>NC_064626.1:720336081-725336081 GCF_023864275.1 Schistocerca cancellata | reverse complement strand
ATCGATTTGAGCCGACTGCGGTGGCCACGCGGTTTAGGCGCTGCAGTCCAGAACCGCGCGACTGCTACGGTCGCAGGTTCGAATCCTGCCTCGGGCATGGATGTGTGTGATGTCCTTAGGTTAGTTAGGTTTAAGTAGTTCTAGGGGACTGATGACCTCAGATATTAAGTCGCATAGTGCTCAGAGCCATTTGAACCATTTTGAACCATCGATTTGATCTATATTGACAGCGTGCGAAGTAAAGTACTAGTACTTCAACATACGTAAACAGAAAAACTTAACTCTCAACCGATTTCGAGACTATTGAGTTGGAGAAATTTTGGCGCACTTTAATACTTCGTACGGCCGCTAGTATTCAAAAAGTCCGTAGCCGAGGGAGTAAGCGGTTAGTTGCACACGCGCGAGATCTCTGGATCGAATCTCGATGCCGTTACTTTTGTTTCCTTCCCACGCAATTCTAATGAAAGATTTATTATGACTTCGCAATTATCAGTATCTAAAAAAAATGGTTCAAATGGCTCTGAGCACTATGGGACTTAACATCTATGGTCATCAGCCCCTAGAACTCAGAACTACTTAAACCTAACTAACCTAAGGACATCACATAACACCCGGTCATCACGAGGCAGAGAAAATCCCTGACCCCGCCGGGAATCGAATCCGGGAACCCGGGCGCGGGAAGCGAGAACGCTACCGCACGACCACGAGCTGCGGACTATCAGTATCTAAAGATTCATTTGTTATTTTCATAATGTTTAGCCCGAAAAAATGGAGAAAAATGTTTTCGTTAGAAAACTGGAAATAAAAAGGTATGCACGAGAACTTACAATCAAATAGATGTAGTCATTTTATTTCTATCACTGTATTTACCTCTGTAACGAGTACGTGCAACCTATGGGCACCCCACGATATCAGCTGATCCGATAAACATGGAAAACAATAATACTGCGACATACAGCGCACGTACTGAACGCCAAATTTTTCCTTGTGCATGGTTTTCTCAATATGTGTAATGCAAAACATACATAAACCGTTCTCAGTCATCACACAAATTCGCGGCGTACCACGCATATCTAAACATACACAATATATGATCAAAAGTATCCGGATATCTGGCTGAAAATGACTTACAAGTTCGTGGCGCCCTCCATCGGTAATGCTGGAATTCAGTATCGCGTTGGACCAGCGTTAGCCTTGATGACAGCTTCCACTCCCGCAGGAATACGTTGTATCAGATGCCAGAAGGTTCAAATGGCTCTGAGCACTATGGGACTTGACATCTGAGGTCATCAGTCCCCTACTTGAACCTAACTAACCTAAGGACATCACACACATCCATGCCCGAGGCAGGATTCGAACCTGCGACCGCAACGGTCGCGCGGTTCCAGACTGAAGCGCCTAGAACCGCTCGGCCACGTCGGCCGGTATGCCAGAAGGTTTCTTGGGGAATGGCAGCCCATTCTTCACGGAATGCTGCACTGAGGAGAGGTATCGATGTCGGTCGGTGAGGCCTGGCACGAAGTCTGCGTTCCAAAACGTCCCAAAAGTTTTCTATAGAATTCAGCTCCGGACTCTGTGCAGGTCAGTCCATTACAGGGATGTTATTGTAATGTAACCACTCCGCCACAGGCCGTACAATGTGAACAGGTGCTCGATCGTGTTGAAAGATGCAGTCGCCATTCCCGATTTGCTCTTCAACAGTGAGAAGCAAGAAGGTGCTTATAACATCAATGTAGGTTTGTGCTGTGATAGTGCCAAGGAAAACAACAAGGGGTGCAAGCCCCCTGCATGAAAAACACGACCACAGCATAACACCTCCGCCTCCGAATTTTACTGTTGGCACTACACACGCTGGCAGAGGACGTTCACCGGCCATTCGCCATACCTACACTCTACATGGCCACATGGTGTTACCGTGATTCGTCACTCCACAGAACATTTTTCCACTGTTCAACTCTCCAATTTTTACGCTCCTTGTACCAGGTGAGGCGTGTGGCTTATGAGCAACCGCTCGACAATGAAACCCAAGTTTTCTCAACTCCCGCCTAACTTTCACAGTAACTGCAGTGGATCCTGATGCAGTTTGGAATTCCTGTGTAATGGTCTGGATAGATGTCTGCCTATTACACATTACGACCCTCTTCAACTGTCGGCGGTCTCTGTCAGTCAACAGACGAGGTCGGCCTGTACGTTTTTGTGCTGTACGTATCCCTCCACGTATCCACTTCTCTATCATATAGGGAACAGTTGACATAGGGATGTTTAGGCGTGAGGAAATCTCGCGTACAGACGTGACACTATCACCTGACCACGTTAGAAGTCTGTGAGTTCCGCGGAGCGCCCCGTTCTGCTCTCTCACTGTGTCTAATGACTACTGAAGTCGCTGATATGGAGTAGGCGGCAGTACAATGCACCTAATATGAAAAACCTCTGTTCTTGGTGGTGTCCGGATACTTTTGATCTCATAGTGTATCACCGATATTGCTGCGGACAACTGATGGTACACAGTTTATTCAATTTTTATGAAATCTTCTCTAAACGATGAAATGTACGCGATCTCGTAGTCGCTTTATGAAGTCGTTTGCCTGCCTCTGTAAAAATAAGCCTATCAAGGTTCACCAGCGGAATACATTTTAGAGAAATTAGTATATTACTGAATACTCGAACACCATCTCCACCATTAAAACGTTCTTCCTTCAAATCCGCCTTAGTTTGTCCTCTCCATGAATCGAGCAGTAAAAGAAATTGTCTTTCTCTCACGTATGGCTTCAAGACATCAGTTGGAAATATATTGTACAACGCTGTTGTGAGTTTACCGCATTTCGGTGATATTACCGCAACTTTTTCGTATTTGCGTGCGCTCTTATCAGCTGATTTTTTCATCCTCGGTGCAGATGAGCCAGTTTTCTCTTGCAAGCCTTTTTCCAGAATGAGGAGTATGAAAATAATACACGAATCATTAAATATTGACAACATGCACAGTCATGAAAGATCTGTTGATATAATTACGTGGCAACGAGATTCAATGCAGACACCTCGCACTTACGAAACGAAGCGCTTACTCTCACGACTACTAACTCCTTGAATATTAGCGACCGTAAATTTTCTAACTCGATTTTGTCGCCAACGACTGGGAGTTGCGTCTTCCTGTTTACGTATGTTGGAAGTTGTAGTCCTGCTCTGCACACCCTCGCAATATGAACTGAATCGGTGAGAGGAAGTCCATACAGTTTCCTTATTAGCGAAAATGTGGCTGCGACACACCTACTTGTGTGAAGTACCTGGGAAAGGAGATGTACTGTCCGCTTAACTCACCACCGTAAGCAAAACATAGTTTAATTAGATAAATGTTTCCACTCTTGATTACATTTGACTTTGTTGTGGAGGCTCCTCGACTCCAGAGATAATTCATTCATCTTACCCCAAAATTTTAAACATGGCTGAAGCAGCAACTGTTGAAAATCTTCACGGTAAATGATAACAACCAAACATTTGCAGGATAAAGATTTATTGAAATCCTGACCACGGTTTCGGTATATCTAAATATAATATATAATACATTCTGATGAAGGTATATTTAGATATACTGAAACAGTGGTCAGGATTTCAATAAATCTTTATCATTATTTATGGTGAAGATCATTCATCTTAAGTGAGTGTAGGTTTCCAGAACCAGAGCCTGTTCCAATAAAATGCTTATAATTGTCTGACAGTGTCACACCGTTATAAAACAACAAACATCTCACCTGCTGTTTCATGCAGACTTTATCTAAATGACGGCTAACGGAGATTCTAGGAAATGTGCTACATTACGACTGACTTTGAGGCATTTACGAAGAGTGAAAGCTAACCTGTAAGATCCTCAGGTAAATGATCAAGCTACTCGCAACAGTTCTTTGGGATTAATTAAAAAAATGAGAACTTTCAGAAATGACACATTCGTGTGGGTTAGCATACTTGCAACTTTTCGAATATCGCCTAACTGTGGCCGTTACGCTCGTAATGTGCAGGCATGGTGCTGCCTGACCTTCGTTCCAGCCGCAAATGATCTGTATGGAACACCCTACCGCAATCTCGATGAATAAGTGTCACGTAAAAAAGTTTTAATTTCGAATCTACAAGTCAATTCTGTTGACAGCGGCGACTCTCCGTGGGATGTAGTGCACTACACAATGTAAACCACCACTTTACAGTAGACGACAATGTTTAGGTTTCACGACCGACAGACGACGAGGTTGCAGACTCACCTGAGTTGTCGCCTAGTTTTAATTAAAATGGGCCGAAGCAGTAGTACACGGCACGTACGTCAGGCTTCACAGCGTATCGTAGATGCTCAATAGGCAGTTGAAGACAGACACCCTAGGGTCTTCAGAGAGCTTTTATACATGCGGCCATCTCAAAGGCGGTTGCTTGAAGCAGCTACTGCAGGCGAACAAGCGGTTATACGTTATGCGTAGACAATACCCTGCATTGTTCATCTAAGTGGGATGAAGGCATACATTCAGTGTAAACATTTCCGACACCAGCAGCTTGAAATGTGCCATGCTGCTGAGAAGAATATATCGCCTAATGTGCTTTTTTATCTCACTCGCACGGTGCGAGTGTATATCTCGCGACTCCGAAGTCAATTCACATTTCATTATCTATCGTGTGCTATACCGAAAGTAGAGGCATCAGAGAGGGATAGGCGCTTCTGCATTTCACAGCGAGAATGTGACTACTTAATCTTCACAGTCATTACTGGCCATCATTTAATTGGCCAAAGAAAAAAAAATGGTTCAAATGGCTCTGAGCGCTATGGGACTTAATATCTGTGGTTATCAGTCCCCTAGAACTTAGAACTACTTAAACCTAACTAACCTAAGGACATCACACACACCCATGCCCGAGGCAGGTTGCGAACCTGCGACCGTAGCGGTCACGCGGTTCCAGACTGAAGTGCCTAGAACCGCACGGCCACACCGGCCGGCTTGGCCAAAGAGATTATGTACTTAACCCGATCGTTCCGCTGTTGACTACATGTAAATTAATCCTGGAAGCGGCTGATTTACTCGAACCAACGTGAAAGCGGTAGAACCTTGCCTCCGTCTCCTTTGGAGGGGCCTGACACCAATGGCATTGCCTTGAATAAATGCGCAGATGACCATTGAGTTGCTCTCACGTGAACGCGACTGCAAGCAGACGGAGAGTGTAAAGTCAATCGCAGTGCCCAACTGTTCATTTCTCAGAAGCGAAACGTCTTTGACTGTTGCGACATTCATGGTAAAAACTGGGCTGATGCGAGGAGCAGTTTATCACTGAAGACTCGTTACGAGACTAAGACTAACTGTTCATCAGTTTACAGGTGCCCTTATTCTTGTCTTTTGTTCACTTCACAGTAGGACTTTCTCATAACACCGCAGAGCACGAGCTATTAGACGACATGTAATGTTCAGAAACGCGACATTGTGTTTCCGCTCATCAGCACCGATTCGTTTGTGTTCAAATTCTCAACACACAAGAAAATTGCACTTTGTATTGTAAGATAACCGCAATGCGCCCGCTTGGAAGACTAGAAGGTGAGGAAAACACGAATCGAAAAAGGCGGCGCCTTGGCCTGGTGCACTGGGCAGCGAGCGCCTGGTTTTGAGGCGGTTTCCCACGTTCGTTTACCCAAATGCTGTGCTGATCCCCAAATTCCGCCTCAGAGAACACGATACATGAACATCAGAAATAGGGTAACACAAAGAACAACGTTTACACAACTGACACACGAAAGGCGCCCACGACTTCCCTCCCTTATGTTAGCTTTACTACTGTGTCACCAGGAAGGACATCCAGCCACCAAGTTAAATCATTGAATAAAATTTGCAAGAGTCTGAAAAAATGGACCCAGTACTAAACGAGATGCAAAAGGAAGAAGACTGAGAAACGGTAAATTCTGTTTCTTTCTGATTGTGAACTTTTTAATGTTGTGTTACACAAAATCTAAGAAGTCAATTTCTTTCATTATTCTCACGGAATAAATACAATATTTTTATAAAAACCAAAAAGGAAAACTTTTATCATTTATCTTTTTCCAAAATTTTGTTGTACAGCTCACAATTTACACTGCCATCTATTGATCCGCCGTAAATAACATGGTCATTGTTCGCTGAGAGTATGGGTAACTGCTGACTCAGCATTAATGTTCTCAATAAGCAAAGTGAGTGTGGTCAGTCACAGGTTACATCACGTATGTGAAACCTGTTCAAAAACTTTCGGGACATTCGTAATTTCGTGCCAGTGGTGTGCTGGAGCGAAATGCGGTTGGCAGCGCTGCATACGCCTGTCTTTAACGTGTAACTGCCGTAAGTTTCATTGTCGTATGTCTGTTACTATGTTGAATAGACTGTTGTGTCACCCAGTTTGCGAATTTCGAGATGGCAGACTTAGAGCAGCAACGCGCCTGCATTAAATTTTGCATGAAACTCAACAAAGCTTTTGCAGAGACACGCCAAATGATGCAGGAAGCCTACGGTGATGAGTGCTTAAGCTGTACTCCGTGTTACGAATGGTTCACACGGTTTTAAAATGGCCAGACGGAAGTTAAAGATTACCCTCGTTGAGGACGACCTTCGACCTCTACCGTCAACGCTCATCTTAGGAATATCAGTGAAATTGTCCGTGCCACTCAAAGACTGACTGTCCGAGAGACTGCAGCAGAATGTAACATTTCAGTTGGATCATGTCATGAAATCCTGACACAGAATCTCGGAATGCATCGTGTTACCGCCAAGTTCGTCCCACAGCTGACGAGTCAAGACCAGGAAGACCTTCGACTCGCAATTTGCGACGAGCTTTTAGATCGTGCAATTGAGAATGAGACGTTCCTTAAGAGAGTCATAACTATTGAGGGGACGTGGGTCTACGGTTAAGATGTGGAGACCAAGGTTCAGTCTTCACAATGGGTCGCGGTTTGGTTTTTCAAGACCAAAAGAGCTCGTCAGGTCAAATGTCAAAGCAATGCCGATAGTTTTCTTTGACTTTGAAGGATTAGTTCATTACGAACTCGCGTTACAGGGACAAACTGTTGATCAGTGGTACTATCGGGACGTGTTACGATATCCGGAAAAAAAAATGTGAGACGGAAACGGCCTGAAATGTGGCGAGATAATTCATGGCTCCTGCATCATGATAACGCACCTGCACATTCATCCCTGTTGGTGCGTAGCTATTGTACAAAAAACGATATCCCTGTATTGCTTCATCTTCCTCATTCTCCATACGTGACACATGTGGACATTGTTTACTTGAAAAGTTGAAAACCCCGTTGGAGGGAAGAAGATGTGCACCATAGACGAGATAAGAGAAAATTCGCAGACGGCGCTTCGCGCGATCCAGCAAGACGAGTACAAGGACTGCTTCCAGAAGTGGAAACGGCATTGGGAGCGGTCTGCCAGCAAGGCTCGAGATACCGTATTTCCGACCATATTCGGCGGACTTTATGCCGTCAAACCTACAGGAAGCTTTTAGATCGAAGGACGATAAGAAGTTGACGTTTTTACGTGCCGTCGACTACTGTGCTATTACAGGCGGAGCTCTGTATGAGCATGCATTACGTGTACTTTTCAGTGGACCTATCACGGCATTTACTTGTTTCCAATTATGAGAAACTGCGAAAACCTAAATCTAGAGGCCCAGACGAGCATTTTCAATTTACCTCCTCCAAAACGCCAATTCCGTGCCTTAACCGCTGCACCATCTCCTCCTAGAAAAACAAGATACTAAGTGAAACCGCTTGAGTATGCCTTTTTAAATTTTTCTCACACTTTATTATTTTGCCACATTGTTGGCACTAACTCAGGCAACACACGTAGGCGATTCTAATCCATGAACTCAGTAAGAGCAAATCATGTATGCGTTACTTTTTTTAATCTACAGCAGTCACTCTCTCAAGACCTCACACAAGAGGCCATAAACGGCTCCTGCACGAAGAAATTTTCTTACAATATTATTGCTTTTAGTACTTACCCCTACAGTTTCGATGTTACGTCAATTAATAGGTATGTGCGTCAGCCTGTATTTGTATCTCATATCGCTCGAATGGCTGTGAGATAAGAGTGACAGTGCAATAAAGGGAAACATATTGCACTCCAGCAGGTATCACCGCCTGTGAAACATCCCCGACCCCCGCTGCTGGGTCAACTTCTGTTAAAGCTCTTTCTCGAAGAAAGTCAAACTTTGTCGCCATCAGAAAATTAAATCTCTCCAGAACGCCGGGTATCCAGCGACTCCCCTCCCCCTCCCCCCCCCCCCCCCCACCCACCCACAGTCATTGCAGTCAAAGGCGCCGGCCACCTCGCTCGGCTGTTGCGCTGCAGCCACCACAATACCTAAGACCTCACGACGCTACCAGAAAAAGTTTGTTTTCTGTTTCTGCTCAGGCGCGTGTATAGCGGCAGCATACGTTCCAGCAGGCATTCCGTTCTCAGTCAATGAAGCTCATCACCCACTGCCGCACTGCAGGCATTCAGGGCCAGCAGTCCGTAGTTCTTTGTACCGTGGTGCTGCTGTGGTGTTAATGGAAACCCGTGATGATGTCCTACAGCGCGAAAGAGTTTTTAACAGCGTATCGAGAGATAGTCCTCTCTTTCGAGAACCAAACACATCTGACCACAATGTCGAAAGAAGCAGTGTCAGCGCGACGTTAACTGCAACCTTTCTTCCTCTGAAGGCTTGCTCGTACCGAACGAAACGTACATGGCGGCGATAAATTTCACATAAGCCGATAGACTCCTTAGCGTTTTCCAAATATCAACAGATACCGACAAAAAGACCCTCCCATAAAATAAGCATGTCTCCTACTCCAAACACTAAACACACAAAATGACAAAAAAATGGTTCAAATGGTTCTGAGCACTACGGGACTTCTGAGGTCATAAGTCCCCTAGATCCTAGAACTACTTAAACCTAACTAACCTAAGGACATCACACACATCCATGCCCGAGGCACGATTCGAACCTGCAACCGTAAAGGTTGCGCGGTTCCAGACTGTAGCGCCGAGAACCGCTCGGCCACACCGGCCGGCAAAATGACAAAAGTAACCATTTATCCAGTACCTCGAGAAACAGCATTCAATCGGTTAGCTGCCTGTTTGAGAAACTTATTCAGATACTCACTTGCCAAAGTCGTGGCGTAAGACCCATAAAGTTATGGGGTTTCAGTCGTAACCATAATTGTCTTCTGCTAATGTTTCACCTGCAAACCGTTCAGCCACCTTTGGGGGAAGCCAGGGAGACTGACGGCACAGCGCTCTCGTTCACCGCACAGTTGCCTACGTGAGTCAACGATTGTAGATAGCTGATTTCACACTTTCTCGCAGTTAAAAACATCACCGTGCTTAATAAAATCATCCATCTGAATGTGGATGGCTTTACTGTTAAAGATGGTCGAAGAAAGTACGAAAATCGGATAGCAATATTCTAAATTATCCAATATGCAAAATCATCCTTCAGAAGAGTCTGGCTTTACTGTTAAAGATGGTCGAAGAAAGTACGAAAATCGGATAGCAATATACAAAATTACGAAGAAAAAAGCATGCACTATTATTACGAAACGTACCAACTATAATATGAATAATTTACCATGATCGAAACATAAATCAAAGGTAGATTTGGCGAACATGATTGACGACAATAACTCGAAGTCAAGGAAACTATACTTAGGGCAGACCAACAGAAGAGGTATGAAGATCGTGAAAGAGCATGCAAATTCGGCACCAGCCATTCACACATTTGCAGAACACCTCTGACAAGAAAACCACCGCTAACCCTACATGAGAACTTACAAATTCAAAACGCAATAACAATAAATATAAACACACAAATGACCAAGCAAGCGTCTACAATCAAACGTTATTTAAACTAATAAAACATGTATTAGCCAATATCCTCACCCACATCACCTACCATTGTACCTTCGTTAAGTGATAATTTACATCACTAAAGTTAGCACATATTAGCTCCCATTATACACACACACACACACACGAGCGCGACTGCTACAACCCCCGCGTGCGCCTGCTAGAAGTGGAACTAAAATACGAACGCATCCCGAACTATTAAAGGAGTACACGAAATGGCACTCAAAAACGTGAATTTGCGTGGTGTTAGTAACAGCCCTGTGTGCTAAAATCTATCATATGTCTGTACAAGAACGGAAAGAATGACTTAAGAAATGGACAACAAAACAGTGAATATCGATTATTATTAAAACTCTTTATAGCGATAACTTAAAGCATCAAAACTTTTCAAGATACTGTTGTTGTTGTTGTTGTCTTCAGTCCTGAGACTGGTTTGATGCAGCTTTACATGCTACTATATCCTGTGCAAGCTTCTTCATATCCCAGTACCTACTGCAACCTACATCCTTCTGAATGTGTTTAGTGTATTCATCTCTAGGTCGCCCTCTACGATTTTTACCCTCCACGCTGCCCTCCAATGCTAAATTTGTGATCCCTTCATGCCTCAGAACATGTCCTACCAACCGATCCCTTCTTCTAGTCAAGTTGTGCCACAAACTTCTCTTCTCCCCAATCCTATTCAATACCTCCTCATTAGTTACGTGATCTACCCATTTAATCTTCAGCATTCTTCTGTAGCACCACATTTCGAAAGCTTCTATTCTCTTCTTGTCCAAACTATTTATCGTCCATGTTTCACTTCCATACATGGCTACACTCCATACAAATACTTTGAGAAATGACTTCCTGACACTTAAATCAATACTCGATGTTAACAAATTTCTCTTCTTCAGAAACGCTTTCCTTGCCATTGCCAGTCTACATTTTATATCCTCTCTGCTTCGACCATCCTCAGTTAGTTTGCTCCTTTACTACTTGAAGTGTCTCATTTCCTTATCTAATTCCCTCAGCATCACCCGACTTAATTCGACTACATTCCATTATCCTCGTTTTGCTTTTGTTGATGTTCATCTTATATCCTCCTTTCAAGACACTGTCCATTCCGTTCAACTGCTCTTCCAAGGCCTTTGCTGTCTCTCACAGAATTACAATGTCATCGGCAAACCTCAACGTTTTTATTTCTTCTCCATGGATTTTAATACCTACTCCGAATTTTTCTTTTGTTTCCTTTACTGCTTGCTCAATATACTAGCGAACAAAATTATAAGAAAAACCATATTTTACAGTGACCACAGAAGATGCTTTAAAATAAAGCAAAAAGCATTTCATTTCGATAAGACTTTTATTATAGTCGCAGAAAACGATATTTAAACCATGTAACTTGAATAACGAGATGGTATGGATGCTAATTCGAAACGATAAGTTTCTTCAGTGGGTGATGTCACTGAAAAATACATAGAAGTTAGGTAGAGACGCGTATCATACCCGTACTGGAGCCATTGAGAATGCAGTGGCTGGGACAGTCAACGTACTTATTTACGTGTATAGGTTTACGAAAGAAGTGAGTTTCCTAAGTTTGATTGGCCACGTCCAACACTAGACTTCATGATTAGAATCATGATTTCCCATGGTGATAATTATTTGTGTAGTATGTACTGGTATGTCCGGCAGAATGGTACAATGCAAAAATTGGGACAAATGCCGCGTCATACAAAAGTCAGTAACCCAGAAGTTATACAACTTAGTACTGAGTTACGGACATGCGGATGAAAACCTAGGAACAAAGGCTATTATTTTAAGAATATAATCTTTTGATTAGTAAAAAAATCCTCCTAAGTGTGTCAAATTCCCCCAACCGCCTCTAACTTATTTTTATTAGCTTGCATTCAAAACTAAAAACAAAACAGGAAGGACCTTGATAGCGGCAGTCTATTTTCCAGTTGTTCGCAAAAGTAACTATCTGAAAAGGTAGTCAGCCAGCATTAGATAATCAAGCCAGAGTTCGTCGGCGCACTGCGTTTTGACATTATTTTGTCTAATTCTATTTTGGAAGCGATACCATCCTTTTTCACATCGTATGCTTTCCCACATGCTACTTTCTCAGGCCACCATGACAGAATTCAGTATGGCGTGAAGCACATATGTTGCATGGCTGCGTATGATGTCCTTAGGTTAGTTATGTTTAAGTAGCTTTAAGTTCTAGGGTACTGAAGACCTCAGATTGTAAGTCCCATAGTGCTCAGAGCCATTTTTGAACATGAATTGCTGACGCGTCAAGCAAACGCTGCATTTTGCCGCAGATTGCCGTCGCCGCCGAAGTCCAAGAGCCGACTGTATGAAGGGAGTTCAAAAGAGAAGTTACACATTATTGTGACAGGCCAAGTAATTTTTATTATATGCTGCATTACACATCGGAGCTACACATCTACAAGGGATAGGCAAAATAATGTGAACACCTGTACTGACTTGGAAGTGGTTTATCAATAAGAGGTTGGACCCCCATTTGCCCGCAAAAGAGCTGTGATTCTTCTTGGAATACTGGCATATAATGAATGTACCGTCTCCAGTGGAATGTTATGCCACTCTTTCATCAGCACCTCCTCGAAGTCATATTATGACGAGGGAGTCGGAAATCTGCTCCGGAGTCTGCACTCCGATACCGCTCACAAGGGTTCGATTATTTTCAAGTCCAGGGACTGTGCTGGCCAGGGAAGACGCTGCAGTTCAGTTGCGTGCTCCTCGTACCACGATTGCACTGTCCTGGCTGTGTGAATAGGTGAATTATCGTCCTGAAATATGGCACCATTGTTGGGGAACAGTATCTGAATCATGGGATGCACTCGATCACCTAAAATGTTAATATGATCGTTGGCTTTAACACGGCTTTTGGGAGTAATGATGGATGGGACCAAGAGTGTATCGTGATACGGCTGCCCACACCATTACACTTCCATCTCCGTACTTAACCACTGAAATCAAGCAATGAGCATCGTAGGCTTCTTTTGGCGTTCTCCAGACGTAAACCCGGCCCGATGTTGGAAGTAACGAAAACGTCGACTCGTCGGACTATATGACTTGTTTCCACTGATGAGACATCCAGGATTTATGCCCCTGACACCATGTTTTACGCTTTTTGCGTTGGATGTCGTCACTAATGGTTTCGGTATAGTGGCTCGTCCATAAGATTCGCTTTATGGAGTTCTCGGCGGACAGTATCGACAGATACATGGTCTCGAACATTGCTATTGAGCTGTGCAGTCACTTCAGCCGCCGTAGTTTTGTGTTGTTTTGACGCAATTCGTGTTAGCCTACGACGATTTCTGTCATTTAGTTTTGATTTGTGCCCACTACTACGTTTACACGATGTCTTCCCATGTTTTGTGTAGGTTGTCTTGAATGTTGAAAAAGTTACTCTTGAAAAATTCAATAAGTTGGCTGCCTTGGTTACCGGTGCTCCAGCTAATCAGTCCCCCACAATCTTCTCCTTTTGGAACTCTGTTAGGTCTTTTATTGCCGACTTCGGCCTCTGAATGCAGATACGAAGTGTGCG
Organism: Schistocerca cancellata; assembly: GCF_023864275.1. Lineage (NCBI taxonomy): Eukaryota > Metazoa > Arthropoda > Insecta > Orthoptera > Acrididae > Schistocerca > Schistocerca cancellata. The sequence goes on along the minus strand of NC_064626.1, from coordinate 725,322,647 downwards.
CTACCCGTAAACAACCTGCATCGATGCGATACACATTATTTTGCCCAACTTTTGTACTAATTGTCGAGCTCCTGGACGATTGAAATACGCTCCTCTGTCAGGGAGAAACGTGTGTGTGTGTGTGGGGGGGGGGGGGGGGGCGCGCTTGGACGAATTATTGCCACCACTGGACTGTGGCTGGATGCGACATTGCGTTTAGTGCATACAATGCCATAATTTCACGGTTAATCCGTGTGCAGATTACACGTTTTGCTCACAGTCGTCGCACTGACCTCTGTCCTCAGGACAGTGTCAGCAGGAAACTAGACAAAGAGTACGTACTGTCTGCTGACAAGGCGCCACTTTTGTTGCACAATGGTCTTAGCGTGGGACGAAATGTGTAACTCACTTTTTGAAATCGCTTCCTAGTCTGTGTAAGTGATTTGTGACCAACAGAATATTATAGAATAATTAGGATGTAACCAATACGCCACGCGGCAGAGGAAGTCAGTCGTCGACGGAGAGAGGTCGATGCCCTCTATATTGCTCCAGCGACGAACCAGTACTGTCGACTTAGATATACGACCGATTGGGGCCACGTGTGCAAGACAAAGTACCGTCAGATCGTCGTAGGGTAAGGGACGTCGAACCCGCCAAAATCATGCAGATAACCACAGGACGGAATTATACCGTTGTCGAGCTGGTTGTGTTAGACGCAAATATTTTGTGATGTTCACTGGGTTATGCTTGAGTAGCGAAATAACCACGCTCGAAGTACCGTTATGCGATTAATCCTTTGTGATAATTAGCTGCACTGCAGAAACGCCATGGTCGGGAGTACAAATTCAACAGTAGGACAGTCTCCAGTTGCGTGTGTAATTCAATTCGAAGGACGGAGGAAGGCAAAGACGTGTCACTTCCAATAGGGCGATCCTTAGCGAAGTACGATGGAGTTCGAAACAGCCTTCAGACCGAGGACAACTTTACCTCTCTTATTACAAAGCGATGCCACAAATCCTTCTCTCCCGTGATGTTTGTTGTGCACGCATTAACTCTTCCGGAACGTGGCTGCTTTCACGCGAAGAGTCACCTCAAAGCGAAGCACGAAGAGTAAAGTAAGCCCGCATCTCGTGGTCGTGCGGTAGCGTTCTCGCTTCCAACGCCCGGGTTCCCGGGTTCGATTCCCGGCGGGGTCAGGGATTTTCTCTGCCTCGTGATGGCTGGGTGTTGTGTGCTGTCCTTAGGTTAGTTAGGTTTAAGTAGTTCTAAGTTCTAGGGGACTGATGACCATGGATGTTAAGTCCTATAGTGCTCAGAGCCATTTTTAGTGAAGTAAATGGACGACATGTTTGTGAAATATATAAATGAAAGCAGTATTTCATTCCGAGCAACTTTGAAACAGCTTTTTATGTGATTAACTAAAAACATTAAATTACTTCACGCGCCCGGACAACTGCGGACGTTAGCACGCCGCTTCCGGAATTGGGGGAGGCGCATCGGTCACGGATCGAAGAGTGCCGATGTGCCCGCTAGCCTGGAAGTGGTTTTTTGACCGTTTACCACAACTGATTAGTTGAACACTGGGCTGGTACCCACGTCCCGCTTCAGTTACACGATACGCAAACGTTTCCAAACTTTGTCGCGCTTTCACACGGGTAGCACAAGACGCAACAGTTTGCACACACAGTTTCCATCCCGGGGGAATTGGTGGCGACGAAAAGGGCATCCGGCGAACTTCTGCCACAAACATTGCCATATCCAGATTAACCACCGACCCTTCGAAGATACGGGATAAGGCAAGGAATATAAAGAAAAAAATCATATCAAATTAAAATGGTACACAGCATATTTTTATTTGCAGATTTGTGCATGTTCAGATAGTAGCTGACGAGACAGTGTGGTATACTCTGATCATCCGAGTTTAACGTCTTGTTAATACACACGTATTATGAGAAGGCTGTAAGTTTGAGGCCACAATTAACGGGGAATTAAATCTTTCAGACATACAACCGGAAGCACCAGGTTGCTTCGAATCGCATATTCTCCGAATACAAGCCCAACTTCTTAGCCACCGCACTACCTCGCTAGGCGCACAACACATTTTGTTTGGGAAGAGTGAGACGCTAACCTTCCAAGTTCGGCCGCCAAGTGCGAGTCTTATCTCATTCGACGCCACATTGGGCGAATCGCGGGCCGGTGATGAGGATGAAATGATGATGAGGACAACACAACACCCAGTCCCTGAGCGGAGAAAATCTCCAACCCGGCCGGGAATCGAACCCGAGCCCGCTAACATGGGAGGGGAGGGGAGCACGTTACGACCCAGCTAAGCAGCCGGACTGTCAGTCGAAGTAGGAGTTACTACGATTACAGGTGGCGCTCCCAAGAGATGCCTGGTGCGCTTCCGCCTCGCTTTTGCAGTCCAGGTTCAGATTTTATTAAGTACTAACTGCTAGTCAAGGTAGACTGGCCACTTTCTGAGGGCCGTGTCGGGTCGTCAACGTACCTAGAATACGATTTGGCCTCGGAAGAAACGCTAGCAAAGGCACAGACGATGTGTACATTCAGATCATGAAACATTCAGTACACTTACGCAGCAGGCGAGGTTTTCGGAAACGTAAAGCTTAACATTGATTGCAATCATGAGACATGGTCGTTAGAACACAGCGTGTACTTTTGGTATCACTAGTTTTATTTGTCACTACGAATTGAGAATGTTACAAACATAACCAAGAAGAGCGGCTACGTCTGGAAACATATGAACTGGAGATCTCGCCTCTCTCTTGTAAACTCTTAATGATATTTCTATACCACAGAACACCGCAAGTTCTTGCATTCGTCGGTGCACAGGAAACTGTTACTTCCACAGACTATCATCAATGTGTGAAACAAGTCACTAGCTTCTGCAGGAAAAATAATAAATATATAAATAAAGTAGAATTGCAGACTCTGACCAGATGAGCATCGTAATAATACATGAATGATACAAAACGCGGCGTTTTCATTCCGCGTCCTTCTGTAAATAAAGTCTTACAGCACCTCGGAGTAGCATCATCAATGTCAGATTACCTTCCATTCACAAAGCTGTTGCACTCGGCGACTAGTATTCAAGCAACTGTGGATGAAGCCCGACCAACAGGGAATTACATCCACTGAGCAAAATAATAGTGCATTGAGAATGGCTAGCTTCTAGCCGTAATCTAGATCTGCACAATAAAATTTGTAATGGACAACTGATCGCTGAAATCTATAATATACATCATCAATATTCTCTCTTGACAGTAGGGTATTTGTATTGATCTAGAACCTCAGCTGTCGCTTTGTATTACGATGACAGCTGTGTAATATCAACAATTTCAGTTGTCTCAGTTATCATTAACAGTGTTTTAACTTCATCTGTTGCGCAGAATGTTAGGGTACGTCATTCGATCAATTGTATATCCCCTAGCATCACACTTGCTACGCTATATCCTGATGAGTAGTATTTACGTAACTGTAAAAATTTCATATCCTCGTACGGATGAGATCTACTGTTTAATTTAAAGGACGTGTCCTGAAGTTTTCGAGTTGAGTTATCGCTTGGGCAAAAGTTATGGAGATCCTGCCGAGTCCAAGAATCTCTGCTACTTTCAGACAAGTAATGTACAAGACTAGCCTACAGAACAAATCTCTAACCATCTGTTCAGCTACTTGGTCTCTGTTAGTTCAGGTCAAACTAAGACCAAAGGAATCGAAGAATTTTTTTTGTATTAAGTATCAAACATCGTTCTTATAAGGAAAAACTAGACGATCAAAATGTTTTATGAGATAGGTGAGATCCGTCTTTGAACTATTGCAGAAACTACGGTTTATTCTAATTAAAAACAGTGTAGCAAGGGACCTCGATAACAATACGTGGACATTAGTGACAACACACACTGTAAGGTAAGCAGTCTTTTTATGTAGCACTCAATGATACTCAGGAGAGACTTGTTTCAGATATGACTTGTTTCAAATGTCATCACATTCTGATTTTTTCCTTCTTGTAAGTACTCACCTATTGCTCGATTCCATGTTATGTTAAATAAACGGGTATTTCGTGTCCTTTATTGATACCACATAATCTGAAGTTGGTGATAACCGAATAGCGACATAAGTAAAGAATTAAAACCTAACGATAAAGGTTTTCTCCATTGTCTTTGAGAGGTGAAAAGATCATTAACTTTGAAAGGATTATGAAATTTAAACACCTCCCCACTCTAACCGAACAGCCTGATTCGTTGAGGCATTCCCGAGTTTCAGCAATCTACAATCGTACGGACGAAACTGTGACGACAGCACATTTTGGTTAAACGGTGTCGTGGTTTATCTGCGTCTCCGTGTCCTCCAGTCGCCAGTGGTAACTCGGGATGAAAAATAAATGAGAAGCAGGCATCGTTTGTAGGCAAGCAAGTGAGGGCGGCGGCTCCACCGGCGGGAGGACGCGCAGGCGCAGACCGCAGCACGGCCTCCACAAAACCTTGCCTTCTCCTGCACGCCCAGCACACACCTCTGAGTGCGAAGTGACTACAAAAACAATTAGGGGGAAGCGAGAGCAAACTCAGGCGCGGGACGCGCTGACTGGGCAAACAAGCAGAACGAAAGTCAGGAGCTCGCAAGTTCAACTTAAACAGCGCGACCAGAACGTGTTGGCAGATACGATACACCAACTGTCGTTCGCACTGCACGTTTCCGGTACACGGAAACAAGGAATAGAAAAGAAACGATTCGCACGTCCATGTGAATTATGTAAAACGCAATTTTAGTTCAAACGGTATTAAGGAATATCAACAGCAAAGATAGCAACAAAGGAAAGCCCTTGACAAGCATACAGTGTTACAGAATTGTATCTGTCCTGGTATGAGTACAGAAAAATCGATTCGGTGTTAGTACCCCGACAATATTTTAAACCGCCAGCGAATTGAAGTAACTCATTAAATAAGTCTGGCACATTTGCAAACGCTGGTTGTAAAACGGTGTTGTGTGTTGGCCACGCATAGATAATCAAGAATTCGACATCCTCTCTCCAAGGAAAAAACGGTGTTACAAATGTTATCGAGTTGTAGACAGATTAGGACAAAAAGCTTCAAAAATATTTGCGGAGTATAACACTTCTCCTCGTGTCCTACAACTCGACTATTGTGCACTGCAGTAATAGCTTACTTCCGCAGTGGCCTGCCCTTAAACCTGTTCAAAAGGTGGTACTTCGTCAGTATGCGTGTTGTTTGAACACACACCTGTATTACATGTTTTATGGAATGCTATTACTCAGGAGAATATTCAGGCTTTGTTTCTGAATCGATGATACGCTGCTTACAGGCTATTATCGTAGCACGTAGCGGTTTCATTGTATTTTTATTTTGCGTATGTGGTGATTTACTAAACTAAATTTCAGTTGGTGCTCTAGATTCCTTCTTACTATTAGGAATGTTAGTAACATTGCGGTAGTGATGATTCTAGTATTAAAATTCATATTAGCCGAAAATAGCAACGGTTAACATTTTTCTTCTCACCCAGAAAGTGCCACTATACACTTCAGACGTCAGATCCATGAGCTTCACGTGTTTCATTAATGTGCAATGAATGCACGTTCCAAGTGTACGTTTGATTGCGCACAGCATGTGCTGTATTTACAGCAATGCGGGTTTCACGACTTTCAATTATCTTTCCTTCCAGCCGAAGTCAAAGTAGTCCCGTACTCGGGGCACGAGCATAGGGGAGCAAATGGAGGAATCCTGCGTAGCCATTCTAGAAAAGATTCTAGTGGAAATGGTTTGCCATTGCCTTCTGCCGACCTGGTATCAAGTGTCAAGTGCGTGTCTGTGCCGTACAGATGACTTATGAGTGTTTGTACAGCGTAGTGTTGGGTTTGTGTTTTTGTGGATGGAGGGAAGAGAGAGGGCGAAACACGTTGACGCCATGTAGTCTACTACTCTCGAATAGGACCAAGGGGGCAGCCGAGCTTAATGTCGTCATCTGACGGACGGATCACCATTATGACTGCCACATGCCCTCACCTCTCATGAGACACTACGGAGAGGTTTGGAACGCTGCCGCCGCATATGCTCCATCCGGAAGAAAGAAAGAGAATCGAAAAACAAATCAACTTTAGGTACCCAGCAACGTGAGTTCTTAGTTGAGACTTTAAATTGCTCAACTGAAAGAAATACTGGCGATAAGCTGCAATTTACTACTTAAAATGATTACTCTTATCACAGTGACAGGAGTCCACCCTCTCGCTTTACAAGAAACATACAGACAAATACAATAATGTGCCTGTAGAATTGCAGCTGCTTTAAGGCGTCAATATTCTGTACACTAACTCCATCCCTAGCTTACTGGCCATCGTTGTGCTTTCTCATTAGTTACGTCTGGAAAATAGAGAAGTAACTGAGTATCCAGCGTTGCCCGGATAAGTTTTTATTCTAGTTCTATTATTTCATTTTCTTCCTCTTTGTCTGTCCTCCCTCCTCTCTCTGTCCCTCTCCTCCTCTGCCCTTTCTCTGTCCTTTTCCTCTCATCTTCTTACTGTCCATCTCCTACTCCCCACTCTGCGTCTGTTTTTCTCTTCCTTCCCCTTCTGCCTACACCTTATGACTCTCACACTCTTATCTCAATAGTAGGTTGCTGGTTCTTACCCCCACACTATTTCTTTCCAGGTAAGTAATGTGTGTATTAAGTTTGGCTGAAATCGATCCAGGGGTCGAGGACGAGCGTTTTTTCTTTTTTTTTTTTTTAAACCGCGGATTTACCAGCAGACGCACGAGTCGCATATCGCATATAGTTCACATATATTTAATGTATTTCACACAGATCTGTTCACGTATTTCTTGTGTATCGCTAGCAAATTTCTCCCTCCTTTATCACGCAGTTCAATGTTTATGACGTCATATCTCATGAACTATGTATCGTACAAAGAGACAATGTTGCAGTTACATTGAGTGGTATAGACGGATACAGTCTGCAAGTTGTATCATCAGCACATTTAGTAGTATAGAAGTGATAGATTAAAACGTCTTGCCTGATACGGCAGCGAAACAGCGAAAACGTAGTATGCAGGAAGTCTTTCCTCTGTATCATTTTGTGTGGACTTTCAGCGAAAAACATTTTCGTAGAGATTTGAAATTATGTCTAAATTTTGTTTCAGATGACTAAGTGTTCTCTTTCTCGAGTACTGGAAAAATAACATATCTATATTCACCGTCGGGGCTACGCTTCTTTTTCATTCCCACACCTGTTCCTTTGAATACGAAGTTTGATTGAAATCGGTCCAGTAATTTAGACGAACATATAGAACGTACATACGTAAATACATACATACATTTTTATGATACAAAAAACTGGATATACGGATATGTACTGACGGTCGTATATCTTTCTTTTATACCACACATTTTGTGACTATTTACTGTCCAGAAACAAAAACAATTGAATCTCTGTTTCATCAGGCTACTCGAGTTAACCATCCGTTAGTATAAAATTATCGTGTCCTTGGCTAGTTTTCTTAATCTGCAGTGACTTGGTGTTGAAAGAATTTGCACTGCCGTATTTGGAGGACAGCATGCCTAAGGGTAGCGCTGACTAACCTGTAGGTCAATGTTCTGTGGAAGAACGCAGCACTTGGAAAATGTGTCACAGAGTTATTCATGAAGAGAGATTTAACCCCTTATGTGGCTATGACGGATTTACTTGTCGATCGCCTGCTCCTTGTCAGTTCGACTGATACATCCGCCCTCAGCATCTTGTGGCTTGTAGCTAGCGGAAATGACGAGTTTCAGGCTGGTAAGTGCTATAATGCTATTAGTTAATATTCTTGACAATCAAAGACAATGCGTATCATGAATTGTGTGATAGCTGTACTGGGATTATAGGGAACTTCTTTTGTACTGCCAAGTCAAGGCATTGTGGCAGTCATTATCATGAATAAAAACGCACTTCTCAAATTGTTTTGGTGCTTCCGAATAATCTGCTCAGAGAGGTTATTGTATTTACCTCGACAATATTAATGTAGATTTCGTTGACAAACTAACGAATAAGAACATCGACATTATTGCTCTTTGCGGTAGAACAGATAGGAGTTCCCTGACGTCATTAGAAATGAGAAACTAAAGAATGGAGAATGCTCAACAGCGTACTAAAGAAGACAGATGCTGATGAAATGGGAGGACAAGATGCATGTCACGATGGTCAGCACGTTCCATGGCGATCCATTTCAAGAAGTAAATTCGAAGAATGGCATTGTGCAACAGGTAAGAACAAGAATATGGGCAGGCCGCGGCTCGTCAGCAGCCGCATGGTGCCGAACGTTAGCCGGAGCAAGAGATGCAGCCCCAAAGCGTGGTCCAGGCCGTCTGCGTGGCTGGGAATTCCATGTTGACGCTGTGTCGAGGACTGTGCTTCGAGTCGATGAAGGAGATTTGGATGCCAAGAGTGCCAAATATGGCGGATTTTGTGAAACCATAATAGCAGACATTTCACAGCTCATGTAGAAATTAGTAATAGCCAGAGGAATCATGATATCTTAAAAAGAAACATGTACATTACCATATTTGCACGATGATTCTGATGGCGTTATCAGATTTTCAATATCTTTATTAGTTTAAAGTTTAGTATCTGACTGCAAATTATAGAAGTAACACCCAGCAACGAGTTTCCAAAATCTAAATGGTTCATCCGATTTTGTCGATCGACATGTATTTAGAAAGCTTTTAGTGTAAACCTAAATTGGTATGAACTACAGGCATTTAACTTCAATAGTACTTGAGTTATGGGAGGTCAAAGTGGCCGATTACTATTGATCGCGTCAGGCCAAAAGTACTCCACAGTTACACGAAAAAACGGTAGCAGCATGCTTATAAATATATTTATTTATTCGTCTATGTATTTGTTTATAGCCGATATATACTATTCATGAAGAACTGGTTAAATATTTACTGTGTTTAAGAAAGCACAGAGACATTAGGCTACTGGCCTACCTTTTGTTTCTATTCCTTTAATATATGTTTATTTAGTTTGTTTATGTATCTAATAATGTGTGTTAGAGCGTGTTTAAGATCCAGCCATAGGAATATTTATTTAATTCACGTTATTTAAATGTAAATCCAGTGTTTCGTATGTGTTTCAGTATGTTTGTATGTGTTGGCTTGAAGAAAGGGCGGGAGCGCTCTAGCCAGTCACAGCGCTCGTTAATAAGGAGACTGGACGGAAGTGGGGGATGAGTGCTAGAAAGACAAGGGGTGCTATACGGGGAGCACGACAGGTGGTCGCAGGAACTACGTTGGAGAGTGGGGCAGTTTGCGCGTGGTCGCAGGAGATAGAAATATTTCGTAGTGCCGACTTGTGCACTTGCCAGATTTCCGTGGCTTCTGCAGTGAAGACGTAGTATGCGTAGTGAATATCTCGCGAGCTATGTTGTTGTTGTTCGTAATTAATTACGTGAACTAGGAACCTATTTTTTTTCCTGTTATTCAACTTATATTTTATTTAATTGTGGGACCATTGACGCCAATAAGTGTTTTGCAGAAATAAACGACATTCTTAAAAGTACTTCTGCTCTTGTACTCGTCATTTAGAGTCGTTAAAAATAGTACCTACAGGTTTTATTCCACTGCAATCTTTCATTTATAAATTTTTATGTCACATTCAAAATTCGCAATTGCCTAGTGATAGGAACCTTCGACCATTCGATTCATGTGTATATTCATACTGTATACTGTAGGCTCAGCAGTATTTGGCTTGTAATGCGGCAACTACGTATCCCACCCCCTAGACAACGAAACCAGACAAAACTTTTAATATTTGAACTCTGAGTCAGAGGGTATGTAGTTGAGGGCCACGCGTCACATTTTATTTGAAAGCCCGCAAGGGTCTGCCACTGACATGTGTGCACGGAATATACACTGCACCTACACCTGGAGTTATGGTCTAGGGTGCGATTTCATATGATAGCCGGAACACTCTTATAGTTGTCCCACGCATACTGAATGAAAATTTGTAGCCTGCCGGTGTGGCCGTGCGGCTCTAGGCGCTTCAGTCTGGAACCGCGCCGCAGCTACGGTCGCAGGTTCGAATCCTGCCTCGGGCATGGACGTGTGTGATGTCCTTGGGTTAGTTAGGTTTAAGTAGTCCTAAATCGAGGGGACTGATGACCACAGATGTTAAGTCCCATAGTGCTCAGAGCCATTTGAACCATTTTTTTGAAAATTTGTACGTCCGTCTGGTGATTCGACCTGTTGTGCTGCCACTCGTGAACGGCATTCCAGGGGGCGTTTTCGAACAGGATAACTAGTCCATATGCCGCTGTTGTACCCAACATGCTCTACAGAGTGGCGACGTGTTGCCAGGTCTGTCTCCAGTAGAGCACATATGTGACATCGTCGGACGACAACTCCTTTATCTGCAAACAGTGTTAGTCGTCCTTGTATTGACAAAGCAAGTGCTGCAGGCATGGAACATCATCCCGGAAAGTGACATCCGGCAGTTGTACAACACGCATGCACGTTTGCACATACTGGCGGTTACACTGGTTATCAAGTGTGTGTGTGTGTGTGTGTGTGTGTGTGTGTGTGTGTGTGTGTGTGTGGGCGCGCGCGAATGTTTAAGGTAGGTGGCGGTAAGAGAAAATGTATCAGTTGTACCGCGAAAGAAAGGGCACGAAAACTCTACTTTCTATTACTAACTAATATTCAACTACGACACAGTCTGCGTCGCATTTAACGTCTCTGTGATGCCGTTACTAAAAATGACAGCTTAACATATTACGGAATGTCATCTTGTCCAGCAGCTGTAGTACACCCGTTAAGACCAATGACGTAACTCTTTCTTGGGCTATCGAGATGGTTTCGATTGGCTGGGCGGAGAGAAAGGGGGAGTGGGAGATGGACATGGGAGCTGACTGCTACACTGGATGCAAGCGGCTGGCCGCTGACTCGCGCAGCTGAGAAACCGCGCGGCCGGCGTGCTGCCGTGCCCTAATGTAATGACATTAGCTACATCGATCGCCGGCGTCCGGCCAGTCGGCACCGGGGCCGTCACACGGCGGAGATTGCCGTCGCCGCTCTGCTCGCCTCGCCAGACGTCACGGCGCCGGTAATAACTCGGCGCGGGTCGACGTGGCCCCTAAGACGCGCGTCCACTTCAGTAGGCAAAGCGTGCGGCAGGCTCCCGCTCCAGAGCGTGCATTTACCAGCGACCTGGACAAATTCTTCCGCGTACTGGGAAGCCCACACAGAGACTACGTGTACTGTAGTGTGGTCCTACAGAAGTGATACGTTTCAGACCATTAAGCATTACTCTGAACCCTAATGTCAATCTAGTCTCTTCTAAGCGCTTTCATAGACATTTTTTCCGACAGTGAGACTCTTTTAAGGTCTCAGGCTACATGTTGAGATGCGTACACCGTAAGCCAACCAAGGACAACGAACGACAGAAACTGGATTCGGCCGAACGTTGGTCGCCAATGCACTGGCGTTAGTTCTCTCATCCATACCAAACGAAGGACTTGGGACCAAGGCATTCATTCATAGAATCGCTGTTGGCTCTGATAACTTGCCGGAGTTGCTCCCGTTTGTTATTGTTATTAAGTATCGTTTAAATCATAATTTTACAGGCCGATATTATTATGGAAGAACGGGATGTAGAAGTTGTCGCACGTGCAGTATCTATTTTACAGCAAGAAGCTGATAATCAGAAAAAGAAGAGGAAGAAACGACGCTGGTGGACTATATCTTTAAAATGTAGGGAGCAGTATGGTGGGACAAAATTAATTTCTGCCTTAAAGCTGAACTGCAGCTTTGGGTATTTGCTGAACTAGAATATGGGGTACTTTTTTTCTAGGAACATCTCTTTTAGGAGAGTTGCATCTGCAGCAGAAAGTTAATAGTCAATTCCAATTTTTTTCTGTTTTTGTCTTTCACTGTGAAAAGATGTCAACGAAGACGCTATTTTCTTGTTTTACATCGTGCATATCACTTTCTAATTGCTAGTTGTTTGGCTCCAAGCGTCTAGTCTTTTCAGTTTCCTTTTACAATCGCAGTTTGTAGGGGCCAATGAACATTCCCCTTCACGATAAAACTTTACTTTACTTCTCTGGCGGTATTTGACTCTGTACTCCACTGCTTTTAAACACAATAAACACACACTCTTAGCGGGAGTTGTCATTGCCTACAGGGGAAACAGCAGCTGTTGAAATTATTTCAGGATAGCCACAAGTCGCACTCTGCATATTTTATTGAGTTTGGTCCCATAAGACTTTACCACAAATTACCAAAATTTTTTGCTCTGTACTTTAACAGCCAGCTACTGTACTTTAAACTACCACGGTTTCTGATGACACTCTTGTCAAATTAAAATGCGTAAGCGGTCAATAAAACATTAACAACGACTTTTGGCTGCCCTACAATGTTTAATTACAGACCCGTTCTAGGCACACAACAAATCGCAACTGGACCAACGAACATTCGATCCGGCGTCCACACTAGGGCAGGGTTCCCCACGCCTACCAAACGCTAACGCTTTAATGTTACAGCCTGCAGATCGAACCGCAGCCAAGGCCAATCGCTTCTTTGGCGCCGATCTGCTGCTCGTACACGCTAACCAAATCTCGGCCAACGAAGTGGTTGGCTGTAATCCGTTGGTCTAATGTGTACGCACACATCATCACAATGTGTAAAAAATTACGGTAAAAGCAATTTTTACGATATTTCATTGCCTGTGTTGTTAAGAATAACTATATGGTTTTCTTTCTGTCATGCACCCATGTCCGAAGAAATAATGCCTCGTTGTTAACAACAAAAGCGCTGTATAATATCGTATTTAGCCACAGATACCAGGCGCAACTTTCAATTAAAACGTCCTCCCCTGCACGGGAATTACATTTCGAGTACAAGTTGTGACGCAGGAACGACGACATAGAGGGGTTTGGGTCTGGTCATGAGTCGTGCACTGAAAGCCAAAGTGGTTAAGGCGACATCTCACGAAAACCACGAAATCCGGGTTAGAATCCCGGTCCGGCACAAATTTTCTTTGCTGTCATTCTCTTATACAGCAGATGGTTGTTCGTATTCACAACTACGAATACATTTCATGTACAGCAATGTTTGCTCTGTTCCAATCATGAACTGCTGACGCTCCGTCACGCTACGCTAACCTACCCCAAAAGTTATGCTTTCCTCTGTTTCCCTTTTCGGGCAGGTTTTTTGAACTACCCTTTAACAGTAGTCTGAGCGTTTCAGAGGCTGTGGTACCTTACGTCAGACGGTGTCAGTAAACCTGATGATCTTTTGACGAACCAGTTACTCCTGTCCAGGTGATGACGTCAGCTCTTAAAGGAAGACCCAGCACGGCTTTAACTGTCGTGGCGAAACGCGAGTGTGTACGCGCAAACCTCTGTCTTCACCGCCCTGAACTGCATTCCACAAGTGCTCGCCAATCGATGAGTTTCCAGCATAGCACTGGCAGTAGTAGCGTCGGTTGCCGAAAGTCTGCCAAATTTGACCTAATTTCATATGTTTAGCAGGGTATCTGTTTAAAACCTGGCTACGCAGAGCTCATGTTCATTTCTTATAGGCGAATTTCCTTTCAATTTTGCGTTTTTTAAGGATGCTAGCATTTCGCACGTAGAATAACAGGGCCAGTCTTTTGAGATCCTGTGTTTCTTTTGATTATTTCTTTCGAAAGCGTACGTAGCATATGTACAGTAGCGGTCCCGTACTGGTAAAAACTAGTCCACAGCTGACCGAACTCTTTTCGTCAAGACTTAGACCGAAATAGTTCTAGCTGTATTTATGAACTTCGTGAATACTTATTTCCACTCTTTTGTACTACTTTCGTCGCTTGGATATGAGGTGCTGTATTCATAAACATGTTGACTGTTTGACTTTGGTAAGTGCAAGTAAATATAGAACTGTAACTCAGTTACAATTGTTCAGACACTGCAAAGCTGCAAGTAACGCTTGGCCCCTTTAAGCCGCAGTCTGTGCCATCGCAAAAAAGGAGTATTTCAAAAATACGTTTTTATTCTTAGGCATAGTATGCAACAACTAACAACGTTTTGAAACGACACTACATGTGGCTAGACTGCGAAGTGCGATTTATCCTCTCACTGTTATAAAGTTCTATAGCCAAAGGAAGTCGGACGGGAGGGCGCCTGTTCCAAAACACACAATTTTCATCTTAATAAACAGGCGCTTGAGAAGAGGCGCCATTGGTGTGTCAACGTCTTTATTTAAAACGCTCCACATTTAGATCGTCGATATTATGAAGTATGAGTCTGCTCTTACAAGCTAGAAAGCACAACGATCTTATTAAACATTCAGGTAGTATACACTATTTTAACGATAGAAATTCAATTAACCGCACACAGAAGATAAATGAAATGTGTCAATCAAATATACATGTCATTCTTCACAACAATGAGTACACGTTTCAAAACGCTTCTGATAAAAAAAGAGGAATTCTTAATGTCACCGTTTCTTCCGAATGTTGCATTGTATGTTGTTGTAACATGCATATCATATTGAATGCCATGCAAAATATATGGAATGACTGGTTAGATGTAAGATAGGAGCCTGATGACCCTAATCCCGTCAGGTTACATAAATAAATAAACATGTAGGGCATGATTTGGAAGTCTTGTATGCGGAATTTCACGCATTTTGGGTATCTTTTTTGGCGGTTAGTGTTCACCTAAATATTAGACTATAAATGTGGGATATTCTTTCCTACAAATACAATTGTGGGGACTTCGCCTCCGACAACTTAAAGCGTAAAAATTCAGTGTGAATGAGTTGTTTTCTTTGTCAGACATTCTTTGAGTTGAGATATATCGGTGGAGTGTTGGCAGGGAGTGCAGTTTGTTCTTTGCCTTAGACAGTCACACACTGTTTTCTTGTTTTGCACAGTTCTACGAATGAATACCGTCAGTCTTTACCTGCAATGAACCTGAGTGTTATTCCCGGTACCCACCTACATGGGAATTCCGACACAGTATCAGCAGGTTCACTTAGTTCGAAGGTGCAAAATGTTTCCATAAACTTCTACATGAATCAGAGGGCGGTGAAGGGAAGGGAAGGGAAGGGAAGGGAAGGGAAAGGGTGGGTGGGAAACTCGTGACTTCCAGCCGCACAGGGCGTTGTGGTAAAGCAATGGCGAAAGTTGAAACCTTGTGTCGGACGGAGACATGAACATTGAGTGCAACGCTTCTCTAGAACGGTAGCCTTAACCGTCTCTGCCATTCCGACACGCGCTTTCCGTCCGACACAAATACCTGACCTATATGAGCTATATACGTTTCTCACCTATGAGCCTCTAAAACCGATTTTTCAATTAGAAATGTGCAACTATTCCTATTTGGGAAATTTCGAATTTACAAATTGGTATAACTTTTTTTTTTTTTAGAAATAATCTCCACGTGTTTTGTCGGAAACGGACTGTGCTTGAGCAAACAGTGTAATGAAATCGTATACTGGCCGAGTGTAGTAATAAACTACGCTTTGGTCTTTGGTATTCAATTGAAACTGAACTATTAAAGTCTGACTAAATTTTACCATTTACTGGATTTTTGTATGTAGCGAGTAGCGACACAGGTTGACTGAAAACATGGAGACAAGGCCTCAGCTTTAACGGTGGATTCAGAATGAGCGAAAGGGGACGAAAAAGGGCCGCGCCGGCAGAAGTTAAGTGCCGTGAAACTCGTGCCCGGCGGCTCCGCTTTCCGCCGCAAGTCAATTACCTGCGCGAGGCAGCCGCCGAGAAATGCCATTATGCAAACGAAACGTAACCTGCGCTAAGAACGAATACGTGAGCCGTGTTCACATCTGTGTAGGCACCCAGCGAGCAGGATCACACGAAGCGGCAACCGCGTGTGTGGAGTGTGCTTGCGCTGCGGCATTGCTTGCCATTTCTGTGGGGTTGCTGGCTGAAGGTCGCAGAGGGTTTTTGCAGCCTATCGACTTCGCCCTGCCCATTATTGAATACTTCTATGTCCTAATCTAGTCTATGTCTTAATATATCAATGAAGAACGAACAATTCTTGCCCCTAAGATAGCATATTCTGCAGTATTTAAAAAGAAGAAAGGAGTTGATTAAAGATTAATTTAAACAGCTGAGTACTTCGTTAGCGACAGGACAAACTTCTTGACAAATGGCTCTGAGCACTATGCGACTTAACTTCTGAGGTCATCAGTCGCCTAGAACTTAGAACTAATTAAACCTAACTAACCTTAGGACATCACACACATCCATGCCCGAGGCAGGATTCTAACCTGCGAACGTAGCGGTCGCCCGGTTCCAGACTGCAGCGCCGAGAACCGCACGGCCACTCCGGCCGGCAACTTCTTGACAGATCCAGATTGTACGCTGTAGCAGGACAGGAAATATGAAATTTGCAAGGCTGAACCTGAGACTAAGTTTCAACACAGCTGACACTCCGCTACAGAGTGAGAGCTTTATTCTGCAGCTGTAGTATTCCTGTCTCAAGAACAGTTTTTGAAAATTTGTGGTAAGTTCCTATGAGACCAAACTGTTGAGGTCATCGGTCCCTAGCTTACACACTACTTACTCTAACTAAGTTAAGCAAAGGACGACAAAAAACACACACACACACACACACACACACACACACACACACACACACACACACACACGAAGGACGACTCCTGTCTCCGACTGGGGTGGGGGGTTACCCCGCGCGGCTCAGGCAGAGTTGCCGGACAATGGGGGCTAGGACTAGACTTCAACTTAACTGTTTCCACCTTGAAATAAAATTGCCCTGTTGTGCTCCAAGTACCTAAGTACCTAAAAGTAGTGAACAAGTGCAATAACGAAACACAGCCTAGTGAACGCTTGTTTTCTTTAGAAATCATTATGTTAGTTTGCAGGCCATCAGCCTGATTATGGATGCAACACAGAAACTAATATGCCCTCACGAGCCCGCGTGATACGTGCCGAACGCCTCAGTTTTCACTTACATGTCAGGTTCACGGAAAGCAGCGAGATTCAACGAGACAGCCGTATTGTGTCGACAGCAGACACGCAGTGAAAACTGTGCCGCCGTCCTAAGCGTGTAGCGACTGCAGTGCACACGGCACTTAAAGCGGCACTAATTTTGGTAGCATCGAACACTGACACCTCGTCGCCGCAAAATGTGTAAATCGCACAAGGAAAGCCAAACCTCTGGCTAACGGTTGTGTGAATAGTGTAACGGGTATTTTAATCTTACAAAGAGCGAAGAAAGACAAAAATGACGCAAACAAGATGTCCAGCAGCTCGTAGAAACCAGTATTTGACTTCACAGTATCACAGTGCGGTGTATGTAGCTTCCACGGGTGAAGAACAATTGATTAATTCCAAACAACATTCTCTGGACTACATATTAGAGACAGAAATCTACCAAGAGGTGCTTCGTTCGACACAGAGGTCCCAGTATAGCACGTTTCTGCCAGACAGTCGCAAATCTCTTGATATCAACATAGCTGTGTTTTATAACACAGTCAGTCTGTCAGATAGGAGTATGCATCTCAAAATCAAGATATTGTCGTCGCTATTCTTGTTACTTGTTACAGATTAAAACTGAAGAAACTGCGAAAAGGTGGGAATTTAAGGAGATGGGACCTGGATAAACTGAAAGAACCAGAGGTTGTACAGAGTTTCAGGGAGAGCATAAGGGAGCAATTGGCAGGAATGGGGGAAAGAAATACAGTAGAAGAAGAATGGGTAGCTTTGAGGGATGAAGTAGTGAAGGCAGCAAAGGATCAAGTAGGTAAAAAGACGAGGGCTAGTAGAAATCCCTGGGTAACAGAAGAAATATTGAATTTAATTGATGAAAGGAGAAAATATAAAAATGCAGTAAATGAAGCAGGCAAAAAGGAATACAAACGTCTCAAAAATGAGATCGACAGGAAGTGCAAAATGGCTAAGCAGGGATGGTTAGAGGACAAATGTAAGGATGTAGAGGCTTATCTCACAAGGGGTAAGATAGATACTGCCTACAGGAAAATTAAAGAGACCTTTGGAGAAAAGAGAGCCACTTGTATGAACATCAAGAGCTCAGATGGAAACCCAGTTCTAAGCAGGGAAGGGAAAGCAGAAAGGTGGAAAGAGTATGTAGAGGGTCTATACAAGGGCGATGTACTTGAGGACAATATTATGGAAATGGAAGAGGGTGTAGATGAAGATGAAATGGGAGATACGATACTGCGTGAAGAGTTTGACAGAGCACTGAAAGACCTGAGTCGAAACAAGGCCCCCGGAGTAGACAACATTCCATTGGAACTACTGACGGCCTTGGGAGAGCCAGTCCTGACAAAACTCTACCATCTGGTGAGCAAGATGTATGAAACAGGCGAAATACCCTCAGACTTCAAGAAGAATATAATAATTCCAATCCCAAAGAAAGCAGGTGTTGACAGATGTGAAAATTACCGAACTATCAGTTTAATAAGTCACGGCTGCAGAATACCAACGCGAACTCTTTACAGACAAATGGAAAAACTGGTAGAAGCCGACCTCAGGGAAGATCAGTTTGGATTCCGTAGAAATATCGGAACACGCGAGGCAATGCTGACCCTACGACTTATCTTAGAAGCTAGATTAAGGAAAGGCAAACCTACGTTTCTAGCATTTGTAGACTTAGAGAAAGCTTTTGACAATGTTGACTGGAATACTCTCTTTCAAATTCTAAAGGTGGCAGGGGTAAAATACAGGGAGCGAAAGGCTATTTACAATTTGTACAGAAACCAGATGGCAGTTATAAGAGTCGAGGGACATGAAAGGGAAGCAGTGGTTGGGAAGGGAGTAAGACAGGGTTGTAGCCTCTCCCCGATGTTATTCAATCTGTATATTGAGCAAGCAGTAAAGGAAACAAAAGAAAAATTCGGAGTAGGTATTAAAATCCATGGAGAAGAAATAAAAACCTTGAGGTTTGCCGATGACATTGTAATTCTGTCAGAGACAGCAAAGGACCTGGAAGAGCAGTTGAAGGGAATGGACAGTGTCTTGAAAGGAGGATATAAGATGAACATCAACAAAAGCAAAACGAGGATAATGGAATGTAGTCGAATTAAGTCGGGTGATGCTGAGGAAATTAGACTAGGAAATGAGACACTTAAAGTAGTAAAGGAGTTTTGCTATTTGGGGAGCAAAATAACTGATGATGGTCGAAGTAGAGAGGATATAAAATGTAGACTGGCAATGGCAAGGAAAGCGTTTCTGAAGAAGAGAAATTTGTTAACATCGAGTATAGATTTAAGTGTCAGGAAGTCATTTCTGAAAGTATTTGTATGGAGTGTAGCCATGTATGGAAGTGAAACATGGACGGTAAATAGTTTGGACAAGAAGAGAATAGAAGCTTTCGAAATGTGGTGCTACAGAAAAATGCTGAAGATTAGATGGGTAGATCACATAACTAATGAGGAAGTATTGAATAGGATTGGGGAGAAGAGAAGTTTGTGGCACAACTTGACCAGAAGAAGGGATCGGTTGATAGGACATGTTCTGAGGCATCAAGGGATCACCAATTTAGTATTGGAGGGCAGCGTGGAGGGTAAAAATCGTAGGGGGAGACCAAGAGATGAATACACTAAGCAGATTCAGAAGGATGTAGGTTGCAGTAGGTACTGGGAGATGAAGAAGTTTGCACAGGATAGAGTAGCATGGAGAGCTGCATCAAACCAGTCTCAGGACTGAAGACCACAACAACAACAATTCTTGTTACTGTTGCTATTGTGGTAGTCAGTCCAGAGACTGAAGTCTCTTCAGTAAATTGATTCCTTAGGATGGATAGGATGTGTGACTGCTGTGTACGGACGCAGGAGGAGCTGGCCACTGTTCGCGAACAGCTGAGCATGTTGATGGCCGCGGTCAGCCGTCTTCAGGCTGCTGCCTCGGAGTGTAGCGGCAGTGGGGAGTCTGGTGCGTCGCAGGGTACACCCCAGGTGTTACATGCTTCACACACTGTCCCTGCTGTCGAGACATCTTCGCCGGTACCGGGCGCGGTTGGGCCACCCTCTCCCCAAGGGGAGTGGCGGGTTCAGCGGCGTTCGCGGCGCACGAGGCGGAGGGTCAATGTGGAGGCTGGCCGTGTGGCATCGCCCGCTCTGCCTGTGAGTGGACATGTGGCTGCTCCTTCAGCAAGGTCCGAGCAGGCACACGGGGGGAGGGGTTTATTAGTTATTGGGAGCTCCAACGTTAGGCGGGTGATGGAGCCCCTTAGGGAAATAGCGGGAAGGTCGGGGAAGAAGGCCAGTGTTCACTCTGTCTGCTTGCCGGGGGGCCTCATCCGAGATGTGGAGGCGGCCCTACCGGCGGCGATAGAGAGCACTGGGTGCACCCGACTGCGAATTGTTGCTCATGTCGGCACCAATGACTCCTGCCGTCTGGGTTCATTGGTCATCCTCAGTTCGTACAGGCGGTTGGCGGAATTGGTGAAGGCGGAAAGCCTCGCTCGCGGGGTGGAATCAGAGCTAACAATTTGTAGTATCGTTCCCAGAACCGATCGCGGTCCTCTGGTTTGGAGCCGAGTGGAAGGCTTAAACCAGAGACTCAGACGATTCTGCGGAGATCTGGGGTGCAAATTTCTCGACCTCCGCTATCGGGTGGAGAAATGTAGGGTCCCCCTGAATAGGTCAGGCGTGCACTACACGCCGGAAGCGGCTACAAGGGTAGCGGAGTACGTGTGGAGTGCACATGGGGGTTTTTTAGGTTAGAGAATCCCCTCCCTAGGCCCGACAAGACGCCTCCTGAGACGCGGCAAGGTAGGAGTAGGCAAAATGCAACAGGGAATAACAATATTAATGTGCTAATAGTAAACTGCAGGAGCGTCTATAGAAAGGTCCCAGAACTGCTCTCATTAATAAACGGTCACAATGCCCATATAGTACTAGGGACAGAAAGTTGGCTGAAACCAGACGTAAACAGTAATGAAATCCTAAACTCAGATTGGAATGTATACCGCAGAGACAAGCTGGACAGTGAAGGGGGAGGCGTGTTTATAGCGGTAAGAAGTGCAATAGTATCGAAGGAAATTGACGGAGATCCGAAATATGAAATGATTTGGGTGAAGGTCACGGTTAAAGCAGGCTCAGACATGGTAATTGGATGTCTCTATAGGCCCCCTGGCTCAACAGCTGTTGTGGCTGAGCACCTGAAGGATAATTTGGAAAATATTTAGAGTAGATTTCCCCACCATGTTATAGTTCTGGGTGGAGATTTTAATTTGCCAGATATAGACTGGGAGACTCAAACGTTCATAACGGGTGGCAGGGACAAAGAATCCTGTGAAATTTTTTTACGTGCTTTATCTGAAAACTACCTTGAGCAGTTAAACAGAGAACCGACTCGTGGGGATAACATATTAGACCTTCTGGTGACAAACAGACCCGAACTATTTGAAAAAGTTAACGCAGAACAGGGAATCAGCGATCATAAAGCGGTTACGGCATCGATGATTTCAGCCGTAAATAGGAATATTAAAAAGGGTAGGAAGATTTTTATGTTTAGAAAAAGTGACAAAAAGCAGATTTCAGAGTACCTGTTGGCTCAACACAAAAGTTTTGTCTCAAGTACAGATAGTGTTGAGGATCAGTGGACAAAGTTCAAAACCGTCGTACATTATGCGTTAGATGAGTATGTGCCAAGCAAGATCGTAAGAGATGGAGAAGAGCCACCGTGGTACAACAACCGAGTTAGAAAACTGCTGCGGAAGCAAAGGGAACTTCACAGCAAACATAAACATAGCCAAAGCCTTGCAGACAAACAAAAATTACGCGAAGCGAAATGTAGTGTGAGGAGGGCTATGCGAGAGGCGTTCAATGAATTCGAAAGTAAAGTTCTATGTACTGACTTGGCAGAAAATCCTAAGACATTTTGGTCTTATGTCAAAGCGGTGGGTGGATCAAAACAAAATGTCCAGACACTCTGTGACCAAAATGGTACTGAAACAGAGGATGACAGACTAAAGGCCGAAATACTAAATGTCTTTTTCCAAAGTTGTTTCACAGAGGAAGATTGCACTGTAGTTCCTTCTCTAGATTGTCGCACAGATGACAAAATGGTAGATATCGAAATAGACGACAGAGGGATAGAGAAACAATTAAAATCGCTCAAAAGAGGAAAGGCCTCTGGACCTGATGGGATACCAGTTCAATTTTACACAGAGTACGCGAAGGAACTTGCCCCCCTTCTTGCAGCGGTGTACCGTAGGTCTCTAGAAGAGTGTAGCGTTCCAAAGGATTGGAAAAGGGCACAGGTCATCCCCGTTTTCAAGAAGGGACGTCGAACAGATGTGCAGAACCATAGACCTATATCTCTAACGTCGATCAGTTGCAGAATTTTGGAACACGTATTGTGTTAGAGTATAATGACTTTTCTGGAGACTAGAAATCTACTCTGTAGGAATCAGCATGGGTTTCGAAAAAGACGGTCATGTGAAACCCAGCTCGCGCTATTCGTCCACGAGACTCAGAGGGCCATAGACACGGGTTCACAGGTAGATGCCGTGTTTCTTGACTTCCGCAAGGCATTCGATACAGTTCCCCACAGTCGTTTAATGAACAAAGTAAGAGCATATGGACTATCAGACCAATTGTGTGATTGGATTGAGGAGTTCCTAGATAACAGGACGCAGCATGTTATTCTCAATGGAGAGAAGTCTTCCGAAGTAAGAGTGATTTCAGGTGTGCCGCAGGGGAGTGTCATAGGACCGTTGCTATTCACAATATACATAAATGACCTGGTGGATGACATCGGAAGTTCACTGAGGCTTTTTGCAGATGATGCTGTGGTGTACCGAGAGGTTGTAACAATGGAAAATTGTATTGAAATGCAGGAGGCTGCAGCGAATTGACGCATGGTGCAGGGAATGGCAATTGAATCTCAATGTAGACAAGTGTAATGTGCTGCGAATATACAGAAAGATAGACCCTATATCATTTAGCTACAAAATAGCAGGTCAGCAACTGGAAGCAGTTAATAGCATAAATTATCTGGGAGTACGCATTAGGAGTGATTTAAAATGGA
The DNA here is from genome assembly GCF_023864275.1 of Schistocerca cancellata. Taxonomy (NCBI): domain Eukaryota; kingdom Metazoa; phylum Arthropoda; class Insecta; order Orthoptera; family Acrididae; genus Schistocerca; species Schistocerca cancellata. Next base: position 725,299,637 of record NC_064626.1, on the reverse strand, counting down.
GTGATCATATAATGTTGATCGTCGGTAAAGCAGATGCCAGACTGAGATTCATTGGAAGAATCCTAAGGAAATGCAATCCGAAAACAAAGGAAGTAGGTTACAGTACGCTTGTTCGCCCACTGCTTGAATACTGCTCAGCAGTGTGGGATCCGTACCAGATAGGGTTGATAGAAGAGATAGAGAAGATCCAACGGAGAGCAGCGCGCTTCGTTACAGGATCATTTAGTAATCGCGAAAGCGTTACGGAGATGATAGATAAACTCCAGTGGAAGACTCTGCAGGAGAGACGCTCAGTAGCTCGGTACGGGCTTTTATTGAAGTTTCGAGAACATACCTTCACCGAAGAGTCAACAGTATATTGCTCCCTCCTACGTATATCTCGCGAAGAGACCATGAGGATAAAATCAGAGAGATTAGAGCCCACACAGAGGCATACCGACAATCCTTCTTTCCACGAACAATACGAGACTGGAATAGAAGGGAGAACCGATAGAGGTACTGAAGGTACCCTCCGCCACACACCGTCAGGTGGCTTGCGGAGTATGGACGTAGATGTAGATGTAGATTGAATGAACCAGTTATTGATAGGATTTTTTTTTTAAAAAAAGGACAAGTGTTTCGAAGATAGTTAACGCCAGTTTCTGTACCATGTCTCGTTCATTGACTACTACACGTAGTACTGATACAGATTTCGTTCCCTACAGTTTACAATGGTCAGGCAAAACTATATGACCACCTGCTTAATAGTGCGTTGGTTCCCTTTTCGAACACAAAACAACACCGATTCTGTGGGGGCATGCAGTCCTTGGCAGGTTCCACAAAGTATGTGGCACCAGATGTCTACGTAGAGATCACCCTATTTTCCTCATTCATGGGCCGGTGGTCTCGAATTTTGTGTCCCAGACATCCTGAGTGACGATGTACTTCAAACCACTGTAGCACGATTCTGCCGGTGTGACACGGATGGTTAGCCTGCTGGAAGACGCGATCTCCTTCGGGAAAAACATCAAGCATGGAGGTATGCAGGTGGTCCACAATATTGTTTACGTAGTCAACAACTGTCACAATGCATTAGATTACTGCCACACGGCGTATGAAGCCTAGATAAACGTCCCCCAAAGCACAATACTGCCCCCTCCAGCCTGCGCCCAGGTGGGATGCCTGTTTCTAGCAGCCGTTCGCCTACATGACGCGCAACCTCACACGGTCATCGACCTGGTTTAACAAGAAACGTGATTCATCCAGTCAGACAACCCGTTTCCATTGATCCGCGGTGCAATGTAGATGATGCTGTCCACACTTCAGTCGCATTTGGCAACGTCGTTGGGTCAATTTGCGAAGACGCACGACCCGTCTGCTGCGGAGCCCCATGTTTAACAACGTGCGATCAAAGGTTTGCTCCGCAACAGTTGTGGCTGCACCAGCAGAGATCGCCGTCTATCCTAGTTTACAGAGCGGGGAAACCTCCACATCCTGTGATGAGGAGTGGACGTCCCACGTCTTGCCGTCTACTCGTCGGTTCACCAACCTGGAACTGCTTTCCACAGAGACAGTGTAAGTCCATCAGGTTAGCCGTTTCCGTTACGTTCATTCGCAGGCATCGGGCCGTTTAACAATCGGTCCTTTGTCCAAGTAGTTTATGTCGCTGCATTTCCCCCATTTACTGCTGTGTGGTCCGTAGAATGATTCGTTACTACTCGTACATATTCCTTACAGCGTCACGTGCCCGCAACGCCACCAAGCGGCATTCATTCAATGTCGCGGAAGCCAGTGGTTGGTTGGTTGATCGTTTCGGCGGAGGACTCGGACAGCTACGTCATCCCACCAGATCAGGGAACGATGCGGAAGGAGGTCGGCCGCGTCCTTTCAAAGGAACAATCCCGGCATTTGCCCGAAGCAATTTACAGAAGTCGCGGAAAATCTAAATCGGGATGGCCGGACACGGGTTTGAACCATCGTCCTTCCGACTGCGAGTCCAGTGTGCAGGCCACTGTGCCACCTCGATCGGTGAAACCAGAGGTCATAACGTTTTTGGGACAACAGTGTAAAGTTTGGTTACAATTAAACTTTCGCTACTTGAGGCACTGCAGATGGAAAGCTACACTGAAGACGAAAGAAACTTTTACACCTGCCTAATGTCGTGTAGGGCCCTCTGGAGCACGCAGAAGTGCACACGACGTGGCATGGAGTCTACTAATGTCCGAAGTAGTGCTGCAGGGAATTGACACCCTGCAGGGCTGTCCATAAATCCCTAAGAGTACGAGGGTGTGCAGATTTCTTCTGAACAACATGTTGCAAGGCATCCCAGATGTTCTCAATGATGTTCTCAATGATGTTCTCAATGATGTTCTCAATGATGTTCTCAATGATGTTCTCAATGATGTTCTCAATGATGTTCTCAATGATGTTCTCAATGATGTTCTCAATGATGTTCTCAATGATGTTCTCAATGATGTTCTCAATGATGTTCTCAATGATGTTCTCAATGATGTTCTCAATGATGTTCTCAATGATGTTCTCAATGATGTTCTCAATGATGTTCTCAATGATGTTCTCAATGATGTTCTCAATGATGTTCTCAATGATGTTCTCAATGATGTTCTCAATGATGTTCTCAATGATGTTCTCAATGATGTTCTCAATGATGTTCTCAATGATGTTCTCAATGATGTTCTCAATGATGTTCTCAATGATGTTCTCAATGATGTTCTCAATGATGTTCTCAATGATGTTCTCAATGATGTTCTCAATGATGTTCTCAATGATGTTCTCAATGATGTTCTCAATGATGTTCTCAATGATGTTCTCAATGATGTTCTCAATGATGTTCTCAATGATGTTCTCAATGATGTTCTCAATGATGTTCTCAATGATGTTCTCAATGATGTTCTCAATGATGTTCTCAATGATGTTCTCAATGATGTTCTCAATGATGTTCTCAATGATGTTCTCAATGATGTTCTCAATGATGTTCATGTCTGGGAAGTATGGTGGTCAGCGGCAGTGTTTAAACTCACGGGAGTGTTGCTGGAGACACTCCGCAGCAATTCTGGATGCGTGGGGTGTCGCACTGTCCTGACAGAATTGCCGAAGTCCGTCGCAATGAACAATGGACATGAATGGATGCAGGTGATCGAACAGGTTGCTTACGTACATGTAACATGTCAGAATCGTTATAGAGGTGCTTTCGTTGTTAGGTTCCTGTAGTAGTCAAAACTGTGTATCACTGTTAAACTGAAGGTGTCGCGTAGAATATTTATTCAACTATTAAAATCTTCTTTTAAGTAAGTACTGTGTTGAACGTTTCTTGCATCTCAAAATAAAAGTAGACTAGTTTAAGTCACGACACCGAAGTTTACGAAATTTCCATCACTGATACTTTGTAGTTGATGCGGGGTCAGAGTCGGGCCACTTCGTCGCACCACTAGCAGTAACTGCAGAGTGTTTCGCACGGAAAGAATGAGCAAAGTGAAAAACTTGCGCAAATAGGTAAAATAAATACCTGAAATCCGAGTAATGCGACGAAAGCAAGCTCCTCTCTAGTAGACTGTGGCAGAATGTTCCACTTATCTTCAGCACGTCTCTCTTCGCCGCTGAATTTCACCGCAGTCATTTAATTAACGTGTGGGCGTACCGTGTCGGCATTAACGCGCGGAACTTAATACGAGGGGACCGTAAAATTAGAGGCGCCTGCCGCACTAAACTGTGGCGGCCTGTGCGGCAGGCTGAGTAAACTGAGCGCAGTAGATCATACCGGGATGAGCGCGGTCACCGCGCCCGTGACAGTGAGCATGCGCGCCTCCACAAAAACCGATCCGTCCGCTCTGCAATGGAACCATCCACACGTTAATCAGTGAGGTGTGGGAACAGTCCTGTAGAACCTCAGTGTACAAGTTAATACTTCTGTGGGACAGCGTTGTCGTCGTGTGGCACAGTCATCACAAAATTGGTTTTCGTGTCTTGTTTAATGTTAACTTTTAGGTATTTCATTACATTATCACCTTTGAAGCAACTACACAAAAGAAAATTTTTTTATCTGTTCGTTGCATTAAGACTGATGTAGTCTTTCAGGTAAATGGTTCAAATGGCTCTGAACACTATGCGATTAACTTCTGAGGTCATCAGTCGCAAACAACTTAGAACTAATTAAACCTAACTAACCTAAGGACATCACGCACATCCATGCCCGAGGCAGGATTCGAACCTGCGACCGTAGCGATCGCTCGGTTCCAGACTGTAGCGCCTAGAACCGCACGGCCACTCCGGCCGGCTTTCAGGTAAATGCGTGGGATTTGTTTTAACTACACGAAAAGTCTTCAAAGCAAACGATGACCACTCTCGACAGACTCAGAAAACTTGTAAGGATTTTCCACTGGACGTCACCTGAGCCGCTTGAACGTCAGATGTTTTTACTGTAACAGTCTCGTGAAGGTCACTGCGATGAGTAGTGTAGATTCGCAAATGTGATGTTATCGTAGGTGGCGTTGCTCGTGATGATGGTGGTGGTGGTGGTGGTGGTGGTGGTGGCGGCGGCGGCGAGGGGAAAGGGGGACACAAATATCCTACTCCTTTATAAAGTGGCCAACGGAAGGACGCATCACAATCAGGAGTGTCACATTCCCTTACTTTTTGAATGCCTTCCAGGACATAGGCGCAACGTCTAGTGACCAAGAGCTGGACACCATCACCACTTATATCGCTGGCCAAATACTAGCGGCGAAAAGTTTCTTCTATTTTCAGGTTTTGCACTATCTTCCTCAGCGAGCACAGCATTCGCTAAGTTTTCAACCACCGACGAGGCTGCTTCTGTATTACGCAGGCTTAATACTCATACGGTGGAGAATTTTGCCCAAAACATTCGAAGACACCCTACACGTGCTCTAATAGTAAGAGGGCAGTGTGGTGATCATCCATTTCCTTCTCGCTGGTGATTTTATTTTGTGTTCCATAATGATGTGTATTGTTCTACTACCGTAGCCGTACATAAAAACAAACGGCAATATTACGTGTATCCGAATGAAGTCCCGAGCGTCAATACCCGGTCTTTCGTAGTTAAAAGTTGGTGACCCGTCACAAATTCCTGTTAACAGCCAGTCTCCATTTCTCCCGGTCTCGTGCCTCTCGAAGTAGCTGGCCCCGTGTTTGGTGGGTCTTCTCCTTTATCTGGTCTACCTATCCTCTTTGTGGTCTTCCCTGCAATCTTACCATCCAACTTTGCCTTCGATGATCATTTTTCCCATGTTATCCTTCTGTCGTCGAATTACGTGGCCCAAGAACTGCAGGATTCGCTGGAAACGTATACTAGATAACCTCTCCTCCACCCTGAACTTTTGAACGATTTATTTACTGGTCCGTTTGCCCATCCATGATATGCTCAACAACCTGTATGTCCACATCCCAACAGCATAAATTCTTTGCTGTCCCCTTCAGTTACTGTTCACGTTTCGGTGCCGTAAAGGAAAACTGGAAACACCAGAGAATTCAGAACTTCCAATTTAGTCTGTCTGGTCGTATAGTAACAAAGATTGCTGAAGATCCGCGGGTGTCACTCCTCAAGAACCCGAATTCTTTCGTGATACATTTTGAAACCAACTAATCCGACAGCGAAATACGATATTAAGAACCTACTGTAAAACCTACCAGAATGCTATAGTTACGACTGGATGTACAACGCTGGTAGCTGTGGACCGCAAAACCACAAGCGGACTTCAGTCTCCCGATTGCTACCGGTTTTCTCTGAGGCCACAGATCAGGAAAAATCTCGGCAAATACTAAAAGATGACTGAATTGACGACTAAGTTGCTGCAAGTATACAAATTTATCTTTTCTCTGTCATCTCTGGTGTCCACAATCTTCCAAAGACAAAAGCCGTGGGACTACTGTTTTCGTGAAGAACCGCGTCGCCTGCCTGTTGCAGTGTAGTTGCTCAGGCGCAGATGGAAGTTGACTTTTCTCTTACGCATGTGCCGTTCGATATTGCCGTGTTTATGGTCTCACTGTCCGTCGACACGCTTGCCGCACAGCAGTCATCAAAGCGTTTTGGAACACGTAAACGACAACGGAAGTATAAATCGTTATTTTTGTTATCCCTGAGAAGGAACGTTCCCAGTATAAAATTAAGAGTACTCTCTCCTGGATTTCAGGTTTACTAATACAGTGCTTTTTTGAGCAGGGTCAAACATTTATTTTGTGCGAAAGGTCGATTGCTGATCATACAGGAAAAGCAAAACTATAGATTGACGACTGCTACTTCTGTTTGCAAAGACACTGTGTATCATCGCTTTCGCAGCCGTGATTCGCTGTGAATTGTGAACATGAACCAATCATTTTCATCAGGGGTCCCGGACTTTCTCACAGTGTACAACTTGACATTTTTAGGAATTTAGGTGCACCACTACAGCGTGAACACTTTTTAATGAACCCCAGAAGTGAGGGATGGGAGGGGATTGCCAAAGGTTGAAGGACGACTATCGCAGGGGTGAAGAAAGGTACAGGAGGAATAATTTTCGTTATGTTGCTCAATGCCGACACCACAATACGATTTTTGCGTCGTGCCGATCAACTAATATGCGTGGTAGAATTGTGACACACGAATGTAATAACGTTTCGTGGAAGCACTTTTTTACACTCATGTTCACATGTGGTTCTTACCTGTAGCAAGAAATTTGAAATTAAATTCAGGTAGTTCTGGTACAAATATTCAGTGAGTAAGAGAGGAATGACATTTCAAATATTTACTTGTGCGCGTACCACGTGAAATGTCCCTTTGCGTACCACCAGTGCTATAGGTGCCAGAACCCCTGATCGTCATAAACAAATACCCGGCTGCAGTCTGGAGCTACATTTTACCAGCGAGTTTGGCTGCGATGTCCTGCAGTTTTCAGTTGGAGATTCGTCTACTGTGATAGCGTCTCAGACAGAATCTTACGAACAAAATAGATTTACTCGTTATGTCGGTATTATTCGTGAATCGCACAGCTGTCTGAAAAAAGCTAATATACTTCTGAAGTTTTTAGATTTTGTCGTTTGCGTTTGGAAATTTCCGCTGCCTAGTAAAACATTTATGCAAATCGTTCGTAGTACACTGAAAGTAATTCCACGACGTATTATTGCCCCTTACTGTAGAAAATACTGAAAATTCACCATCTATGGCTATCCAATAATCGATATTTTATTCATCATAGTCTCGCAAGTGTTTCAGCAACTGGGAAGCACGTTCCGGCACTATCTCCCAGTTCTTCTGGTCACCGATGAACCTAGTAAATTTGATACACTGTCGAACCTGTTCCGGTAGGTATTTCCTGTGGCCGTCTCATATGCGAAACAACGACTTGCACCGCCCTGAAACACGGGTGCCGCCCTACTTGGTTACGTGACGCTAAGCTTAGTCGAGTAACGCTATACCTATTGTTACGCTAATTAATACAAATTACGTGAAGTAGCCATGAACACTTGCCACCGGAAACTAACCTTATCTCGGATCGATTTCTAAAAATAATTTGCCTAAGTACACTGGCTCTAGCAATCAGCCTAGCACATGAACATACGCTTCATCCCTTGAAACTGCTTAATGCGACATAGAGCGGCAGATTACAAGTCCCTGCTGTCTCAACTGCAGGTGCTGCTCACCGCCATTTCACGTATCGGACATTGGCGGCTGCACTTCTAGGCCACTTTCTGCTAAAGTAATTCGTAAACGAAATTTCCCAGCCTTTAACAGTTAACGAGATGAATTACAGGAATCAGTTTTTGGCTATCTTCGCAAACAATACTTTTCTAAATTTGCTGTCAGTAGTTCATTTAGTCGTTGGATTGTCAAAGTAACTTTAGAAAGCCACAATCTTACAAAAGACTAATATTTCAAAGAAGAAATCATTATTGAAATTGCTGTAAAATTTAATTTCGGAAGAAACACGGAAAAGTTGTTTAAATTAGCCATAGTTGACGTTTATGTAAATTCTATTGTTGGGAACTTAAGTCGGATGAAAGTTCCTGGGAGACTAAAACTGTATGCCGGACCGAGACTCGAACACTCTGTGAGAACGGGTCCTGTGGGCCAATTCTTTTTCTTTCCATCAATTTGCACATCGGTTCTGTACGCGAGTGCACCCAACGGTGTTGTTTTCGGAGAGCCTCAAACATTATTCTGTAAGCATTTCGGAAGCTATGTCGAACGGTCCTAGAGAACCGAAACGCTGTTGTCAGTTCTCCTCGCGCCAACCAATCAAAAGTAATCTGGCTCAGATCCGCGGATGCGCACTGCAGCGCCACGAACCCGAAGCGGCTAGCTGCCGACACAGACACACTATTCTTCACAGTACCGAAAAGTGTGGTTAGAGTACGTAATACTGTTCAAATTTCGCTGACCAGGTGGTTCCATGAATGCATGACGGCGATAGAATATTGACGGTCATAAATGTCACATTATGTCATTTTATTCTCATTCACATCGACGTCTTGTATTGGATTTTACGTTTAGGAATGTGAGTTAGGAATGGAGTGTAGTACCACACTGTACAAATACATGTACAGAAATACCCGAAAAAGTCGTCATTTTTTCTGTTTTCCGTCGTTCCTTAGTTGCTTCAAAATTCATGGAGGTACGTACTGTATGTGCATCTGATGGCAGTTAGTTTACTGCCATACTCGTTTTGCTTCTTTTGTTCGTGAAGATGCTTCGCAATATATGGCAATAAACAAGCGGCCTTTAATTAGTAGCCAACACGGAACACATGTCCACGAACCGGAAAAATTGTTTAAGACAGTGTCAAAAATAAGATGGACAGAATGTGGTTGCAACTCGCTCCTAGAAATCCGAATGATAAGGTAGCCTACTTCCCTAAACGATACATCAACGATTTGGTTCATTAATACAAAATTTAAAAAAAGCCTTTCCAAGAGCGTGTTGCGAGTGGAGCTATAGAAATTCGTGGTATTTTGTAACATGCATCTGATGAATCAAAATGTTTCGTATATGGTGGGATAGTGTGAAAATATTGTGGCGGGCATTTTCATTTCTGTCTACTGTTTTAAGGATTCGACAGCTGATAAATACTTGTGACAAGCTGGAGTATTGTATTGTACTGTATTTTATGTTAACCGGAGACATAGAAACGACGGAGAGGCTCTGTCCCCACCGCAGCTGCAGTGGTCCGCAACCCCACAACGACTACCGTAGTCCACTTCACCCCTCCGCCGCCCACACCGAACCCAGGGTTATTGTGCGGTTCGGCCCCCCGGTGCACCCGACAGGGAACGTCTCACACCAGACGAGTGTAACCCCTATGTTTGCGTGACAGAGTAATGGTGGTGTACGCGTACGTGGAGAACTTGTTTGCGCAGCAATCGCTGACATAGTGTAAGTGAGGCGGAATAAGGGGAACCAGCCCGCATTCGCCGAGGCAGATGGAAAACTGTCTAAAAACCATCCACAGACTGGCCGGCTCACCGGACCTCGACACAAATCCGCCGGGCGGATTCGTGCCGGAGACCAGGCGCTCCTTCCCGCCCGGAGAGCCGTGCGTTAGAACGCACGGCCAACCGGGCGGGCTAGCAAGAGTATAAAGACGCTTGCAGATAGTTTCATTCGAAGTAATTGAAGTTGTGCTCTTAGATTCCTGTCTGACTACACTACCGGAAATTTATACGTATTTAGAACAAAATGGTGAATTATTTGTGACAAGAAGAAGTATAAATGTCACTGTCAGTTGTTTCACTCCTAGCAATTTCATCTTTCATTTCTCAAACATACGGAAGTCATGAAACAAAGATACCGAGAAAGCGCACTCTTACCTGTAAATAACGAATATTTCGGAAAAAATGCTTAACTTTGATGATTAACGAAGTCTCAGAAAGTGTTACAAACACGAAGAGCAAAAAAAAGATATTTTGGTATCATGCAGTATGTAATCCTGCGACCTTCGAGACGGCATTTCGTTGCCTTACGAACTTTCCTATTGCAACTCGCATTGCTTTAGCGCTTTAATCCACGTAACACTTCAGAAAACCGCAGGCTGACTTTCTTGTCGAATGACGCGGGCGTTGAGCCGTAATTACATGAAATTTTGGAAGGTTTCCTCTATCAGGCTTCACAAAATTCCTTTGCACTGTTACTTAAAAGTTTTAAACACGTTTCGATAATTAATAAGTAAACCATTTGCGGAAAAAATGCGTTAAGTCACTTGTAATTTCAGCTAACACTTATGTGATATACGTAAGCAGAGCCGACCTTTTGAAATTTAATGACTTTTTAAACTCTTCATTACGTAAAAACGATTATTTAGTGAGAATATTGACCGAAACTGTTTATGTTACAATCATTCATAGTAACAACAGTACAAACCATATTTCTACCAAAGAAAAATAGTCTATTATGAACTCACTTTCCTCCCAGGCATGTCCTGTTGATTCTTCAGCAACCACTAAATTCGAAGCTAAAACCGCTCAATATGTTTCAAATAACAAATTCTAGGTGTAAATAAACCACAGAGAACAGAACGAGAGGGCCATACCGAAATCCAAAACCTCTCGGTACAATTGTCGAAGAATCGGTAGGAGGACTGATCGGTGACAGGTCTCAGAAGCTTACTGAATAGGAACTTCCGATAAAGAACCGAAAATGACGTCACTATCGAGGCTAACCCACTGGACCGATCGGTATGAACGACACTCGAATAGGGCCCTTGAGTTGTGCTTGGTCCGCAGCTCGTGGTCGTGCGGTAGCGTTCTCGCTTCCCGCGCCTGGGTTCCCGGGTTCGATTCTCGGCGCGGTCAGGGATTTTCTCTGCCTCGTGATGACTGGGTGTTGTGTGCTGTCCTTAGGTTAGTTAGGTTTAAGTAGTTCTAAGTTCTAGGGGACTGATGACCATAGATGTTAAGTCCTATATTGCTCAGAGCCAATTTTTTAGTTGTGCTTGGGTAGATCAGTCAGTAGAGTGCTTGCCTGCAAAAGGCAAAGGTACTGAGTTCGAGGCTGGCACACAGTTTAATCTGCCAGGAATTTTCATATCAGCGCACACTCCGCTGCAGAGTGAAAATTTCATTTTTTCAAATCTTAGCCGAGGTGTTTTTTGAAAATTTGTGGTAAGTTTCTATGGGACAAAACTGCTGAGGTTATCAGTCCCTAGGTTTACACACTACTTAAAATAACTAAAACTAACTTACGCTAAGGACAACACACACACCCATGCCCGAGGGAGGACTCTAAGCTTCGACGAGGGAAGCTGCGCGAACCGTGGCAGGCGCCAAAGACCCCGCGGCTACCCCGCGCGGTCGGGGTATTTTTGATTGAAGGACAGTTCACGATATTATTAAGTTTGTATATCGGTGCTGTCTGTTCTGAATAATAGTTTGTATAAGGGGCGATCAAAAAGTTTCTGTCCTACGGCTTTTCAGCAGCCTATATGCAACGTAGCGCGACTCTCTTCCCTGTATATAAGCAACTATCTGTAGGCGAAGGATTACCGTGTCATTTGAATATATCCGACGTGCGTGAGGCAAATGGGAAACGTGAGCTACAGCGACATTACTATCAAATACGCCGAAACAGGACCAATGTACTGTTTTTCTTTTCTGAGCAGCCGAATGACAAATACCGTTAGAGGTCCATCGGAGAAGAAGGATACGTATGGGCAGCATGTTTGTCGAAAACAGCTGTTGTGGAATAATATACCAAGTTCCGTGTTGCTTGATGATAATGATGTTACTATATCGAAAATATGTAACGCACAAGTTACGCCAACTCAAGTGGGAGGCACTAGAGCAACCGTCCTGTAGTCCCGATCCCTCCATGAGATTATCACGCCTTCAGTACCTTACGAAAGGCACTGAAGGTTCGACAATTTCTGTTAGACGAGGATGCGCAGCACACAGTTAAAGACTTCTTAACGCAGCAGGCCTCGGTATTTTACCAAACAGGTATCTTCAACCTGGCGTGCCGGAGATTATCATTACCTCAGTGCTTACTGCATTGCTGGCATACCGATCCTAGAGTGTACGGCCTTCGAACGGAAACTTTTTGATGGCCCTTATTTCTTCACCGCGAGAATTCTTGCGAAGGGTACCAGTTCGTTGGAGTGAGATGTTCCTCCTCCGATTTCAGGTCGCCCGAAACGCTCAACCGCGCAGCTTGTCGTCTTAGGTGGGTAACATGGATAAGCTGAAATCCCTTATCAATGGAAAATCATTCCCAGAGCAATATTCACACAATTCATTGGTTCTGAGCACTATGGGACTTAACATCTGAGGTCATCAGTCTCCTAGAACATAGAACTACTTAAACCTAACCAACCTAAGGACATCACACACATCCATGCCCGAGGCAGGATTCGAACCTGCGACCGTAGTCGTCGCGCGGTTCCAGACTGTAGCGCCTAGAGCCGCTCGGCCACAGAAGCTGGCTATAGGCAGTCGTCATGGAGGTTAGACCTAGATGTGAGGCCCTACCTAACAGCATTGAGTGTGAGGATTCTTGTGGATGAGGTTTTAGCAGAACGGCTGCTGTTGAGTCAAATTAAAGACATAACCTGTCTAAACTACGTTCATTTGGTAGCATATTACTCTGCGTTTATGTTTTAGAATGATAAAAGCGAACATTTCTAAAACGAAATTCCCCTAGTAGACAGTAGTAAAGCACCGTGCTTGGTAAATTTCTACTAATGAAGCCGCGCCAGCAAGTGGATGACCTGCGGTACGATGTCTGGTCCGGTGCAGCAGCCTATCAGACCAAAGCGAAATAATTAACTGACTACACACGGCGGCAGGCGGCTAGTGCCCGGAGTCTCGTGTGACCTGAGTTACGCTAGCCTGGCCGTAGTCGCTGTGAAATTATACAGTTGCCTGTTTTACGGAAAAGGTACTGCATGTCACTAACCTTTGCAACACACAAAGAGTACTGGCGCGTCGTCAACAGCCTCACATTAATTTTAACAATGGTTCGGATCCAGTATCCAGTTCATTCAGGCATCGCAGACCATCACATCCACCAGAGCGAGGAAACGTAGAGAGAATGTCCGTTTGACAGAATATCAGTGCGGGCTCTGAAAAACAAAACAGCATCAAAGAGCGTAGTGAACGTCCAGATTCGAACTCATAGTCAGCTACATAAATAGAGGTGTCAGGCTAACTACAACTCAAAGCCTGGGTGGAGTACAGGCACGTAACAGCGTAACTGGAAGGTGACTGGGTCTGTCGTCGAAATATTGTGCATGAAATGGGAAACTACTGCCGGCCGGGGTGGCCGAGCGGTTCTAGGCGCTACAGTCTGGAACCGCGCGACCGCTACGGTCGCAGGTTCGAATTCTGCCTCGGGCATGGATGTGTGTGATGTCCTTAGGTTAGTTAGGTTTAAGTAGTTCTAAGTTCTAGGGGACTGATGGCCTCAGATGTTGAGTCCCATAGTGCTCAGAGCCATTTGAACCATTTCACCCCCCCTCCCTGCTTTTGGAGACAGAGCGACATGTCGACTGTCTTATATTTAGAGTATTACATCATGTTGGACACGCTGAAATGAAGACGAGAACACGGAAGAATGGTTTCCTGTTAGCACACCCTTACCAACAAATAACTCTGTCACAATAATGAACATGAGCATCTTGAAACACTATGGAATGACAAAACAGTTTTTAGACTCTCATCTGCAAATCGAAAGCACTGAACACTGAAGCATTCATGTGAATCATTCTGACGTCCTAAATTCGGCATGCACGACAAGCATACAGATAGAATTAGATATTTAGTTGGCTACATCGGCTCGTTGTATGGCATTCTGTGAAAATGCTCTTGAAACATTCATTAATGAACTCAAGCAATATTAACTTCTGCGTTTCATCAACAAAGAGATGGAACTCGCTTGAAATATGTATCAATTTTTTACAACCCACGATAATATAGGACCTGGAATAAATTATGACATTTAATGGCATTCTGTCAAATCAGTAAGGAGGGGATAACGCGAGTAGCAGACAGCGCGCAACCAACAGTGGCTCAAATTTTCTTTTTAAACAGTGCCTAAATTTTGCCGGCAGTCTTGCCAGAGGTAACAAAGTTTACACTGATCAGCCAGAAAATTATGACCACCGACCGATATAAACCAGTCCAGGCGACAGCAGTGTCATCCTGGGGGAAGTGATGCGGGTATTAAGTTGTGAAGTTAGTGACCGATGCCCTAAGCTAAATTCTAAGCGTCTACCTAACTTGCCGTGTACAAGTGACACTGATCCATCCGTCACGTGAGTACATTAAGGTCGGCAGTCCTCGCTTTTATCGTCTCCTAACAACAATAACAACAACAACAACAACAAGGCAAACACATTAAAGAACATACTTTATCACTCCACCACTTACATCAACACATTTAAAATTGAAGATAATGAACATGCAAGCTACTGAATTAGTATCTGTTATGAAGTCTTATACCGAGCCAAATAAATCTATTGTTGTCTATAAGGAAGAGGGGAAACACTAATTTGTTGAAGTGCAGTGGATCAACAAAAAACATGACGAACCACTTTCGCCAACTACGGTATTTCACCGACAGTTGTAAATAAATGCACCTCAGAATCCTTCATTATCTGTCTGTTGCTGAATTAATACTAGTAGATGACAAAGGTAGGAAAGGTAGCGAAGAATGGCGCCACAGATCCAGTGTGTACCTTTGTTTAGAAAGAAGTTCAAACTTTTCAGAGGCGCCCAGTTTCCAACACACTGTTCCGTAGATTCTATTTTCTGTGAAGCATCACTCACAAAGCAGGAGCTTCCTCAGTCTTGACCACACTTTTCCCACAAAGAGCGATTTGAGTGAAGGGAGAAAAGGATTCGTACTTGCCTCCAGTAATGATTCGGGTTATTTTTATAACGAATGCTGTGCGGAGTGGCCGCGCGGTTAGAGGCGCATTGTCACGGATTGCGCAGCCCCTCCCGCCGGGGGTTCGATTCCTCACTCAGGCATGGGTGTTTGTGTTGCTCTTAGCACAATTTAGTTTTAGGTAGTGTGTAAGTCAAGGGACGGACGACCTCAGCAGATTGGTTCCTTAGGAATGCACAGGCATTTAAACCTTTTTTTTTTTCCTGAAACGAATGTTCATCTTCCATCAACAACGTCGTGGCTGATACCCTAGTATTTGCCGGCCGGAGTGGCCGAGCGGTTAAAGGCGCTACAGTCTGGAACCGCACGGCCGCTACGGTCGCAGGTTCGAATCCTGCCTCGGGCATGGATGTGTGTGATGTCCTTAGGTTAGTTAGGTTTAAGTAGTTCTAAGTTCTAGGGGACTTATAACCACAGCAGTTGAGTCCCATAGTGCTCAGAGCCATTTGAACCATACCCTACTATTTCCTTCTCCAATTTGTTCAACACCTTTGCCATCTTCACTGGCCTCTGCTCACCAAATAAATGTACTGGTGATAGCCCAAGTTTTAATCGTAACTTACGAAAAAATCAAACGCTCAGCTTGAAACCTGTCGACGGCGTTAGTACTCCTCCACACACTGATTCTTCAGTACGAGACATTTTTCCCCGACGATGCATGACCTGGGCGGGGACCTTGGTTGTTGGGTCTGTAGTTTGGCTGTTCATGCCCGACAGAGCTGCAACATTTCCAGCACGGCCTCCTTAAAGGTGTGCAACCAGCCACGGATCGCAGACATAACTGATTTTCACTTTACCAGCACCTTGTTGTCGTGTGGTATGCACAGTAGTTTATTAGAGGCGCGTGCGCGCGCGCGCATATGTGTGTGTGTGTGTGTGTGTGTGTGTGTGTGTGTGTGTCATTAGCTGTGGCCCTCACGCGGGACTTTACCGCGTTGCGCATAAGACACCAACATAGCGCTGTGGGCCAATCACGTCGGCGAAGTTGTACGTGTACGCTTATAGTCAAAACTTCTGGCAACTTTATTCTCTTGATGGTTAAGAGGAGATTGAGTATTTTATTTGAGCACTCTCGAACAGTGTCTAATAAATCGGAAGTGACATTACGACTTTTGACTTAATAAAGAATAGCCTGCAACACGAAACACGATGCACTAATTCAGAATAAGACTAATCTTTAAAACGTTGCACAAGAATCAAAGTCATTAAGGCCTCCCACAGTAAATCACCATCAGCATTTAAACTCCCGCAGAACAATAAGTCGGAAGTAACGAAACACAGTGAGACGCCAGCATATGCACGTGTTTGGAACAGTTCGCTCTCATTGCTGATTTTTAAAAAAATGTGAAACGTATTACAGAATTAAATAGAACAAAACATATTGCAGTTTTATGTAAATATGAATTCGACAAACTTCTACCGTGTTCCTGAATTCTCAATAAATATGATTTCTTTGCACTAAAACCGTTTTTAATTTGTGAGTCGTAAATATTCTGTCGTGACATTGAACATTACACATACTATAACTGTTTTTCAGAACACTGATTGTTATTAACTTTAATTCAGTCTTCTGCGAAATACTTTGCCGAAAGTCTTAGTTAACCATTGAACATAATAAGACAATGCTAGAAACGGACACACAGATTAATACGTAATAGCAACGGGGTCAGCAAAATAGCACCCACCTTAAGCAAATACATATTTAAATCAACAGGCGTACAGACGGCAAACTCGACTGCGCAATAGTTTGCTTAGTTGATATTCGCCTGTGCTAACATAGAATTATTTTGGTATATAACTCGTTCAGTACACAGCGACGTCCTAGCAAATGCAACTAGTTACAAATCCTACATATTCATTCCGCTGTGTCACTTCCCCATTTATCCTTCCAGAAACGCAGTCTGCGCTGTTTAAACCTAAGTTGATAATTCCAAGTGTCGATCTGTCCCGAAAGCGAAAGATGATACTGTAAGATACCTACTAGCGAAAATTCATCAGTGTCTAAACTCATTCTTTCCACAGGAGAATTTATGGCACGATGAAACGAAATCCATTCCTGAACTGTTTCTTTAACACAGTCAGTGCGTGAATCATCTTGTCTTACAACAGATACTAATTCTTCTTTCTTTCAGGTTTTGTAACCTGTTTACAAATTAACCACAGAAGTTAGTTCAGTGATAAATTTCTCCCTTTCATCCTAATTCCCAAACAGCTTATCACAATTCAGTGGCGCTAACAATTCTAAAAACAATTTTTGTGACTATGAGTTTGGAAGTATACCTAGTTGCTTTCTGACAAACTTTAGACAAAGCACAGTCGTCGGACACTTCCCGTATTTAATATACATTCATCCTTTGGTGAGGCCGTCATCTTTATCGGCGTGTGCTCTTTCATTCAAGCACTCATTACTGAGAGAAAAATTAAGAAGGGAGTATACGTACATTTATTCGCAACTGCGAAGTCTAAATGACAAGGGTGTGGTCCAATCCGACGCAAGACGGTTGGAGATACGTACACCCCTACCGGAGCCGCAGGAGGTAGGGCATGCTCAACAAGGCAGCCACAGATCCTTGATTGACGGTACAGCTTTATGCAGGTAACACGACTCAACGTGATAGTAATTTGTAAAGCTAATTTCGGGTTTCATTGATAGTTTCACGGACACAGTTGTTCGGTTACTATTTTGTCGACTTTGTAATTTATTTAAAATCCCTAAGTGATCAGTTGACTTCGCAGCATAGCAAGTGTTAACAATGTACACGAAACTGAATTAATTTTCTTTTTGTTTTCTCCGTATCTGCTTGCTAACAGCACCTGCCCTTTTACAGGTTCCGGAGTTTCACAGTAATGTGGCATCCAATTAGTGTTTTCAACCTTTGCAAAGATGAAATATGCAGAACGTGTAATTTATTAGTTAATTTCTTGCACGTCCATTCAAATGTCATTTAGTCAGAAATTGTGGAAACATTAAAAAAGAAACAGAAAATAACGCCGAAGATTCCGTGAATTGTAGTTCGAACGATGATTGTTGTGTTAATTGAAGTCCAGAACAAACATACAGGAAAAAACATGTATAGTAATACGTTTCAGGGAGAAGGAAAAGACAGAAACTTTTGGTTAAACGAAGGCGAGAGAAATCGCTTAAATTTAAGCTCCGCGAAAACCGAACACAAGTTGCATAAATTGAAGAAAAATTTACACGAAGTACGAAATTTTCGCGAAAACGAAACTGTCAAAAGTGTAACTGAAGAACTATTCGAAAGAATTGTAACAGCTCATGACAGTCAATTTATAGTTACCGAGGGAAATCTAAGGAGAGTGGGCCTTCTGAACTACAAGTGAGACGGGTGCCTGTGACTTCCAGGCATTTTCAACCTAGTTAAAGGGATTCAGAAAATGGGAAAGAAAGACGAAAAATTACGAAGTTTACTTCTAGTGAACGTGCAGAAATGACGTTAATAGGTAATGCTAAAGAGACATTCGTAGCTGACGAGAAGACGAAGCTTCTTGTTATCCCCTAAAATGCAGTGTATGAAAGAAGTCAGATTTCGTGCAAGAACTGCGCGAAATCGCACTATCACTTCGAACGAAAATAAGACACACAGCCGTTTGTGCTGTCGATGAATGCTATGATACAATCATATGTAACAATGGCAGTGATAAGTTTTGTGTACTGTTTCCGCAAGAACATGGCTCTGAGCACTATGAGACTTAACATCTGAGGTCATCAGTCCCCTAGAAGTTAGAACTACATAAATCTAACTAACCTAAGGACATCACACACATCCATGCCCAAGGCAGGATTCGAACCTGCGACCGTAGAAGTCGCGCGGTTCCGGACTGAAGCGCCTAGATCCGCTTGGTAAGCGCGGCCGGCACTGCTTCCGCAACTTTACATCTATCTTCAGAAACATTAAGTTAAATCAGTAAAAAAAATTGAAGTAACTGTGTTTACGTGCCAAAATTTTGTAATACACGTAGAAAAATCTGGAAAAACGAGAGAGAATAATTTTCAATATTACATACGAAGCGTCGTCTTACCACTTGCAGCGAATAACTCATTACTTTTGTTGGACACTCGCCCTGGACATACCCATACATCGGTCTGTAGTGGGAGGACGCAAAGACGTAATACAATCAGGATTCCACACGTAACTAAGTTTCATTCATACCCTCGATAAAGAAATTTTTCGACTGTGTAAACATTTTTAAGAAAATAATCCAGCGTTTCGTCATTTCACGTTTATTAGTGGAATAGTATGGTTGAAGTGCAGTCATTTGCGGATTGTCAGCTTGCATCACCACGTTTTGGGAATCCGATGAAGTGTGCCTGGTACGCAGCACAATGTGCAGAAGAAAGGCCACCACTACTCTTATTTCTTATTCCATCCAAATTCTGTCTGAATGACGCTAGTAACCGCTTTTTCTGTATTTTTACCAGGTTCTCTGGTACAAGGAAAATGTTTTCGTCATCCAACAGACAAATGGCTCTGAGGACTATGGGACTCAACATCGGAGGTCATCAGCCCCTAGAACTTAGAACTACTTAAACCTAACCAACCTAAGGACGTCACACACATCCATGCCCGAGGCAGGATTCTAACCTGCGACCGTAGCAGTCGCGCGGTTCCCGACTGAAGCGCCTACAACCGCTCGGCCACACTTGCCGGCAAAACTGTGTGCCGGACCGAGACTCTAACTTCCAACAGACACTTTTGCATTTTTGTGACGAGTACACGACATAAACAAGAAATTGTTTCGTCGTTGGAAAAATATGCGTTATTTAAAAATTGTCGTAGCATCTGTGTTACACGAACTGTTCTAAAATATTTTATAGTAACAAATCAACGTTCTGATTGACAGAAGTCGTCCATAATGTATCATCATACACGGCATTGATTTTCTTTCTTCCGCTAGTCATTTGCGAAAAAATTACATCTGCAGTATTTTAACTGTCGATATGAACAACAACTTATTGAAAAAAATTTATGATTTGCACATTTTTGGTGCGATTTAAGTGCGTAAATTAGTTGGGTGCCCTATGGACTTTGCGCTACGTTCTCTTGTCACAGTTGTACCTGTTTATTCACGCTTCGCGCGTTAGGAAGACTGGCTGTACAAACTGCTATTACAAGGTCCATGAAATGTCTTCGTAGTTGCGAATATGGACGACCGTCAGTTATATAACAGAATTACGACAATGAAAATTTGTGCCGGACTGGAACGCAAAGACAGGTTTCCTGCTTATCGCAAACGGTCTGTGGTGCGGCGCGTGGAAAATTTCTCTATTGTTGCCGTCCTCAGTTAGGATTTAGGATGATGTCTGGGATTCGTAGAAAATGCAGTTTACTATAGCAATTTTCCACTATATTCTGAAAACGATGAAGCGTGAAGTTTTAGACAAATGTTTACCCAAGCAATGCTACATCCAGCTATTGTACTATCAGAGCTGTTCAGAGTCTATTGCGCGCATCCTGTTATCCCTAGATAACGAAACTGTTCAATAATCGTTATTGATGTAAGTGTTCAAAGTGAACGCTCGCCAGAATTTGATGTTAATACTCATCAAATGCCACGATATCAATGGTAGAAGGTCTGTCCTGCGGCGACACGTAAAATTCGACATACGCAAACTGAGAATAAATCACTGAAGTCGTTCCGCAATAAACACTTTTACCATAATGCGAACTCATTTTTATGTGCATACCGAGTTACATAATACGGCGTCCATGGCTGTTCCTTGCAACTGCACAGACGCGACGCGGATGCCGACACGGAGCGCAACGCTGATACGAATCTAGAAGAGAACTGGGGCCTGACTAGCTCGGAACGCTCTTATTTATATAGCCGCGGTGCGAAATGCCGAAGGCGCAGCCGACATTATTTGCCTTCCTGACTAGCCGCTCGGCTAGTAGAGCACCACTTCAAGTTACTAAATAATTAATTGCTTCATTCGCTGAAGGCCGTTGAAGCTCTCAATTTAACTGTGCAATCAACACACAGGTAAGTATCTGTAATAAAATTCTGATGTGGCTAGGTTAAATACTTTTGGCGAGAGAATTATTTTAGTTGCACTTGCCCTTTGGAGAGACGCTACAGCTATAGTTTTATAGCTACCTTTTGGAAACTTCTCACATCTTTGTTATTATAGCTTATCTCTATTCTACCTAAATCTAAACGTCCTAGCTTTATCTAACCCCTACTTAATCTATCTTGCTTTCATACTTTTAGGGCACAAAAACAGAAAATCATGAATTTCAACCAAAATATTACTTCGTGAGATCCAGCTTGCTGTTGCTATTAAATTACAATGAAAGAGGAATCCAAATATCAATTTTGAAGTTTCAAGCTCCTTCCTTTTGCGCCGATGATTTTTACGTAAAACGTCCAAATTTCGAAAACTGTTGAAGTTACTGAACTGAAACTTAACACGTTATTATTTTAGTATCACTCCTGACACGCTATTGACTTTTCAGATAATTTATTTAACTTTTAAGTTATTGCGCAACATTCGTGATGTCATGGCTAGTTAGAGTGGACTAGGCTGACACACAATGGAAAGCGTATGAATTCTATATGGCGTGAGTAGGCTGCTTCCCTACAGGTCGCCTTACCATTTGGCTACCTGAGCACGACTCACGGCCAGACCCAAACCTCCGTATGTCGTCAACATGTATTATGTCCGAAAAAACACTGCATCGTAATTTGTAATAAGGCACAGGATTATCGTATTTGTACATTGTCACGAGGCTAGCAATTTTCAAGTCAAGTGTCTCCCCTCTACGGGAATGTACATAATGGGTGTAGGAGTACAGGTTGTAGACACATGGCTGGCGACATATGAAAGTTTGGGTCTGGCAGTGAGTCGTTCTCGGATGCCAAATGGTGAAGCGACTGCAATAAGCGGGAAATTTGGTTTCGAGTCCCGGTCCGGCACAAATTTTCACTGTCATTCCCTTACACAGCTATGGTTTTCCATATTCTCAACTGCGAGTACATTTCATGTGTTTCATGACGGCTGTAGTCGCCGCAGTGCCTGTTCCTTCGGACACGCATGTATGTCCCAAGGAACACTGCATCGTACTACGGAACAACAAAGGCACTGCAACATCGTTTCTACTTGAAGCGCTTCTTCGTGGGCCCAAAATGAATAAATTTAACATTAAAAAACAGATGCAGTGCGCCATCGCAACTAAGATTTTGACACTATATCTTTCGGTATACTCTTCCTGTCTGAAAAATTTCAGGGTAGGTTTCGAGACGTCAGATTGGATCATTCTGTGAGAGATACGGGACAGTAGAATTAAATAATGGGCTTTATTATAACTTCATAAGGACATCGTCACTCACAGTATAGAATATATAGATCGATACACCTCAAATGTCCTTTTCGTAGCTATAAGTGGTTCTGTGACTGATAGAAACTACGTCTGTACTGCAACATGGCATCTTTTTTATATGGTAACCCTAATTATTCGCGAATTGCAATTGTCGTTCGTTATTAGATGCACTTGAATTTTTTTCAATATGTAAAGCAGTGTATTGTCAGTTTCTGCATATAGGCTGCCCAGGCGAAAGTAACGCCAAGAGGGAGACCTCACTGCAATCTAGCGAAGGCGACGTGCAGGAGCTGTGTCAGTTACACTAGGTGCTTTAAGGACAGCAGCATTTGGAGTGACTGGAGTATGTGACTTATGGCACATAATCCCAGTATAGATATTAATAATGCACTGAACCTGTTAGCAGTCGTTGGACAGTGACGAGGACAGTCATAAAGAACCGCAGACATGACGCCACGAAAATGACGTCGACAGTTAATCAGAATCGTAAGACTGCTTGTTTAATCCTTCGATACAAATATTGTGCCAGAACTTATACGATGGCAGTGCTGCTACTACTGTTGACAGCTTTGTTGAGGTTCTGCTTTGAACACCCCCATCAGTCCCTCAGCCATCCCAATCAGACGTAACAGACCGTATACTTGTACGGATATGTGTCTGTTCTTTCGGCACGGTAGCTCAGCGTGTTCGGTCTGAGGGTTAGCTGACCTCTGTAATAAAAAAACTGAGTTAATCCATCAACACCTAACTTAAACGGGTGTCTTATGACGTCCGCCCCGAGCAGATGCAACGAACAAAAGGAAATTAAAAAAATAAAAAATAAAATAAATAATCGATAGAGCGTCTGCCATGTAAGCAGGAGATCCCGGGTTCGAGTCCCGGTCAGGGCACAGATCTTAAAATGTCCCCGTTGATATATAACAACGCCCGTTAACAGCTGAAGGTATTAATATAATTGTAATAACGGACCGTAAGTTTGTAAGCACAGAATCGGGTGCAGTCTTTTGTTCCTCAACATCGAAGGCGGAACTGTGCTGTAGAGCATTATATAAGTGAAATATACTTCTGGATTTAAGTTAGCAATTGTATCCCCGTTTCGTGAACACTGGATACTGCATATCAGAGCTATGTTAACTACTTTCCTTCTGGGGTGTGTGCCAACCGTTTCTTTTTTCTGAGTGCTTGTATTTCACTGACAAGAGTATTTGGCCATTCTACAGGCATTAAACACGGCATGTGTCGTTCGTGAAGTGTTAAAGTATTTTATCACCTCTTTGTTATTATCTGAATTGAAGGTGGTTTGGGTAGACATGAAAGGAAGGGTGAGGAACTTTATGCGGAATCAGCAACGACGAGTGAAAATGTGTGCCGGACCAAGACTCGAATTCCGAATCTCTTGCTTATTAGTCAGCCGTGTTAAGCATTGTGCCACCAGGACACAGTGTTTATAGCGAATAAGAGCACTATCTACGTACACTCCACGGCTGGCCCACACTCCCGTCTAGCGCCACATAACCGAAGACCTAGCTCATGTCCTCCATGCCCACTGAATGTCGAACGTACATGTGCATCCGCACAGAAAGTTGTGAATTAATTGGAATTGAGGCGAGTCAATTATATGAATGAGACAGTCCGCACATTTGCGATAAACACAATGTTCGTGTGGCGCAGTGGTTAATTCAACTGCCCAGAGAGCAAGAGATCGCCGGTTAGATCCCTGGTCCGGCACAAATTCTCACTCGTCGCCACTGATTCCTTTCCCTTCTCCTACACCCCCCCCCCCGCCCCACCACTTTCAATTTACATGGTATGTATCACATTTGCAGATTCCGCGTGAACATTCATGCAAACTTTTCTTTAATTTTTTCAAACTGAAGTTTAAGAACGTCCCACCAGAGTGACCTTCAAGTCGTCGAAATGCTTCGAGGAACGCTTCGGCTCAGGTGCACAGTGGTGGGGAGGCACTAGAGTGTGACACGGGAGCACGCGGCTCGCTCGTGACACCACGAAGGCAGGCAGCCGGCCCATTACGGCGTATCAGGTGGCCGGCACGCCATTACGGCACAAAATTGAGTGCGCGGACGGGCGACCGCAGCACGGCTCAACACAACACAACACGACACGACACGACAGTACGCGACACGACACGACAGTACGCGACACGTCGCACAGGGCGCGCAGTAATCGCGCTCCCCACGCCACTGCAAGCTGCTTTAGCTAAAAGCGTGTCGCTGATTAAAAAATCTCATATACACTACCCAGTGGCTATTTCTTTTAGTAATATTGCATCATGCGTCAGGCTCCACAACAAAATAGTGAATTTCGTTGATTTTCACCGCCAGTATCCCCCTTATATGAGTGTTACGCCACGTCATTACAAAGCCCTAAAATAACTATAGAACCGACGTGTCGACCGTCTTTGCAGCGGTTCTCTTCGGGGCAAGTAAACTGCTAAATTCTAGGGATTGCCTTTCTTACACAATCCACTTTATTTCGGTTCTCAAGTGACAACTGCTGTTATGTTCTGATTTGTAACTAAATAGTGCGAAGTCATGACAAGGGGGTTTCAAGACAGTGCTACTCTGGCAGCTGGATGGTAGGCAATAGCGTATCCATATCTGGTACCACAGTGGCAGCGTTTTCCGGTAGAGGAGGGTCGACGTCGCACTGTAGTCCTCTTTGGGGCCCCTTGTTTATACCTTGGGTCTTTCAGAGCTGCTGGGTGGAGAATATTCGCAGCCCCATGGACTGGGACAGTTGGCGGCCAGACTGTTGGTAACATGCAGTCATCCTCCCTGTTCCCGTTCTTGGGGAGGTGGGGAGGATCGACGAGTCGCAAATCAGAGGTTTGGAGGCCCTTTCGGACTCACGGAGGAGGAGCGAGATGACACTGCCATGACAGCAGCCACTACGGAGGACGATACTAGCCCAACCCAGCTTGCCAACAGCTTGCCGCGAAGGAGCAGCTCAGGTCACCACCTATCGCCTTCTAACTAGAAGGCAGTTTTCGAAGATCGCTATTATAGATATCAGACTGCGCTGCGAAATCTGCAGAAAACGACATGCTGGTTTAGGCTCTGCAACTGTGAAGCCTACCAACTGCAGTGTGACAAGTGGAGCGGCTGCAATCCTTTTCGAAGAAACGTTCTAGTCTTTGTCGTATTAAGTACCAAACAGTAGCCGAATACCTTCGACGTCACACTGATCATAAACTTCGATGGCAGACACATATAACAACAATTGTAAACTGTCAAAGTCTATCAATATATTACATGCTGCCGTGGGTATAAGCTGGGGAGTGGACTTACAAGTAGATACTGGAATAAGATTATTCGACTGCTAATACGGTCCAATGCCTGTTTTCTTCTGCTCCAGGAAAGTCTAAGTCGACTAGATAAATTATTAGTGTAAAGCTCCCTGACTGTCTTGAGGGCAGAGAAATTCACACTGACTAACGCTCCCTTTGTCTAGACAAATGAAGCACCTTTTGACTTACATCCCAAGTATCTGAGCGCAGAATTTTAAAACGCCCTCAGTTCGAACAAAATATGTTACGATAAATCATTTGTTGTCTTAAAGGATTTTTCTTTCATGACCAGATACTAGCTGACCTGAAGTTTAGCTTCCGTTGTACCGATGTGTTACAAAATTAGTCCATTTATTGAAAGAAGTTTATCTGCACAAGGGAAAAGAAGACCGAACCACCACGAAGGAATTATCCGAATGGGACAAAAATCAGTAGATGTTATCTGCATGTACGGACAAACAAATTATTAGAATTTTGAAAAACTAGGTGATATATTCAAGAGAAATAGCTTCACAAATTGACAAAGTCAATAACGCATTAGTCTACCTCTGTCGCTTATGCAAGCAGTTATTGGGTTTGGCACTGATTAATTGAGTTGTCAGATGTCGTCCTCGGTGATCGTGCCAAATTCTGTCCAATTGGCGCGTTAGATAATCAAAATCCCGAGATCGTTGCGGGGGGCTCTGCCCATAATATAGCCAAACTTTCTCAATTGAGAAGAGTTCCGGCAACCTTGCTGGCTAAAGTATGGTTCGCCAAGCACGGTGTCAAGCAGTAGAGACTCTCGCCGTGTGTGGGTGGACATTATCTTGCAGAAATGTAAGACCAGGATGGCTTGCTATGTAGGGCAACAAGACGGGTCGTAGAATATCGTCGACATACCGCTCTGCTATAGTGGTCCCACGTATGACAACCAAGGGCATGCTGTTATGAAAAGGAATGACACCCCCAGACCATCACTCCTGGTTCCCGCGCCGTGTGGCGAGTGTATATTAGGAGATCAGAGTATTGGTTCCACATATGGCATTATAACTTTACTTTGGCAATGGAAACTTAAATTATTGCGTTTTAAATAGACTATAAAAGCGCAAAGTCGATCTATACAGACGCTCCAAAAAATTTTAAATGATTATACTTTTGAAAGAGATCGAGCTGCTGCGGAAAGAAGTAACGATTATGCCAGTTGAGCTAATGGCTGTGGAATGAATCAATTAATAAACTGAGAAAACATCTGGACGATTCGATCTTTAACCTCTCTGCTTTTAGTTCTGGGATATTTCTACGATTGATGAACCGATCACCCATTATGGATCTCATGTCAAAGATAAGAATGCGGAATTATATACACAAAAATTATTCTGTGATCAATACAAAACTTTAATTAAATATAGAGCCGGGCGCTATGGCCGAGCGCTTCTAGGCGCTCCAGTCTGGAACCGCGCTGCTCTATGGTCGCAGGTTCGAATCCTGCCTCGGGCATGGATGTGTGTGATGTCCTTAGGTTAGTTAGGTTTAAGTAGTTATAAGTTCTAGCGGACTGATGACCAGAGATAGTAAGTCCCATAGTGCTTAGAGCCATTTGAAATCTGGAGAACAAACAACTACCATCAAAGTGGACCTCAGCATTAACACGTTCATACATATTATGGTCGGTGTCCCCTCTTAAACCTCTCGATCGATTTCAAACCAAACGTTATACACATATTACTTACTACCAGGAAAGAAATACTGTTAAGGTAAGAACAAGCAACCACCCCGTAAGGTGAGGATGATAAAGTGGAGAGAGAATGGGGGAGGGGGAGATGGACAAATGGAGGAGAGGGGGGTGAAAAGATGGGCACAGATATGGAGGACGGGAAGAACTGTGGAGGCGGGAGAGGAGGATATGGACAGTGAGAGAGGGACGGAGGAGATAAACTAATACAAAATTAGGATAAATACATACCCAGGAATGCATGCATGTCCAAAGGAACGCTGCATTGAATTTTGCATACGCTGTTAAATACATACACTGCACTAATGTATTTTATGCCAAAGCAACCAGACAAAAAAAATATTAATTAAGTCTCCCTGTGCGGAAATCACATAACTGTGCGAGAACTATGGGAAGCAGGCACTACGACGTACGGAAGTTTGAGTCTGTCCCTGAATCGTGCTCGGACAGACGAAGGGCTATCGCTCACTTGAATCCAGTGGAATCCAGGTTCGAGTCAAGGTCCGGCACAAATTTTGTTTCAGTGAATTGTTTAGTTGTGGTGGCACCGCAGTCACAAAACTTTGCAGGTGAAGTGTAGCAACGGGAAGATGACTTCCTTGGTCGTAGGTGTTTACAGATTACGCAGCTTTTCACCACGTGCGACGATTAATGTCCGTAATATTCATATCTGGGCGGTCAGGACATTCTTATGAACTTTTAACTTTGGGGAATCTATCTGATGTTGTAGAAGTTTCCTCCGCTGTGTCCTACGTCAAGTGTACGTACCTTTATTTATTTACTTTTTTGCTGAAGCTCCGTACAAAGGTGGCTTATAAGGATACGTTTTAAGAATGGCTCTTTTCGCAATTAAAAAGTGAACCTGAAAATTTTATTTGGCAAGAAGGTGGAGCCCCTCCCTCACCATCAAATTCAAATGGCTCTGAGCACTATGGGACTCAACATCTGTGGTCATAAGTCCCCTAGAACTTAGAACTACTTAAACCTAATTAACCTAAGGACATCACACACATCCATGCCCGAGGCAGGATTCGAACCTGCGACCGTAGCGGTCGCGCGGTTCCGGACTGAGCGCCTAGAACCGCTAGACCACCGCGGCCGGCCCCTCCCCATCAGCAGCTTGTTGTACGAGAGTGGTTGAACGCAGAATTCCGTCGGACTGGTCGTAAGGGCCAATATGATAGAGCTCGTTTTCGATGGCCTCCACGTTCAACTGACCTCATGCCACGCGATTTTATCCTTTGGTGTAGTATAGAAGATCTTGTCTATGTTTCGCCATTATCTTATGATTTGCCACAGATGAGACACAGAACTGAAGAGGCTATTGCTTCCACTATTCCGGACTTGTTAACCAAAATGTGGGAAGGACTGGATTTTAGATGGGATGTTTGCCGTATAATTATAGGTGCGCTTGTTGAACATGTTAGAAGAAGTAGGTTATTCTACCTTAACTTCGATGTATGAATTGTTTTCGATAGTCTAAAGTAAACTGTTATAACATACCGCTGCAACTAGATCATTCTTTTCTGGGCACCCTGTGTTGCAGCTATTCTGCCAAACACTGAAAGCTTAAGTTTTTCTCTCGACTCTTCACACTAGGGAAAAAAAAAAGGTGGTAGCCTAGCTGTCGCTCTCTTCGTACGTTAAATCGTATTTGAACTATCTGTTTTACAGTAATATGGTTACTGGACAGTTAACATAATACTGTCACAGGGAAACTCCAATTTGTTTGGATCATCAGGTACATATTCTGGACAAAGTTGTATTTATATTATAGAAGTTTCTTTTGTGTTCAAGAACAACATAAGAATAAATACAGGAAATGGAGTGGACTAGGTCGTAACTTGACCTTGTAATGCTGTAACAGAGAAACCTGAATACCGCTAAGAACAACACAGTTAAGTGTCCAGGTGGTTTGAAATAGAGCGGCAGTCTACGCTAACGTTGCAGTCGCAAATATATTTCCTGCAGTATACCGCTCCCCAGAGAGTAATTTACCGCAGCGTGCCTCATGCAAAGTACAATCCATTTGCATACAATCAGAGTAATACTAGAAACACCTGGTTCCCGCAGCGGGAGAACACGAACATGCTAGGCTGATAAAACTGTTTATCCCTGGGAGAATATACAGTATACGGCAAGCCACGACGGCGGTTATGTCGAACACACTGGTCGATATTGAGGTCACTTGGACGAAACGTACTTTCGTTTGAACGGCCCTATCTAATGAAGTGCAGTACAACAGGAAATGGAAGGTGCACGCCTCGTTTCTTATCTTCTTTGTGAGGAAACAACTCACGTAACTGTTAAGGCGAGCCGGCCGCTGTGGCCGTGCGGTTCTAGGCGCTTCAGTCTGCAGCCGCGTGACCGCTACGGTCGCAGGTTCGAATCCTGCCTCGGGCATGGATGTGTGTGATGTCCTTAGGTTAGTTAGGTTTAAGTAGTTCTAAGTTCTAGGGGACTGATGACCTCAGAAGTTGAGTTCCATAGTGCTCAGAGCCATTTCAACCATTTTTTTTGTTAAGGCGACATCATCTTGTTAAGCTACCCCTGGCGCCATTCTGGGCAGAACGCACCACAGTTATGAGAATAAAATAAAATTATGCGTTATTTTAATTAACAGTCGCACCCCTCACAATATAGGCCTTAATAGAAGTAGCTGATATATTACAGTCATACAATGTGTGATCTTACTCGACTTCAAATGAAATGCATACATTAAAGAGAGAGAAACTTTTGCTAGGGAAGAGGATTGTAGTACCTTTAGTAATGCATGCTCTGTAAAGATGGCCGGAAGATAAGGCGCAGTACCAGTCAGCACAAGATTCAAATGGCTCTAAGCGCAATGGAACTTAGCATCTGAGGTCATCAGTCCTCTAGACTTAGAAGTACTTAAACCTAACGAACCTAAGGACATCACACACATCCATGCCCGAGGCAGTATTCGAACCTGCAACCGCAGCAGCAGCGCGGTTCCGGACTGAGCGCCTAGAACCGCACGGCCACAGCGGCTGGCATCAGCACAAGAAACAGACTCTAGCGAGGAGCATGCTTCAGATCCTCGTTCAGCTATCCTGATTTCGGCTTTTCCGATGTTTCCCTGAATGGCCAATCCTTGTCCAATCGCTGTTCGTGCTCCGTCTCGGATGACCTCGCCGCCGACGAGACCGTACATTACCGCCATGTTTGCTTGCTTGCTTGATTCCTTCGCTCCTTCTAATGAAAGCACTCTAGCACCAACAGCTAAAGGCGAATAAAAATTATTTTAAACTACAGATATGTGTTCCATCAATCACATTTATCCCCAAGACTATATATTTCTATACGATCGACGCACGCAAATGTACAGTGACAATGAAGTGATGCAAACACAGCGAAGTGAAATGGTATGCACACTTGACAAGAACAATATGTGTACAAGATGTATCTTTCTCAATGTATCCGCACTGCAGTGGTCGACTATCAAAAGCCACAGTGCTCACATTATACAGATGTTTGCCACGAGCTGTCCCATTCCACTGTATTTGAATCGTTTCACTGGAACACTAGAACTGCTCCTCGAATACGAATAAACGAAGAACATAGAACAACACAGCAATTTTTATTTAGGAAAATGTGACTCCGTAAATGCTGCACATGTCAACATTCATTGTTCCTAGAAAATATTAGCTTCTTCAAGTAAATACTTGTTTACAACTCGTGTGAATTTGGTAGTCTTAACTGTCTCCTGTACAACGTTGTTTTTGAGGAAACTTGTGTTTCTCTACTCGTTATCCTTCGAGCATCGATTTACACAAATTCATGACCTTTATGAGTGGTGAACATGCACCAGTTTAAAATAATTTTAATGCAGTTACAGGCCTTCGAGTTGCGACACTTTCCTTGCTTGTAAAATGTTCAAGTTGTTGTGTAACACGTATCTGATGGAAAAGGTGCTGCGACTGAAGTGCACCACAGTTCCTCTTTACATATATTCGGAGCGTTTGTGGAAGTGCACGAAAAGGTTTCGCGTGACGATGCAGGTATCTCTGGAACTTGCCCCCTTACTAGTTTGCATGAATATTGTATCAAGCGGCAACCGAGAAATATTCGCCAAGTGTGGATGATTCAAAGGTTCCACCCGTGTTCGTAGTCCGGAAGAGCGTAATGTGTGAGCACCTCTGAGGTATAAGGATGTCCGTGCTGTGTTAGGACGAGCACAGGCGTCTGCATGCTGCTGCAGGATTTCAGTAGAATGCAGTCTGCAGGGTTCCCCCACAGGTGAGAGGCGCCCTCCCCCTCAACCTTAAACTACGAGATACATACCTCTAAAAGTAATCTTTCACTCTAAAATGCAATTCCAAAGGAAACAATTTCGCACCTATCTTACTGATATTTGGACGTGCAAGACAAATCATACAAGACTTGTCTATTTGCTTCAGGTCCTCCAACAGATTACGTCTTATGGAATGATGATTCAATACGAACCTCTGTATAACTAAGCGATAAACAAATGTCTTATACTAATGTGTCCCATGTCTTGACAAACAGTTTGAAACTTCCCAATGCACAGCAGTTTCATTCAGTTTCTTCTCGCACGATTAGAAATTCATGCAGAATCGAATTAACTAAAAATTTCAGTCATCGTTTATAACGATATTTCACAAAGAAATCTTATTAACTGACTAAATTATGTAACTGAAATGTTTAGTGATGATTCTTCTCATACAATATTCATGCTTTTAAACATTTTACTCCCACTATGTATACTTTAACGAACATGGTAGTATTATCAGTTTATTTCGGCGATGAGTGGTTGGCACACTGGACTCGCATCCGGAAGGACAACGGTTCAAATCTGCTTCCGACCATCCTGATTTAGGTCTTCCCTGATTTCCCTAAATCACTCCAGGCAAATGTGGGGATGGATCCTGTGAAAGGGCACGGCTGATTTGCTTCCTCGTCCTTGACAAAAGCCGAGCTTGTGCTCCGTCTCTAATGACCTCGTTATCGACGATACGTTAAATGCAATCTTCCTTCCTTCCTTCCTTCCTTCCTTCCATTCATCCATTTCAGCTATCCGTTATACAGTCTAGAAAATAAGAAATTTACTACAACCAATCGGTTTTTGGTTAATAGCAACTTGCTATGTAGCTAGCCACCACGAAATGACAGTTTTGACTGCAACTGTTTCCTTGTTGAAGGGCATCGTCAGTTTTGAAGGGCTGCAGAAACATCTCACCTGAGTTCCATCGCTGATTTTCGTGTGTGACATCAGGCTAATGACGATGATGCGCCTATTGATGAAATTCGTTAGAAAGAATTTTCTACTTCCTGTATTTTCACTGCACGAACGTCCAGACACACCCTTTCGAAGGACAGCCGTAAAAATAGAAAATAGTTCTTTGAACGTTGCTCTATTTCATACAGTCTATGAAGCGACACACTGAAATTCTGAAGGCATTTGAACCACTACACAACCGAGAGATGAATCGCCACCTACGGCTGCTCACGAGTCCGAGCCTTGGAGCAACAGCTGCGCCGCGTCGGGAGGTGATGGCTGCCACGTTCTTCTCTGGACTTAATCATGGCTACCGTCCAAGCAAAATCTTTCTCAATACAGACCGCTTCTCTCTCATAACAACACGTCGGTTTCAAAACAGTTTTAACAGTTTACCAAGAGACATTAAACTGTTTTTCTAATCTCTAACGACAACGAGGAACGCACAGCGGGAAGGTCCATTCTTTGTTCAACTTAGTGACGTATAACTCGTGTCCTGAATAGATGGACAGCAGCGTAATATAAAAGGTTAACAGCAGCATCACGAAGAAATGAAGATATATAAACGAACTACATCATAGATTTATACACATTGTCATCATATTATTGTATAAAAAACTACAGTCAATCCCTTTGTAATATCATTTCCACTGTCGGTCGGTCATGATAGCTCGAGAAATTTTCATCCTCCTCGAAAATCGAACTGCAGAAGTAATAGATCGTTAGACGCTTAAAGAAGACAATTTAATCGAAGCGAATTGTCGGTTCTACAGTAATAATTTTTTTCTGAAATACACAACTTCACCCGTTAAAACCATTGTGGCTTGAGGAAAGGGTGGTCCTACTAAGCATGATCTGTTTCCTCCTGTTTTTTAAGTATAATCTGCTAAAGAGGAGAATTTGTCTAAAAAATGCCTCCTGGAAGAAGTACTGCAGTTTGATGTTAAATTGCAACAGCTTTGAAATTACAAAACGGCTGTTGAATGCATGGCAACAGCTTCTCAGTAGTTATGGGAAGATGTGGCACTGCTGAATACCATAACATAGGGAAACATGAACGACAAGAGATGGGTGTCGCCGTATGGATTAAGTTTTGTTCAAGTCTACAGGAATCTCGTGAGTAACACCAGAATGGCCAATACACCTATGCAGAGACGTGCAGGCCAGGAATTTGCCAGTGGGAGGAAGATTTTCTCTACTGCGGCCCTTACCGAGGCCTCTGAGTACCGTTCCTGACAAAAACCTTCCACAATTCTGTTCTCAGCAGCTCCTTTCAGCAGAGTGATGCCTGCCGGCTGTTCTAAGACGATACGTTGTGGAAAGAGTAGCTAGAGGATGGCGACAAAGGGCAGCTGCTGCTCGTTGAGCTGCCTGCGACTGACACTGAGGTCCAGTTCTTTCTCTCCTTACTCACGTACAATAGGCGATCAGTCAGATCGCACTGTTTTGCTCGAGAACATGTCACTTTCTTCTGTCCTCATCCCTAAACTATTTTATTTTACCTAAGGCATTAATACGAAGCATGTTCAGAAAGTGAGCACCGTTTTTCAAATAAAAGAAAATCTCAAATTTATTTTTACAAAAAAGAGGATTTCTTCAACTATTTTTCTACATGGTTCCACCCTAGTTCAGACATGAGTGACAGTGGGAAGTCAACTTTTCCATGCCCTCTTCACATATCGACGCCAGTGAAAACAGCAAATCACGCTTCAAATTCAAGAACAAGTTGTTGTCAGAAGGTGCGAAGTCGTAGTTGTATAGCGGGCGATCGAAGTGCCAATTGCCAATTGAGGTTTTGAGTGACACAAGCAGAATGGGGCCGTGCGTTGTCACGAAGCAACACAACGCCTTGGCTGACCATTTCCCGTCTTTTGTTTTGAACTGCGTGCTTAAGTAGTTTTCTCAGTGTCTCACAGTATCCTACCGCACAAACGGCGTCACCTGTGGGAAGGAACTCGACAAGCAGGATGCCCTGTCTGTCCCAGAACACAATGAACATTTTTTTTGCTGACAATGTTGTTCGGAATTGTTCTTTTTCGAGGGAACACGAGTGCCTCCACCCCAGGGACTGCTGTTTTAATTGTGGAGTGACATGACAAACCCAAATTTCATCACCAGTCAGAACTGTAATTAAGAATTTATCTTCCTTATCACTGGATTGTGTAAGAAATATTAAAGCACCGCAAAATCGCTTTGTTTTGTGGATGTCCATACGAATTTTCGGAACCCAAGAGGAACACAATCTGCGAAAATTTGAGCGATTTGTGACAATTTGATGCCAAACAGTTTTTGAAATTTGTGGAAATTCATCACAAATCACCCTTGAGTTCATGAATTTCCTCCTTCACTTTCTCAATCAAACCATCAGTGACAATAGAAGGCCACGCACTTCGCGTTGTTCGTCTATTATTTAATTGTCTGATCCACATTCTCAGCATTCCATTAGTCGTTACATTTTCACCATAAATCTCTGCAAGGAGACGATGAATTTCAGCTGCCTTAACGTTTTTTCGTTCAAAAACCGTATTACAGAACGCACCTCACAGCTGGCGGACTCAGAAACCGACTAAAACATTTTGAACAAATCACTAATGAATGCAAAGAACACAATTCGGCTGTAATTGTGTCAATGGAAAGACAATGAACCAGAGAGACGAGTGCGAATATAGGGAACTGCGACACTGTTGGTGCGGTGGCGGTAGAACAAAACGGTGCAGACACTTAACTGTGATTTGGAGAGTATCGATGTACATGTAGATTCTCCGGGACGCCTTGACAAACATAGCTTATCCAGTGACTCGTCCTCTGTTTCTAAACAATTGAAGCAATGATTTACAACACGCCCCCAATGTCTTTGGTTCATCTGTTTTGTATTTGCACGACACTCTTAAATTTACAACCACTTAAATATATAAATTCAGTATTTACGGCTACCAGATTCTCGAAGACCTTCGCCCCCTTTCGGACTCAGTGGTTTGGTGTTATTGGGATATTTAGTATCGGGCAGGCGTTATAATCCCTCACTATACACAGTCATGGCAGACAACGCAATCAAAGAGACCTCTGGCCTCAACACGCCAGTGGTGTAACCGGCTGCTGTCCAAATTACCGGCTATGGAAACAGAGGTGATAATTTTGTGCATTTGGTGGCATCCCATATTATGACGGAAAGTGTTGGGACCGGATGACAGTGACTAAAGCCATCTGCTAAAGTTAGGTCTCCCCGGAACCTCCACCCATGGATACGCCCATCATAATGCTGTAAGCGCAACCGGGGTTCAGCTCAGCTCACAGTACGAGGTGCTCGAGACATGGCCGTCAGTCCGTGTGTATACTTGTTTCGATCCAAACAAAACCAACTCCTCATTGAGGGTACGTGACGCGGCTGTACGACAATGCTGGTATGGTGTCTTTGAGAACCTGCAGGGCATGGAATACGGCACTCCAGAACAAATCGATGGCCACATTCCGTCACAGTCGTGGGATTCGGGCCAATGCGAACCGCCGCGTAGCGAAATGGTAAATACCTGTCTCAACAGCTGTCCGCCACGTACTGGTAGACGTTCCTCCTCCTTACGGGAAGCCTATCACAAACAATCAACATGAAGATATAATTTAGGAACTACAAAACGCTCGCTGAACTTTATAACTTATTGTAGACGTCGTTACTACCACCTATTTTTCGTGGTGGCGCTGAAATGACAATTATTTGCATGGCCAAGCATGCAGTACACTTAATGCCATTTTCATATATTCCCCGTCCTGCTTTCATGGTGAAGAAGCCTTAAAGGCTAGAAGTGGGTAAAATCATTTGCCCCATTCCTTCATGGTGCTGCACTTCCCGTAACGGTTGCTTTTAGAATTTCACATGTGAAAGGAAACTAGCTACATCTCATTAATGCTTCAAGATTA
The DNA here is from genome assembly GCF_023864275.1 of Schistocerca cancellata. Lineage (NCBI taxonomy): Eukaryota > Metazoa > Arthropoda > Insecta > Orthoptera > Acrididae > Schistocerca > Schistocerca cancellata. Next base: position 725,263,241 of record NC_064626.1, on the reverse strand, counting down.
AGTAACAAAGTATTTCATGGAGAGTGTCACCGAAGAGTGATTTAGTTACAGTGTTGTTAATTTCATAACATCTCTTTCTACGATAAATTAAAGCAACTATGCTTTCTTTACATAACAGATGCATTTTCTTCTAATTATGTATCTAGAAAAAAGTGGTACAGTGACGTAAACCATGGTAACAGTAGCAGCGAAACATAATGTGAGGCCTAAGTAACAATTCGGGTTATTTATTGCGTACCACCACTCTGCGCCTTCATTTTTAGTTCATCGAGGAGTGTTTTAATTTGGAGGAGTAAGCGGTGCACAGAAAGCAATGTGTTTTCTCAGTTGTGCGCATGACGTCACGGTGGAAGCAGCTGTGCCAAACATATCGCAGAGATGTAGTTTAATTTGCAGGAATAAGCGGTGCACAGAAAGCAATGTGTTTTGGAGTCTTTCGTCCAAAAATTGTCAGAACTTTGATAAATATTCTGTAGTTATTAGAAATTGTATAATTTTGGTAAGTGAACTTTTCGCCATATTGTTCAATCTATACATTGTAGTAACAATGACTGAAGTAAAGGTTCAGCCGGAGGAGGGGGGTTAAATTCTGGTTGAAAGGATACAAGTGATAAGGTTCGCTGATGACACTGCTGTCCTCAGTGAAAATGAAGAAGAACGGCAGGACCTGTTGAATGGAATGTCAGTGTAATAAGAAAACACGACGGAGAGGGTAACGTGGAGAAAGACGGAAGTAATGAAGAGTATCGGAAATGAGATAATCTACACGCATCAACATTGGGGACGACGAAGTGAAGGAATTCTGCTACCATGGAACATAAGAACATACGAGGAACGACGCAATGGCGAGATAAAACGCAGGCTAGCGGAGTCAGAGACTGCATTCCTGCCCCCCCCCCCCCCCAATCAACGTCTGGAGCACAGGCATTGTATGGCAGTGAATTATGCTCTTTGGAGAGGTAGGAAAGGAAGAGAAACAAAGCGTTTGAGATGAATAGTTATTGAAAGATAGTGAAAATTAGGGACTGATAAAGTAAGTACGGAGCTTCTCCGCAAACTCGGCGAGGAGAGGAACAGGAGGAAAATATTAACAAGAAAGGGAGTACATATATTAAGACGTCAAGAAGTAACTTACAGGGTAAAAACTGTAGGGTACGACAGATTTAAATAAATAAAACATGTAATTGGTCATGTTGGGTGAAAGAGGCACTCTTGAGATGAATGGGTTGGCACAGGAGAGGAATCAGTCAGAAGACTGATGACCCCGTACAAAAAATTTGTAACTATTATCGTCTTTGCAGGAATTGCCGAACGTAAGTAGAAAGTTAGTGTTGACTCGTGGCATCTTGTTTGTATTTAAGAGACAGGTTAACGTGGAACCATCGTCCCCTACAGAATAACGCAAATTTTACGGTTAACTTTAAAGGCATAGATGAGATTTTCAAACCTCTACATGAAACGCGGCAGTTGCCTGGGATGAAAAAGTAATTATTTCTGACAAGATCTAGTAGTCCATACCTTAACTGAAAGCAATTCAACATATCCCATAACGAAGAGGGACGGGTGGAAACAGTTTCGTTTTCGTACTTAGCAAGTAACAGCATTCAGAGTCGTGTCACGAGATGAAGTACGGCGCGAAATCTTGGCGTAGGTGGTGATACGAAGTCGCAGTGTGGCTGGAAGGCGTCCGTATTGGAACACTGTGCAGGAAGCCGAGAATGTTGTGGAACATTGGTGCAGCAGGTGGACGTCCTGTTTCCAGGAAATGTGAGACGCAATCTGTCTGTGAACCCACACCTCAACCGAGAAGATAAACTGATTCATCGAGGTGAGATAGGGGTAAAAGGAAAATAATACGGAAGGAAGTAAAAGTTTTTCGGAGAAATAAATTGAGACAAAATTCCGAGACTTGTATGAGAAGTGTTAGTAACGGCCAAATCTGCGCTATTCGCAATATACGTAATGACGAAAGACGTAACAGTGACTGGGCCCGACGTTGTAAAATAGTGGCGGCAATCGACTGTGCGGGCAGTCGCATTAGGACGGTGTAGCGACTGGACTGGAGACTGACGGAGAGAGAAGTTGGCACAGCCAGCAGGGACGGCCTGTGACCGTAGTGAATTCCAAATGTACGCAGTCCGATAGAACTCTGACAGCTTTCACAAGTTTAGATTGTTCTCAAGTGACCTTAAAACAGAAGACGATACTTTTAGAGATTAATTTGCTCATTGAATACTTCGCTTCTCTCCAGGCAAGTAAGTACCTCATTCTCTTTGCTTGCTTCGTTTACGTTTCTCAGAGTGAGTGTTGAATTTTTTGTGGTAGGTGCAGTATTCTAAACCTTGCGAAGTTTTGTTTAAAAATGTGAGTGGCAGAGAAAATCTTCGTATTATTCATTTTATTCCGTTGGTGCGCATGTTCGTAGTATTCCTGTTTTGGATGTAGCTATTCCGCTTGCCATGGGTTTATTTACTGTCATTTATTACTTGTAGTTCACAGTTGCTATCTGAGTTTGCATATTGTCGTTTTGTCATATGGAGATAGTAAATGGAGATGTCGACGCTAGAGAGTAGAGTGCCAAATGGAGAAATCGGAATATGTCCCACATTCTCACCTGTTTGAGTTCAGTAGACGGGTAGCAGCAGCAGAGTCTGCCACAAGCATTTGCGCCGTATGTGGGGATAATGCCACTGACAGAGCATGGCAAGAAAACGGTTTCATCGTTTTAAGGAGAATCATTTTCACATTAATGGCTCTCCAAGTTCAGGAAGATCTTCGGGGTGTGATGAAGATAGTTTAAACGCGTTAATCCACAATGTGCTCCAGAACTGGCTAATGTGATGAACTGTCATCATTCCACCGCCGTGTGACATTCGCATGCATTGGGGAAGGTTCAAAAACTGATTGCGTGGGTACCGCAAGCTCTAAGCCAAAATCATAAAAATGAGCGAGTGGCCATTTGTTCATCTCTGCCTGTATCGGTACTGGTGACGAGAAATGGTGTCTTTACGCTAAAATATGGAAAAGAAAGCAATGGTTGAGCCCAAACAAAGCAGCGACTCCCCGTAAAAGACCTGTGCGCATCCACAAAAAATAATGTTATTCATCTGGTGGAACAGCCAATATGTGGTGTTCTAGGAATTGCTTCCCCGAGGTGCAGCCATCACTGCTCATGTTTATTGTCAACAACTGAAGCCGGCCGGTGTGACCGAGTGGTTCTAGGGGCTTCAGTCCGGAACCGCGCGACTACTACGGTCGCAGGTTCGAATCCTGCCTCGGGCATGGATGTTTGTGATGCCCTTAGGTTACTTAGGTTTAAGTAGTTCTAAGTTTTAGGGGACTGGTGACCTCAGCAGTTAAGTTCCATAGTGCTCAGAGCCATTTGAACCATGTGAACAACTGAAACGTCTTGCAGACGGAATCCAAGAACGACCACCAGTTAGACTCCATGAACTAATGCTACTCCATGATAACGCCCGCCCGCATTCTGCTGGACTGACGAAAAGCAGTATACAGGAGTTGGGTTGGGAAGACGTTCGGCACCCGCCTTATTCACCTGGTCTTGCACCGCTAGATTTTCACCTTTTTCAGTCTCTATCGAACAACCTCAGGGAACTTCCTTTTCGGAAGGAAATGCGCTTCGAACATGGATCAGTCAGCTCTTCTCCTCAAAATCCGTGTTTCTACAGTCACGGAATCGTAAAATTACCCAAGCATTGGCAGATGCGGTAAATAGTGAAGGAGAATATATTCCGGACGAGTGAAGTCACGTCTCTCTCTCACGTCTATCTGTTGAGTATATTACACTTGTGTATAAAAGCTACGAACTTACGCACCAACTAATGTTTTCATGAGCGGTTATTGATACTATAATTGGTAAAGATTAAGTAACTTGTTGAGAAGGTATATCCTGATTTTATGTTTCTTCGTGATGGCTCTTAGTGATGTAGTGCCAGAGACAGTGTATGGCGAAATTTTAACAAATGTCAATTAACAGTGTTGGAGATCGCAGCATCAAGAAAATAAATTATCTTTAAGCGTTGGTGGTTGGTTAGTTGGTTGGGGGGGGGGGGGGAGGGGGGACCAAACAGCGAAGTCATCGGTCCCATCGGATTAGGGAAGGATGGGTAAGGAAGTTGGCTGTGCCTTTCAAAGAAACCATCCCAACATTTGCCTGAAGCGATGTGGGGAAATCACAGAAAACCTAAACCACGATGGCCGGACACGGGTTTGAAGCGTCGTTCTCCCGAATACGAGTCCAGTGTGCTAAACACTGCGCCACCTTGCTCTGTATCTTTAAGCGTATCTGCCTCTGTACTGCTATGTTAGTTAAACGAAGTCATTCCCTAGACTAATTTCATCAGTTTCTCGGCGTACTTCTACTTTGTCAAGCAAAAAGCGAACTGTCCAAAGGTAACAAGGCAGGTTTTTGGGTAGGCAAACTTCAGATCGGTGGATGACGGCTGTGCTGGAAGGTGACTCATAGTGTTGTCTTAGTTCGTTCCTGAACATGACATCTGCTACCAGCAGGTAAGATAGGCGAGTTGGTTAAAAAATGATACCTCGTGTTTCGACACATTAATTGATAAAAATGTAACTATAAAGTGCTCACGCAATTATGGCGTACAACTTATCCAAAACCTAGTTAGGCATTATGGAATCTTCATGAAATATTAAGCTGTGCACAGTATGTTATACAGGATGGGCTGTACAGAACTGACCTCGGATTTTAATCAATACAAGGATTGAGATTTACAAAGTTTAATTCAGTTTAATCACGAAATTCTTTACGCCACATGACGTCATGGAACTTACAACATAGTTCTGACGCGTAGTCTTATTTTTAATATGGTACCGACAACTAAGTTATTGGATAGCGCTCAGGACTATCAGCCGACACAATCATGTACTGAAACATCACAAAATTTACCTGAAATATTTTAGGGTAGACACGAAGAATACTCACGAGGATGCACGCATCTGGATTAGGAGAAAATACTTCTGCAAAGAAGGATCAGTGTTTCATTCCGTTACTCCCCCAATCCTCCGCAAATATGAAATACTGATCACAGTAATGCAATCCTTTGCGGCTTTTTCAGTTACATCACCCACTATCTTCACAAACGCGAACAGAAGATGAATTTTGTTTTGGAGTCAAAGCTTTTAAACCTGTATTTTAATTAAAAAGTTCTGCTAAAAAGGTATTGTGTGTCTTCTAACCTTTAGGTAAGCTATCGAGCGATCCCTCTACCGGAATACCTTCTCCTGAACTCATGTGTCACGGGGCAAGAGGTAGCATTTAACAAGGTATGACAACTTCTGTCATTTTTGAGCACAAGAAGCTAAATGGTCAAAAGAAAACTACGTTTACTCTTTCATGCGAGGAATGAAACCTACTCGATTCGAGTGCCGTTCTGATTCTTGATGTTTACATCCGTTATGTTTGTGGGTATTTTTACGACATTCAGTAAGAGGAGGTTGTGCTTTTCTTTCTTACTAGGAACCCCTGGAGTGGATGTCGCGAAAGGTCAATTATGTTTACAGCACTCGACGCTGCACATACTGTCTACAATGCAACCCCAACACTGGCTGCTAATGGGAACAGGGGGCGGGACTGGGGGGTATCCAATGATGAGCACAGCGTGAAGCTACTCAACGTAGTTGAACTGCTCAGACGAGGAGTAACTGACAACAGTGCTACAATGCTGGTGGTTCTGATACACATCAGAGCAATGGCAACAACAAACAAAGCAAATATTGCATTATATCTAAAACAACAGTTGCCGAAGTTGACATTTCGTCATAAACGGGCTCGAGGAATTTCGCAGAGTGAGAAGGAAGTGGCAGATGAAATACTAGCGTTTCTGCAAGATGAGCCAGCGGAATATATGGTGTCGTGTACGCTCGACTCTGCGGGTGACCGTGTAGTGCATAATAAAATCTAATATACTGAAGGGAGGACTAGGCGGCAAAAACTGGTATTTTCGCGTTTGAAGGATGCTCGATACAGTTATACTCGTATAATAGTGACCTACTACGTTACGCACATCAAACTGCGAGCGACACTGAATACAGTGATTTCTAGGAAAGCAGTGGTTTGTTGCGTAACTCCAAAAAATGCTACAGAATTGGAAATTGTAAGATAACGAAATTTCAAACAAAGCGTCAACTTGGCGATGCACAGCAAACTGCGGAATCGGCCCGAAAAGTCGTAGATGAGACAGACAAACCTTATCCCGTCGTTCAGTGTCGACACTGTGGCCGAACGGTTCTAGGCGCTTCAGTCCGGACCCGCGCTGCTGCTACGGTAGCAGGTTCGAATCCTGCCTCGGGCATGAGTGTGTGTGATGTCCTTAGGTTAGTTGGGTTCAAGTAGTTCTAAGTTCTAAGAGACTGATGACCTCAGATGTTAAGTCCCATAGTGCTTAGAGCCATTTGAACCCATCCTTCAATAATGAATTTGTTTTCAACTCCGACCAATCGGTATTTGAAGAGGAAATGCATATGAAAGGTACCAAAAGCGTTGTAGGATGATCAACTGACATCAACGCCTTAACACATTCATATACAATTATGCCTACTGATAACCTGGACGGTAAACAGTCTGAGAAATTATTTATTGTGCAGCGAGAAACAGGTGCTCTACCCCCTATGACTCTCCATCGTGTGCGTAATCTTGCAAGAGAAGTATCAAATATTTACGTCACAGAAAGCAAGAGTGTGAAAATGGGCGTAAGAGAACGACAACTATGGTATGGTGTGAAAACGAATAAAACCTATGACAATCGCTTCGTAAAACTTCGACAAATTACAATGCGCTGTTGAAGTCTTGACATACAGTTGTCCAAATATTCTCTGAATATGGCTTCTGAATACGTTATTTTATGCGTATTTTAGGTAACCATACCAATCTTAAGTGAAATGGCCACCTAACAGAAATAGTACGAAAAGCAGATAGCAGACCGATAGGAAGGATCTGAAGGAAAATGGAACTCATCCATGAAAGAAATGCGTTACAACGCGCTTGTTCGACAGCTTCTTGAGTACTGTTCATCGACCTGAGACCCTTACCGCGTAAGACTGACAGAAGAGATAGAGGAGATCCAAGGAAAGGTGGCGGGTTTCGTCACGCATTCGTTTAGCTGGCGCGATACCGTTACAGAGATAGTCAACTCACTCAAGTGGCAGGCGATACAGTAGAGGCGTTGTGCATCATGCAGACGTTTACTATTTAAATTTCGAGACAGTATTTTCCGGAAAGAGTCGGACAATATATTACTTCCTGCCACATACACCTCGCCAAGAGACCACGATTACAAAATTCGAGTAGTCAGAGCTAAAACAAAGGCTTACAGACAGTCATTCTTCCCACACGCCGTTCGCAATGTAACAGGGAAAGGGGGATCAGTTTAGTGGTACCAGGAGTGCCCTCCTCCGCAACACGCCGTCAGGTGGCTCGCGAAGTACTGATGCAGATATACGTGTAGATCTAGAACAGATAATAGGAGCTAGTTTATTATTTGAAAAAGCTAAAATATTCATATACGATGTACTATATGATGTGATATATTCACATCTACGCCACAAGAGCGAAAACGGCAACACCGCAAGTGAAGCAGTTAATGACATGGAACGTACTGAATTCTCATAGATAAAAGTCGAAGTATGATGCAAGTGACTGAAATTACTGGGCAGCCAGGTGCCGTCCCAGAAGCAGGGCAGGCTCGCATACAAAGCGGTACAGACACAACAACGCCACATCGGTCGACAGCGCTAACTGTTGTATGAGAGATCTACATCTACATTCGTACTCCGACAGCCACCTGCGATGTTTCTGTACCATTCGATAATGGTACGCGAGAAGCAGGTCTGTCACTAAACGTCTACGTAAGCTGTAAGTTCTGAGATTTTTGCGACAATGGGCACTTTATGAGATACATTTGAAGAAACTAATATATTGAATGACTCTTCTTCTAACCTGCGTTCTCAGCATATGAACAGTACGTGTTTCGGTGCCTGTCAATGGAGGTGGATCAGCATCTCCTCGACGCGCAGTTTTTAGTTTTCTTATTCATCAGCTTGCAAGACATGTCCATACAGCCAAATCAGTAGTGGAGTGTCCATTACGACGATACGAACGTGAGAACAACACAACATAACACCCAGTCCTCGAGCGGAAAAAGTCGACGACCCGGCCGGGAATCGAACACCGTCTCCTGTCGTTAGCAACCAGCCATGCTGACGGCACAGCTACCGAAGCGGACTCACGCGCACTTGTTCTTCCAGTATTTCCTACTTTTTCGATAAATCCTATCTGGTTAGGATCCCACAATGACAGACAACATTCCAATCGACTTCAGTCTGGCGCACTGCCGCGAGCTGTGCTGCGTGCCGATGTTGTGTGGAGGAGCGTCTAGCGTCGTTGGGTGGCATTCTGCAGGCCCCAGTGCAAAACCCGTCACCAGCAGTTATTGTTTAGAGTGTTATCATTTATCGGTGGTTCTCGACATTTCTAGCGTTTGTAATATTTACATAATCCGGAATATTCCATGTTAGTAAAAATAACAACGTTCTCAACAGGAGGCTGGTCTGCTTGCTCGTTGATTCCAATAATAAACGTGCTTTCAGTGCTGATTATTGAACTTCACTGACGACTCCGCTTTCGGATTCGGGCTTGATTGTGGTTACGAAGTGACAATAAACCTTGCCTCCTAGTTTATAGCAGTTTTACTTTAAGTCGTTCCGAATGTAACCCTACGTCTATTATGGTTGTGACTGATGACAAATGGTGTAATCAAATTACTGCGTATTTTCTCCGCTAAGAAAGATTTACAAATTGTATCATTTACAAAATCATCCATCAGTCACAAAGCTGGACTTATATTTTGAAGTTCGAATTCCCTTCACGAAGTGATAGTGTTGATGCGTAACTACTGTCTACCGAAAATTAAAGAACACAGTCTTAACCTTGTCCCAGCTATCCCATAGGTCTCTCTTCTGGATCTCATAGATGAACAAAGATCTGAGTTTCATAGGACCACTACTTGAGGAATAAATATTGATTCTTACAGAGGGTATTTTTGGTTTCGATGAACATAACAATGCACGATCATAAAACGTATTAGACATATTTTTAATATGTTGTTAAATAATCTATGACCCTTCTTTGGAACTGGAGTGACCTGCATCGTTTGCCAAATGCTTGCAACGCTACGTTGCTCCAGACAGACTATTAATGCTGCTAGTAATCAATATTTGTCCGTAATTCTCCCATTTACATCGCGCTTAACACTTGGATTGCGTTGTTTCTGTGTTCTACACTGGCTAATTTCTGCTAATATTAAACTGAAGAACTTACTTGTCTTTGTAAGCAAGCATTCCCCTGTTGTCTTACACATGCGTTTCTGTAAGAGGGAATTTCTGCGACGTCCCTTTTACTTTACTGTACAGTTGGCACCATCGTTAACTCGAAACCAAACGGCTTGAAATACACTGTTTAATCTACTTGTTAAAACTTCCATTGTTTGTAATCTCCAGGTTTTCTGTATATATTCCACTCTCTTCTGAAGTAATATGAGACGTCAACTCGAGGCGGAAACAAACTGCACAACGACTGCCTACTGCTCTCAAATATCGTCTTCCGTAACTTCACTCGAATACAGGCCGTCAGGAGAAACTTGTGTTTATTGACATGAAGCAGATTCCATTACTGACGTAGCTGCTAGCATAACCTGCTTCAGTTACCTTGAGCGTGTTGAGCAAGCCAATGTAGGCAGTCGTTCTGCCGTACAGTTCCGTGTTTGGATTGTTGATATGTAGTAAAACGAAGAAGTGTAACAAAAACGTAGCATCTCTATGGCGTGTACAGTGGTTTGTGACACGTACGTAACATACGTTCGCAATGAGTCTGTCTATTAGACCATGCAAACATTTGAACTTTACAATTTAAATTAACTTAGTTAATCTCCATCTCCGAATGACACGTAAGGAGCAACGCCGATTAAGGTTTACCCTCCCGTCGACACCCAAGCGACAACGAGACGAAGTATAACTTCGAAATGGGAGAAGGAACCGACGTAGTCTGTTTCAAAGGATATATAGAAGTCTTTGTTTTACGTGATGATACGAAAGCTAAGCAAACCGTCGATCAGGGTAACACGCAGCTACAATAAACCCAATACTAGAGACTACTACCAGTCTCTTTCAAATTTCCAATGCAGCTGAGGGAATTAATATAGTGAACTGTGACGGGGTATTTGCCAACAGCTTAGAAGCCCACAGGCGGCAGGCACACACAGCATTTACAGTGAAATTTGTGTTCTGAAACCTTGTCACGAGATGTGGAACAAGTATACAAATCGTCACTAAAGATGTATGGCTTCCTGGTTGACTAAGTAAATGTCGTATTTAAAGTCACCGTACTCTGGGTTCGACTCTTAGTTATTTCTACGATTTTATCTCTTACCTGACAGCATTCTATCTGACGACTCCTTGTGTATGTAAAAATATAAAGTGAGCTGAAAATATTACGCCGCTCCAGGAAGTAGGTGTCTGAGCCAGTCATAGGTGGGAGGAAGGTATAGCCGTACCACACGTAGTAGCGCAATATCTAGTGCCATGTGAGACAGAACCTTTTCAGACCTACGCTTATTCTTAAATTATGTTGGATGGACGTAGTTTTAAAATTAAATTTATCGAAAATGTATCAGACATGCCAGATTCATGGATCCATCTAGAATGCTGCGATCGCTTGCTGCCGCAGCGTAACAAGAACACGCTTACAATAATACTGCTCACTACCCTAGAGAAACAGTTCTGCTGAACTGACAGAACCGTAAACACAATTATATCGAGTCCCAGAACAGGCAGGCAGGCAGCCTGTTATGTGTGTATACACACACACACACACACACACACACACACACACACACACACAAAATGTGGGAAAGCGACAGCTGCGATCCTCGCTAACTGCGGCTCGTCAATCAACCGGCGCACGGTATGCAAACTGAAAGAGGCGTCAGATATAATGACAAGCGTGCAGAATCCCATTTGGAAGGTAACAGCCTTGCGGGCGAATGGCGCTGCCCAGCTACCACGCAGGCGATTCGATTCAATTCAATTCACGTCTGTTAAGGGTCTGTATTGGCGCACGGAAACGGAGTGCACGAAGAAAAATAGCACAAAATTGTACACGCACACAACTTTGCAGAAGTAAATATCATTAAACTACCAATAAACACACACACACACACACACACACACACACACAAACACACACACACTCACTCACTCACTCACTCGCTCGCTCACTCGCTCTATAGGATGAATTAAAAAACTGAATCATTCTTCAAGTCACTATTACAACGTTGACACAGAAATGCAAATCTGGTTGCTTTTCTTCTCGTGGAACAGATAATTACATTGATAACTTAACAAATTACTGCACACAGTAATATTTCTATAAAATATTCTGAAGTGTGAGACAGAAATTCTACCTCGTGCTGTGGTTAGAGTTTCTGGGCGTTTTGGGTCATTTCAGTTTTAACCGACCACTGTTGCGGCTTTTTGCTGTATTGTAAAGCATTTCACAGTTTGTGGATTTATAGTAAATTAAATGATAGCAATAGGATGCATGATTATGAATTAAGTAAGTAGTGTTTTCGGATTGTGAGAATCACAGCCTTAACGGTCTTATCATTTCCAGTTTGGGGTTGATTTTGCGCGAACTGACAATGGCTTGGGAAACACTTTGCAATCTTATTCCACAATAGAGATATATCAATATAAAAGTCAAAACCGAAAATATTCCATGCAATACAACACATAATCGCCGACGGATAAATCTTTTGTTACGTTATCGTGCTTTTTACGAACGGAGGACCTCATGTTAACGGTGCGCGGACGGCAAGGGTATGGGCGCACACGTGAAAATCATTACAAATGTGAAGCAAGAACCGCAATAATAGCAAATTTTTCCAGTTATCTCAATATGGTAACATGGCACATGCAGACAAAGTGGCACTGATTACAGCAATGACTGGAATCACAACTCAGATATCCGATACCTCGAGGTATCTACTTAGACGTCAAGGAGGCAGGAGCCAGACAGATAGTTTGGATGTGTCCTAAGAAAGTGCAGCTCACCCACAAAGAACGTCTTGTACAAAAACCACTTTCCGCCGATTGTTGAGCAGTTGTCCCTAGTCTGAGAACCAGAGAGTGAGGAGCTAGCTGTGCTATTCGTCACCGGGTTGTTCAGCTAGAGCGAAACATACCGACAGCACAAGTTCCAAGGCGAATCAAGGAACATATTCGTTTTTCGCCTACCTAACTCACATAATGCTCAAAATACGAAATTTGAGAACTTTGCGTCTTAGCAATAGGCATACCGACAGCCTTTCTTCCTGCACATGATATGCGGATGCAACTAGAAAATGGCAAAATTGTTTTGGTGCAAAATGTGCCTTGTCCCAATTATCACATACTGTGCTATGTACATCTACATCTGCATACATACTACGCAAGCCACTGTAAGGCGCACAGCGAAGGATACCTTACAGCACTGCTACCCTCGCCCTTTCCTATTGCACTCTGATAAGGAGCGCAGGAAAAACGAATGCGTGTGGAACTTCGTACTAACCCTGATATTTCCTATCATGTCTTCGCGGTTCTTAAGGGAAATGTACACTGGCATCAGCAGAATCTTTCTGCCGTCAGATGGAAACGTCTGTTCTTCCTTAAGAGCGTTTCGCGAAATGAATGCCATCTTCTCACCAGGGATTTCCATTTGAGTTCAAGAAGCATCTCCGTAGCACTCACGTCTTGATCGAATCTAGATGCACGTTTCTGAATCAATTCTATGTTTCCATTAATCCGTTCCGGTGGAGATTCCGAACACTCAAGCAGTACTGAACAGTGGATCACTAAAGTTTTCTACACGCGGTCTACTTTGGAGATGACCAACACTTTCCCGAAATTTTCCCAATAACCGAAGTTGACCATTCGCTTTCCCTAACGTGCTTGTTCTGTTTGATATCGCTTCACAACGTTACCTCTCGCATAGTAGTTTGATCGAAGTGGCTGTCAAGCAGCACACTTTGGACATTAGGTGTTGTTTTTCCTACTTATTTGCATTAAATTATGTTTTCCTATATTTAGAGCAAGCCGCCATTCATCACACCACAAATATTTTCTGTCTAAGCCATTCTGTATCTTTCGATAGTCACTTACCGACGTTGCCGATTACACAATTATATATAGATGCATTTAGATGATTTTTACGTCAAAAAATAACGATCAGTGCAATTTTACAAGGCAGATACTGAAATAGCCCCACTGAAAATCTCGTTACATAGTTACATGGCCAAATAGGGAAACATTCATTCAGTAGATAGTGGACAGAACTCTACCGAAGGTCCGTTCCTGCCTTCATAAACGAGTAAGGCCGGCAGAAGAACCAACAGGGCGGTGAATAATTTAAACAGCACTGTGGCCTTCGTATATAGGTGTAACTGATAAGGGCCTGTAGACGTTATACAATCTTTTGTAACTTTTTTTACTTAGTCAGAGATCCTTAAGCATTAGCCCTGAACTGTAATGTAAATGGTTCGAATCTAGATGGTGAAAAACATTCTATCAACCCTCTTAGGCTAAAAAATGGATGAGAACTGTTAATTTAAACAGTTGCATGTCACCAGTTTGAGCGTCAGTGTCCTAAGTGACACTTCAATATTCCCCGTAGTGTCCTACGTGGCATGTGACTCAGTTGGAGGTGATCCGTCAGTCGGATGGGAACGTTAAGCTCTTTACCGCTTTTAGTGATGCTTCGTGAGAGAAGTCTGGGTATCTACTTCATTCTGGAAACATCCGCCAGGCTGTGGCTAAGCCATGTCTCCGCCTATCCTTTCTTTCAGGAGTGCTAGTTCTCCAAGGTTCGCAGGAGAGCTTCTGTAAAGTTTGGAAGGTAGGAGACGAGGTACTGGCGGAAGTAAGGCTGTGAGGACGAGGCGTGAGTCGTGCTTGGGTAGCTCAGTTGGTAGAGCACTTGCCCGCGAAAGGCAGAGGTTTCGAGTTCGAGTCTCGGTCCGGCACACAGTTTTAAACTGCCAGGAAGTTTCATACCAGTGCACACTCCGCTGCAGAGTGAAAATCTCATTCGGGAATAGTGGGATTTCCGCACTTCCAGGATAAACTATGAGATACACTCTTTTCTTTTACATACTGTACTATTGCGTGAGGCGGGGGAGGGGGGTGGGAGAATGTGTGTTTAGCACGCTTCATTAAGACATGGTGCGATGATTCTCAAAGTTTCCTCCAATGCATAGTCGGGAGCTATGGTTTGCAAACTGAAGGGCCTGCCAGATGAACACCGCAGTTTCACGACTGCAACTATTAGTTACGTAGCTGTGCAGGTGCCTGTTTTAAGGTGTTTTTATACTGCTAGTCTAGTTCCATACATGGATTCGACTGAAGAGTGAGTGAGTGAAAAGCTTTCAAGGGGAGAACTTTTTATGGGACTACAACGCAAACTTAAAGCAACTGGCATTGCTATCTCGTGTATAAGTAAGATCAGGCGGAAACAAATCCACTGCCTCACCTGAAACACAAGTGGCCACAGGTCTGCACAATCACTAGACACACATCTTTTGAAGACTTCTTTAATTATTAGTATCTCTGATAGATTTTTATCAAATGAGATGTAGGTTCAATTTCAATTTTCAGTGATCAGCACGGAACAGGTCTGATTGAACTTTTTTATTCCACTCTGAATACAGTGACACTGAAATTGATTCCCGGTAACGCAAGACTGATGGGAGTAAGGAACTAATGAAGCATAGGCATGCACCGGAACTGTTTCAATGAGTGCGGCGTGATTCGTGTGAACTACGGAAGACATGAACGAAAGACTTAAATTATGGGTCGTGAGGCCGCGTATGATAATCGATCACAAACCGACTGATAGTCTTACAGCTACAGTCTGTTTTATTCCAAGGGGAAATGCGAATCTGGAGTTCTCTGCACACTTTACATTGATTTTGAATATCCACACGTGTCCACGAGACGAAACGTTCAGAGAATGGCTCTCCAGCTGCTGGAACGCGCTTTGCATACTGAAGCAGGACGTTGCTCTTGACTGACAGCTGAAATCTGTTTTTCATTTAAAACTCCACCGGAAAGCTGGCCACAGAATGGAGCACTTACTTTTCTCTTTGCTTATTGCTTTGTCCAGGGACGAATATTACAAACCCAACGAAAGCTTCGTCTTTTTTTTCTTTTTTTTTTAGCCAACTTCGTATATTTGATTCGGCTGGGATTTCCTTTATCTTCTCTTTCTTTTTACCACCTTCCAACACCGTAACAGAGAAACAATAGCGTTTGAGGAGAAGATATGGAAGAAATTATTAATATTAATGAGCATTGTGAAACTTAGTGTCTAAACTACGTTACAGATATCACTATTTTCGAACATCCTAGATTTGAACCCAGACTTGAAGGAAACTTCATCTAACTTTGCAGTACAGAATATATATGATTCAGGAATGACGGTAATATTATTTATTTTGATACCGACAGTTGAATTCAAAATGGCATGATGATGTAAGAGCGAGAACACAATATTGAACAGAAATTTACTGATCTGTCCTCGCCACTTCTATCATTCAAAACTTTATCTCTCGACTTTTCGAGTGATCAACAGTAATATGTAGGTCACGTTTGAAACAACTCACATTTTACCACAAAAACTTACTTATTATCAACACTAAAATAACAGTATACGCGTTATTTATCTGCACTTCAGTTTACTTCTGGAAACAATCTTCCCTCTAAGCCCAACCAAGAGTAGCTCAGGTTTGTAACAATCGACCAGTTCATCATGCAGCTATTCTGTGACGGCATTCTAAGAGCTCTTCATTCAGTGAGCAAGACTGTTTTATATCTGTAAAAGGACTAACAAATTTCTGTGTTGTTCGGAACATGGCTAAACACCTCCCTGTGGAGTTCGTCTCGTAATGTGACCTATGGTCGGCGCCGGAATGTGGGTATGCACAACACCACCACCTGTGTTCCTCGCTCTGTGGCGGTTGTTCAGAGCTAGAGGAATACGTCGATAGCAGAATAACTGCCACGGAGGATTCTTGTGTGTCATGCAACACCACCTAGTACGACGCCACCCTTATGCAGAAAACTGGGGCGTTCAGTTTTCGGGAAGAAGCTGTTGCTTTTTATCTATAGGTGTGTTGATGGCGACTGCGGAAGATGTCATCCTCACAAGTGTCCTATCTTTTCCGCTAATTTTGTACCATATCACAAGCGGCCAACTTTTAAACAACTCGTTCAGAATGAATAAAAACGTCAGATTGTTGTTGCTCATCTCTGCGCGTTCG
Organism: Schistocerca cancellata; assembly: GCF_023864275.1. Taxonomy (NCBI): domain Eukaryota; kingdom Metazoa; phylum Arthropoda; class Insecta; order Orthoptera; family Acrididae; genus Schistocerca; species Schistocerca cancellata. Next base: position 725,246,853 of record NC_064626.1, on the reverse strand, counting down.
TAACACTGGCGTTCACAAATTTTACCTTTTGTGTTTTGTCGATCTTCAGCAACTGTAGCCTTCTAAAATGAAATAATAAGCAACCAGTTGCATATGAGAAATTTTATTTCTTGACCAGTTTCAGGCACTTGGTGCCCTTTTTAAGAAGGTTATGCCTGTCGCATTACTTGCGAGTGTCAATAATAAAGTGCATACAGCACAATGCCATGGTCATGTATTCACAGTGTCTGCAGTGCCTTTTTTATGCAGACAATGTGAAAACATGACCATGGCATTTTGCTGTATGCACTTTATTATTGACACTCGCAAGTAATGCGACAGGCATAACCTCCTGAAGAAGGGAATCGCAAGTGCCTGAAACCGGTGAAAAAAATTAAATTTCTCAGATACAACTGGTTGCTTATTATTTCATAATACAAATTTTATTGTATCGCAGATATTAATTAATAACTTTGAAACCAGCCGTGGTTCTGTCGATGCAGTAGGGTCGGTCGGTCTCTCTCTCTCTCTCTCTCTCTCTCTCTCTCTCTCTCTCTCTCTCTCTACTCCTCCTCAAGTAGAATAGACAGGGGAAAAAAATTACACCCGTCTATAGACAGATGAAAAGTTTGCTAGAAAAAATGCTACTGCTTTACTCTATCGCTACCTGTTTTCTAATCAGAAAGTGACAGCCACGGCACTCGCTAAGTCCTAACGCCAATTTTTTTATTACTTTATGTTCACGTGCTATGACAGTTTCATCAAATTGGTAATTAATAAACCAGAAATATTTTCGTGGAATATCTAGTATTTAACTAAGCGCGATGGCTTAGATGAGCTGGTAGTGCAAAATTTGCGCAAACAAGAGAGGAGCGAAGGTGGGTGAAAGATTTTGTTCCAGAAATGGATGGAAATCTGAAGAGAGGGGAGCCCTTAAGCAGTGGTTAAAGTGGAGATCGATTGGAGACAAATTCAATTACCGGAATTTATTTGCGGCCTTCGCGACTGGGATAAGTGAAGTGGTGGCTGGAGGAGGAGAGAGGCGGGGGGCCACGTTTGAGCGGCCCGCCCCGCCAGCCTGGGGCCTTTCCGGCAGTGCCGCCTCGCAGCGCGCCGCGCGGCGCTCTGCATAATCAGGCGGCCTGTCGCACCGCACCTCAGGACCGAACCGTTCCGACGCACTCCGTAAACCGTGACGTTTGCGACGCTACCGTGTGTCGCGTGGTTAAGAGCCTAGGGCGAGCGACAACGCTGTGAAATACATCTTTGAGTTACACTTCACTGTCCCTCATTGTATTTATCGCTGCAATCACAGTCGCAAATGTGAAGACAGGCTAACAAGGAAACGGCACGACCGTGGGGTCGGGGATTTGTCCGAAATTTTGTGTGTTGAAAGAGGACCCGTAACACCTCAAGTAGTTAAAATATTAGGACGCACTACTCGGAAAATCCCGGGAAAAATCAATCCAAAACCTTACGCCAGAGGTCTTGGGTTCGAATCCTCCTGCGGCACTTTTTTTTTCTTCTGTTGCTTTCAAAATTGAAGCGCATTGTTACAGAAGAATCGTGAAATTAATTGCCGGGGAGATTGTATAAAAATTCATTCTATAATTCACCGTCAATTATCGTCACCAATATTCCGAGACATGATTCAATATGCCTGGTTTGCCTCAAAATTATCAGAAACTCAAAACATTTTCGTAAATGTTAATGGGGCATGTTTTCGAACAGATTTATTGCAAACGCCCTGTGATTGTAAAAAATCCGCTTTCATATGGTCAGCAAGATGTCGCAAAAACTATTGCTTTGTTTGTTTTTACGATAATTACCACTGCGCTTCTTGTTTATAATTATTACATGTGTAAAAACTAAATGTTCCCAATCGACTTTGTCATTCTGATTAAAAACCCAATGTTTCCCCTCATATAATTTACAATTAAAAATGTAAAACCCACCGCCATGAATTGTGTTGTTGGACAAAAATAAAATAGTTTTTATTCAACAATATAGCTGATTTGTTAAAGATAATGCAGGTTTGAAAAACTTTCTGAATAATTGCTGGAATAACAAAAGAAAATGAAAGAGATGAAAAAAAAGTTCCAGAGGAGGAATCGAACCCGAGACCTCTGGCGTAAGACTGCGAGGCCTAAACATCTACGCCAGACGCCGCCTCGGCAATAGGGCAATCGACAAACATTTATACTCATAAGGCACCTAAGAAACTTTGGATCGATTTTTCCCGAGATTTTCCGGGTATTGCGTCCTAATATTTTAACCACGTGGGGTGTTAGAGGGCCGGCTGCGGTGGTCTAGTGGTTCTAGGCGCTCAGTCCGGAACCGCGCGACTGCTACGGTCGCAGGTTCGAATCCTGCCTGGGGCATGGATGTTTGTGGTGTCCTTAGGTTAGTTAGGTTTAAGTAGTTCTAAGTTCTAGGGGACTGATGACCACAGACGTTAAGTCCCATAGTTCAAATGGCTCTGAGCACTATGCGACTTCTGAGGTCATCAGTCGCCTAGAACTTAGAACTAATTAAACCTAACTAACCTAAGGACATCACACACATCCATGCCCGAGGCAGGATTCGAACCTGCGACCGGAGCGGTCGTTCGGCTCCGGACTGTAGCGCCTAGAACCGCACGGCCAATCCGGCCGGCTAAGTCCCATAGTGCTCAGAGCCATTTGAACCATTTTTGGTGTTATAGGTCCTCTTTCACCACCCAAAATTTCGGACAAATCCCCGACCCCACGGTCGTGTAAGGTAATAGTCTGGAACGAAAACGACACAACCTAACTGTAGGTTTTTTTAACTATCCGCGTGGCCTTTACTGTCTTATCTTAAACTATTACGATTCTGTACATGCAGAGGCGTACCCAAGGAACAACAAGAATGAGGCAGCGGAAAAGGAAAGTGGAGCACAAAAATTTATGCATTAAAAAATAAAAAAAACAGAAGAAGGTACTAAACTGAACTGAGAAGAACAACACGGCAAGTACCATACCCCGATTTCCCAGAAAATTCACTCAGTAGAAGAGGAATCAAAATAATTCAAAACGTGTCTTGGCTTATCCGTAGATGCTCGACCATTTCTCTCCAGCGGAACTTCCCATTGCATCCCCTCAGATTTAGTGGTAAGAGAGCCCAGTAACCAGTCAGTCCTTCAAAAACTGAACACACATCAAACACGAAAACAGGAAAAAAGTGTACTGGACTGTGAAAAAGAAGCAAAATTGAAAGAGTGAACGGCCCAAGAACAACAAGTGTGATATAGAGCAGTCGGGTAGACAAATCACGTCGTGGTTAAGACCATATTAAAAAAAAAAAAAAAAAAAAAAAAAAAAGAAAGAAAAAGGTGGTTACGGTGTTGGGTTGTCATACGGACGAGCCGTGTTCAAATCCGCTTGAGCCAATATTTCTTTTTTTTTTTTTTCACTGTTCGTTTCATTCAAATTTGTGTTTGTGTCATGGTATAATGTATGTTTATAACAGTGCGGTTTAACGTAGGGACAGTTGATTCTGCAGAATTGCTCTATTAGCAGCCGAAAGGAAGTGGCTTTGGAATGGGACACGCAAACGTCTGATGACAAGGCTGAAGTCAACCGCATCCTCCACCGGAAATCACGTCTTTTGTGTCATACACCACATTAGTGATAGTGGTTTGTGGGATTGAAGGGACCAGACTCCTAGGGCCATCGGTCATTTGTGATAGTACTTTTGTCATTTGATAGGAATCTCTTATCGGCGCACTAAATTTGTACGGCTGGTAAGTGAATGAGATGCGCCTCCTTGTTCGTATGAATGTGATCACTCCCAAGGAAAGGATGAAAACGTAACAGTTTGTCACTTAAGCTGCAACAAATGAACGCAACAGTTTCACTATCACACAGTTTCTCTGTGTGCTGTCAAAATGTATGTTTTTAACATTCTTGAAGTTGCGTTCCGTTTTGGAAGTCTTGACCCCGAATTCGTATGTTGTAACATAGTTCATACCCGTTTATTTGTTGTTTTCATTTCATTTCTGTGAGATGTCTATGTGGTATCTCGCCTGCTCTCACGATTCTTCATATTTATTTGCGACGGTAACGTATTCTTACCAGATAACGAATGTATAGTATGACAAGTGCCAAGACTACAGAAAGAGAACAAACACTTCAATGATCAGAAGAACACTACATATTCCTGTCGAAGGTGAGTTTTGAACACGACCCGCCCGCTTGGCTGTCCAGCACCATGACCACTTGCCCACGACGCCGTTGCTACGTCACGCTGCTCTTTATCGCACTTGTCTACTTGGATCGTTCACTGTTTCTATTTTGCTTCTGTTTGACAGTTCAGTACACCTTCCTCCTGTTTTCATGCTTTATCTGTGTTTAATTTTTGACGGGCTATCCACTGGTCCTTCATACCAGTAAATCTGGGGGGGTTAGGAGGTGCGATGGGGAGATTCTCTTGCCAGAAAACGACCGTTAAAGTTTTCGATGCAACTTAGATGCCTTTTAGCGCAGATTTTGTTTTATTTTTTTCATTTATCCACGCATGTTCGTCTAAGGTTAGTACACGAATGTTCTCATCATCTTAGGGTACACAATGTCGTTATATGAACTATAAAATTACGACTAGGTTTCACAGTAAGTCTCATATTTATTGAATATGTATTGTGGTATTGTCAGAGGCTACTATCTTCTTTAATTCTTATTCTTACATTTCATCCTTTTATATAATTTTTATGTTTTATACTTATGTTTATTCTTCAGTAATATTTGCTGCATCCCCTCGATGATGCTTATCGTAGAAACACTCTAAACACAGTAATACTATACTATACGAGCATCGCGCGAAGGCGTGTCTCTCATAGCCACGTTTCTTCGTATCTCACTTGGGTAAGAAACGTCGATAACATTGCTGAAAATTTCAAGAGTCGGCAATAATTTCGCGGCCAACCGCGCATAACGGATCACTTTTCTGGAAACTGGCGCTTACAACTGATTACGAATCAAGATACGCCACAGGAGTTCCACCAAAGACGATTTCATATACTTTTTCCTATTCATTTATTTTCTTTTTTTCTTTTTAATCCATTCCCCATATTATTGGTTGACGAGTAAGAATAACGTTCTCACAATAGACGTTGGGAAACATTTCGTGTAGTTATCTTGTATGGGCATAGGTAAATAAATGAAAATGAAAATAAAAACATAATAACCCGGTTTCGAACACGGGTCGCAAAAGTGTGAAGCCGCGACGCTAGCCACTGTGCCACCACTGCGCTTAAGCTACTTCCTCGCTGAAGGCACATGTTCGCCTATTTTAACCCGTCTTCCAGTGAGCGATGCTTCTGTGAAGTCTGGTCGTGCCGGTTCCTGAGTACACCGACTACCCTTTGCTCCTTCACACCGCAGTGAAACGCTGCGCGGTACTAGTCTCGTCGCAGAGATAAAATAACAGACGCAGATGGCTACATCGTTCGGTTTCGGCACATGTTGGATTTGTCCGCAACAATTCATGTCGACTTACGTATTTTTATTTACGCAAATGGTAGCGACCTAGCAGTTTTAGCGTGAAAATTGCGTGGTGAAGTTAAACGATGTAGTTTCTGTCGGTAGCGCCGAGCGCCGAATACGTCAGCATTTCCCCTCACACGTCTCCGCCCACGGCAAAGATCAGTCTTGTCATTTAGATTTTTGTTCACCATTTTCAGTAACTGTTTTTGAAGAACGCTTATATGAAGAAATAGCACATTAGTAGCATTAAACCTGTTTTTTAACGTAACTGGTGTGTTATTTCTTCACATTGGAAACGACGTTATTCCATTCATGCCGCCCCCCCCCCCCCCCCCCCCCCCCCCGTGCAATCGGACTTCAACTTTGTGCCACCTACACTTGCTTCACGCAGTCGAAGAGGGAGACAGAACGTGATGAAAGCTCAAAAAGTAATGGGACTCCATCACACAGTGAAAGTAAAATTATGTTCTACTATAATTTCGAAAGAACAGTTTTAATTTTATACTGAAAATTGCCAAAAAATGTCATATGAAATAAAAATATCTGCACTTGATATTGCCATTTCGATGTCGATATATCGGTGAAAATAATATCGCCAATGTACATCGATTCCTTTTGCAAAATATATCGCTATTTCATCAACAGCGCTAGACCGCACCAGCCGCGCGTCGCAGCCCAAACTCAAACTAAGCACGTGCGAGCAGACTGCCCCTTTCGTCACGGGGGTTCCCGTCGCTGCCGCAAGCCGCTGTCGCGCCTTGGACAACACATCTTTAGTCGGTCGCATTCAGGAGAGCTCGTGACCAATTAACTTCAGCGACTTAGCAGTGCGAGAGACTGTCTTGCACTCTTCAAGTGTACACTGACACGCATCTTTGTGCCATGAAACATGTAACAGGCAGAGGTACTCCCGTAGAGCGGTCGCTTTTCTGGCTCTCGTTAAAGGCAGAGGAGGAGGAGCAGCAGCATCGTTTGGCTGTTGGTAAAATAGCTTCACAGTTCCTTCATCTCGAATAACTTGAGTTTAAATTTCTTTTTATCTACTTGGTTTGTTTCAACAGGGTGGCTCCGCATCTATAGACTACTGGACGGCGACCGCGACGGTCCGCAGACTGCTGCCCACGGTAATTATCGCAGTTTGACGGCGAGTTTACGTGATTTATGTTACTACGTATCGTTGATATTATGGCCAGGGGGTAACTTAGCGCAAGAGCGGCTGGACTGCTCTTTGCCTCTGATCTCGATAACAACGTCGCTATTATGTACCGTCGCCTTGGGTACGTATCCTGTGCGTCAATCTAAGACAGTCAATAAACGGATGAAATCTCCACGAGTTATCATGCCACTGGCAGTGTTGACTTAAAGTAACATATCAATGAATTTTCTGCTAGTCATCTTGAGGTGCTGTAGCCAATATAGAATCATGTAACAGACCCTACTTCTACATTAGTTTCATTTGCTCTTGAGAAATGTTGACTGAAGAAATCAATCTGTCGTCTCAAATGACCCACTACTAGCACCGACATTTCATCTCTGGGATGTCTGTTCCATCCACTGGTTCCTGTTCCTAGCTGTCCAACGAGCGTGACATTGGACAGCACACCAGAACACGGAAGAATATCACTATTATCTCATGGATGGTTGTTCAAAGCTGAAGCGAGCATTATACCCCTGGGTAAACGGCCTTCGGACGCTTGACCACGGATGGCAGCACAACAAGCTGCAGGAAGCCACTGGCGTAGGTTATGAGACAGGACACTGTGCTCAACGGAAGGGAGGTGAACGCGTTACACAGTATCAAGTACTATATGCAAATTTTATGGCTCGTTGTTCGTCCCTCATCACCCGGGGGGAGCCATCGATCGCTCAAACGCGAACCCTCTGCATTTGCATCTACGTTTGCCCTCCTTCATGCTTTACCCTTGAGGCAGCTCTTACGCGAAAACAAACAGAAAATGGCTTCAGAGGATACTCTTTACCACGAAGTCTGTTAAGAACTTTTCTGTCTCACTCACATTATGAGACTGAAGAGGATTCTAATGGAGTCTAGTGATCAGATTACTGGGTATTTTACGCTAATTGACTTGAATTCAGTGCATTACCCTTCGTAACTTGCGCCGCAAGTAATCTATTCTCGAAATGTACAGAAGATTTTTAGTGAAAGTACATACTAAATGTGGTAATAATATTACAATATTCACTGATACTTCTCCACGACAGGGTGCATTGTCATGATGATACAATCATCGTTTCCGAAATGTACTGTATGCAGTACGCAATGCCTGTAATATGCGTTCATATCAACCCCCATTTTACATTTTAGGAAGTGCACAAAGGCGAACCACTTCCTAACCACGAAAACTAACCCCCTACCATAGCACCACCTCCCCCGTACTTAACTACCGGCACTACATATGATGGAAGGTAACATTCTCCTGGCGCATACCAAACCCAAACGCTTCCATCGGATTTTCACAGGGAATGGAGTAATTCACTACTCCGAATTACTCGTTTCCAGTTATCCGCTTTCAGCGGCGTCGCCCCTTTGCGCCACCTCACCTCAGCTGCCGCTTACCTCTAACTACAGAAATGTGGGGCTGACAAGAGCTGCTACACCGTTCTACCCCATTCTCTTTAACCCCCCACGCATAATCACTGTGCTAGCTGGACTGAATGAAGCGCTTTGGAGCTCAGGAGTGATTCTTCCGCCGATTTCAAGTAATTTTTCTTCTCTTAATACAGGTTATCCGTCTTGAGCTGACTTGCAATCTAATGATTTTATTTATAAATCATTCTCCGTGGTTATTGGTGTTCCTTTACACAATCTGCTCCTTCCCTCCTTGCTAGCAGCGGTTGGCGTCGAAAGGAAGCCTTTTGACACATTCCATTTCACAAGTAACGCTACTGTTAAGTCTTCGTTGAACGTATCCATATTATGATGTAAATACGAAAATCATCCTCCCAACTCTTATTTCTGAACGATAACATTGTTACTCCGTATCATACTGTTGTACAGCGAGATTACTGTATTCTGGAGTAACAAGGTAACTTTTACTTCTGGTGACGTAATTATGCAGTTAACGAGGGTTCCACCTTGCTTGATATATTGGTTTTGTCCATCATTATTTCTCGCAATTTAGACGAAGGCATTGTGTAATCTAGAACTGGTACGTTGGTGACTACCACATTTTGTGCTACCCCACTGCTTCTTTTTTTTGAAGTACATCGTCCTTCTAACGTTATATATATTATTTTACATTTCAGTACGCGGTTGCACTTTCCTCGTGTTCTGACATGGTGGTGATAGCGTACCGAGACACCTATTTGATAGGACTTTTATTTAGAAGTCTAACTATTATGCCACACAGGTTTTTTTGTCAATGGATTCGAATATCTCGACGATTGTAGAATGGCCGGATATCTGTGAGTTTTGGTTAAAAAACCGTTTTAAGCCCTTGAAAATGGCCGAAGAGCGGATAATTTCAACCGATTTCTGAAAAACAAAACATTACCGTCAACGGCGGAAAGATATTCTCCCTCAAAAATAGTTTCGGTTGCGGACCCCAGGCGCCCAGCTCTCGCAGTGTTTAGTTCCTATTTCTGCAGCTGCACCAGAAACCAATGCGGAAGTTGTACAACAAGAAACTGTGTGGAGGTTGGCTGAATGAAATGAGTACCGCTTGAACAGTCGCACCAGCTGTCTGGTACGTTTCCTGCAACAGTATGGAGAGGGGAGGCGGTGTGGTAGTGGCGGTGGGGGGGGGGGGGGGGCGGGGGCGAGGGCGAGTGGCTTGTTTTCCTCACGAGTGGTCTGCGTTTGAGGTGTTGTCCATATAATGATAGCGACAGTAGCTTAGTTTTAATTACCTCAAATACACACTATCGCGTATGACCTACGATTCAATCTTTTCTACTGTAGCATGTTCAGTACAGTAAGTGACAAACGCCGTGTGCGGGATTCAATTGGACTACAACTCCTATTAAGTCACTGCGACAGGAAAGAGGGAAAAACAAATAATACAAATAAACACGTTTGATGTTGGTTAGGCTGTCAGTGACAGCAAGGCTACTGCTGGCTGATAGATACTCAATATGCACGCTTCATTGCACTCCTTTACACGCGAAAACCATGACTGCTTGGGTCAGTAACCTTCAACACACAAATTGGAAACAGAATTATTAAAACTTATCGCAGTCACACAGAGCATACTGCTATCTAAACATTTCCATTTAATCACAGCGGCAGACCGAAGTTAAACAAAATATGCGCAATACTGTCCATTTGTGTTAGCATTTCCGCGGAACAGATACACGAAAATATGATCTGCTGGCATTTATATACACCAGTTTCGCTGTAACTGTCGAATGCCAACGCAACGCTTTTAGTTATTTAAAATCCTTTCAGCATTCACAATTAGAATGTCTGCGTCAACCCAAATATCGGTTTTTATTGCTTTGGAACGGACTTCAGGATTTCGCACGCCACTGCCAAAGCTAAAGGGAATGCACGTAACTATCAACTACAGCTGACAATAAGGGGAAGTACCAAGTCTAAGGAGAAACCTGTAAATGCACCAAACTGTAGCATGTCGCAGTGCATCAATTCTGTCATCGTCGTCGTCGTCGTCGTCGTCGTCGTCGTCGTCGTCATGGAAAGGAAGTATTACAAATGCACCAGCACCTGCAACAACGGGTACCAGCATGAACTTGCCCGCCCCCCCTTCCCTCCCTACAGTCCCCGCTGGAATCTGGAGTACCCAATTTTTATTCATGGCAGAATTTTAATAGACTTACAGAACCGATTTCCCGTGACTCCCCTCTATCTCTTGTTTAGCTAGTTGCAGCATTACGTGGCTGATCGCAGTCAGATATTACCATGAATTAAGAAAATGGTGTACAGAATCCTGTCTTATGTCATTGTTCCCTTCTGGTATATGGCCCTCACATGTTTTATACTGGACAGTTGAAATTTATTCCTGTTCACTGTTATTTAGTTACTCATTTCTTTCTAAATTGCTACATTCTGTTACGTAATAACGTGCAGCGCTGTAGTGGCCGCATGTACCACTATTCATGCTGCAGACGTACTGTCTCTCTCTTTCCAGCTCTCTTCTGCGTCGCTAAGACGTATGCGTGCCTGAGCGCCTGTCAACGTACATCGGTAATGTTGAAATTACACAGGTGCTGTACTAATAGTTAAGGGACACGGGGATGTTAACGTTGCGATCGTTGTCCGTTGACTCTGTTCGCTGCTGTGACTGCATCCACCATCTAATCTGCCGACAAGGTTCGTCTGAGACCAGGAGTATATTAATTGGATTATATGTGCTTATCTGCTGCGAAAGTGACGAAGGAACGACGAGAAAGAGGTGTCTTTCAAGTATTGCCTTTGAACGTTCAGCACACTTCTTGTATGGAGGTACAGATTTCTATAATAGCAATTATTATGACCGAAACATTAATGCATTGATGTTTCAGTAGTTTGACAGTTACAACAGCTAAAAATACAGCTACTTAACAGTAGTAACGTTTCTCCTTCCAGTCGTAGCTTTTAACTTCGATTTGCCCCGAGAGTAAGTAAAAATATTCGATACCCGGCTGCCGCATTAGGGGCATACCCTTTCTATGGAGGCAATCATAAAACAGTATCCTTCCACTAGAGAAACTGCGTTCCTTAGACAGAAACGAAACATGCTCCTTAACAGCACGAAGTGTCTATATCCCCCCAATGTTTTGCCAGTAGACTTTGAGTAGCAAAAGGAAAGACGTCATTTATTACCTGAATAATCAACGTAACAATTACAATATGTGAGAACGGCCGTGGCAGTCGACAATGGGATTCAGAGGATGATATCTTTTTCCATTCTCATAGAAATACGGAAGGTGCGTTCCGATGCGTTGAAGCCGAACACCAGACTATCGAATATGTCAATGCTATCGCTGCAACTCTAGGTTCACTCTTCACTACATACTGTTAAGGGCGATGTCTTACACACTTAACTCCATTAGATAGCTTTAAACTGCCGATGAGTCAATGAAATTCTTAGCTGTATGCACATATCTATACAGAAACAATGTAGCACTGATCACGTCCGTATTCGTAGCACACGAATCCATATACCATCGCTGACACATAATTAACTTGTCGCTTTATTTGGCACTGCACTGAATAAAAGATAAATTATTTTTCTGAATAAAAGATAAATAGTTTTTACTGTAATGATGATTCGTAACTAGAAGTAAATATTTACATATTTTGAAAAATTATGTACGCTGTTCGTCAGCATTTAAGCTTTCCAGTGCCTCAATGTGAACTTGCCATTGTACGTTTTGTAACTGTGAAATTAACTAAGTCTGCATGAAAGCCTTTCCTCATGCACCAACGAACAAACGCAAAATAATAGAAAGAAAGAGCCATCCAGCAGTATGGTTTTCGCGCAACTCTCTGTCCGTCGTCTAAGTATGTGTCACCTGGTGACACAATACTAGCGATGGACTGTCCTGTATCAGGCCTGATGTTACTACATTGCCGGATACCGGACAGTAGGTCAACGCCTAGAACCTCCATTACAATAAAAATATGAAAATTTCATAAAATCAACTTTATTTAATGCACATGTAAATACTCTAAACACAAATAAACCACAATATCTGTAAAGCAAAAACGCTGACTTATTATGCACTTTAACAAATAAATAAACTAATACATATATTTAATTAGAGCCAAATTATCGTGAGTGAATGCCAATGTCTTTGCATTAAGAGACAGGGACTGATTTCGCTTATCTTTGTAGTTACCAAGACCATTCTTTCGCTATATACATTGCTACAAGGTCCTGAATGATACATTCTGGCAAACTTTGTCAAATTCAGTTACTGTGTCGCCTTAGCTGACGACTAAATACGAGTCACGATTGCGATCGATTAGAACTGACTTTAAATATTACTCTCGGTTGCAGTTGTGTTTGTTCCTTGACCATCACACTGACTGTCACCTCGTCAAAGCCACCCGGAAACGTGTCATGAGCTTCGAGAGTCACAGCTGATTCAGTCTTAACTCCTCCACATATTTTGGCAGATAATGGAGATGAACTACTACTGGTGGAACATTCTTCGCAGAATTCAAGTAGGCTATGCTGTCGAGCTGTTTTAGCTTCAACAACTGCCAAATAATGTGTCTTGAATATTGAGTCTAGAAAGGTTGCAATCAAGTAATGCAGGTCTTAATTTAAGGAGCTGAAACGACTTTCTAGTTCAGATTTCACGGAGGCTATGATGTGTGGTAAGTGAGGGTTTTTTTATGCTGTCTCATCCTTATATGAAGACATATTTAACGCCGCAACATGTGGTATTCTGGTATGCAGAAGAGACCAGAACATATTTTTAGTATTTCTTCAAGGGACTTCAAAAGCTTAACACACTACTGCATCAAACACCACTGATAAGACGTCAAATTAGTAGCCGTATCGTGATCAGCCGCATGCAGTGACAAAGCTCATACTTGTTCAATCAGGCGCTCCACCGCATTCGAGGTGGAATTCGACCTCGAGCTAATATCTTGCACCAAATCATACTCTGGTAAATTTAGCTCCTTAAGATTGCCAGCAGTTTTTCTTGAGCTATGCTCGAATGACTGAAGGGCGTTACGAGATGTCAACCAGCGGCTATGATTCCTGCTACTTCAGGCTGCACCTTCAATAGCGTAGTTGCAACCAGCTGAAGCGAACGCATGAGACACCTAGCAGAATTAGATTAAGCCACCATGTTAAAGGCGCTGTCACGAATCGACGAACTTATTTTGCTTTCCTCAATATCACAGCGATCTGCAACAGTATCAATCTCTCTTGCTGTATCGTCTCCATCGTGGGGACCTAGGAAGCGCCGGCAGGTGTGGCCGTGCGGTTCTAGGCGCTTCAGTCTGGAACCGCGTGACCACTACGGTCGCAGGTTCGAATCCTGCCTCGGGCATGGATGTGTGTGATGTCCTTAGGTTACTTAGGTTTAAGTAGTTCCACGTTCTATGGGGCTGATGACCACAGATGTTAAGCCCCATAGTGCTCAGAGCCATTTGAACCTAGGAAGGCGCCATAGCATGGGCTCTTGTGACCTGTCTGAAATTCAGGAGACAAGCAAGGAACAGAGAACCTCAGGAAGCTTTCACTAATGTGCAAACAGGTCAAATATCAGAATTTACAGTAACTGCCAGAGCACCTGAAATATTTCTTTTGATTTTTGATAAATTCTGTCGTAGGTTTCAGGAACTCTTTTTGGGGGATTGTACATACAGCTCGGCACTCTATAGTGGGGTAAAGCTTGTTCTAGGAGCCTTGTAAATCCGGTCCTGTCTACGATGGGTACTGGCTCGCTGCTGAGTGCAATCATTTGTGTTATTAAATAATGGTTTATTTTGTATTTTGCGTCCTTTCCTCCCCAAGCAATTTCCTTTCAAACGATCCCGACATAGTCAGTTACTTTCTCGTGCATTCGTACGGGGGATATATACAGATAGTGTAGGCATGGCAAGAGCTATACGTTTGTTAGCAACTTTGAATTTATCTGGATGTATAGCTTTCAAATAGTATTTTTAACTAAAATGCCTTTTACACAAATAAAAATGTTTTACTGGCTTTTACGTAGATCAGCCATTTTCTGTTAATTTAAATAGTTTTTTGTAATTGTTTCTCAGAAATATCTGCACTCCCAGACAGGCTTAATTAAACCGAATATTCGATAAATACTTAACAACATTAATTATCATATATAGAGATAAATATCCTGGTGAACAATGTAGATTTCCTTTCTTTACAAAATATAATTCACCACCAAAAAATCTCGATTTCTTAATCCAGTTAACATTTCTTGAGAACTTCTCACCACTGAAGTAGAATTTGCTGTAGTATTTGCAATAGGATGAAAGTTTACAATAGAAGTTATATCTTTGGAAATTAACACTCACAGCAGTACATATAAATACTGTGAGAACAGTACACATGTTCATGCTGGACAACATAGACTTTGGTCCGCTTTTTCGCATGAATATTGCAGATGCGTTCTTCCGCCTCCCTATCCACGTAACTCAAGCAAAATTTTGGAACTGAGCTGGCGATAAGTTCTTGGAGGATTACAGAATGTAAGAAGCTCATCACAAAATTTAATTAATGGGGCATCAACATTTGATTACAGTCGCTGAAGCATCGAGGCGTCGCAGTTTTCGATTACGAGTCGGTTGCAGTAACAATTCTGATGAGAAGCCGATTGTACGAGGCTGGTGAGTGAAGAGCGGGGGTGAGGGGAGGGACGACGAAGTTTGGAAATAGAAGGGGAACGCCCGGATAATGTCGATGAGGAGAGGTAGAAGTAGAAAGTGAGGAGGGAGGGGAGGTGGAGCGAAATGGTGCTGGTGCGCCGTAATTACAGCGGATGGGGAAATAACACAGAGGGGTAACGGTCTGTGCGCGGGGCGGGGTGGGGGGGGGGCAGACAGTGAGCACTGTGAAACAGATCTCCCCTCCCCTCCCCTCCCCGTAGGTAATGAAGCAGGTCGGCGAACGCAACGAGTGAGAGCATTACGTGAGCATTTGGCGCCCGCAGCGCTCGTAAGGCAGTGCTCTCCAACAGGGCCCCTACACCGCAGGGCTCACTTCCACAAGCCCACTCGCATTCTTCCGACTATCGGTGACACAGCACATTTGTCGCTCGCCACATAATACTATTTTGCAGTGATCGTGTATGTCTGAAAGTAGTCCTCACTGGTTTTAATGCACTTGCTCATTTTCTCTGGTACTCTCTGCGTGCAAGCTTTTTAAGCATATTTCGTAATGAATATTGCAGGCGTCAGTGTTGCTTTTGAGCCAGAAAACCTCTCATTACTACGAAAGACAATGGCAGGTAGGGCCATTACGTACAGTGCTGAAAATTGTTGCGAACTGAGTTCTTCATTCTCTGAAGACAACTAGACATAACGTGCCCTCGGCAACTATCGCGATATAGTATTTTAGCCGAATACATGGAGCTTTGCATTTCACATGATCTTGTACAAATTAATAATTCCCCATCAGAAGTAGGCGTTAATTTACTATTCTTTCGATTGAGACACAATTACTTCCTAGAGATCTCTCTACGTATCTACGAAAAGTCGTACAAACAAATACGACATGAAGTGAAACCACCTATGGACTGTTAATATCACACAGCGACTTCCATTTTGTTCTCAGCATCGAAATAAAGTAACTCGTATTGTCCTGTCTATTGTTTAAACAAACTGGTCGTCTTTCGGCAACGTCGTGTTCAAGCGCAGTAAACCGGGAACCGACTGTCCAGTTGTTTGGGTTGAGGTAATAATCGCTTCCAACGTGAGCGGACAACTGTTTTTTGCACTAGTAATGTGTAAGTGGAACCCAATGGAATTTCAGAATTTGTAACGCAATCAACTAATGAATACTTAAAAATTCCACCAATGGGCATGGCGTGTATTTTAGGGCTGTCGCTTTGATTACTGTGCTGTTTCCTGAAGTGGATCGGCTAAAAAGACTAAATACATCTGTAACGAGTTTTGAACAATTAATTTCCTATTGTAATTCTTTATCATAACGAACAATAAACGCTTTCGCAGTGAAGTTGAAAAGATTTTCAAACGGTATTACTACTTTGTATTCAAATTTTTAGTCATTCAGTGTAACCCTTTGTGTCCCTACCGTGTGTTGGCTTGAGTCAACAATGTCATTTGAGGACCTCTATGCAGTACGAAACGGCTTGAAAAATTTCAGTATCGTTAAAAGTAGATTTTCATTTTGAATAAAATTTCTTCATCAATCAGTTGCTCTTCCTCCATAAAGAAGCTAGGAGAGACAGAAGTAATATTTTTCATAGTTTCATTGTGGCGATATCTGTTAGTGCGCCCTGAGCCTATCTGTTTGGGACCTCTTTCTATATGAAATTTACTTTCTATTTCTTCCAACTTTGTTACGTCAGGAGTAGATGGCACAGGAAAGTGCAGTAATTTTGTGTTCGGAGGGAACATTACGTACTCAGTAATATTTGCAGCGATGTAACTTTGATTTTGGGGAGCGAAAACTGCATCACAGACATTTCTCCTGCTGCATAACTTACACATTCAAACTGAGAATTCCCATGACTAATGTAAGAAAGATTCCAAAATGTCCGTTTGTCACTCGATGAAACAAGGGACATCGTTTTTTTTCGGCAAGTAGCACAGTTGTAAATCTGTGTTGCGTGTAACTCAATGCACTGACCACGATGTGCAGTGTGAAATATAGCTGAAGAGTAACTGCGGGTGGTGCAAGAGTTTGCATCGTTAATAGAGAAGAGTCTAACTAGAAGAGGTGCAAGGTGGATTACCTAGCCGCCTGCGGTGGTCTCGCGGTTCTAGGCGCTCAGTTCGGAACCGCGCGACTGCTACGGTCGCAGGTTCGAATCCTGCCTCGGGCATGGATGTGTGTCATGTCCTTAGGTTAGTTATGTTTAAGTAGTTCTAAGTTCTAGGGGACTGATGACCACCGATGTTAAGTCCCATAATGCTCAGAGCCATTTTTTGGATTACCTAGGGCAAAACAAATCTACGCACAGGGTTTCTCTACCATTGATTCGTATTCCAAGGGCAGATTGCCAATGGATTCTTCCATAGAGGTGACACTGGTCACTCGCTGAACTGCTTATGTCCGATCCGCACCGCTACAGCGTTTGGTTTCTGTTTCCCAACAAAGTGCGCTGACATAGCGCAATGGATGACCGTCTTCCAATTTCTGCTCAAAAGTAGACACTCGTCCAATACCAAACCTGTATGGCATCTTCAGAGATAAACACGAAATGGAGAAGAAGTAGTATACCGTGATCCAAGGTATTAAAAACTCTGGGCAGCAGGTATGTTTATTTACACTCCTGGAAATGGAAAAAAGAACACATTGACACCGGTGTGTCAGACCCACCATACTTGCTCCGGACACTGCGAGAGGGCTGTACAAGCAATGATCACACGCACGGCACAGCGGACACACCAGGAACCGCGGTGTTGGCCGTCGAAT
Organism: Schistocerca cancellata; assembly: GCF_023864275.1. NCBI lineage: Eukaryota > Metazoa > Arthropoda > Insecta > Orthoptera > Acrididae > Schistocerca > Schistocerca cancellata. The sequence continues at coordinate 725,229,332 of NC_064626.1, read as the reverse complement.
GGCGCTAGCTGCGCAGCATTTGTGCACCGCCGCCGTCAGTGTCAGCCAGTTTGCCGTGGCATACGGAGCTCCATCGCAGTCTTTAACACTGGTAGCATGCCGCGACAGCGTGGACGTGAACCGTATGTGCAGTTGACGGACTTTGAGCGAGGGCGTATAGTGGGCATGCGGGAGGCCGGGTGGACGTACCGCCGAATTGCTCAACACGTGGGGCGTGAGGTCTCCACAGTACATCGATGTTGTCGCCAGTGGTCGGCGGAAGGTGCACGTGCCCGTCGACCTGGGACCGGACCGCAGCGACGCACGGATGCACGCAAAGACCGTAGGATCCTACGCAGTGCCGTAGGGGACCGCACCGCCACTTCCCAGCAAATTAGGGACACTGTTGCTCCTGGGGTATCGGCGAGGACCATTCGCAACCGTCTCCATGAAGCTGGGCTACGGACCCCAGGAATGTGTCAATAAAGTTTCCCCTTCCTGAGACAATGAATTCACGGTGTTATTATTTCAATTTCCAGGAGTGTATTTATATAACTTGGCAGTATTAAGATGATCAGGTCTCCTCTTACTCCTAACAAAGCATTCTACATATTTCACGTAATATTCATTGGGATAAGCGTGTTATAAACTACAGCACTATACAACATTCGGAAATTTTTGTAGTACAGAAAGGAAAGAAAACATAGCTTACATTCGTGAACAATTCAACAATAAAGACAAATTTCAGGAAGCTGGGCTTGAACTGCGAGCGCTAACAGCATTGGGCACGAGGGAAGGGGTTGGAAGAGCACGAGGAACGTAATAAAACCCAATCAATGAAGACGGGAAAAGTAAGATGATGTGACTAGCTTAGAACTAAAAAGAGAAAGAGGCGTAACGGAGTAGAGTGGAGCATTTTCTTTAATTTTGTGCAGAGGGAAAACTGGCCATATACACGTATGTTAATTTTCGGGGAAAATGTTACGAGGGTGACAGCAGAAACTGATTCAGTTTCTTCTTAAAACCAACATGGCATTTAATTGTGCTCGGAATGCAGGAAAGCTTGTTTTCGAGATGGACGGCAGCAACAGAGTAGTAGTTTCTAATGTTTTTGTTCTGTGACTGGGGATAGCTAATGTACTAGACAAGTGTTTGGTTTATAATGACGGGTACATAACCTCACGTGCGAGGTACTGAGGCACACGTCCGCTGAGGAGGCAATGGAGTAGACATAGAGTATAGTGGTCATGGAACTTGTCTGGCGGAAATTGATCTACCTGCGCAGATCGAGTACTGAAATAGTCAAACAGACTCACACTGCAGATTTAACACACGAAAGGATTCATTATTAGTTCTGATGGTGTGGAATTTCACTATTCCTGCCTTAATGGATTTCATAGCCCTACAGGAGGTTCGGTAGAACGTGGAACAATAGACTGCCAAACTTTACGCTTCAGATCCTGTGGAAATACCTTCCGAAACGTTTGAAGGGCGTAGGGCGTCAACGCTAGTCTTCCTACATTTGGTGACTATTTTCTGCCTATTGAGATGTTTATCCGAATTTACACCCACAGTCTTCACTGTTTTTACTAATGTATCATAAAACCGTCGAGAAGCACGAAAGGCATTTGTTCGCGGAATGGGATACTGAACATACTTGGGACTTTTTAGCATTTAGTTGAAGTCCCATGATTCGCACCTATCTTACCATGTCATGCTTCATGTGGACAATCCCCGTATTGGTGTTTCCAAGTCTGGCACTTAGATGAAGCAGGACGTCGTCTGTAAGGCAGTGATCCACATGGAAGGAAACTGGAATGGATGCACGATGAACCCCTGTGGCACTGCTGAGAGAATATGTTTCCAGGACGACTTTCCGATCTCACGGACAATACGGTGCTGTCGTACCACTTCAACGCACTGTATGAAAATTTCAGCTATCACGTTTTTCTGAGCAATATGTCGAAGTTGACGCTATCAGAAGTTTTGCTAAAATCTAATAATGTCGTGACCTCATGGTTGTCCGTAGGATATTTCAAGTCATCAGACACCGTTTGTTATGGTGTTTACAAAAGCTGGCGTGACATTTGTCATGTAAGTTGAACTTGGGCAAGCATTTAGTAATTTGGTCGTGAACAATATACACTGGCGAAAAGAAACTGCAACACAAAAAAAATTAATATAGAGCAAACAAGTTCCGAAAAAAGTTTTTACAGGTAACATATTTAACTGATTAACATTTCAAGATCACGTTTAAGTGCGTGGTAAGCCATTGCAAACGTGACATGCTTGTACATAATAACCGGTGTAACGGCCAGAATGTTGAACGCAAGCATGAAAACGTGCATGCACTGTGTTGTATGTGTGCCGGATGTCAGTTTGTTGCACTTGATAGGCCAATACATGGACGGTTAATGCCGTTTGTGGATAACGCTGAGTTGTCGTCCGATGATGTCCCATATGCCCTCGATTGGACACAGATATGGCAATCGAGCAGGCTAACGCAACATGTGACACTGTAGAGCATGTTGGGTTGTAACAGTGGGATGTGGGCGAGCATTATCCCATTGGAAAGAACCACCACCTCGAATTCTGTTCATGAGTGGCAGCACAACAGATCGTATCACCAAATTGACGTACAGATTTGCAGTCAGGGTGTTTGGGATAACCAAGACAGTGCTCCTACTGTTCTACGAAATCGCACCCCAGACGATACCTACAGCTGCAGGTCCAGTGTGTACAACTCAACTGGCCTACTCTAACCAACGAATGACCACCACTGGCACCGCGCAGAACCAGGTTTCATCAGAATACACAACATACCTCTTACCTGCCCTCGAATGAGCTTTCGCTTGATATCACTGAAGTCGCAAATGGCGGTCATACATGTTAGAAAACGCCTGGCTCGAACTGTCCTTAAAAGTAACCGACATGTAACAGTTCGTTGTGTCATTGTGGTGCCAACTGCTGCTGCTTCTTCAGATGCAGTATGGTGTGACAGAGCAATTCACCGAATGCGATGGTTTTCCGGAGCCAGATGTTTTGGCGACTGTACATTCTCGTCATGCTGCCGTTGCCAGCAGCTATGTACAGTGGCTCCATTCCTGCCACGTTTTTCTGCAGTATCGGAAAAGGGTAGTCTTTTTACAAGGTCAATCTCAGTGAGGTGCTGATAATGGCGTCTTTGTCGCCTTAATGGCGTTCTTGGCTAACATCAGCTGCCACGTTGAATCTCACAGGTAAGTAACGCTCACGACCGCTACAGCGTCTATTTAAAACAAACCTGACTTGCATCATCATAGTGGCGCTAGCAGCGCCAGTCTTATGCGACTGGCGCGAAATTTTAACGGACATCATCTTTCAGATGTACAAACACGCCTACCAACTTTGGTTTACGTCGCACAATTCCTTCTCGGTGTTGCGATTTTTTTGCAGTCAGTGTATTTCAGAGCTCTGGATACAGCAGATCCGATACTGACTGATCGGTAATGAGAAACTGATTTGGGGGTTTCGTTATCATGGATGGATCAGAGAACGTTTCTTTTTCCGCGGAGTGCAGAATAATTAAATATTTTGTTAAGACATGTAATGACGTATCTGCAACATTCTTGTTGAAGGTTATGCTGGCGTTTTCGTTGCGAGATGCTTCAGGAGAGATCATCATTACTGCTTTTCTTCTTGTGTTTACTGTAACGTGTTTCAGTTAGAATGTGTTATATTTCACTATGTACTGTAGTCTGCAGAGTTATTGTGGACGATAGTTCTTCAAAGCATAGGGATTGACTGGTGCTGAGAAAAATATTTGATTTTACTAGCTGAAAACTCAATGAGAGCGCTTCCGACACCCAGTCTACGGACATTCTTCTACAGAATGACGGTTGTGGTATCGCTGCACATAAAGGAACGATCGTGTCTGATTTTGGCATTGCGCACGCAATGCTTCGACATGTATCGCAGGTTTCTGTGATCTTGTATAGCGGTTTGCATGTAACACGTTGCAAGATAATTTCGTCAAAGACATTAGATCACTGTTCTTCGGGCCGTTGCATGAACACTTTTCTATATGTGTGGGAACTGAAACGAAAGGAAAGACACAAAACGAAGTGGCCAAGCGGTTCTAGGCGCTACAGTCTGGAACCGCGCGACCTCTACGGTCGCAGGTTCGAATCCTGCTTCGGGCATGGATGTGTGTGATGTCCTTAGGTTAGTTAGGTTTAAGTAGTTCGAAGTTCTAGGGGACTGATGACCTCAGAAGTTAAGTCCCATAGTGCTCAGAGCCATTTGAAACATTTGAAAGACACAAAAGATAAAAAAGGGAAACATTATTATTGTGATAAATGGCAGTTTTACTGCAACATTCTCCAATGTCTTTGGCTGGTGCGATGAAGTGGTTTTAAAGCTACTTGAAGAGCAGGCAGCAATATTTTGTCTGTGGTAGTAAGAAGTACTCGGGACCGTGTTCTCTCAGGAATGCCAAAGGAGTCTATCGTAGGACAACTTTTGTTTTGCTTGTGTATCAGCGGTATATCGTCGGTTCCGTACTGTAAGTATTACTTCTATGCCGACGACGACCACAGATCTATAATGAAGATACTAAGGGATTTCGGACTCAATCCCAAATTAATAAAAATGATAAAATTAACTCTAACAAACACCAAACCGAAAGCAAAGTCCAGAGGAGAAATATCTGAACCGTTTACGATTAAAACAAGGTTAAGGCAGGGAATGGTACAAGGAAAATCGTAAAAACTTAAGAACTGGAACCAATTAATATCAAACTTAAATGGCTTGGGATTCGCTGATGACTTAGTGTTCCTAGCTAATAACATTGAAGGCGCCAGCAATCAAGTAACAAGCCTACAGAAAAAAACCTCCAGATACCATTCGAAAGGACTGTGATAATCGTAGCGGATCCCCTACTAAACAACCACGTGACAGTAAATAACCGGAAAATAAAAATAGTGAAACACTTTAAATACCTGGAAGAAACAATAATATACAACTTGAACGAGAAACCTTCATGGCAAGGAACAGCTCAGCTCATAAAATAAAAGTTCAAAAATTAACATGCTCTTTCTGTGGGCAATAAATTACAACACTACTAGACGGTGGTTCATACAGAGGTGGCATCTGGAAGTGAAACTCTTTTCGATGTCACTCAGAAAAAGGTGATCGACACAATTCTGAAAATAAGAAACATCAAAAGCATAGACAATGGCGCATAGGGCCAAATGACGTACAGAGAACTGGAGCGCATTACAGATATTATGCTTAAGTAAAGTATATCTTTCTTTGACCGCATTATGAGGACTCCAAAACCATATTACCAATAAAAGTTTAAGAGCAACGTGAAGTAACAAGTAAGATAGATAAATGAAATCAGGGAGAACATGAAAGTGCTCTGGACGATTTGCAAAACAAAACAGAAAATTTAACGAAACTGAAAAGGATAAAATGTAAACAAAAAAATGCGACACACAATAAAAATGGTATTTACAGATGAGGGACGACAAATAGGATCAGAACGAATTAAAAGGTACTGGGAAACTCAGAGAAAAATAGCTTATTGAAGCAGATGATCAGAAAATGATTGACTGAAGTAATACAGTCAAGCCGTAGAAGAAGAAGAAGAAGAAGAAGAAGAAGAAGAAACGTAGTAATCGAACAAAGATTGAAAAATTTTTACTCCTACAGTTTCAAGAAACGTAGACCAAAAACGCTAAAGTAAATAGACAAATAAAAGAAAACTTAGATTCCACCGTTCGCTCTTTTTCTCGAAAACATGGTGAGTGAATGAATACTACGAAACAACCTCCAGTGTTTTCCTATCAACTCTAATTTTTTGAAACTCACGTGGTAATCGAGGATCGTACCATTGTTTGGACATTGCGAATAGTCATTGCTAACGTGAGAAAACTAAGGTGAAATAACTCCGTTTTCCGTGTTCACGTGTCCATTTTTGAAGGGCCAGAAACAGATAAAGGCATGTTATGTAGACACAAGCAGATCAGCTACATTGAATTTTTAATGTTAACTGTAAGTTGTTAAGTTTCAAGGGTTCTCCTTACATGACATTGCAAGTTTGTTGTGGTTCCTCTAGTTTTTAATCTTTTAAAGCAAATGGAGCATTGTACCTCACTGTTACGGTACGTCGTAAAATAATTCTAGACTACGCACGGTGCCTTTATGTAATGCAACGGATATCAGACAACGCCAGCGATAAACTATCGTATAGACCAGATGGGGCAAGTCTTGCATGCTGCATGTCCACCATCTAACATACCATACCATGTGGTAACAAGTACATTATTGTCTAAGCAATGCTGTGGGAGTTCTTATGCCATGTGTTTGTTGCTTTTATCTTTTGGCATTGTTATTAAAATAGTGCATCACTTTTACAGTTTTCTATAATAATGCAATATTTCAAAGAAATGGAAATCTTAGGAAGGAAATGATAGTAAAACTGACTTGTACATCATTTACAGATGAATCGGAACACAGCATTTCTGGGCGCCCATTTTCATTGTTGGACGTCGCTGAATCTGCGAGTTCATGTAAATTTCAACGTCTTGTAACATTCTGTTTGAAACTTTTGTGCAACGAACTTGGGCCACTTGTAATACGTCGAGCTGCGTACTCGCAGTATGTGCTTGCCCGACGTTACGGTTTTAACGTCTCCGCACACGTTGTTTCAGGGCCCCGGTTACGTCGAGAGGCGTTGAGAGAAACACGCCAGCAGCTGAAGAGGGAGCCGCACCAGCACGTGACGGAAGCACGCGAAGCTTGAGCGGGGGCGTGTGACTCCCTGCTGACAAACAGTCGACATAAATTTTGTTCCACGCAGCAGCAAACTGCCTAGTACCGTCTGAAAGAGCCAAGGGTGGAACCTCCATACAGCATCCAGCTGCCACTAACACTCAGCCAGAATTTCACACAGCGGTGGCTGCTGCTTGCTATTTTGAAAGACCCGAGAGGCGGTTTACTTCACCTCCAACGTAAGAAACTGTACTGACATCAGGGGAACAGAATCTTTGCAGCAATATGGAACTGCTGCTGTTGTCGACTGATAACATATCTAGCGCAGAGACAACTCTATTCGCCTAACTTCGTCACAGAAGAAAAAGAAACACAAGGGCTAAAATTCAGTAATAAATTTTCGTTGAACTTAGTTACTGAACTACAGATTTGTTTGGATGACAATGTCGCGAACGTCTTACCAGAAACACCGGTAATTGCAAGAGACTGTTTTAGGCAACCAGAAAATAATTTTCACTGAAACAATGCTAGTAACTTTGTATAATTGATGTTAACTGCAAGGCTCTGAGGCCGCGACGTACGAATCAGGCTACTGCTAAATAATTTACAAGTATGGCGTGGTAACATTACAAAAACACCTATAATTTTATAGGTGACTGGCAACTGAACGTACCGCCGGACGGAGCACTATTTCGATAGTTCCGATGATACGAGAGTACGCCACGATCTGCAACTGCAGATTGAAATTAACGTTTTACGGCAAACTGATTGGACTCAGACAATCTCACTGCGATACGTACTTCCAAGAAATGCATTCCAGGAGCTTTTTCTTACCGCAGTAACGTGCCGGGGAAGGAAAGACTCGTTTACACGTGTACGTCGCTAAAGGGCATCATTTCTCCCATTTTCATGCACGTCGCGCTATCTGTGGACACCATTAAAGGCATTCCAGGACATTTAGCCACTGCGCGGAAAGTGGTCGTCTTTTTTGTTTATAGCACCATTCGCACTGACTGTTTACAGTAGCCAAAGCGAGCGTGCGTGTATGTACACACACACACACACACACACACACACACATACACACACACAGAGAGAGACACCACTTGCGTTATCAGTTGACTGTACTGCATAAATACAAGAGAGAATTTCATTCCAGAGCGTACCGTCTCTTCCCTGTGGCAACAGAGCAGCAAGGACAACATGGAGAACATGAAACACAGTGTTCTCATGCAAATAAATTGATATATAATATAAAAACACAATTATGATAAAACATTGCCGAAGTTCCCTCGAAGTTATGTTAGTCATGAAAGCCCATTTTATATTCCCTTGTTATATTTATCTTAGGCAAGTGACAATTATATAAATTATAGATTTTTACTTTCTTTAGATGATACGAAACATTTCTTCCAGAAAATAAACTCATATAAATCAGTCTCCTTCGAGAAATCACATAGTACTCTAAGAAATTGTGCCGTCGGCTAAGTGACGCAGTTAATTATACACTGCAGTGACGGAAGTTAGGGGATACCTCCCGATAACGTGTCGGACTTCCTTTTGCCCGGTTTAGCGCAGCAGGTTGACGGGGCATGGACTCAGCAAGTCGTTGAAGTCCTCTGCAAAAATATAGAGTAATGCTGCCTCGAAAGTCGTCCAAAATTGCAAAAGTGTTGTCGGTGCAGGATTTTGTGCACCAACTGGCCTCTTGATTATGTCTCATAAATGTTCCATGGGGTTCATGTTGGCCTATCTGTGTGGCCAAATCATTCGCTAGAATTGTCCAGAATGTTCTTCACACGCATCAAAAACAGCTGTGACCGATTGAAATGAAGCATTGTCATGGAATCATGACGTCCAGGACTGACTGTAAATGGTAACCAAACGTAACTATTTCCAGTTAATGATCGGTTCAGTTGGGCTAGAGGACCAAGTCCATTCCGTTGAAACACAGCCCACACCATATGAAGCTACCAGCAGCTTGCACAGTGCTCTGTTGAGAATTTGGGTCCATGGCTTCGTGAGGTATGCACCACACACGAACTCCACCATTAGCTCTTATCAACTGGTATCAGGACTCGTTTGATCAGGCCACGGTTTCCCAGTCGTCTAGGGTTCAACCGAAATTGTCACAAGCCGAGGAGAGACGCTGAAGGCGATGTCGTGCTGTTAGCAAAGGCACTCGCGTCGGTCGTGTTGTGCCATAGCCCATTAACGCCAGATTTCGCCGCACTGTCATAACGGATACGTTCGTCGTACGTCCCACATCGATTCCTGCGGATATTTCACGTAGTGTTGCTTGTCTGTTTGCACTGATAACTCTACGCAAACCCGGCTGCTCTCGGTCGTTAAGTGAAGGCAGTCGGCCAAAGCGTTGTCCGTGGTGAGAGGTAATGCCTGAAAATTGATATTCTCGGCACAGTCTTGACACTATGCATCTCAGAATATTGAAGTCCCTACCATTTCCGAAATTTCATGTCCCATGCGTCTAGCTTCAACTACCATTCCGCGTTCAAAGTTTGTTAATTCCCGTCGTGTGACCACAATCGCGTCGGAAACATTTTCACGTGAATTAACTGATTACAAATGACAGCTCCACCAACGTACTGCCCCTTTCGTACCATGTGTACGCGTTATTGCCGGAAGGTTCTCTTTCCCAGTGTTTGGGCGACAAGGGAGCTTCAGATGATGGCCCGATCAGCATACCGTAGGTCACTGACCTTGATTAAACGTCAGACGTGTACACAGCGTCCCCCAGGGTGACGATACGGTTATCTGTCGGTAGGCACAAGTCGTTTAGCCCCTCCCCTCCCGCCCTATTCCATCCCCCTTTCACTGGTTTACTGACGTGAAAACTAACCATGAACCACACAAGCACTGAACGAACTCGTCTACAGAAATCTGATACGGATCTGTATTGTGGCTATCAGGTCGACGAATCTCCAGTAGCGTACTTCCAGAAGAACGTGGTGGATTGTGTCACCAAGTCGCTATGGTCAGCCGGCCGGTGTGGCCGAGCGGTTCTAAGTGCTACAGTCTGGAACCGCGCGACCGCTACGGTCGCAGGTTCAAATCCTGCCTGGGGCATGGATATGTGTGTGTTTTACTTAGGTTAGTTAGGTTTAAGTAGTTCTTTGTTCTAGTCCCATAGTGCTCAGAGCCATTTGAATTCGCTATGGTCAGTCAAGCTACAATAATTTAGTAAACCACTTCTTTTTCAAATGCTGTTTATTTTTCGTAATAGCGTAATGAGGACGTTGTAAATGATGATCGGAATTTCAAAATTTTGTATTTCTGCCTAAATTAAGTATTATCGGTCTATGTCTGGTGGAAGAAATACGCGCTTGTGATTTTCGCAGTGAAGCTGAGCATGTAACAAAGGACAACTTTGTCTTCGTAAAAGCATTGCGCGTGTTCACTAAGTAAAAACAAAACCTGACATACGTCCCTAGCAGTGTAATACAGAAAAATGGCTCTGAGCACTATGGGACTCAACATCTTAGGTCATAAGTCCCCTAGAACTTAGAACTACTTAAACCTAACTAACCTAAGGACATCACACACACCCATGCCCGAGGCAGGATTCGAACCTGCGACCGTAGCAGTCCCGCGGGTCCGGACTGCAGCGCCAGAACCGCTAGACCACCGCGGAGTGTAATACAGAAAGAACAGCAATGAACTGCAGCTGTGAAAATACAAGGCTGACTGATTTCGACAACTAATGGGCAATACAATAGCGGTGATGATCTACTGGTTGCTTGTCCATTTCCAGTTTGCGTAACAACAAAGGAATGCGGCAATTAACGGAATAATCTTAATTACCTGGTGTTCGAAACTTACAATGACACAAAAGAAATGAAGGCCTTCTGTCTTTGTACTTGACACACCATCTGGTGTCGTCAATGTGAAACAGCCTTAGGGTTGGAAGACCCTGCCTCCCATGAAATAGTACACTGAACGAAGAAATTTGGTAGTCTTAATTCTACGAGTATTGTAGACTTTATTTACTCCCGGCATTACTTATAGAAAACTCTCTGCTTGCAAATAATTATTAACAATGACTTTATGATAACATGCCTACTACAACTAAATTAATCGAGGCTCGCGTTAGTAAAGAACTCAGATGCAGTGGCCGAGCAGTGTACTACGGACGTGTTCCGTTCTCGCAATGCGGCTACACAGACTTACAGGAGAAGACACACAGGACTGTTTTTACCAGTGAAAGGAGCGGGTTCAGACGAGTGTCTGTAACATTGATACAACACTGAAGGCGACCACCACTAGATGAACGTATCTCATCAGAGCACAAATCTATCGTCTCTGTTCATTTCTTGAAGAGGTAAGACCCGGTATACAGCTTGGCATCTCAATGAAACCATCATTTAACGCTCTGAATGTTATCTTACTGCAGGGACGGCAACATGTATATTACGGGCAACGATTGTTTTTTTCTACACATAAATATTTTTTGCTATCTTTAACTATGTCTATCGGACCAGTCTGTCAAATGTGAGACTCCAGTGTGCTTTCGTTAAAGCGTCAGTCTTGGTATGCACATCAGTAAACACACAAGCTGGGTGAGAGACCGAGGGATCAGAGCAGCAGATACTCTTCAAACTGCTCGAAAGAGTCAACTGCGTACGAAAAACCGGGTGATTCATGTTTGGTGCAAAAATATGCAACACAGAAGTACACTTGACTATCGCTAATCCAGGCATTCCTGGCACATATGGGTGCCGGATTAACGAAAGTGCCGGATTATTGAGTGTCTGAAATTTAATTTATTCATTTATTTTGTTTTTTATTTCTTTTGGAAACATAGGGGTTATAGTGTACTGTACTTTATTAAACTGAAGGATACAATTTTAAAACGTGGAGGATATACACTCCTGGAAATGGAAAAAAGAACACATTGACACCGGTGTGTCAGACCCACCATACTTGCTCCGGACACTGCGAGAGGGCTGTACAAGCAATGATCACACGCACGGCACAGCGGACACACCAGGAACCGCGGTGTTGGCCGTCGAATGGCGCTAGCTGCGCAGCATTTGTGCACCGCCGCCGTCAGTGTCAGCCAGTTTGCCGTGGCATACGGAGCTCCATCGCAGTCTTTAACACTGGTAGCATGCCGCGACAGCGTGGACGTGAACCGTATGTGCAGTTGACGGACTTTGAGCGAGGGCGTATAGTGGGCATGCGGGAGGCCGGGTGGACGTACCGCCGAATTGCTCAACACGTGGGGCGTGAGGTCTCCACAGTACATCGATGTTGTCGCCAGTGGTCGGCGGAAGGTGCACGTGCCCGTCGACCTGGGACCGCACCGCAGCGACGCACGGATGCACGCCAAGACCGTAGGATCCTACGCAGTGCCGTAGGGGACCGCACCGCCACTTCCCGGCAAATTAGGGACACTGTTGCTCCTGGGGTATCGGCGAGGACCATTCGCAACCGTCTCCATGAAGCTGGGCTACGGTCCCGCACACCGTTAGGCCGTCTTCCGCTCACGCCCCAACATCGTGCAGCCCGCCTCCAGTGGTGTCGCGACAGGCGTGAATGGAGGGACGAATGGAGACGTGTCGTCTTCAGCGATGAGAGTCGCTTCTGCCGTGGTGCCAATAATGGTCGTATGCGTGTTTGGCGCCGTGCAGGTGAGCGCCACAATCAGGACTGCATACGACCGAGGCACACAGGGCCAACACCCGGCATCATGGTGTGGGGAGCGATCTCCTACACTGGCCGTACACCACTGGTGATCGTCGAGGGGACACTGAATAGTGCACGGTACATACAAACCGTCATCGAACCCATCGTTCTACCATTCCTAGACCGGCAAGGGAACTTGCTGTTCCAACAGGACAATGCACGTCCGCATGTATCCCGTGCCACCCAACGTGCTCTAGAAGGTGTAAGTCAACTACCCTGGCCAGCAAGATCTCCGGATCTGTCCCCCATTGAGCATGTTTGGGACTGGATGAAGCGTCGTCTCACGCGGTCTGCACGTCCAGCACGAACGCTGGTCCAACTGAGGCGCCAGGTGGAAATGGCATGGCAAGCCGTTCCACAGGACTACATCCAGCATCTCTACGATCGTCTCCATGGGAGAATAGCAGCCTGCATTGCTGCGAAAGGTGGATGTACACTGTACTAGTGCCGACATTGTGCATGCTCTGTTGCCTGTGTCTATGTGCCTGTGGTTCTGTCAGTGTGATCATGTGATGTATCTGACCCCAGGAATGTGTCAATAAAGTTTCCCCTTCCTGGGACAATGAATTCACGGTGTTCTTATTTCAATTTCCAGGAGCGTACTTTATTAAATCAAAAAATACATTAATTTTCAAAGAAAACTTAGTCCTTGAGTGTATACTGTATATAATTTCACAGTATCACTCACTATGAAACATGTCCCTAACTTTTAGCCGGCCGCGGTGGTCTCGCGGTTCTAGGCGCGCAGCCCGGAACCGCGCGACTGCTGCGGTCGCCGGTTCGAATCCTGCCTCGGGCATGGATGTGTGTGATGTCCTTAGGTTAGTTAGGTTTAAGTAGTTCTAAGTTCTAGGGGACTGATGACCACAGCTGTTAAGTCCCATAGTGCTCAGAGCCATTTGAACCATTTTGAACCCTATCTTTTAAATGTCGCAATGATGATACGCGACTGTGGCATGCTTTATCACGCAACCGCTTTACAAGCATTACATCGGTACTACACGCATCTGGTTGTTGCATTATGTACTCTAGGAAGACCTCGGCAGCTTCAGCACCAGCAGTGAGAGGAATCTTCATGCTCTCCCCCCATGTGTCCTCTTCCTTATCACTTTCATCATTACTTTCTTGCACGCTTTTGATTATTTCTTCATCTGTTAAAGTTTGGTGTGTATCACAGTTTTCCACTTTCACCTACTTAGTAACATCTTCATCATCAATTTCTTATCCTCCTGGAAGGTTGTGGAACATGTCAATGTACAAAGTAATTGATATTTCCGAACTGACTGGCTCATCGCGGTCACTCACTACTGGATTAAACTAGGCATCAATCAATGGCCACAATTTTCTCCAGCTCTTCATTATGGTAGCGCTCTCGACTTAATCCCGCGCTTCGGTTGCTTGGAAAACATCATGTATATTAATTGCTTTCCACACCTTCAGCATAGTCTCGGTAGAGTCGTATTCACTTTCGTTCAGCAAGGAGACGAGAAGTGAATGTCGATAACGACGTTTAATTGATTCTAGAATTCCCTGGTCCATGGGCTGAACTAGGGCTGTCACATTGGGTGGGAGAAAGAGTGCTTGTACACCACCGGACTTTAGAGAAACATCTGAAGGATTACCGAGAGCACTGTCAGTTATAAGCATAGCTTTCAATGGAAGCTTTTTCTTCTTTAGCTCTTTTGCAACTGCTGGGACAAACGTTTCATGGAACCACCGAGAGAATATTTGTCTGTCGATCCGCGCTTTCTTCTGAGCGAACAACTGCACTGGTAGAGTATTTATATCAGTGTGTTGAAAACAACGTCGATGTTGGGATTTTCCAATCACCATAAGCTATAGTTTATGACTCCATTTGCATTACAACGTGCTATTAATGTTACGCGCTGTTTCCGCTGCTTGTAACCACAAGCTTCCTTCTCGTTCTTGGCAGCTAATGGTTTTGAAGGAAGCACCTTGTAGAAGAGTCCTGTTTCATCAGCGTTATACAAGGCATCAGCAGTTAAATCTTCTTTTTCTATTATCTTCCGTATCTTGCTTACAAACTCAACAGCATCCGTATCGTTAGCTGAGCGACTTTCCCCGGTGACTGTCAGCTGCCATATTCCATGTCGGTTTTTTTTCCAGTTTGAAAGCCAGCTTTCGGTCGCTGCAAACAAGTTACTACCGCCAAGTGGTTTGTTAAATGCAGCTGTTTTTTCCTTTATAATCGGGCCACTGATTAGAATTACTTTACTGTGTTGTCGTATGAACCATCTATAAACAGCTACGTCCAGTTCTTCGTTCTCACTCTTTCGCATAACCTTTCGTTTTACCAACTCACTATCCATTTGTGTTGAGCACTGTCGAATAACATCTTTCTTTTTGACGTTACCCGTCCGACATTGAACTCAGCAGCAATGGCTTTCTGCGAAGAACCTCGATTTAACTTATGCAAAATTTCGAGTTTCTTCCTGAAGTCTAGCGTAACGTGTTTCCTTTTAGAAGACACGATTCCGAACTTTAAAGAAAGCTGCTACTTCAAATACAGTATTCAAAGCATTGTTGCGCACGATAACTCATTGTGCACGTGTTTTTGGAATTGCGCCGGATTACTCAGAGGCCGAAATACTGAGGGCCGGATAGCCAGAGTCTAGTGTAGTATCTGAATGTTATAGCATATGCAAGACATCTGCACATATTTTAATACCATTAACTCTCTCTCTCTCTCTCTCTCTCTCTCTCTCTCTCTCTCTCTCTCTCTCATACACACACACACACACACACACACACACACACACACACACACACAGAGTGAGAGAGAGAGACAACGGACAGGTTTTCTCCTTGTTATAGAGAAATTCGTTTGTGTAATTGTCACTAAGCAAATAGATTTCTATACTGTAAAGGTCTTTTTTCTTTTTAGAGGCGAGTTTGTTCGACATTGCAGATTGACCTAATTTTAGTTGTACTGACAAAATTATTACAATGAGCTTTCGAGAGAGTGGAAATTCGTGTTGGCAGCATCGACGTTAAAATTTGTCCTTGCTTTAAAAATTGACGCTTTTGAAACTTCTTTGCACACTAAAACTGTGAACTGTGTGCCAGATCGGGACTGGAACCCAGGACGTTTGCATTTCCCAGACATTCTACCGACTAACCAGGAACGACGCCTGACCCCGAACTCCAACTTTTACCAGTATCTCGTCTCCTAGCTTACCTCCTTTATTTACGAAATGATTGTTTATTAATCTTAATTACAGAGACGTGGACGAAGTGCAGACTCAGTAAGTCATTTAGACGTTTCCCACATGGAAATCCGATCTGTTTCAGCGAAGTTTCTTCTAACGATCCTTGGCACAGGTTACGTCATCTCGCACCGCCGCAGTCGCATTAAGGGATCATTAATTGTCACCAGAATGATGGGAACAGCTATGCGGCATCAGACGCTGAGTTCGCGGTGCACGGTGATAGGCTAGCAGACAGGCTGATGCTGAATGAGTCTTCGCATGCACCGCACACGCTGCTGGGCCTGTGTTCTCTCGCGCCCGAGGGTTTGATCGCCAAGGATCGACTTTGTCTAGTATTTCTCGTTGCTGTTGATACCTTGCCACGATACATGTAGTGTGCAACACGTTTTGTCCTCTGTACACCTTCAATCCCGGCAGTCTTCCATATATACCAAATGCAATAGATATCACGTCAAAGATTAGTTCTCACTGTAAATCAGAGACAGTGTTACATATCTCTACGACTAGCCATCTCACTGAGAAATACATGCTATAGCTTCTAGCTTACTCTACAGTAATAGCAATACGCAGTTGCAGATCACGATTGCTTTCTCTTACCACCTCGCAAACACGGTTGACCGGGACACAGTTGTTTGTTTTATTTCGTTAACAGTCGATAAAGTGTATGTTGTCTTACGCAAGCTTCATGTATTTGATTGAAGGATGTCTATGTTATCGGAAACAGTGTACTTTATCCACACACAGAGAAATATAAATGTGCGGCTTAGCATGTCGAGCGATATTATGCAGTAACCTACCAAAATAATTATGGTGTCGACCGATGTTAAGCCTCGATCGTAGCTAATATTGGCTTCATTCCGAATTTATTATCAGGCTCTAGTATTCGCGAACGAGCATTACGCCTATAAATACAGAGTGTTACAACTAAAGGTAATGTTTTATCATTAACGATCAGCAGAACTACACAAGTTTGCTTTCTGCATTCAATACGTATCAGGACACCTGGCTGAAAATGACTTACAAGTTCGTGACGCCCTCCATCGGTAATTCTGGAATTCAATATGGTGTTCGCCCACCCTTACCCTTGCCGACAGCTTCCACTCTCGCAGGCATACGTTCAATCAGCAGCTGGAAGGTTTCTTGGGGAACTGCAGCCCATTCTTCACGGAGTGCTGCACTGAGGAGATTTATCGATGTCGGTCGGTGAGGCCTGGCACGAAGTCGGCGTTCCAAAACGTCCCAAAGGTGTTGTATAGAGTTCAGGTCAGGACTCTGTGCAGGCCAGTCCATTACAGGGATGTTATTGTCGTGTAACCACTCCGCCACAGGCCGTGCATTATGAACAGGTGCTCGATGGTGTTGAAAGATGCAGTCGCCATCCCCGAATTGCTTTTCAACACTGGGAAGCAAGAAGGTGCTTGAAACATCAATGTAGGCCTGTGCTGTGACAGTGCCACGCTAAACAACAAAGGGTGCAAGCCTCCTCCATGGAAAACACTACCACACCTTAACACCACCGCTTCTGAATTTTACTGTTGGCACTATACCAGCTGGTAGATGACGTTCACCGGGCATTCACCATACCTACATCCTGCCATCGGATCGCCACATTGTGTACCGTGATTCGTCACTCTGTACAACGTTTCTCCACTGTTCAATCGTCCAATATTTACGCTCCTTACACCAACCGAGGCGTCGTTTGGCTTTTACCGGCGTGATGTGTGGCGTATGAGCACCCGCTCGACCATGAAATCCAAGTTTTCTCACCTCCCGCCTAACTTGCAGTGATTCAGTTTGGAATTCCTGTTGATGTTCTGGATAGATGTCTGCCTATTACACATTACGACCCTCTTCAACCGTCGGCGGACTCTGTCAATCAACAGACGAGGTCGGCGGCCTGTATGCTTTTGGGCCATACGTGTCCCTTTATGTTTCCACTTCACTATCACATCGGAAACAGTGGACCTGGGGATGTTAAGAAGTTTGGAAATCTCGTGTACAAATGTATGACGCAAGTGATATCCAATCACCTGACCACGTTCGAAGCCCATGAGTTCCACGGAGCGTCCCATTCTGCTCTCTCACGGTGTCTAATGAATAATTAAGTCGCTGATATGGAGTGCCTGGCAGTAGGTGGCAGCACAATGCACCTAATATGAAAAACTAATGTTTTTGGGGGTGTCCGGATACTTTTGATCACATAGTGTAGCATGTGAACACTGAAAACAATCAAAATCATCTAAGGGTTGCACTTTGATCCTACCTTTTGCGATCTATCAGACTGTTGTAGAGGTAGAAAACTAGTCTTAATATTTTCATAGAAATGTTTATATCTTTTCATGTGCAAGTGTGATATACATACTGTAATCGTATGCTGATGCTCCGAAAACGCAAAAAGAATTTAAAAAAGCTTTACTGGAACGACAGTGCCTCTTACCTAATAATGTGGGAACGCTTAGTGATATACATGACACTACTTACTCATATTATGTTTACGAACACATGCGCCTACTATGCAAGAGTGGAAACCCTGGCAAGAAACGTTCACCACCTCAATGTGTGACATGTGACGAAAGTATTATGTTCTGGAGAGATCTGTGTATCTGTTCAGGTGTTATTTCCATTTTTTATGTCATGATGATTCAGGTAATTCTTTGCTGAAGCTTGTCGGCTACTCCTCGTTTCATCGCCAGTCCACCAATTTCCATAGACGCTCACGACAGTAGCAGACGAGCAACGAATCACCTTCGCTCTTACCGAGATGCTCGTTCCCAGATGCCGGGTCGTAACAATCTGTCCTTCGTCAAAGTCGCTGATGTCACTCGTTTGTCCCCATTGCAGAAGCGTATAGTTTTCCCTATCTGTCTCTGCTTTGCTTATATACTTTCACTAGCCGCAGCACCCAGCGTTACCCGGGATGTTTAATATCTACCACACAAAGTGATTTGGCCCTGTGGCTTGTTGATACTCATAGCTGTGTTTGAGGACGACTAACTGTTCGAACAGTTTTCGTCGCAGTTCGGGAAATTTCGGGTTGTGTTCGATCTTTCGATTGGCCCGCGATCTAGTCACCTTTGTTGATACTATGTCCACGAACTAACTTAGCCTATGTATGGCGCTGTGGATTTTAATAACAAATGTAACTGTGTAACACAGCCTAAAATAACTTCTAAGCTGTACGTCCTATGTAACAAAGGCAACAAATACAGGAGAGTTTACAATCATGCTTCTGTCAAATTCTCCAGCTTTCGAGCGTCCCGCGATCTGGTAACGTCCGACTGTACTATCCCCAAGACAGATATTGCCGCTGTGATTTCCTATCGTGATAGGTATTACGGTCAGTTTACTACGATATATTTTGTTTGTTAGTTATTTTATTTATTTTCTTCTTTGTCTAAGCTGAAGGTACAAATCTGAAGTAAATCGGTCGAAATGTTTTACAAATTTTTGGTGAGGATCTTTGCTGTTTATATATATATATTTTACACACATATGCTTCAAGTCAAATTACGAAATGTTATTCAGACAGTGACTTTTCTCTTGTCTAGAAAGTAAAGTCTTTATGGATCACAAAACAAACAGGCACTGTTCTTTATACAAATACACTCCTGGAAATTGAAATAAGAACACATTGTCCCAGGAAGGGGAAACTTTATTGACACATTCCTGGGGTCAGATACATCACATGATCACACTGACAGAACCACAGGCACATAGACACAGGCAACAGAGCATGCACAATGTCGGCACTAGTACAGTGTATATCCACCTTTCGCAGCAATGCAGGCTGCTATTCTCCCATGGAGACGATCGTAGAGATGCTGGATGTAGTCCTGTGGAACGGCTTGCCATGCCATTTCCACCTGGCGCCTCAGTTGGACCAGCGTTCGTGCTGGACGTGCAGACCGCGTGAGACGACGCTTCATCCAGTCCCAAACATGCTCAATGGGGGACAGATCCGGAGAGCTTGCTGGCCAGGGTAGTTGACTTACACCTTCTAGAGCACGTTGGGTGGCGCGGGATACATGCGGACGTGCATTGTCCTGTTGGAACAGCAAGTTCCCTTGCCGGTCTAGGAATGGTAGAACGATGGGTTCGATGACGGTTTGGATGTACCGTGCACTATTCAGTGTCCCCTCGACGATCACCAGTGGTGTATGGCCAGTGTAGGAGATCGCTCCCCACACCATGATGCCGGGTGTTGGCCCTGTGTGCCTCGGTCGTATGCAGTCCTGATTGTGGCGCTCACCTGCACGGCGCCAAACACGCATACGACCATCATTGGCACCAAGGCAGAAGCGACTCTCATCGCTGAAGACGACACGTCTCCATTCGTCCCTCCATTCACGCCTGTCGCGACACCACTGGAGGCGGGCTGCTCGATGTTGGGGCGTGAGCGGAAGACGGCCTGACGGTGTGCGGGACCGTAGCCCAGCTTCATGGAGACGGTTGCGAATGGTCCTCGCCGATACCCCAGGAGCAACAGTGTCCCTAATTTGCTGGGAAGTGGCGGTGCGGTCCCCTACGGCACTGCGTAGGATCCTACGGTCTTGGCGTGCATCCGTGCGTCGCTGCGGTCCGGTCCCAGGTCGACGGGCACGTGCACCTTCCGCCGACCACTGGCGACAACATCGATGTACTGTGGAGACCTCACGCCCCACATGTTGAGCAATTCGGCGGTACGTCCACCCGGCCTCCCGCATGCCCACTATACGCCCTCGCTCAAAGTCCGTCAACTGCACATACGGTTCACGTCCACGCTGTCGCGGCATGCTACCAGTGTTAAAGACTGCGATGGAGCTCCGTATGCCACGGCAAACTGGCTGACACTGACGGCGGCGGTGCACAAATGCTGCGCAGCTAGCGCCATTCGACGGCCAACACCGCGGTTCCTGGTGTGTCCGCTGTGCCGTGCGTGTGATCATTGCTTGTACAGCCCTCTCGCAGTGTCCTGAGCAAGTATGGTGGGTCTGACACACCGGTGTCAATGTGTTCTTTTTTCCATTTCCAGGAGTGTAGATTTACGTCGTCACGTGTCCCCGGCGTCACATGCCATTTGCACAGTAATTAGATTTGAATGAAATTTGAATGTGACTTCAGATATCTGTTCACGTACTCATCTGAATTAGTAGGAGTTGGCTAAGGAAAATAGTTTTCAGTTTTTACAGCATAGAACAGCGTTGCCGAAGGACTTGCAAGTGTGCATTTCCGAACTAATGTCTGAGACAAAGGTAGATTTTAGTGAGACGAGTGAAGACCTTTTACCTTTAAGGCTCAGTATATTTGTTTACCACTATCTCAGAAACAGTCGTCACGCAATAAAACATTCCTTAAGGATGTCTGTTGTATGGGTCTGTTTAGCCATTCATATTACCCTGTTACATCTTTCCAACACATTGATCTTTGGTTTCATTTCTTTTATTGCATAGCTAAAGTCCTGTTACCCAGTATTTCTAAAATAGGTCGCACATTTTTCCGTTTCTATCATATGAAACATAAGAAACTTCTTCGCAGATTAAAACTGTGTGCCGGACCGAGACTCGAACTTGGGACCTTTGCCTTACGCGGACAAGTGCTCTACCTGTTCTGGAAACATCCCCCAGGCTGTGGCTAAGCCATGACTCCACAACAGCCTTTCTTCCAGAAGTGCTAGCTCTGCAAGGTTCGCAGAAGAGCTTCTGTAAAGTTTGGAAGGTACGAGACGAAAGACTGGCAGAAATAAAGTTGTGAGGACACGGCATGGGTCGTGCTTGGGTAGCTCAGACGTACGATAGAGTAGTTGTTCGCCAAAGGCAAAGGCCCCCTGTTCGAGTCTCGGTCCGGCACACAGTTGTAATCTGCCAGGAAGTTTCATATCAGCGCATACTCAGCTGCAGAGTTAAAATTTCATTCTGGATATAAAACGAATTGTTCCATATTATAAACATGTATTTTTTGCACAGATATTTAAACATACTGAGGTAACAATAATGAATTAAAAAGTAAATTTATAAAATATGAATTTGTTAGAAGAAAACGGATGTTTTTAACTGAAAACATTTCCTTAGGGGAAGAAAAAGGGGTAACAGTTGTACGGGAGGAAA
The DNA here is from genome assembly GCF_023864275.1 of Schistocerca cancellata. Lineage (NCBI taxonomy): Eukaryota > Metazoa > Arthropoda > Insecta > Orthoptera > Acrididae > Schistocerca > Schistocerca cancellata. The sequence continues at coordinate 725,207,578 of NC_064626.1, read as the reverse complement.
CTGGATGTTCTCGGCACCAATGGCAATCTGAGATGGAGACCTTGGAATGGAACAAGGAAGCTCTAGCATCTTCGTTAGGAAGTTGACGAATGCGCACTCCATCAGTCTATCAGTGAAGCTGAAGGCAAGTCTGCTACCGGTGTAAGTCCGAAAAAAAAGGAGCTACCAGCTACAGAATAAACGGCAGCTATAATTTTCATCAGTTCAACCGTTTTGTCCGCCCTGTTATGAAGATAAGAGTTTATTGTACGAATTGAAAGAAGGTGCAATCTCGAAACGCATCTCGGCATAAACCAAGCTGTATAAAAAGTGGTCTGTTGCTGTACTTTTTCAAATTGCTGTTACTCAGTTCGTTGTGTATCCGTGCTTATTTTTTTTCGTAATAGACTATACTATTTACAGCTTTTATCATTACTTAAAAAAGGTGACCGAGCTGGAACAACAACAACAACGAGTCACTATCTTTCCTATGTACTACATGACCACGATATTGTTGCACTTTGCCTCCCGTGGCCGTTACCGGAAACGCGGTGACGCTTCAATATGCAAATACAGCGGTAACTAAGGAAAGTTAATAGCATCCTGAATGATTTCAAGATAACTGTGAATATATTGTTAAGTGACTCAAGGTGTCCTCATAAGATATTACGATAAAAACTCACGAGAAGCTGAATGAAGTGCCCACACTTCCAGGAGCAAAAATATTGTGTTCGACTGATGTGTATCTCGAGTGAACGTGCGTGCCGTAGGGGACCGCACCGCCACTTCCCAGCAAATTAGGGACACTGTTGCTCCTGGGGTATCGGCGAGGACCATTCGCAACCGTCTCCATGAAGCTGGGCTACGGTCCCGCACACCGTCAGGCCGTCTTCCGCTCACGCCCCAACATCGAGCAGCCTGCCTCCAGTGGTGTCGCGACAGGCGTGAATGGAGGGACGAATGGAGACGTGTCGTCTTCAGCGATGAGAGTCGCTTCTGCCTTGGTGCCAATGATGGTCGTATGCGTGTTTGGCGCCGTGCAGGTGAGCGCCACAATCAGGACTGCTGTGTTTGTATTGTCGTATTTTCACCTGTTTACGTGGTGTAACTGGAATGTGTGTCTTTGTGGTGTCATAGTTTTGCATTCTCATCTGTGTTTATTTATGTGGGCGTGTTTGTCTCTGTTATCCGAGTTTTTGCGGTGAGTGTCAGGAAGTGTGTTAAGGTCAGTCCTTTTGTTTCCGTCTTTTATACTTGGATAAATCCCATCGAGTATCATGTGTTGGTGTCTTTTGGTGTCTTTGGTGCCTGTACCGCCTGTAGTGAGCGGACGACAGTGACTTAGGGATTCGCGATGCTCCATTACTTGTAGACTCTAATGCAAGTCTGGAAGAAAAAATTATTTCCTCTCTCTTATTCTGGTATATTCATAGCACGCAGATACAAAATACGTGCTCATAATAATGGCGGTATACAATGAAGTGACAAAAGTCACGGGATAGCGATCTGCACATATACAGATGGCAGTAGCACCGCATACAGAAGGTATAAAAGGACTGTGCATTGACGGAGCTGTCATTTGTACTCAGGTTATCGATGTGAATATGTTTCCGGTGTGACTATGACCGAACGACGGGAATTAACAGACTGTGAACGCGGGGTGGTAGTTAGAACTAGATTTCATGGCGGAAATCTTCAGGGAATTCAATATTCCGGGATCCACGGTGTCAACAGTGTGCTGAGAATACCAAGTATCAGGCATTACCTCACCACGAACAACGCCGTGCCCAAGGGCCTTCACTTAACGACCGACAGCGGCGGCGTTTGCGTAGATTTGTAAGTACTAACAGACAAGCAGCACTGCATGAAAGAACCATAGAAATCGATGTTGGACGCACGGTGAAGGTATCCGTAATGACAATGTGGCGATATCTGGCGTTAATAGGCTATGACGACTGACGTAAGTGCCTTTTCTAACCGCACCACATCGCTTGCAGCGCCTCTCCTGGGCTCGTGATCCTATCTGTTGGACGCTAGACGACTGGAAAACCGCAACGTTGTCATATGAGTCCCTACTTCAGTTAGGGAGAGCTTATAGTATGGTTCGAGTGTGACGCAGACCCAACGAAGCCATGGACCCAAGTTGTCGACTGGGCACAGTGAAATCTCGTGGTGGCTCCACAATGATGTGGGCTGTGTTTATATGGAATGGACTGGACTGGGTCCTCTGGTCCGACTGCATCGATCATTCACGGAAAATATATATGTTTGTCTACTTGGAGACGATTTGCAGCCATTCACGAACTTCATGTTTCCATGATAATGCGCCACGTAACCCGTCTACAAATGTTTGAAGGATATCCTGGACAATTCAAGCGATCGCCCGAAGTGACTCATCTAATATCTATGGGACGTAATGGATGGTGGTTGGGTTTAAGGGCGCTCAACTGCTGAGGTCATTAGCGCCCAGTCACTGTTGTTAGAGCACATGGAATCTGGTAAAACTGAAGGGGACGGAGGGGACACCAGAAGGACCTGACAAGGATGCAGATAAAATAAGTAAAAAGATTAAATGTCTTTGGACAAGCCAGTTAAAGTTATAAAACGCAGAATACGAGCAGCTGCTCGAGCGTCATCAGCTAAAACATCCGGTAAAGTAGATGGCAGGGACAGGACAACACGAAATTGACTAAAACGGGGACACGACAATAAAACATGGCGCACTGTTAATGCCTGACCACAAGGGCACTGCGGGGCTGGGTCACCGGAGAGCAGGTAGCGGTGGCTAAACCGGCAATGCCCAATCCGCAACCTGGTCAGAAGGACCTCCTCGCGCCGAGATGGTCGGGAGGATGTTGTCCAAGCAGTTGGGAGCGGTTTTACTGCCCGGAGCTTGTTTCCTTGGAGGGATGACCAAGCATCCCACCACAACGACACAAGCCTCTTACATACATCCCCACGAACGTCAGATGACGGGACACAATGGGAGGCTGGCCGAGGCAGCAGGACTGCAGCCTTGGCTGCAGCATCCGCAGCCTCATTCCCAGGCACTCCCACATGTCCGGGAACCCACAGAAAGCTGACAGAACCACCATTATCAGCGAAAGAATGGAGGGACTGCTGTATCCGTTGAATCAAGGGATGGACCGGATAGGGAGCTCCAAGGCTCTGAAGAGCACTGAGTGAGTCAGAGCAGAGTACATATGATAAATGGTGGTGGCGGCGGGCATACTGAACGGCCTGATGGAGAGCAAAAAGCTCGGCCGTAAAGCTGGAACATTGGTCGAGGAGCCGGTATTTAAAGGTGGCGGCCCCGACGACAAAGGCACAGCCGACACCATCGTCAGTTTTGGAGCCATCGGTGTAAATAAAGGCGTGACCGGCAAGTCGAGCACGAAGTTCGACAAACCGTGAGCAATACACTGCAGCCGGAGTACCCTCCTTCGGGAGTGAGCTGAGGTCGAGATAAATATGAACCGGAGCCTGGAGCCAAGGTGGTGTCGGGCTCTCACCCTCTCTGAAGGTGGTAGGGAGGTCAAAATCCAATTGTCGAAGCAGGCGACGGAAGCGGACTCCAGGGGGCAGCAGGGCAGACACATACAACCCGTACTGACGGTCGAGAGAATCGGCGAAGGACTTGTAAGAGGGGTGGTCGGGCATAGACGACAGCCGGCAGGCATACCGACACATCAGTACGTCGCGCCGGTAGGTCAACGGTAACTCGGCAGCTTCAGCATAAAGACTCTCGACAGGACTAGTGTAGAAGGCTCCGGTCGCAAGACGTATCCCCCGATGGTGGATGGAGTTGAGCCGGCGTAAGAGGGACGGCCGAGCGGACGAGTAGACGAAGCTCCCATAATCCAGCTTCGATCGGACTATGGACCGATACAGGCGAAGCAGGACAGTGCGATCCGCTCCCCAAGATGAACCGCTAAGAACTCTGAGGACATTAAGGGAACGTGTACAACGGGCCGCCAAATAAGAGACATGTGGAGACCAACACAGTTTCCTGTCCAACATGAGCCCTAGAAACTTAGTTGTGTCCACGAATGGGAGAACAACGGGACCGAGATGTAAGGATGGCGGAAGGAACGCTTTATATCGCCAGAAGTTGATACAAACCGTCTTTTCTTCAGAGAACCGGAAGCCATTTGCCACGCTCCATGAGTGGAGGCTGTCTAGACAACGCTGAAGGCAGCGCTCCAGGAGGCATGTTCTCTGGGCACTGCAGTAGATCGCGAAGTCATCGACAAAGAGAGAGCCTGAGACATTAGGTGGAATGCAATCCATAATTGGAATGATCGCGATGGCAAAAAGGGCTACGCTCAAGACGGAGCCCTGAGGCACTCCGTTCTCCTGGAGGAAGACGTCGGACAATACGGAGCCCACACGTACCCTAAACTTTCGATCCGTTAAAAAGGAATCGATAAAAAGGGGCAGGCGACCGCGTAGGCCCCACCTGTGCATAGTGCGGAGGATACCTCCTCTCCAACAGGTGTCATAAGCCTTCTCCAAGTCGAAGAACACGGCTACCGTTTGGCGCCTTCGCAAAAAGTTGTTCATGATGAATGTCGACAAGGTCACAAGGTGGTCAACAGCGGAGCGGCGGCGACGAAAGCCGCATTGGACATTAGTAAGTAGCCGTCGAGATTCAAGAATCCAGACTAACCGAGCATTAACCATGCGCTCCATCGCCTTACAGACACAGCTTGTAAGAGAAATGGGGCGGTAACTAGAAGGAAGGTGTCTATCCTTCCCGGGTTTGGGTATAGGAACAACAACGACGTCACGCCAACGCATGGGGACTTGACCTTCGGTCCATACGCGATTGTTGGTACGGAGAAGGAAGCTTTTGCCCGCCGGAGATAGGTGTGCCAGCATCTGAACGTGAATGGCATCCGGCCCCGGAGCAGAGGACCGGGACAGTGCAAGCGCACGTTCGAGTTCCCGCATAGTAAAGGGGGCATTATAGGTTTCCAGATTCAGCGAGTGGAAGGAAGGTCGCCGAGCCTCTTCTGCCTCTTTCCTGGGAAGGAAGGCAGGATGGTAATGGGCGGAGCTTGAAACCTCCTCGAAAAAGCGGCCAAAGGCGTTGGAGACAGCCACAGGATCAACAAGGACCACATTACCTGAGGTCAGGCCAGGTACCGAGGAGTGGGCCTTAATGCCCGACAGCCGGCGCAGGCTACCCCAAACGACGGAAGAGGGAGTAAAACTGTTAAAGGAGCCGGTGAAAGAGGCCCAACAAGCTTTTTTGCTGTCTTTGATGACTCTACGGCATTGCGCTCGGAGTCGTTTGTATTCAATACAATGCGCCAACGTAGGATGGCGGCGAAAGGTGCGTAAAGCACGTCGTCGAGCACGGATAGCGTCCCTACAAGCCTCGTTCCACCAGGGGACGGAAACGCGACGTGAAGAAGTAGTACGAGGAATGGAACGTTCGGCAGCATGGACGATAACAGCCGTGAGGTATTCGACCTGACTGTCACAACTGGAAAAATCGTGGTCCGGGAAGGTCGCCAGGGATGAGTAAAGTCCCCAGTCGGCTTTCAGTATGTTCCAGCTCGAAGGACGTGGCGATGGGGTGTGGTGCAGGAGACGAACGACACAGAGGAAGTGGTCGCTCGAATAGGTGTCAGAAAGGACATACCACTCGAACCGACGGGCAAGAGTGGTAGAACAGATCGAGAGGTCCAAATGGAAGTAGGTATGAGTGGAGTCCGAGAGGAAAGTCGGGGCGCCGGTATTGAGGCAGACAAGATTGAGATGGTTGAAGACATCTGCCAAGAGTGAGCCTCTTGGACAGGATGCAGGAGAGCCCCAAAGGGGATGATGGGCATTGAAGTCGCCAAACAATAAAAACGGCGGGGGAAGCTGAACGATCTGGTGCATCATGTCAGCCCGACTAACAGTAGACGACGGTGGAGTGTAGATGGTACAAACTGAAAAAGTAAAAGCAGAAAGAGTAATGCGGACACCTATTGCTTGGAGTGGGGTGGTCAATGGGATGGGATGGTAATAGACGTCGTCCCGAATGAGCAACATGACCCCACCATGAGCTGGGACACCGTCCACATGGGTGAGGTCATACCGCTCCGAGGTATAGTGGGTAAAGGCAATATGGTCAGTCGGGCGCAACTTGGTTTCCTGGAGTCCAAGGACGAGCGGACAGTGCAGGCGGAGGAGCAGTTGTAATTCCTCCCGATGAGATCGAATACCTCTTATGTTCCAATGAAACAACGCCATCGCTAGTCAAAAAGTCGGGGGAACGAGACGGGGGAAGAGCTGGTCACCTCGACGGCCGCGGAGGGCCAGGTTGCGAGGGAACAACGCTACAACAGACGGGAGGTGGATCCGGTTCCATCGACTGGTCGCCAGCTGCGGCCGCAGTCCCTGGTTGTGTAGGAGGGGCAGCATCATTTGCCGACGAAAGGCCAGCTGAGCGCCTGGCAGCAGAGCGTCCCGGCGAAACTGAGGACGGCCGGGAGCGGCGACTCACGGATGGAGCGTCAGTCGAAACGCGCCGGGGTGGAGAGGGGGATAGAGACTTCTTCTTGGAGGCCTTCTTGGAAGGCCGAGGAGGCACAGGGATGGTGAGCTGGACCCGAAGAAGGTCCTCACGCGCGGGGTCCGTTTTGGAACGCCGGACCTCGGAAGCCGGGGTCCAGAACGTTTCCCCGATGGACGCCTGAGAAGAGGATCGCTTCTCAGGTGGCGTGTGGGGAGAAGGAGGAGGAAGGGTGGCCCCTGGGGCAGAGGGGGTGGGGGCCACGGGGGAGGAGGATTTGGAAGGGAGGGATTTGGGAGGCGGAGGCAGAGCCCCCTGATGGGCGGAGGAGGCGGAGGGGGGACAGGAGAGGGGTGAGTATACCGCGGAAGGAGTGGACACAACTGAGGAAAACGAAGTGGTCAATGGCACGGGATGGAGGCGGTCGTACTTCTTCCTGGCCTCAGAATAAGACAGCCGATCCAAAGTTTTGATTTCTTGTATCTTCTTCTCCTTCTGATATGCGGGGCAGTCTGAGGATCTAGGCGAGTGGACGCCAGGACAATTAACGCACCGAGGTGGTGGGGTGCATGTATGTTCCTCACGAAGAGGACGTCCACAATCGCCACAGAGGGGCTCAGCCTCACACCGTGACGACATGTGCCCAAAGCGCAAACACCTAAAACAGCGCGTAGGAGGCGGAACGTAGGGTCGCACGTCACACCGGTAGCACATCACCTTTATCTTCTCCGGGAGAACGTCCCCCTCGAAGGCGAGGATAAAGGCCCCGGTGTCGATGCGACGGTCTTTGGGGCCGCGCTGGGCTCGCCGGACGAAATGCACGCCTCGGCGCTCCAGGTTGGCCCTGAGCTCCTCAGATTGCAGCAGGAGGTCACGATGAAAAATAACCCCCTGCGTCCGATTCAGTGCCAGATGCGGGACAATGGACACTGGGATGTCCCCTAGTCGGTCGCACGCCTGGAGCGCCGCCGACTGTGTGGCGGAGGTGGTCTTGATAAGAACGGACCCTGAACGCATCTTGCTGAGAGCCTCGATTTCCCCGAAGATGTCCTCAATGTGCTGAACAAAGAACATGGGCTTGGAGGTGGCGAATGTCCCCCCATCGGTTCGAGAACAGACCAAATAGCGGGGGAAGTACTTCGCTCCAAGCCGGCGGGCCTGTCCCTCCTCCCATGGAGTGGCCAAGGGGGAAGGGGCAGGAGAACCAGAACTAGAACTAGAAACGGTACCTTTTCTTTTGAAAGACTCGGCCGCAGAGCGACCTGATACGTGGTGACGTTTCATCTGCGAAACGTCCGCCCTGATACCACCCACTCCGACCAGGGGCTCTCCCCACAGGCGCCACCCAGCCGCAGCAAGGGCCACCTGGCAGGATGACCATTGCCGGGAGTCCTGATGCCCCAAGGAGACGGGCATCTACTCCTTGGCCGACGTGGGGAGGGTGCAGCTCAGGTATCGGCAGTACGATCCCTGTGTTGTCAGGGGGCTACAACCTAGAGGGTACATGACAACCCCACCACAACGGGCTGGCTACCGTGCTGGATTTCTGGTGCCATGGAAAGTCCATCATGATCGCTGGTGCAGATGGAGACGCACTATGGGTGTAACTTGGACAACCCAAAAGTCGTTTAGGCCCAATTTGAGTAATAGTGGGTATGGTTACAACGCCGGTGCAATGCTGAGTGCCAAGGTCTGAGTGCACTTAGGACCAGTGGTACACCACGTAAGGTGTCCTTCCCCAAAAGGCTCGTACTTCTGTAGAATTTTGAAAAATGGAGGTCAAACCCCAAGGGGGACCATCACATGGAAGGCCGAAACGGTTGAAACTCCTTTTAGTCGCCTCGTACGACAGGCAGGAATACCTCGGGCCTATTCTTACCCCGGACCCGCAGGGGGAACGTAATGGAGAGGTCAGTTCGTGAACAACATTCTGAAGCGGCAACACTGTCGCAATTATGGGCGGCTGTTGGGGCAGCGTGGCTCAGTATTTCCGCAGGGGATTTCCAATGACTTGTTGACTCCATGCCACGTCGAGTTGCTGCACTACACAGTCAAAAGGAGGCCCGACATAATACGAGGGGGTATCCGATGACTTAACTCAGTATAAGGTGACATTTCTGCTCTGTGGGCGGGACGAACGACCCTGTCCCGTGTAGCAGCAACTGCTGCCTGCTAGATGCTGCGGGGCTTGCGTGACCCCTTACTCTGCCCATGCGGCCTGGAGTCGCGACCCCGCTGACCCTTTTCGCATCCCCCGAAACGGCACGCGGCAGCTCCTGGTTTTATGGCCATGTCACAGGGCCATGGCAGCCGACACCTGCCGATGCTCTGTCCTGCGTCTGTTGGATTTTTTATGTTAACGGGCGTCCTGCAGGTAGCCAACCGGGAGCAGTCTAGATCCACGCGTCGTCGGCGTACTAAAAGGCGCCACTGGAGGAGTGTCCTTTCACTCGTGCTGTGCAGATCCCTGAAGGCGGTAACAACACTAATTCGAAAATAATCTGAAAATACACAGGCTATTTCAAAAAAGATTCAGCCGACTTCACAAAACTAACGTTCTCTTTCCCCAGTGCGTTTAGAGTCAAAATGGCGCTTACACAGCAGTAAAAGACGATATGAATTCTCCTTTTCAACAGTTGCGTTTCAGTTACCACTGTTTGGCGTGATTGTCGACGAGTGCGGCACTTAACCACTTACAGCGAAAGGGCGTATGGATTCTGCATTGCACCGTTGGCTTTGAAGGTCACCTGTCACTGTTAAGATTCCTTGTACCTAACCTACTAACAGTTTTGAGTGAACTGCAACGCTCCACAGCATCAGCATTGAATGCACTAACTCCAGACACGCTAGCGAAAGTGTGGCACGAGAGTGACTGTCGTCTGTATGTTTGTCGTGCACCAGGCGGAAGACACATTAATGCTAAACGTGTAAAATGAAATCACCCCAAGGTTATCTCGTTTGCGTATGAAAGATATACCCATGTAAGACCCGATGGTACCTTACGAAAACAAAAATTCTTTACAGTCCTAAGTGTAAATTAAATTTACCCCAAGTTCCTGTCGTCTTTCCTGAAGAAGATACAGTCTTGTGAAATCGTATGACTCATCTTAAAACCTCTGAGAATTTGCTGCAGTTGACTTGTCGCGTCACTAAAGCAAAACTGGTTCAAATGGCTCTAAGCACTATGGACTCAACATCTGCGGTCATCAGTCCCCTAGACTTAGAACTACTTAAATCTAACTAACCGAAGGACATCACACACATCCATGCCCGAGGCAGGATTCGAACCTGCGACCGTAGCAGCGGCGCGGTTCCGGACTGAAGCGCCTAGAACCGCTCGGCCACATCGGCCGGCTCTAAAGCAAACAGTAAGGGTTTTACGGACCGTACGTTGTTTAAATTCATAAACCTCACGGGCGTCTCTAACGAACTCAGTGCATGTACTCATTTCAGGTGTTTTTGGTTGATAGCATGAATTTGGTTGGTTGGTTTAAAGGTGGGAGAAGAGACCAAACTACGAGGTCATCTGTCCCTTGTTCCTAATGAAACAATGCCACAAGTGTGAAAATAAAACGGACGAAACATATAACACAAAACGAAAAGAAAGGAAAAGTAACAAGCACGAAGGGAACGAAAAGAACACTGAAAGGAACAAAAGAGGACAAGAAAACAACAGAGACGCTAGAAACAGAAGAGAGTCAAACATGAAAGCAGATTACAGTGGCTGGCCAATCACGAGAATAAAAAGGGAAAGCCAGCCACTCTGCAATACATTAAAACCTCCACCCTAAATGCACTAGGGTGGAGGACAAAGGACATGCGCTGAAAACTACATAGAAGTATAAAACCCACTCTCACGGATAAAATGTAAAACTAAAACTGCTGTGGAGGCACTGTCGCCCAACACCGAAGGCAGGGTGCTGGGAAAGTTAAGTGTGTGCCGCAGAGCGGCTAAAAGTGGGCAGTCCAGCAAGAAGTGGACGACTGTCAGTTGGGAGCGACAGCGACACTGAGGTGGGTCCTCGCGACGGAGCAGGTAACCAGCGTTAGCCAATTATGGCCAATGCGGAGCCGGCAGAGGACAACTGATTCCCTGCGAGAGGCCTGCATGGGGGACTCCCACAAATTCATTGTCTCCTTAATGACACGCAGTTTCTTGTGCGTGCTCTTATGCCATTCCGTCTCCGAAAGCCGGAAAACCCTGCGGTGTTTAAGACGGAACGCACGTCAGCTTCGGAGATGCCGCTCTCCAGAACCAGAAGCGGTTTCCGCGTCGCCTGTTTGGCCAGCCCGTCGGCAAGTTCGTTGCCGTGGATTCCGACATGTCCTGGGGTCCACACAAACACCACGAAACGGCGGGACTGTTTCAGGGCATAGATGGACTCCTGAATGGACGCTACCAGAGGGTGGCGTGGGTAGCACTGGTCGATAGCTTGTAGGCTGCTCAATTAGTCAGTACACAGGAGATAACATGAAACTGTTTCAAAGAAATAGCAGTAGCATCCGTTCGGTTATCTCAACACGGAGGAACATTTGTAGCTAGTGTTCAATTAACTGTGCAGTATAGGCTTCCGGAAGAACTGAAAGGTATTAGGAAGAATTCACTGATTTCCAAACCCAAGTCCTTTTCTCCTGGCGTATTGATTGCATTCCGTCTCTATTAAGCAAAAAGTAAGTTAAACTAATTAACTGATTGTTTAGCAAATACATCCACCTTAAGGGGGAGCCGCAAGTGGTCAAATCCAAAAAATTACGATTTTTTTTTGCTACCGAAAATTAATTGGAACATTCCTCTTTAATGTAAACTTTGAATTATTGTTCTACTCGCCCTAGAAGTGGAGGTATTACCATTTTCCCCCACGCCTGCAGAGGAAATGGGCGGCCGCTGAATGCATCTAACACCCTCTCGTGACTTCCTGGCGAGCTGCTTGGGATTTTCTCGGCCTGTTACGCATACAGCGCCTTATGTTACGCATACAGCGAGTGCGCAAGGGTTGGCTACATTGTTTTCTGTGACAAATGAAGCGCTAAGAGCGCGGAACATCGTCTCTTTGCTGTTTACCGTTTCGAATTAGTTCAGTGTTGCGCCTGTTGTTGGTAGTATTATACTTCTTGTGTAAAGCGTTGTTCTGGTTACGGAGCCACGTTTTAGTAACCGTGTATATAAGAAGAGGAAGAACGTAGGGAAAAGAAAATTAATACTCATACCAAGTTGCGATACTACAATTACTGTAACAGTGCGTTCTTCTGCTAAGCAACACATGGCCGGCCATAGTCCTGTGACATCTTCTAGCAAATACTACCTTGGGGATGGTGACTCCAAACGTTTCAAGACCATAGAGGAACTGAAACCATATGGATGTGAATTTGTAGTTCAAAAGTTGGAATGCATTGGGCATGTGCAAAAGCGTATGGGTGGACGGTTTCGAAGGCTCAAACAAACTTTGGGTTCAAGTAAGCTCAGTGATGGAAAGACAATAGGAGGGAGAGGCAGGCTTACTGATGAGGTGATTGAACGTCTACAGAGATACTATGGGTATGCTATAAGGCAAAATACTAATAATGTTAGTGACACGCGAAAAGCAGTGTAGGCATTGTTCCTTCATACCGCCTCTTCCAATGAATACCCTCAACACAACCTGTGCCCAAAAGATTCCTGGCGCAAATATAATGCAAAAAAGAACTATGATCACAAACATGGTTTGCCAGCAGCTGTGATAAATGCAATAAAACCAATTTTTCATGACTTAGCACAGCCAGAATTGTTACACAAATGTCTACACGGAAAGACGCAGAATCCTAATGAGAGCGTAAACAATTTGATTTGGAAAGTGATTCCTAAAAGGCTGTTTGTAAGCATAAAAACACTGCACTTTGGCATTTATGATGCAATAACAACCTACAACCAGGGGAACAGTGTGAAGTGTGAAGTTATGAAGGCATTAGGATTTACAGCTGGGTTGAACACTGTACGAGCACTAAGAAATATTGACAGAGAAAGGATAAGAGGAGCAGAAAGAAGAGAAAGGCATATGAAGTATGATGGAACAACAGGCCAGAAAAGAAGACAGAAGAGGAAGCTTTTGGAGGATGAAGAAGAAGACCCTGATAATCCATCCTATAGTGCAGGAATGTATTGAGAAACTTTGATAGCCATTTCCCATAAATTAGAATTTTTCGAATATATGGAACATTTTCTCAAAATCCACTCAAGCTAGAGAGATGAAATTTTTATACAGCACTCCTAGTGGTCAAACTTACATTGTAACACAGACATTTGGCAATATGGTCAGTAGTTTCATTTCAGTTTAATTATAAAGTAATTATTTGTAAAAAAAATTTAAGTCATTAATAAAAAAAGTAATTTGAAGGAAACTAGAAAAGATACTCCAAAATCCCTGTGTCATAACTGCAATACTAAACCACTCTACATGTAAAAAAAATCAAATTTTTCTATTTGGTAGTTTATTCATAAATGTTCCTCAAACTTAGTGATTTTAACATGGGCAGCATAGGCACCTCCGGCTCCCCTTAAGGTTTACGAAGGTTTTCTTTAACCATTGCAAGCTAATTCTGGAATTATTCCTACTGAAACTTTTCCCTTTAATGTCCCAGCATTAAAATTTATAAAATGAAGTATATTTTACACAATATAATGATAATAACGTCAATGCATTTAACAGACCAATGTTTTTCTTTTGAAAATGTTAGATGTGATACGAGTTCATCTTTCACCTTGTGACATTCATATCAATTTGAAAGTGGTTTTCACAACATTCCAGCAGATATGTATTTTTAATGGTTTCCACTGGGAAACAACGTTACGTATCGCCCCTTATGCAGTTTGACTGATGACCGATGATTATTCCTATTTTATTGTGCTACTTTAGTTTTATTTGGTACATCGCTTCGAACGTCTTCCAGTTTGCAACTGGTGCACTGGAAAATGTCTTCACTGCACCATTCCTGTTTGTCCTTCCTCTTGGCACTTTTTAAACCAAATTAGCGCAGGAATTCTTGGAGATGTGCGGGGTGTATCCATAAGACTAGCTGAGCACCCAGCGTTCCCCGGATATGAATTTATTCAAATTCTATCAACCGATCTCCTGGTCCCTCCTGTTTCTGTGAATCTCCTCCACCGTCATACCTGTGTCCATGGCCTCCTTCCCCCCTCCACATCTGTGCGTCTCTTACTTTCCCCCCTCCCCCCCCCCCAATCCCTCCATGCTTTTCTCCATGTTATCATGGCCACCACAAAAGAAGATTGCTGGTTCTTATTACCACAGTTATTTCTTCTCAGGTATCAAGTAATGTGTGTACCAAGTTTGGTTGACGTCGATCGACGGATGAAACAGGTGCTCTTCACCCGCGGCTTTCCTCAGATACCCACATGTCTAATTGATTTCACGTACTTTTAACATATTTCACATATATTAACACATATATTCATTTGTACCTCCATCGGATTTCGCCCTGCAGTTTCAATTTCACGCATCTAAATGTTTATGACGTCGCATCTCCTGAACTATTTGTCGTACAATGACACATTGTTGCAGATACCTGTATACACCCATCAGCCATGATGACCACCGACCTGTTATCGATATAAACCCATCCAGACGATAGCAGCGTCACATGGCGAGGAATTACTGCTGGTCAGACACACGGACGGTGCATACAGTATCAGTGAGCGTGCTGTCCGCGGGTAGAACGGGGAAGGAGCGCCATCTATCTGAGTTTGACGGAGGGCAGATCGTGATAGCCCGGAGGTTCGGCAGAAGCATTTCGGAAACTGCACGATTTGTCGGGTGTTCGGGGGTTTGCGACCGAACCGCTGAATCTTTCCATCAGTAAATGGGGTATGTTCTACACTGACTCGGTTGTTTTAACCCCCTCCACTGACGGAATGACCCACTTCCCAATTCCGTATGTATAAAACCAATACGGACTTGTAGCTGTCACGCCTTTGCGCTTACTGCTACGTATTTTGACTGTAAATAGCTCAGTCCCAATGGTAAGAGGCAGTAGTGAATTCACGTAGTTAATATTTGAATCCAGCACAGCTGCCACAAGCTCAGCTCACTTTTACTCCACTCTTACCCTCGCCATTGCACCACATTAACTAGGTGCTACGTGGACCTTGCTAAATTCACTTGCGTATACATTTTTGACCGCTACTCGCCAGTATTTACCTAATGATTAGTACACGCCTAACCGGACTATTTCCCTAAGAGCTGTGATGATTGAACGGGTTCGATCCACGGCCTACAGTGCCCTACAGTTCACACGGTAACACTGCCTACCTGACCCACTTAACTTGGTAGTGAGCTTATGTATCCAATCACCACTGCTAGCAGCAGTGGATAATCCTATCAGCACGACGAGAGCAGCAGACTTACCGTCGAATCCTCCTGAAAATACTTATAACTACGGTCGCCAGCTCTGAAGGAGCAAAAGAATAAATCAATTTTTGGGCTCGTTTCAAAGTGAAATGGCTTGAATTGAATTTAAACTTAATTCTGAATATTACTATTTCTGATCATTCTAGATGATTCTACAAAGGAAATACTCTCTCAATTTCTGTGAGTTGGCTTGGTAATTACTACCAAGACAGGTTATGCAACTTCGGTTAACAAAATTCTATCCTTCAACTTATTTAATGATTTTGGATATTACTCTTTGGACCATTGATACAGAATTAGTTAAGTGACTTTACTTGAAAGGTTGCTCAGAAAAATTTAAGTAACTGTAAATAGGCGACTCATTCTGGTGTGACCATTGCTCTTTTCAACATTCTTATACGCTAAAGTATTCTACAACCAAAAGAATTGTAAATGAAAGAGGCGATGGTGGCCTCAGTCTGATTTCACTATACTATGTTTGAGGTTACTACACTTTACAATGAACAACATGCGTCGTAATTTTACACATTACTATATTCTGTCCTCTACACTTGCATAAAAGAAAACTGGTATTCTCCTTTTACATGTATACAAAGTTCGACTTAACAATTGCAAGCAGTCTTGCCTTGGGTAGACGTGTCGGTGCTGGTGGTGAGATGCATGTGGCTAACGCAGCTCTTCACGCCTCATGCCCTTAATGGCGGCTGGAACTATGAGCTGTAGCACTCGTATAAGCTACTGCACGTCCGCCATAAAATCTGGGCACAGGAACTCTTACAATCAGCCCCAGTGGCATAAAGGCGGCTTCAACAACCATTCGTCGCGTTTTACTCCAAAAACGGCGACGATATTTGCCTCTTCACTGTTGCACAATCACTTTTGCGTGAGCACAGTTACGCACGTCCGATCATGTCAACACTCCCCAGGCCATTCCATTGTTCAGTCCCTGTGTCTCCAGCTACCCCTAGCTACGCTCGTATCACCAAGAGTGGGGGCGTTCCCCTACCACCTTTTTACCGAAATCAATTAGTATTTAAGAATATTTATATTTACTACCCTGGAGTTCATACCAGTCATAATAATTTACTACTAGCGCTTTACAACATTAAATTATACAGTAATAACTTATAATTACCAAGAAAAAGAATACATTTGACTCCGAGAGCTTAGTGCATTGTCTGACAGGCAGCGCTAATTCCCAGTTTCGCCAATAGATGGCATCAGGGTGCACTCCCTGGCAGTCTCACACAAGCGCGCCCGTTTCAGACGCGCGGGCTCCAAATTACTGTCAGCCCACCATCATTTCAGTTCCGTTACAGGTTGCTATGGCGAGTGTCTTGAACACGTGGCGGAATCAAGGTGAAACTACGTGCAGATATCGGTGGGGTTTGGCCGTCATCCCTTATTACAGATGTTGGACGTCATGCGCTCTACAGATTGGTAACACAGGACAGGGGGCGAACTGTGGCGGAACTAACACGAGACTTTATTGCTGCGCAGACTAGAAGTGTGTCTGAACAGACAGTGCACCGATCACTCCTAACGACGGGCCGCCGCAGCCGAAGAGCCATGCATGTGCCAATGTTACCACGACGACATCGGTAACTGCGACTGAAATGGGCACGCGATAATAGGCTCTGGACGTTTGCGCAGTGGCAGAGCGTTGCGTTGTCTAGCGAATCAGATCATGCAGATGAAGTGCGCGAATCCGTCGTGTTGCAGGCGAACAGTTCCTTGACATCGGTGGTCATCATCTCTGGGACGGAGAGATGCTGGCAGCGGCTCCATTATGCTCTGGGGAACATTCACGTGGGCGTCAATGGGCCCAGTGGAGCTCGTGCAAGGTACCATGATGGCCAAGGCGTGTAGTACATCAGTCGCAGACCACGTACATCCCTTCCAGATGAACATGTCTCCCGAGCGCAGCTGCATTTTTCGACAAGGTAATGCGCCATGTCACAAGGCCAGGTGTCTGACGGAGTGGTTCGAGGAAGACAGTGCGCAATCCAACTGATGTGCTGGTTATCCAACACGCCACATCTGAAGTCGATCGAACACATCTGGGTTGTGTTTGAACGTGGCGTCAGAGCTTATGGCCTTCAGCATCGTAATTTACGGGAATTAGGTGACTTGAGTGTGCAGATCTGGTGCCGACTCACTCCTGCAACCTACCAGAGCCTCACTGCTTCCATGCTACGACGCGTCGCTGCTGTTATCCGTGCCAAAGATGGAGCTACCGGCTATTAGGTAGATAGTCATAATGTTCTGCCTGTTCAGTGTATGTAGATGTTGTACACGAAGTGTGATTCGAAAAGAGTTAGTGACGAAGAAGTATTGAATTTACACGTCATGCCTGATGAGGTACAGTTTGACTGCGTTAACAGCGAAAACGTTTTGATCGGTGGCGGTTGTAAACGAGGAAAGGTCGCGTAAAGGTTTTAAATTGTGTGTGAAGTTTGTTGCAAGTCGCTAACTAATCTCATTCTGAAATACCGGATAAACAAGTTCTTGGTATTTACGAGTTGTGGCCGTAACTTCTTTTTCACTCCCCCCTTCCCCTCCCTGGATAGGTACGTGGTTCTTCATCTACAGCGATTCTTTCCTAACAGTAAGTAATACGACAGCATAGTAAGTTTGGTTGAAATCAGTCCAGTGGTTTAGCGGGTGTGGGAAACACACACACACACACACACACACACACACACACACACACACACACACAGACTTTCTCGTGAATCATCTTACACACACACACACACACACACAGACTTTCTCGTGAAACATCTAAGATGACTTTATATCTTCAAGAAAGTGTAACCGATATATAGAGGACGATGTAAAACTCTTGTGGCTGGCTGAGTTTACAGAGGCTACCCAGTAATACGGAATTCAATTCCGTAGTCGTTCCTTCGAGGAGGGGTGGTGCGCCATTCACGCGAGACATGAAAGCCGGCGAGAGCAGTGGCAGGCTGCAATTCAACCGTCAGACACCGCCGGTGGAACCGGGAGCACCAGCAGCAGCAGGGGCGAGGAAAGCCAGCAGATCAAATCACCTTGGCGGCTGCAGTTGCGCGCGAGAGCAGACTCTTCGGGAAAGCGGGCCTCAGTTGCGGCGCCATTAGGAAAGACGCTTTTCAGGCGGTCGACTGCCGGCGCGCTCAAGCGGCGAGACCTCGCAGAGGGCCAGACAGGGCTCTGTCGCGCTCTTCCACTTCTCGTGTCGGTACAGAGGGAAAGTACGGACAGTCGCCACTCCGACTCAACGGCCGCAGTACTACTGTTAGGGATTCGACCTCTGTGGAGACAGCGAGTTGTGGCACAGTAGTCTAAATTCACTAAAATATATCATCGGTAATATAGTATTTTATGTAACCCAGCACATGCGTGATGAGGTCCACACACTTGCGCTCTTTTTAATAAGGAAGCGAAAAATTTCTGAACAGCAATAACTCATAAAATATTCAGCTGTTAACAGAACAGTTAAGGCGAGTTATCACAGTGAAGATACATAAAATTACGCCTTGGCAAGCGTCTGTACCGCAGCACGCTTCTCTGCACAGCAAATAGTTTCATGTTTTGAGACTAAGAAGGTCCATCATCATGGATTCATTTAACCCGACGGCAATACATTTAACGTCTGTCAAACTGAGATACGGGTGGCCACAGCGATAAACGTCCGTTTGTCTGCTCTTCAGACTCTGGCAACAATTCCTAGCCAGAGGCTCGGCGTCCAGAACGTTTTGCGACGATGGTCAAGGACTACAACGCGCCTCGATGACTGTACTTTTCGTCTGGCACTGGAGAGAAAGAACTAACCGATTGCTCCCGTCGCAGTCCCCAAAAAATTACGACGTCGAATAACGTCCGCTTATAGTTCCACGCTGAGCCAACTGCCACGTGAGAACTGGCCATATCTTGGCACGCAGGCAAGCACTGCACTGCACTGCACTGCACGGTAAATCGAGGAAGGGCCGTTCTCTTTGTGGGCGGTTCATTCGGTACATAGTCGCTTAACACTATAAATACTGATAAACTGCAACTGTGTCTGTGTCTTGCATAATTTACCTTTTCGTAATTCACGTGCTACACTACGCGCATCACCATGTGAAGGGCTATGTAACACGTTATTGGTGCTTCCGAACTAATAGCTGACTACGAAATATATCCCTCTATCAAGTTACCTTCCACTAGGAATGTGGATGCACACGACTGCGGTATGACTTTCGAAATGATTGAGCACAGCTATCAGTCGTCCTTTCTTTTCAGGTTTTATTAAGCAAATCTGAATTTCGGCTAGTGCCTAGCCATCATCATTGTAAAAATGCATGTCCTAGTACACGAGTCCCCTACTGTTCCGGCTTCCGTCTGTCACTAGTCTTGAACCAACTGTGATTGGAGCCCTCAACAATAGGGGAATGACGTACTAGGGCACGCATTGATACTGTGATATAGTATAATGATAATGGCTAGGCCCTAGCCGAAATCTAAATTTACTTAATAAAACCTCAAAGGAAAGGACGACTGATTGCTGTGCTCCATCATTTTGAAAGATATACCCCTTTGAGTTTTCAATAGAAGACGCACTGCTGTTTAACAACTGTCCGCCAGTTCCAGAGGCAACAAGTTATTCTCTTTTATGCCATGAAATAACGGCGCACGGACTTCGAATCTTCAAATTGCTTTAACATTAACTTTGTTTCTAAATGCAAGCAGAACATAGCTCATTTGCAGGGAACACACCCTATAAATCTGCACTCTGAACTTCGTATGGATTCATTCACAACGGTGATAAATTTACTTTCCGTCATTCATACGTCAGCAGTTGTAGGACTCGGTAATGCCAGAACTTTCAGATTCTTTCTGCCATGACAGGTTAACGTTGCTTTACTTCTCCACATTGAATCACATACTCCGTACTACGTCTACATCTGCATCCTTACACCCACCTATCAAGATACCTTAAGATTCATGGCGGAGCTAACCTTGTATTAATGTTAATCATTTTATTTCCTGTTCCACTTGCAAACAGAGAGAGGGAAAAACGACTATCTATAAGCAAACTTAGGAGCCCTAATTACTCTCGTCTTATCTTCGTGATCCTTACGCGAGAGGTGGCAGTAAAATTCTTATGCAGTCTGTCACAGATTCCGCTTCTATGTATTTTCTAAATACTATTTTGCGAAAACAAGGATTCCCCTTTCGAGTTCACGAAGCATTTCCGTAACACTTGCGCGTTTGTCGAATCTACCGGTAATAAATCTAGCAGCACGCCTCTAAATTGCTTTGACGTCTTCCTTTAATCCGACCTGAACCTGATGGGGACCCCAAACACTCCAGCAGTACTCAGGAATGTGTCGAGCATGTGTTCTATACACGTTCTCTACTGTAAATGAGACACCTAGAATTATTCCAGCAACACTAAGTCAATCTGACGCGCTAGTTCAATTTCATATCGCTTCGCAACGTTTTATCTAGACATTTTACCTACCTCATATTGATTGATACTATGATACAGCGCATTAATAGTGGCTAAGCACTGGCCGAAATCTAGGTTTACGTATTAAAACCTGAAAGAAAAGGACGACTGATTGCTGTGCTCTTTTTAACAAATATACCCGTCATGTCGTCAATAGTGCAAGGTATGTGGCCAACGAATGGACACTGTGCACTGTAATTGGTCTGTGTATAACATCCATCTAATATGTAATGCCCTCTGTTCAAACTAACGAATCCTGTAAGTCTTTTTACAGTAATTAACATTTATTGAAATTTTAACCTGATGTGAAGACGTCTTACTTTCCATGAGCCTTCAGAGGAATTTATCGTGTGATACAACAGACTAATTTGATAAAATAAGGGGGGTAGCCGATTGGTTTCACAGTTACATTGAATTTCTTTTCAGACATTATTTGACGAAGATACGATGACTGCACAGAAAACGATCACTCTTATTTGGTTGCTTTTAGGAATTAAACAGATATTACTGTTTTCTTCTTTTCATATCTTCAACAAACTATTTCGTTTCCTCTTAGTCACTATAGGCAAAGTACTACGGTAGCTCAGGCAAAATCCAACGTTTTCAAGTGCTCCATTACAGATACGAAGAAATGCCAATGAAGCCTATTACGACAAATGACTAGGTCTTATACGCAATGAGACACAGTTTATGAGGAAAACAACCCCAAATAATTTTTTTCAGCAAAATTAATATTTCGAAGTATGATCTACAATGAGCCAAAACGGTATTTCTGAAATGTTAAAACGTGTTTAACACCATGTGCAGTTACCAGGTGACGGGTTGTTAACAAATTTCTCAACAAGTTGCAGTGCTACCAGTTTTCTTGTGTTCATTGGGAATTTTGTGACTGTTGCATTGCCCACGAACGAAGTTGAGGTCAGGAGTCGCGGTACACTTTCAGGCCGCAAATTGTCTGGATTATTGTCCAGGGATCCTGCTGCGCACTTCCTTCAGCAGATATTGCAGTCCTTCAAATAATGAATTGTGTGAACTTATAAATTGGCGAATGAAGTCTCGTCTTTACCCCTCCAGGAATGTTTTAACATCACATCATCTTACCCTAAACCAACGAATATTCAGGGTCACAAAAGAGATCGCATTCTGCTTCGTACCCTGCTGAGCATTGCTTCCTTGCCGATGTAAGACCCTGAGTAAGGGCTTTGGCGTGTCTACGATGTTTCCTTCCGGTGATATTGAGGAGATGGTAGTATGCATGCCAAGAGTCGTTTTCGTGAGAAAATATGGCTGTGATGACTTTTACGTCCAGTTCTTGTATCAGAAACTCAAAGTATGAATACTATTGATCCAGCACCATACAAGGCTAGTGTGGGTGCGGATTGAGTTCATCCAGAAATTGCGGTAGTCACCCTGTTGCTAGTTTACGAAGTTTCCTTTTTAATCGATTTGCAGTATGACTAAGAAAAGATTGTTCAAGCTGTGGGTAGCTGAATTATAGTAATGAAGTTGTAATGTAGGGTAATGCATTTTGATACAGATACTCGTAATTTGATGTACGTCCAATAGATCCACAACATTGTTTTAGTAGTGTGATTATATTGTAAGTAGTAGGCGATCATAGGAATTTCCGACGTATCGTCAACAACGAAGATTTTAGGATGCCAGATAGCTTCACCAAGTCGAGAGAAACTTCTTCACCAAGTCGAGAGAAACTTCAGTTTCCACGTGACAATCGTTGAAGATAAAGTTTGTATAGTTCCCGTGTTTTATTTCTCCAGTCCCTCACGATCGACATTCAGACAGATGAGATACTTTTGGATGGTTTATGGACGTGCAGCTATTTTAATTTGTTGGAAGCAGTTTTCCTCTTGTTTTATTTTTCTGCTGTGGAGAATTTTAGCGATATTTGAATGTTGAAAGGGAATGTCGTGATGTCGAGTGATCCTGCGAGAAGAACCTCCTGATACAACAACACTTACGGTGGTATCGTACGCCTGTCTTTCCCCTGTCTACGTTCTTTATCACTAAAACGCCCCCCCCCCCCCCCCATCAAAGTGTTTCTGTTGCGTTATGGAGTAACGCAGTAGATGCCGTTTTGTTTTTGCGTGCACGAAGTGAGAGCTGGCGCCGACTTCAAGAGCAGCACTTTTTGCCCTTTCCCAAGCGAGCCATCGACCAGCAGACGCCCAAATTACCGCGCTTTACTTGCCGCGGCGAGAGCAGCAGCTCACGGGTCAAGGGGTCACGAGCGAGCCACGTCAGCCCCGGGTCACTACTGTGCCGGCCTCGCGCCCGCTGGTCCACTGCAGAGTGGCGACGTGCCGCCTACACGAACCTCGTCTGCCTCACACTCTGCGGTTTCTTTACTTCTTATTTATTATTCAGTTATTCTTAAGTGTTAGGAGCATTATCTACTACCTGCGCTGAATTATGTATCGACAGGAGTAGGGAATGAATAAGCTGACTTGTCTGCCTACATGTGGCTGCTTCTAATTTGCTGCTTATGACTTCACAAACCGTACAGAGAGACGAGACATGCAGATACTAAATGACTACTGCTCCACACATTACCCCTTTCTCGTAACCCGGCGGAACAGTTGAGCGCGCTCATTTGTTCTGCGTCGTCTTGAGGTATCTGCGCACCACTGTTATTATCTGTTACGAAAATTAGCAGTGATTGCATGTAACGTTTAGAAAGTTCAGTACATATGTGAACTGGCTTAAATGATTTAGGCGACTCCGGCGGGGAAAGACGTCATTTTTGCAGAGAATTTATTTTACTCAACATGGATGGGAGTAACCATTTGAAACTAGGGAGTATCGACTTCGCACAAGCAGGTGCATGTTAAAACAAAAACGAAAAGTTCCAACGAATATTAAAAAGTCGTACTCAGTTCAACTAAATTACACCACCATGATTGTATGGGTATCCTAATCGAGTGCCACAGTCCCAGTACTATCGTCAAACTAACTTCATTGTTTCCAGAATGAAATTTTCACTCCACAGCGGAGTGTGTGCTGATATGAAACTTCCTGGCAAATTACACTGTGTGCCGGACCGAGAATCGAACTCGCGGGCCTTGCCTTACGCGGCCAAGTGCTCAACCGACTGAGCTCCCAAGCAAGACCCACGGCGCGTCCTAACAGCTAGCAGGATGTCTCTGTCCCAACTGAGACTAACTTCAATAAGTTAATCTGTGCACAAGATCATTTGAGTATAGACGGTACTAGTGAACGCGGTTGACTTGCTGTCAAAAGGAAATAACCAGCCGTTGATAGCGCTTCTGCAAAACCAACCGGGCTGCATCCGCAAAATTAACTAGTCTCGTAGCTTCCATATGTTGTGACGTCACAAATTGAATCAGAACGCATATTACTAGTGCAATACAAATTATCTAAACGAAGCATCTATCACACGCTTTTAACGGCGTTGCATGCGCGCTTCCAAGACAGGGAGAACAACAGTAATCGGTAGATTCAACGCTGATTGACGCACGAGACTAATAGTTGCTAATGTTTTTCAGATTTAACTTTTTAAGAAACATGTGTAAGTAATTTTCTGAGTACGTACCCTGATCAGCCAGAACATTATGACCATCTGCCTAGTAGCCTTAAGTCCACATTTGGCACGGATTACAGTGGCGACGCGCCGTGGCATGGAAGCAATGAGACCTTGGTAGGTAGCTGCAAAAGGTTGGCACCACGTCTGCACAAAGAAGTCACATAACTCCCGTAAATTACGGGGAGGGAACCGTGAGTCCTGACGCGACGTTCACTCACTTCCCAGGTGTGTTCGATAGGGTCAAAAAAATGGCGAGTTTGGGGGCTCCTCGAACCACTCCATCACACTCCTGGCCTTTTCACATGGCGCATCATCTTGCTGAAAAATGCCACTGCTACAGGGAAACATGTTTCCCATGAAAGGCTCTAAGTGGTCTGCAATCATTGCACAATACTCCTTGGCCCGTCGTGGTGCCGTGCACGAGCTCCACTGGACTCATGGATGCCCACGAGAATGTTCCCCAGAACATAATGGAGTCGCCGCCAGTTTATCTCCGTCCCGCAGGAGTGGTGTGAAGAAGCTGTTCTCCTGGAAGACGACGGATTCGCGGCCTCCCATCGCCATGATGAAGAAGGTATCGGGTTCATCAGCCCATGCAACGCCTTGCCACTGCGCCTACGTCCAGTGCCGATGGTCATGTGCCAGATTTAACCGTAGTTGCCGATGTCGTCGTTTTAACGTTGGCACACGCATGTTTCATCGGCTGCGGCGCCCCGTCGTTAGAAGTGATCGGTGCACTGTGTGTTCACACACACTTGTACTCTGTGCAGCAATGAAGTGTCGTGTTAGTTTCGCCCCAGTTCACCGCCTGCCCTGTTTTACCAGTCGTAGAGCGCACGACGTCCAACATCTGTAATAAGGGATGACCGTCATACCCCACCGATGTCTGCAGGTAGTTTCACCTTGATTTCGCCACGTGTTCAAGACACTCGCCATAGAAACCCCCGAACACCCGACAAATCGTGCAGTTTCCGAAATGCTCGTGGCGAGCCTCCGGGCCATCACCATCTGCCCTAGGTCAAACACAGATAGATCGCGCGCCTTACCCATCCCACACACGGACAGCACTCTCACTGACACTACATGCACCGTGCATGTGTCTGCCAATTAGTGATTCCTCGCCAGGTGACGCTGTTATCGCCTGGACGGGTTTATATCGATAATAAGTCGGTGGTAATCATGTTCTGGCTGATCAATTTGTATGTAGTGTCCTTATAGGAAACTGTTGCCTCCCCTATTCTCGCCATTCTCTCGATATTTATACATTCAATTTTAATATTATTATTATTTATCACTTTTTTGTGTAAGTACACTGAAGAGCCAAAGAAACTGGTACACCTACCTAATATCGTGTAGGTCCCCCGCGAGCACGCATAAGTATCGCAACACGACGTGGCATGGAGTAGACGAATGTCTGAAGTAGTGCTGGAGGGAACCGACACCATGAATCCTGCAGGGCTGTCCATAAAGCCGTAAGAGTACGACGGGGTGAAGATCTCTTCTGAACAGCACGTTGCAAGCTATCCTAGATACACTCAATAATGTTCATATTTGTAGAGTCTGGTGGCCAACAGAAGTGTTTCAACGTAGAAGAGTGTTCCTGGAGTCACTCTGTAGCAATTCTGGGCAAGTCAGGTGTCGCATTGTCCTCCTGCAATTGCCCAAGTCCGTAGCAATGCGCAATAGACATGAATGGATGCAGGTGATCAGACAGGATGCTCAGGTGTTCTGTATCACTCCAACTGCACACGCCCCATACCATTACAGAGCCTCCACCAGCTTGTACATTCCCCTGCCGACATGGAGGGTCCATGGATTCTTGAGGTTGTCTGCATAGCCTTACACGTCCATCCACTCGATACAATTTGAAACGAGACTCGTTCGACAAGGCAACATGTTTTCAGTCATCAACAGTCCATTGTCGGTGTTGACGCGCGGGTCGTAAAGCTTCGTGTCGCGCAGTCATCAAGGATACACCAGTGGGCCTTCGGCTCCGAAAGGCCATATCCATGATGTTTCCCCGAATGGGTCGGACGATGACACTAGTTGATTATCCAGCATTGAAATCTGCAGCACTTTGCGGAAGAGTTGCACTTCCGTCACGTTGAACGGTTCTCTACAGTCGTCGCTGTTCCCGTTCGTGCAGGATCTTTTTCCGGCTGCAACGGTGTCGGAGATTTGATGTTTCACCGGATTCCTGAAATTCACGGTACATTCGTGAAATGGTCCTCGGGGGAAACCCCCCACTTCATCGCTACCTCGGAGATGCTGCGTCCCACCGCTCGTGTGCCGACTATAAGACCACGTTCAAACTTACTTTAATCTTGATAACCTGCCGTTGTAGCAGCAGTAATTGATCTAACAACTGCGCCAGACGCTTGTCTTACAGAGGCATTGCCGACCGCAGCGCCGGATTCTGCCTGTTAACGTATTTCTGTATTTCAATACACATGTCTGTATCAGTTTCTTTGGCGCTTCATTGTATCACAATACTATGTTTCCTGAGAGAATATTATGATGCACTAATGCTTTGCTTGCTTGACATGCTGTATACTGTAAATGTATTTCTTATTTCTAAACGGTTATCGACTAATTATTTGTGTAATTATACTTCACACTTTTAGTTATCGCAGATGTGAGTAGCTGAATTGATAGCTTTTACTTGCAGCTGGCTTATTAAGATGTCGTATGTACTTCTATTGTTATGTTTCGAATGTTAGGTGCAATGTCTTCCATCGTGAGTATGTTTTTAATGTAACTGTCGTAGCAAGAAGCCGTAATAATCACCGTAAGCGTTGACAAGGGGGATCCACTACTGAATCTGAGTGTACAGACCTTGTTCTGACTACACAATTTTGCGTAGTTTCGGCAGTGATTGCCTGCAGTGCTGCTAGATTTATTATTGATGAGTGCACTGGGAGGTACTGTCATTTTTATTCTTTAATTATGTATTTGCAGTTGGGATTTACAGTGAAAATCGAGCATTATTCGTATATGAAAAAAAAATTTTGTGACTCGATTTAATCATCTAAAGTACCTAAAACAACTGTGTGGATACCGAACTCATCAGAAATTCAATAAGTGGTCTGTAATTCCAATAAATTTAGCTTTTGGGGTTCTGTAGGCGCAAGAACTTTCAATCACTGGACAAGTTGTATCGAAAATGACCGTTTTGTAGTTTTGTCCCCTCTTTGATAAATTTCTGCGGACCCCCATGCTCAACTTCTAATTTTGTTTCTGAGTTTTACGTTTTATATAAGCCGAATTATAACGTAACACACCGCTACTCTAAGTTTATTGTGTCCTTCTGTAATATTCTATGTCGTATTCCGCTCATCTGCCCCTTTTTGGGATGGAAGCCTTGATGCCCTTTCGATTACTAGAGCCCGTCGGACTCCCGATACCTCACTGCTACGATGTTGCTTGTTACCTTTCTAAGATTCCTGCAGTCTTCAGTGTATTAGTGTGTATTCGGAAGATCCAAGTTCCCTGACGTAACGTGCATACGATTCGCCATACTTACGTCCCGTTCTTGCAACTAATCTGTCACGTTAAAGCCGGCCGGTGTGGCCGAGCGATTCTAGGCGCTACAGTCTGGGCATGGATGTGTATGATGTCCTTACGTTAGTTAGGTTTAAGTAGTTCTAAGTCCTATGGGACTGATGACCACAGAAGTTAAGTCCCATAGTGCTCACAGCCATTTGAACCATTTTTCTGTCACGTGAAATGTGTCCCAACTGACTTGATGCAGTTGCCTTGCGATATTAGGAGTTGCTTCGACTTGTGTCGGTATCACACTCTATTGTCACTGACGTACGTTTTTCTTTGACCTTGGTTGTGCTACAGGTTTTGCCAAAGTATTTTATGCAACTGCACGTGGGGATTTTTTTATACCCACGACTATAGCTTAGTTAATCGTGGCAGCACTTTTTTTCCGACTGAAATAGTTAATATTTAGGCCTACTCAACTCATCACTGCTCGCGCAGGGTTTTTGAAACAGATAATTCAGTGATGACGGCAGCCCAATGTGGGCGCAACACACTCTCTAAAGAAAAAATGTCAACGTACCACGAAGGAATTAGGTGGATGGGGAGGAAATCGGTAGATGTGCTGTACGTGTACAGACAAACAACTGATTACAATTTCATAAAAATTGTAAGATTTATTCAAGAGAAAGCGCTTCACAAATTGAGGAAGTCAATAACTCGTTGGTCCAACTCTGACACTTAAGGTAGCATTCCGAACGCAGCGACAGCGACAGAGATGTGTGTCGCCCGTTGACAGCACACTTCTGGTTCATATTATTTTGTACGTGAGCCAGTACGCAAGGTGCGACAGGTGTAGCGCTGCAGATCATGTCTGTACCAGTCACGCACGCGACGGTCGACGCTACTGTTACCAAACCAGTTGTGACACGTGATGCCGAGCGTAAATATGGATTTTGCTCGCGAAGAAGACGAAAAACTAATCAGTTTGATCTGTGTCAACCACTAGCTATACGTCAAATTAGATGCATATAAAAATACCCTTGCGAAGGGCAGTATATGGAAAGGTATAGGGATGGAGCTCTATAAGAACAGTGAATGTTATACTTTATCTACCCACTTTATCTGCCGTTTACTCTCTTCTATTTTAGTACACTACTGGCCATTAAAATTGCTACACCACCAAGATGACGCGCTACAGAAGCGAAATTTAACCGTCAGACAGAAGATGCTGTGATATGCAAATGATTAGCTTTTCAGAGCATTCACACAACGATGACGCCGGTGGTGACAACTACAACGTGCCGACACGAGGAAAGTTTCCAACCGATTTCTCATACACAAACAGCAGTTGACCGGCGTTGCCTCGTGAAACGTTGTTGTGATGCCTCGTGTAAGGAGGAGAAATGCGTACCATCACGTTTCCGACTTTTATGGAGGTCGGATTGTAGCATATCGCGATTGCGCTTTATCGTATCGCGACATTGCTGCTCGCGTTGGTCGAGATCCAATGACTGTTAGCAGAATATGGAATCGGTGGGTTCAGGAGGGTAATACGGTACGCCGTGCTGGATCCCAACGGCCTCATATCACTAGCAGTCGAGATGACAGGCATCTCATCCGCATGGCTGTAACGGATCGTGCAGCCACGTCTCGATCCCTGAGTCAACACATGGGGACGTCTGCAAGACAACAACCATCTGCGCGAACAGTTCGACGACGTTTGCAGCAGCAAGGACTATCAGCTCGGAGACCATGGCTGCGGTTACCCTTGACGCTGCATCACAGACAGGAGCGCCTGCGATGGTGTACTCAACGACCAACCTGGGTGCACGAATGGCAAAACGTCATTTTTCGGATGAATCCAGGTTCTGTTTACAGCATCATGATGGTCGTGTCCGTGTTTCGCGACATCGCGGTGAACGCACATGGGAAGCGTGTATTCGTAATCGCCATACTGGCGTATCACCCGGCGTGATGGTATGGGGTGCCATAGGTTACACGTCTCTGTCACCTCTTGTTCGTATTGACGGCACTTTGAACAGTGGACGTTACATTTCAGATGTGTTACGACCCGTGGCTCTACCCTTCATTCGATCCAGGCGAAACCTTACATTTCAGCAGGATAATGCATGACCGCATGTTGCAGGTACTGTACGGGCCTTTCTGGACACAGAAAATGTTCTACTGCTGCCCTCGCCAGCACATTCTCCGGATCTCTCACCAACTGAAAACGTCTGGTCAATGGTAGCCGAGCAACCGGCTCGTCACAATACGCCAGTCACTACTCTTGATGAACTGTGGTATCGTGTTGAAGCTGCATGGGTAGCTGTACCTGTACACGCCATCCAAGCTCTGTTTGACTCAATGCCCAGGCGTATTAAGGCCGTTATTACGGACAAAAGTGGTTGTTCTGGGTACTGATTTCTCAGGATCTATGCACCCAAATTGCGTGAAAATGTAATCACATGTCAGTTCTAGCATAATATATTTGTCCAATGAATACCCGTTTATCATCTGCATTTCTTGTTGGTGTAGCAATTTTAATGGCCAGTAGTGTATGTAGAAGCACGATATATGATCAAATTATTTTTGTAAACACAAATATACATGTAGGTAACTTTATATATGTTTACTTGTAGATAGTATTCAAATTAATTACAAAGTTTAATTACGATTATTTCTAGCATTACTCGTGGGGGGGGCATTGTCTTGCTGAAATAAAGCAACCCAGGATGGATTGCCATAAAGGGCAACAAAACGGGGCGTAGAATATCGTCGACGTACGGCTGTGCTCTAAAGGGTGCCACGGATGACGACTGAAGGGGGTCTTGATATGAAATGGCACTCCTGAATGTCAAATCCTAGTGCGAGCGAATGAAACAGCGTCCGGGGCGTGCCCAGACACATCCTCGCTGGTCATCGGGGCTGAGTTCGCTGATGATGAGGAGTTGGATTGAGGAGGCGCTCGACACCACGGTCATCAGCGCCCTGATGAAAAGTCGACATGAAATCTCTTGGGTGGGGACAAAGGCTGCCCCCACATGCAGAGCAGTTTATAACGTACTAAAGTCTGAGGCCTGACAGTTCAGTTCACAAAATTTCACCACTCTTAACACTGGTATCGGTATCTGCGAAGACGGTGGGCTGATCTCCAGAGTCCAAGGGCTGCCCTATTATCACTATACAGGACACACGTAGCCACAATATGCTGAACTGAAAGCGGCACGCCACAAATTTCACAGAAAGGTGGAACCACCCCCCCCCCCCCCCAAGCGCCGAATCTCTTCTAGCGATCGACATAGTTTCCCGTGTGCAGTGCGTCAACCAAAAAAATCTAAAGGGTATAGTGATTGCTAGAGGCAGAGCAGTCAGCAATGTCAAACATGCAGTTCAGTAGAATCACTGATATAAAGGTGTGAGAATTCTATAATGAATAGAAAAACTATATATTCCTAGAGGAGTCGAGTGCTTACTTTTTCACTCCCCCCCCCCCCTTTCCCCACTCCCCTTATGGACGCCAACAGTGCGTCACACACTTCGTAACGGAAACAGGAGGAATACCTGATTTAGTTTGGAATATTCAGTACCCTCTTACACGAAAATCAAATTTGGAATGTGTAATTCCCACGCAGAGCCATTTTTCCATCTGTTGGTGTTGCATCATGGTGGTGGATACTCTCATCCTTATCTTGATGCGATATAAAAATGTATTTTTAATAAAGAATAAAGTGCAGTATCAATAGAAGGAGCAAATTGATCTGCGCGGGATGCGAAATTAAGGCCAGAGGAAACACTATTATAGCCTGGGCTTGTAGCTGCGTTAACAGGACGGGTCGGATGCAGGGTAACGACGCCGTGCTGTAGCTACCTGCGGTCTGTGCTGTGCTGTGTTGTGCTCGCTCATCTCTCACGGAACGCCGCGCATGCTAATGAGGTGACGGCAGACCACGGAACGCTTCGCGGGTTGCCTGCCCGCAGGCGCCAACCTGAGCTGTCCGCTCTGCGGTGCTGTACCGCCGTTCCGGCTGACGATATGCTGCACATTAGCTTACTCCCACTTCCGATTCCGTCATCATAAAATGTTAGGTAGCTAACAAAGCTTGGCCTCCTCGCTCCGAGAGGTGTCACTTTCCTCTTTAACGCTAAAGAAGGGCTACACGTCGTGCCTACACTCTTAAGCAGATGAATAAGAGATCGCTTCTTTTTCGGATAAAGGTTGTTTGCACGTTAAATAGACTAGACTACGTATTCTGCAGATGGAGGAAAGATAACTGAGGTCGGGGACTACCGAATGAAATAGTTTCCGAAGTATTTACACTGCGCTGGTGCAAATCATCATGGAATTATCGACTTTAAGACGTAACACTAATGAGTGGAATTGCTTGCAATATTGGAAACGCTACTGACGTGCTGCCCAACGCCCAAGGAATCCAGCAGACAATGGCTGTTTATCGGGATAGTATGAGAGCGGATCCAGTATCGTAAATAACCATCTACAAGTTAGATACGCCAAATCAAACAGAGAACAGGTCCTGCAGTGCTGATAGCTGGTTAATTTATTGTTTATTGTAGTTTTGTATTAGTAAAAGTAGTAAAACGTCTGTCACCAATTATAGCTGGCCAAGGTGCAACCAATCATTCACTAGTTCAAAATGATCGACAACAAGAGTTGGTGGACAGCTGCACCATGCACTAACAGTTCCTCAGTGTAGCGTACTTACTCCAATACGTGTATCTGTGATTATGATGAACGGAGAGCAGCACAAGAGTAAGAAAATGCGACCACGGAAAAAAGAGTCGGCCAAACTCTTAAGTCGCTTTCCATATTGGTACACATTGATAAGTCGGAAAGTACTGGAGGCGATGCATTCCGTTAACCACAGGGCACAGTTCAGCCGGGTGGGTGGTGTTCTGACGTGGGGCACTTTTGCGATGGTGGAATGTTTTCCTTGACATATCTGCCATTTTCCACTCACCGATTTATGTCAGAAGAACCAATGGCCGATCATGTGCATTCGTTTCTTCGTTTTCAGTATCCCACATGTTATCTATAATTTCAGGACGTGAGTGCGCCGTCTCAAAGCTTTTTGATTGTGACAGCGTAGTTTGAGATACGCACACAGGCGTCAGGGAGCTTGCACGGCTCCCGAAGTTACCCGACCTCGCTTCTACTCATCAGACGGCTCGCGAATACCGCATGGCAAGAATGATGGTCGGTAAACCTTTCGACGATCATTTCGCGACACTTACGAGGGAGGAAGTATTATGTTGTCAGGCTCTTTCTGCAAAGTATGCTCTCAAAATTTCAATAGTCAACCTATCCATGTTGCACGACTCTTTTGTAGCATCTGCCAGTGGAGTTTGTTCAGAGTCTCTGTAACATCCTCCTTCCCACTAACCGATCCCGTGACGGAACGGGCCGCCTCTCGTTCGCTAGATATTTTATGGTATATACTGTTTTCAAATATTTGTCGTCAATAGTTCAGTTATACAGTAGTGGATTACTTTTCGTATGTATCGGCAGTATGTTACATTTATTTACGTTCCGGGTCAACTGCCAGAGGCTGCACTATTCGTCAGTCTTCTGTGTGTCATTCTGCAAAGCGATAATGTGTCTTCTACTTTCTTACATACAACGGCATCGTCTCCGAAAAGTATTAAAGAGCCTCCGACGCTTTCTACTAGATTATTTAAATACGCCGTAAATAGTAAAGGTTCTGTCATACTTCCTTGGGGTACACAGGAAATTACCTTTGAATTTGTCGATTTGTTCCGTTAAGTGCGACGTATTTGGATAGATCTGCAAGGAAGTCTTGAATCCAGTCACAGACCTGGTCCGATACCCGGTGAATTCGAATTTTTTCAGTAAACGGCGGTGCGGGACAGTATAAAATCCCTTCCCGAAGTCAAGGAAAACGGCGTCAGTCTGAGCGCCGCTGTTAACGTGGATTTCATGGACCTGAGCAAACAGTTTCCCGAGACCTCTGTTTGCGGAATCGATGTTGATTTTTAAAGAGCACATTTTTCGTTCCGCTAACACGTAATTCTTGAGAATAGAAATGTTCCCTAATTCTACAACAGGTAGAAGTCAAAGACAATTATGTGCATCTGTCCTAAGAGCCTTCTTGAAAAGGGGAATGACCCCTGCTCTTTTCCTTTCATTTTGTTCCAGGGATCTACGATAAACTGTTACTAGAAGAGGCACAACTTCTTTCTCTTTGTACTATCTTGCCTGTATCTCATCAGGTCCTGATACATTTCTGCTATTCAGCAATTGTACGATGGCGTTCCGAAAATAATGCCTGAGAATTTTTTTACGTGAAAAACACACACACACACACACACACACACACACACACACACACACACACACACACACACACACACACACACCATGCCCGAGGGAGAACTCGAACCGTGGCAAGCGCCTCCCGCCCCTCCCCCCCCCCCCCCCCCTAGAACGCGCGGCTACCCCGCCGACGAAGTCAAACATTCTACAGTGACGATAGCGGCGAACTGGTCTCTCGTTGGGAGAAGTGTTTTCGTTGCCACGGTGACCATGCTGACGAATAAATATGTAGACAAGGGTCAAGGAGCATGAAAGGGAGGCAGTGGTTGGAAAGGAAGTAAGCCTATCCCTGATGTTATTCGATATGTACACTGAAAAAGCATTAAAGCAAAACCGAAGAAAAATTTTGAGTAGGAGCTGAAGTCCAGAGAGAAGAAATGAAAACTTCGGGTTTGCTCATGAGATTGTAATTCTGTCAGAGACAGAAAGGACTTGGAAGAGCAGTTGAAAGGAATGGTCAGTGTTTGAAAGCATGCTATAGGATGAATATCAACAAAAGCAAAACACGGGTAATGGAATGCACTCGAACTAAATCTTGTGATGCTATGGGAATTAGGAAACGAGACGCTTGAAGTAGTAGACGGCGTTTGCTATTTGGGCAGTGAAGTAACACGATGGCCGAAGTAGAGTGGACATAAAACGTAGACTGGTATGGCAAGGAAAGCCTTTCTGAAGAAGAAAAATTTGTTAACAAAATCGAATATAGATTTAAGATATTTTCTGGAGTGTATCCATGTATGGAAGTGAAACATGGATGATAAACGGTTTAGATTAAGTGAGAATGCAGGCTTTCGAAATGTGGTGCTACAGAAAAATGCTGGAAATTAGATGGGCAGAACACGTAACTAGTGAGGAAATACTGAATGAAATTGGGGAGGCAAGAAATTTGTGGCGCAACTTGACCAAAAGAAGGGATCGATTAGTAGAACACGTTCTATAACAAAGGGATCACCAGTTTCGTATTGGAGGGAAATGTGGGCGGTAACAATCTTTGAGGGAAACCAAGAGATGAACGCACTAAGCAGACTGAGGATGATGTAGGTAGCTGTAGTTATTCGGAGATGAAGCAGCTTGCACAGGATACAGTAAGATGTAGATCTGCATCAAAAGAGTCTTCGGAGTGAAGACCACAACAAAAAACAACAACAACAACAACAACAACATGAGGAATTAAAATGAAGAATTTTAATGAAGTTTGTTTCATTTAAAAAGCTTTAATTTTTCACAGAAAAAAATTGGAGGAAATGCTTTTCAGCATTCGTTCTTATTAGCTGCTTTTCTGTTCTGCGATCGGTTATCTCAATATCTGCCATTACGATTGAAAGGGGGAACCGTATTATCATCTTCCGTAGTGAATTAATTTCAGGAGACCGAATTCAGTATTTTAGGCTTCTGACTTATTTTCTGTTTCGGTATCTAAATGGTCACCTAGTGACTGAATACATGAATTCGAAGCGGTTACTGATTTTACCTAAGATCGAAACCTCTCTCGATTTTTAGTCAAATCGGTTGACAAAATTTTACTTTCAGTAACTTAACTCTTCTCTCATTGCTCTCTTTATCCTCATGTTCCCTTCGTTTAGCTTTTGTTTGTAAACTAGGTTTTGACTTCTCTTGAATCTGTGATGGGGCTATCTTTGTTACGTAGCACTTTTGTAACACGGCGGGTCTTTTCCATCACTTAAGGCGTTGCTCAGAACATACATGTCTAAGGCTTATCTAACGATGATTTTGATCCTTTTTCAATTTGTGCTCCACATCACCGTCCTCATCACTGAAAGTTTGATGCTGGTTACGCAGATACTCTGTAATTAGCATCCTATCGCTCTTGCTAAGCAAAAGTATTTTCCTACCTTTCCCAATTTCCTTGTAATTGGTATATACAGTCATAATTGCTACCATAGCCTTATAATCACTTATGCCTTTCTCTGCGTTAGCAGATACGGTATGTTGCAGGTCTAATTTGTTGCTAGGAGGAATGAGACGTTACCTACAAGTGTTGGTTCTCTGACTATCTGCTCAACGTAAATTGTGCACAAGACATTCATAATTGGCACGTTGAAGTCGCCACCTGTTACAACGACATGATCAGGAAAGTTAGATGGGGGCGATCAAAAAGTTTACGTTCGAAGGCCATATAATCCGGAATCGGTATGTTAATCAGACAAAATCACCGTGAACAGTTAGGCAATTATCTCACCGACGCACCAGACTGAAGATACTTGTTTGGTGGAACACCGTGTCATGCTGCGTGAAGTGTGTGTAACTGCCTGCTGCACATTCTCTTCAGACAAATATCTTCGATCCTTCAAGACTTTAACGGACCGGAGGTGTGATAGTCACATAGCGAGAGACGAAGACTGTAGGATGGATGCTGGAGTGTCTACGACTTGAGTTGACATTATTTCTGCGTTACGGTATTTGCGGTATTGGGGACGTGCCTTATCATGAAGAAGTACGGAACTTCGCGCACCCTTCCACAACAGCGGTTTCCAACAGACATGCTGCCCCATACAAATTCTTCATTCTCCGATGGATGTCTACCGATGTTTGTTCTTTGGGAGCCAAGGAAAGATTAACATCACGTTAGTCCTCTTTGGACCCATTTGGTAATAACGTCGTCGTAAATCACATCTGTATTCATTGCACGCACGTTAGAAAGACACGAATGCCACACTAATACCTTGTCTACAGGTTGGTGCTTACATACCTGTATCTGAATCTTGATACGTTACAACGGAACGGCTTCAGATGGAAACTTTTTGATTGTTCCTTATATGAACGATATTCTTCAAGTTTTCTCTGAAGCAATGTACCACTACGGTTCCTGATCGAGGCGGTCTGTAAAAGCACCGGATCAGCATTTTTGATTGAACTTTGCTTCTTAACTTCAGCCACATTAATTCACATTCGGAATCTGCGATATTCTCGTGAAATATTATGGAATTCTTTACTGGTATGGAGATTAGAACCGTCAACAAGCGATATTAAATCTGGAACCTTTCCTTAGATGCTCCTGAAATTTATTGACATCATATTAATCTTTTCTGTGTTCGATCTGCAAGGACAAGCAATCTCTGAGAACATTATGACTGATGTATCTGCGATTTTGGCAGCCTATACGTCTCTGCTTCCTGCGAGTAGTGCAGTCCTGAGCTATTAAGGGGAACCCTCCATTCTCCAACCGAAATTGTAAGTCGAGAAATTAGCATCAGATACCGTCGCAGAATCGTCTGAGACTCTGGTTTAGTCGTTCAACCCTGCTCCAAACCACGGGGTCGCGATC
This sequence comes from Schistocerca cancellata, assembly GCF_023864275.1. NCBI lineage: Eukaryota > Metazoa > Arthropoda > Insecta > Orthoptera > Acrididae > Schistocerca > Schistocerca cancellata. The sequence continues at coordinate 725,170,527 of NC_064626.1, read as the reverse complement.
GATCCTGCTGCACTCCGCATGTGATGCTAGTTGCCATTACCAAATTAGCCATCCGCCGAAAAAAAACAGACGATGGCCACAGAATGCAAGCGGTATTGCCGATATGTGCCACTATTTGAAGCCGGCTGCGCTGGACAGCCGCTGGCAGGACCTCTTCCATTTTATGGACAAGATACACCGGCAAACATACCCAGTGCACACTGGTATTCTTTCTCGCGCTGCATGCTATTTACCTGACGGGCTCCATTGCTCACCCAACGCTGGACCTCTGAATAGCTAGCATACCAGCCTCTGCACTTCGCACTAAAATCGGCCTGTAGCCCAACAGGAGACATCCCGAGATGGTTCAGAAGTATTAGCAACACGGGGTAGCACCTCCTACCAGTTACTAGGGCGTCGGGAGCCAGCCGTTCTCTCATTCCCCTTCCGCTCAGTGACACTTGAACCGACTGCTGTCTCCCACTCACTCAGGAGTAAAGACGAACCACTCAGATGTCTCAGAAGATGTAGCGACAACATTGTCATCAGGGGATTCCAACGGCATAAAGGGTGTCTAAGGTCTGGTCACTAGCGTCCCCACAGAAGAGTGGAAACTTCCAATGTAGTTGCGTATTACCATCAAATGTCTTACTCTCGTATGTTCACAGATATCAGGTTCTACAACCAGACCGAAGAAGTCCAAAGAAGAGTACCTCTTCGGTGACGTAAGCTGTCTACTGCTTTTTTTATTGAAATCGTACCTGTAACAACATGGCGCCCGTACTTGGCCTGATACCAGTTTAATCACCACGTGAGGAAGAGTGAAGGTGAATCGAAACCAAGTTGTGGACCAGAACTTGTCATATTATCGCGGTGAGACAAACACGCCATGCTCGTTCCCGTGAGGGACGACGGAGCGTTACGAAGAATACTGGTACAACGTCGACACAATCTTGTGGACGTGTTACTGCTGATCTGTACAGTTTCGCGGTGTCTCCTGCGACGTACAGAACGTGGAAGTGTTACTTTTGTGCAGGACAGCTTTGCTACAGCAGCAAAAACTATGACCATGGCATCGACGAGCTCTACATTACGGACAATGGCTTCATATCAACCATTTACACGCTTTTTGTGAGTCTTACAGCTCTATCAGTTGATTTTTCCATCCATTTTATCCTTAAAAGCGTAATAAGTGGTTATCATTCATTTACGATCAGCTAAAAAATTTTATAAACTTTTCCTCGCTGCAAAGCACCAGCAATTACATAAGGGGCAACAATGGCACGAAATTACCCGCGTCAACCCACATACCATTGTCAAGAACGACGCGGCGGAGATCTAGCAGAAAATATCTGTATTGTCATTTGTGATGATTAAACGTTCGGTTTCGAAAGGAGAAACAGTTCTGTTTCGATGAAACAAACGGCGTAATTAACGGTACCCGGTTGCCTTCTAGATTTCAGCAGCAAGTGCAACCCGACCTGCGCCCGCCGCCTGCCGTGCTGGAAGCAGCTGGAGGGCCCCCGCAGCAGGTGAGATCACGCCACGCGACGTGTGTATCGAACGCTGCAGTGGCCGCGTGCGCCTCTCACCGACTCCGCCACTGTCACGGCTCTCACGTAGACAGCCGAACGACGTGCACCACGGGAGCCAAAGCATCCAACCTAGTCGCATCCAGCCACCAGCAACAGTTCACGTGCAACCGTCTACTTGCAACAGTACATGCACTAGGAATCTGATAATCTCGTGCACCGTAGATTACGATCATTCTTGAAAAACGCAGTTCGTGGGCTGCACACTCATTTGGCAGCTTAGAAGAGTAATGAATTGGAATGATCTGTGTCTGTTTAAAAGCAATTTGTTTGGTCTGTTTTCATAAGTAAGGATTCATGTACCGAACATTATCTCTTAGTGTACGCTCCTTTGTTGTCAGCGTGACTCGGCACACATCCTTAAACACTCCTCAGTTATTTGCAGTTAGATATACAGGCTATTTCAGGATGAATAGTCAGTATTTTATGAGGTGGTCGTATAGACTAAGTCGAACAAAACATCTCCTATAACATGTGTTTAGTTGGTTACTGATATACCGCCGGTTCCCCACTGAAGTCTCCATTCCCCATATTGATACTCCACTTGCTCTGAGACTATTTATCGACCGTCATATTTATTAAGTTCTAAAGTTAAGCCCGAGCGTACAAAATTTAATTTTTCAACTTCGATTGTGATTCATTTGTTGGCCAATTCTACTTTGTCGTTTAAGCACACTGGACATACGCTATGAAGATATGGTAGACCCTATTTGTGTATGGGTTTCGTGATGGAAGGACTGCTGGTACTTCTAGACAATACGATACACCATTTAGTAACAACACAGTACGAGTACAACATTCAAATGTGTTTACTCGTGTTTGCATTTATTTCGGTGATAATGATGCAGTACTCAGCAGTCATATTTCATCTGAACATCGGAGTGAACAGACTGTCGATGAAGTAGATGACATTATTCGGTTGGTAGAACAAATCACGTGCAAAATATATACACTTGTCAGTGTTCCACATACGAGAATATGGCGGATATTCACGGCTCCTACCCTTGTCATTTGCAACGGATTCAATAGCTTCGAGAAGCAGATCATGATAGTTAATGTACATTATTGGAATTTTGTGGTTCGTGAACTGCAGATCTCATTAATACTATTTCTTGACGAAACAACTCTCACTCGTCACGATAACACCACCAACTAGCATGTCTTTGTGGAGGCACGTTGCTAGGAACACTTCTCTGCAAATATGTGGTGCAGTATTATAGACTATCAGTTGAGTGGGGCCGCTGTCCCACCGCATCGTGTAAGTAGGCTGTTTAAGTTTTCTTTATGTAAGTAGGCTGTTTATGTTTTCTTTATGTAAGTAGGCTGTTTATGTTTTCTTTATGTAAGTAGGCTGTTTATGTTTTCTTTATGTAAGTAGGCTGTTTAGGTTATTATGAAAATTTTTTTCAAATCATTATTGGCCACTGCCCAAAAATATTTTGTAAAATTTTTTGTGGGGAGCATGGGGGCTATGTAAGTAGGCTGTTTATGTTTTCTTTATGGAAGTAGGCTGTTTAGGTTCTTATATTGGTAACGCCGCCGCCACGTAGCGCTCTCTGTATGAAAATCACTGGCTGTGCTGTGTGCAGCCTGTGGCTAGTTTGCATTGTTGTCTGCCATTGTTGTCATGAACTGCTATAGCTGGATGTGAACAGCGCGTAGCGTTGCGCAGCTGGAGGTGAGCCGCCAGCAGTGGTGGATGTGAGGAGAGAGATGGAGTTTTGTAATTTGTCATGAACTGCTATATATATATATATATTATGACTATTAAGGTAAATACATTGTTTGTTCTCTATTAATATCTTTCATTTGCTAACTATCCCTATCAGTAGTTAGTGCCTTCTGTAGTTTGTATCTTTTATTTAGCTGGCAGTAGTTGCGCTCGCTGTATTGCAGTAGTTCGAGTAATGAAGATTTTTGTGAGGTAAGTGATTTCTGAAAGGTATAGTTTAATGTTACTCAGGGCCATTCATTTTCAGGGATCTTTGATAGATTGCGTTGCGCTAAAAATATTGTGTGTCAGTTTAAGCACAGTCTTGTATAAATTGTTCTAAGGGGACGTTTCAATCGTCTTACAGCTCCGTTACCTGGACTTTCTTAAAAATAATGTCCCAGCATTACTGGAAGAGGCACCTCTGCCTACAGGGATACGTTCGTCCTTCCTGCATGACGGGGCTCCTGCATATTCTAATCGTCAGGTGACGCATCATCCAAACCCAACATTCTTTGCAAAATGGCTCAGCAGAAACAATGAGCTTTCTCCTCGTCAAAGCCCGTGAGGACGACTGAAATTCGATGCCTCTTAAGAACAACTAAACGCAAGAAACTAATTAAGCTTTCTGTTTGTGAACAGTGCTGATCCCGTGAACGACTGCCAATACGATTTAGAAAGGGATACACGTGGCGTTATCAAGATAATTCGAAAGTGCGTTTAAGTCAGAGGTGGAAATTATGAAAAATTATGAACATCATTTGCCTTTGCTTTACACATTCTGTAACTATTTGTTAGGGTTACAGTCTAACAGCTGCATCTCGGCAGCCAGTAAATATAGAAACATATAACATGCAGTGTTTTGTGCGACTTTGTCTACACTATCACCACGTAAATATTTACGACTAGCAGACAAACCGGGCGTAGTCAGGTTATTCATTTTGGCAATTTTCTGTTAGAAATGAAAACAAAACGTATACTGTGAAACTTCCTGGCAGATTATAACTGTGTGCCAGACCGAGACTCGAACTCGAGACCTCGTCAAAGGCACACAGTTTTAATCTGCCAGGAAGTTTCATACCAGCGCACACTCCGCTGCAAAGTGAAAATCTCATTCTGGAAGAAGTATACTGTGTTTGTAGTCATATTTCGAAAAAACTATGATAGGTACATGGTCCTTAACCCCCGCAACGATTATTGCCTGACAGTAAGGGATTTGTGTACCAAGTTTTGTTGCAATCGGTCCATTAGTTTAGGAGGAAAACACACACACACACACACACACACACACACACACACACACACACACACCTGAAAGAATGTAGATAATGAGAGGGCTGGTATAATAGGTTATAGGAAGCATATTTCACATAGCAACCCACGTCCGCATCCCTTAGCGTACGGCGCTAGGCGTCGCTGAACAGCGCCGCGATCCGCCAAGAGGGTAGGCACGCAACATGCCATCCAAGCCGACATGGTAGCAGGTCTGCAGAGTTATGCTCTGAATGTATTTATGGCATCAAGGTAAAAGAGACGTCGGGTTGAAATTTTATGACGTTTATTTGCAAACGCAGTAATCGACGTAGTTGCTGATATTCCAGGCGGGACAACATTACGGATTTTCCGCTTCTTACTGGGACGCGAACGCGTTGCTTTTGGCTGTGCAAATACCTGTTTGATAGCTGTTGCATAGAGGGCAGCACCTGTGCACACTGTGGAGTCAGGTTCGCCCTGTGTCAGTTTGTCATCAAACAGGGACACTGAGACATCCTTTACATGAAAGGGCTTGTTCAGTAGCCACATTCAACAGGTATGGCCACGGGAAAGTCCGCATGCTGCCTTGGTTCGTGGTCACGAAGATGGCTTCGCTGTCAACAGCTGGGCCAGCTTGGTAGGTGGTAATCTGGTCGGCCCATACCTGTTCCCCCGGCGCCTGAATGCAAACAGATACTTAATCTTTCTATGAGAAACTTTGCCAGAGCTGTTGGAACATGTTCCACTCAACGTGCGGCAGCGAATGTTGCACCAGCACGATGGTGCATCTGCGCGCTTCGCATATGCAATCGAATGAATTTGGACGAAACCGTTTGTCAGAACTGGATAGGGCGCGGTAGGCTGATGGAATGGCCTGCACGTTGCCCCGACTTGATGCCGATTTATTTTTTTCTTCTGGGGCCACCTGAAATCTGGTGTGTGTGTGTGTGTGTGTGTGTGTGTGTGTGTGTGTGTGTGTGTGTAACACCCATTGAGAGTTATGAACAGCTGATAGCGCACATTATGGCAGCGTCCGATGCGATTGCCACTCTGCCAGGAGTGTCTGAAAGAGCGCAACAGTTACTTCAGCGTCGCCGCGCGTGCGTTCAAGCAGGAGGTTGCAATTTCGAGCTTTTTTTTTTACTCCTCATTTACCTTGATGCCACAAATATATTGAAAACGTTGCCCTGCAGACTTGCTGCCATGGCGACTCTGATGTGTCTATCCTCTTGACGGCGCGCGATGCTGTTCAAAGACGCGTACCACCGTATGCTGAAGGATGCGGTCATGGTTTGCTATGTGAAATAGGCTTGTTATGACCCACTCTATCAGCAGTCATTTTTTCTGCATTCATTTTAGATACACCTTGTATATATCCGTAAAAATATTTTCACGAAGTTCCATTGTTCTATGATGTGGGCGATACGTTCCTCAATTCAGAGAAGTCGCGAAACTCCGTAAGTTAGGATGTTTTCGAGAAATCTCGAAACATACGTGCTTTTCAGCAGCAGAATACCGCGGCTACCATCAGATAATATGCTAGGCGTAACCGTTAAACTGATTTCCTCTAGAGGACGCAGTGTTGCTGATTAATGTTGAAACAGCAGGGGGGGGGGGAGAGGGAGGGGGGGAGAGAGAGAGAGAGAGAGAGAGAGAGAGAGAGAGAGAGAGAGAGACAGTGTGTGTGTGTGTGTGTGTGTGTGTGTGTGTGTGTGTTTTCGCGTATTCTCCTAGACGAGGCATTACTTAATCTGTAGCTATCAGCTACTTTTTACAGTGAGCGCCGTCTCATCTTTAACAATGAGAAGAAAAACGCGCGTCGGCTGTATTAAAGCAAACAGATGTGTATGGAGGGCGGCCAGAAATAGTCGCCACGGCGCGGGCAGGACACGGCGAGGGAGAGGAGGGATGCGCCTCCCAACAAGTGAACGTCGTCTCTGGCCAGCCAGCCTCTTGTTCACTGCTTCGGGCACAGCACTCGCTTTAGGTGTGTGAAACGTATCGGGTGCTGCGATCGGAACACTGTAAATGAAAGACTTTAGGGAAGTGGCAGTACAACTTTTCCATACATCCAATTATTAAAACAACAGAAGCACCTATGTGTGGGATATAGCACCACTATGGGCAGGAACGTATCATTCATGCGCGGCGACTGCCCCTTTGGAGCAGATTCACTGAAAGAAACCCATTGTTTCTTTTGTTGTTTCGTCCAAGTGTACTAAAAATCCGTCAACAGTGGTAACTCAGTGCAAAAAAATCCTTCGGATTCTAGTATGATTAAAGGAAAAAAAACAAATAGGTTAAATTTTTTTCAATTTTTTTCAATTTTATTCTGATAATTAAATTTGGCACAGCTTTGCCACAGGAAACACGAAAGCGGTCTAAGACGTCCGTCTTCTGGTCGGCTCCTGATCGCTGTCAGAAGGAGGCTAGTTTTTGATTACGCAAAGGCTTCTATTAATTGGAAAAGAACAACCCGGATTTCTTTACGTAATCAATATGAAATTTATAATCACCAAAGGGACCTTTAACAATGAATAATAAAAAAAATTGCATTTGCAAATGAATTCATTAATAAATGGGGCAGCTACGAGTTGTATAGAAGACAAGGTGCGGCCTTCTGTCTACGACCAGGATGCCGCAGTATTCTCTGCTGTAGTAAAGGTTGTTTGATATTTACAAAAATAATATGACATGGAGGTAAAAAAAATAAAGGAAAAGAATAGAATAAGAAATCTGGTAAACACTAAACATATTCAAACAATTCTCACAAGCAATTAGGGCTCGTTTATAAACAGTATAACTTACGTAAGTTCTTTTCTAACTGTATGGTGCGATCATACTTCAGCCTGTCCTGTGCTACTTCCTTGGTTCACGTTTTTGTCACAAATTACAGCCATTACTTTTCTCCTTCCTTCAAGGCAATTCTTGCACCGTTCAACACCTTCATAACAATAACTTGCCGGTTTACAGTATCGAACATAAATTACTCGAATTTTATTAATTAATAATGTTGTCTGCACGCTGGCAAGACCGCTCACTTTGATGGCTTAAAGACGACCTTCTTTACGCTATCACATTACAAGCAGAAGTACGATAAAATCTGAAGATCTACAAAAGTTTTTACTGTCATTTCAACAAAAATTTTCTTTTTACTAGATCTGAGGATCAATCAGTCACAGGATCTCGTTTAATGTTCACTAACCACAGCATCTAAGTTAGGAAGCTTCGCACTTTATTTGCTCAGCATGAACAATCGTGGCTCCAGGGGCCAGATAAATTTTAAGACATTTTCAGTGGCATATATGGACCCTGAGCATAATATACTAGTTATGAACTGTAGATTACGACAAAAAAAAATGCAAAAAGATAGGGATTTAAAGAGATGGAACCTGGCAAAACTGAGAAAGAACCGCAAGTTCTTGAGAGTTTCAAAGAGATCAATACGGAACTATTGCCAAGAAGAGGGGAAGGAATACAGCCCAAGCAGAATGGATACCTTTTACACATGAAGTACTCAAGGCAGCATAGAATCAAGTAGATAAAAAGACGAGGCCTGGTAGAAATCCTGAGTTGTTGAATTTAACTGATGAAAGAAAAAAATATAAAAACGCAATAAATGAAGCAGGCGAAAGTGAAAGCAAACGTGTTAAAAATTAGATTGCCAGGAAATGTAAAACGGTTAAGCAGGAATGGCTGAAGGACAAATGTAAGGATTTAGAAGCATATTTCACAAGGGAAAGAGAGATGCTGCCTGGAGGAAAATTAAGGAGGCCTTCGGAGGAAAGAGAAGCAACTGCACGAGTATCAAAAATTCAAATGGAAAACCAGTCGTAAAACAAAGAAGGAAAAACTTAAAAAGATGGAAGAAAGATATATAGATAGTCTATACAAGGGAGATGTACTTGAGGGCAATACTGTAGAAATGGAAGAGGACGTAGATGAAGACGGCATGGGAGATACGACACTGCAAGAATAATCTGACGGAGCACTGAAAGGCCCAAGTCGAAACATTCCGTTGTAACTATTGATACCCTTGGGAGCGCCAGACATGACAAAAATTTTTCATCTGGTGAGAAAGCTGTACGAGACAGGCAAAATACAGTCAGACTTCAAGAAGAATGTAATAATTCCAACTCCAGGGAAAGCAGTTGCTGACAGATGTGAAAATTACCGAACAGTCAGTTTAATAAGTCATGGCTGCAAAATACAAACACAGATTCCTACAGAGGTGTGTAAAAACTGGTAGAAGGTGACTTCAGGTAAGATCAATTTGGATTCCAGACAATGTAGAAACACGCGCGGCAACACCGACCCTACGACTGCTCACAGAACACAGGTTAGGAAAAGGCAAACCTGCATTCATAGCATTTGTAGACTTAGAGAAAGATTTTGACATTCTTGACTGGAATACTCTCTTTCAAATACCAAAGGTGGCAGGGATAAAATACAGGGAGCGAAACGCTATTTACAATTTGTAAGGAAAGCAGATGGCAGTTATAAGAACTAACGGACATGAAAGGGAAGCAGTGGTTGGGAAGGGCGTGAGAGAGTGCTGTAGCCTCTCCTCTGAGTTATTCAATCTGTACACTGAGCCAGCAATAAAGGAAACAAAAGAAAACTTTGGACTACGAATTAAAGTTCTCAGAGAAGAAATAAAAATTTGTGGTTTGCCGATGACTTTGTAATCATGTAGGAGACACCAATGGACTTGGAAGAGCAATTGAACCAAAAGGACATTGCCGGCCGCGGTGGTCTAGCGGTTCTAGGCCCTCAGTCCGGAACCGCGCGACTGCTACGGTCGCAGGTTCGAATCCTGCCTCGCGCATGGATGTGTGTGATGTCCTTAGGTTAGTTAGGTTTAAGTAGTTCTAAGTTCTAGGGGAATGATGACCACAGATGTTAAGTCCCTTAGTGCTCAGAGCCATTTGAACCTAAAGGACATTGTCTTGAAAGGTGGGTATAAGATGAACATGAACAAAATTAAAACGAGGATAATGGACTGTAGTCTAATCGAATTAGGTGATGCTGAGGAAAGTAGGTTACAAAATGAGACACTAAAAGAAGTAGATGTGTTTTGTTATTTGGGCAGCAAATTAAGTATGATGGTCCAAGTAGGGAGGATATAAAATGTAGACTGGCAATGGCAAGGAAAGCTTTTCTAAAAAAGAGAAATTTGTTAACATCAAGAACAGGTTTAAGTGTCAGAAAATCTTTGTTGAGAGTATTTGAATGGAGTGTAGCCATGCTGGAAGTGAAACATGGACCATAAACCGTTTAGACAAGACGAGAATAGAAGCTTTTGAAATGTGATGCCACAGAAGAATGCTGAAGATTATAAGGGTAGAACACACAACTAACGAGGAGGTGCTGAACAGAGTTGTATAATTAAGACATTTTACAACCTGGCTAGAAGGGATTGGTTGGCAGGACATTCTGAAGCATCAAGGGATAACCAATTTAGTACTGGTGGGAAGTGTGGGGTGTGTAAATCGTAGAGGAAGACCAAGAGATGAACACAGTACGCAGATTCGGAAGGATGTATGTTGCAATAGTTACTCGGAGATGATGAGGCTTGCACAGGATAGAGTAATGTGGAGAGCTGCATCGAACGTGTCTTCCAACTGAAGACTACAACAACTCAAAAATGGCTCTGAGCAGTATGGGACGTGACATCTGAGGTCATCGGTTCCGTAGACTTACAGATACTTGAACCTAACTAACCTAAGGGCATCACACACATCCATGCCCGAGGCAGGTTTCGAACCTGCGACCGTACGTAGCAGCAGCGCGGTTCCGGACTGAAGCGCCTAGAACCGCTCCGCCACCGAGGCCGGCACAGTAACAACTACTCATAGGAAATATCAACTACTGTTACCGTTGTTTTGTGTGTGGCCTCCGTTACTTCAAGCACATAACATCTTTCATTAGCAGGCCTCATGTCATGTACCTGTACTACTTCAATGCTTTCATCGGAAACCATATCCACTGGGCTTCCTGGATAATGGGTTTCAGACTACGTTTAAGTTACTTGAATCAGGGCTTGTCATTGATGGTGAAGGGTAACCATAAACAGCATCCAGTTTCAGGTTTATCTCATTTTTGTGTGTGTGTGTGTGTGTGTGTGTGTGTGTGTGTGTGTGTGGTGTCCATAGTGTAAGTTTGTTTAAGTTAGTTTAAGTAGTGTGTAAAATGAGGGACCGATGACCTAAGCGGGTTGGTCCCATAAGATCTTACCACCAATTTACAATTTTACACTGGGGAATAACGTGGTGTGTTGTTATCCTGAATAAAGAAAAAAAAGTGTTGCATTACTTATTAGTCCACTGATTGCGCTGACCCTATCCTCAAAGAAAGGGAACAGGTGGGGGCGTGAAAGCATGAGGGAAGAGCTCGACGCGTCAACGAGCCGCCCGTGTATCCAGGAAGCGTGGCGGGTAGTGAGTGGTGACTGGCGCAGGGCCAGCCGTGGATGCGGTGCGGGCAGCGGACGCTTTATCGGCGCAGCGCGGCCACCGCAGAACACTGCCCGCCACACCCGGCGGGCATTCATCACGTCACACCACACACACACACACACACACACACGCACACCCCACACACACACACACACAGTCGTGACGCTAATAAACTGTTCGACTCTGCAACTGACACGTTGTGCATCTATGGTAATATCTGAACAACTTTTTTAACGTAATTTCCCTCACTGTGTAATACAAAAAAATGGTTCAAATGGCTCTGAGCACTATGGGACTTAATATCTGAGGTCATCAGTTCCCATAGAACTTAGAACCAAATAAACCTAACTAACCTAAGGACATCACACACATCCATGGCCGAGGCAGGATTCGAACCTGCGACCGTAGCAATCACGCGGTTCCGAACTGAAGCGCCTAGAACCGCTCGGCCACCGCGGCCGGCTGTGTATTACAGAGTGCATGCAGCTGGTATACTGACAGGCTAGAGGAGATTCTGGTTTATTACTAAAAATATTTTACAGCGTTTCTATAGGCGTCTGTAACGGCAACTCAGAGAGAAACGACTCCAGCCAGCTCACACAGATCGATGCAGACTCTGGGTGGTGATGCACGGCCATAACTAATCACAGGCACGTACTGACGACACCTTGGAATAACACACCGGCAAGCCTATATGAGTTATTCGGAACGTTTTCCCCACACCCGCTTAGGTACCAGACTGTCTGTTTTCTATCTCCACAGAAAACACACACTACAAAATGGGTAAGACGCGGGTGAACAATTTTTCTTCTCTTGTGGCTTATAGTGTCGATAAGGCTACTGAAATTACATTGAACGAAAAAGGTAATGATGCCACTTCAGGCCGAGCGAATGTTCACCATGGCCGGCCAGGGTGGCTGAGCGGTTCTAGGCGCTACAGTCTGGAACCGCGCGACCGCTACTGTCGCAGGTTCGAATCCTGCCTCAGGCATGGATGTGTGTGATGTCCTTAGGTTAGTTAGGTTTAAGTAGTTCTAAGTTCTAGGGGACTGATGACCACAGATGTTAAGTCCCATGGTGCTCAGAGCCATTTGAGCAATTTGTTCATCATGTGCGGATGCTGATAGTGAACACACAGCCACGTGAGAACAACCTACTAGTAATATCTTCCTTTTTTTCTCTGTTTCTTGAAATAATGATTTAAGACGTTTTCGTATACCTTTCGAAGTTCAACATTATGATGACTCTTAGCGCCGCAGATGCTCTGTTTCGCACAATGAATTATTTCAAATGATACTTACAACTCTGCACTGTCAAAGAATTCCTCAGAGTGGAACGTATGAAAAACACATTATGGGCGCGTAACGTTCCCGGAATATTTGCGAGATCTAACGAAATGGCTCACAGATAATGGCGAAAAGCTGATGCAAGACACGCCGACCGCGCATGGAATGCCGTTTCCAGAAACCTGCAACGTTAGACTACTCGTGGCGAGTGATTTGAACTGCTCGAAGTTTGCTGGTAAAATCTGCGTCACAACTTTTGCTACTCTAAAGTTCATATGCGAAGTGTATCGGAAGTTTTCACTCAGCCCAAATGCATGCAAATAGTCGCATATCGTCTGCACCGTCACACGCTGAACGAGAGAACTTTTTTTCTTAATAATCAGATTGGTCACAAGACTTGGTATGGCTTCTTGAAATATGAAGTGAAGAGGCAATCTACCTAACGATGCTTCCACAGTTCAACGACAAAGAAGGCACCTGTATCTGTATTCTGGAGAAATGTGTGATTTTGTCAGTAAGTGAAGAGAGTGAGGGCTTTTTGGAACAAGGTACCAAAATAATCACGGAATGATAAATAGCACAGCTTCTGCTACGATGTGTCAAGAAGTAAATCCGAACAGAAGTAGGGTAACTTCGGCAACACGATAGTATGCGACTTTTCCGGCACTGTAAGAATGTTGAGAATTTAACTGCTACAGTATTTTTATACTTGATACCGCAAATGATATCCTGCTTATTACGTGACTCTAAATATTCAAGGTAGCATGTATTGGACCTAAGGAAACGAATTCCTTCCTCAAGTGTTCCTCGAAAGCATTCACCTGGCACACGGACAATACATTGGTAATGATGAATCCTCGGATCCCGTCGAGCAAACTATCTTCAAATAACTGAAGACCAACAACCACAATAATTACCCCCTTTTTCAGTAACATCAATATAATATAATATTACCGGATCCTGTAGCACGCACTTCGTTTTTGGTAAATGGATCTATTATCTCCTCTCATTCGCTGAGTATCTACTTCAGCCAGTCGCAAGAACATATATTAATACAATGAAACCACGTTTAACTTCATTTTAACTTTTAAAAATGTTAATTCTGTCGAATAGTATTCTGCAAAATGGTGATAAATAGTTTCGCATGCATTTATGGCGACTTCACTTTAAAAACTCCACTGTGCGTTTATAATGATTACTATCGGTCTAATGCAGATGCACACGAAGAGTTTCTTGTAATCTCTCCAGTTTCCTCGGCGTGAATGATTAATGATGAGCTTACGGGTGTTCACCCGTATTTTTGATCTCTTTTTATGACGAATGTTTGGACAACGGACCCACACTTTGTCTTCAGGTTTTGCGTGCCCGCTGGCTGGATTCCAACCTCTCTGGTAGCGACTAAGCAAACAACACAGCTCCCTTCCAACACTTGGAAAAGACGACTGGGTCCGTCGTCGAAATAATGAACATAAATATGCAATTAACAACTCGGATGAGCACACGAAATTAAAGCACTGAACGACTTCTTCCTGGTTTTGAATAAAATTTTGGAACTTCAGCAAAACGAGCGTATGGTCACAGCGCACGGGAAAGTTGCGAAAGAATGTATAGTTTCATCTGAACATCGTTCAGTAACTATTCGACGTGGGGCGAGATCGGTGTCGTGCCGTTTTCGTTCAGTTTTGCTTTTCTGTGTTATTGATTCAATTTGTTAGTTTTATTCTGTCAAACATATCTTCCTCGCTGTGTTTTATGACTTGTTCGTGGAAGCTCTGCGCTAAACCACAGCCGTGTTTTACGCACAAGGTTAATAAAATTTCGCCAAAATCTTCGAACTAATTGTTACATGTTTCCCATACACATGCGACGGATGCTCTACAAAAATTACGATCTCCACAGAACAGAAATCTGTTACAAGCCGTGACGCCCGCTTTTGCAGTGCGGCAGTGAGCGTGGTAGCATGAAACACGACGCCCCACTGCACTGTGTGTTGGCTCGGAAACTCGTCTGCTGTCTGCTGACGTCACTCGCCAATCCACTCACATGTTCGGATATTTTTTTGCCTCTTCATTGAGTAAATAGTCACGAGGAAATTAAATTTTGCTTTCGGTCGGAATGTGAAATGCATATCATATCTCTCTCTCTCTCTCTCTCTCTCTCTCTCTCTCTCTCTCTCTGCCTAGCTCATTACGTGGACACACAACGCTTTGCTAAAAAATTCTATTTCTCGATCAACGAATGCAATGAATCTAGATAATTGAATACAGAACTACAATCCGCAAACATGCCACGAATCTATCAATGGAAGAACGGCTCGAAACAGAATCACGTACCAAAAATGGGGAACACGCATTGAATTCGAACTGTGAATTTCAGTGTACTCAAGCCGAAAATACTTGATGCTTTTCAGTTTTGTCTATTTCGGAATATTTTTAAAGAGAAAACTGTCAGTTTCTGTGGTATCAAGAGAGAGGATTGCTCTCTGAGATGCAGTTTTTGTAGCTTTCTCGCCGGCCGCGGTGGTCTCGCGGTTCTAGGCGCTCAGTCCGGAACCGTGCGACTGCTACGGTCGCAGGTTCGAATCCTGCCTCGGGCATGGATGTGTGTGATATCCTTAGGTTAGTTAGGTTTAAGTAGTTCTAAGGTCTAGGGGACTTATGACCACAGATGTTAAGTCCCATAGTGCTCAGAGCCCCCCCCCCCCCCCCCCTTGTAGCTTCCTCTTATCTGTTTCTTGGGCAGTCTCAGTTGCTTACGAGGTAATGGCCGAATTACAGATGCGAGGCTTCCAGTAGAATAATTATATGAAACTAGCCACAGTATCCCTGGAATCACTGCAACACACAAGACACAGACAATTTATCGATGTCACAACAGATAGGGGCAATGTGCATCACCAGAACAAAGCGGTAGACTGCAAGTAATGTAAGATACTTTCATAAACGGTATGCCCGACCAACGTGGTTCTGTTGGGTTAGAAAAGAGGCACCTCCTGTCAAGTGTCCATTCTTATAAACATATGAATTCTGCCCTTGTTCTAGTGTGGTCGAAGTTCATTGTCCTGCGTTGTACGATACTAAGACAAGAAATAAGGTAATGTTACCGCACACGCGTAACTTGTTCAGGTGAAAAAGGATAATGGAGTAAAGCTTGGAGGACCTTTGGCTACCGTGGAGGAAGTGTGATGGAGGCGGAGGTGTACAAATTCTGGTTCCAGCCTGCCTTCGCCTGTCTACACTGCAACCGTTACAGCAGCTCAAGAAGAAACTATAGTACATGAATACTGAAGCACAGTGGCCAAAGCAGACCAACATTGGTTTCCACTAGCGTGGCAATCTGCACGGGACCCGTTCAGCGTGCTGCGCCTGCCAACACATTGCACTGTCAACCCAATGTGACTAGCCAGGTATATGGCAGCTTCAAATAAATCGGTATATGTCTCGCAACGCAAATTACGTAAGAAGTTAAACACTCATCTGGGATCCTCGAGTATGTTAGGACATATCTGTAAATGTGACCAGCAGTTTGCTCACTCCATAACTATTTCGAAAGAAGAAAAAGAGGAAGTGACTGACAAGTGTGGATATCTGTGCTAAGGTCATTAGGCCATCTAGCGGTATATAGGCTTTCTAAAGTCACCGACATAGAAAAAAAAAATTGGCTCAGTGGAAACTAAAGCCACATTCTGGTGGTATGCAGTGTAGTGCGAATAGAGTTTACTTTGAAAAGAAAAGCTTCTTCTTTCAGATACGTACTTTTGAATTAACATAAAATTAAAAATGAAATTCGTGTTTGTTAAAATTCATTTGGGAAATTCAGAAAGAACTGTTTTCGCCAGTTATAAGAAATTCATCTAATCCGCAATACATATCCTGAAAAAAGAAATTAAAATTGATGGAATTGGAGTCATATTTGGCTGGAACACGCGAAGCTTACAGAAACTAGTCCAAAACCGTACTTTACTTGGCATTACAGTGTAAAAAACTGTCTTCAGGTTTTTAGGTGCAAAGAACTTTGAATTGTTTCTGTTTACCACAGGAAACCTGTATCAGCAGTGACCTGATGATGATTCGAATTGAGAAGAAGTTGAAGTTGCAGAGAAAACCGTATATATCGAAATAAATAAATAAACCCGAAATATTCCGGAAAGGAAAAAAAGGACAAATAAAATCCACAATTATCTGGCCGACAAAAACGCAAAATGAGTATTTCGTTGAGCATCATCTTGTGACACGCAGGTATTTTCATCAACTTTCGAATGCTGGCCATAACACTACAATGAAAGCGTACAGAACGAACTGCTACGTAGCGTAGCACAGCGGGAAAATGGGCAAGCAGGCAAGCAAGACTACTGTAGTCTGCTTGGGCCGGATGTGAGTAGAGCAGCCTGTTGGTAACGCGCGGCAGCTTGCCTACCTGGCTAACAGGCAAGCAGGAGCAGGTTAAAAGTGGAATACGTACACATATGGAGGGGGGTGGGGGGGGGGTGACGCGTGCGTGATTAGTGATTTCTTTTAAAGTAGAACAGCCATCGGTGCGCTAGCTTCGTTACATATGGGAGGAAGCAAAAAACGTCAGCCGCGCCCGTGAGACAATTTGTCCCTTCACGGCTGCTGAAGAACGTCGGAAACATCGTACTGTGTTTCGAAAGACAGAAGTATCTACAACGTGAGGCTATTTTAACAACACAGGTCAGGGCTACGAAAAGAAAGTACACACTGAGTTTGTAGCACTGAGCAACATTTCAAAATTTTTTATATATGGTATCTGCAAGTCCTGTTTCGAATACGCCGGATGAACTTCACGGTTATATTGATCTTATAATGTGCTGACCCAGCTGAACATAAATTTATCCACACGTCTACTTGAAGATTTTTGCCTTGTCTCCTGGCTGACGTGTCTTTTCCTGAACTCTGGACACGACGCTCCCGCCCGCAGCCCGCACTACTCGCGCCCCGCGCCACAGTGGACAACAAAGGCCAGCAATAGCACTTCATCTGAACGAAGACCACTCTAGCTTCTTCGGCAACGCTGCAACAGCCTCATCAATGCGTTACTTCACCAATCGTTCTCAAGCTATCTATACACAAGCACATCTATTAATGTGAGACAACGTGAAGTACCACTTTACTGTGGTTTTTGTAAGAAACGACTTTTAAGTGAACACGACTTTTAACTGGACGATTTTATTAATTTTCAGAAGGTTCCGAAATTAAGTTTTTTGAATTTTATACTCTTGTATATGTGCATTTATAAGGTTGAAATTAACATTTTCATCTAAAAACTATTGTTTACGTACAAGACAGACGCAACTGTAAACTAATGTTAAGTAACGCCTATTTGTCTTCTCTCCGTCTGGATGTATGGCTGCCGCTCAGTATTTTGATCTATGTAGCCATTAACGGTCACGAATGTGGCGTGTTATATCGTTTGCCAACCAATCGAGGCATAACCCATATACACAATATTGTTATGTATCAATATAAAATCATGCAGTAGACACCCCGACTGTTTTTTTCTGTTTCTTCAAGGTGAAACCGAATTACAACGAAAACTTTCTGGCGAACATGTCCTCCACTGGCTCGATACAGAATAATAATGATATTATGATCTATTCGCTTCAGTACCCTAATACGTTAACGACAGTGAAAAGTCCTCATAGGGTCGTGCCGCTCTCACACTCCACTTTTTGAATCCGTAGCCTACCTGAGGTGCAAATCAGCGAAGTCTTCAACCATCAGTGACTGAAAATTTTCTCCAACTAGCCGAATATAATCATTTCCAGTGAATAATCGGTTCAGTTCGACCAGAAGTAATACTGCAGAAAAAACAAGTGTTAGACAGGACCTAGAAGTACTGAAGGCAAGCTTGAGGACGAAGAGCGAAGTGGGCGCTACCGTTGCCGGCAGCAGGCTCCGTGACAAAGTGGTGCATGTTTATTTCCAACCCACAAGCAGAGCGTCACGTCGTCGTCTGTACTGTTGTGCAGGATTTTCAACGCAATGCAGACACTAAGAGAAACGGCATAAGGAATCAAACTAAATGCTGCTGTACTGTAGCGATCTACAAGACACCACAGATAGCTTATACCAAAATAATCAGGAAATATCCCTGGACAACACCCTAATTTTTTTCGACGGGATTCAGGTTCACACTCTAGGTATGAAGGTGGGAGCTAACGGGTGGAACCACTCATGATCTCACGTATCGTCTAGCCACTGTTGCAAATAAATAAAAATCAATAATTCGTTAACACGCACTCTGTCTCTGAAACACTATTTCTCTGCACTCATCCAAAAGTGGGCCACTTTAAAGAACGAATTTGGGAGATTCATCAATGTCTTCTCGCCATCAGCACGACAAAGGAACTCAGTGACATAACAGTTCGCCTAGCAGCAATAGGACTAACTCTTGTATCTGAGCCGGCCGCTGTGGCCGAGCGGTTCTAGGCGCTTCAGTCTGGGACAGCGCGACCGCTACGGTCGCAGGTTCGAATCCTGCCTCGGGCATGGATGAGTGTGATGTCCTTAGGTTAGTTAGGTTTAAGAGGACTGATGACCTCAGATGTTAAGTTTCATAGTGCTCAGAGCCATTTTTTTTATCAGATCTGTAACGGAAGTGATCAGCAAATAGTGTTTAAGTAGTTCAGACAATTAGTTCGTGCCGTTTGCTTCAGCGGCTCGCGTAAACCAATTTCTTGAGCTTAACATACCGATGATTTAGTTTGGTGCTTTCTTGACTTTACAATTCACAATACTATCACTAACATGTGATCCAAGCAAATTTAATTCTCGTGGGAACAGTCGGGGCGGATGGGCAGTTGGTTGGCGCCTGCAACCATGCCTCGCTCGAACTAATTCGTTCCTCCTGAAATGTGAAACGTGTGTTACGTTGGCGCACCGTCTCTCAGGTCTGAACACGCTGTTGCACAGCCTCACATCACACGCGACACATTACACAGAGGCGACAAAAATCGTGGGATAGCTCCTAATATCGTGTCGGACCTTTTGCCCGGCGTAAGGCAGTAGCTCGGCGGAGCATGGACTCAGGAAGTTGTTGGAAGTTCCCTGCAGAAATATTGACCCATGCTGCCGCTATTGCTGACCACAACTGCGAAAGTGTTGCCAGTACACAGTGTTGTGCACAAACTGACCTCTCGATTACGTCCTATAAATTTTCGATGGGGTTCACGTCAGGCGTGTGGGTGGCCAAATCATTCGCTCGAAATTTCCAGAACGTACTTCAAATCAATAGCACACTATATTGACCCGGTGACATAGCTATGTCATGCATAAAAATTCCGTCGTTGTTTGGGAACACGACGTCCATCAGTGACTGTAATTTGTCTCCAACTAGCCGAATTTCCAGTGAATAATCAGTTCAGTTCAATCTGAAGACACCGTCCAATCCATGTAAACGCAGCCCTCACGATTATAGGGCCTTCACCAGCTTGCACAGTGCCTCGTTAAAATCTTGGGTCCATGGCTTCGTGGGGACTGTGCCACACTCCAACCCTATCTCTTACGAACTGAAATCTGAACTCATCTGACCAGGTCACGATGCTCCAGTCGTCTAGGGTCCAACCGATGTGGTCACGAGCCGAGGAGAGGCGCTGCAGGCGATGCCGTGGTGTTAGCAACGGCACTCTCGTCGATCGTCTGCTACCGTAGCCCATTAACGCTAATTTCACTGCGGTGTCGTAACGGATACGTTCGTCGTACATCATACATTGATTTCTGTGGTTATTTGACGCAGTGTTGCTTGTCTTTTACCACTGACATCTCTATGCAAACGCCGCTGCTCTCTGTCCTCAAGTGGAGGCCGTCAGCCACTGCGTTGTCCGTGATGAGAAGTAATGCCTGAAATTCTCGCCACACTCTTGACACCATGGATCTCGGAATATTGAATTCCCAAACGATTTCCGAAATGGACTCTCCCATGCGTCTCGCTCCAACAACTATTTCGCATTCAAAGTCTGTTAATTCCCGTCGTCACTTGAGTGTAAACGACAGCTCCGTCAATGCCTTGGTACACGATACTACCACTATTTGTGAGTGTGCGCACATCGCTATCCCATAACTCTTGTCACCTCGATCTATGTTAGATAATTGGAGACTTCCTGCTCCATGATACAGATCTACTGCCGATGCGTAATGCAAACCTGTAAAAGACGCTTTGAATTAATGTGAAGTTTTAAAACCAGTGCAGCAGAAAACTTATTTTGTGAATATTATCAACATTATATTATAGACACTGCTATTTTTTCACGAGGTTCAGAGTGGCTGTCTAGTAAATTTTCGCCTTTGGTTTAACTTTTAACAGTTTCACAATTGACTATTTAATAAATGAACTACGTACTTATGGATTATCGGGAGACGTACGGAAAAGAAGGAAAATTACCCTCTCATGTTTCGTCGACAATGGGGTCATTAGAGACGGGGCGAAATTTCGAATTGGGAAGAAGGAGAAGGAAATCAGTCATGTCCTGTAAGCGATTTTCCTCAATCATGGATTACCGGTCTGGATCCTTCCGAATGCGAGTGTGGAGACCTCGCTCGATGCGGCATGGAGAAACAGGACTGATGATATCATGAAGGTCAGAACGGACAAACGTTACAGACATGTTGATGCGACGGCCATTACCATCTACAACCAACATTATACCTGAAAGATTTGATTAATGACGTCTTTAACCAACTGAACAACTCTTTCGAATGTTATGTTATTTATGGAGAGTCTCTATGAAGCTGTTGTAGAGCGTTGAGCGACGTCTACACTCTGTGCGGTGAGCGACAACTTGTACGGTTACACAGGTCTCTCTTACAAAGGTCGCTCGCTTGCAAACGCCGAACAGGGACCGCCTATAGCCCGACTCCACAGCAGGCTTAAACTACTGCCGCAAACGCCTTCCTGTTCTCAGTGGCGCCTATTACCCAATCCGATGGGACTCTGAAAATGCGACCGCGTACGTAGAAGTCGTAACTTCGCGTGGGAACGGCTTTAAGAGCGCCTTCTCGGAGTTCCCGGCCCATGCTGACCGTCGTACATGCCTGAATCCGTTTCTCGTATCGGTTTCCATCGTTCACGCGCGCGACGTAATAATGTTCGCAGTCCATAAACATTTCTCTCTCGTTATGGATCACATCCAAAGCTTCCTTCGTGCTCTGCGTAGTTTTGATTGAAATTATTAAAGACTTGATGCAGCGATATCAGTTTTGTTTGGGGTTAAACTTCCAAATTATCGTAAAAAAAACAGTAATGTAATGTTTTACTTGCTACAGATAAGTTGTCAAACACTCCTTGATCGTAACATTCTTATATAAGTAAATTCGCGTTCTTTTGTCGTCGCTGAAGAATACAAAAAGTCGCCAGCAGGTCTTTTACTTTTTACACAACAGGGAATTTATTTCCTTAGAGTCCTGATGCCAGTGACTGTTCACCAGGGCGGAAACACTGTTTATAGCTTGGGAAGTAAGAAGCTTAAAATTAACTCTTCCCTGCTGTCAACACGAAATGGTAGGACCGTAATTGATCTCCCACTAAGACAGTAAATTATATAAGGTCAAGACCTCGATGACAAATCGGTCCAACCTTTCTACAGACCGACCTACAATTCCACCAGTCTCACATGTGTGCGACTGCAAAATATTCGCTGAGTTATTCTGCAGTTGCACGTTTCCAAACGCATTCAAGAGTACCGAAACGTTAACTCACGTTATCAATTAGCCACTAAAGGTTTGCAAATATTCATGATATCGGTTTGTTTGACAGCGCAAGTGATTCAGTGGAGTCAGTGCTAACCTGGTACGACGCAAAGAGAGGAATAAACCGCAATCACCAGCGTATGTTATCTTCCGTCAAGTAGCAATCTGCCAGAAAAACTAAATGCAAACATATGAGAAGCTTGTACGTTGATTTTCTGGTGTAGACGTCGATTGCGCTTAGCTTCCACGTAGAGGCAGCTTGACAACCGCTATTAAATGCCTGAACAGTAGGTTTTTTTGTTTGTTTGTTTGTTTACTTCTGAGGTCGAGCTGACACTGGAGAACACTGTTAAAGTCTTAGAGAACAGAATTTGAAGTACGCATATCTTTGGTCCCCGAAGAAGTAAGTTAGTTGATTTCTTAGGTCTTCTAACTGAACTTACCGTAACTGACTAAATAGTAGAGATTGCCAGTATCGTCTCCACGAAAATTATGTAGGCGATACGCTGAAATTTGCAGAACACGGCTGCGGAACCTACGCGCTGTTGTAGGAGAAGAATAGGGACGAAAACTAAAACTGCCAGGGACTACAGAGATTGGCCATAGAAGGGACCGATGGTATTCCCGTGGAAGGCCCGCCACTAGTGGTACTCGAGCAGACTGGAGCCAGCGTAATGACAGAAGAACGGCCGCCGGAGCGAAATGCACCGGCCTACTCGTAGCTGTTAATTAAGGTCGGCCTCTCGCCTCAGACGACGTGACAAGGAATTAATTTCGGGCGGAATGGAGAAACGTACAATGGCTTCCTCCCGTGCCTCTCTAGCAAGGCCTCTTTACTACGCCGAACTCAAAGGGGAGGGGGGAGGAATTAACAAAGAAAATAGGTTTCTACATTTCGTATTTCTCTCCGACTTCAGAGTCAAATACGAAACAGTTTCCAATCTCCCTACTACTTCTCAAATAATAATAATAATAATAATAATAATAATAATAAAAAGGAAAGATATGAACGCGGACAAACTAAGTCTTTCATTGTATGGAATAGAGAATCCGAGCTGCGTGAGAAAAGTAGAGACTGATTTTTTGTATCTGTTAAAGACTTTTTTTCAAACAACAATATTTTTCGCTTCAAAATAGTTCCCTTCGATAGCTATACACCGGTGGAGTCGTCATTCCCTGTCTCCGTAGCAGCGCTGAAAGGCTTCAACTGATATAGCCTGGAACATGTCGGCCACATTCTCCTGAACATTTTCCACAGTCCCAAAATGACGTCCTTTTAAGAAATTCTTCAATTTCGGGAAAAGAAAATAGCCACAAGGACTCAGATTAGATGAATAGGGAGGCTGTGGAGCAGTACAAATGGTTTTTGATGTCAAAATTCCGCATGAGGCTGCATCCACTTATTAGAGTATCGGGTCTCACTCGCTTCACCGTTTTCCTGAGCCATTCAGTGACATCATTGTAAAACACTCGGATGACAGTGACAGTGACTTGATGGCAGAACGATCACATTCGAAGTTTTCGTCGGTTTTTCAAGCTGAAGGGCTCCGTGCGCGAGTTGTCTCTTCAACGTGTTCTCGGCGTTCCAAAAATGATGCGTAGTAACGATAAACTTGTGCTCTCGATAACGAATATTCCCTATACGCGTGTTTCAACTTTTTAAACGTCACGCTCGCGGATTCCCCAAATTTAACACAAAACTCCATGGCGTTACGTTGCTCTATATTCGGATGTCCTATTTTCGTAACACACAACAAAAACACAACTTCACTGATAGCGCTCTCAAAAATCACGGGATGACTGTTCGGAACTTACTCTGAATGAGTATCTGGAAGGGTTGAACACCCTGTCTACAGAAGCAGAACAGCGCAGCGTAGTTAGATCGCTCGCAGTGTTGACATTCTCATTCCGTTTCTCCCGCACCTCACATACAGAGATATTTGCGAAATTTTCAAAATACAAGAGGACCCAATCAAGGCAAATAAATTTTATTTCCAAATGAGGAGCTCTGTAATTATACAATCCGAATACGCGAAATGCCACAATTTTTCCAATGGCAACATTCACAGTTTCAGGAATATTGAAAAAAAAGACACTTGGGTCCAGTACGATCCCCATCTATTTTTTCTCCCATTCATTTTCATGCATAATATCTGAAAGTAGTAGCTGATGCTATGCCTCCGCAACTGACAGTTGCGAAAAATCTGCGTGACACGTAACTCTGTTTCTTTTCATTTGACATAATCGCCATATAATTTGCATCTCGTGCTCGGAAGTTTAAGGTGTAGAAAGCTAGTCGTATTATTAGAGTCGAGAATGGAAATACACTACCTGAGGAAAAAAGTTCTATACCCACAAGGGGACGAGGAAACGAAACCTATGTTCACAGGTTAAGAGGGTGTGCTGTTATTGTGGTGACTACAAAATCGAGTCTCATATAAAAAGAACTTTGCAGTATGCGTCCAGTTTTCAGTTGCACTCCCGTCTGATCAGGCCGCATGCACTTATCCGGATAAGAAAGGTGTCGTAATGCCGTCGTTTCTTCTCCTGAAGCAAAGTGGCCCACGACTGTTTTAATTACTCCTCCATATGCTCGATACTAGCACAGCGATGGAGTTTACGTCCGACCTCGTCCCACAGTTTTTCCATCGGCGAGAGATCCGGCGACCTTGCTAGCCACGTGAGTATCTCAACGCCGCGCAGAGAGTTCACTGACACGTGTGATTTATGGATGAGCATTGTCCTACTGAAAAATGGCACCACGATACTGTCGCATGAGAGCCAACACATGATGAAGCAGGATGTCCGCGACGTACCGTTGTGTCTTCATAGACCCCACCACCACTTCCAGCCGTGACGTAAAGTCGTATCCCATGAGTCCTCACAACATGGCGGCAGGAGTAATACTGCTGTGCCTCTCGAAAACATTGGAAGAAAGAAACTTTTTTCCATATCGCCGACGATGGTCATTCGGGGTAGTGTAGAACCGC
Source organism: Schistocerca cancellata (assembly GCF_023864275.1). NCBI lineage: Eukaryota > Metazoa > Arthropoda > Insecta > Orthoptera > Acrididae > Schistocerca > Schistocerca cancellata. Next base: position 725,145,553 of record NC_064626.1, on the reverse strand, counting down.
AATTACCGCTAATAAAAGTTCGAAGCCATTAATCAGCAGTCCATACTTCCCGGCCTCTGCACTACTCCACACGCAGCCGTTTGTGTTGTGTTGGTAACGACAGCCTGCTCATGGACCGGTGATTCCCTAGTCCATCAGCTCCTCGTCTCCAACCAATGGTGAAGCCAGAAATCTTGCAAACTGCCAAGTAACAGTATTTACATCCAACGAAATAAACACCGAGAAAGTAAGCGTTTCCAACCTCCTTGGCATGATTCTCCGAAAATAAGAGCGATATGCCATAAAGATATTAGATTGTGTTTAGTACATCATTCCTAAAGCGCGCTTTGGTCGGTATCGCCCTGTCGCGTCCTCACCTTCCGCCTTCGAGTGGGCTTTACTGGAATCTCTAACCGTTTGACGTGCCCAGAGAGTGGACAAAAGGTCGATTAGGGGAGTCCTGCGAGTTACCATTCGATAATTGGTTGGCCGCTACTAACATCAGACTCCTGCTACCGTAGCTCGATGCACGTGAGCAGCTCGTAGTGGCTTGCCTTTTATGTATCCTTTTTATATAAATTTTGTGACTTAAGCTTTATCGCTCGATTTTTTGTTTAATACATGACATGCCAATTTGAGTTTTATTTCTGATGAAGGCACTCATAGCAGTGCCGAAACCTAAGTCAAAAGACTCCCTTTTTGCGACCGAGGGCTGCTATTGCTGTTTATTTTACTTTGTAAACGGTCGCTGACTACACTGTCATGTTCAGAACTTAAAAGTCATGTGACACCGTTCGTACTCCTCTGAGCCTCCACAGACGGTCACGCCCATCGTGATACTACGTGTAGAGCCGAGACTTGTCTGTGAAAAAACGTCGCAATGTCACCCCTGTGTCTGATTTAGTCGCGGGCCCGCAACTGTCGGCGGTCACTGCTGCCACGTCAATAGAGGCCGTGATAACGGCTGACAGTTCATAGTGTTCCAATCGTCATCGCACTGTCCGTGTTGATGTTTGTCTTGCTGGAATCAAGCACACCGCCTGACTCAAGGCCGGGCGAACTATAGTTTACGTCCGCTCTCCCCGGAAGTAGCCGTGCAGAGCTGAGATCTTGCATGGCACTGATTACAATCCTCACGAACCCACTGATTCCATATCATCACCGCAGCCGTGGTGTCACGAGCAACAATAGCAGCAATACTGAAACTTCCTGGCAGATTAAAACTGTGTGCCCGACCGAGACTCGAACTCGGGACCTTTGCCTTTCGCGGGCAAGTGCTCTACCATCTGAGCTACCGAAGCACGACTCACGCCCGGTACTCACAGCTTTACTTCTGCCAGTATCTCGTCTCCTACCTTCTAGCAGCAATACTGTTTAAGATAAGGTACAGTCTCGATAAGCCACGATCCTGTCGTTGTCAAATCCCGGTAAGTGTTGGTATACCGACATAAAAAAAAAGATCGTAGCACCAAGAATGAGTTGTGCGTCGCAAACGAAAGTTGGTAGGCGCATTTCCACATCTGAAAACTGATGTCTACTCAAATTTCGGACCAGCCGCATTAGAGTAGCTATACTAGCGCCACTATGGAGGATACCAATCAGGTTCGCTTTTAAAAACATGCTGTAATGGTCGCAAGAGTTAGTTACCCTTAAGATGGTACGTGGTGAGATAATGATAATCGAGAATGCCTTTAAGGCGACGAAGATGCCATTAGCGCCTCACTGGTTTTGAACGAGTTCGTGCAACAGGGATACGAGAAGCTGGAAGTTCTTTCTGTGCTGTAGAAAAACCATGGCAGGTATGTAGTCACTGTACATCACTGCTGGCAGCGCTGTGGCTGAGTGGTTCTAGGCGCTACAGTCTGGAACCGCGCGACTGCTACGGTCGCAGATTCGAATCCTGCCTCGGGCATGGATGTGTGTGATGTCCTTTGATTATTTAGGTTTAAGTAGTTCTAAGTTCTAGGGGACTGATGACCACAGCAGTTAAGTCCCATAGTGCTCAGAGTTATTTTTTGCTGGCAGCGATCGCCACGAGAAGGTACGCTTGCAAGAAGACCAGACTCCGGACAGCCACTTGGGACTACAGAGAGGGAAGTCGATCGTGTTCGGTGTATGGTTCAAATGGCTCTGAGCACTATGGGACTTAACATCTGTGGTCATCAGTCCCCTAGAATGTAGAACTACTTAAACCTAACCAACCCAAGGACATCACACACATTCATGCCCGAGGCAGGATTCGAACCTGCGACCGTAGCGGTCGCGCGGTTCCAGACTGTAGCGCCTAGAACCACTCGGCCACCCCGGCCGGCTATTCGGTGTATGACACGGCGCATTGTACCGCATCTGCAGCAGCATTTCGAACAGCAGTTGGCACCACAGCTACACAACGAACTGTTACAATTTTTTTTACTTTAAGGGCAGCTCCGAGCCAGACACCCTGCAGCGTGCATTCCACTGACCGCAAACCACCGCCATTTGCGACTACAGTGTTGTCAAGCGAGAGCTCATTGGAGGACAAGGAGGACATCTGTTGTGTTTGCTTATGAAAGCTGGTTCTGTCTAGGTGCCCGTGATGGTCGTGTGTTGGTTAGAAAGAGGCCAGTTGACGACCTGCAACCAGCTTCTCTGTGTACTATATACACCGGATCTACACGTGGAGTTGTGGTCTGGGGTGCGATTTCATGTGACAGCAAGAGCACTCTCATAGTTATCCCACGCATCGTGACTGCAAATCTGTACGTCAATCTGGCGATTCGACCTGCTGCGCTGCCGTTCACGAACAGCGACCCAGGTGTTATTTTCCAACAGGGTAACGCTCACCAACATACCGCTGTTGTAACCCAATGTTATCTACAGTGTCGACATGTTGTCTTGGCCTGCTAGGTCACCAGATCTGTCACGTATCAGGCACATATGGGACATCATCGGACGACAGTTCCAGCGTCATCCACCAACAGCATTAAGCGACCCTCTTTTGACCGACCCAGTGCAACAGGCAAGAACCGGCACGTGTACAACGCAACGCATGCACATTTGCATGCTTGCATTCAACGTTCTTCCGGTTACACCGATTACTGATGTACCATCATTTCACATTTGCAATAGCTTATCTCGCGCTTAAATTAATCTGTGGTAGTGCCAAGTTACTCATTTAAATTTGTTACCTAGACAGATGTATTCCCGAAATTGATTACAGTTAATTAGTTTTTGGTGTTGCGATTTTTTCCCCGTTAGTGTACTTTCCTTATTACACAAGGTCTTCTCGCGGAATCCATCATTCGAATGTAGTTTCTGAGTTGGAAATCCGCTTCGTAATCGTTCCCCATGCGCAAAATGCAGATGGCTTCCTTCCTACGTAACTCGTACGGTTGCGCTGAAATGCTGATACCAGTTTTGACATTTTTTTTTTTTTTTGCATGCCTCCTTCATGGTGTTACAATTTTAGTTACTAGCCAGGTACGTGAACACAGTCGTCACTCACCTGCGGAATGTTAACGAATATTTCGTATTTGAACATAGGAGGAAGGTGCAAACGACCACCCATTCATATAGTACGTTGCGCATGTGTGGTCACACCAGAGAAGTGGCTGAGCAGACAGAGCGGCCTAATGAGATATCAAGCTTTTGCTACGTCTTAAGGGACTCTTTGAACAACCGCTTCACGGCAGTCTCACACTCATATTACTGTCACTGAGGTTTTACGTGAATAATGGGGCGCCACTGTCTATGAGACATGTATTCCTCCGATAATAAAGGGGCGCTCACGTTAAGGAAATGGCTGGAGGAACCTGCACTACACAGTATTTTTAACTTTCAGGTAGATCACAATGTGTACCGGAGTCGAGGGCGTGGTGTGTGTTCCAGCGTTGGGAGGAGGTCGCTTCCCGGCGGGCTGTTTGTATCCAGGAGGCCGGAGCGGCGCTGATTCACCGGCCGCGAATAGACGCGGGATAGCACGTACACGTAGCCGGGCTCGAGAAACATGGGAAGGGGACCCACACCACGCGAAGAATCGAAACCAAAAGTAAAGCTAAGCCCCGTGTTACATCTACTGCTAACATACGTGCACAAAAGATCCCTATCAAATTAAATACGAGGTGTGTTCAGTAACAATGTAACACTTTTTTCTGAAAGCAGGTTGGTTTTATTCGGGATTCCAATACTCAATATTATTCCCCATTATTTTGACTGCGAAGCCGTATTTTTCAACGACATTTCCGTTCCATGCGATGGTCTTACGGCACCACACAGGGAGGCCTTCCATTCCCGCATGGTACCACCACTGGACGGCGTCGGATCCACTGTCTCGTTATATCAATAACCTCACATCATACGTGTACTGTTTCCCACGGAGTGCATGCTTCATTGAGTCAAACAGATGGAAGTCTGAAGGTGCGAGATACGGGCTGTAGGCTGAATGAGGAAGAACACTCCAATGAAGCTTTGTGAGCTGCTCTCGGGTGCACAGACCTGTTAGAGGCCTGCATTGTCACGGAGAAGTAGAAGTCCCTTTGCAGATGTTCCTTCGTTGCTCTTTATGGTCTTCCATTAGGCGGGCACACACCGTTGAGTACCCCAACTGATGAACGAATGTACCGATTATCTCGAATGAGAGTGTCCGCACGTTCCAACATTACAGACGCCAGAGCTGTGTGCAGCCAGCCGGCACGCGGCAGTGTGGACACGTTTGCGCGACCTTGCTGTAGTGGCGACAGACGCCTCGCTCCAACGACTCACCTTGCTTTTGTTCACTGATAAGTCTCCGTGGACATCCTGCAAGCGCCTATGAATATCTGCTTTGGTCTGGTTTATCGCCAAAAGAAACTCAGAGTCATCTCTCGGCTTGTAACGCACCTCCGTTAGACAAGCCACTTTGAAGGCTACGTATAGTGCCTTCGAATATTTTACTTGAAAATTATTGGAGTTTTTAAAATAAAACAAACGTTATTAACATTTTACATCTTTTTTATTCGTGTCTATATATTTATTTCCTCCATATAGTCACCCTGGCGACGAACACGTTTCTCCTGAAACTTCCTGGCAGATTAAAACTGTGTGCCGGACCAAGACTCGGGACCTTTTCCTTTCGCGGGCAACTGCTCTACCAGCTGAGCTACCTATGCACGACTCACGCCCCGTCCTCACGGCTTTACTTTTGCCAGTACCTCCTGCCGGAGGTTCGAGTCCTGCCTCGGGCTTTGTGTGTGTGTGTGTGTGTGTGTGTGTGCTCTTAGCATATTTAGTTTAAGTAGTGTTCAAGTCTAGGGACCGATGACTTCAGCAGTTTGGTCCCTTAGGAACACACACACACACACACACACACACACACACACACACACACACACACACACACACACGTACGTACGTACGTTTCTCCCAGAGAGACCAGTTAGTTGATATTGTCGCTGCAGAATGTTTCACTTTGTTGGCAGAGCTACAACCTCACCTCTTCTTGCACCGCTTCTTTACCGTCAAAGTAAATTCCTAGAAGCGTATTCTTTAAGTTTTGGCAACTGATGAAAATCGAAGGTGGTCAAGTCGAGACTGTGTTGGGGATGATCGGTAACTGATCCCATGGCGTATGATTGTTGCGTATGTCGCAGCGCTAGTGTGTGGTGTGGCACTATCCTTCTGAAGGAGAGGGTGTTCCATCTGTGGATGAACTCTTGGAATCGGAAACAAGACTACAGCACACTGTTTCTCATGCACTAACATAGTTACGTTACATACCCCCATGTTATACGCTAGAATCCGAGCCCTCTAGTGGTAGAGGGCTGCAAATATGAAGACATGAAAAATAGAGATGTAGAATGTAGAACGTTTGTTTTATTTAAAAAGCTACAAGAGTTTTCACATAAAAATTCGAAACCATTCTTTTCATCAGGCCCTCAGATGAGATATTGGTGTAACACTATAAATCGGTAATCGATATAGGCCTTATGTTGTGTATTAACAGCAGGGTAAATCAGGGCGTATTTCTAAATATATGTTATTCACGTAGATTAATCGCTGTGTGCCGTGTAGTTTTAGAAACGCAAAGGACGAAATGTTAACTAAGTCCTCAAATCCATCCATCCCAGAATACTAGTAGCCTTTCCCTTATTATACTGTCTATTGGCTAATATCCGTGTGGTTCCTGTAACAATCTCATGGCCAACTCATTTTTTCCTCTCTCCAATGGAAGTACTTTCCCGCCTCTGATGTACTGGCGTCTACAATGAAAGTGAAGGTTGTATTTGCACATCTCACGTTATTCGAAAATAGTGGGTTGCCTATTGACAACCTGTGAAGCCCCAATTGATCTCTCACCCTAAACTTTGGGCAGGAAACATCAGCGGTGTAAAATTTTCTGAGTTCGAATGAGTCACATATTTCTTCCAATGGATACAAAACTCGTAGATTCATAAAATTTCATTTATCCTATTTGACAACAGCCACGAAAACATGCAGAGTCAAGTATGCTAGTCGACAATTACTGCAGAGAAGAAATCCTTTTTTATTGTACTGCCTGCCACTCAGAGGTACAGAGAAAGTGAGACACAGCGAGAGCAGAACGCTTTAGACCTGGTCAGAATCGCATAAAAGTAACAGCTTTATACAGTGAGTATTCGACTTCGTGCATTACATACGATCATTAACTACAGAAGTATGACGTACGGCCTGTCAAGGGTTAGTAATATTTTATGATGATTATTTCTATTTTTTCACTCATTATTCCAAATTTTTGCACTCATCTTGTTAAAGCAAACTGTCGGAAAATGAGTAATTCGCAGCTTTCGACGTTTCGAATAACTTGTTCAGCCACCACGAAGTTATCGATGAAAACGCTATGGCAGGGAAAGCCATGCTTATTAAGCAGCTGGTGGAGCTGGAGCACCAGCCGCGATCAAACGCGAGGATGGGTATTAGAGGTGACCCGGGGCCGGAACAGGCCGGCGAGTCCGGAGGCAGCCGATCGGCCGTTTTAATTAACGCACCGCCAATTCATTTCCCCGGGCGCCGCGACTTTTCCGGCAGCGCCGCCCACCCCCACCCATCTTCCTGCCTTTTTTTGCGGGCAGTGTCGCGGCCGTACTTATTAATTACACGCCTCGCTGGAAAGAACGCGACCGATCGACGGAAAGCAGCGACATGGATGGAACGCTACAATAAACACGGGAAACCTTTGTCTCATTCGTACAAAGAAAACATTTGCAAAGGCTGAAACTTTCCCGCTCGCTGTCTGCGAGAGGAAAATCACAGTCGTAGCGAGTGGAGAGTGCTTTTAACTGTGAACGAAATAATTTCGCAGACAGCTACCAAGAAGGTTGGTTCTCTATAATAGCCACCCCCTGCGCACGCCTCAGACTACACACACGTCCGTGTCGAACTCCTGGACGCCGGACAAGATACTTTAACAGTTGAAATACGGTCTGATACGTACGATCGTGGTCGGATTAATCAGCAGTGAAGTGTTTTTGACAACAACCTAAGACATATAAATACGTCACATACGAACAGAAGAAAAATTCAAGTACAATAAATAATACGTCCAAACACAGCCGCAGCGTTGGTAATTGCTTGGCGTCTGCGACGCATGCTTGAAACCAAGTTTTCCGCGTATTCAGTAGAAGGGACCTCAGAATGCGTCGAATTTGCGTTGAAAGCTGTTACAAAGTGAAGATCGTTTTCCTTTCCGACTTCTTTTTTATATAAAGCAATACATTTTCGATAAGATTAGCGGTTGAGAATAGGTTTTTCGAAAAAAAAGGCTAATAATCATTTTGCTCACTTTTCGAATAACTTTACCGGTTCAGTCACGTTCTTAAAAGTTATTCACGTTTTTAACTAATTTATAGCGTGCTACCCACTTTTACCCAAATTACTTCTATTTCCCCACAGATTTAGACGCCGTGGCATGACTCTTCTCGGACCTTTGAGGTGGCTATGGAGAAAAACAGCCTCAAAACGTGACGCGTGAACTGCACTCCGTCTCTTCTTGTGTATCTCAGTCACGAATTCAAAATAAAGTAGTGCTTAATGAACATTGCATGAAGGACATAGCGTCGCTCTCTTGGTTTGTGAAAGAACTAAGGCGATATCTTTTACATTCTTTGAGTAATACCGACGACACTCTTACTTCAGAGACTGTAGACGGAAATACAAAACAAGGTTTAGAGTTTGTCATGTACGTGTTGCATACCTGCTTCCACATACAGAGAAAAGAATATTCGTCAGAAACTATCATGAACGTAATTCGTGTGCGGCGTCCATAATCAGAACAAACTATGCCCTACCAAAATCTAACTATGAATTAACCTATAACTGCTTGAACCCTCAAAGTGCTGAAAACGAATAACAACGATGCATACAACCTAGAAACATTCGCGAATTACTTAACTCGATCGCAGGTTAGCTGTTAATTACAGTCAAGAAATTCATCACATCCCACTCCAAGGGTGGTTGTTGTAAATGTCAACGGCATCTTGTCCAGTTACCGTTGCACTCGTCGCAGGGTGGAGTCGTCCCAAAGTGAAGTGGGCCACACTATTTTTAACAACGCTCGCGCTACTCAGAAGCCACTCAGTCTTGTGCTGTCTATTCTTCTCTGGCTAGCCTACTGGAGCAAGTACTAACTCTCTGCCTGTTCTAGCCGAGTGTGGGGCCGTAGTCGTTGCCACTTTTTAAGTACTGAAACACGGACAAATTATCAGAAACGTTAAGTAATGTTATTACGAAGCTATACAGGGTGTGTTAACAAATAACAAACCACCTTTAATATGTTCTGCAGGACGACAAGGTGGTCAGTTTTCGAGATATAAGCCACAGGCGTGCACAGATTGCTCGCCGTGTAGCGTCAAAGTTTAAGAACGGTGGCGTCGATGCTCCTCTGATTGTTTTTGGTAGTACACAGACTACTAGCCATCAGCGTAAGCTGGATTCAGGGACTACAGTGAATAACATTTCTGTGCATGTGCTGCATTTCCCTATATTGACCTGTTCTACTCGACCGTATCTGAAAAGGTTAACCAACAAAAATACTTAACTCGACGATCGCAGCAAATGAGCTAAGATTACCAGAGACCAGATACCATCAAATACGAGTAGGTGTTACGTTTACAGGGTGGAGTCGTTCCGAGACCGTAGCGTGTACGGAGAGTAAATTGTGTTTCTTGTACTTTTTACATTTTCTTGTACATACAGAAGTGCTGTGTAGTACTCTCTCTCTCTCTCTCTCTCTCTCTCTCTCTCTCTCTCTCTCTCTCCATCCGATCAAGCCTTGAAGGCCCAACGGCACCGACTGACCGCCGAGTCTTCCTCAGCCTACAGGCGTAACTTAGTGTGCACACGGAGGGGAATGTCGTCAGCACATAAATCTCTTGGCCATTAACAACTTTCGTAACCGGAGACGCTACTTCCTAATCAAGCAGCTCCTCAATTTGCCTCACAAGAGCTGTATGCACCGCGCTCGGCAACAGCGCTTGGCAGAGCTCTCCACATGCTAACCTAGTCCGCAGCGCGTACCTTCGGTGATCTGATGGGAACCTGTGTTACCACTGTGGAAAGACCTTGGCTTAGAGTTGTCTATTACTGAGAAATTTATTACAGTATTGATGGATCTTCTGAATACAAATCAGCTATTCGGCATCTCTGTCCGGTATTTGTTATCAAAAACAGTTCACCACATGTCCAAGCACTTTCAGTGGGTTGCCTTTAGAGAGGAGTTCTGGAACGCAGCGAAGAGGAACTCTCCACCAGCACGTGCCAAGCATTGTAACTGTTGTTTACATCCAAAACTTAAGTGCAAACAACAGTCTGCGACAAGTGCTCCGTACATACCATCGGCATGAAGTCCATGCAGACGGTATGTACGTAGCTCTTGTCGCAAACTGCTGAACTCTTTGCAATGGAATTTGTACTCGTCATGGTAGTCTTCAGTCTGCACACTGGAGTTAACAGTGCTGCACACACTCGCCGCAGTTTTCGCCTTTGGTGCTATTTACCGATGAATGGACAGTATTTGAACCTACACGAAGTTCATACTTGTACACGTAAAACCTTAGTTTTGGAGAGGTCACCAGTGTGAACGTATGCGTATTGGCCGGAATAATTTGTGACCAGATGATGTACACTGAAGGTGGAGTGGGACCGCGGGGGGGGGGGGGGGGAGAAACAACGACCACGGGGGGGGGGAGGACCACGGGGGGGGGGGGGAAGGACCACGGGGGGGGGGGGGGGGGGAAGGACCACGGGGGGGGGGGGGAAAGGACCACGGGGGGGGGGGGGGGGAAGGACCACGGGGGGGGGGGGGAAAGGACCACGGGGGGGGGAAAGGACCACGGGGGGGGGGGAAAGGACCACGGGGGGGGGGGGAAAGGACCACGGGGGGGGGGGGGGAAGGACCACGGGGGGGGGGGGGGGAAGGACCACGGGGGGGGGGGGGAAGGACCACGGGGGGGGGGGGAAGGACCACGGGGGGGGGGGGAAGGACCACGGGGGGGGGGGGGGGGGGGAAGGACCACGGGGGGGGGGGGGAAAGGACCACGGGGGGGGGGGGGGGAAAGGACCACGGGGGGGGGGGGGGAAAGGACCACGGGGGGGGGGGAAAGGACCACGGGGGGGGGGGGGGGAAAGGACCACGGGGGGGGGGGGGGGAAAGGACCACGGGGGGGGGGGGGAAAGGACCACGGGGGGGGGGGGAAAGGACCACGGGGGGGGGGGGGGGAAAGGACCACGGGGGGGGGGGGGGGAAAAGGACCACGGGGGGGGGGGGGGGGAAAGGACCACGGGGGGGGGGGGGAAAGGACCACGGGGGGGGGGGGGGAAAGGACCACGGGGGGGGGGAAAGGACCACGGGGGGGGGGGGAAAAGGACCACGGGGGGGGGGGGGGGAAAGGACCACGGGGGGGGGGGGGGGAAAGGACCACGGGGGGGGGGGGGAAAGGACCACGGGGGGGGGGGGGAAAAGGACCACGGGGGGGGGGGGAAAAGGACCACGGGGGGGGGGGGGGAAAAGGACCACGGGGGGGGGGGGGGAAAAGGACCACGGGGGGGGGGGGGGAAAAGGACCACGGGGGGGGGGGGGGGGGAAAAGGACCACGGGGGGGGGGGGGGGGGAAAAGGACCACGGGGGGGGGGGGGGGGGAAAAGGACCACGGGGGGGGGGGGGGAAAAGGACCACGGGGGGGGGGGGGGAAAAGGACCACGGGGGGGGAAAAGGACCACGGGGGGGGAAAAGGACCACGGGGGGGGAAAAGGACCACGGGGGGGGAAAAGGACCACGGGGGGGGAAAAGGACCACGGGGGGGGAAAAGGACCACGGGGGGGGAAAAGGACCACGGGGGGGGAAAAGGACCACGGGGGGGGAAAAGGACCACGGGGGGGGAAAAGGACCACGGGGGGGGAAAAGGACCACGGGGGGGGAAAAGGACCACGGGGGGGGAAAAGGACCACGGGGGGGGAAAAGGACCACGGGGGGGGAAAAGGACCACGGGGGGGGAAAAGGACCACGGGGGGGGAAAAGGACCACGGGGGGGGAAAAGGACCACGGGGGGGGAAAAGGACCACGGGGGGGGAAAAGGACCACGGGGGGGGAAAAGGACCACGGGGGGGGAAAAGGACCACGGGGGGGGAAAAGGACCACGGGGGGGGAAAAGGACCACGGGGGGGGAAAAGGACCACGGGGGGGGAAAAGGACCACGGGGGGGGAAAAGGACCACGGGGGGGGAAAAGGACCACGGGGGGGGAAAAGGACCACGGGGGGGGAAAAGGACCACGGGGGGGGAAAAGGACCACGGGGGGGGAAAAGGACCACGGGGGGGGAAAAGGACCACGGGGGGGGAAAAGGACCACGGGGGGGGAAAAGGACCACGGGGGGGGAAAAGGACCACGGGGGGGGAAAAGGACCACGGGGGGGGAAAAGGACCACGGGGGGGGAAAAGGACCACGGGGGGGGAAAAGGACCACGGGGGGGGAAAAGGACCACGGGGGGGGAAAAGGACCACGGGGGGGGAAAAGGACCACGGGGGGGGAAAAGGACCACGGGGGGGGAAAAGGACCACGGGGGGGGAAAAGGACCACGGGGGGGGAAAAGGACCACGGGGGGGGAAAAGGACCACGGGGGGGGAAAAGGACCACGGGGGGGGAAAAGGACCACGGGGGGGGAAAAGGACCACGGGGGGGGAAAAGGACCACGGGGGGGGAAAAGGACCACGGGGGGGGAAAAGGACCACGGGGGGGGGAAAAGGACCACGGGGGGGGGAAAAGGACCACGGGGGGGGAAAAGGACCACGGGGGGGGAAAAGGACCACGGGGGGGGAAAAGGACCACGGGGGGGGAAAAGGACCACGGGGGGGGAAAAGGACCACGGGGGGGGAAAAGGACCACGGGGGGGAAAAGGACCACGGGGGGGGAAAAGGACCACGGGGGGGGAAAAGGACCACGGGGGGGGAAAAGGACCACGGGGGGGGAAAAGGACCACGGGGGGGGAAAAGGACCACGGGGGGGGAAAAGGACCACGGGGGGGGAAAAGGACCACGGGGGGGGAAAAGGACCACGGGGGGGGAAAAGGACCACGGGGGGGGAAAAGGACCACGGGGGGGGAAAAGGACCACGGGGGGGGAAAAGGACCACGGGGGGGGAAAAGGACCACGGGGGGGGAAAAGGACCACGGGGGGGGAAAAGGACCACGGGGGGGGAAAAGGACCACGGGGGGGGAAAAGGACCACGGGGGGGGAAAAGGACCACGGGGGGGGAAAAGGACCACGGGGGGGGAAAAGGACCACGGGGGGGGAAAAGGACCACGGGGGGGGAAAAGGACCACGGGGGGGGAAAAGGACCACGGGGGGGGAAAAGGACCACGGGGGGGGAAAAGGACCACGGGGGGGGAAAAGGACCACGGGGGGGGAAAAGGACCACGGGGGGGGAAAAGGACCACGGGGGGGGAAAAGGACCACGGGGGGGGAAAAGGACCACGGGGGGGGAAAAGGACCACGGGGGGGGAAAAGGACCACGGGGGGGGAAAAGGACCACGGGGGGGGAAAAGGACCACGGGGGGGGAAAAGGACCACGGGGGGGGAAAAGGACCACGGGGGGGGAAAAGGACCACGGGGGGGGAAAAGGACCACGGGGGGGGAAAAGGACCACGGGGGGGGAAAAGGACCACGGGGGGGGAAAAGGACCACGGGGGGGGAAAAGGACCACGGGGGGGGAAAAGGACCACGGGGGGGGAAAAGGACCACGGGGGGGGAAAAGGACCACGGGGGGGGAAAAGGACCACGGGGGGGGAAAAGGACCACGGGGGGGGAAAAGGACCACGGGGGGGGAAAAGGACCACGGGGGGGAAAAGGACCACGGGGGGGAAAAGGACCACGGGGGGGAAAAGGACCACGGGGGGGAAAAGGACCACGGGGGGGAAAAGGACCACGGGGGGGAAAAGGACCACGGGGGGGAAAAGGACCACGGGGGGGAAAAGGACCACGGGGGGGAAAAGGACCACGGGGGGGAAAAGGACCACGGGGGGGAAAAGGACCACGGGGGGGAAAAGGACCACGGGGGGGAAAAGGACCACGGGGGGGAAAAGGACCACGGGGGGGAAAAGGACCACGGGGGGGAAAAGGACCACGGGGGGGAAAAGGACCACGGGGGGGAAAAGGACCACGGGGGGGAAAAGGACCACGGGGGGGAAAAGGACCACGGGGGGGAAAAGGACCACGGGGGGGAAAAGGACCACGGGGGGGAAAAGGACCACGGGGGGGAAAAGGACCACGGGGGGGAAAAGGACCACGGGGGGGAAAAGGACCACGGGGGGGAAAAGGACCACGGGGGGGAAAAGGACCACGGGGGGGAAAAGGACCACGGGGGGGAAAAGGACCACGGGGGGGAAAAGGACCACGGGGGGGAAAAGGACCACGGGGGGGAAAAGGACCACGGGGGGGAAAAGGACCACGGGGGGGAAAAGGACCACGGGGGGGAAAAGGACCACGGGGGGGAAAAGGACCACGGGGGGGAAAAGGACCACGGGGGGGAAAAGGACCACGGGGGGGAAAAGGACCACGGGGGGGAAAAGGACCACGGGGGGGAAAAGGACCACGGGGGGGAAAAGGACCACGGGGGGGAAAAGGACCACGGGGGGGAAAAGGACCACGGGGGGGAAAAGGACCACGGGGGGGAAAAGGACCACGGGGGGGAAAAGGACCACGGGGGGGAAAAGGACCACGGGGGGGAAAAGGACCACGGGGGGGGAAAAGGACCACGGGGGGGGAAAAGGACCACGGGGGGGGAAAAGGACCACGGGGGGGGAAAAGGACCACGGGGGGGGAAAAGGACCACGGGGGGGGAAAAGGACCACGGGGGGGGAAAAGGACCACGGGGGGGAAAAGGACCACGGGGGGGGAAAGGACCACGGGGGGGGAAAAGGACCACGGGGGGGGAAAAGGACCACGGGGGGGGAAAAGGACCACGGGGGGGAAAAGGACCACGGGGGGGAAAAGGACCACGGGGGGGAAAAGGACCACGGGGGGGGAAAAGGACCACGGGGGGGAAAAGGACCACGGGGGGGAAAAGGACCACGGGGGGGAAAAGGACCACGGGGGGGAAAAGGACCACGGGGGGGAAAAGGACCACGGGGGGGAAAAGGACCACGGGGGGGAAAAGGACCACGGGGGGGAAAAGGACCACGGGGGGGAAAAGGACCACGGGGGGGAAAAGGACCACGGGGGGGAAAAGGACCACGGGGGGGAAAAGGACCACGGGGGGGAAAAGGACCACGGGGGGGAAAAGGACCACGGGGGGGAAAAGGACCACGGGGGGGAAAAGGACCACGGGGGGGAAAAGGACCACGGGGGGGAAAAGGACCACGGGGGGGAAAAGGACCACGGGGGGGAAAAGGACCACGGGGGGGGGGGAAAGGACCACGGGGGGGGGGGAAAGGACCACGGGGGGGAAAAGGACCACGGGGGGGAAAAGGACCACGGGGGGGAAAAGGACCACGGGGGGGAAAAGGACCATGGGAAATGGAAAGCAAAAAGGAAAAGGAAGGAATGCATGTCATCATCTGCATCAGAACTTCATGCGGAGTCAGTGGCGACGAGTGAAAATGTGTACTGGACTGGGATTCGAACCCGGGATCTCCTGCTTACTAGGCAGTTCCGTTAATCACTGTGCCACCCGGACACACTGTTTTGTCGCCATTGCGCGGATCTTGGTACGTCCCTCAGCCGAGCCACATTCCCATTTAGCGCTATCTATTCGCAGTCCCCGTCCATGTCTCCACTGTTCGCTACTTTGATATTCCTGCAAGAGATCGAATGTGAGTGCTTTCGCACTGAATGTAGTTGATTCATAACCCATCGAAGCTAATCAATTATATGAATGCATATTGTCTGTTCTTCGAGGCACATGCGAAAGGACAGACACCACGCATTTCTATATATGTGATCAGATCATTGGGCGGAACCGAATTCCGGACTGACAGCACCCATCTACCCCATTTTTCTGGCAGATGGCTTCCTACCCTGTTGGATAAGGTACCACTATGGTAGTGTCAGATAATGTGGCTACAAAGCGACGGTCTTGCAGCTGAGTACGACCCAAACGTGTGGCACCAGACGAACGTCTCATACAAAAGTCAAACTAACAGAAGTGACCTGTTCCACACCCATCTCGGTGACTATCTTCCATCTTTTGACTATTTTCTACGGGTCAGTAAGACAACTATGATGTATGCTACTTCTTGATCACCTGACGAGGACTTATCAGCGCAACCGCCCTTGTTTCACCGTATGACCTCTGCTCCGCCGATGTACACACTGCATTCAAGTAGGTGGACAGTAACTTGACGCCTTGTGTAATGTACTGCATGGCGTGAGGCGCCTTTTCTTTAACATACCTCATGCCGACTGATAATCACGTCCGAACAGTTGTCTAACTTTGAAGCCCCGCGTCCAAACCACGAAATTCTGGACATTGATTTCGTCTTGGAAAATTATCACTTTTCGATCCTTCTCCACATGCTAATCGTTTCGCAGTAGCTTTCCGTGCATCCTTCCACTTTACACTGCTAACTCATGGGTTGTGTAACGCCGAAAGAAACTCTCAAATTTCAATACCCAGAGCGCAACAACTACACACTTCCCGACGCGAGTTCCCGCTTGAAAGATAATTAGTTTTCTGTCTCGTGTAACACACTCCGAGTTTTGTTTCTTTAAATGCACACTGCACGTGCTGTATCATGTGAAAGGCGTGGCGCGTGACGCGTTGGGAGCAGCGTCGTGTTGACGCTGATTTCGCCGCCACGTCGCGCTCGATGCCTGCAGTAACACGGCGGACGCACCTCACGCGAAGCAGCCCGCGGCCGGCCCAGCGAAGCGGCAGGGGGGCATGTTTATTGGCCAGCCGCCAGCAGCGACCGCCGATGAACAAGGGACAGCGCCACCGGCTGCCGTCCACAAACACAGACCATTTAAAAGCCGCGCCGCCCACAAACGTCTACACAAAACGCTCATCATTCGCACCGCTCTGCCCGACGCAATCAACTTGTCGCCGGTTTTCATGTATTAAGCCTACCGAAATGCCTGACAAAGTATCGGTGAGTCCTCGTTTTCACACACTTGATGCTAGTGATAACATAGCGCTCGTCCTTCACGAAAATATTTTCATCGTTATCTTATGTTGCATCTAAATATAAACTTACGTATTTGAGAATTTTAACACTCATAAGAAAATATCCCTACCGAATGAAAACTGGGAGACTGAGTACTTGTGCAAGCGATGCGTAATTACTATTTCACGGAAACGGGGAACGTGGCAGAAATTCCCAAAGAGATTCTCGTCATATTTAAATTACACTAGCGTCAAAACATAATACCTCGGTGTTCCAAAACTCCTTCACTAGAGAAGATGCAATAGTTATTCTCAATCCGAACGAAGATCAACTGCGGACATGAGTAACTTACAGGTAGACATCAACGGTGGAGCGAAGCAACTTCCGTCACTTAAGAAAGGCAAGTCTTCTCGCCTAGCCTTTATACCAATTAAGTTCCATTCGGAGAATGCTAAAGCAAAAGCTCCGTATTTCACATTCATATAAAACCGCTCGTTTGACGAAAGATCCGCATCTGAAGGATGGAAAAGTTCCACACGTCACACCATTACTCAAGAAAGAAAATAGAAGTAATCCGCTGCATTACACACCCATTCTGGAGTCCATTTGCAGTAGAATTTGGAACATGGACTTTCTCGAACCTTAGGAATTGCCTCCAAGAAAACTGTATATTGCCACATATCACGGATTCAGAAAATATCGCTCTTACGAAACACAACAGGTTCTTTATCCACTGGAAGTACTGATTGCTATTGACAGAGGATCTCGAGTTCATTACATGTATCTAAATTTCCAAAGTGCTTTTCACATCGTTCCTCACAAGCATATTCCAATCAAATTGCTCGCCTACGGAGTATCGTCTCAGTCGCGCGACTGAATTTTTGATTTCCTATCAGACATGTTACAGCTCGTAGCAACTGATGGAAAGTCATCAAACATAACACAAATGACATCCTGCGTTCCCCAAGCAAGTGTTATAGGCCCTCTGATGTGCCTAATCTACGTAAACGATTTAGGAGACTTTCTGAGCAACCCTCTTCGATTGTTTGCAGATGATGCTGTCGCCATCTATTAAACTCACCAGAAGCTAAAAACCAATTGCAAAATGACTTCGACACCATATCTGTATGGTGCGAATCCGTTAAGTTTCGATTACAAGATAATTCACACATATCGCCAGGCTCTCAAATCAGTTAAATAACTGGGAAATTTGTGGTAAGTTCTGTGGGACTAAACTGCTAATATCATCGGTCCCTAGGCTTACACACTACTTTATCTAACTTTAACTTACGCTAACGACAACACACATCCATGAACAAAGGAGGACTCAAACCTCCGACGGGGGGAGCCATGCGTACCGTGGCAAGGCGCCCTAGACCGCACGGCTAAGTAACTAGTGGTAACACTTAGTTGTGGGAACGATGGAGCAAAGAATGAGATTTGTTCGGAGAACACTTAGAAGATGCAAACAGAAGGGAACCTCTGCCTTGCTGCACTCGCTGGACAGTGTGTAAGGCGTTCACAGCCTGACCGAGTTGCCTCCGAACACGTCTCCGGCGACTGTCTGTTTGAAGGCATATGCGACACTCATCGTTGAAGAGAACGTGATGCCAGTCCTGAGCGGTCCGTTCGACATGTTGTTGGGCCCATCTGTACCGCGCTGTATGGTGCCGTGGTTGCAAAGATGGGCCTCGCCATGGACGTCGGGAGTGCAGTTGCGCATCATGCAGCCTGTTGCGCACAGTTTGAGTCTTAACACGACGTCCTGGGGCTCCACGAAAAGCATTATTCAACATGGTGACGTTGCTGTCAGGGTTCCTCCGAGCCATAATCCGTAGGTAGCGGTCATCCACTGCAGTAGTAGCCCTTGGGCGGCCTGAGCGAGGCATGTAATCGAGAGTTCCCGTCTCTCTGTATCTCTTCCATGTCCGAACGACAACGCTTTGGTTTACTCCGAGACGCCAGGACACTTCCCTTGTTGAGGGCCCTGCCTGGCACAAAGTAACAATGCGGACGCGATCGAACCGTGGTACTGACCGTCTAGGCATGGTTGAACCATAGACAACACGATCCGTGTACCTCCTTCCTGGGGGAATGACTGGAACTGATCGGCAGTTGGACCCACTCCGTCTAGTAGGCGCTGCTCATTCATGGTTTACATCTATGAGCAGGTTTAGTGACATCTCTGAACATTCAAAGGGACTGTGTCTGTGATGCAATATTCAAAGTCAACGTTTATCTTCAGTAGTTCTGGGAACCGGGGTGATGCAAAACTTTTTTTGATGTTTGGATATTCCCGTACAGAGGAGACATTTTAATTGATAGTTACATGTCCGAAGGAACACTGCATAGTATTTCTGAGCAACACAGGCACTGCAGCATCGTATTTAACCGCTGACACCGGGCAAGCGACTATCAATTAAAATGTCTTCCCTGTAAGGCGATATACATACTGGATGTACGAGCACACGTTGTAGACATATAGTTGACGACATATGGAAGTTTGGGTCTAGCCGTGGAGCGTGCTCGAATAGCCTAATGATGGGGCAGCTCGCGACAAACGGGAAATCTGGGACAGGTACAAATTTTCTATGTCGTTATTCCATTATACAGCTGATGGTTGTCCATATTAGCAATTGCGAATATATTTTGGAGATGGAACACGGGTCCCTCTTGAGGGACAGAATAGTCTTGAACAAAACAATGACGTAATAGGAGTCTCAGTTAAAAATACTCGATGTAAACACCGTCTTCACTGTGAAGAGGAAGGATGTGCCCTTTGTTCTTTTAGACTACCTGCAAAGCAACAACATATTATGACTACAGCATCGAGTCACAGTAATTATGGCGGCTTTTGATGAGTCTTAGGTATTTTGTAATGGTTCCAACCCCGAGCACCTAGGTAGCGGCTTTTTGTGCGACAGTCTCCGTTTTCCGAGGAATTCGGTAAAATTTTATGCGTACCTCCTATGCTCGTAAATTAGTCATGTTTTAGCCAGCAAGCGCAGAGTAACAGCTAAGGTTCGAGACTGCCACATTTCTGTTCAGGGTTCATATTCTACACGTGTGGTGATATTATTTAAATTTCGTGTTGAAAAATATCATTGAATAGCGTATGCCATGCAACATTGTTCAAAAACAGTAATTTTCGCCTTAGTAACTTCATTAATGAATCAATCGTTACAGCTAACTTCGTTCAAATGTTTATTCCGTTTGTGATTCGTAGCTAAAATTGCAAACATTTGGACGACGTTAGCTTCGTGCGTTTCCTAGGCATGACCATGCCTCTTGATGCATCCTCTCCTGACGGACTGTTACAGAATTTCTAGGCCCTGCCAACTGGCAGCAGACATTTGTCGACAGCATCAGTTGTTCGGAATGCGTCGTCATCGCAGTGTGTGCCAAAAGACATCAGAGAAATGGAAAAAGCAAGCATTTATACCGAAGGACGGACACAAGGAGATAAATCACAAGTAGAGGACTGTGATGGACAATCGAAGGGTGAATTCACTAACGTCACCATTAATTACACCGAAAGATTTCTTCACGTTTTGAACCTCGTTACAAGTACACCTCCGAGCACGTTTTCTGCTAATTCCATTGCAATTGGAGATGCGATGTGCATCGGAATATAAGATCTGTTGGCAGAAAGGCGAATCATTATTATGAGTGATGTAACAGGCATTATCTATTTTGTAACAAAAGGAATACGTATCTAAAGAAAGTCCTCCAGTATTTGTTCAAGGTGCCGACCAAAAGCAAAACAAACCGTTTCCTGACCACTGGACTATACGTGGGAACCAATGGGAAGTCGTAGTCATCTTGGGCGCTGGGGCGAAAGTGTATCTCATGGCTATACCCGCATGAAAACAAAGCTCACCACAGTAGCAGCAGCGCTGTCCCTTCTGGGATGTTAGACGCATGTCCAAAAATCGATAATAAAGGTTTGTGGTAGCTCAACAGATGGAATTTGCTGCCATGCAAGAAAACATGAAAATTCTCTGACCAGTAAATTATCTCTAAAGCCGCCGCCCATTTTGGGAACAGTTTAGTTGCGGCGCTGTTAATATTTAGGATGCGTGAAGGATTGTTCTTTCAGAGCCGTCCGAGAATTGATGGGACAAGACCGCCGCAATCCCGCACTAGGTCGCATCCGCTGAGAGCTTCCACCGCGCGCCGTATGTGTATGTTATCACGCATTGCGCGGTTTTTGGGTAGTCCTTAAGGCGCTGTACAGGAAAATTTGACTTCCGTTTTGCGCACCTGATTGAGCGCCTGCGCGATTCCCGTCATTTTGGATACCAACTTTCAGAGTGTGTAACTTTGCCAAGAAAATACCCAGTAGCAGCCTATCCTATGTTCTTATCTGGTAAGGATCCCTTATTGCATAGTAAATTGTTCAAATGGCTCTGAGCACTATGGGACTGAACATCTGAGGTCATCAGTCCCCTGGCACTTGGAACTACTTAAACCTAACTAACCTAAGGACATCACACACATCCATGCCCGCGGCACGATTCGAACCTGTGACCGTAGCGGTCGCGCGGTTCCAGACTGTAGCGCCTAGAACCGCTCGGCCACCCCGGCCGGCTTACTGCATAGCAGTAATCCAGAAGAGGACGGACTAGTGTAGGGTAGGCGGTCTGTTTAGTAGATCTTTCGCATCTTCCAAATGTTGTGCTAATAAAACGCAGTCTTTGATTCGCTTTCCCAGAACATTATCTATGTGATCGTTCTAATTAAGTTGTTAGTTATTGTATTCGGTAAGTTGGGTGGTTAATTGGTTGATTTTCGGGGAGGGAATCAAACAGCGAGGTCATCGGTCACATATCATGAAGAAAGGATGCAAGCGATTTAGGGGACTCACTGAAAAACTGAATCAGGATGGCCGGACGGGGATTTGAAACGACGTCCTCCCGAATGCGAGTTCAATGTGCAAGCCACTGCGCCACCTCGCTCGGTAATCTGTAAATATTTAGGCGAATTCACAGCCTTTAGATTTGTGTGATTTATAATGTAACAGAAATTTAGTGTAGTCTTTTTAGTACTCGTATGGATGACTTCACACTTTTCTTTATTTGGGTCATTTGCCACTTTTTGCAGCATCAGGTGTCTTGTCTAAATGATTTTGCAATTGGTTTTGATCTTCTGACGACCTTACCGAAACAGAATGGCTTATTTGAGAACAACAACTCTATTGATTCGTTATACCATGAAGTTGTATAGATTAGCGACTTTTTAAATGAAATCCTGAATAGTATCACCCTTCGGCTAGTTTCATTAACAAATCTTTTGGATGAGGCACAGACATAAGCTTTGATATGTGGCTTAAAATCGCTACTACTGCCTAATTTTTTGCCCCGTTAGGCTTTTTTTAATTTCAACAATAGGCATTGCCCACTGACTGAATGAGTGAGATCCGTGATGACGCCTAGCACTAGCTGCACGAGCTCGGTCTGAACAGCATCTGTAGCAGTCAACAGTAGAGTTCGAGCTCTCCGCGAGACTGGTACTGCTCACGGTTTCGTAGATTTAAGAGGAGCAAAATTATTTGCACACCCAGCGATGGTTCGAAAATCTCTTTTTTGTACTGCAAAGGGAATCTAGTTAAAAAAGTACCAGTGTTTCGGACATTAAATTTAGACCGTTTTGAAGCCAAAAGTTGCTAAGCTTTCTAAGTCGGAAATGTTAACAGCGTCAGGTGATTTCACTACTAGGAAAGTTAGTAAGCGCTCGATGTTTTTGTACTTAGCTGTGAGTGACAGTTCTCCCACGAGAGGACAGTGAGACCCGACCAGTCGCTGAAGCCCTTGCAGCTGAACTGAGCCGAACCGCAGATACTTTTCACTGATTAATAACCCTGCATCTCCGGTGCCCAGCTGGAACTCCAAGGGCTGGCTGGAGATAGCAGGAGCCAACGCCAGCTTCCGCCGTTCTGGCGGAACTGCGTGGTCAGCTGCTGTGACTGCATCCAGCGCAGCGCTGTCACCGGGCCCTGCACGCACGGGAGGACGGCTCGCAGCGTACAGCTTGTTGACACACGGCCGCCATTTGCCAGAGTTTTCCACACGCCCAACAGTGCGCGGTGCGGTGTGGACATCTTTTCGAATGACGCTTGCCGCAGTCTGCACGGTACTGGAACTTCGTGTGCTTGCGCGGTGAGTGTGTGGATGGGCGTCTCGAACCCGGCCGTTTAGTGTCAAATAGTGTTTATTCGACGCTGAGGGCCATCATTAAGATCGAGATACTTTAGTCTCTCACCAGACGTCGATGATTCTGATGACCCCGAACTCTGTGAGAGTCATGTACATAAAAAGAAGGTAATGAATGAAAACCATTTGCTGGATCCTGCTTGCAATGGCAACTAACTACTTTTGATACTTTAAATTACATAACTGAAAGTAAGATGAACTTCAGAAGTAACCTGCGAAGATTTAGGAATGTTAGAAGTTTCACTAAGACTAGAATCCGCGAAGGAGGAGGAGGAGGAGGAGGAGGAGGAGGAGGAGGAGGAGGTGTTTAACGTCCCGTCGACGACGAGGTCGTTAGAGACGGAGCACAAGCTCGGATTAGGGGATGATGGGAAAGGGAATCGGCGGTGCCCTTTTAATGGGACCATCCCGGCATTTGCCAGAAGCCATTTGGCGAAATCACGGAAAATCTAAATCTGGATGGCCGGAAGCGGGTTTGAGCCGTCGTCCTCCCGAATGAGAGTCCAGTGTGCTAACCACTGCGCCACCTCGCTCGATCGAGAATGCGATGTGGCTTAATGCTTTAGCCGTGACTTCCCTGATGGGGCTGGGCGCGCAACGACGACACGAATCAATAACTCTTTTGCCCTTTAAGTTGACAGCCTATTTTGCGTAAAACTGTGAATGTTGTTTATGACACGGACTGAATTTTAGCCTAGCTGCAAGAAGGTGTATCTAACGGCCGCGGTAGTGAGTTAAAAGAGCCCATAGTTCATTGGAAGATACATCATTATGGTTCGAGAGTGATCGCGATTTTTGCACCGCTTCGTACAAACGACTGTAGGGGATCACAGTAAAGCACTTCGTTACTTACCGGTAATGTTATAAGCACGACAATGCATTTCAAGATGTCCGAAAAACACCTCCCAGCTCTCTGAAGCCGCAGCAAAGCAGGTGAATGGCGGTGGGGACACAGCCGTGACCATCGACTGATGCCGTTACTGCTGTCAAGACAAGAGATGCACGACAGCAGCTCGCAGTAGTCTGTTGTTCCTGGTGCCCTTACTATTGCTACAGTAACAGCTGTAATTGCCGAAGTTCCAGAAACTTCAACTCCATAGTGCCACCAATGGGTACGAATGTGTTGCGGACTGCACGAAAGGTAAGTCCTTATGTTTCTGTTGCCGCGAGGGGTAGCCGCGCGGTCTTGTCACGGTCCGTGCGGCTCCACCCCCCCCCCCCCGCCCCCGCCGGGGAGGTTCGAGTCCTCCCGCGGGCATGGGTGTGAGTGTGTTAGATTAAGTTAGTGTAAGTAGTGTGTAAGCTTAGGGACCGATAACCTCAGCAGTTTGGTCACGTAAGACCATACTACAAAATTTAAAAAAAAATCATGTTCATCCCCGATATGAAAGCGTAAATCGTACACAGTGCAAGAGTCGTCATATGCCGCGAAGTTGCGTACTGAATATATGCCAATTGCAAAAACCATACAAACCAGAAAAAATGCATAGCCGCTGTATGCATAGCTATATGATGTGACACTGAGCACTTCACTTCACACAGCAGGGACCAAGCCTTTACTGTCCATCCCGTGTACTCCTATTCCGCTTTTGCGGCCGGAAGTGGCGGCTGTCGTCTTGGTGAAGGGCACCAGCTCTGACTCACTACCGATACCTGCTGTAGGCGGGGATACTAAAACGTCAGCGTGGCGAAAATGTTTTAATGAATGAAATTGCTTAAACACTTGGTAATAATTTGAGCTGTAGCACGTTTTGAGAAGTTATAAAATTCAAAATTGTTAAGGCTTTCGTGGCCAGTTGTTGACAAACTGCTTGTTGGATTCTGTCATGGGTTCTTCGGCCGACGTAAGTGGTGATTTTTCTGACGTTTCGCCGGCACGAGTGGCTGGCATTGTCAAAGTTTCACCCTACATTGTTAGTGGTGGATTCCGCCAACAATGGAGGGTGAAACTTTGACTATGCCAGCCACTCGTGCTGGCGAAACGGCATAAAAATCATCAGACGTACGTCGGTCGAAGAACCCGAGGCAGAAGCCAACAGGCAGTTTGTCAGTTATGAAATTATTTGTTTATTATTAAATAAAAGTCAAGAACGCAAATAATCATTTATTTAAAATTGATTATTTGCGTTCTTGACTGTTTTATTTAATAATAAACAGTACGGCTGAAGTCGGCGGTCCACAGGACAGTTGTGTGAAGTCAATTCTTACCTACTCCCCGCCCGAGATCGCTGTTTGTGGACTGGACATGCCGTAGATGTAACCTCAAGTCCATCACAAAGAAGCGTTTCCGTCACTGGAACTTTCCCAGGCCCCTGCACAGGAGAGAGGCCGGAAACTGGCCACATTTCTGTGGTTCAGTATCGAGAGGTGATTTAAATAACCCATTACTTTCGTGTGAGTGGTATTGAAATGACTATTTGCAAGCGATTACCAAAATGAGACGCCACTCGTCTCGCATCAGAAAATCCAACGTTCATGATCAACATGGGTAATTATAAGAGAGTGTATTTGTACTCTTAATGAGAAGATACCCTTCGTCACGCACTGTACGGTACCTTGCGTTGTACGTATGTAGGTTAAGTGTTTGTCGATTCAGTGTCAGATGACAGCGCTATATTGTTAGATCTTTAGTCTAGGGAATCTGTCAAGGCATTATCTGTCCTGACATGGTGTAACAAGTTTAATCGGTCACCGGAAGATACTTTCTTTTTCCTCTCCTCTTGTACACTTCGCCATGAAAGGGAATGAGTTACAGAAGGATGTATTGAAACGATGTAAGTAAGATACTGAAATGGAAACGAAATAAAGTTAGCTTAAATAAAAGTAAGGTGTGGGAGAGGAATCTTTTAAAAGTGTTCTTTTCTATTGGTTGGCACATAACTACAGGGTTATTACAAATGATTGAAGCGATTTCACAGCTCTACAGTAACTTTATTATCTACGATATTTTCACAATGCTTTGCACACACATACAAAAACTCAAAAAGTTTTTTTAGGCATTCACAAATGTTCGATATGTGCCCCTTTAGTGATTCGGCAGACATCAAGCCGATAATCAAGTTCCTCCCACACTCGGCGCAGCATGTCCCCATCAATGAGTTCGAAAGCATCGTTGATGCGAGCTCGCAGTTCTGGCACGTTTCTTGGTAGAGGAGGTTTAAACACTGAATCTTTCACATAACCCCACAGAAAGAAATCGCATGAGGTTAAGTCGGGAGAGCTTGGAGGCCATGACATGAATTGCTGGTCATGATCTCCACCACGACCGATTCATCGGTTTTCCAATCTCCTGTTTAAGAAATACCGAACATCATGATGGAAGTGCGGTGGAGCACCATGCTGTTGAAAGATGAAGTCAGCGCTGTCTGTCTCCAGTTGTGGCATGAGCCAATTTTCCACTATGTCCAGATACACGTGTCCTGTAACGTTTTTTTCGCAAAAGAAAAAGGGGCCCTAAACTTTAAACCGTGAGATCGCACAAAACACGTTAACTTTTGGTGAATTGCGAATTTGCTGCACGAATGCGTGAGGATTCTCTACCGCCAAGATTCGCACATTGTGTCTGTTCACTTCACCATTAAGAAAAAATCTTGCTTCATCAATGAAAACAAGTTTCGCACTGAACGCATCCTCTTCCATGAGCTGTTGCAACCGCGCCGAAAATTCAAAGCGTTTGACTTTGTCATCGGGTGTCAGGGCTTGTAGCAATTGTAAACGGTAAGGCTTCTGCTTTAGCCTTTTCCGTAAGATTTTTCAAACCGTCGGCTGTCGTACATTTAGCTCCCTGCTTGTTTATTCGTCGACTTCCGCGGGCTACGCTTTAAACTTGCCCGCACGCGTTCAACCGTTTCTTCGCTCACTGCAGGCCGACCCGTTGATTTCCCCTTACAGAGGCATCCAGAAGCTTTAAACTGCGCATACCATCGCCGAATGGAGTTAGCAGTTGGTGGATCTTTGTTGAACTTCGTCCTGAAGTGTCGTTGCACTGTTATGACTGACTGATGTGAGTGCATTTCAAGCACGACATACGCTTTCTCGGCTCCTGTCACCATTTTGTCTCACTGCGCTCTCGAGCGCTCTGGCGGCAGAAACCTGAAATGCGGCTTCATCCGAACAAAACTTTATGAGTTTTTCTACGTATCTGTAGTGTGTCGTGACCATATGTCAATGAATGGAGCTACAGTGAATTTATGAAATCGCTTCAATCATTTGTAATAGCCCTGTACTTTTGGCGCGGAGTGCTGGAAGACGCTTTTGCCAGCAGATGGAAGTGCACACTCTAAGGTAAGTCACAAAATAAACGAATGCAAAACGAATATGGGTAGCGCCAACAGGGAGCAGCACATGAGATGGCGCTAATCATGATTTGTAGGCGAAAATTTCGAACTCGTCGCAGAGCAACCTACTACTCACGCAAGAGATACTGAAGTAAAAGGATTCTTCGTGAGAAAAAATGAATATACAGGGTGATTCCGTGATAATGTTACAGACTTTCTGGGATGTCAGAGAAGGGTAAATGTACCGATTTTAGTGAGTACAGCCTGGTCCGGAAATAACAGAGTCGAACGTTTTAAGTGAACATCGTCCGTCTGTACCTCTGGCAGTTGAATACCGCTACTGTTGCTGCTATGATTGTAGGAGAAGCAACTTTTAGAGCTGGTAGCACGTAGCAAAACAAGAAAAAAATGCCTTCTAAACATCGGCTGTGAAATGCATTCATTAGGCGCTATGGAAGTTTTTCAGTGTAAGAGACTTGTTTCACAACAGCGAAAATTTCCAAGTGGTCATAGCTCTTAAGGTAAGCGTTGTCGAGCCTTTGTTTACTTGGCTTTTTTTGTTTGTTTTGGTCCATTCTGAAAGTTGCCTACCCTGCAGTCGTAGCAACGACAGTATTGGTACTTGCATTCCACTGGCAGGAGTAAAAAATATTTTCGCTTGTAACTTTAGGCTCGTCCTTCGCGGACCAGGGTCCCTTATCTCAAATCGATGCATTTACTATTCTCCATCGTCCCTGAAAATTTTTATCATCATCATCACGGAATCACGCTGTATAAGTCAGTTGTTAGTGTGTTCGTACTGTGGTACTGTGTTCGGCTTCTAATGGACGTCTTAAAAAGAATTCTGTGTATGGAGAGCAAAATAAACTGGTGATGTTAAAATATTAAGAAATTCTTTGTGTCAGTACGAATAAATTCGAGCTGAAACAAAATTTATGGATGATAGTTATCTGTGTTTAGTTAAATGATAATCATTTGCATTTCTTTGTTACCTGGGCAGGTGAAGGCGGATACAATTTCCTAATTATTAATTACGAACGTTACAGTGAATCAGAGATTTTTCTTCAGCTCAATTAAACGCACTGCAATTTTGGCTGTGAGGAATATTTCATGAGTTTCATCACATTGCACCTTCGTCGTCGAACGTGTGAAGCAAAGTTGCAGTGAACATTATTGTATTTGAAAGGCTGGAACTGTAAAACTCAGTATGACAGTACAGACAACAATCATTTTATGGAAAGTCTCTTAGGAGAATTTTGTTCTCATCTTTATTACTAATGCAGCCGCTAAAGTACAGATTACAGGCGCTAATAGGGACTATGTGGACTTTGTTTACATGTGTAGCGATGCGTATCGGCAAGTTCCATTCTCGCTATTTTCCTTGGCAACGATGGTCACGACCGCTAGGTAACAGCAAGGGTTTTGTCACATTTGATTTGAGAACCAGTAACTTCATAGTAAATCCTGAAGATTATGTCGCAAACTCACATCAGAACGAAAGTGTATTTTCGGAGTAATTTTCGTTCTTTTCTCAGAGATCTAAAATAACTGTATTTGTTGCCAGTTACCATGATGTACCGTCACGACTTCTTGTAAGTTGCAACATGTTCTTTATCCTCCTACATAAATTTCTTTTAATCAAAATATGTTACATATGTAGGTATTTATTAATTGTACACTTCACTTTAGAGTACTGATACTTTATTTTCTTGATCGTCTACAATACAAACTAATCGAGAACAGTATGAACACGGTTACTAGATGTAGCACACTTAGGACAACAACACACACTCCGATGCTTGCGCCGCGGTAGGTGGAGGCCGACTGGCCACTGCAGAGCGCCGTCTTCCGGTGTTGGTCTTTCGCGACGTTGCAGATCGATTAGTGTAGAGCGACCAGCGAGCTGGGATCTTTACACATGTGTAACATGATGCTGGCTACAGGCTAAGCACGCAAAAATGGTAATAAATATAAAAATGAAAAGATAAGGAGGGGTTGATTCATTCGACTTGCCCATCTTCAATTTCCCGCACAATTCTCGTTCCACTGGAACTCGCCATTGAAGACTGCTACATCAACGTTGACGAGGTGTTGCACCCTAAACATACTTTCCTTACTTTCCGAATTCCATGTTATCTAACTGAAACGACAAAAATAAGTAAAATTTATTTTAAATCTTATTATCTCTAACTGTAGACTGAACTTCCAGCCCCCTGATCTGGTTTTTGTACGACTGAAGTGATAGTATTTTACACTTAAATGCAATTTGACGATGTAAATATGTGTTAGTACTTCAGTCACTACTAAAAAGCCCACAAATTTTGCGACTACCTAGAAGACACAGAGCACAACGGATGTGTAACGTGGCACTATTCATTGCCCCTAACAAGGAGAGAGAAAAACTACCGCCGAACATCTGCAGCTGTGCGCGGTTTACTGTACAAACTGCTTGCCGTCTGTGGGTCAAGTGAAGTCAATGTTACACAGCCCTCCGACAAGAAACAATCCGCACCGCGATCACTTCCTGACTTATCTCGCCGACGTGCTGTAACACCAAAGAAGACCACTTGTCTCCGACCTCACTCTGTAATCATATGTTTCTATATCATAGACGACTATTTTTTTGATGCCCACAAATACCTTTATTTCTTTTTTCCTATTAGTTTATCTTCCACTGAGATAAGCTCTGTCAAATCTGTACTCGCAACACAAGCCAGTGAAAGGGGGAAAAGGTAATATGAACGTTTCCTCTTCTACTCAACGTTCCACCTACGAGCCATCTCAATCAGAAGTTCCTAATATATGAGTTACTCACCTTTACATAAACTTAATATTATTTCCGAGCGAAAGGAATCGCAATCGAACATGCACTATGTGGAAAATTCATATTACATCTTATGCCTAATTACGCTCTTATTCAAAGCTTTCAACAACTTTCTCTGTTCTTGACACGAGCAATTGATCCAGAATCTTGAAACTGTCTGTAAGCTAAATAGTACGAGGGACGTTTACTAAGTAATTCAACACTTTTCTGTAAGCAGGTTGCTTTTATTCAGAATTCCAATACACCGTATTATTCCATCCTCTTTTGACCACAAAACCCTGTTTTTCAACATGATCTCGGTTCAATGCAACGGCCTTACGGCACCAGACTGGGAGGGCTTGCATGCCCGCGCGGTACCACTCTACTGGACGACGTCGGATCCAACGTCTTGCTGCTTCAGTAACCTCACCACTATACAGGGTGTTACAAAAAGGTACGGCCAAACTTTCAGGAAACATTCCTCACACACAAATAAAGAAAAGATGTTATGTGGACATGTGTCCGGAAACGCTTAATTTCCATGTTAGAGCTCATTTTAGTTTCATCAGTATGTACTGTACTTCCTCGATTCACCGCCATGATTTCATACGGGATACTCTACCTGTGCTGCTAGAACATGTGCATTTACAAGTACGACACAACATGTGGTTCATGCACGATGGAGCTCCTGCACATTTCAGTCTGAGTGTTCGCACGCTTCTCAACAACAGATTCGGTGACCGATGGATTGGTAGAGGCGGACCAATTCCATGGCCTCCACGCTCTCCTGACCTCAACCCTCTTGACTTTCATTTATGGGGGCATTTGAAAGCTCTTGTCTACGCAACCCCGGTGCCAAATGTAAAGACTCTTCGAGCTCGTATTGTGGACGGCTGTGATACAATACGCCATTCTCCAGGGCTGCATCAGCGCATCAGGGATTCCATGCGACGGAGGGTGGATGCATGTATCGTCGCTAACTGAGGACATTTTGAACATTTCTGTAACAAAGTGTTTTAAGTCACGCTGGCACGTTCTGTTGCTGTGTGTTTCCATTCCATAATTAATGTGATTTGAAGAGAAGTAATAAAATGAGCTCTAACATGGAAAGTGGACACATGTCCACATATCTTTTTTTTCTTTGTGTGTGAGGAATGTTTCCTGAAAGTTTGGCCGTACCTTTTTGTAACACCCTGTATATGTACAGTTTCCCGCTTAGTGCATCCTTCATTGGGTCAAACAGATTGAAGTCGGAAGGTGCGAGATACGGGCTGTAGGATGAAGAAAGAACAGTACAATCAAGTTTTGTGAGCCGCTCTCGGTTGCGCAGAGTTGTTTGAGGCCCTGCGTTCTCTTGGAGGAGAAGTTCGTTTGAAATTTTGTGGCGATGAAAACGCTGAAGTCGTGTCTCCAGTTGCGTGAGGGTTTCACACTACACTTCAGGGAATCTGAAGGGGTTATTGTGTTTGTTGTCTTCCCTCATGGGCGACGATCAACTCTGAAGACCGTCATGACCGGCTGAGGGAGCGGCTTTGAACTGTTTCTTCCAACATTGCAGGAAGTCATATCTGTCTGCGGCCGGCACACGGAAGGTCCGAGAGGTTTGCGCGACCTCGTTACGATGATGACGGGCGCCTCGTCCAACTACTCACCGTGCTTTTGTTCGCTGCACAATGTCTCTGGTTTTGCGCCGTAAGAAACTCAGTGACAGCTCTCCGCCTGGAACACACCCCCGTTACAGACGCCATTTTGAAGGCTACGTAGAGCGCCGCCAACTATCGGAACTACATGGAACTGTACAGGCTGAAGCGGGAATATTCCACACTGCCCCACAACAAATACCATATTTTTCAACCGAAACTGGCCGAGAAAAAAAGTGTTACATTACTTATTGAACGCCCCCGTCATAACAACGTCGCTTGTGCGACCCATCACTTTCAATATTTCATTTCCGGCAGTATCAGTCATACGCAACATTCCCAGGTGTTTGCTGTTTTTAACCACCATTCTGAGTGAACCTTTCTACGACAGCAACGATAAATACACAGTTTTAAGTAACCAACTTCGACTTCAAATCCCTCTTGAACATTATACACTTACATTTTATGCGACTGTCATCAACCATAGCAGCCGAAAACGAGAGGGATTTCTTGGCATATCCTTGTTTAGTGAAGTCGTATTTTCGTCTTTAATGGCTTTCTGTGAACAGAATGCTATTTCCGAAGAAAAGATAGCTGTGATCACGTTTTTTTTCCCCTGGAGTAACACAAAATCCGTTTCGTGAAAGTCGTTTACTCGTAATAGAGATTCCGAAAAAGCTGTGAATGATACCGATAAAGTGTTTACTTTGTTTTCTTATTGGGCGAAAATAGTAGATGATGTGTCATCTCTTATTAGATTAGAGGATCGGCTGTAATCCTTTAGTGTATGTACAGTTGGACGTCAAGAGCAGAACGAAACGACACGTTCGTAGCTTTCGTTGCCGCTACCGTAATATGCTTTATATCTGTAGCCCTTTCATTTTGATTTAGAGTTTTGGTCTATTTCAGACATGGTAGTATGTATGATTTTTCGTTTGTCTGCCTTTGTCTGTCCGTCTCTTAAGCCCTTTTCTCAGGGACGTGAAAAAATATCGTGTTGAAATTTATGTAAAATGCTAAGCTCTACAGTTCCTTGGCTGTGGAAAATATTGAAGCTTCTTAAGTCAATGCAGTCATAAGATACGGCCATTTATTTCATGTATTTTGTTACTTGCAAATTCACTCACCAAACCCTATAGATGAACTACCTATGTAGGTACACAGAGAAAATACGCAACCCTCAAATTTAGTGAAGGTTATAGACAAGAGCAATCGCTTTTTCCATCATATCGGGTGCGAGAATATTATGACACTTCGTCTGGAACCAAAGGCGCCGGTAGATGCTGATGTACAGCGAAGTCTTTGGTGACAGGACAGTATCTCAGTTGGCTAAGGATGGGGAAAAAGTTAGGTCGTTACATTGGTGAAGGAATCATTCAAAGGCCTGGAATTTGCGGAAATTGTGTTACCTACGCGTAGGTACCTGATGCCTCCGGAAACCTATCAAGGACTTATTAAGTACACGACACACATCATCGCTGTCCTATTGCGTTCCGAAAGTGGACCAACACGCTATTAATCAAGCTGTCATACGGTTTTAGTCATCAGTGTGTGTGTGTGTGTGTGTGTGTGTGTGTGTGTGTGTGTGTGTGTGTGTGTGTGTGTGTGTGTGTGTGGTGGGGGGGGGGGGGGAGAGAGAGAGAAAGATTTCAATCGGTGAACTACGTAACACCTAGGTGCACGTGACTTTCCTAAGTCAAACTTAGTTCATTGCTCAGGGACAAGATGAAGTACCAGAAACGTATCTTCTTTACTGTACAGCGTTTTAAAGGATCCGTGAGACATTCATCTAAGGTAAAGAGAATGTTCGAAGAACGTACGTAGGAGTTCCTCCGATTTTTTTTTCATAGTAATAGACTGAGTTTGTTTTCATTGCAGCTTTTAATTTTTTTGCTGTCAGGACAGACAAATGCACGATTAGAACAGCAAGCACAAATAGGTTGTCTGTATTTATACGTCGGTACTCATTAAAGTTTACACAGCAGAACATAGGAGCCAATTTCACTGGATGAACAGAGAAAAAAAGTGCCAATCTTAATTTACGAGTTATCACTCACCTTAACGATGTTAATGGAAGATGGGAACACTTACCTGAAAAAGAACAAAAACAATGATTTATTTAAGAATTTTACTCACTCGAGTGAACATGCATAAATATACGAGAGAGTTTCATATACAAAGGAAACTGATTTCAATACAGAGATTGAATTCATGTCAAAGAATTTTCATAGTTCTGGAGAATCAGTTATTCAAACTAATTATTCATAAAAATATTGTATCACATATACACGTCACATTGAAAGAGACTTCTTCGATCGTTTTGTGAGTACTATTACACCGCAAGGTGAGAACTGAGACGTCTGTTGTCAGGTCTCGTAATGAACACAGTAAGCCAGAATTCGGTCGGTCTGTTTCAGAGGGATCATGGAGAGCTTTAACAGAATAAACGCTAGGACGTTTTTACACACCTTCTACTGGATTCATGTTCTGTTGGTTTACCTATACGCCACGTAACTATGTTGTAATTACCATTATAGTCCAAAAATAAAGAAATTACTCAGGTGTCACTGAACCTTTTAATCCAGAGACTACCACTATACTTGACACTCTGTACAGAAATATAAATAACAAAGAACTTGCCTCTGAAATCTGAAATTCATGTTCCATGCGAAGACGCTGCAGGTGACGGGGTCGTTTATCGAACGTTAGACTTCTGTTTGGGCTTGGCAAGTTTCCAGTATGAACTTAGCCTGTTCTGCATGGACATCCCATCCTAATATTTACCTGCAGGGATTTCCGAGAAATAAAAGTCCTCACAATGCTTCTTGGCAATCGAAGTGACTCTCGCACGAAGCCGTTGCTAGCCTTACCTCAATGCCAAGCACTATAGTGGAACTGCCTGAAATTTTCCATAACCACTAATACCATGTTTATTATATTAAGAGTAGCAGAAATCAAGCAGCTATACTGATACAATTGTAACTAAAAAAAGCTTGACGGAAGGAAATTCTCTCATTGTCAAACGAAATTTTTCACTTTAGTACTCACACAGGAAAGCTATAAAACTCTTGTAGTGTTTATGAAGATCTTCGTTGATTTCAATCACAAAAGCAACCTTTGTTACTTCATTTGCAGAGAAGCACTGACAAACCCTAACAGTAAATGCTGTGGTCACTTGAGATGTTGTCAGCTACTTCTCTGGTCTCTCAATTTGCTTTGTATACAATAGTTTCGAACAGTGGGGACTGCATCAGCGTACGTAGTTTCGCTCCTGTGGCTACGCATTTCTTGCAAAATTCGTAATAATTTAGAGACGTTAGATAGTGTGAGAATGCTGAGAAATAGAGTGAACTGCAAAAATGGCCGCAGTTTTTTTTCCTGTGTTTCGGAATTTACACAGGAAAGCTCTGGGCTACTATATAATTTCTTGCCGACTGAACGAGGTGGTACAGCGGTTGACACGTTGGAGACTCCTACGGGAGGATGGCGAATTAAATCACCCTCCGCTAACCTAGATTTAGTTTTACTGCGGTTTCCCTAAATCATTCATTGCAAATGGTGGGATGATTCCTCGGATAAGGGCACGGTCAATATTCCTCCAATTCGACCATTTGCTCAGTTTCTTGAGAACTTGCAGTCGAAACGCAGAAGGAAGAAAGATAGTGTCCAGCAGTTTTAGTTATCAGTCTTATCTCCGAGTAGTACTTGCAGCCTCCGTTCATAATTATTTGGTCGATGTATTTCAATCTCTGCCTCCTCCTACAGTTTTTACCCCCCACCCCTTCTAGTACAATGGTAGTTATCCCTTATTTCTTAACAGATGTCCTATCGTCCTGTCCCTGCTTCTTATGAATGTTTTCCCTTTCTTTTCTCGCGGATTCTGCGGAGTTCGTTGTGCGTCACACGAATTCCTCTGAGGCAGTGGGTCAAAATTTATTGTACATATGAAGTCCGTGGATCATCGACGATCGTATTCGCCATTCTGAGCAATTATTTTGAGATCCACATGTTTTACATTTGAGTACACGTTGCAGTACTTTGCTAGCTGATGCATACGTGCTGCGCGTGTAGAGACGCCGCTTTCTCCTTTGTGACATATGGTTCTGGCTGAGTGTCCAAGTGGGTAAGCCGATAAATGTCAGATTAAAATGCCGAAGGTCCGAGTCCCAATCCTTAACTGGTCCTAGAACTTTTTCTTTCACTTTTACCTTTTTTTTCCTCTAGCAGTGTTTTCCAATATGAAGAACGACAAAATTGAAACTTGTTTTGAGTGTGCCTAGAACTTTAAGTCCCCTGACAACTGGCTGGTTAAGTTAGTTAAAATGTCCGAGCAATGCTAATGCATACCTCGTCCAATACGACCATGCCTAGCAAAGCACTGCACTCTTCAGTTTGAGGACAGCTGTCTTTGCTTGTTTACTTTCCAACCGACAGAAGTGTGTGTCTGGAAGGACAAAGCGTTCCTTTAACTGCTTGAGCGGGTCGGTTTGTTGGTTGGTCGATTTGGGGGAGGGGACCGCACAGCGAGGTCAGGAGCCCCATCGGATTAAATAAGGATGGGGAAGGAAGTCGGCCGTGCCCTTTGAGAGGAACCATCTCGCCAGTTGCCTGGATTTAGGGAAATCACAGAAAACCTACATCAGGAAGGCTGCACACGGGTTTGAACCGTCGTACTCTCAAATGCGAGTCCATTGTGCTAACCACTGCGGCACCTTGCTC
The DNA here is from genome assembly GCF_023864275.1 of Schistocerca cancellata. Lineage (NCBI taxonomy): Eukaryota > Metazoa > Arthropoda > Insecta > Orthoptera > Acrididae > Schistocerca > Schistocerca cancellata. Next base: position 725,109,338 of record NC_064626.1, on the reverse strand, counting down.
GGTAATGCTCGAACTTCACATGCTTATTCTTCAGCATTCATTCTCCGAGTAACGGAAGGACATGTACTGCAACAAAAAATATTAAATACACCGTTTTCCATTTGATCTGAGTACATAATAATAGTAATGCTTCCTTCTGCAACATAACATAGGATCGTGCTGCAAACACTGCTGAGCGAGATTCCCTTCTTCCGTTTGTATAACAAAGCCATGACTATATAGAAGGAGAATCCAGTGCTTTTTCACGTCAGGAACGTCACAACCACTTTGTCATTCCGAGCCTCATTTTAACCACGCGGCACTCAAACCAGACATCTTCAACGTTTGGTTTGCAGTGTACAGAACTGAGTTCCGACAGGTACCTCAGCAATCTAGTTCTGAACCACGATGCTTGACGGGCACTCTGCAGTTTTAGTGCACACACAAGCTATCGCTATTACTACAGTAACAGTTCACTGCTTACTTTTTGGGCCCTACACGTTTTATATTTCTTCATGCTTCCATCGTGGCGTTCCTATATTCTCAAAGTAGCTTAGTTAAGGCAAGTCGTTTCGAACAGGCGTTCCTTTCGAGAATGAATCTTTCACTCTCCAGCAGTGTGTGCACTGTTTTGGAATTCCCTTGTAAATTAAAACAGTTTGCTGGACCGTGACTCGAATTCAGAAGCTAGGCTTTCGCGAGCAAAGCTCTTACTGACTAAGCTATCCATGAAGTACCCCCGACCCGCCCTCACAGCTTACTTCCGCCACTACCTCCCTCCTATCTTCTGAACTTCACAGAAGTTCTACTCTACACGTTGCGGGACCAGCGCTCCTGGAAATAAAGGATATGAGAATGAGTGGCTTGGCCACGGCCTAGGCCAGTGGTTCCCAACCTTTATGAGACTATTACCCCTGTGTGCAATCAGATATTAGCCAGTGCACACTCCCCTCCTCTCGCCGGCAAAGAGAATAACTAAAATTGGAATGAGAAAGAATTTTCTTTGAACCCTTTTATTTTTTAAGTGATGAAAGATTGTTATCATTTAGTTTTCCTAAGTGTCTTATTAAACCCCGAAATAATGCGTCAGGAAATTGTTACTGCTTACTTCTAACAACATTTTATTTATATTTACAGAAAGATGAAGTTATTCTCGGTGCATCAGGAGTGTTACCCACAACTCTTACTCAGAAAAAAGCTAATTATCCACACTGGTGGCAGACATTTACTAGAAATCCTCTCCCTAGGAACACTTTTTTCACTCATACCCTACAACCCCATTTTAAAATCAACTAAGCCAAAGGGCGGACACTATACCTACTCCTTGTGTAACTCTAGGTGTGAGGACTCATTACTCCTGAAAAGGTAGAAATTGGAGAACTTTGGGCAGCCAATGCTTTGCGTCTGACCACTGTCTCACAGCAACGTACACTGAAGAGCCGAACAAACTGGTACACCTGCCGGACATCGCGTAGGGCCCCCGCAAGCACGCAGAAGTCCCGCAACAAGATGTGGCATGGATTCGACTAATGTTTGTAGTGCCCGCCCGGCTAGCCGCGCGGTCTAACGCGCTGCTTCGCGAGCTGGAAGGCGTGCTGGTCCCCGGCACCAATCCACCTAGCGGATTAGTGTCGAGGTCCGGTGTACTGGCCAGTCTGTGGATGGTTTTTAAGGCAGTTTTCCATCTACCTCGGAGAATGCGGGCTGGTTTCCCTTATTACGCCTTAGTTACACCGTGTCGCTGATTGCTGCGCAAACACTGTCTCCTCGTACACGTACGCCATAATTGCTCTACCACACCAACATCTGGGGTTACACTCGTCTGGTGTGAGACGTTCCCAGAGGAAGGGAGGGGGGTGGTGCCCACTGGGGGCCGAACTACACAATAACACTGTGTTCGGTGTGGGGTGGGTTGACTGTTGTGGCCTGTTGTGGGGTTGTGAAACACTAAGGGCTGCGGTTGGACAAAGCCTCTCTGTCATTTCTAGATCCCCGGTTTAATACAAAATACATCATGTCTGAAGTAGTGCTGGGGGGAACTGACACCATGAATCCTGCAGAGCTGTCCATAAATCCGTGAGAGTACGAGGGGGTGGAGATCTCTTCTGAACAACACATTTCAGGGCGTCCACATAGGCTGAATGATGTTCATGTCTGGAGAGTTTGGTGGCCACCAAAAGTGTTTAAACTTAGAAAAAGTTTTCCTGGAGCCACTCTGTAGCAATTCTGGACGTGTGGCGTGTCGCCTTCTCCTGCTGGAATTGCCCTAGTCCGTCGGAATGCAGCATGGACATGAATGGATGCAGGTGATCAGACAGGATGCTTAAGTACGTGTCACCTGTCAGAATGGTATCTAGACGTATCAAGGGTTCCATATCACTCCAACTGCACACGCCCCGCACCATCACAGAGCCTCCACCAGCTTGAACAGTCCCCTGCTGACATGCAGAGTCCATTGATTCACGAGGTTGCCCCCATACCCGTACACGTCTACCCGCTCGTTTGAATTTGAAAGGAGACTCGTCCGACCAGGCAACATGTTTCCAGTCATCAACAGTCCTAAGTGACAGGCCCAGGCGAGGCGTAAAGCTTTGTGTCTTGAAGTCATCAACGGCACACGAGTAAGACTTCGTATCCGAAAGCTCATATCGATGTTTCGTGGAATGGTTCGCACGTTGACACTTTTTGATGGGCCAGGCATTGAAACCTGCAGCAATTTCAGGAAGGGTTGCACTTCTGTCACCTTGAACAATTCTCTTCAGTCGTCGTTGCTCGCGTTCTTGCAGGAACTTTTGCCGGCCGCAGCTATGTCTGAGATCTGACGTTTTACCGGGCTTCTGATATTCACGTTACACTCGTGAAAGGGTCGTATGCAAAATTCCCCACTTATTTGTTACCTCGGAGATGCTGTGTCGCTCGTGCGCCGACTATAACAACACGTTAAAACTCACTTAAATCGTGATAAACTGCTATTGTAGCAGCAGCAACCAATCTAAAAAGTGCGCCAGACACTTTTTGTCTTATACAGGCGTTGCCGACCGCAGCGCGGTATTCTGCCTTTCAATTATCTCTGTGTTTGAATACTCATGTCTATGCCAATTTATTTGTCGCTTCACTGTAGTAGCCATTAGAGTAGATCGGGGGGAGATGCCTATCGGGGTGAGATGCCTAAAGCTGGCATTTCCGCCGGCTCTCAACAGATCGCGACACCAACCTGCACGGCAATCGCTAGCTGTAGTATGGGGCGAAAGCAGCTCCGTGTATTGCTGTGGTAATTGTTTCTCCGCTTTGGAAGCAACAAATACAAGGTAAGAGCTAAAACCGACGTCATCTTAATAGTGCATAGCTATTTTCAAGAGCGTACGAGCGTCTGAATAATGCAGTAGAGCCAAATGCTGCACATGTTGAGTGTAGAAGATACTTTGTATCTTAAGTTGCCATCAGCCGTTGCCACGCAACGGCCATGTTGTGCCAGTCACGGTAAGTGGCATCTCACCCTGATCCTCTGGAGAGACGCCATTGATTTCTCGGGGTAAGATGCCGAATATCAGGTACACAGACTTTCTTTTCGTAGGAAATGCCTCGAACTTATGTTAAAACATCAAACAGGGGTCAGTGGTCTGAAGAATCCCTACAAATGGCTATGGAACATGTAGGGACTGGTCGAATGAATTGTTTTAGAGCTTACCAAGAATATGGAATCCCACATATAACTCTGAAACGACGTCTGGTGAAGAAAGATGAAAGAAAGAAAGCATGGCATGGGCTCACAAGTAAGCAGTATTCTATTAATTATGTTTACTTTGATTGCGAAGCAAAATGAGAATAATTTCTAACTGAAATATTAATTCACCTAAAAATTAATGATTGAATTACACGTTTTTAACTCCTCAAACTTTTTTCAGTCATGAATAACTATCGCATTATAATTATTATTTATGGGTAGCGTTGGGGAAGAGAATGAGAAACAATTGCTCACTTATATAAGACAGTTGAAAATGTGTAGATGTCCACCAACTGGAGAAACTATTCGTAGGCTGGTATTCCAGACTGCCGAAAGAAATTGAATTCCTCATAGATTTTCTAAAGAAAATCAAATGGCAGGTTGGGACTGGTTACAGTCCTTTCTGAAACGTAACCCACAGCTAGCTATGAAGAAGCTACAAGGTCTCTCTATTGTTAAGGCTATTGGAATGAATAGAGAAGCTATTGCAACATATTTTTCTTTAGTTCTGGATGTCTTAACAGCAAATTCTTTACTGGATGAGCCTGGCCGCCTGTACAAGATGGACGAAACTGGGATTCAGATGAATCCTAGGCCAGACAAAGTGATAACAGAAAAATATTCTCCTTCTTTGTATGAAGTAACTTCCCAAGAAAAAGGGCAAACCGTAACGGTAATCACTTGCTGCAATGCTGAAGGCAACTTCATTCCTCCAGCATGCATTTTAAAAGGTAAAAGAAAGCAGTCTGAATGGGAGGATGGACTTCCGAATGGTTCGATTGTATTTATGTATGAGAGATCAGGGTATATCAACTCTAATATATTAATGAGTTGGATGAAAGACACTTTATTCCCAGAAAACAAGAAGGAAAAGTAGTTCTGCTTCTCGATGGGCACATCTCACAGTCTATTGATCCTGATATGCTTGATCTTGCAACAGAAAATGATGTGATCATGATTTGTTTGCCTCCGCATTCAACAAACTACCTTCAGCCTCTTGACAGATACGTTTTCAAATCAATGAAACAAGCTTTTTACAGGACAATGTGAAACTGGACGTTGTGTCATCTTGGACGTAAAGTCTCAAGACCACAGTACCCAGTCTTCCTCAGCGAAGCGTGGAAGAAAGCTGCAGTTCCATCCAATGCTCGATCTGGATTTGAAGCTTGTGGCTTGTACCCATACAACCCGGAAAGAATTCCAGAGGAGACATTTCAAAATTTCTGATCTGGTTGCTACTGGTGTGGCAGACAAGAATGAAGGATGTAACACCGACTGTAGAGGATGTGCTCAGGTTGTTCTCCCACAGAAAGGCAATAGAAGACTTCAAGCACAGTTTGATAATGAGCCGATACTAGGAACACCGAAGAAATTACTCCTATGCCTGTCTTGGAGCCATTACCATCTAAGCGCAGAAAGAAAACTGCTGAAGTTCTCGCAGAAGGGAGTCGAAAAGAAGCAGCAAGAGCTAGGTCACAGCTAATTAAAAGTAAAAAATCAGCTCCAAGTAACTCAGCAAATGACAGTGATTATTGTGCTGTGTGTGCCAAGAATTACTATGATAAAAATGGACCACAGGTGGATTTGATTGAGTGTGTCATTTGCAATAAATGGTTGCATGAAACCTGTACAGAGGAAGAAAACATGTGCAATAACTGTGCGGATGAATTCTGATTTCATTTGGATGCTTTGTCATTTGCTGATTCTTAAATGTATTTATTTATTTGTTTTGTATTCTATTCCTTAAAGACGTAATAAATTTGCTTTCTGAATTACTTATGTAGCTATGTTGTATCATAAATGCACAAAACTAGTGCTAAAATCTCCTTGCAATATAACTGTCATCTCACCCTGATGCCTGGGGTGAGATGCCTAAACGACACTGTTCATAAAAAAATTAAATACGCATATAATTACAAATGGTTTCGTAACCCCAACTGGCCTTTACATAGAAAAATCTCATCGGTGAACAATATTTCAGCGCTGATCCTAAATCTCCAATTCTAACTCGCTTTTTGACCTCCAAACCTTAAGTATGGCATCTTCCCCCGATCTATTCTACATAATTAATGCTGTCTTGTGATCTCAATTAGATCCTTTATTGTAGCGGATTGAATAATGAAGCAGTTTCTGGTCTATTGTGCGAACAACATACAACTCTCAGAAGGAATTTAGATGAGATATTTAAGCATATATGTATCAATTTTACTGTCACAGATGGATGACAAAAAGTTTATATGCAGGAGGAACCAGGAAAATAATGTTCGTACATTCGTTTCAGAAGATGTAACATCTACCAGACCGCCTCACGCGTTAATGGTAGTATATGGGAAAAAAAGTAATTACAGACAACTTATGTAATCAGTACTACATTTTTACGAAGTTAGTGATGGTAATAATAATAATGTTTTGAAAATGTTCAGCTTCGAGACGCAAACATAACTAAACCATTTTTTTACCCCTTAGGGGTAATTACACCATGAGGGGCAAAATTAAATTTTCTAAGTTGGGAACCACTAGCTTAGGGGATTCTTTCGCGTCTGAGTTAAGTTTCTGGGCTCGTTTAGCGATCCAGCACGTAACTTTAATCAGGCACGAAGTTCCAGGCTTTCGTTAATTTATAGAATCAGAGTGTGACGATGTTGCAAAATTTGTTTTATTAAACCGTGCAATACTAAACGCTGCTAACAATTTTTCCTGACGTCTGCAGGCACGAAAACTGTCAAAAGGGCACAACTGGTGCCTAACACAATGACAGATGGTAATGTTAATGAACAGCAGTCCATAACCAGTCGCAAAATATTCATAATACGAAAGCTTTACTGGCAGCGATACGTATCATTATCAAATCTACCTAGTTATGTGTCGTCGTCTCATTAGGTAGGTTAACGGAGAGAGGACTTCGTTTGATCAACTCCGTAACCACATTTAGAATCTATGGAGTGAAGCACCGTCTGTGTCAGAAATCTGCGTTGAAGCTTCACGCCGGTGTGTGTGAAGGTCTCCTTAGCGGCGATGAATATTTCCACAGAAAAGTAGCACGTAGAACGGTCATCATCCACTCTGAGTGATAACAAGGTCGAGAGGAGTTGCGGTGCTAGTATCCTCTTTCCTTGTAACTGTGAAATCGTGTGCAGTGTCTCATTTGTCTTTCCCTTGCGGTCAGAGACTAATGCGGTCAAATTCGTCAATTACCATGATTGTAAGAGTTTACTTTAAAGTAAGCTGCAACAACATTCTGCAAATCAGCGCACTGCACCGTAGCATCAGCATTGCTTACCGTACAGGTCAGAAAGGTTTAGTTGAAATAGACTACAGATATCATTAAGCCCGTCAGTGAAATGAAGTGAACACGAACAGAACAATGATTAATCTCTGTTATGTCATCACGACTAGAGGAAGAAGTGATTAAGCTCACCGGACAAAATATTAGGCACCCCCTGAAAGAGCAAAGCTGTCGCTCTGGAGAGCTGTCGATGGGGTATGATGGGGTATGATGGGGTAGATCTGCTACCAAGCGGTCAAGTGACCCACCACCGCAGGTGGAAGTCAAGGAAGTGAAGCGGTGTGGTGTGCGCCTGTCAGTCGGTTGTATGCAATCAGCGCACTGATGTGAGTCGACGAGGAGACGTCACACACTGGCAGAGAGCAGCCTTTGACTAGTATCAAAGCGGACTGTCCCACGCGTCTGTGATGACTGTTGTTCCACATGTAGCCATGCAACATACGGCACGCTAACAACGGACGTGAAACATTCCTAACCAACAGCGACTCGAGGCGACCGCCAGGCCTCTTCAGTGGCACTCTTTCCGACAGGAATTGCTGCTGTCAGTGAATGCAGCTCCGGAGCGAACATTGTGAATGGAACTGCAGGCAACTGACGTCTGGAGTCATGTACCTCGGTAACGGTTATTGCTTAGAGTAGTACATAAAGTGGCACGTATTCAGTGGTCCGAACAACGTAATAACTTAAATTTGAACGATCACATAGATAATGTGGGGAAAGTAAACCAGAGACTGCGTTTTAATGACGGAACACTTAGAAGATGCAATACTTCTACGAAAGAGACTGCTACACTTCCCTAGTCCGTCCTCTGCTCGAGTAATACTGTGCCGTATGGGACCGTTACCATATAAAACTGACGGTGAACATAGAGAAAGTTGTAAGAGGGGCAGCCCCTTTTGTCTTATCGGGAAATAGGGGAGTGAGTGTCACTGGTATATTAAGCGAGTTTGGATGGCAATCATTGAAACAACGGCGTTTCTCGTTGCGGCGGGATATTTTTTGGAAATACCGATCACCAACTTTCTCCTCCGAGTGCGAAGATGCTTTGTTGACATCCACCTACAGAGGGTGAAATTATCATTGTAATAAGAAACGAATAATGAGACTCACATTGTAAGATTTAAGTGCTCCTTTTTCACGCGCGGTGTTTTGGAGTAGAAAGGCACAGGTATAGTGTGAAAGTGGTTCGAAGAAACCTCTGGCAGGCACTTCACTGTGAACTGCAGAGTAGTGATATAGATATAGAAACCACCCTGTTCAGAAGTCTGCAGAAATACGATCCAATAGGTCGAACACTCAGGCATCCTACTGCTTAATCACCGTATCTTAATCCATAGAAATGTTCGGGACTAGCCATTTGAAAAGAGGAAGAAACCTAGCACTGAACTTTCCTGCGAACTACTATGATTAGTAGTTACATCAAACTTGAATTAACTTATGAACAATCTTCCTCGGCAAATTGTAACCAATGTCGAGGCCAAAAACTGTTCTACATGGCGTGAGAGCGGTGTCTCCTGATGGCGATTAATTATTTCGGTCGTTTTGCTTATTTTGTGAGACAGTAACTCGTATGAAATATTAAATCCTAGGAGAGATAACGTTTGTATGTTTGTCTGTCTTTGTTGAGAGACGTAAATGCGCGGAGGTTTGGGTTGAGTATTTCATCAATGATGGGGTCACGAGTAACTGAGTATTAAGTGAAATGTATAATTACGGCGGAAGTAACCCTCCGCAGCACAGTTTCAAGACCATTTTTGCGTTCGCGGGACAGGAATTCAATTAGTCCTGCGAAACGAGAATAACGAAAACTGGCTGAGGATCTGAATTTTGCTCCTGCCGAAAATGAGCACTGTGTCTTAGGCAGTAAGAGGTAACATTATAGCGGTACAAGAATAATTGCGAACGTGGGAGGACAACCCTCTGTTTGCTTCTTTACGTGACTACCAAGAAATTGGGTTGTAGAGGTACTATTCACAAGCAGTCAACTATCCTGAAGACGAAATTTTCTGAATGCGAAATATGTTTGCTGATTGGAGGACGTGAGTCTGCCGTACGCATTGCGACAGCCTGCGTGACACGCCATCACCGGTCGTGTATCATCTAGAGAGGAAAAATAAACAAGAATCGACGTTGTGCAAATCCCTACGTGATGAGAATTAAGTTCTGAGCCAATAATTATTTCAATTAAAATAGATCGAATTGACTCGGCAAGCTGGACTCATTTATGTGCTGCATACACAATGGCATTGTAATCGGGCGTCTCTAAAGCCTCTAAGATGAATGAAATGATACAACACAATTTTTGTTCACAACATTAGTAATGGATGGCTTATACTGTTCTTTATTCTTATTTAAAACCGAATAATCTCTATCTTAAAAAATGTAAAATTTTAAACAACGAATTCGGTTGTATATGTGAATGTATTCGTTACTTTGTTAGTGCGACTGTGTTTTATTACACTAAGGTGACAGAAGTCATGGGATACCTCCTAATATGGTGTCGGATCTCCAACAACTCTACGTGGCATGGACTGAAGTCGTTGGAAGGCCCCTGCAGAAATGCTGAGCCATGGTGCAACCTGTAGCCGCCCGTAATTGCGAAAGTGTTCCAGATGCATGATTTTGTGCACGAACTATCATCCCGATTATTTCCCATAAATGTTCGATGGGATTCATGTCGGGCGATCTGGGCGGCCAACTCCTTCGCTCGAACTGTTCAGAATGCTCTTGAAACCAATCATGAACAACTGTGGCTCAGTGGCTTGACGCATTGTCACCCATAAAAACTCAGCCGTCATTTGGGAACATGACGTCCACAAATACTCTCCAAACCACCGAACATCGAGAGGACCCAGTCCATTCCATGTAAAAACAGTCCACACCATTATGGTGCCGCCATCTGCTTGTATAGTGCTTTATTGACAACTTGTGTCCATGGCTGTGGGATCTGCGCCAAATTCGAACCCTACCTTCAAGCTCTTACAAACTGAAATAGGGACTCATATGACCAGGTCACTGTTTTATAATCGCCTAGGGTCCAATCGGCATGGTAACGAGCTCAGGAGAGGCGCAAGCGATGTCGTGCTGTTAGCAATGGCACTCTCGTCCATTGTCTGCTACGCTGTGGATCTCGGAATATTGAATTCCCTAACCAATTCAAAAATGTAATGTCCCATGCGGCTAGCTGCAACTACCATTCCGCGTTCGAAGTCTGTTGATTCACGTCGTGCGTACATAATCACGCCGGGAACCTTTTCACATACTCAACTGAGGACAAATGACAGCTCCGCCGATGCACTGCCCTTTTATACCCTGTATACGCGATACTACCGCCATCTGTATGTGTGCATATCGCTATCCCATGAAGTTTGTCACGTCAATGTAAATTCAGAGTAAGGGATATAAAATCCTCTCTCTTGTCTGTGTTATTTTCCATGTTTATTGACAATGTTGTATGCATTTATAAAAACAGCTCTAAGGTAGAATTTTGATTGTATCACTTACAAACTGTGTTGGGGAGGACTGTAATACTTCACTTACGGTTTATGAACCGATACTTAGTGACGTAATTGCCCGAAAATTAGATGAATTATACGATACATAAAAATTAAAAAGCTTATCTCTTGTTAGATAATGATTCAAAACGTTAAACTCATCTTCAGTAACTTCTAGTACACGGGTTTAAAGTGACATATTTATGCTTACAGTCGTCAGAGCATCAGCGTAACAGGTGTGTGATCTTTCGGTACGGCTTGCGCCGGTTGAGCGTCCGCTACCTGCAAAACGGCGCGCCAGCAGCAGCGGAAAGCTGATTAAAGAGCTCCGCATCGGCGCATTGTGGCAGCGGCGCGCGCTCGTCGCGGCAGCGGCGCTCCGCCCCACAGCGAAACGCGTCGGCCAACAGCCGCGCTAATAAATAAAATCGCACGTAATCTCGGCGGTAATGCCGCCTGCTGGCGCGGCTGCCAGTGTTACACCTAAGCCCGCCAGCCGCGGTGAGCGCGGCTTACTTTTTATACGTCTCTGTAAATGGAGCTTCAATAGCGAATTAAAACAGCTCTTTCAGAACTCTGAAGTACCAAGAGCGATAAGGAGTCGCTGAGGCGAGGAACACTCCAGAGGGATTTTTTTCCAAATCCCTATTTCTGCTGCAAGGAGAACACGAGCGAAAATTCGTGCAACCTTATATCGCAGATCATACGAAAATAAAAGTACCGTATGAATACTGCACTGCGGTGGAACAAATATCCGGGATGGGGGCATAAATCTCGTGTATCTTAACCTGAACCTTTGAAGTGTTAGACTTTGCTAGTAAAAATAATCTGACAGTGATTAGATAACTGACGAATTCAAACTGCAGTTAGCACCGTCTCCAAACGTGTATCAAGCAGCGGACGATAGTTGTGCGTCAAGGATTTGTCATTTCGCAACTTTGGAACCGAATTCGGCTTTTAGCTGAACACTTCGCAGATTCTGAGAACAGCGTCGCAAACTTTATCTGTTGCCCAAGTCCCGACGAAGGTGAGTAGCTAGCGGGTGGGTATGGTGGGCGATATGTGAGGACGCCTTTCTTCGGATGTCCTGACCTGGGTGAAAGTCCGTCCCCGATTTCAAAGGAAACATTTTCTTATGCAAAATACATTTTTCTTCAGCATGTCAGTATTATAAATAGCTGAGAGTTCTTTCAAAAACAATGAAATTTCGTGCTAAAAGGTGAAATTGGTGTTTGATTGTTCCGTGAGAAATTTCAGCCCAGATTCAGACGTAAATTGCGAACTTCCCTTCGTGAGTTTGAAGATTTGACAGATTTAGAGAGTAAAACCGAAATTACAACGCATCGTAGCTGCAGATAAGGGATACAACAGGTTTCACTCAACGACGGAGTATTTGTCAGCTACTGTTCTCGCGCACTTTAACGACCACAGAGCATTTAACTTCTTGCAGTGGGAAGCTGGTTATAAAGCCATCGCCGTCCTCTTGTGGCTGCGCCGCTCGCTCGTCGTGGAAACTGTGCCCTACAGCATGTTAAGAAAGCACACTGGATGACATCTTGGATATTCGGGAATCCAGCCGGATATTCGCGTCGTTCTCAACGAAATTTCAACAGCGTGCCTCGCTGTCTTCTTCAGGTGCTACCTGAGACTGATCCTTGGGTCGATCGAGTCCAGTATTTATTCCTGGAAGGAGCTGGGCGTTCCGTCTTCGGTCCGCGCTGAGTCGAGTGTTCCCTCTGTGGTCCGCACCCGCCACACTCTGGTTCAATGGACCCCTCCAGTCGCGGATGTTCCGACTGCCGTCAGAGCCCGTTTTGGCCGTCCCCAACTGTTGTGGACGTCATCTGAGGTGTGTCAGACCCGATCTGAGATGTAGGGTACTCAGTCTCATTACTGTTACTATGTTTTCCACTTCTGTTTCGTGCTGGGCGCTCCATAATCGGTCCGCGCCGTGTCGTGTGTTCCGTCTGCGGTCCGCGCCCGCCAGACGCGCATACATTGGCCCTCTCTGATCGCCGTTGTTCCGACCGCCGTCCGCGCTCGGCCTGGCCGTCTTCCGAAGTCGAGTTCATGCTCTGGGGTGTGTCAGATATGGTCTCTAATATCCGACACCTTGTCTCACAGCTTTTATCTCGGTCTCCGCTTTTATTTCCTGTAGAATCGTGGAGTGTCCTGCGTAGAGTCTTCGCAAGCTCAAGTGCTGGATTCCAGACAGTGCTGATTTGGTATCCCGAGTCACGGTTGATTAGATTATCTGTGACCTTAATCTCAATGGATTCTTTAATGACACTGTCCCAAAATCTTGAGGTTTGTGTCACAATCTTGTTGTCATTGTAATCTATTGAGTGACCAAGTTCCAGACAATGCTCTGCTATGGCTGATTCAGTTCCCTGTCTGAATCTGGAGTGTCTCTGGGGTTCTTTACACCTGATGTCCACAGTTCTAGTGGTGTGGGATGTCATACATTGGCCAGACCACCAAATTCCGGCATAATTGATACCCATCAAAATCTGACAGTACTACCTTCACATCAGTAAATCGTGTATTTTCAAAAATTAACATTACTTTGATCTCTCGATCCAATGACAAGCTTGTAACAACAGAGAACATTGCCACCTTTATCAGTGCACTATGCAGTATAAGGGGCTCAACAATGGGGCAGATTTTGGAAACAGCTGGAACTCAAGCCCTGGAAACTGTTGTGCGTGCTGTTCCAAACCATCAGCGAATCAGTCTGCATCCTGTGTTGACTTCTGATTTTTATTCGTTCTTACTACAGACTGTGCATAAAGTCTGCGTACATAAAGAACTGTAATAAATATTCTACATTCTATAAATATTAGTAAATAAACAATAAATAAAACAAATTCTAATAAATCTAATAAATTTCGTTTTTTCCAGACTGTATACGGCTCTGTCTAAAGAAGAACGAATGGAGTTGGTATTCTTAAATTGACGAGAAGAATGGATGTATTGCAAAATAGCTGGAGAATTTCACCTTCGACACCCTGATCGTCAACCTGTTTGTTTTACTGCCATCGGGAAATTTATAGCCAAGTTTAAAGAAACAGGTAGTGTGTTCGACAAACTCCGTTCCGACGACCAAAGACTTCAGACCAAACTAAACAGGCTGCCTTGGCCAAGGTATATGCTAGCTCAAGGAAATCGCTTACTTGTACATCCACGGAGTTGGGTGTTTCAAGGTCAACCACCCACAAAATCCTGAAAGAGTGAAGTTGGACCGTAATCTCACATTCGAAGATCATTTCCAAGAAACAAAGTTAGAAGTATATGCACAGAATATCATTATCCGTGAACTTACTGGCACGACATGGGGTCCACAGCCAAATGTGCTCCTTATATCAGACCAGGCACTATGCTTCTCCGCAGCACCATTTTGGTAAAATTCCACAAATGCCGAAGAGGTGGACACGCCACTGAATGAGACGGGACGCAATGTGAATGGCTGCCTACAACCAACTCCTGCCACCAAAATTTATTTAATTATTGGTACAGCGCCAGTCAACATCTGTAGAAGCAGGAGATCGATCCCATTTACCCTCCGTTGGGATATTAATCACAGAAGCCTAGGTTGCGACCAAGGAAGAGGTCCCTATGTCAGCACCTGGATCTCACTGAACAGAGCTGTGGCGAAAATCATTAACAAAAAGGTGTGGGGAGAACATCAAAGAGGAACCTGCTGTGGGCTTTCATCTCCTGTATGTGACACTTAAGGCACTAAGTCAACTGAGGACATGAGTGTTATAACTGAAGGAAAACTTCACAAAGTGGGGTCTCATGACTTAAGCCGAGACCTGCGAGTGAGGTGCAGGAAGCACAACATTTTCTGGTCTGCAGAGAAGTGCCTGATGCTTGCGCCACAGAATATCTGTATGCAGCATGTGATGATGCGATCAAGGCAGCAGGATTCTGGATCTTATGTTCCTTCTAACAGATAATCAGCAGTGCCAGCAACTATTTTGTTGTTGTTTCTATTATTTTGTAATATTTAAATCCTGTACACGTGAAATAAAGTAAATAAATAAATAAATGCAGCCAGCTAAGGTGAGCCGCACTGTTCATAGCATACGTAAGTGACGGACAGCTGCCACATTCCTAACTAATGACATGGCTTAGTGAAAAAACGTACTGATAGCTCTGACACACACTGGTGGAAGTGAGGTTCAGGGTACGAGAACACTGCACTTCGTCCTGGGGAGCACAGACTGTGCTACCACCTCAAGCCTGCAGGGCGCCGCTGTAAAGACGTGCAGCAGCTAGGGAGGCGCGCCGCTCCGCCTGTCGGGGACTGCTGTTAGCACTGTGACTGAACCACGCTACGTTCCATACTATATGACAAGGCATACAAATTAGCAGTTCATCATATATATATGTGCAGTTGAAAGTGTCTTGTTACGGCTGTAGACGGGTCCACACTTGGCGTCAGGCACGCATAGAAGCAGCTGACCACGAGCCAGCAGCGAGTCATGGTCGAATGCAGGGCGTAGGGGCTGTGACAGCAGCAACGTGTGGAGTGTCTTAACTGGTGCGACGCAATGCGATTCCTGTGAGCGGCACTGTACGACATGTTTAAATAAATAAAAACAGGTGCATACTTCTCCCATTCCCGTCCTACTACACGCATCAGTGGCAAGTGCGCAACACTTGCACAAGTGAGCTATGTAGTTTAAAGTTAGGACAAGTGGTCTAATTCTGCCAACCAGTGGGCTTTCCTCAACTTTAAACTTGAGATATTAGAACTTCCCGCCATTTTAAATGTAGGGCAAGTGAAGTTTTAAATTTCCTGTTACCTCTAACGTGGAACAGTTCAATTTTTAAATATCCCGAAAGTTTAAATTCAGGAGACGTGAGCTCTTGGGTTTGTGACGTCGCAGTTGTGGAGAGGTTTAAACACTAAATACGAGCATAGCACGAATAGGCAAACTTGAGACGCGTAGACTGTGTACTTTAACATTACAGGACTGGGAAAAAGCAATCAGTTTGAATTTCCAACGATTTTACAGTTAGGATGTGATTCTAAACTTGGAATATATGAAATCTGTCTTTAAAGCCCCTTGTCCACAATCTTGGATTTAGGTAAGCTGCCAACCATGCAGACTGACATCCTACCTCCAGGTCGCCGTCTCGGGTTGCCATCTCTGATTTTGATGTTAGAGAGGCTTCCCTCGTATCGCGAACATCGTAATCTTAAATTTTTGAATCTCACATCAACAGGACAATTGGTCATTTAGATTTTTGTTAACTTCCTCACACTTTACACATAGGCAACTGCCCATCTTCCACACTGTCGTCACATGAGTGCGTTAAACGATGTACGCAAATAGGCTAGTCTCAAGTTCCCACCAATTTTTGAATTTGACCGCCGTTTTACACAAAAGACAAATGGCCTAGGTCAGAGGGGTGGGATGGGAGTGAAGGATCTGGCAACAGCAAATAATCACATCATTGGATATCTGGCACCGATGCAGGCTGTCCGAGTCTCACAGCTGCACTGCTCTTGCATGGAATAAATGAGATGTTCGTTTGTGTCTGATATAATAGTAATTCTGCTGTTTATATTTCTCATCCACCAAAGCATGGAACCATCCCACCAGTTTATACTCGTGACTTATTTTTAAATATATCACATGCTTATGTGGACAGAGTTCCAAACGCATGTTTCACAGAAACTCTCTCTTACATTACCAAGACACAAATATCATCCCACTCCTAAATTTGACAGATGTTACATGAGTTTTAAGACCAAAATGGAAATGCTTGGAGAGGAAAAGAAATTATTCGAAACATACAGCATTAAGTCAACAGTCATCATAATTAAGTCATTTTCATATTATACCAACGCACGTCCAACTTTATGTTTGAATGTACTTTACGCATTTCACGCAGACAGAGTTATCCGAAGGGACTGCTTGAAGGCGTTAACATGGAAGCTCAAGGTGCTGCTTACCGTTCTTGACATGATATTTAGCGGGCGACTGGTAATGTGATGAGGAGTGTGGAGATATGTTAACCTGCACCGACCGAAAATAGTTCAGCAGAGGCAGCGAGGACATGACGTGTATCATCGCCGAGAATAGGAAAATCTGCCTCTGTACTCAAGCTGCAGCACCCGCCAACGGAAGCAAGCAGAGCAGAATATGTCGTCATGTAACATCTGAGCAGTTCCTGGCCGATTAAGTATATTCTGACAGCGCGTCAACGACGATATCATTAAAAATGGAGCGCAAAGTCTGCGAGGAAATAGACAGATGATGAAACAGGACCTATCATTTACACAGGTCAATCCCGACATTCGCCTTGATCAATCCTGGCAAGCAACGACAAATGTCATAGTAAGGCGGACCTCCGACTGCGAATCTGTGCCTAAACCACTGCGCCATGTCACTCCGTGTTGCCTCGGACAACTGAGGGCTATTACCGCCAAGTGCTGAACAAGGACTGGACTGCATATTCTTTCTTAGGCTACACTGTTTTACATTATAAGATTACGTAAGAGTTTGACACTGGTTTATCGCGTAGCTCAAATGCGGTATGTTGGGCTTTTCGTTCACTGGATAGGCCATACCCCACTGCCTAAGAAAATTCACAAGGGACCATTCCTATTCCCAAATAAACGAGTATGGAAGATGTGCAACATGATAGCTCCAAAGCTTCAAGTCCGTTACAGTGTTTCTTTAGCCCCACTTGTAAACATAGCCTAACGGACCAGAAAAACTGTACTGTGTCGGCAGACTTTGGATTAATATTTACACATTTATCAAATCTTTGTTCGAAACATTTTTCGCTAAGTAGCTTACCCATCTTCTTACGAGTTGTCTAACGACTGTTTCATTTAAACAATTGTTTGTTGTTTTTTGTATCATGGTAAAAATTATTCGTATGTAAAACGTGTATCAATAATACTCGTCCTATTACGCACTATAACAAAGGGAAAACCACTTTCCCGAGTGTGTTACCGCAAAGCAAATTTTAAGGTGTCCACGTTACGTGAAAACTCTCCCAACATATTTAGTCACGAGCGAACAGTTACGCAGTATGACATCAAAGGTGTAAGAGGTAATTTTTCCCTGCCAACTTCCAGGCAGCAATGGCATTACAGTCTTCGTGCAGAATGGACGGGCCAGCCTTAGTCAAGCTATTGGGAAAACATCCTTTGGCTTTACTACTTTTTCTTGGAGTCGTAAGTAATGTCGTCATTGGCGTCTTGAGCAACGGAAGTAAATTTTATGGAGTGGTGAGTCACGGTATACGAAGTGCAGTCAGATGGCCTCGTGTGGAAACAGTGGACACCCAGTAAAGGGCATTTATTCGAATTTCTTGTAGTTACCAAACAGTCAAACTGTGCGATGGCATGGGTCTGTAGGAGTAAACCACTAAATTACAGGCCCATATCATTCTCGTCGATATCCAGCAGTATTTTGCAACATATATTGTGTTCGAACGTTATGAATTACCTCGAAGACACACAGTGAACACGGATTTAGAAAAAGTCCTTGTGAAACACAGCTGGCTCTTTATTCACACAAAGTTTTGAGTGCTACTGACAAGGGATTTCAGATTGATTTCAAATATTTCTAGATTTCCAGAAGGCTACTGACATTGTACCTCACACTTGTCCGCCTGCTTAGGCTGCGTGGTAACGTGCTCGCCTCCCACGCAAGCGGACCCGGGTTCTGTTCCTGGCCAGGTTGGAAATTTTCCCTCCTCGGGGACTGGGTGTTGTGTTAGCATCATTTCATCCTCATCATCGGCGCGCAAGTCGCCGAATGTGGCGTCGAGTGGGATAAAACTTGCACTTGGCGGACGAACTTCCCCGGATGGGGGGCCTCCCGGCCAACGATGTCATACGCTCATTTCCATTTACCTCATACTTGGCTTGTAGTCAAATTGCGTACTTAATGGAATATCGTCTCAGGTACGTGACTGAATTCGTCATTTCCTCTCTAAGAGGTCACAGTTCGAAGTACTTCATAAAAAGTCATTGAGTAAACAATAATGATTTCTGGAGTTAGCGTTCAAAGTGGTCACCAGCATTGTGTAGAACTGATTGACAGCGATGTGGAAGGCGTAGTATACCGTTAGCAGAGCCTGTTCTGTTGATGGTGCGAATGGAATGGAGCGGTCTACTTCCCGTCGACTATCTGGAACAGTTCTGAAGCGAATGCCACGAAGTGATTCATTCATCTTCGGAATCAAATCAAAGTCCGGGGAGTACGGTGGATGGTACAGTGCTTTCCAGTCCCATCGACCGAACAGAGCAGCCACAGCTTGCGCTGTATGCGCCCGCGCACTGTCGTGCAGAATGATGGGTGGGTTGCGCAGAAAGTGTCGCCGCTTCTTCGCAAAGCTCGTCGCAGTGACGTAAGTCCTTGTGACTGATTTGATTTCGAACATGAAGGAACCATTTCGTGGCATTGCTTCAGAACTGTTCCAGAGTTTCGACAGGCAGGGGACCTCTCCATTCGCACCATCAACACAACATGCTCTGCTAATGGTATACTACGCCTTCCACATGACTGGCAACGGGTTCTACACAACGCTGGTGACTACTCCGAAGGAAAGTAACAGGTGTAAACATGTAACTCTTTTGTATCGATTGTGAATAAATATAGTTTCCACTATTTAAGTTCCAACCCTCATATATAAACGATTTAGGAGACAATCTCAGCAGCAAAATTGCAAATTTGTGGTAAGTTCTTATGGGACCAAACTGCTGAGGTCATCGATCCATAAGCGTACGCACCACTTAATCCAACTTAGAACTAACATATACTAAAGACAAAACACATCCCATTGGAATGAACTACGGTTTTGTTGCGCATCGATTCAGTTCGTTGAACCTATTAACAACTGTTCACCATCTTGCAGGAAGAAGAGAAATAAATTTTATTTGCAGTGTACGTGAACGCAACGGAATGCCTTTCCTGGAAATCAAAGGCTGTATTGTTAGCAGACAGAAGGTCCTATATGCTGTTATTTCTTCGACCCAAAGCAGGTACCTTTGGCATCACAATGAAGTCCCACCGCCCTCGGGATAGAACTTGGGCTCGTGTTATCAACTGGACAGCCTTGGACACACTTGCCGTCACAAGTGATGCACCGCTGCTGACAGGAGCAGGCACACTCTGTAACTCAGCAGATATTTAACACTGTCTCCACGAAATATGAACAGTTGGAGAGCTGTCACTTTCCTTCTGAGAAAGTATGGACCATTTTTCATCGTGGAAATAATTTACTGTGATATAACTGAGTTATGGGACGGAATCTCAAAACACCCTAAACGTCAACGGGATAGTTCACATGTTCATGCAGCCGAGGTGGTTTAAGCCGTGTACGGCTTTCATTCCTTCACTAACGATAGAAAGCTACGGCAGCCAGTATTAACTAACTTTTATTAATTTAGATTCTTATTGCCATTATTTTGTCACACTTTTTCTACAGTTATTATTGATGAACAGAACAGACGATTTATATTTGTTCCCTAACTATACTTCTAACCAAGTTCCTCTTGTATTTCTTTGATTCCGTGCACGTAGAATTACCGAGCCTACGCCACATACAGGGTGATCAAAAAGTCAGTATAAATTTGAAAACTTAATAAACCATGGAATAATGTAGATAGAGACGTAAAAATTGACACACATGCTTTGAATGACATGGGGTTTTATTAGAACCAAAAAAAACCATATTGCTAGACGCGTGAAAGATTTCTTGCTCACGTCGTTTGGTGTTGATCGTGTGCTCAGCCGCCACTTTCGTCATGCTTGGCCTCCCAGGTCCCCAGACCCAAGTCCGTGCGATTATTGGCTTTGGGGTTACCTGCAGTCGCAAGTGTATCGTGATCGACCGACATCTCTAGGGATGCTGAAAGACAACATCCGACGCCAATGCCTCACCATAACTCCGGACATGCTTTACAGTGCTGTTCACAACATTATTCCTCGACTGCAGTTATTGTTGAGGAATGATGGTGGACATATTGAGCATTTCCTGTAAAGAGTATCATCTTCGCTTTGTCTTACTTTGTTATGCTAATTATTGCTATTCTGATCGGACATTTTTTGAACTTTTGTATTTTTTTTTTGTTCTAATAAAACCCCATGTCATTCCAAGCATGTGTGTCAATTTGTACACTTAATCAATAAAAAGTTCAACAAGCGGATATTTAGACCGCTCTTGTAATTATTGCTTTTAATTTAGAGCAGTTTTAAGTTATTGGACACAATGAAATCGTTCGATGATTCCGAATAACTTATCTCCCGCTACTACGCGGATCGAGTAGTAGTAGTAGTAGTAGTAGTAGTAGTAGTTGTTGTTGTTATGGTCTTCAGTCCTGAGACTGGTTTGATGCAGCTCTCCATGCTACTCTATCCTGTGCAAGCTTCTTCATCTCCCAGTACCTACTGCAACCTACATCCTTCTGAATCTGCTTAGTGTATTCATCTCTTGGTCTCCCCCTACGATTTTTACCCTCCACGCTGCCCTCAAATACTAAATTGGTGATCCCTTGATGCCTCAGAACATGTCCTACCAACCGATCCCTTCTTCTGGTCAAGTTGTGCCACAAACTTCTCTTCTCCCCAATCCTATTCAATACTTCCTCATTAGTTATGTGATCTACCCATCTAATCTTCAGCATTCTTCTGTAGCACCACATTTCGAAAGCTTCTATTCTCTTCTTGTCCAAACTATTTACCGTCCTTGTTTCACTTCCATACACGGCTACACTCCATACAAATACTTTCAGAAATGACTTCCTGACACTTAAATCTATACTCGATGTTAACAAATTTCTCTTCTTCAGAAACGCTTTCCTTGCCATTGCCAGTCTACATTTTATATCCTCTCTACTTCGACCATCATCAGTTATTTTGCTCCATAAATAGCAAAACTCCTTTACTACTTTAAGTGTCTCATTTCCTAATCTAATACCCTCAACATCACCCGACTTAATTCGACTACATTCCATTATCCTCGTTTTGCTTTTGTTGATGTTCATCTTATATCCTCCCTTCAAGACACTATCCATTCCGTTCAACTGCTCTTCTAAGTCCTTTGCTGTCTCTGACAGAATTACAATGTCATCGGCGAACCTCAACGTTTTTATTTCTTCTCCATGGATTTTAAAACCTACTCCAAATTTTTCTTTTGTTTCCTTTACTGCTTGCTCAATATACAGATTGAATAACATCGGGGAGAGGCTACAACCCTGTCTCACTCCCTTCCCAACCACTGCTTCCCTTTCATGCCCCTCGACTCTTACAACTGCCATCTGGTTTCTGTACAAATTGTAAATAGCCTTTCGCTCCCTGTATTTTACCCCTGCCACCTTCAGAATTTGAAAGAGAGTATTCCAGTCAACATTGTCAAAAGCTTTCTCTAAGTCTACAAATGCTAGAAACGTAGGTTTGCCTTTCCTTAATCTTTCTTCTAAGATAAGTCGTAAGGTCAGTATTGCCTCACGTGTTCCAACATTTCTACGGAATCCAAACTGATCTTCCCCGAGGTCGGCTTCTACCAGTTTTCCCATTCGTCTGTAAAGAATTCGTGTTAGTATTTTGCAGCTGTGGCTTATTAAACTGATAGTTCGGTAATTTTCACATCTGTCAACACCTGCTTTCTTTGGGATTGGAATAATTATATTCTTCTTGAAGTCTGAGGGTATTTCGCCAGTTTCATACATCTTGCTCACCAGATGGTAGAGTTTTGTCAGGACTGGCTCTCCCAAGGCCGTCAGTAGTTCCAATGGAATGTTGTCTACTCCGGGGGCCTTGTTTCGACTCAGGCCTTTCAGTGCTCTGTCAAACTCTTCACGCAGTATCGTATCTCCCATTTCGTCTTCATCTACATCCTCTTCCATTTCCATAATATTGTCCTCAAGTTCATCGCCCTTGTATAGACCCTCTATATACTCCTTCCACCTTTCTGCTTTCCCTTCTTTGCTTAGAACTGGGTTTCCATCTGAGCTCTTGATGTTCATACAAGTGGTTCTCTGATCTCCAAAGGTCTCTAATTTTCCTGTAGGCAGTATCTATCTTACCCCTAGTGAGATAAGCCTCTACATCCTTACATTTGTCCTCTAGCCATCCCTGCTTAGCCATTTTGCACTTCCTGTCGATCTCATTTTTGAGACGTTTGTATTCCTTTTTGCCTGCTTCACTTACTGCATTTTTATATTTTCTCCTTTCATCTATTAAATTCAATATTTCTTCTGTTACCCAAGGATTTCTACTAGCCCTCGTCTTTTTACCTACTTGATCCTCTGCTGCCTTCACTACTTCATCCCTCAAAGCTACCCATTCTGCTTCTACTGTATTTCTTCCCCCCATTCCTGTCAATTTTTCCCTTACGCTCTCCCTGAAACTCTCCACAACCTCTGGTTCTTTCAGTTTATCCAGGTCCCATCTCCTTAAATTCCCACCTTTTTGCAGTTTCTTCAGTTTTAATCTACAGGTCATAACCAATAGATTGTGGTCAGAGTCCACATCTGCCCCTGGAAATGTCTTACAATTTAAAACCTGGTTCCTAAATCTCTGTCTTACCATTATATAATCTATCTGATACCTTTTAGTATCTCCAGGGTTCTTCCATGTATACAACCTTCTATCATGATTCTTAAACCAAGTGTTAGCTATGATTAAGTTGTGCTCTGTGCAAAATTCTACCAGGCGGGTCCCTCTTTCATTTCTTAGCCCCAATCCATATTCACCTACTACGTTTCCTTCTCTCCCTTTTCCTACACTCGAATTCCAGTCACCCATGACTATTAAATTTTCGTCTCCCTTCACTATCTGAATAATTTCTTTTATTTCATCATACATTTCTTCAATTTCTTCGTCATCTGCAGAGCTAGTTGGCATATAAACTTGTACTAATGTAGTAGGTGTGGGCTTCGTATCTATCTTGGCCACAATAATGCGTTCACTATGCTGTTTGTAGTAGCTTACCCGCATTCCTATTTTCCTATTCATTATTAAACCTACTCCTGCATTACCCCTATTTGATTTTGTTTTTATAACCCTGTATTCACCTGACCGAAAGTCTAGTTCCTCCTGTCACCGAACTTCAGTAATTCCCACTATATCTAACTTTAACCTATCCATTTCCCTTTTTAAATTTTCTAACCTACCTGCCCGATTAAGGGATCTGACATTCCACGCTCCGATCCGTAGAACGCCAGTTTTCTTTCTCCTGATAACGACATCCTCTTGAGTAGTCCCCACCCGGAGATCCGAATGGGGGACTATTTTACCTCCGGAATATTTTACCCAAGAGGACGCCATCATCATTTAATCGTACAGTAAAGCTGCATGCCCTCGGGAAAAATTACGGCCGTAGTTTCCCCTTGCTTTCAGCCGTTCGCAGCACCAGCACAGCAAGGCCGTTTTGGTTATTGTTACAAGGCCAGATCAGTCAATCATCAAGACTGTTGCCCTTGCAACTACTGAAAAGGCTGCTGCCCCTCTTCAGGAACCACACGTTTGTCTGGCCTCTCAACAGATACCCCTCCGTTGTGGTTGTACCTACGGTACGGCTATCTGTATCGCTGAGGCACACAAGCCTCCCCACCAACGGCAAGGTCCATAGTTCATGGGGGGGGGGGGGGGGGAGTAGTAGTAGTAGTAGTAGTAGTCAGAACTAAATTGTGTGGTAAGTGTGCAGCAGCTACGTACGACTTAAGGACAATAACAGGTGAAGTGCAATGACTGAGCCAGCCTTTGAGCATCGATTCCGCTTTAACCAGAGTAGGTGCAGCAGCAATAGCGCTATCAGTAATTGCCTGTCACTGGAGGCATGTTACGGCAACGCCAACTATTCTCTTCGTACCTGCACTCAGGTGCCATCAAACAACTTTCAGACATGGGTTTTATAGTTCCCCGCTTGCGGTGAGCCGGAGGGGAACAGGGCACTGGTTTCAATTAAGTAATACACTTGTTATGATATGACAATAACAAAAATGAAAATGACGGAAAGTTTTTTTTATCAGAACTTGTGTACGTCACTATTTCTTTTTGTCACATTCATCGCGAGACTAAGTCTGAACACCGGGTGGAAATATAATTTTCTTGACAATTCTTTAATCCATTTCAATCTGAGCAGCGTCTAGCGTCTTCAGGATACCCGGTAACTGATGAGAGACGAATGATACCAGATTCACCTTCCACCAGAAGTTATTGCATTGATCTGTGTAACACAGCAATGACATCTCATCGCCATCTTATATTTTATATGTAATTTATACAGTTCTAACACACAATAGGAAAGCGCTGCCTGCCACTGTCCTCGTATTACTTGTCGGTCCTATAGGAAAAACGGTAGCACTTCGGTGAGTGAATGTGTTGATCTTTCACCCGTTAATGTTTTCTCAGTGAAGTAAGCTCCAATCACGTTGTCTTTAATAGTCCCGCACTGAACGTTCACAGTCCACTGCCTCTGACGTTTAACCTGCCTCAGCCACTGCAGACTCTCAGCGGCCTAACGGTGCATATTCTCACATTCATTTTCCCATTATTTGTAAAGGCAGCACGCAAAATACCGCGCACCTACGGTGATTTCGTTAATTTCTGAAGAAGAAAGGAATGCTACGTTGCGATCAACGTTTTGCGCTGTCAGTAAAATTCAACAAACGTTTAACACTATTTACGAACTATTCGTTGTGGATTGCTAGTGCCAGACTGCTAAAGTTTTATCAAAATCGATCAACTCGGCCGCAGCAGACAAGCAGTTTATTACAGACTTAGTCTCGCTCTGTGACACGATATTAACAGACACAGATACCGCCGATTTCTGTAGTGATGTTCACCTTCAAAATACAACCAATATGAATGTACACCTGTCTCATTTGTTCCTTTCACTGTTCCAGACATATGTGCCTTTCTTGTCCCGTGGGACTATACAGCAGCTCCATCGGTTTTGGCTTCCGCCGCTGTTACCTATAATGGGTATCAAATGTAATAAAAATGTTCAGAGCAGCCTTATGAACCAAATCAGTGATTTCTCTTTTCACACAATGACCGTACTACATTTCTGATGAGACATTAAAAGGGTGATCAACCGCTTGTCGCGTTGAAAGCTAGTGCTGTATTTTTTTCCGCGTTTGTGAATTAAATTTCTTTTTTTTCCAACTCCGTCAGGTGCAAAACAATATGTGTATCTTTTTTATTTACCCAGATATGTTTCGACACCTAAGTGTCATCCTCTGTGGGTGTTTACTTATTTATGTGAAATATCTTACAAAGCCCATGCTTGTTTTCTGTTTTAAACTTAAAAACTGTACCATGTGCAGTTTTGTTTACTTTGTTTCAATTGCTCAACCGGCATTACATTACGATTGCTTGTGATAATGGAATGTTACACGTCAGCTTGTTTTGTGCCTTTCATCGTTTTGACAGCGTGTCGTATCCGAAGTAGTCCTGAAGGAACGTACTTATGTCTGAAATACTTTTCATGACTAGTGGCTGTATGTCACTGTATTTATATTTTCCGTCCGGTTGTAGATCTCCCCACTGCTGCTGTATACACTGTTCTTCACACATTTTTATACTTCAGTTTTTTTCCACAAGTATTTTACACAACTCGAGATTTGAGCCAATGCTTCGGTCACCATACTCGCAAAGATGCGCTATGTTAGTGCCGCGGCTCTCTTGTAGATCGTTTTGTTTCGTTTCAGTGCGGGGCTAATTTTCAGTGTTTGTTGAAAACTATTGATGTTTGTGTGTGTGTGTGTTAAGGGAGAACTGACCTGAAACTCCGAAAGCTAGTGGAGTTTCTTTTGTGTGTGCTTATGGACAAATCAACGATTCTGCTTTTCGTTAAGTGGTCTCCTTTAACCCGAAAGTATAGTCTCTTTTAGAGATATTTGAGTCAACTTCACTTTTTTTATAGATCTGTAGCATTTTCTGGTGCTTTTATTTAACTTCTAAGACACCTGAATTCAACGACATTTCACTCTTCAAAAAATGATTACTAATTTTGGAGTAATCAATATTTAGAGCTTTGAATTTATTTGTTTCGAGCATGAAACCGATTGAATGAAGGAATTTAAGACATTAGCTGCCAGTGAGAATTTATTTATATCAGTGCGTCGAGTTGAAAATTTGCGCCGGACCGGGATTCGAACCCTGGTCTGCTGCTTATAACACTACCAGCTAATGCCTTTAATTCCTTTGGGTCTTGATTCATAGTGGCTGCAGGATCAAAATGGTCTCTGTTATTTCGAATATTTCCGAAAGAACAGACACCAGACATGAATATGAAAACGACGATTGTCTTATGTGGAAGTCCGTTGTTTCATACGCAAATATGGAAATCCGTGAATTTGGATAAGGAAGAAAAAGAATGTTGCACCGCCGCGATAACAATATAAAGGGGAAAACAGGAATCTAAGCTTTCCTTCTGTCTTGCCCTTCATGTGGATGGTGTGTTTGTTTGTTTGAAGAAGTAAACGTCTTTCAGAAACCAAGGTTAACTAGATATTCAAATCCTTTGCGGAAATTCAGAAGGAAGCCCAAGAGAACAGTTGAGTTCTACGTACCAAGTTACTGGAAGGGCACTGGAATGCGAGCCAGAGGACAAAGAGCAGGACTGCAAGGAGCGGAGCTAAGAAAATACGTGTTTGGGCATCTTCAGTTTATAATCCACGTGTTAGTGAAATCGCGAGTGCTAGTGGAATAAGTCAGCCCAGAGCTGCTCGCATTTTGCGCGCGAACAGCTTCCCATCTGTATGATGGGTCACCTCTAAAGCAGATTAACCAGCAGGACTGCAGAAGCCGCACGGAATTCTGTCACTCGTTTCTGATGCAGCAACAGTACAATAGTTTCTTTGTTCAAAGAGTTTTCCTTACCAATGAAGTTAACTCAACGAATCATGGAAAGCTGAATGTACGAAATATGCAGTATTGGGCCGCTGAGAACCCGCACTGGATGTGGAAGGTTGAACATCAAACGCCGTTAAGTGTGAACGTTTGGTGTGGCATTATTCGAGACTATGTGACCGGACCTTACTTCGCTGAAGAAACTTTAACGGGTAGAAGATACCCTTTCTTACCGAAGTGCTACCGCATCTCCAACAACAATATCGTTTTAAATATATAGATGTGAGTGGTACCAACACCAGGGATGTCCGGCTGACTAAGCCTCGTGGCTTGAAAAGCTATCATCCAGGTCTTTCCTGGATAGTTCGTGAAGGTGTTATCAGTTGGCCGTCACGTTCGCCTGATTTGACACCACTAGGCTCTTGTTCTCTGGGGTAAAATCTAAGTCGAAGTCTATACACAAGATTTGAAGACCCGAGAGGATTTAGAACGTCGCATTGTTGCGGCATGTGCAGTGATATCGAAGGAATCTCTCCAGTCTGCCCGAAAGTCCTTGCACCATTAAGTACAAACGTGTATTGTAGTATATCGTGGGCATTTAGAGCACTTTACGACATAAATGGAATTATAAAGAAGTGTCGATGCTCACTT
This sequence comes from Schistocerca cancellata, assembly GCF_023864275.1. Lineage (NCBI taxonomy): Eukaryota > Metazoa > Arthropoda > Insecta > Orthoptera > Acrididae > Schistocerca > Schistocerca cancellata. Next base: position 725,081,369 of record NC_064626.1, on the reverse strand, counting down.
ACTTTTGTCATTTCTTTATGTCGCTGTTGCCGATTAATTTTGCAGGGTGTGTCGTTTGACAGACTCATCTACATCTACATTATTACTGTGCAATTCACGTGAAGTTAATATTTAACAATAATTCTGCCTAAATCCCAGTTTTACGAATCAATTCATTCAATATTTGACGTGTACCTTTTTTTTTCAAGGCTCTCACAGAAACAAAAACAGAACTGTTGCCGTAGCCTGCAGGTGAATCATCTTTAGATGCCACTTTCTTTGCCTCCCAGTTGGTGTGTCGGACCAACAATATATAGCGAATTGTGATTAGTGTTAGTTTTAAATTAAACTTTTGTCCACTATGCCGCTTTTGTACGTAGACACTCTAAGGTACATCAGGCTGGAGTATACCAGCAATCTGACTTGACAGCTCCGCTCAACACCAACTCCCATACAAAACATCAATCGTTTTCACGTTCAAAACACGTAATACGAAAGTCCTATATATTTCTCTGGAACTACTGGTCGGATTTTGGAGAGTAGTACGCCGTTGAATCTCTCTCTTTGAGAACTACGATACGAACAGCAGAAATTGGTATAGTTCCACTTGAAAAAGCGCAGTTGATACCTATGTCCCTGTAATTAGAACAGCTATGAAAAGGGACTAAATGTCGTTTAGTTAAGACACTCACTATTAGCCGACCGTTGTGACCGAGTGGTTCTAGGCGCTACAGTCTGGAACCGCGCGACCGCTACGGTCGCAGGTTCGAATCCTGCCTCGGGCATGGATGTGTGTGGAGTCCTTAGGTTAGTTAGGTTTGAGTATTTCTAATTTCTAGGGGACTGATGACCACAGATGTTAAGTCCCATAGTGCTCAGAGCCATTTAAACCACTGTCACTATTCATGTAACTGAAAACAGTATTAAGATATCTTAAACGGTTCAGGAAATATCTGGAATGAACAGATTAGCTGTATCACCCAACATATCACATTTGACACAGACGGTAATGAAGACTGTTGCATTAGGAAATAATGCAGTCAGGAATTTTAATATTTGGAGTGTACGTTCATAAACAAAATAATACCAATAGATAGCAGAGAAATCTCGCGCAGCGTCGGCGCGGTTACGCAGTAGAATAATGAGTACGACGGCAAAATTTGGCCGTTTTCTGCTCCAAGTCCTGCGACTTGGCTGCGATGAAAGAGGAACCAGTTGTCGGGCAGGGGACGCGGAATTGTAACAGACGTTCCACCCGGTGCTGTGTCCACAAACATCAGAGCGCAGCGGGTCAATCGATGGCATTGGGGGACGCGGTGCCTTAACAGGTGGCCAGCCAGCTAGCCAGCCGCGGGCACGGCGCCCAAGCCCCGAGAGGACTAGACAGCAGTCAGCCGCGCCTTCTCAACACTTGTCTACGGCTTTATTTTTCCCCGTCCTCCCCATCCATCACTGTGAACTACAAACAAACTTAGTCGCCAGTTCAATAGCAATGAAAGTTTTACGAAACAAATGCCTAAATTTGGCATCCTATTGGATGCTTCGATTTTTGTTGTATCAACAATTCAATTATATTCGAAAGTGATCAACAACATTGAAGAGAAAATCCATCACTGAATGCGTAGTGTCATGCTTTTAGTTTAAACCGTATCGTTCCACAGTTACATCACGCCGCGAATGTACTGATATTACGGTTCATGTACGCAATATCCATTGTTAGTTAAACAACCAAGCTTCCCAGATCTAAGTTCATGTAATGATTTTGGGCAGAGTACCGTCAACGAACCAGTTGCAATCAATATACATGTAACAACACTACCGAACTCGGCAATGCTTCGCAGTTGCTATATATATGAGAACTGGATATACGTCCGTATCTCTTCATCCTCCTCCTCCTCTCTGCCTGTGCCAATCATCTTTGTCCCGCTCCCTGTACGTCTCCTACCCGTCTCCTCCTCCCCCCCCCCCCCGTTATCACTCTGACCAAATCCTCCCTCCTCCTTTATATCCATTTCCACTTTATTGTCATTGCAAGCATAACCTCTAATGGCAATAGAAGTCAAAACGAATGGGTGAATAGGTTGGTATAATTTGTACACGGCGAGTGAGAGAGACCTTTTCAGCTGCTGGATCTGTGAGGGTAGTAGCTCCAGTGACAATATTCCGCACGCTTTTAATATACGAAGAGGCAGGATTATAAAGTTGGCTATGAACACAACTTCACTGTTTTCCGTTAAAAATGACTGTGAAAAGGGGGAAAAAACCCACACTTCCACAGCACAGCCTAGCCCGTTCTTTCTTGCAACCGGTTGTAACAGGAAGCGTTTACTGTGCAGCACTTAAACGTCTCTAGTGGTTTAGGCTATGCGTTGTCTTTCAGTCAGTTGGTCTAGAAGAGTTTAGTCTAATCGAATCTCTCATTGTACACTACTGGCCATCAAAATTGCTACACCACGAAAATGACGTGCTACAGACCCGAAATTTAACCGACAGGAAGAAGATGCTGTGATATGCAAATGATTACCTTTTCGTTCTCGCTTCCCACGCCCGGGTTCCCGGGTTCGATTCCCGGCAGGGTCAGGGATTTTCTCTGCCTCGTGATGGCTGGATGTAGTGTGCTGTCCTTAGGTTAGTTAGGTTTAAGTAGTTCTAAGTTCTAGGGGACTGATGACCATAGATGTCAAGTCCCATAGTGCTCAGAGCCATTTTTTTTATTAGCTTTTCAGAGCATTCAGACAATGTTGGCACCGGTGGCGATACCTACAACGAGCTGACATGAGGAAAGTTTCCAACCGATTTCTCATACACAAACAGCAGTTGACCGGCGTTGCCTGGTGAAACGTTGTTGTGATGCCTCGTGTAAGGAGGAGAAATGCGTACCATTAAGTTCCCGGCTTTGATAAAGGTCGCAATGTAGCCTATCGCGATTGCGGTTTATCGTATCGCGACATTGCTGCCCGCGTTAGTCGACGTCCAATGACTGTTAGCAGAATATGAAACTGGTGGGTTCAGGAGGGTAATACGGAACGCCGTGCCGGATCCCAACGGCCTCGTATCACTAGCAGTCGAGATGACAGGCATCTTATCCGCATGGCTGTAACGGATCGTGCAGCCACGTCTCGATCCCTGAGTCAACAGATAGGGAGGTTTACAAGACAACAACCATCTGCATGAACAGGTCGACGACGTTTACAGCAGCATGGACTATCAGCTCTGAGACCATGGCTGCGGTTACCCTTGACGCTGCATCACAGACAGGAGAGCCTGCGATGGTGTACTCAACGACCAACCTGGGTGCACGAATGGCAAAAACGTCATTTTTTCGGATGAATCCAGGTTCTGTTTACAGCATCATGATGGTCGCATCGGTGTTTCGCGACATCGCGGTGAACGCACATTGGAAGCGTATATTCGTCATCGCCATACTGGCGTTTCACCCGGCGTAATGGTATGGGGTGCCATTGGTTACACGTCTCTGACACCTCTTGTTCGCAATGACAGCACTTTGAACTGTGGACGTTACATTTCAGATGTGTTACGACCCGTGGCTCTACCCTTCATTCGATCCAGGCGAAACCTTCCATTTCAGCAGGATAATGCACGACCGAATGTTGCAGGTCCTGTACGGGCATTTCTGGATACAGAAAATGTTCGACTGCTGCCCTGGCCAGCACATTTTCCAGATCTCTCACCAATTGAAAACGTCTGGTCAATGGTGGCCGAGCAACTGGTTCGTCACAATACGCCAGTCACTACTCTTGATGAACTGTGGTATCGTGTTGAAGCTGCATGGGCAGCTGTACCTGTACAAGCCAACCAAGCTCTGTTTGACTCCATGCCCAGGCGTATCAAGGCCGTTATTATGGCCAGAGGTGGTTGTTCTGGGTACTGATTTCTCAAAATCTATGCACCCAAACTGTGGGAAAATGTAATCACATGTCAGTTCTAGTATTACATATTTGTCTAATGAATACCCGTTTATCATCTGCATTTCTTCTTGGTGTAGCAATTTTAATGGCCAGTAGTGTGTTTGCGTGAAATGAAACAAAAGATTTCAGTAAGACCATTAGTTTACTGAAGTGAAACATCTGATTTCACTGTTTTGACAATAATTTGTTGGTGGTTTCAATGCGTTCGTCGCAACGCTTGGTGGAGAGTCTGTCCGGAGAGAAAACGAATAGCCTTGTTGGTTTACCGACTGCCGAGCACACCGAACACACCACTCCCTATGGAGAAAAAAGGCAAGTCACGGTTTGTACCACGCACTTTCAACTGAATGTTTGCAACACACTGAATTGCCACGAACTGACATGAATTCAATCTCTGTAACACGAATATGTCAAAGAACAGACATCATATCCATGTAAGTACATAGTTCTGGCAATTCGTCTGTGCGGATGAACACGTATTCCCGGAACTGTTACGGGACTTGGTAAGAATGCCTTCCACGAGTAATGAGTGTGTTGGCGTGGGACACTACAAATGTATTGTGTGGACATACAAGGTGAGAATGTGGGTCTCGCGGGATGCGTGCGCGAGATAGTGCGACTGCATGGACTATCCTCTGTGCCTTCCGTGGCTCAGATGGATAGAGCGTCTGCCATGTACGCAGGAGATCCCTGGTTCGAGTACCGGCGGGGCACACATTTTCACCTATCGCCGTTAATATATATCAACGCCCGTCAGCAGATGAGGATATTAATATAATTCTAATTGTCTCTGAAGGAATGTACACGGTTGACGGCAGACAGCAGATTCCGTAAGAAAGCAACAGACTAGTATATATCTTTGAATATCTGCCATTATTACTGAGAACATTTCCCGTTTCATGGCACCTTACCTCTTACTTGGGCCTCTTATTTCTCACTCTTTCCCTCTGCCGGTGCAACACGGTTATTACGTTTGAGAAGCGATTTCCCACTTTCTGGAGCAAGCAGCAAGTAAATGTGAAAGTTATCAGGTGTGCAGTGCAACGAACCGGTTTTCCTGCACTGGAAACTACGGGCTGACACGCGGGTTCCCCTTGATCACTTAGGTACACTCAACGCCTATCAGACGCGGTATGTGACAGAACGAAGAAAGTGGTCCCACACTGTCCCTTTGCTGAAATCAGTAGCTAGCTGCTGTGTCCTGGACACTGATCTGCGTACGTCAGATCGTCAGATTTCACCTGGAGCTGCTTCATAATAACCAATCCGTTCCAGTTAGAGGTGTGTGTGTGTGGGGGGGGGGGGGAATAAATTAAAAAAAAATTGAGGAGCGATATGGGTTTGATGCAATATCCACAGCTGAATGAGTGATCTGTATATCGCATAGAAAGCATAGGCGCCACTTCTATTGACCAGCTCTCGTTTCAATTCGCGCGCACTTGTGATGAGGAAGACCTTCTGGCAAGCACGGCTGCATTACCGCACCGGTGATGAACGTCCACCGGTAAGTACTGACCCTGGGTTTCCGTCGGTGAGTAAGCCGCAGCCTTTGCCAGTGGACGGCGGGCAGCGACGTGGTGCGGCCGTCAGCAGCAGGCGCCAGTGGAGGGCCAGCAAGTGCCATTAAGCGCCGCCAACTTGGCTGTCCGGCGGCGGTCAGCGCGAGGCGGCAGGCGGCCGAGGCCTCGCCCGGGTTTCACGCCCGCCTTGTTTGCAAACTGCCGCAGGTGCGCGCGCGTGACCGCCATGTTATATAGAAGCCGCGCCGTGTCCGTCACCTGCACGCCATTAAGCAACGCCGCCACTTTCTCCCTGAATTGGAAACAGCAACGCTACACCGCAGTACAGAATTCCGTCCGAACGAATAAACTCGCAAGAAAGATACTGCATCTGCCCATGCGCGCTGATCTACAGTTCGGTTGTAAGGGTAATCACAATATCAATACAACTGCTTCGCCCGCGCCACACGCGGCATAGAAAGAGAGGCTTCGAAGAGCGTCACGCACAGTCACCTCCAATATGGTGCACATACTGATTAGTACTTTACGCTTCCACTACAGGAATTCAAGTAGTCCATTCCTCCGCCCTTAGTTACATCTGCCACCACAGAGGGCGGAAACCTGAAACTTTTTGGTTCCTTTACCATACAGATCAGGGTCGCATATTCGTTAACCGAGCACAAGTTTTAATTTAACGCACCCCGACACTCGGGCAGGTCTCTCCAGTTGCCTGCCATCATTGGACAGTTCTCATCTGCAGTCATCGGCTGGCGACAGGTTCCGGTCGTCGTAACAATAAACGGAAGCTATCGAAGGTTAGTCTAAGTGATAGACGAAGCGTTTATGTAGTGAGTGATGGAGCTTATGAACACACTGTGGCAGTCCCAATCTACATCTACATCCATACTCCACAAGCCACTTGACGGTGTGTGGCGGAGGGTACCTTGAGTACCTCTATCGGTTCTCCCTTCTATTCCAGTCTCGTACTGTTCGTGGAAAGAAGGATTGTCAGTATGCCTCTGTGTGGGCTCTAATCTCTCTGATTTTGTCCTCAATTGGACTCATTACCTACTGTGTTAGGTTAGGTTCAGAACTTTTGCATCAGTGCTACGCCCTCTCTTCTAGCAAAAGCTAAGTGTTTGATGTGCAGTATTTTAACAAATGATTCCTGAGGTTTCTCATGCGTTGCCGCAGTTATTTTGTTTCGGATATATTGCCATGTGATGTGAACGTGGTAAGCGTGAAGTAGTCCACTTTCCTTTAGCCACGGAACTCTGTCGCTGGGAGTCGCTTCCTACTACCTTTATGTTGGATACCCAAGTTGTTGGTGAATACAACAATTGCCATTATTTTAAAACATCTTAAATATAGTTTATTTACATCAGTGGTTGATACATAGCTTCTGCATAACGTACAATAAATCTCAAGTCAAATAAATAGACCATTTGAAAACAATTTGTCCAAAAATTCGTAAGTGCCTATTGTCATGCAATCGTTCCGAGATCTGTGACGGCACCGAACATTCTATATTTTGACAACTACATTATTTATAAAAAGTGTGTACTCAGCATTGCCAGTATTTCACTTAGGTCTACCACTGAACACAAGTCTGCAGACTATAGGTATGTGAGGACGTAAATGAGGGTATCGCTGCACGTTTCTCCCGTTTCCGCCTACGTTCCGGGTAGTCAATCTTGCTGTCATTTCGTTTTCGTAGTGGAGGGGTTTGTTCCTTCTGTCCGTGCAGTTTGTCTGTTACACCTGCGGGGGCACGTGTGGTGTCAGACTCGCTGTTGGCAGCGGGCACGGTCAGCCTGTGACTGGGCACATTTTCAGGGCTGGAACGTTTGCCGCAGCCGGTCAGGCGGCAAACTAGTCCACGTGGGCTGCGCCTCAGGAACGCAACTGGGAAATATCGTGTGCTGAAGTAATCTTGCCATATTTTTATGGGCTATTTCGAGGTTCTTAGCTATCACGATACTGTATTCTCCGGAAGTTAGCTGAAAAAATGGAAATTAATATACGTGAAAATATAAACGCTTTTAGTAACATGATGTTTTCAGAAGCAGCTCATAACATCCCGCTAACGGATCGCCGCCTGCATCTAATATAACGTGCCGGAAACGTGTCAGTGAATGTATAGAAGCTTAGTATTACGAGGGCCGTTCAGAAAGTAACCTCCGGTTGATTTAAAAAAATACACCAAGTTAAATAAAAATATTTTAATATATACATCTTACAACTACATCTTTGCACTATTTTTCTACATAGTCTCCATAGCGATTGAGGCACTTATCGTATCTCTTCACAAGCTTTGAAATTCCTTCTGCATAAAAATCACCCGCTTGTGCCTGGAGCCAGCCTGTGACCGCATCTTTGAGCTCTTCGTCGTCATCAAACCGCTGTGACCCGAGCCATTTCTTCAAATGCATGAAGAGGTGATAATCACTTGGCGCCAGGTCTGGGCTGTAAGGTGGATGGTTGATAACGTCCCACTTGAAGGACTCAAGAAGGGCCGTTGTTCTGCGAGCAGAGTGAGGACGGGCGTTATCGTGCAAAAAAACGATACCGGAAGTCAGCATACCACGGCGTTTGTTCTGTATAGCCCGTCGTAACTTTTTTATTGTTTCACAGTGCACGTCTTGATTAATGGTCGTACCACGTTCCATGAATTCAACCAACAACACCCCTTTGGCATCCCAAAACACCGTTGCCATCAGTTTTCTGGCAGAAAAATCTTGCGAGGCTTTTCTTGGTTTGGTAGGCGAATTTGAATGTGCCCACATCTTTGATTGTTCTTTTGTCTCAGGGTTCACGTACTTAATCCAGGTTTCGTCACCGGTCACGATTCTGTTTAACAATGGTTCTCCTTCGTCCTCATAACGTGACAAAGTCTAATGCAGAGGCCATTCTTTGAGTTTTGTGGTGGTCGGTAAGAATTTTGGGCACCCATCGTGCGCAGAACTTACGGTAACCCAATCTTGCTGTCACTATCTCGTACAAGAGTGTCTTAGAAATCTGTGGAAAACCAGTAGACAACTCCGACATTGAGAAACGTCGATTTTCACGAACTTTTGCATCAACTGTCTGAACGAGTTCGTCAGTCACCAATGATGGTCTACCACTCCTCTCTTCATCATGAACGTTTTCTCGTCCACTTTTAAATAAACGTACCCATTCACGGACAACTCCTTCACTCATAACTCTTGGTCCGTACACGGCACAAAGCTCACGATGAATAGCTGCTGCAGAATATCCTTTGGCTGTAAAAAACCTTATGACATAACGCACTTCACATTTGGCGGGGTTTTCTATTGCAGCACACATTTCATACTGCCACAAAAACTAAACTAGCGCAGGTACGACGTTCACTCGACCACGGCTTGATGCCGACTGACCTGTTGAGTGCGTGAACGCACAGATGGCGTCGCTACTCCCCCCACAACCCGCACTGTGACCGATCGGAGGTTACTTTCTGAACCGCCCTCGTATATAAACGAATTGTTACGTAATTTTATTATTCCTGTCTGTAACATTTTGTCTGTGATTCACATTGCCATCTGATGAAGTACGGACACAGACAAGAGAGAATTGTAACATTATTTGTATTGTTGACTCCAATTGTCAGAACGTCACGAATATTGTTAATTATTTTGCAAATTTCAGTTACAGACGGTTGAAAACAGCTATTTTGAAAATGGAATTGGCGATTTTTTGTGTTATAATGTAACTACGAATTATTGGAACAAATACCGAAATAATTATTATATTTTCTATTTATATTACAAATTAAAGCAGCCGGCAAGTTTTCCTGTCTGTATGTGTACTTTAAACCGTATCAAAATTCCTGCAGTAGTTCCCGAGGCTAGACTAACAGACACACTGATTCACAATGAAGGCTTGTGCCACATTACCGATACGCATGGCAAGTCCTCCGACCGTGCCAAGTCAGAGCGCGTCGCTAGTGGTGTACTGACCATTTTTGTAGTCAGCGACTGCTAATGTGAAACTCTCCGTGCAAGTTCGTGATGTTGCATAGAGCAAAAGCTATATTGTCATGAGAGCCAATATCTCGACACGGAAACGTACTGCATCTCAAGCTAGTAGGAATGACTGAAGTATTGATTGTCTTTATAGAAAATGTCCGTCTTATAGCCATTTTAACACGTTGGAGGACGTCATAAAAGAAAAAGAATGTTAAAATGTGTGTGAATTCCTAAGGGACCAAACTGCTAAGGTCATCGATCACTAGACTGGCACACTACTTAAACTAACTTATGCTAAGAACAACACACATATCCATGCCCGAAGGACGACTCGTACATCCGGTGGGAGGGGCCGTGCAGTCATAAAAGAGTCGCTTCTACTGTGGAATTGTAATGTTGAAACTCACAGTTAATCCGACGCAACTGTGTCTTAGTTGGTTAAAGGTGCGACGATACCAGCATCCCATACGAGTGAACCACCTATGGGTACTCGTACTTTAGTTACTTGCGGTATGCACAGCTCTGTTTAAAGTATAGCTCGATGTAGTCATAGGGTCGAGCCGTGGACGTCTGCTTTCATGTCCCGCAGCTAATTCTCTGCAAATAACAACCCGCGTCTGTGAACTGGCTAGAACTGCTAGCCAATAAAAAACACGGAAATACGAAATAAAACTTAAATGAGTAATTTAATAACAATGGTTCTATTCTGACGTCTGTAATTCATGTCGACGACGAAGAATTATGTTCAATAATGTTTACTCAATAAAGGACGTCTGAAATAAACGGGAAGTGGCCGTACGATATTCAGTTAAAATACAGCAGAAAATACCATTATCAAATGCAGTAAAGTTACGTTGAGAGCTTACCCGACTGATAGCAAAATTCCCCAAAATAAATAGTCATGAAAGACTTGCGATAACTAAGGCCATTTCGGGATCACAATACACCGAACATTGGCTCTGAGCACTACGGGACTTAACTTCTGAGGTCATCAGTCCCCTAGAACTTAGAACTACTTAAAACTAATTGACCTAAGGACATCACACACATCCATGCCCGAGGCAGGATTCGAACCTGCGACCGTAGCGGTCTCGCGGCTCCAGACTGTAGCGCCTAGAACCGCCCGGCCACATCGGCCGGCACAGCGAAGATTCTCCAACTCAAAATAGTTCAGAGCTCAACAGGACGACTCACAAATTAACGCAAGTGATACAAATAATAGTAGCTCGTATTCGGTGTATTCTCAGTTCCGTGAATCAGACCGCAAATGTTATTGTCCTATTCTGGAAGACACACAGACACGTGAAATATTAAGTCCCTTCAGAAGCGAAGGTATGGTAGCGGCCGTTCACCACACAAAATTAATCACCTACACGACTGAATCACGCACGTTACGGCAAGCAAGTCTGCCTTTTTCAAGTACCCGTCATAAAGTGTCCAGAACCGCTCCCTTGAGCTCTTCACTCCAAAGTCCCCGTCTCCACTTGTCTCGCGTAGTGTTCCGCTACTGTGTGCTTTTCCATTGGCTGAAGGCCATCCTCACAAAAAATACATCGTTCTAGATATTATCTGACTCATCTTTCCCTCTTCCCGGACTAAACTAATATATACTGAAGAGCCGAAGAAACTATTATAGGCACTTGTATTCAAATATAGACAGATATAAACAGGCAGAATATGGCACTGCAGTCGGCAACGCCTATACAAGACGCAGTTGTTTGCTCTGTTACTGCTGCTACAACGGCACGTTATCAAGATTTAAGTACAAATCTCTCGGTGTACATGGCGCGTCAAATCAGGATAAAACTCCGAGCTTTCGACCACTACTTCCATGGTCTTCTTCAGGGCTAAAACAGACTGTCGTAAACTAGCGAGGCTCCCACTTTTATATGCAAAGGACGGCTTCTGATTGGTTGGAATACGTCATGGCAACAGCGATATGGCGCGTAGTGAAGTGGTGCCCTCTACTTCCATAGAGATTTTTATTCAAGCAATACGTCGCGAAAGCTTCGTAGCAAAGATTTAAGTAAGCCGCGCGGGATCAGCCGAGCGGTCTGGGGCGCTGCAGTCATGGACTCTGCGGCTGGTCACGGCGGAGGTTCGAGTCCTCCCTCGGGCATGTGTGTGTGTGTGTGTGTGTGTGTGTGTGTGTGTGTGTGTGTGTGTGTCCTTAGGTTTAATTTAGGTTAAGTAGTGTGTAAGCTTAGGGACTGATGACCTTAGCAGTTAAGTCCGTGGTCTAGGGGTAGCGTCTTTGATTCATAATCAAAACGTCTTCGGTCCCGGGTTAGATCCCCGCCACTGCCTAAATTTTGATAAATAATCAGCAGTGGCGGCCGAAGACTTCCGGCATAAGAAGTCAGCCTCATTCTGCCAACGGCCTTGTCAAAGAGGGCGGAGGAGCGGATAGAGGTTCAGGGCACTCTCTTGTCCTAGGGGTGGGAAATTGCCCCTAAAGGCGGAAGAATCAGCAATGATCAACGACATGAGGATGCAGAAGGCAATGGAAACCACTGCATTAAAGACACGTAACATGTATCCACAGGACATGTGGCCTGTAATTGAAGAAGTGTCACGATGATCTCTCCATTGGCAAAAGATTCCTGAATAGTCCCCATTCTGATCTTCTGGAGGGGACTGCCAAGGGGGAGGTTACCATGAGAAAAAGACTGAATAATCTACGAAAGGGTAACGTTCTACGAGTCGGGGCGTGGAATGTCAGAAGCTTGAACGTGGTAGGGAAACTAGAAAATCTGAAAAGGGAAATTCAAAGGCTCAATCTAGATATAGTAGGGGTCAGTGAAGTGAAGTGGAAGGAAGACAAGGATTTCTGGTCAGATGAGTATCGGGTAATATCAACAGCAGCAGAAAATGGTATAACAGGTGTAGGATTCGTTATGAATAGGAAGGTAGGGCAGAGGGTCTGTTACTGTGAACAGTTCAGTGACCGGGTTGTTGTAATCAGAATCGACAGCAGACCAACACCGACAACGATAGTTCAGGTATACATGCCGACGTCGCAAGCTGAAGATGAACATATAGAGAAAGTGTATGAGGATATTGAAACGGTAATGCAGTATGTAAAGGGGAACGAAAATCTAATAGTCATGGGCGACTGGAATGGAGTTGTAGGGGAAGGAGTAGAAGAAAAGGTTACAGGAGAATATGGGCTTGGGACAAGGAATGTAAGAGGAGAAAGACTAATTGAGTTCTGTATCAAGTTTCAGCTAGTAATAGCGAATACCCAGTTCAAGAATCACAAGAGGAGGAGGTATACTTGGAAAAGGCCGGGAGATACGGGAAGATTTCAATTAGATTACATCATGGTCAGACAGAGATTCCGAAATCAGAAACTGGATTGTAAGGCGTACCCAGAAGCAGATACAGACTCAGATCACAATAAAGTAGTGATGAAGAGTAGGTTGAAGTTCAAGACATTAGTCAGGAAGAATCAATACGCAAAGAAGTGGGACACGGAAGTACTAAGGAATGACGAGATACGTTTGAAGTTCTCTAACGCTATAGATACAGCAATAAGGAAAGCGCAGTAGACAGTACAGTTGAAGAGGAATGGACATCTCTAAAAAGGGCCATCACAAAAGTTGGGAAGGAAAACATAGGTACAAAGAAGGCAGCTGCGAAGAAACCATGGGTAACAGAAGAAATACTTCAGTTGATTGATGAAAGGAGGAAGTACGAACATGTTCCGGGAAAATCAGGAATACAGAAATACAAGTCGCTGAGGAATGAAATAAATAGGAAGTGCAGGGAAGCTAAGACGAAATGGCTGCAGGAAAAATGTGAAGACATCGAAAAAGATATGATTGTCGGAAGGACAGACTCAGCATACAGGAAAGTCAAAACAACCTTTGGTGACATTAAAAGCAACGGTGGTAAAATTAAGAGTGCAACGGGAATTCCACTGTTAAATGCAGAGGAGAGAGCAGACAGGTGGAAAGAATACATTGAAAACCTCTATGAGGGTGAAGATTTGTCTGATGTGATAGAAGAAGAAACAGGAGTCGATTTAGAAGAGATAGGGGATCCAGTATTAGAATCGGAATTTAAAAGAGCTTTGGAGGACTTACGGTCAAATAAGGCAGAAGGGATAGATAACAGTCCATCAGAATTTCTGAAATCATTGGGGGAAGTGGCAACAAAACGACTATTCACGTTGGTGTGTAGAATGTATGATGACCGATGACAAATATATATAAAAAAAATTTCACACACATTTGAACATTTTTTTGATTTAAGTAAGTTCGAACGTGGTGTTACAGTCGGTATAGTCGGCGCACGAGCGGTGGGACACTGCATCTCCGAGGTAGCAATGAAGTGGGAATTTTTCCTTACGACCATTTCACGAGTGTACCGCCAATATCAGGAATCTGGTAAAACATCTAATTTCCGATATCACTGCAGCGGGAAAAAGATCGTGCAAGAACGGGACCAACGACGACTAAAGAGAATCTTTCAACGTGACAGAAGTGGATAGCTTCCGCAAATTACTGCATATTTCAATACTGGGCCATCAAGGAGTGTTAGCGTCCGACCCATTCGAGGAAACATCATGGATATGGCCTTTCGGAGCCGAAGGCCCACTCGTGTATCCTTGATGACTGCGCGACACGAAGCTTTACGCCTCGCCTTGACGTATCAACACCGACAATGGACTGCTGATGACTGAAAACATGTTGCCTGGTCGGACGAGTCTCGTTTCAAATTGTATCGAGCGTGAACATGTGTACGGGTATGGAGACAACCTCATGAATCCATGCATCCTGCATATCAGCACGGGACTGTTCAAGCTGTGTAATGGTGTGGGGCGTGTGCAGTTGGAGTGATATGGAACCAATGATACATCTAGATAGGATCCTGACAGGTGACACCTACTTAACATCCTGCCTCATTACCTGCATCCATTCATGTCCATTGTGCATTGTGCATTTCCATGGACTTGGGCCGTTCCAGCAGAACAATGCGACACCCCACACGTCCAGAATTGCTACACAGTGATTTCAGGAACACTTCCACTGGTCATCAAACTCCCCAGACCTGAACATTACTGTACATGCCTTGCAACGTGCTGTTCAGAAGACATATTCATCCCGTCGTACTCTTACGGATTTATGGACACCATGTGTTAGTTCCCTCCAGAAGTACTTCAGACATCAGTCGAGTCCATGCCACGTCGTGTTGCGGCGCTTTCGCGTGCTGACAAGGGCCTACACGATGTTAGGCAAATTCACCAGCTTCTTTGGCTTTTCAGTGTATTACAATAATATTTAAATAAAGAAATGTTAAACATTCTGTCATACTCAAATAATTTACAATAATTGTAAATGAAGGTAAATATGCCAGTAGTCTTTTTCAAGTTCGTTCACGTTAAATGGCAAAGGACTGTCGAACATTATTGAAACAATTATTTATTCCTTCTTGACAGAAGCGTCTTTCGGTTCCCTTTTGAATTCTGGTTTATGTTAAGATATGCGACTGACCACTTAAATTAGCACAGTTTTTTTAACAGCACTCGGAATCAACATTTAAATGAAGTTGCTAGCAAAATCATGAACTGTTCATTAAATAAAAACGCAAGAATGACTAAATATGGGGTGCTAATGCTGTGTTCATTTGCTGTGTGAATGTGGAGAATACCGTGTTCTGACAACCATTTGTGAAATATATATAGAAATTGTTGTGAATCAATAAATAGAATATATACAGATACATAGCTTTCAGGGATGATAGTTATAGTGCAATACTTTCATCTGAGATGTCGTTTGTTGAAATCGCATGAAGCGATTAAAACGTGTTAGGTTCATTGTGAAAATATATATTAGCTGTAAAATATTAACTTCTGTAGTTGTAAAGATGGTGAAATATTGTTGTGTCACTGTATACGACTGATCTATCTGAGATCATCGATGTATTTAGATTTGCATTAATGTTTAGTGTGAGTTATTATCGTATCTGAAAGAGCTGTAACTTAGTCATCTTTTCAGCTTGTCTGACACTCCGCCATGTCTTGGAGCACTATCACCTGCACAAAGGCCAGTCGAGCGACAGCCACCGAAATTCCCCGCACTGTGATTTCCCCACTTCCGGCGACGCTGCAAGTCTTTGTCCATGGACTCGCTCGTACTGGTCGCCTGGCCGGAAGCCGTAACTGCCGCGCCGTGCCGTGAGCCCTGAGGCCTGGGGCCCGCTAGCGTTCAGCCGTACAGCAGACATCTGACCTCGTACCAATACTGGGCGCCTGACTAGCCCGCCTACATTTGCTTAACAATACAGTGTCTACATCTCGGACTGTATGTCGAAAGTCCAGAGTCAATCCCCATTTCGTCCTAAGATTTTTTCTCCCTCTTAACGCTTCTTACACCTCTGCACATCTGTTGGGGAAAACGGCCAGATGCACCGTTGTCCGGAATCTACTGATGACAGTGCCACTAAAGCAGTGTTATTTAACACGGTTTTCCGAAACTCCTTCACCAAAGAAGACTAAGTAAATATTCCGGAATTCCAATCAGGAACAACTGCCAAGATGAGAAACATAGAAGTAGATACAGTCAGGTTCCTCTCAGAGTATGCTGACAAAATAGCTCCATATTTAGCAATTACCGGGTGATCAAAAAGTCAGTATAAATTTGAAAACTTAATAACCCCTGGGATTATGTAGATAGATAGGTAAAAATTGACACACATGCTTGGAATGAGATGGGGTTTTATTACAACCAATATGTAGGATGGCGCTCCACCCCATATTTCTAGACGCGTGAAAGATCTCTCGTGCGTCGTTTGGTGATGATCGTGTGCTCAGCCGCCACTTTCGTCATGCTTGGCCTCCCACGTCCCCAGACCTCAGTCCGTGCGATTATTGGCTTTGGGGTTACCTGCAGTCGCAAGTGTATCGTGATCGACCGACATCTCTAGGTATGCTGAAACGCAACATCCGATGCCAATGCCTCATCATAAGCCCCGGAAATGCTTTACAGTGCTGTTCACAACATTATTCCTCGACTACAGCTATTGTTGAGGAATGATGGTGGACATATTGACCATTTCCTATATGGAACATCATCTTTGCTTTGTCTTACTTTTTTATGTTAACTATTGATATTCTGATCAGATGAAGCGCCATCTGTCGGACATTTTTTTCTGTTCTATTTTTTGGTTCTAATAAAACCCCATGTCATTCCAAGCATGTGTGTCAATTTGTACCTCTCTATCTACAATATTCCGTGATTTATTCAGTTTTCAAATTTATAGTGACTTTTTCATCACCCTGTATATACAACCACTCGCTCACAGAAAGAGCCTTACCTAAAGACTGGAAAATAGCTCAAATCACACCAATACCCAAAAAGGGAAATAGGAATAACCCGCTCAATTACAGGCCCATATCACTAACGTCGATTTGCAGTAGGGTTTTCGACCATATGCTGTATTCGAACATTATGAAGTACTTCGAAGAAACCGATATATTGACACACAGTCAGCACGGATTCAGAATATATCGTTCTTGTGAAACACAACCAGCTCGTTATACTCCTGAAGTAATGAGTGCTATCGACAGGAGATGACACATAGATCCCATATTTTTAGATTTCCAGGCCTTCGACACCGTTCCTCACAAGCGCATTCTATCCTAACTGCGTGCCTATGGAATATCGCCTCAGCTGTGCGACTGGATTTCCTGTTAGAAAGGTCACAGTTCGTAGTAATAGTTCGTAGTAATCGAGTAAAAGAGAAGTTTTATCAGGCCTTTCCCAAGGAAGTGTTATAGGCCCTCTGCTCTTCCTGATATATATTAACGACATAGGAGACAATCTAGCAGCCCTCTTAGATTGTTTGCAGATGATGCTGTCAATTACCGTCTTGTAAAGTCTTCAGATGATCAAAACGAACTGCAAAATTATTTAGATAAGATATCTGTACGGTGCGAAAAGTGGCAGTTGACCCTGAATAGCCGGCTGGTGTGGCCGAACGGTTCTAGTCGCTTCAGTCTGGAACCGCGCGACCGCTACGATCTCAGGTTCGAATCCTGCCTCGGGCATGGACGAGTGTGATGTCCTTAGGTTAGTTAGCTTCAAGTAGTTCTAAGTTCTAGTGGACTGATGACCTCAGAAGTTAAGTCCCATAGTGCTCAGAGCCATTTGAACCTTTTTTTTACCCTGATTGAAGAAAAGTGTGAAGTTATTCATATGAGTACTAAATGAAATTTCGATTACGCGATAAGCCATACAGATCTTAAGGCTGTAAATGCTACTAAATACTTAGTGGTTACAATTAGAAATAATTTAAACTGGAACGATCACATAGATAATATTGTGGGTAGAGCAAACCGAAGACTGCGATTCACTGGCAGAACACTTAGAAGGTGCAAGAGGTCCAGTGAACAGACTGCTTACACCACGCTTGTCCGCTCTATTCTGGAATATCACTATAACGATTTCAGCATCATGTGGGACTGACGGATGACATCGAAAAAGACTGAGAATTTCACTCTGCAGCAGCGTGTGCGCTGATATGAAACTTCCTGGTAAATTAAAACTGTTTGCCGGACTGAGACTCAAACTCGGGACCTTTGCCATCCGCGGGCAACTGCTCAACCGTCTGAGCTATTCAAGCACGACGAACGACCCGTCGTCGCAGCTTCAATTCTGCTAGTACCTCGTCTCCTACCTTCCAAACATCACAGAAGCTCTTCTGCGAACCATGCTGAACTAGCACTCCTGGAAGGAAGGATATTGCTGAGACATGGCTTACCCACAGACTAGGGGATGTTTCCAGAATGAGAACTTCACTCTGCAGCAGATGGTGGAGCACTTGCCCGCGGAGTTCGAGTCTCGGTCCGGCACACAGTTTTAATCTGCCAGGGAGTTTGACATCGAAAAAGTTCAAAGAAAGGCGGCTCGTTTTGTACTATCGCGAAGATAGTGTCACATACATGATACCTGAATTGGAGTGGCAATCATTAAAACAAAGGCGTTTTTCGTTGCGTCGCGATCTTCTCATGAAATTTAAATCACCAGTTTTGTCCTCCGATTGCCAAAACATTCTGTTGGCACCAACTTACATAGGGAGAAATGTTCATCGCGATAAAATAAGAGAAATCAGAGTTCGCACACAAAAATTTAAGTGCTCGTTTCTCCCGCGCGCCTTTGGGGAGTGGAACGGTAGACAGACAGATTGAAGGTGGTTCATTGAATCCTCTGCCAGGCATCTTATTGCGAATAAGAGAGTAATCACGTAGATGTAGGTGAAAGAGTACGTGTTCATCTAAATGGATACCTAGTCACATTGAAAGTCGTAGGAAGGCATTGGTACACAACCCCTAATGGCACCGTACTTAATGCACTGCGGCGTTCGAAGAAACCACAGGGCTGGTGGTATCTTCATCGTATGTTATAGTATGCCATGGTAAAAACGTCTGGAAATACTTCTTGTATTTGATAGAATCGTATCTCATCTTGGCAAGGGTTTGATGGTGAAGTACCTCGTCCCCCCCCCCTCCCCTTCCCCCATATATCACTCAGCAGAAGGATAAGTCTGTTTCATATCAGACGCTGTATCAATGAAAGGGACTTGTATGCCGAGAGTGCCGAATATGGCGGACTTTGAGAAACCATCATCGCAGACATTTAACAGTTCGTATAGAAATTAATAGTAGCCAGATGAATAATGATACCTCAAAAAGAAAAATGTATATTACCATCATCTGCACGACAATTCTGATGGTGTACTCAGATTTCCAATATCTTTATTAGTTTAAAGTTTAGTATCTGACGATAAATTATACAAGTAACACCTGGGAACGAATTTCCGAAATCCAAACGGTTCATCCGATTTCGTTGATCTACGCATCTTTAGAAAGCTATTAGTTTAAACCTAAATTGGTATGAATTACAGGCATGTAAATTGAATAGTACATGAGTTATTAAAGATAAAAGTGCCCGATTACTATCGATCGCGTTAGGCCGTAAATACTCCACAGTTACTCGAAAAAACGGTAGCAGCATGCTTACAAATATGTTTATTCCTCTATGTATTTGTTTATATCCGAATATACTATTCATGAAGAAATTGTTTAAATATCTACTGTATTTTAGAAAGCACAGAGACATTAGGCTACTGGCCTACGTTTTGTTCTATTCCTTTGATATGTTTATTTAATTTGTTTATGTATCTCATACTGTGTGTTACAGCGTGTTTATGGTCGAGCCGTAGCAATATTTATTTAATTTCGAGTTATTTAAATGTAAATCCAGTATTTAGAAAGCGTTTCATTATGTTTGTGAATGTGCGTTCGCTTGAAGATATGGCGGGAGCGCTCTAGACAATCACAGCGCTCGTGAATGGGGAGACTGGATGGAAGTGCGAGGAGAGCATGGTTCCCGGAGAGGACACGAGGTGGTTCTGGGCAGGACGGCACAGGACACGGAAGGTACGGCACACAACACGGGAAGTGCTGGACGCGAAGGCGAGACGGACGCACAGTCACGGAGAGACTTGGAGAGAGTGGAGCGGTTTGCGCGTGGTAGCGACAGATAGAAATACTTCGGAGTGCCGACTTGTGCACTTGTGAGATTTCCGTGGCTTCTGCAGTGAAGTCGTACTATTCGTTCAGAAGCGAGCATCTCTCAAGCTATGTTGTTGTTCGTAACTAATTACGTGAAGTAGTAATGTATTGTTTCCCTGTTATTCAAGTTATATTTTATTTAATTGCTGGACCATTGACACCAATAAGCGTTTTGGTGAAATATACCGCATTCTCAAAAGTACTTCTACTATCGTACTCATCATTTAAAGCCGTTAAGATAGTACCTGCAGATTTTATTGAATTACAATCTTTCACTTATAAATTTGTGTGTTACATTCATAATTCGCAATTGCGGAGTGATAGAAACCTTCGACCATTCTATTCATGTATGTATTCTTATCGTATACTGTAGACCCAGCAGTATTTGGCGTGTAATGCGGCAACTACGTATCCCAGCCCCTAGACAACGAAACCAGCCAAAACTTTTATTATTGCAAAGTTGAGTCGGAGAGTGCGTAGTTATACGGAAGCCCGTAACACCCTTCATCCTCATTTAGGCGCAACAGTTTTATAATACAAGAAGAGGACAATTGATGGAAATCTCTTCGATAGCAAAAACTTTAGTGCTCGGGGTGATTAGCAACTTCACCTAATGCCCGAAATCCCGTAGAAATTATTTCGGATGCGTTGTCTCGTGAACACTCACTTCAGCAACCCAGTGAGCTGCTCCTGGTGGCAGGTCGTCGAGTTCTGCGAGTGGGTTGGCAAGGCGTGCTGTTTGCTTGTGTTATCTGTGTTTACACTCGACTCGTCAGGCGGGACGCGCAGGCTGCAAATCTACGCGACTGCTCTCTCACCTGGTGTTCGCATTTACACGCACTTTACCTCCTCTGCAGCGAGGCGAAGGACACACCAGAGGCAAGCCAACCTATGAACCGAAGTCTTGATGACAGCCCCCCCCCTCTCCCTCCCCCCCCCACCATACTCTCTCTCTCTCTCTCTCTCTCTCTCTCTCTCTCTCTCTCTCTCTCTCTCTCTCTCTCACACACACACGCACACACGCGCACACACACACACACACACACACGGTACGCCGGCCTACCAAGGTATGGGAAAGTACAAGGATAAAATAAAATGCATATCAGTCAATATATAAACTCTACGTCTACAATTACGTGATTACTCTGATATCCAAATTAAGTGTCTTGCAGAAGGTTCAATGAACCACCTTCAAGTTGTCTCTCTACCATTCCACTCTCTAACGGTGCGCGGGAAAAACGAGCATTTAAATTTTTCTGTGCGAGCCCTGATTTCTCTTATTTAACGTGATGATCATTTCTCCCTATGTAGGTGGGTGCCAACAGAATGTTTTCGCAATCGGTAGAGAAAACTGGTGATCGAAATTTCATGAGATCTCGTCGCAACGTAAAACGCCTTTGTTTTAATGACTGCCACTCCATTTCACATATAATGTCTGTGGCACTGTCTCACCTATTTACAAAACGAGCCGCCCTTCTTTGAACATTTTCGATGTCATCCGTCGGTCCCACCTGATGCGGATCCCACACCGCACTGCAATACTCCAGAATAGGGTGGACAAGCGTGGCGTAAGCAGTCTGTTTAGTAGACCTGTTGCACCCTCCAATTGCTCTACCCACAATATTATCTATGTGATCGTTCCAATTTAGGTTATTTACAACTGTAATCCCTAAGTATTTAGTAGAATTTACAGCTCAAGATTTCTTTTAGTACTCATGTGAATAACTTCACACTTTTCTTTATCAGGGCCAATTGCCACTTTTCGGACCACACAGATATCTAAATAATTTTGCAATTCGTTTTCGTTATCTGATGACTTTAAAAGACGGTGAATGACAGCATCATCTGCAAACGATCTAACAGGTCTACTAAGATTGTCTCCTATGTCGTTAAGAGAGATCAGAAACAACAGAGAGCCTGTAACACTTCCTCGGGGAACGACGGATATAACTTCGGTTTCACTCGATGACTTTCTGTCTATTACTACAAACTGTGACCTTTCTAACAGGAAATACAGTCGCACAACTGAGGCGATATTCCATAGGCACGCAGTTTGGTTACAAGAAGCTTGTGAGGAATGGTGTCGAAAGCCTTCTGGAAATCTAAAAATATGGAATCAATTTGACGTCCCCTGTTAATAGCACTTATTACTTTATGAGTATAAAGAAATAGTTGTGTTTCACAAGAACGATATTTTCTGAATCAGTGCTGTCTGTGAGTCAATAAATCGTTTTCTTCGAGGTACTCCATTATGTTCGAATACAGTGTATGTTCGAAAACCCTACTACAAATCGACGTTAGTGATGTGGGCATGTAATTCAACGGATTACTCCTACTTCCCTTCTTGGGTATTGGTGTGACTTAAGCAATTTTCCAGTCTTTAGGTACGGAACTTTCTGTGAGCGAATGGTTGTATATAATTGCTAAATATGGAGCTATTGCATCAGCATACTCTAGAAGAAACCTGACTGGTATACAATCTGGACCGGAGGCCTTGGCTTTATTAAGTGATTTAAGCTGCTTCGTAACACTGAGGGTATCTACTTCTATGTTTCTCATCTTCGCAGTTGTTCTTGATTGGTATTCGGGAATTTTTGCTTTGTCTTCCTTGGTGAAGGAGTTTCGGAAAACCGTGTTTGGTAACTCTGCTTTATCATCATTTCATCCCCATCGACGCGCAAGTCACCGAAGTGGCGTCAAATCGAAATACTTGCACCCGGCGAACGGTCTACCCAACGGGAGGCCCCAGTCACACGACATTTACAGTGGCACTGCCATCAGTGACTTCACCGTTGTTATCGCGCTGTGAAGGTATTTATTTCATCTTGCCACTGGTGTGCTTTATGTATGACCAGAATCGCTTTGGGTTTTCTGCCAGATTCCGAGACAGTGTTTCCCTGTGGAAATTACACTCCTGGAAATTGAAATAAGAACACCGTGAATTCATTGTCCCAGGAAGGGGAAACTTTATTGACACATTCCTGGGGTCAGATACATCACATTATCACACTGACAGAACCACAGGCGCATAGACACAGGCAACAGAGCATGCACAATGTCGGCACTAGTACAGTGTATATCCACCTTTCGCAGCAATGCAGGCTGCTATTCTCCCATGGAGACGATCGTAGAGATGCTGGATGTAGTCCTGTGGAACGGCTTGCCATGCCATTTCCACCTGGCGCCTCAGTTGGACCAGCGTTCGTGCTGGACGTGCAGACCGCGTGAGACGACGCTTCATCCAGTCCCAAACATGCTCAATGGGGGGACAGATCCGGAGATCTTGCTGGCCAGGGTAGTTGACTTACACCTTCTAGAGCACGTTGGGTGGCACGGGATACATGCGGACGTGTATTGTCCTGTTGGAACAGCAAGTTCCCTTGCCGGTCTAGGAATGGTAGAACGATGGGTTCGATGACGGTTTGGATGTACCGTGCACTATTCAGTGTCCCCTCGACGATCACCAGTGGTGCACGGCCAGTGTAGGAGATCGCTCCCCACACCATGATGCCGGGTGTTGGCCCTGTGTGCCTCGGTCGTATGCAGTCCTGATTGTGGCGCTCACCTGCACGGCGCCAAACACGCATACGACCATCATTGGCACCAAGGCAGAAGCGACTCTCATCGCTGAAGACGACACGTCTCCATTCGTCCCTCCATTCACGCCTGTCGCGACACCACTGGAGGCGGGCTGCACGATGTTGGGGCGTGAGCGGAAGACGGCCTAACGGTGTGCGGGACCGTAGCCCAGCTTCATGGAGACGGTTGCGAATGGTCCTCGCCGATACCCCAGGAGCAACAGTGTCCCTAATTTGCTGGGAAGTGGCGGTGCGGTCCCCTACGGCACTGCGTAGGATCCTACGGTCTTGGCGTGCATCCGTGCGTCGCTGCGGTCCGGTCCCAGGTCGACGGGCACGTGCACCTTCCGCCGACCACTGGCGACAACATCGATGTACTGTGGAGACCTCTCGCCCCCACGTGTTGAGCAATTCGGCGGTACGTCCACCCGGCCTCCGCATGCCCACTATACGCCCTCGCTCAAAGTCAGTCAACTGCACATACGGTTCACGTCCACGCTGTCGCGGCATGCTACCAGTGTTAAAGACTGCGATGGAGCTCCGTATGCCACGGCAAACTGGCTGACACTGACGGCGGCGGTGCACAAATGCTGCGCAGCTAGCGCCATTCGACGGCCAACACCGCGGTTCCTGGTGTGTCCGCTGTGCCGTGCGTGTGATCATTGCTTGTACAGCCCTCTCGCAGTGTCCGGAGCAAGTATGGTGGGTCTGACACACCGGTGTCAATGAGTTTTTTTTCCATTTCCAGGAGTGTATTAAAAGCATCTCGCACTGAAGTACTCGCTATGTTTCGTACTTCTGGAAAACTTTGCCAATCTTAGTGATTTTGCGTTCTTTTAAATTTCGCGTGCTTTTTTTCTTTGCTTCTGCAACAGCGATCTGAGCCGTTTTGTGTACCATGGGGGATCACTTATTAATTTATCTGGTATATGTCTCTCAATTGCCGTCTGTACTGTCTCTCTGAAATCATTCCAGAACTTTTCTACACTTGCATGATCAGATCGGAAGGAGTGAAGACTGTCTCTTAAAAAGGCATTAAGTGCATTTTTATCAGCTTTTTTTAAATAGATATACTTTGCGTTTCTTTTGATGATTGTAGGTGTTATGGTATTCAGCCTAGCAGAACTGCCTTGTGGTCGCTTATCCCTGTATTCATCACAACACTCACTATTTGTCCAGGATTATTTGTTGCTAAAAGGTCAATAATGCTTTCGCAACCAGTGACGCTTCGAGTGAGCTCATGAACTAATTTTTCAAAATATTGTTCTGGGAAAGCATTGAGTACAATTTCGGATGACGTTTTGTGTCTGCCGCCGGCTTAAAACGTATAATTTTTCCAGCATGTTGAGGGTAGATTAAAGTCAACACCGACTATAACTGTATGAGCGGGATACTTATATGAAATAAGACTCAAGTTTTCTTTGAACTGTTCAGCAACTGTATCTTATGAGTCGGGGGGGTCGGTAAACAATCCAATTAATAGTTCAGTCTGATTGTCAGGTATAACCTGACAATCGGACTTCGATTTCGCTTCATGGCAAACTACCTCTGACAGCGATAAATACTCCACCACCAACTGTATTTAATCTATCCTTTCTGAACGCTGTTTGATCGTTTGAAAAAATTTCGGCTAAACTTATTTCCGGCTTTAGCCAGCTCTCTGTACCTACAACTATTTGAGCTTCAGTGCTTTCTATTAGGGCTTGGAGCTCTAGTTCTTTCCCAACACAGCTACGACAATTTACAACTACAATATTGATCGTTTCTACGACTACCTTAATGTGTTTTACCTGCCCACGTTTAGACGGACGCCAGTTCTGTGGTTTTCTGAGACCCACCAACCTAAAAAACCACCCAGTCCGTTCCACACAGCCCCCGGTACCCGTGTAGCCGTTTCCTGTGTGTAATGGACTCCTGACCTATTACGCCGAACCCGGACACCCACCACCCGATGGTGCAAGTCAGAAAATCTGCAGCCTACACGATCACAGGACCGCCTGAACCTCTGATTCAGACCATCTACTCGGCTCTGCACCAAAGGACCACAATCGGTTCTATCGACGATGCTGCAGATTGTGAGCTCCGTCTCAATCTCGCAAGCAAGACTGGCAGCCTTTACCATTTCCGCTAGCCGTCCGAAAGCAGACAGAATCTCCTCCGATCCAAAGTGACACACGTCATTGGTACCGACATGGGCCACCACCTGCAGTTGGCTGCATCACGTACTCTTCATAGCATCCGGAAGCAGCCTTTCCACGTCCGGAATGACTCTCCCCCCTCCCCCCCGGGACGCACACGGAGTGCACTCTGGCTTCCTTCCCCTCCTTGGCAGCCATGTTCCTAAGGGGCCTCATTACGCGCCAAACGCTGGAGCTCCCACCTACCTCTGTGAATGTCCAGATCTTGCGGGCCGAGAAGCTGCTTCTGCAACAGGGTAAACGACTGCATACGGCTCAGACTTCGTCAGCCACAGGTAACGCCCGAAACTTGTTCGTCAAATGAACCGGGGAGGCCGTAAGATCGGCCCCTCGGAAAGTCTTTCGCTGCCTGTCAGACTTTGGAATGATCTCTTACTCGACCACGGGTGTGGGGTTCAAACAAAAAAAAAAAATGGTTCAAATGGCTCTAAGCACTGTGGGACTTAACATCTGAGGTCATCAGTCACCTCTACTTGGAACTACTTGAACCTAACCAACCTAATGACGTCACTCATATCCATGCCCGAGGCAGGATTCGAACCCGCGATCGTAGCAGGCGCACCGTTCCGGACTGAAGTGCCTAGATCTTCTCGGCTACAGCGGCCGGCCGGGTGAGGCTCAGCCTCAGTGCATGCACGACCCAGGGCGGCCACAGCAGTGGACCAAACGGGGGACACGTGGGACTGCTCGATGTCCCTCGCATCCCCGCGTTCTATCCCCCACAGTGATGCCCCTAGGCAGCAGCCTCGAGCTGTGTGACAGAAGCCAACACTGCCTGGAGCTGTGAGCGAAGTGTCACCAACTCAGCTCGCATCTGTACACAGCGATCACAGTGCCTATCCATACTTAAGTCGCTCCTGTTTGAACTTACTAGCATCAGGAACTCGAGCGGCTGTGTCACTGGCGGTCTAACCGACACTCACGTGTTTCCTTGTTAGCGAATATAAGAAGGGGACGAAAGAGAAATAAATAAATACCAGGTGAACAACAGCGGAGAAGAAACGTATTTGCAGGCGTAATTAAGAAACATTGTGCACGTCTTTAAAAAATGAACTCCTATACATAGTGGTCTATTAAGCCACTTCAGCATCTCTTTTAGCGTAGAAGGTACATCTTGTTACCGTTTCCAGAAGAAATTTAACAACAAGTTAGTCCGCTGTAGAGTGAAACTTGTGTTCTGAAAACATACAGCTTAACTATGGCTAAGCCATTTCTCTGTAATAATCTTTTTCCTAGGAATGTTAGTCCCGTAAGGCGTGCAGAAGGACTTTTGCAAAGTTTGGTAAACGGATAAGAGTTACTGGCATAACTGAAGATGCGAGGACGGGTCGTGAGTCGTGCCTGGACAGCACACTGAACAAGGGCATTGCGCACAAGACGCAACTTCAAGGGCTATAGTCACGATCCCGTATTTCCCGATTTGTCCATTCCTCCAGAGCTATTTTTGTTTGGAATGATTCTAATGAATGGACGTTTTATGCGGTTCTTTCCCCCTCCCCCCTCATTTGTCTCACAAGTAGGTAGGCTTAGTACTTCTTTGCAGTCACCAGCATTCTAACTATATTCCAAACCATTCATAAACACGTAAATGCCAATTAGCGTTTAGCGTGTTGCCAACTTGCCAACAAAAATGAACTTTGTAACACCGCTCGACGAAGTGCAGCCGCAGACCGTGACACCTCCATAACTACGTTATGTTGAGTATACTGCACTTCCAGCATGCGTTTCTTCCATTATGTCAGAAAGCCCTTTCTGAGGCGAGCCCGTTGAAGGAATATTCTTCCGATAAAAGCGGGTATGTTTTCTACCGAATGCTTAAGCTGCTTCCTGCACGAATTTCAAACTTTTCGTTTGGTTCTGGATCTCTAAGCAGTTGCATAAAGCCACACGAATGTGAACGTAGCTCTTCGTAGCAAACTTCGTGTGCTCTCAGGGCAACGCTACTTGCATTGACCTGATTCCGCCATCACCACAGTAAGGTTGACAGTGGCCTTTAAGTCGCTATGCTGCTTCTAGGGGACTGAGCCACGACAACACGCAGGCTGGCCTCACTGTTCCGTCGTATCTTCACCTTTTTATTCGTGTTACAATGTCTCCAGCTATCGCTCGTCACGGAGACGTACAAGTTCACCACGGCATCTACTTTCCTACCTTTCCTGTGTACACGGAGTCAAAACGGTCAGTTTTCACATAGTTCTTCGTGTGTAATGGACCAGGTTCTTTGTACTCAACTACTGCTAGCTAAATAATTATGTTCAGCTACAAGTTTTGACTCCGGGTATCCAAACAGCGACTCTGTCGTGATGTGTAGTGTCTTCTGCTTTCTATTTGACACCTACACTGGAACTTCTGTCCGCAGCAGCTGTCACATTTCTGAGTAATTTTGCGTCGATATAAGGGATATTTCTTCTAACGTAATATGTTGCATAAAGTTAAGGTGAAGTGCATAGTAATGAAACATATTTGAATCATTTTCGTTTTGCTAATGACGCTGTACTGTTTACTTCTATTGCGGATACACTTCAACAAACGATGGAGGAAATTTTTTACAAGTTCGAAAGTAGACCTGAAAATCAATTATAATGAAACTAAAATAATGGATAACGATTACATCGAAAGAAAATAGTACAAATTAACAATGAAGCCACGGAAGGAGCTATTGAGTTTTCATATTTAGTGAAGTTCAAAACAGTAACTGGATGGACGAGGGAAGCAATAAAAGAGTAGGAATGTGTAAAATGCTTTCGTTAAACTGAACAGAGCTTTCACAACTAAGTATCCGATATACCAGCAAAGGAAAGCAAAGCGGCAATACGCAGTGCCCGTTTTCACTTATGGCAGTGGACTATGGACTTGAAATCTGAGAAACCACTCAGAACTGATGGTTGCTCGGGGGACAATGGAGAGGTGTATTTAGAGAAACAGTGGTTCTAGTTTTAAAGTAAATCATACAGTGCGTACATACACATGTGGTAAAAGAATAATAATAATGGAATTGTCCGTGATATTCAGTCGCTGTACAGGAACTTTTAAACGAACAACGATTTCTCCACGATAGGTGTAAAAGTGTAGGACCATAGATAGATAGGAGCTGAATGTAATGCACCTGTAAGTCAACAGCGCAGAGTATTCTAGAACAGAGGTACTGAAATGAGAGCAGCAAGGGGAAAAAAATTATTTCCATTTTTAAAAGTGCTTACTTACTACCCCAGTTTACTTCTCGCAGCACTCGAGAAAGAATGACATAGGTATTATAGTCAGTAGCATCGACAGGCAGTGAATATCATTACAGTAAAATATGGCTCCAGTGCCTGATGGGACCCCCCCC
Organism: Schistocerca cancellata; assembly: GCF_023864275.1. Lineage (NCBI taxonomy): Eukaryota > Metazoa > Arthropoda > Insecta > Orthoptera > Acrididae > Schistocerca > Schistocerca cancellata. Next base: position 725,052,293 of record NC_064626.1, on the reverse strand, counting down.
CCCCCCCTCAGATCCTGCATACAATTTGCGCCAGAGTTATCTCCCATTGTAACTTTAATCTACCGTACATCCCTTGATTAAAGAACTATACCGAGTTCATGGGAAAAAGAAAAAGCCACACCTGTCCGCAAGAGGGGTTAACAGAAGTGATCCACAAAACCATACTAATTGCTGTACAACTGTTATAGTATCTGAGGACACGCTATGATCTGAAGCATAATGTGTACTCTCGAACAGAATGATCAACTCTATGCCGACCAGCAAGGACCCAGAGAAGATCGATAATGCGATCCTCTCGAGACATCCTAAAGACAATGGATCAAGGCAGTCAGGTAGGTGCAATAGTTCTTGGCTCCCAAAAAATATTTGACTCAGTACCACACCTTCGCTCATTATCGAAAGTACGATCGTATGGGATATTAAGCAAAATTTGATACTGCGTTAAGGATTTATTGTTAAGTTCGCCGTAGTATGTCATCTTTGATGTAGACTTATTAAAAGATGGAGAAGCAACTTCGGATGTCTCCTACGAATGGGTGCTGGGACCCTTGCTGAACGTGTTGTACATTAATGACCTTGCGGGAGGTAACAGTATTAACCTCAGACATTTTGCAGATGATGTAGTTATTTATAATGAGGCATTTTCTGAAAACAACTGCATACACATCCAGTCATATCGTGGTAAGACTTCAAAATACTGCAAAAATTGGGAACTACTTCTAAATGTGCAAAAATATGAAATTACGTACTTCACTAAACGAAGAAAAAAACGGCATCCTGTGACTAAAAATCAATTATTCAAAATTATAATCAATCAATTCATAAAATCACTTGCCGTCCCATATATTTCTGGGGTGTGGGACCCATTCCAAATAGGACTAACAGGGGATATTGAACACAAAGGGCAGAAGGAATTCCAGAAAACCTGAAATGGTAGTCCAAATGGCTCTGAGCACTATGGGACTTAAAATCTGAGGTCGCAATTCCCCTAGAACGTAGAACTACTTAAACCTAACTAACTTAAGGTCAACACATACAACCATGCCCGAGGAAAGATTCGAGCCTGCGACCGTAGCGGTCGCGCGGTTCCAGACTGTTACGCCTAGAACCGCTCGGCCACCCCGGCCAGCAAATGGTAGTCTCCTGAAAATAAATGCAAATTATCCCGCTAAAGCATTTCAAGAACCACTGTTACGAGAAGACTCTAGGGATATTCTTTAGCGGTGTACGCATCTCTCCTGTAGGGAGCATTACGATAAAATTGAATTATCAAGACACAAAGGAATTAATGACATTTAGGTGCTAGTGGACAGTGATGTACTTCACTATGGAAAGCTATAAATTTGTGCCGGTTTTGTATTAGAACCCGGGTCTCCTGTTCACTAGGCATATACTGTGACCACTAAGCTATCCGGACACAGTGGTCATCTCAACTGCACGGACTATTCTAGCACGACTCCCGTCAGACCTAGATTCTCAACTTATCCACACACTACTGACGTAGTGTCTTTACCCTTTGTCCTGACTACTCGCGGCGTTTCGCTGATTCTCGTAAGATTTCGAGCACGATGTGCTTCTGTACTGAAGGGATCATTGGGCAGTCTTGTCTTAATTATATATGTGGTGTCTCTTCCTTCGGACGAGCACGATGTGCTTCTGTACTGAAGGGATCATTGGGCAGTCTTGTCTTAATTATATATGTGGTGTCTCTTCCTTCGGACATGTCCAAAAGATAAGAAGCCACATGCGTAAAATTGCACTACTTACAGCAAGCACAGAGGCATTTAAGTAGTCATCCATCCCGCGCTCCAGTCACGATTGTAACGGGAAGAAACCTTAACATGTCGCATCATGTATCCTCTACCATGCACTTCCCAGTGGTCTGAAGAGTACGCATGCAGATGTTGACGAACTATTATTTTTAATCTGTACATAGAGAAGGCACTTTAAGAAGTTGAATTATAGACGAGTGTAGTAATATATTGCAAAAGAATAGATAGTGTGCGGTATGCTGACGGCAGAGCAGTTTTAGCTGAGAGTGAAAAATACCTTGAAGCTAAGTTAAATAGAATTAATAAAGCCACTGAAAAAGAATGTAACATCAAAATAAACGAGTTTAAAATAAATATGATGGTTTGCGATAAACGATAGCACGTAAAAACCGAGCGAATGTGTATGACAAGCTAGTGCTTGCCTCTTTAGGAGGCAGGATCACAAGGGACCGAAGAAACAAGTAGGTGGTGAAAAAGCAGAACTGACCTAGAAAACGTACCTGCAATAGTAAGAAGAAGATAATAGCCTCAAAAAGTAACAGCCCACAAATCCAAATAGTTTTTAATAATGACAGGCGGGAGAAACACGACTACGAGTTATGGTAAGATCGAGAGATCGTCTTTCAAATGATACCAGTAGTCAAGTGAGAAGTAACTGTGAGTAGGTGACTGAGTTTCATAGAGGAAGCGGTGTCGGTCGTCCGGTGCCGCGCTCTGCCGGGGAACTCAAGGAGGAATGTCTGCTGATGCGTCCAACGGGGACGTGGTCTGCGGTGTGGATGCTGGCACGGCGCCACTGGGAGACTTACGAGGCATTTTGAGGGCGATGGTCAACCGATGCCATCTTAGGAAAAAGGGCTGGTCGTCTCACACTCAGAGGTTGAAAACGATTTTCTGACTGAAAGACTTCACTGAACGGTGTAATGTAACAGGAGACAGAATGATTGCACAGTAGTCTCACTGTAATAAAACAATGTGTTGTTACTGTGGGTAGTCATACTTCGTTTCTTTTAAGAATTTAGTATAGATTGGGTACGAGAGCACAGCAACTCCAGAAACACCCCGCCAGCATTCCTATTTAACATGCTGTATCTACTTAAAGTTACATTACGTTAAACGTTGATCGGTTAGCTCGTTGGTCCTTTGAGTAGGATATTCTAGCGTTAAAAAAGATTCAACGCTTCATGACGATTTTATGAACTCATTATTTCAATTACTGCTTAGATTACTATTCCTATTATACAACTTGCAGTGTGTACCAAAACTGGAATTTAGTTTATAACAGCGAGAAATAAATACCGCATTATTTGTAGTAGCTCACCAGCGGTAATTCCACTAACATTATTCACTGTTCAAAATAATTTGAGTCATTGGGAAGAATATACTGCTTCTATATGGAATTACCTGTTGCGTACACTGTGCTTCAACTTCAAAGCGTTTGGGTGTCGCTTAGCAGTTTTCCGAATGAGGAGCAATTTTGCATACCCTGTTACTTTTTGTCGACTGGAACAGGCCAAGCAGATCGGAGCAGGAAAATTTCCACCTTTCCCAAAATTATACCACCTCCTGTACCCGCCTCAGGCGATTTGGACACGTGGTCCATAGGTGGCGTCGGCGTTTAGTAATCAAAACGTCCTCGGTCCCGGATTCGAAAGCCGCCACCTCTTAAATTTTGATTAATAATTAGCACTGGTGGCCGAAGACTTCCGACATAAGAAGTCAACCTCATTATGCCGACGGCCTTGTCATAGACGGTGGAGGAGCGGAAAGAGGTTCAGGGCACTCTCTCGTCCTTGGGGTGGGAAAATGCCCCTAAATGCGGAAGAATAAACATTTATCAACGGCATGAGGATGCAGAAGGCAATGGAAACCGCTGCATTAAAAACACATAGCGTGTATCCACAGGACATGTGGACTGTAATTGAGAAATTGTCATAATGAGCTCTCCGTTGGCAAAAGATTCCCATCTCCGGGATGGGACTGCCACGAGGGAGGTGACGATGAGAAAAAGATTGAATAATCAACGAAAGAATAACGTTCTACGAGTCGGGGCGTGGAATGTCAGAAGCTTGAACGTGATAGAGAAGCCAGAAAATCTGGTAAAGGAAATGCAAAGGTTCAATCTAGACATAGTAGGGGGTCAGTGAAGTGAAATGGAAAAACAAGGATTTCTTGTCAGATAAGTATAGGGTAATATCAAAAGCAGCAGAAAATGGTATAACGGGAGTAAGATTCGTTAAGAATGGAAAGGTAGGGCCAAGAGTGTGTTACTGTGAACGGTTAAGTGATAGGTTTGTTCTCAGCATGGACAGCAAACCAGCACTGACAACGGTAGTTCATGTATACATGCCGACGTCGCAAACTGAAGATGAATAGACAGATGATGATAAAAGGTTGATACCGTATATAAAAAGAGATGAAAATTAACATTCATGGGGGACTGGAAATACAATTGTAGGGGAAGGAGTAGAAGAAAAAGTTACACGAGAATATGGGCTTCGGACAAGGAATGAGAGAGGGGAGAGAGTAATTGAGTTCTAACAAATTACAGCTAGTAATAGCGAATACTCTGTTCAAGAATCAGAAGAGTAGGAAGTAAACTTGGAGGAGGCCGTGTGATACGAGAAGATTTCAGTTAGATGACATCCTGGCCAGACAGAGATTCCGAAATCAGCTACTGGATTGGATCTCATTCTGGAAACATCCCCCAGGCTGTGGCTAAGCCATGTCTCGGCAATATCCTTTCTTTCAGGAGTGCTAGTCCTGCAAGGTAGCGGGAGAGCTTCTGTGAAGTTTGGAAGGTACGAGACGAGGTACTGGCAGAAGTAAAGCTGTGAGGACGGGGCGTGAGTCGTGCTTTGGTAGCTCAGCTGGTAGAGCACTTTCCCGCGAAAGGCAAAGGTCCCGAGTTCGAGTCTCAGTCCGGCACACAGTTTTAATCTGCCAGGAAGTTTCATACCATTGCAGGAAGAATCAATACGCATAGAAGTGGGACACAGAAATACTAAGGAAATACGAGACACGCTGGAAGTTCCCTAGGACTATAGATACAGCAATAAGGAATAGCTCGGTAGCCATTACAGTTGAAGAGGAATGGATAGTTATAAAGGAAATAGTGGATAACAGAAGAAATCCTTCAGTTAATCAATGAAAGAAGGAAGTACATAAATGTTCAGGAATACAGAAACACAATTCGCCGAGGAATGAAATAAGCAGGAACTGCAGGGAAGCTAAGACGAAATGGCTACAGGAAAAATATGAAGAAATCGAAAAACAAATGATTGTCAGTAGGACTCGCTCAGCATACAGGAACTTCAAAACAACCTTCGATGAAATTTGAAGGAAGTTGTTAACATTAAGAGCGGAACGGGAATTCCACTATTCAATGCAGAAGAGAGCGGATAGGTGGGAAGAGTACATTGAAGCCTGTGTGCGGAGCAAGATTTGTCTGATGTGATGAAAGAAGAAATAGCAGTGGATTTTGTAGAGATGAGGGATCCAATATTAGAATCTAAAAGAGCTTTGGAGGGCTTAAGATCAAATACGGCAGAAGGGATAGATGATATTCCATCAGAATTTCTAAAATCATCTGTGGAAGTGGCAATAAAATCACTATTCACGTTGGTGGGTAGAATGTATGTGTCTAGCGACATACGATCTGACTTTCGATAAATTATCATCCACACAATTCTGAAGACTGCGAGAGCTGACAAGTGTGAGAATTATCGCACATTCACCTTAACAGCTCATGCATCCAAGTTGCTGACAAGATTAATATACAGAAGACTGGAAAAGAAAATTGACAATGTGCTAAATGACTATCAGTTTGGCTTTAGGAAAGGTAAAGGCACGAGAGAGGCAATTCTGACGTTGCAGACGATAGTGGAAGCAAGACTGAAGAAAAAAATCAAGACACGTTCGCACGATTTGTCGACCTGAAAACAGCGTTCGACAATCTGAAATGGTGCAAGATATTCGAAATTCTGAGGAAAATGTTGGTAAATCATAGGGAGAGACGAGTAATATACAATATGTACAAGAGCCAAGAGGGAATAATAAGAATGGACGACCGAGAACTAAGTGCTCGGATTAAAAAGGGTGTACGACAGGGATGTAACCTTTGCCCTCTACCGTTCAAACTGTACGTCGAAGAAGCAATGATGGAAATAAAGATTCAGCAGTGGAATTTAAATTCAAGGTGAAAGGATATCAATGGTACAATTCGCTTATTACATTGCTATCCCGAGTGAAAGTAAAGAAGAATTACAAGGTACGCTGAATGTAACGAAAAGTCTAATAGATACAGAATGTGGATTGAGAGTAAATGAAAGAAAGACGAAAGTATAGAGAAGTAGCAGAAGGGAGAAAAGTTATAAACTTATCCGGATTGATGGTCATGAAGTAGATGAAGTTAAGGAATTCTGCTACCTTGGCAGTGAAATAACCAATGACGGACGGAGCAAGGAGGACATCCAAAGCAGACTAGCACTGGCGGAAATGCTATTCCTGGACAAGAGAGGTCTACTAGTTCGAACACAGACCTTAATTTGAGGAAGAAATTTCTGAGAATGTACGTCTGGAGTACAGCATTGTATGGTAGTGAAACATGGACTGTCGTAAAACCGGAACAGAAGAGAATCGAAACATTTGAGATGTGATGCTACAGACGAATGTTCTGCGCAGAATCGGAGAAGAGAGGAATATGTGGAAAACAATGACAAGGAGCAGGGACAGGATGATAGGACATCTCTTAAGACATCAGGGACTGACTTCCATGTACTAGAGGGACGGATGGACGCGGCAATGAGCCACGCTGCTCCAGCTGACTGCAGCCGACAGGGAACTCTGCCAACTCGCCATGTCCCCTCACCTCATGTTGACCACGTCCTTTCTGCGATCAGACAAGTTAATGACAGAATTCGTCTGTCCGGTGAGATTTATCTTTAAGTGGTGCCTCATACCTTCTCGGTTCTCTCTTCTCCTTCCCAGCCGCAGTATCCATGTGGACTATCTTCACAAAATACTGTGAAATTTAAAAAAGTTCCCAGAATTACTCGAAATATTCTTTAACGTATCTGCCTTCCTCCTCCTACAGAAGGAACATTGTAAGTAGGCTGTTTATGTTTTCTTATTGGCAACGTTACGTAGCGCTCTGTATGAAAATCACTGGCTGTGCTGTGTGCAGTCTGTGGCTAGTTTGCATTGTTGTCTGCCATTGTAGTGTTGGGCAGCGGCAGCTGGATGTGAACAGCGCGTAGCGTTGCGCAGTTGGAGGTGAGCCGCCAGCAGTGGTGGATGTGTGGAAGGAAATGGCGGAGTTTTGAAATTACATATATTATGACTTTTGATGACTATTAAGGTAAATACATTGTTTGTTCTCTATTAAAATCTTTCATTTGCTAACTATGCCTATCAGTAGTTAGTGCCTTCCGTAGTTTGAATCTTTTATTTAGCTGGCAGTAGTGGCGCTCGCTGTATTGCAGTAGTTCGAGTAACGGAGATTTTTGGTGAGGTAAGTGATTTGTGAAAGGTATAGATTAATGTTAGTCAGGGCCATTCTTTTGCAGGGATTTTTGAAAGTCAGATTGCGTTGCGCTAAAAAAAATATTATGTGTCAGTTTAAGCACAGTCATGTATAACTGTTCTAAGGGGACGTTTCATAATATGAATATCTACAGGTATTGCCGTTAAGCGTGTTGGTTGCGTTTCGCCTATTTCCTTGAGAATGACACCCCCCCCCCTCCCTCCCCGTGCTAGAGAGAGAGTCACTTTTAGGCATCTGTTCCAAACAAACAGACTCAAATAGGATGGGCTTTCTCTCTGATCTTTGTTACAAGAATTCAAAGGATGTGTGGAGGTACATGTGTAGCGACTCGTACACGGCAGGAAGGCTCTCGCTGTAGGCAGGGACCCCGGAACATAAGACAGGGTGCCTGCTGAAGCCCTGTGTAGGGCGAGCGACTGGCCGAGCGCTCGCCCTCGGCCGCACATCACATACCGCCTGAAACCTTAATGGAGGACCGCCTGCTGCTAATTGGAGCTTCACTAATGCACGCCGCTCGCTGCTGCTGCCCCTGCCCCTTCCCGACCCCGGTCTTTGGCCAGGGCACGACACCCCATACTCTCGTGTCCGCGAAGGAACACAGCCTGCTACAGCCCACACGCCCACTGAAACTCATGCTTCATGTATCGTGTAAAATGTGTATTACTGAACAGCTGAAACGGACAATCGCTCCACTTTGCATATGCTTCTCTGAAACGCTTCCAAGGGCGACGAAAATTTGATTTTGAATATTTCATACAATAATTGTGCAAACTTTAAAATTTAAAATCTTCTCTATAATAGATGTAATTCTGACAAACTTAACGCAGTCGGTCAGCTATTAAAGTTAGAAACATTGTGCATTTCTTGAGGCAGTGTGACTTACAGCGCCCAAATTTCTCACCCAGTACTTGCGAATGAAAGCACTAAGCGACTTCCAATAAAATTTACACATAATTTCAAGCTTTTACGAAACTTATCTCGTTGACACAGCCTCGCTAAATTATGAAGGAAATAAAGTTTTTTCGCTTACTACGTTCTCGCTGTTCGTCAAGGAAAAATGCCGCATCGGACATGATAGGTCAGTTTATTATTTCTTCACCACTAGTTGTATTTCGCAATACATTTTGCCGGCCGCGGTGGTCTAGCGGTTCTAGGCGCTCAGTCCGGAACCGCGCGACTGCTACGGTCGCAGGTTCGAATCCTGCCTCGGGCATGGATGTGTGTGATGTCCTTAGGTTAGTTAGGTTTAAGTAGTTCTAAGTTCTAGGGGACTGATGACCACAGATGTTAAGTCCCATAGTGCTCAGAACCATTTGCAATACATTTTGCGGACAGGGTCCAGGTACACACAGCACAAAGTTTTCCTTTATCATAGAATGACATACAGCTCAGGAGATATGACGTCATAAACCTTGACGTGCGGGAAAAAAAAACTAGATTTTCTGAAAACAGATCACAAATTTTCCAGGCTTTACTGATCGAGTGTTTGATAATAACTTCAGAAAACAGACGTTTGATGACACTTCGTACATTGGACTTAAGTTCTTTAAATAATCGGAGGTAGTGCGTTACTGGTATTATGTTAGTGTTATTTTTACATCACGTAGTATCATGTTTAATTTTTCATGAACTGCGTATCTTCACTCAGGCTACACCCAAACAACGTTTTACGTAACGAAGTGTCTTATGAAGTCGGGCACAGACCATCTGATGTCGCATTACTTGCTTGTGACACAGATGGTAATGTTTTTGTTTGACACTGTGTATAGATCGTTGTCCGCAGTTAAAATCTAATGATGGTTGTACGTCGAAATACGTAACTGATACTAAGTGAAAGGTGCGATACACATAAAAATTGGAATAAAAAACACGAACCTACTGCAGACTTTAATGCGGAATTTATTCTTTATTGACTTTATGATTAATACCATAACAAAATCATATTTCACTTTTCACCTGAATTAAGTGCATTAGTTCGTATTTATGTAAGTTTGGGGAGAGTTGCAACGCATTACCCCAAGTAGAAAGTTTGGCGAATTATGTTTGAATTTTTTATAATTATTCAGCGAGAATAATTTACTATATACAAGAGCATCGTCAGCCAGTAGTCTGGGTGTGCTGCCCACAGTCTGGTACTGTTTCCAAACGGGGCCGTATTTTTGGTATCTGATGAGCCTTATCCACTTTGGGAACGTACTACTACTCATTTTTGTCGAGCCAATAGCGTACCTGATAGGATACCCGTTTACTATCAGTAGACTGTGTAAAGTGGTGTCAGTGGTAACAAACTGCAAAAATCAATTTCTTTACACTGAGGTGGTCCTCCTCCTCCTGTGTTTTAATATTTCGTCAACGGGGCCGTTATTGTTATGGGTGTTGAGGTGGTCTCAGTAGCAGTTGGTGGACGGATTCATTCCACACGCCCTCGCGATGGAATGTTTGCGTCTAGAGTGAATGTGGTGAAGCATGAGGTCGTTTCGGAAATGTGTGCGTAGCATTTATCTGCGGTGGGACGTGGGAACAAGCCAGAATGTAGGTAACTGGATGAACGAAAGTATCTAAAAACTACATCGAGCCTGGTCCGATCACCAATAGTCGTCGCTAATCTATGAGGCGGATTCGATCCGGAGTAGGCTCGCTTCTGTGTATCCCAGAAATTACGCTTTAACACTCCCGGCTATCCGGAGGGTCTTTTTTAGACTACGGATGGTCCTTACATTTGTATTTTCGATTTCTTTTTGCTCCGTACTATTACTCCAGAACCAAATCAGTTACACATCGATTTCGTATCGCTTGCCCCATTTGTCCGTCGCCTTCTTATTGCATGAGCTGTCCTGACACTTCTCTCTTGTAATTTCTATTAGCTCTACATTTCGTACTCAAATGTTGAACTAATTTCTTACGTCCGTGTATAGCAGCGCCTTTCCTATTTTCATCTTTCAATTTACGGCTCATGTTTCACAGTTGTGATGGTGAGTGAGGAAGGTAGCCTGCCGTAGTGGCCGAGCGGTTCTAGGCGCTACAGTTTGGAACCGGGCGACCGCTGCGGTCGCAGATTCGAATCCTGTCTCGGGCATGGATGTGTGTGATGTCCTTAGGTTAGTTAGGTGTAAGTAGTTCTAAGTTCTACGGGACTTATGACCTCAGAAGTTAAGTCCCATAGTGCTCAGAGCCATTTGAAGTGAGGAAGATAATACACAGGAAGTACGTATTTATTATGCATGCGTACCAGAGCCAATGATGGAACAGGAAACTAAAGAAGTAACCGCGTCCGAGCAAGGTGAGCAGGTGCGTAACACTAAGATGCCATCTTTTTTCAACTATTAGTAATGTTGCTGATAGAGAGCACGACATTTGTCGGCAAGGCACCTGAGAGGAACAAAGTATTTCATGTCTGCCGACAAGGACGCACCTCGCATTGCCGACGGGCTGCGGCCGTGTCCGCGACAGAAATGCAATAAGAGCCGAGCGATCGTTTTAACTGTTGGCTGCCGGCTAGGCAGGCAACGCGCCTTATTGGATGAAGAGCGGCGGCGCCTACCCCTGCAGCGCGGCCGGAATCCAATAAGTTGTAAATGAGGCGCCAGATTGCGGCGTCCCAATCATGCCGGCCGTGTCCCGCTGTTGACACGGGTTCTCCACTAACGATTAATCCACATCCCTTAAACTCAAGTCTCCAGCAACCTTCTGACTGTGATTCTGATCCAGAACCTCGCGCACTGGTTATTCATGACGTCGGTGAACGCCCGTTTTTTGATACTAGGCGAATTCAAAGCAATTCTCTAAGTGTTGGAGCCCGAACATGAACTGACCCCTATCGTATCGGGCGATCTGGATGGCCATACCGTTCGCTCGAATTGTCCAGAATGTTCATTAAACAAATGGCGAGCAATTGCGACCCGGTGACGTGATGCATTATCATCCATAAAAATTCCATCGTTGATTGGAAAAATGAAGTCCATGAATGGCTGAAAATGGTCTCCATGTAACAGCTCGGCCAGAGCACGAAGTCCATTCCATGTAAACACAGCCCACACATTATGGAGCCACCACCGGCCGCACAGTGCCGTATTGGCAATTTGGGTCCGTGGCTTCGTGAGCCTGCGCCACACTCAAACCCTACTATCAGCTCTTAGCAACTGAAATCGGGACTCACCTGCCCAGGCCAGTTTTCCAGTCGTCTACGGTCCAACCGATATGGTCACGAGCCCAGGAGAGGCGCCGCAGGCAATGTAGTGATGAAATGCACTCCCATGTACTCCCATGTACTCCAAATTTTGCCGCACCGTACGGGTGCGTTCGTCATACGACCTACATTGATTTCTGCGGTTGTTTCACATAGTGCTGCTTGCTTCTTAGTAAGGGAACCCTAAGCAAATGCCGCTGCTCTAGGTCGTTAAGGGAAGTCCATCGTGTGCTGTTGTCGCTTCAGGGCGAAAAACAGCTGAGGTCATAAGCGCCCATGTCTTAATTTTAAATTACCGGATGAAGATTAAGTCGATAATACTCAAAGCTTAATCGACTGGAGCAGAGGGATAGCCAAAAGGATCACCTCCCGTTTGAGTAGGATGCTCAAATGTTTGAAAAGTGTATTTCTTATTACTAAGACGAAAATGTGATCAACAGGTAGTGCTGTATCTGCTTAAACATCTGATAATCGAGATGGCAAACATACATTAAAACGTAACCAGTTATAAAAGGGGCATTGGGCCAGAAAATAGCGCACTGTCAGTGGTTGATTGCAGTAACCACGGAGTGGCACATTAGTCTCCACTTTACAAATGACGGTGACTGAAACCACAGTGCCCAATACGAAACCGATCTAGAAGTATCTCCTCGCGTTGGAAGGCGTTTAATTTCCCGGAGTTTCTTCCCGTATAAAGAAGATCAGTGTTGAAGCCAGAGGTGGGGACATTATCCCTACATGCAGGCCTACGTAGTCTGATTGCAGGCTTGCCAGCTGCATCGGCAGCTTCATTTCCAGACACTGCGACGTGACCCGGGATCCTCATGAACATCACTTTAGCTCCATCATCAGCGAGCGAGTGGCGGCATTATTGGATTCTTTGTACTAATGGGTGGCATGTGAACAGCGCACAGAGATTCTGAAGGGCGCTAAGTGTCGTGGAACATAATACACAACTGAGAAACTTGTGTCGTCGGATGTACTCGGTGACCTGACAGAGGAGGAAAAGCTCTGCAGTAAAATTCGATCACTCGTCTAGAAGTCGGTATCTGAAATGTTCATTGCCCATGTCAAAGGCGCATCCGATACTACTGTCGGCCTTACAGCCATCACCTCTCCATGTTGCGTGCAAAGTTCGAGAAACCTATTGCAATAGGTTGAATCTAAAGCTCTGTCCTTGGGAAGCGAACTAAGCCCAGGATGAAGGCGGACCAAGGGAAGGCCATCGGCCACTGCGTTGTCCGTGGTGAAAGGTAATGCCTGAAATCTGGTATTCTCGGCACTCTTGACACAGTGGATCTTGGAATATTTTATTCCGTAACTATTTCCGAAATGGAATGTCCCTTGCGTCTAGCTCCAAATACCATTATGCGTTGGACGGTTGTTAATTCCCGTCGGACGGCCATAATCACATCTACGTCTACACAGGAACTCTGCAAGTCACCAAATGGTTCGTGGCGGAGGGTGCCCCGTACCACTACTTATTATTTCCCTCCCTCTTCCAGTCGCGAACACAGCGTGGGAGAAACGAATGTCTGCATACCTCCGTATGAGGCCTAATTTCTCGTCTCTTATCTTCGTGGTCCTTACGCGTAATGCATGTTGACAGCAGTAGAATCTTTCAGTAGTCAGCTTCAAATGCCTGTTGTTTAACTTTTCTCAATTGTGTTTCTCAAAAAGAACGTCGCCATCCCTCCAGAGATTCCCATTTGAGTTCCCAAAGCATCTCTATCACTTTCGTATTGCTCGACTCTACCGGTAACAAATCTAGCAGCTCGCCTCTAAATTACTTCTATGTCTTCCTTCAATCGGATCTGATACGGATCCCAAACACTGGAGCAATACACAAGAATAGGGTACACCATCGTCCTATATTTGGTCTCCTTTACAGGTGACCCGCTCTTTCCCAAAAGTCTCCCAATAAAGCGAAGTCGACCATTCGCTTTCCCTACCACATTCCTCGCATGCTCGTTCCATTTCTTGTCGCTTTGCAACTTTACGCTCAGATATTTAAACGACTTGACTGCTTGAAGCAGGCACTAGCAATACTGCATCTAACATCACAAGTTTGGTCTTCCTACTCATCCGCATTAACGTACATATTTCCAAATTTAGGCTAGCTTCCATTCACCACACTAACAGAAAATTTTGTCTAGGTCGTCTTGTACCTTCCTACTAGTCACTCAACTTCGATATCTTACCGTACACCACGGCTTCAGTAGCAAAGAACCAGAAATTGCTGCCCACCCTGTCAGCCAAATCATTTATGTATAGAGAGAACAACTAGGTCCTATCACACTTCCCTGGGGCACTCCTGACGATACCCTAGTCTCTGATGAACACTCGCCGTCGAGGAAAACATACTGGGTTCTACTATTTAAGAAGCCTTGGAGCCACTCACGTAATTGGATTTATTCCATACGCTCGTACCTTTGTTAACAACCTGCAATAAGGCACTGTGTAAAATGCCTGTTGCCCTTAATCCATAGTTCTCAGGATATCATGTGAGGAAACGGCAAGCTGAGTTTCGCACGAACGATGCTTTCTAAAACCATGCTGATTCATGGACACAAGCTTCTCTGTCTCGGAGTTTATTTTATTCGAACTGAGAATATGTTGTATTCTGCAGCGAACAGAAGTTAGGGATATTGGTCTGTCATTTTGCTGATCCCTTCTTTCACGTTTCTAATATACTGGAGTCACCTGCGTTTTCCCCTATCGCTTGGGATTTTGCTCTGGCCGAGAGATACACGAGAAATGCAAGTTGTCTAAGCCGTAGTGTACTCATTGTAAAATCCAACTGGGATTCCATCCGGACATGGTGATTTATTTGCTTTCAAATCCTTCAGTTGTTTCTCTAGGCTAGGTATGCTTATTACTATGTCGTTCACACGGGAGGCTGTCCAATGATCAAAGGACTGTATGTTTGTACGATTCTCCTGTGTGAACGATTTCTTGTGTGTGAAATTTAAAACTTCAGCCTTCGTTTTCCTATCTTCAACTGCTACACTAGACTGGTCAACGAGGGACTGAATGGAAGCCTTAGAGCCGCTTAGCGATTTTACGTAGGACTAGAATTTTCTCGGGTATTCTGCCAGATCTTTTGCTAAGCTGTGACGGTGGTAGTAGTTGTATGCTTCGCTCATTGATCTTTTCACAGACGCATGAATCTCTACTAAACTTCGCTTGTCTTTCCCTTTTGAACCGAGAGTGCAACAGCCCCTGCTTCCTAAGCATCCACTGAATTTCATTATTAAACTATGGTGGGTCTTTTGGATCCTTTATCGACTCAATAGGCACGTAACACTTCAGACGACGATTTACAATTTGCTTAAACTTAGTCCGTAATTCCTCTACATCCATCTTACTGGAATTACGTGGTGCGAATTCACTTTCTAAGCGAGGTGTTCATAATTTCTCATCTGCTCTGCTCTGTCTTAGCCTCCTCCATTGATTTGTTAATCTTCGTAATCGTAGTTGCTATAATGACATCATGATGGCAAATCCACGTTTCTATACTGTCGGTAAGGTCCGGCCTTTCTTGTAAGGTCTAAGGTATTCCCATTGCGCGTGCGCTGCCGAGCTAGCTGCTGAAGACCATTTTCGGAAAACGTGTTCAAAAGTATTTCGCATGACTGTCTGTCTGTACTCCCCGCAATGAATCTATACACATCCCAGTCTAAACTCGGCAGGTTAAAGTCGCCTCCAACCAGTATTGCATGATGTGGGTATTTACGCGCTATTGACCTTATACTTTCTTTGAATGACTCTAGAACTGTTACAGCGGAATCGGGTCGCCGGTAAAAACATCTAACAGTTAAATTGTTCACTTACACCTATCCTAAGTGACCAGATAGCTTCACTGCCACATTAAACTTCGACGTCATTAGAGATAATACGAGGGTTGGGCCTTTAATAGTGGCAACTACTTATTTACTGCTCGTACAAATTTGATACGTGTTTCAATGTTTTACTGACCTTCAAAGTAGTCACCAGCCTTGTGTGTAACCCGTTGCCAGCGATGTGGACGTCTTAGGATACTCTTAGCAGTGCCGGAGGTGTTGACAGTTCGAGCGGCGCGGTCTATTGCCCGACAAATTTGTAGTAACTCTGAAGCGAATGGCTGTAGTGTTTCCTTCAGTTTATATATCAAGTTAAACTCAGGAGGGCTTAAGTCATGAGAGTGAAGTAGGTGGTATAGCACTTAGCGGCCCCATCAGTCAAACAAATCAGTAACAGCTTGCACTGTACGTGCTCGAGCATTGTCCTGGAAAATGATGGTCAGGTCCAGCAGAAAGTGATATCAATTCTATCTCTAATCTGGTCGTAGGTTCTGTTCCAAAACTGAACAGCATAGAGACCGAAGTGATGTCACTTTCTGTAGGACCTGACCATCATTTTGCAGGACAACGCTCGAGCACATACAGTGCAAGCTGATAGTGATTTGTTTGACTGATGGGGCTGCTATACCATCTACTGCGATCCCCTGATTAACTCGACTTCTACACGGAAGGAAACACTTCACGGCATTCGCTTCAGAACTGCTACAAATTCTTCGGGCAATAGACCGCGCCGCTCGAACTGTCAACACAACTGGCACTGCTAAGAGTATCCTACGACTTCCACATCGCAGGCAACGGGTTATACACAATGCTAGTGACTACTTTGAAGATCAGTAAAACTTTGAAACACGTATCTGTTTTGTACGAGCTGTAAATAAGTAGTTGCCACTATTGAAGTTCCAACCCTCGTATTTTTGTCAACTGGAATGAACACTCCCCCACCTATGGCCCCTAATCTGTCTTTCTAATATACGTTCCACGACTCGTTAAATATTCAGAGCTTTCCACTTTGGGTTTCAACCAGTCCTCGGTCCGAAGAATAATTTGAGCGCGAGAGCTTTCCTGGAGGGCAGTAAATTCGGGAACTTGATTTCGAATACTTCTACAGTTTGGCTCAAATGGCTCTGAGCACTATGGGACTTAACATCTGTGGTCATCAGTCCCCTAGAACTTAGAACTACTTAAACCTAACTAACCTAACTAACCTAAGGACATCACACAACACCCAGTCATCATGCTCTGTTCTGAGCGAAGATCATTTAGTTCATTACGTAAACTATATAAATTTTCGATTATGTTAATAGTTGTTTTGGGAGCATCCTTTAACATTGTTCAGTAATGTTATGTAGAGTTTTGACGGCTTCTATTTCGAGGAACTACATAAATAAGGGGATTCTTAATATGTGAAGCGTTGTTTAGTCTCAAAAGCCTCTGAATGGCCACATTAATTAACCACAAAATTCCTTTTTGCTTCGTACTATTTTAGTTCCTGTTGATATCTTTCCTTCATGTTATGTTGGTAGCGCGACAGTTAGGCCCTGGATATGATTTTCTGCTATACATGACATGGTAAGAAACAGGTAGGAACGAAGGATAGGAGTAGTTAATCTGCCACCGCATTGCCTTATTTCCTTTCCAGTATTCGGCTGGAAGCCTTAAGTGTTTCAGAGGAAAACCAACAGTCTCAGAATATTTCATACATGATTTCAGTATTCAAAGGGGTCTCTCCTCGATCTGATTAATCGGCTGAGACGATCATCGATGGAGCGACGGAAGCTCCTGTTCTTCATATCTGATTCATTTCCGGTGCAGCATGCGGTATCTTCCTTAATAGCGCTTTGCATCCACACGCATTGGTATGGACTTTCTCTAGTTGAACTGCACTTACCATTTCCAATTACAAGTGGCTGAGAGACGGATGATTATAAAGCTGTTAAATATAGTCTTATTACACCAGTATCACTCTTAATACTTTTTGCTCTGTTCTGTTTTTGGTGATTTCTAACCAATAACAACGTCAACGAAGCTAGTGTTTCTTAAACCGACCAACCTGGTAACAGTGAACGTGGTGTGTCAGCAACATGGTTATCACTTTCAACTTTTATCTCTGCTGATAATGTGGAAGGCGTGGTAAATCAAACAATGTGTACCTATGGAGTCTTACACTGCCACGTACTACACAAAGGTAAACTGGTTAAAATAGTTAGGAAATCGGTTCAAATATCCCCATACACAGTGAGGGAACTTTGTGTCTGAGGCAATGTCACGGTAGCATTATATAAGCCAGTTGATAATGTGATAGTGTTATTTGAAGAATTATAGTTTTCTGCCGAACACAGGATTATATTTTAAGAATGTCAGCGAAGGTCCGAGACCACCAGCTCTGTTCCCAACTCTTCGAAAGAAGCGGCAAAAGTCAGCAAAACTGTAGCTCGTTTTCAAATGTGCAACAGAATAGTGAACCAAAACTCACTCTAATCTTGTTCTCGTGCATGACATTTACGCAAAGCAGAAGAGTAGTACACTTGTACCACGGTCACAGAACAACAGAGAGGTTATCCGACAACGTACTGTGTCAGAGTATTTTGAAACGCATACACAGAATGGAGCCAAGTTTTGTGTTCAGAAGACGAACACCTTTTAAGAGTATGGAACGGTAAGAAATTGAAAAAACAATCCAGCACTGCAGTGTCAGTGATGGCATAGGTAACAGTCGTTGTTAATGGCCACACGGACTTCCACGCCACCAGCGGCACTTCAACGAAGGCTAAAAGCCTGAAGAGCGAGATCCGCCCACCTTTTGTTCCTCAATATGCTAAAACCGTATGCTAATCTTCTCTTTTCATGCGCGACAATCCTCGTCCTAGTTAAGCTCAGTTGGCGGACGGTAGGCGATAATGAGAGGTCATCAAGTGTTAATCGCTGCCGGCATGCTATCTGGACAATCGTTTCAGGTACAGATAGAAGCTGAAGCAATCGATTAAAAATTGATGTTACGGCCGGAACTTCAAACCGTGTTTCCTGTTTACTGGTAAGACATGCTAACCACTACACCAGTGTAGAGTTGTGGATACCACAGCTGCACGGACTAATCCAGTCGAATGCCCCCTTAACACGTACTTCAGTTCACACCTTCAGCCCTCTTTCCTCTTCATAAATCGTCAGTACTGTTGAACTGAAGTTGGCGTTAGCGAGGGCACTGGGCTAGCGTAGTCCGTGCAGGTGTGACAGCTACCACGCTACGGTGGTGCAGCGACTAGCACGTCTGCCTAATATGCAGGATTCCCGGGTTCAAGTCCTGGCCGTGGCACAATTTTCAATTAACTGCTTGAGATTCTATCCTTATCTAAGGTAAAGTTGGGATTCACGAAAATGAAAAGTCCATCAGGTTAAAAGGCTGTTTAGGTACGTCTGAACTTAGCATCGAAGATGTCTTACTTACTGTGTCAAGAATGTTTCACAACTGGAAATTGTCGTCCTCGACGAGTGGGAGAACGTACCTCGCGAACTCAACAGTACCTCTCAGTAAGTCCGTACCACACAGGTGAAAACCAGTGTTTACCTTATGTAGTGGTCACTCGCCCTGTTAAGAAAGTGTAACTGTGGTTGCTTTGGTGTAGTTACATTTTATAATAACAACACGAGGCACAAAATGGATTATTCACGAGCGAAAAAGAAAACTTGAGGGCCCGGCTGTGTTAAGAAGAAGAAGAACAAGCAGGAAGGACAAGAGTTTGATAGCGGTGAACGAACTTGGGACGTGCGTCAACGTCTAGGCTGCCAGCGCAGCGTTCCAAGTTTTCTAGAGTGCAAGCAAAAGCCGTAATTTGCCCTATTACGTAGTGCCACGGGGTACTGGGGTCGCGAACAGCTTCGGCACAAACCGCTGAATAGCACGCATGGCCGCGCACACAACACACACACACACACACACACACACACACACACACACGTAATCAGTAGCGTGCATGAATGCAGATACTCGCAGCGTAGATACGGCGCGGATTGTATTGACAAGGACGGCTCCAGCAGGGCGCGGGTTCTCGCCCCGCTAAAGCTGTTGTTACAGGGGACCAGAACGCTTTGTCCTCACATCCCATGTCCTGTGCAGTCGCGTGGCGTGCCCCCTGACACATGCGATATCCCTCCAATAAGAGTAATTGTCTGCCGCCGTGTTCCGTTAGCCATAGAACGTCAGCGTATGCGGAATCAGCGTATCGCACGTCAAGCGCACCACTTAACTCCACAGACCGACGAAACGCTTCGCTGGAAACCGCTGTCTTCTGTGACAGCCCCGTAGGTTTTTATAGAAATGCTAAAAGTTAAAAACTTCTAACGAATCTGTACTAATTTATCTTTAAAACAACTGCAACTAATATCAGTTCTTCTTGTTTATAAAATATTTTTGTTGAAATTATTTCGAGTAAATTCGACTTGTGTGCAACTGTATCCTACGGTTATCGTGGCAATAGAAATTATACAGCGATAAATCAAAGAAAATTGTATGTAAAATCTCACACTGAATAATATCGACAGTTGTGTATCTCCGAATTGCGGAAGTACTGATGACGTGGAAGACTTCACTAGTTAGCGGGCGCTCCAGAGAGTAGACACACCCACGCACTGTAACAGGCAAACAATGGAGCAAAAAGACTTAATGCCCGTGGTAACTAGGCGAAGCCAGAACTTTGAGCACTTAATAGTCTGACCTCAGCGAGAGTAATGTGAAGTATGTCGTATTAAATCAGTAAGAGAGTGGCAGTGCTCTGCGATTTTTACTTTTTGTATGAAGTAAATCTGTTTAACTATTAGTGTAGCGGTTAAAAGTACTGTGACGTGTGTTCGGATAATCTACAATCTGCGGCAAGTAATAGTATTAGAATGGAGGGATTTAGAGGTTTTCTTCTTTGAATTCCAATTGCCAGCCTCCAACAAATTGTCCACATCGTGTACAGCAAGAGCAGCATGAAACCACCTAACAGTCCTTCGAGAGGTTAACGTGCTTACTCGTATGTGATCGGTTACTACATGGAGCCAGTGTTGACAGGAAATAAATTTGAGCATACTATTGGTCGGCCACAACCTCCAAAAATCAAGATCTAATTTTTGAATAAGTAACACTGTTACAGAGTGAAGAGAAATATTTTACGTATTTGAAGAACACAAAGCTCCAAGATATACGTTTTATCTCACTGACTGAAAATTACCCCGATAAGCCTTTCATTTTATGTAACTTTGTGCGTGATTACAGCAAACTTCGTTTGGTAAATGTGTGAAGAAGACTAATACGCTTCACCATGTAATTAAGATGCAACAGGATGGGGCTATGTTACACTTCGCAACTCATGCTGATAAATACGTGTGCTGCAACTGTAGATCATCACAATCCAGTCAGTCTTCCGAAGCGCAAGAGGCAGGACGTTCACCCACTCCGGAGCAAGCACTCACAGCACCGCCACAATCTTTAAAATTCCTTCACAGCAACAGTGCGTGTGTATTTTGCAAAGTGGGAAGCTTCATGTGTTTTATGCGTATTGGTTCAAGGCTAAGGGGTATCCATGTGCCAGGGCTGAGGACGAAGACTGCGGGCAGTTTCAGCGCGACAGGAGGTGCTGAACGCGCGGCCGTCCTGCGGCCACCATTGTGCCGGTGCTGTGAGGCGAGTGGCTAAACGTCCTGTCTCTTGCGCGTCGGAATACTGATCTGACTGATGATCTACAGTTATAGCACACGTATTTATCAGCATGAGTTGCGAAGTGTAACTTAATCCCATCCTGCTGCATCTTTATTACTTGATGAAGCGTATTCGTCTTCACACATTCACGAAATAATGTTAATCGTGTTGGGACAGCAACCAGCCACAAATTTATTTTCCTTTCCTTTATTCAACGAGTACCGTTACCGGTTTCGAATCGTTATGATTCACCTTCAGACGGTTTACATGCTTTCCTTATAACATGTGGTCCGTTTTTTTTTTGTTTTTATTACATGACAATTAATCTTTACAAAACACACCACATGTTATAAGGAAAGCATGTAAACCGTCTGAAGGTGAATCATAACGATTCGAAACCGGTAACGGTACTCTTTGAATAAAGGAAAGGAAAGTAAATTTGTGGCTGGTAGCTGACCCAACACAATCAACACTTGTCTTCAGGTAACAGCCACTGTCTCCAACCACGTCATCATATGACAAAATTGCATTCACGAATTATTATTGCCTTCCAAGATTGGTGCAGGCGGCTATGGACATAGCCCTCAGTTGCACGATTGCGGCTAATATACCCATTAAGGGGGTTGGACGTGAAACGACCCGACTTGGAGCAGGAGATGCACGACACGACATTTTAATTTACACTGTCTATACTTTTACAAATAAATTCATGAAATTGTGTCAGCATGACCAGGAAGGATTCAGGATTCACACTCACGGCAGAGGAAGTTCAAAAACGCAACAAAACAATTTTTTTTATATGTAAAATTTCATCATTTTTTCACTTGCTATTGGCTGCATTTGTTGCTGTAGGTACACTTTTAAACAGCATACAAACCATACTCACAGGTGTATGAAACTCTAGAATTTCCCAAATCTGTTAAAAACTGTGGTAAAAATTGAGATCATTAACTATAAAATTCGAGTTTTCTCTGAACACGAAGTTTAAAACGTAACAGTCCATTCATTTTTCCATAGATGGTTTGTACCTATAGCAACCAATGCAACTAACAGTAAGTGAAAAAAATCATGAAATTTCACATTTAAAAAATATAATTTTTCGTGTTTTTGAACTTCCACTGCTAGGAGTGTGAATCCTGAATCCTTCCTGGTCATGCTGACAAAGTTTTATGAATTTATTCGTAAAAGTATAGACAGTGCAAATTAAAACGTGCTTTGGTGCCTCTCCTTCTCCAAGTCGGCCCGTTTGACGTCCTACCCCTACCCCCCCTTAAACTACTACTACTACTACTACTACTACTACTACTACTACTCCAGCACAGACACTTCATCCATTGAACACGTAGTACATAGTAAACAATTACGTCTGTCCTCCTGGGAAGTTCAGCCATCTTTCCCCGGATTGCCATCTTGAACCCGCCATCTTTAATAAATTTGGCAATAATGCAAAGTGGGATGATGCCCTCGTTGCCCACTAACCACAACCACCACCACACGATGAACGTACATTTTAAATCAATGCGTAAAACCAAAAAACTACGTACAGGGAAGGTCGCACATGTGAGGATATGTCGATCACAGCAACTGTGAGATAATAAATATTCTGGCAGTACATTATATTAAAACTGTCATTTTATTGGTGTTATCTCCATCTTCGCCTTCATTTCTTGAACAAGGCAACATTTGTATGGACTGTTAAGAGCCACTGGAAGTAAGTATCTCACTCGCTTTATTCTGCCAAGTTTTCATCAGTGTTCAAGCAATTGTATCTGTATTAAGCCTATATTCCATTTCCTGTTATGTCGAGTTTAACATCTTTCTCCTTCAGCTGAAAATAGAAAACCGCTGTAATCAGTCACATTTCAAATTTATTACACTAAACTTTCCACAACGCGTTTCGGAGCACAGTACGTCCATTATCAGGTAGGTTTATGTCAAATAATAAGGAAGTCCTGTATTGTATGTACGGCTTTTGGGTAACCTGTGACACTCTTTCAGTGTTCCTTTTTCCATCGTATTTACACACTAAACATTGATGAATCTGCCTTCATATATACAGTAATGAACTTCAGTCACTCTAACTTCCTTACTATTAACACTAAGTCGGGCTTTAACAGACGAAATATTTTTTGTAGCGAATATACCTGGAAACTATGGTTATATCTGAAACAGGAAAATCTTTCCGCCCGGGGCGCGTAAGTGGAGTACTTCGCTTTCTTTGGTAAACTCTGTCAGGGAATATGAAGTCTATTTTCATCGCTGGAAATGCAAGTAGAAAGCTTTGTACGAACGGACACTTGTCTGCTGGGGGTGTGACACACAGGACTGGCGACGGTAGCGTCAGATGCGCCGTGCAGCGAGCTGTGCAGTTGCTAATGAAAACCTTCATTATTCTTTTACGCTATTCAGCCTACCTCTTATTTAGGAGGAGTGGGTGAATGCCGAGTCTTCTGACTGTAGGAACTTAATATCGTAATGGACTTGCAGTAAACAGCTTTGTGCAAGTAGGTGGGGGCCATGTTGCTGAGCTAATGTGTTTTGCAGACCCAGCTACTACTTTAATCTTCTCGATTACTTGTGTTAATTGTCAGCAAAATTAAAGCCACATTTTGGTCGTGCTATGGTCACAGAATTTCATTACTTGGTTTCGGCGAATCCTGCATTTGAATCCTAACAACGGCCAGTTGCTTCTTTGACACTAATTCAGGTCCACAGGGACGTTCCTGCTTACCGGATACTTTCATTAATGCGGGGTCGTGTAGTTCAGTGGAAGGGTTGCCATATCTAGCTGGTGACCTCGTCGGAACACTGAGATGGGGGTGTAGAAATGAATTGACTATTTATTTAATATGATTACTTTTTATTTACAATACAATTACACGGAACTTGTAGCGGCACAAGTTGTTGGTACACGATATTTTTCGAAAGATTTCACCTTATACATGAAGTTGGGGTTGTTTTGGGGAAGGAGACCAGACAGCGAGGTCATCGGTCTCGTCGGTTTAGGGAAGGACGGGGAAGGAAGTCTGCCGTGCCCTTTCAAAGGAACCATCCCGCCATTTGCCTGGAGCGATTTAGGGAAATCACGGAAAACCTAAATCAGGATATACGGACGCGGGATTGTACCGTCGTCCTCCCGAATGTATACATGAAGTCTTTTCCCTTTTACTTATTTATGAAATCCATTCGAGTCAGCTTGTGGTTAAACTGGCACTTCAAGATTGATTCCACAGACCCTGGCAGCAGTATATTTCCTTCATCAGTCCACTGGGCCGACATCAGCGAAAATAATCCTTCTACTGTGGCGTTGTGTGGCGGAATAGAAAACAAATACTCCCATAATTTTAGCAGTTAGCATTTACGTATTAGTTTCGGTTTTCTTAAGAAAGTGAATCCACTGTTCTTCCAAGGAGTACTTAGACTTCCCTTCTTCAGAGTCACGCTTAGTTTCTAAAAAGCTATTCATTTACGTATATTCCTGAGAACAATTGTCACCTGAAATGTTCACACCATTCTTCATCGGGTATATAATTGTGTTTTCAATCGTCACCCACTGTAGGCTTTCAGATAGCGTCATCCAATCACATACTTTATCTTTAATAGAAGAAATAGCCCATTTCTCTGAAAAATCAAATGCTGTGGTATAGAAAGCCATTGTATCTTCCTCAAATTTCGAAATCGAATTAATTATTTCTTGGTTAGGGTTTTAATTCTTTTAATTTGTTCAAATTAGTCTTGGTTTGCATGCCAGTAAAATTGGCTGTCTTGTTTTCATTCGGAATTCTTTGACTCTCGATTAATTTATTTCTTCTCCGCGCTTTTTATATTTTTTTTCAAACAGAGCCAAGTTTGACTGCAAAAATATGAAGTAAATTTCAGTGACTTGACTACTGAAAAAATCTAAAATTATGTTAGGTAGCCAATCCATGGCGTCAAAAAAAATTGTTTTGATAGAATCCAAAGCTTAAAAATTCTCTCAACTGAGGTCATTAACGACAGCCATCGTCTCTGAGTGAGAAGGAAAGTCTAATGATTGACGTCAGCTTATAAGCAGAACTCTTTCAGCGTCTCTGTCCGATCCGTGTATATTAAAAAACTATTAAATATTTTCATGACTATCATTTCAATGTCGATAGTTAAAGTAGCGCTTTATGTAGTATTGTGGAGAATATGGGCTAGGCATCTAATTTCTTCTACATCTTTTCCTAGTTGTTCTTGATTCGGTAAAACACATTCCGCTGGCCGCGCCGATGAAGCCCTTCGAAGTTGGTATTGCTAGTCTTCACAAAAAGCGATTAATTTATCTAATGGCATTTGCAGTTGACTTGAAGTGTCTAGTCGAAACTTTGCAGTTGTCTCCTACGTTTCGTTACTCAGCGAATCTAACTTCAAGAGCTTTTGTTACATTCCGTCAGCTTCAGTAAAGTATTGAACAACTAAAGGGAACATGTTTTCAACCTTGTGGTTCGATGCGTCGGTGCATATTGTAATATTTCTGGCTTTGCAACCACCATATTCTACTACGAGAAGGTCTTCTTTGAGCACCTGAGAAGGCAGTAGAGGGAAGATTTACTGTGGTGTGAAGTACCGATGACAGATGGTCTGCTCGGTATGTACATCGTGAGAAAGACCGCCTAAACTGTGGACCAAAACCGCTATTGGCTACTGCGTTCGGAAGTTGCGCACCAAAATGATGAACTACTCGTATTATTAATATTAGAAAACCAGTGAATTTACTGGCTATTCATAAGGAAAGCATCTGTCAATGGCACACTATAATTTCTTTATTTCAGAAATTTTTACTACCGGCAGAATAATAAACAACTGCTGAACGAAAAGGCAGACGAAGCACTTAGATCTTCGGATCGCGCCTAACCTGAATGGCGAACGAAGTGGTTCTGCCGTAATCTATTGTTCGGACATGTAACTGAGAACACTGTGGCAGTAATTACACCAACACACAGTTCATTAATTTGTTTATTTTCTGTGAAAATGTGAAGAATGGAAATTATTTGTGATTCACAAAGTGGAATACGTGTAGTTTCTCATATTCTGCTAATAAGAAGCGAGTGGTATCCCATATAAACAAACTGATTGAAAATTTCATTACTTGTCTAATACTAGTTCCTCGCTGTGAGTTTATTACAGCGTAAATACAACGGATTCACGACCTACGACCTGCTTTCTGCGCAGGGAACAACAGCTATAAAAGACTGCACATTAGTGAACAGCAATTAGAGCTTACGTATTCCACTCATGGCGGGGAAGCAGATAGGCACCTTGCGTGTACTGTAGTCTTAGTACAAATGAGGTAAGTGACACCATCTGTGTAACATAGAGGTGGTAAGAAGGAGAATAATTTTCGAGGAAAGGGGTTTATTACACGCACGTAAATATACCCGCATCAATCACTTCAAACATTACTAACGTGCACCCGTTGTTCTTACAATCGTTTAAAAGCAATCGTCTTATCAGATCACAATTCAAATGGGAATTAGCCGATTCTTCCGCATGGAGCTGCTTACATAGTTCCAGCCCCGTACTACTGGAGAAGTCTGGTATTTTCTCCAATGATGGCGCTGGATGTAGAAGGTGCTTGCATCGTCGATACGGGATACGCAACATGCAACGCCATCTGTTAGTCAACCTTGTCAACATAAACTTGTTGATATAAATAAAACTGAGGCAACGTTTATTTGTCGCGTTGACAGATGGCGTTACTTCAGTACTTGAGCCTAGCTCGTAACAGTATTTTACGAAATCTGGACAACATGGGTCTTGTCGGGGCAAGAAGGTCCATAAAGGCGACGGTCTCGGTATATCGGGACGGATGGTATCCCCCCATTCACCGGTTAAGTGCCGTATTAGAAATCCAACCAATCCCAGGATTTTTATCAGTCATTTGTCAGTAGTGTAACCTGTTGCAATGCTTGTTAACGTGATAAATTCCGCGTTCCGCCGTCGTCCGGAGTCCACGTTAAACTGGAGGTATACTACGTTGGGCAAGTCATTTCAGAAGTCGGGGGAAGGCAATGGCATATAGGACCATTCCGAGTAAATCAATCGTTGTATTACAACCCACCTTCGCCTTTATGACAGCTTTCCGTTTTTTCATACTCTCGTATCTCAAAGTGTTTTCGCAGTGTCTTTTGCAATTATAATTAACGGGTGTGTTAGTGAAGTTTTTACAGGATGGTTGTAATCAATATTTCGGAATTTGAGATGGGGGGAGGGGAGGGGGCTGAAAAACGAGTGACCATAGGACAATGAAATTTTTGTGGAGTTTTCAATCTTAGGGCGTAATTGTGTAATTGTGTTAGCAAATTCGGGTAAAAGTTGTTTGTTTATAAAAACATACGCTCAGTGCATTCAGATATAGCCGAGTTCATATTAGATTACGATCTAGGTTATATTAATTTAAATCAATTCCTTGTATGGGTCAGATTAACATGAGTAAAATTCAGTGGAGTAACCTAGATTATCCTAGACGCACTTGTCAGCAAGTCACTTATCCGTTTAAATTTAAAATACCAGCATAGGAAGGTATACTCGGTACGCAGTAGGTAGCTTTCAACTGTACTAAGTAAATACGATGGAAATATAATCGTAAGGGCGTTATTGAAAGTGTAAAAAATTTATATTTATTATGGCAATTTATATTTTCAGTTGATATTCGTAAGGGCCGTAATGATCCTAATATAGAATTTTCGTTTATACTTCTCATTATTGATGTAACGTTTCCGAAGGTTGTTTTCTTGCTTGCAGTAGCTGTTGGAAGAGGAACGATGTAGCGCACATTTCTGCACACAGTGTATGTCATATAAAATTGAGATATATATGTCCAATGCGTCCTCAGTGAGCGACTTCATCTCTGACTTTTGTCGCATAATACCCAGTAATCTACCAGTACAAGATATCCGATGTAACTCCAGGCTGGGCAATGTGCAATTTGTGTGGTCTGAGCGGGCAGTACAATGCCGAGGGTCTACGATAGGGATCCACCACTCCTTTTAGTTAACAGCATTCGTCCAAGCAGCCATGGCAATAAATTATGGAGATTCAGACCCATGACGTAGAATTTAAGAAGTCAACGAAACAACAAAGATCTTTGAATAAAAGAGGATTGCAGGGGTTATCGCTCAGTACTCGCACGTAACGAGAATGACATTTGTTCAAACCGGTTTATAAAAGGTACATGTGAGCACTTATCGGCAACCTCTGCAGTCAAATTCAGTGCGTTCTCTGATACTCTATGCCAGAGAGAAAGCAAATGTGAACATACAACACACTCCGCTATCCATCATGATACCGAAACAAGTCATGAAGAATTGAGTTCGGGGTGCTGCAGGGAGACGAGGAGAAACTTACCAACACATTAGGGGTCGTGCTAGGGGGTGAGGACGGACTGCAGCGTCCAGTGGCGATGTGCTAGGGTCGCCACCCCACAAAAACACAGAATGAGAAAGTAACGACCAGTTAAGCACGCAAGGCGGCCGAGAGGAACGTCAAGTTCACTATCATGCAGCGCTGATTAACTCTTTAGTTTATGCCTTGTCACGTCACGTTCCCGGTCAGGTATGGAGTGACTGCTGCACACGAGCCAGCATTTCAGCGGAGATGTCCGTGCTAGCGTCTTTCAGCTTTCCCCACAGAAAAATGTCCACAAGCGTCAAGTCCGGAGAATGGGCTGGCCGAGGTACAGGTCGTCTGCGACCAAACCAACGATGTGGAAACAACTCGTGAAAACATGCCGTAGTGATGATGATGATTGGTTTGTGGGGCGCTCAACTGCGCGATCAGCGATCGTAGTAAATTGCAATTTCTACACAGTCCATTTTCTTTTCACAGCCCAATCTAGTCACTCTCACAAATGATGATGAAATAATGAGGACAACACCAACACCCAGTCCCCGGGTAGAGAAAATGCCCAACCCGGCCGGTAATCGAACCCGGGACCCTGTGATCCAGAGGCAGCAACGCTAGCCCCTAGACCACGAGCTGCGGGCACATACCGTAGTACTTCGTGCGCTAGATGTTGGTTCCACAGGTTATTCCAGGTCTGCAGAGGAACATCAGATGGTTCAAATGGCTCTGAGCAAAAAAATGGTTCAAATGGCCCTGAGCACTATGGGACTCAACTACTGTGGTCATAAGTTCCCTAGAACTTAGAACTACTTAAACCAAACTAACCTAAGGACATCACACACATCCATGCCCGAGGCAGGATTCGAGCCTGCGACCGTTGCGGTCTGCGCGATTCCAGACTATAGCGCCTAGAACCGCTCGGCCACCCCGGCCGGCCATCATGTAGCATCCGTGGAAGATTGTCTGTTACGAGGCTATGATAAACGTGTGCGTTCAATGCTCCGTCTATGAAATACGAGCCTACGAGCTGATGGTTCACTATCTCACACCACTCCAGGGACGCTGACGTTCCACTTGACGAAGCCAACAGAAACTGTCAACAGAACAATACCAGTAGTGCATGTTTCGGCGGTTTACCTGGCCCTGGTTGGTAAATGGGCCTTCATCACTGAACAAGATACTTATGGAATATCTTGTCGCCGGCCGGTGTGGCCAAGCGGTTAAAGGCGCTACAGTCTGGAACCGCGTGACCGCTACGGTCGCAGGTTCGAATCCTGCCTCGGGCATGGATGTGTGTGAGGTCCTTAGGTTAGTTAGGTTTAAGTAGTTCTAAGTTCTAGGGGACTGATGGCCTTTGAAGTTAAGTCCCATAGTGCTCAGAGCCATTTGAATATCTTGTCTGAATGCCCACGTACAGAAGTTTGTGCGATTCTCATAATCGTTTCCATGCTGCACTTGATGAAGAGAGATACGATAGGGGTAGAACCTATGTCGATGGAGAATTCATGCCGCTTGCTCGGGCGATTACGTGCGGATCAACTGCAACAGCAACAAGAACATTAATTTCGCACTCTTCTGGCGTCAGTTGCTTTCTTATGTTACGTTGTCTGTGTGACGGAGGGTAAATAATTACCAATATGGTTGGCGTCTATTGGGATATATATCGCATACAACGTACAAGAAGGAACTGCATCCTTCTTACACACTCCGTACATGAACATGTCTGCTTTTTCTGCTCTGGCAAATTCCATAGTCCACACACAATGTACTGCCTCGACTGTCACAAACTGACCACCAAATCGCAATGTAGTCAAGGAACTCACAACACACTGAAAGCAAACATAACATCGTACCTAGCAACAACGCAGGTTGTAGGGCACAAACATGTGTCAGTGTTTTAACTTTTCAAAATACGATATCTCGTAAACGACTCTCACTAGATTCCTGCAACAAACACCACTTGAATTCTAATTTACCTTAGTTTCAGTTTGTTAATGTCGACAGGCACTGTCCCATTTAAAAAAGGGCATGTCTGCACTAATACAGACTAACTATTATTGCGATCTGTTGATTTGCTAACAATACGAGCCCCTGTGTACCAACGCATTCTGCGAAAACCGCAGATCAGCAGCGCTTTCAATATCCGCAATATTTGCGATCCAAGTTTTAGGTGATGCACCGTGTATACTGACTGCATTCCATACACTTTCTCCAAGAACTTCTGCTCATCGCTCATCCCGCAAATACTGTACGTCTAGTCAATCGAGTGGCTGAATGCATAATTCAGCGCTAACGGTACTGCAGACAAAACTCCTTCACTGCACTTACCGACGACAATCACGATCTGTGTTACCGCCTCATAAATATGCAACGTTGGTAACATATGTGCTCCCATTATATTAATGTGTGTGTGTGTGTGTGTGTGTGTGTGTGTGTGTGTGTGTGTGTGCAGCCATTACCCTTTCAAGACTGCAGCCGAACGGAAGGCCAGAGGCTACAGGCGGAGGCGGCGGCGGCGGCTGCTGCTGCTGCTGCTGCTGCTGGCTCGGCGCCAGACGTTTGCCCCCCCCCCCCCCCTCTCCACCCTTTCGCGAGGCATTATCCGGCGGGCGGCCCTCCGCACAATGCCGACGAACTCCGCGGGATGAGCCCCGCCGCCTAAACACTGGCTTCGGCCGCCCCTCCAGCTACCAATCGTAATGGGCTCGCCGCTCCCTCATCTGTGCAAACCCCTCACTGGTTCCGCCGCAGAATATGTGCCCACCTTGCGTTCGGGGCTTATCTGGAATAGTGGCCGCTGAACAGGCCAATTTCAAGTAACTAAGAAAAACGGCGTTTCTCATTCTTACAAATACTCCGTTTTTCGAACGCAGTAGACTGCTTCAAAAGCAGTCAACTTTACTGCAAAAAAACATTATCAGTGCCCTCAGTTTGCAACGCTTCTACCGAGCAACATAGCTTATCACAGTTAGCACACTCCGCTCATTTGGAGGAAAGCGGGGTTCAAGTTCCTATTCGGCAATCCACATTTAAGTTTTCTGTGCTTTCTCTTTGGCGAATGCCTTATCAGTTCTTTATAATATGAACTAGTAATATTTATGTAATTACTTCTGTGTCTGAAGACTTGAATCATTTTTATCATTATTTTTCATAAATTCTTTTAGGAGTTTACTTCTTTAAGTCACGGTTGCAAAATACTGAAATGGCATTTACAAATTAATTGGGAAACTGGTAGAAGTTCAGTTTGGATTTCGGCGAAATATAGGAAAATGCGGGGAGATATTCACCTTACAACTTCTCACACAACATAGATGAAGGAAAGGTGAACCTACGTTTATACTATTTGTAGATTTGGAGAAAGCTTTTTACAATCTTGACTGGAATTCTGTCGGTTCCCAGACGTGAGTGTTACTTGGTACTGGGCGACAGTGTTCCGCGAGAAAGGGAAATAGTCGTTTGGCCTAAGTGAGAGGGTGTCTCGACCGACCTACTTGTTGAAGTTCCGTTATTACGAAAGGTAAAAGTAATAAGTACTGAAATCAGGAACATTGTGACTGTTTTACAATTTCTTACTTTATTCAGGAAACTGTATCGACTCCTGATACGCTTACTCTACGGAATTGTACCCACAGATACTAAGTCTTTACACAAAGACAGTTATTAATTAGCACTATTGGGTCTACTGAAAATGAAAATGTAAGTACTGGCTGAACCTGCACCCACGAGTCGAAATGCCGAAGTTCTATCTAAACGACTAGGACTCTATCAGCTGCCGTGCAACTCCTGCAGGTAGCTCTCCGTAGTCCTGCCTGGCTCTGTTTGCCTGCCTCCGCTGATACTACCAACAACTTCCTACCTGACTGCAACAGACCTTTCGGAGCGTCCTGCTTCCGAGTTTTATTCAGTTTTCCACCTCGCCCCCGTCAGTCCCTCATGGCGTGTTGTCGAAGGGCCCTCAGCAACTCATTGATTAATTGTGCACTATTCTCCCGAGGCTGAGTTGAGGGAGGGGGGGGGGGGAGCTCTTACTTTACGGTTTACAGTATCACCTCTATCTCTACCCTGGCGCCGCTGGTCAGTATTTTTCCCCCATGCGTTAGGAGCCTCCAGAGCTTTATGTACCTGCCCTCCTAGGTCTAGCTGTTGTGCAGA
Source organism: Schistocerca cancellata (assembly GCF_023864275.1). NCBI lineage: Eukaryota > Metazoa > Arthropoda > Insecta > Orthoptera > Acrididae > Schistocerca > Schistocerca cancellata. Next base: position 725,019,757 of record NC_064626.1, on the reverse strand, counting down.
GGCGACCAGTATCTCTTGTCGAGTAATGTTCCCAACTAACAAGACTTCAACATTTCCTGTGGGTAGTACAATTCTGGTGGTAGGAGGGATAAAATACAGCAAGCGAAAGGTTATTTACAATTTCAACACATGAATAGAACGTATTCACTCTTGAAAAGAGATTACAAGATTATACACTCCTGAGACGATGGCACTAGGAAGAAATTGGGCAGAACAACTATAGAAAGAAGAGAGAAAAATACTGAGAAAAATAATAGGTCTCAAAAGAGGTGTAGAGAGGTGCATGTGAAGACCTAGAGGAGAAATGTACCGAAACATGAGAACAATATCCGGGGAAATCAGACTCGAAAGGGCAAGGTTTTCTGGACATGTAGTTAGGATGAGTATGGACAGAATGACGAAGAGAGTGTGGGAAACAACAGGAAGGACAAGAGGAAAGACAAGAGGAAAGACAGGAACCAAGTGGGTTGTTGCACTTCGGAAGGACTAGTTGGAATTCGGGATCAAGGTCGAAGGAAAGGAAAATTGGAGGAAGAAATGTACACCGACCAATATGGTGGAGATCAATGATAGAGAAGAATACAGGAAAGGATAAGAGTGTCACCAGTGGAGCAGACAGGAGAAAAGGACAGTTAAGATCTCGGAGGAAGAGCGGGAGAGAAGAGAATGATTGAAGAGATTCTGGGAGAAGAAGAGGAAAATGCAGTCCACGAAGGGGTTACCCGTGGTCCTACAGAGGTCGTAACGCAAGAAGAATAATTTGAACAGAAATAAGACTGCATTTATAGTGTGTGGAAGGACATGAAAGAGAAGCAGCACTTGATCGAGGAGTGAGATAACGATTGTAGTTTATTGCCAATGTTATTCAGTCTCTACATTTGGAAAGCTGTAAAGGACACCCAAGAGAAATTTAGAAAAGGGATTAAAGTCAGGGGAAGAGACAAAAACGTTGAGGTTTATCGATGAAAATGTAATTCTGTCAGAGATGGCAAAGGACCTGAGCACCTGAATAGAATGTATTGCGTCTTGAAAAGAGATTACAAGATGAACACTGAACATTAACAAAGGTAAAACAAGGGTAAGGCAATGTAGCCGAAATAAGGCGTTTCTGAGGGCATTAAATTAGGAACTGATACACTGAAAGCAGTAGATACGTTTTGCTATCTGGGCCGCAAAATGAATGACGATGATCGAAGTAGGGAGAATGTAAAATGCAGACTGTCAATAGAAAGAAAACTGTTTCTGAAAAAAAGAGAGGATTTTGTTAATATCTAAAATGGATCTACTAGCAAGTATTTTCTTAAATTATGTCAGGAGAATAGTGTTGTACGGATGCGAAACGTGGACTTTAGATCAGTTTGGAAAAGAAAGAATAAAAGCTTTTGAAATTCGCTGCCGGTGAATGGTTAGAAATAGATGGGTAGATCGAATAACTCTCGGGAACGTAATAATCTAATTGGAGGAAAAGATATTTATGCCACAACTTAACTAAAAGAAAAGAATAGGAAGCAGTTGATGCGACAGATCCTGAGGCATAAGGGACTTGTCAGTCTGATAATGCAAGGAACTATGGATAAAAATAGTAGAGTGAGGGAGACCATGGCTTGGATACAGTAAGCAGTTTCAAATCTATGTAGGTTAAAGCAGTTATTTGAAGATGAAGATGTTTGTACAGCACAGACTAGCTTAGAAAGTAAAGTTGCATCCAGTCTTCGGAGTGCAGACCATAACACAATACTATAAACATACTTAATAGTTGTGGAAGGAATTATTCGCAATGTTTTTAGGGTCATAGATTCATATGATAAATTTATTACCTTTATTATCAAATTCTCCCGTTCGTAAAAATCATCGTTAAGGTATTGGACGAAGCAGTATCGTGACAGTTCATTGTATACAAGTTGGCAAGTAGTTGCGTCTACGACAGCGTCAGTTGTCTATGCATCCCCACACCGCCTATTCCGTCACTGCCCTAACACGGCTGATTGACTTCCTTTTCCAGCATGTCTGTGGCAGAGCAACGTCAGTTCGTTTACACAAACAAACTACAGGGTAACTTACAGCGCATAGCCATGCATTAACCCACTCTTTAATTTCAGGGTAACTTTAACACTGCAGCAGACGAACACAGCAATTCTCTGAATACTTAACTCCTCTTCTGGACTGAATTATACTTTCGTCTCGATCTCTCAGTTTGCACAGTGTCTGCTTTAAGTTCCAATTACATATTAAGGAGATCCCTACAAACCAGTCTCCGAAGAGCTCGACGAGGCATTGACTTACAGGATTTTTATACTGAAAACTAAACGATTTAGGCGTACAAAATTTAGTGAAAGAGATTGTTCTTATTGACGTGATGTAATTGTCTAGATAGTTTTGTTTTTTGTATAACGTATGTACGAGAAGTGTTAGTCAGTCCACCAGCCCAAAGGTCTAGGTGTGGATTCCCAGTCGGTCCTACCATTTTTCAGACATTTATGATTCTTTCACCGCTACAAATGATTTGTTAATTCTGAAAATGCGGAACTGCACCACGGTTCGGTGTCCAAGCTAAAATGTAGGTCTAGCTGAGTACGTCCGTCCAGAGGTCACGAGAAGGCAATGGAATGCCACCTCCAATAAGGTCATGTCCGGCAAACTTGTGACGTTGCAGTCACAAATCGCTGTGCATGATCATTTTATTTGCTCACTTCTGATTACGTTTGAAGAAAGTAAAAGGCTGGCAAGCTCTGGAGGAAGGTTTCAGTTCGTCTTTGTGGGAAGCGAACAGACCAAGTGGCGACCTAGCGGTTCTGGCTTGACCACGGGGCACTGCCGTTCGCAGATGAGTTTTCACTTAGCCCCTTGCTAAGAATGCAGTTTTCTCCTTTGAATGCAGCTGCCGACAAGCCCCTTGAGTATACCCTTCTGCATGTTTAAATGCGTTCACTGATCCAAGAACGAGAAATTCGTGCGGTGTTCCCCTGTATTCTTGAAAAGACAACGAAATTCTCGCTCGTCACTGCAGCAATGGCTGAAGGTGGTACCCTCCACGCAAAATTTTTCTAAATGCATTGAGTTCGGTGTAGGGTGGAGTACTTTGCAGGGCTTTCCGTGGGGAAGCCGTCTGGGTCTCACGTGATCCAGAAGAGGACGGTGGCAGCCTTACTCTGCCATCATTGCAGTCTTCATTCAATGTCTTGTGCATAGTGGCGCACATTCGCCCAGTTCTAAGTAAGTTTCGCATTTCGCAATTAGCACTGTCCGTTATCCGAGCAGCTCACAATTTGGAGGATTTGCTGCGCAACTTGGGTTGCTAGATTAATTGTATTAATTCCTGAGTCTTGCACTCGTTTTCTTTGCATTTTCGAGCTGCGCAGATTATAAACTCTGGTTAGCACTTCCCAAGCAGTCTTCCAGTTAGATTTGAGGTATCCTCTACTGTGTTAGCGGTACATTCAGATGAACTGAAGCTGGTAGTGAACCATGTTTGCAGTTAATATTCGAAGAATTGACGTTTATATGACAATATCTACTTCAGCGTCATATTCTTTGATTCGTGTAGAACTTCCATTAAAATTTCCACTTGCTTTGCAGTTATAACCTCGATTGTCCTTCAATTTATACAGACTAGGTGATACTCAAATAAGAAATTTAGTCAGTTACTTGCATTAATTGTTGTGTCACTGTGACGGTGTTTCTGTTTTGAAACAGATACTCACGCGTCCGAGATTGTTTATTTGTTTAACTGATGTATAACGAGCGTGCACTCACTCGCATAGCATTTCTATGTTTTACTAGTAAATGTGATAGGAACACACCACACCCAACTGCCGAGCCTCAGCACGACTTAGCATAATGTCTCACTGGAAGGCTGGTAACGAGCACAATAACATAGGACGCGGAATTTCAAAGTATTTTAAGTTTATAACAGTTGTATCTATGATAACACTAACTTAGCGACCTCTGCTTCGTTCGGGTAGATCGTATGGTCTGCACGGACATTTTTTGTTTTTCTTTAATTGAATGTTTATGTTGTTCACGAACTGTAATGCCTTCTGAACACTGCACTCTAAGGTCCTACAAGCATAGTCTTTTTCCGAATGTACATCTTAGCAAAAGGCGATTCCAGCAGCTGGAGTCAAACGTTTTTGTTAATCATACCTTTTGCGCTCTTCTGGTGGTATTTCTATAGAATCTTTCATCCGCAACATACCTTTCTTTATATCTAACCGAGAAGCGAAACACCAGTAATCCAACATACGGCTTTAAAAATGCTTTCACGATGACATTTTCATAAAATATTTGATCCCCTATTACATCCCCTTGGGAGTTTAATTTCTAGAAACACTGACATGCGCTATTTTTTATTTGTAAGCGAGAAGTCAAATACCAGTTTGCATAGACGTAGCTTTAAAAATACTTTAATAGTTCATTTATAACGATTTATTTTTGAAAAAAATAAACCGTCACTTATCATTTTACCCCCACAGGGGCTACATTTCCAAAAACGCTGAAACATGCATTTCTTTATTTCTGATCGAGAAATCACATATCAATTTTCGTAAATCTAGCTTCAAAACTGCCTTAATACAGATATTTTCAAAAGAACGTCTCATCCCCTATTGATGATGGATGATTGGTTTGTGGGGTGCTCAACTACCCGGTCATCAGCACCCGTACGAAGTCCCGATCTTTACACATTCCGATCTAGCCACTTTCACGAATGATGATGAAACGATGAGGACAACATGAACACCCAGTCCCTGGGTAGAGAAAATACCCTACCCGGGACCCCATAATACATAGGCAGCAACGCTAGCCACTAGACCACGAGCTTCATCCCCTATATCAACCTCTTAGGGACAGAATTTCGAAAAATCCCTTCTGAAAGAACATACACAGTATAATGTCAACATCCTCTCCACATTTTAAGTTTCTATACTTGGCGGTTTTGGCTGGGTGATGGTGAGTGAGTGAGTCCAATGTATTTCATGTAATATATAGATTACATTATAAATAACTTCACTATGGAACAAAAAACACATGACACTGATTTCAGTTTATGTAATATATCGCAGAACGGTCATATTCAAAAATAGCATGCACACGAGGAGACACTGGGCACTCTACTCCAAACTATCATGTCAACAAAACCACTACCCTGGCGTAATTTACCTTTGAGTTAGTGGCTACTGAAATTGCCTCAGGGAATTTCAAGATGCTCCGGGAGGCTCGAATGAATGAACTGTTAATGGAACACACGCATTATTAACAAAGGTGTTTTATCAGGTAATTGCAGAACTGCCTCTTATCACTAACGACTTACATAATTCTCATCTGCAGCATAATTCTATAACTTTTCATGAGTTCAGCCATACATCACTACCTTTCCTCGGGTATTAAATAATAATACAATACATAATGCACCAGTCACTTGTTATTAACACTATTCCGGATAGCCGGCCGGTGTGGCCGTGCGGTTCTAAGCGCTTCAGTTTGGAACCGCGTGACAGCTACGGTCGCAGGTTCGAATCCTGCCTCGGGCATGGATGTGTGTGATGTCCTTAGGTTAGTTAGGTTTAAGTAGTTCGAAGTTCTAGGGGACTGATGACCTCAGAAGTTAAGTCCCATAGTGCTCAGAGCCATTTATTCCGGATATATTTTAGTATTAAATGATACCGTAAGAAAAATGTCTCAGGACTGCAGGATCTGAACTACATTGTATTCATCGTAAGAATAAAAATGATGCAAACATTACACCATGTAGTTTTCGGCGTTTCCTGGAATCTCATTGTATTTCGTTTCACGTGGAACAGAAACCAAGCTCTTTCCAGTACAGTCAAGTTCGATAGTGATGTTGTGCTTCTGAGTCCAAAGACTAGTTCGATGCAGCTCTCTATGCTACTCTATCCTTTGCAGGCTGCTTCATCTCCGAGTAAGAACAGCAACCTACATCCTTCTGAATCTGCTTAGTTTATTGATCTCTTGGTCTTCCTATACGATTCCCCCTTGCGCCCCCCCCCCCCCTCCCCCTTTCCACGCTTCCCTCCAGTACTAAATTGGTGATCCCTTGACGTCTCTGAATGTGTCCTACGAGGTTATCACTTCTTTTCTCCCCAAATCTATTCAGTACCTCCTCATTAGTTTACTAATTTTCCCATCTATCTTCAGCATTCTTCTGTGGCATCAGATTTCAAAAGCTTTTATTCTCTTCTTGTCTGAATTGCTTATCTCCAATTTTTCACTTCCGTACATGGCTACACTCCATACAAATATCTTCAGAAAAGACTTTCTAACAATTCTATATTCCGTGTTAACTAAAGTTTGTTCTTAAATGCATTTCTTGCCATTGTCAGTCTACATTTTATATCCTCTTTACTTCGACCATCATCAGTTATTTTGCTTCCCAAATAAGAAAACTCATCTACTACACTACTGACCATTAAAATTGCTACACCAAGAAGAAATGCAGATGATAAACGGGTATTCATTGGACAAATATATTATACTAGAACTGACATGTGATTACATTTTCACGCGATTTGGGTGCACAGATCCTGAGAAATCAGTACCCAGAACAACCACCTCTGACCGTAGTAACGGCCTTGATACATCTACATCTACATTTATACTCCGCAAGCCACCCAACGGTGTGTGGCGGAGGGCACTTTACGTGCCACTGTCATTACCTCCCTTTCCTGTTCCAGTCGCGTATGGGTCGCGGGGAGAACGACTGCCGGAAAGCCTCCGTGCGCACTCGAATCTCTCTAATTTTACACTCGTGATCTCCTCGGGAGGTATAAGTAGGGGGAAGCAATATATTCGATACCTCATCCAGAAACGGACCCTCTCGAAACCTGGCGAGCAAGCTACACCGCGATGCAGAGCGCCTCTCCTGCAGAGAGTGCCACTTCAATTTGTTGAACATCTCCGTAACGCTATCACGGTTACCAAATAACCCTGTGACGAAACGCGCCGCTCTTCTTTGGATCTTCTCTATCTCCTCCGTCAACCCGATCTGGTACGGATCCCACACTGATGAGCAATACTCGCCGGTCGGGTTGGCCGAGCGGTTCTAGGCGCTACAGTCTGGAACCGCGCGACCAATACGGTCGCAGGTTCGAATCCTGCCTCGGGCATGGATGTGTGTGATGTCCTTAGTTTAGTTAGGTTTAAGTAGTTCTAAGTTCTAGGGGACAGATGACCTCAGAAGTTAAGTCCCATAGGGCTCAGAGCCATTTGAACCATTTTTTTGAGCAATACTCAAGTATAAGTCGACTACATTTTCTAAGGACTCTCCCAATGAATCTCAACCTGGTACCCGCCTTACCAACAATTAATTTTATATGATCATTCCACTTCAAATCGTTCCGCACGCATACTCCCAGATATTTTACAGAAGTAACTGCTACCAGTGTTTGTTCCGCTATCATATAATCATACAATAAAGGATCCTTCTTTCTATGTATTCGCAATACATTACATTTGTCTATGTTAAGGGTCAGTTGCCACTCCCTGCACCAAGTGACTATCCGCTGCAGATCTTCCTGCATTTCGCTACAATTTTCTAATGCTGCAACTTCTCTATATACTACAGCATCATCCGCGAAAAGCCGCATGGAACTTCCGACACTATCTACTAGGTCATTTAAATATATTGTGAAAAGCAATGGACCCATAACACTCCCCTGTGGCACGCCAGAGGTTACTTTAACTTCTGTAGACGTCTCTTCATTGATAACAACATGCTGTGTTCTGTTTGCTAAAAACTATTCCATCCAGCCACACAGCTGGTCTGATATTCCGTAGGCTCTTACTTTGTTTATCAGGCGACAGTGCGGAACTGTATCGAACGCCTTCCGGAAGTCAAGAAAAATAGCATCTACCTGGGAGCCTGTATCTAATATTTTCTGGGTCTCATGAACAAATAAAGCGAGTTGGGTCTCACACGATCGCTGTTTCCGGAATCCATGTTGATTCCTACATAGTAGATTCTGGGTTTCCAAAAACGACATGATACTCGAGCAAAAAACATGTTCTAAAATTCTACAACAGACCGACGTCAGAGATATAGGTCTATAGTTTTGCGCATCTGCTCGACGACCCTTCTTGAAGACTGGGACTATCTGTGCTCTTTTCCAATCATTTGGAACCTTCCGTTCCTCTAGAGACTTGCGGTACACGGCTGTTAGAAGGGGGGCAAGTTCTTTCGCGTGCTCTGTGTAGAAACGAATTGGTATCCCGTCAGATCCAGTGGACTTTCCTCTGTTGAGTGATTCCAGTTGCTTTTCTATTCCTTGGACACTTATTTCGATGTCAGCCATTTTTTCGTTTGTGCGAGGATTTAGAGAAGGAACTGCAGTGCGGTCTTCCTCTGTGAAACAGCTTTGGAAAAAGGTGTTTAGTATTTCAGCTTTTCGCGTGTCATCCTCTGTTTCAATGCCATCATCATCCCGGAGTGTCTGGATATGCTGTTTCGAGCCACTTACTGATTTAGCGTAAGACCAGAACTTCCTAGGATTTTCTGTCAAGTCGGTACATAGAATTTTACTTTAGAATTCACTGAACGCTTCACGCATAGCCCTCCTTACGCTAACTTTGACATCGTTTAGCTTCTGTTTGTCTGTGAGGTTTTGGCTACGTTTAAACTTGGAGTGAAGCTCTCTTTGCTTACGCAGTAGTTTCCTAACTTTGTTGTTGTACCACGGTGGGTTTTTCCCGTCCCTCACAGTTTTACTCGGCACGTACCTGTGTAAAACGCATTTTACGATTGCTTTGAACTTTTTCCATAAACAATCAACATTGTCAGTATCGGAACAGAAATTTTCGTTTTGATCTGTTAGGTAGTCTGAAATCTGCCTTCTATTACTCTTGCTAAACAGATAAACCTTCCTCCCTTTTTTATATTCCTATTAACTTCCATATTCAGGGATGCTGCACCGGCCTTATGATCACTGATTCCCTGTTCTGCACATACAGAGTCGAAAAGTTCGGGTCTGTTTGCTATCAGTAGGTCCAAGATGTTATCTCCACGAGTCGGTTCTCTGTTTAATTGCTCGAGGTAATTTTAGGATAGTGCACTCAGTATAATGTCACTCGATGCTCTGTCCCTGCCACCCGTCCTAAACATCTGAGTGTCCCAGTCTATACGCCTGAGCATTGAGTCAAACAGAGCTTGGATGGCGTGTAAACGTACAGCTGCCCATGCACCTTCAACACGATACCACAGTTCATCAAGAGTAGTGACTGGCGTATTGTGACGAGCCAGTTGCTCGGCCACCATTGACTAGACGTTTTCAATTGGTGGGAGATCTGGAGAATGTGCTAGCCAGGGCAGCAGTCGAACATTTTCTGTATCCAGAAAGGCCTGTACAGGACCTGCAACATGCGGTCATGCATTATCCTGCTGAAATGTAGGGTTTCGCACGGACTGAATGAAGGGTAGAGCCACAGTTCGTAACACATATGAAATGTAACGTCCACTGTTCAAAGTGCCGTCAATGCGAACAAGAGGTGACCGAGACGTGTAAGGAATGGCACCCCATTCCATCTCGCCGGGTGATACGCCAGTATGGCGATGACGAATACACGCTTCCAATGTGCGTTCACCGCGATGTCGCGAAACACCGATGCGACCATCATGATGCTGTAAAAAGAACCTGGATTCATCCGAAAAACTGACGTTTTGCCATTCGTGCACCCAGGTTCGTCGTTGAGTACACCATCGCAGGCGCTCCTGTCTGTGATGCAGCGTCAAGGGGAACCGCAGCCATGGTCTCCGAGCTGATAGTCCCTGCTGCTGCAAACGTCGTCGACCTGTTCGTGCAGATGGTTGTTGTCTTGTAAACGTCCCTATCTGTTGACTCAGGGATCAAGACGTGGCTGCACGATCCGTTACAGCCATGCGGATAAGATGCCTGTCATCTCGACTGCTAGTGATACTAGGCCGTTGGGATCCAGCACGGCGTTCCGTATTACCCTCCTGAACCCACCAATTTCATATTCTGCTAACAGTCATTGGACGTCGACTAACGCGGGCAGCAATGTCGCGATACGATAAACCGCAACCGCGGTAGGCTACGATCCGACCTTTATCAAAGTCGGAAACGTGATGGCACTCATTTCTCCTCCTTACACGAGGCATCACAACAACGTTTCACCAGGCAACGCCGGTCAACTGCTGTTTGTGTATGAGAAATCGGTTGGAAACTTTCCTCGTGTCAGCTCGTTGTAGGTATCGCCACCGGCGCCAACCTTGTGTGAATGCTCTGAAAAGCTAATCATTTGCATATCACAGCATCTTCTTCCTGTCGGTTAAATTTCGCGTCTGTAGCACGTCATCTTCGTGGTGTAGCAATTTTAATGGCCAGTAGTGTGTTTTAAGTGTCTCATTTCCTAACCTAATTCCCTTAGCATCACCTGACTTAAATCTACTAGATTCCACTATCCTTGCTTTGCTTTTGTTGATGTTCAGCAAATACATAAGGAACAAACTACCAGAAACAGTAATCGGAGGACTGGCAGTGGTGAATGACTGACTGACAGCGCGAACCTTCCTTCTGGTATTGCGTACTTTTAAGTCCAGCCGCACACACTCGACCTGTTGTTTATACTTCACCTTTTCGATTATACAATTCTTCGTAGGCTGCGATCTCATATGTGGGATCTGCTGACACTTTGGGACGGAAATAGGTGGATGTGATGTACATGTGCAGACATAAAAATTATAATTTCTGAAAAATAGGATTATTTATTCAAGAGAGAAAGCTTCACAAACTGAGCAAGTCAGGAACGTTTTGGTCCACCTCTGACCCTTACACAAGTAGCTATTCCACTCGGCACTGGCTCTGGTGAATGTCGTCCTGAGGGATATCGTGCCACATTCAGTCCAACTGGGGTGTTAGATCGTCAAAATCCCGAGATGGTTCGAGATCCCTGCCCATGATGCTGCAAACTTTCTCAATTGGGGAGAGATCCGCCGACTTTGGTGGCCACGGTAGGGTTTGCCGAGCACCAAGACAATCGGTGGAAACTCTCGCAGTGTGCGGGCGGGCATTATCTTGCTGAAATGTGAGTTCAGGATGGCTTGCCATGAAGAGCAACAAAACGGACGTAGATTATCGTCGACGTCCCTGACATGTACGTTCTGGGATTGATCCACCTGTTCGTTACCAGGGGGTGTCTGCCCCTGCAGACTGCGTCGAACTTTTAGTTCTTCCCCCTTTTTGTACTCTTATGCCAGCATTTCAGACCTTCCGACGCCGCGTTCCGAACCCCCGCCTTAGCGACTATACATGTTTCGCGCTATCCGTCGCCCCAGCAGGCGACAATGACTGCTGGCGGTCGTCATCCTGACGCCCGCTACTGCCAATTCTGATTATAGTGCTCAATCTTAATTCAAGTATCCCGTGATCCCAAGCCCGGACCACATTACGGTTTGCACCACTCTCTTAAATAAAAATCCACACCCATGCAATTTCTAACTGATTTCTTAGCTTAATTAACTTTTGTAATTCCAAAACTTCAGGATCTTTAAGAGGGAGAAGTCAATAAGAAGACGTATGATTTTCACACCTCTGTGTGATCGGGAACAGTCTGCCATATGTCCTTTCCCACTCTGCTGACGCTGACTTGTGGTATATTAGCGCCAATAAAATCTAAGAAATGTGGCGTTGGCGGATTTCTGATACAGTTAGAAACGTAGTATATTGACGTACCACTCCCCAGAAAAAAAAAAAAATGTTTATGCCCTGAGGAAGGTCGCTATTGTGCGACCAGAATGTCACTTATCTTTTATTTTACAGGAGGAAATATTTTGTAAAATGACGCGGCAGCACACCCAAAAGGATTTTACTCAAGTGCATAGGAGATGCTGTAGTCTACATATTTACAACTGGCTCCCTAAGGTCATCGTAGGTATGCATCACATTGTCGACACTTATTGCCACAAATCAGATTTTCGCTTGAAATTCGAAGAATAGTGAGAAACTGATCAGATGATCAGATAAACAACAGAACATTACAATGCTCAAGAGTATTTCATATTCTATGGTCCTGATTGTGATATGATTTGTTCCTCGAGAGTTACAAATGTTAACATCCATACCCTGTGTAGCGCCCAACTGTGAGCAACTGACACAGAAAAGCATCGCATTTCGATAATTTCGTTTGAAATGGAGGATTTACTTTAAAATGTCATCCATCGTGTCCTCAAGAACTTTTGTTCAATAAAAATATTTCCAATATTGATTGAGATCGTAAAGAAAAGGGGAGAAGCACCCGTAACTAAAATATTTATTCATTTATCTCGGAAACTGGCATTCAGCCAACATTGTTATTAATGATGAGTGGTACTATGTCAGTCAATTCACTTGTCAATAACTGAGGTGTATTTTTACTAGATATATAACCAGTCATTAAAACGAATCTAGTGTTTTTCGACTAACCAGAACTCGTGAACCATCAATTCTGAACAAAGCGAGTAAGTTGCTTTAAGTAAATAGGACTCATAGCCAAATGAAAGAATTAATGGATGAGAGGTGATGCTGCTCACGCAGCTTGCGGGGAACGACAGCATTGTGTAAGAGAACAGGCAGGTCCGTTTTCGCTTAACTACCTTCTAGATGTTTGGCCGCCGTAATCACATGACTAGCCTTTATCAGCTGTCAGATCCGTGAAAAACTGAGCACCAGTAAGTTGCTGTTGCCCAGAAGAACCACTCTTGAAATCGCACTTTGGAGGAAAGGGACAGGGCAACTTTGGCTATGGAGGAAACGAGGAATTCTCCGCCGAAATCGATTCCAATAAATTCGTTGCCGCATTACTGTGCTGCCTCCTTTCAAGCATTTCAAGGTTCAGAGACATTCTTCAGAACTTTATTATATTTTCCTAACCTGGTTCGATCCAATACGGCCTTTTACCTCTGAGATTCCCCCATCTCTAACGCAATTCTATTACGATTTCTCAAAGAGGATTCCAACCTACCTCTTGCATCTGCATCGCATTATGTCCTTTTGTTCCTGCAAGCTTCCGGAACGCTTTACACAGTAGCGCCCATGACCATTTAAGCGCTAAATTTAGAAAAAAATGCTAGCTTATCTTGTATTTCAGTACGGCTGTTGAAAAATTCTATTTGAAAATCGCTTCAGCTTAAATTGAATCAATCTTAGAGTTCAGATATGTTCGAAGTAGTTCACACTACACTGAATCCACAGAAACATCTAACATAATATGGGAAAGAACACATTTGAAGAGCGGAAATGCCAAACGTTCTAAGTGCCTTTTTTCGCAAAAAAGCATTTTCAAAACGAGGAGGAAATGTTTCAAACATTATTTATCATATGACGCATCGTCTTAGCGCCAAAATAGTGCTTCCCCTCTGGAGTTTCAAGTGTCATCTGCCAAAGTCTGTTCTGTAAAGCCGGCCGCGGTGGTCTAGCGGTTCTAGGCGCTCAGTCCGGAACCGCGGGACTGCTACGGTCGCAGGTTCGAATCCTGCCTCGGGCATGGATGTGTGTGATGTCCTTAGGTTAGGTTTAAGTAGTTCTAGGTTCTAGGGGACTGATGAACACAGATGTTAAGTCCCATAGTGCTCAGAGCCATTTGAACCATTTTTTTGTTCTGTAAAATTTACTTGAAGTTTGTTGTCTATTACAGCTTTGAACTAATCCCACATAATTCCCACGAATACAATTGATTTCTTTGATTGTTAAGGTGTTTCTGACCCCTGACACGGATAAAAGCGGCGACTCGTCGTGGCACGGAAGCTGGAGCGGGTTGGCACCACATCTGCACTCACGAGTCACCTGCTTCCCGTAAATTCTGGGGAAGGAGCAGTGAGCTCCGATGCAACGTTCAGTCACATCCCAGATGTGGCACTGGAGGGTCAAAACATAAATTGGAACCCGCCACCGTATTCCTCGAACCACTCCATCACACTCCTGGCCTTGTGACATGGCGCACTATCTTGGTGAAAAATGGCTCTACCGTCGGGAACCATGATCGTCATGAAGGGGTGTACGTGGTCTGCACCCAGTGTACGTTACTCCTTGGCCGTCATGATGGCTTGCAAGAGCTCCATTGGAACTATGGATGCCTATGTGAACGTTCCCCAGAACATAATGGTGCCGCCGCTAGCCGTCCCGCAGTACAGGCTTCAAGGAGATGTTGCCATGGAAGACGACAGATTCGCGCCCTCCCGTCGCCATGAAGAAGAAGGTATCAGGATTCATCAGATCATGGAACGTTCTGCCACTGTGCCAACATTCAGTGCCGATCATCAAGTGCCATTTCAGTCGTAGTTGCCGATGTCGTGGTATTGGCACATGCACAGGTCGTCGGCTGAGGACTCCCATCGTCAGGAGTGTTCGGTGCACTGTGTGTTCAGACACACTTTTACTCTGCCCAGCAATAACGTTTGATGTTACTTCCGCCTGCCCCGTTTTACTAGCCTGCCCAGCCTACGACGTCTGACATTTATAATGAGAGGTGGCCGCTCAACTCCACGACGTCTGGACAGAGTTTCACTTTAGTTTCGCCACGTGTTGGAGACACTCACTACAGCACTCCTGAAACACAGGCAAGTCGTGCAGTTTTCGAAATGCTCGTGTCGAGCCTCCGGGCCATCACAATATGCTCTGTGAAACTAAGATACACACGGACAAGCACGCTCACCGATACTACAGGGTGTTTCAAAAATGACCGGTATATTTGAAACGGCAATAAAAACTAAACGAGCAGCGGTAGAAATACACCGTTTGTTGCAATATGCTTGGGACAACAGTACATTTTCAGGCAGACAAAATTTCGAAATTACAGTAGTTACAATTTTCAACATCAGATGGCGCTGCGGTCTGGGAAACTCTATAGTACGATATTTTCCACATATCCACCATGCGTAGCAATAATATGGCGTAGTCTCTGAAAGAAATTACCCGAAACCTTTGACAACGTGTCTGGCGGAATGGCTTCACATGCAGATGAGATGTACTGCTTCAGCTGTTCAATTGTTTCTGGATTCTGGCGGTACACCTGGTCTTTCAAGTGTCCCCACAGAAAGAAGTCACAGGGGTTCATGTCTGGCGAATAGGGAGGCCAATCCACGCCGCCTCCTGTATGTTTCGGCTAGCCCAAAGCAATCACACGATCATCGAAATATTCATTCAGGAAATTAAAGACGTCGGCCGTACGATGTGGCCGGGCACCATCTTGCATAAACCACGAGGTGTTCGCAGTGTCGTCTAAGGCAGTTTGTACCGCCATAAATTCACGAAGAATCTCCAGATAGCGTGATGCAGTAATCGTTTCGGATCTGAAAAACGGGCCAATGATTCCTTTGGAAAAAATGGCGGCCCAGACCAGCACTTTTTGATGATGCAGGGACGATGGGACTGCAACATGGGGCTTTTCAGTTCCCCATATGCGCCAGTTCTGTTTATTGACGAAGCCGTCCAGGTAAAAATAAGCTTCGTCAGTAAACCAAATGCTGCCCACATGCATATCGCCGTCATCAATCCTGTGCACTATATCGTTAACGAATGTCTCTCGTGCAGCAATGGTAGCGGCGCTGAGGGGTTGCCGCGTTTGAATTTTGTATGGATAGAGGTGTAAACTCTGGCGCATGAGACGATACGTGGACGTTGGCGTCATTTGGACCGCAGCTGCAACACGGCGAACGGAAACCCGAGGCCGCTGTTGGATCACCTGCTGCACTAGCTGCGCGTTTCCCTCTGTGGTTGCCGTACGTGGTCGCCCTACCTTTCCAGCACGTTCATCCGTCACGTTCCCAGTCCGTTGAAATTTTTCAAACAGATCCTTTATTGTACCGCTTTTCGGTCCTTTGGTTACATTAAACCTCCGTTGAAAACTTCGTCTTGTTGCAACAACACTGTGTTCTAGGCGGTGGAATTCCAACACCAGAAAAATCCTCTGTTCTAAGGAATAAACCATGTTGTCTACAGCACACTTGCACGTTGTGAACAGCACACGCTTACAGCAGAAAGACGACGTACAGAATGGCGCACCCACAGACTGCGTTGTCTTCTATATCTTTCACATCACTTGCAGCGCCATCTGTTGTTGAAAATTGTAACTACTGTAATTTCGAAAGTTTGTCCGCCTGAAAATGTACTGTTGTCCCAAGCATATTGCAACAAACGGTGTATTTCTATCGCTGCTCGTTTAGTTTTTATTGCCGTTTCAAATATACCGGTCATTTTTGAAACACCCTGTACTTGCACTGTGCGTGTGTCTGACTAGCAGGCATTCCTCGCCAGGTGACGTTGCTATTACATTGATAGCAGGTCAGTGGTCAATGTTCTGGCTGACCAGTGTACGCCATAACTTATTTCACCTCAAAGATCAGCCATGTTTGTCACTTGCAAAGCAGGATGACCTGTTGACAATGTTACCATTTTTTTTTCTCAACAGCACACGAAGTCCTACTGCAAACCTTTCAACATCTTACGCAAAGACGGGAGTTGTGTAAGAAACTTAAGTCAATACTGAAATATTTTTCCTTGGATTTTACTGGTCTCTTGTAAAAATGTGGAAGATAAGTGAAATGTTTTTTGTCGACTATATTTCTACTAGTTAAGACACTACTGCTGTGTTTCTATAGTTGTATTATAGCAAATAAAACCTAATGTGACAGCATTAATGACATCTGAAACACAAGCATTCTTGCTGGCAGTTAGAGCCCGTCAGTTTCCTGGTAGGACACCTAGATCGTGATAAATAAACAGTTTATTTACTAATTTGTCTTATTATTAGGGACAGCCCAACAAAAACGAGCCAGGTGGAAAAAGCATGTAAATTGGCCATTATTTAAAAAGTAATCGCCGTAACTGTTAGTACATTTATCCCAGTTCGAGACAAGGTGGTAAACGCCTTCATGGTAAAATGTTTACGGTTCCCTGTGGAACCACGATTGTACCCAGGCGCGCACCTCTTCGTCCAAAGCGAATCGACGGCCACGCCTATCACAGTCTTTCTTCAGGGCTCTACAATTATGAAAATCGCATGGGGATGTTGAAATTTGGTATTCTGGGCAAACTCTTGCTCTGAGGATCTTGCAATATTGAATGCCCTAACGATTTCCGAAAGGGTATGTTCCATGCGTCTAGCTCCAACTAAAATTCCATTTTCAAAATCTGTTGATTCCCGTCGTGCGCCATAATCGCAGTTCCACAAATGTATTGCACTTTTATATCTTGTGGTGGCGATACTATCGCTATCTGTATATGCGCATATCGCTATCCCGTAACTTTTGTCACTTCAGTGTATGTGATGCAGATATTTGACCTTGCTCGTGTACTGCGGTCGCGCATTCTAGAACTAATGGTGCCCTTGCAGGCCCAACTCGCTGCGACGAACTGTCCGTCTATTACTGTGTAATATCAATGAAACTGTGTAATTATCAAGTTTTACTTCAAAGAAAAGTAGTGAACTTAATTTTTGGAGTCCCGCGAGATCATTCTCCACGAAAAGCGATTCTCATTAATTTACATCCAAAGTTCCGTCTATCACGTAAATGCCAGTGAAACGCTATAGATTTCATGATTTGTTCAGTTGATCACATTTTTATCCCTTCCTGCTGTTTTGGAATGAAAAAGCACGAGTACCACGAAATTGTCTCACATTCCCTTTGATAAATTACGTCTCTAAAGTTTGCACGTGGTAACAGTTTTACGTTAAGCTATTATTTCAATCAGCGGATCCGTAACAATGTTTTTACTCCTGATAACCCGCTTGGACTGTTATCTGGACAAGATACAGCATGGAAGTATGCTTGTACAGCGGCTCTAAAATATTCAACGAGCAATAGCGCACAGTGATTAATTCAGTGAACTCTTATTTAGATTTGAAAAGCACCTGGTTCAAATCTTCAAAAAAACTTCAATATTTGAATTTTCCGCAGCGTGCCTAAATCACTTAACGGTAACGAAGCAATAAATCCTTAAAGTGGTCTCGTCGGCATCCTTCCCACTTTCTTCTCCAGTCTAATCCAGTATTTAGTCTCTCGTGATTAAGATGCCGATGTTGATCTTTGAAGTCCGCCCCCTTGCCTTTTTTTATTTTTCTTTATGTGAGAGATTCCAAGTAATAAGCGCTAATTTTATGACAGGCAAAATGTGCAGAAGAGCCACGGATTAAATATAAAACGAAACGTTACAGTGGATCGATAAATCTTCTGTCACGCACTTAAATGTGAATTGCGAAGTAATAGTGTATACGTCGGTGTATTAGTTCAGTCGCGGCATTGTCGTATGAAGCATTCGGTATTCTCCATCAGCGATTTTGCACAAGCATCAATAACGGAGGAGAAAGTGGCTTCGCGGGTATTTCATCCCAGTTCTATTATTTTACGCCGAAGGCCTTGCCGCAGTGGTAATACCGGTTTCCCGTCAGATCACCGAAGTTAAAGCGCTGTCGGACTGGGCCAGCACTTCGATGGGTGACCTCCCGGTCTGCCGAACGCTGTTGGCAAGCGGGGTGCACTCAGCACTAGTGAGGCAAACTGAGGAGCTACTTCATCGAGAAGCAGCGTCTCCGGTCTCGTAAACTGACACATGGCCGGGAAAGCGGTGTGTTGACCACACGCCCCTCCACATCCGCATCCAGTGACGCCGGTAGGCTGAGAATGACACGGTGGCCGGTGGGTACCGTTGGGATTTAATTGCCTGTTCGAGCCGAGCTTAGTTTAGTTTCTATTATTTTAGAGCCACTACGAAGCAGACAGTAGAATTATGCAACTTTGTAAGGAAACAACTGGAAAATGCAAATAAGAATAGAAATAAGACAAAATGGTAAATGACGCAGGAGAGCTATACGTACGGAGTACCATACAGTGGCTGACAGTAGCAGATTTCCTATGTCTGCTACGAAGACAAAGGAAAAGGTAACTACCTTGCTGAAAACTTGGAACATAGATCGCGGAACCGCGCAGTAGATGTAGACGAAGCACGAAGTTAAGGCACGGAGGACGCATTAACACTGCAGAGACCGCTTCGGAGCGGACTAGTTGGCTGCCGTGTGCGCTGCGACTTAACTCCCAGCTCACGGGGAGGGCGTTAGCAGCACTCTGAACCGTTGTGGGACCTCTCCGAAACAGCCCCAACACCTTACGCCCTGCCACAGAGTCTAAGTATCACGTACCTGTTCCTCTGGTACCTCCCCTAGTGCTCTTACATTTAAATGTAACGTCATTTGAAGAGAATAACACCCGTATCGTAAAATACCTCTGACAACGCCAGATGCAGTGGGTTCAAATGGCTCTGAGCACTATGGGACATAACATCTATGGTCATCAGTCCCCCAGAACTTAGAACTACTTAAACCTAACTAACTTAAGGACATCACACAACACCCAGTCATCACGAGGCAGAGAAAATCCCTAACCCCGCCGGAATCGAACCCGGGAACCCGGGCAGATGCAGGGGAGCCCGCAGGTTTTCATGTCAGTAGGTGCAAGACCTTTTCGTGTGATTTAAAAACGTTGAGGACATTGTTATCTACTCATCACGTCCCATCTGAAGCCCTATTCCCTCTGTGTTTCTGAAATTAAAAATTATGTGAGTACATACAAACGAATAATGCGGGCGTGCTAAAAAGTAATGGCTCCGAAGATTCGTGTGAGAACTGTTCTAGCTTTTTCTTTTTTTTTAATGAAACGAACGTTGTTTAACATACTGCACCTTTATTCTTCATGTCTAAATACTTGCAGTCCTCTGTCGCTATAGGCGAACTGTAGCATGTAACATGAGGGTGTGTAACGTAACCACGTCGGTGAGTGAGAAACAACTTACCGCAATCGAGTTTCGAATAAGGTGAGCAGTCTGTCCACACATGGAGCACCCTCTCCTTCAGCATGTCAATGCCAGACTACACATAGGAGCGCTGCGACATCTGCAACAATCCGACGCCCTGAGGTCACTGTCGCTCTCCATACAGTCACAACAGCACCCCACCGATTTTCATCTGTTTTCAAAAGTTGAAGAATACCTTCGAGGACTTCACTTCGATAGTGATGAATCGATTCAAGCAGACGAAGTTGGGGCAGCGCCACCAAAGTCAAACCATTCTATGGTGAAGGTATGAACAAACTGGTGTCACGTTGGGAGAAATGTGTTCGCTGCCAGGGTGTCTATACTGAGGAAAAAAATATGTAAGCAAGAAGAATATAGATGTAGAACGTTAATAAAGTTAGTTTTATTTAAAAAGCTTGAAGAGGTTTCAGATAAATTCCGAGGCCTTACATTTTTACACGCCCCCGTGTAGTTTTTTTTCTTTTTCTTTTAATTTTTTTAAATATTCACTGCTCATGCAGTGAATGCAACTGGACTTGACAGTTAGGGAAGAGTCAGGCCATAAAACACAACTCTGGAAAGTTGGTCAAATTTACTTTCATTGTAGTGAAAGCTTCGTTGAACACACCTACATTAGTGTTCTCCAGTTAAACGTAAGTAGCAACTGCTAATGATTGTTTGAAGTGATATCGGCCCATTTTGTAGTAGGCGTGTCTCTGGCGGACCTACACGGCTTCATACAAAATAGAGAAGCTGCAAGTGCTACA
The DNA here is from genome assembly GCF_023864275.1 of Schistocerca cancellata. Taxonomy (NCBI): domain Eukaryota; kingdom Metazoa; phylum Arthropoda; class Insecta; order Orthoptera; family Acrididae; genus Schistocerca; species Schistocerca cancellata. The sequence continues at coordinate 724,999,203 of NC_064626.1, read as the reverse complement.
GAACATGGCTTTGCGAAGAGCGTTACACCCCCTACTTCATCATGGTCGCTGAGTTTATTTCATTAGGGTCGCTGGGTTGGCCGTCCTCCGAGGACAGACAACCAAGTTTTACCTTTACTGCAGGACACACGAATATCACATGAACTAATCGTGGAAGCCCAGCGCCCATTGGGCTGATAAGGGCGTGAGACCAAAAGTCTCCACATCATTATTATTTCAACCTTTAGCATCCAAGCCACCATTATCTCGATAATCATGTCACTGATCAGTTACCGTCATGCCATATGGGTAAGGGTCTGGATAGATAATGCCATACCATGGCGTGTTGTATTGAAATAAATGCCAACTGGCAATAGCCATTTGAGGTTTATGAACACGTATGAACCTAGTGACATGGGAACTGGGAGGGTGATTTTCGTTCCGTAGGAAATGAACGTTTCCGTGACGAAATTCTCACCATGGGTGTCGTCCTTAATATGAGCTACAGATCGTTCACAAGTAATAGATTACCAATATTCTGGCTCTAGAAATGTAAATTTAATGTTGTATTTTGCGTCATATAGATACTGTACCGTAGTTAATTTTTTGAAGATGTTGTCTTTTTAAGATTTTACTTCATTGTTTCCATGTTTGTCCCTAATGTACATTTATGACAACAGTTCATTGTTTTTATGTTAGAAACTATGTACATGCCTCTAGGAGAAAGTCAACTATGTTGCACAAGAATATATTTTTATGTTGAAATTACACTGGTATGCAAAACGTACGACTGGAAGGAACGTCCACATAATGTGTCACTGTCAATTAACATCACTCGAAGAAACTTTGACCATACATCGGAAGAACTACTCCAGTGAAGTAGACGAGATAACTGAAAGAAATATGCAATAAAAGGCACAGAAATAACACTAATTTAAGGACAATAATTACACTTAAGTCAATCCAATTCATTATGGTCCTCTGAACGCTACAGAAAGGGGGGTATGGTTGTTAATAGGGCGTGTCATCACTGTGGACGGCAATGCAAGATCTTCAAAGTGCTCCCGTAGTTACCTCAAGGTTGGGAAAGACTTCTTGTGGTGGGGCGTTCCATACCTCCACCAGAGCGATTGATGTACGTCACGTGTTACAGTACGTGTCTACAACGCATCCCATACGTTCTCTATGGGATTTACGTCGGGGGAAAGGGCAGGCAAATTCATTCGCCGAATATCCTCTCGTTCCAACAGTCTTCTACATGCGCAGTTCGATACGGTCGCGTGTTGTCATCCATAAAAATGACGGCAGGGTCGGTTTCCTCCCTGAGGTACAGTGTCAATGTTTCCCTTTAGAGTGCAGCATGTTCGAAGGTACGCGCTAACACCGGGACCACCAAAACGATCATATTCGACATGCTCGAGGAACCGTCATATGGCTAGTGGTGGGAGCGCGTAATGCACCTGTAAGTAGGCTGTTTATGTTTTGTTATTGGTAACGCCACGTAGCGCTCTGTATGAAAATCACTGACTGTGCTGTGTGCAGTCTGTGGTTAGTTTGCATTGTTGTCTGCCATTGTAGTGTTGGGCAGCGGCAGCTGGATGTGAACAGCGCGTAGCGTTGCGCAGTTGGAGGTGAGCCGCCAGCAGTGGTGGATGTGGGGAGAGAGATGGCGGAGTTTGGAAATTTGTAAGACTGGATGTCATGAACATGTATATTATGGTTTTTCAACACTATTAAGGTAAATACATTGTTTGTTCTCTATTAAAATCTTTCATTTGCTAACTATGCCTATCAGTAGTTAGTGCCTTCAGTAGTTTGAATCTTTTATTTAGCTGGCAGTAGTGGCGCTCGCTGTATTGCAGTAGTTCGAGTAACCAAGATTTTCGTGAGGTAAGCGATTTGTGAAACGCATAGGTTAATGTTAGTCAGGGCCATTCTTTTGTAGGGATTTCTGAAAGTCAGATTGCGTTGCGCTAAAAATATTGTGTCAGTTTAAGCACAGTCTTGTATAATTTTTCAAAGGGGACGTTTCACACCGAGCAACATTTTCAAATATGACGGTCTTGGTGGTGCGGGTTTTATGATGTTGGTAGGCGTAATGCTGCATCGGTGTATCTTTGAACACTCACCAGTCAATGTTATTTTGACACACAACTCCTTTCCCACGTTCGTCTTTTCAGGGGTGCATTCGACCCTGGCTTCATTTTTATGACAGCATCGAACAGGCCAAGTGGAGCAGCCCTTGGAACGAGGGGATATTCCACGAATGGACTGGCCTGTCGGTTCTCCCAACGCGAAATCCATCGAACAGGTGTGGGATCCGTTGGGGAGACGTACTGCAGCACGTCATATGCAACAACGACCATCCAGCAGTTTTCAACGTCGCTGGTGCAGGAATGGAACGCCCCACCACCAGGACCCCTGGCTAACCTCGCTGCGAGCATTGGAGAGCATGCACTGCCATTAAGAACTGTCTCGCCGTTTGTAATGTCCTGGGGACTGACGTTGAGACTTCACTGAAATTTTGTCTTTAATACAAGTGTCATTTCTTTTAGTTACCTTCTGTCCTCTACTGCAGCAGTTCTCTCTACGTATGGCCTAAGTTTCTTGGAGCTATGTTACTTGGTAGTGACGCATAATGCGTAAGTTAATTTCGTTCTGAAGTTTCGCACATCAGTGTAAGTTGATGGTTCTTCTGATTAGCGTGATTGTCGAGTCGTTTACTGTTGTTACCGTGTACCAGCTAGATTAGATTCAATTTTCGTTCCATAGACCCAAATCTGAGATGTCCTCGGGGCTGTGGAACATGTCACGAAGTGTAACATAAAAAAACACAGAAAATTTGAATGTAACACTAGCTTCCCTGATCATCTGTCTGGAGAGTGTCCAAATATATGAATGCTTTACAGTAAACTGGAACTGCTAATATTTGCAGAATTAATACAGTCAGAATGACACATAGTTATGCACTTCTAACAAATTCATCATACACAATCTACTTAATGTTGACTTATGACCAACTGCTCTCAAAACTGAAATCTAACGGACATTTTTACTTAAGCTCATGTAACAGTCCCTGTTAACAATATTCATCTTTAGAGCAGTAGAAGTCCCCTACCAAAGAGTCCTCCAGACACGGTTTAAACTGTGCTTTATCTAAAACCAAGTATAGAAACGAAAATATCGATATTATGTATCCATATTGTACCAAATGTAACGTCCATTTGTGAGGTGTCTGTATTTGTTTTCTGCAATCTTTTTTGAAACTAACGGAAAATATCCAGGTGCACGCACCCGTTGTTTCAACAAATACCGACGACTTTTTTTTTAACAATCAGCACCTCTGACATTCCCTCACTCTCCAGATCGCCTGCATGCTGAATGTCATACACTGCAATAACTCTATGGTGACTATACAACAATTTTCGTACCTCTTCCAAGAATGAGATTTCTTAAAGAAAAACATAGCGGTTTCAAATTAAGCATCCTGTATGTAACTCCAATTTCAACCTCCTATGAAGTTTTCCACTACTCTAGTTCATTTTATAATTCCCTTTAAGTATGTTTTGCATCACTTTACGTCATTTTATCGATACAGTCACGTCATTTTAAGTGTCTTAGGTCATTAAAATCTGGGCCCTGTGTGTGCAGGTAGTTTTCCACATTCGTAAAGTGAATGGATTCTCAGTAGGAGCGCCACTGATCATATGTGTACGTATCTAGTACAAGTGATGCTTGATGTTGAAACTGTTAGTAAGATCAATATCAAAATTGCCCTCTTTCCCAGTCGTGCTCACGTATGTCTCCATCATATACAACAGCAATCAAGCAGTCCGTATATTATGTCTCTTATAGCCATTTCCACACTAAACCTCTGGCTGTTTTAGGAAACAATATGAAGTGCATATGAACATTCCCGATCAGCAATTAAATTCAAAGAAAATGGACCGTTAATCTCTAACTTGCCATCGACTTGTAAATCATTCGATCACTAGCTCAGTTGTGGAAGCATGGGGGCAGGTAATGGTCGTAGCCTTTTCAGGAGACAATAATGCAGTCGCCTGGTGTGGTCTGAAGACACCGTGGTGAATTTTAACTGCAGTGGCTACATGGGTTTTCTGAAGTCCAGAATTCGACAGCAGTGCCTTTGCCCACTTGGCTCTGTTAATGACTAGCGCTCGTTATTGTTAGCTGTACACTTTACTTTTCGCAGTGGATCTTTGTCTTCGATACTGATGGTTGTTTGGCCCTTGATACTTGGGTTGTATGAGACTCCTGCCTGACAATTTGCGCTGAAATGGGGCCTCCAAACTGTTGCGAGGTGTCCTGCCACCTGCGGATGGCATGGTCTACGACTTTTTGCGAAGACTTCATAATATTCTGCGATCCCTACCCTTATTTTCAGTCGCCGTTTCTTCTAAATAATACTGAGCGTGGCTCTCCAGTCAAGTCGTCGTCTTTCCCCGTCTTCCCTGAACTACTTTATGTAAATGCGCGGATAGTTGTTCAGCTTAAGAAAGTACTTATCCTGAGCTTCTGCCCCATCTTTAACAATCCTGACGACGACGAACTGCTGAACTTCAACTTTGTTACCTCTTACTTCATCCTTTCTGTCTGCGTTATTAAGTGCCTAGGTATATATAGTAACTTGGCTGATACTGTAAGTGATGCACGTTAGTGTAGAGTCTGTTAAATTGGTATGGTTTACTACACGGGAGTTTGTACTGAAGTATACGCTGAAGACATACGATGTGCATCTAACAACTACTGTATAATAAAAATACTATCAAAATGAGTTATCGCTTGTTAGCAGTAACTGTATCCTCCGGTAATAGGTAAGTTTGTATGCAATTTGGAGTGTTTCTGTTGTTAATGTGGTGCAGTAATCCCCGATGATGTTAATTAACTGATTGCATATCTTTGTCGGAATTGTACCTACCTTTCGATGATTTTCTGTAAAAGCTCCGCTTGTGAAATTGTATCTGCCAGTCAACGTGTCTTACAGCCAAGCGCATGATATCTCAACCGTGTACAAGGAATAATTTGAGACGAAGTTTTATCTTCTCCACTACCCCGCTGCGTTTTAACAACTCTTTGTACAGTAAGGCGAACGTACAGAGAAATTGTTTTATCACATTTCATTTATAAAAAATTAGTGTTTTCAGACATATCACTTCCTCCAAAATTAATAAAGTTCATGAGGTTCTGGATCTCTGACACCTCTCTGTGCTATTGCATGGGACAGTCGTTGCAGGAATTATGGAAGCACGTGGAATGAATCAACTCTTGCAAATACGTGGGTATAACAATTTGTAGGAATATGAAGTGGAATGATCTTGTAGGATTAATCGTACAACAGGTAGTAGACTTAGGTTCACTGGTAGGGTACTTGCAAAACGAAACAAGTGTACGAATTAGATTTTACAAGACACGTGTCCGATACATTGTAGAACACTGCTAAAATTTGTGTGAACCATACCATATAGGACTAACAGATGATAGTGGATGTATGCAAAGACGGACAACACCAATGTTCGCAGGTTTGTTTCAGCCACGAGAGTGACGCAGACGCTTGAAGAAAGTCGCTGACTATCCGGCAAAAGCCTGCGTACCAGGCTTTAAGAGCCAGTATTAAGCTAGCGATCTAGGAATGCAGGACAGTCGTTTACATGTATATCTCATAGGAAGCGCAAAGATACGATATGACAATTACGGAGAGTATAGAGGAATATAAACAAAGATTCCTCCCACGCGTCGTAAGTGAAGAATGGGTAAAAATCCCAATACGTTGGGCAGTCTGAGGTAACCTCTGCCATGCGCTTCGCAATTGTTTTCAGGGTATAGATGTACACGAAGATATCTTACCCATGCGTGCGGTGTGACTCTTCACTTACTTCACTGACGGAGAAAATGTTCTGACAACTCCAAAATTTGGTCCATATTGCGGAAGTATTGAGTGGTCGAACTAGGGTTTAACAGCCACAGTAGACGGCATCTACACCGTTCCTCATCAGCCTTAGGCTTAGAAATGGTGAGAAACGCGTAACAGGTCTACTAAAGCTAGTACGTGCAGCCGACGCCACCCCCGCAGCCCACCAGCCACGTCTTTTCTCCGCCCGCGACGCTCCGCTCCACCCACCACAGAACCACAATTACCCCGTACGTCGCTATGCATCACCCCGACACTCGCCAGCTCCACGCAGGGTCGCCGGCGGGCGGTATGTCCGACACGAAGCAGAAGGAGAAGGAGCACCAGTGGGCTGAGGTGCACAACTGATGACCACGCGCAACTACATCGAAGTCAGCTTCAACAGGGAACACGTTAAGTTATCAACCGTCCTAGGGCTGGTCAAGCCCGAGATTCGTGTGAATATTTTACAACCATTACTTTTTAAATTGACGGTTTGGTAATATTCACACGTTTCGGCACCTGTCCACTTCGGAACGGCAATTACTGTAGTCTTCTTGACGTATGATGACCTTTCGCCTCTGTCTCATCTTGCAAACCACATGGAACAAATTTGTCATAGCTGACTCTCCCAAGGATCTCACTAATTCTGAAGGAATATCGTCTGCTACAGGGGCATTATTTGAACTTACGTCTTTCAGAACGCGTTCAAATTCTTCTCGCAGCATCCTATTTCCCATCTCATACTCACCTAAGTCCTCTTCCTTTTATATATATTGTCTTCATTTTCCTTATATAGCTCCTCTATGTCTTCCTTCCATTTTTCTGATTTGCCTTCTTTGCTTAGTGCTTGCTTGCTCCAAAAGTCTCTATATTTACTGTAGGCGGCACATATTTTTCCAATAGTTAAGCATGTTTCTACAGCTTCTTAGCCATTCTGCACTTTCAGTCGATCTCATTTTTAAGACGTGCGTACTCCCTTTTGTATGCTTCATTTAAAGTAGTTTATATTTTCTCCTTTGTTCAATAAAATTTAATATTTCTTGTGTTATCCAACCATTTCTACAGGTTTTGTCTTTTTATGTATTTGATCCTTTGTTGCCTTTCCAATATAATCAAAGTTACCCATTCATGTTCTATTACATTTCTTTCCCTCCCCCCCCCCCTTTTCACTCAATTGTTACCTAATATGGTTCCCCTGAAACTATCTCTTATTCATTCCACTTATCCAGGAAAATCTCCTTAATTTCTGTCTTTTGTAATTTCTCCAGTTTTAATCCGTAGCTTAAAATCTTGTTTCTCAATTCCTATCTTAACCTTCTGTAATCACTCAAACTTTCTTATGGCTAAAGGCCTCTTCCACGTACACCGTCTACTTATAAGTCTCTTGCACCAAGCGTTTGCAATGATTAAATTACACTCTAAGGGGTGGAGAGGGTGTGTGTGTGGGGGGGGGGGGGGGGAGAAACGCACTACGAATGAATTATACTAACGGGATGGAATTGGGCGATGTAGTATACAGGTACAGACAACTGAATGATTACAATTTGAGAAACATTGGATGCTTAATCAAGAGCAAGAGCTTCACTTATTCTGCACGTCAGTTGGTCCACCTGTGGCACTTATGCAAGAAGTTATTCAGCTTGGCATTGATTGACAGGAGTTGTTGGATGTTCTCCTGAGAGAACTTTGCAGCTTATGTCCAATTCAATTGGTGCGTTAGATTGTCAAAATCCCGAACTGGTTGGAGGGCCCTGCCCATAATGCTCGGAACGTTCTCAAGTGGAGAGAGACCCGGCAATCCTGCTGGCCAAGGGGTCCTGCTGTGAATTCAAATGGTATCCCAGACCATTACTCCTCGTTGTTGGGGTGTGTGGCGAGCGACAGTCAGGTTGGTACCCAGCTGCTGTCTGGAGGGTCTCCACCACCATGGAATCTCATCGACTGGAGTGGAATTGTCTTCAGTCATGAGTCACGCTTCGAACTGAGCCTCGATGACGTCCGAAAGCACAAGTTCACTGTCTTTCGGGCCAAGGGTAAAAGCATTTCCGAAACGGCTAAGTTTGTAAAACGTTCGCGTGCCGCCATCGTTAAAGTATACCGTGCATTGAAAAATGGCGTTATCCAAAACCAGCGCCAAGCCACTGATGTACCACGGACTATAGATGACAGTCATTTCCTGGGTGACCTTTTCACGCTGGAAGGTACAAGGAATCGGCAGCAGTATGCATCTATCTTTGGATAAATAGAGTTCCTTTTTTCTCAGCATCTTTTCCTGTCATCTACCAGCAGAACAACGCAACATGTTACAAAGCTTGCAGTTGCGACAGTGCGGTGTATAATGCCGCTAAATTAGTCTTTACAAGAGTTGAAATGAATTGTGCATATGGCATTGTTGGTCGGGAGGCCCCATGCGGGGGAGTTCGGCCGCCGTATTGCAAGTCATTTTTAGTTGACGCTGCTTCGGCGACTTGTGGCTCAATGATGATGAAAATGATGGGCACACAACACCCAGTCTCCTGCCGGGAATCGAACCCGGGCCCCCTGCCTGATAAGCGGAAACGCTACCGCTACGCTACGGAGGTGGACTTTAGAAGGGTTATGGTAACGCAACAGAAAGAATTGTAGTTCGCAAATTGTCTCTTGTTCACTGTTTATTCAGTCGAACAAGTATATAACCTAGCTCAGAGCCCCCACGTGCGTTCCGCACAAATAATGCCCGGTACACAAAACAAAGATAGATATGAAGGGACTGTTACATCCATCACATTAAACAGAGGGCCTTCCCAGTATATGATGGGACTTCATTAACTCTGACTTCGCTATCGTCTATGGGTGCCAGCACAAACACTCGTCGCCGGGCGGGATTAGCCGAGAGGTCTAGGGCGCTGCAGTCGTGGACTGTGCGGCTGGTCGCGGCTGAGGTCAGAGTCCTCCCTCGGGCATGGGTGTGTGTGTTTGTCGTTAGGATAATTTAGGTTACGTAGTGTGTGAGCTTAGGGACTGATGACCTTGGCAGTTAAGTCCCATAAGATTTCACACACATTTGAACATTAACAAACACTCGTCGCATAAACGCACTGTTTGCAGTCAATAAATCTGAACTGTATTTATATAAGAAGTGCGGGCAGGGGTTGCCGACAACACTAAAATACTCACACGAAATGTTTCAGGGAATAAACCTTTTTTTTCTATCTTTCGCACGAAATGTTATTTTATCAATATAATCAGATTTTGACACAAAGGGTTTAATTTTCTCGATAGCGTTCGTGGATGAACAGTTAACGTTCCGAATAGATCGCAAAAGACAGGACGATATTATGAAACTAGCGATACGACCGAAACGCAAGTCCCCACTGTCTCACTTATCAATGAATCGCATATCTAGGTGACTGAGTATGTCAAACACCACGAAATAAAGTTCGGGAGCATGGTTCAGAATGATACTATTACCAACTTACCCTCACCACGAAACTATTCGAATATCACCCGACGAATCTCGGCGAAATTTTCACCATTTCAACTCAGTGTCCGAGTATATCCACAGAAACATTGAAGTCCACGAATGCAGAACGATAAGAAAAAATTTGCAAGTCCAAACGACATCTGTAATATCCTAAGTCTTGAGGTGAAGTTGGAAAATTTCTACAACTTCGGATCACTGGCGGCGCGTACCACCGAAAAATCAGAAGTGTGCGAACGCTGGTCGGCACGAAAAATAATCTAAGTCGATAACACGAAGCTCCGAGAAAAATTAGAAGTTCGAAACTCAATACTTCTTCGCCATACGTGCACTGCGACTCCCGCGCCGCAAATCCAACACAGTCCTTGCCTCAACTTGACCTGAGATCATATTGTCCCGATCCAAGACTGCTGCCGCGTATTTAAGCCCTTCGTGTCTTACTAACTGACTCAAGTAGGACAATGTAGTTTAAACACAAAAATCACAATTGCGACATTTTATATATATGTTATATATCAATTTATATGCAAATTTTCTCACTTCTTCCATTTGTGAACATGATTTTCTTTTATGTGTAACTGTTCACTTAAAATTCTTATTTTAAGGTTGATCATTATGCATTTTTCCAATTTTTCCTTATTAAATGAATACAAATATAGAAATGTTTAAATTTTCTAATGCTCCTTATTTTTAAACTAGGATACTGCCGTTACTTTTATTTATCTAATTTTTATTTCATGAAAAAGTTTAGTGCATAAACGCCTGACGTTTGACCGTAATTCAAAAATTGGCTGTCATAATCATAATTGTGTTATGGTGGCCTGATAGTGCTCGAGGAGATATTTCTACTGGTATTATTTGTTGCAATCTTATAATGCGTTGCCGAGAGAGAATTTTCCACGGTTCTTACAATACAGTAACTATTCGAACTTCTGTCATCTAATAAGTATTTATGTTGACAGTGGCGCGTCTCGATGGTCACCATAGCCATATTTCTCCCTTTAAAATGAACCTACTGGCTCCTCTGTATCTTCACCGAGTCTATCTTTATTAATCTTAGTAGTGATTCTACACGGCGGCGGACGTGCACAGGGTCCGCGAGTTGCCTCCATTACCGAGTTGTAACGGCCAGAATTTCCCGAAACCGCTAATGGCTCTGTCACAGCGTTCTGCCTGCCCGCGTGCTCGCTCTGACCTCTTGTCAGTTCGCTGAAGGTTACCCTGTCGGTCAAAGACAGTACATACTTTGTTACAGCGAGACAGATTGTTGCCAAATGCGAGTACGTCCACTCAGTGTACGTGCGTGGTTCGGAGAGCACCGGGGTGAGATTATTTTACTCCACTGGCTACCTAACTCCCCGGATTTGAACCCAATCGAGAATCTAAGGAACCAACTCGATTGGGTTGTTGGCGCCACGGATGTTCAACCGAGAAACCCAGCGCGGCTGGCCACGGCACTGGAGGCTGCAGGTCTGCACATCCCTTTTGGTACCTTCCAGAGCCTCACGGACACACTTCCTGCATCCAACTTAGAATTATATTAATACCTTCAGCTGCTGACGGGCGTTGATATATATCAACGGCGACAGGTGAAAATGTGTGCCCCGACCGGGACTCGAACCCGGTATCTCCTGCTTACATGGCAGACGCTCTATCCATCTCAGCCACCGAGGGCACAGAGGATAGTGCGCCTGCAGGGACTATCTCGCGCACGCCTCCCGCGATACCCACATTCTCATTGGTAGTGTCTCACCCCAACACTCATTACTCGTGGAAGACATTCTTACCAAGTCCCGTAAGAGTTTGGGGAATGTGTATGCACCCGCACAGAAGAAAAAGGTCATGACCGGTATTGCCAGACCATGTCCGAAAGAACAGACACCATATTCATATAAGTATACTCTTCCTGCATGTCTCGCAGCGGTCCACGCTGCAAAACGTGGTTATTCAGGTTTCTGACAGGTGGTCACATTACTCTGAGTGGACAGTGTACCGTATCTGCATACTCAGCGTTTGTGAATACGTACGACATGCTTAAACGATACAGTAGAATTCGCTGACAAATTACATTCACAATTTAAGTTTAAAAATTCGGTTATGTAAAGTCTAGCACAACTTCGCAGCTGTGTGCATCTCTGTAACAAATACAATTGGACACATATTGTATGGAATGTTTTATTCGAATTTATCTATAAAATACCTCTTAAAACATTTACTATTCCTCCTAAATTTGCAGCATGAACAATGAACCAAACGAACATTGGTCTGTCTTCGTGTTTAAAGCCGGCTAGCTCGATTTCAGAAAGAAGGCCTGAAAGAAGATTGAGCTTTAAGTCCAGTTGACAAGATGTCACTAGAAATGGAGGGTGAAAGAATGCTTCTTGAAGGAACTGTTGCGGAATGTGACTTAATGGTTTCTAGGAAACCAAAGAAAAACTAGTCCTGGGTGGCCAGACGGGTACTTGAACCTGCGTCTTCTGAAGTGCAAGTTCGATGTATGAACCACTTCGCCAAATCGCTTGGTCCCATCTGCACATAGTACGCGGTATTACGATGCTGAGATCCGTGGAAATTCTGAACTCATTTCCAGCAAAAAACGTTTAGTGGAACCTCAATGAAAGGTCCGAGAATATATAACAGTAAGATTCTAATGGTTGCTGGGTAAGATGCTACGAAAGCCAGTTAGTTGTGTCCACCAGTAGTGTCTGCTTCCGTAAATGTGAACATCGTTTACAGCCACTTAAGACTATGCCAGTCATTCAGTTTCATGTAACACCCATTTAATTATGCGAGTGCGTTTCGCACTTACTGATCTGTTTTCAACCTGATTTTCTAGGAAAGACTGACGACTTTCATCATACCCTTCTCCCACTAGAAACACTTAGGCTATGGACATCTGGCTTGAATTATTGCGAATAATGCTGTAAATTACAAGCAAGAAATTTATTATGCTTTTTCAGAAGCTATTTAATCAGTGCTAATAAACATTTTCGGAACACAGAAAGATGACAATGCTTCACTCACAAATTCTAAATGGCATAAAATCACTTCTTTTCCGTTACGTCTATGACAGAAATTGGACATTAGCGAAGAATGTTCTATATAGTGTCTGCATTTCAGCGTAGACATTTCAGTAGCATACTGGTTTCTCAAAGAGTATGACACTGAAGAATTTTTAACAGACCGGTCACACGTTGATGGGATAGTTAAGCAGACATTGGAGCCGTTACTAACCATTCTAGTACCTCTTCAGTTGGCATCACGGGGCTGAATGGACCGCATTACAGTCCTGTTGGCACGAAAAAATTGCTGGCTCTACCGGGAACTGAACGCGACTCTTCCTGGGGACAGTCAGATGCGCTGATCACTCAGCCACAGAGGTGGAACGACAGTTATAATATAATCCTCATTTGGCTTGAGTGTTTTGAGCGGCGTTATTTTCTGCTGTCTTCAGAAATTGACGAAAACTAAATTTCTTTCAAAGAAATAGGTAATATGAAGATTTCTAAAACAAACTAGTGGAAGCAATGAAGAGGCTTAAGATCAGTGAAGAACAGAACGAACAATGTGATTCAAAAAGTAAAGGCCGGCCGCGGTGGTCTAGCGGTTCTAGGCGCGCAGTCCGGAACCGCGCGACTGCTACGGTCGCAGGTTCGAATCCTGCCTCGGGCATGGATGTGTGTGATGTCCTTAGGTTAGTTAGGTTTAAGTAGTTCTAAGTTCTAGGGGACTGATGACCACAAGATGTTAAGTACCATAGTGCTCAGAGCCATTTGAACCATTTGAACCAAAAAGTAAGGAAAATCACATGGCACTAAGAAATGGTAACGATGTTCAAAAGAATTAGGGGAAAAAGGCTTTGGGCGTCAGACAGACTGTATTCAGCAATAACTGAGGACTGCGTACGTTAACAAATTATCCCTGTACTTTTTACAAATTAAGTACACATCAAAACATCATTTCATCCTCATTCACTTACTTAACCTTTTCAGATCCTGTGGCTGCCATAGTGTCATTAACTTTTACTTTGTATATAGTTGCAGCAGAAGCATTTTTTCCAAAGGAAACCTGAGGTACACATTTGCGAATATTCAACATTTTAATCATGCGCAAGTGCTGCCAACTTTTGAGCATCACTATACAAATACTACGAAGTCGATATAGCAGTGCGCAGAAGCTCGTGACGCACCAGATTACACACATGTTTCTGGTTCGCTATATTCCAATGTATAATTTAATATTCTTATTGTTATTTTTCATGGCAATATTATTGAATGATCATTGTACTATTTATTACAATATAGAATATTTTGTAATTATGTATTTTAGTCCAAAAGTGAGGCCACATGCAGAAAATGTGTTTTGAAAACTGGTACATTTTTTGTATAAATCTTGCATCTAGAATCATTTTAAAATATCCTAAGAGGCATTACCACATAAATGAAAATTTTCCTTCCGCCAGAAAAAAATTCAGGTCTGAAAGCGTTAACAAGAACTGAAATGTCAGACTACTGTCTAAAGTGAAGTGGAAACAACCGTTCATCCCGTCATCCTGGGTGCTTTGCAATGGAGTTCGAGCTCCAATGGCGTGAATGCCTTACGTGGGCGTTTATCACTGCGTGACACCTACGTTGCATTCTCCGTGTTAGTCTACGGAGGTCACCACTGTGGTGTTCGTTTCCCTTTTTCAGTGACGGCCCATGAGAATTCTTTGAAAGTCTGATGGATCAGGAAGACCACGAATATGTCTATCAAGCGTACCCCGTGACCGCCCGTCATTCCATTACTTCAATGCTTGGGTTTCGCAAGACAACCCCCACTGACGCCCGCCACATAGACCCTGACATTAGAAGGAATTCATGTCTACCACCATGTACTCGTACAGAAGCAACCACACGGTCTGACAAGATATGTTCGATGTACTGCCCGAATGCAAGGCGACCATAGACAACAAAATTATCTGCATAGCTGTGAATACTTAACCCTCCCACAACATCACAGAACCTCGTAAATCTGTCGATTTCCTGGACAAAATTTGGCAGGTACCATCACCATGGCTCTCCGCACACGAACACGACAATCACCTTGCGTCTGGACTCGTCTGTGAGTAAAACGTTTCGCCAGTGACTAAGTTGCCAGTTGCCAAGGGAAAGGCAGAAATGAAGGCGAGCTGGGAGATTGACGTACTGTCAAGCAAGGTCGTTTCCTGCTACCTGTTTCTTCCCGTCTGATCGGACACTGCGGCTCCATTGACCGTTCTGGGATCGTCTTGCAGTGCTCTGGGTATATCCACATGACGCAGAAACGCTGAGATGGAGAGATATCGGGCTCACGTGGGGTTGTAATGCGTCGCCGACCTTGCCCAACTCGCTTTGGGTACTGACCGTATCCACAACCTATGGATGACAGATGGAGATACATTGGCACTTACAGCGATACGACGGAATATCCGTCCTTCTTTGATCAAACAGATTGCCGTTGGAACTTGCACTGTATGAAGATGTGGCGTCGCATGTGCTTCACTGAATACGACGACCACAAATGGCAACAGCCGTCTGTGTAACCCACTAGAGAACAATGCGACCCGAGTACTCACGTCCTTCTGAGGGGTCGCCTGATAATGTAATGCACAACAAATCCAATAGATGGCGAATGACTTTCGATGTTACATACGAGGGGCGTTCAAGAAATAACGCAACACTTTTTGTCTCGGCCAATTTCGGTTGGAAAAATGCTGAGTTTATTGTGGGACATCGTGGAATATTCCCGCTTCGGCCCCTATAGTTAAATTAAGTTCCAATACGTGCCGGAGTTACGCGTAGCCATTCGAATAGCGTCTCTCACGGAGCTACGTTCCAAACAGAGAGATGCCACTGAGTTTCTTTTGGCGGAAAACCAGAACATCGCTGATATTCATAGGCGCTTACAACATGTTCGCGGAGATCTGACAATGACCAAAAGTACGGCGAATCGTTAGTTAAGGCGTCTGTAATCATCCGACCTCAGCGTGCCGGTCGACCGCGCACATCTGTGACTCCTGAAATGCTGGAACGTGCGGACACACTCACTCGAGGTGATCGACGGATTACAAACACCTCGCTGCGCAACAGGACGTCTCTGTTGGTAGTGTTGACACACTCCTCCACTAGTTGGGGCACTCAAAGCTGGGTGCCGGCTGGCTTCCTCGCCTCCTAACAGAAGACCATAAAGAGCAACGAAGGACGATCTGTGCGGAATTACCTGCTCGTTACGAAGCTGATTGTGACAATCAGCCAGCAGTCATGGCGACTGTCTTTTGGGACTCTGGACGGGTTATTCTGTTTGATGTCCTCCCTCACAGTGCAACGATCAAAAAAATGGTTCAAATGGCTCTGAGCACTATGGGACCTAACATCTATGGTCATCAGTCCCCTAGAACTTAGAACTACTTAAACCTAACTAACCTAAGGACAGCACACAACACCCAGTCATCACGAGGCAGATAACATCCCTGACCCCGCCGGGAATCTAACCCGGGAACTCGGGCGCGGGAAGCGAGAACGCTACCACACGACCACGAGCTGCGGACCGCAACGATCATCTCTGAAGTACATTGTGCTGCCTTCAGGAAATTGAAGACACGGCCTCAGCGTGTCCGTCGCCACAAAAATGCAAACAAAGTCCTCCATGACAACGCAACGTCTCACTCACGTCTGCGCACCAGAGTCGAGCTCTTACAACTTGAAAGGACTGTTCTTCCACATCCATCCTACAGCCCGGCTCTCGCACCTTCAGACTTCCATACGTTTGGCCCAGTGAGGGAGTGCTCTGCGGGAAGCAGTACGTGATAGTTTATTTATGCAGTAAGACGTTGGCTCCGACGTCGACCAGTACAGTAGTAAGTACCATGCAGGCATAAAGGTCGTCCCAGTACGGTGGCGTAAGGCCTTCGGATCGAACGAAGATTGTGTTGAAAAATGGGGTTTTGAAGCCAAAGGAGTGGGAAGTAATATGGTATAATGGAATCCAGAATAAAACCAACTTGCTTTCAGAAAAAAATGTGTTGCATTACTTATTAACAACCTTCATATACCTTGCAAATGGGAAACGTAAAGCGCGCGCGCGCGAGAGAGAGAGAGAGAGAGAGAGAGAGAGAGAGAGAGAGAGAGGGGGGGGGGGGGACACTGGGAGTTCCGAGAGGAGTGTTTTATTTTAAAGGGAAAAGGCAGACAAAAGCGCAAAATTGCGGAGAGGAAAGTGGAAGGTGGTATGCAGCGGCAACGGCAGCGTGCCGGACTGTTAAGGAGCGGCAGTGGGGCGCGGAAGAGCGGGCTGGCGTCCGGTGGGGGCTGAGGTCTGAGCGGAGCAGAGCAGAGCCTAGCAGGCCGGGCCCAGAGCGGCGGCGCCTCGGCCTACCGCGCCCCGCCCACCGGCCGCTCGATACGGGTCGTTGCCCCGTGTGGCAGTGGCAGAAGGCCCGAGTGCGCCTACTGCTGCACTCACAGGTGGCACCGAGCAATGCCTCCACACCGCACACCGTTCGCGCCGCATTGCTACCTTCATTGCTTCCATATACTCGACCGGACGTGGCACGCTATTTGTCGAAAGGTAACGCATCAGGATTGTTTTAAATGGTCCACATCATTACTGTCGAATGCAGAGATGTATGGGCGCCACAGATACGCAGCGTCCAGTTGGGTGTTATTTTTGACATACTCTAAGGAAGACTAGTACGCGCTTTTGTAAGAACCAAATTATGTCGTTATTGAAAATTTGTCTGATTCGCTGAAGTTCGAGCGACACTGAATCGCCATTAAAATGGCAACATCAAGAACGATAGCAAATAACGAAGTTTTTGTTATTCAACGTATACAGTGTAGTAGTTAGATCATATCTTGCGATATTTAGTACACAGAGCTGCCACCTCCGGATGCAGCAATGGCTAAAAACACGACTAGGTATCGCTTGAAGCTGAACACGGATGATGCTGCATCGACTCGGTGCCAGACTTCAGCAGCCGTAGTGGCTGGTGAGTGCAGTGTGCCAGTTTTCAGTCAATGACAGAATGGCCAGGGTTAGAGCCGATCACCCTCTGTATCTAGGTACATCAGGATAGCACGCGGACCAGGCGGTCTGGCGTTATATTGCTGAAAAATACGTCCCAGAGACCTACAACCTGGGGGACAGTCTACGGGCTTAAAACGTCGCAAATACACTGTGATCAAAAGTATCCGGACGCACCCAAAAACATACGGTTTTCATATTAGGTGCATTGTGCTGCCACTTACTGCCAGGTACTCCATATCAGCGACCTCAGTAGTCATTAAACATCGTGAGAGACCAGAATGGGGCGCTCCGCTCAACTCACGGACTTCGAACGTCGTCAGGTGATTGGGTGTCACTTGGGTCATACGTCTGTGCGCGAGATTTCCACACTCCTAAACATCCCTAGGTCCACTGTTTCCGATGTGACAGCGAATTGGAAACGTAAAGGGACACGTACAGCACGAAACCGTAAGGGCGACCTCGTTTGTTGAGTGACAGAGACCGCCGACAGTTGAAGAGGGTCGTAATGTTTACGAGGCAGACATGTATCCAGACCATCACACAGGAATTCCAAACTGCATCACGATCCACTGCATCAGGATCCACTGCAAGTACTTTCACAGTTAGGTAGGAGGTGGGGAAAACGTGGATTTCATGGTCGAGCGGCTGCTCATAAGCCACGGATCATCAAGCCGGTAAATACCAAACGACGCCTCGCTTGGTGTAAGGAGCGTAAACATTGGACGATTGAACAACGTTGGGTGGAGTGACGAATACGGTACACAATGTGGCGATCCGATAGCAGGGTGTGGGTATGGCGACGCCCGGTGAACGTCATCTGTCAGCGTGTGTAGTGCCAATACTGGTGTTATGGTGTGGTCGTGTCTTTCATGGAGGGGGCTTTCACCCCCTGTTTTGCGTGGTATTATCACAGCACAGGGCTACATTGAGGTTTTAAGCACCTGCTTGCTTCCCACTGTTGAAGAGCAATTCGGGGATTGCGATTCCATCTTTCAACATGATAGAGCACCTGTTCATAAATGCACGGCCTGTGGCGGAGTGGTTACATGACAACAACATCCCTGTAATGGACTGGCCTGCATAGAGTCCTGACCTGAATCCTGAAGAACACCTTTGGGATGTTTTGGAACGCTGACTTCGTGCCAGGCCTCACCGGCCAACATCGATACCTCTCCTCAGTGCAGCACTCCGTGAAGAATGGGCAGCCATTCTCCAAGAAACCATCCAGCACCTGACAACGTATGCTTGCGAGAGTTGAAGCTGTCATCAAGGCTAAGGGCGGGCAAACACCATATTGAATTCCAGCATTACCGATGGAGGGCGCCACGAATTTGTAAGTCATGTTCAGCCAGGTGTCCGTATACTTTCGATCCCATAGCGTGTAAGGCAGGCTGTCCAAATCACAGGTTATGTGAAACAGAGGTTATTGTGTTGTGTACCCAATGACACATACCAACATCACGCTAGGTTCTGTGACAGCATGATGGTGAGTACTCCAGTCTGGCAACGTTCGTTTTCCTCACATCATTGACACACTCATTCGTCCACCTCTTGCTGTATTCTGAATCGGTACTCCCCGAGAAACACGATATGCTGCCACTCTAGTGGCCTTTCCGGAAGTAGAATGGATAAAAAAGGCACAGGAAAAAATACACAGCAGTAATGATTACACAAAGCAAAACCGCTTTCTTTAACACCACACGGTTGCTAATATCCTGAAATATGAACACTGACAGTAGTCCACTCATTCTTTTTTACATTGCTGCGCTTAATTGGTGGTGCATGTTTTGCTCTACTGATCGACGTATGTCGAGGGTATGGGGACTTTCGTTACTCAGATGGTAATCGTTTCAGATCTAATTAATTTGGCCTTGCAGATATTCTCGGAAACTTCGTTAATTGCTCGATTTTATCTTCTAGGCCACACATCGTTGCCATGTAATTGGATTAAGTTTTCCTTAGCAGTAATGTCCTACGAACGACAGTGTCAGTGGCTTTTTGAATGTTTTATGCTAAATTAATTCCAGGCTATTTCCTCAATTCTCACATCATGCCGACGCGACCCTGCTGCTGGCGCACACTTGACATCAAAACTGTCTAACAGTGGCACGCCACAGTGGCTGCCATTATTCGCAAACACGCCAAGGCAAGCGACACCTTTTGTCTTTGATGTCCTCGTCGCCTCGCACTGCCACGTTCTTGCCTGCTTTTACCTTCGGAATAAGACCAATCTCTACGTCACGCTACCACTTGCAACACATGGAAATTGTGGCTTAAAGCATCATTTCCGAGCTTTAAGGATAAAGTGTTGTCGGAGAATTTGTTGCGTTATTAAATTAAGTGAGAATTTATACATAAATGTAGAGTCTTATAGCCACAGCGTTATCATAATTTCGTGTCAGTGGGATGGCAGCAGGCATTCGGTGGCCCCTACGCTTCAAGATAAGGTCGGTCCACTCTTAATATGCTGGAAGCTTCACGCAGGTTCGTAACATACGCGGTTAGATTTTGTTGAGCTTTCTAGAATCTCAGAAAACACTCCGACATCAAGGGAACTGTCTCAGGCTTTTGTTTACACAGTAGTAACAAAACGTCCAGACAGGTGGCAACGGAAGCGTAATTTGTACAAGCGAAGGTAGCCTCAATAGGGGTGTTTACTACTGAGGCAGACTACCACTTTATAATTACACTGGCCGAAAGGAGAAACGCAGGACCGCTTTCGGACGCTGCTCTGGTCTGTAGAAATCAATTACTGAATCGCATGGTACTGACTGAACTGGAATTCGGGTTTATTGAGTATCCTGTGATGCACAGTACAAGTTATTCAGCTTGTGGAGTTAACTGTTAGCTGGAGGAGGCTTTGCTCAATGAAATAGATATGGCTAAGTGCAACTGAAGGGCAGATAAAACCATTTTGTCTTTGTAGAAACTAAAGGATTAAATTTTATTGTGACTGTCAACTCCCGTCTTCCTAAATTTCCTTCATACATTTCGTTTCCTCCATAGACTCACGGACGTTGTCCAAAATCTGTAGACATCGGCTAGCTTCTGTCCAGTGGCCAGATACGGGCTTTTCCTGACGCTGTCGTAACAGCGGAGCTCATACCGGTAATGCAAGGTAGGGCACAAATTAACCCTGTCTCGCGGTTCCAGGCGAAGTTATCGTCCTCGTAGGATATTGGTGTAAGAGTTAGTTCCAAGCTCACTAATGAAACATGTTCTTTGTCGTCCGTGATGTAACGACGTCGCGTGGCTGAAACGCCAGTGTCGTACATTTTCTGTTCTACTTTGCGAACTGCCGCTAGGCTTCCAGTACTGTTCGAAGCAATAGCAATGTTTTAAAAAGAATATCTAGCTCCATTCGCCTAACACACTGAGGGAAGACATGCCTATGAAAAACAACAGCACCATTTTCTTAAGTCTGTTTAAATAAATGACTCGCGTAGTAAGGTACTCGTTATGGCCAATTTCTGCAATGCAGACCATATGAATCTCTGTCGATTTTAAATTCGCGCCGAAAGCTCACGACCCCAACTGTGTTCATTTTCTGAACTTCACTAATTCCCCTTCCTTCGTATTTCTTCCTGTATTATGAAAATCACTTTTGTAAGTCATACGTTTCATCTCGGAGATGTTGGAAACTACACATCGTTTGCTTTTCTAAATTACTTTATGGACATGATGACTACACCAATCTTCGAATGGCCAACGTTCATTCGGGTTCACTTATGTAACATCATTCTTGCTGAGTGTGACATACTCGCGCTTCCAATATTTATCATTCAACTCGTGATCGACAACCTAATACTTCATCATCTGATGAAATTTCTCTCCTCCCTAACTCCTCATTTCATTAACATCTTCCCGGCGGGGTCAGGGATTTTCTCTGCCTCGTGATGACTGGGTGTTGTGTGATGTCCTTAGGTTAGTTAGGTTTAAGTAGTTCTAAGTTCTAGGGGACTGATGACCATAGATGTTAAGTCCCATAGTGCTCAGAGCCATATCATTAACATCCACAAACACGTTGCTCTCACCAGTGTAAAGTTATTCGACAACGGCCGAGACTGACTGACACCGTACTTCAGTCTGAGATGAAAACCTAGCTTGCCTCCTAAGTATCAAGTTGGGCAGCAAATAATATTTGTGACTCAAACTGCATACGCTGCAAAACAAGCCACTGTTTCTCTTACAGGGTAACCTGTTTTAAAATTTCTGTCCATTTGTGAGTCAGGAAAGTTGAAAACTGGAAAATTTCTCCTAGTAGGATGCACGAGCTTCAATCTGATGACAGTGGCTCTCTGACACAGCTAATATAGTCTGGTCGTGTAGCTCCAAATGTGCTTAAATACTTAACTACAAAGGTGCCTACCTAACACATCGTAGAAACGAGGAAATGAATGGTCAGACCCGTAGCTATGCTGTATTTGTATTTTTAGTACATCAACTGGCCAATGGCCACGCGGAGGCATCTGTATTTGCGTGCTCATTGGGCCACCATTGCATCAGTTTAAGAATGGTACATTCCTCACTTCATTTCAGTGGTACCTTAGTTCGTCTCGTACTATACCTAGGAACTGAACAACCCATAGTCAAAGAGGGTGGTGCCAGAACAGTTTGTCAAAAATGGTTCAAATGGCTCTGAGCACTATGAGACTTAACGTCTGAGGTCATCAGTCCCCTAGACTTAGAACTACTTAAACCTAACTAACCTAAGGACATCACACACATCCATGCCCAAGGCAGGTTTTGAACCTGCGACCGTAGCGGTCGCACGGTTCCAGACTGAAGCGCCTAGAACCGGATCAGTTTGCCGGTCGCAACGTTTTGGGATGCCTACCTCAAGCTCCATACGCGGCGGTCGGGCCCTACAAAGAGGAGCACTTCTAGCCACCGACTGTCAGCGAGAACTGCCCACAAGTGAACACAGGAAAATGTATGTAGACTACACTAACGGAGCATCCGTATACGTTCAGAATTGTCAAGAGCCACTGCCGAGACTGGATTATGAGTGTTCTCAGCGATGTTCCTTGAAATGAAACCTATGGTACACCTACTAGTACTTCTGTTGGCGTAATTACTCATACTGCTTTTGTAGTGTATCAGACGAGGACACTTACGCTTTACGTCTGCCGCTCATGTATACTGCCGGTGCACTTCCATTACTCCACACCACGTAAGAATGTGATCTGGGCTGTTATCCGTGACAGAGGCTTTGGGTAGTTGTGAAACAAGTCTACGCGCGGGCTTCGTCGTAGCGCGGCAGGGACCTCGTGTAGCAGCGATTGGGGGACACCTAAAAGACGCCTCCTCCCAGAATTTATAAAAACCGCATTGTACTCTTATTGAAGATTGTAGTTACTTGTACCTCACATCTCTGTTGTCTTTGTGCGCCTCCTACCCACATGCAAGGATTCGTTTAAAACAAAAATAGCTTTGGGAAAGTACACTGAGTGGTCTGGCCAGGGGCTTTATCGTAGCCCAGGGACGGTCCCGGTATAAATGTTATGGGAGACACAGGAATCTGATACTTCAGACGGCTTGTAGCACATTACCACGCGGTCTCGCTACGACGCCGTGTGTGGCCACGTGTGGCCTTAAACAGTGGTGGGCCACAGCAGGAAGCGTTGTGGACGCCTTGCGTGACCTTGCCTGCGCGTTCCGCAATCGATAGGGCGCGTTGCGTGCCTCGCAACCACGTGTCTGCGCGGTTACGTCTACGTCTAGAACTACATCCAGATCCATAGTTTGGAAACCACTGACACGTGCATGGAGAGTGTACTTCGAATTGTACCAAATATCTATGTTCTTTGTTGTGCTGAGCGCGGGAACAATGATCGCTTAGATGCGCTGCAATTACTCTAATATTGTTTTCGCGATCCCTAGGCGAGCGGTAAGGAGTGGGCTAAGCACATTCCTCACTTAACACTGGATCTAGGAACTTTAGCAGTAGACTTTCGCGAGGTTGTTTGCATCTGTCTTCAATCGTCCCCCATAAAGGTTTTTACAACTTCCGTGACAGTATTCAGCGCGTGATAAAACCCTGGAATGATTCGTGCTTCCTTTATTCGTACACGGTCACTATCTTCTATTAGCCCTACATGGTATGGGTATCACATTCTTTTCATCGGTGATCTACGAAGGGTAGCACGAATGTTTTCGAAATACTATCGCTGGCCACGATGGCCGAGCGGTTCTAGACGCTTCAGTCCGGAACCGCGTGACTGCTACGGTCGCAGGTTCGAAT
Organism: Schistocerca cancellata; assembly: GCF_023864275.1. Lineage (NCBI taxonomy): Eukaryota > Metazoa > Arthropoda > Insecta > Orthoptera > Acrididae > Schistocerca > Schistocerca cancellata. Next base: position 724,975,563 of record NC_064626.1, on the reverse strand, counting down.
GCTGCCTCGGGCATGGATGAGTGTGATGTACTTAGGTTAGTTACGTTTAAGTAGTTCTAAGTTCTAGAGGACTGATGACCTCAGATGTTAAGTCCCATAGTGCTCAGAGCCATTTGAACCATTTTTTGAAATACTATCCCTAGCAGATGAGTTGTCATCTTCCTAGTACGCTTGAAATGCACGCAAGTCTGCCACCTGCTGTATCGACCATTCAGCCTACTGGATTACACCCCTTCATATATCCATAAATGGTTACACTTATTTGTGAGAGTTGACTGATTCTAATTGTGAATCATTGCGTATGTAGTCATAGGACACTGTATATTTGCATTTTGTGAAGTGGCTCAATTTTACATTTCTGAACATTAAACGAAGTTGATAATTTCAACATCAATATGAAATAAAACCAAAATCTGACTGGATATTCTTCCATAATTGTCAGACGGTACTTTATTGTTGTTGGCTGCATCATCTACAAAAAAGCATGCGTTTACTATTCATATTTTCTGCCAGGTTCAAATGGTTTAAATGGCTCTGAGCACTATGGGACTCAACATCTTAGGTCATCACTCCCCTAGACTTAGAACTACTTAAACCTAACTGACCTAAAGACATCACACACATCCATGCCCGAGGCAGGATTCGAACCTGTGACCGTAGCTGTCGCGCGGTTCCAGACTGTAGCGCCAGAACCGCTCGGCCACCTAGGCCGGCGAAACAAAGACTAAGAAACCAACCTTGCCTAGGGTATTTGACGTGTCACCGGTTGCGGATAGTGAATGTTCCATCAGATATGGTGGACAGCTTCAAATACAAAATAAGCAGTCCCGGACAAAGGCAAACCAAATCCACTTATCGTCCGTCTTGTAACGAGCGGAAAGTGATCAGCGTCTGTTCACTAGTGGTGCGGCTAAAATACATATTCTGGAACTAACCCCTCCCGTGTTAACATTTTGAGTTCACTCAGTGAGTCTACTCAACCCCACCTGATTCTCGGTACAGTCATCAAGGAGCATTTTACTGATCAAAATATTACCCCAGGTGGTCAATCCACCGCCGGTATTACTGGCGCAACTGGTCTTTCGGTTTCTGGGGGGGGGGGGGGGGGGCAGATTAAAATGCAACCTGATTCAGCAGAGGAAGTCTGAGTCCTCTGGCCAACTTAAAACCAACACTTATCATACAAACACTTTTGCTACCAGGTTGGGAGATACATTAAAAGAACAGAAGGTTCAAATTTTGGCACTTCAAGAAATACCAATGACGGACAATAACACCATGGATTTCGGCCATTATCGTCTTTTTAAAAGTAAAACTGATAAAAGAATACTTGATAATGGACCACATATGGGAGTTGCTTTTACAGTCTCCAAAAATATTTTACACTCAGTAACGGAGGTAAAACCCATAAATAATAGACAATGACAATTTCTCTTAAATGCGCAAATAAACCATACACTTTAATTAATGCCCATATGCCAGTCAATGAGAATAACCGTAAAAACCTGATGCAGTTAATGTAGCTTGGGAAACATTAGAAATCATCATCTCGAAAATTCCCTCAAACCACGCTAAAACTATAGCGTGTGATTTTAATTTTCAATTGGGTAAAGAGAAAAAATATAAGGAAACAGTCGGTGGATTTCCTGCGCATAAGTGAGCAAACCAAAATGGCCAAAGGCTTGTTGAAACATGCAAACATTTTAACCTTAAAATCATGTCGACACATTTTAGAAAGAACCGTTCTAAACAAAAAACCTGGCGGGCACCCAATACAATTATTGGGGAATTTCAAGTCTATCATGTAGCGACTTGATACCCTAACTGTACAGAGATTTTAAATGCCCAAGTTAGGAAAGGGGATAATATTGATTCTGACCATTATTTAAAGCGAATGAAAGTAAAACTTCAGCCTCAGAAACTCTTCAAAACACAAAATGTTATTCCGAAATTTGACACTGCTAAAATAACCCCAAGTGTAACAAGTGAACTTGACAAAAAACAATCCAATCTGAAAAACCTAAAATAAAAGTTCATCAGAATAGTACAAAATTTAATTCCGCTTCGAAAGAAAGAAAAACACCCTTGGTGGAACACGGATTGTGAAACAGCAGTTAAGTCTAGGCATGAGGCATTCAAAAATTGGAATAGTAACAAAACTGAAAAAAAAAGCCCACCTCCTTTTAACTGTGAGAAAAGAAACATCTAAATTAATCCGACAGATTAAAAGAAACTACGAAAATGTCCAACTTTTGGAAATTTCGACTTCCAAAAGAACAATACAAGAAACTTTTATAAAATATTCAAAACAAAACTAACCGCTTACCAACCTCGAAGTCTTTGCTTCAAAAATGAAAATGGATGTTTGGCTCTTAACAACCAGGAGAATTGTAACGTACTTGCTAATTTTTTGAAGAACTATTGAACTGTCCAGAACCAGTGAATAAATTCCAACCACAGCAAACTAGTAACACCAACCCTAACTCTAAAGCAACTGACGAAATCGAAGTAACTAAACAAATTAAGATACTTAAAAACAATAAAGCATCTGGAGAAGACGGTATGATCGCAGAATCACTAAAATCAGCTGGCTCTAATACTATAAAAGAGATCACTCAACTAATAGGACGTATCTGGCAAACTGAGAAAATACCCGAGGACTGGAAAACTGCCCCAAATTCATCCATTACATAAAAAAGGGGATAGGACCGATGTTAATAATTACCCAGGAATCTCTCTCATCTCAGTCACATACAGAATTCTCTCGCAGTGTTTACTTGATCGAGCCCAATAACAGCTAGAACCTAAAATTGGTCAATAGCAAGCAGGCTTTAGACCAAACAGAACACATCCGGAGCAAATTCTTGTTTTAAAACTAATCCTCCGACACCAAAGGATTTCTAGTAACAATAGTGTATGTATATTCGTGGATTTTAAAAAGGCTTACGACTCACTTGATCGTAAATCTCTTTTCCAAATTTTAAAGGAACAAGAGCTAGGTAATGAAACTCTAACACTGATTAAGGAAACGTTAACCGACGCTAGATCTAAAGTTAAATACATGGGAGAAATTTCTGAACCATTTTATATAAAGATAGCATCTCCCCATTACTGTTTAACTATGTTTTGGAAATGGTAATTACAAAATGGCGAGAGCAAAAGTCGAGTCAAAATATAGATCGATCAATCGAGTTAGGGAGAAGTAATATTAGAGTAGACTACCTCGCCTTGGAGGTGATCTGGAAATTTTAACTAGGGATATTACCACAGCTGAAGAACAAATTGAGGTAGAACTACAAATGTTATTGTGGTCTTCAGTCCAGAGACTGGTTTGATGTAGCTCTCCATACTACTCTATCCTGTGCAAGCTTCTTCATCTCCCAGTACCTACTGCAACCTACATCCTTCTGAATCTGCTTAGTGTATTCATCTCTTGGTCTCCCTCTATGATTTTTACCCACCGCGCTGCCCTCCAATACTAAATTGGTGATCCCTCGACGTCTCAGAACATGTCCTACCAACCGATCCCTTCTTCTAGTCAAGTTGTGCCACAAACTTCTCTTCTCCCCAATCCTATTCAATACTTCCTCATTAGTTATGTGATCTACCCATCTAATCTTCAGAATTCTTCTGTAGCACCACATTTCGAAAGCTTCTAATCTCTTCTTGTCCAAACTATTTATCGTCCACGTTTCACTTCCATACATGGCTACACTCCACACAAATACTTTCAGAAATGATTTCCCTGCCATTGCCAGTCTACATTTTATATCCTCTCTACTTAGATCATCATCAGTTATTTTGCTCCCCAAATAGCAGAACTCCTTTACTACTTTAAGTGTCTCATTTCCTAATCTAATTCCCTCAGCATCACCCGACTTAATTCGACTACATTCCATTATCCTTGTTTTGCTTTTGTTGATGTTCATCTTATACCCTCCTTTCAATACACTGTCTATTCCGTTCAACTGCTCTTCCAAGTCCTTTGCTGTCTCTGAAAGAATTACAATGTCTTAGCAAACCTCAAAGTTTTTATTTCTTCTTCATGGATTTTAATACCTACTCCGACCTTTTCTTTTGTTTCCTTTATTGCTTGCTCAATATACAGATTTAATAACATCGGGGATAGGCTACAAGCCTGTCTCTCTCCCTTCCCAACCACTGCTTCCCCTTCATGCCCCTTGACTCTTGTAACTGCCATCCGGTTTCTATAAAAATTGTAAATAGCCTTTCGCTACCTGGATTTTAAGCCTGCCACCTTCAGTATTTGAAAAAGAGTATTCCAGTCAGCATTGTCAAAAGCTTTCTCTAAGCCTACAAATGCTAGAAACGAAGGTTTGCCTTTCCTTGATCTATTTTCTAAGATAAGTCGTAGGGTCAGTATTGCCTCACGTGTTACAAAATTTCCACGGAATCCAAACTGATCTACCCCGAGGTCGGCTTCTACCAGTTTTTCCATTCGTCTGTAAAGAATTCGCGTTAGTATTTTGCAGCCATGACTTGTTAAATTGATAGTTCGGTAATTTTCACATCTGTCAACACCTGCTTTCTTTGGGATTGGAATTATTATATTCTTCTTGAAGTCTGAGGGTATTTCGCCAGTTTCATACATCTTGCTCACCAGATGGTAGAGTTTTGTCAGGACTGGCTCTCCCAAGGCCGTCAGTAGTTCCAATGGAATGTTGTCTACTCCGGGGGCCTTGTTTCGACTCAGGGCTTTCAGTGCTCTGTCAAACTCTTCACGCAGTATCGTATCTCCCATTTCATCTTCATCTACATCCTCTTCCATTTCCATAATATTGTCCTCAAGTACATCGCCCTTATATAGACCCTCTATATACTCCATCTTTCTGCTTTCCCTTCTTCGCTCAGAACTGGGTTTCCATCTGAGCTCTTGATATTCATACAAGTGGTACTCTTTTCTCCAAAGGTCTCTAATTTTCCTGTAGGCAATATCTATCTTACCCCTAGTGATACACGCCTCTACATCCTTACATTTGTCCTGTAGCCATCCCTGCTTAGCCATTTTGCACTTCCTGTCGATCTCATTTTTGAGACGTTTGTATTCCTTTTTGCCTGCTTCATTTACTGCATTTTAGTATTCTCTCTTTTCATCAATAAATTCAATATTTCTTCTGTTACCCAAGGATTTCTACTAGCCCTCGTCTTTTTACCTACTTGGTCCTCTACTGCCTCCACTATTTCCTCCCTCAAAACTACCCATTCTTCTTCTACTGTATTTCTTTCCCCCATTGTTGTCAATCGTTCCCTAATGCTCTACCTGAATCACTCTACAACCTCTGGTTCTTTCAGTTTATCCAGGTCCCATCTCCTTAAATTCCCACCTTTTTGCAGTTTCTTCAGTTTTAATCTACAGTTCATAACCAATAGATTGTGGTCAGAGTTCACATCTGCCCCTGGAAATGTCTTACAATTTAAAACCTGGTTCCTAAATCTGTCTTACCATTATGTACTGCAAATATCATTCGACAAAACAGAATACATGATATGCAACAAACAAGCACCAAAGGTTTTGAACACTAAATATGGAAAAATAAAAAGTATATATCAGTTAAAATACTTGGGTGGAATCATACAAGGAAACGGTCTGAAAGAAGCTGCAAATAAAGTTTGCTTTCAAAAGATGGCAACTGCATTCAGATTAATACAGAATATTTATAATAAAAAATCACGTTCTAAATTCAGTAAACTCAGACATTACAGCACTGTCATCAAATCTGAATGTTTTTATGGAGCAGAAACTTCAAGTTTAAATAGGAAGATGGATATTGAAGAAATTCAAAAGAAAGAAAGAAAAGAAGATTATTAGGAAAATATTAGGCCCCAAAATTACTGATGGAGAAACTTATAGACTGTGAAGTAATAAGGAAATAGGAGAATACACAGACAGACATGGTGACATAAGAAAACGAAGACTTCAATTTTATGGGCACATTAAATGAAAAAACAGATAGTAGAACAGATAGTAGAATTAAACGGACACAGAAGCAAGGCCAAAACTGAGCCAATGAAATGGATTGCTGCGATTAAGGAGGATCTTAAAGCAGCCGGTATAACTCAGGCAGACCTTACATATAGGAAAACATTCTTTACGAAAGATATTTGATTGTAAAGTTGGTCGGAGGGATATTAGAAAACGGACTGGAACACCGTGGTCTGATGAAAGAAAGGGACTTCATTCTGAAAGAATGAAACAAATTTGGGCACAAAGAAATGCCAACAATCAAACATGACATTGATGGATTGTACCTCGCGTGGTCCTACAGGGCCCATACCTGAATAATAGTAATAACTGTAGAATATTACATCAGTGTAGCGTGTTTTCATTCATTATAGCTTTTTAGGTACTAGAGGGCGTATATGGGTATGAGGAGTGATCTGTATTTTTTAATTGATAGTAAATTTATAGAAATACTTTATCTTCATCAAGCCCCATGCCTAGGTAAAAAGCCTGTTACATTTCTGTGGTAACTTAAGGGAAGGCCAAATGAAGGGTTGACAGATTTTTTTCACTCATAGTAACTGGTGGGGAACAAGAACTGTGACCCGTTGACCACACCGTAGTGGAACTAAAAATTTTGTGTAGAGTTTACAGCCGCCACAATTTCTAACATGGGCGGCAGTTTTAATGTGCTGAGCATGTGAAAAAGGGTGCTTACCTGACATCGTGACGCACGGAAGGTCTCTCTTACTGGATTTACCGATTGTGTCATGTAATTCAGGTTTGAAGTAGTAATTTAATAGAAGATATGGAAAATAAGATTATTAGACTTTAACACGAATGTGGCATAAATTTTATGCTGATCTGATTGTGGATACTCCGTAGCTGCGTTTCACCTTATGATGCATCGGTAAGGTAACTGTGATGGGAAGTAGTGCATTCTACACTCCTGGAAATGGAAAAAAGAACACATTGACACCGGTGTGTCAGACCCACCATACTTGCTCCGGACACTGCGAGAGGGCTGTACAAGCAATGATCACACGCACGGCACAGCGGACACACCAGGAACCGCGGTGTTGGCCGTCGAATGGCGCTAGCTGCGCAGCATTTGTGCACCGCCGCCGTCAGTGTCAGCCAGTTTGCCGTGGCATACGGAGCTCCATCGCAGTCTTTAACACTGGTAGCATGCCGCGACAGCGTGGACGTGAACCGTATGTGCAGTTGACGGACTTTGAGCGAGGGCGTATAGTGGGCATGCGGGAGGCCGGGTGGACGTACCGCCGAATTGCTCAACACGTGGGGCGTGAGGTCTCCACAGTACATCGATGTTGTCGCCAGTGGTCGGCGGAAGGTGCACGTGCCCGTCGACCTGCGACCGGACCGCAGCGACGCACGGATGCACGCCAAGACCATAGGATCCTACGCAGTGGCGTAGGGGACCGCACCGCCACTTCCCAGCAAATTAGGGACACTGTTGCTCCTGGGGTATCGGCGAGGACCATTCGCAACCGTCTCCATGAAGCCGGGCTACGGTCCCGCACACCGTTAGGCCGTCTTCCGCTCACGCCCCAACATCGTGCAGCCCGCGACAGGCGTGAATGCAGGGACGAATGGAGACGTGTCGTCTTCAGCGATGAGAGTCGCTTCTGCCTTGGTGCCAATGATGGTCGTATGCGTGTTTGGCGCCGTGCAGGTGAGCGCCACAATCAGGACTGCATACGACCGAGGCACACAGGGCCAACACCCGGCATCATGGTGTGGGGAGCGATCTCCTACACTGGCCGTACACCACTGGTGATCGTCGAGGGGACACAATAGTGCACGGTACATCCAAACCGTCATCGAACCCATCGTTCTACCATTCCTAGACCGGCAAGGGAACTTGCTGTTCCAACAGGACAATGCACGTCCGCATGTATCCCGTGCCACCCAACGTGCTCTAGAAGGTGCAAGTCAACTACCCTGGCCAGCAAGATCTCCGGATCTGTCCCCCATTGAGCATGTTTGGGACTGGATGAAGCGTCGTCTCACGCGGTCTGCACGTCCAGCACGAACGCTGGTCCAACTGGGGCGCCAGGTGGAAATGGCATGGCAAGCCGTTCCACAGGACTACATCCAGCATCTCTACGATCGTCTCCATGGGAGAATAGCAGCCTGCATTGCTGCGAAAGGTGGATATACACTGTACTAGTGCCGACATTGTGCATGCTCTGTTGCCCGTGTGCCTGTGGTTCTGTCAGTGTGATCATGTGATGTATCTGACCCCAGGAATGTGTCAATAAAGTTTCCCCTTCCTGGGACAATGAATTCACGGTGTTCTTATTTCAATTTCCAGGAGTGTATTTATAAGTAGGCTGTTTAGATTTTTATATTGGTAATGCCACGTAGCGCTCTGTATTGGAGTCACTGGCTGTGCTGTGTGCGGTATGTGGCTGGTTTGCATTGTTGTCTGCCATTGTAGTGTCGGGCAGCGGCAGCTGGATGTGAACAGCGCGTAGCGTTGCGCAGTTGGAGGTGAGCCGCCAGCAGTGGTGGATGTGAGGAGAGAGATGGAGTTTTTTAATTTGCCATGAACTGCTATATATATTATGACTATTAAGGTAAATACATTGTTTGTTCTCTATTAATATCTTTCATTTGCGAACTATCCCTATCAGTAGTTAGTGCCTTCTGTAGTTTGAATCTTTTATTTAGCTGGCAATAGTGGCGCTCGCTGTATTGCAGTAGTTCGAGTAACGAAGATTTTTGTGAGGTAAGTGATTTGTGAAAGGTATAGGTTAATGTTACTCAGGGCCATTCTTTTGCAGGGATCTTTGATAGTCAGATTGCGTTGCGCTAAAAACATTGTGTGTCAGTTTAAGCATAGTCATGCACAATTGTTATAAGGGGACGTTTCATATGTCGACCCTTAGCCTAGGATACCTCACTGGAATCTTCTGATTTTTTCTTGTAGTTTGTGTAATTAGTGTAGATTTTGTTTATTGCTAGCGCGTAATTGTAGAGAGAATCTCCTTTGTAGTTGCAGCCTTTCATTGTTGTACAGTAAAACAGTTGTGGCATGCATGTAGATTTGCACCAAGTATTTCGCAGCTGCAATAAACTAGATATTATTTTCAGTACTATGTTAATGTGTTCTCTTATTTTTGCTCTTCAAATTGTGCTTTTCTGTGTTATCGTGTGAAATATTGTGACAATAATGACGTGTGAAAAACGTAACACTAGGCTTCAAAGTAAACTGAGAATTAATAGTGACGACGAGTGTAGCTTATCAGAACCACTGGGTAGTGAATTAACAGACATTCGAAGTAGTAATTTGATAATTGTGCATAGGGAGATGGAGCGGGCGGCAAATAATGGTGTAGACAGTGAAACAGGTTGTGAACAGGGAAGCATTATCGATCGATCGGTCGGCAACAGCTCGCCTCAGGAATCCGAAATGATAGGACACAATTTTGCAAATACTGTAGATTCAGGTTTTGCGTCCTCACCGTTTTCTCAAATGAGTCAAGACACATTTTCTGCTTGTCAAAATGTGAATGTTGCCGGTGAAAATGCACTGCCAAAAAGCATAGAGAAACAGATTCCAGACACTAACACATTATTATTGCAATTAATGCAACAAATGGAACAAAATCAGAGACAAATGGGACAGAATCTTCTAAAGTTAGACACAATGGAACAACACCAGAGACAAACACAGCAACAGTTACACACAATGGAACAAAATCTTCAAAAGTTACACACAATGGAACAAAATCAGAGACAAACACAGGAAAAGCTTCAAAAGTTAGACTCATTGGAAAAAACTCTCGAACAAACACGTGAAGATTTAACTGCTGAGTTACATAACATTGAATCGAAATGTCAGAAAGTGTGTAATGACGTAAAAACACAAATTTGTGAGCATTTTCAACCTATTTTTTCGCGGCATGAAAATGCATTACAGAATCACGAAGCAGCCATAAAAGAACTGCAAACCATTGTTCATGAAAATCATGAGACCTTGTGGGCTAAAATTGACTCAGTTGCATCTACCGATTCGGTTACGCAACTTGCAAAAACTCAGGAAAACTTAAAGGACACAGTAGATTCGATTTCAACACAAATGGACACTCTGAAGCTTGGTCCAAAAAAAACACACTGAGGAAATGTGTTCATTATCAAAGAAAGTTTTCCGTGATACATTTCATTCCATTGCTGTAATCTGTAACACCTGAGGGTATAATTACAATAATCCTCAGGGGGGTACACGCCTACTTTGTGTACCATGTGTTTGGCAAGCACAAGGAGCCCTAGCTAATATGGTATTTGCTTATACAACTTTACACATCGGTACCATATTTCTTTAACACAAATTACACAGCTATCTGATCATTTAACTGAGAGAGACAAACTTTTTATTACGTCAGTGACAGATGTTTACGTGATTACACCGTTGGATAACACTTACGAAATTGTATTTTGTCTGTACTTTGTAAACTGTTCATATTTTTTCGGACCCATTGTGATATTATGAGAGCTTTGAATGATATATTTGGTATGGGATCACGATTTTTACAGTACGTTTGAGGCAGATGACACTTTTGACATGAGCAGAGAATTTTTTTAGGTTTGAAATTATTGCAGAAAGCTACGACTTTTTTGAGATTTGACTGAGGTGTTATGATGTTATTTTTACGACGACGATGTGTATTATGCTGTTGAGGTATGTTTATGATCAATAAGCTGAAAGTCTTACTTTAAGAGTTATGAAATATGTGTAAATGCGTGAATGTATCACAATTAAGGCGAAAATTTTTTGGACAATGTTATATTCATAGGATTTTGTTTCTACACATTTGCAACGCAAATTCTTGACCTGTGAAATATTTTTATATGAGACTGTCACTGTAGCGGAAACTGCTGTCGTAAATATTTCCGTAAGAAAGTTAAGTGACCACCTGCACATAATGCGTCGTGGGTACCCAGGTGTGTCAGACGCCTGGAGAACAAGCCATTAGTGTGAGTGCCTCGTCAGAAGCACAGGTAGAAAAAAAGAAAGGGGAGGCCATTGTCTGCGCTACTGACATTTCCTTGTTGAAAGCATACTGTGGAGCTCGTAATTTATGATATTTACTGAAATGCCTAATGAAACGATGAGAAACATTTCACGGCTATTGTCCCGCTAGTTGAGAAAAATGCCATATGGCTTGCTTTATGTATTTATTTACACATTTTGTTTAATATCAAGTTTCTAGCTGCACTGCAGCATTGGTTAAAATAAAATTTAATATATGTACTAATATAGTTATTTTATGCCTACAGATCCAGTTAATAAGAAATTTATGATTTACTTCCAAGAAAACGAGGGCATATAAATAGACATTTCCCTTCAAAGGAATTGCATAAATAATTTCTTTACGATTTGGTAACTTATCTGCTAGTGTAAGTTCTCGTGATGCATCACTCTAGTGTTAAGATGTGACATAAGTATTAAACATGGCCATTTTTACTGTAATATTTTTTCTGCTTGAGCTTTGTCATGTATAGATATAAGTTTTATATTTTTTATATTTTTTATATTTGCTGCTGCTGTTTGCCAGGCATAGTGTTACTGAATTTGACTTTGTATTATTCTGTTAAGCCAGTTTTACTAATTATTTATTTTTATTGTTTGCTGCTCATTGCCTTATATTAGTTGTAATTTCTTAATGCTGCTTGCTTCGCAAATCTGCGTTTTTTTTCATTGCTGTTTATATTAATTGTTTTATGTGATGCTGCATTGCCTCGTCCCTTGGTATATATATGAGCTCAGTAGATTTAAGTTAGCTTAAGAGGGGTAGACTATATAAGAAACTAACTATGATGACTTGGAAGAAATGTACTGAGAAACTATATGAAAATGGTTTGGGCAAAAAAAAAAATTGTAAAATTTTTTGTGGGGAGCATGGGGGCTATATAAGTAGGCTGTTTAGATTTTTATATTGGTAATGCCACGTAGCGCTCTGTATGGGAGTCACTGGCTGTGCTGTGTGCGGTATGTGGCTGGTTTGCATTGTTGTCTGCCATTGTAGTGTCGGGCAGCGGCAGCCGGATGTGAACAGCGCGTAGCGTTGCGCAGTTGGAGGTGAGCCGCCAGCAGTGGTGGATGTGAGGAGAGAGATGGCGGAGTTTTGTAATTTGCCATGAACTGCTATATATATATATATATATATATATATATATATATATATATTATGACTATTAAGGTAAATACATTGTTTGTTCTCTATTAATATCTTTCATTTGCTAACTATCCCTATCAGTAGTTAGTGCCTTCTGTAGTTTGAATCTTTTATTTAGCTGGCAATAGTGGCGCTCGCTGTATTGCAGTAGCTTGAGTAACGAAGATTTTTGTGAGGTAAGTGATTTGTGAAAGGTATAGGTTAATGTTACTCAGGGCCATTCTTTTGCAGGGATCTTTGATAGTCAGATTGCGTTGCGCTAAAAACATTGTGTGTCAGTTTAAGCATAGTCATGTACAATTGTTATAAGGGGACGTTTCATATTTACAAGCAGATTAGTTGTGTGAAGTTACTGGTATAGCTCTTGCTGTGGTGTAGGTATTTTCAGTACGGGCAGAGGAGGAACGGAAAGTACGCAGCCATGTGAATACTGCACGTTGCTTTATCGAGTAAGTCGCAGCGTGGTATTGGGCGTCGCATCCCGCGGGGACGGCGACGGCGGCGCCGTAAAGCGCGAGATGTGGGTCGGCCCTAAAGCGGCCGCTGGGGCAGTAAAGGCCTCCTCCTATCCGTTCGGCAGGCGGCCCCGTGACACGTGACCGGGGCGTGCGCACCAAGCAGGCCCCCCACCACACATTTTGCAGTGTCCAACTAATAATCGCTTAAGCCGTCGGCACACACGGCGAGTCAGGTAACGTTGACATAGCGCTCTGCCAGTTTTGTGATGTCACTTCCTGCTATTTCATGCCGAGGAGCTACTTCGTCACGTGAAAGCCAAAGTTAGTTCTGCGATATTTCGGCAACGTACTAAGTACAGTAGAACCAATAGTAAGCAAGCAGAAAACAAGCCGCCATAATGTGTAATAGTGTATGTCGTGTGGAGTAAGAGCTTATATTCGGCGGATGCTGTTTCTAAGCACCAGCTCGCTGAATGCTTCGAGAACGAATCGTTATAGGTACGATTTGTTGTAATGAAATGACGGGAACGTCATATTGGTGGTTAACCAAATTCCGTATTTAGCTTTTTCGCATTTTAACTCGCGTGTTGTGAGAGTAAGCCATTTGAAGGCAACGACCCAATGCAGATTTATGAAAACGTGTAGTTCTTGTTAGGATTTGTTATATGAAGTGCCAGTTAATAATATTTCGCCGGTTAAAGAGTTTCGAGAACTGTAACACAAAATACGAGGTCGCAAAATGCAAGGTTTCAGCATAGCTCAGTCGGCTGCGGCGGCAAGTTACGGAATCGAGGGTTGGTTGGCGGAAAGCTTGCGTCCTGTTGCATGCTTTTTTTCCACTTTCGCGTTTTTTAAAAGGTTATGGGACTTTCGTATGAAATTAATAGAAACAATTTCTGTAATATTTGATGTTATGCAAAGAGAATTGCGCTTTCTGTCGGGAATGAGTTCGTTCGATTTGGTGAAATTCTATAAGCCAATATCCTTACTCAGTAGAATTTGCTTCAGTGTTTTTTTTTTCTTATTATACATTCACAGAAACTGAAGTTTTTATTTATGCAAACCACAGACAGAACAACAAGACCAGCATATCGTCATAAAAGGAAATGTGCGTTTCAATAGAGCTAACATAGTAATTCTACGGGCGTCCAATTTCATGAACCAACTCTTATCTTTTCCGAGCCAATTGAAGTCGCGAAGTGATACTGGAGAGCGCTGGGAACGCGATATCACGTTACCGAGCTCGTCCCGTGTGCCGACAGCTTTGTGTCTCGCGATGTTCAAAATCCCGTCTGCGTGCACGTCAACGCAACCAGCTGCCTCGTCGCGTGTGCCGACGGCTTTAGATGCACCTTTTAACACGTGACCCCAACACTCTACAGCGACGTGTGTGAAAGCTGTAAGGCGACGGCACGGTAAGCTCTGCGCGCAGAGAAAGAAAGAAAGAAAGAAAGAAAGAGTGTGAGAGAGAGAGAGAGAATACTATCTGATGTGCTCTCCGCCTCTGTCCTATACCATGCTGGCCACCTGGGCAACAATGTTTACACTCCACGCGGGTGCAGTAGTTTCTCTCTCTCGAAATACATATGTACCTGGGTGTAACAGCTATTGTTTGTTAACGTAATATTTGGTGTAGGCCCTATGTCACTCATGACTGACGCTATACCAACTGAATAGCCAAACCCCCACCTACACTAAAACGAAGATCAACGGCTGATGTTTACGACTTTCCTGGAGTGCACGCTACAGAAGGATGCGGCAGAATAGCGCTACTGGCCGTTACGCAGCGTGGTAGCAAGGTGTCGTGAAGAACATGACGTACAGGGCAGTAGCCGGCCTTTAGGGCAAATTTACCTGACATTAGCCGGCTGGTAGGGCAAATTCGCTGGCCTGAATGGTACAGTCCGGAACCGCGGGACTGCTACGGTCGCAGGTTCGAATCCTGCCTCGGGCATGGGTGTGTGTGATGTCCTTAGGTTAGTTAGGTTTAAGTAGTTCTAAGTTCTAGGGGACTTATGACCACAGCAGTTGAGTCCCATAGTGCTCAGAACCATTTGAACCATTTTGAATGGTACACCCTTTTTTCCTTTCACAGTACCCTTGTTACGAAGGACCAGGTCAGGTTGGTGCACGGTATGTGCACCTTAGTCTAGTACATCAATTTTTAATAATTGGAGAGCCAACTAACGGTAACATAAGCTTTATGTCTTACATGCACTATTTTGAGCTAACTGTAGGAAAACTACGGCATTTTCCCAAATACGAACATAAAAGAAGTTTCGCATAACCCCGGTTCCTAGATCTCCTGAACGTAGACGTTGACTGTGTATATTGTATCACAGACAAAGTCCCTTTGACTGTTCAGATATGTCACTAAACCCGCCCGAATTACACGGAGGGGGTCCGACAGCCGATCACTTCCATTCATTCCACCAGGAAGGAGGTACACGGCTCGTGTTGTCTGTAGTTCAACCATGCCTAGACGGTCATACCGCGGTTCGATGGCGACCGCATTGTTACTTTGTGCCAGGAAGTACTCTCAACAAGGGAAGTGTGCAGGCATCTCTGAGTGAACCAAAGCGATGTTGTACGGACATGGAGGAGACACAGAGAGAGACAGGAACTGTCGATGACATGCCTCGCTCAGGCCGCCCAAGGGCTACTATTGTAGTGGATGACCGCTACCTACGGATTATGGCTCGGAGGAACCCTGACAGCAACGCCACCACGTTGGATAATGCTTTTCGTGCAGCCACAGGTCGTCGTGTTACGACTCAAACTGTGCGCAATAGGTTGCATGATGCGTAACTTCACTCCCGACGTCCGTGGCGAAGTCCATCTTTGCAACCACGACACCATGTAGCGCGGTACAGAAGAGCCCAACAACATACCGAATGCACTGCTCAGGACTGGCGTCACGTTCTCTTCACCGATGAGTGTCTCGTATGCCTTCAACGTGAAAATTGTCGGAGACGTGTTTGGAGGCAACCTGGTCAGGCTGAACGCCTTAGACACAATGTCCAGCGAGTGCAGCAAGGTGGATATTCCCTGTTGTTTTTGGATGGCAGTATGTGGGACCGACGTACGGCCCTGTTGGTCATGGAAGGCGCCGTAACGGCTGTACGATACGTGAATGCCACCTTCCGACCAGTAGTGCAACCGTATTGCCAAGTCGTTCGTCTTCATGGACTACAATTTGCGCCCCCATCGGGCACATCTTCTGAATGACTTCCTTGAAGATAACGACATCGCTCGTCTACAGTGGCCAGCATGTTCTCCAGACATGAACCCTATCGAACATACCTGGGATAGATTGAAAAGGGCTGTTTATGGACGACGTGACCCACCAACTACTCTGAGGGATCTACGCCGAATCGCCGTTGTGGCGTGAGACAATCTGGACCAACAGTGCCTTGATGAACTTGTGGATAGTATGCCACGACGGATACAGGCATGCATCAATGGAAGAGGACGTGCTACTGGTTGTTAGAGGTACCGGTATGTACAGCAATCTGCACGACCACCTGAAAGTCTCGCTGTATGGTGGTACAACGTGCAATGTGTGGTTTTCATGAGCAATAAAGAAGGCGGAAATGATGTTTATGTTGATGTCTACTCCAATTTTCTGTACAGGTTCCGAAACTCTCGGAACCGAGATGATGCAGAATGTTTTTTGATGTTTGTATTTCTGTTTCTAACTCCCTGAACAATTATACAATTTGTGACAGCAAAAGTAAATCGAACATCGTTCATTACAGAAAATTGATGATTTAATTTTTATCCGTATACGGTGGAAAGTAAGTCGTTCTGCTGAGAATTTGGACCGTAACTGTTTCTTGCCACGTACTCGAGGATGCCTCGTAATTTACACCCTTATTTTTGGATGCAGATCGTATCCTGTGCCCTTTGGAGTGAAGGTAGGTTCTGAAGGGTGTTTCTGTAGACACTAGTTGGTGATCAACAAAGGTGTTTCTCCAGTACGTTTAGTCTACGAGCGTTGGAAAGTGGGTTCCCACGAGCCGGTGTGGGCTGCTGCGAAGTACCTACCAGTTTTCCAGCCGAGTGTTGCTTTTAAGTGAGTTAAGACTTGCCCGTTGGCACAACCCTTAAATGAAATCGCGGAGCCAGCAGCTACTTAGAAGTTGTGTTTTAGTGAACGAGAAGGACTTTGCGAGGTGTAATAGAAGCCAGTAAGTGGTATCTATTTTCGTGGAAATTTGTGAGTTATGTTTTGTGTGAATCTGTGTTCCATTTGAACTGTAATCCTATTGTACTGGTTTTCCGATTATTGACGGGATAGCTGGAGGCGCCGAGTAGCGTCCCCCTTTACGAAACAGTCGAAAGTACGTTGGATCGTGTTCGTGTGTGCTTAATAGGAAATACACTCTCTTTCGGAAACGACAGCCTTGCCAAATTGTAACACCGATCAGTGAGGGAGAGGTTTGTAACAAGTTATCTCTGAGGACAACTTATTCCGCCTACTCTGCTTTCAGTTAAAATTAGTTCAGTTATCAAAAATTGTGCAACCATTCATTTATTGGTCCAACGAAAAGGGGTACCACGGGACTCGGGATAAGAAACAATTACTTTTACTAGTACTTTTGAAATAAATGAAAAGAACGGTAATTAAAATTGTGAACAACATTGAGTGAGAAATAACTTTAATACGTGTGGCACCGAAGGCTACACACGTTTTCAGTAACAAAAGACGTCACGAAATAATAAGAATTTCAGTTATTACTACACTCGTTATTAAACAAAATGAAATGAATTTGGGATACATATATCTCACACTAACTGGAGGCTGCCTACTATTACACTGAATAGTTGCGTAATCTCACAGTAGCTTTTACTCACATTCGCTTACTTGAGAATTGGCAATCAAACACGAAGGGAAACTTCAATTGACTTTCGAATTATTTAAGGGGAGGTTTAGTATCTTTTGGTTCAAAAAATCCATTTTTTTAAATTGCATTTTTGGATCCATAAAAGTGTTTTGAATCAACCCCTGAAACAGTTTTTTTCGAATACGGAACGGAAATGTTTGTTATTCACGGTTGAAAAAAAAATAATTATTATTATTGCGCCTGCCTGAAATCGGCCTTTTTCACGCACCAGTTTTTTTTCGGGAATTTCGACTCTGTAGCCGCGAAAAATTACTCTATGTGCTTGTCCATGACCAACTGACCCGAGTGATCGCTACACGGCGCTGCATGTCTACTTCATTTACCGACCGTCGGTAAATATTGCGATATAGATTCCTACGTAAGATTCGCTTCTTGAATCAGTTTGGTCTGTGTTCCCGGCGTATACACAAACACACGTGTGACAAGTGCGACGAAAATGCCGCGAAAACCCGGGAGAGACCGTCGCTCGATTGAGAGACCGAGGAAATTCAAAGGGATCCAGCACACGGCTGAGCACGAGACTACATTCGCGAGCACATCCGGGAAGAAGTTGAAATTCACTGACTACGATGACATCGAGATTGATCCTGGATTTTCCTACGTGATGCTGGACTTTTTGGCAGTCTTCAACTTTTTGTCCACAATATTAAAGTGCAAGACCTGCTACGGTGACGTCAAATTCATCCGGACCAGTGAACGAGGCCTTGGTTTCAAGCTGACTATACGATGCAAGTGTCCCGTACCTCATGTCAAATCATCTCCGACGGTGAACCAGTCGTCTGAAATTAATCGTCCCCTTACGTTCATTATGCGTCTGCTAGGGCAAGGTGTGCGCGGCGTGAACTTATTTTGTGGGCTCATGGATGTGTCAGTTAGCTTCTCTACTACTCTGTACTGCAATTGCCTGGAAAATGTGTACGTTGCTGCGAAGGCTGTATTTGAGGCTGTTCGGACGAGAGCAGTATCGGAGGAAGTTGAACTAAACGGACAGACGGGTCAGGAATGAACGCATTTATCAGTCTCAGGCGATGCATCATGGAAGAAGCGCGGCTTTTCCTCATTGTACGGAGTAACTTCGCTAATCGGTGAATATTCGAAGAAAGTATTAGACTGTCAAGTAAAGTCATTGTTCTGTCAGTAGTTGTGGTAAGAGAGCGTCATTAGATCCCGAGGAGTATGAAACATGGTACGAACCTAATGAACAATGCAGTGCCAATCATTCCGGAAGCGCGGGCAAAATGGAGGTCGACGCCGTGAAGATGTTTTGTCATCCAGAAGTGTTATTCGGCGTGAAGTACAAGTACTATATTAGGTACGGCGATACAAAAACTTTCAAAGGCCTCGTTGATTTGAACCCGTACCCAGATGTGATCATACAGAAGAAAGAATGCGTAGGACACGTAGAGAAGAGAATGGGCACGCGCTTAGAAATGCGAAGAAACAAAATAAAGGCATCGGAGGAAAAGGATGAGGGAAGTTTACTGATAAAGTGATCAAAGAGCTTACGACATACTACGGCTTGGCAATCCGACGGCATTCCAATTCGTTGGAACAGATGAAGGCAATTTGGGCAACATATTTCCACAAGTGTCCGACGGATGACCACCCACAACACCAAAGTTGTCCGGCTGGCGAAACTAGTTGGTGCAAGTGGCGCTTTGCAGAGGCTACCGGACGTCTGGACGAATATCAACACGACCAGCCGCTCTCGAAAGAAGTTCAGAAAGAGATTCATCCGATCTACGAGGCCCTTTCGGAGGACGAGTTATTGTACCGGTGCTTGGGAGGAAACAAACAAAATTCAAATGAAAGTTTGAACGCGTGTATTTGGAAGTTAGCCCCCAAGCGTTTGCATTCTGGTGCAAAGACTGGAAATTGAGACTTTCCTGGAAGTGAGCAGATTCAACGAAGAGTATTTAACAATTCTAAAGACCATGTCAACGATGGATGTCACCCTGGGACTATTTGACGCAGTTCGCCAAACATTCGGACGACGACCGGATTCAAGCGGCCGAAAACCGCTTGTCACCAGCCGTACGAGCGGCTCTGGAGCAGCGCAGCATGGCCCAGATCGAGCAGAATGCCGTGTATGACGAAGAGGACGGACTAGTTTATGGACCCGGAATAGCAGATTGAACGTAAGTCGCATAATATTGCATTTATATGTAGTCAAAACTTGAAACGCGTTTTTCTCGAAATGACCTTTTTATTTCGCACGGAATGTTAACTTAATCTACTGAACCGATTGGCATGATTCTTGTTTCCAACGAAGCTAACTAAATTGTCTAGGAGTTGTACCACTTTTATTCCGATACACCAACTATAAATATTTTTACTTGGGCTACGAATTGAAAAATCGATGGAAAACCCTTTTTTTCCGAATGGCCGCCACTTTGTTCCCTATGGTCCGAATAACTTAAGCGAGGTACAACTCCTAAAGAATCTTATATACTTCGCTAACGTCAACTCAATTTTGACTTCAGACGAGCCGGCTGACGTGACATACCGTGCGTGGAGGTCTACATCGAAATTTTGTTTCGTTCCGACGGCACTTCCGCCTTTGCTCTTCGACATTTCCGGTCGAAAAAATTCCAGTTTGTTGAGGAAATATCAATAACGATTTTGACCAAATTTGACATTGGTATCTGTAACACATGACGAGGAAAAAATTCTCATTGAACATGCTTTTTTCGGGCCAAAGATAGTAACCTCCCCTTAAATAAAAGAACTACCACTGAGTATCAACAATTGCAAGGCCGAAGTACGAACCACGGTAACGAACATAACAGCTTCAAGAATTTACGTAAAATTACGAAGTATTAATACTAGTTTTCTCTTAAATAAATTGTTTAGTTTGAAGTGAAAGGCATTAATTTACTTTCCCATAATTGAATTTACTTTTGATCTGCAATAATAACTTTGCCTCTAAAGAATATTACCTGAAAAGTGAAATTACTGAGGTGCATTAAAAAATACTTTTAGTTATGTTTCCAAAATTAATAACACTATACAGACGAAATGGCACTGAAATTAATTTTGATACTTTTCTTCGATTCAAATAAACGACACTGTGATTGTTTCAATAGCAGGAATGGAGATACGATATACTTGGTAATATTAACTTGGGATAATTATTAGGTTAAAGTAAGTTCTTGCAGTAATTATTAGAACTTAAAGTTCACCGATATCACTGGGTGATGCCGTTACAGTTCTAAAAAACGAACTAAGTGGAACCGTTTAACAGTCGATCGTTGTTGAAGAGATGAAACCGTAGCAGTCGTCGAGAATGTTGCAATAGTTCCAGACAAAATCTTCGAGCACAGATTTACTCAGCAATGACTTGGTGGAACAGGATCTTTATGTTAATACCCACGCTTGTCAATTGGCATCGTGCCGATAATCAAACACCTCTACTCACATTGACTTAGCAGTTAACTTGCGCGTCTGATCGGATCAGAATCCGCAACTAAATGCTTGTGCAGCGTGGACCCAGGCCCACGAGAAAGACAGGCCGCGGCGCTCACGTCGCTTAAGTCAGCGGATAAAATGCGTTTCTAAACCTGTTAACTCGTAACTGGGTGTGCAGGTACTAACGAGGATTGCATGCCTCTCGGTCTGAGGCGTCATGTCACCGACTGCTGGAGGTTCGAGTCCTCCATCGGGCATAGGTGTGTGTGTGACGTAAGCAGTTTGGTCCCTTAGAAATTCGCACACATTTGAACATTTTTGAGGATTGCACCTTCTATTGGAATCTACTATTATGAAGTTTTTATGATTACTAGTCGTACAACAAAATGTATTATCAATTCTAGACATAAATTGTATAATGGTTTGTTTATAGCATTTAGTCTCTTTTGCGTAAAATTCTATTTCACGCAAGATGTGGTGTCTTAAGGAGCTGCTAATCATTTTGGCACAATTTTAATGTTATTGTACCCCAGTGGGGCTGTAAGAAATTATTAGTAGGCCTATGGACTACCTATCACTGTATGACTAGCAACATTAAGATTCCATTATAGCCGGCCGAAGTGGCCGTGCGGTTAAAGGGCTGCAGTCTGGAACCGCAAGGCCGCTACGGTCGCAGGTTCGAATCCTGCCTCGGGCATGGATGTTTGTGATGTCCTTAGGTTAGTTAGGTTTAACTAGTTCTAAGTTCTAGGGGACTAATGACCTCAGCAGTTGAGTCCCATAGTGCTCAGAGCCATTTGAACCATTCCATTATAGTGGATTCCAGTACAAGATGCGACTGTCGTTTGTACATACACACCTTGTTAGGAGTTAACACAAGTAGAACGGCAATTTATCTGCCGAGTCGAGCAAGCTAGTCCTACCTTCGTGACGTACTCGCCGCGGCCTGTCTTTCTAGTGGGCCTCGACGCGCGCATTTTGTTGTCACTTTATTCTTTGATACTTATCGCTAATCAGCATTGACCCTGCATAAATTACAGTTATTCACATTGTTATTTACGCATAACAATTAATATTCTTTACACATACAAATATCTGAAGATTTACAAGAAAATGTAAATACAATATTCATATTATACAAAGGAAACAAATTTAGATACATACATCTGTATTGAAGTGCTAGAAGTGTGCTGAACTGTTAACATTTATTATGTTGTAATCCGGTGGTCTTTCTGAAGGTAGTTGCTCTGCTACAGGCCTTTGGTTATTGACACTGGAATTACGACACGCTTAACGTGTTTTCCTAGTCGAGGCGCGACACGGGAGCCTCGTTATGTGTAGCAGTACAGGTAATTAATCCAGGTCGGCCGATGAACGTTTCCGAGTAAATCGCGCGCCGCAGACCGCCGAGAGCGCATGGATTCTACAGGTGTGAATACAGGGCACCACGAGCCGCGCAGCTGCAGCTGCAGCCGTGTCGAACTGCGGTCCTCTGAGACACGCATACGAGAACGCAACCCTCTGCCGGGCAGCCAAGCAGCGCACCCCCGCTACTACAGACGCGCCGCTGGACACGCCTGAATCCCGTCACATTCGACTAGTGCCACTGGACAGGCGCAAGGATACTGCCGAGCGCCTTGTGCCGTCACAGCCGCCGTTCTTCGTTCGCTACTTACGAGCGGCCACGAGTGAGACTAAGCGCGATGCCACCGTTGCTGTGAGGCACGGACGGGAGGAGCGCTTCAAGCTGATTGCTCGTTTTTACTATTAATAATTGCTGCCTACAGACGCAAGATAGCAAATAATAACGGTAAGGGATCTGTATTTCGTTCCCGTGCAATGTTTCGTCCCACCGTTTTCTCCTAATCCACTCGCAAGGAATGTCACTATAGCTGTTAGCTAATGGCAGATACTTCGCGTCAGCGCTGAAATTCTTTCCTGATCACTGTCGTTTTACTTTTACACTCACAGTGACGAGTGATTATTTTATTGTAGCTTTTTATGTACATAATTCTAACACAGATTTTCGTTTAAACGCTGCTGTGTCTTTCTATTTTAAGATGCTAAAATGCTGTTGACAAGTTTGTATCAATAGAATCTCACGTTTTGAAGTTGAATAGTGCATAATTTCATCCTCTACATAGCATGCGACACCGTCCTCCAGTTGTTTCATACTATTATCACGCATAGCATTACATCAGCGCTACTAGTCGATTCTTTCAACTTCTACGACAAAGGTAGTTTTTGTTCATGACTAACAGAATCCACATCATCAGGTGATTAATTACGTCACATTTCAGATACTTAACTAGCATCTGGCTATTTTGATTAATTCGTTATAATGATAGTTACGTAATCACTGAATTCTTATCTTTTTCTGTAACAATCATCACCGAACAACGTCGGTTTCAGTCGAACGTTCGAGCCTTCGTTATATTTAAGTAATAACAACAAAATTCAGCTAAATAATGTTGTGACACTTGGTGGCCATATTCTTGCGTAATTTTGACTATTTGTCATCTCCCATTTCTGAGTTTTCTTTTTATTCGTGGTACATTTATGTTATCATACACAACCGTACATAGTGATAGGTACTTAGACGGCACTTCTCGAGCGACTGATTCAGGAACTGGGGCTATCGGACCGCCTCGATCGAAGAGTTTTCTCGCGCCGCCGTTAAGAGATCACCGGCGCGTTTGCGAGGACTAAGACAACATGCTGTGGATCGCATAAGAGGTAACTCTTCATCATACACTGATCACCGCAGCAGAACGTCGATTCTTTAGCTTGCAGTTAATATTTGTGCTTAAAATAGGTAAATAGTAAAGATTACTAAGACAAATGCATTACTGCGGGATAAAAATACACGGCGAAGCTACCCAACTATCTGCAAAGGTAGTGAAGAGACTGCGGCTAGATGATTGTTTCACACTGTTTCTTCTCGGACGGACACCGAACGACCGTCGGGTTGACTTTTAGTTTGCCACAGTGAACAGTTAAGCTTATTACTGGTAGGAATGTGGTTCTTATGAATGAGTAAACATGTAAGGCTGTCGTCAATAATGATTCTGCTTTCATTAGCAGCAGTTTAAATATCGATCCCGGAGTATTTACTTTGCGGCTGTTTCGACAAGACTTGCTACAGTAGTTCGCTGAGACGGCTCTGTCCTCAGAGCACTGCCAGAGTTTCAGCGCCCCGAACTGCGGCGGTAGCCGCGGACAAAATTCCGTTCGGACGTATCGGGAGCTGTAACTTCAGCACCGCTCATAGTATCTTTACTGCAGTACTTCACGTATTCCCTCAACGGAATGGTGACCGACAGTCAGAGCTTGTTCAACTTTGACAAGAACTTAATAGACAGCTTTCTGGTTATTGCGTTACAGTTGGTCTCTTAGAACGACAACATCCCCGAAACTCTCCGATCACGAAGACTAAAAGGCTAGAACAGGTTCCTCAGCCACCCGAAATTCTAATTTGCCGCTTTATCCCCTTTGCTAAGAACCTATTATTCGGAAGAAGACCATTTGTTGTGAACTGTGGGGATTATCTTTTTTGAAAACCGTTTGTTGTGAACTGTGGGATTATCTTTTTTGAAAACTGTCTGAAGTGATCGTCTGCGTGCACTGCTCTACACGACATACTGATGATGATGAGTCCCATACTTCTTTACAGAGCATAGGGGAACGACGCGGGAGACCCGCGCCGCCTTACTAGGCAAGGTCCTAGTAGAGGTCGTTTGCCATTGCCTTCCTCCGACCGTAAATGGGGATGAATGATGATGATGACGACACAACAACACCCAGTCATCTCGAGGTAGGAAAAATTCCTGATCCCGCCGGGAATCGAACCCGGGGCCCCGTGCTCGGGAAGCGAGAACGCTACCGCGAGACCACGAGCTGCGGACACACGACATACTACATATTTTATTAATTAATAAAGCATTTTTATAACTGTTTGTATTATCCATTCGGTAGATATGAAAAAAAAATCGTTACTGTCTAATTTCTTATCAAGACGTTAACTGACTACGTCCAAACTTTTGCACTGTCATATATGCCCGGCCTTTAAAATTGTTTAATAGCCGGATATCGATCGAAGTATTATTTATATAAATACAATAACCACACTATTTTATGACACACAGGAGATGTCACTGGTATATTAACAAGAAAATGAAGATTTTTACGCCTCGTGAAGAGTCAAACGAATAAGAGCAAAGAAGTTTTACTTTTGGCGGCTTACTCAAGATCTCTTGTAATAAAAATACGTAGGTATCTGATTGGGTGCTAGAGCTGCAGAGTGAGCAGATAAAGGTGTTAAATACCGCGAGAGACCAAAATGGCGCCTGTATGGCGAGCCCGCCACAGTGTAAGTGTGGAGTACAAACAGGAGGCGAACAGCTTCGCGTCAGCTGGAGTGCTGTGCACAGGAAGCGGTCCCGCCGGCGCGCCGGCGGGAGGGAACATCCGGCCACTGCGCTGCCCGGCCGGCCGCCGCTCTGCTCTGCTACTTACCTGTAAACAAAAACACAAGGTACGCTAGTAACCAGTCTACAAGCTTAAACACTGTAGCAAGAAATATTCTTTATTTATGTGTGTGTCAGATGACTATATATGAGGGTGACTTAAATGTTTCGCTCTGCAGTAACATGGCCTTTTATCTTTTAACATTCTCTTTAATAAAGGGTGTTCAACATTATTTCGACCGACAGCTCCTTGGTATTATGAAACTTACTTACAGTCATGACTTCACTGTCAAGAAATATCTTTACTGTTTTAATCATATTTTAAATAGAAATACATTCGGGTTGTCTAAGAGGTTTACTTACGCAACAGATTGGCTATGAACTGGCTATGGTAATCAGGAACGCCGGTAGATCGTGCGACGGTTAATGGCTCGCGTCACAGTCGCGCGTTTGGTAATGAGAGCTCAAATGGAATCGGATAGTGGAGAGATAGAGATTATATATATATATATATATATATATATATATATATATATAGTGTGAGGAGAGAGAGAGAGAGAGAGAGAGAGAGAGAGAGAGAGAGAGAGAGAGGAGGGGGGGGGGGGAAGAGGTTTATGCTATGGTGGCGTCTTTTCTTCTCTTGTCGAATACCAAAACTACGTGTCTACATCTGACGGACGGATGACTGCCAATTGCGTCAGGTCATCTCAGTCCGTGAGATACAAGAGAACGGCATACAGTCTGGCGATCGAAAACTGTACACCATCACCGCTTCTCTTCTGCATTACCAAACAGTGAAGGTGACTATTTCATGCGTGCTCACGCTTTGCACTGTGTGTTTCTGGGTCGATCGCTTCCGCACCAGCGCGCTTCTTCGACTTTGGTAATACATGCTCATGTGACATTCAGTAAAGTATAATTCAGTTACGATGCAAGCCACGAACCGTACGTGATCACGGAAGTTGGGTCTAGCGTAAAGTCCGCCGCTCGTGGTCTCGCGGTAGCGTTCTCGCTTCCCGAGCACGGGGTCCCGGGTTCGATTCCCGGCGGGGTCAGGGATTTTCACCTGCCTCGAGATGACTGGGTGTTTGTGTTGTCCTCATCATTTCATCATCATCCAGGAAAGTGGCGAAATTGGACTGAGCACAGATTGGGGTAATTGTACGGGCGCTGATAACCACGCAGTTGAGCGCCCCACAAACCAAACATCATCATCATCATCATCTAGCGTAAGAAAACATACGCGTTTTGGAGCGTGGGGGAAACAAGCAGATTAAAAAGCTCTATAAATACATCCTTACGGAATGTTCCCGACTGAGGGGTTAATACATCGTTTAACCCTTCAAGTGACACGATCAGCAGGGTCAATAGCTCAGAGACAGCTGCTACTGGCTATACGCAGCAAGCTGACGCTCGATATCCCAGCAACCGATATAGCATATACCTAACTATTTATTTATGACACACTGAAAATTACTAACGCTAGCTATATGACGAAGTATGTCAGACGATAGTCTGCCAACTCCAACTAAATCTATGGGGACAATCAAAATTTAACTTAATGATTACCGTACTGTGCCATCCGATACACCTGAGTAACAAGGAACACACACAGCACTACACGATCGCAGTTAACGAAAATTACGAAAAAAAACTTATTCAACATAGATAGCAGAGCCCTAGACCAGGGGTGTCCAATCGTTTAGCCTACCTGTGCCGTAAGGGATGCACATAATACATGTAACGTTAACCGGGGGGGGGGGGGGGGGGGGGGGAGAGATGGTGACAGTCGGATGCATATAGTTAACACATTTAAGTATTGAATTAATTTGGAGTATGGAGTGTATATTAATTTATGTTTTATTCTAAAAAAGCGAGATGGAATTAATTTGATATTTACATATGAGAATTCATTAATAATTTTGTATATAAATAATTAAAAATTGTAAGTAGCCTGTTTAGGTTTTTATGTTGGTAACGCCACGTAGCGCTCTGTATGAAAATCAGTGACTGTGCTGTGTGCAGTCTGTGGCTGGCTGGACTCATTGTTGGAATATTCGCTTGTGTAGCGTTGGGCAGTTGGATGTTAACAGCGCGTAGAGTTGTGCAGTTTGGAGGCGAGCCGCCACCAGTGGTGGATGTGGAGAGATAGAGATAGAGATAGAGAGAGAGAGAGAGAGAGAGATTTTCTTTTATTTAGATGGCAGTATTGGCGCTCGCTGTATTGCAGTAGTTTCAGTAACGAAGATTTTTGTGAGGTAAGTGTTTCATGAAAGGTATTGTTTGTTGTTGTGGTCTTCAGTCCTGAGACTGGTTTGATGCAGCTCTCCATGCTACTCTATCCTGTGCAAGCTTCTTCATCTCCCAGTACCTACTGCAACCTACATCATCCTGAATCTGCTTAGTGTATTCATCTCTTGGTCTCCCCCTACGATTTTTACCCTCCACGCTGCCCTCCAATACTAAATTGGTGATCCCTTGATGCCTCAGAACATGTCCTACCAACCGATCCCTTCTTCTGGTCAAGTTGTGCCACAAACTTCTCTTCTCCCCAATCCTATTCAATACATCCTCATTAGTTATGTGATCTACCCATCTAATCTTAAGCATTCTTCTGTAGCACCACATTTCGAAAGCTTCTATTCTCTTCTTGTCCAAGCTATTTATCGTCCACATTTCACTTCCATACATGGCTACACTCCATACAAATACTTTCAGAAATGACTTCCTGACACTTAAATCTATACTCGATGTTAACAAATTACTCTTCTTCAGAAACGCTTTCCTTGCCATTGCCATTCTACATTTTATATCCTCTCTACTTCGACCATCATCAGTTATTTTGCTCCCCAAATAGCAGAACTCCTTTACTACTTTAAGTGTCTCATTTCCTAATCTAATTCCGGCAGCATCACCCGACTTAATTCGACTACATTCCATTATCCTCGTTTTGCTTTTGTTGATGTTCATCTTATATCCTCCCTTCAAGACACTATCCATCCCGTTCAACTGCTCTTCCAAGTCCTTTGCTGTCTCTGACAGAATTAAAATGTCATCTGCGAACCTCAACGTTTTTATTTCTTCTCCATGGATTTTAATACCTACTCCGAATTTTTCTTTTGTTTCCTTCCTTTACTGCTTGCTCAATACACAGATTGAATAGCATCGGAGAGAGGCTACAACCCTGTCTTACTCCCTTCCCAACCACTGCTTCTCTTTCATGCCCCTCGACTCTTATAACTGCCATCTGGTTTCCATACAAATTGTAAATAGCCTTTCGCTCCCTGTATTTTACCCCTGCCACCTTTAGAATTTGAAAGAGAGTATTCCAGTTAACATTGTCAAAAGCTTTCTCTAAGTCTACAAATGCTAGGAACGTAGGTTTGCCTTTCCTTAATCTTTCTTCTAAGATAAGTCGTAAGGTCAGTATTGCCTCACGTGTTCCAGTATTTCTACGGAATCCAAACTGATCTTCCCCGAGGTCGGCTTCTACTAGTTTTTCCATTCGTCTGTAAAGAATTCGTGTTAGTATTTTGCAGCTGTGGCTTATTAAACTGATTGTTCGGTAATTTTCACATCTGTCCACACCTGCTTTCTTTGGGATTGGAATTATTATATTCTTCTTGAAGTCTGAGGGTATTTCGCCTGTTTCATACATCTTGCTCACCAGATGGTAGAGTTTTGTCAGGACTGGCTCTCCCAAGGCCGTCAGTAGTTCCAATGGAATGTTGTCTACCCCGGGGGCCTTGTTTCGACTCAGGTCTTTCAGTGCTCTGTCAAACTCTTCACGCAGTATCGTATCTCCCATTTAATCTTCATCTACATCCTCTTCCATTTCCATAATACTGTCCTCAAGTGCATCGCCCTTGTATAGACCCTCTATATACTCCTTCCATCTTTCTGCTTTCCCTTCTTTGCTTAGAACTGGGTTTCCATCTGAGCTCTTGATGTTCATACAAATGGTTCTCTTATCTCCAAAGGTCTCTTTAATTTTCCTGTAGGCAGTATCTATCTTACCCCTAGTGAGATAAGCCTCCACATCCTTACATTTGTCCTCTAGCCATGCCTGCTTAGCCATTTTGCACTTCCTGCCGATCTCATTTTTGAGACGTTTGTATTCCTTTTTGCCTGCTTCACTTACTGCATTTTTATATTTTCTCCTTTCATCAATTAAATTCAATATTTCTTCTGTTACCCAAGGATTTCTACTAGCCCTCTTCTTTTTACCTACTTGATCCTCTGCTGCCTTCACTACTTCATCCCTCAAAGCTACCCATTCTTCTTCTACTGTATTTCTTTCCCCCATTCCTGTCAATTGTTCCCTTATGCTCTCCCTGAAACTCTCTACAACCTCTGGTTAAATTCCCACCTTTTTGCAGTTTCTTCAGTTTTAATCTACAGGCCATAACCATGTATAGGTTATTGTTAGTCAGGGCCATTCTTTTGTAGGGATTATTGAAAGTCAGATTGCGTTGCGCTAAAAAAAATATTTTGTGTCAGTTTAGTGATGATCAGAGTAAGTAAAGAGAGAACTGTGGGTACGTTCAGTTTTATTCAGCTGTCTTTGTATCAAATAACGAAGAATTTTACCAGCACAGTCATTCACAATTTTTCTAAGGGGAAGTTTTAAAATCATAGAATTAATGTGATACTTCGAATTTGGGAAACTAATATATCAATACCAGGTTTGATGGAAGTCGTTGCAGTTCTCAGGGCGGTCTCAAGTGTTTAAGATTCTGGTTCTGTTTTTACTCTCTGCGTGCTTTACTCTTAATAACTATTCATAAAAGTACGAGCTTCTTAAATAAAGATAAGAGATATATAACGCATGACTGTGCAACAAAAGACATTTGTCTCTGGGCTGGTATGATATTGGAAAGACCAACGAAGATACACTATCAAATTTTTCTTCTAGTAGGATGTGGACTGCAACACACCGCATTCCATTTGAAAAATCTGCTGGCCACGTATCTGTAGTGCCTATAGTATTTGTAGAAGAAAATGTAAATGGAAAAATTGATTACTTTTCGAAAATTCTGCTACCGACTTTCAAGTTCTTGCATCAGATCAAAAAGTATATCTGAATATTTCATTCCGTCTTTATGATTATGTTTCAGTTTTCCAGAATTTCACATATACGCTATTATATGGATTTTTTTTAACCGATCGATGCTCACACTGATTGTTGCTTTGGGCTGCATTCGGCCCATGGGCCGCGGGCTGGACACCGCTGCCCTAGACTGAAACCAAAGTCGCAACCCCACGCCGAAACAATGAATTAATTCTAGTTTTGATGGAGACTACTTCAGTATTACGCCGCTTAATTAAAAACAATCAATGGCTCCCAGAACTTTTTTTCAAAATAGTTCGGCAAATAAATGCAGATTTTCGCGTTTATGTGCAATACTAACGTAATGTAATTTACATGGAGAAAAGGTGTCTTTTACTGGCGTCACATAGGAATTTTAGAATTTGCAATCCTGACTATTCACCACGTCGAAAATCTGAAGGGATATTATAGCTCAAAGAATTACAGGTATCTTGTGGTTGCTGTAACTGTCTAGGATCTGTAACTTAGCTCGTAATATTACGAGTGGTTCACACATACAATATATTACAGTGTGATATTTTCTTTAACTAACCGACGCGATCAGGCAGTGTTATATTCGTTCATACGGTAAACTAAACACTTTATTGGAACCCGAAAATATACTTGGCAGTCAACTTACCGTGACATAACCTTCGGCAGTCCACTTAATGAGAGGGACAATTCTCTTTCCTTTTTTTTTTTTTTTTTTTTTTTTTTTTAACGTGAATTTAATTTGCGATGTATGTGGCTGCTACAGACGAGCGATGCACTGATTGAATTATATTACTTGTAACATGGGTTTATCGTCCTCATCCTCTTCTTGGTAGCGCTGACAATAACGTTCTGTGTGTCACTGATCTGCAGTGATGGACTGTTGCACTTCTTTCCACATCCCATTATGTCCATGGAGCCACTCGCTCGCCCCGGGCCAGGGTCGTAGAAGTTGCAGCCCGGCGAACAAGAAAGCTATATCTCTGTCAGCTAAAAACGCCCAGACCACCCGGGGCCGCAGGCACCGAGCAAATATTCTTTCTTCGCCAACAAGTCCTATATCTGCTGTTCCCTATATCAGACTTTATCCTCTCGACATACAATCTTCTACAGTATTACGGTGGCTCTGACAATCCGGTTCCAGTCGGGTCTGCCTGCCTCAGCCCGACCCCCACCCCTCCCCCCCCCCCCTCTCTCTCTCTCTCTCTCTCTCTCTCTCTCTCTCTCTCTCTCTCTCTCTCTCTCTCTCTCTCCCCCCCCCCTCCCTCCCTCATATCCCTCTGAATTCCCTTTTTACCTGTCAACCGAGAGCGAAGTAACATACCACGTGCGTCTAAACATTTCACTGTCAGCTGTCTGCCTTTCACAGCCAGCCACACCGTCAAAGTTCTGAACGGTCGGGTACAGATGCCGTGAAGTGATGCTTACGCGTCCAGCAGTAGTTCGACTGAGATCATGTTTCTGGCTAAACGCTAGAAGATGTATGATTAACTCCCCCATTAACAGTTCACTGCTATGGCTACCAGAACATAATCCGGATAAAACAAACCAAGAATTTCACCAGCAACGCCACAGAGGCAACAATCGATCGAGGAAGGAGATTCCAGAATTTTGTACAGTTATCCAAAAAACATGGACGAAAATTAAGCTCTATTAAATTTTTGTTTTTTATGTTGCGATGCATAGGTACTTTTCGAGAAGAAAATGTTTCAGCCAGTGAAGTATGTGTTTTTTATTCCTATTTATTTGCCCATTAATACCTTTAGCGTATATCAGCCATCTTTGCATGAGGGTACTGCATGAATAGCTGTTGTGAAAGTCATTAGTGGATAGGCGTTTTGGGAATAGATATAATGTACAATAAGATGAGCCCCTTTATACCCGGGGTCGCTATGGAGGAGGAGGAGGAGGAGGAGGAGGAAGAAGAGGAGGAGGAAGAGGAGGAGGAGGAGGGAGAGGAGGAGGAGGAGGGAGAGGAGGAGGAGGAGGGAGAGTGTCTAGTTTTAACGCTGCGTCGACGATGAAGATATTGGAAACGGTTCACAATTGTGGAAGAAAATAGACCTTATCCTGATAATTCATTTACCTTGTACGATTTTGGAAAACTACGAGATCCTAATTCTGGATGCTAAATCTGGATCACCTGAACAGTCATCGTCCTGTATGCTAACCACTGCACCTTCTCTCTCAGCCCTCCGTCGCTAAGGCATGCTAGAGCGATGGTCATACAAAAGATGCTAGCTTCCTCGATTCCTAGTTATGGAAGAAATTTTCGTCACCACTCTTTGACATTCAAAGGAAGACCATCGGTGTCGTGTAATTGGCCGACAGTCTGATAATTAGAAATTTAACAAGTTGTAGTGGATGTTATTTTAATGATGATGATTGTATATCAAGGCAACATGTAACTGACAAGTTTACCAACAACAAATCGTCTGATTTAATATTAAACTCATTTCATTTCCTTTACTGGTGTCTAGGTCTCGCATTTAATCGCAGAATGGCCCGTATATACATAGAAATATGATGAGGCACCACTGGTAGTTTGTTATGTGTTTCTTCCGTGACACAGTGCCAACAAATGGCATGTGATGGCATTTCATGTTGGTAAGAAAACTGGAGCTATCTAGCTAATGGTTCATAGCAGTTTCCCAAGTACTTCAAACTCCAATTTCTCGCGCCATACCGTGGACATGAATCGCTATTGGTGGTTACCAAGCGGTTCGGACAAGGGCATTCAGAGTGGCAGATCCTATCTTTGGGTCCCATCTCCGACATCTGTTGCAGTTCTACAGTAATCCAAGGTATCACAAACACAGTTTTACACGGCAGTCGGCCACAAGACGCAGGTATGCATACTGAGCAGCACTGAGACTTCTTGTAATATATAACATGGGCTACTCAGTACAAAACAGTGTACTCTTAGAGTTACACAATGAAGCGAGGGCCCTTTTGTCGAAAGTAACACTGTGGGGATTATGAATTTCTCGGTAAGGAACTTGTGCCAATTTCCCACACTCGCTGAATCTGTGCCAATCGGCCATCTTCCTTAACTAACGCTTTTTCCGTGTCCAGAACGGTACCTTTCACGAAACTGGAATCAGCAACTAAATGACGGGACGGGACGGAAATCTGTATTTGTTATTTACTTGTACAGATAAACAAATGATTACAACTTCAGGAAAACTGTATGATTTATTCAAGAGAGAGAGCTTCGCAAACTGAGAAAGTCAGTAACACACTGGTCCTCCTCTGGCGTTTATGCAAGCAGTTTTTCGTCTTGGCACTGATTCATAGCATTGTTGGATGTCCTCCTGAGAGATGTCGTGCCAAATTCTGTCCATTTGGCCCGTTAGATCGTCAAAATACCGAGCTGTTTTGAGGTTGCCTATAATTTTCGATTGACAGAGATTCGGCTACCTTGCTGGTCAAGGTTCGGTTTGGCAAGCAAGATGACACGCAACAGTAACTCTCGGGTGGGCATTATCTTGCTGAAATGTAAGCCCAGGCTGGATTGCCTTGAAGGGCAACGAAATAGGGGTAGAAAATCGTCGAAGTACCGCTGCGGCAAGTCCGCCGGGTTGGTCATGCGGTTTAACGCACGGCTTTCCTGGCGGGAAGGAGCGCCGGTCCCGGCACGAATCCGCCCGGCAGATTTGTGCCAAGGTCCGGTGAGCCGGTCAGTCTGTGGATGGTTTTTAGGCGGTTTTCCATCTGCCTCGGCAAATGCGGGCTGGTTCCCCTTATTCCGCCTCAGCTACACTATGTCGGCGATTGCTGCGCAAACAAGTTCTCCACTTACGCATACACCACCATTACTCTACCATGCAAACATAGGGGTTACACTCGTCTGGTGTGAGATGTTCCCCGGGGAGTCCACCGGGGGCCGAACCGCACAATAACCCTGGGTTCGGTGTGGGGCGGCGGAGGGGTGAAGTGGACTGTGGTAGTCGTCGTGGGATTGTGGACCACTGCGGCTGCGGCGGGGACGGAGCCTCTCCGTCGTTTCTAGGTCCGCGGTTAACGTAACACAACCGCTGCGGCATCTCCAGATACGTCTTCGTTGGTGATTTGGCCTCAGTTCGAAGCGGGACTCATCACTTAAGGAAATTCTACTTAAGGCCGAAGACGTGTATGGAGACAGCAGTGGGATACCTACCTGACTGTCGCCACCGATACGGCCCGACAACCAAGACTTATGACTTATGGTCTGGGGTGCCATTTCTATTCACAGCAAAAGCACTTTGTCATCTGCGGCGCCTTTACAGCACACCGGCACGTCGACGACATCTACGCCCCATTTTGTTGCCCTTCTTGACAAGCTATCCTGGGCTTACATGTGAGCAAGATTATGCCAGCCTGCATACGATCAGAGTTTCTACTGCTTGTCTTCGTGCTTGCCAAACCGTACCTGGGGCCAGCAAGGTCGCTGAATCTCTCCTCAATTGAAATCGTTTGGAGCATATTGGGAAGGGCGCACCAACCAGCTCGGGATTTTGACTATTTAATGCGCCAACTGGATGAAATATGACATCTCTCAGGATGATATCAACAAGTCCTGTCACTCACCGCCAAGCCAAGTAACTGCTTGCATAAGGTGGACCAACACATTACTTACTCGCTCAGTTTGTGAAGCAGCTCCTCTTGAATATATCATCAAATTTTTCAGAAACTGTAATCATGTCTTTGTCTGTGCATGTACATGACATATATCGATTTCCGCCACATCTGGGCAATGTCTTCGTGGTGCATCTTTTTTTGTCTCGAGTGTATTCCAATTATCTGACTAATGGAGTCTAGATGAAGGTATTATTTCTTTTCAGCCGGTATAGATCACCTTCAGATCTAGTTATCTAAAAGCTCGTCACATCAACTGAGTTGAGGACGCAGCACTGTGGTCGCCCAGCGGTGTCTGCTTTACCAGGAGGTCGCAGGCAGGCAGCCTGGGCACGCCACGGCTCGTTTACGACCGGCAGGCGCCGGCGCCGATCTGGGCTGAGCTGAGCTGCTGTGGGCGGACAGGCCGCTCACAGAGGAAGCCTTCATTCCCAGCACTGCCCCAACCACGAGCTAAGTGGGACCAAACACGCGAGCTAACAAAGCCCCGTACAGCGGGCGTTTATGGAGGCGGCACACTCTCCACAGGTAACTCCAACTTCACGGACGGTTAACATCCGCCCTGTCTGCCAGTAGCCGGCCATAAGTCTCTAAATAGCGTTCCAACAATCGCTCCGTACAAAATAAGTCTCTCACCTTGGAACATCAAACTTGCCTCTAATTTAATTAATTTGGTTTCTGCGTCGAATTCCATGCTCTGCAAAACACCGTGTCAGAGGGTACTTCCCACTGCACAAGTTGTTAGCACTTCTTACCATTTCATTCACGTACGGAGCGTGGTATGGGAGTCTAATGACAGGGTGCACATAGGTATTTAATCTTATCTTGTATTCACGATCCGTATGCACGGAACCGTAGTATATTCCTGTATCCATCATTTCGAACTGATTCTTGAAATTTTGTATGTAGGCTTTCTTGTGATTTCAACTGTCTGCCAGTTCAGTGACTTTAACATCTCTGTGACTCCCTTCCACGAGGGAAAAACTCACCATTTGTGCTGTCATCCTCTTCATACGATCCCATAGTAGTCCTGTTTGGTGCGGGATACACACAATGAACCTTAGTAGCTCGTTCGGTTCTCACTGGGTTTATTGAGTACCAAATCCCTAAACCAGACATCCGGGTTGTTACACGAAGTAGTTTCCTCGTGCTTAACCTGATTTATTTGTGACAATACTGGGAGAAATACCACAACGCACACCCCTTCGCATACGGCATTAGAAGTAGCGTTTCCCCACTCACCTCTCTCACCTAACTGGCTGAGAGAACTTCTCAGGCAGGAGGAAAAGTACAGGTACGTAACTACACCATACCTAC
Source organism: Schistocerca cancellata (assembly GCF_023864275.1). Classification (NCBI taxonomy): domain Eukaryota; kingdom Metazoa; phylum Arthropoda; class Insecta; order Orthoptera; family Acrididae; genus Schistocerca; species Schistocerca cancellata. The sequence goes on along the minus strand of NC_064626.1, from coordinate 724,939,142 downwards.
AGAAGCGCTCAGTAGTCAAATCATTGCTCGGAACGAGGGCGTTTTTATCGCACTCTGATCTTCCCGCTGGGCACGTACTGACAGGGCATTTCTTAGGCGTTTTATGTTCCATCTCGTTTTCATTTTGCGCAAATTTTGTTTGTTTTGAAAAATTCTTTGTGTTGCTTCACCTAAACAAATGGAACTCCGACAGCTTCGGAATGAATCTTATTGTTGAGCAGCAATCGAACCGCAGCACAAACAGTACGAGAAGCACCTCCACTACTAGTCCGGAATTTAACAAAAAATGGTTCAAATGGTTCTGAGCACTATGGGACTTAACTTCTGATGTCATCAGTCCCCTAGAACCTAACACTACTTAAACCTAACCAACCTAAGGACATCACACACATCCATGCCCGAAGCAGGATTCGAACCTGTGACCGTAGCGGTCGCGCGGTTCCAGACTGAAGCGCCTACAACCGCTCGGTCACACCGGCCGGTGCGGGATTTAACAGCTTACATTTTCTAGTAACAGTCATCATTTACTATGTTTATTTGTGTTCTGGTTCAAATGTAACTACACCGAGCATCTTTCGTTGTGGTCGAGAGCCTTTGCAGAGTCAGGAACTTTTCAGCTTAGTACTAGGCGACTTGGTACTGAAATATAGGGAGTCCTTGCTTGGCAGGGAATTTGCAGTTCCGGAAATATTTTTACTACCAAGGGGCAGCGTCCGAAAAGCTTTGGTCACAAACGGAGGATGGAGATTGTGCGACAGTACGTGCCATAGAAAAAAGTAAAAGCCTAGACTTTGTGTAAGTGTGTGATTATGTTTATATCGAGTACAGCTGATAACTGTTTTCCAAGTACAAGGTACTTCGCCGCGCATACATGGAGATTATTCGAAGAAGATCACTAGTATTTGTAACTAAACACTTTGTAATAGAGCTGCCTGTGAGACGAAGGATCGGAATTATTCCATGTACATTTCGTACGTACACTGAAAGTACACACAGATAGTCAGAAGATTACTGACTTGTATTCGTTCTCGTACTCTTATTATAAAATTGTAAGTGTGGGTCGCAAATTCGTGATGCTCTGCTTGGAATAACAAAACCAAAATTAGTGAGGTGTCTAAGTGAAGCAGCAGGTGTTTTTTCCGTTAAGTATCGCGCAAAAGCACAAAATGTAAGTGTATTCATACGTTGCAGCACTTAGACAAGGAAGACAATTATTGCACGATATATGGATTAGACTAAAAATGTAATTTAAAATTGACGTTTTAACCCGCGATTTTTAAGATTCTTATGGTTTAAACACTGAATTCCTAAGTCCGAGCATTTCGCGTGTTGTCTGACGCGGTCACGACGACGAACTACGCTTGCCAATTTCAGCTCATCGAGAAGATCAGCACACCTGGCAGCAGTTTAATACTGAAATTTTATGCAATTTGTCTTCATGGATTGAAAGTGCAAATTAATCTTCTCGTTGAACAGAAGTAAGCCCTTCCACACTGTTTCGGAATTTTGTAAAATACGGCGTAATTGTCATTTGGACAACACCGTGACTGACGAAGACTTATCTTCTTGGATGAGTGTGTCTCCGGATCGCAATGACAGCTGTCGGCCACACAATTACTCGATTCGACTGTAAGGTAAAGCTACGTTCATATCAAATGTGGCAGAATGAAGAACCGCGGAACAACTGACGCTCTTTATGCTGCCACATTTGAAATGGATATCATTTTAGCTTATAGGCGAAATGAGTGACTGTGTGACTAACAACTGTGACTATCGTTTTGACGAAAGAAAGAAAGAAAGAAAGAACTAACCATTTCGCAATATTCTTTCGAACAGATGGCAAGAAACTTCTGAAATACAACATATTAATGGTTATGGCTATTCTATTCTTCAAAGAAAATTTTATGTTGTAACCTGCTTTTATCTTTTTCTTTAAATGAAGAAGCTACTGTCGTAGTTGAAACGCTTCTTAGTTATTTGGCTAATGGATTAGAACTAGGTCGTGTATATAGGCTTTAAACTTTTTAATAGTCCACAGATAAAAGTGAACTATTACTTCTGGAGAAAACGGTTCCGAGACCAGCACATCTAGGAGTACATTCGTGCAGTGTGGGCAAACTACGAGACCTCCCTATGTAGTACCATCTTTCGAATATGAATCCATATACGAAATTATGGTTGAAGCCTGGCTGCAGGGCAAGGACTTATTTGAACTTTACGTCGAACTAGAAAGCCGCGTAATAGTGGTAGTAAACGGGGAACATAATATGGAATCACTCAATGGCCCAGGTGTACACACTGATTTACACAAAAGAACGTTGAACCAATGTTTAACAGGATACACGTGACTCAATTACGCACCTTGGAGTAATTAATACAATCACTGTTTACAACATCACAACTATGTTTGTAACATTGCTGCAGTAAAATCAAACGGATTGTAATGTTAACACGAACAACTGAATGGAGAGATATTAAACATAAATAACGAAGTACTGCAGAGTAATTGCGGTGTCTAAGTACATGGACATGAGGCGCTCTACTCTCCACAGAAGACGCAGAAACTAGACTTATCTGAGGGAAGTTTATAGCGTCGTGTAGCAAGGGGGTCCCACCGGTAGAGAGAAGGTTCCGTGATCTAATGATGTCCACGAATGCTCGTCACAGTACAGTGATGTGTTTCAATGTGGTTGTTATATATCCAGACATCTCGAAACGCAAAACAGGGAAGCTACTGGAATCGCGAAGCAGCGGAAAAGCGATAAAACAAACAGTCCTGTCATAAGCTTGCCAGCGATACCAGTCGGCGGACTGCGTTGTCTTGATCAGGCAGCAGATCCACAACGCTCGGCCGCTGCTGCACAAACAAACCGCTACCACAGAACTGACGTACTGCATTTATGATCGCTAATACGAAAACTTGGAAATCTATAGTCTCTGAATAACTGCCTATTGGCCGCGAGTCATCTGCGTAAATACAACTTGCAGTATCTACTAATCGTATCCACGCACGTATGATGAACCTCAACATAATTTCACGTAGAGGTGGTGGTCGTGTTGTCGTCATCATCGCTCTGAAGAAGAGTTTGACGCAGCTCTTCACGCCCGCCCATCCTACGCAAGCCTCTTCACCTCTGCATAACTGCTAAAACCTTCACCAATTTGTAACTGCTTACGGTGGTCACGCCTTGATGTCCCTCTACAGCTGTTACCCAAACAGTTCCTTCCATTGCTCAATTGACAACTGGCATCAACCGAATCCTCCTCCTTGCCAGACTGTGCCATGAATTTATTCTTTCGTTAATTCGATTCAGTACTCCCTCAATGGTCATCAGCACCACCCATCTTATCTTCAGCACTGTTCTGTGGCGCTACAACCGAGTATCTGTTCACTTTTGTACAAGCCTAGACTACAGACAAATACTGTCGGAAAGTAAGGACTACCTCACATTTAATTATGTATTAGGCGTTTATTCAGAAATTTTTTTGTTGTTGTTGCGAGTCTGTTTTATATCCTCTCTTCTTCCTTGGTCTGTTATTGTGCTGTCCAAATAGTAAAACTCGTCTGCTACCATTAGTCTCTCATTTCCTAATCGGATTTCCTCGGTATTCCCTGATTTAAATTGACTACTCCAGTAGACCTACCCTTTCTTTTTTGTTATTGGTCATATTGCAATCTTTGTACATGACGCTACACATGTCATTGGAAGACATCGAAGTTTTTATTACCTCTTTCTGAGCCTTAATTTCCTTCGCGAATTTCTTCTTTGTTTCGTTTACTTGTTGCTCAAGATACAGGTTTACAACACTGTCTCACTCCCTATTTAATACATCTCTTTCACATCCTCCGACTCTTACAACTACAGAATTTTTTCTGTCTGAATTGTGAATAACCTTTGGCTCCCTGTATTTTATTCCTACACCCTCAGAATTTCAATCAGTGTATTGCAGTCAACACGTTGCCTACCAGCAATGATAATATCATGGGCTACTGAATATGAGGTGGATCTGTATCTGTTTAGCAACCAAAATATTTTATCTGAGTACTGAATGCAACAAACAGTACTGTCTTGCCTAGGAAGTTCTCGTCACAGTGAATCATAAATAACAAGTATTGAGAAAATGTATTTACATCGGCAACTTTGAAGGAAATAAGATTCAATTTTGCGTCCCTTTGGCGACGTGGTGATCAGAGACGGCGCACAAGCTCTTGTTGGACAGGGTCAGGAGAGAAGCATACCCGTATTCGGTTACTAAATATAGGGAAGTCACGAAAAACCTGAGACTGCATCGGTGGTTGGAGTAGGTACGTTTCACGAGTTGTTGTTGCATTCTGCGTGCTGTCAGGTAGCAGCCTTGAAGTGGGAAGCTATGGGAAGGAGATGAAGTTCTCGTTTGAGTCAGTTATGTCACTAGGTGCACGCAGACCACGACTGTATATTGGTCGCTTGGTCACCTTCACACTTTATTACAATTTTACTTGATCGTGTACAACATTTACGTGAATTTGATTAAACGTAATGCCTACTGACCGCTTTCGAGCTCAAGTCCAATTTTACAGGAGCACAACCGATGATAAGCAATGCATGCGAGTAGAAAAGAAGTGGACAAATCAAGAGACTATGTGTAATTACAAAATTAGTCAAGTTACAACATAGGCAAATAGGTGTTTTCTCCGTGTGAGACTGTTTTTGACATTTGAAAATAGAGGAATGTTTCAGTACATATTGGCTTATCTAATTGAGCTGTTTAGTGACATCCATCATATACGCTCAACTTTTAATTGTCCTTAAACGTTCAAATAACTTACGAGAATGTTGCCGATAACGTCATCGCTAACCGATAGTCTTTCGACAGGTGGTTGTTCTGTCATTTACTTATACATTCATTTTCTGCCTTGAAAATGAGAGTATGGTAACCTGTCAAAATATCGGCTGTTAACGAGGAGGTTACCCTGCTGCGTTACCGTAAGTTATATCAAATTGTATACGTCGGGAGCAGCTAATGTTTCAAATTGTCCTTCCCCGTTGTAAACTTAAGACAATAGTCATCATCGAAATCATGATGGATTTTAAGTATTAATGCTACGTTTATTTTTATGGCCTGATGACTGTCTTTTAGAGAGAACCTGGTGGAGCAATAAAGTTACTTCCGTAAAATTTACGACGGTTCTGCTGTCTTACTTTGGGACGATGTTGACTGGAATACTCTCTTTCAAATTCTGAAGGTGGCAGGGGTAAACTACTGGGAGCGAAAGGCTATTCACAATTTGTACAGAAAGCAGATGGCAATTATAAGAGTCGAGGGACATCAAAGGGAAGCAGTGGTTGGGAAGGGAGTGAGACAGGGTTGTAGCCCCTCCTCGATGCTATTCAATCTGTATATTGAGCAAGCAGAAAAAGGAAACAAAAGAATGATGCGGAGTAGGTTGGTTGGTTGTTTCGGGGAAGGAGACCAGACATCGAGGTCATCGGTCTCATCGGATTAGGGAAGGACGGGGAAGGAAGTCGGCCGTGCCCTTTGAAAGGAACCATCCCGGCATTTGCCTGGAGCGATTTAGGGAAATCACGGAAAACCTAAATCAGGATGGCCGGACGCGGGATTGAACCGTCGTCCTCCCGAATGCGAGTCCAGTGTCTAACCACTGCGCCACCTCGCTCGGTGCGGAGTAGGTATTAAAATCCATGGAGAGGAAATAAAAACTTTGAGGTTCGCCGATGACATTGTAATCCTGTCAGAGACAGCAAAGGACTTTGAAGAGCAGCTGAACGGAATGGACAGTGTCTTGAAAGGAGGGTATAAGAGGAACATCAACAAAAGCAAAACGAGGATAATGGAATGTAGTCGAATTAAGTCGGGTGATGCTGAGGGAATTAGATTAGGAAATGAGACGCTTAAAGTAGTAAAGGAGTTTCGCTATTTGGGGAGCAAAATAACTGATGGTGGTCGAAGTAGAGAGGATATAAAATGTAGAATGGCAATGGCAAGGAAAGCGTTTCTGAAGAGGAGAAATTTGTTAACATCGAGTGTAGATCTGAGTGTCAGGAAGTCGCTTCTGAAAGTATTTGTATGGAGTGTAGCCATGTATGGAAGTGAAACATGGACGATAAATAGTTTTGACAAGAAGAGAATAGAAGCTTTCGAAATGTGGTGCTACAGAAGAATGCTTAAGATTAGATGGGTAGATCACATAACTAATGAGGATGTATTGAATAGGATTGGGGAGAAGAGAAGTTTGTGGCACAACTTGACCAGAAGAAGGGATCGGTTGGTAGGACATGTTCTGAGGCATCAAGGTATCACCAATTTAGTACTGGGGGGCAGCATGGAGGGTAAAAATCGTAGGGGGAGACCAAGAGATGAATACACTAAGCAGATTCAGGATGATGTAGGTTGCAGTAGGTACTGGGGGATGAAGAAGCTTGCACAGGATAGAGTAGCATGGAGAGCTGCATCAAACCAGTCTCAGGACTGAAACCACAACAACAACTTTGGGACGCCGATGTTGGTGAACGTCGTCCGCTCAATTTCCTGGCGAAGATGTAACCGTTTTTCCCTACATGTCGGCCACACGGACGAGCACTGTTGTGCGTCGGGTGTCTTCGCGAAGTACGCCAGGATCGGTGGCATTGTAATAGCAGTGGCGGAGGGACGTAGGGGGAACAGCGGCGGCTGCCGTGTCGGGAGCCGAATCAGCTCTGGCGGAAGCCAAACAGCGGCCGGCCGGCCGGCACGGCTCATTGAGCACGCTGGGGCCCGCTCCGTAAACTGGCCGTGGTATTAGGCGGGCGCATTAGTTGGCGCCTCGGCTGCTCGTTCAACTACCGACAGCTCACCTAGTCTCGTCGGGTATTGCGTTCGCGTCGCTTATCTTCGTCTACTTACGCCTGGGACACTAGGGCTGACTAGGATGCTTACGCTACCGTTGTTCTCTGCCATCATTCGGATTGGGGCTTTCATTGAGAAAAAAAAGGCGTACGCGTACGGTAAGAGCATTCTAAACCAAAAAGCATTACGGTCGAAGAAACCTTTACGGGGATGAAGTCTGAGCGTTCAGTCCCACGCAATATATAGAATTCTTGAAATAATACTTCGTCTGTTTGAAGTTTCCGAGTCACAAGTATATGGAGAACACCGGAAATAAAATTTTATTTTCTCGCTTCCTTTCCGTTTCAGTAAGCCTATTGTAGCTAGTTGTCTATAAAAGTTTCCCACTCTAACGACTATAGGCTGTGCAGTCATAAAGGAAGTCTGCTTGTGTCAGAGATGCAGCTGATAGCTGTCCTGTACTGGTGTTGGCAGTTTTAATCACTGGAAAAGGCGCCTCTAATACTTTCTCCCGAAAGAATCGTGGCGGCACTCGAAATATTTCGTCAGCTGTGTCAAGAGCAACGCCACGAGTTAGCAGGTGTTTGTCTTATCAGCCAGTAAGTTTTCCGAAGGCCGCAGAAATGTCTACAACGAGGATCGCGTCCTGTGGGGCAAGAGCGACAGCGCATTACGGAGACACATCGCTTTACAATTATACAACGCAGGATCCGTTTGTCTAGGATGTTCGGAAATTGCAAAGGACCATTTGCAGCCGTTCGCCCCCTTTTTATCTACGCTAAGGAGATTTCTATTCTCAGACTTTATGTCTGGTCAAAAATGGACAGTGACGCGGACCTTGATTAAGCGTGACTTCCTTTTAACTGTACGGTATATGTTATATTGCATTTAGGAACTTTCGGGTCATTGAACATGTATCAATAATTACAGATTTTTGTAGTTGTATATATATGTTTGGATGTAGCTGTATTGCAGTGATGTACTGGTGGATATTGTGAGGTATGACTCCTGTAGTTGATAGTATAATTGGTATAATGTCGACTTTATCCTGATGCCACATGTCCTTGACTTCCTCAGCCAGTTGGATGTATTTTTCTATTTTTTCTCCTGTTTTCTTCTGTATATTTGTTGTGTTGGGTATGGATATTTCAATTAGTTGTGTTAATTTCTTCTTTTTATTGGTGAGTATGATGTCAGGTTTGTTATGTGGTGTTGTTTTATCTGTTATAATCGTTCTGTTCCAGTATAATTTGTATTCATCATTCTCCAGTACATTTTGTGGTGTGTACTTGTATGTGAGAACGTGTTGTTTTGTTAGTTTATGTTTTATGGCAAGTTGTTGATGTATTATTTTTGCTACATTGTCATGTCTTCTGGGGTATTCTGTATTTGCTAGTACTGTACATGCGCTTGTGATGTGATCTACTGTTTCTATTTGTTGTTTGCAAAGTCTGCATTTATCTGTTGTGGTATTGGGATCTTTAATAATATGCTTGCTGTAATATCTGGTGTTTATTGTTTGATCCTGTATTGCAATCATGAATCCTTCCGTCTCACTGTATATATTGCCTTTTCTTAGCCATGTGTTGGATGCGTCTTGATCTATGTGTGGCTGTGTTAGATGATACGGGTGCTTGCCATGTAGTGTTTTCTTTTTCCAGTTTACTTTCTTTGTATCTGTTGATGTAATGTGATCTAAAGGGTTGTAGAGGTGGTTATGAAATTGCAATGGTGTAGCCGATGTATTTATATGAGTGATTGCTTTGTGTATTTTGCTAGTTTCTACTCGTTCTAGAAAGAATTTTCTTAAATTGTGTATCTGTCCATAGTGTAGGTTTTTTATGTCGATAAATCCCCTTCCTCCTTCCTTTCTCCTTAATGTGAATCTTTCTGTTACTGAATGTATGTGATGTATTCTATATTTGTGGCATTGTGATCGTGTAAGTGTATTGAGTGCTTCTAGGTCTGTGTCACTCCACTTCACTACTCCAAATGAGTAGGTCAATACTGGTATAGCATAAGTATTTATAGCTTTTGTCTTGTTTCTTGCTGTCAATTCTGTTTTCAGTATTTTTGTTAGTCTTTGTCTATATTTTTCTTTTATTTCTTCTTTAGCATTTGTATTATCTATTCCTATTTTTTGTCTGTATCCTAGATATTTATAGGCATCTGTTTTTTCCATCGCTTCTATGCAGTCGCTGTGGTTATCCAATATGTAATCTTCTTGTTTAGTGTGTTTTCCCTTGACTATGCTATTTTTCTTACATTTGTCTGTTCCAAAAGCCATATTTATATCATTGCTGAATACTTCTGTTATCTTTAGTAATTGGTTGAGTTGTTGATTTGTTGCTGCCAGTAGTTTTAGATCATCCAATGTGTGATTTTGTGTGGGTATGTTCCAGTAATATTCTATCCATAATTTGTATTATTTAGCATGTTGGATAGTGGGTTCAGAGCAAGGCAGAACCTGAAAGGACTTAGTGAGTCTCCTTGGTATATTCCACGCTTAATCTGTATTGGCTGTGATGTGATGTTATCTGAATTTGTTTGGATATTAAGTGTGGTTTTCTAGTTTTTCATTACTGTGTTTAGAAACTGTATCAATTTAGGATCTACTTTGTATATTTCCAAAATCTGTAGTAACCATGAGTAGGGTACACTATCAAAAGCTTTTTGGTAATCAATGTATGCGTAGTGTAGCAACCATTGGTTAGTTTTAGCTTGATATGTCACCTCTGCATCTATTATCAGTTGCTCTTTACATCCTCGTGCTCCTTTGCAACAGCCTTTTTGTTCTTCATTTATATTTTTATTCTGTGTTGCATGTGTCATTAATTTCTGTGTAATGACTGAAGTTGCAATAAACTATGTAAACGAACGACTGATGTGGACAGATTTGACAGTGTCTAGCAAGAAAATTAGGATTGTGTCAGTATGTTCGCATTGTGAAGGGACAGATCAAGATAAGATGGATAGTTTTTATGAAGCACTCAGTGATGTAGTTATTAGAGTAAAGGACAAGGACAGTGTTCTGCTCATGGGTGATTTTAACGCCAGGATTGGAAATCGAACAGAAGGGTATGAAAAGGTTATGGGTAAATTTGGAGAGGATATGGAGGCCAACAGGAACGGGAAACAACTCTTGGATTTCTGTGTCAATATGGGCTTAGTATTCACAAACTCCTTTTTTAAACATAAGAACATTCACCGGTATACTTGGGAAGGCAGGGGAACCAGATCTGTCATTGACTATATAACAACAGGTCAGGAATTCAGGAAGGCTGTGAGGGACACACGTGTATTCAGGGGATTCTTTGATGACACTGATCATTATTTAATATGCAGTGAAATTGGGATTGTGAGGCCGAAAGTGCAGGAGGTCAGGTCCATATGTAGGAGGATAAGAGTGGAGAAACTTCAGGATAAGGAAATCAGGCACAAGTACATAACAGCGATCTCAGAAAGGTACCAGTTAGTTGAATGTAGTCAATTACAGTCATTGGAAAAGGAATGGACAAGGTACAGGGACACAGTACTAGAAGTGGCTAAAGAATGTCTTGGAACGGTAGTGTGTAAAAGTAGGATGAAGCAAACAGCTTGGTGGAATGATACAGTCAAGGCAGCCTGTAAAAGGAAAAAGAAGGCGTATCAAAAATGGCTACATACCAGAAACCAGGTAGACAGAGAAAGTTATGTTGAAGAAAGAAACAAAGCCAAACAGATAATTGCAGCATCGAAGAAGAAATCGTGGGAAGCCTTTGGAAACAGGTTGGAGACTATGGGTCAAGCTGCTGGAAAACCATTCTGGAGTGTAATTAGCAGTCTTCGAAAGGGAGGTAAGAAGGAAATTACAAATATTTTGGACAGGTCAGGAAAACTGCTGGTGAATCCTGTGGATGCCTTGAGCAGATGGAGGGAATATTTTGAAGAGTTGCTCAATGTAGGTGAAAATACGATCAGTAATGTTTCAGATTTCAAGGTAGAATGAGATAGGAATGATGATGGAAATAGGATCACATTTGAGGAAGTGGAAAAAATGGTCAATAGATTGCAGTGCAATAAAGCGGCTGGGGTGGATGAAATTAAGTCGGAACTCATCAAATACAGTGGAATGTCAGGTCTTAAATGGCTACACAGGATAATTGAAATGGCCTGGGAGTCGGGACAGGTTCCATCAGACTGGACAAAAGCAGTAATCACACCAATCTTTAAACATGGAAACAGAAAAGATTGTAACAACTACAGAGGTATCTCTAATCAGCGTTGTGGGTAAAATCTTCTCAGGTATTGTTGAAAGGAAAGTGCAAGTATTTGTTGAGGACCAATTGGATGAAAATCAGTGTGGGTTTAGGCCTCTTAGAGGTTGTCAGGACCAGATCTTTAGCTTACGGCAAATAATGGAGAAGTGTTATGAGTGGAACAGGGAATTGTATCTATGTTTTATAGATCTAGAAAAGGCATATGACCGGGTTCCTAGGAGGAAGTTATTGTCTGTTCTACAAGATTATGGAATAGGAGGCTAACTTTTGCAAGCAATTAAAGGTCTTTACATGGATAGTCAGGAAGCAGAGTTGACGGTAAAATGAGTTCATGGTTCAAAGTAGTTTCAGGGGTAAGACAAGGCTGCAACCTGTCTCCACTGTTGTTCATATTATTTATGGATCATATGTTGAAAACAATAGACTGGCTGGGTGAGATTAAGATATGTGAACACAAAATAAGCAGTCTCGCATATGCGGATGACTTAGTTGTGATGGCAGATTCGATTGAAAGTTTGCAAAGTAATATTTCAGAGCTGGATCAGAAATGTAAGGACTATGGTATGAAGATTAGCATCTCCAAAACGAAAGTAATGTCAGTGGGAAAGAGATATAAACGGATTGAGTGCCAAATAGGAGGAACAAAGTTAGAACAGGTGGACGGTTTCAAGTACTTAGGATGCATATTCTCACAGGATGGAAACATAGTGAAAGAACTGGAAGCGAGGTGTAGCAAAGCTAATGCAGTGAGCGCTCAGCTACAATCTACTCTCTTCTGCAAGAAGGAAGTCAGTACCAAGACTAAGTTATCTGTGCACCGTTCAATCTTTCGACCAACTTTGTTGTATGGGAGCGAAAGCTGGGTGGATTCAGGCTACCTTATCAACAAGGTTGAGGTTACGGATATGAAAGTAGCTAGGATGATTGCAGGTACTAGTAGATGGGAACAACGGCAGGAGGGTGTGCACGATGAGGAAATCAAAGAAAAACTGGGAATGAACTCTATAGATGTAGCAGTCAGGGCGAACAGGCTTAGATGGTGGGGTCATGTTACACGCGTGGGAGAAGCAAGGTTACCAAGAGACTCATGGATTCAGCAGTAGAGGGTAGGAGGAGTCGTGGCAGACCGAGGAGAAGGTACCTGGATTCGGTTAAGAATGATTTTGAAGTAATAGGTTTAACATCAGAAGAGGCACCAATGTTAGCACTGAATAGGGGATCATGGAGGAACTGTGTAAGGGGGGGGGGGGGGGCTATGCTCCAGACTGAACGCTTAAAGGCATAATCAGTCTTAAATGATGATGATGATGACTGAAGTTAATATTTTGTATATTGTTGGTAGGCATGTTATGGGGCGATATTTAGCTGGGTTTGCTGTGTCTGCTTGATCTTTAGGTTTCAGGTAAGTTATTCCATGTGTAAGTGTATCAGGGAACGTGTATGGGTCTGCAATGTAACTGTTAAATAATTTAGTTACATGTGAATGTGTTGAGGCGAACTTCTTTAGCCAGAAATTTGCTATATTATCTTTTCCAGGGGCTTTCCAGTTGTGCGTAGAATTAATTGCTCAGGTGACTTCATGTTGCAAAATTATCACTTCAGGCATTTGTGGTGACATCTTGTATGAGTCTGTTTCTGCTTGTATCCACCGCGCATGCCTGTTATGTTGTACCGGGTTTGACCATATGTTTCTCCGGAAGTGTTCCATGTCTGTTATATTTGGTGGATTGTCTATTTTAATGTGTGTGTCATCTATTGTCTGGTAAAATTTCTGTTGGTTTGTGTTGAATGTTTGGTTTTGTTTCCTTCTATTTTCACTTTTTTTCTATCTTCTAAGTCGTTTGGCCAATACTTGTAATTTCTGCTTCTTTTCATGTAATTGCTCAATCGCTTCTTGTTTTGAGATTTTACCTAACCTTTTTCGTTTTTTTCCTGACACTTCATTTCTTTCAAATTGTGTTAGCTGTCCGATGTTTTTTCTCAGTTTTTCTATTCTGATCTGTAGCCTGTATTGCCATGCTGGTTTTGTGGGTTTCTTCTGTGTGTTGGTTGGTTCTGATCTCCAACATACCTGTATTTCGATATGAATTAACAGTAATGTAAGTTTGTCTGCAGAAGGCTCAGCAGAACAATATTGTTGTGGAACAGCATCACTTTAAGATTTACAAAAACACGTCATGACAACTAAAGAGTCATAATGAGTACGAAACACACGGGAAGACGTCAGCTTCGTCCCGAGTCTGACAGACAACGGACCCTCAGAGCGTTGGGTTCTTCCCAGCGTATTTTTAGTACTTATTGATACGAGAATTTAGTTTCACTTACATCTGTACGTATCGGACAATCTGTCTCGTCATGCTTTATATTATGGGCCACTGGTTCCATTGAGATTAATAACTGACTGTAAAGCATTAAACATGCTGACAAACTATTCAACAACAACTCTGTTGTGTGCTTGTACGTTTGCCTAACGTGTTTCCACTACGCTCGACAGAGTGTCACGCTAACAGAACAGCCGTTTCCAGGTGACCGCAGGCGTACATCCAGTCAGCACCGTCACCTTTTTCTCGTCATTAGTAGAATACTTCTGAAACCTATTTTTCATCAAAATGTCACAGGACTCCGGAAACATACAGTTGTGTCTCTTCACACATTTAGGACAAGCAACGCAATAGTTTCGACAGATGTGATACATTGGTTCACGATAATTCTTATCTGCACAGAGTTCAGTGCAGGACTCACCTCTATAGAAATTATGTTTGGTCAACATGTGACCAAAGTGATGGTGTCGAATATAAGACTGGCGGCTGTTATACGAATTTAAATACTATGTGGCAGCCTTAGACCATACAAGAATGCAGAACTTCCACCATCTTGCAAGTGTGTCAGCTCCTGCGACGAGTAACAGAGGATGGTGGCGCTTTTAGCCACGCGCAGCTATCAAGGATTTCGTTCTCTTTGATTTCTCTAAATCGCTTGAAGATAATGTCAGGAACGTTCCTATGGAAAGACTCGTTCGATATGCTTTCCCATGCCATGCTTGCGATCCATCTCTCATGGCCTCTTCGTGAATGGGATGTTAAAATCAAGGTCCCTTTATTTTCCAAATATTTTAAGTGAAACTTCAAGGATTGTTGAATCTGTTCCATTAAACATTCCATGGAGTTCAGTTTTCCTTCTATTTACGGCCCTAGGGAAACTAACTTGGTGGACAATTAATGACTAATGATTATCAAACATTTGCCGGGTCCCTCCCTCCCTCCCATAAACTTACTGGACTTCTGAACAGATTTTCAAACAGAAAGTCATAAAATATGTAGTGTACACTCCGAACAGAAACTCGTTTAATTATTTGTAAGTATACAACACCGGTACTGTTCTGATGATACTGACCAAGTATCTATGCTAGAACGAACCTCATTTTAGTCTGATGCTTTCAAGTCGTCGTGTGTTCGCTTACGTAACTTGCAAAATTTATTTCGGATTTTCCTTCGTTAGACGTGAAGTCATTGTAAATGAAGTGTAATTTTTTGAAGTCACAAAATGCCGATCCATCTATGTAGTTTATATATAAGCTGAGCTATTTAAAAAAATTTTGCTCCTTCCATCCTGTTGACAAATATGTGGTGTGTGGAATGATTTATTTTGTCTGCAGCGCAGCATGAGCTGCAATGAAACTCCTGCAGCATGTCTCGGCCAATTTTGTCCATCATTCCGACAAAAATTCAAAGCGAGCGAGCGTGTGTGCATTAGAGATGGGGGATCCGCTCTTGAACTGATTCATAGAGTTGAATCTTTCAAAGGAGTGAACAATCAGTGATTCAGAAAAAAAAGAACGGTAGCTCCAAACGTTTCCCACGGCAGAGAGAGAGAGAGAGAGAGAGAGAGAGAGAGAGAGAGACACGGAGCATATCAGCAGCGCCTCTGCTGGTCACAGCACAGTGCACGCCACACAACACAGCCAGCGCCGGCCTCTGCCCTGCTTCTACCTTGGCTGCCTGCATTGTGCAGTGCCCCATTGGATTTTGTGTTTCATATATGCCATGCCGCCTCTGTGCGTCGTCTGCCGCGTGCAGTGTCTGGCGCAGCTTAACTTCGCATCGCACTCTGTCGGCGATCGTTTCAGTCGCATGTCCTGCCCTCTGGGCAGTTGATGCGAGCAACAGGACAGAGCCACCTAGCAGATAACATAGGAACTACTTGCAACAACCTGCTCGCAAGGGAATGGACTATTTGTCTCCGAGCGGGTGAGTTCACCGCTCCCCCCACCCTCGGAACTCGCCCGCTCAACGCTCACCCCACTGTTCTCGACTTTAGCCAGAGCGTTGAGCAAAGCAACTCAGGTGTCACTCTGGTCTCTGCGGTCTTAGCTCACGCAGTAGCAGTAATACAGCTCGCGGCTCGACCTGCTCGACTCAGTGCTTCTGCATCGGAGTTCGTCTCTACTGGATATTGTTCTTCGTAGTAATACCGCTATGTAGATTACATTATAATGTTATGTATACATCATTTGTTTTTATTTTATTTTTATTTGTTTAAACTGAACAGATTAGGTTCCTGACGACTCCTCTTACTATAGGATTTTTATTATGGACACTCGAATTTACACTTTAATTACGAGCGAACCGATAAACGTATCGCAAAATGTGATACACCAATATTTTCCTTGTTTTATTCTGCGTAAGGCTATATGCAGCACTTTCGTTTTACAGTCAAATTTATATTTTTTTTCTTATTCTGGTATGCATTTTGCGATTTTAGGCGTCTTCGGAAGGAAACGTTCACTTTAAAAATATATGGCTTGCGATGTATTTGTACGAGGTTAATGAAATTTTAATACATTATAGCCAAATATATTGTTAATGTAAATCTCAAGTTACAACATTTTCCGATCACCCAAAAAACCACGATAGTGCAAAATAAATCAATAATCAAAAACTTTGTCATATCGTGGAAATTTCAATAAACAATACAAAATTCTTACTCATTATCTGTGTTACTTCAAAATAGGATCAAATAAGATCAAAATACAGGTATAGTACTGGAATAACCCAAGTTTAAAGGGCAACGTGCCTTCCATTTATTTTCTATTGTAAATGAGTGGTGAGTCATGAAAAAGAGCTAATTCATTTCAGGGAGTGAACAGTTCTGATCTGATCTCTGAAAAGAACAGTTTTGCCCATCTCTAGTGTGCATGCGTGCGAAACTAATAATCTCGGTAAGCGCCAGACTGAGAACCACGTTTGCATTAAAAGCAGTAACTCAGTTTTTAATACGTGTCGGTCTTCTCATTTCCCGGAACGACTTTTCGTTGTGGCAAGAAATCCTTTCTTTCCTGAGGCATACAGTGAAGTCAAACGTAGGGCTTTACAGAGTTGTCCTGCGGTTTTACACTTAAGCTGGTGAAGTGCTTGAATTTGTCATACGTGTCTGAAAAGCACCTTGTTATCCATCGGGGCTGTAAGAGGCCTCTATTGTCAGACCTTTGCGCCACACAGCGTAAAATACCTGTGTGAAAGATTACAACGAGTTATGAATATTTCTTTTTGTTTCACCTCCGATTTTTTTTCCATCCATTCAAAGAATAAATATCATTACAAGGGTCAATTACATCCAATTCGTTGTTAGCACAGTACCTTATTTTCAACGAAACACTACTACAATGTAAATTAAAGGAATGCTGTTACGCCATCGAACAGTTATAATCGATGCAACTGTAGCACCATTGGTTCACAGCGTTACGAGGTTTTACAATTTATACTTTCAGCACTGGAGATTGTCAATAGGTAACGATGGTCTGGACATCAGCGTTTGAATCCTGTGAATGAAGAGCTTGTATTAGTAGCGCTCGGTCGCTTTGAAATTGGCGATTACGACAGGTACATAATGACTTTATGAGCAATCAATTCAAATGCAAATCCTCTGCTATAAAATATTCCATAATGGAGTCAAAAGGTGGCTTTGCGATGCATTACGTTCCATCGACGTATTAGTGCCAGCGATAACACGACTGCGTCCTCTGCCTCGGAACCGCAAACAAACATTTGTAATTAGACCGTAGAGTACGTACAATGTCGGAATGTGCTTAATTTCTTTTGACACCAGTACTACCTGACAGAGTGGGTAAAATGAGGAAAATATGGAAGGCCAGAGGATACAGCTGATTGTGTGTGTGATTTTGTAGTTTCCCTAAGAGTTCTTGCACTGTAATGATTACCGGGTGTAAGGTATTAGCCTAGATCTCACATCAACTGATCACAGTAGACGCAGAAAACGGGAAACAGGAGGGTAGAGCCGAAGTTTTATCCCAGCTGCTCCACTTCTAGTTACAGACTTGCGTCGTCTCATTCGTTAGCGACAGTCTGTAGCTGTTATTAAAATTACTGGACACCGACAAGCGCCCCGTTGTGGTTTAATGAGCAAATCACAAAGTCAGGCCGCAGCCTAACGTTGTCCAGCTGCTTAGTGATCACTGTGTTGCAGACGATACGTGTTTTAATTCATATTCAGGTAGTCTTTGATCAGCAAAGCACTTCCAAACCAGTTCGAAAACAGTGGTTCATCAAAACCCGCAATTCATTTTCTCTCCGCAATTCTGTCCAAACTGAACGTCATTATGTGGAGGGAGGAAGAAAATTAATAAGAGACATTAGGTGAGGCTTTAATTATTCGTTGACATGGAGGTTATTAGATCACAAGAGAGATGAGAATGATGATTACGAAAAACTATCGTAATACTGATGAAGTAACCGTATCAACATTCAGCTGAAGTAATTTAGGGAAATCTCAAGAAACCTAAATTTGAATGGCCACACGGTTATGGGTTTCTCCTTCGTGTAGCAGTCCACTGTGAAGCACTCCATCACCGCGCTCGGTGCGTGAGGAAGAGTACGTTCCACACCATGTAAATCAGCTTGTACATGATGTGGCATAGTTGGAGGAGTGAACTGCAGCGGTATGAAAAATTTATCAGTTGATACTCTTCAGTTGCGAACCCCTTATGGTGGTGATGCCTTATGGTGATACGACCACCACCACCACCACCTTTATTGTTATCAGTGTGCTCTCAAATCAACGTGTGTACGTAGCCATAGGATAATAAGAAAAATACATCGCAAGGAAAGTGTAAGATCAAGAAACATAAAAAAGAGGTATTCACCTTACTAACTGCGGATGTATAGACATTCACAAGCTAGAAGATATAGTGTGACAAAATATCAGTAAAGTTAATAAAAGCCATAACAATTGTATGTCAGGTACATGCGTAGACTACGCCACAACTGGTTTCGTTCTAAATGAACATTTTCAGGTAGCACGAGTTGTGACACCGGCACATTTCTATCACTTGGTGAAAGTTAGTTATGAAGACTGTTGGTGAATTTTCGACCTCATCTGGAGACGTTCATTCATAACAAGGCCAGCCACGGCATGCCAAACCGCACACGAGTCGTGTGTGCGGTCCGCGTTTCATTTAGTATTGCCGTGTGGCGATTTTCGATCGGCACACCTCTCTTTAGTTCGGCAAAGTCATGGTGTCAGTGCTGTTTGCTCTTCGCTATTTCTTCGTGGTATAAGGAATGTTTACAGTTCCAGTGGCTATCTGCACAAAAAGAGGCAGTATAGCCGTCTGTTGTCACAATCCTTTAAAACTGAGTGAAAGAGGCAGAAGAGGGGGGGGGGGGGTGAGAATTCTTGATATTTATTATGCTGTTGTACAATGCACAGGTGCTGCAAATTTGCTATAAAACGCCATCACAATAACATGCAGAAAGAATCTGAAGATTTAGTTGACAGTGAAAGAGCAAAAAATTACAACGATCGACAGACAGGGTTAATTTCTCTGTACTCATGCCATTTATGCTAAATTTGGAGGCGTGTTTTTTTTGGTTTGTTCCTGTAGCTCAGTAAAGGTACTTTCCATACAAAAGATCCTTCTCAGAATACCTATCGACTTCGTCTCTAATGTAACACCTCACACGGTATGGTGGTAGTTTAGGAACACTATGTATCATACCAGAAGGATTTACTATTTCACCCGGGGTGAATATCGTATATTACGAAGTCGGCCAAAAATTTAAGTAGTAAAACTCGTTACCACCTTGTGTTTATTACGAAAGTCAGTAGTTGATAATGAATCCAGAAGCTACCACTCTTGAATTAAGTTTTTAAGGCTTTCATGATCACTTCCTGCCGTTTCTCCTCTTTACACTAGTTCCGCGATCTTCGGCCGACAATCCTTCAGTGTTTTTTTCCAAAGCTTCATCAGCGCGAGTGGCTAGTATTATCTATTGCTGGTCGCGGTTCCTACAGTGTTGACCAATTTAAGAACTCCAAAGTTCTGGATTCCAATGTTATCCCAGTTTTCGGGAACTATCGTACGGCACTCTAGTACCACGTCCAAAACAAGTTTTCCGTTCCACTTTGCGTTTGGTCTAGTGTCAACTACAGGTGTCGTTTCTCATAAAAGTTTTGTATCCTCTAATGCGTATTCCTTTCCTTCTGTTTCCAGCAGCTACTTGCTATGTGAATTTATGTAACAGGTTTCACTTGTTACGCAGGAAGAGCGATGGATTCACCGGTGTAAACTAACGCCCACCAGTTACGTTTTTTCAACGCATAGCACGCCGCGGTTCAGGTATTGATTCCAATTATCGTCTACTATTTACATTGGTATTTTGTGTGATGTCCGCGCATCTGTTCTGCTTCTCTCACCTGCACCCACATTTTTCTGATTTTCAGTTTTGGGCCTCCTTTACTGTGAGAAATTCACGCGAACCATCATTTGCACTGTTTGGTTACATGAAAATAATTAATGACACAGTTGCATGCTTTCTAAAAATGGAATTAAGTAAAAAATATTGTTAACTCTGTATTTCCACTTACATTACGACACATATTTTAGATAACAATTGCTGTTAATTTTTAAATGATTATGGAAACACAAGAGAATAAAATATTCTGGAAACAAGTTTTAATGAAAATTTTGAAGTTACTTCATTTCTGAACATTACAATAACAATGACCGTTATTGAAAATATAGCCGGTTTATTATCAGGCAATGATGTGAAACTATAATAAGCCAAACAATCATTTTTAAGAACTATTCCCGACAAAACACTAAGATACAAAGAAAATTAGCTAATAAAATTTTTTTGTAATTTACGCAAAAAACAAAATGTTATCCGAAAAATGATCATCAGAAACGGCTGTAGGTTTGCTTCATTTGCATAATGCTATTTTCTCTGGGTGCAACAGATGACAAAGTTTCGCATTTATGAACGCAGGCACGCTACACACACGTCCGAGGACCGGGTACTTTACGAATCAAACGAGCTGCTTGGGTGAAGCTCCCGATGCTCTTGCCAAATAGATAGGCTTCACTTGTGGAATCTGGTGTATCAGACTCCTTTTAGCTCTTATTTTTAGTTATTTCGATTCCACCCATCACCAAGTGATTCCTCCGATTCCAGTCAGTTATTTTTGTGCGTTTGTATTCTTGTTACAAAGTCTCACACGGAAGAGATGTTGGACATAAGTTTATTCGGATACACATTCTTGTCTTTAAACTTTTTTCGTTGCTTTCTTTTACTCTTAACGGTATCTTACAAATATTGTCGTTAAATAGGCTGCGATGTCCGTAGCGTAGGTGGTGAGCTTTTGGTCACCGATGAAGCGACAAGGATATGTCGAAATGTGTGACGAAATATTGAAGGAAAAGAAGGTTGTGGCCTTCTAACTTTAAGCAGTGAAATGATGTGGTAATCTCGTTTGCCCACTGGGGGCAACTTTTTTGCAACGCAAAATCCGTAACTACGTTGTAAGTGGACAGAGCCCATTTCTGAACTATGCCGCATAGTGTGAAAGGTAGTGACAGGGAGACGGCTGTCAGCCATTCTGAATTATCTCACCTTAAAATGTGAAACAGTATCAAACGTAATGTTGGAGTTTGCTGTCCAACATCACTGTATATTTTACCCTAATGAGAGAATCGGTGTCTCCATTCACGATTTTTTTTTCCTTTCTCCTGGATAACACGTTTAACGTGACCTCTCTGTCATGTTGACAGAAACAGATGATTGTATGACATAATTATGAAAGTCCCTCTTGTCTGAACTAATTATGAAAGTACCTCGAAAGCTAATTTTTCAGTTTGCTAAGAATTCTGTTTTATTCCTTTACTTTTATATTTTCATAACATTACAATTTATTTCGAAATCATTGTTACGGAGAAATTATTATCGTCTTTTTTTGTTCGGAACTCAGCTTTAGTCATTACTGCAGCGTTTCTGGAAGTAAGATTTGTTTCACTATATTCTAGGGCATTCTGCACTTTGTTTTTTTTTATATTATTTACGGCCTTGTAACGTTCCCTGAGGTTTATCTACGTTCCAGACAATGGAGGTTAACCTGTAATACTACGTGAGTTCGGAAGATTTAAACCACATGCCGGCAACAGTACAAGCCCCCGCATTGCGCTGTGGCTCTCTCGGTTGCTGTGTGACGTGACAATAGTTGGTTGCAGTTGTTTTTGCTAGAAGGAGGGCTTCAGGAGTTCAGCCATTACACTTAACCTTGGTTTCTCAGCAGTCCCGTGAGGACACCAGGTAGTCGACGTCTATGAAGTGCAAAACTGTTCCCAATCTCCACCGTTATTCAACAGTACGATCAGGCTCACAGTGCATCAGGAGAGTTTTTTTTTTTTTTATATATAATATTGAGTACAGTGACAATTTGGATGCAGTACTCTTGCTTAAGGAACGATCAATTTCGGAAAGAGTATCAGTCCGCTCGATAGTGCATCACAGCTACCTTTGCCTTGTGAGACTTTGGGCTCTAGCGGTCCACTCAGTAAATTAAGCCCACTGTGTCAGTCGCAGCCGCATCAACTCTCTTTACATCATGTCACAGAGCGAGCAGGTTATACTGCAGATGTCCAGCAAGTCTCTTACACACAAACACATTCTCAAATACGGCATAGTTTTATGTCTGGGACATTACTCCAGAAATACGCACATCAAAAAAAAAATTTGTATCACCCCAGTTCCCAGACCTCCTGAAGACAGACGTTGACTGGATATTGTACACAGATACAGTCCCTGTGACTGTTCAGAGATGTCACTAAGCCCGCTCAAATTTGTAAACAACCATGCATGAGCACTGCCTATCAGACGGAGGGAGTCCGACAGCCGATCAGTTCCATTCATTTCACCAGGAAGGAGGTACACGGCTCGTGTTGTCGTAGTTCAACCATGCCTGGACGGTCAATACCGCGGTTCGATCACGTCCGCATTGTTACTTTGTGCCAGGAAGGACTCTCAACAAGGAAAGTGAGCAGGCATCTCTGAGTGAACCAAATCTATGTTGTACGGACATTGAGGAGATAGAGAGAGGAACTGTTGATGACATGCCTCGCTCAGGCCACCCAAGGGTTACTATTGTAGTGGATGACCGCTACTTATGGATTATGGCTCGGAGGAATCCTGACGACAACGCCACCACGTTCGATAATGCTTTTCGTGCAACCACAGGTCGTCGTGTTAGGACTCAGAACTGTGCGCAATAGGCAGCATCATGCTGCAACTTCACTCCCGACGTCCATGTTCATCTTTGGAACCATGACACCATTTAGCGCGTTACAGATTGGCCCAACAACATGCCGAATGGACCGCTCAGGATTGGCATCACGTTTCAGTCACCGGTGAGTATCGCATTTGCCTTCAACCAGACAATCGTCGGAGACGTGGTTGGAGGCAACCCGGTCAGACTGACCGCCTGAGACACACTGTCCAGCGAGTGCAGAAATGTGGATATTCCCTGATGTTTTGGGGTGGCATTATGTGGCGCCGATGTACGCCCCTAGAGGTCATGGAAGGCGCCGTAACGGCTGTACGACACGTGAATGCCATCGTCTGACCGATAGTGCAACCATATTGGCAGCATACTGGAGAGGCATTCGTCTTCATGGACGACTATTTGCGCCCCCGTCGGGCACATCTTGATAATGACTTCCTTGAACAAAACATCGCTCAACTAAAGTGGCCAGCATGTTATCCAGACATGAACTCTATCGAACATGCCTGGGATAGATTGAAAAGGGCTGTTTATGGACGACGTGACCCACCAACCACTATGAGGTAGCTACGTCGAATCGCCGTTGGGGAGTGTGACAATCTGGACCAACAGTGCCTTGATGAACTTGTGGATAGTATGCCACGACGAATACAGGTATGCATTAATGCAGGAGGACGTGCTACTGGGTATTAGAGGTACCGGTGTGTACAGCAATCTGGACCACCACCTCTGAAGGTCTCGCTGTATGGTAGTACAACGTGCAATGGGTGGTTTACGTGAGCAATAAAAAGGGCGGTAATGATGTTTATGTTGATCTATATTGCTATTTTCTGTACCGGTTCCGGAACTCTCGGAACCGAGGTGATGTAAAACTTTTTTGATGTGTAAATTTAATACAGCTCAAAAATATTTGGTTCCAAATTCAGATTTTCTCCAGCCCACCATCTGCTCGCCTGGTATTTGGCTGGAAAGTCTACATTGGGTCTGATCGCGAGGAGCCTACTTCGAAAGAGGGGGGGAGAGGGGGGAGAGGGAAAATAAAAACTTTACTTTTGGCCACTTCAAGGTGGCAAATGACATCTTGAAACGACGCAAATGAGCTGACACTCTGCGTCAATCTTTTTCGGCGGAAAAGTTATCTTAAATGGTCCACGTGCTGCTTCTAGTAATTACTCGCAGTAAAACCGAAGGATAATTATTTTGATATGGGTAATCAAAATACATAGCTTTAATTACATACAACGTTTCGCAACAGATGACACTACTGTTTCTTCGTTTAACTGTGTTCTAATAAGCTAGAGTATGTGTTTATAACGATGATAAGATACCAGATTAGGCAACTGCAGATGATATTCACTGTCACGGTATCAGCTTTTTCCATTAGAATTTGTCAGTTACTTGCACAATTAAACTGACAGTCACCGACGTGTCCCGGAAATGATCTCGTATAATAATTTCAATCCTCATCTCCACCCCACATTCCTCATCGCACCTCCCACTAAAATCAATATACAGTTCACCGTGACTACCGAAGTAGTAGTCCACCATATCGCAGCCTCAGGGACAGAGAACACTGGTTCCCTGAGAGTCTGGCGGCAATATCTTTCCGTGTCTCTGCTGCTTCTGCGAGAAGGAGTAGTAACACGTATGTCAGCACATCACTGCGACTCAGTAAGCCGGCCGCGGTGGTCGTGCGGTTCTAGGCGCTCCAGTCCGGAGCCGCGCTGCTGCTACGGTCGCAGGTTCGAATCCTGCCTCGGGCATGGATGTGTGTGATGTCCTTAGGTTAGTTAGGTTTAATTAGTTCTAAGTTCTAGGGGACTGATGACCACAGCAGTTGAGTCCCATAGCGCTCAGAGCCATTTGAACCATTTGACTCAGTAAGCCTCGATCTATTAAAACACTAGCGGGAAAGAAATGGTAGCAATGTATTTATCTCTCAAGTTGAATAAAGGTCTGTAACAGTAGAATTAATTAATAGAGTATGTAATCGAATATTATTAGAGAATAATATGGTGTTCATTTAATTTATGGACCCACATTCCAGACGCATCTGAATACCGGAGGAGACGTGGGGACCCACTTTTTGCTCATAAGATTAAGCCGCAGAAGTGGCATTGACAATACGAAGACTTGATATGCAGTGATATGCGTTTGGAGAGAGAAATCTTTTTAACTGACGTCAGAACTACACCATCTAGCAGATGTGAGCGTCCCCTCTATTCGACGTCATCGTCCAATAACCAGTCACAGACTGATGGTAGCAGCACTAGCAATGGAGAGTGTAGCAAGTGTATCGGTTATACGCGGAAATCAGTGCAGTCGTTGCCGTAATCCGGAAACTGATCGATTTATCAGACATCCAAAAGGGAGTGATCGTTGGCTTTCATGAGAAAAGTGGAACCATTTCCAAAACGGTGGCCGGCCGGCCGGCGTGGCCAAGCAGTTCTAGGTGCTAAAGTTTGGAACCGCAGGACCGCTACAGTCGCAGGTTCGAATCCTGCCTTGGGCATGGATGTGTATCGTGTCCTTAGGTTAGTTAGGTTTATGTAGTTTTAAGTTCTAGGGGACTGATGACGTCAGCAGTTAAGTCCCATAGTGCTCAGAGCCATTTGAACCAAAACGGCAATGATTGCAAATAGTTCGCGTTTCGTCATAGTTAAAGTATACCGTACATAGTAAAATGGCGCTACTAAAAACCGGTGCCGGGTGTGGGGTGAACGACAGCTGCGGAAATGTGTACTGTAAAACAGACGTGAAACTGTTGAGCAATTGACAGCCCATTTGAACCTAAGAGCTATCAACAGCGTCTACTTAGCGACCATTCAACGAACGTTGTTGCAAGTGAGCCTCCGCAGCAGGAGTCTGATTGTTATTTTGTCATCTGATGACATGGTTGGAGACCGTGGCTGTTATTTGAAGACAAATGTTGATGATGAGGCAGCAACCAGACACAAATTCACGATTATTTGAAGTTCCTGGTTACTGGTTTCGAATCATTACAACTCATCGTCAGACGGCTTTCATGGTTGCATTAGAACATGTGGTGTATTCAGTGACAAATCTAAAGGGTTCAGTGATACAAATTTATGTGTGCAAGAATGTGGCAGAAACTACTATCATTCGTTAGACGAAAACGATGAAAACAAACACTCCAGACCGACATTTCACGACAAGTGATCTATAAAACGTGCACTACATATTCTAATGAAAGCATGAAAGCCGTCTGACGATGAACCGTAATGATTCGAAACCGGTAAAGGTACCTTTTGAATAAAGGAACTTCAATTTGTGGCCGGTTGCTGTCTCAACACCATCAACAGTCTGATTCATGTACCCATGCTGACTGTTGTTCATCACCAACGAAGGCAGGAATGTGGGCGTCAGCATCGCAACTGTATGTCCACAGAGGCGACGCGTGATCTTTTCAGATGCATCACATTTTATGCTCCATCGGACAGATTGTGTTGGCTTGTACAGCGCGAAATGCCTGAAAGATAACAGGATAGGCCAGAGGAGGGAGCGTGGAGCGTTATGGTGGGGGGAATGTTTCCGTGGCATTCCCTGTGTGATCTCATCATTAAGGAAGGCACAATCGATCAGCCTAACTAAGCATCTACCCTCGTGGACCATGTTGAAGGCCCCCTACATGCAGTTTGGCCACCAAACACCCCTGAGTTAAACCCAGTCGGGAATCTGTACGAACACCACGACCGAACTGCTGACCTCAACCGAAAACCCCAGCGCAGCTGACCACGGCACTGGAGTGAATGGCTCCACATCCCTGTCGGTACCTTCAAGAATCTCATGGACTCTTTTGCTAGACGTCTCTGAGCGATCCGCACTGCAAAAGGTGGTTATTCATGCTTTTGACAGGTGGTCACATTGGTGAGACTGGACAGTGTATAATAACCGATGTGATGCAGATTCAGCAACTTTTTTTTTTAACTATATGCTACCAAAGCGTTTTATTGTTTCACGAAGTTACGTATTACTATATTGAAATACATCAGTATATACTGAAAAGTAACGGTAAATATCGTACTTCAGCGTTTTGTGGAGAGTTTCCAAGGAGATCAGCACATTATATGTGGGAAGGTTTTCTTTTCTTTATTCGCATCCAAAGGAAAATCCGCCGAGTGAGGACCATTTTACTCTAAATCTTCTAAGTGATAAGAATAGAGAATTTAATAATAGATAACATACCGGGTTTATCAACTGTAAGAAACAGTTTGATCGTGTACCCAGGAAAGGGCTTGTTGAGTCTGTAGCAGACGATAAAATACATTATCAAAGGAAATAATTAATTTAGAAATTGTAATTATAGAGGACATATGATCTCACTGAAAATAGGAACAAGAACTAATAGACTGTGGAGTGCAACAAGTTTATCTATCTTCAAAATTTGTATCACTGCACCTTTAGGGAGATGGGTACTAAAAATTGCTGGCATCACTGAAGTTCAAGGCACCATCTTACGTACATAATACATACAAAGACGTGTTTTCTTTATTAATATCCGAGATAAACTGCAGCACTGCATTGGCCAACTAAATATTGATGGAAATTTATAATATAGCGATATCTTAAACGAAAACTCTTATGTAAGAAATATTGGGAAGGAAGTAGGCTGTAGGCTGTAGACTTCTCAGTGGAACCCTAACGGCCTTTGCTGTATGCCATTTATGGGGCTTTACAGAAAACCTAAATTTGCATAGCCACAGGGAGATTCGAATCGCTGTCCTTCCGAATGCTCTGCCATATTCTACTAAGTCTTCAAAAGTTGAAGTGCAAAAAACAAACAGGATAACCTGATGAAAGTTTCAGCACCACCAACCCTCTTTTATAGTAGCGAGGAATTGACGATTCTAAATAAAAAAAGCTCAGGGTTAATAATTGTTGTAATGGAGTTTTTTGTTGGCAAACTGTTGGCAAACTGTTGGCAAACTGTTGGCAAACTGTTGGCAAACTGTTGGCAAACTGTTGGCAAACTGTTGGCAAACTGTTGGCAAACTGTTGGCAAACTGTTGGCAAACTGTTGGCAAACTGTTGGCAAACTGTTGGCAAACTGTTGGCAAACTGTTGGCAAACTGTTGGCAAACTGTTGGCAAACTGTTGGCAAACTGTTGGCAAACTGTTGGCAAACTGTTGGCAAACTGTTCCAGACCAACAACGTTGAGTCAGCTAGCTTACAGTAACACAGATTCCTTCAAAAATTTCTTACACCACCATATTCGAAACAATTATCTTCAAGTCGTGCGGTAACATACTAGTGCGCGTTAATGAAGATACGAATAACACTAACTTCGTATACCGACGCATTTTCTGGAAACGGCTGAGTCATTAGCATCTAGGTGATAGACTGTACTGTCTTGACTGATCAGCTAAAACAAAAAAAACAATAATAAAAATAAAACACTTCTGCTAACAGCCGCAATAAAACAGTAGAATGCAATGTATCTTTCGTGGTCCGCCCATCATCAAACGGAAGTGCCCTTTGCTCCTACAACAGAGTAGCTGTTCTGAGAGAAAATCCTCACGTTCCACGTTTTCGCCCGCCTGTGATCCTGTAGCCACTTCAGAAAATCTTTTGATTCGGGATATGAAAGGACAGACGAGGGCCGGGCTCAGTGACGATGCGCCTTCCACCGACAAAGGGAGATGAGCCAGCAGTCATAAGTGACGACGGGCAAATCTGCGTGCCAGGCGCGCAGGCGCTGCAGGTTCCAGCGCACTGGCTACTGGGCACCGAGTACTGAGCACTACTGTGCACAAGCGGCCGGGAGAGGAGGCGGGAGCTGCCCGCCAGCGTGGCCGCGCAGGCAGGCTGTGGTTGAGCTTATCTGCGCGCAGGGGGAGGGCCCGAATCCGCAGCGGAGCACATGAGAGAGAGAGAGAGAGAGAGAGAGAGAGAGAGAGAGAGAGAGAGAGAGAGGAGGGGGATCACTACACTGCCTGCAGCGCCATTTGGCTAGCGATCCTCGCCACAGACTCTCCGTCTGATGCGTATTTCGGGGAGGCGGTCAAGTGTAGCTGCCTGCTGGGGACACCCTTTTTCGAACAATAAACACCGTACGCTAGTAGGTTACAAATTACTGATTTATTTCTGAACATCTCTATTTACATCCTCATTGCACACAAATATGTGATCCACTCAGTTTCTGTCTGTAACGTGACAGTTTTGTCACTGACCTTTAATTACATTTGCGCTCGAGCTGGAAACATGTGCATTGCTGTTCTGGAACGTAGCTGCGCTAGTGGTGTTTCATTAAATAGATGCGCAACGGGAAAGCTGTCAAAAGCAGTTGAATAAGAAGTCATGCTGCCTACTATAATCGAGGAGGTGGAAATACAGGAGAAATTCCTCGTCGTTCCTGATCTCATAGACAGTGCAAACGTAATAGAAGGATGATCAATTAGAAAAAAAAAATCAAGATTGCGAAATCTCATTTATTAAACTAATCGGTTTCGGCAAGTTTAAATGGTGACCTTCAGATTAGGATCATCATTTGTGACCACACGCAGCAGCTCACCATGCCACCAGCTCCATCGAAATGGTGCTCACAATATGAAGATGGCTAAAACGTGCCGAAATGGGCCAGTTCAGTAAATGAGAAATTCTGCGATCTAGACTGTTCTTTTTTTCCAATTGATCATCAACTGTAACTGTAACTGATCGCTGTTACCTCGCGATCATATTGGTTAAAATTATAATAGAAGCACTCAATTTTTGAAAGGATATAAATGTGAGCTCAATTTTGAAACCAATTAGGACTTAGATTGGCAGCGGCGAGGTTAAAAATACTTTTTTCCTTTTAAAGAAGAAGAAAGTGTTGGGTCCACAGATTACAGAGCTGCAGGGGCAAGGACACAGAGGGTGGATACTTCAGGGTGATCTGTTTATATGATGTACAGATCGTAAGAGGAAGTGCAATCACAGAATTAAATACGAGAACAGATGCCCTACAGGGCCAAGTAAAAGAGAGACGGAACCAGGAGTGCCCGCGAGAGGAGGAAGAGGTGGAGGATGGCGGGGGGGGGGGGGGGGGGCGACGGCAGTAGTTTACAAATATGACAAAGCACCAGTAATTGCGGAGCCCGATTTTTATGACCTAAACTACCTGAAAAATTATCACTGGAATGCCCTGGAAATATTCTTAAAATGACGTATAGTGATATAAAAAAAGTTTGTAAAATCAGTTATAAAATGAATTAGAATAATAAAAAATGGTGAGATGTTTTTCTTTAAGAAATCTCATTCTTTAGAGATGCATCAAAATTATAATATTACCATCTTAGACCCACTGCAGTGTGAATATCCGTACGCGGAGTTTCTCGAAAGTGAGAGAACGTCTGCTGTCACACAACAATGGTTGTACATCGAAAATCTTTCAGCATTCAGTGGAAGAACTAGAGCATGCACTTCAATATTTTTTCCTTAGTTTTAAGAAAGAATCAAATTTCAAAGAAAATTTCACGAACTGACAAAGTTTTGTACACTGTCGATACAAAATATCGATAATTTTGTTTGAATATCGTAGCTGCAAAAAGTTAACGACAGAAATGGTGCGATAATAACAATACGCAAATGAACCGTCAATTTATTGTTAACATGCGTATACAATCTTAAGCAACATTGTTACATTTCTCATACAAACACGTGCGTCGCTCATTTTTAGCAACAATAAAAGAACGAAGTGTCGTGTTAAACATGGACGTTAACATAAACACTAAAAAATTAAGTAGAAGCTTAAAAATTATATCATCCTTGAATAATTAAATATGGTACAGCACGAATGACGAAAGATGCCAAATTAAATGTACACTTCCTTTGTCAAAATATTCGGGATTTTTGTACGAATGAAAAATGAGTTGCTGGTGAGTAAAGACAGGGTATCTGTCACACTCCGGGGCATTACTAGTAAGTTACAATTAAACGAAATGCCAATCAGCTGAATGACGTAGACACTACTTGTGCAGGCTGTGCAGCTCAGGAACGTAGAAAAATTTTTGAAATTTGCGGTAGGGTTTTAATGGGACCAAGCGGCTACCCCGCGCGACTCAGGAACGTGGCCTGTAACGCTCACCGAAGGCAATGTTCTGTAGCACTTGCAGGTTCTGTATGTTGTCTGAAGCAGCCATAATGACAAGATTCGTAGTTCCCTTTCTGTTTTAGAAGGGAGTGGATTGTGATCTGAGGACAGTTAAGTGGTGTTATTAGGCAGCAGTCTTGCGTTACATTCTGCAACGAATAGTTGCCGGTGTTGA
Organism: Schistocerca cancellata; assembly: GCF_023864275.1. Taxonomy (NCBI): domain Eukaryota; kingdom Metazoa; phylum Arthropoda; class Insecta; order Orthoptera; family Acrididae; genus Schistocerca; species Schistocerca cancellata. The sequence continues at coordinate 724,908,216 of NC_064626.1, read as the reverse complement.
TACCCGACTTTACAAGTTACAGTGGACATAAAAAGTATCGTTACCGAAGATAGTGAAGTTTCTGATTTTGTGTAACTGTTACGACTCTCGTGCTTATGAGATATCATTCCATGATTTCACTTTTGTGACTCCTGGTATCACCCAAGGAACTATTTTCGGTAGAGTCGTCGGACCGAGCCTGGTAGCGCAGTGGTTATCATATTGGAGTGGCATTTGGGAGGAATTGGTTTTCAAATTTAGTTTTTTCGTAGTTTCCTTTAATCGCTTTACGAAAATACTGCTACGGGTCCTTTGAAAAGGCACGGCTATTACATTCTCCATCTCTGGCCATCCGCACTTAGCTCTGAATCGAGGGACGGGTCATCAAAAGCAAAGTTAAACACTAGTCGTCCTTGGTGTCTTCCTGCCTTTTGTCCTTAATCCAGTGAACGGATCAAGAGTGAGTGCTCACAGTTTGGATAATATTCCTACCTGAAGAGTTTTGCAAGAATTTTTAACTGTGTACGTGTGTCTCGTGGACAAGTCAAGACCTTTGACCCTTAGCAAAACTAATTAGTAATTATTGGGGTGCAGGAAGTTAATCAGACTCCAACAATCAACTCATCATTCGTCGACGATGGTCTAAATAAGCAAATCAGATAAAAAGATAGACATCCCCAGGAACCATCACGTTAATACCGAGAGACGCCGCCTCACTCCTTACTAATAACCACAGTTCAGCGAAGAAGCGAGTCCACACTTTCCTTCGCGTATGCCGTCTCCAGCCGAGGCCACACTGCGACCGTAAACAAATATCTTAGTTCATGGTCACGGTAACAATCAGTAGCCGTAATTCACGGTACAAAACATACCCCAAAAACATCACCAGAACACCTCTGGCCTGAACTATGTCCTCCACACATACGTGTTAAATGCCTGATTGGGCCGACAGGGCACTTGATGCTTTGTATAATTTGGTAACATGCAAAATTGTGACTCGTCGGACCACATTGCACGCGTCCAGTTGGCTGTTGTACAGTTTCTGGCTTGCTTGGCCGACTGAGGATAGGAAGATTTGTGCGCTGCTATAAGCAAGCGCAAGGTACCGCCTCCAAATGTCCATGGCATGGAATCCGTTTCTCAATGTTCACTTGGAATATGGTTGAGATGGACAGCGTTCAATGACAGTGGCAGTATCTCTTGGATTTGAAACCGACTGTCACTGACAAGAAGTGACACTAGTCTCTCGTGCATGTCGGTTACGACCTTTTTACGAACTTTGTTCTTGCGCCTTGTTAAATGGTGTGAGTGGTGCACCACGTGGATCAATGTAACTGAGCTGACACCACACAATCTACTGGTCCACACACATCACTTCACTTCACTGCCACAGCTTACGTCAGCGATGGAAGGTTCTAGGACTGTCTCGTTCTAGTTCCACAGGTCACTAACTTATTTTCTTCTTCCGTTGAGCTTATATCGCATACCGGCAATTCCGTAGTCGCCGTTTACTGGAGGCCGTGTCGACGAACGGCTGCGGAACGAACTTCCTTGGCCTGTGGGCAACTAGAGAATGATTACGACATAGTCTGTAGCGACCCTCACGGGCAACAGCCACAGCTGCAGTAGCAGCCCAGCCGCTGGGCGGCCATTCGGCGCTAATGGACAAGTCGCGTTCCACTAAGCGCTGCCCAGAACCCCGGCGAGCGGCCAGCTAGCGCCTACCACCCGCCGCCTTCCCGACAAACACACGGGGAATGCTGCCGAACGACTCTTGCCACGTGCCCAAAAGGTGCGCCCCTAACTTCTTTCCAAATAACATTACTCAATTACCCAACACGAATGTGAAGCACGATAGACAATACGCCACAAAGCGCATATGCTCCGAACCATTATCAAAACTAGCCACCACGTACCCTGTTCCTAAACTTACTTCGCTTGTATCTATCCCCTATCTCAAGCTCAGCTTTATTCTGCATTACTAGTTTTCTAGATCTTGGTTAAAATTATGACAGAGAGGGATACAACTATTACGTAGCTTTCGTAGAGATAAGCTTTCATTCCAGAGGCCATAACTGTACTTCGAACTGGTTCCAGCTACTATCATTCCGTCCATTCAAAAAAAATACTGTGTCCTTAATTACTTAAGCAGTTATCAAGGGTGAGTGCGAAATTCATGATGTCTGTTATTAAAGGGATGATTAAAGAAGTAGATACCAAATATGAGCATGAACGCAGGTAAATATCAGGCGACACATCACTTTCGGTGATATGATATAACGCTGTAACTGCAAAGCATTACGTTATCAAGGAAAGAACTCAGGGTCACGTCTGGTGTCTGATTACACACTTTACCACTTGAAGTGAAGGTCACATCTCGCTTCTCTCCCTCTGGGGAACCACTGGCAATTTATCAAAATCATCCAAGGAGCCCTCATGGACCTTAGGTAAGTGGACCTATCTCATGTAGGTCATATGACAAAAAATTGGTGGAAAATCCTGGACCAATGGGAGTAAATTTAAATGGGAGATGACCATCCTGTCCCACACGAAGCAGTTAAGATTCGAGCTCCCCGTCACCTTCATCAACCTTCAGAACTACAACTGTGATGGGCTCCTCATTCGAGGTCTGTGCTTCATGGGAAGTAGTTGAGCTTTGTTATAAACAATAGTTCTACATTGTGAGTTTGGAAATAATAATAATAATAATAAATTAACTAATAGTTCAATATGAACCATTTTGTTTCTTGCAGTACACATTTGCTATCAGCTGTTTGTTGACAATTTTTTAGTTGCAGGTCTATTTTCTATATATACAGTGGTTTTTATAAACCTTTTTTTCTTGTGTATCGTTACAATTTTTGTAGGTGTATGTACACTGATTTTTCGCACTGTCATACACTGTTTTTTGATTTAAAATTTTTTTTTCTGAGGACTTGCGACTGTCACGTTCACTAAGGCTAGACCAAGTTAAAAACTGCGTTTTCCATTACCCATACATACTATACAAGGAAGGGAGGGAGGGAGGGAGGGAGGGAGGGAGAGAGAGAGATTTTTATTTTCCACATCTCCTCCGAAAGCACTGGAGCGATTACAACCAAATTTGGTACACGTGTGTCTTACCGTCAGGCAACAATCGCTGTCTTGGGAAGAACCACCTACTTAATACAATTCGAGAGATTTGTGTCTAACAGTAAGATGCATCAAAAACTGCTGCATCATGCATGACGTTGAAATTACTACTTCTTGCTAATAACTCTATTCGCAACATATTTTGTAGACAATATCCACATATGCCCTAGACGAATATACAGAAATTATAAGACACTTAAACAGTGAAATGCGTGAAAAAAAATGCTGTATCATGTACGAAGTTTTAACATACTAGTTCTTTACTAACAAGGCACACCTGCAATCCAGTCAGCTAAAGGATATCACTGATAACTCTCAGCGCTTTTGACAGCTTTCGACTACGAAGCGCAAGCGGCAGAAAGCGAAAACAATTTCTGTCTGTAGAGCTATGAGGAGCTGTTGCCATAGAGACGTTTATAGAATCGCGTTATAATAGGCGAAACAGCTGTACTTAATCATTTGTACATTATGCATGTTTCTTTTTATGACCATTTCATAATTTCTAAGTTGTTTTCATGAATACATGGAGACGAAATTATGTCGATAGTATGCTACAAACACAGTTGACTTTTTGTCCACTTTCTAATAGAAAATTGGCAAAATGAATACTCAGACAATGTGTAAGTAGGCTGTTTATGTTTTCTTTATGTAAGTAGGCTGTTTATGTTTTCTTTATGTAAGTAGGCTGTTTATGTTTTCTTTATGTAAGTAGGCTGTTTATGTTTTCTTTATGTAAGTAGGCTGTTTATGTTTTCTTTATGTAAGTAGGCTATTTATGTTTTCTTTATGTAAGTAGGCTATTTATGTTTTCCTTATGTAAGTAGGCTATTTATGTTTTCTTTATGTAAGTAGGCTATTTATGTTTTCTTTATGTAAGTAGGCTATTTATGTTTTCTTTATGTAAGTAGGCTATTTATGTTTTCTTTATGTAAGTAGGCTGTTTATGTTTTCTTTATGTAAGTAGGCTGTTTATGTTTTCTTTATGTAAGTAGGCTGTTTATGTTTTCTTTATGTAAGTAGGCTGTTTATGTTTTCTTTATGTAAGTAGGCTGTTTATGTTTTCTTTATGTAAGTAGGCTGTTTATGTTTTCTTTATGTAAGTAGGCTGTTTATGTTTTCTTTATGTAAGTAGGCTGTTTATGTTTTCTTTATGTAAGTAGGCTGTTTATGTTTTCTTTATGTAAGTAGGCTGTTTATGTTTTCTTATTGGCAGCGTTACGTAGCGCTCTGTATGAAAATCACTGGCTGTGCTGTGTGCAGTCTGTGGCTAGTTTGCATTGTTGTCTGCCATTGTAGTGTTGGCTGGATATGAACAGCGCGTAGCGTTGCGCAGTGGGAGGTGAGCCGCCAGCAGTGGTGGATGTGGGGAGAGAGATGGCGGAGTTTTGTAATTTGTCATGAACTGCTATATATATTATGACTATTAAGGTAAATACATTGTTTGTTCTCTATTAATATCTTTCATTTGCTAACTATCCCTATCAGTAGTTAGTGCCTTCTGTAGTTTGAATCCTTTATTTAGCTGGCAGTAGTGGCGCTCGTTGTATTGCAGTAGTTCGAGTAACGAAGATTTTTGTGAGGTAAGTGATTTGTGAAAGGTATAGGTTAAAGTTAGTCAGGGCCATTCTTTTGTAGGGATTATTGATAGTCAGATTGCGTTGCGTTAAATAATATTGTGTGTCAGTTTAAGCACAGTCATGTATAAATTGTTCGAAGGGGACGTTTCATATGTCGACCCTTAGCCGAGGATACCTCACTGGAATCTTCTGATTTTTTCTTGTAGTTTGTGTAATTAGTGTAGATTTTGTTTATTGCTAGCGCGTAATTGTAGAGAGAATCTCCTTTGTAGTTGCAGCCTTTCATTGTTGTACAGTAAAACAGTTGTGGCATGCATGTAGATTTGCACCAAGTATTTCGCAGCTGCAATTAACTAGATATTATTTTCAGTTCTATGTTAATGTGTTCTCTTATTTTTGCTCTTCAAATCGTGCTTTTCTGTGTTATCGTGTGAAATATTGTGACAATAATGACGTGTGAAAAACGTAACACTAGGCTTCAAAGTAAACTGAGAAATAATAGTGACGACGAGCGTAGCTTATCAGCACCACTGTGTAGTGAATTAACAGACATTCCAAGCAGTAATTTGGTAACTGTGCATAGGGAGATGGAGCGGGCGGCAAATAATGGTGTAGACAGTCAAACAAGTAGTGAACAGGGAAGCATTATCGATCGATCGGTCGGCAACATCTCGCCTCAGGAATCCGAAATGATAGGACACAATTTTGCAAATACTGTAGATTCAGGTTTTGGGTCCTCACCGTTTTCTCAAATGAGTCAAGACACATTTTCTGCTTGTCAAAATGTGAATGTTGCCGGTGAAAATGCACTGCCAAAAAGCATAGAGAAACAGATTCCAGACACTAATACATTATTATTGCAATTAATGCAACAAATGGAACAAAATCAGAGACAAACACAGCAAAAGCTTCAAAAGTTAGACTCATTGGAACAAACACTCGAACAAACACTCGAACAAACACGTGAAGATTTAACTGCTGAGTTACATAACATTGAATCAAAATGTCAGAAAGTGTGTAATGACGTAAAAACACAAATTTGTGAGCATTTTCAACCTATTTTTTCGCGTCATGAAAATGCATTACAGAATCACGAAGCAGCCATAAAAGAACTGCAAACCATTGTTCATGAAAATAATGAGACCTTGTGGGCTAAAATTGACTCAGTTGCATCTACCGATTCGGTTACGCAACTTGCAAAAACTCAGGAAAACTTAAAGGACACAGTAGATTCGATTTCAACACAAATGGACACACTGAGGAAATGTGTTCATTATCAGAGAAAGTAGTTGAACTTTCGGATCAGCTAAATAATTTATCTACAAAGGTAGATGATAATCTGAATGACGCAAAACCGGTAGAGAGCGAACAAATTAGGAAACTGAAACAAAATCTGAATCAAATTGATACGCAACATCAAAGAGAAATCCGGGAAGTACAAGGTCAGTTGACACAGGTAATACAAGAATTACGCATTTCAGAGGACACTCACGCTCCAATACGGAAGAGGGACATAGAAATACGGAACAGCCACAAATTAATAACACAAGGCACTTCGGAAATTATGAAAGAAATTGGCAAGGTACACCGAATTTTGAGATGGAACCGCCGAAACGACGTAACAATGACCGACATGCGACTCGCTGACATGATGATTTTGACTATAAGCTGTTCATTACTACACGTAAATTCAAATCGTTTAAGAACTCTGCCAACGACATTCATCGACAAGTGTGGCTCCATCAATTCTCTCATTGTTTTCCTCCCAACTGGTCATTGGAGCACAGGTTAGAATTTATGTGTGGCTACTTGGAGAATGAACCAGCTGTAAGAATGCGATCGGTCATTCACGATTGTCACAGTGAAGGAGAATTTTACCATGCGTTCCTCTCAGCGTATTGGTCTCAAGCTACACAAGACCGAGTAAAACATAGCATCATAATGATGAAACGTTTCGAACAATCTGAATTTTCCAGTCTTATCAAATATTTTGAAGACATGTTGCATAAGAATCAGTATCTTTCAAACCCATACAGCCCCTCAGAACTCATCCGCATTTGCTTAATCAAACTGCCTGAACATTTACGACATATTATTTTAGCAGGACGTTGCAAAGACGACATTGAAGCTTTTCAGGGACTCTTACAAGAATTAGAAATTGACACAGACAGTCACGGGATGCGAAAACAGGAACACAACAACTACAGGTCACATCCGTCGCAATTCCGCGATGAAAGAAATAATAACTGGACACGACAAGGCTATTCTCGTAACGTAAATCGTGACCAAAACAGACACCACCCGTATGACAACCACTGGCAGAGTAATAGTTACAGAGAAAGATCGCATTTCCGTAGTAATGAATATGACAGAGAATCATAGGAACAGACAATATGGGAACCAAAACAATTATTATCAAGGGAGACAGAATAACTTTAGACGCAACGGTCCAGCGCGCAGTTACGACTCAGGGAGAAATTCTCCACTACATGACCGACAAACAAGAAACTGTAAACTACCGACAAAACGACAGACGTGAATTTCATCAGAACTGGCGGGTTTCTAACAGAGCTGGGCCCTCTCGGCAAGGCGAATTTGTGGAAGTTAGGCGTCTTAATCCCAGTAACGACGCGCGGCAACAAAGAGACAGACAATGACTCGCACCGCAGGCATACACGTGCGCCGGCTGGCTCCGAGAAAAACAACATTATATCTGGTACTGCTAATGAGATTTTAATGCAACGTTTTGGTTTACTTGAAAAGATACTCTTTATTTGTAGTACATTCGGTGAGATTAACGATGACACAGTGGTTAGTTTATGTGACAACTACACGATTTTATCACGACGCTACTAATGAGTGACAATTTACAATGTTGCTTTTGCGGTGTATCTGTTTTATATCTGCACAGTTTTTCTGAATTCTTCTGGAAAGTAAAACATGTTTAATAGTAACTTTTGTGGTATAGCTACAAGGAGACAGCATTTTCTGTAGCACAACAATAAGTTACAGCACAGTAATTTCTTCATCACAACAATAAGCGTAATAACTAAGAAATCTATACGCAAAGCATTTCACTTTTGTTTATCATGAGGTAAGTACATTGGCTTCTGCTGAACTTAGCTTTCGGAGGACGATAACTACGACACTCCCACAGAAATTATCTTACAGCAAGACGCACATTTAGCGCTACAGGACATGTATTTGAGTGATTAATCTTGTACTTGAAACATTTTTAAAGATTTTTTAATTACAAAGAAAGTTTTCTGTGATGCATTTCATTCCATTGCTGTAATCTGTAACACCTGAGGGTATAATTACATTAATCCTCAGGGGGTACATGCTTACTTTGTGTACCATGTGTTTGGCAAGCACAAGGAACCCTAGCTAATATGGTATTTGCTTATACAACTTTACACATCGGTACCATATTTCTCTAATACATAAATTACACAGCTATCTGATCATTTAACTGAGAGAGAGAAACTTTTTTATTACGTCAGTGACAGATGTTTACGTGATTACACCGTTGGATAACTTCACACTTACGAAATTGTATTTTGTCTGTGCTTTGTGAACTGTTCATATTTTTTCGGAACCATTGTGATACTATGAGAGCTTTGAATGATTTATTTGGTAAGGGAGTATGATTTTAAAGTACGTTTGAGGCAGATGACACTTTTGACATGAGCAGAGAATTTTTTTAGGATTTGAAATTATTGGAGGAAGCTACGACGATTTTGAGAATTGACTGAGATGTTATGATATTTTTACAATGACGATGTGTATTATGCTGTTGAGGTATGTTTATGTCAATAAGATGATGCTACCATATATGAGGAATGTGATTACGTGTTTATATGTATATGAATAATGAATAGAAGTTAGGGACTCTTGACTTGTGAAAAAGGATGTTGGAAACCAAGAATCGTACTTTAAGAGTTATGAAATGTGCGTAAATGCGTGAATGTATCATAATGCCGGCGAAAATTTTTTGGACACTGCTATATTCATAAGATTTTGTTTCTACACATTTGCCGCAAATTCTTGACCCATGACATTTTGTATATGAGACTGTCACTGTAGCGGAAACTGCTGTCGTAAATATTTCCGTAAGAAAGTTAAGTGACCACCTGTACGTAATGCGTCGTGGGCACCCAGCTGTGTCAGACGCCTGGAGAACAAGCCATTAGGGTGTGCCTTTTCGGAAGCACAGGTAGAAAAAAAAAAAGGGAGGCCATTATCCTTCCTATTGACATTTCCTTGTTGAAAGCATACTGTGGAGCTCGTAATTTATGATATTTACTGAAATGCCTAATGAAATGACGAGAAATATTTTTACATCTGCACACCTGATTACGACAAGCGTCTTTCTACGAGAGTTGAGAGAATTTCTACTAACTTATGAAATGTCACATGACTATGGAATGATATTTTTATGCTTTGGTTTGCGTAATTGCTTATTTCATTTGATACCTGTTTTCCAGCTGTGTTACAGCATTAGTTTTATAAAATAAACTTTGATGCATTTGCTAATGTGAACACTTTCTGTCAACAGATCTATTAAATGATAATTTTGTAATCCACATTCTTTAAAAAAGGAGCACTTGGAAAGGAAAGAACAATAAGAAGGGACTAGTAACAGTAACTGGACACATAATTTTCTTTTCAAGTACATGGTAATATTTCTTTTTACAATAAGTTGCTGTGGTGCACCACTTTAATTACATTTAAGATGTGAATAGACATTTCCCTTTTCTGCATTGTTTTTACTGTAATATTTTTTCTGCTTGAGCTATGTCATGTTTAGGTATAAGTTGCTGCTGTTTGCCAGGCATAGTGTTACTGAATTTGACTTTGTGTTACTCTTCTAAGCTAGTTTTCCTTGTTTGCTGCACAGTGCCTTATATTAGTTGTAGTTTATGCTGCTTGCTTTGCCTTTTGTATTTTTTGTCATTGCTGTTTGTGTTAATTGTTCTGTGCTGCTGCATTGCCTCGTCCCTTAGTTTAGCATCTGAGCTCAGTAGATTTAAGTTAGCTTAAGAGGGGGTAGACTATATAAGGTACTAACTATGATGAATTTATCAGAAATGCATTGAGAAGCTATCAGAAAATGGTTTGGCAAAAAAAAGGATACTGTACAATGGAGAAAAACTATTTTTGACAGAGGATGTGAACAGAATACAGAAGGCAGGCTTAGATAGGACTTTTGGGAATAATGATGAATGAAGGGAGATCTCCAAGAAGCAAAGAAAGTTTTGTTTGCAACCCTGTCCTTTCCTTTTGTGTTTGGGTACCAGTGTGTAATTATGTTCTTCCTGTCTTTATATGTTTATCTGAGAAGACTTATGTTGTAGAATTTTTCTAATACTCAGCTACATTCACTATGATGAGGAATACTGTTATCCTCAAATATACTTTGCATTAATAATATGGTATTTTCTTTGTAAAGATGTTTAGACATTATGTATTCTGTTCTGTTTTAATGCTCATGTGTGAAGTTGATGTTTCGAAAGTGATTCTGATCTTTTATTTTTGTACTCGTGTCATAATTCCTGTAACACTGATGTATATGTTAGTTCAATTCTTTTGTAAAGCCTGTATTACTACAAGTATTATCTGTATTGTTAAGTTTTTAATGATGTATTTTGTATCTTTGTAATTGTATTCTAATGTTCTAAAATTGTAATTGACACCAGTTCATCAAATTAAGTAACTTGTAAGCATTCATTTCACTGCACACTTTTCTGTTGGTCATAGTATATGGACAATATGTGAGAAGCAGGGACTGTTAGTGTTTGCACGTGTGTTAATAATTCAGCAAGGGACTGGATAACAGCATTGCTGGTTCTAAGGACAATTCAAAAAAGTTTGTGAGTGCACAAGTGGTGGTTATGGACTTGCTCTATTATCCGCGAGACTCTTCAATGGTGATTGTGCACCTGCACCGTTGCAACAGATGGCTGCTGGCTGTCTCTACAAGGACTACAGTGGGTCTGCATCTTTGATGGCCCACCAATACCATTATTTCTACCAGGACTACAGTGGGTCTACTCTGTGATGACCTGCCTACCAATCTTCTTCAAAACGTCGAATGACTCTGCTGTGGGTTTGCTCTGTTGTGGCCCATTACCTGTCTGCATGTCAAGAGTCAGCACTGTCTTTCCGTTGGAAGGACAACACTACTTCTTCAAGACTGCATGGAAATCCACTACTTCTGTGTGCAATTTCTTTTACTAATGAGACTTTGTGAAAAACAAAAACTGTAATTACTATTATGATGAATGATCAGGACTATCTTTATGGACTGTGAGAAAATTTTAGCTTTTGACCAACATTGTATCAATAAGTGTGTGCATTTGATATCTTTCTTACTGTAATTATGAAAAAATTTTTCAAATCTGTTTTGGCCACTGCCCAAAAATATTTTGAAAAATTTTTTGTGGGGACCATGGGGGCTATGTAAGTAGGCTGTTTATGTTTTCTTTATGTAAGTAGGCTGTTTATGTTTTCTTATTGGCAGCGTTACGTAGCGCTCTGTATGAAAATCACTGGCTGTGCTGTGTGCAGTCTGTGGCTAGTTTGCATTGTTGTCTGCCATTGTAGTGTTGGCTGGATATGAACAGCGCGTAGCGTTGCGCAGTTAGAGGTGAGCCGCCAGCAGTGGTGGATGTGTGGAAGGAAATAACGGAGTTTTGAAATTACATATATTATGACTTTTGATGATATTAAGGTAAATACATTGTTTGTTCTCTATTAATATCTTTCATTTGCTAACTATCCCTATCAGTAGTTAGTGCCTTCCGTAGTTTGAATCTTTTATTTAGCTGGCAATAGTGGCGCTCGCTGTATTGCAGTAGTTCGAGTAATGAAGATTTTTGTGAGGTAAGTGATTTGTGAAAGGTATAGGTTAAAGTTAGTTAGGGCCATTGTTTTGTAGGGATTATTGGAAGTCAGATTGCGTTGCGCTAAAAATATTGTGTGTCAGGTTAAGCACAGTCGTGTAGAAATTTGTTCAAAGGGGACGTTTCAAATGTCGTGTTTGTCAGTCTGCCTCTATAGAGTGTTTACATTTCAGTCATCCCTTTCTGATCTTTTTTTTTCTACATACAGTATGTTTGCAGGGAATGGGAACCAGCAGCATCAGGTGAAAAAAATAAAAGATCAGTGTGCACACGCGACCGTGCGCGCGCAAACACGACTCACGCTCCGTCCTCACAGCCTTAATTCCGCCAGTACCTCGTCTCCTACCTTCCAAGTTAGAGTCTCGGTCCGGCACACAGTTTTAATCTGCCAGAAAGTTTCAAGCCGCGTCAATTTGACTCCAGTGGTCCTACAGATATGGATTATAGATAATTTTTTTTCCTTTTTTCCATGTTTGTCTGTTGGGTATAGCTGCATTCTGTAGATCAGTTTCTTCTTATTCTGTTGCAGATGCGACGGACATTTGTGGACTTCCAGATATGCATGCTCCCAACAAGAACTCCCTGGGCTGACAAGACAACGCATATTCTGCCCCAGCCACGTTCAGCAACGATGTACTTGTGACACCTATATAACCAGCACAGTTTGGACTGTCATCATCACTGTGGTATAGACTGGTGACACCTGCTCGTTGCCAATGCAGCCGTGCTGTGAATCATCTTACAATCGACATGAACTTTCGTTTCTAGATTCACTCTATGATGGTATTGCAATGGATCGGCAGGATGTGCAATTACAATACATTATAACAAATAGCCATGTGACGAGGAGCATGCCGCTAATTCGTATGGTGAGCAAACTACTGTAGGTTCTTGTATTTGTCGATTATGAACTGTGCATTTAATTTTTTCTTTGCAGATGAAATGGAGGCCATATGCGGACATGGGCAGATACTCCACCATTTGGCACCGCTATGCTGCTTTCAGCACTCTGGCCCTCTTCATCGACAATGTATCCACCACGCCCTCCAACTTCACCACGGCCGTATCTGTAGTCAGTAACATGGTACAGGCTGATGATACCAAGACTCTCCTGCATTTGTCATGGACCCTCATGACATTGGCCATCACTTCGACAGAACTCTAGACCTAGCAATAACAGTACCACTATCTGCTCTGTTTCGAATCACCAACTTAGTTCTGCAGCTACACTGGATTGTTCTATGGTTGCTGGTGCTTTCGGGGACAGGCAGTCAGAAACCTGTATCTGTAACACGAATGCAGGTAACAAAATCGTGAAATTTTTCTCAATGCTTTTCAATGTGTTTTGGAAAAAGTGCTTCCCGAAGTTGTCGACAACACGCAGCATCCTAACATTAAGGTTAATAGAGTTCTATACTGTGAGCTCGTGTAATTCCTGAAAGGGGGCAGTTCAAAGGTGTCATACTCTGCCATTTTTCTGACATGTAGGAGAGAGGGTCTGCTGAAGCACTCGGCTGTGTATTCCATCTCTGAGTGTACTCACACGTCTCCGATCAAGTTAATGGGGAAGGGGGGGGGGGGTGTCCAGGTTTCATCCCTCTTCCGTAAGATATTGCCACTAAACATGCTTGTATTAAGGTGTAAGATCTAGATGAGAGGGATGGATATTGCTTTGCATGGTCGCTTCTAGCTAGCGACAGAAATTACCCAAACGATGCACTGCAGGAAAGTAAATACAAAACATCCGATGTCTGAAGGCATTACAGTTTCCATCCCATCTAATTCCCTGTAACACTACAGGATATACCAAAACTCCAGGTGCAGAATTCTGCTTATTCGGTTCATATTTACACCCTGGATGTTGTTGATAGCAAGCCGGAAGACCACGTACAGAAATCAGTTATGTGCAAAGTAGTTGGACTCTTCCACCTTTCAAAATTAGCCGGTTGGCGCCCCCCAACACGTAGATTCATTGCTATTTTCAGAGGGTTAGAGGGAACACTGCGTGTGGAGCAAAAGCACTTTCCACCCAATTGACTACAAGAAAATGTGCCATGCATTTTTGCCATAGACTCCTCAGCTCTTTTATGAAGTGTGAGGCTCTATAAATGCATCTCATTGACTGCTCGAGCCGGGATCTGCTATGTGTGGAAATGTCTACCCAGGATAAAAAATATCTTGAAGTTCAATATTGTGTACCACCCAGAGCGACATCCCTTCACTGTACACACAAACAGAGTGGCTCCTACCTCCTGTGGCATGTTGTGAAAGCAATCCCTTGGCCTCTCATACTGCCTTCACAGAGCGGTATGTACTGCATGCATCATCTAATCAAGTTGTACGCTCGTGTGACTGCTTGCAACAAATTCGAATCTTTTATCAGAAATAATTCGGTTCGATGGTTGATTTGTGAGCTAAGTAAACTTGTATGGGAAATTTATGGGATTTATCACAGCAATGGCACGGTGACCAAATCACAGGAGAATGAGGACTTGTACTGGCAGGCAGCTGCGTGTAACATTTGTGGGCTGCCGCTGGACAGAGAAGCGGAATGTCCACAGAGATTGTCATCTGATGGGGAAGTTCCGTGGCACAGCTCAACTACTGCAACTTGAGGTAATAACTGCCGTGGTACTCTCCTTCCATCATTCGAGTGGGTATGACGCCCACATTCTCTTCCACCACTTGGATGATTTCGGCTTGAAGGGTAATGAGGTCAGTGTCATTCCTAATACAATTCAGAAGTACATTACTTTTTCCAGAAGAATCCGCTTCGGCTCATGCACCTTCTCTTTAGAAACTGAGGCAATTTGTCAGAAGACGTTTAATCATTTAACGATGGAGGTCTTTCCACAAGAATACCTGAATTTGCGAGTGAAACAGGAAAGGAAATGACTAGTAGTGGTACAGGGTACCCTCCGCCACGCACAGTACGGTGGCTTGCGGAGTATGATGTAGATTGTCTAGAGGAAATCCACGAAATCACACTGCCTGACGCAACCGCATTCTTCAGTAAACTAACAGGCACTGCGATAACAGATGTGGACTATGAACACCCGTTGACTGTTTAGCAGACATTCGAAGTCTCTAATTTATGAGGATACAAAAGAGTGTATTTTAAGACCAATGTACACCTGCTCGCGGACGCTCTTTGAGATTTCCCATGTGTATGCCTGGGCACCTGCTCTCCGTATCATGTTTCCTGTAACAGCAGGGCTTTCTTAGGAAACAGAGGTACGACATGTAACAAAGTTTTCCACTTGGTGTGTTCTGATGGATATTCGGAAGGCAAATCGCTAGGCTGAAGGGAAAGATCCATGTTGTTATGGATGCCAGTGAGGGTTATGTCCTGGAGGTGAAGCTGGTGTAGCCATCCATCTGCATGATGCGCCAATCGACTTGCAGCTGTACCCAGAACCCTAATCTTATGAAGTAGTTCCATCCTGAAGCTGTTTACAATGCTGGGGAACAAGCAGCAAAATATTCTGCAGGACAGAAACCTCCACCAATTTCTCAGGGTTGAAACTGATATTGCTGGATACACGAAAGCCATCTCGTTCAAGCAGCATTGTTAGTTGAAGGAGTACATTAACGCAAACATTGAAAAGAGGTCTCAGACGCCTTTGGCCTTGAAAAAGATTATTACAGGTTAACGAACAACTCAATTTTCGAAAAAGCTATGGAAAATGCCAGAGATATCGTAAAATTCATTTTTAGTTTACTAGTGGGAGTCGTTTTGGTCAGAGAGATTATATCGCCAGACCATGTCTGAAACACACCACCACTTTCAACGGAAGGCTAGCCACTGTTGAGGTGGCTAAGGGTTCAGCGCTGTTCACGAAACTTGTCTATATTGGTATGTGTGTTGATGACGTCAGAATTCACGTGTACCCCTTTCATAACGATTCTGCGAAGGTTAACTTCGCCGACCCCAATTTACATTATATGGATACAGATGGGGGGAGGAGATAAGGGGTGGGGGCGAGGAGATAAGGGGTGGGGGCGAGGAGATAAGGGGTGGGGGCGAGGAGATAAGGGGTGGGGGCGAGGAGATAAGGGGTGGGGGGCGAGGAGATAAGGGGTGGGGGGGAGGAGATAAGGGGTGGGGGGGAGGAGATAAGGGGTGGGGGGGAGGAGATAAGGGGTGGGGGGAGGAGATAAGGGGTGGGGGGGAGGAGATAAGGGGGGGGGGAGGAGATAAGGGGCGGGGGGAGGAGATAAGGGGCGGGGGGAGGAGATAAGGGGCGGGGGGAGGAGATAAGGGGCGGGGGGAGGAGATAAGGGGCGGGGGGGAGGAGATAAGGGGCGGGGGGAGGAGATAAGGGGCGGGGGGAGGAGATAAGGGGCGGGGGGAGGAGATAAGGGGCGGGGGGGGGAGATAAGGGGTGGGGGGGGGAGATAAGGCGTGGGGGAGTTAAGGGGTGGGGGAGTTAAGGGGTGGGGGAGTTAAGGGGTGGGGGAGTTAAGGGGTGGGGGAGTTAAGGGGTGGGGGAGTTAAGGGGTGGGGGAGATAAGGGGTGGGGGAGATAAGGGGTGGGGGAGATAAGGGGTGGGGGAGATAAGGGGTGGGGGAGATAAGGGGTGGGGGAGATAAGGGGTGGGGGAGATAAGGGGTGGGGGAGATAAGGGGTGGGGGAGATAAGGGGTGGGGGAGATAAGGGGTGGGGGAGATAAGGGGTGGGGGAGATAAGGGGTGGGGGAGATAAGGGGTGGGGGAGATAAGGGGTGGGGGAGATAAGGGGTGGGGGAGATAAGGGGTGGGGGAGATAAGGGGTGGGGGAGATAAGGGGTGGGGGAGATAAGGGGTGGGGGAGATAAGGGGTGGGGGAGATAAGGGGTGGGGGAGATAAGGGGTGGGGGAGATAAGGGGTGGGGGAGATAAGGGGTGGGGGAGATAAGGGGTGGGGGAGATAAGGGGTGGGGGAGATAAGGGGTGGGGGAGATAAGGGGTGGGGGAGATAAGGGGTGGGGGAGATAAGGGGTGGGGGAGATAAGGGGTGGGGGAGATAAGGGGTGGGGGAGATAAGGGGTGGGGGAGATAAGGGGTGGGGGAGATAAGGGGTGGGGGAGATAAGGGGTGGGGGAGATAAGGGGTGGGGGAGATAAGGGGTGGGGGAGATAAGGGGTGGGGGAGATAAGGGGTGGGGGAGATAAGGGGTGGGGGAGATAAGGGGTGGGGGAGATAAGGGGTGGGGGAGATAAGGGGTGGGGGAGATAAGGGGTGGGGGAGATAAGGGGTGGGGGAGATAAGGGGTGGGGGAGATAAGGGGTGGGGGAGATAAGGGGTGGGGGAGATAAGGGGTGGGGGAGATAAGGGGTGGGGGAGATAAGGGGTGGGGGAGATAAGGGGTGGGGGAGATAAGGGGTGGGGGAGATAAGGGGTGGGGGAGATAAGGGGTGGGGGAGATAAGGGGTGGGGGAGATAAGGGGTGGGGGAGATAAGGGGTGGGGGAGATAAGGGGTGGGGGAGATAAGGGGTGGGGGAGATAAGGGGTGGGGGAGATAAGGGGTGGGGGAGATAAGGGGTGGGGGAGATAAGGGGTGGGGGAGATAAGGGGTGGGGGAGATAAGGGGTGGGGGAGATAAGGGGTGGGGGAGATAAGGGGTGGGGGAGATAAGGGGTGGGGGAGATAAGGGGTGGGGGAGATAAGGGGTGGGGGAGATAAGGGGTGGGGGAGATAAGGGGTGGGGGAGATAAGGGGTGGGGGAGATAAGGGGTGGGGGAGATAAGGGGTGGGGGAGATAAGGGGTGGGGGAGATAAGGGGTGGGGGAGATAAGGGGTGGGGGAGATAAGGGGTGGGGGAGGGGGATACCATTTTAGTACATGATTTTGAGTGGCAGTTTTGGATGTTAAAACTGGTGACCACGACAGGATATTTTTAAGATCCGAGACAGTCACTCAAAAACTTTACTTTTTTCTGCGTGTAAATCATCCTCCGGAAATCCACAAAGTCCCCTAAACTTTCGATGACTATATGACAGTTATGTAATTAACCAAAATGATTTTATTCTTTTAAAAATATAAATGATGCATTTTGTATTGTTATTTTATCAGTACAGTTATGACAACAGCAGGACTGGGTCGTTTTTCCTTCCTGTTGTTTGGCAATTGAATACATTTCAAGCTCCTTTACAGTAGTTGGGTACATCGATAAAACCGAATGGAGTTGCCACTTCAGTAGGAACAGTATAAATGCGCACAGACTTAATGACACGAAACTAGACTGATTGCCTTACTTTACCTCGAGGGTTGGCGATTTCACAAAGAGGAAAAAGAATGAGAGCAGGACCAATAAATCGCAACATGCAATAGGAACTCATACTCCTCAAACGTCGACTAAGTAGGATACAGAGACTACAACCATTTTTCCAGTTTTATTAATCTGTGAACATTCTGGATTAGATGATTTACAATTTTAATAATTTTTAGGTTTTGGCCAAAGCCATCATCAGATCTCCTGCTTCCAAAGTGTGATACAAACATACTTCTTGAAAATTTTATTCCACACGGACTTCGTGAGTTGTTATTGGCGAAGCTTACGATCCGATTTGAAAGTAAAATTAATAGTACGTTTCCAATACTTGCAAGTCGTCTGGAAACGATGAATTTAATGTGACACTGGAGACCACCTCGGGAACAATAGCTTCCACTGGCATTAGCCTCACAGAGGAGTAACACAAAAGGCGTTTGCAACTGCTCGATGCTTACAAATTTCTTTAAATGTATTTCGTGCAGCATCCACTCCCGTATTGTTTATTCACTGTCTCTCACGTTACGTAAAAGGCTTGGAACACCAGATTCTCAGGTTATGTGAAAAACTTCGGACACCAGATTCCTTTCATATATCAACTGTCCCAGAGTGAACGGGACAGAAAGTGGTGAATATAAATGCGTGAGGCAGGCATCGGTTTGCAAGTTTATGGATTGTGAAGAAGCCGCCATACGAAGAAGAGCACTTGCTCGTGCATAACGTATCATGAAGCATCACAACATACGAAGTATGCTTGTAAAATATACGACAGCTGCAGATTTTTCTCCTACTTATTATGAATGTTCAAAAATGTGACTGCCAGGACACAGTTTCAGATTTACAGAAAAGGGATGAAAGTTACGAAGAGAAACATTGAGCACGTGCAGTACCTTCCCGATATGCCTCAACTATTTTCATTTATGACTGGGTACGAAGTTAAAGTTAAGCCTTAAATAACCTGAACTACTCTTTTTCAGAAAACTTGTTTGTAAGTCTTTGGCAAATGCAGTTAAAATGCATCGTGCTTGAGCCTGTAGAACCACTAACAACAACTGCCTCGAATGTCAGCAATAATTAGAGGCTTACTACTGTGCAGATAGGGCCCACACATGACGAAGCTGGAATACTGAATGACGTTACGAATGGGGAGGGTAGATTTGAAAGCATAATATGTGAACGTTGAAATCATTACAGCAGAGATGCGTAGAAGAAACAGCGATTACCTTCCGAATTTTATTTGTTGCCTAAATTTCTTGACAGTATGTACTCAAAACCTAAAGCATTTCTGTTTAACGGGATATGACACCATTTCCGCGAGACTCAGTCCATCCATCAATAAGCTGGGTAAAGAAGTTTAGAATCTGGTACGTACATTTTCCAAAAAGCCATGGTGCTTTTTGTGGAGTTTTAGTTGAAACGCGATCTTTGCTAGAATTGTCAGGACTAACCTGAACTTAACTACAGCTTTCTTATATAATTCATGCAAGTAAATTCTTCACTTCTCATCAAAGCTGTACAAGCTCTAATTTCAAACCCCACGGTTTATAATTTCTCAAATGCCTATCATCACTCAAATCACTTGACTATTTTTAAGGAGCTCGGGTGTAGTGGAAATTGTCTCGTAACCTGAACCTTATATTAAATACGCACCCTACGTTTATGGTAGTTTGTGAGATAATAAACGTATCACACTGATCTGTTTATAAGAAATGTCTGTAATATTAAGATGGAATTTTATAATTGAAGGCACGTAGATACAGTGCGTCAGTAGTTTACTTCTGGTTGACAAAGATAAGTCACAATTACCTTAAATTAATGAACCTTTTAATGTAGAAAAGCGACGGGATACATGGGATGAACCAGAATACTGAACGAGAAAATTTTTGTTTCGCCACTGTAGATCCAGCATACAAACCGAAACGGCACGCGTGTTATATACGCGACATATGTACCTGCTCAGAGTTTGGTAAGTGCTTCCACTTACAACTGTACAGGCACTGTGTTTCCTTCGTCTTTGACGGTCTGTTGAAGGGCACATGTTAAGGGTGAGCGGTTTTTAGAAAGGTAATTTGTTGTCTGCCCATCTAGTTTGGCTAGCAGCCCGTTGGCTTCCTCCAAACGGAATGTGAACCGATTGTTCGCATGTTGTCTACGTGCACACAGCGCCAGAGTAAGCCTATTTCTGGGGCGAGTATGTCGGAAGGGAGCACGTACCTCCGTTCGAATGAGCGAAATGTAGTTCAAAACAGAAACGAAGTGTCGTAACGAAGCCAAGTGCTGCAGTGAGCAGTGATTCCTTATGGGCAGTTGCTATGCGTTTGTTAAAGTGACACAACTGAAGACTATTTAACAGCTATACCTTTAATTAATTAAGTAGGCACCTTGTTCACGCCCTGTTCTATAGCGTTAACTTACGGGAAATGATTTACGAAGCAGCGTGGAGAATGGATTGTACCAGGTCAACTACCTAGATGTCATAAGAGAAGGAACATTACCTCAGTCGGACAGTGCCAGTGAGGAAATTGGCCACAGCCGTTTTGAAGACTCCATTACCACATTCGTAAGAAATTACTTGAGGAAACCACAAAGAACGTCTGTAGGAATAATCGGACAGGATTTGCACACTTCTCATTCCCGCTTAAGTGTCTAGTGCTTTCTACCGCGCTTCTCGTTCATCCTCTTTCCCCACTTACCTCCAGTCCCATGGTAAATAATTACACAGTGGAATCTCACAGTGCCATAACGCGTTTGGGTGGCTATGGAAGAGTACTGACAAAATATTTTCATCTGAACTGGTTATGGTTTGAAGGAAATTATTATGGGGAATCTCATGTTAAAGTTACACCCCTTCTACGCATGTGACTGTGTCTGCATGGGTCAATCTCGGGTTACTTATCTATAGGTCCAGGCGCAGTCCATAGTTAGGTCTAGAATTTTAATTTTGGCTGTGAATTTCGTGTTCATCCCTGAGAAAGCTAAGTGTAAGTGGTAACCACCTAGTATGCTCCATGAGAATCTTTAGTGTTTCCGTGAAACGTCCCATCGATGACGAGATCATTAGAGAGAGCTCAGTGTGGGTAGGACAATGAACCTCTCCAGTGTTCGGCTGACTGAGTTTTGGGCAACCGCTTACTATCTAAACCTGGATGGCCAGAAACTTCACAACAAGAACTATCCTCGAAATCCAAATCATTCATTCCTGTGAACGGTATATATGAGAGATTCGCAGTTCATTGTTAGGTACCACTCACAGGAAATATACTCAGTTTTGCACGAATTGTTGGGAAGAAACTATAAATGACAATTACAAATATCTTATGTGACTTGTGGAGTCTGTTTCTTTCTGTGATCAGGCTGATAATCATCATAGCGAAATACAGAACATATTAATTATAGCATATGATTTGATTATGTTTGGGTTTACGAAACGGCACGCTGTTACTGTTTTTCTTCCTTCTTCCCAAATCTATTGATTTCAACTGGGTGTACATATCTTCCTTGGGTATCAGTATCATCATCATATTGATTGCTATTAACTTATCTGACCAAAAGTATCCAGACACCTATTAATAGACATTAATACGGGATATGTCTGTCTACCATTCGCCTCTATGAAGACACTTTCAATTATGTGTTTTAATGTCTGTGGATGGATGGCTCAAGAGGTGAAACCAGAGAAAGTAGTGATGTTGGATGCTGGAATCTGGATGTTCCATTGGGTTCAGTTCGGGGCTGTGAGCATACCAGTCCATTTCAGGAATATTGTACGCAACGCACTGCCTGACGGACGCTGCTTAATGACAGGATGCAGTGTCATGTTGACACTATTAATCATTGTCTCCGATCTGTTCCTCTGTTGTAATGCAGTACACAAAAACGTGTTCATATCCTAAGCATGAGAAACACCCGCATACGTTAACACTATCTGCTTTGTACGTCACTGTTTTCATCGTTGCCACAACACATGATGGAAGGCAACGTTCTCCAAGCATTCGCCAAGGCCAAACCCTGCCTTTCGATTGCTACAAGATATAGCAAGATACACCACTCCGAATCAGTCGCTTCCAGCCTCCACGCAACTGCGCCACATTCTCGTTGTCTTATATAGGCACTGCCGACCGCGTCGCTATTTACACCACGTCAACTGTAGCTCAGCATTCAGTACAGAAATGTGTGGCATTTGACGAGCTGCTGGACCACTGTATCCCATTCTTGTTCAACTCCCAATGCACGTTCATAGCTCTAGCTGGACTGCCAACAGCACTTTGGAACTCGCTACTGATTCCTTCCGTTGATTTCGTGCGATTTTTACAACCACCCGTTCACGTGACTGGCGGTCGCTGTTCGCCACTACATGGGGTCTGCATGATCTTCGTTTATCTATAGTTGTTGCTTCGCGTTTATACTTCATAATAATATTAGCAGCAGTCTAACAGTCGACTTATATATATTTACAAAGGTTGAAATGCCCGTGATGGATTTGTTACTCGGGCCACGTCGAAGTCGCTGACCTCTCCGGAAAACTTCACACTCCCCGTTTCCTTTTATACCGGCCCGTCAGTGATTAATTCCGCATTACACAGTGGTGTCAGGTTACTTATGATCAGGCAGTTTACATGCTCGTGGTAATTACCATCCCAGTGTTCTTATTCGGCATCGATTAAAATGACAGATCCTTGTTCGATTTCTGTTCATAAGTAATGGACCGTTGTCGTCGAACCTGAACCGCGAGACGCTGCTTGGACCAACAGTACATTTCAAAAATATTGTAATGCAGAAAGCAGTCATCAGGCGAGTAATTATGTTAGCAGCTCTATCACTATCAAGATTTGCTATTTACTTCATTCTGTACGCCGTGGTTTCCCCGTGCAATATTCGCATTGGCCTCTGGGGACGAGAATTAGAGAAGAGCGGCGAGGTACGCGAGAACGAGGTTGCGAGGCGTAATTAACGCTAACTGCTGAAAGCCTGCACTCCGGGAGGTCCCTCCCAAACTGGGGCAGAATCCCTTAAATCCCTCGGGATCAAACTTGGTGCGGTGGCGAACTCCGCTCCACGTCAACAGCGGCCCCCAAGGCCTGACCGGGCGGGGCCCGCCTCACTACCCGGGGAAGCTCCCAGCCCCGGCTTCCGCTTACTTCCTTCTTGTCGCTCCTCGTGTCAAGCACGCGCTCAGAGTTACAAGCAGCTTTTAATGAGGCCCTACAAAAACAGCAGAGCGCCAGACCTGAAACTGAAGTGCCGAGTGGAGCCAATAAACACGCGGCTTTGTATTCCCTATGACTAGCCGTGATATTCCAAAATCCGATCACGAAGTTGCTGCATTCGTTTCTCTGTACGAGTTAGCAGCCTAGCATAGAGATAGCATCAATGCATCTTAAGGACTATTGAGTTTATGAAGTACTGATCAAGAGATCGTGAACTTTGAAACTTCCTGGAACTATGAACAATCGAGCGCAAACATTTTACTTAAATATACAACAAATTTATTTGAAAGTTGTGATACTATGCGTTGTTTCTAAACGTCATGCTCAACATTATATGTTTCTCCCCATTATTTCTTGATGCTTAAGAAAACGAGTGTTGAATTTAATTACGATCGTTCATCTATTGATGATGTAATTACGATCGTTCATCTATTGATGATGTAATTACGATCGTTCATCTATTGATGATGTAATTACGATCGTTCATCTATTGATGATGTAATTACGATCGTTCATCTATTGATGATGTAATTACGATCGTTCATCTATTGATGATGTAATTACGATCGTTCATCTATTGATGATGTAATTACAATCGTTCATCTATTGATGATGTAATTACAATCGTTCATCTATTGATGATGTAATTACGATCGTTCATCTATTGATGATGTAATTACGATCGTTCATCTATTGATGATGTAATTACGATCGTTCATCTATTGATGATGTAATTACGATCGTTCATCTATTGATGATGTAATTACGATCGTTCATCTATTGATGATATAATTACAATCTTTCATCTATTGATGATGTAATTACAATCTTTCATCTATTGATGATGTAATTACAATCTTTCATCTATTGATGATGTAATTACAATCTTTCATCTATTGATGATGTAATTACAATCTTTCATCTATTGATGATGTAATTACAATCTTTCATCTATTGATGATGTAATTACAATCTTTCATCTATTGATGATGTAATTACAATCTTTCATCTATTGATGATGTAATTACAATCTTTCATCTATTGATGATGTAATTACAATCTTTCATCTATTGATGATGTAATTACAATCTTTCATCTATTGATGATGTAATTACAATCTTTCATCTATTGATGATGTAATTACAATCTTTCATCTATTGATGATGTAATTACAATCTTTCATCTATTGATGATGTAATTACAATCTTTCATCTATTGATGATGTAATTACAATCTTTCATCTATTGATGATGTAATTACAATCTTTCATCTATTGATGATGTAATTACAATCTTTCATCTATTGATGATGTAATTACGATCGTTCGTCTATTGATGATGTAATTATGATGGCGAGTGCTCAGGACGTCCAAAGACCTGTACGACTGGTGACACTGTGGCAACAATTAACACTCCTGTGCTCGGCAGTCACGAAAGGAAGATGGGTGGCCTCATTGATATAGCGAAAGTCTCAGTACGTCGTTTCTAAAGCATTTTACAGGAGTTCCAAAGCTTTCTGAGCGATCACTGCGGCACATGTTAGCGATGTAACAAATACGTATTCGATCAGTGCTCTTGAGCATTTACAGTCGATATAACAAAACTGCAGTGGACTGATTACCACAAACATTAGATTGTAGGTGAAACATGGACTTAACACCAGTCATCATAGACGAAGCTGGAGTCTGATTGGCCGAAAAATATATATATATATATATATTCTATGGAGCTGTTAACGAAGTAGTACCTGAAGTGCATGAAGTTAAGAATCACTTGTGAATGATGAAAAGTAATAACTATCCTATATAGTATTTCACCGAAATTTTCACGATTTTCATGTGGAATATTCCAGAATCACACTAACCGAAGTAAAAATGGTGTCTTAACAGTAGTGAAGAGTGTGAGTGCCACCTGAAATATAGTTTAACTGCTTGTCTGACAAACAGTATGTTTTCCAAGTTTATTGGTTTGAATTATTTAATATAAACGATGACAATTCTATTTTATTCGAACTGCAATGAAATAAATAATAATCTGTACTTTAACTGAACAGGGAAGTAGGACGATGCACTGCACTGGCGACTGATCTGATTTCTGGACAAATTATGTACAAAATTCAACAAATGTTTTTATTTAATTTCTTACTTATTGTTTCTTGAGGTGAACCCTTCTTCCAAGTCAGCTGCCATTTACAAAGGTACATATAAACGCGTAGGCAGAATGACAGACAGACAGACAGACAGACAGACGAGAGGAAGTATGGATGGATGCAACCAATGATACTTCTTTGCCACTGCCAGCCAGAAGGCAATGTACACACTTGACAAAGATGACGCTTGTGATGTTCAGTGCAGTATTTCTAGGAAACGCATATTCCTTTTGGAGACACTTTACGAGCAGACAAATGTTGCAAATTCAGTGAAGTCGCTTTCAGAACACAGCAGTTAACACCGCACATACGAAAATCAACTGGAATAACGTTTGTTACAACATTTTAAACTGCCCTTGTTGACATACGAGAAAAAGTTATGAAGGAAGATTAAGGTTTCACATCCCGTCGAGGATGACGTCATGGAGAACTAAGCACGGGATCCGATTGTGAAAGCATGGGAAGGAAATCTGTGATGTCCTTTTCAGAGCACTTACCGTAAGAGTTTTTAAGGACACCACGAAAACTCAATCTGCGTTATAGGTTGGAGACTTCAACTGTCGTCTTCCGGATGCGTGTCCAGGGTTTCACTACTGCACAACCTTCTCTCGAAGGAAATGAATAGCTATAGTGATTCCAGACATCTGCTTGTTCTGGGAAGTCTTTTCGTATTTTTTACTCAGCAGCAGGAGTTGTTGGGGGGCTTAGTTTTTCTTAGGCGTTAAGTAAAAGAATTACTGAAACTTTTCGGGCGCCATGACCAAGAAGTTCCAGGAACTTTAGCAAAAACTGTTTTTAACTCTTCATCCCCTCCGCCCACCCCACTCGCTTCCTCCCACACTCCTTTACCCAAGTCTCCCCTTTCCTCTCTACCACCCCCTCTCCCCCCTCCCCATTATCTCCTTGCTGTTTCCCTACTCATTTGTGGAAGAAAGAATTTTCTGACGAATGCCACCGTTCTGTATTTTGACCACTTAGATATTTTACTGGTTTTTGTCTTTCGTGTTCCATCAGCAATTGATGTTCAGTACACATCCATTAGCCGGCCGGAGTGGCCGTGCGGTTCTAGGCGCTACAGTCTGGAGCCGAGCGACCGCTACGGTCGCAGGTTCGAATCCTGCCTCGGGCATGGATGTGTGTGATGTCCTTAGGTTAGTTAGGTTTAATTAGTTCTAAGTTCTAGGCGACTGATGACCTCAGCAGTTGAGTCGCATAGTGCTCAGAGCCATTTGAACCATTTTTGAACACATCCATTCCTGTCTCTTTGGATGTTGTTGTTCGTTGCGCGTTGAAATTTTGTTTTTGTTTCTTACATTTTCAAGGTTAATATTTCCATTTGTTACAAGTTTTGTGTGTTTTGTGATACAAAACAGGTAAGAAGGAAGTTTCAGAGGAAATGTTCTACGTCGCTTCATCGGCCAGAGCATTGCCGTAAGGGATCAGTCGGGAAAAAAAAACCTCTTTTTACATTTTGCATGCCGAAACTGTCAACTTGTTCTTGATACTGATCCAAACCATTCTCTTGTTGCTGAAAGGCGCTTACTATGGCAAAGCGAAAGGAGGAGATAGCTGGTTTCAGCATGGAAACGTCGAAGTAAATGATAAATTAAAAAGTGGGTGGAGCTTATGGATCTATCACCTCTCCATAAACCATAGCTTCCCATACACGAAATCTAAAAACTGGCAAAAACATACGGGCATACAGTCATTTGGCTGTCACCTTGGCATTACCATTTCAGCTCAACAGGTCTGATATGAATCAAAGTTAAAGTTGACGTATCCAGCAACAATACAGAAGTTACGCTGTTTGTAGTCGAGGCAAGCATCAGTGAAGTTGTTAGGTAAGTCACCTCCAAGGGCCGGAAGAATGCCGCAACGAGAGTGGGAAGTGTCACCTCACGCTTCTATGACGACGACGACGACGACGACGACGACGACGACAACGTGAACAGAGTTTTTCCCACTGTTATCGCATAAAAGGTTCAGAGGCGGATTCAGCTAAACGTTTGTTGTGTGCCTAGCGAGAGTACTTTTTCGTTAATTTTGACTATTCATAGGAAGAGTCTTCCAAGCAAACTAGTCCAAATGATGTTTAACTCAAGAACTCAGGCTGAACTGCACGAAATAAATTCCCTCAATGTTCGCGATATACCAGCTGCAATGCTGTTGCAGTGTCCTCGTATTTTGTTAGTACTATTCTTCTTTCTTCCAAACCGTAATATATGATCTGTCACCTCCTTTGGCAGGCAAAGTTGTTTTATTAGGTTACAAGTAAGTAGGAAGTTTGATGAGGAAACAGGATAACAGGTTAATTATAAGGCTAGCTCTCAGTTTATACAAATGAACCGAAACAGGCGACCTATGACATTTTCACAAGCGAACTCGTCATCATGTATACTAGTTAACAATACTAGTCAGAGATCTCCGACACAGTTGGCGTTTCAAGCACATGAAAATGTGATAGATTGTTATTAAAATTTCGTTTACATAATGTGTTCATCTAATTACAGTAATAAAGTTGACCTTATTTCAGCAATCAATAACGTCAGGAAAAGCATTTTCGTGTACTTTCCGTATGTCGTCTTTGAAATTGGTTGCCGCAAATAAAAGTGAAATGAAAACACAAGCTCTTCCACAGGACACTGTTGCCATTCCGTCTATGTACGTCGAATAGTTTGCCAATTAGAACGAGTTGAATAAGAAGTGTGCAGGACAGGTCAGCTATGCTCCGAGTCTCTGCCTATTCTTCCTGAAATGCCAATCCAGTGGGAAAGAAATTTCGAACCGACTGTAGTCTGACGCATTGCGTCACGGCGTAAGCAACACGAGGAAAAAAAAAATTCTCTCCTTTAAAGGTTGACAGTATTTTCGTGCAGGCTGAGTATTTCGTACCGCTGTTGCCTGCGTCCGGTCGCGAACCGCGTGTTAATTTCTCAGTGCCAGCAGGGCTGGTACAGTGTTTGGTGGCATTTACGGCCACCCGCAGCGCAGCGCAGCGCTCTGCTCTGAGAGCCCCCAGAAATTGCTAGTTTGCGAAAGCCGCCTCGGCTCGTAGTTCGACCGCACAGATGAGCATTTGCCCCTGCGGCCGCAGTAAAACCTACTAACTGTTAAGTGCTTGGTGCGACTGCGCAGTCAACGCCGCGTATCCGAACATCGTAAAGGGGACTCGCAACGCGGAGATAGGGCTGCCAATAGTCAGTGGCAGCCAGCAACATTGCACGGAAGCGCCCCACGTTAGGCGTCCTACTGTTACGTATACTACTATCCTGGGAAATTATATACAGGGTGTTACAAAAAGGTACGGCCAAACTTTCAGGAAACATTCCTCACACACAAATAAAGAAAAGATGTTTTGTGGACATGTGTCCGGAAGCGCTTACTTTCCATGCTAGAGCTCATTTTATTACTTCTCTTCAAATCACATTAATCATGGAATGGAAACACACAGCAGCAGAACGTACCAGCGTGACTTCAAACACTTTGTTACAGGAAGTGTACAAAATGTCGTCCGTTAGCGAGGATACATGCATGTACGAACACTTCGACTGAAATGTGCACGAGCTCCATCGTGCATGAACCACATGTTGTGTCGTACTTGTAAATGCACATGTTCTAGCAGCACAGGTAGAGTATCCCGTATGAAATCATGATAACGTGCTCCATTGAGCATAGGTGGAAGAACATGGGGCCCAATCAAGACATCACCAGCAATGCCTGCCCAAACGTTCACAGAAAATCTGTGTTGTTGACGTGATTGCACAATTGCGTGCGGATTCTCGTCAGCCGACACATGTTGATTGTGAAAATTTACTATTTGATCACGTTGGAATGAAGCCTCATCCGTAAAGAGAACATTTGCACTGAAATGAGGATTGACACATTGTTGGATGAACCATTCGCAGAAGTGTACCCGTGGAGGCCAATCAGCTGCTGATAGTGCCTGCACACGCTGTACATGGTACGGAAACAACTGGTTCTCCCGTAGCACTCTCCATACAGTGACGTGGTCAACGTTACCTTGTACAGAAGCAACTTCTCTGACGTTGAAATTAGGGTTATCGTCAACTGCACGAAGAATTTCCTCGTCCATTGCAGGTGTCCTCGTCGTTCTAGGTCTTCCCCAGTCGCGAGTCATAGGCTGGAATGTTCCGTGCTCCCTAAGACGCCGATGAATTGCTTCGAACGTCTTCCTGTCGGGACACCTTCGTTCTGGAAATCTGTCTCGATACAAACGTACCGCGCCACGGCTATTGCCCCGTGCTAATCCGTACATCAAATGGGTATCTGCCTAACTCCGCATTTGTAAACATTGCACTGACTGCAAAACCACGTTCGTGATGAACACTAAACTGTTGATGCTACGTACTGATGTGCCTGATGCTAGTACTGTAGAGCAATGAGTCGCATGTTAACACAAGCACCAAAGTCAGCATTACCTTCCATTAAGTGGGCTAACTGGCGGTGAATCGAGGAAGTACAGTACATACTGACGAAACTAAAATGAGCTCTAACATGGAAATTAAGCGTTTCCGGACACATGTCCACATAACATCTTTTCTTTATTTGTGTGTGATGAATGTTCCCTGAAAGTTTGGCCGTATCTTTTTATTACACCCTGTATATGCGAGGGTGAGTCAAATGAAAAACTTAAATATGTTTTTAAATATTATTCATTATGCAGAAGTGGTACAAAGCTATATCACTTTTCAACATAATCTTCCTCACGCTCAATGCAAGTCCTCCAGCGCTTACAAAGTGCATGAATTCCTTTAGAAAAAAATTGTTTTGGTAGTCCGCGCAACCACTCATGCACAGCGTGGCGTACCTCTTCATCAGAACAGAACTTCTTTCCTCCCATTGCGTCTTTGTGTGGTCCAGACATATGTAAATCACTTGGGGGCAAGGTCTGGTGAGTATGGTGGATGAGAAAGACACTCATAATGCAGGTCTGTGATTGTTGCAACTGTTGTACGGGCAGTGTGGGGCCTTGCATTGTCATGTTGCAAAAGGACACCTGCTGACAGCAATCCACGTCGCTTTGATTTGATTGCAGGCCACATATGATTTTTTAGGAGATCTGTGTATGATGCACTAGTGACAGTGGTCCCTTTAGGCATGTAATGCTCCAAAATGGCTCCTTTTTCGTCCCAAAAGAGCATAGCCTTCGCTGCTGATGGTTCTGTTCGAAACTTCTTTGGTTTTGGTGATGAGGAGTGGCGCCATTCCTTGCGCTCTCTCTCTCTCTCTCTCTCTCTCTCTCTCTCTCTCTCTCTCTCTCTCTCTCTCTCAGTTTCCCGTTGGTGGAAGTGAACCCATGTTTCGTCCCCAGAAACGATTCTTGCAAGGAAGCCTTCGCCTTCTCTTTCGAAGCGCCGAACAAGTTCTTCACAAGCATCAACATGTCGTTCTCTCATTTCAGGAGTCGGCTGCTGTGGCACCCATCTTGCAGACACTTTGTGAAACTGGAGCACATAATGCACAAGGTGGTGTGCTGACCCATGACTAATCTGTAAACATGCTGCAATGTCATTCAGTGTCACTCGGCGGTTTTCCTTCACTATGGCTTCAACTTCCGCAATGTTCTGTGGAGTCACAACTCGTTGTCCCTGACCTGGACGAGGAGCATCTCCCACTGAAGTCACACCATTTGCCAACTACCTACTCCATTCACAAAATTGCTGCTGTGACAAACATGCATCACCATACTGAACCTTCATTCGTCGATGAATTTCAATAGGTTTCACACCTTCACTACGCAAAATCCGAATAACAGAACGCTGTTCTCCCCTGGTGCAAGTCGCAAGTGGGTGGCCATCTTTACACCCATACTGTGACGGTATGTGTGCATCTGCACTATGCTGCCACCTACAGGCAATTCTGCACGCTGTTTGTAGCACGCTTACCAACTTACAGGATAACGGCGCAAAATTTCGATTTGTTGTTATAAATTTAAGGTTTTCATTTGACTCGTTAAAATCTTGTAGGACTCGTAGAGAGGAGTGCGCAATATTTTGAACAGGAACACATCTCCGGAAACATCATCCAATGACGATACATAGCGTCGAAGTTACAGGCGCCGGTGGCTGCAAATGTACCGTATATGCGGGGTGATTCCGTGATGATGATACAAACTTTCTACGTTGATGGGGAAGGATAAATGTATCAATTTGAGGTAACGGTCCCTATACCGGCAACGAACAAGTCTAAAGCTGTAAGCGAAAACCTTTCTGATACCTCTGACAGTGGAATACATGTACCGGTACTGTTGTTGCTAAGACTTTCAGACGTTATAGTATGGACCAAAACAAGAAAAAAATGAGGGATAAACATGTGCTAGAAAATGCGTACCTGAGGAGCGATCAGCAATTGTTCAATAGGGGAGGTGTGTTTCACACTAGGGAAGATTAACAGTGCTCATAGCTCAGAATGCAATTTAGAGCACATGTTTACTGCACATTTTTTCCTTGTTGTGGTCCATATACCACCTCTGAAAGCTGCATACCCTACGTTCTTAGTAGCAACAGTTCCGGTAAATGTATTCCACTGTCAGAGGCATAATAATGATTTTCGCTTATAACTTTCTACTCGTTCGTTTCTGGTACTGTGACCCTTTCCTCAGACTGACACATTTAGCCTTCCGCACCATCGTTATCACCACGGATCACCCTGTATGTACATACATTTACAGGCGCCGGTGCCTGGAACTTTGGCGCTCTGTAGCGTCGTTGGGTTCATATTCAGAAAATTGAGAACACTTTCCTTTAGAAGCGCAAGAAGTTTGTAATGGGAATTTCCTAACACCCTGATCAACAATTAACGCAATATTTTTCGCGGCTGACCGGCGAGGCCGGCTGCTATAACCACGGCGCCAGTGACAGGAGGTCCGCAGTATGTGTAGTACAGTTTGTCGCCTGAGATGCTCTCTACACACTGCAATTCCCTCTTGAGAAATGGCAGGAATTTCTTGACGAATGTTAGTTATAACTTCATCTGAAGTGTGTTGATTTGATTTGTACACTTTCTGTTTTAATGCACCCCCTTCTCCCCGGAGACAGAAATCGCAGGTGGTTAAATCGGGAAACGAGGACGCCGTAAGCAATTACCTGTAATGAAGCGATAAAAAGTCGGCTGCATGTCCCATCGCAGAGTCCTCCTGAAAGGTCGTGAAAGAAGGTTCTCTTTCAGTTAATTGGGAAAAAAGGTCGCATAATGTTTTCCACGCATCTCTCGCAGTTAACTGTTTCTCGAAAAAATAAGGCCTGTTATTCTCTAGTAAGTAATAGCGCACCACACTTTTTTTTTGAACATGCACAGCTCGTGTATTACGTTTTTAGAGCTCCAGTAACGATCATTTTGCCAATTAACGGATCCACTTAGGTGGAACCATGACTCGCCCCAAAAGAAAATTAGGTGGGGGTCAATTCCTCCATCATGCACCCCATTCAAAATCCATTCACAAAACCGCAACCTATTTACAGGGTCATGCGGTGTAAGTTCTTACACTTCACTTATTTTGTATGGCCGTAAGGTACATACGGATTATGCACGAATACTCTTTAGCGAATAGAATACTTGTGTTTCGCCATTTGACTTGAAATACGATAATGCTTTACTAGCCATGGTCCTACTGAAGGAGATGTATGTCTCTGCGTTCCTCTGATCTTTGAACTTACCCAGTCAGTTATAAGGGAGGAGGAGCATACAATATAATATAGACTTCCAAACACGGTAACTTAGCATGCCCTCAATGACAGTTGGTTGCATCCGTCAAAATTTACGAGAAACGACAAGTGTATCAGCATATGGTGCAACTACAATTTCGGACCTTCAAAGAACAGTTCCAGAACACAACGTTCGTACCTCTCCCAGGGCTAACTTCTTCCCATTCCGCCAGTCCTTAAGAACAGAAGTATTAGAAGGTTTCTAGCACAATTACAAAGCGATACCGCGTTCTGTACTCTCTTCAGATAAAGATCTACGCTAAACCGAGACGCGTCAGGGCACAACACGATTGCATTCGTTTGACCTCCACCTACGATATTTTTCCAGCCAAAGTTTTCAGGCAGTATGACGCCTTCTCAATAGGAGATACAGTGTATATCATATTAGCGGGTCATCTTGACCAAAACGATTGGTAGCGCTTTGGACTGAACACGGTTTGGTGTTATCAATGAACCTCACTATAGCAGAATTGCCTCCTGCCATCCAGTACGACGGACCTTAACCTATGAAAACGGTCTTTTCCGCAGTAGATGTTTGTAGGCGACCTTGCCACTGTCTTATTTTAATATCTCCCGTTGTAAGCAGTCGTGAAACTATACTTTTCAACATTCCAGTAGTATCTGCTGTATCACATGCTAGCTCGCTTAAATAAATGCAATGACGAGCCGATTGTAAGACAGTGTTTTGCTTAAAAATACTGCATTTTTTTTCCTTATTGCAGTAAAAATCGATGACTCTTGGAGCTTTAATACTGAACCAGGCACTCATAAAAACTCGACATCTTCTCTGTCGATCTTTCAGTTATTACTGCAGAATTTGTGAATAGTTATAGTCCAAATAGTTCCATACGCAGCATCCATCCTCCCTTCGACCTTCAAGATGTATCAGGATATACCGGGTGGAACACCAACTCCACCGACAAATTTTTGGAGGCCAAATCAAGAAAAAAAAAAGTCTAGTAAACATGTGCTCTAAAATGCATGGCGTAACGACTATGACCATTCGTTGATTTTCGCTACTGTGATACGCATCTCTTCTACTGGAGAAGTGCTCATAGCTCTTAACGTATGCCTTATGGAACCACTGTACGCTCGAAATTTTTTCTTGCTTTGGTCTTTACCATCACCTCCGGAAGGTCGTCGGTGGAATTCGCCCTGTATTTTATGATGTCCTGATTGCTCCGGGCAGTTCGTGTGTCGATCAGTCAACGGAAACAGGGTACCTCTCATTCATCGCGTTGTTTTCAGATATGAAAACAGATTTAGTGACAGACTGTTTTGAAAGTCGACTTGATAGGACACCAACAGCGGTAAGCAGAGATATGACTTCAACGTGACGCATGGGAGCCACAGAAAATCTGAGTCTGCTTAGTCGGGCAGGGTTCTGAACACTTCTCTCCATACGCGCTCCTACCTTAAGCAGGGTGCCAAGTTGCTTGGTTGCTTTCTCGAGACGTACTTCCGGATTTATTGCGAGATTTAAAGGCAAAATCCTAGACAGAAAAGTTTGGTACAGCGTCCTTAACTAAGACAATGAACCTGATAGTTTCCTATTAATGGTTCGGTTCCGTAGCCTGTCATATCGTTTTATTGCATCTCGAGGAAATACTTTAAAACGGCACGGAACTGGCGCACACGTTGTAAGGAGAGCGAATGGAAGACTTAGTTTTCTTGGGACAGTTCCGGTAAAGGGCCGTTTTTCCGCAAAGAAAACCGCAAGCAAGTCGCTAGTTTGCCGAATTCTAGTTTAATGCACCAGGGTTTTGAATCTTATCGAGCAGGAATGGCAGAAGACATCGCCCGAATGCAGAGATGCTCGTCCAGAAATTTACAAATCGGTAGACTGAAAGATTACTTTCTTGTTAAAACGTCTTGGATAAATCTAATACGCCAATAATCGAGAATGCCAGAGAAAATTGTACTGTGGCCACCATGTAACTCAGATCGGGATCATGAGTGTGTGGTAAGAAAGAATAGGGCATATATGAAGGCATACATAGCCCTTTTCCATGGTTATTTATACGAAAAGAATGTAAGAGAATGTTGGTAATACTGGTACGAAGTACCCTTCGCCAATCGTCGTACAGTGGCTTCCGAAATGTACAGAGCGTCTATAATTGAAATTCCAGTTTCAGAACACTGTAAAAAGATACCCCACTGCTCAAAATGACCTCGGATTCGAACAGCATAATACTGACTCAGAATGTGCACGTGGCTGTTCCTCGGCTTGACTCCCAACATGACTGCCTCAATGAATTATCGCGCGCCGCTTTTAAGGCTCTTTTACAAACGCCAGTAGGCCCGCAGAAGATCGGGACACTCAAGGGTATGTTCCGTTGTCTGCTAATGTTCTGGAGAAAATGAACACAAAATTCTAAAAGACAGGTTCCTCTGAAGTGTAATGTGACACAGGGAGGAAAGCAGTTGATCCGATGTCTATCGAAAATGTCGCCACAGCATTGCACCAATGATCGAACGATGGTGTGCAAACATGCAGTGCACGGGGAATTGCCCGTACCTGAGAGTACGGTGCATAAAATCCTACAATACAATTTGCACTGCTATCCATACAAAATCGCCCACGTTCAGGAATTGCTTCCTGCTGACTCGCAAACAAGACAAACGTTCACCACGGAATTTCTTGCTCACATGGAAGTGAACAATAAATAACCATGGGACATTCTGATGACAGATGAGGCCCGGTTTCCATCTCCAAGTAATGTCAATAAATAGAATTTGCCGATTATGGACAACGGAAAATCCGCACGCACATCAACCGGTACCACTTCATTCTGCAAATGTGACTGTGTAGAGCGGGTTGACGGCATCCTTTACCGTAGTGCCCTATCTTTTCGGGGAGATTGAACCCTGCGGATCCTCTATCCCATGCTGTGAATGGTGAAAGCTACGCGAGTCTTGCGTACCAACGTCATTCCAACCTTTCAACAGGGTGGATGTGTGGCTAGGATCATTTCTTATGCAAGATGGCGCTCCTCCCCACATTGCATAGCCAGTGAAGCGGCCGCTGCACAGATTCCGGGAATGTTAGATTTATCAACCCTTAGTTTCCCACAGCTTGACCGTCCAGATCACCTGACAATTTGGCTGTAGGGTTATCTGAAAGATGATGTATTCAGTGCCCCAATTACGAACGTAGCTGATTTGAAGGCACGCATTGCTCAACGCATTGTGAATGTGACCATCTAGACATTCAGATCTGTTGTGGAACATGCTGTTCCTCGATTTCAACTTGGGAAGGAAACTGTGGACAGCATACTGAACACGTTTTCCGCTAGTCTCACGACAGTTAGAAAAAATGGTTCAAACGGCTCTGAGCACTATGGGACTTAACATCTGAGGTCATAAGTCCCCTAGAACTTAGAACGACTTAAACCTAACTAACCGAAGGACATCACACACATCCATGCCCGAGGCAGGATTCGAACCTACGACCGTAGCAGTCGCGCGGTTCCGGACTGAAGCGCCTAGAACCGCTCGTCCACCGTGCCTGGCACGACAGTTAGGGAAGGTAATTTTGATTCCTACGTGGTTTTTGACCTCAGGACAATTAAAAACCGATTTTTCCCTATCCGACATGGTGAGACCTTGCCATGTTGGATGAGGTTATCTAACTAAGAGTTACACAACTGCCGTATTTCCGCAGTCATTCACATTGAACAATATGGATGGTGTAGTGAGCAACTCAAACCATAGCCGTCGTATTGCTATTCGTCTGTCATTTCTAGCCGATCATATCTCATCCCATCACTTTAAGACGCTTACAACGCCATTCCATTTCCCCCTGCGTCAAGAATATGGTGTTAAAATTTGGCGTCATTCTGAGTAGTAGTTTTGTTTCTACTCAGTTTTGAAACTGGAACTTTAAGTAAGGGCACCCTGTGTATTTTAGATATACAGATTTATGACAGAAAGGGGAGCTATTTTGGGACTAAAACCACGTAGGGTACTCTAAAACACACATACAACAATAGATGACATCGCTCTATGATTCTCAAACATAAACTGCTCAAAAATAGCTTTGCGCCACCTGCATAGTTCTGAACGTGTGTGAGCTTATAGTCAAGTGGAGCTGAGAATGACAGAGTAAGTCTTTTCAAACCGAAAAAATAGCTTTATTGTGAAATAAAAACAAATCTGTGACTAAGATAAAGAACAGCTGTTCGAAAGTGTAGACCTGTCCTATGCACTTTAGGATGCTTGCATTCTTCTTCGCCTGTTGTCCTTCGAGATGAGCGCGACGTTACTGCTGAAGCTTCTCCCACCCGTCGACGTCGGCCCTTCTCAGGTCATCCCGTGTGCGAGCGTGTTCCTGCGACGGCGCCCTGTAGATTTTAACTTATCCTTAACTATGTTTCCATTGGTTCAGCTCAGCAGATACTTCAAGCCATTCCATTGGGTTGATTCCTACCTTACGAACGAAGGTGTTCACGATGTGGGCGCCGTCTGCTCACACTTTATGGTCTTGAAAGAAGAACCCATCGCTCAAATATTGATTCTATGGCTAGACAGTTGTTTCCAGGATCGAGTCCAAAAATTCCACAGCTCTCAAATTATCTTCAATAGTGACGAGAGTCGTCCGACATCCGTACACGTCACAAGCCATGACTGACTGACCTACCTACCTACCTACCTACCTACCTACCTACCTACCAAACCTGTGGGAGTGTATACCTGATACGGACGTTGATACATGGAAGGCTGCGACGACCATTTGGAGTCAGACAAACCCTGTCCTCGTCAATGAAGTTACTGATATAGGTACCATTTCAAATGTTGGTTTGTCCACCTTCTCCGCATACCATGGTGCTGGGGAGTTTGTACTGTTGTTCCTAATTGACGCCCAGATGTCAAATCGATCGTATGAAGGAGGTTGAGTTGTAGCTGGGTCGACACAATTCCCTCAGTTGCCTCAAAAAAGGCAGCGCGCAGTTTTGTTGCTGCTCCTTAGGTATCTTTAGATGGCGGTCATCAGCTGGTGGTGTTGACTGCAGGCGATCCTACGAGGCACTTTTACAATGTTTTGTATTACACGCTATCGGTAGGATGTTTCAGTGACGATGCTTGTTGTACTTCACTTCGGCGAGCTGTTTCCTGCGCTAACAGTCCTGCTGATGAGGTATGTAAGGTTGATGGGAGCCGCACTGACCTGCTCACGGCTGGAGGAAGTGTGCTCTACCCAGCTGCAACGAGAATTCAGCTTTATTTTTATCTTCATTACGCAGGTGGCTACAACCATAAAGAATACTGAGAAAAATGTTTCAAAGAAGAAAAGAGTACACACAGTCATGAGAGAAGTGCGAAACTTCTCTTTAGTATTTTCTATTGGCAGCGCACAGAAACACTGAAGTCGGGGAGTATCAGTTTCGATATTGTTTGGATCATTATTTCTCCACTATTTGTTTTGAGTTATTCATTATTTAATTTCAACCTGGTCAGCAGATTTACACAGACCTCTGAAAACCTGAACCAGGGCGCTCGGGTTGGGAGTTGAACTCCGCCGCTCCCGATTCCAGTGCGAGTCCAGTGTTGATCACAGAAAGACAGTCGGGTGCGCCGCGGAGCAACCGGCGTGTGCACCAGCACCAGGCACATCGGCCTGGCCGGCCTCGCTTTCATCGCGCCGTCATCCTATCAGCCGCAACTCGCGCGGAAGGCGCCGGCTGATTGCCGTGCCGCCGGACTGCCTCCCAAAGGCAGCGCCTGTCGCCGGACGAAGCTCGGGCCCTGTTCCTCATCTGGCCCGTAAGGGACCTCATTCAGTCGCCAGGCTGGCCGTTTCCGCCCGCACGGTTCACTGCACAAACGCCTGTATTTATGTTTCGCAGGCTAGCGATGCGCCGGAATCGAGGCCGGTTGAGACGGCCTTCGCCGGTGAGATCATGCCCGCAACCTGTGTATAGGAGTCAGAGGAGAAAGAATGACGAGAGGTCGGATAAATCTTTAAATATTACAACGTATCAGTAAAGTTAACGGTACACGACCTACGCCCAACAAAAAAGGACACTGCTCTATTATCTCCATACCCCGAGTTGCCTATAGTTCCCTAAGTTACAAAATAGTGTGGGATTGTTGGAATATTTGAAAGCTAAATTTTACGCAGTGTGAAACTGCATTATAATTTGGTAACAAAATCTTATACGCGGAAGTACAGTTCGGAAACACTGTACTAGCCGGAAATGTATACTTCGATTATGGTCCGCAATTTATCTTATAGGAATGTATGTATTTGTGTGATGTCTGTTCTGACGGACATGTCGAAGCCGCACAGGGCATTGTGGTAATGCAATGGCGAATGTTGAAAATTTGTGCTAGACGGGGACGCGAATCCGGATTTACCACTTAATCTCTTCGGCCATCCGGACACGGTCCCTGACCGACTCAAATTTCCGACTTGTCGCATGCTGCAATTCATCGTCCCTATTCCATCAGCTTCTACTCGCTAATTATTCATTCCCGTACGAGTTCGGGCGATATTAGTGCATCCGCGCTTAAATGGACGGGGGACGATGCATTGCAGCGTACGATACGCTGGAATTTTGAGTGTCAGATACCGTGTCCGGATGGCCGAAGCGGTTAAGGCAACCGCTCATGAAAAGCGGTAAATCCGGGTTCGAGCCAAGGTCTGGAGCAAATTTTCAATTTTCATAGTTTTATTACCACAATGTCCTGTGCGGTTGGAAATCACGAATTCCCTCCCCTCCCCCCGATCATCCACTTCATTTTAACTTCTCGTATAGTTTTTGCATAAGCAGAGAGGGTACACTGTTTGCCTGTAAATTAGTTACCACTCTGTCTTACTATTAAGGATTTGTCTGTGTTCCATACCGCTGCTCCTCCATTTTTAAATTTATATATAGTATTATCCTTAATTTTGAATAAGGCAAATTTATAATCTTGATCTTAGAGTCTGTTATTCAATTACATGTATTTAAAATCACTCTAAAGCAGGCAACACAACGTAATCGTTAAAGCCCATCTACACACGACTATGAAAGACCATCAGTTCGTCCGTTGAACTGGTTTCTCTTCACAACCTTTGTGGTAAGTAACCAAGTGCAACCACTTGTTTGCAATAGAAGTGACCAGCTTAATAATTAGGTTGTGGCTTGATAAACAGATAACATGTTACGTTGAACAAGATTCATACTGTATCTTGCTGTCCGGAGGAGTGTAAGTATTTTACGTAAAAGATCACTTCACTTTTTTTATCTGTTCTCTTATTGATAAGCACACCACACAGAATAGTAATCAGCAGGAGGCATCAAGCTAGAATCATCTAACACCGCCTCTAGTCTTGATGGTGGTCTCAGTTCGGCGAGGAACACAGTCCACAAGTTTGTTCAGGTATGCCATGTCCAGCTGAAGCCACTCATTGACAGTTAGATCCTGCAGACCTACCAGATTACCACGATGTTGATTGCTACATTTCACTCGCTGTTCAAAATGGTCCCACAAATTTTCCATGGGGTTTAAGTCAGGTGGTTATGCACGCGACCCTTTCAACACCATTGTTGTCGTTTTAGAAGACAGGAGCGCCCACAGCACACCCATTGTAAGGAACTAGAAGAAAGCGCAAATTTCGTCACCAAGGACGTTTAAACAGGCAACCTAGTTTATGGTCGCAGTAACACGAATCATTAGGCTCAATTAACGAAACGTAAAACAATCCAGAATATCACAGAATCACCTCCGGGTTGAACTACACCTTTCACACATCGCGGGTTCAACACCTAATTGGATCGTTGGTGCATTCGACGCCATACATCATTTTGAAAGCGGCGGAATTGCGACTCGTCTTACCACAGGACTCGCCTCCACCCGTCTACTACCCAGTTTGTGTTTTTTTTGTCCACTGTAAATAAGTGCTTTTTGTGGCTCTATGAGCTATGGTGTTTTGCGAGATAATCGACTTCAAATGTCCATTACTTGCACTTCCAGTCGCAATGTTCGCTCTAAAACTGGTTGAGGTGGACCTACATTCCATGACAGTACCAATTCCTGTCGGGTTGTGGCTTGACAGCCGCGGCCCATGAAGAGTTGCTTGGGATTGGAGGACAGGGTTGGGGGTTAAAGGCAAATAGTCGGTTGATGTAAGCGAGGAGAGGTCTTCACCTGACTGTTTCGTTTAAATTCCCGTATTACAAACGGTAAGGATTGGAGTTAGTACTGAATGATGGACTCTGGCTGTTTTAGAATTTCTGACTTTATTCAGAGAAAAACTTCAACCTAGTACACATTTTCTCTAAGGGAGTTGTAACCACTGAAGACCAACTCCTCACACAGAGACGATGGCACTGTTCTTTTTAACAAAGAAGAACCTGTCAGAACTAATTGCGTCTGCACCCACGATACAATACGCAGAAGTTCTCAGCTACCTAGGCAGAACTCCGTCTACGGTTCCTTACTACTACAGTTAACCGCTCGGCACTGCTCGGCTAATAACTTTGGCTCTCTCCGCCAATACTGCAATCTCTGCATTTCCACTAGCACCTGCCTGTCCTTACTATTCTTTACTGCTTTCTCCTCCAACTGCTGTGATTCTACCGACTGCATCTGAGCTTTACTTAATTTCTCTTTCGATCCTGCCAGTCCCCAACTTGGCGTAACGTAGCAGCACCCTCGTCGCCTCATTGGCTCTAATTATGCACTGTTTTACAGAAGCTGAGTGGAGAGAGGGACGCATCTGTTTTAAATTCATGTCATGGACCTGCTGTAGGCTCTTCACGATGTTCATGTGCCTTTTCCAGAGACACTCTCCCTAATCAGTCCGTCACTCTTTATCTGGATTGTATTGATGTTTTACAATGTTATTTCTCGCGCGCAACTAGCGCCTCTCTGGTTCCACATACTGAAAGGATACTTCTACATGACTTGCAGCAACTGACGTTTTATGTAAGACTGTTTTGCTCTGTTGCTGCCTGCCTGCCTCGTAACTTCATCCTTGTTATGTCCGTGAAGCTTTCCCCTTTTATTACTCTTACAGTTTTCTGTCTTTTCGTGGATACAACAGAACTCTGGTGCCTGTCGGTTAAGGTCTTCGTGCGACAACTTAGCTTACGCTGTGTTACATGTCCGCGAGCAAAACACAATTCCTTGTCGACACACTTGGCAGTCCCCGATGATACACCGATGAATCGGGTAGTTTCATTCACTGTGGGACTACGGGACGTGCCAACCCGATAGGTTGCCCTCTGACATTCTCTGGCGTCTCCTCCTCTGTCCACGTTATGAGCTGATTCCATGAGCCGGCCGACGTGGCCGAGCGGTTCTAGGCGCTTAAGTCTGGTACCCGCGCGACCGCTACGGTCGCAGGTTCGAATCTTGCCTCGGGCATGGCTGTGTGTGATGTCCTTAGGTTAGTTAGGTTTAAGTAGTTCTAAGTTCTAGGGGACTGATGACCTCGGATGTTAAGTCCCATAGTGCTCAGAGCCATTTGAACCATTTTTTGATTCCATGAAACAGACTGGCACAAACATACCACGTCACCGCCATGGCTTAAACCAGCATTGAATGGTCACTTGATCGCCTAGTACCAGTTCTGCGCCGTCCACAGTGCTCAAAAGCTACTGCTGTGCTCTTTAGGTGAACAACTAATATGTTGTCTCGTGAGCTTACATTTCTGACACTTCTCACGCAAAATTTCTGCTGTTCGAGTTGCGTTTTCAAATGGCTCTGAGCACTATGGGACCTAACTTCTGAGGTCATCAGTCTCCTGTAACTAGGAACTAATTAAACCTAACTAACCTAAGGACATCACACACATCCATGCCCGAGGCATGATTCGAACCTGCGACCGTAGCGGTCGCGCGGCTTCAGACTGTAGCGCCTAGAACCGCTCGGCCACCTCGGCCGGCCTTCGAGTTTCGTGACTACAAGACAAGCAAAACGCGTCTGTAGTGTATCTTCGACATTATAGTAAGGAATGAAAGCCAACAATACAGTGTAATCCTTGATAGTTTAAAGTTAAGTGACAAACAACACAAACGAAGACTTAAGAATGATAGAATATCCACTGTCAACTTCGCAACAATCAGTCGACAGTGCAGACAATGAACACTGAAAAACCACAGTATCATCCTGCCCTGCGTATGTGTGATTCCAGGTTCAGTAACTTGTTACAGTTCCATGAAATCGTGCCTTTTCTTTCAAAACTGCGCTTTTGTACTATTACTGTGAGACCCTGGAAGTCGACATGTGCAATCTACAACGACTCCGCGTGCAGTACATCGAACGATCTCACGACAATTCGCCGTTCAAAGAGAGAGCAAAGTCAAGCAAAAATCGCCGGCACATATAAAGCCACGTATTCCGAATCTCCACGTTTCATACCGTGTTCTAGCGACACAACTATCTTCCCGTCCTCACCCTCTAAAACTCGCCTTCAAAACTTCCAATCTTATCTCGCTTCAGTATGAGTAACTCTCAAACGATGAAATTTCAGTTTATTTTCTAGTCCCCTAAACGGAATCAAGTTCATATTTACTGTAACTAAAGTTTCAATCTGTATTTGAATGGGAAAGAAGATGTATTTAACATCAAATTGACGACAAGGTAAATAAATTCGAAGTACAATCTCGTACTGGACGAGATCAGGGGAGAAAATGGTCTTCCATCCTACCAAAGCAATCATCGGAACAGCGACGTGAACAGTTTTAGGCAAGCTACAGAAAACCCAAGAACTGATAACCGGACGGACATTTTAATCCCGCTCCTCCCAAATGTGAGTCGAGTGACTGTTAGAGCGCCAGCTCGCTCGGTGCTATTTCTTGAGAGAACTGTAACACTGCCATACACTGCAAAATCCAAATAAAATAACGAGAAGTTCCTACCGATACAATTTACGCCTCGATAAATGTAGTTTCAAAACAATTTATTTTGAATTTACGAATTCCGAAATTGCTCATTCGACATTAAAGAATACACTGTTGTGCAAAATTAAAGCAACAAACGGGAATTTTGCAAGGTTGCGCTTATCTTGCCACTAAACAGTATAAATAGGTAATAGTAAAGTAGAAACAATGTAAAGAATACAGAATGTAAACAACTGCAACACGCATGAAGGGAGACAAAAATGTTAGTTTTTTTCCAACTTAACGAATTTGCACACACATTCCGACAATTCGTTAAAGTCCTCAGTTTGGGGTGTGACCACCTCTGGCAGTAATACAGGCCTGACAACGACGGGGCATGCATGCTATGAACGATACCAGTCTCATGTTGAGGCAATAACGCCCGTTCTTTCTGCAGAGCTGCTCGCAGTCTTTGAGAATGATTGGTAGATGCC
This sequence comes from Schistocerca cancellata, assembly GCF_023864275.1. Classification (NCBI taxonomy): domain Eukaryota; kingdom Metazoa; phylum Arthropoda; class Insecta; order Orthoptera; family Acrididae; genus Schistocerca; species Schistocerca cancellata. Next base: position 724,863,987 of record NC_064626.1, on the reverse strand, counting down.
GACGTGATGCAAACCGTCTTCCTACTGCATCCCAGACATGCTCTTAAGGGATTCAAATCCGGAGAGTAAGCAGGCCGCCTAGGCTCTATTCGGTCGAGCATTATCGTCCTTAAATACGAAGACTGGGCCTACAGCACCTCGCAACAATCGCAGATGAGGTCCCGAGATCGTCGTCACGATACCTGACAGCAGTTAAACCTTGCCGATTCACCCGTACAGTTTCATGAGAGGGGTACGAGTGCCCAACATAATCTCTGTCTACACCATTAGGGATCCTTCTCGATATCTGTCTCTTTCCACAATGTTTGGGTCCCGAAATCGTGTTCCACGTTCCCTACAGATGCGAATCCGTCGAGAATCACTCTCCAGACTATATCGGGACTCATGTGTGAAAACAACACTGGCCCAGTGTTCGAAGGTCAGGGTGGTATGTTGATGACTCCACTCTACACGTTCCCTTTTGTGAAGGCGCGTAAGAGGTAGAGATGTAGCAGGCCTGTGACAATCAAGTCCACTCTGCTCAAACCTTCTGCACGATTCTCATTAAGCCATTGGGCCAAATCAGGTTGCGACCGTCCAGCTCCTTTCTTTCCATGGCCCTCCACCGCAGAGTGTCGGAGGCATCTTCTCTGTGCCGTACCGCACCGTCTGTGCCTGTGCCGCGTATCCCCGCATCCACAATAGCTGTGGACGAACACAACCTCCTCTCATAGGTGCCCTGGCGTCATCGTTGGTATGGTTGTCCATTTACCGGAATGCCATCTTCCGTGCACAACACGATCTTACGGACGTCTGGTTGACAGTTTGTATGATTATATCGTGAATTAGACACAGCACGGGGAAATATCCGTTTGTTGCTTCAATTTTGGACACCAGTGTATTAGACATTAAGATGCATTACAAGATTTTCTTTCAGTGGCCCCATTTCAACTTGCAACGCTTTTACATAGATCTATGTCGATGAGAAATGTGTACAGTACTTATTCCAAAAATTTTCTCCGTTTTCAAATGCTGTCTAAGTTTCCATGTACGATCATAACCACCGATATTAGTGCTCCATCTGTTTCTTGTTCGCTCTTGCCTTTTGTCTGATAATGAAAATGAAAAAATTCTTCTCAAGAAATCTGTTATTCTAACAACACATATCTGCACACTTTGCTGGACCTGCAGCGCCAAACGACTGTGCACATGCACATTTATCATTATTCATTAAACTGTGTCACGGTTAAGTGGTGAAAAATTATTACTAATGCGAAAAAATGGTGATGAATAATCGATTCCGAATATGGACGAAATGAAAATGAAATTTGTTGCTTGACGCGAACCTAATTTTAACGGTAAAAAGCGTTCCCGAGGTCACACTTATGTCGGCGTACGGACGCCGTCTCTGTTTTTCACGAGAAGCGTTGATAATTTTTCGGTGTCTCATCCTCCTACCTCTGACCACTAGATCGCTGCGACCAGTCGATTTGGATCCGTAATCAGCTCGTGAGCAGCAAAACAGCACGTCGTTGGCGCACAGGTTGCCTACGGGAACGTGAGTTCCACCTTGATAGCGCAGCTCGTGGACCACAGGAGACTGCTACGGCAACGGTTACGTGAACTACGTTCGTGTCTGTCTGGTAGGCCGAACACAGACACCAGCTACGAGAACTTGGTTTCGGTTGTTCGTTCCGTATGATTCGTTGGGTAACCGGGTGGCACTTTTTCTTAATATTGATTAACTCGTTCGCAGTGTTGCAACACACATGCAGTAATAGATAGGTAAGTGTCGAAGCCGGCAGTAACACCTGCAAGCTGCGGAAAATATGGAACATCTAGCAGAGAAGCTTAGTTCTACGGAGCGAGAAACATCGTACTAATCATGAGCTCGTGATGATCATTTGTACGGGGCAGATGTAATTCGCGGTACTGGTAATCTTTAACTTAAGCTAGCAGTCATGCGATCTTAATATATATATATATATATATGGATAAGAAACTAACTAGAATAGGGGAACAGCAGACATAGAACGTGATATCGTTCTAACTCTACTGCAGATACATTGGCTGTGCGCTCGAAAGGCACGCTGTGCGCTTTTTAGCTCTGACTTTTCGCAGAGAAAGTGCCCTGCACCTCTGCCCCGACCCTTCCCACAGCCCCCCCCCCTCCCCCTCTCCCCCTCTCTGATCACTCTCCCTGATTGTCTTCTCCACGCTTCCCACTCCGGACTAGACGTCAAGGTAATTCAATTTCAAGGAAGTCGATTCTCTGATTCTCTGTGATTGTCATCGTGACTGACAGCACTTGTCACCTTCTACTCAAAGTGCAAAATTGGCGCAATAATCGCATTATGTTAGCAAGACAGTTTCTCCTTCCACGTCGAAGTTCGTTCTTACTGTAAGTAGTGTGAATATTTATTAAAGCGGTCATAGGAAATTACAATACCTTTTGTTGCATTGTATTAACTGTGTTCTGAAGATTGAGCCTTTTAGTAACTAATTAATACTTTCAGTGTTCCCAAAAAACCTATGGGATGAAGATTCAGAAATTATTAGAACTAAAATGCGATTTAAATGACTACCATAATGTAGAAGAGAGGGCTATTTCGGCGGTAGGGATTTTATCACGATCGTCACCATTATCATCATCCACAATATCAGTTGTTAGTTTCATTGAGTCTTACGTTTTCAGGACTTTCAAAATCAGATCTTGAATACCTTTTGTTATCACCATCCGCTTCGTTTGCCTATATTTTTGTAGTAACACACGTTTTAGAAATCGTTGTCAATTCTGTCACTACAATCGCTCTATTACTCAATATTTTCAGTTTCTCCCCCGAACATTCTTAACTTGCCTTTTCGATTTAAGTTTATTTTTAGTCGTTTCTACGAATGCTGGAACTATGAAAAGAGCTTCACTTCTACCGGTTTTAATCCAACATTCTTCTGAACAAAGCAATTTGAGGGTTCGTACACTTCACGAGAAAAAATTTCAGCAGCACAACGAATCGTATGTAAATGGATGAGATCGCGGCTAACAGTGATACAATCCAGTAATTAGAGCTCGCCGTAATACAACTCTGTTATTGAGGAAGCAACTGATCCCTACCAAAATAGTGAATTTTGTAATGCATCTAGAGTTTCAACAAAGAGTGAGGTACTGCATTACCTGTCGGGCTGTTTAAATCCGAATCAGCTATTCACTGCAGTGACTTCTGGATAATACGGATGACTGAGTAATTGAGGAACTTCAGCTACGACGAGTAAAACTTCTTGACAGAGGAAGGAGACAATTTTTCGTAGAGAACTGACGACCTGTGAGTGAAGTTTCATATTCTACGACACATGCCATGAGGCAGTGTCTTCATTTTAGAGTATAGTGCCAACAAAACGAAGAAAAATAGTAATGATCTTTCATTTTCAGAAGTAGTAGCTGCTGTTCGCGACACCTACTATTTGTAATATCCTAGGTAGAGGATAGCATTCGAGAGACACCATGTCATCACCCACACCACTCGTCCAGTATGACGTCACAAAATAGTGCAAGAACATGGCGGTCGTATGATACGTATGTGGGCATAATTTTTAAACCCAAACCAAGCATCGCGTCCTATTTGCAGTTTGATAGTAACAATCTAACACGCGCCTCGCGTAGCTGTGCGTGGCTGAGCGATGTGGCGTCGTGGTAACGACCTAGATTCGTATTCAGGATTGGATTGGATTGGATTGGTTTGGGGGGGATTAAAGGGACCAGACTGCGACGGTCATCGGTCCCTTTTTCCAAAAAAAGGGAAACCACCCAAAGAGAATAAAAAAAGACGAACAACAGGAAAGACGTCAGACGACACAGGACAAGAAATACTCCTACAGAGAGCAGACGAAACAAATTAAAATCACACAGAGTGTGACAGTGGTTGGGCGACCATAGAGATAAAAAGGAAAAGCCAACCACCGAGAACACATTAAAAACTCAGCGTAAAATCGTAGGCCAATGGCCAGAATCAACACTAAAGAACAGAACAAACACTCAGAGTAAATAATAAAAAACCCCTGCCCGAATAAAACGGAAAACTAAGTCAGCCATACCAGGGTCATCACATAAGAGGGCAGGGAGCGTATCAGGCAGCGCGAATGTCTGCCTGACCACAGCTAAAAGGGGGCAGGCCAACAAAATGTGGGCCACTGTCAAAGCCGCCCCGCAGCGACATACAGGAGGGTCCTCCCGGCGCAGTAAATAACTGTGTGTCAGGTGGGAGTGGCCAATGCGGAGCCGACAAAGGACGACAGAGTCCCTGCGGTTGGCTCGCAGGGATGACCGCCACACAGTCGTCGTCTCCTTGATGGCACGGAGTTTATTGGGCAGGATCCGATTGCGCCATTCAGCGTCCCAAAGCGCAAAAACTTTTCGGCGGAGGACTGCCCGCAAATCAGTCTCTGGGAGGCCAACGTCCAGAGACTGTTTACTCGTGGCCTCTTTCGCCAGGCGGTCAACATGTTCATTGCCCGGGATACCGACATGACCGGGGGTCCACACAAAGACCACAGAGCGGCCGCAACGCGCAAGAGTATGCAGGGACTCTTGGATAGCCATCACCAGACGAGAACGAGGAAAACACTGGTCGAGAGCTCGTAAACCGCTCAGGGAATCGCTACAGATAACGAAGGACTCACCTGAGCAGGAGCGGATATACTCTAGGGCACGAAAGATGGCGACTAGCTCAGCAGTGTAAACGCTGCAGCCAGCCGCCAAGGACCGTTGTTCAGAATGGTCCCCTAGAGTTAGCGCATACCCGACACGACCAGCAACCATCGAACCGTCGGTGTAAACAATTCCAGAGCCCTGATACGTGGCCAGGATGGAATAAAAGCGGCGGCGGAAGGCCTCTGGAGGGACCGAGTCCTTCGAGCCCTGTGCCAAGTCGAGCCGAAGGCAAGGGCGAGGAACACACCACGGGGGTGTACGCAGAGGCGCCCGGAAAGGAGGTGGAACTGGGAAAAACCCAAGCCCGCAGAGAAGCTCCTTGATGCGTACGGCGATCGGACAACCCGACCGGGGCCGACGGTCTGGCAGATGGACGACTGACTGCGGGAACAGGACACGATAATTTGGATGCCCGGGCAAGCTAAAAACATGGGCAGCATAAGCGGCCAGCAAACGTTGGCGTCGGAACCGCAGTGGAGGTACACCTGCCTCCACTAGGACGCTGTCCACAGGGCTGGTGCGGAAAGCACCAGTGGCAAGGCGTATCCCGCTGTGGAGAATTGGATCCAGCACCCGCAACGCAGATGGGGATGCTGAGCCATAAGCTAGGCACCCATAATCCAGGCGAGACTGGATTAACGCCTGGTAGAGCCGCAACAGGGTAGATCGGTCGGCGCCCCAGCGGGCGTGGCTCAAACAACGCAGGGCGTTGAGATGCCGCCAACACGCTTGTTTAAGCTGCCGGATATGAGGCAGCCAAGTCAACCGGGCATCAAAAAGGACACCCAAAAACCTGTGGGTCTCCACCACAGCAAGAAGTTCGTCGGCAAGATAAAGCCGCGGCTCAGGATGGACCGTTCGGCGCCGGCAGAAATGCATAACGCGGGTCTTGGCAGCCGAAAACTGAAAACCACGCGCTACAGCCCAAGACTGCGCCTTACGGATTGCGCCCTGTAGCTGACGTTCAGCTGCTGCAATGCTAATAGAACTATAGTAAAGACAGAAGTCGTCAGCATACAGGGAAGCGGAGACAGAATTTCCTACTGCCGCAGCGAGACCGTTTATTGCAATTAAAAACAGGCAGACACTGAGGACAGAGCCCTGGGGTACCCCGTTCTCCTGGACGAGGGAGGAACTATACGAGGCCGCGACTTGCACGCGGAAGGTACGATACGACAGAAAATTTCTGATAAAGATCGGCAGAGGGCCCCGAAGACCCCATCCATGAAGCGTAGAAAGGATGTGATGACGCCATGTCGTATCGTACGCCTTCCGCATGTCGAAAAAGACAGCGACCAGGTTCTGACGGCGGGCAAAGGCTGTACGGATGGCCGACTCAAGGCTCACCAGATTGTCGGTGGCGGAGCGGCCTTTACGGAACCCACCCTGAGACGGAGCCAGAAGGCCCCGAGACTCCAGCACCCAATTTAAGCGCCGGCTCACCATCCGCTCAAGCAACTTGCAAAGAACGTTGGTGAGACTAATGGGACGGTAGCTGTCCACCTCCAGAGGGTTCGTTCCAGGTTTCAAAATGGGGATGACAATACTTTCGCGCCATTGCGACGGAAACTCACCCTCGACCCAGAGACGGTTGTAAAGGTCGAGGAGGCGTCGCTTGCAGTCCACTGAAAGGTGTTTCAGCATCTGACAGTGGATGCGATCTGGCCCGGGAGCGGTATCAGGGCAAGCGGCAAGGGCGCTCTGAAATTCCCACTCACTGAATGGAGCGTTGTAGGATTCAGAAGCGTTGGTGCGAAAAGAAAGGCTCCGACGTTCCATCCGCTCTTTAATGGAGCGGAAGGCCTGGGGGTAATTCGCAGAAGCGGAACTCGTAGCAAAATGCTCTGCTAAGCGGTTTGCAATGACGTCGGAGTCAGTACAAACTGCTCCATTCAGTGAGAGCGCAGGGACGCTGGCAGGGGTCCGATAGCCGAAGACCCGTCGAATCTTGGCCCAGACCTGCGATGGAGTGACATGGAGTCCAATGGTGGACACATACCGCTCCCAGCACTCCTTCTTGCCTTGGCGGATAAGGAGGCGGGCCCGCGCACGCAGCCGTTTGAAGGCGATAAGGTGGTCCATGGAGGGATGTCGCTTGTGACGCTGGAGCGCCCGCCGGCGATCTTTAATCGCTTCAGCGATCTTAGGCGACCACCAAGGCACAGCCCTCCGCCGAGGGGACCCAGAAGAACGGGGAATGGCAGACTCGGCGGCAGTGACGATGCCGGCGGTGACCGATGTAACCACCGCATCAATGGCATCAGTTGAGAGAGGCTCAATAGCGGCAGTGGAGGAGAACAAGTCCCAGTCAGCCTTATTCATAGCCCATCTGCTAGGGCGCCCAGAAGAGTGACGCTGTGGTAGTGACAGAAAAATCGGAAAGTGGTCACTACCACACAGGTCGTCATGCACACTCCAGTGGACAGATGGTAAGAGGCTAGGGCTACAGATTGAAAGGTCAATGGCGGAGTAGGTGCCATGCGCCACACTGAAGTGTGTGGAGGCACCATCATTCAAAATCGAGAGATCGAGCTGCGACAATAAATGCTCAACGGTGGCGCCTCGACCTGTTGCCACTGACCCACCCCACAGAGGGTTATGGGCGTTAAAGTCGCCCAGTAATAAGAAAGGTGGCGGCAATTGGGCTATCAGCGCAGCCAGGACATGCTGCGCGACATCACCCTCCGGTGGAAGGTAAAGACTGCAGACGGTAAGAGCCTGCGGCGTCCACACCCTAACAGCGACAGCCTCTAAAGCTGTTTGTAGAGGGACAGACTCGCTGTGAAGAGAGTTAAGGACATAGATGCAGACGCCACCAGACACCCTTTCATAAGCTGCTCGGTTCTTATAATAACCCCGATAGCCACGGAGGGCGGGGGTGCGCATTGCTGGAAACCAAGTTTCCTGCAGAGCAATGCAGAGGAAAGGGTGAAGGCTGATAAGTTGGCGGAGCTCAGCTAGATGGTGGAAGAAACCGCTGCAGTTCCACTGGAGGATGGTTTTGTCCATGGCTGAGAAAGGCGTGCCGGGACTGGGACGGCAGATTACGCCGCTGGGTCACCTGCTGCCTCCGATTGAGCACCCGTGCCAGTGCTATTGCTATTCACGGCGTCTGAGGGACCGGCGAGATCGAGGTCCTCAGCGGACGCCAGAATCTCCACCTCGTCCCCAGACGCAGAGCTAGAAGGTTGCGATGGGGTGGCTACCACCGCGCGTTCCTTGGGCTTAGAGCTGCTCTTCTTTGATTTCTCACGCTGCTCCTTGGGTTTAACTGGCTGGGAGGGCTTCACTGATTCAGTCTCCGGGACTGAGGAGGATCGGGAAGCCCTTCGACCTGCAGATTGTGGGCACTTACGCCACTGTCGATCGTCAGCCTTCCCGCCGGTGGAAACCTGGGAAGGGAGGGACCCAAGGGACCCCTTGCGAGCGTGAGAAGCCGAAGAAGTTGGACACTTCTCCGGCTTAGAAGCGGGGACCGACGTCCCCGATGGGGGGGATGGTGTTGCTCCTGAGGTAGGTGGCACAGGAGCAACCCGGTGGGTAGAGCCCCCCACTGGCAAGGGGGCAGGAGGAGTTGTACCACTCGTCGATCCGGCCGGAAGGCGCGAAACTGATGGGGCTAGCACAGGTGTTGTAGCAGCGGCGTAGGAAGTTGTCATTCGTACTGGATGTAATCGGTCGTATTTCCGTTTGGCCTCAGTATAAGTCAGTCGGTCCAGGGTCTTATATTCCATGATTTTGCGCTCTTTCTGGAATATTCTGCAGTCTGGCGAGCAAGGTGAATGGTGCTCCCCGCAGTTGACGCAGATGGGAGGCGGGGCACATGAGATGGGCGTCCGCAATCTCGACATGTGAGGCTGGGCACATGAGATGGGCGTCCGCAATCTCGACATGTGAGGCTGGAAGTGCAGCGGGAAGACATATGGCCGAACTTCCAGCACTTGAAGCACCGCATCGGGGAGGGATATAGGGCTTGACGTCACATCGGTAGACCATCACCTTGACCTTTTCCGGTAACATATCACCCTCGAAGGCCAAGATGAAGGCACCGGTAGCAACCTGATTGTCCCTCGGACCCCGATGAACGCGCCGGACGAAATGAACACCTCTACGTTCTAAGTTGGCGCGCAGCTCGTCATCAGACTGCAAAAGGAGGTCCCTATGGAAAATAACACCCTGGACCACATTTAAACTCTTATGTGGAGTAATAGTAACGTTAACATCCCCCAACTTGTCACAAGCAAGTAACCTGCGTGACTGGGCGGAGGATGCCGTTTGTATCAGTACTGAGCCAGAGCGCATTTTAGACAAGCCCTCCACCTCCCCAAACTTGTCCTCTAAATGCTCGACGAAGAACTGAGGCTTTGTGGAGAGAAAAGACTCCCCATCAGCTCTCGTGCAAACTAAGAATCGGGGCGAATAACTGTTACCTCCATCCTGGGACTTACGCTCTTCCCACGGCGTGGCCAGGGAGGGGAACGTTTTCGGATCGTACTTCTGAGCATTAAACTGAGCCCGAGAACGCTTAGAGACTGCTGGCGGCTGGCCGCCAGCGAGAGATGATGTACCACGCTTCATTGCGGGTCATCCGCCCTGATGCCACCTACTCCGACCAAGGGCCCTCCCCACGGGCGCCACCCAGCCACAGCAAAGGCCACCTGGCAGGATGGCCGTTGCCGGGAGTCCTGATACCCCAGGAGGATAGGCATCTACTCCTTGGCATACGTGGGGAGTTAACGGCGCAGGCATCAGTAGAGCGATCCCTGTGTTGTCAGGGGGCTACAACCAAGAGGGTACATGGCGGCCCCACCACAACGGACTGGCTACCGTGCTGGATCTTAGGTGCAAAAATGGCCAAGGTCGTCGTCGCAGTTAAAAGAAACACTGCAGAGTGAAGTGTGGTAATCGCCCAAGAGATCGAAAACGAGCGGGACACCATTGCAACGACGAGAAAGACGGCTAAAGGTCTAATTGCACGACGGATACAGTGCACCATGTAAGGCGCCCTTCCCCAATTGGCTCGCTCTTCGGAATAATTTAGAAAGATGGAGGTCAAACCCGAGAGGGGACCATCACATAAGGCCAAAACATGTGAGACTCCTTTTAGTCGCCTCTTACGACAGGCAGGAATACCGCGGGCCTATTCTAACCCCCGAACCCGCAGGGGGGAGATTCGTATTCAGGTTTGCAGTTCAAGACAGCGTCCGTCCGAACAGATTTAGGGTCTTATGTAGTTTCACTAAATTACTTGAGACAGATGTTAGGATGGTTCCTGTGAAAAGGGCACGGCCAATGTCCTTCCGTAATCAGAGCATGCGCTCCATCTCTGATGAAACCGACGTCGCCGAAATGTTAAATCCCAAGTTTCCTTCCTTCCTTCCTTCCTTCCTTCCTTCACACCTCGGTTGAGTTTACAGTGATAAAAGCTATAGAAAGAATAATTTACAATTAAGAATAGAATTTTTAGAGGGGAAAATAGTGTAGAATCAGAGTTCGGTAATTGCAGATCAAAATGATAGTATATCAGCAAGTAGTTTAAGGTGTAAGTACAGCCAAGCCACGGAAGCTCCGTCATGGAGAAGGCAGTGACAAAGTCTTGTGATGAAAAACCTATAAAAAGGCCTGATCGTCATTATTGTCGCCTTTTTTTTCTTGATTATTTCGTTATAGGGCGGGGAACCCGTGTCAGTCAGCGAGACAATAATTGGATTGGACTTTAGCGTGTTAAGATTCACGATAAACTGTTAGAATATTACGGAGATTAAAAGTGATGTAGTGTACCATCTACGGACATATAGACGACAGAAACTTAAATTATCTGCTGATACGAGTGAATTCAGAGGTACCGGTATTCAGATATTAACGTGTCGACTTTTGAAAGTGTCGTGTGCCGTTAGTTACGAATCTGGACGTAGAGCGCGTGCATATCGGCATTTGCGGACTATTTAGATTCCTCCAGGCTAGGAACCTTTTAAGTAGACCATCGTCCATCACTATCTTAATCCTTGAATATAGAGTGAAAGTGAAATACAGGAGTGTTGTACTTATTTCATTTACCTAGTACTAATCAGTGAAGGTTTTACGGAACCAAAGCTATTCAGTAGTAAGTCAACACCATCTAGCGGAAAGCGTAGGCATTAACTAACACGCTAACTGAAGTGAACGTTTACGTGTTTTACGGACTGCTTAATATGAACTTTTGTGACTGACGTCCCCACTCCCTCAGAAAGGTGGCGCAGGCTGTCTTAATCATAAAAGGGGAGAGTTTTAGCCGGGCAAATTACTAAATAAAAGCGATATTTACAAGACTCGCAGTAATGGCAAAACCCCAGGCCCGCACCTCATCTGAGAGTCGTCGCTGTCACGTCGGGAAGTAAAGCCAGAAAACCTACCGACGATACGTATCTACGAGCAGACGTCGACGTGGAGTACCTAAAAAGGGAACCACAAGAGAGTTGGGGATGCTTCACTTCCTTCCGAACAACTGTTGTCATCTTAAAGGTTATCGTCGAAGATCGCAAGTATTATGGATGTCTGATTGTGTCCATAGGGGAACTAAATTGTATTTTCCGTGTCATTAGTCCTAACACGAAGGGTAAGCAACGATCGTGAAGGCCAGTGGCACGAGTCAAATTTGACCCGTGCAACTGAAGTTTCTAGACGATTTTAAAGTGTCAGGAAACTGATGTCAGCAACAATGAAATAAGAACAGAACTGAAGAGCTGAAGGCAAAAATATTAAGCATAAATAGCATAACAATGTCGTTCGACCGCCGGCCGCTGTGGCAAAGCGGCTCTAGGCACTTCAGTCCGGAACCGCGCTGCTGCTACGGTCGCAGGTTCGAATCATGCCTCGGGTATGGATGTGTGTGATGTCCTTAGGTTAATTCGACCGGGACAGGAGCACCTAACAAGTTATAGAAAGCGGATCATAATGCGAAATTGTTTAGGAAGACCAAGGAAAAGGTAGAATAGTAAACAGGACCAGGTCCACAGGCCCGACCCACTAATTACACAATTGTAACGAGGTGCGCGATCATGTGCGCCTTCACTCTTACTGCGTATTTAAAATTTAAGAGGTACGTGCGACTGCGATGTACGTTTTCTGTCCCGATCTGGACGAATACATTGAGAGTCCAAGTCTCTTGCTAGCAGCCTTAAGAACATTGAAGCTACGCACTGACATAATATTAAGGTAAATAATTAATTTGCTATAAAGCGCAGGAGCCATTGGAAATGTTTTCTACGCAAACTTACAGTAACCCTTACTGTTCGAACCAATTTATATATTTCTTAAAAAAAAATAAGTCCTGCGTAAAAGTAACTATCGTTTCTCATCCATTCCGACTCTAAACCTTAAGTGACCGTCTGGGTCTCTGCCATAAGAAACGAAATGGCTTCAGTTAGAACTTCGTGCTGAGGAGCCGTGGTCGATATGTGAAAGTATTCCCTGGTGGTTTCGTCTGCAACTTCAACAGGCACCTCTGAACATGTTCCCGTGGTGGGAGACGAAACGTGAGGGAATAGTTATAAGAGTACATTTCGACCACAGGCTCTCACATCAATATTATTAACTTAACATCGTCCGCGGAAGTCTAAAATGTGCGAATAAAGAAAATTGTTATGGGAGACGTTTGATTGAAATTTGATATTCAAATTTTGAACATGCCCTAGTTTTTACTCAGCGTCACTTTCATCGGCGGTATAATAGTCTGCAATGATGGAAATCATGGGCCCCAACGTCACTGTCCACTTCCGAGAAGCTACGCGCCATTCGTAATAAGCGCCTTCTGCACACTGCTGAAAAAATTACAACGAGGCACCTCCGAGTCCCGCGAGTTTCCCGTAAGTCCAATTAATCGTCGCCGCACTCAGGGTAACGTTTCATTCCTGGCCGCCCATTTGCTTAGGTACTAATGACTGGACACCCAGTAAGTTGATCACTGCCTAACCATATCCTCGTTCAGTCAGTTCCAAACAACTGTGGACTCGAGCCAAAGAGATAAGTAGAAAAAAAAACTCTAGAACAGCACCCCAAGACCTATTTACTGCGCATATTCGTGTGCAATAGCCCCTATCTTGTCTCGGGGTAATGTAGCAAATTATAGCTTACTGGCAGCGCTTTTGTGTACTGTTACATATTTTTAATCATTTCCTTGTATTACAGTCGAACATCCGTATAAAGGTTACCACTACAATGATAAACCTGGGTACAGCGATAACTTTTTATGACCCCCGGCTGATTTCCTATATGTGCTATGTTAATTACCTCTCACTAGAATGATGGAGTAAATTTTGCAGCACCTTTTTATACGAAGACAAAATTTCGAGGAATTTACTATTTCCTATTTCTAAGAAACTCGCTATAGCGGTAGGTATTGTTTATTTAGCTACTAGACTATCGACGCTTTATTTCCAGGAGCTTCGCTACATATTACAGTACTGTATTTATTCTAGCGGTAAAGAAAATAGCATACAGCCGCGGGAGAGCTGTGCTTAGCGGCAACCGTAAAAGAGCTCCTTTGTTTGAACGAGAGGTAAGTGTGTCCATTGTTGAGCTTCAGTAGCAGACAGAAGTGTTTTGTTGGGCTCATACGCAGCTTATCTCCGTGATTTTTGCAATCTGCGAATGTTTTTAGTTGATGTAAACGATTTGGACTTTGCTAAGATTTGGACAATGGCTGGAATTCGGAAACAACGTTAGAGACAAAAATGGAGGTTTTCAAAGACATTGATAACCGAATGAAACAAGTAGACGTGACGAGGTAGTATGGACTTTCACAATCAATGTTAGCTACATTCCTTAAAAACCGAAAACACATTGAAGAAAGTTCTGTAGGAGGCAAAGTCAACCCTTCAAGAAAGAGAACGAAGACGGCTGCTGCTCATGATGTGGACAGTGCTACACTGCGGTGGTTTAATGAGATGCATGCGGTGATTTAATGAGATGCGTGCGCAAAATGTACCAATTAATGGTCCGTTGATATATCAAAAAGCCTTAATTTCACTAAGTTGCTTAGCGATTCTAATTTTACGGCAAGTAACGGATGGTTGCAAAGAGTTAAGGACAGGCAAGGGATTTTTTTAAAATGATTTCAGCAGAAGAAAAATTAGCACCTTTAGGTGATGCAGAATTTTGGAGGAAAAACACCATGTGTAAGCTGTTATAAGAAAAATACAGACCTGAATACTTTTACAACGCAGATGCGACGGGATTGTTTTATCACCTGATGCCAGAGAAAACGATGGCCTTTAGAGAAGAAAAGTGTAAAGGAGGGAAAGAGTCTAAAGTACGCCTAACTGTTTTTCTCTGGGGCAACGCGTCAGAGACACAGCAATTGACACCACTGGTGGTCGGACGATCAGCAAACCTAAGGTGCTTCAAAAATTTAACATGCTTACCAGGTAAGAGGGTACATGCTTTTTATTTTACGTCCTCTAATTTATAAGTTAATTTAGTACAGTATAGCTTTAGCTGTATGTTTTGTTACAGTCGTATTGTAAATGTGATGTCTTTTATTGCAGTCAGTTACAAGGAAAATTGAAAAGCAAAAGCATGGATGACGTCTACTCTTTTTAGTGAGTGGTTGCTTTCGCTTGCTAAAGAGATGTCAATGAAAAACAAGAAAATTGCATTCTGGTGGATAATTGTAGTGCGCGGAACAACATGCCAGCGTTGTAGAGCGTTGAACTATGCTACTTCCCTCGAACTGTACTTCGATTCTTCAGCCACTAGATATGGGGCCAATTAGGAACTTTTAAGACAAAATACCGTTCATGTTTCGTTCAACAAGTGATTGCTAACATTGAAAGAACGGTGAGCAATCGCTACAGTTTCAAAGTGAAGCTGGCTTATGACATGACTACTAGTTCCTGGAACAATGTACAGCCGAATGTGATTGTGAAGTGCTGGAAAAATGCAAGAATGTCCGAAAGTGAAGATGTTGGTGAGAACATTGTAGTGGATGAAATAATGCAAGATGATATTCAAAGTGATCTGGAGGTTTATTCAGCTGTTACTTGTAAAACCATAGATGCTTCAGTAGTTGAATACTTGTCAGTGGAGCCGCGCGGGATTAGCCGAGCGGCCTGGGGTGCTGCAGTCGTGGACTGTGCTGGTCACGGCGGAGGTTCGAGTCCTCCCTCGGGCATGGGTGTGTGTGTGTTTGTCTTTAGGATAATTTAGGTTAAGTAGTGTGTAATCTTAGGGACTGATGACCTTAGCAGTTAAGTCCCATAGATTTCACACACATTTGAACATTTTTGTCAGTGGATGCTGAGGTGTGTGTTTGAAGCATATACCGACGAATCTATCATCGAGGAGTTTAGGGGTAATTCGCCTGTTGAAGATTCTGACGATGACCGTGATACCTGTGAATCCCCCTCCTTTGATAGAGCTAATGTGTCAGTTGGAAAATATTCAGCAAGTAGCATCTTCAATCCCCAGTGTTTCAGTGCACCGATTGACTGCGTTAGAGGAGATAAAGGTAATATTCACATGAGAATCCTTAAGAAAAAATAAACAAAGGAGAGTAAGTGAACTGTACACAGAAGTAATACATACCACAGGTACAGTATTAATACATGAAGTGAACAAAATGTGTATCATTATTTGTCTTTTAAAGTTATTTTTCATCAGAAAAGTACTTCAGTAACGTACTTCTCGCCCACTAAAACATGGCTCCTTGCTCCGCGTCACGATATAAAAAAAACCTCATTATAACAATAACCCTGGTACAACAACTTGAAATTCATTACATCGAGGTTTGACTGTATTATTTTCATAAATAACGTCAATTTCATGCTTCACCGATTATGTCGCCAGTGGTGTTTTAAGACATGCAACTCGTAATGGAACTAGCTTTCGTTTTTAGTGTATGAGCCTATTTCAGTGGCGCCGTAAAAGCACTGAAATTATTTGATTTTTGCACCGTGTTCTGCTGTCATCTTTATTTTGAACTGTGTGGAATACGGCTACTTAGAATCATTGACCCGCTCGAAAGGATTCTCTGCTCCTGACAGACAATAATAAGCCACAATAAGCGGGGCTGCTGACTACATTGCTTATATTCCACTACCAACTGCAAGGCAACAGTTGGGAGAACCCTCTTATCTCTCTGCCAGACGATCCAAGTTCCCGAGTTTTCCCTGAGGCTGCTAACAGCAGCTGTTGCTTGGTGCAGACCGCGCAGCATCTGGGCCTTTGCGCAGCTGATCTACTTGTGTTATGTAGGAGTCTGTCGCACGCTCAGTACCTCCAGATCCTCAACAGGAAAGTGCGTTATTTAATGACAGTCCCCATTCGTAAGATAATCTGCTGTAAGTTTCGTTCAAATCAGTCAGTGTCTTGTTTTACGAAAATTGTCTTTAAAACAGTATGCGGCAAAGTAAACGTAAACTACATCGCTTCAAATACAAATCACCACTGTTTCCCTTGGAGATGTTTCTACAACAAAGTTCACACTGTGCGCAATCGAATAATTGAAACAATATATTGTGTAGTGGAGATGAGAATCAGAAGTGTACGAAACGTAAGTACGTAGTGGCAGTCATTTTTAGACAATCAATATAACCAGCTTTCAATTTTAATTTAATGCCAGTTTTCAAGTTTTGACATAACATATAGGTACCTTTTATCTGCGAGACTATGAAAGGTAAATTTAGTCACTGCAGTGCCTGTAATGAATTACGAAAGATATACCGATCCTGCATTCTTAACATGTCACCTTTTTGATAAAAAAAAGTGTAATATGTGAATACAGGTTCTCAGGCACTGATAAGAAAAGCATTTTTTAGTGTCTCTTAGTTCTTGGTAATACTTTCAAACGAAAATTGTCAAAAATTTCAAGTTCATCGAACACATGTGATTTTCATAGAAAGAAAAAAATCGTAGAAACCCAATGTGCGTGTGCCTGTGTGCGACCACGCATGTGTCCATTATCGAAACAAGAATTGCTAAGACGGCGACTTACGTAGCGACTTGTCAGCCGAATTGTGATGCTGACCCTTCTAGCACAGGGCTGAGTACGCCTAGGGCACATGGAGAACAAGCGATGAGGTAAGAAAAACATGCAAAGACTGCAGAGGGCACTGCAGATTATTATAATGTTTTTGTGAGTGGATAACAGAGAAAGTTGCTGGGTTACATGATTTTTGCTTAACGACAGATTCTTACAGCCCAGCAGCCAGGAATGAATGCCACGGAAACTGGGTTTTCTTGGATTTAACGTGCTACTGCCATTAGCGTCTGAGGAAAGATGACGAGTGACGGTGAAATCGCTTGTAGATAACGGGACACTGAATGTCCACGACTCTTGCAGGAACTTTGAGCCGTCGTCTGCAACTCCATGAAGTGGAGGAGGAGACAATCCAAGGCCTAACTGATAGCCGGGTACAACACGAGGCAAGGGGCAAGCGTGTGGGGCTAAGCAGCACTAGCTGGAGGGAGGGACAAGCACTTGGCCTCTTTGTGGTTGGCGTTTCTCGCAGGAAGTACGATGAGAACTACCAACTACGCCGTGCTATCGCTGACCACTTGCATCCCTCCCGGACTGTTATTTTCACAGTAGAACGTGGCATATTCCAACAGCAAATTTTTACACGCTACAGACTCGTTCTGCAGTGATGTGAGTAGCGTTCCGACGAATTTCGATTCATGTTCACTAAGACCCTCTGAACGACAAGACTTGCGCTGCCATTTCTCGCCATCCATTTCTGTCCTCTTTAAGAATCCGTGTCCCAAGTATACAGAATGTTTCAGAATGACGTTTATAAAATTTGAAGGCAAGTTCCTTACACTGAAAGAGGAAAAATGTCTCGCTAACATGCGCTCGAAAGTCTGTATCTGAACAGCTATAAGCACTTACTGTGAAAGGCATCTTTTCCAATGAAGAAATGCTCGTAGCTCTTGCCGCACGGTATGCTTTTTACAGCCCATGTTCACTGGACTGTTTTGTTTTGGTGTAAGTAACCTGCCCTCAAACTTTTAAAACATCGTTCTGAAACACACTGTATGCATTTGTTTCTGTACCAAAAGTGGACAAGGGCAGTATTGTGTGGACAGTTCTATGGCTCGCAATGACTAGTTAATGTCTATGTTCACGGCGCAACAATTTTTTTTCCCTGTTGCCACAGATTCAGTTGTCGTATCATACATTTACAGAAAGCGTTTAAGTAGACGTACCCTGACCCTATTGCAACAGCAATGCCATTAGCCTTTCACAGTACACCGTTCTCTATGTACCTACCAAGACGCTATGTGGGTGAAATTCCAGTAACATTTACATGCGTGAAAATATTAGTTTGTCTCAGACGGATGCCATGAAGGGAAAAATGTAAAGATGATTGTTCTGAGAACTAGGAACATACGGTTCTTCGCTGGTGAATGTGTCGCTACGACTGACATGTGGTTGCAAATGGAACAGATTTCCGTGGCTGGGAGAGGAATTTTATTTCTCAGTTGTTATTCTTACGGAATTATGAGAAGCATGTGAGTAGAGCTGATGTAAGACTGTTAAACACCGTTTTGTTGCTGCTGCTGCTGCTGCTGCTGCTGCTGCTACTACTACTACTACTACTACTACTACTACTACTACTACTACTACTACTACTACTACTAAACGCATGTAGGTGTAGATCTGCTTCGGTATTCCTAATTACACTTACACGAACAGTGTAGTCTCGATTGTCGATGTTACTTGTCGATCTCATCCTTTTACAAGGTGTATTTGAGGGGAACAGCCCAAAATTTTAACAGCTGTCTTTCAAATGATGCAGAAAGCTTTCATTTTAGTGTGTCTTGTTTACAGTTTTACATGTTGCCCAAAACTCTTACCTGTCGTGACATGGCTTTTATTCCACATCAGGCACCAGCACCAGACTAAGAATTCATCTGTTATATTGACGAATGCACCCTACGACTTATTTCAGGAAACGGATTAAGGAAAGGTAAACCTACGTTTCTAGCATTTGTAGACTTAGAGAAAGCTTTTGACAATGTTGACTTGAATACTCTCTTTCTGAAGGTGGCAGGGGTAAAATACAGGGAGTGAAACGCTATTTACAATTTGAACAGAAAGCAGATGGCAATTTTAAGAGTCGATGGACATGAAAGGGAAGCAGTGGTTGGGAAGGGAGTGAGACAGGGTTGTAGCCTCTCCCCGATGTTATTCAATCTGTGTATTGAGCAAGCAGTAAAGGAAACAAAAGAAAAATTTGGAGTAGGTATTAAAATCCAGGGAGAAGAAATAAAAACTTTGAGGTTCGCCGATGCCATTGTAATTCTGTCAGAGACAGCAAAGGACTTGGAAGAGCAGTTGAACGGAATGGATGGTGTCTTGAAGGGAGGAGATAAGATGAACATCAACAAAAGCAAAACGAGGATAATGGAATGTAGTCGAATTAAGTCGGGTGATGCTGAGGGAATTAAATTAGGAAATGAGACACTTAAAGTAGTAAAGGAGTTTTGCTATTTGGGGAGCACAATAACTGATGATGGTCGAAGTAGTGAGGATATAAAATGTAGACTGGCAATGGCAAGGAAAGCGTTTCTGAAGAAGAGAAATTTGTTAACATCTAGTATAGATGTAAGTGTCAGGAAGTCGTTTCTGAAAGTATTTGTATGGAGTGTAGCCATGCATGGAAGTGAAACATGGACGATAAGTAGTTTGGACAAGAAGAGAATAGAAGCTTTCGAAATGTGGTGCTACAGAAGAATGCTGAAGATTAGATGGGTAGAGTACATAACTAATGAGGAGGTACTGAACAGAATTGGGGAGAAGAGAAATTTGTGACAAAACTTGACTAGAAGAGGGGATCGGTTGATAGGACATATTCTGAGGCATCAAGGGATCACCAATTTAGTATTGGAGAGCAGCGTGGAGGGTAAAAATCGTAGAGGGAGACCAAGAGATAAATACACTAAACATTATCAGAAGGAGATGAAGCAGCTTGCACAGGATAGAGTAGCATGGAGAGCTGCATCAAACCTGTCTCTGGACTGAAGACCACAAGAACGTTAACTAATTTTGACCTGCCCGCCAGCCACCAAGTCTTGTTTCCAAGAATTAAGAATCACATGTTTATAACAAAGCCTTGGTGGTTTCAAATTTTCGTCTCATATGAGATATATACAGGAAAGAGTTGCCTAGATTCACAGCTACGTAATTTCCCGCCTCTGATGCTAGCAAAAACTAATAGGACGAAATGGTGTCACGAAAATGCAATCAGGCATTGTACGACCAGAAGTAGGTGGAAACGGAGCAGAAACTTTAGTCTAAGTGAAGTGCAGCAGGTAGTAACATTCGGATAATGCGGATAAATATTATCAGTCCGGAACCGCGCGACTGCTACCGTCACAAGTTCGAATCATGCCTCGGGCATGGATGTGTGTAATGTCCTTAGGTTAGTTAGGTTTAAGTATTTCTAAGTCCTAGGACACTGATGACCTCAGATGTTAAGTCCCATAGTGCTCAGAGCCTTTTTAACCATTTAAACAAGCAACATTCCTGCAAAGCGAAAACAGCACTTTTTAGTAGTGAGCAATACGTAAGTGGTTGCAACGTAACAAATCTGCACTGCACACCGTTGACAATCATCTGATGACTAACGATGCACCTGAGGATGAAATCGTGAGATACGTATTATTCCTGCCTGCTGGGCGTTGTGGGAGACAGGAATGCACTTCCGTACTTCCCTATTTAAGCGAGTTCCAGAACGTTTGGTCTCCTACCATTGCATAAGACCACCAGAACAGAATCCTGTAGAGTAATAAGGAAATGGTCGATAGTGGTCACTGAAGAAAGAATTACTGTAATTTAGAATTTTAAACAGTTACTCTGACACCTATCTCAGAGCACTGGTACTTACAAAAGAGGGCGCGCACGTGTGCGCGAGAGAGACGACGACGACGACACTGCCAGCACTATTACTGAACAGTCCTCACAAAATTATTTCGCATCTCGATACACTACATTCTCACTCCTTACGTCATCCATTACGCTGGTGGTAACCATTATGAATTATGAGGGAAGAGTGTAACTCATGGCACAATCTTCTCAGTCACGAGACCCTTTTTCCAGAAATTTTGGATGGGTATCTTCTAAATGTGTTGCGGTACTGTTACCAAGGGCTGTCAGTAACTTCAGCTATGGGCAGTAGACGCTAATATCGATATGCTGACGACATTGCACATGTGCCTACTACGCAAGATATTCTTTGATTGCCAACAATAGCTTTCTGCTGAATTTTTTGATGAACTATCTCTGGGTTCTAAAAAAAAAAAAAAAAAAAAAAAAAATAGCACTTCGCGTTCTCTACAGACTGCAGTCAACACACAGCAGGCGAGTTTCTCTTGTGCTGATATCCACGTCACAATCAGATTATGTACACGGAGCCACCGGCAGTTGTTTACGTCAGTTACTCTCCTCCGAAAGTAAAAACAAGACGCTGAGATTGACTGTTCTGGCATGAGCGTTTCGTTGCATACTCTCAAACAGATTGCGATATAATAACAATACTGTTGCCGTCATCGGTTTATTTTTCAGTATCATTGGAAATATTAAATCTATTATGAATCACTATAAACGTCATAAAGACAGACTTATCACGTCGCTGAGTGCAAGTGGTAGCTACTAGCGATAATTTGATTCCTCATTTTCGTTCCTTCCTCTCCCCCTACATTCGTGAACAGCACTCGTTTTTATACTGGAAGGCGTCAAGAGCAGCAGCTGCTGAACCGGATGGTGTAACAACATGGTGACACAGCAGGTGTGGAAGTCATATTGGAAACACCGACATCCAGTCAGAGGTCTCATTAGTTCGCTACCAGTGATTCGTCTTTGCAGCTATTAATGTTTTTAACAGTTGTGGAACATCGCTTACCGAAAATAGTGAAGTGAATGTGATTTCTGTCTCTTATGCTGTGTCTACAATCACACAAAATTTAGAGTAGAATCGTGTTGAAGACGTTATCCAGTTTGCAATGATCTTGCCCATGCCGTTGGTGAAAAACTGTAGTACAGCCAAACCAGTAGTTGGCAAACTCAGTGAACAGAAACAAATATCAACAGCACAAAGATACGACGAGTGAAATTTCTTTTGAGAGTTAATTTTTTTTGAACTGTAACTACATAGGTACAGCGTTTCTAATCAGAGCACTGCTAAGCTGTCCTACGCTAAGAACTTCATTCTGATTGAGGTATGTTCGCTGAGGCGACTTCTTCCAACTCTCCCATCCACAGTCGTCTTGTATACTTGTTCTGTTTGTCTTCTTTCGTTTACTCTTTCTATCTGTCAATCTGAACATACCTTTATGAATAAGCGACACTACATCTATTTTCACTTCTTTAGGCTCCCTAAAATTAACTTTATAAACTTCAAGTAAATTCTTAGTTGAACTGTAAGAACGTTGAATAAAACTTAGCACATACTTCTTAACGATATTATTTATTGGTAAGATTTAAAATACAAGGTATCCATGAAGCTAAATGATGCCAATTGCTGACCAACACTAACGTGAACAGTACCCTTGCACCTCCTTGAGAAGTATTTATGTAGTATTTTATTTCGGATACGATTCCAGGTTCCCTTCAACAAGACGACTTCTTAAAGTACTCTTCGTAAGTTCATGCTTCATAATGATCGTTCGCATGAAAATTTAGATCGCAGTAAGGAAAGAACAGTAAACGCTAGTTGTCTCTGCTTATTATCCGAATCACCAGTACTATTTTAGGTGTTAAAAAGTCTACATATTATGATCCTTTTTAGGTCTTTCCAAGCGTAACACTTGTGCTGTGAATCAAATTCACACTTTTTTCCTCCAGTATTTCAATAACACCACAAAGACGTTCAAATTTCCAACTCCCAGTTCTTTGTTACTTTAAATCCAGCAATTACATTCCTAAGTTGCCAGCGTCAAGATTAAAGGGAGAATAATTTAATTTTGTTACGGCAGCATTAAGAAATTGTTTTAACAAGAGCTAACGTCGCTTTGCTGTTTCTGAATTCCTGAACCATGTTGAGAAAAGCTTCCTTCTGATTTAAGAGCGTTGTTTTGAAACAGCAAATATCACTATCAAAATTATTTTCTTGGCGATGTTTCAGCATGCTTCGAAGGTGAAACAAAATCTCTCTATCAAATGCGTGAGCAGAAAGAGGTAATTTGTTTTCGAATAAAATGATTTCTTCTATCATCGAAAAAAATTGTGTTTCCTTCCTCTTGTAGTAAACGAGTTAGCTATTTTAGATGAAACTTACTGTCTACCACGAAATAAAATTTTTGGACCCACTGATCACTCCTTAGTTCTGGATTGCGAAAACCCTACTCGAGGGGAAATGCTCAATGTCTGTTAATAAGGAAGTAAAACGTTTCAAAACCAATGTTCATTATTATGTAGCAAAAGATCTGCGTGTTTAGCCTTCATTTCAATTAAAAATTCTTTGTATCGGATATGATTAAGACCTGCACTACTGTTCGTGTGCACCCGCACGCGTTATTTTGCAGAAGAGCCACACCCATGGGACCGAAGAGCTGCGTCTGTGTGTCTCTCTCTCTCTCTCTCTCTCTCTCTCTCTCCCTCTCTCTCTCTCACAGACAGACAGACAGACAGACAGAGAGAGAGAGAGAGAGAGAGAGAGAACCCGAACCAGTAATGTATTCTATAGCAACTGAATTCAATGGTATTGCATCATTCTGGTGCCTTGCATTACTGAAGATGACACAGACGCAAAATAATTTAATTTACTGAGGTAGTGAGTTAAATTCTTAAATATATACAAAAATTTAGAATAAAATAGTGACAGCGCAAACATTTTGTATGGCGGCCACTGTACAGGACGATGACTGTGTATTTCAGTACCAGTACCCAACATGTACAGCAAACTCGTAGGGAAGTAAAAGCAATGCACTTCGTGAGACAGTGCTTGTTGAACACCAGTCTATCTTATCTGTTCCACTCAGCCGACATACTCGCCCGTGCAGATAATCTTTAACTTCAGCCACACCTCTCGTTTCACATCTAGGAACAAAACTTTCTAGAATGGCGTCTACCTCTCTGTTATTCATATGCTATGCTTTACCGGTCTCCTGGTGTATGTACACCTTCGGACAACAAAATATTGCTGTCTCAATTTGTGGCAATTTCGAATATCATAGCTCTTCAGTTGAACGAAAGATCCCACAAAAGGAGCCAGCAGCAAATGTGGTAGTTCCCTTGCTACACCAACGGTATGTCGACAAAATTAACCCACAGCCAATTTGGTGATCGATACGTCGTCAGGCTGCTGTTGCGCGAATACCATTGCATGCGTATGACATCGACCTCACGTGTACTTAAACAGCGTGTAGCTTACAGTTGGAGTAAGGTTGAGACACACAGGAACGCTCTTACTGCTCACACATGAAGTGTTCAACTGTTCAGTGCGTTCCTGGAATGCTGCACAAGGTAGTCTCTAGGGAGCGTCGTATTTTCTATTCCCACACTGTTTATTCCTCAGGTCAAAATCGTTCAAACGGCTGTGAGCACTATGGGACTTACCTTCTGAGGTCATCTGTCCCCTAGAACTAACTAACCTAAGGACATCACACACATCCATGCCCGAGGCAGGATTCGAACCTGCGACCACAACGGTAGCGCGGTTCCAGACTGTAGCGCTTAGAACCGCTCGGCCACAACGTCCGGCTTCCTCAGGTCAATTCCTGATTATTGGCAGGCACTGTCCCTAAAGCATGGCTTCAAACTCAAGCGAGAATAACCTCAGTCTGTGTCGAACAAGTTACTGAAGCCAACATTTGACTGAGTGCATTTTACATTGCGATGAAAGGGCAGAAGCAAATTTTAGTTGTGACTGGCTCTGTATTTTAGCTGATGACGAAACAAATGTGGTAGATGGCACTTCCTCTCTATTCCAGCGATCAGGCGGATACAGATATCTGCTGTTTTAATTCTTTCCACTGCTTTTTCCGTCTTTACTACGAGTTTCAGATTTGACGATCTACATGATTCTCCTAGATTTTGTGCTAAAATCCGTAAAAGAAAATTCTAATCTACCTTGATACAAGATGGAGCCAAAATACGCCCTCTTAAGGTACAGCGATTTTTAAAAAAATATTGTGAAAAGGTTATTTTTGGACGAAATATTTCAATCACTTGAAGTTCCGCTTGTAGTGTAATTTGTTGTACTTGTTCCGTGCTCAGCCCAACAGTAAAGTATTTCTCAGTTTAAACCAGTTCGTTCGAGAGAACATTATTTTTACTGTGTTTAACTCACCTTCTTGCCGAGCACAGTGTAATAATGACATTCATGTGAAAGAATATGGAAATATTTTGGTGTGCACTTTTGTCAGCCGTCAGATGTGTGACTGCCTGATCAACAATAATTGGTGAGAATTTGACGTGCTAATTGCATTTCAGTTTCCAGTATCGTTTCTGGCATTGATTAGGACATAAAGCCACTTGTAAACTTGGTTACCGAATACCTGGGAGCTTATACTCCAAAAAGGCATATATTTTGCCTTGTTTAGACACCAGAAGGGGACCAAATAGTTACTTCAAAGAATGGTCGTGGTAATAGCAGTTAACTACTGTGAAAGTTTACTCTCCAAACCAGAGCAACGATTGGTTTCTATTGCTAAGAGGTATGTTAAACTACGAACAAGCACAATGATTATTAGAGAAACTAATCAAATTACTTTTCTATCTCTTAACTTGTGACACTGAAACGCTGACACACAAAAAAATTTTTGGTTTTCAGGCGGTGTCACGTTCGAGTTGAATCTCGGGCTTTCGAAGGTATTCCATTTTATTTCTCTGGAGTTGTTCTATTACCGGGACTATGTGTGCATTTGCGCTTGACAATCCCCCCCTCCAACCAGGTGCCACCACTCTGCCAATAACTAGCCAGAGAATGTTTATATTTGGATGTCATCGCGTGTAACTCCAAACTCATGAGAACCATACTTGGAAATTTAACAAATTTCCAAAGAAATCTGCCTCGACGGCAGGAAAGGACCAATGACGAAACCGTAGGTTGCAGTACGAAGTGTGTTTGACAGACGTCAGACTGCGGCTGCGCGGGCCGGCTGTTGACACAGCGAGAGGGAAAGCCACGGGCGGAATGCGCCCGTCGCCCCAGCTGCTCCAGATAGCTTATCCCGCGCACACAGGGCTGCCAACCCCGTGGCAGGTGGAACGTCGCGTCACGTGTCGGGCGAGCGTCTGCCGAATCCGGGCTGTTGTGTACATCAAGCACTTAAAAGAGGAATTCTCTTTTTTTCACTCTCAATACCTTCTGATGCGGTAAGTTAAAATATTACCTGGCATCACTCCATTGCATGTGACAACTTGATTTTTGCGTCATGCTTGTCACATACTGTATGACTAGCAGAAGTTTGATGGCCCGATAACGCAGATGTGCACAGCAGTTAATGAAAACAGTCGATAGGATTTTCGCATATTACAGTACCTCAACACTTCGCATCGCAACTACACAACTGAAACAGGTAAGCGTTGACTTCCATCTGGAACCGCGCGACCGCTACGGTCGCAGGTTCGAATCCTGCCACGGGCATGGATGTTTGTGATGTCCTTAGGTTAGTTAGCTTCAAGTAGTTCTAAGTTCTAGGTGACTGATGACCTTAAAAGTTAAGTCCCATAGTGCTCAGAGCCATTTGATTCAGTTTTTTTTTTTTTTACTTTCATCAAGTCCTGAAATGAGAGCATTAGCCGATTGAAAGGAAAATTAAGCCGCTGTGGACCGTTTAAGAAACCGCCTTAGCGTGAAGTTATATGTGAAAACAACTGTGAATCTAACTCCAGATAGTCTAATGTGGATGTGAATGCTGTTCCTCACGAATGTTAGTACAGCGTCTTAAGCGCTATGCGCAATACTTCATTTCCTTGAAACGATAACAGTTCTGTCAATACTATTCTGCACCGAGAAACAGGCTTCACACCTCGCTGCATACAGTTATGGACGATTGTAGAAGTATTTGTAAAACTTCAGCGTTACTTCTTATGCGAAACGAACTAACCAGTGCCAGACGCATGCGTCCTCTTGTCACGTGATGTCAATGAATCGGCGTGACGAACAAGTCTAAGGTTCTAGTTTAAACATGTTACATGGAAGAGTGTCGGCATCTCTGTAAGAAACTTTAAAATCATTGAGAGTGAGACTGTAATACGAAATGAAAGTACGAGCAGTTAAAATGGGATCCCAGCAGCACTGTTCGTGTTGACGACTTAGTAAATTTTCGACGTTCTGCTTAAGCTACTTCGCTACTGACGCCATAGGTAAAGTCAGCGAAATTTAAAAAATCCTAAGTTTATCTGGGCAGTACATAATTGAATATGTTGTTGAGAAGTACAATGTCTTAAACGGACACGGAAAAGGGTATCTAGAACAGTGCAGTCGTAAGGAATAGCCGCGTACCATGAATCGGAATGGACCGGATGCTACCACAGTGCTGGCTGGGCTCATGTTTATTTGCGCCCCACTTACCGTGAATAACACACACAACATCCATCCGTAACTAAAGTTGATGTCGCTGTTTACGCGTACGCGTTGGGAGGAACACTCCCAAACTCCCCTCGCTGCAGCTCACTAGGCAATAAGCCCTCATTTCCAACCAAGACAGAGGGCGCAGATGCCATGGAGAATGTACTTAAAAAAACTGATTCTGACTAAGGATGTAGCCAAAAGGACAGGAGGCGTCCACTGCGGCAAGGCCGTTGCCGGAAACCAGAACTACAGCGACGTTATTACCAAATGTGTCCTAACTAGATGAACGTGCTGTTATTTTCCTGGCTGCCGGAGGAGAAACGCCAGTAGACATCCACTGGGGAATGAAGAATGTGTATGGAGCAGCATATCTGTCGCTAATCACCGTCGTGGAGTCGCGCGCCAAGAGGTGCTGCTGCTTCCCCCATATCACAAATGTCATGACGCCGAAGCTACGCCAACTCTTCCCATGCGACTATCACGCTTTCGTCCATTAAAAAAAGGCCTTGAGGGGTCGACGACACCTGTCGAACGAGATTGTGCAGCAAGCAGTTACGGAATTCTTCGCGCAGCAGGACACATTGTTTTATCAAACGAGGTATCTTCAAGCTGGTGCGCCGATGGGATGATTGCCTCAATGGCCCCGAAGACTTTGCCTGAGTGGCATACCTATTCTGGAATGTACGGCCTTCGAATGAAAGACTTTTTCCCTCATTTTGATTTGCAGCTCCTTGTATTGGCCGTGTTTGCAGTTAAAATTGTTGGATGTGAGGTCTGCCAGTTATGCAAAAACGGTGTTTTGCATATGTGGCAGACTTCACATCCAACGAAAGATTTTTTTATCCCCCCTTACGTTTCGATTTTCAGTCACATGACGGAAATGTGACACGTCCTGACGATAGTCAAGAAGTCCGCCGATAGATATAACCTATCGACAGAACTATCGGCTACCACCTATCCCTACTTAAACCAAGAACAACAGATGTACAATTTTGGCCTTAATTGAGTTGTAGATGTGTTCGTCAGTTCAGTTCTTACTTGTTTCAGAATTTAATGTATGTACTGCCGTTTATTGCTTTTTTGCTGTTTGCTTCCTGATATTTTCTGATGATCAATAAGTTTGTAACAAGAAAGAGGAGTAAAACCGATTATAATTCGTTCACTAGCGTTGAAAGGTTGACGCCAGCTGCAGTCGAGCATCGAAATAACTCGACAGTGAAAGTTGAAAATTTTTTCCGGACTGGGATGCGAACCCAGATCTCCTACTTAACGAGAGCGCTTGCCTTTAACAACCTCGGCCATCCCGACACGCTTCCCATCCAGCCGGAATCCTCATCTTGTCACACGCTAGTAGCGTCCACTATTCACTTACCTACATGCTCGACAGACGTGTCACCTCACATATACACTGATGAGCCGGAGCATTATGACCACCGACCTACTATCATATAAACCAGTGCAGACGATAGCAGCTTTACCTGCAGAGGAATGACTGCTAGTCAGACACATGCACAGTGCACGAAGTATTAGCTAGCATGCTGTCCGCGTGTAGAGCTGGAAAGCGCGTTTGTTCGACCGAGGGCAGATTGTGATGGCCCGGAGGCTCGGTACGAGTACTTCGCGAACTGCACGATTGTCTGGTGTTGGAAGAGTGCTGCGGTGTTCAACACGTGGCGAAACCAAGGTGAAATCACGTCCAAATGTCGTGGGGTTGGGCGGCCACCCCTAATTACAGATGTCTGACGACGTAGCAGGGCGGACTGGTGAAACAGGACAGGCGGCGGACTGTGGCGCAACTAACATCAGATCATAATGCTCGACAAAGTACACGTGTGTCTGAATACACAGAGCACCGAACGATCCCAACGACAGGCCTCCGCAGCCGACGGCCTATGCATGTTCCAATGTTAACACCGCAACATCGACAACTACGACTGAAATGAGCAAGTGACCATCTGCAATGAATATTGGCGCAGTGGCAGACCGTTGCATGGTCTGGTGAAATCCGGTATCTTCTTCACCACGCTGCGCGTAGCGTTCCAAACGATTGGAAAAGGGCACAGGTCATCCCCGTTTTCAAGAAGGGACGTCGAACAGATATGCAGAACTATAGACCTCTTTATCTCTAACGTCGATCAGCTGTAGAATTTTGGAACACGTATTAGAGTATAATGACTTTTCTGGAGTCTAGAAATCTACTCTGTAGGAATCAGCATGGGTTTCGAAAAAGACGGTCGTGTGAAACCCAGCTCGCGCCATTCGTCCACGAGACTCAGAGGGCCATAGACACGGGTTCAGAGGTAGATGCCGTGTTTCTTGACTTCCGCTAGGCGCTCGATACTGTTCCCCACAGTCGTTTAACGAACAAAGTAAGAGCATATGGACTATCAGACCAATTGTGTGATTGGATTGAAGAGTTCCTAGATAACTTCTCAATGGAGAGAAGTCTTTCGAAGTAGGAGTGATTCCAGGTGTGCCGCAGGGGAGTGTCTTAGGACCATTGCTATTCACAATATACATAAATGACCTTGTGGATGACATCGGAAGTTCACTGAGGCTTTTTGCGGATGATGCTGTGGTATATCAAGAGGTTGTAACATTGGAAAATTGTACTGAAATGCAGGAGGATCTGCAGCGAATTGACGCATGGTGCAGGGAATGACAATTGAATCTCAATGTAGACAAGTGAATGTGCTGCGAATACATAGAAAGAAAGATCCTTTATCATTTAGCTACAATATAGCAGGTCAGCAACTGGAAGCAGTAAATTCCATAAATTATCTGGGAGTACGCATTAGGAGTGATTTAAAATGGAATGATCATATAAAGTTGATCGTTGGTAAAGCAGATGCCACACTGAGATTCATTGGAAGAATCCTAAGGAAATGCAATCCGAAAACAAAGGAAGTAGGTTACAGTACGCTTTTTCGCCCACTGCTTGAATACTGCTCAGCAGTGTGGGATCGGTATCAGATAGGGTTGATAGAGAGATAGAGAAGATCCAACGGTGAGCAGCGCGCTTCGTTACAGGTTCATTTAGTAATCGCGAAAGCGTTACGGAGATGATAGATAAACTCCTGTGGAAGACTGCGAGAGAGACGCTGAGTGGCTCGGTACGGGCTTTTGTTAAAGTTTCGAGAACATACCTTTACCGAAGAGTCAAGCAGTATATTGCTCCCTCCTACGTGTATCTCGCGAAGAGACCATGAGGATAAGATCAGAGAGATTGGAGCACACACAGAAGCATACCGACAATCCTCCTTTCCACGAACAATACGAGACTGGAATAGAGGGGAGAACCGATAGAGGTACTCAAGGTACCCTCCGCCGCACGCCGTCAGGTGGCTTGCGGAGTATGGATGTAGATGTAGATGATGGCAGGGCGCGAATCCGTCGTCTTCCATGGGAACAGCTCCTTACTACCTGTAAATCTGAACGGAGACAAGTTGGCAGCGGCACCATTATGCTCAGGAGAACATTCACGTGGTCATCCGAAGGTCAAGTGGAGCTCGTGCAAGGCACCATGACGGCCAAGGAGTATCGTACACTGGTTGCAGACCACGTAGACCCCTTCTTGACGTTACGTTTCCCGACGGCAGTGGCATTTTTCACCTAGATAATGCGCCATGTCAAAAGGCCAGGAGTGTGATGGAGTGGTTTGAGGAACATAGTGCCGACTTCCAATTGATGTACTGGTCCCCCAACTCACCAGATGTGAACCCTATTGAACACAACTGGTATGTGATTGAACGTGGCATCTGACATTGTATAACCGTATGATCATGGATAAATATACACTCATTTCTGAGGTCGCACGCTTTAGAAGTGGAGTTGAAATTAACAGACGTGACAACACTTGAATGAACTTACCACTAACTAAATAATTTGATTTACTTCTGTCATTACCAGAACGGGACATCTCCGGTGCAATGAACTAAGGCAAACTCCTAACATCCAGTCTGCAGTAAGTAGTGGCATGAGCGTGGACACTAACAGTGGGGCTTTAATCAATGTTGAGGCCTCAGAACTGTAACTGACAGTATTTATGTACACGGTTTTATTTTATAAATAAATATTTCTGCTGCAGTTTCAAGTTGACTTAAAATAATAATTTCCTAAAAATTCTTCGTCACTTAAGGAAATTTAAAGATTTTAATCGAATGAAAGATACTTCATTAACATTTGAGACTGAATTAAGGTACTTCGGATGCTTTGATATGCTGAAGAAATTCGGTCTTGGTTTCAGATACGTCGTAAATTTAATACAAGCTTGTAGTAGGAAAACAACAGATTTTGTCAAAAGAGATTTGAACCTGTTTCACTTTATAATTTATTGTATCTTCAGCTTCTTCTGCTTTGCTTTTGTGAACCTTCCATTAGAAGACTGAGCTGTGTTTTGTTAGCAAGGACACATTACATTACATTTGAATTTTACGTTTAACGCTCGTCAGGATAGTACGGAGACATTTAGGTAAGGACAGGCTTCTCCTGCGAAGTATCAGAGACAAGTAGACGCAGTATTTTGAGACAACCGGAGTCGGTTTAAGGCACAAACGACAGAAGCCGCCGTTCGGAGCGCCCAGCTGAGGGTCGCCAGGGTCGCCAAAGTGCGAAATTTGTATACAATACGCATCACAATTAATTGCGATAAGGGGGACGAGTGAAAGTGCAAGAGGGGAAAGGGAGGGGGAGGCCACCAAATGTAAGTCGTTCGTGTGAAAAAATGTGCTCGAAACGATCCTGAAGGCAACGATGCAGTGTCGATCAGGAACCAAACAAACATGGCTACCAGTTTCAGTTGGCACATCCATGTACTTTGTTAGCTGAGACACAGTAACTATCAACTACTCCTCAGAGTCAATCAAGACCTAATACTGTTTTAAGTCTAGTTTGAAAATAACTTCACAATAATTGCTGAACGTGAAATCATTTTCCTCGCGTGGGTAGTAACAGCTTCTAAATGTTTGTGGTCTGTGTCTCAACACACCGCTCCGGAGAAGCGCTCTGGGGCTTGGCTGTATGTCACACTCCTAATGCCAATAGGATAGGAAGACTTCGTCCGTCTAACTTTCATATTTGCTAGCAGGAGAATGCCTCGCTGTCACTATCGGAACGTGTCTCGCTTTGCTAATGGAAAGTGAAAGGTCAATCTTAATTAGCCATCAGCCATTACCAAGTTTCGCCCATTACCACTTCTGAAGCGCACATCCTGGGGTCTGCGCTGTCCCTTAAAGCATCGTGTGAACAACAGAACTGTGGCGACTTTGCTAGCTTCACACGTATAGAGATGGGTAATTACGGGGCAAAGCAAAGCTCTGAGGGCAACAGTGAAAACATAGCGCGAGGAAAAAGTCAGACTTTAACGAAGGTAATGCAAGAAAGAAGAAGAAAATTACCGTGAGCAGCGGCTACTACAGAAGACACAAAACTCGCAAAAGAGAAAAGCGGCGTAAATGGAAAAGTAATACAACATCAAAAGAGAAATCCTTTGTCACATCTCAGTTAGCTATTCTTTTGGTTTGTGCATAATTTCTTTGCTAGGGAAGTCGGTATGGGGCGGCGACCCAGGATACGGAAGCTGCAGAAAAAACAACATATTCCAGCATTGCGTAAATCAACAGGATGAAAAAAAAATATCGTGAAGATGTTGACAGACCTTCTCTGAACAAGTAGTGTACGAAACATCGTGCAAATTGCGTATTAATATGAACTACTGGTACAAAACATTGTACTAGAAACCAAGGAAATTAATCACATTAAGGCTCCAGAGAGTAAAACTATCTGCTAAAAGATAAACAGGATGGACCGTAAAAGAGCAAACATTCAAAGAAATGAGATTGTAAATAATTTAGAAATACCAGCCCTTCGAGAACCCGGGTTCAAATACGCGTCTAATTATTGAGAGTAAAGCGTTTCTAAATCTTTCTTGAACCGCTCCAACGAGATAACCTCAACGGAACTTCTGATGATTTCTTCGTTTATCATTATCCAAATTTTCCAACCTGAGCCCCTGCTTTGTCTTCAATGATTTAGATGTCTGCATATTTGATAAGCCAACAAAAACAAACGTACGAATAACTAGGAAACGATAAAAACGGCTACAGCTTATTGGACTACAAGAAAACTGGACACACAATTTCTTTGTTTACATCAGCTTTGCCTCTCCCTGTTTTTTTCTTTTCTTTAGTATTCTCGATGTGCGAGTAACTGCTTCCCTGTGCCTGCAGTGTTTTTCTGTCTTTTTCTTCTGTACAAAACTCTTGCACTGAAGATTACGCAAACTAATGCAAGAACTCTTAAGCGAAACGGCGAAATTGCTACCACAGAGCGGAAACAAAATATGGATTCCTGGAAGTGTTGTAGTAGGATCACTCTGAGCTTATAATGAACACCGTTGTGGCCGAGCGGTTCTAGGCGCTTCAGTCCGGAACCGCGCTGCTGCTACGGTCGCAGGTTCGAATCCTGCCTCGGGTATGGATATGTGTGATGTCCTTAGGTTGGTTAGGTTTAAGTAGTTCTAAGTTCTAGGGGACTGATGACCTCAGATGTTAAGTCCCATAGTGCTCAGAGCCACCTGAACCATTTTTGTAATGCACAGCTCAGTTTTTAACATAATAGACTCTTGATCTGTTCGAACGGAGTTTAAATCTGCATCAGGACATACTAATAAACATTTTGGGGGATTCCCAAAAGAATTCAAGGGGGATTCCGAGATGTTTCCTTCAAAAAGACCTGCGTCGAGTTGCTGTCGCGTCCTTTTCCATTTATGATCCTACTCTGTCTCGAAAGCTGAAGCGAGGCATAGACAAACACTAGACACGCATCGGAAGAAAGGGTGTTTAGATTCCCGTAAGACAATTCAATTCAAATATAGGTTTCGTGGTTTCTCTTAATCGACCGAGACAAGAGCTGACGTGGTCTCTCTGTAGACGACACGTCCATATGTATCGATTACGGAAACTAAGGAAACTTAACACAGCAGCTGGAAGAGAATTTAGAATCAGCACTTCCTAATGTCGAGGAAGGAAGGTTAAAGGTTACAGTTCAACTACCATCGAAGGTGAGGTCGTTAGCGATGAAACTCGCTTTCGGAATAGACAGGGATTCGGAAGGAAATAGGCCGTCTCGTTTTCCGAAAAATCGTTCCTGTACTTGGCTTAGGCAGTAAGAGGGAACCACGAAAAACCCATCTCTGTATGGCTGGACGGGGTGTTAAATCCTATCCTCGGGAATGCCAGTCCAGCTTGGTAACTGCTGAGCTTCCTCGGCCAGTCGCGACGTCGAGAAGGTCCGCGTTGCTGACAACCGAGCCACAGAAATCTGCCGCTGCGTTTAGTAAGTCACTTGTTTCTGACACAGACATTTACATTAGTGAACTGGGGCCCTATTTCCAGCCGCATACATTCAAAAATTGCGAAGCGTAGTACTGACGCTTAGATTAAGGTAAATGCTTATTATTCGTTTAGCACACATTTTTTTCTGGCTTCCAGTAATCGGTTACTTTTCAATGTTAGACTAATTATCCTAATGCATGGTTTTAAAGAAACTGCGTGATAGAGAGAGAGATGACCACTTTTCAGACTGGTTACCTACAACACACTCCCAGAGTACGTCATTTTATACAGCCGACGCGCAAGAGATATTGTTATTGAGAAATGCTGGAAGAGACTTAAGATAAAGACTAAGATCTCCTCCATATTTCAATAAACTTTTCAGAGAGGGTTTTGGAGGTAATACATCTTATTCTCACTTTTCAAACAAGAATCTACGAAGTAAAGTAACAGAAAGAGGTCTACTATGTCATCCCCGATCACGTCTAGAAATGGAAGTATTGCAAATGAAATTTGTGGTTCTGTCACTAGTTATCTGAGCGATCATCAGACCAACAAAAATTTCAAGATACACTTGCCGACAAAGGCGGAGACGACTGGTCTCAATGTCAGTAATATGATGTTGAGATCAAGATCACAATGCTCCCCCAATGAGGTTGTTTCACCTGTGGGGAGCACACTTTCACGAAAATTTGGGCATTGATTTTAACTCAATATTATAACGAAACCTCATCGTGAATGCCTTGTTTTTGTGAGAATGATGCTCACGATTGTGTGTCCAAGGGTGCTGCACTTCATCGATGGGAAGGAGGAAATGGTTGAATGCTGCTTTTTCCACTCCGAATGTTCGACGCAGGATACATCTGAATAAAATGTCACTTTCTGCCGTCAATTTAAAATTTTCTTCCTTAAATTTTCGACAACTTACGGGCTATGCGCTTTCCATCGTAGAGTAAAACTAGGTGAATCAGAACGCGGAAGTTAAACGTAACCACTCAAACCATGGGTATGAAACCTTTGTCGGGTTCTGGGATTTATCCGCCACCACATGAAATTAACTAGCCCTGTGTTCAGTAGGATAAAGGTGAGTAACACTGCAATACAGAGACGGACAAAAATATTTAAACACCATAAACACAATGTGGTATCGTAGGCTGTCGATACTACATGGTGGACAATCGTTCGAGTACAGGGATTGACACTAGAGGTGCCGCTGTTGTCAGACAGCGACTGGCGCCGCCAAATCGCCGACCTCACAAGTGCCACGCCCCATGAGCGCCTGCGCCACGGATCATCTGTTCAAGATGCGGCCCGACTGCGGCTCTCCCAGTTGAGTAACTCTAGTCTAGCTGCAGCCGCGTATGGTCGTAGTTGCATCAACTTTTCCTACGACTGTAGTGCAACAGTGACTTGCCTTTTCTTTAATTCTGTGGACTGCAAGGCGGACGTGAATTGTTAACTGTTCATATCTTTATTTTTTCCCTGTCATTGAGCAAGTACTTGTATACGGATTTCGACTAGGATGCATGGTAATGAGTTGAGTATATTACAGTATTTCTCACGTTGAGTTTGTTCTCCCATTCTTTTGATTTCTGCCTCAGACACCCACGACTGTCTCAACGGGACCCATCATAATTTTAGAGACGAGACTTGTCACTCCATGCAACAAATTACCAGGCCTTATACAGTGTAGGAAAATCGTTGGCATTCAGAACATCATCTAGTCGTCTCGGAATGGATAAGCATAGACCCTGTATCGTTAGCAAGGGAATCCTATACCATTCATCTTCCAAAAGTAGTGGCAAGTAGGCAACAATGATGGAGATGGGTAGCGATCAGCCACCCGCCTCTCCGAAGTAGACAACAAAGGCTCAATGTCGAAATTTTGTGACTTGTGGCTAGGGCAGATGCGACAATTCATCCTCGTGCTCACAAAACCAGTCGTGGACAATGGGAACTGTGTGAATACGGGTCATGTCTTCTTGGAACAGAGCATCATAATTGGAGAAAAAACACGTTGTGTCATGGGAAGGTCCTGATTGGCCGAAATGGACACACTACCCTCGGCAATAATGCGGCCTTGCAGAGTAACCATGGAGCCCATGGAATACCAGGATATGGCTGCCCAAATCACCACCAAAATCCCCGCCGTGTTGCACTCTTGGGACGTTAACCCGGCCAGCTGTTAACAGCGTGATAAGGAGACTCATCTGCCAAATGACTTTCTTCCGTTGCTCACAGTCGAGGTTTTATTGCTTCGCAATCATGTTTTCCTGTTACGGGCATTTGCATTGTTAGTTACTGGTTCTGAAATTCCAGTTCGCCCTGCAGTTGCCTGCCTTGTGTTGTTTTCGTGCTGACAGGGTTCGTGAAAGCAACATTCGGCTCTGTAGTGACATCTGCAGTTCTCGTCCCCTTGTTTTTCGTCACAATCTTCTTTAACAGCCGTCCATCACCACTTTCGTCGGCATTGAGACTTAGAGGATGCGTTTTCTGCTTTTCCTGAACTCCGTATAAAACTTCGATATGGTGCCCCTTGAAATACAAACACTTGGGCTCTCTTGGTTACGGAAGCACGCACCGTAAGAGCACCCTCTTTTGAATTCACTTAGCTCAGACGTAACGCATTCACAACTATACAGAACATTGTTCTATCTAGGACTGAGGCACGCAACGTATTGAGGACATCGCGGGGGTGCCGTTGATGGACAAAAACAACAATGCAGCCTGCAGGTGCCTAGCATCTGCATTTATGTTCAATGATTCATTTCTCGCGGGGTTTCCATATTTTTGTCCAACCCCTGAACCTCTGCATAAGGTTCACACACAGACATGAAGTTTGCTTCCGAATAGCTGGGTCGAGATACAGAAGAGCATCAGCGTGATCTGGTGCAGTGAGAATCTGAAACACGACGCACCTAGATATTTCTCACATATTTGAGCCAATTTCGATTTTTTTTAAAAAAAACAAGGGTAATCTAACGACGTTTTAGTATTTTCTGTTCCCTTTCCAACTTGACATACCTCCGTGCACCTTTCGCATACTGTTCTAGTCCCCTCCACCCGCCTTTTACTTTTCCTCCTTTCCTCGAACGAATCGTTCGCATATTCTTCTGGAATAGTTTTAGGCAGCAACGAAACGCCAATACACTTCAATGGCATGCAGCAAGAGCTGAATACCCACCGAATGGGCGCTTAAGTTTTTTCCGCGTACTTCAAGCTATCATCGCTTATTCGTAGTTTCAACACAGGGAGGAAATTAAGTGCATCTCATCTCTACTATGCAAAGATTCCTCCACCTTTCTTCCTCCACACTATTACAACGAGCACATTTACATACTTCGTACAACAAAAAATTATCTTCACCAAGGAAATAATAAAATTTATTAGAAATGAAACAAATATACCTTCTATGCACCTACAGATCCAACATATTCCTCAACAACGTGGAAAAGCCTAACATTTATACACATCATCCCAATGCCTGTGAATCACAGGGCCACAGGTTCGATTTCCGGCCGGGTGGCGGATTTTCTCTTCCCGGGAGCCGGGGGGGTGTGTTGTCATTTCATCATCATCGTCGTCGTTGTCGTAAGTGGAGAAGAAAGCGCAGAAATGAACAATGAGTCAAACATTTAATGTGAGACACGTACATAGCCTCTATGTTGTAAAAATCTTTCACGTCTCACCGGTGAGATCCACTTTTCGAAACAATTTAAATGGTGATGTAGGTTGAGGTGTATGGTAAGGTGTGATTCATGGTGTGGGTTCCTGTAGTCGTGTCCTAGTTCATGAACCACGGGCAACGTATGCGTGGCCAAGTAAGTGGTCCCGACAGTCGGGATACCAGTTACTTTGGAATAAGGCTGGGCATCTCGGACATATTCTGAGTCGTGGTCACCTTTGTGCTCATACGGCAAAGGCTACCAAATCCACCGGTTAGTCCCTCAGCCGTTAGGGGTAAAACCAAATGGGACTCGGGGCAAGTAAGGCTAGCAACCTGCTTCCCTGGTACGATAAACATGATGCTGGCAACAATCAGAGCAAAATGCCTCGGACCTTTGGAGGTGACGGAGTCCCACCTCTAACTGACAAACCAGGGACTCCCAAAATACGATTTGGCAAACAAATGGTAATGAGATGGGGAGCTAATAATATCAATGGGGGATACTCTGGGAAGAAGGTAGAGCTGGCAGAGGCTGCAAGTAAGATGGGGCTGGACGTTTTAGCTGTCAGTGACATTCGGGTAAGGGGTGAGAAAGAAGAGGAAGTGGGAGAATACAAGGTCTACCTGTCAGGAGTCAAAGCAGGAATAGCACAATGGGGTGTAGGGCTTCACATCAGGAAAGAAATTGAACCCAGCGTAGTTGCAATAAGGTATGTAAACGAACGACTGATGTGGATAGATTTGACAGTGTCTAGCAAGACAATTAGGATTGTGTCAGTATATTCGCATTGTGAAGGGACAGATCAAGATAAGATGGATAGTTTTTATGAGGCACTCAGTGATGTAGTTGTTAGAGTAAAGGACAAGAACAGTGTTCTGCTCATGGGTGATTTTAATGCCAGGATTGGAAATCGAACAGAAGGGTATGAAAAGGTTATGGGTAAATTTGGAGAGGATATGGAGACCAACAGGAACGGGAAACAACTCTTGGATTTCTGTGCCAGTATGTGCTTAGTAATCACAAATTCCTTTTTTAAACATAAGAATATTCACCGGTATACTTGGGAAGGCAGGGGAACCAGATCTGTCATTGACTATATAACAACAGATCAGGAATTCAGGAAGGCTGTGAGGGACACACGTGTATTCAGGGGATTTTTTGATGACACTGATCATTATTTAATCTGCAGTGAAATTGGTATTGTGAGGCCGAAAGTGCAGGAGGTCAGGTCCATATGCAGGAGGATAAGAGTGGAGAAACTTCAGGATAAGGAAATCAGGCACACGTACGTAACAGCGATCTCAGAAAGGTACCAGTTAGTTGAATGTAGTCAATTACAGTCATTGGAAAAGGAATGGACAAGGTACAGGGACACAGTACTAGAAGTGGCTAAAGAATGTCTTGGAACAGTAGTGTGTAAAAGTAGGATGAAGCAAACAGCTTGGTGGAATGATACAGTCAAGGCAGCCTGTAAAATGAAAAAGAAGGCGTATCAAAAATGGCTACATACTAGAACTCAGGTAGACAGAGAAAGTTATGTTGAAGAAAGAAACAAAGCCAAACAGATAATTAAAGCATCCAAGAAGAAATCTTGGGAAGACTTTGGAAACAGGTTGGAGACCTTGGGTCAAGCTGCTGGAAAACCATTCTGGAGTGTAATTAGCAGTCTTCGAAAGGGAGGTAAGAAGGAAATTACAAATATTTTGGACAGGTCAGGAAAACTGCTGGTGAATCCTGTGGATGCCTTGAGCAGATGGAGGGAATATTTTGAAGAGTTGCTCAATGTAGGTGAAAATACGATCAGTAATGTTTCAGATTTCAAGGTAGAATGAGATAGGAATGATGATGGAAATAGGATCACATTTGAGGAAGTGGAAAAAATGGTCAATAGATTGCAGTGCAATAAAGCAGCTGGTGTGGATGAAATTAAGTCGGAACTCATCAAATGCAATGAAATGTCAGGTCTTAAATGGCTACACAGGATAATTGAAATGGCCTGGGAGTCGGGACAGGTTCCATCAGACTGGACAAAAGCAGTAATCACACCAATCTTTAAACATGGAAACAGAAAAGATTGTAGCAACTACAGAGGTATCTCTAATCAGCGTTGTGGGTAAAATCTTCTCAGGTATTGTTGAAAGGAAAGTGCGAGTATTGGTTGAGGACCAATTGGATGAAAATCAGTGTGGGTTTAGGCCTCTTAGAGGTTGTCAGGACCAGATCTTTAGCTTACGGCAAATAATGGAGAAGTGTTATGAGTCGAACAGGGAATTGTATCTATGCTTTATAGATCTAGAAAAGGCATATGACCGGGTTCCTAGGAGGAAGTTATTGTCTGTTCTACGAGATTATGGGATAGGAGGCAAACTTTTGCAAGCAATTAAAGGTCTTTACATGGATAGGCAGGCAGCAGTTAGAGTTGACGGTAAATTGAGTTCATGGTTCAGAGTAGTTTCAGGGGTAAGACAAGGCTGCAACCTGTCTCCACTGTTGTTCATATTATTTATGGATCATATGTTGAAAACTATAGACTGGCTGGGTGAGATTAAGATATGTGAACACAAAATAAGCAGTCTCGCATATGCGGATGACTTAGTTGTGATGGCAGATTCGATTGAAAGTTTGCAAAGTAATATTTCAGAGCTAGATCAGAAATGTAAGGACTATGGTATGAAGATTAGCATCTCCAAAACGAAAGTAATGTCAGTGGGAAAGAAATATAAACGGATTGAGTGCCAAATAGGAGGAACAAAGTTAGAAGAGGTGGACGGTTTCAAGAACTTAGGATGCACATTCTCACAGGATGGCAACATAGTGAAAGAACTGGAAGCGAGGTGTAGCAAAGCTAATGCAGTGAGCGCTCAGCTACGATCTACTCTCTTCTGCAAGAAGGAAGTCAGTACCAAGACTAAGTTATCTGTGCACCGTTCAATCTATCGACCAACTTTGCTGTATGGAAACGAAAGCTGGGTGGATTCAGGTTACCTTATCAACAAGGTTGAGGTTACGGATATGAAAGTAGCTAGGATGATTGCAGGTACTAGTAGATGGGAACAATGGCAAGAGGGTGTCCACAATGAGGAAATCAAAGAAAAACTGGGAATGAACTCTATAGATGTAGCAGTCAGGGCGAACAGGCTTAGATGGTGGGGTCATGTTACACGCATGGGAGAAGCAAGGTTACCCAAGAGACTCATGGGTTCAGCAGTAGAGGGTAGGAGGAGTCGGGGCAGACCAAGGAGAGGGTACCTGGATTCGGTTAAGAATGATTTTGAAGTAATAGGTTTAACATCAGAAGAGGCACCAATGTTAGCACTGAATAGGGGATCATGGAGGAATTTTATAAGGGGGGCTATGTTCGAGACTGAACGCTAAAGGCATAATCAGTCTTAAATGATGATGATGATGATGTAGGTTAAGGTCGAAGGATTCACACCCTGCAACCATTCACCCTTGTGGTCTCATTTGAGAGTAATCGGCGAAAAAAAAAAAAAAAAAGAATTTAGGAATTTCACGTGATGCTCTATAGCTTTAAAAATAATAACGATTTAGAGACCAGTTGCATAGTGTAATGGTGACGGTACTAATCACATATCCAGAAAGTCGTTGGCTCATCACGTACATTTAATTTTTTTTATGTTTAAATCTTTATCGAAACGACTTTGGTCATTATTTTCATTCAGTTAATTGTTTTAAATGTAATCTTTTTTATTCATCTGTCACGCCATATTCGTCATGTTATGAAATATATCATTTGCTCTCATTGTCCTTCGTATCAGACCTTTTCCCCTTGAAATCCTTGTTCATAAGGTTTTGATTACTGTTATGGATTAACTTTAATTACTTCCATTTTGTCATCTGACAGTTTCATCCATGTTATTGCATTCATTCTTTCTATTTCTCATTTTCTTTGAATTTCGTTTTACTTATAACTCCTGCTTTCATTTGAATCATCCACGTTATTTTGTCCATTGTGCAATAAAAATTTACGTTTTAACTGTTTGTATAACGATTGCTATCCGAAAATATGTACACCTCATAACGAAAAATACGTTCTTGACACCACTGGACATTCAATACAAATAGATTATTTCATCTTTTGTTTTTTAACTGACTTAACCGGAAGATCGGCATTTTGAAATGTTTGAATATTATAATAGATACACAATGTAATTAAATTCATGTGCACAAAGATTCCAAGTGAAAAAAGGATGATAGGAAGGAAGAGTAAAAGCGATTGAAGAAGTTAAAACATTGATTAAAATGATATGACAAAGGAACAGAAATAAAAAATTGCGTGTAAACGAAACAATTGAATAAAAATAATGCTTAATATCATTTCGATAAATATTTAAAAATTAAAAACGAAGTAGGCTATCTGATGAGATTCGAACTGAAAACTTTTTGTATGTTAAGTCAGTACTTTAACCATTACACTATCCACATAATCGATGAACTGTTACTCGTTTTAAATCTGTAGAGCATCACGTAGAATTCCGAAATTTTATTTCGTCCCTTAGTCGTAAACGATGACCCACCAGAGTGAACGGTTGCAGTGAGAGATTCCTTGCACCTTAACGTGTATTACCAAACAGACTGTTTCAAAAAGTCGATCCCACGGCTGGGGACATCTCCTTGCCAGAACTGTCGTCTCATCTGACCTACGTCAATTTGTTGCAGAATTATTATACGATGTTTGTACTCTGGCATGATGTCATTTGGGAAACTTCTGT
This sequence comes from Schistocerca cancellata, assembly GCF_023864275.1. Taxonomy (NCBI): domain Eukaryota; kingdom Metazoa; phylum Arthropoda; class Insecta; order Orthoptera; family Acrididae; genus Schistocerca; species Schistocerca cancellata. The sequence goes on along the minus strand of NC_064626.1, from coordinate 724,821,075 downwards.
ACAGGAATCAAAACTTATTCTGCAAGCACGGATCGTCTGAAGTTGAGTTTGTTCCTGGTGACGAGACAGAAGGCTGTGGGTAGCGCACCTCAGGTGTACATCGTGCTCCTTGACTTCCACGGAGTCTTCGACAGAGTTTCACATCGTCGCATACTTAACGTAATGTAATTAGCAACGGAGTATTAGTGCAGGTATGGGACTGACTTGCTAACAGAACGGAGTACATCATTATTAATGAAGAAAAATCAAAAGGGGCGAGAGTACCTTGCGAAAATTTGACAGGATCGTGGACTTACCGCTACAGAGAATCCAGTCAGAACTTTATGTTCACCTACGTAATAGAAGTTATGTCCACCTGTGGCAGGGATAACAGCGGCACGCGTCGTCGCGTGGAAGCAATGAGACCTTGGTAGGTCGGTGGAGGGAGTTGTCACCACATCTGCACACTCAAGTCACAGTCAAGTCCGGGACGGGGGCGATAAGCTCTGACGCAACGTTCAATCCTATATGAAGATGTGTTCGATTGGGTTCAGATCTGGCGCGTTGTGGGGCCAGCATATCAACTGGAATGCTCCACTGTGTTCCTCGAACCACTCGATCACACACCGGGCCTTGTGACATGGCGCGTTGTCTTGGTGAAAAATGCCACTGCCGTCGGGAAAGATGATCGTCATGAAGGGATGTACGTGGTCTGCGACCAGTGTACGATACTCCTTGGCCGTCATGGTGGCTTGCACGAACTCCACTGGACCCATGGAACCCTACGTAAATGTTCCCCAGAGCATAATGAAGACGCTGTCAGCTGACTCCGTCCTACATTATGGGTAACAAGGAGCTGTTCCCTTGGAAGACTAAGGATTCGCGCCCTTCCATCGGCAAGATCAAGAAGGTATCGGAATTGATCACACCATGCAACGCTCTGCCACTGTGCCAATATTCATTGCAGATAGTCATGTGCCAATTTCAGTCGTAGTTGCCGATGGTGTGATGTTAACATCGGCATATGCGTGGGTCATCGGCTGCGGAGGCACGTCGTTAGGAGTGTTCGGTGACTGTGTTCAGGCACACTTGCACTCGGCCCAGCATTGAAGCTGGAAGTTAGTTCCGCCGCAGTTCGCCGCCTGTCCTGTTTTATCAGTCTGCCCAGCCTACGGCATTCAACATTTGTAATGAAGGGTGATCGCTCAACCCCACGACGTCTGGAAGTGGTTTCACGTTCGTTTCGCCATGTGTTGACGACACTCACAACAGCACTCCTCGAAAATCCGAGAAGTCGTGAGTTTTCCGAAATGCTAGTGCCGAGCCTCCGAGCCATCACAATATGCCCTCGGTCAAACTCAGCTAGATCGAGCGCTTTCCCCATTCTACACACTGACAGCTCACTGATACTACATGCACCGTGCCTGTTTAGCAGTCAATACTCGCCAGGTAATGCTGATATCACCTCGACGGGTTTATATCGATAGGAGGTCGGTGGTCATAATGTTCTGGCTGATCAGTGCATTTCGAACGGCCAGCCGATGTGGCCGAGCGGTTCTAGGCGCTTCAGTCTGGAACCGCGCGACCGCTACGGTCGCAGGTTCGAATCTTGCCTCGAGCTTGGATGTGTGTGATGTCCTTAGGTTAGTTAGGTTTAAGTAGTTCTAAGTTCTAGGAGACTGATGACCTCTGATGTCCCATTGTGCTTAGAGCCATTTGAACCGTTTTTGTATTTCGAACACCGGGTTTGTTTACAAAAGCCCCTCCCGACCTGCCGTAGCGTTTTCGTCCTACTGGGATTCTTGCTTATATGAACTAACACAGAAGATTCGACGAAGAGCTCGCATTGTCAATCTTGAGATTTTTCAGTCTGCGCGAGAATGTCACTGGAATGCTCGACGATCCCCAGTGATACAAGACGAATGTAATTGCATCACGTTTAATCTGTTACTCAAAATATTGAGATTCCACGTTCCGAAATCAGTCGAGGAACTTATCACTTACTTAGTCACACCTTTCCCATGATAAGTACGATGCTGAAATTAAAGAAATCCGGGTCTGAACTGGAGGGTGCCAGAGTAGCACAGTAATGTGTGCAATAAAGGGGAGTGTGCTTTTCCTCTGTTTCTTTTGTCCTCGCAACGACATCCCTTGCGTCAACAGAAGCGTCTGGAGATGTATGCAGAAACGCTCGAGTGCGCAGAGAGACAAGATGTGCCGCGCCTTACTGTCCGAGAAGATTCCCCGGGGAGCTGGCACAGCGCAGCGAGTGTGCTCGAGTTTGCTGTGAATACGTCAGTGCCAGAGAAAATAAGAAACTAAACAGGACTGGCAGTTTCCCTGCCGAACGCGAACCTCTTCTGTGACTTTGGAAGAACAACGCTACGCCTTGTCTTTCACGAAATCATGTAACGAAGTTCAAACGTGGATTCTCACACCTGTGAGAATTGCCTTCATATGTTTACTCCCCCGTTCAAGCAGTAACCCTACTGCTGACTTTCCTACTGTTCTCGTCCATCTCAAAGAGGGCTTTGACTGCATTATTCTAGCATACGCAGTTTCAGTCAGTTAAGATTATTCGAATAACAGTCCAGTAAAATAAATAGAAACGAACTGTAAATTCCTTTTCGAGTTATACTGAGCACGGTACGAACACACATTCTGTGCCTCGCAGCCAAAGACATTTATAAAGTATGCACGCTGATATTACTCCTGCCGTCGGCACCGCAGTGAACAGTCTTTTTCTTTCTTGCTTATTTAGTTGAAGACGTTACTTGATTAATACTGGAAAGACACACAAGTATCCTTTAACTGTAACATGGTAGGGCGCTACCCTCAAAACACGTCGTCATCGAGTTTTCACAGTGTTTTCCCAAAAAAATTCCGTCCTAGGCATAACCAAGTCATCTTTTCCGCCTGCCTAACAGTGAAATAAACAAGACCCCTTGTGTTTATTTTTCCACAGGAGAGCGAGTTCACGTTTGTTTTACGTCTATTATTACGAGCTTAATACGATTTAAATGAATTTCAGAGCTATCTCTACACTTGTAATTCAAATTATAGTAAGTCAATTTAGACCTTGTAACTCCACAACAATGGCGAGCTACTTACAAAATTCAGTTAGCGTAGATGGACGCATTTTATTGTTGAGTGCTACCACAGCGCTTTCAAGATTAACAATGTGTTAAGTCTGGAGAATATTTAGAATAGCTTCTCCATGGGTTTGACTCTGGTGCACGCAAGATGTTAACTCTCTTTTCTTCAACTAACTTCTGAACTTCTTGAATCAGTGCGATGCTGCGCATGGATGGCGCTTAGCTGATCAAATCAAAACCAGCAGACGTTATGGATGCTACATACAGGGTGGACATTAATAAAACCTACTAACTGCAGGGAGCGATTCCTGACTGGGAATGGAGGAAAGAAGTTCCTATGAGCACTTTACAGAAATGCATCTACGCCATGGTGGACGCTGACCAGCGACTGTTCCTTTGACTACATGTCGTGTGTTTGTCATGTGTTTCGAGATATGTAATCCGGTATTCATGCTGGGAAGAAGCCGAGGTGTGTGTGTGTGTGTGTGTGTGTGTGTGTGTGTGTGTGTGTGTGTGTGTGTGTGTGTGTCGCCTCCCTGGACGTTGGTCTGTCTGAAAGGACTCACAATCACAGAAACGCCTAAAAAGAACTTGAAATGTTTAGTGATGTGGTTGATGTGAGGGTACTTGTTTGGATGTAGCCGTGCTGCCTCTCAACTGTTTCCATCTGCTAACCACCACCTTGGCTTGTTCCCCAGATGAATACCGAATCAGTCTGCTGCTTCCAATACGCTGCCTCAATCACATAGCCTGCAAAACACAAGCAACCCAAGGCACATGGTCCGAGAAACTTCCATTCGTCAGCGCCACCTACCGTGGCAACGATGCCTTTCCGGACACATGTTCAAAAGACCCTTTTTCCCCCTGCCATTTCCAGTCAGTCAGGAATCCGTCCCTGCCGTTTGTCGGTTTTGTTAATGTTCACCGTGTATACGTACAAAGAAGGTGGAGTCAAGTTTGCGCTATTCTCTGGCGTCTTTGATACGCTCCATCGATAGCAGACTGATTGACCGTGCCCATGTTTAAACTTTACGATTCTGAACGCTACCTGGACTGTTTGCCCACAGTTACGGCAACATTCGCTACTCCCTGGGCTTTGTTACGGACTAGCCGTTCACTTCATGAACTCCGCCGTCATCCATCACAGATATCGCCTATTTGCTTCAGCGAACACTGCGTCACCGCGAGTGCCAATTATCACTAATTGTGTTCTGCCTACGCCAAGCAGCATACAGAACTGTACCCGCTAAAGTCTAAACCATCACCCTCCGAGAGAGATATTCAAACATATTCACGGAACGAGCATGCCAGCCTAAAATAGAGTAGTCTAACATACCAGCACGCCAGCACGTACTATACACCTGCTACGTTCGCAGATTAGTCGTCGTCATACGAGTAATGGTGCCAGAACATGTGGCAAAATTCGACTCGAACAGTCCACTCGCCTGAAGCAATGTGGGTCATAGTTGCTTGTATGAAGTGAGGGCGGAGACGTCAATATTGAGCGAACTTCCAAAACGTGTTGGAGAGGTTGGAGCTCATTTAAAGACGCCCTTAATTAACTCCCTCAAGAATGAAAAAAGGGCAGTAGAAGGAAGGAAGGAAGGAAGGCTAGAGTTGGAAGCCTCGTCGAGAGCTAGGTTATTAGAGACGGAAAACTAGATAATTGGGAGACAGAAGGAACAATGAATCGGCCATAACTTCGTTACAGGAATTATCCCATCAGCCATGGAGTAATTTACATGAACCGCGGAATACCTAAGCTAAGATGTAGGAAGCCATGCAGTAAAGACTTTACGTTGTTCATTATTGGACTGATAGAGGATTTAAGAAGTAAGAAGAATAAAACCCACTGTAATGGTTAACATTCATCATGAGGAATCTTTAAGAATATTGTGCGTATATCGCCTGTTGGTAGCCTTGTTTGTTTAAGAGGATTAGAAAGTATTAGACGCAGCAGTACACCGCGAACAGGGCTTTCAGCAATATCAGTGAGACAGTCGTAAGTTTTATTATCAATTGCGTAGGCAAGTTTTTGCCAATGATGCTCCATGCCACTGAAGCCATTTTAAATTTCATTATTCTTTTACTGTAACTGATATTCGAATAGAATGTCTCTCTAATATGCATTGTTCATCTAATTAAAAAAGTAGAAAAATAACTAACGTATTGACGCAGATCCCCGGAAAGAACTGTATCTGTCCCAACTTTTTTTCAACCTGTTGTCTCTAAAGGAATCATCAGCAAATACAACAATTACTACACAAAAATTTTTTATACATTCAGTTTGGTCATTTATTTGTGGATACAGTGCAGAGTGAGTTGAAAAGATCATCTGGGCACAAATTCACCGCCCAGCCACTCTTTAGGTTTGTTGTGGAATACCTAAGACACTTGAGGGAATGCCTTGGTTCCTTTGGAAAGGCTACGAACTGTTTCCTATCCGCCTCTTAATGCTGTTATCGATGGGACGCTAACAGCCCCCACCCTTTTCTTTTATCCATCATCTAGGAGAATAAGTCTGGTACATAACAACTTTAGTGCAGTTCCGTCTTACGCACAAAATTTCAGAATTTTGGTGACTATGGGGACAGTCGAATTATTCTACAGTAGGACATATATACTTGCTTCATTAAAGTCTCTTGCATTACGTTCTTGTGCATTTTTTTTTTTTGCCCTTTTAGATTTCTCTCAAAAATTCAAAATTGGACAGCAGCGCACACAAAAAAGCAAATTTTTAGCTTTGGCCATACTTATCGAGGATTTAGCTTCTGCGAAATTTTCCTTACCGCTGTAACGAAAGAATTTGTCATCCACATCGCACACTTAGATTCGTACCTTATTAATAGTCATTACGCTGTTTAATCATCACTCATTTTCTAATGTAAGAGCTGATTGTCGCTGTCGTCTCTGGCTTCTAGACGTGGAAGATTCTTTACGTGACATACGACGGAGGTGGTGCATTGTTTGTTGTGCTAATTATCTAACATTTAATTTCCTGTTCGCGTGCACATCTGCATCAGCAGCAAATTTCCGCGTACGTCTTACCATACTTAAAATAGAGCTTCGCGGTGCTACACGCTTTTAGTCAGGCACGACTATCACTTTGAGAACTTTACTATGGAAAATAAAAACTAACACAGCTCTAGGTCAGATATGGAAACATATTGGCAAACTATACAGCACTCGATGCCTTCGTTACCTGTTTTCAGCTGCCGGCCAGCTGGTCATCCGAATCTGGCATGTAAGAGTCATTTCCGTCAAACCGTTCTTGGCCATTCTCTTCTCACAGAACCAATAGAATAATTTCTCTGTGCTCTCTTCTTATCTTATACGTGTTTTATCTCACAACAAATGTCTTAGAGATTTCATTCCTGGAGTAAAAGGTGCGCATCGAAACCCCAATCAGATGGAATCCTAGTTCAAGACACTTGCAACAAATTGCTGTTTACTCAGTGTTTAAGATTTCGGTATCTAATATCTCACGACACATCCTCAGACCGTACATCTTACATGGAGACACACATCAAATGGCTGTACACAAACGCGGCCGTTTTTCCATGGTTTACTTATGTGAAAAGATCAGTGAACCAGATGGTGGCCGGTGTTGGAAATTCTCTGTATTTCGTTGCATGCAACACTGTCGCAAATATCAGTAGGCTTGCCACCTGTTCGTCCGCAGCTCGTGGTCGTGCGGTAGCGTTCTCGTTTCCCGCGCCCAGGTTCCCGGGTCCGATTCCCGGCGGGGTCAGGGATTTTCTCTGCCTCGTGATGACTGGGTGTTGTGTGCTGTCCTTACGTTAGTTAGGTTTAAGTAGTTCTAAGTTCTAGGGGACTGATGACCATAGATGTTAAGTCCCATAGTGCTCAGAGGCTTTTCTTTTTTGCCACCTGTTCAGTGCAATGTATATTGCCTCGACATTTCTGTGGCGGCATAGCTGCCGATTTCAAGTGAACTGTAGGTCCCATTATAATGAACGACACCAAAACCACACTAATGGTGTAAAAAAATCAACCTTCCGCTTGACTGCTTTGATGATGCCAACGAGACTGCCGTTATGATTCAGAGATTAGAGTAAATTTGATTTATATGCAAAAAACTTAAGAAATGCCAGTTCCACTGCGTTTTCTGAACTATGTACATAAAGAAAGAGGACAACTAATGTAACTGAATAGTATCTCAACAAATTGTTTCCTTGTTTAAAATAACTGCAGAACCAATTGTGTGGAATATTAAGGAAGAACAGGCGGCCCTAAACTGAAAGAATCCAAATGTTTCCAGAGTCGATGCGTGACGCCCTTGCGGTCCAAAGATAGCACTTCCTGCGACGGTAGCTCTGCAGAAATGCCCCGGCTCGCTTAGAAAGCACGCAACGTCTCTCTCGCGGGGGCTATATTTGTCTCTACGAGCTGAGAGCATGCTTGTTTCATTTGCATATTATCAACCGACTGCACCGAGAAATCTTCTATCTGCCCTTTCGCCCGCGTAACGACCCCATCCTGAACACGCAAACTTCTAAGAAAGGTCCAGCATTATGTGTCGTGCCTGTATTTTGAAAAGCTCTACAGCCTTCCTCGTGACAACTTCTAAGGCTCTTTAACATGGTGATTACCTGAACTCTTCGTGAAGTTTTTAAATTTAGATAAGCGATCACCTACTTGCTTGTACTCTTGTTCTGGATGTCATTACAGACGGGATGACAGGCTGGACTGAACAACGGCTGACACTTTTGGTACATGGTCTTGCAGGAAGTCCAGCGTGTCATTCGCCTCGAATGTCTTAAGGGAACCACGAAATCCGGCCAGAACTATTATGCGTTGGTGATGGTAAGTTGCTATGGGGCCAAACAGCTGAGGTCATCGATCTCTAGGCTTACACACTAATTACTGTAACTTAAAATAACTTTGCAGCTTTCACGGGCAAGTTTATTTGTAACACCCAATATGAGTTTAGTAATACATACATGGATACTGTCTTATAGCTCATGTAGAACATACCGCACAATACTAATGAACTTTGAGTTTCACAAAGTTCACGAAAAGTAGTCTTTCGTGGAGAACGAAGACTTTACAGAAAGTCCGAGCGATGACGCAACACGTAGCAGGTTGTGCGACAGACCCATAAACACTGGAACGAAGCCAGTGCCACTATATGAGGACGTCCTATGAGTAGAAGTTTAAATTCCTCACTCCCACGCAACGAACACTTGGGTATTTCATTTTTATTAACATTTTTAAACAACCCGCCAACTGGATCTCATTGAATACCGTTTGTTTCGAAAAGGTAATACAGAAGACGAGATGGCTCATTTGGTACATCAAAAAAATCTATACATGCTACCATTGACATTCGTGAAAAGTCTATTCTGAAGTCATAGGAAAAAAAAACAAAAAAGAGGAAAGGAAAGTTATAAGCACCTTGCGTCTGCAGCAGCCATAGCTAACAGTAATGTAATTAACTTCTCACAGTTGGGGTTCACATCATGAACAATTTTTCTGAAGGACATCAGGCTCGCCGCTGACTGTAGAAATTAGTTATTTCACAGTTGCAGTTTCGGTCTTTGGCTATTTTCAGGTGGTACTGCAGATTTTGCTTCAGCACATGTCATACATCTACACATGTTGAAGAATTTTGAAGTCTTGTGTGTGCTGAAGCAAAATTTTTTACAGCACCACCTGAAAATGGCCCAAAGGCCGAAACTCCAACTGTGAAATAAATAATTTTTACAGTCGTGGTCGTGCGGTAGCGTTCTCGCTTCCCACGCCCGGGTTCCCGGGTTCGATTCCCGGCGGGGTCAGGGATTTTCTCTGCCTCGTGATGGCTGGGTGTTGTGTGATGTCCTTAGGTTAGTTAGGTTTAAGTAGTTCTAAGTTCTAGGGGACTGATGACCATAGATGTTAAGTCCCATAGTGCTCAGAGCCATTTGAACCATTTTTTACAGTCTGACTAACTCCACTATTACCAGTCCCAAGCCAGGCCTCGTCTAGCAAGTGATGGAGATGGAGGAGAAGGAGAACAATCTCGCTAAAAAGCTTGGGCCCATATGGCTCCAGATGGTAGTACTCTGCATGGGCCCATGCCTAGGGCTACAGGTGAAACATGGCCAACAGTCTCTAGTAGTAGGATAAGGGCGGTATCAGCGCGGGTATGGTGCACGTTGCCTACATCAGGGGTAGGTATGCACTAAGGGGAAAACCTATTGTTCTCCTTTGATTGACAGGTCCTTAACCTATTGTTACATTAAAAGGATCCTACCTTTTGATTGACAGGTCCTTAACCTACTATTCCTCCAAGCCATCCCACTCCCCCCACCTCCAACCCCCTCAGAAAACCTATAGCCCATCCCCCTACCCCCCCCCCCCCTCACTGCTACAGGTACACTTTCATGTCTGAGTTATTCGAATGGCCCCCTCTCCCTTGTAGCAATTTGAATGACTACTTAATTAAATTAATCAATTAACCCAACCCCTCTGGTAAACCCCCATCCCTTTCCCCTCGAACAGCTGGAAACTGGTGGCTCTGTGGGGAAGAGGAAAGACACACAGGGAAATTCAAGGTTATATATATATATATATATATATATATATATATATATATATATATATATATATATATATATATATGTGTGTGTGTTGTTGTGGTCTTCAGTCCTGAGACTGGTTTGATGCAGCTCTCCATGCTACTCTATCCTGTGCAAGCTTCTTCATCTCCCAGTACCTACTGCATCCTACATCCTTCTGAATCTGCTTAGTGTATTCATCTCTTGGTCTCCCCCTACGATTTTTACCCTCCACGCTACCCTCCAATACTAAATTGGTGATCCCTTCATGCCTCAGAACATGTCCTACCAACCGATCCCTTCTTCTGGTCAAGTTGTGCCACAAACTTCTCTTCTCCCCAATCCTATTTAATACTTCCTCATTAGTTACGTGATCTACCCATCTAATCTTCAGCATTCTTCTGTAGCACCACATTTCGAAAGCTTCTATTCTCTTCTTGTCCAAACTATTTATCGTCCATGTTTCGCTTCCATACATGGCTACACTCCATACAAATACTTTCAGAAACGACTTCCTGACACTTAAATCTATACTCGATGTTAACAAATTTCTCTTCTCCAGAAACGCTTTCCTTGCCATTGCCAGTCTACATTTTATATCCTCTCTACTTCGACCATCATCAGTTATTTTGCTCCCCAAATAGCAAAACTCCTTTACTACTTTAAGTGTCTCATTTCCTAATCTAATACCCTCAACATCACCTGACTTAATTCTACAACTACTTCATGGATGTTGGCACATCGATAAGAGTATGGCAGCCGGTATATTTATCAGTTTGCAGGGGTTGGATTTCTCTAGTTCATCAATCTCTTCTGTTTGGAAAGATGCAGGTGTTGTAAGAAGTAATTAAATCGATCGCCCTTTTTAATCTGATCGCACAAGGAACACTGTCATACAACACACATCACACGTAATTCCACAGTTAAAAATGTTTCAGTTGTGAAGCACGCACCGCATGACGTGCCCTGTCTACTGGACCACACAGAACACTCCCGCACATGCTTTCAGGAGTCGGGATGCACCGGCGGCAGCCATGAAGTGACAATACAGCCGTCAGCTACTGAACCACGTGCAAGTGTCAGTTCAGGTCACATCAGGATGAGGCGGCGGCATCTCTTTCATACATGACACCTGATAAATACCTGAGGAAATACGTCTTCACCTACGCACCGTTGCTGGCGCAATGACTCATAGCTGCGGGTCCAGCACCAAGAGAGATGTTTGCATAGTGTCTCACCCTCGCAGATGCAGCTAAAACATTCTCAATGTTATACTGATGTCACATGTCTATGTAAATAACAGCCAAGTCTCCCTCTGACGCACTATAAAAATCTTTCGCAATGCTTCCCAGAATAACACAGGATGCATTCTTCCTCACGATCCAAATGGGACACCCCGTCCATTACTTATCAGCCCCTTCTTGGAATTCATAAAGTGTCACAGAAATAGTTAACGATCTCTTATTGTTGTTGTTGCTGCTGCTGTTGTTGTTATTGTTGGAGCTTTAGTGATGTCTCAGATTGTCTGCATGAAAATTCTTGTCCGAACAGGACCTGTTTACGAAAATGGTCCCGAATAACACTGAACGCATTCTTTCTGAATATTCTGATGAAACAGCCAGTCACTGAATGAGATTTTCACTCTGCAGCGGAGTGTGCGCTGATATGAAACTTCCTGGCAGATTAAAACTGTGTGCCCGACCGAGACTCGAACTCGGGACCTTTGCCTTTCGCGGGCAAGTGCTCTACCATCTGAGCTACCGAAGCACGACTCACGCCCGGTACTCACAGCTTTACTTCTGCCAGTACCTCGTCTCCTACCTTCCCAACTTTACAGAAGCTCTCCTGCGAACCTTGCAGAACTAGCACTCCTGAAAGAAAGGATATTGCGGAGACATGGCTTAGCCACAGCCTGGGGGATGTTTCCAGAATGAGATTTTCACTCTGCAGCGGAGTGTGCGCTGATATGAAACTTCCTGGCAGATTAAAACAGTTTTAATCTGCCAGGAAGTTTCATATCAGCGCACACTCCGCTGCAGAGTGAAAATCTCATTCTGGAAACATCCCCCAGGCTGTGGCTAAGCCATGTCTCCGCAATATCCTTTCTTTCAGGAGTGCTAGTTCTGCAAGGTTCGCAGGAGAGCTTCTGTAAAGTTTGGAAGGTAGGAGACGAGGTACTGGCAGAAGTAAAGCTGTGAGTACCGGGCGTGAGTCGTGCTTCGGTAGCTCAGATGGTAGAGCACTTGCCCGCGAAAGGCAAAGGTCCCGAGTTCGAGTCATAGTCGGGCACACAGTTTTAATCTGCCAGGAAGTTTCAAGCCAGTCACTGAATTTACCCATCAAACTGCTGCTGCTGCTGCCGCCGCCGCCGCCGCCAGTGTGGTAGCACTGTCTGCCATAGTTTTCTGCAGACGACACTTTCAGCAGCAAAACTATTTTGTTCAGATCGCCATATTGCACTGACAAACCCTGCAAAAGGCGACTGCCCCTTTAGTGCCACTCTATCCCGCACCGCACAATACCGCTATCACACTCAGATACTATGGTACACTACACTGTCTAGCTATTGCACTGTACCATCCCACTGAAACCACGTCTGGGAACAGTGCTACACTCTACTGTATGGATACTGTGCTTACCACTTTGTCCGAAACTGAATTCAGGTACAGCCCCATGCTCTACTGCATGGATATTGCACTGTACTACAATGTCCAAAAACACGACCATATACAGCACTGTACTACACATTGCAGCTGATGCACTGGTACTATCCCATACGTAAGGATTTTACTTGCGAGGGGCAGTTGCCTTCCCTCCCATGGACACCTAGCACACAAAATAGCGCAATTCAGCTAGTAGGGATATATTACTGGAAGATCATGTGACTTGAAGTGCCGCTATGGTGAATATTTAGATTATAGAAGGATGCATGAAAGCTGCAACCGATGTCTTCTGTGGTAGTTTAAAGTGTCAACATGGATTCCTCTGAAGTGCGTAACATGCCTCAGCTACTAGGGAGGAGGACGAGACCAACAGACGAATGTTTTGGTTTAATTATTACTACTGGAGAATCTGGAAAATCTTTTTCTGATATTGGCAACATAAATTACACCGAAAATGGTACGCTCCTTAGCAAGAATGATTTAAATGTGCTTACTCCTATTACAAAATCGTTTTGCAATAACATTATGGTAGTTAATATCTGTGATCAAGGAGACTGTCAGGAGCAGTTAGAGAAGGGACGATCTGTAATGTTAAAGATTGAGATGTGTGGCTCATTTAAATATTATTTACGTAGTAAATTCTGCAACTTGGTCACTGCAAGACATGGTGTCACGGCGAACCTACCATTTATCCTACATGGAAGCGACAGTGTAACATCAAAAGGAATATTGGATAAAATCGGCAAGGAAGCACTGGAAACCATTTCCAAGGAACATAAAAATCCTGTGGCTATACCATATTAAGTGGAATTAGCCGACGCTAAACTGGATGTTCTAAGGGAAGAGTTGCTGGAATATTGCAGCAGCTACTTTTAGGCCATTATTGCCTTTCGGATTTAGACATAACGCAAGAATTTGCTGGAATTTTTAATAAAATGGAGATGTGCGACTACCTAATATCGACCCATGACTCCTGCATGGAAGGAGATCATCAGGGAAGCAGCAATGTGACTGTGGACAACGGTAAGACAGCTGGAATAGACTGTTCAACGTGGATGAGCAATTGTAGAGTTTTTTTTGTGGTTTTAGGGCGCACAACTTCAATGGTCATTAGCGCCCTGACTACTCTAAGAATGCACCGCGAGGCACAAGTGGACAACAACAACTAAAAGGGAAAACACGATAAAAGACAGACTGACAGGCATAGGATTAAAGAACAGCATCATCAAATGTCCTTAGCGAGGTTTGTCAAATTGATAAAACGAAGAACACGAGCAGCTGCTCGTGGGTCATCCGCTAAAATGGCATCGAAAGTATTTGGCAGGTTAAGATCGAGGCGCAGTGTGTTAAGATCCCGACAGGACATTAAAATGTGTCGAACCGTCAGCAAGTGCCCACATCGGCAGAACGGCGCCGGCGCAGCCGTCAGCAGATGGCGATGGCTGAACCGGCAGTGTCCAATTCTTAACCGGGCTAAAACGACCTCCTCCCGCCGAGAAGGGCGTGAGGAGGACGTCCAAGCCACGGGTAGAGGTTTTAAGGCCCGAAGCTTGTTGTCGGTAAGTGCAGCCCAATCGGCATGCCACAGCGATAAAATGCGCCGACAAATGACCCTGCTAAAATCGGACGAAGGGACACAACAAGAAGCTGTCCGAGGCTGGAGGACCGCAGCCTTGGCCGCGGCATCTGCAGCTTCGTTCCCAGGGACACCGACATGGCCAGGAACCCACATAAAGCTAACCGGAGAATCGACGTCCACCAGCTGCTGAAGAGAGCGTTGGATCCGGTGTACGAAAGGGTGAACCGGGTACGGATCACTGAGGCTCTGGATGGCGCCCAGGGAATCTGAGCAGATGACATAAGCAGAATGTCGGTGGCGGCAGATGTAAAGAACAGCCTGGTAGAGGGCAAAGAGCTCAGCTGTGAAGACCGAACAATGGCCATGGAGCCGGTATTTGAAACTTTGTGCCCCGACAATAAAGGAACACCCGACCCCGTCATTGGTCTTAGAGCCATCTGTATAAATGAAAGTCATGTTGATGAACTTCGAACGAAGTTCCAAAAAACGGGAGTGGTAGACGGAACCGAGGGTGACCTCTTTTGGGAGCGAGCTGAGGTCAAGGTGTACGCGGACCTGAGCCTGGAGCCAAGGTGGCGTGCGGCTCTCGCCCACTCGAAAGGTTGCAGGGAGTGAAAAATTAAGGTGTTGAAGGAGGCGACGAAAGCGAACTCCAGGGGGTAGCAGGGCAGAGACATACAACCCGTATTGACGGTCAAGAGAGTCGTCAAAAAAGGAACGATAAGACGGATGGTCGGGCATTGACAGTAGCCGACAGGCATACCGACAAAGCAGTATATCGCGCCGGTAGGTGAGTGGCAATTCGCCAGCGTCAGCATGAAGACTCTCTACGGGACTGGTATAAAATTCTCCGATCGAAAGTCGTAAACCCCGATGTTGTATGGAGTCGAGGCGGCGTAAGATGGATGGCCGTGCAGAGGAGTATACGAAGCTCCCATAATCCAGCTTGGAGCGGACGATCGACCGATATAGACGAAGTAGGACGGTTCGATCCGCTCCCCACGACATACCACTGAAAACACGGAGGACATTTAAAGAACGGGTACAACGGGCGGCCAAATATGACACATGTGGAGACCAGCTAAGTTTCCTGTCAAATGTAAGGCCTAAAAATTTGGTTGTCTCCACGATTGGGAGAGCAACGGGACCGAGTCGTAAGGACGGTGGGAGAAACTCTTTGTAGCGCCAGAAGTTAATACAGACCGTCTTCTCGGCAGAAAAACGGAAGCCATTGGCGACACTCCAGGAGTAAAGACGGTCAAGAGAACGCTGAAGACAGCGCTCCAGGACACGTGTACACTGCGCGCTGCAATAGATGGTAAAATCGTCCACGAAAAGGGAGCCTGACATCAGCTGGGAGGCAATCCATTATTGGATTGATCGCGATGGTGAAGAGAGCGACGCTCAAAACTGAGCCCTGTGGCACCCCATTCTCCTGGCGAAAGGTGTCGGACAGAACAGAACCCACACGTACCCTGAACTGTCGATCCATTAAAAAGGAACGAAGAAAAAGAGGGAGGCGACCGCGAAGGCCCCATGTATGCATGGTGCGGAGAATGCCCGCCCTCCAACAGGTGTCGTAAGCCTTCTCCAAATCAAAGAACACAGCCGCGGTCGGGCGCTTCCGCAAGAAGTTATTCATAATGAAGGTCGACAAGGTAACCAGATGGTCAACAGCAGAGCGGCGCCTACGAAATCCACATTGTACATTGGTAAGTAGGCGTCGAGACTCGAGCAGTCAAACCAATCGAGAGTTAACCATTCGCTCCATCACTTTACAGACACAGCTGGTAAGCGAGATAGGTCGATAACTGGAAGGCAAGTGCTTGTCCTTCCCCGGCTTAGGAATCGGGACAACAATAGACTCGCGCCAGCATGCGGGAACATGTCCCTACAATTGTAGAGGGGAGGTATATAACGAATTGGTATGGCAAATCACAAGTCCAGGAGTAAACAAAGTTATCAGTAACCATCTTGTAGTCTTTATAAAGTGTCCAGATACGCGACGACTGGAAAGTATTACGTCTTCTTTGGCTAAGTAGCATGGCATTACCATGCTATATAGAACTACAGAATGGATCGTGTGTTCGACCAGTGGAAAGCTGTTTGAGTGTATTACACACCAACGAGCAGTATTTACAGTGTGCTCGACTTTACTCTATGCCAATTGTGTCCATGTGGTGTCAGCAAACTAATAATTTTCAGAACAGATGCTGTGTGGTGTTTAACAACGTTCGGCTGGGTAATAAGAACACCCGAAAATTGACTGGTGTACAAGTAAGTCTGCCGGACTCTCAAGCCCGAGAAGAGCTTGTAAGTTATGCTCTGTCTGCATGTAGTTTTAATTACCTACCTGTAAACTACGTACAGGTTCGTAACACAGTCTCCAACAAAGACAATATTAGTACTAAGCAGAAGTATTATGTTAAAGTAGGAGAAACTTATTTTTCTCAGTGTAGAACGCTGTTCTCCACAATACCGTCCCATATAGATATCGACTCAGCGCAGAAGGCGCTGCAGTGCCCAGGGCCATATCGTGACCACCGTCTTGTGGAGCGTCCCGACCGCACACCACGCCCGCAATGTTACGACGCACTCAGCAGGTTCATCCTTGTCCATCCAGCTGCGGCCCACAGCACGTTAATAACTATGGTGCAAAGCTACATGCAACTGAACATCTGAGTCCTCACTCAAAGCGAAGGCAGCAATTGCTGTACTATTCACCAGCAATATAATATTACTTTAGATGCTCAAGGGAGAAGACTGAGTGACCAGAATTTTCCGGGAAGGATAGTACATTAAAACACCCGCCTAGGATACAAAAATAGTGGTAGTATGCCCTGGATTGGAACAGGGAGCAGCAACAGTTTTGCGGCCGCATTAGTTCAGTGCAGTCCGGTGAAACTGGGTCTCAATAAAGCTCGCAGGCTGAAAGCCGCCCAGTAACCTACGCACCAGTGCCATTATCATTAGCAGTCTCGTTCAGCAACGCTCCTCTCGTTTGCAAATGACCCGCCGCCAACGCCGGTACGGGTTGTTATTGCAGTGGAAGCACCTGGAGTGGGGCGACTTTCATTTCCTGCCAAAGAGAAACACGTACAGTTCGCCGCGTGTTCAAATTAAAGGCCTCATTTCCTGCCGCATTGCGTCGGTTTGTCTTTTACTTGATCACAGAATGTTATCCTGTCACAAATAACATTGGTGTTCTATAGTATCTTCCGATGCTGGGCAAGAAATTTGATACGCGACACGGAAATTAAATTATTTCTCGAGTCGAAATAAAAATGCTAAGATAATATAGTATTCCTTTTTTTATGTACCATGTGAGTAGCATAAATTGACTTTCTGTTGTCAAAGTTTTGATTCCAACGTCATTATTATTATTATTGACTTTTTTTTCTCAGACTTAAGTCTGGTTAAAAATGGAACGTGACGCGGACCTCGGTCAAGCGTGACTTCCTTGTAACTGTATGGTATATGTTATATTGCATTTAGGAACTTTCGGGTAATTGAACATGTATCAATAATTACAGATTTTTGTAGTTGTATATATATGTTTGGATGTAGCTGTATTGCATTGATGTACTGGTGAATATTGTGAGGTATGACTCCTGTAGTTGATAGTATAATTGGGATAATGTCGACTTTATCCTGATGCCACACGTCCTTGACTTCCTCAGCCAGTTGGATGTATTTTTCAATTTTTTCTCCTGTTTTCTTCTGTATATTTGTTGTGTTGGGTATGGATATTTCAATTAGTTGTGTTAATTTCTTCTTTTTATTGGTGAGTATGATGTCAGGTTTGTTATGTGGTGTTGTTTTATCTGTTATAATCTTTCTGTTCCAGTATAATTTGTATTCATCATTCTCCAGTACATTTTGTGGTGTGTACTTGTATGTGGGAACGTGTTGTTTTATTAGTTTATGTTTTATGGCAAGTTGTTGATGTATTATTTTTGCTACATTGTCATGTCTTCTGGGGTATTCTGTATTTGCTAGTATTGTACATCCGCTTGTGATGTGATCTACTGTTTCTATTTGTTGTTTGCAAAGTCTGCATTTATCTGTTGTGGTATTGGGATCTTTAATAATATGCTTGCTGTAATATCTGGTGTTTATTGTTTGATCCTGTATTGCGATCATGAATCCTTCCGTCTCACTGTATATATTGCCGTTTCTTAGCCATGTGTTGGATGCGTCTTGATCTATGTGTGGCTGTGTTAGATGATACGGGTGCTTGCCGTGTAGTGTTTTCTTTTTCCAATTTACTTTCTTTGTATCTGTTGATGTTATGTGATCTAAAGGGTTGTAGAAGTGGTTATGAAATTGCAATGGTGTAGCTGATGTATTTATATGAGTGATTGCTTTGTGTATTTTGCTAGTTTCTGCTCGTTCTAGAAAGAATTTTCTTAAATTATCTACCTGTCCATAATGTAGGTTTTTTATATCTATAAATCCCCTTCCACCTTCCTTTCTGCTTAATGTGAATCTTTCTGTTGCTGAATGTATGTGATGTATTCTATATTTGTGGCATTGTGATCGTGTAAGTGTATTGAGTGCTTCTAGGTCTGTGTCACTCCACTTCACTACTCCAAATGAGTAGGTCAATACTGGTATAGCATAAGTATTTATAGCTTTTGTCTTGTTTCTTGCTGTCAATTCTGTTTTCAGTGTTTTTGTTAGTCTTTGTCTATATTTTTCTTTTAGTTCTTCTTTAATATTTGTATTACCTATTCCTATTTTTTGTCTGTATCCTAGGTATTTATAGGCATCTGTTTTTTCCATCGCTTCTATGCAGTCGCTCTGGTTATCCAATATGTAATCTTCTTGTTTAGTGTGTTTGCCCTTGACTATGCTATTTTTCTTACATTTGTCTGTTCCAAAAGCCATATTTATATCATTGCTGAATACTTCTGTTATCTTTAGTAATTGGTTGAGTTGTTGATTTGTTGCTGCCAGTAGTTTTAGATCATCCATGTATAGCAAATGTGTGATTTTGTGTGGGTATGTTCCAGTAATATTGCATCCATAATTTGTATTATTTAGTATGTTGGATAGTGGGTTCAGAGCAAGACAGAACCAGAAAGGACTTAATGAGTCTCCTTGGTATATTCCACGCTTAATCTGTATTGGCTGTGATGTGATGTTATCTGAATTTGTTTGGATATTAAGTGTGGTTTTCTAGTTTTTCATTACTGTGTTTAGAAACTGTATCAATTTAGGATCTACTTTGTATATTTCCAAAATCTGTAGTAACCATGAGTGGGGTACACTATCAAAGGCTTTTTGGTAATCAATGTATGCGTAGTGTAGGGACCTTTGTTTAGTTTTAGCTTGATATGTCACCTCTGTATCTATTATCAGTTGCTCTTTACATCCTCGTGCTCCTTTGCAGCAGCCTTTTTGTTCTTCATTTATAATTTTGTTCTGTGTTGTATGTGTCATTAATTTCTGTGTGATGACTGAAGTTAATATTTTGTATATTGTTGGTAGGCATGTTATGGGGCGATATTTAGCTGGGTTTGCTGTGTCTGCTTGATCTTTATGTTTCAGATAGGTTATTCCATGTGCAAGTGTATCAGGGAATGTGTATGGGTCTGCAATGTAACTGTTAAATAAATTAGTTAGATGTGAATGTGTTGAGGTGAACTTCTTTAGCCAGTAATTTGCTATTTTATCATTTCCAGGGGCTTTCCAATTGTGTGTAGAATTAATTGCTCGGGTGACTTCATGTTGCAAAATTATCACTTCAGGCATTTGTGGTATCATCTTGTATGTGTCTGTTTCTGCTTGTATCCACCGTGCATGCCTGTTATGTTGTACCGGGTTTGACCATATGCTGCTCCAGAAGTGTTCCATGTCTGTTATGTTTGGTGGATTGTCTATTTTAATGTGTGTGTTATCCATTGTTTGGTAAAATCTCTTTTGGTTTGTGTTGAATGTTTGGTTTTGTTTCCTTCTATTTTCACTTTTTTTGTATCTTCTAAGTCGTTTGGCCAATGCTTGCAATTTCTGCTTTTTTCATCTAATTGCTCTATTGCTTCTTGTTGTGAGATTTTACCTAACCTTTTTCGTTTTTTGTCTGATATTTCATTTCTTATAAATTGTGTTAACTCTCAGATGTCTTTTCTCAGTTTTTCTATTCTGATCTGTAACCTGTGTTGCCATGCTGGTTTTGTGGGTTTCTTATGTGTGTGTGTTTGTTCTGATCTCTGCCTAGTGTGTATATTTAGTGTAGTGAGTGCTCCTATATAAACCAGTAGTTGTAACTCTTCCATAGTTGTGTTTTCATTTATTTTGTTGTGTATGATTGTGTTGATAGTTTTTATTGTTGTTTCGACTTGTGGGTTATTTGGCGGTCTATGCAAGAATGGTCTAATGTCTGTATTTGTGTCTTTGTATTCTATATATGTCAGCTGAAATTTCTCTTCTATATCTAACACGTGTCTCTCTTCGTGTTCTATTTGTGCTTGTTCTGGTGGCTGTCTTAAGATTTCGTTTTCCTCTGATTGTTTAATTGATGCGTGTTGGTCTTTGTTTGTTTGCTCTGGGATGTTTGAGTCCATTACTGTGTTTTCTTCCTCTTCTGATTGCACATTATTTTGTTCCAGTATTTGTTGTACTTGTTGTTTGATGTTTTCTAATTCTGACTGGGGTATCCTGTTATTTTTGATTATTACACGGATCTGATCAGCTAGTCGTTGTTCTGTTAAAAATTTTAATTCCGGGTATCTGGTAATAAATGTTGTGTATACTTGTGATCTGTATCCAGTTGTGTTGGTTCCTAGGTTTGTTGCTTGGTAATAACAGAACATGAGGTGTCGATTAACTTCATCTGACCATCTCATCCTCTGTCTTTGTTTTCCTTCTAGGGTGGTTGCAGGAAGCATATCCTGCAAAACACCTCTATTCGGATTTAAATCCTTTTCCAGTTGGCTAGCAGTGTCGTTACCATTGTGGGCGGGCATAGGGTTCAAGCGTCGTCCCCGACCATGACGGCACTTGTCCGAGGCTTCTTTAGTTCTGTCCTGAACCAAGTAATCACACTAAAAGGGGGGTTAGCCCTATTAGTGGTTTGTTCTTTTCGTCCCCTTTTACGACTGGCAGAACATACCGGAGGCCTATTCTTCTCCCGGGCCTCCACGGGGATTATTATTATTATTATTATTATTTCATTATATTTAGGAACAGGAAATTTATATTGGAAGGAAGAACCTCCAACCGTCAGGTAACGCTTGTCATAGATAAACGTATATATTGTAAGTGTTTAGGAGCTTGAAGTCTCATCGACTTCGAGTTATTAGAGGCGAAAATTGCTCCCATCAACTGATTGTAATCTGAGGTCTGCCCGCCAGAAATAGAGAACCCCTTCTCTGACGGACATCCAAATAAGAGCCTCAAGACGCAAGGTTTATCTGCTTACAAAAATTATCGCTGCATAAAATAAGATAACGACAACAAATACTGCTCAAATGCCCGTGCACAAACGCATTAAGAAATAAATTTGACCTGCAGTACATCAGGTGTCTATGTCTTTTTCCTTCACTCCGAACACGCTGGAAAATATCAAATATGAAAATGTTCGGTTATCACGCAACAGAGTTTATCTCGTGTAACTTAGACGCTCTTAATGTACCGAAAAAGTTCCAAGGCATTGAAACAACTACACTTAGTCATTACTTTCCTATACGGTAAACTCTCTCAACCATTTGTCTGCTAAAATACTGAAGTAATTGTGTTTTTATAAATGGGGAGGGAAGGAGTGGCTTAGCTTTCCACTGTTTGCGGTGAATACTTTTTGGTGGATGTGTAGGTAAAAGCTGCTCGTCGAGTCCTATCCTCAGCTACTACCACTTGCTCAAAATCTTGTTTCGACATTTGTAGGTAGCATACAAGTACCGGGTAACATTTCGAACATCGTTTTTGTAAGTTATCTTTAAATTTAAACTAGTTCTCTTATTGATGATAGTAGTTGGTAGATTGCGAAGGCCGGACGATGGGCGCCACTTTTGTAGCGTGCGATTTGTATGAACTCCATTTATCAATTATAAAATAAATGCGCTTGATTGTGGCAGTTACTATTACTGACAAGTAATACAATAGGTTGTATCAGCTGAAGAAATGTTGACAGAGTACATTAAAATGTTTATTTTGTTTTAGTATTACATTTGTCTGGACCACGGCTAGACTGACTACAGTTAATTTTCTTGTGAAACAAATGCGAAACATTTAGCATTTTTCTAACAATACTACGAGAAAAAAATACAATTTTTGCGATGGATCATT
Organism: Schistocerca cancellata; assembly: GCF_023864275.1. Taxonomy (NCBI): domain Eukaryota; kingdom Metazoa; phylum Arthropoda; class Insecta; order Orthoptera; family Acrididae; genus Schistocerca; species Schistocerca cancellata. The sequence goes on along the minus strand of NC_064626.1, from coordinate 724,798,913 downwards.
GCATTTGGTTTCGTCGTTTATGGATTATACTAGCTACCTCCAGTGGCTACAAAGCTGTTACAGTCTCTTTTGAATTGGTTAGATATGTGCTGCCTCTAGAGAAGGTAACTATAGCCTCCAAATCTAGTAACTTAAACTACGGTGGGAAATCACGCAAGATTTCAGTTTCCTTGGCGAACAGTGTACTGTGACTTCTGAAGGTTGTTTATAAATACAGTGGAGAGAGAGAGAGAGAGAGAGAGAGAGAGAGAGAAGGGGGGTGGGGGGAGGGGCGTCGCGCGTGCGCCACACCCATGTCACATATGCAACATGACCACTATGGCTACAGAGGAGATGAAAGCTACAAAACCCTTCACCTCCACGACCGCAACGATCACAATGCCAAAGACAGTCATCAAAGCAGTTTATGTACAGGGCACCCTTCCCTCTGCACGACCTTGCTGAATGTGAAAGACTCGACTGAAGTCGAACTCCGCAAGGCGTACCTGGTCAGCCGTTGCGCTGTTTGGGGCGCCTTGCCACGGTTCGCGCGGAAGATTTCCACACATTCGTAGCCTCCTTAATGAGACGCAGTTTGTTGTGCGTACTGTTATGCCATTCCGTCTCCCGAAGCCGAAAACCCCTGCGGCGGAAAACAGAACACAGGTCAGTTTCGGAGATGCTTATCTCCAGAAGCGGTTTTCGGGTAGCCTGTTCGGCCAGTCTGTCGTCAAGTTCGTTCCCTGGGATTCCGACTTGTTCTGTGGTCCACACAAACCCCACTGAATGACGGGACCGTTCCAGGGCATAGATGGACTCTTGTATGGACACTAGGAAAGGATGGCAACGGTAGCACTGGTCAATAGCTTTTAGCCTGCTCAAGGAGTCAGTGCACAGGCGAAATGACTTGCCAGGGCATGAGCCGATGAGCCCAAGAGCCCAAGGAATGGCCGCCAGATCTGCAGTGAAAACACTGCTGCTATTTAGCAAGGAATGCTGTTGAATATGTCCTCCGTGAACATACGCAAAGCCTACGTGACCATCAGCCATCGAGCCGTCGGTGTAAACCACTTCATGGCCCCGGTACATATCGAGAATAGAGAGGAAGTGACAACTTAGAGCCGCAAGGTTAACTGAGTCATTAGGGCCGTGCAAAACGTCCAGAAGAATCTGCGGCCTAGCTGTACACCATGTAGGTGTACGTGAATGGACCTCGAGGAGAGGTGGTAACGAGAAGGACTCCAGTTCAGATAGAGACCGGACGCGAAAGTCCTGAACTGGGCCGCTGTTGCAGGAGATGAGCCACAAGGGTTGGGAAAAGGTGACGCAATTCGGATGCGCAGGAGAATTACGAATGTGTGGAACGTAAATGGCGAGCAGTTGTGCACGCCTAACCTTAAATGGATGGACTCCGGCCTCCACCAGGACACTGGTCACCCGACTGGTTCTAAAAGCTCCAGTCGCTAGGCGAACGTATTGCGGCGCACTGGGTCGAGTAAACGCAACGCTGAGGGCGCCGCCGAAACGTAAACCAGACTCCCATAGTCAAGGCGGGATTGAACAAGGACTCTGTAGAGCTGCAGTAGCGTAGAGCGATCTGCTCCCCAAGTCAAGTCAGTCTGGCGTCGGAAACCAGCCTAAGAATCGTATGTCTCCACGATGGTGAGTGGATCGTCATTGACGTAAAGTTCTGGTTCTTAATGAACCGTGCGACGCCGGCAGAAATGCATGACACACGACTTCGCGGCTGACAACTGGAAGCCGTGGGCTGCAGCCCATGACTGCGTCTTGTGAATGGCTCCCTGTAGGCGCCTCTCAGCAACACCATTACTGGAGGAGCAGTACGAAACGCAGAAGTCATCCGCATACGAAGGTGTGACCGACGGTCCTACAGCTGCTGCTAAACCGTTAATAGCCACTGAAAATAGAGACACTCAAGCACTCAAGACGGAGTCCTGTGGAACGCCATTCTCCTGAATACTATGAGAGGCACCGACTTGGACACGGAAAGTACGGAGCGACAGGAAGTTTTGGATAAAAATCAGGAGCAGGCCACGACACCCCACTCATACAATGTGGCAAGTGTGTGATGTTGCCAGGTCGTGTCGTATGCTTTGCAGAAGTCAAAATTGACGGGAACCAGATATTGGTGTCTGGTAAAGGCTGTTTGGATAGCAGACTGGAGGGACACAAGATTATCAGAGGTAGAGTGACCTTGGCGGAAGCCGCCCTGACATGGAGCCAGTAGCCCAACCCACGACACACCATACATTCCAGCAGCTTACAAAGAAAGCTGGTGAGGCTGATGGGCCGATAGCTATTCACATCAGGCGGGTTTTGACCAGGTTTGAGCACCAGAATGATAGTGCTGCTGCTCTAAAAAGTGAGGTTTCATTGACAAGAAAGATTCCCCACCAACTCTCGTACATACGAGGTACCAGGGTGAATAAGCTTCGCTGCCACCCTTACCCAGGCGTTCCCCGATGGTGTGACCGGGGGGTGGGAGACGATTTGGGGTCGAAGTTCTTAGCACTTGACCGCTTAGAGACTGCTGGTGTTTGACCACCAGCAAGAGGTGACGTACTACGCTTCATGGAGTGTCATCCGCCCTGATGCCGCCCCCTCCGACCATGGGCCCTCCCCACGTGCGCCACCCAGGCACAGCCAAGGGAACCTGGCAGGATGGCCATTGCCGGGAGTCCCGATGCCCCAGGGTGACGGGCATCTACTTCTCGGCATACGCAGGGAGTTAAAGGCGTAGGCATCAGCAGAGCGATCCCTGTCTGGTCAGGGGGTTAAAACCCATAGGGTACATGGCGGCTCCACCGCAACGGACTGGCTACCGTGCTGGATATCATGCGCAAACCAGCTAGGAAATCCATTATCATCGACAGCGCAGAAAGCGATACTGCACAGAGGATGGAGGAAAATGCACCCAAGAGGGTGACCTCGCCCATAAGCTGGTCACGAAGGATGCGAGAGGTCTCAGCGCATAACGGACACTATGCACCTTGTAAGGCGCCCTTCCCAAATTGGCTCGCTCTTCGGGAAAATTTTGAAAAATGGAGCCAAACCCTACATGGGACTATCACAAAGGTCTAGCCGCCTCTTACGACAGGCAGGAATACCTCGGGCCTCTTCTTACCCCCAGACCCGCAGGGGAGTGTCTTCCTGTGTTTTGCGTGACTTTCCCATTAGAAAATTGTTAACCCTGGTGAGGTGACTATGTAGTAAGGTTCCCAGACTGTCGAATAGCGGACGCGAGTGCTGTCTGGATTCGACACCAGGTCATATAGAGTCGGTTCTGCTGGACTCCTTCAGTCTGGTTTTCAAGCGATTACGCGCACTGGGGGCTTGGTAAACATTTCGCCTCTGTTACTCCTTACACAAATAGGAAGAACACGAAAAAATACGTCTACAATACAAAAATAATAGGTTTAAACAGCCATCCATTCACCAGCAGACTTAATCGTCCAGTTCAGACAAAACGCGCACCGATTGACACTTATAAAAAAAAATCACATATTCTCAGATCAAATATTGGGCATTGTCCTTACGACGTACAGTACGTTGTTCTTGGTTCACGTTGCTTCTGCCTAGACTATCACTGTCAAAAAGTGAATTTTAGGAGTAATACAATAAACTTCTTGATCATAAAACTAAAATTTTTGGACCAATTCGTATATAGGCCGCATACAGACTGGAACTGAGCAGTGTGTCGCTACTCTTGTTGGACAGGAGTTGAGTCCGAGGCGATGGAGTTCTCATGTTCCTGTAGTGCGAGATAATGGTGTGTCAGTACTAGTACTGTTTGGAAGGTCAATGTACACAGTAAAATTCTCTTAATAGTTGATTTGAGTGAGAATAAGCATTCATCAGTGTCTCTACTAAATAAAAAAGTAAAGCAGTGATGAGTTTCAAGATTGTTTTGGACACCACCGTGCTTTACTGGACATGGTCCTGTTGGAGGTGGTATTGAGTTGCCTTCCTCAGACATCTCAACTGACTCACCCAGCCAGTTATCGTGGAACCTACAGTTTAACGTGGATTCCTAACCACGATGCAACTCTGCATTCGCACGTCAACAAACATTGAATGGTGAACCAGTATTTTATTTTAATGGCGACAAGAATTCCAGACTGATACATAGACAACGATGAGCAAAGCTTACGCTGTGCCACTGCGTCGTCGTTAGCTACTGTGATACCAAGTAGGGCTGTGCTATCTGTCCTGCTGCGCGATATAATCGCGGATGGTCTTATGGCCGCGATTGACTGGGCACACTGATAGGAGTGGAGAATCCCCTGCTAAGAGGTGTGAAACATGCCGAACATTATTTTAGTAGCCTGTCATTAAATGAGCAACGGCCTTGCCGCAGTGGATACACCGGTTCCCGTCGGATCACCTAAGTTAAGCTGAGGAGTTACTCGGCGAATAGTGACGGCTCCGGTCAAAGAAAACCATCATAACGACCGGGAGAGCAGTGTGCTGACCACATGCCCCTCCTATCCGCATCATCATCTGACGATGACACGGCGGTCGGATGGTCCCGATGGGCCAGTTTTGGCCTGTAGACGGAGTGCTGTCATTAAATGAGTGAAGTTCCTTGTGGCAGAATATTTAAAAGAGCTTCATTCAGTTTGTGTGATTAATGCTTGCACGAGTGTTTAATTTCCTGCGGGTTTCTGGAGTTCGTAGAGAGCACGCTGGTAAGATGGTATTCTGAAATAGTGTCTCCCTTGGAGGCTCTTTCAGTTCTGGTCTTACGAACGTATCGCTTTGTTTCTAAATATGACAATTATGTACGAGGGACGTTCAGTAACTAATGCAACATATTTTTTCTGAAAGCAGGTTGTTTTTATTCAGGATTCCAGTACACCATATTTTTTCCCCACTCTTCTTTTTCACTCGAAACTGGATGAGGAAAGACGTGTGTTTCACTTAAGTTACCTGGCAGATTAAAACTGTGTGCCGGACTGAGACTAACTCGGGTCCGGAGTTCGACTCTCAGTCCGGCACTCAGTTTTAATCTGCCAGAAGTTTCGTATCAGCGCACACTCCGCTGCAGAGTGAAAATTTCAATATGTTTAATCACTTATCGAAAGCCCCTCATACTAATCCCATCTGGTACGGGTCCTAGACTGATAATGCTCAGGAATCGGCCGAGCAAGTGTTTTGTAAGCCACATATTGCATGGATAAATTATATTTCCTGAAGATACTTCCAATGAATCACTCTGGCATCTGCTTTCCGTAAAATTAGTTATTTCACTGTAGAAATCTGATCGTTCATAACGCAATACGACAGTAATGGATCTCTGCATCGATTTATTCGCACTGCGTTACGTATATTTCGGTCAACTGCAAGTGGCTGCAACAAACATTGATCCTCCGCAGGTCTTCCTGCAGTTCGCTACCGTCTTCTGGCGTTGCTACCTTCCTTTTCTAAGGTAACTCCTTTGTCTGCAAATAGCCTCCTGGACATCCGAAAGTTATCCACAAGGTAACTTACACTGCAACAGTAACGGCCGTGAAACATGTCTGGGGCACTCCCGGAACTGCCTTTAGATATGTATTTCTCCCGTCAAGAACAACGTGTCGAATTCTGTCTGCAAGGAAGTCCTGAATCCCGTCACAAGCCTTGCCCGATACTCGGGAAGTTCGTATTTTATTAACTAAAACGTGGTCTGAAACTGTAGGAACACGGCGTTGACCTTTATCTGTCGCAAATTTCATGGAAGAACAAAGCGAGCGGGTTTCTAAAGATCTGTTTACACTATCCATGTTTATTCTTGTAAAATTTTCTTTCTAAAAAAACTCAGAATGAAGGAACATAAAACGTGTTCATTAATTTTAAACTTTTTCAATAACTCTACAGTTCAACATCTCTTCACGGTGTTCCTTGAAATCTATTTTAAGAAAACAATATTCAGCGTACGTTACAACAAATGTTTAGAGACTCCACTCCAAGCATTTTCGCAGTGCGCCGTAGTTTCACCAAGCGTTCCTCCTGGCTAATCTAGTGATTACCGTCGTTAGAAAATTATGCTGAGTTCGGGTTTCGTATCTTGTGAATAAAAAAAAAATGGTTCAAATGGCTCTGAGCACTATGGGACTTAACATCTGAGGTCATCAGTCCCCTATAACTTAGAACTAATTAAACCTAACTAACCTAAGGACATCACATACATCCATGCCCGAGGCAGGATTCGAACCTGCGACCGTAGCGGTCGCGCGGTTCCAGCCAGACTGTAGCGCCTAGAACCGCTCGGCCACAACGGCCGGCTCTTGTGAATCAGCTCAGATTTTTCCTATTGTGGGGCGACTGAAAACAGGGCCAATTCAGACTTATCAGATGAAGGATGTGTGTTTATGTAAATGAGCAACAGAGTTGACTAGCCAACTAGAAACAAAGTGACAAATCGAAAAGCTTGCACAACTTGGGACTAATATGACAATCGTTTATTTATCCTTCTTTTATAACACTGTACATGACACCAGAACCAAATACCACATTTCTGACAACGAATTCCTGACGTTGTCATGAGAAGCCCGTGTTCCTACAGAGCTTTTGGAGAAAATATTTCATATTTGATGGCAACGAAACAATGTAAAAAAGGGGACAAATAAATAGGAAAGCCTGAAAATATTTGTATCCATATATTTTCAAAATGCTACGTTACTGTTCATACGAGTACATGCAGCATAAGGCAACTGTTGTAAAATTATCTATTACGTCACTCCTCCCGTTTATTGATCTGGTACAGAATGTGATAGCATCCAACTGCGATAAGAAGCGCGATTGAAATGCAGAGCCGAGTGTGACGATATGAAAAGTAATCAATTACACAATTTCACTTTCAAAACGCAATGTGTTTTGCCTTGCATACCTGATGAGAGTTATTTATACGACAGTGCGGCTGGTATTTGTCCATAGCCAAATCTTTCAGAAAATACGGCCGAACTAGGTATTTTGATCTTTAAACAAAAGAACATTTGCTTAATCCTGTGTGCTGCCTGTGTGTTACGCTCAGAAGCACACGTAACTGGAAGTCACCTTTACACATGCCGACTTACTGTAGATATGAATTGCAGTAGTATAGTTTTCTCCATCGAGAAAGCTGTGTTAGGAAAATATACATTCTTTTCGTGCCCCAACCCTTAGAATTCCGTCTACAATTCAGACAGGTGTGACAACAGGAAAAAAGATGGAATATGTGTGAATACCTAAAGGGCCGAACTGCTGATGTCATAGGTCCCTAGACATACATACTACTTAAATTAACTTTAACTTATGCTAACAACAACAAACACACCCATGCCCGAGGGAGTACTCTAATCTTCCACGGGAGGGGCCGCGCAATCCGTGACATGGCGCCCCAACCCTGCGACCAGTCCTCGCGGCCGACAACAGGGTCGATGAAGATAAGAGCACTAAATGAATTTTTAAGTCACTGGCGCCGTTTTCCAACTCACAAATAACTAAAAATTTACATACGAAACGCATTCATTTCCGTGATGCCCGTAAATTATTGTCAGCGCGATCTTTCTTAAGGTTACACCAATTACTTTTGGTAACAATTTTCACGTTTGTACATATTCTTCCCTCAGCATGAGCTGAAACTTTTCTATTTTCTGTGCGATAATTCAGTCTTTGGGGCTATTCTCTTAACTCGCGTATTTACCAGACGCGATCAAGGGTTTTATTGAAAAAGAACGCTAACATTCCTGTATCTCTTACTTTATTGATAAGAATGTTATTTCAAATGGTTCATTTCATTCTGATGTCTTATCTTGCCGAAGAGAATTAGACTTTTTTATTATTTCTTGCCTTTTACACATATACATGTAACATCATTGATGAGCCAAAATATTTAGGCCAAAATATTTAGGCCAAAATATTTAGGCCAAAATATTAAGGCCAAAATATTAAGGCCAAAATATTAAGGCCAAAATATTAAGGCCAAAATATTAAGGCCAAAATATTAAGGCCGCACAATATGGAAAACATGTAAGCGCAGAAGAGACGAACGGGGACTCATCCTAGCGACGACACGGGCCGCGAATGGGGAAGTCCACTGACAAAGAGCCAATTATTATTCGTTGGACATCAACGCCTCATCACACAACGTGAAGGGTTGTCGGCTTCGTGAAAGAGTAGTAGGCGGTGTTCGGTGGCAGATCTGACGACGGAGTACAGTGCTGATGTAGACGCTCGTGTTTCAGAGCACACTATTCAGCGTTGTTGTGGAACAGAGCACCGTAGCCGATGATCTCAGTCTTCTCACGATGACTGAATGACATCGCCTATTACAACTGCAGTGGGCTCGAGTACAACGTCAATCCATGGGTCAACGGACGCAGGGTCGATTGTCGAGTCCGATACGCTGTCATCCTGGCGAACCGCTGCTCGAAGATAATCGCGCCACTGACACAGAATCAGTATGCTCCCATGGGACCTATGACAGTGACACCATGCCAGCCGTTGACTACGTGAACGTTGTCGCTGACCGCCTGCACCTCTTCATGCTTGGTGTTTCCCGACAGAACGTGCTAAAGTGTTTTGAGGAGCACGATAGTGAACTCACGTTGCTGTGTTGATCACATCACTTGTCTAACTTAAACCATATGGATCGCATTTGGCATGCTGATTCGCGCCCAGAACCACGGGAACTGGTGACTAGTGCGTGGACATCTACCTCTGGGAACCTACCAAGGACTTCTCTAACCTACATGTATGTACGACCGAATCTCTGCTGTATTGCGTTCCACGTGTAGCGAAGCAGATGATTATGCTATTTAGCTGGAGTGTTTGTGTGTTAGGAATCACCTGGCCTTCATGTTCAATTCCCTTCTCTTGCTTATAAATTCTTCGCCTTTATTTAATTCTCCCTCAGTATTTAATTACAGCTTTACATATTTTCAGTTTACGTTCCACTTCCCAAAACAACACCAGAAAAAATTTGTACAACCTTTTATAGCCTTCCAGTTCACTCAATATTTATTGTTGAAACAGTGCATACCGAGTTTTTGAAGTGATTACATTTATAGAGCAACAGCGCAAGCAGTTCCGAGGCATCACGCTGAAACCCCCATATTAGTACGTGGTGTAGCCTCCAAGGGCGGCAGTGCAAGCGCTGACTCTGGCATCCAGTCGATCGTATAGATGGCGAATACTGCTCTGGGATACGTTATGCCACGTCTGCTCGACATCGTCTCATACTTCTATAAAAGTAGTTGATTGACGACTCACACGAGTAACTTCCCATCCCATCGTATCCCACACGTGCTCCACTGGAGACATGTCCGGCGATCGTGCTGGCCAGGGAAGTTGCTGCATGTCTTGCAGAGCACGTTGAGTTTCAAGGGCAGTTTGTGGGCGAGCATTATCCTGTTGGAACAAAACATCATCGTCCAGTTGCAAGAACGGCAAAGGAACAGGTAACAGCTTTCTGCACATACCGAGCGCTGGCTAGCGTCCCCTCCTCAAACAACAAAGGTGAAAGTGAGTTTTAGTTCATCGCCCCCCTGATCATAAGGCCTGCGGTTGGTGTCAGTGTATCTTTGACTAATGCGCTCTACGAGATTGCGCTCACCAGGTCTACGTTGTATGGGCAAACGTCCATGATTTGCGCACAAGCAGAATCTGGTTTCATCACTGAAGGCCACGGCGCACCATTCCATTTTCAAAGTGATCGTCGAACGGCACCAGTCGAGCAATGCACGTCGATGCTATAGCGCGAGTGGAAGGTGGGCCATACGTGTGCGTGCCCTTAGTCCCACTGCTAATAACCGGGTCGCGATAGTTCGTGCTGACACATCTGGACTCGCAAGCCCTCGATGTGCTGTGGTAGTGGTACGATCTGCCGCTGCTGCCCTTATAATACGACGATCCTGGCGGACGTATGTGCTGCGCGGACGTTCACAACTTCGCCCACGGGTGTGTGAACGTTCACGTGATCATTAATACCAGCGTCGCTGCACAACGATGCAGTACGCCCAACTTTTGTGGTTATTCTACAAAGTTTTTAAGTAGCCGCACTCCGAGCTTCCTCACGAGAGATTCCGTGAATCTACAAACTCATCAACCTTAGTATGGAAGAAAGTAGTTAGCAATGACTCATAGTATCATATTCAAGACTATTTGTTTGTATCAGGAACATTACTCTCATTGTACACTGTACAACTCAGCACCACAGAAAGAGCTAAAGCACTTTAAAGTTGTATGTATTCAATCATTGCGAGTACGAGGTCTGTTCAAAAAATTCCAAAATTTTGTCTGCAAAATTTTCCTAAGCTTACCTTTTACTTATTGTGCATGATCTTTGAAATACTCTCCTCCACAATTGATACACCGCTCCAAACGTCATTTCCACTTACGGAAGCAATCTTGGTATGCTTCTTGCTGAATCGCGCGAAGCGCCTTCTGCGAATTTTCTTTTATTTCGTTTGCAGCTGCAAATCTTCGTCCTTTCAACGGAGTTTTCAAAAACTTAAAAAAAGTCCGCAGGAGCCAAGTCTTGAGAGTGCGGAGGATGAGGTAGCACAGTGTTTTCGTTTTTTGTGCTGTAGTCAGGAACCGACAGAGAGCACGCCCCGTTTTCTCCTGACGTCCTGGTAGTACCATCGATTAACACACTGTCCCTGTGGCACGAATACATAATAAACTAATCCTTCAAAGTCAAAGAAAACTATCAGCATGGCTTTGAGATCTCACCTAACCTGGATGGTGCCATCATCGTAACAGTAGACAACCCAACGATTTCATGACATGATCCAACTGAAATATTACACTGTTATGCAATCTATCGCACAGTCCGTCTTCGATTCGCACGCACAATTTCGTTGGCGTTCCTGACATGAACAGCGTCGATAGACGTCGAAAGGAGTTCTGAACGAGCGTCATCATTAACTTCCGCCCGGCAATTTTTAAACCGTGTGAACCATTCGCACAACACCGAGTACGGCTTAAGCACTCATCGCCGTAGACTCCCTGCATCATTTGGTGTGTCTCTGTAAAGGTTTTCCTGAGTTTCACGCAAAATGTAATGCAGACGCGTTGCTCCTCTAACTCTGCCATCTCTAAATTCGCAAACTGTGCGACAACGTTCTACTCAATACCAGTGTTGCCAACAGTGTATAACTTTTTCCAATCAGATTGGGAGTAAAAAAGACTAAAAATGCCTTAAAAGAACTAGATTCTAAATTTTTATTCAGAAGCATAGAAATGACAATGCAACGCCACTCACTCGAGATATTGACTACATAAATAACTTTTTTCCTTAACTAACTTAAAACTGGATAAGAATTTCGTATTCATCATCACCATCGTCCTCATAGGAAAGAGAAGCTCCAGTAGAAGTCGATGGCCGTGATTTATATGCTTCAATTGTTCTTAGACCTGATTAAGGATATATGGAATTATGGCACCACCGATTCTTTCTGCGAATACCTGCACGAATCCCTAATACGGCATTTAACGTATCTCTACGCATTCGATTCCTTATCTTCGTTTCGACGAGATTCATCTGGCTGAACGTTCTTCCTACCTCGCCTTTAGATCAACGAAGTACGAGCCTAGAAAATGCAAATTCTGCAAGTTCTTTAAAAGGATTTTCACCGGTGGCGTCATGGTAACTGAAAACCTTGTTAACGTTATCTCATTGGACGACGGTCTTTTTTGGTTCAAATGGCTCTGAGCACTATGGAACTTAACATCTGTGGTCATCAGTCCCCTAGAACTTAGAACTACTTACACCTAGCTAATCTAAGGACATCACACACATCCATGCCCGAGGCAGGATTCGAACCTGTGACTGTAGCGGTCACGCGGTTCCAGACTGAAGCGCCTACAACCGCACGGCCACACTGGCCGGCGGTCTTTTTTGCCAGTGTAATTCAATTATTGTAATTTTATCATTATCCAAGTGAGAGCTTGCTAACAGGGGAATTAAGGGTTCTTTTACCACTACAAGCGCCTCTGAAACTGCAAGAAGAAAATTTCCTCAATACTTTAATATTATGAGGCAATCTGTGCTGTAATTGTTTGACAAGTGAAGAAACAAATTTTGCACATCATTCTCTATTATTTTTTTCTTCACCTTCGGTTATTTTGTTTCTAATTTCTGAATTTCTTTCCAAACAAGAATCCAAGATACGACTTTGGATCTAGGTGATTTCCGAAATCATTGTCAAGATATTTTCTCTGAACTGCGTAGGTGGGAATGACAACCTGTTTAAGAAGAGATTGAATAAGAATTCTCAGGTCATCTAATAACTTGCATGGGTCCACACCATTTGACTAATTCCTTATTGACTCTCTGAATACTTTAAAGGATAGTTTTCAAAAACAGCAAATATACTGAATTAAGTTCGTCACTGAACATCGAATAGAGCAGTCCAGCTGTGTAGCATTTTTCGCTTTGCCTAAACATTTCAAAATGTGTTTTTAACTTGAGCCATTGATCAATTATTCTACATACCGCAGGTTCAATATAGAACCATCTCGTGTCACAAGCATGGGAAATTTTCAGTGACTCCTCCTCAACATTTAGGTCTTAGAAAATCTAGCGGTAAAAGAGCTGTCTTGAGGAAGACCGAGAAAACCAGTTGTAAATTTCTCTAATCAAAAGCCCAAATTTCTTGGAAGACATTCTGCAGTTGCTGCAGAGGTTCGCAACTGAATAGAATGACACACACACACAGACCTTGTAAGTGCCAAATGCGGAATCTTCCTTTGAAGTATTTCATACACTCTTATTAATACCGACCAACACACTAGCATTATCTGTTGCTATTCCCTGCAATTTGTTTAAATCTAAATTAACTTCTTTCAACGCCTATTTAATAAAATAGACTCAGCATTGATTTTTTTCAAGTTGGACTAGTGTAACAAATGTCGAAACAGTCTTATGAGATGTTTTACTACGATAAATTACAGCAATTGCTTGAAGTACAGTGACACTAATATCAGTTGATTCGACAATTAAAATACTGTACATACTATCACCAACATCACTTCTCAAATCATTCGCAAAATAGGGCCCCAAGAACATTCTTGATAATAACACTACACTACGTGCAATGTAACTTAATCTGGCTTGCAGTACGACTGTCTCTGAACCTGTTTTACCCATTTTTCTTTAGTGATCACAGGACATTATAGCACAATGTGCGGACACAAAGAGAGCGAGTGACCCTTCAGCTTCGTAGCGTCCTACGGAATCTTGAACTGGTTTAAAATTAATTTTTGCCCATCTTTGGTACGAAAAGGAAGAGACTGCAGATTTCTGTTTTTTTCGTGATTTTCTATATCCGCTACCCGAGCTCTTACAGTACAGTGACACTTTACAGAATGTCTGTATTGTCTCCTACAGCTTGTGATAACCATTCTACGAATTTCGGATCTTTTAACCATTCTTCCCTAAACTTTTGGGTGTATTGAGGTTTAACTTTACCCATTTTAACAGAACTATAATCAATCATTATGACAAGAAAAACAAGCACTAAGCACAGCCATTCTGACACGAACTCCGCAATAAATGAATAACAACAAGCAGTTTGCGTTTCGTTCAGCTGCTCTGTCCTAGACAATGGGAATATATAATAGAAATATTATTTCGTATCATGCGTTATTGAAGTTAGTTAAATTACCATTTCAATTTTTCATACGTTTAAAATAATTTTACAAAATGAAGTATGATAGTTCCCTACTTAAGTACTTTTGTGCACTCTTTATTTACATTGTTGAGTATCTGTTCGTTCGAAGAGCTGCCAGAAAGCTAATTGAAGAGCGTCAACGTTGACGTCAAGAGCCCTTGCTTTGTGTAAGGGCTCTTTAAACCCATTTTACTGATGGACTGTCACTGAGCGGCGAACAGCTGAACTTCTACAGGTGATTTTGTAAGAATAAATTAAAATAAAATGTAAGAACAAATGAAGTGCTTAACTTACAGTTACCGAAGATCCACAAACACTGAACTAATGTGATCGGCTATTGAAAGACAATCGAAAAAACGCGGCCACGTACCCTCACTACAAGCCACGTAACTATGCGCATGTACGAAACTGGCAGCTTGACAGCGCCAGAAAAATTTTCCTCAGGTAGCACCTAGCTACTTGCTAGTCGCTCTTCAAATAGCAAACAGCAAGTAACCAGATTTGGGACCAGACGCGCTTCGAACGCTACTTCCACTCTGAGCATGCGCGGTAGCCACAAAGCAGCCTTTCGAACGAACGAACGTTTTGTGTTTCTTAACAGATTTTATAGTATAAGCAGTTGCAGAAAGTAATTTCTTCTGTAACCCGTAGAGCATACTGAAATGAAGTAGGATGAACAAAAACTTTTCGAAGAATGTTAAATTAAGAAGACTAGAATTCAACCAGATTTTAAAAAGACTAAATTTCCCACTAGAAACCAGGTCTTAAATTTTCCAACCAGATTGCGTTAAAAAAGCTATATCTAGTTGGAAAACAACTAAATTGGCAACATTACTCAGCACAGCACTAAACAGTAACTACCACACCTACAACAATGAAACTTCCGGCAGTTACACAACAGAGTCGTGTGGCGAGACGCCAACCACATTTCGCTCCAACACACCGTTGGCGCGAAATAAGGAATGTTTCGGAATTTTTTTAACAGACCTCGTGCATATTGTAAATAAACTTACTGATGTGTTGCTTTTTTAGGCGTCTACTGTATTTACTTGTCATCTCAACTAGCGACGTATCAGTGTTCTTACTCATAGATAATGTTTCTGTAGAAACAATTTTATAGTTTCTTACTATTACTTTGTTTTCCTGTCTTAATTGCTTTAAGATTTAAATCAGTGGTGAACTAGCCACCATTAACTTCTTTGTGAACGCAACTAAGACAGAAAAATAAAGAAATACTTAGATTAAGTAAAACTGCTTGTTCTCCTCCCAATGTCATGTTGGAATTCCAAAAACGATTTTTGTCATCGTATGTGAAAGGTCATGACGGGCACTAGGAAATGCTGAAATTTAATTTGGTATTTCATTCCTTGATACAGTACCGAATCACGCTTGAGGACGGCAACACGAACCGCAGAGTTTTCAAGTTGTCCCGACACACATCTCTAACAGTTATTCCGATCCAGTACGCTGTAGAATAAATTGTATTCATCGAATTCTGCTTCCCTGTAGCTGAGGCGTTTCTGAAAGGCTTCGAAACAGAAACCATCCGTCGTGGTTGTAAGCCAGTCACAGAGCGGAGGAGTTTTAGTCCTGTCCGTACTCTACAGGATTCCTCGACAGGGATTTCTTCACAGTAGTGATACCATTGTAAGAGCGGAAACCTATTCCGTAACCTACCGTAAAAGAATCTGCTGATCAGAGTAGGGTACATCAACTCAGTTCCGAATCAGGACTATGTCCTACACTAATACTAGCTTTTTTTATGTCTGTCACGTGGACATATACGTTACGGAAGAGGACGATGACGACGACGTTTGGTTTGTGGGGCGCTCAACTGCGTGGTTATCAGCGCCCGTACAATTTCCCAACCTTTGCTCAGTCCAGTTTCGCCACTTTCCTGGATGATGATGAAATGATGAGGACAACACAAACACCCAGTCATCTCGAGGCAGGTGAAAATCCCTGACCCCGCCGGGAATCGAACCCGGGACCCCGTGCTCGGGAAGCGAGAACGCTACCGCGAGACCACGAGCGGCGGACACGGAAGAGGAAGCACCAGCTGCATGCTGAAGGAAACCTAACTGCATCCATCGGAAGTAGTTGGCAAAAGTGCGGGAATTTTGTACCAGGACAGAAGGAAAGTAATTTTAAACATGCACATTCATAATATGAAGGAATGAGTACTGTGATTCACTGCCCGTCGATATCAGAGGCAGAGTCCAAGATCAATATAGAGCATGTTTGTGAAACAAACTTCTTTAAACCAACCATCCTGGCTCTCCTCCAAGCAGTTAAGGGAAACCACGAGAAAGGCAACTCGTGATTCTCGTCCGGGGTTTACTTCCTGATCCTCCCGAACTCTATTCCAGTCGTCTAATCACTGCGCCACCTCGTTATCGCTTACTCCCCTCCCCCTCCTCATATGGATCCTGTTTTTCCATTACTTTGTTTTAGTTACTAAGAGAAAAAATATACAGAAGAGAAAAAGTTTGGTTTACTTTATCATATACTAGCGATCCGCCCCCACCCTAACTTCGTTTGGTTAGCACTAATTATCTACTGTCTTAAGACTTCTCCGGCGTAGCCGTAACGTTGTTTACGAGCCACCGCGTAGAGTTGTGATCAAAATTTAAAAAAAACGCTACCTTACTGAGCATTAACTCCTACAAGTATAACTTTAATGATCTGTGCAGCCAAGGTAGCAAAGCTTTCAGGACACACGATTCAATCGACAATCATCATCCTAGTTCAGCCAATTTGCAGGAAATATTTGCGAATAATATAAACGAACCTTCTTCATGAATAGACATAGATGTTCGTGAAAACAGTATTAAAATCCCTACCACATACGAAAATCCCTGTCACATACGAGTGCAAGCAGAAAAACCGCAGCGGGGAACACTAATAGATATTTATTTTTTAAAAAATAAAATTTCACTGTTTTTCCCAAGTCCAATAACGCTTATAACATTATGCATACTTGAAAAATCGAGTGGGAAAGTGTGGTGTTAATGTATTGTTGCATTACTTACCATCTATGACGCTCTGGAATATTTTCGCAGCAACTACTAGTTGGTCCGGATCGTATCGCTCCTGGACTTGATTCCATTCACTATTTTGACCTGACGTGTACAGAATTTTAAAATGCTTTCAGTTACTCTTAAGCTTTCGAGACAGGTACAATTTTTATTGTTACAATACGATTCCTGCACCTCAACCGCAGCTACACTATTTATTCCGAACAAAATTCGAAGCCAACCGGCATAGTATCCTCCCACCACACATTTCATCAAGTGCATATATAGTAACATTATATATAGACTGACCCTACGCCTTTTGCCTCAGTCCTGTGGGATTAATACTACCATTTCTTGATATTGGCCTGTTTAGTTTGCTCTCGATAATCCTGAATTACATTGGAGTATTGATTGTTGTAGTAGTTTCGTACTAGTTAACTGAACTAAACATTTCAGAGACAGCTTGTAGGAATTCTGCAGGTAGTCTCTAAACCTCCTGTGTTTGAACGTGCACATACGGGTTACTAGCTACCGAATAGCACTTCGCGATAAACTGGTTTGAACGCTTCTTTCGCTGTTGCTGTTCTCACTGAAACATTTCCTTTGGGCTCTACTTGAGAATGTTAGGCAGTACCGAAATCTTTGCGAGAAGTTTATTTCGAAATTTTGTAGCGTATTCTGCAGAGATTCAACTTGGGAGAACTTATGGGAAACTTGTCAAATACGCATTACTCCCAAGATAAAGTAACGATTTTTCGAAAATTTTAAATATGCCCCTTTAGGTTAGAAACAGTAAAATAATTGCTTAACTGTTATGAAAAAGCAACGTATGCCCGAAAGAGGGAAATTTCTCTCTAATTTTAAATATTAACTTAAAGAGACAGAAATTAGAGTCATGAATGAGAATCAAGAATATTCTGGGATAAAAGTATTCAGAATCGACTTGGATAAATCCATCATGTAAATCAACAAGTAAGGAAGAGTTTGCGAAAACAGAGTGATGTTACTTCAGCTGGCTATCTGCACCGACCAACTTTAATTCTTTATTGTAAACCGAGAACATAACACAGCAACTATTAGCGGAAACATACATTTTTCGGTACAAAAGAAGTGAACAAGTGTTTCCTGAGCGACGTCGTGGGATCAATGTGGCGGCGCGTTATCATCTTTAAACACCGCAGAATCGTCAGGATGTTGTAAGGACAAAAATGGGTGGAGATGGTTTCCGAGCAACTCAGCACACAGTGAACCACACAAAGTCCCTTCCAGAGTAACTAGAGGACCCGTTCCACAGCAGGAAAATGCACCCCAACATAACAGACACACCATCGCCTTGCACCACACCACCTTGGGAGGCACGATCCATCGATTCATGTAGTCTGCGCCACACACGGTGCCTTCCATCGACGTGCTGCATTTGAAGTCGTGATTCGTCCGACCATATCACGTTACGCCATTGTTCCATTGCCCGTCTCTGGTTATTGGCGACAAATGCAAGCCGTTGGGTTAACAGTGGCAACCATGTGCGGCGCAGGCTCCCACACCCCTGGACCTCATGTTCCTACGGATTGTCCGCTTGCAGATGAGTCTAGCACATCCTGTGTGGAACTGAGCCGTGGTGAGTTGCACTGTTGCTCTTCTGTCATTATTTACAATCCATCTCTTATGTCTCTGGTCACGGTCATCGAGGGTGGCTGGACGGCCGGTAGTAGTTCTGTTTTGGACTGTGACACCCTCACTGAACAATTCACGATACACCCTGAAGACGGCTGAACATGCTGAAGCCAAATGCCTGTAACAATGCCGAAATCTAAACTCCCGTCAGTCGGGCATCGACCACCATATCCAGTTCGAATGGCGTCAGCTTACGACTGTGCTGCATGTTACACAAATCGCTTCCACAACCACTTCTCAGAATGTCTCTTATACAACGTAGCTGGCAAAGGTGGAGTGTAGTGCACATCGACCACACCCGTGCCATCTACGTCCCACTATCCCCTGACATTTGCTAAGTCAGTGTACATTAACTGCTCGACTCGCAGCACATTAGTGACGCTCTTATACCGAGTAGGTGCCGAAGAGTGGAAGACATTTCGCACATTTGTGTGGAATGGAATCTACTTGTTTCCAGGAATAAGCTATCTCGTATATATACCTGTAACTACTCCACAAGCCCTCCAAATATGTTTTGACAATTTAAAAACGCCTTTATAATCAATACAGGACTTTGCTCATTTCGCACATAAGCATTAACAGAGCGTCCTTTTAAGGTGTATTGAACCAAGCGCCCTATGATTTTCTGTGGGTTGAGGAACTGTTTCAATGTAAATCCGACAATTCAGTCCTCACGTCTTATTTACTATCGACAGTTGCAGTTTTGCATTTCATTTTCTGTATCAGCTTAAACAAAGGTGCGGAAACTTTCTCAAACACATAACTTTAATAATTTTTTTACTTTTCGCATCATTGTCAGCCTTATATAGCAACAAATGATCGCCGGCCGGTGTGGCCGTGCGGTCTATGCGCTTCAGTCTGGAACCGCGTGACCGCTCCGGTCGCAGGTTCGAATCCTGCCTCGGGCATGGATGTGTGTGATGTCCTTAGGTTAGTTAGGTTTAAGTAGTTCTAAGTCTAGGGGACTGATGACCTCAGATGTTAAGTCCCATAGTGCTCGGAGCCATTTGAAAAGTCGTCGACTACTAAGAAGATACCACCATGTGGAGTACTTTCGCAATTATGTGATTGGCTCTTAGAGTATTCGACTAAGATAACTCAGTACGTTACACTGGACGGCCAGTTTTTCACAGAAGCAAAACTAACATCGGTTGAGCCCCCAAAGGAGATAGATAGGGTTGGCAATACTGCAGAACGTTTCGCTGTATTGTGTTAGGAACGTAATGTCATTGAACGATCATAAGGTACAGTAGAAAGATTTGAACAAAATTTCTCCTTGGTGCAATAAATGGAAGGTCCAATTAAATGCAGATCAATATAATGCGAACCCTGTAGTATCTGATTACAAGGTTAGTGGTGATCATAAACATGTCACGTCGTTTAACTAGTAAGCGGTAGTATTAAAAAGCGATATGAAATAGGAACTCCATGTAAAATCCGTGTTAGGGAAAGCGAATGGAAGACTTGCACTTGTTAGACGGGTTGTGGCAAATTCCGGCACACCTGCGAAACTAGTAGCAAACGTAGTGTAGAAGAAAAGTATCAACCGAATGTCCAATAAGTCTACAACGAATAGTGTGTGTGTGTGTGTGTGTGTGTGTGTGTGTGTGTGTGTGTGTGTGTGTGTGTGTTTTGTGTACGCGCGCGAATACGTCCACGTTTGTTATTAAATATATGCGGCTGTCGTGTTCAGCAACTTGTAAATATAGAGCAATTAATCATACAAGCTAATAAATTATATATACATAGCCTGTGAAGTGACTCTTTTCACTTAATTCCGGTAGCAACTGTGCAAATGATACATGAAACTAGCGAACTACAAAATAGTTACGACTGTTACTGCACACGCAATCCGTACGGCAACTGAGATTTTGATCGGTTCTGCAGTTTTTTTTAACACACCGATCGGGGCAGTTGCTTCAGAGCGGTTTAGAGCAACTACCACGCAGCGTCGTGAAGAGGAACACAAATGAACAGAAAAGTTGTGTTTTGTTCTGTCCGGAAGAAATAAAGCAGGAGCAGCTGAACACACATCGTAATGCTTCGGCCAGGAAGCATCTTAATCGTTTCAGTTTTCACGATGAATCAATACTCTTTTCCGTTTATACTTGTGTTCTTTTATAGTACATCGTTTATTTTGGTCTTTCTCATCTGGTAGTCACCTTTTACCCCGCCGCTATGTTTTAATCGGTTCACGCTTGCTCTCAGAAGACCATCTATTTAACGAGTGCTTTCCGCGTGTCAGCCAAAGCTTTTCCGTTTTGCTGGTAACGGTCTCCCCACTGTCAACTTGCTTGTCCTTGTGCATCTACTGCTTTCGGCCCCTCGATACAGTAGAAACCCGGCGCGGCGCACTTTCACTCTGGCTACGGGATCAAGGACCTCCGTGTCGCTGGCCGGCATTTCGGCGGACCGGCCCTCCCGGGTGTGGCGTCAAAACGGACCGCACAACCGCTCGCCGCCAAACTACTTCCACCATCCAATAGCTCCAGCATTCGCATTTTCACCCACGTTGTCTAGAAATTTCTTTCAAGCTTGCTAAATGTACAGATTGTGAAACACCAAGGAGACGCTAAAACTATCTCACTTTCTTGTCAACAAATGCTTCCCTATCATGCATGCCAACACTTAACTGCGGTCCAGTTTGTGAAGAAACTGAAGGTAACTTTTCGCCTCCCCTTTTTTTATAGCCGCTACCCTCAGAGTTTCGAAGACTATTTTAGTAAACCCTCTCGAAAGATTTTGCTGAATTTACGAATGCTATAAACGTCTGCAGTAGAGACTAGCGCTAGAATCGAGGAAAATATGCGTATCGACACGTCTATTTGGATTCAGTCCTTCCCACGAATGTATGCTCGTCTATTTTATATTAATGTCTGACTCTGAAGTATCAACGATAAAGTGGAGTAATGTGCCTGTCTTTGAGATGTCACTGTGACTGGTTCCTACCAAACTATATGACCTCTGGGAATGTACAAAATGAGAGATTTCTTCCAACAACAGTATCATATACAGAAACATCATAACATAGTACTCTGAACTAAAGTGCATTGGCGTGATATCCGGTGACATGAAACTTATCTCAGTTGCCTCTGGAGAACCAACTGATGTAATCACTGGAGTCTGGCGTAGTGCAGCAGTGGTAACAAACACGACTCGCGTTAGTAGGAGTGGGGTTCAAGTCCCTCTTCCGCAGTTTCTTTAAACCGCTTATTGCCGGGATGGATGATTCCTTCGAAATGAAAACGGAGAATATTCTTCCTCATTATCTGATCTTGTGCCCCGTCTCTAATGACTTCGTCGCCGACGGAACGTTGAACCCCATTATTCTTTTCGGTTTTTCATCATCAGCACCATTCTGTGTATGACTGTATGGGAAAGCCTTCGTGTAGTCACAGCTAGAGTTTCACAACTGTATGAACACCACATACGGTTTTGAGAAGTTACCTTTGCCCACTGTAAGGCAATGACACAGGTTGTCCACAAATTCATAGTAAATCCCAATATGGATGGCCGGATGTTGTCCGTTTCTACCTACTCAAAGTCCAGAGAAACGTTGCATTATCTCCCTCCGTCCGTTTATTTACAGCTACAAATCAACCAGTATTAGGTGTTATTTCGTCAGTAGATCACGGAGCACCACTATTTTAGCTACTACTGACAGCAGATGTGCACAACGTCTACTGCTTTGATCGATAATTTGTAAAAATGACAGGTACACTAATACTGTGTCTCACTACTCAGCTGTATTTTCTACGAGTCAACGCCCCCAGTCACGGAATCTAGAGTATGTCTTGTCTTGAGAAACATCTGCAGAACATGCACTCCACCTGCGGTACAGAGCATACAGGATGGAACGCCCATTACGCAAATCAGTTACTCCAGTTCGCGTTATATTCACAAACAGAGCGAGGAGGAAATTTGTGTATTCTTGCGTAGGCAACCTAACCCCTGTTACACGAAAAATAACTTACGCGACAAGGAAAGCTGAATACATATATGACGTGGCTGTACGACCCTGTCCGGCCGGTCGCGTACGTCTGTCCTCTCGAACGCTAGCCGCGTGGAATCGTTGATGGCGTCGAGTACTGCCCTCCAGAGTATTGCATGTTAGCATTACAGTCTTACAAGGAACGCACTGAGTGACAGGTCGCAAAAGGCCAATGATGTTTACGGCATTCGATGTCCAAGATATTGTCCATCACGCAACCACAACACTGGCTGCTGATAGCAACAGGTGTCGGGACTGGAAGTATCCAATAGTGAGCACAGCATGAAGCCACGGAGCTTAGTTTAACCGCTCAGTCGACGAGTAATTCACAACAGAGCTACAATGCTAGTAAAGTTAATACAAAGCAGAGCAAGAGCAACGATAAACAAAACGAACATTGCGTTGTATCTAAAACAACAGTTGGCAAAGTTGACATTTCGTCAGTAAGGAACCGGAGCAATTTCGCACAGTGAGAAAGAAGTGGCAGATGAAATATTAGCGTTTCTGCAAGATGAGTCAGCGGAACGTGTGGTGTCGTATACGCTCGATGTGCGGAAAATGTACTCCAGGAGTACAGCGATGACGATATGTGCTTAACAAGTGTAAGAGAGATTGAAACAGGTATCGAGCCATGTAGTTCATCATCCTTGTCGGACGCGGAGCCACAAATACCGTCTCCAGGATAAAGGATAATCGTGGTCTAAGGAGCATGCACTAAACATAATTACGTACATGGAAGGTAATCCACAGCATAGGAAAATAAAGCAGTTATGATCACACTTCGAGTAAGTCAGCAGCAATATGACGGTGTAGTGCTTAAGAAGAACTACGGACATTCAAGGGAGTACGAGGTGCACTTTGTACAAAAACATGTACGCGTGTTTAGAGGATCTCGATACAATTTACAGGATATGCATTGTAGTAACCTAGTGCGTTATGCACATCAAATTGCACACGATAGAAATTAGAGAGATTTCAGGGGAAATGGTGGATGGTTGCATAACCTCGAACAGTGCTGCAGAACTGAAAGACTTAAGGTAACGCAATTTCATACAAAGAGTCAACTTGACGATGCACAGCAAACTGAGGAATTGGCCCGAAAATTTGTAGATAAAATAAACTTGTCCCATCGTTCAGTGATGAATTTGTTTTCAACAGTGACCAAACGTAATTTTAAGAGGAAATGCATAGAAGAAACCCTGCAAATTAGAGATACGGAGGGAGTTGCAGGAAGATCAACTAATATTAATATGCCGACTGTTAATCTGGATGGCAAATTGGCTGGGAAGTTTTTATTGTGCTGCGAGAAGTTGGAGGTGCTCTATCCCTACGATTCTTTCTCGTGCGCGTGATCTTGCAAGGGCAATAGGGGATATTTACGTCACAGCAAGCAAAAGTGGGAAGATGGGCGTAAGAGAACTACAGCTATGGTATGAGAACTGCTTTTGGCCAATAGCTGGCGAAAGTAACTTGCTTTTGCGCACTCCCTTAGAGTGTACTCCTTTAGAGCAATCTATCCCTCTGTTGTAGTGTGACACTGCAATTCGTACCACTTGGAACCACTGGACAAATTCTGCCTCTGGATATTTGTTTTTCCTTGCTGTAAAACTTATTGTCGCACTATCTGCAGCTATGCTTAAATTAAAGAATAGTCAGATTCACGATAAGCTTCACGACTGACCGTTTCGCATTCGGTTGCATGCCATCACATTCAATCAGTTCTCTTCACTCCGTTACACTAAAATGATTGAGTATGCCTTGTGTAAGGGTGGATATCTAGCTGAACATCCTGCACAGTTCGTAACTCTCGAAGAGTTCTCCTTCGTTATTGATGGTACGAACCTTTGTGATCACTGTGGCGCAAAATTTGATTTGTTGTTTATGGTGCAAGTTCATGGTTCGTTCTGAACATTTCTTGAATATCGGCGACGCCCATTTTGTGAAATGTAATATATACATCCCATAGAAGATTGATCTGTGCATCTCCCGGACACCCATTTTTCCGTCGTCCTGATGCACATGGTGAGTCATTAGTAGTTTATAGTTTTCCTGTCGTAGTTGTTATCACAACACTTTTAAATGAGCCGTACTAATGATTGAACTTGCAACCTCGCACTGAAGGTGTTCCGTGTTAGAAAATCATCGAAATCGAGTAGCGACAACATGAACGGTAACAGCGGTCCCACAGGCCACAGTCCTTACGCTCAAAAAATGGCTCAATTGGCTCTGAGCACTATGGGACTTAACAGCTGTGGTCATCAGTCCCCTAGAACTTAGAACTACTTAAACCTAACTAACCTAAGGACATCACACACATCCATGCCCGAGGCAGGATTCGAACCTGCGACCGTAGCAGTCGCGCGGTTCCGGACTGCGCGCCTAGAACCGCCAGACCACCGCGGCCGGCAGTCCTTACGCTGTATAATTCTGACACTTACTGATAAACGCTGCTGCTTCTTACACGAGGCATAACAAGATGATCTCACGAACAAAAAACTTTCAAATGTTATTTCTGAATTACAAAACTCTCTGTGTAGTCTCTTTATACTCAAAATGTAGATCGCATTACCACCACCTTCTTTGAGCGTGTGTGCGAAATGGTAGTCGTTTGCACATTCAAGCATATACTACACCTTACGCCAAACTAACCCTTGCTAAACGACACTTTCATGCTGCTGCAACCTTAATAGGTAGAAGCGTATGTAGGGAGTCAGCGTATGCGGCAAGTAGATTAACGTTAACTGCCCCCACAGGAGCATGCGAATGACTCTTATAGAAAGGATCTTGACATAATGGCAAGGCAATCTTAACAGTTTGGATCGGCGTCAAAACATTACTTCGTTTTTTTTTTTAAAAAACCTTACATTCGTTTGTATTTTGCTCTTTCTGAGGGCAGTAGCCGCGTGCAGAAAAAAATACATTCTTCTTACTTCTCTTTAAAGGTTTTGATAGTAGTTTGCCACCATCTGATTATCCATGTTAAACGGGCAGATTGTTCCATTACTGATGTGTCAAAAACTACACACCAACAATAAGGAACTATGCCTCAAAGAACAGTGAGCGCTCATAATTACTACAGCATTTCCTTAGGCACAGTCTTTGAAATTAGTTACGGGTGTGGAGGGTTTGAGCAGAGAGAACGGTAAACAGACGGTAGTGGCGGAAGGGCCGCTTTGCCGCCATTTTTCATGCAGCGGCGCCCATGACGAGCTACTCAGCCGCTGCGACAAAAGGGGTGCGCGTTTACAGGGGCGGGGGCTGGCGCCCCGGGGGAAATCTGTGCCGATCTTTACTCGCCGCCTTGTTCCAACACGGCCTCCGTTTCATTTCAGCGGCACACAGCCACAGCCAGTCTGAAGCCGGGGCCACCGCGGCAGCAGGGAACAAGGCGCTCGCTCCACTCTGCAGAGCCGCTTACGACGCAATACGGTTTTGCTCGGCTTGTCCATTAACATTGTCAACTATGCACAGGGTACGTATCTCAGGAGAGAGATGGGTGATAACCTAGTAACGGTTTTTTGTCAGCATTCCCGTCAGTGAAGCCAGGATTTTGG
Organism: Schistocerca cancellata; assembly: GCF_023864275.1. Taxonomy (NCBI): domain Eukaryota; kingdom Metazoa; phylum Arthropoda; class Insecta; order Orthoptera; family Acrididae; genus Schistocerca; species Schistocerca cancellata. The sequence continues at coordinate 724,773,040 of NC_064626.1, read as the reverse complement.
TTAAAAAAGTGAAAAACGGTATTTGGTGATGAGCCATGTATTCCTCCAAATGCTGTAATTTACTCAGCAACGTGCAGTATCAGCGCAACCCGGAAACATCATTCCGAGCGACGTGCTTCCCTTCGTTTCAGACTTTTACATCACTAAGAATGTCGATTATTTCGTCCATAAAGGACGGCCTTATGATGGCTGCGTCTTGTTTTCTTTATTTTAATGACGTCGCAGTAGATGAGAAGATAAATCTTAACTACGTTCGTGGAATAGAGAATGAACGTCTTTAATATGCGTCTTGTCATTAACAGCAACGAAATGGTTGTACAGCAACAGGAAAACGAGCACAACTTCAGCTGGAAATGATGTCTCAGTCACGTGTACAAGCAATGAATTCTGTAACAGGACACAGAAGCAAGCGTTTTTAACGATACGAGTTCCTTTTTAGCATTACTGAGTGGTTTATTTAATTCTTCAGGTATTCTATTTTGAATCTCTCATTAATACGCTGCGATTTTTATTGTTATGTTGATCCCCTTATTTTTAAGTTACACAGGATACCGATTTTGTGTATTTATTGTAGCACTGCTTATATGTAAAAATAAATGCAACGTTCGTAGAAAACCTCCCATATAAAACATGTACGAATTATGGTCCAAATGGCTCTGAGCACTATGCGACTTAACATCTGAGGTCATCAGTCCCCTAGAACTTAGAACTACTTAAACCTAACTAACCTAAGGACATCACACACATCCATGCCCGAGGCAGGATTCGAACCTGCGACCGTAGCGGTCGCTCGACTCCAGACTGTAGCGCCTAGAACCGCACGGCCACTTCGGCCGGCTACGAATTATGCCTCCCTCCCCTCCAGTTTTAGGCACTGAAAAGCGCAAGTTTGTGGACAGCAAGTAAATCTGTCTCTATGTTGTGTCCTGCTGGCACTCAGTCTTTCACCGGCAACTGTGGACACTGCTGACCATGAATCTGGAAACTGTATCAGTTATTTATGGCCTAGCGCGGCTTAGGAGAATCGAGGTAATGGCGGTAAACAATAGGATGACGAAAACAGCCCCACAAAGAAAAACTAATAATCTATCATTCTCACATCGTATACGTTCCGTCACATGTACAACCACCGAAGATAAAAAAATAAATCTCTTGTTATAACTTTGATCAAACAATCTGAGTATGCACAGACGCTGATTGTCCAGAACGTTTAAAGCTGAACTATGTAATGGTGAAGCGATTCCATTTTTTTTGTTATGGTTTTAGGGCGCAAAACTGCTAAGGTCATTAGCGCCCAGTCTGTGACATAGGAAATAGTAAAAAAAACGAAAACGGAAACTAGCAGCAATGGGAACGAAAGTCATAAAATTGGAGAAACTAAAAGCAAAAGGAAGGCTTAAAAATTCACTACAGAAGGGGGTTGGTTGTCCCAAAAAAACTTCAAATGACTGACGTCATTTCACTGGCACGAATGAACTCTAGAACGCGATCGGCCGATCGCGTGTCATCTGCTAAAATTGACGATAGATCAGGCGACAGCTGTAGACGGGCGCGTAACGGAGTAAAATAGGGGCACTCAATTAAAAGGTGTCTTACCGTCCAAGCGATTCCATTGTATCCTAGGCGTTGGTGTCGTGGTGATCGGATGTTTTCCAACAGCCAGTGAATCGCTCGCGATATAGATGATGTGAAATGACCTGACATCACCTAAAGTAGTTGTTATATCTGATAGCGGAACTTCTTAGGGTTGGAATCAGTTGCAGAATAAAATATTAATTTTTTAGAAGGTATCCTGAAGGTGTGGAACAAAGTTTAGGAATATTTCTGGCAACTATTGATTCGATACATATTTTGGTTTTGTATACAGAACGCTACTAACTACTTGCTCTTTAATTCTGGGGCATTTTCTGAAGGAGGCACTTGATAAAACGCAGATTCATCACTAATGGTGATTTATAATGTTACTGCATTACATCACTTTGGTAAGAACGTGTGACTAACAGTGGATTTCCACTGAAATGTGTTTATTTTCCTCTGCAATGCTGCCTGCGAAAACTGAACACACTTTTTAAATTCATTACGTATACTGTACAGAGAACACACAGCGAAGCAGTCATGCAAATGAAACAGTATATATAGGTCTGCATCTTAAGTTTGTGCTAGCTCGAATTGCTCGATGTATGTAATTCCGCTGAAGTCCGGCAGACGCCGAAGTGCCCTGTTCTCCTTATGGATCTGCCATCACACGTCTAAACGCACGTGTCTGCATAATATGTCGAAATGTAAGTTATGAATCATTACCAGTTTCATTGAAAGCTGGTGTAATGACGGAAGTGCGTAGAAATGTGTGCCAGAGATCTTTGTCCTTTTACATTAATACAGTAATTCGCACTTAGTCAGGAGCTTGTAAACGTCGGTTCAGAATTAGTACATGTAGGGAGTGTATTATGCCCAGCATTATCGAGGCCATAAGCGAGAAAGCATATAAATGTTTAGGAGATATGTGACCAATACGTATAGGAAAATGTGTAACATATTTATTACTGAGCAATTTGTTTATCGAGATTAAGCACAGCAAAATATGATATTGATAACTCTTTGTGAGAAGGAAAAAAATCTGAGGAATTTATTGAGGACCACTAAACATTATTGAAGATGTTAGCCCGACGCGGTAACATATGAAAGCCACTGCAGCCCGTCAGCATTATGCCTGTATTACCTATGTTTTGAACATAATCCTGAACCATGTTTTCGATTATCATCATTTGATAAATGAGGTGGCAGTGATTTATTCCATAGCTTACAGTGAGACTATCCGTTTCATGAAGAAAACTGGTGACGTGAATTCGATACAGTAAAGCTTCAGCAAGAAACAGTACGAGAAACAGCTTGTTTAGGATGCTACATTCTGTTGTTAGGCAGTACGATAAAATTGTGGATGTGCTCTGAAAACCTTACTGGTTACGACAAGAACACTGCAAAAAACTCATGACATTCTTAGGGCCATTCAAAAGTGCAAAAGAAATGCTGTAAAGTGAGAAGTATCTAATAATTCAGACTGTTTTGTTATGGGTACACAGACTGAAAAGTCATTGTAATGCAGGGCCCAAGGATATATAGAGGTACGTTTAGATTACTGTAGACCCAGTTTCCTTATTTAATACACGCTGCGTGTCCAGCACATTAAAACTGCGCGTAACTGCAAAATGCTGGTTTCAGTGCCATCGATATTTTGTCACTGGAGTGTAGCTGTCTTATTATCGTCTATTAACCGTAGAAACTACGAGGGCTGAAGAGCGCTGTCTGTCTGCTAGAGAAAAAAAGTCGAAATTCAGACGTTGCACAGAACAATAACATTTCTGTGGTCGCCCTTTTGCTTGTTGAAAATTTTGTGCCTGATTGTGACACACGTTAAATGCTCTTCGTGAAATATGTAATGAGGTATCAGTACCTGATAAGCTGGAACAACATCCTAAAGCGGCAGTAATATCTTACTCTACTTTTGTGGTATCTACAACTGTTTATTTAGTGCCGTTCAGCGAATGACAGGCACGCTCAGCAGCCAAAACCATGAAGTCTCTGTGTTAGCAGTACCAGACTGTGGGAGTTGTCATACTCGATCTACCTATGACGTTGACTTTTATTAAAGATGCGACGACGATGATCTTGAGATGTGACAGCGTAACTGGTGTCTCTTTCTCATGCTGTCTGATTTAGCCAGATGAATGTTTTGTGTTCCAGCCCCAAATGCGACTAACGAAAAAATTTCAGTGCAGCGTTGAACCGTATCTCTGACGGACGAAGCAGACCTGATCCGTAACGAGTCTATTTGTCATTACCGCAACAGGGAATAATTTGGATATAATTTTGTTTCTGTTAGATGTCTAACATTTTACGTGGTCAAGTTCACATATGTACAATAGAATAAATAGACAAAACAATGATTTTTAATTACCACCACTACAGAAGTTTGTATTTAGAGTGTCCCTAACCGTTCCTAAATTTTCGTTATTGCGTAAAGGAAGCTACACTGAAGCGTCAAAGAAAATGGTATAGGCATGCATATTCAAATACAGTGATATGTAAACAGGCAAAATATGGCGCTGCGGTCGGCAACGCCCATATAAGATTCGTGTCTGGCGCAGCTGTTACATCGGTTACTGCTGCTAAAATTGCAGGTTATCAAGATTTAACTTAGTTTGAACGTGGTGTTATAGTCGACGCACGAGCGATGGGACACACCATCTCCGAGGTAGCGATGATGTGGCGGTTTTCCCGTATGACCATTTGACAAGCGTACTGTGAATATCAGGAATTCGATAAAACATCAGATATCCGACATCGCTGCGGCCGGAAAAAGATCCTGCAAGAACGGGACCAACGGCGACTGAAGGGAATCGTTCAACGTGACACAAATGCAACCTTTCCGCAAATTGCTGCAGATTTCAGCGTTGGACCATCAGCAAGTGTAAGCGTGCGAACCATTCAACGAAACATCATCGATATGTGCTTTCGGAGCCGAAGGTCCTCTCGAGTACCCTTGATGACTGCACGACACAAAGCCTTACACCTCGCCTGGGCATGTCAACACCGACATTTGACTTTATGACTGGAAACATGTTGCCAGGTCGAATGAGTCTAGTTTCAAATGGTATCGGGCGGATGGACGTGTACGGGGTATGGAGACAACCCCATGAAGCCATGGACACAACATGTCAGCGGGGGACTGTTCAAGCTGGTGGAGGCTCTGTAATCGTGTGGGGCGTGTGGAGTTGAAGTGATATGAGACCCCTGATACGTCTAGATACGACAGACAGGTAACTAGTACGTAAGCATCCTGTCTGGTCACCTGCATCCATTCACTTCCATTGTGCATTTCGACAGACTTGGGCAGTTCCAACAAGACAATGCGACAACCCACACGTCCAGAATTGCTACAGATTGACTCCAGGCACACTTTTCTGAATTTAACAACTTCCGCTGGCCACCAGATATGAACATTATAGAGAGTATCTGTGATGCCTTGCAACGTGCTGTTAGGAAAAGATCTCCAACCCCCTCGTACTCTTACTGATTTGTGGAGAGCCCTGCAGGACTCAGTGTCAGTTCCCTCCGGCATTTCTTCAGAAATTAGTAGAGTCCATGCCACGTCGTGTTACGGCACTGAGTGCTCGCGGGGGCCCTATACGATATTAGGCAGGAGTACCAGTTTCTTTGGCTGTTCAGTGTATTTTCTCCTATCGATCACAATGAGTCACGATTAGGCCCTATCACCCACGGATATCAGTCTATAGCGTAACTAATGTGACCCGAGTTCACTTCCGTCAGCTGGAGGGAGTTCGCCAGCAGCGACACCAGCCTGCAGACACACAGAGCTGCTGCTGGAACGGTCTCGCCGCAGTGCTGCCCTCCCCACGGCACCTCGTTCGACCACAGCCTGCCCGCTTCGAGCGTTCGCACTCAGGCAAGCCATGCTGGAGGTAGTATGAGCGAGCAAAGCGCCCTGTTTGCAGACCTCTACAGTACAGATTAGCCGAAAGGTCCGTCCGTAACCCGCAGTGAAATATCGGTAATACCTTTATCTGTAATGTCATTTGGAGACTAAGTGGTACATTAATAGTTGGGTGGCTGCATTTCAGTTCTAGGCGTTCTGTGCTTAGAGACGTATTTTATGTCTATGCGACGACGTGTTGTCTAACGACACTAAAAGAAGCGTACGAGATCAGTTACGCAACTAAATACCTACTAGAAAAACTTAAGTAACTATCATAATGTCAACTTTTCTTTCTCTCTGACCTGTTATTAAAATAATCCTTCACGTTAGTGTATCATTAGACGAGTGAGTTGGCGAGCGTTTTTTTCTTTTTTTTTCTTCTTCTTCACACATTTGTTGCCCCAATGTATCCCGCCTTTCAAAACTTTGATGTCCTTGAGACTTCTACTCCTTCTTATTCAATTTAACACTTTCGTTAGTGACAACTACAAAAGGGCCATGTTAGTGTAATTAGCAGGATATTAGTATTTGCCTACAGATTTAGATCGTACCACTTCTGTTGTATGTGAGAATACAATAACCTTGCTAGGATTGGAAGCTTCTGTTGTCGCTTTTCAGTGTTCGCAAAATTTGGATTTTTGAAACTCTGGCCTTCTGCAAAACACAATGTTTCTTATTCTTTACTTATATGTGTTTTGACGTCCATGTGTATCTTCAATGGGTCTCGTTTTATTTTTGTAAAATGTGACATAAAACATTTGAGTAGGTCCCTGTTTCAGCCCTAACATGTGCAGTAATTTTAAAGCCAAGATTCGACAATAATTCCTGCTTTTTTCATGTTTTATGGCTTGTAAGCATGTGTGTGTCGCTGCTCACTTGGCCATCTTTCTTCGTTTGTGCAGTGTGCCGCAGATTTGGAATATTTGAAGCCAATTTTTGTGGCATAGTATCTGGAATCAGAATGGACAAAAACAACGCAAGAACATGTGAGCCGGCCGGTGTGGCCAAGCGGTTCTAGGCGCTTCAGTCTGGAACCGCGCGACCGCTACGGTCGCAGGTTCGAATCCTGCCTCGGGCATGGATGTGTGTGATGGCCTTAGTTTAGTTAGGTTTAAGTAGTTCTAAGTTCTAGGGGACTGATGACCTCAGATGTTAAGTCCCATAGTGCTCAGAGCCATTTGAACCATTTTTGAACATGTGAACAGCGACAGCACCGTAACATCTCTATGCAAATGGCGGCGTAAGTTTAGCTAAATCACGTTGATGAGTATGAAACCCTGCGAATACAACAGAGTGAATTGAAAAAACAATGTATAGCTACAACCATACAGAAAAACATACGAAGAACATACAACATCAAGGAATACATAAACCTCCGACCACTCGTGACGAAAGTAAGTGAAAATGATTACTTTCTGAACAAAGCAACACATTCTTCTGAATACTATGCTGATGATGTGGTGCGAAGCAATAAAATATTTAGAAACAGGCCGAATCGAGTAAATCCATCTTTACAATTAAGTACATGTTATGTTCTGTAGGCATAAAATAGGTATCCAATCAAAATTTTTAATGTAATATTTTACAGAATTATAATGTGACTCACTGAAGACAACAAATCGATCTCTAAGCGTGTTTGGATAAAGAATAAACAAAAGTAAGTTTTTCAAGCGAGAATTTTTGAAACTCAAATTTGTGAAGATAGTTGTGCATCACGCCAACGCCTCGCTTTGGTAATAAATTTTAATTCACAAAACTTACGTGCTGTTCTTTAACTCCCAGTACTGTTGCAGCCCATCAGACCAGAGGGGCAGCAATTGGGATTACGCAATGGCTCCGGCGTGCACTGTATAGGAATCGCCCATTGTGCGCCCGCTATAGAACTGCTCGTCACGTCGCGTCCGTCAAAAAGGCCGCCACTTGAGTTCACCAGCGACCGGCATCGTTGTGTGTGCGGCTGTGAACAACTAGCTTTCTCTGCCACCCACTGTCGTGCGACGAGGTTATGGAACAAAATCGTCGCATTAAGTTGTCAATGCCCCACATATTACTTGACAAATTAGTCCTTTGATTAGCATCTGCCATTTTTTACACAGGATAACCCCAAAAATCAGCGAAAATGCTATTTCGAAGCCATTTTAGTGAAGCGAATGTTTTCATTTCATGAAGTGCAGACTTCAACCCCTGATCAACAGTTTATTTATTAGCACCTCCACTGTACGTGGACAAGCCTTCAGATCCCTTCTTCACGTGACTGTCATAAAATGCAGTCAGTTCACTTTTCTCATTACAGTTTCATAGCGTGCACACTGGTCTTTACGTTCATTTTTCACCCTGTCTGTAGTGGGTGCCATGCGATGTCTCGTAACGACATAGAAGCAAACTGATGCTGTAAATCACATCAGATAATGGCACAATTCAGTTCTGCTAAAAAGTTGTTAACATTTCGCCGATAGCGTTGTCTCGTTTCGTTGAACCAGCTTGATCGAGCACAGAATGTCTGCTCTGCATTCTCTCCGTATGAAGGTTTTTAATTTCCTGCTCTTCTTCGAAGTAATTACAAGACATGTCTTTACACAGCTTTACATCCGGCTTATGAAACTGATCATGCTTAGTCGTGTGCCACACGGGACAGTTACGCTCCGTAGACTACGTGTTCCCATTTGCTTCCTTTCATTCAAAATTCACCCTTAAGATTAATAGCACGAATTGCACTGCATCAGCATTCACAACAGTGATTCACGCGGTAAAATATGAACTTATCTTTTTTCGAGTCACCAGTCTTCTAACTGGTCTGAGGCGACCCGCCACCAAGTCCTCTGCCAACCTCTTCATTTCAGAGAAGCACTTGCAGCCTATGTTCTCACTTACTTGCTGGGTGTATTCCAGTCTCCGTCATCCCCTACAGTTTGTATCCTCTACAGGTCCCTCCAGTACCATGGAACTTATTCCCTGATGCCTCAACAGATGTCCTATCGTCCTGCCACTTTGTGTCAGTGTTTTCCATATATTCCTTTCCTCTCAGATTCTATGCAGAAACTACTGATTTTTTAGCTTACCACTCCACCTAATTTTCAACATTATTTTGTAGCACCACGTCTCAAATGCTTCGATTCTCTAGTGTTCCGGCTTTCCCACAGTCCATGTTTCACTGCCACTGAATGCCGCGCTCCAAACGTACTTTCTCGGAAATTTCTTCCTCAAATTAAGACCTATGTTTGATAGTAGTAGACTTCTCTTGGCCAGGAATGTCCTTTTCTACTAGTGCCAGTCTGCTTTTGATATCCTCCTTGGTTCGTGCGTTATGGGTTATTTTTCAGTCTAGGTAGCAGAATTCCTTAGCTTCATCTACTTCTTGACCGTGAGTACTGATAAGTTTCTCACTTGTGATACTTCTAATTACTTTCTTCTTTCTTCGATTTACTCTCAATCCATTCTGTACTCATTAGACCATTCATTCCATTCAGCAAATCTTTTAATTCTTCTTCACGTTCACAGAGGATAGCAACGTTATCTGAGCATGGTTCAACTCCAGACCAAAACTGCGAATGAATTTCACGTATCTCATAACGGTTGAAGTCGCCGCAGTGCCTGTTACTTCGAGTAAGCATGCATGTCCGAAGGAACATTACATCGTAATTCTGAACACAGACACTGCAGTATCGTATATATATTCGCCGGCACTGGGCAAGCGACTTTCAATTAAAATGTCTCTCCTGAAGGGGAATGTACGAGTGCATGTTACAGACGTGTGGTTGACGACGTATGGAAGTTTGGGCCTGTCCGTAAGTCGTCCTCGGATAGCCCAATGGCAAGGCGTTCGATCGTGTTGAACAGGAAATCGGTGCCGGAGTCCCTGTCCAGCGCAAGTTTTCGTTGTCCTCATTCCATTATACAGCTGACGGTTGTCCATATTCGCAATTGCGAATAAATTTCACGTAAAATCTCTATTGCTGTCGGTCTGTTCTATATTACTGTAGTTTACATCGAATGTACCTGCATTACTAACAGTCAGCACGAGAAAGAAACTAAGTGTGCATGTGATTGATTACTGAAAAATTTAGTACAAATACCCGTTTTCCTTTGCTAGGAAAATGCAGATGTGCGAGATCATCGCTGCAGACAACTCTCAATGTTTTTGAGTCAGTACTGCATTGTCCTTAAATAAATTTGGTTATGGGCAAAGTTAAATTGCAGCGGTAAAACATTTATTGACTACTGTAATCAGGAGTTGGGAGAATTACCATCTTTTCTTACGCACAGTCAGTACTGATAGATTATGTGACTGGCTTTTCACTGTGCACCACAAATCATTAAAATTGCACGAAGACTGTGGTATCGTACAGAGATCGCGTTGCCACGCCAATGTTGGCAATGTGAATCGGTACCAGGGGCTTGCTGCAATCAGCAACGACGTGTGGGAGCCGGCGATCCTGAAAACCACGCCGCCTCTACCAGCATAGCAGCGCCCTCACGCTGTGGTCAATGTAGTCTTAAGCTAGCAAGATATCTGCGGAGTCAGCGTCATAGTATAGGACCAACGTGATAGTTAATGTTTCTGATGGACTTTTTCATTTTTATGTGGAACATGGTACAGCAAGAGAACAGTTTGTTAATCTGTGCATCAGGTGATGATTTAATAGTCAACAAAAGTTGTAACTTCTCAAGCAATCCTGCGGGAGAGATCTGTGTCGAAGTTAAGTAAATGTTTCATTCATTTATGTAATAATAATTTCATGTGTTTTAGTTTAATGTGCCATCTCACTGAGCAATGAAAGAACCCACAGTTGCAGCAGGACGAAAGTAGTTTGGCCTGCCACAACAAAGACCGTATTCAACGAGCGTCAAATTGCCATGACTCTTGCTTTGATTGCATTTCAGTGTAATCACACAAATTAGGCGAGAGTAACGCCACCAATAATCTGCATGTAGGGAAACATACGCAGCGGTTTTCTCATTGATGAATCGCATTTGAACATCATTTGATCGTGAAAAATCATGTTATGCCTCATGCAAAATGGATAAACGTCTACCAGCACGTGTCTGAACTCAACGACGTGAGGATGCTGTGCTGCCCAGACTACGGTTTATAGTACTGTGATATTGCTGCTCACACTAATAGGGATCTCAGGACTGTCATGTAAATATGGAATAGATGGACTCAGAAGGGCCGTTCTCGACGGTAGGTAGGATTTCAATGGCCCCATGCGACTATCGCCCGGTAGGGCCAATACACTGGTTGTTCGTTAGTGCAGGATTGTACAGCCACGTACCCGTACTTTGAGTCACGATACGGGCTCGATTGCAGTAAGACAAGAACCCAAAATGGCAGTGCGACAACGTGTGAAGCACTACGGATTGTTTCCACGGCGACCATTATTGCCGCTTCCCTTGACGTGGCAACACAGAGGCGCGCCGACAGCGGTGCGCCCATCGATGACACCGGACACTAGTGACAAAAGGTTGTCTTTTCAGATCAGTGCTGGTTCGGCGAACAGCATCGCGACGGGTGTAGCTTTGTTTGGAAACTTCACGGAGAGCGAAAAATTGGCAGATTACATCCGCCATCACCATATGAGCTCAGCACCTGGTATGATGATCTGTGCCGACACTGGATACAAGACAACATCGCTTCTGGCGCCGGTAATTTGAACAGTGGCGATACATTTCCGATATGTTAAGGCCGGTAGATGAGCCGTATCTTCGAAGTCCGCTTTTACGTTATATTTCGTGAAGACCACACAGGATCACATGATGGTGGTGGTGGTCACTCATTTCTCTATGCAGAGGGTCGAGGCCAACACTATCTCCACATCTCTAACCGACTGAAAACTTGCGGTTCTGGGTTGCCGAGAGCCTGGGACAACCCCACTCGCCAGCGACTACGATTACTGAACGTTGAAGCAGCATGGAATGACGTGACCGTTCGATTACAAGCCCAGCCAGATTAGCAACACAGGTGCTACCGGAGGTGACGGCCATGTGTACTGAATTTTCCGGTCTGATCACCGCAAATTATTTACAAATTTCATAATGTATCCCTCCTACTACACAGTAACAGCTCAGCAAGAAGAACTGCGTTTTTTCCTATCCTTCCCAAAGTAGCGGTTTTAATAGCCAGCACTGTATTTGTATTTCACTGCTTTACACAGTCACGCCAACCCAACGTGTCTACTTTTGACGTTTTCATGTTTACAAGGACACGAGAAGGCGTTAGTCCATGACGTCAGCTCAGCTGCTCCCTCCAGAATTAGCAGTTAGTTCCCGAGCCGCGGCCAGGCCCACAGCCGTGACGAGGGTTCAGGGCGGGGCCGTGCCCGCCGCGCCGCGCCGCACCACGCCGTGCATCGCTAATGCCTGGCCTGACCACCTCTGTTCTCCCTCCCGCCCACGTTGGCCCGGCCCGACACTTTCCGTTTCTGCGCCGTCTGCGTCACGGCAAGGGCACGCAAAGGCAGCTCCAGCAACGCCGTCTGTATATCTGGAAGGCGTGGGCTCTGGCCGAGACAACAGCTGCAGGGTTTTTGCTTCAGGGCACAGCCTTGTACAGGCTTTAAGTACGGTGCAACGCAAGAGACTTCTAGCTTAAGTTCTTACTGCATGGAAAAAGTCTCGCGGTCGTGGGTCAACGAAGTACACGGTACACGTAGATTCAAAGATTAAAGATTTATCCATGGATGACACGAAACAAAAGCGTCTTCATATGTTTTTGTTTCATTGTAAGTGTTGCGAATTTTTGTCCATATTTCCAGTGAAATTTTGGCATCGTCTGCCACTGCTAGCTCATTCATCTTAACTGGGACAAAATAACAAGAAAGGATTAAAAATAAGTTTAAAATACGGCTAATCATTATCTAAGAGCAGTCCCGTGATCCAACGAGACTCCTTGATAGTATGCAGCTCGTGGTCGTGCGGTAGCGTTCTCGCTTCCCACGCCCGGGTTCCCGGGTTCGATTCCCGGCGGGGTCAGGGATTTTCTCTGCCTCGTGATGACTGGGTGTTGTGTGATGTCCTTAGTTTAGTTAGGTTTAAGTAGTTCTAACTTCTAGGGGACTGATGACCATAGATGTTAAGTCCCATAGTGCTCAGAGCCATTAGAATCATTTGAAGTCTTTGATAATATCATATAAGTAAAGTCACGTTTCAACAATAAGCGCATCAAGGAAAGACAGTTATAGTCGTTAACAAGAGCAGACAGGGTTCTTTGCCCTGGAGAGTTCGTGTAATTTCTATGCAACCAAGCTCACGCACCTATGTCTCACTTTGTACTTTAAGCCTAAGTAAAGTTGTATGAGAGAGTTTATCTGTCATTTATAAAGCTATTGCACACGTTACGTATTTTTACGGTACAGAGAGGTCTGAATAAATGCTAAACGAAAGCGATCGGCCTTATATTAAGCCCGCTGAACCATAATGCCTGTGCTTATTTTGTAACGATTCTCGGTACACCCAAAAACATAACGTCTTATTACTCTTACACGATGTCTTAGGTGGAAACGCACAGACGAATACATCGGCTTTCCCAATGTTACCGGAACATGAAACTCGCTCAGAAACTGCTGTCTAATAGACAAGTAAATACAAATACGTTTAGAGTCACCACATGCCAGATAACATTGGTCGCTATCTGGTGGAAGTCTGAACCACATCTACAGTGTCTGCAGCCGTTCTGCACAAGTAGGTTGTGATGTAGCAGTACAGAAATTCACTCGTTTAGAACTCCAAAAATTGTTTCCACTGTCGGAGTGGATACGAACTTCACACCTGAATACTGCGTAACTCATTCTGTCAGCGTAATAGAGTTCTCATCGTACAAAACTTGCAAAGAGAGGCTCCTACAGTCTCTCCAGTAGCGTACTAGGTTATGTTCTTATCATGAGATATAAACTGAAGTAACAGAAACTTAATTTAAACCATACGTCAGAGTGTGTTCTTAACGCTGAACCGGCCGGAGTGGCCGAGTGGTTCTACGCGCTTCAGTCCGGAACCGCGCTGCTGCTACGGTCGCAGGTTCGAATCCTGCCTCGGGCATGGATGTGTGTGATGTCCTTAGGTTAGTTAGGTTTAAGTAGTTCTAAGTTCTAGGGGACTGATGACCTCATAAGTTAAGTCCTATAGAGCTCAGAGCCATTTGAACCATTTTGAGCCATTACTTGCCGTTTCGGCCCTTGTGCCTTTAATCACATCGCTACATGTCTCCACAATGTGAAACAGACAGGGCAACGCCACAACAACAACAAAAAGTATCCACACTTAACACTTTTCCTGCGCAATGGCACAGGGAGTACACGAAAGCACAAACATTCACACCGCAGCAGTCAGGCTGAAAACAGGTGTCTTTCTGTGAACGGCCTGAGGCACCTACTGTCATAATTCTGCTGGAGGAAAAACATTAAAAACGAAGTTATGATTTCCGTTTAAACATAAAGTGTGTTGTTAGTATCTTAACGGTTTAACAGACAATGATGCATATTTCCGGATTTAATCATTACATTTAGCCACTACGTAATACGCGGATCCAAGAGAAAAATATCGATAGTAAGTGACAGGTTGCTAAGTAATTCACTTCACCTGCTAAATAATTTTGAGCTTTGTTGCCATAAACAAACGCAGTCTGTTAGAACAATTTAAAAGATTAAGCATCGGAACGTATTACTCGTTGCTTCATGTTGCATTTTCAGTATTCTGGCGTGTTCTTAGTGTTCATCAGATGCTTTATGCTTGCCACTGGATCGTACATTTTCTATCTGTGCAGCTCAAGACGAACAGCGATTGTAGACCTGTTTGTTTAAGGAACTGATTGACTTTTGGAATTTCTTACCGTATCAGTCCTACGGTGCCCCTCCATGTTGGGCGACGACTATCATAGGGAACTGGTAGTCGTGCGTTCCCGCTCTACGGTCATACTATCTCGCTAGCAGCAGTCTTGTGTCGTCTGCTCACGATTTGCCCGACACTGTCTATATGCGATACACTTGATCTGATCAACCGCGCATGCACTGTCTACCCACATTAACAGCCAGAGGCATCTATCATTTTTCACCTAACGGGAGGACAGTTCAGAGATGAAAACTCATGAAGGCGCGGTGCCTATGAACTTGACACGAGTATCACTTCTGTTTGTATAGCTTTGTAAGTAGTCATGTTGTGATTTTGCGTTTTGGAAAGATTATTCGGAATAGAAATTGACCCGAACGTCAACCATCGTGTTTACTCATTTTGAACTGGTACGAACTATCGGCTGAATTGTGATGTCCATGCCATCATCTTGGAGACGATGTTACTGAAGGACATGCCAAAATTTCAGGTACAGTTGAAAGCGTTGAGAAATAGTCGTGAGCGACAGTTCTGGCCTTATCTTCCTAGATGGCGACAGATACGAACACCTGAAGCACCCAGCAAAACTCGAGTATGATAGTTTTGGTGGTCCAGGTGTTATGCTGTCGGGAAGCATCATGTTATTCGGGCTTACTGATCTCCAAATCTTCGAACACGGTACGCTGACCGCTGAACGTTATTGTGACATGTGTGTGCCTTTTCAGGGCTACACTAGACCCTTATTTCATTTTTGTAGATGACAGTGTGCGACCGCACCTAACAGTGCAGGTGGTGAAGCTCTTGGAACGAGAGGATATTCGGCGAACGGACTGGCCTCCCATTCCCCCAACTTACATCCCATCAAGCAGGTGTGGGAGTTATACTGCAGCAGGTCCACATGTATCTACTGCTGTCCATCAGTTGCCGAAAGCGCTGTCATCGTTGGTGATCACAAACCCTTTCAAGAACCATGTAATGTCAGGGGACCATCATAAACCGTGGCTGCTTCAAGGTAATCATTGCCTTTGAATAAAAGTGTCATTTCAGTTCTTGTCATTGCGTATTTTCTGTTACCTTCTGTATTTGGAGCATATACTGTATTCAAACTTTATGAATCACCTCGAAGGGAACGACCTATTGATACGTTATCAGCATGGTTTCAGAAAACATCGTTCTTGTTCAACGCAGCTAGCTCTTTATTCGCACGAAGTAATGGCCGCTATCGACAGAGGATCTCAAGTTGATTCCGTATTTCTAGATTTCCGGAAAGCTTTTGACACCGTTCCTCACAAGCAACTTCTAATCAAGCTGCGGGCCTATGGGGTATCGTCTCAGTTGTGCGACTGGATTCGTGATTTCCTGTCAGGAAGGGCGCAGTTCGTAGTAATAGACGGCAAATCATCGAGTAAAACTGAAGTGATATCAGGTGTTCCCCAGGGAAGCGTCCTGGGACCTCTGCTGTTCCTGATCTATATAAATGACCTGGATGACAATCAGAGCAGTTATCTTGGGTTGTTAGGAGATGATGCTGTAATTTACCGTCTAGTAAGGTCATCCGAAGACCAGTATCAGTTGCAAAGCGATTTAGAAAATATTGCTGTATGGCGTGGCAGGTGGCAGTTGACACTAAATAACGAAAAGTGTGAGGTGATCCTCATGAGTTCCAAAATAAATCCGTTGGAATTCGATTCCTCGATAAATAGTACAATTCTCAAGGCTGTCAATTCAACTAAGTACCTGGGTGTTAAAATTACGAACAACTTCAGTTGGAAAGACCACATACGTAATATTGTGGGGAAGGCGACCCAAAGGTTGCGTTTCATTGGCAGGACACTTAGAAGATGCAACAAGTCCACTAAAGAGACAGCTTACACTACACTCCTTCGTCCTCTGTTAGAATATTGCTGCGCGGTGTGGGATCCTTACCAGGTGGGATTGACGGAGGACATCGAGGGGGTGCAGAGGAGGGCAGCTCGTTTTGTGTTATCACGTAATAGGGGAGAGAGTGTGGCAGATATGATACGCAAGTTGGGGTGGAAGTCATTAAAGCAGAGACGTTTTTTGTCGCGGCGAGATCTGTTTACGAAGTTTCAGTCACCAACTTTCTCTTCCGAATGCGAAAATATTTTGTTGAGCCCAACCTATATAGGTAGGAATGATCATCAAAATAAAATAAGAGAAATCAGAGCTCAAAGAGAAAGGTTTAGGTGTTCGTTTTTCCCGCGCGCTGTTCGGGAGTGGAATGGTAGGGAGATAGTATGATTGTGGTTCGATGAACCCTCCGCCAAGCACTTAAATGTGAATTGCAGAGTAATCATGTAGATGTATTATACTGTCGTAGTTCTTTGTACATACGGTCACAGCTTCATCGAGCTATGCTACTTGGCACTGACAAATCATGCGAAAGTCACTTTCGTCCTGAAGTTCTGCACAGCAGTGTACTACAGAACGCACACCTCAGGAAGAGGAGACATAGCATCTTTTCATATAGGAGGCTCAGAGGAAGTATTATACATGACATGGTAAGCGGTGTATTCCATGGACTTGTTGGCGAAGATACCGCGACGAAAAGTGGAAGTGGACCTTTTATGGAGAGGACAGCTGTCAGTCAGGGAAAAGTTGCAGAGTTTAACGTAAGAGAGACTTTTGTAACGCTTCTGGTTTAAAAATATCACTTAGAAGGTGTAGCGTCCACTGAAGGTATCTTAAAAGAGAGAAAATGTGATCTAATCAAGACTTCCCAGGCACACAAAAAAGGAACACAATAAACCTGTCACCACGTAATTCATGTTGTATGAATTGGTCACTGTTTGCCTAAAATATGCGCGTTAGTTGCAATTAGGTAAGGTTTGGAAACCAAAATATTTACAGTATTGAAGCACGACAAGACCAAGGAGCCAAAGAATTTGACTTACGTAGACTCAAGTCCTCACTATCGTCGTTGCTTAACGCAGGTCTTATATGAGGACTATGTAACGTTTTGTCTGTTACGCGCGTCAGTGGCTTGCGTAATTCTGATAACAGACTGAAGCACCGCACGCTATACTAACTGCGGGCGCCAAGACGTGAATCCAGACCTGTGTACTGCGTACAGTCAAGAACACTGTATTGCACGCTGTGGCTACGATTTCGTGTTTCGGAAGATTTGCTATCTAACCCCTAAGTGGTATATTCCAACCACAGGGACTTCTGTTCGTGTTTGCGTTAAGAATTGACGAATATTAGCAAAACCGTGGCTGTTCTTGATTCTACAAGACCAATTAACAGTTACTGCGTCACAAGAGCCAGTGAACGTTGCGTATCCTTCCCCTGGTCCACTGGCCCGTTATGAGGACAGGCGGGGAAAAATGTCTTAGTGAATAGAGACTTTTTAATTGATTTCTCTGTTTTGTTAAGACAATAGTGCCGACTTGTATGCCATGTTAGTTTCAGAAGTACAAATTTCAACAGCAACTAAGACTAGACATTGTTAGTCTTCATCATTGAAAATTTGCTGATATTCAACAACCCTAATTCCAGCATGTCTATATTTCACAAAATTTTGGAAGCATCCATCTCTTGGTGGAACGTTTGAAGACACACTGAAATATTCTTGACATAACGATTCCTCTGTCCTGTTAACATTCTTCACCTACAGCTACATGGCTGGCAGAGGGTCCACCAGACACCCTTCACACTAATGCTATATTATTCCACTCTCTAACAGCCCGCGGAAAATACGAACACCTACATTTTTATGTGCGAGCTCTGATTTCCTTTATTTTATTATTATGATCGTTTCTCTCTATGTAGGTCGGCGCGAACAAAATATTTTCGCATTCGGAGGAGAGAGCTAGTGAGCGAAATTTCGTGAGAGATCCCGCCGCTACGAAATACGCCTTTGTTTTAATGATGTCCACCTCAAATCCTGTATGATGTCCGTAACGCTCTCTCTCCTGTTTGTCAGGAATACAAAAACATGCTGTCGTTCTTTGATGTTTCTCGATATACTCCGTTAATCCTATCTGTTAAGGACACCAAACCGCGCAGTACTCCAAAAGAGGATAGACAAGCGTAATCCATGCAGTCTCTTTAGTAGATCTGTTACATCTTCCATGCGTTCAGCCAATAAAACGCAGTATTTGGTTCATCTTCCCCACAACATTTTCTACGTGTTATTTCCAATTTAAGTTCTTCGTAATTGTAATTCCTTTGCATTTTATTGAATTTATGGCCTTTAGATTTGATTTATTTATCGTGTAACGGAAATTTAGAGGATTCCTTTTCGCACCCATGCGGGATTTTCTTTATTTAGGGCCAATTGTCAATTTTCGCACCACACATGTATCTTACGTAAATAGTTTTGCTGCTGTTTTGATTTTCTTATGACTTTACTAGACGATGAACGACAGCATCATCTGCAAACCACGTAAGATTGCTTCCTAAATAGTCTATATAGAGAAGGAACAGCAGAGGGCCTGTAACACCACCCGGGGGAACGCAAGAATCACTTTTTTGTTTTTTGGATTATGGTTTTAGGGCGCGAAACAGCTATGGTCATAAGCGCCCATTCTGTGGCTTAGTGAAGGGTAAAAACAGTAATTTAAATCAGCGGCAATTGGAGTGAAACTTAAGAAAGAGGGAGACTAAAAACGGAAGGAAATCTTACAAAAGTGCTATTGAAAGGGGGTTGTTTCCCCCGAAAACATCTTCGAATGACCGATGTCATCTCAGTAACACTTATAAACTCAAGGACACGATCGGCTGAACGCGCCTCATCTGCTAAAAGGGAAGATATATCAGGCGACAGTTGTAAGCGGGCGCATAGCGGTTAAAATAGGGGCACTGAAGTAAAAAAGCATCCCGCCGTCCACGATTGAGAGTAGTGGGGACAAAGCGGAAGTGGATCGCCACTTAATAGATGTCGATGGCTAAAAAGACAGTGTCCAGTCCGAAGTCTAGTTAAACTTATCTCCTTCCGACGACAAGGTTTTATGTCCCGTAATTTATCATCCTGAAGTGCAGACCACTGTGTGTTCCATAAAAGAGCAACACGACGACATAAAACGCTCTGTAGATTGGCAAAGGGAACCATGCGAATAGCGGGCCGAGGAAGAGACAGCAGCCTTTGGCGTTATATCGGCTGCCTCGTTTCCGCGTATACCAACATGCCGTGGGATCCAGAGTAATGCAACAGTGATGCCCCCAAGTGGAGCATGTGGAGGTAGTCCTGAATCCGGTGGACCAGAGGGTGGACGGGACAAAGAACTTAGAGGTTGAGAAGAGCGCTGAGCGAATTCGAGCATGTAATATACTGTAACCGCTGATGGCGACGGATGTAATGGACAGCCTGGAGAACAGCATAAATCTCCGTACTAAAAACGGAGCATTGATCGGGAAGACTAAATTTAATAGGGGGGGTCATCAATAATATAGGCACTCCCGGACACCAAAGGTGGTCTTGGAGCCGCCAGTGTAAATAAATGTGGCATCCTCCATTTGTGTACAAATAGCAGCAAAGGTCCGACGATAAGCTATAGGGGGGGTACTATCCTTGGGAAGCTGACGAAGGTCACGGAGAACGTAGGTCCGGGGGTGAAGCCAAGGTGGCATCGTGCCTCAATTGTCAAGAAAATTTTAGGAAAGTGAAACGAAAGGTAATGTAGCAGCTGACGGTAGCGGACTCCCAGTGGTAGTAGAGAGGGAGGGCTGGCTGCCTGCATACCCTAAATCCAAGGAGGCGTCAAAAAAAGGGCATGGGTCGGCTAAGCAGGTATGGAAGACATGTTTAGCTTAACGACTCTAGGACAGCTCGCCGATTGGACAGCGGAGGTTCAGCAGTCTCAGTGTACAGGCTCTCCACATGGCTAATGTGTAAGTAAAAAGCTCCAGACGCTAAACGCAATCCACAGTGGTGGACAGAATCTAGACGCCAAAAAACAGGTGGACATGCAGAGGAGTAAGGTACGCTTCCGTAGTCCAATTTCAAGCACACTAAGGCGCGATAAAAGCGGAAGACGACCACTCAGTCCGCTCTCCAGGAGGTACCACTCAGAACACGGGGGGTTTTGAGGGATCGCAGACAGCGGGCCGAAAGATATGAAACATGGGAAGACCAGCACAGTCTTCTGTCGAACCCAAGTACCAATAATTTGGCGACGTCCGCGAACGGAAGGTCAACAGGGCCTAGATGTAGGGAAGGCGGATAAAATTACTTACAACGCCAAAAATGTACACAGACGGTCTCACTGGGAGACAAGTGGAAACCAGTTTCGATGATCCATGAGTGGAGGCCATCGAGACAACCTTGAATACGTCATTCAAGAAGGCTGGTCCGTTGAGATCTGTAGTGGACTGCATAATCGTCGACAAAGAGGGAACGCAAGACATCGGGAAGGAGACAACCCATAACTGGATTTATGGCGGTGGTAAATAATACAACGCTTAGCACGAAGCCCTGGGGCATCCCGTTTTCTTGGATGAAAGTACGGGATAGACTTGTTTCACCCGCACCTTAAATGTGCACGCTGTTAAGTTCACGGATGAAAAGAGGCAGCCGACCTCAAAAGCCCCAAGAGAACAATGTGTGAACGGTGCTTGTCTTCCAACGGGTGTCGTATGCCCTCTCCAGATCAAAAAAATAATGCTACCGATTGGCGTTTCCTGAGAAAATTTTTCACGATACAAGTGGAGAGAGCAACAAGATGGTCAAGTGTGGAACGATGCTTTCAGAAACAGCATTGGGCAGTTGTTAAAAGGTTACAGGACTCCAGTCACCAGCCTGAACTGTAATTTACCATACGCTCCAAGACCTTACAATCACTAATCGTGGGAGATATTGGGCGATAGCTAGAGGGGAGATGTTCGTCCTTTTCAGGTTTCGGAACAGGAATGACGATAGTTTCCCTCCTCTTCTGGGAAAGTACTGTCGACCCAAACTTGATTATGAAGGCGAAGGATGTAGCACAGACTAGGGTATGATAGATGCAGCAACATTTGGATGTGGGTACCATCTGGCCCCAGAGCCCAACAGCGAGAGGAGGAGAGTGCATGTTGACGTGGAGGCAGACAAAAATGTAGGTTTCCCAGTATTGAGGCAAACAAGATCCGCTTGGTGGAAGATATCAGTCACTAGGGAGCCTCTCGGAAAAGGGCACGAAGATCCCCATAGCGGGTGATGGGCGCTGAAGTCCGCAACCAGCAAATAGGGGGGGGGGGGAGGAGGGGAGGGGGGGGGGGAGCTGACCAAGGAGATCGGCTCTTGCCATTGGTGTGGGCGATGGACTGTATATCGTACAAAGAGAGAAGGTGAATCCAGAAAGGGAAAGACGTACAGTGACAGCTTGGAAGGAAATGTCTAAGAGAAATTTTGTGAGAATGGGTAGTATCATGGAGAAGACTCGTAAGTCCCCCATGAGCCGTAACGTCAGCAACAGAGGGGAGATGAAACAGGACTGATTGGAAATGAGGGGAGACAAAGCGATCATGTGGCTGTAGCTTTGCTTCCTGAAGACAGAAGATGTCTGGGGAGTAGGATCGTAAGAGGATCGGCAGTTTATCCCGATTGGAGTGAATTCCGCGGTTATTCCAATGAATAATTGACGTAGTGTGGACGAGAAATGGAAAAATATCACCACAGTTGCCGTCAGCTCAGCAACCGCTGAGAGCCGGTGGCCGATTCCGTGGAATGGCGTTCAGCCAGCAGCAGAAGGTCCTGATCTATAGGTTGTTCGGAGGCAGCTCCTGCCGCCAGTGATCGGCTGGTCGATCGGCCGCCAGCATTACGTCTTGGTGACACGGAAGACAGCCGAGGACGGCTACTGCTGGGTGGCGCTGTAGAAGAGACATGCAGTGGCGGAGAAGACGACGAACTGTTTTTCTTATGAGCCTTCTTGGAAGCGGAACGTTGAGATGGATGAGGAGTTGATGGCTGTGATGTCTGGGTGCGTAAAAAACCTCCACGAGTAGGCTCTTTTTTTGGAAGTCTGGGTGTTCAATTTTGGGGCCTGTGACTTAGCAAGAGCTTATGAAAGTTGAGCCTTAGAGTGAGCGGGTGATAGCGGGAAGGTTGAACAGGCGATCTTTGGGCTGGCCGATCTGACGACCGTGACGCTAAAGATGAGATCACAAGTCTATGGCTACCTGCTTAGTAGGTCGAGGACAGGCGAGGACAGTGCTGTATTTACCTGCTGGAAGCACAGTAGGCTTTCTACTGGCGAATAACTTACGAGCAACAAAGGTAGACGGACACCCTTTTACTTCACTCGTATTTCCTGACTAATTCGGCCATCTTTAAAAATGGGGCAATCTTTACAGGGAGCAGCGGGGTCGCCCATACAGTTGATGCAAAAAGGGAATAGGAGTGGACAATCCCCGTCATGTGCATTCCTGCCACAGGTAACGCATTTGGCCATATTGGAACACGACTAGCTGGTATGATTAAACCTCCGACACATAACGCGTACGGTTGGGGATGTAACGGCGAAATGAAATTATCTCATAGCCCGCTTTAATGTTCGATGGGAGTTGAATTCTTTCAAATGTCAAGAGAGAGAGAGAGAGAGAGAGAGAGAGAGAGAGAGAGAGAGAGTCAGTACCAATTCTTTTTCAACCCTTTTCATTACTCTACGTACAGCCGCTACTCCCTGATCGACAAGTGATTTTTAATATGCTCATTTGATAATGCGTCGAGTGATCTTTTATAAACCACCCCGCGCGATGAGTGAAGTACGATGTGCTTTCACCCGGACATGGAAGGTGTGTAGCATTGTAGTTCGAAGGAATTTTGTGCCCAGAGGGTACTGTGTTTCTAACAACAAGGTTCCATTTAATAATCGGGAACAAGACTTTACAGGACCCGCAATTGCGTCGACATCTTTCTGAATAATGAAAGTGTTTACCGTTGATAAGACTAGACCTTCGTCAGACCGAGAAACAACTAGGAACTTGGGCACAAATGGAAGAATTTTATGTGGCTGAGACTCCTCTAGCTTTCTTTTGTGGGCAGAAGTGGTAGAAGTAGAAGAAACATTGCGAAAGTATCCCCCACCATTACCGGCGTCTCCGATGGCGCGCTCCTTTCTAGTGGGGGCTTTCTCTGAGGACACTCCCAACTAAAGTGATTGTTCACACCTCAGGTCACAACTCCTGAGAAACGGACAGAGGGAACAATCGGAGTGTTCCGAAGGTACCAGCTCGGTTAATCAACCCTCCCTGGGCCTAGGCCTTACCAGGGGGTACGTACGTGCCCTACTTGTCTACCTGGGGCGAGGAAATACGCGTTACCCCGTCACAGACTACGCGTGGAAACGCGTGGGTCGTCAGCTTTCAGACACGCACAGGGAGGAGATTGGTTGGTTTAAAAGTGGGGGGAGGGACAAAACTAATATGTCATCGGTCCCTCGTTCCGATTAAAATAATTCCACAAGGGTGGGGGTAAAATAATCGAGACATAAAAAACAGCTGGAAGAAAGGAGATAACCACAAGAATGACGGAAGGGCAACAAACACTAAAATGGACACAATCGCACAATAAAATCACAGACACACATGAAACATGTTTGAAAGATCAAAACAAGAGAGCAGATTACCATGGCTGGCTGACCATGAGAATAGAAAGGAGAAGTCAGCCACTCTGCAACACATTAAAATCTCCACCCTAAAAGCACTAGGCTGGAGAACACACAGGGACAAAGGAGATGGGCTAAAACTTAGATCAAATGATATAACCCACCCTCACGAATAAAACTTAAAACTAAAGCTGCTGTCGAGGCATTGTCGCCCAACACCGAAGGTAGGGTGCTGGGAAAGTTAAAAGTCCGCTGCAGAGCAGCTAAAAGTGGGCAGTCCAGCAAGAGGTGGACGAGCGTCAGTCGTGAGCCACAGCGACACCGAGCTGGGTCCTCGCAACGGAGTAGGTGACAATACGTTATCCATGTATGGCCAATGCAGGGCCAGCAGAGGACAAGTGATTCCCTGCGAGAGGACTGCATGGAAGACTTCCACACATTCGTAGTCTCCTTAAGACACGCAGATTGTTGTGCATACTGTTATGCCATTCTGTCTCCCGAAGCCGAAAAACTCTGCGGCGGAAGACAGAACTTATGTCAGTTTCAGAGATGCTAATCTCCAGAAGCGGTTTCTGCGTAGCCTGTTTGGCCAGCCTGTCGGCAAGCTCGTTGCCTGGGATTCCGAAGTGTCCTGGGGTCCACATGAACACCACTGAACGACGGGACCATTCCAGGGCATAGATGGACTTCTGTATGGACACTAGGAAAGGACGGCAACGGTAGCACTGGTCGATAGCTTGTAGGCTGCTCAAGGAGTCACTGCACAGGAGAAATGCCTCGCCAGGGCATGAGTCGATGTGCTCATGAGCCCAAGATGTGGCCGCCAGCTCTGCAGTGGAAACACTGCTGCCATCTGGCATGAAGTGCTTTTCGGTATGTCCTCCACGAAGATACACAAAGCCTATGTGACCATCAGCCATCTAGCTGTCTGTGTAAACCACTTCATGGCCCTAGTACATGTCGAGAATCGAGAAGAAGTGATAACTTAGAGCCGCAAGGTTAACCGAGTCATTAGGGCCATGCGAAACGTCCGGAAGAATCTGCGGCCTAGCTGTACACCATGGAGGTGTACGTCAATGGACCTCGAGGAGAGGTGGTAACGGGAAGGACTTCAGTTCAGACAGAAGACACTGGACGTGAACCACTATCCTAAATCCTGACCTGGGATGCCAATGCGGGAGATGAACTGCCATGGTTGGGAAAAAGGAGACCTAATTCGGATGCGCAGGAGAACAACAAACATGTGCAACGTAACTGGCGAGCAGCACCCCAGTAGGTGTTGCTCAGGTAGCAGAGGACATTGAGGTGCTGCCAGGACTTCCGCTTAAGCTGACGAAGGTGAGGTGGCCAAGTCAATCAGGCATCGAAAAGCAGTCCTAAGAATCGATATGTCTCCACTACAGTGAGTGGATCATCACTAAGGTGAAGTTCTGGTTCTAGATGAACGGTACGACGCCGACAGAAGTGCATGACAAGATTTTGCAGCTGAAAAATTGGAAGCCGTGGGCTAGGACCCATGATTGTACTTTGTGAATGGCTCCCTGTAGGCGCTTCTCATTGACACCATAATGGAGGAGCAGTACGAAATGCAGAAGTCATCCTCATACAGAGACGGCGAGATCGACGGCCCTACAGCTGCTGCTGGAGTATTTATGGCCACTTTGGAATACCTTTCTCCCGAATACAGGGGAACTATGGGAGGCATCAATGGGAAAGAATGGAGCGACAGGAAGTTTTGGATAAAAATCGGGACTGGGCCCTGGAGACCCCACTGATACAATGTGGAAAGGATGTGACGTTGCCAGGTCGTGTCATATGCTTTATGTAAGTCAAAAAAGATGGGAACCAGATGTTGGCGTCTGGAAAAGGCTGTTTGGATAGCAGACTCGAGGAACACAAGATTATCAGAGGTAGAGTGACCCTGGCGGAAGCCGCCCTGACATGGCGCCAGCAGGCCACATTATTCCAGAACCCAACCAAACCGCCGACACACCATACATTCAAGCAGCTTACAAAAAAAAAAGTTGCTGAGGCTGATGTGCTGATAGCTACCAACATCAAGCGGTTTTTGACCGGGTTTGAGCACCAGAATGATGGTGCTCTCCCGCCATTGCGATGGAAAGACGCCATTGCACCAGATCCGGTTGAAGATCGCGAGGAGATGTCGCTTGTAGTCAGACGACAGGTGTTTAATCATCTGACTGGATCCCACCTGGCCCACGAGCTGTATCAGGGCAATGTGGTAGGGCGCTGAGGAGCTCAAACTCTGTAAATGGGGCTATATAGGGTTCACTGTGGCGTGTAGTGAACGAGAGGACTTTCCTTTCCATCCACCGTTTGAGGGTGCGAAAGGCTGGGGGGTAATTCTCTGACACAAAGGCTCAAGCGCAGTGCTCGGCAATCGCGGTTGCGTCGGTAGATAACACGCCATTTATTTTAATGCCAGGGACATCTGTTGGGGTTGGTATCCAGAAATACAGCTGATCTTCGTCCATACTTGGGAAGCTGACGTACCTATACCATCACTCCTTTTTTTGTCGTTTTATAACGAACGCGGACACAGAGCCGCTTAAAGGCTATCTGATGCTCTAGGGAAGCGTGTCGCTAATGTCGCTGTAGAGCTCGCCCACGCTCAGTAATTGCCTCAGCGACTTCTGGCGACCACCAACGGACTTTCGCCGGGGGGCACAGTAAAGAGCGAGGATCGCCTTTTCTGCCGCAGGAACGATTGTGCTAGTCACCTGCTCAACCATCATATCGATATTAGCATGTGGGGCAGAGTCAACGGTGACACTAGAGGTGAAAGTTTCCCAGTCCACTTTGTTTAAATACCGTCTGGGCAGGCGTCAATGGGCCTGACGCCGGGGCAGTGACAGGAAGATGGGGAAGTGACCACTATCACACAGCTCGTCATGTGCTCTCCAATGGATAGATGGGAGAAGTCCTGGCCTGCAACTTGATAAATCAATGGTCTAGTAACTACCTCGAGCGACACTGAAATGCGTGGTAGCCCCAATATTTAAGAGGCAGAGGTTGAACTGAGACAGTTAAGTTTCGACATCTTTGCCTTGGTCAGTAAGCATAGTGTCACCCCACAAGGGGTTATAGGAGTTAAAATCTCCCAAAAGTAGGAAATGTTTAGGGAGTTGATCAGTGCAGCTAATACATTCAGGGGTACTGCACCATCTGGAAGAAGATATATATTGCAGGGAGTTATTTCCTCTGTCGTCCTTATTCTGACAGCCACAGCTTCAAGAGGGGCTTGAAGGCGCACTGGTTCGCTACAAACTGAATTCAGGACATAGATGCAAACTCCAACTGACACTATTATAGTCTCTACAGTTCCTGTAATATCCCTTATAGCCATGGACGGCAGAGGTCCGCATTGCCAGGAACTAGGTTTCCTGGAGAGCAATGCAGAAAACAGGTGTAAAGCATAACAGTTTCCGTAGCTCCGCCAGGCGGTGGAAAAAACCGTCGCAATTCCACTGGAGGATGACACCATCTTGAGACTGGGAAGGCATGGAATTTTCAATGAGGCAGTTTACGCCTCAGGGTCACCTGCTGCCACAGACTTTTTGCCTGAGCAGTTTATATCCATTGTGTCTGAGGGTCTAGCGAGATCCAGGTCCTCATGGAAGCCAGAATCTCCATCCCATCTTCAGACGCAGAGCTTACAGGTAGTGGTGGTGTGGACGTCACCCCTAGTTTCTTATTCTTAGGGGGTCTTCTTTTTCGATTTCTCGCGCTGTTCCTTGGGTTTCTCTGGCTGGGAAGACTTCACTGAATTAGTCTCCGGGACTGAGGAAGAGCGTGAAGCCCTACAATCAGTTGCTTTTGGGCTCTTCAGCCACTGGCGGGTGCCATCTTTCCCACTATCAGAAACCAGCGAAGGGAGTGACCTAAGGGACCCCTGGACCATATTTAAGCTCTTATGAGGTGTGATGGTAACAGAAACATCCCCCAACTTGCCCCAAGTGAGTAATGCCCCTGACTGGGGAGATGTTGCTGGTTTTATAGAAACTGACCCAAACTTGTCCTAAAAAACTAATGTTTCATGGACATGAAAGATTCCCCATCAACTCTCGTACATATGAGGTACCAGGACGAATAAGCTTCACTGCCATTCTTACTCTGGCGTTCCTTCCATGGTGTGGCCACAGAGGGGAACAGCTTGTGATCATATTCCTCGGCATTAAAGTTAAACTTTGCCAGTTTAGAAACTGCTGGCGGTGGACCACCTGCAAGAGATGACGTACTACACTTCATGGCGTGTCACCTGCCTTGATGCCACCCACTCTGACCAGACCAAGGGCCCTCCCCACAGGCGCAACCCAGCCACAGCAAACGCCACCTGGTATCCACTCCTTGGTATATGTGGGGAGTTAGCGGTGCAGGCATCAGCAGAGCGATCTGTGTGTGGTCAGGGGGCTACAACCAACAGGGTACATGGCGGCTGCACAGCAACGGACTGGTTACCATGCTCGATATGAGGTACAAGGAAGTCCATGGTCATCATCTGCACAGAAAGTGACATTGCGTAGTTCGTGGTGGAAAACGCACCCAAGTATGTGTCCTCGCCCAAGAGATGGAGAATAGGCGGGACTGTAATGCGACGACGACAAATTGGGCTAAAGATCTCAATGCACAATGGACACGATGCACCATGTAAGGCGCCCTTACCGAATTGGCCCGCTCTTCGGGAAAATTTTGAAAAATGCAGATCAAACCCTACAGGGGACTATCACATAAAGGCCGAAACATGTGAAACTCCTTTTAGTCGCCTCTTACGACAGGCAGGAATACCTCGGGCCTAATCCCCAGACCCACAGGGGGTACGCACAGAGAGGAAAGAAAAAAAGGAGGAACAAAGAAAAGGAAGGGAGAGAAGAGTTCTCGAACGCCGTAGTGGATAAGAAGGTAAAGAGAAGAATCAAGGAATGATAAGGACAAAGTAAGGACAGATAATTTACATTGTAGAGATAAAAGAGAAACCACTTCACTCTTTCATAACTGTCCGTATCCGGACGTAGGCACAAAACATACCCCCGAAGAGAGGGAGAAGGGAAAGGGAAGGGGGACGGGAGGTAGGGATCGGGGACAGGGAGGGATATGGAAAGGAAAAGTATGCAGCCCGGAAAGGAAAGAGCTACACGAATTCGGGGTCCCATGTTCGCCACGCACATATCCACAAAAGAGTTGTGGGGCCCCCTGGAAGGGTGAGGGGGGGGGGAGGGGAAAGGAATCACTTCTGTCTTATTCGACGACTTTCCGTCAGTTACTCTGTTATTACGAACTGTGTCCTCTCCGACAGGATATCACGAATCCAGTCGCATAACAGGCAGTATTCCATAAGCTCACAGTTTAATTACAAGCCACTTGTGAAGGTATGGTGTCAAAAGCATTCTGGTAATCTTGAAACATGAAATCAATTTGAGGCCTTTGTCGGTAACACTCAAAACTTCGTGAGTGTAAAGAGCTAGCTGTGTTTCACAAGAACGATGTTTTCTAAATCCGTGCTGACCGTGTGTCACCAACCAAACCGTTCTCTTCGAACACGCTGTACATTCCAAAATCCTGCTGCATATCGACGTTAATGATACGAGTCTGTAATTTAGTAATTACTCCTACTGCAACTGTGGATCTTTCCGTCTTACTCGGAAGGCCGGCTACAAATTGCTGCTACAGGTGGCTGGCACGAGCAGCTTTGCAGCCAGCGTTTAGTCATCGCAGCTGCGCTGGCGAGGTACGAGGCAGTCTTGTGGGTCGTCTATGTAGCCACATCTTTCTCATGCAGGTAGGTAGGTAGTTGAGAGATTCCTGGAAATTACAGTCAGACATCATCCAGTAAAAGGAGTAGACGAAACATGCGGGATGTAGTCTTGGAGTTTTAGCTATCACCTCGGAAAAAAATGACGTTATCTAATTAATGATTTTGCTTATTTGCAGGTACACGTTTACAGTTTGGTACACAATGATATCCCCAAGCCACCGTACTTTATCAAGCCATAACAAACAAAATGCCGCAGTCCATCGGTAAGTTGGATTACCATGCGGTAATTTGTTCACTGCAGCGGCGTAAATGTTGCACCTACGTCAGGACAATCCAGTCGGCTCTTGCGGCATGATACAGTACCGTAGATATATATATATATATATATATATATATATATATATAT
Source organism: Schistocerca cancellata (assembly GCF_023864275.1). Lineage (NCBI taxonomy): Eukaryota > Metazoa > Arthropoda > Insecta > Orthoptera > Acrididae > Schistocerca > Schistocerca cancellata. The sequence goes on along the minus strand of NC_064626.1, from coordinate 724,743,002 downwards.
ATATATATATATATATATATATATATATATATATATATATATATATATATGTGTGTGTGTGTATGTGAGAGAGAGAGAGAGAGAGAGAGAGAGAGAGAGAGATTGATTTTTTCGAGGTGGCTGTTAGAACTTCATGACTGTTGTTCCGATGTGACAACTGTAATTTCATACAACATACACGATTTATATCTAAATGATGTGGAGGGAGTGTCGTGGAGAAATACTTTAGAGTGATTAAACTAGTTTCCAAGTACCTGTATCAGCGTCTTTCGCGGGCTAACTAAATACGATGTGCATTCGTTTGTCCACTTGCAGTTAGCCTCTATGTTCAGAAAGACAAGACGCCATACGATTGTTTCCAGATTTTATCAGAATAATTTCAGTAATACTTAGAGGGCACGGGGGCCTTTGTTCGACCGCCCCCTCCCACCGGTGTCACCAAGACCAGCTGGCCTAAGATGTACATTACCTATGAGGAACAGCATCTAACGAGATGCGTGCACCTTGGAGTTATGGGCGCCATTTTACTGGTCATGGGTCACTATGGCTCCCAAGGGTTTCCTATTCCTCGTCGAATCCGTAAAATGAATCGTCGTCACCATCACCAGGGCAAAAGAGGCGTCTACACACTACTAGATACTTACGTCTAAACCAATGCTTCACAGCTAACGTGCTCCGCAAGCACACGGTGAGCCGAGTGCTGCGAAAAAGAAGTGCTGTACGCTTCTATCGCCAAAGAAGAACTTCAGGTCTGGACAATTTTCGCAATATGAACATCGCGCGTGATGATCGTGGTCTAAGCACCCAGATTTTTACTTCTGTTTTAGAGAGTAAATCACGCAGTCACATAGAGAAGATGGGGAACGAAGCGGAAAGTGGGGATTGTCCATTATAAGAGGAGTTTCCACCAGTTGTTTGCTGCGGTAAATGCTGCCCTATCATACGCCGACATTTTTGTTGACAGACATTTAATGATCCATGCAGTAAAAGTACATTGCAGGTAGGCTATTTGTTAATGGAGCTTTGCATTGTAATCGCTTCTGTGGCTAAGCCTCTAGCTGAAGGTTTACTTCAAGGAAAGATACTGAATCCGGTTTCAAAAGCTAACGTTTATGTTCGACAAACAGACATGCCGACCACATGCCCCTTGAACACCGTCATACAGAGACACCCTTATCCAGTCGAAGATAACACACGGAAGAAACAACGACTGTCAGAAACGCATGCGGATTGTGTAAGTACTAAGCTTTTAAGACTGTTGCGACTTTACGATTTAAATGCCAGCTATCTTAAGATTGATAAAGTCTTGACACTCGCACACTCTTTCGGGCACAGGATGTCACGTGTCTGGGAACGTATTCTCCTTCCCTAGATTTTCTTTTGTTTTGTTTGCTTTCGCAGACGCAATGCAGTACTAAAAACCTTTTACAATTTGATACCGCAGAACAGATTGTTTTATGTTCTTCCATTTTTTTAAATTTCTTTTCCTTGTAACCAAGACAAATTGAACAGACGTGTTTCCCTATGTTTTTCTTTACAAAACAGTGAGTTACTTAAAGATAACAAAGGGATGGATCCTCAGAGGAAATCAAGTTGAGGCACAGTAGGTAACAAACTGCTAGCAGTATCTTCTGTAGCGCTACCCTGAGTCATTGTGAAAACTGGTGTAAGAAGTATTCACATTACCGCAGCTAACGTACCACCTTCAGTCGGTTTCATTAGTTTTTCCATCAAAATACACGATGTGCTTCGGTGGCGGTACATGCAATTTATGGATATGTAACACAGGTCCGAGGATGACTAAGTCGTATCATATAAGCAACAACGACAAAATTTCCAATTTTCCAGTGATCTGTAGACGATGATAAAATGAATGTAGATATTTTTGTAATCGCTTTATCTGCGCAACTTGCACATAGTGCTGCGCACACACCAACCGCTCCTATGCTGACATGACATCACAAAAATTTATTCAGTCCAGTTCGAACAGTGTCACATGCACCGAGAATTCTTGCTAGAATATCCACTTCACTCTCGACAATTTTTTATGACAAAAACCTTTTCATACTATCTCACAAGAAAAAAATCAAGTATGTAAGATCATTTGAATTAATTGCCCACAAAAATTAACCTCCGTTTCCTATCCACCTCCCGGCCTATGTAAACCACAGATGTTTACGAGCAAAATGCGCAAAATGAGTTAAGGCGTCATCTTGGAACCACATGCGCAAACGAAGATCAATTATAAAGCGACGGAGCGAAGCATTGCTTTTGAGTGGAAAGAAGCGCAGGTCATTCCCGTTGTCAGGAAGAGACGTCAAACAGACTGACAAAACCACAGGCGTATATCGCTGACGTCAGTATGTTTTAGAATTTTGGAACATTTTTTACGCTCGTGGATTTTGATATTTCTGAAGACAGAAAACCACGTCTGTCAATCAAAGTGGATTCCGCTAACAACCCTCGCATGAAACCCGGCTCACTCTGTTCGTTCACGAAACCCAGAAAACAGTGGATGCCAACAGCCAGGTTTCCGTCGCGTTTCTTAACTTCCAGATGGCGCATTATGCAGTTCCGCACTACTGCGTAATGAAGAAACTACGAGGGTACATTGTATCAGAACAGATGTGTAAGCATATTGAAGAGTTCCTATTAAACAGAACACAGGATGTCCTTCTCAACTTAGAAAATTCTGCAAGAGTAAAGGTAACTTCGGGTACAGCCAAGTGAGTGTTATAGGACCGTTACTTTCCACACTGTACACTGCTGGCAAGAAAGTTAAGCACCCAAAGCGGAGGAGGAAGCGAAACCAAACTCCACTGTTTGAGAGGGTATACGATTTTTTTTTTTTTTACTGAATAAAAATCTGCCTGCTCAGCAGAGTGGTAACGTGTTTGCCTACCATGCAGCGGGCCCTGGTTCGATTCCCGGCCGGGTTGGAGACTTTCACCGCTTGTGGACTGGGCGTTGTGTTGTCACCACCACCACCACCACCACCACCACCACCACCACCACCACCACCACCACCACCGAAGCGCTAGTCGTCCAATGTGGCCTTACCTAAAATAAGACTTGCACTCGGCGGCCGAACTTCCCCGGAAGGGAACTCCCAGCCATCAATGCCACACGATCATTTCATTTTTTTATCGATTACAAAATGAAAACAAATGCACAAAGAAGTTGGCTGTATAAGCCCTCTTATCAGAATGACGTTGCAACCCCTCTGGCCAAGACGCATGCAATGATTCGGTTAGGAAAGGTGTCACTTGGCTGCTGTGCTCTACTGAGGCAAGCTGGCCCGCAACTATCCTAACTGATCCTTGACAACCTGGATACTGACACTAGGAGGAAGTTTACGTCCTAACTGGTCCCACACGACTTCTATTAGGCACATATCTGGGGAGCTTGCTGGCCATGGAAGTAAATCGACATCACGCAGACAGTTCATGGAGCCACGTTCATTACGCAGATGAGCATTGTCCTGTGGAAAAATGGCGCCACTTGACTGTTGCATGGGAGGAAACATATGAGGACGCACAAACTCCGTGACGTACTACTGCGCCTTTAGAGTTCCCTACTAGAAGTGACTAAGTCATACACGAAGCCAGGAGTAACACTGCTGTGCCTTTCCAATATGTTGGGAAAAAAATGGGACCTCTCGCCAGGTCGCCATGATGCTCGCCGACAATGGACGTCCGAGATAGTGCGGAATCGTGATTCATTACTGAAACAATGCGACACCACTCGTCAGCAGTCCATGCTTGCCGGTCGCAGCACCACTCTAAACGAGCCGTTTGTGTTGTGTTAACTGCAGGCTACACGCGCGACGTTGATTTCCTAGTCTGGTTGCTGCTGCTAACGCTGTCTCACAGGAGTATGCGGTATCTCCGTGTCCTTCACAATGATCGCTCATCATCTGACACCGTTCACGTCCCTGTTATATGCTACCAAACCCGGTAACAGTTCGTGTATGAAGTTACAATGACATTCTTTCGTTCGTGCCTTCTAAATATTTCACTTTTTTGCCACGCAATTTATATAAGTGACCTAGTGGTAGCGTGATGTTCCACGCAGGTTTTCGCGGATGATTTTGTTATTGTTTAAAGTTGCAACGTTGGGAAACTGTAGCGAACTACAGGAAAATCGCAGAGGATCGACGATTGGTGCAACGAATGGCAGATGATCGTCTGCATAGGTGTAGACGGGAAAAATCATTACTTGAAGCAATAACATAAAATATTCATCGAAATGAATACGAAGCAATTTTAAGTGAAACTACCACATGAAACTGAGCGCAATTAAGACATATGCCACAATCACTACAAAAATCCTCACGAACTGTAATCCATTCGAAAAGGAGGTAGTTTACAAAATTCTCGTTCGAGCAATACTGAATATTGCTCATCAGTCAGAGATCCGTGCCAGATAGGAATGACGAAGGAAATACAGAAGCTCGAAAGAAGTAGGCCCTACAGCGTGTTTCGTTACAGATTTAATTTAGTATGCGCAAAAGCGTCACGCAGATTCTCAGCGAGCTGCAGTGGCGGACGCTACGAGAGAGGCGTTCTGCATCGCCGTGTAGTTTACTGTTAAAATTCCGAGGCCGTGCGTTCCTAGAAGAGTCATCCATTGCATTGGTCCCTCCTACGTACATTTCGCGATAAGGACATGAAAGTAAAATTAAACAGGGTCTAGCTCAGATGCAGGCTTACCAACAGTTATTCTCCCTATGGATCATTTGCAATTGGAGCACGGATACGGTAAGTGACAGTGGTACACGAAGTACCCTCCACCACACAATACGCTATCTAATCTGAAGTATCCGGACACCTGTTAGTGGCTATTAATATGTGGTGTGTCCGCCCTTCGCCTTTTTGACAGCTTGAAGTCTGCTGGGGACACTTTCAATGATGGGTTAATGTATGTGGAGGAATGACATCCCATTCTTACTCACGAGCCGAAAAGAGAAGGTGGCGATGTTAGACGTTTTACTTGTCCCAAAAGTGTTCGTCTGTGTTCAAGTCGGCAATCTGGGCAGGCCAGTCTATTTCGGAAACATCACTGTCCACAGAGCATTGCCTCACAGATTTTGCTTTATACACGGTGCATCGTCTGTGAACTGTTCCTCCACCGTATGCAATACACAATGCTGTAAACTATGTTCATATTCATCGGTACTTGGTGTTTTATTAAGCGTAATAAGCAGACCACACCTTAACTACGAAGATCACCTTCAAACCGTAACACCACCCCCTCAGACTGTCATGTTGGCAATACACGTGATGACAGCTGACGTTCTTCAGGCATTCATCAACCCAATCTCTCCACTGGAATTCAGTAGGGTGTATCGTGATTCATCACTCCACATTACTCCTTTCCAGTCATCCACCATCCATTGCCGTCGCTTAGCACTGACTACAGAAATGTGTAGCTCCTGAGAAGCTGCGTGACTATTTTATCCCATTCCTGTTAACACTCTACGCACAGTCACTGTGCTAGCTGGCCTGCTACTACCACTTTGGAACTCACGCGTGATTCCTTCCGCTGATTTCAGGCCATCTCTTACCACTACCCTCTGCGATGTTCTACAGTCTCTATCTGTCGATGCGTGAGTTCTGTTGTCTGGTCTTTGTTTAGCTACTGCTGTTCCCTCCCATTTCCATTTCACGATCACATCGCAAAGATTCGATTTCGGCAGCTTTAGAAGGGTTGAAATGACCCTGAAAGATTTTTTTAGTCAGGTAACATCCAATGACTAACTCACGTTCGAAGTCCTAGAGATTTCACAACAGAATACCCCCGCCTCCTTTTATACTAGCGTGTCCGCCTTTCATGGCGTCTAGTGTTCAGTTCCGCATTACACAGGGATGTCCGGATACTTGCATCAAATGTGTATTTCACAGGCGGTATTGGCAACTAGATGAATGTGGTAGAGTTCGAAATTCGTGAGAATTTAGTCATTCCCAATTAAGTATCACATCGGACGGCCCCGATGTCGGCAAAAAATTTTGATGTCTATTTCTCCGTGAGACTGATCATTTGACTTTTTCTTCTAGTGCCTTTTTCCCGCATCCGCGAAGGGTCGGCATTGTTATTAACAGATTTGGCGTAGTTGGATTAAGGGTTGGCCGGAAGTCCTTCCTACCACCACCAACCCCCCCCCTCCGCCAGGACGAAATACGTGCCACCCAACTGTCTGCGTGTAGTGTTATTCATGTGAAAGTGAGCGATTGTTATTTAACTGTGTGCCCGTCGTGTAACTAAGAAACTAGGGTGGGACTTGATACCATACCGGTATTCACCAGTGAGACGTGGGAAACCGCCTAAAAACCACATCCAGACTGGCCAGCACATCAGCCCCTGTCGGTAACACACCAAGCGGATTCAATCCTGGGTCGGCGCACATCCCCGCCTCAGAAGCGGCGCTTTAACACACATGACTGTCAGGGCAGGATAGACGGACCATTTGTGGTTCCTTTTTCTTGATACGGTTGCCAAGGGCTGTTCTAGTTATGTCATGTATCATCCTATTCAAAAGCTGTTTTGTTGCGGACACCGTTATTCACACGAATCTTAATTCAAGATCTTACTTTGGAATGCGCGGATATGCAGGGGGAAAACATGCGAAATGAACAGGGGCCCTTGAGAATTGGTTCCGTACTGGCTATTAAATTTGGAAGAAGACGGGGACTTGGTCGTTGAATTTCCTTTCTCGATCGATTAAACAAGAGCATCGCTTATTAATGACAGACAGGTGTGACCGGGGCAACAAAGGAGGGAGGCAACCCGAGTGCACAGAAACTTGTCTTAAAAAACGTGCCCTCGAAGTAGGAACCAGCCACGGATACTGGAACTAGCTAAACGCACGCTGAATGTTTGCCGCCAAAGGCTAAGGCACAGGAAGAATTTGTGCAGATTAATACATCTTGCTGACAATCGAAATCCGGGTGGTTTGAATTTTTCTGGCGTAAATTCAGTTACTTCGTAAGTGCAGATGCAACGTAGCTCTGATTTTGTTTAGATGACTACTCCACTTCCGGTAATTATATGTCCAGGACTTGTCTTCCAGTGTATTCCGTGAGCCTGATGCGATTTCTGGCACTGACCTCAATTCACTCCACCGAGTAGAAGGTTGTATTTCTCCTATTCAGTTCCGTTCCCTACGCCCTCACGTAGATATTCACTTCTCCTTCCAGATAAAGTGAATCTTGGGAGACGATACAGCGAAAGATAAACCATCAACAGATACTGTGCGACAAATCCTTGTATCCAGTACCGATTTGCCTTGCGTTCCGAGTTCTGTAAGACGCAACAGTAGCTCAACAGTTATGGAGTTAGGCCCATGGGAAGCGTCCAGACCTTGGCCAATCCAAAATGATAAAGATTTCGTCACGTGTCCATTAACTGAAATTCCAGAGGATGCTCCTGTTCTAAGACCACTAACAATAGTAGCGAGGTGGTCCACGTATCTCATAAATTTGAGCACTCCTATCACAACCTCGTGGCTGATGAGGTCGAATGCATTTGAAAATTCTAGGAAGACCAATGCTCGTATCGTGCCAGGTTCTACTGAGGAACAGACTATTTCGGCAAGGAACAGCACTATATTGTTAAGTTCCCACTGTCTTTTCCAGGGCGGTTTCCGAACACCTTTTAGTTGCTCGCGTAACTATTTAACATCTGTATTGAGCAGCATGACGGAACATAGGTTGCTCTCTTGAATTCAGTCAACTGTCTTTGAGAGAACTGTGACGTCGTCTTTCAACGTGTTGGGAGCTGTAGCACCTCGCTGTATATCATTAACAGAAGCATGCAAGGCATCTTAAAGAATGTTCCAGTACAACCGATAAAATTTTGCCCCACCCCCAACCAAGCCCTGGCGATTTCCCTTTAGCTACACGGAAAGGGCGTCGCAAATTTCTTGTAAGTCTTCTAGGAGGTCCCTGTCCGCATCCTGCAAATGACCTTGCAGAATGCCGAAGAATGTGTTACAGTCCTGACCGTTCATGTCGTGACTGGCATGTAGATCGCTACAGTGGGCACAGTCGTGGTTGTGGTCCAGAATTTCTCGCTGGGAGTTCGTTCGCTGACCGGTAGCGCTCAAGATTTCAGTGATTTGCTGTCCTTTGCGATGATGCGTGAGGTGCATCGCGTGGAGACGGAACGCACGTTCCTCTGTTAAGTCTTTGGGCTGGGACTGCGGGGAGATTTCACAGAGGTGTTATCACCAAAGCTCAGCAATACTGACCTTGAAAAAAAATTAATTTTTGCTTACGCGACAGCACCGATGAAAGTAGCCTTTCGGTTTAAGTATTTGATATTTTGATGGTAAAATTAAATGCTGTGCTTGAGTCAGAATCATTTCTGTCTGGCATGCCGTTTGACAACAAGCCTGGGTTTTGAGTAACTTAGCCACCAAGTCAAGACGCCAGTGCGAAAGTATTTGCTCCCATCCGTGCGTTATTTCCGTTTTGAGCTGAGAGTCCTCTAGCAGACTGGCGTTTAGTTTGCAGTAGCCGAAGCCGCTGAAAACTGACAGATTGTGCGTTGGTCGAACATAAATAAACACAATGATCGGAGAAATTGACAGAGCCTATGTCATCTTTCAATGTGTGTGGCCGAAGAACAGCGTGCTGGCCGCGCAGTGAGAGAAGTAGGTGAATTGGACGCTGTTACCATGTAGGATTACCCAGCTATCAAGCAGTCGAAGAGCCGTAACGTGGGTTTCAAGCTCGTAGCAGTGGTGGCAGTACAGCTTGCTACAAAAATATCGGCACTGGCGACTTATTGGAGGAGTGCGGTATGTTCCGCAGAGAAAATTTGCAAGAGGGCGTATCTCATGGTCACGCGTAATCATGGTAACATTAATTGTGGTTATGTTGTATGCTTGACACTGCACATTATGTACCCACTAGGACGTCTAGTCGGAAATTGCGCAGGGTTCTTCTTTTGTGTACATATTTTTATCAGAGGTATCAACAGAGCGAGGTGACGCAGCTGTTAGCATAATACACTAATTTGGAAGGACGACGATTCAAATCCGCGTCCGACCATTGAGATTTAGGACTGCCGTAACTTCTCAAAATTGCCCCAACCAAATGCTTGGATGGTACCTTTCAAAGGGCACGGCCGATTTCCTTGTGCTCCGTCTCCAATGACCTCGTTGTCAATGGGACGTTAAACCCCAAAATTCTTTTTTTTACGCGATCAGATGTGCGTTTCGTTATTCGTTCCGTCTTTTTAATGGCCGCGATCGTTTTCAAATAGGCAACCTGCAATTGTTCGGAAGTATTTTGCGCCCCCCCCCCCCATATGCAACACTGATCTTTTTCGTAACAGGGGATGGACTGTAGTCGTTTCCCTATCGTGCTCTTGTTACGCAGCAAAGCCTGAGGCAAAGGGAAACGAGGGAGAGCGAAAGGTCGGTGAGTTACTTGTCCTCGCTCAGTATAATGTGCGGCTCCATGACAGCTCCGTTCGCTCACTCTATAATATTTGCAACTATGTACATAATACATCAGTTTCTCACTTTGCACGAGCAACGATTCAAAGTTATCATATTCTATTCACAGAGTTAGTCCACAAAGGATTTGGCTTAGTACCTTTCGGCTGTCATTTTCGGTTGGTTGGTGAGGGTTAAGGGACTCATCAGCAACGTCTTAAGTCCCTCTGTCAACAGTGTTCATGTAGTTTTAGTGTCGGCCGACAGAAATTTGACTGAATTATGAAATTATCAGGAGCGGTAAAAGCGAGACATTGAAAGCAGTATTGAGGTCAGAGCTGAGAAATAATTTAAAGAGACGTTGAATTATATTGGAACGCTCGGTATGTAGGTCAGAGCGGACGGGAAGTCTCCCAGAGCTCATCAGAGGCGAGAGAAACTCCGCTCGCATACGACCCTCTGCCATCATGATTAAGGACGAAAACAGTTACAGGGTCAAGAATGCCTTCAGAGTGAGAGATTCGTAACAATAAACATGACGAAGCCAAAAACATAATGGACATCAGCTGAACCACAAACAATAAAAGAAGGTGAAGGGGACAGTAGATAGCTGGGGCAGGCGAGTGTACGTCGAAGCTCTGTTTATGATGAGGGTCGTCCTTTCCACAGCCGTCCCACGACGATCAACTATAGCGAAAGAGAGAGAACATTACCTGCTATTCATCGGAATGCTACCCCAAAGACGGAAAATAGGGTGCGGTAGAAAAAACGGACGAAGTATTTAAAAGCAATTAAAACAGAATAGAAGTGGGTTGACAAAGACAGCTGGCAAAGGAGGTAGGATTGAGGTTCCCACAGACCCAGCCTGGGGCCGGAGATGCCACATACCCAAATACTCAACTTGCTACGAAGGCAGTTTAAAACTTTGTATCTGAGACTAATACCACTGTGAGAACGAAGGACCAGCTCAAATGTCCTTCAGTTGTCCACCAATATTAGAGGCAGAGATCCGGAAGACCGTGCCTAGCACGAAGAGCCACAAGCAAGGGGTATTGCACCATGATTTAAGATAATGTCTGACTCCACAACCATAATGTGGGGGTGACTCCTTACATGAAATAAAACTGTATTAATCTGATGCGATCAATGCCGATGCGACATAGGACGATGGATTCCTTCTGGGAGGAACGGAAAAAGGAAGAGCGACATGCAGCAATAGTCTCCTTGGTAGTGCGGAGTTTATGGAAGGGTGCAAAAGGAGACCAGACCTAACTCAGTCTTCGAGTGAGCAGAAATCTTATTTTCGGCTGCAAATTTGCACCTGTGATTGTCAAAGCGAATCTGGACAAATAATAGCTTATCTACCCAAACGGTTGACCAGTTAATTCCCTGGTATACCCACATGACATGAGACACAGATAAATATAGTTGAGCATGCAGTGTAACTGAAATGAAAGAGATCATGAAATAATAGCACATGATAAAGCAACATCGATCCACAGTCTGTATACTGCTTATTTGGTCACTACAAATTAAAATGTGGTCGAGGGAGATCAGTTCAGTAAAGATGTAGGCCTCTTTTAACGGCTATCAGTAGGAAAACAAGGGAAGCTCATTCTAAGGGGATTGGCCGGATGACTCAGCAAAGAACCTCAAGGCGCACTCCAACTGATAATCCTACCCGAAGGCAGGTGTCAGGGGGTCTATGCTGCTTGTATGCGAAAAGAATTTGGAAAGTAGGATGATCAGGAAATTTTCACACGGTGATAGCGTAAGTGAGCAATAGATTGTACCGTCGCAACTGAAGAGGCAAGATTCCCGCTTCGGCATTAAGACTAATCCTGAAGATGCCACTACCTGTCTTTCTCCATGATGGACTGACATAATCCATTTCAAACCTGAAGGTGCCGCTAAGCCATAAACTTGGCAACCACAGTTCAACTGGGACGAGACCAGGACCCAGTAAATACGGAGGAGAGTAGCGTCATCCGTACCATAACAGGTGAGAGCAAGAAAGCAATGAGCACTAAGCTTTCGTATAAAGCCCGTCTTTAGTCGATGAAAATGGGGCAGCCATGTCATCCTCTTTTTAAAGAGGAGTTCCAAAAATTAGAACTGTACAATAACATCTAGGTTCTGGGTATCTACGTAGGAGTCTGGATAATGATGGACCGTGGAACAACGACAGAAATTCGTTACTCGCTTTTTCGTGGGACAGAACTGAAAGCCACGGAAAAGGGACCAAGCAGAGGTCCTTCGGATGGCGTCTTGGAGCTGGCGTTCAGCCAAGGCTACAGATTGTGACCTATACCAGATGTGAAAGCCGTTGATATACAACGCGCGGGTGACCAGTGGTCCGACGGACATCACTAGCCCACTGATGGCGACGAAGAAGAGTAAGCCAGTGTGTTAATGACGAACGAAGGTCTGGAGGGTCCTCGAAAGCCCCAGTCAGGGAGGCTAAGTAAAATGTGATGATTAGAAGCAGTTTAATACGCCTTATGAAGGTCAAACATACTGCAATGAGCTGCTGGCGTCTGAAAAAGCCTGAGCGATTGCCGATTCCTATGTAGCCAGAGAGCCGATTGTGGAGGGTCCCTCCCAGAAACAACACTGATAGGGGGACAAAAAAACATACCGATTCGAGTGCTCATAATGAACGTCCGGTTACCATCATTTCCAGCAGTTCGCAGATCACTTTGGTATGGCCAATCGGTTGGTAGCTCTCGAGATTCTCTCTGGTTTATGATTGAGACCATGATATCATTGTGAAGGAGAAACATCTTCTAGGCAAACACAGTTGAAGACGCTGAGAAGATGGAGTTTTTCAGTAGCTTCAGACGTTAGATCATCTGAGTATAAATCTAATCAGGGCTTTGGTGTTCTTGTCGTTAAGAGACAAATTTAACCATTATTACTATAAAATAATGAAAAAAGATTTACTAGGAAGTTCAAGCTAAAATCGCAATGCCAACGAAGTAAGCAGCAACACTAATGTTTCCAGGAATCGACATCAGGTTTCCATACTGCAGAATGTGTGTAACGAGGCGCGGAGCCATATCAACAGGTAGTGGGAGCACTACAGGTATTACCGGCGAGCCGTTAACCCAAGTTCTGCTGGTGGCTTTCAGGACTAGACGGCCACCGTGCACACTTCCAGGGCTTCTAGCTCTCCGAACAACGGGTTTCACCGCACTGGTTTGTCGTTTAACATCTGCACAATTTCCTCTTTAATCATTCGTGATTTTGTTTCAATTTACACTTGGAGAGAAACAAGCGGCGAAAGAGAAGTATAGCCAGAGATGCACTACTAACAGAGTTGAATGGTAGAATGAATACACAGAAGGAAAGATTCTGCATTCGTCCGAGGTCTTAAGACCATGATAGAGGAAGACTTCAAGCCAGGATGGTGGACGGTATCGGGATAACGAAGTAAAAGCTCAATTCGTTATTGGCAATGAAAAGCAGATTCTATAAGCTACATCACTGTACCACTCTTATTTACTGTCATCACATCAATACCCTCCGACACTACCACAATACCATCAGAAGACTATTTTTTACTTTTTGCTGTATGGGATAACGCCCACTGCGAACTTATGCGACTTGGCCACGTACTCAGTACTACTACTACTCCCATCAACCAGAAATTATTAAGAATTATAGAGCTTCTGTTTTTATAGTACAGCCGTCTTTTTGTTTACGGTATTTCTACGGTTAGTCTATCAAAGCTGGAAAAACATCAACAGTTGGTTAGAAAACACTAATGAATCTTCATGTTCTCCGCGCGTTATGTAGTCGAAACAGACGTTCCATTCGTTGAATAATCATCGGTGTAGGACAGTGCACAGGCCAGCACCATGTTGATTTAAAGCACTGGTTTACCTGCCACTGATATCTGTAACAATGGAATCCCCTGCTGCCACAATGGTTAGACATTAGCTGCTGTAGTTGAATAGGACACCTCCGACTTTCAAGGAAATGTTTTCATAATGATGTTCAGTGTTTTAAATAAATGTCAAATGGGAGGTGACCAGTGATCTTTACTTCAACTGAAATATAATTCCAGTATTAATTTCATCCTGTGTAACCCAGTACTTTAACGAATTATCTATTCGAAGTGAATTATCAACTATCAACCAGAAAATCCTAAAGGATAGTCCGTGGGAGGGGCGGAGGGGGGGGGGGACACCCTGTCACATCCCTCGCGCCCCTTGTGCTGTTACGAACAGCGACCAGCAGCATTCGCTACACAGAACTGATAGCACGGGAGTACGAACTTCGGCCGTAATGGAGACAAAATTTGCTTGCTTCTTTCATTTCTGTGTACCGCACAAATAAACTGAGCGGTATTTGGATTTTCCAGTCCTCATGGTAGCCAGACAGCTACATAGTATATTTGTTAACAGTATCCCCGAGACGTACGATAATTTGATTTCCAGCTCTCGCGTGAAATAATATGAACAAAGAAAAGCAGTTCTTTCGACGAGACTTCACAATTGAGATTCGAACACTGCGACGCCTCAGTATTTCGATACCCAGAGAGAGTTGTCTTCTACGTCAAACCAGTGTAACGTCAGTCCTCGTGATTCTTTATTACGTATGTACACTGGTCAGCCAGAACATTGTGACCACCTATCTAATAGCCAGTATATCCATTTTTGGCACGGATAACAGCGACTACGCCTCGTGGCATGGAAGCAACGAGGCCTTGTTACGTCGCTGGAGGGATTTGGCATCACATTTGCACACGCAAGTCACCTAATTCCCGTAAATTCCAGGGAGGTGGGCGATGAGCTCTGACGCCACGGCCACTCACATCCCAGACGTGTTCGATTGGGTTCAGCTCTGGCGAGTTGGGGGACAGCACATCAAATTTTTTGAACTGGCCACCGTGTTCCTCTAACCACTCACACTCCTGGCCTAGTAACATAGCGCGTTATCTTGTTGAAAAATGCCACTGCCGTCGGGAAACATGATCGTCATGAAGGCGTGTGCGTGGTCTGCAACCAGTGTACGATACTCCCTTTGCCGTCATGGTGCCTTGCATGATCTCCACTGAACCCATGGATGCTCACGTTAACATTCCCCAGAGCATACTGGAGTCGCCATCAGCTTGTCTCCATCCCGCAGTACGGGTGTCAAGAAGCTGTTCCACTGGAAGACGACGGATTCGCGCCCTCCCATCGGCATGATGGAGAAGGTATCGGGATTCATCAGACCATGCAACGTTCTGCCACTGCGCCAATATTCAGTGCCGATGGTCACGTGCCCATTTCAGTCGTAGTTGCCGATGTCTTCGTGTTGACATTGGCACATGCATGGGTCTTCGTCTGCGGAGGCTCATCGTTGGGAGTGTTCGGTGCACTGTGTCTTCAGACATATGTGCGCTCTGCCCAGCATTAAAATCAGATGTTAGTTCCGCACAGCACGCTGCCTGTCCTGTTTTATCAGTGTGACAAGCCTACGACGTCTGGTCGTGGTGTCATCTTGGTTTCGCCACGTGCTGAAGTCACCCCAACACTCCTGGAACATGAAATGCTCGTACCGAGCCCCCGGGGCCATCACAATCTGCCCTCGTTCAAACTCGGTGACTAATAGTCATTCCTCTCCACGTCACGCTACTATCGCCTAGACGAGTTTATATCAATTGTAGGTCGCTGGTCATGATGTTCTGGCTAATTAGTGTATACGCAGCGCACATGAAATGTGACGAGACGATTTTCTACACTGTAGTGTGTTCAATGGGCTATGCTCAGCTTCCTCATATAAAAAATCAAATGCATGATGTGTAGGGTTTTTCTCAACTGGTATGTCCCAAGACATATGCATGCGAAACAGTCCGGTAGTTATGCATAGTAGTAACGAAATCTGACTTCCTGGTCTTCATTGCATCTAGAATATCAGATACCCTGAAATTTTACACTAAGAAATGTACGCATTGCGCTCCATAGTTTCCGGACTAACACAAAAAGGAAAACCACAGAGAGGGTGGGGGGGGGGGGTGAGTTATGACTGCTTATTTACTCAAACTGACAGTTTTATCAGGCGATACACTGCTAAAAACGAAGTTTCAATCTCTTCATAAAATCTGCAATGTCTTCTTTCAAAACCGTCGCGAGTTTTCCGATGCAGCCTTCTGAATTTCCTCAGTTGATTCGATCTTTAAGCTTCAAAATGCATTTTCAGTTTTTGCGAGAGCATATAATGCTGAGGTGACAAACGTAGTGATGAAGAATGGTCCAACTTTAAGACATGCTTTATCATCGAGCAATGATTCACCGCTTCCGAATGACCTGTGACATTCTCAGACAGTATGAATAAAATCACGAGAAGTTAGTAAGTCCGGCCGACATCATCTGATTCTTTGTAGCAAGCGTCTCAGAATTAAAAAAGAGAAGAACCCTTACTCTTCTACCAGGAGGGGAAAAGTTTTAATAACAGATACCTTGCTATCAAAAATCACTTGACACATCGTCTCCATCCTTAATTTTTTTAAGGAGGAGTTTACTTTGTCTTTGAGATTTTCATCGAACCAGTCGGAAACCTGACATTCTGTTTTAACATCTCAGGGAAAACAGTGAGCCTTATCAACGGTAACAGTTTTCGCCCAAAATATTTCGTCACAAATCATCATGCTTTCAGAGGACTTAGTTCGATCGTGCCTTCTTCAAATCTCATAGAAGATCGGCAGTACTATTGGTTTTGGTTTTAGAGTTTCTTCTATCGCCAGAAAAGTTACTTCACGGCCCTCTTTCATCATTTAAACAAAACCTACCATGTTCTCGTTTGCCCAAGTACCAATCGCCCAACCACTACTTTCGTCGTCCAACACTGTCTCCTGGACTTCACGGAAACAGTTCGTGCTACTGAACAGCTATTGTCCAGTTCAATGATAACTCACCTTAAACCATCCCCATCAGTTAAAAGTCTTTGTCACTGAAAAATATCAGCTTTCTTGCAAAATTGCTACAGTTGAACCTCGTGTTAATCTCCTCCCGAATCTGAAACGCGAACTCTTCATGTTATATCAGGCGTCCACAAAATTAAACAACAGGATACTTCTTACTATAGATGTTCGACATGGTTCATTTCAAGTAATTCAACTGTCACTCTGCATACATGTTGAATCTGAACATCACCGGGAAACTTTCTGAGGCTGCTCAGTACTGAAAATGCAGAGATAAAATGCAAGATAAAATAGAAGCCGCATCACGAAGGAATTATCAGAATGGGGCGGAAATCGGTAGGGACAGGGTGACAATTCTTTAACTATATGAAAAGAAACGTAAATTAGTTACAAACCTTGGCGTGCACACACACTTTATTCAACATGTAAACGTCACTACCGATATTCGGATTTAGGTTATAGCATGTTAGATGTGTGTGCCATCGTTGGCGATAATGTGACACAGACGAATAGCGAAATTCTGCATGAGCCGCTGAACTGTCGGAACGTCGATAGCCTCCTGAATGGCTGTTTGAAGCTCAGCATCGGTTTTGGGGTTTTTGCTGTACGCCTTCTCTTTAATACAGCTCAACAAAAAGTGGCCGTATGTGTTCAGATCCGGAGAATATGGTGGCCAATCGAGGCCCATGCCAGTGGCCTCTGGGTACCCCAGAGCCAGAACGCGGTCTCCAACGTGCTCCTCCAGGACATCAAACACTCTCCGCTTCTATGGGGTCGAGCTCCGTCTTACATGAACCACTTCGTGTCAAAATCAGGGTCATTTTGGATAATGAGGATGACATCTTCCAAAACCTTCGCGTATTGTTCGCTAGTCAATGTGCCATCAAGGAATATCGCATCGATTATTCCACGACTGGACATTGTACACCACACAGTCACCCGTTGAGGGTGAAGAGACTTCTCGATTGCGAAATGTGGGTTCTCAGTCCCCCAAATGCGCCAATTTTGCTTATTGACGAACCCATCCAAGTGAAAGTGGGCTTCGCAACTAAACCGAATCTCACTAATTCCTGTCATGTCCCGCCGTCAACAGCGCAGTGAGTCACAGAAGACCACTAGTCCTCGTACCAAAGTGGTCAGAAAATATTCCTGAACAAACTGAAATTTTATCGGTGGAATTCTGATTCACCCAGTTTACGGTAAATAGTAAGCCTGGGAAAGATGAAAGAAATCGAAAATAAAATCTTTTTAATGTATGTTTCTGAACATTGACAGCTTTTTTTTATTTTTCCTGAACGACGTAACTTTTTTCTGACCTGAAAGTTTCGATCTGATTGACAGGGGTTATGGGACCAAACGGCGAGGTCATTAGTCCCGCGATTCCGAAGTTAGTCACAGAAGAGTGTCCGCTAAAAGTGGGCGGATCTAGTCAGGGGAGTTTAAAAATGGTTCAAATGGCTCTGAGCACTATGGGACTTAACATCTGAGGTAATTAGTCCCCTAGAACTTAGAACTACTTAAACCTAACTAACCTAAGGACGTCACACACATCCATGCCCGAGGCAGGATTCGAACCTGCGACCGTAGCAGCAGCCTAGAACCGCTAGGCCACAGCGGGCGGCAGGGGAGTCAAATTATAAAATATGAACATGAAACACACAAAGTAAAGGCATAAAAGGTGAGACCAAATCCAAAAACTGCAAAAAAAAAAAGGAGGGGGTCGCGGGGTCACAGACCAAGAAGACTAAAAGAAGTCCCAACCACGATCAACCTACCCCTGCTCCAAGACTGAAGTAGAATCTTATACCTGGAAATAAAAACCACTTTCACCGAGGAAACTGAGGACCAGTTCAACCATCCGTGGATCGTCTGCTAATATTGAATTTAAGCAATGGGGAAGACCCTACTTAACACGAAGGGGCGAAAGAAGGGGACATTCCACTAATGTGTAGGATATGAACATTCACAGTTACTTGGATGCTTGTGTCGCACGAGTAAACACCCATGTCAGCTTCTAGCATAAAATCTCTGCAGTATCAGTTTTGATAAAGCGAAGCGTGTAGTTTACGATCCAGAACAGGGGGCTCTGATCACTGAAATGCTTTTATTTCTGCCTTCTGTTTCCAGTCCATGGCATGTCACCCACTAAAACATACACGAAAGAACAAAGTCAATGTTCCCTTCATATTAACTTAATCGGTCTGATGGCGATATTATTTTCTGAAGCGCATAGCAGAAACATACAGTAAAAGTGACTGGTTACAAACATTTACGTATCTCAAAACACAAGTAATTAAACGCGCGAAGTGGTAACATACTTCGCAATATTAGCAGACAGATGTAGACGCAATATTATTCCCCTGTAATTACGACAATTATGTAGGAATAAGAAAACACAATAGAGTTGACAACTATCTAGTACCAATCGCACAAAGCGAGATTACGCAAGAATAAGAAAAGTGGCGAAGGGGAGGTAGAACATGTAGACCTGTGAGTTTCTCGAGGCGAACCAAAAGCAGCATACCAACGACGCTCAAATGCCATTCTAACTTACAGCCTAATTCACAATTTAAACAAAAATTTCTATCGTTCACAGTGATCAAATAGTGTCTTATTTGTCACGCCGTGTTTCACTAACTTAACGTAGCGACGAGCCATGCATGAGGAGCCACTCGAACCAAATCTTCTCAGCAAAATAACTAAGCAAAACATGCTGGCAAAAAATACCTGTCTACTGCTAATAACCATCGACACGAAACAAGCTGACGGGCCATTCTGTGACCAGAAACCTGGCACACGGCGCACTTGCTGTCAGAATAGGCGCACGTACACCACTGAACGCTGCGAATAAATCACCAGCCGGCTCAAGATGCACGCCTCCGCTCCGTTCATCCGCCTTCCCGTAATTAGCCAAGTAGATCACCGAGCGCAACTTGCAATTAAGCCGGCCAGAGCCTAATACTTCGGCCCAGGATTGCGGCACGCACTGGCAGACCTCAACTCTCAGGTGGGCGCTCCTGCACAATCGTTACGTACAATTGCTAGATACCAACATTTCAGTTTATGTTATTTTCAGTTACGACTCACCCTGATTAAAGAAATCACTGAAGTAATTGTTACTCAAGAAAACATACTCGGAAAGTTTCTAACACAGTGTTATTTGAAACTTCCACGTAGGTTTCTAATCTGCCGAAGAAATTCAAAGCAATGCGCAAACAGTTTTGCAGTGAAAGACTAATTCTACTTTTTTTTTCTACACTTAATATATTTATTCATCCTGTGAAATCGCTCAAGGAACATTTTTCCCTCCCTTGTCATCAGTAGAGCCACTATTCGCAAAGCGGTATGACCAAAACACTAAGTTTCTTCGCGTTAATATGGAACTGCAGGATGTTATGAATCAAATGTACAGGCTGCCTAGAATGATTATGCTACATGGCCGTGTGAGGCACGTCTACCTTCGTCCTTCGATATCCGCACTGCTGCAACATTCATGTCAGAGGCTGTGAAGAACGTAGATCTGGGAGCGAAGCGTCCTAGAGCCTTGTTCTCGATCCCTGTGTGTATAAGGGAATGTTATTTGTTCATGCATCGTCAAGCACAAGAAATATTTCCGATATTAGTGATCCAAAACACCTGTGCTGCACCACTTATTCCACGCGATCGCTCTACGTTTAAGATGGGTAACAGCAATGAAAAAATAATGAATGGAGCTCCAACTACTGCCTACAGTACACATATGGAACTTCGAGGAACCTCGACACAGTAAGAATTTCGAAACAATATTGATGTTCCATTGAAGTATTCTCCCCTCTGCCCGCTTTTTTTTTTTCGGCCTGTTCATCACTTTCACCAGTTTGTCCACGTAACGTCGTAGTCTGTGCTATTGCTTAACTAAACTGTTTTAGGCTTATAAATTCCTACACCTTTAATCTTCGAGTATAAGGTAATGTTATATTTATTTGTTCAAAACTACTTCCTGAGTTACATTATGGCTCCGCTTTTGTATCAACGCATAGTCGTAAAATGTCGTATCTTTGAAAAGCAATCTGTACATCTACGAATTCCTATTGATGTTGAATGGACTATCTGTTTAGTATTAAGTTATCTGACGATGGCCTAGGAAGGCGAAAGCTGGTTTATAATGAACTAATAAATAAATATTACTGTGGAACACCAATACTGTGGATTAAAGTTTTTAATTAGCATATGGAATTGTTTAAGTACCAACAGAATCTATTTGTCCGTCTGGAGTTTTCACGCTGAGTAACTTTCCTACTAGTCACAGTATTTATTTATTGTGCCTAGTGTATTTATGAACAGCTATACTTTAAGTTATTATCTGATGTTATATCTCTGTTGTTCTTGTCCTTATGATCTATGCAAGATCCACGTCTTATGCAAGAAAATCTCCTTTGAGTGTTTTGAAGCGATTTTCTCCTGTCAAAAATCTTCTCGTAGGTCCTTATGATAAAAAGCAGCACATGCATACGGATGGCTGACAAGTGAGCAGGGGCTATTTCTTCTCCATTCGTTGCGCAATTCGAACTAGTGTTAAGTTGCCTAGTGACCTCCATCTTGATTGGACACAAAAATTAATTTTCCGATTGCTTATCTTGCACACACGTTATTTTATCAATCAGGTCAATGTTTCTTCTTCAATTTAGTTCGAAGTGTGTACGTATTATACAGTGACAAATTGATTGTTTTTAGAAGTTTCGGCTTGACACTGCTCAAGCTCTCCATCCATCATACTAACATTGTAATTTGCTCATCCTTGAAGACACTCCCCTTATAAATATTGTGCTTGCTTACTATTACTACTATCATCATCAAGCTCATTTTAACGTATCAGCCTGACCTCAGACGCTACTCGAATCCGTAACCTCCGCTTTACAAGATCAGGAAGGCCGGCGAATTGAAACCTTAAGCGCCGATCTGCAGGCTTTCGTACGACTGGGTAAACGTTAGAAAAGAGCATCTGGTGAATGGAAATATTGCCTTTGAAAGTAACTAATGCTGTGGAAGAGACTACATTGAAGGTTATACGCACGTTCACAATCCACTGCACTGATGGACTTTTAGTTGTTCGATTGAGATGGGCTTAGGTGGAGAGCAAGCGAAGCGGTATCTCTTAGTACGACGTCTGTTAATTCTCACTGCATAGTCTGAAGTCCAGATTCGGTACCGTCCTGCTAACCCATTATCATCATTTCGATATTTTATCCTATCTTAGAAATTTCCAAATATCTCCTCATTGCAGGAATACCTATTATTACATTGTTTAGTTTTCTTCAAACCAGCTTCCATCCTTCCAGGCATTCAAATGTTCATTTCCAAGATCAAAATCAGTTCGTCCTGGAAACATGTATCTTACAATGCAATCAACATTCAAGTGAATTATTAATATTATTAAGCCAGGAAGGCATTACGTCACTAACAATAATAACTGCGAAACCCTAGATATATCATTATCTGTCAATAACAGATACTGGCACACGCGGAGCAAACGCCGAATGAAGACGAATCTAAGCATTGCCACTATGCTCAGTGTTACTCAGCCCGTGTACCAATATTGTTTGCCAGCAAAACCAGTTTACACGTTCTAGGTAGGACAGAAAGATTTGGTTCTAGTTACAGACGGCAATATTTTCCATTCATCTCAACTTGATTGAGTAATCAGTACATATTTGTACAGCAAACGTCTTACATATGGAAGATTCACAGTTATGGTAGCTGAACAGAGAGATCTTCCTACTACAGAAACCACATTCGTCCTCATGATAGTAGCGATACGTAGTGGCATAGATTCCACGAGAAACCAAAAGCTTGGGGAGCCAACGTCCTCAATTCACAGAGACTGGCCGAAGAGTAAGGTGGAGGTCTAGCGACCTTGGGAAGGGAGCAGAGGATGCATGTAAGCCCTATCGTGTCCGTGGAGCATTCCTCAAACCACTCGGGAGTGATGGGGTGGCGCATCGTCTTGCTGTAATTACACTTCGCTTGAGAGGTGAAGTTAAAGAACGAACTGATGTCCATGATGACAGTAGGTTCCTGTGTCGGTGCCTCGTGAGAAATGATGAAAGACGTAAATTGGACCTCATTTCACCCCATATAAACATACCTCCAGAACTTGCTGTGTTGGCCCGTGGGATGCAATGCCTCACATTGTTTTTATGGTTACGACTCCAGGCATCAGAATGTACCAACGTACCACGACCCATCTATCCAGGTAATTTTTCTCCCTGTTTCTATACCGAGCGTGATGGCGCTATCATAATGACACTGCTTACATTTTGGTGAGGTTCAAACTACTGCCCAGCCATCAAATTTAGGTTTTCCTAAATCGCTTACGGCATATTCCAGGGCGGTTACTTTGGAAAACTACAAGAGCGCTTACCTCCACCTTACCTACCAAAACCATAGCTGTGACTCATCTCCAATTACATGTCGTCGACGGTGCGTTAAATCCTAAGCTTCCTCTTTGCTTCTTTCCTTCCTTCACTATCTCAGTGTTGTTTCTGCGCTCGTGTTGAACATGCGATGAACACAGCCACAGATGTCGTACATTGGCCTCTACCCCACATCAAGGATGTGATAGTTCTGGATGGTACATTAGAACTTCATTTGTAGCCCACCATTGATCTGATGAATGGTTTATCGTAGTATAGCGCTTCTATCCGCTTTTACTATCGGTGAAAGGTGGCGATGATGAACAGTGTCGCCAGGCTGTTGCCGACAACATTTGTTCTGGTTCCCCATGTATTCAGGTCTCACAGCACGTTCCTGACTCCAAGGCGTGTCCGCACGATCCATACCTGGTAGCGATCAAATGTGCTGATGTCGCGCGTCCTGTCCTTCCTGTCACGTATTCGGCCAGTACAAAGGCTGAAACCTCAACTGTGCAACACCTTGAATTATTCCATTCGCCGTGGCAGGATAGCTGTTTCTCCGTTATAGCAACTATCTGTAGTTCAAATGCTCATGAGCTTAATAAACCGTACAGAAAGAACTGTAAACTACAGCCCGTTATACGCTCCTCGGAAAGTGCAAAGGAAATTCTCGGATGATTTGGTATAACCATTGTATGATTACATAATCAGGTAACGTATTTTCAATGTGGATGTGCGAGGCGTCTGAAACTTCTCATTTCGAAAGTTGTTCCGACTGTAAACGTTCTTGAAGCAACGGCGTCAAGAGTCTACCAAATGTGCATGCTTAATGCATCATCTCCGGCTAGTGCAAGGATCTATCACATGTGATTAGTCACCATGATCCCAATGTTAGTGAATAGAAACCCAAGAGCGAAGAACCAAGTTACTTACACTGTCCAGTCACATTAATGTGACCATCTGTCAAAAGCCTGACTAACCACATTTTGTAGCGCGAACCGCTGCCAGACGTGCAGGAGTCAGTGACCTCCTGGAACGTACCGACAGGCATTCGAAGCTATGACTCCAGTGCCGTGCCACCTGCACTAGGTTTCTCGGTTGAGGATCCACGGCGCGAACAACCCGATCGAGATGGCACCGCAGACTCTCGATTGGTTTAATCCGGAGAGTTTGGTGGCCAGGGGAGTACGGTCAACTCGTTTTTTCTGATGCTCTTCGAAAACGCGCATACACTGCGCAGACGCCATCGTGTCGAGGAAATACAAACTGCACGTAGCGGTGCTGATGGCCCCCCAGGGTAGCTGCATACTTGCGTTGGTCTACTGTGCCTTCCAGAATGACGAGATCACCCAGGAATGTCACGAGAACATTTCCCAGACGATAACGCTTCCTCCTTGCTTGCTTTCAATAGTTTCACGAGTGCACGCCAATGGTCATCTGTCCGATAGAGCATAAAATGTTATTGTATGGATGGGCCACTTGTCATTCAGACAAATTCCAATTGCGGTATTGGCGTTCAAATTCCGCCTTCGTCGCCGATGAACAGCAGTCTGCATGGTTCCGTGAACCAGGCGCCTGCTGCCGAGGCTCATACGCAACTATTGGTAGCCCCTCATTCATTTGGGCTGTCAGCTGCTCAACAGGTGCACCTGTATTTGCCCGTACCCACATCCCCAAACGTCGTTCACCCCTGTTATCTACGCCAGCTGCCTCGTTGCCGGTTTGGGACAGCGCCATTTTACCATGCGCGGTGAACTTTGACCACGGAGGCATGCGAACAATTTACAAACTTAGCCATTTCGGAAATGCTTTCATCCTTAGCCCGAAAGCCAATGATCATGCCCTTTTGGACGTCAGACAAATCACTCAGTTTCCGGATTATGACAACGACTGCACTGCTGTCCGCCTCCCCCCAACAGGATTTATGTTACCCTCCACTGCTCGTGCTGCTACCTGGCGTCTGCGAGTGGTTATTGTACGTTGGCGTCGAACATAGGCGGTTGTCACATTAATGTGATTGGTCCGTGCATCTTCAAATAAGTTGAGCGACGTATGAAGGATCTGTCGGCGTCATTAGCAGACATACATCTGACTAAAATGGAATTTTACATTTAGGATCCCACACAAACGGAATAACAGGTGATTTTAATGTATAGATAGAAGGGACGGCACGAATGATTACAGATTTGACTCACGGGAGAGCGTCCCGGAAATTTAGAAAAACTGGCTATCACTTAAAGATAGCCGCAGATAATCCCACGAAAACCTACCACCAAGTTCCAACAACCAGTTATGAGTTATGGATCGAGAGATATTTAACACCCCTTGCCTGTCGCTTCCTTAGCGACCTTGAGGACGATTGAACTATACTCACGTTCAGAGAGGAAGAAAAAAAAAAGTTTAACAACTAGACACATGACGTATGTCCTGCAGAAATGATAAGCATTTGAACCATGTCGGCTAGCGGGTTCGAGGTCAACATAAATCAACATCTACATCCATATTCCGCAAGCCAACTGACTGTGTGGCGGAGGGTACCTTCAGTACCTCTATCGGTTCTCCCTTCTATTCCAGTCTCGTATTGTTCGTGGAAAGAAGAATTGTCGGTATGCTTCTGTGTGGGCTCTAATCTCTCTGATTTTATCCTCATGGTCTCTTCGCGAGATATACGTAGGAGGGAGCAATATACTGCTTGACTCTTCGGTGAAGGTATGTTCTCGAAAATTTAACAAAAGCCCGTACCGAGCTACTGAGCGTCTCTCTCGCAGTCTTCCACTGGAGTTCATCTATCATCTCCGTAACGCTTTCGCGATTACTAAATGATCCTGTAAAGAAGCGTGCTGCTCTCCGTTGGATCTTCTCTATCTCTCTATCAACCCTATCTGATACGGATCCCACACTGCTGAGCAGTATTCAAGCAGTGGGCGAACAAGCGTACTGTAACCTACTTCCTTTGTTTTCGGATTACATTTCCTTAGGATTCTTCCAATGAATCTCAGTCTGGCATCTGCTTTACCAACGATCAACTTTGTATGATCATTCCATTTTAAATCACTCCTAATGCGTACTCCCAGATAATTTATGGAATTAACTGCTTCCAGTTGCTGACCTATTTTGTAGCTAAATGATAAGCGATCTATCTTTCTATGTATTCGCAGCACATTACACTTGTCTACATTGAGATTCAATTGCCATTCCCTGCACCATGCGTCAATTCGCTGCTGATCCTCCTGCATTTCAGTTCAATTTTCCAATGTTACAACCTCTCGATATACCACAGCATCATCCGCAAAAAGCCTCAGTGAACTTCAGATGTCATCCACAAGGTCATTTATGTATATTGTGAATAGCAACGGTCCTACGACACTCCCCTGCGGCACACCTGAAATCACTCTTACTTCGGAAGACTTCTCTCCATTGAGAATGACATGCTCTGCGTTCTGTTATCTAGGAACTCTTCAATCCAATCACACAATTGGTCTGATAGTCCATATGCTCTTACTTTGTTCATTAAACGACTGTGGGGAACTGTATCGAACGCCTTGCGGAAGTCAAGAAACACGGCATCTACCTGTGAACCCGTGTCTATGGCCCTGAGTCTCGTGGACGAATAGCGCGAGCTGGGTTTCACACGACAGTCTTTTTCGAAACCCATGCTGATTCCTACAGAGTAGATTTCTAGTCTCCAGAAAAGTCATACTGGAGCATAATACGTGTTCCAAAATTCTACAACTGATCGACGTTAGAGACATAGGTCTATAGTTCTGCACATTGTTCGACGTCCCTTCTTGAAAACTGGGATGACCTGTGCCCTTTTCTAATCCTTGGGAACGCTACGCTCTTCTAGAGACCTACGGTACACCGCTTCAACAAGGGGGGCAAGTTCCTTCGGTACTCTGTAAAATCGAAGTGGTATCCCATCAAGTCTAGCGGTCTTTCCTCTTTTGAGGAATTTTAATTGTTTCTCTACCCTCTGTCGTCTATTTCGATATCTGCCATTTTGTTATCTGTGCGACAATCTAGAGGAGGAACTACAGTGCAGTCTTCCTCTGTGAAACAGCTTTGGAAACAGACATTTAGTATTTCGGCCTTTAGTCTGTCATCCTCTGTTTCAGTACCATTTTGGTCACAGAGTGTCTGGACATTTTGTTTTGATCCGCCTACCGCTTTGACATAAGACCAAAATTTCTTAGGATTTTCTGCCAAGTCAGAACATAGAACTTTACTTTCGAATTCATTGGACGCCTCTCTCATAGCTCTCCTCACACTACATTTCGCTTCGCGTAATTTTTGTTTGTCTGCAGGGCTTTGGCTATGTTTATGTTTGCTGTGAAGTTCCCTTTGCTTCCGCAGCAGTTTTCTAACTAGGTTGTTGTACCACGGTGGCTCTTTTCCATCTCTTACGATCTTGCTTGGCACATACTCATCTAACGCATATTGTACGATGGTTTTGAACTTTGTCCACTGATCCTCAACACTACCTGTACTTTAGACAAAACTTTTGTGTTGAGCCGTCAAGTACTCTGTAATCTGCTTGTTGTCACTTTTGCTAAACAGAAAATCTTCCTACCTTTTTTAATATATTTACGGCTGAAATCACCGATGCAGTAACCGATTCCCTGCAGTAACTGATTCCCTGTTCTGCGTTAATATCACGGCGCAACACCACCTACCAGTAAAACGTGCTTGCGTTTCTCGTTGTCGCTATAAACCGAATGTAATGGATCAGTGTGACTAACAGACGTGCAGGATGCCTCGCAGACGTATGCGCGAACCGTACCGTAAAATCAGGGAGTCTTAAACATGGCGCATTATTGGCATTAGAGAAGGTGATGCATCCAGCCGGGAAATTGAAGCTCGTGCGGGACGACGTGTTTCGGCAGTGCAACGTTTGTGTGCAGAATGGTTCATGGGAGGCCGTAGAACACGACGAGATGGGTGAGGTCGCACCACCCAGACCACCCCTCCGCGAAGATCTACACCTCACCCGGATGGCTTTGCATGACAGATGTGCGTTCTCCTCGACTGTGGTGTGGCAAGTCCGTCGCAGTTTATTAGGGCATTGGTTACGTGCGCGTCCTCCGCCTACTTTTGACGAGTGGGCGGGAACATGCTAGACGGCTGTTGTGCATGTAACGATATTACTGGGGACAGGAAAGACATCAGATAGTGTTTTTGGACGAATCCAGGTTCTGTTTGTTTGAAAATGATGGCCGCATTTTCGTTCGCCGCAGGCAAGGGGAGCGTCATCACAGTGACTGCATTCGCACAGAAGACATACAGCGTCAACATAAGGCCTTATGGTGTGGGGTGCTATTGGGTATAACCGCGGATCACAGTTGATGCGTGTCTATGGCATTCTGACATACGTGAATGAGATCCTGCAACCCGTAGTCATACCCTTTCTGCACAACATCCCATACACCATTTTTCAGGAAGACAATGCACCATCACATGTTGCTGCACGAACACGTGCCTTGTTCAGTTGATCGATGTTCATTTTACTACATGGACGAGGGACTTCAGCTGATCATATATATGAGAAGAAGAACCGCCACAGCTGTATTTGACAATATCTTTATTGTATCATACGCCAAGTTTCGGCGGCACGTTACCGCCATCCTCAGTCCCGACCACTGTCTGAAGAGTTATTTCCTTGGGGCATTACCTTGGGATCCTTTCATCAGGCGTCTATAATCGACACCGTGTTGTCTGCAATTGGGGAGAATAAAGATATTCTCAAGATAAAGCTGTGGTTGTACTTTTTCTCATGGTACTTGCCTTGTTGGTGTCACAGGGTGTCAGCCTTTTGCCCTGGCCCGCCAAATGACAAGACTCACCAATCTAAAATGCATGCGATATGGTGAAACGACGGATCCAGCGCTGTGACCCAGTGGCAACCACCACAGATAAACCAGGTGAATGCAGCATGGATGGCCATACTGCGAACGCCATTCACGCCAAACGCATCCATCCCATCACGTATGGAACAATTTAACAGGGCCCATGATGGACCTTGTGCCTAACAGACAACAGGACACATTCTGAACCGCGGCGACTGAAATGCTAACTTTTCTGCAAAACATAATGTACATGTCCTATGAATATTAACGGCCTGTCTCTAGTATTCAAGGTGTTCCGTCTTTTTTTTCTGAACATGAGTGTACTTACACCGCATACAAAGGCATTTAAGCACCATACACGATTTGAAAGAGACGAAACTCTAAAATCTGGTGCTAAGTACCCTCTGCCATGCACTTCACAGGTCTTCACAGAATCTATGTACTCTTAGATGTAGATTACGACGAGAGAACTCATGCTAAAAGCAGAACTACTGGTAGCCCAAGGTATCAGATGGATGTGTATCTCGTTCTGATTTACTCCTCTTACACTTTCAATTTGGACGTGGTGTAAACAGTTATTCTTGGCTTCTGCCTGACAGTGGCATCACATTTCACACTATTTTGAAACTTACATCAACGGCAGGCTGAACAATGAGCTTAGGGTCATTAAATTTAAACAAGAAGACCGAACTGAATAACATATTAACTTCAAAATAAATATGTTAAGAAGCCAATCTGAGGAATCCTGTCCTTAGTTAAAATGATGAAGCATAAACGATTCGTGTAGCTTCGGACGAATAAGTACTATTAAGAATAAATTATAAGATTATAATATGTTTTGTGCCAACCACCGTGAAATTACTGAACGATGCTCAACTTTAAAACTCTGGCCTAATGTAGGCCTATGAAACTACTGTGAGAAGTAGGATTAAATTTACGAGGGTGATCCCAAAAGTAAGGTCTATTTTTTTTAATTACATTAACCTGTTTATTTCTACAATGGTTTACTTCAGTTTACAGCTTTACCATTTAGCTATTTTTCGACATAATCACCATTTCAGTCGATGCATTTTTGTAGACGCTGTGGCAATTTTTGTATGCCCATGTCATACCAGCTCGCCGCCATGCTGTTCAGAAAGTTATGAACCTCTTCCATCACTTAGTCGTCGGAGCTGAATCGCAGGGACCACAATAAACGCTGACAGGAACTGTGAGACTCTGAAAAAACTCAAACAGGCAATTCAGAACCGGAGAAGAGGAATGTTGAGCAAGGGCGTACACATTCTCCGTGACAACGCTCGCACAAACATCGCTCGGCAAACCGTTGCTCTCCTGCAACAGTTTCAGAGGAACATAATCACCCACCTATAGTCCTGACTTTGCGCCGAGTTCCCTAGGTTAAAAGAACATTTGGCCGGAAAGCCATTCAGCTCCGACGATGTTCATATCTTTCTGGACAGCATGTCGTCGAACTGGGGTGACATGGGCATACAAAAACTGTCACAGCGTCTACAAAAATGCATCGATAGAAATGGTGATTATGTCGAAGAACAGCTAAATGTTCAAGCTGTAAACTCACGTAAACCACTGTAGAAATAAACAGGTCTATGTACTTAAAAAATAGGAAACCTTACTTTTGGACTTACCCTCGTATTCTTTGCTAAATTTTCAATGGCAGTGATCAACTATCGCCTTAACTGTTCTCTAAACGATGTGCTGCTCCTACATAAATTAAGAAACATTTTTCTGGACTGAGGTACAGTACTTTTATACGTACCTTGTGCGTCATCCGATTTAATCGTAAGTTGCAAGATAGGGAAAAATCAGATTGATTCTAAAGCTGTTTCCATAACGTGAAGATAGTAACTGTTCTCGAAAGAACAGATACCATTGATGACCGTGCAGGTTCTCTAGAATAAATGATAATTAATTGAAACCCTCAGATGCCGACAGGTGGTGTTGATATACCTCGATAGGGACAGCTGAAGATGTGGGCCCCGACCGGGACTCGAACCCGGGATGTCCTGCTTACATGGTAGACGCTCGATCTTCACATATAGTTAAAGACTACCCGGCCATTGACCTTCGTCTGTGCGAATGCGCACAGGTTGCCCGAACTCTTACGGGAATCATCACCTTAATGTGCGCGAGTAATGAGTGGATGGGCAAAATATCTATTAGGAACATTACGTATGTAGAGTGTTGACAGCTGGGAACGTGGGTCTTCCGGGAGGCGTGCAAGGGTTAAGTCCCTGCTGTCGCGCTATTCATCTGTGTTCTCGGTGACTCAGATGGTTCGCCGGCACGGTGCTCAGCGTGTTCGGTCAGAGAGCCAGTTGGCCTCTGTAATAAAAAAAAAAAAACTGAGTGGAAGGATCAACAAACGAACTTGAACGGATGTCGTCGTGACGTCAGCAACGCCCAAACAACAATCAACAACGAACAAAATGAAAAAAAGGAATAAAAAATGGATAGATCGTCTGCCATGTAAGCAGGAGATCCCGGATTAGAGTCCCGGTCGGGGCACACATTTTCAGCTGTCCCCATCGAGGTATATCAACAACACCTGTCGGCAGCTGAGGGTTTCAATTAATTATTGTTTCCATAATGTCATAAAACTAAAAGTTGGAAAATGTCAAGAGCACATGGAGCTATACAAACATATCGATAAGTCTTATTTTGCAGCATATTTATTCTCACATTCTGCAGTTCGCAACAAGAACATGGTATTACATATTCCAATGTAATTAAACATCGCTACAAGTAATACCCATTAACAGTAATTTCAGCCTCCGAAATAGATAAACAGATCCCATGTTTGATCTTATAGTTCGGAAGTCTGGCAGAAAGCGTAATTTCAAAGAGGTGACTAGAATAAAAAATGGAGAACAATCCAATAGGAAAGCGTACGATTATGCGGCACTGGAAGTTTGTTCGTCCGTACAACCCAAAAATTACGCTCTAACGGCTCTTTTATGCTCTTCGCAAGGTTCACTCTTGGCTGTGCAGGTTCCTCTGGTCATTTCACCTTCCATTTCTTTGCTGTTCATTGCGAAAGGGGGGAAAAGACAACTCACATCAGTGCGCAATGCGCTGAATGGCATTCTTGGCGAATACGCTGTTCACGTGGAAGCCTGCAGCGGCGCCTCTCTTTTTAAGCGACTCCGCGTGAAGCCAATAATTAGCGAACTGAGACTACGAAGAATGCAACATTATTTGCGCTCTTAGTTGCGTACCATCATTTAATGTCAGTACTAATAATGTGTGACATATGACAGTCGCCGACTTGTTTTTGTCATATATGTAAGGTTTCTAACAATATATTTCAATACGTGAAAAAACTGATGATATACAGTGTGCTCGGAGATTCCTGTTACAAAATTCTGGGACTTGTAGAGGAGAGTGAGTACATCATATTTTGAACATGAACCTATGCCCAGAAACGTCATCCAACGATGCTTGAATAGCATCGAATTTTTGCGCCGGCGCCTGTAAATTTATGTATATACAGGGTAATTCCGTGATGATTGTCACAAACCATCAAGGATGATGGGGAGGGATATATTAATATCAATTTGAGGTAAGTGTCCCGGTACCGGGAAGGAACGAATCTAAAGTTATAAGCGAAAACTGTTCTGATACCTGTGACAGTCGAATGCATGTTGTTGCTAAGATTGTACTATAGGCAACTTTCAGAGGTGGTAGTGTGGACGTAAACAAGAAAAAATGTCCAGTGAACATGGACTCTAAAATGCGTAGTTCAAAATGGATGAGCACTTGTTCAAAAGAGATGTGTTTCACACTAGCGAAGATAAACAAGTGCTCATAGCTTCTCAGGTATGCATTTTAGAGCCCATGTTTAGTAGACACTTTCTTTTTATGGTCGATACTACCACCTCAAAGTTGCATAGTCAACATTTATAGCAACAACAGTACCGGTACATGTATTCAACTGTCAGAGGTATCAATCATTATCGCTGGTTATTTTCAGCTTGGTCGTTTCCGAACCAGGGAATCTTTTACAATCTACTTGGAAATTTTACTTTGCTATCTGTCAGACATTTTATACATCTGTGTATCTGATTTAAAAATTTAGTTGAGTGGATAATCATCAATTCCGTTGTAGAAAATACAGTATTGCAACCAGCAACAAGTTTTTTTATTAAAATCGTTTAAAAGAAACTTGCTGCTGGTTGCAGGATTTCTTACAGTGTAATTTCGGTAACAGCTGCGGTCTTTTCCAACGACAATGAATAAAATAAAACCATCAGTTCCGAGATATATAGTTTTTGAGACATCTGTAACATTTAATTCTGATGACATGACATGTCTCTAAATTGCGCAACTCATTTATATACAGAAAAAGGCAATTTTGAGTCTTGCCTCAGCCCCCCTCTAGATAAATTTCTGCCGACGCCCATGTTCATCACTACTGAAACCTGGCATATCGACAGGTTTTACTTCCTGCAAATTTTGGACAGACAGACGTGACAGTGTGATGTGTCTTGCAAATGAACTGTTTGTTGCCAGTTCGTTTATCTTTCACTAAGGGGTCACGTTGTACTGAAGGACTTTTCTACACAACAACGTGCTTTGAGCAATCTGAAAATCACGGCGTGTTTGTAGCTTTTTACGCTTATTTAGAAGTGTCGTTTGTAAACAAATTATTATTATTATTTTCTTTCCTTTCTCAGACCTTAGGTCTGGTTAAAAATGGAACGTGACGCGGACCTTGATCAAGCGTGACTTTCTTTTAACTGTATGGTATATGTTACATTGTATTTAGGAACTTTCGGGTTATTGAACATGTATCAATAATTACGGATTTCTGTAGTTGTATATATACGTTTGGATGTAGCTGCATTGCATTGATGTACTGGTGGATATTGTGTGGTATGACTCCTGTAGTTGATAGTATAATCGGTATGTCAACTTTATCCTGATGCCACATGTCCTTGACTTCCTTAGCCAGTTGGATGTATTTTTCAATTTTTTCTCCTGTTTTCTTCTGTATATTTATTATTATTATTATTATTATTATTATTATTATTATTATTATTATTATTATTATTAATGACAAAATCGGTAACACGGCACGCGCACCTTTCATTATTCTGATTAGTCCGCTATCTTTACGCTCTGTTGGTAGCGGCAAGAAAGACTGTGGCTTTTATTGTCACGATAATTATTCTCCTAAATCAGTCTTTTAATCTGGTACATGGTAATCGAAAGCTGTTTCATTACACGCTGACGGACGGACGGACAAAATGTTTACACAAAATGCTTTATCGTTATTTTAGCTTGTCTCATAATCCTCTCCATTCTATAAAAACTATTCTTCGTGAGAGGCACAGCGGAACGTACTGAATTATTCTTTTATTTCTAAAGACATCCTTATTGCAAGTGTTCCATGACCCGTCAACAAGACCGCTACAAAACCTTAACTGTTTTTGGAATACAGTTAATGTGAATGAATGCGGTTTGGGCTTTGACAAGGAGCCATCTCAGCACCGGTCTGAAACAATTTACGGATGCTATAGTGACAGTGAACTGTGGTAAATGGACGACAGCCGGGTCTCTGCCCCTCGCGAATACTAATTTCGCTTTCCCCTCCGCCTGCGACACCTCTGTGTTAGCGTGGTACATTTGCTGACGCAGAACGTGGGGTTACACTCCCTTTCTCGCAACTGAGGAAGTGAGTCAGACCTGGATCGAATCCGCCCATCACGTTAATGACCGCCTGTCTGCCGCAGCGATCTCATGCACTTCGGGTTTAGGCTGTTTTTCAGCGGTTGTGGATAAATACGTATACGCTTTAATAACTATTCCTGGCTGAATTTCACTTTCCAACATCTAAAACAAAGCTCTACGCACATGAGAGACAGTCAGATGGGAAGCATGTCCACAGTGCGTTCATAACAAACCAGTTGGACAGAAATGAATTAAATCTGCTGTGGTCTTTCTAAGCCGGTTTAGGGAATTCGTGGTAGCAAATCACAGTGGCAAGACGAAGAGTCGAGCACTACTACTCCAGCACACCGAGTCTAGAGCGTTACCTCTCCCTACCTTCTCACTGTGTGATTAACGGTTTACGTCGGTTTCAAGGAGAACGGTCCGGGACACTAGAAAACTAAGTACAAGCATTTCAAGAGAAACCACGAGGATCTAAATGTACAACCCCAATGTCTTTCCCATAATCATTCACAGATATGTGAAAACTTACGAAAAGCGCAAAGTGCAAAATGTTGATATTCAAAAATAAAATGACATTAAGATTTGTTTTTGGCACTTAAGGGGCTAAATAGAACGGTAATCAGTCCCTAGATGAAGCTGACTATACCCAAGTCCTTAATTCCTGAAAACTAACAATATTGCAGAAAAGATATAATCCGATAGAATCTGAAGCACAGCAATTTACGATTTTACAACATTAACTGATTTCAATATGGAATAATACATATATACAAACATATGTGCGACGTGTTCATTGAAGAGTTTGAAAGGACGAGATTATTAGAGGCCAGGGGGGGGGGGGGGTGTCTGCTCTTGCTCGTATCAGGGGACGCACGGGGAAAAATCTGTCGTATCCTTTCTAAAGGAGCCACCCTGGCATTTGCACAATAGCGAGAAGCAAAGCACAGAAAACTGGATGGACGGGGATATTAACAGCCTGACGTACACGTCCCCAGTGGGACTACGTACGGAAAACGCGTGTCCTATGATCAGGGTCATTTGTACATCGAACGTGAGGTAAGTTTCTTCCCATTTCATTTCAACATTTACATTACGAGAATACCACTGTCTGCGCAGAAGGAATCTTATATCATGTGTGATTTTCGACTGATATGTCCCAATACATGTTGCGACTCATCAGCCTAGCGAGGATGTTCTTTCATCTGCACGCCTACTCATCTCCATGTCATGTGATGGGCAATTTGGAGCTGAACTTTCGTGGGAAGATGGCTCTGGTGCCCTCGAGTGAGGAAATGGTTCTTTAGTTATAGGGCGGTCATCGTTTAGCATTGAATTCGCTAATGACCTCTCCATCCTAGGTCGCAATCCAAACTTGTCTTCTGCGACAAGAGTTATGCACAGTGGCCGAGCCTGGAGACACCAGTTTTACCCTATTTAGTTACGGTAGACGGTGGATTCTGTAAAGCCTAAGCTTGTGCGACTTTTTGTTTCTATAAAACTCCATGTCATTTCAAATATGTGTCGATATTTACCTCCCTACCTACAGTATTCCGTAAAGTACTGATTTTTCAAATGTTAACGAACTTTTGAGTCACCCTTTAGATAACTGCGTCATCTGCGAAATGCCTGGTGTTAGTTACTATTGTCTACACGAACTTTAATATACAACATGAACAGCAAACGTCCAACACATTTTACTAGAGGCGCTCCTGAAGTTAACTTCCACTTTCGTCAGTGACTGTTGGTCCAGGACAACATGCTGCGTTCTCCCTAACAAGAAATTTTCAGCACAGTTACGAATTTCTTTCGATACCCCATATACTTGTTTCGTTAACAAGCTTTGGTGTAGTAGAGAATCAGATGCTTTCGACTCAAGAAATACAGCCTCTACTTAATCCATGACTTTCCGGATTTCATGTGAGGAAAGCGCGAATTGGATTTAGTGTAACTGATGTTTTAGAAATATATGTTGGTTGGCATGGGGATCATTCTGTTCGACCTATCTCATTATCTTTGATTTCAGAATATGTTTTATGATTCTCCGACAGCAAGTGTGATGATGTTGCACTGGAGATAGGCCTAATTGATTTGTGGAGATATGTATACAGTACAATATGGTTAACAGAGGTTTGAACTCAGTTGAAAATTCTGTATAGAATCAAATACGAACACCATCAGCATGTAGGGTTCGTAGTAGCTATTGCTGATTTCATTGTCCATCAGTGTAAACATACGGCACGGGATTCTAGGGCACAAGCCTGAAAAAGGCAGAACGATACCATCACAAAAATAAGAAACTAGAAGAGAATGTGAACTACTGCCTTACTCCCTCCCTTTTGTTCTGAGAGAACCTTTAGAATTAATTTTTAACTACTATACACAATTAACGTTGGAAACAGATCTGACTATGAATGGCTGAACAGAAAATACTATAATCATGCTGTGTGAAACAACCTAAAGTGAGTCCGAAAAGTATTCGTCTATCTGCATATCCTTTAGAAAAAAGTCTGTAACAAAAGAAATGTATACATAATCTAAGGAGCCAGTCATATAAGAAGTACCTCAGTCATTTTTGTTGAAAAGTAAGGAAAGAAATACATCCATATCAACAGCAAGGTTAACAAAATAGAAAATGTAACACAAGAGCTAGTTCATAAAATATTCGACCACCATCTGAACATGCCGAAATTTCGCGCGCAGTGATTGAAGTATAACTCTGACCCACGGCACACATTTGAGTCAACTGTGCGCGGCCCCACTCTATCGCCCGTTGTGGTTCTGAACGGCGCCGATACAGTGCAATTAGTGCCATGGGCCGGAAGGGTAGTGAGACGACGCTGATCGAAAGGAAACTTATTCTGCCCTTACATAAAGAGTGCAGATCATCTTACGAGATTGCTAAACTAGTCGGTAGACCTCGCCAACACAATCAAAACTACCTTCAAAACGCATGGGTACCACGGCCGGGTAGCGCCCAAGAAATTTTGGGTCAGTGAACAGAATCGAAAGAAGCTTCTTCATTTTGCAATGGAACAGATTCAAAAAGGAAGACTTCTGGAATAGAGTAATATTTTCTGATGAGAGTAAATATAACTATCCGGGTCGGATGGCAGGCAAATGGTGTGGTGTAAGAAGAATGCGGAGACGTTGCCACGCAATCTCGTGCCAACGGTTAAACATAGTGGTGGCTCCCTGATGGTGTGGGGCTGAATGAGTGCGGCAAGTGTTGGAAAATTATATTTCATAGAAGGTACAATGGATCACCGTATGTATATCAACATTTTAAACGACAATCTGAATCCTAGCGCCGAAAAATTAGGTCTGCAAGGAAATTACATTTTTCACCAAGATAACGACCCAAAGCATGCGGCTCTAAATACAAGGCTTTCGCTCCTGTACAATAGCCCGAAACAACACCCCTCCTCAGAGCCCAGACAATCCTATTGAACACCTTTGCAAATTACTGGAAGATAGCATCAGTAGAAGACATTTCTAACATGAGAGATCTAAAAGAAGTACTTAAAGATAAATGAGACAAAATTCCAGCCCCTCTGACAGCAAACTTTTATGTCCACGCCCAGACGACTACAAACAGTAATAATAGCTGCAAAGGGAAACCCCCACTAAATACTTTTTGTAACTGAAATATTTTCAGCTCATAAATTAAAAAATATGAGTGGAAGAATACTTCTTGAAGTAGCCCTTGAATAAATTCTCCATTTTGTCAAATTTGTTATCGCTTTGGAGGTATTTATTTCCTTGTCCATCAATAAAAATGACTTACCAAGGTTCGCTGCATATGACTGGATGTTCACATTTTATGTTCCCTTCCTTTCACGTTACATGTAGCCTACTTAGTTTTTTAAAAAACACAACTAGACGAATACTTTTCGGACTCACTGTAGTTAGCAGCAAAAATGGTCCTTCCTATTGTGTTTGAATGTTCACGGAAGTATTGTAGGACTATCTAATTATACAGACACTTTATGATGTAAATATAGAGTTCTTATCAAACACAGGTTTTGCTGCACACACAAGAAACGTGACGTTCTTCTTCAAAAGAAATTACTAATTTTAATATCCGTTTCCTTCAGTCACACGCCTTGTAGACCTCAACAAGCGTTTGAACAGTATGAAAAATTAAAAACCAAATAAGAAAAATCAATCGAATTAGACGTAATACCTCCAACCGAATTTTCTCGGTGTTTGATGTCTACGGTCTGTAACAGTAACTTACCTAATGCTCATAACACAGACCTTTCCAGTCAACAATTCTGTAAAAATATTCACAAATTTTACGAAAATTTTAAGCTGGCGGGATGCACAGTATGGGTAGGACCTAGTAATTATAAGGGTACTGCATTATGAAATCTCAAAGTGCAAAAGGAACTAAAGCCTGACAATGAAGACGACCGAGCTGAAACTATCAACCTGTTGTCGCCCGGCGATCAAGCCAAACTAATTAGGGAACTTTTAGTTGAATTCGAAGAGTACGAACCAGCAACCATGTATTATGTTAATGAAAAAGGCGTTTACAACTGGAACACCGTAGGCCTGCTAAACGACTTTTGAAAGACCTGTTCAGTGTTACAAGAACTGAAGACGCAACTCCCTCAGTCTTTCAGCCAGATGCCCATGTAGAAGTAGTAGTAGTAGTAGTCACAGGTGCCATAGAGCAGTCAGATAGCACAAGCAACACGTTATTACCTCAGCTAATTTCAGTAAAATCTGGTAAACTGTATTAGTGCTGGGCCATGTGTAGCTCCAAACGGAATTAAAATCCATGGTTTGAGGAACTCATGTTTGCCACAGTATCAAGGCGTTTAAGAATTTACTCTCTGCAAGAGATCTTACGCTCATTAACTATTTCGGGACTAAGTCTCAGAGGTTCCTCATTGCATATTTCATGAGAGTTATCTTCGCGGACCTTAGAAAACCACTGTTCTGTCAGCAAGCAGCAGATCATGGACCAATTTCTTGACTTCACACTTCGCCCTTCCACTTGGGTCACTATAACTCACGGTTACGCGAAATGTATGTCGCCTTCAAGTACAGTCATTCGGGTTGCAAACACAAACAGATGCTCCATGCAACACAAGTAACGACCATGTATCTACTGCCTTCTTCGCGTTATGTTTAAAACACTTATTCCTAATCATTTGTAAACATATCTATCGCTAGCGGGCGGCAAATGCTCACGACTTTGGGGACGTCAAACGCGCAACTACTCAGCACATTATTGCCCACATTCTAAGAACTAT
The DNA here is from genome assembly GCF_023864275.1 of Schistocerca cancellata. NCBI lineage: Eukaryota > Metazoa > Arthropoda > Insecta > Orthoptera > Acrididae > Schistocerca > Schistocerca cancellata. Next base: position 724,703,460 of record NC_064626.1, on the reverse strand, counting down.
AGAGCTGAAAACAGCCGTGCCCCGTAACGGTTTCATAGCCTGTGAACTAGCACAAGCACGAATTTGTGTTTTATAGTTGGCTACACTGTCTGTCACGTCCATTTAAACGCCATCCTCAGCATACAGTATAAACAAGAAGAAAGAATGCTTATTCTGCCCTATGTTGCGCAACTACTCAGTCTAAGAAAGATGCACGTGAATTTATGTTACTGATTATTTTAATGTAATAGTTTTCTATCACTCACATGCAAATTTATCGCTCTTAAAGAAAGTCGGCGAACATGGTAGGGCAGAGCACCACTTCTCAAAAAATCATATCTTCGTTCTTCTCGATCGTTGCCACAGCAAAAAATGTATGCACTATGACACCTAAGATGGTTACGACCGATGATTAGATAAGGAGTCTAGCAAATTCTGACACAGAATTTCGGCGTAGTACTTACTTTCCAATGATCTCGCACAACTCATAGACATCGTCGAAGAGTACTTCGTCGTCTGCCATATTCGATGAGTACTATCTTCTGTGTTATTAAAGCTGCTTCTCCTGTAACAAGCCGTAGCTGTTTGATGACTAGCAACGCCCAACAGCAAGCACTGCAGGTCGCCGGCCGGAACTGCACACACAGATCACTGCTATCACAGAACACATGCGACACGGAAAAAAAACCACGCACGAACGCCGGTGTTTCGATGTCGAATTTCAGCAACGGGGCGTGTCTGATTTTCCACTCACGCGCTAAACGAGCACCCCTCACAACTTCACTTTCGCTCGCGTAGCTCCGCTTACCGTCCCGATTACAGCCATAACATGGCCACACACGCGAAAATAGTACCGGTTTTAACGTCCGACGGCGTCTACCGAAGTCACGACGCGAATCCTACATCGAGTCAAACTCTTGTCAACCGCGAACGCGTCAGTCACAGCGAAGCGATCGAAACGGAACGAATGCGCAAACCTAACCTATAAAAACTGCAACGAAATGCGATTTCTACGACACTGACGTTTAATCACGAGATCAGTCACTAGCACGTGAAATACGATCGTTATTGTACCTCCCAGATTTATAGCAACTCGTTACAACATCCGAAGACGTACTGAGCCAAAGCACACGCTTGCGCAGCAGAAAGCATACCAGCAGCGAGCTTCTATTGACAAGTGACTCGCGTTTTTCATGGGCTCTAGAACTACCAAAAGGTGCGGCCTAAACCCCAACACGATTCAAAAAAGCAAGTAATTTGTTACACTTTGTCACTAATCAAACAAATTATACTCCGTGGCCGGTAAAACAGTCTCAACTTTTTTCTCCAACATTTATGAAGTCTTTCAGACGCGCAGCGTATATGTTGCAGTTGTTTTTGATATCACAGATTGTAGTACCCAGTTAGAAATTACCAAATTATTCCTTTATTTCAAAATAAATGCACTGTAGTGGGTACGTTATATATTTCCAATTTTTTACAAGAGGGACAAAAATCTAATAGCAGGTAGGGAGGTATTGGTATAGAATACTAAATATTTTTCTAATGGTTTTTCATACCTTAAAAGTAAATATCACTTCATGTTTTAATGCAGAGTGAACAATGTGGTCGATATATGTGAATGAATTTACGAGTTATCAGGTTTCATTGCACATGTGAGGATCTGTTTACCAAGTTTGAAATGATGGCAGACTATTAAACATATCTGTAGAATTTTTAAATCAGTGTGCTTGGCACTTTATGAAAAAAATTAGTTTATAGCCTTTTTGATAGTGATAGAACTGAATCAGTATAAATAAATAGCTTGTTATGTCAATCAAAAACACACTGTGGTATCTTCTTAATCTTCTTTCCTTATTTAAGTTTCACTCAATCATCATGTGTTTTGCAAACAATATTCTTGTGATGCTGATGAACTACTTGATACTGCCAATCACAGTTTAAAATGTTAACATTCACAAATTTCGCTATAGACAACACACTTTAACACTGAGAGTGCCGAGTTATAATAAAAAAAAAAAAAAAAAAAAAAAAAAAAAAAAAAAAAAAAAGACACACACTGCAACAGGTCATGCCACTTAGCTACACGGTGCAAAGTCAACTGTTTTTGACACAATTTTCTTTCTCAGGGTCGATTTTGCAGCCAGCAGGAATTAATATAAAGCATCGATATAAACTTCTTAGTTACAAAAAGGGGGAGTTCCTGCATCAATGTTATAATTCAGCTCTCCTTTGACAAGAATTTTTTTTCTAATTTTTGACCAACCTTTGAAAATTAAGCTTTTGGATGATTTTTCTACTACTCATGCTTCTCTCCAGTTATATGCAACCCACCTCAAACTTGTTTGTTTAGTGTGGATTTCTTGCTCATTCTCTCCCATGGTTGCACTCTATTATGTTAAATTAGTAACACTGAATATGACAAAAAATATGTCTTCCAACAGAAGAGATTTTGGCATATTGGATGTGCCGCTGCATTATGGGAATGCCAGAGAGGCATTTCTGTCAACTTATTGGCTGCTGCCAGAGTTGTCCGAATATGAAGCAGAGCTGCAATGGAGTTGTCCAAATTTTGTACTGGAGATTGTGATTCACATTAATTTTAAACACTTTTCAGTCCATTTTTGAAGCTTGAGAAAATAATAATTATATTCAACTTGAAAGTACTACTGCAGTTACTTAATATCCAAATTTTGTGAAAATTGTTGTCAGCCCCTGAACTTTTCTTCACCAATCTTAATGTGCATTGCACATATTCACCAATATGTGGTAATATGGCACTTACACACACAGTCAATACAGGCAGTTCCAATTTTTACCATTAGGACAGAAAAGAAAATGTAGTTCACACGTTCTAAAAAGTTCATTAACTTCTAACATGAGGACCTCAATCCCCCTTTCTTCAATTAGTAAACGTATAGAGTTACAAGAAGTGGCCAAATATTTCACAGAGTTAACCTGCCACAGATGAATGTTGTTTTCAACATATGGGTGTCTTACTAAGGTGTCATGCCCTTGCCTGCCTTGGATTTGTGAACAGATAAAGACAGGAGTGCTGATGGTCCTGTATTTGAACATGATATGTTAACCACGGAACAACTTCACTTTTTCCATGAGTTGAATATAAAGTATTTCGGAAATTTGCAATTTTTTGAATGTTGGAGCATAAGATGGCTTATATCTATGAAAAGAAAATTGGTATGTGTGTGTTTTTTGGGGCTTCCGGGTGCTCAACATTGAGGTCATCAGCACCCTGATACACGTTAAAAGACACAAATGTGGACAAATTTAGTAAAATGGAAGCATACACACAAATAAAGTGGGAAAAGATGCAAAATGCTGTATAAGAAAGTAAAACTTAAGGAAAACGAGAAAGGAGCAAGGATGCCACAGGAAATTTGTCACTGGCTGGCCATTTAAAAATACAACTATAGATAAATATACCTGAGAACAACTCGTTTACGCTGTAGTATGTTCACAGTCATTGTCAGTAACTGTAATTTCCATAAAACATTTTTACAGATTGGGTGCAGTTTCTGCTAAGCATGGTTTTGTTTCTTATTTGCTCAAACATGTGCTTTGGCAACGTTAGTAGGTTATTCACTCTTTTTACAGAACATCAATGCAGTGTTGACACAGACTATTAAATCATTAACATGCCACTAGAGTGTGAAATGTTTTCTACTTTGGATGTATCAAATTGGCTCCAAGTATGGAAGAGTTTGTGTTGCTTATACAGCTTCATACCGTGATGATGATACAAACTTTCAGGAATGATACAGAAGGGTAAATGTATCACTCTGATGTATGCGACCCTGGTCTGGAAAAAAAACAAGTCAAAAGTTATAAGCAAAAATCATGATACCTCTGACAATGGACCTCTTCAATTGCAAGCCTTTGCTTTCCATATTTTTGGAGGAGATAATATGGACCAAAACAAGAAGAAGGTATCCAGAAAACGTGTGCTCTAGAATGTATATCTTAGGAGCTAATGCCAGTGTGAAATATATTTCTCCTACTGAAAAAGTGCTCATACCTCTTAAGGTACGCATTTTAGAGCTCATGTTTACTACACAATATTTTCTTGTTTTGGTCTGTATTATCTCCTCCCAAAATATGGAAAGCAAAGAGCTTGCAGTAAAAGAGGTCAATTGTAGAGGTATCACAATGACTTTTGCTTGTACCTTTCAACTCTGTTGTCTTTGGACCACAGTCCCTCACCACAAATTGATACATTTGCCCTTCTCCGCCATCCCTGAAAGTTGTCATCATCGTCGTTGTCGTCATCATCGAATCAGCCTGTATATTCCAAAATTAAAAACCTGTTTCTTTTTATCACATGTGTGGATGTTCCTGAGGCCTACAAGTTACATATACCACAAACATACACACAGAAGATTTTCATAAGTACATTTCAAGTTTAGTATCAAGAGAAGCTACACCTTGTGTTCAGAGAAGCTACACCTCTTGTTCCCAAACGTAAAGTGAAGAACAACTGCAAGTACATGCTGTGTCTTAATTTTCAAGATACCCACACTACATAATGATTAAAGGTAATAAATAGAGCAAAAACCACTAACAGATAACAGTGTAGAGATCAAATCTTCCAACAAATACATTATCTTACATTTTTGTATTGCCTCATTACCATGTGTTTTTGCAGTGTGTTAGTTGTATATGTTATTTCCCAGTTGCTAGGAAATTATCTAGTCTGCCAAAAAAACAAAATTTAAGAAAATTATTCCAAATTAAAGCCAATTTCACATTTTCAGTGACATTTAATAATTCCAACATGTTTGCATCTTTTAAATTTCTTACATCCGGGCTTTCATACTTCCAGAAAAACCAGGCATCCAAGTTGCTGACAATAACAACATACATAAGACGGAGAAGGAAAATTTTGAAGATCTGTTACATGAGGATCACCTCAGCTTTAGGAAATATAAAGGTACCAGGGAAATAGTTCTGACATTGCGTGTGTAATGGAGCAAGACACCTCCATAGGGTTGTAGATCTAGAAAAAGCCTTCAACTAGGTGAAATGCTGCAAGACGTTTGAAATTCTTGGGAAAATAGGTGTAAGCTATAGGGAAAGACAGGTAATATGCAGTATGTACAAGAATCATTACTGATTTAGTAAGAATGAGATTAAGAATGAAGAGCTAGGATTAAAAAGGCTGTAAGATATGGATGTAGTCTTTCACTCCTATGCTCAGTCCATAGATTGAAGAAGCAATTATGAAAATAAAAGAAAGGTTCAGGAATGGAACTTAAATTCAGGGAGAAAGGATATCAATTATAAGATCTGTTGATGACATTGCTATCTTCAGTTAAAGTGATGAAGAATTAAAGGAACTGTTGAATAAAATGAACAGTCTAGTTGGCACTCACTGTGAACTGAGAGTAAATAAAAACATTAATGATGAGATTAGTGAGAAACTTAACATCAACATTGAGAACCACAAAATAGTTGAAGTAAAGGAACTGTGTTACCTTGGAAGCAAAATAACACGTGCTGAATCTTCTAACCATAAGAAATCTGCTATTATCAAAGAATGGCCTTAATTTGAGGAAGAAATTTCTGAGATTGATTGTCCGGAGCACAATATTGAATCATGGACTGCGGAAAAAACAGAAAAGAAGATGATGCTATAGAAATATGTTGAAAATTAGGTGGACTGATAAGATACGAAATGAGAAGGTTCTCTGCAGAATTGACGAGGAGAGAGGGTTGGGGTTGGGTTGTTTTGGGTAAGGAGACCAGACAGCGAGGTCATCGGTCTTATTGGTTTGGGGAAGGACGGGGAAGGAAGTCGGCCGTGCCCTTTGAAAGGAACCATCCCGGCATTTGCCTGGAGCAATTTAGGGAAATCACAGAAAACCTAAATCAGGATGGCCGGACGCGGGATTGAACCGTCGTCCTCCCAAATGCGAGTCCAGTGTCTAACCACTGCGCCACCTCGCTCGGTGACGAGGAGAGAAACATGGAAAACATTGACAAGAAGAAAGGAAATAATGATAGGACGTGTGATAAAGCACCATCAAGGAATAACTTATATGGTACTAGAGGGATCTGTGGATGGTAAAAACTGCAGGGAAAAACAAGGCTTGGAATATATGCAGCAAATAATTGAGGGAGTTAGATGCAGGTGCTACTCCAAGATGAAGGGATTGGCATAAGAGAGGAGTCTGTGATGGGTCACAGCAAACTAGGCTGAAGAGTGATTAGTGATTGGAGGAGGGGGATCAAGTTCAAATGGCTAAAATGTAAGCTAAATTGACAGTTAATGTTAAAGTATTTTTAAAAAATATTATACACAGCAAGTGTGCTTTTTCAGTTAACGCCACTGGACTAAACATGAGTTGTATCTAAATAGAGAAAAACCAATTGCAAACCAAAGGAAATATGAAGCTTAGTAATTCAACATTTGAAGAGCTGAGATGGAAAATGTTCTAAGTGACAAATCTGATATTCATGAGGAGGGTGAAGAAACAGTGGATATCTGTTTCTACATAGCTGTTCTAGATAAAAAAGAATTAAGAAGGTACTCTGATACTACAGAATTATATTGCTGACATCATCACAAAAATTAACGAGCATCTTAAAAGCCATACTTGGAAGCTGACTGTTTCTAAGTGCCAAAAAGAAAGTTTTTACTAGTTCATTCTTGCAAAGATGAAAACAGCTAGCAGTAACTGTTAATAATGGTATTTATTTACACAAATAGTGCCGTCACCGGTTTCGAACTGGCACGTTCATATTCAGATGGTTGTTCATGTTTCCATTACATTTGTTAGCTGCTGTTTTCTTCTTTGCATGAATGAACTTGTGCTTTGTAAAGCACAGTCTCAAAAACATCAGTTTTTGACAAAATAAAAGTTTCAGGTGCCATTAATACAGAGGGATTACAGTTTATCTGTGATAATATAAGGATGAAATGCAGCATTAGGCTCTTAACTAGTAGAATTGTATGTAGACAACAAAAATTACTTCTCATAGCTTTTAAATTTTGGAGCTCCAGCGGGAGCACAGCTTGGCACGAAGACCTTGTACTATCTATGTTTGAAAGACTTTGACCCCTCAAAGTCTAGGGACATGCAACAGAGTACGAAGAACACAGAGGCACTGAAAACACATTTTGTGAAAAATCACAGATTGTTGTCCATTTCCACTCTTAATTTTGTAAAAGATAAAGGCTGCTGGTTGAGAATGTGGTAAGATTTTTGTTTTCAGGGTTCTTATAGAGCATACAGTAGACAGTAGTGTAGTACAGAAAGTCCTGTGCTTGACAGAATTTTGAAACCTGCATACTTATCCCCCCAATCCTTTAACAAATTGAACTTTCTTAGTTCCTTTTTGTTCTCTACAGATAAAAATATGATTTTGTTGAAGAGGAGTTAAGGACACACACGTCAGCCAAGCAGGTAGTGCACACATGCAAATGAGAAATAATGCATTTGTTGGTTTTCACGGGATAACAGAAATCTCATTATCTTTTCCACTAGCAAAACACATGAACTACTTAATAATGTGATGCACTGATCACTTGCCAGGAATATAAATTTGTAATATAGCTAAGGGATATGAGGGTGCAGTTAATCTAGCAAGTGCTGTGTAAAGCAACACATGCCTAATGGGCATTTTTAATTGAGAGAGAGAGAGGGGGGGGGGGGAGGGGGGGGGAAGATGATAAAAGGAATTCATTCAAACCGAAATGAATACATTCAGAATGCACCTGATAGTTCGATTTTTAATTAAGATTTAAAATTGCAAGGTGCATATTTGATGACACGAGAAATTTCTGCATTGATCTGGGAATTTCTTATCATTCTACACTTTTTTTGTAGCTACCAAAAATAAGTGAACGTTTTCTTAATGTCTAGTTCGTCAAGCAAGACTTCAGTACAGAAAATACAAAGTTATTCTATTGTACACTTGAAGTAACGTGGCCAGTGAATCATTATATTACAAGTTCTAAAAATTATGATGGACTTCTTGAAACTTTTTTGTATGCTTTTAACAAATTATATCCCTCAATAGTCTGCCATAAAATATGACAAGCAAACAAATGTGTAACAGCTGCTACAAAAGTGTGAAGTACTGAAGAGAGACGGTTCACAACAATCTGAACGTAAGACAAACATAGATTTCCTGAATTATATAAAGTGGTAAAAACTGTATTTAATAGCTTAGTAAAGGCAGTAAAAGAAATGGCACACAATAAATACATTCTGAACCATACAGGTAAGTGAAAGATAATGTGGTCAGTCATAAAATCTGAACTTCGTGTTATAGCTGAATCTCCGAAGTCAACTTAGATCAGCTAATGTCAGTGGTTACCTAGATAATGTTGATCCTTTCATTTTCCACCAGAATAAAATGGAAGTTCCACCAAAATCTGAAAGACTTATGAGAGTAGGAAAGTAGTTTTGTCCTCAAAGAATAAAAATTTGGCTGGATGGACTGAAACACCCATTAGAAAGTTAAAACATTTTCTGGTGCACCATCAGGGCCCCTATTTGTAATAAATAATCAGTCACAAGAAGAAGGCTGCTTCCCGGATGCTCAGTATGGAGCAGTAAACCATCCATTCAAGAAAGACTCAAAGGGAGATGTGAGGAATTGCTGACCAGTATATCTCCCCCCCCCCCCCCCAAAAAAAAAAAAAAAACCACACTGTTGCAACTCAGATCCAAAATTTATGAGTTAAATCCAATAACACCACATCAAAATAGTTTGGCTTCCAAAAACACAACAGGGCAACAAGTGGCATCAACAAATTTGCTATTTTTGGACAGGCCTTAAACTGTCACAGGAATTTTCCATGATCTTATAAAGGCTTTTCACTGTGAATACTGCTGCTCCCTAAATAAGAAAGATGTGAATCACAAGTAATGCTCTGAAATGGCTCAACTCAGTACTGGATAGTTGCAATGTCAGGTACAGGATTTTGTTTCTCAGACCGAAAAGTATTTCACAAATTTACTGCAAGGTTCTCTTTTAGGCCCAAATCTGCTTTTTTATTTATGTTTTTTATATAAATGATTTACCTCCAAATCAACATCCCACTCAATTTTATTTGCAAACAACACACGTTTTCATTCGAAGTGAGACCACAGAACATATTTCCCAAACAGTTTGGAACACTGGTTTGATTGAAATGGATAAAATGAAACATGATAAAGACTGAATTAACATATTAACAGTGTGCTTCACCAACTAACACAGTTTAAAACTAAACAACCCAAATCAAATTACACAAAAAATTAGGAACTTAGCAAAGCAGATTCTGTCAGTTTCATAGGGATATTTCTAGAAAATAATTTATCATGGTCTTCTCACGTAAGTTACTTGACAAACCAGTTAGAAGTCATGGATTTGCAATAACAATACTGTCCTAACAAATCGACATGGATACTTTTTTTTTTTTTTTTTAGGTGGGTGGTTGGGGAAGCAGGTTGTAAACACAAATGTACAAAAAGCTATTATTAGAAATATTTGTAATATTAAGCTTAGGGATCACAGCGACCATTATTTAAGGTTCTATTAACATACTGTTTCATGCATTTATATTTCCACTCACTGAATAACGGAAGTATTGAGTGATTGACAGGCACACACAAAAGAGAAAGAAAACTTCCTAACTTTTGGAATAATTCCTTTGTTGAACATGCGAGTGCCCCCCCCCCCCCCTCTCTACAAACATAACTGCATATTACCATCTCACAAATTAAAACTGTACTCCAAAACTCCTCACTACACGGCTGTGAAAATGTATAGTAAATTACAGGAGAAAAACTTAGTGTGCAGCACTAGGATTGGTGAAGAGAAGCTTACATTCTGTCATTTTCCAAAATTTTATTAGCAGTCATGGCATTATGAATGATGTACAATAATGTAATAAACTTGTACTGTTGGTTGTAAATTAAGATTAGTTTTAGGTGTGTTTCTAAAATATATTAGCAATATTGACAAGCCTCCTACACATTAAATCAATAATTAATATATGTAATATAATCTATAATAATAACAAATTTGTGAAACTGTTTGGCTGTCTCTCTGAATATACTTCTCCAAAACTGCTAGACCAATTTAAATGGAGTTTTAGCAGGCAACTCAAGCTTAGCTTGGGGCACCATATAGACCTTACTTCCTCAAAATTGGATCGGAGAGGAAAAAAAGATATGATAATTTAAAGTTTTACCCATACTAATGTAACAAATGTGAAATTATCTCTGTCTGTTATGTTTTCATGACTAACTAACTTGAAATCTGAAGCCCGAGGAAGAACACAGATTACTTTAGGAAATGGATAGTACAAAGTACTTATTGATTTGAAGAATATGACATGAAGACTTTTGATCTTTATCATATTTGTGAAAATGCTTTTTTTGGGTTATATGCACTATATAATACAATTACAAGTACTGAATACAACACTTATATAATCTTCAATGACTTTAATCCATACTTCAACACTATTTGTTTCATACTTTACACATTGTGCAATGAGCAGTTACTTCAACAGCACGATGCATAGATGCACCCTCCTGCACATGCCCCTTCATATACACCGCTCGGCAGCACTGCCACACACGTCGACGCATCATGTGTTGGGACAGCTTGGGACTGGGGAGGGCGGGGTGTACTTCACTAGCTGTGCTTACCCGACCAGGCAGACACCTCAGGGCAGCTGATATTATTGTACATACCGTAGCTTACTTACTCACCATTACTCATCAGAACAAAACTACTGATATGTGAGCATATCTGTGGGTAACAGCTAGCGAGATAGTAAAATTCTGATCCTAGGAAAGCTGAACTAACTGTAACACACTACACTGGCTCTTTGAATGAAAAAAATCCATTGTACCTACTTCTGTATTGTAACACTATTTTCAGCAGTCTTGAAGGAATTTATTGATCATTAAACTGGAAAATTGAAGGAACAAATTTTAAGTTAACATACCATGAACCATCACTGTTCCATGTTGTCATCCACACAAGTGCAGGAAAGGCTATGCTGATGTTGTTCTTTGACCAGTATGGTCCCCTTTTGATTCACTTCCTGCAGCACAGGACAACAGTGAATGCCCAGTGTTACTCGCAAACCTCGACCACCCTTCCTCACCAAGCAATCAAAATGACCAGGCAATCTGATCCATGGGGTCATTCTATTCCACGACAATGCAAAGCCTCATACAGCCAACACAGTCACGGAACTCCTGCAGAAATTCAAATGGGAGGTTCTCGGCCACCCTCCACACAGGCCGGACCTCTATCCCTAAGATTACGCCACTTTTGGTCCCCTTAAAAAGGCTCTGAGGGGCAAACAATTCATCTCTGACGACGACATCCAGCTGTACGTGCAGAACTCATTAACATTGCAGTCCCGGGAATTTTATGAGACAGCCATTCATTGCTGTGATACAGTGAGGTAAGTGTCTCAACAGCCAGTGTCAATGCTTCTAACATACAGGTACCGGTTTCTGTAATTATGCCTCCAGCTTGTTTCTTTTTGAACGCCCCTTATATTACCTTATGGCTACACACAGATGTAAGATACAGTTATGTCTCATTTCCAATACGGAAATTAAGAAAGTAACTGTGGAATGCAATGTTCAGGGAGAGGAGGGCGGGGGGGGGGGGGGGGGGGGGAGAGAGAGAGAGAGAGAGAGAGAGAGAGAGGAAAAGAAAAAAAACAACTAACTGCTGCAAGGTGTTTTAACCACAGGTGACAAGTGCACCTCCGACCTGCTAACCAGAAGATGCCAAAGTAGGTAGACTGATTCTGACAGAACCATTCCACTTACATAAAACAGATGCAGACACTCAGAAATCCACTACGCAACAATTCATTTCAAATTCCACTTAAGGACAGAAGAAAGAAAGCAGTGTAATAACAATGACAGCTGTAAATAGTAACAATGAATAAGTTTTAGGTGTCAACTTTACTGAAGGTCTGTTGCTGCTGTTTGTCATTCAAACTGTAACAAAACTAAGCACCTATCTATAAAAAGAAAGGCTATATGGTTAAGGATACCAGTCAGTCCTGTAACTCAAAGCTACACTAAGAAAATGAGCCAAGTGCTCTTAATTTTGGAAGAAGTTCCTGCATGACCATCACAGACTTTGTTGCAATTTTGTGTGAACATTCAGACACATTCCCAATGAACATTGGTAAAGTTTTACTTTCACCATTTTGGTACTTGCAGGAATATAGTCATTTGTTTGACCTCATAGTAAAACTATCTACAATGCACCCCTGAATATTCGGCAACTTTGAGACAAATCTCTGGCTATATTTTCCTCAAAGAAACAAAACTATGCCATCTTGTACAACTTTTTGGGGTAAGTCAGTCAAAAATAGACGCTTGGAAAAAAAAGTAAAGTTCAGCTTTTTATATCTCTAGAAGTAATTGTGGAATAAACCTCAAACTTTGTATGTAATAACTCACCAACACAAGGTCTTCGAACATAACACTTCATGCTCCTACTCCTTTACAATGGTTTACAAACTGAGGGCTTTGGCGATTTTTGTAAACACACCAAAAATGGACATTTTTAGCCCACTTTTAGAAGGAAGTATTTCCTGCCAACTCTTTTAATTACAAAACCATGTTCCATACCACCTAAAAAACTGAATTTGGCTTTAAAATGGAAGTGAATAAGGCCCTGACAAAATAATGACAAGTTTGAGGTGCATTGAAATATACCCATACTCTGCTGGTACTCAGATTAAATCTAACGTATTTTGTTTTACAGTATTCAAATAGTGTGTGAGGAAGTTAACATCAGAAGTCCTAATGACTATTGAATGAGCTTGAGTCACAAAATCTGCAAAACTAGTTTTTTAACCTCGCTAAAGCATTTAGCTCTACAATATTCTTTTTATAAATAACAAAAGGGAATAAAGAATTCAATAAAAAGAATAGTGTTCCATCCTACCAAAAATTCTTTCCAATCAGCCCTGTGTGTTGAATCGTGCTTTGCATGATAAAAATGTTTATAATCAATATTGGACACTATTTAATTCTCTCTCAAATGTGTACTCGTGTTTCTTTTTTTTTTTTTTTTTCTTTTTTTTTTTTGTGACATTAGTCTGTTGAATAACTATTGGTTTAGAAGTAAGTTTGTATTTCAGCACTTTGTATAAATATACTACCCCTAAATATTTAAGCAACAAATTTCACATGAAAAATACCACATGGTACACTTTAGAAAACGTCATATCAGCAATAACTGAAACAATCAGCTATACTTCTGTTTGTTTTGTTCTTGTGAAGCCTTGTTCAAACTATCTGCATTTTATTCCTGTGTTTGCAGCGTACTGAGTGGGTTCTTTTGGCTGAGTGTAGCTTTTATATGCTTCATAATACCATGCAACATTCATGATCTGATCTACACTCCTGGAAATTGAAATAAGAACACTGTGAATTCATTGTCCCAGGAAGGGGAAACTTTATTGACACATTCCTGGGGTCAGATACATCACATGATCACACTGACAGAACCACAGGCACATAGACACAGGCAACAGAGCATGCACAATGTCGGCACTAGTACAGTGTATATCCACCTTTCGCAGCAATGCAGGCTGCTATTGTCCCATGGAGACGATCGTAGAGATGCTGGATGTAGTCCTGTGGAACGGCTTGCCATGCCATTTCCACCTGGCGCCTCAGTTGGAGCAGCGTTCGTGCTGGACGTGCAGACCGCGTGAGACGACGCTTCATCCAGTCCCAAACATGCGCAATGGGGGACAGATCCGGAGATCTTGCTGGCCAGGGTAGTTGACTTACACCTTCTAGAGCACGTTGGGTAGCACGGGATACATGCGGACGTGCATTGTCCTGTTGGAACAGCAAGTTCCCTTGCCGGTCTAGGAATGGTAGAACGATGGGTTCGATGACGGTTTGGATGTACCGTGCACTATTCAGTGTCCCCTCGACGATCACCAGTGGTGTACGGCCAGTGTAGGAGATCGCTCCCCACACCATGATGCCGGGTGTTGGCCCTGTGTGCCTCGGTCGTATGCAGTCCTGATTGTGGCGCTCACCTGCACGGCGCCAAACACGCAAACGACCATCATTGGCACCAAGGCAGAAGTGACTCTCATCGCTGAAGACGACACGTCTCCATTCGTCCCTCCATTCACGCCTGTCGCGACACCACTGGAGGCGGGCTGCACGATGTTGGGGCGTGAGCGGAAGACGGCCTAACGGTGTGCGGGACCGTAGCCCAGCTTCATGGAGACGGTTGCGAATGGTCCTCGCCGATACCCCAGGAGCAACAGTGTCCCTAATTTGCTGGGAAGTGGCGGTGCGGTCCCCTACGGCACTGCGTAGGATCCTACGGTCTTGGCGTGCATCCGTGCGTCGCTGTGGTCCGGTCCCAGGTCGACGGGCACGTGCACCTTCCGCCGACCACTGGCGACAACATCGATGTACTGTGGAGACCTCACGCCCCACGTGTTGAGCAATTCGGTGGTACGTCCACCCGGCCTCCCGCATGCCCACTATACGCCCTCGGTCAAAGTCCGTCAACTGCACATACGGTTCACGTCCACGTTGTCGCGGCATGCTACCAGTGTTAAAGACTGCGATGAAGCTTCGTATGCCACGGCAAACTGGCTGACACTGACGGCGGCGGTGCACAAATGCTGCGCAGCTAGCGCCATTCGACGGCCAACACCGCGGTTCCTGGTGTGTCTGCTGTGCCGTGCGTGTGATCATTGCTTGTACAGCCCTCTCGCAGTGTCCGGAGCAAGTATGGTCGGTCTGACACACCGGTGTCAATGTGTTCTTTTTTCCATTTCCAGGAGTGTATATTTGTAACAATACTACTTCTGATTATTTTTTGTGCAGTTACATACTTTTGTTGAATTTTTTACAATGATTTCATTCAACTGCAATCTGAACCAATGTGATTCGCCAGTAATACTTCTGTGGTTTGAGTAGAAAAGGACAGAGAAGGGAACCCAATTGGGCAGGGAGGTGGAGCTTTCAATTGTCGTGTAATTTTCTATGCAAGAACAGCTGCTTAACATGGTTTGCCAATTTTAGAGAATGCGAATGTGCGTTGCTAGTCCAATGCCCTGAAGCAACACTGTACAATACATATCAAGTCTGCACCATTAAGCTCTGTTGCTGACTCGGTGCTAGAGTTAAAAAAAATCGAGAATCTCTACCATTTTTACCTATAATCAACACTGATACTGGCAAGGTATCTATCACAGGGATTCCCAGATTTTTGCGAAGGTTTTACTTTTAGTTTGATTTCCGATAACAAATAAAAAAGAAATAATTTTTTCGCATGGTATCATTATAAATTAACAATTTTCAGAATTTTTCATTTAACTGTACTGTGGCATCTTGCCAAATTTCATGATTGTAGGTCAATGGAAAGTAGCCTATAGGTTTTGATGATTGAGTTTGTGAGTATCAAAATATGTGACATAAATGGCTATATCTTCTGACTGCATTGACACAGAAGCTTCAACTTTTTACACTGCCAAGGGACCAAGACCACAGTGACATAAATTTCAACTTCATATGGCTACACATTTTGGAGAAAAAGGATTTTTAACAGTCAGACAGACAGACAGACAGACAGACAGACAAACAAAGTGATCCTAGAAGGGTTCCATTTTCACCAATTGAGGTACCATAAAAATTATATATACATGGTCTAATTCCATAATGTGAAGACAGGAATTCAGGAAGCTGATACTGAAGAGCAGATAAGGCTTGTGCTCTGAAGAAGAAGAAGAAGAAGAAGAAGAAGAAGAAGAAGCCTGTTCGTAATATACAGCAAAGTCAGAAAATCTGTCCATCTTGCAAGACTGCACTAAATAAATATCTGGAGGAAGTTATCACCACAGTCAGATGAGGACCTCACACCAAGCAAAGAGTTACACACAAGCTTGTCATCAACTGGTATTTCACCCATGAAACAAAGAGTAAGCACCAGAGAAAAGGATCAGTATGTGAAGCAAAAAATTCAAATGGCACATCATGTTATTGAAAATCAAACTGTAAATGCTATAAGTGTAAATCGGCAAACTGAAAGTGTCAGTAAAAGTAAACAATGTGGAAAACTTTTGCAGCAGGAATCTAAAGAATGCATGCTACATAGCTGTGAAAAATGTACTGGGCCAGAAGCTGTAGCATCTGCAGTTGCCAGCTATTTCATAGAGCATGATGCAGAGGAAATTGTTGTGCATAAGCAATGGATCCATACTGATTCGGACATTTGCGACATGAAGCAAATGACAGTAGATGAATTTACTGAAGAAGTAGCAACAAAATTTTTGAGCCTATCATCGTCAAACATCAATGTGACATCTTAAAGGAACACAAGCTTATTATCCTACTGGATTTTGTTGAAAATTACTCATTCACTATTCATGACTCAGTACAAGGTTAGCACTGAGAAAATTAGTCAAGCAACAATCCATCCATTTGTTGTTTATTTTCTATGAAATCAGAAGATGGAGTCAATGAATTTTTGCATTGTCAGTGACTGTCTGCGACATGACAAGTACTGTGCATGTTTTTACTAAGAAGTTGATTACGTATGTAAAAACACAGTTTGCTCAGGTATCCCACACCCCTTGTTTCAGTGATGTCTGCAGTACACAATACAAAAATTTTCTCATTTTGTGCTGTCACAAAAGAAACTTCTGAATGATGGCAGAATGGATTTATTCATTTATTTAATTTTTTTGGGTTAAAAGTCATGCAAAGTCACTTTGCGATGGAAGTGGAGGTAAAGCAAAGCGATTAGCAATGAGAACATGCTTGCAACAGAAAAGTAATAGGCAGATTCAGCTGGCTAGGTATGTGTTTTGCTGCTGCACTGAGAGCATTAATGGCATTAAATATGTTTTCACTCGCAAAGAAGAAATTGAACAAGTCTCCAAAAAAATTAAAAAAATATAAAAAAATTAAACCCACTTTTATTTAGTTTTTGAATTCGTCTGTCTCAACCTCCCTTCCTACTCATACGCACTTTTCATTACCTTCCCAAATGAGTACTAAATAATTGTAGAACATAATAATAATATGTTAGATTTAGTTTGACTACCTGCAGAATATGAGCATATTGTCAAAGCACCTTCACACACTGTCATTGTTTTTAGAGCCTTACATACTCTTGTGCTGCAAAACCAAATCTCCTTTTCTTGGTGGTTCATATGGTGGGTCTTAAGAATGAAAACATTTAAAAGCGCTTGGGGAGGGGGAGGGAGTTTTTACAAAAACTGTCAACTTCGAATTGAATGGAATTATATATTCAAAGAACTTGTATCGGTAATTTATGACATGCGAAGTTTGAAGTTTATCCCACAATTGCTTCCACAGATATAAAAATCTGAACTTGACATTTTTCTCAAGCATCTATTTTTTCACCCGACTTTGCCTCAAATTATCCCTATTGAAACTGCTTATGAAATCTTATTATTTCAATTAAGAGAATGCAAAACGTTGTGCAAGATGGCGGAGTTGTTTTTGAGGAAAATGTAGCCGGAGAGGATACGCCTCAAAGTCGCCGAATACTCAGCGGGTGCACTCACTTCCGACGGCTGCGCTATGGCATTAAACAAATGACAACATCTTCAAGTACCAGAATAGATGATTTTGACACTTTACCAATGTTTACTGGGAACATGAGTGAATGTTCACATACACTTTTATCAAAATCCATGAGAGTTATGTGGGAATCTGTGGACCACTTGACAGGGAATGACATAATACTCACCCAAGTATATAGAGGAAACAATACACATATGCATAACTTTTGCCTTTCCAGTCTGCATTATTTTAAGTAGCAGATAAGAAATGAGTAAAACTATAGGCACAGATTTATTCTCTGTGTGGATTTATACTGGATATGAACAATAAGCTACATATTCATTTTGTGTTATTCTAATTTTTATTGAATGTCATTCTCATTCTACAACAGAAATTTCCAGTGACACGAAGTAGTAAAAATCACCCAATTTTCTGTATGTTTGTGAGTCCACTAGTAAGACTTACATTCTTGCATAACAGGAGAGACAGAGTATAAAAACTCAAAATTCTGCTAAAGAAGTAGGTGTTTATTGTTAATTAATGTAATTAACTCCTACACATCTGTGCAAAGAGTTTACTGAGGTACAAAGTCAGCATGCTAATGCTTTATAAGACTTGCCTAAACAATATAAAACAACAGTAAAACCTTGTAAAAATAAAACTGTTCAAATGTCATGATCGAAACTGTAGTATCCATTAACTTCACTAAATGAGGGAAAACCTTTTATACATAAATATGACTATCTCACATCACTGATACAGGTTTCATAAAATATGGCTAATGTCTTCTTGCTTTAACAACAGAGTACTACATGATATGCTTGTGCTGCCTTTTATACCACTCTGTTACTATATCACTGGCATTAAATACTTAACAGTCAACACTATCTGATAGCACCTTGGCAGCATCTTTTTCATATACAATTCAGTATAGACAAATACAAATAACAGTGAGGATCTGTTTTTGCTTATTCTTGACTTCGTAGTGTAACAAACACAAACCACTCAACATCAGTCACGGGAAACTACCTCTATAAGCACAAATAAGACAACGAAGCAACAGAAGTCCTCGCATTTAACTTTTAGCTTTTGTTTTTCCTCCCTGTGCTTCATTTCTTTGTCTTGTAATCACAGAGCTTAACACATAACATAGTCTTTGTAGAACCAACATTATGGATTAAATATTAAGTTACAAGTTTATATACAAGTATTAAACAGCTACTTCAACCAAATTCTCTCAGGTCTGTATGGACAATGATATTTGGCAGTTCAATATCAAAATATAAATATTGCACAAGTAATAGGTTACGCCTATACTTCATTTGGTCGTGCTGAAATGCTTATCAACTGAAGCAACCTGACAACAGTTCAAGAGAAACAATGTACATTTTAAACACTTAAGTATACATAAAATCTTGTCACTGAAACAATTTGAAACAAATATTCAAAATGAAAAACTGTTTTGCAATAAATCTACAGTATGTTGTAACTACTCACTGCAATAAGCAATTTCGTTGTGCATTTCTTGGCATGTATTACACTATCTGTAAAACAAGCAGAGAGAAAAAAGATCTCATTTTTTAAAAAGATTGTTAGTACATAATTTATGTATACAATTTCTATGGACACAAGCACTGCAATAACAAAGCTGGTTTAAAGTGTTTTTCGCCAATATGGTAGCATTTTTTCCCCTATTGCAACAGGGCTAGTTCTCCGGTAACATTATTAACTTGAGTTTCTTTGCCAAAAATTGCTAATACAGTTGTTGAACCAGACTGTACTTCAGTAAGACCAGCATCTGTAATACAGTGTGCTGGAAGTTTATTCACCTCAGCCTCTTTTTCTAGCAACTTCAGGTGCTGGTAGTTAAGGCCCTTAAGGACGACCATTTTTCCACTGGAAAAAAATAGAAAAATAAAACAGAGACTGTGATATAACGCTGTAAGCGTGAAACAAAAAGACTATTTATAGAACTATGCTTAAAAGAAATTCTGCAGACAACTAGTATTAAGTGTGAAGAGCTTCTCATCACACTGGAGTAAGCTTCACCTGC
This sequence comes from Schistocerca cancellata, assembly GCF_023864275.1. Lineage (NCBI taxonomy): Eukaryota > Metazoa > Arthropoda > Insecta > Orthoptera > Acrididae > Schistocerca > Schistocerca cancellata. Next base: position 724,683,855 of record NC_064626.1, on the reverse strand, counting down.
AAAGTACTTAAACACAATTTTAAAAACACACCAATATTAAGTGCATGAAGCATCAGTAGTCTTAGCAGACGTAGACTTGGCCTGCCAGGGACACAGTGACCATTGTAAATAACATACAGGTAAAACAAGCTTAAGTCACACAAAATTTGATATTACAACCAGTTTCATCCGTCACACACTAGCACCATTAGATAATCATTACCTTAGTAGGCGAGTGAAAGTACCATTCACTACAACAGTCAAAGCCAAAGTAGTTTAACACTACACATCTACATCTACATGATTACTCTGCAATTCACATTTAACTGCTTGGCAGAGGGTTCATCGAACCACAATCATACTATCTCTCTACCATTCCACTCCCGAACAGTGCGCGGGAAAAACAAACACCTAAACCTTTCTCTTCGAGCTCTGATTTCTCTTATTTTATTTTGATGATCATTCCTACCTATGTAGGTTGGGCTCAACAAAATATTTTCGCATTCAGAAGAGAAAGTTGGTGACTGAAACTTCGTAAACAGATCTCGCCGCGACAAAAACGTCTCTGCTTTAATGACTTCCACCCCAACTTGCGTATCATATCTGCCACACTATCTCCCCTATTACGTGATAACACAAAACGAGCTGCCCTCCTCTGCACCCCCTCGATGTCCTCCGTCAATCCCACTTAGTAAGGATCCCACACCGCGCAGAAATATTCTAACAGAGGACGAACGAGTGTAGTGTAAGCTGTCTCTTTAGTGGACTTGTTGCATCTTCTAAGTGTCCTGCCAATGAAACGCAACCTTTGGGTCGCCTTCCCCACAATATTACCTATGTGGTTTTTCCAACTGAAGTTGTTCGTAATTTTAACACCCAGGTACTTAGTTGAATTGACAGCCTTGAGAATTTTACTATTTATCGAGTAATCGAATTCCAACGGATTTCTTTTGGAACTCATGAGGATCACCTCACACTTTTCGTTATTTAGCGTCAGCTGCCACCTGCCACACCCTACAGCAATCTTTTCTAAATCGCTTTGCAACTGATACTGGTCTTCGGATGACCTTACTAGACGGTAAATTACAGCATCATCTCCGAACAACCCAAGATAACTGCTCTGATTGTCATCCAGGTCATTTATATAGATCAGGAACAGCAGAGGTCCCAGGACGCTTCCCTGGGGAACACCTGATATCACTTCAGTTTTACTCGATGATTTGCCGTCTATTACTACGAACTGCGACCTTCCTGACAGAAAATCACGAATCCAGTCGCACGACTGAGACGATACCCCATATGCCCGCAGCTTGATTAGAAGTCGCTTGTGAGGAACGGTGTCAAAAGCTTTCCGGAAATCTAGAAATACGGAATCAACTTGAGATCCCCTGTCGATAGCAGCCATTACTTCGTGCGAATAATGAGCTAGCTGCGTCGCACAAGAACGATGTTTTCTGAAACCATGCTGATTATGTATCAATAGATCGTTCCCTTCGAGGTGATTCATAATGTTTGAATACAGTATATGCTCCAAAACCCTACTGCAAACTAACGTCAATGATATAGGTCTGTAGTTCGGTGGATTACTCCTACTACCCTTCTTAAACACTGGTGCGACCTGCCCAATTTTCCAATCTGTAGGTACAGATCTATCGGTGAGCGAGCGGTTGTATACGATTGCTAAGTAGGGAGCTATTGTATCAGCGTAATCTGAAAGGAACCTAATCGGTATACAATCTGGACCTGAAGACTTGCCCGTATCAAGCGATTTGAGTTGCTTCGCAACCCCTAAGGTATCTACTTCTAAGAAACTCATGCCAGCAGCTGTTCGTGTTTCGAATTCTGTAATATTCCATTCGTCTTCCCTGGTGAAGGAAGTTCGGAAAACTGCGTTCAATAACTCCACTTAAGCGGCACAGTCGTCGGTAACAGTACCATCGGCACTGCGCAGCAAAGGTATTGACTGCGTCTTGCCACTTGTGCACTTTACATATGACCAGAATTTCTTCGGATTTTCTACCAAATTTCGAGACAATGTTTCGCTGTGGAACCTATTAAAGGCATCTCGCATTGAAGTCCGTGCCAAATTTCGCGCGTCTGTAAATTTTAGCCAATCTTCGGGATTTCGCGTTCTTCTGAACTTTGCATGCTTTTTCCGTTGCCTCTGCAACAGCGTTCGGACCGGTTTTGTGTACCATGGGGATCAGTTCCATCTCTTACCAATTTATGAGGTATGAATTTCTCAATTGCTGTTGCTACTATATCTTTGAATTTGAGCCACATCTCATCTACATTTGCATAGTCAGTTCAGAAGGAATGGAGATTGTCTCTTAGGAAGGCTTCTAGTAATACTTTATCCGCTTTTTTAAATAAAATTATTTTGCATTTGTTTCTGGTGGATTTGGAAGAAACGGTATTGAGCCTAGCTACAACGACCTTGTGATCACTAATCCCTGTATCAGTCATGATGCTCTCTATCAGCTCTGGATTGTTTGTGGCTAAGAGGTCAAGGGTGTTTTCGCAACCATTTACAATTTGCGTGGGTTCGTGGACTAACTGCTCGAAATAATTTTTGGAGAAAGCATTTAGGACAATCTCGGAAGATGTTTTCTGCCTACCACCGGTTTTGAACAAGTATTTTTGCCAATATATCGAGGGAAGGTTGAAGTCCCCACCAACTATAACCGTATGAGTGGGGTATTTATTTGTTACGAGACTCAAATTTTCTCTGAACTGTTCAGCAACTATATCATCGGAGTCTGGGGGTCGGTAGAAGGAACCAATTATTAACTTAGTTCGGCTGCTAAGTATAACCTCCACCCATACCAATTTGCACGGAGTATCTACTTCGACTTCACTACAGGATAAACCACTACTGACAGACACAAACACTCCAACACCAATTCTGCCTAATCTATCTTTCATGAACACCGTCTGAGACTTCGTAAAAATTTCTGCGGAACTTATTTCAGGCTTTAGCCAGCTTTCTGTACCTATAACGATTTCAGCTTCTGTGCTTTCTACTAGCGCTTGAAGCTCAGGGACTTTCCCAGCACAACTACAACAATTTACAACTACAATTCCGACTGTTCCTTGATCCAAGCACGTCCTGTATTTGCCATGCACCCTTTGAGATTGCAACCCACACCGTACTTTCCCGAGGCCTTCTAACCTAAAACACCGCCCAGTCCACGCCACACAGCCTCCGCTACCCGTGTAGCCGCCAGCTGAGTGTAGTAAACTCCTGACCTATTCAGCAGAACCCGAAACCCATCCACCCTATGGCGCAAGTCAAGGAATCTGCAGCCAACACGGTCGCAAAATCGTCTGAGCCTCTGATTCAGACCCTCCACCCGGCTCTGCACCAAAGGTCCGCAGTTGGTTCTGTCAATGATGCTGCAGATGGTGAGCTCTGCCTTCATCTTGTAAGCAAGACCAGCAGCCTTCACCAAATCAGATAGCTGCTGGAATCCAGAGAGAATTTCCTCAGATCCAAAGTGACACACATCATTAGTGCCGACACGTGCCACCACCTGCAGCTGGCTGCACCCTGTGCTCTTCATGGCATCCGGAAGGACCCTTTCCACATCAGGAATGACTCCACCCAGAATGCACACGGAGTGCACACTGCATTTCTTCCCCTCCTTAGCCGCCATATCCCTAAGGGGACCCATTAAGCGCCTAACATTGGAGCTCCCAACTACCAATAAGCCCACCCTCTGTGATTGCCCGGACCTTGAAGGCTTAGAATCATCCTCTGAAACAGGGCACGCAGCTGCATCTGGCTCAGCCAGAGACAGTGCCTGAAACCTGTTCGTCAGACGCACCGGGGAGGCTTCCTGATCAGCCTCCGGGGACGTCTTTCGCAGCCTGCCACGCCTTGGAGTGACCTCCCAATCAATCACAGGCAAGGGCTCAGCCCCACTGCGGGCAGCAACCGGGGCAACCACAGCGGCAGACAGATCTGGGGACAGACGGGACGAGGTTGACATCCCCGTGATACCCAAGTCCGGCTCCCCACAGTGGTGCCCATTGGCAACAGCCCCAAGCTGCACGACCAAAGTCAGCGCCGCTTGCAGCTGTGAGCGAAGGGATGCCAACTCAGCCCTCATCCGAACACAGTCCCTGTCCATTCTAATCGATGTTGAACAACAGTTACTGAAACAAGAGTCGGTGCCTAGATAACGCAAGGGAAACACGCAAAGAATGTATTAACTAACCTGTACAAATGCCTAACGACTGCGCTACAATCTGCCTGAATTTACGATTACAGAAGCTAAAACTCGAAATTACACCTCCTATACGAAACTCACACGCAATTTAAGTAAGAATCTACGAAGTAAACACTAAAGCGCGATGCTATAACTCTCAAATACTATAATATGCCCGAAATTTATGAATTAAACAACGCAAGTTCCCAAAAACACGCAAAGAAATTAAGAATTAAACTATGTAACAAATAAGTATGCTAGGGGTATACGACTTGCTGCTGCAGCTGCTTATCCAACGGCAGCAGGGAGCACACAACTTGGATGTAAGAGAGTGTGTGTTATGCCAAGCAAACTCCTATATATTTTTGGAATGAGGAAGACAGAAGAAACCAAAAGGGTTAATAAAAACAAAGTAATCCGGTAAGTTCTCAATTTTTAGCCTTTATCTTCTACAATAAATAATTAAATCTGACAATATTACAATACATTATGATTCCACACTACTTTGTGTTTGACTGTGAAAATGGGCAGTACTTTTAAGCCCCTAATATGCTGTCCCCAGGGCAATGATCATCTGGTAACACTTGCACCTGAGGGTGCAACCAGTCATAGAACTAAACTGTGTGTAAGTTGTGTTATTTGTATAGCAGTCATTAACAAATATGCAGGTACCTCACCTTCCTGAGCTTGAATAAAGGAAACATTTAAACTTCAACCACTTTAACTCAAGTTAAACTATTTTAATAAATAATCCATGTCACGAATTGTACTGAAAAACTGAATGTGTCTTCAATCTTATTTTCCATAACTTTTTTTCCATTTAATAAACATAAGGGTTAAATACACCCTGTCTGCAAACTCTCTAGTAGTATTACAAAAATAAATGTTTCTAGGGAAACTGGAAAAAGTATATTATTACTACTACTACTACTACTACTACTACTACTACTGATAAAAATAATAATAGCTATCTGCATGCGTTTGATACCTGGTAAAATGCTGTAAGAGGTAAACAGAAATAAAATATCTAACATAATAATCAAGTATGTAGGAAAACATACATTGCTACTTCACATGAAGAAGGCACGTTTAAGTTGTGAACAGACACACTTAAAAGCCACAGCCTTCATCAGCAAAAGAGAAACACACACCATTCATATACACAGGCAAGCACACCTCATGCATACGACTGTCAACTCTGGCAACTCGGGCCAGAATGCAACTGTCATGTGGGATGGAAGCGGCAATCTGGAGGGGGTGGGAAAGGGATAGTAGTGTACAGGTGGAGGGAGAGAGAGGAACGCTGTCTGATTGAGTGCGCAGGAACTAGAATGACAACAGGTGCAGCATCAGAAGGTTGTGGGGCAAGGTGGTGGAGAAAAATGGAGGAAAAAAGGAGAGGAGCAGGGAAAGACGGGTGGGTGTATTGGCAGAGGGCAACCAACAAAGAGATTGGGAGACAAGAATGGCAAGATGATAGGACAGATAGGGTGGAAACTGTTGGGTGAAGGGTGTGTGGATGGTATGTTACCAAAGGTCGAGCTGGATAATTACAGGAGTGGAGAATGTATTGTAAAGGTAACTCCTACCTGTGCAGTTCAGAAAAGCCAGAGGTGGAAGGGTGGATCCGCATGGCATGAGTAGTGAGGCAGCCACTGAAATCAAGTATGTTATGTTCAGCTGTGTGATGTGCCACAGGGTGGTCTATTTTGCTCTTGGCCATAGTTTCGCAGTGGCCGTTAATTCTGGTGGACAGCTGGTTGGTAGTCATACCAATATAAACAGCTGTGCAATGATTGCAGCAGAGCTGGTAAATGTTATGGCTGCTTTCACAGGTGGCCCGATTCCTGATGGGGTAGGATAAACCTGTGACAGGACTACAATAGGAAGTGTTGGGTGGGTGGATTGGACAAGTCTTGCACCTGGATCTTCCACAGGGACATGAGCCTTGTGGCAAGGGTCCTGGTCTGGTTCAAGTTCATTGATAATTTTCATCATCTGGACTCAGGACCAAGACACCATATCTTAATTCCTTCACAACCTCAACACCATCTCTCCCATCCACTTCACCTGGTCCTCCTCAACTCAGCTTGCCACCTTCCTAGATGTTGACCACTTCTATCTGATGGCTCCGTCTACACCTGCATCCACATTAAACCCACCAACCATCAACAGTTCCTGCATTATGACAGTTTCATTCTACCCCATTAGGAGTCAGGCCGCCTGTGAAAGCAGCCATAACATTTACCAGCTCTGCTGCAATCACTGCACAGCTGTTTATATCGGTATGACTACCAACCAGCTGTCCAACAGAATTAACGACCACTGCCAAACTATGGAAAAGAGCAAAGTAGACCACCCTGTGGCACATCACACAGCTGAACATAACATACTTGATTTCAGTAGCTGCCTAACTACTCAAGCCATGTGGATCCTCCCTTCCACCCCGGCTTTTCTGAACTGTGCAGATGGGAGCTATCTTTACTATGCATTTTCCACTCCTGTAATTATCCAGTATGGTAACATGCTGTCCGCACACCCTTCACCCAACAATTTCCACCCTCTGTCCTATCATCTCCTCTCCACTGTCACATTGTCATCTCTCTCACTCTTTATCTGCCACTCTCTGCCAATGCACCTGTCCATCTTTCCCCACTTCCCTCCCTTTTTTTGTCCCCCCCCCGCCCCACAACCTCTGGACGCTGCACCTTTTGCTATTCTAGTCCCTGCACACTCTGCCAAAAAGTGTCCCTCTCTTGCCCCTCCCCCCTCCACCCACCCATACACTACTATCCCATTCTCTTCCCCACCCCCTCCAGATTGCTGCTCCTTACATCCCATGTGATAAATGCATTTTGACCCGAGCTGCCAGAATGGCTGTCAAGAACGTGTGAGGTGTGAGTGCTTGCATGTATGAATTATGTGTTTCTATTTTGCTGTTGAAGGCTGTGGATGACAGCTTTGTGCAAGCATCTTTTAATGGTGCCCATCTGCAACTTAATGCGTCTTCTTTATGGTAAGTAGCAATATATCTTTTCCTACATTGTTGGTATTCGAATGTGGAGTTTCCATTGCTTGATATAATAATCATTGATTTAAGGAAAAAATATGAGTGTGATTATGTAAAAAGAGGAGAGGAAGGATCCAATAATGAAGAAAATAACATACCAACTAATCCAATCGCACAAGCGTGAAAGGCAGAGACGCGGAATCCACGGATATTACATAAAATATTATATCTTATTGAGAAAAGAATGCAATGGAAAGCTTACAGAACAGATTTTAATGCCATACTAAGTGTTAATGACGTGTTACTGTTTAAAAAATGAGAAAAGGTTCTTCTGAAACTACTGTAAGTGAGAGTGCTGAAACTACTGTAAGTGAGAGTGGTCTCTGAAAAACCTTTTCACAAAAGAGAAATGAAATCTACCTTTAAATTGGCCCCACACTATCGGGGATTGAAGGATTTTAGTTACGACAAATCAGCAATGGAACATAAAATATCTCTATAATTATCAAAATCTTCGAAACAGAAGATCTATCACCAGCTTTCTAGCACCATGTTGCCATAATACCACTAATGAAGACAGGTCCAATGGTTCAAATGGCTCAGAGCACTATGGGACTCAACTTCTCAGGTCATTAGTCCCCTAGAACTGAGAACTAGTTAAACCTAACTAACCTAAGGACATCACACACATCCATGCCCGAGGCAGGATTCGAACCTGCGACCGTAGCGGTCTCGCGGTTCCAGACTGCAGCGCCTAGAACCGCATGGCCACTTCGGCCGGCAATGAAGACAGGAACAGATAAATGAGACACTAAGTGAATGATCAGTAGGACATAAAAAAATACATGGATTCTGCTATAATAATATGCAGAGGAACAAAACATCTGAGGAGATACTAGAGAAACAGTAGCCTTCAAACACAAAGGTACCAGTGTAGAAATTTTGTCCCTATGCTTAGTGATGGAGGCAAGAATAAAGAACTGGAATACCCTCACGCCATCCTTTGGGGAAGTCTTCCACAATGTGCATTATGAGGTTCAGAATTCTGAGAACAATTCAGATAAAGAAGTGAAACAAATGGGTGACAATATCTACCAATCTATTCAATACAAGGAAAAAAATCATGACAGACATATCAATATTTAAAATGATTTAAAGTAGGATGGCAGCTTATGACACACACACACACACACACACACACACACACACACACACACACACACACACACACACACACAGACATACTTTTAACAAAAACCATGTAATGAAACTGATAGGAACCATACATAAACTCATTAATACTATGTTATCTTTTCAGTGATACTTGCAGATTAATGATGAGGTGAGTTTCAAGGCAGACCATTTTCTGATCAGCCAAAATGCAGATTTATACAGCCAAGGTCACTGCCAAGTCATCTCTGATCAGCCAAAATGCAAATTTATACAGCCAAGGTCACTGCCAAGTCATCTATCACTGGGAAAAATGTGTTGTATTGTAGGGTGAAAATGTTGAGAAGATCTAACAGCATCACCAAGCTTCATGGCGGCAGCTTGATTTTGTTTCAAGTGATAATTAAAACTATACACCAAGTTCTCATACCATAAAGTATTAGTGAAACTGTACTCTTATTAGCAGTGTTTACTGACATGGCCACATGCACAAGTAGCAGAAGTACTGTAATGAGCTGAGACTACCATTTGATGCAGACTTGCAGCTGAGCAGAGTTAGATGACAAGAAAAGTGTGGAAAGATGAAAAGAGGATGATAAACAACTTCTATTGACTATGGAAAGCATAGGGGGCAACAACACAAACAGCAATAGCTACTCAAAATTCTGGATAGTGTGGGAATATTAACAATAACACAAATTCATACACAACAGACAATTAGTTAGTGAAAAACAGCTACAAGTAGTAGTATGACAAAGAGAAAAAGAAGCACCACACATGTGGGTAAGGTGACAACATTGACATTTTGTGTCTTCACTGGTTTCAACATGTTGTTGTTGTTGTTATTGTTGTTGTTGTTGTTGTCTTCAGTCCAGAGACTGGTTTGATGCAGCCCTCCATGCTACTCAATAACTCTCATTTTCTGGGACTAGATATCAGTCTGAACATACTGATTTAGATTTTCTTAAGTCTCTCCTGTGTTGGGATGTTTTTTAAAAATAGGTGGTACACAGTTCCTCAATTTTAATTTACTTTGCTACTGTTAGATAGTTAAATGTAACTGCAAGAGTCATAATTGGGAGGCAGGCACGTGAATGGGTGCACAGAGATGCATTATATAAAAAAAAGAGAACAATTAGGGAAAAAATTTGATTTAAAACAAATACTAACAAAGAGATAGAGGGGCTGGCCAGTACTTACCTCAGCTCAGTACAGCCAATAGATACACATAAAACAGAACCGAAAATTACATTCCTAGCTTTCGGAACAAATGTTCCTTCATCAGGGAGGAGAGAGGGGAAAGAAAGGGAAGAAGGGAAAGGAGATTCAGTTACTCACAACCCAGGCTATGAAGCAACAGGGAAAGGAAAATAGGGAGGGTAGCAAGGATGGAGGCATGGTTGTCAGAGGGAAGCCAAAGATATTCGACTGTGAGTACTGTGCCAGCTTCAAACCAAAGAGGATGCATACAGAAGTAAAGAGGTATATAGTATAAAGATAAAGATATAAAGATATAGTTGTGTTTATCTTTATACTATATACCTCTTTACTTCTGTATGCATCCTCTTTGGTTTGAAGCTGGCACAGTACTTACAGTAGAATATCTTTGGCTTCCCTCTGACAACCATGCCTCCATCCTTGCTACCCTCCCTATTTTCCTTTCCCTGTTGCTTCATAGCCTGGGTTGTGAGTAACTGAATCTCCTTTCCCTTCTTCCCTTTCTTTCCCCTCTCTCCTCCCTAATGAAGGAACATTTGTTCCGAAAGCTAGGAATGTAATTTTCGGTTCTGTTTTATGTGTATCTATCGGCTGTACTGAGCTGAGGTAAGTACTGGCCAGCCCCTCTATCTCTTTGTTAGTATTTGTTTCACATCTTTATATGAGATTTTCCATTAATCATTTAAAAAATTTGATTTGTATGACATCAACGACTGAGAGGTATGATGAATAGAATATTATTTGCTTCAGTTGTGATAATGATTTATTCATCTGCAGCCAGTTTTGGGATGTTAAATCCCATTTTCAGGTATATAAAATATTTTTGTATTTGTTCATGCATAACACACAGCCGGGCCTGTCTGTGCAAAGGTTCCATGTCGCTGCACCTTAGGCACAAACTGTCTACCGTTGGGCAGCCGCATGCTATTGACACCAGCAAGGACAAGAGTCCTTGTTGGTGTCCATAGCATGCGCAGCTGCCAGACAGTGGGCAGTTTCCACCTAAGATGCAGTGACTTGGAGCCTTTGCACTGACTGGCCTGACTGTATGTTATGCATGACCATAAACAAAATTTTTTTTGTTCTTCTGATGATTGAATTTTAACGTCCCGAAACTGGCATGGATTGAATAAATCATTATCACAACTAAAACTTATGTTATTCTATTAATTTGAAAATAAATAAATAAATAAATAAATAAAAAATAGAAACATCACTTCCACTTCAAAATAAACATTGATAGTTTTTAATGAATTATATGTAGCATTTTTTTAAGTGGCTGTTAACCATTTGTCAATAAAATGAAATAGTACCAAAATGCAACAACTACTTGACTGTCAAGTATTACAAGTGTAATGACATAAACTAATACCACTTATGAACAAGCCAAATGACATTACCCATTATCTTCCCAATTAATCAAATCTTCAGCATACTGTGGTGAAGCTGTTAATTTCTGGTAAAGGCCCAATGTTGCATGCCCAACCTGCAACAAACATCAACACTGTCAATAATTACACAGTTTACTTCCAAATTTAACAATGAAAACAGTTGTCAGATTATCTGACAATAGAAACAAGCGAACTGAAGACTAGGTATAATATATGAAGAATTTTTTTTATTCTCAGGAGTCCAAGCAGCAGTGAACTGGTAAAGTATATTTCACACATCCGTAACTTGTGCAAATGACTTTGCCTTGGCCTTCAATATTTCTTAAAACCTAAGAACGAGTACTCATTTAAAAATAAGGAACCTAGACGGAAAGTTATAGTACAGCTTTCACAACTACAGAAGTTATCAGTAAATCTACACCATTTACTTCACTGATTGGACAAATAATAGAGGAATTACCAAATTCAGTTTACAACCCTTTAAAAACAATGTGTCAGCAAACATTTCTGGTCAGCTGATAATAAATGCAACTACATAGAGCAACTACGGGAGTTACTTTATTAATAACCAGTAGCCAAATAAGTGGATGATGGAGACAATCACTGATAGCTAATGGTTGCTGACTGTAGTAAACAGTCATTTGATGGGAATATAAGGAGTGCCTGGAATCATAACACTGGTTTCTGGAGAAAGTATTATAATCTAAGTGGAAGCTTGCTACTATAAAGCTACGACCCTACGTGGTGTGTAGGGCAGATAAATGTCTGTTTCCTGCATTGCCCTAAAAGTTTTAGACTGTGTTCTGGTCTCTGCTGCATACACAAGAACAAGAACAACAACAACAAACTAAAACTACTTGCTTGTCATGAATTTCTGAATCCTTCGTAAATATTAGACAGTGTACTGAAATTTGAATTAAAATATTAATGTAAATAATTGCTATATGAAGGATAAGGTGAGCTTTACCGCGGACAGAGAGTAGGTACTCGTGTGCTTATCACCATCATGGCTTGTTGTGTGTTTCCTGTAGATTTTTTGTTCACTCTTTCCAAATACTCCTGTACTCAAACTTGTTTGTTCATATGAACACAATATTGCGGTCTTTAGAGTTACATTTTTGTGGTATGGAATGCTGTTTGTACTCATCAATTTTTATTTTTACCATAACAATTTTTTCTGAAGGCAAGTGTGTGTGTGAGTGTGTGTGTGTGTGTGTGTGTGGGGGGGGGGGGGGGGGGTGAATCCCCTATTCATTTTGGCTGGTTCGACCTTCATTACTGTTTCTAACCCACAAATCAATAATATCTGAGCAAAGTATTCACTGTACAGAGCTTGTTCAGAAGACCAACGAAAAACTCTGTCCTAATTTAAATGAAAATCAGAGAAACATATGTGGGAAAACAATATGTACTTTACAGCCAAGTTCTGAATTTATACAGCTGTCTTCTTCAAAACATGGGCTCTTCTGGTATTTCCTTAAATCTTACATATATTACAAATTGATGTGCACTGTTAGCTGCAACAGGTAGAAGTCTTGATTTGTTGGTACTGTACATTTTCATGATTTTGACTGAGATAAACTCATGCTGCAGTGTAAGAGTTGACACACAAAAAACAACTAAGTAAAAAGAAACCATGCACTTCACACGTTTATTTACACATAACAGTCAACTTCCAAAATGTTCTTTTATGTCAAGACCATGTTTGTAAGATTCACATATTTTACTGCTTCTGTTGCTTCTGCATCACCTTTCATTGATTGTATCAATTCCTGTTTGTATTGTGATGTACTGCGAAATTTTGAACATTTGTGCATGCTGCAGTAAACTCATGCTGTTATCATTAACTGAAGGCTTAAACTTATTTGTGCCCATCTAAAATTTTTGAGAACAGTAGTCCTATCCTCATTCAAAGAGATCATTCTTTAACTTCATTGTATTTACTTGAGAAACAGATTTTTCAGAATTTTTGAATGCTTATTGTTTTTGCAAGTTAACGATGCATGTATTTTGGATTACTTATTTAGATGCAAATCAGCATTTGTGAATCACTGAATCACCGTTACTGCCAAAGAATAGATCACCCCAAATTTCATTGCATATCAACGAGAATAAATATGTATTTTAGAGAATTTTCGAAAGTTACCTTTGTCCTGTGCACAATATAATTTCGTAGTAAATTAATGTTTGGAATTTAGTTACTGTAGTAGATATTATAATTAACATATTGTGTTACATCTAATTTTCTCCTATAGAAGAGTATGGAGAATATATTTACATTTACTGTAGATTAACTGCAAAAAGTTTTAAGAAACTAGTAATTTTTACCAAAAGTTTTCCTACTGCCTTAATAGCAATCTTGTTATGTGTATTTGCTTGAAATCTTCTAGGGAATTAGTAATTTTTTACCTGAAAAGATTAAAAGATATTCAGCAGGCTTAGTTTAAAGTTATTTGCCCACTGCCCTGTAATAGTCTAGTAACGGGGTACTTTTTGCTTGCAAAAAACGAGGTAGAAGATTTTATTTTTTTTCTCATACATACAGTTGAGAAAGGGTGTATACGTGGACGAGGAAAAAAAATTCCCTGATTTCCCGGTTAAAAATTCACTTTCTCCCGGATGAAAATACATTTTTTCCATGTTAAGTTACAGCATACTTTTCCTCGGAACTGTTAAACTTATCAGTCCTTTCAATGGTAGTGGTTTTATACACCAGTGTAGAATTTCCTGGCACTTTAAAAAACGAAACTCAGGGGGAAAATACGTTTTGAAAAGATGTCTGATGTGCAGCAACATGTACACTGCATATTTTCGTATTACGAAATTATAAATTCGAATTCCACGAAACACCGCATGTTGCTTTCCGAAGCATTGAAATGGACATTGCGATGTGCTTTTGTAAGCCAGTTGTAGCTCATGTCAAGCGATCTCGCCAGCCGATGACAGCGGATATTCAGAGCACAGGATATGTGATGTAGTCAGCCAGTAGCAACATCACTGTTAAGAACCGCGAACACACAAATAGGAAAAGGTAATGGTTTAAATTAATATACATAGTGTTGCTACTAGAAAAGAAAAGCTTTCACATATAATATTGGTCTCTAACATTAATAAGCTGCAAGAGAAGCTATGCTGTCACACATAAAGTTGATATTTTTTGCGAGAGTTACACCTTAAGATGGATCACACAAATGTGCCAGTAAAATTTTTAACAATGACATAAATGTCTGATCTTTTGGGCTCGAAAATATTCTAAATGGTCATCCTCAAAGATCTGATTTTTGAATGAGAGTCAAACGCTCTGTGATTTTAGAAATTCATCGGACATTTGAGCACAGAGTTCATCTTGCGAAATAGGAAATTTACTTTGAATGTAACGTTCTTCAAATGACTATTCGGAATATTTTCCCGTGACCTGTTAGAAATCGATTCGTTTCAGCAGTTGACAGAGAGCGCCAGATACCAGGCGTCACCGCCCTTGCGCAGCTACGATGACGCATTAAAAGATCTTACATTATGTCATAAAATAAACAAGACATGGGAATTTTGTGAACCATACTAAAATGCATAATTCGGCTTAAAGCGCACATTCGTATTTTCTTCGAGTACCAGTACTGTATTATCTCATGTTTGGTTCTTTATTATGGCATAATGCCACACATGCTAGAAGATGAAAAGGTGAACTTGAAATGCAACAAACAGTTGAAACTAGCCAATAGTGCTGAATTAAACACTTCGTTTCAAATAAATTGACTGCCTCAGCAGGAAAGATTAATAAAAGTCAAATTTCTTTAACAAACCGACAAAAATAACTTCACTGTTCTGCAAGGCGATTAACGCTTGACTGTCAGAAAGGTGGAAACAAAATACGATCTGAAACTAATAACATATTTTACCCTTCTGTAATTATGTGAATGTATTTTAATTCACTTGATAGCTCCCGCCCACAGAAATCCGTTTTGTTTTCATTTGATCTGAGAGCAATAAACGAAGAGGAAACAGCAAAATCATTTAACGTAAACACAGGTCATGTGGAGACTACCACCTCCCCACTACAACTCAGATTACTCTGTGCATCAGGTCCATATATACAATATTTTCGAACCGCGGCAATATTACATAGTGGTACTCCCCTCCCTCGAGCGTTTGAGGTAGGAAGCCAAAAATTTAAAAAATCGACTTTTCAAAAATATCTTCATTTTGTAGCTCACATCTTTCTGAAGAGTCTGACACATAAAACATATATGTTCGAGGGAACGTAATACATATTATTTGGTCTTAAGTGTTCCGAAGTACAGTGCCACGCCTCTTCACACAACGTTCTTCCATCGCACATCCCTGTATTTCGCTCTGTGGAATTCAAACGTGCAAAAGTTTGTAAAGGGGCCATCAAACTATATTCAGGCAAGTGGAAATTTAAATGTCCTGTGGTGCCTCTCCTGCTCCCAGTCGGCCGGTTTGACATCCTGCCCCTCTTAAAAAAAATCTCGCAATTAATACTGGATTGTATTATTTGTAACTGGAAGAACAAGAACTCTTCAGAAAATATGCAGTCTCTGCTGCCTGTTAGCTAACAATTTGCTGTTTTGTGACATAAAATTAAATATAGGATACATAAAACGAGTAAAAACAAGAGACAAGCAAGACAGTACACATTTCTTCAATTCTTAAGTCCTAGCATTTTTTTCCTCTCTAATCTTGCCACAGCTTTATATGGCGTACTTTCATTTCTGGGAAAGAATCTATTACCTCATCAAAGTTCGTCAACATTTTGCTACATGGAAAAACGAAATGTCGTTGTTTAATACTAGAAACTATGTTAATACAAATAGTACCCAAGACTGGTGTGGTTTCTCAATCTGATTACATGTATCTGGCACTGTCTGCTAGATAAAACGAAACAGGCCTGGCTAATATTGCAGCAATTGTTTCACACACCAAATAAACGAGACTGTTTTGGCATAAATGGTCATTTTTATAACACGACAGAATATAATTCACGAAGTACCAATATCAAATGCCTATTAGACATACTACAAGCAAAAAGTTTTATGTTAGGAAACAGTTTCACACTTTATTCATACTCTCTAGCTTCTGAAGCATGAGATCGAAAAGTAGTAGTACGAAATCTTAATATACATTTTGAATCGTCATATTCTTCCGTAATTTGTGTGAGTCCCCTTTTCTTCTCCTTCCATATTTCAACAAACAATCTTGTCATCACTAATTCTGTAACTATTCCTGCCAGTGTCAAAACTTATTCTCTGGTTAACTTCACTAACCCTGCCACAATTACCGGTTTAGTTACCCCGCATTTATTCTCCGGTTAGGGGTTATTACATGTTCGTACAACGCGTTTTCCGCGCGACTCCAAGAATAGAGCTTTAGCGGCTGCTAGCTGAGGACTGTATAACTGGCCCTTAGTAGTGTAGCGGTCTGGCCAAAAATTTTCGGTCAAAATTTCATTTCCTTGGATACTCGGAGAAGACAATACATAATCTTTGTAGCCTGTTATTCCTGTCAGTCATTTATTTCCACTCTGGTAGTCTGAATCTACGGAATTCACTAGTAATTATAACAATGCCGATGATTTGTAAACCCATTGAACCACATCAACAGTGATTGGCATTCACCCGTTCGGCTCTATTCACTCAGCTCGTATAGCCCCATCCTCTTTTTGTCTGCAGGAAAGTTTATTTCTAGATGTGACGGGGATTCCCCTGGCAGAGACATCACGTACACTGTGCACGCATTCAAAAATCAACTTAAGATTCATTCAGAAATCAACTTAAAATTTGATAAAAAATGAATAGGGATGTGTTGAAAATCATATGAGTAATCGATAGACCAACGTGCGCTGGATGCTAGGAGCTTTGTGAAACAAGGTCTTTTTCCTCAATAACACGAATTTGCCCCCCCCCCCCCCCCCCCCCCCGAAACTGCCGCCCGGGGTAGATATCCGGTTTGTCCCCGCTCCCTACCCCTAGTTCCGGGCCTGTTGCACATACGTGAATCTGGCAGCTTAGGCGCACCAGTAAAATTTTTGCGGATAGCATGAAAAATTGCATTGTCTTCCCAA
Organism: Schistocerca cancellata; assembly: GCF_023864275.1. Lineage (NCBI taxonomy): Eukaryota > Metazoa > Arthropoda > Insecta > Orthoptera > Acrididae > Schistocerca > Schistocerca cancellata. The sequence continues at coordinate 724,666,797 of NC_064626.1, read as the reverse complement.
ATCCTTTGACACATCTTGCTGTTGGCACACCCTTGTATGAGGACTGTGTTTTGTTGTTGTACATGGTGCATTTCCTTTGCAACTTTAGTTTTATATTCTTTTTTTTTCTCTCGTTCGTGTTTTATTGCTGCAGTATTATTCTGCGGTAGGGATATACACTTCGACCATAGATACTAGTAGACTGGCCTTGCTGTGCAGAAGCTATGGGGCTAGTGTGGCTCCAACATAAACCACATGACTGTTGGCAAAACGTGGCGGGATTTCAAATCAGCGGTCTGCCATCCTATGTTTGTATCGGATTTTCCCCACATTTCTCAATTGACTGCCAAACACTTCCAACAAAAACTACTTTCTTATTTGTGAAAAATTATGGCAGAACTACATTTGACCTGGATTTCTTCAAAGTACCATTTATAAAATCTAACAAATACATCGAACGCCACTCTGGTGGGCAGTGGGACGAAATTACTATAAACTATCAATTATAGTAAAATGTCGTTAAAATTCTTTTAAACAGTAAGAGTGGGCTCGTCTCAAAACTTTAAACATTGTATTCGCCACGTTTCGAGCTTTAGTCACTTATAAAAGAAAATGGGCTATGGGAATTATGTCAACTATAGGTGTCAAAATTGTTTACTTTAGGAGCAGGTCCATTTTAGAATATCAATTTTAGGTGCACTTCAAAGGTTCAGTTCCCACTATTTTTACAAAAGTTTAAACTATCAGTTTAAAAAAAAAATGATATTTTAGATGAAAGGTGAGACTTTGCAGTTTCAGAAAATAATTTTGGAGCCTAGGTTTAAAAATGACAGACACCGTAAATATAAATTATAGATATACATTGTAAATAATAACTAACCTATCAAAACACTTCTCCTCGAAGTGCTTCGAGCAAAGACGCGTATGTGCAAACGGCTTAAAGTTTTTCCGTTTCAAGGCCTGTATCCAAAGCTGCCTTCGGTTTTCATCCTTACAGAACCTATGAGTAGGAACGAGAAACGATTATACTTACTTCTGTAACCGAATTATCACAGATACTTTCCAAAATGTAATATGAGTCTGACTTTACAGGCATCACTTTCAACACTTTAATTTACGTGATACTCTATTTCAAGTGTAAAAAACATATAAAAGTCACTTCAGCAGATTTCAATAAACGCATCTGCACTATCTTATACACACTTACACGTGAAATGTAATGCCATTTCCCCGACAAAACACTGAGTACAGCCATAAGCGCAACACGAAACAACCATGTTTTGCCAACATTCACGTGACTTCAGCCCAGAGATGTTGGAGCCACGAAAATAACGTCAGGGCCAGTCTATTATATTTATGGTCGAAGGATATACAGTACTATTCTGAGAACTAAAACAATGAAAACTTCCCGGAATTCTAAAAAATTCCCGAGTTTTTCAAGGTTTTCTCCCGGATGAAAAAATTCCTGGTTTTTTCCCGAATCTCCTGGGTCGTATACACCCTGTGGGATTATGTTGAATCCATGTTTTCAACATCCAAAACCCTCTGGTTGACTTTCTGAAGCCAAAAACCACGAAAAGTTGGCAATTTTTTCAGACTTTCACCTATTACTCAGAAACTTTGCACACTGCTGAAAATGTTACCATTAGCAAAATGAAAGAGCATTAATTCTTGCATCAAATGATCTACTTAAAAGCCAGAATTGGTGCAGCTGTTTGGCCGCAATCAGATGTGAAAGCTCGTTCATTTTTACCAACTTGGCCAAAATGTCGGCTCCAACACCTATGACTCAAAAAGAAGTTACTCCAAATGAAAATTGTCAAGTTATCAGAGTTGTAGTGCATGAAATTTCAAAGTTACAAAAGCATCTACTTTTTCAGTTTTAGGCACTATTAAGTGTTCATACAATTGAAAGCCAAAGTAATTCCATTTTGTTGTAAGCCAAAGTTATTCAATGAAATGAAATTTCAAATAGGGAGACATAAATCTGTCCAACCTTCCAGTGTAGAGGTATCTTACAGATCTCTCTTGATCGTAATCAGTCGGGTCAGCCATACCCACCGTTCCTTCAATGTTGTTTCCACTGTTGGCCATGCCCAGTTTACCTGTGTTGTGTGAAGGATGCAGTAACAGAAATATGTAAGCACAGCCAACAATGGCGAGATATCACCCCAGTGAAGATATGAGCTGCATTTGGGGAAATCCACTGAGATAAGCAACTTTGGCAAAGGGCAGATTATTATTACACAGAGCCTATGAAAGAGCATTTCAAAAACAGCGAAGCTTGTCAAATGTTCATATGCTATGGAAAGAGGTAGAAGTCCGAGTGAAACTATTACTAGGTGCTACATGGTTGGACGGCCACAGCTCTTCACCGAACATGGGGATCGGAGGCTTGTCTGCTCTGTATAGGAGGACTGATGGTGATCTGTGGCACATCTGCCAAACAAGTACAAGTGTTGCAGAGCACACCGTTCATAGTACATTGTTGAACATTGAACTCTGCAGCAGATGACCCCTATGTGTTCACATGTTGACACAATGATGTCATCAATTATGATTGCAGTGGGCACGGGACCATTGGTATTCGATCGCCGATCAATAAAAACGTGTCAGTTCTTTGGGTAAATCACATTTTTGCTACACTAGGTTGAGGTTCGTCTCCACAAATGCCGTCATCGAGGTGAAAGGCGGCTAGAAACATGCAGTATGCTATGGATGCAGGCTGGTGGGAGCAGTATCATGCTATGGGGGGACATTCTCCTGCACTTGCACGGGACCTGTGGTAGTAATTGAAGACACGCTGACAGCTGCGAACCATCTGTATCTCTTCATGCTTGATGTCTTCCCTGACGATAATGTCATCTTTCAGCAGTATAATTGCTCATGTCTCGGAGCCAGAAGCATACTAAAATGGTTTGAGGAGCATTACGGTGAACTCAAGTTGAATTTTCAGCGACCAAATTCATCTGATGTAAATCCTATGAAACCCATGTAGGTCACTATCAGGCGGGCATCACTGCATACACAAATCAGTGGCCCATTATTTACGCAAATTAAATGACTTGTGCGTACACATCTAATACCACGCACCCTACCAACAAATTTTTGGATCTCTGATATGCAGAGTCAATTATGTATTTCATTCCAAATATGGACAAACTAGCTATTAAACAGGCGGTCACCTGCTCTATAAAGTTGTTTTGGCACATCAAAGAAAAGTTTGGAGCCATCTGTATCAAACATGAAACCCATTTCAGAAAGCACTACATATCCCAAAATACAGTTAATTTCGACGGTTGCCCAAGTGATGATTCCAAAGGGGGAACTAAATTATCTGAACGATCTTGTAATTTAAAGACACCTGGTTCTTTATCAGGTATCATTTTCGATGAAGATACAAATGCTGGCAGTCGCATAGAAGTTTCTCACAAATGAGAGCAACAAGAACTGCTTGATTTTGACGCTCGTGCAGAAATTTGAGGATGGAGGTATTCAAATTCAACAAGCAGAAGAAGATGTGGTTTTCATTAATTGTGAAAACAGTTATTCCCCAAGTTGTTCAGCCTGACAGTGCGGCAATTGTAAGCAAGGACACTGACAGCTCCTAACCGGTCAAGGAAACAACTTGTACTTCCAAAAACCGGTAACAGGGAAATCAGCAAGAGTGTGGTACTCCAGTAATTCTCTCAAATTCAATCCTGAAATGCCCTTTACAACCATGCCTCCACAGGATGTGATACTACATCATCTTGTTTTGGTCAAGGAGAAGGGAAATTACTAAACCTTATGAAAAACAGCCACATCTCAAAAGTGCAAGCTGTGAATTTGTTAAACCCTCAGCCTCTTGAGACGTAAGAGCACAGGTCGGAAAAAGTTGCACGACTTCAGATGAGCTCAGGTACGAGCTTTTTGTGAAGTCTGCCCTGAATCTTTCAGACTTGAAACGCTACCAGCCAACATCAGGTGTAGTGATCCTATCATCAAATGCAATCTTGACAGGGGGAAGAAAACTGATCCATGCTCGTGAGGCTGGAAGAAAAACTTCTTATGTTTGTTTTCCCTTGATGATGACAAAAGATGCAGCACCACACACATTACTGAAGATGGTTTCCTGCTCGTGCAAAACAGGATGTACAGCAGTATGTGGATGTTGCAAACCTGGACTGAACTGCTCCTCCACGTGCAAACACTGTTGTGGCTTATTTTGCAAGAATGCCCCAGAAATTGAGCTCAAAGAGGAAGAGGAGGAAGATATTGAATGTATGTTCCAGGATGAGAAAGATGGTGGAGGTGCCGCAACGGATCCTGAAGATCAGATGCTGGACTAGGACCTGCCGCAGTCTCCCAAATTACCTCGATGGAATTGAAATTTGATAAAAATGTCAATCTCTGATACTTAAATTGTGTTTTGTAGTATTGTCATGCTCCTGTATTTGTTCATTTGCACAAATTTTTATATTACTCATACGTAAATATACATGTACTTGGTTTTCATTTTAGCAACCCACTCTTACCATTTAAGCATGGATAAAAAGGAATAAAAATACATGAGTGAGAATATTAAAATGACATATATAGGAAACACGTATGTGCTCATTAGAGTACAGTCTTCTCACTGAAAATTTCATTTCACTGAATAACTTTGACTTACAATAAATAAATAAGTAAATTTGGAGTTCTCTGGCTTTCAAGTGTATGAACGCTTAATAGTGCCTAAAGCTGAAAAACTAGATGCTTTTGTAACAAGAATTTTCATGCTCTAGAACTTTGCTAACTTGACATTTTTCTTTTGGAGTAGTCGCTTTTGAGTTACAGGCACTGGTGACGAATTTTTAGCCAAATTAGTAAAAATGAATGAACTTTGACAACTGATTGCAGCCAAAAGGCTGCACCAATTTTCACATTTAAGTAGGCCATTTGCCACAAAATTTAATACTCTTTTGTTTTGGTAATAGTGGTTTTTTGGCACAAAAAGTTGTCCCGATCATTTTGAAGGTTGAGAACCTGGATTCGAAGTACTCTCAACTATATACGCACAAGGGGGGGGGGGGGGGGGGGGGGGGGGGGGGGGACGGGGGGGGGGGGGGGAGGGGGGGGGGAACCTACAATCTTCTCATTTTTTTGCAAGCAAAAGGCTTTTTCTGTGACACCATTGTTGTATTGTAGTATGGAACCAGGGACCTAGAAACAACAGAGAGGCTTCGTCCCTGCCATAGCCTGCAGTTGTACACAACCCCACAACAGGCTACAGCAGTTCACTCACCCCAACACCGCACCACACTGAACCCAGGTTTATTGTGCAGTTCGGCCCCCAAATGGACACCCCAGGAACATCTCACACCAGACACGTACAACCCCAATGTTTGCGTGGTACAGTAATTATGGTGTAAGCGTACGTGGAGAAAAAGTTTGCGCAGCAATCGCCGACATAGTGTAACTGAGGCGGAATAAGGGGAACCAGCCTACATTCGCCAAGGCAGATGGAAAACTTTATTTTACAGGTCCGTCTTAATCACATACTATGGAAAACTGCCTTAAAAACCACCCACAGACTGGCCGGCACACCGGACCTCAACACTAATCCGCCGGGCGGATTCATGCCATTGACCAGCACGCCTTCCCGCCCAGAAAGCAGTGCATTAGACTGCACAGCTAACTGGGCACGATTCTCTGACACCATTACTGGACTATAATAGATTGCACCTGCCAAAATGCAGCCCCACTGTCAATGCTGTTCTCGAACACGAGATGAGTTGGTTGACGTTTGTAAGCAAGTGGAAATCACCCTTACTACTGTCAAATTATTGTCAGCTATTGCAAATTGGAATCTTGGAAGAGTTTCCGAAATTCGTGAACATGTGATACCACTGCCAGAGGTACCTCAAATACTACCCTCTTCTATGGATCGTATTTCCTCTGCGGAAGTATGGGATTGTCATTACTTGTCCACTTGACTGCAAGTGGCGTTTTAATGGTAGATCTGGGCGCCCTGTAGAAGGTGGATGGTTGCGTTTGTTTCAATGTACGGCGAATGACGGTAACCCTTAGGGAAATGGGAGCAAAAGACAGGAAAGGACACCCAGTTAACTCAATGTGTATGCCTGGTAGCCTCATTCAACATGTTGAATAGGCTATTTTGAAAGTCACTGAGGGGACAGGTTGCAACCAACAGCAGATTGTGGCACGTGTTGGAACAAATGAGACCTGTCGTCTGGGCTGTGAGGTCATACTTGGATCATTCCAGTGACTGTCACAAAGGGTTGAGAAGACCAACCTTGCACTTGGGAGTTTCAAAAAAGCTCACAATCTACAACATTGTCCCCATAACTGACTGTGGCTCCTCCCCTTGGTTCTCAGTCAAGTGGAAGGACTGAACCACAGATGTCAAAAGTTCCGTGACAAGCTACGTTGTGACTTCCTGGACTTGCGCCATAGGGTTGAGAACTGTAGGGTCCCCCTAAACGGGTCAGTTGTGCACTTCGCATCAGAAGCTACTACACAGGTATCTGACTGTGCATGTGGTGCACAACAGGTTTTTTTTTTGTTTTGTTTTGTTGCACTCTGTCCAATACAGATACGGATATCTGTAGGAAAACCCGAAGTGTCAGTGTAAGGTCAAAAGAAATGCCTCCCACAGGTGAGAGTATTAAATTCCTAATGGTTAACTGCCAAAGCATTTGCAATGAAGTCCCACAGTTCAAAATGCTATTGAAAACCAGTGAAGCTCGCATAATACTAGGTACAGAACGCTGGTTGAAACCTGAAATTGATAGCAGTGAGATTTTTGGGGAACATTTAAGCGCGTCTCTAAAGACAGGCAAATGGGAAATGGAGGTATTATCTTTGTCACAGCAGACAAGAAACTTAAATCCACCAAGATAAAAATTGGAACTGCATGTGATATTGTTTGGGTAAGACCCAGTATCAGGGGTAAGCATAAAATGGTAACTGGATGCTTCTATCAACCATCAAACTCATCTCTGATGTAACCGAAAACCCTAGATAAAACCTCAGTTCGCTTTTATTGAAGTTCCTCAATCATACTCTAATCATCAGCAGAAATGTTACATCATTTAACAATCAATTGGGAAAATTACAGTTTTGTTGGTGGTGGACATGACAAGAGAGCCTGTGAAACAGTACTAAATGCCTTCTCTGAAAACTACCTCTAACAGATATTTTGGAACCCCTCTTGCTGTGATGGAAATATTTGGATGATCTAATGCAACAAGTAGACTTGATCTCTTTGAGGATGCTAAAATCCTAATAAACTGGTATCAGTAACAATGACACAGTTATGGCAACAATGATTACCAAAGTATACAGAACAACTAAAGGAAACAGAAAGATATACATGTTCAGTAAACTAGATAAAAAATCAGCAGTGTCATACTTCAACAATGAGGAACTTGCAACTCTGAGCACAGGAGAGGAGTATGGCTCAAGTTTAAAAGAATAATTGACCATGCACTGGACAGGTACATACCCAGCAGAACGGTTCATAATGGAAAGGAGCCTCCATGGTATACATTCACCATAAAAAAATTTTGAAAGAAACAGAGATTACTGCATAATAGCTGTAAAACAAAGCATAGGATTATAGATAGACAGATGTTGAATGAAACATGTTTGGCTGTTCCCCTTGTGTGAAAATCAGCTTGTCCTTTTCTCATATGATACATTGAGAACTATGGATGATGAGCAACAGTTGGATTACATATGAAAGCATTTGACACGATGCTCCACTGCAGGCTGTTAACGAAGGTTTGAGCATATATGGAGTAAGTACACTGAGAAGTGAATGGTTTGAAGAGGATTTAAATAATAGAACCCAATATGTTCTCCTCGACAGGTATGGTCAGGTGTGCCCCAAGGAAGTGATATAGGATAACTGTTTTTCTCTATATACATAAATGATTTGACGCACATGCGGGCAGCAATCTGCGGTTGTTTGCTGATGATGCCATGGTGTAGCTTAGGTGTCAAAGTTGAGTGACTGTAGAGAGATACAAGATGACTTGCACAAAATTTCCAGTTGATGTGATGAATGGTAGCTAGCCCTAATTGTGAAAAAAATGTGTTAATGCTGGTGAGTAGAAAGACCAAACCTGTAATGTTCGGATACATTATTACTTAGTGTCCTGCTTGACACAGTCAAGTTATTTAGATATCTGGGGATAACATTGCAAAGTGATATGAGGTGGAATGAGCATGCAAGAACTGGTAGGGAAGGCGAATGGTCAAGTTCGGTTCATAGGGAGAATTTTAGAAAGAAGTGGTTCACCTGTAAAGGAGATCGCATATAGGACGCTGGTGCGATCTATTCTTGAGTACTGCTTGAGTGTTTGGGATCCGTACCAGGTCGGACAATTCAGGCGGGCTACTAGATGATTTGTTACTGGTAGGTTCAAACAACACGTTACAGAGATGCTTTGGTAACTCAAATTCAAACAATTTTACTGCTACCAACATACACTGCGTGCAAGGACCACAAAGATAAGATATGAAAAATTAGGGATCATACAGACAGTTGTTTTCCCTTCACTCTATTTGCAAGTGGAACGGGAAAGGAAATGACAGGGTACCCTCTGAAACACACTGTATGGTGTCTTGCAGAGTATTGATGTAAATGTAGATGTAGAAAGAGCAACATGTCAGGCATTCAATGAGTGATGTAGCAGGATATTGTGAAATGATATTATCCTAAACCTAAAGAAATTCTGGTCGTATGTAAAGGCTGTAAATGACACCACAGTTAGTGTCCAGTCGCTAGCGAACGAGACAGGAAATGAAATTGAAGGTTAGCAAAGCAAAAGCTGAAATGCTTAACACCATTTTCAAATGTTTCCTTTACAAAGGAAAATCCAGGAGAATTGCTCCAATTTAATAGTTGTACAAGTGAATTCAATATTAGTGTCAGTGGTGCTGAGAAACAGCTGAAATCATTAAAACAGAACAAATTTCCATGGCTCGATCGAATCTCTATCAGATTCTATAGTTGAATTTACAACTGTGTTAGCCCCTCTTCTAATTATAAACTGTCGTATATTCATCAAACAAAAAACCATGCCCAATAGTTGGAAGAAAGCAAAAGTCACACCCATCTACAAGAGTAGTACAAAAGATCCACAAAACTACCACCCAATATCCCTGACATCTATTTGTTGTAAAAACTTACGACATATTCTGAGTTCAAACATAAGAAGGTTATCTTTAACAGAATGACCTCCTCTGGCCAACCATCATGGATTCTGGAAACAGATCATGTGACACACAACTCATACTTTTCTCACGACATACTGAAAGCTTTTGATCAAGGCAGTTAGGTAGATGCAGTATTTCTTGGTTTCCACAATGCATTTGACTCAATACCACACCTACACTTACTGTCAAAAGCACAATCATATGGGTTATGAATTGAAATTTTTGACTGGCTTAAGGATTTTTTGGTGGGGAAGACACAGCATAGTATCTTGGATGGAGAGTCATCGTCAGACGATAAGTAACTTTGGGTGTGCCACAGGGAAATGTGTCGGGACCATTGCTGTTTATGTCGTATATTAATGACCTTGTGAACAACATTAACGTTAACCTCAGACTTTTAGCGGATGATGCAGTTATCAATATTGAAATACTGCCTGTAAGAAGCTGCATAAATATTCAGTCAGACCTTGGTAAGGAAAGATTTCAGGTTATGCACCCTGGATTACTGGTACAATACTGAGGAAGTGCAATCAGTCTACGAAGGAGATTGCTAACAAACCACTTGCACTACCTAGAATAATGCTCAAGTGTGCAGGACCTGTATCAAACTGGCCTAACAGTTATATTTAGCTTATACAGGGAAGGGCAACATTTATGGTCACAAATTTGTTTGGCCCATGGGAGAGTGTCGCAGAGATGCTGAAGACACTGAACTGGCAGAAACTATTTGGAGAAAGTTTGCTAAAAAAGTTCCAAGAACTGGCTTCGAAAGATGACTACAACCCCCTATCTATCGCTCACGTAGGGATTGGAGGACCAGATTACAATAACTATAGTACGCAAGACTCATTCAAACAATCATTCTTTCTGTACTCCATAAGTGAATGGAATGGCAAGAAACCCTAACAACTGGTACAATGGGACATACCTTTTGCCATGTACTTCATGGTGATTTGCAGCGTATTGATGTAGATGTAGATTCTGTGTATGCTTGTTTGTAACATGATTACATCTTCTAAATGTACAAGAACATGACAATTACAGTTGATTTTCTCTGCTGACACTTGCTAATCAGCTTTCTCCTCTGAAAACCATGTCTACACCTACTAGCTTTCAAAACTCAAAAGTTGGGAGGTTCAATTTTAAAAATCAGGAGGTACAACCTGCCGCTGTTGGATAAGCAGCTGCAGCAGCAAGTCGTATACTCCTAGCTCACTCATTTGTTACATAGTTTAATTCTTAATTTCTTTGCGTGTTTTGGTACTTGCATTGTTTAATTCATAAATTTCGGGCGTATTATAGTATTTGAGAGTTGTAGCATCGCGTTTTAGTACCTGAATAATGTAAAATCGCGTAGTCTCCTTCCGCCGCCGAGCAGTGTGTCAGCAGTGCGCAAGTAGCAGCATAACTGCATTTACTAGGCAATCTTAAATTTTCTGTCGATTTGTTTGCGCTCTCTGCAGATTAGTTCAGACATTCTTTGCACAACAGTTTTTAGCACTGCAACTGCTGTATCCGGATGCAGGCTGAGTTGGCATCCCTTCACTCCCAGCTTCAGGCAGTGTTGGCTTAGGTCACACAGCTTGAGGCTGTTGCCAATGGGCATCACTGTGGGGGTCCGGATGGGGGTTTGTCGGGGACGGCCAGCTCGTCCCACACATCCCCCGATCGGACTACGACTGTGGTTGCCGTATTACGACTGTGGTTGCCCGGGATACTGCCCGCACTGAGGCTGATCCCTCACCTGTGGTAGAGTGGGAGGTCGTCTCAAGGTGTGGCAGGGGGCGAAAGACATTCCGGAGGGCTGAACGGAAGGCCTCTCCAGTTTGTCTGACGAACCGGTTTCAAGCTCTGTCTCAGGCTGATACTGATCTTCGGGTACAGGGTGCACCCATCTGCAAGTGGTCGCTCATGTCGGCACCAGTGATGTGTGTCGCTATGGATCGGAGGAAATCCTCTCTGGCTTCCAGCGGCTATCTGATTTGGTGAAGACTGCCAGTCTCGCTAGCGGGATGAAAGCAGAGCTCACCATCTGCAGCATCGTCGACAGGACTGACTGCGGACATTTGGTACAGAGCCGAGTGTAGGGTCTGAATCAGAGGCTGAGACGGTTCTGCGACCGTGTGGGCTGCAGATTCCTCGACTTGCGCCATAGGGTGGTGGGGTTTCGGGTTCCGCTGGATAGGTCAGGAGTCCACTACACGCAACAAGCGGCTACACGGGTAGCAGGGGTTGTGTGGCATGGGCTGGGCGGTTTTTTAGGTTAGATGGCCTTGGGCAAGTACAGAAAGGGCAACAGCCTCAACGGGTGCGGGGCAAAGTCAGGACATGCGGGGACCAAGCAGCAATCGGTATTGTAATTGTAAACTGTTGAAGCTGCGTTGGTAAAGTACCGGAACTTCAAGTGCTGATAGAAAGCACCGAAGCTGAAATCGTTATAGGTACAGAAAGCTGGCTGAAGCCAGAGATAAATTCTGCCGAAATTTTTACAAAGTTACAGACGGTATTTAGAAAGGATAGATTACATGCAACCGGTGGTGGAGTGTTCATCGCTGTTAACAGTAGTTTATCCTGTAGTGAAGTAGAAGTGGATAGTTCCTGTGAATTATTATGGGTGGAGGTTACACTCAACAACCGAGCTAGGTTAATAATTGGCTCCTTTTACCGAGTACCGACTCAGCAGCATTAGTGGCAGAACAACTGAGAGAAAATTTGGAATACTTTTCACATAAATTTTCTCAGCATGTTATAGTCTTAGATGGAGATTTCAATTTACCAGATATAGACTGGGACACTCAGATGTTTAGGACGGGTGGTAGGGACAGAGCATCGAGTGACATTATACTGACTGCACTATCCGAAAATTACCTCGAGCAATTAAACAGAGAACCGACTCGTGGAGACAACATCTTGGACCTACTGATAACAAACAGACCCGAACTTTTCGACTCTGTATGTGCAGAACAGGGAATCAGTGATCATAAGACCCTTGCAGCATCCCTGAATATGGAAGTTAATAGGAATATAAAAAAAGGGAGGAAGGTTTATCTGTTTAGCAAGAATAATAGAAGGCAGATTTCAGACTACCTAACAGATCAAAACGAAAATTTCTGTTCCGACACTGACAATGTTGAGTGTTTATGGAAAAAGTTCAAGGCAATCGTAAAATGCGTTTTAGACGGGTATGTGCCAAGTAAAACTGTGAGGGACGGGAAAAACCCACCGTGGTACAACAACAAAGTTAGGAACTACTGCGAAAGCAAAGAGAGCTTCACTCCAAGTTTAAAAGTAGCCAAAACCTCTCAGACAAACAAAAGCTAACTGATGTCAAAGTTAGTGTAAGGAGGGCTATGCGTGAAGCGTTCAGTGAATTCGAAAGTAAAATTCTATGTACCGACTTGACAGAAAATCCTAGGAAGTTCTGGTCTTACGTTAAATCAGTAAGTGGCTCGAAACAGCATATCCAGACACTCTGGGATGATGAAGGCATTGAAACAGAGGATGACACGCGTAAAGCTGAAATACTAAACACCTTTTTCCAAAACTGTTTCACAGAGGAAGACCGCAGTGCAGTTCCTTCTCTAAATCCTCGCACAAACTAAAAAATGGCTGACATCGAAATAAGTGTCCAAGGAATAGAAAAGCAACTGGAATCACTCAACAGAGGAAAGTCCACTGGACCTGACGGGATACCAATTCGATTCTACACAGAGTACGCGAAAGAACTTGCCCCCCTTCTAACAGCCGTGTACCTCAAGTCTCTAGAGGAACGTAAGGTTCCAAATGATTGGAAAAAGAGCACAGGTAGTCCCAGTCTTCAAGAAGGGTCGTCGAGTGGATCGCAAAACTATAGACCTATATCTCTGACGTCGATCTGTTGTAGAATTTTAGAACATGTTTTTTGCTCGAGTATCATGTCTTTTTTGGAAACCCAGAATCTACTATGTAGGAATCAACATGGATTCCGGAAACAGCGATCGTGTGAGACCCAACTCGCTTTATTTGTTCATGAGACCCAGAAAATATTAGATACAGGCTCCCAGGTAGATGTTATTTTCCTTGACTTCCGGAAGGTGTTCGATACAGTTCCACACTGTCGCCTGATAAACAAAGTAAGAGCCTACAGAATATCAGACCAGCTGTGTGGCTGGATTGAAGAGTTTTTAGCAAACAGTACACAGCATGTTGTTATCAATGGAGAGACGTCTACAGACGTTAAAGTAACCTCTGGCGTGCCACAAGGGAGTGTTATGGGACCATTGCTTTTCACAATATATATAAATGACAAGGTGATGGATTATCACCTCTGTTATTTAACTTGGTTCTGGATAGAGTCATGGCAGAATGGGAAAAAGAACTCAAAAAAGAAAAGTACTGGAAACCAATATCACTGGGACCAAAAAAGATGACCTACAAATCCCCTACTTAGCCTACGCAGACGATCTTGCAATAATGGCAGATTCTAGTGAAATGGCAGTCAAACAGATAGAAACCTTAAAAGAGTGTGCAGGAAAAGTTGGCCTACAAATATCTTTTGAGAAAACGGTGTTTACAACAACAAATCTAGAAATTTCTAAGTTACAAACCAAATATGGAGAAATTAAGAGGGTACCATACTTTAAATATTTAGGAGAGATAATTTCTGAAAAATACAACAAGAAAGAATATTAAAAGCTCGTAGGGGTCTAGGGCTGGTCCAAAACATTTACAATAAAAAATGTCTATCTATAAATACAAAAATTAAACATTATAAGTCGGTAATTAAACCAATAATGCTATATGCCAGCGAAACCTTGACACTTAAAAGAAAAACAGATATGGAAAACCTGAAGAAAGAGTAAAGGAAAATCATTAGGAAAATTCTGGGACCAAGATGGACCAAAGAGGGGTATAGATTACAGAAAAATTCTAAAATTGAAGAATATTCTAACATAGAGATAGACATGAGGAAGAGGCGTCTAAAATTCTATGGCCACATAATGAGACTTCCCGATCACAGACTTACAAAAAGAATAGTAAGATACGTAGCATCCCTTGTTAATGGAGGAGAATGGATTAAAAATGTAAAGAAAGATCTGGAATTAGCCAACATTACTACTGAAGACATGAACAAAAGAAACAATTTCAAACTTAAAGTTGACAAATGGGAGGTCAAACCAGAGACAAAAGCGCCGAGAACTGGAACAAAATGGAGCGAAGAAAGAAAAGCTGAATTCTCGCAAAGAATGAAGACCTGGTGGGCAAACAAGAAGAATAAGAAGCCCCAGAAGTGAACCATCTTTACTTAGCGTCTTCCATGTTGGGAGCTTTACGACTAATAATAATAATAATAATAATAATAATAATAAATGACCTAGTAGATAGTGTCCGAAGTTCCATGCGGCTTTTTGCGGATGATGCTGTAATATACAGAGAAGTTGCAGCATTAGAAAATTGTAGCGAAATGCAGGAAGATCTGCAGCGGATAGGCACTTGGTGCAGGGAGTGGCAACTGACCCTAACATAGACAAATGTAATGTATTGAGAATACATAGAAAGAAGGATCCTTTATTGTATGATTATATGATAGCGGAACAAACACTGGTAGCAGTTACTTCTGTAAAATATCTGGGAGTATGCGTGCGGAACGATTTGAAGTGGAATGATCATATAAAATTAACTGTTGGTAAGGCGGGTACCAGGTTGGGATTCATTGGGAGAGTCCTTAGAAAATGTAGTCCATCAACAAAGGAGGTGGCTTACGAAACACTCGTTCGACCTATACTTGAGTATTGCTCATCAGTGTGGGAACCGTACCAGATCGGGTTGATGGAGGAGATAGAGAAGATCCAAAGAAGAACGGCGCGTTTCGTCACAGGGTTATTTGGTAACTGTGATAGCGCTACGGAGATGTTTAGCAAACTCAAGTGGCAGACTCTGCAAGAGAGGCGCTCTGCATCGCGGTGTAGCTTGCTCGCCAGGTTTCGAGGGTGCGTTTCTGGATGAGCTATCGAATATATTGCTTCCCCCTACTTATACCTCCCGAGGAGATCACGAATGTAAAATTAGAGAGATTAGAGCGCGCACGGAGGCTTTCAGACAGTCGTTCTTCCCGTGAACCATACGCGACTGGAACAGGAAAGGGAGGTAATGACAGTGGCACGTAAAGTGCCCTCCGCCACACACCATTGGGTGGCTTGCGGAGTATGAATGTAGATGTAGATGTAGAAAATCTGCAACTCATTTTCAGTACAATCCTGAGACAACTGATGTGAGCTTTTCCTTATGATATCACAAAGCTATATAGTGACTATAACAATGAAACCACTAGGACTACCCAAAACATTGACTCCATACCCTTTATCTGTACTGTATCCCTGGTAATTGGTACTAGCTTGGGATTTTCTTTGTTTTTAAACAAAAATGTATGATTGTCATAAATGTGCCTGCCCTACTGTCTTGTGATAAACAAATGAGAATTGTAAACAGACTCGCCAACTGCTCTTGGGTGTATTCTAAAATTCTATCAAACCCGCTTCTTCAGTGGTGCTATTTATTTCTCCTCATAAGATTTCAGCATGTTCAAAGTTAGCTGGTATTACCTATTTTCATGGAAACTGTCATTAAAGAAATTTGTAAAACTCTCATAATATTTAACTCTAGCTGTGTACCCTATAGAGTAACAATGGACCAGCCATAAGAACATGAACAGTACCTTTCTTGGTTGGTTGATTGATGATTATGGGTTTAAAGGAACTAAACTACTTGGTCATCAGTCCATCCATTTCATGAGAGAAACATATAAGAAGCTAAAAAGTGGGCACTTGGCTGCTCCAACTATATAAGCAAATCAAAGAGTTTAAAAAGGAAATGACAGTAGTTGTAACACAATGCGTAAAACGAAATCGAGATAACCCAGGCACCACCATGCACAAGAGGTTCTCACGGCACAAGGCGAAGGGGGGAAGAAAGTAACCTGGGGTCGCATGGGGTAACTGCCACAGGGGAAGGCTCTCCCTCCACAACCACCTTTAACACTGAAAGTAGGGGAGTCTTATAGTTTAGTGTAAAATCTGCTCTCTCTCTCTCTCTCTCTCTCTCTCTCTCTCTCTCAGGAAATGCAACATTTTGGTAGTGGCTGTCTCGTCACCTGTAAGCATTTGAGTTAGTGAGGTAGGCAAGCTGAGAGCATGCTGCAGATCGGCCAGTGGGGAGCACTCAACTAGAACATGCACTATAGTCGGTAGACTATCGCAGCTGCCGTGACTCCTCTCGATGCAGAAGGAAATTGTGGGCGAGTCTTGTGTGGCCAAATCATAGTCAGGACAACACAAAGGCATATTTCCAAGAGGCCTGGAAAGATGTATGCCAAACCTTAGTGGACCCCTTAATCACTCTTAATTTGTTCTGGGCCATAGCAGCCTGCCATTCCAATTCCCAGAGCCTCAAAATAATGCGTCGAAGTTGTAATTTTAAGTCTGTGGCTGGTATTCTCATATCAAGATGATCTGTCATAATTGCGTCTTTGGCTATACAGTTGGCGACTTAATTTCCTGGAATGCTTATGTGGTTCGGTGTCCAGATGTAGGTCACTGTCTTTCCAGAGAAGCAGAAGTCAACCAGTAAATCCTGGATGTTGGCGACCAAAAGATTTTGGGACAACACAGGGATTGGCCTTTTAAACAAACCAGGAAATCGCTACATATCAGAAAGTTTGTCGTGGCGAGGGATCTGATGTAGTGCAATGCCTGAGATATGGCAACCAACTCTACAGTGTATAAGCTACAGGCACTTGGCAGAGTGTGCTGCTCGTGTCCTCTTGCATATGCAAAACCCGTAACCAACACTGTCACTGACTTTTGATCCATCCATGTAGATGCATACCAAATTAGAATGACCTTAGAGGATCGAGCAAAATAGGTGTTCGAGTTGGGTAGGATTAGCATCCTTCTCGGGGCCCCAAGACAGATCCAATTGTATCACAGGAAAGGTACAGACCATGGACAGGGGGGTGGCGGGGGGTCGAGAGGGAGCCCTAGGAATGCAAACTAAAGGAGGTTGTTGGAGGTCCTTTAGGAGAGTATCAAGTTGGATCCCAGCAGGTATCCCCAGTTTTGGGCAGTGCCAAAGAGTCTAAACTGTTGGTTATGTAACATAGTTGAGTGATATTGGTGAGTAGGCATCTGACAGATTGTGACTGCGTAATTAACCAGAAGCTGCTGTCGTCTAAAACGCAGTGGTGGGACACTGGCTTCCACCAGGAGGTTGTCATCAGGGTTCATACGGGCGTCGTCGTTGCCAACTGCACATCAGTATGGTGAACAGGGTCCATCAAGCTCAGGACGGACAAGAGCTGCCACCCCAGAGGCAACACATCCATAGTCCATTTAGCTTCTTCATGCACGTTACACTGAGCTTGTCGTCAAATAAAATACCAAATAATTGAAAAGTTTCAATGACTTCAAGTAACTGGTCACCACAAATTTCTGGGCATGGGTGCACAGCCCGAAGTCGGCAAAAAGGCACAACTTGTGATTTCGCAGCAGAAAATTAATAGCCGTGATTCAGGGCCCAATAATGTAGAGCATTTCAGACAGAAATTGCAGAATATCATTAGTAATTTTCCTGATCATGCCATTGTAATAGGGGATGACTTCAACTTACCAGGAATAGACTGGGACTGTTACGCCATCAAAACTGGTGGCAGAGACAGGGATTCGTGTGGCAATGTTCTGAATGTCTTGTCCAAAAATTGCCTTGAGTACATAGTAAGACAAACAACTCAAGAGGGTAATGTCTTAGACCTCCTGGCAACAAACAGGAAGGTATCAGTGATCAAAAGGCTGTGACAGCATCTATGATGATGGGTCCTACAAAGAATGTTAAGAAAGGTAGGAAGATATACCTGCTCAGCAAGGGTGACAGGATACAAATTTCAGAATACCTCAGCAGTCGGCATCAAATATTTGGTGACGAGGGCAAAGATGTGGAGAACAAATGGAAAAAATTCAAAGGCATCGTTCAATATGCCCTAGACAAGTATGTTCTGAGTAAGGTTTTAAGTGATGGGGAAGATCCACCATGGTTAAATAGCCACGTCAGGAAAGCGCTACATAAACAACAAGCACTTCATCTCAGGTTCAAGATAGGTAAAAACCTAGCTGACAAACAAAAGCTGAATGAAGTGAAAATGAGCATAAGGAGAGTAATGAGAGAAGGATTCAACAATTTTGAAAGCCAACCGACCTGAGTAAAAACACTAAGAGAGTTTGGTCATATGTAAAATCAGTAAGTGGGTCAAAAACATCTATTCATTCTCTCAGTGACCACACCAGCACCAAAATGGAAGATACCAGAGAAAAGGCCAAAATACTGAATTCGGTCTTCCAAAGCTGTTTCACCATGGAAGATCGTAACACTGTCCTTCCCTTCAATGCGTACGTCGAAATGGCAGATATTGAGATAACCGATCACGGAATTGAAAAGCAGCTACAATTGCTTAGCAATCGAAAGGTGTCAGGACCAGATGAGATACCCAAGATTCCAGAATGAGATTTTCACTTTGTAGTGGAATGTGTGCTGATATGAAACTTCCTGGCAGATCAAAACTGTGTGTCAGACCGAGACTCGAACTCTGGACCTTTGCCTTTCACGGGCAAGTGCTCTACCAACTGAGCTACCCAAGCATGTGCTTGGGTAGTTCAGCTCAGTTGGTAGAGCACTTGCTCACGAAAGGCAAAGGTCCCGAGTTCGAGTCTCAGTCTGGCACACAGTTTTAATCTGCCAGGAAGTTTCATCTATAAGATTATGCGAAAGAACTTGATCCCCTTCTAGGAGTAATTTATTGTAGATTGCTTGAGCAAAGAAAGGTACATAACAACTGGAAAAAAGTGCAGGTCATTCCTGTTTTTAAGATAGGCCGTAGGACAGATCCTGACAATTGCAGACCTATATCACTGACGTCAAACTGTTGTAGAATTGTGAAACATGTTTTATGCTCAAGAATTATGACTTTTTTGGAAAATGAACATCTCCTCTATAAAAATCAAAATGGACTCCGCAAACAGAGATCCTGCGAAACTCAGCTCGCTCTGTTCCTCCACAAAATCCACAGCACAGTGGACAACGGCACTCAGGTTGATGTCTTGTTCCTTGATTTCAGTAAGGCCTTTGACACCGTCCCATACTACCGTTTAATGAGAAAAATACGAGCTTATGGAGTATTGGAGCAGACTTGTGATTGGATTCAAGACTTTCTTGCAGATAGAAATCAACACGTCGCTCTTAATGGAACAAAATTAACAGATTTAAAAGTAATATCTGAAGTACCATAAGGAAGTGTGATATTACCGTTGCTGTTTACAATATATATAAATGATCTAGTAGAAAGCATCAGAGGCTCTTCAAGGCTATTCGCAGATGATGCAGTTGTCTATATCAAAGTAGCAATGCCAGAAGATAATAAGAATTTGCAGAACGACCTGCAGAGAATTGATGATGGGTGCGAGCTCTGGCAGTTGACCCTTAATGTAAAAAAAATGTAACATATTGCACATACATAGGAAAAGAAATCCACTACTGTACAGCTACGCTATTGATGACAAACAGCTGGAGACAGTGTTTGCCATATAATATCTGGGCCTAACCATCCAGGGCGACCTTAAGTGTAATGACCATATAAAACAGATAGTGGGGAAAGTAGGCACCAGACTCAGATTTATCGGAAGAATCTTAAGGAAATGAAACTCATCCACAAAAGAAGTGGCTTGTAAGACGCTTATTTGACCGATTCTTGAGTACTGTTCCTATATCTGGGATCCCTATCAGATAGGACTGATAGAGCAAATAGAAAAGATCCAATGAAGAGCAGTGTGTTTCGTCAAAGGATCATTTAGCTGGCGAGAGAGTGTTACAGAAACAAACTCCACTGGCAGACGATGCAAGAGAGGCGTTGTGCATCACGGAGAGAGTTAATATTGAAATTTTGGGACAGCACGTTTCAGAGGACAGTACTTTTCAGGAGGAGTCGGACGACATATTACTTCCTCCCCACATACATCTTGCGTATTGACCACGAGGAGAAAATTCGAGAAATTAGAGTTAATACAGGGGCTTACTGACAATCCTTCCCACGCACTATCGTGAGTGGAACAGGATTGGAGGATCAGATAGTGGTACCGAAAAAGTACCCTCCGCCACACACCATTAGGTGGCTTGCTGAGTATGATGTAAATGTGGATGTAGATACTCTCCAGACAGCCCCCTGAAGTTGGTACTCAGTGGTTGGCAGTGATGCAGAGGCATAGTACAGGCAAAAATCATTCATATACAGTGACACAGAGACTGTGGGGTCCATTGCATTTACGATACCACTGATGGGGATGGTGAACTGCATTACACTCTGAACCGTCTCTAAGGGACTCCAGTTTCCTGTATATATTGGTTACTGAGAGTTGAACCTATTTGGACCCAAAAAGTCAGAGACAGAAAATTCTGGATAAAAATGGGTAAACTGCCCTGTAAACCCCACTCATGAGTGTACATAGTACATGATGTTGCCAGGTGGTATTGTATGTCTTCTGCAGATCAAAGAACACAACAATCAGATATTGGTGATGCACGAAAGTATTGCACACTGCAGATTCCAGATGAACCACATAATCTGTGGTGCCTCCAGCTTCAAGGTACCAACATAAAAGGTGACTGACCATATGGCTTACACAGCCCATTTGTCAAAGAATTGCTTAAAATGAGCTCAAGAAGCAGGTTTTTGTTGCTACGGCAACATGAATGATAGTATCAACAGTATCCTGTAGCAGTTTGTTGATATCCGTCGCACGACCGGCAGCTAAATTGGTCGTGGAGGAGGAAGCCTGCCCATCAGCTTCCCTAAGTGACTAATGTGGATCGTGTTCCAGACGTCCATGGGTGGAGAGGAGAAAACAATAGAAAAATGGTCACTGTCCAAAGATTGTGATGGACACATCACTGGATAATGGGTAAGATACTTGGGCTGCAAACTGTGAAATCAATAGTTGACTATGTTCCGTGGGCTGCACTGAAATGTGTTGCAGCTCTTGCTGAGCAGGCAGCAAACGGCCTTTTCAAGACATAGTGTCGCCGCCCCACAGAGGATTATGGGCATTAAAGACCCCCCAGTACCAGGAAGGGCGAAGACAGCTGTTCCACTGACTCTACAGCTTGTGATAATGGAAGGGTCCATCTGGTGGGAGATAAACATTACAGGTTGTTGCCCGAACTGACAGGTTGACACTAACCAGGATAAAAGCTCCAGTATACACTCTTTTATCTTTGGGTCCCTTCTGGGTGCGGCAAGCAAAATGGACTCCATGTCGCACCAGATTAGTATGCAGCTTCCATTTCTTCTTACATGGCTCTTGTCTTGAGACCTGGACAAAGACAGAAATGCCGCAGGATTGTACACCTCTGCATTAAAGTCACTGTTCTTAAATGCTAAGATGGCTGTGTTGGCACAGCCAGTTAAGTTTGATCCATTTCACTGGGGAACATCTGCCCCGATGCCACTCTGAATGGAGGCTCTCCCCGTGGGCACCACTCCACCAAGGCAAATGCCACTTGGCACAGTAGCCATTGCCTCGAGTCATGGTACTCCGAAGTTGACAGGCACCTACTTCTTGGCTGACACAGGAGGGTTACTGCTCAGGCATCGACAGAGCAATCCCTGCGTTGTCAGGGGGCGAGAGGGTACATGACAAATCCATCAAACGGACTGGTCGCCACAATGGGTTTTGGGTGCAGACGTAGATCCACTTGATTGGTAGGTGGGAAAGATAACAGCACATAGTGGAAAATTAATGTACAACAGTAGGGCGTCCTTCCCCATATGACCCGCACTTCTGCAAAATTTGGCAAGTGGAGGTCAAACTCAAAATGGGGACCATAATTTCAAAAGCCAAAAAAAGGTGCTCTTCGCAGGAGAGCTTCTGTAAAGTTTGGAAGGTAGGAGACGAGGTACTGGCAAAAGTAAAGCTGTGAGGACGGGGCGTGAGTCGTGCTTGGGTGGCTCAGTTGGTAGAGCACTTGCCCGCCAAAGGCAAAGGTCCCGAGTTCGAGTCTCGGTCCGGCACACAGTTTTAATCTGCCAGGAAGTTTCATATCAGCGCACACTCCGCTGCAGAGTGAAAATCTCATTCTGGAAACAACCTCTTTGTCGTACTAAGGCCACTAGTCAGGTATGTAACTGATATCTGATGTTTCAACCATTTTCACCTCAAAAATACCCCGAACACTTGACTGTAGAAAAAGTTCTGTATACTCTTTAAGAATGTAGATACAGCCCCCCCCCCCCCCCTCGACCATGCTGAAGTCCCTATCAAAAGGTAGATATAACAACTAAAATAATCAAAAACCTATGACATTCCTCCTACTCACATTAATCGATTTTATACTCACCAATAACTACTTCACCTCTGAGGAGGGGGCAGACTTACAAACAGATCAGGGGTACGGCCATAGGAACTGGGATGGCTCCTTCCTATGCCGACCTTCTCATGGGTCACTTGGAGAGGGCTCTCCTGGGATCCATAAGCCTCAATCTCTGCTTTGAGTTAGATACATTGATGAAATCTTTCCCATATGGACTCATGGTAAGGCTGACCTGTTAAAATTCATGGAATCTCTAAAACCTTCTCCCAATTAAATTTCACATGGGCTTATTCCGAATCCCATGCCATTTTCCTTGATGTTGATTTCATCCTCACTGAAGGCCAGCAATACTCTTCTGTCCACATTACACCCAACAAACATCAGTACTTACATTTTGACTGTTGTCATCCTTTCCACGTCAAACATTCCCTCCCAGACAGCATTGGAAATCAAGCAAACTTATCTGCTCAGATGCTGACTTTTTACAGCAGCACACCACCAATCTCACCTCAGCCTTGACTGGTGGTAATTACTCCACTGGCCTAGTTCAAAAGCAAATTTCCTGGGAAATCACATCCAATCCTGGTGCTGTTGGTCCCAAAATACAACTTCCGAGCACACCACTTGTCACTCAGCATTATCCTGGTTTCGAATGCATTAATCAGCTATTTCGACAAGGCTATGACTTCCTAAAATCGTGCCCTGAAGTGAGATCCGTTCTGTCTGAGATTTTACCCACCACACCTAGAATAGTTATTTGTTGCCCTCCCAACCTTCACAATATCCTTGTCATGCCCTATACTCCTCATGCACCCTTGTATCTAAGCTATGGCTCCAACCTCTGTGACCATCCCTCCTGCACAACTTGCCCTATGTACAAGACTTGCCCTACGTACCCTCCTACCACCACCTATACCAGCCCTGTAACTGGCGAAACATATATTATCAAAGGGAGAGACACCTGTGAAACGACATATCATATACCAGTTGCTGTGTAAACACTGTTTGGTCTTTTACATCAGCATGACTACCACCAAGTTATCGGTTAGGATGAATGGCCACAGACAGAGGGTGTGTACTGTCAACACACGAGTTCCTGTTGCAGAGCATGCTTTACAACATGGCAGTTGTGAACTAAGTGGCTGTTCCACTACGCTCACTATCTGGATTCTTCCCCCAGACAACAGTTTCTCACAACTCCTGGCCTTAATTTACGTAAACTTCTTCTGTCTCAGTATTTCTTCACAGTAATTGCTCTGCGTTTGCTCTGTTTTAGTTTTCTACGTCTTCCATTTTCTGACCTGTCTGTTTTTTTGCCATCCCCCTCCCACCTCTGATATATACAATGCAGTTAGCTTTTCATTCTTATTTACTCATGCACAATGTTTTATCAGTACTCTCTGTCTTGAATATTACATACCTGCCAACTTTCGAAAAGGGGTATCAGTAAAACTCAAGTGCAACAAAAAATCGAATGTTTTCCAAAATACCCCGGCTTGATGAAAGTAGTAATACTTCTGGGCTACAAAATAACAATAATCCATGCTCTACACAGTATACTCCAAGAAATAATATAATATACAATTCAAATCACATGCTACTTAGACTTTAAAGTCATAGTTTTGGCCACTTAGCTTCCTACAAAAAGTCTTGAGAAAATGTTGTATCATAACACGGACCAGAACTCCTTCTGATTTTTAAAATAAAAATAGACTCCAGAGATTCATTCAACATGGATGATCTGAACTCAGTTCTATTTTTCTTCACAAGACTGAAAACACATTCACATTCTGCACCGCTGTCGGGTATGGTGAGAACAGAGAGCATAACTCTAGAAATTCAGTTATGGTTTAGAGGTCCATTGGCTCCGCAAATTCTTGATACCTGTGCCCAACTGAAATCACTTGCAGCATCTCGATTTGCAGCCAAAGCGTCATCTACCTGAAGAGCTGTGAACTGCCTCAATCTCATTCACCACCTCGGCTGTAGTTTCATTCTCTTCCTAGCATAACATGATAGCCCAAGAAACAACAAACAGAAGAAACCTTTGCATCTTCAATTTTGTCTACCCTAGCAACTTGAGCGTGCTTTACCATATCATCCTTGAATGGAAACTTGATGATGTAGTCACAGGCAGTAAACTATAGTTTCTCAAGGATGAAAAGAAAAGGGATTTATCTGTATCCTGAAGATCATTCACTATGTCTGAAGTCTGAATGCCAATAATTAACTTGTCATCACTTCTTTGATTCTTAATCAAGCTGTACACAATTTCAAGCAATGAGGAACTTTTGATAATTGCTTTAGCAAATCCATTAGAAGTTCTAATAAAAACAGAACTTATGGGCAAGAAGACTGAAGGGAAATACAAGAATAGTCACATGAAGATGAAGGGAGGTGCAAAAGGCCTTGTTCAAGTTTGAAGATATGAACATAAACAATTTTTCCTCATATTTTGTAGCAGAAGTCTTACTTTTTAGGATGGGTTGGTCACATTTGGAAGAATATGCTATGCTTTTACTGGCATGTGTAGTAGCAGAATCAAGAATTCTCCTCTTCTAATGCTCATTGGATCCACTTTGTTCAACTCTAGGTATTCTCAAAGGTGGCAAGCTTGTGGAAATGTTTTGGGTACATAATATTACTTCCTCCTTGAAGAGAGAGTGAAGCAGATCCCACTGGTCCAGTAGCCTATCCAAACATCTACTAAAAGATAACCATCCAGTACATACATGCTTCAGAATTTTCTTTGCCTCTTTATTGTGCTACTTCAGAAATTTATGGCATTCTTTTCTTTTGACACTCTTCTCTCAGAAATAAAATATATCAACAAGGATATGATCCACTTTAAGTGGTAATCTCGCAGCATGTTTTTCAGCTGCTAGATTAATCAGGTGGCTAATGCAACCTCCGACGACGATATCTGGTTGAACTTCTTTCAGAACTGCTGAAACTCCATTTTTGTGTCGTCATTGACAAGAGCATTTTCAGAGCAGAAAGCCACACAGTTTTCAACTGGTATGTAATGAGAATTCAGCTGTCATAACGTCATGTTACCTATGTTTCGCCCTATTGAGCATCCATCTAAAGCTGGTATGGATAGCGCAGTGCTCACTACTTTTTCCCGTGAAATATCATAGAATGTAACAACAACAGGATACAATTTAGCATTTGTGTCATTTCTTCCATCCACTGCCAAAGAAAACGGTCCATTCTGAAGGTACTAACTACTTCAGATAATTCATTTTTTGCTATTTTATTTACAATGCATGTCGTTTTCATGCAGCCACAGCTCTATAGCCCTAATTATGTCACTGTCAATATTTCCAGGTTTGGAAAAAAAAAAAAAAAAAATTTTCTAGTTATATTCCTCCGATTTAACATGACTGGCATGTTTAGTGCACTTCACATGATTACTTAAATTGTTTCTTCCAGTATGCACAACATTAATATCACACCCGCATAGCATGCAAAAGGCAATTTTTTTTTTCCTTTCTTGATTTTAGTGTGCACGAATGTCTCGATATGTACTGAAACATTGAAAGGAACCTGGATCACTGAACATCATATTTAACATAAACAACTCAAGGCAGTCAAACACTTCACTGAAGCATGTCAAAACACACACAGTCTTAATTCATTAAATGAACACACCACCTCTTGAACAAAGAACATGCACATGGTAAAAAACACGCACACGTGGAACGAACATAATTAGTCCATATGTGGTCACAGAACATGGGTTCAATCACTACAAGTGAACGAAGTGGAACAAAGAATTTGCAGAGCAAAGCCTGTTGACACTTAAAATTCACACGGAAGAACTGTTACCCTGGCTTTAAATTCAATTCCATTGACAACACAAACATCACACTGTTATAGTACCAATCATATCAAAGAATGAGTTATGACTATCAAGCCTACAATATCAGACCTTCCTTCTCAGTCATCTGGTAAGTCTCCTCTGATGCGGGGTTTTGGATTACTTTTCTGAACTCTAATCCACTTCCTAAACCTCTCCAGTCCTTTTCTTTCATCCCTGTTCCTCCCTCTTCAACCATTCTGCTGGAAGAAGGAGCCACTGGCTCCGAAAGCTTGCATATGTAAAACCATTTTGATAAGTGTGTTCTCCTGCTGCTGCTGCTTGATCAGTAGATTTTTTTTATCTATCCCATTACATTATACTATCAAACAGTAGGTATGAGTTGCCCCTGATTGGGAAACAATGCGTTACTGTTTCACATCCCTTTTCATCCACCAACGTAAGACACGAACAGGACTGTGGTTTTTGTTCTGTCTACCACACCCACCTGGGAAGACATACAGAAGTTTCATTTTGTGGCTGGCTTTCTCCTCAATACAATCAAGAAGAAATGAGCAAACCCCATTAGATCCTTTCTTTGCAGTACCTTTGTGGTAAAGGTAGAATCTGGCAATGTCAATTTTGAGGCAATTGATTATAAACATTCACTGTCAGTTGGCATAGACAGAAGGTTTCTTGCACTGGGGTTACAGGAAACATTACATTCTGCATGACTTCAAACATTAACCCAGCTACAGCCTACTGGAAAATAACAGGTGAGAGGAATTTTGTAGTCCACAACCTTGTGCTACTGAACTACTGGGTATCAAGTTTCACATTCAGCACGCATTTACTCTATGAATCAAGAATGCGAAGCTTACATTTTTTTGTGCCGCAATTTTTGCACCCAACTTGATTCAATTGTTTGCCTGCATTGAATAATTCAATACACCTTTTCTTGTGGTTAAACGCATGGTCTCTCTAATGAGCCCAGATTGGAAAATTTTATAGGGCAAAGATTTTTACAAAACCAGGTCGAAAAAATTGCATTTTTATCCTTTTTACAAAAACTTCAACTTTTCACTTAATTTCTTCAATAATGGAAAGTGGGAAATAAAGATGTGAACTCATGTTGTTAGGGTACTACATGCTCAGTTTTATGTTTGTTGTACCTTTAATCCCCAATATGTAAGGAAGCAGCAAAAGAGTATCACATATCGCAACAATTACACAAAAACCTCCCAAGAGTAAAAGAAGTTAAACATAATCCAGAGATTAACATAATAGTTTAGGCATATGAATTACAAGCAGCACTTCCACACCTAAGTTTTCTATTACAATAGTGAACACACTACTAAATCTGACAATATTTGACTACAAAACGAAGTAAGAAACTTGTTACACGTGCCACGAGGGAAATGGAAGCAAATGAGCCATCAAAATCGCCTCGTGTGTGTACTAATAAAATCACAATTGTGATTGTACTAGGGCATGCCGGAAAATAATGCCGCCAAATTTTTTATACGAAAACTTTTCAAACAAAACACATGTTATTAACATTCTACATCTTTATTCCTCATGTTTACTTACTTGCAGCCCTCTGCCGCTAGAGGACTCCCAATTGTAGCGTGTAACATGGCTGTGTGTAATGTAACTATGTTGGTGCATGACAAACAGCATGCTGTAATCGAGTTTCGAATTCGAAGAGTTCGTCCACAGATGGAGTGCCCTCTCCTTCAGCAAGACAATGCCAGACCACACACGAGGGCTGCGACATCTGCAACAATCCGATGTGTTGGGTTCACTGTCATCGATCATCCTCCATATGGTCTCAACTTGGACCCATCTGTTTTCAAAACTTAAAGAACATCAAGGACTTCATTTTGATAGTAATGAAGTGGTGCAAGCAGAGGTCAGGTTGTGGCTCCGCCAACAAAGACAAGCATTCTAAAGCGATGGTGTCAACAAAGTGGTCTCTCATTGGGAGAGAAATGTGTTCACTGCCAGGGTGACTATGTTGAGAAACAAATACGTAAACACGAAGAATAAAGATGTAGAATGTTAATAACGTTTCTTTTTTTTTTTTTTTAAAAAAAAGAAAAAAAGCTTTAAGAGTTCTCACACAAAAAATTCACAGTCATTACTTTTCAGTAGGCCCTCGTATATTGCAAAGACAACTACTACCTAAGTATATGGAAAAAATAATTATTTCGATACTTCACTGCGTAACAAGTTTAAAAAGCTGCAACTCATAACGAGTTTCCTGATAGGTAACAGAGCAATGTGATAACTTCAAATTGTTTTCATAATGAAAGACATTGTGTCTTTAATCCATGGAAATGGCAGCCAAGTCCTAAGAATTAATACCAAGGGAAAGCATCACAAGCACAATGAACGAATAGTTACAAGGCAGGCAGAGCACGAACATGACAACAGGCTTACATAAAATGTCAAGATGCTTCAAGTCACCACAAGGAAATCTCTTCAGCTGGTGGTGCCATAGACACACCAGCCGTGTTTAAGAAATAACACTGTCAGCCATAAATATCATTTCAGAGCCATTGTAAGAGACAGATAAGGGAGAGTCTCTGGAAGAGACATATATATGTCATGAAGAACCTATAGCAAGCCCAGGATATGAATTTACAACAGATGCCTACCTCCCTCCACTCTGCTTCTGAAAAATAGTACGTACTTAGAGTCAGTGAGATGGCGAGGGCTTTTAAATACTACAACAAGTCAGGGACTGGTAAGGGGGATGGGGGAATTGATTAAAACTCTGATGAAAACATTCTGAAGGGAGAGTCACGGCAGTTGAAGCAGATAGGAGTAGCGGACAGATAGGTGTGGGATAGAAAAACAAGGGGACACACAGCATTTGGGCAACACTATCACAGGGTGAGCTGCAAGGAGCAGTGCATCAAGCAAAATCAGTGGTGGCCTGATGCATGGCCACATCCTGCTCCAAGGGGAATTAGACCGTTCCACTGAGCAGAGCCACAAGGTCAGTGCAAACGCCACCGATTCATAGCTGAGCATCAAGAGAATTTCATCATCAGTAAACAGCAAAGTAACTCCTAAGGAACTGTTGTGTATGTTAGGGAAATCTTTTGACAGTAACGAATGAGACCTGAGGGAATTCACTGAAAAATTCTTATTCCCCCATTTTCCAGCTAAGGCAAGGCCATTGGGAACCAATTTCTTCTAGGCCAATGGACCACCAAAATAGAGTTTTATGGAAGCCATGACTAGGGTCACAAGTTGAGAAAACAAAAAAGGTGCCATAGAGGTGGCAGACATTTTAGGTAGAGAATGCTTTATACAAGGGCTAAGTAATGATTAAATACAAATAAAAGTCAGAAGTTGAGTTGAAACTGGATTAGCTCCTGTAGTAGAATTAGTATTACAGGAAGAAAAGTGCTCAGTTGTCAATGAAAGAACACAGAACAGCCCTGCAAATAAGGAATGAGCATGCACATGGAGCATTTAAGTCAAATATGAGTTAAGATTTCTTATGTGTAGTGTACAAGGGCACATAGCAAGTAAGTGTAGCAAAAATCCTAGAAAGAAGGATTTGCACTATGCAGAGACAAAAATTCACAAATTTCAGCTATGATTGTGATAAACCAGGTCACACAGGCCCATGCATGGCATGCGTAAGGAAAATGATGAAAACAGACCACAGCATGTTAAAAGGAAATTGCAGAAAAGTTAACAGATTGCATTCATTGTGAGAAAGGGGAGGCCAACTGTGTAATCTGTCAGGAACTGTGGTGTACCATGCATCAGGATACAAGACATTAAGTGTCAATGACCAGGTCAGTACACTAATGACTATCATGAAGGGCCTTGGCATGCATGGAGAAAAAAGAAGAGTTACAGTGTCAAGCAAAACAGGGAAAGTAGTTTAAGAAAACTAAAGGGTGAGCATTATCACAGTAAACAAGCCAATAGTTAGAAACACTAACAGTGTTATATTGTGTAGAGTTAAGGAAGAAATTAAAACTGTTAACAAATACAGGTGCATGGCTATGTTTGTTAAAGAGAAGAGGTATCCCCGTAGACTGTACAGTCAGAATACAGAAGCAGACAGGCTTCGATTAAAGGGTGTTACCAGCGAAGCAGTAAGTGCATTATGAGCAGTGTGAAAGGTGTTGGAGATGTTGAACACACATTTCATGTGTACAGTTCGGGGTTAGACATCCCATATGACGGACTGATGGGCAGTGATTTTCTAGCACAGCAGGAAGTTAAATTAGACTATGCGGGAAAAGTTTACAATGGAAATGCGTACCCTTAATAGTGGAAAAGGAATCGAAAGGATGTAAGTTCCAGTCCGATCAGGAGTCCAAGAAGAAATTGGGTGACATGTGGAAAAGATATTGTGGTTGAAAGCAGTGATAAGAGGAAAGATATTCCCAACAGGAAATTTCAAATGTAGTGTATGTTCAGGAATCACTAGTGAAAGTGCGAAACAATAGGTGCATAGTAAGTGCAATAAATCTGTCAGAAGGCAAAGCACAATTAAAGAACATCAAGTAGGTGACAGAACAATTAGCATAACAAAGGTACGGAAAGTAAAAAGAAGCGAGGAAGCATAGGGAAAACAGGAAATCGTGGTAGCATTTTGCAGAAACAATGCAGAGCGGATCATTTAAATGCCAAAGAAAGGAAGGGCATTAGAGTATGTAGATGTATTCCATCTACCAGGTGACAATTTGTCACATTCTTCCACAGTGATGCACATAATCCCAAAATGACCATAACATGCAGGGAAGTGATAAATGTTAGACCATACAGAATACCCGACACACAGAAAGAGGTTTTGAAAGAGCAGAGAGATTAGATGTCAAATGACGATATAATTGTCTAAAACAAGAATGCCTGGAACACACCTTTATTGTTAGTCAGTGGTAAACAGAAGTGGACAATTGTAGTGGACTACTTGCAACTGAATAACATTACTGTAGGTGACGCATTTTCGCTAAACAAATATCTTCAGTATCTTGGAACGATTAGAGTAAGCAAACTGCTTCTCAACACTTGACCTTGTAAAGAGATACCATCACATATTGACGGGTGAAAAGGACAGAGAGTAGACTACATTCAAATGAAACCATCAACATTATGAGTAAAAATGGATAACAGTGAGACTGATAGGAGCCCCAGAATGTCTCCAGTGATAAATGAACACAGTTTTGGCAGGTCTGCCAAGTATTAAATGTTTCACGTATCTAGACGATACCATGTGTTATGGAAGAAACCTGCAGAAGCATATAAGTACCTCTGTTCGATCTTTGACAGGTTGCAATTTAAATCTGCAACCAGGTGAGTGTGAGTTTTTTAGAAAAGAAGTTATTTTCTTGCGTCTTTGTATCACAGATAAGAGGATCACAGTGAACATGGCAAAGGCGAAAAAGTGCTGGGTACTACCATCAGTTTCTTGCAAATTATAGCAGAATTGTGAATCCTCTAGACATACTGCTAAAGAAAGATGTAAAATAGGAAAGGGGTGAAAGACAAAACAATGCTTTTGAATAACTAAACCAGAAATTGGTTAATCCACCACTACTTCAGTACCCAGATTTCACAAAACCGTTTATATGGCAGTGAGCAATTAAGCTATAGGAGGCAGTCTTCTCATATAGAAGAAGAAGAAGAAGAAGAAGAAGAAGAAGGAGGAGGAGGAGGAGGAGGAGGAGGAGCTGGTGGTATGGTGCATATTTACTCACTGTGTACCCATCTAAGTCACTGAACAAGGCAGAATTAAATTATAGTACGACAGAGAAAGAACTGTTGGTATTTGCAGCAAAGCAATTCCAACCATACATACATGGACAACAGTTTATAATAATAATGGCATCCGTCCATCCTTGAGGGATGATGGTGTAACATGCTTAGTTCAGAGTCTGCAGCGTCTGCTGTGGCTAAAAAGTCCCACTCGAGAGTGGCAGTCCCTACTGCAGTTTGGACATGTGAAATTTGAGGGACTTCAAACGGAAGCCGCTCTGTCTCTTCGCTTTGTCCTCTTCCTGATTTGCTCCTGTGTGCATTCGTCCTCTGAGAGCTTGACACCGTTGCGCACAGTTACTCGCCACTTGACACGGTCATCTGCAATGCTTTCCCAGCAACTTGGATTGATTCTGGTCTTGGTCAGGTCTCTCTCGCAGACATCCTTGAAACGAAGATGTGGTCGTCCCACTGGCCTCACATCCTCCTGAAGTTCTCTGTACAGCAGTTGTTTCGGTATCCGTTCAGTATCCATGCGCCTGACATGTCCCAACCATCTTAGATGTCGATGACTCAGGAGTGCAAAGATGCTGGTTGTGCTTGTACAATGAAAGACTTCGGTGTTGGGTACTCTATCTCTCCAAGACATCTGAAGGATCTTCCGGAGACAGCAGAGATGGAAGCTGTTTGGTCGAGATTCATGCCTAGAAAGAGTTGTCCATGTCTCACAGCTATAGAGGAGGGTGCTTATAACACAAGCGTTGTAGACATTAAATGGTAAGCAGTTCGTTGTTCCATACTCTGTTTTTCATCTAGCCACGACAGATGATGCCTTTGCAATTCTGTTAGTAATTTCAGTGTCCATGGACAAGTTGCTACATATTATGGATCCCAAGTAGGTAAAGTCATTAACTACCTGGAGAGGATTGCCATCAATGCTGATGGATGGAAGGCTCGTAGTGCTCTGCGACATGATCTTAGTCTTTTGAAGGCTGATAAGTAGACCAAATCTTTCACAGGCATTTGATAATTTGTTGATTATATACTGCAGCTCATCTTCTGTGTTTGCTACTAGAGCTGCATCATCCGCATATAACAACTCACGGATAACAACTGTATTTACTTTGGTCTTGGCCTTGAGGCGAGCAATGTTGAAAAGATTTCCATCAGACCGCGTATGTAGATACACTCCCTCCTCACAGTCTTCAAAGGCAAATCTGAGCAGAAGGGAAAAGAAAATCCTAAATAATGTAGGAGCTAACACATACCCCGTTTCACACCACTATTAACAGGGAATGCTTCTAATGTTTTACCACTGAAGCAGATTGTTGCTTGTGTTTTCTCATGGAAAGAGACAATTATCTGTAGTGATTTAGGTGGGCATCCAATCTTCTGCAACAGTTTGAAAAGCCCATTTCTGCTCACTAAATCGAACACTTTAACAAGGTCAATGAAAGCAATATAAAGTGACCTCTGCTGCTCACGACATTTCTCTTGTAGCTGTCTTAAGGAGAAGATCATATCTACGGTTGATCGGCCGGGCCTGAAGCCACACTGAGATTCTGAGTAGATTCTGGAAGCTAAGATTTGTAATCGTATTAGGATGACTCTTGCATAAGCTTCCCGGCTACACTTAGTAACGAGATGCCTCGGTAATTGTTACAGTCACTTCTGTTCCCTTTCTGTTTATATAGAGTAACTATCCTTGAATTCCGCATACTGATCGGGACATAACCTCCTTCCCAGCTGGTTGTGATAAGTGAATATAAATGTTTCACAAGAACAGACTTGTTATATTTAATAACCTCTGCAGGGATCCCATCTTCACCTGGGGCCTTTCCGTTAGCAAGAGAATCTATTTCTCTACTAAGTTCTTCCATAGTAGTAATTGCATCTAGTTCTTCCATAACTGGCATTTGTTTGATGGCGTCACATGCATCCTCGCTAACTTCATTCTCGGCTGCATACAACTCGAGGTAGTGTTCAACCCAGCGTTCCATTTGTTTGCCTTCATCAGTAATGACTTCACCCGTCTTGGGCATCAGAGGTAATAAACCATAAGCCATTAACATGGATATTCAGTGTAAAGGATCCTAGCACAAAACTCCTAAAGTGGAGGCTTAAACTTTAGGATAATGCCTATGAAGTAATTTACAAATGGGTAGGCTGAATGTGGATGCTCTTAGAAGAATACAGCCCAGTATGAGTATCTGTAATGAATGAGGTCAGCTGGAAGGAAAGAACAAGGGTAATCAGGTGAACATGCAACAAACCCAAGCGAGCACTGAAACAGCATTTTCATAAAAGAGAAAGGTTAGCCCTCAGTTTAAATAAAAAGCGCCAGATCTAATTTTGTGCTTAGTTTATGTATGTTATTGATTATCTAATTTATTTTGACTATTTCTGGTTAATACTTTCATTATAGGGTGAAATCAGTGATTGTTTTGTAACTTAAAAGTCTGTTGTTGACGTATAAACAAATATAAATTCTGTACGGATTATAGACATTTGGAGGAACAACTAATACTAATCTTAAAGGATCTATTTGGCTCTATTTGAAAATATGTTAGCAAAGCCAGCTCTTTATTAATTCCACAGTAATTAACAGTTTTGTCACAAGTACGGTTTGCGTAACTATATCTGTTAATTTTATGATTGAAACAAATAATTCGGCTTAACTCTTGTAGTAGAAGAAACTGTTAAAAAGGCACAAATTTACGATGTCACAGTTAATTGAAGGAGTTAAGTTTTAATTGTAATTTCCGTAAATTAAACATTGAACAATGTGTAGTTTCAGTGCCTGTTATTGTGAGGATATATAAGGGTCCGATTTTTGGTCCCGACTCAGTCAGTCAATGGTCAAGTTTCAGACAAGAAACCTGTGTTGGTTAAACAACAACAATGCATCAATTTACCTGTGAAATAAGTGTTACACCAACAGGCTGTGTGTTAAAGCAATGACAGTGTCTGTTCAATTTATACGAAAGACTGTGAAATGTGTGGTTAGGTTTTTACTGCTCGTAGATATTCAACAGTGAACTACTGTAGCACTGTGTGGATATTTGGCTGCAAACTATTAATGAGGCCTATTGAAAGTTAAACAATAGTGCACTGGCCATAGAACTGTGTATTATTGGGGGATTGTGAACAGTGAAATGCAACTGTGCACCTGTTGGATACATCATTTAAAGAAGTCAGTTTTGAACTTCATCCCCCCTCCCCATTTTTTAGCCAGTATCACAACACAGTATGTCGACACCAAGGATATTCAATGATGAAATAAAGCAGATGAACATCACACAGGCAAGGACAAAAATGCCGCTAGAAATAACGGATGTGGTAGAGAAGTATATTTGAAAGTTTTCAATGGACACTGTAGGTCACTTAAATGCGTGAAGCACAGGTAAGAGATACATGTTGACATTCCAAGACAAGTAAGTTTACATTAGTCATAACAACAGAATGTCAAGACACTGAGATAGTGGCAGAAGTGTTTGCAGGACACACAATTTTAAGATATGACATTTTGTCAGTGCTTCTATTTAAGCGATCTTCAAGAGTGTTTGTAAATTGTTGCATATTAGTGATGCTGCTAAGGCTTACAACCCAGAGTCAAACGGTGCATTGGAGAGGAGTCGCCATACATTGACAACATATCCGAGACACTTTGTGACAAGAGAGCAAAATACATGGGTCAAGTGGGTCTCATATGCAATTTTTGTATACAACAACACCACATAGCTGTACAGACTACACGACATTTGAACTGGGATATGGCAGGAAGGTAAATATCCCAGGAACATTGCAACAAGAATGTGCAAAGATAAGTTACGAATTTGAGCTATATATGAGTAGGCAAAGCTAGAGTAGAGAATAAATAATACACAATAAAAGGGCTACGAAGAAACAGTATGATAGTTAACAAAATCCAAAAGAATTCAAGGTAGGTGATAAAGCGTTGCTGTACGATGAAACAGTTAGGGGTGGAAGACATACAACACTAGATTCAGTTGCGAGGACAATATGAAGTAGTTGGAACAGACATGCCGAATGTCACAAAATTAAGAAGAAATAAAGAAACCAAGGTGGGCAACCAGATTAAAACAATACTTGCAATTTCAGGTATGACACAACAAGCAGGAAGAATACTACTACTACAAGCAAAAAACATGCAAAAAAACTGGTGATTTCTCAAACTGGGGAACAATCAAGAATGGAGTGCCGCAAGGTTCGGTCTTGGGTCCTCTGCCGTTCTTATATTAATGACTTGCCACTCTATATTCACGAAGATGCAAAGCTGGTACTTCTTGCTGATGATACAAGTACAGCTATCACAGCCAACAGTCAAGAATTAACTGGTGAAATTGTAAATGATGTTTTTCAGAAAATCATTAAGTGGTTCTCTGCAAATGGGCTATCATTAAACTTTGACAAAACACAGTATATACAGTTCCACACAGTAAATGGAATGACACCATTAATATAGACTTCAATCAGAAATCGGTAGCTAAGGTAGAATATTCAAAATTTCTAAGTGTATGCATTGATGAGGGGTTGAACTGGAAAAAACACACTGAGGATCTGCTGAAATGTTTGAGTTCAGCTACTTATGCTATTAGGGTCATTGCATATTTTGGCGCTATACATCTGAGTAAATTAGCTTACCACGCCTATTGTCATTCTCTGCTTTCGAGTGGCATCACATTCTGTGATAACTCATCATTGAGTAAAAGTGTGTTCATTGCACAAAAGCGTGTAATCAGAATAATTGCTGGAGCTCACCCAAGATCATCCTGCAGACACTTATTTAAAGAGCTAGAAATCTTCGCTGTAGCCTCACAATATATATATTCATTTATGAAATTTGTTGTTAACAATCCGAACGAATTCAACAGTAATAGCAGTGTACATGGCTACAACACTAGGAGAAAGGATGATCTTCACTACTCAAGGTTAAATCTAACTTAAGCTCAGAAGGGGGTAAATCATGCTGCCACAGAAGTCTTTGGTCACTTACCTAATAGCATCAAAAGTCTGACAGATAGCCATATAGCATTTAAAAGGAAATTAAAAGAATTTCTTAATGGCAACTCCTTCTATTCATTAGATGAATTTTTGGATATAGTAAGTGGGTAATTTCCCTACACAAATAATAATAATAATAATAATAATAATAATAATAATAATAATAATAATATTGAGTGTCATGTAATATTTTGTGTAATGTAATATCTTGTATAGAAACCTTTTATTAACTAATCTAATCTAAGCAACCGAAGCAAGAACTAAACCATTGACAATGGATTACAAAGTTTGAAAAATAGGTGTCTTCAGGATTGTACTATGATAATATAGAAGAAGTGAAAATATACAGTACCACATGGATGGTTGTAAGATACATAAATTTAGATGCTATAACTGAACATTTTCAGAAGGCTGAATGATGTGACAGCCTAGCAGTACAGAAACGTAGGGACACTTCAAAAGAACTCTATGGGGCTTAATACCATGTTGTTTGCTAGGCCAACAGGTGCACATCCTTGGAATAGATAATAAGAGTTAGGAAGGATGGTGAGTCAGTTAACAAGACATGACACAAGAAGGAACTTCACTGGTGAGTTAAGCAAAACACAATTTGGGAACACTAGATGAGGCTGATGCTATGTATGACAAGGAAGATGGAGAAGAATTTCACAGATCTTTTGAGGTTAACTAAAGAACAAGTGGCAGCAGTAAGAGTCACATTATCTGGGATAAACAGAACAGTAAGCATGATAAAAGGAAACAAGTACGCATTAAAATTTGCGATGGAAATATTAGAAAGGTTTATTAAGGTATATGTTAAAGAGGCAGACATAGGATTTAAATGGGTTGCCATGTTTGTAACTGTATGTGAAAGTACTGAAACTAGCAGATGTGTTCAACAATATAGAATCAGAGTATGAACAAATGATAAATACTATAGTCACTTCACACTGCAGACTCACATCATAAACCCAATACAAATTGTGGAATTCCTCAGTCTAATAAGTGATGAAATGAGAGATGTAAGGTTCCCTGTGTCTCTAGCCCAATCTTTGGGCTACCTCTTATTAAAGTTAATCAGATTATGTGACTCATGTCGCCTCAGTAGCTAATAACATGTTTACCTTATACAGAATGTTCCCTGTGCCACAAGAAATCCCTCAGTCAGAAAGAAAGTATATTTTCCTTCAGACAGAAAAGGAGTACCTACTCACAGACAAACCTAAAAGGCACCAAATTAATGACAGAGCAATTAGATGGTAAGAATCTAAATAATAACAGTGAATTTGTAGGCAAACTTTTGCTCTATTATCTAGTTTTGATCACGAATGTGTGTGTGTGTGTGTGTGTGTGTGTGTGTGGGAGGGGGGGGGGAGGTTGCTTCAGCAAACAAGTATAATGTCAGAGGACTGTGAAAAACAGAATTATAGTATTGTAACAAAGTATCTGGACACCTTCAAATAACGGTTAGTGGTTATACATAGTTGCTAAGGAAGGAGGTCTGATAGTTTTGTGTGGGAAACAAGCACCATGAGATGTAGTACTAAGAGGAGTTGGAAAAACAAGTTTCTACAATAAATGGTACAAGAGCCTTCATACAAACGAACTGAACAATGTGCATCAACACAACTAAAAACGATTTAACACCACAAATATAATTGGAGCTTGGTTGTTGAACAGTTATTAAGGAAAACACAAACATTTATTTGCTAAAATTAGAGTTACCTTCAGATCATGTGGTCACACAGCTAAATCAATTACAAATTGCTGGAAAACATCTAAATGATTTACATCATATGATTAATGAACAGCACGAAAGAATGACACACGAAGTATCTGATATATTATTCTGTCACTACATTTGTGATCGTAACCTTAATTATACTCGTTATATTAACCTGTCGACACTGTAAATGTTGTATAGAACATTTTCGACTTACACGGAATTACTTTGATGACAACAATTGTTGCGGTAAAATATTTTTAAGAACAACTATCATTTGAGGTCTATTAAAAAAATTCTGGAACTTCGTCCACAAATTTTTTACACTTATCTTTTACTTATTGTGCATGGTCTCTTTTGAAATACTTTCCTCCACAATTGATACATGGCTCCCAAAGCCGTTTCCACTTCTGGAAGCAGTCTTTGGATGCCTCTTACTGGGTCACATGAAGCGCCATCTGTGAATTTCCTTTTATTTTGTCTATCGTTGCAAATCTTCATCCTTTCAACGGAGTTTTCAACTTTAAAAATAAAGAAAAGTCCAAAGGGATCAGGTCTGGAGAGTAGGGAGGATGAGGCAGCATGGTGATTTCTCTTTTTGTGCAATAGTCACTAACGAACAGGGATGAATGTGCAGGTATGTTATCGTGATGCAAGACCCACAAATTGTCTCGCCACATATCAGGCCGTTTCTTCTCACAGGCATAGGAACATGTTCCGATAGTACCACTGACTAACAGTTAGCCCCTGTGGCAAGAATACTTAATGAACTAATACTCCAAGTCGAAGGAAACTATCAGCATGGCTTTGATATTTGACCTGACCTGACCTGACAAGCTTTTTTGGGTCTTCGAGAACCTTTCCCAACCCGCTTTGAAGACTGAACCTTGGTCTCAACACCATAACAATAGACCCACACTCATCACCAGTTACGATTCTCATAAGGAACATTTTGTTCTCAGTTGTGATATGCAAAAGCTCCTCACAGATTGCGAGGCAGATGTATTTCTGATCTTGACTCTAGCTGTTGGATGTAGCTGGCAGCAACATGATGCATTCCAAGATGCTGTCAGGATTTTATTACATGATCCAGCTGAAATGTTACAGTCTTCTGCAATCTCTTGGACAGTCAGTCTTCAATTGGCATGCACAATTTTGTTGACGCTCCTGACATTAGCGTTATCGGTAGACGTCAAAGGGCATCCTGAATGAGGGGCATCTAACTTCTGTCTGGCCATTTTTAAACTGTGTGAAACATTCATAACACTAAGTATGGCTTAAACTCTCATCACCAAAGGCTTCCGCACCGTTTGGTGTGTCTCTGTAAAGGTTTTTCGAGTTTCACACAAAATTTAATGCAAGCGCGTTGCTCCTCTAACTCTGCTATCTCAAAACTCGCAAACTGTGCAATACGATGTTCTACTCAATACAGCTCTGAACAATAACCAACAAACATACAACAATGAAACTTCTGGCAGTTACACATTAAACACAGGTATGCACAAGGATGACAACCACATTTCACTCCAACACACCACTGGCGCGAAATTATGAATGTTCCAGAATTTTTTGAACAGATTTTGTAAATCAATGAGCGGAAAATCCAATGGTATGAAGACCTGTTACTAGTACTCCTCGGAAATAGTAACATAAGAAAAAGAATTCCAAATGAGCAAGAAGACAAGGTACATGTCAGAAACAGACAACAAACATAATTGGAAAGTATAAAATGCAGTTATCCTAATCATGAAGTATTTGTTTCAGGAAAGGAGAATTTATATTGTGTTATTGTAAATGAAAATAAAATTAATTGCTTATTCTAAAAGAATAAATGAGGAGTTAGAATATATCTGACTATGTATGCAAGATATTACTGTAAAAGAAACATTGTAAGGATGACTAAAGGTTTTAATTGATGCTACTCTGAGGCGTAATGTCAATTACATTGGCAGGGGATATGTCTTGTATCCACAGAAATGACAGCCAAGCCTTAACAGTTAATAACAGGAAAACTTCAACAGCACATCAAGAGAAAAGTTACAAGGCAGGCAAGGCATGAAGGCAGTATTGAGCACCAGATCACAACAGGCTTACATGGAATGTCAGATGCTTCAAGTCATGTAGAAGAAAATCTTTTTCTGTCAGTGGTGGCATAGAGAATGCCAGCTGCACTTCTGAAATAATGCTGTAAGCCATGAATATCACTTCAGAGTGGGAGTAAGAGAGATATAGAGGAGAGTCTCTGGAAGGGACACATATACATCATTAAGAGCCTATAGAAGGACGAATTTACATCAGATCCCTCCCTCCCTCCCTCCTTCCTTCCCTCCAATCAGCTTCTGAAAAACAATGCATAATCAGAGCCAATGAGATGGCTAAGAACCTTCAATATTATGCCACGTCAGGGACTGGTGGTAGCAATGGGGAAGTTGATTAAAACTTGGATGCTCCAAAGGAAGAGTCACAGCAGTTACAGCAGAATGGAGTAGAGGATAGATAAGACAGGCAGGTCCTAGTGGAAGTGAAGAGATGGCAGTACTGGCAGAAACAGCTGAAGTTTTTGGTGAGTAGGACTGAGCACAGTTATCTGCAGTAGCACAGAACAGTAGATGGAGTTCTAGCTGGGTAGCTGAGGACATCTGCGTGCTGTGTTGTGGGTGCAGATTCTGTTAGTACAGACAGGTTCTTTTAATTGAAGGAACAGTACTAGTTAGTCAATGTCTCTATGTAATGTCTTGGTCTTTAGTGGA
Source organism: Schistocerca cancellata (assembly GCF_023864275.1). Lineage (NCBI taxonomy): Eukaryota > Metazoa > Arthropoda > Insecta > Orthoptera > Acrididae > Schistocerca > Schistocerca cancellata. The sequence continues at coordinate 724,625,195 of NC_064626.1, read as the reverse complement.
TACAGCTCATTTAGTGCAAATGTATACTAGGTCGAGAGAATTCTCTGAATAAAGTCACAAGTTGTAAAGCACTCACTGTGTTCACCATTCAGTGCAAATTCCAATCCTTAGCTTTTGTAATAATGGAATTTTATCAACACAGTCAGTTCAAGACTCCCTCTCACTTAACACCAACTGACTATTTCCCTTTCTCCCCGAAACCTGTTGGCCAATCCCAAGCAATACATTCATTTGGCATGTGCATCAATTTTACATAAATAAGTTTTAAAATGATTGTATTCTCAGCAAAAGTTGGGATAAAAACACACACAAACAAACAAACAAACAAACAAACACACACACACACACACACACACACACACACACAAATAAAACACAATGTGAGCCACATACCTGTGCCGCAGTTTTCCCTATGCTCATGCCAAGATCAGTGTTTACAACAAATACCATTTTACAGCCTTCTGGTATATGGTATACTCTAGACAGAAATGGGTCAATCTTATCTTGCTTTGCAAATGCATAATCAGCAGCAAAAACAACTGATGAGTTTCCAGTGTTCCTCAGTGCCTGCATTAACATAGTTAACACATTATTTTAGAAAAAAAAGGTAATATTAAACAATGACAATCAAGATTATCCTCATATACTTATTCATTTATTTTCTATAGAAACAGACAACCCTTTTCAAATTTTCTTAAAATGGTTTACAGACCCATCTCATTGAATATCAGTTTCTGAAAAGATTCAAAATGTGCATTTTCGAAAGAGAAATAAAGAACATTAAAACGAGTTATTCAGCCATTAAACCAACACTAGATTTTCACCCAGGAAAATAAGAAAGAGCTATCAATTAAACTACACACAAACATAAGCAGGCATCATTAGGGCGTGTTGTTAATGCTGATGTTGTTGTCTTCAGTCCGACAACTGGTTTGAAGCAGCTCTTCACACTACTCTATCCTGTTCAAGCCTTATCAACAGAACCTTTCCGTTAATCAAGTTATGCCAGAATTTTTTTTTCTCCCCAATTCTACTCAATACCTACCCATTAGTTATGTGATCTACCAATCTAATCTTCAGCTTTCTTCTATAGCACCACACTTCAAAAGCTTCTATTCTCTTCTTGCCTCAACTGTTTACCATCCGTGTTGCATTCCATATAAGGCTACACTTCACACACATACCTTCAGAAAAGTCTTCCCAGCACTTAAATATACGATGAGGTGACAAAAGTCATGGGATGCATCCTAATATTGTGTCAGACCTCCTTTTGGCCAGTGTAGTGCAGCAACTCGACATGGAATGGGTTTAACACGTCACTGGAAGTGCCTTACAGAAATATTGAGCCATACTGCCTCTACAGTCGTCCGTAACTGCGTTAAGTGTTGCTGGTGCAGGATTTTGTGCACGAACTGATCTCTAATTTATGTCCAATAAATGTTTGATGGGATTCATGTAAGGTGACCTGGATAGCCAAATCATTCATTCGAATTGTCCAGAAAGTTGTTCTAACCAACTGCAAACAACTATGGCCTGGTGACATGGCACATTGCTGTCCATAAAAATTCAATCATCCTTGTTTGTGGATGTGAAGTCTAGGAATGGCTCCAAATGGTCTCCATGAAGCCGAAAATAACCATTTCCAGTCAATGATTGGTTCAGTTGGACCAGAAGACCCAGCCAATACCATGTAAACAAAGCCAACATCATTAGGGAGTAACCAGCAGCTTGCACAGTATCTGGTTGACAGTATGGGTCCACTGCTTCATGGGGTCTGCACCATACTCAAACCCTGCTAGCAGTTCTTACCAACTAAAATCACAATTCATCTACCCAGGCCAAAGTTTTCCAGTCGTCTAGGGTCCAACCGATACGGTCACGAGCCCAGGAGAAGCACTGCAGACTCTCGCTGGTCGTTTCCTGCCATAGCCCATTAACGCCAAATTTTGCTGCACTGTCCCAACAGGTACATTTGTTGTATGTTCACCATTGATTTCTGTGGTTAGTTCAGGCTTGTTTGTTAGCACTGACAATTACCCACAGGCCACTGCTCTCGGTCGCTAAGCAAACGCCGCCAGCCTGCATTGTCCATGGTGAGAGGTTATGCTTGAAATTGTATTCTCGGCACACTCTTGATGCTGCAGCTCTTGGATTCCTGAATTCCCTAACGATTTCCAAAATGGAATGTCCCATGCATTAATCTTCAACTACCGTTCCACATTCAAAGTCTGGTAATTCCCATTGTGCGACCATAATCACTTCGGAAGCCTTTTCACATGAATCATTGAAATACAAATGACAGCTCCACCAATGCACTGTCCTTTTATACCTTGTGTATCTGATACTACTGCCATCTGCATTTGTGCATATTGCTATCCCTAGACTTGTTACTTCTGTGTAAATTCCCCATTAATAAATTTCTCTTCTTCTGAAAAACTTTCTTGCATTGCCAGTTCACTTTTCACATCCTCTCTACTTCAACCACAATCAGTTACTTTGCTGCCCAAATAGCAAACTCATCTACAACTTGTAGTGTCTCTTTTCTTAATGAAATATCCTCAACATCACCTGATTCAACTTGGTAGTGTCTCTTTTCTTAATAAAAATTCCTCAGCATCACCTGATTCAGTTTGACTATGTTCTGTTAACCTTGTTTTGCTTTTGTTAATGTCCTCCTTTCAAGACACTGTCAATTCCTTTTAACTGATCTTCCAAGTCCTTGGCTGTCTCTGTCAGGATTACTATGTCATCAGGAAATCTGAAGGGCTTTATTTCTTCTACCTGAACTTTAATTCCGTCCCCAGATTATTTTTCTTTAGTTCCTTTGCTGCTTGCTCAAGGTATGAATTGAATGACATCAGGGAAATGCTTCAACCCTGTCTCACTCCCTTCTCAACCACTGCTTTCCTTTTATGCCCACGACTCATAACTGCCATTTGGTTTCTGTACAAGTTGTAAATAACCTTTTTCTGCCTGTGTTTTATCCCTGCTACCTTCAGAATTTCAAGGAGAGTATTCCAGTCAACACTGTCAAAAGCTTCATCTGAGTCTAACATTTCCACACAAATGATGTATCATATGGTATTCCCCCTCCCCCCCACCTCCCCCAGACATCAGTTGCTTATCTCTGAGCTCTTGATAAGACCTTAAAAATAAATATAAATCTAGTGACCATGAAAATAGATTGCCTGTTCTCTTAAATTAAGTGCTGCAAAGTAATTCCTCTGTAACAGAAATAAACTTCTAATTATTATTTCAGTGTTAAATATTACAAGAAGAAACAGCTCATCTCCCTTTCATTCCCGTAATCTTTAAAAAGCTTTGACTGTAAGCAGGAAGAACTAGAGCTACTGCATTGCCCTAGCTTCAATAAAATTGGTGATATAAAATTTCTCTTATTCTATTAGTTTGATAAGAGAATTACATAATTAGCAAATTATTCCAATTTAGTTCAAAAAATAGGGACAGAAATACAAAATAGATAATCTTATCTTCTACTTATGTATTAAACATAAGACACAGTTTACTGTGTAAGTTGTTTCACATGATGAAACCCTATCAGCATGTAAAAAACCTGCCCTGAGAGTAGTTGAAAATGGGTAAAGATAGTCAAATTTTTTTGGTACGCAACACAAAAGAGAAATATGCTATTAACATATTTATGTGAGGACAACACATGAAACCTAAATAGTAAAATATGTGTGCTGAAATAGCATTTTATTTATTGTTAAGGTAGGTTTTGGGGGACAAAAAAAAAAATGGTTCAAATGGCTCTGAGCACTATGGGACTTAACATCTGAGGTCATCAGTCCCCTAGAACTTAGAACTACTTAAACCTAACTAACCTAAGGACATCACACACATCCATGCCCGAGGCAGGATTCGAACCTGCGACCGTACCGGTCGCGCGGTTCCAGACTGAAGCGCCTTTAACCGCGTGGCCACACTGGCCGGCTTTTGGGGGACACTTGAATGCAACTGGATGAGGCCTTAATTGAAAAGTTTACACTTCAAGTGCTTTTATACTAACAAGGGCAATATTGATATCCGAGGCAGTGGTGTCTCCCAACATACATAAACAATTATTTGTTTAGTGGAACGTTTTGGCTTCTATTACCGCATACTTTCACCAATGTCAATTTTGCAACTAGTCATGATACATCCAGTATAGTCAAGTTTTGTCACCTCTGGCACCCCAAGCGGCGGATGGGGAGAGGGAGATGGAGGGGAAGGAGGAGATATACATTGAACACTAGTCAAATTAAATATGCAGTAAATCCACAAAATAACTGTGCCTGTACTAATACTGCTTGGAATTGATTCATAATATGATCAATGCATTTCACAAGCTTGGCTCAGTGTAAGTTAAATGACCTATTTAGAATCAATATTGACTTGCTGAGTATTAATGCAGACTTAAGATCACAGCTAAATGTGACATGCCCCAAACTAAGAAAAGGTCAAATGATTTTTATCGTGGGCACACATCAATTAAGCAGTTACTTTAAGCATAGAATACTACAATTAAAAGTACTGGTAAAAATCTTGTTAGCACTGCCAAAGCGACTGCCTTTCCCCGAGTACTGAAGACATATTTCCAGTAAAATGAGGATCTGAACCACTTTACCACTGGGATATATGGAGGCAGAGCTCCTTAATGCATCATATCCACAAAGGTGAAATGGATACAACCGGTCAACTGTCGCTTAAGTTCGGTATGAGACACTCCAGCTTTGTTAGAAGCAGGTTTTGGGCGTTGAAAGTATGTTGATTTTCAGTTAGTGAGGAGGGAGAAGTACGAGGGTAGTATGTATAATTCAGCAACAGGGATCGTTCACCTTTAGCTTTCCTTCCACCAAGGTAATTGCTTTTGTGGGTGCTATAATCCTTCGGCACAAGGTTTCTAAATGTTTGCATTAATGCAATCTATCAGCTTGAAACTGGAGCCTTGTCTGATTCAGATACAAAGCAATGATATCTATTCAGATGTTTCAGATTAATCTTTAGGAGTCAGACCTTAATTTGTAAATTTTAAGTAGCTTTAACGCCAATCATCAGAAATTTTTCCTATGTTTTAATGACATTTGTAAGCCAAATTTATTAATATAACTGCACGGGTGTGGCTCTATGGCTAAGTGTCAGACTAAAAATCACAAGGATTAGGTTACAGTTCTGAGTTGGCCCCAGCATGTCAATACCATCTGCAATAGGACCTTACCTAGTAAAGCACTATGGTGTTCAAACCAATTTTTATGCGGAGATCTTTATCTCTGCATTTAAATATTTACGAAAAATTCTTTAACACCATGTAAATATAGCCAACGAAACTGAATGGAAGTATAAATGCTTTATTGGGTTTTGCACAATACACACACATCATTTTGACATTCTGTGTGCAGAACTACTGTCAAAACGTGTATGGGATGCGTATGTGTACGCACTCTTAGGAAAAGACCATTACTGGAGTTATGTAGTAACTGGATAGTCCCTTGGGTTTGCTCTTTTTGAAATGTTGTTTCAAAACAGGTATCCCATTATAAGGCTCATTTATCAATTTCTAAGACACTGTAAGTCTTCCAGCCATTGGTAGTTGAATATGGACAATCTTTCTCTCCAGTTTTCTTTGCATCAGTGACACTTCACACTTATATAAAAGACCATTCAAAGTGCACTCCTTACTGAGTTAATCAAACAACTAAGGTACACGGGTCGACAGAAGCGTCCGACCCCACGCGTCGGCTTTGACCCGTGACGTAAGGATGTTGTCGTGTGTGAAGTCATGATGGCGTGGAGTTTGATTTGTGAGTGTGGCGTATTTGTAAATGTTGTGCTCTCTGGTGGTATGTTCAGGGTTTTCGTTTGTGTGGTGTAATGGGCTCAGTTTGCTTTTGCTCATTATCCAGAATTGTTCGAGTGTCGGCTGTGTTTGTAGTGGCATTCGTTTCAGTGAATTAACGATTTTGTGTGAAGGTTAATTTAGTGTTGTTCACTGTACATCGTGTGGTAATTTTAGTAAAGTTAATTGGTTGTTGTTTTTGTTCAGGAATGGATATGACGGATAAAAACAACAGTGTGCAGGTCAAGGGAAGTGTTAGATCTCAATGTGTGGCTGTGTATGATGATATTGGTATCGGGAGATGTTTTTGAGCTATATAGGACAAGGGAAGTGTTTTATCCTAATTTATAGGACCGGGAGCTGCTGTTGAGTTATATAGGTCAAGGGAAGGGTCTGATTCCAAATGATATTGTGTTTAGTGGTATTTGGGGAGTTCTGTGATGTGTTTTTTTTATCATTTTGTGTGGTTTTGTATGGGGTGGGTATCTAAATCTGTTTATATTTAGTTTGCCTCCACCCAAAAACACCCCATTTCCCGCACTTGTCCCGTTAGTGTCATTAGGCTTTTTGTGGAAAGTGCGTGTGTTTGTTTTTCGATGTATTTTAGTCCTCATACTGTGTACATATCGACTTTATATGCGCCATATTGGAATCATGGTTTATGGTCGTTTCCCCCATATATGTGATGTCATGGGTCAAAGCAGACTGGTGGGATCGGACGCTTCCGTAATTCCAGGTATACAGTAAGGAGAAAACATCACATCCAAGCAGATAACATACAGGCAAGCCAATATAAACAGAGAATAAGTTTGTGATGATAATGGTTCCCCAGTGTTCCTCTTCCTATAGTTCAATAGCCTTGATTTGTAAAACTCACAACCTGCCCCAAGTAACACAGCAGCAACATGCTACATATAAGTATATATTAATCAGTTCTAGGGATTGTTAGAACAGAAACACAGGAACTGGTGCTGACAGGACACACCACCAGTGCACACATTATTAAATTACAGCTGGTTAGTGAGGAATTAGAGCAATTAATATTGCCTCCCTCTTAAGAAACACATTTTGCCACAATCATCACACAAAATATCAGTTTCACTGTTACTTACTGATGGCATCACTACGATATGGGTTGCACAAAAATGCTGTCATCTACACTATGTGTTGCCATATGGCTTTCAGAATTAATTTGTAAATAATTGACTTCTGAAATTAAACTATGAATCTAACGGTACCATAAGGAGAACTTAGTACCGACTCTAAGGACTTTTTGTATAGGATAGATTTAACTCAAAGTTGACCACTTTTCAATGTAAAATATCATAAGTCAATGGATTTCTTGTTCAGTTACCCAAGACAGAAAAAAAATTGTAATATGTTCTTAGACGAGTGTGTGGGTGAAGTCTTTTCATTTTATTTATTGTTCATTATACACTGTCCAGCAGATTTTTTTTTTTTGTCATTTATGTCTTGAACCCAGTGTAATAACAAAACCATTGCACAGGAGGTGTCAAAGACCGGAAAATCATAGAAAATGATGTACCAGTCTTATACAGCCCTTCTTACAATTAGCAGCTAGGACTGAACTTATTTACAATGAGTCACTTCACTTACTACAGTATCATGGGCTACTCACATATATTATTATCAGTAAATTTAACTTGTAAGTGTTACAAATTATGCATTGAATAAGGTTGACCTTGTAAAAACCAGTAAAAATAGCTGTCAGATCATTATCAATCACCTCACGATTTATTTTCCCTCCAAAACAACTTGGTGTTTGGGATTGCTTAACCTGCGATGTTACCATACCGTGAGACATAAAATTTCCCTTATACACTGCAAAGAGAAGAGCTTTATTATTGTTTAACAAAAGTGAGGTAATGAATAGAGCACTATAAAAGACTGGAACTTCTATCTTTTTTCCAAACAGAATGTCCGCACTATGTTACGTTCCACAGCCCTATCTTCGGTGCCTAATGGCCAACACCTGTAAATTTCATTCTATTCGCAAGCATACTCAATTATTAGCTGTGGAATTATTTCTGGTAAAACATAAACATCACTCACAGATTATGTCTTGGGCTGTTCCCACTGCTGTCTACAAGGCAGTAAAAGGAGCAGTAGTACAATTATGAACAGATATTTCAATCTTGGAAAAGGGCTACAAGAACAATAATCAAAAATTGTAGTCAAGCTCGGTTTAAAGATCTGTTCAAAGCCTTTTTATATGTGATTTCAACTAAAACATACCAGCAGACCTACATCAACCAACTAATTACACATATAAAAAGCCTTGGAATCTACTGCATCAACAGCTCTGCCCATAAACACCTAAATCTAGACTGAATGGTGTGTACCAAGAAAGAAGAAGCAGAAAACCAAATGTGCCATTCTTTACCAAGGAGTAAAACTGCACTATAAATTACCAAAGGGCAATAAAAAATTTCTAAATACACTTATTTACAAGCAGTTAAAATATCTGATGAGTAACATTTTTTGTGCAGTGAAGAATTACTGAGACAACAGTGAGTATAGGTCTGTGGAAAAAATTATAACACAAGTAAATAACAATAAAACACACTTATTATTTCACAAAACATCCACAGTAGGGGCCTACCTATAATTTTTCCTGTGTTGCAAAATTTTACATCAAAGTTCTCAAAAGTTTCCAGGAAACTAATGGCAATTTGTTGTAAACAAAATCGAAGCTTACAATCAGCATGGTCTGCATGCCACCTAACATAATGGTCTTATAATAAAAAGGTTTGAAGCTATAATCCTCATGCAGCCGTCCTGAGTGGTGCTGCACTTAGTTTCCCTAAACTGAATTAAGCAAATTCTGGATGGCTTTTCTATAAGCTTATGGATGATAACAAGTCTCCTTCAAGGTAAAGTAGAACTGTATGTAAATGTCTGTATAAAATGAAATACGTTGTTGCCATACCCTGGTAAAAGTGATCCTCTAATGAATAAGACAACAACCACCACAACTTATTCTCCTACAACCACTAAAAGTTTCTATTACTTTAAATCTGGTATAAGAAAAGGGTCGAGGTTTAGCGTAACCCAAGCACAAAAAATATTTTACTCGTATTCTTACAATATGTAAACAAAAATACAAAATGTAAGCTAGCACCATACTGATTGAAAACAAGACTCAATGAGTACATGAAAATGATTAAAACGCAAAATGTGGGAAAACAGTACACAGTGGAACAATATTTTAAGTCACGAAACTGGCTCCACATAATCTTTCGTTTCGACACTTTAGAACTCAGGTCATGTCCATGATTATGGCCAACAATGCCGTTTTTCTAACACTACGCACATGAATTCTATGAATAGTAGATACAAATTTGACAAAAATGAAAATATAAAACAAATTTGACAACTGCAATGAAAATATTACTGAAAATACTGAACGGTGCATAGTACGGCATATACATATAATTAAATAATTCTGAATACTTTTACCGTTGATAAATATGTAGAGCTAAATATCAATTCGTCGTTCATTAAATTCGACAGTAATAAATTGTCATAAAAAGAGGCGTAGCTAAATGCGCGGCCTGGGAATGCCAACAATGGTTCTTTTTTTTTTCAGCACAGCATTAAAATAAATCGAGAATAATGCTAACTGAAAGTGTCACTAAGAGAAGTGAAACTTTATAGAAAAAACATTCAACAAAAATATACTGCTGCACATACTTCTTCCGCATCTTCCTTCGATATTCCCATTTCCAACAGTTGTTGCAAGCTCTCTTCATTTGGTTTCCACTCACCATCCATTGATACCAGGTGTTACACGACACAAAAACGCGTACAAATTTCACTTACTGCAGATTATTCAATATTACGCTATTCTTCAAATTACCAGGAAGTTAGAAACCACAAACAACAGATTCAAAACTCTGCCAATTTCCCCACTGCTAGTTTTTTCAAAGACATTATTGTCAATAAAACACTCAGAGATACTTTCGTACACGCGATTAGTAAAAACAAAACTACAGTCGTTTTTAAACTTAGTTTTTATTTCACATTATTATGAGTTTGAGAACGAATTTCCGTTTCAGCCATTAACAAACTGCAAACAAAATCCCTTCTCAGACTTCGCACAGACCGCTTGGCTAGCGCATGAAAACGAACGTCCCTTTGAGTGTTCACGTTACTTGAGAATCTGTACACTGTACTCTTAACTGTATTGATGTAATAGTTCCACAGCGATTAAAGCGTGCATACTGAAAAAAAACGTAGTTTAAGTAAAGGCCTGTTCAAATGCAACGATCTATGTATGCAAATATCTCTACACGAAACATCTGCACGACAGATCGTCGCAAGTGGACTGGAGATTCGCACAGATACCAGACGTGCGCAGAACCTGGAAATGGAGGTTTGAATAAAACTGCTCAACTCTGTGGCCACCAACCACATCTGTACACACAAATCGTAGCTTATAAACAGTAGATAGCCTCAAACCAGCCCGCGCGAAACGTGTTTGAGTCAGCTTGTTGGTTCAGTCGAGTGTGTCTCTACTGTATGTGCAGAGTGAATTTTAAAATGGCAGAAGCACGCCAGTAGTCTAGAGAGTTCATTGCAGAGTTTATTGAAAGGTATAGGAGGCACACAAGTTTGTGGAAAATTAAGAGCAATGAAGATAAGAAGGCAACTGCTCATAACTCTTTAATACAGAAATTACGAGCAGTTGACCATTCTGCAAACAGAGAAATGGCAAAAAAGTTACGAATTGTTTACCGCAAATAGCTAAGCAAAGTAACGAAATCTATTCTATCAGACGCTGGGAATGAACGAATATGTAAGCCAAGTTTGTGGTATTTTAAGCCACTCTGCTTTATAAGTGTTTCCAGTGAAGCTGAATCGCATGAAATACAGTTTAAGGTTTATGTTATGGATAACAATAAATATTACACGTCTTTCACAATGTCATTTAATTATCTAAGCGATAAAAAAAAGAGAAGTTACAACTGACGGACATGACTGAAGATATTAACAAAAAGCTGTACCCAGTTCCAAGACGCTGCAGGTGGAAACCATTTCGTAAAACTGAGGTGACAGTAGCAAGTGGATAACTTAACCAAAATTTGCAGTTCTGCTTGCTTTGAACTTATAAATCTCTCACATTACGTTGCCGACAAAGGGATTGTTAGCATACGTTTAATCAGTACTGCCTTATGACATAATCTTACATGACAGTGAAGCTTTTAGTGTTAGGCCCTATTTATTCCAGAGGAGGTGTAGGCGGAATATTATGTTCAGCTGATAATGATAGACCCTGCAGCAGTGCCTTCAGGGTCATAGGGATTCATACACTTGTTTTTATTTCTAACATAATACGTTTTTCATTACAAAAGTGAATGGGAGGTGAAGTGTAGAATCCGCTATCACAAAATTAGAAGTAAAACTTTCCAGATTAATTATGAATCCCTGTCTGGAGTTCAGAATAGAGTTTTATACGCTGGCACAAAAGTCTATACCTGTTTGTTGCTAGAGTTCAAAAAACTGAATTGAAAATCGAGACTCAGAAAAAAAACTAAATTATAGCTCAGTAGCCACATCTGTAATTTCTAAGAATATACTAAGATTCGAACACGTCTGACTACCGAAACATTACCTGTAACTTCGCAGAATTGATGTAATACAGAATAGAGGTATTTTATTTGCCTTCGTGGAATCCTTCTTCAGGACAGCATAATTAGCATCAATTGTATCATATATGATTTCACTTACGCTTATTTCGAAATTGCAGTAGAGAATTCTACTTCTTCTAGCTTCTTCAGGAATTTTAACGTGAGCATCACCGGCTCATGCAGAGAAACTGATCTCCTCTTGCGTATTATACAAGAGGTTTTAGGCGTCAAAATATAACTATATGTTTACAAATCCTTCTGCAAATAATTACACCAATTGACAGGTTCACGATACAACTCGAGAAGTAAATTTATGTGCGAAAACTGCCTTTGCTTAACCTGCCAATGCCTAGTCCATTTTGATCGCTCTTTCTGTTTCTTGCAGTTTCTCGCATTTTTCTTGCTACATAATTTGTGAACACAGACCATGATAGAAATTCCTAAATAAATGAAATAAACTTAGATGTTACGAGAGGCTTGTCGCATGCCACTGAAATTTATTTTCTATACCGACAGATGATGTGAGAACGAAGACTGGAGCTTGTACCTTTGAACATAGTACATTTGCAGTGACTTTTTGCAAGTATAGACATTTGCTTAGACAGATCGTTATGTATGGATGGGGCTCAATGAATAATTTCAAAGCGATAACGTGCATTTGTTTTTCAAAATGGTTGGCACAATATGGGATTGTTCTGAATTAAAGCCAAACTTTTTTCATCCTTCAAAGTAGGCTACTCACTGCTCAAAAATTTATTTGTATTGCAGTTGTTCCTTAAAAGTTAGTGATGTAATCGAGGAAAATAGTGGATCGTTGTTAACATTACTGTATAGTATCGTGATAAATTGCTGATATTCACAAACTTTTGACATTCTGAATACTTCTGAATGAAACACGCAATCGAACGACTCATGGAACAGCCAGTATATCACTAATGAGAATTGATGGTCCCACATACTGTTGATTCTATTGGTGCAATACCACAAAGAAGTCAATCAACAAATTTTGATTACTTAATCAATTTAGAACATAAAAAGCTAAATGCATAGTTCATTATGGAAAGCATTGCAGGTGAAATAATTCCAGTAACATAAGAGAGGATCTGTCAACCGGTTCATAAATTGGTTGTTATATTCTTGTTATGTGACATGTAGCCTAATAGATCTTTGATGGGAGTGTCTGGTGGCAGCAAACCCCGTGGCTACACTGACATTTCTAATGTCATGTGACCAAACCCACCCAGCTTCAGAGAACTCGTGGCTGCATGTGTTCTACCATTTTGAAAGTAGCCGCTAAGACGTGTACTAACCTTGCTTCCTCCCATATCGTTTGTTTATTCTCATTTCACTTGCTTTCTTTGTTATTTTTTGTTTGTTGTTTTATATTTGCGGCAGGAATTTACTTATTTTATATACTTTATGCTACTAGAGAGATGAATACAGCAAGCAGGTTGAAGACGATGTTGGTCTCTGTATTTTAATGGAGATGAAGAGGCTTGCATGGAATAGAGTAGTATGGGGAACTGCATCAAACCAGTCACGAGCTGAAGATAACGACAACAACAACAACATTGTTATTGTGATGATTGTCACTATTTAAGTAGTCTGCTATTCCATTACATTAGTTTTAAAAAATGAAAGCGTCCATAATGTAAATAAACGTTAAAGGTAGAATACTTAAACTCTTAAACATGTGCTTGCAGGACTTTCTAGGTTTACATCCTTTATGATTTTAATCGTCCTTTTCGTATTCTGAAAACTTGCTTAGTTGCTGCCAAATTATCCCATAATATGTCCGCCTGTTTAGCTAGGCGGTAACGTGCTTGCAGTGGGCCCAGGTTCGATTCCCAGCTGGGTTGGAGATTTTCTCTGCTCGTGGACTGGGCGTTGTGTTGTCATCATCCTCATCACCAGAGCGCAAGTCGCCCAATGTGGTGTCGACTGAAATAAGATTTGCACTTGGCGCCCGAAACTCTCCAGCTGTGGCCTCCCGGCCGATAATGCCATACCCTCATTTCACTTCAAACCATAATATGACTCCATATTTGAGGTGGAAAAGTAAATAATCTTAATTGTTTTTTCGTAGGGCGTCCATATTTCAAATAACACTGAAGCAGATGCTGTTTACATTTTGTATCACAATGGATGGAGTTAATAAGTATGCTCAGTCAGACCACTAGTCATATAACTGTATCTCAGATTGACAGGGTACGCACGTATACAAAAGATATACAGCAAGCTCTTAAAAGTACTTTCATCCTTCACTAAATAAGGATCACTGTAAGTGAAAAACAGTTGCTTACGTGCTACACTTTTTTCTGTTAAAATTTTCTTTTTTGTATTAGTCTCTGTGTAAAGCATACCACACAGTAATAGTATTCCTGAGGCAAAAGAAAACGATCACGACTATTGAAGGAATACCAAATATGTGACTGAGTCATATAGGCCACCCTTCTCAGTGATTTATATCAGCTGTATTACAATTGTTCACTAAAAGAATGCCTTATTCTAAACGCAAACAAAAGTTGCGTGAGTATTATCACAAAGACTTGATATAAGCACACATTACCCTAAATATGATAGTAATTTAGATTTCGCTTTTAGACAGAATGAATCTTAATAGTTTTAACTTTGTCAGCATGAATATGTCAGTATACTACCCTTACCAGTGATACAGACACCTAGAAAAATATGGGAGTTTTGTGTCACACGCCAAACAGACAGAGAAGTGATTAAGAAAGTTGAAGGTTTTTTATTTGGTTTAGAAAAAGTTGTACAACATTAAAGAAATTTATGGGCATAGAATAGTAGTTACATTTTAAATACCTGTGTAAAGGTACTTAAAGTAATCTGCATAGTGCCATTAGTGTATGGTATGGTCCTTTTGTATTAATTCTGCTAGGAAAAAATGGTTCAAATGACTCTGAGCACTATGGGACTTAACTTCTGAGGTCATCAGTCCCCTAGAACTTAGAACTACTTAAACCTAACTAACCTAAGGACATCACACACATCCATGCCCAGGGTAGGATTCGAACCTGCAACCATAGGGGTCGCTCAGCTCCAGACTGTAGCACGTAGAGCCGCATGGCCACTCCGGCCGGCCTGAAGGAAAGCTTCAATACAGTAACACATTTCTCGGTATTTAATGAACAGTGATGATTAATTTGACGACATATGTTACAACAAATGTTGACTACTGTTTGTGTCTACGTCTACAAAGGAGTACAATTTGTTACAAAAAAAGCAAGCACACTCTTTCTGTCACATGAAAGTTCTTAACCACAACTGAAATGTAATTAGAACACCATATTCTTCCCTTTATTAACAGTCATTTGAGTATACTCGCTAACTTGTTTATGGAGAAATGAGCAATCAAAATGAGGAAAAGTACAAGAATTTTATAGCTTCGAATATAAATCTTATTCACTTGAACTCAGAATTTCACTTCAGCTGTTCATCTGACGTTGCAGCCAGGCGCGTTCAGCAGCTAGTCATATGAGGCCAAATTCCGGTCTGAAACGGCAGTGCAGCCAATTGTTTTACTGACATGAGACACTCCACAGCTTTGATTATTCCCTCACTATTGGTTCTGTGGAAAGAATAGTACATTTAATCTCATCGTCGCTATATTTCGATAAGATGGTTCTCAAAAATGTTAATTGAGTACCCTGTCACTCCTTCAAAGGCTTAGCCGAAGGGGGGAAGGGTCAAGGGGGTCTGGAACTCTCATATCATCTAAATGAAATTACACATGATCTAATTGCTATAAAGTGAAACTGAAAGATAGTTTGATTTTTAGTCATAAGACGAAAAATGGATATGTGCTATCAAGTCAACCATGCCATAGATAGAGTAAAGCTACCGATATGCCAATAACACTATCAGCTATCGCCCATCTGTATTTAAGCCAAGAGCAAGTGCTGTGCATTGTTGTTGACCTTACTTGAGCTGAGATGTTGTTGTGGTAAGCAGGCCAGTTTTTCCTTGCAGTTGAATTTAGTGTAAGTGCTGTCGTTTATTGTTTGGTAGCATGCGCTGTTGTGATAGTTTTTAATTATGGATAAATTTGTAACAAGAAATAAGAGGAAAACCTATTTTGATTCGTCTACTAGCGTTATGGCATGTTAGAAATATGTATCCACTACTAAACAGCCTAATTACCTATCTAAGCATTTTAATTTTAGTACTGGAGTCATTATTTGGAGACTGGTAGAATTTTAGGGTTGCAATATTTCAGTATTTCACAAGGCAGCTGAATCTACATCGACATCTACACTTATATTCCGCAAGCCACCCAACGGTGTGTGGCGGAGGGCACTTTATGTGCCAGTCATTACCACCCTTTCCTGCTAGAGTCGCGTATGGTTCGCGGGATGAACGACTGCCGGAAAGCCTCCGTGCATGCTCGAATCTCTCTAATTTTACATTCGTGATCTCCTCGGGAAGTGTAAGTAGGGGGAAGCAATATATTCGATACCTCATCCAGAAACATACCCTCTCGAAACCTGGACAGCAAGCTACACTGTGATGCAGAGCGCCTCTCTTGCAGACTCTGCTACTTGAGTTTGCTAAACACCTCCGTAACGCTATCATGCTTACCAAATAACACTGTGATGAAACACGCCGCTCTTCTTTGGATCTTCTCTATCTCCTCTGTCAACCCGACCTCATATGGATCGCACACTGATGAGCAATACTCAAGTATAGGTCGAACGAGTGTTTCGTAAGCCACCTCCTTTGTTGATGGACTACATTTTCTAAGGACTCTCCCAATGAATCCCAACCTGGCACCCGCCTTACCAACAATTAATTTTTTATGATCATTCCACTTCAAATCGTTCCGTATGAATACTCCCAGATATTTTACAGAAGTAACTACTACCGGTGTTTGTTCTGCTATCATATAATCATACAATAAAGGATCCTTCTTTCTATATATTCGCAATGCATTACATTTGTCTATGTTAAGGGTCAGTTGCCACTCCCTGCACCAAGTGCCTATCCGCTGCAGATCTTCCTGCATTTCGCTACAATTTTCTAATGCTGCAACTTCTCTGTATACTACAGCATCACCTGTGAAAAGCCGCATGGAACTTCCGACACTATCTACTAGGTCATTTATATATATTGTGAAAAGCAATGGTCCCATAACACTCCCCTGTGGCACGCCAGAGGTTACTTTAACGTCTGTAGACGTCTCTCCATTGAGAACAACATACTGTGCTCTGTTTGCTAAAAATTCTTCAATCCAGCCACACAGCTCATCATATATTCTGTAGGCTCTTACTTTGTTTATCAGGTGAATGGTATACATCATTATCAAAATATTAAAACCAGCGCATTAAAATACACTTGATTCCTCCTATGTCATGCAAAAATCGCATTGATCAATAAAAATACCACCTAAACGGCGGCAGTTGCATTTCCTTAAGCAATTTGCTTAAAATTTTCTCATTAGAACCTCAGATGAGAAAATATCGCCCAAATTGGTCATCCAGGTGGTATGGAAACCAGTTCTGATGTGGAAAGATGGGGAGAGAAGAGGAGGGAGCGTTGTGGAGAGTGGAAAGGTGTGTAGTTCTTTACGTTCTAAAATATTTCTTCTGGGGGTTGCTTGAATTCGTGTGAGCCTACTGCACTCTACATCCTACCCACCCACAGTCGTTTCCATCCAGAATCTATTTGTGTTGTTCTTACTATGACAATTGCAGCTTTTTTAAATGTTCTATGAATACCTTCGAACTGTAACGTTATTTAAGTTGTAAAACAATGACACAAAAATAACTATTGGCCACTTTTGTAACAACATTTATTTTGATTTGGGGATCAGTCATTTCTTTCTTGGGCAGACAGTATTTAATTTTAATGTTGGTTTGCGTAGGATTTCGACAATATGCGTAGTTCAGCAATATTTGCATTGGAAGGTGTCTAGCGATCTTTACTTTTTACTATGTATCTGTGCATAAACATGACTCACTTATGTAACAGCAATATACCATATCTTCAAGTTTCACTACAACAACGATGCTCTACTGCTGAATGTCTTATTTGTAATATCCTTGGAACAATAGGTCCGACCGCTACAACTGCAACATATTTGTAAATAAACTTCATACAGATAACAAAGCGTGTTGTACATCATAGAGGAGTTTATTAGCATCAATTACTGTGTATTACCATGTATAAATACTAAATCATTTATGAGGTCACATAGACTAGAACTCTAGTTGTTATCAAAGCTTGATTCAGCATCGAGGTTCCAAAACTGTAGCTCATCGTATTTGTGTATTCCCGTTTGTTTTGTGCTTCCACAGCCATATGATAAGTGTGACAGAACCTCTTGTGGAGAAACCAGCTTCGATTTCTGGTACTGCCAGAGATTTTACTTGGTTTGAGGACTGAACCAGGTTGCACTTAGTCTTGTGATTTCAGTTGAGGAGCCACCTGATTGAGTGGTAGTGAAACTTCCTGGCAGATTAAAACTGTGTGCCGGACCGAGACTCAAACTCGGGACCTTTGCCTTTTGCGGGCAAGTGCCTACCAATGGAGCTACACAAGCACGTATCACGCCCCGTCCTCACAGTTTCACTTCTGCCAGTACCTTGTCTCCTACCTTCCAAAGTTTACAGAAGCTGTCCTGCGAACCTTGCAGAAATAGCACTCCTGAAAGAGAGGATATTGCGGAGACATGGCTTGGCCACAGCCAGGGGATGTTTCCAGAATGAGAATTTCACTCTGTAGCGGAGTGTGCGCTGATATGAAACTTCCTGGCAGATTAAAACTGTGTGCCGGACCGAGACTCGAACTCAGGATCTTTGCCTTTCGCGGGCAAGGGCTCACCAATGGAGCTACCCAAGCACGTATCACGCCCCGTCCTCACAGTTTCACTTCTGCCAGTACCTCGTCTCCTACCTTCCAAAGTTTACAGAAGCTCCCCTGCGAACCTTGCAGAACTAGCACTCCTGAAAGAAAGGATATTGTGGAGACATGGCTTAGCCACAGCCTGGGAGATGTTTCCAGAACGAGCCATGTCTCCGCAATATCCTTTCTTTCAGGAGTGCTAGTTCTTCAAGGTTCGCAGGAGAGCTTCTGTAAAGTTTGGAAGATAGGAGACGAGGTACTGGCAGAAGTGAAGCTGTGAGGACGGGGTGTGAGTCGTGCTTGGGTAGCTCAGTTGGTGAACACTTGCCCTCAAAAGACAAAGCTCCCGAGTTCGAGTCTCACTGCGGCACACAGTTTTAATCTGCCAGGAACTTTCATATCAGTGCACACTCCGCTGCAGAGTGAAAATCTCAGTCTGGAAACATCCCCCAGGCTGTGGCTAAGCCATGTCTCTGCAATATCCTTTCTTTCAGGAGTGCTAGTTCTGCAAGGTTCACAGGGGAGCTTCTGTAAAGTTTGGAACGTAGGAGACGTGGTATTGGCACAAGTGAAGCTGTGAGGACGGGGCGTGAGTTGTGCTTGTGTAGCTCCGATCGTCAGCACTTGCCCGCGAATGGCAAAGGTCCCGAGTTCGAGTCTCGGTCCGGCACACAGTTTTAATCTGCCAGGAAGTTTCATATTATCGCACACTCCGCTGCAGAGTGAAAATCTCATTCTGAGTGGTAGTAGTTCCAAAGTTGGGACATTGACAATGGCCAGTATCGCAGTGTGCTGACCCTATGTCGATCCATTGTGTTTTTTATGATGAATGACTGAGGATTTTATGGCAGTGGGTTGACTATCACATAGTCTTCAGGACTTGATCATGGGTTTCCTTTTACTTTATAAATAAATTTGATTTCCATAGTTTCAAGTTGACAGTTGAAATGATCACTCAAAAATAAGTTATTGATTACTTAAGGAAACTGAAGAATTTGTATCAAATGAGAGATATCTTAATAAAAATTTGAGAAACCTGGGATGCTTTGACATGTTGAATGAATTTGACTTGGTTTCAGGTAAGTCGTAAATTTAAACACCAGACTGTAAGAGGAGAAAGATAGCTGTTGTCAAAAGAGCCCATTTACCTTTATAAGTTATTCAACCCAACGTTAATATTCTTCTGTTATGGGATAGTGAATCTCATATTAGAAGACTGAGCTGTGTTTTTTCTCACAGAGGAAATACATTATTTTAGAATTTTAATTCATGTGTCAATAAAGCGAAGTTATTGTTTTATATATATATATATATATATATATATATACTGTTGAGAATACATGTTATATATTTTTAAGAAATCCTATCTCATTTAATTTTTTAGCCCAGATTCTATTTCTACAAAGGCCATCCAAAAGCAAAGTATGCACATGCAATTACAATAAATAAACATGTTTTTGGAATAAATGAAAAACACGAGACTTTTTGAGGTCTTCTTAACGAATTGGACCTTCCCTTTGGCAAAATCCTGGCTACATCCTGTGCTCCTTGGCAGAACAAGTTCCAAATCATGCATGAAATGCACAAAACTGAATGTTCTACACTATTATGTTATTACTTAACTTGTTAAGACTGTGAAATCATAACTAAGTAAAAACGTTGTAACTGCAAGAAACTGCTTTGCTCAGTCACAAAAACAGTCATCATTTATTGTTTCTAATGAAAGAATTAATCATTAAGGGGATAAGTGAGAGATCATGAGACCTAGGCACACTATGGGCTATTGTACAATCTCTGGTTAGCTGCCATTTACCCTCTGTTCTCTGAAAACCACGCGAAACGCTTTGTACAGCGTCCAACTTGAGAATAAATTCAAGTTATCTGACGAGTTCTAGTTAGATTAACGAGGTTATCTATTGAATAAGATTGAGGCAAAGTCAGAAATGACTATAGAATTCGATGTTAAAAATGAGATTTTGCTTACAGTATTATTTGTCTGAATGAAAAAGGATAATAAAGTGAAACGTTGGTGCAGTTATTATGAAGAATGGATTGAATCAGAATTTATAGTCGGATTTCGTCTGCCAAAGTTTTTTATGTCTTGTAAATGAGAAACTGACTGTAAGTGAAACTGGACCAGCGTCTAATAGCACATACTATTGCCTATTATAGTTTTAGTATTTGTACATGACTTTAACTACTCTATGTTACACTCTGAGGCTTCTGGGGTTGCGGCTTGTAACATCAGGCATCAAGTACCAAGTGCTGCCAATAGATGTCTCTCTCACCGATACGGTCTTGGTCATGAAACCTCCACAACTCGAGGCACATAAGCTATTCTTTGGATGATTGGTATCAGTATAACCAGTATAACAAACTTTTGTTTCTCTGTTGATGTGAACAGGTGAAAGCAGTTCAGAATATGGGAAGCAGTATAAATTTAAGTCTGAGAGAAGACACTTCGAAAATTCACCATGAGAAACTGAATGTAATTGCACCTCTCCAGGATAGTCACCAGTCTCACATTCATCAAAATAAGAACTATGATAAAAATTTGTTATGAATTCAACTCCAAGCATCACCAGCGAGATTTTCAAGGTCAAACCTAAAGTACCTCAATTTAGAGGAATAAAGTGTTGTCTGTGTGATGTTCAATCATCGTCAGGAAAGTACTATTTACACTATTCAGGCATTATGCATGATCTCCAGATTAATACAGAAAATTTGCACTTCTCGTTTTATGTTATTTTGAGCAATGGAAATAAAATACTGAGAAGACAAAAAGTGCCTCCAGAGTGGCTGCTGATGGTACTGTGAGATGCTATTAAATTTGCCATTGGTTAGAAAAATCTACTTCGAAAAGACCAGCGAGATTTTCATGTTAGAACTGCAGCTAACTCAATTTGGAGGAAGACAATGAAGAGCTGTGCATGTAAGTTAGAAGCATCGTCAGGAAAGTGCTATTTACACCATCTAGGCATCATGCATCATCTTCAGAATAACATAGAAAATTTGCTATTTTCATCTTATCTTATTTTGAACAGTGGAAAGGAAATACAAAGACAAAATGGGCAGTCTTTATTAAAAAAAAGTGTCTTAAATGTGGCTGCTGATGGTACTGTGATATATTATAGTTACCATTGCTCAGATCATTCTGTTTCGAAAAGTGAGACTATTAGACCATTGAAATTGCAAGAAGCAAAAAAAAGAAGAGAAAAAAGGTGGAGTGTGCCCTGTGTAGATTAGTTTCTCAGGCTGCATGTGACTCATGCCAGGTGATATTTGTTTCAATGTATGTTGGTCAGGGCAACAACTTACTTCACACTGAATTAACTGAAAGAGAGAGACCCAACATAGCTGCAGATTTAGAAAATAAAATTTATTTTCAGGCTGTACTGGACAAAATCTGAAATTCAATTCTGGTTTTGAACAAGAAAGGATTCATCTCCTGGTGTGACAGGATCTAGCAAATACTAAACTTCGATACAAGTTGTGCTCATCAGTAAGGCAACAGAACAATGCAGTTAGTGTACAGGCTCAAAATGGCTCTGAGCACTATGGGACTTAACTACTGAGGTCATCAGTCCCCCAGAACTTAGAACTACTTAAACCTAATTAACCTAAGGACATCACACACATCCATGCCCGAGGCAGGATTCGAACCTGCGACCGTAGCGGTCACGCGGTTCCAAACTGACGCGCTTAGAACCGCACGGCCACACCGGCTGGCGCCGTGTACAGGCCTGGGTGCATGAAATCATTGTCTGAATTCATTGTCTACTATTTTGTAAGCCCCAAGGCATAGTTAGTGACTACATCCAAGCCTATGAAACTCTCATTTTGCGTTAACTATAATGAATAAAGCCCATAGTGAACTCTTGAAGAAATATGGACGTGACTGTTGTTTGTTTAGATAATAACATTAAATTTTGAAATATTGGTGAGGAAAATTTGCAGTCAAATTTCATTTCGATCAGTATCGTTAGCATACAGTGGGCGTTATAGAAATGAAGAGCCAAGGTTGTAAAATTTAATTTATGGTACATAACATGCTACACATTTTAAGTTGTGTACTGCACTCGTTCTGTAGTGCAGCTCAATGACTTTCCACACTTTGATTCTGAACTGACACTGCCATGTGAACAGTAAATTTACAAACATTACAAAATATGTGTAAATCATGTTCCTCAAGTTCAAGCTCCTTTGCAGCAGCCTTTTTGTTCTTCATTTATAATTTTGTTCTGTGTTGTATGTGTCATTAATTTCTGTGTGATGACTGAAGTTAATATTTTGTATATTGTTGGTAGGCATGTTATGGGGCGATATTTAGCTGGGTTTGCTGTGTCTGCTTGATCTTTAGGTTTCAGATAGGTTATTCCATGTGCAAGTGTATCAGGGAATGTGTATGGGTCTGCAATGTAACTGTTAAATAATTTAGTTAGATGTGAATGTGTTGAGGTGAACTTCTTTAGCCAGAAATTTGCTATTTTATCTTTTCCAGGGGCTTTCCAATTGTGTGTAGAATTAATTGCTCGGGTGACTTCATGTTGCAAAATTATCACTTCAGGCATTTGTGGTATCATCTTGTATGTGTCTGTTTCTGCTTGTATCCACCGTGCATGCCTGTTATGTTGTACCGGGTTTGACCATATGCTGCTCCAGAAGTGATCCATGTCTGTTATGTTTGGTGGATTGTCTATTTTAATGTGTGTGTTATCCATTGTTTGGTAAAATCTCTTTTGGTTTGTGTTGAATGTTTGGTTTTGTTTCCTTCTATTTTCACTTTTTTTGTATCTTCTAAGTCGTTTGGCCAATGCTTGCAATTTCTGCTTTTTTTCATCTAATTGCTCTATTGCTTCTTGTTGTGAGATTTTACCTAACCTTTTTCGTTTTTTGTCTGATATTTCATTTCTTATAAATTGTGTTAGCTGTCTGATGTCTTTTCTCAGTTTTTCTATTCTGATCTGTAGCCTGTGTTGCCATGCTGGTTTTGTGGGTTTCTTCTGTGTCTTGGTTGGTTCTGATCTCTGCCTAGTGTGTATATTTAGTGTAGTGACTGCTCCTATATAAACCAGTAGTTGTAACTCTTCCATAGTTGTGTTTTCATTTATTTTGTTGTGTATGATTGTGTTGATAGTTTTTATTGTTGTTTCGACTTGTGGGTTATTTGGCGGTCTATGCAAGAATGGTCTAATGTCTGTATTTGTGTCTTTGTATTCTATATATGTCTGCTGAAATTTCTCTTCTATATCTAACACGTGTGTCTCTTCGTGTTCTATTTGTGCTTGTTCTGGTGGCTGTCTTAAGATTTCGTTTTCCTCTGATTGTTTAATTGATGCGTGTTGGTCTTTGTTTGTTTGCTCTGGGATGTTTGAGTCCATTACTGTATTTTCTTCTTCTTCTGATTGCACATTATTTTGTTCCAGTATTTGTTGTACTTGTTGTTTGATGTTTTCTAATTCTGACTGGGGTATCCTGTTATTTTTGATTATTACACGGATCTGATCAGCTAGTCGTTGTTCTGTTAAAAATTTTAATTCCGGGTATCTGGTAATAAATGTTGTGTATACTTGTGATCTGTATCCAGTTGTGTTGGTTCCTATGTTTGTTGCTTGGTAATAACAGAACATGAGGTGTCGATTAACTTCATCTGACCATCTCATCCTCTGTCTTTGTTTTCCTTCTAGGGTGGTTGCAGGAAGCATATCCTGCAAAACACCTCTATTTGGATTTAAATCATTTTCCAGTTGGCTAGCAGGGTCGTTACCATTGTGGGCGGGCATAGGGTTCAAGCGTTGTCCCCGACCATGACGGCGCTTGTCCGAGGCTTCTTTAGTTCTGTCCTGAACCAAGTAATCACACTAAAAGGGGGGTTAGCCCTATTAGTGGTTTGTTCTTTTCGTCGCCTTTTACGACTGGCAGAACATACCGGAGGCCTATTCTTTTCCCGGGCCTTTATTATTATTATTATTATTCAACATCGAATAATCAGATAATCCTTAGAAATAATACAGATTCCAGACAATAAAATACTATTCTTCTGAATACATCAATTTATGACTTACAAACTAAAGACTTGTGTGCAACAAGAGATTTTATATGTTACAAACATTTTTTGTTATCATTAGATTTTCTGTGAATTACTTAAAACTGAGTTCCATATACATACAAAGCACTTTTCATAAAGATAAAGAACTCATCTAGGGAATAACATGCATTTTAATTAAATTCTTTTTGCTGGTCTGCACTGCCACACCACTGAATTTCATCCGTTAATGTCTCATTCACTAAATTTCATCTCTCTCCACTTTTCACTTCACCAAAAAACTATTTATGTCAAATATTGTGCTGCTTCAAAAGGAAATTTCATCTCTCTCTGTTCTTCAGCTATTTCAACTTACGTGTTGATTACAGTGAAGTCAGCAACAAGAGCAAGATGACACATTATCAATAAAATATTTTCTGTGCAATATATTTTAGAGGGAATGGAAAAAAACCAAACAAAAATTCACTAGATATATATTTTATTATAAAATAGATTATGTTTTGAACATCGTGAACCAAAGTCTGTGTTATATTTTATTCCAAAGAAACGTCAGATTCATTTGTGGTTGATTGCACACAGTTTAAGCCAATCAACAGTATCATGCCTAACTGCAGGAATAAGAATATACAATTTGCCAAGTTTAGCATTAAGGTGGAGCTATCCTTTATAATCTATGCTGATGCAGAATGTATGCTAGAACCAATTGTTACTTGCACTCATAGCAGTAAATGTACTTCACATTGCAATGAAGTAGATCTCCATGTATCATTCATTATAGCATATTACATACACTGTAGCTATGATGGAAGATATTTAGAATTAAAATTCTACAGAGTTAGTAATTGTGTGAAATCTTTCATTGAACTGCTGTATATAATTTCTGAGACTGTGAATGGATTTTTTATTCCTTCCAATATTCACGTACTTGTCATGTATTTTTTCGGTAAAATCATCTTCACCACCACCCTATTCCTCTGTGAGATCTGTAACCGCTAAAGAAAGAATAAATCATGAGATAATGCATTTACAATCACAAGCTTAATTCGAATGTAATTTTAAGACACTGTGAAGCCTTATAAATTTCAATAAAGATGAACTTACCCAAATGCTTGTCCTCTTCTTGTTTTCGCAGCAAAATGTGAAAATTAATGTTGAATTACATCCATATTATTATTCTCCTCCAGCACTGTGAAATCAATAACTCTTTAAAACAACAACAACATCATATATTTTTCTTGCCTATTAATGTACAGTCACTAAAAAATAAACTTACAGAAATGGGATACTGGTTGAAAGAATTAAATTGTGATGTTTCTTGTAAATGAAATCTGGCTAATTCATAATGAACCTGAATTAAGTGAACCCTATCGATACCAGTTAGTAACATGTTATTGTATAACAAATCTGGGACATGATGGTGTTTCAATCTTTATCAAAGAAAGAAGTAATTTAGAACATGAAGCGACAGATATTAGTTTTTTATGTATAGAAGCGGTTTTCAAAGTTCCAGCAATATTGATACAGAGTCAGCAACTAACATCTATCAGTATACAACTGTCTTTGTAATAACAAAGGCTTATTTATAGAAAATCTTGAAAAATTGATAATTCACTCTTAAAATATAAAAACTGCAGAGTTCTGATATTTGACAATATTAATATAGACATTAGGCATAAGACCAATCAGGTGAAACATGTATTAGACATATTCAAATCACTAAACTTCTACTGTCTAAACCACAAACCCATAAACTTAATGCATTCTTGGATATCAGATGATGCAGAGTTGTGACTTAGGAACCCTCCAAACTAACAAAATAGACAGTTCTTGAACTGAACTAGGAAGTGTAATCAGACCAATCAATGAACACGAATTGGATCAGTTAAAAACCAATTTTAATCACATAAACTGGGATTCATTACTCATTAATGACTTGTCTGCCAACGAATCGACACAGCAATTTTTGGTACAATTAGTAGAAAACCTTAATTCATGCTGTCCCAAGTATCAAAGAAGGCCCACAAAGCTGAAAATTGTAATAGACTTCAAGAATAGAGGAACTGGTAGATGCCACACATGAGCAACCTTCAGGAGGGAATAATGCTGTACTATGAGAAAATCTTATTATTGTAGCATATGAATCTTGACTGACACCATGATTTTGTGTGAAGTGCTCGACCAATGAATGGACCTTCGTCTGGAGCCAACACCAACCTCTGCATGTTAAAATGCATTCAATGAGCCAAGAATGGGAAATTCGTGAAGGGTACCCCTGTATTCTAGAAAAAAAGCGAATTCTCAGTGTCACTCTGGCAATGGCTGGAGGTCCTTATCACCACGCTGAATTTTTCAGAAAGTAGAGAGTTAGGTTCAATGTGGAGTATTTAGGGACTTGCTGTGAGTCCTTCCTGATCAAGATACGACAGTGGCAGCCTTCCTGTGCTGCCATATATGCAGTTTCATTCAGTGCTGATTGGTGTATTAATTTCGCAGTTAGCTCCACCTGTTACCAGAACACAGTTTGCAGAAATTCCTGCCAGATTTGGGCTGCTTGATTAATTGTGTTAATTCATATGCCTTGCACTTGCTTGCTTTGCATTTGGAGTCTGTGCAAATAACAAAAGCTTGTAACGCTTCCCAAGCAGTCTTCCAGTTAGATTTGAGGTATCCTTTAATTTATCAGCCGTACATTCTGATGAAATTAACCTTGCAGTGAGCCATTATCAATAGCAGTGGTCAACAGTGATTTTGTTGCCAATTAATTGACAGTGAATTTAGGGTAACTTCATGTCCCTAAATTCGAATATGTCACTCGTTTTGCTAGATTTTTCTATTTATTGTGGTAACATCCTATATGCAGATAAACAAACAAAAAATTCAAATTTTAATTGATATACATTGTCTACACAGTCAAATGAAAATGAGAAAAACAGATGAAAAGGATCACAAAAATACAGTTTCATTGTTGATTCAGCATGTAATAGAAGAAGAAAGGAAAAAACACACAGTCTTTTAAAAACACTACTATTAACAGATGTAAAAACTCTGCCCGTATGATTTTCTCTTGTGTTGATCGTCAGGACAGTCACGCTGAAGAGTTCAACAGTAGTGTGCCACCATTTGCTTGTCCCATCTACCTTGATCTACCTGAAAATCTTGGTGGAATCTTTCACTTTGTTCCTCAATGTAGTCACCAAGATTGTCCAGTAGTTATCAAGATTGCTGTGGAGGTAGTGAATCTTAATGCCCATATTAGCCCCAAGCTTTTGAAGTTTTTGAGCGTGTTTTGCTCCAGTTCCTCATCATTATGTGCTTTGTTATTACCCAACACATTCTTGACAACAGAGATGAAACTTCTCCAGGCAGATGCTTCAATGCAATTCATAAGTTTAATGAATTCCAAATCATGTATAAGCTTCTGAATTTGGTGACCATCAAATATACCAGCTTTTAACTTTTCATTACTGAGTCCAGGGAATGATTTGCGTGTATATTTAAAACAGTCACTATTTTTGTCCAATGCTTTCAAAAATTGATTCATTAGACCAAGCTTGATATGAAATGGTGGAAGAATGATTTTGTCCCTGTCAAATAATGCTTCTTTTAGGATATTAGCTGCTCCTACAGTAAAGCTATCTGTTGATGGCCATGAAACTTTTTCCCAGTGATCATGCTTTGTTCTGCTGTCCCAAATGCGAATAAAGGAAGGGAATTTTGTGTATCCACTTTGCTGTCCAAGCAAAAAGTTAATCATTTTCAAATCAACGCAGATAGGCCATTAGTGTTGACTATAATGAAGTTTTTGGAGAATCATCTAGATATTTTCGTATTTCTCATAAAGTTTCGACGAGTGGCCAATTGGAATGGACACATAGCAGTTACCATCATGCAGTAACACACATTTTAGACTTCTGGTTGAGCAATCGATAAAAAACCTCCAGTCCTGAGGTTGATATTTTGGTAGTCCCACTTTCAGTAGTAAACCAGGGATGTCACTGCAGTAAACAAGTGCATCATCTTGACTGAAGTATGGAAGTAGATCTTCTTCACTTGTCCAGTAAGCTGTAATTTTAGTTCCTGGTTGTAGACAGTTCTTCTCATTTAGTCTAGATGCCAAGAGTTCAGAAGACTGTTTAGAAATACCGAGGTCTCTTATCAAATCGTTAAGCTCTTCTTGGCTGAAGATCTGATGTCTTGTGGAACTTCCATCGTATTCAGATTCACTGCTACTAGTGTTAAAGTCCTGTAAACCATCATCTACATCTACATTTATACTCCGAAAGCCACCCAACGGTGTGTGGCGGAGGGCTCTTTACGTATCACTGTCATTACCTCCGTTTTTGTTCCAGTTGCGTATAGTTCATGGGAAGAACGACTGTCTGAAAGCCTCCGTGCGCGCTCGAATCTCTCTAATTTTACATTCGTGATCTCCTCGTGAGGTATAAGTAGGGGGAAGCAATATATTCGATACTTCATCCAGAAACGCACCCTCTCGAAACCTGGCGAGCAAGCTACACCACGATGCAGAGCACCTCTCTTGTAGAGTCTGCCACTTGAGTTTGCTAAACATCTCCGTAACGCTATCACGGTTACCAAATAACCTTGTGACTAAACGCGCCACTCTTCTTTGGATCCTCTCTATCTCCTCCGTCAACCCGATCTGGTACAGATCCCACACTGATGAGCAATCCTCAAGTATAGGTCGAACAAGTGTTTTGTAAGCCACCTCCTTTGTTGATGGACTACATTTTCTAAGGACTCTCCCAATGAATCTCAACCTGGTACCCGCCTTACCAACAATTAATTTCATGTGATCATTCCACTTCAAATCGTTCCACACGCATACTCTCAGATATTTTACAGAAGTAACTGCTACCAGTGTTTGTTCCGCTATCATATAATCATACAATAAAGGATCCTTCTTTCTATGTATTTGCAATACATTACATTTATCTATGTTAAGGGTCAGTTGCCACTCCCTGCACCAAGTGCCTATCCGCTGCAGATCTTCCTCCATTTCGCTATAATTTTCTAAAGCTGCAACTTCTCTGTATACTACAGCATCATATGCGAAAAGCTGCAGGGAACTTCCGACACTATCTACTAGGTCATTTATATATATATTGTGAAAAGCAATGGCCCATAACACTCTCCTGTGGCTCGCCAGAGGTTACCTTAAAGTCTGTAGACGTCTCTCCATTGATAACAACATGCTGTGTTCTGTTTGCTAAAAACTCTTCAATCCAGCCACACAGCTGGTCTGATATTCCGTAGGCTCTTACTTTGTTTATCAGGCGACAGTGCGGAACTGTATCGAACGCCCTCCGGGAGTCAAGGAAAATAGCATCTACCTGGGAGCCTGTGTCTAATATTTTCTGGGTCTCATGAACAAATAAGGCGAGTTGGGTCTCACACGATCGCTGTTTCCGGAATCCATGTTGATTCCTACAGAGTAGATTCTGGGTTTCCAAAAACGACATGATACTCGAACAAAAAACATGTTCTAAAATTCTACAACAGATCGACGTAAGAGATATAGGTCTACAGTTTTGCGCATCTGCTCGACGACCCTTCTTAAAGACTGGGACTACCTGTGCTCTTTTCCAATCATTTGGAACCTTCCATTCCTCTAGAGACTTGCGGTACACAGCTGTTAGAAGGGGGGCAAGTTCTTTCGCGTACTCTGTGTAGAATCGAATTGGTATCCCATCAGGTCCAGTGGACTTTCCTCTGTTGAGTGATTCCAGTTGAAGGAAGTAATTTTGGCAGAGTAGTGAACACTGGTACAGGACTGACTTCGCCATGTGACACAGGTCGCCTTGCTGATCCAAAATGGGGATATTCCCACTTATGCTTCTTGTAGCGACTGAAACCAGTTACTTTGACAATGCAAAAATACCACTCATTATGGTGTTTTTTTGGCTCTCGCCACACCATTGGCATCCCTTCGTTTAACATTAGTTCACAGTCATAATGACTATACACAGCTTTTGCAAACTTTATGAGTAGCACAATGTTTGTCTTGTTCTCCCAGTTTAATCCCAAAATACCCAAGATAGGCCTGTTTCATAAAGTCAGTGATGCTCTTCCGTTGTTCTTGCAGTGTGTATTCTCCATATATATAGCAGAACACATCAGGAGAGTTGAAACAACCACTGTGCAAAGCACTTATGTTTATGTATGAAAATAATAATGTAAAATAAAAATTAGATTTGCAGAAATATATTGTTATAAATATGATAAGATGTAACTAATAAGACAATGTATATTACAATATGATCTATAACTTAATTTAACAACAATAATGTAATAACTAATTTAACATATCTTTTGCTTGATACTATTTTCACTAGCAAAAACTTTTAGCAGCTATTACACAAATAGCATCCTTTCACACACTCGGTCAACTGCTGCTCTGAGCACAAACAAGGAGGTGACAGACCCTGACCTTCAATGCAGCCGTATGACTGACTGACTCTCCTTGAAATTGTGAGACACAGGAGAGCATCTCAAATTACTACCCCGTCCCACTATCTCTCCTTCTCCTCTATAACGTGCAGCATATAACACTACATTTGTACATATGCAATCACAAAATATAAAATGAATAGGCATGCAGAATTATGGAATTCACAACCGATTTACTGATAATTTGACGATCAAACGCTGCACATCAGAGATAGCCTGTATCTAAGAAACAAGAACCAATTGGGGAAATCCGTTTTCAGATTCAGATTCAGCATACGTTCAAATATTCCTGGCAACAAGATTTTTTTTTTTTTGTAGAATTGTGTAGTCAGAGAATTGAGGCTCATATGATAGTAACTACTTAACAGTCATGTCCATTGATTAATACAAAACATTGATTAAAATAAATCGGTATTGTCCAATGCTCTCTTGCTTTGCAGTTATAACAAATTCTGCCTAGGCGACCCTCAAATAATAAATATAATCTGTTATTTGCAGTTCTAATTTGTTGTGTCACTGTGACAGTGTTCACAATGCAAAAGAGGTGCCCACACTTCAGAGATTATTGTTAATTTGTTTAAATGACACATAACGAGTATTGAACTTAACTCCTATAGCATTTTGTTATTGAAGTCGTAAGTGTGGTAGGCAGATAGCACAAATAACTGCCGAACCCCAGTACTATTTAACCTTAACATCTCAGCAGGAGGATGAGAACAAGCACAACAAGAGATGAAAAATTTCATCTCGACCTGGATCCCGGATGCTTACGACTGGAACTGTCTGATATTTCGCAATGAGAACGGTATTCTGAGATACAGATTTGAGTGCAAAAATTTGTTGTAGCGACCGTTTGAGGTCCCAGTCTTCTTTGGGTCTGAACTGCTCAACAGCAACAGCCTTGCTTGCGCGAATTGTTGTGTGTCAATTGCATTTTTGGGCGTTTTTGTATATGATGCATTGCGTATGTAGTAGTATTTATTGTGCATGTGATATTTCTTCTGAGTTTAGGGCTTTTATTTGCGTAAATTCACACAATGTTTAAGTAATGCTCAAAAATGTGTCCTGTCACAGTGAAGCCAAATTTAATATTATTTTTGTGGGATCTAAAAATTTAAAAAGCCTCTCTCACACCGGCCTGATTTAGCTTCACTGATCAGGATAGTAAAAACATGCGTATATTAAGGGAATTTTCATTCACTAAGCAGGCTTATCACATTCACACAGTTCAATACTGTTCTATCCTGATTAAATTGATCTTAACTTATATTCCATAAGGCAGTGAAGCAATTTCGAAGTCTCGGTTGCGACGAAAATTGTCAGTCGATCTCCTGAAAACATTTGTAATAATTATTAACTTTCGGTGATTACATGGGGAAGACCGGAGATCTGCTGGTAAGACCGTGTTAGCCTATTTATTTGAAGTAATAAACTGGATATCTTGAGCATACAAAACGGCAGGTTCGTCCAGTGTAAATTAGACGTTCCCCACTAATCCCGTGCAACACAGCGTAGTAAGCAGACACTGTCAATAATAATCAGTTAAATAATACGCTAACACACTTACTTTAGTTTGGTTCATGTATTAAATTCCTTCTCAGACAGAATCTCATCAAGATGGCGACTAGCTCAACAATACATACATATACATCCTCCTTCTTTCACGGCTAATCGGCAAGATCTCCTTCATTCTTTTTATAAGAGAAAACATAGATAGCAGAGAAGCTGTTCCATGGAGCAAATGGACGCTCCAAGGAATAATAGGGCTTGAAACTACTTTGCATTGATAATCATCGCATATTAAAGTTTAGGAATCGTTAAGATAAGAAGAGATATTTCGAGATATGTTCTGAGTTATATAATTTATAAAATTTCTGAAAATATCGCGGAGAGACCGCTGCAAGAGACATTACAATCTGTTATAGTGAACCCCAATCTTTCGGCAGCAAAAAAGAGTGGTACAACACTGGGGAATCGCCTGTGGCAACAGTGTGCCTGGCCCTGCTTGCTGTCTGTCTGTGTGCGACCGTGCAGTCCTGAGTATTTTGGATGGTTCCCAGGTGGTGAAATTACCAGAAGAGTCCTGTGCTACTGTGGTGTTTGTTTAAACAAAGATGCAGTTGTTGTTATCTTAACTTGGCTCTTAGTGAGGGTACCATGTCTACATCTACATCTACATTTATACTCCGCAAGCCACCCAACGGTGTGTGGCGGAGGGCACTTTACGTGCCACTGTCATTATCTCCCTTTCCTGTTCCAGTCGCGTATGGTTCGCGGGAAGAACGACTGTCTGAAAGCCTCTGTGCGCGTTCTAATCTCTCTAATTTTACATTCGTGATCTCCTCGGGAGGTATAAGTAGGGGGAAGCAATATATTCGATACCTCATCCAGAAACGCACCCTCTCGAAACCTGGCGAGCAAGCTACACCGCGATGCAGAGCGCCTCTCTTGCAGAGTCTGCCACTTGAGTTTGTTAAACATCTCCGTAACGCTATCACGGTTACCAAATAACCCTGTGACGAAACGCGCCGCTCTTCTTTGGATCTTCTCTATCTCCTCCGTCAACCCGATCTGGTACGGATCCCACACTGATGAGCAATAATCAAGTATAGGTCGAACGAGTGTTTTGTAAGCCACCTCCTTTGTTGATGGACTACATTTTCTAAGGACTCTCCCAATGAATCTCAACCTGGTACCCGCCTTACCAACAATTAATTTTATATGATCATTCCACTTCAAATCGTTCCGCACGCATACTCCCAGATATTTTACAGAAGTAACTGCTACCAGTGTTTGTTCCGCTATCATATAATCATACAATAAAGGATCCTTCTTTCTATGTATTCGCAATACATTACATTTGTCTATATTAAGGGTCAGTTGCCACTCCCTGCACCAAGTGCCTATCCGCTGCAGATCTTCCTGCATTTCGCTACAATTTTCTAATGCAGCAACTTCTCTGTATACTACAGCATCATCCGCGAAAAGCCGCATGGAACTTCCGACACTATCTACTAGGTCATTTATATATATTGTGAAAAGCAATGGTCCCATAACACTCCCCTGTGGCACGCCAGAGGTTACTTTAATGTCTGTAGACGTCTCTCCGTTGATAACAACATGCTGTGTTCTGTTTGCTAAAAACTCTTCAATCCAGCCACACAGCTGGTCTGATATTCCGTAGGCTCTTACTTTGTTTATCAGGCGACAGCGCGGAACTGTATCGAACGCCTTCCGGAAGTCAAGAAAAATAGCATCTACCTGGGAGCCTGTATCTAATATTTTCTGGATCTCATGAAAAAATAGAGCGAGTTGGGTTTCACACGATCGCTGTTTCCGGAATCCATGTTGATTCCTACATAGTAGATTCTGAGTTTCCAAAAACGACATGATACTCGAGCAAAAGACATGTTCTAAAATTCTACAACAGATCGACGTCAGAGATATAGGTCTATAGTTTTGCGCATCTGCTCGACGACCCTTCTTGAAGACTGGGACTACCCGTGCTCTTTTCCAATCATTTGGAACCTTCTGTTCCTCTAGAGACTTGCGGTACACGGCTGTTAGAAGGGGGGCAAGTTCTTTCGCGTACTCTGTGTAGAATCGAATTGGTATCCCGTCAGGTCCAGTGGACTTTCCTCTGTTGAGTGATTCCAGTTGCTTTTCTATTCCTTGGACACTTATTTCGATGTCAGCCATTTTTTCGTTGGTGCGAGGATTTAGAGAAGGAACTGCAGTGCGGTCTTCCTCTGTGAAACAGCTTTGGAAAAAGGTGTTTAGTATTTCAGCTTTACGCTTGTCATCCTCTGTTTCAATGCCATCATCATCCCTGAGTGTCTGGACATGATGTTTCGAGCCACTTACTGATTTAACGTAAGACCAGAACTTCCTAGGATTTTCTGTCAAGTCGGTACCTAGTATTTTACTTTCGAATTCACTGAACGCTTCACGCATAGCCCTCCTTACGCTAACTTTGACATCGTTTAGCTTATGTTTGTCTGAGAGGTTTTGGCTGCGTTTAAACTTGGAGTGAAGCTCTCTTTGCTTTCGCAGTAGTTTCCTAACTTTGTTGTTGTACCACGGTGGGTTTTTCCCGTCCCTCACAGTTTTACTCGGCACGTACCTGTCTAAAACGCATTTTACGATTGCCTTGAACTTTTTCCATAAACACTCAACATTGTCAGTGTCGGAACAGAAATTTTCGTTTTGATCTGTTAGGTAGTCTGAAATCTGCCTTCTATTATTCTTGCTAAACAGATAAACCTTCCTCCCTTTTTTTATATTCCTATTAACTTCCATATTCAGGGATGCTGCAAGGGTCTTATGATCACTGATTCCCTGTTCTGCACTTACAGAGTCGAAAAGTTCGGGTCTGTTTGTTATCAGTAGGTCCAATATGTTATCTCCACGAGTCGGATCTCTGTTTAATTGCTCGAGGTAATTTTCGGATAGTGCACTCAGTATAATGTCACTCGATGCTCTGTCCCTACCACCCGTCCTAAACATCTGAGTGTCCCAGTCTATATCTGGTAAATTGAAATCTCCACCTAAGACCATAACATGCTGAGAAAATTTATGTGAAATGTATTCCAAATTTTCTCTCAGTTGTTCTGCCACTAATGCTGCTGAGTCGGGGGGTCGGTAAAAGGAGCCAATTATTAACCTAGCTCGGTTGTTGAGTGTAACCTCCACCCATAATAATTCACAGGAACTATCCACTTCTACTTCACTACAGGATAAACTACTACTAATAGCGACGAACACTCCACCACCGGTTGCATGCAATCTATCCTTTCTAAACACCGTCTGTGCCTTTGTAAAAATTTCGGCAGAATTTATCTCTGGCTTCAGCCAGCTTTCTGTACCTATAACGATTTCAGCTTCGGTGCTTTCTATCAGCGCTTGAAGTTCCGGTACTTTACCAACGCAGCTTCGACAGTTTACAATTACAATACCGATTGCTGCTTGGTCCCCGCATGTCCTGACTTTGCCCCGCACCCGTTGAGGCTGTTGCCCTTTCTGCACTTGCCCGAGGCCATCTAACCTAAAAAACCGCCCAGCCCACGCCACATAACCCCTGCTACCCGTGTAGCCGCTTGTTGCGTGTAGTGGACTCCTGACCTATCCAGCGGAACCCGAAACCCCACCACCCTATGGCGCAAGTCGAGGAATCTGCAGCCCACATGGTCGCAGAACCGTCTCAGCCTCTGATTCAGACCCTCCACTCGGCTCTGTACCAAAGGTCCGCAGTCAGTCCTGTCGACGATGCTGCAGATGGTGAGCTCTGCTTTCATCCCGCTAGCGAGACTGGCAGTCTTCACCAAATCAGATAGCCGCCGGAAGCCAGAGAGGATTTCCTCCGATCCATAGCGACACACATCATTGGTGCCGACATGAGCGACCACCTGCAGATGGGTACACCCTGTACCCTTCATGGCATCCGGAAGGACCCTTTCCACATCTGGAATGACTCCCCCCGGTATGCACACGGAGTGCACTTTGGTTTTCTTCCCCATGGATGGGGTAGTGGCATGCTTCTCGACTGGTTTGATGACTGTGAACTTTGCAATGGTGGAATAGGGAGCTGCCCCTAGCAAGGTATTTATTTAAATAATGATGCGAATGTTCCTACTTCACAGTATACAATTTGGACTTTGACTTAGGCAAATACGTCAGGACTGCCGCCTTTCAATGGTGGTGGTCTGGGCTGGGCAGCTGCCATGCTTCCCGCATTTTACAGAGCAGCGTGGACAACAGGACAGTGCCGAAGCTCGGAGACAGTGAGGTTGGCTGGACAGAGGGGAGGGGGGAGGGAAGCAGCTTTCATGGCCAGAGCATGCATACAAACTTAGAGTATGTTACAGCCTAAAGTCAGCACCGGAATGCCAGTCGGGAACGACAAAGAAGAGACGGCTGTGAGAAGAAGTCAGCCATTGCATGCTGACCGGCCATCTTCCAGGATGTCAATATGAAAGCAGCGGCCCCTAGTTGAAGAGTACATAAGTGCGGTACCTGACTGATGGCAGCCCACTTCGATAGCAGCTTCAACGTTAGCCATTTCATTAGCTGATGCATCATAGCCTCTATCATTAGTACTCTCTATATAGCACAGACTTGTGTTTGTCCATTCTGAAGAAGACTGTTTATTTTGTATGTTGCCTTTGCTTGTGGCACATCTATCAAAATTAAGTATTGTATTGTCTTGTTCTAATAATACTCATTAATATGAGTTGTTTGATTGTTTGTCTAGCGAACCGAGTATGCAGGATTCCTAGACACAACAGAGTAAGCAGTGACCATACATTTGAGTGAACAGTAGCTTAAATTGGCCCTGAGCTGGTGTCTTAAGTATGGGTCAGAAATCCACACTAACAAAATCACTTCAACAGGTCTTAGTAAGATTATGGTGTCAAGAGCCAAGGTCAGTTTGCAAGTTTCCAAGGTTTACCAATTGGAAGATTCTGGCAGTGGTTGCTAATTGTAAGATTCTGACAGTAGTTGCCAATTGTAAGATGATTGTTGTTTTCATCAACAATTGCAAGCTTTTGCTCAGTGTGTAAAGGAAAGGGATCTGACTGACAGGGTGTCATTGAAAATTAATACCTTGAGTAAAAATAATATTCTTGCATATTATTCAAAATATCAAAAATGTTAATGAGTATATTCAAGTTCATTGCGATTGAAGTTGATTTTTGACAATCCTTGACTTTAATAAAATGGAAAAGGTAATGTAAATTAGAACACTGGGAGGAGTTATTTAAACAACTGATTTTTTCTTTCTTAATATCAATTGACAAATGAGGGCTAACGAAATGGCACACAAACATTTGATCTGATAATTGCTTTCAATAATATGCAGTCTATGGTTAACAAAGTGATCATATGGGGATCAATGCACTCACACTAACTAAAACTAATCGCTTTATCTGACTTCATAAATGTGAACCTGTGGTATGGCCCAAAACTACGCTACTATCAAGCATCTGTACTCAACTATTGCACAAACAAAAACATGAATCCAAATAACAGGGTGCTGAGAAGCATGTAGTGGAGCCCTGTGCCACAGCAGCAAATACTTTACCGTTCTGCAGGTGAGGGCAGCACAGAACGACACGCTCACTGAGTCCTGTCATGGACAATGGCAATCTGTTATTAATGGTGCATGCCCATAAATACACGAGTACACAGTCTAGAGTTCAGCTGATTCAGAATGCAGATAATTCCCTAAGAGCCTCTGAAACCTCGCTGGATTCTAGTGTGCAGGGGGACTCGTTTGCTTGTCTGCCAAATGAATTTGACTGTGGCACGAATATGTGTGATGGAATATGTCAAACGCTTAGACGGCTGACTCAAAACAAATAAGTACAAGCATGCACAACTCGTTGTGCTCATGATGCAAGAAGCAGTACCTCTGATAGTTTGGATGGCGATTGGCACAGGTTCTAAGTGGTACACTCGCAAAGGACACAAGTTTCACCGTGTAGGTAAAGACCTGACATTCTTTACAAGCAAAACGCTGGTACAAGACAGATATTCTGTATTCTCTACAGCTTTCCCCTGTGGCTCGGTAGCATAGCACATTTGCATGCTTGGACCACACCCACTTTAGCACAAGCCAATCATGAGCTAGAGCTCGGCATTCGAAGCTGTGAGA
Source organism: Schistocerca cancellata (assembly GCF_023864275.1). NCBI lineage: Eukaryota > Metazoa > Arthropoda > Insecta > Orthoptera > Acrididae > Schistocerca > Schistocerca cancellata. The sequence goes on along the minus strand of NC_064626.1, from coordinate 724,586,676 downwards.
CCACCCCCCTGCTCTGCATACATAGATTTGACCAATCAGCAACTTTAAAAATTAATTGGGGAAAAAAGGAAAAAAAACTCAGCTTTGTGCCCTCTTTCTCACGCATTTATGCCATGTCTCTTCTAAAAGCATCCCTTGTGTGGAACCACAGCCCACTATAAAAAGATCGCTATCTCCCCTGTTGCATCCATTTCGAACTTTCTAAGGAACGACCAAAAACCCACTAAAAGCCTCGTGCCTTCACAATTATATTTTGAAGCAGAGTCTGGATGCCTGGACGGCACTGCCCTCTCCCACGGAATTCACAAAACTCTCAGCCGTCTCATCTGCTTTCTACCTAACAAGGGCCCATACTCCGCTTTATTGCCTGCCATTGGATCATACAATGTGCAGGTCAAAGCTGCAGCGACTCCTCGACCCTAGTCAGCCTATCTGGATGCGGCCGCCGACCGACCAGCGTCACTCCCTGTGTCTGCGCAATGAGACCAAGGGACTTGGCTGTTGGCAAACGTTTTCACCCAAGTATGCCCGTCCATTCCACAGAAAAAAAGCTCCCCTCAGCTCTCATCCACCGTATGCATTTACTGCTGTCAATTAACTTGGCACCCTCTTCCTTCAAACACAGGTAAAGCTTACCACTATGGCTTCTCTAGAGCACACAAGCAAGAGTGTCAACTACTGCCAGCCATTTCATCATATGAATGAAATCAGATCATATCAAAAGTAGAAACCGAGTAATAAAGATCACCTTCCCTATGAACATTAAGCAGCATGACACAGTATCAAAAGTGAGAGTGCCCTGCAATCTCTCAAGTTTTCCAGCTGTGAGCCAATATGTCACAACAACATACTGTTAAAATAGGTGGTCTGTGATGTCATAGAGCTGTACCAGGATGCCCCAGTCGCCATCTTGTATTCGAGATCAGCTATATTAAATTCTAACATCAGCTAGGTCAGTGCATGTATTGGATTCTTATGTCATAGAGCCTATTCTAGTGTTCCAAGTCAGCCAACAAGGCAATGCAACATATTGGACTTCCCATCGATTTAAACTTAGGAGAACACCTCTCGTATCACAGGAAACACATTAGCACAATTATGCTGTTTTTTAATTTCACACTAAATTAAAAAAAAATGGTTCAAATGGCTCTGAACACTATGCGACTTAACTTCTGAGGTCATCAGTCGCCTAGAACTTAGAACTAATTAAACCTAACTAACCTAAGGACATCACACACATCCATGCCCGAGGCAGGATTCGAACCTGCGACCGTAGCGGTTACAGACTAGCGCCTAGAACCGCACAGCCACTCGGAAAATTTTTAATTTCTCGCCATTTTATACATAGGGCAATTGACCTTTGTCAGACATGGTGGGGTTGGTGAGAATGGGTGGTAGGGGTGTGTGAAAAAATCCCATTAGTCATCGATGACGTCAATGGTGACACACACTGGACTTCAACTCTCTTTGTCCTACTCATGGATTCCGACGTTGCACTCACTTCTCTAACCACAAATGTTTCTGATATGGAAGTGAACGTGCCATTAGACCACAGAATTTCGCCTACATTACTTTAATTTTCGTTTCTCATCCTATTATCGGATACTAACAATAGTGGCTCCGATATATGCAGTTGCTCCAATTCTTTCCTTGATCCGTCTACTTCGTTTTTGAGCGAGACATACCCTTCTGTCACTAAAAATTGCACAGCTTGAGTGCTGTCTGATACTGGTCGTTCCTCCAGATTCCGCACTCTTAGCGAAAGAGATTTGTTAAAGCCTTCAGTCTTCTTTTGAAAGAGAGGTATTCCTTTTTCTACCTTCTCCAGATTAGCTTCGTCCTATGCCATCCTTCATCATTTCCAAAACTTCACCTAACTTCTCGTCAATCGATTTGAATTTTCAATCTTTCTTTGTAAATCCGCCATTTTTATCAGAATCTCTTTCTTTCCTTCCTCGCTTCTTTCCTATCCTCTTCAGCTTCTCTGTCTCTTTTCTCCAATTCTTTCCTATCTTGTTCAGTTTTCCTGTCTCTTTCCTCACCTTTTCGCCAATTTGTTTGTGTTGCATTAATATTTGTTTTACCCAGAGAGGAAAGTCCCTTATAATTCCTACACTTTAGCTGTCCTGCATTTCGTTCAGTTCTGTTTCGCAAGCAGTTCTATTTCCACTCTGCACAGCTATTTATGTGTTTTCCTGGGTCCCAGACAAAGTAGCAGTTACTGCTGGTTCGCCCTCGGAATATTCTGCACCGAAATCTGCTGTATCTGCTGGACTATCCTCTCCAGTGAACTTCTTAGCTCCCCTAGAACGCACTAGATCTGCCATGTCCATTTTAATCAATGCAAGATCGATGGGTTAATACAGAAATTTCAGGATGTATCCTATTTAACCAGCATTGATTTGAGAAGTTTGTTCTGGTAAGTCCAGTTAGACAAGGACTCAAGAAAATATACTGCTTTTATATACGGAGGGAGAAGCTATCAGTTCAAGGTCGTTCAGTTTCGTCTCAATATCAGCTCTGGAGTTTTTATGTCTGCGTTGGACTGTGCCCTTGGACCAGAACTACGTAGTCGAATAACAATTTTTGTGGACCATCTATTAATTGCCTCTAAAACTTGGGAGGAACATCTACAACTTATTATGAGGATTTTTGCTGTGTTCAAACAAACTGGTATAATTGTAAATCTAAAAAAATCCCAATTTTCTCTACAGAGAATTAAATTCTTAGGACATATGATTAATGCAAAAGGCATTCTTCCAACAGAAGCGAAGATTAGTGCGATAAAAAATTTTCCAACTCCAAGAAACAGAAGACAACTGAAAGGCTTTATAGGCTTGGCTACATTTTTTCGTCGATTTATTAAAACTCAAGCAATGAACTCTGAAGCACTAGACCGGCTCCTGAGGAGAGATGTACCATGGCAATCGTCTAATGACTGTGAAAAGGCTTTTTGTGAAATTAAGGATCAACTGATAAATGCTACATTATTATACCACCCTGATATGAATGTCAGATTCTGTTTAGCCACTGATTCATCAGATGTGGGATTAGGATCTTGTTTATTTCAAATTAGGTACATCGATGGTGTAAAAACCTTTTGTCCAATTGCATTTGGTAGCAGAGTTTTAACCACCTGTGAAAGAGCATATACCACTACGGAATTGGAAGCTTTAGCAGTTATTTGGTCTTTGAAAAGGTTTAATTATTATGTATATGGCTCAAGGATAACCGTTTATTGTGACCACCAATCACTAGACTTTTTACAAACTTGTAAGTTGCTGCTTCCTCGCTTGTCAAGGTGGACGCTGGTGCTGCAAGAATATCAGTTTCAAATTATTCATGTAGCCGGAAAAGAAAATATTATAGCTGACGCGTTGTCAAGATCTCCAGAAGGAATAACACCTGAAATGGATGTAAATAATAAGGCAGAAATTCCAGTGCTTCTTTTTCAAGAAAATAATGACAAGTTATATTATATTCATTTATGTAAGACAATGGCTCAGCTTCAGAAGAAGGATCGCCGATGGAATGCTATAATACGACAATTCAATCAACAAAATCCTACGGTCAATTTGGAATACTACCGGCTTGTGAATAATATTTTATTTTTTAAATCTGGGAAGGCTCAGAATCCAAAGTGATGTGTCTCCATACCCGAAGAATATGAAGAACGATTAATTTGTTTTACACATTTGACCTGGGGTCATGTTGGTGTTGTAAAGTGTGCTATTAAGATTAGATATTATTGTTACTTACCAAATATAAGGCGAAAAGTGCACAAAGTCATACAGAAATGTGTTCTCTGTCAAAAGGCTAAGCCGGACAACAAGGGAAATAAAATTGTGTTTCACTCAATAATACCTGAAGCACCAAGATCACTTATATCATGTGATATTTGTGGACCACTTCCTAGAGCCAGAGGTGGTGTTAAGTACATTATTGGATTCTGTGATGTGTTTACAAAATACACTCCTGGAAATGGAAAAAAGAACACATTGACACCGGTGTGTCAGACCCACCATACTTGCTCCGGACACTGCGAGAGGGCTGTACAAGCAATGATCACACGCACGGCACAGCGGACACACCAGGAACCGCGGTGTTGGCCGTCGAATGGCGCTAGCTGCGCAGCATTTGTGCACCGCCGCCGTCAGTGTCAGCCAGTTTGCCGTGGCATACGGAGCTCCATCGCAGTCTTTAACACTGGTAGCATGCCGCGACAGCGTGGACGTGAACCGTATGTGCAGTTGACGGACTTTGAGCGAGGGCGTATAGTGGGCATGCGGGAGGCCGGGTGGACGTACAGCCGAATTGCTCAACGCGTGGGGCGTGAGGTCTCCATAGTACATCGATGTTGTTGCCAGTGGTCGGCGGAAGGTGCACGTGCCCGTCGACCTGAGACCGGACCGCAGTGACGCACGGATGCACGCCAAGACCGTAGGATCGTACGCAGTGCCGTAGGGGACCGCACCGCCACTTCCCAGCAAATTAGGGACACTGTTGCTCCTGGGGTATCGGTGAGGACCATTCGCAACCGTCTCCATGAAGCTGGGCTACGGTCCCGCACACCGTTAGGCCGTCTTCCGCTCACGCCCCAACATCGTGCAGCCCGCCTCCAGTGGTGTCGCGACAGGCGTGAATGGAGGGACGAATGGAGACGTGTCGTCTTCAGCGATGAGAGTCGCTTCTGCCTTGGTGCCAATGATGGTCGTATGCGTGTTTGGCGCCGTGCAGGTGAGCGCCACAATCAGGACTGCATACGACTGAGGCACACAGGGCCAACACCCGGCATCATGGTGTGGGGAGCGATCTCCTACACTGGCCGTACACCACTGGTGATCGTCGAGGGGACACTGAATAGTGCACGGTACATCCAAACCGTCATCGAACCCATCGGTCTACCATTCCTAGACCGGCAAGGGAACTTGCTGTTCCAACAGGACAATGCACGTCCGCATGTATCCCGTGCCACCCAACGTGCTCTAGAAGGTGTAAGTCAACTACCCTGGCCAGCAAGATCTCCGGATCTGTCCCCCATTGAGCATGTTTGGGACTGGATGAAGCGTCGTCTCACGCGGTCTGCACGTCCAGCACGAAAGCTGGTCCAACTGAGGCGCCAGGTGGAAATGGCATGGCAAGCCGTTCCACAGGACTACATCCAGCATCTCTACGATCGTCTCCATGGGGGAATAGCAGCCTGCATTGCTGCGAAAGGTGGATATACACTGTACTAGTGCCGACATTGTGCATGCTCTGTTGCCTGTGTCTATGTGGCTGTGGTTCTGTCAGTGTGATCATGTGATGTATCTGACCCCAGGAATGTGTCAATAAAGTTTCCCCTTCCTGGGACAATGAATTCACGGTGTTCTTATTTCAATTTCCAGGAGTGTATGTTAAACTATATCCTATAAAATCAGCAACTGCAAGAGCTGCCACAGTAAAGTTTGTAAGTGACTGCATTCTTCATGCAGGGATTCAAAAATCTATCATCTCTGACAATCCGAAGATATTTACTGGATATTTATGGAGAAAATTAGTATCACAACTAGGAATAAAAGAGATATTTACATCTTGCTGTCATCCACAAGGGAATTTAATTAAACGGGTTTTTCGAGAACTAAACAAATTCATGAGAACGTACTGTCATGATAAAAAAAACTACCTGGATAAACTATTTGACCTAGTTTGAGCAGATTTATAATAATTTACCACATAGTTCTACAAACTTTACCCCGAATGAATCGATGTTCAGAGATGACGAAAGAAATTTTTGAGTAGATAACTGGCCTAAACTCGAGGACACCAAAATGTCATGGGAAAAAAAATTGGAATGCTCTCATTAATATTACGGAGAAAGCAAGACAGCGAAAGGAAATCCATGATAGAAACATCAAACGGATTCAGACTTTCAATATTGGGTTAGAAAATTCTTTTAAGAAGACACATTAAGTCATGAAGGTTGAAGAAGACCATCAGAAAATGGAATCTATTTTATACAGGTCCATGTATAATAGTCGATATACCGAATCCTGGTGCGTATTTATTAGCATATCTCGATTCTGGAAGAATAAAAGGATTATTTCCCCATGTAGACCTAAAGAGGTACTTTTAAGGAAAGTGTTTCATATTAAATGAAAAGTCTGTATGAAGTATTTGGGTGTTGAAAAAAAAATTGAAGTACGAAGGACAGTATGCCTCAGCTACTGTGATAGGTTAAATGACAGCATGCCAAGCATCTGTGATAGTTTAATGAACAGTAAGCGATTGCTTCTGTGATAGTATAGGAATATTTAGAAAAGTAAGTGGAACTGTAGCTATTGCTGCTGTGAAGACTTACGGGTTATCTGTCTACGCGATGATCACCAAAGAAGCTTGTGCATGTGAAATAATATACATTCAGGGAGTGTTAATCTCCAGTGATAATAAGTTTACTGAAACTATATGATGGAATACGGCGCTTGCGTGTGAAATTAGTGTTTGTAAACTGACAGTTCACAGGAGAACAAATGAACCGTGTTAGAAAATTAGAATCGATTGCAACTGTCCACAGACATAAAGACTCGCTGTTTTTTTTTGGCGTGAGCTAAATTCTATTCAAGAGAATTTAATTAACTAGTTTAGTGTGTGTTTATAAAATTAGAGTTAATGAGAAAGTTCTTCATTGAATTTATAATAATGTGTCATTTTCCAGTTGGATTTGTTTATTGTTATATTGCATTCATATATGTTAATTAGAAAAGGCGGCAATCAGAGTATAAAAGAGAAAAATTTGCTCCTCAGTCACTACTAACAAAGATTAATTTCAGCTGGAGAGGTCATGCTGAAGGCTTAATTAAACTTTCTCTTTCAGCAAAATTTCATTGTAATCATGTATGAATAAGATATAATTTTTTTTTGAAATTTTCTCAAATAATAAAGTTTTTAATATTCTGACATGCTATCCACATTCGTACTTGAAACCAAATTAGGAAAGATTCAGATCTACTTCCACCTGGAAAAGCCAACAAAACACACACAAAAAATATTTAAAACCAGGATTAGAACCTTTCGGCTTACTCAAGAAGATGGATGAAATTAACCATGTTTTCAAAATTGTTTTCGGATCTGGAGTTGTGATATTGTGCAACTACAGTATCGATTAAGACACCTAAGTGTGAAAAGAATAAGACGAATGGATTTTCCCATTCTTCAGATGGAAGATTGGATGGATCAGGTCCATATTTGAGTTCAAAATGAATCTGCAGAAATTCGACTAACCCTTCTCTTCCAGGAATCTTTAATAGTTGACCATTCCTTAACCGAATTTCGATTGTTTCATGCCACAGTCCTGAGTACCTGTTCCTCAGGTTCCTTCTGGTCTCTCAAATCCATTACGTCTCCTGTCCGGTACGCCAATGTGACGCCTGTCCTCCATGCCATGTCCCATGTTCCTGTTCCATCAGTTACACCGCAGTTCAGCAAGACATCGATGAAGAAAATTTTTCAGAAGATTGCAAAAATTTGCATGTGTAAAGATTTTTTTTGGCTGTGAGGCAGATTTTATCTTTCCTATGAATTCTAGAATATCTCTCAAATTTCTAAATTATTCTGTCTTTCCTATCATCTATGATACCTAGTTGGGGTCTAAGCCTCTATGTTTTCTGGGGTTTCCCTGTGAAGGCCAGTTCCTGAATAGGAAGACCTGATTAACAACTATATAAGTCCATCATCCCTGGTTGTGTACGTGGCATGCGGGTATGCCCCAGTACATGTGAAAGCAACAACTAGGTATCTAGGTAACGAAGATCGGTGTTACCTATACCAAATCTCTTTCAGTTCTTGTAATCAAAAAAATCTTACTAACTTCTTAAAATTTATAGGAACGTTTGTTCCACAAATTCTAACGAGTTAGCTAAGCCAATAGTTAGCTCGCAAAGTGGATACATATCAACTTTGCTCGCTGCGAGGGCGATGTAATATCTCTTGCAGCGGTCTCTCCGCGATATTTTCAGAAATTTTATAAATTATATAACTCAGTACATATCTCGAAATATCGCTTCTTACCTTACCGATTCCTAAACTTTAATATACTATGATTATCATTGCAAAGTAGTTTCAAGCTCTATTATTCCGTGGAGCGTCCATTTACTCCATGGAATAGCTTCTCTGCTGTCTATGTTTTCTCCTATAAAAAGAATGAAGGAGATCTTGCCGATTAGCCGTGAAAGAAGGAGGATGTATATGTATGTATTGTTGAGCTAGTCGCCATCTTGATGAGATTCTGTATGAGAAGGAATTTAATACATGAACTAAACTAAAGTAAGTGTGTTCGTGTATTATTTAACTGATTATTATTGACAGTGTCTGCTTACTACGCTGTGTTGCACGGGATCAGTGGGGAACGTCTGATTTACACTGGACGAACCTGTCGTTTTGTATGCTCAACATATCCAGTTTATTACTTCAAATAAGTAGGCTAACACGGTCTTACCAGCAGATCTCCGGTCTTCCCCATCTAATCACCGAAAGTTAATAATTATTACAAATGTTTTCAGGAGATCGACTGACAATTTTCGTCGCACTGAGACTTCGAAATTGCTTCACTGCCTTATGGAATTTAAGTTAGGTTCAATTTAATCAGGATAGAACAGTATTGAACTGTGTGAATGTGATAAGCCTGCTTAGTGAACGAAAATTCCCTTAATATACGCATGTTTTTACTATCCTGATCAGTGAAGCTAAATCAGGCCGGTGTGAGAAAGGCTTTTTAAATTTTTAGATCCCACAAAAAAGTATTAAAAGATCTCAGAAGCTACACTCCTCGTGTCGCATTCACAACTGGCTGCTAGGTTGTTTGGTCCTGTGTAGATGGCTATTTCCACCTGCAGAAGGTATGTATCTGAACTGGCCAGCGTCATGTCATACATTAGGAATGAGGGCAAATGTTTGTGACTCCTGTTTCTCCAGTGACACTCCCAGGAGGTGGGCAGTGCTGTCAGCTACCGTGTTGTGTAAGACAAAGAGCCTCACACACCCAGGAGTGGTGTCACCCTCCTGCATCAGTGAAAGTTCCATCCAGAGAAACACCTAACATGAACTGAAGTATAGCGACAAATCAGTCTACTTGACATTAGTTAGGCTCTGTAGCCTAAAAAAGAGTTTGCTGTACTATGCTTGTAAAAATCGCCACAAATTCATGAGTGGAATAGACGACAGTAACATAACCAACATCAGAATGCTGTATGCACCTCCCTGTCACCACAAACTAAGTTAAAGCCCAAACTGTATGCTCAACACCAGGAGGGTAAGAATCTTTCAGACACGCCCCCGTACCATGACCCCAACTTATTCCCCTACCCCACAGTAACTTGCTGGTGTTGCCCATAGCATCACCCACAACATGCAGGGCCATGAGTCTTTGGGGCCAGTCATCCCCTGCCCTTTCCTCAAGTACAAGCCATGTAACGGCTTCGTTTCACTAGCAGGGCAGGAAAGAGAAAGCTACATGCATATATAAGTACATTGTGGTCGTATGATTCACATGTCATGACGTGCTTCTGCATGCCTCTCCTTATGCACCGACATCGGCCGGTGAAAGAGCAGTCTCCACCACTGCCTGAGGCTTGAGCACTGGCTCAGGCATGACTGCTACAATTTTAGCTGTAGGCATGCCTTGATGTGATGGAAATTTCGACAACAGTATTATCACATTAAGATGTACCTGTGGTGGAGGGAAAATAATTGTGGTACAGGTATGTTCGGTGTTCTGTTTGCAATCACGATGCAGGTACTGGAGAAGAAATTCCTCAAGATTATGTTGACTAAATTCAGAGGCGGGTGTGTGTTTATTTCGCAAAACATTAATGCCAAACTTCACAGTACCTATTGAGAAAAGGGCGGCAGGTTCAAAATCGTGCATAGCACTCACTGTTGAAATTTTAAAAATGAGTCTAGAATTAATCATAGTAGCATATTCTATGATATTCTCTTTATAGTACACAATAGTGTCCCACCTCACATCAACTAGGAAGAGATCGAAACAATTTTTGTTTGTGTGTGTACAGGTGTTCTTTTCGTGAGACGTTATTCAGAATGATTAGATAGCAAACTGACACAGTCGACAGCTGCAAACAAGTAATGCTTCTTCACATTTGTCATGATTACAAATTGATCTGTAACATGGACGCAGGAAGAAAGAACATTGCACAACACGAAATATGCTTGGCTCATCCAGTCCACATCTAAGACACATCAACCAACTTCGTGCTTACATAGATGAAAATTTTACCGAAAGAAGTGAATTTCGGGTCATATTACTATACTTTCAGCTCGACAGGATGTTTATGATTTCGTTCGATATTGGTTTGTCATGCACTCTACAACTGATCGGACCATCATCCTCCTTTACAGAACATGCCCTTATTAATATATGTGTGCATGACTTTGTTGTAGGATAGATTAGGGCAGGATCAAAATTCAGCACAACTAACTGCAACGTTCAACTCTCAAGTGTTGGTAGTGTTATTGGGTTACAGTGTGTAAGAACCATCTGAGGACAGCGAAAATATACCTCAACAACAAGAATACCATGAAGTGAGAGACTCACATCTCCTCACTAAAGTATGGTTTGGTATGCTTTATACAAAATATGACATCAGATGTTTCCCCACCACACCAGTTCCCACAAATTCAAATGGTGAGAAAATCCACTGACCCTAAGTTTAGGATAATGGGAAGTACACTGTCTGTTAAGCTAAAGCACACTCATCTTAACTTTAAAACTGAATTGCCCACTGATGCACTGATGCACACTGACTGCTGCAAAGCTCAGCATCATAGCCATCATTATGTGTATGACAACTTGGAGTGATGGATGCTGCCAGCTGCGTCCCCTCTGCTGGTGCACAAGACAGAGGCAAATGTCAGATACTTTTGCACCATACAATGAAAATGAAGCGTGAACCATAAACACATTCCAAACCCATGGCTATTACGGTCGCCAATCCTATGGACAACTACTATAATAACTGAAAAAGAAAGGTTAATGCCCATATAATTAGCACTAAAAGCGTGGCAACTGAAGGTTGACACGTGTTGTGTGAAAACTGAATGTTTGTCAGAAGTAATAATTTCGCTACACTCTGACTTAATTTAGCAAAAGAATTAATAAAACTGCAAAATTGAAAGTTAATTTAGCGACTGAAATTAATAGTGAACTTTCTTTCTGAAGCACTACGAAATTAAATAAAATAAGGTTAGTCTTGGGCTACCTCCACAATCATCTCAAAAGCAACTTGAATCTATGCAATTTAGAAATAAGAGATTTAACTTTGAACTTGAATTAAATGATTTTCAGATATTATCAGTAGTAAAATTTAGTACGTACCAAGCTGAGCTGCAGTCACAGGTAAGCTAAAATATGATAACAAAACTCGCACTCTTAATTTGTGCTTGTGTAATCTAAACATATTTCTGTTTGGTTATTGTAGCCAGCTATGAGTACTTTAACTGAACTTTGAAATGAAAGCAGCGAAATGGAATGATATTACTTTAATGCTGGCGTTTGAATTTCAACGACACTCGGGGGCATTTCAGAAAAGGAAGGGACCCTGCTTGGTAATGCAATTGGGACAATGAGCAACAAAGGTTCATGCTAAGTTGCTGTATTTTAGTGATGCAAATGGAACAGTTTGAAAAGCTGAGGTCTGCCATATAGTTCTAAAACTTTACGTGCTTTCAGTCTTCCTTGTTGGTTGATTGAAGGTTTGAAGTCGTCGATTGAGGAGGTGGCGACAATCACTTATTGTCGGCCGTCGCTGTTGCAGAAGCTGGATGTTGGCGCGCCTTTTCCTCGACACGATCACCAGGTGCAATGGACTCTAGATGTGTGCCAGCTAACGTTTCCCGTCCGCGACACTGTGTCAGAAACTATCATAGTAAGTCGAGCACAATTACATTCTACCAAACTCCGAAAGCGCGGCAAATCCTGGGAGCGTCACTCAACACACCTGCTCCACCGCCCTACTCCAGCCAGACTCTGCTCTGCCCGCACTCCACGCAGAAGAGGTAACACTACCCAAGATCCTAAACACTTTGATTCTCCACACGACCTATCGATGTAATCGTTCAATAGCATAGTTTTCCCTAGGCAAGACCCAGCGTAGAAGCACAAATAATATTTACAAAACAAACCAATTTTACATCGACATAAATACATAAACATATATATACATATTGTAAAACAATTACAGTATATAAAGACACAGAAATGTCATACCTTCAGGTAACAAAATAAGGAAAAAAATTATAGTACAATGGATGGAAACAGGAGGATATGCATTTCCAGTGTTGTCTGAGGATGTTTGTGTCACCTAAACAGACACAGAAAATGACCCAAAAACAACAGCAGAAATGCGTATGCTCAAAACATCAAGAAAATTTAGCATTAGGCTAATTAACCGTAAATCAATTTTTAGACCATAATAATTGAGTGGAGACACTCCTAATCTTATTCCACTCTGTCACCTTGCACAAAAGAAAACAGGTTGACAACGTATTAAAATTCCTCAAAAATGTTGAAAATGGTTTAGCTATTCTAAAATCGGCAAAATTCCTAACAGTATCAAGAAATGGAATACTATTTACAAAATTAATCAGAGTTCATAGTCATAAAACAAGTAGATCAAAATAAGCAAATTAATAATTAATTATCTAGAACCATGTTTTTATATAACCTTTTCATAATTAATATTCTCGTCAAGAGAGTCAACTTAACGCTAAACAATAAAATAATATACAGCAGATCGAAAAAGACATAAGTATTGACAGCAGAATTCTTTCACATCAGCTGTCCAGGAAGAAAAAGAACTCCGCCTTCCGTACCCGCAAGTACAAAGAATGCCGACCGCGACACAATAGCCGACAGCGGCTGCACCTCGCCAGTATTGGTGCGCCCGCCTGTGCTGCATGCTTGATCTCACTCGCCTGTGTAACGGCGTTTCCAAGAACGTCCGTTTCATTGAATTCTTTCGGAAAAACTCACTCCCGAGTAATCTCAAGGAGTCCATAAACACATTCACAGTGGATAACTCAACACTGTCCATCATCACACGCATGTACTAACCTGAAACTAAAAACAGTGTTAAGTACATCGGCAATGACTAGTGAAACACATATTCATGAAATCTTACAGTTAGTTACAAAATCATATTTACATTCCTTAATCTACTGTGACACAGCTGAAAACTTAAACTAACAGCTTGGATTTTTCAGTTGATTAATAAGCAGTTACTCTTAAATAATTAAATCAAAATTAATTACTTATTAATTACAACTTCTTTAATGACCTCTTGGTCAGGAAAAAGCATGGCAGCATGGAAAATCCTTAAATCTTACACTCTATGTTTACATACTGTACAAATTACCCATTCTGTGGTATTAATCAATGCTTGGTTGGCACAATTTCAAGTCTACAATGTTCCGTATACCTAAAAATTTTCCAGAGCTTGGATACTCTAAGCAATAAGCATTCTGTGAGGTATACCAATGACTTTATATGATCCATTATAAACAAACTTAAATTTAGAGATTTCATTGTCTATCTTGCTCAATTTATCATGAGCTTTTACAAGTACTAAGTCTCCGATTGCAAACTTAGCAAAACGCGCTTTAGCGTCATGATGACGTATGCGAGCATCATCATTATTTCTGGCAAACGATCTTTTTTCACACCTATACTAAAGTAAATCCGTGGAGGGAATTTGATTATCTTTTCCACTAAACTTTACTTCTGTCGTCTAACAGGATTTCCTCTGGAGAAAATCCAGTAGATTCATGTCTCAAGGTGTTCATAATTCTCTCAAATTCTCCTACATATTCAAATTTTCATCATTAAACACTTGTCCTTTTACAAATTTACGGTAAAATTCTGTGAGCCCTAGAAAAATTTTTAACTGTTTCCTAGACTTGGGTGGAGACAATTCCTTATTGCTTCTAGTTTCTCTGGGTCTTTTGTAATACCAGCAGTGGTAATTACATGTCCGAAAAATTTCAGTTCCTGCTTCACAAATTTGCATTTCTTTAGTTTTACAGTCATTCCGCCACGGCGCAATGCTCTAAAAACTTCATCTAATAGGTCACAATGGTCATGCCAAGTGGTATTGGCCAACAATAGGTCTTCAACATATACAGTTAATCTTGAACTCAAAGCCGGGCCTAGCACTTCATCTGGGGCCCAGATGAATATAGACACAGATATATTAAGTCCAAATGGCAGTACTCTATACTGATAAGACCTGCCCGCGAACAAGAAGGTGGTGTTTGGCCTAGATTCTTCTTCGAGTTCTGTCTGCCGGTAACTATCCGTGATATCGAGGCTAGTCATAAACTTAATGTCATGAAAACGTTGCAAAATCTTCTCCATACTCTCTGGTCTGTCCGTTTCGCATTGAACGACCCTGTTCAACGTGCGTGCGTCACTCACAATACGCACACTACCGTTATTGTATGGACTTGTACTTCTTTCAATCACTCCTCATTCGATCATCTTATCTATCTCCCGTTGCACTGCTTCCTTTTTGGACAGCGGTATAGCATACGGTCTCACGAAGAATGGTTCGTGCGGAATTACATGCAACTTGCATTTATATCCTTCCACAAGTCCCAGTTTGTCTGAAAACACACTCTTACTCCTCATTATTGCTTCATACAGGCCTCGTCTTTGTTCGTGTGTTACGTTTGACACACCGTCTACAATACAGGGCTATTACAAATGATTGAAGCGATTTCATAAATTCACTGTAGCTCCATTCATTGACATATGGTCACGACACACTACAGATACGTAGAAAAACTCATAAAGTTTTGTTCGGCTGAAGCCGCACTTCAGGTTTCTGCCGCCAGAGCGCTCGAGAGCGCAGTGAGACAAAATGGCGACAGGAGCCGAGAGAGCGTATGTCGTGCTTGAAATGCACTCACATCAGTCAGTCATAACAGTGCAACGACACTTCAGGACGAAGTTCAACAAAGATCCACCAACTGCTAACTCCATTCGGCGATTGTATGCGCAGTTTAAAGCTTCTGGATGCCTCTGTAAGGGGAAATCAACGGGTCGGCCTGCAGTGAGCGAAGAAACGGTTGAACACGTGTGGACATGCTGGAAAATTGGCTCATGCCACAACTGGAGACCGACAGCGCTGACTTCATCTTTCAACAGGATGGTGCTCCACCGCACTTCCATCATGATGTTCGGCATTTCTTAAACAGGAGATTGGAAAACCGATGGATCGGTCGTGGTGGAGATCATGATCAGCAATTCATGTCATGGCCTCTACGCTCTCCCGACTTAACCCCATGTGATTTCTTTCTGTGGGGTTATGTGAAAGATTCAGTGTTTAAACCTCCTCTACCAAGGAACGTGCCAGAACTGCGAGCTCGCATCAACGATGCTTTCGAACTCATTGATGGGGACATGCTGCGCCGAGTGTGGGAGGAACTTGATTATCGGCTTGATGTCTGCCGAATCACTAAAGGGGCACATATCGAACATTTGTGAATGTCTAAAAAAACTTTTTGAGTTTTTGTATGTGTGTGAAAAGCATTGTGCAAATATCTCAAATAATAAAGTTATTGTAGAGCTGTGAAATCGCTTCAATCATTTGTAATAACCCTGTACTTTCCAATTCACTTTCTACACTATTGTCAATGCCGAGATTCCTCACGTTACAGTAGTTCAAATTCATGCCTAAGTCAATGGCATCCGGCCAGTTAACAATGTGTATTGCCTATGTACACCGTCTCCTGCCTTGTCAAAACTAACTACTACTGTTTTATCTTGTGACATAAATGTCAAAGTTTTGTTTTCGCAATTAATCACTGCATGGTACTTTAATAGCCAATCTAGCCCGATAATTACTTCCGTAATTAAGTCTGTCATTACGACAAACTCTTGTTGACATCGTGCCCCACATATCTCGAAGTTGACAAAAATCTGTTTTGTGACCGGTTTACTGGCAGTAGCACCGGTAATTTTCACTCCTGTTACTGGCATAACTACGATACCAAGTCTGTCTTTCAGTAACTCAAATATTTTGCTAGATACAGCGCTCAATTCTGCACCGGTGTCAATCAACACGTTTAGTTGTAGGTCGTGCATATTAACAGACACTACTATCTGTCTACATTTGTCCTCAACTGTTTCTTTATTTTCCCACTATAAATCCGCGTCTATATCCAGGTCATTCCAGAAAAAACCATCTGGCTTTGATCCTAAATCCGGCTTATTTGGTGGCTTTTTCAGCCTCTGTTCACATTCAGTTTTAATTTCAACGCGCTTAATCTGTAGCTTCGCCTCTAATACCGAAACGTTTTCCTGTAACTCGTCAACTAGTGAGTGTTGCTTTGCTATCACGTCAGCTCTAACCTCATACACGCTGTAATCTGAGTGCTTGTCTATCAATCATGTCCGGCTATCACTAAAATTCTCGTAATCTTTCTCCTTAATACTTTCGCGATGTTTGAACTGGAGTTTTGCGTCGGATGGGTCGGCTATTTCTACCACTATAGCTTTCGGTAACGTCTGCCGGTTAGGGCCAGAACTTTCTATCACTTCACGAACACTATCTTCCTGCGGGACGAGACACGGCAAATTCTGCCTGCGCTCCCATAAACACTTCTCCCATACAGGCCCCTATAATCTCTTAGTTCGTCGTATAAGCGATCAAACTGCCTTAACCAGACCTCATCCCTCTCTGCATCCCCTCGCTCTATGACGGACGTGTTATCCGACATCTGATCTTCTCTCAACATTTGCGAATCATTCTTAAACTCAATCTCCGGTTCCGCTGTGGGTGTTACAGCTGCCACTTTGTAATCGATTTCCGGAACACTACTTAAATTATTCTCACTGACAGTCAATGTATTTTCTACTGACGTGTCTACAGCTGATGTACTACTTATGGGCGCACTCCTTTCTCCTAACACTGGCACACTCTCCCGTCGTTGATTATTTCATACGGAATTTTCATAACGATGACACCTCGGTTTTCTCCTGTTTTTGGGCCGCCAAAATTTCTCCACGCCTGGTCGACCCCTCACCGGCGCGGCTAATGGTTTCCCTGTCTCGTCCCAGCATATCCGCTTCCCGGATGCTGCTGAGGCGACTGATCACACCCTCTGGCGTTATTACTATTCTGCAAAGCCCATATCACGTTAGTATGATACTGGTTTCCGTCATTCCTGTTATTATTTGCATTGTACCGATTGTCATTACGGTCTGAACCATTATTGTTATTGCTGCCATGGTTGTGGTATGCATTATTCCCATGGTTATTGTTGTTGTGGTTGTTGTGGTAACCGTTGTTGTTACTACGGCCTCTACCATCGTCGCGATTATTGCGCCAATTGTCCTCGTCCTCAAATCTTTCCAGGAAATCATTGATTGTCCTGTAATTGCTTCCCACGTAGCGTTTTGTATCATCTGGAAGCTTCTTGTAGAGTTCCCAGACTATCTCGGATTCCGTGCGGCGATCATGCAAATATTCCATCTTGTGGATCCAGCCCTCACAAAACTCCTTCATCGAGCCGCGCGAATTCGCATCGAAAGGCCTCGATACGACAAATTCGCGCCAGGCACTTTGTTGTTCTTTCTCTGACCAGTATTCGGCCAGAAACAAATTTTTAAACTCGTCGAAAGTCAGGTTCGTGATGTTGAGGTTTAAACCACAGCGCTTGGAATCACCAGGCAACACGTCAATTACCGCATTAATTTTTCTCTCATTAGTCCATGATCTCGGTAAAAGTCTTTCGCAATTTTTAATTAAATCGGTCACGTGTATACCGCATTTTTCCAAGGGGTCGAACCGCTCCTCTTTAGTCAACAATTCCGAACTATGTACACAGATTGGCACATAGCTCTGTGTTTCGTCAAGTTTCTTTTCTAATTCAGACACTCTCGTAATTACTTGACAAGTAGTTGTTGCAAGCGTTTCCACTTCCCTCTTTCTCTCTTCGCAGGTATTAGTCTGCTTCCTCACTTGGTAGTATTTACCTTGGATACTAAAGCCTTTTAAGTTTCCACCTTCTTTTGATCCTCTTTTTTCACTAATTGAATTTGTTCCGTCACCTTATTCTCGATCACTGGAGCAACAGCTTCTCCTACACTTTTCTTGATTCTGCTAATTTCGGAGTCAAACGAGTATTTACGCTCGCAATTTGAGCCTGAACCCCTATCATTTCCTGTTTAAGATTACCGATTTCGGTATTAATCACAACAATATCTTCTTTGATTTTATCAACTTTAGTATTAACAACTCCAACATTGTTGTTAACAACGATAGTAACTTTGTTCTAATTGTCTAGCTTCCTGTCAATTTTTTCAGACTGAGCTTCTTGCTTGGCAGACTGAGCTTTAATTTCTGCCGATTGCTTTTCCATCTTGCTAGACTGAGTCTCAATTTTGCTCGAGCCTTGATTTCGTTAGTCAAAACATTCAATAAATCAGCTAAATTCCCGGAAACTACCGGTTTTAGTTCTGTAGCGGGTTTCTCTTTAATTGTCACCTCGTATTCGTCATTAAGGGTTCAGATTTGATTTTCACTTCCGATTCCGATACATTTTCTAAAGTTTGGAATTCCATTTCTGCTCTTTGTTGCGTTTCGGCGGTCGCGTCTTTCATGCTAGCCGCCTGCCCCTGAACAATGGGTCCCGCGGTGCGCGTTTCCCACTGTTCGACCAATTGTTCCGTACCTAAGTGTACCAAAGTTTGGTAATTTTTGCCTTCACTCATTTTACTAATTTTCAATATAAATGCCAAATATCACATTTAATTAGGATTCCTCCCACTACTTATTCTCGCTGATGTAAACTCCCTCTCACTCACGGACCTTAATGACAGTGAAAAATTAATCCACGTGCACCTAATGGGAATTTGGGAAAAGCAATCATCACCAAAGTTAATCTGTCGGTAAAGAGGGAGGAAGGGCTACATCTAAATGAAAGGAAAAATGCAAATGCAATTGGTGGAAATTAATTTCGAAAAAGTGTAAAGTTAATAAAGAAAGTAAATGTGTGGTCGTTATGTTAACAATTAACTGGCGTTAATTAGGTATTTGAGATTTGGGGAAAATTATGGTCGCCAATCCTATGGACAACTACTGTAATAACAGAAAAAGAAAGGTTAATGCCCATACAATTAGCACTAAAAGCGTGGCAACTGAAGGTTGACACGTGTTGTGTGAAAACTGAATGTTTGTCAGAAGTAATAAATTTCGCTACACTCTGACTTAATTTAGCAAAAGAATTAATAAAGCCACAAAATTGAAAGTTAATTTAGTGACTGAAATTAATAGTGAACTTTCTTTCTGAAGCACAACGAAATTAAATAAAATAAGGTTAGTCTCGGGCTACCTCAACAATCATCTCAAAAGCAACTTGAATCTATGCAATTTAGAAATAAGAGATTTGACTTTGAACTTGAATTAAATGATTTTCACATATTATCAATAGTAAAATTTAGTACATACCAAGTTGAGCTGCAGTCACAGATAAGCTAAAATATGATAACAAAACTCGCACTCTTAATCTGTGCTTGTGTAATCTAAACATAGTTCTGTTTGGTTATTGTAGCCAGCTATGAGTACTTTAACTGAACTTTGAAATGAAAGCAGCGAAATGGAATGATATTACTTTAATGCTGGCGTTTGAATTTCAACGACACTCGGGGGCATTTCGGAAAAGGAAGGGACCCTGCTTGGTAATGCAATTGGGACAATGAGCAACAAAGGTTCATGCTAAGTTGCTGTATTTTAGTGATGCAAATGGAACAGTTTGAAAAGCTGAGGTCTGCCATACAGTTCTAAAACTTTACGTGCTTTCAGTCTTCCTTGTTGGTTGATTGAAGGTTTGAAGTCGTCGATCGAGGAGGTGGCGACAATCACTTATTGTCGGCCGTCGCTGTTGCAGAAGCTGGATGTTGGCGCACCTTCTTCTCGACACAGTCACCAAGCGAATCGGGCTTTTGATGTGTGCCAGCTAATGTTTCCCGTCCGCGACACCGTGCCAGAAACTATCATAACATGACGAGTGCAATTACATGCTGCCAAACCCCGAAAGCGCGGCAACTCGTGGGAGCGTCACTCAACACACCTGCTCCACCACCCTACTCCAGCCAGACTCTGCTCTGCCCGCGCTCCACGCAGAAAAGTTAACACTACCCAAGATCCTAAACACTTTGGTTCTCCACACGACCTATCGATGTAATCGTTCGATAGCATAGTTTTCCCTAGGCAAGACCCAGTGTAAAACTACAAATAATATTTACAAAACAAACCAATTATACATCGACATAAATACATAAACATATATATACAAATTGTAAAAAATTACAATTTATAAAGATACAGAAATGTCACACCTTCAGGTAACAAAATAAGGAAAAAATTTGTAGTACAATAGATGGAAATAGGTGGAACGCATTTCCGACGTTACAATGTGACACATCTCAATATACATAAACGTTTTTGCAGTTTGGATAAATAGCACTGAAAGATTGTTCGGTGACAATGCTGTTATGTAGAGGGAGGTATATTTTACGAAATTTTGTTGTGTTTCATCTGTAATTGCAATCTTATGATTGTCAGTAGTGTACTGTAAAACGATCGTTCATGTGGACTCGGAGAAATTCCTCAATGCTGTGGGAGTAATCCATATTTGATAAATAAACGGTGTAGTTTACACAATCCAGTTCATTTGGGAGACTCTAACTTCAGTAGCGAGTGCAATTTGATGTTTCAATTTTGTGTTGAGAATCAGGGAATTTAAGGTAGAAAGAAGTTTTCCAGCTGTTTGCTTTGAATGAGCTACAATCACAGTTACCATACTCGCTATTCTAAGGCCTGCGTTTGTAGCTTAGCAGAAAAAGTATGAAAGTCTCATACTTACGTGTTGCAAATAGCTGCAGCGTGACATAGTAACCTTTAAGACACATATCCATCGACATGTATATGTCTTTTGGGAACACCAGAGCGGGCAGCGATATGTGATGTGAGAAGGCAAAGTCATCCCATACTACTCAAAGTGGCTGATTGAGACTTTTGTTTCTGGAAGACTTACCCACGATACGGACATGAGAATGGTTGACATACGTGCCAGTAGAATTAAACCTTAAGTGGGTATATCTTACATAAGGCTGAAAGAAGTCTTTGGGTATGATCTGTAACACTCAAATGCTTTTGTGCAGTCTTTCTAGAGGAAATTACAGTATGTTATAATACTTACTATAATCAACATCTTCTCTGGGGTGTTATTTCCCATCAAACATTAGGCACACACTTGATCCTGCAGCTGTCGGTTCATCTATTTTCGTTAATAATGTGTAATATCAGGAGTAATGTACATGAGCGAACGTAAGCCAAACGTCACAGATCTACTAGAAGCATGTAGAGGTACCATATCTAGTGTTACAACAACTTATATGGATCCTGGAGCTCGTAATATAGGAAGAATAATTACAAATATGAAATAAAAATAGCAGACAGAGGGTCTGTGGTATGCCGAACTGGTTCCTGAAAAGCTCTGTAATACACTGCAGCGGGACATGCAGACGTGTTTCCAGACTTTTCTTTGATGAAGCTCGCTATTTTTACTCTAAACTCCCCTATATCGTTCTCCTACGGGTATAAACAGCAAGGGCAAGTCTAATCCAGGAACACATTCCATCAGCTGTTTATAGCTGTTCTGCTCCAACTTTAACACTATGTCAGTTCTACAAATACGTTTTTCACTCAGTTGGAATGTAACACAGTAATTCATTTAACGGGGTAGAGGTATTCCTATGACGTTGCCATACAGCTAGTAACCTGCAACTGACCTGTTTCATCAAAGTGTTTTATTTCCGAAATGTGATCATTAGTAGGTATCCTCCTATCAAATTCCTGCATTAGTGGTGGGAAGAATCAGCGACACATTCGATAGTCAAGAAGGTAGATTGCTGATGGAACAGTAAAAAGATCTTTGAAACCAAAAGAAAAATAAACATGAGCTATAGGGGAAGCATTGTAATAATAAAAAAAAACCATGTAGATACAACCTATCGGAAAGTAAGTTCAAAAGAGAGACAAAATTAAAGTCCTACTGACCTACGGTTAGTCATGTTCAGCAAAGAAGAACCGAGAGCTGCTGCTATATTCCAGACAGTTGCTCCATATGAATACCAATTTTAATGTCAGCCAAATCCGATTTGTATGGTATGATCACAGGTCTTTTAGATACTTTCGTGCTGATATTAGCCAGTGTTCCGTTTGTTATTACATTGGCACCCCCATGTGGGAGAAATGATTTACAGTCTTGATGCTATCTCTCACAGAGTTGGACTTGACGAGTTTATCACGTAGATAGCTGTTAAATGCACCACAAAGTCATTCTACCAAGAACTTGAAGACTGCCTATGCCTTGTGATATGATGATTCACAATCAAGCAATACTGGAATTATATGTATCAAAGAAGAGAGCCATGCACACACGGTTTGTTTGTGGAAGGGAGGGAGGGAGACACTGGCCCTCACGAGCGTCACAGGTGGTACAACGCATTAAGAGGACAGTGAAGTACGGTGATTCACTCGGATGTGGTTTCTCATGGGGTGGTACAGCACCTTAGGCAGACAGTAGAGTGTAGCGATGTACCCAAAGGTCGAATTCAGACAGAGTGATACAGCACACTAGCTGGCCGGTAAACTATAGCACTGTACCCAGACACACTTTCGTGCAGGGTGGTACAACATATTAGATAGCGAGTATAGTACTGTACCCCCATACGATTTCATGTGGGATGATGCAGTGTCTTAGATGGATGGTATTGTGCTGTACCCAAATGCGAATTGGGTGGTACAGTGCATTGGTCAGAGATTAGGGCATAGCACTGTAACTGAACATGGTTTCAGATGGGTGGTACAGTGCATTAGCTCGACGATAGAGTGTAGTTCTATATCCAAGCGCCCATTCGAAATACGAATGGCGCAATGAACTTGTGACATCACACTGGTCGCCTTGCCAGCCACACTTCACAAATGCTTGGCTTCATGAAGGGACTATCAGAAATCAATATGTTAATGAAAAGGTACCCACTAAAAGTCTTAACTTTTTCATGTGCTGTCAAAAGCTTCAAGGCATTTAAATAGATAGTTAAAATTATTAAACTCATCTGAAATAGTTACTCACTCGCCACTGGAGACAGCTGCTGTCTCTCATAAGACCTACAATGTCACATGCCGTGATGTACGTGCTGTGGGAAGTGTTTCTCGTGGACATCGCCACGATACGAGAAACAGAAAGCTCAAAATTTAAAGTCGAATGACAGTTTACTACACGCAGCATATCATTTCTGCTCACAGTACTTTCACCAGGCAGTCTGTAGAATTTTTATAATCAGTGTTTTTGGATTTGGTCTTCAACATCACATATGACAACAAGATTATTTATGTCATAATTTCACCACAGCTCAATGAGGATTTAGTATAAAGGCACATCCACAAGCAACATTCTGTCCACGCAAATGTCTGTGTACGTCACGTACGTGCAGACAGGTCGTTGCGTGTGAACAGGAGATTTGTGCAGATATGAGGTATGCACAAACCTGGTAGTTGGAGGTTTGAGCGAAATTGTACAAAGCTGTGAGTTCAAATCATATCTGTGCCGACAGCTGGAGCATGTGGACAGGAGAACGCCACAAATGTGGCTCTAAAACGTGTTTTAGTGAGCTGTTTGTTTAATCAGGCGTTTCTCATCTGTGTGCGCACAGTACATTTTAAAATGGCAGGATGGCATGTACATATCAGCGTTCTAGAGAGTTGATTGCCGAATCTCTCGAAACGTGTAGGAGTCATACATCTTTGTGGAAAAGCAGGGAATATAAAGATAGAGATAAGAAAGCAGCTGTTTATAATATTTAACAGGTAAATTACTAGAGCTTGACCTGAGGGGAAACAGGAAACCGGTACATTAAAAAAAAGATCGATGCGACTATTTATCACAAAGAGCTAGCAAAGTGAGTTGTGAAAAGAGCATAGCAAAAAGAAAGGAAGCCCTATTTGTTCTTGGACCAGCGACTTTAGGGACATCATAATATTAATATGTGAACACGAAACTGAAGTACCGATTTATAATATTAATTATACAAGAATGATAAGAAAATTTCTATAATTCGCAAGATTCTTTGCGACAGATGTGCACAAAATATGATGTATATACATAGCTGTTAGTAGTGGTACGTTCTCTATCACACAGTAAAATTTCCAATAGGTGAACATCGAAAATTGAAGTGCTAACCACTTATGCCCTTAGTAACAACATTATATGAAAACGCATTCTCGGAATGTATGTATTTACATGGTTCATTTTCAGTAACAAGTGGATACTGGGCAGCTACAATATGATAACTGCTATGTCGACAATGTTGTCAGCAAAGGAAATCAAAATATCATAGTAACAAAGTCTGTAAATAGCGTTGTAATTGGCTTCCTTCCAGTCACGAAAACTGACTGTGGCCTCAAGAGCACTGTGTTAACCACATGCACATTGGTTGCGCCTATTGGTTAAGGATGACATGGCGGTCAGTCAGTACTGTTGGGCCTGTTCAGAAAGAGTTTCATTATGGGCATAGTCATTTCGCTTACTGTTTTGTAAGAGTGGCTTTGTCATCCTTTGGTGCCATTACCAGAAAATCTGAAGTTCCGGTAAGTTAATAATTTTTAATTTCTTCATTTTGAGTGACTCCGATTTCCGACTTCCTTCATTATACAGGAACTTTATCTGTTTTAGGCTATGCCTAGAAGGAGAATGCTAATGGATCAGAGTGAAAGACACAGTTCTAGACAGAAGAGAAATCAAAGACTTATTCCAATAATATTCATAGCTACAGCACAGCACATGCTGTGGCCAGTTCTGAGGCCAAAATTTCAGATACAGTTTTTAATGGAGTATATTACTTCAAGATACACGACTTTTTTATCATAGGTCAGGTCCAATGACTTCTATGTATGCTTGATCACTATGTTATGCACAATGATAACTTTTTTGACATTGACACTGCTATTTGCTATAGCCTGAATGAACAACCAGATCAGTTGTGCAATACTGATAACACTGTAAAGCATGACATTTCTATGGAATTAGAATGCACTAATACTGTGTGTTCTTTCACTGTGATGAAAGATTATTGTGCAAAAGTGAAAAATGAAAATGGAGAAATTTGTGTGGTTATTATGGTTAATAAAAATTTAGACATCTGGTGTTACAGTGATGCAGCTCAAACAGATGTTACTGCTGTTTTTACCACAGTTAATGGAGAGCCACCCATCAAAAGAAAAATGGGGCATTCTTTATAAAAACACTGCTATATTCAAAAACATCTAAGTTTTAGATTCCCCACTGTACCATCTGCATATCAATTATTATTTCATAATGTAGACACTGGGTGAAATGCTAATTTGTTCCACATTACATTAAATACATCCAATTTGAGAGAACCTAGAAATGAAGTTACTATGTTTCAATATTCATGCCATCACCTTTCAATTAGAGATGATTTCAGAGTTTCACATCATTCACAAAAATTATTTTTGTAGTGGATTGTTGTATGTATGTATTTATGTATTAACAGTAAGAGGCTCCATATCATAAGGCGAAATGAGCTTTCATAAAGTCAGAAATTTGTAATAACTTACATGATCATTTACAACTAAACTCGAATGATGCTGTAAATACTGAAAGAAGATTTATTTTGCCTTCTTCATTTAATGGTTCCCCAATAAATATATATCAGAATTGTTGGGCTGCAATGTCCAGTGTTCAGTATTTTGGGAAACCTTCGTTATTTGCAAAAATGATTTGCCAGAAGTTATTAACAACATTGATTCACATAAAACTGGTAATTCACATCAAGAAATCATTGTGCAAGAGTTCAAGGCTAACAGGCAATCACTTACATAACTGAATTTTAGAAAAGTGGGTTGCCACATCCTCTAATTTTTATCACTTTATGTGATATTGATGAAATAGTAGACATTTGTGATACTGATAAAATCATATGTGCAGAAATTCCAGATATTCGAATGCACTGTAATCCACAAGAATATGTTGTGAAACATATGATACATGGACGATGTGGTGCACCTAATGAAAGCTCATTGTGTTTGAGAGATGGGAAATGTACAAAAAATTCCTAAAGAATTCTGTGACATCACATGATAATCAGTTCATGAATATCCATTGTACAGACAGTGTGATAACGGATTGAGTGTTATGTTCAAGGGCAATAACTTGACAGTTGTTACATTGTACCATACAATCTATATTTACTTGCTAAATTTGATTGCCTTGTGAATTTTGAAGTTTGCACTACAGTCAAAAGTGTTAAATACATTTATAAATACGTGTATAAAGGATATGATAGTGCAACTATAGAAGCAGGCAGTGAAAGAACACATGAGCAAATTTGTTAATGGCCGTTATTTCGGATCAGCTGAAGCATTGTGGCATATTTGTGAACTTTTAATGCATTTTCGGAAGTTCACTCTTCTAGGCTTGATATTTATTTACCACACATGCAAAATGATTACTTAAGAGTAAGACAAGAACAAAATGCAGTTGAAGACATGAAAAAACAACAAGTTGTTATCATTCTTTGCATTATATGAAACTCATCTTTTGGCAAATGTTCACCGTAATACTTACATTCCTTTACACTATGTTTGGACAGATGCTGGAAAAAATGGAGAAAGAGCAAACATGGTGGTGATAAAATTATTACACACATTACATAGTGTTTCTAGGGACATTGAACTTTTTCATTTACATTTGCTGTTATTCCATGTTTGTAGCCCTAAGTCATCTGAAGGTTTTAGAACTTATACTGGAATAGTTTTTATACATTCACTGAAGTGTGCTATCTTAACATTTCTTCAAACAATAACGAGTGGCATGAATATTTAAATGAAGCAAAAAAACTGAATTTGCCAACGCAAATGCATGATTTATTTGGTGTAATTTGTTCACTGTACCAATCAGCAGATGATTATGCATTGTTGCTTGAGTTTATAATATTTATTTGTGAAGATTTCTTAAGGGAATACAATGAAGAAATTTCTTACAGCATAACCCTATTAGAAATCTATGATATTTTGAATGGTCATAAATTGACATGTCGATTACTTGGACTATCTGTTCCAGCGTTAATGCCAGAATTTCCTGATGTAAATATTTTAGATACAAACCATGATGATTTAAAATTTGATGAGCCTTATGAAAGGATTAACTGTGAATAGTGTATTATAAGTGATTGTGTTATTCATGAACTTCAGTTCCATGACACTGGCTCAAATGTGTTTCACTTAACTGCTCAAGCAAGTTGTGGTAAAACATTCACACAAATTCCAATTATTCATAAATTAAATTCATAATATCTGAATTGCATTGCAACAGCCTTTAGGGGCATAGCTTAAACTCTTCTTATTGGAGAATAACCATGTACAATGTACTTAAATTGCCAATGTCAGTTTTGGAAAAGTCAGTGGCCAATATAACATCAAGCAGTAACTACAGTAAGCACATGTACAGTAAGCATATTAATTGATTCTTATTGATGATGTTTCCATGTGACCACTTCAAGTATTGCAACATATAGACAGATTACTTAGATGTATGTGTACAGATGAATATAGTAAATATAAAACTGTTGTTCTGTGGGAGATTTTTACTAAATTTTATGTGTTGATCCACAAGGATCTCATGTAACCTTACTTGAGAATTTCATTACAAATTGAAATTAGTTTTATAAATTTCAGCATGTAACTATAAAATATGAGGATTTTGCCATATAAAGTAGAGTTTGTGAACTTTTTTAAAGAAATTGGTAATGAACAAGGAAGGAAATTTCCACACTTTCATTGCAATATTATTGAAATAACACAGCTGTTAGTCGATGATCAAAATAAGATCATTTATAGATATTTATAGCAATATTGCAGAAAACATTGTATCCAATACCTGTTAAAGTCCGTTATCCTAGCACAAAAAATGATGATTGTTCCACAATAAATAACGAATACTCAGTGCTACACCAAGTGAAATAAAAATTTATCACAGATATAATAAAATAACTTGGAATAATTAATATGAAATTAATAATTGCTATCCACTGGAGTTTTTGAATTCTCTGCCTATGAGTTGCTCACCGCTACACAAATTACAATTAAAAAGTAACTACATTGTTATTCTTATTAGATAGATAAACATAAAATAAGGATTAGTTAAGGGAACCGCAAAGCATGTCAGATGTTTGTATAATAAAGCTACTGATTGCCAAGTTTTAACTGGAATCAGACAAAGTAAATGATATTCGATTCTGTGTGTAAATATGACTTATTTGGATACTGTTTTACCTTTTCATTTCCAAAGAACACAATTCCCAATTAGTTCTGCATTTTATTACAATTAATGAGTCATAAGGAGAAACATTCGAAAAAGTTAAGTTTTCTTAAGAAAACCAGTTTTTACACATTGTTAGTCGTATTTGTAAACAATTAACAATGAAACTTCCTGGCAGATTAAAACTGTGTGCCCGACCGAGACTCGAACTCGGGACCTTTGCCTTTCGCGGGCAAGTGCTCTACCAACTGAGCTACCGAAGAATGACTCACGTCCGGTACTCACAGCTTTACTTCTGCCAGTACCTCGTCTCCTACCTTCCAAACTTTACAGAAGCTCTCCTGCGAAACTTGCAGAACTAGCACTCCTGAAAGAAAGGATATTGCGGAGACATGGCTTAGCCACAGCCTGGGGGATGTTTCCAGAATGAGATTTTCACTCTGCAGCGGAGTGTGCGCTGATATGAAACTTCCTGGCAGATTAAAACTGTGTGCCCGACCGAGACTCGAACTCGGGACCTTTGCCTTTCGCGGGCAAGTGCTCTACCAACTGAACTACCGAAGCACGACTCACGTCCGGTACTCACAGCTTTACTTCTGCCAGTACCTCGTCTCCTACCTTCCAAACTTTACAGAAGCTCTCCTGCGAAACTTGCAGAACTAGCACTCCTGAAAGAAAGGATATTGCGGAGACATGGCTTAGCCACAGCCTGGGGGATGTTTCCAGAATGAGATTTTCACTCTGCAGCGGAGTGTGCGCTGATATGAAACTTCCTGGCAGATTAAAACTGTGTGCCCGACCGAGACTCGAACTCGGGACCTTTGCCTTTCGCGGGCAAGTGCTCTACCAACTGAGCTACCGAAGCACGACTCACGTCCGGTACTCACAGCTTTACTTCTGCCAGTACCTCGTCTCCTACCTTCCAAACTTTACAGAAGCTCTCCTGCGAAACTTGCAGAACTAGCACTCCTGAAAGAAAGGATATTGCGGAGACATGGCTTAGCCACAGCCTGGGGGATGTTTCCAGAATGAGATTTTCACTCTGCAGCGGAGTGTGCGCTGATATGAAACTTCCTGGCAGATTAAAACTGTGTGCCCGACCGAGACTCGAACTCGGGACCTTTGCCTTTCGCGGGCAAGTGCTCTACCAACTGAACTACCGAAGCACGACTCACGTCCGGTACTCACAGCTTTACTTCTGCCAGTACCTCGTCTCCTACCTTCCAAACTTTACAGAAGCTCTCCTGCGAAACTTGCAGAACTAGCACTCCTGAAAGAAAGGATATTGCGGAGACATGGCTTAGCCACAGCCTGGGGGATGTTTCCAGAATGAGATTTTCACTCTGCAGCGGAGTGTGCGCTGATATGAAACTTCCTGGCAGATTAAAACTGTGTGCCCGACCGAGACTCGAACTCGGGACCTTTGCCTTTCGCGGGCAAGTGCTCTACCAACTGAGCTACCGAAGCACGACTCACGTCCGGTACTCACAGCTTTACTTCTGCCAGTACCTCGTCTCCTACCTTCCAAACTTTACAGAAGCTCTCCTGCGAAACTTGCAGAACTAGCACTCCTGAAAGAAAGGATATTGCGGAGACATGGCTTAGCCACAGCCTGGGGGATGTTTCCAGAATGAGATTTTCACTCTGCAGCGGAGTGTGCGCTGATATGAAACTTCCTGGCAGATTAAAACTGTGTGCCCGACCGAGACTCGAACTCGGGACCTTTGCCTTTCGCGGGCAAGTGCTCTACCAACTGAACTACCGAAGCACGACTCACGTCCGGTACTCACAGCTTTACTTCTGCCAGTACCTCGTCTCCTACCTTCCAAACTTTACAGAAGCTCTCCTGCGAAACTTGCAGAACTAGCACTCCTGAAAGAAAGGATATTGCGGAGACATGGCTTAGCCACAGCCTGGGGGATGTTTCCAGAATGAGATTTTCACTCTGCAGCGGAGTGTGCGCTGATATGAAACTTCCTGGCAGATTAAAACTGTGTGCCCGACCGAGACTCGAACTCGGGACCTTTGCCTTTCGCGGGCAAGTGCTCTACCAACTGAGCTACCGAAGCACGACTCACGTCCGGTACTCACAGCTTTACTTCTGCCAGTACCTCGTCTCCTACCTTCCAAACTTTACAGAAGCTCTCCTGCGAAACTTGCAGAACTAGCACTCCTGAAAGAAAGGATATTGCGGAGACATGGCTTAGCCACAGCCTGGGGGATGTTTCCAGAATGAGATTTTCACTCTGCAGCGGAGTGTGCGCTGATATGAAACTTCCTGGCAGATTAAAACTGTGTGCCCGACCGAGACTCGAACTCGGGACCTTTGCCTTTCGCGGGCAAGTGCTCTACCAACTGAACTACCGAAGCACGACTCACGTCCGGTACTCACAGCTTTACTTCTGCCAGTACCTCGTCTCCTACCTTCCAAACTTTACAGAAGCTCTCCTGCGAAACTTGCAGAACTAGCACTCCTGAAAGAAAGGATATTGCGGAGACATGGAAGGTAGGAGACGAGGTACTGGCAGAAGTAAAGCTGTGAGTACCGGACGTGAGTCGTGCTTCGGTAGTTCAGTTGGTAGAGCACTTGCCCGCGAAAGGCAAAGGTCCCGAGTTCGAGTCTCGGTCGGGCACACAGTTTTAATCTGCCAGGAAGTTTCATATCAGCGCACACTCCGCTGCAGAGTGAAAATCTCATTCTGGAAACATCCCCCAGGCTGTGGCTAAGCCATGTCTCCGCAATATCCTTTCTTTCAGGAGTGCTAGTTCTGCAAGTTTCGCAGGAGAGCTTCTGTAAAGTTTGGAAGGTAGGAGACGAGGTACTGGCAGAAGTAAAGCTGTGAGTACCGGACGTGAGTCGTGCTTCGGTAGCTCAGTTGGTAGAGCACTTGCCCGCGAAAGGCAAAGGTCCCGAGTTCGAGTCTCGGTCGGGCACACAGTTTTAATCTGCCAGGAAGTTTCATATCAGCGCACACTCCGCTGCAGAGTGAAAATCTCATTCTGGAAACATCCCCCAGGCTGTGGCTAAGCCATGTCTCCGCAATATCCTTTCTTTCAGGAGTGCTAGTTCTGCAAGTTTCGCAGGAGAGCTTCTGTAAAGTTTGGAAGGTAGGAGACGAGGTACTGGCAGAAGTAAAGCTGTGAGTACCGGACGTGAGTCGTGCTTCGGTAGTTCAGTTGGTAGAGCACTTGCCCGCGAAAGGCAAAGGTCCCGAGTTCGAGTCTCGGTCGGGCACACAGTTTTAATCTGCCAGGAAGTTTCATATCAGCGCACACTCCGCTGCAGAGTGAAAATCTCATTCTGGAATTAACAATGGTTTAAATTTTATACTTATAAACCTAGTGAGGAAAGATATTTATTTATTTATTTATTTAACCTGATCAGATTAGGGCCATCAGGCCCTCTCTTACATCAGACCAGTGTTTCACACATGCAGCACTTCACACATCAGAGTTACATCATGACAATACTTTAAATAAGAAAATTAGATTACTCTAGTCACAATATGAATAAAGAATAATGACTAAGACTTAATAAAGTAAGTACTGGCAGTATTTTTACGACAGGTGCTATACATACAAATTATGATAAAAGTAATAATAGTAACAGTAAAAAAATTAAATAATAATGATAAACATGAGAAAAATTGGCAATAGTAATGAAGATTTGTGCAAATGTACATTAATATCTTGGTGTGTAAAGTAGATGTTTACTAGTATAGCGAGTTTTGGGGGAGGGAGACTTAAGGAGGGGGAAAGAGGGAAGTAATGAGGTGAAGTGCATTCGTGTACAAAGGAAAGCATTACTGTTGCTTAAGTAGATATGACATTAACTGTTTTTTGAAGCTGGACATGTTTTTAAGTTCTCTAACATACCGAGGGAGGTTGGAGAAGGCGACTGAGCGTTGCAGTGGAACAGAGAGGATTTTATTATGATGGGAACGTGTGTTTCTGTCATGTTGTTCAGACATAAGCGTTAAGGACGAGGAGAGATATGAGGGACAGTGTATATTTATAAGGCAGTAGATGAGACAGAGGGTATGGAAATCTCTGCGTTTGTCTGCACGCAGCCAGGACAATTTTGCATATGCTGGTGAAATGTGATCAAAAAGTCGAATGTCACAGATATATCGGACACAGGCGTTCATGACCAGTTCCAGACGTCGCGAGTTTTCCTGAGAGAGGCCTTGTAGGATAATATCGCTGTAATCAATGATTGGGAATATAAGCGTTTGTACCAATTTCTTTTTCAGATCGAAAGGGAAGAGTTTTTTTATATTTTTGTAGGACATGAAGGGATGTTGATGCTTTTTTGCACACTGCAGTTACGTGGTCTGTCCAATTTAGATTTTCATCTATTATTACTCCCAAACTCTTTGCTGAGGGAGAGAAGTTAATATTTGTTTCATTTAGGATAAGAGATGGTACGTATTCCCGATGTTTTGGGTTAATGAGCTTAGAGTGACCAACAAGTACCGCTTGGGTTTTAGATGGGTTTAGTTTTAGTCCTATGTCCTGTGCTCATTTTGATAGTGCATCGAGGTCAGTATTGAAGTTTTCAATAGCTTTATTCAGATTATTTGGTTCCGCACTTAGATACAACTGAAGGTCATCAGTTTACATATGATATTTGCAATAAGTCAGAACCGATGACACATCATTGACATACAGAGAGAAGAGTATGGGACCTAGTACTGAGCCTTGGGGAACGCCTGACACTACCTGCCGCCATTGTGATTTTATATTCCCGGACAGGACGCGTTGCTGACGAGACGTCATGTATGAGCGAAACCATTGCACTGCACTGGGTGAGAAATTTAGACCGCTAAGTTTGGCTAGTAAGATGTCGAAGTCGACAGTATCAAATGCTTTGCTGAAATCTAAGAAGCAAATGATAGTCGTTTCTTGTCTGTCCATGGCAAGTTTCAGGTCATCTGTCACCTTTATCAGTGCGGAGGTTGTGCTTCGATGTTTACGGAAACCTGATTGGTATTCGTCTAGTAGGTTGTTAGTAGTTAGGTAGTTGGTGAGCTGGTCATGGACTATATATTCTAAGGCCTTTGATAGTGCAGGAAGAAGGCAGATGGGGCGGTATTCAGAGGGTGCTGTGGCGATGTCCTTTTTAGGCAGTGGCTTAATTTGTCCCAGTTTTCAGGCCTCAGGGAAAACCCTTGTGATTAGTGAGTCGTTGAAAATGTCTGTTATAGAGGGCAGTAGTTGATCAATAATAAGTTTTACCATCTGGATAGTGATGCCATCATGTCCAGTAGATGCTGATCTAATCCGCATTATGGCTTTCTTGACAGTATTGCAAGTGACGTGCCGTAGATAGAATTTTTCTTTTCTACAGTCGTTCATCCCCATGAAGTAATCAATGATTCTCTGTTTTTTTTGCGGTTCAATTGTGGTTGCAGGTAATGTGAAGAATCGGTTTAGTTCTTCAGCTGGGACCATGGGATTTTCTGCAACTCTTATTTTGCCTAAACCGAGACTACTGAGATTTTTCCACAGAATAGCTGGTCTACATCTATTGTCAGCTAATGTACGGGCATGCCTGAGCTTAGCGTTTCTCACCGCTTGACTGACTTTGTTTCACTTCTGCTTGTATACAATGTGATTTTCAGGTGTAGGGTGTATCTTGTATGCTCAATGAGCAGCGTCTCTGAGATTCATGAGCTGTTTTAGTTCATCAGTCAGCCAAGGTGCAGGTTTCCTTTTTACTTTTCTGGTCTTTATTGGAGCGTGTTTGTCATATAGTTTAGTAATTTTGGTACTGAAATCTTGGAGTTTGTCGTTTATGTCCATGAGGACAAAAGAATAAAATATTGTTTATATTGAGGTTTTGTATTATTTGGTTGTAGAATAAAGGAATTATTTCCCTCACTTTTGTCTTTTATTCTCTCGTGCTTTCTTACTCCTTTCCTCACAGCATTCCAGTAAGACTCAAGAATCAGCATAGCGTTTAGGTAAGAACTAGGAATCTGCACACAAATAAAATTCAATTACTTATATTTAAAAAATTGAGTTTCGTTATTTTGTTAAAAAAAGTCGAATTTCGATCATGGGCAGTACTGGTAGTTATTATTATACTTCTTTTATTTCCTAACATAATATGTAGTTCATAGCAGGAGTGATTTAGAGGTGATTTGTAGAATTTATTAACACAATACTAGAAGTAAATCTTTCCAGATATACAAAATGGAATTTATATTCTGGTGCAAAAGTAACTGGTAGGCTTCAGGTAGGGAACTGGAAAACAGTACTTAGAAACAAATGGAACTGTAGCTCATTGACCATGTATATAAATTCTAAGAATATACTGTGTCTCAAACATGTCTAAAACTGTAAAAATATTGTCTGTAAGTTGGCAGAATTAAAGTACAATACTTTACTTGCTTTCATGAAATAATCCTTCAGGACAGTGTAAATAGCTTCGAGAGTGACAAGTATTATTTCACTTAATGCTTGTTTTGAAATTTTAAAAGCCTTTTCTTGATTCCCATAGCTCCTGTTCCCAGGTATTTAACGTCACCGTCAGTCAAATATATGGCGAAATTGCTCTCATCATAAATATTTAATATACTAGGTGTTATGAGTGTCAAAAGACATTTACATGTTTTTGAATCCATGCTAAAATAATTAGGGAGTCGTCGTGGTCGCCCTGCAACTTCTGAAGTAAATTATGTGCAAAATCTCCTTCACTTGAGCAACCACTGTGTGGAACATTTTGATCTATGTTTCTGTTCCTCAGATTTTGTTTTCATTTTTTTAGAAACAAATTTTGAGCAACCACTGTGTAGAACATTTTGGTCTATGTTTCTGTTTCTCACAGTTTGTCTTCATTTTTTTTAGAAACAAATTTGTGAACACAGACCATAGTAGAATTCCCCCCCCCCTTTCTGAATGAAGTTAATAAATTTTGAGGTTATTGTAAGAGAGTGTAATTGCTTACCATTAAAATTTCTTTTCTATACTGAGAGATGGTGGGTGAGCAATAGAAAGAACCTTGTGTTGTGTGTACATATCATATTTACAGCGATCTACTGCATACACAGACGTTTCTGTGGATATCTGCACAGACAGATCCTTGTTTGTGGATGGGATTTAAGGCTGTTATTAGCATGAGTTGCCTTTATTGTTCGGTAAGATGCTGAAGCTTTAGTCTTATTTCCTATTTTGTTTAACTACAGGCAGTCTGAAGATGCTGAAAAAACGAAATAGTAACAGAATAAATGTCTTATAACACAGCTGAAGTGAATTTCATTAGTCATTACCATGGTAACCCACATAAATCACCAAGCAACACCCTAATTTTTTCCAAGAAGTTTCAGAATTGTATAGATGTTACATGGACTTTATGCCACGATATTTTGGATGGCAACCATTCATCCAGCTTCAGATTAATGTTTTACTGGGTGTTTTACAGAGGGAAAATTCCAAGAATCACAACACCTATTTACTAAGCCAACTTCGTGGTACCCAAAGTACCACCCAAAGAGTGAGTACAGGAAACAATCTACAGCCGATCCAACCCACTGTTGTGCTTGGTAGATACAAATACTACTCACCGTGTGAACAAGTTGTTAGCTGTCACACATTTGACTCGATATATCAGTCTGTAGCATCTGAAATTGGTTAAAATACACATATTATTCGTGGATACGTTGAGAGAAGCATTAGCTTAAGTTATATGAAAACGGTCATCATTCTTCCATATGTGTAGCTCAAATCAGCAACCTGTAAACATGTTTTCACTTGTTAATGAGGCAGCGTACCGCACACTACCTCCATGATGTAACGAAAATACACGCAAAGCTACATCAGAAAAGAGGAAAAGAAAAATTGTATTAGTCATATAGATCTTGCATATTGTCTCAAGAACATCTCCACTAAAACGACCTGTCAAAAAATCAGATAAAAAAATCATCAGAGAACTATTGGATATGTGATTGATAAACTGATCCAGGTTCTACATCCTGATTATCATCACAGATCACAATAGTACCCCCTTGGCATATCCCTGAGATTTGTAAATCCTTGTCATTTACTACCAAAAACAACACAATATTTTACCAGGAACAACAAGAAAAATAGATGATTAGCAGCATGAATATATTGAGCTCAAATGTTACAACACAATACAGAATTTTTCATCTGAGGATCAGCACAAAGATTCTTGTTGCAGCTAAAATCTATTTTCCTGTTTCTCCATTAAATGCAATACACAATCTGAATGATTCATCCATACCCTCATATTAATACTGTTTCCTCATTCTACAGAATGCTTGTTGCATTATTATCTCATACTTCCATTGTCCGCTGTGTACACAAATCATCCAAACTGGTTGCCTTTATTCCACACGAAAATGATGGAGTAACATTTGGGACTCAAAAGTATAAAGGAATCTTTTAAGGCACACCATCCATATCTGAAATCAAAATGTAAATTAGTATCATTTAAGTAACTCTTATTTACATATATTTCATACTTCAGGCCGAATTTTTAGAAGAGATTGTTCCAGAGTGTAGGCCCACAGGCCTGTTCAAAAAGAGATTTCATGTTCCGCAGGATGTCCAAAATAATCCACTTCTCATGTTATTAGTTCCACAGAAAGATTATGTTCATATAACACTGGAGACAAAAAATGTAGAAAAACGTATATTCATACATAGATCAAATCAAGAATTATCGTAAATTGTAAATCCTCCTACTTGCTTTAACATTATTAACATAATGTGGTCTCTGATATTGTTCTAGTAACTCTCCTTGGCCCCTGCCATGCACAGAATTACGGATGGACAAGTATCATCACAACCAACATGGAAAAGAAAGTTTGTTCCTCGTTACTGGCATCCTCAACATAGGGCAGTCCAATTCCTTCAGGTACCTGCAGGAAAGATTCGTAAACTTTCATTTTCAGTTTGTTGATTCTGTTGTGACATGTGTGAAAAGCCCCAGTGCATACTCTACTAGTCAGCTACAGGCAATAATTGGGGCTGCACAAGCACCAAGCAAAGCAAGGGCGGCAGGTTTCTGGCGGCCACCACAGAGGTCACTAAATGCAAGGGATTACATTGCACATCACTTTTGATGTGCAGTCAATTGCCTGATGATATAGTATCACTCTGAGCTAGCAGCCAATAGTGCAGAGACGTGGTGTATTTCACGTCAGCAGCCAAAAGTGTAAAGCCATAGTATGACACCATGATGTTAAATAAATCGTGCTCCACTGCTTAGATGGCAGTCAGCTCTGAAGTGCAATTTCTGAGCGGAGTTCTGGATTTCAGGAGTAGAAGGTCTAGTAAGAGGTGTTGCAGTGCATCTCTTCAAGTGCGTTTACATCTAATCATGACAGCTGCATTGTATCAGACCAAAGAGAGACTCCTTTGACAGGTTTACAACAGGACAAAGACTGTGTTGTGAAATTTGGCTTAGTCTGTGACAGGGCTGTTATGCACTTCTGTTGTACACTGGACTTGAAGTTGAGAATTTGTGCTCTTGTAAGATTGCACTGTAATCGTTTCAGTAGTTAATGTGTTAGAAGGCGTAGCTATTGTGAAGTGACACTGACATCAGCGGCACCTCGATGAATCAGACACATCAAAGCGGATATTCGAGTGTGACAATTATGTTTTTTTTTTTAACCCAATGAAGTTGTACAGACCTGTGCAATACTACGTTCGCATCGTTGACTCATCAGACCACCGCAGTATCTTAGATGTGGTGCATTTACGATGGTGTGGACTGACTGGTTTTGGACAGCGCAGTATCAGGAACTACTGAACATTTTTAAAGTTCTGTCTTTATTTTTGAAACACTTCTCTCTAGCCTATGCGCCGTTTGAACGCTTTTATCTTGTAATTCTAGTTGAGAACTATAATCTGTTTTCAGTTCCATTTCAGGTGCCAGATCACAATGACCTTGTGGTACAAGTCCTGCTGTCCATTAGCAACAAGCAGGAACAGCTGCTACAAAGGCTGTATGGAAGGGACCACCGGCAAGAGGAAGTCAGGACACCACTAGCATTCCACCAACGAAGAAAATGTGGGACTAGTTACATTGCCTGAATAGACAACACCTCATGGTCCACAGGAGACAGGTGATGTTACACAATGAACTTGTTTATTATCCAGTGATGGAACAGACATTTACAGGTTGGTGCAGGGGTGTCCGCAGGTTTTCGTGTCAGTAGGGGCAAAACATTTTCCTCATAATATGATCTAGGATTTTTTAGGACTTCGTTATCTGTTCATCATTTCCCCATGTTAATTTCTTCAAAGCACTTTTATTATCTGGTCAGTGTTACAAACATAAACATGCCAGCAGTATAATTAAGAGAAAAACATGGTTTTACATTCCCAGATATTGCTTTTTACGCCATTTACGCTATTTTCTGTTGGTTGCGCTGTAAGCTGTATTCTCTCATCTGATTGTTTCGACATCGAACTTCAAATTGATTTAAGAAGAAACAACATGGTGTTCCCTGTCACGCTCACACAGTACTTGTAGGATAATGTATAACATAAAACTGTAAATAGTAGGACAAAGAAGCCATAGCCCCACTCTATATTGTCGCCAAATTTATTCAATATGGCGACTATAGATGTGACAGCATCACAGTGACGTCATGTAGGCAACTTCAAATTTTAATGGAAAAAAGGTCAAATGGGCTACCTCCATTAACCTAACCCCACCCCCTCCAAACCCCTCCGATCCCCCCTCTCCTCCCTTCCTGCCACAACTGCGAAACCTTCCAGAGTCACTTCACACGCTTTTGTGGTAAACAGGCCCTGGAACCTAAAACAGCTGCAATATCTGATTTTCCACACCAAAACGATAATATTTGGAAGTCGACATAAATATCTCTGTTTGGACTCTGCTACTCACTCCAACTGCCATCTAGTGGCAGCTTCAAACTGGGCAGGTCAGATTGTCCAGTATAGTCTGCTCCCTGTCGGAAGAATTTGCAACCTACGTGCGGAAGTGGATCTCCCAGGTCCACTGTGCGCGCAGGTAGGATTAGCTGTTGTAACGGCCGACCGGGTAGCTGCGAGACCCCGTAGTGGACGGGCGTGTATGTCTTCCAGCTAAGCCAGGAGCCACAGTTGGCGCGCTGCCTGTGCAAGTTGTAAAGTTTAATGTAATAAACAATTATACCAGACTACTTGTTCCGTCTAGTTAGTGTGAGTGGAAATAAGGGGAGGACAGTAAGTCTTCTCGCACTATACATTCACACTCCAATGTGCCACCACGGGAGGAAGAGCCCGCGCGCACATTTTTTGGTCCTCCGGGCCGGATACAGTGACCACGCGGAATTTACGTTCGCGCGGATTTATTTTCCGGTATTTGTGAACTTCTAAAAAAGCACGTGTGAGCTGCACACGTTATCGGTTTCGTTGTTGACTGCTATCGAGTGTCCCAAGACCTGTTCGGGCCTTCGACAATAACAGCCTTAACAACGGCGATCGGGGACATAGTTAATGTGTCTCTAATTCAAACGCGAGAGGCACAGAAACGCGTAGGTGCCAGCATCATCGGTGACGTCACGTCCTGCTCCCGCCGAAACTTCGCGCCGTCGGAGACTGCAGCGCCTACCACGCCAGCTGCTCGTGCCCGTGCCCGTGACGCCGCTGCTGTTCCAGTCCGCACTGCCTCGTATTGCCGCTGCAGCCTGGTAAGTGCAACTGTTGGCTTCCTGCTGTCATCTTCCTGGTCCTAAAATGGAACCCTCAGAGAAAACAAAATTAGTCAAGCAGAGAGGTGTAGCAAAGGCCGCTCTCGCACGCTTAGCAAGCTTTGTGCAGTCTGCAGACAGTGCCAGCATCGAAATGTTGGAATCAGAATTAAGTCGATTGACTCGGATTCAGACTGATTTTGAGTCGTCTCAAACACGGCTGGTAATTGAAGACGAATCAGCAGATCATAGTAAGGACAGGGTAGAGAATTCGAGGATTCGTGGGACTTTGTTGAATCCAATATCAAGGGTTCAATGAAGCGGTACACCCAGCTTCTGCAGCCTTTGGGCTCGAATCCATCAGGCAGTGTCAGTTCTTTGAAACTACCCGCTATTAACCTGCCAAATTTTGAAGGTGACTACCTAAGTGGTCATCATACAGGGATACGTTTTTGAGTCTCATTATGAATAACAATTCAATTGATGACGTTCAAAAACTTCATTACCTTAATTCGTCTTTGCGAGGTGAAGCTAAGGACCTTTTGAAGCATATACCTGCCACAACAGGAAATCTATCAATAGCCTGGGGACTTATTACGCAGAGGTATAATAACCCAAAAATAATTGCAGCCAGACATGCTAAGGCTTTGTTGGCCTTGCCTACAGTCGGCCATGGCGCAGCGAGCGATTATAGGCAACTAATTAATCACGTATGCAGCCATTTGAAGGCCTTAGAAGCTCTCAAACCTGATGTTCCACTTCATGAAGTTATTCTTTCGGAAGAGATTCTGTCTAATTTGCGACCCACGGATCGTCATGAGTGGGAGGTAAAGATGTCTGGGTCCACATTCACCACATTAATCAACTAATAGATTTTTTGGAAACAAAATGTCAGGCCCTTGAGTTGATCAGTTTCAGGGATAACACCTCAAGGGATTTGCAAATAAATGCCAATAATTTAAATCAAACAAGACATGTGAGGAGGGCTCATCTTGCTAATGTTGATGCTGAGGAATCATGTAAATTTTGTAGTGAACCTCATACTATCACTAAATGCAAAGGGTTTCAGGCACTAAACGTCGATGAGCGGCGGGCATATGTGACAAAAAATAAGCTTTTTTTTGTTCATCCACTCTGGTCATTTCTCGACTAAATGCAGGATTCCTCCTTGTAAGACCTGTAAAGGAAGGCACAACATACTGCTCCACAAGCCTGCTGAACCAAGGAATGGGCAGAATAGTGAACCAGGAGGCCATTCCTTAGCCCATCAAGCTACGAACGGGAAAGCAAACATCCATTGTAATGTTTTGTTGGCAACAGCTGTTGTCAAAATTAAAGACAGCAT
Source organism: Schistocerca cancellata (assembly GCF_023864275.1). Lineage (NCBI taxonomy): Eukaryota > Metazoa > Arthropoda > Insecta > Orthoptera > Acrididae > Schistocerca > Schistocerca cancellata. The sequence goes on along the minus strand of NC_064626.1, from coordinate 724,545,258 downwards.
GGGTAGACAGCAGGTTTGCAGAGTTCTGCTAGACAGTGCGAGTCAGCTATCCTTTATATCTAAGGCCATGGCAGAGAAATTAAAACTGCAACGAAGTAAGCATTCGCTTCCTGTGAAGGGTATAAACAATGCCTTTGCAGCCTCAGTGTCTTACACTTGTGATGTTGAACTGTCGTCTAGGCTCAACGACTTTCATATCAGAACCACTTGTGCCATCATAGATCATATCACCAGTGACCTACCGGCGAGCAAGATAGACACAAGGTCCTGGAGGGTCCCATGTAATCTTCCGCTCGCTGATCCAGAATTCAACAAGCCTGCCACAGTAGATTTAATTCTTGGTGCTGAGGTTTTCTGTGACGTTATTTGTAAGGAAAGGCTGGTGAAACCAAGTCATCCTTCACTGGTCGAAACAAGATTTGGCTGGATTTTGTCTGGTAGGATGCCTTCAGCAGCATGCAACATGCCTCGTTCTACACTGTCCTTGTGCTTTGTTAGAGGTGACAATTTAGACGCCAAACTGCAAATGTTTTGGGAGTTAGAGGAACTGTCTACGAAAACGATGAGTAGGTAGGATAAAATATGTGAGGCTCACTTTCAGCGCCACACCGCACGAGATGAAGAAGGGAGATTTGTGGTTCGACTACCAGTGAAACCTGACTGTAAATCATTAGACAAATCACGACAACAAGCATCTCGGAGACTGGCGCATCTTGAGAGGAGGTTTAAAAGGCAACCGAATCTGCAGAAGGAATATGCTGCATTCATGCATGAATATGTCGAATCTGGGCACATGGAGATCTCTAATCCTCAAGGTATTATTGGTCCAAGGTGTTACCTTCCACATCATGCTGTCTTCAAAGAATGCAGCTCCACTACAAAGTTGAGGGTAGTATTTGATGGCTCTGCTGCCACTTCTAATGGAGTATCTCTCAATGATATCTTGATGGTTGGCCCCACTGTCCAGCCAGATTTATTTTCCATTATTATAAAATTTCGCTCTTTTAATGTGGCTCTGTCAGCTGACATAGCAAAAACGTATCGCCAGGTGTTTCTCCATCCTGATGATAGGAACTTCCAGAGAATTCTGTGGCGGGAATCACCATCTGAACCGATGCAAGAATATAGGCTGTGTACATTCACTTATGGAACCGCTCCTGCTGCCTTTCTTGCTACCAGATGTCTTCAACAGTTGGCATTGGAAAATCAAAACAAGTTTCCAATGGCGTCACAAGCCTTGATGTCTAGCTTTTATGTGGATGACTTCTTAGGTGGCTCAGCTACGGAAGCTAAAGCTCAGGAACTTCAAATCCAGCTGACTCAACTACTTGCTTCTGGGGGGTGCTTCAATAGTCACAAGGTCATGGAAAAAATTCCTGTGCAGGACAGAGAAACGTCTTTGCCTTGTCATCTTACTGGTGAACAAGCCATAAAAACGTTAGGGATATTATGGCACCCTGGCTCTGACACTTTCCAGTGCCATGTACAGCTGAAGAGTCTTCGGCTCTCAAAGGTTACCAAACGCAGTGTCCTGTCTACAATAGCATCAATCTATGACCCACTGGGGCTTTAAGGTCCAGCAGTCATAAGATGTAAATTGTTCTTGCAGCGCTTGTGGCAACTAAGCCTTGATTGGGATGAAATTCTTCCATCCAACCTCACTGATGAATGGAATGCTGTTTTTGTGCAAACGCCTTCTCTAAATGGTATTTTCATTAACTGGAAGATCATTCCTTGCCCCCAGCATGTTAAATTAGAAATTCATGGGTTTTGTGACGTTTCACAGTTGGCGTATGGTGCATGTGTATACGACAGATGTGTTCTTCCCAATAACAGTGTGTTGGTCTCATTGGCTGCAGCCAAATCTCTGGTTGCCCCTGTAAAACATCAGTCTCTTCCACGACTAGAATTGTGTGGTGTGCTGCTTCTTGCCCGACTCATTCACAAGGTGTCCAATGCCTTAGGCATCATAGATAGTGGCGTCATTCATTTGTGGACAGACTCCACAATAGTTCTCTGTTGGCTGCAGCGTAGTCCTTGTCACTGGAAAACCTTTGTTGCTAACAGAGTCTCTGAAATCCAGGAAATGAGTTCAGTTGCCAACTGGAGATATGTCAAATCAGAGGATAATCCTGCTGATCACGTGATATTAAACCAGCAGCCTTGAGTTCACCTGTTCAGTGGTGGTCTGGCCCATCATGGCTATCCACTTGCGACCGCGACTGCAACACTTGCACTCCACTTAGTGTAGAAGATGTGCCTGAGAGAAGGTGTACACAAGTATCCATGGTGTCGGTCATTACTCTTGATGATGAACTGCTGTGTAAATATTCATCATTCAAAAAAACTTATAGAATTTTGGCCTATGGACTGAGGTTTGCTAATAACACTAGGCTTCAGAAATCAGACAGGATAACTGGCCCACTCACTCCACAAGAATGCCACAACGCTATCAAAAGGGCATTTAGCGCAACTCAACACAGTGAATATGGTAATGAGATCGCTTTGTTGAAGGCCAGCTCCCCTATTCCACATAATAGCAAATTAGGGGATTTGCGATGCCGAAGGTATTTTACGAGTGGGAGAGAGATTAATGAATGCTGATGTACCATATTATAAGCACCATTCTATTATCGTACAATGCTGATGTACCATATTATAAGCACCATCCTATTATCGTACCGCCTAAGCATCATTTGACAAAAATTCTCATTATAGATGAACATGAAAATCTGTTGCACGCTGGGTCACAACTTTTATTGGCTATGTTGCGTAGGAGGTTTTGGATCCCCAATGGGCGTAACACAGTCAAGGGAGTTATCAGGAAATGTTTAAAATGCTTTAGGCTTAAGTCCAAGACAGCAGTTCAACTCATGGGTCAGCGACCTGCAGCTAGAGTAAACCAGTCTCATCCATTCCAGCACTGTGGAGTAGATTATGCAGGCCCTATTGCTGTAAAGCATGGTGGAAGGTGGAGTAAAGTTACCACCAAGGCTTATATTGCTTTATCCATTTGCATGGCAGCCAAGGCCATCCACTTAGAATTAGTTAGTGACTTGGTAACAAGTTCATTTTTGGCCGCCCTCAGGAGATTCATTGCAAGAAGAGGGAAACCTTCTCACATGTACAGTGACAATGGCACCATATTTGTAGGTGCAGACAGTGAGCTTAAACGTTTTCTCTCTAATGATGTTACTGTTGAAGGTGTGGTGAATTTTTCGACCTCAGAAGGAATTAGATGGAGGCTCACTCCACCTCGGGCCCCTCACTTTGGTGGACTCTGGGAGGCAGGAATCAAATGCATGAAGTCGCATCTCAAACGCGTCATCGGCAATGCAGTACTGACATTTCAAGAACTGACTACTGTGTTAATTCAGATAGAAGCATGCTTGAGTTCAAGGCCATTGTGTCTTCTCTCTGATGACCTAGATTCTCCTGCTGCTCTCACTCCTGGTCATTTCCTAATTGGACAGCCCCTTTGTGCTCATCCTGAACCCTCTGACCTTGAGGTTCCCGCCAACAGGTTGCACAGATGGCAACTTGTGCAGCAGTTGCATCAGTCCTTTTAGAAGAGGTGGTCCACAGAATACATACATGATCTGCAGCAACGCAAAAAATTGACATCGGAAGGAGCATGGCAACCCCAGATCGGCGATCCTGTGCTGGTCAAGGAGGATAATTTGCCTCCCTTGGTGTGGAGGCTGGGTGTCATTGACTAGCTGTTTCCTGGTCCTGATAAGTGTGTGCGTGTGGTGATGGTAAAAACTGCTAATGGGCAGATTAAGACGCCTATAGCAAAATTGTGTCCCCTACCTCAGCAGTGAATCGGTTAAGTGTTCCCCCAGATCTGTGTAGTGGTATATGATACAGGGCCACTGCCAAATTGCCATTTACTGGAATAACTTCATAATACATAAGATCAGCTTGGGAAGCTGTGGATGTTTCTTGTGGACTAACTACTGTTAGTATTGATTTCATGTTTTTATGCAGTATAATATTTATACTTTATTGTTTTGTGTCCTACATGTTAGTACCAATTGTGTTCCACATGCAGTGTGACAGAGGTGTTTTGGTGCTTTGGGCATCCCAAATGTTAGTGTATTCATGTTTTATGTGCATTGATATTGTGCCTCGTTATATTTTTATTGTTTACTTGTTTTGGTTTTGTTGTTAGTTAAAATTCTGGTATTTGTAAAATGAGAAAACTCATTTTAGAGTGGGAGTATGTTTGGACTCTGCTACTCACTCCAACTGCCATCTAGTGGCAGCTTCAAACTGGGCAGGTCAGATTGTCCAGTGTAGTCTGCTCCCTGTTGGAAGAATTTGCAACCTACATGCGGAAGTGAATCTCCCAGGTCCTTTGTGCGCACAGGTAGGATTAGCTGTTGTAACGGCCGACCAGGTAGCTGCGAGACCCCGTAGTGGACGGACGTGTATGTCTTCCAGCTAAGCCAGGAGCCGCAGTTGGCGCGCTGCCTCTGCAAGTTGTAAAGTTTAATGTAATAAACAATTATACCAGACTACTTGTTCTGTCTAGTTAGTGTGAGTGGAAACAAGGGGAGGACAGTAAGTCTTCTCGCACTATACATTCACACTCCAATGTGCCACCACGGGAGGAAGAGCCCGCGCGCACAATCTCTGTAATTCTAAACAGTACGCTAACCACTTTCCGAGTTTTAGTTGCTTGTCCGAAGGCACTACCAGAGAGAGAGAAAAAGGCCTACAGTTGCTGTGGTGTTCATCATTTTTCTGAAACGGTGCTTGTGCTTATTTTATATTTGCTGCTGGAGTCAGGGACGTTATTTTCCTCAATTCTCGAAGCACACACTGGTGTCTAAGCACAGATGGGACACTCAGAACAATTACACAAGCAGAATTCGAAGCACCGTCCTACAGACGAGAAGAATGGCCGGGATTTACGATGAATTTTCGATGTTCTACAGTTGCTGGTCTGAAGATGCTCTAAAGCCACAATGGCAGATGAGAGGCACCTTCCCGCCTGACCAAACCAGACGACGAAGGTCTGCATGAATTTTTCTCTGAACACTCGAACAATGAGGACATCACGAGACTCTCGGACGACACAGAACGTACTTTAGATACCTTGCCCCTATCTTGTTCGAATCAGTCACTAAAGACACCTATGCTCACACAAAGGATGTCTTGTGACTGTCAGATGTCATGGAACTTCTTGTGAATTTACCCTAGCTGCTGCCTTGTGGAGGCACTGTCCGCCATTTTCTGCAGACAGACCAAAAGCGAACTTCAATAGTCATGTTGCACTGATAGGTAACCCCTCCAAAAGTTGTCTACAGATCATAAAATACGGAAACTATCGCCAAAGAAACTTCCTCAATTACACTGTTCTGCTATTGTCAAGGGAAACTTGTCAAGAGAAATTTGTCGGTGTGAAGCCTGCCAAACTGCTCTTGCTGCTGGTGTGGGAGTTCTATCCACCATTTTCTACAGATGGACCAATTGTGAGACTTTCAATAGGAAAACTATTTTGTAGAGATCGAAAAAAAAAAACATATAGCAGTCATATTGCACTGACAGTTAAACCCTGCAAAATTGATCTACTGGTCATGAAATATGGAAGCTATTGCAAAGACACTTCCTCAATTACATTGCTCTGCTACAATGGAAGAAAGCTTGAATTTTTCAGTGTGAAACCGATGTCCAACTGGGCTATAACACCACATGCCATATCGATGTAGTAAACACAACTTGTATCATGCACCATACTTAATCATCATTTCCACATCCTGCATATAGCTATCAGACACCAGACACTCATACATATACCACAAAGACAGACAGATCTCAAAAAAACATAAGCATATGCACAGCATATAGTCTTTGCAGCACTAGATATTTTCCACAAGGCAGGTCACTCATCCACCATGGCCAACGGTCACGAATCAACTGCCCCTGCAAATGCTTCCCTTATGCGCGATGAGAGCGCCTCAGAGAACTGCAGTCACTCTCCGAACTGGTGTACAAAGGCTGGGATGTTTCTCCTCGGCACAAAGAACATTACTGTTTCCAGGCCCGCCCTGCTCGCTTGCTTTCTGCCATGCTAACTACAGCCATCTGTAGACGGTTTGCCAGAATATCATACTATTTACGCGATAGTTCTCTATATCAAGTACATAGCGGTATGCTACTGATCGCTTACACAATATAATTCCAAAATTAAAGAGTGGAAATTATATCTCCAGAAACCCGAAACGGTACCAAGATGCAGCGAGGTGGGACATGCTGCTAACCACTGAGTAACTAGAAACTTATCTCGTCTGTGAAGATCTTTACTTGAAATGTCCAAAAAATAGAAGAGCTAAGAAGTTTCTCATATCTAGAGAACCAGAAAATGACGCTTCCACCTGTCTTTCACGATCTACATGCACACAGCACACTCCGCAATTGATGTTCTCTCAATCAAATAATGATGGGAAATATGTAGAAGCAGTCAACTGGATCATTTACATGGGAGGGAATAATTGTCCAGCACAAACACACACCGATATTGAATCTTCTCAAATTTCCACAGAGAACACACGCTATCATGAAGGCTGCCCAACACATACTGAGAATTAGCTCGCTATTTAGCTGCCTAGAGGGCAGGATACCAGCCGCATGTGTATGATCCCTGTCCTTACAATGAAACGTTAAAATTGCATTCACAATCTCATGACATTCGGCAATTATTGAAGTATCTGAAATAGCCACTCCTGACGACTGTGGCTCAGGAAATATGAAAATCTGTGTCCTTCATACGACTGGAAATAATTTTCCACATAAAAAAATATTTCATTCCCCTTATGGCTATCGCAAATTTCCACGCCAAATCCATACCATCCTTAGGACAGGAGAAAACCATTTTCATTGCACATGTCGGATCACTGACCACAGTACAAATACTTTATAAGCCTGCTGATCGCAGCGAATGTATCCCATGTCACCTACTAAGTATAATACTTCGCCAATAACTGAATGCTGGTGACACCAAACAATATTGAGCGAAAATCCGCAATGGATGGACATGCCCCATTTGTTTTTCTTGCGAGTGGTGCCAATGTGTCTTAGGAAGAGAGATGTAATCGTGTTATAAGCGGCCAGCTATTAAAAAAACACCCTCGCAACGGCTATGTTACTGTCACCCTGCATAGAAAGCGGTCTTGGTTCTACTAGCATGCACAAGTACACAAGTACCACTAACGATATTCATGTTTGAAACTATGCAAGCTTTATAAATCGAGATACGGTATTGCTTCGGAATGAGGTGGTTATCCAGCCAAATACTGTGACGGTGAATACAGAAGCTGATCGCGGGATGTATAGTGACAGGCCGAAAGTGCGGGTGCATGTCGCCAGCGGTGTAAACTCGTAATATCAACGAATTAAGAAAGCGATTCGGCTAAGGAACATGTTTTGAGACGGTATTTGCAACTCCCTCGTGCCACCACTAGATATTTCTCCAGTATTTGTAACGCATTCTGTCTTGATACCATGTGACACGTTCTGCGATGTATCCACTGGTTTACAGCCGAGGGAGGATGATGGTTGATTGAGAATGACCATCTGCGGTAGATGGTGTGCTATGTCACAAATCGTTTGCAAAAATAAATCATTTGACTGAGGTCGTAAGAAATGTACAAAATCATATGACCAACACACTGGCTTTCCAAATCTATAGTGTTATGCTTTTCGCTAGAAATGCTGTCTGTGATTTGGAAGCAAGTCTTTCCATTCTCCCACATACCTGTGGTGGATCAAGTGGAGATGTCGTTTAACGATTACAGCCACTAGTGAATCATATTTGTGGAACTCTCATATCTCAAAACAAGTCACCATTTTCGAAACTATCTGCTACAGTAAACGTCTAATGCAGTTTTATACAGTCCCTCTGCATCTTGTAACTGTTCCTAATTCTCTCCCCGCCATTCCTGAAACTTTGTTCATGTGATCGTCCCAATTTAAGTCGGAACTGAGCAGAAGTAACACAGAGCTATATCTACCACCTTGTGCAATCTATGTTTTGACCACTTGGTGGAAAATGGGAACATGTTGTGCAGCTCTGCCAATCATGTACAATGCGTAAGGCCAACACCAAACAAATCTTTCTCTTGCAATATGGGGTAGCAGAAAACATGATACATACAGTTACGGGAACTGCAAGAAGGTCGAGGATTTTGCTACTGCATTGCTATACACTTCCAAACTACACTCCTGGAAATGGAAAAAAGAACACATTGACACCGGTGTGTCAGACCCACCATACTTGCTCCGGACACTGCGAGAGGACTGTACAAGCAATGATCACACGCACGGCACAGCGGACACACCAGGAACCCCGGAGTTGGCCGTCGAATGGCGCTAGCTGCGCAGCATTTGTTCACCGCCGCCGTCAGTGTCAGCCAGTTTGCCGTGGCATACGGAGCTCCATCGCAGTCTTTAACACTGGTAGCACGCCGCGACAGCGTGGACGTGAACCGTATGTGCAGTTGACGGACTTTGAGCGAGGGCGTATAGTGGGCATGCGGGAGGCCGGGTGGACGTACCGCCGAATTGCTCAACACGTGGGGCGTGAGGTCTCCACAGTACATCGATGTTGTCGCCAGTGGTCGGCGGAAGGTGCATGTGCCCGTCGACCTGGGACCGGACCGCAGCGACGCACGGATGCACGCCAAGACCGTAGGATCCTACGCAGTGCCGTAGGGGACCGCACCGCCACTTCCCAGCAAATTAGGGACACTGTTGCTCCTGGGGTGTCGGCGAGGACCATTCGCAACCGTCTCCATGAAGCTGGGCTACGGTCCCGCACACCGTTAGGCCGTCTTCCGCTCACGCCCCAACATCGTGCAGCCCGCCTCCAGTGGTGTCGCGACAGGCGTGAATGGAGGGACGAATGGAGACGTGTCGTCTTCAGCGATGAGAGTCGCTTCTGCCTTGGTGCCAATGATGGTCGTATGCGTGTTTGGCGCCGTGCAGGTGAGCGCCACAATCAGGACTGCATACGACTGAGGCACACAGGGCCAACACCCGGCATCATGGTGTGGGGAGCGATCTCCTACACTGGCCGTACACCACTGGTGATCGTCGAGGGGACACTGAATAGTGCACGGTACATCCAAACCGTCATCGAACCCATCGTTCTACCATTCCTAGACCGGCAAGGGAACTTGCTGTTCCAACAGGACAATGCACGTCCGCATGTATCCCGTGCCACCCAACGTGCTCTAGAAGGTGTAAGTCAACTACCCTGGCCAGCAAGATCTCCGGATCTGTCCCCCATTGAGCATGTTTGGGACTGGATGAAGCGTCGTCTCACGCGGTCTGCACGTCCAGCACGAACGCTGGTCCAACTGAGGCGCCAGGTGGAAATGGCATGGCAAGCCGTTCCACAGGACTACATCGAGCATCTCTATGATCATCTCCATGGGAGAATAGCAGCCTGCATTGCTGCGAAAGGTGGATATACACTGTACTAGTGCCGACATTGTGCATGCTCTGTTGCCTGTGTCTATGTGCCTGTGGTTCTGTCAGTGTGATCATGTGATGTATCTGACCCCAGGAATGTGTCAATAAAGTTTCCCCTTCCTCGGACAATGAATTCACGGTGTTCTTATTTCAATTTCCAGGAGTGTATATCAAAGTATACCAGACAGCAATCTCCACATTTCTAGCACTTTCATCATAGTGTGTAATTTATGATTACGATTGTCCATCTTTCCCTATTTGGATGGGTGTCAAAGAGCACCATCGCATTCTTAGGATAAAGTTAGAGACGGATAGATCTCGTATTGTCTTTGACCACCCTACCTGAAACAGTGTCACCAATTTAATCTGCAACTGACCAGAAGTAGACAGCTACATTCCACATCTCTTGAAGGAGCAGAGTGATTCGAGTCTGTAACTGCTGTCCTGTACCACTATTACACATGGCACCCATCCAAGTGCACAAGATTTCGCCAGATGTGCGCATGTCGGGGAGGTTAGCACCCCTTATCAGTATATAGTAGATATGAAAGTGTTGTGATGATATAACAGATGGTTAAGAAACTGTAAAGGATGAGCCAGTCGGTAGGAAAATTTTAATTTATTTTATTAGCTCCCAGAGGTAACTTCATTTTTCCGTTATGCCCTAGCCACGGCTGGCAGTGTCGGCTGCCTGTAAATTCTTTCGTCCCACGGTCTAACAACAGGAAGTCAGCACAGAGGAAGGGCACCTTCACCAGGAGCAACCCTCGTGTGCTGACGAGGGTACGCTATGCGCTCTGGAAAGTTCCATGCCACCCGCACAGTTTTCTCGATCCCGACCAACCAGGGCAGAGGAAGCCGTGCGATGCGTAGAATATACCCGGCCGCCCGTCGCCGGGCCCGCTCTCTTGTTTTCTTGCTCTCCTGTGAGTCGGACGCGCGCCCTGTAGCAGTGAACATCTTCTGCTTCTTCTGGTGCTGTGGCTCTGTAGACTTAGTTTTCAGGGACACCAACCTTCACCATACTTTACCATATGGCTCACCCTCACCTCCCTAGGCCTGGCTATGTGACCCACTTTTAACATGCTTTTGTCAATAAATGGCCTTTGCCTAAACATTATCCTGATGACTTAATTACACCCACTGCTGTCCCATCCGCCCATTCTGTACTACTGGTGTCAGAAGTGTGGATTCGTTCCCGTAGCGACTTTGTCGCTACACTTAATTTTTTCCGGTAAGATGCCGTGCACTCCGCACATGGAATGTGCCAACCGGCCGCCACGTTTGCTCCACGCGGGCCGTGGCTGCGGCAGTAAACATGCACAGGGCGCACTGCAGTGAGGCAGCCCACGGTAGTCAGCCACGTGAGCCGGATGCTGCTGCGCTCTCCGATGCCTGAGTTCGAGGGGCCTCAGCTGCGCGACCGGCCGGGCCACCATCATCCGCCGCCGCGCCAGGGGCCTGCCACACCGCGCCGCCCATCGCCAACCGCCGCTGTCGCCGACGCGTCTGGGGCCTGCCGCAGTCGCGAACCGCCTCCAATGCGTTTGCCACCGCCCTAGGGTACGGACGTCGACGTCGCTCGCCCCCACCCGCCAGCCACCGCCCGCTGCCACCACTGCACCACGCCGTCGCTGCCGCCAACGCGTCGCGCCGCCTCCACCGCCATTTAAGTCGTCGCGATGCTTTTAATATTAACTTCGCTGATCGTCCGCCATTGGAATAGGTTATTCAGTGACCTTTTCCTTTGTAACAGTTGTTTCGGTCACTAACCCCCCCCCCCTAATTTGGTAAACATGTCGATGTGAACACGAGCGACGGAACGGGATACTCCCGCAGAACACCAGCCTCGCAAGACCCACTCGATGCTATTAATGGTCAAATGCAGCAATTGTTCACACAGAGTCGAGCTACTTGAACAAAACAGCGTCTTGAAACAGACGCTGGAAGCTAGTATGCGAACTTCGGTACCTGTGGCTAGCTCCAGCCCTGTAACAAATTCTCATTCCGTGGCAACTAACACTAGTTCTGTCTCTAACGCAAATGTCGCAGTTTCTGCTAACATAGCGACTGTAAGCAATTTTCCTGCTGCTGATTTCATTCCCACTTTTTCTGGGAAGTTCCACGAAAATGCGGCTATGTTCCTACAGAATATTCGCGATGTGGGTCGCATTTGCGCCTGGCCGACTGATCTATTGGTCAATATAGCCAGATTGAAGCTGATGGGGGAAGCCCGAATGTTTATAGAAATGGTGGACGAACTGCGTGACACGCATGACTTTGAAGTTTCGGCTCGTGGACTAACTACGCGTTATTCCGATACCAGAGGTACCGGATATTACAGAGATCAATTATCGACCCTTAGGCAAAAGCCTTATGTGGATTTTGATACCTTTGCAGATCGCCTACGAGTCGTTTCTTGTCGTATCTACAAGCTAGGTGAAAATGCCAGTGAAAATAGGATCTTGTGCTCGGAAGCGGAAGCACGTGCGATTTATGCTATTGACCCCCACATCGGAGGAAAAGTCAAAGCAGCCACCCCACTTCTCTGTTTGAAGCTGTTCATTTGGCAATTGTACGTGAAGAGGTATTGCGCTTTTGCGCTGCCGCACCGTGCCCACAGGACCACGTAGCGGTCCCAGCAAAGGAAGTATTTTGCCAGCATTCTGGGAGACCAAACCATACAGCAATACACTGTCCCACACCTTACTGCGCCAGCCGTCAGTCTGTAGGTCATCCTAATAATGTTTGTCCATGTCTTATTTATGCTATTACCTAATGTTTAGAGAGTTTTAGCTAGAGTCTGCCAGCACCAGTAATTTAGTATTTGTATCAACCTAGTGTTTCCATGTGTCACTGTGTTACTAGAATTATGAGGATAATTATTTTTGTGGGATTCCAAGTATGCTAGAATAAATTCCCGAGTATTGCCGATTATTTAAGTGTTTAGTAATGATGATGTCTTAGGTAAGAAATTATTTTAGAAGGGTAATTTAAGATGTAACCATGTTTTACTTCATTTGTATTTGAATGTTTATCTGGAGGGACATAACACATGCCTAATCCCATGATAGGTGATGTAAACAAAGTGAATTATACCCACAGGTCGAATCGCTTTGGCCATATACCTAGTCTGTTGGATGAACAAGAGTCATGCACGACCCGCAAGGGCACGTATCTTACATGATGCAGCTGGCACCCTCGCAGACCCTGTAAGTAGGCTGTTTATGTTTTATTATCGGCAACATTACGTAGCGCTCGGTATGAAAATCACTGGCTGTGCTGTGTGCAGTCTGTGGTTAGTTTGCATTGTTGTCTGCCATTGCAGTGTTGGGCAGCGGCAGCTGGATGTGAACAGTGCGTAGCGTTGCGCAGTTGGAGGTGAGCCACCAGCAGTGGTGGATGTGAGGAGAGAGATGGCGGAGTTTTGAAATTACATATATTATGACTAGTGATGATATTAAGGTAAATACATTGTTTGTTCTCCATTAAAATCTTTCATTTGCTAACTATCCCTATCAGTAGTTAGTGCCTTCCGTAGTTTGAATCTTTTATTTAGCTGGCAGTAGTGGCGCTCGCTGTATTGCAGTAGTTCGAGTAAGGAAGATTTTTGGTGAGGTAAGTGATTTGTGAAACGTATAGTTTAATGTTTGTCTGGGCCATTCTTTTGTAGAGATTTTTGATAGTCAGATTGCGTTGTGCTAAAATTATTGTGTGTCAGTTTAAGCAAAGTCATGTACAATTTTTCTAAGGGGACATTTCATATGGCGACCCTGCCAGGATACCTCACTGGAATCTTCTGATTTTTTCTTGTAGTTTGTGTAATTAGCGTAGATTTTGTTTATTGCTAGCGCGTAATTGTAGAGAGAATCTCCTTTGTATTTGCAGTCTTTCATTGTTGTACAGTAAAACAGTTGTGGCATGCAGGTAGATTTGCACCAAGTATTTCGCAGCTACGGTTGCAATTAACTAGATATTATTTTCAGTGCTATGTTAATGTGTTCTCCTATTTTTGCTATTCAAATTGTGTTTTTCTGTGTTGTCGTGTGAAATATTGTGACAATAATGGCGTGTGAAAAACGTAACACTCGGCTCCAAAGTAAACTGAGAAATAATAGTGACGACGAGCGTAGCTTATCAGCACCACTGGGTAGTGAATTAACAGACATTCGAAGTAGTAATTTGGTAATTGTGCATAGGGAAATGGAACGGGTGGCAAATAATGGTGTAGACAGTCAAACAGGTAGTGAACAGGGAAGCATTATCGATCGATCGGTCGGCAACAGCTCGCCTCAGGAATCCGAAATGACAGAACACAATATTGCAAATACTGTAGACTTGGGTTTTGGGTCCTCACCGTTTTCTCAAATAAGTCAAGACACATTTTTTGCTTGTCAAAATGTGAATGTTGCTGGTGCAAATGCACTGCCAAAAAGCGTAGAGGAACAGATTCCAGACACTAAAGCATTGTTATTACAATTAATGCAACAAATGGGACAAAATCTTCAAAAGTTAGACACAATGGAACAAAATCTTCAAAAGTTAGACACCACACTTGAACAAACACGTGAAGATTTAACCACTGAGTTACATAACATCGAATCGAAATGTGAAAAGGTCTGTAATGACGTAAAAACACAAATTTGTGAGCATTTCCAACCTATTTTTTCGCGTCATGAAAATGCATTACAGAATCACGAAGCAGCCATAAAAGAACTGCAAACTATTGTTCATGAAAATCATGAGACCTTGCAAGCTAAAATTGACTCAGTTGCATCTACTGATTCGGTTACGCAACTTGCAAAAACTCAGGAAAATTTAAAGGACACAGTAGTTACCCTGAAAATTGGTTCAGAAAGACACATGGAGGAAATAAGTACACTATCGGAGAAAGTAGCCGAACTTTCGGATCAGGTCACTAACTCATCTACAAAGGTAGATGATGATCTGAATGACACAAGACCCGTAGCCTTCACTGACACAGAAGAGTATGAACAAATTAGAAAATTCAAACAAAATCAAAATCAAATCAATACACAGTACAAAAGAGAAATCCAGGAAGTACAAGATCAGTTGACGCAGGTAATACAAGAATTACATATTTCAGAGGACACTCGCGCACCAACATGGGAAGAGGAACTTAGAAATACGGAAAAGCCCCAAAATAATAGCACAGGGCATTTCGGTAATTATGAAAGGAATTGGCAAGGTGCACCGAATTTTGAGATGGAACCGCCGACACGACGTAACAATGACCGATATGTGACTCGCCGACATGATGATTTTGACTATAAGCTGTTCATTACTACACGTAAATTCAAAACGTTTAAGAATTCTGCCAACGACATTCATCCACAAGCGTGGCTCCATCAATTCTCTCATTGTTTCCCTCCCAACTGGTCAGTGGAGCACAGGTTAGAATTTATGTGTGGCTACTTAGAGAATGAACCAGCTGTAAGAATGCGATCGGTCATTCACGATTGCCACAGTGAAGGAGAATTTTACCATGCCTTCCTCTCAGCATACTGGTCTCAAGCCACACAAGACCGAGTAAAACATGGCATCATAATGATGAAACACTTTGAACAATCTGAATTTTCCAGTCTTGTGAAATATTTTGAAGACATGTTGCACAAGAATCAGTACTGTCAAACCCATACAGCCCCTCAGAACTCATCCGCATTTGCTTAATCAAATTACCTGAACCTTTACGGCATATTATTTTGGCAGGACGTTGCAAAGACGACATTGAAGCTTTTCAGGGACTCTTACAAGAATTAGAAATTGACACAGACTGTCGCGGGATGCGAAAACAGGAAAACAATCACTACAGGTCACATCCGTCACAATTCCGTGACGACAGAAACAATAAATGGCCACGACAAGCCTATTCTTACAACGTAAATCGTGACCAAAACAGACACCACCCGTATGACAACCACTGGCAGAGTAATAGTTACAGAGAAAGATCGCATTTCCGTAGTAATGAATATGACAGAGACAATCATAGAAACAGACAATATGGCAACCAGAACTATTATTATCACAGGAGACAGAATAACTTCAGACGCAATGGTCCACCGTGCAGTGATAATTCAGGGAGAAATTCTCCACCGCGTGACCGACACGAAAGAAACTGTAAACTACCGACAAAACGACAGACCTGAATTCCATCAGAACTGGCGAGCTTTAAACAGAGCTGGGCCCTCTCGGCAAGGCGAATTTGTGGAAGTTAGGCCTCCTAATCCCAGTAACGACGCGCGGCAACAAAGAGACAGACAATGACTCGCACCGCAGGCATCCACCTGCGCCCGCTGGCTCAGAGAAAAATAACATAGACGCTAACCTTGAGAAAAATTTTAGCACTCCTCACCGACGTATACCACATGATAATTGCGTTAAAGTTGAAACTCTGCGTACTAGGAAGAGTAAAGGGTTACACCACATCTCACATGTAAAACCGTGTATTGAGAGATAAACTGTTTTTTATTTAGTCTTTGCTATAAAATTTTTCATTTCACGTTACTAGTATGCTTTAGAAACTGTTACCATACAACAATGTTTGAAGTTAAATATCCAGTCAAGAACCAAGAGAACTTATTCAAACAGAAATTACGAATGCATTGTTATTGCGAACAGACGACACAGTGTAATTGTGTGTGTACATTCTTGCTTGTTAGTTGCACGATTAGAACATTTACCAGTACTGCTAATGAGATTTTAATGCAACATTTTGGTTTACTTGAAAATACATTCCGGATTTAAAGTACTTTCTGAGAGATACCAGATGACACAGTGGTTAGTTTATGTGACAGCTACACGATTATATCACGACGTTACTAATGTGTGACACAATTTACATTGTTGCTTTTGCGGTGTATCTGTTTTATATCTGCACAGTTTTTCTGAATTCTTCTGGAAAGCAAGACATGTTTTATCAGTAACTTTTGTGGTGTAGCTACAATGAGACAGCCTCTTTCGTAGCACAACAATACGTTACAGCACAGTACGTTCTTCACCACGACAATAAGCGTAATAACTAAGATATCTATACACAAAGCATTTCACTTTTGTTTATCATGAGGTAAGTACATTGACTTCTGCAGAACTTAGCTTTCGGAGGACAATAACTACGACACTTCCACAGAGATTATCTTACAGCAAGATGCACATTTAGCGCTACAGGACACGTATTTGAGTGATTAATTTTGTACTTAAATCATTTATTTTTAAAGATATTTGAAGTACAATGATACAAAGATTTTCCATAATACATTTCATTCCATTGTTGTAATCTGTAACACCTGAGGTTATAATTACATTAATCCTCAGGGGGGTACACGCTTACTTTGTGGACCATATGTGTGACAAGCACAAGGAGCCCTAGCTAATATGGTATTTGCTTATACAACTTTACACATCGGTACCATATTCCTCTAACACATAAATTACATAGCTATCTGATCATTTAACTGAGAGATAAACCTTTTTCCTACGTCAGTGACACATGTTTACGCAATTACACCGTTGGATAACTTCACACTTACGAAATTGTATTTTGTCTGTACTGTGTGAACTCTTCATATTTTTTCGGAACCATTGTGATACTACGCGAGCTTTGAATGATGTATTTGGTATGAGATCATGATTTTTAAAGTACGTTTGAGGTAGATGACGCTATTTAAATGAGCAGAGAATTTTTTTAGGTTTTGAAATTATTGTAGGAAGCTACGACGTTTTTGAGATTTGACTGAGGTGTTATGATGTTATTTTTACGACAACGATGTGTATTATGCTGTTGAGGTATGTTTATGTCAATAAGATGATGAGACATTATTTATTCTGTTTTGTTTTAATGCTCATGTGTAAAGTTGATGTTTCAAAAGTTATTCTGATCGTTTATGTATTTAATTATGTCATAATTCCTGTAACACTGATGTATATGTTTATTTCTATTCTGTTGTAAAGCCTGTACTACAAATGTTATCTGTATTGTTATGTTTTTAATGATGTATTTTGTACCTTTGTAATTGTATCCTCATGTTATAATATTGTAATTGACACCAGTTCATCAAATTAAGTAACTTGTAAGTTACATTTCACTGCACATGTTTCTGTTGGTCATAGTATATGAACAATATGTGAGAAGTTGGGACTGTTAGTGTTTGCCCGTGTGTTAATAATTCAGCAAAGGACTGGATAACAGCATTGCTGGTTCTAAGGACAATTCCAAAAACTTTGTGAGTGCACAAGTGGTGGTTATGAACTTGCTATATTATCCGCAAGACTCTTCAATGGTAATTGTGCACCTGCACAGTCACAACAGATGGCTGCTGGCCATCTCTACAAGGACTACAGTGGGTCTACACCTTTGCTGACTCACCAATACCACAATTTCTACAAGGACTGCAGTGGTTCTGCACCTCTGGTGGCCCACCAATACCGTAATCTCTACCAGGACTACAGTGGGTCTACTCTGTGATGACCTACCTACCAATATTCATCAACTTCGACAGACTCTGCTGTGGGTTTGCTCTGTTGTGGCCCATTACCTGTCAGCATGTCAAGAGTCAGCACTGTCTTTCTGTTGGAAGGACAACACTACTTCTTCAAGACTGCATGGATATCCACTACTTCCGTGTGCATTGTCTTTTACTGCTCAGACTTTGATAAAAGAAACGGCAGTTTTACTGTGATGAATGATCAGGACTGTCTTTATGGACTGTGAGAAAATTTTAGCTTTTGACCAACATTGTATAAATAAGTGTGTGCATTTGATATCTTTGTTATTGTAATTATGAAAAATTTTTTCAAATCATTATTTGCCACTGCCCATAATATTTTGTAAAATTTTTTGTGGGGACCATGGGGGCTATGTAAGTAGGCTGTTTATGTTTTATTATCGGCAACGTTACGTAGCGCTCGGTATGAAAATCACTGGCTGTGCTGTGTGCAGTCTGTGGTTAGTTTGCATTGTTGTCTGCCATTGTAGTGTTGGGCAGCGGCAGCTGGATGTGAACAGTGCGTAGCGTTGCGCAGTTGGAGGTGAGCCACCAGCAGTGGTGGATGTGAGGAGAGAGATGGCGGAGTTTTGAAATTACATATATTATGACTAGTGATGATATTAAGGTAAATACATTGTTTGTTCTCCATTAAAATCTTTCATTTGCTAACTATCCCTATCAGTAGTTAGTGCCTTCCGTAGTTTGAATCTTTTATTTAGCTGGCAGTAGTGGCGCTCGCTGTATTGCAGTAGTTTGAGTAAGGAAGATTTTTGGTGAGGTAAGTGATTTGTGAAACGTATAGTTTAATGTTTGTCTGGGCCATTCTTTTGTAGGGATTTTTGATAGTCAGATTGCATTGCGCTAAAATTATTGTGTGTCAGTTTAAGCAAAGTCGTGTACAATTTTTCTAAGGGGACGTTTCAACCCTTAGCTGTCTAAACTCGTTTCTTCACATTTTGTGGCCTAGACCACGCTAACCACTTTCATCTGTCAACTATCAACAAAACTATTCAGTTCACGTGGACTAATACAGTTAGACTTTAATCTTTCATGTTGAAGAAGAGTTCACGAGAACAGTGTTCCGTGCTCTTTGACGACAGCTGATCAGGCACCATCAGACTAGCATGCACAAGTACCGCTAACGATATTCATGTTTGAACCTATACAAGCTTTATAAATCGAGATATGGTATTGCTTCCAAATGAAATGGTTATCCAGCCAAATACCGCGTCATTGAATTCAGACGCAGATCGTGAGATGTGTATTAACAGACCTAAGGTGTGGATATACTGTTGCGTGTTCTGTGTGTGACTTAGAGCACTATCTACCTGCGATCGTTAACAGCAAATCTCTCCATATCACAGTCATCAGAGGACTTACAGCTCATGTGTGATGATGAAACACAACCATTCTGTTTTAGCACCTTCCTCTACATGAACGAAGAATTATGGGATGTACTCTGGTCCCCTGCTGCATCTTGGAGCATAATATCAAGGCTTCAGTTTCATAACTATGGTGATTCTAAGTTAGTTAAAGGAGTTTTTGAGGTAGTGCAATCCCCACGTATACATCTACTTGACAGATATTCTGTTTACAGAGTTAGTGACAGCATGATGTGTAAATACACTTGTCAAACATCGCTGCTATGCCTTTGTCTGTTTCCTCATAAGAGGCATTCTCCATCACTAACGATCATTTTTTTTGTACTACTGATGCCAGGTTAGTATAATTTCTGAACTGCGACCGGATGTGAACAGTGGACGCTATATTCCTCTGGAAAGCTGTACTGTGCATGTGTCACAAAGACTCTATGTCTTAAGGAAGTAGCTTTTTTTTCTTAAAGTTTGTCACTGTAGTGAGTAACGTAGAAACTTTTAGAGTGGGTGAATGTCTGAAGTTAGACATTTATGTCCTTCATTAGAGTGTATATGTTTATGTTTTTTCTTACCAGTACCATCTTGGTGCTGATCCAGACACTAGAACAACAATTAAGAACTGATAGCACAGTTGATTTATGGAAAATGCTTCAAATTCTTTCCGTTTGGAGCTCCATCACGCATACAAACCACATGTCTGGTACAGGATTGGCGGATGGGACGGCGGTGGGTGTAATTAAGTCATCAGGATAATATTTAGACAAAGGCCATTTATTGGCGAAGGCATGTTAAAAAGGGGTCACATAGCCAGTCCTAGGGAGGTGAGGGTGAGACAGAAGGTAAAGTATAACGAAGGTTGGTGTCTGCGAAAACTAAGTCCACAGTGCCACAGCACCAGGAGAAGCGGAAGATGTTCACTGTTACAGGGCGCGCGTACGACAGCACATCTCACGATCTGCGTCTGAATTCAATGACGCGGTATTTGGCGGGATAACCATTTCATTTGGAAGCAATACCATATCTCGATTTATAAAGCTTGTATAGGTTCAAACATGAATATCGTTAGCGGTACTTGTGCATGCTAGTAGAACCAAGACCGCTTTCTATGCAGGGTGATAGTAACACAGCCGTTGCGAGCGTGTTTTTTTAATAGCTGGTCGCTTATAACGCGGTTACATCTCTCTTCCTAAGACACACTGGCACCACTCGCAAGAAAAACAATTGGGGCATGTCCATCCATTGCGGATTTTCGCTCAATATTGTTTGGTGTCACCAGCATTCAGTTATTGGCGAAGTATTATACTTAGTAGGTGACATGGGATACATTCGCTGCGATCAGCAGGCTTATAAAGTATTTGTACTGTGGTCAGTGATCCGACATGTGCAATGAAAATGGTTTTGTCCTGTCCTAAGGATGGTATGGATTTGGCGTGGAAATTTGCGATAGCCATAAGGGGAATGAAATATTTTTTATGTGGAAAATTATTTCCAGTCGTATGAAGGACACAGATTTTCATATTTCCTGAGCCACAGTCGTCAGGAGTGGCTATTTCAGATACTTCAATAATTGCCGAATGTCATGAGATTGTGAATGCAATTTTAACGTTTCATTGTAAGTACAGGGATCATACACATGCGGCTGGTATCCTAGGATGATCCTGCCCAAGGTGCGGGGCGCGTGGAGGCGGTGGCCTGTGGGCAGAACGATTGACATTTCCGGATTACGGCAGGATCCGTCCGAACTAGAGAGGCTGACTGAGGTACAGGAATGTAGTTGAACTAACCGTGTCGCCCTCTAGGCGGCTAAATAGCGAGCTAATACTCAGTATGTGTTGGGCAGCCTTCATGAAGGCGTGTGTTCTCTGTGGAAATTTGAGAAGATTCAATATCGGCGTGTGTTTGTGCTGGACAATCATTCCCTCCCATGTAAATGATCCAGTTGACTGTTTCTACGTATTTCCCATCTTTATTTGATTGAGGGAACATCGATTGCGGAGTGTGCTGTGTGCATCTAGATGGTGAAAGGCAGGTGGAAGCGACATTTTCTGGTTCTCTAGACTTGAGAAACCCCTTAGCTCTTCTAGTTTTTCGACATTTCAAGTAAAGATCTTCACAGGCGAGATAAGTTTCTAGTTACTCAGTGGTTTGCAGCACGTCCCACCTCGCTGCATCTCGGTACAGTTTCGGATTTCTGGAGATATAATTTCCCCTGTTTAACTTTGGAATTATACTGTGCAAACAATCAGTAGCCTACCGCTATGTGCTTGACATCGAGAACTATCGCGTAAATTGTATGATATTCTGGCAATCCGTCTGCAGATGGCTGTAGTTAGCATGGCAGAAAGCAAGCAAGCAAGCAGGTCGGGCCTGGAAACAGTAATGTTCTTTGTGCCGAGGAGAAACATCCCAGCCTTTGTACACCAGTTTGGAGAGTGACTGCAGTTCTCTGAGGCGCTCTCATCGCGTTGGGGAAGCATTTGCAGGGACAGTTGATTCGTGACCGTTGGCCATGGTGGATCACTGACCTGGCTTGTGGAAAATATCTAGTGCTGCAAGGACTATATGCTGTGCATATGCTTATGTTTTTTTGAGATCTGTCTGTCTTTGTGGTATATGTATGAGTGTCTGGTGTCTGATAGCTATATGCAGGATGTGGAAATGATGATTAAGTATGGTGCACGATACAAGTTGTGTTTACTACATCGATATGGCATGTGGTGTTATAGCCCAGTTGGAAATCGGTTTCACGCTGAAAATTCAAACTTTCTTCCATTGTAGCAGAGCAATGTAATTGAGGAAGTGTCTTTGCAATAGTTTCCATATTTCATGACCAGTACATCAATTTTGCAGGGTTTAACTGTCAGTGCAATATGACTGCTGCAAGGTTCTTTTTTGTATCTGTACAACATACTTATGCCACTGAAAGTCTCTTTATTGATTCGTCTGCAGAAAATGGCGGACAGTGCCCCCACACTGGCAGCAGCAACGGTTTGGTGGGTAAATTCACAAGAAGTTCGATGACATCAGAGAGTCACAAGACATCCATTGTGTGGGGCATAAGTGCCTTTACAGACTGATTTGAACAAGACGGGTGGAAGGTATCTACAGTACTTTCTGTGACATCTGGGAGTCACGTGATGTCTTCATTATTCGATAGTTCAGGGACAAATCCAAGCAGACCATCCTCCTCTGGTTCTGTCAGGCAGGAAGCTGTCCCTCACCCGCTGTTGTGGCTTTAGAGCATCTCCAGACCAGCAGCTGTAGGACATCGAAGAATCATAGTAAATTCCGTCCATTTTTCTCGTCTTTATTACAGTGCTTCGAGTTCTGTTTGTGTAATTGATCTGAGTGTCCCATCTGTGCTTAGACACCAGTGTGTGGTTCGAGAAGTGAGAAGAATAACGTCCCTGACTCCAGCAGAAATTATAAACTGAGCCCAGGCATCGTTTCAGAAAAGTGATGATCATCACAGCAACTGCAGGCCTCAGAAATCTTTTTTCTCTCTCTGGCATTGCTTTCAGACAAGCAACTAAAACGTGAAAAGTGGTGGGTGTACCTTTTAGACAATAAGTTGGTTTGTGTAGCCATCTTCTGCAGCAGCTGTTAACATCTGTTACTATAGGTTATCTGTCTTGACCTGACTGTACTGTAATTAAAAAGAACTACACCAAACGCGTTTCGCTTTTATTTACAAATCATCTTCTGCGGTGTTCTGTAAATTGGATACACACGTTTGTACATTTATTTTTTGATTCGTTTATGTTAAAAACAGCGTTTTCTTTATGAAGTTGTTCTGCAAGCTACTTACGGTGTTTCTTTACATAGTCTACGCCTTCCCCTCTTGCTAGCAGTGGTTGGTGTCATCAGGCTTCATTTCACATCTGCAGTTTTTGGCATTTTGCTTTATTTCCTGTGCTGCACTATTTATAATTGACTTTCTTAACTGTTTTCCATACATCACTGTAACAGTGTTTCTGCCTATTCGTTTGTTTTCCTTCACGTTAAGAGTGTTGCTAACCTATGAAACAATCTTATGTGTTTTGTGTGTGTGTGTGTGTGAAAGAGAGAGAGAGAGAGAGAGAGAGAGAGAGAAATGGTCATGTATGTAGGTAGAGATGTGAGAGGGGTGATATTTCCCTTCCAAGGAGGGGGGGGGAGGAACGACAGGGATGGCCTGGACAGTGATTATGGAATAGATCTGGGAGGAAATGATAGTGGTAAATTGAGTGTGTGGTTATACTGGTACTTTTAATGTTATATTATTGGTCAATCAGTTTAAAGAGTGTGGGGTTTGGCGAGTTGATCTGATCATTTTTGAGTTGTTTCTTTTCTGTTATGGTTTTTTGCATGTGGTAGTTTCCTTGTAAGGTGATGAGGCGTTTTTTGTTTTTGTTTGTCCTTATGATTTCCATGTCTGTGTCTCTGGTTGTAATATATGTTGGTGTTGGTGTAAGTGCTCTGCAAAAGTTGAATGATTATATTTAACAAACTAGTGCCAAACAGGTACAATATCCTATAATGGATTAGATATATGGACGATATCTTGTGCATGATAGATGAACCAAACAATAGAATTGACCAGTTACACACAGAAATAAATTCTGCTCATGATAAGATACATTTTACAATAGAGAAAGAGCAAAATAGACAGTTAAATTTCTTGAATATCACCATAAAGGTTCAAAACGACGAACACACATTTTTCATATACCGAAAATCAACAACAACAGACACAATTATACATGAGACGTCACATCACCCCAATTCTCAAAAGCAGTCAGCACTTAGATACATGCTCCACAGACTAAACACAGTACCATTAGGTACTGAAAATTACAAAAAAGAAATGAATTCTATAATACAAATAGCCACATACAATAGATCAAAGAGAACTTAGTAACAAAGCTGAACAAGAAAATCAAGAAACAGAAAAGGAGGAACACCCAACTGTCACCAACACAAGGACAAAACCACACACAAACAAATACACAAAATACAAGAATAGAAACAACACAATGTGTGGAAGAAACAGAAAGTAAAAGGTGGTATACAATGACATACAACTACAAATACATACACGAGATATCCAATATTTTCAAAAAACAAGACATAAATATAGCATACCAAACCAGCAACTCAGTTCAGAAATAATTCCCAAAAACCATAGGAAAAACTGATCTGTAACAGAAATCAGGAATATACCAAGTGAAATGCAATAAATGTGATGGAAGACACATAGATCAAATCAGGAGGACATTTGACACCAGATACAAAGAACATGTAAGAGCATGGAAATATAGGACAAATCATTCAACTTTTGCAGAACACTTACACCAACACCAACATAAATTACAACCAGAAACACAGACATGGAAATCATAAGGATATACAAGAACAAAAAACACCTCATCATGTTACAAGGAAACTACCACATGCTAAAAACCATAACAGAAAAGAAACAACTCATAAATGAACAGATCAGCTTGCCGAACCCAACACTCTTTAAACTGATTGACCAATAATATAACATTAAAAGTACCACTATAACCACACGCTCAATTTACCACTACCATTTCCTCCCAGATCTGTTCCATAATCACTGTCCAGGCCATCCCTGTCGTTCCTCTCCCCCCCCCCCCCCTCCTTGGAAGGGAAAAAATCTTTACCTATGTACAAGACAATTTCACTAACTCAGTCCCCCCTTCTCTCTCTCTCACACACACACAACACAAAAGATCGTTTCATAAGTTGTCATCACTTACAACATGAAAGAAAACAAATGGATGGGCATAAACACTGTGGCAGTGATGTATGAAAAACAGTTAAGAGAGTCAATTATAAATAGTGCAGTGCAGGAAATAGCTCAAAATGCCAAAAACTGCAGATGTGAAATGAAGCCTGTTGACACCAATCACTGCTAGCAAGAGGGTGAAACACCCCCGATTATATTCCTTATTGGGTTTTGCGTAATTTGTCGAAGCCGCCAAACAGTTAATTGTTATGATTATATGACCGTATGCTTAATGGAAGAAAGGCTATCGGTTTTTTCTACTGGTTTCGGGGGTATTTCAACCGAGTGCGGCTGTTCTGAGATTGAATAGTGGAATGATCGAAAGTTTGTCTATTATTAAGGACCACAAAAGTTGCGATGTACAAACTGATATATATTTCCTACTAACACACAAATTCTGAAGCAGTTGCTACCTTTGCCTTACACGTCTAATTACGCTTATATCTTTTTATTGATTGCTGATTTTCAGTACTTCGTCACACGCAATGATGATGGTTAACATTCGCAACAATCCTCACTGCAATCCATGGTTGTTGCTGGCCGACGTGAAACACGTAATTCGGCACTTGTCACTTTCTGTTTCATATCACTCGCGAATCGGTATTAGTGAGGGTCAACCTCACGACGATCAGGGGGACGTGCTCACTCGTCATACTCCGGTGAATTTTACCATTTACAACTCACTCGACCACCATTCTTGCCTGTCTCTCCCGCACTACTTGTCACTCGTCACTCCCCCATACTACTACGCACTCGACACACGTCTCACTGCTTCCTGGAGCGCTTGACAATCGACTCCTGTCTGCTATCGACCCGGGCGTCGGATACTAGCATCTATGTTCGTTGGATCACGGATCCCTTACAAGGGGAAGGTGTAGACTATGTAAAGAAACACCGTAAGTAGCTTTCAGAACAACTTCATAAAGAAAACGCTGTTTTTAACCTAAAAGAATCAAAAAATAAATGTACAAACGTGTGTATCCAATTTACAGAATACCACAGAAGATGCTTTGTAAATAAAAGCGAAACATGTTTGGAGTAATTCTTTTTAATTACAATGTAGTCAGCTCAAGACAGATAGCCTACAATAACAGATGTACTTTTTAGAGTTTCATAGGTATTTATTTCGACTTCCAAATGTTATCGTTTTGATGTTTAAACTCAGATATTGCAGCTGATGTCGGTTTCGGGGTCTGTTTCCCGCAAAAGTGTATAAGGTGTCTCAGGCAGGTTTGACAAGTGTGCTGCGATCTTTCTTTAGAGTCAGTGTTCAAGTGTGGCGGTGGTGATATTTCTCAGAATAACAAATGTAATTTCATCTCAAATTATTTAAATATTCTTACATCATCTGCAAAGCTCTCTCTTTCCCTCTCTTTCTACAGTGGCACATTTAGTTCCTATGACATTTTCAAGTTATGTGTGTTATAGCATTCTGCACATTGCTTAAACACCAGATGTAATAACTCCTGAAGCAGTTTGTGTTCAGCGGCAAAGAGTATCCATGCGTTGGGGATGGGAAGGAAGAAGGCTGTGGGTATTTCCAACACGACAGGAAGTATGTGGCCACCTCTGTGGCTACCATGTGGCGGTGCCATGAGCCTGGCGTGTGGTCTCTGGACAGGGAGCATGCACACACCGGAGTGAGTGTCTCACCTCTTGTGCTTCAGAAGACTGACTGGACTTTTATCGAATGATCTACAGTTTCAGCAGATGCATTTAACTTGGCTCCATCCTGCGACATCTCCATTATTTGATAAAGTGTATTCGTCTTCACCAAATATCATTACTGTCCAAACATCAGGCAGGTGGCTGTCGACACAGTCCTCAGCTGTGTGATTACAGCTAATATACCGATTAATCTCCCCATTCTCCATCACAGACATCTCATCCATTGAACACAGTAAGCAATTATGTCCATACTCCCAGTCCAGCAGCTAGACACAGGCTGAGCGAATTTCTCGCCATTTTTCCCCAGACTGGCATCTTAGATTACATCATGGGAGGGGAGGGGGAGGAGAGGGCCAACAGCGCCCTCTGGTGGTGGTATTGTGAACTAGGCCAGTTGGACTCTAGACCTCAAGGTGAACACACTGGATGGAGCTACTGTTTATGACAACTCAAATTGTTTAAATAAAGAATGCATACAAAAGAAAAATTTGCATCTGTCCTGTCTGGCAGCCCAGCACAAACTGAGTACTTTTCCCACCAACGTCCAGATGGGGGTGGCAAGAGGAGGGGAAGGGAGCGTAGTGTGGTGGGGTTAGGTTAGTGGAGGTAGCCCAATTGACCTATTTTCCCGCTAAAATTTGAACTTCTCGTCATGATGTCCCTAAGACATTGCCATACCTCTGGCTGTCATCTTGGATCCACCATCTTGAATAAATTTGATAACATTGCAGAGTGGCGACATGCTTTGCCCACTACTACTGTTTAGTTTCTTTCATTTTAGTTAGTTGAATTCGATCTGTCCAATTACTGAAATTTTTAATAAAAATATTTGAGTGTACAAGTTTGTAATGTCTATATTTCACAGAGCCTGAATAGTACTATACTATGACCTTCAGATATGTATGCACATATTACATGGCCAGAAAAGCAAATACAATGAGAATAACAATCTCTCTCCCTGTGTGGGAGTCATATGAAATGGTGTGCAAGCATAGGACGTGGATACATGTATGGAAGTTTGGCTCTGTCCAGAAGGTGTGCACAGACAGCTGAAGTGGTTAAGGCGCATGTTCACGATAAGTAGGAAATTCAAGTCACAGTCCAGCACAAATTTCTTGGTTCATTAATAGGTAGTAAATCTATTCCTAATGCAGCGTATGTTAAAGAATTCGCAATCATCGAATATATTTGATAATTTTCATTTTTTGTTTTGAAACTTGTTGAGTGTTAGACTGTTGTCTAAAGCTTGATTACAGAAAGATATCCGATTGTCTGACTCATCATGTAATGCCGGCACAAACCAGAACATTTCGTGTTGACTGTGTTGTGTTTACAACTGCTGCAAACATCAGTGACTTAAGCGTAGTAGTTCTTAATGCCAGTTGACATACGACGATTATCTACGTTTGCATAAGTGCAAATCAAGCAGAAGCAATAACTTTTGTTAAGTCCACAGCTGCCGCAATTATTTTTATTACAATTTCCCTGTTTATTGTGGGTAACTGTCTTCTCTACTAAAGAATTACGAGCAGCTGCCTTCTTATTTTGATCGCTGTAGTCACTGGTCTTAAATTTCCACAAATGTATACGATTCCTATATATTTCAGGAAATTTAACAGTGAACTCCGAAAAGTACTGATGTATATCAATCATGTTTACTGTGTATGCAGTGATGAGAATTGCTTAACTGAGCCGGCCGGTGTGGCCGAGCGGTTCTAGGCGTTGCAGTCTGGAACTGCGCGACTGCTACGGTCGCAGGTTCGAATCCTGCCTTGGGCATGAATGTATGTGATGTCCTTAGGTTAGTTAGGCTTAAGTAACTCTAAGTTCTAGGGCACTGATGACCTCAGAAGTTAAGTTCCATAGTGTTCAGAGCTATTTTTTTTTTTTTTTTTTTTTGCTTAACTGAATAAACAGCTAACCCAAATACGTTTCACGTGCCAGATATGTGGTAATCTCCAGTCCACATCCTACGATTTGTCTGCACAGGTTTGATTTATACCAAACCCCTACTTTTCATGTTTGCACACATATCTGAGGACATTTCTGGACCAAATGCTACTATCTGTTTGTGCAGAAATAATCTTTGCAGACAGATAGTAGTTTGTGAGGCAGCTAACAATGCAACAGTGGGGACTACATTCTTCATCTCAAGTCAAATTCCCCACTGAGAAGTGATACGAAATTATTTGACTCTATAAATACTGTATTTCATAAATATGTAAAATTTAATATTTATTACTTTAGTGTGAAAAATACCTTTTTGAAGGATTATAAACATTTCCTTTGTTTAATAATTAACAATGGAAAAATTTTCTCAGGCATGGTTTGTAATGCCAGTTGTAAAGTATACAGCGTGAATCATCTAAAACCTGCAACTAATTATTGCGGAAATGGAGAGCGCTATTGATGTACGGTTTTCACAGAGTGGATCGATAGTCATGGGCCCATATTGTTAGCCAATCCACAGAGTATAATAATACTTAAATTTGTATTTTTTGGCAAACATCTACTTTTTTAAATGGAACAATGTCTATTGACATTAAAAAACTAAAATTAAGATAAATCAGGATGTCAGTGGTGTGTGTTGCAGGATTCTAGTGCAAGTTGTTTATGAGGTACCGTATTTTGAAAAGTTATCCCACCAGCACTTGTATGATACATGTGGCAGCTCACACCAAAGAACAATGCAAGTCAATACATTAGTTATGTGGACTCTGACCGGTAATGAGACAACTGAGGATAATGGGTTGTGTTCCAAATGACAACTGGCACACGCTTCCACTCTGGTATTGGATGAATGCTGCACACATTCTAGCATTTCAGTGGCGATATCCGAGCAGGATGCATTAATACGTCATTGCAAACATCGGATGTTGTTGATATGTTCTCGCAGATATCATCTCTCAGCTTTCCCCGGAGAAAAAAGTCTGCAGGTATCAAATAAGGAGAACAGGCCAGCCAAGGAACAGTTGCTCTGCATCCAAACCAATGATTTGGAAACAGTTTGTGAAGACATGCTGTAGTATTTCATATGCCATGCACTGGACAGCCATCATGTTGGTACCATAGTTTTCTCTAAGTCTGCAGAGGAACATCTAGCATCTGTGGAAGATGGTATGTTAGGAGACTGCCATATTATGCTCGTTCAGTGTTCCATCTATGAAAAACGAGCCTTTGACTGATGGTTCACTGTCCCACACTACACGTTTACACTCAATGGACACTGATGTTCCAGCTGACAAAGCTAATGGGGATACATGATACGCCCTGAGTATCCTATCGTAATGCCCATTTACAGAAGTTAAACCTGTTTCTCACAATCGTTTCCATCGAGCTCTTGATGGAGAAAGATGTGATAGGGATGGAACCTATATCGATGGCGAAAGCATAAGACACTTGCCTGACAAATGCCACTTCATCGTGCGATTGTGCGGGAACTAACGTGTGGATCAACTGCAACAACAGTAAGAACATTAACTTCCCCATTTCCTGTCGTCCCTTGTTTCCTTCTGTTACATTGTCTAGGTGTTACGTTACCACTGTCATGTAACTGATTGAGGAGATTGATAAATAATTGTCGAGATCGATGACGTCTATTGGGATATCTTGCAGCATACGCTGTAAAATAACGAACAGCATTCTTCCCACACTCTCCATATACCATGATTATGCCGGCTTTTTCTGTAATGATAAATCCCATTGTCTGGGCTGTCAAACACTGACTAGCAAATCGCAGTGCACTCAAGGAACACTCAACCACACTGTAAACAAACATAACAACATCGTCCCTAGCAACAACGCAGGTTTTATGCCACAGACAAGTGTTTCTGCATAAACTTTTCGAAGTACGATATATCGTAAACGACTCGCACTAGAATGCCGCAACAAACACCACGACATTCTAATGTAACCTACTTTCAGTTTGTTAACATCAATGGGTTCAAAATGGTTCAAATAGCTCTG
Organism: Schistocerca cancellata; assembly: GCF_023864275.1. Lineage (NCBI taxonomy): Eukaryota > Metazoa > Arthropoda > Insecta > Orthoptera > Acrididae > Schistocerca > Schistocerca cancellata. The sequence continues at coordinate 724,514,473 of NC_064626.1, read as the reverse complement.
AGCACTATGGGACTTAACTTCTGAGGTCATCAGTCCCCTAGTACTTGAACTACTTAAACCTAACTAACCTAAGGACATCACACACATCCATGCCCCAGGCAGGATTCGAACCTGCGACCGTAGTGTTTGCGCGGTTCCAGACTGTAGCGCCTAGAACCGCTCGGTCACTCCGGCCGGCTAACATCAATGGGCATTGTCCCATTTACAAAAGCGTATGTTTGCACAAAAATACACTCTCTGAGTACAATATTAGTATCTCTGTTTATTTGCAACCAATACGAATCCATGATTACCAATCCGTTCTGTGAAAACTGCTTATCAATAACACTTTCCATTTCCGCAGCATTTGTAGTGCATGTTTTAGGTGACTCACCCAGTATATACAAGGCTTGAAAGAGTTATCAGCAACGAATTACTGTCTGTAAGTATTGTGCATGATAATGGCTCCTCTAATATTCTCTGCAGGCTGACAACAACTTTTCCAGCTGTGGCGGCACGCATATTTGATAAAAAGCTGCATCCCATCTCTGTGCAACCCATCGGCTGCCACGAGCGGGTCTTCCTTCTGTCCTAAAGAGTTGTGGCTCAGATTAAAGGAGACCTCTCTTAGCGCAGAAGTGGTCTCCATGACTGTGTTGACGCAAAACCTCGTTATGGGTGCAAAAATTCCTTTTTTTTGCATTTTTCAAGCAAATAAAGACATTATGGTCTTGGCAACTGAATTTTATAAAGATGTTGGCACTTCTGGAAGGTTTTACTACAAGTTTTGACTTTTTCTGACACTTTTTGTGTGCAAATGCTCAGCGTCAAGTAGTCCATCAAAATATCCTTTTTGAGACTGTTCTTTCCTAGACTGACAGATATCGGCCCAAAACTAGATTGAAACTGTGTCATGTGTATGCACAAGATTTGCCACAGTTTAATACATGCACACTGCCAGCTATCTGTGAAGATTGGTAGTTGTGTGTGAAGCAGCCTTTAAGTAATGTGCTAAACTCTTCTGTTGGGACTGTTATTTCAGAAACAAATAATGTAACAAGTGTGTTTGAACATGAATGTCTGATGGTGTGCTTTCACCAAAATTTGTTACTTCTGTCGTAATTTAAACTATAGCTGATCAGTCTGAGGTGTGTGAATCAGTGAGTGTTACTTAGTTTTCTTCCTGAAAAATTTTGGTGTTAGTAAGCATAATCAATACAGTATCTGTGTGAAAAACAACGATGTTGATTAGCTTTAGTAATAAACGTTAATTAGGCGTATATTTCTGCTAAAAATAAAAATGGTAATTATGTATTTCATAGGACTAAACATCTATTGCCAGCTACAAAAAGAGAAATGTATGACAGTATCGGTTAATTTTTTGTAGAATAGCACAGGTGGCAGTAAAAGTACACAGTTTTGCTTTTAGTAAATATTTAAGAGAAACGTGCATCAATATTATAATAATTGCACATGCAACACCTGGACTGACATCATGATAACATTGTGGGAAAGTTTCAGTACTAAACAATAATTATGAGAGGAATAAACGTTTGCCGGCCGGTGTGGTCGTGCGGTTCTAGGCGCTTCAGTCTGGAGCTGCGTGACCGCTATGGTCGCAGGTTCGAATCCTGCCTTGGGCATGGATGTGTGTGATGTCCTTAGGTTAGTTAGGTTTAAGTAGTTCTAAGTTCTAGGGGACTGATGACCACAGATGTTAAGTCCCATAGTGCTCAAAGCCATTTGAACCAATAAACGTTTTCCTAAAAAACAATTTTGTGTGCTCTTGCCCTATGCTGTTGGGTAAAAGTACGCAGATTTGTGGCTAGAGTGTGCAGTGTTACTTTTACTCTCAGTTACAAAAAATAAAAAGAATCGAAAATAAATATGTGGAAAATCTAATTAGGATCTCTTGATATTTTTAAAAAACATGTGAACATAATTATAATTAGGGACAGCCTTTTGAGCACTGCAGTTTCACAAACTGAAACGAGCTGACCAACGAGGGCTACTGCATCTGACTTTCAATACTGACATAACTAAAACAGACAATGAAACAAAATTTACATTCCTCTTACAAAACAACGGAAATTAACAGAAGAGAACCATTTTGAAATTAAGATATCTTAACATGTGGTAACGGAAATGGGGAAAGTAGAAAGATTGGAGTTTACCTATCCACATTTGCAGCATTTGAACGACAATTTCAATAAATTGATAATTCAAACAGATCGTCCGCAAAGGTAATTTCGTTCACAAACCTTCCATAGCATTTATAAACTGATCTTGATAGTTTTCTTCAAATGTCTTTCTTTTCGACTTAACCTTTCTCGTTTGTTTCATGCAAACTCGACGTGTCTGGGAGACGCTTGTAAACACCACATCGTAACCATGACTGAAGCAATGAAGCCTTTTCAATAGATAAAAAGACGACATGCATTTTTAGTTTTTCCGTGGACTTTTACAGCTGTGGATTCCCCTGTCCATATAACATAACTATCTTCCATATCAGCTTCGTCCTCTGAAAAATCCATGCCCACGTCAGAGTTACTGTTTTGCAGAGACATCTTTGTCTCTGATTCCGTCGAAGACGACTGAAGAGTTTATTTCTTTGAAACTGTTTTGACAGTAGAAAGTGTCAGTCCATTTCTACTACGTCTAGCAAGGGCTTCCTTTTTCTTCTCGTCATCTAACTCCTTTTCAGCAGATTCCACTTCCCAGATTGTCTTATGAGGGCTCAAAGTTAACCATTCTTACGAACACCCATTCCTAAGTTTCCATTTTATTTGAACTCTTGGATGTGGAATTATCCTCTCTGGTGATACCAAGGGTACAATGGATATAAGATTGGTAGAAAAGAAGGATGTGCTGGGAGAGGAGCTGGCATGCCAATTATCAGATGGAGAGCTTGATAAAGAAAGATGAGTAGATGACTCATTTGTGATGGTAGTAACAGTTGAAGGTATTGTTTCAGAAATAATGAACTGTGGATCAGGCTCCTTATGATTCCCACCATCGTGCTCCTTGTCTTCCATAGGGACTTTCTCAATCCTTGGCGATTCAACCTCTTCATTCCCACCAATGACTATGAGGTGTCATTCATCAAACTCGGAAGAGCCATTGTCAAAATCTTGATCGGTCTGTCGGCGCAAAATCGTCGCCTGAAAATTTGTTTCGACTGCAAGAAAAAATATCTGTGGCCCTGAGACCTGCGACGGCATTTTCAACAGTAACCGCCTTTTTAAATGCCACTTTCACCAGCTACGTGTTACAAGCTCAAGACCTGCCCAGGACACATTCCACAAATCTACTACCGTGTCGTAAAATGCCTTGAAAGACCTGAAAAACTTGTGGTCAAGTGGCTGTGTCTTATGCCTCTTATGGGGTGACAAACTTAGCGTATGTATGTGACTATCTCTGGCAAAAGAAATAATCTCCTAGCTTGTGTGGGAGATATGGTTATGCAAGATCAATAAAATATTTTGTTGACTGTGGGATCTATAAACTTTTTGAAATGATTAAGCCACGTAACCAACGTTGTTGTGGCTGTGTAAACTTTATTGGATGTAGCCACATCACATCCTGTTAGATCTTCGTTTATCAGTAAGGGATTAAGTCGCTTCCATGCAAAAATGAAGAAGGGAGGGACATGGTGTCCCACAGCACTCATGGAACAAACAACAGAGACTGTATTCCCCTATTTGCAGCCATTAATTTCGTTACATCTCTCTTCCCTGTTGGATCGACGTGTTTAGGGAGCTTATTAGGGACAGTTTGAACACCTGTATCGTCCATGTTGTAAATACGATCGGGAGGAAACCGACATTTCTTGAAGGCTCCTTCCAGTTTGTCAAAATATTTGTTTAATTGAGTCCTGTTAAGTCCCATCAGGAATGTTGCGCTTGTTTTCCAGGCCGTTTTGAGGGAGAATTCGTTTCTTTCTTAAACGCATGGGTGAAATCTCTACCATAACATCGTTTTTCATCTGGTATGGTTTTTGTCGGCGAATTCAAAAAGTGAATCTCGTAACGGTCTGAGAGTAAGGCTGAAATGAAGTTTAATGAGGGAAATGCAATGCTGCGCTATTGCTTGTTATGACTCCAATGAAAAAATTTTTGTGAATCGGCTGAGGTGCTCACTACCTTTGTCATTTTTAAGAAGTTTTCGAAAGGCAGCCTCTGACAACCTGATAGATTTGGCTGCTTACTGTATTGAGCTCCCATTTGCGATAAGGCCAACAGATTGTTGGGGTAGTTGCCCTTTTAAAGGCTGTCGAGTTGACGTTCTTAGTCGGATTCTCGAAAACAAAGTTTTATGAAAGACATGATTGCATTAGAAATGTGTTTGAGAGATAGGTTTGCTTGAAAAAATTATTACCCAACAAAAGGAAAACTACAGAAAAAAATTAATTTCAGTTCTCTAAGGTGAACAATGGGGGCATGTGAGGCAAATAAATTGAACAAAATATGCTTGAATACGTAAAAGGACCACACAAGACAAAGGACAGGAAATGTGGTAAAAGTTCGCAAATAGTTTTTTGATGGGGTAAAAGTGTACACTGCGAACTTCTACTGCACTACAGCTGTGTACTTTTAGTCCATTTCGCTATTTTAGTTTTCGGCAATCTACAGATAAGGTGGACATTTGAAGATGATAGCCGCCAGCTCCGCTACCGAATTTATGTAACTTTTAAATAGATTTAGGTTCTCATAACACTCAATGAAAACTATAAAAATTTTACATCTAAAACATGCAAAAGTGACTTACCGTATTTTTTCCCTCTGTAGGAATCCAATTGCCAGGAGGTTCCGGAATAGAAACGAGGAAAGGATAACGCATGCACTGCCTGTTGGTCGAATAGTGAACTTCTGCTTTAGGGGCCTGAAAGCTTAATGTGTACTCTTGCGTCAAATATACTTTTACTCCCACCTAATCTACATCTTTTTATCATAAAAAATAATTTTAGGGGACTGCTTTATAAACCTAAAAATAAAGATGTAACATAACAATTATCTGAATAACCGATTATCGTCAAACAGTTCGTTGGTATGATTAATCGATTCATTTAAATGATGGAAATTGCCAATTAATCGACCCTTGCTGACAATAGTCCACAATTGGTGTGGGGATAGAAACAAAAGTATCGGTATTTTCATCGATATTGTACCAAACATAATGTCCATTTCCGAAATATCGATATTTGTGGTGCGACTAGACAGGTTTTAATTTTGTAGTGGAGGTTATGGCATTAGAGCTGTGACAGTAGTGAAATGAAAGGAAGAAGAAACCCAGGGCCAGCTCTACGATGGGGCAGTTCTTTCAGGGCAGCAAAATCTTAAATTTTAATATGGTTCCAGAAGTATGAATTAAACAAGAAAATGGAAGATTTTTATACATAAAGAGATGTGAAGATAATAATAATAATAATATCAGGCAGGATTCAGACCAGGCTGTTCATGTCCAGAGCAAATTTTGGACTTAAAACTAATCTTAAGTCATCCGAGAATAAGTGGCAAAGATGTAGTTTGCACATTTGTTGACTTTAAAAAAGCGTACGATTCAATTGCTCGTTTATCATTATTCCAAATATTAAAAGAACAGGGTTTAGATCTGAAAACACTTGCAATCATACAACGGACATTGATAGACACAAAATCTAAAGTCAAATTTATGGGGGAAATCTCTGAACCTTTTCTGATCAAAACAGGAGTAAGACAAGGAGATGGACTCTCTCCACTACTGTTCAATTGCGTCCTTGAAAAGGTGATGCAAGAATGGCGCAAACTGAAATCAGTGCTCAAGATTGACCAACCAATTACTCTCGGCAGAGGAAAATTAACAGTAGATAGCTTAGCATTTGCAGGCGATCTAGCCATCTTAACTCGCGATGTTTCAACAGCCAAGAAACAGATTGACCTCCTGAAAGAAACTGCGCGGAAAAAGTCGGCCTGCAAGTATCTTTTGCAAAGACAGAATATATGACTTGCAACAAACAAGCACCAAAATTCATGGAGACAAAATATGGCAAAATTAAACGAGTCCGACAATTTAAATATCTCGGTGAAACGATTCAGGAAAATGGAATAGAAACGAAAGCCAACGAAGTCAGATGCCAAAAGATGGACACTGCTTATCGACTCACTCAAAATATCTGCAGTGAAAAATGTGTCTTGAAGCACACGAAACTACGACATTACAATACCGTCATAAAACCAGAATGCCTATATGGATCAGAGACATTAATTTTAAACAAGAAAACAGACATAGAAAATATTCAGAAAATGGAGCGGAAGATCAAAAGAATAATTTTAGGGCCAAAACTTGTAGATTAACAGTATCGGCTCAGAGGCAAACAGGAAATCAAACAAAACTCTAATATTCACAGTGACATTAGAAAACGCAGATTAAGATCCTATGGACACATCAAAAGAATGAATCCGAGTAGACTCACAAAGCAAATAGTTGAATTATATGAAAACAGGAGTAAATCTAAAACAGACCCAGTGAAATGGATTGGCGAAATCAATACAGATCTGTAACTAGCAGGAATTACACCAGAGTATATCCAAAACAGGGAAATATTCAGATCCAAAATTCACTAGTGGCAAGTTAGCCAAGAGGAGAAACCAAAGAAGAAGACTGGAACAACGAGGTCTCAAGAAAGAAAAGAAGCCCACAACAAAAGAATGAAAGAAGTATGGGCACAAAGAAAGGCAAATGCACGCCACTAAGTACTTTTGCGTAGTCCTAATGGGCTCATTCGCAAATATAATAATAATAATTATTATTTTTATTCAACATCAAATAGTCAAATACACACTGTAGAAATCACAGTATTTCAGGTCATCGTACAGATTAACGTTAGGTTACGTCAGTTTACAAATTAAAAACTAAAGATTTGTTGTAACAAAAAATTTTACGTTCGTTTACATATAAATAAAAATGTTAAAATTATTTTTGTCATGATTGGATCACTTGAGAATTGCTTAGAACTATGCACTTCACATACATAACACTTTTCATATAGATGATGTACTCATTTAGGGAATCAAATAGATTTTCAGTTACAATTCCTTTTCGTTGGTCTTTTAATTTGCTAGTGGGTAGGGTTGTGAGACTTTCTGGAAGGGTACTAACTATCTTTAGCCCAGCATAACGTGCATTTTTTCCTATAAAGATCTTCTCTGACTACTTACATGATATCTGAACTTTCGTCTTCTATCATGTTGATGTATGTCGCTGTTGAAATGTGGATTTATTGTTTTCACAAGCAATACTACATTCAATATATACATACCTTAATTTCTCTAGTGATTCATTCGAAGACTTGGTAGCAACTCAAGCCTCAAGCCAAGTGAAACAATTGAGTTCACAACATCCAGGGATTTATGGCACTATATGACATTTTTGTTTATTTGGAGAGATGCAAATCAGGCCTGAAGATGGCATAGTGAAATGCTGAAACTGGTAGCCTTCAAACTAAAATGAAAAAAAAAAAACATCTTAAGTTACACAGCTGTTGGAGAATTTAATTGATATTGACAATTACTTTACCAGTCCCTGCCCATGATGGACCAACAGAGACCATCTCTGAACTGTTCACAATAGCGAACACTCTGTCCTACCTTCCAATTCATAATGAGCCCTACTCCCGTTATACCTTTTTCTGACCAGAAATCCTTGTCTTCTTTCCATTTCACTTTACTGACCCCTACTATGTCTAGATTGAGCCTTTGCATTTCCCTTTTCAGATTTTCTAGCTTTCATGTCACTTTCAAGCTTCTGACATTCCACACCCTGTCTTGTAGAACTTAATCCATTCGTTGGTTATTCAATCTTTTTGTAATGGTCACCTCCCTCCTGGCAGTCGTTTCCCTGAGATCTGAATGGAGGACTATTCTGGAATCTTCTGCAAATGAAGAGATCACCATGTCACTTTTTTTATTCACAAGCCACATGTCCTGTGGATACAAATTATGTGTTTTTGGTTCACTGGTTTCCATTGCCTTTTCCATCCACATCACACTGATCATCGCTGATTTTTCTGCCTTTAAGGGCAGTTTCCCACTGCAAGGACAAGAGAGTGATCTGAACATGTGTCCATTCATTCACCCTCTTTGACAAGGCCATTGACAGAATGAGACTGACTTCTCATGCTGGAAGTCTTTGGCTGCCAATGCAGATTATTAATCAAAATTTAAATGGTGGATTTCGAACCCAGGATTGAGTACGTTTCAAGTACTAAACAAAAATGCTACCCTTAGACCACGGGTGCTACACTCATGTCACTACCTAGGGATTCTAAATTTCTATTGTTGCCACGTGCCTCGTATTACTGAGCTACAAAAGTTTCTAATGAATGTACTAGCATACACTGAGAAATAGGGCAAGAAGAAAATTCAGTGGTATCAGAGTTGTCAGATGCATTTCAGTATGTGCTAAGCAGTGCTAAGCACACAGTGTCACCTTGGAACACACTAACCACAATGCCCAATTGACTCTTAAGACTGTTGCGACAAATTCCACTACAGGGCAGTTCTGCAACAGAAACTTGACAGTAAACCTCAGCCACTCACACTCTTTTTTCCTGAGAAACTGTTATCCTCCCGCACCAAGCAGCCCACATTCAACCATGAGATTCTAGCAACTTATTCTGCTGTCTGATACTGCTGCGAAGACATTGATGGCTGCCAAGTTATCACATACACAGATACAAGCTGCTAGCTGATGAAACCCATCATTGGATCGCAGCCCATGGAGATTCTGGCATTTGGACCATATCTCACAGTACACCACAGACATCAACATGTACAGGTACAGACAAAATTATTGCATGTATTGGAGATTTGTGAAACAATCCAGACACTGGCCTCTGCATCAAATATTGTTGACTCCCCTCATCTAAGAAACCATTATTTTGTGGTATTAAGATAACAGTATCCATCATCATGGACAGATTTATGTGGCTGATCATGAAATGTGATTGCTGCTGCTGAGCTTAAGCTTGCATTCCCTGCCAATGGAGTGATCGGTCGCCATGCTCAGCTCCACCTTGGACACTTTCCTATCCTGAAAGCATGTACATCTTGTTGTCAAGCCCTTATCAGAAGCAGATGGCTATTGCTACCACCGGTCGGAGTGGCCATGCGGTTCTAGGCGCTACAGTCTGGAACCGAGCGACCGCTACGGTCGCAGGTTCGAATCCTGCCTCGGGCATGGATGTGTGTGATGTCCTTAGGTTAGTTAGGTTTAATTAGTTCTAAGTTCTAGGTGAGCGATGACCTCAGAAGTTAAGTCGCATAGTGCTCAGAGCCATTTGAACAATTTTTGCTATTGCTACCTCCTTTCAGTGACTAACAGAACCACACGGTGTGTTGAAGCAGCACCTCTATGTGACATTATGGTTGAGTCTACCGCTGATGCATTCGTCAGCCTGTGGATCACACAGTTTGGGACCCCAGTGCTCCCCACCATAGACCAGGGCTGCCAGTTTGAGTTTGTCCCCTTTAACACCTTGTACCGCTCCTATTGAATCTCTCTCTCTCTCTAAAATTGGCCTCATAGTAAATGACAGCAAAACAAAATACATGGTAACATCACTATCTGAGGCCTGAAGAACCCCTAAAGACCTAAACTTCAATAGGAAATGGAGTGCCCTCTTTTAAATACTTGAGAACCCTAATAACAAATAATAAAAGTATTGAAAGGCTATAAGGTAAAGAATACAAGCAGGAAATAGGGTTTACTTTGGAAATACACAACTTCTCAGAAATAGCCCTGTTACAAGAAAAACAAAACTATTAATATATAACTCCTAGCCCACTCAGTTATCACATATGGGTCAGAGGTATGGACATTGACAGAACATGATAAAAATGCACTATGAATCTTTGGGCAGAACATACTACGCAAAATCTATGGTCCTATAAGAGAGGAAGAAGGCTGGAGAATACACTACAATGCTGAATTACGAGTATTAATACAAGGTAGGGTCATAGTAAAATTTGTGAAATCACAGTGAATACATTGGATAAGACATGTGGAGAGAATGGCAAAGGACAGAATTCCAAAGGAAATGATCAAAGGTGTGATCAATTTAGCTAGGCGAAAAGGGAGACCTAGAAGAAGATGGATTGACAGTGTAATAGTGGATCTCACCAGCATGGGAGTGGAAAAGAGCAGCAAACAACTATGAAATGTGGAGGAAAATCTTTGAATAAGCCAAGGCTCACCAAAGGCTATAGCACTACCAACGAAGATGTTTCATGGGTCAGCGCTACATCTGTACAATAAAACTTTGCACCCATGGTGAGGGAATAGGTGAACAACCCTTGTATCAGAGAGTTGTGCAACAATCCAGACTTTAGCCTCTGCATTGAACATTGTTAACTTCCCTCATTTAATAAACCATTGTTATGTGTTTATCAAAAGACAAAACACATACGTTAGTGTCTCTAATGGTGCATAAGGAGATATTTGGCCTGCTACATAACTTGAGTCATCACCTCAGAATTAAGATGACAGTATCCATCACCATGGACAGATTCGTGAGGCTGAACATGAAATGTGATTGCTGTTGCTGGGCTTACGCTTGCATTCCCTGCCAATGGAGCAAGATTGGTTGCTATGGTCAGCCCCAGCTTGGATACTTTCTGATCCTGAAAGCTTACTTTAAGCATGTACATCTTGTTGTTGAGCCCCTACCAGAATCAGATGGATATCGCTACCTCCTTTTGGTGATTGACAGAACAGCATGGTGGGTGAAAGCAGCACCTCCATGTGGCATTATGGCTGAGTCTACCACTTGTGCATTCAAGCTCCAGAATTGTTATCAACGGAATTCTACAAAGAAGACTGGTGAGTAACGCGTATACAAACAAAATAAACACTAGCATCAGGGAACAGTGCGACGAACTTGGTGTTGTATTTGTTGACCCAAATAAATTTCTCGACGACAAATGTCTGGGTAGGGATGGCCTGCACCTAAACAGACTAGGTGCAACGACTTTCAGCAAAATGCTGCTGGACTTATGCAAAATAATAAAAAAATAAGGGAAACTAATATGGTCTGCAGGGTGTGACTATCCAAGAATACCGTATGCAAACAAAAAATGCGAGTGTAATCGTAATAAGGAAGCTGTTGAACCAAAACAGAATGACATTAAAGTGAAAAAAAGTGGAGTGCAAATAGTGTTGGCAAAAATTACTTAACAGTTGTTCACCAAAATATATGTCCCCTAGCAAATAAGACCCAACAGCTAGAAGTGGAGCTGGAGTCTACAGAGTGCTCAGTTGTTTGTCTCACTGAGCATTGGTGCAATGAGGCTGAAATTAATCAGTTAGTTTTGCAGTCTTATAATTTAGCATGTGCATACTGTAGGACTTCTATGAAGTGTGGAGGGTGTTGTATTTATGTAAAACAAAATTATCAGTATAAGACCAGAAGCGATTTAGGTGTAATTAGTGAAGAGCAACATTTTGAACTGGCGGCAGTTGAAATCAGGGACCAATACAGGTGTAGGAATTTAATTATCTTATGTATATACAGATCTCCTAGTGGAGACTTCAACATCTTTTTCTCCAAACTTAATCATGTTCTTGACAATATATCCACTCCAAAGAACCACATTCCCATATGTGGAGACCTAAATGTAGATAGACTGAATCCTGATTCTACATGGGACTCATTACAAAGTCTTGCTCAAAGTTTCAATCTAGTTCCAATGGTTAACAGTGCAACCAGAATAACAAAATACTCAAAGACAGCTGTTGATCAGGTATTAACAGATTTAGGCAAAGAAAACTGTGAGATGGTGCTAGCAGAGCTAGGATTATCTGATCCCTCAGGTCAAATCATTAATATAAAAGTGGCTCCAGAAGAAACAAAGAAAATGCATATTTACTGACGAATTTTTTGTAAACAAAATAGAAATGAGTTTGCCAAACAGATAGCAGGACAAACATTGGACTCAGTATACTCAGAGGGAAACACTAAAGTACCTGAGCTCGATTAAACACAGTCAAACTAATCCTGCTTTCTGACTCTTTTATAAAAGATATAGGAAAACATATAGGAAAATATTGCTTGCAGCAAAGAGAGCTCATAACTCCAAACTGGTGCTCTCTGCTGAAAACAAAAATAAGGCAGTATGGAAGATTGTGAAGCAGGAAACTGGTACCAGGAAAATGAATCTCTCAAACTTGAAAATCAAAGAGGAAGGGACTCTAATAAAAGACCCAATATATTTGGCAAACTATATAAATGATTATTTTAGTAGCATAGGAATAAAATTACAGGAAAATTTTCTAACAGCCCCTCAGGTCAAAAAGCCAAATAATGGTGTATCACACTCAATGGTGTTATTCCCTACAACGCAGGAAGAAGTCTATAAAGCAGTCAGCAAACTGAAAAACAGAAACTCAGTTGGTCTGGATGAAGTCTCCATTTTTATAATTAAGGACTGTATCAAGAACCTACTTCCACCTTTAGTTGATATTGTAAATCAGCCTTTCAAGCAGGGATACTTTCCAGACTATTTAATATATGCTAAATTACTACCTCCCTTCAAAAAAGGTGATGAAGGAAAAATTGAAAATTATAGGCTAATTTCTCTACTATCATGGTTTGCAAAAATATTAGAAACTATTATGAAAGATAGGCTAATGAATTATTTAAATAAATACAACTTACTGTCTGTTGACCAGTTTGGATTTCGATCACGGAAAAGCACATAATCAGCAACACGACACCTGACAAAACACATTCTAGAACTACACAACAGGTATATTTCTTGATCTAACTAAAGCATTTGATACAGTAGACCACAACATATTGTTAAATAAGTTAGATGAACTGGGAATAAGGGGACTTGTGAAAAAGTGGTTCCAGTCATATCTAAAAAATAGAAGACAGATAACTGAAATCTCACATATTTCAAGTTGCTCAAACTATATTGTAAAGAATACTTAAGACCCAAATTATGTAAATATAGGTGTCCCACAGGGTAGTGTCCTTGGCCCAATACTATTCCTCATTTACATAAGTGACTTCCAACAGAACATCAAGCATGGACAAACAATATAGTTTGCAGATGACTCAAATGCTCTAATCAGTGACAAATCACCAGACGCACTGAAAGAAAAAGCCGAACAAACACTAAACAGTGTACGTGAGTGGGCATCCAATAATAAACTAACACTAAATTAAAAAAAAAAACAAATGCTGTTAACTTCTATTTCTGCAAAAAACCACACTATAACAACTTTAAGTGAAACGATGAAACTATAGAATGTGTAGATTACACTAAATTTCTTGGTATGCATGTTGACAGTCAGTTAAAGGGGGAAGAACATATTAAAATACTTAGTAACAGAATCACTATAGCATGCTATGCTCTTAGAATTCTGACTGCAGTGTGTGATACTACATGTGTCAGATCTGTATATTTTTCTTATATCCACTCTGTTATTACATATGGAATAATATTTTGGGGAGTCAACAGTAAAAATATTCAAATAGTTTTCAAATTACAGAAAAGAGCAATTCGTATAATAACCAAGAGTGGCAGTAGGGCTCACTGCCTTGAACATTTCCAAAAGTTGGAAATCCTGACTGTCCCCTGTAAATACATTTTCAAAGTTTAATGTATGTAAAAAAATATAGACTGTTTTATGAAAAATTCTTTAGTACACAGCTATGAAACTAGAAACCAATACAATCTGCATCTAGAGAGGAAAAATAAAGTTAAAACTCAGCAGAGCTTGTTGTACAATGCCGTTAAAATATATAATAAATTACCCCAAAAAATAAAAGATACTGACACAATTGGACAGTTCAAAACAAAACTAAAACATTTTTTAAAAATAAAAGTTATTACGCAGTAACGGACTATCTGAATTAAAACATGTAGTGTAATGAAAGTAGCCTGCATTGTAATACATGAGGAAATAATTATAATATGAAATCCAGAATTGTACAGTACTATAAGAAAGTTACAAATTACATAAGGATATAAAACTAATGTAAGATACCTCAAAAATGTGTGTAAATGCTAATTTTATGTGTATAAATTGTAGGTATATTGTATTGTATATGACTTTCCTGACGAAATGCACACAATGTAAATTGTTACATGGATTAATAAAGAAATCAATCAATCAGCCTGTGGATGGTGGATGGTCCAGGACACCAGAGCTCCCTGCCACAGACCACGACTGCCAGTTTGAGTTTGGCCTCCTTAAAACCCTGTGATGCATCTGTGGAATCTCTCTCTCTCTCTCTCTCTCTCTCTCTCTCTCTCTCTCTCTCTCTCTTTCTCTCTCAGGTGGACCTCCCATCAGTGGTTCATCGGATATGCCAACATATTCACAGTTACTGTTCCCACCACCAACGCCACAGTCAACACTGAACGTCTTTCTTCACAAGGACCTGGTGCAGTGTGATTATGTCCTGTTGCATGACAACTCCATATGGGCCCCCTTGTAGCCTCTATACCTCCTTACCCTGACCCACAGTGTTCAGCTGAGGGTTACAGACCTTTGACATTTTACATTTCCATCACCCACATGAAACCAGCATGGACACTACAAGGTGACCACACTCCATCTCAGGCAACAGACCAGGCTTTTCTGGGGATCCAGGATGACTGGCATAAGCCCACTCCACCGTGTTCCACTACGACTCGTTGCATGATGCTGTGGATGATGAAGCAACCTCCTTCACATGAGTGGGGCCTGTTGAGCCCTCAGAATCACAGTGCAGCCACCTTCACTACCCTCATGCACACTTGGCTCAGTACCAGTTATATGGCATTCTGGGGACACCCACATTTGACCATGACATGGTCCAGTCAGTCATGTCCTGCATTTGCCCCAGCGACAACATGGCCAGTCATACACAACTGCATGCACTGACACTCACTGCCATCACATGGATCTCACAGGGAAAGAGTGTGGCCATGCCATGCAGTTTTTCTAGCCGGTCATGCACGTCTGTGTGCATTGATGCTCCCTGTCACCATCCACTACAGCACTCCATACTTTTGGCAGGAGTT
This sequence comes from Schistocerca cancellata, assembly GCF_023864275.1. Lineage (NCBI taxonomy): Eukaryota > Metazoa > Arthropoda > Insecta > Orthoptera > Acrididae > Schistocerca > Schistocerca cancellata. The sequence goes on along the minus strand of NC_064626.1, from coordinate 724,499,441 downwards.
CTGTGGTATGTCAACCTCAGTCACTATGCAGCCACTATGATGAGACAGACAGGAAGGTTTTTGACAAACAGTGAGGAGACAGTGTGCAGTAGATGATGCTATTCTACAAACATGTTTGAGGTAGCTGATGCTAATAAAATGTTATACCTCATAACATACCTTGTATTACTGATGGTATCCCACTGCCCGACAGTGGGATATCCCCTACAGGCTGCCATGCATCGGGTCTCCCTAGCAACTGTAATTTTAAGTGTGAAAATTGGGAATGTAATCTTTCTTATCCTGATACAGCTGTCAGAGACATGCTAATAGTTGGTGTTCCTCAACACCAGTTTGCAGAAAGACTATATTCAATTAAATTATCTAAAACTTGAAGCATGTTTATCTGTCATTCATGTGTTTAAACAGAAAAAGCATACTGAACAACCTCTCAGCCAGGGAAGAGTCAATGTTTTCAAAAGGGAATTTCATAGTCCCGGCAAATCTCAAGGAAACTTTCATGGACAGAAATGCAAAACCATCCCAAAACAAGGTTCAAAATCAAAATTTGTCATGAAGTCAGCTCCTAATCAGCAAACTGCTGGGTGAAATCTTGTCTTAATAATGTGTTACCCATGATAGACAATCTTGTTACAAAACTGTGAAATGTTTACACTGCCAGAAAAAGGGCACAGAGCAGAAATCTCTCTACAAAACAATACTGGGCCATCAGATAACCAGAAAACAATGCTGAGGATGACTTCAGAAACAGAATTTATGAAGGTGTATCAAGTGGCACTAAAATGGTAGATGTCAAACTTAATAGGAAGGAACGTACAAGTCCACGTAGATACACGTTCCTCGAAAACTATCATTAGTAGTGCTACTAATGTTTTCATCGGCTTATCACTGTTAAACAAATTTTAGTATACTTTGACTAGGTATAGTGATGCAGTTTACATTAATGTAATACTATAGTAAGCCTTTGCTTATTTTATCAACAAAAGGTATAAGTGCAATATTCTGCCCATCTTGTCTGGTGCCAGAAGTAATTGTTTAGGAATCTCTTTGTACAGCAATACTACAACCAAGGCTATTGGACTAAAAATCAAAGTGCAGGTTCTAATTATGTCACTAATTATTACAAACACTTGAGTTCATTTTAAAGTTCACACCATACAAGATAATAACAATATCTACTTTAACAGTTATATACCACAGGAAGGTATTTACCTAAGTATTTCACTGATGATTGTTAAGTTTTGTAAATGATTTGATCTGATTTATTATTGGTCCTGTAGATCATACAATTTGTACAGCAAAGCACATCATGATATAGGACAAGTCAATTTGAAAAATTATATTAAGATGATATATGATGAGAGATGACAGTAGTGGCACATAACTCACATAGCAGAATACATATAGGATATATAGACAAAATATAAAAAAGGTGGTGTATGATGAGAGATGACGATGGTACATACTGCACATAGCAGAATACATACAAGAGATACAGATTATGAGTAACAAACAATAATTAAATTATCTTACTAAGTAGAAATAGCTACAAGTGAATATACAGCTTACTACAAGTAATTAAGATATTGTGGTACATAGTTCACATAGCAGAATACATATATGAAATACAGACAGAATATAGATAAGATACAATAATTAAATTATCTTACTAAGTAGAAACATTTAAAACTGAATAAAGAGCTTATTGCAAGTAATTAAAATTTTGTTTCAAGAAATTCATGTACGGAATAGAAACAGTGATTTAGTAGCAATTCCTTTAATTTAATTCTCATTATTTTTGGGTTGTTGCTTGTTTTTCTGTCTGTTGGGAGGTGGTTGTATATTTTAATGCCCATACATTTAACCCCATTTGCATATAATTTTGTGTTGTGGGCTATAATTTGTAACTGTGTTTTGTTTCTGGTGTCATGTGTGTGGCGGTCTGCATTTCTGTCGAGGGTGTCCAAGTGCTGTACTGTAAAACAAGCTAGTTCCAATATCTAGAGGCATGGCAGTGTCAGAATTTTTAGCTGTTGAAATAGTGGTTTGCAGTGTTCAGTTCTTTTTTTACATTTCATTATTCTTACTATTTGTTTTTGTAACATGAAAATTGTGAGAGAATCAGAGCTCTATCACCAGAAGATTAGGCCATAGCTCAAGACAGACTCAAACAGGGCATGGTACACCAGCTTCAAGGTATCTACACTGGCTGTGTCTTTTAATTAACGTAATAGATAGCAGGTTTTACTAAGCTTTTGTGACAATGCCTCAATGTGTGGTTTCCAGTTTAGTGTGTTACTGATGGTAAGTCCAAGAAATTTGGTGTCCTGCCTTTTCTTAATGTCGTCTTTGCCGATAACTGGTTAATTCTTATACCATCCAAGGACTTACTGTGATCTAGCCAAATCAAAGCAAAAATTACATAATATGATATTTATTACAGCATAAGAGTACATCACACTTTTCATAACAAGTATCAGAACAAGAGTATTGTGTCAAACAGATTATTATATTATACTTTATGAGAGTCCACTAGTACAAATAGTTAATAGAGGATCACAGCTATTCATTCCATGATTGTTTGTTGTATGCAGCAAAGACCATAATTACTGTGCACAGTGCATGAAGAGTAATTTTAACATCAAATTCAGTTAACTAACACTCTGAATGGAAAACAATTTCCCAAGGAGTTCCACAGGGTTAAATACTGGGTTCTTACATGTTCTTGTTGTATATAAATGATTTAATATTAAATATTGATGATCATTCAGTCTTGTTCACAGATGGCACCTCAGTCCTGATAGAAAATGATACAATAGAAAAGATTCCAGATAGTATAGAAAATGTTCTAGGGAAACTGGAATCCTGGTTCCATAAAAATGGACTAAAGCTCAATGTCTCTAAGACCCAGATAATGAAATTTGTCTCTAAATTGTCAGCAATATGTCCTGTTCAAGTAGCCCATAATAATCAACTGATGACAGAAGTGAGCCATGTGAACTCTTCAGAAGAAAATCATCAGAGACATGTGTGCTGCCTACAAAAATGAGTCATGTCTCCTATTTTCCAAGAAATTAAAATTACTAACAATTACTTCATTGTACATTTTTGAAATTTTGATTTTTGTTTATAATAATCAAAATAATCTTGAAAAGTTCCATTTTAAGCATAGCTATGGTACTCATCACAAGGAAACCTTCATATTTCCTTCACATCACTTAAAGCTTTATGCTCAGACACCATTGTACATGGGGCTAAAAATGTATAGCAAATTAAAAGGAAGAAACCTATTAACAATGGACCTTGGTTTGCTGAAATGTTTACTACAAAATATTTTAATAGAGAAATGTTACTACATTACTGAAGAATTCATGGAAGACAGTCTGTCACTTTGAACAATAAAAAATCTATAGCTAATATTGCAGTGTTGCTTGTGTACAACATAGGAAATTAGTAAATTGTTAATTTATAGTAAATATTGTAGTGTTGTATTTATTGACATTATTCTTAAAATAATGTAAAAAAAAATTATGTAAATCATTATACATTATATTTTTGCTAAACTAGATGTGTCTCCTGTACAACAGATCATATGATCTGCACAGTGTATGTAACAAGACTAATAAATCACATTTTACATTTCGATTTACATTTCACTTCATTGTTGAAAACATATGGAATATTCTCACAACACGACAAGAGCCATTACAATACCAAATATACATATGCAACTTAGCAAAAAGCATCATTTCATGCCAAAGAGTATTTATGTTCACAATAGTTAATATAAAATTACAGGTATTCATTCCATGATTGTAGATCATATGTGGCAAAGATCATAGTTCCTGTGCACAGTGCATCAATGTAGAAAACATGGAATATTCTCACAACATGATTAGAGAGACATTACAATACAAAGAGTCTATACAACTGTCATTTAGCAGAAAGCATTATTTCATGCTGAAGATTATTAATGTTCGCAATGTGCAGTGTATTACAACTGATGACTGGTAAATAATGATGTCCTGTGGCAATGACAGTATATGGCAGTTTGGTATGCCAAAGGCAATGTTGAAAATCAGAAGAGACTGGAAAAATTGAAGAATGGGATATAACCCATCGGCTTTGAAAAATGACATCACAAATCACCACAGATAACGGTTTGCAAAGACGTAGATGAATGTTGACAAACAAAGGAATGTAATACAGAGAAAACAGATGATGGACATATACCACGTATATCAATATTTCAAACATAACGTTACCTATATCACATTTTTCGCAACAGAAAGTCCTAGTATACTATTCTTCAGATGTGACATTGGTATGGAATATCTCAGTTGACACACGTAGGTTGTATCCTGCACTTCAGTTGATCTATATAGGTCAACTGAAGCACAGGATACTAATTTTATGTATGTCAGTTTTTTCACCTTTGCTAGTACTAGTATCAACTGCAGAATGGGATACTAGTACTAGGGAAAGTGAAACAGCAACAAACATGAAATTTGTGTCTTGTACTTCAGCTGAACTATATAAGTCAACTGAAAAATTGGATACTAGTACTAGCAAAGGCAAAAAAAGCAACGAATGTAAAATTTGTGTCCCTTGCTTCAATTGACCTCTATATGTGAGCTGAAGAATAGGATGTGAGTACTAGTGAATGTGAAACAAGGCAACAAATATAAAATTTATGTCCTGTATTTCAGTTGACCTACATCGGATACTGGCACTAGCGAAGGCAAAAAATGTGACAAACATAAAATTTATAGCCTGCACTTCAGTTGACCTATATAGGTCAGCAGAAGAATAGGATACAACTTTCATAGTTCAACTAAGGTACAAGATACCAGAGTTACGTATGTTGCTTTTTTTGCTTCTGCTGGTACTAGTATCCTATTCTTCAGTTGACCTAAATAGTACAGGATATGAATCAAGTGCCGAGGAAACAGCAATTTAAACGACTCACTATCAACGTTATTATTCAAAATGTGTACACAAATGATTTAAAATTATTATGAGGGACAAAAAGCGTATGCAATAACTATATCTTAATAACCTATTCATTTATTTGTATTTGCAGTTATGGTGTTTTGCCACAAAAGATAACTGATTTATTATTTATGGCTCAAAAATAAACGACCTAATATCAATGACTAAAATAGTGATGTCATTGGTAAAAGCCAACAAGTAGTATCCCATTCTTCAGTTGACCCAAGAGACTTACACCTGCGTGCAGTCTGAATTGGTCAGAATCAATGATGATTATTCAATCTAACTTCTTTAGAGAACCAAATTCTAGAAGTTAAGTAAAATAAATAAGCTGTATTTTGTTTCTGGTACGTATTCCCTTATGTACCTTATGTACACAGTCAGTTACTGCAGAGTAATATGGACCTGTAAGGCCGAGAGGCTGTATTTATTAAGATAAGTACAGAATTTGAAATTAAACAATTCGTGACACTACAACATAACTCAAAGAACACTGTAGTGTATGTTTCTGGTATATATCCCCCCCCCCCCCCCCCACTCTGCTCCTTCGTAATTCCAGTTATTGTCCACAATAAGCAAAGTGTTTTATGAAAAATGTGAGTGGAACAAAGATTACAATAAACTTTCTAGTTTACTTAGCTTTTCATGTACAATTCGCTCCAGTTATTAAGTCCTCAGGGTTGAATTGACCAATTACTATCCTATATCATAGTTATCTGGATTTTCAAAAGTATTTAAAAGGCTAATGCATGAAAGTTTGTCTCATTTTCTTAATAAAAATCAAATTCTAGTTAATGGGCAAAACGGTTTTAGGGAAAATAGGTCAACTGACACAGCAATTTATAACTTTTTAAAACTGATCATAAATTCTGTAGGCAAAAATGAATTAAACTGTGGCCTGTTTTTGGACCTGTCTAAGGCATTCAATGTCATTGACCATAATTTACTGATCAGGAAACTATATTGCTACGTGGAGTAGCACCTGATTGTTCAAATCCTATCTCTCTAATATGTATCAGAAAGCAGAGATACAGCATGCGGGTAAAATCTACTCATTGGCATACCAAAGAGCCACGTAAGGCGTGCCGCAGGGCTCTGTACTGGAGCCATTGCTGTTCTTAATATTTATAAATGATATCCAAGCCATATATCAACAGCAGATGCAGTATTGTTTGCCGACAACGCCAGTCTGTTTGTCAAAGCTACGAATGAAACTGACGTACTGGAGAGAGTCACAGTAGCCACAGAAGAAGCAAACATGTGGTTTACAAACAACAAATTAATTGTTAATGACAAAAAAACAGTTTAGATGAACGGCAGACATATAACAAACAAAGTAAAATCCGAGCTAACTGTAAAACTTCGGCAGTGTAAGATAGAGCTAACCCCCCCATACTAAATTTTTAGGACTGTAGCTAGATGAATATTTAATGTGGGAGAAACACACAGAAATGTTAAAGAAAAAATTAAGTCAGTATTGTTATGTTCTTAGAATACTAAAAAATACCTGTAGTGTTGATGCAGTGCTCGTTCATATTTCGCACTCATACATAGCACACTAAGATATGGTATCATATTTTGGGGGAATACCAGTTTGGCCAAACACTGGTTTGTGCTTCAAAAGAGGACAATAAGGATAATTAGAGGTATGACACACAGAGAATCATGTAAAAAAGTTTTCAAGGAACTACAAATCATGACTCTACCATGTATCTATATTTATGAAAGTGTATGTTTTATGAATCCACACCAGGAACATCCTTTATTAAACAGTCAAGTTCATAACTACAAAACAAGAAATAGAGATGACTTTCATAGAGAAAGTCACACAAAAACTATGTATCAGAAAAGTGTTCTTTATCAGCCAAAAATCTTATTTAGTGCACTACCAAAGGAAATTAAAAGTATACCAAAATTCCACATGTTTAAAAAAGAATTTAAAAAAATGTTAATTAGTAGGAATTTTTATCGTGTCAAGGAATACTTAAATCATCAGCATTCAATATACAATAGCTTGTTTCCTTCATCACAATGACCCTAAATGCTCATTGAAAACTAAATTGGATTCATCTATTATTCTAATTTAGCATATTACGAATTTTGTTATGCATATGGCTTCATGTTATATGTAATAATATTTTATTTATGGACATATAATTGTAAATCTTTTCATGTCCTATTTTCTATGTATGACAAATTTTATATAATTTTTATAATGATGAGATACAAGGAAGCTAAGTAAATAAATAAAATAAAAAATCTAAATAAATTTGAAGAATGTTGTTGCAGAATTTTTGTTCTAACATTCATACATTTTGTTCATTTTCGTATATCATACAGTCTTTTAAGTTATCACCCAAAATACAAAAATACATCCGATCACATCAGAGGCATGCTTACTACTGCCTCACTCTGTGGTAATAACCATATTCCAAAGAGTTTACAATTTTTCTCAACAAATGAATTTCTATTAATTTCTATTATTATTCCATAAATGAATCCAGAAATAATCACTGTAAACAGTACTAGATAGTGTAATTTATAATAGAAATTTTAAGTGTGTCAAATAATTTGTAATTTCAAATGTTTCTTTTAAAAAAATAAAAAAAACTTATTGATTGTAACATAAAATATAAAGTATAATTTAGTGTGTATAAAATCATATGAAAGTTTTCAGAAAAGCAGCTGAGATAATATTGACCTGTCCAAAATTCAAAAAATAATACTGGTATCAACAACTACCATTGAGTAAAAGTAATGCTAGAGGAGGATGTCCCACTACATGTGGAAGTCAGAGAAGTCCTGTCTGCTTGTTATCAAGCCACTTAAAAAAAAGGAATCCATCACACTTCAGAACTGTGTTAATTTAATAAGGAAATGATATATTGAAGTACCTATGTATGTTTTGTGAGTCCTTTTAAATAAACATGTGACTATCTGGTAATGTACACTACAGAGCTTTATCAAGAGATTTCTTTGCTGCTGACTTACTTAAGACTTTTAGGACATGGCAACAGATGACATATTATTATCCAAGTGATTCTCTCTGCATGAAAAGTCCTTAGTTCTTCCATGTGAAATTTGGATAAAATTCCAAGTTTTAAATGACTGCCTCCATCATCATCATCATCAGGGATAAGTATGTCTTGCAGAAAACCAAATTATAAGACGTGTGTGGCTCATGTTACAATAGAAACAGAAGAGCAGCAGTGCTCCGAGCAGCCTGACAGTGAACTTCAAACACAGGAAAGTACAGTGCAAAATCTGTACTCTCACTTTGCGAAATTTGAGTAGTAGATGATAATATTTTCCATTTATGCTTTATGACTGGACCTCATAGTCTGGTGGTAAATTGTGTACTTGGAACTGTTTGTGACCTTTCAAAGAAAGTGTGTCTATACTATATCAATACTGAAATTTCAACCATGTGGCCATTATCAAGTGGAAATAAATGCAGTTTAACACTTGTCAAAACCTAAAAATCATTTGACATGACATCTGTTTCTGATTTAGATCTTCTTGTGTGTATTGCACTCTTTGAATTACATTGTAAATATATTGCTCTTATTCTGGCTAATTTTCACTTGCAGGCATAATACACTATTGGGCAGGGTAAGTGATTCTATTTTTGATTTTTTTTGTTATTTGTTACTGGTTGTAAATCCCTATGTGAAGTGTTCAGTTTAAATGTGTTGTAAGTAAATTGCTCATATTCTTCATTATTATTGGTCACATCTATCTTCCTCACTTTCATACATTTAATGGAGGCCTCTTTTGAGTGAGAAGATGATGTAATACATTGATTTCTGATAAAGTGTATTGTTTGTAGTACCTGTATATAGCTCAATTGCATAGCTACTATAGTGTTTGGGTTTTTAGCACCTGCAAGGGAGAATACTCTAGTTACTAAGACTAAAAAGCATCTACATCCATACTCTGCAAAACAATGTGAAATGCATCACACTCAGTGGCAAGAAGCAACACAATTCAAAGCAGAATTACGTACTTATTCTGTGACAATATGTAATACAGCTGAACATCAATTGTGTGAAAAGATGCTAAAGGGGAGTTCTCCATTAAATGTGAGAAAGCACAGAAAACAGATGCAAGTAAAAATAAAGTAGAATGAAAGCAATATATTTACAATGCATTTAAAACAAGTTGTTCACACATGGGTTCATAAGCAATAACAAAAACACACAAGTCGACAGAACAACATGTGACAAAACCGGCTTCTGTTTTATATGAAAGAAAAACGAATATGGAATCATTTACTCTGTTCAATATTATGGATGTGAGCAGAAATCACACAGAATACAAGCAACATAGTTGCAACACAATTCCGAGTGCAATACACACAGGCTGTCATAATCAGAAACACAATGAGATGAAACTATCTTCTGTTTAATACAAAAAATACAAATATGGAAGACTTTAAATCACTCAATTAGAAAGCTAGATGGTGAAGGTCTGATGAGCTTCCTGTGTTGCAAGTGGTCTGGCAGCAAGTCAAGGTCATGTAACCAGAAGTCACAATGTGTGTCTTTAATGTAGCAGAGCGTTACAGTACATGATGCACAGATAAATGGCAGGTATTTTGAAGATTGCAATACTCATATTAAAACCTGTGTATGTGAAGCTTATTCAGTTTTCTACAGTTTGCAACAATGTTATTCAGATAAAACAGACAGTTTGAGATGAAATTAGTAAACCTATTATGTATTTTCAGTGAATTGGGATGAATACTGTACTGTACAGATCTTTGTAGCTGCCATTTGATGTAAACAAATGCAGTTGTTGTGGATTGGCAAGATAGCCAACCCACTATAAGGAAGCCGAAAGGCACGCGTTTAAGCTCACGCAGGCTGGCGTGAGGTCTGTAACAGGACAAGGAATTGAGACTAGCAAAAAAGGTACGTAGCTTCTGGAATACTTAACTTTAATCCATAATTGGTGACCATCACTCTTGACATTACATGTTTTACAGCATCAATAGTAACTGGTAATGGCGCCTTGCTAGGTCGTAGCAAATGACGTAGCTGAAGGCTATGCTAAGTATCGTCTCGGCAAATGAGAGTGTAATTTGTCAGTGAACCATCACTAGTAAAGTCGGCTGTACAACTGGGGCGAGTGCTAGGAAGTGTCTCTAGACCTCCCGTGTGGCGGCGCTCGGTCTGCAATCACTGATAGTGGCGACACGCGGGTCCAACGTATACTAATGGACCGCGGCCGATTTAAAGGCTACCACCTAGCAAGTGTGGTGTCTGGCGGTGACACCACAGCAGTCACTGCTATACTTATTATTTTTGGTGGGTATTTGAAATGTTTTAAATAACATATATTGAAATTGCAGCAAAAACATGCTAGAAACAAATACATCTCTATAATATTGAAGTAATAATGTAGGAAAAGACAGATTGCTACTTTCTGTAAAGAAGACATGTCAGGTTGTAGACAGGTGCAATTAAAAGACAATTACATAAAGCTTTTGGCCACAGCCTTCATCAGTAAAAGAGACACACGTCATACACACACAAAGCTAGCACACCTCTCACACACATGACCACCACCTCCAGCATCTCAGGCTGGAATGCAACTACCATGTGGGTCACAAGCAGCAATCTGGAAGGGGTGGGGAAGGGAAAGGGATAGTAGAGTATGGGTGGGGAGAGTCTGGTGGAGTGTGGAGACTGCCAACAGGCACAGCATCAGGAGGTTGGTAGAGAAGGTGTTGAGGTTGTGAAGGAATGAAGATAGGGTGTCTTGGTCCTGAGCCCAGGTCATGAAGATATTATCAATGAAACTGAAATAGACTAGAGGTTTGGTGGTTTATGACACTAGGAATGTCTCCTCTAGATGGCCCCTAAAAAGGTTTGCATATGAGGGTGCCATTCGGGTGTCAGGGGCTGTGCTGCAGAATTATTTATATACCTCCCTTCAAAGAAGAACTATTTGTGAGTTACGATAAAGTTAGTAAGGTGTATGAGGAAAGAGGTATTGGATTTGGAGTCTGAAGGATGTTGGGAAAGGTAGTGTCCAATAGCGGTAGCACCAAGAGCATGAATGTTGTTGGTGCATAGGGAGGCGGCGTCAACAGAGACGACTAGGGATCCAGGAGGTAAAGGGGTGGATATGACAGAGAGTCAGTGAAGGAACTGGTTAGTGTCTTTGATGTGGGAGGCTGGATTACAGGTACTGGCTACAGGTGTTGGTCAGTGAGAGCCAACAATCTCAACACCTTCTCTCCCATCAACTTCACATGGTCCTCCTCAACCTAGTGTGCCACCTTCCTAGATGTTGACCTCCTCTCTGAGGGCTCCATCCACACATCTATCCACATTAAACCCACCAGCTGAATTTTTGCAGCTGTCATCCCTTTCATACCAAAAAATCCCTCACATACAGCCTAGCCACCTGGGGACGGCGTATCAGCAGTGACAAAAACTCCCTTGCTCAGTATGCTGAGGGTCTCACGAAGACCTTCACAGACAAATACTGTACCCCAGACCTAGTCCACAAAGAGATCTCCTGTGGCATTTCCTCTCACACCTCCAATCCTTCCATCACGGCCAAGAATCAGCCACAAAGGAGTGTCCCCTTCATCGCCCAGTACCACCCCAGACTAGAACAACTGAACCACATCCTTCACCAGGGCTTTGATTACCTATCATCATGCCCTCAAATGAGGGAAATTCTGTCTGAGATACTTCCCACCCCAACTAAAGTGGTGTTCCATTGGCCACCCAGCCTCCACAGCATCCTTGTCTATCCTTATGCCACTCCCAATCCCAACCCCTTGCCACAAGGATCATATCCATGTGGGAAACCTGTCCAGTCCATCCACCCAGCACTTCCTGCTCCAGTTCTGTCACAGGTTTATCCTTCCCCATCAGGGGCTGGGCCACCCGTGAAAGCAGCCATGTCATTTACCAGCTCTGCTGCAATCATTGCACAGCTTTTTATATTGGTATGACTACCAACTAGCTGTCCACCAGGATGAATGGCCAAGAGCAAAGTAGACCACTCTTTGGCACAACATGCAGCTCAACACAACGCACTTGATTTCAATGGCTGCTTCACTACCCAAGACATCTGGGTCCTTCCCTTCACCACCAGCTTTTCTTAACTGCGCAGATAGGAGTTATCCTTACAACACCTTTTCCTCTCCTGTAATTATCCTGTATATGTAAGAGAAAAAGAAAATATTCTAGTAAATGTGAGTTAATTGCAAATATGTATGTCAAAATTTTTCAAATGAAAGCTCCAATGAAAATGTTTATTTGCTTAAAACTGACTGATGATGTATGCAAGGTTTTGTCATATCTTCAAGAAGCACACAATGCCATAGGCAAATCCTAGTTAAATATATGAAGTGACATACTCAGATGATATATACTTATGTGAATTCACATTAATGCATTGAAACAGTTGAGTTTGGTGGAAACCGCTCATAGCGTTTGTCAATTATTATTTGAGATGCATAGTTATGTAATTATTGCCATAGTAAGCAGAATACTGCCATTTCTAATAAACACATTACAACACTATGTTGAATGAAAGAGGAAGAGGTGACTGTCCCAGGAAGGAGTATTCTAGGCTGAGGCTAATTTACCAATGGAATAAGTTCAACAAAGAAAGTACAGTGCGTCCCACTTGAAAGATGCCCCAAAAAATGAGTAGTAGTCATGCTAAAATTGCACGGGGTAATTTGTGATATTAGTCATGGCAACACTGCTCTCTGCAACATAATTTGATGCAACAGTGTGTTTCTTCGTGTCACTGTGGTTGGAACTCAGTGTTCAGTATTTAGTGACAATGTATTACTATTCTGTTGAAGAGTGCATTTCTTGCAAGGCAATATTGGATTAATGATTCCATTAAGAAATGTCAGCGAATATTTGTTGAATGGTTTGGTTACCAGGATATACCAACCAAATGATGCATAACAAGATGGAGAGCAGTGGAAAGGTTTTGGATCTATATGGAAGGAATGGACATCATTATTGGAAGAAAAAGTGATTGATGTGAAACAATTGTTGGCCTCTCCTGCAAAGTCTGTTTGACATTTATCTCAGGAATGTGGAATGTCACAGAGCGCATGCCACAGAGCTGCAAAGAAAGTTGGCATGTATCCATACAGATTGACAGTTGTTCAGGAACTGAATGTCAATGACAAAGACAAATGCATTACATTTTATTGTTGGTTTCAGCATTTTATTGCTCAGAGGTCAGGAATATTACATTATATGTATTGTTCTGTGATGAGGTGTGGTTCCACCCCTCTGGCTATGCAAACTCTCAAAATACAGGTTTATGGTGTAATGAAAATTCACATGCACTGGTTGAGCAACTCCTGCATTCACAAAAGATTGGTGTATTCTGTGCAATATTACAGTGTCACATTATTGGACGAATTTTTTTTGAGTCTTCTGTGGCAGGTGCAGTTTACGTCAAAATGTTTCAGGAATTTGTGAACCAATTGAACAATGAAAAACTTACACTTGGCTGGTAGTAACTGAATGGTGCCACATGCCACACATCTCAAGTGACCACGGCTGAGATTGAATCATTTTTCCCTGGCAGAGTGGGTTCGAAAGGGCTGTGGTCCCCAAGGTCATCTGATTTACCACCACCTGACATTTTCCTCTGGGGTGGCCTAAAAGGCAAGGTCCACAGGAACACACCACACAACTTGGAAGATTTGCGAGAGAACGTCATCCGTGAAATCCAAGCAGTGACACCAGAGGTTCTGGCAGCAACATTCGAGAATCTGCAGCATCATGTTCAACTGTGTTTAAAAGTCAACGGCAGTCACTTTCAGCTCCTTTTGTGATTCACCTTTATTTCCCCATGAACAAGGTATGACATGCTCATTTCATTTCCTGATTTTTATGCAAAGCCTTAAAGTGTAATTTAAGCAGATGTATGTTTGTGGGACCTCTTTTGAGTGGGACATGCTGTACTTATCAATGCTAAAACATTGTGTTTTACACTGAAGAACCAAAGAAACTGGTAGACCTGCCTAATATCATGTAGGGCCCCCACAAGCATGCAAAAGTGCCACAACACAATGTGGCATGGACTTTGTGACATTTGCCTGCTTTGTTAAGTTGATGTATGGTTGTTAACCTAACCAACACACATTTCACAACTGAAAATTGGCAATGGACTGACTGTCTCGGGACCAAAAATTGGTCATTTATACATCCTCACAATAATAGGTACTGAAACTATACATTATTCAATGTTTAAGTTACAGAAATTACAATTAAAACATAACTCATTCAATTAACTGAATACACCAAAAAATTCCTTCTTTTTAACAGTTACTTCTACCACAAAGGTTATTTGTTTAAATAATGAAATTGACAGATGTAGTTATACAAACAATACTTTTGACAAACCTGGTAATTGTTTTGGAATTAATTAAGGGCTGGCTTTGCTAATATGTTTTTGGATACAACCAAATAAATACTTTCCGAATCTTAGTAGTAGTTCTTCCAAATGTTTCTAATTAGCACAGAATTAATATTTGTTTAGAAGTCGACAACAGAATCTAAGTCATGAAACAATTACTTATTTCACCCTATAATGATCTGTAACAAAAGATATTAACTAGGAATAGTCAAAATAAATTAGGAAATAACAAAACTAAGGACAAAATTAGACCTGGTGCTGTATTTCTTAAGACTGAGGGCCAACCTTTGTCTTTTATGGAAATGCAGATTATGCTTATGCATGTTAATGGAAATTAGGCAAAAATGAAAATAAAATGAATTTCAGGAGGCAGATGGCAAAACAAGAGAGAAAGTAAAGAGATTCCAACTTGCTTCATCACAAATCTACTAATATTTGAAGTAGAGCTGGAGGGAATTGACACCATGAATCCCGCAGGGCTGTCCATAAATCCATTAGAGAATGAGGTGGTGGAGATGTCTTCTGAACAGAATCTTGCAGGGTATCCCAGATATGCCCAATAGTGTTCATGTCTGGGAGTCTGGTGGGCAGCAGAGTGCGCAATGGACATGAATGGATGCAGGTGACCAGACATGATGCTTACATATGTGTCACCTGTCAGAGTCGTATCTAGACAAATCAGGAGTCCCATATCACTCCAACTGCACATGCCCCACACCATTATAGAGCCTCCTCCAGCTTGAACATGCAGCTAACATGCAGGGTCCTTGGTTTTATGAGGTTGTCTTCATATCCATATACATCCATCAGCTTGATACAATTTGAAATGAGACTCATCTGACCAGGCAACATGTTTCCAAGTCATCAACAGTCCAATGTCAGTGTTGACAGGCCCAGATGAGATGTAAAGCTTTGTGTCATGCAGTCATCAAGGGTACATGAGTGGGCCTTTGGCTCCGAAAGCCCATATCGATGTAGTTTCATTGAACGGTTTGCACGCTGACACTTGTTGATCACCCAGCACTGAAATCTGCAGCAATTTGCAAAGTGGTTGGACTTCTGTCACACTGAACAAGTCTCTTCAGTTGTGGTCCTGTTCTTGCAGGATCTTTTTCTGGCTGCAGCAATGTCGGAGGTTTGATGTTTTACCGGATTCACGATATTCATGGTACACTTGTGGAATAGTTGTATGGAGAAATCCTCACTTCATCACTACCTTGGAGATGCTGTATTCCATTGCTCATGTGCCAACTATAACACCACATTGAAACTCAGTTAAATCTTGATAACCTGCCATGGTAGCAGCAGCAATCAATCTAACAACCATGCCAGACACTTGTTGTCTTATACAGGCATTGTTGACCATATTCTGCCTGTTGACGTATCTCTGTATTTGAATGTGCATGCCTATACCAGATCCTTTGGTGCTTCAGTGTATAATGATTATCTAAGGCTATGAAAATTTATGTAAATTTTTGTCACTTCCAATGTAAGCTAAGCTTTTGTAGGTTCTGATAACAAGACATATTTTTGAACAACATTCTGCATAAAGGAAGAAGTAGTAGAAACCAAAGGGTGTGGAAAATAAATTTACACACACACAAACACATACACACAATTTGGACATGGGACGCTATTCAGGATCAAACCTGAGCCAAAGGCTGAGCAGTCTCATGGGCTACCATCTATGCTATGCGAACAACTGACACTAAATGTATCTTGTGGACTTCTTGAATTTGCATATGCAATAGGTTGATTGGCTAACTTCAATGCTAAATAACTTGGAAATGACAGCAACGCATTGCATTTTTTTCTTAACGATTATTTATCAGCACAACCTACCCTGCAATACCATTATAAGCTTTTCAGGGTGTTTCTGATCCTCCTGTATACCCGTACCTTTCAATGGTGTTATTACCTGTGAGAATTATTATTGTTTATTATTTTGATAAAATGGGACTCTTCT
Source organism: Schistocerca cancellata (assembly GCF_023864275.1). Classification (NCBI taxonomy): domain Eukaryota; kingdom Metazoa; phylum Arthropoda; class Insecta; order Orthoptera; family Acrididae; genus Schistocerca; species Schistocerca cancellata. Next base: position 724,483,066 of record NC_064626.1, on the reverse strand, counting down.
AATTGTATGATACTAGAAACTGTAAAGCCTGCCCATGCATTTCGATTGTTAAATGTTGTTTATGTTTTTTCTGTAATTGTGTTCTAAGTGAACTCTTGGTAATGAAGATAATGTGATGAACTGAATGATATATACACGGAATAATTTTGATTAATTTCCAATGAAAAAATATGCTAGTATTAAGTAACTAATATTTTATGTAAGTACTATGTAATCTCATTGATAAATTAATATTTGTCATGATTCTATCTCACAAACAGATACAGACACAACAATTACATTTTACAACAAACTTCCTTCCTGTCCTGGTACATGTGATACTCTCTCTCTCTCTCTCTCTCTCTCTCTCTCTCTCCCTGTGTGTGTGTGTGTGTGTGTGTGTGTGTGTGTGTGTGTGTGTGTGTGGCAGGGGGGCAGTAATGTAGCAGAGTGGGACAGTGCATAACAAACACAATGATGTCAGGAATTTCAAAGATTATGATACTAATATAACTCCTTGGATACATGAAGCATATTCTGTTTTCTACAATGTTATTCCAACAAAAACGACAGTTTGGGATGTAATTAGTAAACCTATTGAGTATGTTCCATGAATTAGAATAAATTTTGTACTGTGAAGATCTTCATAGCTGCCATGTGAAGCAATGCAATACTTACTATTTTTGTGCCAGTATTTGAAATGTGTGAAATAACTTATGTTGAAATTATCGATAAAACATGCTAGGAGCATATAATATTGAAATCATTTAAGATTTTTATATGAAGCATTGTTTAGACAAATAAAACCACATAATTATGTGAATAAAGGAATGAATTTCTATTAAATTATTATCACACATGGAAGTTCATATACACTCCTGGAAATGGAAAAAAGAACACATTGACACCGGTATGTCAGACCCACCATACTTGCTCCGGACACTGCGAGAGGGCCGTACAAGCAATGATCACACGCACGGCACAGCGGACACACCAGGAACCGCGGTGTTGGCCGTCGAATGGCGCTAGCTGCGCAGCATTTGTGCACCGCTGCCGTCAGTGTCAGCCAGTTTGCTGTGGCATACGGAGCTCCATCGCAGTCTTTAACACTGGTAGCATGCCGCGACAGCGTGGACGTGAACCGTATGTGCAGTTGACGGACTTTGAGCGAGGGCGTATAGTGGGCATGTGGGAGGCCGGGTGGATGTACCGCCGAATTGCTCAACACGTGGGGCGTGAGGTCTCCACAGTACATCGATGTTGTTGCCAGTGGTCGGCGGAAGGTGCACGTGCCCGTCGACCTGGGACCGGACCGCAGCGACGCACGGATGCACGCCAAGACCGTAGGATCCTACGCAGTGCCGTAGGGGACCGCACCGCCACTTCCCAGCAAATTAGGGACACTGTTGCTCCTGGGGTATCGGCGAGGACCATTCGCAACCGTCTCCATGAAGCTGGGCTACGGTCCCGCACACCGTTAGGCCGTCTTCCGCTCACGCCCCTACATTGTGCAGCCCGCCTCCAGTGGTGTCGCGACAGGCGTGAATGGAGGGACGAATGGTGTCGTCTTCAGCGATGAGAGTCGCTTCTGCCTTGGTGCCAATGATGGTCGTATGCGTGTTTGGCGCCGTGCAGGTGAGCGCCACAATCAGGACTGCATACGACCGAGGCACACAGGGCCAACACCCGGCATCATGGTGTGGGGAGCGATCTCCTACACTGGCCGTACACCACTGGTGATCGTCGAGGGGACACTGAATAGTGCACGGTACATCCAAACCGTCATCGAACCCATCGTTCTACCATTCCTAGACCGGCAAGGGAACTTGCTGTTCCAACAGGACAATGCACGTCCGCATGTATCCCGTGCCACCCAACGTGCTCTAGAAGGTGTAAGTCAACTACCCTGGCCAGCAAGATCTCCGGGTCTGTCCCCCATTGAGCATGTTTGGGACTGGATGAAGCGTCGTCTCACGCGGTCTGCACGTCCAGCACGAACGCTGGTCCAACTGAGGCGCCATGTGGAAATGGCATGGCAAGCCATTCCACAGGACTACATCCAGCATCTCTACGATCATCTCCATGGGAGAATAGCAGCCTGCATTGCTGCGAAAGGTGGATATACACTGTACTAGTGCCGACATTGTGCATGCTCTGTTGCCTGTGTCTATGTGCCTGTGGTTCTGTCAGTGTGATCATGTGATGTATCTGACCCCAGGAATGTGTCAATAAAGTTTCCCCTTCCTGGGACAATGAATTCACGGTGTTCTTATTTCAATTTTCAGGAGTGTAAAAACCTATCTGGGTTTACTGATCAGCCATCCAGAATTGTAAAATCTTATAATTTATGAAAACGACTGAAGTAAGAATTCATACGTTCAACATATATTATTGTAAAATTACAAAAGAATCATAGTGATAGTCATGTGTGGGTCAGTGTTGTAACAGATTTTGTTGTGTCAACACTGTGTTGTGCAAAAGTTTCAGTGACAGAGACTAATTAAGTATTGGTCTCATCTGTTTCATCTGGGAACATTTCAAGTTTCATTCCTGTGGTGTGACCTCTGAAGAACCAAGCAGGCACAAATCTTTGAATATGCTGTCTGGTGGACATGTGTGTCAGCATGCCAACAGATATGTCAAGCTGAGCTCCAAGATGCAAAATCATTATTCGTCTATTAGCTCGAATAACAGTGTCTGCACATTGCAGCACTGCAGGCACCACAGCTACGTGCAGCCGGCCTGTGCATGGGAGATCAGAATTCCTTCTCCTTGTTCTGTTGATGACAGATGCTTGTGAGGTAACGGGCGAGTTGTAGCGCCATGGAAATATTATATGTTCGGAATTGGGGTGGCCACACAAGATGCTCGTCAAAACCGGGGCCCGGCAGCAGACACGTGGTGGCAAACGTTAGCCGGACGGGAGGGGTAGCCCCAGCACCTGGTCCAGCTGCATGCCTGGGAATTCCGCTGTGACTAGGACGGTGCTTTGTGTCAATGAAGGAGATGTCCATGCTGGGAGTGCCAAAGATGGCGGACTTTGTGAAACCTTAATGGCAGACATTTCACAGTTCGTATGGAAATTAATAGAAGCCAAATGAATCATGATACTTCAAAAAGAAACATGTACATTACTATTATTGGCACGACAATTCTGATGGTGTAATAAGATTTTCACTATCTTTATTAGTTTAAAGCTTAGTATCTGATGGTAAATTGGTAAATTACACAAGTAACACCCAGCAATGAATTTCCAAAATATAAATGCTTCATCCGATTTTGTCAGTCGCCATGTCTTTAGAAAGATATTAGTGTAAATCTAAATTGGTATGAATTACAGGCATATAACTTGAATAGTACATGAGTTATTGGAGGTTAAAGTGGCCGATTACTATCGATCACGTCTGGCCATAAGTACTCCACAGTTACACAATAAAACGGTAGCAGCATGTTTATAAATATATTTATTCATCTATGTTTTTGTTTATATCAGATATATACTATTCATGATGAAATTGGTTAAATATTTACTGTGTTTTAGAAAGAACAGAGACATTACGCTCCTGGCCTACCTTTTGATTATTTTGTTTTGATATATGTTTACTTAATTGTTTATGTATTTAATAATGTGTGTTAGAGCATGTTTATGGTCCACCCATAGGAATATTTATTTAATTTCAAGTATTTAAATGTAAATCCAGTATTTTGAATATGTTTCATTATGTTTGTGTGACTGTGCGTTGGCATGAAGCCATGGCGCGAGCGTTCTAGCCAATCACAGCGCTCGTGAATGGGGAGACTGGATGGAAGCGAGTTTCTGGAGAGGACACAGAGGCAGTTCTGGGAAGTATGGCACAGGATGTGGGTGCTCGACGTGATGGTGCGACGGACAGTGGAGCAGTTTGCGCGTGGTCGTGGAGGATAGAAATGTTTCGGAGTGCCGACCTATGCCCTTGTGAGATTCCCGTAGCTTCTGCAGTGAAGTCATAGTATGCATTCAGAAGTGAATATCTCACGAGCTATGTTGTTGTTCATAACTAATTACGTGAAGCAGGAATCTATTGTTTCCCTGTTATTCAACTTATATTTTATTTAATTGCTGGACCATTGACACCAATAAGCGTTTTGCAGAAATATACCGCATTCTCAAAAGTACTTCTACTATCGTACTCATCATTTAAAGTCATTAAGAGAGTACCTGCAGATTTTATTTAATTGCAATCATCCATATATAAATGTATATGTTATTTTCATAATTCACAATTGCCGAGTGATAGAAACTTTCGACCATTCGATTCATGTGTGTATTCTTATCGTATACTGTAGACTCAACAGTATTTGGCCTGTAATGTGGCAACTACATATCCCAGCCCCTAGACAATGAAACCATTGTTAAGTTGCGTCAGAGTGTGCGTAGTAACATTTGAAAGCCCGCATGCTTCACGCAGTGACTTAATATGCTTTTATCCATTGCCGAGATTCTGTAAATGCCCCTGAATATTTGTGATGGTCTGGTTTACCATCAAAAGAAATTCAATAACAGTTCTTTGCTTCAAATGCATCTCAATTGTGGATGCCTTTTTGAAGACTGACTATAATACTGCCATGCACCTGGAATTACTGGAAATGTATGTAGGATTGATTAAGGATGTCAGAAAAAAATGTAAATTTTTTGACCGATAATTAACCTACAAAAAAATATGTTGCATTACTTATTGAACACCAGTCATACAAGTGGTTAGTGTTTCAGAGCCACTGCAGAGATAGGAGTAACACCACCTATATTCTGCACAAGAAAGAAAGATTACACAGGTTGTTTGTGAGAATACCATGTTCTGCTTCATGTAAGAAGGAGAAATGTCTACTAGTACATGACGGAGTCCATCAGCGGCAAGACTGTGGCCTCTCTACTCTGCAATCTCTCCTCCCACAATATTTGTGCTCACATTAGTCAGAATCCATTGACTGTCATGCAAATACAGAATCACGGGGTTCAGGAAGGAAGTACTCAGTGATATACACCATGTCAGTGGCCCCATATGATTTGCACCGGAGATGACAGACATACTGTTTACTTTCCCACACTGGTTCATACAGCAATGGTCACTTACCCTATGTGACTTCATACACTCTTTGTTAGTGAGACAAATATCCACACAGACAGCTGTGACACCTGGAACACCATTAACTGTCAGCATGGTGACTTTTCTTGTGGCTTCTCTTGAAGCAGTAACAGAGAGAGATGTGCCAACAGTTTTACAGCCCACAACACTGGCCACACAAATGGTACTACAACATCATTTCAGACGAGCTCGGATGTACCATGTGTGGAGCCTCCGAGGAGAATGAACAATGACAGACTTACTTCATGACAATTATATGAGATGCCACTGGGTACACAATACAATCACCTCTGCTTTCTTTGTAAAGCTAGTAAATTTTACAGCAGCTATTAGATTTCTGATATGTTGAGACCAGTGGCTGTCCCATATCTCACCTATGCTGCCTCATCTATCTAAATACGGAGGATGTTTAACTGTTGCCCTGGTCAGTATATTTATCAGATTTCTCATGTACTGAAAACACCTGGTTTGGGCAGCTGAGACACTGGGCAGTCACTATGATAGATGAAGTCTGTCATAGTGTTGAAGCAGCATAGAACAATATAAACATATCTGTTACCCACTCTCTGATTCTGTGCCCAATTTGGATGGAGCCATTGCTGTTGCCAGAGATGGCAGCTCTCTGTGCTAAATTTTGCAAATTTTTCATCAGATCACTTGCATATTTAATCATTCTTCTTACTATAAAACAAAATTTCATCATTTGTTATCCTTCTTGGAGTTGCAACTTTCAAGACCAGAAGTGTATATTCCAACAGCTGGCACATATAATCCTTTTATTCCATATTGATTGTAAATACTGCATTCAATTGCATTGTTATAATTAATAAATGCAGTTCCCACATACAAATTATGTAGGGAATGCAGCCAAGTAACATGCTCGTCAACTGCCAATATTTTTCAACCGCATTGACTCACACTATCACTCCATTTCATTCACTGAACGACAATGGAAAAGAGTGAAAGGTGCTAACCTGACATTAATACACAAAGAAAATGACAGGAGCTAAAATAACAGCACAGGGAAATGTTACTGGGTCATCACTTAGAAGAAACATGGGTAGGCCAGCCACCCCATTAACACCTTGTGATGAAGCAAGCTGGGATCTTTTTTATTCCCCTCTTGTTTTGCCATCTACCTCCTTAAATTTATTTTTTCATTAACGTACGTGAATATACACTCCTGGAAACGGAAAAAAGAACACATTGACACCGGTGTGTCAGACCCACCATACTTGCTCCGGACACTGCGAGAGGGCCGTACAAGCAATGATCACACGCACGGCACAGCGGACACACCAGGAACCGCGGTGTTGGCTGTCGAAAGGCGCTAGCTGCGCAGCATTTGTGCACCGCCGCCGTCAGTGTCAGCCAGTTTGCCATGGCATACGGAGCTCCATCGCAGTCTTTAACACTGGTAGCATGCCGCGACAGCGTGGATGTGAACCATATGTGCAGTTGTTAGACTTTGAGCGAGGGCGTATAGTGGGCATGCGGGAGGCCGGGTGGACGTACCGCCGAATTGCTCAACACGTGGGGCGTGAGGGCTCCACAGTACATCGATGTTGTCGCCAGTGGTCGGCGGAAGGTGCATGTGCCCGTCGACCTGGGACCGGACCACAGCGACGCACGGATGCACGCCAAGACCGTAGGATCCTACGCAGTGCCGTAGGGGACTGCACCGCCACTTCCCAGCAAATTAGGGACACTGTTGCTCCTGGGGTATCGGCAAGGACCATTCGCAACCATCTCGATGAAGCTGGACTACCGTCCCGCACACCGTTAGGCCGTCTTCCGCTCACGCCCCTACATCGTGCAGCCCGCCTCTAGTGGTGTCGCGACAGGCGTGAATGGAGGGACGAATGGAGACGTGTCGTCTTCAGCGATGAGAGTCGCTTCTGCCTTGGTGCCAATGATGGTCGTATGCGTGTTTGGCGCCGTGCAGGTGAGCGCCACAATCAGGACTGCATACGACCGAGGCACACAGAGCCAACACCCGGTATCATGGTGTGGGGAGCGATCTCCTACACTGGCCGTACACCACTGGTGATCGTCGAGGGGACACTGAATAGTGCACGGTACATCCAAACCATCATCGAACCCATCGTTCTACCATTCCTAGACCGGCAAGGGAACTTGCTGTTCCAACAGGACAATGCACGTCTGCTTGTATCCCGTGCCACCCAACGTGCTCTAGAAGGTGTAAGTCAACTACCCTGGCCAGCAAGATCTCCGGATCTGTCCCCCATTGAGCATGTTTGGGACTGGATGAAGCGTCGTCTCACGCGGTCTGCACGTCCAGCACGAACGCTGGTCCAACTGAGGCGCCAGGTGGAAATGGCATGGCAAGCCGTTCCACAGGACTACATCCAGCATCTCTACGATCGTCTCCATGGGAGAATAGCAGCCTGCATTGCTGCGAAAGGTGGATATACACTGTACTAGTGCCGACATTGTGCATGCTCTGTTGCCTGTGTCTATGTGCCTGTGGTTCTGTCAGTGTGATCATGTGATGTATCTGACCCCAGGAATGTGTCAATAAAGTTTCCCCTTCCTGGGACAATGAATTCACGGTGTTCTTATTTCAATTTCCAGGAGTGTAATCTGCATTTTGATAAAAGAGAAAGATTGGCCCTCAGTTTTAAAGAATATAACACCAGATCTAAATTTATGCTTAGTTTTATGTGTGTAATTGATTTTCTAATTTATTTTGACTATGCCTAGTTCATATGGTTTGTTATAGGGTGAAATCAGTAACAGTTTTGTAACTTAAATTCTATTGTTGGCATATAAACACATATAAATTCTGTACTAATTATAAACATTTGGAAGAGGAAATACTAGTAATCTTAAAGTATCTATTTGGCTATATTGGGAAACATGTTAGCAAAGTCAGCCCTTAACTAATTCCGAAGTAATTAATAATTTTGTCATAATTATTGTTTATATAAGTATATTTGTTAATTTCATGATTTAAACAAATAATTCGGCTTAACCCTGGTAGTAGAAGAAACTGTTAAAAAGAACCAATTTTTTGACGCGTTCAGTTAATTTAATGAGTTAAGTTTTAATTGTAATTTCTGTAAATTAAACATCAAACAATGTGTAGTTTCAGCATCTATTATTGTGAGGATATATAAGGACCTGATTTTTGGTCACGAGACAGTCAGTCCATGGCTGAGTTTCAGATGAGGAACCTGTGTTGGTTAGAGCGACAACAACAACAATGCATCAACTTAACAGTGTAATAAGTGTTACACAATTAGGCCATGTATTAAAACAGTAACAGTGTTTGCTCCATACGTGCCTTTCTATTCTTCAAGAACTGTGAACTTTGTGGTTATGTTTTTACTCCTCGTAGATGTTCAATAGCACACTATTGTAGCAGTATGTGGAGGTTTGCCTGCAAACTATTAATGAGGCTTATTGAAAGTTAAACAATAGTGCACTTGCCATATAACTGTGTATTATTGGGGGGTTGTGAACAGTGAAATTAAAGCACTGTGAAATGCAACTGTACACTTGTCGGCTACATTATTTACATTAGTCAGTGTTGGAACTGCAAACCCCAATTTTCAGCCAATGTAGCAACACATTATGTCAACACTGAGGACAACAAATGAAGAAAATAAAGCAGGAGGTGAACCGCTACATGTGGTGCCCCAGGTGAGGAATATTGTACGTAACCACAATAAACTAGAACTCGCGATCTTTGAAAAGAGAAATCATGAGTGGTTTACAGTGTAGTGATGATACAGCCAATCAGCACTGGGGTTTCAGGGCCACAGTAGGACAGCAGCCAATCAGCAAGCAGGCTCTATGGAAGCAGCCACCGAGTACAGGAGCAGCCGTTCAGCACACAGGTGGACATAGCTGACCGTAGATAAACAAGACGTCTTGCTGAGAGAATTACAACTTGCTGCAGCCGTGAAGTCCCAGATGACAACCTCAAGAACCGCAGTAGAGCAGCAGCAGATGAGTAATTGAAAACAAGGTATTCATTGAAAAAGCAGTTTTGTATTAAGTGATACATAATGAGTGACTTTAACGAACAAGACAGTGTGACTGAGAACAAAGTTGTAGTGGTTAAGTTGTTAGATGAACAGAAAGACAATGGGACTGGTTCTGTAGCCAATCATAAATCAAACATGAATCTAACTTTGAAGGATGGGGACGAAAGTCCTATTGTAAAGAGCGAAATGGATGAAAACAGTACCAGTACTGAAGTGGTCGTTTACGTTAAGGAGGAGGAATCTAGTAGCGAAAGTCAGCAAGGGCAAAAGTATATGACATACGGAGAAGTGGAAGCAATGTTAATGCAAATTATGAGTATATTGAATAACATAGCTTTGAAAGAAGACATGGAAAGTAATATGAATAGTGTGCAAAAGCCATGAATAGGGTGGAAAATAGTATAAGGAAAGTAGTACATAACACTAATGAGAAATTAACATTCAGTAGTAAATGTGTAGAAGAGAGGGAGAAACTTTGTGATGACAAAAGTAGGAAGGTGGAGATTTCCATGAAATATTGTGCTGAAAGTACAGTTAAATTTGAGAAACAAATCGATCAGATTAAAAATGATTCAGAAACTGAGGTAGAAACCAAGTGTGCAGTAGTGGTACAGGAAACTCTGGTAAAAGTAAATAAAAATGTAGATTCAAAACTTTAAAATAGAGAAAAAAGTGGAAGAGGTACCAAATCTAAAGCATAGCTTAAGTGAAAGAGTGTCTGATTCTGACTGTAAGTGTAATGATGATAGCAATGACAAATCCAGTAGTGAAGAAATGGGGTATTTTGTATCTATAATTAACAATATGGGCAATGTATTAAGTAAAGGAAGTATTGATGAGGATTTTTTGTATGAAGATCATCATATGGTAAGTAAAAAGAAAGTGTGTAAACTTGTAATAACAGCAAGTGCACAAGGTGTACATGTTAAGTGTTTACTGGACAATGGTAGGGATATGAATAGCATGTCACAGGCCTTTTTTTGAATCTACTCAGAACACTGAGAGTGTAATAGTGATGCATGTTTCTGGAATAAGAATTATTGGTCTACAGGTAAGCTATCAAAGAGTATGAAACATGAGAAACTATTAACTGTGGAATTGGCAGGACAGTTGTTGAAGTACAATTTGTTGGTGATTCAAAATTTCAGCAGTGATGTAATATTTGGGACTAATTTGTTGTGCAATTAGCAAGTAGGGGGTTCAACATACTGTGTTGGATTCATTATGTGGCGATAATGCTTACCCCAGCTGTCTGTCTCATATTTCATGTTTCCTGAGGCAGTCGAACTCTTCTCCTATCCTATCTGTAGTTTATAAGTGAATCAGAATTATTCTATCTTCGACTGTCATGTGATTTGGTACAGTAGGATTTTTTAGTATAGAAATATTTTAGAAAAGGTGTCTCTGGTGTTATCTGTGTGATGTATATTATGTTGTGTTAGTTATAAGTAATGTAATCATAAGAGGAGGGAAGAAAATAAATTGGTACCATGATTAAAGAATTTATGTCAAACATATAGGTAAGGTAAAATGAAAATGAAAGGTGTCAGCACATGTGGGGGATAATTAACATATGAAGTAATCAGCTCATGTGTGAAACTAGTATGATATGGTGCAGCAGCAGAGACAATGTGCAGTATAAACCATCTTGAATATTAGATCTTAATCTTAATTGTGCTCAGTGCACTCAGTGTATGGAGATAACTATCCACCAATAGAAGTGTGTCATGGTACAGCCTTTTCTAACATTAAGGAAGTACAATTTTAAACATAGTTGCCTAGAGTAATGTATGTAGAAAGAATAAGCAAGATTTGTATGTATATCACCCTTCAGGCTAGAATACAGTGAAAAAATAATTTTTGTGACTGATAATTTTGTCTGATCAGCAATGAGAGTTGTTTGCCTTAGCATAAGGATCTGTTACTGTGGAGTGTTTTTTTGTAGAGTGAATTTTCCATTAGATTAGCAGAGCAGGTGTTTATTTATTAGATAATGAAGCAAAAAGGAAATAATAAAATAATGAATAATATTAGGGTCTTAATGGTTAGGGAGCCTGTCTCTGCAGTAGGGATATTTTTTGAGAATGTGCTCCACTAGCTAACAAGGTAAGAAATGTAAGTAAAATAATGGTGCTGACAGACATGATTGAGTAATGAAAAAGAATTACTGTCTACAAAAAAATGTGGTGTAACTGTACTGATGATCCAATTGTGAACTAGGCGACAATGGGTACTGTGTATATTATGCAATTCATGACACTGCATTTGGGAATGAGATCTTAACATAAAGAGCAAAATTTTTGTGAGTTAGAAGTCATATAATACTGCAGCATTGGATCAATAAGTTATCTAAAAATTTCTATTTGTATTCTGAGGAATTATGAGCTTAAAGTGGTAATACTGAAGCGAAGAAAAGTAAGTTTGCTGATTAACTGATAACTGTGGTGCAAGAGAGATGTGAATATTCTGACAAGTCAATTTGGTAACATTTGATGATTTTTTGAGGATTTAATTTTCTGGCTGAATAAGAGTAGTGCTTAGAGTTGAGTAGAGAAGTGGGCTATGATTTGGTACAACTTCCATCCCCTTTTAGTGATTAAGTTATGTCATGGTGACTGTTCTTTTTTCGTGAAGTAATGATTAGTAAATCTATACTGTTGTGACTCGCCGATCATTCAAAGTGCCGGTGCACAATTACGCGCGTCCTCTACGTGCGGCACTGTCTGCCAGCCATGCAGCAGCTGCGCCACCTAAGCGGCGAGCCGAGCAGCGGCCGCTAGACTGGGACTCAGTGCTTATTCGAATGCTAACGAATACATATGTCAACTTACTCTGTGACTTATATGTGTTGTTGTGTCGTTCCAAAATATATGTGTTAAACTTGAAGTTCTAACAATTGGCGACGAGGTAGTGGATTTTTCCTTTTCACCGTTGACTCACAGGGTTCCATGGCTACTGTTGAGCAACTCTTGCAAAATCTCCTTGAACAGCAAACGCTTCTAACAGCGGCGATTCGCGATTTCGTTGCGGCGTCAAATGCGGGGCGTTTCTCGTCGTTGGCTATACCTCCTTTTCCTCCTTACAACGAGACGGCGGAAGACTGGTCTGATTATGAAAAACGTCTTCGACAGCACTTCTTGGCTTTTCATGTCATGGACGAACAACCATGTAAGTCTCTGTTCCTTTCCTGGATTTCACCTCAAATGTATTGGTTGTTGTCGCAATTGGCTCCTTTGGAGGATCCTGCGTCATTGACCTTCGCTGAAATGTGCTCACTTCTGTCTGTCTATTTTCAAAAGCAAATGCATGTGATAGCCTCTCGTGTTAACTTTTATCGTTGTCAAAAACAACCAAATAAATCCTATAGCGCTTGGTCTGCTGAACTTCACGGCCTCAGTCGAAAGTGTCAATTTGTTACTGACGTTCACAAAGAATCCTATGCCGATTCCATGGCATGGGATGCTATTATCCGGTCGGCACCCGACAAAGAAGTTCGGCAACGTGCCCTTCAGTTGGCGAATCCGACTCTAGATGAAGTTCTCTCCATTGTGCAGTCTTTTGAAATTTCTCGCACTGCTGGGGCACAAATAGAAGCGTGGGGTGATGTCGGGGAAATACAACCTCTGTGCGCTGCTGACGACACGTGCGGCGCGTCCTCGCTGGCCGACGTGGCCGCAGTGTGCTCCCACGCGAAGCCTCGGCCTAGCCGTAAACAACCCGCTAAGAAACTGCAGCAGAATCCCCGGCAACTTCCTTCATGTCCACGGTGTTTTACGAAACATTCACGCGAGGATTGTCCCCAACGTTGGGCTGTGTGTCACAATTGCAAAAAGAAGGGTCATGTGTCTTCCGTTTGTAGATCCGACGGCATACATGATGTTCATGAACATGACGCTGATTCTGATTCTGTGTTGTCTGTCAATTGCACTTCTTCCCTTTCAGGGAAGTTATTCCTCACTGTCCAAATCCTTAGTCGAGATGTTCGCATGCAAGTGGATACCGGTTCTGCTGCCACTATAATTAATTCTCAGACGTATCTTCAGCTGGGTTCTCCACTCCTGTCCCCTGTCACTCGGAAATTACGGACGTACAATAAACAGAAGATTTCTCTCTTGGGACAGTTTAATGCTGAGGTATCTTACAAATCCATCGTTCGCACTGTTCCCATATTTGTGGTCGACCAGAGCAACGCAGAAAATCTTTTTGGTTTCGATGCCTTTTGCGTTTTTGGGTTCTCCATAGATGACTCTGTCAATATTGTCTCTGACGCTATTCCTTATGCTCAACTGGATTCCTTGTCGACGACATTTTTGTCCCTTTTTTCTCCTGGGTTAGGCCATGCAAACGACTTTGAAGCTCATATCACGCTCAAACCCACTGCTCGGCCTAAGTTTTTCGGGCTCGGCCCATTCCTGTGGCCCTTCATGATCGGGTAAAACGGGAGTTGAATCGTCTCACTGCGTCAGGGGTCTTGCTTCCTGTCACTTCCAGTGATTGGTCCTCTCCTGTCGTCGTAGTTGCTAAGCTAAATGGTGATATTCGCCTCTGTGGCGATTTCAAAGCCACTGTAAATGCTCAATGCCTCATCGACACTTACCCTATGCCCCGTCCTGAAGAACTGTTCACTAAACTTGCTGGAGGCCAGTATTTTTCTAAAATTGACCTGTCAGAAGCTTCTCATCAACTTCCTCTCGACGCTGCTTCTTGGCAGTTTCTGGTCCTTAACACGCCTTTCGGCCTCTATCAATACCAACGCTTGCCATTCGGGGTTGCTAGCGCCCCTGCTCTCTTTCAGCGATTCTTGGAACAATTATTGCTCCCTGTTGCTGGGTGTATCAATTACATGGACGACATTGTTGTCACTGGCTCCACCACTGACGAACATCTTCAAAATCTCCGCACTTTTTTTCATGTCTTACAGACTGCCGATCTTAAGTGTAATCTTCAGAAATCACAATTTTTTCAGGCCTCTATCACGTACTTGGGGTTTCAACTCTCTCGGGATGGTATTCGTCCGCTTCAACAAACTGTCGCTGCGATCAATGCCCTTCCTCGCCCTACATCTGTTAAGGAACTGCAGGCTTTCTTGGGGAAAATAGCATACTATCACAAGTTTTTACCATCTGCGGCTTCGGTGGCTCAGCCGTTGCATCACCTGTTGCATAAAAACGTGCCTTTTCACTGGTCCGCGTCATGTGACACGGCTTTCCAGAAATTAAAGACTATGCTGAAACAGGCCCCGTGCCTGGCTACTTATTGACCTGGCCAACATCTTGTTCTTGCTACAGACGCCTCTCAATACGGGGTCGGTGTAGTCCTTGCGCACCGTTTTTCTGACAGTTCGGAACAACCCATTGCTTATGCCTCCAAAACGCTCACGGATGCCCAACAAAAGTATTCTCAAATTGAAAAAGAAGCTTTGGCCATCGTTTATGCTCTTCATAAGTTTGGTGTTTTTTTCTATGGCTCCAAATTTCATCTTGTTATGGATCACAAACCACTTGTTTCCTTGTTTCATCCATCAACGGCACTTCCCGACAAGGCTGCACACCACCTCCAGCGTTGGGCTCTTTACTTGTCCTGTTTCAATTATGAGATTCATTTCCGGCCAATGGCTCAACATGCAAATGCTGATGCTCTGTCTCGCCTTCCCATGGGTCCTGATCAGGCATTTGATAGGGACGAACTTTTGTGTTTCCACCTGGATGTTGCCGAGCAGCGGGTTGTGGACAGGTTCCCCATCACTGGGGACAGGCTGGTGGCTGCTACAGGTTCTGACCCTACCGTCTCCCGGGTTTTACGCTGTATTCAGAAGGGTTGGCCAGATCGCCCGTCCGCTAAGACTTCTGATCCGTTGCAGAACTACTACACTTTGTGCTACCGCCTCACGGCTAGGGATGGTGTTATCCTCCTCTCCACTGACAATGCTTCGCCGCGTGTTGTGGTACCTGCGTCTTTGCGTGCTTCGGTCTTGCGCCTCCTTCACCAAGGGCACTGGGGTGTGTCTCACACAAAATCTCTGGCGCGCCGTCATGTGTACTGGCCTGGCATCGACTCTGAAATAGCACACATGGTCGCTGCCTGTGGCCCTTGTGTGTCACAGGCCGCTGCCCCGAAGTCATCTTTGTCACCGTGGCCTTCGCCTGAGAAGCCCTGGGAGCGCATTCATGCTGACTTTGCGGGACCCTTTTTAGGTACTTATTGGCTCCTTGTAATTGACGCCTGCTCTAACTTTCCTTTCATTGTACGTTGCACGTCACCTTCCACCGCGGCAACCACCAGTGCTCTCGCCCGCATTTTTTCTTTGGAAGGCCTTCCCTCTACTCTTGTTACTGATAATGGTCCACAATTTGCCTCTTCCGAATTTGCGGATTTTTGTGCTCGTCACGGCATTACGCATGTCACGGCCCCGCCGTTCCATCCACAATCCAACGGTGAGGCTGAACTACTGGTCCACACATTTAAGGCTCAGATGTGGAAACTTCTGACTTCTTCTGCTGCTGATGAGGCGCTTCTCCAGTTTCTGGCGTCTTACTGCTTCACCCCCATGGGCGACCACAGCCCGGCTGAGCTCTTACATGGCCGACAGCCCCGCATGCTACTTCATCTTCTGCGGCCTCCCACCTCTTGGCCGCGGGTGCCTTCACTTGGCTGGTTCACCACCGACGACCTCGTCTGGGTACGGGGATATGGCAGGCGGCCAAAATGGAGACCGGGCCGCATCTTAAGACACCGTGGCAGACGCCTGTATAAAATCCATACGGACACGGGTGTTGCAGTGCGTCATTCAGACCAGCTTCGGCCTCGGGTGCCAGCAACGCCTGTTCCGAATGCTGCCACACCACCTTTGGCTCTACCTGATGCTCGGGATCTTGGCATCTCTCAATGCTCACAACGCAGCCCTCTCACCGTCATCGCGATGCCAGCACCAGGACGGACGCCACCAGGAGACGTGCCCATGCAGGAACTGGAGGACCATCCTCTATCTGAGCACATTTACTCGCCTCCTCCTCCAATGGACGCCGACACATCACTCATGTCTCCTGTCATATCAACTAGACTTGCCACAATGGGCAGATTGGTGCATGGGGCCCCAGCAGATTCGACCCCTACGTCTCCTGTCATCTCGACCCGTTATCATCGGGGACACTTCCGTCCGTACGGGAAGCCGCCTCCTCGAGACTTTACGGCGAGTCAAACAACGCCTATGGATGTTGGCCATCTCCAGGACACCTCCATCAAGACCAGTGCAACAATTTCAAAGGGGGGAAAAGTGTTGTGACTCGCCGATCATTCAAAGTGCCGCCGCGCAATTACGCGCGTCCTCTACGTGCGGTGCTGTCTGCCAGCCATGCAGCAGCTGCGCCACCTAAGCGGCAAGCTGAGCAGCGGCCGCTGGACTTGGACTCAGTGCTTATTCGAATGCTAACGAATACACATGTCAACTTACTCTGTGACTTATATGTGTTGTTGTGTCGTTCCGAAATATATGTGTTAAACTTGAAGTTCTAACATATACTACTGCACATCTTGAGTATTTGCTATTTTGCAAATGGGAAAGAGACCCAAAGTCTTTCAAGTTTAACCTGTTTCAGACAGTTATGACCCAGAGTAATGTTTTGTAGTGTAATGTGTACTTGATTTTAAAATTTTTTCTAATCTCACCTTTCATACTATAGTCAAATTTAATGTTAATTATTGTATTATTATGAGAACTATGTATTTATTTATGATGTAATGACTATCATTGGCAATTAGTGTTAAACATCATCTTCTTAGACTTAAGTTAGAAGTAAAAGTAAGTGTACTAAAGTAGGGTATTTTGTCTCATTTTTTTCATGTACTGTGGCGGAGGAGAACCACCTCCAAGGGAACCAATCGTGGTGTATTTCCTTGCTAACTGTCACCTGGACCTGTTGAAGGCATGGACAGCTTGATGAAAAAGTGTGTTAAAGCTCATTAAAACTGTGAAAGTGTTTGCAAAAAATACTAAACTATGACCAAGAAAATTTTTTGTCTAAACATGAACTGCAATGTGCAGTGTAATTTAACTTCTTTGCTACCCATGAGGATTAATTTTTCTTTAACAAGACAGGACTTGTACAAAGTGATATGTATTTTAAAATGTAATCTTCACTTAAGAAAAAAGGACATCATTTATGATGAAGATGAGAAATATTTGTTAAAAGTATAGCTTGTAGATATTTTGCGTAATTTTACAATACACTGTACGAAAATATTTTGTATGGGGATTTTCATATGGCCAGTTAGTATAAGTATGAATTTGAAAAAAATATATAAATACTGTAGTTTTTGATAAGATTTCTTATGTAATTTTTGTGTGTGTAGATTTTAAACTCAATTTACGACATCACTTGTGGTCATTGAATCGCCCAGTTAGCTCTTTGCAATATCCATCTGGTCAATCCAATGAGGGGGTGATGTGACGAAGCAAGCTGGGATATTTTTAATTCCTCTCTTGTTTTGCCACCTACCTCCTTAAATTTATTTTTTCATTAACGTACGTGAATATAATCTGCATTTTGATAAAAGAGAAAGATTGGCCCTCAGTTTTAAAGAATATAACACCAGATCTAAATTTATGCTTAGTTTTATGTGTGTAATTGATTTTCTAATTTATTTTGACTATGCCTAGTTCATATGGTTTGTAATAGGGCGAACTCAGTAATTGTTTCATAACTTCAATTCTATTGTTGACATATAAACAAATATAAATTCTGTACTAATTATAAACATTTGGAAGATGAAATACTAGTAATTTTAAAGTATCTGTTTGGCTATATTGGAAATCATGTTAGCAAAGTCAGCCCTTAACTAATTCCGAAGTAATTAATAGTTTTGTCAAAAGTATTGTTTACATAACTATATTTGTTAATTTCATGATTTAAACATATAATTCGGCTTAACCCTGGTAGTAGAAGAAACTGTTAAAAAGAACCAATTTTTCGAAGTGTTCAGTTAATTTAATGATTTAAGTTTTAGTTGTAATTTCTGTAAATTAAACATCGAACAATGTGTAGTTTCAGCAGCTTTTATTGTGAGGGCATATAAGGACCCAATTTGTGGTCATGAGACAGTCAGTCCACGGCCGAGTTTCAGATGAGGAACCTGTATTGGTTAGAACGACAACAATGCATCAGCTTAACAGTGTAATAAGTGTTACACAATAAGGCCATGTATAAAAACAGTGACAGTGTCTGCTCCATACGTACCTTTCTATTTGTCAAGAACTGTGAACTTTGTGATTAGGTTTTTACTACGCATACACGTTCAATAGTTAACTATTGTAGCAGTATGTGGAGGTTTGTCTGCAAACTATTAATGAGGCTTATTGAAAGTTAAACAATAGTGCACTGGTCATATAACTGTGTATTATTGCAGGGTTGTGAACAGTGAAATTAAAGTACTGTGAAATGCAACTGTGCACCTGCTGGCTACATTATTTACATTAGAAGCCCCATTTTTCAGCCAGTGTAGCAACACAGTACATCGACACTGAGGACAACAAATGAAGAAAATAAAGCAGGAGGTGAACCACTACAGCATCCAAAAAATTTTAGGAAACAAGTTGGACATACAAAACTTTAAAACTCTAACAAAATTCATTTGAATGTCACTTAAAACAGAGGGCAGATCTGCTGGCAAATCTGCTGCTGCCCTCTGGCCTGAAAATAAAACAGTGTCTAATAAAAAGTGGCACATAGTGATCTGTACACCACGAGCACCATATTCTGGAGGTTCCTCTTACTGGAGTAAGACACCATGTATCATAGGGCATTAGCCTATGTGAAGATGAATGAGAAGGACCTCATCCCATCAATATGGCTAGAAGGAGGTACATCAATATGGCTAGAAGGAGGTACTTCATGGCCATATAGTGGACTTTACTAGATGCATCTTATTGCGTATCACTTACAGTGATTCTTCTCCCCTTCGACAAATGACTGTGTACCTCAACAGCGATGTGATAGCGTGCAGCAGGATGACACACTGAACTAAATGAGGATGAGGACACAGCTCCTGGCTGCTACATCTGCCCTTTCATTCTCCACAATACTCATGTGCCCTGGCATCCAGCAGTAACATAATCCTTCCCCAACCTTTGTAAGGGGAATAGGATGTCATGGATCTCCTGGACTACTTTATTGGCCAGATACTAGAATTGCAGAAACTGAAGGGCACTCAAGTAGTTGGAATGGATGAGGAACTGAGCAGACACAGCACATCTCATCTGCTGTAGTGCCCTCAACATTTCAGATAATTTAGCATTGAAGACAGTGAAGTCTGGAGGCAACTGAATCTTGGGGACACAGTCAGAGAAAACAGAGTGGTCAACGGAATCCCTATTTACACCCATCCATGAATGCAGCCACATAGTAGTGTATCATGTTAAAAACACAAACAGTAGTGCAATCTCTCCTGTAATGCACTAAATATAAAATTATTCTGAGCCTCTGCAGTAAACAGGTGGCAGTCAGTTAAAACTGCAGACTTGAGCTGGTACGTGCCCCACACCAAGGGACTTACCAACAATTAAAGGGAACAGACATGGGTACCAGGATGGCCCCCTCGTACGCCAACCTATTCATGTGTCACTTAGAGGAAGCTTTCTTGGTTACCCAGGCCTGCCAACCCAAAGTTTGGTACAGATTT
Source organism: Schistocerca cancellata (assembly GCF_023864275.1). NCBI lineage: Eukaryota > Metazoa > Arthropoda > Insecta > Orthoptera > Acrididae > Schistocerca > Schistocerca cancellata. Next base: position 724,463,277 of record NC_064626.1, on the reverse strand, counting down.
ATTGATGACATCTTCATGATCTGGACTCACAGTGAAGAAGAACTCCAGAATTTCCTCTCCAACCTCAACTCCTTTGGTTCCATCAGATTCATCTGGTCCTACTCCAAATCCCATGCCACTTTCCTTGATGTTGACCTCCACCTGTCCAATGGCCAGCTTCACACGTCCATCCACATCAAACCCACCAACAAGCAACAGTACCTCCATTATGACAGCTGTCACCCATTCCACATCAAACGATGCCTTCCCTACAGCCTAGGTCTTCATGACAAATGAATCTGCTCCAGTCCAGAATCCCTGAACCATTACACCAACAACCTGACAACAGCTTTCGCATCCCGCAACTACCCTCCCGACCTGGTACAGAAGCAAATAACCAGAGCCACTTCCTCATCCTCTCAAACCCAGAACCTCCCACAGAAGAACCACAAAAGTGCCCCACTTGTGACAGGATACTTTCCAGGACTGGATCAGACTCTGAATGTGGCTCTCCAGCAGGGATACGACTTTCTCAAATCCTGCCCTGAAATAAGATCCATCCTTCATGAAATCCTCCCCACTCCACCAAGAGTGTCTTTCCGCCATCCACCTAACCTTCGTAACCTCTCAGTTCATCCCTATGAAATCCCCAAACCACCTTCCCTACCCTCTGGCTCCTACCCTTGTAACTGCCCCCGGTGTAAAACCTGTCCCATGCACCCTCCCACCACCACATACTCCTGTCCACACATACTCCTGTCCAGTAACCCAGAAGGTGTACACGATCAAAGGCAGAGCCGCGTGTGAAAGCACCCACGTGATCTACCAACTGATCTGCCTACACTGCGATGTATTCTATGTGGGAATGACCAGCAACAAACTGTCCATTCGCATGAATGGACACAGGCAGACAGTGTTTGTTGGTAATGAGGATCACCCTGTTGCTAAACATGCCTTGGTGCACGGCCAGCACATCTTGGCACAGTGTTACACCGTCCGGGTTATCTGGATACTTCCCACTAACACCAACCTATCCAAACTCCGGAGATGAGAACTTGCTCTTCAATATATCCTCTCTTCCCGTTATCCACCAGGCCTCAATCTCTGCTAATTTCAAGTTGCCGCCACTCATATCTCACCTGTCATTCAACATCATATTTGCCTCTGCACTTCCGCCTCGACTGACATCTCTGCCCAAACTCTTTGCCTTTAAATATGTCTGCTTGTGTCTGTGTATGTGCGGATGGATATGTGTGTTTGTGCGAGTGTATATCTGTCCTTTTTTCCCCCTAAGGTAAGTCTTTCCACTCCCGGGATTGGAATGACTCCTTACCTTCTCCCTTAAAACCCACATCCTTTCGTCTTTCCCTCTTTCCTGACAAAGCAACCGTTGGTTGTGAAAGCTTGAATTTTGTGTGTATGTTTGTGTTTGTTTGTGTGTCTATCGACCTGCCATCACTTTCGTTTGGTAAGTCACATCATCTTTGTTTTAAATAACCTGTTTACAATTTTGCTACTAAACGTTTTTCAGAATTGCCCAAGTTTGTTGTTGGGGAGGGTGCAAAAAGTTATTCAGCCCATGGGTGTAACATTACCTAAATACGAGGCACTACTGGGACATGTTTGGTCCCTTCGTGGTTTGAGGAGTGGTGTTAAAATTGTCTCTACCACAAGTTGGGAAACTGGTCTGTCAGCCACATTGAATGAAAACATCATAAGAGCATTTCCATTGATACCATTTGCAAGTGCTGCAGCATGCTGTACCGGATTTGGTCGTGACCGGGTTTTGTATCATGAGCATCAAGACTGCAGCAAATCCCTCTCCCACGTGGAGACTGGGCAGTTGTAGGACTCCAAATTGGTGGACCAGAAGTTCAACTCAACGCTTTCCATGGTGGCATGGTACCAATGGAACACTGGATCCTGGCTCGCAGTGGTGGTAGTCATTGTCTGTGCCATGTTGTTTGGAGACCCCCCTTTCAACAGTACCACTATAGGTAACCGACTGCTTCTAAAGGAAATCCTCCTAATTGCTTTCCATACTGTTGTAGAAGAAGTAGAACATCTGATGAAGTCCAGGAGCACTATCCATGGGATTCTGGTGCTCCCTTTTATGATGTGCCAAGCCTTTGATCTCACAAATCAAAAGGCTGTGAGGCTTTCACCATTGGGTGGCATCATTGCAAATCCACATGCCTGACACAGATTATCCAACAGCAATCATCTGTTCACCAAAAAGCAGGGTGTCTCTGATGATGATCTGAGGACTTCGGGATGGAGAAGTCAGCGGTATGGTGGATCATTTGTGTCCACCAATCCCTGGACACTGTTGCGGTGTTTAAACACAGACAGCTGGCTGAAACGCATGTCGTTGGCTCTGCCTATTGTCCATAATAGCTGTGTCTTTTCAGGGAGAGCTCCATCCAGTAGGTGAATCCAGAGGGGGAAGTGGTCACTGGAATGAAGGTCATTGATCACTTACCACTGAACAGAGTCCATGAGGGCTGAAGAGTAAAAAGAGAGGTTGAGGGTTGAGGATGAAATAGTAACAGCACAGAAGTGAGTGAGAGTGCCTGTGTTGAGGATGAACAGCTCACAAGACATCATGAAGTTCTCCAAAACCTGACACTGAGAGCAGGTAAAGGTTGAAACCACAATATGTGATGGGCATTGAAGTCTCTTGTTAGGAGAAATAGCTGGGGGAGTTGTTCTGTAAGATCTTTGGGTGCATCAGAGTCTATTGTATCCTGCAGAGGTCAATACAGCGAGCAAACTGCAGAGGTAAATACAGTGAGCAAATAATGATCCTCTGACACATGAATTTCAACTGCAACTGCTTGCATGTCAGTAGCCAGAGGAGAGCTGAGGAGTGGTACATATTATTGGCAGGCACAGTATACATTAACACCCCCCACTTCCCACCCATGCCTGCTCTTTCCCCAGTCAGGTCATCCTTGCAATGGATGGTATAGCCCAGTAGTACTGGGCAATCAGATGCTTTAAAATGCATTTCCTACAAAAATAAGCACACGGGGCTTTCCTTTGCTAGGAGTTTTCAGGTCTTCCATGTGTCCCTGAACCCATTAATGTTCCACTGTATTATGGGAGCCATTTATCATGAGGGTAGCACTTTCACCACATCTCTCCACAGGGGAGGCGAGCCCACAGTGGATGGTGGCCCAGTCCTGGGATGAGATGAGTGCCCCCAGGCCACCATGAAGGTCCATTGCCTCAGAAGGCAAATCATGGGAGACATTAGAGGGAGAGTGACACCAACACTGTCGGACTGCTTATTTCCAGTCTCTGCCAGCAGTTGACACTTTGCCTTTGATTCTTTGGCTTAGGGAGGGTTCGGAGTCACAAATGTGGCAGTGGTGATGGCAGTGCTGGATGGTGGACCAAACTGAACCTTTGGAGGAGCAGGGAGCTCCACAACACTGGCAAACATAGCCTTTTTCTGATATTCTGGCAGGAGGTACGGACTTCAAAATAACTGCAGCAGCACATGTGCATTGACAAATGCAGGTACACTGTTGACATTAGCAACTTTTGTTTATGTAACAGCATCAGTTTTCTGAACTGGCTGTTTAAGAACTTAGCAAAGTAGGTAGCGAATGTGAGGGACTGCATGGTATTATATATCTTTTTGGCCTAACCATATGGTAAGCGTTTTGTTGTTTTAATCTCCTGTACCTTTCTCTCCTTAAGGAAGACAATGCAGTCCCTACTCTGGACAGATTGTTCTTCAGACCATTTGACACGCTTCAGAGGAGATGAACAACTGACTCCTTCATAGGCAGCCTTACCACATTTGCCACATATGGAGTCTCCCTTACATCCTACATCTACATCTACATTTATACTCCGCAAGCCACCCAACGGCGTGTGGCGGAGGGCACTTTGTGTGCCACTGTCATTACCTCCATTTCCTGTTCAAGTCATGGATGATTCATGGGAAGAACGACTGCCGGAAAGCCTCCGTGCGCGCTCGAATCTCTCTAATTCTACATTCGTGATCTCCTCGGGAGGTATAAGCAAGGGGAAGCAATATATTCGATACCTCATCCAGAAACGCACCCTCTCAAAACCTGGACAGCAAGCTATACCACAATGCAGAGCGCCTCTCTTGCAGAGTCTGCCACTTGAGTTTGCTAAACATCTCCGTAATGCTATCACACTTACCAAATAACCCTGTGACAAAACGCGCCGGTCTTCTTTGGATCTTCTCTATCTCCTCTGTCAACCTGACCTGGTAAGGACCCCACACTGGTGAGCAATACTCAAGTACAGGTCGAATGAGTGTTTTGTAAGCCACCTCCTTGTTGATGGACTACATTTTCTAAGGACTCTCCCAATGACTCTCAACCTGGCACCCGCCTTACCAACAATTAATTTTATATGATAATTCCACTTCAAATCATTCCGTACGCATACTCCCAGATATTTTACAGAAGTAACTGCTACCAGTGTTCGTTCCGCTATCATATAATCGTAGAATAAAGAATCCTTCTTTCTACGTATTCGCAATACATTACATTTGTCTATGTTAAGGGTCAGTTTCCACTCCCTGCACCAAATGCCTATCCGCTGCAGATCTTCCTGCATTTCGCTGCAATTTTCTAAAGCTGCAACTTCTCTGTATACTACAGCATCATCCGCAAAAAGCTGCATGGAACTTCCGACACAATCTACTAGGTCATTTATATATACTGTGAAAAACAATGGTCCCACAACACTCCCCTGTGGCACGCCAGAGGTTACTTTAATGTCTGTAGACATCTCTCCATTGAGAACAACATGCTATGTTCTGTTAGCTAAAAACTCTTCAATCCAGCCACACAGCTGGTCTGATGTTCTGTAGGTTCTTACTTTGTTTATGAGGCGACAGTGCGGAACTGTATCGAATGCCTTCCGGAAGTCAAGGAAAATGGCATCTACCTGGGAGCCTGTATCTAATATTTTCTGGGTCTCATGAACAAATAAAGCGAGTTGGGTCTCACGTGATTGCTGTTTCCAGAATCCATGTTGTTTCCTACAGAGTAGATTCTAGATGTCCAGAAATGACATGATACGCGAGCAAAAAACATGTTCTAAAATTCTACAACAGATCGATGTCAGAGATATAGGCCTATGGTTTTGCGCATCTGCTCGACGACCCTTCTTGAAAACTGGGACTACCTGTGCTCTTATCCAATCATTTGGAACCTTCTGTTCCTCTAGAGACTTGCGGTACACAGCTGTTAGAATGGGGCAAGTTCTTTCGTGTACTCTGTGTAAAATCAAATTGGTATCCTGTCAGGTCCAGTTGACTTTCCTCTGTTGAGTGATTTCAGTTGCTTTTCTATTCCTTGGACACTTATTTCAATGTCAGCCATTTTCTTGTTCGTGCGGTGATTTAGAGAAGGAACTGCAGTGTAGTCTTCCTCTGTGAAACAGCTTTGGAAAAAGGTGTTTAGTATTTCAGCTTTACGTGTGTCATCCTCTGTTTCAATGCCATCAGCATCCCAGAGTGTTTGGATATGCTGTTTCGATCCACTTACTGATTTAACGTAAGACCAGAACTTCCTAGGATTTTCTGTCTAATCAGTACATAGAATTTTACTTTCGACTTCACAGAACGTTTCACGCATAGCCGTCCTTACGCTAACTTTGACATCGCTTAGCTTCTGTTTGTCTGAGAGGTTTTGGCTGCGTTTAAACTTGCAGTGAAGCTCTCTTTGCTTTCACAGTAGTTTCCTTACTTTGTTGTTGAACCACAGTGGGTTTTTCCCGTCCTAGAACGGTATGTTCAAAGTGCTGGCATTTAAAACAGTGTGTTGTGTTGGGAACATAAGGCCACATGTTTCAGCAAAGAAAAACTGCCTTGGTATGCTCTGGGAGTTTTGTACTATTGAAAATAGGGAGTAAGGAGTCAGATTTTACCAGATACCCATCCACTTTTCATGATATTTTCTTGTCCATGATACCTTATGGAGCCCAATAATTTTTTAATTCTTCTTTCAGAATATTGGTAAGATCTCTACATGATACCACACCTTTTCTGAAGTTCAGTGTGTTGTGTAGCTCCATTTCAATTGCATATTTCCTGATGCATTTAGCTTTCCAGAGATTCATTACTTGCTGGAAACTGGAAGTTTCAGCCAACAATGTTCCATTATGCAATCTCTTCACAGATTTTGAAGTGCCAGCAATGCCCTCCTAATCTTTTTGATTACAGAATGGCAAATCTTTCCCGAAGCTGCCCACTATCCCTTTACCAGGTGTACCGGTATGAAATGAGCGTTAAGATACAAATGTGTCAATAGGGAACATTTTTTGTGAACGAGCCTTAATGTTTTTTTTGTTTGGTCGGTATGACACCTGTCAAAGATATTTAGTATACATCAAGTCATGGAACAAACAACATCATATGTTTTCATTGTGTTAACAATGTTGAATTTTGTACCAGAAAGTGTTGATTTGCGGAAAGCATTAATTTTTTGTTTTCATTTGAAAAAAAGTGCTGCAGAGTCACATCGAATGCTTGTCAAGGCATATGGTGATCATGGTCTATCAGAAGCAACATACAAAAGATGGCTTCAATGGTTCACAAATAATGATTTTGATGTAAGAAATGAAGAACGTGGAAGACCACCAATAAAGTTCGAAGACGTCGATTTGCAAGCAATATTGGATGAAGATGATACTTTGAGTCAGAAGCAAATGGCAGCAATGCTAAATGTTGCACAACAAACAATTTCTGACCGTTTGAAAGCTATGGGAAAGATCCAAAAATGTGGAAAATGGGTGCCACATGAATTGAATGAAAGACAGATGGAAAACCGAAAAACCATTTGTCAAATTTTGCTTCAAAGACATGAAACGAAATCAACTTTACATCGAATTGTTACTGGCGATGAAAAATGGATTTATTTTAAGAATCCTAAATGGGAAAAATCATGGGTTAATCCGGGACAACTATCAACATCAACTGCAAAAACAGATCAATTTGGCAAGAAGACATTGCACTGTATTTGGTGGGATGAGAAAGGTATGGTGTATCATGAGCTTCTAAAACCCGGTGAAACTGTGAATACTAATCACTACAGACAACAAATGATCAATTTGAACTATGCATTGATCGAAAAAAGACCAGAATGGGCCAGAAGACATGACAAAGTAATTTTTTTACACGACATTGCACCTACACACAAAGCAAAACTGGTTCAGGATACAATCAAAACACTTGACTGGGAGCTGCTACCCCACCTGCTGTATTCACCAGACTTGGCCCCTTCTGGCTACCATTTGTTTTCATCAATGGGACATGCACTGGCTGAGCAACACTTCGATTCCTACGAAGAAGTCAAAAATTGGGTGTCTGATTGGTTTGCTTCAAAAGACGAACATTTCTATTGGCGTGGTGTCCACAAATTGCCAGAAAGGTGGCCAAAATGTATAGAAAGCAATGGTCAGTAATTTGAATAAATGTTTTTACTTTTCAATTCAAAATTAGTGTTTCATTTTCACAAAAAAACACTCATTTCATTTCATACCGGTACACCTGGTAATTAGTAAAAACATATTCCAGCTTGCAGCAAGTCTTCCTTTAATATAAATAAAGGGTGTTTATAAATGAATATCAGGATTTTATCAGGGTTGTAATGCTTTATAATATATATTATATTAAACTTACAGTTCTACATGATATGTCAAATGAAAGAGCAGCTCATACAGTTTTACCAAGAACCTTATAAATGTTCAATGTGAGCACCATTTGTCACATGGCACACATCAAGTCTATAGCTGAGTTCTTCCCAAACATTGATAAGTGTGTCTTCAGTGCTTGTAGCAACAGCTGCTTCAATCCGGTTTCTTAATTCAGGAAGGTCTGCTGGTAGCGGAGACACGTACACATGATCCTTGATGGAGCCCCAAAGGAAAACAATCGCATGGTGTTAGGTCAGGTGAACATGGCCCTGTTATTAGGCCCCTTGCGGCCTATCCAGTGTTTGGGCACAGTGAAGTGCAACCAATCGCGTACAACATTGCGCGCTGCGCATGCGCACTTGTGCCAAACACAACTGTTTGAGTTGCTCTTTCATTTGACATATAATTTGTAACTGTAAGTTTAATGTAATAAATATTATAAAGTGTTACAACCCTGATATTCATTTATAAACACCCTGTATAAGAATTCTGAAAAATTCCTGATATGGGCGGTCTGGCTACATAAGCTATCTGGTTAGATTATGCACTGGTGCCTACCAGTGGCTCACCTATTCCACCGGGAGGTGGAGGAGAAAATTTTGAGAGTTCCATCTCATTCTTACAGGCAGCTAGGGAAGTAAGGGTCCATCCAGACTGGGCACCGTATGCCTGGGTGAGTCTTATAGAACTGATGTGTGGCAATTTCTCCAGAGGCTACCCGCTAATGACTGTTCCACCTCCAGCCACACATCTCATCAGTGTGCAGCATACCTTAATATTGAGAGTTTTTTATAGAGGTTTTTACTGTCCTTGTGATCCAGGCAGTCAAGCCAAAATCCTCATCCTCTGTGGTACACAACACTCCATCACCATGCTATATTGTGGTCACTGATACATGCCCAGAGCTTACAGTAACATGAGACTGGTGGTGCTTATCAGTCCCCAGCTCAGGAATCCTGGTATCTCCCAGCCTGTACCCAGCAAATGCATTCCGAGCCCCTGAGGACACCTTTTTTCTTTTAAGGCAAAAAATGCACTGAGATGTTGCTCTGAGTGACACTTTAACCCTCATTGGGCAAATCTGCACTGATGCACTGTATTAATAAAAAGCCATTAGGATAAACTAGCCAAAGTCTCATAAACAGAGAGGGAGGTTTCTGGGCAAATTCTGCTTGGAATCCTGCTACCTCCCTGGTTAAACAATAGAGGTACAATTGGTGGTTAATGTTTTTTCTATTGATAATGTCTCATGTCATCATCTTTGGTTTTGTTGTGGTACTAGCATATTTTACAGACTGTAGGATGCACTTTTTTCTTTGAAAAATTGCCTCCAAAATTCAAATGTACCTTACACTTGAAATTAATATAAAAATGTCCAGTGTTTGATTTAAAATTCCCACCATTCTTAAAAGTGACCACATATATTTGATGCCACAGAAACCTATCTCTATCTGCCAACATTTGATTCAACTGGCAGCAGCAGTGCATCAATGCGACAAACATGAGTTGCAGGGATTCAAACTTTCAAGCTCTTAATGTCTCAGTAAATAAACCATTTAATGTGTATATGAGAGAGGAATGGAACAAATGGATGAAATCTAACATGAATTCATGCCAAAGCAAGCTTTAAAACAATTTACAATGAAGCAAGTGTGTCAGTGGATAAAACAGTTATGGTTTAGAGTGAGAGCAGACGTTATTGTTAAATCTTTCAAGAAGTGCAGCGTAAGTAATGTTCTCAATGGCAGTGAAGATGATCTTATATATGAAGAGGACAATGATGATGATGATGATGAGGAAGAAGAAGAAGAAGAAGAAGAAAGTTCAGATGATGATTTTCAGGTATTTTAAAGGTCAGTTCAGTTTTATAAAATAAGAATTTTTTTTAATCTGGCTTTGCACTCTAATAATAATGGTAAAAATGATAATTTTTTAAAAACTGCTTAAAAATTAAGGTGCATCTTATAGTCCATAGAGTCTTATAGTCCTAAAATATGGCAGTTGTTTAATGTGTGTGTTGTCTTTCTGCATACACCATCTTTTGGTTTCTGCATTTGCATAGCCCTGCTCACTAAAGAGTTAAGCTGCCGCACACAATGACCTCACATTGCATTTGTACACTGACTGTTCAGCTGTTGAAATATTTGTGGCTGTTGAGGAAGTTACTTTTGACATTCCCACAAATGAATTTGGACATTCAATATGCTGGGGAAAGCTCACATTTCATATAAGTAACATAAATTAGTTCCTCAAAATGGATAATGTAATAAACCTATCACCACATAAAGTAGCTTCCAAAAGTGTTTTTAAAAAGTTTCACATTACACGAATGGTGCCAAATGTGAAGCTAGCACATTGACACTATGTGTTCTGAGCAAAGAAAATAGTCCTCATCATATCAGTCTATCTTATAGACATAAAGTGGTAACAGTTGTTATAGCTGTATAAGTAAATATATATGGACATGACTCACAGTCACCATATCCAAGAATGTTATGGTCTATGCCCTGTGACACCCTTTATTGAGCCACTTTTCGTCAATTGAGACCCAAGAGTTGGTGTGATTTTATAACAGTTTTATTGAAATGTCATTCTAACCTACATAGAAATGGCATAACAATGTAGTAGATGGATCCTCAACAACTATATTTTTCTTGGGAAAAATTGTTTCTATATGAACTGATAATGGCTCTGTGTTGTAATGTGATGAACTGAGTGCTGCATGAGTTATGTCGTCTTATATGATTTGTGAGCTCTATTCATGCACGCAAATTGCAAATCTATTAAGTTATTTTCTTTCTTGGTAAACTATTGGCCAGCGCATTTGTATAAGCATTATTTTCAATTTTTTTCCTCCTATAGTTCCGTTGTCTTAGATTTAATACAAATATGTAACTGGATACTAAATTTTGAACGTAGTAGCACTCACAAAAGGTATTTATTTAGCTCATTTTGAATTAACAAATGTTACCACCTTAAATTAAAAATATTAAAAAATGTGGTAAGCAATAATAAAATAAGATTTATCATAAAATCTTATACACAAAATGCCCTCTGGCACACTTTGTACAATGGTGTGAAAAGTACAGATACATGATATGCTCATTATGTGTTTATATATAATTAATTTTCTGTTCACTGAAACTTTTACATTTTTACACAAACAAATAATTGCTTTATGATGTAAAACTATAATTGATTTATTTGAAAACAGCCTTAAACAAAAACCAGCATCTCTCCAACAACTTTAACATTACTTAAAGATAAGTATAAAAAATGTAAACAATGTGTGCATGATTTATTAATGTAACTGGATGTGTGAATTTATTGTATTTATTCAGTTTCTCTATTTTTGTGCCCTAAAATGCATAGGTCACAAAAATGTATGGAATGTGTGATCTGAGGCTTTCCCAGCATATATGCTGCTTTATTGGTTCTCAAGTGTACTGCTAGGTCAGATCATTGAAAGGCCGGGATATTTCCGTGGACAACCATCCCACTATTATCAGGTGGTGCTGATGCTTCATTCAATCAGTAACACCTGATGATGGTGGAATGGTCATCTGTCAAAATATTATGGGCTTTTGATAGATCAGGCTGTATGTTTGAGAACCATGGAATCAGTTTATGGAATGTACGATGTAGCAAGCAATCTGAAAGACAAATTATGCAGCTGTTTTAACAACATATGTTATAGATATTGGAAAGATTCTGTTGACAACAGTTATCTAGGAGTAGGGATTTACACCTCAACACAGAAGTAAATGGATTTATTACTTGCAAGCCAAAAGGTCAAGTTTTTTGTTCTAACTAAATGCTTAGCCACCAGAATCTATTACACACCAGTTTGAACTCTACACCTCTTATAATAATAAAAAAAAACATACAAAGCATCAGTCTCATTAACAACAATGGAATGAGAAGCAACCTCATTGTGGGTAAAGGGGGCCTGCATCAACATCCCCTGTCTCTACAAATACAGTTTTTGTCTGAGTATAATGTTCAAAAACAGCAGTTCCATTTTCACGACCAATTCCACTCCACTTGTACCCTCCAAATGGCAGTTCTGGAGGGTATAGATTGTAATTATTTATCCAGACAGTGCCAGCTTCCAGTTGTCTTATAACTCTAAATGCTCGTGATAGATCTCTGTAAAAAAAAGTAATTGAACACAGTCAAATGATACAACAAACACATTCAAGACAGAGCAACACAATATAGAAGTTATAATATGTGTAAACATCAGGGACTACTCTGTGGACATTTAAAGCATTGTAGGATGGTCTGGCAATTTCTGATATTTGGAAACAATTGTGTCTATTCAGAAAATTTGGAGAAATACAAAGAAGTGACTGATGGTGGACACAAATAGGGAAGGATGATTTCTTCAGAAGCACACAGAAGAGAACTATACAAAATAAAGATTATTAAGAAAATAAGACAAATTATACATTCTGCATAAATTAATTAACACATTTAAGAACAAAAGTTAATTAACACATTTAAGACCAAAAGTTAATTAATTATCCAGAGAATAATGGCCATACAGGAAAAGAAACACCTGCAGAAAATTAATAATAAATACAGAAGTGGTAGATAATGAGAAAGGAATGTTAATAAATGGTATAAAATTAAGTAATAAAGGTTTATAATTAAAATAAGTAATGAGTGAATGATGAAAAGGGAGAACCATCAACAACAAATAAGAGAACAGTTAAGTTGAAAAGGAGCAAGACAAAGGACATAATCATTCAAGAACAGAAACAGAAAAGAAAAAACAAGAAGAGGTCAATAGAAAGGGAGGAGGGGTAGAAGTAGGTAGTACAAAAGAGAGAAAACAGTATCAATGAATTTTACTGGGAGGTAGTTCACATATGGACAATCCTAAAGTATTACAATAGCAGATGCCACATATGGTTGGTCTTTAAGTTCAAATTAACTACATCAGTTAAAAAAAGAATGGCATACCAATTCTTATGCACACCCAAGCCCTTAAATTACGAAACAAAATATGGATCTATATCATACTACCTGTTAAATATTTCTTGGGTTTGTAGCCACTGGGTATCTGTAGTGAGATAAAACATACATGCACTCTGCAATACACTGGTGGGTAAAAACAATTACAACAGTAAGAAGAATTAGTGTAACATAAACGAAAGTTGGTAGCCATGTTTCTACATCTGAATGATTATGATATGCCAGTCACATAAGAGTGATGCTAGTAGTGCCACCATGGAGTGGAGGTTTGCTTGAAATACATGCTGTAATGGTTGTGAGCATTAGTTATGTTTCAGACTGGATTTGGTGAGTTGACATTAGTCAAGAATGTCTTTATGATAACGAAGATGCCATTATCAACCCCTCACTGAGTTTGAATGAGGTTGTGTAATAAGGCTTCTGCCATTCTGTAGAAATATTTGGCAGGAATGTAGCCACTGTATATGATTGCTGGCAGCCCTGATCACAAGAAAGTACAGTCACAAGAAGACCGGGCTCCAGATGGGCACGTGACATTACCGGGAGGGAAAACCATGGTGTTCAGTGTATGGCTCTGGAGCATCTTTTCTGGAGACTAGAAATCTACTTTGTAGGAATCAGCATGGGTTTCGGAAAAGACGATTGTGTGAAACCCAGCTCGAGCTATTCGTCCGCGAGACTCAGAGGGCCATAGACACGGGTTCCAGGTAGATGCCGTGTTTCTTGACTTCCGCAAGGCGTTTGGTACAGTTCCCCACAGTTGTTTAATGAACGAAGTAAGAGCATATGGACTATCAGACCAATTGTGTGGTTGGATTAAAGAGTTCCTAGATAACAGAACACAGCATGTCATTCTCAATGGAGAGAAGTCTTCCGAAGTAAGCGTGATTTCAGGTGTGCCACAGGGGAGTGTCGTAGAACTGTTACTATTCACAATATACATAAATGACCTTGTGGATAACATAGGAAGTTCACTGAGGCTTTTTGTGGATGATGCTGTGGAATATCGAGAGGTTGTAACAATGGAAAATTGTACTGAAATGTAGGAGGATCTGCAACGAATTGACGCATGATGCAGGGAATGGCAATTGAGTCTCAATGTAGACAAGTGTAATGCACTGCGAATACATATAAAGAAAGATCCTTTATCATTTAGCTACAATATAGCAGCTCAGCAACTGGGAACAATTAATTCCGTAAATTATCTGGGAGTAGGCATTAGGAGTGATTTAAAATGGAATGATCATATACAGTTGATTGTCGGTAAAGCAGATGCCAGACTGAGATTCATTGGAAGAATCCTAAGGAAATGCAATCCAAAAACAAAGGAAGTAGGTTGCAGTACACTTGTTTGCTCACTGCTTGAATATTGCTCACCAGTGTGGGATCTATACCAGATAGGGTCGATAGAAGAGATAGAGAAGATCCAACGGAGAGCAGCGCGCTTTGTTATAGGATCATTTACTAATTGTGAAAGCATTACGGAGATGATAAATAAACTCCAGTGGAAGACTCTACAGGAGAGACGCTCAGTAGCTCGGTACGGGCTTTTGGTGAAGTTTTGAGAACATACCTCCACCAAGGAGTCAAGCAGTATATTGCTCCCTTCTACGTATATCTTGCGAAGAGACCATGAGGATAAAATCAGACATATTCGAGCCTATACAGAGGCATACCAATAATATTTCTTTTCACGAACAATACGAGACTGGAATAGAAGGTAGAACCAATAGAGGTACTCAAAGTACCCTCTGCCACACACCGTCAGATGGCTTGCGGAGTATGGATGTAGATGTAGATGTAAATGTAGATCTGCAGCAGCAATTTGAGCAGCAGTCGACATCAGAGTGACACAACGAACTTTTACAAATTGGTTACTTCAAGGACAGCTCTGAGCTAGACACCCTGTAGTGTGCATTCCACTGACCCAAGCCACCACCTTTTGTGACATCAGTAGTGTCAAGAAAGAGCTCATTGGAGGACAGGATAGAGGTCTGTTGTGTTTTCTGATCGAAGTTGGTTCTACCTCAGTGACTGTGGTGGCCGTGTGTTGGTTAGAAGGAAGCCAACTGAGGACCTGCAGCCAACCTGTCTGTATGCTAGACCCACTGGACCTACACCGGAGTTATGATCTAGGGTGTAATTTTATATGACAGCAGGATCTATTTCGTTGCTATCCCACATACCCCAAATGCAAATTTTTACGTCAATCTGGTGATTCACTCTGTTGTGCTACCATTCATCAAAAGCATTCCAGAGGCTGTTTTCCAACAGGTGTATGCTCCACCACATACCACTGTTGTAACCCAACATGCTCTACAGTGTGTCACCATGTTGTCTTGGACTGCTCGATCACCAGATCTCTCTCCAGTCAAGCAAATGTTGGACATCATTGGACAACTCCAGCAACATCCACAAAGAGCATTAACTGCCCATGTTTTGACCAATCAAGTGCAACAGGCATGGAACACCATCCAACAAACTGACATCCAGCACATATACAACAAAATGCTTTCACATTTACATGCTTGCATTCAACATACTAGTGGTTACACCAGTTATTAATGTACCAGCATTTCACATATGTAATGGTTTATCTCACACTTACATTAACCTGTGATCTTGAAATGCTAATCACTTAGTTATGTTATCTAGACAAATGTATTCTTGAAATTTCATTACTCTACACAAATTATTTTTTTGGTTCTGTGACTTTTTTTTTTTTTTTTTTTTTTTTGTTCAGTGTGCGTACATCAGCAATACTTTGAATGCATAATCATGAGATATGATGGCTGATGTTGTGTACTAGTGTAGGCACATCTAAGGCTGAGATAGTTGGTGCAGCCTAGAAATATTCAGCTGGTAAGTGGATTGGTTCGTGGCAGGTGAGCTTGGCTAAGGACATGATTAGGTATTTCTTAAACACTGTGCAGATGCCCAGTAAAACCCATGGAAGAGCGTCGTTCCACTTCCCAGCATATGACAGCACTGTTCCACTCCCCAGCATATCACATGACTGTGGCTTTCAGTGTGTGATGCCAGCACTCAACTAAACCCTTCTGTCAGAGGTGGTAGGTGGTAGTGTGAAAATGCAGAACATCACACATGTGGTACAACACACTGAAGAGGCCTACTTCGAACAGGTGCCCTTGGTCAGTGGTGACGACAGCAGGGCTATCCTAGTGTCTATCAAGGGACAGGCCACTGTTCCTGGCATATTATCACTAATAGATATGGCCTCCACCCAGCTTGTAACCCAGTCAATGATGGACGCTATGTAGCAGCTCCTTGGGATTTGGGTAGATGTCTTACCAAGTCCACATGTAAAAGGTATCCCTCCGCAACATCGAACGTGCTTAAAGGGATGGTAACATTGTATTCAGTCTTAGCTCATTGTCAGGAGAAGCCTGCCCCCATAGTTTACAGTCCCATTTGGTCCCAGGCCAGATCAAGCATTTAGTGAGTAGTGGGCGTGCAAGGCCATGTAACTTGTCAGATACCAGACTTCATACATCGAGAGGAACCAGAGGTTGTGTCCTACCAGCAGAAACATCACAGGGAAGATAATTATTGGTGCCATGCAGCTGCTCAAATGAAAGATTAAGCCTGGAAGTTGGGTCTGAGATGAGAGTCTGCAGTTCTGTATGGATGAGTTGGGGCTGTGTCATCACATTGAAGTCGAGGTCATTGACAATAGCTGACACCCTACACAATCTACAATAAGGTTGTCAGCATCACTCATGTGGTGGATGTCTGTGGTGAACTGAGAAATAAAGTCTAAATGTCCACTACAGCTGGAGGGCACGTTAGTAATCAACTCCGCTAGCAGATGATGATTGCTAAATAAGGTTGATTGTCAGCCTTTGACATCTTCCTGGAAGAACATGATGGCCTCATAGGCCACCAGGAGCTTCTGGTCATATGCCAACCACTTCTTCCGAGAATCTGAAAGTTTTTTCAAGGAGAAATGGACGGGATGGAAGTCTCCATCAACTTATTGCTAGATAAAGGCTCTGATGGTGGTGTCACTCATGTGGGCCTGAGGATTGTTCAAATGTGTGTGAAATCTTATGGGACTTAACTGCTAAGGTCATCAGTCCCTAAGCTTACACACTACTTAACCTAAATTATCCTAAGAACAATCACACACACCCATGCCCTAGGGAGGACTCGAACCTCCGCCGGGACCAGCCGCACAGTCCATGACTGCAGCACCTTAGACCACTCGGCTAATCCTGTACGGCGCCTGAGGTTTCATTAGTATGATAGCGACAGCCTGTTAAAAGAATTTTTTTGAGTCATTGAAAGCATGCAGCATGAGAAGTGTCCATGAGATCACCTTTTCCCCAGGGCCTGAGTTATCAGAAGCTGAGTGTCGGCAGCATGTGGGAGTTGTCTGCAATACAAAATTTACCATCACTAAGAACCTACTGATCTCTTCGTACAATAGAGGAGGCAGCAGTGAATTGATAAGAGCAGTGGAATCATCAATTGACTTGTGACGGTCGGCACTGAGGAAGTGTCCGAGGAAAGTCACAGTAGGTTTGTGTAGTTGGCACTTCTCTTAATTAGCAATTACTCCCACCCACTTCAAAGGCATGAAAACTGATTTGAGGGGCAGTTCATGTTCGTGTGAAGAAGGCAAAAATACTAGTCTGTCATTCAAGTAGGTGTAACACTGATAAGTGTCGCAAAGTATGCCATCAATCAATCTCTGTAAAGTCTGAGCAGCGTTTTTTAAACTGTATAGCATTTGTAAAAACTCATAGAGCGTGAATGGTGTAATTATAGCAGTCTTGCCGACATCCTCTGCATGCATCAGTATATGTAGGTACGCCATCTGACAGTCTGTTATACTAAAGACATTGGCACCCGCCAGGAGATTTCTGAAGTCCTTAATATTTGGAACTACGTAAGTATTTGGAATGGTCCTTATGTTAAGGCACTTGTAATCTCTGAAAAGCTGGAAAGTACTAGCCTTTTTAAGCACAAGATGGACTGGGGACATCCAGGGGCTGTCAAATGAGCAGACTATTTGAGCAGCTAACACTTTGTTCACCATCTCTTTGGTACTTAAGGCAATCAGGAGCCAAGGCAGCACACTTTCTGTCATGCTGGGGATGCAGGAGTGATTATGATGCAATGGAGTGAATTGTTATTAACAGCAAATTGGCAAGGGGTTCAAAGAAGGTGGAGCGTGGGACACAACTAGTGCAGGCTGTACTGAACACTATACTAATCCCTGTCCCCAGCAAGTGCAGGTGCAGCTGTAGCAGTGTGTGTCCTTGCAAAGATGTTATGCACAGCAGTTAGTGAAGCTTACCCTATGGCTATCAGTTACAGAGGGTGCCATTCTCTTGTTGTAATTGAACAGTGTCAGCTAGGTTGTTCATACATAATTGTTCTGTGTGTCACAATTAGAATGACAAATCTACAGATTCTGCCAGTGTATGTAGATGTGAAGAAAGTGTGTCCACTGCAAGGTCCATAAGTGCTGAAATAGTAGGTGGTATTTCATTGCATGTAGCAACTGGAAGTCCTGGATAAGTAATCCGGTGGGGATGTGCATAACTGTGTGTCAGACAAGGTCAGGAATCAACTCATGGCAGCCACGAGGTTTGAGGCATCATGTCACGGACTGCGCGGCCCCTCCCACCAGAGGTTAGAGCCCTCCCTCAGGCTTGGGTGTGTGTGTGTGTGTGTGTGTGTGTGTGTGTGTGTTGTCCTTAGCATAAGTTAAAGTAGTGTGTAAGTCTACGGACTGATGACCCAAGCAATTTGATCCCTTAGGAATTCACACACATTTGAACATTTTGAACTCACAGCGAGCTATGAAATAACCCCCAATGACTGGTTCAGTGACTATATCACAAAGAAAGTCACAATGCAGTTGTAGATTGGGTACCAAGTCAATAGTGGAAGTAGCAGATCCATGAACCGTGACCACAGAATTATTAGCAGCTTGTAAGGTAGTCGTCAATGTACCAGAAGACAGAGAAGCTAGTTTGTGAGGGAGTACATTCATGTCAGATCCTGTTTCCATGAGATGAAATCTTCCTCTTGTGCAATCCTTAAGACATAACCTTCATGAGCCAGGCAGGTAAGTCATGTTTGAGGTAGTGGTGCACAATATGGAGACTGTGTGGCTTGATATGTCACAACAGCCTGTTGTGCCCTTGTCAGACCAGCATGTCAGTTTGGATAATGACACAGTGGCTTCCAGTTCTGAGCTTGCACATCGAAATGTGTATGAAACCAGAATGGCTCAGGTGTGATAGGGTGCTAGTTGCACTGGCAGTTGGTCCAATTTGCACTTTGCTTCTGAGTATAGCAGTCTGCCAGTTGGACTCAGACTGAGCAAGCATCACAGGTAGTAAACTGTGGTGGCTGCAGTCAGTGAAGATGCTGGTAGGGATAGTTGGTCGGCAGCTGGCCCGTGTGCCGTGCTGCACCATATGGGCATCGGTTATGTAGTGTAAAGTCTTTGAAGAATGATGGCTTGTTTATGCTGTCATTTTGTGTCTGGAGCCTGTCAAGTTTGTCAATGAGGGTGATGTGTTCAGTCATGGGGCAATCCTTGCTGACCTGGAGTGATGACTGGATGTGCAGTGGAAGCTTAAGTAGGCAGAGAGGCCTTAACATAGCATCAGACAGTACAGAATGGTTTGCAATTGTGTGGAGCCTGCACCACAATTGCGACAATGTCTGTGAGCTTAGTTCTTTGTAACAGATGACCTGTGTCAGTTGTTGTTCTAGTGAAAGAGATAGATGGTATGCTTCAGTGTTGCGTACTTGTCACAAACTGAAGGGTGGAGAATAATATCACTGATTAAGTCACTATTGCCACTTAGGTGTGCAATCAGTGTCATGAACTTTGTCTTATCATCAAGGACACTGTTATACTGTGTTATTAACTTTGCTGTAGTGAACTATGCCTTGACATGGAGGGGGTCAGACTCTAGTAGATTGATTCTTTGGAAATGAGTAGGAGTATTGTAGGATTGTCGTTGCAAAGTTGTGGTGTAAGATACTAAATTCTGGTATTGTGGTACTAAAGCCTGTATCGTGGTATTGTCCCTGTGGAGGCATAGTAATAGCTTCAGGGAGGCAAACCCTAGCAATGTGTCCTTCATTGGAAGAAGGCAAGTCCTGTTGGGTTGTAGATGCATCTTATGAAATGGTGTATCTCACCCAGTGTTGACGGCTGTAGAGGAGCGTTTCAGAAGTGGACCCCATTTGACAGAAAGGCGTGTGGAAACTGGCGACTGGTGTGAGAGGGTTGGCTGACCCCTTATTTGGTGGAAGTCATGCCGGGCAGGTAGCCACTGGCCCAAGCTGTGCTTGCAGTGGAAAACAATATGGTTGGTGTTGCTTCTGGCTGAGGCAAATGTATAAAGACACGCATGTTCCGACATTCACATCTGTGAGACAGTCATCACAAAGTGGATTTGACGAGTCGAAGGTGCCAAGAAGTGATTGTCAATCATTGCATTTTTATGTGAGAGCAGTATTATTGTTGTCCAATAACAGGGACTGACACAGGTATTGTTGAGATGTACGACACACAATGTCTGTCACGATAGGCACTTGTGAGTCACTGAAGATTGCACACTTACAGAAGAAGAAATTGTTATGTGCATTTTCAACATTTTGCGGATAGTTTGCTGCATCTGTGCTGCTGTCGCATGACAACCAGTGCTGATCAGACAGCATTGTCAGGCACAACAAGAAACACAGAAAATGCACAGAAGCTGCATAGTTGCGGAAACTCGGTGGAGTAGAAAACTCAGTGTCACCGATGTAGGCACTTAGTATTGGTAGTGAGAAAAAGACAATCATACTCTATGTAACACATGTGTCTTATTATATCACTTGGTGCATGGATCTACACACATCAAAGCCAGAGACCAGACTAAAAAGTCAGCAGTACTGCTTCACTATGTCTTCACTCCAGATGTGTTATTGTTGCTATAGGGCCAAGAACCTATAAATTGAACACTTGTAACGGATCAAAATTATATGTCAATACTATGCTGTAAAATAGTCTTTCAGAACATGTGCACTACTTTAAAGTAATAATCAGTCCAATGTTGGTACTGAATTGAAGATACTCCACAATAGATTTAAGTCTAATTCTGAATATTTACCTGCAGAAAATGATTGAATGTTAATATATCAAAAGGTTTTAAGGAAAATTATTAGGTTGCCACATGATCACAGTAGCACTGAAGAAGGTGGGAAATTTATAACAAAGTTACCATATGGAAGGTTGCTGAAGTTTTCCTGTACTATAACCACAAATGTTCAGTTCCAATAAAAGTTGTAAACAAAATAAAAATAAAATGCACAATACAATTAACATCTTCTATAATATAATAAAACTAAACAGAACACAATAAAAAAATAACAATGTTGGCTGAATTTGTAGTAAATAGAATAAGGACAATGTCCATGACAGTACATTTCATTGTTGAAGAAACAGTACTAAGTAACTGGCTGTGCAAATTTTCTGTATAAATGCAAAAAGGAGTGCTGCTGCAGCTCATTGTTACTGCTTGTTACATACAGTGAGGTGACAAAAGTCATGGGATAGTGAAATGCACATATACAGATGGTGATAGTATCATGTACACAGGGTATAAAAGGGTAGTGCATTAGCAGAACTGTCATTTGCATTCAGGTGTTTCATGTGGAAAGGTTTCTGATGTGATTAAGGCCAAGCATGTGGAATTAACAGACTTTGAATGTGGAGTGGTAGTTGGAGCTAAATGCATGGGGCATTCTATTTCAGAAAACAGTAGGGAATTCAATATTCTACATTCTACATTTATACTCCGCAAGCCACCCAATGGTGTGTGGCGGAGGGCACTTTACGTGCCACTGTCATTACCTCCCTTTTCTGTTCCAGTCGCGTATGGTTTGCGGAAAGAGCGACTGTCTGAAAGCCTCTGTGCGTGCTCGAATCTCTCTAATTTTACATTTGTGATCTCCTCGGGAGGTATAAGTAAGGGGAAGCAACATATTCGATACCTCATCCAGAAATGCACCCTCTCGAAACCTGGCGAGCAAGCTACACCGTGATGCAGAGCGCCTCTCTTGCAGAGTCTGCCACTTGAGTTTGCTAAACATCTCCGTAACGCTATCACGGTTACCAAATAACCCTGTGACGAAACACGCCGCTCTTCTTTGGATCTTCTCTATCTCCTCCGTCAACCCGATCTGGTACGGATCCCACACTGATGAGCAATACTCAATTATAGGTCGAACAAGTGTTTTGTAAGCCACCTCCTTTGTTGATGGACTACATTTTCTAAGGGCTCTCCCAATGAATCTCAACCTGGTACCCGCCTTACCAACAATTAATTTTATATGATCATTCTACTTCAAATCGTTCCGCACGGATATTCCCAGATATTTTACAGAAGTAACTGCTACCAGTGTTTGTTCCACTATCATATAATCATACAATAAAGGATCCTTCTTTCCATGTATTCACAATGCATTACATTTGTCTATGTTAAGGGTCAGTTGCCACTCCCTGCACCAAGTGCCTATCCGCTGCAGATCTTCCTGCATTTCGCTACAATTTTCTAATGCTGCAACTTCTCTGTATACTACAGAATCATCTGCGAAAAGCCGCATGGAACTTCCAACACTATCTACTAGGTCATTTATATATATTGTGAAAAGCAATGGTCCCATAACACTCCCCTGTGGCATGCCAGAGGTTACTTTAATGTCTGTAGACATCTCTCCATTGAGAACAACATGCTGTGTTCTGTTAGCTAAAAACTCTTCAATCCAGCCACATAGCTGGTCTGATATTCCGTAGGCTCTTACTTTGTTTATGAGGCGACAGTGCAGAACTGTATAGAACGCCTTCCGGAAGTCAAAGAAAATAGCATCTACCTGGGAGCCTGTATCTAATATTTTCTGGGTCTCATGAACAAATAAAGCGAGTTGGGTCTCACACGATCGCTGTTTCTGGAATCCACATCCAGAGATCCACAGTATCAAGAGCGTGCTGAGAATACCACATGCTAGGCATTACTTCTCACCACAGACAATGCAGTAGCTGACAGCCTTCACTTAACAGCCAAGAGCAGGAGCACTTGCATAGAGTTGCCAGTACTAACACACAAGCAACACTGCATGAGAAAACCATGAAGGTCAATGTAAGGCAGATGATGAACACATCCGTTACGACATTGCTGTGAAATTTGGCATTAATGGGGTATGGCGGCAGATGACCAAAGCAAGTGTCTTTGCTAACAGCATGACATTGCCTGCAGTGACCATGTTGGCTGGATCCTAGACAACTTGGAAACTGTGGCATGGTCAGATGAGTCCCAATTTCAGTTGGTAACAACTGATGGCAGGGTTCAAGTATGGCACAGACCCAGTGAATACATGGACCAAAGTTGTCAACGAGGCACTGTGCAAGGTGATGGTGGCTCAATAATGGTGTGGGCTGTGTTCACGTGGAACGGACTGTACCCTCTGGTCCAACAGACATGATTATTGACTGGAAACAGTTATGTTCAGCTCCTTGGAGATGATTTGCAGCCATTCATTGATATGGACTTCACATTCCCAAATAACGATGGAATTTTTATGGATGAGAATGTGCCACCATGTCATTGGACCACAATTTCTCGTGACTGGTTTGACGAACATTCTGGACAATCTGAGCGAAGGATTTGACCACCAAGATCACCTGACATGGATACCATGGAAAATTTATGGGACATAACTGAGAGAACAGGTAGTGCATGAAATTATGCACTGGTAACACTTTTGCAATTATGGACAGCTATAGAGGCAGCACGGCTCAATATTTCTGCAGGGGACCTCCAACAACTTGTTGAGTCAATGGAAACTATGCTGGGCAAAAGAGGTCCGATGATATGAGGAGGTATCCCATGACTTTTGTCACCTTAGTGTATCCCTCCATGTTAGAAAGCAGTTTCTGAATCAATGATTCAGATGATGGAAATGGGCAGCATTACATAAGATGATCTTTTCATAGAGAAAGAAGTAACTGCTCACTTGAAGTAGAGTGTTTCCAGATTGAATTTTCCCTCTATAGCTGAGTGTGTGCTGATTTGAAACTTCCTGGCAGATTAAAATTGTGTGCAGGACAGGGACACAAACCTGGGAACTTTGCCTTTCATGGTAAAGTGCTCACTCACTGAACTATCCAAGCACAACTTGTGACTGGTTCACACAGCTACACTTCTGCCAGTACCTTTTCTCCTACCTGCATCCTTAATGGAACTAGCTCTCCCAGAAGAAAGCATACTTTGTAGAAATGGCTTAGCCACAACTACGGTTGAAAGGTAAGAGAAGAGGTATATGTGGGGTTGAAGCTGTGAGAGAGCATTGTGAGGCATACCTGGGTAGCTCAGTTTAAGTGATCTTGCCAATGAAAGGCAAATGACCCCCAACTGAGTCCCAGCCTGGCACAAAGTTTTAATCTGTCAGGAAGTTTTAAAGTGGAGAGCAATTGCAAGCTGCCAGGCACTGTCCCAACCAATGATCCTCTGCATGATGAACTCCAGGTGCACTGCCAGAGAGCAGCGAACAGTGGGAGTGAGGGGATGTGAATTGGGAGGAGGTATTAGGTCGGAGGAGGCAGAAACTATTGGATGAAGGGTGGGGAGTGGAGGGTGTTGGGACGTAGGTTATTGCAGGTTGAGACCAGAATAAATCTTGGAAGGGGAGAAGGTGTGGTAAGGGTAACTCTTATTTGCTCAGTTCAGAAAAGCTGGTGGTGGGGAGAGGATACACATGGCGTGGGTTATGAAGCAGCCATTAAAATCAAGCACGTTATGTTTAGCTATGTGTAGCGCCACAAGCTCGCCCAGTTTGCTCTTTGCCACAGTTTGATGATGGCTGTTCATCTAGTGCACACCTGGTTGGTAGTCATACCAATATAAAAAGCTGTGCAACATTTGCAGCAGAGCTGGTATATGACATGGCTGCTTTCACAGGTGGCTCAGCCTCTGATGGGGTAGGATATGCCTGTGATAGGAGTGGAATAGGAAGTGTTGGGTGTGTGGATTGCAATCTTGCACACGGTTGTGATCCCTGTGGTGAAGAATGGGGTTTGGGCTGGTATAGGGATGGAGTAGGATGCTGTGGAGGTTGGGCGGGCAATGGAACACTACTTTAGGAGGGTGGGAAGAATGTTGGGTGGGATGTCTCTCATTCCAGGGCATGATGATAGGTAACCCCGGATGGTCACACTGTATGGGAAGGATTTTTTGGTGTGGAAATGATGGCAGATGTCAAAAAGCAGATATTGTTGGTTGTTGGTGGGTTTAATGTGGACAGAGGTGGTCCCAACACACGCGTATTCCCATACCTCATCCATTCCATCCTCTCTCTCATGTTTTTGTATGTTTTTATGTATTTTATATATTTTCACTATGTGTGCATATTTTTGTGTGTCTGTACCAATTTTTATGCATCTTTTTCTGTTGCACAGCTCGTCTAACAACCACATAATGACGTCATTTCGTTTCCCCAAAGCCATCCCTGCCACAATCGACCTATGCTCCATCTTTCTGCACCAGTTTAAGAAAACAGTATCCCTTTCCCTGGCTAAAACCCTGTCCCACTTCCTGTTCCTTAAATGTTGCCTAAACTAAGGAATTCCACCAAACAGCCTTACTGTAAAAATTCCTTCTCTGTATCCCACCCCTTCTTTCATAGTGACATTCACTGTTACAGATTCTGTCAGTCCCTATCCTTCACAAACCTGGTACTGCAAAAACATGGCAGGTATCCCAGAAACACCTCTGCTTCCTGCACAAAATCAGGGTTGCCACAAGTTTCCCCAAGTGAAATTCCATGTTATTTCCCTAACTTCCAGATGAGTATTAGCATTTTTCCCTAATAAATTTTGAGATCTCAAGGGTAAGTTAAGACGTAAGTTGACAATCTGTCTTTGCATCTATGGTACAGGAAACAATAGTGCAAATGAGGAAATATCTAAAAAAAAAACTTGCATGCAGATGGTGTTTCCTGATGTGATGTGGTGACAAAAATACGCGTTTCCTTGGAGTCACATGCCGGATTTAAAATACCTTCACTGATTTCAGAAACAACCTGAGAAAAAAGTGAGCCCCTTGAAAGAAGTGTATAAGGCAGGGAAGGATTGTGTAAACCAACGCTGTACGTGACTGCCAATAAGATGTTGGCACTATTTCCTTCTTCTTATCATCCATACTTTCTACCATATAAACTACTTTTGAAGTGCCAAAATACACTAGAACAAATCAAATATCTATAAAATGCTACACTGTACAACATGCTTTCAGTGAGACAATTGTAACACCTGAAATTTATTGCACATGGTCGCTGGCTTGCTGAAAAGCACCAAAGTTCTGGATCGATGGATAAATCATGAAAATCCACTGCACTATGCCATACACAAACAGACCCAGCCTGTGGACAGGTCAGTAAGACTAGATACGATGGGATGGGAAGGGCCTGCACAATAGTGGGAACCGAATGGCTTCAGAGCGGCAAGCCCAATCCATTGCAGATACCCGCAGAAATGGCCTCTGGATTTGACCCATTGTGGAAATCCACTCGGCCAGATATTCATGAGCTACAGACAGCATGTTGATGTAATGAGACCACGGTGATCAATCCAGGCAACAGATGACTTGTTCAAACACTCTGAGAGTCAATAATAATGAGGATAGGTAGCAACTCACTGTAAATATGATTTCTGAGCCACAGACAGGCAAGTAGAAAAGACAATCACACTCACAACTAAACTTTCAGCCACAGCTTTTGTCAGAAAATTAGACCACACACACATTCACACAAACACACAGACACAACTCATGCACACATGACCACCATCTCTGGCTGGTGCATCTACCTCCTTTGAGAATCTTCAAACAAACCACTCCTCAAGCCTCCCTGTCTCTCATTGGCAGCTGCTATGCTAGCAGCAAGAAGTGATGGCAGCACTGACTGGAAGCTGAGGAGAATGGTGGGAAGGGGAGAAGCAATAGGAATGAAGGAGTAGGGAAATAGTGCACATACTCATCTGGACCCAGCCAGCAATGATGCATGACATCTCAGTAAACAAACCATTTCATTGTCTGAGCCAAAAATGAGATTATTCATTTTTTTTCAAGTTTCTCTGATTTCCCTGATGTGTTTTAAATTCCCTGACATTCCCTGATTTCCAGAACTTGTGGCAACACTGAAGATATTGATACAAAGCAATCCCCACTACAGACATCACATCTCTGAATTTGAATCCCTTGCTCTCCAACACCTGTAGTAGCACTGCAGACACCACCTCCATAGTCACCCAATGTGCTGACATCCTATTGCACCTATCCAACCCCTATCCTAACCACAGTGTTCCTCCAAATCAACCCCTCACAGCACCCAAATCCTGACTAGATGACCTTTTCAACTTACTGCATCCCCCAAGACTGCCAACCAACATCTCACCAGATCCAGAGCCAAAACAATCTCAGAGCACTATTGTTAATCTTTCTGTAAGTTTCTCAGTCCCACAGAAGTTTCAGTCCTATCCAAAGGCCTCATCTCCAGCCGTATAACCAAATTTAAACACGCTGGAACAGTCAGTGATCTAATTTCCTTCTGCCAGCCATTTCAATGGAAACAGTTCTTTGCTACATATTCCTCCAACCAAGCCCAATCTAATCCCAACACTGAACCCTGCCTCTCCCAGTTCATACCACTATACAACCATGATTGCCTCCCCACACACACACACACCTTCCACCTAACCACCCCCTCCTCACCTTCCAGGCATTTCTTACCTCCAAATTGGCCTAACTATCCTTCCTAAGAACACCAATCTTCCAAAAGAATATAGGATAGCAATACACAGCCTCAAAACAAGATACTTACCTAATCGTCCTACCTGCAGACAAAGATTCCACTGCAGTCATTATGAACCACAATGACCACCTGGTGGAAAGTCTCTGCCAACTATCTGACTCCACCTACACACTTTGCCCGTCATACAATCCCGGAAGTCCAGTGTAACCTTCAATCCCTGCTTAAAGCCTAGACCCTTCCCAGAACCTCTCCCCTGAATCATGTCCTACCTTACCCCTATGAACCCCTCACCCCCACCTTCTACATGCTCCTCAAAATCCATAAACCAAACAATCCAGGACACCTCATTATAGCTGGTTATTGTGCTCGCACTGACAGCAATTCGGATCTTACTGATCAACACCTCCAACCAATTGCCTGAAATCTCGCCTTCCATGTCAAAGATACCAACCACTTCTTCACCGACTCTCCAACATCCCCACCCCTTCACCTCCTGGATCTCTACTTATCACTGTTGATACCACTTCCCTACATATCAACATCATTCATACCCAGGCTCTTGAGTATCACCTATCCCAACGTCCTTCAGACTCCAAACCCACTACGTTATTCTTCATACACCTTACTAACTTTATCCTAACATACAACTCCTACTTCTTTTAAAGGGAAGGTATAAAAATAAATCTGTGGCACAGCTTTGGGCACCCTGTGTGAGCCTCCTATACCAACGTGTTTATTGGCTATCTATAGGAAACCTTCCTAGCCTCCCAAAACCCCAAACCTGTGGTCTGGTTCAGGTTCATTGATGACATCTTCACGATCACGACTCAGGGCTCTGACACCCTACTCTCATTCCTTCACAACCCCAACACCTTATGTCCCATCCATTTCATGTGGTCCTTCTCAACCCAGCATGTCACCTTCCTTAATGTTGACCTCCTCCTCTGTGGCAACTTCCTCCACACCTCTGTCCACATTAAACCCACCAACCACCAACAGAACCTGCATTTTGACAGCTGCTATCCCTTACACACCAAAAAATCACTCTCATACAGTGTGGCCATCTGGGGATGTGTTTCTACAATGACAAGAATTATTTTGCCCAGTATGGTGAAAATCTCACAAAGACCTTCACAGACCTAGTCCGCAATCAAATTTCCCATACCATTCCCCCCCCCCCCCTGATCTTACTACTACCCCCAAGAACCAAGGAGTGATGCCTTCAAAACCCAATATCAGACTGGACTGAAACAACTGAACCACATCCTTCTTCAGGGCTTTGATTATCGATCAACATGTCCTGAAATGAGAGACGTCCTACCCAACATTCTTTCCATGCCTCGTAAAGCGGTGTTCCATTGACCACCTGACCTCCATAATATCCTTGTACATCCATAAGCCCCTTTCTACAAGGTGCATGATCTGCCCAATACAATGGCCCAGCACTTCATATTCCACTCCTGTCACAGGTTTATCCTATGCCATCAGAGTCCAGGTCACATGCAAAAGCAGCCATGTCATATACCAGCACTGCTGCAATCATTTCACAGATTTTTATATTGGTATGACTATCAATCAGCTGTCCACCAGAATGAATGGCCACCACCAAACTGTAACCAAGTGCAAAGTGGATCACCCTGCACCACAACATGCACCTGATTTCAATAGCTCCTTGATTTCAATGGCTGCTAAATTTCAATGGCTGCTTCACAATCTGCACTATATGGATCCTTCCTCCCACCAGCAGCTTTTCTGAACTGCATGTACGGGAGTTATCCTTACAATACTTTCTCCACTTCCAAAATTATGCTGGCCTCAACCTGCAATAACTTACTGTCCCCACACCATTCACCCAATAGTTTCTGGCCCCTCTGTCCTACCACCTCCTCCAAGTTCATGTCCCCTCATCCTCATTGTGTGCCACTCTGTCAGTGTACCTACCTATCTTTACCCTCTCTGATCCTCTCCTTTTCCACTCCCCTCTCCAATACCCCTGTCCCCCAAACAGCCACACAACACTGAGCCTGGCAGCCTTGTGCTGCCACCTTCTGCACACTCTGAGAGACAGCACTCTTCTCTCCCTCCACATGTACCCACCTCTCCCTCCCCATGCCCTGTTCAATTCCAGTTTATTGCTTTTGTTCAATGCAACAGATGCAGTCTGTCTGGAGCAGCCACAGGTAGTAGTCATGTGTGCATGAGATGTGCATGTTTGTCTGAATGAGTTTGTCTTTCCTTTTTTTTTGTGAAAAAGGCTTTGGCCGTAAGCTCAGTGTGTAACAGTCTTTTCGTCATCCATGTCTATAACTCAACATATTTTCTTTATGGCAAGTAGCAATTTATCCTTTTCATAACTGTCTTTAACACAATGCTTACACATAGCGCAATGGTTCCAGAATAGATAAATCAAAGTTTGGACTGTCATCAGCAGTTGCAAGCCTGTTGGGTCAGCTGCACAAACCCTTTGTACTGAATTTGTATTACTCTTCAATGCTGCCACGGCTCTCTCTTAGGCATTTTGAATACCTTACAACTAAAGCTTTCTTCTGACTTTCATTTTCTATAATACAGAGCTATTTACGAGTCACTACTTTGTAATTTTCAATTTAGTACCATTTTCCACCAATTTATATTCCAGCAAATAATTTTATTGTCTCACTTTGCTCCTAGTAGTGTTCCACATGCTCTTCACAATGACCTGTTTCCATGCTACACCAATTTATAACTTAAAACAAAGATAACTAGTAAGGCATGATCTCATAGACAGAACAAATATTGAGTGACAAACACATACAGACATCATCTGACAGTCAGGCAGCAGCCACTGGCCAAGACAGAGCAGCAACAGGGAAGTAAACGATTTTGTGACATTTTATGAGTTCCTAACCAGGAGTGAATTATATAGTTTCATCCGTATACTTTGGTAGTTTTGTTTTTGAATTTTTGGATGTTAATTTAATATTCAATAGACACATTCTCACATTTTTATTTTATGTCAGAAAGTAACCAATTTAGAGACATTTTACAAGTTCCTAACCAGGAGTGGATTACTTAGTCTAACCTGTGAGCTCTGGTAATTTAGTATTTGAATCTCTGTGTGTTAATCTAATTTATTAGACACAGTTCTTGCATTTTCTTCAGTGTCTACAAGAGGGTTTTGTAGTGTGTGTCAACAGTTATTTCTGTGTAGTGCAGTTTTTATCATCTTTAGTATGGATAGGGACTGTAACTGCTGCATGCGGCCACGAGCTGAGTTGGTGACACTTCACTCTCAGCTAAAGGTTATGTTGGCTTCGGTTAAACAGCTTGAGGCTGCAATGGATGGGCATCACTGTTGTGGACCAGTTGTGGGATCCAATGGACATCTACCATGACCCACAAGTCCGCCGATCAGTCCAGTTACTGCTCACATTGAGGTTGACCATTCTTCTGTGGTCAAGTGGGAGTTTGCCTCAGTGTGTGGTAGGCTGTGGAAGACTTCTCAGGGTGGCCGAACACAAGGCTTGCCCAGTTAGTCTGGCAAGCAGTTTCCAGGTGCTATCTGTGACTGACAATGTCCCTCAGCCAGATGTAGTCACAAAGGATGGTATTATTTGCAGCTCGTAGATCCAATGTTAAGCGTGTTATGTGCTCCCTTAAGGGACACGGCTGACGAGGAGGGGAAGAAAGCCAATGTGGACTCTTTGTGCATACCAAATGTGGAACAGGTTCTTCTGGATGCCATGAAGAGCACAGGGTGCAGCCAACTGCAGGTGGTGGCTCATGCTGGTACCAATGATGTGTGTTGCTTTAGATTGGAAGAGATTCTCTCTGGTTTTGAGAGGCTATCAGAAGTGGTAAAGACTGCCAGTCTTACTTGCGAGATGAAAGCAGAGCTCACCATTTGCAGCATAGTTGACAGGACCGATTGTGGACCTCTGGTTCAGAGCCCAGTGGAGGGTGTGAATCAGAGGCTAAGATGGTTCTGCAACTGTTTAGGCTGCAGATTCCTGGACTTGCACCATAGTGAGGTTGGGTTTCAGGTTCCACTAAATAGGCCAGGAGCCCACTATGTGCAAGAAGCAGCTACACAGATAGGAGGAGCTCCAAGTGCTAATAGACAGCACTGATGGTCAAATCTTTTGTAAGCACTGAAAGCCGGCTAATGCCGGTGGTAAATTTAGCCAAAATTTTTGCGAAGGACCTAATGGTGTTCAAAAAGGATAGGTTAAACACAGTTGGTGGTGGCATGTTTGTTGCTGTTAGAAGTAGTTGTTATTGTAGCGAAATTGAAGTAGATAGTTCCTGAGAGTTATTATGGGTAGAGGTCATTCTTGGCAACCAGAATAAAATAATTGGATTGTTTTACCGACATCCCAACTCAGATGGTACAACTGCTGAAAGGTTCAAAGAAAACTTGAGTCTAATTTCGAACACATAGCTGACCCATACAATTATTGTTGGTGATGACTTCAATTTACTCTCGATGTGTTGGCAAAAATACATATTTAAATCCACAGGTATGCATAAAATATCATTCAAAATTGTGCTAAACACAATCTCTGAAAATTATTTTGAGAAATTAGTTCATGGGGCCACTCAAGCAGTAAACAGTTGTGAAAACACATTTGACCTCTTAGCAATAAATAATCCTGAGGTAATGATGAACATCGAAACAGACACAGGGATTGGTGAACACAGGGTTGTTGTAGAAAGACTGAATACCACACAAATTCACAAAAAAAAAAAAAAAAATTCAAAAATGCAGATAAAAATTCACTTGACACCTTCGTGAGAGATACTCTCCACTCCCTCCAAATTAACAACGCAAATGTAGACCAGATGTGGCTTGATTTCAGAGAAATAATATTGACAACAATTGAGAGATTTATATTAAATAAATTAACAAAAGATAGAGTTGATCCAACATGATACATAAAACAGGTCAGAACACTGTTGCAGAAACAATGAAAAAAGCACGCCAAATTTAAACAACTGCAAAACCCCCAACAATGGTGGTGATCTTTTACAGAAGCTCAAAATTTAGTGTGGACTTCAATGTGAGATGCTTATAATAGTTGCCACAATGAAACTTTGTCTTGAAATGTGGCAGAAAATCCAGTGAGTTTCTGGTTGTATGTGAAGTATGCTAGCAGCAAGACACAATCAATGTCTTCTCTGCATGACAGCAATGGAAATACTATTGATGGCAGTGCTGCTAAAGTAGAGTTACTAAACACATGTCTTCTGAAATTCCTTCACCAAAGAAGATGAAGTAACTATTCCAGAATTCAAATCAAGAACAGCTGCCAACATGAGTAACTTAGAAGTAGATATTCTTGGAGTAGTGAAGCAGCTTAAATCACGTAATAAAAGCAAGTCTTCTAGTCCAGATTGTTTACCACTTAGGTTCCTTTCAGAGTATGCTGATGGAATAGCTCCATACTTATATTGTGTTTGAGCATTATGAATTACCTCGGAGGGAAGTCTACTGACGCACAGTAAACACGGATTTAGAAAACTTTGTTCTTGTGATACACAATTAGCTCTTTACTCACACGAAGTTTTGAGTGCTATCAACAAAGGAGTTCAAATTGATTTCATATTTCTAGATTTCCAGAAAGCATTTCACACCAGAAGCTTTTGTAATCGAACTGTGCGCTCATGGAATATTGTCTCAGCTATGAAAATGGATTCGTGATTTCCTGTCAGAGAGGCCACAGTTCATAGTAATTGATGGAAAGTCATCGTGTAAAACATAAGTGATTCCTAGAGTTCCCCAAGGTTGTGTTATAGGCCCTCTGCTGTTTCTTATCTATATGAACAACTTAGGAGGCAATCTGAGCACCCGTCTTAGGTTGTTTGCAGACGCTGCCGTCGCTTATCATCTAGTAAATCTAGTAAAATCAATTGAAAAAAGATTAAGATAAGATATCTGTAAGGTGCAAAAATTGGCAATTGATCCTAAATAAGGGAAAATGTGAGGTCATCCACATGAGTGCAAAAAGGAATCCATTAAACTTCCATTACACAATAAATCAATCAAATCAATATGCCATAAATTTAACTAAATACATAGTAATTACAATTATGATCAATTTATATTGGAAAATGTTGTGGGGAAGTTGAACCAAAGACTGTGTTTTATTGGCAGAACACTTAGCAGATGCAACGGATCTGCTAATGCTTGTCTGTCCTCTTTTGGAGTACTACTGCAGATAGGATTAATGAAGTATATCAAGAAAGTTCAAAGAAGGACAGCAGATTTTGTGTTATTGAGAAATAGGGCAGAGAATGTCATGGACATGACACAGGGTTTTGGTGTGGACAATATTAAAACAAAGACATTTCTTGTTGCAGTGGGATCTTCTCACGATATTTGAATCACCAACATTCCCCTCTGAAAGTGAAAATATTATGTTGGTGACACAGGAAGAAATGATAATCATATAAAATAAGGGAAATCGGAGATCGCATGGAAAGGTATAGGTGTTCATTTCTTCTGCACAGTGCTTAGGACTGGAAATACAGAGAATTATTGTGAAGGTGGTTAGATGAACCCTCTGTGAGGCACTTACGTGTGATTTGTAGAGTAGTCATGCAGGTGTAGATGTGTTATAGGCCCAACCATTGTCTATGCATTATTAGTCTCATAGTTATTAGTGATTCAAATTTGTTGGTATTTTGTCACACAATGAAACCTAGCTAGCAAGTGAATAAATTATTTTCATTCATCATATTCAATGTTTTGAGAAAGCCTTCTACTGTGTCATTAATGACCTAAATAATTAAAACCGCACCAGTTCCTTATTTTTTCATGCTTAGCACAATAATTTTAGTGCCTCACTTTGCGTCCTAGTAGTGCTCCACAAGCTCGTTCAAGTGACAGGGGGCTTAAGTGTTGTGAAACATACTGATACAAGATATACTTGGAGATGGGCCTTGGAATGCAGTGTCATGGCTTGAGGTGCACTTGGGCTTGGTCACCAAAGTGTTAAAAGCATTCCCAAAAGTATGTAAAAAATAATGTTCCCTTTTATGTACAGGATGCTGCATTAATTAAGGTATTACTTTCCAAACAGATATGAGCATATCATTGTTAAGCATCTTTGAAAGGAGATGGCAATAAGGATATGAATACCTACATTGGGTCTACGTCATTAAGTTATTGTGTAAGAAAAATATATGTGCAGTATGTCTGAGGGCCATATTCCATCTACCAACAATAAAATAAATGTGGAATAATATTTAACTCTTTTTGTAAATACGATAATAACTAGATTTCACTGATGATCAACTGCACTGATGGGAAATTAAACAGTCATAGTCCGATTTTAGAGATTTACTGCACTGTTACTTTCATTCACACTTTCATTAAGAGAAAGTTTGCTTTCTTTTTAAGTCACACAATAGCACCACATAACCAGCTCAAACTTTTTAATATCTGATTATGTGAATCATAATGTACCATCAGAGAAGATGCATCTCTGTGACATTTACAGTACAACTGGTGAGTGGTTTATGCCTTGTTTAAGGAACATGATGCATAAAAGTAATTCCAGTAATTCAAGTAATTTACAGAGACAAATCAATACAACGGGAAGAAATTACAAAGGGTATGCTATAAATTTCATAACAAATCCTTCATTAAACCTCCTGCTACACATGGATGAGCTCTTGCTTGATTTATAGCAAGAGGAAGAGCTAATCAGTTTTGTTAATAATGGAAGTACTATACATTATCAAAACAAAGCAGCTCTAGCTCAGGAAACAGAAAAGAATACTTTTGTGGGTGGGATTAACTAACAAATAAATAAATTCACCTGAGAAGCTATGTGAATTTGCACAATAACCAACATCTCCAGAATTCAGTACAGCTGGCAGCAATAGCACACCATTAGGTGGTCAGGTACTGAACAGGTTGGCAATATGACAGGATTAATACAAATAAATTGTTCTGATTGTACTATCTTCAGGCGTCAGCTTTAGTTTGGTAATAGACTGGTTAATAGCAAATGCAGTGCATACTGAAGGAGGGAAGATTAAGGATTAATGTCCCATTGTCAATGAAGTCTTTAAAGATAGAAAAATGATTACTTTTCACAGGAGCCATCCAAGCATTTTCCTTAACCAGTTTAGATCTGGTAGTCCATAGAGGGATTTGGATCACTGTTCTCCCCAATAAATATCCAGTGTCTTACCATTTAGCCACTTCACTCAGTCAATGCAGATCGATTTTTGTGATACTAGTAAAATAACAGGAAGCTAATGACAGAAAACTAGGGTTTAACGAACTTAAAGAAATTCAGGGGTTATCTGTGTGCAACTAAGAGTTATACTAATAAAATTAGATGAAGAAGAGGTTATGAGAGATTACAATGTGCTAACAGAGAAAAGATGACAGCAGAGAAGGAAATGAATCAAAATTTATAGCAGTAGATGCAAAGAGGACAGTATGAAATAGGACATGGTCACCATACTGCAAAAATGTGCAGAAGTATTTTAATTTGAACCAGGAATAATGAACAACTCTGAATGCATAATAATAAAAGCTTACCCAGCACTCGTGAAGAACAGTGCCACACGATAAGATACAAAATGAATGCCAGATATGGCATTACAGGGCATTCCATCATTTATTATAACAACTGAATGCATCAAATAAGCA
Source organism: Schistocerca cancellata (assembly GCF_023864275.1). Lineage (NCBI taxonomy): Eukaryota > Metazoa > Arthropoda > Insecta > Orthoptera > Acrididae > Schistocerca > Schistocerca cancellata. Next base: position 724,427,141 of record NC_064626.1, on the reverse strand, counting down.
AAGTGGATGGACATGTTTGCATTGTAACTGCCACTAGATTAGTCAATTGAATAATACTGCCCCAGAGTGATCAACGAGAGAAGTGCAGAACAGCAATTTCAAACAGATGTATTATCTGACCAGCTTCAGCCTCATCATTAGTTATTGGTTGATTAAATTTTTTGAAGAAAGTAGAAAGTACAATGCATTACTTCTACCAGTTGATGGTGTCAACCTTTGTGGTAAAAAGAGTCAATTTCCACATCTCTGTGAACACTGAACCAAGTACTAGGATAAATGCTCTTGACAAGAATAACTATATATATGGATGCTATCTTAATAAAAACATATATGTGTGGAAGAAGAAGGAAGGAACGTTAGGATCATTAGAGATGGAGCACAACCCGATAACTATCTTGGGCCTTGCCTTTACGCAATTTAGGGAAACTATGGAAAACTTAAATCTGGGTCACCACACAGGGATTTGAACATGCATCTTTTCAAATGAGAATCCAGTTTCTTAACCAATGTACCAACTCACTGGGTAGATACATGGGAAGAGTATCTACAAGCTATTGATAACATGTCGGAAGTTTTCAGATAAAGTGGCATTATTGTAAACTTTAAAAATTGGAATGTTCAAGGAAACACTTAAAATTTTAGGACAATTATGCCTTCAAAGGGCACTTAAACAGGCACTGCCAAATTGGAGGCTACTCAAAATTTTTCAAAACTACATTGCAGAAACACAATTAAAATTTCTTTTATACTTTTTTTAAGTCTTTGTTGCTTTTATCAAGATTTGTGGATGACTTAAGTTTAAATAATCTGGCACCATTAAAATTATTAAAACAAGTTCGCTGTTGCTGCAGGACACAGAACAAAATGCAGCATTTGAAGTTATAGACAAGTTTATGTCAAGCACTGATCTTTTACTATGCAAAATTGTCAGAAGATTTTTATTTAGGAATCAAAAGCAAAGGGTAGAGAATTAAAAAAAAACTATACTAGTTGTCTTCAATTCACAGGAAGATAGAACACCAGACTATTGAATTAAAAAGTAATTATTGACATTTTTGGAAATGCATTGTATCCTATAACAGAAAGTTAAGCAAATACAGTCGTATGAGGTTTCAAAAATTTGAACATTGTCTCCCAGGAGACATATAATTTAGAAAACAAACCAAAAGACATTATTTTCCCTGATTTATTGCAACTAAATACATAACAAGAGGACCAAACAAGCATTTAGATAACAGAAATTTGACTTTAAAATTAAATATTTCTCTTGTAAAGTCAATATGATACTGGATGCTCTATCGCGACAACCTTCAGCCTTAAAAATTTTGAATGGCACACAACTCACTGTAAAGGAAACTCAAATTAGTTTCATCAAAGGATTTTAAGGGGAGAAATATGTTCTAAAACCATTACAGAGTAGTTTATTTTCTCCATCTCACTGAAGACTGGGTTTTGTGTCAACAGTTGAAACATCTTTCATTCCTTGCAACAGCTACTTTTTTTTCTTGGAGCGTGAGCAGTTTTGGAGTATAAAATTTCATTGTCAAATGCTCATTATTGTATGTTAATTATGGTTTAATTATGGTCAAAAGAAATTGTGAAGCATTCAAGCACAAAACCTGGCATCTGTGTCTGAAACATGTGTACATGATTAGGCCTATCACATTATAAAAATGAAACTCAGCTGTATGTCCACAACACACAGGTTATAAATAAATGATGCTTAAGCCAATTCTACTACACATTCATATATTCTGTGTCAGATGTGAATACTATTTGATCAGCAATATGAGACTTAGACCCAACTTCTGCTGCTAATATGTATTAAGTATTGAAGATGCATACTCTAATTTGTTCAATTCTAGATTGTGACTTGTCCTCTGAGTTACAGAGAAGTCTCTTTTTTTTTAACACAATTTATTTCCAGGCATTACTTAGCCTTCTGCCCCCCTCCCCTCATCCCCTTCAATTATATCCTCATCAGTATGAGCAGAAAAAAATTCAAAGTGACTTCAAAATTTATTTAAAAGATTTACATTTCTTACTTGCAGCAACTGCTTCATAATTATATTCCCATTGTTATTCTTGTAAATCCTTCTTTATTTTATCTTTATTATCTAATCCTAAATGGCCAGAATATTTTTTTTGTTAACATTGGTAAAATGTTAACAATAGTGGAAACTCATCCAGGATGGAATAACAACGATATGAAAAGTAGACAGGCACAACAAAAAGATTGCTATACATGTGAGCGTTCGGCCGAAAAGCTTTCTTCTAATGTATAAAACACCCACGCATTCATGCAAGCACAGCTCTCTCTCTCTCTCTCTCTCTCTCTCTCTCTCTCTCTCTCTCTCTCACACACACACACACACATACACACACACAACCACTGTTTCTGGCTAGTGAGGCCAGACTACAAACAGCTGCACCTGATGGGAGAAGCAGTCTGGGTGGTGGGGGTAAGGAGGAGGCTGGGATGGGGAGGGGGAAGGATAGCAGTGTAGGGTGTAGTGCTGCATGCAGGGCCATGATGGGGTCAGGACAGTGCTGTCCAGGTGCAGTTGGATAGTTGGGGAGGGAAGGGGAGAGGGGAGCAGAAAAGGAGAAAAGCAGAGGAGGAGGAAAAAGAGAGACTGGTGGGAGCATGGGTGAAATAAAAGGCTCTGTAGTGCTGGAATGAGTGCAAGGAAGGGGATAGGTGGGTGAAGAACAGGGACGAGCGAAGGCTGAGGCTGTGAGGAGGGGTTGAGAGGACAGGGGGGAGGGGGTGGAGGGGAGTTACAGGAATGTAGGGTGTATTGCAGGGAGAGTTCTCACTTGCGCACTTCAGAAAGGCCACTGTTGGTGTTGGTGGGAAGGAGCAAGACAGCACAGGCTGTGAAGCAGTCATTGAAGTGAAGCACATTATGTTGAACAGCATTTTCAGCAACTGGTTGGTCCAGCTGTCTCCTAGCCAGTTTGTTGGCAGCCATTCATGCAATTGGACAGCTTGTCAGTTGTTGTGCCCACGTAAACATAGCACAGTCTCATTGCAATTTGGTCTGTTGATCACGTGACTGCTTTCACAGGTAGTCCTGCCTTTGATGAGTGGCTGATGCTTGTGATCATACTGGACTAGATGATGGTGGGAGGATCTATGCGACGATCTTGCAGCTAGATCTGTTACAGGTATATGAACCATGAGGCAACGGCTTGGGAACAGTGGTAGAGCAGAGACAGATAATGATATTGCATAGATTTGGTTAAAGGCAGAATACCACTGAGGGAGGGATGGGAAGGATACTGGGTAGGATATTCCTCATTTCAGGGCACTATGAGAGGTAGTTGAAACCCTGGCAGAGAACTTGACTCAGTTGCTCCATTCCTGGGGTACTGAGTCATGAGAGGAGTGCTCATTTATGGCCAGATGATGGGACTGTGGAAGGTGGTAAGTGACAGGAGAGACAAGGCACAGGAGATCTGTTTTTGTAAAAGGCTGGGAGGGCAATTTTGGTCTCTGAAAGCCTCATTGACACACTTGCTATATTTGGAGAGTTGATGTTGACCTCCACCTCAAGTTGGCTGCATCAGTACCTCGCTCCATATCAAATCTACCAACCACCAGTGGTACATCCACTTGGCAGCTACCACTGATCCCATACCAAGAAGTCCCTTCCGTAAGATCTAGCCACTCATGGCAGTTGCAACTATATTGTTGAACATCCCTCTCCAAATATACCAAGGATCTCACTGAGGACTTGACAGACCGAAATTACCCTCCCAAAATTGTAAAGAACATGAGTCACCTACCACCTTCCATATTACCACTGTCCGACCACAAAGGAGCACTCCTCTCATGACTCAGCAGTACCCAGGACTGGAACAGCTGAATCATATTCTCTGACAGGACGTAGACTAACTCTTTTTTGTGCCCTGAAATGAGTAATAAAATGGTTCAAATGGCTCTGAGCACTATGGGACTTAACATCTGAGGTCATCAGTCCCCCAGAACTTAGAACTACTTAAACCTAAGTAACCTAAGGACATTACACACATCCATGCCCAAGGCAGGATTTGAACCTGCGACCGCAGCGGGCGCATGGTTCCAGACTGTAGCGCCTAGAACCGCTTGGCCACTCCGGCCGGTGAAATAAGTAATATCCTACTCAGTATCCTTCTCACCACTCTCACAGCATAAACAATGGTATGTAAATAATATTAAATACATGAAGATATCTAAAAACAAAGATGATGTGACTTACCAAACGAAAGCGCTGGCACGTCGATAGACACACAAACAAACAGATCTAGCTTTCGCAACCAATGGTTGCTTCGTCAGGAAAGAGGGAAGGAGAGGGAAAGACGAAAGGATTTGGGTTTTAAGGGAGAGGGTAAGGAGTCATTCCAATCCCGGGAGTGGAAAGACTTACCTTAGGGGGAAAAAAGGACGGGTATACACTCGCACACACACACATATCCATCCACACATATACAGACACAAGCAGACATATACAGAGGCAAAGAGTTTGGGCAGAGATGTCAGTCGAGGCGGAAGTGCAGAGGCAAAGATGTTGTTGAATGACAGGTGAGGTATGAGTGGCGGCAACTTGAAATTAGCGGAGATTGAGGCCTGGTGGATAACGGGAAGAGAGGATATATTGAAGAGCAAGTTCCCATCTCCGGAGTTTGGATAGGTTGGTGTTAGTGGGAAGTATCCAGATAACCCGGATGGTGTAACACTGTGCCAAGATGTGCTGGCCGTGCACCAAGGCATGTTTAGCCACAGGGTGATCCTCATTACCAACAAACACTGTCTGCCTGTGTCCATTCATGCGAATGGACAGTTTGTTGCTGGTCATTCCCACATAGAATGCGTCACAGTGTAGGCAGGTCAGTTGGTAGATCACGTGGGTGCTTTCACACATGCCTCTGCCTTTGATCGTGTACACCTTCCGGGTTACAGGACTGGAGTATGTGGTGGTGGGAGGGTGCATGGGACAGGTTTTACACCGAGGGCGGTTACAAGGGTAGGAGCCAGAGGGTAGGGAAGGTGGTTTGGGGATTTCATAGGGATGAACTAAGAGGTTTGACCTCTTAGTTCACCCCTATGAAATCCCCAAACCACCTTCCCTACCCTCTGGCTCCTACCCTTGTAACCGCCCTCGGTGTAAAACCTGTCCCATGCACCCTCCCACCACCACATACTCCAGTCCTGTAACCAGGAAGGTGTACACGATCAAAGGCAGAGGCATGTGTGAAAGCACCCACGTGATCTACCAACTGACCTGCCTACACTGTGACGCATTCTATGTGGGAATGACCAGCAACAAACTGTCCATTCGCATGAATGGACACAGGCAGACAGTGTTTGTTGGTAATGAGGATCACCCTGTGGCTAAACATGCCTTGGTGCACGGCCAGCACATCTTGGCACAGTGTTACACCATCCGGGTTATCTGGATACTTCCCACTAACACCAACCTATCCAAACTCCGGAGATGGGAACTTGCTCTTCAATATATCCTCTCTTCCCGTTATCCACCAGGCCTCAATCTCCACTAATTTCTAGTTGCCGCCACTCATACCTCACCTGTCATTCAACAACATCTTTGCCTCTGCACTTCCGCCTCGACTGACATCTCTGCCCAAACTCTTTGCCTCTGTATATGTCTGCTTGTGTCTGTATATGTGTGGATGGATATGTGTGTGTGTGCGAGTGTATACCTGTCCTTTTTTCCCCCTAAGGTGTCTTCCCGCTCCCGGGATTGGAATAACTCCTTACCCTCTCCCTTAAAACCCAAATCCTTTCGTCTTTCCCTCTCCTTCCCTCTTTCCTGACGAAGCAACCATTGGTTGCGAAAGCTAGAATTTTGTGTATATGTTTGTGTTTGTTTGTGTGTCTATCGACGTGCCAGCGCTTTCATTTGGTAAGTCACATCATCTTTGTTTTTAGATCTATTTTTCCCACGTGGAATGTTTCCCTCTATAATATAAATACATGAAGAAACGTACCTAGTAAAAACGCCTCCCGCAAGTCCATAAGGTGTTTTGTTTGCTCTTTGTACAACTTCTTCCTCTGTTGAAAATGTGAGAAATGTCATCACAGCACCAAACACTTCTTCTTTCACAACACGCATGTCATCATGACAATTAGACAGAATACAGGGAGATACAAATATCCCATTTTCTAATGGTGCTGGTAAACTAATTCTTCTTCCTCCACAAAGGACTATTGCACCCTAAAACACAAACAGGTAATGTAGTGAGAATGTAACGACTGAAAAATTGTACCCAGATCCTAACTGGTTTATAATACATGAATTAAAGTCTCTCATTTGTCAGTCAATATTTAGTACATTCGCATATATGATTTACATAATTTTTGTATGAAGAAGTCAAAGAAATGTTATCAAGAATTTTCAAGTATCACATACTTTCTAACATTAATCTACAAATTTTGAATCTTTGTGGTCCAGTGTGCAATCTGATGGCACTCTACAATTTTTTCAGTATTAGTTCTACAGCCGGTCAGTTACCTACCAGTCTTCCCAAGATTTCTTGTTCCAGGGTGTGAGCATTTCATTGTTGTTGTATCATTTCATGTTCAGTTCTTTCACTGGATTTGCTAATAAATTCCACAAGCTTGTGCTACAGTTCTAGCATGAACACATTAACCTTATATCAGCAATGGAGCGGCAGGGGGGGACTGTCAATCAATATGATATTTCTGTTGAAATGTACTCATATCTGTAATAGCAATGAGCAGCTTTTTCAGTACACGGTATAAATGACCTAAACGATGAAAAATTTGATAGTGGATTACAGGGTGCTGACTCTTTCAAAAATCATGACACGAGTGATGAGTGCAGTGAAATAAGTTGTCATAAATAGGATGAAGATGGTTATAGAAAGTCACGGGAAACAGTGAGTGCACTATAAAAAACAATATTAAGTGTCATTCACATTTCAAGATCCCATTAACAGCAATATCACTGCTATTCAAATTCCTTGCCCGATTCATGCCATTCCATTTAAATTTTTTCATGCTGTGGACTTGTGTATATATGTTCAATGCAATGTACACATGTTCCTTTACAGTCACACAAATGGCCATTAATCCATCTTGTGAAGGGACAAAATATTAAAATGGTTCTCTATGAATGGACTGCTAATATGTAATGTCCACTACAGAACCTCTTGTAAATGGCCCCCAAATGGTTGTGCATACTGACAGCAGCCTCAAAGTACATTTAAAATGACAATTCCCTTGAGATAACTGTCATATTACAAGTACACAAGAATGGCTGAACAGTATACACCACTGAGAAGGTGAAATCGTTAGTACTGCTGACAGATTTATTGAGAAATAGGAAAAAAATAGTTTTTGGAACTGTTAATTCAATTCCTTCCTAAGGGAGAAAAGAGGGTAGGTTGGGAAGGAGGAACAGGTCACTCAGATTAGAGGGACCTGCTTGAGGTCTCAGTGACCTCCCCCTCCTCTAAAACCTATCCCCCTTTCTTCCCTGAGCAAGACACTGACAGTTCTGTAAGCTAGATAATAGTTTTTTGTTCTTTTAAATACGCTGATGGAACAAAATCGCAACATCAAGAGGAAGTTGTGTGACGAATCAAAGTTTGTAGGCATGTTTCTACATCTGAAAGATGATGTCTATTCAAATTTTATGTCAGCTGCACAAGAGTGGCACTAGTAGCACCACTATGGGTATGCTTTAAATACATACTGTAATGGTTGTGAGTGTTAGTTAACTTTAAGATTGGACATGGTGAGTTGATGTTAGTCAAGAAAGTCTTTTAGGTGACAAAGACGTCATTATCAACATTTCCCTGAGTTTGAATGAGGTCATGTAATAGGGCTACATGATGTTGGATGTTCCTTTTTTGATACTGCAGAAAGACTTGGAAGGAAGGTAGCCACTGGACATATTTGCTGGCAGCAGTGGTCATGAGAATGTTCAGTCACAGGAAGACTACACTCTGGATGACCATGTACCACTACCAAGAGGAAGGATCATCGTGTTTGGCTTATGGCTCTGGCGGCATCATAACTGCATCTGCAGCAGCGATTTGAGCAGCAGTTGGCACGACAGTATCACAACAAACTGTTATAAACTGGTTACTTCAAGGGGAGCTCGGACATAGATGCCCTGCATTCCACTGACTTCAAACCACTGCCTTGTTCAACTTCAGTGGTCTCCAGTAACAGCTCACTGGGGTGGCAGGCTGAAGGTCTGTTGCATTTTCTGATGAAAGCTGATCCTTCCTTAGCACCAGTGATGGCTGTGTGTTGATGAGGGGTTTTCCTCACACACCCTTACTGAAAATCTGTACATCAGTCTGGTGATTCGACCTGTTGTGTTGCCATTCATGAACAGCATTTCGCGGGGTGTTTTTCAATGGGATGCTCAACCACACGCTGCTATTGTAACCTAACATGCTCTTCAGAATGTTGACATGCTGCCTTGGCCTACTCGATTATCAGATGCATCTCCAACCAAGAACATAAGGGATGTCATCAGACAGCAGCTCCAGCGTCATCGACAAACAACATTAACCAGAGACCAATTGCAACAGGCAAGAAACTCCATGCCACGATCTGACATCCGGCACCTGTACAACACAATGCATGCACGTTTGCACGCTTGCATTCAACATTCTGGCAATGGCTTATCTCACGCTTACATTAATTCATGATCTTGTAATGTTAATCTTAAATATGTTACCTAGACAAATGTATTCCCAAAAGTTCATTACTCTACAGTAATTATTTTTTGGTGGTGCAGTTTCTTTTTTTTTGGCCAAGTGCATCCATCAGAAATACTTTGAATTTTGCCATCAGGAGGTTGGTAATGGCCAGCTGTTCAGTCTCACTGTAATGTCAAAAGCACATTTACTGCCTTACTAAGTGTTATATCATGAATCAGGCACACTTAAAAAAAGTAATACCTTTCAAAAACTTAGTTGTTGTAGGGTGTACAACACACAAACATTAGTGCCGCTGAGCACCCATGTTATATTCTGGTTGATTGTAACTTGTTATATTAGATCTTTTCAACCCTACAGCATCAATACTATCACTGAGGCACTGGGAAAGCTAGAGTTGCCATTCACTAATCATACTGTACTGCATTTATACAATGAACTGATGCAGAATTTCAATGGTATAGATTTCTGACTATTTAAACAGTCACTTCACATTATTGTTTAGGAAAATTGACTGCAGAAGAAAGAAATAGACTCAATTTGAGCTATGCAAACACGAGAAACCTGCAAGTGCAAGTGGTCAGCCCAAGATAATAGGAAAAAAATGGAGTGTTACTGTGAGTAAAGCAACAGAATTGTATAAGTAAACAGAAAGGTGAAGAGAACAATATAACTGGAATGACCAGTAAATTATGTCTTCTTTTATTTCTGAAAAGTTTTCACACTATACCTTATTGTTGGTGGACAGTTAAGATTTGTCATACAGGTATTTTTACAAATATATGATTAGCTCAAATAATTTATGCTGGCTAGAGAAACAACACCAGCATCAAGTGGATCCCAAGGAAGTATAGTGGTATTACTGAAGTTTTCAATGCAAATAAACAATTTATCAGAGAGAGTCTGTAACAACCTCCAGCTGTTTACTGACAATACCATTGTCTGCAGCAACACACTCCTTACTAGACGATTGTAAGAAAATACATACTGACTGACAATATTTCCACAGAGTGTAACAAATAGCATCTCTGTTTAGAAACAGATAAATGCACAATAATTCTTATACCAGCTACAAAAACCTGATAGCGCCTAACTGGAACATTAAGTAATATGAAATGGAATCGAATGAACATGTGAAATCACCAATAGTGAAGGTGAATGAAGAGTAAGATTTGCTGAGAGGATTCTGGATAAGTGTGGCGCATTTGTAAAGAAAACTGAAAACATGACCCTACTGCTAGATATTCTAGATTACTGCTGAAATGTTTCAAACCCTTGTCAAGTAGGAATAAATTCACAGATGTGTTGCTGAAATTGTGGTATGTTGGTATTGTTCATACAAAAGTATAATAGAAATACTTGAGTCACTTAAATGAGAATATTCAGAAGAAAGTCAATGTTATTCTCATGAAACCATACTGGTTAAATTAAATTAACTGATATTTGAAGTAGAGTGCGCTCCACTACATAGACAGAATGATCAGAAACAGTCTGAAAAGCTTACAAGGCTGTTGCAGGGTTGGTTGTGCTGAGAAATAATTGTTAAGAAAAAACTGTTTCCGGATTAATTAGCATTGAAGTTAGCCAATTAGGCTGTAATGCACACAAATTCAAGTGGACCACCAGATAAAATTAGTACCAGTTGTTCTCAGAATGTGGATGATAGCAAACGAGACTGCACAGCCTTTGGCTAGAGTTTGATCCTTACTACTATCCTATGTCCAATTCTTGTGTCACTCTCATGTTCAGCTTCAGGAGACCAAATGAAGAACACATTTGGAGACATCTCTGCAAGTGCAACAGCCTGATTAGCTAATTTCATTGCTATCAGGAGACCAAATGAAGAACACATTTGGAGACATCTCCAGTGAGCCACTTGAATCTGCAAGTGCAATGGCCTAATTAGCTAATTTCAATGCTAATTAACTTGGAAGTGATGTAACATCTCAATTTTTTTCTTAACAATTATTTCTCAGCACAACCTACACTGCAACAGCCTTATAAGCTTTTCAGATTGTTTCTGACTAATGTGTATGTCACTCAGGGGCCATAAGAATAAGGTAAAGAGTCAGTAAGAAACATAACAAACAGAAGGAAACTTAGAGTGGCATACAGTCAGTCATTTTTTTTTCTCACTTCATGCATAAGTGGAATAGGCATAGAGTGACACGTACTAATATGCAATGTTCTCTGCCATAGAAAGTAAAGTTGCTTGTGATACAGATGTAGGTGTGAAGCCTGCAATAAGCATCCCATTGTGCAAGTAAATAAACAATGCAAATTTTAGGAATATAAAACCACCAGAGAAGATGGATGAAAAATTGTGTGTAGATCTAAGGACATTATTCAGAAACTGCACAACATCTATTAAAATATATATATCAGAGAGTAACAAATTTAAAATGAAGCAGATTATTTAGCACACTCAGGTATTTTTGCAGCCTAATTTATCTGAATGACCTATTATTGTTATCTTTAACAAAGCCAGACTCTATATTTCTGGCAAGAGACCTACTTTCGTATTTAACACAGAACAAAGATATCTTCCTGCAAAATTCGAAAGCATGTAAGTCACGGTATTCTTTAAAACCAGCATACATCAGTAATCATTTGTGTGCACTAAATTTATAAAAGTGGCCATTATAGTAAATTATTATGACACTTTACACATTAACTCATTTAACTTGCCTTTTCATTGCACAATATATTCATTAAACTTGTCAAAACATCTGGAGATTACCTAATTATTTAAGATAGAACATGTATTGTTAATTTGAAAATGTGTGACTTGTACTGTATTTTAAATAAATTACCAGCCGTATGTCCCCAATAGGGTTTCCAAAAAAAACTCAACTGGTTACAGAACAGCATGATTGTAAGTCAAAAGCACAGTGTAAAGCTGATGTCTAAAAGTGTTTTAATGTCACAATTTATCCCATTGCTGGCATACTCCATGAATTACAGCAACTGTGATCAAGAGACTTAGTAATGGAATGCAATTCCAACATTACTTATTATGAAGTACTTTGTTTAAAAAAAAAAAAGTGATTTTTCATCTTTTCTATGAGCCTGGCCTCCGCTCAGTACCTCCTCTATTTGCTGTGTAACTACCTATCCTTATATACCTACACAGAATGCATTTTTATATAGCATATACCACCCATTCAACTGGACTGTACGAAAACAACACAATAAAAGTGGTTCAGCTAATTCAAAAAAGAATATCTGTTGTAAGTTGTAAGATAAAGTACTGAGAGTAGTAACGAAGGCTATGATTACATAAATATTTTGGTTAAAAGGAAGACAATAATGTGCCACACCTTTTTTTCAGCTTCTTTGATGTAACTTAAGACCTTTTCTGCCTGTTCTTCTGATATAGTTGCTCCAACTGTTGTATCCTCCTCAAAGGGATCACCTATTTTTAAATTATTTGTAGCATTTACCAATCGTTCAAGAACTTCTTCTGCTATAGCGTTCTGCACAAACACTCTTGTTCCATTTGAACAAACCTGTGTTATGAAGTACAAGCTATATAATTAACAAATACTGATAACTTATATGTAATAATACAATCTTGTTAAGAAAAGGAACAGACAAGAAACCACCCTACTGTCCTTAATGTGTAAGATGCTCACTAAACTTATCTGTTACTATGCAAAGGAAAAAACAGTTGGCCTTAGAAGTGGATACAGCACAATGGTACATTCACAAGCTGTAAATTATGTTACAGGGTGGTTCAATGAGTATAAATTAGCAATTTACATAGCACTTACCGATTTAGAGGAAGTTTTTGACTCAGTTTCAAATTAATGTACACAATATAAACTATCACATGTCATGTATTATTTACAGTATTACTAATTTCATTACACAAATTAGAGCATCTTCAGATATTCATTGCCCTGATAGGAAAACGGTAAAGATTCAAAGCTTCTAACAGCATCACTGTCAACACTTTAATTATTTATTTAGTTTTTAATTAAGGTAATGAATATCTAAAATTACTCTCATGGAGTGAAACTAGCAAAAACGCAAATAATATGTCATCTGTAGTAGTTTAGCTGTACATTAAATCCTAACAGTCACTGTGCTCCTACAGGTGATGCTTGCATTTGCTAAAGCTGTAGTGACAGCCACTGACAAACAAGACACTGATTCAATGTATGTAAACATCCTGAAAAATATATACATCAGTGATGTAGCTACAATGATAGTTCATCAGGATAGTTAGAAATTCAGAATTAAAAAAGAGGTCAGTAAAGGAAATTTAATACATCCAACAATATTTCAGTAGTCCTAAAGGAAGTATTCAGAAGGAATACATATTAATTGAACATATCTGAACATCCCATGTTTTGTTGATAGCACCGCACTGTTTGCCTCAGCTGCAAATAAATTTTAATGGCCGACATAATAACTTGATATGTCAAGTTCTGGCAGAATGTAACTAATTTAGGAGTAATGGTAACAACTCACTAAATAGTAGAGGTGTTACTCATAACCCTAATCCTCTTAGCACCCCAACAACCAGCTGCAAAGGAGTAACCCATCACTCATTAGCATCCTGCACTAGAACAACTCAATCATATAGGTACTGCACAACGTGCTTGAATATCTATCATTGTGCCTGGAAATGAGAAACAGTCTCCCCACAAATGTGTGGCCCATCCAAAGCAATATCCTATGCCATACACACTCCCAGACCCTTGCCTCGCCACATGGATCACATCCCAGTGGAAGACTTAGGTGCAAGATCAGTCCAATTCATCCACTCAGTATATCCATCTCTAGTCCCTTCACAAGCTTATCCTACCAATCAGAGGCAGTATCACATGCCAAAGCACGTCATGTCACATACCAGCTCTGCTGTGATTTATGCACAGCATTTTATGTGGGCATCACCACCAATAAACTGTTCATCCAAATGAATGGCCACTGCCAATCTGCAGCTAGTAGCAGTGTTGATCAACCAGTGGCAGAACACACTGCTCAACACAACATGCTCAATTTCAATGGCTGCTTCACAATGCATGCTATCTGGATCCCCCTCCCCCCTCCAGCATTAACATTTCTGAATTACATGGATGGGAGTTATACTTGGAATACATCCTCTATTCCTGTAATCCTCCTGGCCTCAATCTCCAGTAATTTTCAGTCTTCTTCATGTGATTGTTGATGTTTCAATGTCTCTACTGTTCACTGAGTTGTTGCCTTTATTCCTAAATTATCAACACAAGAACTTAATACACAAAGTTTGAGAGTAGGCCTGAAAATAAAACAGTATAAAACTACAATGAAGTAACAGAATCAGTTGATGAGTTTTTGTATCTAGGGAAGTTGGACAAATGACTGAATGGACAGGTAAACAAATAAAACCAAAACCAAAAATGAGGCCTAATGTGTTTCTGAAGAACTAAACAGAATTTTCAGAACAAAGCTTTTGACATGCCTAAAAATGAAAGGTTATAATCAGGTTTTGACTTACAGAAGTGAGACAGACTTTTTTAATACAGAAACCGCTCAAAAACTGTGAGTTGCTATGTGAGGAATGGAGAGATGCAAGCTGGAAATTACTAGACAATACAAAACAAACTTATGGATCAGGGCACAGAATGAAAATGAAATGGAGGAGGGGAGGACATGTAGTCTTGCAAATGGATAATATTGTATGGACCAATGGAGTTCTTTGTTGAATTCTAAGAGATGAGAAAAGACTGAAACAATGAGCTGATAGAAAGAGAGTAGATGAAATTAGAAAACACGCAGAATCAACATGTATGCATGCAGCTGAAGAGTGTCAGGCGTGGAAATATCTAGATCAGGCCTCTAACCAGCAGCTGATGTTATATAGTTGTAGCTGTAGTTGTGCTGCTGCTGCTGCTGCTGCTGATGATGATGATGACTGTTGTATCTCCAGGTGGTTGCCTCTGATACAACCAAGTATACAGACGTGGACCACAGCTTGACACAGCTGCAACCCACAGGCAAGACTACCATGGGAGACAGCCTGATAAATACCGTAAACAGTCCAGGTTGTTTTTGACCAATCTGCCAGGTGCTGCCATGGCCCCAGGAGGTGCCAGCCTCATCACTGGTAGCATGTTGTGACAGTACACAGAGCTGTGAACAAAAGTACCTCTACCCTTCTGCAATATCACATGTCACCTGTATTCTTCCTTAAGGTGGACATTTAGGACACAATCCGGCCACTCCATCACAACAGTGAGCTTAGTGTGTGCTCATCATGTACATCACTCAGCTGTTAGAGGATTCACCACTGCCATGTCCGAGCTGTCATGCTATCATCGAATGCCTCCTCTGAGCCACCCTGCTGGATTCCACCTCCAGCTCACTGCCTACCATCCAGGGCTCTTGTCTCACTGGGCATCGCCCCTGGTGGTCTAAGGCTCTTGCCTTGCCGAATGTCGCTACTGACCATCCACAGCTTCCTCCTCACTGGAAATCATCTCTGTCTGTCTACGGCTGCAGTCTTGCTGGACACCATCTATGGGCATCAAGAGGCACCACCTCACTGGACACCATCTCAGGCCATCCAGGGCAACAGCCTCACTGGCTACCACCTCAGTCTATCTTGGGCTACTGCCTTGCCAGACATCATCTCTAGTTGTTCAGGACTACAGCCTTCCTGACCGTCCAGGGCTACCACCTCACTGGATACCATCTCTGGCACTAACCATCCTTGAGTGGTCTACTGCTCTTGGCTGTCATTGTCTCATCAGATTGCTCCTGTGTTACTGTATTTCAGTTCTTTAGTGTTAATAAAAGGACTGTCATTCTGTGCTAACAGTGCATCTCATTGCAGCAAGTTGCTCCCTCAGGCCAGAAAATCAATGGAGGTGATGCAGATGTTCTTTCATGCTGTAAGGGGGTCCACAGTTCCTTATGGAAAGATAAAGGTAGCTTTGCCTTACACAGGTTGAGGCAGGCTACATATCAATAGTTGAGCACCACGAGTTCCAGGGAGATAACGCAATCATTAGTAAGGAGAGTGCAGGCAGTGTGCAGGGGAAGACTTCGCTACGAGGGCTCTATGTGAGCAGAACATGGTGTAAAGGTGGAAGGCTACCTGTAATATGTACTACTGACTGAGCATGTCCCCGACATCACAAGTTGACCCTCATAATTTATCAATCCTGACAAAAGAGTTTATTTTGTAGTGTTTTTATTAAGTAACTATATCATACTGTGATTACATGTTCCACATCACCTACACTGGCCACATATAATTGGAATCCAATGAGGATTGTAGTGTGTTTGTGCTAGTTAATGCAATAGTATGTGAAGATATCAAAGAGTGACCTGTGATAAGTGTAACAATCATTAAATTGTAAGATGAAGGGACTAACTGCAACACATTTATGTAAAACCAAGAATGTAATACTTAATTATAGCAGAACACTCTAGTGATTATTATTACAATAGAACCTTATTGACTGCGTTAATGCATTATTCATCAGCTGAAACACTGATAGGAAACAATTCCACAGCAGTATTAGACAATCAGCCTCTTATCTTTAGGTCACAGCCAGTATAACCCATTTAGTAGGCTGCTACTCAGTGATTAATAATAGCCATACCAATCGGGATGGTTTCAAAGTCTGATTTTTCTATTTTTTTCAGTGTTCCATTGGGAATGTCAGGGACCTTGCTTGTTTGCAATGAAGGAATGAGTATCTGTGCCCCCAGAATCTGGAACAGGAGCAGATGTGGATACACCTATGCTGCTTTTGAGTTAGATGCCTATAGCAATGTCATCTCCTCCAATACCCTCAACACTGCTTGTGGTTTCCAAAAGGTCTCCAGCCAGTGCTACTGCCCTTCCCAATCCAGCCATCCTACTGTCACTGGCTCTGCACTGCAACAGCCTCCTCTGCTGCCACCACAGCTTCCTTTGACACCAACATGGCCCCTGTACCACTGGCATGGCCTCCTTTGTCACCAGCTGAGCTGCCTATGCTGCCTGCATGGCTTCCTTCACTACTGGCTTGGTTCCCTCCAATGCTGGCACTGCCTTCTTTGCTGCCAGCCCAGTCACCTCTCCTGGCAGCCACGCCAGTAACTTTGTGTTTTCAGTGGTTATCATTGGTATAGCTCATCTCCAGTTGGCTTGGGATGCACCGTTTGTGCCATCACATCTCTGGCCGCCACCAATGACTTGCTCAGTCTCCCATTGACCACAGACAACATGTTGGTCCAATCATGTATCTGGCAGCCATCGAAGGTCAAGCCATCTCTTGTCGGCCACTGATATCTTGCCATCAAGGTCCACTGCATTGAGCCTGCTTCCTTTGGATGTGACATTGCCTCAGTGCAGGCTATGCCATCTCTTCTTAAGAGGGAAGGGGGGGAGGGGGGGGGGGGGAAGGCGGAAGGGATACTGTGTCTACATGTGCTTATGTACAACCAACCATACACTCATGGACCATGGTTGCTGCAGCTACAATCTACAGGCAATACATCAGAGATCGCATTCAAACAGCCTGACAATAACATAAACAGTGTTGGCTGAATCTAACGATCTTCCAGCTGTGGCCATGCCACTGGGTGCACCATGCTCACTGCTGGCAGCCTGCATGTCGCAGCACGCACCACTGCGATAGAGGGTGCCTCTCTCCTTCAGCAGGATCAGGTGCCTGCTGTGTGTGCACCTTTATTCTTCCATCAGGCAGATGTTTAGGGCACTACCTAGCTGCTCCCTGGTAGCATAGCCAGTGTACATTCACCATGTACATCACTGAACTGGTCAGGATTAAGGACACCCGTGTCGAGTTATTAGGCCATCATTAACTGCCTCCTCTGCACCAGCATGCTGGACTACTCCTGCCCATCCTCCAGCTCACTGCTGATCACCCAGTATTCTCATCTTGCCACATGTCACCTCCAAGCGTGCAGGGCCCTCGCCTTGCTGGACATTATTTCCAACAGTCTGGGGTTTCTGCCCTGCTGGATATTAACTCCAACTGTCCAGCACTAAAGAATCAGTGGACACAATCTCCAACCATCCAGGGCCATCACATCACTGGATGCACCTCCAGTCATCAAGGGTTACAGCCTTGCTGGACTCTGTCTGCTATTCATCCTTGAGCATCATAATACTCTCAGCTGACCACAGCCTCATCAGACTGCACCTGTGTTATTAATTTCAGTTCATTAGTGTTGAAAAACCTACAGCAGTTGCTCTGCTAACTGTACATCTCACTACACTGTGTTACTCCCCCCCCCCCCCCCTCCCCCCTGTCACCAACACAAAAACAATAGTGACAATGAAGATCACAATAATGATGATGATGAGGTCTTTGCAGGAAAGTGATATGAACTGTTGCAATATCCAACAGGGAAGATCCAGCAAACTAAACCTCCCTTATTACCGATGACAGAAGCAAACACTATCAAATGGTAAATGGTAAAGGTAAACTGAGAGCTTTAATTTCATTGGAAAAAACAAAGGAAAGGGAATTTTGTGAAAATATGTCAAATTATTTTGTTTGGAAATGTTTGGTGAGTCATCAAAGTAGTTCTACATCAGGGAACAATTTATGAAATGAAACTTATTGCTGGATAAATAATCAGTATGTATTAGTCTTATTTGTTTTCTGTTGTACATAAAATAGTTTCTAGTTATCATTTGCTACGAGTAACTCTAAATGATGTGAACATAACACACACATATTTTATATAGCTAGTCATGGTTTCTAGTGTTGTTGTCTTCTTTGATGTTTAAGTCATGTTAAAACACATATTTTGTTCACTGCACCTATTTTAATAGTTACACGTACCTTTCAAGTTATTCTACCATGAAAAGTTGATGTTTCTCTCTTGTGAATTTATATTTCCACTCGATTAAATGTTCTCACTTTTGTCATCTATCTTATATTCTCTCATTCAACTTCTATCTATCTTCCAATTCACTCCCTTATAATCTTCTTATATGTGCTTGTGCCTGCTTATTTTCTCTATTTCTGTGCCCCCTTCCCCCCCCCCCCCCCCCTCTCTGACTTCTTAGTTATTTGAAATCAACTAATACAATGGTGTGAAAAACTTATGGGTGAAAAATACTTTCTCAACATTTGTGACTGCCAAGTAACACAGCTCAATGAAACTTGAACCACACAATATACAAGCATGACACAGTTCCATCAGGACTGCTTATGTGAAATTCCAAGCTGCTATGCTATCTCATGGCAATTTTTGGTGTTAAAATCATTGAAATTTCAACAACAGATGTGTATATGGTCAAAGCACTAGCATCACTGCATAAAACACCATGAATGTAACAGTATAATATGTCTGACACTTGTCAGAAAATGGTGGGGCAGAAGCGGGGCAACGTCAAGTTTTCATTAAGCTTCATGTTTGTGGGTGAGAGTTGTACCCAAATACTAAGAGGTAGGTTCCTTGTGCTCCTCCACAACACCACCCCAGTCCACAAAGTGAAGATCATGCATAAGTTTTTGGCCAGAAAGTGGGTCACAGTCCTGGATCACCTGCTATATTTGTCGGATTAGGTCACAGCCAACTTCTGGGTTTCCCCAAATTGAAGTCTGCCTTGAAAGGACACCATTGTGAAGCAACTAAGAACATTCAAGAAAATTGTACTGGTTCCAAAAAAGGACTACAGTCACTGTTTCAAAACACTTTCAAAATGATTTCACCCATGTATTGAATCAGGGGGAGACTATTTTGACACTAATTTTGTGAACATAACTCATGTCTTTTAATTTTAATACTTACAGTCCTAATGGAACTGGGGCACACTGTGTAGTACTGAAGGTAACTAAAGTAAATAAACAATGAGATGAACAGAAATGATGCTTATATCCAAACACAATAATTACACTGACATCACTAGAATTTATGATTGTTCCCTGCACATTACAAACAACAGGAGATGGTTCCCAATAGAAAGTATGATCACCATAGACAGCAATGCATGCCCTACAATGTGCTCCATGCTGGCCCTAAGGTTGGTATGGAGTGCTTGGGGTAGGGCATTCCAATCCTCACAATGTGTAGCAGTCATCTACTGCTGTAGTTGACTATAGTCGACCTACACCTCACGTTTAGGCAGCAGTGCTCATGATTCAGAATGCTCTCTATGCATGTGAAACGAAGCTGCAAGCAATACCAAACTCCTAGGCTATGCTTGTCACACTTTGATCTTCTTCCAGTTTCCCAATGATTCTTCCCCGTGTGAATTCATCCAAATGTTGTCTCGGGCCATGTTGTAATGAAGAACACCACCACATTGCATCATAACTGTTCGCAGATTGATACACACTGTCTCTTCCCAACCATTCAACTACCTTGAGTTGCAGGGTGAGCCCCACTTGATGCTATAATTACACTCCAAACCAAGTGATGTCCAGCTTTCTGTGCATGACTGGGAGACCTCTGGCAACATGCTCCCACACTTTCATTCATTTCCACCAACTAGTTAATATGTCATAATAATTTACTAGCTTGTCTTTAAGTTTTGCTGAACAGTGTATTTTATTACTGCATAAAAATATATTGCAGGCTATAACTATACTGCAGCATAAAACTTGGCTTAGACTTAAGAACTTTGAGGAAGACTCATTCCAAATGGTGATTATTGTAACCTTATATTCTTGGTTTTGTTTCTTGATATAGAATTTTCAGTGATTTTTGTGTTTTACCATATTTTTCAACTTGTTTCCTTTCCCTAAGTCTTGATGAAGTCACAGACATGATGTTTGTTGTCAACAAGCACAGATCAACTTAATCTTAGCCTACTATCCTCTATTCTTTGTGTACCTTCTACCAAAATCTGTTCTATATTAATTCTACACCTATCATTTTAATACTGCTATCTTTCTTTTGAGTTTCCTTGCTGTTTTCTGTCTGTCTTACAGCCTTTCCTTATCTCTGCCCAGTCAATAGTTTTAACCCCTCTCACCGTTCACTTTCTTATTCTCACTATTTTATTTGCTATCTTTAATTTATCCTCAATTCAATACTATTCTTTCCCTCCCTATAAATCTGCAACAACTTGGAAGTATCATAGAAAATATTCTACAGCTCCAGAAAAGAACACAAAAAAATTTCTCAATACCTGAAAAATAAAATAAAATAAAATGCTACAGGTCTTCTAGTCTGCTGTGTCTGCCCGTAAGTGAGGAGGGTGAATGTACCATAAATATACTAGTGGATCTGAATACATGCCTTTTTATACATCATACAGAGCAAGAAACTTAGCAGATAGAAAGAAGTTTTTATTATTATAGGGGTTTCACACTGAAGGTATGAACATAAGGAATCCACATAAGGCCCAATTCACAAAAGAATGGTGTGGCACGGACATTTAGTGGGGATGTGGCATTGTTTCACACCAATTCCATGTTAATAATGAAGCAGTTCACACAAAGATGGCATGGCAGGGACATATCACTTTGTGGTACACGCCACATCTGTTTGTTGGCATGAGTGACAGACCAAAGGGATGCATGATGGAGATGCTCAATTGGTACACTGCTGTTTTCATTAATTTGAAGTCATCCAATGTCTCTCAAAAAATTGTTTTATATAGATGAAGCAAAGCTACATCCATCTCTATAGATAGTTTCTCAGTAAAAATTTTATTTTTCATGTACAAAATTAAAAGCATTGTTTTGGTATTCACATGTGGCTCTGCTATGCATTCTCTCTCATTCAATTTTGAGGCTACTATTTGGAAAAAAAAGACATATTATAGTCCAACATAACAGCTTGATAGTGAACTGGTTTTATTTTCTTTATTGGCCATAGTTATTGTGATACTTCCCAAAATAAATAAACCACCAGTTCACAGTGAAGAATGTAGTTGCTAGCCAGTTTGCATTTTGTGGACTTTAGAAAAAAGGTAACTGTGCCTGAAATACAGTTAAAATATTGAAATTGTTTTTAAAAATGAGAGGAGAGTGATACCTCTTGCCAGTCCTGAGTAAATAAGTGATATATTTTGACATTTGGTCACGACAATTTATGACGCGCAACACTCAACATTACGGCTGTGCTCTATGTTGATTTGTAGTTCGTGTTTCTCTTTTGTATGTTGTTTATGAAGTCAGTTAGGATCACATTTTAAGTTAATACTGCATAAAGAGTCATTTTCATTTTAAAACTGGAGGCAGACAGACAATTACTATCTTCTTTATTTTCCTGGGCAAACAACATCAAATCTGTGCAGTTACGATGTTGTGCTGCCGAAACACTCTGGTTTTTCTGTTACTTACTGCAGAAACAGAAATCATACTCTGAGAGAGTACGACAACACAGGTCAAAACACACTTTGTTCACAGCAATACAAATCTGCACAAGCAACAGCAGAAGAGACAGAAAATTTTTGTCATTACATTTTATGCTATCAGTCAATGATAGATGTGCAAATACACTATTCGCTTGGTGCTCGCTCATAGAAATTCCATTTTTCAGCTCGTATATGTTGTCACATGTCAAGTAAGGCTTCCTTCGTGGTACTTTTTACTGGCAGAATTTTAACACATGAGATAGGGAAAACTGTAATGTTATCTTGCAGTAAATTTCTTTGCCAGTACCAATTGGCTTCTTTGCACTGCTTTGACAAATTAACAATTGCTGGAAATTATGACTTTTCCTTCCCCTTAGTGTAGTAAGGTTGTCAGATGGAACGTGTAGCCAGACATATTCAGTTATTTTGAATACGCCTCTCTGCAAACTGTAGTCTAATGTGCTAAAATCCCTGAAATTCTCTGGTTACATTTTGCACAGAAGGAATCCACAATCCTTGGGATTGGCAATGACTAGAATCCAGTTTTCTGGGTGAAAGGGTATTTTATTCCTCTCTACAATGGAAAAATCTCTATCACACGGTAGGAAACTATGTCCTCTAAAGAGGAATTGCTGGTCTACAGCAGTGAAATATTTATGGATGATCAGATTTTGGAAAACTGGGATAATATTTTGAATATCTCTCACACAAGCAGAAATGTTTAGGATTATGTTAAAGTGAAAACCACATGAAAAATAGGAATTACGATCAAGAAATTCTAATTTTGTTGCTTTTCTCTGAATTCTGTCCTTTGCCTTGCAATACAGAAACACTTTTGTGTTGTAAAAATGCTGGAAATATTTGCGATAAAATGTTCAGTTTCTTCACTATGACGAATGTGCCACATTTCTTCCCTGTTTTCAATCATAACATATATAAGCAATATTTTCTTCACTACTCAACATTCAAGAGTTGTGAAAAAGCCAGTCCATCAGTACTGTCTGATGAAGATAACATATTCTGATCCTCTCGTAACACAACCGTTCAGTGTCTCTCTGACAGTGCCACTTCTGTGTAAATTAGTCATGTCCCATCCACACCACATTTCTGACTTGTCACTGCTAGGTGTCCATGCCATACAATTTCTTTGTGAGTTGGGCCTAAGGTCAGGAGACTAAGGTTTCTATAAACCAGTTTTACTATTGTACATTTTACATTCCAGTGCCATTGTGATGCATAATTTACTTATAATACCTTTCAGTTTATCTGAGCATACTTACTTGACCTTGGGAAAGGAAGTTTGCCACCATGGCTGCTTTTACTGCATTGTCTACATCTGCATCATTAAATATAATAAGGGGTGATTTGCCGCCAAGTTCTAAAGTAACTTTTTTCATTCCTGCTGCAGCTGTAAAGAAATCAATCAATTCACTACATTTTACACTATATATTGCAAAAAATGTTACAGTTTTTAATATGATACATTTCTTGTTTTATCTACAAGGAAACTTATCATTTAACTGAAACTGTAACTTAAAATTACAAAAAAAAAAAAAACCATTTACTAAGTGACACTAAGGGCAGGCATGGAAATGAAGTCACAAAATTAATACCTTTGTTCTGTTAAAAGAGAAGAAGTGGTTGGAGTACATTAGGTTGACCAAGGATTTATTAAGAGGGTTGTCATGGACTGTGGGTCACAGGAAACAAATCAGGGCATGCTGGAAAGAAAATAAACAATCACTTGTTAGCAATAAACAATCACTTGTTAGCAATAAATAATCTGAAACCTAAGCTGCTACAAGAAACAGATATGAAAGCTCATAAGTTAGAGATAAAGGAAGTATAGAACAAAAGATTACAGATGAGACAAAAATGGATAACAACAGAAAAAAAAATGTGGTGGGAGGCATGGCATTGTTGTTGCTGTTGTGGTTTTCAGTCTGAAGACTGATTTGATGCAGCTCTCCATGCCACTCTATCCTGTGCAAGCCTCTTAATCTCTGAATAACTACTGCAACCTACATCCTTCAAAATCTGCCTACTGTATTCATCTCTTGGACTCCCTCTATGATTTTTATTCCCTCCTCACCTCCCCCCCCCCCCCCCCCCGCCACCCCTCCAATATAAAATTGATGATCCTTTTATGTCCCAGAATGTGTCATAACAACCGATCCCTTCTTCTAGCCAGGTTGACAAATTTCTTTTCCTCAGAAATGCTGTTCTTGCCATTGCCAGCCTACACCTTAGATCCTTTCTAGTTAGGGCACTGTCAGTTACTTTTGCTGTGCAAATAGCAAAACTCTTCTACTAATTTAAGGTCTTGCTTCCCAATCTAATTCCCTCAGCATCACCTGATTTAATTCCACTGCATTCCATTATCCTTGTTTTGCTTTTGTTGATGTTCATCTTATACCCACCTTTCAAAACACTGTCTGTTCCATCCAACTGCTCTTCCAAGTCATTTGCTGTCTCTGACAGAATTACAATGTCACCAACAAACCTCAAAGTATTCATTTGTTCTTCCTGATCTTTAATTCCTTCTCCAAATTTTTCTTTGGTTTCCTTTAAGGGGACATTGTACGTGAAATTTGTTGTAATTTGACTTTTTCTGTTTTCTACTCCATAATTTACTTTGAACTTTCCTGAACATTTTGGTATACAACACATTAAAATCAGACAGTTGTGAGACCTCCAAATACTGTTTTGAATGTTGAAGTGTGACTGTCAAATTTCGTGGCTATGCATACACTGCCACAGTTGAGCAGTCATATCTTGGGAACTACACAGTCTAGAAGGCTGTGAATTGCTTTGTTTTGTGCCTACTGCTATGTCTCAGAAAATGGCATTATGAATCAACAAATCAGTCCTTTGTTTCTGATATTAGTTTTCGTTGGAAGTAGTGTAATTAACAGCTATTTTTGTAGTAAACTAACTTCTATTGCTTTTTTATGTAAATAATATGACTAAGCATAGTCCATTAGAGATAACTGTGACAATTTAGAGAAGATGAAATGAGCTGTGTGGAGCACTTTCGTTCATCAAATGTCAACCGATGAAAATCCATGTCAGGCTCTGTGTCCACCTCCGCCAAACACTTGGTGTAAATATAGGCAAGCTGAATTTTCTGGCACCCTGCATGAATTTACACATAAACATTCTCTTCCTTTGGCAGTAATGGAAGCAATCAAACCTTTTTACAGAGATTTGGCAAATCCTGAGCTACTAAAGAAGTGTTTACATGGGAAGACCCAGAATGTGAATGAGTCATTGAATAATGTTGTGTGGTGCCATGGGCCTAAAAATATATTTGTTGGCCATATGACTCTAAAGTTAGTAAGGTCTGATGCTGTAATAACTTTTAATGGTGGGAACTATGAAAGACTTAACATTCTGGAGAAGTAGGGGTAAAATTTGGACAGAACATAGCTAAAGGACTGTGAGAACTGGATGAGCTTCGTGTACGTGAAGCAGAATTAGCTGTTCAGCAAATGACAAAAGAAGCAAGAAGAAAAGGAGGAGGCAAGCACAGGGCTGTTGTGACACTGAAGAAGACACAGACTATGGGCCAAGGCATTTTTAGGGCAAAAAGACACAGAAATGTAAGTCTGTATAAGAATTTGTAACCAAAAAAGTTAAAAATGTCTATGTCTCTGAACTATGGTTTTTTGTAATAAATGACCCGTTTTCTAAAAAAGTGCTGATGGTAGAGATATGAAATTTTCACAGCATGCCAAGTGTGAAATTCAACACATATGGAACTAGAATACTTACAATATCCTGAGTTGCTTTGTTTTTATGTTCATTTATTTACAAAATTCTGTCAAAAACATTGGGTGTTTGGGGGAAAAAAAACCATGCCCCATAATACAATTTTAGTAATAATTCTAGTTCAGTGTATCTAGAAAGGTACATTCAATAATTAGGGAAAATTGTAAGTTGGTGTCTTAAAAAGTTTCCAAGATAATGGATCACAAATTTCGATAATTTAACATTGGCGGCCTAGGGCATACAACGTCCCCTTAATGCTTGCTCTGTGTACAGACTGAATAACATCAGTGATAAGCTACAACTGTGTCTCACTCAACCACTACTTCCTTTTCATGCCCCTCGACTCTTACAATTGCCATCTGGTTTCTGTACAAGTTGTAAAAAGTCTTTCACTCCCTGTATTTTACCCCTCCTGTCTTCAGAATTTCAAATAGAGTATTATAGTCAACATTGTCAAAAGCTTACTCTAAGTCTACAAATGCTATAAACGTAAGTTTGCCTTTCCTTAAACTCTCTTCTAACATAAATTGTAGGGAGGTGTGTGCCCACATTTCTCTGGAATAACAAACTGATATTTCCCAAGGTCGGCTTCTATCAGTTTTTCTCTTCTTGTGTAAAGAATTTGTGTTCATATTTTGCATCCATGACTTATTAAACTCATAGTTTGATAATATTCACACCTATCATCACCTGCTTTCTTTGGAATTGGAATTACTACATCCTTCTTGAAGTCTGAGGATATTTCACCTACCTCATATATCTCACACATAAGATGGAAGAGTTTTGTCATGGCTAGCTCCCCCAAAGCTGTCAGCAGGTCTGATGGGGCCTTGTTTCAACTTAAGATCTTTCAGTGCTCTGTTAAATTCTTCTCACGGTATTGTGTCTCTCATCTCCTCTTCATCTACATCCTCTTCTATTTCTATAATATAGACCCACAATATACTACTTCCACCTGTCAGCTTTCCCTCCTTTGCTTAGGACTGGTTTGCCATCTGAGGTCTTGATATTCATATAGATGCTTATTGTTATAACGTCAAGTTGAACACACATATTTCAAAACGACACCACACATATAAGTCCCTGAGCAAGTTGACAAAGCAAGACATGTGAACACTGTAACATTCGAATGAGCACTGAGTCCAAGTCTAGTGGCTGCTGGCTGGCTGACCGCTTAGGTGGCGCAGCTGCTGCATGGCTGGCAGACAGCGCCGCATGTAGACGACGTGCGTAATTGCACGGTGGCACTTTGAATGATCGGCGAGTCACAACACTTTTCCCCCCTTTGAAATTTTTGCACTGGTCTTGATGGAGGTGGCCTGTAGATTGCTAACGTCCATAGGTGTTGTTTGACTGGCCATAAAGTCTCAAGGAGGCTTCCTGTACGGACGGGAGTGTCTCCGATGATACCGGGTCGAGATGACAGGAGACGTAGGGTAGAATCAGCTGGGGCCCAGTGCACCAATCTGCCCGTTGCGGCAAGTCCAGTTGATATAACAGGAGACATGGGTGATGTGTCGGCGTCTGTAGGAGAAGGAGGTGAGTAGATTTGTTCCTACAGATGATGGTCATCCAGTTCCTGCATGGGCACGTCTCCTGGTGGTGTCCGTTCTTGTACTGGCACCAAGATGACAGTGAGAGGGCTGCGTTGTGAGATCCCGAGCATCAGGTAGAGCCGAAGGTGGTGTAGCGGCATTCGGAACAGGCATTGCCGGCACACGAGGCCGAAGCTGGTCCGAATGACGCACTGCAACACCCGTGTCCATCTAGATTTCATACATGTGTTGGCCATAATGCCGTAAGATGTGGCCAAGACTCCATTTTGGCTGCCTGCCATATCCCTGTACCCAGACAAGGTCGTCGGCGGTGAACCGGCCAAGCGAAGGCACCCGCGGCTGTGAGGTGGAAGGCCGCAGAAGATGAAGTAGCGTGTGGGGCTGTCGGCCATGTAAGAGGTCAACCGGGCTGTGGTCGCCCATGGGGGTGAAACGGTAAGAAGCCAGAAACTGGAGAAGCGCATTTACAGTGGCTTTAAAATCGCCACAGAGACAAATATCACCATTGGGCTTAGCAACGACAATGACAGGAGAGGACCAATCACTGGAAGTGACAGGAAGCAAGACCCCTGAAGCAGTGAGACAATCCAGCTCCCGTTGTACCCGATCATGAAGGGCCACAGGAATGGGCCGAGCCCAAAAAAACTTGGGCCGAGCAGTGGGTTTGAGCGTGATATGAGCTTCAAAGTCGTTTGCATGGCCTAACCCAGGAGAAAAAAGGGACGAAAATGTCGTCGACAAGGAATCCAATTGAGCATAAGGAATAGGATCAGAGACGATATTGACAGAGTCATCTATGGAGAACCCAAAAACGCGAAAGGCATCAAAACCAAACAGATTCTCTGCGTTACTCTGATCGACCACAAATATGGGAACAGTGTGAACGATGGATTTGTTAAGATACCTCAGCATTAAATTGTCCCAAGAGAGAAATCTTCTGTTTATTGTATGTTCGTAATTGCCGAGTGACAGGTGATAGGAGTGGCGAACCCAACTGAAGATACGTCTGAGAATTAATGATAGTGGCAGCAGAACCAGTATCCACCTGCTTGCGAACATCTTGACCAAGTATTTGCACAGTGAGGAATAACTTCCCTGAAAGGGAAGAAGTACAATTGACAGACAACACAGAATCAGAATCAGCATCATGTTCATGAACATCATGTATGTGGTCGGATTTGCAAACGGAAGACACGTGTCCCTTCTTTTTGCAATTGTGACACACAGCCCAACGTTGGGGATAATCCTCGCATGAATGTTTCGTAAAATACCTCGGACATGAAGGAAGTTGCAGGGGGTTTTGCTGTAGTTTCTTAGAGGGTTGTTTACGGTTAGGCTGAGGCTGCATGTGGTAGCGTACTGCGGCCATGTCGGCCGGCGGGGATGCACTGCACGCGTCATCAACAGCGCACAGAGGTTGTATTTCTCTGACGTCACCCCACACCTCTATTTGCGCCCCAGTGGCACGAGAAATTTAAAAAGACTGCGCGATAGATAGGACTTCATCTAGAGTCGGATTTGCCAACTGAAGGGCACGTTGCTGAACTTCTTTGTCGGGCGCCGACCAGATAATAGCATCCCGTACCATGGAATCGGCATATGATTCTTTGTGAACTTCAGTAACAAACTGACACGTTCGACTGAGGCCGTGAATTTCAGCATCCCAAGCGCGATAGGATTGATGCGGTTGTTTTTGACAATGATAAAAGGCAACACGAGAGGCTACCACATGCGTTTGCTTTTGAAAATAGACAGACGTGAGCACATTTCAGCAAAGGACAAAGACGCAGGATCTTTCAAAGGAGCCAATTGCGACAACAACCGATACATTTGAGGTGAAATCTAGGAAAGGAACAGAGACTTACATGTTTGTTTGTCTGTGACATGAAACGCCAAGAAGTGCTGTCGAAGACCTTTTTCATAATCAGACCAGTCTTCCACCGTCTCATCGTAAGGAGGAAAAGGAGGTATAGACAACGACAAGAAACACCCCACATTTGACGCCGCGACGAAATCGCGAATGCCAATGTTAGAAGCGTTTGCTGTTCAATGAGACCTTGTGATAGTTGCTCGACAGTAGCCATGGAAACCTGTGGGTCAACGATGAAAAGGAAAAATCCACTACCTCATCGCCAATTGTTATAACGTCAAGTTGAACACATATATTTCAAAACGACACCACACATTTAAGTCACTGAGCAAGTTGACAAAGCAAGACATGTGAACACTGTAACATTCCAATGAGCACTGAGTCCAAGTGTAGCGGCTGCTGGCTGGCTGGCCGCTTAGGTGGCGCGGCTGCTGCATGGCTGGCAGACAGCACCGCATGTACACGACGCGCGTAATTGCGCGGCGGCACTTTGAATGATCGGTGAGTCACAACACTTCTCTTTTCTCCAATGGCCTCTTTAATTTTCTTGCAGGCAATATCTATCTTTCTCCTTGTGGTACATACTTCTATGTCCTTACATTTGTCTCTAGTCATTCCTGCCTAGCCATTTTGCACTTCCTATCAATCTCATTTTTTAGACATTTGTAGTCCCTTTCACCTGCTTCATTTGCTGCATGGAGAGAGGCATGTGGAGGAAGAAAAGTAAATAAATGAGAAACAGTAAGAGTAAAAGGGAAGATGTGAATAAGTGAGAAGAGTGATGCGAAGTGGGAAAGAAACACATTCAGTAGAATAAGTACTCATCAATGCTTTGAGATTACTAGCATTGGAAAGAAATCTAATAGCACACAGAAGGCATGCTGTGTTGTGGAAGATGTCTGGTAACAAGATTTTATGTGTTACCAATAGAGACACGCTGCCTATATTTGCTCGTTCTTAGTAACTGTCATGGCGGAGATGCTGAGTCGCAGATAGGCACAACAAAAAGACTCTCACAATTAAATCTTTATGCCATTAAGGCCTTTGTTAACAATACACACACACACACACACACACACACACACACACACACACACACACACATGACTGCGGTCCCAGGCAACTGAAACTACACTGTGAGCAGCAGCAGCAGTACATGATGGGAGTGGCGAGTGAGTGGGGTAAGGAGGTAGCTGGGGTGGGGAGGGGGAGGGATAGTATGGTGGGGGTTATGGACAGTGAAGCGCTGCAGGTTAGACAGAGCGCAGGGGAGAGGTGAGGAGGGGGAGGGGGGAAATAGTGGAAAAGGGGAGAAAGAAGTTAGTCACTGTCCTCACCCATCCAGCCCCTTCTCTGTTCCCATTCCAGCACTACACAGCTGCCATTCCACCACCACACCCAGTCTTTTTATTTCTTTCCTTTTCCGCTACTTCCCCCCTCCCCAGCCCAATGTCCAACCTACAGCACTTCCTCCTTATTCCCACCCAGTCACCACTCCCATCACGCCCTGGTGCTGCTGCTTGCAATGTGGTTTCAGTTGCCTGAGACTGCAGCTGTGTGTGTGTGTGTGTGTGTGTGTGTGTGTGTGTCTATTGTTGACGAATGCCTTAATGGCTGAAAGCTTTAATTGTGAGAGTCTTTTTGTTGTGCCTATCTGTGACAGTAGCACCTCCACTGTATGGTGAGTAGCAACTGTCCTTCTCATACAATGTTTACAATCCATCCTGGATTTTCCATAGTTTGATTTAACTGTCATGGTGGTACAAAATGTTGAAAAAAGCATTGCATTTCAGTTTGTATGAGATGCAGGTTGTTTCTTAGGTGGCTGTCTAATGACATAGCTCATACCAATGATAGTCTATGGAGAGACAGTGGTAGATGTGTGCACAGACAAGCTCTGCACATGGGTAGTCGGAAGGTTATGAACTGCATGTCAATGAAAAGAGTCAAGAACATGAATGATTATAATTTTTTTCCCTCAATTTAATCAGTTTTGTTCTCGCTGATGATTAAGTTCACTTAGAAGGTTGAACATGCAAATGCATCAGATATACAGGTATGAACTGTCCCTGGATACTAGTAACAAGTAAACGATGAGAAATTAATCACCAATTGGGATCAATTACTTGCTACCTAACCACCACAAGGCAAGTACATGACCTGAAATGTGCATATGTATCATCTACACATGAGGAATTTGGGCATGCATTGTTGCTTTAACCACTTGCACAAACATGGAACTATCATGAGGCACTACAATATAGTGTCAAAAAATCAGTAGATTAAACCAATAAATTAATAAATTACTGGTAAAATAATAATGTGGGATAGAGCCAAAAGATTAATTTTCATTGTTAATTTATTCAAATCAGACACAAATTTATTTTGATGGTGGCCTCATACAAGTTGTCACTGAACACAATATACACATAAGAAATTAAAATGATTAACTTTACAGAGCAAGCAATTTGTTCACAGGTAGCACCAAGTCACTTAAACTGCATCAGAATCCTAAATTTCACCAAAGGCAGACAAGTCTTTATACAGTAAGAAATTCACTTCGACAGAAAATTTCAATCACCGATAGTACTGCTATGACTCTATGCCCATTAGCATTCAAAGTTCCAAAATATGAGGGGTATTCAATAAGCAAATCAACACATTTTTTTCTCAGCCAGTTTCAGTTGAAAAAATATAGAATTTGTTGTGGGATGTCATGGAATATTCCCACTATAGCCTTTATAATTTCATGAAGTTGTGATAGGTGGCAGTGCAATACATCACCTTCTAAATGGCATCTGTAACATGGATATGACACAATTAGAAACCTGTCATTGAGTTTCTTTTGGCAGAAAACCACAGCATCACAGATATTCATACATGATGGTAGAAAATCTATTGAGACCTGGCAGTGAACAAAATCATGGTGAGTGGTTGAATGGTTGGTTGGCTGGTTTTGGGAGTAAAGGGACTAAACTAGAGGGTCACCAGTTCCTTTTTCCTCATTCAAACAGGTCTTGGATTAAAAACATTCTCCAAAAGAGTCTACAAAGTAAAAAAGGCATAAAAATAACTGGGAGCCACACTGAAAGAGTAAACAAAAGAAACAAGCCAAAATGGGAAAACAGGTACAAAAGGAAAAAAAGTGGTAGAAGGTATTACAATGATACAGCAGATGGCCTGGGCTAGCTGATCACAATAATAAAAAAGGGTGAGCCAGCCACTCTGCGACACACTAAAATCTCCAGCTAAAAACACAAGGCTAGAGAAACACAGATAAGGAAAAACGAACATCAAGGCAAACGAACAGCAAAGACAGAGCGGGGAAGAGTTAAAATGGAGGGAGAGTGAAGGCCTGGGAGAGAAGGTCACACGCTCACCCTTAGATTGAGTGATAAAAAACCCTCTCTTGAGTAAAATGTAAAAATAGATCAGCCATTGAGGCGTTGTCACCTAACACCATAGGGAATGAGTCAGGAAGTGTAAAAGACCACCTTAAAGCAGCTAGATTGGGACAGTCCAAAATGATGTGGGCTACTGTCAACCGAGAACCACATCAACACTGGGGTGGGTCCTCGTCATGGAGTAGGTGACTGTGAATCAGCCAAGTATGGCCAATGCGGAGCTGACAAAGGAGAGCAGAGTCCCTGCGAGTGGTTTGCATGGATGACCTCCACCTCCACACATTCATTGTCTCCCTTATTGAATGTAATTTATTTGGCACACTTACAGTGTGCCATTCGGTATCCCAAAAACTTTGAGATCAGGTTCTGGTTTGCCAATCTTTAGAGTCAGTTTATCAGTAGCCTGTTTGGCAAGCCTGTCAGCAAGTTCATTTCCGGGGATTCTGATATATCCTGGGGTTCAAATGAAGGCCACTAAACACCCACGGTTTATGAGGGCATAAACAAACTCCTGGATAGCCATTACCAAAGGATGGTGAGGGAAGCACTGGTCAATAGCTTGTAGGCTGCTTAAGGAGTCACTACAGATGACAAAGGACTGACCTGTGCAGGAGCTGATATGCTCGAGAGATGAGAGATGGCTATCAACTCTGCAGTGAAAACACTGCAGCCATCCGACAAGAGGTGCTCTTCAGTATGTCCAGCATGAGCATAAGAGAAGCCAAAGTGACCATAGACCATCGAGCCATTGGTGTAGAATATTTCTGAGCCCTGGAACTTGCCAAAAGCAAAAATTTGGTCTCGGGAGGAACTGACTCTTTTGGGCCTTGCATTAGGTCCAGACAAAGCTGTGGCCAAGGCATGGACCATGGAGGTGTACGTGAGTGGACCCACAGGAAAGATGATACAGGGAAAGACTCGAGTTCAGTGAGAAGGGACCGGACACAGATGGCAATCGTAATCACCAGTCAGGGTCGCCTTTACAGGTAATGAGCCATCATGTTAGTGAAAAGGAGATGGTAATTTGGATGTTGAGGCTTCTGTGAATGCGTGTGACATAATTTGCAAGCAGTTGTCAGTGTCTGATCCACAATGGGGGAACCCCAGCTTCCACGAGTAGGCTGCTCACCATGCTCATTCAGAAACTTTCTGTTGCAAGTCGAACTCGGTGTATAGGGTCCAGCATCCGCAATTCTGAGGGTGATGCTGAACCATACACCAAGCTTTCATAGTCAAGATGGTCCAGTACAGGGCTCTGTACAGCTACAACAGTGTAGGGCAGTCTGCACCCCAGTTGGTGTGACTCAGCCAACAAAAAATGTTGATATTACACCAGCACTTTAGCATAAGCTTAAAACGATGGGGTAGTCAAGTTAAGTGGGTATCGAAAACCAGTCCTAAAAAGCAATAAGTCTCACTGCGTTAAGTAGCTGGTCATTTAGGTAAAGTTCTGAAAGTGAGTGGACAGTACGATGATGACAGAAGTGCATGACACAAGTCTTGGTGGCTGAAAACAGAAAGTCATGGGTGAGGGCCCATTACTGCACTTTTGTATGGCTCCCTGCAGTCGACATTCAGCCACAACAACTGTACATGAGCAATAGGAAACACAGAAGTCGTCAACATATAAGAAGGGTGATACTGAGGACACCACTGCTCCTGTGAGATCACTAATGGCAATTAAAGAGGGTGGGAAGGTCAGTACAAAGCCCTGCAGGAGCCCATTCCCTTGGATATGGGAGAAACAATGTGAAGCACCGACTCGAACTCTGAATGTGTGGAACAACAAAAAGTTCTGTATAAAAATCAGGAGTGAGTCCCAAGGACCCCACTCACACAGAGTAGTGAGGATGTGGTGTCGCCGAGTGGTATTATAGGCTTTTGTCAAGTCAAAAAAGACAGTAATAAGGTGATGATACTGGGAAATGGCTGTTCAGACAGCAAACTCCAGGTATACCAAGTTATCAGTAATGGAGCAACATTAGCAAAAACTCCCCTGGGACAGAGCCAGAAGGTCCCAAGACTCAAGGAGCCGAACAACTGGCTCCCCATGTGTTCAAGAAGCTTTCACAGAACATTGGTGAGGCTAATACGGTGATAGCTATCCATATCTAGCATGTTCTTAATGGGTTTGAGCACTGGAACGATTATCTTTCATGCCTTTGTGACAGGAATTCTCCATCACTCCAAATGCAGTTGAAGATGGCAAGGAGTGGCATTGGTAATCTGCTGACAGACGTTTAATCATTTGGTGACGGATGTGATCTGGCCAGGGGGATGTGTCAGGACAATCTGCAAGGGCACTGACAAATTCCCACTCATTGGATGGAGCATTAAACGGCTCAGGGTTTTGTGTAGGAAAAGAAAAGTTTTGTCATTTCACCCGGTTTTAGAATACAAAAGGTGGGGTGGTAGTTCTCAGATGCAGAGGTTCAACCATAATGCCTGGCAAGTTACTCTGCAATTGCATCTGGGTCACTATATACAGCTCCATGTGTGGAAATCCCAAGTATACTGCAGGGGTCTGATATCCGTAAATGTGTCTGAGCTTTGTCCAGACCTGTGAAGGAGAGGTTTGTGTTCCAATGGTGGAGATGTATCATTCCCAACACTATTGTTTCTGTTGTTTGATGAGTTGACGGGACCAGGCATGGAGCCATTTGAAGGCAAAGAGCTGCTTCAGGGACGGGTGGCACTTATGACTTTGGAGAGCCTGCCTTCGGTCTCTAATGGCTGCTGCAATTTCTGGCGACCACCAAGGCACCAGCTTCTGCCGGGGACAACCTGAGGAACAGGGCACTGCTGATTCAGTTGCAGAAACAATGATAGTCATGATGTACTGGATCACCTCATCAATGTTGTTGTGCAATGGAGATCCAACTGTGATAGCTAAGGTGAAAGTGTTCCAGTCAGCCTTGGTAAGAGCCCATCAAGGCAAGCATCCAGCTGAGTGATGCCAGGGGAGGGACAGGAAGAAATGAGAGATCAATGGCTGAGTATGTTCCATGTGCCACACTGCAATGAGTGGAGGCACCTGAATTTAGGAGGCAAAGGTCAAGTGGAGTCAGTATATTCTTGAAACCTTTACCAGGGCAAGTAACCTTGGTTCCACCCCACAAAGGGTTGTTGTTGTCTTTAATCCAGAGACAGGTTTCTTGCAGCTCTCCATGCTACTCTATCCTGTACAAGCTTTTTCATCTCCAAGTACCTACTGCAACCTACATCCTTCTGAATCTGCTTGTGTATTCATCTCTTGGTCTCTCTCTATAATTTTTACCCTCCACGCTGCCCTCCAATACTAAATTGGTGATCCCTTGATGCCTCAGAACATGTACTACCAACCAATCCCTTCTTGTAGTCAAGTTGTGCCACAAATTCCTCTTCTCCCCAATTCTATTCAGTACCCCCTCACTAGTTACATGATCTACCCATCTAATCTTCAGCATTCTTCTGTAAAACCACATTTCGAAAGCTTCAATTCTCTTCTCGTCTAAACTATTTATTGCCCATATTTCACTTCCATACATGGCTGCACTCCATACAAATGCTTTCAGAAAAGACTTCCTGACACTTAAATCTATACTTGATGTTAAGAAGCTTCTCTTCTTCAGAAATCACTTTCCTTGCCATTGCCAGTCTACATTTTTACATCATCTGCACTTCGACCATCATCAGTTACTTTGATCCCCAAATAGCGAAACTCATCTACTTCTTTAAGTGACTCATTTCCTAATCTCATTCCCTCAGCATCACCTGATTTAATTTGACTACATTCCATTATCCTCATTTTGCTTTTGTTGATGTTCATCTTATATCCTAGTTTCAAGACACTGCCCATTCCATTCAACTGGTCTTCCAGATCCTTTGCTGTATCTGACAGAATTACAATGTCATCGGCAAACCTCAAAGTTTTTATTTCTTCTCCATGGATTTTAATTCCTACTCAAAATTTTTCTTTTGTTTCCTTCACTGTTTGCTCAATATATAGATTGAATAACATCGGGGAGAGGCTACAACCCTGTCTCACTCCCTTCCCAACCACTGCTTCCCTTTCATGCCCCTCAATTCCTATAACTGCCATCTGGTTTCTGTACAAACTGTAAATAGACTTTTGATCCCTGTATTTTAGCCCTGTCACCATCAGAATTTGAAAGAGAGTATTCCAGTCAACATTGTCAAAAGCTTTTTCTAAGTCTATAAATGCTAGGAACATAGGTTTGCCTTTCCTTAACTCATCTTCTAAGATAAGTCATAGGGTCAGCATTGCCTCATGTGTTCCAACATTTCCAAAGAATCAAACTGATCTTCCCCGAGGTCAGCTATTACCAGTTTTTCCATTCGTCTGTAAAGATTTCATATTAGTATTTTCAGCCATAGCTTATTAAACTGATAGTTCTGTAATTTTCACACCTGTCAACACCTGCTTTCTTTGGGATTGGAATTATTATATTCTTCTTGAAGTCTGAGGGTATTTCACCTGTCTCATACATCTTGCTCCCAGATGATAGTGTTTTGTCAGGGCTGGCTCTCCCAAGGCCATCAGTAGTTCTAATGGAATGTTGTCTACTCCCAGGGCCTTGTTTCAACTTAGGTCTTTCAGTGCTCTGTCAAGCTCTTCATGCAGTATCATATCACCCATTTCATCTTCATCTACATCCTCTTCCATCTACATAATATTGCCCTCAAGTACATCACCCTTGCATAGACTCTCCAGATACTCCTCCCACCTTTCTGTCTTCCCTTCTTTGCTAAGAACTGGTTTTCCATCTGAGCTCTCAGTACCGTATTTACTCGAATCTAAGCCGCACTCGAATCTAAGCCGCACCTGAAAAATGAGACTCGAAATCAAGAAAAAAAATTTTCCCGAATCTAAGCCGCACCTGAAATTTGAGACTCGAAATTCAATGGGAGAGAAAAGTTTTAAACTGCACCTCCAAATCGAAACAAAGTTGGTCCATTGTAATATGAGACACAATTTAGGTCGAATGAATGACGATACAGCTACAGTAGTTTGGTTCGAGTCGTAAGCTTAGCAGTTAAGCTTTACCAGGTAGCCATTGCTATGCGTCAGGCGCTCCGTCCGTATTTATACGGGTACCCTTCCTTTTTCACGTGCTTCGTCTGGTTTGAATCGATTGCTTATTTTGCTTTGATCTGATAAGTGCCATTTTCTCTGTTATAGGTGTTTATGTCACTCTAAGTTGAAAATGCATCACTGTACTGTGTCATGCATTGTTTGTCGCATTCTGATAGTGCGTGTTTACGGCCTGTCGCCGCTCGCGGCATGGCTTGCTTTTGTGCGCGCTAGCGCCGCTTACAATTAAAAAGAGGCGAATCGTCTCATTAGCGAAGCAATGTCAAGTTGTTACTTACACTGCTGCTTTCTTTGAAAATGATCAACAAGAACCAAATAATAGGCTGCGTATGATAGAACACGTTCTGAACGAGAGTTAGGCGAAAATTTTTCTCCGTTTGAAAATCTTTGCGGCCGCTTCTTTAGTACATCAAATTCTGCACAGAAATTAGAGTCATCTTAGATTTAAAAATCTAGTCAGTTGCCGTGCTTCATTTCATAAGAATAATACGAATATCAACATGACACGATAAATATATTCTTCCGCGTTTGCTGTTGTCTCACTCTAGTTTTGTAGTTTATTAGGCAGACAGGATTTAAATGAGATAGCAACAAACACGGAAGAATACATGGCAAAATGTTTATATTCGTATTATTCTTATGGTGAATGGCGAAGAGAATACTGCGTGTGATTCACATTTCATCAGGTTATTAATAGCAACCATTTCTTCTCACAGTTAGGAAAAAATTCAGAACGTACAGTTGGCCATATTGAAAAACATCCCAGTCTTGCCAGTCGGATTTTCGTAGTACATTGAAATTCTACTACATTAGGAGATGAACAATACGGAATTTGTATTTACTTCGTTGGATAATGTATGAAAATGCAGTGGTCTAAACTCGGGGCGGAGAAAATTCTTTTTTTTTTAACTGACGCAGAGGTTTTGGCGCCAGTATTTATCTTTGTGCCTACGAATCATGCCTATGTAGCGCTACATATATTCGACGGCAGAAGTTAGTTGTGGCGGCACCTACCAACATTTTTCAGAACTTCCGCTCGCTTTGCACTCGATTCTAAGCCGCAGGCGGTTTTTTGGATTACAAAAACCGGAAAAAAAGTGCGGCTTAGATTCGAGTAAATACGGTATTCATACAAGTGGTTCTCTTTTCTCTAAAGGTTTCTTTAATTTTCCAGTAGCCAGTATCTACCTTACCCCTAGTGATATATGCTTCTACATCCTTACACATGACCTCTAGCCATCCCTGCTTAGCCATTTTGCACTTCCTGTTGATCTCATTTTTGAGGCATTTGTATTCCTTTTCTCTTGCTTCATTTACTGCATTCTTCTTTCATCAGTTAAATTCAACATCTCTTCTGTTACCCACTAGCCCTCATCTTTTTGCCCGCAGCTCGTGGCCATGCGGTAGCGTTCTCGCTTCCCACGCCGGGGTTCCCGGGTTTGATTCCCGGTGGGGTCAGGGATTTTCTCTGCCTCGTGATGGCTGGGTGTTGTGTGATGTCCTTAGGTTAGTTAGGTTTAAGTAGTTCTAAGTTCTAGGGGACTGATGACCATAGATGTTAAGTCCCATAGTGCTCAGAGCCATTTGAACCAACCTCATCTTTTTACCTACTTGATCCTCTGCTACCTTCACTATTTCATCTCTCAAAGCTACCCATTCTTCTTCTTCTGTATTACCTTTCCCCGTTCTTGTCAATTATTCCCTAATACTCTCCCTGAAACTCTCTACAAGCTCCGGTTCTTTCAGTTTGTCCAGGTTCCATCTCCTTACATCTCTGAGTTTTTGCAGTTTCTTCAAATTTAATTTACAATTGATAACCAACAGATTGTAGTCAGAGTCCACATCTGCCCCTGGAAATGTCTTACAATTTAAAACATGGTTGCTACAGCTCTGTCTTACCATTATATAATCTATCTGAAACCTTCCATTGTCTCCAGGCCTCTTCAATGTATACAACCTTCTTCCATGATTCTTAAACCAAGTGTTAGCTATGATCAAGTTATGCTCTGTGCAAAATTCTACCAGGCGGCTTCCTCTTTCATTCCTTATCCCCATTCCATATTCACCTACTACTTTTCCTTCTCTTTCTTTTCCTACTATCGAATTCCAGTCCCCCATGAGTATTAAATTAAAAATTCTGCGCAAAGGGTTATGGGCATTAAAATCATCCAGAAGCAGAAAAGGTGGGAGGAGTTGGGAAACTGGTGCAGCCAATAGATGGTGTGGTACTTTACCATGTGGAGGAAGGTAGATGTTGCAAATGGTAATTTTCTGTGTTGTCCTCACCCTGACAGCCACAGTTTCTGAAAGTGTTTGAAGGGACACAGGTGCACTATAGGCAGAGGTAAGGGTATGTCTACAGACTCCAACTGACATCCTGTTACTGTCAGTATGATTTTTGTAATATGCCTGACAGCACGAAGGGTGGAGGTCCACATTGCTGGAAACCAGGTTTCCTGAAGGGCAAAACAAAAATCAGGTGTAATGTTTACGAATTGTCATAACTCAGACAGGTGGGGGAAAAAATTTCCACAGTTTCACTGGAGGATGATGCTTTCTGTAGTCCGGCAAGGCATGAAGTCACCAAGGAGGCAGTTTATGCCTCAGGGTCACCTTCTGCAACCTGTAAAGGCTTGTGATCTCGGCGTCCATTGGTTCTGAGGCTCCAGGGAGATCTAGGTCCTCAGGAGACACTAGGATCTCCACCTCACCCTCAGAATTGGAGCCTGCCAGAAGCAGTGGTATGGGGTTCACCGGGATCTCTTTCTTCTTGACAGGCTTCTTCTTTTGATCCTCTCACTTTTCTCTCAGTTCCTCTGGCTGGGAGGGCTTCTCTGAGTTTGTCTCAGGAACCGATGTTGATTCGGAAGCCCTACAACTAGCAGCCTGTGGCTCCTTCAGCCATTGGCTTTGTCCAGCTTCACCACAGCAGAAGCCTTGGAAGGCAATGTCCCGAGGGATGTCTTCCTTGCGAGAGGAGACTGTTTGTTCTCTGGCTGAGGGATGGAGACATATGTCCCCAATGGCTGAGGGAGCTTTGTTCCAGAAGTAGATGTTAGGGGAGCAACAGGAGGAGGAGTGCCTCCAACCATGAAGGGGGCAGATGAATTCTGGCGGCTCTGGGGGCCCACTTTAAGAGGCATAACTGATAGGGATGGCATTTTCCGAAAGGGCAACGTCATTGTAGCTGTAGCACAGGAGGACGTCATGTGTACAGGACTAAGACGGTTGTATTTCTTTCTTCCCTCTGAGTAGGTCAATCTATACAGCGTCTTATATTCCATTATCTTCTTCTCTTTATGATAAACAGTGCAGTTCAGTGAACAGGGGGAGTGGTGTTCTCTACAGTCGACACAAATGGGAGAGGGGCACAAGGAACATTCGTATGTGTCGGAGGTCCACATTCCCAACATGTGGAGCTGGTGTTACATCAAGAGGACATGTGCCCAAACTTCCAATATTGGGGGAGAGGGGGTTGATGGAGACTGGGACATCACCCAGTTGGCCACAAGGAAGCAATGCACGTGACTGGGAAGGGATGTTGTTTATACCAATACTGACCCGTTCCTCATTTTAGATATTCCCCCCACTCCCCCCAACTTGTCCTCTAAGTTCCCTACAAAAAACAGAGGCTTTGTTGTTAGAAAGGATCCCACAATCAGACCTGGTGCAAACTAAATATTTGGAAAGGTATGTCTCACCTTGATCTTCAGCCCTGCATTCCTCCCATGAGGTGAGTCATTGGGCAAGGCAACTATCATCATCACAACAAGACCGCACAAACCTGTTCGATCTCTACCGTGCTGGCAAGCTGCACACAACTGTGACTCTAGCAATGTTGGAATTTGCAGATACTCTCATTTGAAGTGATCAATGGATCGCAAACAAACACCTCACTACTCAACTGGATATCTCTGCTAGTAGTGCTGACACATTTGTCCACCAGATGGAGTACTCAAAGGTCCATACCCAATAGGTTCCTCACCGTCTAACAGACGACCATAAAGAGCAACAAAAGACTATCTGTGTGGAATTGCTTGCATGTTATGCAGCTGATCGTAATGATCTTTTGTCGATCATCATCATGATGAAACATTGAAGGCACCACACCACCTCTCCTCCGATGAGACAGTTCAAAGCCGCACCATCAGCTGCTAAAGTCAGGGTGATGGTCTTCTGGGACTCTGAAGAGGTTATTCTGCTTGATGTCCTCCCTCATGGTGCAACAATCAACTCTGACGTATTTTGTGCTATCTTCAAGAAACTGAAGAAACGACTTAAGTGTGTTCCATCACAAAAATGCAAATGAACTTCTCCTCCATGACAACACAAGGCCCCATACAAGTCTACATACCAGAGAGGAGATTACAAAACTTCATTGGACTGTTCTTCCTCATCCACACTCCAGCCCAAATCTCGCGCCTTCCAACTTCCATCTGTTTGGCCCAATAATGGATGCACTTCGGAAGAAGCAGTATGTGCATGATGTGGAAGTTGGATTGATGCATCAAGATGTTCACTATAATGTTGATTAGTAGAGTGGCATCATGCACACATACAGGCCCTCCCAGTAAGGTGGTCTAAGAACACGGCATTGAATGGAGATTATGTTGCAGGGGGGGGGGGGGGGGGGAGAATAAAGAACAAGTTTCACAGCTAAAATAGTGGGGTATAATATGGTGTATTGGAAAGCTGAATAAAACCAACCTGCTTTCAGAAAAACAAGTGTTGCATTACTTAAAACACTTCTCACATTTCTGAGTCCCAAACTGGAACATGCCAAAATATTTCCAAGTCCCATACAAATTTCACCAAAACCAACCACACCAACCAACAGATGAAGACCAAAGATCACAAATTCCATTCTGCCTGTCTATTTAAAAACTTGGTCATGTGATCAGCAACTTTATGCAGCAACCTCCAACTTGACCACAGTCCATAACACATATTACAACATTTATGCATTTCAAACATATATGACATACACTTTCAGCTACTTGTAATCCAGCATTTGCATTATACAATTTTATTAATATTGTACAATGCACACAGAAATGCAGCAACCTGGCCAAATGAATGACTTTATTCAGCTGGATGCTGCATTGCTCAAATCACACTACTACAAACATAATGTTACCAAAATTGCTACTAAATAACATCAGAATACTGGAACAATAGGATGAATTACTCCTGTGGACCACTGTGTGTATGTGGAGAAATCTTTCTTTTGGCCTTGTTTTATGAATCATTCAATACATTACTTGCAACAATCTGTGTATTTGTTCAACAAAAATTTAAACAATATCATCCTCTAGTTAACATCAAGCCCTATCCAACTGTGTGTTGTAAGGCTGTGTTGGGCTTTTGTATCATTCATTATTGAGTTCATACACAATTTTAACATAAATGTTAACTTTTGTAATTATGGCTTTATGCACTTAATAACTATTTTATCGAGCTCATCTCATTAATATGAGTTCAGTGCAGGATTTAGATTTTTCCTACTATGTCTAGAAGTAGTTTTAGTATTTCAGTGAATATTCTAAGCTGTAAGATGCTCAGTTCCTTGCCATATGGCTACATTGCCTTTAAGTTTGCGTCAGCACCTCCTCCCTACCAATTTCAGGTTTTCCATGTTGCTAGGCTGCAGCAGCTAGCTTGTCAGCTCCCCCACCTCCTTACACTGACCAGCATCTGCTCACTTATATGGCCCAGTCAACACACGGCATCTTGTCGGCTACGTATTGCTTAACTAACGTTCTGAGTTGAGTACAAATTGAATAGTAGGTAGGATAAGGCCAGAATTAGAAGAATATCAACTTTAAAATTATTTGTCATGAAAATTTCTCATGATCCTTTCCATCGTTTAACACTCTGTTTTGAAGAATACATCATAACACACAAAATTATCAATTACACAAACTTTTCCATAAAAATGTCTGCCTTCACACCACACTTTTCTCAACAATGGTTATCACAATACTCATCTCACTACTACTGAAAATTCACCCAAGAGGCAAAGAGATCAGTGATGCATTTTGCTATATAAAGATGTTGCTGGAAATTGTTCTATATAACCAAAGACAATTTTGAGTGTAATTTACCATAATACAGTCGAGTAACATTTGTTATATCGATTTGATGTAAGAATAAATGTATTATGTACAGTGAAATATTACAAATGCAGGTATTTCATAAAATATTTATTACTTTGCACATAAAATGTTTGTATTTCATGTTTTATTGATAACATTATAGCTTCTAATGCAGATAATGGTTCGAGAATGAATGAAAAGTTCTAAACTAGTCACTAATAAAAATATTATTTGCAACTGATAGAAATTTTAATTAATAAATTAAAAATACAAGGGTCATTCAATAAGTAATACCCCACATTA
The DNA here is from genome assembly GCF_023864275.1 of Schistocerca cancellata. NCBI lineage: Eukaryota > Metazoa > Arthropoda > Insecta > Orthoptera > Acrididae > Schistocerca > Schistocerca cancellata. The sequence continues at coordinate 724,383,077 of NC_064626.1, read as the reverse complement.
AAAAAAAAAAAAAAAAGAGCCATTTATAAACATAGACAAACGTCCTTGTCGGTGATTCACATTTGATGTTTGTTCTGGGCGCCGGTGAAGTTTCGAATTTTTCTGGCACATGGCAGAGCTGTAGTACAGTTTCAAAATGGCGTCCACATATGACTCACATTACAAGCAGCATGCTGTTATGGAATTCTTGTGTGCAGAAAAAGAAACTGTCTTGAACACCCATAAACATTTGTGTGCAGTGCAGTGCATGGTGATGATGCAGTTGATAGGAGTGCAGTGGGGTAATGGGTAAAGAAAGTTACAGCCTCAGGAAATGCAGAAACTGAGCTCCATGATCAGCCAGGCTTGGGACATCCTGTCACAGCCACTGCTCCAAACATGCTGAGTCGTGCACCCTCAGACTTCCATCTCTTTGTGTCACTTAAAGATTCTCTACAGGGAACACACTTTGAAGATGATGAGAGTGCCAGTCATGCAGTGAAAACATGGCTATGTCTACAAGACAAGAGCTTTTACCAGCTGGGAATATATGCTCTTCCACAACGTTGGCGTACGGCCATAGAACGTGATGGAGACTGCATAGAAAAATAGGACACGGACAAGACCTGTTGATGAATATTGTCACAAAATTCTGACTCTTAACAATATATATGTTCCGAGAAATAAAAAGTGGGGCATTACTTATTGAACGACCCTCGTATATTGAGTTTCTGATACTGATACCAACACAATGTTGGAATTACATAAATTTTATGTTTATTTATGATTTAATTAATTTGCATTATGAATGTTATTAGTGGTCATAAAAAATTATGTAAATAATAATAATAATAATACAGTGAGATGGAAGGATTCATGATTGCAATACAGGATCAAACAATAAACACCAGATATTACAGCAAGCATATTATTAAAGATCCCAATACCACAACAGATAAATGCAGACTTTGCAAACAACAAATAGAAACAGTAGACCACATCACAAGTGGATGTACAATACTAGCAAATACAGAATACCCCAGAAGACATGACAATGTAGCAAAAATAATACATCAACAGCTAGCCACACAACATAAACTAATAAAACAACACGATCCCACATAAAAGTATGCACCACAAAATGTACTGGAGAATGATGAATACAAATTATACTGGAACAGAACCATTATAACAGATAAAACAACACCACATAACAAACCTGACATCATACTCACCAATAAAAAGAAGAAATTAACACAACTAATAGAAATATCCATACCCAATACAACAAATATACAAAAGAAAGCAGGAGAAAAAGTTGAAAAATACATCCAACTGGCTGAGGAAGTCAAGGACATGTGGCATCAGGATAAAGTTGACATTATACCGATTATACTATTAACTACAGGAGTCATACCACACAATATGCACCAGTACATCAACGCAATACAGCTACATCCAAACTTATATATACAACTACAGAAATCTGTAATTATTGATACTTGTTCAATTACCCGAAAGTTCCTAAATGCAATGTAACAGATACCGTACAGTTAAAAGGAAGTCACGCTTGATCAAGATCCACGTCACTTTCCATTTTTAACCAGACATAACGCCTGAGAAAGAAAAGAAATAATAATAATAATAATCCCTCGTGGAGGCCCAGGAAAAGAATAGGCCTTCGGTATGTTCTGCCAGTCGTAAAAGGTGACGAAAAGAACAAACCACTAATATGGCTAACCCCACTTTTAGTGTGATTAGTTGGTTCAGGACAGAACTAATGAAGCCCCAGACAAGTGCTGTCATGGTCGGGGACGACACTTGAACCCTATGCCCGTCCACAATGGTAACGACACTGCTAGCCACACGGCAAATGATTTAAATCCAAATAGAGGTGTTTTGCAGGATATGCTTCCTACAACCACTCTAGAAGGAAAACAAAGACAGAGGATGAGATGGTCAGATGAAGTTAACCGACACCTCATGTTCTGTTACTACCAAACAACACACTTAGGAACCAACACAACTGGATACAGATCACAAGTATACACAACATTTATTACCAGATATCCAGAACTAAAATTTTTAACAGAAGAACGGCTAGCTGATCAGATCCGTGTAATAATCAAAAATAACAGGATACCCCAGTCAGAATTATAAAACATCAAACAACAAGTACAACAAATACTGGAACAAAATAATGAGCAATCAGAAGAAGAAGAAAATACAGTAATGGACTCAAACATCCCAGAGAAAACAAACAAAGAACAACACGCATCAATTAAACAATCAGAGGAAAACGAAATCTTAAGACAGCCACCAGAACAAGCACAAATAGAGCATGAAGTGACACACATGTTAGATATAGACGAAAAATTTCAGTTGACATATACAGAATACTAAGACACAAATACAGACATTAGACCATTCTTGCATAGACCACCAAATAACCTACAAGTCGAAACATCAATAACAACTATCAACACAATCATACACAACAAAATAAATGAAAATACAACTATAGAAGAGTTACAACTACTGGTTTATGTAGGAGCACTCACTACACTAAATATACACACTACACAGAGATCAGAACCAACCAACACACAGAAGAAACCCACAAAACCAGCATGGCAACACACGCTACAGATCAGAATAGAAAAACTGAGAAAAGACATTGGACAGCTAACACAATTTATAAGAAATGAAATATCAGACAAAAAACGAAAAAGTTTAGGTAAAATCTCACAACAAGAAGCGATAGAGCAATTAGATGAAAAGAAGCAGAAATTACAAGCATTGGCCAAACAACTTAGAAGACACAAAAAAAGTGAAAATAGAAGGAAACAAAACCAAACATTCAACACAAACCAAAAGAAATTTTACCAGACAATAAATAACACACACATTAAAATAGACAATCCACCAAACATAACAGACATGGAACACTTCTGGAGCAACATATGGTCAAACCCGGTACAACATAACAGACATGCACGGTGGATACAAGCAGAAACAGACTCATACAAGATGATACCACAAATGCCTGAAGTGATAATTTTGCAACATGAAGTGACCTGAGCAATTAATTCTATGCACAATTGGAAAGCCCCTGGAAAAGATAAAATAGCAAATTTCTGGCTAAAGAAGTTCACCTCAACACATTCACATCTAACTAAATTATTTAACAATTACATTGCAGACCCATATACAGTCCCTGATACACTTACACAAGGAATAACTTATCTGAAACCTAAAGACCAAGCCGACACAGCAAACCCAGCAAAATATCACCCCATAACATGCCTACCAACCATATACAAAATATTAACTTCAGTCATTACACAGAAATTAATGACACATACAACACAGAACAAAATTATAAATGAAGAATAAAAAGGCTGCTGCAAAGGAGCACGAGGGTGTAAAGAGCAACTGATAATAAATGCAGAGGTGACATATCAAGCTAAAACTAAACTAAGGTCGCTACACTACGCATACAATGATTACCGAAAAGCTTTTGATAGTGTACCCCACTCATGGTTACTTCAGATATTAGAAATATACAAAGTAGATCCTAAATTAATACAGTTCCTAAACATACTAATGAAAAATTGGAAAACCACACTTAATATCCAAACAAATTCAAATAATATCACATCACAGCCAATACAGATTAAGTGTGGAATATACCAAGGAGACTCATTAAGTCCTTTCTGGATCTGCCTTGCTCTGAACCCACTATGCAACATGCTAAATAATACAAATTATGGATATAATATTACTGGAACATACCCACACAAAATCACACATTTGCTATACATGGATGATCTAAAACTACTGGCAGCAACAAATCAACAACTCAACCAATTACTAAAGATAACAGAAGTATTCAGCAATGATATAAATATGGCTTTTGGAATGGACAAATGTAAGAAAAATAACACAGTCAAGGGAAAACACGCTAAACAAGAAGATTACATATTGGATAACCACATCGACTGCATAGAAGTGATGGAAAAAACAGATGCCTATAAGTATCTAGGATACAGACAAAAAATAGGAATAGAAAATACAAATATTAAAGAAGAACTAAAAGAAAAATATAGACAAAGACTAACAAAAATACTGAAAACAGAATTGACAGCAAGAAACAAGACAAAAGCTATAAATACTTATGCTATACCAATATTGACCTACTCATTTGGAGTAGTGAAATGGAGTACCACAGACCTAGAAGCACTCAATACACTTACACGATCACAATGCCACAAATATAGAATACATCACATACATTCAGTAACAGAAAGATTCACATTAAGGAGAAAGGAAGGAGGAAGGGGATTTATCGACATAAAAAACCTACATTATGGACAGATAGACAATTTAAGAAAATTCTTTCTAGAACGAGCAGAAACTACCAAAATACACAAAGCAATCACTCATATAAATACATCGGCTACACCATTGCAATTTCATAACCACTTCTACAACCCTTTAGATCACATAACATCGAACAGATACAAAGAAAGTAAATTGGAAAAAGAAAACACTACATGGCAAGCACCCGTATCATCTAACACAGTCACACATCGATCAAGACGCATCCAACACATGGCTAAGAAAAGGCAATATATACAGTGAGACGGAAGGATTCATGATTGCAATACAGGATCAAACAATAAACACCAGATATTACAGCAAGCATATTATTAAAGATCCCAATACCACAACAGATAAATGCAGACTTTGCAAACAACAAATAGGAACAGTAGACCACATCACAAGCGGATGTACAATACTAGCAAATACAGAATACCCCAGAAGACATGACAATGTAGCAAAAATAATACATCAACAACTTGCCATAAAACATAAACTAATAAAACAACACGTTCCCACATACAAGTACACACCACAAAATGTACTGGAGAATGATGAATACAAATTATACTGGAACAGAACGATTATAACAGATAAAACAACACCACATAACAAACCTGACATCATACTCACCAATAAAAAGAAGAAATTAACAATACTAGTAGAAATATCCATACCCAATACAACAAATATACAGAAGAAAGCAGGAGAAAAAATTGAAAAATACATCCAACTGGCTGAGGAAGTCAAGGACATGTGGCATCAGGATAAAGTTGACATTATACCAATTATACTATCAACTACAGGAGTCATACCACACAGTATCCACCAGTACATCAACGCAATACAGCTACATCGATACGTATATATACAACAACAGAAATCTGTAATTATTGATACATGTTCAATTACCCGAAAGTTCCTAAATGGAATGTAACATATACCGTACAGTTAAAAGGAAGTCACGCTTGATCATGGTCCACGTCACTTTCCATTTTTAACCAGACATAACGTCTGAGAAAGGAAAGAAATAATAATAATAATAATAATAATAATAATAATAATAATGATAGTAATAGAATAACTACTATCATAACTACTACTACTACAGATTTTTTCAAAATTATAAAATATGCATAACAAAGAAATAAAATTTTCACTCTGCAATGGAGTGCACACTAATACGAGACTTCCTGGTACATCAAAACTATGTGTTGGACCGAGACAGTAGCGTGGAACATTTGCCCTTCGCAGGCAAGTGTTCTGCCAACTGAGCTACCCAAGTGTGACTCACAACCCATCCTCAAAGATTTACACTCATTTCATTTTTTTACTTCCATGAGAACCTCATGTCCTACATTCCCAACTTCACAAAAGTTCTCTTGTGACACATGCAGGTCTATCAATCCTAGAAGAAAGGACATCATAAAGATGTGGCTTAGCCACAGCCTGGGCAATGTTTCCAAAATGAAACATTCACTCTGCAGCATACTGCGTGCTGATATAAAACTTCCTGGCAGATTAAAACTATGTGCCAGGTCAAGACATGAACTCAGGACCTTTGCCTTTCACAGGCAAGTGCTCTATTGATTGAGCTACCCAAGCCTGACTCATAACCCATCCTCACAGCTTTACTTCGTCAGTACCTCATCTCCTACCTTCCAAACTTCCTAAGTTTGACAAACTTTTAGTATTACACTATTTTGTACAAAACAATTTTTATTACATATTTCCACCTTAATATAAAAAAAATTATTGTACTTTACTGTCTATTTGAATATAAATGAAAAAAAAATTAAATGTTGTGTAAAACAATGTTACTGAATCATGTAGTGACTTTATTGTATGTATCATGTTGTTGCTTAAAATACATCACTTCATTATTAAGGCCATAGCAGTATAATAAATTCTAGCCACAATTTAGTAGCAGTATGTCCTTTACAGAACTGGAAATTCTTATGATGTTCTCTTTTATGTAAGGAGCATCATAATTACTATGAATGGAGGCTTAAAAGTAATAGATATGGCCATAGAATAAAATAGTTTTATTAAGTTTATTCAATTTCCCTCCAAGTTACATACAATGGCTGCAATGTACTTGTCCCAACAACCTTCCCATGGTTAGAAATGGTTTTGGAATTCAACTAATGTGACGCTGTTGATGGTCTGCTATGACTTTTCCTTAACTTTGCCTGCATTAGGTAAGCCCCCCTCCTTCACCTGGAAATTTCCATTGCACATTTTCATAAAGTTTCTTCAAAACACCCAGGTGAAAATCCTGATTAACTGTTTGTCCTGTTGGAACAAATTATTGTGCACAATGCCTATCACACTAAAGAAACAAATGAGCATCATACTCATGTGTTGTCGCAATTAGCTTGCCTTTTTGGCATCTTTTAACAGTGGTGTCACCCACTGGCTTTGCTGCTATTTGAAACCTTTAACTGCAGCACCGAATCTCATTAGTTGACACAGTATAATTTTTCTTATCCATTCTTCATTTTATGATAAATGACAACGTAATTTTTTCTGTTAGTCTCTTGTGAGTAAAAAATCACAGAAATTTAGTAGCAATGCATTTTTGTTCAGTGTTCTGATAAAATGAGCAGGAATGTGCTTTGTGACATGGAATTCAACTCAGATATCTAATCAACTGCTCAACCACAATCTTCAAAGAAAGTGTCTCTAATTTTACTTTTTGATAGTTAAAGTGAATTAGCTTGAGGCTTGGCTCAGTTTACATTTCTAGCCTATCTGAAATCTGAAAACTGCTCACAGCATTGCATTTACCTTAGGGGGTCACTTAAAACATCTCTTTCAAAATGGCTACAGTCTTAACTGCAGATTCCATTAAGAGATGGCGAACTTGCTTACATAACTTGAAAGTGTACACAAGGCAACATCGCTCCACTGGCTGAAGAATGATCCTGTGGGTCAACATGCCTGCCATACTGGAATTTTGGTTATTTTTGCCCCCCCCCCCCCCCCCCCCAGCCACCCTTCGTAATCGGAACATACACAAAACGAATCGGAAGCTGTTTTATATCAAATAATGATCAATTTTCTGGATAGGTATTTGATATCTTATGGATTGCCTGTTTAACTGAATAACAATGCATATCCTCATTACATTACACATTTACACATTTATCTACTTCAGCTTGACTAATAAAGTTTGGAGCAAAATGCAACAAACAGAATTCTGTAGTTAAAACCTGCCAATAAATGCACCCATCTGCAGCATCCTTGCTGAGGTTCCTGGCGTGCTATTTCAAACATTTGGTTTCTTGATGGCACAACTTGTATGCTCAGTTATAATTCCAACGGGAAGTGCAAGACTGTAGTTTCAAAGGTTTCAAGTTAAATCCTGAATTGGTCTACAGGCTTTTACTGGTAATATTTTTAGTGGATGAAGAAAGTGAAATTGTTACATAATAAACTCAAATTAAACTGAAGGTTGTCCTACAAATGTTGTCAAAGGCATAACCCTTCCAACACCAGCACATCTTGTAAAGCACAACAGTGTTATAAGCAACCTACCGGTGGATAATCTATGGCAGTACAAGATACTTGTTTCAAACAGCCTGGATACATTATTTTTAATGTTTCATGGAAGATCAAAACCTAAGTCTTCTTTACATATATGTGGGAATACAATACAATTAACATTTAAAAAAGGTCCCGTTTAAATTGCTTAGAAGATAAAGGTGTAATTAGTTAAAAGTGCACAGTATATGAAAATACAAAACATAAGGGCATAAACAAATGGTCTACATCATATCCTGCAGAATGATTAGTCTGAAACCCACCCCCCTTGTAGCACCAAAGACTACAGCAGTGAGAGCATGATCAGGTACTATTTTCTATTGTCCTTTCCACAGAATTTTGCAGGAATTAAAAAACGTTTTTGGTTATCTATCTAGAAAAGACCATATGTTCTTATGAGGTGGAAAAGTAATTTTTTGACAGAACTAATGATCTCTTGAGAAGAAAAATACTACCCGTTAGCAAGAAAGTAATACACTGACAGATACTGTTTGAACACAACAAGTCGATGATTCACATCATAGCTCCAATAAGCCTCTCATAGTTTTTTGCTTTTGGGGGAATCCAATGAAGACATTTGTCCACAAATACATCCCACTTTACTTTTCTCAAGTTCCATCTCAGTTGTGGAAAGGATGAAATGAGTAGGATATCTGTCCATATTTCAATTAATATTGGATGGTATTGACCGTGTCGGAAGTCTTGTAATACGAACTGCGAACTATGGAGAGGTTATTTATTTTTGTTAGTTGTTACAAAACATAGAGCAGGATTATACTCCTGTCTCCAAGCTGCTGATAAGAATGTTACTTTATCTTTTGCATTAGACACCAAATGTAAGCTATGGTCTTCTGCCCAATTTACAATGGCTTCTCCATTTCCATCACTTTCCTTGTACTTCCACAGATGTGTATTCTTGATCTACGATCATATGTATGTTGCCGCTCTATAAGCAGAGTGTTATGTTGCTCCTAGTATTCAAAGCCAGGAATTTTTCTTCTCTTATTCATTTGCTCTACATTTTCAATATGTGTATCCTGAACAACAACATCGATGTTATATTTTCATAAAATCGTCTGTAAGATTTTGCATCTTGATTTACTTCAATGTTGATTTGACATATCTTGATGACAGGTCCAAAGTTTATAGCTGGAGGGCCCTGAGGAGAACCATCTGAGTCCATGTCTTGTAACAAATTCATTTTAGCTAGGAGATCTTAGAGATTATCTGGTTGCCTCTGCTCCTTGGCTTTAGGCATTTGCTTCAAGTGGCTGCTGTTCTTTAGCACCACCCAGAGGACACGTGTGATTTATGGTATGTCACAGACTTGAACAGCTCCAGAGTCCCTTCCCTGTAATCTCTCTTGTAGCACCATGCAACAGCACTATTGAGTACTGCTGAACTAGTGTTTTCCTGTCTCTATAATCACATTTTATTAAAATGAATATCACACCAGACATTTGGGGCCATTCTTTTGAATGAACATACAAACATTTCATTTCTTGTGAAAAACAAATAATTTTTTCCCCATTGATGATAGGCATCACATGAAACACACAATGAATGGTATTTGTTTGGGTTAGCTCCATCTACAATATGCAAACTATTAGCTGTCTGTGTACCGGAGAAGTTAAAAATCTGTTCAAGATGACTAATGTTAAGCAAAATTTACACTCCTGAGTGCAAGTATTAAGGCAGGGACTTTCAATAAAGTAATCTCTTACTTAGTTTTAAACTCTCTTGACATTTCCAAATTTCCAATTTCACATAAGATGCCTAACAGCAACTCTATCCTCAATCCTAGAATGGGGTGCATACTCAATTTGCAAATTAAGTTTTAGTTCTACTACAGTGGTTCATCCTAAATTGACTCATTTTATTAGTTATAAAGCTTACTGAGAAGTAGATGTACTGGTACATAAAGAACCCCACAGTCCCTAAAGAGGCTTCTGCAAGATGCTCAGTAAACAATCATGCTTAATACTCTTACTAGTTGCTTCAATAGAATAAACAGTTTATTCATCCTAACTGCATTGCCATGGAAATTACCCCACAATGCACTAATGAGTGAAAGAAAGCTAGCAATTGTGTCTCCAGATCAGCATAGCGGGAGTAGTTGGTTAATACAAATTTGGCAGAACTTCAGTTAACTTATCCACAGGCTGCTGCTACTTCAGTTTATTATCCATCTGGATACCTAGAAATCACACATATGGAGCTTTATTTAGTATTTGCCACTTGATATCTGCTTGTGGTTAGAGTGCTGCAGAAATTCTGAAGAACTTAAATAGGTGGATCACTGAAGAAATAGTTTCACTCTCCCATTTAAATCCATTTACAATTTATTGATAAACAGTTTCTACTGCAGAATCAAAATTAACTGTCAGTTATCCATACACTGTCCAGTGTGGGACTTGAAAACTACACATTGGTTACAGACAGACATATTGTTTTTGGTTGTACTATTCATCAAATTGAATGAAACAAATACTTGAGGCAACAATATTCTGAAAAGGATCGATTGCTACATGCCATAAAGATAGTATGCTGAGTTGCTGCTACACATTGAGATTTCATCCAAAACCTTCTTCAGAAAAGAAACCACACACACATTCACACAAGCAAGCACATCTCTTGCAAACATCACCACTACCTCCAGCCACTCTGGCCAAAATATTTCTGGCCGGAGTGGCCGGAGATTGTGGTTTTTTGTGTGTGTGTGTGTGTGTGTGTGTGTGTGTGTGTGTGTGTGAGGCATGTCTGCTTATGTGAATGTGTGTGGAGTTTCCCTTCTGAAGAAGGCTATGGAAAAATCTCAATGTGTAACAGTCTTTTGATTGTGCCTGTCTGCAACTCAACATGTCATCTTTAGAGTGAGTAGCAATCTATCCTTTTCATCGTACTGTTGACATTCCAACCAGGACTAACATTTGATGCCACTAGTCTACATACAGCATACACACACTAAGTACTATTAACCTACTTTCAGAGTACAAATTTCAATACAGATAAATATAACACAGGTAACAAAAATATTCAATACACCGGAGAACAGCAATAAAATACATCTTGCTTGCAATGCAAACCACTAATTACCTGCTGTCATGATGTTTACCCCTGTGGCTACTGATCCAGTAAAAGATATTTTTGCAACATCTGGGTGGTGACACATATGTGATCCTGTTTCACCTCCACCCTATGGAGGAAGAACTTATTTCATTACTTTTGTACACAATTACAACAGGGAAAAACAAAAAATAAATATATTTATGTTTATAGAAGACAGACAATGGCATGAAAAAATAAATCCACCCCCACCCCTACACAAACAATACTCATCTCTCCCAACAATGGGGTCACACATATAAAAAGTGCACTAATATATAAGGAATGTCTACCTCCTTAGGTGGTGAACCCTCTGACAAGATAAACAGCAAAGGATCTATACAAAATAACTTGACCTGTATCTGAGCAGACAGTGTAGTAGAGGAGGGAACAACAATAGTGATGGGGGTGGCCACTGCATGGCAAGGGAGGTGCAGTTCAACAGCTAAATGTCACTCACAAGCAGAACTTGTAAGATACAGCTAGTGAGTCTACAAACAGTCATATCAGCAGGTTATGCCAGTACAACCAATAATTCAAATCAACTGTTTTTAATAATAAACACAATAGGTCACACGATTATGCTGAAATTGCAAAAGAAGGAGCAATTTATTTTCACCGACTTGTAACCCTTTCTTCTTTCCCTTCCTTCCATATTAAAATTAGATTATTTTGCCAAAACACAGTTTGGTTTACACAGTTTCACATCACTAATGCAGTTGTAATTGACAGAATCCTGAAACAGTCTATTGTCAAACAAACAACTGAGGACAATTAACGTCAATAGTATCTGTAAAGCTCATGCATGTTATAAAAATAAATGTGTAATTTCTTCACTTATGTTGTTGCAAGCCCATACTAATTACATTTTCAGCAGCTGTTGGTGGCTCTTAAAATAATTACATTGTTGAAAAAAATCTGCTCCACTTGGATGCTATCATATGCCAAGAACTTATTCCCAGTATCTCAAACTGTTCATGAATCTGTAGGCTGTTATGAATATTTCACTTATTTTATTTGTGCACACAACCGGAAGTGAGTGTCCTATATATGATCCAATTTCTTGAGATTGGCGGTAAATATAAATCTCATCTCCAGTTTAAAGAAAAAAGTCATTAACCTGCCAACATTTTGTATGAAGCAATATTTGATTTCACATGCACCAAACACAAACTCAAAGCAGCCTCTATTTTTCATCACAAACTTTTTAAAATCTGTAAAGTGGCTTACTTAATGTCAAAATATCACAATAATCATGACTGTTAACAGTTCATCATGAAATTCATGAATGGTGCTATGACATACAAGAGAATCAACCTTTTTTACCAAATAGTTTCCTTAAAATCATTTGAGAAAGACTCAGAGCAGGCGTGTGCACATGTCTGCATTCCTGGAGTGTCATGAGTCAGCCACCAACTGTGCCAGAGTGGGCAGATAATGTTTTGTTCATAATGAGCAAAGTCAGGTGACAGCAAACTGAGGCAGCCTTTGGAACAGATGGGTAGATTTGCCAGCATTGAGAATGCATTTCTGTGCAGGTGCCAAATTACCTTGTGTGAGCTCTACGATACATCCAACTACTAAAGAGACAGATACATTAAGTTTTCTACAATGACATAACAATCACAAAACCATCTGAAAGAAAGAATGGACATAGATAAACAGAATACACAGTACCTTATTCCAGAAAATGCCCTGCAACTCAGTAGCTAAATAAACTGCTCCTCTGCTAAGGCAAACAATCCATACCAATACTTTAGAACTCTGCACATGATAAGTATCTTTATCTACATACTTTGTTCTGACACTGCTCCTGGTCATAATTTATGAATTTTTAATTATCTCTTTGTTTCTTCCTCTTTCTTCTTCATATCTTTTCTCCTTCTATTCCAGTTATTTCTTCCAGCTCTTGCTTCTCTTTGCCTGTGTCACACCTTCCCTGAGTATATTATCAAACTCAACAATTCTCAGAACTGTCAGTGCCTTCACATTTGCTGTAAATCATTACAGTAATTTCTCAGGACTTAAATAGTATACTGGTGGTTTCATTTACTTTCCCTTCCTATCTGTCGAAGTCATCTCCACTAACCTTGAGTTTTAGGTGGCTCTGAACCAAAATGAATTCCATTCTCATTATTCTTTCCCCTAAATTTCAACTCTTTAGAGCAAATTCAGAAAACACAAAGTCTTATACTTTTTTTGTTACTGCAAGCAGTGTTTTGTGGTAAGTTTAGACTTCCATAATTTTTTTCTGGTTTAAAAAAAACCCAGTTTCTTATTTGACAAATTTATTTTGAACTAGGTTGTCCTGAAATTCATTTTGAACTAGGTTGTCCTGAAATTCAAGAGATGTCCACAGTTTACCAGAGTATTTTCTGAAACATTCTGCCACGCCTTAGCGGCCCAATAAACAACATCCTTCACATTGGTCTTGATTATTTTGTCCACTAAAGGAATGCTATCATCTTGGATCAGCATTCTTAAAAATTGGTTCCTGTAAATCAGTTTTAATGTTTGCAGTATGCCCTGGTCCATCAGCTGTAGAAGTGGTGTAACATTCGGCGGCAAAAACTTCGCCACAATTTCTCCATCACATAATTCCTCAGTGCTGGGGTGAGATGGCACATTATCAATCAAAAGGATTGCATGGGGGGACAAATGATTTTCCTTAGAAAACTGTCAAACAGAGGGAACAGACTGGCCATGAAACCATTCTTTGAACAGCTTACCATCCATCCATGCTTTTTTCTGGTTGCGATAATATATGGGCAGGGACTTCATGTTGCAGTTTCTAAAAGCTCTTGGCCTAGCAGATTTCCGATCAGCATTAAAGGCAGCTTGTGATTACCAGCAGCATTGCTACACGTTAATAAAGTCACACGATCTTTGCACATTTCAAAACCAGGAGCATGGTCTTCTGCTTTTGATGCCAGGCTTTTTTTTTATTTTGTAAGACCAGTTTCGTTAGTGTTATAAATTTATTGGGGAGAATACTTTCCCTCTCTTACCATTTTTTCAAACTCACTCAAGTATTCCTTCGCTGCATCACAGTCAGAAGAAAGCTTCTCTCCAGCAATTCTTAACTGACTAATTCCATGACTTTTTTGAATCTGTCCAGTCAACCCATACTTGCACTAAAAGACTCATTAACTTGTTCAGGTAAACAGCCTTCTCTTGAACCAGTGCTCCACTCAAAGGAGTTCTCCTTTCTCTTTCCTGCATAAACCAAATGAAGAGAGCTTCATCCACTTTATCATACTGGGACTGTTTCAAATTCTGCCGAATTTCGAGTGTTTTTCCTGAAGACATTGCACAGGACTGTTCAAATTTCACCCAATTCCTCTTCCAATCACAAATGGTTGCTTTACCAACACCCAGCTCCGTTTTCAGTTTAGATACATTCTCACCATTGTCTATCTGCCTTCAAATCATTCGGTTTTTCTTTGAGAGTTAAAGTTGTATGTTTCCGTTTACTTGTGATGAAAATATGTACACCACTACACCTGAATGAATACAATACAACTGTTACATGTGCCAGGTCTCAACAATGCACAACAACAAGGGCAGGGAGTGAACCATTGTTCCCACACTTGTCCCCATTTGATATCATGGTGTACCTACTTATCTGCTTGGTATACTTCATTCTAGAAACTCGTCACCATAATTCTGGCTAATTTGAACAAATCGGTAATCCAAACAAGGTCCGGTCCCAATTAGTTCGGATTAACGGGACTCTACTGCACTTTGAATAGCGGCTTATAGGTGGGCGGGCAAAGATTGGAAACTGATTAATAATTGCTGCTCGAATAAATAAATAAATCAAAAAGATTGGAAAGAATAATTGAAGGAAATTGGAAGGTAATTTATAAATCTGTACACATATCCTGGATGAACTCTAACTGGCGGTAATATCAACAGACTTTCAATGTCAATACATTGAAAATCAGTATTCAGATTTTGAGTTATGTACTGCTTCACATTAGCTCCACTGCACATAGTGCAAGCTATGACAGTGCCAATACAGGATCGCCTTTCCACTGCTCACGTAGAGTCCTTTTGTCTGCTTTGAACCTCCTGATGCAGGATTCTCGGTACAGGCGAAATGATGAACAGATGGGTGTTACTGATGTAAATATGTGAATAAACTTGGCCTTCATAATAACTTTTACAACACTTTTTAATATACGGTCAGAATACACATTTTAAAAAAATACCAGTACACTCTCCCACACATCACTATTAAAATTCTCTGTCTTTGCACAAATTTTGAAAGCTTGGAGAGGCGTAAGATATACAAAAGAAAAACTTTTTACTTATCTTCAGCATCCCGTTTTTGTTGTTGTTGGCTCCAAGTCTTGTCTACGTGTACATTCTTGCAGCTGAAATTTTGACATTTTGGGTTCCTGAAGATGAAATAACTGATGAAGATTTTCCTGTTGCTATGAATATCTTTTTATTTCATTCTATTCTTCTAAATCACACCGACTTTACAGTTTTCACTTCTATACACCAAAAATTACATTGTTGTTGACATATTTGGAAAAATACATGTGTTTCCATCAGAGGCATGCCTACTACGCACAACTTTCTGCAGTACTAACTATATTACAAAGCATATATAGCATTGAGAATGGCTAGTTTCTAGCTGAAATCTAGATTTACCAATAAAAATTCCAAAGGACAACTGACAGCTGAAATCTATTATTTACAAATAAAAATAACAGTCGCTGCATGCAACAGCCTCTGAATGGAGGGTAATGTGATATTACAAAGAGTTTACACAGCAAAATAGTTTACAAACTTCCTTGACAGGAGAAGAATCTTTACCAAATTATACCATTACTTTTTAAATATATTGACAAACAAATTTCATAATTAGCATTGTGTGTGTGTGTGTGTGTATTGTGTATTAAACTGGAGACCTAGAAATGACGGAGAGGCTCTGTCCTGCCATAGCTCTCAGTGGTTCACAACCGCACAACAGGCCACAGCAGTGCACCCACCCCAGCGCCACAACACACGGAACCCAGGGTTATTGTGCGGTTCGGTCCCCAGTGGACCGAAACCCCCCCCCCCCCCCCCCTCCCTCCACCCTGCCCGGTAACGTCTCATTTCAGACGAGTATAACCGTAATATTCGCATGGTAGAGTAATTATGGTGTATGCGTGTGTAGACACAGTGTTTGTACAGCAATTGCTGACATAGCGTAACTGAGGCAAAATGAGAGGAACCAACCCACATTCACTGAGGCAGGTGGAAAACTGCCTTAAAAACCATTCACAGGCTGGCCGGCACACTGGACCTCGACAGGCGGATTTGTGCCAGGGACCGGTATGCCTTCCCACTCGGGAAGCAGTGCATTAGACCACACAGCTAGTCAGGCTGTCAAAAATTAGTGTTAGAGTGTACAATTAACAATATGAATTTTAAGTACGCCATGAATTTTGTAATTTCAAATATTTCTAAAAGAAGAGTAATTTTAACCATTAGTAGATATTGATTGTAACAAATTAATTCAGCTTCTGACCAAAATTTATTTAAAAAACTTTTTTCGAAACTTTGGCATGTTTCCCACCGACTGCTTCATCTTCAAGGCAGCTTTTAATAAATTTAATCTTTTTGCTGTCACTCATGCGTGACACAAAAGTATCTCTACAGTGGTGTAGGAAATCCAATGGATGTAAATTGTCTGATGTAAAACTTTTGATTGGAGTGTTTGACCATACAATATCATTATTTGAATACAGATTTTTGTGAATAAAATTTTCTGGAACTACTGAATTTAAAATATTTACAATAGTTAGCATACTGCTTTCTACATTTGATATTTTTTGATCTAAACTACTAAAGTTCTGTTCCATTCTTTCTGTTATGGCTTTCTGTTCAACCCTGACATCATCAACATTCTTCGCTTGTTGCGAAGGTTGGGCCACAAATTCATTTTTTAAAACAATGAATTTTCTAATACATCGACTTTTTCATTCACACTTTTTAGTCCCTCTGACAACCCATTTTTTAGTTCCAAACATGATTACTAAGTTGGTCTAGTTTGTATTGTATCCTGTCCATTTTGTCATTGTTTTCAGTTCATTTAATTGTCCTTGTAGAGGAGTAGTTTTTTCGGTTAACTGATCATTAACTGCACTAAATTTGCTGTTGTTGTCCATCTTCATTTCTTCTAATGTTACTAAAATCAACTACAAAATATTGGTTTTCACTGTTTCTTTGCTGACTACACTTTCACTTGGTTCAAACATGTCTAGGCTACATCCCACAGCTTTCACCACTACCCTTGTCTCTATTCGTTTTGCTAGCAATCATATGAGTCCACCAAGAAAAATTAATTTCACAAATGGTTTGTACTTATCTTTTTTGATGTCTTTCGTTGTAGTTGTAAAGATCTCTTTCAATTGATCCGGTCCATCACTGTTGATGTTATCTCATCAATGCTGATTCAACTTTTGTTGGGCAGTCTTGGGTCTTCTTTCTTCGACTGACTGGAGTTTTGTAACTGTTATTGACATAAATTACTGTTCTTTCTTCTTCTGCAACAGAGAACACTTCATTATCAGTCAACAGATCATGGCTGATGTCCACACTTGTAATCTTACCCTCCCATACATCACTACTAAAATTCTCTGTCTTTGCACAAATTCGGAGAGCTTCGAGAGGCATAAGATATACAAAAGAAAAGCTTTTTACTTATCTTCATTATCTCGCTGTTGTTGTTGTCTCAAAGTCTTGTCTAGGTGTACATTCTTGCAGCTGAAGTTTTGATTTAACATTCTGGGTTCCTGAAGACGAAATAACTGTTACTATGGATATCTTTTTTTTTTATCCCATTCTTCTAAATCACACCAACTTTACAATTTTCACTTCTATCACACAAAAAATTACATTGTTGTTGACAAGTTTGGCAAAATACATGTGTTTCCATCAGAGGCATGCCCACTACTCACAACTTTCTGCAGTACTAATTATATTACAAAGAATTTACAAAGCAAAAGAGTTTACAAACTTTCTCGACAGGACAAGAATCTTTACCAAATTATTTCATTAGTTCTTAAATAAATCCAGGACAAATTTAATAATTAGTGTTAGATTGTGCAATTAATAACATGAATTTTAAGTATGCCACAAATTTTGTAATTTCAAATATTTCTAAAAGAAGGGTAATTTTAACCATTAGTATATATCGATTGTAACAAATTAATTTCTTTCCACACATTTTTTCCCAAAACATAAAATATCATATACAAAACCACATGAAATTCATTTAGTTAATAAGCTGAGAATGTTCACCTATACCATATTTGAGAGTACACATGGTATCAGTTTTGTAATGTTAGAGGAGGGTGACCCATTATACAATGGAGCTAGTCATATGTCCACCTGCTAAACACTGATAGTGACAAACAGGTGAAGATACTGGAAATAATCAATTGAAGAGCAGATCTCTTCTCTTTTTTGTATCAAAACATTATCTTTGGCACAAAACAATTTATTACTTTACCACTGGCTATATATATATATATATATATATATATATATATATATATATATATATATATATATATATATATATATATATATAAAGAAAAGAACAAAGAAGAAATAATAATAATAATAATAATAATAATAATAATAATAATAATAATATGATTCATCACAACTACCCCTCAATGTGCACTGACATCATATGGAGGTGCACAGTGTCTGAGCTTATTTCTCTTTTTGAGGGTTGATAACCCTGGCCGGTACGGGCACAGCCTTTATTTTCAGCCGTTGGAGTTATCCCATGTGGTTATCCATTTATATGGGCATGTCAGCTTCTTTTAACATATACGTTTTCCCTCCTAACAAAGTGCTTGCTGTAGCTGCATAGTCCCATTGTTGTCGTCAGCACCTGCACAGTGTTTAGTCGTGAGCATGCACGGGCAGCTCATCATCCATTATCATCCCAGTTCATGCTCACATGTTCAATACAAGGCCAGAGTGTGCATGTCATGGATTTATACTAGCTTTCACTGCACAAATTCGTGAAGCTCGTGTTCAGCAGCATGATCCTTTGTGAAATCTTAGATGTGGTGACAACTGGTTTCCATATCAGCAGTCCAAGGAATTTATTTCACTTCATTGCTCTCACTTATTCATAGGGACAGCAGCCGTACATCCGACATCCATCAACAAGGTAAGTTTCTTGCCGCTTTTACCACATTGTCGAGCACAGAAAATTCATGTTACACAAAGTATTGCCAACTTTAGTTTATCACACAGACACCCATGTACATCACATGCACACTTAACATTTTGCACCCAGGTCTCGTATGTTTTTGCACTTTGTTTTTGAGTGTGTTTCATACAGTTGCATTACATACAGTTTCTGAAGTGTCCTTTCCACATACTAAACACATAATATAAAAAAATACCAATACAATTACAAAATACACTTATCCTATTCATTTGCTGACATGCCATTATCGCCGATTATATACATTATAGTCTGCTTGTCATTTTGTTTTAGTACATTTTGTTAATTTACAATTTCATTACATTGTTCGATTGCAATCATATGAGTACACATTTTACTCTCGTTTGGCTATACATTCTTCATATAACATTCATAGAGTAATAGATTTTTTTTTCCTTTATGTCAGAAATTGGCATACATTTCATTTCAATTTACAGTGACTTCTTGTCGGAGAGTATTTATCGATTCCAAAGAATTAAAGAATTGAACAATAGTCGCTACAACAGATACTACGCACTGTTCAGATAACTATGCATGGCCTTGCCTCTCTAGCATTCTCCAGAAACGATCTATACACTACAGGGTTGAGGAAATCCCAGGGAAAGGCATTTATGTGCTAAGTTGCATTTCATCACTAGACTTAACTGTGATCCCAAGGACAAAATAGTTTGTTGTTTATAAACATAACTCAAATCTGACGATACCAATTGTATCAAATGCTTATTCAGTGTTTAAAAGTGGAGTTCAATATTTATTTGTTATGTTCATCGTATAAAGGATCACCATTTCATATGCTGAGGTATACAGAGCTGTATTATTAATACGACATGTTACGTACAATGAGCATAAAACAGTATTTACATAAGTAACAAATGTGCATAAAAATTTCACTGTAAATCAGGTGTTTGATGCTTTGATGGGTAGTC
Organism: Schistocerca cancellata; assembly: GCF_023864275.1. Taxonomy (NCBI): domain Eukaryota; kingdom Metazoa; phylum Arthropoda; class Insecta; order Orthoptera; family Acrididae; genus Schistocerca; species Schistocerca cancellata. The sequence goes on along the minus strand of NC_064626.1, from coordinate 724,362,887 downwards.
GATGCTCACAGTAATCAGGTTTTGACCCCTTGATTATTTGGTAGTGCTCAACCTTAGTTCAGGATCATGATCATGATATGTGACCTATTGCAACTGTTTTCTTCTTCACGTACTTTCATACTCTCACATTCATACATATCGTAAACTTATAACTATATTTATCTTGCGGTGTGGTCCTTTCTTATTTTTATATGGTACCTAACACTCTACAAGCATTTATCTTTCTTCAATTTAGGATGTGTCAATGCATCATTCCCTGGAAGAAAAACGTAATACAACTAAAAACTAAATCTTCATAAACAAGTGGATAGAGGCTCAATGACTACTAATACCTATTTCATATAGTATATTCAACCATGTATTCATTCACTTCAGTGTGCAGTCGTGCTATCACAGAACTATTAAATGTCATGTGTGCATCTCTGCTTACCTTATAAATCTGAAAGATAAATTGTATTGTAGGTGTGGTGCAACCTCTTATTCACTTTACCACTTATACTGTACTCACTTGTTTACCTGCAGCAAGACTTTCTCGTCCATCAAATATAATCAGTGTGTGTACTTTCAATACTTAAACTTGTAAATATTGTAGACATATAGACATAATGTATATAGTAGCATAACTTAAGGAAATATCTCATAGTTTAGGGCCCCTTTCCGTGTATACAACCCCTTAGCCTATCTTTGTATGCGTGTATTGTGTAGATAGTCGTAGTTGTAGTATAGACTCTCCCTTAATTTTCTAGGACCCTGTTTACGCAGTAGGCTTCACAAATGCTAGTGCGGACTGTAGCTGTTAGGATTTATTTGTTTTGGGAGCTCCAACACGCCCAGCTGTGTCTGTTTGGCATACACGCACTTTCAGTTTGTTGACTAGCTTGCTCCCCAATGCGCATGTGTTGTGTCGCTCTGATACCACTTATATCGCGGCGAGTTGTGTATTGCATTGCATGCCACCGTGTGTTTCCCAACTTCGTTTATTTGTTAACGACTAGGCCATGTGGAAGGCAAAGCACTGTATTTAGAATATTCTTGTCTCTAAACACATAAAAGTAAAATTATTTCTTCATAGTGGAGATGCTGAGTCGCAGATAGGCACAACAAAAAGATTCTCACAATGCCTATCTGCGACACAGCATCTCTGCTATATGGTGAGTAGCAACTTTCGTTCTCTAATATTGTTACATTCCTTCCAGGATTTTCCGTTGTTTGATTTAAAATTCTTTCTTGTTACATCTACTCATCTTATCATTTACACATTTGACATATAAGAAAAACCACAAACAAAAATTTTCCTTAACAATGTTGTTACACAAATTTTGGAATGTGGTTTTCCAGCATCCTAAATCTAATATTATTATACATATATACAACTTAGAGGATATATAGCCCTTCTTCAGTATATATATGTTCTCAAGTCTTTGTGTGGGTAAAGGCCCTTGTCTTTACGCAGGTTCATGTGTGCCAATCTGTATGCCCCCGGGTAGGAGATTTTAATAATCATGTAAGGTCTGGTGTATAGTAGTTGCCACTTACGGTACAATTTTTCGATTTTTGTGGTTTTGGGATGTGTTCTAAGTATCACCTTTTGACTTATATAAAACTGTGTTGTACATTTCAGCTACATGTCATAAATCCCTTTCCTGTATTTAGCCCAGATTTCAAGGTTGATTATTGCTTGTCATATTTTGTCATCCAGTGATAATTCCGGTATCAGTATCTTGGACAAAGGTTTTTTTCCACTTGTCTACTTATTGGCAATTGAAAATTTGCTCATTTGGTGTAAATCCAGTTGATGTATGGGGAAGGTTGTTAACAACTCGTAAGAAGGGAGTGACATATTTAATCCACTTGGTATGTTTACGAGGTTTATAGGTCCTCACAAATCTGTTGAATTCCTTACACACCCTTTCTATGGGGGATGCTTCGTGATGAAATTTGGATACTAAAATGTGTTTGATTTGGTTGGAATCTACAAGCTCTTTCCCCTTACATCCAACAAAATATGAGGCATTATCTATTAACATGACTTCTGGTTTCCCTACCCATGAAAAATAATCCTCTTTGATTCATCTTATAATTAAACTAGCTGTAATGTTCTGTACAGCATACAGTTTTATGTACTTGGTGAAAATATCATACAGACCTACTATATATTTTACTCCCCCTTACCTCTGGGATAGTGTACAGCCACATCTAACGCTACCTTTTCTAGAGTTTTTTTTAGCCACAATGGAATGTAGTTCTATCTCTTTGGAGATGGTGGACTGTTTTGCTTTCTGGCAAACAATACACTTTCTTACCACCTGTAGTACTCTTCATCTAAGGTTGGGAAAATTGTGTTTATAGATGTGGACATAGCTCTTATTTCACTTTCCTGCTCTAAAGGTTCATTGAATTCCTCTAAGCCTTGTGGTAATCAAGATAGAGCATTGGCTATTATGTTTTGGTTTCATTTTATGTACACTATTTCAAAATCAAATTCTTGACAATACATACCTAGCTATCCATCAATGTAGTAATTTACAAGTTAACAAAAGCGATAGGGACTGGTGGTCACAGTATACTTTCGTGTGTTTACCTCAAAGGAAATATTCAAACTTTTTAAAGGACCATATTAAAGCCAAACTCTCCAACTCCACGAATGTTCAGCTTTGGATAAGGTGCGCCTAGCGAAGCTAATTATTTTAGAGATGAGATTTCCCTCTTCTTCTACCATTTAGAAAAAGCATGCACCCAGACCTTGAGAAGACACATCAGTGCATAAACGAAAATCCTTCTTCATGTCTGGCTGAGATAAAATATTAGCATTTAATAAGGCTTGCTTGATGTTCTCAAAATCAGTCCGACATTGCTTGTTCCATAACCAAGGTCTGTTTTTCCAGAGAAGATTGAGTAAAGCATCACTATTCATAAGTTGGTTACGGATGAATTTCCTGAAAGGTGACACTGGGCCAAAGTATGCCTTTAATTATCTCTTGTTTTGAGGAACAGGGCAGTCCCTAATGGCATAAAGTTTTTTAGGATCTGGCAGTTTGCCTTCTGAAGAGATTGTGTGTCCTAAAAATTTTACCTTTCCTTGTTTGAAATTAGATTTCTTGAGATTTGCTGTTAGCCCGTATTCAGAAAAGCGTCTCAATACTTGTTCAATTAATCTTAAATATTCTAGCCAAGTGAGTGTAGTGACTAAAAGGTCATCCACACATGCTGTCACGTTGCTCAGAAGTTTGGGCCCTAGCACTCTCTCCAGTGCAGAGATAAATACACCTGCACTTACATTCCATCCCAAAGGATAATACTCGAAATTCGAAGCTCCTGCCCCCACATACAAAGGCAGTGTACTTCTGACTTTCTTTGTGTAGTTTTATTTACCAATACAAAGACCGGAGGTCACTTATAGTAAGAAATTTAGAATCATGGAATTTTATAAGCTGTTCCTCTAAATTGTCTGGACTCGTTCAGACTGGTACAATAATCTTATTAATGTTATGTGTGTCGAGGACCAAGTGCACCTTGCCATCCGGCTTACTCACAGCCAAAAGTAGGACTACAATAAGGGGAAAATTGTTAAATGCCTGATATTCCTCTGTAAGCTGTTGTCCTATATTTTCCTGATGTTTTGCGATCTGTTGTGTAAACTGTTGTGTTATTAGCTGCATGAGTTGTGTCAAATTCTGTGTCTCACTAGTATTTTCATTGCTTTTACAAACTGTTTCCTGTTCTTGCATTCACGATGTCATGAGCAAATATTCAAAGGAAGTTTTGCTGTCATGCACTTCAGTTTCACTATTTGAAAAAGTGTTTCCCGGTGAGAACTACAAAATTGTCGCATCGAGGACATAAATGTGACCTCATGATTAGTTATATTACCAGTGTCATCAGTTTCTGATAGTGAGATGACAATCTTGTTGTTTTGCTAGTCATTGGCCACTTCACGAGTTGGTGTATTACCTTCAACTGTTGCCAAGGTCAGATTTCCAACATCTTGGCATACTGCATTTTGTAATGGATTTTCAACAATGGCCATTCCCTTTGACTCCATTGTAAATAGTGTTTAAATAAATTATGAAAAATTTTTTTCAAAAATGAAATTTTGCCTGTGTTGGTACTTTTCAACTACAGTAGATTTATCTGTGTATTCGCTAATGAAACTTATTATTATCCGACAGTCTTATAAAATTTAAATGACTTATCTTTCACTTTAATGTTGACTTTGTACAAACTTTTGTCTTCGCTGTAGAAATACTTTTTGTAAAGGATATTAATATATAACCAGAATCGATATTTTGACAAATTTAACTGGAATCGTGAGTCCAAATGGACCCTTGAACAAAAATTCAACATAATCCCCAGAAAAGATATAATTTATATGTAAATGTATAATGATTGTATTAAAATAAGTTTTATTTCAAATATAAATCAAATTTTATTGAGCAAAAATTTTACATTGTGTTATTTTTTTAACTTTAAGTCCTATGTCTATATTTTACAAGTACTTTTAGTACATTACTTTGGAATGCTACATGATTACAAAAAAGGCTTAGATTAAAAACCTAGATATACTATGGAGTTTCTGATAACTTTCCCTTAACATAAATAGGGACTCTTTATGCCATCAAACAGAAAAAAAAAAATGAAAACGAAACACAGAAGTGTCCAAATGTTATCTATATCAGTACCTGAACTAAGAATAGCACTTGGTACACAACACTTTTTTTCTGCATGTTGTTTACAGATGAATTTAAAACATCTGTTGCATTTTTGTGATTCTTTGCTGTCAGTTTTAGGACCACATAAATAACATCTTCCTCTTTTTCATCAGCCACTTAGATTACAAGGTGAATTTTCTAGTCATAGGTCATTTTGTGGTTCATCAGCTGCCCCTGGAAAATTATCTATCCTACTCTTCAAATCTACTGAAAATGAAGAATGCTCCATCTTTCTTTCTGTTATAAATGGCCTTATCAAATTTAGTCCACTTTCTTATACAGGGTTATTACAAATGATTGAAGCGATTTCACAGCTCTACAATAACTTTATTATTTGAGATATTTTCACAATGCTTTGCACACACATACAAAAACTCAAAAAGTTTTTTTAGGCATTCACAAATGTTTGATATGTGCCCCTTTAGTGATTTGGCAGACATCAAGCCGATAATCAAGTTCCTCCCACTCCCACACTTGGCGCAGCATGTCCCCATCAATGAGTTCGAAAGCATCGTTGATGCGAGCTCGCAGTTCTGGCACGTTTCTTGGTAGAGGAGGTTTAAACACTGAATCTTTCACATAACCCCACAGAAAGAAATCGCATGGGGTTAAGTCGGGAGAGCGTGGAGGCCATGACATGAATTGCTGATCATGATCTCCACCACGACCGATCCATCGGTTTTCCAATCTCCTGTTTAAGAAATGCTGAACATCATGATGGAAGTGCGGTGAAGCACCATCCTGTTGAAAGATGAAGTCGGCGCTGTCGGTCTCCAGTTGTGGCATGAGCCAATTTTCCAACATGTCCAGATACATGTGTCCTCTAACGTTTTTTTCGCAGAAGAAAAAGGGGCCGTAAACTTCAAACTGTGAGATTGCACAAAACACGTTAACTTTTAGTGAATTGCGAATTTGCTGCACGAATGCGTGAGGATTCTCTACTGCCCAGATTCGCACATTGTGTCTGTTCACTTCACCATTAAGAAAAAATGTTGCTTCATCACTGAAAACAAGTTTCGCACTGAACGCATCCTCTTCCATGAGCTGTTGCAACCACGCCGAAAATTCAAAGCGTTTGACTTTGTCATCGGGTGTCAAGGCTTGTAGCAATTGTAAACGGTAAGGCTTCTGCTTTAGCCTTTTCCATAAGATTTTCCAAACTGTCGGCTGTGGTACGTTTAGCTCCCTGCTTGCTTTATTCGTCGACTTCCGCGGGCTACGCATTCAACCGTTTCTTCGGTCACTGCAGGCCGACCCGTTGATTTCCCCTTACAGAGGCATCCAGAAGCTTTAAACTGCACATACCATCGCCGAATGGAGTTAGCAGTTGGTGGATCTTTGTTGAACTTCGTCCTGAAGTGTCGTTGCAGTGTTATGACTGACTGATATGAGTGCATTTCAAGCACGACATAACGCTTTCTCGGCTCCTGTCGCCATTTTGTCTCACTGCGCTCTCGAGCGCTCTGGCGGCAGAAACCTGAAGTGCGGCTTCAGCCGAACAAAACTTTATATGAGTTTTTCTACGTATCTGTAGTGTGTCGTGACCATATGTCAATGAATGGGGCTACAGTGAATTTATGAAATCGCTTCAATCATTTGCACAGCAACATTCAATACTGCTGAGAAAATTACACATGGCCATCGTTGAGTTCTTCTAGAGACAGAATAAATGGTGCATTTATGTTCTAATGTATCAACACCACCTTTTGTTCTATTGCAAAATTCAATTATCTCAGGTTTTCCACTGTCTTCATTGACTGAGTTGTCAATGTGCATTGATGAGATCACCACTACAGTTCGATTCTTTTTTGGGACATAGGATGCCAATGTTTTATCTTTCACGAAAGCAAATAATGTAGATCCTACTACCCATTGTTTATTGGCTAAAAATTCTGGTGGTATTTCCCTTTTATTTTTGTGCATCGTTCCAATGCAAGTCAAACTATTTTCAATCAGCTCCACAGAAAAGAACCAGTTATCGGCCATTATAGTTCTGTTTGTTCCAATTAAAGGTTCTGCAACCTGCAGTACATTCTATGCTGGAACTGAAAGTTGGCTTGTTTTATCAGTGATTGCTTTGCCTGTGTAAATGAAAGCATTATATAAATAGTGTGCTTTAGCATCGCAAAGGTACATAATCTTAATGCCATATTTATCAGGCTTTGATTTCATATAAATCCTGAAAAAACATTTCCCTCTAAAAGGGCAAAGCATTTCATCAACTGTCACATATTCTGAGCAGCTATAGTTTTTTTGACAGTTCTGAGTGAAATTTCCAAATATTTCTGAGATGAGAGCAGCATGATCATTAGTTCTTCTTTCTTCCCTAGAATTCACATCATCAAATCTCAAAGCAGATAAAAGGAACATAAATTGCTTTACTGATATCTTTATTCTGAATATATCTCAGCCTGTTCCATTGGTTGCCCATAAATTTTCTATACTTTCATGGCCAGATTTAAATACACATGATAATAGCAACAACTCAAAGAATGTTTTCATTTCCATAATACTCGCATGGTTAGTGTAAGTAGTGTTAGTTTTATACTTTCCTGAATATTCTGTTATTTTCTGATTAGTGTGAGTGCAATACATGCAATCATTTTTTCTGATATCAGCAACTGCTATGATTCAATTGGTGACCTGTTCTGTTTTTCACGAGCTGTACCGACGAGACCAGGCAGGTGAGTGGTGGTGTTGCGGCTTCTGACTTTGGACCTAGATGGTTGATGAGTAGACCACTTGAACTGGTTTTTACCTCAAAAAAATGCACTATTTGGCAGCTGGCTATCTCTCTCTACTGAATCATCAGACGATGAATTACTGGAATCAGAAGAAATTTCTTGTTGTGTATTTTCATCGTCACTTATGTCCTCTTCAACACAAGGTTGAAAATCACTAACAGATTCCGTGTTTGAATAATTTTCATCTAATAATAGTTCACAGACTTCTTTTTAAGTGAGACCCCACTGCATTGTGGTAATAAAATGCCTGAAACACCACAAAATAAGTCAGTATACATTGACTAAAAAAATCCCGTATCTGGAATTGCAGGTCAAATTGGACCCAGGGATGGCACTTACCTCCACTTCCGGTAAATTTCAAGTAGCAAGCTACCAGTACCTGCTGCACCTCACATTGTACTGAGATTACACTGGCATGTGAAACTGAAACTCCGCCTGTTTCCATTGTTAGACAATTTTATTGTTGCCAGCGGGTCCAAAATGACCCACAAATCTGGTTAAGTGTTAATTGGAAGGAAGAGAGATTATCTACCGCCAGAGACATGGCGCCAAGTGCGGCCATATAAGCATACAACATAGCAGCTTCCGCTGAAACCAGCATTCACCGTGCATCTCATTTGTAGGCAGAATTTAATTTCAATTTGCTCCTTCAATGTTTTTCTTATTCTCAGTCTCATGGACATGTAACAAATACAGCAAAAGTTTCTTAGTTTCTTGTGACAGTAACATGAACCATTTATCTCAAAAACTTTTTTATCACAACATGTGAAAGGTCTTTTCATACTCCACTCGGCACTGTCCATTAAATGATCGCCATTGAACATTGGCTTATAGGTGGGTGGGCAAATAATGGAAACTGATTAATAATTGCTGCTTGAAAAAAAAAAAAAAAAAGATTGATAAGAACAATTGAAAGAAATTGGAAGTTAATTTATAGATCTGTACACATATCCTGGGTGAACTCTAACTAGTACTAATATCAACAGACCTTCAATGTCAATACATTGAAAATCAATATTCAGATTTTGAGTTACATACTGCTTCATATTAGTTCCACTGGGTGTAGTGCAGGCTATGCCAATGCCAATACAAGATCGCCCCTCCGCTGCTCGCATAAATTCCTTTTGTCTGCTTCGAACCTCCTGATGCAGGATTCTCGGCGCGGGAGAAATGATGAACAGATGGGTGTGACTGATGTAAATATACGAATAAACTTGGTCTTCCTAATAGTTTTATAACACTTTTTAATATGCGGTTGGAATTCACATTTTTAAACAATACTGGTACAACGGAGCATGTCATACATCTGTCCGCTGCAACTTATATCTTCAGAGAGATAGCAAACTTATTCCCCAGTGATGATTTTTAAAATTTGCATAAAAATTTTTATATTTCTGACATCATAATGTTCCACTTAGAACAACATTGGAGGTGGCTGATACTGGAATTAATCAATTGAAGAGTGCATCTCTTCTCTTTTTTGTATCAAAACATTGTCTTTGCCACAAAACAAAAGAAAAGAATGAAGAAAGAAACAATAATAATATGAGTCATCATAACTTCAACCATTCTCTTATTTTCTGCATTGTGTAACTATGAACACAAAATAAAGTACTCATAGAATAAAGCTACAACAATTTGGAACATTATTAAACATGAAGAAACCAAAAATATTGATGTGAATGATATGGAGTTCCCAGAAAATAACTCTGGCAGAAATGACGACACACTGAATTCACTGTCTGAGTTTTACAAGACACGGTTTATGAGCAACTTTCAATGCAATCTTCAGAGATATAGCAAACTGATTCCCCAGTGATGGTTTTTAAAATTTGCATAACATTTTTTTATATTTCTGACATCATAATGTTCCACTTAGAACAACACTGGAGTTGGCTGAATGGCAACCACTGATAGTGACCTGCTAAAGGATCTGTGGTGAAATAAATAAACTATCAGTAATAAAAATACAATCAATATGAAGCTTAGCCAAAGAATGCAGTTTTTTGCGTAACCTATTGGTATAATGAAGTCCATATCTACCTGCACAATATTCAGAACACCTTTGGGGACTCCAACTTCAGTTAAAATTTCTGCTAACAGAATAGCAGTCAGAGGTGTTAGCTGTGAAGGTTTGTATACCATTGTATTTCCACAAGCCAAAGCCGGGGCTACCTATAAGATATTGAAACACAGAAAAATAATATGCACATATCTGTGAGCTTATCTGGAGAAATTATGTTCCCTAGGTTATATCAGAATGTATTTCTGGATATCACAACAAAACATTTTTTATGAAGAAGTCCACAAAACAAACATTATTATGTTAACAGTATGAGGATACTGAACAAATTTATGTGAACAGTTATCCAAAAAACTATGCTAATGTGAATACAAGATTAAATCATTGGCATGTTTATGTAATGAATGTAGAAACAACATTGAGGTACTATAACAATAAGAACAGGAAGGAAAAAACATATGAACCACATGCTTATTTTTACCTCTACATCTAAACACATATTTCTAAATCTACATCTATACTCTGCATACCACTGTGAAGAGCATGGCAGAGGGTAAGTCCCCCTGTACCAGTTATTAGGGTTTCTTCCCATTGCATTCAATGTATGGAGCATGGGAAGAATTATTCTTTGAATGCCTCAGTGTATGCTGTAATTGTTCTAATCTTATCCTCATGATCCCTATGTGAGTTATATGTAGCTGGTTGTAGTACATTCCTGAAGTTACCATTTAAAGCTAGTTCTTGAAACTTTGTTAGTGGACCTGCTTGGGATAATTTACATCTATCTTCAAGAATGTGGCAGTTTAGTTTCTTCAGTACTTCTGTGACACTTTCCCATGAATCAAACAAACCTCTGACCATTCGTTCTGCCCTTCCCTGTTCAGTAGCCCTGTTAGATCTATTGGGTACAGGTCCCACATGCTTGAGCAATATTCTAGAATGGGTCACAAAAGTGATTTATAAACAATCTCTTTTGTAGACTGATTGCACTTCCCCAATATTCTACCACTAAACTGAAGTCCACCATTTGGTTTACCCACAACTGAGCCTATGTGATCATTCCATTTTATATCCCTACAAAGTATTATACCCAGGTATTCATATGAGTTGGCCAATTTCAAGAGTGACTTATTGATACAATATTCATAGGATAGCATGTTTCTTCATTTTGTGAATTGCACAATTTTACATTTTTGAACATTTAAAGCAAGTTGCCAATCTCTGCACCACTTTGAAATCTTATCAAGATCTGAGTGAATATTTATGCAGCTTCTTTCAGACAGCACTTCATTGTAGATTACTACATCATTTGCAAAAAGCCTCAGGTTACTATTAATATTTCTAAAAACCACTATTAAGTGTGTGTCATGGAGTACTCATCACGGTACCACATATTAGGGTGTCTTCTCGTTCCAACCACATAGGCATGCGGGAACAATGACTGCTTAAATGCCTCTGTCCATGCTGTAAATAGACTAACTTTGATTTTACTGAGCCTGTCAATTCAGGTTTTTCAACGTTTCCATGACACTTTCCCATGAGTCAAACAAATTAGTATCCATTTGTGATGCTCTCCTTCGTTTTACATGTTCAATATCCCCTGCTAATCCTATTTAGTATGTGTCCAATGCATTATATTCTTCTAAGGTGTGAAACAAGAGTGATTTGTAGGCAGTCTCCTTTGTAGACCGGCTGTTTTTTTACCAGTATTGTATCAATAAACCTGTCTTACCTATGACACAGCCTGTATGATCACTGCATTTCATATCCCTACAAATTGCTATCACCAGGTCAGTTGACCGATTTTAAAAGTGCATCACTGATATTGTAACCATTGGATACCACATTTTTTCATTCTGAGGAATGTATAATTTTACATTCTTGTGCATTTAAAGCAAGTTGCTGATTTTTGCACCACTTTGAAATCTTATTAAGATTTGCGTGAATATTTCTGCAGTTCTTTTCCAAACAGTACTTCATTACAGATCACTGCATGATATGTGAAAAGTATGACATTGCTATTAATGCTGTCTGCCATGTCATTAATGTACAATGTGAACAATGTGTTCCAACACACTTCCCTGTGGAATGTCTGAAATTACTTCTACTTCTGTCAATTCTCCATCCAAGATAACACACTGTGTCTTGCCGACCAAGAAATCCTCAACTTAGTCATAAAGTTTGCTTGATATCCGACACAATCATACCTGTGTCAAATGTCAAACTTCATAGTAAAAGATCCAGTGTTTAAGTTTCTTAGGTAAAATTTGAAATTTCAACATCTAAAACTTCAGCTTTTTCTTTTGCCATTCCAGTAATCTTTTTTTTTTTTAATTTTTTAGTGCATTTTGGTTTCTTGAATTGTTTTTCTTTTAAGATTGGCCACTTCATTTTCATCAGACTACTTCTTTTTTAAAGGCTTCTGTTCTTTTTGATGAAGCCTTGTTCACAGCTAGTATTTTTCATTTGTAATGTCCACATTCAGTTGTTTCTCACTATTAAGTAAACCACCTAATGATTATAATGCACTGTAAACACTTCTTTCTGTAATAACTGTATCTTCTTATATTTTTTCAACTAAAACTGTGTTAACAGGGAAAGTTCTTTCAACTACATGTTTCTTTGAAACTTACATGACAGCTTCTGCATGAACTTCATGAAGTGATGGTTCGCACTTTGCAGTAAATTCATGAGAAAGTGTTCAAGTTTGTCCTCCTTAGGATTGAATTGTTCAGTCGTTTTTCAGAATATTCACAAAATTTAAAGTATTCTCTCTTCCCTATGTCAGCTGTTCAGTTGTGTGATTTGTTTTTTGACACAAATTCTTCCAATGCAGTTCTCACTAGAGAATTTCTCAAAATAGAGCTCTGCATAATTTCGGATGATAAACATGAGCCATCTGTGACTATCTTTAATTTCAAAGGATTCTTCTCAGCAATTTTTAGATACAAACTTTACAAAATACCTGTGCACTTATTTCTGAAAATAGGATAAACTTTTCTAAGTAGCTCTTTCTAGCAGCAGTGGCATCAAATCCAATTTCGACAAAATGACTTATTTCATAATTACATGCTTTGGCACCATCAGTAGCAAGTCATTTGCCAGAATTTGTCACCATTTCCATATCAGTTTTCTTTATGAACTGAGAAGCAATGCTATTCACTGAACAGAACAAATATTTGTACAAAAAGGAGAGGTGAAAGTCATTTGTCTGATACTTGGTTAAAAACTCCTCAAGGTCAATTGATAATGATGTAAGAAATTTGTGTCTCGCACACAGGAATTTATCTTCTAAGTAATGTTTAATTTTTTTAAAGTTTTTACTTTAAGGTAGTCTTTAAGTACTTTAGCAACATGCTTTTTCAAATGTGGAAAAGTTCAAGTGCTCTTTCCATGACTTCAATATTTCCAACATATCTTAAAGAACAACATTTGAGAGGAAACTTGGAAAACCCTACGATATTTGTGATGGTTGTCCTCCTTGATGGAAAATCCTTCATAAAGTATCAGATCACCCCAAGAAATTCATGAACATTCTGACTACTTTTATTATGAACAGTTTTCAAAGCTCTATTCACTAAATAAAGTGAGTAAGTGTCACAATGAAACATTTGTGGTTGATTATCTTCTTTATTGATTGGAAATGCTTGCAAATCATGCATCATTTTCAAGTTCACATTTGCCCCATCAATTGAAATATGGTTATACTTTCAGGTGACAAATTCAAACCATCCAGACTTGAAACTTCCTGGCAGATTAAAACTGTGTGCCGGACTGAGACTCAAACTCGGGACCTTGCCTTTCGTGGACAAGTACTCTACCATCTGAGCTACCCAAGTATGACTCGCGAACCATCCTCACAGCTCCAATTCTGCCAGTATCTCGACTCCTACCTTTCAAACTTCACAGAAGCTCTTATGCAAAACTTGAAGAACTAGCACTCCTGGAAGAAAGGATATTGCAGAGGCATGGCTTAGCCACAGCCTGGGGGATGTTTCCAGAATGAGATTTTCATTCTGCAGTGGAGTGTGCACCGATATGAAACTTCCTGGCAGATTAAAACTGTGGCCCGAGTTCGAGTCTCAGTCCGGCACACAGTTTTAATCTGCCAGGAAGTTTCATATCAGTGCACACTCTGCTGCAGAGTGAAAATCTTGTTCTGGAAACATCCAGAATTGCTAGGAAGCTTGACTGCAAATCAGAAGATGTGGCAGAATTCAAAAACATATGGATTAAATATCTTGTAGATACAGATAAATTCTGTTCATCCCAGAAATGAGTCACCACATCCATGTGTCCTATGACACACAAAAGAATCCAACTTTCCGGACTTTGTTAGCTAGGAGATTCTGGAAATGAGGGTCAAGTCCACAAGTGATTATATACGACAACTTACGTTAGTGTTGCTATTTTTTTGGCATGCATGCTATCAGGAAAAATAATTTGGATTATGTCTGTTATGTTTCCAGAGCTTCTTACAGGAGAAAGATACACGAGTTTATTCATAGCCATAGGATTTCAGATTTTACTGTCTCATCAATAACTAATAAATTTTTCAATGAGTTTGTTTTGGAGCTCTCTTCAACTTAAGTTCTAGAGGTTGCAGCAGGAGCAAGTGATTTAATTCATTACTACCATTCAAATTCTGTTCAGAAGAAACTTGTGAGAGCATTTTTTATACTACAGCAAAAGACAACTTGCTTTTTTGCCTTGAAATTAAAGAATGGACCAACACTGCATGTCTCCTCTTTCATGTGTGTTTATATGTGAAATGCCACTGACACTAATGTCAAAGTGAAATTTGCACAAAATGCTTAACAGATGCCAAGTCATAAGTCTGTGAGTAGTTCTAATAAGGCATGGAAAATGTTTTGGCTAGCAAGAACTCAATTTTACTCTGATAGCCCTTGTTGGAATTGTGTGAACAATGTATTTCGTATGAGACAGTGGCAAAGTGCGTCATATGAAATATAATAGACCTCTCTAGTGCTATTGTATGCTCTGAGTTTGTGTGTGTAGTATACTGTTCCTTGGTTGTTGTGTTCGATGTATTTTACCTGGAAATGCAAATATAGTTACTGGCACTAAATGTCTTTTACTCACTATTACTTATTCAACTGTGTCAACTCTAATAGGTTATGGGCCCAGTGATGCATTTGGAGTAAGTATATACATAATATAATAGCGAGAAAGTATTAGAAAAGATCCAAGTAGTGTATTTGTGTGAAGTACGAGTTACCCTTACAAGACAAACGCAACTCTTTTGTATTATTCTTTATGTCAAGAAAGATCAAAGTTACCATTAAAATGAGCATGGCACAAATTTTGCACATTGGAAGACTTATGGGTTGCAAAAACTATGCAACGTGGAAATTTGCAGTAGAAGCTTATTTACATTTGGACGACTTATGAGATGTGGTGGATGAGACAATGAAATCTCCAGATCAGAATTATTTAAGTAAGTTTAGGACAGCAAAATCAAAGTTGATATTACTAGTAGACTCAGTGAATTATGTTCACGTTGCAAAAGCTGTGACAGCAAAAGAACTATGGGACAAATTACAAAGTTCACTTGAGGATGGAGGTCTTACAAGGACAGTAGGATTATTACTTGAGTTAATTACCACTCAGCTGGATAAATGCAAGAGTGTAGACAAATATGTCAAAAAAATAATAGCCACGTCGAACCGACTGACAAGGGGAAGGCCTCAGACACGGCCAACCGATTCGGCTCATATTTGGCAGGTCGCTTGCATACAACCTAAAAGGAAGGAATCTAAGATATTTTGGGTCAACACCCCCGCGTTTTTGAGAAAATCATCCCTAAAGGTTATGACAAGCAATCGACTTAAAATTGGTGGGATCGATAGATAATAGTAAATAGAGCATTTTTCATCATCAGGTATGGGGTCTGAAAACGCATACTTTCCCAGAAATCGAGGTAAGAAACTTCTATAGCTGCCGCTTCTGTACCCGCATGGTAAATGTTTTTCGCCGACAGCACCAATGGGGGGGGGGGGGGGGGGGGGGGGGGAAGTTGTTATATTAACTTAATTATGTTGTTAAATTAACTTAATTATGTCATGTATTGGAAAATTTGACTCGTTCCACATCATTACGAAATATCGTATTCATGATCCATGGAACTGGTATTAATCTAATTTAATCTAATCTGATCAGAGAGCCAGTGGAACAATCAACAAACGAACTTGAAAGGCGGGTGTCATGTTACGTCCGCAACGACCAAACACACCGATCAAAAAAAATAAAAAAAATAAAAAATTAAAAAAAAAAAAACGGCGAAGGTAACTGGCTGGGAATCGGAGAACCTGGGTTTGAATCTCGAAGAAACCTAGCAGATGATGTTCTTTTCGTTTGTATGGTTAAGGAGGAATAGGAGGGTTAATAAGGTAAGTAAATCAATAAGGAATGCTAATAATAAGGTAGGCAAATAAATTTCTCAAACCTCTTGGGATAGTAAACAACTAAAATGTTACTCCAGGTCACTTTACAATGCCTCTTCCAGTCACCGTTACGTGTCCTCACTTTTCTGCGAACAACTAGACGGATGGTAAATGTCATATAAACATTCAAAACAAATATACTCATGTCACCAAGAACATCTAATGAATGCAATCTTTCGACAGCTACATTGTACCTTCCGAAGAGTCCTCCGAAAACAAACTTGGTTTACATTTTAAAAAATGTCTTTTTCAGGAATTAATTTTGATGCGTACCACGCATATGATATCATTGCCTGAAAAATTGGTGCTGAAAGTTGGTTATGAATTATGCTGTGAACAGTTATTGCATCCATGCGGTTGTGCAATTTCCAGAACCACACTGCAATTCTGAAGCCTGGAAATAAAGTTTTTAACCTGGTGATAGAAATAAACATCACACGGCTGGCACATTGGTGTGCAGTTTCGTTCCTTGTAAACACACGAAAACCTTAGGCAACACTTTTCGAGAGGCTGTGATGGCATATTGCGCCGTGTACGAATGTGTTTGTTTTTACTACCAGCTGCAACAAGGGTTTGTTTTTCTCCCTTATGCGATAACGTGCGTCGAATGTTCACTCGATACTCGCATCCTGTTTGATTAGTGTTGGTCACGTAATCACTATTAAAACCAGTCATAAGTGATGCCGTTTGCATGCTGAAAAGAGCTGCCACTTTCTGTATATCTTCTATATTTTGTACCTCCTTATGAGAGACGCATTTAGTGACGTGCCGAATTTTATACTCCAATTTGAAATTTCTTGCCCAAGATAATGATGCAGCAAACGTAAAATCCTTGTTGGCCGTATATTGAAGCACTGCACCTGCAGCCAACTCCTGAAGTGTTCTCGTTGTTACATTCTTGTTACGACAACGAGATTCGACAAATCGGTCGTATGTCCACTTATTTATCGCCTGGTATCTTGTTCCTCCTTTAACGATATCACTTTCCCACAATTTCAAGTCCTTCCTCCTTTTCAGGGCTGTTGTTGCTCCATTCTTTTGCAGTGTTTGTAAGTTCCAATTTGGATGATTCCTGGCTAGCGCTACCGCCTTTACTTTTACTTCAAGGGGTATAGCACCGTAGTTCAATCGTTTAGTAACCGGTTCGTAATACTCATCGGGAACAGATGAAGCACATATTCCCTGTGACATGGAGATTTCCAAAGTGTTATGACCATTTTGCGATTCACTAGTCGCGATATCTTCCACTGAATCACCTTTTGTTTCGCCTTCACGGTACAATACTTCAGTATCAACAAAAGTCATTTCGTTCGTCAGCTCCACACATCGCTCGACGATAGCTACTCCTATCAATTTAGAACAATGAGAAACAGCGCTGCTTGCTTCCGATAGTGCATTGATAATGCATGTGTCTTGCAACACTTTTACAAACCAAAACACAGCGTCGGTAACCTCCCGCTTGCCATTGTCTGTGACAGGCTCCCAACTATATTTTACAGCACTAGTCGAAGGGTGTACATCCTCCATTATTCAGATTATGCACCTGAAAGATGACACAACAAACAATAACTAGTTACTACGGCATAAACAGGTAGAACACTGTATTCATTCACAAAACTTACTTCATTCGGCGCATTAACAATGGTAAAATGACTGCATGTATCCGCGAGGTTCGCGGCAGCCTAATGACGGAAAACAACTCTATTAGGCTCGTGCTGGACACCTTCACTCTTCCATGTTCATAACTATGCCCTTCTTATTATTATCATTCATTATTGATTTACTTACCTTATTAATCCTCCTATCACTGTTAGTTGAGATATGGAAACATACAAACGAAAAGAATAACATCCGCTAGGTTTCTTCGAGATTTAAACACGATTTTTCCAATGCAGTTCTCACTAGAGAATTTCTCAAAATAGAGCTCTGCATAATTTCGGATGATAAACATGAGCCATCTGTGACTATCTTTAATTTCAAAGGATTCTTCTCAGCAATTTTTAGATACAAACTTTACAAAATACCTGTGCACTTATTTCTGAAAATAGGATAAACTTTTCTAAGTAGCTCTTTCTAGCAGCAGTGGCATCAAATCCAATTTCGACAAAATGACTTATTTCATAATTACATGCTTTGGCACCATCAGTAGCAAGTCATTTGCCAGAATTTGTCACCATTTCCATATCAGTTTTCTTTATGAACTGAGAAGCAATGCTATTCACTGAACAGAACAAATATTTGTACAAAAAGGAGAGGTGAAAGTCATTTGTCTGATACTTGGTTAAAAACTCCTCAAGGTCAATTGATAATGATGTAAGAAATTTGTGTCTCGCACACAGGAATTTATCTTCTAAGTAATGTTTAATTTTTTTAAAGTTTTTACTTTAAGGTAGTCTTTAAGTACTTTAGCAACATGCTTTTTCAAATGTGGAAAAGTTCAAGTGCTCTTTCCATGACTTCAATATTTCCAACATATCTTAAAGAACAACATTTGAGAGGAAACTTGGAAAACCCTACGATATTTGTGATGGTTGTCCTCCTTGATGGAAAATCCTTCATAAAGTATCAGATCACCCCAAGAAATTCATGAACATTCTGACTACTTTTATTATGAACAGTTTTCAAAGCTCTATTCACTAAATAAAGTGAGTAAGTGTCACAATGAAACATTTGTGGTTGATTATCTTCTTTATTGATTGGAAATGCTTGCAAATCATGCATCATTTTCAAGTTCACATTTGCCCCATCAATTGAAATATGGTTATACTTTCAGGTGACAAATTCAAACCATCCAGACTTGAAACTTCCTGGCAGATTAAAACTGTGTGCCGGACTGAGACTCAAACTCGGGACCTTGCCTTTCGTGGACAAGTACTCTACCATCTGAGCTACCCAAGTATGACTCGCGAACCATCCTCACAGCTCCAATTCTGCCAGTATCTCGACTCCTACCTTTCAAACTTCACAGAAGCTCTTATGCAAAACTTGAAGAACTAGCACTCCTGGAAGAAAGGATATTGCAGAGGCATGGCTTAGCCACAGCCTGGGGGATGTTTCCAGAATGAGATTTTCATTCTGCAGTGGAGTGTGCACCGATATGAAACTTCCTGGCAGATTAAAACTGTGGCCCGAGTTCGAGTCTCAGTCCGGCACACAGTTTTAATCTGCCAGGAAGTTTCATATCAGTGCACACTCTGCTGCAGAGTGAAAATCTTGTTCTGGAAACATCCAGAATTGCTAGGAAGCTTGACTGCAAATCAGAAGATGTGGCAGAATTCAAAAACATATGGATTAAATATCTTGTAGATACAGATAAATTCTGTTCATCCCAGAAATGAGTCACCACATCCATGTGTCCTATGACACACAAAAGAATCCAACTTTCCGGACTTTGTTAGCTAGGAGATTCTGGAAATGAGGGTCAAGTCCACAAGTGATTATATACGACAACTTACGTTAGTGTTGCTATTTTTTTGGCATGCATGCTATCAGGAAAAATAATTTGGATTATGTCTGTTATGTTTCCAGAGCTTCTTACAGGAGAAAGATACACGAGTTTATTCATAGCCATAGGATTTCAGATTTTACTGTCTCATCAATAACTAATAAATTTTTCAATGAGTTTGTTTTGGAGCTCTCTTCAACTTAAGTTCTAGAGGTTGCAGCAGGAGCAAGTGATTTAATTCATTACTACCATTCAAATTCTGTTCAGAAGAAACTTGTGAGAGCATTTTTTATACTACAGCAAAAGACAACTTGCTTTTTTGCCTTGAAATTAAAGAATGGACCAACACTGCATGTCTCCTCTTTCATGTGTGTTTATATGTGAAATGCCACTGACACTAATGTCAAAGTGAAATTTGCACAAAATGCTTAACAGATGCCAAGTCATAAGTCTGTGAGTAGTTCTAATAAGGCATGGAAAATGTTTTGGCTAGCAAGAACTCAATTTTACTCTGATAGCCCTTGTTGGAATTGTGTGAACAATGTATTTCGTATGAGACAGTGGCAAAGTGCGTCATATGAAATATAATAGACCTCTCTAGTGCTATTGTATGCTCTGAGTTTGTGTGTGTAGTATACTGTTCCTTGGTTGTTGTGTTCGATGTATTTTACCTGGAAATGCAAATATAGTTACTGGCACTAAATGTCTTTTACTCACTATTACTTATTCAACTGTGTCAACTCTAATAGGTTATGGGCCCAGTGATGCATTTGGAGTAAGTATATACATAATATAATAGCGAGAAAGTATTAGAAAAGATCCAAGTAGTGTATTTGTGTGAAGTACGAGTTACCCTTACAAGACAAACGCAACTCTTTTGTATTATTCTTTATGTCAAGAAAGATCAAAGTTACCATTAAAATGAGCATGGCACAAATTTTGCACATTGGAAGACTTATGGGTTGCAAAAACTATGCAACGTGGAAATTTGCAGTAGAAGCTTATTTACATTTGGACGACTTATGAGATGTGGTGGATGAGACAATGAAATCTCCAGATCAGAATTATTTAAGTAAGTTTAGGACAGCAAAATCAAAGTTGATATTACTAGTAGACTCAGTGAATTATGTTCACGTTGCAAAAGCTGTGACAGCAAAAGAACTATGGGACAAATTACAAAGTTCACTTGAGGATGGAGGTCTTACAAGGACAGTAGGATTATTACTTGAGTTAATTACCACTCAGCTGGATAAATGCAAGAGTGTAGACAAATATGTCAAAAAAATAATAGCCACGTCGAACCGACTGACAAGGGGAAGGCCTCAGACACGGCCAACCGATTCGGCTCATATTTGGCAGGTCGCTTGCATACAACCTAAAAGGAAGGAATCTAAGATATTTTGGGTCAACACCCCCGCGTTTTTGAGAAAATCATCCCTAAAGGTTATGACAAGCAATCGACTTAAAATTGGTGGGATCGATAGATAATAGTAAATAGAGCATTTTTCATCATCAGGTATGGGGTCTGAAAACGCATACTTTCCCAGAAATCGAGGTAAGAAACTTCTATAGCTGCCGCTTCTGTACCCGCATGGTAAATGTTTTTCGCCGACAGCACCAATGGGGGGGGGGGGGGGGGGGGGGGAAGTTGTTATATTAACTTAATTATGTTGTTAAATTAACTTAATTATGTCATGTATTGGAAAATTTGACTCGTTCCACATCATTACGAAATATCGTATTCATGATCCATGGAACTGGTATTAATCTAATTTAATCTAATCTGATCAGAGAGCCAGTGGAACAATCAACAAACGAACTTGAAAGGCGGGTGTCATGTTACGTCCGCAACGACCAAACACACCGATCAAAAAAAATAAAAAAAATAAAAAATTAAAAAAAAAAAAACGGCGAAGGTAACTGGCTGGGAATCGGAGAACCTGGGTTTGAATCTCGAAGAAACCTAGCAGATGATGTTCTTTTCGTTTGTATGGTTAAGGAGGAATAGGAGGGTTAATAAGGTAAGTAAATCAATAAGGAATGCTAATAATAAGGTAGGCAAATAAATTTCTCAAACCTCTTGGGATAGTAAACAACTAAAATGTTACTCCAGGTCACTTTACAATGCCTCTTCCAGTCACCGTTACGTGTCCTCACTTTTCTGCGAACAACTAGACGGATGGTAAATGTCATATAAACATTCAAAACAAATATACTCATGTCACCAAGAACATCTAATGAATGCAATCTTTCGACAGCTACATTGTACCTTCCGAAGAGTCCTCCGAAAACAAACTTGGTTTACATTTTAAAAAATGTCTTTTTCAGGAATTAATTTTGATGCGTACCACGCATATGATATCATTGCCTGAAAAATTGGTGCTGAAAGTTGGTTATGAATTATGCTGTGAACAGTTATTGCATCCATGCGGTTGTGCAATTTCCAGAACCACACTGCAATTCTGAAGCCTGGAAATAAAGTTTTTAACCTGGTGATAGAAATAAACATCACACGGCTGGCACATTGGTGTGCAGTTTCGTTCCTTGTAAACACACGAAAACCTTAGGCAACACTTTTCGAGAGGCTGTGATGGCATATTGCGCCGTGTACGAATGTGTTTGTTTTTACTACCAGCTGCAACAAGGGTTTGTTTTTCTCCCTTATGCGATAACGTGCGTCGAATGTTCACTCGATACTCGCATCCTGTTTGATTAGTGTTGGTCACGTAATCACTATTAAAACCAGTCATAAGTGATGCCGTTTGCATGCTGAAAAGAGCTGCCACTTTCTGTATATCTTCTATATTTTGTACCTCCTTATGAGAGACGCATTTAGTGACGTGCCGAATTTTATACTCCAATTTGAAATTTCTTGCCCAAGATAATGATGCAGCAAACGTAAAATCCTTGTTGGCCGTATATTGAAGCACTGCACCTGCAGCCAACTCCTGAAGTGTTCTCGTTGTTACATTCTTGTTACGACAACGAGATTCGACAAATCGGTCGTATGTCCACTTATTTATCGCCTGGTATCTTGTTCCTCCTTTAACGATATCACTTTCCCACAATTTCAAGTCCTTCCTCCTTTTCAGGGCTGTTGTTGCTCCATTCTTTTGCAGTGTTTGTAAGTTCCAATTTGGATGATTCCTGGCTAGCGCTACCGCCTTTACTTTTACTTCAAGGGGTATAGCACCGTAGTTCAATCGTTTAGTAACCGGTTCGTAATACTCATCGGGAACAGATGAAGCACATATTCCCTGTGACATGGAGATTTCCAAAGTGTTATGACCATTTTGCGATTCACTAGTCGCGATATCTTCCACTGAATCACCTTTTGTTTCGCCTTCACGGTACAATACTTCAGTATCAACAAAAGTCATTTCGTTCGTCAGCTCCACACATCGCTCGACGATAGCTACTCCTATCAATTTAGAACAATGAGAAACAGCGCTGCTTGCTTCCGATAGTGCATTGATAATGCATGTGTCTTGCAACACTTTTACAAACCAAAACACAGCGTCGGTAACCTCCCGCTTGCCATTGTCTGTGACAGGCTCCCAACTATATTTTACAGCACTAGTCGAAGGGTGTACATCCTCCATTATTCAGATTATGCACCTGAAAGATGACACAACAAACAATAACTAGTTACTACGGCATAAACAGGTAGAACACTGTATTCATTCACAAAACTTACTTCATTCGGCGCATTAACAATGGTAAAATGACTGCATGTATCCGCGAGGTTCGCGGCAGCCTAATGACGGAAAACAACTCTATTAGGCTCGTGCTGGACACCTTCACTCTTCCATGTTCATAACTATGCCCTTCTTATTATTATCATTCATTATTGATTTACTTACCTTATTAATCCTCCTATCACTGTTAGTTGAGATATGGAAACATACAAACGAAAAGAATAACATCCGCTAGGTTTCTTCGAGATTTAAACACGATTTTTCCAATTCCCAGCCAGTTACCTTGGCCGTTGCGCTATCGGTGCTGTCGGCGAAAAGCGTTTACCATGTGGGTACAGAAACGGCAGTTATAAAAGTTTCTTTCCTCGATTTCTGGAAAAGTTTGCGTTTGCGGACACCATACCTGATTATGAAAAATTCTCTATTTACAATTATCTATCGATCACTCCACTTTGAGTCGATTGCTCATTATAACCTTTAGGGGTGATTTTCTCAAAACTGAGAGTGTGTTGACCCAAAATATCTTAGATTCCTTAGTTTTAGGTTGTACACAAGCGACCTGCCAAGTTTGAGCTGAATCGGTTGGCCGTGTCTGAGACCTTTCCCTTGTGAGAAACATTGGGTTTGAGATCACTGTCGAATGGATAGGGACACTACTGTTGGTAGGACTGCCCAAAAGATATGCGCCTATGATTATGGGGCTGCAAAGCTCCGATATACCTATCACGGGCGACAGTGTTAAAGTGAAAATCCTACAGGATGTAAAGAGTACTTCAAGCTGTCATGTATTGGAGAAGGAAACTGCATCTATTCTTTATTCAAAAAACACAAGGAAGAAATCAGTGAGGTGCTATAGACATCAGAAGAAAGGGAATATTGTATCTCAGTGCAGAGAAAAAGTAAACCAAAGGTCAGACATGTTGCTGGTTGCCCAGACAGAAGGACCATTAATAAAGGTAAGACACCCTCATGTTTTTACTCTTTTGGAGATGTTGGTAATCGTCAACTAGAATGGATTTTAGACTCAGGTGGATCTGTGCATTTTGTTAAAGACAAATCTCTTCTTTATGATGTTAAAGGATAGAAGTCATATAGGAATATCTTCTGTTGATGGCAGCAAGCTCCGATGTCATTTGGCTGGGAAACTAGACCTACATGTAAGTGTAAATGGTGAATGGGATATGGTTACAGCACATGATGTTCATTATGTAAAAAATGTTGTCACTAACCTACTGTCTGTAGGGGAAATTTTCGAGAAGGAAAATACAGTCATTTCTGACATGCAGAGAGCAAGATTAATCAACAAAAATGGTGAAGTTATAACTACAGCAAGTAACAAAAGGGATATTTTTAAGCTGGATACTTTTGACAGTAAACACAGAAATGTTAGTCTTTCAGTATACTCAGTGGAAGATTTTTTATGGCACCGCAGACTTGGACACCTAAATAGAAACAGTATGTCTTTAATGAGGGATTTGGTAAAGGGAATACAGACTTATAGTGTATCCAAGGACCCTTGTGAGATATGCATAAAAGGAAAACAAGCGAGGCTACCTTTTAAGAACAGTAAAAGTAAATCTGCAGGGGTCTTACAGTTAATCCATACAGATGAATGTGGCCCGATGGAGTGCAAATCCATAGGTGGGAGTTATTATTTTTTTACATTTATTGACGATTATTCACAATATACTCATATTTATTTTCTTAGTTCCAAAGACCAAGTGAGTGACACTTTTGAGGAATATCATAATATGGTTGAAAGGTGGAGGGCAAAGAAGATTAAGATCATCAGGTCTGATAACAGGAGAGAATATGTTAACCAGAAACTGAAGACACTTCTGGCAAAAAATGGGAATCAGGCATCAAACTACCATAACATACAGCCCATCTCAAAACGGGGTTGCTCAGAGGGCTAATACGACCACTGTTGAAAAAGCAAGGAGCATGATAACTGATGCTGGATTATCAAAAGACTTTTGGACAAAGGCGGTACCAACGGCCATATATTTGAACAATAGACCACCTACAAAAGCATTAAGGAAAACAACCCCCTATAAGATATGGGTAGGAAGGAAACCTGAACTAAGCAATATAAGGGTTTTTGGGTGTAATGCAATGGCGCATGTTCCAAAACAGCTGAGAGCAAAATGGGACCCAAAATCTAAAAAGTATATTTTTGTAGGCTATTGTGAGAATTCAAAGGGCTATCAATTAATGGATCCATTGGATAAAAGAATAGTTACAAGCAGAAATGTAGTATTCTTTGAAAATAGAAAGGGGCCTGAAGAGGGCAAGACTACTAAATTAACTGCACCTAGTTCTGAGAGTGAAACCTTATCTGAAGAAAGAGAAAGTGAAGAACAGGAAAAGGATAGTCAAAGGCAAATGCAGACTATTTATGATGACAATGCGTTCGAGGATGAACAAAATGAAGAGAACAATGTAAGGCATTCTTCTCACGTACCAAAACCGAAAGAATATTCAGATGTATGTAACCCAGTCTTTTAATGATGAGCCAGCAACAACAGAAGAAGCAATAAACGGTCTGTAGCCACTACGTAGCTCCATTCTATTAATGATAGGCTCATTCGTATTCTTCATGTTCAACTTTATTCTGAAGCAATGAGCCAGGCATTAGCATAGAAAATCTAAGACAAAACAAACACAAAGCAAAGAGTAAATGATTATGTGCACACTAGAGTCTTTGCCGCTGCCCCTGCACTGTGCACATGCAACTATTCGTCTGCGTGCTCCCACACAGCCCCCTCCCTGAAGTCTTTGCCGCTGCCCCTGCACTGTGCACATGCAACTATTCGTCTGTGTGCTCCCACACAGCCCCCTCCCTGAAGAGCGGAGCTCCAGGAATGTGCGGAAACTTGTACTGGACCCTTCGCCAGGCTCTTGTGTGAATTTCTGGCTGTACTTCACCCATCGTCATATCCTCTCGCGGCTTCATCCGGCTCACTGTCCTACCATCCATTGCAGCCTGCAGGGGCTCCTTGTCTTGCTGCAGGCCTGCCTCCTCTTCTTGTCTTACATCTTCTAGAAGTAAGTGAGCCGGCTTCACCCAGTCTATTGACACAGTAACACATTTATTGCGAACTTGGATAGTCATGGCCTGGTCCGTATGGTGTAATACTTTATAAGGTCCAATATATGGCGGCGCAATGGAGTTCTGACTGCGTCGGTTCACAACATTACACGCGAGCATTTGCACAATTCTCGATGTACGAACGATGGCCTAACGCCATGCTGTGTCACTGGTTGTGGCCTAAGCTCAACCAGTTGAGCCCTTACTCTCGTTAACAAGTACGGTAGTTCTGTCTCACCTGTACTCTTCTGAAAAAACTCTCCGGGCAGGTGTAAGTCTTCCCCATTACTAATTCCACTGTAGATGCTCCGAGGTCGGGTTTGAAAACATTGCGTAAGCCTAGTAACACTAGTGGCAATGCTGCTGACCAATTCTCGCCATGGCACATTAACGCGGCCTTAAGTGTTCGGTGCCACCGCTCTACCATGCCGTTGCTTTCCGGATGATAACTTGTGGTACGGTGACGGCGGAACCCGCATATGTTTGCCAGCTCCAGGAACCAAGGAGGATTTGAACTGATGTCCTTGGTCTGTCGTGACATGTACCGGACATCCAAACCATGCTATCCACGTCGTCAAGAACGCCAACTGGCTGTCTCTGCTGACATGTCTGAAATGGGGATTGCTTCTGCCCATCTCGTAAATCTGTCAATTGCTGTCAATAAATACCAATAGCATTCGGACATTGGCAATGGTCCAACAATATTCAGATGCACATGTTCGAAATGACAAGTTGGCCCGTCAACTTTACCCACTGGCTTCTTCACATGGCGTCCCACTTTACATCACTGACAATCCAGACACATCTGTGCCCACTTCTGACAGTCTCTCTTAATTCCGGGCCACACAAAACGCTCTGTCATTAATTTTACAGTCGCTTGGGGTCCCGGATGAGCCAAACCATGTAACCCTTTGAATACTTCCCGGTGCAAACTCTCTGGCACAAAAGGTCTAGGCCGTCCCTGTGAGGTATCGCACCATAACTGTATTGTCTCATGTTCCGGACACAATTTTTTTAACTTCAACCTGATGGGCGTGGTCTGCCGAAAAACTTACAGTTGTGCATCATCCTTCTGCTCTCTCGCTACTGTAGCATAGTTCACTGAATACTTTATTGCTGCAACTCATGAGAAGTAACCTGCCACCATAGTCTCTGCCCCGTTAATATGTCGTAAATCAGTAGTAAACTGGCTTATATATTCCAGTTGCCTGAATTGTTTAGGTGACAAAGTATCCGTACACTTGCAGAATGCGGAAGTGAGTGGTTTGTGATCTGTAAACAATTTAAATGGTCTGGCTTCCACGTAAGGCCAGAAATACCTTATGGCTTCGCAAGCAGCCAGCAGCTCTCTATCATATGCACTCCAATTCTGCTGGGAGTTTCTTGGAGAAGAATCCTAAAGGCTGCCAGTGACCGGCAGTCCACTGATGCAACGCTGCCCCAATCGCCACCTGACTTGCATCAACAACAATAGCTAGCTTCGCATCTTTCTCTGGGTGAGCTAGTAAAACCACTTGCTTTAGGCTTTCCTTGATCTGCTCGAATGCATGCTGCATGCTTGCTGTCCATTGTAGCTTCTGATTTTTCTGGGTGTTCGTGCCCGTCAAAGCCTCCATGAGTGGTGCTTGTAAAGCTGCAGCTCCTGGCAGATGTCTGTGTTAAAAATTTAAAACACCTAGGAACCTCCGCAACTGTTGCAAATCTAACGGGCGAGGCAGCTGCTGTACAACCTCGACCTTCTCCTTCAAAGGACAGATGCCAGCTGCTGAGACTGTGTGACCCAGGTAAGTCACCTGATCTTTATGCAAACTGCATTTGGTATCATTTACCACTACACCATAAGTACGTAGCCTCTCGAAAACTGTCCGGAGGTGCTCTTCGTGGAGGGCTGCTGTCGCTGAGAACACCAGTATATCGTCTAAATACGCAAAAGTGAAATCTAGCCCTTGCAGCACCTCATCACTGAAACATTGCCATGTCTGTGCAGAATTTTTTAAACCAAATGGCATGCGTAAAAACTCAAAAAGACCGAAAGGTGTAGTGACTGCTGTCTCCAGTATGTCACTGTCAACCACCGGTATTTGGTGGTATGCTTTTTTACAATTGACTACACTGAAACATTCAGCTCCAGCCAATTTATTTGTAAAGTCGCGAATGTTGGGAACTGTATAATGATCAGGTATCATACGGGCATTGAACAACCTATAATCACCACAAGGTCTCCAACTTCCGTCTTTCTTCCGAACTAAATGTAAAGGCGAGGCCCATGCACTATCAGATCTTCGTATCACTCCCATTTACAACATCTCTTCAAACTCAGCTTTTGTGTCTGCAAATCTGTCTGGGGCCAACCTTCTCGATCTGAGGGAGACCGGAGGCCCGGGAACGGTGTTTATGTGGTGAACTGTTTGATGGGCCACCCTGGCTATTGGCTGCGCTGGCGGTTCTCTAAGTTGGCATACTTCTGTCACTTCAACCGAACCATGTACCTTCTCTGTGATTATTCCTACATGACCATGCACCACCTCTTTGCCCCTTCTAAGCTGTGATAACCGAATGTCCACCGCAATACCAAATGCATATAGAAAATCTGCTCCTGATATTCACTCTGTTACATCTGAAATGACAAAAGTCCAATGACAAATAATACTAGGTCATAAATTCACTTCTTTGACACAACTGCCATATGTCATTATGGGCTGTTTATTTGCAGCCTTGAGGCAAAACGATGTGCTGTCACTGAGGGAAGTACATTACCCCTTTGGCCACGTGCTGACATCAGACCCTGTGTCTATCAAATAATAACATGAAGCCATCACGTCCCGAACATAAAGTCGCCGAGATACCGTTAATAAAGAAACATCTGTACTTACTGTCTCCATGTTATTTACGCAGCGAGCATGATTGCATGGTAGAATGCACTTCGCTCCGAACTGGTAGGTCTCAACGCCTCCATCTGCCTCTGCAGCCCATCTAGCTGCTCCTTGAGTTTTTGAAGTTGTGTACCAGTAATAGTGCGCCGCTGCTTATTAACCGCCGCCGCTTCGTATTCTTTCGTCGTCGTCTCCACCTTTGCTATACTGAGAGAATTAGTTGGTTCAACCGTCGCATGAACCCTGTCAGCGAGTTGGAGTAGTGCTTGTATATCGTATCTGTCATTCGCTGCCACAGCTGCTCTTACTGCAGACGGAAGCTGTGCTGCCCAAACGGAATGAAGTGTAGTGTTCGAAAATTCATTTTCCGTCACGATTCCACGCAAATGCCTCCAATATTCAGAGGGAGTTCTGTCACCTCTACATTCACCTCACAACACCTGGCAGATTCTTTGATCTAGCAGTTTAGTAAGCCAGCTTATTAAAAAGCACTTCAATGTTATATATTGCTGTGTTTCCGGTGGCCGTCTAATTATCTCTTCAACCAATATCACTACCCTGGCATCCAGACTGTTTGCTGCTATCATGAACTATTCCCGGTCATCAGTTACCCGATTATGCATGAATGCCAGTTCTAACATGGAGAACCAAAGTTCCAGTTTATCGGCCAGGAATGGCAGCGGGCGTACTTTCATGTGTTGTCCCAGCGAATCCTCCTCTCGTATATGTGTTCCGGCTGTGGATTTTGTCCTGGTAATATCACTGTCCCACTCCACTGAATCCATTCCGTGGTGTTGAACGTCGTTCCATAACTCCCGAACCTGACCATGCAGCGTACCCTGCCGGTGTACTGAGCGTGCTGTAGAGTTGCCATTTGGAGTATCTTGTAGTGTACCTTCGTTATCCTTCTCCTCTGCCTCTTGCCGTAAGTGTTCTTTTGACTTTGGTGTCACCACTTTGTAGCCACTACATAGCTCCATTCTATTAAAGATAGACTTGTTCGTATTCTTAATGTTCAACTTTATTCTGAAGCAATGAGCCAGACATTAACATAGAACATCAAAGACAAAACAACCACAAAGCAAAGAGTAAATGATTATGTGCACACTAGAGTCTTTGCCGCTGCCCCTGTACTGTGCACACGCAACTATTCGCCCGCGTGCCCCCACAGGCCCAAACTCTCAAGAATGGAAAGAAGCAATGAATGGAGAGGGAATTGGATTCTTTATCTCAGAATGAAATTTTTGGATGGGTAAATATGCCAGCAGATAAGAAACCATCATAGGCAAGATGGGTATTCACTTTGAAGAGGCCCGAAAATTCATCACCAAGATATAAAGCATGACTTTTAATAAAAGGATGTTCACAACAACAAGGGATAGATTACAAAGAACCTTTTTCACCTGTAGTCAAGTATGCATCACTGAGTTATCTTTTAACCTTGGCAGCAAAATGAAATTTAACAGTTCATCATATGGATGTAAAAACAACATATTTAAATGGGAAATTGGAGGAGGAGATATATGTCATTCCACCAACAGAAGTCATGAAAACCATATCAGAAAGGGAAAAGATTTGGCGTTTGTGAAAAAGTATTTATGGACTTAAACAGAGTGGATATTGCTGGAATCGATGTCTACATGAAACTCTAATAAATATGAATATGAAGCAATCTAAGGCAGATCCCAGTATATACTATAAAAGGAGAAGAGAAGGGGTAATAATAATGTCAATATGGGTGGACGACTTCTTTATCCTGACTGAAAACGAAAGCCAAATGAGAATTTTTATGAAACAGCTGCAAACCAAGTTTAAGGTGCATGATGTGGGAGAAGTTAAAAGTTATTTAGGTATGCAGATCACTAAGGATGAGGAGAGACAAGAATTGAGCATAAATCGATCATCATATACAGAAAAAAATCTCAAAGAAATTTGGCATTAGTGACTGTAAACCCATAACTATTCCAATGGAAGGAGGAGTGAAGTTAAATATAAATGAGACAGATATGGAATGTGATGAGAATGTACCATATTTAGAAGCAGTAAGGAGTCTGTTATATTTGTCTCATATGTTATGACCCAACATTGCTTTTGCCACCAATGCAGTGAGCAGATAATTGCATAGACCCAATGGAAAAGCACTGGAAAGCCGTGAAAAGGATATTCCAATATCTAAGAGGAACTTCAAACCATGAATTAAGATACCGTAGAGAAGGTAATGCAAAACTAGAAGGCTACAGTGATGCAGACTGATGGAGTGAATTGGGAGATAGGCATTCCACTAATAGCTGCTGCTTTAAATTAATGGGGGCCCTCATTTCATGGTCCTCTCAAAAGTAAAAAAATGTTGCATTGAGTACAGTAGAGGCTGAGTATATGGAGTCATCTTACACCACACAAGGAGCATTGTGGCAAAGAACATTAATATGCGAAACAGAACCCAATTTAATTGTGGAACCTATAATGATCTTCTGTGACAATAAAGGAGCCATTAACCTAGCTAAAAATTATATCACTAGTGCTAGGACAAAACATACTGATATAAGGCACCATTTTATTCGGGACTACATAGAGTGACAGAACATCACTGTAGACTACCTGCCCACAGAATACATGTTGGCTGACCTCTGACAAAACCCTTGGACAAAGAGAAGTTTGAAAAGATTGTGGGGCTCTTTGGTTTATCTTGTGAAGGCAAACCACAAAATATATGTTCAACGGGGTGTTAGAATTGTGTGAAAAATATATTTCATATGAGACAGCAGCAAGGTGCATCATGTAAAATATTATAGACCTCTCTGGTGCTATTGTAAACTCAGAGTTTATGTGTGTAATATAATATTCCTTGGTTGTTGTGTTCAATGTATTTTACCTGGAAGTGCGAATATAGTTACTGGCAGTAAATATCTTTTACTCACTATTAATTATTCACCTGTGTTGATTCTAATAGCCCTTAAAACATTAAAATGACAATAGTTTTATATTTAACAAGAAAAATGATACATTTCTGAAAATATAAATAATTGGATTGATAAAAAAAATATCTACTCACCAAGTGACAGCAGGAGAAAACATATATAAAAAAGGTATTACAATCTGCTAGGTTTTGGAGCCAGTGGCTCTTTCCTCTGGAGGAAGGGTTGATGGGGAAGGAAGGGGGGGGGGGGGGCGGGGTTTGAAGGAAAAGGACTGGTGAAGTTTAGGAAAAGGGGTAGAGTTTGGAAAAGTTGCCCAGAACCACTCGAAAGGCACTTTTCTTCTTGTCCTGTCCAGTAAGTCTCCCCTGGCCTGGGGTTCTGGATGACTTTTCTGAGCTCTACTCCTTTTACTAAACCTCACCAGTCCTTTTCCTTCATCCCTCTTCCTTCCCCTTCAACTGTTCTGCCAGAAGAAGGAGCCACTGGTTACAAAAGCTAGCAAATTGTAAGCTCTTTTTCATATGTGTGTTCTCCTTCCACTGCTTTCTGAGTAGACTTTTTTTATCTATCCAATTACTAATAGTCCAAATGAAAGTGCTGGCAGGTCAATAGACACACAAACAAACACAAACATACACACAAAATTCAAGCTTTCGCAACCAACGGTTGCTTCGTCAGGAAAGAGGGAAGGAGAGGGAAAGACGGAAGGATGTGGGTTTTAAGGGAGAGGGTAAGGAGTCATTCCAATCCCGGGAGCGGAAAGACTTACCTTAGGGGGAAAAAAGGGCAGGTATACACTCGCACACACACACACACACACACACACATATCCATCCACACATACACAGACACAAGCAGACAGATATATTTTTCCCATGTGGAATGTTTCCCTCTATTATATTCAATTATTAATAGTTATATATTAATTATTAAAAACATTTAAGGAAATGTCTTTCCAAAAAGGATGCAGATTAAAGAGATTTAAACAGAAGTGGAAGTGGACAGAATTAAAGAACGAGCCGTTCTAACTGATAATCCTCCAGCAATACATGAGATGGCAGCACAGTCATGAGAGGAACTACAATTTATACATCATTTCCACTTGGTGTATACATTACATATAGCTCAACAAAGCCAGACCTCCAAATTTCTCAATTTCTCCTCGAGGTTGCAAACCACAGTAGTAGAGGCTTTGCTAATATGGCTCGTACACTTACCAAAACACACACACACACACACACACACACACACACACACACACACACACACACACACCACATCTGTATCTTCCTTGGTAAAGAAACATTAGGAAATGGAGCTTAGTATTTCTCCTTCTGCTTTGCTACTCCCAATTTCAGTTCCTCTCTCATCAACGAACATCAACAGGGATGATTTTGAGGTAGTGGTGGTGGATCAAGTTGGGATCGTGGTCTAAACTGTTCAAAGCAGGGTTCAATGATAGCTTTGCTGTTGTGAAGGAATGCCCGAACAGTGGTGTTTCCCTTCCTGTCCCTCTGCAGCTCCCTAAACAGCCATACCATCAACCACCACTTCTCTTTGACAAACCAAGCTTGACCAATCTCCCTGACATCCCATCGCCCTCACCACTGGCTCTCAGACCGAGAATAACCTGTAATCACAAGAACCAGTCACAACAGTGCATTGTTCTTACCTATCATCTAAAGCACTCTCCCTCCTGAATTATCTGTATGATCTAAGGGTCTCACTTTCAGCCCTAAACCTGCATTCGATCACGCTGCTTTGGTGAAGGACCTACTTTCCTTCACTTGTAATATCAGTTGGAAATATAACTGTGTGACCCAATCCCACAATCTTTCCAGCAGCAAATCTGACATTGAACCCTGCCTTGAACAGTTCAGACCACAACCTGAACTTGATCCACCACCACTACCTCAAAATCATTCCTTACAAGCCTTCCAATAATTCCTCACATTCAGCATTGCTTCAGAACCCTTCCTCAGATCCCTACAACATGACCCTAACCTGTCCTCTGCACAGCTCCAGGCTTTACATTATCTAAAAGCTGATGATTTCATCATTATTCTCCAAGCAGACAAAAGATCTACCACTATAGCACTTGACCAAAAGGAGGATGTTAGTAAAAGTCTACACTATCTGTCTGACACCTCTACATACAGTGTCTGTCATCAGGTTCCCATCTCTGTGATTCAAACTGACCTGCAGTCCCTCCTTAAAACCTCAGACCCCTCTCAAGCACTAACACCTCAATCCATAGAACTTCTCACATCACCCAAAACATGCTCCCCCACCATTTACTTTCTTCCTAAGATCCACAAACCTAAACGTCCTGGCCGTTCCTATCATTGGTAGCTTCAAAGCACCCAGCAAACATATATGCATTAGTTGATCAGCACCTGCAACCCATTATACAAAGACTCCTCTCCTATATCAAAGGTACCAACCATTTCTTAGATTGTCTGAAATCCATGCCCATCCCACTCCCACCACACACCTTGCTTGTCACTACCGATGCCACCTCCCTCTATACCAACATCCCCCACATACATAGTCTGTCTGCTGCTGAACATTTCCTCAGTCGGCGCCCACCTGATTCAAAATCTATGACATCCTTCCTATTCACCTTAATCAACTTTATACTTACCAACAACTACTTCATCTTTGAGGGGCACACTTACAAATAGATCAGGAGTATGGCCATGGGAACCAGGATGACTCCTTCCTATGTCAGCACTTTCATCGGTCGCTTGGAGGGGGATTTCCTGGGATCCATATGTCTTCAGCCTCTGGTTTGGTTTAGATACATTGATGACAATTTTACCATATGTACTCAAGGTGAGGCTGACCTATTAAAATTCCTGGAATCTCTGAATACCTTCTCCCAATTAAATTTCACATGGTCCTATTCCGAATCCCATGCCACTTTCCTTGATGTTGATGTCATCCTCACCAAAGGAAAGCTGCACACTTCCATCCACATTAAACATACCAACAAACAACAGTACTTACATTTTGACAGTTGCCATCCTTTACATGTCAAATGTTCCCTCCCTTACAGCGCTGGCATTTGAGGCAAACATATTTGTTCAGATGCAGACTCTTTACAGCAATACACCACCACTTTCACCTCAGCCTTCACTGCACATAGTTACCCCACCAGCCTAGTTCAAAAGCAGATTTCCTGGGCCATCACATCCAATCCTGGTATCGTTGATCCCTCCAAAAAACAACTTTGGAGCACATTGCTGGTGTGCTGGTGGCTCAGTATTATCCTGGTCTGGAATATACTAATCAGCTTCTTTGACACGGCCATGACTTCTGAAAATCATGCCCTGAAATGAGATCCATTCTTTCCTAATTTTTGCCCACCACACCTAGAATAGCTTTTCGTCACCATCCAAATCTCCACAATTTTCTTGTCAGACCCTATGCTCCTTCTGCACCCATATCCCTGCCCTATGGCCTTTTACATCGGTATGACTACCACCAAATTATCAATTAGGATGAATAGCCACCCACAGAGGGTGTATAATGCAACATGCAATATCCTGCTGCAGAGCATGCTCTACAACATGACAATCATGACCTCGGTGACTGTTTCACCATATGCGCTATCTGGATTCTTCCTCCAGACACCAATTTCTCAGAAATCTGCAGGTGGGAACTAGCGCTACAACATGTCCTTGGTTCTCGCCGCCCACCTGGGCTTAATTTACGTTAATTTCTTCCGTCTCTGCATTTCTTCACAGTAACTACTTTTTC
The DNA here is from genome assembly GCF_023864275.1 of Schistocerca cancellata. NCBI lineage: Eukaryota > Metazoa > Arthropoda > Insecta > Orthoptera > Acrididae > Schistocerca > Schistocerca cancellata. Next base: position 724,327,160 of record NC_064626.1, on the reverse strand, counting down.
CTTCACTCTGTTTTAGTTTTCTACATCTTTCATTGTTTTACACATTATTTTTCACCATCGCCCTCCTACCTATGTTATGTACAATGCACTTAGCTTTTCATTCTTATTAACTCACACAATGTTTAAGCAGTAATCCCTGTCTTGCATATTACCCTGTCTTCCACCTTTAAGCTGTCAGGTTTTCAAATCTCGACCAATACAGTCCCCACCAATCAGTCTTTCCTTCTCATCCCGTGCGGTAAGTCTCCCATGACCCACGGTTCTGGGTGACTTTCCTGAAATCTACCACTTTTCCTAGACCTCTCCAGTCATTTTCCTTCACCCCGCTTCCTTTCACTTAAGCCCTTCTGCCTGAAGAAGTAGCCACTGACTCCGAAATCTTGCCTAATTACAACCTTCTTTTATGTGTGTGTTATGCCGCTGCTTGGCGAGTATATTTTTTATCTATCCAATTACATTAATTTGTAAAAAATTGATTGTTTTCCTGGTTAACAACATAAGGAAAAGATATATTGCTACTTACCATTAAGATGACACAACAAAAAGACAGTTACACATGCAGCTTTCAGCCAAAGCCTTTTTCAGAACAGTGAAGACACATGTGTGTGTGAAGTGTGCTTGCTTGTGTGAACAAATGAATGTGGGTGTCCTTTCCTAAAGAAGCCTTTGGCCAAAAGCTAAATGTGTAACTTTTTGTTGTGCCTGTCTGCAACTCAATGTGTCATCTTTATGATTTATTTATGTATGTAGTTCAGGCCCTATCTTCAGATGGTGAAATTCACTTATTTCATAATTTTATGTAATGTGCTTGTATCATGAGAAAATAATGTTACTTAACATTATTCATAAACTTCTTAAATTTACTAAAGGGTTTTGATATTTTTATTAATTTAGGTATATTTAACTGCAGATGCAAGTGATGGCAGAACATAAAGCTGCCACTTAGCACTTTGAGGGTCCAACTGGCAGATAGTCCATCAGGTGGTGACAAGAAAGTAACATGATTGCAAAAAAGTGATCACTATCACAGAGATTATCGTTTCGTGACCGCTGTAGGGAAACCACAATATTGACGGGTTGATAGCCAGAAAGGTGTCATGGGCAGCGCTAAAGTGAGTAATGGTACTGCCATTGAACAGTCACAGATCATCTTGGCTGGCAGTGCTGTGGAAATACCGTTCGTGCAGCATTCACACTATCACCAGGCTTTTTAAAATGCTCTCACAGTGACAGCACATTCCAATGTTGCCTGATCATCAAATGGGAATTTATTCACAATTACATGTCAGTTCTGAACATGTCCAACAGAACACCCCCCCCCCCCCCCCCCACACACACACACAGACATTATATATACACTCCTGGAAATTGAAATAAGAACACCGTGAATTCATTGTCCCAGGAAGGGGAAACTTTATTGACACATTACTGGGGTCAGATACATCACATGATCACACTGACAGAACCACAGGCACATAGACACAGGCAACAGAGCATGCACAATGTCGGCACTAGTACAGTGTATATCCACCTTTCGCTGCAATGCAGGCTGCTATTCTCCCATGGAGACGATCGTAGAGATGCTGGATGTAGTCCTGTGGAATGGCTTGCCATGCCATTTCCACCTGGCGCCTCAGTTGGACCAGCGTTCGTGCTGGATGTGCAGACCGCGTGAGATGACGCTTCATCCAGTCCCAAACATGCTCAATGGGGGACAGATCCGGAGATCTTGCTGGCCAGGGTAGTTGACTTACACCTTCTAGAGCACGTTGGGTGGCACGGGATACATGCGGACGTGCATTGTCCTGTTGGAACAGCAAGTTCCCTTGCCGGTCTAGGAATGGTAGAACGATGGGTTCGATGACGGTTTGGATGTACCGTGCACTATTCAGTGTCCCCTCGACGATCACCAGTGGTGTACGGCCAGTGTAGGAGATCGCTCCCCACACCATGATGCCGGGTGTTGGTCCTGTGTGCCTCGGTCGTATGCAGTCCTGATTGTGGCGCTCACCTGCACGGCGCCAAACATGCATACGACCATCATTGGCACCAAGGCAGAAGCGACTCTCATCGCTGAAGATGACACGTCTCCATTCGTCCCTCCATTCACGCCTGTCGCGACACCACTGGAGGCGGGCTGCACGATGTTGGGGCGTGAGCGGAAGACGGCCTAACGGTGTGCGGGACCGTAGCCCAGCTTCATGGAGACGGTTGCGAATGGTCCTCGCCGATACCCCAGGAGCAACAGTGTCCCTAATTTGCTGGGAAGTGGCGGTGCGGTCCCCTACGGCACTGCGTAGGATCCTACGGTCTTGGCGTGCATCCGTGCGTCGCTGCAGTCCGGTCCCAGGTCGACGGGCACGTGCACCTTCTGCCGACCACTGGCTACAACGTCGATGTACTGTGGAGACCTCACACCCCACGTGTTGAGCAATTTGGCGGTACATTCACCCGGCCTCCCGCATGCCCACTATACGCCCTTGCTCAAAGTCCGTCAACTGCACATACGGTTCACGTCCACGCTGTCGCGGCATGCTACCAGTGTTAAAGACTGCGATGGAGCTCCGTATGCCACGGCAAACTGGCTGACACTGACGGCGGCGGTGCACAAATGCTGCGCAGCTAGCGCCATTCGCCGGCCAACACCGCGGTTCCTGGTGTGTCCGCTGTGCTGTGCATGTGATCATTGCTTGTACAGCCCTCTCGCAGTGTCCGGAGCAAGTATGGTGGGTCTGACACACCGGTGTCAATGTGTTCTTTTTTCCATTTCCAGGAGTGTAGATTGCAGAACAGGAGGCTATTAGTACCTGCAGGTATGGCATATGACAATAATATCCATTCCAGTTCTATTGTATTATGGCATCCCAGTTATGTATGAAAGGGCTAAGAGGAAAGAAGATGTTCCAGAATCACTGCCTGTCAGTGGTGAGGTGGCACAGCACAGACAAACATAGGTTTGAGACTGATGAAAGAGAGGGGGGGGGGGGGGGGGAGGGAGAGGGGGAGTCTGGTGCCTCAGGGGTCACCAAAGTAGTCTTGTATTGATATTTCTTATTTCTATCTTTAACCCCTTCAAGGGGTCAGGACTCTAGTGAGGGTGTGAGGGATTCAAGAGGATCCAGAACCCAATGACCATGGCTTCTTCAACCACAGGCTGGTGTCGGTCACTGTTCTGTATATTTCCAGGGTGAGGGTTCCCTAAAGCGAAGTTCTATCACCAGTAGACACCAGAAGGAACAAAGGAAGGAATATCAGCATTTAACCTTCCATTGACACAAAGGTCATTAAAGATGGTAGATGTCGGAGGAATTGCACTCGGATGGGACATAAGTGATCACACTTTTACTGAGCTTCAAGTTATGAGAGGTGGTCAGAGACATTAAGTTCCTGGATCTTCCATTCACTGATTAAGGTAGCAAATTTCAGCGATTGGGGATAGTGATTAGTTCCATAACTGACACAGATTGGTGGTTGCTCACATGGAGTGGCCAAACACAGTGTTCACAAGCTGGGTATTTCATATACCAGGAAGAAATATGCTTGAAGCACTGATGTTTAAAGTACCACATTGAGGAGTGTGAAATATGGTTTTACATCACAACAGCAGACCAAAATTTTAACTTTCTTAGTAAATGAATACCTCCCCTCAGAAGCAAGGATGAATGCTCTGGTGTCAACCTTGTTATCTGGTAGGTCCCAATGTACATGACATACATAGTGTGCTCCTCACTTCTCCAATGCATAATTCTTCATCCATCTTCAATATTAAGTTACAGTGAAAAATTAAACCATGAAACATGTTCTGTTGCTTAAGAGTTGTTACAGTAACAGATACAACACTAAGTTCTTTACAAGAGACTAATGCTTAGTTCTGCATAGAATTCACTGTACAAACCACAAACTGAGAGGAGTAGGTTTCTGCAATTCATTTAGTTTTGCTTTCTTCCCACAATGTGGTCAAGAGGGAAAGTTATTAGGGTCATAATAATCTGCACTGATGAATTCAGATATTTTGGAAGAGACTGCCAGAGCCTCGGGGCCACAGGCTGGTAATTCTGGTCTTTTCACTGCACCAGACGTTCACCATAATTTGCCTACCCTGAAAGGGGGCTCTCTCCACAAGCATAATCCAGACAGAACAATGGCCAGCTGGCTTGGTGACTGTCACATCAAATCCTGGTACTCCCAAATGGACAGGTACCAGCATATAAGAGGAGGTAACAGCTTGGGACCCACTACAATGTTCCCTGTGTAGCCAGGGGCACTATCACAATTGGGTATCTGGCAACCCCCCCCCCCCCCCTCCCCCCCCACATGTCCTGGCTACCATGTTGGGTATTGGACAACATTCCCCACACAACTTGCACTTCTGTAAAAAATTTTGAATAGGTGGAGGTCAAACCTAGATGTGGGTGCCAAACATTGCTTAACCAAAATCAGTAGTATTAGATAAACAAACAACAAAGTGAGAAGAGCTGTACTTAATGTACTTCTCATGATCAAGCTATGCTGTCAACATGAAATCTGTTCTAGAGACTAAATCTGAGAAAACGCATAACGAGAGAGTAAGATTGCAACACAAGAAAGGAAGATGTACTCCAACAGCTTGGGGTGCTCAACATAGGGGCTTATGCTAATAATGCTCCGAAGTACTCCCCATAATGCACTGTACAGAGGCATAGTACAAATTTATAGACATCACAAGTAAAATTTACTTGACAAAACTGTAAATTAATAATGAAACGGAACAATTAACCGGTACTTAGCTCCAGGAGGGGGAAATCTGAGTTCTGTCAATAAGACACACGCAAAAATACCAAAAACTACTTCAGTCTTTTGAAATATAATTTCTTTCTTTAGGGAGATAGGTTCAGGAAAATTAGAAACAAGGTGGGGGAGGGGGCAGATCATACTGATTCCTGCAGTAGGTGAACTGGCCTGTTGTGAGGATAAGGAGAGGCATAGATAAAGAATCGAGATAGCAGAGAAAGTAAGAAATCGAAGGTAAGCACAGTGCCAGCTTCAGTACAGAGACAATAGAAGGAGAGATTGAAAAGCAAAGATGGATTAACAAGAAAAGAAATGGAGTGAAGACTGAAAAGGAGATGGGGAAATACCAGAGAAAGGAGAGCAGGGGCACAAAGATAAAAAAGTAATTAAATTGGCTGATAAAGAAATAAAAAATAAATTACTATATCTTTCTTTCTGCACATTCTTTTAGTAAACAATTTACCTGTGCACAGAAACTGTTCATCTTGTTCTACTACTGTTGGAAACTTGTACAGCTGCAATGTTTTCTGGAGTACATACTATCTGAACCCCTCTTTTTCATGGCTAAATCAGTTTCTTCAAAATTACACATCCACATTGTAATCGTGTGAGCAGATAGGACTCATCGATGACATCTTGGCTGGCAGTGCTGTGGAAATACCCTTCGTGCAGCATTCACACTATCACCAGGCTTTTTAAAATGCTCTCACAGTGACAGGACATTCCAATGTTGCCTGATCATCAAATGGGAATTTGTTCACAATTACATGTCAGTTCTGAACATGTCCAACAGAACACCCCCCCCCCCCCCCACACACACACACACAGACATTATATATACACTCCTGGAAATTGAAATAAGAACACCGTGAATTCATTGTCCCAGGAAGGGGAAACTTTATTGACACATTACTGGGGTCAGATACATCACATGATCACACTGACAGAACCACAGGCACATAGACACAGGCAACAGAGCATGCACAATGTCGGCACTAGTACAGTGTATATCCACCTTTCGCAGCAATGCAGGCTGCTATTCTCCCATGGAGACGATCGTAGAGATGCTGGATGTAGTCCTGTGGAATGGCTTGCCATGCCAGTTCCACCTGGCGCCTCAGTTGGACCAGCGTTCGTGCTGGACGTGCAGACCGCGTGAGACGACGCTTCATCCAGTCCCAAACATGCTCAATGGGGGACAGATCCGGAGATCTTGCTGGCCAGGGTAGTTGACTTACACCTTCTAGAGCACGTTGGGTGGCACGGGATACATGCGGACGTGCATTGTCCTGTTGGAACAGCAAGTTCCCTTGCTGGTCTAGGAATGGTATAACGATGGGTTTGATGACGGTTTGGATGTACCGTGCACTATTCAGTGTCCCCTCGACGATCACCAGTGGTGTACGGCCAGTGTAGGAGATCGCTCCCCACACCATGATGCCGGGTGTTGGCCCTGTGTGCCTCGGTCGTATGCAGTCCTGATTGTGGCGCTCACCTGCGCGGCGCCAAACACGCATACGACCATCATTGGCACCAAGGCAGACACGACTCTCATCGCTGAAGACGACACGTCTCCATTCGTCCCTCCATTCACGCCTGTCACGACACCACTGGAGGCGGGCTGCACGATGTTGGGGCGTGAGCGGAAGATGGCCTAATGGTGTGCGGGACCGTAGCCCAGCTTCATGGAGACGGTTGCGAATGGTTCTCGCCGATACCCCAGGAGCAACAGTGTCCCTAATTTGCTGGGAAGTGGCGGTGCGGTCCCCTACGGCACTGCGTAGGATCCTACGGTCTTGGCGTGCATCCGTGCGTCGCTGTGGTCCGGTCCCAGGTCGACGGGTACGTGCACCTTCCGCCGACCACTGGCGACAACATCGATGTACTGTGGAGACCTCACGCCCCACGTGTTGAGCAATTCGGCGGTATGTCCACCCGGCCTCCCGCATGCCCACTATACGCCCTCGCTCAAAGTCCGTCAACTGCACATACGGTTCACGTCCACACTGTCGCGGCATGCTACCAGTGTTAAAGACTGCGATGGAGCTCCGTATGCCACGGCAAACTGGCTGACACTGACGGCGGCGGTGCACAGATGCTGCGCAGCTAGCGCCATTCGACGGCCAACACCGCGGTTCCTGGTGTGTCCGCTGTGCCGTGCGTGTGATCATTGCTTGTACAGCCCTCTCGCAGTGTCCGGAGCAAGTATGGTGGGTCTGACACACCGGTGTCAATGTGTTCTTTTTTCCGTTTCCAGGAGTGTATATCTGACATCTCTGCCCAAACTCTTTGCCTTTACAAATGTCTGCTTGTGTCTGTATATGTGCAGATGGATATGTGTGTGTTTGCAAGTGTATACCTGTCCTTTTTTCCCCCTAAGGTAAGTCTTTCCACTCCCAGGATTGGAATGACTCCTTACCCTCTCCCTTAAAACCCACATCCTTTCGTCTTTCCCTCTCCTTCCCTCTTTCCTGACGAAGCAACCGTTGGTTGCGAAAACTTGAATTTTGAGTGTATGTTTGTGTTTGTTTGTGTGTCTATCAACATGCCAACAGGTAATTTCAGTGCAGATGCACATTATGTCCAAACTCTTGTGGGATTCAGCCAAAAGCTGCAAGCAAAGGGGTTGGTGGACAGTGGACACTACCAGAGTAAGACATGTTGAGAATTTAGGTGGACAGAAAGCCTGTCTGGATATCTGAGGTGGTGAAGGTGACTGCTCACATAAAGTGAAAAATCCGGGTTCAAGTCCTAGTCCAGAACAAATTTTCATTTGTTACTGTTGAATTTATTTCTATGTCCCATTGCAGCCAATGTCAGTTTCTCTTGAAAATAGCTCTGTTTACAGGTTAGGGGGAGACTTTTGGCACGTACAAAATATGTTGACAGTTGGCTGTGAGCATCTGGGATGGTAGGGGGGGGGGGGGGGGGGGGGGGGGGAGAGGTTGGTGTTGTTCTTATTGAGTGATCTAAAGTCTTTCGTATTTGTTTTCATTTCATACTAAACAGAACCTGGTTTCACTGCAATATGTTTCTGATTATGACTTCTTGTGTGTATACAAGTGCTCTCTTCAATTTCGTTTATATGTTACTCGTACTCTGTTTTTTGCTTGCACATGTAATACTGGGTGGAGTAAATGATTCCATTTTTGTTTTTGTTTCATATAAAACAGAAGCTGGTTTTGTCACATAGCATTCAGTCACACATATCTGTTACTGCTTATGAATCTATGTGTGAACTACTCAGTTTAAATGCGTTTAAGTATACTGCTCGCATTCTACTTCATTCTTGTTCACATGTGTTTTTGTACTTTCTCCCATTTAATGGAAAACTCTAACCTAACTGTTCTTAAAAGAATTCGTATTCATATTTAATACATCTTGTGACAGAATGAGTATGTAACTCTGCTTTGAATAGTGTTGCTTCTTGCCACTGTGTATACTCTGTAATATTAATGGCAGCATACAAAGTTATTGTACCATGTACACTGATTTCTGCTAAAATGTATTGTTAGTATTATCTACTAATAACGTGTGAATACATCCGCATAATTAGCACTACATTTTTAGTACTTTCAGGGAAGAATGCTCAAGCCACTAACACTACGAAGCACACTCAGTGGCAAGGCACAACACCATTTAAAGAAGAACAACATGTAATAAATCTGAATATTAAGTCTGTCATAAACTGCTAACATGAAGTTACCCATTAAATGCAAGAAAGTGCAAAAAACAGATATAAAAAATAATGAGAATATGAGCAATGTACTTAACAATTCATTTAAATCAAGACAACAGTAAATTCCATGGTTATAACACCAGAAACAAAAACAATCTACATTTCGAAATGAAACGTCTCACTCTGGTACAAAAAGGAGTTTACTACTCCAGCATTAAGCTGTTCAATGGTCTACCACTACATAACAAATGTGTTCATACAGAACTGCCAAAATTTAAACAATTTCTCAAAGATTACCTGACAGAAATCTTATTATACTGTGGATGAATATCTGAAAGAAAATGTATGCCATCACTAAACTTATTGTGTCTAGAAGTAGTTCAATTGATTTTATTGTGCATTTGGGCATTAGGACACTTTTTGTAACAACAGATTGGCTGTAAATGTATTTACTCTTGTAGGCCTAATATCTGATTTAACTTTGTGCTCTTATCCTTAACCTTTATTTGAAACTCCTTTTTCTGTTAAATGGTTGTTATGTTATCTAGCTGACATTGTATCTGTTACTGTATTTATAGTATGTCTTACTTAAACTATGTACAATTTGCCATTGAATTGCCCTTGTATTTATTGTAAGTTTAAATTGAAACCTGTACAATTTGACACGTTCCATATCCTTGTGATTGACTCACTAACTGGATCTACGGAACAAGAAATAAATAAATAAATAAATAAATAAGTAGTTCACACATGCCTTCATAAGCAGGAACAGGAGTTCGGAGAGTACCATGCGACAAAACCACCTTCAGTTTCGTACGAAAAAGTAAACAACTTGTTTACTCCACACAATATTATGAAAATGAGCAAAAATCAACCAGAATATGAGCAATATATTTACAATGCACTTCTGAGAAAGCAATATACACAAGATGTCATAATTAGGAATGTAATGTGATGAAAGCAGTTTCCATGTCATGTCATGTTGTGTCAGATGATTTTTAGTTTTTAATAAGTATGTGCTAAAGCACAATTATTTCTGCTTGGTAATGTCCGATCAGTCAAAATAGCAATATTAGGTTTTACAAATAAATAATTGTGCAGTCAAACAGTGACCACCATGTCATTTACAAAATTTTATGTGACTGAGGACCCCAGCTATGGAAGTTAATCCTAGTTTTTGATTCAGATTTCATTGCAAGCTCACATAAATGTTTCCAGTCACACACTTTATCAAATGTTCAAATATGTGAGAATTCTTAAGGGACCAAACTGCTGAGGTCATCGGTCCCTAGACCTACACACTACTTAAACTAACTTATGCTAAGAACAATACACACACCCATGCCAGAGGGAGAACTCGAACCTCTGATGGGAGGGGCCGCACAATCCGAAACATGGTGCCTCGAACCACAGGGCACACCCTGTATCTCTAAGACTATGAGGCCCACCCATAATGTGTAAATGAAAAATATTGTCATCTAATACTCATATTTTGAAAAAGCAAGAATAAATACACCCGTGTTCTGTTTTTCGGCAAAAGTGGAACTGACACATGGTCATAGTGATGGCAGATCACCTCTGGCATCGTGAAGGTTGTATCAAACTGTGTGATGGACCAGAATTAATCTTGTCACTCATCTTAAAAAAAGAAAACAAAACAACAAGAAATGCAGAACACAAATTATTTGGTAACAGACACAGCACACTGCTACCAGAGGTTGGCAGTATCAAGAACAAGGAAATTCAGGCCCAACCTTTATCAGTATTTGACACAATCACAATTCAAAACACTTGCCAGATACAACTGTCACAGTGAAGTGTCTGCAGCTTAGCTAATACAGAAACATAAATGCTTCCTTGTTATAATGTGCTGGGCCCCACAGTTCACAGACCATTCAACCACCTGCAACTGGTGTGGCACCGGAGCACAGAGCACAAAATTTCTGATGTGTTTTTGCACTATTTATTTTTTATGCACAATATCTTCCCAAATCAGGCATCAAGAGATGATGTGCAACACCAATAACTGAAAATTGGTTACATTTTCTGTATTTACATGCAGCAAATAAAGCTATTTCAAACTATCTTTAATAAAATAGTTCATCTAGGCACAATGTGCTATGAAATAGCATTTATTAGGAAATTATGCATTTTTGTATTTTGAGGTAGAATTTGCATCTATATTCACATTTACTACAGATGTGACTGCATTATTCTTTACACAGCCCATCCTCAAAATCCCACAATTTACTCTTCAAAAGTACAGTTCCAGTGTCACAAGCCTCTTTCTTTATCTTTGTTTGCCATCTTCAGAATGAAATATACCACTGATTCTGCATATCAGGGATCAGACAGTTTGTTGGTAGGTTTCTGGAGGCATGTGGCATGAGATGTCTACGCACAGGTCATGTAATTTATGTAAATAATGGGCTCCTGATTTGCATACACAGTCAAGGCATCTGATAGCAACCCAGATGGGTTCCACAGGATTTACATAAGATGAATTTGGTCACTGAGACACTGAGTTCACAATAACACTCCTCAAACCACTGTAGCGCAGTTCTGGCCCCGAAACATGGACAATTATACTGCTGAACGGTGGTATTGTCATTGGGGAAGATATCAAACATGAAGGGATGCAGGTGATTCACAGCTGTCATTGTGTCTTTGATTACTACCACAGGTCTCATGCAAGTACAGGAGAATGTCTCCCATAGCAGAATATCGCTCCCACCAGCCTGCATCCATTTTGAGCCAGTGTTCACCTCACTGATGGCGTTTGTGGAGGTGACCATAGACCTAGTGTAGCAAAAATGTGATTTACCTGAAGAGCCGACATGTTTCTATTGATTAATGCTCGAGTCCCGATGGTCTCATGTCCACTGCAGTCACAATTGACGATGTCATTGGGTCAACATGTGAACACGTAGGGGTGGTCTGCTGCAGAGTTCCATGTTCAACAATGTACAATAAACGGTGTGCTCTGAAACACTTGTGCATCCACCAGCAATGTGCTCTTTCAGCACAGATGCCATAGGAAGCCATCTATCCCACTTTACACAGCAGACAAGCTTCCAAACCCCACATTTTGTGAAGAGTTGTGGATGTCCAACCATTTAGTGCCTAGTGGTAGTTTAACTGTCCTTCTACCTCCTTCTGTTGGTGCTCATGACAGTAGCATGTGAATATTCGACCAGCTTTGCCATTTTTGAGATACTCATTCACAGGCTCTGTATAATAACCACCTTCCGTTTGTCAAAGTTGCTAATCTCAATAGATTTCCCATTTGCAGCCCACATCTTTGCTGGGGTGATTCCCCGACCATGTCTGCACTGCAACACCTCGAGACAGCATCCAACATCACAATGGGCAGTGGTCATAATCTTTTAGCTCAGCAGTGTATATAATTTACTTCATCTTTTTTGTCATATCAATGTTCCGGAGAACAGGGTTGATTTGTCTACCATTGATTATATTGTATGTTATTTCAGGAGACAGACCTCTGACTTTCCTAGTTCTTACAAGAGGCAGGTTCCCATCAGCTTGGAGTATGAATGGGTTGTTCCTTCACCTGAGGCACAAAAAATATCCCTCTTACCTTACTAAGAAAGAAACTAAAAGTTCTGAAAGCCAGGAATAGATTTATCTACTTTTAAATATTTTTAATAGTAGTGCTGGAGTATCACCTCCTCAAGGTAAGTATTCACAAGCCATTTTGTCTCCTTGTCTCTGATGAACACTCACCATCAGGGACAATGTGCTGTGTTCTATTATTTAAGAAGTGTTCAAGCCTCTCACATATCTGGAAGCTAGTACCTTATGCATGCATTTTCAGTAACAGTCAGCAGTGGGGCATTGAGTCAAATGCTTTCTGGAAATGTACGAATATCATATGACAGAAGGGCAAGCTGAGTTTTGAACAAGCAATGCTTTCTAAATCCATGCTGATTCATGGACAGAAGCTTTTCCAACTCAAGATAACTTCTGAAAGGATATTGGTCTGTAATCTTGCAGGCCCATTTTTTTACCTCCATATATACAGGAGGCACCTGCATTTTTTTCCAGTTGTTGGGGCTTTGCACTGGGTGAGAGATTCATGAAAAATGCAAGCTGCATAAGGAACCAGTGCCACAGAGTAATCTCTGTGAAACCAAATTGGGATTACATCTGGACCAGGCAACCTGTTTGTTTTCAACTCTTTCAGTTGCTTCTTTACACCAGAAATGCCTATTACTATGTCATCCATAAAGGAGTCTATGTGACAGTCAAACAACAGTATGTTGCATGTTCCTCCTGCATGAATGATTTCTTAAATGTGAAAACTGAAACTTCAGCTTTTGTTTTGCTTTATTCTATTGCCACACCAGTCAATGAGTGAGTGCTTTGCGATTTTACATATCACCAGAATTTTCTCAGGTTCTCACCAAGGTCTTTTGCTAAGGTATGATGGTGGAAGTTGTAAGCTTCACATATTCTTTTTACAGATGTATGAATTTCTACTAAATTTCACCTTCCATCATTTGTGTGTTCCTTTTCTCTACTTCCTCAGTGTGTTCTTAATTTTGTTACTAAACCAGGGTGGATCTTTTCCATCCTTAATTCAGCTCATACTCTTTCAGAGAGTGAATTACAATCAGCTTAAACTTTGCTCCAGTGATTCATGAGCCTTGAATAAGACAATGTTGTGAAAGCTGCACAGTATTTTAATGAGGCATCTGCTCACTATCTTCAGGTGCTTATTGAAATATTGTTATTGTGGTTTGACGATATATGTGCTCACTCACCATAAAAGTGCAGGTGCTGAGGGGAGGGGCTAAAATGTCATTGTAGACAACCATAAAGGACATTGGCATGAAGGGATCCCTGTCAGAGAAATGGGCTGCAGTCTTTGCATGCATGACATGGTAAGAGTGCAGCTGCAAGTCGCGGACCCAGATTTTGATATCTAGCTTAAGAGACCTGACTTCAATTCCCTGTTTGTCTTGCTTCATTGGATTCATTCATCTGTTATTGGTGCAGGTGAAATTAATTTTTGCTCCAACAGAAGAAATAGGTCCTGTGAGAAGCTCTTGTTGAGAAACATTGTTTGGATTCATCTTAAAACTGTCTACTGTTTTATAAACAGTCATCCTGCTCCTCCTTGAATATCTTCTGCGTCGGTACGGCATGGCTGTGTGCACAGTGTGGCTGCCTCGAGTCGACTCAACAAGCAGCTGCCTGTGCGCCCTGTTATCAAGCAACAAGGGCGTGGCAGGAAGTAAGCCTGCCGCGCAGCGCAATAGCGGCGCCTGTTGCGCAACCGGAAGTGAGTTTTCCAGCAACACGGGCCTAGTAATACTAGGGCCCGTGTCGCGCGGCAGCCTCGCTCAGCGGCTAAGTCCGCTTCAAGGTCACCCGCCTTACACAGCTATATGCAGTAAATGCACACAACCATACAAATTCATTGTGTGCATTTACTGCATATAGCTGTGTAAGGTGGGTGACCTTGAAGCGGACTTAGCCGCTGAGCGAGGCTGCCACGCGACACGGGCCCTAGTATTACTAGGCCCGTGTTGCTGGAAAACTCACTTCCGGTTGCGCAACAGGCACCGCCATTGCGCTGCGCGGCAGGCTTACTTCCTGCCACGCCCTTGTTGCTTGATAACAGAGCGCACAGGCAGCTGCTTGTTGAGTCGACTCGAGGCAGCCGCACTGTGCACACAGCCATGCCGTACCGACGCAGAAGATATTCAAGGAGGAGCAGGATGATTGTTTATAAAACAGTAGACAGTTTTAAGATGAATCCAAACAATGTTTCTCAACAAGAGCTTCTCACAGGACCTATTTCTTTTGTTGGAGCAAAAATTAATTTCACCTGCACCACTAACGAGGTAATGGTTGGTTGACAATTGCTGTTGTGAGAGGTGGTGACACTGCTTTACAAGGACTTGAAAGCTATTATGATCGTGATATAATTGCTTATCGCACCATAGCAATTAGTACCACCTATGCTGGTCCCCATGCTTTGCTAAGTTAACATCTCATGTCTCTGTTAATCAGGTCATTAGCTTCCTTAATGATTGAGTCCCAGTATGTGGAGGTGAATGATAGGATCATTGTCTCTCCATAGATTGTGGTATGTCTCATATCAAGACAGTATTCAGCAATAGCAGATTTGCAGGCTGACCTAATCTGGTGTGGTATCTATGTTCATTGCATTTATCTTTAACAGTATGACATGTCTGGCCAATATATGGTTTCCCAAACAGGAAGAGATTTTATGTACTGGTCCTCTTAGACCCACACTGTCTTTAACAGATTTGTATACGATGATGTCATAACCACACCCCTTGGTGCCCGTACTTTTTTAACAAGTCAGCACATATACTGGTGAGCCACAACAACAATACATGAGTAAGCACCTGAAGATGGGAAGCAGCTGTTTCACTGAAACATTGTGCAGGACTCACAACATTATCCAGTGTGATGCCCACGAACCACAGAAGCAGTCGTTACATCAGGAAAGTCTCAAACAATGTAGTGTAAACTTTGCCCATAATTCCTCTACATCCATCACATAGGAACTAAATGATGGCCATTCATTGTCTAAGTGGAATGCTAACAACTGCTTGTCTGCCCTTTCAAGCAAAAATTCTCTCCTAGCCTTTTTGATAGAAATGACTTCTGTGCCCATCATAACTAAGATGACATCATGAAAGGAAAATGTAAGACATCACAGAAAAAAATATGCTTAAGGGTCAAATATAGCATCAAGAAGGCCAACATGAGTGTTTTGTTGCCTGGCAATGCCATTGATGGGTGATGTAGGTTTAAAAGGACAAGAACTGGCAGAGGCCACATATAAAGCAATGGAAGTATCGACACCTATCATAGAATACCTTTCTAGAAGGATCCCTTGTATATGGTTATATGCTGCTGAAATTGCTGGATGAAACAATAAGATTTTGAAAATATGCTCCAAGAAGAAAGACCACAAGGGCTGTATGGGTAAAGAAACTTAAAAGAATAATCATACAAAAAGAATTTTTAAAAATTCTGTAATTTGGCCAGCTGAGGAATACTGTGTGAAACAGTCAACAAGAAGGTATAATCACCAAGATTCCTATCCACACTAAAGAATGATGACACATTACCAGAAGCTGGGGACAGTCAGTTATCATAATGATAAAAACACTGCTTCCTTATGATCTAAATGCCTATGCCATAAAAAATAAAAAATGCCTATGCCATAGGCATAAATACTGAACCAGGTCCACTCGAGGAGCAGTCTCAGGTCGCACCTGATGAAGGTCACGAGCTACGTGACCGAAATAACGTGCAAGTACGATGCTGATATCCGGCAGAACACCCAACAACCCAAGATGTCATTAGATCGCCGGGAAAGCCTGAAGAGTTACAGCTTATATTTCCATACACATAAGCAGAAATAATTCAAACAATTTAATGTCTTTAAAAAAAACTCCATGGTCTGATTGGATTCCTCCTGCAATAACAAAAGCTATAATTTATTAAGGAGGTACCTATTTGTGAGAATTGTATAACTAATGCCTAATGCAAGAATGTGTGCTGCAACTTGTGTATGTAGGTACGTATTATGTGGTGCTGTTACAAAGTTGCCTTAAGCAGAACATTTTTCAATTATTAAAATCACTTACCTTCCAGGAACATGTCTGTAATGGGAAGTTCCAGGCTCCAATGCCCACAACAACTCCAAGAGGCTCACGGCAAACCATTGCAAAATTGTCACCTTGTAGTGGTACATGCTGTCCTTAAAATACAGAAAAAAAGTTGCTTATAAGATAATATCCATAATGGAAGAACACACAATACATATCTGATGTAAATGTATCACCCGTTGATTTTTTAACAGGATGTCAAGGGATATCACTATATACACATTACCTTGCCACTATAGACAAACTATCTAGAAGTCAAGTGCTACATTAGGTAGAAGCTACACACATTCATGTGTAGATTGCCTGAATATCAGAATCCCACAATTACCAGGATTTTATACAGTTGCCCAAGTCAAATCAAGTGATTTCTACATTGGTGTCACATTGGCAATTATGGGTCTAATTCATTCCTCACAAAAAACAAACTGATGGTTGTGAGGTATTATGAGTGGCAAGAAAGCAGTAGTTCAACAAAGTATCACAAATAGTGTTGAAAACGGGAAAAAAATCACAGCAGTGACAATATATGCCAAAATACGGCTGAGTGGAATAATGTGTTTATATGACAGATTATTGCACCAGAAGAAAGGATGTGTGTAATAAAATACTTAGAATTAAAAAATCTAGTGGTTGTCATAAAATAATACCAATGTTAATTAAAGATAGTTTTTCTGAATTAAGTAACATTTTAAGTTATTTGTGACAATAGTCAATTATCAAGAAAGCCCCACCTGAACAGCTGAGAGTGCTAAAGTGCATGCTTCTGAGACTTGGGGAAGTGAGCCGGCCCCAGAGCAAATCTGTCTCACAGATTAGTGATGGGGGCTGGGGAGATGGCCAAATGGTTTTTGGTTTTTAGGCACTTGTCCACATTCAACTAGGTAAGTAGGAGGCTGGTACCCACATTGTGCCTCAGATATCCAATATGCAACACTTAGAAACATTACCACACTTGAATATGAAATTTATATCACACGCAAATGGATGGGATACACAGATTCCTTCCTTGGGGGAGGGTGGTTGTATCAGGAAGGGCAACCAACTACCAAATGCCACTAACACTACTAAAACCAATATGGATAACAGTGCTGACCCTGTAGGTAATGGGAAAAAGCAAAGGGAAAAGAAAGGAAGATCATTAAACAAGAGAACATTTCTCAACTGCCTGAATGTAACAATATGAAGTCCCTCTATAAAAAAAAAAAAAAAAAACAGGATAAAGAAATACCAACAAGCTCCTGTTCAGTTTCACTGTTGCCAGCATTCTCCAAAATTTTGAGCTTCCAATAACACACATCAACATAACAGTTTGGAATTCTAAAGAGTTCCACAACCCAGTACTGAGAATGGCTGTTTACACATGGAGAGAACATACTTCATTCTTTTGACAGTATTTATAAAATATTCTGTGTTCTGTCAAAGGCATATGACTGTGTAAATCACAAATCCTTTTAAGCTAGTTTGACTACTGTAGCATCAAAGAGAATTCTGTGAAACAGCTCAATTTATATCTCTCTCACAAGAAACAAAGGTCCAGATTGGAATGTCAACAGTATAAAAAAAGATAGATTACTACTCACTGTAAAGAAGACATGTTGAGCTGCAGACAGGCACGACAAAAAGACATGTACACATTAGCTGTCAGCCAAAGCCTTTTTCAGAATAGGACACAAACACAAACACAAACACACACACACACACACACACACACACACACACACACACACACGACTGCCATCTCAGGTCCAAGCTGCCTGAGATGGTGTTCATGTGTGCATGAGTAGTGCTTGTCTGTGCAAATAAATGTACGTGTGTGTGTGTGTGTGTGTGTGTGTGTGTGTGTGTGTGTGTGTGTGTGTGTGTGTCCTCTTCTGAGTAATGCTTTGGCCAAAAGCTAATGTGTAAGTGTCTTTTTGTTGTGCCTGTTTGCAACTCAACATGTCATCTTTACAGTGAATAGCAATACATCTTTTCCTTATATTGTTAACAAAAAATAAAGGGCACCAACAGGAAAGATTTCTGTATTTATTTATCAAGCCTCACCTGACTGGGAGCTAGTTACATATAGTGTCCCACCAGTTTCCACCTTAGGGTCCTTGCTACTTAATTTATGTATTAATAATAGTAATAATAATAATAATAATTGTGTGTTGATCAATGGACTGGTGTAAGTCTCTCAGCTGGATGCAACTTGTGTGTTCCATTTGTGTATTAATGACCATTCATCAATAACATAATCAGATCGAGTTCTTTTCCTTTGTAGATGATACTAACATTCTGATAAATAACAAATACAGAACAGCTTAAGTAAGAGCTGTTAACATAATTCTCATAGATATAAGCACACTTTCTGATAATGTATGAAGCCTTACCTACCCACAGTACTACCCAATTTTTTCATATAGACCTCTTTAACTAGTTATAATAATATCCAACCATCTCTGTAATGTGAGCTCTACAGAAAATCAACTCATATACCTGGTGAATGACATGTGTGGTTGGTGAAATCAAAAGCAGGCAGCATGAGCCATAAGGAAAATTCTGAAGCTGTATTGTTACTAAATAACTCCTGTTTTCATTTGTAATCATCATCTTACATTGTCTTTTTTTCCTGTTTCTGATGAAGAACATTTTTCAAAAGGTAAACCTGATACTTTCAAATGTGCCTGTCACTTGTGAAATGTCTCCTCTATATGGTGAGTAATAATCTATCCTAATATCCATATTGTTATCTGATCAAAGATTTTCAATGTTTGTCAATTTATTGGGAAATTTAAGCATCATTTTCACAAAATTAAATCAACTTATTTAGTTTACATTACTTTGTAACACTGCAAAATGAGAGTGTTCAAAAATTGTTGAAAAAAAATGCACTGAAGACATGGATGCCACAAATATAGAATCTTGAGCTGATCTGCAATTCGAGCACCAGATATCATCGAATTCCCAAAAGCAACATGTGTGGCAGGATGCTGGAAAACAAGGATATGAAGGACTACCAAAATTAGAGTCTCTTCTAATTTTCATATTTTTGCTGGAAAGGGTGTAGCATTTCCTTTGTTTATTGTTGTTCGTGGACATTGGCAAGTACTCTGGCAAATTAATATGCGTAACGTAACTTTGGGCACTGCGCAGTGGGTCAGGTAGCAGTCTTGAAATTCTTTCCAAATAGAAATCACGCAGTTTCGTTTTGTTATCTCATAAAAAGAAATATATTGAAAATAAAATGTAATATGATGAATAAAAAAAATCTATTCACAAAGTTGCAGCAGAACAAACACATATAAAGGTTGAAGGGGAAGAAAGAGGGGTGAAGATAAAGGACTGGTGAAGTTCAGGAATTGGGGACAATTTGTAACAGTTACCCAGAAACCCAGGTCAGGACAGACTTATGCACAGAATAAGAAAATACATGTCATGTATCGGATGTTATGGAAACACTTTTTGGCCTCTTACTTTGGTATGAATACCACCAAGTTATCAGTCAGGATGAAAGGACATAGACAGAGGGTGTACACTGGCAACAAACAATATCCTGTTCCAAAACATGATCTACAACATAACAGTCATGACCTTGTTGCCTGTTTCAAGACATGTGTCATCTGAATTCTTCCCCCAGACACTAGCTTGTCACAACTCCTGAGGTGGGAACTGATGTAACAACATGTCCTTGGTTCTCAATTCCCAACTGGCCTTAATTATGTTAATTTCTTCAGTCTCAGCTTTTCTTCTCAGTAATTATTCCTTTCTTCACTGCCTTTTATTTATTGACTTGTCTATCCCCCCCCCCCCCCCCCCACACACACACACCTTTAGCACAATCAATACACTTAGCTTTGGAGTCTTATCAACTTTTTATGATGTTTTGATAGTAATCTCTTTCATGCTTATTACCGAACCTTCTCCCCCTAAGCTCTTAGGTTTTCAAATCCTGTCCAGGGCAGTCACCAGCAATCAGTCTTTCCTTATCATCCTGTCTGGCAAGTCTCCCCTGATCCAAGGTTCTTACTTTTCCAAACACTCCCCATTTTCAAAACCTTACCAGTCCTTTTTGTTCATCCCTCTTCCTTCCCCTTCAACCCTTTTGCTGGAAGAAGGAGCCACTGGCTCCGAAAGCTTGCTAATTTCCTTAATCTTGAAGTGTGTGTGTTTTGCTGCCACATAGTGAGTAAACATTTTATCTAACCTGTTACATTATATTTTCAAAAATTGATTGTTTCAAAGAAATACATTGGGAAATTATTGAGTCTCTCATGGAAATATGTATTCCTGTTTCTCATTACAAGATTTTTGTGAGTTTGAGTGTAACTGGTCAACATCTGATCTTAACTGGCCAACATCTGATCTTATCTAATAACACCTTTCGTACACCTCAGCTTCAATTTAATTTCTCTTGGCCAGCGTATTGTCAGTTCTCTATATTCACGAGACACTGTGAGGACCTCCTGCTTATCTCTCCACTTCACAACGTACTGCTTCCTTTGTGTAGCAGTACACTGCCTCCCGTTTTTTAAAATATTCGGACTGCTATTTATGGCAGATTATTCTGTGTGTTAGCTTGCAGGGTTCCTATACAGAAAGTTTGCTTTGCAGAATCTGCTCTGTAAGGCTAGTAGAGTTGTAAAAATGTCCTTTCCCTACCATTCCTTCAAGTAATTTGTGCATCAGTTTGGAAGTGTAGCCCTGGCTGTTCTAATAGGGCTCATTTCCTCTGCCATATATGTGAATTCTATTTGGTTGAGCTAGAACATATGGCTTCCTCCTCTATTATGACGTTTGCTTTAAGTGTGCTGTTTCCATCCCAGCCAGCCTCTCCACAAGACCATATTCTGATCTACCATGAGTTCACAAGATGGGTAAAAAACTTTGTCCACTAGTTCTTGGAATAATCCATCATAGGGTGAATCTTATGAAAAGGATCATGTGAAGATTACTCTGTTTCAAACTGCAAACATCACACAATCAACAGAAATTTAAACCTCAAGAGCAATGTCACTTACATTAAGTTACATAAATAATGTATTTTCCAACAGTCATCGATTCAACTGATGTGAAAGTCACACTAGGAAAATTAGTTCAGGAATATTTTTATTTCCTCACCTGTTACATTATCCCACTTATTCTTGTGCTAAACCCTAAGCGCCCATACAAAAAATGTAATTAGAGTAACTGTTTACTTTATCAACAAAGAACTAAAAATCCCTGGCATGAAAAATATCTGAAAATATGCAAAAGGAATTAAATGTGACAAAATCGTGTTTTGTTCTTTTGCACTCAAAAATTACATTGATTGTAACACGGTAGGTCGAATCAGAAGCCCTTACTCACTATAACCACTGATGCCTCTGTGGCTTGTGGATATTTCTAACAAAGAAACTGCATACCAAGCACATTGCTTGGTTGCAACTTGTGGAACTTCCGTCATGCAAAGATTGGTTTTCAAATACTGGAGAGCTGGAGTCATACAAAGAGTCAATATTCAAATTCAGAACCACAGAAACGAAGCCCATCAACTGAGTCATTTCTGAAATTGTAGAATAGGTGTCCAATTTCCTTGTTAGTACAAATTCGTCAACAGTATTTATCTTCTCTTGAAACACGCCCATTATTGAATGAATTCTAGTCAACATCAACAGAATAGCATCAATGCACATCTTCACAAAAAGTAAAAAAAGTAAGAGTGGAGAAGGATCTGTTCCAACACTGCAACCACAAAAGTACAATATTGTATGATCTACCTCCTAGGAAAGAAATGAGAGCACAAATATCAAAAGAATGTTGCTAATTACTAAAACCAGTGTCAACACTAAGTTGACAAAAGATAATGACACATCTAATGGAGTTATGGAGAATCCTGCTCGAATAATGTTATGTAGAAAACATTACACCTTACTTGAATATCATGCACTGGGTGATTCTAAAATAGCAAAAGTAAGATAACATTAAAAAATTGTGATACGTACATATTTGCCAAGATGCTGTGCACCACAGACAAGAACTAGGGCCAACAGGAACTGGTGATAGTTAGACTCAAAACAAAGTGTGCTATGGCAACAAATGACTGCCAGCAGCATGCATATTACTTTAGGGGAACCACAAATGTAGACTCCACAATGAAATGGATATCTAATCAATTTATTGCCATGAAATCTATGAGGGGAGGAGGGGACGGAGGAGGAAGAAAATAAACTCTCTATATACAGTTCAAAACTTATAAGAGGTTTATACACAGTATATGCATAAAATATGAGGAAATGTGGATAAAAGAGATAGAGAATGTGAAATTCTTGGGACTATGAGTTGATACCAAAGAATTGTTCACACAACTAAGCATCGCAAAGTGAGAGGTTCACCTGTTAGGCTGTGGCTAAGCCAGTGCTCCTAAATACCATTTCTTTCAGGGCAGCTAGTCCAGCAATATATGTAGGACATGTTCTGTGAATTTTGAAAAAAGGAGAGAGGTACTGAGAGAATTAAAAATGACAAGGCAGCTTGCAAAACATGGCTGGATGACCCAGTCAGTAAATGTGAAATGGAAAGATTTCAGATCAAGTTCTGCCTGGCATACCATTCTAATCTGCCATGAAAACAAAACAGTGCACTTTGGAAAATCCAGGATACAATGTAAAAATACTATGTAAAGGAACATTATTACTCACCACAAAAGTGGAGACACTGAGTCACACATAGGCACAACAAAAAGACTGTCCCAATATAAGCTTTCAGCCAATAAGGCCTTTGTCAAAGACACACACACACACACACACACACACACACACACACACACACACACACACACACACACAAAGATGATGTAACTTACCAAATGAAAGCATTGGTATGTTGATAGACACACAAACAAACTCTTTGCCTTTACATGTCTGCTTGTGTCTGTATATGTGCGGATGGATATGTGTGTGTGTGCGCACGCGAGTGTATACCTGTCCTTTTCTCCCCCTAAGGTAAGTCTTTCCGCTCCCGTGATTGAAATGACTCCTTACCCTCTCCCTTAAAATCCACATCCTTTCGTCTTTCCCTCTCCTTCCTTCTTTCCTGATGAAGCAACCGTGGGTTGCGAAGTTCGTTTGGTAAGTTACATCATCTTTGTTTTCAGATATATTTTTCCCACATGGAATGTTTCCAGCTTGAATTTTGTGTGTATGTTTGTGTTTGTTTGTGTGTCTATCGACCTGCCAGCGCTTTTGTTTGGTAAGTCCAGCAATACTGATAAAACTTGATTTTTCAGCAACACGGGCCTAGTAATACTAGGGCCCGTGTTGCGCTCTCTCTCGCACACTCGCGCGGCTGCCTCGCTCAGCGGCTAAGTCTGCTTCAAGGTCATGCGCCTATAAGGTGACACACACAGCCATATATATATATATATGTGTGTGTGTGGATGGATATGTGTGTGTGTGTGTGTGCGCGAGTGTGTACCTGTCCTTTTTTCCACCTAAGGTAAGTCTTTCCGCTCCCGGGACTGGAATGACTCCTTACCCTCTCCCTTAAAACCCACATCCTTTCGTCTTTCCCTCTTTCCTGATGAGGCAACAGTTTGTTGCGAAAGCTTGAATTTTGTGTGTATGTTTGTGTTCGTTTGTGTGTCTGTCGACCTGCCAGCACTTTCATTTGGTAAGTCACATCATCTTTGTTTTTAGATATATTTTTCCTTCGTGGAATGTTTCCTTATATATATATATATATATATATATATATATATATATATATATATATATATGCGGATGATATATAATAGAGTGAAACATTCCACGTGGGAAAAATATATCTAAAAACAAAGATGATGAGACTTACCAAACAAAAGGGCTGGCAGGTCGATAGACACACAAACAAACACAAACATACACACAAAATTCTAGCTTTCGCAACCAATGGCTGCTTCGTCAGGAAAGAGGGAAGGAGAGGGAAAGACGAAAGGATGTGGGTTTTAAGGGAGAGGGTAAGGAGTCATTCCAATCCCGGGAGCGGAAAGACTTAACTTAGGGGGAAAAAAGGACGGGTATACACTCGCACACACACACATATCCATCCGCACATACACAGACACAAGCAGACATTTTGCTTGCTTGCTTTTGGTTGCTTTCGCAACCAACGGTTGCCTCGTCAGGAAAGAGGGAAAGACAAAAGGATTTGGGTTTTAAGGGAGAGGGTAAGCAGTCATTCCAATCCCGGGAGCGGCAAGACTTACCTTAGGGGGAAAAAAGGACGGGTATACACTCACACATACACACATATCCAACCGCACATACGCATTCTCTTTGGTGAACTCTACATTTCTTAACTCAGAAGTATGGAATACAAATTATTTCTGGTGTGAATTCAAGGACATCACTGGTTCCTAGCCAATTCTTTGTCACTAAACTTTTAAAAAACACACTACAGGCAGTTCAGAACTTGTACGGGGTGTCAAACGAGTATATGCCTAACATACGATGACAAGCAGGTAGAAGAAGTGGACAGTGTTAAATTCTTGGGATTACAGCTTGATAATAAATTCAACTGGGAGGAGCACACCACAGAACTGCTGAAGCTTCTTAACAAATCTCTATTTGCAATGCGAATTGTCAGACATAGGGGATATAAAATGAAAAAGCTGGGAAACTATGCTTACTTTCATTCCATAATGTCATATGGGATTATTTTTTGGGGAAATTCATCAAGCCAAGCTAAAGTTTTCCGGGCACAAAAATGTGCAGTAAGAGTTATATGTGGTGTGAACTCAAGAACATCCTGCAGAAGCCTGTTTAGGGAACTAGGGATACTAACTAGTGCTTCCTAATATATTTATTCCTTAATGAAATTTGTCATTAAAAATATATCACTTTTTCAAACCAACAGCTCAATTCATGGAATCAATACTAGAAATAAGAATAATCTTCACAAGGATTTAAAGTCACTTACTCTTTTACAAAAACGTGTGCATTATTCAGGAATACACATTTTCAATAACTTGCCAGCAGCCTTAAAAAGCTTAACAACCAATGAATTCAGTTTAAGAGAAGCCTAAAGGATTTATTGGTGGCCAACTCCTCCTACTCCATTGATGAATTTCTCAGTAGAACCAACCGATTCTTTTTTTTTCTCTCTCTGTGTGTGTGTGTGTGTGTGTGTGTGTGTGTGTGTGTGTGTAAGCACAATCTAACTTCCACATCATTTCATTTCAGTGCAGTAATGTGTTCATTGTAAATAAGTATTATAGTAGTTCTATTACACGTTTATTACCTTATAAATAAATAAAACTTTTTTTTATTTTAAATTCAGTCCAGTAGTGTTTGTAAAATGATTCTTTCGTATATTGTTCATTAAAAAAAATGACGATCATTCCACTTGGAACCTATGGAAGGTACATTAGCTAATTTGTTTCAGTTGTAAATATTTGTCATGTATTATTGTTTTTCTGACATGTTCTACATCCTGGAGGACCTCCTCACTACGGATCAATTGGAATGAAAGTAAATCTAATCTAATGTAAACATCCTGTAGAAACCTGTTCAAAGAATTAGGGGTCTTTACCAACTACTCTACAGTGCAGTGTATACTATTTTGAAACTTCCAGGCAAATTAAAATTGTTTGTGGAGCCAAGACTTGAAGCCTGAACCTTGCTCTTTGCAAACAATGCTGTTAATGCCTTAGTTATCCTGGCACAAGTCACAGCACATCATCACCACTTCATTCCTGTCAGTACCTTTCCACTACTTTTTCAGCTTCATAGAAGCTGTCCTTCGTAACTTACTGGATGAACATTCATACAAGAAAAGATACTGGGGAAATTAGAGCACTGCAGGAGCATGGCTGGTCTGAGGGTGTATGGGACAGATGAATGAACTTTGCATTACTTAGCAGGACAACTGAAACTACCTCAGCTAATGACACACAGACAGGCATGGCTTATATGTCTGTAAGGATCTCACTCACTTCCACACGGACTGTGAAGTGGCAGATTATTCAGGACAGATGCACTTTCTTAACTTGCCCCAATGTTTCGCACTGCATTGTGACTCAGCTAACTGCCACGTTTCCTAAGCCAAGAAGAAGGAATAAGGCAGCTGTTAGCTCCTAATCAGTGAGTGTTTGCCCATGTGAAGGCAAGTGAGACTGAGCTGTACAGATAATGAGTAACTGGGAATGAGTGCCACTCACTTGGCTTTGCTGTGCAGGTGCAGAGCTCTAGTGGAGAAGTCCCACATTAATGAAAACTCTCTTAAATAATATTTATCTCATTCAAACCAATAACACTGTTCATGGCATCAATACCAGGAATAAGAACAGCCTAGGTAAAGACTCAAAATCACCTTATTTGGTCTAGAGAGCTGTGCATTACTCAGCAACAGACATTTTCAAAAACTTGCTGATAACCATAAAACATGTAGTTACTAATAAAGTACAGTTTAATTGAAGCTTTAAGAACCAGCTGATACTGTTTTATGTGATATCTAACTTCTGCACTTCTTCAGCACAGTAATGCAGTCAGTGCAAGTAAATAATGTAAACTGTTTTCTTTCAACAATGGTCAAATACAATAAGCCAAGAACTATGTTATGCATTTAATAAAGTAAACACTTAATACTGCAGTAAATTTTGTATTAATATCATACAACTGAAAATACATTTAAGATATTTTTTTAGTTATTCCACATCTCCACATCCTTCAAGATATTTAACTTAGAATCTGTGGAAGGAAAATTAGTGTATTAGTTCTTTTAGAAACTGTATTTTTATTTTTCTGATATATTCCCCATCCTTGAGGATTTCCTCAGTATTGGTCTGCAGAATGAAAACTATATCCAATATAATCCAAAAACAGTTTCATTGCATTCTCCATTGATTATTGGCAGAGCATGAGAAAATAAAAAAAGACTTGAAACTTCCTGGCAGACTAAAACTGTGTGCCGGACCGAGACTCGAACTCAGGACCTTTGCCTTTCGCAGGTAAATGCTCTTCATATCACCGCACACTCCGCTGCAGAGTGAAAATCTCATTCTGGAAACATTCCCCAGGCTGTGGCTAAGCCATGTCTCCGCAATATCCTTCCTTTCAGGAGTGCTAGTGCTGCAAGGTTCGTAGGAGAGCTTCTATAATGTTTGGAAGGTAGGAGACGAGGTACTGGCAGAAGTAAAACTGTGAGGACAGGGTGTGAGTCGTGCGTGGGTAGCTCAGTTGGTAGAGCACTTGCACGCGAGTACTTTAATTTAGTAATATGTATGCATAGCCACCTCTGTTTCCAGAAAGCAAGAACTTGGAGGCTGGTGTTAAAAGTATTCTATTACATGTTTCTGTGAACCATGCTCTTGTCCTCTACAGGTAACTGGTTGCCTTTTCCTTATTTTACATATTTCTTCAAGACTGTTCTTCAGTAAGACACAAGTGTAGTTCAAATATCTTACATCAGCCTGTATACTCATATCTAAACAGAATCAGACAGAAAAATCACTGACATCCATACATAGCTCACATTGAAATCTGATAACAGAACTCTGCCTTTAATCATTCTGTTAGTCATCATAATGAGAATAAGTACCCATCACTCTTGAACAATACACTTTTCAGAAATTTCTTACTTCTGTCTTTGAAGCATAAGAAGAAGATTATGATGGTGCTCTGAGCCCTTAAGTCTCTGCCAATTCAGTGTTCAGGATTTGGAGTGATTAATAATTTTTTTCAGTGCAGGTACATCAAATCTTCCTTCTCCATGCATTTGTAAAATATTTTGAAGCAATGGTCTTTCAACATTTTTTTTATTACCAACATTTACTGATAGCTCATTTATAATAGGAGATTCTGTCCCTTTCTTTGCCTTTCAGTAACTTGTGAACTGTAGACTAAAATCAGTGTGACCATACTCACTTCTTCCATTGCCTCCCATTATTTTTATTTCCCACACAAAATTCATTTCTTTTCACTTTATCTGAAAACTTTCTCACCTGTCAATATAACACAAGAAAAAGAAAAGGAATTATATAACACATAAATATACTATTATAGAACAGTTTCTCAATACCATGAAGCAACCAACAGTAGGGGGAGATGATAATTTTTATCAGTATAATGCAACACTACAAAGATGAAGTGGATATGTTTCTTACTATCTTTCTTTTTAACTAAGAAGTAGTCAACCACTTCTTTTCCTGTAATTTAGAGTTCACTACAAAACAGAATAGGACACATATTTTCATTATAATACAGATAAATACATCTGCTGGTTACCTGTAAGTGAAGCTATGGTGCCTCCAAAATATTCAAATGCATCAGCACATGACGCAATGTCCACTCTTGCTTCCCATATTGGTTTTCCATTATTGAGAACTTCAAGATGGGCTATGTCTTCTAGATTGCTCCTTATTTTGCTTCCAACAGCAGTTAGCAGCTTTCCCCGTTCTGTGTTGCTGAACTGTTGAGAGAAGAAAATATTTTTTTAAAAATTCTTTTATGATATCCACATCAAACTACAAAAAATTACCTGTCAGTCATTTCAGCTATCACGTAGTTTGGCTTTTTCCCTATACTGAAAACCAAAATATATCAAATGTAAAGTTTTAATACATTCACAAGAAATTTATATTACATAACTCCAGCATGCTGGATATAGTGGGACAGCAACTCATTTTAGATTGTGATGCAAAAAGAAACAGCCATAGTCGTAACTAAAATTGATGTCTTGTTTAGTTGGTGACCAGTTCTGAGATACATCCTTTCTCAAACCAACCAATGTTTGCCAAGTAAAATGTCCATTGTGCATGGTTCCAATTAATGTTCATTAACAAACATTAGTTGGGACCATACACATATGTGCCCACTTTATTTACTGTTATTTTGGATTGACAAACACTGGCCACCAACTAAATAAACATCCATTTTAGTTGCAACTCTGACTGTCACTTTTAGCATCATAATTTATATTACTACCACGAATAGCTTTCTCTCTACACTGGTCAAAATTTTTAATAAATCTCATGATAGTTGTGACTGCAGAGTTAGGTCTGTGATACAAGAGAGAAATGTGATGAAAATTAACAAGTTAGTGAATACAGCTAATTACTCAAACACACTGAATGGAAGAAGACGAAATCAGAAGAATTTATTAATGCAGTATAACACATTTCCAAAATCTTATTTCATTATACACTGATGTACACAAGATCTGATAATCCAAACAAGTAAGAAGTGTGTACAGGGTCAGGGTGTGGCTGATGGTAAAATTCTGTATATGATAAAAATTTCACACTGCGTTATCTTTAAAATTTCACATACATTTAAAAGTTGTTTCCTTTGCTATCTACTTCAAATGGAAGCTATTAAAATCTCTCTGAAAGGGAATTTCTACTCCAACACTGGCAACTAAAACATTACAGGTTATGCAGAATTGAACTCAAGCCAGTTTATTCTATTTTCCATACTTTTAAATCAGACTCAGATTTGATTAAACCATTTAAGATTCACTCTCAGATTGGTTACCTTATCTATAATGGATCATGGGACTTTTCAGGTCACAGAATGAAATGATGTAGTACTATCATATTCAATAGGAACTACAGAAGCGCATTTGAGACTTATTGTGAGAAGCTGGCATAAATGGTAATGAAGGTATTGGAAGAGATAACACAAGAACAGAATTAAATGAAAAGAATATTTGCTAATGACCCTGCTACAATGATAACACTGGTTCCTGTTTGCACAGTCGGGCTTGGCTAGCACTTATATGTGTGACCATCCAGATCTGCTCAGCATTGTTGGCAAATGGGGTGCACTCAGCTCTTGTGAGGCAAACTGAGGAGCTACTTGACTGAGAAGTAGCAGCTCTGGTCTTGTAAACTAGCAATGACTGGGAGAAAGGTGTGCAGAGCACAAGGATGTTGAAGTACAATTCTTCAGAAAATATATCAAGCAAATGGCGTAATTGTGGTCATTAACTGGAGATAATGTATTTGGAGGATAGTGGCACAAAGTTTTGCATCAGGAAAAAATGAAAACTGGAAGGTTGTATAATTATTAGTTTTAAATTAAATACACCTGATGTAAGAAATCTGCCCCTAAGCACACTAATACCATACCTCTAAGAGCAGTAAATTTATCAATTTAATTTCCAATAGTTCCAGATCACAGAATTATGAATATTCCTCACTTTTGGTTCCATACTTTTTTACAAAATAGTTCTCCTCTGAAAGTCTCACAACTAATCAGTTAACTAATGAATCAAATCCATAAACAGGTTTTATGCTGTCTATCTTTTCTGATCTTAAGAAGCAAAACTGAAAAATATCTAGCTGGTGTGAGTTTTATTCCTCACAAATTTTGATGAGCTCCTCATAGCTGAATTGCTACTTTCTGTGGCCTTTCACTGTAACCGAATTGATTGTATGCTATTAATTCACTGAAAATTGATGACTACCTTGTTATTTTAACAATGAGTTAATTGTACTCTAATATTCATGAAAAATCTTCAATGGCTTGGTTTTGACTGATAAGACATATTCAGTATCCCCTGGATATTTATTGCTCTCAGGCTGTGTCAAGATATGTTGGAAGTCACTATGCATGTGGGGCTCATACCATAAGACTCCTGGCAGGATTTTCACACAGTTGATTACTCCCAACATATTCTGATCCAGCCAGAAATAATCAAAAAGTCTCCTGACAGAAGCCTCACACAAATTTATTTTGTCTGGCAAGATAAAGGTCTTCAAGGTTCCTCTTACATCTAACCAAACATTCTTAGTGAGTCAACATTAAAATGTGTAAAGTACCTGAGCAATATATGCTGGTGGTGTTGATAGTAGCAGTAGTACAATGCCTGACAAAAAAAGTGGCACGTGGAAGGGAAGGAGGAAATGAAAGGAAACTTCATAGGTTGAGAGCATTTGAAATGTTATTCAAAGATTACAAAATAGAATCAAATTTATAAAGAACTTGCACTTATCAGTATGAGACTGCACTCCATCTGACCTGTATGCATCCATTGATTTGATTGGGAAGGGTGTCATAAAGCCATTGCATCCTCTTCTGAGGCAAGTTGGCTCACACTGTTTTAATTGGTCCTTGTTATCCTGGATACTGATACTGGGATGGAGTTGACATTCAAGCTGGCTCCATAAATTTTCTATTTGGGACAGATATGGGGATCTTGCTGGCCAGAGAAGTACCTCAACATTATACCAAAATTTTATAGAGACATGTGCCACATGTGGAAGAGCATTTCCTGTTGACAAATAGTACCACAATACTACCTCATGAGAGACACAAGGGCACAGGATGTCTGGAACATACCACTGTGCTTTCAGACTTCCTTCAATCACTACCAGCGGTGACATGAAATCATACCCGATGATTCCCGCACCATGAGTAACACAACTGTGCCACTTCAAAACATTGGAAGAATGAAACCGCGCTTCAGGTCACTGCCTTACTCCTGACAGTAGTCATCCAGTATAGTGCATAAACACAATTCATCACCACTGAACATGATTTGATCCCATTCAATAGCAGTCTACACTTCTCAGTCAATGAACCAAAATGAAGCCATCTGTGTTGTGGTGTTAACAGCGGCCCACACACAACAGGGTAATGTGTTCACACAACTGGAGGCAGAGGGCCAATGTGGGAACCAGCATCTGGCTTTGCCTGTTCGCCCTATGAGTGAAAAGGTGACCGTTCCTTCAGCAAGGTCCAGGCGGGCACATATGGATGGGGGAGTGTTAGTTATGGGGAGCTCCAGTGTTACGAGTACCAATGCATACTCGGTATTCCTGCCAGGAGGCCTCAACCGAGATGTGGAAGTGGCCTTGTCTGCAGCTACTGAACATGCAGGGTGCAGTTGTGTGCAAGCTGTGTCTCACGTCGGCATCAACGACATCTATCACATGGGTTCTAAGGCCATCCTAAGTTCATACGGGTGGCTGGCAGGGGTGGTGAAGCCTGCTGATCTCGCCTACAAGGTTCAACCAGAGCTTGCAATTTGCAGCACTGTCCCCACAGTTGATCGAGGTCCTTTGGTTTCGAGCTGAGTGGAGGTCTCAGTCAAAGTCTTCATCGATTCTGTGATAGTCTTGCCTGCAGATTTCTACATTGTTATTTGGTGGCGATCTGTAGGACTCCCCTTGATAGGTCAGGGTGGCACTACACAAAGAAAGCAGCTACTAGGGGTAACAGAGTAGTTGTGGGTTGCACATAGGATTGTTTCAAGCTAGGTGGTAGCTTGTGGTCCTCTGATGAACACTCTCCAATCAGTACGCAGAAAGGCATTTCAAACCACATTCAGCATAAAGACACTTTGACTGTCAACATTTAATCAGTCAAATATTGAAATATTCTTAAACAAGTTCCTGAATTTACTGCCCTCCTGCAATATTCTCATACTCAAATTATTCTTGGGACTGAGAGCTGGCTGAAACCTGAAGCAGAAAGCACTGAGATTTTTAATGAGTCATGCAATGTATGTCAGAAAGACAGATTAACAATTATTATGAAAAGGATAGTTGCTACTCACCATGTAGTGGAGATGCTGAGTTACAGTTAGACACAACAAAAAGACTGTCGGAAAGTGAGTTTTCGGTAGGTGACAAAAATATTGTCTCTATTGAGGTTGAAGTTGAATGTGACAGTGAAGTTGTCTGGTCACATATGACAGGTCTAGGAGAAACCAAGTTAATTGTTGGATATTTTTACTGGCTACCAATATCTGCTGTGACAGTTCTAGAATCATTTAAACAAGGTCTAAGGTCAGACCATGGAATACTAATTGGAAGTGACTTTAACCTAGTATAGACTGGGACATCTATGGATTCATTGCAGAGGTACAGACAGACAGTCTTGTGAAACACTTTTTAACACATTTTCTGAGAACTGTCTTCAGCAGCTTGTAGAGCAGCATACACACAATGGAAATACCTTAGACCTTATCAAAAGTGTCAGTACAGAGATGGGGATTTGTGATCATGATGTTGTTGTTGTGGTCTTCAGTCCTGAGACTGGTTTGATGCAGCTCTCCATGCTACTCTATCCCGTGCAAGCTTCTTCATCTCCCAGTACCTACTGCAACCTACATCTTTCTGAATCTGCTTATGCTTAGTGTATTCATCTCTTGGTCTCCCTCTACAATTTTTACCCTCCACGCTGCCCTCCAATACTAAATTGGTGATCCCTTTATGCCTCAGAACATGTCCTACCGACCGAGCCCTTCTTCTAGTCAAGTTGTGCCACAAACTTCTGTGATCATGATATCATTAAGCAACTATGGTTACAAAAGTTAATAAATCAGTCAAGAAGGGTAGGAGAGTGTTGCCATCTCACTTAGAAAGTAAACTGACATCACTTAGTTCCAGTGAGATGGACGAAGAAGAATTAAGGATGAAATTTAAACACACTGTAAATCATGGTCTGGAGAACTATGTGCCTGGTAAGAGGATTAAGAAAGGAAAGACCACCATTGTTTAACAACAAAATTCCGAAAATCCTGAGGGAGGAAAGGCTGTTGCACTCTTGATTCAAAAGAGAACATGCAAATATGACAAGCAGTGATTCGTTTGCCTATGAAAAGATGTATGAATGAATCTTACAACTGGTACCACTATCATACCCTTAGCAAAAGACCTGACCGAGAACCTGAGAAAATTCTGGGCCTATGTAAAATCGCTAAGCAGCCTAAAGGCTTTCACCCTGTTACTTGTTGACCAGTCTGGTGTGGCAGTTGAAGATTGCAGAATAAAAGTCTAAGATTTAAATTTCACATTTAAGAAATCGTTCACACGGGGAATCATACAAACATACTGATATTTGATCATCAAACAGATTCTTGTGTGGACAGCATATTGATAAGCATCCCTGAAGTAAAAAACTCTATGGCAATGATCCCTTACTTAGCTTGCATTTATCATTAATCTCTTGCCCAGTGTAAAGTCCCAAGCAAGAGCAAGAAACAATGTGGTATGATTAGCTGATGAAATATGAGGAACAAATCATCAGTAGGCAGAATTGAGAAAGTAGAGGAAAGTTTACAATGTGACAGGGATGCTGGTTCATTGTAGAACAGAAGGAAAGCACCTAGAATATGCCAAGAGGAAAGCTACGTAGATAATAGATAAAGCTTTAAACTCGTCTCGAATGAAGAATGACTTTTGATAAGATGCTAATAACAGGGTAGTTTGTTTCAGAGTCCTGTGGCTGAAATGGAGAAGGAGAAGAGAAAGATTTAGTATTACAGTGAGGTACAGCCAAGATTCTGTATGTCCAATCTAGTGCTGCAATTATGGAATGGTGCCAGGTATTTGTCATATGAGGAGAGACAATGAGGATGCCAGTGGCTATATCAAAGTAGCAAAGATTTGGCATAATAAGAGACTGGACTAATTTTTGTTTAATTTGAGGTGGAAATACTTTTCTAAATGTTTCGCTTACAGGTAGGCAGGAGAAAGGTTTCCTGCATGCTGTAACCATTTACTCATCCAAATTTTGATACTGATCAAAGTTTATGCTGAAATGTTTCACCATTTTCATAGTGCAATCTGATACCGTCAAGAAGTACTGGAGGGGCTATTTCACAAAAGTATCCACTGATTAACTTTCAGTATGATATGAGGCTGACCAGTGAATTCTTTGGGTTTAGTTTAGAACCCGGCTTTTGTACCCACCATGATACTGACCAAAGATTGTCATTTACATCTGACATGGCAGCAGCAATATTCTTCTGGTTGGCATTTAGATAAGACTGGATGTTGTCAGGTTATAAGTGGGAGTTAAAAGAATGAAGCACAGATGAAATATCATTGATCTACAGCATGAAAAGAAATGGACCAAGGACCGAACTCTGAGGGTCTTGTGAGAGCACTAGTTTCCTTGATTATTTCTCCAACCTACAGAAGACTCACAAACATCTGTTTTTAAGATAGCTGTTGTAATACAAATTTATGAAATTTAACTGTTTAATTTCATAAGTAATACTGCATGTTAAAAATGAATTTTACAACTTTGATCACATATATTTCAGAAACAGGGATAGGTATAAAGGTGTGGTTTGTGACATAATGTTCACCTACATCTAAAAATTTAGTAGCTATTTAACGGAGTTCACAGTGTGCATCATCTGTAAATGCACAATAAATATATAAGCAATATTCCATCCAGTTCCTTCCATGTTTGGGTCTATCATGTTGTCATTAACATGTGCATTAGCATGTGCAATTTCTGCTCTGATGCGAGCTCACACCGCAGTTCCTCCACTCATGTACCACTGTCTATCTGTCAGGGGTGATGGTGGTTTGCTTCTGTAATGTGTGCAGAAGCTTTGCTGGACCATGACAGCAGATTTGGTCTTGTATCAACTATTCTACACATTGTGCCATCTGCTGGAGGTGGCCATCTTCACCAACAACTATCCCAGGAAACAAAAAAACTTTAGGTGTGTGTGAACATTATGCTGCAAACTGCACCTTCTACCTATCCCATTTCTGGAATATACATGATCAAAATTGTAAAAATAATTTTGGAACACACTGTACATTGAAGTGAACAGTATCAAAACCTTTCTCAAATCAAGCAATATTAAAATGGTTGCTTCGTGACTTTCCACAGTACGTTTGATGTCATCAGTCACTTTGAATAATGCAGCTGCAGTGCTATGGTGTTTTTGGAAGACTGGTTGATGTTTGTGATGGTTGTTATAAATTATTCAAAGATTTTAGACATTGCAGGTAACATGCCGATCAGCCAATAGTTGCCTGGTAATGTTGGTAGATCATTCTTGGCGAGTGGTCAAATTAAGCTTTGCTCCCACACAGTAGGATATGTACTACTGGCATGATAATATCAGCAACATGTTTAATTATATCTCTGATCACTCCATCATTATCTACTGTCTCAGAAGAGACTTTCATGACTGCTTCCTACGCTGTGTGTAGAAACATGTTTTAAGTAAAATGCATGTTTCAAGGAAAACGTGGTATCTTGTGGCTCATAATTTATCACAAACTGAGAGCTGGCTACTGTTGAGAAAAAGTTGTTTAACTCATCTGCACAGGCTTGAAAAAACAGCATCAGATTTTGCCTTTCTTATACTGAAGCTAAGCAGTTTTCTCAGTATTTCTGAAAGATCCAACTTCCTGCACAGAACAGAATGAGCATGCCTGATTTTGGTGTTGTGCATGTTTTGCTTCACTTTGTTCCTGAATTACAAGAATTTTTCATTTCTTTTAAATTTTCTATGTGTAGAGTCTTGTTTACTCATTATCTGGAACAGTACCACAGTCAGCCATTCAGCACTAGCTCTGATTTGATAGAATGTTTAGAGGCAATTATCATATAATGCAATAAGTCAGCTCACTGTTTCTATACAACCATGGACTATCTGAACAGTACTTTTGTAATTGGGTAGATAAAAAATCTAATCACCAAGTGGTGGCAGGGGAACACACATATAAAAGGCATCCAAGTCAGCAATCTTTAGGAGCCAGTGGCTCCTTCTTCTGCAGAAGGGTTGAAGGGGAATGAAGAGAGGTGAAAGAAAAGGACTCTTGAGGTTTAGAAAAAGGGGTAGAGTTCAGAAAAGTCACCCAGAACCCCACTTCAGGGAAGACTTACATGACAGGATGAGAGGGAAAGACTTTCCTTCTCATCTTGTCTGGTAAGTAAGGGTTTCTGAGCACCTTTTCTGAACTCTACCCCTTTTCCTAAACCTTACTAATTCTTTTCCTTCACCCCTCTTCCTTACCCTTCAACCCTTCTGCCAAAAGGAGGGGATACTGGCTCCGAAAGATTGTAAATTCTACTACCTTTTACATGTGTGTTCTCCTGTCGCTGCTTGCTGAGTAGATTTTTTTAAACTAATAAGTTACATTACATTTCCAAAAATTGATTACTTTCATTGATATATCAGCCCACATAAACAGTACTTTTGTATGACATCATCATTAATTACTAAAAGACTATTAAAATAACTTATCAGTTGAAACCAGTATACCTTTGTCCAAAAAGGGGTCCAATATTCAGGAACACACATTTCAATAAATTGCCAGCAACCATTAAAAACTTGGTTTCAGATGAAACACAATTTAAACAGAGTTTGAAAGGCTTTTTGATAGGCAACTCCTTTTACTCTGTAGGAGAATATCTTAATGGGATTATTAGACCAGCTTAAGTAAAAATCTCTGCTAGGTTTCAGTTTTGACAGCATTTGGTCACAACAGTTAAGATTAGGTATTCTGTGTGTGATAAATTTATTAAAAGTGCATAACAATGTTTCATTCTGACAGAGTGTTAATTCTGTAAGTATTAGTGGTTCCAGTTTACTGTAATGTAGTCACCTATTTTGACAATCTCTTAACAAATGATCAGGATTGTAAGTATTGTATTCAAATGTTTTATGTTTTTTATGTTCCACACCCATGGCAATTACCTCATGGGTCTATGGAATGAAAACTGAATCCAATCTAATCTAATGTAGCTATTTGAGACTGTATGTGAGTATTAGGTTGCAATAAACTTTATAATTAAATCTTCTCACTGCTGTTTTCCACCGGTAACATGGCAAACATGAACATGGAAGTCTCTACTAGTATTATCAAGACTTAAGATGAGAAACTTACGACAGGAAGCCATGCACAAACTCTGTGATACAGTTATTCACAAACTTTATCCAACATTTTAAACTAAAGTTCAGATTGATACACGATGCTCCCAAATACACTGGCCCAGCTACCCACATAATATATACTTTAATGTCACTTACTATGTGTGTCTATCACCAAAGTATCTGCACTAATGTTTTCAATATAAATAATGCCCTTTGCCAAATTTACATAACCTATATGCTGACCACAGATTTCTTTTTCAATAGCTACTTCAGCCATTACACACACGTTTCATTCATTACTTTCACAAATTTAGTTTTAAAAAGCAATTTTCAGAGAGAGTGCTGGAAAGAAATGACTCCAATTTTTTTATGGGAAAACTCTTAGAGATTTTAAAATAAAACAAACTTTATTAATATTCTACATCTTTACTCTTCACACCTATACATTTATTTCTCAACATAGTCACTATAGCAATGAACACATTTCTCCCAACAAGAGACCAGTTTGTTGATACCATCACTGCAAAATGTTTGACTTGGCTGATGTTACCACAACCTCTCCTCAGCATGCACTGCTTCATTACTATCAAAGTGAGGTCCTCAAAGGTGTTCTTTAAGTTTTGGAAACAGATGAAAATCAGATAGGGCCAAGTCAGAACTATATGGAGGATGATCGATGACAGTGAACTGAAGGAGACAGATTGTTACAGATACTGCAACACTCATGTGTAGTCAGGCACTGTCATGATAAAGGAGAGGAGGCCCCATGTGTGGGTGAACTCTGCGAATTCATGTTTTCAGTTTTCTGAGGACCTTGCAGTAAACTGACATAGTTACATTACACATCACACCATGTTACATGCTACAGCTCAGAACCATCTAGCAGGAGATGGTTGCAACTTGCAGCAGCAAAGCAGGATAGTCGATCAAGTTACCTGCACGACATGTAACACTTCAGTCAATCTTGAGAACAGAATAAAAAAAATTAAGAGGCATTACTTTTCAGTGCACTGCTTAATTGACATAGAGAATATGCGGTAAGAATTGATACATCACAAGGTTAGTAACATTTCCTACATTTATCAACAATTTCATTACATTATCATGGGTACCTGCTCCTCATTAGTTTTAGAGTCAATGACTCACAGAGTAGTATCATTAAAATTGAGACACACCTCAAGAGATGCGGTTCGCTGGGAAACTCGGATGCTCTATTTGATGAGCCACTATTTTTCAGTTGGTATCTGCATCTATTCTCTGCAAATCACTGCAAAGTGAACAGCAGTGTCTATTCCCATTTACCACACATTACTTTTTCTTACCGTTCCATACTCACATAGAGTGTGGAAAGAATGACTAGTTAAATGCCTCTGTATGCTTTGTAGGAAGTCTAATCTGGTCTTTGTAGTGCCCTGCAGTAAACTGACATTGTTACATTACACACCACACCATGTTACATTCTACAGTTCAGAACCATCTAGCAGGAGATGGTTGCAACTTGCAGCAACAAAGCAGGATAGTCTATCAAGTTATGTGCACGATGTGTAATACCTCAATCAATCTTGATAACAGAGTAAAAAATTAGGAGGCATTACTTTTCAGCGCACTGCTTAATTGACATAGAGAATATGCGGTAAGAATTGATACATCACAAGGTACGTAACACTTCCTACATTTATCAACAATTTCATTAGATTATCAAGGCTACCTGCTACTCATTAGTTTTAGAGTCAATGACTCTCAGAGTGTTATCATTAAAATTGAGACACACCTCAAGAGATAAGGTTAGCTAGGAAACTCGGACGCTCTATTTGATGAGCCACTATTTTTTAGTTGGTATCTGCATCTACATCTATACTCTACAGATCACTGCAAAGTGAATAGCAGTGTCTACTCCCATTTACCACACAGTTTTTCTTACAGTTCCATATTCATGTAGGATGTGGGAAGAATGATTGCTTAAATGCCTCTGTATGCTTTGTAGGAAGCCTAATCTGGTGTTTGTAGTGCCTATGGGAGTGATATATATAGAAGGCTGTAGTATATTTTCCACTTAACACTGATTCTTGAAATTTAGTAAGTAAACTTTTTCTGCCATAGATAGTCTAATTTTCAAGCAACTGTCTTTCATATTTTTCAGCTTTTCTGTGACACTCCCCCTGTGACCACTCATGCTGCCCTTCTTGGTGCAAGTTCAGTATTTCCTATTAGCCCTATTCTATATAAGTTCCGCACAGCTGAATGACATTTTAGGTTGGATCTGTAGTGACACATGAAATTTTGTCGATTTTTCTGCTTATTGCGAGCAGTCACCATAACCATTATATTGTCTGTGTATGCTTCCAGGACTGCCTCAATCTGTTATGTTTACTGATATTTCCAGCTCTATGTTTTCTGAATACTACTTGCACTGACTTCACCCCTTTTGATTGATTCATTTCATTTCATTTCATATATAACCTTTGTGGCAGGGTAAGCTGTGGTACTCCAATAACTCCATTCCCACATGCACCATTGGAGAAGCTATGGCAGTAACACTCGGAACCCATACTTGGAAACATCAGTGACAATGAAAGTTTGATTCAAGTCTGGAGTTGAGCACAGGTAGCCCAATGGCTACAGCGACTGCTTGTAATACACACAAAAACCAGGTTTGAGTCTGTCTGGCACACATTTTCAGTTATAATTAGAGGCTCTGCGCAACCGAACAGTTTGGACTGATACTATATCAGGACATTGAATCTTCAATTATTGCATTCCTAGCAATTCATGAATTTCATTTCAGTGCATTTAATTAATTTCATTCTGGGGTTGGCCACATTATTGTTTTGTAAATGATCTCCTTCACAGACTACTGCAGTTTCCCAGTATCATACCAACAAATCAAACTCTAACACTTGTTGTACCTGCATTTGTGTCTAAGTAATCATTCCATGTCACTGACTTGAGAATAACTCTACCTGACATTTCTCTTCAGAGACCCTCACATCTGGACACGAACAGAATTGTATCATGTGGAGATTACTCAACTGTTTTCATTCTGATGTTGGAAGATCCAGGCGTAACCACCAGAAATGGCACTTCCCTGTGGATATCACCAACTGCGACAGCAGAAAACCACAGACCATGGGGCACTTACTGGACTGTCAGCTATGCCCTCTGCCCTGCACAGAAGGTCTTTTGCTTATGTCACTGGGTGCAGCTGAAGTTATAACATTTTTGTTAAGAGTAGTGTAACTTAATAATTCTTTCTTTCATTTGATCGTAATGGTAATTACCAAGTATTGTAAATGTTTCTGATTCAATTAAATAAATATTCCACTTCATACCATAACAACTGTTATACCCAGGTTTCTTCATGACTTGACTGCCTCCAATAACTCACCGATACTGCAGTCATAGGATAATATATTTTTGTGATATGTGTACTGTACAATTTTACATTTATGAATATTTAAAGCAAGTTGCCAACCTCTGCACTGTTTTGAAACCTTATCCACATCTTACTGAATATTTGTGCAACATTATTTAGATAGTGCTTCATTAGAGGTAACTATAGGGACTGCAAAAACTCTGAGGTTAATATTAATGTTGCCAGCCAGGTCACTAGCAAATTGATACCCCGTAGGATTGATCATCTGTTAAGTGTTCATGTGGCACTGAGAAGCGAAGAAATATAGCATCCAACTCATTGCCTTGATCAATGGATTTCAGGATGTCATGTGAGAAAAACTTATAAGGGCATACTTATTTGCTGCCACTAGATCTAAAATGTTTCTGCCATGAATGGAATTTAATATAGTTGTGCAAGATGTCTCGTAACACACACTGCTTAGCGAACTGTAATTATCCCTGTCAACTGTTGGAAAATTAAAGTCTCCTGCAATGTCTGACAGTATAATTGGAGAACAAGTATATTAGTGAGCTGTGGTTTCCTCTAAAGTTTTCTATTAAATCTATGAGTGAGGGCTAACTGAAATAACCAATTGGCTACCCTTGATTCTGAGCCTTGCTCAAAAACATCTTGCATGCAGCTCTGGTTTCTCTCTTGGAGGGTTTGAGTTTCTTGTCTACTGCAGCAAAAACATCACCTCAATTTAACATATGAACATTAACTTCCTTTCTTTACCAAGACACATCCTCAAAAACCAGAGACAGTCAAAACATGTCATTCTATGAGGGATTTGAGACATGCTGCTAATTAATGTCCTGCATTGATGGAAGAAACAACTGACTTTCAAACAGGCTCTGTGGAACTTTTAAAATGTAAAAGTGTAATTTTAAACAAAATATTACTGCCAGAATCAAAAAGTAGAAAACTATTATGCTAGTGAAAACAAGACAAGCCGCTGTACTCAATCTGGAGTATCATTCTTAAATTTTTTTCAGAAAACAACACTGATTTTGCCATAAAAAATATCAACAGTATCAAGTCAAAAAGGTAGTAAGGCACAGCAAATAATGATAGGTTAGTATTCTGGTGACTCATCTGGTCCCACCATCTAGAAGCCAGATTGTCTTCCAAGCAATTGCACTGAGACATTGTCTGTTGAGTGAAGACTGTTGACATCACCCATGCGGCATCCTACTGGGACCTGACTGGCCTCTACTGCTTTGGACTAAGTGCTTCTGATCAGACTATTAATGGCTGTGCTAGTAATGACTTTGCAAGGATTTAATGGTATTATTCCTCCACCAAATTTGCTCACTCATGAACTTTAACTTGTTTGTGGTTGTTTAGTAGAAAATTAATAAAGACTGCAAGTTTGCAAACAGGAACCAAACAAGTGTGCACAAAAGTAATCTGGAGGTGTTCAGCCACAGTTCAAGGGCACAGGACTTGACACTAGCATGCATCTAGTGAAGGTAAACATGGACCTAGAGTGAAACTTCCTGGCAGATTAAAACTGTGTGCCCGACCGAGACTCGAACTCGGGACCTTGCCTTTTGCGGGCAAGTGCTCCACCATCTGAGCTACTGAAGCACGATTCACGCCCGGTACTCATAGCTTTACTTCTGCCAGTATCTCATCTCTCATGGACCTAGAGTTCCCAAACTTTGGTAGCAACATTTAACACTGCAACAGCAACATTTTCAGAAAGAATAGGTTTGCTCTGAACAATAGGTGGAGCTACAGGCCAACCTGACACACCAACTCCTGCTTCGAGCAGCAGAGCAGGTACACCATCATTTCCACTTTTTCAGGCAGATGCTGAGGATGGAACAGCTATAACCACCACCTCTCCCTGCAGTTCCAGGCATGTAAAATTTCTAATATGATACTTCAATGTGCATGTCTTCTTTCTAATAATCCTAAACTGATGAATTTGCTTTACAAACTTTAAAGACTTTGTTGTCAGAAACTTAAAATTTTGATAAATGTGTACATTGCTTTCTTCATATTATGATTAAAAGTGTCACATAGTAGCAATCAGAATAGAATGTTTTGAGTGTCGCAAATTCCCTAATCATCATACACAGCATTTCTGGGTCTGCTGTAAATACATGGTAAACCTCTATGCCAAAATTATGAAATAAAATATGTTACTTCTTCATTAAATTATTCTGCATTATCAAGGTCTATTACATCAATATTAATATGTCTAGGTTTTCATTGGCAAATTTACTTTCCAGTGAGACAGAGGTAAGTTTTGGCTGAGGAGACCCCTGAGTGTGTCACCAGAAGTTATAGAAAAGAAAGCTTGGTGAATATTATACTGGATATGGGGGTGACTGACTGACCAAATTAAACATAGAGATTGGTGATGCATAAAACCTGATTGTGTGGGAAGAGAAGAGTAAACTGCAGCTGAAGGCAGGAAAAAAAAAAGTTCAAATGTGTGTGAAATCTTATGGGACTTAACTACTACGGTCATCAGTCCCTAAGCTTACACACTACTTAACCTAAACTATCCTAAGGACAAACACACACATCCATGCCCGAGGGAGGACTCAAACCTCCACCGGTATCAGCCGCACAGCTGAAGGTAGACTGAAGAAGAAACCACCTCCGTAACTGCATGTTTTTCTCTTTTGTTACAACATATTTTGACTAAATTAAGGTGTAAAACCACAATTATTATATCTTATAAGTACTGTTAGCAATAAGCTGCCTACTTTGGAGATGCCAGGTTTCTAGAGTGGCCTTGGACAGAGGTGTATTTGTTCTGTATGTGTCTGTAGGTCATGTTGTGATTATTTATAATTTTCTTAGCTTTGAATTCTGAAAATACTGTTGAATAGTACAAATATGAATGTTTGAGCAAAATGGCAGTTCTGGAAGTCAAACTTTGTTTTATAAGTAACGAAGAGGGAATTAAGAACAACAATAAATATTA
This sequence comes from Schistocerca cancellata, assembly GCF_023864275.1. Taxonomy (NCBI): domain Eukaryota; kingdom Metazoa; phylum Arthropoda; class Insecta; order Orthoptera; family Acrididae; genus Schistocerca; species Schistocerca cancellata. The sequence goes on along the minus strand of NC_064626.1, from coordinate 724,283,124 downwards.
TTTAAATATCAAACAGCTTAGAGCCAGAGGCCTGTTATCATTCTTACAATTGCGTGCTTCCCCTTCCTCACTTGGCATGTTCATCATTCCGCACCCCAGCTTCTGTTGCTTCATCTTCTACCTCCTTCCTCCACATTCAAAGTTTTGAAGTCTTAGTGATCAATGTGTTGAGCCAAACTGTGCAGAAACATTTATGACTGAATAACCAAGAGAGTTCTCTCTGCAGTCAGTTTTATTTTTTATTGGAGTATTGGATAATGCTTTTTCACTAGTAGAAAAAAATAGCTTAATTCTAAGAAATAACATTGTGATGCATATGATCGAAGCCTTTCGTTCTGCAGTTGTAGGATTCTTATAAGGGGTTATTAGCTGAAGTTCAATATACTTGAATTATGTAGTGGTCCAGACCATTTTACACTATCACTAGACAAGCATTCTGTTGCAGTGCCAAAAGTTCCAATGTTTTAAGTCGACTACTTCTTTTCTGTTGGTGTACTTGTCATTATGTGTATATGTTTTTTCATTACCACACAGGTCACCTCAAATATTTCTAGACTGTGTAAATATATCAATATACAGTTTCAGCTAAGTTATAGCTGCCAATGTGATGAATTTTCTGACATATGCAAGTAATTCTTAGTTTTGTAGCTACCAAATTATAACACTGAATTAAAAAAAAATCTTTTTAAAAAAGGAACTACATACTTCTTCCTGTAGCAAAGGAAAGAGCCTTTGAAGAGAATTTTGATGACAATGTGTGTGAAATTTGATCAAACAGTAACAAGATAACAATGCTGATAACCATGTTCCCTCTAGCAAGAGAAGAGATCTTATAAATGTCTGCCCTATTGTAGCAAATGAAAACAAATGTGTAACTCAGGTACAATTCTAGTATTTAGTATTATGTGCGTCACATAACTGCTCAAAATGTTGATCTTGAGGACTGATACGTCCCAGGCCGACAGTACCATGTATCGACTTTAATCAGCACTTATTGCAACCCAAGGTCATGTTATAACAGCATTTCATGTCTTTGGGAATTACTGGTGTTCTTCTGTAGACCTCTCATTTTAATTTCCCCAAAGATAAACGTCCAGAAGTGTGAGCTATTAACAACCTCACAACAGACCACTGTACCATCATCCTCCTTATGGACATAGGTTCCACTATTATGGTAATGACTGAGGTGTTTGCGGGTATGTAGCTGAGAGGCTCATCCAGCTCAAGTGTAATTCAATATGTTAAACTGTTCCCAACAATACCACTCTTTCTATCCACAGTGAGCAGCAGAAAATGCTAAAAACCATAGTCTCCCAATAAGAAATCGCAGCTGCCTCCATAGAACTCCTTAAGCCCCTGAACTGTGTGTCCCTACAATAACTTCCTTCCCAAAATACACAAAAATAATAAATCATAACTGTCTCATTTAATAGGCATTAATGCCTCTACAAACACTTCTCACCCCTGGTAGACTAGCTCTCCAACTCTTTCTTCATAAAATTCACATCCACTTCTTGGAACATCTCAAATCTGTTCCAACCCCATTCCCATCTCGAATTCTCTTTGTCACTATGCATGCAACCTCTTCCTATACTAACATCCCATACAATGATCAGTAGAACATTATGACCACCAATCCACCATAAATAAATAGCTGTCCATGTGGTACTAGCGTCACCTGGCGAGGAATGACTACTAATAAGACACTCACACAATGGATGTAATATCAATGAGCATGCTACCAATGTGTACAATGGGGAAGGCGTGCAATCTACCTGAGTTTGACCGAGAGAAGAGTGTGATGGTCTGGAGACTCAGCACGAGCATTTTGGAAACTGCACGACTTATCGAGTGTTCAAGGAGTGCTGTGGTGAGGGTCTTTAACACGTTGCAAAACCAAGGTGAAACCACATCCAGAAGTCGTGGGGTTGGACGTCACCCCTCATTACAGATGTTGGACGTCATGTGCTGGGCAGGCTGGTAAAACAGGACAGGTGGCGAACTGTGGTAGAACTGACATCAGACTTTAATGCTGGGCCGAGTGCAAGTGTAACTGAACACACAGTCCACCGAACACACCTAACAATGGGCCTCCACAGCCGATGACCCATGCCTGTTCCAAGGTTAACACCACAACATTGGCAACTGTGACTGAAATGGGCATGTGACAATCTGCAATCAACACTGGCACAGTGGCAGAGCATTATACATCTGATGAATCATAATACCTTCTTGAACATGCTGATGGGAAGGCATGAATCTGTCGTCTTCCTGGGGAACAGCTCCTTGATAACTGTACTGTAGTATAGAGACAAACTGGCAACGGCTCCATTATGCTCTGGTGAACACTCATGTGGGCATTCTTGGGTCCAGTGGTGCTCGTGCAAGAAACCATGGTGGCCAAAGTGTACGGTACGCTGGTTGCAGACCACATACACCCCTTTGCGACGATCATGTTTCCTGGCAGCAGTGACATTTTTCAACAAGATAATGCGCCATGTGACAAGGCCAGAAGTGTGAAGGAGTTGTTTGAGGAGCATAGTAGCAAAACCCAGTGGAACATGTCTGGGATGTGATTGAATGTGGCATCAGAGCTCATCACCCCTCTTCCCAGATTTTACTGGAATTAGGTGACATGTCCGTGCAGCTGTGGTCCCAACTCTCTCCAGTGACATACCAAGGCCTCACTGCTTTCCTGCTACAATATGTTACTGCTGTTATCCGTGCCAAAGCTATTCGGTAGGTGGTTGTAATGTCCTGGCTGATCAGTGTACACATGTGTAGCCTCTCAGCCCCAATTCACTGCCTCTTCCACCTGAAAGTTTCCCTAAAAACTCATTTATTTTCACCCTGACCACTAATCCTTAATGACAGCTGCTTTGCTTTCAAGGGACAAATCCACAAATAAATCAGAGGAACTGCTGTGGGAATCATAATGGTCCTGTCCTATGCCAATCTTTTCATCGGTCGCATGGAAGAGGTAGTGCTGAACAGCTAGAACCTGTAAGCTCTGGCTTGCAGCTTAATCCCTTGTTTCAATTCAAATTCTCCTGGTCCTATTTCAGATACAAGGCCACCTTCCATGACTTCCATCTCACTGAAGCTCACATCGAAATCTCAGTCCATATAACCAGCCAACAACCAATAACATCTCCATCTGGACAGCTGCCATTCCTTTCACATCAAACACTCCCTTCCCTACACATTAGACATCCATGGAAAACATACTACTCCAACAATGAATCCTTCAACGCCCATGCCAATCACTTCTCCCAGCTTTTCTCTCCTGCATCTACCCCATAAATCTTTTCTACACTACTGTTTGGTCTCCTCCCCCAAACAATCCAATCCAATCTTTTCTACACTCAAATCTCCCTGGCAGTCTCTCCTTTCACCCTTCAACAAATACAACTTCCATTTTCAAAAAACTCAGAAATACAATACCCCCCCTCCCACCATTGTTCGGGCCTCTAACATCTCTATTATATTCCTGCTATTTACCTGCCACTATAGATAATGGCACTACACCTGTGACCAGCACGGGGTCATGCATCAGTGCTGCACATTTTCTGCCGGAGACAGTACACATGATAGGTCAGTCATCAAACACTGGCCCATGCATGCGCCATGTGTATAGCAATATTACTGGTAATGATGTAAGAATGAGTGCTGGCAAGCCAATCTTCAGTAGGTGCCACCAAATGTGGCAGCCTTACCACTAGCAGCATGTGTATCTCTACAACAGCGGCCACTATGTCACACTGGTTAGTCATGTGTTCACCGAGCACCGCAAGGGTATCCTTCAGCCAGCTGTATACTTAAGATGCTCCCCGATTGCTAGCAGGCAGCTCACATCAGCTGTGCCCAGCAGCTTTGTCTCTCCGAGCTCACCAGCTCTGTCTGGGGGGGGGGGGGGGGGGGGCTGCCATGAACCATCTGCCTCAAAAGTGAAATCACAGTACTAACAACTGATATAAGCAAATTACAATATTACTATGCCAAACGAATAAAAAATATTATTGTTATTACTATTAAAATCTTAAGCAGCTGTGGCACATTAAATGTAAGGATGATGATAAATAATTGGGGGGGGGGGGGGGGGGGAGAAAAACTGATTTCCCCCCCATAATTGAAACCCGAATCCAAACATGATTACATGGATCTCAAGGTCCCTACCTCTGCATATTTTATCACTGTCATACTATTTACAGACGGTACAGTTTTATACTTAACTATCCTTCTTAAGTACCGCTAACACTCTACTGGTGGTAGTGGTTATTTGTGTGTGCGTGTGTGGGGGGGTCATCATTGCGTAAGGAAAACCAACATAACACTCTTGGAGCTCAATAAATACGTGTTACAACATAAAGAGGAAAAAAGGCATGTCTTACTCGGCTTGGCACATCAGATAAGCATGATGACTGATAATTGGGCATTCCTCAAGTACTCAAACTCCAGAACTATCAGTGCTCAGTACTTGTGTTCATTTTAATATGGGTGCATCTTGTGATATATGTTAGCAACAAGTTTTGTCAAAATAAATTACATGGCTACCCATTGATAGGTTTAAATCCTGACAGTTACAGTGCAAGATATCAAATACCATTAGATTGCTCCAAAAAAGTTTTTTTCCCAAATGTGGACACACAAACAAAAGTGAGTATTCAATAAACACCAGGATAAAAGCATCCATATACAACGACAATCACATATTATCATTACTTCTTGCTCTCGACTCACTGATGCAGAAGGCAGGATGCAGCTCAACTATTGCCCGATGTGCTAACAGTAAAATGATGCAACAGTGTCAGCTCAAACCGCTTTTACAATGATAGCCTCAATGTATTAAGGTCACTGTTGCACATATCACTATAGTGCTTTGAGATACCAGGCAGATAACGTGCTGGATGGAGACATGTAGAATGAAGTCATTGTTTGTTCTGACGTGAGCCTAAGAACCTAAAGATTTACATCTGTAGACAGTGAAGAATGCGAAAGAATCTAAATTCGTATGTAGCACATACAGATATCGTGCTGGTGGTATTTGCAGGAACCAGCACTGGCTGTAGAGACCACTATGTTATCTGAAGCAAATTTTAACAAGCAAATAGGAGTACAAGCCAGACAATTAATTCCTTGAATGACATACTAAGCATAATGCTTTCTCACAAAACCTACAGAATGTCTTTGGTGTCCACACTGTAACTAGGTTAGTAATAACTGTTAAAGAACAGGATATTCTCTTCTTAAGAAAAAGTAATAAATGGATAATTCACATTCAATGCATGCATGACGGCAGGGTCCCAAAAGTTATTTCTAAGACCGAGTCTCCTGGGAAATGAAGCATCAGATCATTTACTGAAAGATGTGTGCAATTAGTGGAGCCCTAACAGGCCTTGGTACCTAATGCCTGAGAAAGGAAGAGGAGGAAGAGGAAGAGGAGGAGGAGGAGGAGGAGGAGGAGGAGGAGGAGGAGGAGTTGCCTACTCATGTCTTACATTACAGAGACAAATATTACAAAGTATTTTTACCTGTACCTTTCACTCCTTCAGTATTTTTTTTAAGTATAAATAAAAGTATTTCACACCTGCATAAAGGACACTATGCTAATGCAGGTACCTGAAAGGGCTATTGGCTTATAAAGACTAAAGACTGTAGTAGATGTCAAAGCAAGATCTTTGTAGGTAAATAATATTTCAACAATCAAGGTGGATGAGCAACTACAAAATAATTCGATAATGATGGAGACCTATGGTCTGAAATTTACAAATCATAGCATTACATGAGATCTGGGGACAATGGAAGGCTTTAGGCTGATTAATGTGATGGTAAAATAGAGACCTCAAAAACAATTTTAAACCATACGAGGTTTCCAGATGCAGATAATTTAGTGGTTATGAAATGCAGATTAACACTGAAGAAACTGCAAAAATGGAACCTGGATAAACTGAAAGAATCAGATGTTCTTAAGAGTTTCAGAGGGAGCATTAGGCAACAATAGACTAAAACACTGGAAAGGAATACAACAGAGGAAGAATGGGTAGCTTTAAGAGCTGAAAAAGTGAAGGCAGCAGAGAATTACAGAAAAGTACTAGTAGAAAATATGTAAATGCAGCAAATGAAGCATGCAAAAGGGAATACGTACACATAAAGAATGAAGTTGACAGAAAATGTGATATAATTAAGCAGGAATGGCTAGAGGACGAATACAACACTATCAAAACATTCATGACCAGGGGAAAGATACATGCTGTCTATACAAAAATTATAGACTTTTGAGGTTTGCCAATAACATTGTAGCTCTGTCAGAGACAGTAAAGGGCTTGGAAATGCAATTGTATAGAATAGGTAGTGTCATGAAATGAGGTTATAAGATGAATATCAACGAAGTAAGATAACAGTAATGAAATGTAATCAAATTAAATCATGTGATACTGAGGGAATTAGATTAGGAAATGAGATACTAACAACAGTAGATGATTTTTGCTATTCGAGCAGCAAAACTAGTGATGACAGCCAAAGTAGAGAGGACATAAATTGCAGGCCAGCAACGTTATGAGTAATATTTTTTAAAAACTATAATTTGTCAACAATGAATATCAATTTAAGTGTCATGAACTCTTTTCTAGAGGTACTTGTCTGGAGTGTAGCCTCGTATGGAAGCGAAACATGGACAATAAGTGGTTCAGACAAGGAGATAATAGAAGCTTTTGAAATGTGGTGCTACAGAAGAATGCTGATTGGATGGGTAGACTGAATAACTAATGAGGAGGTACTGATTCAAATTGGGGAGAAAGAAATTTATTGCACAACTTGACTAAAGGACAGGATTATTTGATACATCACATCCTGAGACATCAAGGAATAATCAAATTGATAATGGAAGGAAGGCCGGGGGATAAAAATTGTATACGAGGATTTAGGCATGAGTACAGTAAGCAGGTTCAAATAGATTTCACTTGCAGTATTTATTCAGAGATGAAGAGGCTTGCACAGGACTGAGAAGTGTGGATGGATGAATCAAACCCCTCTCTAGACTGAAGATGAAGGATAAGAAGAAGAAGAAGAAGAAGAAGAAGAAGAAGTCACAACAACAACAACAACAACAACAACAACACTGGCAAGAGAAGCAGGTTAGTTACTTTTAGCACAGAATAATACTGGACCTACAGATCTGCCCATCTTTGATTTGCATACAATCTTATCAATTGTTGTCTGATCACAAGGGAAGAAGACATCAATTTATGCATATGTTTGATGAGAAACATTCAAATTTGTTGGAGATATTTTTGGGAAATAATTTCTTTTGAATTATAAAGTATTTTGAACATTAAAAATGGAATCAGCATTGCATTTTACTAAATCACTTTAGAAAACAACAAGAGACTACAGAGAGTTTTACAAATATTCATGTATGCAAAAGATGCAATGAACTCCGAGCCAGTTGTGATGTGATTCAGACCCCTTGCTCCATTTTACCTTGATATTTTTGGATTCAAGTTCATTAGCATAGCACTTGGGACTGGGAACGGAACTAGACTGCCTTGCACATCACACCGGTTTGCAGAGTATGGAAACCAATGCAGATATTGCATGCAACAAATGAAAAATTGCAGAACATTTATCGGTTTTGTATTCCAGGGAGCTATGTGGCCAATATAAAATCAAAGAATCTCTTCTGAAGATAGTGAAGCTCAAAAATGTAACATGAGTAACAAACGTAAATTTTAGGGACTTAACAGAGGTTTTTTATGCATGAACTTATGGATGATTTTCAGTGAGTTAACAAGCAGTTGTTTATTTGCTTTAAGGATTCAATCCCATCTGGTTTCCTAGCTTTTGAAATTAATAACTCCCTTGCTATCATTCAGGCATATGATGGCTACTGATTATCCAAGAACTATGCTTTGTATTCTTATCAGAAATGTTCAAAGAACTGTAATACTACCCCATCTTATAAATATGACATGTACTGTTTATTTTATCTCCGTGCATAATTAAGGATTCATGATCCACTCACAATTTAACAATAAGGGAGAACTGGGGTCTCATGAAACCTTTTACCAGCTTTGTGGAAATGGGCAGGGGAACTACTGTTCTGTTGCATATCTACCTGTCAAGTAAATGACATTTTCTGGTCACTGCACATATCATTGTATTACCGGAATGCAATGTACCGTGCAATCTATAAGGAAATGAGCTGCAAAAATGCTAACACTAATGGTTGGAATAATACGATAGTTTTCTAATTTGTTCGGTCGCCAATATCTGACAGTTAAGATTTGGTAAAAAAGATATGATAATCACGATGTACAGCTCTCAGCATATTTCTTCTAATCATTTCTGTGGTCCGCTTTCATGCTCCCTGGGTAGGGAGCTATAATGGCTGGGCAGGGAGTTAAAAACAAATTCTCGTACGCCTTCACCAACTGCAAACCATGTATGTAGTAACACTTGTGTTAAAAAAAAAAAAAAAATCGTACTTGGCTCCACGTTTTGAAAGCTTCCTTCGCTGCGGAGACGGCACGTGCAACTTCAAGTTTTCCGGATGAAGGTACATGGCACAATTCTTCACCCTTTGCTGGATTTATTACAATTGTGTCACATAACCTGTCTACCGGTTCAACTCTTTTACCATCCACGAAATTAAATGGTCCAGTAGCTGATGTAAGGCGTCGAATCGGAAACTTAACAAGCCCGCAATTGTAAGTTGACAGTGGATGTTTCCTGCCGATGAATACTTGTTTTAGTAACATTCTGATTCATTGGGAATCGTCCCTTCCAAATAGATTAGGCTACTGCACACATGCACTGGCGGCTACAGCGTACTACAACTTCATGACAATAACGAGGGCATCAGTTTATGTTACATGTGCCACCTACAAATAAAGTGGTCTTCACGTATTTCAATGATACATGTGTATTTCGCATATTCAACAGTCTACTTTCCCATATTAACATTTAAACATCTGACTTCACCATTCCTCATCCAAGCGAATGCGTAGCGCACTTGTTTATAAACTTCAAAACTTGGGTCATTGACGGATGATACAACTGTTAGCACATTGTGTAAAACTGTCAAAATTTACTAATGAATTAATAGGGCCTCTTTCTTGACTCTTGTTTGAACTAGCAAGCAGTACAATTTTTATACTAAGAAAGTTGGGTATTTACAAACAGCAGCCATGGTTTGCTCTGAAACCGAAAAATATATCCATATCTGGATTCAGTTTTACTGTCGGACTTCTGTACTGTCAATGTATTTACTTTGCTTCAATTTGTTATAACTTTTTAGGTATTTACAGTATTATCGCGAAAGTTCCATTCGTGTTGGTACAACTGACAGTGTGCTCGAAAAATGTCACGATGTCCCCCACTACTGCGACGTACGCCTATAGTGTTTTTAGAGCTAGTATAGTGGTACCCGAAAGATAACGACGTGTTTACGTCGGGATGGGTTACGTGTTCCCATTCCAGAAGCTCTAAGTGTTTTGGCCAGAAGGTGTGAAAATTTTGGTCAGGTCTGACAATATTTTCGGCATACACAAGAAAACAACCTAAAATGAAAAGTGTCGATAGCTAGGAATGGGCAAGCAAACGTCGACTGGGGTTATATTAACAGCTAGCGGTGAATTAGTTGACATTAGCTTATCGATAGGTGCCGATTTAAATGTAGAAGAAGGGTGATGTGTTGTGGTTGAATTTTGTTTGCCTATTACGTTGTAGTTATTTTTTGCGGCTTTAATGTTTATGTTTTGCTTTAGGAATAAAAATGCGATCGAAATTAGTAATACATTTTGCACTCATACTTTTAGTAATGGAAATATGTGCAGAGGAAGGAAAACATAGGTTCAAGCATTCAAGTGAAAGTGAAAAGACTGGGGAAAGACAGAGGTTTAGAGACGAAGACGACAGTAACAATGAAGTGAATAAACATGTCAGAAAGGACGAGGATGACCTGCGGTCTAGTGCAATTAAAATCGTTCCTGCACCTGATCTGTCAAAGTCAGATGAGGGGAAGTGGACTGAGACTGAAGAAGAAAGTGAAAATGATGGTCTTTCAGAGGAATCAAAATACTTCCTGCAGAAAATGATCTCGAAGCTTGGCAACATACGTAAAGATCATTCAGAGGACGAACAAGACGAAAAGCCAGTAGAAGAAGAGAGCCCACTGCCGTTACATACAACACCGTTAAGGGAATTGACCCCAGAAGAAAAGGAAGGTTTGTGTTGGGTTTTTTAAACATTTCTTAACATTTCCAGATCAATGGACTTTGTTTTCAAACAAACTTTATGCAGTTAAATTGGAGAGTACATTCATTCATTTTACAGGTGGATACAATGACGCTTTTAAATAAGGCTTTAATATTTGTATCAAGTGCATGCAGTGTTATTACTGGTTTCATTTACTGTGTTGCGTATTCTGGTATCTTTATCATATGTCCATGTTAGACTCATCGTTTGCGTTACATATGGTTTCTTATAATGTGATGTGATTTGAATGAGGACAATGTATGAGGAAATGCTTACCAAGTAACATGTGAAATGTATGTCTGAAAGCCTGACAGAGGAGGGTGTTTCATTCCGCAGTGGAGTGTGTATTGTAAAGATATTTATTTCATTTATTTATTTTGTGAAAGTGTGGTATTTGCAGGCCTACATAAAATGCAGCAAAATACTTCAGAGATTTCTCAATCCAGGAATATTACATTTCCAAATTTATCGTATGTCAGTAACTATGCATAAATAAGAGTGTTAAATAGGGTGCAGATACTGACAACAAAAAGTCTTATGTAAAATTCTAAGTGGCGGAACTAGTTATAAAGTAGGGATCACAAATGAGACATAATCATGAGTACAATTATTAGATGTGGAGCAATGTCATCCAACTATGATTTTGGGCTTGTGGTTGTACTACAAACAAAAATCTTTAAAAACAACCATTGCCAATTTCACATTTGTTTACTTCAACAACTTTCACCCAAGCTGTCACCTTCCATCTTAACTTGTCATGCCCATGCTATGGATAGCATGCCAAAATAGCCAAGATTTTGGAAGTCAGTTTCACACTTCAGAGTAGACTTGAACTCTGGTACTCACCTTTCACAGGTAACCATGTTATGAAACAGACTCAGAAAATGCTGTATTGCCCAACACAAAGCTTCAGTCTGTCAATGCCTGTCTCATACTTTTCAAAAATGAAAACACATTGGGTACTACAGACAATAGGAACATAGCCCATGAAGTAAAAATTCAGTTTGAAGCCTCATTCCATCACACACATCCTAATGTGGTCGCAGGTTCCTCAAGGAGTGCCTTTTAAAATACTTTATTTTGATTGGTCGCTAATGCAAATTTTTGCTGTGGCATATTGTGTGAAAAACTGAGAAGTTTTACAAATGTTAATTTTTTTTACCTTTTAGTGCCCTGGCAGATAAAATTGGGTAGCCTACTGGATTGGAATTTAAAGGTGGAACCTGAATTTTGGGGGCAGTGCCCTTGTCATTTGAGCTATCCAAGCACTGTTTATAACTAATTTTTGCAGACTCAGTTCTGTTAGCATCTCTCTCCTCCTTCCCAAATTTCATGCAAGCTGTCCTTTGTACCATGCTGGACTCCTGGTGAAAATTATGTTATGGGTTGGTTAAAACTCACAGGGGAACTATGCCACTTTAAAACATACCTTTGTGTTCATGGTTATAAGTGTCATGGTTTAGCATTGTGGAAGGAAGACAACAATGCTGTTCCGTCATGTTGTTGTTGTTACGGTCTTCAGTCCTGAGACTGGTTTGATGCAGCTCTCCATGCTATTCTATCCTGCACAAGCTTCTTCTTCTCCCAGTACCTACTGCAACCTACATCCTTCTGAATCTGCTTGGTGTACTCATCTCTTGGTCTCCCTCTACGATTTTTACCCTCCACGCTGCCCTCCAATACTAAATTGGTGACCCCTTGATGCCTCAGAATATGTCCTACCAACCGATCCCTTCTTCTAGTCAAGTTGTGCCACAAACTTCTCTTCTCCCCAATCCTATTCAACACCTCCTCATTAGTTATGTGATCTACCCATCTAATCTTCAACATTCTTCTGTAGCACCACATTTCGAAAGCTTCTATTCTCTTCTTGTCTAAACTATTTATCGTCCATGTTTCACTTCCATACATGGCAGCACACCATACAAATACTTTTAGAAACGACTTCCTGGCACTTAAATCTATACTCGATGTTAATAAATTTCTCTTCTTCAGAAATGCTTTCCTTCCCATTGCCAGTCTGCATTTTATATTCTCTCTACTTCGACCATCATCAGTTATTTTGCTCCCCAAATAGCAAAACCCCTTCACTACTTTAAGTGTCTCATTTCCTAATCTAATTCCGGCAGCATCACCCGACTTAATTCGACTACATTCCATTGTCCTCATTTTGCTTTTGTTGATGTTCATCTTATATCCTACCTTCAAGACACTATCCATTCTGTTCAACTGCTCTTCCAAGTCCTTTGCTGTCTCTGACAGAATTACAATGTCATCGGTGAACCTCAAAGTTTATATTTCTTCTCCATGGATTTTAATACCTACTCCGAATTTTTCTTTTGTTTCCTTCACTGCTTGCTCAATATACAGATTGGATAACATCGGGGAGAGGCTGCATCCCTGTCTCACTCCCTTCCCAACCACTGCTTCCCTTTCATGCTCCTCGACTCTTATAACTGCCATTTGGTTTCTATACGAATTGTGAATAGCCTTTCGCTCCCTGTATTTTACCCCTGCCACCTTCAGAATTTGAAAGAGAGTATTCCAGTCAACATTGTCAAAAGCTTTCTGTAAGTATACAAATGCTAGAAACATAGGTTTGCCTTTCCTTAGTCTAGCTTCTGAGATAAGCCGTAGGGTCAGTATTGCCTCATGTGTTCCAACATTTCTGCGGAATCCAAACTGATCTTCGCCGGGTCGGCTTCTACCAGTTTTTCCATTCGTCTGTAAAGAATTCACGTTAGTATTTTACAGCTGTGACTTATTAAACTGATAGTTCGGTAATTTTCACATCTGTCAACACCTACTTTCTTTGGGATTGGAATTGTTATATTCTTCTTGAAGTCTGAGGGTATTTCCCCTGTCTCGTACATATTGCTCACCAAATGGTAGAGCTTTGTCAGGACTGGCTCTCCCAAGGCCGTCAGTAGTTCTAATGGAATGTTGTCCACTCCCGGGGCCTTGTTTCGACTCAGGTCTTTCAGTGCTCTGTCAAACTCTTCACGCAGTATCATATCTCCCATTTCATCTTCATCTACATCCTGTTCCATTTCCATAATATTGTCTTCAAGTACATCGCGCTTGTATAGACCCTCTATATACTCCTTCCACATTTCTGCTTTCCCTTCTTTGCTTAGAACTGGGTTTCCATCTGAGCTCTTGATATTCATACAAGTGGTTCTCTTATCTCCAAAGGTCTCTTTAATTTTCCTGTAGGCAGTATCTATCTTACCCCTAGTGAGATAAGCCTCTACATCCTTACATTTGTCCTCTAACCATCCCTGCTTAGCCATTTTGCTCTTCCTGTCGATCTCATTTTTGAGACGTTTGTATTCCTTTTTGTCTGCTTCATTTACTGCATTTTTATATTTTCTACTCATATCTTTAGGATATTTGGTGTTTAGGAACTAATTATACAGACAGAAAACACTCTTAAGTAGTTAGTTTCTCAATTGGGAAAAATCCAATAAGCCTAAAAACAAACGCTGCTGCAATAGTTCTGCAATATGAAGCTCGCAGAGGACATGGCACATCTTGCTTTTTTGATTGTTTGCATGTCTATACATGCACTATACCGCACAGTTTGAGCTGCTTCTAACAACATACATCTACAGCCATACTCCACAAAGCACTGTGATGTGCATTGCTGAGGGTACTTCCTTTTGTAGAAAATATAAGGTTGTCTTGCTGTTTCATTTGCTTGTGGAGCATTGCAAGAAAGACTGCTAAAAAGCCTCTGTGCACACATTGATTAGTCTGATCATCTCTTTACAGCCCCTCTGGGTACAATACATAGGGGGCATAAAATATTTGTAGATGCCTTGATTAATACTGGTTCTTGTTACTTGGTAAGGAATCATTTGCTGGGGAGTTGGTGTTTATCTCGAATCATCTGTCAGCTGTTTCCAGCACTTCCGTGGTATTTCCCCATGGATCAAACATATGTCGCAATTCTTGCTGGCCATATTTCTGTACATTCAGTAGGTACTTGGTACAGATGCCATACACTTGACTGATATTTGAATATAGACCACATAATTGTTTTGTAAGAAGTCTCCTTTGTAGACTGATTGTGTTTTTCCAATATCCCGCCAATGAACCAAAGTTTGCCATCAACTTTACTTAGAACTAAGCGTATTTCAAATCCCTACAAATTATTCTACTCAATTATTTGTATGAGTTTACCTATTGCAGTTGTGATTTGTTGATATTGTAATTGTAGGGTGACATGTTTTTGTGTTTTGTGGATTGGCCAATTTTGTGTTTCTCAACATTTGAAGCAAATTACCGATCTTTGCACTCCTTTGAAATGTTTTGAAATATTGTTAAGATCTACCTGTATATTTGTGAAGTTCCCCCCCCCCCCCCCCAAGCAGTGGGCCTGCGTAGTTACGGATACTTGTCATATTCAAAGTGTCTTGTGTTTACTGTTAATATTGACTGCAAAGTAATCGATGTACAACATGAACAGAAAGAATTTCCCTGGGGGACACAAGAAATTACTTCTACTTATGTGAATGGCTCCACTCAAGATGACATACCGCTTCCTCCCTATCAAGAAAACCTCAATCTAATCACAAATTTTGTCCGATACCCCATATTATCATACTTTCATTCATAAACATTGGTATGGTACTGAGTCAAATGTTCTCCAGAAGTCAAGAAACTGTATCACATTGACTGTCTTGCCCCATGGCTTTCAAGATGTCCTGTGAGAAAAGTGAGTTATGTATAGCATGAACAGTGTTTTTGGATATGTGCTGGTTGGTGCAGAGAAGGTCATTCTTTTTGCATTACCTTATGTTTCAGGTCAGAATGTGTTACAGGATTGTACAATGAGTGGATATCAGTGATATTGGATGGTATATGCAAGTTAAAGTTACTATGTGATTGAAGTGTCAGGGAGTTGAGTGATTGGGTGTTAGCCATCATTCAGTTATACTCGCATGGCTGCCTCGTATTCACCACCTAAAGATTACATGCATGTGGAAGCTTACCGCTCTCCGCCTCGTGGCCCACACATCTTGGGGTGCTGTTTGTACCATTCTTCTCCATATTTATCGTGCACTAGTTTTGTCTGAACTAGACTATGGTAGTCACGTTTTTGGCTTAGCAACTCTTCCCACTCTGCAAATACTTGACCCTGCTCACCATTGTGGGTTGAATTGGGCTGTTGGTGCCTTTGGTACTAGTCCCATTAACAGTCTCCTCACACAAGTGGGTTTACCCCTCTACAAATATGATGGAGCCAACTCCAGGTTTCTTACGCAGTCGCCATTCGCCAATTCCATGACCATCCTGTGTACTCTGTCCTCTTTGCAAATGAGGGATGTTTCCCTCCTGACAACCACCCATGGGTGGGATTGCCAGTTGGAATGCGTCTCACTTCACTCTGTCGGTATCTCCTTCTCCACTCGCTGGAATGTGCTCATGTAATTCCCCCCCCCCCCCCCCCCCTCTGCGCCCCCTTTGGATGCTGCCTAGACCATGGATTAGGACCAACCTTTTCCAGGGTTCTAAGATTTCTGTCACCTCTATGGCTTTCTGGCATCTTGTACCTGCCATCGTTGCACAGTTCCAGAGTGCCATCATCTTTTACACTGATGGTTCTAAAACAATAGATAAGGTGGGATACACTTTCGCATCTCTTACTGGCTTAACACACCATTCATAGCCAGGATCATGTAGGGTGTTCACAGCAGAGCTTCTAGCCATTGACAAAGCCCTCCATTTTGTTTCTCAGGCCTCCCCCCACAGTGTTTTAATTTTTACCGATTCAATGAGCAGCTTGCAGGCTCTTGACTGATGCTACTCTCGTCACCCTTTGGTCTCTACTATCCATGACCGTCCCTCTGCTCTTGGTCATGCCGCCTGCTCAGTTGTCTTCCTCTAGGTCCCAAGTAATCACAATCAAGGAGTCTACTGCAGTTTGGGACTCATCTTTCCGCTCCTCTAGGAAGGAGTCCGCTGTTTTATGTGGTCTATGTATTGGTCTTACCAGACTCACCTGTTGTTTTCTCCTGCGTAATGAACCACACCCACAATGTGGTTGTGGGGACAGACTGACTGTATCCCATATATTGGTGGAATGTTCCCTTATTTTGGCTCTTTGTGCTAAGTATAGTCTTCCAGATTTCTTAATTTTAATATTAGAAGATGAATCACAGATGGTTGAGCTCATCCTCAGATTACTCCGTGAAAGTGATTTTTTTTTTTTTTTTTTTTTTTTCCAGATATAAAGTTTTGCTTTACTCCTGGAGCAGGGGCAGGGTGGTTGTTGACCCCTCTTCATGTCTTCTTGGTTTGGGACCCATGACCACTCCCCTATGGACGGCCACCCTTTTTTTCATTTTTAGATTTGGTCTCACCTTTTATGCCACATGCTCGCTGTATTAGGTTACATGCTGCACCTTGTCAAGCGTGGCTGGCTGCAAGCGAGCGATACTGCTCCCCCCCCCCCCTCCCCACTCTCTGCCACCACTGCAGTCACAAAAGTATCTTAATTGGAGTATGGTTTTGTGGTTCATTTCTGCTATTTGTGCTATTTCTGCACGTTGTATATGTGTGTGACCTGTCATTCTTTGTTAAAGAGGTCTCTGGTATATTATGCTTAAGAAAGGGGTTGGCACAGCTGCAAACACTGTATAGAATATGGCAAGGAATCCATTGGCCCCTGGAACTTGGTTCAATTGTAGCGATTTCTGCTGTTTCTCAAAACCATTGACACAGTGACACTAATGTATGTACCATTCATATTTGCAGTGGAGCAAGAATTGAACCGGAGACATACGTATGGGCTTTTCTTTGTAAAGAAACATCTGAAAATGGAGTTCAGCGCTTCTACTTTTGCTTAACTACTCTTGTTTCAGTTCCTTTGGTACTGTGAACATCAGTATGCTAAATTTGGACCAAAGTTCCTCCACATCCTTATACCCAGAGGTAAAGGTTTTGACCTCTATCTTAAGATATGACAGTACTGCCTCTTTATCTAGTTTACTAAAAATTTAACTTTCTTCTTATTTGATTTAGTAGCCCTTTTGTACTTCATTAATCATTTTTGCTTCAATTTGGTCATGCTCATCGATCCCTCTTGGTATGAGCATCCGTAAAGAAGTTAGATCTATTTATTGCCATTAGATGTGTTATGTGTACATCATGAGTGGTCTTCTGGACTAATTTTTCTAAGTAATCAATTGTTCAATAATCAAAGTATCCATTTATGATTACATTATGATCAGGGAAAAATTATAGAGGATTAACGGGAGTTTTGACACTGTCTCTTCTTCTCCCAACCAAATTGTCACCTTTCAACCCAGCATAGGCCTAGGTCTGTGCTTCAGATCAGTATGTCACCACAACTAAGATTCTGTATTCAAACGTGTTGGCATCATCAGTTTGCAACAAAATATCACCGTGTCACCATCCAATATAACCTGCTCCTCGGTCTACACTGAACATCAGTCTGTCACCATAACTTACACCCCCCCCCCCCCCCCCCCACACACACACAAAAAGATGCAAAAAATTTCACTGTTCTGTTCTCTTCCTGTTTGTGCGCACTCCACATTGTCATCATTACTTTATTATGTGAAGAGGATATCTGGCATCGGTAGATTCAGTTGACCCAATGTGGCCTAGCAAGCTGATGTTTTCTGTAGAGTTTACATCTGATGGTGAGTCTAGTAATTGAAAGCAGGATCCAGTTAAAAGTTTATGCTCACCCTTGATAACTAGTGTTGTGCAAGTGATCTCACATGCAGCCTACTTGTTATACACTGACAGTGCAAAATATTGGTGAAGCTAGTGATATTTCTTGACCTATAAACATATTGATTTTCTTATGCAACCTATACAACGATATGCAGTGTTTCGTTTTCTCAACTTCCTTCTTTTTCCAAGAAGCTAGGCCTAATTGTGTCTGTTAAGGGGCACATGTTGTGGATGTACATACTATAACTAGAAGCAGACATTGAATTTTTAAAATTCAAAGTATGTGTGAAATCGGGTGATAGTGTTGCTGTGCTGCAGAATGACGTGAAGTAACAATATTCACCACAATTGCTGCTCCTATATGGTAATGGAACCTTTGTTCTACTGCTCCCAAATTTATGTAAGTGCACCAACTGTTTGGTTGGTGACTCTGAAGTGTGAACTGGAATCCGGTGGCTGCAATCAAACATCAAACAACTTGAAAGAATTAAATTGTGTGTTTTATTAACTTGGAAATAGTCATGCCCATTCCAGCTGGTACCTAATGAATGTGAGGGAGCTTAATTATTATTGAGTCATCATGATACTCGTTCCTGTTTCTGTTTTAAGTTTAGAATCTCAATGACTGATATATCACTATTGGTGGACTACCAGTTTTGGAAGAGTTAAGGAATACATATGTAGTTAAGGATAGTAGTCTCCTGGGCTGTCTAAAAGAAAACCATACTATGTGGGATGGGATTTAAATATGATGTATCACAGTTGTGCCATGTGTCTAATAACGCACATTTTTAGGTAAATGGGTACTTTTCATGGCAAAAGTCATATGAAGATTTTGCAATTTCATGCTGCATTGATTGTAAAGTAGGTCAAGTGCTTGTATTTCATTTTCATCTAATGGTTGTTGTCTCTCTCTGTCTCTTGCCACCTTCGTGGTATTCTTTTACTCAGGATGCACTGACTGGGTCAAAAGTGCCACTAAATGCTGACAGAATACTTCATGAAAATGAGAGGTATATCTCCATTGCACAAGTACTGTGGTGAGCCATTATTCACAGTATGAAATGTACCCTTTAGTCTCTGTGAAATTTTAATGTAGACATCTGCTGCAAAGCTTGCCACTTGTGGATGGTGTATTTATAGTGATTCTGCAGTGATTGTCACTGTCATTCCCAGCCAAGTACCAAACCATCCACTCCACTCCTTCCAAATTTGAACCACGATTAGGTATTCCGTATCATGTCCTTTCACATTACCTATGCTCTGACCACATTGCCAAAGCAATGCAGAATGAAGTCTGCTGCACCCCCCCCCCCCCCCCCCCTTTATTTTTCCTTCGACAAATTACTACACAATATCAGTATTCTGTAGTGTAGCAGACTTACATGGGTAACAATTATCAAATATATTTGTCTGTCCTGATATTGTTGCTTCAGATTCCTTGGCACGGCTAGTCTGTTATTTGCATGTATCATGGATCCTAATTGTGATCTCTTACTGTGTTGTGGAACGAGTCAGTTTTAGAGTTCTAGTACACTTTCTCAGTGAAAGATATGGCAAAATACCACCCAAATACAGTTATTTATTCTACATCCAAGTGAAAAGGCATAGGTTCAAGACCTTAGCACACCTTTTGCAGTCCAGTGTTTGCTGTATGAGCTGTTCAGTGGGAACATAGACATATACCATAAAAATATCAAATCTTCCTATCTTCAAATCTGATCACTAGTTCTGTTAACTGAAATATTATTATTATTATTATTATTATTATTATACTTTTTTTAAACAAAATTAAAGCTCCATTTTTATGTGAAGTCCTGGAGCTTAGCAAATAGCTTTATAATTTGTCTAAAATTTTAGCTTACAGTTAGCCTTGCAAACTAATTTCCTAAAGCAATACAACAAAACATTGTAAAGCCATACATTAACAAAATATCTCTGAAAAACAATAAAAATATCTTAAGCCAGTCCAATTCAATAGCTTTTATTTAATTTATTTAATTAGTAAGGTCCCTAGGTTGATTCATTTTTATTGCTATTCCCTGTCATTCTGTGGTGCAGAGATTGGCAACTTACTTTAAATGTTCAGAAATGTAAAATTGTGCATTTCACAAAATGAAAAAAAGGTAGTATTATATCACTGTAATATCAATGAGTCACAGTTGGAATCGAGCAACTTTGGTAAAGGGTAACACTTTGTAGGGATATGAAATGGAATGATAATATAAATAGTCATGGGTAAAGCAGTTGGAAGACTTCAGTTTATTGGTAGAATCCTTGGGAAGTGCAGTCAATCTAAGCAGGAGATTGTTTACAAATCACTCATTCAACCCATTCTAGAATATTGCTCAAGTGTGCAGGACCCTTGCCAGATAGGACTGACAGTGGGGAATTGTATTTATAAAGAGAAGGGCAGCATGACTGGTCACAGGTTTGTCTGACTCAAGGGAGTGTGTCAGAGATGTTGGAGAAAGTGAACTGACACACTCTTGAAGATAGACATGAACTATTCCAAGGAAGTCTACTAACAAAATTTCAAGAACTGGCTTTTAAATGATGACTCAAGGAATATACTACAATCCCTACTTATTGCTCACATAGAGTGTATGAGGACAAGATTAGAATAATTAGAACATGTTTAGAGGCATTCAGTCAATCATTCTTCCCACTCTCCATACAGGAATGAAAGGGAAAGAAACAATAATGATTGGTACAAAGGGACTTATCTTCTGCCATGCACTACAGAGTGGTTTGCAGAGTGTAGATGTTGACGTTAATGAAAAACCTGAAATTTCATTGTCAGTACCAGAGCAATTGTATGGAAGGCAGAAGATAGACATGCAAGTACAGATCTAGGGCTTATTAAAAGCCCATGACAGGAAAAAAGTGCAGTATTCATTTATCAATATTTTTAATGGTAAGAGAATTAGGTTACTGGAGTGATGAAATGACCATAATTTTATAAAGGAATGTTGGACAGCTACTACAGCTGTATGTTAGCTACACCGCAATTTTAGGTGGTTGTACGAGGGTTGACTGAAAACAGTTGGCAGAATTAGTATGCTGCTGGTACTGGCTTGTTCCATAGCCTCTTCTCTACAGCTCCAGTTGATGGGAAGTCTTACCATTGAACAGTTGCGTTGTTACAGTGTGACGTATGGAACCATGCACAGACAGTTGGTCAATGCGATTTAAGCAAAGAATTCTTTACAGCAGAAGGTGTTGCCCCAAAGGAGATTCATCAGAGAATGAAAGCAGTGATTGTGTTGATGTGAGTACTGTGCATCATTGGGTGAGTAAGTTTAAAGATGTTGAAGTGGAAACATCTGACCTGCATGACAAACAAAGAGTTGGACTTCCTGTGATAGCAACCACAGAGTTTCACAAGCAAAATATTGACAGATTGATTCAGGACAGTTGTCATATCACTCAGAGAAATTGCAAGCACAATCTGCATTTCTCAAGAACGTGTGGGTCCCATTATTGCTTTGCTTGGCTATCGGGAGATCTGTGCACAATGGGTACCTCGGATGCTGACTCCTGAAATGAAAGTGCACAGACTTGAAATTTGCCAGGAACTCCTCTCACATTACGGGAATGAAGGATAATGAAAGATGATCTGCAGGGACATCATTATGCTTCTGATGACGGCGTTGAGAGAACTGCGCAACTGTGATTGCGGAAACAGTGTTTCGACTTCTTCAGTGACGGATTCAGAAAACTTGTTCATCGTTGGCAGAAATGTATCCAATTGGCTGGTGATTATGTGGAAAAGTGAATATTGGTAATTAAAGATCACATTCTAAGGATTATTTCTGCATTTGATTTATTAAAATATTTCCATCCAAACTCAATTAACGAAAGTGGAGGCATTACTTTTCATTCAATCCTCGCATGTGTCTACTCTGTTCGTAAAAATTGATGAGAATGTGAAAGGAAAGATGGGAAGTGCCTTATACCAAGGACATAATTTATAGAGGGAAGAAACTTATACACAGGGTGATTCACAAAGATATGCAAATATTTTAATATGTTATTCTTCAGGTAAAACTAAAGAAAGTTCGTATAAACATAGGACCACAAATGTTTAGTTATGGTTAATAACAGATTTTGCCTGAAATTTAGCAGTGTTGCTAAGATGAAGCCATCACAAACTGTACAAGGTTAAAGAAAAGCGTGATTTCCATTTATTTTGTTGTTATTGATCTGGCGAATCTTATAAAACATGTCTCAGATGTGTATCTGCTGTAGTTTTCCAGAACATCCAGAGAAGCAAAGAAGTAACATCATTAAATTTTTTAATTTATTAACTACTTGGGCTAATTTGTTTTTTAAAAGCCGGCCGGAGTGGCCGTTCTGTTCTAGGCGCTACAGTCTGGAGCCGAGCGACCGCTACGGTTGCAGGTTCGAATGCTGCCTCGGGCATGGATGTGTGTGATGTCCTTAGGTTAGTTGGGTTTAATTAGTTCTAAGTTCTAGGTGACTGATGACCTCAGAAGTTAAGTTGCATAGTGCTCAGAGCCATTTGAACCATTTTTTTTTGTTTTTTAAATTCCAGACAATTGCACAAAGTTTTCAGCAGAAGTTGTAGAGAATTTAATTTTGGAAAAAATGATGGTAATAGTGTTAGCTGAAACTGTATGAATGTGTCAGATAATCTGCTTTTATTTCATAAATAATCTACAAACTGCAACAGTTACTATATGGTTTCACTTAAATACGCTGTTATGATGTTCTTTCACTGAACAATTCAGAAAACTAACTCATTTCAAGGTTAGGAAATGACTGAAACAACTCACTAACGGTTGCCAACAATGGCATAAGGGTCATTCCATGTCAGTTCAACCAATTTGAGAAAATGTTCCAGCTGATAGTCTCAGATTTGGCTCAAATTTAGCACACCAATGCTACCAAGTGTGGAACACTCATGTACAAAATTTTAAGTTCCCCTGCCAATTAGTTCCAGAATTATGGCTTGTGAAAGAAGGTGGCGTGACCCGGAAATTGCAACCTGCATCTGGCAATATGTCATTAGACCCAACTTCAGGTCTTAATAACTTTGGAACTATTCCACACAGTCCAGTGAAATTTTTACAACCCAGTAACATCTACTTGGAGAACACACTCTGTGAATCAAAACACCAACAACATATTTCTGAGGGAAAATAAAAAAAATTCCAAAATGTGATTAAAAATGTAATACGTTAAAAGGCACATATTGTAGGTGCCCTCTATGCCAAATATAATTCCCTCAAAAAGGGTATAAATTTTTTTGTGGTAAGCTTAATGTGGCCTAAACATACACAGAGCTCATCTTGCTCATATCAGTCACACAAACAGTTACATGCACACGAAAATACAAAAATTTGAAAAATTACCTGAAAAACATGGATTTTCGAAGTGTGGTAGCACAAAAGGGACAAGTGATATCCAAGCCAAATTTCAAACACTGTATAAGTAGACCATAATATAATATGTGGCAAAATTTCAACTTGTTATTGCAAGGCATTTGTGTACAATAAAAGTTGACAGAGATGTATTTGGTTACGTTTCTTTTAACACGATTTAACAAGTAATAGTGATGATGCAGACAGCTTGTTTCAGATAAAGCTGTAGCAATTGTTGGGAACCATTAGGCAACAGAAAGTTTAACAATGGTAGTTTTCAGGGACAGAATGAGTCATTGTTAGGCAGGAACAACAAAGGAAACAAGCAACAATTACAGGTTACTCATGTTTTTAAGGTTCTAGTTCAGAATGGTCATTTCTGTTGTGGAAAGTCAGTATGGAGGCAGAAGAGTGTACTAGCGGTGCTTTTGTTCAAACAAGTTGCAGTATTGGTAGAGCACAAGCATCTGAATGTCATAAAACAATATATGGAACAAAATGTGGCATTCGCTTTGTACTGTATGATCTGGATGAATCGGACCAAGATTTGTTGCTATGGAGATCCGGGATACATCCTGTGGGCACAAGAAGTAGAGTTCCAGGAAACTTTAGTGTTTGTTACCTCATATGAAAGTGTTTCTGGATAAGTATTCTTTCCTACAAAGAAGCTGTTGTGATCCATTTCAGATTCATAAGAAGGCAGTGAGAAACTGATATTAAATCAGTATTGAAAGTGAATCAGTGCATGGGACTTAACATGAAACCAAGACAAAAGTTATGTTCCAGGTGTGTTACACTGCTAAAAATGAAGACTATTCTGATAATTTACATGACAGTGATGAAGTGTATCAGCCACCTACAACCACAGTGGATGAGCAATTAAATACTTCAGTGACTGCTCTTGGTTTGTCTTCCACGAAGACACACAAAGTTGGGAAAAAGAGACAGGCCCAGCTATGGGCTAGAAGCTCAAATGGAATTAAAACACAAAATAGCTGACACACTAATGGTGGAAGAAGAAGAACTATCTGCTCCAAAGGAACAGAGATCATGCCAGAAGTACTCTGACTTGGACAAAATTGTGCATGATTTGAAAGAAAAATGTGCCATATCCACACGCCAGAAAAAGTAGCTATTCTTACCCTTGCACCTTCCAGCTGGTTTATTGACTACACTGAAAAGGAATTTAATGTTTCTACATATATGGTCAAGCAAGCTAGGAAAATAAAAGCAACTCAAAGAGTGCTTCCACAACTTCAGCAGGCTCAGGGTAAGCAATTGAGTTCAGAAATAAAGGTGCTAGTGTCGGAGTTTTATGAAAATAATGACTATAGCCGAATAATACCTGGAAAAAGACTATGTAACAGTGAAAATGGGAAATTTACATGTACAGATGCAAAAAAGACTGCTGCTACACAACATATCAGAACTATATGTAGAATTCAAGGAAAAGTATCCCAATACCAAAGTAGGTTTATCATCTTTTTTCAGTCTTCGGCCAAAATGGGTTGTGCCTGTAAATGCAAGGGGCACACACAATGTTTGTGTATGTGAGACCCATCAAAATACTAAGGTGATGTTTGCTGCTATAAAGGATTCTGGTCTGGATTACAAAGGTGCAATGAAGCTGCTAGTGTGTGACATCAGTTCCTACCAGTGCATGATACACAGGTGTTAGAAGTGCCTTGGTAAGGCAAATCTTGCAGAACACATGAATAACAAACTGTATGATGAACTCCTTATGGATGACGGTGAACTTGTTTCTTATAAACAATGGACATACATGGATCACACAAGTCTTGAAGCAAAGCAAAGTACAGTGGGAGATTTTGTTGAAATGTGTTGTCAAAAAACGGACAAACTGACTACACACAGCTTCACAGCAACAGCACAATCGGCTTATCTCCAGTTTTGTAAGGATAATTTGAAACAAAATGAAATTATAGTAATACTAGACTTTTCTGAAAATTATGCATTTATAGTTCAAGATGCCATCCAAGGATATCATTGGGACAACAGTCAAGCAACTCTCCAGCCATTTGCGATTTACTATAGAGGTGAATCAGGTGATGTGTCTGTCATGAACCTGTGCATTTTTAGTGACTGTTTAATTCATGATGCCATTGCAGTTCATGTCCACATTCGAACTGTCATGGCATATGTGAAAAACAAGCTGCCTCACATACATTTTGCAAAATACTTCAGTGATGGAGTAGCTAGTCAGTACAAAAACTGTAAAAATCTCAAAAATTTATGCATGCGTTACCATGATTTTCAGATTCACGCAGAATGGAATTTTTTCGCAACAAGTCATGGTAAAATGTATGTGATGGTTTTGGTGCTACCATTAAGCGCATGGCATCACGAGCTAGTCTGCAGCACCCTACAGAAGGTCACATTCGAACACCTCTTCAATTATTTACCTGGATACAGAAAAATATCTCTGGCATACAATCATTCTGTGTTTCGAAAGATGAGGTGAAATCAGTCGAAGAGTTGCTAAAAAGCAGACTAGAACATGTTAATACTGTTGCAGGCACAATGAGCCATCATCACTTCTCTCCAACAGACTCTGACGATGTGCAGATGAGCAGACTGTCCGGTTATAACTATAGGTTCATGCACAACATGTCTCTTCACAGTGTGTCTGACTCAGGATTCAGAAGCAAAAGCAGCAACATACAACCAGGTTGCTATGTTATTGCTGTTTATGGTGACAAGTGGTACTTAGGATGTGTTGCAGAGTGCTGTGAAGCAGAAGGTGGTGTATTTGTGAACTTCATAGCACCAGCGGGACCAGCAAGATCATTTCATTGGCCATGTTTGGCAGACAGGTGTTGGATTCCTTTTGAACATATTCTTATGACAGTTCCAGTTCCTACCACAGTGTTAGGAAGACAGTACAATTTGCCACTCAATGTACACAGTACAGTAGCTAAAGTGTGGTAGAACTTCTGTTCGAAGCACAATCGACTGGTTTTTAGCTATTAAGATGCAGTAAACATCAATGATAGGTTGTGTTAATCTGTCTGTATGTTGTTGCTTAGTGGTTAAACAGTTGTGGGAGAGGATAAGAGGAGGCAGAACAGTTTACGATATGTTTTTACAAAATTGTGTTGTGGAACAATGGCCACATTACCAAATATGTTTGTCAACTTCCATTGTACACAAATGTCTTGCAATAAAATGCTGAAATTTTGAGATATATACCATTATGGTCTACTTATGCAGTGTGTGAAATTTGGCTTGGATACCACTTGTACCTTTTGTACTACCACACTTCGAAAATCCATGTTTTTCAGGTAATTTTTCAAATTTTTGTATTTTCATGTGCATGTAACTCAGTTTTTGAGTGATATGGGCATGATGAGTTCTGTGTGTGTTTAGGCCACATTAAGCTTACCACAAAAAAAATTATACCCATTTCAAGTGAATTATATTTGGCGTAGAGGGCACCTACAATATGTACCTTTTAATGTATTACATTTTTTTAATCACATTTAGGAATTTTTTATTTTCCCTCAGAAATATGTTGTTGGTGTTTTAATTCGTGGAGTGTGTTCTCTAAATGGATGTTACTGGGTTGTAAAAATTTCACTGGACTGTGTGGAATAGTTCCGAAGTTATTAAGACCTGAAGTTGGGTCTGCTGATAGATTGTCAGATGCGGGTTGCAATTTCCTGGTCACGCCACCTTCTTTCACAAGTCATAATTCTGGAACTAATTGGCAGGGGAAACTAATACTTTGTACACGAGTGTTCCACACTTGGTAGAATTAGTGTACTGAATTTCAGTCAAATATGAGACTATGAGCTGGAGCCCCTGGTTGAACTGACATGAAATTACCCATAAACATTTCTACATTTTTAATGGAAAGTAAACAAATTTTCTTGTATAATAATCTTTGCTACTCTGGATTTTCTGGAAAACTACTGCAGATACACATCTGGGACATCTTTTATTAGATTCACCAGACCAATAACAATAAAATAAATGGAAATCAGGCTTTACTTTAACACCGTACAGTTTTTCGATGGCTTCATATTAGTGAAGTTTCTAAATTTCAAGCTAAATCTTCTTTTTTTTTTTTTTTTAGCTGTAACTCCGTAAATAAACATTTGTAGACCTATGTTTATATGAACTTTTTTCTTAAGTTTTGCTTGTAGAATAACGTATTAAAATATTTGCATTTCTTTGTGAATCACCCTGTATAATCTTTTTGAATTGTAATTGCTGAAAAGTGAGCTAATAATCCCATTTACTAAACTTTACAATGAAACATGAGTAAATGGATGCATACTACATGTAGAACATGGTTATTTCGAAGAACAGTCATTATTATTCCGTATGTAAGTTAATTTAATACTTTCTTTGGAAAACACCGCAAATGGCCAATTATTTTATTTTATTTATCCACGAAATCATGTTCATGACATGGGATACAAGTTACAGCAGTGAATCGGTGAATCTTAGTACTTTCTCTTACATTGACTGTATGACAGAATAAATAAGATACATATCTACCTTACAGTCATTCAAAATTCATTAAAAAACTATCCAATCTCCTGGTTTCCCACCTTCGGAAAGGCAACCCACTCACCCTTCACAACCTTTCCAGCAAACCTCAACCTCCTCTCATTGCACACAAACCCAGTCTCTCCCATCTACTCAATCTCCCACTTCCAGCTCCACTCCCTCCAAAACCTCAAAATTCCAATCAACACAATCTGGAACCACAACACCCCAATTCAGTAGTTAACCTCTCCTCCAAACCTCTCTCCCAATCCGAAACCTCTGTCCTATCCAAAAGCCTCACCTTCAGCCCCACTCCCAGATTTAACCAAACAGCCCTTGTCAAAGATTTACTGTCCTACACCCGTACTCTCTGCTGGAAATATCACTTTGCCACGAAGAAAAATGATCCTAATCCTACTCCTAATGATCCAACTCCCCAAGATACTATCCAAATTGAACCATGCCTGGAACAGTTCCGTCCTCCGTCACAGCGGGACCCACCTCCTCTTCCTCAAAATCACCCTCTCCTAACCTTCCAGGAATTTCTGACTTCCAGCCTTGCCTCTCAATCCTTCTTAAAAAATCTTAATCCTACTCCCAACATCACCACCTCTGAAGCCCAGGCTATCCGTGATCTGAAGGCTGACCAATCCATCGTCATTCTTCCGGCGGACAAGGGTTCCACGACTGTGGTACTTGATCGTCGGGAGTATGTGGCTGAGGGACTGCGTCAGCTTTCAGACAACACTACTTACAAAGTTTGCCATGGTAATCCCATTCCTGATGTCCAGGCAGAGCTTCAAGGAATCCTCAGAACCTTAGGCCCCCTACAAAACCTTTCACCTGACTCCATCAACCTCCTGACCCCACCAACACCCCGCACCCCTACCTTCTACCTTCTTCCCAAAATTCACAAACCCAATCATCCCGGCCGTCCCATTGTAGCTGGTTACCAAGCCCCCACAGAACGCATCTCTGCCTACGTAGATCAACACCTTCAACCCATTACATGCAGTCTCCCATCCTTCATCAAAGACACCAACCACTTTCTCGAACGCCTGGAATCCCTACCCAGTCTGTTACCCCCGGAAACCATCCTTGTAACCATTGATGCCACTTCCTTATACACAAATATTCCGCATGTCCAGGGCCTCGCTGCGATGGAGCACTTCCTTTCACGCTGATCACCTGCCGCCCTACCTAAAACCTCTTTCCTCATTACCTTAGCCAGCTTCATCCTGACCCACAACTTCTTCACTTTTGAAGGCCAGACATACCAACAATTAAAGGGAACAGCCATGGGTACCAGGATGGCCCCCTCGTACGCCAACCTATTCATGGGTCGCTTAGAGGAAGCCTTCTTGGTTACCCAGGCCTGCCAACCCAAAGTTTGGTACAGATTTATTGATGACATTTTCATGATCTGGACTCACAGTGAAGAAGAACTCCAGAATTTCCTCTCCAACCTCAACTCCTTTGGTTCCATCAGATTCACCTGGTCCTACTCTAAATCCCATGCCACTTTCCTTGATGTTGACCTCCACCTGTCCAATGGCCAGCTTCACACGTCTGTCCACATCAAACCCACCAACAAGCAACAGTACCTCCATTATGACAGCTGCCACCCATTCCACATCAAACGGTCCCTTCCCTACAGCCTAGATCTTCGTGGCAAACGAATCTGCTCCAGTCCGGAATCCTTGAACCATTACACCAACAACCTGAAAACAGCTTTTGCATCCCGTAACTACCCTCCCGACCTGGTACAGAAGCAAATAACCAGAGCCACTTCCTCATCTCCTCAAACCCGGAACCTTCCACAGAAGAACCCCAAAAGTGCCCCACTTGTGACAGGATACTTTCCGGGACTGGATCAGATTCTGAATGTGGCTCTCCAGCAGGGATACGACTTCCTCAAATCCTGCCCTGAAATGAGATCCATCCTTCATGAAATCCTCCTCACTCCACCAAGAGTGTCTTTCTGCCGTCCACCTAACCTTCGTAACCTCTTAGTTCATCCCTATGAAATCCCCAAACCACCTTCCCTACCCTCTGGCTCCTACCCCTGTAACCGCCCCTGGTGTAAAACCTGTCCCATGCACCCTCCCACCACCACCTATTCCAGTCCTGTAACCCGGAAGGTGTACACAATCAAAGGCAGAGCCACGTGTGAAAGCACCCACGTGATTTACCAACTGACCTGCCTACACTGTGAAGCGTTCTATGTGGGAATGACCAGCAACAAACTGTCCATTCGCATGAATGGACACAGGCAGACAGTGTTTGTTGGTGATGAGGATCACCCTGTGGCTAAACATGCCTTGGTGCACGGCCAGCACATCTTGGCACAGTGTTACACCGTCCGGGTTATCTGGATACTTTCCACTAACACCAACCTGTCAGAACTTCGGAGATGGGAACTTGCCCTTCAGCATATCCTCTCATCTCGCTATCCGCCAGGCCTCAATCTCCGCTAATTTCTAATTTCAATCTGCCGCCGCTCATACCTCACCTGTCTTTCAACATCATCTTTGCCTCTGTACTTCCGTCCCGACTGACATCTCTGCCCAAACTCTTTGCCTTTACAAATGTCTGCTTGTGTCTGTGTATATGCGGATGGATATGTGTGTGTGTGCGAGTGTATACCTGTCCTTTTTTCCCCCTAAGGTAAGTCTTTCCGCTCCCGGGATTGGAATGACTCCTTACCCTCTCCCTTAAAATCCACATCCTTTCGTCTTTCCCTCTCCTTCCCTCTTTCCTGATGAGGCAACAGTTTGTTGCGAAAGCTTGAATTTTGTGTGTATGTTTGTGTTCGTTTGTGTGTCTGTCGACCTGCCAGCACTTTCATTTGGTAAGTCACATCATCTTTGTTTTTTACAGTCATTCAAGATTGACATATTAGAATAAATTAAAGCTACACGTGACATAAATTGGTCTCCATAAATTCAGCAACAGAATAAAAACAATGCTGGAGCAATATACTGTTAACTTTCTTCCTGAAAGAGTTTTTATTATTCTTGACTGAGCAAGATAATTTATTATAAAGTATGCTGCCTATGTGCCTCACACCATCATGGCATTTACTGAGTCTCTGATTATCTAGATGAATGTTGCTTACACCATGGGTGTCATGATCATTAATGTCATTATTTGTTTTGAAGAGATGAAGATTCTTACTGACAAATGAAACAGTCTCTAGGATGTATATTCATGGTACAGGTAATATTCAGAGTTCTTTAAAGATTGGTTTGGTAGGTTTGTGCAGTGGCAATCTTAACATGACCTTGAAAATTCGCTTTTGCATAATGAATATTTTCCTATTTATTGCCCCCCAGAATGGAATGCCATATGAGAGGACTGAGTTCACTAGTGCAAAGTATACAGTTTTATTGATGGTCACATCACAGCTTTGGCTAAGAATTCTGAAGGCATAGCACAGGCTACTCAATTTACACAGTAGTTTCTCTCTGTGGATATTCCACTGCAATGTGTTACCTATCCAGAGACCTAAGAATTTAGTCTCACTGACTTGTTCAATAACTTTCTTGTCCATAATTCGTGGTTCCATGTGTGTTGTATGGTTGTTTGATGGGCAGAAGACCATATGAGTCGTTTTTTCCATATTAAGTAGGAGTTTGTTCTCATAGAGCCAGTATAGGAGCCTTTCACTGCTGTCAGTTTGGTCAGCTCTCACCTGGTGTGGATAAATGTTGCAAGAGAGGAAGTTCGTATCATCGGCGAATAACACAGGTACTGTTGAGGGTAGGTGTTCTGGGGGGTCATTAATGAAGATAAGGAAGAAAGGGGGCCTGTGGGACTCCTGATGTGACTGGTATTATATCTGAATGGGCTGTTCTTCTGTCATTTGTTGCTATTTCTACCAGCTGCCCTCTGTTTGATAGATATGACTGGAACCAGTCATTACAGACTCCTCTTATACCATATGCATCCAGTTTGCGGAGTAGTAGTGTGTGGTTGACTAGATTAAATGCTTTTGTCAGATCAATAAAAAATCCAGAAGCATAATGTTTTTCATTAAATGCTTCTATTATCTCATCCGTAAACGAAAAGAGAGCCTCATTGATTGATTTTATTTTCACGAAAACCAAACTGCTGTGCTGTTAGTAGGGAGTTGTTTACAAGAAAGGACATTATACGGGTATATACAATTTTTTCAATTATTTTGGACACAGTTGGGAGAAGGGATGTGGGTCGGTAGTTGTTGACTTCATGTTTGTCCCTTTTCTTGTGTAACGGAACTATCTTGGAGTATTTGAGAGTTTGAGGGAAAATGCCATTATTCATTGAACAGTTGATTATGTTGCAGAGTGGTTGTGTTATTTCATTGGCAACATATTTTATTACATAGGCAGGTAGACCATCAAGGCCAGATGAGAGGGAACTTTTCATATTCCTAATAGTTAGCAGAACCTCTTTCAAAGTTGCAGGTATTAGAAAAATTGATTTGTCAGATCTTATACATTTTGGAGGATAGGATTTTGTTGGTGAAGAGCGACCAAATGATAGGCTGTTAGCTATTCCTGAAAAGTGTTTGTTAAATGTATCACAGATATGTTTAATGTCTGTTATTTGTTGGCCATTGTGCTGAAGATATTCCGGTGTTTTTTGTTTGATGTCAGTTCATAAAGTTTTTCTGACAATATCCGTCATTGCTTTACATTTGTTATTAGACTCATTTATGTATGCTTCATTTGCTAGTCGTTTTGCTTCAGATATTACTTTACGAAGTTTCTTCTTAGAAAGTAACTCGATGTAGCCTACTGGCGATATAGCATCTACTGTCTTCCTGGTTATTATGACAGAATGTTTGCTATCTTTGAAGGTCACTGTGAATTAGACCTAAGTGATAAAGGATTTTTTTAGTCGTTGTGTTAACGGAAGTTTACTATGGTGATGGTGCAGCTAGTTAATTTGAGCAGCGTGTCCTCTTTGCCAACTAGACATTTTTTCAGAGAATGCTCTGGAATAAATAGTTCATGGCGATCCCCTGTCTCATCACATGGCGAAGGTGTTGTGGATGGGATAGGTGAAACTGTAAGGTGTGCCGTCTGGAATACCTGCAAAGCTAAGGAACATGTACTGTCTGGTGGTAAGGACTTGGCAAAAATTACAAGAATGGTAATATTTTCGGTAGAGCAGACAAAAACCATCCATGTTGTTACTCCTATTTTTTTTTGTTTATGATTGAATACCAGTGTTACTCACTAATCCCCAGAGATTTGTACACATTTTCAAAAAGCAAGCTTCAACCAAAGCAAATTCACAGGACCTGATTAATCATACTTCTTTGCTTTATGAGAATTTAGCTCTGGTTGCCAGCACAGAAAAAAGTAAAGATTTTTTATTTGTGGAGCATGTAAGGCATGTTGATGATGATTATGAAATTTCATTTCTTAGAAAGAAAGACACAAATAGAAATGTTTGTTTCCTTCAAAGAAAGATAAATTTTGGGCAGAAAAAGGCTGCCTGATTGTAGCTACTGTAAATCAGAGGAGTGTCATTTTTCCCACACAACAGCAATGCAGAATGGAACTGGTAATTTTCCAGTGAAAGTGTCTTTCCATTACCAGAGATTTTTTAATGTCATGAGTTAAGTATTTATGTAATGTATTTGTCTATTATACCATCTTGTTCCTCATTTATTCCTCTCCATAATTGAATTTTTGTAGAAATGGGTGAGCTGAATTAATGTTGTATTATAAATGAGAACAATAAGGACATCTGAATTGTCACATCATTACCAGCAAGTTTTTTTACCCAAGTGTCATATGAATGAAACGTAAACTGTTACACTAAGAAGTTATATTTCTTTGCTTATGTAGAAAATACAGTAAACCATTTGTCCTTTATAATTATTGTTCTTTTTTATCTTTAAACTGAAATAAATAAATAAATAAATAAATAACCATTGTCAGTTATTCCATTACTCGTGGAACTGTCCATATTCTACCCCTTAAGAGGCAGGGCCAAATTTGTCTTTTTTATGCTTTTGTTCTGTACATAATGTATAGCAGGTCATCGTTTTCAGAGAAGTTTCCTGATGATGTTTGTACAGAAAGGGCAAACTGTGCCAGCTTTAAATATAATGCAAGCTATATATTTTTGATGAACTACTGTATTGAAATTCTGCCACAGCTACTCTGAATATACATTAGTTTAAATTAAATCATTCCATGTCATGTTTAGAATTGAGGAGCTTCCTTCTTAACTAAGTGATTGACTATACCAACTTTTCTGCTTGTTGATGTTGATAACACTGAATTGTCGTTGAAATTTCGTCCTCCTTAAATTTTTAGCTGAGGAACTGTATCAGAAAGGAATGGCCGTACTAAATGCGACCAGAGGAAACAAGCAGGAGGCATATAGATTACTTCAGCAAGCTGCTAACCTTGGTCATACAGCTGCTGAGATGCAGGTCGCTTGGGCACAGTTGCTTGGCTCGACACTGCCGCAGAACCTCGAAGCAGCCAAAGACAGTTTCCAGCAGCTGGCTGAAAGAGGTGTGCCAGATGCTCATATGGTACGTACAGGCTTTCTGGCAAAGTTATAAAAGTTTTTAGACAACATAGTTGCATGGAGATAGCAGTGATTGGTTTACTTATCAATCAATCAAAATGACAATCACAATCGCGTTATTTATTTTGTTGCCAACTGGTTTCAACCCGCGATGGGGTCATCTTCAGGGCAATTTATACCATTTGGTCGCTCGCTGGAGTTGTCACCTTGCCTGTGCATGGTTGGCATAATTACCAACCATGCACAGGCAGGGTGACATCTCCAGCGAGTGACCAAATGGTATAAATTGCCCTGAAGATACCCCATCGCGGGTTGAAACCGGTTGGCGACAAAATAAATAACACAAATGTGACTGTCATTTTGACTGATTAGTTATAAAAGTGTTTTAAAAACTTGTTTGTTGTTGGCACAAGTAGGTGTAAATCAATAAAACTCTTGAACTCACCTGTACCATACAAGGCCAAGAAAAATATTACAACAAGGAGTATTGTATAAGTAGACCGCATTAAGCTTGTTTGGATAGGTGTGATTGATGAAATTTTGTTCTGAATGACCAAAATTTCATGAATCAGTTAATTCTACACACATCAAAAAAAGTTTTGCATCACCTCGGTTCCAAGAATTCCAGAACCTGTACAGAAAATTGGAATAGAGATCAACAAAAACATCATTTCCGCCCTTTTTATTGCTCATGAAAACCACACATTGCATGTTGTACCACCACACAGCAAGACCTTCAGAGGTGGTGGTCCAGATTGGTGTACACACTGGTACCTCTAATACCCAGTAGCATGTCCTTTCGCATTGATGCATGCCTGTCTTTGCCATGGCATGGCATGGCATGGCATGTTTGATAGGTTTCATGTCTGGAGCACATGCTGGCCACTCTAGTCGAGCAATATTGTTACCCTGAAGGAAGTCATTCAAAGACGTGTATGATGGGGGCGCAAATTGTCACCCATGAAGATTAATGCCTTGCCAATATGCTGCTGCTATGGTTGCGCTATCGGTTGAAGGATGGCATTCATGTATTGTACAGCCATTACGGTGCCTTCCATGTCCACCAGCGGTGTACATCGGCCCCACATAATGCCACCCCAAAGCAGCAGGGAACCTCCACCTTGGTGCAATCGCTAGACAGTGTGTCTAAGGCATTCAGCCTGACCAGGTTGCCTCCAAACACGTCGCCGATGATTGTCTGGTTGAAGGCATAAGCGACACTCATCTGTGAAGAGAATGTGATGCCAATCCTGAGCGGTCCATTCATCATGTTGTTGGGCCCATTTGTACTGTGCTGCATGGTGTAGTCATTGCAAAGATGGACCGTGCCATGGGCATCAGGAATGAAGCTGCGCATCATGCAGCCCACTGCGCGTAGTTAGTTTTAACAAGACAAACCGTGGCTGCACGAAAAGCATTATTCAACATGGTGGCGTTGCTGTCAGGGTTCCTCCAAGCCATAACCTGTAGGTAGCAGTCATCCACTGTAGTAGTAGCCCTTGGGCGGCCTGAGCAAGGCATGACATCGACAGTTCCTGTCTCTCTGCATCTCATCCATGTTCGAACAACATCGCTTCGCTTCACTCCGAGACACCTGGCCACATTCCTTGTTGAGAGCCCTTCCTAGCACAAAGTAATAATGTGGACACAATCAAACTGCAGTATTGACCGTCTCGGCATGGTTGAAGTAAAGACAACACAAGCCGTTTACCTCCTTCGGGTGGAATGACGAACTGATTGGCTGTCGGACACCCTTCCTGTAGTAGGCACTGCTCATGCGTGGTTGTTTACATCTTTAGGAGGGTTCAGTGACATCTCTGAACAGTTAAAGGGACTGTGTCTGTGATACAATAACAACAATGATGTCTGTCTTCGGGTGTTCTGGGAACCAGGGTGATGCAAAACTTTTTTTGATGTGTGTATATTCTGTAGGTCATTTACTAGATTTCTATCAAAATTGGATAGAGTTTCCAGACGGTTTATAGTCATACTTGATTTGTTTGAGTATGGCTACATGCCTGCTGTTTCAGTTTACTGAATAGCAGAGTGGCTTCAGTTGGATAAAAAATGAACATATTAAGCATTGGCACTTTTACCTTGAATACTGTGGACGCTACTAATTTGGAATTAAATATAGCAGTTGTCCAGAAAAAAATTGTAGGTTATACTTAAAATATGGTTAACTGTCTGCCACAAATTTATATTATTGAGTAAAAGAATCAAAGATTTGCACACCTCTCTGAGCTACTAACTTTATTGATCATTCTTGTGGAGTTGTATTTTCAAACTGTGACAGATTACTTA
Organism: Schistocerca cancellata; assembly: GCF_023864275.1. Lineage (NCBI taxonomy): Eukaryota > Metazoa > Arthropoda > Insecta > Orthoptera > Acrididae > Schistocerca > Schistocerca cancellata. Next base: position 724,246,417 of record NC_064626.1, on the reverse strand, counting down.
TGTTTAATTTCGATACTGGAAAGTTCTGGCAGAATGTAATTAATTTAAGAGTAAAGGTAACTATTCACTGAATAGTAGAAGCATTGAGTCGTTGACAGACTCAGAAACAAGACTGGGAACTTACTTTCAGGTGAATCCTTTTGGAAGGGGGAGCAAAAAGAGAATCGGAAGGGTGGGTCAAGGAAATGCAGCTGATAGCTAGAAAGGGGAGAGCGTCTGTAGGGGATAGGAATGCTGGAAGGACTGGTAGGAACATGGGCAATGCCACCATTGAGTTCATGCAGCGCACAATGACGATGGCATGGGGGAATGGACTGAGAGAGGTAACAGAACTGATGAAGGTGAGACTGTGAGGAAGAGGATGTGTTGCATGCTGAGTGAAGTCAGGGTCCTAGAACTGGGTGGAGATGGGCATAGGGCAGGGTGCTAGCAGAAATTGAAAACAGGAGTAAAGGTAGTGTTAAAAGGACAACTCCCATCCACGTAGTTCAGAAAAGCTGGTATTAGGGGACACGATTTGAGTGGCACGGGTTGTAAAGCAGCCATTGAAATCGAGCATGTTGTGCTCAGCAGTGAGATGCACCACTGGGGTGGTAAATTCTGCTTATGCCACAGTTTGGCCATTGCCAGTCAATTGAATGGACAGCTGGGTGGTGGTAGTGCTCACATAAAATGTTGTGCAGAAATTGGAGCAGAACTTGTGTGACGTGGTTGCTTTCTCAGATGGCCCTGCACCTGATGGGATGGGATAAGCCTGTACTAGAATAAGATGTTGTCTGGGTGGGTGAATTGGAAGGCAGGAATGTGAACCATGTGGAAAGGGGTTGGGAATGGATATGGCATATGTGTGGGCCAGGATGTTGTGTACATTGGTTGGGCATTGGAATACCATTCCAGGAGGAACGCTATTGTACCTCATTTCACTGGAGAACGTAGGTTGTGAAGCTGTAGTTAGAAAGCCTGACTCATTGACATTGGGCCTACAGTATATACAATATAACTGTGGGTAAATGCTTTTGATGAGTAAATGCTGTGTTACCCCAGAATATACACACAAAATTCAAGCTTTCGCAACCAACAGTTGCTTCATCAGGAAAGAGGGAAGGAGAGGGAAAGACGAAAGGATGTGGGTTTTAAGGGAGAGGGTAAGGAGTGTTGCCAATCCCGGGAGCGGAAAGACTTACCTTAGGGGGAGAAAAGGACGGGTATACGCGCGCGTGCACACACACATCCATCCGCACATACACAGACACAAGCAGACATTCGTAAAGGCAAAGAGTTTGGGCAGAGATATCAGTCGAGGTGGAAATACAGAGGCAAAGATGTTGTTGAATGACAGGTGAGGTATGAGCGGCGGCAACTTGAAATTAGCGGAGGTTGAGGCCTGGTGGTTAACGGGAAGAGAGGATATACTGAGTGCCAAGATGTGCTGGCCGTGCACCAAGGCATGTTTAGCCACAGGGTGATCCTCATTACCAACAAACACTGTCTGCCAGTGTCCATTCAAGCGAATGGACAGTTTGTTGCTGGTCATTCCCACATAGAAAGCTTCACAGTGTAGGCAGGTCAGTTGGTAAATCACGTGGGTGCTTTCACATGTGGCTCTGCCTTTGATCGTGTATACCTTCCTGGTTACAGAACTGGAGTAGGTGGTGGTGGGAGGGTGCATGGGACAGGTTTTACACTGGGGGCGGTTACAAGGGTAGGAGCCAGAGGGTAGGGAAGGTGGTTTGGAGTTTCATAGGGATGAACCAAGAGGTTATGAAGGTTAGGTGGACGGCGGAAAGACACTCTTGGTGGAATGGGGAGGATTTCATGAATGATGGATCTCATTTCAGGGCAGGCTTTGAGGAAGTCATATCCCAGCTGGAGAGCCACATTCAGAGTCTGATCCAGTCCCAGAAAGTATCCTGTCACAAGTGGGGCACTTTTGTGGTTCTTCTGTGGGAGGTTCTGGGCTTGAGGGGATGAGGAAGTGGCTCTGATTATTTGCTTCTGTACCAGGTCGGGAGGGTAGTTGCGGGATGCGAAAGCTGTTTTCAGATTGTTGGTGTAATGGTTCAGGGATTCCGGACTGGAGCAGATTCGTTTGCCACGAAGACAGGTAATGCATAATTAAGTAAATTGTGATAAAAGCAAGTACTTACATAGCGGAGTAAGTGTGAGATAATTATCAAACATAGTTAGTTGAATGACAAAGACAAAAGTAATTAAATTATTTTTAAAAAAAGATACAAATACTTTTGTAAAAAAACTTTTATTTTCTGATTCTACACACTTTTACCTATTTTTCTACATAGTTGCCTTGTTTATTTAAGTACTTGTCATACCGTACAACAAAGTTTTTAATTCCCTCTTCAAAGAATTCGGCCGCCTGTTTCGACAGCCAAGAGTTCACGGCCGCTTTCACTTCATCGTCGTCATTGAAGCTCTGCCCGCCAAGATGGTGTTTCAGGTACCGAAAAAGGTGAAAATCGCTAGGAGCAAGGTCGGGGCTGTATGGTGCATGGTCCAAAACTTCCCAGCCAAAAGAATCAGTCAAATCCCGAGTCTTTTGCGAGGTGTGAGGCCTAGCGTTATCGTGCAGGAGCAAAACTCCTTTTGTCAGCATGCCGCGCCTTTTGTTTTGAATTGCTCTGCGGAGCTTCTTTAGAGTTGCACAGTAGGCATCTGAGTTGATTGTCGTTCCTCGTGGCATAAAGTCCACAAGCAAATCACCGCGCCGGTCCCAGAACACAGTTGCCATAATGTTGCGCTTTGACAGCGTCTGTTTGGCTTTGACCTTAACGGGTGAGGTTGTGTGTCGCCATTCCATCGATTGTCGCTTGCTTTCGGGAGTGATATGGGATACCCATGTTTCATCTCCAGTGACAATTTGACTCAACATGTCATCCGCTTCTTCCTCGTAATGAATCAAAAAGTCCAGTGAAGTGGCAAATCTATTCCCTTTGTGGTCCTATGTGAGGAGTCTGGGTACCCACCGAGAATACAGTTTCTTAAAGTTTAGGTTTTCAGACACAATTTTGTACAAAACCGATCTTGAAACTTGCGGAAATTCCAAAGAAAGAGTGGAAATTGTGAATCTTCTGTCCTCACGAATCTTTGTTTCGACTGCAGCCACCAAATCATCAGTGATCACAGAGGGCCGGCCTGAGCGTTCTTCGTCATGGATGTTTTGACGGCCATTTTTAAACTCTAACCAATTGACGCACTTTACCTTCACTCATTGCATTCAAGCCATAAACTTCTGTTAACTGACGATGAATTTCTGCAGCTGATAGGCTTGTCACAGTCAAAAAACGTATCACTGACCGTATCTCACATGCGGCGGGCCACTCAATAATCGTAAACATTATAGCCGGCCGATGTGGCCGTGCGGTTAAAGGTGTTTCAGTCTGGAATTGCGCGACCGCTATGGTCGCAGGTTCGAATCCTGCCTCGGGCATGGATGTGTGTGATGTCCTTAGGTTAGTTAGGTTTAATTAGTTCTAAGTTCTAGGCGACTGATGACCTTAGAAGTTAAGTCACATAGTGCTCAGAGCCATTTGTAAACATTATAAAGTAGCACAGCGATCCGTACACATCAGCTACAGAGCTGCAACTTGCAGCAGTGTGGACGGGAAGGATGCGGCAAGTGGCGCGGTGGCTTGTTGCAGCGTCCGCGCGAACTACGGTACTATATGCGCGAACGGCCCTTACTTAAAAAACAACCCTCGTAATAAAGGGAAACATTCCACGTGGGAAAAATATATCTAAAAACAAAGATGATGTGACTTACCAAACGAAAGTGCTGGCAGGTTGATAGACACACAAACAAACACAAACATACACACAAAATTCAAGCTTTCGCAACCAACGCTTGCTTCATCAGGAAAGAGGGAAGGAGAGGGAAAGACAAAAGGATGTGGGTTTTAAGGGAGAGGGTAAGGAGTCATTCCAATCCCAGGCGCGGAAAGACTTACCTTAGGGGGGGGGAAAGGGCAGGTATACACTCGCACACACCCCCATATCCAACCGCACACACACAGACACAAGCAGACATGTGTAAAGGCAAAGAGTTTCGGCAGAGATGTCAGTCGAGGCAGAAGTACAGATGCAAAGATGTTGTTGAAAGACAGGTGAGGTATGAGCGGCGGAAACTTGAAATTAGCGGAGGTTGAGGCCTGGCGGATAACGAGAAGAGAGGATATACTGAAGGCAGGTTCCCATCTCCGGAGTTCTGACAGGTTGGTGTTAGTGGGAAGTATCCAGATAACCCGGACGGTGTAACGCTGTGCCAAGATGTGCTGGCCGTGCACCAAGGCATGTTTAGCCACAGGGTGATCCTCATTACCAACAAACACTGTCTGCCTGTGTCCATTCATGTGAATGGACAGTTTGTTGCTGGTCATTCCCACATAGAAAGCTTCACAGTGTAGGCAGGTCAGTTGGTAAATCATGTGGGTGGTTTCAAACGTGGCTCTGCCTTTGATCGTGTACACCTTCTGGGTTACAGGACTGGAGTAGGTGGTGGTGGGAGGGTGCATGGGACAGGTTTTACACCAGGGGCGGTTACAAGGGTAGGAGCCAGAGGGTAGGGAAGGTGGTTTGGGGATTTCATAGGGATGAACCAAGAGGTTATGAAGGTTAGGTGGACGGCGGAAAGACACTCTTGGTGGAATGGGGAGGATTTCATGAAGGATGGATCTCATTTCAGGGCAGGATTTGAGGAAGTCATATCCCAGCTGGAGAGCCACATTCAGAGTCTGATCCAGTCCCGGAAAGTATCCTGTCACAAGTGGGGCACTTTTGTGGTTCTTCTGTGGGAGGTTCTGGGCTTGAGGGGATGAGGAAGTGGCTCTGATTATTTGCTTCTGTACCAGGTCGGGAGGGTAGTTGCGGGATGCGAAAGCTGTTTTCAGATTGTTGGTGTAATGGTTCAGGGATTCTGGACTGGAGCAGATTCGTTTGCCACGAAGACAGGTAATGCATAATTAAGTAAATTGTGATAAAAGCAAATACTTACATAGTGGAGTAAGTGTGAGATAATTATCAAACATAGTTAGTTGAATGACAAAGACAAAAGTAATTAAACAGGTAAATGACAAGAAATCAAGACAGTAATAAAATTGTTAGAGTATGGCATATATGATTACAAAATAAAATATGTTTTCCATTGATAGTTCATTCTCATAAGATTGTAGGAAAGATAATTTGTCACACAGCAAAAGAACTCTTCAGCAGAGTACAATCTTTTATCTTCCACTTACTCTGCAGTAATAGTTTTAAATTTATTTACTGACCTTGTGTACATATTTTCAGATAATTTGTTAAAGTAGATATGACCAAGATACTTGTTACGGATGTTTGGCAGCCTAGTTTAGCATTTTAATTTCAAGCCAACTTCATATGTTTTCGTTAAGGATTGCCCTCCTTTGATTATACTTAAGTTTTCTTTAACAAAGACAAGGCAGTTACAAATACAAAGCCTGAGTACTGTTTGGCCACAATAACTTGACAATTTTGCTAGTGCTGCCAGAAGTGGAGAAAATCAGCACTACTTGAAATATATTCAATTGTCTCAGAGTGCTGCCAATGTGAGGTTGTGAAGTATTACAAAAGACTTGCATCCACTAGCTAGTAACTTCTGTAGGCACTCACTGAGATGTTTACATCAGAGTACTTATTACAGAAGCGCAGTTATTATTAAAAACCATTGTTGTTGCATTACTGTTGATAAATAAAAATCGTGCCGAAACACTGAAATAAAAAAATAGAAAAAAATAGTGGAAGAGTACATATTGATGTTACCAAGAAACACAATTCAGTTGCCTAAAATCAGAGGACTTCACTTGGATTAAAAGCTTTGAGGATGTTGTACACAAATTTCGAACATCTTTTTAGAATCAAATATTTGGTTACGGGAAACAAAATGTGGTGCCGTATCTCACCAGGAATATATTTTAATTACTTTTCAAATTTGCAAGCAGTATTAACTGCTTTTATCACAAATGTAATGCATTTAGGTTTACGGTAAATTAAAAAATTAGCAAAAATTTAATGACATCTGAACTGCCATTCTACTTTCCCTTATGGCAAAAAAAATTGATTCGTAAACTCATTTCACTGTTCCTTGACCGGTGGTGCCAATTAAGTGTTTGAGTGTTCTAATGGTACATTTGTTTCAACCGATCTGCCTTTGTGTCATTCTCCTTTTCGACAATTATAATTTCACACCGTCACTGAACACACACAACTTATGTAGGTTTGAGAAGAACTTACATGCACAGGCAAATTAGGAAGCACTTGCAGTAGGATTCAAGAAACTAGAATGAACTTTCATCCTACAGTAGTGTGTGCATTGATTTCAAGGTTTCTGATGAATTAAAATTGTGTGCTGTAGTGAGACTCGAACCAGTGAACTCAATCTGGCACACAGTTTTAGTTTGTCAGGAAGTTTTATGCAAGAGACTGTTTCTACTAATTTGTGAACGTCTTTAATTTGGTGAAACTAGCAGATGTCAACAGGAAAGGGATTGGGGGTGGGAGCAGATATAGTGATTCTGTGATTGTATGGATTATGTGCCATACCATACCAGGGTGTGGGACAGAATGCCTAATAAATATGATTTCTGGATTATGATGTTAGAGTGGTTGCCAGATGGGCGAATAAACTGCAATGACTCAGTGAGGAAGGCTGAACTGTTATCTACAATAAAGGAAAACGAAATAGCCATGGAAGTGTATGTTGTGGATGAAATCGCAGAGAACAGAGGCTACAATGTACTGCGTTTACTGCCCTAACACTTCGATCCAAATCCTATAAAATTGGCATGGGCCGAAACAGAACATAATTTCAAGGAGAACAATGTCACTAACAACATGTCGAAGGAAAATAAGTTTACTATAAGAATGTTCAGCAGCTGGAGCAAGTGTACTGGACATGAGATGGAATAATGGAAATGACCATAAATGGCATTATCATCATTACCTTGCCCTCAAGCGGTGGTGGTGGTGGTGGTGGTGGTGGTGGACACAGATGTTAGTGATCTTTAGTGAACATCATTTTGATAGTTGTTTTGGGCACAGGTTATTACTCTTCGTAAACATTACTGCTGTGTTGCGTTTAATAAATGCAATGCGCAGACAGATTTCAAAAATTAGTATTTTACTTTCAGTTCAGAGTGTCATAAGTTATACATTCATCTACTTTCATTTTCATTGTTTTTTATAAAAAAGTAATACATAAATTGTAGGTAAAACACTAGAGTATGAATATATCATCAAATTAGGTGATTTACGTCTGGCAGACATGTCACTTAAGTGGGCAATATTTCTGAGAGTGCTGCCTCCAATTTCGTGTTAGGCAAAACCATGGGTAGAGGAGCCAACACTGCCCTTCCACCCCCCCCCCTCCCCCCCCCCCCTACTGCCCGCCTCCCTTCAGCAGCCATAATGTGGGGGCACGGTCGCTACCGACAGCCACCGTGCCAATTGTTAACTTATTGCAACGAACAGTAGAGTCATTATATTTAAAAATGGAAAATCCAGGATGGAATGTAACAATAAGAGAGAATGAAAGTTGCTATGCGCCATATAGCGGAGATGCTGAGCTGTGATAGGCACAATCGTAGCTTTCGGCCATTAAGGCCTTTGTCAGCAGTAGACACACATATACCCATGCACACACGCACACACTCACGCAAGCAAACATGCACACACATCTGCAGTCTCAGAGAGCTGAAACTACACTGCGAGCAGCAGCACCAGTGCATGATGGGAGTGGCGACTGGGTGGGGGTAAGGAGGAAGCTGGGGTTGGGAGGGGGAGGGATAGTATGGTGGGAGTGGCTGACAGTGAAGTATTGCAGTTTAGACGGAGGGTAGGAGAGAAGGTGTGGAGGGGGAGGGAGTAAGTAGCGGAAAGGAGAGAAATAAAAGCTTCCCTGCAATAGATCCTACATTCCCGTAACCCTCCTGGCCTCAACCTTCGTTAGTCACTGTCCTCACCCATCCAGCCCCCTCCCTGTTCCCATTCCAGCACTACACAGCCATCATTTCACCACCACACCCAGTCTTTTAATTTCTTTTATTTTTATTTCTCTCCTTTCTGCTACTCACTTCCTCCTCCCTCCGCACCTTCTCTCCTACCCTCCGTCTAAACTGCAACACTTCACTGTCCGCCACTCCCACCATACTATCCCTCCCCCTCCCCACCCCAGCCTCCTCCTTACCCCTGCCTAGTCGCCACTCCCATCATGCACTGGTGCTGCTGCTCGCAGTGCAGTTTCAGCTCTCTGAGACTGCAGATGTGTGTGCAAGTTGCGCTTGCGTGAATATCTGTGTGTGTGTGTGTGTGTGTGTGTGTGTGTGTGTGTGTGTTAGAATCTTCGCTATATGGTGAGTAGCAACTTTTGTTCTCTCGTATACTCATTATATTTAGTTGCTTGAAATAAAATGTATGTGATTCACATGGACTAAGTCTTGTAGTGCATGTGATAGATTTACTTTGGTGCTTAAACAATTACAGGCACTGCTTCTCTGCTTGTGCAGCAGATAAATGACAGATGCTAGTCTGTCACATATTTTCTGTGTGTGGGTATACCAGCTGAGCTTTTGGTCTTTGCGAAATCCCAGTAGTTTGACTGTTCTGTTGTCATGAATGGCAGCATTCAGAATGAATATAATGCCATCAGTTTCACTGTCAATTTTTTGGAGTACATTTGCCTCAAACCAAGTAGTACACCTCTCCATCACTATCGTGCTGTATTAATTATTTTTGAGGTTGATGTCACATGTGATGAGTGTTGTCATGTGCATATAGCACTGCATCACACAACACAACACGTGGGTAAACCATTTATGTAAATGATGGACAGGAAAGGTCCAAAAAGAGATCTCTGAGGTACACCCTTATAACTAGAAGACATTCTTACATTTGATTATTTTTATTAACAGTTTTCCATGCCCAAGTAAGACTGCATTAGGCACACAGAATTCTGTCTCCCTCTGTAGAGGTAAAGTTTCTTTGTTAAGAATATGATGCAAAATCCACACACAACTTATTTTTGTGTCATATTTTGTGGTTATTTGTATCAAATGTCACTTGAAACTAACTTTACTGTGGGTCATGAATGAAACTCAAGTGTGTACATAAGGAAAGGAAGTACAAGAATTCCAAGGTCTCTATAAGCACACTTCTGCAAGACAAATCATCAAGGTAATAGTTCAGAATATGGGTAGTGCATGAGGTGTACGGCACTAGGTGTGATGAGAACCCAAGGGGTTGTGTCAGCAGCTAGTATAAGTAGCCACTTGGCCAGCATCAGCCAGACAACATGTTTCATAGCCATGGTTTAAAGCTGTTACATTTGGCGGAAAAAGTAATCTGATAGTCACAGGAGATTCACCATAGCAGTAACTAGAATTACATGGCTCATGATAAGGAGCCAAAGATTGCAAAATAATGTGAGGTATAACTAATGTTCAGTGAGATCAATTCTCTGTTGATCCTAGGACTTTTTGCCCTTTATCAGTCTTTTCACTTCTGGCAGTGATATGTGTACGTGCAAAATATAGAGTAGCACTATCGATTGGAGTTCATGTTAAAGTGTAGGTCCCCTTTCTACTGGGTGGACAAGTCAGATCATAGGTCTGAGAAATGTAAAAGCACACTGACACTAATAGGACTACGCTTAATAAAGTCCTGTAGAGCTCAAAGCAACATGTACATCTACATACTTACTCAAAAAGCCATTGTACAGAACATGGTAGAGGGCACTCTGTGCCACTACTAGTCATTTCCTTTCCTGTTCCACTCGCAGATAGAGCGAGGGGGAAGAAAAGGACTGTCTGTCTCCATACGAGCACAATTTCTTGTTCTTATGTTTGTGATTCTTAGACAAAATGTACATTGGTGGCAGTAGAATCATTCTACAGTCAGCTTTCACTGCTGGTTCTCTTAATTTTTTTAATAGTGTACCTCGAAAAGAACTTTGCCTTACCTTTAGGGATTCCCATTTGAATTGCTGGTGCATCTCTGTAACACTTATGAGTTGTTCAAACCTACCGGTTACAAATCTAACAGTCTATCTGTGAATTACTTCAATGTTTTCCTTTAATTTGACCTGGTACGAATCCTAAACACTTGAGCAGTACCTAAGAATAGGTCGCACTGGCATCTTACCTTAGGTAAGTCTTTCCACTCCCAGGATTGGAATGACTCCTTACCCTCTCCCTTAAAACCCACATCCTTTCGTCTTTCCCTCTCCTTCCCTCTTTCCTGATGAAGCAATATTGGGTTGCAAAAGCTTGAAATTTGTGTGTGTGTTTGTGTGTTTTTTATTGTCTCTATCAACATACCAACACTTTCGTTTGGTAAGTTACAGCATCTTTGTTTTTAGATATAAATCATTTATGTGTATAGAGAACAACAGTGGTCCTATCACACTTCCCTTGAGCACCTCTACAATAGCTTTGTCTCTGATGAATACTCACTGTTGAAGACAGCATACTTGGTTCTATTACTTAAGAAGTCTTTGAGCCATTCATATATCTCGGAACCTGTTCCAGGTGCTCGCACTGTCATTTTTCAGTGTGCAGTGGGGCACTGTGTCAAATGCTTTTTGGAGATCTAGAGGTATGGAAGCTTCGCGTTGCCCTTCATCTGTAGTTCGTAGTATATCATGTGAGAAAAGGGCAAGTGGAGATTTGCACAAATGATGATTTCTAAAACTTTGCTGATTCTTGGACATAAGCATCTCACTCTCAAGAAAATTTATTATATTTGAACTGAGGCAATGTTCAAGGGTTCTGTAGCAAATTGATGCTAGGGAAATTGGCTGTAATTATTCAGGTCCATTCTTTTACCCTTCTTATGTACAAGAGTCATCTGAAGTTTTTTCCAATTGCTTGAGACTTTGCAGTGGGCAAGAGATTTAGGATAAATACAAGTTAGGTAAGGGGCCAGTGCTATAGAGCACTGTTTGTAAAATCGAATTGGGATTCCATCCATACCTGGTGACTTATTTGTTTTCACCCTTTCAGCTGTTTTTCTACGCCAGGGATGCTTATTATTATGTTGTCCATACAGGAGTGTGTTCAATGGTCAAATGACAGTATGTTTGGACAATTTTCATGTGTGAATAATTTCTTAAATGAGAAATTCAAAACTTCAGCTTTCATTTTGCTATCTTAAACTGCCACACCAGACTGGCACATAGTTCTCCAAACCACAATTTATAATCTGTTTAAACTTTTCTCATAATTTCTCTCTATTAATCTTACTGGAACTAAGTAATGTCAGTTCACTGTGTAAGTGAGATGCTGATAACAGCTCATCTGCTCTTTCTAACAGAGACATTCACCCAGCCTTCTTGACTGATTTATTTATGTTCGTAACCATAGTTGCGACAATGGAACCTCTACGTTGTTGCGGTCGATAAGGTCCAGTCTGTTTGTAGTTAAAAGATCTAAGATATTTGCATTGCATGAGGGTTACTGAATTAGTTGCTCAAGACAAGATTTCAGAAAACGTGTCCCACAGGGGGCTAACAACTATTTTGTGAGTCCATGCTTGGCTACCATTGGGCCCCGACCTGTGCAGCATTACTTACTTTCAATGCTGTGAGCTTATATTTCCACTATCCCATTCCCTCTCCACCTGTCCATCAAATGGTTTTCTTGGTGCAAACTGTACTTGTACCTGATTTATAATTTGGGACCAGGATTTCCACTTCTGGCAATTTCTACAGCTTTTCATTAAATAAACACATGGTCCCCACTGTTTGGTTTCACCTGCCACCAATTTTTAAAATTCTCCGGAAGTGCAGGGGGAGGTCACACATTGCATTGTGTGCTCCACTCCTGTGCCTTTCAATCTTTGCACCCTTCCCTTTAATAAGATAACACACCCAGTACTGTAGCCATCAAGTTTTTTTGTGGGGGAGGGGGGTTATCAAGTACCTATATGGTGGTAACCCCCGGCCGTGCAGGAACACAGTGTTGGTGCCTGAGCTGAAAACTCCCCATGTGTACCAAGGAGTATGTACCCATGGTGACTGGTGCATGGGAACTCCAAGCAGCGGATTACAGGCCAGGTAGCTGTTGCTGAGGCTGGATAACTTCCATGGGGGAGCCCCTGTTCAGAGAGGGTGGCACCATCTCGGACAAGCCGCAAATTAAGCAGATCAAGTTATCTCCCGCTGGTGGCCATATGGCCCCAGCAGCCTCTGTGGAAGGAAAGTTCTTGTTTAATACAGGAAGATACGTTCCTAAAATTTTTCCCTTCCTTGGCAATGCAATAGGAGGAACTTAGGGTTAAGTGGCAAGCAGAGAAATACTTCCCCATTAATTAGTTTGCACAATGACTGATGGGGATTCCTTTTTGGCCACAAAGCCCTTATTCTTTGTGGAGAGCAAGGAGATAAGTTTGGGAAAGTGGCAGCTCTCTCTAAAATGAAAAGTGGATCAATTTTGATCAAAACAGCATCCCCTGCACAATCACAGACACGGGCACTGCTGACTTGTAACTAATTGGGTAACATACCGGTGACCGTCACTCCCCATAATAATATAAATATGGTTCAGGGCATCATTTTCCAGAGACCTGCTCTTGCAATCTGATGACAAGCTTCATGCGAACATGGAGCCACAGGTGTACACTTTATCTGTTTTGTGCATAGGGGGCCAGAGGACAAAAAGGTCACTATCGGTGCCTTCATCTTGGCCTATGAGGGCTGTCCACTGTCTGAAAATGTGAAGGTGATGGTATACTGATGTGATGTGAAACTATGTGGCCCCTTCCCCCCAACACGATGCTTAAAGTATTTGAAATTTGGGCATGTCTTTGCATTGCAACTATAGCCACATTTGTAGAGATTGTGGACAACTGCTGCATTTGAATGCTCCTTCTGCCCCTCCCCCCATCTGTGTTAACTGTGGAATGCACCATTCTCCTTGCTCACCAGATTGCACCATTTTCCGGAAAGAGAAGAAAATAAAAGGATATAAGATCCTGGACAAACTAACTTATCAAGAAGCCAAGAAGTAGTATGACACATTGCACTTGGCATGTGTAGCAGCACCATATGCTGCAGCTCCGAGGTTGATATCGCCCTCTTTGGCACTGGTGCTCCCAGCTGTTACACCTACTACAGTGGGTCCTCAGGGCCCCTCTCACTTATTTTGGGATCATTGGCTTTCGACTCAGTGGGGATATTGGTCCACATCTTCCAGCTAGAGACAAATCACCTACCTCCAGTTTCTCTCACCAGGAAGAGATCCCTCAGGACCCTTCCTTCCAAGGCTTGTTCTGGTCTAAAACTGTTTACTAACTAGTGACTGAAGGAGCCACAAGCTGCTGGTCACAGGGCTTTGCAATCATCAGCATTACCTGAAACTGATTAACAGAAGCCTTCACAATCATCCAAATCCTGTAAGGAGAGGAAAGATAAGAAAAAGTCCTCCAAGAAGGAGATTCTGGTGACTCCCATGTCACCAGATCCTGCCCATTCCACCTCTGTATCAGACGTGGAGATTCTGACAGCCCCTGATGCCCCAGGTTGCACCACGCGTCGGAACCTGGAACCTATGTGTGTTGATGCCTTAACGCTTCTGCCAGTGGCAGCAGGTGATCATAGGGTATAATTTGCCCTCTTGGCCCCTTTGTGGCCTCAAAGTACTAAAACATTATTCTCCAGTAGCATTTTAGCGTTTTTTTTCCACTACCTGGCTGAGCTACATCTTTTCAGAACTTTGCCTGCCTTCTGCATTGCCCTTCAGGAGACTTGGTTTCCAGCAACAATGCTTAAAAGAGGAACTGTGTTTTGCCTTTTTGCTTCATATCTCGTGTCTAGGACACACAAAAGTAACAAAAACATTAAAGTGTTATTTTCTAATTATCATTGGCTGATGCTCAATAATATTATATTTCTTGCATTATTCTATCACTCATCATAAACAAAACAAGACACAATATTCATCAATGGCTATTACTTAGCTGCGTTTTGGTCTGATCACTCAAATTGGTAGAACCTTCAGAATATACACTGTGGATACAAAGTATCGAGGTTTTTGGTACTTTAGGATGAAGAAGCTGTGGTGCAAAGAAAAGGTGCACAGACAAGTTATTGTGACAACAGGAAAGTAGGAAGTAGGGCTGAGAAACTTGAGGGGAGGGGGCATGGGAGAGGGGGCAAGAAAGGAAGAAAAATTAACTTTTGGAACTACAAAGTTAATTCCTTTTTGAGGAGAAAGAGGTGGAGCAAGGATAGACTCAGGTGCGATAAATAAGCTAAAAGTAGTAGTTACTAACATTTTTCAAAATCTGATGTTTGTTATTTTCGTGTATCCTACAGATTGTTGTGCATTGTGTATTTTAGGGTATGGGTTTCCTTTATGCTGCTGGCCTCACTGTGAATGTCAGCCAAGCACGTGCATTGGTGCATTACACATTTGGGGCAATTGGAGGAAGTGTGTGGGCTCGCATGGCTCTTGGTTACCGCTATGTGTCTGGGGTTAACCTGGTGGGAAGCTGTGAGCGAGCCCTTGACTTCTACAGGAAAGTGGCGAGTAAAGGTACAGAAAATTCAATGAGTGTGCTGTCGCATGATGATTAAACTAATTGAAAACTAATTAATGAGATGAAACATAGAGGCTTACAGGAACTGGTTTTAAGTGTTACTGACAATAAAATGAATATTAGTTGATATGTGATTGGAGGCTTTCCTGGCATGTGTGCTGTTTCCAGGGCTCTCAAGTATTCAGCTGGATGTGATTGTTCTAGTCCCACGATAATTCGGCGAATAACCTTTCTGCCATCATTGGGTGGTTCTGATAGAATGGTCTGTCTGCTTAGTGTCAGTGTTATTTATGTCCATCATCGGACTTGGATTCCCTGTGCCGATGGTCCAATTGCAGCCGCTCACATTCCAATAGCAAGCACTGATGCTTCGATAGCAGCTGCCAACAATCCATTTGCAGGTGCTGACCCAGGTCCACGCCGTCCCCAGCGTCGCGCTAGGTGGTGCAAGATGGAGAATCCCGTGGAGTGTCCCTGGTGGCAGTCATGGAAGGACCTTTTGTCTGCTTGGAGCATGATTCCTTGATGGAGCTAAGTAATGGTTTCCATGCCTTGCTGGAGTTGAAAACCTGTCTCGGTTTATGAGATTGTCCGTTACGCAAATTTCAATGGCCTCTTGAAGATGCTGTCCCAGTAGAAACTGGTAGGGGCCAGAATTTTGGTCTCTTCATATTTAGCGTTTGTGTCCAGTTTCCTAGCAGTGTTATGCCAGTACCGATTTGTTGGACTGACCTAGGTGCGTATGGCGTTGGTTTTGTTTGCAGCGGTCTTAGACTGTTTGGATTGTTTGACTGATGTAGGATTTGCTGAAACCACGTGGACTATTATATATGGCCACTTTCTTGAGGTCAAATCTGTCTTTCACTGTCCCCAGTAAGGCACGTACCTTGGGCGGTGGTTGGAAGACCATGTCAATTTTGTGTTGTTTTAGCAGTCTACCAGTTTTTAATGTCAGGTTGCCTGCATACGGTAGAAAGGCAAGGCCTGGTTCCTCATATTTATACTGTTCTTCATCTGGGTTCCTGCTGTGTTTCTGTTGTCTGAGGGCTGTCTGGATCTGTCGATTGCTGTATCTGTTCTTGCGGAACACATTTTCTAGGTTTTTGATTTTTTTGTGCAAATTTTGTTTGTCCGATAATGAGTATGCCCTGTGAACCAGTGTGTTGAGCATCCTGTTGAATTGTGCAGGATGGTGGCAACTCGAGGCATGTAAATATAAGTCTGTATGTGTAGATTTGCGGCACATGCTGTGACCCAGTGTGCCATTTGATCTCCGCTCTACAAGTACATCCAAAAAGGGTAATTTCCCTTCCTTCTCAATTTCCATTGTGAACTGTATGTTGTCATGGCTGGAATTTAGATCTACATCTGTAGATGACCAGGTCCATGGGGCCAGATGACAAATGTCATCCACGTATCGGAAAACATACACCAGTTTCCATTCAGCTGCTTGTAGTGCCTTCTCTTTGAAACTCTCCGTAAATAAGTTGGCTACCACTGGTGAGAGAGGGCTCCCCATAGCCACACTGTCGGTCTTCTTGTAGTGTTGGCCATTGAAGACAAAGTAGATGGATGTAAGTACGTGCCTGAAAAGTTGTCAACTCGGGACAAAATTTCTCGCTGATTGGGTGGATCGAATTTTCTAGTGAAAAGTGACAAGACATCAAAGCTGACCAAGATGTCTGTTTCTCATAGGGGGAGCTCCTTGAGATGTTGTATGAAGTCCGTTGAGTTCCGAATATGGTGTTCGCACTTTTCCACGTACAATCTGAGCACACCTGCCAGGTGTTGTACGAGAGGGTATGTGGGCACCCCTATGTTGCTGACAATGGGATGCACCCCTTCCGTATGTGTCTTAGGGAGGCTGTATGTTCTCGGAGCTACTGCGGAGTGCTGTCAAAGTCTTTTGATGTCCTTCTCCTCAATTGTGCCATTTTTCAGTAGGGTAGCAGCGCCTCCAAGGTGAAACCGACCACCAACACATCTCACGGGAAGAAAGAGTTCTAGCCCTCAGAGAAGACAGAGACCATTGTCCTGCCTGCTGACAAAGGAAACACCACAGTCGTTCTGAACAGACAGGACTATGAACAGAAGATGCTCAAACTGCTTGATGACCCTGCATACCGGAAGATCAAGACAGACCTGACCAACAAGGTACTACTAAGCACTGCCACCCTACTGAAAAATGGCGCAATTGAGGGGAAGGATACCAAAATACTTAGACAGCACTCCGCAGTAGCTCCGAGAATACACATCCTCCCTAAGACACTTAAGAGGTGCGTCCCATTGTCAGCAACATACGGTCGGGTGCTCACGTACCCTCTCGCACACCACCTGGCAGGGCTGCTCAGACTGTATGTGGGAAAATGCAAGCACCGTGTTCAGAACTCAATGGACTTCATTTGTCGTCTCAAAGAGCTGACCCTAAGAGAAACAGATATCGTGGTCAGCTTTGAATGTTGTCACTTTTCACATGGGTCCCACTAGACGATTCGATCCGCCTTATCATCGAGAACTTTGGTCCTGAGTTGACACAACTTTTCAGGCATGTACTTACATTCACCTAATGCGTCTTCAACGGCCAATATTATTTGCAGACTGACAGTGTGGCTATGGAGAGCCCTCCCTCACCAGCAGTAGCCAACTTATTTGTGGAGTGTTTTGAAGAGGAGGCACTACAAGCAGCCAAATGGAAACCGGTGTGTTTTTTCCAATACGTGGACGACACATTTGTCATCTGGCCCCATGGACTTGGTCATCTACAGACATAGATCTAAATTCTGTCCACGACAACATACAGTTCACAGTGGCAATTGAGAAGGAAGGGAAATTACCCTTTCTGAATGTACTTGTAGAGCGGAGTTCAAATGGCACTCTGGGTCATAGCATATACCGCAAGCCTACACACATGGACTTATATTTACATGCCTCGAGTTGCCACTATCCCGCACAACTCAACAGGGTGCTCAACATACTGGTTCATAGGGCATCCTTGATGTTGTACAAACAAATTCTGCACAAAGAACTCGCACCTAGAAAATGTGTTCCGCAAGAATGGGTAAAGCAATTGACAGATCCAGACAGCCCTCAGACAACGGAAACGCAGCAGGAACCCAGATGAAGAACAGTATAAAAATGAGGAACCAGGCCTTGCCTTTCTAACATATGTAGGCAACCTGATATCAAAAATTGGGAGACTGCTAAATCAACACAAAATTGACATGGTCTTCCAACCACCGTCCAAGTTATGCACCTTGATGGGGACAGTGAAAGACGGATTTGGCCCCAAGAAAGTGACCGTATATAATATTCGATGTGGTTGCGGCAAATCCTATATCGGTCAAACAATCCAAACAGTCAAAGACCGCTGCAAAGAACAAACACGTCACATGCGCCTAGGCCAGCTCAACAAATCGGCACTGGCAGAACACTGCTTGGAAATTGGACACAACACAAAATACAAAGAGAGCAAGATTCTGGCCCCTACCAGCTTCTACTGGGACAGCATCTTCAAGAGGCCATTGAAATTTGCGTAACAGACAGTCTCATGAACCGAGGCACAGGTTTTCAACTCAGCAAGGCATGGAAACCATTGCTTAGCTCCATCAAGGAATCACGCCTCAAGCGGACACAAGATTCTTGCACAATGGCCACCAGGGACAATGTGGACCTGGGTCGGCAGCCGCAATTGAAGCGTCAGCACTTGCAATTGGAATATCGGCAGCCGCAATTGGACTGTCCAACGCAGGGAATTGAATCCCTACTAACGGACATAAATAACACTGACAATGACCAGACAATCCATTCCATCAGAACCACCTGATGATAGTGGAAAGGTTATTCGCTGAAATATCGTGGCACTTAAACGATCACATCCGGCTGGAAACCAGAGAGCCCTGGAACCATGAATATTAGTTATTAAGTGTAGTGTACCATTGCTACTTTCTGTTCATATATCATATTCTTTATTGTTTGTTTCATTCAAGTTTTATTTTACATGACTGAAACACATTAATTAGAACTAAGAGATCAAAACACAATGAATAACATCAGTTATGTTATTGTCTGTCTTTCAGAATTCTCAGTGCAGCATGAGAAGTGGCCACAAATGACATTTCTATAAATCATGTACCGTCTATTCATCACTTAATGTATGAGAGGGAGGGGTGGGGGGGGGGGGGGGGCGGGGGAGAGGAAAAGTTAAATGTTACTTCATCTGTAACCATGTGCTTCTTCATACGGTGTTTATTAAAATCTTAATTACTGTTCAGTGCTACTTATTTTGCCCATTCCCCATTTGAGTGTCTGCCACTTAAAAGAGCAGATGATTTTCAGTGTCATTTACCTTTGTTGCCCTTAGCTATTGTATCAATTTTTGTTGGAGCTGGGCAACAAGAAGTGGCTGTTGGCCATTGCTTCCACTATTGATCATGTGCAGTTCTCACTCTGCAGAAGCATATCAGAGTTCTTATCATTTTGCCAGTACCTCTTCTTATTAGTTTTTGCCACACTTACCATTGTAGTTTTAGCTGTCTATAAATATGTTAATAAACCATTGACCTTTACTAAATAGACAATTATCCTTACTCATCCAGTTTTATTGGATGGCTTCTCCCTCTATAATTCTATTTCTAATTCATTACAGGGCAGTATGATTTCTCATGTTCTAAGAACTTGCGAGCAATTAACACAGTGAAAACTAATCTTGTCTTGAACATTTTTTTTCCGCATAAAAAGTGGCAATCTTTAATGTCTGTCACTGGCTGTCATTCCACAGCAATTCCATATTCCTCTGCTTTCTTCTGCCCTCTGTTTCTTAGAAATGAGTCATGAATTTTGGTAAGTATATGTTCATATGTTGTACCTGCTGTCAACTTCACCCACATAACTCTAGCTATTGTGCATTGGATTTTATTCATGTAATTAAAATTTGGGTTATGATAAGGAATATAAACACACTGTAAAAAAGAGTAACCCTTTAGGCTTGTAGCTTCTGTGCAAGCACATAGCTTGTTAGTGGGAGTTTACACGTCTGCTTGATACAGGAATGCAGCATTTTATTTAATTGCTGTAATGCTGTATTTATTTATAGAACAGTAATTAAATTCTCAGAAATTTTTAACATTACAACTTAAAACATACATTACCAACCAAAATGAATTTTTGGTGTAGCATGCCTTGAAACAATCTTCAAAACAAAGAGCTATACTGCATTATCTGCATCCGAATGATGTTTCCTTTCATTTTCTTGTCTTCTTGCAGCAAGCTGCACATCTGTGTAGACTAACATTTTTCTGCATGGGTTGGATCTTCTCAGTGAAATGCCTTTCTGTGAGCCATTCAGGCATAGCAGTTTCTGTAGGTTGCCCTCATTGAAGTGAAGTTTCGCTTTTCTTGTGACTTTCCAGCAGTTGTGATACAGAAGCAGCCTGAAAATTAAGTGTTTTTTCTTTTGTCTTTTCACTGGCTTTATAAACTGAAATATCGTCAGCCTTCTGAACATTTTCATATACCAGTTTACCGTTTTTTAAAAATATTTTCTAGCCCTTCAGATCTACACCATCATAATAGAATTGGATTGTATAATGCATTGAAGCTTTCTTACCTCATTGTTCCTTTTTGTTGTTGTAGCAACTGCATTGTTATGAAATATTGAAATAAAGGCTGCCTGTTTCTTGTGCACTCATTTCAGCACCATGAGAGATATGTTATGACTTTACCTTTCTTGAATCTTGGATTTTTCAACACATCAGGTACTTTCATCCCATTCCGTCAAAGTGTGCCAGGGGTACATTTATTCCTTTTCCTTTCAAAAAGTGACAGGCATGTAAGTTTTTATAGTAGTTCTCCATGCAGAGAGTATCACCGAAGTTGAAAAGAGGCTCAAGTTTTACTACAATTTGTCTGACATTCAGATTATCATTAAAAAGAATTTTTGTTTCTGTCTCTGTGGAACTTCCTGTATAAATCACAAATTGCCACAGATATTTTGTAGATGATATGTGCGTGTGTGTTATAGCTCCCTCTTCAGATTTGCTACTTTTAAAGCTAGGGTTTTTCCCATAATCTAGAAATTTTTAAACATATCATTAAAATGCTGAACATCAGAGCCCAACTTGAACAATCTTTTATTCCTCAAAATGCATGTAGCTCCTCATTGTTTACGAAATAAAGGAATCTACAAAGTATTCTATAAAGTTTTGAGATTGCAGTCAATTGATGTCAACTTCTTGCCATGGTACTTGGCTGACAACCGTTCAGCCATTTTCAGGTAAGTATTTTACACTCATGTTGTCAACTTTATTCCAAAATTTGGCACAGAGACACATGTGCATAGGCAGCTGCTCCATAAGCACCTTCTGTCGAGTTTAGAACACTCTTGAATACTGCTGCGTTTATAGAACTCAGGTGCATGCATAATGGTGATACTGCATACAAGCCCTCTATCAGAATGCGGACTCGCAGAGTTAAAATTCATATGTGAAATTAATAAAATTAATTGTCGCTAGATGTGTTTTTAGGCATAAAATGTTTTCTTTCTGAATATGTTAAAGAAATCACTAGCTCCCAAGTCTTATCCTGTTGAAAGATGCCCTCACCATTAATAAGATCTACTGCAAAATTTATTTCCACAGATTCCTTAATATATGAATCTCTGAAGGATCTCATCATGGCCAAGATATCTCTGGCAGAATAATCCATAGAATGTCCTGTGGAGATACAATGCTCTGCTGTGGCCTCCTTACTGGGCTGTGAAAGGCGAGTGTGGTGATAATGTTCAACGCCCCTTTCACATACTGTGTGTGTGTGTGTGTGTGTGTGTGTGTGTGTGTGTGTGTGTGTGGTCTGACCAATATAGGCTTTGCCACACTGGCAAGGTATTGAGTACCTCCAACTTGCCACAAATCCAGATCATCCTGTAATGAACCGAGAACAACAGAAGTCTTTGTAGGTGGCTGGAAGATAACTTTAACATAATATTTCCTAATTTTGACGGTATATTGCCAGCATATGGGAGGAATGCCCTGGACTTGCAGCTCCTCCTCCTCCTCTTGATTTTGTTGGTGGACACACTTCTTCTTTCTTAAAACTGTGCTGATCTGATGTGGAGAATATCCATTATCTCTGAACACAGATTGTAGATGTTCCTGCTCCTTTGTAAAGCTCTCTCTGCCAGACATATGTGCTCAGTATACCAAAGTTTGAAGGACACCCATGGTTTTTGATGGGTGGTAGCAGCTAGATGCCTGAAAATATGGGTTTGTATGTGTGAGCTGATGGTAAATTGAATGCCCCAGTGATCCATCCACTTTCCGGCTAACCAAGAGGTCCAGAAATGGCAGACAGCTGCCCTTCTCCACTTCAATCCTAAAGTTTATAATCTCATGAATTGAATTCAGATGGTGCAAAAATGATGACAGTTCTTCACCATGGGGCCACGCCTTTAAAAGTATCATCTAAGTATTGCCTGAAGACTTTTGGTTTAAATTCCTCCGAATCAAGTGTTCTTTCCCCAGTCTTCCCCAAAAAAGTTTGCTACCATCAGCCCATCCCTCTCGTCATAGTCCAGTACTGTGGTGAATCGAGGACACAGCAGTCACTGTCCAACACTGCTGACAGGTTCTGCAATGATTTAAATGACACGCTTCACAGATCGACCTCCTTGCTTTTAAGTGTCTCCCTGCTAAGGCTCACTACCTTATTAAACAGAGTAAAAAGGAATGCTGGGAGTGCTGTGTTTCCTCCTTGGAGACGTATGCCTCTTCATTGCAGGTTTAGTCCAAGCTCCATAGCCTTCTGGGCTGCCAGTGAGAATCTCTGTCCAGGGTCTTATCCTCCAGGGTGCTCTGTGTGCTGATCCCTTGGTCCTTGCGGAACACTTCGCGATGCACTTTACGACAGCATTGGCGTCCTCTTCCTGTCCTGCTACTTTTCTCCAGCAGAAATGCAGAGTTGCATAGACATCCCCTCTGTTTCAAGCCCCAGCAAATTGAACTCTTCGTTTAATGGGAATTCTTGCAGGCTCTTACATCTTCATATGACCCAGCCCCAGGCCCAGATAGCACAACCAGAGGATCAGACACTTGGACGTTACCCAGAGGCAACATCTACTCAGGGTGTTCATCTGCATTTGGGTCATGGGTGCCCTCCCCCTCGCAATGGCGAGACAGTATAGTTATCCTCGTCCTTAAACCTGGGAAGAATCCAATGTCTCTACAGCTACTGCCAGATTAGCCTGATGAATGCACTTTGTAAACTGCTCGAGAGGATGGTTAGTTTCTGATTATGTTGGGTACTCGTATCTCAATTCCTTTTGTCCCCATATCAGTGTGGCTCCTGGAAAGGTCTCCAACTGACAATTTACTCAGATTCGAAACATCAATCTGACAGGCTTCTACTAACTTCCAGCACCTTAGGGTCCTCTATGACCCACATAAGGCATAAGATATGGCTTGGTGCCATCACATATCAGTTACGCTCCATGACTGGAACTTTACGCAACCGCCTCTATTTTTTTATCCATGAGTTTTTATCCCACTGGTTCTTCTGGGTTGGAGTTGACACTTCACTCAGCATTCCATGGATTCAGGAGAACAGTATCCCATAGGGTTCTGTGTTAAGTGTGACACTCTTCCTCGTAGTCATCAATGGGCCACTTTTGGGCCTTTGGTTACCCCAAGATCGTATGTCAGTGATTTTTGCATTTGGCACAGCTCCCACTTGGTAGCATCTGCTGAGTGCTGGTTCCAGAGGGCCATGGTACGGTCCTCTGGATGGACCGTGTCCCATGGCGTCTAGTTTACTCCCTCCAAAACGCAAAAAAGCTGACGTGGCTGCCCCATATTTGTCACCTGAAGACTACATGTGTGCGGAAGCTTGATGCTCTCTGCCTACTGGCTCACACATCTTGGGGTGCAGACTGTGCTACTCTTCTCCATCTTTACTGTGCTGTGGTTTTGTCCAGGCTAGATTATGGTAGTAACATTTCTGGCTCAGCGGCTCCTTCCTCTCTGCAAATCCTGAACCCATTTCACCACTGTGGGATGCATCTGGCTATTGGTGCCTTTTGCATTAGTCCTGTTGACTGTCTCCTTGCAGAAGTGGAGATTGCCCCCTTTACAAATACGATAGAACAATAATCGCTGTCTGCCAATTCCCTGACATCCTGTGTACCCTGTCCTTTTTGAAAACAAGGGATGTCTCCCTCCTGATAACCGCCCAAGGGTGCGATTGTTGATTGGAATGCGTCTTGGTTTTCCTCTGTCAGGATCTTCATCTCCTCTTGCTGGAATGTGCCCAGTTTGTTTATTCCCCCACCAAGATCCCTGCTCTTGGGTGGTGTCTAGACCACAGATTAGGACCAACCTGTTCCAGGGTCCTCAGGTCCCCTATCATCTTCAGGTGTCTCATACATTCCATCTTTGCAGAGGTCCTGGTTGCTGCCATCTTCTACACAGATTGTTGTATAACAATAGATAAGACGGGATATACTTTTACGCCTGCTACTGCTATGGAACACCCTTTATTGCCGGGATCATGTAGTGTGTTCACAGCAGAGCTGCTAGCCATTAACAGAGCCCTCCATTTTGTAACTCCAGCTTTTGTAACTCCAGTGTTTTAGTATATACTGACTAAGTGAGCAGCCTGCAGGCTATGAACTGATACTACTTTGGCCACCCTTTGGTCTCTGCTAATCGTAACCTCCTCTCTGCCATCGGCCATGGGTCCCAGGTCATGTGGGCATCCTGTGGAATGAATTGGCTGACCCATTTGGCTAGAGAAACAGATAATTACCCCCATTCCCTTTCATGATTCCAGCTGCATATATGCGGGTCTCTGTCAAATTTCTGTTTGGTCAAAAGTGGAATGACATATGGCGCACTACTGCCCTCAGTATTAAACTTCGCACAATCTGTGGCTTGGCGCTCTTCCTCCAGTTCTCTCAGGAGGAGGCCACTGTCTTATGCCAACTGTGCATTGGTCATACTAGGCTCACCCATTGTTTTCTCTTGTTTAATGAGACATCCCCACAATGTGGTTGTGGAGCTAGACTGAGGCATTCCATATATTGGTGGAATGTTCCCTTCTTTTAGTCCTTCTTACCAAGCATAGTCTTCCAGATTCCTCATCTTTAATATTAGCAGATGATTCATCGATGGGTGAACTGGGCCTCAGTTCCCTCTGTGAAACTGGTTTTTATTTTCAGGTATAAGGTTTTGCTACAGTTCTGGAGCAGGGGAAGGGTGGTTGTGGTTGGGGCCTCTCTTCATGTTTTTTCAGACTGGGATCCATGACCACTCACCTGTCCAAAGAGTGCTCTTTTATCCCTCTGTCTTTCCAACTTTTAGATTTGGTCTACCCTTTTATGCCTTCTACTGGGTGTGTTTTAACATTCTCATTTTATAGATTGACTCCTCTGACTAGATCTGCCCACTTTTAGCAGACCCTCTCTCTTTCGAGAGTAACTTTAGAATCACGGGACTGATGACGTCGCTGTTTAGTCCCATATGTCACCCTCGTCAGTCAGTCAGTCAGTCAGTCAATCAATCAATTTGTTGGACATACACATTCCTACCAACTGAACAGTTCAGTACTTTCATATCCTGTACCGTACTGTGTGTACACCAGTGCTGTCTGAGTAGAGTTTGGTGAGAAATGCATGCATCATGCTAAGTGCCACTGATTAACTAAACTGTGTGTTCTGTTCCTGTTTGTCACTATTATTGAAAGAAAAATAGTGATCTCTGCACAGCTGTGAGGCTGACCTAACGATAGAAAGGATAAGAAAAATGAAAAAAAAAAAAGAGTTTTAGATACAGGCACTAGTGATCTCTGCACAGCTGTGAGGCTGATCTAACGATGGAAAGGATAGAGTTGGTTGTTGTTGTTGTTGTTGTTGTTCGCAGTGTGACAATCAGTTTGATGCAGCTCTCCATAGTTGTATCCTGTGCAGGCCCCTACAGTTTTTATTCCCCTCTGCCCACTTCAATCTGTTACCAAATTTATGATTTCTTGATGCCTTAGGATGCACCAAATAACCTGATCCCTTCGTTTAGACATTTGTCCCATAAGTTTCTTTTTTTACTTCAGTTTAACTTGGTACAACTTCATTTGTTAACTGATTTACCCATCTAATGTTCAGCATTCTTCTGTAGCACCACATTTAAAAAGTTGTTCTCTTCTTGTCCAAACACTTTATTGTTCACTTTTCACTTGTACACTATTGAAAATTAAATTTATATCCAGTATTAATAAACTTCCCATTTTGAGAAAAGCTTTCCTTGCTATTGCCAGACTGCATTTTATATATTCTTTACTTCAACAATTGTTAACTATTTTGAAGTAAAAATATGAGAACTCATCTGCTGCTGTTACTCTGTCCTTTTGTTATCTTATTTCCTGGGCATCACATGACTTAATTTTACTATACTCCATTGTTTTTTTGTTAATTTTTATCTTAGAACGGCTTTTTCAAACATTATCGATTGTGCTCAACTGATTGTCCAAGTCCTTGCCATCTCCAACAGCATTGCAGTGATACTGGCAAAATGTGAAGCTTTTATTAAACACTCTTTCCAAATTTTGTGTTGATTAGGTTTACCACTTGTGCAGTGTGCTGGTTGAATTACATAGGAGGTAGTCTACAACCTTGTTTCACACTCTCCTCAGCTTCTGCTTCCCTTTTCTTTTCTTTTCCAATTATAACTGCAGCCTGTTGACAGGTCATAAATGACCTGTTGCAAGGATGAAATGCAGGATGAGTGAAAAAGCAGAATAGATGTTGTGGAACAAAACTGCTTAATGTCATGCGCATCAGTATTGGTTACAGCATGCTTCTTGTTATACGAGAGATGCAACTTCTTTGATATGCTATTTGCTGTTGTAGATGATGGTGGAATTATAGTGAATAATTGTCGTTGATGGCTCAGTCTTGTCTAGGGTACATTCTTGCTGATGAAAATTTTGATTTATGATGAAGAGTTGCCTGTTGCAGTGAATATCTTTTTAACTAAAGTTGCTCTCTGGTCAATAAGAGGCATTTTTGATACATCCCCTTAATTTTATGTAGCAATGCTTTTATTCTGATGATCCAAGTGAATTGTCATGTGATATACTTCATAGGACATAAAGAATTTGGGACAGATGTTGACTTGTGTCCGCTAAAATCTTCTCACTCAATGGAGTGAAACTGGCATGAAAAAAGTATGACACAAACATCCCTCTCAACAATATTCCAGATGTCCTGCAAGGGACTGACTTTGGGATCCACTGAAGTCATTTATTGATCAGTCCTTCCTTCCTTCCTTCCTTCCTTCCTTCCTTATCTGGTCCAGTAAGTCTCCCTTGACCTGGTGTTCTGGGTAACTTTTCCGAACTTTACCCCTTTTCCTGAACTTCATCAGTCCTTTCCTTTCACCCCTCTTTCTTCCCCTTCAACTCTTTTGCCAGAAGAAAGAGCCAGTGGCTCTGAAAGCTAGCAAACTGTAATACCTTTTATTTATGTGTTCTCCTGCTATCACTTGGTGAGTAGATTTTTTATCTGTCCAGTTACTTACATTAACAACTTTTTAACATCATTTTTATTTTCTTGTGAGACTTATTTGGTAGCTTCATGAATAATTTTTCACTGAACTAACCGAATGTTTATTTGCTGGAGGAGAACAGAATATCTGCGTAAACAGCCGTGGAATAGTTATTGAACTTTTAGGAAATTTAGCTTTTTGTATAATAAATTTCTGATGACATATTGTCTGTAGGAAACAAATGACAAAATTGTGTGTCATGTAGTTAGTAATATTTCATAACGTAAATGTAACTTTCAGAATCAGGTGTAAATAATCCTGTTTGTTTTCTGGCAGAGCTATTTGTCCATAGACAGCTACAAAGGACAAAATATGTATAGGCTGTAATCTTATCCTCCTACACATCACCATTAAAGTTCTCATTCTTCGCACAAATTTTGAAAACTTGAGGAGGAGTAAGATTAAAAAAGAACTTTTCTTATCTTCATTATCTCGTTGTTGTTGTTGTTGTTGTTGTCGATGGATCAAAGCCTTGTCTATGGTACCTTCTTGCTGCTGAAAATTTTGATTTATGATGAAGAGTTGCCTGCTGCAATGAATATTTTTTTAATTTTATCCCATTCTTTTAAATCACACCGACTTTACAATTTTCACTTCTATCACACCAAAAATTACATTGTTACTGACAAGTTCAGCAAAATACATGTTTCCATCAGAGGCATGCCCACCACTCCTTACATTCTGTGGTACTCACAATTTCCAAAGAGTTTACAAACTTTCTCGACAGGAGAAGAATCTTTACCAAATTATATGATTATTTCATAAATAAATCCAGAAACAAATGTAATATTTAGCATTTGATTGTGCAATTAATAATATGAATTTTAAGTATGCCAGAAATTTTGTAATTTCAGTTATTCTTAAAAGAAGAGTAATTTTAACTGTTGATATGTATAGATTGTAACACATTAATTTCTTTTTTATTCATTTTAGCTCAAAATAATCATATACAAAATCATATGAATTCTTTTAGTGAAACAGCTGAGATAATTTTAACCTATGCAAGAATCGATAGTATACATGGTTTTGGTTATCTCTATAAAAAAAAGCTAATGCTAGAGGAGTATGATTCATTACAATATCCCCCTCACAAAATTTGGAAACCAGATGTTTACAATATTTTGCGACACACTATAAAGTTTGCCAAATGGTGTACAAAATGATGCCCAGGATAGCAGATAGATGTATAGAAGTACCTGATAAATAACATATTACAAACAACAAAAGAAAAATATCTACTATAAAATCATAATCTGTACACATATCAGGATATGGCATTCAGATTTTCAGATCTATGCAACATACTGTCACAAGACAAAAAATACAAGGTCAAAACTACAACATTACACCACTAAATTATAGAAATAATTACAAAGTAAATTACTAGAATTTATAAACTTTAACTTAAGATCTATACACTCAAACTTTCAAAATCTTCAAAAGAGAAGAGAGAAAATTTCAGAGCTTAAGTGTACGACACGTGAGCAGACTCAAAAAAACTCACGACGACAGGTACAGACCAGGAGAATATACTCGATCATGGGTAGGAATCAATCAGCCATATAAACCATAGTATTTACAGATGTGTTGACTCGTGAAAGAACAAAATAATGGAAAAATATTAGGGCCTGAGTTTACAATGTGGGGACCGACCCATGAATCCAAACCACACCGGGTACAACCCAGCAAAAAAGTTTTGACACAACAAAATGAATAAAGTTCATAATCATATCAATGAGTTCAGTTATATGCAACAAGTAATTGTGAGAAGCATCTAGCTTCAATCAATGGTTGTAAGTTTTCCTTGGACGGACGGACACACACACACACACACACACACACACACACACACACACACACACACACACAGGCTAGGAGTACCCAAAACAGAGCTAAGCATTAGTCTGCCCACAACTCAAGATCCAATCAGATACAATACTGCAATATCCAGGATAAATTCAGGTAAAAATAGTCATAAATTAGCTTTGAATGATGACACAATCCAGTAGTTGGACAACCAAAATCAGAGTATGAAAGCAGACATGTATACATCTTATTGTATTGTCCATAGTAATAAATGTCTTCCACACTAACCTAAGTACACAAAGACCCAGAAAATTCGTTTCAATTGATAAAAAAAAACTGATTTAAAGTTGCATAATGATTGTAGAGTCAATCCCTCCAATGAAAAAACGTGCATTTATGCTGAATAACACTGTCTTTAGCAGTCTTGGTTAACAATTCACAAATATCAGACACAAAATACATTCCAGTTGACAGATGCTAGAGTACGTTACCCAGCACCCACGATCTCTTGCAAGACGATTAGTCCAGCTGGGTACAGTCATACAGCAGTGTGGGGTGTGGATCTACCCACATATATGCAGCTTCCTCCTTAGAGTTATCATCACACAATCCAAGGGATAGGTAACTTCCTGTCTAGCATTCACATAAAATCTTGAATCATTGTTTTGTGTACTAAATATGCTGTTCAGTACCTCCTTCACATCACATGAGATATGCTCTCCATCTTCATTTTACATTGTCAGTTATGTGGGATTTTTGTTGGGTGTGATTAAAAAATGTTCACTTATGAAACATTAATAATTAGTGTTAAATGCAATAAAAATGCACTAATAAGGTAATGCACACAGATATGCTCAGATAGTATTCCTAATATTTGAGTACAAGTTATGAATATTGTCCCATTGTAAAACTGTAAAAAGCTCTACTCATTTAGTCACATGGGACCTATATATTAAATTCTAAAGCACAAATCTATTGCAGAACATAATTATATAGTGTATCATAGATCTTAACGCAGTCAATAGATAAGACAAAACTTTAAAAATCACATCTTACATACTAAATTCCAGACAAACAAAGAACATTTATATAGTCTTACGAATCTACAGATAGATTTAAACCGTCAGTAGATAAATTAGAACTCTAGAAATCACATCATCTTACATACTAAATTCATGACAATGGAAAAAACGACAAACAAACAAAAATCAAATACTTATGGATCATGTCTATAAGCTTTCAGTTCAGTAATGTTGCATAATCCAAACAATTCTTAGATTTTGGATACACAAGTCTGTGTGGATGTGGATTTTCAAGAACTTCGAATGGTCCAATATAAATATTGAAAATTTCTTTATCTTAGATGTCAACACTTTAGATTTCTCTTTAGCTTCCACCAACACAAGATCTCTTACTTCAAACTTAGAAAATCAACCTTTACTGTCATGTACTTGCTTTCTCCTATCCCCCTGTTTTCTCATCAACTTCTTAAGTGAATAGATAAGACAGAACTTTAAAACTACATGATCTTAAATATTACATTCATGGCAAACAAAAATTACACAGTCTTAAAAATCTACACACATAGCAAATATTTTCTTCTAAACTAGGTATCATTAGGCATCCATGTTCAAAGGTATTGCCTTCTATACTAAATGTTAAATGCACCTGATATTTTATAAGTTTATTTTGCTTACTTGTAGCTCCTCTTATCTTTACACCTACAATGGGCATTTCCACAAAATTCTTACTACACTGGATTTGTCTCTGAATTGTTCAGATATACCACAAATCAGGCCACCTGTATCAGTCGAAACAGTTCACTTCCCACTGATCAATCTTAACCTTAATGTAAGGACACTGAAAATCAGGATTATCATCTTTGCTATTAGACACTTCATGTAAAAGATCACTTTCAATTTCATCAAAAGCTACATCTACACTGCTTGTGGAGGGTTTTATCAACTTCTCTGCTATCATTGCATTACTTTGGTTACACATGTTGGCGGGTAAAGATTGAACACACTAAAAGGGTTCCATAGCACAATTAACATCACTTACTACAGAAGGAACACACAATACCTTACTGTCAAAATTACACTTCCTACTTAGATCTTCTTTCACTTCATTCCACCAATTTGGATATAAATTTTGACTAACCACAGTTAACTTATTCCAAAACGAACATTTATCTATGTTATCAGCAATTTGGTCCCAAAAAAATTTCAAAAACTTTTCACCTTTATTTACTAAGGTTACAGATCATTCACCATTACCGTTTGGGTCATTACACTGCATGACATTAATGAAAAACTGCTTTGACTGGACTGGTATTCCATGACTCTCACTTACGTCACCACAAAAATCACTTACCTTACCTGTATTTACAAATAACTCTGAACTTCATTATTCTTAAATTCCACAAAAGACCTAATATTATCATCATCATCATCATCATCATCATCATCATCATATTCTACCAAAATTATTTCATCAATAACATAATTAACAATGCAAGTCTCATAACCATCAGTCACACTCCTCACCTACCAACCTCAGTCATTTTACAGCTCTCATTCACATCTACTTCAAAAATACCACGTAATACAGATCCAGTACATGTACGAGGTTAAATCCAAAATTTTTGGAACTGGTGCTGCCATCTGGAATGTAGGAGTAGTAGATCTTTGCACTACTAGCGAGAGCTGCATATCTGATGAGTCAGTGTGCGGATTGGTATTCAGCTGGGAGGATGTGTTGCATGTCCACTGTGATCTTCCTAATACTCTGTATTTGATGTGTGGCAATTTTACGATGGATCCATGAACAGAACAGCACGTGTGTATCAAATTCTGTGCAAATCCCAGGAAATTTGCTACGGAAACCCTTGCAGTGATTCAGCAAGTGTTTTGGGGACAGAGCATGAACTGTATCCATGTGTTTGAGTGACATGCTCAGTTCAGGGCTGGCTGTAGAGACGTCGAAGATGATGCTCACACTGGAAGGCCCGTTAACCACACAAGCCAGACATTGTTGGCAAATTTCAAATGTTGGTTCATGTGGATCGACGTCAAACCATTCAATACTCTGCGGATGAAGTGGGTATTGGTCACTTACGTCAATGTCAGATCATTCATCCTCACTGTCACTCTTTATTAGTATTTCCATTTCCATGATCTCTCTTTCAGTCAAATAGTTGATGCAAAAAACAGTGATGCCTGTTGTGAAGAACAGCGAGTCATGAAATGAAGTCAAGTGTAGCTGTGATATGTTGCAGAAAA
The DNA here is from genome assembly GCF_023864275.1 of Schistocerca cancellata. NCBI lineage: Eukaryota > Metazoa > Arthropoda > Insecta > Orthoptera > Acrididae > Schistocerca > Schistocerca cancellata. The sequence continues at coordinate 724,214,187 of NC_064626.1, read as the reverse complement.
TCTGCTTTATGCTTAAAACTCATCAACAGCACACACACACACCTGAGTGGTGACGTGACCAAACTCATCATTTGCAGCCACGGTCATCAAGGAGCCCCGAGTTAAATCATCAATAGCGATCAGTGAAAACCCAGAGGCCACACTCAAACTAGATAATAGCACCCTGGGGAGCAGAGGAGCATGACGACTTACCTTTTCAACAACAGTCAAAGGGTTCAGAACATTGTTTACAAAGAAGTATTGTAAAAATGTACAAAGTAATACATATATTTTATAATACATATATGTTTTTACCATCATTGGAAATGTTCACTGATTACTCACGTTGTCCTCCTCCTCCCTTTTCTCCCTACAGTAATAGACCAGTTGCAGTAAGACCTTGTTTCATATTAACAATTATTTCAGTGCTTTTGTTAAAATGAGCTTGTAGTTTGTCAGTACATTTTAAGAAGCTGGTGTCCCACAGCATATAAATATTTGAAAAAGTAATGATTAACTGCCAAGAGTAGCTGATAAATATCTGTATTATACAACTAGTTTTGGACTATAGGCTATCAGTAGTGTCTTTCTTTTCCTGTACAGTTATTTATTTTCAGTTGACTTACTTCATATTCTTTTGCTGTGAAATAATCTTCTCAATGTAATTTTGTAATTGCTTCTCTGTTCTATTCTTTCAGTTTCTGAGGAAGTGTCTCTGTCAGGCGGACAGGCAATACACCGAATCAGACTTTTGGAAGAGGTGGAAAATCCTGGATACAATTCAGGAATTCTTGATAATGATCTCATAGAGTATTACCAGATGTTAGCTGAGAAAGGTGATGTTCAAGCTCAGGTAATTAACTCAGTTTTAAAATTTCTTCAGGTAACTGAAGTGGAACTCTTCTTCCCCATTTCACCACATTATGCTTGCATGGAAGCTAAATTTCATAGAATAATATCAGGATTCTGATGAATATGCTTACTGTAGATCATAATTGATAGAAACTTTGTGCTCATGGACTTAAGTATTTGTATGTACTGAATTGTTAAACAGATGGCTTTGTAAGACTAATTGTATTATTTGGCTCTATTCATTGCAAGTTTGCCTTACATACAGTGGTAAAAAGTCCATAAACTTGATACACTAAACCATCTAAATATCTGAATGGTCTGAATCTTGTGGTTCTGTTATGCATACTACTTTTTGTGTGCTGATGAAAATAAGCTAAATTTACTATGTGAATTACAGTAAATGGTTAATGGGATGTTTCTGTAATTTGGTACCAATGCAGTGTAAGCCATTCATGATACTATACCAAATTTAAAACAGTACCAAATTTATAACAATGAATTTGCAGGCGTTACAGAGTGAGTGCTTTATCATAATATTCAGAGAGGGAAAGAGTATGAAATTCTAGCATCTGCATACTGTATGCACAATGTAACTTGGTGCCTTGACACTTAGTGCAAAAAGGAGTGGGGGTTGGCTAGGAGGTGATGTAAGCAATGTGCATTGCTTGCGTCCCAGATATATCACACTCACTGGGAATACAATATTAAACAAATTTGCACTTGTTTCTGTTGTGACTCGCCGATTATTCAAAGTGCCGCTGCGCAATTACGCATGTCCTCTACGTGCGGCGCTGTCTGCCAGCCAGGCAGCAGCTGCGCCACCTAAGCGGCCAGCCGAGCAGCGGCCGCTAGACTGAGACTCAGTGTTTAATCGAATGCCGACTTGTACACAGGTCAACTTACTCAGTGACTTATATGTGTTGTTGTGTTGTCCGAAATATGTGTTAAATTTGAAGATATAAAAATTGGCGACGAGGTAGTGGATTTTTCCTTTTCACCGTTGACTCACAGGGTTCCATGGCTACTGTGGAGCAGCTCTTGCAAAATCTCCTTGAACAGCAAACGCTTCTAACAGCGGCGATTCGCGATTTCGTCGCGGCGTCCAATGCGGGGCGTTTCTCGTCGTTGGCTGTACCTCCTTTTCCACCTTACGATGAGACGGCGGAAGACTGGTCTGATTATGAAAAACGTCTTCGACAGCACTTCTTGGCATTTCATGTCACGGACGAACAACCATGTAAGTCTCTGTTCCTTTCCTGGATTTCATCTCAAATGTATCGGTTGTTGACGCAATTGGCTCCTTTGAAGGATCCTGCGTCTTTGTCCTTTGCTGAAATGTGCTCACTTCTGTCTGTCTATTTTCAAAAGCAAACGCATGTGGTAGCCTCTCGTGTTGCCTTTTATCGTTGTCAAAAACAACCAAATCAGTCCTATCGCGCTTGGGCTGCTGAACTTCACGGCCTCAGTCGAAAGTGTCAATTTGTTACTGACGTTCACAAAGAATCCTATGCCGATTCCATGGTACAGGATGCTATTATCCGGTCGGCGCCCGACAAAGAAGTTGGGCAACGTGCCCTTCAGTTGGCGAATCCGACTCTAGATGAAGTTCTCTCCATTGCGCAGTCTTTTGAAATTTCTCGCGCCCCTGGGGCGCAAATAGAAGCGTGGGGTGACGTCTGGGAAATACAACCTCTGTGCGCTGTTGACGACGCATGCGGCGCGTCCCCGCCGGCCGACGTGGCCGCAGTGTGCTCCCACGCGCAGCCTCGGCCTAGCCGTAAACAACCCACTAAGAAACTGCAGCAAAATCCCCGGCAACTTCCTTCATGTCCGCGGTGTTTTACGAAACATTCACGCGAGGATTGTCCCTAACGTTGGGCTGTGTGTCACAATTGCAAAAAGAAAGGTCATGTGTCTTCCGTTTGTAAATCCGACCGCATACATGATGTTCATGAACATGACGCTGATTCTGATTCTGTGTTGTCTGCCAATTGCACTTCTTCCCTTTCAGGGAAGTTATTCCTCACTGTCCAAATCCTTGGTCGAGATGTTCGCATGCAAGTGGATACCGGTTCTGCTGCCACTATAATTAATTCTCAGACGTATCTTCAGCTGGGTTCTCCACTCCTGTCCCCCGTCACTCGGCAAATACGGACGTACAATAAACAGAAGATTTCTCTCTTGGGACAGTTTAATGCTGAAGTATCTTACAAATCCGTTGTTCGCACTGTTCCCATATTTGTGGTCGACCAGAGCACTGCAGAAAATCTTTTTGGTTTCGATGCCTTTCGTGTTTTTGGGTTCTCCATAGATGACTCTGTCAATATTGTCTCTGACGCTATTCCTTATGCTCAACTAGATTCCTTGTCGACGACATTTTCGTCCCTTTTTTCTCCTGGGTTAGGCCGTGCAAACGACTTTGAAGCTCATATCACACTCAAACCCACGGCACGGCCTAAGTTTTTTCGGGCTCGGCCCATTCCTGTGGCCCTTCGTGATCGGGTAAAACAGGAGTTGGATCGTCTCACTGCTTCAGGGGTCTTGCTTCCTGTCACTTCCAGTGAGTGGTCCTCTCCTGTCGTTGTAGTTGCTAAGCCCAATGGTGATATTCGTCTCTGTGGCGATTTCAAAGCCACTGTAAATGCTCAATGCCTCATCGACACTTACCCTATGCCCCGTCCTGAAGAACTGTTCACTAAACTCGCTGGAGGACAGTATTTTTCTAAAATTGATCTGTCAGAAGCTTATCATCAACTTCCTCTCGACGCTGCTTCCCGGCAGTTTCTGGTCCTTAACACGCCTTTCGGCCTCTATCAATACCAACGCTTGCCATTCGGGGTTGCTAGCGCCCCTGCTCTCTTTCAGCAATTCTTGGAACAATTATTGCTCCCTGTCCCGGGGTGTATCAATTACATGGACGACATTGTTGTCACTGGCTCCACCACTGAAGAACATCTTCAAAATCTCCGCACACTTTTTAATGTCTTACAGACTGCCGATCTTAAGTGTAATCTTCAGAAATCACAATTTTTTCAGGCATCTATCACGTACTTGGGGTTTCAACTCTCTCGGGATGGTATTCGTCCGCTTCAACACACTGTTGCTGCGATCGATGCCCTTCCTCGCCCTACATCTGTTAAGGAACTGCAGGCTTTCTTAGGGAAAATAGCATACTATCACAAGTTTTTACAGTCTGCGGCGTCGGTGGCTCAGCCGTTGCATCGCCTGTTGCATAAAAACGTGCCTTTTCACTGGTCCGCGTCATGTGACGTGGCTTTCCGGAAATTAAAGACTATGCTGAAACAGGCCCTGTGCCTGGCTACTTATCGACCTGGCCAACATCTTGTTCTTGCCACAGACGCCTCTCAATACGGGGTCGGTGCAGTCCTTGCGCATCGTTTTTCTGACGGTTCGGAACAACCCATTGCTTATGCCTCCAAAACGCTTACGGATGCCCAACAAAAGTATTCTCAAATTGAGAAAGAAGCTTTAGCCATTATTTATGCTCTTCATAAGTTTGGTGTTTTTCTCTATGGCTCAAAATTTCATCTTGTTACGGATCACAAACCGCTTGTTTCCTTGTTTCATCCATCAACATCACTTCCCGACAAGGCTGCACACCGCCTCCAGCGTTGGGCTCTTTACTTGTCCCGTTTCAATTATGAGATTCATTTCCGGCCAACGGCTCAACATGCGAATGCTGATGCCTTGTCTCGCCTTCCCATGGGTCCTGATCAGGCATTCGATAGGGACGAACTTTTGTGTTTTCACCTGGATGTTGCCGAGCAACGGGTTGTGGACGGGTTCCCCATCACTGGGGACAGGCTGGCGGCTGCTACGGGTTCTGACCCTACCCTCTCCCGGGTTTTACGCTGTATTCAGAAGGGTTGGCCAGATCACACGTCCACTAAGACTTCTGATCCGATGTGGAACTACTACACTTTGCGCTACCGCCTCACGGCTAGGGATGGTGTTATCCTCCTCTCCACTGACAATGCTTCGCCGCGTGTTGTGGTACCTGCGTCTTTGCGTGCTTCGGTCTTGCGCCTCCTTCACCAGGGGCACTGGGGTGTGTCTCGCACAAAATCTCTGGCACGCCGTCATGTGTACTGGCCTGGCATCGACTCTGACATCGCACACATGGTCGCTGCCTGCGGCCCTTGTGCGTCACAGGCCGCTGCCCCGAAGTCATCTTTGTCACCGTGGCCTTCGCCTGAGAAGCCCTGGGAGCGCATTCATGCTGACTTTGCGGGACCCTTTATAGGTACTTATTGGCTCCTCGTAATTGACGCCTATTCTAACTTTCCTTTCATTGTCCGTTGCACGTCACCTACCACTGCGGCAACGACTAGTGCTCTCGCCCGCATTTTTTCTTTGGAAGGCCTCCCCTCTACTCTTGTTACTGATAATGATCCGCAATTTGCCTCTTCCGACTTTGCGGATTTTTGTGCTCGTCACGGCGTTACGCATGTCACGGCCCCGCCGTTCCATCCACAATCCAACGGTGAGGCTGAACGACTGGTCCGCACATTTAAGGCTCAGATGCGGAAACTTCTGACTTCTTCTGCTGCTGATGACGCGCTTCTCCAGTTCCTGGCGTCTTACCGTTTCACCCCCATGGGCGATCACAGCCCGGCTGAGCTCTTACATGGCCGACAGCCCCGCACGCTACTTCATCTTCTGCGGCCTCCCACCTCACGGCCGCGGGTGCCTTCACTTGGTCGGTTCACCGCAGACAACCTCGTCTGGGTACGGGGATATGGCAGGCGGCCAAAATGGAGCCCGGGCCGCATCTTACGACACCGTGGCAGACGCCTGTATGAAATCCAGACGGACACGGGTGTTGCAGTGCGTCATTCGGACCAGCTTCGGCCTCGGGTGCCAGCAACGCCTGTTCCGAATGCCGCCACACCACCTTTGGCTCTACCTGATGCTCGGGATCTTGGCATCTCTCAATACTCACAACGCAGCCCTCTCACCGTCATCGCGATGCCAGCACCAGAACGGATGCCACCAGGAGACGTGCCCATGCAGGAACCGGAGGACCGTCCTCTGTCAGAGTACATCTACTCGCCTCCTCCTCCAACAGACGCCGACTCATCGCCCATGTCTCCTGTCATATCAACTGGACTTGCGGCAACGGGCAGATTGGTGCAGGGGGCCCCAGCAGATTCAACCCCTACGTCTCCTGTCATCTCGACCCGTTATCATCGGGGACACTTCCGTCCGTACGGGAAGCCTCCTCCTCGAGACTTTACGGCGAGTCAAACAACGCCTATGGATGTTAGCCATCTCCAGGACACCTCCATCACGACCAGTGCAACAATTTCAAAGGGGGGGAAAAGTGTTGTGACTCGCCGATTATTCAAAGTGCCGCCGCGCAATTACGCACGTCCTCTACGTGCGGCGCTGTCTGCCAGCCAGGCAGCAGCTGCGCCATCTAAGCGGCCAGCCGAGCAGCGGCCGCTAGACTGAGACTCAGTGTTTAATCGAATGCCGACTTGTACACAGGTCAACTTACTCGGTGACTTATGTGTTTTTGTGTTGTTCGAAATATGTGTTAAATTTGAAGATATAAAAGTTTCCACGGAAAGAGAGACAATCACTTAAATGATTTTATAATGTTGAAACTGAAATTTTGTTGGTACAAATGACAAAGTACTACTGTACATTTCTACTTGGAAAAGTGTTGATTGGTAACTAGATTGCCAGTGACTAGAAGCAGGTATGTACTAGCTGACTTCTACTGATGCCTCCACTCCCAGTATAAGAGCCCTGCAGGTGCATGTCCCATCAGAGTGTTTTGTAAGCTGCTATGGTGTGAGAGAGCGAGCATACTTTGGTAAAAGTTGCCAAAGATTACCGATGCTGTCTTGTCTAATTACAAACAAGTGAGCACTTGTCCATGGCCATTTGGATTCACTGCAGATTAACAGCATGTGAATGTGCAATGTGCTTTGCTTACCACCAGAGTTGGGCAAAATTTATTCTACAGACTAATAATGAATACAGATAAAAATTATTGTTCATTATTCATGAATAACAAAAATATTTATTCGAAACATTATTCACTTACATGAATAAAAACATTTGTCTCTCATCTGTAAATAAAAAGAATAATAGAACTCCATCTTTTAATGACAAGCTTGCTCAGAATTAGTCCTAAAAAGAATGATAGATTAATTTGAAATCAAATGACATTTATTTATTGCTCCGATTCTTTGTCATTTATTATAAAAATGTACCTTTTGTTGCTTTTGAATTTGTTTTCAGAACAGTCATCTGCCCCCCCCCCCCCCTCCACCCACCCAAACATCTTGTCAGAAAGCTTGATTTTGAAGGTTTACCATGGTGAAAGTAAAGGAAACACATTGTGCACATGGAAAGAGGATACCTGTGTGTTATATCTTTTGAAGTTGTCTTTATTTCATGATCACAATATAAGACTTCCAACTCTCAATCTTTTTCAGCAAAAATTGAGACTTCATCATTCCTCTGTAGCTTTTGGTAAATAATTAATTGTAATTCCACTTTAGCTTCACTTCACACATTCAGATTAAAATTTTCTTTTTATCCATAAAACATCATTTGAAATTCGTGACTCAATTTCTTTGACATTTCTGTGGCTATTGTAGTTATTTAATTTATTGTAAGCCTCCCTTTATTATGAACAGCAATGCAGGTGAACTATTTGTTTTTAAACTGTTGATAAGATATTGCTGCAATGACTGCAATTGGTGTAGAAAGGAAAAAGTCTTCCAATCGTTGCTTGACAATTTCTCGATAAAGTGTCCAGTGTGCTGCAATATTATGAACTCTTATGTACTCAGACCCAGTCTCTCTTCCAGAATTTATGAATCTCGAAGCGCTATGTAACTGCATAGATCCCTGTCAGACTGAAACACTATCCCATCTTCTAATGACAAGATTACTCAGAAATAATCTTAAAACCATTTTGGATGACTTTGGACGTCCAGCAGGGTTCAACATATGTGTTAGGAGTTTTCTAGATTTAAATTCTGTTGACTTTAGGAATTGGAGTTCTTACTTTGTTCACTCATATTTTTGCAGTGCAAACATGAATGAATTGTGTAACGAGACGCCAATATCCAATAATGTTAGCAGTGTTGATATTACTGGTGGAAGGTGTTGCAGATTGAGAGTTTCTATTGGATGCCTTCTTAGTTTTGTCTACTTAGAGAACTCCTGCATGTTAGCAGGGGGAGGGTGTAGGTACTGCCAAGTGCAGAGTCAGTGAAGTGGCCTGTGTCTGTAGTGTAACTGCTAAGGCTGTCTGCCTGCAAAGTGGTCTAGCTTTGTAGTTTGGAACTTAACCCACTGAACCACCAATTTCTGTACAAACTATCAAGTTATTTATCAAATAAAACCTGCACTGAGCCAGAATTCTGTAGGAGAACCAAACAAAGAAAATACAGTGGCATTCTGTGTTGTTCATTATTTAGGTTACAAATAATTTATTCGTAGATGAATTTGTTTGAATGATGTACGTATTTGAATAATTATTGCAGATAGAAATTTATTTGAATATTGCCCATCTCTGCTTACCATTACAGCTTGTGTTTGCTTCCTCTTGTGGTATTGCAGTTAATATTACCGACTATAATAAGTCATATTAGTCAGTTTGGTTGATTTACTCAAGAGAGCCTACAGTGTAGCTGTATTGAAGTTTTTTGTTAATTATAAACAAATGTAATAATTATAATGAGTTGTCACACTCCTAAACATAAACCTTTTTCATTTGTTCGGTTTCAAATGTCTCAGTGCTAGTGCAATTTTAGCAACAGATTGAATGTGAGCATCATTTCATCAGCTGTTCTTTCACACAAATTTACAGTTCCACAGCTGAATAAGTGCAACATTTCATATTCGGTTCTCACTTTAATTTTTGTTTCACTTGAACATAATTGGCCAGTATGGCAATACTTGGTGGATTTCAGGTATCACCATACACTTTCTCTGTAGAAAACTTGGACAGTCAGCAGCTAAAAAGAAATTCTACAAGGTGTACAACTTTGCTTTCACTGTTTTTTCCCCAAATTTGAGGCTTTAATGAAACAAATTAGTTACACGTGTATCATGCAAAGTATTTTCCATCACTGGCCACTACTTTCTCCCATCTTTTGGGCAGTGTACAAATCCCATGCTGAAAAAAATTGTTCATATTTTGAAGCGATCCACGAATCGATCCAATTTGTGACTTCATGAGATCGGAAGTGTTGCTCAGCCAGGCCATGCGCCATTGATCTAAACAGGTGATAGTCAGAGGAAGCCTTGTCTGGAGAATACAGCGGGTGGCGTAGGACTTCCCATTTTAATGTTTACAAGTACATTTTGACCTCTTTTGCAATGTAGGGTCGAATGTTGTCATGCTGCAAAATCACTTTATCCTGCCTCTCGCTGTATCACGGCCATTTGTCTTTTAATGCTCTGCTCAGACACATTGTGTTCGATAATGAGCACTTGTGATTATTTCACTTGGTTTTAACACCTCATAGTACACGACGCAGAGCTGGTCCCTTCAAATCTTGGCACCGTGAATATTCTGTTTGGCTGTCGATGTGGAAGCATAGCCAGGATATCCCCATGATTTTTTGTGTTTAGGGTTATCGTAATGAACCCATTTTTCGACCCCAGTCACAATGTGAAGCAGAAATCCCTTCCATTTCTGCCTCTGAAGCAACTGTTCGCAAACAAACAAATGCTGTTCAACGTCTCTTGGTTTCATCTCACACGGGACCCAAGTTCCTTCTTTCTGAATCATGCCCATAGCCTTGAGACATTTTGAAATGGCTTGCTTTGTCACTCCCATTAATCGTGCCATTTCTTCTTGAGTTTGATGCTAGTCTTCACTCAGCAATGTCTCCAGTTCTGCATCTTTGGAAACATTCTCTCTTCCACCACTATGCCGGCTACGATGTTAAAAAAATCGATCTTGAAATGTTGAAACCACTCGCAAGATGTTCTTTCACTAATAGTGTCCTTACCATACGTACTTGAGAGCATTCAATGAGACTCAGCCGCTGCATTCTTGACATTGAAACAAAACAGTAACACCTCCTTCAAATGATGAGAATTAGGCTCATAAACTGTTATTTTCAGTCAAGAACAACTTTATGATGCAGACACAAATTGACTAATGTTTGAATGAGGTTATGTTGACCGAGGTCCAAGCTAACTGCCTGACGTCTGCGACCTGTTTCTTTCGACCGGTACTTCCCGTTGTCACCACCTATCGGCAAATGGTGGGAGCAAAGTTGTACACTTTGTAATTGTAAATGTATTCTAGTTCTTGCGGGACCTATTAGTGACATGTGTGGTGGTGAAGTTGTACAAAGTTCATGTTTTTTTATCAATGTGGCAACGCCATTTGCCAATGGGCTTGCACTCAATGGGTGTGCACGTGTGTGACATCGAGCGAGGAAATTACTGGGCACATGTTCATGCTTTACAGACATTTTTGGAACATGGATATTGTGCTCTACGTAGCATCTTCTGCAAAAAGTAGGGTGTACTGTATCATTATATGTAAATTGAAGGTGGAGAGAGGAAGCTGCATTGGGACATTATTTGTGGCGGTTACTGCACCTGTCTAGTAACCAGGACATCCTGGGTCCAAATCCTGGTCCGGTACAAATTTTCATTAGTAGCCGCCAATGCCGCATAATGTCTCAGTCTAGCCAACAACAGTGATCCCTTTCCTTTCCTTTCCTTTCCTCCCCTCCCCTCTCCACCTTCAATTTACATATAATATATAACAGCTGTGTATTTTGTGTGGTGTCTTTTGGACATGTCCAAAAGAACAGACGCCACACATTCATGTGTACTATATCTTCTGTAATCTATTTAATGCTGTCTGTTCAGTACATTATTGTACATTTTTCTTTCTATTGTAAAGTTAATATTCACTTTGGGTTGCTCAGTAATTAATTTGTTTCTTCATGTTATAGGATTCCATCCAAAAGTATGTCTTATGTGTGACATTTAAAACACTAAGTCATATAGTACAAGAAGTCTTAGTGAAGAGTAATAATCCAGTATTTCAGAGTTTGATCCCCTGTCAGTTATGGAATTTCTGTGGCATTAAATGTGAAAGTTACCTCCAACAAAATTTTGGATGTGAAAAATGCAGTGTTTCAACAGTGATCGATTTCACATTCCTACTTGCTAGCCCATTATTAAAATTTGTTAAACAAAGTGAATTCTTATGCTGTATGGTTACTATTATCTCTCTTGTTTCCATATAAATTTTACAATTCAGTTTTTATAAGGTCTCATTGTGTTAAGAATTATTCTGTGTCATAGTGTCTTGAGTGATTGAACAGAAGCCCAATAGATTAAAAAGTTGATAAGTTTAATGTTGATCTGTATCTCTCTTACTGGTCATGAACTGGTACATGTGTTGGAGGAAGGCTCTATTAAGGTATAACCGACGTTCAGATTGACCGACCCCTCCTTTTTTACTCTTTATTTCTGATTGCTCGCAACATTCAGACATCCATTCATTTTACATAGTAATGCATCTATCTTGTTTTATGTCAGTGATTATGATAATCACTTGCTATTTTACTTATATATATTGTTGTAAAGGGTGAGCTCTATCGCCTCTGCAACATCGCATTTCATTTGCAGAATTTCCTGTTGAAATTTGTGTTTTGTATTTTCCACTCACAAATATTTATCAACTCACATTATTTCCGCTTTGTTTGTGTTTAACTTTTCCAATTCCTTTCACTCATTCAACTATAAGACTTTTACATTATTCTTTTTGTATCATCTTAATTTGTAGTAAATCATTTAAGAATTACTTTTTTCCCCTTTCCATGAACAGAGTTTTCTTTTTAACTTATGTACATTCTTGTGTTTTGTATGCTCAGCATACATCAACTTTAAAACAATGCAACTTCACAGGTGGGACTTGGACAGTTGCACTACCAAGGAGGTCGTGGAGTACAACAGGATCATCAGAAGGCTCTACAATACTTCACACAAGCAGCAGAAGCTGGAAACCCTGTTGCAATGGCCTTTCTGGGCAAGGTGAGCTGTGGAAGGGTCAACACAGTGCTGTGTCTGAGTTCTTTGGAGTGCTGCTTGTATGAAGATAGTGGACAGTAACAGTGTAATTCCAGTACTCATTATTTTTTATGTGATATATATTGAGTATATTTTCAAAATCTGTGCACTCTTTTATTCACCCTCATTAATGGAACGAAGTATTCAAACTAGAGAATGTGAACCTCATTTGTCTGTTACTGATTCTTCTTTACAGATCTACTTCGAGGGCAGTGACATAGTGAAGCAGGATAATGAAACTGCATTAAAGTACTTCAAGAAAGCTGCTGAACTAAACAACCCTGTTGGTTTAAGTGGTCTGGGACTGATGTACCTACATGGAAAGGGAGTGGAAAAGGATTTGGCTAAAGCTTTCAAGTATTTTTCTCAGGCAGCTGACCAGGGATGGGTTGATGGACAGCTGCAACTTGGAAACATGTACTTCCGTAAGAAGAAAAATGTATTTACTTTCTAATAGTCTTAAACACACTAAACCATTTTTCCATGCTCATATTAGAAGTGAGAGAGCCAATCAGATATCAAAATGGCTTTATAAATTAACACACACAACTTTGTCATTGCTTCTTAAACAGTAGAACATTGGCAGAAACCTGTGTATGAACTTGAACACTGTATTATTGTTTCTGTGGAGTGCATTTCAGAGGCTGAGGTTCATTCAGTTAGCTCACTGCTGAAGTCCAAAAGTAATTAGTCACATGCAAAATGTGAAATAGGTTTTATCAAAGCAAAAATATGGATGGTGTCTGTGAAATGTGGAGGATATATACATGGGGTTTATAAATGAATATAGGGGGTTTTAACGCTTTATAATATTTATTACATTAAACTTACAGTTATAAATGATATGTCAAATGAAAGAGCAACTCACAGTTTTACCAAGAACCTTATAAATGTTCAATGTGAGCACCATTTGTCACATTGCACACATCTAGTCTATAGCAGAGTTCTTCCCAAATGTTGGTAAGTGTGTCTTCAGTGATTGTAGCAACAGCTGCTTCAGTCCGGTTTCTTAATTCAGGCAGATCTGCTGGTAGTGGAGGCACGTACACACGATCCTTGATGAAGCCCCAAAGGAAAAAATCGCGTGGCGCTAGGTCGGGTGAATGTGGGGCCATGCGAAGCTAGCCCTAGATAGGCTGCAAGGGGCTCAATCCCAATGACAGTGTTGCCTTGCATGGCCTCCACGTTCACCCGACCTAACGCGATGCGATTTTTTTCCGTTCGGGCTTCATCAAGGACCGTGTGTATGTGCCTCCACTACCAGCAGACCTCCCTCCCCCCTGCGGGTCCGGGGATTAGAATAGGCCCGAGGTATTCCTGCCTGTCGTAAGAGGCGACTAAAAGGAGTCCATCCCCCTCACGGGGGTAGTTAGCGCCTGCGTCCGGAGACGGACGGTTCCACGACCTATAATTGTGGTCTTTCTGGTTTTTCACTTCTCGTTTCTTCCTTCCTTTTGTTGGTTCCTTTCTTTGCTCTTCTCCACCTCACTGTCTTCCTTACTCTTTCCCTTGACTTCTCCTTGCCTTCTCATTGCCTTCTTCTCCTTGCCTTCTCATTGCCTTCTTCTCCTTGCCTTCTCATTGCCTTCTTCTCCTTGCCTTCTCATTGCCTTCTTCTCCTTGCCTTCTCATTGCCTTCTTCTCCTTGCCTTCTCTGGTCTCCGCCTCGGCGTTTGTGACAGTCTGTCCTCTTTCTCCCTCTCTCTCTTCTTTTTCCTCTTCTTCCTTCCTCCCTGTGCGTGCCTGAAGGCCGACCCACGCGTTCGCACGCGTAGCCGGTGACGGGGTAACGCGTAAGTCCCCGCCCTGGGTAGACATGTAAGGCACGCGCGTACCCCCTGGTAAAGGCCAGGCCCGGGGAGGGGTGATTGCCTGAGCTGATACCTTCTGACCATGCCGATTGGTCCCTCCGTCTGTTTCTCGGGAGGTGTGACCTGAGGTGTAAACATTCACCTAAGGCGGGAGTGCCCTCTGAGAGGGTCCCCACAAGGAAGGAACGCGCCATCGGAGACGCTGGCAATCATGGGGATTCCTCCGCAATGGATTCTACTCCATCGCTTTCGACTTCTGCCCAAAAACGGAAACGTGACCAGCCACCAGTGACAAAAGTACTACCGCCTACCCCACAGTTCCTCGTCGTTTCTCGATCTGAGGACGGAAAGGATTTTTCCTCTGTCAACCCTTTCGTTATCCAGAAGGGCGTAGATGCCATAGCCGGATCTGTCAAATCTTGTACCAGGTTGCGTAACGGTACCTTATTACTAGAAACTGAGAGTGCCTTTCAGGCACAAAAACTGCTTCGGGCCACACTCCTGTACACGTTCCCTGTCCGGGTGGAGGCCCTCCGAACTTTGAATTCGTCTCGTGGTGTAGTCTATACTAGCTCCCTCGACGGATTGACTGACGAGGAGATTCAATCTTTCCTCGCTGAGCAGGGCGTGACGGCTGTCCATAGGGTCATGAAAAAGGTCAACAATGACCTTGTACCGACCCGGACACTTTTCTTGACCTTCGATAGTGTTAAGCTGCCATCGCGCATCAAGGCGGGCTACGAGGTTATTTCTGTTCGCCCCTATGTCCCGACACCTACGCGTTGCTACCAGTGTCAGCGTTTCAATCACACTCGACAGTCTTGTTCCAATGCGGCTAAATGTGTCACTTGTGGCAGGGATGCCCATGAGGGTGACTGTCCACCTCCGTCTCCTCGTTGTGTGAACTGTCAGGGTGACCATGCCGCATCCTCCCGCGACTGTCCTGTCTATAAGGAAGAACGCTGTATCCAAGAAATTCGGGTCAAAGAGAAAGTGTCCACCTCAGCTGCTCGCAAGCTATTGGCTAGTAGGAAGCCCGCGCTGCTCCCAGCGGGGAAATACAGTACTGTCCTCGCCTCTCCTCGGACTACCAGGGAGGTAGCAACCCAGACATGCGATCTGACCTTCAGCACCACGGTCGTCCGTTCGGCCAGTGCTAAGATCGCGCGGTCGACGTCTCCTCTTCCTCCCATCACCCCACAGACACCAGCCCCTTCATCAGCTTCTGCTAAGACGAAGACCCCGAAGTCAGATGCACGGGCCTTCAAGAAGTAACCATCCCGTGCAGACTTCCTATGTACCTCGACCTCCCAGCCTTCGACCGGTACTTCCGCCAAACGTCCTTCCAAAAAGGCTCATAGGAAGCACAGTTCTCCTTCTCCGCCACGGCGCATTTCTTCTCCTGCGCCACCCAGCGGTTGCCGCCCCAGGCCGTCATCCGTTTCGCCTGGCCGCACTGCTGGTAGCCGTACATCTGGCCGTTCACCGGCGGACGAAGCTCCCCCTCCCGGCCATCCTCCTGAGATGGCCGATGAACCTATCGACCCAATGGACGATGACTGTCTGCCTACTGATAGCGGCGGCAGTGCTCGCTCGAAGCCAGGCCCTCAGCGGCCTTCGAGGTGACCCCTACTTTCATCTTCCTTTTCTTACGATGGCACTTATTCACTGGAATATTCACAGCATTCGCTCCAACCGAGAGGACTTGAAGTTGCTGCTCCGCTTGCACCGTCCGCTCGTCGTAGCCCTCCAGGAAACGAAGCTATGCCCATGCGATCAAATTGCCTTGGCACACTACACCTCTGTGCGTTTTGACCTACCCCCTTGGTAGGTATCCCAGCTCATGGAGGGGTTATGTTGCTGGTCCGGGATGATATTTACTACGATCCCATCACGTTGCACACCGACCTGCAGGCAGTTGCCATCCGCATTACTCTCCCCACTGTTACGTTTTCCTTCTGTACCGTTTACACTCCATCGTCATCTGCCGTTACCAGGGCAGACATGATGCAACTTATTGCTCAGCTACCTGCACCATTTTTGTTAACTGGAGACTTCAATGCCCACCATCCCCTTTGGGGCTCTCCAGCATCCTGCCCGAGGGGCTCCTTGTTAGCAGACCTTTTCAACCAGCTCAATCTTGTCTGCCTCAATACTGGCGCCCCTACTTTTCTTTCGGACACATCTCACACCTATTCCCATTTAGAACTCTCTATATGTACTCCCCAACTTGCACGCCGGTTTGAGTGGTATGCACTTTCTGATACATATTCGAGCGATCACTTCCTGTGTGTTATCCATCTCCTGCAGCATACCCCCTCTCCGTGCTCCTCTAGTTGGACCATCTCCAAGGCAGACTGGGGGCTCTTCTCTTCCAGGGCGACCTTTAAGGATCAAACCTTCCCAAGCTGCGATCATCAGGTCGCCCACCTCACGGAAGTCATTCTCGCTGCTGCTGAATATTCCATCCCTCACCCTACTTCTTCTCCACGTCGCGTACCGGTCCCCTGGTGGTCCGCAGCATGTAGAGACGCTTTACGTGCTCGTCGACGTGCTTTATGCACCTTTAAACGCCACCCTACAGTGGCGAATTGTATCAATTATAAACGATTACGTGCTCAGTGTCGTCGTATTATTAAAGAAAGCAAGAAAGCCAGCTGGGCTGCTTTCACAAGCACCTTCAACAGTTTTACTCCTTCTTCTGTTGTCTGGGGTAGCCTGCGCCGGCTATCTGGCACTCACCAGTTTCTGGCTTGAAGGTCACGAATGACGTCCTTGTGGCCCCTGAGGATGTCTCCAATGCCTTCGGCCGCTTTTTCGCAGAGGTTTCGAGCTCCGCTCATTACCACCCTGCCTTCCTCCCCCGCAAACAGGCAGAGGAGGCTAGGCCACCTAACTTCCGCTCCTCGAATTGTGAAAGTTATAATGCCCCATTCACCATGTGGGAACTCGAAAACGCACTTGGCCGATCACGGTCCTCCGCTCCAGGGCCTGATTCTACTCATATTCAGATGCTGAAGAACCTTTCTCCTGCGGGTAAAGGTTTTCTTCTTCGTACATACAATTGCATCTGGATTGAGGGACATGTTCCCGCATGCTGGCGCGAGTCTATTGTTGTCCCGATTCCTAAGCCGGGGAAGGACAAGCACTTGCCTTCCAGTTATCGACCTATCTCGCTTACCAGCTGTGTCTGTAAAGTGATGGAGCGAATGGTTAACTCTTGATTGGTTTGGCTGCTCGAGTCTCGACGCCTACTTACCAATGTACAATGTGGATTTCGTAGGCGCCGCTCTGCTGTTTACCATCTGGTTACCTTGTCGACCTTCATTATGAATAACTTCTTGCGGAAGCGCCCAACTGCGGCTGTGTTCTTTGATTTGGAGAAGGCTTACGACACCTGTTGGAGGGCGGGCATTCTCCGCACCATGCATACATGGGGCCTTCGCGGTCGCCTCCCTCTTTTTATTCGTTCCTTTTTAATGGATCGACAGTTCAGGGTACGTGTGGGTTCTGTCCTGTCCGACACCTTTCGCCAGGAGAATGGGGTGCCACAGGGCTCAGTTTTGAGCGTCGCTCTCTTCGCCATCGCGATCAATCCAATAATGGATTGCCTCCCAGCTGATGTGTCAGGCTCCCTTTTCGTGGACGATTTTACCATCTATTGCAGCGCGCAGTGTACACGTGTCCTGGAGTGCTGTCTTCAGCGTTCTCTTGACCATCTTTCCTCCTGGAGTGTCGCCAATGGCTTCCGTTTTTCTGCCGAGCAGACGGTCTGTATTAACTTCTGGCGCTACAAAGAGTTTCTCCCACCGTCCTTACGACTCGGTCCCGTTGCTCTCCCAATCGTGGAGACAACCAAATTTTTAGGCCTTACATTTGACAGGAAACTTAGCTGGTCTCCACATGTGTCATATTTGGCCGCCCGTTGTACCCGTTCTTTAAATGTCCTCCGTGTTCTCAGTGGTATGTCGTGGGGAGCGGATCGAACCGTCCTACTTCGTCTATATCGGTCGATCGTCCGCTCCAAGCTGGATTATGGGAGCTTCGTATACTCCTCTGCACGGCCATCCATCTTACGCCGCCTCAACTCCATACGACATCGGGGTTTACGACTTGCGATCGGAGCATTTTATACTAGTCCCGTAGAGAGTCTTCATGCTGACGCTGGCGAATTGCCACTCACCTACCGGCGCGATATACTGCTTTGTCGGTATGCCTGTCGGCTACTGTCAATGCCCGACCATCCGTCTTATCATTCCTTTTTTGACGACTCTCTCGACAGTCAATACGGGTTGTATGTCTCTGCCCTGCTACCCCATGGAGTTCGCTTTCGTCGCCTCCTTCAACACCTTAATTTTTCACTCCCTGCAACCTTTCGAGTGGGCGAGAGCCACACGCCACCATGGCTCCAGGCTCAGGTCCGCGTTCACCTTGACCTCAGCTCGCTCCCAAAAGAGGTTACCCCCAGTTCGGTCTACCACTCCCGTTTTTTGGAACTTCGTTCGAAGTTCATCAACATGACTTTCATTTATACAGATGGCTCTAAGACCAGTGACGGGGTCGGGTGTTCCTTTATTGTCGGGGCACAAAGTTTCAAATACCGGCTCCATGGCCATTGTTCGGTCTTCACAGCTGAGCTCTTTGCCCTCTACCAGGCTGTTCTTTACATCTGCCGCCACTGATATTCTGCTTATGTCATCTGCTCCGACTCCCTGAGCGCCATCCAGAGCCTCAGTGATCCGTACCCGGTTCACCCTTTTGTACACCGGATCCAACGCTCTCTTCAGCAGCTGGTGGACGTCGGTTCTCCGGTGTGGGTTCCTGGCCATGTCGGTATCCCTGGGAACGAAGCTGCAGATGCCGCAGCCAAGGCTGCGGTCCTCCAGCCTCGGACAGCTTCTTGTTGTGTCCCTTCGTCCGATTTTAGCAGGGTCATTTGTCAGCGCATTTTATCGCTGTGGCATGCCGATTGGGCTGCACTTACAGACAACAAGCTTCGGGCCTTAAAACCTCTTCCCGTGGCTTGGACGTCCTCCACACGCCCTTCTCGGCGGGAGGAGGTAGTGTTGGCCCGGTTAAGAATTGGACACTGCCGGTTCAGCCATCGCCATCTGCTGACGGCTGCGCCGGCGCCGTTCTGCCCATGTGGGCACTTGCTGACGGTTCGACACATTTTAATGTCCTGTCTAGATTTTAACACACTGTGTCTAGATCTTAACCTGCCAAGTACTTTCGATGCCATTTTAGCGGATGACCCACGAGCAGCAGCTCTTGTTCTTCGTTTTATCAATTTGACAAACCTCTCTAAGGACATTTGATGATGCTGTTTTTTAATCCTATGCCTGTCAGTCTGTCTTTTATCGTGTTTTCCCTTTTAGTTGTTGTTTTAAACTTGTGCCTCGCGGTGCATTGTTAACGTTGTCAGGGCGCTAATGACCATTGAAGTTGTGCGCCCTAAAACCACAAAAAAAAAAAAAAAAAAAAAAAAAGAGACCTCCCTGAATTAAGAAACCGGATTGAAGCATGTAATGGTCGCCTGGTCGTAGATATTGCTAATTTCTATAATCGCACTATTTCACTCCCATTTACGGAGCTTGTTAGCATTTGATGTTAGGTTGGCGCCATTAAAATGCATTGTGTTGTAGTAATCGCTGCTACTTGCTGGATCGCTGCTGTCTCTCGATGCTGCTGCTGGCTCTACATCTGGTTGTCTAGGGTTACAAACATGAGGTCCCGTGTTTTTTATGTGCTTTTGATGATCAAGAACGAGCGAAACCAACAAATATGTAAACTTCAAATATTTATTACTCTGGTGGCCATCTTAATTCCACTGTCCACCAAAGACCATGACACAACACAAAGTAGTACTTCCGTTACATGTTCTTTGCATTGTTTATCCACCTCAAACAATAACACACAAACACACTTTACCAAAGTGACATTCTGACTCCCTCGACCGTTCTTGCTGCTTGTATTTATAACATTGTCAAAGAACTACTAAAAAGAGACATAGTTTACAAGTCACATGTACATCTGTTATCATAATTTGTGCAGAAAAGTTATTAATTTGCATCAAGTGACATAATTTAACATGTTATTAAAATGACAGACAGATTTGTTGACTTGACAGAATAATTCTTTGTTACAATAAGGCCGTTTTTTAGAAGTTTGTCAATTGACTTCTCTAATTTGCATAAATAAGTAAATAACATGAATTATTAAGAATTACATTGGTTTTCGTCTAAAATAGGATTGCTTAAGTGAATACTGAGTGAAAACGCTCCTAGTGAACGAATAGGTTTCACTGGGTGATTTTTATTTAAGGAGATCCAAAATACCTAAGTTGGCCACTATTTTTCGTACATCATATTAATTATTTAAGATGAACTTACTGTTTTTACATGATGACATTTGCTGTATCAGTGATCAAGTGATATAATCTTTTGTGTGGGTCAGTTACTCAGTATAATCTAATGGGTTGACTGTTTATGGAGACATGTTATGCAATCATTGTTAACATACACAATAACTTCTCTATAATCATAAATACTCGTTAAACTGGTTGAATTTGGAGGGTATCTCATACTTCGGTACAGTAAAGCCTTTAATATGTTCCGTTACAAGCAGCTGTTGCTACAATCCCACTATATATATATATAAACAAAGATGATGTAACTTACCAAACGAAAGCATTGGTATGTTGATAGACACACAAACACACACATAAAATTTGAGCTTTAGCAACCTAAGGTTGCTTCATCAGGAAAGAGGGAAGGAGAGGGAAAGACGAAAGGATGTGGGTTTTAAGGGAGAGGGTAAGGAATCATTCCAATCCCGGGAGCGGAAAGACTTACCTTAGGGGGGAAAAAAGGACAGGTATACACTCGCACGCACACACACCCATATCCAACCGCACATACACAGACACAAGCAGACATATTTAAAGGCAAAGAGTTTGGGCAGAGATGTCAGTCAAGGTGGAAGTGCAGAGGCAAAGATGTTGAATGACAGGTGAGGTATGAGTGGCGGCAACTTGAAATTAGCGGAGGTTAAGGCCTGGTGGATAACGGGAAGAGAGGATATATTGAAGGGCAAGTTCCCATCTCCGGAGTTCTGATAGGTTGGTGTTAGTGGGAAGTATCCAGATAACCCGGACGGTGTAACACTGTGCCAAGATGTGCTGGCCGTGCACCAAGGCATGTTTCACCACAGGGTGATGCTCATTACCAACAAACACTGTCTGCCAGTGTCCATTCAAGCGAATGGACAGTTTGTTGCTGGTCATTCCCACATAGAAAACGTCATAGTGTAGGCAGGTCAGTTGGTAAATCACGTGGGTGCTTTCACACGTGGCTCTGCCTTTGATCGTGTACACCTTCCGGGTTACAGGACTGGAGTATGTGGTGGTGGGAGGGTGCATGGGACAGGTTTTACACCGGGGGCGGTTACAAGGGTAGGAGCCAGAGGGTAGGGAAGGTGGTTTGGGGATTTCATAGAGATGAACCAAGAGGTTACACGAAGGTTAGGTGGACGGCGGAAAGACACTCTTGGTGGAGTGGGGAGGATTTCATAAAGGATGGATCTCATTTTGGGGCAGGATTTGAGGAAGTCGTATCCCTGCTGGAGAGCCACATTCAGAGTCTGATCCAGTCCCGGGAAGTATCCTGTCACAAGTCGGGCACTTTCGGGGTTCTTCTGTGAGAGGTTCTGGGTTTGAGGGGATGAGGAAGTGGCTCTGGTTATTTGCTTCTGTACCAGGTCGGGAGGGTAGTTGCAGGATGCGAAAGCTGTTTTCAGGTTGTTGGTGTAATGATTCAGGACTGGAGCAGATTCGTTTGCCACGATGGCCTAGGCTGTAGGGAAGGGACCGTTTGATATGGGTGGCAGCTGTCATAATGGAGGTACTGTTGCTTGTTGGTGGGTTTGATGTGGACGGATGTGTGAAGCTGGCCATTGGACAGATGGAGGTCAACGTCAAGGAAAGTGGCATGGGATTTGGAGTAGGACCAGGTGAATCTGATGGAACCAAAGGGGTTGAGGTTGGAGAGGAAATTCTGGAGTTCTTCTTCACTGTGAGTCCAGATCATGAAGATGTCATCAATAAATCTGTACCAAACTTTGGGTTGGCAGTCCTGGGTAACCAAGAAGGCTTCCTGTAAGTGACCCATAAATAGGTTGGCATACGACGGGGCCATCCTGGTACCCATGGCTGTTCCCTTTAATTGTTGGTATGTCTGGCCTTCAAAAGTAAAGAAGTTGCGAGTCAGGATGAAGGTGGCTAAGGTAATGAGGAAAGAGGTTTTAGGTAGTGTGGCAGGTGATCGGCATGAAAGGAAGTGCTCCATTGCAGCGAGGCCCTGGACGTGCGGGATATTTGTGTATAGAGAAGTGGCATCAGGATGGTTTCCGGGGGTAACAGACTGGGTAAGGATTCCAGGCATTCGAGAAAGTGGTTGGTGTCTTTGATGAAGGATGGGAGACTGCATGTAATGGGTTGAAGGTGTTGATCTACGTAGGCAGAGATACGCTCTGTGGGGGCTTGGTAACCAGCTACAGTGGGGCAGCTGGGATGTTTGGGTTTGTGAATTTTAGGAAGTAGGTAGAAGGTAGGCGTGCGAGGTGTCGGTGGGGTCAGGAGGTTGATGGAGTCAGGTGAAAGGTTTTGTAGGGGGCCTAAGGTTCTGAGGATACCTTGAAGCTCCAACTTTGTATGTAGTGTTGTCTGAAAGCTGACGCAGTCCCTCAGCCACAAACTCCCTATGATCAAGTACCACGGTCGTGGAACCCTTGTCAGCTGGATGAATGATGATGGATCAGTCAGCCTTCAGATCACGGATAGCCTGGGCTTCGGCTGTGGTGATGTTGGGAGTAGGATTAAGGTTTTTTAAGAAGGATTGAGAGGCAAGGCTGGAAGTGAGAAATTCCTGGAAGGTTTGGAGAGGGTGATTTTGAGGAAGTGGTGGGCCCTGCTGTGATGAAGGACGGAACTGTTCCAGGCAGGGTTCAATTTGGATAGTGTCTTGGGGAGTTGGATCATTAGGAGTAGGATCAGGATTATTTTTCTTCGTGGCAAAGTGATATTTCCAGCAGAGAGTACGAGTGTAGGACAGTAAATCTTTGACAAGGGCAGTTTGGTTGAATCCGGGAGTGGGGCTGAAGGTGAGGCCTTTGGATAGGACAGAGGTTTTGGATTGGGAGAGAGGTTTGGAGGAAAGGTTAACTACTGAATTGGGGTGTTGTGGTTCCAAATTGTGTTGACTAGAGTTTTGAGGTGTTGGGGGGAGTGGAGCTGGAAGTGGGAGATTGAGTAGATGGGAGAGACTGGCTCTGTGTGCAATGAGAGGAGGTTGAGGTTCGTTGGAAAGGTTGTGGAGGGTGAGTGAGTTGCCTTTCCGGAGGTGGGAAACCAGGAGATTGGATAGTTTTTTGAGGTGGAGGGTGGCAAGCTGTTCTAATTTGCGGTTGGCCTGTAGGAGGATGCTCTGAATAGCCGGTGTGGATGTCGGAGAGGAAAGAATGAGGACTTTGATTAGGGATAGGAGTTGACGGGTGTGTTCATTGGCTGAGTCAATGTGTAGGTGAGGGATTAGGCGGGTGAGGGTTATGGATTGTGCAGTTTGGAACTGGTATAGGGACTGATGGAAAGAAGGATTACAGCCAGAGATGGGAACTTTTAAGTGTGAGGCCTTTGGGGGTAATGCCAAATGTCAGGCAAGCCTGAGTAAATAAAATATGGGAGCGTAATCTGGCTAGGGTGAAGGCATGTTTTCAGAGGGAATGTAAATAAAATTTAATGGGGTCGTTGTAAGGATGTTGTGAGGGTGACATGGTATTAGAAGGTGGAAAGGGTAACTTGAGGCTAAAGTGAAAATAAAAATGTTTGGGGAGAGATAAAGGTGTGAAAAAAGTCGAAAAAGTATTGGTTTGAGATGAGCTATGTTGATCCCGTGCTGAACTTAGGTTGGTAAACAACGATGTGTACAAAGGTTAGGTAGTTGTGTTGCCTCCAAAACACGTTAAAGGGTGGAGAAATTCAGGAAAAATTTCGAAAAAACTGCGTGTAAATATATTCAAAGGACTGTTTATGTGCTGGCAGATTATGAAAATGAGGCTAACAATTGTCTGATGATGAAATAATAACGTAAAACCTGTGGGAAGCTACTAAAAAATGATCGGTTAATTGGGAAAAAAACGGAATGGAAATAAAACGAAAGTTGTTGGAAATAGCAGAAATGGTTGTTTAATGGGTGAAAGGAACTGAAGCTGTGAAATAGCATTGACGAGGTTACACAAAATGTTTGTAAACTGGGAACAGTGGATTTTATAGCAGCGGTAATGTTGAGAGCGCTAAAATTTTTTTTAGGTTATGGTTTGGAAGTAAATTACGTATTATTGAGTATATATTGGCAGGATAACATGTATGGTAGATTACGGAAAAAAGGGAAGCTGAATACAAAGTGAAACTACTTGTACAAACAAAAAGATGACAGAAAAGATTTCAAAATGCAACAGTGACAATAACAAATGTAATTGTTGGGGTCAAATTAATGATATGAATAAAATAGAAAGAAACATTCCACATGAGAAAAATATGTTAAAAACAAAGATTCCATGACTTACCAAACGGGAAAGTGCTGGTAGATAGACACAATAAAAAAACACACATACAAAATTTCAAGCTTTCGCAACCAACGGTTGCATCGTCAGGAAAGAGGGAAGGAGAGGGAAAGACCCACATCCTTTCATCTCCCATCCTTCATCAAAGACACCAACCACTTTCTCGAACGCCTGGAATCCTTACCCAGTCTGTTACCACCGGAAACCATCCTTGTAACCAGAATTTCCTCTCCAACCTCAACTCCTTTGGTTCCATCAGATTCACCTGGTCCTACTCCAAATCCCATGCCACTTTCCTTGACGTTGACCTCCATCTGTCCAGTGGCCAGCTTCACACATCCGTCCACATCAAACCCACCAACAAGCAACAGTACCTCCATTATGACAGCTGCCACCCATTCCATATCAAACGGTCCCTTCCCTACAGCCTAGGCCATCGTGGCAAACGAATCTGCTCCAGTCCTGAATCATTACACCAACAACCTGAAAACAGCTTTCGCATCCTGCAACTACCCTCCCGACCTGGTACAGAAGCAAATAACCAGAGCCACTTCCTCATCCCCTCAAACCCAGAACCTCTCACAGAAGAACCCCGAAAGTGCCCGACTTGTGACAGGATACTTCCCGGGACCGGATCAGACTCTGAATGTGGATCTCCAGCAGGGATACGACTTCCTCGCATCCTGCAACTACCCTCCCGACCTGGTACAGAAGCAAATAACCAGAGCCACTTCCTCATCCCCTCAAACCCAGAACCTCTCACAGAAGAACCCCGAAAGTGCCCGACTTGTGACAGGATACTTCCCGGGACCGGATCAGACTCTGAATGTGGATCTCCAGCAGGGATACGACTTCCTCAAATCCTGCCCCGAAATGAGATCCATCCTTTATGAAATCCTCCCCACTCCACCAAGAGTGTCTTTCCGCCTTCCACCTAACCTTCGTGTAACCTCTTGGTTCATCCCTATGAAATCCCCAAACCACCTTCCCTACCTTCTGGCTCCTACCCTTGTAACCGCCCCCAGTAAAGCACCCACGTGATTTACCAACTGACCTGCCTACACTGTGACGCTTTCTATGTGGGAATGACCAGCAACAAACTGTCCATTCGCATGAATGGACACAGGCAGACAGTGTTTGTTGGTGATGAGGATCACCCTGTGGCTAAACATGCGTTGGTGCACGGCCAGCACATCTTGGCACAGGGTTACACCGTCCGGGTTATCTGGATACTTCCCACTAACACCAACCTATCAGAGCTCCGGAGATGGGAACTTGCCCTTCAATATATCCTCTCTTCCCGTAATCCACCAGGCCTCAACCTCCGCTAATTTCAAGTTGCCGCCACTCGTACCTCACCTGTCACTCAACATCTTTGCCTCTGCACTTCCGCCTTGACTGACATCTCTGCCCAAACGCTTTGCCTTTAAATATGTCTGCTTGTGTCTGTGTATGTGTGGATGGATGTGCGTGCGTGCGTGCGCACGCGAGTGTATACCTGTCCTTTTTGTTTCCCCCTAAGGCAAGTCTTTCCACTCCCGGGATTGGAATGACTCCTTACCCTCTCCCGTAAAACCCACATCCTTTCATCTTTCCCTCTCCTTCCTGACGGAGCAACCGTTGGTTGCGAAAGCATGAAATTTCGTGTGTGTGTTGTTTTTTTTGTCTATCTACTAGCACTTTCCCGTTTGGTAAGTCATATATACATATATATATATATATATATATAAATAAAATAGAAAGAAACATTCCACATGGGAAAAAGATATTAAAAACAAAGATTCCATGACTAATGATCAGCATATATTCAGACAAGAATAAAATCCATTTTTCCTGAATTCTGTATTTTGTTTTACTTTCTTATCTCCTCCCCCCCCCCCCCCCCCCCCCCTCTCCCTAACACTATTTCTGCTCCTCCTTTTCTTATTCCCCAGGATAGGACACTTCTTTTTAACCATATTCAGTTTGGATACTCCCATATTTCATATGACAGACTGATGATGAAAATCATAAAAATCAAAGATGTGGCTTGTACATGGATGGACAGAAACTATGAGATGTGCTGATGAAAGCTTACAGGTGCAACTACTGGCTGGCCTGATGTCCATTAGTGAACCAAAGTGTCTTAAGTGTTTTGCCACATTCATAAATTAGTGTTTCAAAGACAAGTAGCATGATGTTGATCGTTAATGTTTCCTATCATCACTAATGGGAAGTGATATTTCTGTATCTAGAAATTTTACATTGATATGAGTTGAGAGGTTGAAGCTTATTTTAAGATGTTTGAAAAAAAATTAAAAAAAACTGTTAAAGAAAGGTAATGCATTTGAAATGATGTTGGAAAAGGAGAAACAAGTGAATAGTGACTTGTATATGAGGAAATTTTTGAGATCATATATATAGTACGTCTGAAGTCACTGGGCTGTTGGTGGTTTTACACTCAAACAGTTGTGTTACAAAAATATTCTTCAGAAAATCAAAGTTAGAAATTATTGTCTAATAGACACATGCCACACTTACTTATGTGGCCATATTTGGCACTAGTTTTTTAAGTGCAAAATAATAGCTATCCTTACTCATGCAGTAACATTACAATAGTTTGATATAACTTATTTAATTTTTATTAATCTTATCACAGGAGGCCTAGGAGTGCGTCGTGATTACAAGTTGGCGAATAAATACTTCAGTCTTGCATCACAGTCTGGTCACATTCTTGCGTTCTACAATCTGGCACAGATGCATGCGACGGGAACCGGTTTAATGCGGTCATGTCCAACAGCTGTTGAGGTGAGATGTTAAAATGTTGAGTTTTATTCCTTACTGAAACTGCGTAACTGTAGTCTCTGATTTTAAATTGGATGTTGATAAATTTAGTTAGTGAAATTTCAGATGTTTCCAAATGAATAAGTATATCTATTTGTCTATTGTATTTTTATTTTAGCTTTTCAAAAATGTCGCAGAAAGGGGAAAGTGGGGTGAGAAATTAATGGAAGCACACAATCACTACCGAGAAGGTAGATATGATGAGGCATTTGTTACATATGCATTACTGGCAGAACTTGGTTATGAGGTTGCACAAAGTAATGCGGCCTTCTTATTGGACAGAGGTGAGTCCCTTTAATTCATAAAGTGTATAGTACTAAAGATGAAATGGCAGTGAGTCACCTCTTTCTCAGAGTTGTCTTGATCAAAAAAGTTTCAAAGTATGGTTCGAAAAAAAATTGTGCTGGAAATACTTTATAAACAAGAATTAGATTTGCAATATCAAATTATTAAGTAACTTCTACAATGAGGTTACAGCTTCAGTTATATTCCACCAAGAGCATGAAAATTAAGAATTAAACGATATATTAGCCCATTTTTCATGCTGCTTTGAAAGAGATTTCTTGATCACACAATTGGAATGCACTGGAACCATTATCAAAATAAAGATGATTTTATTTTACCAGGACAGCACTGGTTCTCTAACAAAGAACAACTGAATGAAAGAGCTAGTGTAAGAAAATGAAGAAATTAATAATAGTAATGTGAAGACACAAGATAATAACAATAGCTTGAAGTTCATTTGTTAAATAAATGTTGTGTTCAAAATTAAAGATCCAATTAGTTTTAAACATGGAATCTATAATCAATGTATATTGCAAGTTAGACAACTTAGTTGAACATAACAACCAATCATTATGATTTTCGCAATGTGTACTACAAAGATGCATGTTAGGAAGAACGTAAAGGGGCAGAAGGACAGGAAAAAAGAAGAGATACAGAAGTTGAATGATAGCAGTAGTTAAGAAATCCAGATGGGTGGGTTATGAACCATTGAAATACGTAGAAGATGGATTAATATGATTATAATCAGGACGTTCTTGGTTGTCTGAAGTTATAAAACAAAAAACTTGGAGAAAACTAGCACGGTTCCTGTGGAAAGGAGCTAAGTCAGTTTCTTTTCCTATTCTCCCTGAACCTGAGCTTGTGCCGTCGCTCTTTATGACCTCATTGTCAACAAGACATTAAACCCTACTCATCCCATTTCCATATTGTCTGATCAAAAAAGATAGATTTCTTTTGCTGTTATTAGGGTACAAGATGCTGTCTCCTCATTGGAGAGTTTCAGCTTATGATACTCAGTAGCCCTACTTCAAAGATTGTGAGCGTAAAAACAAAACTGGTGCATTCTGTACATTTGCTATGTCTTCATAAAAAGTCTGTTAAAAAAATTCAAAACTTTGTCCACAAATTTTTTCTGCTCTTACCTTCTACTTGTCGTGCATGGTATCCTTCAAAATACTCTCCGGCACAATTGATACGCCACTCTCAGTGCTGTTTCCACTTCTGGAAGCAGCCTTAGTACCCTTCTTGCTGGATCGTGCAAAGTGTTTCCTGTGAATTTTCTTTTATCCCATCTATCATTGCAAATCTTTGTCCTTTCAACAGGGTTTTCAATTTTGGAAGAAAAAAAAAAAAAAAAAAAAAAAAAAAGTTTGCTGGGACCAGGTCTGGAGAGTACAAAGGATGAGACAGCACAGTGATTTCGTTTTTTGCACAGTAGTTATGCACCAACTGGGATGAATGTGCAGGTGCGTAATTGTTATGTGAGAGCCATGAAATTTCTCACCACATTTCAAACAGTTTCATTCTCACATTTTCTTGCAGGCATCACAACACGTCCCTGTAGTACCACTGATTAACAGTTCGTGCCTGTGGCACGAATTCATGATGAACTAACCCTTCAAAATCAAAGAAAACTATCAGCATGGCTTTGACATTTGACCTGACCCGATGCGTTTTTTTTGATCTTGGAGAACCTTTCCCGACCCATTGTGAAGATTGAATCTTGATGTCAACATCATCACCATAGATCCATGTCGCATCACCAGTTGTGATTCGCATTTGCTTGATCCAAAAGCTCTTAACGGATTGCGAGGTGAAGGTCTTGATGGTAACATGATGCATTCCAATATGCTGTGTCAGAATTTCATGACTTGATCTAACTGAAATGTTGCATTCTTCTGCAATCACTCGGACAGTCAGTCTTTGATTGGCATGCACAATTTCATTGATGTTCCTGCCATGAGCATTGTCAACAGATGTCGAAGGGCGTCCTGAACGAGAGTCATCTTATAACTTCCATCTGGCTATTTTTAAACCATGTGAACCATTCATAACACTGAGTACAGCTTAAGCTCTCATCACCATAGGCTTCCTGCATCATTTGGTGTTTCCCTTTAAAGGTTTTCTCGAGTTTCACGCAAAATTTAATGCAGACGAATTGCTCCTCTAACTCTAGCCATCTCATAATTCGCAAACAGTGAGGCACAATGTTCTACTCAATACAGCTCTGAACAGTAACTAAGAGACATACAATGATGAAAGTTCTGGCAGTTACACATAAACACAGGTGTGTGCAGGAATGCCAACTGCACCATTGGCATGAAATTACACATTTTGTGGAATTTTTTTTGAACAGACCTTGTATAGGGTACCTGACAGTAGAAGGTATGTCCTGTTGCTCCGTTGCAAGAGCATATGACTCTCGTATAAGTGTAACAAGAAAGTATTAGAAAGCTTAGGTGACAGACAAGCGTGACGGCCCTTATATTGACAAAGCCGTATGCTTTCCGCCACTGTGTATCACAAAACTATATTCTTATTTGTAAAGTATGATGCTCTAAAGCCAAAGGAACTGTTAATAGTTATATATATTTTTTTTTTTGAAGAAAACATAAAATTTTTTGCAGCAGGATCATTTTGGACATTAGCATTCAGAGTGATGCGCTGCTGCAAATCTTAAGTCACAAAAAATAACTTATTTGAGGAATTGATGAAGATGAATCACGTTTTAATCTTCCAAGAACTGCATGAAACTTGCAATCAGGCTCAAAGAAATTATTTTGTTAGGTTTAATTGTTCTGTTGCAGACTCATGCTTGTGGAGCAGCACATGATATTGCAATTTTTTCTGCAGGATCTTTTGTTGTAATCTCTCATGTTGTCAAAATCTTGCTTCCACAATATACAAAATATTATTACCTCTTCTCTGGTATTTACACAAAAGAAAAAGTGGATAAACTAGGAAATATATTATGTCCTACAGAAAGTGAGCACTGTTAAAACACTTGCACAGCAAACATTTATATGACAGAGTTGAGTTCAAAAATGTTAGTTGCATGAATAAAAATGCTTTATTGTTTCTGAATCAAAATTTTTGTGGCCATTGTTATAGTGATACGTATATTTTTTCATATTACAGGAGATGTTTCAATGTTCGTAGAGCCAGAAACATACGTACGTGCTCTTATGTATTGGGGCCGTGCAGCAGCACAAGGTTACTCAGCGGCCCAAGTAAAATTGGGGGACTATTATTATTATGGATTGGGAACACCTGTTGATTATGAAATGGCAGCCTCACATTACCAAATTGCTTCAGACCAACAACACAATGCTCAGGCGATGTTCAATTTGGGATACATGCATGAGCAAGGCCTTGGAATGCGACAAGTAAGTATTAATCTTTTTATGTCTGAACATTACCTTCACCATTTTCATTTTGTTAGAAGGCATCATACATGCTTGTTCATTCCAATATGGTATATGGTTTTACTGTTAGTGTGGAGCACCAGTTCAATATGAACAGAACTATTAAATCTTTTCAGTATGTATCAGATGATATTTTGGTAGGAGAAGAAAGTATCTTTTATAAATTTGTTTTACGTTTGCAGAATGACAAGAGAGGCAGTTACATGTATCTTTGCTCTAAGTAATCTTATTTTTCTGATTTCTGTTCTAAATGGTATCTAGACACTTTATCATCTCATCCCCTTCCCCCTTCTCATAATCTAAACTAGTGTTCAGCATGAAATCAATATAACAATTGTAACCCCTTCCCCTCCTCCTATATGTAATAATCTGTCAACACAGTGTGTCGTCCGTCCCCGGTAGCTGCATGGTCAGTGTGACAGAATGTCTATCCTAAGGACCCGGGTTCGATTCCCAGGTGGGTCAGAGATTTTCTCCGCTCAGGGACTGAATGTTGTGTTGTCCTAATCATCATGATTTCATCCCCATTGACGCGCAAGTTGCCGAAGTGGCGTCAAATCGAAAGACTTGCACCGGGCGAACGGTCTATCTGACGGGAGGCCCTAGACACAAGACATTTTTTTAACACAGTGTGTCAGTAAGATGCTTCCATAACAGATAATTATATACACTGCTCAGAAAGTTATGCAATTCCATGATGACTTACATAGCTTGCATTTTTTTCTTTTTTTTTAAATATTGGGAACATCTTTCTCTGTTGTCCTGCACATAAGATATCTTAACACACAGCCACCTGTATAATGGACATAAAAGTAAACTTGCATTCTCAGTACAATGTGTTGTCTCCAGTTTGTGAATGGAGCATGTATTGTCACTTTACTGCACATGGAAAGTTGCTTGCCGAATTGGCACACACAACAGTGATGTTGTTTGCCGAATTGGCACACACAACAGTGATGTTGTGTGACTATATAGCCGTTATTGTGAGTTTAAAAACATTGAAAGTTGCGTTGTAGCAGTTGCCTGTAGTCAATGACACTAGTTAACAACTGTTGCCTGAAAATTATGGCTCATAGGTGTCCTTGGGAGAAGGCAGCAGAGAGTATTATATTGATCCACACAGTGTGCAACTATCTCCACATGATTAATTTGACCCATAGGTGATCATTACAAACAACACTACAAACTCCAAAATACTGCAGTGTGTGAAAAATATGGGCTAGGGAACACACAGAATAGAACCTTCATCAATGGCATTAGGTTCTCTTCACCGACAAGTGCAGGATTTGTCTGATGCTTGATAATAATTACAGAAAAGTGTGGAGGTACCACTGTATGTCATGAGCATGTACTCCGTAGATAATGCAGGGACGTGGGTCAGTCGTATTGTGGTCTGCTGTCATGTATGGATGTAGTACATCTCTTATCACTATCAAGAATAATTTTGAGCATTGTACAAGAAGCAGGATCAGTTAAATGGAATGGCCTGCAATCTCTTCTGCCCTGAACCCGATCACTTGTGCCAGTCAAAACTTGTAAGGCATCACTGTAGGAACCCTCCTCCCACATTATATAACATGAGCAGAGTCACCATCTAAGGAAGGGAAAAAAGCAACATCTCTACCTTCTTGATGGTAACCTGCCAAGGAGGATTTCAGAATGTAACAGTGCAAAGGGTAGAGTAACAAGGTGTTGAATGTTGTTTATCAACAGTTTTTGATTCTACAGGTGTGCACTTTCGAGCAAACAGCCATTATTTTGGAATCTCCAGGTTGGAATATCAAAAATATTACGAAAACAATAGATTGCTACTCACTGAAAAGGTGACCAGTTGAGTTGCAGATAGGCACAACAAACACTTTCGGGTAAAGCCTTCTTTAGGAAAGAAAACACACACACATTCACACAAGCAAGCACACCTCACTGGCACCTTCAGCCAGACTGTGACTGTCATGTGGATAGCAATCTGGAGTGAGGTGGGGAAGAGGGAGGGATAGCAGGATATGAGAGGTGGGGGAGAGAAGAGCGCTGCCTGGTGGGGTGTGCAGGGACCAGACTGCAAGGCACAGTGATGGGAGATGGGGGTAAAAGAAAGAAAGGGGAAGTGGAAAAGGAGAGAAGCAGGGAAGGGGAAGGTACAGGTGATTACAGAATGTTAAAAGGAAAGGAGTGATAGGATGAGGGGGCAGAAACTGTTAGTTGGAGGGTGGAGAGAGAGAGAGAGAGAGAGAGAGAGAGAGAGAGAGAGAGAGGCTTACAGTAGGTTGAGGTTGGGACAATTTTGGGAGATGAGAATGGGTTGCAGGATAACTCCCATCTGCACAGTTCAGAAAAGCTGGTGGTGAAGGAGAGGATCCAGAAGGCCTGGGTTGTGAGGCAGCCATTGAAAGTCTCACCAAAGCCTCCACAGGCAGGCACTATCCCCCAGACGTAGTCCGCAGACAGATTTCCCATACCATTTCCCCAAACACCTCCAATTTTCCCACCGCCTCCAAGAACCAGCTACAAAAAGAGTGCCCTCTTCATCACCCAATACCTCCCTGAACTGTAACAACTGAACCACATCCTTTGTCAGGGTTTTGGTTATCCATCATCATGCCCTGAAATTAGGGATTCCTACCGAAGACCCAGGTCAAGAATCTGCCCAATCCATCCACCCGGCTTACCCTATTCCAGTCCTGTCACATCTTATATCACCATCAAAGACCAGGCCATCTGTGAAAGCAACCAAGCTGCATACTAGCTCTGCTGCAACCATTGCACCACTTTTTATATTGGTATGACTACCAACCAGCTGTCCACTACAATGAAAGTCTACCACCAAACTGTGTCCTAGAGCAGAATAGATCACCCTGTGACACAACATGCAACTGAACATACGCTAGATTTCAGCGGCTGCTTCACAACCCATGCCATCTCGATCCTCTCCCCTCTCCCCCTCCAGCAGCTTTTCTGACCTGTGCACATGGGAATTATCTTTAAAACACAGTCTCTGCTCCTGAAATTATCCTTGCCTCAACACACAGTCCCCACATCCACCACACACCATTTTGTGTCCTATCACCTCTTCTGTTTTCACAGTCCCTCGCCCTCAATGTGTACTGCCCTCTGCCAATACATCCACCCATCCTTTCCCCCTTCCCTGTCTTCTCCATTTCTGCTCACCTTTCTTTCCCCTCACACCCCACCTCTCGACACTGTGCCTGTCAATCTCTAGTCTCTGCGTGCCTCAACAGACTCACTCCCCCCCTCCACCTGTACCCTGCTCTATCCCTCGCCCTTCCCCGCCTTGCTCCAGATTGCTATTCATGTGACAGTCACATTCTGGTTGGAGGTGCCTGTGTGCGTGAGCGTGCGTGTGTTTTCTTTGCTGAAGAAGAGTTTGGCCAAAAGCTTTAATCTGTAACAGTCTTTTTGTTGTGCCTATCAGCAACTTGACTGGTCTTGTTTATGATGAGTAGCAATCTATACTTTCCCTAATATTGTTGCCATTGTATTTTTATTTCACAGTAAAGTTCCTGTTTTGTCTTTGTGTTCCATAGCTTCTAAGTACCTGAAAAAGGAAGACATGAGTGCCAGAAAGTTGAAATATGACTTTGCTTTATCAATGACTAGTTTAAATAGCATTGAGTCATGCTGGGAAACTGTGGTGTGCCACTGTCATGTGCCATGGATCATTAAACACAGGCAGTACTTTTGTATCTCTCTCTGTAATGAGTATAGGTTCAGCTAAAAAAAAAAAAAACCAATTTTATGCTGCTGTATTTTCATGAAACCTTAAAAATATTACTGATTTACAGTTGTGTAGGATGTTTCTCATCTATTTATAGAAAATATTTGTATCTTAATGTCAAGATTGGTGGTTTCTTTAGATACACTGTGTCTTAATTAGTGGTATGTTACTTCCTTTTAGACTTGTTTCGCTAATTATCCAATTCTATTTTTTCATAGGACATACACTTGGCCAAACGCTGCTACGATATGGCTGCAGAAACAAGTGCTGATGCTAAAGTTCCTGTGACACTGGCTTTAATGAAGCTTTCTATTCTCTTTGGTCTAAAATATATACGAGAGGTAAATTGTTATTAGTAATGAGTGTATGAAAATTATCAGATAGTTAATTGTTTTGTCTGTGATCAGGAAACACCATATTAAGTTGTTTAACTAGTTAAGAGTGACTGTGCATATGGGCTTGCATTTTAGATAGTCTTAGAAGTTAGATTTTTGTATCTTAAATAAGCATAAACACTGCTTTGAGTTTCATGGTCACACATTATATCTTCTTTATGTATGAAGAGTTTCATTAGAGCAGTGTAAATTAGAGTCTTATCTTGTATATTGAAACATTAATTTGTTGATAAATGTGAACTAACTTTAGTCCACACGTCAAAGATAAGAGTTAATGGAAGCCCAACAAATAGCACAGTTACGCCATGCAAAAAGACTAACTGTGTATCTGGTAATGGAAGATACACAAAAGAAGTTGCCATATCAAGTCAGAATTGTAAAACAACAAAAACAAAAAACTTTGTGTAGAAATACATTGTACGGTGTTGCCGTTGCTAACTGTGGGATATGTTATCCTTACTGAGAAGTAGTCAAAAATAGAACATTAAGCATCTTACACACACATAAACTGATTGAAAAATACTCCAGTATTCAGTTAGGAGCAGCATAAGGTGCATTAACACGTGTTGAATTTTATGGCTATTTGTGGCCACAGTACTTTGCTGCCATGTGGCTGCAATACATTGCAATATCTTTTTATGACCTGGCAGTATTACTGATGGAGCATGCTATTATGGTAATACTCTGGCTTGAGTAAACACTTGTGGTCCAGAAGTGTAATGCTGCAATTGTTGATGGGCAATAGTGGCTGGTCCATATTGTCAGCAGCATGCAGTTTCAATGGCCTTTGTAAATTTACCTTCAGAAACTTGATAGTCTCAATTCAGGATTTTACTTCTGAAGTCTGGTAACATCAACTTCAAACTGTGGGCCATGGGAAAAGTCAAGAGGTAACATAGAATTCAGTATTCTGTTTTAGGACTGAATATGCGGGCAGATGCTAGTTGTTAGTTCAGGTCATACTGAGACAGTTAAACAGGAGATGGGATGAATGCTATCCAAAATATCTCTCTCCTCCTCCTCCTCCTCCTCCTCTCCCCCCCCCCCCCCCTCCCTCCCTTCCCCCAGTCCCGACTCCCTCGGTTTTGCGCTATTGTCGACGGTTCCTAAGTTAAGAGTACAGTTTTTTCTCCACATTATTTAATATGTAGTAATAATCATGAATTTTATTTTATATTTACAGCACCACTGGCAGGACTGGTTTCTGCTTCTCAACTTGGACCAAATATTCGGTTCCAACTGGGACTTGTACCTGATAACGACTCTGGTTGGCCTTCTGGGCATTGTTGTTTACTTTCGAAGACCACAGCTACAGTAATGTGTGCCAGTCAGCAAATTTTTAACCATTTTAATTTCCATGAAACTATTTATCAGTGTGCTGTATGTAGTAAGGGGTGTTGATGCAAAAACTTTGCTGTACCTGCATAACTGAAGCTGACTGGTGTGATGTGCTCCTTATGTGATAAATTGTCAACTGTAAAAATTGATTGAATGTGCAAAAATAGGTTTCAACAGTTTGTGATTGTGATGAATAGACTAAAATACAAGATTTCATAAATTTTATATTTTTCACTCATTTATTGGTGAATTTCAGTCTTACAAGCCAAATTACTGTTTATTTTTTCTGTATAAAGGCTGTGTTTGGAATCAGTTTCATTGCCAATAAATGATGTACACATTACTAATAAACTCAGGTCTCCAGGACTTGTGGTGCAATTCATAAGATGGTATTGGAAGTTTTCCCTTTGTAGTAATTCTTGTTATACATAAGTACTGCAATCTATATGTACCCACAATATACCCATACACCATAATTCCCACACATCCAAAATTTTTTTTTGATGTTTTTACTTCCTCTTATGCAGTGTCATATTCTCTCTTGACTGTAGCCTTCTTGCGTAGTATCAGTAGTCTTCTTATAGACTAAACATCCATTTTTATCACAAGTCTAACAGCTGTTCAAGTGACATTTGAGTGGATTAAAAGAACTAAGAAAGTAAGTGAATTACTCAGCCCTGCAGCATTCACAAATTTGTTGCCATTCATAGCAGTGGCAGTAATATTAAACTCCATTGGCATTTTATCACTGTATCCACAAACAAAAGTGGAATAAAACATCATTTTGTAGATTTCTGAATTATATGTAGATTCTGTATTGTAGGAGGAGAATGATGATGTGAAAGTGACATCAGATGTAATAAGGGAAAGCTGTGTCCATCCACTGCTCAATGTATCATGCATTTGTAACCCGATATTTCTGCAGTAAGCAAAGCTAGAAGAGTTGATTGTCCTTAACAGTGTGTATTAAATGAATTCTTGAATACTCACAGTAGGTTACTCATCTCTAATTGGCCACCATATATAAATTTCAATCAAATATGTGAAAAATTTGTGTAAATCAATAACACCTTACCAGACAATGAATCATTGGTCACCAAAAATTCAACCTTAAGTGTTTGGATCATAGGGAAATTACACAGAATAGAAAAATAAAGGAGAGCCTTTAGACCAATTTGAATCTCCAATTTTTTTTAGCCAGACAGTAAGACAAAGAAAAATGTTATGAACTTGGCTTTATGTATCCTTGCTTCAGTAGATACCACTTTGGCAGCAGGTAAATAATCTCTTCTCTTATAGCTCAGCATGTGAGTTGCACATTCCACATTATGATGATTATAAATGAATGGCAATGAAAAATTTAATTAACTGCAATACAGCATTCTACGGATCGAGCGTGAAATGCCCGATCGCTTAATCGGGCAGGCAGGTTAGAAAATTTAAGAAGGAAAATGGATAGGTTAAAGTTAAATATAGTGGGAGTTTGTGAAGTTTGTGGCAGGAGGAACAAGACTTCTGGAAAGGTGACTACAGGGTTATAAATACAAAATCAAATAGGGGCAATGCAGGAGTAGGTTTAATAATGAATAAATAAAATAGGAGTGTGGGTAAGCTACTACAAACAGCATAATGAACGCATTATTGTGGCCAAGATAGACACTAAGCCCATTCCTCCCACAGTAGTACAAGTTTATATGCCAACTACTCCGCAGATGATGAAGAGATTGATAAAATGTATGATGAGATAAAAGAAATCATTCAGATAGTGAAGGGAGACAAAAATTTAATGGTCATGGGTCACTGGAATTCCATAGTAGGGAAAGGAAGAGATGGAAACATAGTAGGTGAATATGGAATTGCGGTAAGAAATGAGAGGAAGCCGCCTGGTAGAATTTTGCACAGAGCATAGCTAACATTAGGTTCAAGAATCATGAAAGAAGGTTGTATACATGGAAAAGGCCTGGGGATACTAGGTGGTTTCAGGTTTTAAATTGTAGACATTTCCAGGGGCAGATGTGGATTCTGACCACATTCTATTGGTTATGAACTGTAGATTAAAACTGAAGAAACTGCAAAAAGGTGGGAATTTAAGGAGATGGGACCTGGATAAACTGAAAGAGCCAGAGGTTGTAGAGTGAATCAGGGAGAGCATTAGGGAACGATTGATAGGAATGGGGAAAAGAAATACAGTAGAAGAAGAATGGGTAGCTTTGAGGGAGGAAATAGTGAAGGCAGCAGAGGATCAAATAGGTAAAAAGGCGAGGGCTAGTAGAAATCCTTGGGTAACGGAAGATATAATGAATTTAATCGATGAAAGGAGAAAATATAAAAATGCAGTAAATGAAGAGGGGAAAAAGGAAAACAAACATCTCAAAAATGAGATCGACAGGAAGTGCAAAATGACTAAGTAGGGATGGCTAGAGGACAAATGTAAGGATGTAGAAACATATATCACTAGGGGTAAGATAGATACTACCTACAGGAAAATTAAAGAGACCTTTGGAGAAATGAGAACCGCTTGTATGAATGTCAAGAGCAGAAAGGCGGGAGGAGTATATAGAGGGTCTATACAAGGGCGATGTAC
Source organism: Schistocerca cancellata (assembly GCF_023864275.1). Lineage (NCBI taxonomy): Eukaryota > Metazoa > Arthropoda > Insecta > Orthoptera > Acrididae > Schistocerca > Schistocerca cancellata. Next base: position 724,175,254 of record NC_064626.1, on the reverse strand, counting down.
TTGAGGACAATATTATGGAAATGGAAGAGGATGTAGATGAATATGAAATGGGAGATATGATACTGCGTGAAGAGTTTGACAGAGCACTGAATGATCTAAGTCGAAACAAGGTAGCGGGAGTAGACACCATTCCATTAGAACTACTGATAGCCTTGGGAGAGCCAGTCCTGACAGAACTCTACCATCTGGTGAGCAAGATGTATGAGACAGGCGAAATACCCTCAGACTTCAAGAAGAATATAATAATTCCAATCCCAAAGAAAGCAGGTGTTGACAGATGGGAAAAGTACCGAACTATCAGTTTAATAAGTCATGGCTGCAAAATACTAACGCGAATTCTTTACAGACGAATGGAAAAACTGATAGAAGCCGACCTCGGGGAAGATCAGTTTGGATTCTGTAGAAATGTTGGAACACGTGAGGCAATACTGACCCTACGACTTATCTTAGAAGATAGATTAAGGAAAGGGAAACTTATGTTTCTAGCATTTGTAGACATACAGAAAACTTTTGACAATGTTGACTGGAATACTCTTTCAAATTCTGAAAGTGGCAGGGGTAAAATACAGGGAGTGAAAGGCTATTTACAATTTGTACAGAAACCAGATGGCAGTCATAAGAGTCAAGGGACATGAAAGGGAACAGTGGTTGGGAAGGGAGAGAGACAGGGTTATAGCCTATCCCCGATGTTATTCAATCTGTATATTGAGCAAGCAGTAAAGGAAACAAAAGAAAAATTCGGAGTAGGTATTAAAATCCACGGAGAAAAAATAAAAACTTTGAGGTTTGCCAATGACATTGTAATTCTATCAGAGACAGCAAAGGACTTGGAAGAGCAGTTGAATGGAATGGACAGTGTCTTGAAAAGAGGATATAAGATGAACATCTACAAAAGCAAAATGAGGATAATGGAATGTAGTCGAATTAAATTGGGTGATGCTGAGGGAATTAGATTAGGAAATGAAACGCTTAAAGTAGTAAATGAGTTTTGCTATTTGGGGAGCAAAATATCTGATGATGGTCGAAGTAGAGAAGATATAAAATGTAGACTGGCAATGGCATGGAAAGTGATTCAGAGGCACAGAAATTTGTTAACATAGAGTATAGATTTACGTGTCAGGAAGTCTTTTCTGAAAGTATTTGTATGGAGTGTAGCCATGTATGGAAGTGAAACGTGGATGATAAGTAGTTTGGACAAGAAGAGAATAGAAGCTTTCAAAATGTGGTGCTACAGAAGAATGCTGAAGATTGAATGGGTAGATCACATAACCAATGAGGAGGTATTGAATAGAATAGTGAGAAGATAAATTTGTTTTTTCTAGTCAATTACAGAATAATAATTAGTTTCACATGTTTTTTACGTATTTTATCTCCCCCATCCCCCCACAAGCTGTGGTCTTACCTGCAGTTGGATAGATTGCTTGCCTTAATGACACAGTTATACCATAGGTGCAAACACAGTGGAGGGTTAAGTAGTTAAAAGGGCAATAGTCTGGATTATTGACTTATTTAGCCTTGTAACATTAGCCAACACGGTCTTGCTATGTTGGTGTTGCAGATTGCTGAAAGCAAGGGGAAAACTACAGCTGCTACAATTCCCAAGGATATGAAGCTCAAATGTGTCGTTTAATAATGATTGCATTCTTTTGGTTAACATATGAGGGCTACTCAGAAAGTAGGGAACATTTCCATCTGATGAAGCTAGGCATGCACCGATCGCGTATATTTTGGTATTTCCATGCTCAGCACCTCAGTCGGCATCCATCTGTGACAGCAGGAACGTCTCTGTGCATCATTTTTTTTTTTTTTTTTTTAATATTCGAATTTGAAATGTGCGCTGCAATCGAAAATCCCACCAGTTGTGAGGTGCAGTCTGTGATATGGTTTTGGTTGGCAAAAAACCTAAAACCTATAGAAACTTATCATGAACTGTGCGAAGTGTATGGAAACAACATAATGAGTGAATGTTCCATCTCGAAATGGTGCATACGGTTTAAAACTGGCCGAACCAACATTCATGATGAAGAGAAGAGTGGATGCCCGAGCGTTGTGACTGATGATCTTGTCGCTAAAGTTGATGAAACGATTCGTGAAAACCGTTGCTTCACAATAACGGAGTTTTCGCTTTCTTTTCCACAAGTTTCACTGACTTTGTTGTTTGAAAATGTCACTCAAAAGGTAGGCTACCAAAAATTTTGTGCACTATGGGTGCCCAGAATGCTAACAGAGCACTATAAATAACAGTGAATGGGGGCAACGTTGACATTTCTGGAGGCCTACCACAAATATGGTGATTCATTACTGGATCAAATCGTAACAGGTGTCGAGATTTGGGTGAAACATGTCAATTGCGAGACAAAATTACAGTCCATGGAGTGGGGGCACACAAGGTCTCCCCAAAAACTAAGAAAATGTTTGCAAACCTTGTCAGCAAGGAAGTTGATGGTGGCAGTGTTTTGGGATAGGCAAGGTGTGCTGCTTATTGATTTTCTCGAACGTGGAGCACCCATAAATTCTGCCCGGTACTGTCAAACTTTGCACAGCCTTAGAACAGCAGTTCAGAACAAACGCTGAGGAAAGCTGACGTCCAAAATTTTGTTTTTGCACGACAATGCCCGACCTCTCACAGAAAACCGCACTAAAGAACTCCTTGATTCATTCAAATGGGATCCACCCTATAGCTCCGATCTTGCACCAAGCAACTTCCACTTGTTTCCCAGGATGAAGAACTGGCTTGCAACGCAGCACCTTGATGACGACGCGGAACTCCAGGTGGGCGTGACTCACTGGCTGAAGTCTCAGGTGGCAGAATTTGACGACAAAGGTCTTTCAAAGCTTGTCCACCACTGTAAGTGCCTCAGTGTGTTTGGTATCTGTGGAAAAGTAATATGTCAGTCACTCTTTCAGTTGTATATAATAAAATGTATTTCTTGTTCTTAGTTTTTGTTGATGCCAAAACATTCCCTACTTTCTGAATAGCCCTCGTGTACCAAAGGTAAAATAGTTTCCCCATAAAGATTTCCCAGCAGGGATTCTTCAGGAAGATGTCATTGGGAGAAACGAAACACATTCAATAGGTCATAGCATGGAATGATAAGTACCTTGTAGATAATCTAAAAAGAGAAATAGATAGGCTGAAGTTAGATATAGTGGAAATTAGTGAAGTAGTACTGTTGCAGGAAGAATAGGACTTATAGTCAGGCGAGCATAGCATTATCAACATAAAATGAAATTGGGAGGGGGGGGGGAATGAATCTTGAAATTCTGTGGACAACGCAGCTAACACACTGTCGGAGCCAAGACACACACACAAGGCTGGAACTCACTGCAGTAGTGGAAACTATACACCTAAATTAAAATGGAAGAAATTGCACAAACGTAGAAAACAATTGCTGGGACCCACATAAATTGAAAGATCCAGAGGTTGTACAGTTTCAAAGGGAGCAGTCGGCAACAATTTAGTGAAAAAGATGAAATAGTGAAGACAGTAGAGGATAAAAAAGCAAGGCCCAGTAAAAGTACTTGGCTAACACACAAGATATTTAATATAATTCACAAAAGAAGAAAATGGAAAAATGCTGCAAATGAAGCAGGCAAAATGAATTACAAATGTTTAAAACAGGAGACTGACAGAAAGTGCAGAACAGTAAAGATGGAATGGCTAGAGGAGAAATGCCAAGTTGTTGAAGCATGAATGACTGTGGACAGGTAGTTGCTGCATGTAGGAATAATAAACTTCTGGAGAAAAGAGAAGCAGCTTTCCAAATGTGAATAGTAAGAGCTAAGATTACAAGCCAGTACCAGGCAAAGAAGAAAGAGTGAAAATGAGGAAGGGATATATAGAGGGCAATACAAAATAAATAAGCTTGAAGGCAATATTATTCTGGAAAGGAAAGAGGAAATAGATTAAAATAAGAGAGGAGATACAATACTGTGAAAAGAATTTGAAAGATATTAGTTGTAACAATGTTCCTAGAGTAACTGGCATTCCCTCACAATTATTGGGATCCTTAGGAGACCCAGCCATGACAAAACTATTCCATCATGTGTGCAACAGACATGAAATAGGTGAACTAATATCAAACTTCAGGAAGAATGTAATAATTATACATGCAAGCGCCTTGTTGTTGGCTATTTGCACATGAAAATGGCAAAATTGGAACATGTGGGGGACAGAATCTGCATTTCGCAATTGAGAAGTCTCTTCACCCTCAATGGATGACTGTGTAGCGTGCAATGTCCAGTCATGGAATTTTATAGCTTGTTGAACTATCGAAAACTCTATCGAAATTTAAATGGGGAAAAGAAATATTGTGATCTTGTAAGTAATAAAGGTCAAAATATGAACTTTATTAAAATAAAAGTATTTACACATGCATTTGCATTGGCAGAATAACAATAATTATTTATTTAGACAAGTAATAGTGAAGTGTCTTTTGTTTGGTGAAGCTGCCACGTTTCCTTGCGGCAATGTCAAGCCATCGTCTCAGGAGCAGTAGGTCAGTTGGTGTTGTCTCAGGCTGTTGTTCTACGTAGCATATGGCGGCCTTGAGAGCAGCGTAGCCATTGGTGTGACTCATCATCAGTGCAGCCTCTACCTCATCACTCTCACACTGCGATGGAATGTTAACCATGTCAATTATAGAAGAGTCTGTCACTTCCAATGGTTCATCCGAATTTAACCACTCGCCTACTTCCAACTCTTCTGCCTCTTCACACCCTGGCAATCTTCTGATTAAATCACACAATGGTTGATCGTCCTTATCTGCTAAAGTTTCAGTTTCTGTGTCTGGCATAATTTCCTGTAGAATTTTCCTCCATGACTTAGAAATTGTGTCTGACTTTATTTCGCTCCAAGATTCGCTAATCCAGTACACAACGTCCTTCAAAGTCACTTTCTTCAAAGCTCCTACAATGCTTTCGCTGTCTTCGGAATGCAGGATTGACTGTAGCAATCGCCGTCGATACCTTAATGCCCTGATCCATGGGCTGAATGAGACAGGTAACATTTGGTGGGGAAAACAAGGCGCGGATACTGTCGCACTGCAGTTCTCCTGCACTTGGACGTGAGGACTCATTATCTATGAGAAAATTGCTTTGCATGGCAGTCCCCTTTCTTTTAAAAAATTCTTGCAGTCAGATACAAATGAGTTAAAAAACAAGTTCTTGAAGATTTCCTCATTCATCCAGGCATTATTCTGCTGTGTATAGACAACCGGAAGAGCTGAGATGGATACATTCTTGAATGCTCTTGGCTTGGCAGACTTCTCAATCACAACTAGTTTTAGTTTGTGGTTTCCAGTTGCATTTGAAGCTGCCATAACTGTGAGCCGCTCTTTGCTTTTTTTTTGTGCCCAGGAGCACTTTTTTCTTCACAAGAAGCAAGTGTTCTCGCTGGTAACATTTTAAAATTTAGCCCAGTTTCGTCACAGTTATATATTTGTTCATTAGACAAATTTTTGTCAGTTATGATTTTTTTAAACTCGATGATAACTTTTGAAATGGCCTGAGCGTCACCAGAGAGTTTTTCTCCACATACGTCTAGTTGACGCACGCCATACCTCTTCTACCACTTGTCGAGCCAGCTCACACTAGTAGTGAAATTGCCATCTCCTTCCTGCAGCTGGTATCTGAAAAACAAAGCTTTTCCTTGCAAGATTGGGCCAGAAATCGGAGCACCCTTCTGTCTCTGTTGGGTAAACCACATGAACAATGCCTCATTTGTTTTTTAGAAGTCTGACTTCTTTATACTTCTTTGACAGAGATTCGTGTGAGCATTTCAGTGAAGAAAACTGTTGCAATTTAAATCAGTTTCTTCACAAGTCACCAACAGTAACTTCACCGACACCATATTCAAAAGCAAGTTTTTTTTTTATTGTTTCTCCTTTTTCATGTCATCTTAGTGCTTCTAATTTTAGATGCAAAGGCACAAATTTCCTCTTTTTTTGTTACAGCACTCATCTTTGTAAGGTGTACAATGGAACACACAGTCAGCAAACAAAACAACACACAACACTGTACAGTACAGGTACTGGGAACTACAGCAGCATATGAACTCCCCAGTTTTGATCGGTAGCAGTCGGGGTATTTCGTGCCATACTGACAACAGATGTTCGTGCAACAGGGCAGAGAGCTAATCGTCGGTGTTGATTGCATTGTTATCTGGTTTGTCACTGAGCTGTACTCTCCCTATCTATCGTTTGCAATGATGTTTTCATTATTTATCATGTCAGTAAAAAAAAAAGAAAGTAGATTATTGGAAACTCGAACTATCGAGACTCTACTGTAGCACTTTTAAACTGTTTGGAGCTGATTTAAAGTAAAAAATTTGGTAAGAAAACTAAATGTCACTAGCAATCCTATGTGAGAAAGGGTTCTTTCCTTTCCCGTGACTTAGGGCTCAGAATACCATGTGTAAATAAAACTGTAGTATTTGCTTCTGCAAGTTACTGCCAATCCATAAATAGTGTTCTGAACCATTAAGGGCAAAAATTATAGAGACTGAAGACAATCCTAAGCATGATGAAGTATGTCCACATGGTCAGCTATGAATATTTCAGATGTGTGTGATGTGCAGGTTTGTAACTGGCTTATGTTTCACAACAAAAAACTGTCTCCCACATCAAAATTGGTGGCGATATCTTGAAAAACAATACACAACCAGCTGTGATACAACACTGGCATTTACCACTATTTACAATTTATGAATAGTTGTCAAAGATGGAGAATTATTTGCTACAGAAATTTGCATTTAATACATGGTGCAGCAGGACTTAGTGTTCAGAAAACTGAGCAAAAGTACATGGAACAGTGTTGGAATAGGGGTCGGAAGAAATGAAAGACAAACCCACCTGGTAGAATTTTGCACTGGGCATAATTTACTCATTGCTAATGCTTTCCTTAAGAATTGTGTAAGAAAGCTATGTATGTGGAAGGGACCTGCAGACACTGGAAAGTTACAAACTGACTATATAAGGATAAGGCAGAGATTTTGAAACCAAATTGTAAACTGTGGTCTTTTCCAGTGGTAGATATGGACTCTGACAATAATTTATTACTTATGAACTGTAGATTAAAAGTGAAAAATTGTGAAAAGGTAGGAAATTAAGGAGATGGGAGCTAGATAAGTTAAGAGAATCGAGGTGATTGAGAGTTTCAGAGGGAGTATTAGGCATTGACTGACTATAACTGGGGTAAGGAAAACAGAAGAAGGTGAATGGCTAGTCTTGAGAGACAAAACAGTGAAGGCAGTGCAGAATCATCTAAGTATAAATACACACATCAAAAAAAAAAAAAAATTTGCATCACCCTGGCTCCCAGAACTCTTAAAGATAGACGTTGACTGTGGATACTGTATCACAGACACAGTCCCTTTGACTGTTCAGAGATGTCACTGAACCCACCAAAAGGCATAAATAACCATGCATGAGCAGTGCTTATTAGACAGAGAGAGAGTCCAACAGCCAATCAATTCCAGTCATTCCACCAGGAAGGAGGTATACAGCTTGTGTTGTCTGTAGTTCAACCATGACTAGCTGGTCAATATCACAGTTTGATTGTCTGCATTGTTACTTTGTGCCAGGAAGGCCTCTTAACAAGGGTAGTGTCCAGGTGTCTCGGAGTGAACTAAAGTGATGTTGTTCCAACATGGAGGAGGTACGGGGAGACAGGAACGACGGCATGCCTTGCCCAGGCCACCCAAGGGCTACTACTGCAGTTGCATGCAGCCACAGGATGTTGTGTTATGACTCAAACTGCGCGCAATAGGCTGCATGATGAGCAACTTCACCCCTGACGTCCATGGTGAGATAGATTGAAAAGGGCTGATTATGGGCGACGTGACCCACCAACCACTCTGAGGGATCTACGCCGAATCGCCATTGAGGAGTGGGACAATCTGGGCCAACAGTGCCTTGATGAACTTGTGGATAGTATGCCACAACGAATACAGGCATGCATCAATGCAAGAGGACATGCTACTGAGTATTAGAGGTACCAGTGTGTAGAGCAATCTGGACTACCACCTCTGAAGGTCTTGCTGTATGGTCGCACAATATGCAATTTGTGGCTTTCATGAGCAATAAAAAGGGCGGAAATGATGTTTTTGTTGATCTCTATTCCAATTTTCTGTACAGGTTCTGGAATTCTCAGAATCGAGGTGCTGCAAAACTTTTTGATGTGTATGTAAATAATAAGTAATAATTATTTAAATAAAAAACGTATTTTTAAAATGGACCAAAAAGTATAAAATGATTTCTTCTAGACCCATATAGATTCCTGACCTGATACAGATAATAATGAAATTTATGCTTGTGATTTTTTAATAGCTGTGACAATACTAGTATTATTGAAAAAGAAAAATGTGGGATGCATGCAACAGATGCATGAATAGTTCCCCCAAGTCACTAACAATTCTGTTACACTGCAAATGATATGAACTGTTGTGTGATTTTGCTCAACGAAAAATGCTCCTTCACTTCTTGCTATTACAGATTACATGCACCCTACATTTATAGTTTAAATTTTACACTTATTGTAATAGCTGTGAATTTTAAGATTTTCTTGGTGAATTGAATGTACAAATAAATTTTGGGCTCACAGCCAGTAGTTGTTTAATACATCTTATAATATTTCAACAAGGTATCTGCCTGCGATCTTCAGGTGAGCCATTGAAGACTGATGAAGACCTGTTCTGTTCCACAATATGTAGTGCAGTACAAATTTTCCACGCATATGTCAAAATCAAGTTGATAGACAGATCACACTTCCTGGCAGCAGTGCCCTCACTAGTGGACTGCGGAACTCATCTGAAGTACTGCTTCCCACGGCTGTTGGCACACTCTGTTGTCCTTGATTAGAACAAATCATGGCAATGATATGGCTCCATGTATAGTAGAACAGGTGGCTGCTATCATGGTTCACCAACTATTCAGCAAGGTGTATTTCCATAGATTCTTTAATAATGGAGTTCGAAAAATTTGTTGCTGGGGTCAGAATTATAGTTTTACCATACTCCATTGAATGTCCAGTGGGAATACAGTGTTCAGAAAACAGCAGATTTGCTTGGTTGCAGAAAGCAAGTGTGATGTTGATGTTCAGTACAGTGTTCTTCCATAGTGTGTGTGGTCTGTCCTGTGTAAGCCATACCACACTGACAAGACATTTGATAAATTCAGGCCTTCCGCAATAACGAGTCATCCTTCGCTGATCCTGCAAGGTCTGCAATTTTAGATGATGGACAGAAAATTGCTTTCACCTCAAATTTACAGAGGATGCTTGGGATTTCAAATAAAATGTTGCCCACAAAAGGAAGAAAAGCTAAAGAAATTGCCGGCATGTTCTCCTCTATATCCATTTCCTGATTCTTGGTTTGAACTGACAGTGTTTTAAGCATGCTCATAGTTTGCAATGAGTGATGACAATTTGATGCTTGCAAATACAAATCAGAATGATTGGGCTTAAGATAAACTGAATGCTCCAGAAAGTCATCATTTTTTCATCTAACCAAAACATCCAAGAATGGCAGATAAGCATCTTTCTTTATTTCCCTAGTGAACTGAATGTTGTTATGAATGGAGATGAGAAGGCGAAGGAACTCCATCAATTTATCTTCTCCATGACACCTCACTATGAAAGTATCTTCCACATACCTCCAAAATACAGTAGGCTTAAGGGCAGCTGATTCAAGTGCACCCTTCTCAGACTCCTTCATAAAATGGTTGGGCAGCAAGGGAGACAGAGCATGCTTAAGACACTTGTACACAGAGCTCACATGTCTCAAATCTAACTAGTTTGCATAAATAGTTCACCCACCTGAGGACAGTGTTCAGAAAAAAAATGGGTATTTCACCTGGCAGATTAACAGGACAATGGCACTTAAAATCTTTAGCTTTTGTTCCTTTTGTGCACAACATTTTATTTGAAATAGAAAGAATCCTCCATGAATTTTAGGTGAAGGTGATTTTCTATCCACCATCCAAGACTGCAGACCTTTTGGGATCAATGAAGGGCGACTTATTATTGTGGAAGGCTGGAATTTACAAAATACCTTGTCAATGCCATGGTTCACATAGAACAGATCAAACACACGGTGATAGAATGCTGTACTGAACATCAGTGTTGCACTCGCCTTTTTCAACCAAGCAAGCCTGTAATTGCTGAACACTGTGTTTCCACTTGACAGTAAAAGAAATATGATAAAACTATGATTCTGAACACAACAACATCTTTTCAGGACTCCATTATTAAAGAATCTGTGGAAATATGCCTGGCAGGGAAGCTGATGAACTGTGATAACAGCTACCAGTTGGACAGTGCATGGAACCCCATCATCTCCACGACTCATTCTAATCAAAGATGACATAATGTGCCAATGGCCATAGTAAGTAGTAATGCAGAGGACAGCTGTGTTCTGCATTTCCACCACTGAGGGCGCCGCTGCCAGGAAGTGTGGTCCATCTCCCAACTTGATTTTTATACATGTGCGGAATACTTGCAGCGCACTATATATTGTGGAACAGAGCAAGTCTTCGTCAGTCATCAATGGCTCACTTGAAGATGGTTGGTAAGAGACCGGTTGAAATACCATGGGATGTATTACATGATGACCGGCTGCATGCCTAAAATTTGTTTGAACATTGTCATCGATATCAAAAATTCACAAGCACTAATTTTCAGGACTAGCTGTATGGTGTTGGGAACCTTCTATGGGGCTAGGACAAATTATTTTATTCCCTTTGATCCATTAAAAAAATGTTATGTTAAAAAACACTTTGCTAAATAATGATCTATTTCTTTTAAGTCTTGTGTGTGAGGATGTTTTCAATCGACTTCAAACATTTTGACAAGATTACAACAGAGACATGTAAATTTCAGGTTTATTTCAATTTCTCTTCATCTGAGTCAATCAATATATTGCTTCCCCCTATGTTAATCTTGCAAAACAGCTGTGAAGGCAAAAATTAGAGAAATTTGAGTTCACATGGAGGTTTACCAGCAACTGTTCTTACTGTGAAACATTCACGACTAAAAGAGGAAAAGGGGGAAGTAGCTGTGATACACAAAGTGCCCCAGACAAAACAGCGAGTTAATACTGCATTGTCATCCAGTTCTGAGCTGTATTGAAGGTTTCAAGTCTCCAGCTTATTGCAAAATTTGTACCAAATGGACGGACAGATGAAAAACCAAAGTACCCTCCCCCACACATCAGATAGGAAAGTGAGTTAATGTTACATTGTCATGCAGTTCTGAGAAATGTTGAAAGTTTCAAGTATCTCGCATATCAGCAAGGTTGTTTGAAATCAATTACAAAACTTGTAGTGAACACACAGACATATAGAAAAATAAAGTACAAGAAAGCAAGTTAATACTGCACTGTCATAACCTTCTAAGTTATATTGAAAGTTTCAAGTCCCTAGCTCATTGGGAAGTTAGTTTAAAACCAAATGCAAAATTTGTACTGAACAGACAAGAAAGAGATTTAATAAAAATATGTTAAAAAGACAAGGCCTAGTAGAAATTCCTGGATACCACATGAAACTTCTAAAAATACTGATTGACAAAAAGTGCATAATCGCTAAGCAGGAATGGCACATAGCTCAGATGCAAGGCAGCAGAAACATGTATAGTTATGGAAAAGGGAGATAGCACACACAGAAAGTCCTTTGGAGAAACGAGAAGCTGATGTATGAATATCAAGAGCTCAGTCAATGCTAAGCAAAGAAGCAAATGCTGAAAGGTAGAAGGAATTTATAAAGGGACTCTACAAGGGAAATGAACACAAAAATTGGAAATGGGAGATTCTGACATCCATCTGCTCCAGAATCTTAGAATATATGCTGAGCTCAAATGTAGTGAGCTATCTTGAATAGAATGACCTCCTCCATGTCAATCAGTATTGATTCCACAAACATTGATCATGTGAAACACGACTAGCACTTTTCTCACATGACAGCCTGAAAGCCACGGATCATGGCAGTTAGACAGATGCTGTGTTTCTTGAGTTCCAAATGGCATTTGACTCAGAACCACACATACACTTGTTATCAAAATACATTCATATGGGGTATCGAGCACAAGAGATTCAGTCAGATCTTGGTAAGATTTCAAAGTGGTTCAAAGACTGACAGCTCACTTTAAATTTTCAGAAATGTAAAATTGCGCATTTTACAAAACGAAAAAACATGGTATCCTATGACTACAGTATCAGTGAGTCACAACTAGAATGTGTCAACTCATACAAATACTTGGGTGTAACAACATGCAGGGACATGAAATGAAATGATCTTACAGTCTCAATCATAGGTAAAGCAGGTGGCAGACTGCAGTTCATTGGCAGAATTCTGGGGAAATGCAATCAATCTACAAAGGAGATATTAGGACTAACAGGAAATACTGAACGGATACAAAGAAGGGCAGCATGACTGGTCACAGTTTTGTGTGACCCTTGGAAGAGCGTCACGAAGATGCTGAAAGAACTGACTTGGCAGACACTTGAAGATAGATGGAAACTAATCCTTAAAAGCTTATTTAGAAAGTTTCTACAATCAGCTCTAAGTAATGACTCAAGGAATATACTACAACCAACTGCGTATTGCTCACCACAGGTATCACGAAGACAATATTAGACTGATTAAGCAAGAACAGAGGTGCTTAAGCAGTCATTCATCTTGCACTCCTTATGTGAATAGAATGGTATACAATCCTAATAAGTGATACAATGGGATACACCCTCTGCCACAAACTTCACAGTGGTTTGCAGAGTATAGATTTACATGTAGATACTGTCAGAAGGATTGACAGAGCATTGAAAGATCTAAGCTGAAATAAGGCCTGTGGAGTAGATTATATTCCCTCAGAATTTTTGAGATCCTTGCGAGAGCCAGCCATGACAAAACTATGCCATCTGGTGTACAAGATATATGAGGCAGGTGAAATAGCCTCAGCTTCAAGGGCAATGTAACAAAAGGCAGGTGCTGCTGCTAGGTGTGAATATTACTGAGCTTTCAGATTACTAAGTCATGCACTGCAAACTACCAAAATGAATTAGTTACAGAAGAATGGAAAAAGTGGTAGAAGCCAACCTTGAGGAACATCCAGTTGGTTTTCAGAGAAATGTAGCAACAAGTTTCGGATAAATTTAAGAATATGCGAGGCAATACTGATCTTATGACTTATCATAGAAGTCAGGATGAAGAAAGGTAACTCTACTTTTGTAGAATTTGTAGATTTTCAAGGAGAAGTCCCCAGCAGTGAGATCAACTTTTTTAAACCAATCTATATGGTGATGTAACTTAAGATCCAAGGTATTATGCCCTGTATTTTTGTGCAAAACATTCTTTCACAATGTGTGAAAGAAATCAAAATTAATTTCATGAGAGGAGTGGAGGGAGAATAAAAAATTCATTGGTTTTTATGTAATATCAATATGGAGCAAGAGACAGATGAAGTGTCAAAATTGATAAAGACAATGTACTCAGATGAATCAGAGATTAAATTTTGACAATATTACTTAATTCATAATGATATCTTGTACTGATGAATGGACTTGAACTCAGAATCATTGAGGCTTTGCATGCACAACATGTTATTGACGTTCTGTTCAACTACATGCACAACAGTTTTGCAGATTTCAGTCCGAAGAAATGCTTACAGCACTTTCAAAAACAAGTGATTTTCGAAAACATGTCTTAGCGTGTATGCCAAATTAATAAAAAAATGTGATTTATGCCAGCCTATCAAAGTGTCTACAACACAATATAAAGGATTTGTGCACAACATTCTGCCACAAAAAGTAGTTTAGGTCATTGATTTAGATCTTTTTTGACCCATTCCCAAGTCTTGTGGGAACTTTGCACAAATCTTGGTAGTTGTGGAATTATTTTAGAATTTTTTTTTCACTTCTTTCCCTTGAGAAAAGCTAACACTAAAATCACCATTAAAAATTGAAGGAAGACTATTTTCTGAATACTATTCAACTGTAAAGTATTTTGTCAGGAGAAGATTCATCACATTGCTACATCAATGTACACACTTTCTCTGAACCCAGCAGAACATACAATGCGCAAACTGGGATGGTTGTTCAAAGCATATTGCAGAAGGAAACACAAGAACTGGATGAATAAGTTATCTAACTTTGAGGATGTCATGAATAGTCTGGCACTTGACAGTACTGGTCTGCCACCTTGTTCAGTTTTTCATGCAAAGAAAAGACAGTAAATAGCCTTGAAGCAAATAGAAAAGATGGTAACAGCAAAAAAGGACAGACAAACCATTTGGTCAAATCTATTGTGCATAAAAATGGCAATTATGTGCTCATACATTTACGTTTCAAATCTTCAGTATCAAAGGATGAATTAAAAAGTTTCTGCATTATCACTTGGGACCATTTAGAATTCAGAGAACAGTGCATCCAAACACTGTTGAGTGCCAGAAACTTAACAGCAAAAAATACTTTGGATTTCATCACGTGGAGAACATCAAATTATACCATTGGCATATGGAAGAAAATGAAAATGTAAATCAGTAATGTTACGAGATCGATAGACTGGAACAGACTGGTTGAGTATCTTTCTCAGTGATATAGGATAAGAAACTGGTAGAGCACGCTCCCTGTGATTTGTGAGTGAACTACCAGTAACAGTGTTCTACTGAATAGATATCTTTTGTATATAAGAAGTGGCAATAGGTTGTTGACTGAACTAGGGAGCATTTCAAACTGTGTAATGATATATTACTAAACTAACATTTGCATGAGAGTTACTTTTATAATGCACCAGTGCAAATTCTATGTAATCCTGTATCAGCCCGTGCGGCTAGCCGTGCAGTCTAACGCACTGCTTCCCGAGCAGGAAGGCGTGCCGGTCCCCCAGCACGAATCTGCCACGTGGATTAGTGTCGAGATCCAGCGAGCCGGTCAGCCTGTGGATGGTTTTTAAGGCAGCTTTCCATCTGCCTCGGCGAATGCGGGCTGGTTCCCCATATTCTGCCTCAGTTACACTATTTTGGCGATTGCAGCGCAAACACTGTCTCCACGTACGCGTACATGTAAGTACTCTACCACGCAAGCATTGGGGTTACACTTGTCTGGAATGAGACATTCCCAGAAGGGGGGGGGGGGGGGGTCCACTGGGGGCCAAAGCACACGATAACCCTGGGTTTGGTATGGGGCGTCAGTGCAGTGAGTGGATTGCTGTAGCCTGTTGTGGGGTTGTGTACCACTGAGGGCTACGGCGGGGACGAAGCCTCTCCGTCATTTATAGGTCCTCAGTTCAATACATACAATCCTGTCTCATATTTTCTTTCTGTTACTGTGAGCTACATCGTCATTATGTCAGACATCACTTCTGAGAGGTGAGCAATATCACAGCATGAGAAGTTAACAGTTCACAAGCTCTGCATGGAGTGGCGACTCACTAGGATGGGCTGCAGGAACTGACGGTGTAGTTGTCTTCTGCCAGAATGCGGGCTGGTGTGTATTCACTTGTCAACGTACTCACCTCCATCACAGTGGTGATATGAATCTCAAGTTTGTGTGATATGTTTATAGTGTCAATTAGGTTTACAAAACACAGAGTACCCACAAGTGCAGTAAATGAGTATGATAAAAAGGTGGTGTGGATATTTGGATAAGTCAAATTTTAAGGTTGTTCATTGAGAGCCACTAAGTCATACTGTTGTTACATATGTTTGTGGTGAATACTCTTATTTTTTATCTTTCTATACGAACATTTTTATAGCCACAATATAAAGAGTGTGTTGGTAATATCACAGTCACTCCAACTTCAAATATATTTTTGTACAGTTATACCAATCCTGAGTGAGAAGTTTAAAAACTCTGTCAGTTTAGTTGTACATATTCTTGTTCTGTTTCATCTTTCTCTACTGGGACACTTCTTAAATGATCCGATTCACACTGAAACTTTATGTCACCAAAAATTTCCAGGCAAAATTTATTTTTTGAGATCTGGCAATATGTGAGAATCCTATACCATCATAAACAGAGATATTTGTTATTATTTATAACATTTTGGAGTCAATTTATTGAACTACTTAATCACAGTGACTACGTTGTGGCTACCTCTGGTTTTATCGATGTAGAATTTTAAAGTAATCATTGACCACTTACACGGTTTTAAAATAAAGTTTGACTGTTGTTGATGGGCACAAGTACTTAGTAGCATGTGGCAGGCAGAGCTGAATTGGGTGAGCTGCACGGTCTGGTTGATAATATGAACGGGCCAGCACTGTTCAGTTGAAGTTGCTAATCCATATGGTATATGATTATTCATGCTAAGTTATTTAATGGTAGTTCCAGTGTGAAAAGATCAATGTTGTACAGTGGCATGCAAAATCTTAATTAACTGGTTATTTCAAAGTATTTGCTATGAGTTGTGTTTTTGATAATAAATTGTATTGTTTGTTATCCACTAACAATCACTTCTCTTTATCATGCCAGACATTATCCACTTCCTTTGATTTTCAATCACTGTCTCTGAATTAATGAAGTTGAAAGAGACAGCAATATTGGTGTAATATAGTATGCAGCTGACTGTCCCAGAAAAACATTCTCCTCAGAGGATGTATAATTATTTTGGACAATATTTGTGGAATGACCACTTGCAAAAATGAATGGGCATGGACAAACATTCAACAATAAAGGAAAAAAAATATGCTCTGCAACGCAAAATGTCTCCCGTCCCATGCACACAAGCCATATGGATGGCAAATTTACATCATGAGATGCATAAATAACAACTTGATCACCTCACTTATTCACCAAAACTACTTTATTTCCTCTATGCCCTATATCTCCAGTTAAGAACACAATTCACAACTGTACTTTGTTCCTATCATTCACATACCTTCTTTCATGCAAACCTATTTTATTACTTCCCCCTTTTATTCTTCTGCACTATAATTCTTCCTTCTTCTTCCTGAGTTCGCCCTTTAACTAATACTACTAGCATCTTCTCTTTTCTTTCATACATAGTTTTCTGTTATTCTCATCAGCTCCACGGCTGTCAACAACTATCTCCTCTGCTGTTAATTAGCTTCTTGGGGTTCCAAAATAAATATTTGACTTCTCTTTATATCTAGCTGAAGATAAATGTCCTAATGTTTATGGCTCACTATTGGCTGTATTCTGCATTCCCCCACTAGCTACTGTATTTTGACCAATTTTCTGAATATGTTTTTCCGGTTTTATGTAAACTTACATACTCTCACGTTTTTCCGAAGCCGGGTTGAAGTCTACATTTTACATTGTTAACTGCCCAACTGCTGCTTTGGAAAAAGAGATCTTGAAATAATTTCTTCTAGGGGATTTAGAAATTTTTAACACTTTTATTCACTTCCTTTGGAAGCAATTATATATATATATATATACAAACAACGCAATCAAATCTTACATTACAATTTTACCAAATATCTATTTTACTCTACGCAAATAAATTTTATGATAAAGGAGGAAATCTTCTCAGCAACTGATTTATTTGCTTGTGACTTAAATTTCTTTCACCAGGTGTTAAAATACCCAGCTTTTCCTGTGTATCCTTCAATTTCTTCTTTTCCTGTAAGCATAAGAACATGATATAATCACCCCTTTACAAATAGCAAAATCTGTTACTTTTTTCCTTTCATCTGGTGTGTGAATAGCTTATAAAAGATAGGATAACAACAAACACTTCAAGTACAGCACGATGTTCATTCCAGACCAGTACAGAAATACCTAAAACAGTAAAAATGTCACTGTGAAGAAAATAAATAATTACATAATTACATTCAGGACACTAGGGAGGAAGGCAGAAACGTCCCACTGACAATGAGATCATAAGGGATGGAGCACAAGCTTGGATTGGAAAATGGTATAGTAGTAATGAGATACCTTTTCATAGGAACCACTCTGGTATTGGTGCAAAATGATGTAGAGAAATCTAGAAAATCTGAATGGTTGGGTGATGATCTGAAATCTTATTCCTTTTGGATGTGAGTCCAGTATCTTAATCACTGTGTCACATTGTTCAATTCATTATACTAGTGAATGCGCTAGTGAAACCTTGATAATCTGATTTGTTGTATTCTCATTTAAGGAGTATATCTGTTTGGTACACATATTTTCTTTAAGTGTGTTTCCAGTTCTTGATTCCCACTTTCAAACCTAAGGCCATCAACTCATGCTTGTATGGTTCATTATTACACAGAGGCATCTGGTCCAAACTCATTGGTAGAAATAATGTTTTTTCTATCCTTTGCTGCATAGGCAGAACACAATTTATGATTGCTTGCATTGGTGGTAACACAGGGACCAGTGGAAAAAACAGTGAATGGCTAACTGAAAACATGTCCAGAGTGTAACAAAATTGTCTTAAGCATATACAAAAGTCCAGGGACCAATCCAAATAACAAACATAACACAGGCAAGGTCAAAACTCTACTATTCAATGGTGCATAACTAAAGGCTTCAAAGACTAGCAAGAGACTGGCTAGCAAGGGACAGACTGCAGTATTTACCAGCATAATCTCATCAGTGATTCGCTTGATATGACATGCTGGCCACAGCGGGAATGCTTTGCATGGGAGCCAGCTGCAGATGGAATACTTAGCCTGAGTATTGCTGACATGTTCTCCCTATTGATACTTGGGCTGTGCGGTGAATCTGAAACACTGATGGATACTAAATCCCTCCCCCCTTTAATTGACATTTAGGGCTGTAAATGGCTAAACCTGCACTGACCTTCACCAGAATTGGGGGAGAGAGGTGCTGGGATCCCGCCAAAGTTTCCTGTGGTAGTTACTCAATGAGATCGGCTGGGCCAGAAGGCAATGCAATATGTGGGAGATATGGTCGATAGATGGGTTCTAGGGCACAGCTTGGGCCTGCCTATTGGGTACTGAGTGCCAGCCATGGCAGAGAAGTTGCCAATGATTCAGCCTCCATGGGGGACTCAGTCTGGAAACGCTCAACTTCTGTCAATGGCATGGAGAGGGACCACTGTTGATGGTTGTGGGAGCCAGAAACGGATTAGGAGGAGAAAATGGTTCCACCCCCATCAATGGTCATTGTCGACCCCATGTTGACATGTAAGACAAGGATTAGGAGGAGGATATGGTTCCACCCCTATCAATTCCTATCAATGGTCATTGTCGACCCCATGTCGACACGTAAGACAAAGGCAGACGTTGTATCATGTTGTGGATGGAACTGATTCCAATGCTGTACAAGCAGCTCTTGGTAAGCTACAACCTGTAACAGTTGCCACCCTGTACTCTGGGGATGAGGCCTTGGGTCCACCTGGGGTTCCAGCCAGAAGTATGAGCCCAGACACAAAAGACCACATTGTAGTACAGCTGTGTATAGGGCCCACTGCGTCCTGTGCAGCAGATCGAAGTGGGCGCACAGTTTGCACCCAAGTAAAGAATCGTCCAGGCTACGTCCATGTTTGGAGGTGAGGTAACTGATGAGAACTTCCCCACAGTCGACTGTCATCATTATCTTGTGCATCTGCGTTTTCAAACTCCTGACCATCTGCTCGACTTGGAAATTGGATGCAGTATGGAATGAGGTGGTGGTCAAATGTTAAGTTCCACTGTATTTACAAAATCCTAATACACAGATGCTGTTTATTGAGGGCTGTTGTCAGGGTGGAAGGTGGTCATTATATCCAGCACAAGAAGTTTCATTCAAGCTTTATCATACTAAGTTTCATGCGATCACCAAGTACAAGCCTCTCATTTCACTATTTAGCCCCCATTCCAAATTTCCTGATAAGACAGTGCAGCAGCTTTAAGAGTGGTTATTGTTCCTTGTTAAATATGATGTGCAGGGTGCAGACAGTAGCTGCTGTGGCAGTGATAGCTATCTATGTCACATATGGAAAGTTAGAGGAGGCATCAACAACTAGAAACAACATTGCCCCCTGGAATTGTCCAACGAAATCAACATGCACTCTTTGCCACAGGTGGTCAGGGCATGACCAAGGGCTGAAACACTGTGCCAGACCTGGAAATTCCGGACAGTGTGTTCTCCGAAATGTTGACACGAGGCCAATACATTGCCTTCATTCTGCAGAGTTGTGAGGATCGCTAACTACTGCACTACTATGTACTGCGAATTACTGGGCAAATGGATGCTCCATAAATCAGATGGTGACATTGACTGGAAGTCATCAGTTCATCACAGAACACAACAGCGACTAATACCACAAACAACGCAGACACCAGAGGAATAGTGAAACAAAGTTTTTGCTGATGTAGTTACTTTGTGAGCTTTGTCAATTCAGAACACATTGCTCAGGGTTGGATCATATGACTATAAAGCTTTTACACTACCTCCTCTATCAGGAGAATGTCAGATTAATCAGTTAGCATATGACATGCCACACTGTTTACAGGAAAAATCACACTCAGGTGCTAAGCCTTGCAAGTAAGCAGCCCACATCTGTATGTCTGCTGATGCTGCTTAACACACTGGCTAAATTTCAGCCTATTTACAACTATGTGGGTTTAGTGACCATAACAGCCAGTCAGCAAACCACACACATCAGAAAAGCTCAACTACTGTTTTGAGAGTGAGCATAGTTTTTGCACAGCTTTTTACAGTTTGTTACTAGATGACAGTAAAACTGTACACTGGTATTCAGGGTCAGTTACTTGAGTTGCCTTGCAGTGCCAAACAAAACAACATAAATAGAACTCCTAACTCTCGCCTACCTCATCGAAGCAAGCAAATGGCTGATGGGCAAGCGAGAAAACTGAAGCTGCAGACTTTTGTTAGTTTTCCAGCAGTTGTGTCAGCAATTTCTGCTGTTTTTGATGGAATTTCCACTGCTGCTGCTGAAGTTCCCACTGTTCTTCGAGCTGTTGCTGCAGCCACAATTTTAGAAACTCAGGATCCATGCCTCACTGGGATAGCTGCATGGTGAGAAAGTACTAATTGCCATTTTGCTATCCTACACTGTGTAGGTAGAACACAGCTTTTTACAGTTTGTTACTAGATGACAGTAAAACTGTACACTGCAATGGTGGTAACGCAGAGACCAATAGGACTAACAGGCAGTTCCTGAGGTCAATGACAGTGTGTT
This sequence comes from Schistocerca cancellata, assembly GCF_023864275.1. Taxonomy (NCBI): domain Eukaryota; kingdom Metazoa; phylum Arthropoda; class Insecta; order Orthoptera; family Acrididae; genus Schistocerca; species Schistocerca cancellata. The sequence continues at coordinate 724,154,174 of NC_064626.1, read as the reverse complement.
TCACAAAGACAATGGCTAACTAAAAACAAGTCCAGAGCATAGCAAAGTCATCTTAAGCATATACAACAGCCCACAGAGCAATCCAAATCACAAATGTAATACAGACAAGTTCAAAACTCTATGTTCAGTGGCACATATCTAAAGGATTCAAAGACTAGCAAGAGATTAGTTATCAAGAGCTGAGCCACAGTACTTACCAGCATACTCTCATCAGCAGCTGCCTCCAAATGAGGTGCTGGCAGTGGTAGCAATGCTTCATGAGGGAGCAAGCTGTGGGTGGAATATGTGGCCCAGCTATCTCTGACATGTTCTTGGATACTAAAATTTATATCCCAAGCATCTGGCTGACAAGGAGGGCAGTGGTAGTGGTGTAAAGTTCCTGATCCTTTGCTTAATTGCCCTCAAATTCCAAACCTCTCTTCAGTGTCTTATGGTGAGAGACCAAATAATACTGTTGAATGTGATCTGTCCTTTGGATAGGGGCATTTGACTTGGCAGCCCTCTTGGTGTTATTCAAGAAGACCAGGCTAAGAGCTGGTACCAGGTTTCAGTCACTCCTTTCTCTTATATTCATGATCACCAACAACAACACAAAATGACATATTCTACATGCTCTCATCACAGCCACCTACATTAAACACTAACATCAGTTACTTCAAATAAATTTATTTGTGACTGAAACATCATGGTCTTCATGTGATCCCTCCCTCCCTCTTGTTCCAACATGACCGCACCCAGTGCAGAGCTCATCCTTTTCTCTGTAACAAGTAAGACAGTTCGCCTGTCATCTGGACCAAAATTAGGTAAGGGGGAGACAATTGTGTACTGCTATCTTTGCAGTACTAAGGGAAAGGTAAATCATTGGCCTGCTGTTCCAATTGCTGCTGCTTATTACATAATTTCACCAATGCTACTGTCTATTGGAGACTGCATACAGTAAAAGCCCATTTTTTACATTCCTGCATTTTACAATTTCCTGCTTTTTGCATTCATTTTTGCCAGTCGCAATACAAGTCTTATTCTCTCAGTACAATGCTGTCCTGTCATTAACAAGTCCGTATTACAACATTTCCCACATTTTACATTTTCTTTGACGTTATCATGACCTTTAACATTGATTTTCATACAGATTTCTGCAAAAAAGTGCATTATATCCCTGCTCAAAGTCAGCCTTGGAATAAAGCGAAATTTTAATTGTTGGCATGTTGGGTCATGGCCACCTGCATTATGGGTTTGTAGTATTTGGAAGCGTGGGAAGTATGCTGAGTCACTGCCTTAATGATAATCACATTCTGACAATAGTGACCCTAGTAGCAACCTTCCTTCTGCTCACAGAATTGTATAACAGCTTTAATATACTTTCACAGTTATTTACACACATAAACACTGCTTTTGAAGATAGGCATCTCTATAATCGGCTTTCATGAATTGTTGTTACTTCAGCACGAAATACACTAATCCATATGAGGCGTGCAATTTTAGGTTGGTATGACCTGATGTCAGACATAAACATTCCTCCTCAAGATGCTCCGTAACATAACAATTTCCATCCTCTTTTTCACACAATCTGATGTCCCTGAACTGAGTGAGCTCCTTGTTGGCAACAAGTTGCAGATTTCGTGTCTGTTGTTCTCTGTTTATGAAGACTATCAACTTCAGTGTTTTAACCAATATTGTGTTACAAGTTTTATGCACCATAATTTTATAATGATTATCAATAAATAATAAATCTCACATTAGAACAAAAACATCTTTTTGATACAGTTTCACGAAAGACTTTTGCTTCTGTGTTTTATTTACACTACTGGGCATAATCAAAACAAAAAAGGAAACCCTCATACGCATTCATGTGTGTCAGCATTCAGCCAAGGCCTTTCTGACTGATGCTTTGTACACTATGGAGTGACAAGTAGAGCTAATTGCTGTTAGAAAGAAACAGACACAATTAATTATTTCAGGTTTTTTAAATAGGCAAGATTTAAATTAGTTTAATTTCAGATTTTGAACAGTGTAAAGAAAAAGGCAGTAAGAGCAATTTATTAAGTTTTGAGTGTTGTGTTTTCTATGCTTTCCTGTATTTTACACTTTTCTGCATTTCACACCTTTTTGGTTCAGTCCACTGAAAAGTTTATAAAGGGGATTTTACTGTTGTTGGAGTTTCTAACTCAGCAACTGAAATTAGATGATGGTGCTATATAAATAATGGACAAAGTAAAGGTAACAACTCCCCGTACACGTGAGTTACTGAATGGTCGATATCAATTTAGTAAACTAGTGGAGAACATTGGAAAAAAAACCAATAAAAATTCTGAGGGAATGTCGCTCTAATAAACAGTCATTTTTATTTACAATTAAAGTACTTTTATTTATTTTTAGAGAATATCCACACCAGTTCCACCTTCACTTTTATTTAAAACTATGACTGGTTTTGGCTCCCAAGTGGTATCTACATAGTATCAAACAATGGAGTAAAACATAATTAGTAAAATGATAGCAATAAGCAACATCAACAATAATTTAAAGACATAAATGTTCAAAACAATTCTTCCATCTACTTCAAACAAGCAATAAACTAACATAAAGCATAGTGAACTAGTCTACTGTTAAAATATATGTTATGTAAATTAAATACTGCTGAAAGACAATTTATCAACAAACGTCATAAAAACACCATCTAACATAAGTCTCCTGACTTACATGTCAGGTGTCCTGAGTGGGTACAGGACAATTGCCAAGGTGTGCCAGGAGTAACACTCAAATAGAGGAGAGGCAAGTTACAAGTAGGGCCCACTGGAAGCAGGTAAGTAAGAAGCAGATGCAAGTTATGAGGTAAAAGCTAACAAAATGTTTTAAAAGTTAAATAAAATACACAAGACATTGGAATTAAATGACTGACATGGATGCACAATAAAGTTGTATAAAAGTATTATTGTGAAAGGAGAAAGCACAGCAGATGGTGCCCAGAGACCATAAGGTGAACGAAAAGTCCGTCTGGGAACCAATGATTACAAAATAAATGGAAGTAGCAAAGAACATCTCTGCATGCAAACACAATGTTCAAATGACCTGTAGCTGCAAGGAACTAAGCACGGCCTACAGTTTACAATAAATGGACGTGCTGCACTGTGTAAAGAGACATAACAGCATTAAAATTAATTACATTATGATACACAAATGCGTTCTGAAAGCTATCCAAGAAAATGATATTTCTCAACCTTTTATTTTCATTAAGAATATTGCTCTCCTTGCTGTGCACATGATTGTAGATTTCAACTTCCTCAAAAATGTCTATTGGGTACCTTTCTCCATTTTTTTGCAATGTTGTGAGGTTATTGGCAGTACAGCATTAGTGACACTGTTGTTTTTAAATTAAGTGAAAAGTAAAGGTAGTTTTGTCTTACGCATCCTTTCTGCCTTCTTCTATATGCTCTTTGAGTCTAGTTTTGAAATTTCTGCCTGTTTGGCCAATATAAAAGGTGTTGCAAACAGCGCAGTAGATTGTATAAATGCTTGCAGTTGCAGATTTGTTGTTTTCAGTACTGATATTGTGTACAAGTAATTGACATAGTGCGTTGTTGGTTTTGAAGGCAATTCCAACATCACATCTGTGAAACAACGCACTAAGCTTATGAGAAACATTCCCATAAAAGGGAAACAAGAAGAATTTTATCTTCTCGGTCACATTGTCACCAGCTATGTTGCCTGTTTTGAAGAACCTCAAGTTTAGAATTATATACCTTATTAACTATGGAGAAATGATATCCATTTTCTCAGGCAATCTGGCACAGTGTATTCAGTTCTTAGCTATTTTCTGTATTATTAAGTGGAATCTAAGTAATATGCTTATCACTGCTAGGAAAAATGCTTTCTTTTGCTGCTCTGTGTGGCAAGAGTTCTGAGAAATAATGACATAAATTGTTGTAGACTTCTGACAAATGTCAAACAAATGACTTTGATTGATGTTAGTAATGAATAATTTCAAAAAAGTAACTGACATATTGTTGAGTACTAACATTAGTAATTCCATTACATTTTATTACTGCACCATGAGATAATGTTTTGTGGGCTATGGGATGATTTTTGATTATCTCAATAGTTTTGTCTACAGGAATGTTTGTGTAGAGATTGGTATTGTCAAATGAGGCAAATGTAGCTCCTTGTGGAATGATAACTGGTCTAATTGGCTCAGCAATCATGTAGCAGTTTTTTACTCGGTAATTATTATACGAACCTGTCCTGGATAGATCACCTTAAAGAAGCATTGTCTGTGTGGGCAGAGAGGTTTGCGTATTCAGATGACACTAAGAGCTATGCCGGAGGTAATGTAGCTACTGGCAAGGCCTCCCACACCAGACAGGCCTTAGTCGATGAACCAGACGAAGCATGTCTCACAATGACCTATCTTTCCACTCCCTGTCCTTCATCCTTTCATATTTTTAAGAAAAGGGGAGATGATCCTCGACAGCTGAAGAGAAAGCAATTCACCTAGGGGAAGGTTACACCAAAATCAAATATCCCGGTCCTCTAGGTTGGGGGTTGGCGATGGGTTACCATCCCATCATGGAAAATTTGTTAATAGTAAACAGACTACAAGGAAGCCTCGGAATTTGGTAGAGGAGGAACCTTGTAGCAGTGCACGGTCTCCTGGGCCGGATTGCATAAAGTAAAGTAAGTAATTATCATATAAAATGCAATATGTTTGAGACAGTGTGTGTAGTTATTTAGATATTAAACAGCTCAGATTGTCAACTGCATTAACAATTGGTCTTTAACTGAGCTCTCAGTCTTGGTGTCAATGGATTCAGTAACTTTACAAACAATTCTCAATTTTATTAAGCAAAAAATTAGAATTTTCAACAGTCTTATTAATTTATGTTTGAAATCCAGAATGAGATTTTCACTCTGCAGCGGAGTGTGCGCTGATATGAAACTTCCTGGCAGATTAAAACTGTGTGCCCGACCGAGACTCGAACTCGAGACCTTTGCCTATCACGGGCAAGCGCTCTACCATCTGAGCTACCGAAGCACGACTCACGCCCGGTACTCACAGCTTTACTTCTGCCAGTACCTCGTCTCCTACCTTCCAAACTTTACAGAAGCTCTCCTGCGAACCTTGCAGAACTAGCACTCCTGAAAGAAAGGATATTGCGGAGACATGGCTTAGCCACAGCCTGGGGGATGTTTCCAGAATGAGATTTTCACTCTGCAGCGGAGTGTGCGCTGATATGAAACTTCCTGGCAGATTAAAACTGTGTGCCCGACCGAGACTCGAACTCGGGACCTTTGCCTTTCGCGGGCAAGCGCTCTACCATCTGAGCTACCGAAGCACGACTCACGCCCGGTACTCACAGCTTTACTTCTGCCAGTACCTCGTCTCCTACCTTCCAAACTTTACAGAAGCTCTCCTGCGAACCTGCAGAACTAGCACTCCTGAAAGAAAGGATATTGCGGAGACATGGCTTAGCCACAGCCTGGGGGATGTTTCCAGAGTGAGATTTTCACTCTGCAGCGAAGTGTGCGCTGATATGAAACTTCCTGGCAGATTAAAACTGTGTGCCCGACCGAGACTCGAACTCGGGACCTTTGCCTATGTTTGAAATGTTTAGTAGGAGCAGACTTAATCCCAATGATATTTTCAGTGAAAAGCTGAGTGTCTGCCCATGCTCAGTTTCTTATGGCTGCATGTTATATTAACATCATGTTTGTATGCAGAGATATCCTTCGCTTCTTCTGTTTGATCTGCTATTGTTGGTTCACAAATTGACTTTTCGTTCATCAGAGTATCTCTGAGCATCATCTGCTGTGCTTTCTCTTTTCGTAATAATACTTTTTATGTAACTTTTTATTATGCATCCATGTCAGTCATTTAATTCCAATTTGTTACATATTTTATTTAACTTTTAAAGTATTTTATCAGTTTCTATCTCATATTTGCCTCTTGTCTGCTTAACGGTCTGCCCCCTGCAAGACCTACTTGTAACCTGCCTCTCCCCTATTTAAGTGCCACTCCTAGACACGCCTCAACAGTCATTCTGCACCTTATAGGGGCTGGATTGAGACCTCTAGTGTTGTTGGGATGATGGAGCATGGAGACCTCTAGTGTTGTTGGGATGATGGAGCATGGAGTGTGGTTAAACAAGCTGGTTGGCATGCTGGATGCTTATGATACACCATTAGTGAAACAAAATTTATTACATTAAGGTTTACAATTGTATATTCTTCTCTTTGGTGACACTAAGGAGAGTAGCAGCACAGCACACAGTCCCAGACTGTGCTGATGCTGTCTCAGCAATCTATGGAGGGTGTCGGCCCGATTCATTCACATAAACATGTTGTTGCATGGGTGGCAGATCTCGCTGGTGGCCGGCGTAGCCTGTGCAGAAGGCATTACTGCCCTGGACATTGACTACCTATTAGCAGTGCACTCTCCTGAACACTGAAGGTGTGTGCTTGGCTACTCTCTCAGCAGCTCTGCACAGTTTGGAGATGGACAATGGACAACAGCATAGCCCTCCCTCCAAACGAGACCAGGGATGTCACTGACAGCTTTCAGGTACTAGTCAGCGACAGCACTGGCTAGCGTGCTTTACGAATACTGCAACAGGTGGACACTGTGTTGAACATCATTCATTCCACTCAGCAAGCCAGAGGTTAAGTATCCAAGTCTTTTCATCAGTGGTTGCAAAGTTGGCAGCACATAGTGACAGTGTACAGCAGACCACACAGGTAGCACTTTCAAGGGCAGAAGTTATCTTGGCAAATAGTAACAGCACATCACAGGTTTGCCTTCTAGCTGGTGTACTGCAATGTAGTTCATGGGAAGGCTCAGCAGCCTGAATGTTTATTCCTTCTCAGCTGAGGCAATGACATTAAGCCTAACCGTTGATGACTGAATGGGGTCTACTTCTCCAGGCTTATCAGTAGTCTTCACCATCCCTCTATTTCACAAGAATGGGTTTCACAGCTTCAGCTTGTTACCATTCAATCATATCAGTAGGTATATAAGTGTTCTTGCGAAACTTCTATTCTCTCTTGCAAAATTAAGCTGTGATGTTAAAACAATGTTATGTCTCTTCCTTGCTGAGGTCAAGTTGCTGAATTTATGATTCAAGACCTCTCATTTGCACAAGGAGAAGAAATATGGATATGGTCTGCTATTTGCAATGTCAGCTTTCTGCTTGTTTGTTGTTCCGATTGTGATATAGTGCATTGGCCTGGCTTGATGCTGGCTGGAGAGGACTTTGAGAAAATTTTACATTTGCACATAATAATACATTTATGCTGAGTAACATTCCCCTTTCCTATAAAAAATTCATCCCAATTTTTTCTTAGTTTGGATCTGAAACAATCTCATGACATGCATGTTGCATGGATGATTACATACTGTACAATTTTCTTTTACTTAAACATTTGAAAAGCATATTCATGAGGTTTTTATGTTCTGTTCTTAAGCCTGTATTATCTCTGCCGAGTTCTTATTCTCTAAAACAAGTTGATAGTCTTACTTATGTTACGCTTTTTAATTGCTTATTACTATTATTGACCCATTTGACACTTATTTGATGGATTGATGATTCAGGTGGATAAGTGGTTTTACATCTCAAGCAAAAGTAGAATGCACAAACTATTAGTAGAATCAGGGTAGAATTGGTAGTGGAAATGCTTACAGTCATTTATCTCTATAGTTCTGAATATATTGGAATATTGGAACATTTGCTCTGCCAACAATCACCCTTTTTGTGACACTTTTGCTTGTACATCTATGTAACTGATGACTTGAGGATGTAAAATTCCCTTTGTTCTGAGATTAATAAGACTTCTTGCATTTGTATTTGTTCCGCTTGTTTACAGTTCTCCATTTTATCACATATTGTAACATGCAGCAATTCTGCAGGGACTTCTTTTTGTGTCTGCCATAATCCTGCTAGAAATTGTGTTTGAAGCAATAGTGCAATCCTTGCACTGCAGTGTTGCCGCTTCTAGCCTAGTATCATTCAAGCTATCTGCTAATGCTCACAACAGCCCATCTGAATTCTTTCAAAGTCATTGATCACTGTCCGCACAATACTTCTTATACATTGTGCCAATTCCGTAGTCAATTCTCATGTTATTACGCACATTCTGTTCTATGTTTGTCAGTTGTGTAGTATGCCATTCTACTGTAGTTCTGGTGGTATCAATCACTTTGTGATTGTTTTACTATAATATTTAAGTTTTGTGTATCTTCACTGTCTGTCATGCCAAATATGCATCTAAACATCCTCTTTTATTCCTGGTTAATGTCCTGTGCTACTATTCCAATTAACTGGTTTAGTTGTGCACTCAACTTTTGACATGAGAGTCTTGGCTTGTGATACTTATTTTGTATTTTCTCCAAACCGTTCTCTCTCTGTGCTTCCTCATGTAATTTCATGAACATTTCCTGCAACCTGTGCACCTCATTTTGTATTTCCCATATGTCGAAAGTTAATCTTACTATCGACCAATGACTAGTTAATAGCACATCTGACTGTCTGGAGAATAATGATTCTGAACTGTATTCTGTACTCCTCCCTTGATGAAGTGAAGCATTATCAGGACTATGATAACCTTCCTGTATGTCCATGCTGCTACGCCATACAAGAGTACACCACATAAGAGAAAGGAATGTTTAATCAATTCCTTCCTTCTTCCAAAAATGTGTACAGATGTAAAGAAAAAGAAAATAAACTCTACTCTACCCAATAAAAATTCCAGAACTCTACTGTGCATGATATGTCAAAAAGTACATAGCCACACTTAAAGATAATGAATGTGCAGCAAAACTAAACAACGTAAGAAAAATCTGATCATAACTTCTTATTTCACAATCACAGTGCATAAGGAATATTGTGCATCTCATGATCGTCACTAGATACCTGTTTCCTAGCAGTTTTGGATGCTTTTTTTGAGACTGTGCAACAGATGGAAGTTGTGGTAAATTACTGGCAGCTCTCTGAATGATTTAAACTGGTTTATGTGTACAACATATGCTTTTGTTGACAATTGCAACTTAACATTTACTGGTGATGTCACTTCAAAGACTTGTTATGGACCATGGTACTTTGTTAAAAACTTTTTCCTTTTGGTGTACAAGGTTTAATTATTTTCCTCTTTGCCAAACTTCACATAAAAGTTTTGCGAATTATTTTACTGACTCGCTGTTAGCTCCAAGCTTGGATTTTATCATGGTGAAGGAGATGGCAGCTTTTTGCCACATACAACTTTGTATGGTGAAAAACTGGTACTGGTGAGCACTTTTGAATCGCACGCCGAAATTATGAACACTAGGTATGAGTCCCAATTACCTTATTGGCTGTTAACATACTGGCTTAACATTTGGAACACTTTCTGTTCATCAGAGACACGAGTATTGATAGGTGTGCCCCAGGGAAGTGTGATAGGACTGCTTATATCTCTACATACATAAATGAATTAACAGAGGTGGTAAGCAGTAATTTACAACCATCTGCTGATAACACTGTCATGCAGGGCAAGATGTCATCATTGAGTGACTGTAGGAGTATGAAAAATGGTGTGATGAATAACAGCTTGCTGTAAATGTGGAAAAATGTAAGTTAATGTGGATGAGTACAAAAATCAATCCTGAAACATTCAAATACAGCATTGACAGAATACAGCTTGACACAGTTAAATATCTTCGTATAATGTTGCAAAGTGATATGAAATGGAATGAGCCCTTCAGGTTGGTAGCAGGGAAAGCAAGTGCACTTAATTTTACTGGGAGAATACTGGGAAAGAGTAACTCATCCAAAAAGAAGATGGCATATAGAATGGCAGTGTGGCCCATTCTTGAGTACTGTGTTTGGGATCCTCACCAGGTTGGACTGAAAGATGACATCAAAGGAATTCAGAGGTATGCTGCTAGATTTGTTACAAGTAGGACTGATCAGCATGAAAGTATTGCGGAGATACTTTGTAAACTCAAATGGGAATCCCTGTTGGGAAGATGACGTTCTTTTCACAAGGCTCTACTGCAGAAATTTAGAGAACTGGCATTTGAGGTTGTCTGCAGAATGATTCTGCTGCTACCAACATACGTTTCGTGCAAGTTCCATGAAGATAATATGCGAGAAATTGTGGCTCGTAAGGAGACTTTTAAACAGTCACTTTTCCCTCACTCTGTTTGCAACGTGTAACAGGAAACAAAATGTCTAGTAGTGGCAGAAGGTACCCTCCACCATGCACCTTATGTTTGCTTAGTACGTATGTAGATGTCGATGTTCATTCATTTGCTTGTGGATGGAAGAGACTTGTTCTTAACTCTTGAATGCTAAGCAAAGACACAACTGCTTTGTTAGATTCGATAAGAAATTTGTACCTTGGTCTGTTGTAATGGTATCCAGTACTCCAAACTTGAGGCTCTGATTTTTTACTATGGCTTGTACTACTTTGTCTAGCTGGACGGTCTGAGGTTTCTACCATTTCATGTAACGAGAAAAGTGATCCATTATTGTTAATATTTACTTATACCGCACAGGGTTCCCATTAAATGGTCCTAAGAAGTCCAATGCAATCTTTTCAAATTGTCTGTCTGCTTCTGGTAATCCTTGCAATGGAACTTTTCGATAGCTAAATCAGCTCTTTGTGTACAAGTTACACAGTTTTTTATGTACAATTCACATCACATTTCCTAGTTTTCCAACAGTATTTTTCAGCATCTCTCCTAACCACAGATTTGCAACCACCATTACCTGCTAAAATGTGGTCATGTGCTTGTTACAAAACATAGATCCTGAACACTGCTGCAACTACCGTGCGTGGTCCACATTTTGTTGGTCTGCAGAGTAAACTGTCATGCATGATGAACTGTCACTGCAGTTTGAATGCCTGGTACTCTAAGCTTGTGCCTTCTAACAGTCAGCTACACTTTTATCTATTGTTTGCAGTACACCTGTTTTTCTGCTCAATGCGCCTCTATCTGTAAGCTTCTTTCCTGATTTATGAATTACTTAATAATCAAATTCACTCAGTTTGAGTGCCCATCTCGTTAATCTACTCCAGGCATTTTTTAATACTAACAACCAGTTTTGCAATGCATTGTCTGTTACTACTTTGTACTTTTGGCCACACACATAACTGCAAAAGTATGTAATTCAATAAATCGCTGCTAGCATCTCCTTTGCTGTCATTGAATAAGCTGTTCTGATGTTGAGTTGTCTAGTCTTGTAAACCACAGGGTGTTCTTTACCATCTACATTTTAACTGAGAACGCACCCAAATGCACTATTAAGATAATCACAAGAAAGGATGAATTATTTTTTGTAATCCGGGAATATCTACACTGGATCTGATGATAGTCTGCTTTTTCAACTTTTGTTTGTGAAAATGGCAATTATCCATGCTGAGGGTCAGATGTGCTGCGTATGGTCTGTTAAATACTTCTTCCAAATGCTTGACATGTTCTTCCACATCTATCAAAAATACAATGCTGTTGTCTAAGAGTATCATATAATTTTAGGTTTCAACTGTCCAATGTCTACAGAATATTGCGGATAGGATATGTGTCAGTGCGTGTTTTGGCATTCAAGTATCAATAATTGTTACAGAACATGTGGTGTCACCGCCAGACACTACACTTGCTAGGTGGTAGCTTTAAATCGGCCGCGATCCATTAGTACATGTCGGACCCGCGTGTCGCCACTGTCAGTAGTTGCAGACCGAGCGCCACCACACGGCAGGTCTAGAGAGACGTACTAGCACTCGCCCCAGTTGTACGGACGACTTTGCTTGCGACTAGACGTACGAAGCCTTTCTCTCATTTGCTGAGAGACAGTTAGAATAGCCTTCAGCTAAGTCCATGGCTACGACCTAGCAAGGCGCCATTAACCATATCTGAGAGTCTCACTTGTATTATCAAGAGCGATGTACCACAAGGATGAATTAAAGTTAAGTAAACAGAAGTTCCGTACTTTTCTTTATAGCATTCATTAAGTATCCTGTTTCAGACCTCACGCCAGCCGGCGTGTGTGTACGCGTGCCTTTCGGTTACCCGTCACTGTGGACTGGCTGTCTTGTCAGTCCACAACAGAACATGTACTTCTTAGTACCATCTGGTGGTTCCTTCAGGACAATGGTGACACTTTCACTCCACGGACACTCACAATGTTCTATTATTTCTTCTGTCAGTCGCTGATCAATAAATTTTTCTATCAATAATTGTATACACTTCGGCACATGGTATGGTTTCCTATAGACTGGAGCATTGTTACCTGTGGGTATATGACGATGCTTAACAGGACTGTTTGTGTTAAGCAAATAGAGACATTGTAGTAACAAAGGTTCCATCAACTGTCAATCACTTCCTTGCAGGTGATTCACTTTCTTACGTAATACAGATCCATAAAAAGTTTGCTTGTGACTGGTGGTCTCATGGCCTCTCAATACCTTTTTCATCCAGAAGATCTAAATTAGCAATCATCAATTTGGCAGACTGACCTTGTCCATGCCAAAATTATCTGGGTTAACAGGAACTATATACTCTCTGCTTATATTACTAATGCATGTCATGCGTCTGCCAAAACAATGCATTTTATCTAACTCTTCATTACTCTGTAGTGGTCCTACCACACTCAACACTTCTTGTAGTACATCAGTACCTACAGGAATACAAAGCAGCTTTACTGTACCTGGTGGTCCACTATCATGGGAACCAAACTTTAGTATACATGTTTGCAGCTCAGTCGGTAACACCTTCACAATTGGTGCCCCTTGCGGCACTGTCTCACTTGCAATTGTTGTTTCCAGTGGAAACAAAGTTCCACTGGGTTAAATTGTATACCACAAAAGATCGATTCTGGCATGATGTTTATCATGAAAGTTTAGTCCGAGAATCGTAAGATAACCTACATCAACATTCAGTAACCCTTTCAAGTACTCTCCAAAAATCTTTGCTCCAGTGATACAGTTGAGCTGTGTTGTCCCTAACGATTTCATGTCATTGTCATCAGCTCCACATAACCTGTATTGTAGAGACCTAAGCCTCTTCCTGCCTAAGAGATCCAGATCGACCGACATGTGCAACCAGGGCTACTAAAAAGTTATGTTCCTTGCCTTGTGTTCTACCTAACTAGCAGCATTCTATTCCCTTCTATTAGGAATGGTTTGCACCGGGTGATGTATCCCATTTGTGTTTAACAGTCCCTTTTTTGGGTGATGTTTCCCTTGTTTCTTATTTCTGCATTTTTGTGATTTATGACCGACTTCACCACAGTCACAGAATCTGGTTGGCAACATTGCTTCTGCAGATGACCCTTATGTCCATGTCTGTAGCCCTGTACTTCAGTGGTGAATACTTGATGGTCATTATGCACTTTTGTAGCAATATTATTTCTTATAACAATGAGGCTGTTCTAATAACTTCACTCAGAGTAAATGGATTCTTCATCCTGACTCTGTGTGACATTTTGGTGGATAAACTCCTTAAGAAAACACTGACAGCCTTATTTTCAGCTCCACACAAGGTAACTGCACGAGCTTCTGAACTTTGTGTCAGCTCATATGTTCATGCATTAATCTTATGGATTCCATCCAAAAAAAGATTCCACTGACCATTTGGCTTCTGCACTAATCTACTCAGTTTCTCTCAAAAAAATCTAGCCCTGTTTTCCTTTCGGTAGCACTGGCGCAAACCATCAGCCAGCTTCTAGAATGTCCCTGCCTTGCTAAGTACCTCATGATATATTATGTACCTTTTAGCTTCACCCATGAACCATAAGTTAGCCATATGCAAACATGTTTCAATTGTCCAATTACACCATTTGATGGCAGTTAACATATCTCTAATGAAAACATACTCTGTTGTTTTTCTGGAAAAAGTCATTAAATTTGCTGCTAGTGGATCCAGAGGAGAGGAGGGTGCACTTAATACAATCTTAACTTCTCCTGACCCTGATTGTAACTGCTATACCATGGCCTGTAAGGTTTCCACTTGCTTAAACAGGTCTCCATTTTCCCATTCATATATTTTTACTCACTCTGTTAAAGCAGTGACAGTTTCACCCACAGTAGCAGCCCGTGCTTCCATCATTTTGAGGATTCTCCTAGCGCCATTACAAAAGAAACATTAGGGAAAACTACACTTATATTACACACAACAATACAACAAATTAGTTCCTACAGCAGGTAATTGCCAACACGACTCTAAACAGTCTTGTGCCAAGTGCCCAAACCTTCTACAAAAGTCAAACGTACCTGTTATTGTCTTAGTGTATGGCAACACATGACCTAATAAATTACAAAATTTGCATCTCACTAGCTTTAAAGACATTTCCCTAGTATTTTGTCTGACCAATGACAAGTCTACAGGTTCCTGTGGTTCAACAAATGACACTTTGAAAGCAGAAATAATGTCCCTATGATTCAAAGGCCACAAACAACATCACAATCAGAAAGGCCAACAGAAAAGTGCTCACTCATCACACTGCACTGAATCAGGTTTGAGGTCCAGACGGTGATTATGATGATGCTGCTGCTGCTGCTACGATAAGGGCAGCTGACATAAACACCACTGATACAACATTAGCAGAACAAGACTATTACATTAAAGTTTACAATCATGTATTCTTCTCTGTGGTGGCACCCAGCCTACCGTATTTACTCGAATCTAAGCCGCACTCAAATCTAAGCCGCACCTGAAAAATTTGACTCGAAATAAAGGAAAAAAAATTTCCCGAATCTAAGCCGCACCTGAAATTTGAGACTCGAAATTCAAGGGGAGAGGAAAGTTTTAGGCTGCACCTCCAAATCGAAACAAAGTTGGTCCATTGTAATATGAGACACAATTTATTTCGAATGAATGACGATACAGCTACAGTAGTTTGGTTCCAGTCGTAAGCTTAGCAGTTAAGCTTTACCACGTAGCCATTGCTATGCGTCAGGCGCTCCGTCCGTATTTATACGGGTACCCTTCCTTTTTCACGTGCTTCGTCTGGTTTGAATCGATTGCTTATTTTGCTTTGATCTGATAAATGCCATTTTCTTTGTTATAGGTGTTCGCGTCACTCTTAAGCTGAAAATGCATTACTGCACTGTGTCATGCATTGTTTGTCGCATTCTGATAGTGCGTGTTTACGGCCTGTCGCGGCTCGCAGCATGGCTTGCTTTTGTGCATCCTACCGCCGCGTACAATAAAAAGAAGAGAGAGGAATCGTCTCATAAGCGAAACAATGACAAGACTGCTATTTGTTGTTACTTACACTGCTGCTTTCTTTGATAATGATCAACAAGAATCAAATAATAGACTGCGTATGATAGAACATGTTCTGAACGAGAGTTAGGCGAAAATTTTTCTCCGTTTGAAAATCTTTGCGGCCGCTTCTTTATTACATCAAATTCTGCACAGAAATTAGAGTCATCTTAGATTTAAAAATCTAAGTCACTTGCCGTGCTTCATTTCTGGCTGTATCACTATTAGGCATAAGAATAATACGAATATAAACATGAGACGATACGTATATTCTTCCGCGTTTGCTGTTACCTCACTCTAGTTTCATAGTTTATTAGGCAGACAGGATTTAAATGAGATAGCAGCAAACACGAAAGAATACGTGGCAAAATGTTTATATTCGTATTATTCTTATGGTGAAGAGAATACTGTATGTGATTCAAAATTTCATCAGGTTCCTATTAGCAACCATCTCTTCTCACAGATAGGAAAAAATTCAGAACGTAGAGTTGGCCATATTGACAAACATCCCAAACAGTCTTGCCAGTCAGATTTTCGTAGTACACTGAAATTATGCTACATTCGAAGATGAACAATACGGAATTTGTATTTACTTCGTTGGATAATGTATGAAAATGCAGTGGTCGAAACTCGCGGCGGAGAAAAAAACCTCGTCTTCCACTTTTTTTAAAAAAATTATTTACTGACGCAGAGGTTTTGGTGCCAGTATTTATCTTTGTGCCTACAAAGCATGCCTGTATAGCGCTACATATATTCGACGGGAGAAGTTAGTTGTGGCAGCACCTACCAACATTTTTCATAACTTCCGCTTGCTTTGCACTCGATTCTAAGCCGCAGGCGGTTTTTTGGATTACGAAAACCGGAAAAAAAGTGCGGCTTAGATTCGAGTAAATACGGTAGCAGCAGTGCAGTGCATGGTTTCAGAATGTGCTGATGCTGTCTCAGCAATCTATGTTATACCTGGCTGCCAATGACCGAATATGGCCTATTTTTCCAGGCTCATCAGTGGTCTTCATTACTCCTTTATTTCACAAGAATGACTTTCTGGGCTTCAGCTTGTTGCCTTTCTGCCATGTCAACAGGCTCATTTTTTTCTTGTGAAACTTTTATTCTCTCCTGTGAGATTCAGCTGTGCTGTTAAAATGACATTATGCTTTCTGCTTGGAGAGGCCATGTTGCTGAGTTTATGATTCAGGGCCTCTCACTTGCATGAGGTGAGGCAGAAATCTTCCAGGTTTGTTCTGCTATGTGCAATGTAAGCTTCCTGGCTGTTTGTCATTTAAATTGTGACACGGGACATTGGCTTGGCTTGATGCTGGCTGGAGAGGGCTTTAAGAAAATTTTACATTTATCCATAATACATTTCTGCTGTGTAACAGCCCTCTCAAGATGCTTGACAACAGGATACATATGAGACGGTCCGTTCCAAAACTGGTCTTATCCAATTTTTTTTACGAAATTAGTGAAGCCTGCTCCGGTTTTCTTCAGTACCCAGTGCATTGACTGATTAGTCTATACTCACTCGAAAGTTGTTCTTTACCGTAGAAATCATTAGC
Source organism: Schistocerca cancellata (assembly GCF_023864275.1). Taxonomy (NCBI): domain Eukaryota; kingdom Metazoa; phylum Arthropoda; class Insecta; order Orthoptera; family Acrididae; genus Schistocerca; species Schistocerca cancellata. Next base: position 724,137,392 of record NC_064626.1, on the reverse strand, counting down.
TAAAAATCGGTCATCATTCCAAAACTTGCCTTATTTACTCCAAGTGTCGTTCCAATAGTCGCCTTATCCTACCAGCCAATGAAATTCTTCATATTCCAGTCAAAGGAAACGCGCGATATTTTTCCCGCGTTTTTACAGCTGTTGTCAGTAAAGTCGTGTGGAGCTTTGTGACAAAATAGGATTACGATGGAAGAAAGAATTACTCCAGCTTCAAAAGGCAAAGCAAGATGTTGTAAAAGTGATCATGCTTTATGGAAGGAAACCAAGGAAAAATATAAAAGGTAAGAAAGACGTCAAATTTGTGCAGTGTGTTTACATGACTGCTTTAGGCTCTGGTGTCAATGATCAGTGAATGTATAAAGGTTAACAAAACGGTGGTGGTGGCTGCTGAAAATAAATTTTAGGTGTTCACAAATTTTTAGTAATACAATAGATTGTTTGTGCAGATATTTTTTTTTAATTTATGGTGACGAGCAGTTTCAAAACTCTCAGGGCTTTATAATCTGTAGTAGATCGCCCCAACATTTACTCCATACAAATTTTTTGATTCAGATAAACCTCAAAGTGCGAAATAGCATTTTCTGTAACAGTTATGATGACGGTCTGAACAAATTTATACAGCTACAACCACTGAGAATAATAACAGTAGTAATAATGGTAGTAAAAATAATTATTCGCATATTTGAGGAGTGTGCTACCATCTAGCGGGATTTATGTCACTCAAATGGGGACATACATCTTGAAAATGTCTGTCGTAATGTGCTGCCACCTAGTGGCATTGACGTAAACTCTGTGTTACATTTAACAGTATTCAAAGAATTTAATAACTACTACATCCACAAGGTGTCAAAACTTTGGGTGTTCACATGCTCTTGTGCTCTTACACAGCAGCTGCCACTGCAAAATGGGAATGTAACAATATTATATTCCTCTGATTTAATCGAACACCACATAGGGCTTTTATTATTAGTGTCCTCTTCATGTCCCATTTACATCAGGAGCTATTTTCAGGCCATTATTTTTATTGTTACAGGCATGGGTCAATGAAACCACCACAATATCCACAATGCAGTCATAATGGACCAACGTACAAATGCAGGAAATTAAGAATGTTAGACAGTCAACAGTTCCGTAAGAACTTCTACAGCTCTCCCAATAAAGTTGAGCAAGACACTTTTATACTGAAATATCTGAGAGCAGAAAAGCCTAAAAGAGACAGACGTGCAAAAGAAGGTAGCAGTAGGAAGAGTGTTGCTATTGAGTATTTTGTTAAACTTGGTAATACCGATAAATTTCAAGTAAAAGTGTGCCAAAAAACATTTCTCAATATTTTACATGTCAGTAAAGATAGAATTCAGAGAATTGCCAGAAATCACTACCAAACCAGTGAAATGCCTAAAGAGAAAAGAGGTGGTGCTAGAGACAGGCCACAGTACGATGCAAAGAGACAATCTGTAAAGTCTTTTATTGAACGTTTGAAGTGCTTTGCCGAGGAAAATCATTGGAAAGAAAATATATTCCCGGAAACTTAAGCATTGCAAAGTTACACAGGATGTATAATGCAGAGGTTTGTCATGATATGAGTGTGAAGCGATGGTTCTTTCGCAACATTTTCGCAACAGGTTACAACATCGGTTTTGGTTCACCTGTAAAAGATGCATGTTCTACATGCATTGACCTTAAGGGAAAAATTGAGCATGCAAAGGTTATGTCAGAAAAGAATTTGATAATTATTCAGTTTAGGATTCATAAGTCAAAAGCTAAAGCTTTTTAGGCAAAGCTGCAAGAAAAAATGGGATGATATGCTCACAATGTCATTTGACTATCAGAAAAATCTGGTTAATCCTAAAATACCGGATCAAATTGCCTACTACAGTCGTCAGATATGCACCTATAATTTTACAGTTGTGATGGGCCATTCACATACTGAATTGACAGTACAAAATGTTTTCACATATACGTGGATGGAACACGAATACAAAAAGGGATCAAATGAGATATCCTCTGCAATATTTGACAGACTTTCTAAATGTGATTTATAGAACGACTTTGTGCTGATGGCTGCGGAGGACAGAATAGAAACTCTACAGTGATAATGATGTGCTGCTATTTTCTGTCAAAAGTGAGTCCCCCAAATGTGAAGTGTAGTGAAATGATATTTCCAATTCCAGGACACTCCTTTCTGCCATCGGACAGAGTATTTGGACAAATAGAGAAGGACATTAGGACCAGGCCAGTAATCTGCAACCCAAAAGAGTATGAAGATATTTTCGCATCACATGCTCAGATTTCTAAATTGGGTGTGGATTGCACAGTGAGAGACTGGAAGAAGGCTGCCGACAATATGATGAAAAAAACCAAGTAGCTGGCATTTCAAATTTTCTTCAGCAAAGCGGTTCATCTTGTGTAAAACATCTGAAGGAAACGTGACAGTACAAGGAGAACCGAATTACAATGTAGACTGTGGTCCAGGAAGGTCTGTGATGAAGAAAGGTAAACGTTTGGTGAATATGGATGTTCCACAAGTTGTGTCCTCAGGAGTGCCCTTGAACCCAGCCAAGATTAAGGATGTAGAGCATTTGCTACAAAAATATTTTGGATTGCAGTGGAAGGTGAATGAAGAACTGGCTTTCTACAAGAATTTGTTAGCGTCCAATACTGGAGAAACAAATTACTCCCGTGAAGAGACAATCAACGAATATTGTGAAACTCATGAGGATTTGACAGACTTAGTTATTTGAATTCTGCTCTATGAATAATTATGTAGAATCATTATTGTTTACTACAAACTGTGTTTTTTAAGTTCTAATAAATGAGTATAAACTGAATGCATGAGCACTATCACAAATGCACAAAAAAAGTACATTCCTGAGTACATGAACTACGCACTTGCAGTGTGTTGCAACAAAACTTGTCTAATCCTGGATATACAGCAACATAACCAATTTCTCAATGGGAATAATTATATTCCCAATTAATCATGACTTTATTTATTAAAATTATGCATTCCTACGAGGAAAAGAGTTCAGTTTCTGTCAGCATTAAGAAGTTTTTAGTTTTTTGTGTCTCCTGTAAAATTTCTTATCGTGGATAAGGCAAGTTTTGGAACAGACCGCCTCATATGTTGATTTGCTAGACCGTAAGTGACTTCTTACAGTGTTTAAGTTACTATGATGTGTTTATTATGTTTGTTGACAAGGTGCCTTTCAACATTATTTAATTTACATAACATCTTCGCATTTTGATAGTGGATGAGTTCACACTACATTATGATATCCATTGCTTTTATGAAGTGTGAGGGAAGTATTTGAACATTTATGCATGTGAATTATTACTGACAATGCTTGATATTACCATTTGATTAATTCTGTTGTACTTTGTTGTTTGACACTATGTTGAGGCCACTAAATAATGGCCATGGAGATCGCAACTGATCATGGTTTTAAATAAAAAAATAAATACAAGGTGGACAACTTTGCTTCCGCTGCTTTTCCCCCAAAATTTGAGGCTTTACAAATTGGTTACACATGTAACATTCAAAGTATTTTCCATTGCTGGCCACTACTTTCTCCCATCTTTCGGGCAGTGTACGAATCCTGCGTTGAAAAAATTGTTCATATTTTGAAGCGATCCACGAATCGATCCAATTTGTGACATCTTCATGAGATCAGAGTGTTGGTCAGCCAGGCCATGCACCACTGATCTAAACAGGTGATAGTCAGAGGGAGCAATGTTTGGAGAATTCAGTGAGTGAGTAGGACTCCCCATTTTAACGTTTCCTAGTACATTTTGACCTCTTTTGCAATGTAGGGTCAAGTGTTGTCGTGCTGCAAAATCACTTTATCGTGCCTCTCGCTATATTGTGGCTGTTTGTCTTTTAACACTCTGCTCAGATGCATTAATTGTGTTTGGTAACTTGGTTTTAACACCTCATGGTACACAATGCTGAGCTGGTCTCACCAAATGCAGACCTTGATCTTGGAGCCGTGAATATTTGGTTGGGCCGTCGACGTGGAAGCAAGGCCGCAATATCTCCATGATTTTTTGCATTTAGGGTTATTGTAATGAACCCATTTTTCATACCTGGTCACAATGCAATGCAGAAATCCCTTCCGTTTTTGCCTCTGAAGCAACTGTTCACAAACACACAAACGTCGTTCAACGTCTCTTGGTTTCAGCTCACATGGGACCCAAGTCCCTTCTTTCTGAATCATGCCCATAGCCTTGAGACATTACGAAATGGCTTGCTGAGTCACTCCCACTAATTGTGCCAATTCTTCTTGAGTTTGACACATGTCTTCACTCAGCAATGTCTCCAATTCTGCATATTTGAAAACTTTCTCTCTTCTGCCACTATGCCAGTCTATGACGTTAAAATCACCATCCTTGAAGCATTGAAACCACTCATGACACATTCTTTCACTAATAGCGTCCTTACTGTATGTACTTGGGAGAATTCGATGGGACTCAGCCGTTGTCTTCTTCAAATTGAAACAAAACAGTAACACCTCCCACAAATGACAAGAATTAGGCTCGTAAACTGACATTTTCAGTAAAGAAAAACTTTATGATGCAGTCACAAATCGACTAATGTTTTAATAAGGTTATGTGGACCGAGGTCCAAGCTAACTGCCTAACATCTGCGATCTGTTTCTTTCGACCGCTACTTACTGTTGTCGCCACCTATCGGCAAATGGTGGAAGCAAAGTTGTACACCTTGTAAATAAAACAAACTGAAATTTGCATGAACATTTTCATCAAAAACATTGATTTTAATTTTTGTCATTGCAATAAGAATGTGGTTTATAAGGAGTGTACATAGTGTTCAAAAGCACTATTTTGTTGTTCACTTTCTTCACAAAATAATGTTATTTTAGATTTGCTATTCTGTATACTTCGAAACATTTGTGACACAGTTAGCAAAAAATAGCATCAACATAATAGAAAATAGGTTTTTTAATGAAGAGTTTGGTTCTGATAAATGATGTTATGTCACAGATCTGCAAAGTGTTGCAATTATCATGTAGCAATTTCATTCTTCCAGTGGTAAAATTTACCTGTACAGGAGGAGGTAACCATTCACCATGTAGATTAAGTGTTGAATAGCTGGCAGGCACAAAAACAACGAATGAATATGTATATAAGTTTTCCTTCTACAGAGCTAACATAAATTCCTTTTTACATACTTCTCTCCATTCCATGCCATTCCCAGTTCTTACATTTCACTCCATTATACAGTGAAACAAATCCTTGCATTCAGACCATACAAGATGAAAATACGAGGGCCGTTCAGAAAGTAACCTCCGGTTGATTTTAAAAAATACACCAAGTTAAATAAAAATATTTTAATATATACATCTTACAACTACATCTTTGCACTATTTTTCTACATAGTCTCCATAGCGATTGAGGCACTTATCGTATCTCTTCACAAGCTTTGAAATTCCTTCTGCATAAAAATCACCCGCTTGTGCCTGGAGCCAGTCTGTGACCGCATCTTTGAGCTCTTCGTCGTCATCAAACCGCTGTGACCCGAGCCATTTCTTCAAATGCATGAAGAGGTGATAATCACTTGGCGCCAGGTCTGGGCTGTAAGGTGGATGGTTGATAACGTCCCACTTGAAGGACTCAAGAAGGGCCGTTGTTCTGCGAGCAGAGTGAGGACGGGCGTTATCGTGCAAAAAAACGATACCGGAAGTCAGCATACCACGGCGTTTGTTCTGTATAGCCTGTCGTAACTTTTTTATTGTTTCACAGTAAACGTCTTGATTAATGGTCGTACCACATTCCATGAATTCAACCAACAACACCCCTTTGGCATCCCAAAACACCGTTGCCATCAGTTTTCTGGCAGAAAAATCTTGCGAGGCTTTTCTTGGTTTGGTAGGCGAATTTGAATGTGCCCACATCTTTGATTGTTCTTTTGTCTCAGGGTTCACGTACTTAATCCAGGTTTCGTCACCGGTCACGATTCTGTTTAACAATGGTTCTCCTTCGTCCTCATAACGTGACAGAAAGTCTAATGCAGAGGCCATTCTTTGAGTTTTGTGGTGGTCGGTAAGAATTTTGGGCACCCATCGTGCACAGAACTTATGGTAACCCAATCTTGCTGTCACTATCTCGTACAAGAGAGTCTTAGAAATCTGTGGAAAACCAGTAGACAACTCCGACATTGAGAAACGTCGATTTTCACGAACTTTTGCATCAACTGTCTGAACGAGTTCGTCAGTCACCAATGATGGTCTACCACTCCTCTCTTCATCATGAACGTTTTCTCGTCCACTTTTAAATAAACGTACCCATTCACGGACAACTCCTTCACTCATAACTCTTGATCCGTACACGGCACAAAGCTCACGATGAATAGCTGCTGCAGAATATCCTTTGGCTGTAAAAAACCTTATGACAGCACGCACTTCACATTTGGCGGGGTTTTCTATTGCAGCACACATTTCAAACTGCCACAAAAACTAAACTAGCGCAGGTACGATGTTCACTCGACCACGGCTTGATGCCGACTGACCTGTTGAGTGCGTGAACGCACAGATGGCGTCGCTACTCCCCCCACAACCCGCACTGTGACCGATCGGAGGTTACTTTCTGAACCGCCCTCGTAAAATGGCATGACAGAGGATGAGGAACTGTGCATTTTCAATATGTTTGAGGCCCTGAGATGCAAAAAAGTCTAGCCCCACCTTGACAGACAAAACCATTATTGAACAACAGAAATTTGAAGAAAGGACATGAGATATGTATATTTCCAATGACGAGAGGTTGTACAATGGATAATGTACCACACTAGTATTCTGGGGAATGAGATTCCTGTCTTCATCCAGCTTCTAGACTAAGTTTTCCATGATTTCCATAAATCAATTAAGGCAATTATCAGAAAGTTTCCTTTGAAAAACAATATGGTTCATTTCCTGTTCTATCTTTTGCCTATCTTAGCTTGCAATTCATCTCTAGTAACCTAGTCATCAGGGAGAAGCAAAATCCTAATCTTTCTTCTTTTTCCTTCATTTATGTTTTCATATTTGCACAGGCCAGAAGAGAACAGAAGTGTTTGAAATATTGTGTTACAGAAGAATGCTGAAAAATTGAATGGTAGGTAGGATAACCAATAAAAAGCTGTTGCATCAACTTGGAAAGAACAGAAATTTATGACACAACTTGACAAAAGAAGGTGTATCAGTTGATAGGACACATCCTGAGGCATCGGATTCAATTTGATGTTGGAAGGAAGCATGAGGTCTAAAAATTGCGAGAGTGGCCAAAGCATTATTACAATAAACAAGTTAAAGTTGAAGTGAGTGCTGTAGTTATGCAGAGATGAAGAGACTTGCACAGGATAAACTAATGCGAGAAGCTTCATCACAGCAGTGTTCAGACTGGAGACAACAATGACAAGAATAAAAACAAGAACAACATTTCCAGAACTTTTAAGGAAGGGATGGATAAAGACAAAGAAAAATTTTGGAATTTTAGTTTATGAACAACTCTGATATACTGATGTCTTAACATTTCAGTTTTTCTAATACCAGAGAAAGTAAGAAACCTAAGGTGTTCCAGAGATTCACTAACAGAATATATGTGAGAGAATTTTTCCTTCTCCATCAGTCATGCAGTTAGGCACAAGAAGTTATGAAATTTCTCAGTGGCCACTTTACATATTCTGGGATCCTCTGCAGCAGTTTTTTTGATTATGGAAATGAGTGTCATCTAACTTAAGAAACCCGTGTAAATTTTACACACAGCCATTTTTAGCATATAATCCAACTCTAATCCATTTAGAAGGACCTTACACCTGCCACACTTAGCCACAATCACTTTTGTGAATCAATTATTTTCTTTGGCATTCCAGCTTATTTATTCCACAATTGCTACGTGTTGACATTTCTTCACTTTAGGTTATAGCACGTTATGGGGACTGCCTCTGAAACTTATCTTGGTTGGTGGAATCATGTCTTCTTTCTGATAGCTTTTTTGTTTTTTTTTTGTTTTTTTTTTATTCAGAAACAATTTTTTCAGATTCAATTAAATTTAATTATTTGCCACATGAATACGAATTACAGTTATGACCATTGTTTTAATAATACAGCCTGCAATTTTATAAGTTATTACTTTCATTTACTACATTACTAAAACTTTATGATTGCACATTTAATCAAAAGAAAAAGAAACCTACTGCAGAATTTGGTAATTATGCAAACAGTAGCATACAAAAAATTCTCATCCCTCCTAATTTCTTAGCTGCAGATTCTTTCTCTGGATGCAAAACAGAGAAAATGGAAAAAGAGAAGCATGTAGAAAGTCAAAGTAAGTCCTATAATACTCAGCTACAGTGATAGGACAGACACTACTCATCTTTGTTGATTAGTAGAAATAATTTGCTGTGCATTCTGCTGTCAAGTCAATGAAGCAGAAAGTGCATGTCAGTATTAAGAAGAGGAATGTGATTAATGTGTGCACTAGTAGTAACATCTAGTGTGTTAGCAAGCAAGTGTTGAGTCTTTGGCTATGTGATAGATGGCAGTTGAATTGTATATTACTATGTGACTCATTTGTTTTTATACAGAAACAATCAGTCTGAAGGGTGGTTCTGTCAATCAGAGACTTTTTAAATAGTTGTTTGTCTTCTGTGATTTGTGTTTCTCTGTCAGTGTGGAGATAATTTTAAATATATGTAGACATGATATTTCAAATATATTACTCAGCTAGAAAGACATGAATAGATGAAACTGAAGGAAGTATGATGACAGTTACTTGAATTTTAGTTTCACGTGTACTACTGTTGGAAATTAATGACCACAATGTGTCATTTATTTCAAAGTCCTAGCTACTGGAAGCAGGGTTTTTAATAAAATAAAAAGACATTTTGAGTCAATTAACACGGTAAAAAAACTTAGAAAATACTTTTCCACAAGTCAAAAGAAATGAAAAAAGAAATCACTAAACAAGCGATGATTCCCACAAAGGCTCTTCTTTCATCTTACAAAACCACCTACCGTGTAGCAAAGAGCAAGAAACCTCTTGTCACAGCTGAAGACCTTATTTTATTAGTTGCTCTGGACATAGTATCAACAGAGTGACAATTATTGAACTACATGAAATAAATCAGTGTAAGTTCTGAACAGTTTGTTAGGACATTCAAACTACACAGTTGGCTGACGGACCTGATGGGAATTAGTAAGCTCAAGGAATCCCACTTTCTTCTGTATGTGTTTGTCAATAAGCAAAATTGGCGCATTTGGGGGACTGAGAATCCACGTTTCACGATCAAGAAGTCTCTTCACCCTCAACGGGTGACTGTGTGGTGTGCAGTGTCCAGTCACATAATAATTGATGTGATATTCCTTGAGTACCAAGCAGTACATGAAGGTTTTCAAAGATGATTTCATCCCCGTTATCCAAAGTGACCCGGATTTCAACAAGATGTGGTTCTTACAAGACGAAGCTCAACCCCATTGAAGCAGGAGAGAGAGTGACATCCTGGACGAGCAGTTTGGTGGCTCTAGGGTAAGTGAGGCCACTGGCATGGGTCTGATTGGCCACCACATTCTCCAAATCTGAACATATGTGACTCATTTTTGTGGGGCTATATTAAAGACAAGGCGTACAAAAATAACCCCAAAACCATTGCTGAACTGAAAACAGCCATTCAGGAGGCCATAGACAACATCAATGTTCTGCCACTTCAGTGGGTCATATAGAATTTCACTATTCGTCTGTGCCACATCATTGCCAATGATGGCAGGCATGTCGAACATGTCATAACCTAAATCTGAATATCTGTAGTGACGTTTACATGTTGAATCAAGTGTGTGCATGCCGTAGTTTGTAAAGAATTTACTTTTTTTTCATACCATTCAATAATTGTCACCCTGTATTATGATAGGTGAGTCAGCTGCTAAGTAAATGGCAAGTGGGCCTTTGTTAGACAATACTATTAATCATCAAATACTCAATAAAGCTGACATTCATGATCAATTGGTTGAAAAAGTCAAAGGTAATGGTGATTATACTATTCAGTAGGATGAAGCTACAGTCAAACACAATGATGCACATCTAATGTGTTACATGTGGTTTATACATGACAACAAATTTTATGAAGCTCTTTTCTGCAGGAAAATAATTCTTGGGACAAAAGCAATAGACTTGTTTGAAATACTACACTTTTACACAGTTGTGTAAGCTTAGCTTGTTCACGAGAAATATTTGAGTTCTAAGAAGTTTATACACAGTGTCTTTGTTCTGCAGCTGGCATATCTTTGTGACCTCTTTGAAAAACTTAATTCACTGAATGTATCCTTTCAATGTAATTAGACCAACATTCTGGAACTGTAAGTGGAGGAAAAAGTCTGATGATAAAGATATAGGCCTACTTTACATTTTCCCTGCTCTTCACGTGGTTTTAGAAGATAATGACATTCAGTTGAGTGACATGTGGATCATTTAGCTGAGTTCAGTGATTAGTTTCTAAAGCACTTTCCAGCCTACTTTACATTTTCCCTGCTCTTCACGTGGTTTTAGAAGATAATGACATTCAGTTGAGTGACATGTGGATCATTTAGTTGAGTTCAGTGATTAGTTTCTAAAGCACTTTCCAGAAGCAACTGATCAACACAATGGAATCAAATATCCTTTCAGTAAAGAATTTCTATCACCACTTACCACTGAAGAACAAGTGTAATTTACTGATATTTCTTTAGACTGCACACTAAAATCAAAGTTTGTTTCCTTGTGGCTGCTTTAGTTTTGGGGCTGGGGTATCTACAAGTAGGTTACAAGATTGTAAGAGTTTTGATACCTTTTGCAGCCTCCTACTTATGTGACGTAGTTTTTCAGCATTAGCAGCCATGAACATGAAACACAAATTGTGAATGAATGTGGAGAAAGAGATTCAAGTCACAATTTCATATCTTGTGCTGAAATTTGAAGAACATCCTTCTCTTTAATTTTGTTGCAAGGATAAAATGAAATAACATTACAAGTCGACTAAAACATTTGTGTCAACAGTTAATACAAATGAAATATCTACTCCTATTCATCTTTTTAAACTCAGTTTTGTTAACCGACACACTGCGAAAGGAACTGCATGTGTTTATGTTCAGGTCAAGGGAGCCATGGACCCAAAAGTTTGAAAATCACTGTTTTCACCCATAACTCTAGCACACTGTGTGTCAGTCAGAAACTGTAGTGAGTGAAGTGTTATGAAACAATGCGTGTGTAGTGTGTGCAGTGACTGATAGTGAGGTATGAGTCAACAGTGTGGCATTACATTATTTAATAAGTTATTTGAAAAAAAAAAAAAAGGTATTGTATACCAGGAGTAAATCTAATGATTGTCTCTAACGAGAAGTCTGTAAATATGTGTGTATACGAATCAACTTATTTTAAATTGGTCTAAACTTTTAAATATGTTGACATGTCCTATATCCTTGTAAAAAGAGATCTACGGATGAATAAAGCTGCTGCTGCTACTGCTGCTGCTGCTGCTACTACTACTACTACTACTACTATCTAACTCATTATAGAGGGATGCTGACTCAGTTTTTCAGGATAACAAATGGTAAGTTGTGGTACAGAAAATGGCCCAGAGATCACCAGTGCATGTGTGTTTGTGTGTGTAGTGAATGAAGTGTTATGAAACAATGTGTGTATAGTGTGTACAGTGACTGATAGTGAGATATGAGTGAACAGTGTGGCATTATATTTAATAAGTTATTTGTAAAAAAAAAAGAAAAAAGAGGGTATTGTATACCGGGAGTAAATCTAATGATTGTCTCTAACTAGAAATCTGTGTAAATGTATGTGTATATGAATTAGCTTATTTTAAATTGGTCTAAACTTGCAAATATTTTGACATGTCCTATATCCTACGAGAGATCTACGGATGAATAAAGCTGCTGCTACTGCTACTACTACTATCCCACACCTTCACTAGTCAAAATCTGGCATTAAAAATTTCTTCCACTAACAGGATTCAAACCTATTTCCTCCGGGCTCAAAGTCACAGTATTAGTGACCTTCGTTGTGGAGATGGGTAATGTGGAAAGTATGAGGGGCACACAAATAAAAACTGGACATCTGTCACACTGGGACCATGGAATGGTGCCATTCAGCAGTAATCATCACACATGTTAAGACATTTATCTCACTGGGAGATGAGACAGTCAATTCCTGTTCTGTAGAACGCAGTAGGCTGCTGATGGATGCACAACCACACCCACTCTTGCACTTCCTCATATGACTGAACCTGACATCCTTACAAGTCTTTTTCAGGCTGCCAAAGACATGACAATAACACAATGAAGGATCCAGGCTTATGGAGGATGCTGCAGTGTTCCCTAACCAAATCACTGAAGCGTAGCCTTTGTCCAACTGCCAGTGCGGAGACAGGTGTTATTTTGCAACAGGATGATTCCATCCAACAGCGTTGCTGCACATTGATTGCAGTTCTATGCTCAAGGAAATTGAAGAGCAGAGGTCCCCTGCAGTCAATGAAGAAGGTCATCATAACCTTATCATAACTAGTGTGAACGGCTTATGACTTCTTTGGTGGGGAGATGTGGGATGTTTCCACTGCTGGATTTGCCATTTGCACTTGGGATCGAAATGGTGACACCATGTTTTGTCCCCTGTGATGAGACAGGACAGAAATGATGCATGCCCCTCCCCATGGCACCATAGCAGATGACTCAGACTGATATGGTCCATCTTCTGTCCCTCAGTCAGGTAATGCGACATCCACTGCACACAAATTTTGCAGTAATGTGAGTGGTCTTTGATGATGGCATGCAAGGAGCCTTGGATAATGCTGACCTAAACATGAATTTCACCCTCTGTGATTTGTCAGTCTCCCTGGATGACATCAATCCGCCCCATCACATCTGGAGTAATGGCTCAAAGAGGCTTGCCTTGGGCACAGATAATCTTGGAGTGATGTATGCCCTTCCCGGTATCTCTTTTTCCACTCATGCACGCACATCAGGGACATACCACATTCACCGTACACAGCGGACATGCAAGAATGAATTTTGTGTACTCCAGCACCCTCAGCCACCAGAAAATAGCCACACTTCTCTGCCCTTCTTTGCGTGTCCCTATGTCAATAGCTTGGTGAACATATTAGACCAGTCCACCAACAACCAAGGTTATAACACAAAAACTGCGTGCACCTGTGATGTGGCACTATGCTGTTCCCCTACCACAGTGGTGACAGTATCAAATGTAATAATATTGGGGCCATCTGTAACGTGCAACTGTGTACTAGAGTGAGTGTTCAGTTTTCATATGGCTGTCCTTTAGAGATCAAGACAACATCAAGAAGAAATTACTTAAACCTCAAAATCCACTGACAGAAAAAAACAAAACAAACAAACAAAGTGTAACTAACATCAATCAGGGAGAACAGATGACAGGTGATGACTTAGAGGAAACAGGTCGAATAATACAGTACAAATGTGAGTAGCTGTGTTACGACAAGCTCAGCACCATTTTCACTCTTCAGCCTGTTGAATTCTAAATGGATCAATTAAAAGGTGAGTATACTTATTATTTCTATTCAATCCAGGACTTTCAGAATCATTCCAACACAAAAATTTGTCATATTTTCAATTGACTTGGAGTAACAGGTTATTGAAATTGGTCCAGCGCTTCAGAAGTATTTATGTGTTTAGGAGACCAACACTTGGGAACTTGATACTTGACTTCAGTTTTAAGTTGCCCACAGTAATTCAATCATATGACATTATATTTTACATGTAGACTATGCCAATATGGTTCCTGTTTATAGCTGTGAGGTGGATTTTTTAAGTGCCAAAAAGAATGGTTATTAATACCCAAGGAAGGTTGAAATGATGACTAGTTGAGTGTTGTGTGGTCGACAGGCATATAAACAAGACTAAAAACATTGCTTAGCTCTAAATGTCCTGCTTTGGGACCAACCAATACAAAAAACACTAACACACACCTACTTTGTCCCAGCTTTTTACATTGGTCCGGCCCTGCAGCACAACTGGAGTGATGCGCCATCTCGGGGGATATTCGAGTGGAGGGAAGGATAGCTGAGGGCTGGGAGGAAGAAGTAGAATGGGAGCAGGACAGTTATGTGGCAGGAGTGGGCTTGCCCTGACACATGCAGTAGTAATAGTAGTAGTAGTAGTAGTAGTAGTAGTAGTAGTGTGTCCACACAATGAATTGGAGGAGTGAGTTGGGAAGGGAGTGGGATGGAACAGAGGAAGAGGGAGACAGTACATATGGAAGTGTGAGTGTAAACTAATAGGGTGAAATAGGAGGCACAGGAGCAAGGGTGGAGAAGGGTGTGAGCCAGGGGTGCAGGAAATTTAGACTGGGAGGGATACAGGATCAAAGGTTGTCTTGCAATGGGAACCCCCCATCTATGCAGTTCACAGAAGCTGGTATTGGGGGTTAGAGAGAAGGGGGAAGGGAATTCAGATGGCACAGATTGTGAAACAGTCACTGAAGTTGAGCATTATCATGGGCTGCCATCAGATGAACAACTCTGCTCTTGGCCACAGGTTTGCAGTGACCATTCATTCAGGTGGATTACTGGTTGGTGTTTATGACCACATAAAAGTCTTTGTAAAATAACCTGCTGGTATATGACATAACTGCTTTCACAGGTGGTCCTGCCTCTGATAGGGTAGGGTATGCTTGTGACAGGTCTGGAATGGGATGTGCTGAGTTGGTGTGTAGAGTAGAGCTTGCACAAGGGTATGACCCATATGGAAACAGGTTAGGAGAATGTGTGGAATAAGGTGGGCAGAACAGAACCAAAGTTTCACTTTGCAGTGGAGAGGGCACTGATATGAAACATCCTAGCAGATTAAAACTGCACCAGAACGAGACTTGAACTCGGAACCTTTGCCTTTCGGGGGCAAGTGCTCAGTCAGCAGAGTACTCGCCCACAAAAAGCAAATGTTCTGAGCTTCAGTCTCAGTCCAGCACACAGTTTTAATCTGCTAAGAAGTTTCATATCAGTGCACACGCCACTGCACAGTGAAATTTTCATTCTGGAAACATCCCCGGCCTGTGGCTAACCCATGTCTCTGCAATCTGCAATATAATTTCTTCTAGGAGTGCCTCAGGTAGCTCAGTCAGTACAGCAATTGCCTGCGAAAGGCAAAGCTCCTGAGTTCAAGTCTCGATCTGGCATCGTTTTAATCTGCCCAGAAGTTTCTGGACCAGAATATTTTGTAGGTTGGATGGGTGGCAGAAGACCACCTGGGCATTCCTCCAATTCGTTGTGTGCCACACACAACTCTTTGTGCCTGCATCATGGTGGGATCACTGCTGTCCATTCATATCCTGTTCCCTTGCTGCCTCTCCATCACAGCTCTTGGTCATCTTCCCTTCACCATTCCCTCCCACTTGCTGTCTACTTTTTTCTCTCCTCATCCTTCATCCCAGTTGAGCTGCAGTATTAGAATGATGTAGCTATCATGTGTACACGTATTTTGTATTAGTTAACTCCACAGAAAAAGTTCAGCAACATTTTCAGTCTAATTTATGCACTTATGAGTGATTAACACCTCAAACAGATGGTGAGTGGTTACCTTGACTCCTCACATTATTCATATTCCACCCAGGACTGTCCAGCATCACAAGAGTATCATAAGCAATTTATAATTCCAAAATGATGGACTCAAAAGTGATGTGTTGTGTTTTTAATAAATTTTATGACAATGATACAATATTCCACACACATATTTCATTTGAGTACACCAATTAACATGGAGTAACTGAATCTCTTTCATAAAGTAGCAAGCAGTTCTCTGACAAGTGCGTGGAAGAGCTATGATGGCTTTCGAAGTGTTCATCAAATACAGGTTTAACACAGTCAGGAAGAGATACAAGTAGCATTGAAATTTGGTTGCTCAATAAATGTACTGTCAGTTACATTTATACTGTTTACAGGAGAAGCTAATTCCATTGTGACAGCACCAATTTCTACAAATCACATTGTGTTTCAATGTAGATAGAAATGTTCTTTGCAGAAGACATTCTCAGCTTTATATTGTTCTAAATGTATTATGTGCTGTATTTACTTTTTGTAATTACCATGTGTCTGACATATACAAACCAACAACAAACTGCAATCTGTTCCTTATGACTTGCCATCCGTTTTCCATAGACTGCAGTGTAATTAATTTAAAGGAACTTAAAGATGGTATGAAGTATTTATCAAATGGAGTGTTCACCTTGCTGAACATTCATGATTTATTGTGAAACTGTGACTCAAATGCAAACATTTGCCAGAGCAGGTATTCTCTTTGAACTGAAACATTCAGAAATGTCTACTGGTAAGGAACACTGTCTAATACATTGTGAGTGTACTATTTAAATAGTGTTGCATGTATTGCACTGCACAATTCCTGTCCCAGCACCTCTCAAGAGTGATGGTTTTCTCTGCACTACAACTTCCTAACATAACGTTCCTCTATTTTGATCTTTGTATTTGCAGAAGGAGACTTATGGCGTCAAAACTGACATCTGTTCTAAGTCAATACTTCATTTCAGCGAGAAAAGTAAATTTATATATCACTTTTTTTTTTTTGTATCTAAATTTTACTCCAAATCTTATATGTACAGTATTTGGGAATACACCACAGTATCTGCCCCTGGAAACCACAAATATTTATGTTGTCATAAGATAGAAGTCATTAAACGTGTTAATGGTGCTACAGATGTAATATTTACTGCTGATAAGCATGATGCAAAGTTAAAACTCCTACCATACTTTTATTAACATAAAAATACTGTCCCTCAAACAAATGCATCATATTTCACCAAAAAATTACTATCTCACACAGCAATATCATCTTCACATATATTACATAATAACTGAAAGGTATAACAAAAATTATTACTTACATCATATTCCTTCACACAATCTTGGAAAATTTTAATTTCACTGGAGCACATTGCCTGATCAAACTCATTTTGCTTCAGGCATGCTAGCATTACTGCCATTTCTTGTACACAGCTAGCCTCTGAAAAACATGTAAGAAATACATATGATATCAGGTTTCAATTAAGGGGCTTGGTGTAAAAACATGTGAAGTTCATTTCGGTCAAAAATGAGTTATGACATGCAAAGTTTTACACTTTTTAGTGTGCAATGATCAAACTTCATGACCTACAGGCAGAATGATACTAGTTATCCAGTAGATTCCAGGGGAAAGCACAGCATCAAGCACAACTGGGTCAGCGAAAGTGATCTGTAAATGTGAGACACTACAAACAACTGAAAGAGTGCGCAACAGCAAGAAAGATAATCTCAAAAAGGTTTATTTGCCACTAAAGCTCAGTGATAAATAAAAGTATACACTGTAGCCTACTTACAGCAACATGGGCCTGATGTACTTAAGCATTTGAAAGCTGAAAGTTGTAAAAAGAAGAGCAAGCTATGATTTTTATCATCATAGGTATTTCAATGTTAACTTCAATATTTCATTTGGAAGACCAAAGAGTGATACTTATGAAGAATTTGATTCTTTAGAAAATTAATCTTGGATTCTGCAGGCAATTTTAAATGTATGACTCTGATATATAGGCTACTGTTGCAAATTACACGAAGCACAGATGTTCATGTAAACAGAAGGTGATGCCAAAAGGTCACTGATGAGGTTGTATCTGGCTTACAGTGGTATCTGAGGAAAGTAGTTTCATCTGATTATTTTCAGACAACTGGAATTTATAAAACAAAAACAGTACAGTGATGCACTATCTGTTTAGCTTTACATCAAGTGGAAAATTTCACAAAATTTCGCACTACTTCCTGAATGAGGCCACTTTTTCTTGCCATGTGATGGGAATTTTGGCATTGTGGAGAAGAAAAAACAGGTTTTATGCAGCCTTCATACTAATGAGGAATGGCATTCAGTGATTACGAAGATGCAATGTTTTCTCTGTTGCTCCAGTCATACAGAACATGTTCAGAACCTTCAAAAAGTATTTAAAGCTGATGTTTAAGACAAATATGAACTCAATAAACAATGAGCCTTTTAAAATTTCTGAATACAAAATATTTCAATACAGCTCGGAGGATAAATATAAAACTTAACATCAGTAAAAATCAACAGATAACTGTCATTTTACAATTCGAGCCTCTCAAGAAAACATTTAATGTTTGAAGCACTTTCACAGAAAAAATATTTTATGATGGAGGTTGACCTCTGACAAATCTGACTATAGTGTTGTTGTGAAACTAGTCCATAAATGCATTGCTGTGCAAAACTTATGGATGAAAGTAATTTCCACATGATGTGTCACTGCCAAGTAATGTAACTCAATTAGTACAAATTATAAATGAAAGAAATACTCAATAAAACAAACAGAATGACACTTTCATTCAAAGACAATAATTACACTGAAGTCATGGTAATTTATGATGGCACCCTGGACATTACAAATGGTGGAACCTTGTTCTTAATAGGGTGTGTGATCACCTTGACAGCAGTGTATGCTCTGCAATGTGCTCCCATGCTGGCCACAAAGTTGATACGGTGTTCCTATGGTAGGCCATTCTGTTCTTCCACTAGCATGGTTCACAACTGCTAGATGGTCACTGGTGCATGCGGACACACTACAATACATTTCCTCAATAGGAGGAATAGGCAGGCCACTCAATTCACCAAATATCATCTCATTCCTAGAGCTCCTCCACCTGTGCTGTCCAATGTGGTTGTACATTGTCATCCATAAAAGAGAAGTAGAGACCAAATGCACACCTGAAAGATACACATGAGAAAGGATTACAGTGTCACGATAACATTGACTGGTGAATGCCTCCCACACACCGTAACAACTGGACGATCACAACAATATTGTTCGGCAAGTTCTTTTGTGCATTAAATGTTTCCACCTCTCGCAATGTGAGGATATATAATGCACCCAAGAACATTGTCAAGCATGATAGTTTTGGTGGTCCAGCTGTTATGGTGTGGGGAGGCATAATGTTACATGTGTGTGCTCACCTCCAAATCTTTGAACATGGTACACTCTCTGGTCATCATTATTGTGACACTGTACTCCTCCCCTTGTGCATCTTTTCACAAGTGAATTCAGCCCTGACTTAATTTTTATGAATGACAATTTGTGATCCAATCAAACTGCACAGGTGGAGGATCTCTTGGAATGAGAGGACATTTGGTGAATGGATTAGCTTTCCAATTACCCTGACTTAAATCCCATCAAGCACATGTGGGATGCATGCACCAACAACCATCTATCAGTTGTCTACTCCACTGGTGGAGGAATAGAACTCTCTACCACAATAACTCCTTATCAACTTTGTGGCCAGCATGTAAGCACATTGTAGAGTACGGCTTTTTAACATACACTGTATTAAGAATCACATGCCACCTTTTTTGATGTCCAGGGGGCCATCATAAATCACCACAACTTCAGTGTAATTATAGCCTTTGAATGAAAGTGTCATTTCTGTTCGTCTCATTGCACAGTTCTTTCAGTTACCTTCTATACTTTACTGTGGCAGTGTTTTCTACATATGGTCCACGTTTTACTGAGCTAGGTTATTTGGCAGTGACGCAACATGTGAAAGTTACTTTCATCCTTCAATTTTGCTTATCACTGTACATCCCATCAGCGAACTTCAAGTTTTATAAAATGTAAAATGGTCAGTAATAATGCTGGATAGTTCTCTGAATAAAAAATCCTTGACATGCAGGAGTATTTTCTATGAACACACATTAAGTTTATTAGCACTGAAATACACAATTTCAACTTCATGTTAAATTATTTTGCAGTGAGGAACATTCTACATTGAAAACTGAGGGGCTATACAGAGTAATGATTGTAGCATTGAAACAAAGTTTTACTCCATACTCAAAAGTTCAAAAAGATAAAGCAAGTTTAAAAATAAATACTGACTTCATTAAGACACTAACTTTAGAAGAGTTTGTAGTAAAAAGTTACCACTGCAAGGCTGTATTGAGAACCATCTTCCTTTATATGGGTTAAACTGAAACACTTTCATAAATAACAAGTACTACTAATGTTCATCTTTCTTCATTTTCTTGTTGTTACATACATTTATGCATATTATACATAAATTTAAATATTATACGTACTTGATGTTTTGTCTCCTTTCCCTGACACGCTTCCTTTCAGCTTCAGGGGTAAAATCTCTTGAAAGGGAACAGGTTCCATTTGTGGCCTACGCCCCGGACCTTTAAATAATGCTGTAGTTAACTTCATGCCTGGTGTCTGACAACCTGTGCATGAAAAGGAGATAATATGCAATGTGACTTTTTAGGTTTCCTCAGTGTGACTGATAGCTGGTATGCTTTTAGGTTCCCAGCTGAGTCAATAATTTCATTTCTGCACACAATATTTCAATAACTTGGTGATGGTATAAGATTGGTTGTGAGCATGAGGTCTATGTCTGGTTTGAGTGAAGGCAGTGAGTATATATAAAAGGACTGTTTAAGCAAATGAAGATGGTGATGTTACCATATTGTGCTCAAAAATGAGATGATCAACTCTGAAATAAATCTAAAAACTTATCTTTATTTAGAAATTAATGCAGTATTTGAAACACAGAAATAGTGTATGTAATCTCTCATGTTTTTCAGCATGTTTGATTAATGGTGAGCTTATGTGTGTTCTGCCAAGTTCTTGTTTCCATTTTATGCATAATATTTCAACATTTGACCCAGATATTTTCTTCATGCTATGCGAATTTTGGTGTTACACGTACTCGCTGCCTGGATTCCAACCAGACTGTGAACTATTGTTAGTCCCACACAGCTATTTACAACTGAGTGACAGGATCAGTTACCTCTCCTCGATGTGTTGGTTAAGAGAAGAAAGGATGGATCCCTTGGTATCAATGCATGTAGCCTCTAAACTAGTAGACGAGTTATGCTATTTGGGTAGCAAAATAACGAATGAGGGCCGAAGTAGAGAGGATATAAAATGCAGTCTGACAACAGCAAGACAAGCATTACTAAAAAAGAAGAATTTTTTTACATGAATATAAATTTACATGACAGGAAGGATTTTCTGAAGATACTTGTCTGTGCCCTTAAATTGATGTCAAATATGGACAATGACCAGTTCAGATGAGAAGAAACTATAAGCTTTTGAAATGTGGGATTACAGAAGAATGCTTACGATTAAATAGGTAAATTTAATTCCTAATAAGAAAGAACTGAACCAAACTAAGGAAAAAAAATTAAAATTATGGCCCAAGTTAACTAAATGAAGGGATCAGTTGATACGCAAAGCTTGAAGCACCATGAACTGTCAGTTTGGTAATTGAGGGAACTGTATATGTATGAGGAGGGATCTTTAGACTGAAAACAACAACAACAACTACTACTACTACTACTACTACTACAGCTACAACTACAACTACTATTACTTCATGCGTTCTATTCATGACTGTGATGGAAACTGATTTGCATGATGAAATTATGTATATAACCACACACATCTATTACTTTATAAAGCAACTTCAAGATTAATCATATAAAAACCTTTAAGTATTTTTTACCATTACATCTAATTCTTCACAATGACGTGTGTCTGTGTATATGCGGATGGATATGTGTGTGTGTGCGAGTGTATACCTGTTCTTTTTTCCCCCTAAGGTAAGTCTTTCCGCTCCCGGGATTGGAATGACTCCTTACCCTCTCCCTTAAAACCCAAATCCTTTTTTCTTTCCCTCTCCTTCCCTCTTTCCTGACAAGGCAACCGTTGGTTGCGAAAGCTAGAATTTTGTGTGTATGTTTGTGTGTCTATCGACCTGCCAGCGCTTTTGTTTGGTAAGTCTCATCATCTTTCTTTTTAGATATATTCTTCACAATGATAATATCATATGAGAATTGCAGCGACTTATTTCTACATTTTTCTGTCAACTGCAGCAATAATCGTATCCAGCAGAGATTTCTGCTTCTGTTGCTCCATAAACCTAGTCAAGAAAACTGAATAGATTGCAGTAGTACTGATATTTAAATCAAAGCATTAGTCAACATTATTTTCATACCTTTTTCTATGCTTAAGGTGTCTGCTGCTATGGGATTTGGAGCAACATTCACCTGATGAAGTACTTTTATTTATTATTTTTAGTTGCGGAATCCAAGGATGTCAACTGTTTTTCAATTTGCATATCTGTCAGCTTTACAACTATGGTTTATGTTTAAAAAACTGGTACGTTGACACTCATCTTCAGTCTCACATGCTATAATAATATTAAATATTTTAAAGAAACAGTAATGTTAAATAATGTGAGTGGTTTCAGTTATTTTCACTTATGTAAGACAGCATGGACAAAGTTTTTAAATCAGCCAACAAATCTATTGCATAAGTTTTTTGTTTACATCAGTTTGTAACAGGCTAATGTTGAAATACAATCTGTGACTCATATATAAAAAATAGGTTTCTTGCTCCTTTATGATGACTGTTGGTCAGTCAGATCTGACTGCAGTTTTCTATAGGACAGTAGCTAGATAAAATTATCACCAAAAATAAGACTCTGAAAAGTCTCAGACATTTTAAAACTTAGAACTGTGACATTTATTAGGAAACTAAAATATTTAAAAATGTAATGCACCTAGTACAAATGGCCATGTCCATTTATATATTGCTCACAGTTGCTTATTACATCACAAATATTGTAGTTATGACAATGCTTTTATTATATGCTGATTTTTATCCACATGACAAGCTGGCATAACACCTGAAGATGACAGAAAATTCTGTCAAAAACAGTTGTTAGTTGTTTTAAATAAAGAAATATTTATGCAGTTTTGGCTGCTGAATGTTGTTTAGCAAGTAAAACAGATCACTCCTTTGGTCTTCTCAAAACAAGAAAATTCAACCAAAGTATCTTTATTACAGCTCCCTGCTGTCAATCAGTACAGGCAAGAGAAGCTGGCTCAGGTGTTCAGCGGCTTCCTGCACGTGTGCGTGTCATCCCGTAATGCTGACAGAGTGCAGCGACTGGCTGAGCGGTAATGTGCGAAGCAACAGCCTTTGTCAGTGACAACTCCAGTCCCAGTGGCTAGCTACACCATCAGTGTGTTGGTATGACTTGCCTGTCGCAGTCCAGAGGTGACATAATGGCCATGATCCTCTGCTCTGCGAGGATGGCCGGCAAGCTGCTTCCCGGGGCCAGTGCTAGCCTGGTGATATGGTAGCTACAGTTCCTGTGGTTTCAGGAAAGACTGCTCTATCACACAGTTGAACTGTGGTCCAAAAACAGCATTCCGGATGTTGCAGCAAGTATCACAGCCCCGTTGTTGTAGAGTTGTGACACGAACACAAGTGACTTTAGTACGGAATGAATAGGTATTTATACGCTTTCAGGTTGCACTTGCTTGAGCTTTGCAGTGCCTTGTGGCGCTTATGCTGAATATGCTTTGCAGACTTATGCCAAACACTTCTGCAGCTGACGGTGTGGAAGGTCTTCCACCTTCTTCCTCTCACGTACTGCTGGGTCAACTGTTTCCACACCTCGCCAGGCCGGTTCGGTGTGCTACATTGTCCTCCTCTTTAAGAAGATCTGGTTCCTTGGGTCACATTAAACTAGATTATCCTTATGCAAAACCAGAGAGAGAAAGTCTCTGGCAGATAGCTCTGACCCATCTTCTTTCTTTCTTTTCTTTTTGCCAAGATTACTTTTATCATTACATTTTCTTATGCACTATTAATCCTAAGTTCTGTCTAGTACTTTTTAGCTTAACTTATAGTTGTAGTTCCCTCTATGCCTCCTAGGCTCCGAGAATTAAGTCCACCATGATTTGAACAGTGGCTGGTGTGAACTTCGTCTTGTGTTTTGCTTCTTGTACATGCAAACAAGGGCTACACTTAGCAGGGAAACTGTCATGTTACCTGGTATTATTACTGTCAATGTTATTCCTTTTTGGTACTGGTTCTCCCTGTACTGACCCACATGCTGCATCAATGTCTCCACAGGGACTCACCCCTCGTGCTTGTTAATGAGTTTGTCAATGGCCGAATTAACTTGGGTCTTAAACTCTGGTTCAACACAGTCAAATTCATGGCTGGCTACACCTCCATTAGGTTCCCCTGGACAATACAATAAAGGCTGCGAAACACTCAGCTGGGTTACTCCCATTGTGGCAGGTAACGGAAATTAGGCCTCACTATTTCACAAAATGTCACATTTACTAATAATCCACTCCTGTCTAGCTCTAACATTTTCACTATTGTGAGCTTCCCCTGTTCAAAACAACTGGCTACTATCCTGTCACTTTATCAAAGGTAGAGTACAAGCAATGTGTCTCAACTTGTTGGAAGTACAGCTCAGGCCCATTCACCTCTTTTCTGTAATCCCTCTCTGCTTTCTGACTCAGCAGTAACTTCACTGCATAGAAGTTCTGACTTCCTCTCACTACCCTCTTTGGACAACTCTGCTTTTCCCATTTCCGCATTCCTGTTCCTGTCCTCTGCAATCAATAAGAATTGCTGCACTTTTACCCTGACAAACTTCTTCAGCATCTCCCATTTAATGGGATGTTTGAGGACTACCTAACATTGGTACCATAACTGCTTCTATACTACTGACATGTACACCTTTGTTCCATTGAACCTTATTTCTACCATGGATTGGTTAAAATACAAAGGCAAGTTTTCAATACTAGGTTCCAAGACTAACGTTAATTCTGGTGGTTGTTCTTTTTACACTTTTTGTAGCCCCTCCAGCTAATGATCTGGTGATAACAAGTTTACTTCCAGTGATCCTCACACTATCTTGCCTCCTGATGTACCTGACCTGAGGACAGGCATACACATTACCCTTTCCTCATCCTAAAGTCCTTAGCTGCCCTGCAGCAGTTCATCTCACCTACATTATACCTTATGCTATACGTATATCTAACAAACACAAAATGTAAATCTACTCTTAATCCCAGATAGTAATGTATAAGGACTACTTTTCATTGGTTCATCCAAAATTTCTCGCTTGCTCTTCTGTGCCTTATTTTCCACTTTCCCCAACCAGTCCACATCCATAAATCCTGGAATAACTTCTGGACTACCTCGAAATGGTTTCAAACGTTCCACTAGTAGAACTTGTTATCCTCTTTGGCATCTGAATCTTGACATACACCTGTGACATGGTTTCCAGCACTTGATATGACCCTTGATACTTTGCAAAAAATTTTCGTTTTCCCCTTTTGGAGCATAAGAAGTTGATAACATTACCCATTGGGCAAACTTGTATTGCAGCATTCTTGCTGCACAGTTCACTGCTTTTCTAGTGCTGTGATATTAGCTTTGCGCGTCCTGTTACATGTTTCCCTTAAACACATGTTCCACCCGGAATAGTCTGCATCCTATAGTAATCTAGCATCTGTCCTATTAGTTCTATGCACTCTCTCTTTACTTCCATTAGCTTGAGGATGTAAAGGACTCATCTTAATAGTTTTCACATGCAAAAACTTACACAAATCCTTCAACAAATCTGACATAAATTTGGTTTCCCGATCTGTCATTGTCATCTCATATACCCTGAAATTCAGTAACCAATAGTTTACTAATGCCTGCGCCATTGTTGCTGCCTGTTGGTTGGGCATCGCGACCACATATGTCAATAAATGGTCTATTAATTGTGAGTGCATATTTATTTCTTGCAGGTGTTTTGTTGGAAGGACCTAAAACATCAATCCTGAGCAACTGAAATGGCGCTAAGGCTTCTGGTAACCTCTAATAGTATGCTCGTCTGACACAAATCCGCTCTCTGTACACAATGTATGCAATTCCACACACAATAGTCGATGTCCGACTTCCTATTCTTCCACCATATCTCTCTGCTACTCTCCTGTTGATAGACCTATTCAGGATGAAGCAAAATTCGCGCACTCGGGCTCCGCAGCGCATCACCTCGCATGCCAGTGATAAAAAAATCTCTCTCCCAAAATTTTGTCTGGTGAGTACATCAGGCAGAAAATGGACATTAAAGAGTGACAATTTGGCAACACTGTAACCACATGTATGGTCACTACCTCTCTGAGCACATATTGGTCTTATTGCGCAGTTGGTGCAGTGTATAAAAGTTTTGGCTTAGCGTGCAGGACGTCGAGGGTTCGATCCTGGGTTGTGGCATATGTTTTTTATTTGGTAAATTTAGTCCAGGTGGTACGGTATCTGGCATCTTAATCATCAACAGCGATTGCAGCGGGTCCTCTAGAAAACATTTGCACTTACATACTACAATTGTAGAAATGGAAGAATGGTCAGCTTTGGAAGAAGCCCTTTCCACATCGTGGGCATGAATTTATTCGCACCACTTCATCTACTAGATGCGAAACCTGTTTTCTTTGTACCTTCCTCCAATGGTCCCATAGATCAGTACCAACCATTATTCTTGCCTCGTTCAGGTCCATTACAATTCGTTAGGGCCTTATGTTACCAGTAGGACAAGCAATGTGCTTTGTGAATAATGTCCAAACTCAGTTACTATTTGTATCTGTTATCACCATGGTTCCACTAATTATGCCTTTCAACACTGAGTCTGGTAACTGCATGCTGTTTAGTACATATCTCAATGCATTACTGTTATAATAATAATTATTATTATTATGATTCTATCGATAGGATTGTGAAAACATCACCTCTATTACGGTTAGGGAAACAGCGTAATTCGAAACCAAGCAATTCACAATTATCGGTGTCGGGATGAATCATGCAGATCAATACCTGTCAGAAGGGTAATGTGCATTAGGTGGAACAGCACACAGGACTGACGGAGTGTTTATACTGTATGCACTGTCCACCAGACAGGGACTAGTTACGAGCGGAGTAAAATGCCTGTGACAGACTCCAATGTACATGTGTACACATATTGAATTTTCTCATTGTAAATCTCTAAATCAGTGTGGCAGACATATGGCATAGACAAATGATGTATATGTGGATATGCTTCCTGTCCTTGGAGCACCTGATAACTGGGCTGGTTGACTCATATGCTGCTTGATATCCTTGTTGACGCCATCCAGAAAAAAATGTGTTTTGTCATCTGGAGCTGCGCCTTTGGGAGTCGGGTTGTCTCCTTCCACCATCACGTGACAGAGGTCATCCACAGACTCGCTGTACCCCAACTACTAAAGAAGCTATACTGGAGATCATACACCAAGAATCTCAACGAAGTACATGTAGTGTAGCAAGGCAGCTGCTTGTCTTGCAAAGCGCGGTTGTTAACATGCTGCGCCAGCATGGGCTGCACCCCTATCATTATGCTTTCACGCAACACCTGCATCCTGCACATCACTGTTAGAGAATGCAATTCTGTGAATAGTTCCAACAACAACAGGAAGCCAACAATGACTTTGTGAACACCATAATTTGGTCAGATGAACCAGCATTCACTCATGAGGGTGTCTTCAATGTGCACAAGGCCCAACATTGGTGTGAGGTTAACCCACACATCACCCACGACTGTGGATAACAAGTTTGCTTTAATATCAACATCTGGTCCGGAATATTGGGCGATAGGTAGTTGGGCCCTACGTGTTGCCTGACCGGTTGACTGCACGAAGGTATCAGGCATTCCTCTCGAACTATCTGCCTGATGTGCGTGAAGATTTTCTGCTACATGCTCTGCAAGGGATATGGTTCCAATGTGATGGTGCACCTCCACACTCTGGAATTAATGTGCGACAGTATTTGGACAGAACATTTCCAGGGAAATGGGTCGGACGTGGAGGTCCAGTTGTATGGCCATCACTTTCACCTGACCTAAATCCCCTGGATTTCTTCCTTTGTGGTCACCTGAAAGAGCATATGTTCTCTACTCTGCCAATGAATGTGGAAAAATAGGTAGCGCGTGTTCATACTGCTCTTGTTACTGTGGCTGCACCTTTGGTGCAAAGAGACCACAGCAGTATGATTCGGTGAGTTGCGCAATGTTTGGACATGGATGGGGGGTTGCTTTGAGCATCTGTTGTTCTAAGGACAACGTATTCTGTTGTGAAGGTCATGCAGTCATTAATACGGATAGTATTATTGTCGCTGGTTGCTAATGTGCGACGTCTGAACGCTCATATTACATGTAGTCATGTGACTAGGGCCTCCAATCAGGTAGACTGTTCGCGTATAAATGACAAGTAGGTGTTGTGTTATTGCACTGTGCTGTCATCCTTAGCATTTCGAAACTAATATTGTTTTTGTAGTTATTCTGTCCCATGACAGGTGATTTGTTTCAACTGTCTATTTCTTATTTGTCTAACCATGTATTTGTTATGTTCAGTGTTACAAAATGTAAATTTTGGATATGGGTGACCTAAGAAATGGCGTATATTACAGAATAAAATGTCAGAATGAAATTAGCGAATAAAAAAATGCACCCCAACCCAGGATCGAACCCTCGACCTCCTGCATGCTAAACCAAAACTTTATACACTGCACCAACTGCACAGTACAACTAACATGTGCTGACAGAGGTAGTCACCATACATGTGGATAAGTGTTGCCAGATTGCCACTTTCTAACGTCCTTTTTCTGCCGGATGTACTCATCAGACGAAAATTTGGGAGACATTTTTTTATCGCTGGCATGTGAGGAGTCGCACTGCGAAGCCCGAGTGCGCGAATTTAACTTTACCCTGTATATCCAATGTTCTGCTGACACGTGATCACGTGTCAACTGCAATACACTATTTCTCAGCTTTGCTGGCTTCACCACTTATTTTCCCCAACTTGGTTTCTCTGCACAGCAATCCATCCTGTATACAAAACTATGGCTGTTTACTAAACTGCTTACATTTACTATGTCTTCTGTGCTGTCTGCCATTACTTCCTATTTGTAACACTGCTGCTTTCCTACTGAATCTGTCTGCACACCCATTAATTTTTTTAGTGTTTATGTATGGCCTCAAATCAAAATCACTAAATTGCTTGATCATATTATCAAACTACTAGATAGATCCTTCAAACCCAGCAACCATTTCAACACTGCACGATCCATTAACACTCGAAACTTTTCCCAAAGACATAACATTTGAGGAAGGTGACCCCATAGATAAGGCTCAATATTCCCTTTCCATCATGGAGTAATTCTTCTCTGCTGATTTCATTTGCCTTGAATCATAGGGTACCAGCTGTTCTATTTCCTCCATTTCTTGAGACAACACACAACCAAGAGCATGGTTGGAAGCATTGCATAACAGAATAAATTTCTTATTGAAATTTGGAAACATCTA
Organism: Schistocerca cancellata; assembly: GCF_023864275.1. Taxonomy (NCBI): domain Eukaryota; kingdom Metazoa; phylum Arthropoda; class Insecta; order Orthoptera; family Acrididae; genus Schistocerca; species Schistocerca cancellata. The sequence goes on along the minus strand of NC_064626.1, from coordinate 724,108,180 downwards.
GATTGGACTCGATATTAAAGCTTCTTTCAGTTTCTCAAAAGCATGTTGACAATCCTCTGATCAAATAAATTTTGAACATTTCTTTAGCAATTGCATCAATGGTCTGGTGACATACGCAAATCCTTTTACAAAACTCCTGTAAGAGTTTGTGACTCCAAGAAATGATTGTAGTGGCTCCACTGATTCATGTACAGAAAAGTCAAATATGGCTTTAACCAACCTCAAGTCTGTCCTTGCCCCCTTCCTTACTAATTATGTGACCAAGGTACACCAACTCTTTCACACAAAATTATACTTCTCCTTGTTGTTGTTGTTGTGGTCTTCAGTCCTGAGACTGGTTTGATGCAGCTCTCCATGCCACTCTATCCTGTGCAAGCTTCTTCATCTCCCAGTACCCACTGCAACCTACATCCTTCTGAACCTGCTTAGTGTATTGATCTCTTGGTCTCCCTCTACGATTTTTACCCTCCACGCTGCCCTCCAATGCTAAATTTGTGATCCCTCGATGCCTCAGAACATGTCCTACCAACCGATCCCTTCTTCTAGTCAAGTTGTGCCACAAACTTCTCTTCTCCCCAATCCTATTCAATACCTCCTCATTAGTTACGTGATCTACCCACCTTATCTTCAGCATTCTTCTGTAGCACCACATTTCGAAAGCTTCTATTCTCTTCTTGTCCAAACTAGTTATCGTCCATGTCTCACTTCCATACATGGCTACACTCCATACAAATACTTTCAGAAACGACTTCCTGACACCTAAATCTATATTCGATGTTAACAAATTTCTCTTCTTGAGAAACGCTTTCCTTGCCATTGCCAGTCTACATTTTATATCCTCTCTACTTCGACCATCATCGGCTATTTTACTCCCCAAATAGCAAAACTCTTTTACTACTTTAAGTGTCTCATTTCCTAATCTAATTCCCTCAGCATCACCCGACTTAATTTGACTACATTCCATTATCCTCGTTTTGCTTTTGCTGATGTTCATCTTATATCCTCCTTTCAAGACACTGTCCATTCCGTTCAACTGCTCTTCCAAGTCCTTTGCTGTCTCTGACAGAATTACAATGTCATCGGCGAACCTCAAAGTTTTTTCTTCTTCTCCATGAATTTTAATACCTACTCCGAATTTTTCTTTTGTTTCCTTTACTGCTTGCTCAATATACAGATTGAATAACATCGGGGAGAGGCTACAACCCTGTCTCACTCCTTTCCCAACCACTGCTTCCCTTTCATGCCCCTCGACTCTTATAACTGCCATCTGGTTTCTGTACAAATTGTAAATAGCCTTTCGCTCCCTGTATTTTACCCCTGCCACCTTCAGAATTTGAAAGAGAGTATTCCAGTCAACATTGTCAAAAGCTTTCTCTAAGTCTACAAATGCTAGAAACGTAGGTTTGCCTTTTCTTAATCTTTCTTCCAAGATAAGTCGTAAGGTCAGTATTGCCTCACGTGTTCCAACATTTCTACGGAATCCAAACTGATCCTCCCCGAGGTCGGCTTCTACCATTTTTTCCATTCGTCTGTAAAGAATTCGCGTTAGTATTTTGCAGCTGTGACTTATTAAACTGATAGTTCGGTAACTTTCACATCTGTCAACGCCTGCTTTCTTTGGGATCGGAATTATTATATTCTTCTTAAAGTCTGAGGGTATTTCGCCTGTCTCATACATCTTGCTCACCAGATGGTAGAGTTTTGTCATGACTGGCTCTCCTGAGGCCATCAGTAGTTCTAATGGAATGTTGTCTACTCCCGGGGCCTTGTTTTGACTCAGGTCTTTCAGTGCTCTGTCAAACTCTTCACGCAGTATCTTATCTCCCATTTCATCTTCATCTACATCCTCTTCCATTTCCATAATATTGTCCTCAAGTACATCGCCCTTGTATAAACCCTATATATACTCCTTCCACCTTCCTGCTTTCCCTTCTTTGCTTAGAACTGGGTTGCCATCTGAGCTCTTGATATTCATACAAGTGGTTCTCTTCTCTCCAAAGGTCTCTTTAATTTTCCTGTAGGCAGTATCTATCTTACCCCTAGTGAGACAAGCCTCTACATCCTTACATTTGTCCTCTAGCCATCCCTGCTTAGCCATTTTGCATTTCCTGTCGATTTCATTTTTGAGACGTTTATATTCCTTTTTGCCTGCTTCATTTACTGCATTTTTATATTTTCTCCTTTCATCAATTATATTCAATATTTCTTCTGTTACCCAAGGATTCCTATTAGCCCGCGTCTTTTTACCTACTTGATCGTCTGCTGCCTTCACCACTACATCCCTCAGAGCTACCCATTCTTCTTCTACTGTATTTCTTTCCCCCATTCCTGTCAATTGTTCCCTAATGCTCTCCCTGAAACTCTCTACAACCTCTGGTTCTTTCAGTTTATCCAGGTCCCATCTCCTTAAATTCCCACCTTTTTGCAGTTTCTTCAGTTTCAATCTGCAGTTCATAACCAATAGATTGTGGTCAGAATCTACATCTGCCCCAGGAAATGTCTTACAATTTAATACCTGGTTCCTAAATCTCTGTCTTACCATTATATAATCTATCTGAAACCTGTCAGTATCTCCAGGCTTCTTCCATGTATACAGCCTCCTTTCATGATTCTTGAACCAAGTGTTAGCTATGATTAAGTTATGCTCTGTGCAAAATTCTACAAGGCGGCTTCCTCTTTCATTCCTTCCCCCCAATCCATATTCACCTACTATGCTTCCTTCTCTCCCTTTTCCTACTGACGAATTCCAGTCACCCATCACTATTAAATTTTCGTCTCCCTTCACTACCTGAATAATTTCTTTTATCTCGTCATACATTTCATCTATTTCTTCATCATCTGCAGAGCTAGTTGGCATATAAACTTGTACTACTGTCGTAGGCATGGGCTTTGTGTCTATCTTGGCCACAATAATGCGTTCACTATGCTGTTTGTAGTAGCTAACCCGCACTCCTATTTTTTTATTCATTATTAAACCTACTCCTGCATTACCCCTATTTGATTTTGTATTTATAACCCTGTAATCACCTGACCAAAAGTCTTGTTCCTCCTGCCAACGAACTTCACTAATTCCCACTATATCTAACTTTAACCTATCCATCTCCCTTTTTAAATTTTCTAACCTACCTGCCCGATTAAGTGATCTGACATTCCACGCTCCGATCCGTAGAACGCCAGTTTTCTTTCTCCTGATAATGACGTCCTCTTGAGTAGTCCCCGCCCGGAGATCCGAATGGGGGACTATTTTACCTCCGGAATATTTTACCCAAGAGGACGCCATCATCATTTAATCATACAGTAGAGCTGCATGTCCTCGGGAAAAATTACGGCTGTAGTTTCCCCTTGCTTTCAGCCGTTCACAGTACCAGCACAGCAAGGCCGTTTTGGTTAATGTTACAAGGCCAGATCAGTCAATCATCCAGACTGTTGCCCCTGCAACTACTGAAAAGGCTGCTGCCCCTCTTCAGGAACCACATGTTTGTCTGGCCTCTCAACAGATACCCCTCCGTTGTGGTTGCACCTACGGTACGGCCATCTGTATCGCTGAGGCACGCAAGCCTCCCCACCAACGGCAAGGTCCATGGTTCATGGGGGTGACTTCTCCTTAATCAACATTAAATTTCTCTCTCTCAGTCTAAGGAATACTTCCTTCCATTCTGCTCCATATCAGTCGCAAAGATGATTGTTCATCAAGATATAGCATGCACTGACATGGTTTCAATCCTCTGAGAACTCTGTCCGATGCCCTTTGAAATGTCACAGGTGCATTTTTCAATCTGAAATGCGTCCCCTCAGTGAAGAAAGTGCTGTTTTTGGTTAGGCCTCTCAAGCAACATCTAGCTGACGACAGCCACTCCTTACATCCACCGCTGAAAAATATTCTGAGAGAAAAAAATCGCAAAACCAAAAAATAATTACCGTAGAGTGATTAAATTCCTGAATACATTTGTCTAGGTAACATGTTTAAGTGATTAACACTGCAACATCACAGGTTAATGTAAGCGCGAGATAAGCCACTGCAAATGTGAAATGCTGGTACATTAATAACCTGTGTAACAGCAGAAATTTAAATGCAAGCATGCAAATATCCATGTATTATGTTTTATAGATGCCAGATGTCAGCTTGTGGGATGAAGTTTCACACATGGTTAATGCTGTTTGTGGATGACACTGGAGATATCGTACGATGATGTCCCATGTGGGCTCAGTATCTGGTGCTTGAGTAGGCCAAGACACATGTTGACACTCTATAGAGCATGTTGGGATACAACTGTGGTATGTGGGCAATCCGATTGGAAAATACTCCCTGGAATGCTGTCCATGAATGGCAGCACAACAGATCAAATCAGCAGACTGATGTACAAATTTGAAGTCAGAATGCATGGGATAACCACGAGAGTGATTGTGCTGTCATATGAAATCGCACCCTCCCATTGTGTCTAGCATATAGACAGGTTGGTTGCATGCCCTCAACTGGCCCACTCCTAACCAACACACACCCTCATTGGCACCGAGGCAGAACCAGCTTTTGTCAGAAAACACAGCAGATCTCTATCCTGCCTCCAAGAGCTCACACTTGACACCACTGAAGTAGCAAACAGCAATGGCTTGGGGTCAGTGGAACACATACTGCAGGGTGTCTGGCACATAGTTGTCCTGGAAATAATTGATTTGTAACAGTTCTTTGTCACTGTAGTGCCAACTGCTGCTCAAATTGCTGCTGCAGAAGCAGTATGATGCACCAGAGCCATTCGCCAAACAAGATGTTCTTCCTTCTCGGTTGTGCCATGTGGCCATCTGTAGCCTGGTCTTCCTGCGACCATACAGTCTCATGATCACCACTGTCAGCAATCTGTACAGTGGGTACATTCCTGCGACAACTTTCTGCAATATCGCAGCAGCAATATGCAGCTACTCATAGCCCTACAACATAACCTCGTTAAAACTCAGCAAGGTGTTGATAATGGCGTCTTTGTTGACTTAAAGGCATTTTTGACTAACGTCAACTCACTGCATCGAATCTCAAAGATAACTCATGATCGTTACAATGTATACTTAAAGCAATCCGTTTTGCATCCTCCTAGTGGCACTACTAGTGCCACTCTTATCTGACCAGTGCAAAATCTCAATGACATCATCTTTCAGACGTAGGAACATGCCTACCAACTTCTGTTTATGTCACATTCTTGATGTTATCTCTCTTTTTCTGTCAGTGTACTTGCAATGGCCTAACTAGTTTATGGTTTCTGTAATTTTTGGCAATGGGTAGTCATTCGTCATAGCCTTGGAAATCAGATGTTAATAATTGCAACAAAACCTAATTTTTGTGGTCCAGCTGCTTATTGCTTCAGCACAATAACATTTCTGGCCACCATGGGCTATTACTTTCCTCAATAATTTCACGAATCCGCTGCAAGTAGCTAGTGACACTGTATGGTTTGCAGTAAACTGGTGATTCATTTCCTGTTGGCATCCAATGCTGTGTAATATGTGTCAATGGCTGCGGCCCTTTTAGAAACAACAAAGCCCTGAATTTCAAGAATAATTCTTCCATTCACTACGTATCACTCCATTTTGGGTGCTTCACTTTCCTCAATGCAGTTTCAATGGTATTTGGTGACTGTCCAAGGCCGCCACCCCTTGTGTTCCACTCTTCCTGCACCAGGATATCCATTTGGTGCTCAACCACCTCTTTTCAACTTTAAATCATTGGCACTGAAATTATCCACAAAATAGGTACCATTTTTTAACATCATCTATCTCCTGTACATGTAAAACACTTCTTTTCACTAAGCAACCTACCTGATTCAATACTTCATTTACTTTCAACAGTTCCACCACACACAACATACTTAACAGTAAGTCAGACGCAACATTAATCCAAAGCATTTCTCATGCATGGCACAATCTCTACATATTATCTGAACTGAACCACACCTAGGCAGAAATCCATACTGCAATCTATGATGTGGTGGGTTCACTTGCTATGTTCCACCAGATATCCAATGGCAGCCAACACATTCACCCTTGTCCAATATCCTGCAATTCTTCTTCCCTGCTATTCCTCTGACTCCACAATCCACCTTGGCATATAATTTCACAGCACTTAATTTTACTGCGAGTGCCCATAGGTGAACTTCAGACTCCCATTGGCATTTAACGTCTGTCTCTTTCCCGGTCCTCTACCTCTGAAACTAGAGTTTCCATTATGCTGGTCTCTATTTCTACTTCCACTGTCCTGTGGTCAGTGACTATGCTTCCGCACATGCCCCATCTTTTCACATCCATAACACCTTATGTTTGCTGAAAACACTGTCCGTCCAGCACGCAGTCCACTGGACGTGTCATTTTCTCGCATTCTACTGCCAATCTCCAATTAATTGGAGCCCGTCCGAAATCTCCTTGGCATTTCCGAAGGCAACCTGCTTACAAATGTATCAAGCCCCTTGTAAAATTACTTTATGCCTCAACCCTTAAGTAGAGTCATTAATCTTTCTTATCATAGCCACAAATTCTTGTACTGATTCCATATGCTTCTTCATTACAATGCCCAACTGTTCTCTAAAAGTCTGCACTGTTTTGCATTGTATGCCTGTGAACTAACCTCTTTCTAAATTCCTCAAATGTTCCAGCTCCCTTGAGACCCTCCATATAACCTGCATAAGCTTCCACTCCCCCAATTAATCTTAATTGTACTATTGTAAAAAGTTCTGCATCAGACCACTCTTCCATTTCTGTCAAATTCCTGAGATCCTCCACAAGCACTTGCACACCCTCTGTTGATTTACTAGAGAAAGGAACTACTAAACTTGTGGCTGCCAAATCCATATTTCACTGTGGCAACTGTGCTTGTACCAGACTATGTAACTCCATTTTATTTGCTATCAGTTGCACTACTTTATCCAACAATATATGAACTGCTTCTGGTTCCAATACTCCTTGCGTCCCTGATTCTGCCAAAGGTTTGCCCTTCTCAGCACTCGCTTTGAAACATCAATAATTACATCACTGAGGCATCCAGCAGCTTCCTGTTTATGCATGTCATGAGCAGTGTCATCAGGGAATGGCACCAGCCGAGCAGTGGTGCGTGATGTAACAGTCTCTGCTAGTAGTGACTCTGGTCCCGGTGGCCAGTTATGGCTGCAAGTGTGTTGGTGTGACTCACCTTGGTGCTGTCCAGCAGGCAACGGGCAGGTGACATAATGGCTGTGACCCACTGCTCCATAAGGATGATTGGCAAGCTGCTTCCCAGGACCGGGGCTGGACTGGAGAGATGGTGGCTACGGCTCCTATACTATCAGGATAGACTGCCTTTCACAGAGTTAAACTGTGTTCCATGAACAGCATTCCAGATGGTGCCCCTAGCATCACAGCTCTGTTGTTGCAGAGCTGTGATACTAACCCAAGTGACTTTAGTACAGAATGGCTAAGTATTTATGCACTTTCGAGCTGTGCTTGTTTGGGCTTTGCTGTGCCTTACAGCATGTGTACTAAACATTTCTGCAGCTGCCGATGTCAAAACTCTTCACCTTCAACTGCATAGGTACTGCTGTGTCAACAGTTTCCACGCCTTTCCAGGCTAGCTCACCTCACAACATTGTGACGGCTATGTTACATTTTGTAAAGCATAACACCGGCGCTTGTCTGTGGCTGGCACTGCTGCAATCCGTTTCCAACTCTGCATGTTTCTGAACTAATATGGTTGGTACACTACAGTATCAATCATCAGCTCATCCCTAACAAAATCTCCTTGCTTGTGTACAATGCTTTCTGTATGTCACCTCCAGCATATGAAGGATTACTGATCTTCTACATATCAGTGCCAGCAATTGTACCAGAGGACAGAAAATGGGAGAACAACAGGAATAACAGTTGTGTTTGTGGAGAGAAGCTATAAAAGAAAAATAAATAAAATATTTGTGGATGAAAGACTGATAATAAATGCAGCACCACTATGAAATATCACAATACAAACGATATGCTCTCAAAATCAAGAGTACTTTTAATTAGAACTGGTCTGTGGAGAAACATATAATTTTTTGTGTTTGGCAAATATTATTGAGGAGTTCTTTAAAAGTTTGATCAAATGCAAATCTGAAGAACTGTGAAGGTTTCTGTAACAAACCATCTTTCTCATCAGAAAGTGTTAGTAGTACTAATGCTCTGAGGGTTCCGTACAAACTTAATTATGTATATAGAAAGATACAGATAGTTCATCTATAGATTCTGATGAGTGAGTTTGCAAGTACCAAAAAAATTGTGATATAAATGGTACAGTAGTATATTTTGATTGCACTGACTTAGAAGCTTGAAATTTTTGCACTGCCAAGTGACCACAGACCTCAGTATTTGATATAAATTTCAACTTGATACCTCAACTGGTTCCTGGAAAAATGGTGTCTTAACAGGCAAGCAGGCAGACAAACAGATAAGAAACGAGAAAAAAATGTTTTCTTAATGTGACATAATTACAAATTAATGATTTTTTAAGTTTTTCCTTTACCTGTACTGTGGAACATTGTTTCTTGCTAAATTTCATGATCCTCAGTCAACAGGACATGTCCTGTAGATATTGATTAGTGAGTTTTAAGTATCAAGATGTGTGACATAAATGGTCATATCATATATTTTTACTGCATTGACATAGAAACTTAAATTTTTTACACTGCCAACGGAACACAGACCTTAGTATTTGACAGAAATTTCAGTTTGATACTTCTACCTGTTTCCGTGAAAAAGAAATCTTAACAGAAGGACAGACAGACAACAAAATGATCCTATAAGGTTTCTGTTCTTACTGAATGAGATGTGAAATCCTAAAAAAAGAGGTGATTTCTACAAGTAATGTATATTGAAAGAGCTCATGCAGTATGAAATATAATAAATTTAGGTGTTTTCACAAAATAGTGCAATATCTTATGACCTCTTCCCCTTTTTGCAGTTCATTCTATGCAGTCTGCAAGGTTCAAGAGAAGAACTGATGTACGAGCAGAAAAAACATGACTTATCAAGCTTTTCACGATCAGCTAAATCAATGTAAATCTCTTAGCACCCGGTAAGGGGACTAGTGCATTTTCTTTCCAGCCTGTTCAGTCCTTCGACAGTGTACTAAAAACAAACCAAATACTTTAACTTAATATGCCCTCGCTCTAATTGTCATTATAGCAGGCATCACATTACAGGTAGTAGTGATGCATCCATGGACAAACACAGTGTTTGTTGACAATGTCACATCGTCTCTTCAGCTGCCCCCCCCCCCCTCTCCCCCCTTTCTTTTTTCCAAAAAAGTGCAGTTTACAGAAGATATTCCTCTACGAACTTATGTATCTTAGGATTGTGGTGTTACACATAACTCTAGCAGAGTGATGTGTCTCCCTACATAAAACTGTCAGTCACCGGGCAATGCTACAGTAGTGTATCATCCCAGGAATGAAAAAGATAAGTTAATTCCATTATTTTGACCTTTCATTTGGAGCTGTTAGCTCTTATTCTGAATTCAAATCTTGTTCTTAGGGTTCTCAACTTTAATATGGAGGGTAAAATATTTGTTGTATGAAGATTACTGTAATAGTTTTGAAGAAAGCAACTGAACACACTCAGAATGATATTTAGTAGTCACTGTTTGAGATGAATCTAAACTTTGAAATACAACAGGAAAACTCCATATTACAGGAAGAACCTGTAACTTCTTGAGCAATACGTACATTAAATGGTAGGTTTCGTTGAGCATAATGTAGGTGGCAAATTGCCATGCAGCAGCTATGTCAGGTAGGTAAGTGAGCACTGGGAAGTGCTCTGAGTCACTGCAACAAGCCATGAGAGGAGGTGAGGGTCACTATCCAGTGAGCTGCTGGGCAGACACAACTTGGAATTTCTGTGTTGTTTAGATAAACTGTACCATCACAGACCTGGGAATTCTGAGCAATGTGACTGTGGTCTGACTGTGCTAAAACTAAAGGCATTGAATATTCACTAAAAACTTGAAAACCAGTTCCAAACGAGCTAAAAAAATCTGATGACAGAGTTTAAACAACAACAGAAAGACGAATTTCATAAAACTATTACCACACCTATAAACCAAATACTAACAAAGTTATTAACACTTATGTGCAAAAATGTTTGGCTTATGACAACAGTAACATAAGTTACAGACACACTAGATATGTGTGTGACAGGTCGGTGGGTAGGTCTTTGAGTTAAGCTATAAAGTGACTGTATTTATCTTAATATTGAACAATAACTCTAATTGTTACAAATAATTTATTTAATATTTATTGAAACAGAGCCAAAACAAAGACTTCTCCCCTGATATATAATAGATTAGCATCAGCATGGATGATGTATCCTGTTCTCCTAATTTTTTTATGTTTCTTTAGTAAGAATCTTAAAAAGTTAGTGGTTTTAAGATGTCTGAGTAGCACAGTGTAGCAGTGGCAAGCTGAATAAAGACACGAGTCTGATCACCTCTTGCCATTCTCCATTCTGTCTTAAGATGTACAAAATATTAATAAAAGTTGATTATGCTGTAATATTTAATGTGCAATAAAACGTTATCAGGCTGAAAATTATCTCCTTCTTTTTCTTTTGTCTTTACCCCGTATACCTGCTTGGGATTGGCATGGTTATTATCAGATTTGGCAACATTTATATTACAGGGAGGCCAGATGCCCTTCTTATCATTACTCCTTTTGCACCCCCCCCCCTCCACCCACAATGGAATTTGTGTAATGCAACTGCCTGCATGTAGTGTTATCCATGTAAAAGCGTGTGAACGTTTTTGAAGTGTTCGCAAATCATATAACTAAGGTGAGTACCAGCCTGGTATTGGCCTAGTCAGGTATGGGAAACTGTCAAAAACCACATTAGGCTGGCTGGCATGCTGGCCCTCATTATTAATTCAACAGCTGGATTCGATCCGGGACCAGCATGCCTACCCGAATCCTGGAAGCAGCATGCTAACCCGTGTGTCTATCCAGACAGAATGTCTGCAGATTGTTTAGAAATGTATATTATGTATGTCTGAAATATGTAAAGATTGTAAAATATGTACTCATTATAATGGTGGTCTAGTTTTAAGATGCTCCCTTGGCTGCAATGGTTGGTCACAAAACAGAAGTTCTATATATGCACACAGAGCAGGGGTTATGGTCTTTTGATGTTTATGTCTTGTTGGGTAAGGTTTGCATGGCTGTGGAGCTGTGTAAGTGTTGGTTCAAAACACAGAACTATTTTGATGTGCCCCTAGTCACAACTTACGAATTTTTCAGTGTAGCAGTTCAGGCCTCACAAAATATTTATACATTAAGCATCCGATGGTCATTTAACAAAAAACTGATCTCATGTGAATCTGATTTCACAATATTTATCTTTTGACATGTTTTCTAGGTTTTCTTTCTTTAACCTGTTAAATCTGGAATTTGGTCCAGTATGTTTTGAACTGATTTTGCAAGTTTTTATACACTTGGTAAAGAGGTAACTCGAGAAAGAGAAGAAGATGAAAAAGAAGCAGACAAGGCACTGCACAGGCAAACCTATGTATTCATGGTTAATTCATACTGCTGTGGGCTGCGTGTCATCCATCTTAGTGTAGTAGCTGTAGTGGTTGGCTAGTGATGTGCAGAACAGTTTTTATTCCTTCCTCCTGCAATTTGTCATTTAACATATATGATTTGTGGAATATTCTGAGATTTACTTATTTATGGAATACAGGAATTTGCAAGAACATTTTAAGTAAGAATAAACAGGATCACTGTCTGCCGAGGCAGGTTGTTCAGCTTAGTGTGTACTGTCAATAAACGTGACACGATTGGTGGAGACATTGTGTGCCTCACATACTAACACTGCCATAGCTCCACAATCATGCCACACAAATGCTGTCACTTTCATGGGCAGAAACCTGAGTACAAATAGTACACTTCTCCTATGGTCCACACTATCATAGTACCAATGGATGCAAAAGCATAGGTTAGTCAGATACCTACCAGGTGTCCAGCAGTGTTTCTGAAAGATGCTGGCCAGGACTCGACAAAATGACTAAAGGGATTCCAATTTCAAAGGTAAGATAACAAGATGAGTACTGCCCGTATCTGCTTTTATTTGGACAGAGCAGCCTAGCAGTAGTCTGAGAAAAATGAGGAAAACCTCAAGATCTGGGATAAACTTACACCAAAGTTAAGAAAACATTTGGTGACAATTGGCTGAAAGTTTGTATAGTCAAAAAATAACAGAGGATACATGTGCCAGTGGGAGATGACACACCAGTATTTTAGTGCTGTATCATATAGTGTACTCGAATTTGAAGAAAATGGTAAAGTTCCACATGAAATGAAGCATGTGTCAGGGAACACCTAACAAGTGCTCCTTTGAAGGATGTAACCCTAACACAAGAATACTCTCCTCCACAATTGATACACTCCTCCCAATGCCGTTTCCACTTCTGGAAGCAGTCTTGGCATGCCTCTTGCTATATCATGTAAAGAGCCGTCTGCGAATTATCTTTTACCTCATCTATCATTGCGAATATTCATCCTTTCAATGCTTTTTTTTTTTTGGTGCAATAGTCACACACCAAGGGGGTGAATAAGCAGGTGTGCTATCATGATGCAAAAGCCATGAATTGTCTCACCACATTTCAGGCTGTTTCCTTCTCACATTTTCTTGCAGGCGTCACAACAAATCCTGATAGTACCATCGATTTAAAGTTTATCCCTGTGGCATAAATTCATGATGAACTAAACCTTCAAAGTCAAAGAAAACTATCAGCATGGCTTTGACATTTGACCTGACCTAATGTACTTTTTTTTGGTCTTGAAGAACCTCTCCCAACCCAATGTGAAGATTGAACCTTGGTCTCAGCATCATAACCATAGATCCACATCTCATCACCAGTTATGATTCTCGTTCTCATACGCGTGATCCAAAAGTTCTTCACGGATTGTAAGGCGAAGATCTTTCTGGTCTTGACTCATGAGCCATGGGATGAACTTGGCAGCAACACAATGCTTTCCAAGATGCTGTGTCAGGATTTCATGACATGATCCAACTGAAATGTTGCATTCTTCTGCAGTCTTTCGGACTGTGAGTCTTTGACTGGTATGCAAAATTTCGGCAAAATTTAATGCAGATGCATTGCTCCTCTAACTTTGCTGTCTCGAAATTTGCAGACTGTGCAACACAGCATTTTACTCAATACCGCACTGAACAATAACTAACAGACATATCAACAATGAAATTTCCGGCAGTTACACAGTAAACACAGGGGTGTGCAGGGATGCCAACTGCATTTCGCTTCAACACATTGTTGGTGCAAAATTACAAATGTTCTGGAATTTTCTAAATAGACTTTGTACATCGAGGTAGCACACAAGGCATTCAACAGACTTCTAAATTTTGTACCAATGGCAGTCATGGAAGACCATCAGGACCTCCCATGGCTAATATGGCAAATTGTAGATGAGGAGATATGGAGTTTTATTATGTCTGGTACTGTTGAAAGCAAATTACCAATAGTAGCACCACTGAATGCTGAAATTCAGTCAGGAGGTAGCAGAACTAATTCAACAAGTGGTTTGTTGATCGTTGGTACAGATCTCTGTATGGCAGGCCAATTTGAGGAATGGAGTCAAAGAACGTGCAATTATGTCACAATCATCAGACACCATTCAATGTTCTCAATGACACATACAAAATTGGCTCACTTGTCAATTCGATTGCTGTGTACAATAATGGACATTTTAGGAACAGAAGACAACACACGGGTTTGTTTCTACTGTGAAAGCCCTGGACACATCATATTTTGCTGTAAAGAAAGAATGAGGGTGTTCAATGATTATTATGCCATATGAAATCATACAACAGAGCAATTCTATGTGTGGCAATAAAGTGCATATGATTACAGCTGATCCATGGAATTAACTACATTGCCCTACTCTGATGTCACTCTCCAGTGTGCCACAGTTATTTCTTACCACAGATGAATGTGCTCCATGGAAAGCAGTGACAGCCTCACCAAAGACCAAACCATCAAGGCAATATTTAATTCTGGAGTATCATTTTCTGTGATGTCTGACACTTATCACCTCTATCTATAGAAGACTATGTGACAGATTCAGATGCAATTGTGCTTCAGGTTGCAATTGGAAAATAAATCCATTTGGAAGAAATCTGTTTTTTGTGAGAATAGCTATTAATGATAGAATCATACAATGGGAACTCCAGGTTGGAACACCAACAGGTACGGAAAAGATAGATTGCTACTTACCATAAGTATGACATGTTTACTTGCAGAAAGACACTACCAAAGGACACTTACACATTAGCTTTTGGCCAAGTCTTCACCAGAAAAATAAACACAAACATATATATTCATTCACACAAGCAAGCACCTTAGACCATGTCCAACAATGATAAGCCTAACATTTAATACATGGAACTTTATGCATTTGAAAAATCTAGCATACCACTGTTGATTCTTGTGAATAATGAACTTTTGTAAAAATGAAATGAAATGTACATGGTTCCTCGACTTCCTCTTCTAAGCTGGTGACCTGGGTTGGAGAAGAGCATGCTGCTTGGCTCGATACTGTTTCTTGGGGTGATATTGCTGGGAGTTTGTATAGTGAAGTTCTCATAGTCAGATAGGCTACAAGTTCTATTAATTCTGTGATGTCTGTGTTCATCAAGGTATCCATAAGCCCCTCTCCATAAATCCTTTGACAAAACAGCCATAAAATCGTCATCTACCATTTCTCCCTCAACAACTGCTAAATCCCTTTACTACCTGGAACCAACGACTATTACAGTATCTGCCGCATTTTTACTCTTACAATAGTGTTTAGTTTACATCTACATAAATACTCTGCAAACCAGTGTGGGCTGCATAGCAGAGGGCACTTAGCCTTGTATTAACGTTAGAGTCTCTTCCTGTTCAAATCACGTATAGATAGTGGAAAGAAAGACTGCTTAAATGCTTCTGTGGGCAGTATAATTAGTGTACCTTGTCCCTATAGGAGTGATATGTAGGGTGCTGAAGAATATCTCAGCATTCTCCACTTAATACTGGGTCTTAAAACTTTATAGGTAGGCTTTTCCAAGATAACTGGGTCTTATCTTCAAGTTTTATTTCCGTAACAATTTTCCATCAGTCAAGTAAACCTGTGACTGTTCATGCCACTCCTATTTGTATTTCTTCAATACCCTATATTAGTCATACTTGGTAGGAGTTCCATACACTTCAGCAACATTCTAAGGCAGGAAGTACAAGTTATTTATAAGCAATTCCTTTTGTAGTCTGATGGCTTTCCCCCAGTATCCTGTCAATGAACTGACATCTGCCATCTGCTTTAGCTACAACTGAGCCTATGTTATCCTTCAATTTCGTATCCCTAAAAAATGTTAGACTCGTGTATTTGTATGATTTTGTGGGAAGTTATGAGGTCACTGGACACTGTGAGGTGCAGCTAAAACACAGTTCGCTACACACACTCCGCAATGTTGTGTTCCATGAAGTGTCACTGGATGCAGATTATGCTTCCAGTATGTGAAGGTAAATGGCAACTGGGAGCCATTGATGAAACCTAACACACTGAAGGGACAGGAGTGAAGAGTTGATAAGCTGTAAGGGAAATCTTAATGGCCAAGAACAGCCTCCACTGCTATAGGTATAACATTATGTACAATCAGTGGCATAAAACAGGTGAAAATGAGTGTCCCAGAAGCTACAGACGACGGTAGAGTGTACGAGTAAAAATACAAACATTGAATGCTACTGGCTGGCACAGAACTCTTCCTTTTCAGAGGGGGCAGAACATCACTCTGCTTCTCCATAGATATATGTAAAGTAGACATATACCTGCATTGAGGGACCCACATGAAATAATTAACATACAATTTATTTTCCAACCAGGTAAGGCACTTTGATATGTGCCAAAGAATTAATTACTATAATTATTTCACTAAAAATATGGGTTAATAATGAATTTGAAATGGATATATTGCCACTCACCGTACAGAGAAGGTGCTGAGTTGTGAGCTGTGGACAGAGACAATGAAAAAGATTACCGAAATATTAAAGCTTCCAAAGTCCTTCTTTTACAGTTCTGCAGTACAAAACACACACACACACACACACACACACACACACACACACACACACACACACACTGTCTGAGAGCACTAGAGCCTGACCCGTGACTGCACTCAGAGACAGTGGCTGTGTCTGTGTAAGTTGTACTTGTGTATGTATTTTCTAGTGCAGGAGAACTTTGTTTGAAAGCTTTAATATTCTAGCAGTTTTTTTCATTGTGTCTGTCTGTGGCCAATGCTTTCTCCACATGGTGAGAAGCAATCCAACCTTTCCATAGTCTTGTTATTCCAACCTGGACTTCCCATTGTTTATCAATGAATTTGTTTGTTCTAAAATATGTGGTTCCATAGTTACTGATTTCTTTTCATGTAATCTCCTCCCTACACTATCAATTTGATTGTTGTTGGTTTATATTCGGAGCCAGTGGTTCCTTCTTCAGTCATAAGGGTTGAAGGGGAAGGAAGAAAGGTGAAGGAAAAGGACTTGAGAGGTCTAGGAAAAGTGGTAGATTTTTGGAAAGTCACCCAGAACCACAGGTCAGGGGAGACTTAGCATATGGGATGACAAGGAAGGACGGATTGTTGGGGACTGCATCAGACGAGATTTGAAAACCTAAGAGCTTAAAGATGGAAGACTGGTTAATTTGCAGACAGAAATGACTGCTTAAACATCATGCATGAGTTAATAGGAGTGACAAGCTAAGTGCATTGTACATAATGGATGTGGGAGGGGGGTGGTGAAAAATAGACGGGAAAGACAAGAAAGATATAGAAAACTAAAATGGAGTGAAGCAAAGAGTAGTTACAGTGAATAAATGCTGAGATGGAAAAAAAATTAATGTAAATTAGGGCCAGGTGAGTGGCGTGAACCAAGGACATGTTTTAACGTTCATTCCCACTTGTGGAGCTCTGAGAAATTGGTGTCTGGTGGCAGAATCCAGTGACGTGTGTGGTGAAACAGGTGCTGAGGTCGCGAATGTCAGGTTGTAGAGCATGCTCTTCAACAAGATATTGCGAGTTACACCCTCTGCCTATGCCCATTCATCCTAATTTGGCTGTAGTCTTGCTAATGATTGTAGGCAGAGGATGTATACTGGCAACTCGCAATATCCTGTTGCAGAGCATGCTCTACAACCTGACATTCATGACCTCAGCACGTTTCACCACACACGTCATCTGGATTCGTCTGCCAGACACCAGTTACAACTCTGTAGGTGGGAATAAGCACTACAACATGTCTTTGGTTCTCGCCACCCACCGGGCCTTAATTTACATTAATTTCTTCCGTCTCAGCATTTCTTCACTGTAACTATTCTTTGATTCACTCTGTATCATTTTTATGTATGTTTCAATGTCTTTCACATATATTTTTCACTGTCCTCCCTCCCACCTCTGTTATGTACAATGCACATAGTGTTTGACTACTATTAACTCATGTATGATGTTTAAGCAGTAATCTCTGTCTGCATATTACCCAGTCTTCCACCTTTAAGCTTTCAGGTTTTCAAATCTCATCCAATGCAGTCCCCAACAATCAATCTTTCCTTCTCATTCTGTATAGTAAGTCTCCCCTGACCCGTGGTTCTGGGTGAATTTCCTGAAATTTACCACTTTTCCTAGACCTCTCCAGTCCTTTTCCTTCACCCCTCTTCCTTCCCCTTCAACCCATCTGGCTGGAGAAGGAGCGACTGGTTCCAAAAACTTGCATTTACAGCTGTCTTTTATGTGTGTGTTCTGCCAGCACTAAATGAGTAGATTTTTTATCTATCCAATTAAATAAAAGTGCACTGTATGTCTGCTTTCACTAGTGACTGTAACATATTCCTTTATACTGTTCTTGATGGTCACGCCAAGATAGCTGACCGAGACAAATGGTTTACAACTTCTGATATACTTACAACACTCCTACCTGTAAGTTTGTACACCTTTGAACACTACAGCACATTTCCTTATATCTAGAGATAACTGTAAGTTTCTGCAGCAGAAATCAATTCTCCCTGAACTAGGCAAGTTTTCTACTGTTGTTGCATCTCAGAGTCAGAGATTCTGACTGCATATGAACTACTGAAACTGGCTGATAACGCTTTTACATACATTGCAAATAGCGGTGATCTCATTCTCACTTCCCTGAATTCCTCTAACAACCTGTGACATACTGTATTTTTAACAGTTGAGTATTCCTATGCGAAGTCACACATCATAAGATTTTATTTAATTTGTTACATGAAAAGTGCATCACATCTCTGTAACCTTCATGAAAGCAGAGAATTGGGTATTGACCCTTACACTTCTACAAGATTCCCAAATCAATACAAGTGCACTTAGGGTGTTGATGGCCTTTCTGTTGCATGCTGCACTTGGGTCATTCCATGTCAAATCAACACACTTTAAATAAAAATTTGACCTCACCCTTTTAGATTTTGCTGAAAGTTGGTATACTTATAGTGGGTGCTGAAACTAAGAAAAATACCAAATTTCAAGTTTTTACCTCAAACCATTCCAGAAATACGGTCATTTAAACTTTTCAAAAACTGGCCAAAAACGTGTGGACAGACTTTTTTTTAAATTGCCTAGGAGCCGCCCTAATTGAGCTAGAGAGCTGGGAAAGGTGCCATTTTTCAGCATTTTTCATGCTCTTTCCAGTGATATACAACAAAACATAGCTTCTAATTAATAATCTTTTTCAAAATAATAATTAATATTTTGATTTAATTTTTTTTTTACAAAAAGTGCATAATTGAAAATTTTCAAAATATTGCCATAACTACTTCATACCGTTGTAAATCACATGGCAAAATATAAATGTGGGATAATGATGGGTTCATTGTAAAAAAAAATTATTCCGGATTCTTGTTTTTCATTAATAGCCATAGTTGGATCAAATTGACCTTTAACAAACAGGAATTTCATTAAAATATACTGAAATGTAAGTAAAAAAGTACTAGAAATATCAAAATATCACCTTCTTGAAACAAAACTAAACAACATTTTCTATAATTGATTGCTTATTTTTTTAGTTTCTTACAGTTTAAACTAATAGTCTATTAACTAGCAGAACGAAATGTTGAGTGTGGTACCTATAGCTAAGATTTAAATAAAGTGTGAGAAACTTGGTAGTAGATTATTGATGTAATACTTCTGCTCCAAAAATGCAGATTTCATTAGCACAGGCTTTAGCCACTGTATGAAGGCTGAGCATGCTTGTGTTCCTGTCTATGTATGCAGCAGGCTGTGAACAAGTTGAAACAAGCACAGTGCTTGATGTCTGTACAATCATTCAGAGACTGGAGCCATTGGTGAGTGGATGTAAGACTGATACCTTCTAAGGCTTACTGTGCCTATGGCGGTTTTAGTGCAAATCAATTGTTTCCTCTGTGTTGACCAGTTTGTATCTAGTATATTTAATAGTTTGTTTACAAGGGAGAGTTTATAAGTGGTTTTTGTATCAATATGGAACCAAGTAAAAAGTGCAGTGCTGTAAAAGTGCAGTGTTCTAATCCATTGAAGAAGTCAAATCATTTTATTAGAGACAGAAAAAAAAAAACTGAGAAATGGCACAGCATGGATGACCAAATTATTTCAAAATACCTAGTGGTGGCAGGATTTGTGATAGATGTAGGAAAGAGGTAACACATTGAAAAATACACCAGAGTCCATCAGTGATAAAAGTGTTGATTCTTCTGGATCAGAGATAATCATCCCAGACCAAGACCCTGACTTCACTGCATCTTCAGTGGTTGTTCAAACACTTAACACATCACTTCAAGAACTAGGTGAGTCCCCAATTGATAAGAAAAAAGTAACATCTAGGTGTTACGCCAAATCAAAAGTGAAAAAAATCTCATCAGTGACACGTAAACTTCTGTTGCTGCTGAAACGTCTTCATCAGCTACTGATACTGATGAATCCATTCTTCAAAGTCTCAAAATAAACTTTAATAATTCTATATGTAGAGAGAAAAAAAAAAAAAACTAATGATTCTTACAAGTTTACCTGAAAAGTGGAGTGTTAGGAAAATAATGAGAGAATTTAATGCTCCTAATTACATTGTTCGGCAGCCTAAAGAAATTTTGAAAGAGAAATGATTCATGGAAGGTCCAAACCAAACACCAGGGAAGTGTTTACCCACAGAAACTGTCAAAACTGTACATTCATTTTATGAAAATGATGAAGTTGGCCGGGCAATGCCAGGTACTAAAGATTGTGTGACAGTTACAGAAACAAGTGGAAGTAAAACAAAAATATCAAAAAGACTTATTTTGTGTAACCTTAAAGAAGCTTACAAACATTTTAAAGACAAGTTTCCTCAAATAAAAGTAGATTTCTCTAAATTTGTTGAGTTGAGACCGAAACATTGTGTATCTGTTGGATGGAGTGGCACACACACTGTCTGTGTGTGCACAACTCACCAAAACATAAAATTAATTACAAACTGCCTATTGGCTTCTGTCTTGGGTTCTCCGGCCGACATTCATATAATGATTTTACTGATGTTTCGCCAGCACAAGTGGCTGGCATTGTCAAAGCTTCACCCTCCATTGCTGGTGGTGAACTGGAGCCGAGCCTGTAGCCACAGACTATATGTACCAGGTGTGCCAATGTCTGGAGGCTTCTCTGCGGTCATTTCCGGTGTGGTTCTCCTCTTGTTACATGCGACGGTCGTTCGCTGCAGTACGAGAAGCCAGGATCTGTTTACCTTAAGGCTTTCCTCTTTCTTGTTGAAGCTGTTTGCGTGTTTTTGTATTTCTACAGCTTCTCTGAACAAGCGCGTGTGATAGTGCTTCTCTACAGCCAGAACTTCTGTGTCGGCGAATTTTATTACATGGTCGGTCTGACTCAGTGTGTGCTCTACCACAGCCGATTTCTCCACCTGCCCCAACCTGTAATGTTGCCTTATGTTCTTTGATTCTGGTGTTGATTGATCGTCCAGTCATTCTGACAAAAACTTTTCTGCATGTGCACGGTATACGGTATATTCCCGACACTGCAAGTGGGTCCCTTTTCTCCTTTGCCGATCTAAGACACTCTTTGATCTTCCTTGTCGGTTTGAAAATCGTCTTTAAGCCATGTTTGCGCAATATATGACCAATTCTGTCCGTCACTCTAGGAATGTATAACAGAAAGGCCGTACCCGACATTTCTTTATCTAATTCCTTACTTTGCCGAGTGTTTAGCTCTGTTATACTTCAAATGTAATTTGTGGAGTACCCACTGCTCCTCAGAACACTTTCCAGGTGTTGCATTTCGCATCTGAGGTGCTGCGGCTCACATATTCATCCTGCTTGCATTCCGAGCGTATTAATCATTCCTCTTTTCTGGCTCGGGTGGTGGTTTGATAGTTTGTGCAGGCATCGGTCTGTGTGTGTCGGTTTTCGATACACCCTGTGTCCTAGGTTTTTGCCATCCCTTGTGACTAGGGAATGTACCGTATACCGTGCACATGCGGAAAAGTTTATGTCTGAATGACTGGACGATCAATCAACACCAGGATCAAAGAACATAAGTAACATTACAGGTTGGGGCAGGTGGAGAAATCGGCTGTGGCAGAGCACACACCGAGTCAGACTGACCATGTAATAAAATTCGCCAACACGGAAGTTCTGTTTGTAGAGAAGCACTATTACATACACTTGTTCAGAGAAGCTGTAGACATACAAAAACACACGAACAGCTTCAACAAGAAAGAGAAAAGCCTTAAGGTAAATGGATTCTGGCTTCCTGTACTGCAGCGAACGACCATCGCAGGTAGCAAGAGGAGAACCACACCGGAAATGACCATGGAGAAGCACTCGGACATTGGCGGGCCAGGTACATATAGTCTATGGCCATGAGCTCAGCTCCAGTTCACCACCGGCAATGAAGGGCGAAGCTTTGACAATGCCAACCACTCGTGCTGGCGAAACGTCAGTAAAGTCATTAGATGAATGTCAGCCGAAGAACCTGAGACAGAAGCCAATAGGCAATTTGTCAACAATTGGCCATGAAAGCCTTAACAACTTTGCATAAAATTAATGATAGAAAATTCCAACCTAAATACAGTAACAAACAGCAGCTTAAACAATTATAAGCAGTGCACTGCAAAAATGGTTTGCAACCCATCATTGGTTGATTGCCACATAAGAAATGTGAATATTGCCCAGGAGAAACCGTCATACATAAAATTTTACAAGACTCCTTTGATGAAAACTTAATTGAACGAGTTCAGTTCCGACAGTGGATGTCAGTTGACCACTGTAATCTGGAAATTGTTCAGAAAACTTCTGAACAATTCATAGATTTATTTAGTAGTAAGATGTCTCCTTTGATTCGGCATGACTTCATTGCCAAGCAACAAGGAACATTCCTTAACTCCACAAGAGAAAATTTTATGGAATCTGAACTTGTTGTCATACATGATTTTTTGGAAAATTATAGTATAGTTCTACGGGATGAAGCTCAGAGTTACCACTGGACAAGACAACAGATTACCATTCATCCTTTTGTTATATATTACAAACAGGAAGACAAAATTGAGCATATGAGCTTTGTCAGTGTTTCCGATTGCTTGGAGCACAATACAGTTGCGGCTTACCCCTTTCAAAAGAAGCTTATTTCTTATCTAACAAATAAATTTCAAAAGCTTCCAAAAAAGATATACTATTATTCTGACAGTTCTGCTGCTTAGTTCAAAAATAAGAAAAACTTCCTGAACCTTTGCCTTCACGAGGAAGACTTCAACATAAAAGCTGAGTGGCACTTTTCAGCCACAGCACATGGGAAAGGGCCTTGTGATGGAGTAGGGGGTTCAGTTAAGAGACTGGCAGCTCGTGCAAGTTTGCAAAGGCCATACCAAAATCAGATCCAAACCTCACGAGGTCTATCTGAGTGGGCAGTAGATAATATCACAAATGTTGATTTTGCGTATTCCACTCAAGAAGACTATGCTGCTTCAGAAATATTATTAAAAAGCCGGCTTGAAGAGGCATTGACAAACAAAGGAACACAGCAATTTCATGCTTTCATTCCCAACACTACATCAAAATTAATAGTCAAAATACTTTTCATGTGATTTGCAGAGTTGGGAGAGGGAAGTAACTGCATCACCAGACAAACTGAAGTTACAAGATGTATCAGGCTATGTCACCACTGTATATGGCAGAAACTGGTGGATTGGGTAAATTTTAGAAAAAAAAAAAAAACAAAGAACCTGATAAAGTGAAAATAACTTTTCTTCATCCATATGGACCAGCTAAATCAGTCTCCAACCCTGCACATGCAGATGTCCTGTGGGTGTCAGTTGTGGATGTTCTCACAAAAGTAAATCCATTTACTCCGACAAGGAGAACATACATTCTTAATGAAAGTGATGTAAACTAAACCCAGTCGGCTTTATTGAAATGTAATCTGTGAAGTTCCAAGGCAATTTATTGGGAAACTGCTTTCAACTCAAAACTTAATTTTTGTCTCATGTTAGTGTTAATGTATATTTTATAGAAAGTTGTTTCAAAATTACTGTTAATACCTATTGTGTTAAATTTAGCTATGTATAGATACCTGTACTCAAAAACAAGCATTATGTATTTAATTTTTTTAATAGTTTCGTTCCAAACATAATGGACCAGAACTATTATGTAAATACTTGTATGTTTTCATACTTCATTTCAGTTTGTAGTTAATGCTCAAACTTTTTTGTTTTATCAGTTAATATACTGTTAGTTAAGTTGTATGAAATTAAAGTAAGCGATCAATTATAAAATATTATGATTAGTTTTGTTTTAATAAGGTGATGTTTTGATATTTCTAATACTTTTTTTACTTACCTTTCAGTAAATTTTAATGACATTCCTGTTTGTTAAAGGTCAGTTTTGTCAAAATATGGCTGTTAATGAAAAACAAGTGTCTGGAAAATTTTTTTAACAATGAACCCATCACCATCCCACACTTATATTTTGCCATGTGATTTAGAACAGTATGAAGTAGTTGTGGAAATATTTTGAAGATGTTCAATTATGTACTTTTTGTAAAAAAAAATTAAATCAAAATATTAATTAGTATTTTGGAAAAGGTTATTAATTAGAAGCTATGTTTTGTTGTATATCCCTGGAAAGAGCATGCAAAATGACACCTTTCCCAGCTCTCTAGCTCAATTACAGCAGCTCCTAGGGCAATTTAAAAAAAGTCTGTTCACACATTTTTGGCTGGTATTTGAAAAGTTTACATAGCCATATTTCAGGAATGGTCTGATAAAAAATTGAAATTTGGAATTTTTCTTAGCCTCAGCTAAGTATACTAAACTTCAGCAAAATCTAAAATGGTGAGATAAAATAGGGGTGTTGATTTGACATGGAATGACCCGGTGAACAATGGGAATTGGATAAAATGAATGCTGAATAGGACAATTAGACAATGTGGTGGAACCAATGAGAAAATAGCGTTCAATAAATACTGTCCTGATGCAGAGTGTACAAAATTATATAGTGGCATAATGGAATGATTTGTGCAGAATGTCATCACATGAAACAGAATGTTCTGTACACTTGAAATTGTGCTCTTGGGTTCCTACATAACAACAACCTCGGAAATCGGGACCTTTCAAAAATATCACACATTTTCAAAACTATCAATGGACTATGCTATGGATCAGTCCATCGTCACAGCCAATATCGGTCCATCACCACAGCCAGTTTTCTTATACTAATATTTGGCCGGTTGGTTGGTTTGGAGATTAAAGGGACTAAATTGCAAGTTACTCAAATTTGTTGGCTTCGTGAACTCATAACCAAATTGTAACATTTCATTCTAACCTAGATCCTGGGCTATGCAACAGATCAGTCCATTATCACAACCAGTTTTCCTCCAGTCACAGCCAAACTATAACATTAGAATATGAAACAATATTCCAAGAAATTTTGTCATATTCTGAGAAACATACAATGCAAGAAATAGTATGAAAGCCAGTACTCAACTTTATAATCTATGGGTTTTCAACCCCCAAATCTCAAATGTTAAGAGAGAGAAAGTCGAAACACACACGAGTATCATTCTGGAAATCCGATTTCTATAAGGCAGACTTTCATTCCTGTAGAAGTTAACAGACAAGGAAAAAAATGTTTTCCATGATTATATAACTTAATGATCTAGTGATGCATACTGTAATGCTGTAAATCAGATTTTTGAACCATCTTGGACCTTGTTCCACCATTTCACTATCAATATAAAAGTAGCTTGGTAGTCACAGTGTTTCAGAGACAATACATCACAAGTAGAGTTGTTTGATTAGTTAACAACACTAGCTCTTTGTTTTATAACCAACATTTGCCTGATTACTTATTTCATAAACATGTGGTGGTTAGTGGAAGCCTGCTGCTTCTTTCTTGCTATAAAATGAAAGTTAAATCATCATTTTAACTTTTCTTGTGTATGACACTTTAGACTTTCTGTATTTTTAGTGATTAACCATCAGTATATTATTTTGTATCAAAAGCTACCTGTCACCAGTACTGAAATTTCGCCGTATGAAGGTAAGAACTTGCCTGAAGTTCTGTCTCGTAATTTTACAATATATTATTTTTCCAACTCTGAATTGAGTTGGGAATAAAACTACTACAAGTATCTGATCTGAGAAGTTTTCACCAATGAAGTTGAAGCAGCCCTGCAATGTTATAGTATCATGGAGAATGTTCTCCCTGATGGGAGAGCATTCTTGGAGGCACTAATCCACGGCCAGCATAAAAAACACCTTGTCATCAGTCTTTCAACAACTTCGACAACTACTCACATGAATTAACCAACAACTATGGAAAACTAACTGTTTTTGTTAGTGTGCGTAATGTTACTAAAACAAAAGTTTGAGACTCAAAGTTCCAAGTACCTTCAGGCAGTAAGTCAAATTCATCCCAGATTCTTTTCTTGTTATAATATAAATCAATTTATCAAGAGTAGCTGCTTCAGTTCTTGAAGGGAACTTTTAGTCCTTGTAGCACAAAAGATTCAGAAACTAAAAAGAGTATCAACAAGCTTAGTTTAGAGGTATTTGATTATCTTACTAAAAACCGACCATAATACAGCCCCATTCTGAATCCCGCTCTTGGGCGCAATATGAGTTAGTTACTATTTATAAGTAACTGGAAATCACCCTAATGGCTGTCATGTGACTGGAAGCTATAGTGAATGAATGTTCTGGGAGGGCTACCGAGAAAGAAATACCAAAGATACCTCAATTACTACCATCATTTGTACATACAGTCTACTATCCAGGAAGTACAAGACCTGTCATTGCCTATCAAGTTGACTGTGAGAGGTATGTCAGTGGTAGATGGGACTCTGTATAGGGTAAACAGGGACAATAAAGCGCTATTACACCCATCCCCCCTAATCAACATATTTCAGATGCTGTCTCCCACTAGGATTGAACTAATGGAACATATATTTCATCTGTTGAGAAGCCTACTGCATCCCACATTAATGAGAAGCAAATGCAAAAGGGTATGGGGTTTGTTGTTAACCATTGGCAGCACAAACATGTGGCAAATAATGGTACCCTTACAGAAATTGCAGCAGAGGATAGGAAGTATCACCTCAAGCACTCAGTATGTTTGCCTCTAGGTCTCATTCAACTTGTTGAAGAGCCTATAACTCTCCATTCAGTCCACATAATGATTGCAGACGGACAACCTGAAAAATTAGGGTTGGATACAAAGACATGACTCCCATTTTCATAGATGAGACTGTTAAAACCACAGTATGAAGTACAGAAACATTACTACGAAGCATTGTAGCTCACATACTTATTGGTGCAGAAAGTTCTCTAAGACCCAAAAATGGTAGTAGTACGATTTTTCAGTTAAAGATAAGTGTATATCAAAAGGATTGGCTAACAGAAAGCGGAAGTACTGTATTTGCCACAGTAAACAAAAAGCTCAAATGCACCAAAATAGAAATGAAGCTGTATGTTAGATTGCTTGGGGAAGAATTAATATCAAGGATAGGCATAAACTTATAACTGGATACTCTGTCAACCTTAAGACTTATCCCAGATGTAAACAATAACTTTAAAGAAAATCACATCTCATTACTATGTACCATAGGCTATGTTCTCCAATCATAATGCCATTATTGGAGGAAACTTGTATCATTTAACTGGTTGGGAAGACCATAGTTTTGTATGCCACGGGCATGACAAGACATACTATGATAGAACACAAAATTCCGTCTTTGAAAATAACTCAGAACAGATAATTCAGAAGCCCATTCATAAATGAAATATGTTAAATGTAACGGCAACTAATAGACCAGACATCTTTGAGGATGTCTACAATCAAATTTTTTATCAGTGACCATTACACAGATCTACCAACAATGAGTACCAAAGTCAAAGGGTAAATACACAAGTAGAAAAATCTACATGTCGGGAAAACTAAAGAGGCAGTACTGTCATAACTCAAGGAGGAATCTGAAACACTTTGCTCTGGACAGGAGCATGCAGAACTGTGACTTGTGTTCAGAATAATAACAGACCAAGCAGACAATAGGTATGTGTACTTAATAGCAACATACATGATTGGAGGGGCTCATAGACCCATCTTCAAATACTGTTCAAATGTGTGAGACCCATATCAAGAGGGTCTAACATAGGATACTGAATATATACAAATAAGGGCAGCAAAAATTATCATAGGTTTATATGACCAATAGGAGACCGTAATGGAGAAGCTGAAAAAACATGAACTGGCGGATGCTTGAAGAAGAACCGCTATTAAGTGAGGAGTTGAAATAAAATTAACTCGGGTATTATAAAGCTTCCTATCTTTGGAAAATTTTCTCTTGGTAGCACTATCTATAGTTAAATTTAATAGTTGGTAACAGAATAAAGTGTTATTCATAGTTGAAATTCTAGCAATTTTTATAAACCAGGTACTGTGATTCCTCAGTTATTTTTTTCATGTGACTCTTTTCATCTCTTAGAGGTAAACTAAAGTGAAAATTTGACTCTCACTGATTGAGCAACCACTTGAGTTCTTGTGATGCAGAGGGTAATATGAAAGTATTCCAGTATTTAGCAGCTGGAAGAAAAGTTACGGATGTGTATGTGCACTTGTACTTGCCTATATTTGCACAGTTGCCGAGAACTTGAGTCAATCTATATCCATAGTTTTCAGAGCACTGAGAAGTGCATGACAGAGGGTATTTCTCATTGTACTACATATCTAGGTATCTTTCTGTGCAAATTTGGTGTGAAGTGTGGGTCAAATTAAAGTCGAAGTGCCTTTATGTACCCTATGGTTAAGCTAGTCCTGTGTTTGTAATTCCTAAGGAAGTGATACATAGGAGCCATAGTAGCTATATCCCTAGAGAAATACAGGGAACTTAAATCATACTCCAAACAGGAAATGATGAAACGTCAATGTACCATATCATATCCAGTTGGACTGCCTGCAATGTATCACACACTAGACAAAATTCGGTTGCGAGTTGGCGAAGCCAACGAATGTGGGCACTTATGCAATTTAGGTGGTACGTGCGCTGATCACAAAAAAAGTGCCATTTTTTAAGGAAACGCGTATTTCTGAAGATATAAGCATATATATGTACAGAATGCCAAAAAAGTACTTATTTTCATACGGACGCAAAAAAAAAAAAATAAATAAAAAAAATAAAAAATAAAAAAAATCATTTAACTGTCTGCTTTCACCAACTATTCATGTTGGTATGTCAATATGCTGAAGACACTTTAATATATTTCCTCACAGAGTTCTTTACCCATAGGTAATGATTACAGATTCATACATCCTAACCATGATAGCTGTTGTTGGTGAGGCAGTTAATTGACCTTTTTTTTGTATCCATATGAAAATAAGTACTTTTTTGGCCACGAGCGCATTAGATATGACTGTAACACACAAATTTTGAAATAAATTTTTTTTTGGTATTCCGTGAATGTATATGGTTATATCTTCAGAAATACGCGTTTCCTTCAAAAATAGATAATTTTCTCGTGATCAGCGCATGTACCCCCTAAACTGCATAAGTGCCCGAATGTGAAATAAAAATTGTTGTTTTGTAACAGACTGATCTCTAGCGTAGCCTGATGTCTACCTCCTCGCGCTATCTTTAACGCACTTTTCGTTATAAAAACTAAAACCCCAACATAATCTAAGAAAAAGCTATCTCAGATAACTGACAAATCTTCGGAGAGTACTTCGATGCGTATTATGTACATCTGCCGCACAGAACTTTAAGGGGAATTCAACAGCTCACGTAACTTCTACCTATTAAAAGCGATGTTATGTAGCTGACTTTCTGTGAAACACTGTCAGTTAAGTACGTAAATGGGAAGAAATGAGTAATTTGGTAGGGGAACTTTTCACTAATATCACATTCGTACATGTAGCAAACTGTAACGATACTATCAATAATACGTAATCCGGCAACCTGAGGAGTAAAAGTATTATATGTGCTAAAGCAGAACAACTATACCACATACGCTGTAATTGCAAAAGCAAAAGTAGTTGTTATAATAAAGCAACAGTCATCTCAATTTTTATTTAATTATCATATAACTGGTTGTAATAAAACTAGCTATATTCTAGTCGCACCAACACTTAACCTACTGTGAAAAGTAGCACAAAACAACGTTTTACCCACACTTCTTTTGAAAAAATAAATGTGTTGTATAGCAAACTCAGTTTGTAAACATCGCGTGGATAAACAACAGCCAAAGACTTTATAGCTCTTAAAGACGTAAACTCATTTAGCAGTTCCCAGCAATAAACACGACCAGTACGACTTGTTACAATCGGAACTTCATTCGTCTGTCACATGGGGCTCCCAAAGCCGGATTACGTAAACGGATTCTCCAATATCGTTTCTGGGTAATCATGTAAACACACAGCAGCCCAGTGCCAGCCGTACTGCGTGGATCGCGTGCTGAGCTGCAAGAATGCGTACGGTACTGCATAGAGCCATAGGCACCTGCTTACGGATTACGTCCTTGGCATACCAAGGACATAGGAGCGACCGACTACGTTTTTTGTAAAAATACAATCTGGCGCTCAAGAAGGATATCTGTGGGCGAGGAAGCTTTGAAGACGTCTGAAAGCAAAATTGTTGTGCTATCTCGCTTGTTTCGGAATGTCGAGCAATAGCGGTGCCTTGTGGCCGCGGCGGTCTACTGCTGTCGACAAAAAGCGAGTCTTGTTGTTGCCACGGGCCGCGCCGCCAGCCGTTTCGAGCATCTCAGCTGCCGCAGAGCCAGACTCTGCTCTCCCCGAGATTAGGGAAATTGTGGGCCAGGAACTGGAGTCCGGTCGTGGAACCAACGAGAAGGTTGTCGCCGCCGCCATCCAGACCTCCTTGACCACTAGCGCATTAGTGCCAGCAATGCAACCGGGAAATCTACCAGTGGCAACGAAGGTTGTAACTGGCACTCCTCTGACAGAAACCCCCATTTCAGAACTGGACATTTCAGCGAATACACAAAATGCTGTTAATACACAAAACACAAACGTCGTCATACATCATCATTACTTGCGATCCTATCCCTCCTCCCCCTCTCCTAAGTCCGCTCCTACTTACCAACACCCTAAATCAACTCCCCAATTACATCAAATCCCTATATAAAGGCACGCAGACGTCCCATCAGCCGACTAACATCCTTCCTAAACCCACCGCCTTGACCCCACCCTCCATTCGATCCAAATACCTCAAATCCTCCCCACACAAGTCCACGTCCTCCATAGCGCAGCGTGCCAAAAAGGAACGCGAAGATAAACAGTCCAAGAATAGGAAGAAGTACACCACCCAGCCCCCAATTGCTCCCTCAACTCCTGAGGAGCCTGCGGTTCCTGGGCCACTGGCAGCACCTTTTGTCGGCCTGGGAGGGAACCAGGAAACCATTGCCTTGGAAGGGAACTGCGAAAGCGGGCTGGATTCGGGTGGATTCGTGTTGGCGAGGAAAACCTTCAGCCAACCGAAGCTTCTGCCGACCCAGGGAGTAGAACCCATCCCAAACAGGTTTCAGGCGGTGGCTGATGAGTCAGAGACACCACGCGAAGCAACGACACAAAAGCACGATACACACTACCTCCCTCCGATCGTCGTGGAGTTTCTCCATAACTATGAAGAAGTCTACGACGTAAAAAAAGCTATTAAAGGAAAAAACTTTAAAGCTAAATCAACCGAAGGAGACAAGATAAAAATAACACTCAATGCTATCGAGAATTACAACACCATCAAGGACCTACTTACAGACAAAAACATACAACACTACACGTTCCCCACAACCAAAACAAGAAACAAGAACATTGTCATAAGGGGCCTTCCGAGACGGCTGTCTCGTCAGGCAATCAAAACAGATCTGACTGCCCAGGGGTAGGTCGTCAAAGCTGTACAACAGATGTGCAAACCCAGGGCAGAGAATAGGTGGTCACTATATCAGGTTACTCTCCCCAATATCCCCGAAACAAAAGGGAGACCAAGGTGTTTATGGCCGTCCCTGTCACCACAGAGCCCCTGCGCTGCAAAAATAAGAATGTGCAGTGCTTCAGGTGTCAGGGGTTGAATCACATAGCTGCATACTGCAATATGGCGGTGCACTGCAGAAAGTGCCCTGAGCCCCACGACACACTGAAACTCGAGGACCTGCAAATAAGGTGCGCACTGTGTGGCAAAAACCACAAAGCAAGTTGCCAAGGTTGCGAGGTCCACAAAAAACACACACAGCAGGCAACAGGTGCAAATTCCGACCTCCCCCCCGCCCACACACACACGAATAAGACACCACCACCCCCTAAAGACACACAAAGAAAAAAAATGACAACACACACAGACAAGACTTGGGTAAAACCAAGACCCAACACACCAAGGGCAACATACGCTGAAGTGGTTTCTTCTACAAGAAGCCATGAAAACGTAGCCATATCACCACAACACCCAACACAGACGCAAGAACAACTCCAGGAAAGACACAACAATAATGACAAGGTCTCCCAGAACAGAGAAAGCTCTAGGCAACCCCAAACACAAGCTGCAGCAGAGAGCACAAGGCTCTCTCAGCAGCCCTCCAGTCTCTCCCCTCAGATCAGCTATTAGGTATTATGGTCCAGACCATGAACCTCATCATGGAGATGATGAAGGAATTAAGGGAGGCCCAGGAACAGAACATGCAGATCCTCGTTGCCCTTCAGGCAGCAGTCAGCAGTCGCTTCCCTCTGCGACCTCATCAGTAGCAACAAAACCCTATTATGGATAGATGACCAAATATTCAGGGCCTGACAATCGAAGCAGTGATAGTAGAAGTACCCACTGCCACCGGAACCCTAACAGTAGTTGCAATCTATCTGCCCCCAAATGATGAGATCGATGAGGGAGATGTAGCAGCTTTAGGCCAAATTGATGGCAAAGTCATACTCAGAGGCGACTTCAGTGGCAAGCACCCAGACCAGAACACTAGAATAACCTCCAGAGCAGGTGCCAAACTACAACAACTAGCACACAATCACCACTTTGAAATATGGGGTCCAGTTGAGCCCACTCATTTTCCTAAAAATGGAGGTAGGCCTGACACATTAGACGTACCTCTCACTAGGAGGATCACAGGGTTTGTGGCTGTGAAGACAGTCAACTGAATGTCCTGTGACCACAATCCTGTCATTTTCGAGGTTGATGTGGGAGATGTGGGAGACGTCTGTGTCAGATGTCCCCCAAATGGACAGACTGGGAGCGAAACCACCTAATGGTGAAACAGTAGAGCAAGCGCTACAAGACCTAACAGGCACCATCTTGCAGGCAGCAGAAGAGCCCCCCCCCCCCATACAAAAATAGAGTAGCAAAATAGTGGAAGGTCACCAGAGATCAGGCCACCAGGAGGCTGCTCAATAGTCTACAGAGAGAGCTGAAGGCGGCTCTCAATGAGCGCAGTAACTAGCAATGGTAAAACCGCCTCTCAACCCTCAAAACAGACGATCACACACTCTGACAAGCTACCAGGTAATTCACCAAACGATGCACTAGGATACTGCCCCTGCACAGCGAGCAGGTATGGTGCACAGCCATGCTGAAAAGGCCAACGCCCTCGCCAAAGCTTTCGAGAAGCAATTCCAGGCGACAGAGCCCCAAGATGATGAGCATCAAAATGTAGTTCACTGTCAACTGGCTGTCTTCTTCAACGCTGAGGAAGACCCAGAAGACGAACTCCCACTTGTCGCCCCCAAACACGTGACAAAAGTAATTAGGTCCCTTCCAATAAAAAAGGCGTCAGAATATGACAGTGTCACCAATCAGTTAGTTAAAAACACACTGCGCGAACGTCTTCAACGAAATTGAGTTCTCAGCTTGCTGGAAACATGTGGAACACAAACCAGGGAAAGAGCCTTTATTCCCACAGTATTTCAGGCCGATTACCCTCCTGCCAACTCTGCAACTCTCAGCAAGATCTATGAGCTCCTCCTGCTAATACCCATACAAGAGCATATTACCAACGAGCAACTACTGCTAGATTTCCAATTCGGATTCCAGCAGAACCATTCCGCCCCACAGCAGATCATGATGGTGGTTGAAGCAGTCACAGAGGGCTTCAGCCATATAGGCTACTGCGGGATAGTGCTACTAGATGTAGCTAAAGCCTTCGACTCAGTATGACATAAAGGGATACTCTACAAGCTATACACAGAAGGGTTTCCTGGGAGCCTAGTCAAGTTAATACGAAACTATCTCATGAACAGAACTTTCTCTGTTAAAGTAGAAACTGCCACCTCCACCAAAAGGCGTATCTATGCTGGGGTGCCACAGGTATCGGTCCTGGGACGTGTATTGTACAGTTTGTACATTGCAGACACCCCCAAAGCCCCCATGGTGCACACTGCACAATATGCTGACGACACAGCCTTCTATACATGCAATGCAAATAAGGACCATGTCGTCGGTAGGCTACAAAGGGTTTTAGATGTCATGGAAACTTGGGCCCACTACTGGCATATCACCATCAATTCTGAGAAGACACAGGCTATGCTGATCACCTGGAGTCTTGGGAGACGCAGATCCCCCGATGCTCCCCCTCCACCTTCACCTACATGGAACCCAAATCCCCTGGTGCAGCGGCGCTAAGTACCTTGGCGTCACCTTGGACTCATGTCTTACTTGGAAGCTCCACATATATGAAGTCCACAGGAAGGTCTGTGCCAGAATGTCCATCCTCTATCCTATCCTGAACTCAACCAGCACCCTTCCCTGCTCTATAAGGATAAATGTATTCCAGGCGCTTATAGGGCCAATTATGGAATATGCATGCCCTGCTTGGGGATATGCGGCGAAGCATCATCTGGACAAACTCCAGAGTCTGCAGAACCAAGCCCTCAGGAGGGCCCTGCTTCTACCTTTTGGGTTCTCAATAGATGAGCTGTACACCACTGCTGAAATTTCCTTCCTCAAAGAGCGTTTCGTAGATCTGGTAAGAGCTTTCTATGAGAGCTCCTTCAGATCTGGAAATGACCTCATCCACTCCCTAGTTTGGTATGACATTTCCCGCGAGAAGGACAAATCCCTGATGACGATCTTCGACGACTTAGTCGAAGGGAAAATCCAAATCCCCAAATCCTAATTCCATTCTCTCACTCATAAATATCAGTCACCAACCTCAGGCAAGTAACACACACACACACACACACACACACACACACACACACACACACACACTCTCACACACACACACTCACACACACAAGTAAACACTTGGAGTAAAAGCCAAAAGGCTACATACTCCGCCACACACTTCCCCAAAGACGGGTAAGTAAAGAATGGGAGAAAGAGGTGTAATCACTTCAAAATATATTCTGGAAATCCGTTCTTGGTGTCCAGTTTTTCAACTCTGCAGTCGATTTCCGTTCCTATGTGAACGTAACTGATTTCAAAACATGCTTGGGCTGTCTGGTTTCGTCTTGTTTTTAAAAATTATCGGCCAGTATGACGAAATTGCTTTTTGTACAGTGAAAGATAAGTAGATATATTAGAATAAGCTATTTACATCTCATCTAAAAACATGCAGGTGGCAGAAATAGCGACTGTGCCATCTAAATCAGAAACTGGAAAGGTCAGTTCACACTGGCCCTCACTTTATGTCACATCCCATCAAAACATTCTGCAATGCATTTCAAATGGAAGCATCCACACTGGCCTTCCCATCCTGTCATGTCACGGCACTGGTTTCCCAGTGAGCTCACTGAGGTTTCTTGGCAAGAAAGTTTTAATGGCTGATGCCATCCATCCACTGTTGATCACGTGAGTCCCAAACTCATTTGAGCTGGGCCAAATGGTTATTTGGAGTAACTGTTATCACAATTACATCTATTTTTATGACCATTATTTTTAATGATTATAAATAACTGTCAGTTATTTTTCACTACCAAATATTGCAGATGGTGTTATGGTTAAATAAAGGAGTTGGTGGAACCAATCAGTTGAATGCAAATAGTGCAGAGTGGCAGGAATGCTATTTGAATCATGCCACAACCTCAGCTAATTAACTGTCCGGTACATTTCAGTTGATGTTTGGATGGTTATTGGTGTTTCGTTGTATGTGTTTATAGGTTATTGGTCGCTGTTAGAAATATTATCGTCGCAACTCCAACAGAAAGTATGTGGCACTTCGCCACAGCACTGTTTAAGTGTCATGTTAAAAAGTGTTTTTGAATGTATGAACTAACATGTAAACCAAATACTGTAGAAAAAATTCGAAGCTAAATTTCTTGTGCTGTTCGCTTAATAGAATAAGTGTATGGCCTTGGAATACAATATAGAAATATAAGTAATGTGATGGAGTCGTTTACTCTTGTACTAGATAGCCCATTTCAGAAATATGTGAGTACACTAATACAAATTTCATGTGAGATTTGGAAAACTGCTAGATTTCATCATCTACCATGAGGGTCTTAATTTTTTTGTGGGAGAATGACTAATTACATTTCTCCAAGTCTTCAGTTTGTTGTGTATCTCTTACATTTGGCATTATTGTACACATAATTCCAGTGGGAATTGCAAGGGTAACAGATTTAAATGTCCAAGATGTGATTATGATACCCCTTTACTCGGTTGAGCTAATTCTTCTTTGGGTATCCAGATTGTGAGGGTGAATTAATAGTATTGATGTGGGGAATTCGAATTTGCAGAAAGTATTCAGAAATTTCTCAATACCAAAATTTCCTGTCCTGTGGAATATTTTACACGTCGATTCCATATTTTGCCTTTTTTCCCCATCTGTCACACAATGAGGTAATAATAAACACTTCGTCTGTCAATGCCACCTGCCTGCTTTGACTTTTTTCCTTTTTGCAATTTAATGTCATGGCAGTTAACTTTCTGAATGTGTAACAGACTAATTCATGAATGAGACAGATGAGCACTCAAAATGAAGGGCTAAGTTTTGCATATAACACAACCTCAACACAGCAATGAGCGCACCTGACATAGTTTTTCAGCATTGCCTAACAAAATAGAAAATGAACTGACTTGAGCTCTTTGAAAACAAAAAAGCATATATTATTCAAAAACGTTAATGTAGTATCAGAAGTTCTAGTAGGCCCTAATATAAGTAAATCTGTATTATTATTTAAATACCACTAACAAAGTATCTGACCTGATTATTACTGTAAGCATACCTGTATTCATTCCAAATATGCATCCAGCAAATGGTTAATTTCCATACATGTGTCTGAAGTGTAAATATCCCATTCTACAGTTTTCCTTTGTAAAACTGATTCGCTCAATACTATGTAGAAAATGTTTCAAAGTCAGTGGCCAAGAACTAATTAAATAAAAAAAGTCCATTGGCAGCAGATGTGTACAAATTTAGAAAACTCATTTTTCCCTTAGTAAACCCATGAAGCTAAGATTCACCAAATTACATAAGCTTTTTTTGTACTCAAGTTGATAAGATAGACTTTAAGGGGAGTTAGAACGGAAATTGTTTTTCTCGTACATTTTCCGATTTTTATCTCTTTATAAAATTTGCAATTTTCCGTATAAAATGATATATATATCCCTTATAAATTCACATGGGAAGTAGGGAAGTATTTTATTTTATTATTTTAAATATAACTTACACTCGTTGAAAACGTTGAAATTTTTAAAGGCATTACTTCAAGATCTAATAAAATTGGTAATTTTTTATATAGAAGGCTGTGGATTGCTGTGTTATAAAGGTTAAATAACGTGTTTGTATTGGTAGCACTGTCAAAAACAGTAACGTATCGTTTTATAGTACACTACTGGCCATTAAAATTGCTACACCCCGAAAATGACATGCTACAGACGCGAAATTTAACAGACAGGAAGAAGATGCTGTGATATGCAAATGATTAGCTTTTCAGAGCATTCACACAAGGTTGGCGCCGGTGGCGACATCTACAATGTGCTGACATGAGGAAAGTTTCCAATCGGTTTCTCATACAAAAACAGCAGTTGACCGGCATAGCCTGGTGAAACGTCGTTGTGATGCCTCGTGTAAGGAGGAGAAATGCATGCCATCAAGTTTCTGGCTTTGATAAAGATTGGATTGTACCCTATCGCGATTGCGGTTTCTCGTATCACGACATTGCTGCTCGCGTTGGTCGAGATCCAATGACTGTTAGCAGAATATGGAATCAGTGGGTTCAGGAGGGTAATACGGAATGCCGCGCTGGATCCCAATGTCCTTGTATCACTAGCAGTCGAGATGACAGGCACCTTATGCGCATGGCTGTAACAGGTCGTGCAGCCACGTCTCGACCCCTGAGTCAACAGATGGGGACGTTTGCAGGACAACAACAATCTCCACGAACAGTTCAACGACGTTTGCAGCAGCATGGACTATCAGCTCGGAGACCATGGCTGTGGTTACCCTTGATGCTGCATCACAGACAGGAGCGCCTGCGATGGTGTACTCAACGACCAACCTGGGTGCTCGAATGGCAAAAAGTCATTTTTTTTGGATGAATCCAGGTTCTGTTTACAGCATCATTATGGTCGCATCCGTGTTTGGCGACATCGCGGTGAACACACATTGGAAACATGTATTCGTCATCGCCATACTGGCGTATCACCCGGCATGATGGTATAAGATGCCATTGGTTACACGTTTCGGTCATGTCTTGTTCACATTGATGGCACTTTGAACAGTGGGCGTTAAATTTCAGATGTGTTACGACCCGTGGCTTTAACCTTCATTCAATCCCTGCAAAACCCTACATTTCAGCAGGATAATGCACGACCGCATATTGCAGGCCCTGTATGGGCCTTTCTAGATACAGAAAATGTTCGACTGCTGCCCTAGCCTGCACATTCTCCAGATCTCTCACCAATTGAAAACGTCTGGTCAATGGTGGCCGAGCAACTGGCTCGTCACAAGACGCCATTCACTACTCTTGATGAACTGTGGTATCGTGTTGAATCTGCATGGGCTGCTGTACCTGAACACGCCATCCAAGCTCTGTTTGACTCAATGCCCAGACGTATCAAGGCCATTATTACGGCCAGAGGTGGTTGTTCTGGGTACTGATTTCTCAGGATCTATGCACCCAAATTGCGTGAAAATGTAATCACATGTCAGTTCTAGTATAATATATTTGTCCAATGAATACCCGTTTATCATCTGCATTTCTTCTTGGTGTAGCAATTTTAATGGCCAGTAGTGTATAAACATGTGATGTATGTCGAGGTGCTTAAGGAAACGTGATGAATAGATTGGTAAATCTCTCAAAAAGTAAGTATGACGCCATGACGGAGTGTTTTTAAGAAACGTGGGTTCCGTGGTTATATATTTTCGAATAAACTGAAACATTGTGTTCAGCATGTGGCGTGTGAAGTTAAAGACAATGAAATACAGGCAAACTCGTCAGTATCTAGATAAACACCCATTAGTGCTTCGAAGATTAAAATAAAACGTTGTGATACACAGTTTTTTCAAAACGAAAGTGGTGTAAATGGTAGGTTAGTTTGTATTCTGATAGATTTACAAAACATAACAAGGGTGGTTCAAATGGTTCAAATGGTTCTGAGCACTATGGGACTTAACTTCTGAGGGCATCAGTCCCCTAGAACTTAGAACTACTGAAACCTAACTAACCTAAGGACATCACACACATCCATGCCCGAGGCAGGATTCGAACCTGCGACCATAGCGGCCACGCGGTTCCAAACTGAAGCGCTTAGAACCGCACGGCCACACCGGCCAGCCATAACAAGGGTGTTAGGTGAATGTGTGTGTTGTAAAATATGTGGAGGACACGTTAGTTTACATGAAGACAGTGAGGGTATCAAATGGACTAGCCAGGAAACTTATGATTAATTGTGCCAGTTGTAAATATACTCATTCATTTTGGAATTCTGATAAGTGTAAAGATAATTATTTTGAAGTTAATCTTAGGTGGTTTTATCGATTGAGAGCTATTGGCAAAGGACACACTGCAACAAAAACAATATGGGCAATGATGAATATGCAGCACCCACCTTATACAATCGACAAGTATGCAGGATTTGTTGGAGCTGCTGTGGAATCTGTTGCGTGTGAGTCAATGAAGGTGCTGCAAATGAAGCTGTTGAACTAAATGATGGTAGGACTGTCATACCAGTAGCTTTTTGTGGCACTTGGCAGATGTGCGGCTACATTTCTAAGAATTCTGTTGCTACAGTGACCAGTATTGATTCTGGAAAGGAATAGATTTCCAGATTTTAACCAAATATTGTTGTAAGTGCAAATCAGGGAATGAAGAAGGACATATCTGTGAAAGAAATTATGAAGGAACCAAGTGGTGGTATGGAGGCCTCTGCAGCTACTGTTATTTTTAGTCGATCTGTGATCGAAAGGGGAGTGTGTTACACTAAGTTCTTAGGTGATGGAGACTCAAAAGCATATAACAGTGTAGTAGCTACTCAGTCATATGGTGTGAAGATTATCACAAAACTGGAATGTGTTGGTCATGTCTAGAAGAGGATGGGCACCAGGTTGAGGAAGTTGAAACAAAGTTTGAGAGACAAGAAACTTTCTGATGGTAAAACCATACGAGGCAGGCTGACAGACAAAATGACTGACGAACTACAGCAGTATTATGGGATGACCATTAGAAATAATACTGAGGATTTGTTGAAAAAGAAACAGGCAGTTAGTGTACCCTCTCCCAAGGACTGTCAGCTAATGAAAAACCAGTACACCACCTCCTGGAGCTGATTCATGGTGCAATTACCGCAATTCCCAGTACTCAAACGGTTCATACAGCCATAAACAATCCTTCCCAGCAGCATTCAGAGATATCATAAAACCTATTTAAAGAGACCTGGCAAATTCTGAATTACTGAAGAAGTGTCTGTGTGGTCAGACTCAAAATCATAATGAGTCGGTCAATAATCTTATATGGACTTGCTAACCAAAAAATGTTTTTGTTGAAATGAAGACACTAAAGTGGGGGTCAGTGATACTGTTATTACTTTTAATGATGGCAACACTGGTAGGGTGAAAGTGCTACAGCATATGGAAATTAATCCTGGAGAAAACTGCATCAGAGAACTTGAACAGATGGACAAGGGTCACGTTGATAAAGCAGAGTACGCAGCACATTGGCCGCTAAGGAGTCCAGAAAGAAGAAAAGAAGAAAAAAGCTTGGAAAAAGATGAAGAGGATGATATACAGTATGGTGTAGGGTGCTTCTGAGTGACTAAAAATAAAAAAAAATGTATTAAGTGAGTTACAGTCTTTTGAAACTTTAGAAGGGACTCCTGAAAATTTACATTTTCTGTTGCATTTTTCCCTAAATCTTGGGAACCACTTAGAGTAAAGCATTCAAATTTTCAGGGAATAGTAACATTCATATAATGAGTCTACTGAACTAAAAGCAGAACATAACTTGATGTATAATTAACATTATTTAGGATAATGTACAAGAAAGTACATAAAATTTTAACTGTGTAGTTAAAAAATTGTATTTCTGAAAGCAGTGGCTGAAATGCAGTTATTGTAGTTCAGTAGAATCAGAACATACGGTTTAATGTCCTGTAAAAGTTTCATGTGAATGGCTACAGTGGTTCCTGAAATACAGGGAAGCCAAGTCACTAAATTTAACATAGATAGATAGGGCATTCCAATTCCCCTTAATGTGATTGACCTGACACAGGACTGTCACTTTTTCATCATAATGATAGCACTAAGTATTACAGAT
Source organism: Schistocerca cancellata (assembly GCF_023864275.1). Lineage (NCBI taxonomy): Eukaryota > Metazoa > Arthropoda > Insecta > Orthoptera > Acrididae > Schistocerca > Schistocerca cancellata. The sequence continues at coordinate 724,066,940 of NC_064626.1, read as the reverse complement.
ATGGTATACTCTGAGAGGGTACTAAACTATTTTCAGTTTTTTAGATCCCCTACAATACTCAAATATTTCAGTAAACATAAAAATTCCTAAAAATATTAACATGTTGCATACTCTTTATAATATTTCAAAGATTTCCATACTATGTATAAGACTATTGCTAGTACTACTAACCTAATAGCAACAACAGAAAGAAAAACAAGAACACAAAATGAAAGTCAATACCCTCTAATGCAACCAAAGACCGGAAAGAGTGATACCTTTCCAGAACTGCAAGAAATGGAGAGAACAGAATTCCTTTATTTGTCAACTCTCTCGAATCCCCGATGGCCAGCGGTTATTTCCATAGCAGTACGAAAATATTTTGTTCACTCCAGTAAGCATCCTCTCTGGAAACATCATCGGGTTCTACAACCTTTAACTGGATCAGGTTCAGTGACATCTGACAGTTATTTCCATATTCGCTTGAAATGCTTAAAGTAACTATTTGCACTACCCACCCAAACTAAATTGACACATAAAGCAGTGACTCAAGCAAACGACCATACATGTGCAATGCCTATATGGTTGCTCCTATCAGCCACCACTCTGGCATTAACTTTATTTAATTCTTTGTGCTGAAAGTAGTGAGAGAGCAAGAAATGATACACAGTTCTATCAACAGATGACGTGCAGTCTCATGGTTATTTCCTTGACTTATAGAACACCTTCCAGATGGTCTATCCCTCTCCGTCATAGCCAGATCTCAGATGAGTTGATGCAAAAGCATAGTTCGAACTCCGGTAAATAGATGGCATGATGCACTGTTGGCAGTTATTGAAATAACTGCTTGTATCAAATGAACGGTTATCACAGTAACTGCTACTTCTCAATAACCGGTAATTTCTATCAGTTATATTACTTTTTGCCACTTCTGAAGTTATTTCCTCCCAATATATGGCCTTGCGCAGATCTCCATATTTCATTTATTGTGGTTTTAGTGGTTAATACCAGTTGTTTTTTGTTCATTATTTGTTATAAAATTGTTTCACTTCGTTATTTCTTCTGTTAAAATTTATAATAAATGACGAAAGATTAATTAAAGCAGTGAGGCAGCAGACTGAATTATATGACATGCACATACTAAATTGCTTGTCATCTACTACATTTATAAAGTGGATTTTTATATGTACCAGTACAGTATTTGATATCTTACAATGAAATGCACGCAATATGGCTTCAATTTTAAGTGATAAAAGTACTGTGGATAGAATCAGATTGTGGCCTGAAATCCTTAGCCATTGTAAGTTGTTTGTTTAAATGCATGTTTGTGGCATGCTTATTTATTGTTAGGTAGCTCTCTGGATTGTGTGTGAAACAGTTTTGGAGACATCAATGGTCAATATTTATGTGGTTTCACTAGCTAACCCCAATACAAATAAGGCACTTAAACTATTAAAAGCCAAATACAAAATGTAAAGAAAGCATGTAAATCTTGAAGGGAAAGGTATTGATGGAGATATGACTATTGCACAAAAATTTGCACTGGAATAACAACGATACTTAACCTTAAACAAGCCAATTGTTCATAGGATGTGATGGGAGCTCATATCACCATGTTTCTTTTAGTAATTCTGGATGGATTTGACATGACAATTAAAAAATTCATCCTTCGACTTTCTAAAATATAAAATGAAGATTCCTTTTCCTCGAGCTCCTTGTATAGTGTGTGAAATTTCCTTTCAGTACCATGTAATGATATTTTTCGAATCCGCGCAGTTTTTTGTGATGTTTTGACATATGTCATCCTTTTCGAAAATACGGGCTATCTCTGCAAGCTGCAAACCATTTGAGTCCATAAATGTCGTTTTCGTACAAATGTAGACTCAAATATCCACAGATATAAGCTACAGTCCTGTGTATTTGCACTTCGCGCGTAAAAATAGTTGAAATCATGTTGCGAAGATCGCAAGTCCCGCCAAAAGAACAGTTGAGAACAGCCATGCGAGTTGAGATCATGTGACCTGAATTGACTTGACGTGCCACGACGTGACAGACAGTGTGAATACACTTTGACAGGACAGTGCCGTGCCAGACAGTGTGAATCGGCCCATAGCTGTTTCCCAGGCACCATATTTAGCTGGGTTATCAAATCCGCTTCAGACCTTAGCACGTAAACACGACAGTAAAAATGGTTTTCGAAATGCGTTTTTCGTCTTTCGGAAGATGTGTCGCATGTAAACATAGTCTGTGTGAAGTAACAAAGACAACGACAACTTGCCCAAGCATTTCCCCCTCCACCACACCTGCTGGCCAACTGGCCTGTGGAATCATCCTATTGGCAACTTCACCAGGTGACATGACAGTCAGATCCGTTTACTTACTGATCACATGTGCTTCCTATAACACTGTTCAAAATATTCAGCATTTACTTTGTCTTCAACTATGTAGGCTACTGGTCATCAAATTTTTTGCTAAAAAGCCAACACTTATATTACGGGGTAGCACCTCAGGCCACACATGCTCCGGTCTTACTATTAATTGATAACCTACATAAATTAGCATGTTATGAGTCCCCCAGTACACTAGCTATAGTAAAGAATGTTGACCACTTGCCTCCAAGTACCGGTCACTAAAAGTCAGCTCTATTTGGGACATATATTCCTTGAAACAAATATGTACCACATTTGAAGATGGCCGTCTCTATAAAGTGCACTAACAGATACATATTGCCTCTGTATCAAAATTTATACCACAGCAACTGATTGGTATGAGTCACACATGTCTGTGAGTTGTCAGTACCGTAAGACATAGCATATTCCCAAACTGCTCAAACAGTTTTCGGCTATATCTGGTTTCTGTACAATTGCTAGCCTTGGAAAGAAACGAATTAACCTTCTGACATTCTTTACATTTTTCCACTCAATGTCTTATGGAATAATTTTCTGGGGCAAGTCATCACTTAGAAAGAAAGTATTGCTTGTACAAAAGTGAACAGTAGGAGTAATATGTAGTGATCAGCTGGAGTCGTCATGCAGGTACCTAGTCAAAGAGTTAAGTATTTTAACTGCACCATCACAATACATATCCGCTATTGAAATTCGTCCTAAATAATCAGTCACTTTTTGAGAAGAGTAGTGATGTCCACACCTACAACAATACAGGAAAAAATAACCTTAATTATCAATTAATGAAGCTGTCAGTGGCTGAGAAAGGAATTCAATATGCAGCAAAAAAAGTTTTGATAATTTGAGCAGTAACATAAACTGTATGACTGGCAACAAAACAGTTTTTAAATATAACTTCAAATGGTTTCTTCTGGACAGCTGCTATACCATGAACTAACTTTTATTTAAAAACTGTTGGTCTGTAAAAAGAACATAGATTTTATATGCAGTTGCAAGTGTAGGCCTAAAAAATATGTTCATTAACATTAACACTGATCATGGTACACATCCAGTAAATTGACTCGTTCCACATCACATCGATAACAGAATCGTTGAAATAATCTGTGGAACATGAAACTAACTAAGTAACTATCAATAAAACGCTCCCCCCTCTCACATCTTCTAGCACCATAGCGACCGTACTGCTTACGCCTCTGCCCCTGATGTAAAGGCCCACTTTCACTTAATTTACGGCCAAATTCACCGACATCGATTAAAGTTAAGCATATCTTATAATATAGCTGATTCTGTTTACTTTGTTTACTGCTGAGAAGGAAAACTACGCTCTTAAGAAGCTCTTAACGTTAGTTGATTTTTTTTTATTTTGAGTGTTAGTTGCCAGATGCATATTATTTTAAAATATTGCTGAGAACCGTGGGCTACACGTACATTTGATTCGGGATACATGTGGCATGTGGGCCACAGTTTGATGACCACTGACGTAGGCCTAAATAAACGCCTTTTATTTTGTGGAAAAAAGTTGTTAAGCCTTGTGACAGAAATGCCATTCTGGCCTTTAGAAAATCCTTTTAGTTTAACATTTAGGTGACACAGTACCATATGTAGTAATGCAATCTATTTCGTAAATACTGTAACCGAGACTATAGACTTGCTGTTTTTCGTATTAAGACCAGTTCACACTGACTGACATCACGTCACGTCAAAACATGCCACAATGCGTTTCAAATGGCAACATTCACACAGGCCCTCAACAGACAGTCACGTCATATAGCGTGATGCCAAGGTTTCTCGTGATGAAAGTTTTCAGTGCCATCATCTGCTGACATCGGAAGTTAACCCATTTTCGCAACGCTCACACATGTAACAGTGTTTTTGTGTCTTCTTAATCTTTATTTTATTTTTGTGCTTTGTTTTCGTGGAAAACTGCAAATGTCATGACAACTTGGCTATTTCTTGCATTGCATATTTTTCCACAAGCGAGATCTGATATCTGGAAGCAAAAAACATTCAGATTTTACAATAATGGAACAGAGCTGACGGCCAGACGATAAATAAATAAGAACAAAAGTCGATGAAGCAATTTTAATTAAATAATATTTTAAATTTAAAAGTCAGCTCTAATGAACAGGAAAAAGATAGATGTTTGTGATGTTATTAGTTATATGTGGAAAAAAGAACCGAATGAATAAGGTAAACAGGCTCTATTTATTCCTTCATAAATATTGTTTGGGATGTTTGTATGTGTGGCGGCAGGTACTTCCGACAGTGACACCAACCGTAAGTTTCAACAAAGAAGAACGAAGAAAATGAACAACTATGCCTGTTTGGAAATTATTGTCTTTATTGTCCTATCCACTATTGTTTTTGTGTCTCATGACATGATGCTAAGTGTGCTCTGATTTCATTACCTATACAAGAATTAACGAAGTGTCAAAGTGTATAATTCGTGGTTACAGTACTTGAAAATCAATTGTATTCACCGCCACCCGAATCCCTACATTGATGACTCCAATAATGGTTTGTTCTGCGCGAACTCAGTGAACACTTCATGTGGGTCATCGCTGTGGCTTATTGAAGAGTATATAGAACTATTAGGGTCTTTCAACCGTTAGGACGTTGTGTTCCGAAGATTACATAGTGCATTGAACTGTATGGTACCACAAAGTCCGAAAGTGAGCGGGTAAGTGACTACCTAACACTTATTTTATTCCTGCACAGGCTGATGGCATGTGGCAACAGTCAGTGTAACCTTCCACTGACTTCACTGACTTTTCTTCTACGGGAGAACATCAGAGGTTTATACCTACTTGTGCTGCAGAACCTGCACTCGATACTAGTATATGAGCGCGACAGCAATGCTTTACTCCTCCCATCGTGACGTGGGCTACCATTCACGTGACGAAGTCGTTTTTAACTGTCGGCGGAGTTTGGGCAGCCGAGCCACGCCAGAGGATTTCCAGGGTTGCTACCGCATTGAGGACGATCGACGGGGCTCCGCTCACTGAAACTCCCGGGATAACGATGTTGGTGCCATACAGGCAATTTCCCAACAATTACACTTTACAATGCCCTCCCCTAAGGCTTCCACAGCTCTTATCAGATCAACCACATTCTTGGTTTGTGGTCGTCGAAACTGTGCTCGCGACTAACGATTTCGATGATGCTGCAAAGGACACCACTTTCCTGTGCCACGTAACTGAGCACACAGCTACCATCAGTGATGTCATTCTCTCACTACCGCTTTTCAACAAGTTTGAAGCAACTAAGGCTTTGTTGCTTCAAAGACTTGGTAAATAACCTGAGCAGAAAATCCAACAGAATACCTATTCGGAAACTGAACAGCAGGACACCCTCCCTGTTTTGAAGCCACTTACGAACATTGATGGACTCTACATTAACGCCTGACTTACACTGTGGGCAATATGTACAAATAAGGTGCCTCACAAAATTCAAACACTTTTAATATGCAACAAAGCAGTCCCACGGGAAGTTAAGTTACGGTTAGCAGATTGTGTCTTCATGTTTCAAGATGGCTGTGCTTAATACCCAGCATCCACCATCAGTATGTATTCTCAGCACCCATCTTGTGTGTTGGCATGGCTGAATCTACCAAGTACACCCAATCACTTCAGACGCCTGCAGACCCACAATGCACAGAGCAGGAGCAGCTATCTAGTCCTTCCCTACAGCAGGCGCCACCCGATTAGCACCAAGTATGCCTGAAAATCCCTGATACTACCCGTTCCGGTCATCGCCCTCTGAAGGCAGATAGACAGCATGTCCACCTGACAACAAACCTCCAGACACTGCCCTGCTCTTGGAATATGTATATTGGCCAACAAATCTAGCACAGCTTTGGTTACATGCACACGCAAGCACCGCCGGACACAAGTGAGTTACATCTTGTAAAACACACAAACGCCATCTGCAAACTTCAATAGGCATCAGAGGTCACGGCAAAACTAAAGCAGACCATCGAGCCACCAGTGTGAACCAAACAAGTTTGGTCCCACCATCCGCCATCAGCAGTGGTCGACTCTATTTGCATGACTGGCATTCCAACCAACATTTCCTGGTATTGTCCACGCAGGATACAGTGCCCAGGGCACAGTGACCAATTTTCGTCCAAAGCACTGGGCGAATTCATTCTTTGTTTGGAAGGGGAGGCTGGCAGAGTCTGAAACCTTGAAAGTTAACCTGGCATGGGACACCACAACGAAAGTTAACACTTGGGGTGACTATATAAAAATAATTGACAATGTTTGCAAAATCTAAATTTACTGACAACATTTATTTTGCCAAAAAAAATAAAGGCTAACATAATTTCTGTAAAACACGTTATGATACAATATCATAAACAATTTACATGTGGTTTAGGATCACAATGGACAAGGATCCTGGTGGCAAAAGTGAGGCAAGTACTCTGGCCCTAAGAAGTGGATAACACAGTCTGAATTAATCTGACGCTGAGCAGACTTTGACTGATCAAATCTACAAAAGTTTATATTGGTGCAGCTGAGAGAAAGTGGCGATTTGGATTTTTACGCCCTGACATGGCCGGAGCAGCAGTATATCACCCTGTTTGCTTCATGCAGCGATGTAACTTGCAGCTGGCGAATGTGTGATATGGAGGCGAGGCGTAAGGCGATACCTGTGAATCGTTCAAGGCCACGAAAGAAATGCAAAATCTCACAACCTAGCAATCAGGCAGACGGATCGCAATTTACTCTCTCCCGGAGCTCTGAAATCACGGTAGATTTCATTGTGTGACACACCCGTTTACTGGTCGTACCAAGGAATAATTTGGCTCACTTATACGACAGAGCACACAAGGATTCCAAACGTCAACACCAGTAAACCAGAAACGTATAAGTGTGCCTTTGGCAAACGAGTAGTCCGAAATGTTTGAAGTCACACTGTTGGGACAGAAAGAACTTCACCACAGGCTCCCAAGTCTAACTACTCGCAAGTGATGTCAATCGTAGGACAGGTCCCAAGCACCAACAACACATGCCAGAGCTTCAACCAGAAGTTGCTTCCAGACCGAAGTACAGAACCTGAATGTCTCGCACCTCTCCCAGAGAAAAAAATTCCGTTTTTCCGCAAAGTGCACGAACGACACCGCCCTCACCCCATCTTGACCCAATTACAGGGCTTTAGAGGCGCTAAATCTCCCCTCCTACACGACAGCACAAACTCGAGTTAAGAAACCTGCGTCTCTGAAAAGAAAAGAAACAGCCAATTACTGGTTTTTATAAGTTTTCGCAGTGGGAGAAGATGTTTTTCACCAACACCCAGCAACAAACGAACAGATACAATCTTAAAGATCTTTATCTAAATTGTCTGTGCCTTGGAGCATGTTAGTCCTAGGTATGAGGTGTCATAAAGATTCTACCTATAAACGTTTCACAGACGACAGAGTCTCTTATATGACCGAGGTGGCCGATGGAAGTGGGTCACAGGCCTATTTGCAGTATCGGCGAACACGAAAACTTGTGAATTTTTATTTGGGGTGGCCCTGCACACAATGCCCGGTTTACGACTCCACCGTGTAGACGCGTCCCTTCAGTCCATCGCCCCCAGCCCAGCCTTCCGCTGTCGCCAATGTAGGCATAGCGGCATTGTCCTGCTGGAGACCTGTCTCGACTAGGGGGTGCTCTGTCTGCCCTGTGCAGCTGTCGGCCTGTCCGGTAAGATTTACTGAGGGTTGGGCTCGCCCCACTTGCTTTCAACTTCCAACATGCCATTTCTACGAACTAAGAACCAGAACTATCGGCATTGTATAGGTAAGGCAGAGGGATGCGTGTACAAGTTTTCATAGTCAGTGGAAACTCAGCTTTGAACATTCAACTAAAATCATGCTACATGGGTGACATTGCGGAAGTTATATAGAGGCAAACACATAGTTTTATAAGCGTCATTTGAGTAAAACCGCTTCTTTCCATTCCATTGAAAGCAAAAGCCATTTTTTATATGTGATGTCTGCTCTTTCAGACATGTCTCAAAGAACAGACATGATTTTGATCCTGCAACCTCTATGTTTCAGGACACAAAGGAATTAAAGACATTAGCTGCCAGTGGGCATTGATTTATATCAACGGTGGATGACCACTACACCATCCAGACAAAGTGGCCACCACAACCACATAAACTACCCTAGGATGCCTTCTGTCACAGCCAAATTCTCAACTTATACCACACACTACTGATGTACTGACACTACTCATTAGCCTCATTACTCGCAGCGTTTCGCCAATTCCCGTAAGAGTTCGAGTTTGGTGTGCACCTGCATTTAAAGGATCAATGGCTGTCATTACCGTAATTATACAGGGTGTTACAAAAAGGTACGGCCAAACTTTCAGGAAACATTCCTCACACACAAAGAAAGAAAATATGTTGTGTGGACATGTGTCCGGAAACGCTTACTTTCCATGTTAGAGCTCATTTTATTACTTCTCTTCAAATCACATCAATCATGGAATGGAAAGACACAGCAACAGAACGTACCAGCGTGACTTCAAACACTTTGTTACAGGAAATGTTCAAAATGTCCTCCGTTAGCGAGGATACGTGCATCCACCCTCCGTCGCATGGAATCCCTGACGCGCTGATGCAGCCCTGGAGAATGGCGTATTGTATCACAGCCGTCCACAATACGAGCACGAAGAATCTCTACATTTGGTACCGGGGTTGCGTAGACAAGAGCTTTCAAATGCCCCCATAAATGAAAGTCAAGAGGGTTGAGGTCAGGAGAGCGTGGAAGCCATGAAATTGGTCCACCTCTACCAATCCATCGGTCACCGAATCTGTTGTTGAGAAGCGTACGAACACTTCGACTGAAATGTGCAGGAGCTCCATCGTGCATGAACCACATGTTGTGTCGTACTTGTAAAGGCACAAGTTCTAGCAGCACAAGTAGAGAGTATCCCGTATGAAATCATGATAACGTGCTCCATTGAGCGTAGGTGGAAGAACATGGGGCCCAATCAAAACATCACCAACAATGCCTGCCCAAACGTTCACAGAAAATCTGTGTTGATGACGTGATTGCACAATTGCGTGCGGATTCTCGTCAGCCCACACGTGTTGATTGTGAAAATTTACAATTTGATCACGTTGGAACGAAACTAAAATGAGCTCTAACATGGAAATTAAACGTTTCCGGACAGTGTCCACATAACATCTTTTCTTTATTTGTGTGTGAGGAATGTTTCCTGAACTGGCTGTTGTGTGATGTCCTTAGGTTAGTTAGGTTTATGTAGTTCTAAGTTCTAGGGGACTGATGACCATAGATGTTAAGTCCCATAGTGCTCAGAGCCATTTGAACCATTTTTTGAATGTTTCCTGAAAGTTTGGCCGTACCTTTTTGTAGCACCCTGTATATTTGGTGTCTGTTCTTTCAGAACCCTAGCCTACCTACCATCACACCCAAATTCTCAACTTATACCACATGCTACTGATGTAGTGCCGCTGTTCGTTAGCCTCATTACTTGCGGCATTTCGTCAATTCCCATAAGAGTTTGAGCGTGGTGTGCCTTAATTATATACATGGCGCCCGTTTTTTTGGGCGTGTCTGAAAGAACAGGTACCACTATATAATTAAGGTAATGACGGCCAATGGTTCCTTCTGTGCAGATTAAGCTCGAAGTCTTATGGGTATCAGCAAGAAGCAACGAGTAATGAATCTAATGAGCAGAGGCACTTCATCGGTAGTGTTTGGTATAAGCTGAGAGTTTTGGTGAGATGGGAGTCATGCTAGCGTAGTCGGTGTGGTTGTGTAACCACTATGGCTGGATCGCATAGTGGTCGGCACAACTGCCTAGTAAGCAGGAGATCAGGCTTTGAATCCCTGTCCAGCACAAATTTCCAACTTGCCCCATTGATATAAATCAATGCCCACTGGCAGGTAAGATCTTTAATTCCTCTGTGTCTTGATTCATAATGGATGTAGGATCAAAATAGCAGGAAAAAGAAACACAAATGTTAGGTCTGAAAGTTGATTTAGTGGAGCAAGGACATAAGTGTATCACACTCACAAAAGAAGTAGTACTCGCAGGTGAGGATTCATTCCTGAATGATTTACAAATTATGAAACAAATTTCGAGTTATTATTGAGCCATCTTATCGAGGTACATTCAGAAATGAGATAGTTGCTTGAGGATGTGGCGTTAGTATGTGTGAAAATGCACATGGGACCTGGGTACCAATATTTAGGGTCCACTGATTCATTGCCATATTAACTCTACAGTATGTATTCATACTGAGACACAAAAAAAAAAAAAAAAAAAAAAAAAAACAGATATTAATTTTAGAATTTGTACTTCAAAAAATGTGAATTAAATACAGGAGTTTGCAGATATTACCATAATGAGAGTAAGGAAATTTTCTGCTGAATTTCGATATAATCATTTTCTGTGAAAGTTAAAATAGAAATAACACATTCAGTAACTATTTTATTAATTACACATTAATATAAACAGTTGTTGTTTGGACTTTAGGTCACTTCAAAAACAGATTACGTTATTTGAGAACTTTATGCGTCAGGCTTCTAGAATGTTTCCCTTGACTTCGTTTCTCAGCTTCAATGGTCAGTACATTATCCTACGATTACGTTAACATTGTTAAAATCTAAATGTCGTGTCAATACTGCATGATAAAATTTTCACAGTTAATGAAATCTACCGTTTCTAGGAATTTCAAAAAGGTTTTTTATAAATTGATCACTAATACAGACAGTAGCATCTTGTCAGGGTACATTGTTCTTCAAATATTCACATTTTCTTTCGATCATTTGGAAATACGAGGATTGGAATTTTCATAAGGCAACTATTTATTTACAGCTCGTACAAAATAGATACGTGTTTCAGAGTTTTACTGCCCTTCAAAGTAGTCACCAGCATTGTGTATAGCACGTTGCCAGCGATGTGGATGTCGTAGCATGCTCTTAGCAGCGCCAGTTGTGTTGACAGTTCGAGCGGCGTGGTCTATTGCCCGACGAATTTGTAGCAGCGAATGCCGTGAAGTGTTTCCTTCAGTTTAAAAATAGAGTTGAACTCACCGTACGACTTCCACATCGCTGGCAACGGATTATACACAATGCCGGTTACTACTCTGAAGGTCAGTAAAACTTTGAAACACGTATCTATTTTGTACGAGCTGTAAATAAATAGTTGCCATTATTAAAGTTCCAACCCTCGTAGTTTTGAAAAGAATCGATGTTTTTAAATGATATTGGTTTTATGCGGCTCAGTTCACACTGAGATGATACAGCATATTGCAATAAAGGTTAAAGGTTGCTCAGTACGACGTTTATTGGTGTAACTCTCGTGTTCCCCCTGGGACGATATGTTATGCGATACGATATGTGACGTGAATTGCCGTAGAATAAGCAACAGTTGCAATCATGATCTCTTCTGAAGGGGCTTTTCTTATGTGTTATAATTATTTAAGGCTCAAAAAACTGAAAAAGGAAAGGATTTAAAATCCTACAAATATCGAAACAGTATGTCTGTGGTTTCTCGGAAGGTCTCTCATCACGAAAAATTCCACGAATTCTGCAGAACGAGTCCAGATAGTGCGAAATTTTTACTCTGCAGCGAAGTGTGTGCGGATATGAAACTTCCTGATAGATAATAATTGTGTGTCGGACCACGATACGAAGTCAGGACTGTTCTAGGCGCTTCAGTGTGGAACCGCGCTGCTGTTACGGTCGCAGGTTCGAATCCTGCCTCGGGCATGGATGTGTGTGATGTCCTTAGGTTAGTTATGTTTAAGTAGTTCTGAGTCTAGGGGACTGATGACCTCAGATGTTAAGTTCCATAGCGCTTAGAGCATTTGAACCATTTGAAGTCAGGACTTTTGCTTTTCGCGGGTCAGTGCTCTAGCGACTGAGCTACCCAAGCACGATTCACGGACCTCTACTCACAGGTCTGCTTTCGCCGGTAGCTCGTCTTCTACCTTCCAGACTTCACAGAAGCTCCCCTGCGAAACTTGCAAGACTAGACATAGCCTAGCCAGAGCTTGGGGAATGTTTCCGGCACGTAGTTTTAACCTGTCAGGAAGTTTCATATCAGGGTACACTCCGCTACTGAGTGAAAATGTCATTCTAGAAACATCCCCAGGCTGTGGCTAAGCCGTATCTCGGCAGTATTCTTTCTTCCAGGGGTGCTAGCCTTGCAAGTTTCGCAAGAGAACTTCTGTGAAGTTTTGAAGGTAGGAGACGACGTACTGGCGGAAGTAGAGCTGTGAGGAGAGCTTCTGCGTCGTGCTTCAGTAACTCAGTCAACTCAGTCAGTAGAGTACTTACAAAGGTCTCGAGTTCGAGTCTTGGTCCGGCACATAGTGTTAATGAGTTCGAGACATTTTTCACTCTTTGGAGTAACTAGTACCGGCTATTCTGAAAAAGCCGTACACAGATTTTCGACTTACTATTTCTCTTGCTGAGAAGCTACTCATTACAGTAAGGTAAGTTAGTGAAAGAGGTTAAAATGCCACAGCGAAAAGTTTACGAGTATTTTTCTGTAAGATCATCTAGTATGGTACTGCATTCAGTGTGGTATACATATAAATAATGGTTACAAATTAATAAACTTTGGATGGTATTTCTACAAATGTTCAATTTCGCCAAGTGCTACACGATTCAGCTTGAGGAGTATTTAAAAGAAAAATTGCTGGATTTGAAGTGAGATCAGTCCCTGTCAGTGGTGTAGTGGTTGGTGGTGAACTTTGCTTAGGGTTAGAAATGGAAGAAGCCCATGATGGTAAGCAAAGTCCCGGTGTGACTTTCTTAGCGTCGTCCACCTGCTCATCTAGAAGTAATATGAATTTAGCTTTCAGATTTCTTTTAACCCTGTCACAAAGTTTTCTTAAATCGGGGGAATAGACTGAACAAACATATACTTAGCATCATTAACTGATGACTCCAAGTGTTTTATCATTTCCAGCTGCGGTGGCGCGGTTCCTGTCGTCCTTTACCTGCACCCAGCTCTGAACTCCTTGCAGCAGATCGTCGGTAGGAAAGCCCAGCAGAAACATACCGTACTGCAACTCTCACCAGGCTGCATACAACGTCACTATTCCAAGAATCGGGAAAAGGTCTTAACTTTGAATGAAAGGTGGAAATACTGGCAAAACTTCGGTATATTCTGAACCTTGAGATGTACACTTCATTGCCAATCCCGTGCTAATCTTAACACAATCATGCACAACCCCTTTCATTCACGTTAGCGAGTTTATGATAACGTATTTCCCGAAATCTGGACAGCTACTATGTACGGATTGTTCTTAAATGAAAATGCACTCACGTTTTTAGTCACCGATCTGCTCAATATGCCACGCGGAATTACTGTCTTTTCTCCTACCCAAAATTACTCATAAAATCCGTACTTCAAAAAAAAAAAAAAAAAAAAAAAAAAAACCTGGAATAATTATGCGTCCACTTTAAAACACTTTTGAAACATTCAGGACAACTAAAACTGGCAAATTATAACTTCCTTCGGAGCTCATACAACACACGAAAGGCTGGGCTCCTACTCCTTAGAAAGCTGTAAGCGTTCTATATCTCCAAGGGAAAAGACGCGCGAAGAATACTTCGTTCTGATTGGTCAGTTTTCTTTAAGGCCAATAGAAAAACGTTATTCTCCCGTGTTAGTCCGCGCTTTTCATGGCTAACAGATCAACAAATAACACTTCCCGAAATAAATATTTAACATTCTGATATTTTGTTTATATTTTACATTATTAACTACTTTCATTTGCACTCGAATTAGCTTTTCTTTTACCGTAAACTTACTTTTCACGCATCGTTCACACTACTAAAAGCATATACAAAACTGTACAAACATAAATAAATAAAAAAGCCTTCAAGAAATAAACAGAACAGTTCACAAAAACATTCTCTTGCCCTTTTTCTTGAATGTCTCTGTGCACTACTATCCTCTAGCAGTAAAAATTAGAGCTACGCCCTCGACTGAACCCGCTCCGGACCATCTGTCATTGTGCACACATGAGTCATTATCCCGAGACAGAGCAGAGGACCGACGAGAGTGGCTTTGCTGACTGCACGACGTCGCCTGCAGGGCCTCTCATGGGCTCGTGACCTCGTGACCGTATTGGTTGGACCGTAGACGACTGTAAACCGTGGCTTAATCAGATGAGTCTCGATTTCAGTGGGTAAGAGCTAATGGTAGGGCTGAATTGCAGCACAGACCCCACAATGCCATGGACCCAAATTGTCAACAATTCACTGTGCAAGCTGGTGGTGGCTCCTGTCCAACTTAACGATTATTGACAGGAAATCGTTATGTTCGGCTACCTGGAGACCACTTCCAGCCATTCATGATGGACTTTTTATGTGTGATATTGCACCATGTCAGCGGGGCACGATTGTTTACGATTGGTTTGAAGAACATTCTGGACAATTCAGGAGAATGATTTGGCCAGCTTGATCGCCCGACATGGATCCCAACGAACATTTGTGGGACATAATCGAGAAGTTAGTTCGTGCACAAGATCCTGTACTGGCAACACTTTCGGAATTATGGACGGCTATAGATGCAGCACGGGTCAGTTTTTATGCAAGGGACTTCCAACGACTTGTTGAGTCCATGTCATGGACTACACTGGGCAAAAGGAAGCCCGACACGATATTAGGAGGTATCTCATGACTTTTGTCACCTCAGTGTATTGTATGCGACGTTCAATCGCCTCAGTGGAAACCGCATCTAAGTGTATTTGCCCCCCCCCCCTCCCTCACTCCTTAGTTACTTATACACAAAATCTAATTTGGGACCCAACAACAACTGTGTTTCTTTTTCCTCATATTTAGTTCTTGGCTCAACTGTAATATCTTAACCTGAATGATGACGTTAATTGCCACTCAAATGATCTTAGTTGTTGCCACTTTGAATATTGTCCTACAGGAACTCGGACTACAGTATTTTTATATGGCGTCCCTTTAATTGACGTCAGACAAAAAAAATAGTTAGCAGTTCGCAGACATTTCAGTTTAGATTTCTTAAAACATTATGACATGAAAAATGAACTGGCTGTTTCAGTTAGATTTCAGTTCTGAATTCATTAACTCAAGTGCAGTAAGGTGGGAAAAACCTGGTTGATGATATTTTTACTAGTTGCACTAGCAGTAGTAGTAGTGGTGGTTGTAGTAGTAGTAGTAGTAGTAGTAGTAGTAGTAGTAGTGGTGGTAGTACTAGCAGTGTTGCGGAACAGAATAATTTAATAATTTTATTTTGCTGGCTTAGAATTTTGTTGAAGTTCTACCAGGTGAGCTCGGAACCAGAGTAGATTAGGTCATGGCTGATGAGCCAATTGGTATTTCAACAAGATGTGTCATCAGTGTAACAGAGCACAGAACGGGGCAGACAGAAATGCAAGTGCTGCTGTACTACTTAACAAGACTACTATGAGGTAACGATGTATAACTTCACTGCCCGAGTGCCACAACAGAATAAAACAGACAGAAAAGAACCAAGCTCGGCGACCCAGAATTATTACTGAATTACCACAGTGAGGAAAGGACTGCTGACAGGTCAGATACGAGGATAAACAGCCGCAAACACTCGAAGTATCGCCTCATTGTTGAGGACTCGGCACTTTAAATAGGTAGGCTTTGGAGCTGAACAACACATTTTGTCATACTGCCGTTCTGAACCAAAGAAATGATAGTCTATTGAGATTTAGTGAAACCACAACAAGTTGAGCCTTTAAGTCCAGCCTGATACTTGCTTGCTGACTTCAAAAACGAGAGACAGCCAACCTGATGCATACCACAGCTGTGGTCTGCTACGGCTGCCTAATGAGTCATGGTGGATGAGAAGACTGGTTAGTGGCTTCCCCTCCTGCTCCACTGCTGTGTCATTGTGGATGATCTGCATGCTGCCATCTTCACAGCGACCAGACGAGGTGCGTCTGCACAGGCTCGTGGCCAACTGGTGAGTGTCTGCTGTAGCCTTGGTCGATCCATGATGGTAGGCTAGGACCTAGTCTTCATGACAATTGGCATGCTGAACTACAGTCAGCAGTCTCCTCCTGAGAGTACGACGGGATGTTTTTAAAAAGTGCTGAGGTGCGCGCTGTACTAAGTCACTGCAGAGCGTCTCTGTGGGCAGCACTTTCTGCGCCCCACCACTGCCACCAGCATATCACGCAGCCGTGGCACTGACTGCGGTGGCGACATCACGTCTTCCTGATGTGTCAGCACTCCTTTGTGGCATGCGCGCTTGCGCCCTGCCAGCAACTGGAAACCTGAAGTCACTTACATCTTTGTACACTCTGCACGATAAATAAATATTATTGCAGGTACCACTGTATCACTGACACCTCTGGGTGTACACTGGACCACTCACCTTCATTCTACGCTCGACCTTCTGATCACAAAGCTACCTCAGCATGAGGGACGCTTCTTTGGATTCAGAATTGGTTCTCACCCCCAAGAGCTCGCTGGCAGTGAAGGGATGTCTACAGGGCCTTCTTGCAATACTTCGTTGAAGGCATACGGAGCGTATTGTGTATTTGTTTTGGTGTATGTCAATTCACAGAGACATTAGTAGCATCCTTAAGGTGTCATTTGTCAAACCATAAGAGGGAATTTTAGGTAAACTTATTGAATTCCAGTTCAGTGTAAGTTTTGTAACCTTTCTAGGCATGAGTTGACGTGTAGCAAGGCTGCGTCTTTCACATGCACTACTTGTAGGCAATTTTGGGATGAGACTCTAGACAGTAGAGACAGTAGAGACAGTCGGTGTTGTATTTCTGTCGTGTCAGTGTGTAAGGAGTCAGGTAAATTCAACACCTTCCATGAAAACCCTGACATGATAAGCAAATCCAGTAGTATGTCACATAGTTCCGAATAAATCGTGACATTAAATTAACCAAAGTAATACGAGTAACGAATGAGCAAATGGAAAACCACAGACTAACACAAGAATGCCTAAATGCATGTCATACCTTCCCACCGTGAGACAGACGCAGTTCCGAGGGGAGAAACGAGAACAGAAGCCGAGAGCAGAACCGTGTTAAGCTGGAAGGCCCTACGATAAGGGACGAACACCCACGTCGCCAGCTAACCATAGGACCACACCCCAGCCGCAAGTTTTAGCGTGAGACTTTCTCGCGTCTCTGTTCCGTCAGGACCACCCCCCAGCCCATGTTAAAAGCTAGAGCTCTCCAGAAGAACAGTATAGATCTTACGATAACACAAAAGGGCCACCCCAGCAGCAAGTTTTAGCGTGAGACTTTTCGCGTCTCTGTTACGTCAGGACCACCCCCCAGCCCATGTTAAAAGCTAGAGCCCTCCAGAAGAACAATATAGATATTACGATAACACAAAAAGGGCCACACACCACCCGCAAGTTTTAGCGTGAGACTTTTTCGCGTCTCTGTTACATTGCAAACTTTAAAAACATTGCCCCACCAAGAAAAGTATAACGTTTCTCATTGGATGGAGAGAATTTTTGTAGGCGGAGCTTAAGGTTAACATTGAGACCCTGACTGGTCAGATAAAAACACAGCCAGATAGTTTTTTTTTAAACCAACTTCGGTAAATTGTAGTAAGGAGAAGTTAGGAGAGAGTTACTTCCGAGACGGCGAGGTGAGTGGAGCTGTGCTGTCCACCATCCCCTGACGAACACCGACAAGGTAATGAATGCACGCGATGCCGCATTTTTGAGCGCATAAGGCTTCACTCAGAACTGCAGAAGTCTCCTCTGTTACACCCCCTTTTTGCGTAATACTAGTGTCGATCGTCAATTAAAGCTCATGGTGTTCACATTTGCCACTTGAAGTAAAAATCTGAAATGCGATGATTTTTCTGTTATATAGTTATTGAGAAGCCACATCAGCCACTGTAATTTACGACAAGTTAGATAAGTAATTAAAGATAATTGAGGGTCACTGTAGACCATTTTGATAGCTTTCTCTCTTGTGAAACTTAATTTAAACCTAGATTATAGATGTGATATGGCATAGGGCATCCTTCGATCCATTGCAGAACTTGGAAACCCACTCAGGGAATTTTCGTTCACATTTTTGTTGAACGCAGTTGGTTTTTACCATCCTGTATTAAAACATTTCCTTTTATCAATAGTGCAATTTATAAACAATATTTTGTGAGTAGAATAAAATTTCCAATGGTAAACTTAACTGCTTTTTCGACGTTATTTTACCAGCTAACTAAAAATAGGAAAGCCTTGAACCCCTGCCACTAAATTTAGTTAGTATTAAGATTCTTTTACAGGGAGTGCAGTGGAGCTAACGCTGAAATAATTAAGTATTTGGTTATATCATATCTAGTCTCACTCTCTCTGAGTGAACTCTTGTGAACTCTTGTGAACTCTACATGTCATGTGTGGTCTGGCGTCCCCTTACCAGCAACAGGCCCCAGGTTCAAACTAGTCAATTCCCTAAAAACACGCTCAGAGCGTCGTTGCGTGAAAGTGGTAGGGAGACACGATATAGAACAAACAGACACCATGCAGAATGTTAGAAAATGGCGACCCTGCCAGGATGGTAAAATACCATGATTGGAGGTCGACCACATGCCTAACTAGGACAGAAAAACAACCTGTAGAAAAATTTTCGTAATTAAAAAAAATTTTTTTTGAACGTTATAAATAGTCGAAAACAGTAGCTGCAGCGATAGATAGTAAGAAAGTATTCAATGAAAGTGAGACATTCTGGCAGAGACAATAGCATAATTAAGTTATGAATTTTAATATTGTTAGAATTAAGTTTTCTCTCCAATGCAAGCGCACAGGTGGCAGATTCATCTTTGACAAGTTGTTTCTGATCCAACAAGTAAGTTAATTGATTGTCAAGTCGTGTGTGCAAAAAGTTTATGAAACGCGTGAGATCGTATGAGCGCATGTTGCCTCGAAGTAGGGCGCGTGAATTGCTTTTAAAACAGAAAATAAGGGATTCGGAAAGATTAGCAATGGCAGATCGAGACCTTGACCGAATTAAGGTAGAGACCCAGCATGAAAATGGACAGAGAATAGAGGACAGTACAACAGACGATGCAGTATCGCGGGAAATAGGACATATAACCCACCATAACGAGGATAATGTACGTCAAGGCATAGAAAACGTAAGTCAGCATACGACAGAGGAGCAGGAAAGTAGAGAGACAGTCGATGAGGATTCTAACTTGCGTCTTGAATACGTAGAGCCCATAGTACAAGGTAATCAGAGCTCCCTCACCACAGAGTACAAGGAATGCGAGCAGAAACGTGTCACAGCACAGTTGAGTGCAATCGGTTGCGAACCAACACTTGGGCGAAAACACAGAGCATAGGACGTCGGAAGAAAACGCAATAGGACCCACCAATCTGGCAGAATTATTACAACAAATTACGGAAACCATGACAAGGCAAAATAAAGACATAGTGAACCAAATTCAAATTCAGAATGCAGAAACCACGAGACAAATGCGTGAGATTAAAGAACAAAACAAAAAAATCAGTTACACCTAAGTCATATTGATGACGAGGCAAAAGAATCTCGAGAAGTGATAGGAAACTTAATAACAGGTCACAATCAATTGAGAACAGACACTGACAAGGTACAAGTGGACGTACAAACATTGCGTAATGACACTCAGGACGAGATCAAAACATTACGTAACAACACCCAGGGAGAAGTCAAGAAACTAGAGAAACAAATAAACGAAATTACTAGACAAGCAGCAGGTACAGCGCGTGAAGTTGTTGAAAACAGTGTGTTACACAAACGTATCACAAAAGCAGCGCTGAAAAGATATGATAACCGCATAGTCAAAATAGAAGCGCAAACGAAGCGACAATTTCAGAAATTGCTAACAAGAGTTGTTGCAAACCATTGAAGAACGTAGTGAACAGGAACGAACAAGCACAGAGTCTGCAACCACATCCGTAGCTGTAACAGCACCGGAAAAACAAGCAAATAACGGAGATATTACGCATTTGCGATTCCAATCACAGGCGGAAAGTAACATACGTGAAATCAGACAGCCTGCACAGCAACAAACACGTTTCGAAATTCTTGATGAACAAACGTCATCACAAACACATGCGGAACTACAAATGTATGTTTCAAGACAGTTTGGATCGTGCAATGAAGCAACAAGGTTAGCCAGACAAGATACCGAACCAATACCTGACAATGGAAAGCCAGGTCGCGAAGAGTACAGTGCAATGCATTCAGCTATACGTTCACAACCGATAGAAGAAAATTATTGCGTACCACTCCAGCTATACTACGCAAGGGTAGGCGAAAGTTACAGTGGACAATATCCAATAGATCTACCACAACCGGAAAGAACGACGGGAGAAATGACCAGAAACAAAAGTGGCGAAGAATCGCGAATTTCATATGGAACTATGACGAAGTACGACAACGATCATTTCCTCACAGTCAGAAAATTTCAACATTTTCGAGAAGGAAACTCATTACATCCACGAACTTTTATTGATCAATTCTGAGTAGGATTACCAGAACACTGGACGCTAGCACACAAATTAGACTTTATATGTGCACACATGTCAGGAACAGTCGCAGAAACCACGCAGAATATTGCAGCGACATGCCGGTCGTACGAAGATTTCAGTTAGAAGTTTCTCTCACGATATTGGTCCAGCGAAGCACAGAACAGAGTGAAGTACGAATTATTACAGAACCCATATTTTGAAAATTCAGGAGAGAAGAGTCCCGTGAAATTTTTCGAATTAATGGCAAAGAAAAATCAATGCTTAGATGTACCATACAGTGACGGAGAGTTGATTAAATTATGCGCGATGAAGCTACCATTGAAATACCAGCAATCATTAGTAGATCGCGGAGGCAATGACTTTGAAGCATTTAAAGGTATTCTAAGGGAACTAGAGTTCATATTTTCGGAAGATGACGCAAGAAAAAGACGAAGCGCACGTGAAAACGAAAGCAAAAAGCAGTGGAATCCACAAGACACAGTACGAAGAAACAATAATTACGAACCACGTGATAACTTCGCACCAAAAAACGACAATCGATTTCAACAAAGAACCGGTTATGGATTTAGAAGAGAATATGGCAATAACTATAATTCACCCAGGAACGGCAACAACTATTACAGAGGGAATAACGACAACCGGAACGGGTACTGGAGAACCAATAGACCGACAAATTATCAACAAAGAAACCACTATCAACAAGCTGAACAAGAAAAGAGAATACAGATAGAAGAGGTGGAGGTAAGACCACCAAACCCTGATAAACGTTCGAATTGACAGCTAAGCGCCCATGCCAAAGAGACTGACACACCGACCTAGGACAATTGCAGCACCTTGAACAGAGAAGTAAAAATCTTATCACGAGAAGAGAAGAAGGAAGAAACAAATTCGCAGGGACCAGATGAAAACGAAGACAAGAAAATAACAATATCATGTTGGGACGAAATTAATTGGGAGAATACTGACGAGGAAGATGAATTACCAGAGGCATGCACAACGAATGTAGGAGGAAAGGACGAAGTAATGAGTATTGCAGAGCTATTTGAGATGGAAACCAGGGAAAGCGAATTCAATGAGGATATTGCGCAGTCGACAGAAGTTGAAAATAAGTTACTAGTGGGCACACAACCCAACGTATATAATGAAGGAAGTTATGAAGCGATAATTAGAGCATTTAGATGCGATCATGTGGAAGTAGCGACGAAGAAGGAGGAGATAGACGAGGATGAGGAAAAAGTAGAGGATGTTGAAGAAAGCGTAAACGAAGTAGCGACGAAGAAGGAGGAGATAGACGAGGATGAGGAAAAAGTAGAGGATGTTGAAGAAAGCGTAAACGAAGGAAGAAATAGAGAAGAGGAAATAAAAGAGAGAGAAGTAGCAGTCGAAGCTTATCCTACAGAAAGTTCAAATTCACAAGGGAAATTCCTAAAAAGACTCATGTATGATTCAGTGGAGGATTCGTTGATCCAAGAAGAAGAAGAACAGAACCAACCCTTTCAAATTCAACCAGTTGTGAAGGCCATGGTAAAGCATATCCCAGTCAATATTGTAATTGATAGCGGAAGTGAACTGACTGCGATCTCAGAAAATTTATTCATGCAGTGTAATGCCAATGAGGAATTTCCAGTTCTGGAAACACATAAGATTAAAGTAAGAGGTCCTATTAGAAAAAATGCTGCGGAAGTTACGAGACAAACAAGGTTAACTCTTTCGTGCCAAGGTCAAAAGATCGAAGCCAACATCGTGATTATACCTAAATTAACTGTAGATTTGATTATAGGTGCAGATTTTTTAAATGAGAGTCGAGCGATAATAGATATGGGGAAAGGTAGCCTAACATTCGGGAATGTCACACTTCTCTTTGAGCAAAAGCTAAAATTAGAAGAAATACCAGTTACAAACAAACAATTAAGAATGACGCGAGATAAAGAGGATGAAGAATTAGAATGGTATGCACAAAAGGGGGAATCGCCTCAACTCATGTTAGAAGGTCATAAAGAAATCGACGAAAAATTGCAAGAAGTTCAAGGTATTTCGGAACACAGTAAAACAAAATTAGAGGGTATTTTACCTAAGACTGGCAGTTTTAAACACTTTCAGTACAAGTTTGAAGATTAATTTTATTACTGGTAAATAATCAGCACAATAATTGAAGATTATGTTGCAGATAAGACCATCAGGAGAAAGAAGAATGAAGAGAGAGGAAGGTGGGAAAAAGAAAGTAGTTTCAATAAAAACAAAAACAAAAATAACACCAATAGTACCATGGATTAAGGTGAAGGGATAAAGCGTAGATAGTCTAACAGCATGAAATACTAAAATGCTATACACCATGACACTACACAAAAATAAAAAACGAATTTGAGGATTCTTGTAGACATTAAAACCCAAAATATCTTAGAATTGTAACATGGAAAGGGCGCCGAAATTTGTAAAGCTTTTAAGAAGGAGTAAAACAATGTAGGTACTAGACATATGTTAGATGATTATAAGTAAAACGTTTTGTAAGAACCATTGTAAAAACTCCAGCAAGGATGAGATGACTCTACATGTCATGTGTGGTCTGGCGTCTCCTTACCAGCAACAGGTCCCAGGTTCAAACTAGTCAATTCCCTAAAAAACACGCTCAGAGCGTCGTTGCGCGAAAGTGGTAGGAAGACACGATATAGAACAAACAGACACCACGCAGAATGTTAGAAGTATATACTAATTAAGTAACTTCAGCTACTTTTCTAAGCGTTCTGCCAATGCTGGTTGCTTCTGCATTGTATTGTGAGTCACATGATTTACAAAATGGTTCAAATGGCTCTGAGCACTATGGGACTCAACTTCTGTGGTCATTAGTCCCCTAGAACTTAGAACTACTTAAACCTAACTAACCTAAGGACATCACACACATCCATGCCCGGGGCAGGATTCGAACCTACGACTGTAGCGGTCTCGCGTTTCCAGACTGCAGCGCCTAGAACCGCACGGCCACTTCGGCCGGCCACATGATTTACACTGACGTGGCGAAAGTCATGGGATAGCGAATCTCGTTCTACAATGGCACAGTGGAAAGGTTATTGTGTAATTATTTTTTATGTAATTTTTACTTTTATTTTGTAGTTGTTGTATACGCAGCTAGTAAATTATGCAAAATGCCAGACACACGTTCTTTTACTATGGACGAGACTGTCGTCGCTTTGACAGAGCAGGTACAAGTATTATGAGGGTTAAATTCCCAGCAACAGCAGGAAGAGGATTTACGTAGGCATGTAGGAGTTTTGCAAGCTGTGTTTCAGCAGTTGCAATCAGGGTGTGAGGAAGCCAAGACAGTAGCGACTGCACTCTTCCCTTCTTCTTTCGGTTCTTCGGCAGCTGCATTAACAACACCTTTTTCTGGCAACTCAACACAGGACGTAACTGCGTGAATTGACTATGTTGGGACTACTGAGAGATACATATTGTATCACGAAGTTCTCGGTAAGGCAGAGACATTCCAGCAGTTAGCTGATAGGTTACGACAACGTTATCAAAAACAGAACAGTACAAGGTTTTTTCTGGAAAAATTGAGTACCTTAAAACAGAGACATACGGTATTGTTAGAGAAATCTTTTAGTACAGAATCCGGAGGACCAATGTGGAGACATGTCAGTCGACAAAAAATGCGGAAGCGGTTAGAGTACTGCTGAGGGAAGCCGAAAATAGGGCTTTCGACGTTTTTCTGCGACATATCTCCACAGGGATGCCACAAAAATATGGATGGAAAATCCTGGGGCTCCAGCTACGGGTCTTGGGATTGCAACGCCGTTGCGATTAGAACACGAATGGACCACCGTGTTTCCTTCTGCAGAACTAAAATGTTATAGATGCGGTCGAAATGTGATGTATGGAAACAGTGTAAGCAAGCAGAATGCTGTAAGTGTGGCCAAATGGGACACTGAGCACAGGACTGTACGAAGCATAGGAAGAGAAAGCAATGGGAACACAGGCAACTTTTAAACGCAAACGGGAGTGCTTCGACCGTCAGAAGGCATTCCCAGTAGGATGTAACATTGCACAGACATATGCACAGCTGGAATGCTGTTTGTTAGGGTGTGTAAAGGGCAAAGATCGTAAGTTTTGGGTGGACACATGTGCACAGGTGATAACAATGTATTGTATATTCGTTGCGTATGACATTGCTCAGTTTCGATAATGGAAATAAGGATTCCCAGGAGTGTAAGGAGTGTTACCATACGTAGGTAGAGGGTATTCAGCAATTATTGGACTGCATTTTCTAGACGAACATCGTGCCAAAATCGATCTTTCGCAGTATACAGTGGAACTCAAGTCTTCCTGTGTTTTTATTGGAGGAGACAGCTGCAAGCAAAGCAATGTCGCAAGGCGCAACCCTCGTGAAGCTGTTGCCGACTGAATTGCAAACATGTATACTAAAGGTTGGTTCTCGTGATAAAATACTAGCAGGTACGACGGAGTTAGTATGGGTTTCCGTCGGTACCAATTTGCCATGGGAAGTATGACGTATGGTAGAGCCACAAAAGAAAAATGAAGAATCAGATAGAATGCATTGTTTTATGCATATAAGCGTAGCGCATGTAAGTAATATTAATGGTTAATTTACGGTTCATGTAAGCCTGGATAATTTCTGCTTGGATATGGTTAGTCTGTTGAGGAGTTTGTGATTGCCACGTTAGAGGTATCAGATGAGAAAGATATTGATAGGTCATTACGAGGAAAAGTGGGTCACTTGCGAGGCAGCTATTGGAAGGCAATAGAAGCTTTGCCACTACATTTTACCAGCAACACCACTTACCCAGCACCATATATGTATAGAGAAGAACGTGTCAGTTTATAGGACATTGTACCACAGAGAGAGGCATTTTCAACCCGTAGTAGAGGAGTTCATAGACCAGCAGTTAGCGGAAGGTGTAGTAGGGTACAATGATAGCCCTTGAGATGCAAGTATTTTTCATCATGCCAAAGAAGTCAGCAGATGGTACCGCTACGGTAATGCGAAGACAGTGTCAGTAGCATATCTGATCCCAAATATGATGGAAACGTTAGACAACTTAGAACAGTGCCAGTACTTTACAGTAATAGATCTGAGAAATGGGTATCACTCAGAGAGTAGATAAAAGACCGCTTTTACAATTACATGGGAACATTACCATCATAAACAGAGGCCATTCGGGCCGAAGAACGCTCTAGCCGCGTTCCAAAGGTTTTTAGCCGGAGTTCCACACGGCCTCCAACTTGAATGGTATATTTGGACAAAATCACTGCGTTCTCGAAGAATATGTCAGAGCACGTGAAACGTTGGAAGATGTATCCAGCAGGATACGATCTGCACATCTGACGCTTAGCGTAGACAATTGCGATTTTGCAAGATCACAGGTAAATAACCTGGAGCATATAACTAGCGGGAATTGTGTTTAAACTGATCCTCACCTAACAGAGGCAATCCAGGACTTTGCAGCAACTACAGTAGTTCCTGGGTTTATGCAATTATTGCAGTTTTATGCAGGTTGTGGAACCCTTGTTTCAAATGGCTCTCAGCACTATGGGACTCAACTGCTGAGGTCATCAGTCCCCTAGAACTTAGAACTACTTAAACCTAACTAACCTAAGGACATCACACACTCCCATGCCCGAGGCAGGATTCGAACCTGCGACCGTAGCGGTCGCGCGGTTCCAGACTGTCGCACCTAGAACCTCTCGGCCACTCCGGCCGGCATGGAACCCTTGTACTGCTCGTTAACGAAGAGCATGAAATTGTAGTGGCCAGCTGAATGTAAAGCATTGTTTGATTCATTGTAGGCAGGATTAGTTTCTGATCCGGTACTACTCTTTCCTGTTTGCAAGAAGGAATTTATCTTCTCCCGTGACGCCAGAAATCGGGCGATTGGTTGTGTTTTGAGACAGAACATCGATGGGTATATCCGGTAGAGTATGTTTCAAGGCAACTGAAAAAAGTGGAGCATAGCTACTCCACTACAGAAAAGGAGATGTTCGAGTTGCAATAGCACACTTTCATTGCTATTTATAAGGACTGAAGTTTAAGGTCGTCACGGACCATACTTCACTCAAATGGTTGTTGGGGCTGAAAGACACATCGGGTAGGTGAACAAAATGGGCGCTCAAACTCAGCGAGTTTTATTGTGAGATGGTCCACAAACTGGGTAAAAAGTACGTAAATATGGATATACTAAGTAGGAAAGTTGCAGTGATAAACGCACTAGGCAGAAGTTTCATGGAGCACCAGAGAGCGCAAGTGGCTAACAAAAACTATCAGGCATTCATGTCACAACCACAGTTTGTGATGCATGAGGCTGCTGTAGCGAGCCTGAATACTCTGACATCCAAACCCAGCAAAAATAAACGCAAAGTACATCTATTTAAAAAGCAGATAAAAATTCGCTTGACTTCTTACTAAGAGACAGTCTCCACTCCTTCAGATCTGTCAATGCAAGTATAGAGCAGATGTAGCTTGAATTCAAAGAAATAGTATCAATGACAATTGAGGGAGATATGTATATTCGGAGTAAAGTAATAAGAGCTGATACTGATTCCTATTGATAAACAAAACATGTCAGAACAATGTCTCAGAAGCAACGAAAAGAGGATGCCAAATTTAAAAGAATGCAATACCCCAAGATTGATGGAGTTTTACAGAAGCTAGAAATTTAGCACGAACTTCAATGCAAGATGCTTTTAATAGTTTTCACAACGAAACTCTGTCTCTAAATTCTGCAGAAAACCCAAAGAGATTCTGGTCATATGTTAAGTACTCCAGCAGCAAGATACAATCAATACCTTCTGGTATGATTTTTTTTTAAATAATTTAATTGAAAGCTTTGTTGCTTTGGTAAAAATAAAATTGGTTCTTTTTGTCGTGACAGAATAAATTACTATTAATCACACCAGATTTGTCGGAGAACAGCAGCAACATGTGTAATTGATCCAGCTTTAAGAAATTCTATTACCTTTTAGCGGAAAATTCGTGCGGTACTCTCCGACGTTAGAAAAGTCGTGGTGTTCCGTTCGGAGCAGGAGGCGGCTGTCTTTTCTCATTCGCGATATCGAAAATTACTAAAAAATGAACAGAATTTTTTTTCGGAGGAAGATCGCGCGGAGAAACAGACAGAAGTTACATGAAAGAAACCTAAGGGACCAACTAATTGGATTTGTACGAACATGTAAACGGAACTGAAAGAACTTGGAATAAATACTATAGCGATGTCGTCACGACAGCCTCCTGTTCCGACAGAACACACGCTGGATCATAAGCTGCATAAATCTTTTAAACAGAAAAGATTATCACAAGTATAATTAATGAAAATAAGGTTGAGAGATTTTCTTTGAAATTAAATAAACTTCAAGGCTTCAAGTATTATATTATGAAACGGAAACTTACATTAATATGGCCACCCATTGTGGCGGTGGAGCGAATTTTCATGATACGCATTCTCGCTTGTTTGTGGCTACATATATTTTTAATCACTTAAACTCTTAAATTTACAATAAAATGATTATATCAGTATGGAGCACAATACTTTTGCGTCCGACTCGCAACACATTCACAGAAGAACAGCTAGAAAGCGGCGCGGCTCCCTGCAGAAGTAAGAATTGGCAATTGTTATTTTGAAACATAGGTGCATCGTTGTTTTACTGATCGATAGCAGCGTATAACAGTTTATAGCTATCGTGATATTCTGCGATTTTCAGGAGCGCGGCAAAGATATCTGGTTACAACATTCATTGGTATATGTTAAAAGCTGGCACATACTGACGCGAATACAGAAAAAAACTTCTACATGTTAAAAATCGCAGTGATAAAGGCTGTAATGTCACAATGCCTCCCATGTGAGGCATGATGATTCCGGAAGGATCATCAGGACTCACATGTAGTTTCAAGACATTACTGTGTTTTATCATCTGTTTACTTTCGTTCTAACATAAAATTGGAATGAGTTTGTCATCTAGTTATTTTATGCTTCCAGTACAGTTATGAAAACAAATAAAGTCTTTCAGTGTCTTTTGTGCACTTTGGCACTTCTCTCAGTTCATTGTAAGGTGTCCTTGCACTGTTATCTTAATTGCTGTTACTGTGAAACAAAATATGACAAAAAACAATCCTAAGTCTAACACACACAAAGATAAATGAATAATACTCTATATAGAAAACAAAACATGTCAATAGACAAACATACACAGATACATTGAAATAATTACTTAAACAGTCCTCTAAAATTGTCTGTGACCTGTTTGGTCTCGTAATGTTTTTTATCCGTTTCATTAGATTCTTTTAGAATGTCGTTGTTAATCAGGACGTTTCACTTGACACTACACTGTACATTTTTATTTGTCACGCGCTCACTTAACCGGAGTCTGCAACGTCTATTCTCGTTCGGTGAGCGGCGTCGTCCGAGAGGTCACGACCCTGGGTAGCGTCTTTTTTTGTGTTCACTCGTGTTGCCTCTCTAGTGTCTCGCATCAAGCGTCAGGTCGTTTACATGCAAATAAACAGAAAGAAACCTGTGTTAGGTTCGTGCTATAATGTAGACTTACAGGTAAAGGTTTTATAGGATTCTGGACAGGATTGATAACCTTCCCTTCCAGTTAACGTTTCAGTGCTCAGTAATGCCTTGTCTTTATTTAACTATCTATCGCAAAATATCCGACGTGACTGATTAAATGGAAATTAATTTGAAGCTAAGACTTCTCTTTTTACAGAATAAATAAAGTTCATAATTAAGTTTCACTGTGATAGCTTTAGCAATGTCTCTTGCGTAGTTGTTAGACGGAAAACATTCTAAGGTCAATGACACGCCTCCACAGCGCGCGCGTCGGTTGTGTTTCAAATGTTAATTGTTGAGTCCAACTGCAAGCAGCTCCGCGCTGTTGCCGGTTACCAGTCCAGTGCAACGCGCGCTCGTGTATGCTCGTATGAAGTTTAACGTGTGTCACTCGCGCTCTGCTAAAATGAGAACACGCGGAAAACACACGTCTAGTGTCCTTTCTCCATCGTCGATCGGCGTATCGAAAACTTGGGTAGAAAATACCACCGTCTGTTTCGAGGATTTCACACGACAGTCCCTGCGACCTGCCATGCTGCTTACACACAGGTAAGTGAAGCCAACGTTTTACATATAGTTTGCAAAATATTTTGCTGTGGTCGCTGTCGCTACATGCACTTGCGTGTACACACGTCACTGCACACGTATTTTGTACACTTTATCACTCGCATTTTGTTTAGAACGTCTTAGGGTGTCTGCAAATTCACATCTCCCATCGCGATTTCAAACTTCACAGTTCAAGTTACTCACAGGTAAATACATTGCAAGATTAAACAATGTCCGTAAATTACATACATACATTTCTTAAGTTTGCTTACAGTCACAAAATTCTGTTAACCTTTTCAGTCACGCCACGCCGGATTAGCGTATTGAATACCACTACTTGTGCATCAAGGCACGATTATTTCGGTTATTCTCTCTCCCTTTTACAAAGGTAAAATTTTTCTTAAAACAAATCTTTTAAGCTGCTTGTTATTTCGTTTCTCTTTAAAATTTAGTGTCACTGTTTATGTAGAGCACAGATTGAACAAATTCTGTCTTTACTGTTCGAGCATACTCATGCATTTCTCTCCGGAAAATTCATGCTTCATAAAGTTACTGGCTGCAAGTACTACTCGCGGAATGTATTATAATCTCTCAACATTGCTACTCGCGATACGCGATTAGAACAAACTTTCGCTAACGGATCTCTCCCACAAATTTCGTTTCCACTTCAACCGTCTAAAGAGCATTCAGATGAGCCTGTCAAATTCTAATCCTCACTTTTTTTTTAATGGGATAGGATGGGGAAGTGGAAGAGGAGAGGATCAAATATGAACATAAATACACTATATACATATACAAATTCTAGCACAACTACACTAGGATATTTTTGTGACCTTAGATGCATGATATGCGTCACGTGTCTCTTCAAGTGGCTATTCTTTAATCTAATATCAGATCTTAGTTTTATTATTATAATGTGAGTCATATCTGGTGACAGCTTTCTAGTTTCTCACGCTTCCTTCTGGGCGATTGTCGGGTTTGGCTGTGAATAGCTAATTACTTTAGTGCAGCTTACATGTTTAAAGAAGAAATGTTTACCATCAGGAATACTTCAGACTTGTCAGTACGACGTATATGTTTCCATGTAGTGGCACTCTACATGACCTAACAGCTGTTGTAAAACAGAATAAAGGAAATGCTTTGTTGCTTAGCTATTAAATCTTTATGAGGCTTACTGTTCGTAGATGATATTTTGAATCTCCTGAAAACTATCAAATACTACGTGATACTCTCTCTCTCTCTGTTATTTACTGATTTTGACAGTTCAAACACTTGGCTACACAAATCTGTTTAATTCTAAAGATCGCGCTAACAAAAGGTATAGTTCATGGCGGTGTTACAATAACGCACAGTTTACACGCAATAGGCTGTACTCTGTACACTTAAAGACTAACATTCCATCTTGAGGGCTGAAAAAAAATTGCTTAACCTAATATTTCATATACATATATATTCATTGGAGTTGGAAGGTGGCAATCTGCTACTTCTTTCCGTATCTCCTTTCACCAATAACGGCATTCCTCAATGCCAACAGCCAACTTGGACTGCTTACACCTATGACTAACTTAAAACTAACTGAGAATCTGTCCTCTCAAATGGAATGTGCTTTCCTTTTCGTACGCCATAATAAATCAAATCTTCAATTACCTCCATAGTGTTTCGCCAAAGTGTGAGTACTCGTATTGGTGTGTTTGAATACCGAAGTGTTTCACAGGTTAAACCGTAGGCTAATGTTCCTTTGCTTGTTACTTTGCCTCGTTATACTTCTTGAGATCCTGGTGGTGATACAATCCTTTAATTCTGCCAGATGCTGGATCCGCTATTAGATAACATCCTGTATGTGGTTTTCTAATTACTACAAATGGTCCGTCGTACAATAGCCTCCATTTCCGATTTCTTTTCAACAACTTCGATGGCTTAAAATGTGTCCGTAAAAGCACCTTTTCATTAATATCATATGTAAGAGCCTTAGATACCTTCTTGTCGTAAGACTTCTTGCGTAGATTCGCCTGTACAGCTAAGGATACCAATGCTTGCCTAAGTTTTGCATCTAAATCTAATTCTGGTTCTACAATTTTAGGTATGGGATCAAACCATTCATTTCTTTCCCGATGACTCGTCATTAATTCCGCAGGCGTAAATCCAGTTGAGAAGTGTGGAAGATTGTTGACAATCTGCTCGAATGACGATACAAAGTCAATCCAACGGGTTTGTCGATTAGGTATGTAGGTTCGAATGAATCTATTGAACTCTTTGAAGATACGTTCGGTGGGATTAGATTGCGGTCTGAAACGAGATATAAGTATTTGTTTGATGCCATGTCTGGCAAGAAAATTGCGCCATTGTCTGCCAGTGAAATTCGATGCATTATCTGATAGAATGGCCTCCGGCTTGCCAAATTGAGGAAAATAGTCTTGTTCGATTCGACGGATGATCGGAAGTGCACTGGATGATTTCACTGCATAAAGTCTCACATGTTTTGTGAAAAGATTCATCAATGCGACTAGGTATTTCACCCCTCCCCTCCCTTGCGGCAGGGGGCCGGCGAGATCAAGGGCCAGAACTTGATTTGGTCTCTCAGTAATAATTGGATTCAGAGGAATTAGGTTCGAATGGTTGAAGGGTTTTGCCTTCTGGCAGATAAGACATGTACTTAACAATTTGTGGATTCGATGGTGCAAGTTTGGTACATAGCAATACGCAGAAATCTTTCGTTTGCATTTTTCAGGTCCATAATGACCCCAGGAAAGATGTGTGTACCAGATAAGGTGTTCAACGTATGCGTGTGGTATACACACACACCATCTACCAGAGAGGAGAGAAGTTCGATGGAATAAAACATCGTTGTGTAGTTTATAAAATTTGGACAAGTGGTGATCGGGTTTTGTTAGAAGAAGTTGTTTGACCTTACGCCATTTGGGATCTGTTTCTTGGAGTATACGCATCTGCTTGCAGAGCTGAAGGAAATACTTTCTATGTAGTGGGTCTTTCATTAGAAGAATTCGGTAGTTAGACATCTGCTCGATAAGTTCACTGGACTCGGGAAGTCCTTGCGGCATGCGTGACAAAGCATCCGCGATAATGTTGTTTTTACCCTTGATGTATACTATTTCGAAATCATACTTTTGCAAGAAGAGACTCCATCGTGTAAGATGAGGATGAAGAAGTTTACACGAGAGCAAGAAACTAAGAGCTTGGTGATCGGAAAAGACCTTAATTTTCCGACCATGGATGTAGTAATTGAACCTTTTAAAGGACCATACAACGGCCAGAGCCTCCAACTCTGTCACCGAGTATGACCTCTCACATTCTGTGAGAACCCTACTTGCAAAGCTGATAACTCTTATCTCTTCTTTTCCATCAATTACTTCTATTTGAAACAAACAAGAACCAAGCCCCTGAAATGAAGCATCTGACGAAATACAGAATTCTTTATCCATGTCTGGATGGAACAAAATATTGCTGTTAAGAAGTGCTTGTTTAATGCGATCAAAATCTGCCTGACACTCTGGCGTCCAATGCCAGTGAGTATTTTTCTTTAGAAGAACATGCAATGCTTGACTGTTCATCGACTGGTCCGAAATAAACTTTCTGAAAAAGGAAGTCATTCCGAGGAAGCCTTTCAAATGGCGTGTAGAAGAGGGCACAGGAAAGTTTTTAATAGCTGCTAGTTTGTCTGGATCTGGGGTAATTCCCTGTGATGATACAAGATGTCCTAAAAATTTAATCTCGCTTTTACCAAATTTAGACTTATGTAGATTAGCTGTGACTCCATAGTCAACAAACCTCTGGAAAACTTCGCTTATTATGTCTAAATGTTCTTCCCAAGATTTCGTAGCAATCAGTAAGTCATCAACATACACTGTTACTCGATCCAACAGTTCAGGTCCTAATACATGATCAAGTGCAGCTATGAATACGCCTGAACTCACATTCAAACCAAATGGAACTACTTTGAATTGGTATGATCTACCTGCAAATATAAACGCTGTATATTTTCGAGACTGTGATGTCATCTTGACCTGCCAGTAGCTCGATCTCAAGTCTACCGATGTGAGGAATTTTACTCCATGAAACCTTTGTAATTGTTCATCCATAGCCTCAGGTCGAGTTCTTACTGGAATAATTATTTTATTTATGTTTCTTGCATCCAAAACTATACGTACACTACCATCCTGCTTCAAAACTGGCAATAACGGACTACTGTAAGGTGAGTCTGACGGTTCAATGATCTCCCACTTAAGCATTTTACGTATTTCATTTTTCACAGCCTCGCGTCTTGCATACGGGACAGAGTACGTCGTCTTGCAATAAGTAGAATGGGGAGCGACCTTCATGTCATATTCGTAGTCACGTATTACTCCAGGTTTCGAAGAAAAGACATGAAGATACCTCATAAGTAAGTGCAGTAAATCTTGCCTTTGTATGTAATCAAGTTCACTTGATTCGCTTACTTTATTCAAAATCTCTTTTCTAGTCGGAAGTTCGTCATCAGTATCAAAATCCGTCCAACTGTTACCCTGTCTTGTCATGTGTGCTTGGTTCAAAAACATTCGCTGTACCAGTCTGCGTACCTTAACTTTGTGCTCAGTGTTGACTCTTTTGACCTTGCCGCGCAACAATTGCAGCGTTACCTCCTGTTCACCTACTCGGATTGTACAGATACCCTTTTCTATATCAATCACTGCCTTATTCTTCCTCAGGAACTCCATTCCTAATAAGCATGACACTGACATATTCTTAACTACTAGAAATACACACATGAAAGAAGTAGAATTAATCCTTATCGGTACCTGAGCTTGCAAATTGACTCGCTGTGATAAAGATCCTACCGCTCCTGTTACTGAACGACCTTGTACTGGTAACGTTAAAATTTTCATCCCTGCAGAAACTTTCTTAAACATACATAGTGATAAAGCATTTACGTTTGCACCAGTATCAATAATAGCATCTATTGGTGTATTGGCTATGTAAATTTTAGTCATTGCTTGTACTTCGTCTTCCCATACGTCATTCAAGTCGGTCTCAGTATTTTCCTGCAACAAATAGTCTCTCAAGTCAGTGTCGCGATCATAACGTATTACGTTAAGTCGTTCAAGGTCGAGTTTGCCCCCATTATGTCCCACAGCATCCCCAAGGAGGCGAAAAGGTGCTGCCTTTAGTTTTCCGCTTTCTTGTGATGCGACTGATTTGATTCTTCTGTCACATCACTTGACCATTCTCGCTGGTTTTTTACCCATTGTGTGTGTTGATTTGTATCAAATTCTTGTTGGTACTGCACTTGGTTACCAGGTTGAAAAATCGGTACATTACTTGCCTGCGTAAAATATACCGGTGGATTGTATTGTTTTCTTGGTTTATTGTTATTGTATCTAAAGTCCTGTTGTGGTGGCGTGTACTGTTGTTGTTGCATGAATGGTTGTTGCTGAGGCGTGTATTGCTGTTGTTGCTGGTGTTGTGGCTGCCCATAGGGTTGTGGTGGAGGTAGCTGACCTCCGCAATTTTGATTGTTGCAACGTTTACCCTTGTATTTGTTCCCATTCTGGTAGAAGTTACTACCGTTATTGTTTGATTGGTATGGGGCATTCCCGTAATACTGTTGTTGCGTGTTGTATATTGGATTGTACCGTTGGTTGCCGTAATGCTTGTTTTTGTGTTTACCATTACGGTAACCATTGTTTCGGCCTCAATTGCGGTTATTATACTGTTTGTTTCCGTATTGTGTTTCGTGTGAACCATTTCCATTACTACCGTTTCCATTCGAATACGTGCCTGCGTTGTTGTTCTTACGGTTAGCATTCGCACGCGCGTCTTCGTGTATAAGATCGAGCGAATCAAGGACGGATAAAAATGCGTCCTGATCTTCCTCTGACACGTTCACTAATTTTTTGCGTATGGAAATGGGTAGTTTTGACTTAAGAATCATAATAACATCTTTTGTTGTTATGGGAGTGTCCCTATATTGTATCTTTCTCAAGTACTTTTCAAAGTACCGGCGAAGTCCGCCACTGTTCGAATGGAAAGGTTCGGCATTGTAGACCTCTTTGCGTAGGCGTTGCTGAACACCTGCGCTCCAAAATTTGCTTAAAAAGTTCTTCTCAAACTCGCTAAATGTTTTGCACTTATCAACCATCTCGGTTCCCCATATAGCACTTCCTCCTTGTATGTATCCGGTAATGAATTGTATTCTCTGTTTGTCATTCCAGGCAGCTGGAAAGACTCCTGAAAAGTTCTTTAGGAAAACGACTGGATGAATATTTCGCTTTTCCGGTTGGAATGGTTGAAAAACTCTGTGTTTCAATACACTCTCCTCTTTCATGAGGGTTGTGAGTGTCAATTGTTCAGTGTTGTTGTTGTGTGAATCGTTAAATTCATTTATCGGTCGCGGAATGTACTGTGATGTGTTGTGTTGTTGTGTTGTCTGGTATTGATGTTCATCTGGCTCAGAAGGTAGTGAGTGTTTCCCGTCACTCTGGTTACCATACTGTAGTGTTTGAATTTGCTGTTTCAGGTCGGATATCTCATCTGTTACTTGCTTACGCCATTCCGGCAAACCCCGGGTAAACACTCGTCTAATTTGGCCTAGTTCAGTACAAACAGTGTCTCCTGAACTGCCGGGTGCAGATAATATGTCTAAGGTTGCGGATTTAACAACATCTTTCAAGTCACGTGTAACCTTCTCCTCAACAAGCTTCTCTTGTACATCAATCCATTCTTTGTAATGTTCGGAGAGTGCTTTAGTGTGCGAAGCAACACTACTGTTAACTCTTTCCTCAATAATTCGGTCCGAAATGTCATCCGCCATTGCACTTACTTTTGATTCTACAGTGGCTACCGCTGTCGCTAACTCGTCTACCTGTCGTGCAACTGTTTTATACGCAAGTTTTACCGAATCGGTTTCTTTGCGACACGCTTCGATTTGAGTTGTGAGATTCTGACCTATGTTATCAATTTTGTTATTCAGAGTGCTTATCTGTGTTGTCAAAGTGGTTACTTGCGCCGTGACGTCACCCTTAACCGAATCTATCTGTGCTGCGAGAGAGCCTACTTGCGTAGTGAGGGTACCTACTTTCGCATCAATGGTGGTATTTACGTCATTCCTAACTGAGTCAATGGTGGTATTTACGTCATTCCTAACTGAGTCAATCTGTGTTGTCATATCCGTTTTCAACTCTGATAAAAACTTGTCTCTGTCTTTCTCACGTTGTTCGCGATCACGTTCGCGCTGTTCCCTCTCCTGTCTGTCTAGTATCAATTCCTGTAACATTTTGACAATGTCAATTGATACCGTTATCGGGGAGGTGGGTGTTTCTTGCTGAGTGTCGTCCACGTTAGCTACCTCTTGTCTGTCGTCTGTCCTGGCCGTCGTTACGCGTGAGCGGAGTCGGTAATGTTTGTTAACAGTGCCGTCGCTTTCTTCTGCAGAGTTCGCGCTCGATTGTCCGTCCGCCATAATGAAATTCAACTATTGCCATCTTAAAATGGGTACTGCCAACTGAAATTCTGATTGTCAATTATTCTTGCCGCGCAAGTTAAAGTCGCGGCGCGTTCGTCAAATGTCTAATGTTACGTGGGTAATAACTGACACACGTCTGTAGCAAAAAGACAAGATGGAGTCAATGTCGTTGAAACAATTGATTGCCAACGCTGTTACACAGAAAAGACTGAAATGGCATCCATCTTGAACTTACACGAGAATACTAACTACAGTATAAAACAAATAGTCCAAGCAAAAGGTTACAGAAAATGTTCAAATATTTACGTTGAAAAAAAAAAGTCAATTGATACCGTTATCGGGGAGGTGGGATTTTGATAAACAGTAAGGAGAGCGATATTTGCTATCAGCAGATTTGTCCAAGTATTAAGCATTTTAATCGTAAACAAAAAAAAAAGAGACGGAATTATTCGTGAGAAAGGATAGAGTGAGGTCGAATTTTAAGGTCAAATGAGCTACTCTTTAGACAGAACTATGGCAAACGAAAATTTGGTACTCACTCGGCGTTGTCTTCAAAACTGCAAATCTGCGTCTTATTAAATCCCAAGATATTTGTGTAATTACCGCGTCCTTCAATACTGCGTATATTTATTGCTCATCCGTAATTTTATGCAGCATTGGGTTCCAAAGAGCGATACATGAAATAAGACAATCATATATTAGTACCGTGACACTTTAAATATTTTAGTCAAGTCCCTGTTCGGGCGCCAGATCTGGTATGATTTTTTTTTTAATAATTTAATTGAAAGCTTTGTTGCTTTGGTAAAAATAAAATTGGTTCTTTTTGTCGTGACAGAATAAATTACTATTAATCACACCAGATTTGTCGGAGAACAGCAGCAACATGTGTAATTGATCCAGCTTTAAGAAATTCTATTACCTTTAGCGGAAAATTCGTGCGGTACTCTCCGACGTTAGAAAAGTCGTGGTGTTCCGTTCGGAGCAGGAGGCGGCTGTCTTTTCTCATTCGCGATATCGAAAATTACTAAAAAATGAACAGAATTTTTTTTCGGAGGAAGATCGCGCGGAGAAACAGACAGAAGTTACATGAAAGAAACCTAAGGGACCAACTAATTGGATTTGTACGAACATGTAAACGGAACTGAAAGAACTTGGAATAAATACTATAGCGATGTCGTCACGACAGCCTCCTGTTCCGACAGAACACACGCTGGATCATAAGCTGCATAAATCTTTTAAACAGAAAAGATTATCACAAGTATAATTAATGAAAATAAGGTTGAGAGATTTTCTTTGAAATTAAATAAACTGCAAGGCTTCAAGTATTATATTATGAAACGGAAACTTACATTAATATGGCCACCCATTGTGGCGGTGGAGCGAATTTTCATGATACGCATTCTCGCTTGTTTGTGGCTACATATATTTTTAATCACTTAAACTCTTAAATTTACAATAAAATGATTATATCAGTATGGAGCACAATACTTTTGCGTCCGACTCGCAACACATTCACAGAAGAACAGCTAGAAAGCGGCGCGGCTCCCTGCAGAAGTAAGAATTGGCAATTGTTATTTTGAAACATAGGTGCATCGTTTTTTTACTGATCGATAGCAGCGTATAACAGTTTATAGCTATCGTGATATTCTGCGATTTTCAGGAGCGCGGCAAAGATATCTGGTTACAACATTCATTGGTGTATGTTAAAAGCTGGCACATACTGACGCGAATACAGAAAAAAAACTTTTACATGTTAAAAATCGCAGTGATAAAGGCTGTAATGTCACAATCTTCACTGTATAATAGCAATGGTGATGTCACTATCGACAATTTGCACTAAAGCAGAGCTACTAATAGGGTTTCTGGTACTCCTTTACCAAAGTAGATAAGGTATGTATTCTAGAATTAGAATCTAGAACAACTGCTAACATAATTAACTTAGGAGCAGATATCATCAGTGTAGCGAAAGAGCTTAAATCACTTAATAAAGGCAAGACTTCCGGTGCAGATTGGATAACAGTCAGGTTCTTTTCAGAGCATTTTGTACAATAACTCAATACTCAGCGTTAATATACAACCACTTCCTTCTTGAAAGATCTGTACCTTGACATTGGAAAGTTGGACAAGTCACTCCAGTACCCAAGAAAGGAAATAAGAGTAATCCGCTCGACTACAAGCCCTAATCACTTAAGTCGATTTTCAGTAGGCTTTTGGAATACGTACTCTGTTTTAACATTATGAGTTAACTCGAAGAAAAGGATTTATTGCCAAATATTCAGCACGGATTCAGAAAACATCGATCTTGAGAAATACAAATACCTCTTTATTATTATGAATTAATGAGTGCAATCGACTAGGGATGTCAAATTGGTTCCATATTTTTAGATTTTCAGAAGGCTTGTGACACCGTCCTCACAAGCGAATTCTAATCAAATTGCGTAGCTGTGGAGTATCGCCTTAGTTTTGCAGCTGAATTCGTGAGTTCTTGTCAGAAAGGTTACATTTCGTGGTAATTAACGGAAAGCCATTGAGTAAAACAGAAATAATATCTGGCATTCCCCAAAGAAGTGCTCTAGGCTCTCTGTGGCTCCTGATCTACGTAAACGACATAGGAGACAATCTGAGCAGGCCTCTGGGATTGTTTGCGGGTGTCGCTGTCATTTACGATCTTGTAAAGTCATCAGATGATCAAAACCTATTACAAAATGATTCAGACAAGATATCTGTATGGTGCGAAAAGTCGCAATAGACTCTAAATAATGAAAACTGTGAAGTCACCCACGTGAGTACCAAAAGAAATCCGTTATATTTCGGTTACACGACACGTCACACAAATCTAATCAATGTTATTCGTAGTTGTAA
Source organism: Schistocerca cancellata (assembly GCF_023864275.1). NCBI lineage: Eukaryota > Metazoa > Arthropoda > Insecta > Orthoptera > Acrididae > Schistocerca > Schistocerca cancellata. The sequence continues at coordinate 724,026,652 of NC_064626.1, read as the reverse complement.
CCCTTATGCATTTAGAACTTAACTGTGAATTGCGGTGTAGTCATGTAGAGCTAGATACAGATGTAGATGAGGGCTTGCTCTGCAGAATGACAAAATGCAGACCACGCATAGTGGTTCTGGCGGCATTCAAGAATGAAGTGCTGCGCCGAGTGCATGACCATGTGTTGTCATGTCATGGAGGACACCGAGCGTCAGACAGACGCGTAGCGGAGAAATTCTGATGGCGAACAAGGAAACATGATGTCGAGCAATGTAGAGGACTATGTGTCTTATGCACAAAAATTTGTTTTTAATAATAACAAAAATCCTTTTGCAAAGACTACCATAGGCGTACAACTTGATATTTTAGGATCTTTTAACAAGGCACCCGCTGACAATCATAAACCATTTTTCAACATTATTAGCAATGGTGATGATCCCTGATAAGCGGTCTACTAGTGTGGCACAGACTTTAGTTAACAGCTGGATATTTAAACTTAGCGTTCCTGATACCTTAAATGTGGATCAGGATGCAAATTTTTTGGCAGATTTGCTAAAACAGTTATGTTGTATACAGTGAATCCAGAAATTACGAACAAGCCGTTGCATTCACTGACTAATGGCAGAATGGGACGAGTGCATAGTTAAAATCTCTAAAATTTTCAGTTATTATGTTAACAGAAGTCATATTGGCTGGGATACATATTTGTAATAAATAATTTGAGCGTATAACTCTGAAGTGCGTACTGGTACAGGTCTCTGACCTTTCGAGTTGGTGTGCGTAGAAAAATGCTGTCCCTCTTTGATGTCATGATTCCTAAATTAGGATCAGACTGTGAGTCGGTTAAGGAATTTGCTAAAAGAACGCAGGAGGTATGCCAGAAAGTGAAGCGAGCTTTGGAACGATAGGAGCAGTCCATATGACATGCAAAATTACCGCAATGTCGAATGGGTCAATGGGTATTAAGTCACCAACTCCTACATGCCTGTGGGAAAGACGAAAAAAATTCTTGTCTAACTACCAAGGCCCTTATCACGTCATCGAGACGACTTCTCTGGTAAACGTTAAAGCGGAATTTTCGACTAAAAGTCTATAGTCTACCTGAGTAAACCCTATAGAGGAATGGTGGATGCATTACAGGTCACGACAATGGAGTCAGGGTGCACGAAAACGAGTAATAAAGTTCGTACGCGTATACCAATAGACAAGCAAGATGCGCAGAGCATACCCCATGCATTAAGGTTACGCGCCAAATAGTGGTATTCAAGATTAGTTGTGTCATATCCACGAGTTTTTCTATTCTTGTTGAACGTATTCTGAAGTTGTACTGTGGGTCATGGCAGTCCTGTAGTAGTTCTGTGTTGCTTAATAGTTGTTTAAGTGTATGTAAGCGTTTTAGGAGGAAGGAAGGGATGACAGAAGATCCTTTCTTTAGACAGCGAATCACCGGGATCAACCGGATGAGTCGTTTAATCCTGATGTTGCTAGATGTCATCAACGGAAGAGCAACGCATGCAGTTTACATTCAGACGTTGGGAGCAGGTGTGTTGTTTTCTCGACAACCAGACTTGTTGCTGATGAGTCACCAATGGACATTAAGGTTGACCATTGATGTGTTGGAGATAAGATACGAAGTTCGCAGGTCACAGGAAGCATTCGTGGAGTTACGTAGGAAGCGCAGGGAATAGGTGCTCATAGTGCACACTGCAATTCCAATCCCAAAGAAAGCAGGTGTTGACAGATGTGAAAATTACCGAACAATCAGTTTAATAAGCCACAGCTGCAAAATACTAACACGAATTCTTTACAGACGAATGGAAAAACTAGTAGAAGCCGACCTCGGGGAAGATCAGTTTGGATTCCGTAGAAATACTGGTACACGTGAGGCAATACTGACCTTACGACTTACCTTAGAAGAAAGATTAAGGAAAGGCAAATGTACGTTTCTAGCATTTGTAGACTTAGAGAAAGCTTTTGACAATGTTGACTGGAATACTCTCTTTCAAATTCTGAAGGTGGCAGGGGTAAAATACAGGGAGCGAAAGGCTATTTACAATTTGTATAGAAACCAAATGGCAGTTATAAGAGTCGAGGAGCATGAAAGGGAAGCAGTGGTTGGGAAGGGAGTGAGACAGGGTTGTAGCCTCTCCCCGATGTTATTCAATCTGTATATTGAGCAAGCAGTAAAGGAAACAAAAGGAAAATTTGGAGTAGGTATTAAAATCCATGGAGAAGAAATAATAACGTTGAGGTTCGCCGATGACATTGTAATTCTGTCAGAGACAGCAAAGGACTTGGAAGAGCAGTTGAACGGAATGGACAGTGTCTTGAAAGGAGGATATAAGATGAACATCAACAAAAGCAAAACGAGGATAATGGAATGTAGTCGTATTAAGTCGGGGGATGCTGAGGGAATTAGTTTAGGAAATGAGACACTTAAAGTAGTAAAGGAGTTTTGCTATTTGGGGAGCAAAATAACTGATGATGGTCGAAGTAGAGAGGATATAGAATGTAGACTGGCAATGGCAAGGAAAGCGTTTCTGAAGAAGAGACATTTGTTAACATCGAGTATAGATTTAAGTGTGAGGAAGTCATTTCTGAAAGTATTTGTATGGAGTGTAGCCATGTATGGAAGTGAAACATGGACGATAAATAGTTTGGACAAGAAGAGAATAGAAGCTTTCGAAATGTGGTGCTACAGAAGAATGTTGAAGATTAAATGGGTAGATCACATAACTAATGTGGAGGTATTGAATAGGATTGGGGAGAAGTGAAGTTTGTGGCACAACTTGACCAGAAGAAGGGATCGGTTGGTAGGACATGTTCTGAAGCATCAAGGAATCACCAATTTAGTATTGGAGGGCAGCGTGGAGGGTAAAAATCGTAGAGGGAGACCAAGAGATGAATACACTAAGCAGATTCAGAAGGATGTAGGTTGCAGTAGGTACTGGGAGATGAAGCAGCTTGCACAGGATAGAGTAGCATGGAGAGCTGCATCAAACCAGTCTCAGGACTGAAGACCACAACAACAACAGTGCACACTGAGAATTCAACTGATGAAAGTCATTGACTTTGACCACGGACGTTAGTTCGTAGAAAAATAGGGTGGTTGGACGCAGGAGAAAAAAACCTTAACAACAGTGTTCGAAACAGTGGGTAACGAACATATGCAGGAGATGAATAACATGCTTACGCCTGTGCAAAGGTTGACGGACACTGCTAAAGCTGTAGTAGGGCGGCATACGACGCAGTTGCCGAATTTAGAGCAAGACGTTCTGAACAACATCAAGATGGTACGTGAGCTAACCATCGGTTTAGCCCAACACACTCGGGATTCAATGAAAACAGTGAACTGTGGTTTATGAGAAACGACTGAGCTTACTTGACAGACTCTTACGAAAATTAGCAGATCGTCTTAATGACGCAAGAATTGAGGTGGGGTCATTAGAAGAAGCAGTCTACCATGCGGTAAACAGACAACTCAGTTCGGTATTACTGTCGCCACAACAACTCTTCACAGGGTTGCAGCTTGCAGAGGAAGACTTAGAAGTGTTTTACCAATTAGCAGACACAGAAGTATATACAGGTAGAGTAAGTTATTCGTGTTAGTTCCAGTACCAGGGTAAGGATGAATGCGCGGTATTAATGTTAGATGTTATCCATTCGGGAAGATGGACCGCTATGCGAAAATGGATTCATGTACTGATGTGAGACGTGTTAATTATTTGTAGGCATGGAGACGCTCACGCTCTTATATCATTGAGTGACCTACAAGACAGTCTGAAGGAGAATGTCACCATTTGTCCAGCCAGAAAGGTGCAGACTGACACACAGCCATGTGAGATGCCACTGTTTCTGGGGAAAACAAAGGCAACGAAATTTCAGAAAGAAATTTTCAAAAGAGTAAGTTTATATATTCAGTCTTATTACATGAAGATGTAACTATTAACTGCTATAGGAAAGGGAAACCTCAGGGCATGGTAAAAGCTGAATTACGTGATAGTGTCATTTTGGAGATGAGCACCTGGAATGTAAGAATGTTAAGGCAGTGTCAGAAACTAGAAAATGTAAAGGTATAATCGGAAAGTATGGTTGTAGATAATTTGGGAGTCAGCAAGTCGCAATGCCCAGAACAGAGGGATTTTTGGAGTGGAGATATCAGGATTGTTCATATTGGGCAGACAGCGGTAGAGCATGGATAGCAATAATAATGAATAGAGAATAATGTAAAGGATTATATGCAGCAGCAGACAGTACATCGATATATCAATTGAGTAGATATTTAGGAGACATTAATACATGCCAACCACAAATGAGAGTGACGTAATTGTAGAAGTGTGTGAAAATATTAATGAGCTTGTGAAAACTCTCAATTGCTTTGGTATTCGGGTGCCTACTCATTTCATTTTGATTTCATTTTGTTTCCGAATAAAAATACGTAGAAAATTGTGTCTTTCTGAATTCACCAGAATAGCTAAAAGACTGAGGACTATGTAGTCTCAAAAATCTAATGAAGATCGTGAGGCGAGACTTACTGCAGCTCCAGAACATGAGGGTTTAACTCATTCTTTGGAACCTCCTTTCGAAAGCGAGGCGCGATCTAACTCTGATCGAGAGCTTCATGCATTATGTCACCCCTCAGAACACTTCACTTACAGGGGTCCAAAGTTAGTTCCCTCCAATGTAACATAATAGAATTGGAAATTTTGAAGGAAAGTGGTGCAGGCGAGCGAGTTTTTGTACCCCAAAACCCACTTATTTCTTACAATTTATCATTTCGCTTTAAACGTTTCCTGGTGCGCTTATGTTACGCCGTGACCATAAACAAAGTACAAGCCAAACGCTGACTTCTGCACTCTTGGCCTTTGGTGTCAGTTGCTTTTCGCATGGCCAGCTATAAGTGTCTCTCTTCCATGTTAGTGAAGCAAACAAGTTCTTCGTTCATAGCCGGCCATGTGGCCGAGCGGTACTAAGCGCTTCAGTCTGGAACCGCGCGACCGCCACGGTAGCAGGTTCGAATCCTGCGTCGGGCGTGGATGTGTGTGATGTTCTTAGATTAGTTAGGGGACTGATGACCTCAGATGTTAAGTCCCATAGTGCTCAGAGCCATTTGAACCATTTCTTCGTCCATGTCCACAAACGTACGACTTCAAACGTTGTACACAAAGGAGCTTTGTAAGTAAAAAATAAATTCCGTACGTACGACGTCTCGGGGACAGCTATAAATAAATAGCTGGATTTCTCAGCTTGTCCTTTACTATTTCTGCCTTCATTTCCCGCCATTGCTGTTAGAGAACTTGTTACGTTTTCTGTTTAGAACATAGGCATATCTGAAATAACTTACAATATTTCTTCCATACTGACATAACTGAATGTCTCAGCTCAGTGTATCGTAACATATGCAATGATCCAATAATTTTAGTGTGCAGTTCAAAAGTTTTTGCTGTCAGCGGTAGGAAAACTATTTACATCTGCGCTGATACTCTATAAACGTTTTTTGCGTAGTCAGGACAACATAACTTGGGCAGCGAAATACATTGTTACTCATTTCTATGGTACTACGATTTACTGGATAACTAGGAAACAAACAAGTCCATCGCCACGCCACTGTGGGATGACTAAGTCGAGATGGCCGTCGCAGGAGAATTCGAAAGTCAGGAATCGGCGATGGACTGACTCCCGACAATGGACGAAAATCACTTCTTCTTTGTCGTAAGAGGATCGCATTGTTCCGGCTGAGCGAAGGCGGAAATTGCGGCGGCGAACTTGAGGACGCTGCTGGCTGACAAGGCCAGGCTCGAGGCGTACGATGTCTCTCTTCAGCAAATGACAATTTCTTGTTCCGAACGCATTCCCTTTCTCATTCGCTTTCTTCAACCATATAAACTGCGAATGAAGGAAATGTTCGTCCTTATGATTTACAGTTCCTATCTGATCCGTTGGACAAGCGAGTAGTAGTCGGTATGGAAGGCAGATGGAAGGACGTTCCACGAAACAGAGAGGGTATGCTTCGCAGTCTCGCAAAGTTAAATAGGTAAAATGTTTAACAGAAAAAAATGATATCACTTGCTGGTCACATGCTGTCTTTGGATTCGTAGTTACACTACACATTTTAATTTCTTGAACGAAAGCGTGGCTCACTGGTGTTTTTCGCTTTTGACAATGTTTGAAAACATGAAAAGGAATTGGTTGCACCGTGGTTCGGAGTACTAGAGGCCCCCCTATAACTGGCTAGGTAATCAGTTCAAAGGTCCTAATATGACAAGGCCTGGTAAAGCAGGTTTTCAGAACAATTCTCACAATGACGACAACTTTAACATTTTAAACTCTAGAGTTACTACCGCTGGGAACCATTATTTTATTGTGCACAACAATGGATATGCTTTATATCCGTAGCTTCTCGTTATGAATACCATTACAGTAGTTTAACTGACATAGGAACTTCTTCAGTTTAAACTTCCCAGGCTGAGGGGCTGCGGTCGAAGTATAAGACTATTCATGACGTTTCGTCTCCAACTGCGGGAAACATCTCCCGTGGTGAAACGGCAAGTGGCACTAACAAGGGAACCTCCCCATCGCATCCCCCTCAGATTGAGTTATAAGTTGGCACAGTGGATAGGCCGTGAAAAACTGAACACAGATCAATCGAGAAAATAGGAAGAAGTTATGTAGAACTATGAAAAAAATAAGAAAATATACAAACTGAGTAGTCCATGCGTAAGACATGCAACATCAAGGATACCATCACCTCACGAGCGCCGTGGTCCCGTGGTTAGCGTGAGCAGCTGCAGACGCAGAAGTCATTGGTTCGAGTCTTCCCTCGAGTAAAAAGTTTAATTTTTTATATAATCAACTTTGCTCTCCAAAATTCCAGGACATGTTCAGATTTGCTTGGACATATACAGGATTTGACGGTCTACACAAGGAAAAATTTGAAAACGTTAAAACCATATGTTTTGACAGAGCACAGGGAAAACTGTGCGAGTGTGAAACTGTTGCATTCATTTGTTGCAGTTTATGTGACAAACTCTTACGTTTTCATCACTTTTTTGGGAGTGATAATCACATCCACAAGAAAATTTAAATCGGGCAAGGTAGAAGAATCTTTTTACCCATTCGCCAAGTGTACAAGTCAGGTGGGTCGACAACATTATCCTGTCATGTGACGCACCTGCCGTTACCAGTGTCGTATAGAATATATCAGCCGTGTTTTCCTGTGGAAGAATCGGTTGACCTATGACCTTGCGATCAAATGTTTTCGGTTCCCATTGGAGAGGCACGTCCTTTCGTCTACTAATCGCAAGGTTTTGCGGTGCGGTCGCAAAACACAGAGAGTAAACTTCTTACAGTGAACAGAGACGTCACTGAGCGAACGGACAGATCATAACTTTGCGAAAATAGAGAAAATAAACTTTTCACTTGAGGGAAGGCTTGAACCAAGAACCTCTCGTTCCGCAGCTACTCACGCTAACCACGGAACCACGGCGCTCTTGAGCTCACCTTATCCTTGATGTTGCCTATCTTGCGCGTGGACTACTCAGTTTGTATATTTTCTTATTTTTTCATAGTTTCACAAAACTTCTTCCTGTTACATCGATTGAGCTGTGTTCAGCTTTTCAAGGCCTATCCACTGTGCCAACGTATAACTAAATCTGAGGGGGATGCGATGGGGAGTTTCCCTTGTAAGGCTTGAGGGCTTATCGCATTTATAGAGCACATAGAGGGCACCACAATACGTCAGGCGATTTCGACAGAGTGATTATCTCTGGATAACGTCATCATTCTCCGTTAAAAATAATCGACTGTCATTTTGTTACGCAAAATCGACACCTTTAGTTTATCAGATTTCAAATCTTCCTCTTTTCTATTACAGTTATGGTGTTCATGAAACTCTATTGCTTCTCTATACATGAGTGCATGATAATGGGATGCCCTTGCTAAAAAGGTTGTCTCACTGAATTTTATTTCGTGGTTCTATAAAGGCACATTTGCATGCCGTGTGTGAGTTTCCTTAATTAAATAATTAATCTCTGACAAATAAATAAAGCTATGGCACAGAACTGCAGCGCTACGCCCCTGATAAAACAAAATGCAATTACGACACTTTATGTTTCATTAAGAAGAAGTAGGTCTTGTACAATAGCTGGTGCGGGAAGCACGTATATTTTATTAACTGGCACATAGCCATATTTGATGTTATATAAGAACACTGCGAGTTGCAATCTCACTAGGCACTCGACTCTAAAGATTTTATGGTTCAAATGGCTCTGAGCACTACGGGACTTAACATCTATGGTCATCAGTCCCCTAGAACTTAGAACTACTTAAACCTAACTAACCTAAGGACATCACACAACACCCAGTCGTCACGAGGCAGAGAAAATACCTGACCCCGCCGGGAATCGAACCCGGGGACCCGGGCTCGGGAAGCGAAAACGCTACCGCACGACCACGAGCTGCGGACTAAGATTTTATATTTATGAAAATTAGTTCAATTATTTAATTGTAGGCTTATTCGTTGAATATAACTGATTTAACTAACTGTGTAAACTTTTTTATATTTAGTAGACAGTCACCTCTGTACGAGGTATTGACATGGCTGGCAAGTTATTCTAATATTGAGATTTTGAGTCCGCACCTACCGCAATAGTCTTTGGAAACGATTTAAATACGAAGTCGGATTATTTGAGTTTCATTTCACGGTCAACTACGAATAACATTGCATTTACGAAAAAGCCATTGTCAAGCGTCTGATACCAAATAATTAAACGTCTACGTTCTAGATAAGTAAATATTAATTACAACCAAACACTATCATACATATACAATAATAAATATTTTATTTTATTTATTTGTTTTATAGTTCCCATCTCGAAAAACATCTTCTGCTACGGCCAATTGTTCGGTCTGTCCCAGATGGCAGTTCCTTTTACGTTGGACTATGCGGAAGTTGACACTTCTTTTCGTGGTTCCAGTACACACTTGTTCCCAACTGCACGGAATTTTATATGCCCCAGTTATTGCTAGGAGTGCCGTGCACCTTCTGCCGTTCTTAAAAATTCATAATGTTCTTGGTGGATCTAAAGATGATTCAGCTTGTACCAAGTGGAACATTCTTCCTATCTTTAGAAACTTCTCAACTGTCGCAGTATCCTGGCAGCGTTACAGGAAAGTAAACGTACACAGCTCTTGAGCTTTCTTCTTGCGCTTTCGTTCCATCTGCCGAACCAAAACTGACATATCCAACCCGTAGGGGGGCTTCATTACGCTATTCTTTCACAGACGGCGTCTTCTTCACTAAAAACTTCGGACATGAGAGGCCGTGGTCCTGACGTTAAGTCACCATCTGCGAGGTACATCTTCCGAGGTGCAACGGCTACTGCCACTAAAACCTGCAGACCTACTAAGAGGATTAATGAATATTTAAGAACCGCAAAACAAGCACGTTACCCACTAGCCAAACCTGGGATGTAAAAAATTCCGTGCATTCGCGACAAAATGCGTGTTGTAACCACAAAAAGAAGTATCAACACCCGTATAGCCGAACACGAAAATGAAGGAACTGTCATCTGGGACCTACCGAAAAATTGACCTTAGCAGAACATAAAATTCAGTCGGACGAGCGTTTTAACCAGGACATCACATTGTCATGCATGCATCTATAGAGACAAGGACGTAGCCAAAGGAGTGGATTAGGGTGTCCGGGCCGACCGGGGCGGCCATGCGGTTCTAGGCGCTGCAGCCCGGAACCGCGTTGCTGCTACGGTCGCAGGTTCGAATCCTGCCTCGGGCATGGATGTGTGTGATGTCCTTAGGTTAGTTAGGTTTAAGTAGTTCTAAGTTCTGGGGACTGATGACCTCGGCTGTTAAGTCCCATAGTGCTCAGAGCCATTTTTTTTAGGGTGTCCGGAATCCGGACCCCTCACCCCCCTTTCCCTCAAATACATGAAATTACTTGTGAAACTGGAAGATACTTTGATTTTCAGCCATACAAAGAAAATGGGATACGCACTATCGATAGTCTATAACGACAGATTTAAATTGTCTATATGTTCGTAGCACTATCGGCTATCGTCTATCCCTATTTTAGCCAAGATCAACAACTATAGGTGCTTTTGCCTTACTTGATCTCAGTTGTTGTTTTGTTAGTCAGTTCAGTTCTTACCTGCAGTTGAATTTAACGTAAGTGCTGCCGTTTATTATTCTTATACTGTGTGATTTAATACACTTTCTAATTATGGATAAGTTTGTAACAAGAAAGAAGAGGAAAACTGATTTTGATTCACACCCACTATTATGATAACCTGATTACCTATCTATAGCAGTGTAATCTTAACACTGAAGTAGATACTTGGAGACTGGTAGAACTCTGGGGTTGCAATATTTCAGTATTTCACAAGGCAGCGGAGCGGTAAATATCATTCAAATGACATCAAATTAAAATCAGAACATAAAAATGCACTTGGAGTTGTCCGTGTCGCCCAAGAATCGCGTTGATTAACAAAAACATCGTCGATAACTGCATTTCTTTAAAAGTGGTAAATATTCTATCATTAATATCCCAAATGGCAAAATTCACCAATGTGGTGACCTAGGCAGTACTCAGTTATGAAAACCATTACCTATACGGAAAGACAGCGTGGGGTTTGTGGACAGCGGATGGCGTACCGGTATGTGATGACAGCACATCCTACAGTTCGTTCGTTTCTAAAAGATTCTTTGAGCGGGCTGCTTGAATTCATCCGAGTTAACTGCGCCCTACATTCCCCCCTCCCCGCCTTATGTTCGAAATGTATTTACTTCCTTGTAATACTATAATAGTTGCACAATTCAGTCTCAAAATATACGTGCATTCATGCGCTATCAAACGACTAAACATGCAAAATTAAAGGAAAAACTTGCAGGGTCAGAATCCAATCTTTCGATGCGATTTTCTTTTAAAATAATGCACAACCGCCAGTTTTTCCTTCTCTACCGACCGGGGTAGCTCTGCACGTTGAGCCGCTGAGCTAGCAATTGGCGAGGCGAGGTAGTTTGAAACCATCCGCCAGCGACCCTGAAAATCGCTTTCTGTGTTTTGCATTTTCAGTCTAGGCAAATGCCAGGGTCGGTCCCTTAACATATTCCACAGCCAGTTCCTTCCGAATTCCGTTCTTTCCTGGCTGATTGCAGTTCCCTTAAAGATGCAGCCCCTCTGCCTAAATGAAAATAGGTTTATCGATGACGAGCCGAACATCTCTTCGGAAACTCACGGCACTAAGAGCCACAAGATAAATAAATAACGGTCCAAATTCTCCTCATTCAGGCTCATGAATTTGCCTGTCGTGGCATTTTTAATGCAGAAAATGATCTTTCTACATTGCAAGGAGTGACAGATGCATACTTGAATGAGGAAATTTGGGAAAGTGTAAGGTTGAATGAGTCCAGATCCTTTGCATTCTCTCCACCAAAAATTGTTCTAGGTTCTCTGTCGAACGTAAATCTCTTTATTCCAAAAGACTTGTAGGTAATAATCATGGTGTCCAGGAAAGTTCTCACTCGTCCATTTCTGATCACCTCCTCAGCTCAGATCGATACTGGAAGAAGAAAAGTGTGAAATGACCATTCAGGGTGAAGGGAGATTGGAACATTACTGATTCGTAGAGGTTTTTCAAAATACGGCACTCCTGAGTAACGAAATTATATCTCTGTTTGGTGAAAACAGCGGAATCATTGTCGAATAAAATGGTTTATTGTTCATTATGGAAATGTTTAGAATAAATGAAAAATATGAGATCTGTTCAGGTCCTCTTTAACAAATTGGATCCCGCCCCTTTGACAAAATCGTGGCTACGTTTTTGATAGGGAACCAATAGAGATTCTTAAGTACCAAAATAGTTCTACCCAGAGATATCACACGGCCGGCATCATGTTACGTATGGTGGTGCCCTCCATGTGCTCTATAAATGCGAGAGCCCCTGAAATCTTAGTTAGCAGCAGCCGTTTTACCTCGGAAGATATCGCCCGCAGTTGGAGATAAAACGTCAGGAACCAGTTTTATACATCTTCCGCGACCTCTCAACCCGGAAGTTTTAAGTGAAGAAGACCCCTGCAGTGAAAGCCTACACTGAATGACATAGGGACTTTTTATTTTTTATTTTATTGCTTTACCAGTGGTCTTAATATAGGTCTTAGTTCTGGATAACTCACAGTAAGTTTCGCACTGTTCGGTTTAGTTGAGTACGCGTTGACTATACTTCATGGACTACCCATTAATCTTTTCCTATTTTCATTTCAGGCTTTCAGATGTATTAAAATAAACGATTCTGTCTTTGGAAAGTTTTGAATTAGTTCAACATTATTTATTTCGTTCAGATATTTACTAGTTGGTGGATATCGGAGAAACATATTCCTTCTGTATGTAGCAGTACAGGGTTTTTCTAAAAGAATGACCTGATTTCAAAACTCCATATTTATTGATAAAAACATACTACAAACATGGGATGCATTGCAAAATACTCATGGAATGTTTAAGTTTTAGCTACGGTATTACAAATGATCTATGTGTCGACCAGCGGCAGCACGAACAACATCTAGACGATAGCTAAATTCTTCATAAACTTTACAGAATGTATCTGCTTTTATAGAAGTATTAGAGGCTATTATTTTAGTCTTTACTTCTTCTCTATCAGAGAGTAAATGGCGAAGAACAGATTTTGCTTCACATATTCCCACAATGAAAAATCGCATGTGGTCATGTCTGGCGAACTTGGAGGCCAAGAATGTAGGGCCCTATCCAGCGTTGAGGCAGAGTGCCATTGAGAAACTGACGTACGTTGTTAAGCCAGTGTAGTGGTGCTCCATCCTATTGCAAAATAAAGTCATGGGAGTCCTCCTGAAGTTGTAGAAAAAGACAGTTCTGGAGCACTTGAAGATAGCTCATTCTAGTCACTGTTCTTTTCTTGAAAAAGGAGGGACCCTACGCTTTTTCACGAGAAGTGGATCAAAATAGTTCACTTCAGGTGTCTCCCTTTCGTGTTCAATAACGTCATGAGGGTTCTGGACCCCATATGCGCACATTATGTCGGTTTATTTTACATGTAACACAAAATGCTGCTTCATCACTGGTATTGTTCGTGCTGCTGCTGGTGGATTCGTAGAATAGTTGTAACAGCATATCTAAAAGTTTAACATTTTGTGAGTATTTTGGAATCCAACTCATATTTGTAGTACGCTTTTATCAATAAAAATGAAGTTTTGAAGTTAAGTCATTCTTTTTGAAATACCCTGTATTTTATTGTGCATCTGTTGGTTTTCGAGTTAAAGGTAAAACAATTACTTCGAAATTGTATATTAAATTTTTTTATGAAAAATTATTTGCACATTAAAACATTAAGGAGTGTTTACACTTAAGCAGGAAAGTTCTTTGATGGATTCTTTCGTTGCCAGTTAGCGGAACATTTTCATTGAAAAATAGTGATCACTGCCGCAGAGTGAATTTGTCATCAAATATCCAATTACTGTCGCCTCAAAGAGCAGTACGAGGTGTCTAAACCTTGTCTGACGTGTTCTAATATATCGCAGACTACAATGGGACATCAGTTTTGGGTAAAGAATGCGGTGAGAAGCGAAGGAACTACGGTATTTAATCGCCGTCGTGTTATATTAGACCAAGATCTTGAAAGTAAATCGTTCTCTCATTTCTTACATCTAAACTGCCACCTTATTATCTGACTTCTACAGACTTTGAGCATTCAGTATAAAAGCTCACTAAAGCTATGGGCACTAATGCTGGTAATCAAATAGCAAGGAATGACTGGTTGATAGATTTCTAGAAATATTAATGTTGAGGAAAGTTTGTGGCAGTCAGAACAAATTTTTGCATTACATCTAGAGACATTTAATAAGACTTAGTCCTCAGATTTTCATTTCTTCTGGCTTGCATAGTAGAGAAACAACATCCAACATTAATCTGAACCATGGTAGTGTCAGAATTCAACACAGCAATGAGGCATTTGATGCATAGAAAGAAAAAAGACATCATTTTTATGATACTGATGTAACTTGTGACAATTCCAGTGAACTGCAGCTCCAGCCCCCATTAACATCTTCAAAGAAGCTAAATCTAATAGTCTACGACGCAGTTTCAGAGGGGGTCCTGTGTGTGTGCAGTTAAAGTGGGCACATGTCTACGACTGTTTGTATGTGGCTGCAGCTCGTTGTTTTCACAGCGACACGAGACAAAATAATATTAATATTTAAAGACCATAATACTCATAAGATCATACACGTCATTGAATTCACAAAAGAAACTGGGGTTCTCAAGCTAGTTCTTCCAACACATTGAATCCATAGGCTTCAGTCGCATGAGCTAACAATATTTCACCAACTTAAAATATATCAAAGTCAGGTAATAATAAAATGACTGGGGAATAGCCCAGGAAGAACAGTGTAAATAAACTGAACTGGGGGACACATCTATTTCGGAGGACATGTCTCTTGGAAGCAACTACAAAAAACTAAAAAAAGAGAATGGGTCCAAGTTTAATGAATGTTTCCATTGAATCCAAATTCCAAAAAGTTTATATCCTTTTAACAACGAATTAATAATCATATGAAATCCATAGAAAGTGACTAACATTCTCTTTTGAAAATCTGCGATTTATTCCTACTGTTCAAAGGAAGTAAGTCTGGTTGAAGCTTATGATCTATGTAGTCATTTTGATCATTATGAAGTGTCTAAGAGGCCAAACTAGAAAAAAAATGTGTATGACTTGTTTCTGGTACTTGGATAAAACTGGTGTCAACAACTCCAGTAATAGCGAAATGGTTATTTGAGTTTAGACTTTCAACATTTCTGGAAATAATTTGTTGCAAGTTACGGTTTTTATTAATTTGCGAAGCCTGCACTGGAAATCGTAATTTATTGTTTACTTACCCTAATCAGATTAGAGCCTTAAAACCCTCTCTTATAACGAAATAGAAATAATACACGCCAAAAAGTATCACAATACATTCACAATTTTTATACATACTTTTGGTTCAGTTATGCACTAGGTCTGAGAAATTATTATGAGAATAACTTTAATTACCAATACAAATAACAACAGTGAATAATAATAAATGGCATTAATGTAACCGTATGGTAGCCGCGCGGTCTAGGGCGTCTCCCCCCCTCTGAGGTTCGAGTCGTTCCTCGGGCATGGGTGTGTGTGTCGTCCTTAGCTTAAGTTAGTTTAAGTTAGATTAAGTAACGTGTAAGCTTAGGGACCGACGACTTCAGCAGTTATGTTCCGTAAGACCTTCCCACAAATTTCTTTAACTTTCCATTAATGTAATAGTAACAGTAATAATAAAGGACACTAAGAATAACAATAGCATTTTAGTTCATTTGGAGCCATACTTAGTATCATCAGAAACTAAATGGATAATGAAAGAGGATGAGATAGAAATGACTGTGACAGTAACTGTCCAGAAAGAACAGACTTTTAGTAGAAGACTCTGTGGACAAGGAGGTGGGTAAAATGATGGGGGATGGGGGTTGCAAGGCTTTGAGGCAGAGAAGTATGTGGGAGAGAGAACTGTTGTGATAGCAGGTGGACCATTAGCTGTCTTTTGAAATTTTAAAGGAATTTAATTCCTCTCATATTTTGAGGAAAGTTGTTCCAAGGCCAAGTTCTTGACACAGAAAATAATTTTGAGAAGATGGCTGTGTCGGCACGAATCTATCATAATTGTTCATAGGCAGGAGTGATATGGTCGAAGTGCCGAACACAACAACTGTGTCACACACAAGCATTCATCGCCATTTCCATCTGCGTTCAGCTCTCTTACGAAATTCCTTGACGAATAGGATCATTATGATCAAGTATGGGAGGAGGGTGGGGGGGGGGGGGGGAAGTGTTAACGATTGCATAACTTTATTTTTAAAAAGGAGAGAAAATACTTTTTCATATTTCTGTAATGAAGAAAGCGACACTGACACCTTCTAACAGACTGCTGTTGTGTGTCTAGTCCAAGTGATGGTCCAGAATTATCCCCAACTTCTTTGCAGAAGAAAACAACGATAATTCTGAGCTGCGTAGGCTTATGGATGGAACGTATTCTATAAACTGAAGACTAACTGCGTGTTAGATGGGTACCTTTCAAATTTATATCCTGCGCCCACTCTGACAAGGCAAGTCAGTATACAGGGTGGTCCACTGATAGTGACCGTCCCAAATATCTCACGAAATAAGCGTCAAATGAAAAAAACTACAAAGAACGAAACTCGTCTGCCTTGAAGGGGGAAACCAGATGGCGCTATGGTTGGCCCGCTAGATGGCGCTGCCATAGGACAAACGGATATTAACTGCGTTTTTTTAAAATAGGAACCCCCATTTTTATTACATATTCGTGTAGTACGTAAAGAAATATGAATGTTTTAGTTGGACCACTTTTTTCGCTTTGTGATGGCGCTGTAACAGTCACAAACGTACAAGTACGTGGTATCACGTAACATTCCGCCAGTGTGGACGGTATTTGCTTCGTGATACATTACCCGTGTTAAAATGGACCGTTTACCAACTGCGGAAAACGTCGATATCGTGTTGATGTATGGCTATTGTGATCAAAATGCCCAACGGGTGTGTGATATGTACGCTACTCGGTATCTTGGACGACATCATCCAAGTGTCCGGACCGTTCGCCGGATAGGTATGTTATTTAAGGAAACAAGAAGTGTTCAGCCACATGTGAAACATCAACCACAACCTGCAACAAATGATGATGCCCAAGTAGGTGTTTTAGCTGCTGTCGCTGCTAATCCGCACATCAGTAGCAGACAAATTGCGCGAGAATCGGGAATCTCAAAGACGTCGGTGTTGAGAATGCTACATCAACATCGATTGCACCCGTACCATATTTCTATGCATCAGGAATTGCATGGCAATGAATTTGAACGTCGTGTACAATTCTGCCACTGGGCACAAGAGAAATTACGGGACGATGACAGATTTTTTGCACGCGTTCTATTTAGCGACGAAGCGTCATTCACCAACAGCGGTAACGTAAACCGGCATAATATGCACTATTCGACAACGGAAAATCCACGATGGCTGCAACAAGTGGAACATCAGCGACCTTGGCGGGTTAATGTATGGTGCGATATTATGGGAGGAAGGATAATTGACCCCCATTTTATCGATGGCAATCTAAATGGTGCAATGTATGCTGATTTCCTACGTAATGTTCTACCGATGATACAACAAGATGTTTCACAGCATGACAGAATGGCGATGTACTTCCAACATGATGGGTGTCCGGCACATAGCTCGCGTGCGGTTGAAGCGGTATTGAATAACATATTTCATGACAGGTGGATTGGTCTTCGAAGCACCATACCATGGCCCGCACGTTCACCGGATCTGACGTCCCCGGATTTCTTTCTGTGGGGAAAGTTGAAGGATATTTGCTATCGTGATCCACCGACAACGCCTGACAACATACGTCAGCGCATTGTCAATGCATGTGCGAACATTACGGAAGGCGAACTAATCGCTGTTGAGTGGAATGTCGTTACACGTATTGCCAAATGCATTGAGGTTGACGGTCATCATTTTGAGCATCTATTGCATTAATGTGGTATTTACAGGATGATGATGATGAGCGTTTGGCGTCATTGGCCGGGAGGCCCCTCGCGGGGCAGGTCCGGCCGCCTTGGCGCAGGTCTTATTACATTCGGCGCCACATTGGGCGACCTGCACGCCGGATGGGGATGAAATGATGATGAACACAACACAACACCCAGTCCCTGAGCGGAGAAAATCTCCGACCCAGCCGGGAATCGAACCCGGGCCCGGAGGACGGCAATCCGTCACGCTGACCACTCAGCTACTGGGGCGGACGGTATTTACAGGTAATCACGCTGTAACAGCATGCGTTCTCAGAAATGATAAGTTCACAAAGGAACATGAACCACATTGGAACAATCGAAATAAAATGTTCAAACGTACCTACGTTTTGTATTTTAATTTAAAAAACCTACCTGTTACCAACAGTTCGTCTAAAATTGTGAGCCATATTTTTGTGACTATTACATCGCCATCTATCACAAAGCGAAAAAAGTGTCCAACTAAAACATTCACATTTCTTTACGTACCACATGAATATGCAATAAAAATGGGGGTTCCCGTTTAAAAAAACGCAGTTGATATTCGTTTGACCTATGGCAGCGCCATCTAGCGGGCCAACCATAGCCCCATCTGGTTTCCCCCTTCAAGCTAGACGAGTTTCGTTCTTTGTAGTTGTTTCGTTTGATGCTTATTTCGTGAGATATTTGGTCCGGTTACTATCAATGGACCACCCTGCACACGTACTGATGGCTGAGTACCAATCTGTTGGACTTGCACTTAAATGTAACTGTACTTCGTAGCATATAAATGATATTGCCAATGGGAGAGAATAGTCGAAGCATCATCAACATATAACAAGAAACCTAATGGATCTGGTACCAATTATTGTGGGATCCCTGATGTTACATCTCTTCGCTGTGACTTTTTTGTTCTGATCAATACACGGCGTTGGGAGGATATAAGGTATGAGTGGAACCATAGTACAGCCTTTAAAAAAAATGGCTTTTGAGTCTAGCTAGTACACTGCACAAAAGAAGTGAAGCAGCCACGTTTTCCCCAGTCTGAATTTGGCTCAATGATGCCTACAACTTTCCTATGCAATGGGGAAAAAGCGAAGCGCCCTGCGACGTTCCAACGCTACCGCGGGCGATTCACACACCCGTAGCTGATTGGAGCTAATCTGCTGCTCTAGTACCTGCTTGCGGGAGTGGGGAATCTGATGGGTATTTAGGAAGTTGCCTGCCCGCGGGTACTTAGGAATCGGTTTACAATTCTCTCTGTATAGGTGCTTTTTTAAAGTGCTCAACAAAGTTGTGCCGGTCGCACCAAGGATGTTGCTGAACTGGAGGCCCTTTGGCGTTTTATTCATGCACGTATCATTGTTACAACCCCCTCCCCTCCGCCCCATCTGTTGCTTTAGATAGAGAAATGCGTTGGAATCACCTCCCAAAGAGAAGGGCTGGTTTCATTGACACCCTTTATACTATCCCCTGAGGACTTCTTGTACCGTTTCTGAACGGCAGTGTGCCTGAAACGTTTTCCTCAGCCAACCATAAGAAAACCTCGTGATATCAACGATGGACGTCGCCGTCCTGAACTCCATGGAAGAGGCGTCAAGAGATGGGGCGAGATATGGGTAAGAGGGGAGGGGATGGGGACGACCTTCCCATCGCGCGATCGCGTGTCACCTCCACGATGGCGTTGGGCAGATTTGTGGCGAAATTTGGTGGCAAAAGTGACACCATTAACCCACCTCACACCTCACGTGAACTTCCTAGCTCTGGCGTTTTTCCGGATGTATCGATACTTTGGCGTTTGAAGCGTCGCCGAACCCGAGGACGATCTCGCATGGCACTGTACTTTTGCACCATCACATAGGAAGGTTCCAGGTACTTTTCAGACAAATTCAAACTTCTGCGTAGCACTGGAGGCAATCGACGGGATTTAGAAAAAAATGACCCTTTACTTCTCTTGCGCAGTGTGGAATATTGGCCGGCTGGTGTGGCCGAGCGGTTCTAGGCGCTACAGTCTGGAACCGCACGACCACTATGGTCGCAGGTTCGAATCCTGCCTCGGGCGTGGATGTGTGTGACGTCCTTGGGTTAGTTAAGTTTAAGTAGTTCTAAGTTCTAGGGGACTGATGACCTCAGCAGTTTTGTCCCATAGTGCTCAGAGCCATTTGAACCA
Organism: Schistocerca cancellata; assembly: GCF_023864275.1. Lineage (NCBI taxonomy): Eukaryota > Metazoa > Arthropoda > Insecta > Orthoptera > Acrididae > Schistocerca > Schistocerca cancellata. The sequence continues at coordinate 724,006,894 of NC_064626.1, read as the reverse complement.
TTTTTTTTTGTGGAATATCGAAGTCGACATTGTCGTAAGCTTTGCTGAAGGCCAAAAAGACATAATACACACATAAAAAAAGTTTTGCATCACCTCGGTTCCGAGAGTTCCGGAACCTGTACAGGAAACTGGAATAGATATCAACATAAACATCATTTCCACCCTTTTTATTGCTCATGAAAACCTCACATTGCACGTTGTACCACCATACAGCGAGACCTTCAGAGGTGTTGGTCCAGATTGCTGTACACACCGGTACCTTTAATACCCAGTAGCGCGTCCTCTTGCACTGATGTATGCCTGTATTCGTCGTGGCATACTATCCACAACTTCGTAAAGGCACTGTTGCTCCAGATTGTCCCACTCCTCAATGGTGATTCGGCTTAGATCCCTCAGAGTGATTGGTGGGTCATGTCGTCCATAAACAGCCGTTTTCAGTCTATCCCATGCATGTTCGATAGGGTTCATGTCTAGAGAACATGGTGGCCGCTCTAGTCGAGCGATGTCGTTATCCTGAAGGAAGTCATTCACAAGATGTGCACGATGGGGGCGCGAGTTGTCGTCCACGAAGACGAATGCCACGCCAATATGCTGCCGATGTGGTTGCACTATCGGTCGGAGGATGGCATTCACGTATCGTAGGCGCCTTCCATGACCACCAGCGGTGTACGTCGGCCCCATATAATGCCACCCCAGAACATTAGGGAACATCCACCTTGCTGCAATCTCTGGACAGTGTGTCTAAGGCGTGGAGCCTGACCGGGTTGCCTCCAAACACGTCTCCGACGATTGTCTGGTTGAAGTCATATGCGACATTCATCGATGAAGAGAACGTGATGCCAATCTTGATCGGTCCATTCGGCATGTTGTTGGGCCCATCTGTACCGCGCTGCATGGTGTCGTGGTTGCAAAGATGGACCTCGCCTTGGATGTCTGGAATGAAGTTGCGTATCATGCAGCCTGTTGCGCACAGTTTGAGTCGTAACACGACGTCCTGTGGCTGCAATAAAAGCATAATTCAACATGGTGGCGTTTCTGTCAGGATTCCTCCGAGCCATAATCCGTAGGTATCGGTCATTCACTGTAGTAGTAGCCCTTGTGCGGCCTGAGAGAGGCATGTCATCGACAGTCCCTGCCTCTCTGTATCTCCTCCATGTCGGAACAACATCGCTTTGGTTCACTCCGAGACGCCAGGACACTTCCCTTGTTGAGGGCCCTTCCTGGCACAAAGTAACAATGCGGACACGATCGAACCGCGGTATTGACCGCCTAGGCATGGTTGAACTACAGGCAACACGACCCGTGTACCTCCTTCCTGGTGGAATGACTGGAACTGATCGGCTATCGAACCCCCTCCGTCTAATAGGCGCTGCTCATGCGTGGTTGTTTACATATGTGGGCGGGTTCAGTGACATCTCTGAGCAGTCAAAGGGACTGTGTCTGTTATACAATATCCACAGTCAACGTCTATCTTCAGGAGTTCTGGGAACCGGGGTGATGTAAAACTTTTTTTGATGTGTGTAGTTGCCTTTTGTTTGTCTGTAGATTTTATAACAGCAGTATCCGTTTTGGAATTGTTACGAAAACCTGTCTGATACTCGTCTAAACGGTTATTTGAGACTAAATAATTAACCCTCCTAATACCGTGGGGTCTATAATGACCCCAGGCCATAATTTTCTGTAAAATTTACCTTATTTCCTATTCCTAAAAATTATGAAAAATTCGGACTTTTCCTGAATTAAGTATTGGTTTCGTAATATATTAATATAATTTTTTGAGAATACTTAATTTTGCTGAAAATTAAGAGAGAACCACTGAATACCATTGGGGTCAAATGCGACCCCATTTCTCTCTTGCGGTATTATTACCCAATAATGCTGCATTGAATCCGTAACTGTTGCTGTATTTCCTTTCTTTTATTCTTGTAAATATTGTTTAACTTGTGATTGTTGCCAATAATTTATAAGCCGACAGTTATTTGTTCTATACAAGTGGAGACTACTATTGTGTGTGTTGCATTTAGTGGAAAATGTCACCTTTCCGAAGACGAAGTGCTTGAAATTTTACTGCAGTATAATCTTCTATCTGGAGAATCAAATAGTGATATCAGTGATATAGTTTCTGATGCCTCATGAAGCGATGGAGAAATTGACGTCTTAGACGAGAATATTCCTCAATCAGACGGAAGTTCAGAAGAAGATTTGGACAGCGCAGATGTCCAGCCTGAACACGGAGTAACACATATTCCTCACTGTTATATGTAAGCACACATTGTATTTTTGCAAATGTGCGTTAGGGTCTAGCGCGAAGATATACCCTCTGTATTTTTTATTTTTTTAAATTTTGTGTAGGTCTAAAAACAAAGAAGAACTGTGGCACAAACACGAGTTGAGAAGAGTTTGTGGAAGAGAAGAGAGATGGAACATAACGCAAGTAAAGCCAGGTCCAACAAAATTCGGAGTGAAAAATGTAGACTCCATAGAATCAGCTTTTCAGTTGTTTCTTAGGAGAAACATTGTTGATGTAATTCTAAAGTAGACTAACAAAGAGGGTAGTCTTTTTTACGGTAGTAAATGGATACCAGTAGATGCCATTGAACTGAAGTGCTTTATAGGTGTCTTGATCCTAGCAGGTGCTTACAAGGCCCATAATGAAGCAGTTACACATATGTGGATCAAAGAGGATGGTAGACCCATTTTTAGTGAAGAAATCGCTAGAATCGCTTTACGCAAATTTCAAGGTGCATCCGATTTGATGACGCGGATGTGAGACGTCGCAACCGTGCTCCTGACAAGCTGGCTTCCATTAGAGAAATATTTGAAATGTGGGTACACACATTTCAAGAAGCATATATTCCTCACAGCAACGTAGCAACTGATGAACAACTTGTGGCATTTCGTGGTAGATGTCCATATCGGCAATATATTCCTTCAAAACCAGGAAAATATGGGTTGAAATTATGGGCTGTATGTGATAGTGCAGCGTCTTACTTCCTCAATCTCCAAGTTTACACTGGTCGACAAGAAAATGAATCTCGTAAAGTTGGTCAAGGCAAGAGAGTTGCTTTAGATATGGTGAAAGGCTGAGAAAACAGTGGCAGAAATGTAACAACTGACAATTTTTTCACTAGCTTTAGTTTGGCGAGGGAACTTCCGAAAATCAGTCTCACATTCTTTGGAACAATTAGAAAAAATAAAGGAGAACTACCACAAGCTTTCACTCAGACCAAAGGTCATCTATTGTTGGATTCCAGGAGCATGCTTCAATTGTTTCATATTGTCCGAAAAAGGGAAAAGTTGTAACTTTTCTCAGTACAATGCATTCAAGAAATGAAGTGGAAGATCGTGAAGAATGCAAGCCAGTAATGATTCTGGATTATAATAAAACAAAATCAGGAGTAGATACCATGGACAACCTGGTTAGAACGTACACTACAAAGAGGATGAGCAGAAGGTGGCCAATGGTATTATTTTACAACATGATTGATATCAGTGCACTGAATGCATTTATCATATGGCTACATATTACACCAGACTGGGCAGAAAGGACCAAAGAGAGACAGGCATTCTCATAGAATTAGGAAAGCAGCTCGTCGGAAGAAAGCCAGACAAAATTATTTCCCCAGTACTTCCATCAACAGTAAGACAAAAAAAGAGGAAGGTGTCCGTTTTGTAAAAGGTCTGAGGATAGAAAATTCACTGATAAATGTCCAAAATGTGGATGTTCTGTGTGTAAAAACCACTCTGCCATTTATTTCTGTAACTGTAATGCGTCATAAATGTCAGTTCGGAATTTAATCAAAAATGTTTGTAGTTTCATGAGAATCGTTTGTAAATTTTACGGAAATAAATAATTTAAAAAAATATGCATTTTAATTTAATGTAGTGTCACGGACATCATGTTTTAGATTATGGAAAAAGTAAGGAATGTGATTTTATTCTACCATTATTAAAACTATCCTTAATAAAAAATTAATTCCTTTGGGGTCACTAAAGACCCCATTGGCACTCAGTGTAACAAAAAATACTCGGTATTAGAAGGGTCAATAAGCTGATTGTGTATTCTGTACTCTATGGGCACAGATAACACTGCTAGATTGCAAATGGGCATGTAGTCGGAGGGTTATTTGACAGATTCCTTCTCAGATATAAATGTTTTGAGTCTCTATTTCCAGACTGTTGGGAGATTTTACGGGTAGCGGAAAAATTTTTTCATTTTCACCAACCACAGATTCTTTAAAGGGAAAAATTATTTGCAATCTTGTGCGCTGGTCAAGCAAAGGTGCCAGCGTGTCGAAATACTGATTTAGATCCACAGAACGGATTAGAGGTTCAGCTGTAAATGTGGGTTTGCTTATTCCCAGATCACGTAAATTTTGCACTTCTTTACACGGCAGAATACGGTGTTTTACCAAACGGTTATCTTCAACCTGGTGCATCGGTGGGATGATTGCCTCAGTGACCACGGCCGTTTTGCCTGATTGGCATACTGATTTTAGACTGAACAGCCTTTGAACGGAAACTTTTTATTGCCTCTTATAGCTTCTGCCCATTAGTGAATTTACAAGGGCACACTGAAGCAAACCATGAGAACCAATCTAGTACTACAAACACCTGGCTCTTAGAGACAACACAACCGCACACAACTATAAATACTATATCGACCGCAAGAAAATGCAGATAAGAAAAAAACCACAGAAATAGTCAATACAGATAATCAGAAGACACAATAACTTATCGGTGTCATCGAATAACAGCTTCACCATATTTACGGTACCACAGTACAAGCTGTTACACTCTAAGCCATCATGGCCACGTCGTGCAAAACACTTGACACTGGTTTTGGCACAATCAGATTCCTCGTGGGCTCGCCATGCTTTCATACGACGACAAACTGAATGCAGCCACTTTCACCTTTCCCTCGACACTGTAATCCAGTCGGACAAACTCTGACAACTACCGCGGCTTGCAAGTAGCAAATATGGCCCATAGAAACTCCGCCGCTGTGTGCTCTGCGCTGTCTCACCATAACCATCTTCTCCGCCGTTCCTCCACTTTGACCATGGGCTGTTGTCTTCTCCTGGATACTGACGGACAAAAAAGAAACACCATCCACTACCTCAGCTCGACGATATCCACGTTACAGTTGGACACGCCCCGTCATGCCCGTTGCAGTATACTGCTGCTGTTGTTACGCTGCTAGCGGTTTCACGGCGCTGTCCTCTCCAGGTCGTCTTGCTTGACGGATGCCCACGAACTGTCAACACGCTCTGCTACACCTCGTGACTATGGCCGGAGCTATGCTCACACTCATTCCCGTCCTCTTCGGGCGACCTCTCGCGGAATGCCCCACTGGCAACTATTCGTCTTAAGCGACGGGTAGTTCAAATGTGCTGCTGTTCACGGCATAATGATTAACACTTTATGACTAATCGAGGTAACTGCTGAGATGAGTGAGAGCACTTTGACAATTTAGTGGTCAGCTCTGATGGACTGGAGGTAGCAAGCCCGTGGCGAACAGCTAGGCGTGTACTGGAGCTTTCCGGATGACCACTTCCACCCAGTGGGGAGCAAAGCTATTAATTTAGCGACAGTGAGGAATTTTGGTCTTATAAATTTACAAAAATGTGAATACTAAAGGCAATTTGGAATAATAAGACGTTCAAAATGGTATTTTGCAGCTCTTTGCTCAGCAAAAACTCACTTGATACTATTTTTATGATCCATTTTTCACGATGTTAATGGTATTCAAATGCGTAGAGTTATATTGACAGCAAGACATGAAATACGGAATATGACATAGGTATAAGCAGTGTACGGTGTCTCCCGGTAAGTGAAATGTAATGATGTGACGACAGATTTTCAAAGCACGTGAAACGATACTAGAGCTCAAATACAATCACAAATACATCACTATGATGACAGCACGGCACTGTATCTTTATTGGACATCCCTATGAGGTAGGATCTCGTAGAGGTCAACACTTTAATTACTCAAAAGTGACTATTGTAATGCATCGGTGGAATTTAGAAATATTTGAGAACAGTTTATGTGACAAGCGTTAACGAATTAATATACACTACCACAGCGGCGGCTGCTTCGTTCTCGTTTCTTTTTCTATGCAACTTTGACAAGGCCGATTTGTCGTTGTAGCTGTTAAATAGCTATTGTTGATTAGCACATAAATTGCAATAGCATCAAACTTTCCACGATAATTAAGTTAAAGAAGCAGGGTCTTTCCCGAATGTGCTTCTGATCAAAAAGCGTTTCTGGTAAGAGGAGTCGGAGGTTTTTTAATCCGAAATTTTGAGTTCTTGTGGTGAAGTTTTCAAACAAACTTTAATCCCCTAACACATTTATTTATTTCTAACCGAGCAGTGAAATACCAATTTTCATAGATTGAGCTTTAAAAATGTTTTAATACATATGACGAAAATATTTTCTTAAAATTTTAATTCCCTATTTCACGAGCTTAGTATGCAAAAACACTGAAACACGTATTTTTTTAATTGCTAACCTAGAAAGCAAACACCAGTTTTCACAGTTATAGCTTCAAAACTGGCTTAATAGCGACATATTACCCAATAGCCTTTCATCTCCGACTTCACCAAGTTTGGAGCGGAATTTCGAACACTCTCTTCTTAAACGATGCCTACATTGTAAGATCAACACCCTCTCCAGATTTCAAGCTTCTGTCCCTAGCTGCGTAGGCTGGGCAATGATGAGTCAGTGAATCACTCAATCCCTATTTCTCCCCATTAGGAGTTGAATTTCCAAAAACAGTGAAACACGTGTTTTTTATTTGTAACCGAGAAACCAAATACAAATGTTCAGAGATTTAGCTTCAAAAATACTTCCGTAACGAAATATTTCCATAAACTTTCATTTTGTATTTCATCCTCTTAGGGGTTGATTTTCCAAAAGCACTGAAACATGTTCTTTTTTTTATAAATTTCTAACCAAGGAGTCAAATACCTGTCTCCATAGACGTAGCTCCAAAAATGTTTTAGTAGTTCTTTAATAACGATTTACTGAAAAAAGTTTCCCCCTACTATTTTACACTCATAGGTGTTCCATTTCCAAAAATTCTGAAACAGGCATGTCTTCATCTCTGATCGGGAAGCCAAATACCAGTTGTCGTAGTTCTAGCTTCATAATTGCCTTTAGAAGCGACCTATTTTCAAGAAAATCTTTCATCACCTATTTCACGCCCTTAGGCATGGATTTTCGAAAAACCCCTTCTTAAACGATGCCTACAGTATAAGATCAACATCTTTCCAAATACCAAGTTTTTAAATTAATTTTTTTGGCTCATTCGTATCTGGATCGAGACCATACAATGCTTTATGTTAATGAATACTAATCACATATCAATTAAGTTTCCGGATTGGTAAAATATGGTTCAAATGGCTCTAAGCACTGTGGGACTTAACATCTGAGGTCATCAGTCCCCTAGACTTAGAATTACTTAAACTTATCTAACCTAAGGACATCACACACATCCATGCCCGAGGCAGGATTCGAACCTGGGACCGTAGCAGCAGCGCGGTTCCGGACTGAAGCGCCTAGAACCGCTCGGCCACAACGGCCGACGGTAAAATATGTTTCATAAAAACTCTAGCGCTTGAGTATGGCATTTTTCTGTTAAAGGTCTGTTCATCTATTTTTAACCACGTTTCTTCTCCCTGTGTTTTCACTAAAATCGGACTTCGTTATCAAACAGCTCTCGAAGACGACGGTGGATCGAGCTGGACGTCTTTTTGCTTAAAAGTAAGGAACCTTTAGCCATGCCAAGTCACCCAACAATCTTACAGTGGCTATAGATACAAATTAAACATACATAGTTTAGTAATAACTATATTCTGATATAAAAACACAATTTAAAATTACTACACTTACTTCGTGACTTGAATTATGCAATTACGAGTGCCATTTGGTTGCAACTCATGAATAAAATAATGAAAAAATGTTGTATTAATGGCAGTGCGCCTAAATACGTCCGATCTGGACAAGACCTAGAAAACAGAAGGTGACTCTTCCTCTTTCGCCAACAATATGACGATCAAAGATTATCAGATGTTTCCAGCGGTTGCATACAATATTTATACAGCTATATATTATATCTATGGCTCAAATGGTTCTTTATTTCATGACTTATAATTACATTTTCTGTTAATAAAAGCTCAGCATGCAAATGTGCCTTTAAGCTGCCCCCTGAGTTGCGAGGCAAAAGAGCACACCTGCAGGCGAGCAACCCACTCTAAAGCCCATTGCATGTGTAAGTCTACAAATACACATACATATCATAACATAATATTTACACAAAACAGATTTTCAATGTTTGTTTGTGGCGCGTGTGCCTATAACAGTTTTATGTTGGCATTGCGCCTACCGCGCGCGAGCAGTCGCTTAAAGTTTAGTACTATAACCCGTTCATCATAAGAATAAACCTGATGTAAACAAACACAAACACGATGATTGGTCAGAAGCCGTAGCACACGTACACTGGTGTTGTTACGCCCTTGGAAGTAGCTCCTTCGTTTGTATTAGATATATTATTACTAAGTTACTTTAAATGAGACTTTAAGATATTCAAATGTATTAACAGCCATCAACGTTTTTCGTAATCACACTTTAGCTACCTAGTTTTCATTTCAAAAATCGTGTACAGTCACAGCCTCTACAGCGTTATGCTCCGATTGTCGCGCTGTTAAGGCGCAGTATGAAAATGGCTGGACTGCTTTCTGTTCCGTAGTGAAACACACGCGTGGAACACGGTTCAGAAGTTCCGAGAAATATTTATCGTAAATTTTCCCAGCTTTGTATATAATACAGTCGTTATGTACCCTACATTTAACGTGTAGCGCAGTCGACAGCGTAATAGAATGTAAACCAAATGCATTGGTTCGATTCTCACGACTATCATTTTTTTTTTCTCGTTCAATTTGAAATACCTACATCTCGTAATTATAAAACTCATAATTTTTTATGAATAATGCACGTATTATAGTTTCTAATTACATATTGGACACAAAATTCCTCTTTCCATTTCAAATACAAATTCTTAACTATCGATGTTTTTTTATGAAAGACTATTCATAAACGTTGTTTAAATTAAGAAAACATAACAATTTAAGGCAAAAATGAAAAACCGAATCCTCTTTATTTGGACTATGTACATCGTTTTATACCACAGAGGTAGATGAGTATAGTAGAAACATGAAAAACAATAATTTTCACAGCATCGAGCACATCGTACAAATGCTGCATTTTTACGTTTGCTTCTGTACCCCTACAATATGAACCCAACGGAATTGATCTGGAGCCAAGCTGCGGGATTTGTCCCGAGAAGTAACAAGACTGTTAAGCTGCCAGACGTACTGGAACTAACGCACGCAGCTTTCTCATACATCACTGCCGAACCCTGGCGGGATATAGAACGGCGCGTCATAATAGAAGAAGAGTAAGTGCTGCCCCTCGTTGGCTTCGTAGATTCTGTTGTTGATAGGCTCGTTATTAACGTAGCACGTGACACTTCCAGAACTGAGATGTATTTCTCGGATTCGGATAAGGGAGGAGCTAAGAGATTACCAGACGACTGACTGTAAGTAACATATACTTTCAGTGGCTTCAATATTTAACAATACGGTGAAATCCTTCAATATTCTCTTACCTTACACACAGATTATGGTGAAGTCAAGAATTTTCATCATTCTTGTTTTATTTACAATAGTTGGTTAGCCAAAAACCATAACGTGTTGTGGTTTTCGTCTAATCGTCTACAGAGCGTGTTGTGGGAGATTTGCAGCGTATTATTTCATTCTATTTAAAAATTAAATGACTTTCAAAGCTGTATTGCTCCTCTGCTCGTCTCTTTTTGTGTGAGCTGCAGCTGGCCATGTCACTGCAGACTATTTTTTAGCTGTATCAGCTGACCGGTCAGTGCTGTCCAAGTTAATTGCGCCAGTAAAGCTGTTATCCCGTATTATCGCGAAGTCGATGTGCGCGTAACGCATAGCACAAAACGGACCCTTGTTATCGCACTTGACGGTACTCGACACAACTTTGCTGCAGTCCCACGTGAAACGGAAATCCATTGAGGTTCCAGCAAACACGGAAGAATACACAGTGCAATGTTTACATCAGGTTTATTCTTATGATGAACAGTTTATGGCGGGGCCGTTTCGAAGTGAGTACATCACACGACACATGTTTATTCTCAGTCCGTGTGTTCATGTCCACAAGACGTCGCAAGATTTATCATCATGGATTTTACAAATGTGGATTAACATCTAAAACAGGTACAAAATCTTAAAGTTACAATTCTCGTTAACATGAAATTACAAATTCATATTGCTGATAGTCTCTTTCGCACAGAATTGCGCTTGAAATGTCTTTTTATTTCAGATATAACTCCTTTTGACGACGTGTCGTCGTTCACAGTTCTATGAACCGAAAACATACGATAACTTTATAAAGGTGAACATTGTTTATGACAGTTAAATGTCATAGTTCGCAATTTTGCTACAGATGCGTGTGAGCGATCACTCGTAGCGTAGTTTATATTTTTGCACTGGTTACACTGTTTATTTAGACTGATGCCACTGTTTTTTGCCTTGGGCCGTACATCGCCTGATAGAAGACTGGTGGATCCCCATTCCACAGCATGAGTTTGTAAAGGCATGGAAGCAGGACCTCGGACGGCACGTCGATCCTCGTTTAGACCAGGTAAGAGTATCTGTCATTTCCGAGAACATATTGCTCCCCGAGGACCCGTCCAAAATTCCTCCACCCGTCGAGTGGTCTTCCTCGTTTTGGAACAAAGCGACCGTAGGTGTAGTAGGGAACCAGTTCTTGCTATACATACTTGCAAAGATACAGAGATGCAGCGCAGTAAATGTCCATTTATGATGCACTCAAAAGTGTCGGTGCACTTCACTATGACAGTTTTTCACGTGCTCAGTCTGCCAAGCGATATACAAATATTCGTACACAAGTAGTTGTGACGCAGAACAAATGCCCGTTGACAAGTCTTTACGCAAACAATTCGTAACACGATTATACATTAACAGTTTGTAAACAAATTTCATAAATAATTCATGACGTCTGTGTACATAGCATTATATCATGAACAGTCTTTTTCAATTATGCAGTTTTGCACACCAGTTTTCTCGCAGTCACAAGTTCAGCGACGTATAGTAAACGTCAACAAATTGTTTCAGGTTCTGCAAGTTTCATAACTTTTCCCATATGGGCACCTGTAACAAATACAGATACCATATACAAGTGAGCATATATCATTTAGCTTTACCTAAATACAGATAAATACATGAAAACATGTTACATATATGTTTTTACATAGTAACAAATAGATACAAACATATTAAATATTGGCCTTACATAAAGATAGAGACATATTCCTCTTGTCTTCACCCAAGTATGATTGGTCACATAGAAATATTTTTCAAATAGCTTTACGTAAGTTTACAGTATTTACAATCATTACAAGTTTAGACATATGTTTTTGCTTTTGCAAATGATGTCACCTGAAATTGAGGAGGATTAGACACAACATCCCACACCAGCAATAAGACCAAGCACACAACTACAAATAAGCAAATAACAAAAGCAATGAACTAACATCAAACACAAAAAATACTCGCGACACGAGTGTACGTGTGCAGTGTATGCATGGCCTTTGCTACCTGTAAGTGTGTGTGTTCAGTGGTGAGATGCGTATCCAATCAGTTTCAAGGTGAAAGTGTTAGCGTGTAGAATGATTAAGTATTCATGTCAATCAGTCGTTAGTAGTCGAAGACTGATGGTGCAGATAGTCAATCTCATAGGCTGCAAAATATATGTTTTTCCCTCCTGTATAAAAGTTAATATAAAATTTGCTTTAAAATTTTAAGTGGCTGCTGTTAGTATTCGGCGAAGACGAATCTCTTCTTTCTTCTTCTGCTGCTGACAAGAACAGCTGAAATAAAACTCTTATGCAACGTAGCTTAAGTACTGTAAGGTACGTACATTTGATAGTTGTGTATAACTAAAGCATGATCCATAGATGTATTTACTGTTGAGCATGGTATACTCTAAGATCACGGTGAGCATATGGTCCAATAATTCTGTTTGTTATAGGATGCTGCAGCAGATATGCACCAGGATGCGGAATGCTGACAATGATACAAAGACCGTCGTACAGCAGACGCCACTTCTTGTTGCGCCGCTGAAGAGCAGACGACTTATAGTGGGTTCGCAAAAGCACTAACTTTCCAACTTAAAATTCCTGCTTCCTCTTGACAGTGCGAGCATAAGTTTTGTTAATTTTGGCTTCTGCAGGCAGCGTTGCACAGACTTCCCTTACCTTCCCGTCGTGTGTTGTTCGCTGAAAAGAAAGTTTTCGTAACGGCGTTGTCCAATCGTTAACTTCTTTGCGATCGAACACGAGTTCATTAGGAGTGTACAGAGTTTCACAAACATTGAGGTTGTTGCGTACCTCTTCAAATGAAGACAAATATGTTACCCAATTGGTATGTTTGGTAGAAACGTAGGTTCTCATAAATCTGTTAATCTCACGGAACACATAATTAGTGGGATTACACTGGGGACTATATCTTGAGATAGAAATACTCTTAATGCTATTGTCTTTGAGAAATTTCCGCCACTTGTACCCAGTATAGTATGTAGCATTGTCGGATAAAATAGCTTTTGCTTTTCCCACATGAGGAATGTAGTCACATGAGAAACGACGAATGGTGGCAGTGGCAGTAGCAGTTCTTATAGCCTACAGTTTAACATGCTTGGAGAATAGATCGTAAAATGCAAGAATGTATTTCACACTACCACTACTTGTGGGATGTGGACCACTTATGTCAGAACTTACAATTTCTAGAGGTTTACTGGGAAGCACAGAACGCAAATCAGTCTTCTTGGACAAGTTCAGCGGCTTAGATTTTTGACAGATCGCACATGTTTTGAGTATACTGTGGATCTTACGTCTCATATTGCTAAAGCAACAATTGGTACTTAGCTTTGCTAGGCACTTCCTGGCACCATAATGACCCCAAACAAAATGTGTGTGCCAAATTAGGTTGCGTTCAGAATCCTTAGGAATACAAACACACCAAGTAGTGGCTTCAGGATCACGGCGATAAAATAACAATCATTATGTATCAAATATCGGTTGGACAGAGGATGGTCAAGTTGATTTGTGAATAAAACTCTTACCTTATTCCAGATAAGTTTTTGCAACGTTGACATATTTTTACATAAGTTGATATAATACTGGTGATATAGCTTATCCTGCATAAGAACTGTTTGGTAATCATTCACATTCTCCAGGTCAGAGTTAAACTCATTCAAGCCTTGAGGCAGACGAGACAAAGCGTCGGCAATGATGTTGTCTGTACCCTTAATATACGTATACAATTTCAAAGGAATAGTTTTGCAAAGATAAAGCCCAACGTGATAATCTGGGATGTACTAGCTTACAAGTTAACAGCTTGGTGGTCAGTATAAATTTTACTGTGCTTATTATATAAATAATAATTGAATTTCTGAACGGCCCACACTATAGAGTGTTTCAAGTTCTGTGGTAAAGTAAGTGCGTTCACATTCACTAAGTGTTCGGCTCGCACAACTAATAATTTTCACATCTTCTTGTTCTCCATTCTTTACAACTTGAAACAAACAACAGCCTAAGCCACAGGATGAAGCGTCACATGTCATGAAATATTCTAAATTAAAATGAGGGTGATCCAAAATGTTTGCGTTAACCAAAGCATGCTTAATACTATCAAAGTATTTCTGATTCTGGTCAGACTATATCCATATCTGATTCTGTTTTAGTAGGTTCCATAGATGTTTGCTGTTTAATAGTTAGTGTGGTAAAAGTCGTCGAAATAAAGAACGAAGTCCAAAGAATGATTTCAATTGCTTACTAGTCCGTGGACTAGGAAAATTACTGATTGCGTCTAACTTTCTTGGGTCAGGTCGTATATCTTGAGCACTAATAGTATGTCCAAGATACCTAATCCCACTGCAAGCAAATTTCGACTTTTTGAGATTAGTTGTCACTCCTGCTTGTGCGAAATTATGTAGAATCTTTTGCAAAGTATCAATGAGTCTTACTAGCTATGAGCAGGTCATCAATGTAGTGAGTAACTGATTCAACCAATTCATCGCCAAGTACAGTATCCAATGCGGTGATAAACACGCCTGAAATGACCTTCAGACCGAAGGGAAGGAGACAAAATTGAAAGGTTCGCCTCCTGTATATAAATGCAGTATATTTTCTAGAACCTGGCGTGATCGGGACTTGACAGAACGAATTGGTCCGATGTATCGTAGAAAAATACTTAGAACCTAAAAATTTCTTAAGTTACTCCTCGAAATTCTCAGGTTTCGTGCGAACAGGTAAATTAATCTCATTAATTGCACGAGCATCCAAAACAACTCTGATATTCCCTTTGGGTTTCTTTACAACAAGTGAATGGCTGCAGTTAGGTGGCATGGAAGATTAGATAATTTTCCACTCTAACATTTGTTTCAACTCGTGCCACACAGCAGGTCGTTGGGATAGTGGCACATTATAGGTTTTGTTGAAGAAAATCTGGTGAGGCTTAACTTATGTTTTATACTCATATGTGTTGATCACACCTGGTCGTTTGCTAAGTACTTGTATATACTTGGACAAAACATAAAGTTCATTACGATCATCATGTGTGACGGCCGTCTTCCTTCCCCACCCTTCCCTAATCCGATGAGACCGATGACCTCGCTGTCTGGTGTCCTTCCCCAAAACAACCCCAACCCCATCATGTGTGACAGCTGTTGTTTCTAATAACTCATTACTAATTAAAGTTTTCAAGTCCGCAGACTCGGCATCTGGTGCATGTGTCTCTGTGTCAACATGGTCAGTGACCGGTATTAACTTTTAGCCACGTACTACTTATTACAATCTTCAGAAAGACTCACGAAGTAGTTAGGCTATAATATTTTATTTTTTTATTGCAACGAAAAGCTCATATTAACATTGTATCAATAACAACAGAACTGTTATATATAATCAAAGAATAAACAATCTGTCCCTTGTGCGCGCCGCCTCAGAATAATGCTATCCTTCACTGTGCGTCTACGGATGTTCTGCTGGCGACTCCCACACAGCCCCCCTCCGATAGAGCGGAGCTCCGGGAATGTAGGGGTATTTATATTTCACCCGGCGCCCAGCTCTTGTGTGTACTGAAGGTATTGGTTGAGCTTCTTCAGCTTCTGTTGCTGGTAGTGACGGTACCGCTTCCTCTTGTGGTGGTGAGGTGGTGTCATCCTGGTCCAGTGGTGTGGAAGGTGGCGCTTGGTGCCTGACCTCTGTGTCCTCTTCAGTCGGTAACACATGTGGAGGTTTGAGCCATTCCAATGAAAGCACTTGACTCTTTCCATTTAGATCTATCTGGATGGTATGTTCATCCTGTGAGAGCACTCCGTAAGGTCCAGAATATGGAGGTTGCTGCGGTGACTTGACAGCGTCCGTCCGTAGCAAGCCGGCCGAAGTGGCCGTGCGGTTAAAGGCGCTGCAGTCTGGAACCGCAAGACCGCTACGGTCGCAGGTTCGAATCCTGCCTCGGGCATGGATGTTTGTGATGTCCTTAGGTTAGTTAGGTTTAACTAGTTCTATGTTCTACGGGACTAATGACCTCAGCAGTTGAGTCGCATAGTGCTCAGAGCCATTTGAACCATTTTTTTTCGTCCGTAGCATCCGATATGTACATGAGCGTAGATCTTTATGCACGAACATATTTACCGCTCCATGTCTCGAGACAGGAGATGTGCGAAGTCTGGCCACATGCTCGCGTACCATTTGCAATGTAAACGGCAATTCGGTCTGTCGTCGACTAAACTTCGCAGGTGCCGCCAAAATTCCGAAGGTGACTTATCTCCTCTCTTTTCACCGTGCAATACTTGCTGGATACGTTGTTCCACCGGCCGACGTAGTCGCTCAATGAGTAACTGCTTAAAACGCGTATACTTTTGCGTGGCGGGCGGCTGAAGTATTATATTTGCGCTGATCGTTGTTGTTTTATTGTCAAGCGCACTAACGGCGATAATAAATTTTGTCTCTTCGTTTACAATGCCATGATGCTGGAAAGTCAGATCAAGCATTGCAAGCCACAGTTCAGGTTTATCAGGTATGAACTGCAGTGGGCGTAATTTCATCTTGCTACTGTTCTCTGTCGAAAGGCCGTTACTTGATGGCGCAGAAAAATTCAACACCGCGTTTTCTTGTTCTTCAATGTCGCGTCGTAATTTCTCAATGTTCTTTAGCACAACGTCGCGCCGACCCGTAATACTCTGTGTTCCGCGCGGACTCGCCGATCTCCTGGTAGTCGAAACTGAACTGGGCTGCATTTGTTTGTCTACAATGAAATTCTTTATACGGGGTCACCACTTTAGCCACGTACTACTTATTACAATCTTCAGAAAGACTCACGAGGTAGTTAGGCTATAATATTTTATTTTTTTATTGCAACGAAAAGCTCATATAAACACTGAATCAATAACAACAGAACTATTATATATAATCAAAGAATAAACAATCTGTCCCTTGTGCGCGCCGCCACAGAATAATGCTATCCTTCACTGTGCGTCTACGGATGTTCTACTGGCGACTCCCACAAACTGAATCATGTACCCTGTACATCAGTTATCGTGCTTCAGAGTCCTTGTATCCAGATCAATTGAAATTTCACTGCCCTTATCTCTAAGACATTTACGTTGGGAGAAATCAATAGTGCTGTCCTTCTCACACAATATATCTAAACCCAAAATACGATTAGTGACCAGGTTTTGGACGATGAGGAATGGCCATTTTACGATTCCATTACCTACCCTGACTGTAACAAATACCTGTTCTTAACCCTAGAAGACTTATTGCCTACGGCAGTTAAAATTTTACAGTTCTGGACAGGATACTCTGTACGGGTTCAAACTCACACATTTTCTTTTAAAAATCATAGAACAAGACAAGCTGTGGCGGTCGTTGCGTTTTCGTGTTTTGACTAACCTGCGGGTACGTAGCTGCATTCCAGTCCTGAATTTGCATTTGCGGCGGCGGCAATTGCCACTGGCCTGTATTATTGTTTTGCTGCTGTGCTGTCGCTGTGTTTTGACCCTGGGCAGCGTTGTTGTTATTACTCCAGGTCCGTTGCTGGTTTGGTGGGGACTGATAGTTATTTTTGCTTCTCTTAAAATTTTTGTTACCATTTTGGTAATTATTATTACCGTTGTAATTGTTGTTGTTGTTGCGCTGTCTCTTATTTGGATTACCGCCAGTAGAATAAGAAGTGTTATAATTGCTGTTTGTGTTGTGTTGAGCACGTAGGCTTTGTTTTGTACATACATTTGCCATTTGAAGCTGTTGATTCTATTGGCTTGCGTGTCCGACGGCAGCCGGCCCGCCTGAATTCGGTTGCATGGCGCTGGTGTAAATATTGTAGCAATTGTTTTGCCGTACGGAACGCTGGTCCTCGTAAAGCATATCAGCAGAATCGAGCACTGTGAGAAAATACTCTGCGGCATTGTCTGGAATGTGCAGAAGTTTTTCTTTGATATCAAACGGCAGTCTTGCCTTCAATGCGCGGAGGCTGTCGCGCGTTGCAACCGGCTCGTCAAGGAAATGTCCCATACTTAAATATTTCTCAAAACACCGGCGCAAATTTCCGTGCTTAGTATTGAATGGTTCAGGATCCACAATCTGCCTACGAAGTCGTTCCTGTACAGATTGTGACCAAAATGTAGATAAAAAAATTGCTCGTTCGTGACGTATCTGTCGGCTTCATTATACGTCCATACAGCTGTGTCGCCTTCGATGTAACCGACAACACAAGATATCCTCTTACGGTCACTCCACGTACGAGGAAATGTATTTCTGAAGGCTTTAAGAAAGATGACTGGATTTACTGTTCTTTTTTCAGGTATAAATGGCTGAAATTGTGTGTGTGTTTTATGAGGCTCTCCTCTTCCTTGGCATTATAGTAATGTTTAGTTTCAGAATGATTACTGTAAGGTTCAACTGGCGAATGGCAAGGAAAATGTTGTTGATAATTATGACGACTGCAATGCAGTGTGTCATGTAGAGGTGCATACTGTTGCTGTGAGTGCGTAGTGTGCGGTGTGTATGCGTCATAAATGTACTTGTGTTCATTGCCAAACTGTGTGATTTGTTTGCTGCTACCGTCATTGCACACTGGTTGTACGTAATGTCAAACTGTTGCGATTGCGCAGCGGCAGGTTGTCTTGCTTGACTGATTTCGTGTTTGTTACTTATAAATTTCGAAACAGTGTCGTGTACAAGAGCAGGCAATTTTTCTTGTAAGCACTCGTAAAAACATTCTATATGCAACTATGAAATTCTTTATTGATGCATGAGAAATGCTTGTCAGTGCGTGTGAAATGATTTGGGTGAAGGTCGCGGTTAAAGCAGGCTCAGACATGGTAATTGGATGTTTCTATAGGCCCCCTGGCTCAGCAGCTGTTGTGGCTGAGCACCTGAAGGATAATTTGGAAAATATTTCGAGTAGATTTCCCCACCATGTTATAGTTCTGGGTGGAGATTTTAATTTGCCGGATATAGACTAGGAGACTCAGACGTTCATAACGGGTGGTAGGGACAAAGAATCCAGTGAAATTTTTTTAAGTGCTTTATCTGAAAACTACCTTGAGCAGTTAAACAGAGAACCGACTCGTGGCGATAACATATTAGACCTTCTGGTGACAAACAGACCCGAACTATTTGGAAAAGTTAACGCAGAACAGGGAATCAGCGATCATAAAGCGGTTACGGCATCGATGATTTCAGCCGTAAATAGGAATATTAAAAAGGATAGGAAGATTTTTCTGTTTAGAAAAAGTGACAAAAAGCAGATTTCAGAGTACCTGTTGGCTCAACACAAAAGTTTTGTCTCAAGTACTGATAGTGTTGAGGATCAGTGGACAAAGTTCAAAACCATCGTACAATATGCATTAGATGAGTATGTGCCAAGCAAGATCGTAAGAGATGGAAAAGAGCCACCGTGGTACAACAACCGAGTTAGAAAACTGCTGCGGAAGCAAAGGGAACTTCGCAGCAAACATAAACATAGCCAAAGCCTTGCAGACAAACAAAAATTACGCGAAGCGAAATGTAGTGTGAAGAGAGCTATGCGAGAGGCGTTCAATGAATTCGAAAGTAAAGTTCTATGTATTGACTCGGCAGAAAATCCTAAGAAATTTTGGTCTTATGTCAAAGCGGTAGGTGGATCAAAACAAAATGTCCAGACACTCTGTGACCAAAATGGTACTGAAACAGAGGATGACAGACTAAAGGCCGAAATACTAAATGTCTTTTTCCAAAGTTGTTTCACAGAGGAAGATTGCACTGTAGTTCCTTCTCTAGATTGTCGCACAGATGACAAAATGGTAGATATCGAAATAGACGACAGAGGGATAGAGAAACAATTAAAATCGCTCAAAAGAGGAAAGGCCTCTGGACCTGATGGGATACCAGTTCAATTTTACACAGAGTACGCGAAGGAACTTGCCCCCCTTCTTGCAGCGGTGTACCGTAGGTCTCTAGAAGAGCGTAGCGTTCCAAAGGATTGGAAAAGGGCACATGTCATCCCCGTTTTCAAGAAGGGACGTCGAACAGATGTGCAGAACTATAGACCTATATCTCTAACGTCGATCAGTTGTAGAATTTTGGAACACGTATTGTGTTCGAGTATAATGACTTTTCTGGAGACTAGAAATCTACTCTGTAGGAATCAGCATGGGTTTCGAAAAAGACGGTCATGTGAAACCCAGCTCGCGCTATTCGTCCACGAGACTCAGAGAGCCATAGACACGGGTTCACAGGTAGATGCCGTGTTTCTTGACTTCCGCAAGGCGTTCGATACAGTTCCCCACAGTCGTTTAATGAACAAAGTAAGAGCATATGGACTATCAGACCAATTGTGTGATTGGATTGAGGAGTTCCTAGATAACAGGACGCAGCATGTTATTCTCAATGGAGAGAAGACTTCCGAAGTAAGAGTAATTTCAGGTGTGCCGCAGGGGAGTGTCATAGGACCGTTGCTATTCACAATATACATAAATGACCTGGTGGATGACATCGGAAGTTCACTGAGGCTTTTTGCAGATGATGCTGTGGTGTATCGAGAGGTTGTAACAATGGAAAATTGTACTGAAATGCAGGAGGATCTGCAGCGAATTGACGCATGGTGCAGGGAATGGCAACTGAATCTCAATGTAGACAAGTGTAATGTGCTGCGAATACACAGAAAGATAGATCCTTTATCATTTAGCTACAAAATAGCAGGTCAGCAACTGGAAGCAGTTAATACCATAAATTATCTGGGAGTACGCATTAGGAGTGATTTAAAATGGAATGATAATATAATGTTGATTGTCGGTAAAGCAGATGCCAGACTGAGATTCATTGGAAGAATCCTAAGGAAATGCAATCCGAAAACAAAGGAAGTAGGTTACAGTACGCTTGTTCGCCCACTGCTTGAATACTGCTCAGCAGTGTGGGATCCGTACCAGATAGGGTTGATACAAGACATAGAGAAGATCCAACGGAGAGCAGCGCGCTTCGTTACAGGATCATTTAGTAATCGCGAAAGCGTTACGGAGATGATAGATAAACTCCAGTGGAAGACTCTGCAGGAGAGATGCTCAGTAGCTCGGTACGGGCTTTTGTCAAAGTTTCGAGAACATACCTTCACCGAAGAGTCAAGCAGTATATTGCTCCCTCCTACGTATATCTCGCGAAGAGACCATGAGGATAAAATCGGAGAGATTAGAGCCCACACAGAGGCATACCGACAATCCTTCTTTCCACGAACAATACGAGACTGGAATAGAAGGGAGAACCGATAGAGGTACTGAAGGTACCCTCCGCCACACACCGTCAGGTGGCTTGCGGAGTATGGATGTAGATGTAGATGTAGATGTCTTACTTTATCAGAAAGCAGTTTGTCAAATGTATCAACCTTGTTTTCGACATCGGCAATACGAGTTTTTATATCATCGTGCACTGCCGGATAAGATTTAATCTGAGTAACTACAGACTCGCATGTTTTACTGAGATTGTTCACTTATGCTTGCATATCTGTCACATCTTTATTTGTGTTTTCTTGTTGTAATGAAAGCTCTGAAAATTTCGCGTTGAGGTCAGACACTTGTCTAGTCAGTCTTATTTATCTCCTCAACACGGCTACACAAAGTGTTGTTTGACGTTTTAAGTGCAGCTAAATCTGATTTAATTTCATAATGTCGTGTTTTCATCTCGTCATGAGCTGTTTTCAGACTTGCGCGTACAGACGTCATCTGTTGGTCATGTTGTGTCATTTGTTTCTTAATAGTATCGAACATTCTGGCAATATTAGTTATGTGCAACTGTTCCGCCACAGCCACGTCGTTAGACATGACGTCAGACACCAAAATGGGTTCGGAACTAGATTCAGGCATATTACTGGTAGACGGTCTATTTTCTAAATTTGCGTCACCAGAATAGTCAATTAACACGTCGCTAGTTAGTATTCAAGTCAACCGTAATGTCACTTTCATTATTTAATGGCGTGTCAGAGTCGGATTCCGTCTGTGTTTGCAGTCTCTGGTCCTCTGTTTTTGCTAATTGTTTTTTGGTCTGTACCGTGCCACACGTAATGTATGACACGATAAAAATGTAAACTCGTATGTGTAATCAGAATAAATGTAAAAATTAATCTCGCAGTACGACAATGTCTGAACAAGAAAATTAATTGTCGAAAGTAATGGTGGAATTTTGAATACTAATCGGTGCACGCCATATTACGTCGTACGGAAGTAAAGTCGGCCATATTGAGATATGATAAAACTCTATTGTTGCACTGTATGAATAATGAAAATAATTTTGGAAACCGCGATGCAGCTTAAAATCACTGCTACGGAAACGGAAAATTGTGATAGATCTACCAAGCAAGCTATGATAATACAAAGCGCTTGCTCAAGAGTGCTGATGTAAAAGATGCTGTATCCGCGATTGCAGCGTAATTTCAGGCGTTGACATAGAATCCAGTAATTTGTCTTACTTCAGGGTGTCCATTCGTCCCGTTTTTGCTGGGACAGTCCCGTTTTTTACCAAAATGTCCCGCTGTCCCGAAAGTTTTTTTGGGGACGCTCAAATGTCCCGTTTTTTTATGATTCCGCTTGGCTAGAGTATTTTACGCTACTGGTTGTTTGACTTGCTATTAACTGCGCAATTATTTACGCTAAGAAGAGTGTGATGACTTTCAGCATACCCCAAACATGTACCAAACTGTCAAAAATCGCAAGTAATTTGAAACGCACTGTAGGTTACGAATACCAACGAAGATTCTTCTCTTCTAAATCGATCCACTGAATCCGTCCTTTGGGTCCAGAGATACTCTACACCACCGATACTTGCTCTCTGGCTTTCGTCACCACATTGTTAATGTTTTGCACTGTGCCATCACTGTTTCATTATGCCAAAACAAAAGTGTAATTTTAACAGCAATATAAAAAGCGAATTTCCTTTTATCACTGGTAGTGGAAAAACTGTAGAATGTACGTTGTGCAGAACAAAATTTGCTATTGGTCATGGTGGAAGGTCTGACATTGTGAATCACATTAAGACGAAGAAACATCGGATGAGTGATCAAACGAAAAGAGCAAATAAATGCGTGAGTGACTACTATGTAAACGTAAAATCAGTAACGGAAATGGATAGGCAGTTGGAAGCATAAGAAGCTACGTTTGCATACCACAGTGCAATGCATAACCATAGCTTTAAGTCAATGGACTGTACTACAGCAGTTGTTAAAAAACTTTTCAATCCTAAATTCACATGTGGACACACAAAATGTAATGCAATCATTTCAAATGTTATTGCACCGTATGCAGCTCAGAAGGTTTTAAATGAACTGAGAAGCGCTCGATTCATTTCTGTAATGATCGATACATCGAATCAGCTGAATTTGAAGTTTGTTCCTCTCCTTATCAGATATTTTCACCCTGAAAATGGCATCACGGTGAAAGTGCTCGAACTGGTTAATTTAGCTGGAGAAACTTCAGATTTACTTCAGAATTATGTGCTGGAGGATTTAAAGAAATATGATCTTGAGGGAAATGTGATTGCAGTTACAACACTAACACCAATTTTGGTGGTAAGCAGAGGAAAGGAAAAAAACAATTTGTTCTATAAACTGCAACAGAACAGTGAACAATATAGTAGGTGTTGGCTGCCCAGCACATGTGGCGCACAATTCCTTACAAACTGGCTCAGATTGCCTACCCATCGACTGCCAATTGATTGTAAACAAAATCTGCCAGCATTTCCACATACATACAGTAATGGTTGAATCTCTGTAAGTTTACTGAAACTGAATACAAAACTTTACTTGGGCACAGCAAGACAAGGTGGCTATCTCTGCTACCAGCATTGGAAAGAATTGTAGAGATATTTCCTGCTTTGAAATCGTATTTCATTTCCCTTGATAAGTGTCCTGTTATCCTTAAGCAGTTCTTTATAACCCTGTGTCTATTGTTCTTCTACATTTTCTTGTTAGCTAGCTAAAACCTTTCTCCACAACAATTAAATGTATTGAGAAACAAGAAATCAAATAGTGGAAGTTTATCAAGAAATAAACAAATTATTGGGCAAATTAGAATGTAGAAAATCTGAAAGATTTCTCACATCCTTTGTACATGAGACTCTAAGAAAGCTGGAAGAAGAGGGTGAAATTACTGTAGAAAAGAATGTGATTTTCACTCTGCAGCGCAGTGTGCGCTGATATGAAACTTTCCTAGCAGATTAAAACTGTGTGCCGGACCGAGACTCGAACTCGGGACCTTTGCCTTTTGCGGACATGTCTCGGTCCGGCACACAGTTTTAATCTGCCAGGAAAGTTTCATATCAGCGCACACTCCGCTGCAGAGTGAAAATCTCATTCTGGAAACATCCTCAAGGCTGTGGCTAAACCATGTCTCCACAATATACTTTCTTTCAGGAGTGCTAGTTCTGCATGGTTCGCAGGAGAGCTTCTGTAAAGTTTGGAAAGTAGGAGACGAGGTGGTGGCCGAAGTAAAGCTGCGAGGAAGGGCTGTGAGTCATGGTTGGGTAGCTCAGTTGGTAGAGCACTTGCCCGCGAAAGGCAAAGGTGCCGAGTTCGAGTCTCGGTCCGGCACACAGTTTTAATCTGCCAGGAAAGTTTATTTACTGTAGAACAATTTCATATTTATGCTGTCTTCTATGACTCTTTCATTGAGTATATTAAAGAATGGTGTTTACCATTTCTCACACTTTTTAAAGCATTTGACTGGGTTAATACTGAAAAGGAGCAGCTACAGTGGAAGGATATTCGGGACTGTTGTGTTTTTGTTAAAAGCATTGTACCAAATTTTCCTGTTGATGAAGACTAACTGTTCGATGAATTTTCATGTGCACAGAACTTCATAAAAAGTGAAGAAGGAGACAAAGAAAGTGTTAGTGCAACGTGGTGTAAAATATTTGCTTATTTCAAAAGTAAAAACATTAACATGAAAAACACGATTCATTTGATGGAGGTTTGTCTGGCAATTCCTGTGTCAAATGCTGCTGTGGAACGTGTCTTTTCGTTAGTGAACTCTTTGTGGTCAGATGAAAAAAACAGAATGAAAGTTGAAACAGTGAGGGCCTTGCTCATTGTCAAAACACACTTTAATGGTGTATTGTGAACTGACTTTTATGATACAATTTCAAACGAAAATACACTTCCTTATAAAGTACATAAAAGTGAAAAGTACGGTGATAGTGTGGCAGAATAATTGTAAAAAGTGATTTGGGATCATCTGAGTGCACGTTGTAAAGGTAAACTTGTATGTGTATTAAATTTAGTCAATACAATATTTATGTCCCGTTTTTTTCTTCGTTGTCCCAGGTTTTTCTCTAATTTATTTTAAATGTCCCCTTTTTCAATGAAAATGAAATGGACACCCTATCTTACTTCAATGTATTCCCGTCTCGTATCCCGCATGTAACAAAAGGAAGACTAGTACATATAACAATGCTTCCTGTCATGGTCGCCAATTTAATTAATTTTTTTGGCTCATTCGTAACTGGATCGAGACCATACAATGAATTATATTAATGAATATTTAATAGATATCAATTAAGTTTACGGATTGGTGAAATATGTTTCATACAAACTCTCGGCGCTTGAGCATGGCATTTTTCTGTTAAAGGTCCGTTCATGTATTTTTAACCGTGCTTCTTCTCCCTGTGTTTTCACTAAAATTGGACTTCGTTATCAAAGAGCGCCAGAAAACGACGGTGGATCGAGCTGGACGACGTTTTGCTTAAAAGTACGGAACCTTTAGCCATGTCAAGTCACCCAACAATCTTACAATGACTAAAGATACAAAACAAAACATACATAGTTTGGTAATAACTATATTCTGAAATAAAAACACAATTTAAAATTTCTACACTTACACTGTGACTCGGAATATGCAATTACGAGTGCAAAACTGTTCTATTAATGGCGGTGCGCCTAAATACGTCCGATCTGGACAAGGCCTAGAAAACAAAATGTGATGCTTCCTCTTTCGCCAATCATATGACTATCAAAAATCTTGGGATATTTCCAGCGGCTGCATACAATATTTGTACAGCCGTATACTGTATCTATGACTCAAATGTTCCTTTATTTCATGACCTATAATTACATCTTCTGCTAATGAAAGTTCAGCATGCAAATGTGCCTTTAAAGTTTCTACCCTTTGCAGTTTGGGCTGGGCGAGCATGAGTCTGTCAGTCAGTCTATGGGGACATTATCGACCCAAAGTATAAGGATATTTGATCCTCCCCTATGACTAGCCAAGTGACCTGAAGCCTCTGGCTCTCGCCCAGTCAGCGAGTCTAATCGTTGCGTGAGTCTTGACGCATCGCCTCGACAACAGACAGCATGTCTATCGTTCTTTGTTTTCACTAGCGGACGTCTTGGATTAGTTTGGTTGTCTCTGTCACTCCGTTGCTTCTTGCGTGTCGTCGTCGTAAGGTCTCTCTCCGTAGTCCGTTGTTGTTTCGTGTCCGTCCTTTATGTTCGTTTGTTTGTTCGCGGGCCGCTCTCCGTTTGGTCCCGCCGCGTTTTCTCGACCACCCCGCGACCGGAACGGTCGCGTTTACAACAGGATACAACAACTTACGTCAACATACTTTCTGTTCGGTGGTAACTACTACGAACGAACAGATGGAGTAGCGATGTGCTGTCCTCTATCACCAATATGTTTATGGAGGCTTTTGAAGAAGAGGCTCTCGAGTCGGTAGTCTACAAGCCCTCTTGCTTTTTTCGATATGTAGACGATACATTTGTAATCTGGCCGCATGGACGACAACGCCTCCAAGTCTTTATGCAGCATCTGAACTCGCTGCACCAGAATATCAAGTGATGGAGGTAGAAGAAAGCAGCCAGCTTCCATTTCTGGATGTGCTCGTCAGGCGAAGACCAGGTAGCACACTAGGACACATAGGACACAGCGTCTACCGTAAGCCGACACATACGGATTTGCACCTGCATGCCTCCAGATGTCATGCTCCTTCACAGCGAGAGGGTGTTCTGAGCACATTGGTGCACAGAGCACGCGAAATATCTGACTGTGACAGCCTAGCAGCTGAATTGTAGCACTTGCAGGCCGTGTTCCGAACGAACGGTTACAACAACCGGCAGATAAAACGAGCCTTAAGACCGAAGAAGCCGAGATCGCAGCCTTCCGAGGACGGAGACAAACCGATTGCGACGGCGTTTAAACAATATGTCGGGAACACATCGGCAAAGATCGGCAGAATACTCAGAAAATACAATGTCAAGTGCGTGTTTCGCCCTCCATCCAAAACGAAAACGTTATTAGGATCAGTCAAGGACGACTTAGGACTCCAGAAACCGGGAGTTTTCAGCATCTCTTGCCTGTGCTGGAAAACGTATGTAGGCCAGACCATCTGGACGGTACAGGAGAGGTGTAGTGAACATAAACGCCACACAGACAACGCACAGCCGACCAAGTCCGCCGTGGCAGAGCAGTGCATCTCACATGGACATGACATGAACTACGATGGCACAAAGGTGTTACATCAATCGAACAGCTTCTGGGACTGTATCCTCAAAGAGGCAGTGGAGATCCGGCTACATGACGAACTAATAAATAAAGACAGCGGTTTCCAGTTAAGCAAGGCCTGGGATCCAGCTTTGAGTATGATTAAAACACAACGACAGTGTAACACAAAACAATTCCTGTTAGGACACCTGAAGAAGAAGAAGCATTGTCACTACGACGGCAGAGTTCCGCAATAGGCCGTGGTCGCGGAAGGACTGCGGCCAATGATATGTCGCGGGGCACTGGGCTTTCCCCACCACCCAGCGCCGCCCCACCCCCACCACCGGCCGCGGACCACTCGGAAGCGCCCAGACGGAGGCATCCTTCAGAGTTCAATCCGACTCCAAGAACGCTTGGCTTGCCGAAATAACACGCCTTTTAGACGACGCTACCCGGGGGAATACCCGAGAAATTTTCAAGATATATATATGGGAAAACAATTTGTCTAATGTTTAGATGCGTTGCTACCGGAATTAAAACTGACTGCGAGAAAGAAAACGAAAACGCACCTTTTTTTTCAGCACACCATTTTCTTTCTCACGGTCGCTTTTAAGAGAGAACCTGTACAATATTGTTTAAAACATGTAGTATGGCTGTCTGAATGTTTGTTGGACCATCGTGTAAAGATATGAACTAAATCGGTCAAGAAATTTCAAAGTTTTTGCTGACAACTTTTCCCTATTATAAACATATAGTCTATCTCTGTCCAAATGTTTATTAGAATATCTCATGAAAATATGAAATAAATTGATCAAGAACTTTTCGAGATTTTTTCTAACAAAGTTTGTTTTTTATACATGTTTTGTATGTTTATATACCATATATATTAAAAATATGTAGCATATATCTGTCCAAATGTTTATTAGAGTATCGTGTATAAAACTGAAGTAAATTGGTCAAGCACTTTTCAAGATTTTTTTTAACAAGGCAGTGGCACAAAGATAACGTCACATGTTGTCACATTCTTCGGAGTTATTTAGCCTGTCAGTATGCCACGGCTTGTTCATATTCAATTATGTTCAGCGGTCGGACAAGTCAGTCGATATTATCTACACTATTGGCCATTAAAATTGCTACACCACGAAGATGACGTGCTACAGACGCGAAATTTAACCGACAGGAAGAAGATGCTGTGATATGCAAATGATTAGCTTTTCAGAGCATTTACACAAGGTTGGCGCCGCTGGCGACACCTACAACGTGCTGACATGACGAAACTTTCCAACCGATTTCTCATACACAACAGCAGTTGACCGGCGTTGTCTGGTGAAGCGTTGTTGTGGTGCCTCATGTAAGGAGGAGAAATGCGTACCATCACGTTTCCGACTTTGATAAAGGTCGGATTGTAGCCTACCGCGATTGCGGTTTATCGTATAGCGACATTGCTGCTCGCGTTGGTCGAGATCCAATGACTGTTAGCAGAATATGGAGTCGGTGGGTTCAGGAGGGTAATACGGAACTCCGTGCTGGATCCCAACGGCCGCGTATCACTAGCAGTCGAGATGACAGGCATCTTATCCGCATGGCTGTAACGGATCGTGCAGCCACGTCTCGATCCCTGAGTCAACAGATGGGACGTTTGCAAGGCAACAACCATCTGCACGAACAGTTCGACGACGTTTGTAGCTGCATGGACTATCAGTTCGGAGACCATGGCTGTGGTTACCCATGACGCTGCATCACAGACAGAAGCGCATGCGATGGTGTACTGGGAGCACGAATGTCAAAACGTCATTTTTTCGGATGAATCCAGGTTCTATTTACAGCATCATGATGGTCGCATCCGTGTTTGGCGACATCGCGGCGAACGCACATTGGAAGCGTGTATTCGTCATCGCCATACTGGCGTATCACACGGTGTGATGGTATGGGGTGTCATTGGTTAACGTCTCGGTCACCTCTTGTTCCCACTTACGGCACTTTGAACAGTGGACGTTACATTTCAGATGTGTTACGACCTGGGGCCCTACCCTTCATTCGATCCCTGCGAAACCCTACATTTCAGCAGGATAATGCACGACCACATGTTGTAGGTCATGTACGGGCCTTTCTGGGTACAGAAAATGTTCGACTGCTGCCCTGGCCAGCACATTCTCCAGATCTGTCACCAATTGAAAACGTCTGGTCAATGGTGGCCGAGCGCCTGGCTCGTCGCAATACGCCAGTCACTACTCTTGATGAACTGTGGTATCGTGTTGAAGCTGCATGGGCAGCTGTATCTGTAGACGCCATCCAAGCTCTGTTTGACTCAATGCCCCGGCGTATCAAGGCTATTATTACGGCCAAAGGTGGTTGATCTGGGTACTGAATTCTCAGGATCTATGCACCCAAATTGCATGAAAATGTAATCACATATCAGTTCTAGTATAATATATCTGTCCAATGAATACCTGTTTATCATCTGCATTTCTTCTTGGTGTAGAAATTTTAGTGGCCAGCGGTGTATATCTTCGCCGATAACGTTTGTTTACTTGCTTGTATACCGTTCTTCTGGGCCGCCGGCTTGGGGCTCCACTCATTAGTGGCTGGCGACCCTACCGTGCAGATGCCCGGTGGCGGACAATTTGAGTTCAGTGTTTGTTCTTGGTTTTTGTTTACTTTGTTCCACCCGCCCAGATGTTACATTTTTAGGTCAGTTTGTTTACTGGGCCTTCCCCTGTTTCCAAGTTCCTGCAACATGCAGTGATTGGAGCTCTTGGAGTAACTGGCCAGACCGCCTATTATATGCTAGCAAATACAATAAACAAGTTGTCTTGTTTCGGCAGTCTACTCTGTTGGTTCTTACACGTGTGTTGCATTATATTTCTTCCCTCTTCTCCTTTGTATGTTACTGTTTCATACACCTAAATACGGGATTATAAAATCCTGAAAACGGTCGTGGTTTGAATAAATAGTTATACAAGTAAGTTGATCTCTCTAATTTAATTATCATGCCTTTCAGTTGCGGAGTCCCTACGCACTAAGTCACCTGCGAAAACGTCATGAAAATTCATGTAGTTGTTTTGGAGGTAAACGTGTGCAAAAAAAAAAAAAACAGATACAACACTTTTACAGATTTATAATTGGTATAGATGAGTATGTGGGGACCATGCTCAAAGCTATACGGGATCTCAATGGGAGGAAGATTAGAGTTTAACATCTCGTCGACTGTGTTGCCGTTAGGTACGGAGCACAAACTCGGATTACAAATGGCTGGGTAGGAAATCGGCCGTACCCTGTTCAAAAGGACCATCCCTGCATTTTCCAGAAGCGTTTTATGGTAATCACACAAAACCCGAATTTGGATGGCCGATATTGTAAGCTCGGCCGCGCAGGATGTTGCATCTTCAAGTATCTGGCCAGCAAATGGTTTGTCGCAAGACATGTATCCACATGGACAGTGCGACTACATCCGGAGCACCACGGACTATCAGCAAGTTGACTATTGTTGCGGCTTCCCTTGAAACACAGTAAGACGCATCAACAATGGTGCGCCCGACCCCAAGACTGGTCGGAGAAGCGGCACTTCGCCGTCTTTTGTTGTGTAGGATGTGCGTACAACATTATGATGGACGTACCTATGTGTGGCCGAGCAGGATGAACGTTGCCAGCTTGCGTTCGTCATAGTCATATGGGCCCAGCAGTCAGTGTGATGCCATAGGGCACGTAACACTACCACCTCCATTTCGAATGGCCAGTGATTTGGACAGCAACAACTACATTTTTGACGTTATGAAATTTAGTCGATCTCTTATGCTGCATCATAACTGTAGACAATATTCAGTACTACCAGTGACTGCCCAGCTGATTGCTTCATCTATTCTCTTCCTTTATTATGGTGAGGGTGGTGAGGAGTCTGCCGTTTTTCTGCAGACCTGAAAGCCTTCTGGCTGGCTTGGGCGACAAAGAAGTTCACTTAAAAGGACCAGGAGCGGTCATAAACGAGTTCAGAGCTGAGTTCTGTGTCAGTGTAGGTGGACTGTGCAGAATTCGTTTTGACCCATCTCAGCAGTGGGCAGTCCAATCGCCAGCCGTATCTGTTGTAAAACTCCATCGTACTTTTTCTAAAGAAATGGGTTTGGAAACATAACAGGTGAGGCCAGTGAACATGCCAGGATAATAGAGGCATGGGATCCACCATCAACCAGCGATCTTGGCCCAGTAGAATGTTAGTTTAAAATCCTTGCAACAGGCTGTCTGGTTGGCTACTAATATTTATTTCCCTGGATCGCGTGACTACATGCAAACCTTCCAGTTCGTCAGCTTAAGAATCTTGTCACGAAATGGGAGAGGTTTTCTGCCTTCCTCCCCATGCCATGTACTCCTGTAATGCTGCATGTCTCGTTTGGCATCAAGTCTTTTCTCTTCGATCGTTTGTTTGCAAGTGTTTCCTGTCTTAACACTCTGAAGCTTGGCTGTTTCTGCAAGCGAAGGGATCTCACCAGCCAGATGCAGCACACCTTGCAAATTCTTTCCAGTAATATTTTTTTTAAATAAGTTAAACAATCTCCTAATAACGCTAATAATATCAAAATATGCATTAGTAGGAGATTGTGTAACTTATTTACAAAATTATTACTGGAAAGAACTTGCAAGGTGTGCTGCATGTGGCTGGTGAGATCCCTACGCTTGCAGAAACAGCCAAGTTTCAGAGTGTTAAGACAGGAAACACTTGCAAACAAACGATCGAAGAGAAAAGACTTGATGCCAGATGAGACATGCAGCATTACAGAAGGAGTACAGAGGGTGAGCTGTACTCCAAATTGCCAGCAGTTACTCCTACTGTCTTGAATCTTCATTCTATATGAGAGTGATAAGAATGAGATGGTGGCGTAATCGCCAGTTTAAAGTGAATGCAATGTTAGTTAACTTTCATCTGCAGCTAACTGTGCAATTTTTATATTTGCACCCAGCTAGTAGTAAAGAAAGACTCTGCACAGTCTGCATTGTTGCCAAATGTATTCAAGACGGCGGCTCTCCCCCACCTTCTCTTCTGGAGATAGATGTGGCAACATCGCATTGTTGACATCACTACCTCTACTTCTCCCCCCTCCGCAACACCACCTAAAATTGGCAGAAAATTGTCCTATTGCCTCTTCCAGAAGAATTTTCTTTATTCTTGGCAGAGAAACCAAACCAACAATTACTCCAATTACTCTACAGTCTTGCTGCTTGAAATTCAAATAAACACAAACGCTTAAACTTGGCAGGACAATGTAAAAATGCTCTCGTGAAAAACTTTAAGCTACACAAAACTTCGATGAAAAATGCTTCCTCTAAAAACACACTGCTTGCTACAGATATATGAACTTTGTTTGTACAGGTATAAAAACTGCAATGAAATGGTCGCGCAACAGAACTGCATACTGCAAGAGAAACATTATTGAAAATTATCCTCATCACACAGTATTAAAAACGACAAACTTCGTTTGTAAATGGTCTGATCATAACTCACTGTATTTCGCAGAAACTTCGAACAACAAACAGAAAAACTTCGACGAAAAAACACCTGTTCTACTAACATACTACTTGCTACAGACATAAAAACTTCGTCTGTACAGGTACGAAAACACGCGCACACATACTCACACACATACTCACAGAAAGACGCTCACAACTGGCGATCACTGCCATCTGTGACGCAGTGCCTATGGTGGAGCCTTGCACGCATTAGCAGAGGCGGGTCGACGCTTTCTGACTGATGGACTGACACGAGTGACACGCCACCGCCTTGTGGTGGGATCTAGCGGCCACTCCCTCACCTGACACAGTGGCTGGTCCACAGGAAGATGCCTATGCTACCTGCACCAGCCAGCGTACTGCCCACAACTGGGCCACAGTGTTTGCCAACAGCCCACTGTGAGTTCTCCAACAGAATGTCTTCTGCTACCTGCTGCAGTCCTACATGTGTGCCATGATGTTTGCAAACCCCATGTTCTGAAGAGCCCTCCACATCCCTTGCTGCTACCTCAGAAGACTGCCTGTTATAAATGCATTGTATCTCTTAACGACCTGCCTGGACCCTATACATGCTCATACTTAGAAACAAGCGTATCTCTGAGAACGACTGGGCCACCTTAACCATACACACACAAGTCACCAGTGGTGTTCCTGGATATGTTATTGTGTATACCAGGAAAGCTGTGACCATAGCTTTGTCCAAAAGAGGATGAAATATATCACTGTCCTTCAAGGAAGGGGATATTTTGTTATAAAGTAGTCTGGACAACCACAGGAGAAGAAGAAGTAGGTACCTATCAGGTACCAGAAGACTGTGACCGTAGCTTTGTCCAAAACAAAACATCTCACCGTCCAAGGCGATAGTAACTCCTTCCAGGAAGGAGATGTCCCGCTTACATAGTAAGCTCGACCACCCCAGGAGAAGAAGTAGGCAGTTATTTCCTCTGTGGGCACTCGTAATTTGTCTGAAGCATAAAAATTTATCTTCAAGCGATCTACTGGTTCTTAGAATCAGGGCACGCATTAGAAGCTGTCAGGTCTCTGCCTTTCAAAGTCAATGGAAACTCCTGCAAGTTGGAAGGTACATGAGCTGCTGCACATCAGGAGGTTCCTGCCTGCAGGACAAAGGCTGTCGGCCTAACATGTTGAGGGACTTATTCCAACTTGCTAGTCAGAGTTTCTACAATCCTATTGGCTGCCGCCAAAATAGAACGAGGAACTGGAGGTTGTATAAACCCAAACTTTATTCTACCTTACTCTGCAGCTGTGATTGTTTGCCTCGCCGTGATGGTCATCACTGTGAAGAATTCCTACCAGTTGCCTGAGACTGGATGAAGAAGAATTGCTCTGTAAGCACATATTTTCGTCTTCAACAATTCAGGTTTCGTTAAAACCGTGTTTCTATGGGGTTGTGTATGTGTGTGTGTGTGTGTGTGTGTGTGTGTGTGTGTGTGTGTGTGTGTGTATGTGTGTGTGTGTGTTTGAGATCAGATATTTTAGTACATTTTTATAGTTTGTGTTCATATTTCGTAGTATATGTTTTGTTGCAAAAGTTTCTTTGTTGCTGTTGCAGTTGACATTCATCAAATTCAGGAGGAATTAATTTGAGAGCTGGAGGCTAAAAGAGGGTCGGCTGATGGGGGTATGCAGCCCTCTCAGATCGTGGAACAGCCTCCAGCTGCGGTTCCACCAGCACATCAACTGTATAAGTAGATAATTAATGTTCAAATTCCATAGTATGTACTGACGTTAGAAGAAGTTTATAATCCTTTTTTCTTGTTACAGTACATGATCTCCATGAGACTGACGGACTACTTGAGTGGTACCTGAATGAATGGCAGCTCCCTGAACCTCAGTCTTCCATGCCAGATTGGTTGGTTAAAGTGGCATATGAAATGGGGTATTAAAAATCCCATTCCCATTCAGTACCTGACTCGGCACACCAAGTCCCAGACGATGCAGGCATCTGGGATGAGGTGTCGTCTTGGGTAGATTGAGATTCAGGTTATTATTATTATATATAATTAGTGTTGTTTGCAGTATTATTATGGTAGTAGCTGCCTGCAAGTGTACTTAGTTATTGTTTCTCTCTCTCTCTCTCTCTCTCTATTCACAGCTACATCATCATAGTACGCTGTGGTGCAGGCACAAAGGCAGGTGGTAACACAGTCAAAAAGCAGTCCTATCCAGCATGCCTCACCCTGCCTCTGCCTTCGCTGCCATAGCCCCCTCTGCTGCTGCCCCCACCGCCCCCACTGCTGCCTCCACCCTACTCTGCCATCCATGGGGGACTTATCACCAGCTGCTGGGACACCACCACATCTGCCTGAACCATCTGGAGCAGGGGTAGGCGCTGCTGCTGGTACATCTTGTCAGCCTGCATCGTCTCAGCCTAGTTACTTCCACTGGGGCAATGAAGGCAGTCAGTAGCGTCCTATCCAACCAACAATTAGCTAAAATGCTTCTGTGGTTGGCAGGTGCTGCCTCGCCCATCGTAATAGTGATCAGCACCAAGTTAGTAGTGCCATCCCAGAGCTAAACTGCCTGGTGACTGATGACGCTTTTGATGAGTGAATCTGATTCTACTGAATTGAGAACCCAGCAGGTTGGTACAAACATCCAGTAGGATTTCTGAAAGCGTGCCTTCCTTGCTGGAGAGAGAGCTCACTCGTCTTATTAAACGTCTGTGGTACACCTCCATTAATTGCAGTGCAGTGTTGTCCTCTGAGCTTCACCCCCCCCCCCCCTCCCTCCACATTTGGGAGAGAAATGGAATGGGATCATGTAGCGCCTGAATGGTTTGAAGATTTCACCTTGAATGCTATGGTTCAAATGGCTCTGAGCACTATGAGACTCAACTGCTGTGGTCATCAGTCCCCTAGAACTTAGAACTACTTAAACCTAACTAACCTAAGGACATCACATACACCCATGCCCGAGGCAGGATTCGAATCTGCGACCGTAGCAACAGCGCGGCTCCGGGCTGGAGCGCCTAGAACCGTACGGCCACCGCGGCCGGCTTGAATGCTATATGAGACAAGTTTTTCTGAGATGACCACGTGGAGTGGCCATACGGTTAGTGGTGCCATGTCACGAATCGTGCAGCTCCTCCTACCGGAGGTTCGAGTCCTCCCTTGGGCATTGGTGTGTGTGTAAGTTATTTTAAGTAGTGTGTAGGTCTAGGGATCGATGACCTCAGCAGTTTGATCCATTACGAATTCACACACCTTTTTTTCTCGAGATGCAACTTAGAGGCTCAGGTAAAGCATCTGAACATCCATATGCATGTCCATGAGCCAGTCAATGAGGCTATATCGAACTTCGTGATGATACAGAACCCAAGAAAGCATGTTTTAATGTCAAAAATGAAGATCAGTATTGTTTTCGTGGCCATTCCTGGCTTCCAAAAGAAATATTAAATGTACAACTCGATACAGCAGAGATATTGTTGTTCATGGGTCTTATAACTTCGATCATATCAAGTTTCCCGTTAAACCCCAAGACATACTCAAATTTGAGACACAGAATACTGATATATCGGGTCATGTTTATACCCTGTATAAGTGCAAGTCAGATGGTGGTAAAGTTCTAAACAGAGTCGTCTAACCCATCCATTTCTCGGTATTTGCAGGACAGCATAAGATGCATGTGAACATGCTGTTATTCCCAGATGAGAAAAATAAGAAGAAAGACAATTGCCATTAATGTTGGATTATGGGCATGTCCCACCTCCTATCCTTCCAACTGAGCAAGCACAATGGCAAACAGCATATTTGCTTAAGGTGTCTGAATGCCTTTTCCACAAACAAGTTTTAGCAAAACATCGAGTTGATTGTTCTATCAGGAAACCAGTACATGTTATAATACCTACCAAAGAAAACAAATTCTTAAAGTTTAAGAATGCCCACCAACTGGAGCAATGTCCCTTTGTAGTTCGCTGATTTCAAATACCTCCTAGCTCCTGTGATGTGCTATGAAGACGACCCTACTGCCTCACATACAACCTTTACAGAAAAACACGTACTATATGCTGCAGCATACCATGTTGCATGTATGTATGTATGTAAGTGTGTATGATTCAAATCTTAGCCATCGCAAATCATATGTTGAGGATGATCCTGCAATTTGGTTGCTCACTGAATTCGACAAACTTTCATGGGACTTTGACAAGCTTTATAGCAGCAACATCCCCATAATGATTCGTATGTGAATGCCATTAACTGTCATATCTGTGGGCAGCCATTACATGGGAAAGCAGAAACTCCTCACAGGGACCATTGTCATCTAACGAGGGAGTTCCGCAGTGCTGCCCATAACATATGCAACCTGAAGTGTCAATTACCATGACACATACCCGTCTTCTTCCACAATATAGACGGGTATGATGCTCACTTCATCGTTGAGCATTTGGCTAAATTCGGTTCAGAGAATGCTCATGTCAGTGTCCTGATAGTGTCGAGAAATATATCTCATTCGTCAAACAAATGACACCTAGAATTATGCTCCACTTCCTACGATTGTGTGCCGGCCGGGGTGGTCTAGTGGTTCTAGGCGCGCAGTCCGGAACCGCGGGACTGCTACGGTCGCAGGTTCGAATCTTGCCTCGGGCATGGATGTGTGTGATGTCCTTAGGTTAGTTAGGTTTAAGTAGTTCTAAGTTCTAGGGGACTGATGACCACAGAAGTTAAGTCCCATAGTGCTCAGAGCCATTTGAACCATTTTCCTACGATTGTGTATGCACCACTCTAGAAACTTGTTGAAACTCTGCCTCGGGAGCACATGCGCATCACCCAAGGTACATATCCCAAAGACCCAAAGTTTCAGCTTGTGACAAGGAAGAGTGTTTTCTCATACGAGTGTCTAGATTGTATGGGGAAATTCAACGAAATCAGAATACCCGACATAGCAGCGTTCTCCAGTAAACTTACAGGCGATGCCATATCGGATGCAGAGTATGAGCATTCTGTGAGTGTTTGGGAGTTTAATATCCCAAATTTGAACGAATATACAAGATTTTATATTGACATTGATGTGCGTTTGCTAATGGACTTTTTGGGAAACAGTGGAATACATGCATGACAACATATTATCTGCACCCTGTCTTCTATTACACAGCACCATGGTTGCCCTGAGGTGCCACGCTCAAGAATACGAAAGTCAGCATTGAGCTTTTGACTCATGTTGAAATAATTCTTCTCGTTGAGCGAGAGATCTGTGGGGGACTTTGCCAACGTATGCACAGACATATCGAGGCGAATAACCCACGAGTGGGTGAGAGGTTCAACAAATCCCTTGACTCAAGCTATATGATGTACTTAGATGTCAATAACGTATATGAAAATGCCATGAAACAATCGCTACCGACTGGTAAGTTTCTATGGGTGTCCGAAATCGAATTCTAGGGATTAGATTAAAAAATTGAGGGTGTGGCGGCAGATTCAGGTGTATGTTGTGGAGGTAGACGTCACATACTCTAATACTTTGCATGACGCAAAAAGCGCTTTGTCGCTATGTCCAGAGTAGCTAGTTCTGCGGGGCAAGACCATCCTCAAGTAGACGACAACACTGGGGAACAAGCAGAGATACACTATGTGATCAAAAGTATCCGGACGCCTGGCTGAAAATGACTTACAAGTTCGTGGCGCCCTCCATCGGTAATGCTGGAATTCAGTATGGTGTTGGCCCACCCTTAGCCTTAATGACAGCTTCCACTCCCGCAGGCTTGCGTTCAATCAGATTCTGGAAGGTTTCCTGGGGAATGGCAGCCCATTCTTCACGGAGTGCTGCACTGAGGAGAGGTATCGATGACAGTCGATGAGGCCTGGCACGAAGTCGGCGTTCCAAAACATCCCAAAAGTGTTCTGTAGGATTCAGGTTAGGACTCTGTGCAGGCCTGTTCATTACAGGGATGTTACTGTCGTGTAACAACTCCATCACAGGCCATGCATTATGAACAGGTGCTCGATCATGTTGAAAAATGCAATTGGCATCGCTGAATTGCTCTTCAACAGTGGGAAGCAAGAAGGTGCTTAAAACATCAATGCAGGCCTGTGCTGTGATAGTGCCACACAAGAAAACAAGGGGTGCAAGCCTCCTCCATGAAAAACACGACCACACCAAAACACAGCTGCCTCTGAATTTTACTGTTGGCACTACACACGCTGGCAGATGACGTTCACCGGACATTCGCCATACCCACACCCTACCATCGGATCGCCATATTGTGTACCGTGATTCGTCATTCCACACAACATTTTTCCACTGTTCAATCGTCTGATGTTTACGCTCCTTACACCAAGCGAGGCATTGTTTGGCATTTACCGGCGTTATGTGTGGCTTATGAGCAGCCAAGTTTTCTCACCTCCCGCCTGTCATAGTACTTGCAGTGGACCCTGATGCAGTTTGGAATTCCTGTGTGATGGTCAGGATAGATGTCTGCCTATTACACATTACGACCCTCTTCAACTGTCGGCGGTCTATGTCAGTCAACAGACGAGGTCGGCCTTTACACTTTTGTGCTGTACATGTCCCTTCACGTTTCCACTTCACTATCACATCGGAAACAGTGGACCTAGAGATGTTTAGGAGTGTGGAAATCTAGCGTACAGACGTATGACAAAAGTGACACCCAATCACCTGACCATGTTCGAAGTCTGTGAGTTCTGTGAAGTGCCCCATTCCTCTCTCTCACGATGTCTAATGAATACTGACGTCTCTGACATGGAGTACCTGGCAGTAGGTGGCAGCACAATGCACCTAATATGAAAAGCATATGTTTTTGGTGGTGTCCGGATACTTTTCATCACATAGTGTATGTCATGCATCACAGAAATCCCCAGCAATATCTCGATTTAGGGATGGAGCTAATTACAGTTAGGCTTTCTCCTTCAAGCAATCACTCTGGTTAATGGAGTATATTGATTTGAATACGAAACATAGGGCATCCATGAAAAATGATTTCGAAAAATACGTTTATAAATTGACGAATAATGCAGTTTTCGGTAAAACAATGAAAAATTTGAGAAAAGAGCGCGAAAGTTTTGTTACGTTGCTCTGGGATGGGCGCTGGGGTGTAAGGAAGTGTTTCACCAGACCAAATTTCAAATAGGTCACTATCTTAAAAAATAACTTAGTTGCTGTGAAGATATTAAAGACTGCAGTATAATTCATGAAACATGTCTAGCCGGCCGCTGTGGCCGAGCGGCTCTAGGCGCTTCAGTCCAGAACCACGCGGCTGCTACAGTCGCAGGTTCGAATCCTGCCTCGGGCAGGGATGTGTGTGATGTCCTTGGGTTCGTTAGGTTTACGTAGTTCTAAGTCTATGGGACTGATGACCTCTGATGTTAAGTCCCATAGTGCTTAGAGCCATTAGAACCATTTTGAAACTTGTATATATTGGAAAGTGCATACTAGACCTATCCAAATTTCACGGGTACCAGTTCCATTTAAGTTTAGAAAATCTTATTTCCCTGATGCTGAGTTACTTTGTATATATACGGATAGCTTCATTATTGGGTAGGAACTGTGATTCATGTAAAGTAACGAGGTGAAATGGTGAAGAATTCGACACATCCTGATACACAGCCAATAATCCTTAAATTATTGTTCCACAGAACAATAAGGTTATCAACCTGATGAAAGACGAGGCGAATAGGTCATTGATTGTGGGGTTTGTAGGTCGACTATCCAAGATATGCGTATATCGCACATTGTAAGGTGCCACCCAGATGTAGGCAAAGGGCATGTATCATACAGCATCAAGGGCCCACAAGACTGAAGACTATTTACATTACGTGTGCAGAGATGTTTGCTGTGCTCCATCACAGCCATCACAAACTAGACCTTGGTCTTAAGGCCATGACGTGTACACTGTGCTGCAGTCCAAAATCAGTTTGTCATCTCATGATAATAAACGAGTCATCTATGATGATGGGACTGAAACACATGCATACACACACTACCCACTTGATGAGACTGGTGCATGAATGAAAGTAAGTGTGATAGTGTTTATGAATTGTGTCTGTATGCGGAATACTATAGCTCATTTATCATAGTGCTGCAAAATGTTTGCATTCTTCATAGTCTCTGCACGCCATGTAAACAGTTTAGCGTTTAAGCTCCACCTGCTGCCAACCAGTTTAGTGTAGAAAGATCCCAGTCCATTTAGAAAATATTATCAATCTGTGCTACTACCCCGTGGAAAATTGTAAAAATATTCTAAACCAGTGCTACTGTCGCCTGGAAAATCGTAAAAAAAATCTCAACCAGTGCTTCTGAAAATCATAAATATTCTCAATCATTATTACTACCATTGAGTGGACTGTGAAAGGTCTTTTCCGTAGTTGTAGTAATAGTGTGTAAGTTTAAAGGATCTCTGCATTGAAAATAGTGAAACCAAATTGTATCGAGTCATAGATATTAGTATCTCTACCTTGAAATATTAGAATTAAATTTTATTTTAAGAACTAAATTGTACCTTAAGAACCAAAGAGTATCTCAAGAATCAAATTGTGTCTCAAGAACTAAACTGTACTTTAAGAATTAAATTCTACCTCAAGAATCAAATTGTATCTGAGAGAGCTGAATAAACGAAAAAAATCGTTGTCATACGTCTCTGCTGTTCTTGTATACAGAAAACCTATCCAAGTCATATATATAAAAAAAACGTACAAGACACAAATGATATTAGTTTTGAACATTGGGGTAAAAAGTTCAAGATGAAGGATAACAAAATATACATAATGGCTGTATGGGATTATGCCTGTCATGCAGCATGTGTTTCGTAATGAGAGAAGATAGCATGTGACCATTCCAATTCCAGAGACATATAGCAATAATGTCTAAAATTATATCCCCTGTGCTTGAGGAGAACCACAGATGCGGTATCTGGGCAAAGCTACATGCTGAAAAAAGTGTGAAAGAAATAAAGTAAACATATATTATGAGGTAAAAAATTCATTTATTTCTCATCACTTAAAAGTAATTTTAAGTTTTCATCAGCAGTCATAGCAACACCAAGTTCACACATCTTCTTTTTCTTGAGTTAATGGAGAGCAGGACAGTCGTGCATTTTCAGGTCTTGAATAACACCAAACCTGAACATTCGACGCATCCAATATGATCTTCTCCTCGCCTTTGACACAGATGATGATGTTTGTGTGGTCGAATAATCGAAGTGACCTCATCATATCTTTACAAGATATACCAGGGACATTCAAGTGAATTCTGTGGTAGAAACATGGTAACCATTTTGCACTCCTCCATGTTTTAGCACACTTCACATCCTTGAAAGACCTTGGTGATGGATTGTCTCTGTTATTCCAGCCTCTTCTGTGTATGCTATGAATGCAACTTCTTTAAACATGAACTGTCTACACTCATTATCACAGAAACACTGAACGTCTGCTATGATATTCACATCTTTAGATGCCATTGTGAAATGCTCTGGGTATGGTGCAGCACTTGTTCATTTATACATCTCGCTTCGCAATACCTGTAAGTAGGCAATAGCTATTCACATGGTCATAGAGATTTAGAGCATATTCTTCACGGTGTTCTGGGAAAACTGCAAAAGACTCAAATTCATTTACGATGATTGACGCCAGATCCTTGAATTGCCGTTGACTTAGTACACATCCTCTTCGTAGTAAGAAGCATGGAACCTAGTATACAAGTCAAATTTTAGATTGTAGACTATACACTTTCATCCCAATGCAGGTGTAAATTATCATACAGTTAGAATTCGGAGTTCGGTTAGATTCTGGCGTTAGTTAGCCTGCAACTATCAAGTCTGGTGGAATCACTTGCCATGTTCCTTCTTTTATTGATGTGAATTGCAAGTATGATGAATCTGGGCACCTCCAGCTGAACAGAGATTTTAATAGCCCATGTTTGTCTGCTTGCAGTTGGTAGCACCGGGTACCAGAAAAGCTCCCATGAACAGAAAGTCAATGGTAAAAATACACTTTCATTTAGAATTTTTGAAGCTTCAAACGTTGCTCATCTGATACAGTGATGATGGTATTTTCCATATTAGTTTTTTGATGGTGATCTCATTTTCCTCCTGAGCTCCTGGAATGTATAAGCTGTTATCCATCTGCTTTAGATGTATACATGCAATAAGCCACATGTACCCCTCCATTGTTCTATTCACTGGTTTGTCTATGAACCATCCAGCATTTTTCTAAATCTTTGAAATTCGAGGGAGAAG
Source organism: Schistocerca cancellata (assembly GCF_023864275.1). Lineage (NCBI taxonomy): Eukaryota > Metazoa > Arthropoda > Insecta > Orthoptera > Acrididae > Schistocerca > Schistocerca cancellata. The sequence continues at coordinate 723,964,080 of NC_064626.1, read as the reverse complement.
CAGAGACATATGTTTTAAGAGCTGATGTTATACCCACATTGCATGTACATTCAATCTCGACGCCGTTGAGATCATACTGTATCTCATGAAACAGGAACACTAAAACATTACGTGAAAGCTTCGATCCAACTGCAGCAGTACTATCCCCTTTTGTAAATGATCCATCAAGATATATGAAACTCCTGCGTGGGAGGGTTAAAGCGTCTTGCTGTTGGATGACAGCCCCAATTTCATCGTTTCTGTTAAATGTAGATGAAGCATAAGATTTATACGAGAAGTATTCCTGACGTATAATACACTCATCATATTCTACTGGATTGTAATTATATCAAACGACATTATTGCAAGGTTTCAGACCTACTGATTCAAGAAACTCGTAGTTCGCATTTGTTACCACCTTGCTGTTCTGTTGAGAAGTGCGATGCTGTGAGTTGTGTGCGGTGGTGGTGACTGGTTGAAGGTCACACTGCTTCTGGTCCTGACACGTTCCAGCAAGTTGGAGTTCGTCACTTCTGCCATCGATAGGTTCCGACTAGTTGAAAGTCACTGCCACTTCCAGTTCAAACAAGTTGAAGGTGGTCATCGTCGCTTCTATGTTCGACAGCTCTCGGCAGGCTGAACGTCGCTGACAGGTCTCTGCACATTCGAGATTACTACTGGTTACGCTTCAGGTGTAGTCGTACAATGATTTTCTCACAATGAAAATCGACATCTTGCTTATCCTGGTTCACGATATACAGCTCCAGCATGCAATGTGCATATAGCATTGGTAGGGGTCTCAACGATCTTATACCCAGTTCCAACTGACGAGAAGAATCCGTAAATTGTATGAATCAATCTATTGTTTAGAAAGGAGCTGTCGCAGTGTTAAGATTCACACAGATTGTACTGACAGGAAGTATAGCCACCGACTGGTCAGATCTGTAAGATTTATTAGGGTCCTTCTTCAAAATCTGTCCTTTTATGAAACTCAGTAGCTGTCCTAGTGAACCTTTCTGGTTAACTTCAATCGTTGCATTTGCTATCTTTATTTCATATTTAAGCGTATTGATGTTTGCATGTACCACAATCGCTTTTCCAGAGCGTTGTTTAAATCGTTCCTGGAACACAAAACAACTGTTTCCATTATTTCTTTCTACCATTGATTTCCAGATGAAGTTTATTTGTTAGCTTCTGTGACACTCAGAATACTGTTGTATGTCTCTAGCTCGATCAGCGCGATACTGCACACTCCATTGCTTAAATCAATATGTGGGAAGTAATTGGCGCTTAATAATGACGATCGATCTTTTGAAGTCAGAATGTACGACACTGCATCTGAATGTCGACTGACGAGTGGATGCTTAATCTACCTCCTTGTATATGCTTCTTCGTAAGTTAGGAGGAACGTGATGCATTATTGGCACACAGGTGAGTATTAAAGTCTTGGTAGCGACGAAATTGTATAACAATCGTCTGCTGTCTGTGAAGTATTGTTGTAACTGGTCTTGCGGCTACAGCTCTCCAAATGAGTCGAAATAGTAGACATTATTTGTATTTTTCTTAACATACGCCAGCCAGTGGATTCCTGGTCCTCCAGTAACATCTAAATTCACAATTCCACGTTCCCTAGATATCCACTTCGTCTTCGGTTGAATATACCGCATAAACACTCCACAACCCGCATAAACACTCCACAGTATCTTGGAATGCTGAATTTTTTCGTAGCAAACTTGTATGGTTTCAGGTATAATCGTTTTCCGATGGCTGCTACTTTGCTGCTTCGTCATGCAGTTATATCTGCTTGCCTCCTCTAGCTACTCTTATGAATTCTGTGCGTTCTTGACTGTTCTGGCAACAGCCGCAGCACCAGAAGCTAGTGAACCCATCACTGAGAGACCTGGCAGGAAAGAGGAGGGGAATAAGTCTGCCTGATGTATTGGGTATCAGCAGAACCCAGGGTGCTTTAGCTGGCTCCTTATGCATCAGAGCGCTTTTCGTTGCATACATCGCTGTAAGGGTACAGTTTCTGAAACATCCCTGCCATGGCTTCTTATTTTACTTCATTGTTGTCGTCTTTTCTTGAGTGTACGATGTTAAGTGTTCTTAATTTGCTTGAAATTCACACCCAAGCCCAACTTAACTGTATCACACATGGGCCGGCCGTTTGTGGGTTCAAATGGCTCTGAGCACTATGGGACTTAACATCTATGGTCATCAGTCCCGTAGAACTTAGAACTACTTAAACCTAACTAACCTAAGGACATCACACACATCCATGCCCGAGGCAGGATTCGAACCTGCGACCGTAGCAGTCGCGCGGCTCCGGACTGAGCGCCTAGAACCGCTAGACCACCGCGGCCGGCCGGCCGTTTGTGGCAGCGATGCATTCCTGCACATATGTTCATTGGACCTTTCTTCCTCCATTTCCAGTCACTAATCCATCCCTGCAGTTTGTCGGTTTTATTCATGTTCACCCTGGCCGGCCTTTGGTGGCCGAGCGGTTGTAGGCGCTTCAGTCCGGAACCGCGCGACTGCTACGGTCGCAGGTTCGAATCCTGCCTCGGGCATGGATGTGTGTGGTGTCCTTAGGTTAGTTAGGTTCAATTAGTTCTAAGTTCTAGGGGACTGATGACCTCAGAAGTTAAGTCCCATAGCGCTCAGAGCCATTGGAACCATTTTTTGCAACGATTGAAGTTAACCAGAAAGGTTCACTAGGAGAGTTGCTGAGTTTCACAAAAGAGCAGATTTTGAAGAAGGACCCTAATAAGTCTTACAGATCTGACCAGTCGGTGGATATACTTCCTGTCAATAAAATCTGTGTGAATCTTAACATCGCGACAGCTCCTTTCAAACAATGGATTGATTCGTACAATTTATGGATTCTTCCCATCAGTTGGAACTTGGTATAAGATCTTTGAGACCCCTATATAAAGACATTGTGAACTATCTGCATACATATGGTGTGCATGTGGACAATTTGGAACGCTGCATCAGTTCGATGCCAAAAACAAGGAGTTAAAAGAACACCCATCAGTTTGAGAGAAATTGACGCTGAATTCTGTGCATACAAAAACTCTTTATTTGCTACATTCTGTACAGTTGTGAAGATAAAGAACCAGTCTATTTTTTCGATGTAGCGCACCCAGTGTATGGCTGTCGAATCAAAATATGTACATTAACATAAACCATGCTTTTTTTTCGTACCTCTCATAATACCGTTACTGCTACCAGTATTTTCACTGCAATGTATAGAATACCACAGCAACATGAAGCTGCCTGAATCACATCGACACCACAGTCAACATCTTCATTCACTGTTAAACTGAATGATAGACCAAACATTCATGTGTATCCAGGATGAACAAAAAAATGGTTCAAATGGCTCTGAGCACTATGGGACTTAACTTCTGAGGTCATCAGTCCCCTAGACCTTAGAACTACTTAAACTTAACTAACCTAAGGACATCACACACATCCATGCCCGAGGCAGGATTCGAACCTACGACCGTAGCGGTCGCGCGGTTCCAGACTGTAGCGCCTAGAACCGCTCGGCCACACCGGCCGGCAATACACTTATTAAACTCCTCTGTGTGCACCATAAATATCTAGTCAATTGAACACATTTTCCCGCCAAAATAAAGAGAGTACATCCCTTGGCAGCCTTTTTACTGCCAATTCACAATAGTGGGTGGGTGGGGGCAGTTCTAGGACAGCTTTGAGCATCTTCTGGTGGCGGTATTCTACACAACAGCAGTCGGTTTTCAATTCCAGACGAACACAAACGCGCGATCGTAAAAGGGGGGTATGGGGGTGACGTCTGTGTGGGCGGGGGCAGCGGAAATTGGGAGCGGCTGTCGGACAATTCAACAGTGGGATAACACCCTCAGGAATAAATAACGATGGTATCTTACATTCAGCATAGACTGAATCTTTTTTCCACCAATTCACAAGTGGGGGAGCAGAGGGAAAGTTGGGTATGGGAGGGGAAGTTGGAGAGGGGAAGAGGAGGAATGGAAGTAGGGGAGAGGAAGTGAGGGAGGGGAAGTGAGGGATAGGGAGTGGGGAGGAGTGCGGGTTATGACATTAACAATGTGGTGTTCCCACATCTATCTTGCCCCCAGGAAGAGGAGGGGAGGAGAGCCGCCATCTTAAATAAATTTGACAACAATGCAGACTGGGCTGTCTTTCTCTTTATTTCCTCGCTGCTAATTGTTTCCACTATGCACTTTGTCAGTACTACTGGTGTTCATACTTATTTTTCCAAGTTATTTCTTTAAATGACAAATCATTCTTGCCATTATTGGCCATATCTGCTATTTCTCCTCACAATTATGATTTTATTGTGCTCACCCTCCTGCGCCAAGGTTAGATTTCGCAATTGTAATCCATTGTCCATTTATTAAACATTCATTTACTTATCTCAGTGGGTAACTCATATGTTGAGAAGCAGAAGTGAAGAAGCAAATGGATCAGGGGGAGGGATTCTGGAATATGCCTAAGGATTTGAATAGGGATTGGAGTTATGCTTGACTTCTGGCATGAGATCACCATGTTGATGATTTAGAATAATAAACCTGACTGTTATAGTGACCACTTGTTTCTGTTATAGATAGGTAATGTACTCTTTCATTAATATGTGTGTGATGTGGCACCCATATTTTCATGCTTGATTGACCCACTTCTATTAATTATCATTCAATAAAACGTTTAAGGTGCATGACATTGTCATTTCATTAAAATTGGCATGTTCTAATGGAGAGCATCTCTTCTCTTTAGGTCACCAGAGACTGGGCTTACAGCATCATCGCAGAATGCTAGATAGCTCAATGGGCACTTCACATCTCATAGTGAATGGGGAGTCTGCAATAAAGCAGTTTCTATTGGTAAATTAGTCTATTATTTAATTAATGCAAGTTGGACTGATGAACAACACTAATTTCTGTGTTCCATGTTCCATTTTTAGCTAAGCCTAAGCACAAAAGCCCATTACTCAATCCATGAGGACTCTGAGATAATTTTTGTGTATGGTCAAGCATGTGGGAAAAGTCGAGAGGCCTTGCGGATTTATTTGTTTATTGCTGTTAAGAAAATAAACTTGCACTCTCATTACCTACTGCAGATCGTGTAACACAGAAAGTAATGGCACATGTATTAAAGCACGTGTTCATACAATCATTGTCGATCCAGATTACCCAGAGAGACAGCACTACCCAACTCGCAAAAACTTTCAGTTTTTCGTCCTCAGCACGAATGTTTTGACAGAGATGAACAACCTGGGCGGTTACAGAATGTTTGCACCACACCTGCGAAACAACAGGCTCTGTATACACTTCAGCAAATGGCCCACTAGTGGAAGTAGTGGAATAAAGCAGGTACTGGCACACTTTTGATATCAATTTGATATCAAATTAATTATGTAAATTAATTAATCGATCCATTAATTACACCCCCTCCTGATGACCTCACGAGTTTTCCCTGGCAGGCATGTGTCACTTTCCCCCACCACCTTACTGGGAAATCCCTGCCCTGCAATTGTGAAGGCTGCCCAGCATGTACTGAGTATTAGTTCGCTACTCACGCACCAATTGGGTGACATGGTTAGGTCAACTGCATATCCATTCCCCACCTGACCACGTGGGAAGACTGTGCAGTGCCTCCCACTTTAAGCTATACACGTCCATTTGTTCCACCCACTGGCTACCTCCGCCTAGTGGCCCACATGCCAAGTGGTGTCATCATAGGAAACCAGCCACGTATTTATCAGTTTCATTACAGTTAAATATTACGATTGCAACACCAATCTGGTGACAATCGACAATGGGTGAAGTCTCAAAAGTACTTCCTCCTGACAACTGTGATTCTGGAAATATCAATTTCCTGCATAAATCTATACCCTCCTTATGACTGGACAGAATTTTGCTCGTGATGTCTTTCATATCCCTTACAGCTACCAATCCAGTGAAATCAGAATTTTCCTCATCAAATCTGTATCTCCCTTATGAACAGATATAGTCCCACCCAGATCTGTTCTTTGCACATGTCGGAACACTGATCAGAGTATCTTTATACCCCAACACATTCACATTTCAGACAAGACATGCAGTGTGATTACTGTTTATATGTGTATAGCGTCTGTAAATATTGCAATATGTCCACATACACAGGTTGGCTATGTGTCTTGATTCTCCTCAGATCTAGGAAATTATTTAACATTTTGATCTTCCAGCCAGTCAGATTCGAGAACTGACTGCCAGTATAATAAGTATTGTAAAGCACAGGCGCCCGGCACTATGTTATAACCAACATTGCTCCCGTGGACGAAATTGGTGAAGTATTGTAATAAACATCACAGTTGATAGTGTGACAAAGAACATGCGAGGATCTGTTTAGGGTAGCTGATGAGAGGATGTTCTGTGTATCCATAATGTTACAGCCATATTGCCCACTGTGTTTGTACACTATAGCAGATCCAGTTTAACCCTTGCATTGGCGTATCGTGCAAGTGATTACGAAATGAATCTGTCACCCCTTATGGTTGGATACACTCATAAATGTTTTGAAATCACAATCCCCCACGTCAAATCTATTCTCCCATTACGGCTAACATGCGTAATTTTGTACAGAAACGTCAGCCGATGTATCAGAACACTAACCACAGTCTCCAGGCAAATGCCGGGATGGTTCCTTGGAAAGGGCACGGCCGACTTCCTTCCCCGTCCTTCCCTAAACCGATGAGACCGATGACCTCGCAGTTTGGTCTCTTCCCCCAAAACAACCTCAACCAACTAATTGCAGTAATGTTACATTCCAACAGCATAACATTTCCGACAAATAGCGTCATTATCTTTTATAGGTGTATAGTGTCCGAGAAATTGTAGTATGTCCACTCTCACAACAGCTGGATGTCGTTTTGCACGGCCTACAATAGCTTTCCAGTGACAAAATCCTCCCGCAACATCGTCGTTATCATAATTTCGTCGAGGAATAAAGGGTGTAATTACAATTAAAAAGCCCTCGCGTCTTTTGTTCATGGTAAGTACATTCTCACACGGTAGTTGGCGTATGATACAGTAGGAAGAACTGATACTCCCAACCAAGTCACAGACCCTTGATAATTCTCTCGATATCCCGTCACGTTCTGAGAGTACTCTTCCATAGTTAGAAGGGTGTCTAGTTCTCCACCAGTCACTGACTAGGCAGAGGGCTATCACAATGAGAAAAGAAACTAACTTGTAGGAGAAAATTCAGTATACGCCGACTGCACAAAGAAATTCAGAAGCATAACACCGACAATTCATCGATATCGAATGACAGTCTATATCCCCCTGTAAATGTCCTAATCTCTTTTATCGTATTCCTATGATTACCACTGTAGAAATACGACAGTGTAAAGGTGTCCGAGGCTTTGTTGATGGCACAGTCTCTCTCTCTCTCTCTCTCTCTCTCTCCTTCCTTCTCTCCTTCCTTCTCTCCTTCCTCTCTCTTTCTCTCCTGGTTATTTTTTAGCGTCCAACGGAGTGAAACTACGAACTATAAAACTTCGCTAATGTCGCCTGTTAGAGAACTCAATAAGATTTTATCGTATCTCTCTCTTCCAATGTGCGTATTGACATCGAACATATGTGCTTGTCCCATTAAATATACATGTTTTGGCCTACTGGAGCAGTTGCTTGAACATACCTGTGTGTTCCTTTGTCGCCTGTACTGGAGGAAGACCATATCCCACAAATTATCAGTCAGAATCGAGAGTTCTTGTATTGCTGTTCTATTAGCAGTTTGACACATTGTTTTTTGCTGTAACACATCGAAGCAGTGTATGACTATAGCTGTGTACACAGCCATAGATTTTGTTTTTCTGTCATGACTTCTAGGTCTGAGTCAGGTGCTAAATCGACATTAACACGTTTCGATCCGTTGCTTTCACAACTGGACATCACATGGTGTAAACTAAGCCACTCCCACGACACACATGATGGTTGAAATAAAACACAGAGGCGGCGTTTCATGTCTCGGTGTTCCATTTTTGAAGAGACCCAGAGCACTGATTCCTCATACTGTTGGTGCGCATTGCACCCGGGTCTATGATCGTTGTTTTGGCGTTCTAGGTGGTAGTCATCCTAACCCCCAAATCACTGCACACTGCGTCTTTCATTTTTGTGACTTACAATACATAACGATATTTGGAACAAGTGGCTATTCTGCAAGACTTAAACCCACAGTGCATGGACAGCATGCAACATCAGTTGTCAGTCCCACTGGTGGAAGAATGGAATGATTTTCATACATCCATGCGAGGATGTAAGTAATCTTATCATTCCACACAGTTCTCATCTTTTCATCGGTCCTACATATTTTCCAGGTTGTACCACACAACTGATACACCCTGAGAGAAAAACTGAAAAAATTGTTAAATGTGTAATAAATGATTTGCCGCAACATCTCCCTCTCTCTAGAAGGTCTACTATTAAATCGCAACCCCTCTCAACCGATTACTCTATCTACTTCCTATCATCCTTTAACGCAGTTCCACATCAGTTTAGGGGCATACGGTTCTCTTATCCAGGAAAGCATCAATGACAACAGTCAACTTGTATGTATCCCTACTACCTCAATAGACGTACAGTAGTATTGTTAAGAAACCACGCAGAAAATTTTCTGTAAGGTATTTGTTATCTGACGCCGCATGGTTGTGATTGGTAGAGAGTACATAGAAGCACATTGTAAATACTGTTTGTTAGATTTTAAAACACTTGCATAGGGTCAAACGCGTGATCGATTCTGCAGATGTATATTGCAGTCCCCAAGCTGGTAACACAATGCTCTTTAGCTAAAGACACTGTATAAAAATCTGTGAGGCCGCTAACTTTGGAGTCACACTTGAGCTTGTGATTCAATACATTTAAATTTATTAATCTACATATTGTAGTATCCATATTAAAAAAGTCTATTCCAGCCGTCTTATCGCTGTCCTGGAAAATGATTGTTTTCCTGGTTCCCTGTGCTTCCATGTCAACTTTTCCTCACTTTCTTTTTGCTGTCACATGCTCGTTCCCGTGTACAAGGGTTCTCTTGTACCAAGCAGACCTGTAAGTACTCCTTCATTCTCTCTCAATTTCCCCGCATTTTGACGTATTTCCTTCAATTTATACGAATTTTCCGCCTATTTTCGTAATTTTACCGATTATATCTCACTTCTGCTCATGTGATCATGATATCAGTTCTTGCCACATACTCTAAAATTGCTTGTAAATGTAGTACAGTTGTCACCAGCTAGGGCAATTGTGCTATTTTTCTATTTCTGTGTGCGATTTCAATGCGTCGATAGCTGTAAGGGATATGAAAGATTTGATATGAAAAATTATGTCCAGTCATAAGGAGGATATAGATTTATGTGGGAAACTGATATTTCCAGAGTCACAGTCATCACGAGGAGGTATTTCCAATACTTTATTCATTGTGAAATGTCACCAGATTGATGCTGCAATCGTAATATTTGATTGTAATTAAACTAATAAATATGTGGCTGGTTTCCTATGACGACACCGCTTGGCATGACTGGCACATGGCGGAGGTAGCCGGTGGCTGGACGTGCGAGTCATTGCACAGCCTTCCCAAGCGATCAGATGGGGAATGGAGAGGCAGTTGACCTAACCATGTCGCCCTCTTGGTGGGTGAATAGTGAACTAACAATCAGTATGTGTTGGGTAGCCTGCGTGATTGCGTGTGAAATTAAAATTTAAAACAGTCTTGATCTCAATCTTATTAAAATATTTTTTATTGGAGTGAGTGAGCGGTTTCATCTCTTACATAGTCATCTTCAGACTCCGGAGCAGTGGATGGGCACTGCTAGATGAGTTCCGTCAACTGCAATTACACGAGCGTCGAGGGTCGACGGAACTCATCTAGCAGTGCCCATCCACTGCTCCGGAGTCTGAAGATGACTCTATGTAAGAGACGAAACCGCTAACTCACTCCAATAAAAAATATTTTAATAAGATTGAGATCAAGACTATTTTTAATTTTAATTTTAACCACTTTTTAAGATAGCTGAATATGTTTTCAGAAATTGCAAAAATCTTGTGATTGCGTGTGTTGCGAGTATTCTTCGATTTTTATGTGTAAATTTCAGAAGTTTCAATATGGCGAGTGTCTGCGCTGGCCAATCATCCCCCCCCCCTCCCCTTCCCCATGTAAACTGACAGGTTGGCTGCTTGTACTGTCATTCTACACATTTCCCGTCTTTATTTGGTTGAGAGAACATCGATCCTGATGTGTTGTTTGCATCGAGGTGGTCAAACACTGATGGTGGAGAGACATTTGCTGGTTCTCTAGACATAACAAACACATACGATTATGAGTGTTGAAACCTTAGTTCACTTTGTAAAGTACAAAGATGATCTCAAATCTGTTATGACATCGATATGTGTTAAAAAAATTTGAGTGGTACTACCAGTGTCATCTATTTTCGAATTTTCTTGTAAAAATCTTTGCGGACGAAATAAGTTTCTACTTACTGATTTGCAGCACGTTCCACATAATGACCTCTCTAAAATTTTGGATTTCTAGAAACATAATTTCCACTTTTTATCTTTGGAATTTATTGTGCAAGAGATCGGTAGCATACAGCTATGTGTTTGATATCGAGAATAGTCACGTAAATGGTATGATATTCTGGCATACCATGAGAAAATACATGAAGTTCAGGAAATTTTCATATACTACTCGATGATTTCTTTTTTTTTTGGAGTGTGAAATCGGATATTGCAGATTACATCGGTTTTGAGATTAGTAAATTAATTCCTGATTGACGAAGCATTTTTCATCGACAGAGATCAGAAAGTAAATGTTCTTTTAATCCTAGAGTCTGCAGATGGTCACAACTCGATGCAGAAACGAGGGCAGCATGCAGGCCATACCGGAAACAGTACCGTTAGAGGACGGCTGTTTGCCAGGGGAATCAGCCCAGCCTTTGTACTCCAGTTCGGAGAGTGGCCACTGTTTGCAGAAGGCTCTCTGATGACACATCAGGCCAGCATGTGTGGGGGACGTTGCCTCATGACCGTTGGACGCGGTGTATGACTGACCAACCTCGCAGGGAATGTGTAGTGCTGCGACTATATACGGTGCATGTGCTTATGTTTTTAGGATATGTGTGTCTTCGCGGTATATACACTACTGGCCATTAAAATTGCTACACCATGAAGATGACGTGCTACAGACGCGAAATTTAACCGACAGGAAGCAGATGCTGTGATATGCAAATGATTAGCGTTTCAGAGCATTCACATAAGGTTGGCGCCGGTGACGACACCTACAACGTGCTGACACGAGGAAAGTTTCCAACCGATTTCTCATACACAAACAGCAGTTGACCGGCGTTGCCTGGTGAAACGTTGTTGTGATGCCTCGTGTAAGGAGGAGAAATGTGCACCATCATGTTTCCGACTTTGATAAAGGTCGGATTGTAGACTATCGCGATTGCGGTTTATCGTATTGCTGCTCGCGTTGGTCGAGATCCAATGACTGTTAGCAGAATATAGAATCGGTGGGTTCAGGAGGGTAATACGGAACGCCGTGCTGGATCCCAACGGCCTCGTATCACTAGCATGGCTGTAACGGATCGTGCAGCCACGTCTCGATCCCTGCGTGAACAGATGGGGACGTTTGCAAGACAACAACCATCTGCACCAACAGTTGACGACGTTTGCAGCTGCATGGGCTATCAGCTCGGAGACCAATTGCTGCGGTTACCCTTGACGCTGCACCACAGACAGGAGCACCTGCGATGGTGTATTCAACGACCAACCCGGGTGCACGAATGGCAAAACGTCATTTTTTCGGATGAATCCACGTTCTGTTAACAGCATCACGATGGTCGCATCCGTGTTTGGCGACATCGCGGTGAACGCACATTGATTGGAAGCGTGTATTCGTCATCACCATACTGGCGTATCACGCGGCGTGATGGTATGGCGTGCCATTGGTTACACGTCTCGGTCACCTCTTGTTCGCATTGACGGCACTTTAAACAGTGGACGTTATATTTCAGATGTGTTACAACCCGTGGCTCTACCCTTCATTCGATCCCTACGAAACCCAGCATTTCAGCAGGATAATGCACGACCGCATGTTGCAGGTCCTGTACGGGCTTTTCTGGATACAGAAAATGTTCGACTGCTGCCCTGGCTAGCACATTCTCCAGATCTCTCACCAACTGAAAACGTCTGGTCAATGGTGACCGAGCAACTGGCTCGTCACAATACACCAGTCACTACTCTTGATGAACTGTGGTATCGTGTTGAAGCTGCATGGGCAGCTGTACCTGTACATGCCATCCAAGCTCTGTTTGACTCAATGCCCAGGCATATCAAGGCCGTTATTACGGCCAGTGGTGATTGTTTTGGGTACTGATTTCGCAGGATCTATGCACCCAAATTGCATGAAAATGTAATCACGTGTCAGTTCTAGTATAATATATTTGTCAAATGAATACCCATTTATCATCTGAATTTCTTCTTGGTGTAGCAATTTTAATGGCCAGTAGTGTATATCAATGTCTGGTGGTCGATGGATATTATGCAGGGTGCAGAAGCGATGATTTTGTATGCTGCAGCATACGAATTGCGTTTGCTACAATGACTTGATATGGTGATACAATCGTGTGTGGCGATATAGCCTGGTTGGAGATCGGTTTCACGCCAAAAAATCCAAGCTTTCCTCGACAGTAGTAGAGCAGTGTAATTGACAAAGTGTCTTTGGCGATAGTTTCTGTTTTTCATGAGCTGCAGATCACTTTTGCACGATTTAACAGTCAGTACAATATGACTGTATTATGTTTTTCGATCTGTTCATAATATTTTTCCGTTGAAATTATCGTAATTTGTGCATCTGTAGAACACCAGTAACAGCAGTTTGGTGGGTAAATTCAGTAAGAATCAATCACATGAAGTTCCACCACTTCAGAGGGTCATAAGACATCCTTTGTGAGGGCCATAGGAGTCTCTAAAGACTGGTTCGAAGAAGACTGGGCAGAGCAAAGTGTCTATGGAATGTTCCATGACGTCAGAGAGTCACATTATGTCAAGTATTCAGAGACAAGCCCAAGCAGACCAGCCTCCTCTGATTCGGAAGGGTGGGATGCTGCCCCCACCTGCCATTGTGACTTTAGAGCAACTTCAGACCAGCAGTTGTAGGACATCTAAAATTCACCGAAAACTCCAGCTATTTTTCTCGTCTGTAGGAAAGTGATTCGACTTCTAGGAGAATCTTTTAGACATTTGATCTGCTGTGTGTCTGTGTTTTTTTCGCTCTCTGTTGTGGGTTTCGAAAAACGTCATGAACTTTTAGACTTTTCAGAAACGAGATGAACGCCATAGAAGCTTTAGGACTCAGAAAAACTTCTCTCTCAGTCAGTGGCTTCAAACAGATAGCTAAAACTTGATAAGTGGTGAGTCTACTGTTTAGAGTTACAGAGATATTTGTTTATTTACGTCGAGTTGTAGCTGAAGGGAACGCTCTATACAATTTGAGTCTGCCTGCTACAAGTTTCGAGTTGTATTGTGAACTTTTTTTTAGCAGTTGTTTGACATCGTCATTTCGGGCTCTATCCTCATTTCTAAAATAAATAAACTGCATGAAATACATCTCTGCAAATTGTTTAAATAAGTGATAATCTGCACAGCCGCGACTCCTGCAAATTGTTCAAATAAACAATACCTCCAAAAATTGTTTAAACAATATTCCAATGCTTTAAATTGTTTAATTCTATGTGATTGATGAATATTAGCCTACTGTCGTGAGCTCCTCCAAGTCCAACTGTCCAACACTGACTGAGCGATTTTTCCTACCATTTCCACGTCAGAGGTCGGCGACGTCATAGGAGAAGGGGAGTTAGGTTAGTGGAGGTAGCCCAGTTGCCCTATTTTTCTGCCTACATTTGAATTTCCTGCCATTTTTTTCTGGGCGGTGGAAGGAGGGAGGGGTGGGACGGGGAGTGCCCAGTGGGGTAGTGGTAGAAGGGGACATGTGCCGGCCAGGGAAACTCATGACATAATCAGGAAATGCTATGCTATTACAATCACCTACAACGTGCACAGTGGTCATCCCTCTAACCAGTTCTGTCGACTGGCTTTCACTAGTCATTTAGCAGCAGTCGGCTGCCATGTCACAAATTGCCAATGGTGTCACTCAGTTGCTGTGTGGAGAGACACGGGGTCTGCAAACCACTCTCCCAGCCGTTTTTTTTCAGTTTGTAGGGCCGGCCGCGGTGGTCTAGCGGTTCTGGCGCTGCAGTCCGGAACCGCGGGACTGCTACGGTCGCAGGTTCGAATCCTGCCTCGGGCATGGGTGTGTGTGATGTCCTTAGGTTAGTTAGGTTTAAGTAGTTCTAAGTTCTAGGGGACTTATGGCCTAAGATGTTGAGTCCCATAGTGCTCAGAGCCATTTTTTGTCAGTTTGTAGGGACCATCAGAAACGGATTTTTCTCCACGAGAAAGGTTGCTTTCGCTCAGTATTATTACAAACGATCATAATTATGAAATTTCTGTTGCCAGCGTTTTTCACTGATGAAGCGATTTTTTGTAAAGTTGGAATCATAAAATCACACAGTCGTAATTTGTAGGCTACAGAAAATCCTCAAAGAATTATTGAATCACCATTGGTTTAACATCCTCGTTTCGGCAAGTGTTATTAGTGGCCACCTACTTCGACCATTTGTTTTATCACAGCGCCTTAATGGACGCACGGATGTCGAATTCCCACAGAAAACTCTGCATCTTTTGCTAGAGAGTGTGCGTTTATCAATGCGACAGGTAATATGGCTGTTGAATGATGGAGTATCAGGCCACTCCCAGAATGATGGAGCATCAGCCCACTTCCATGTCATAGTTTGTCAACTTCGCAAAATCTTCTCTAGGAGGTACGACAAGGATACCCTTGTGCCTAGCCCCCTCTGTCACTGAACTTACAACTCCTCGATTTTTACTTGTTTGCTGTCTGGAACGTGTTGTGAACAGGTTTCTGATATGCACTCTGTTGAACGTGTGTCTATGTAGTTTATGACGCTAACTTGTTACAGCCTGGAACAAAGGGAAGAGTGAAGCAGCCCATGCTGCAATGTATGAACGTCTCATTACACCACATGACAGCCACTATGAACATGGAAGAAATTAATACTCCATGTGTTGTGTAATGTAACGCAGTGGTACCAATTACTTTACTGCAGAATCACTGTCTATTTCTGGAGATATGTTGAAATGGATTTTTCTATTCCTTCGCTGTTTGGAATCATCTCCTGCAGTGTGTCCCTTACTTAACGTTCCTGTAAGTTCACAGTGCTTCAAAATGGTTCAAATGGCTCTGAGCACTATGGGACTTAACATCTGTGGTCATCAGTCCCCTAGAACTTAGAACTACTTAAACCTAACTAACCTAAGGACATCACACACATCCATGCCCGAGGCAGGATTCGAACCTGCGACCGTACCACAGTGCTTCACTGTCATTGCAAAATGACCCGTACAAGCCAAAATGTGAAGATATGTAAATCGATTTTCTATAGACTCCTTTGAACTCATTTTGCTTCGTCCCTCTACAAGGTTCCTTACTTATTGCTGGTACGTTCCTCTAAACATGTTACAGTTGTACACTTGTTTGAGCCATTCATTATGGTAGATCAGTTTTGACAAATAATACTGTCTAAGGGGCGCCTCTGATTTGGTTCCAGCCTCAGTAAAACTCGATGTCTAAAAATTTGTGTATAGGATATTTGTGAAGAGACAGGCCTGGGGATAGAGGGTGTGGAGTGGTAGATATGAACAGCTTTTCATGTGTGCAGTTTTACAAAACTGGCTGTAATTAGTTTAGGCTGTGATTTGATAGAAATTGTACTCTGAATACACTTTACAATAGTGAATAATTTTGTATTTTCTGCATCTGTCAGTGAACACTGGTTTTTAAATACTATCAGATTTATTTTTCTGCTCATTCTTTTGGCTCCCAACTCCAACATGCATAGTGATGAACATATTTTGTATTTCAATGAACTTTCATTAGTGCTGATTATGTACTTTATAAAGCTTTGTTTATTGCCTTTTTCTTTAATCTGGTTTGTAATATTACTGTTAGATTCCTCTTCCAAGACCTTAATACAACTAAACACTTTTTTATTTATTTCCTTCAATTTGTCTGTTGTTGGAAGATACTTCAAATGGAATAAGTAAAGCTGTCTTCATCTCAAACTTTGCTTCATAGATCGCAAAGCTTTACGATGAATGGTCCCGTTGGTCATACGTTCCTATGTCCTTTGAACTGATTTACTGAGCCAGTTATATGTAGACCTATTCTTAAAAGTTGATGCTAAACCATCATGTAACTCAGCATTTTTCTAATTACCAAATAGTGACTATAAGTGACAGAAAAATTATTAGGACCAAATGAGTATTGAACTCTGGAACCTTAGAGCTTAACTTGGCGCTTTTTTTGGACTTCTTATTTGGTGAGTTTCTATGCCAATAAAAATTGTTACCAAAGCTCATTTTTTTTACTACTTTAGAAAGTTAAATTTTTATTTATTCGCTTATTTATTGTAAGTTGAGTAATTAAAAGAAAAACAAATATGAATATTTTATGTTTACTGTATTTTTAAAGAAGCATTCCTGTTCTTTTCTTCTTACCTGTTCAAAGTTCTTGTATCCACATCCTATTGCTCAATGAAACATTATCTCACCTAATTGTGAAATATGTGGTCCAGCTTGAGTTTTATCATTTATCATCCACTGCACTATTGAGCCACGTTTCAAGCAAAATAAAAACTATAAATTAAGAATCAAACAGAAACCAGAATCTATGCTTAGTTTTCACTAATGGACTGACTGATTCATGAGGAAGGTTTGCGCACACAATTTATTACCATTACGCCAGACAAGTCGACCAGGGGTATGTACTCAGTGCTATCCATGTGAGGGGATGCTAGTATACAAAAAACAAACAACTTAAAGAGCATGTGATTTATTTGCAAGAGATAAGTCCTTATGGTTATGAAATGTGATGTACACACAGAGGGAAAATATTATAAACACAAGTTGAGAAATATATTTCATTATAGAACTGTGATTAGCAAAAGTGACTAATCCAGCAAATGTATTTTAGAACTAATAGGTTTTGGGAACCTGAGCATCAAATGCATGTGTACAAAAGTAAGGAAGAAAGGTCAATATCAAACTTTAAAGAGGAATATGATGCAATAGCAAATAAAATGGCCTTGGTAAATTACTGTATACCACTAGGCATTGTAATTTCAGGAAACATTTGTAATGGGGAAGAATCTTATAAAGTCATATTTTCACATTAACAGACAGAGGTGAAAGAGGTGAAAAGGGAAATAGTAGAAGAAATTAAACTCATAAACACATGTTTGGTGGCATAAACTTTGCACAGTAGTATTAGAATAAATAGAAACAAGTGTAATAGTATAAATGTAATAATCAAACTAACAGCAAAGCTTGATCTTTATATTTCCACTAGTTGTATTAACATGAATGATGTCATTAGTAGACATTAACAAATTTTATTCTTAACACAAAAAAGGACTTACATAGTTAGCTACAAATCATTAAGTACAGTGAACAAAGAGAGGAAAATAAACACAAGTTCAGAAATAAATTTCATAATAGTACTGTGAATAGCATAAATAATAATTCAAACTTCTTGTTTCTATATCTGTCAACATTTTTCATTTCAATGATTAACACTGAAATATGACACAAAAAATAATAGAAATATAAATTTTTATTTTGAAAATGGAAAAGGTCGTTGAACATATAATAAGTTCACAAAGAATGCAACAGTTATACAGGCTGGAGAAAAATTCGCGCACTCGGACTTCGCAACGCGATTCCTCACATACTAATGATACAAAAAGTCTCTCGCATATTTCCGGCAGTAAATGGACGTTAAAGATAGAAAATCTGGCAACACTGAAATCACATGTACAATAACTACCTCTCTCAGTAGAGACGAACAGTGCTGTGCAGTTGGTGCAGTGGATAGCGTTTTGGGTTAGCATGCAGGAGATCAAGCAATCGGTTCCGGAGCGCGGTTCATTTATTTTTATTTGCTAAATGTAGTCTGTGTGGTATGGTATCTGGAGTCTTAATCCTCATACAGCGACTTCAGTGGGTCTTCTACAAACCATCTGCACTTACATCTACAAACACAGAAATGGAGGTTTTCACTGGTCAGCTTATAAAGAAGCCTTTTGCACATCGTGGACGCGAATAGTTTCGCACCACTGCATCTACTAGATTCGAAACCAGTTTTCTGTGTACACTACTCCAATGATTCCATCGATTAGTACCAACTATTATTCTTGCCATGTTCAGTTCCATTAGATTTCATTATAGCCTTACGCCAGAAGCAGGTTAGCAACGTGCTTTGCAAATAATTTCAAAACATGTGCAATGTAAATATCGGGTACATACAGCTTAAGAAGCTGTGTATACTACAGTATTATATGGCAGAATGAAACTGGCAAATGTTAGAGAAGTAATACAAATATTCAAGTCCTTTTAATACGTAAAATATGCTAATCTCTGCGCAATAAAGAAACGATGGAGATAGAATGTTTTAGCATAGATTAACCACAGACTGGTGTTGCAATATCAGTATCTTTTTTAGCTTACTGGTAATATAATTCTCATTTCATCCAGCAAGAATAGCTACTATTTTATTCACAAGGTTTGTCTATAGTCATGGAAATAACGTGTGGTACTCACAGTGCGCGTCCCACAGCGATGTAAGTAAGAAGTATCCAGGTTATCGACTACCTGAGAGACTTCTTTCACAGTGAGCAGAATCCACTGCGCAGCATTGTTGGTGACCGCTTCTTGAGCTCTGGCTTCGCCGGCCTTGTGCAGTTTTAATATCGCGGCCTTGTGTGGCGCGGCGCGGACCGGTGCGGCAGCCATGTTGCTTGTCTAATAACAGTTGACTGACGCGCCGCCGGCCGTATATTGGACAGCTGTGATGTACAGGAGCGCCCTGGAGGCCACCGCGCTAGCTGCTGCTGCGCCCCAGCAGATCTCGTCGAGTTTTGTACGAACTCGCAGCCAGGTAATAACGCCCACACCTTGGCTCTATTAGCTGAGATTTGAGAACAAAAGAAGCCGTCTGATTTGTCGAAAAAATCTGATTCACGAAAAATGAACACTATTACCTCCACAAGTATCTACATTAATTAGTGATAATACCGGAACATGGAACCAATTTCCAGTTGCAGCCTAACTATCTAACAGCTTCCACAGGCAATAAATATTTGATTTTCAGCATTTCGCGTAATTATTAACCGAATTTCAAAATTTTAAAAGCTATCGTAGTGTACTTTCTCACATTAAAAGTTTAACACACAAGGACAAGTATTAGTATTATGTAAATTGAAGGTGGAGGAGGGAGAAAGGAAAGAAAAGGAACTATTGATGTCAGTTGCATCGGGACTTTACGGGGACAGCAATGTGTGAAAATGTGTGGCACACCGCGATTTGAACCCTAGATCTCCTATGTAATACACTGTTACGGTAACCACTGCTCCACACAGACCGTTTATCATAACAGTGCGAATTACCTCGGTACGCCTCCCAGCCACCCCACATTCCCACCTAGTGCCATCTGTCCGCAGGCCCCATCCGTATCCTCCATGCTCATTACTTTGAGGTTCCTGCAGGAGGCCAATTGTAACTGCGCATCCACACTGAAGGTTGGGTTGGGTTGTTTTGGGGAAGAGACCAAACAGCGTGATCTTCGGTCTCAGTGCATTAGGGAAGGATGGGGAAGGAAGTCGGCCGTGCCCTCTGAAAGGTACCATCCCGGCATTTGTCTGAAGCGATTTAGGGAAATCACGGAAAACCTAAATCAGGATGGCCGGACGCGGGATTGAACCGTCGTTCTCCCGAATGCGAGTCCAGTGTGCTAACCACTGCCCACACTGAAAGTGGTGGATTCTTTGCCCATTGAGGTGAATCAACTATATGAATGAAGGGTGTCTGTTCTTTCGGAAATTCACCTCATTGAGCAATGAACCCACCACTTTCAGGGCAGACGGACAGTTACGTTCGGCCTCATGCGCAAAGCTCAAAGTTGCATGCATGGAGAACGTGTACGGAGACGGCAGATAGGTGGCGCTGGATGGGAATGCAGGGCGGCTGGGAGGCTTACCGAGGTAGTCCGCACAAATGTGATAAACAGTGGGTGCGTGTGGCGCAGTAGTTAATGCCACTCTCTCGTAAGCAGGAGATCTCCAGTTCAAATCCTGGTTGGGCACAAGTTTATGTTTGTCACTGCTGATTCCGCATAAAGTCTCGATACAACTCACATCATGAGTCCCTTTCCTTTCTCCCCACTTCTCCTTCAGTTTACATAATGTGTATACAGCTGCGGACTCGGCATGGTGTCTATCCTTTCCGGAAGAAACAACATATAACAAGTACTACAGATAGAAACTGCGTGTTTCAGTTGATGCAGCGTACCTGGCGGCGCGCAAATACCCGAAATTTATTCATGGAGTATTAGAGAATGGGAGCACTTAGCGGGTTCCAACAAAGTTTTCGCATAATTTCAAACCGTTTCTCGCTGACACTCCTCCAGAAAATGATGAAAAAAAAAGTTTGTCGCTTATTACATTTTTGTTGTTCATGCAGTCCAACTTCAACACCAGTCATGACGGTTTAATTTATTACTTCTCCAGAACCGACTTTATTTGCAGACTGTATCCACATATACCTAACTGCAACGTTATATGATTGTAAGGCACATAGTTCAGGAGATATGACGTCATAAACACTTACTCGTGTTTAAAACGGATGGCAAATTACCAACACTAGATTCACCCAGTCTTTCATAATGAGAGCAACTAGCGATTTCCAACAAACGTTAAGCGTAATTTCAGACCGTTTCTAATCTTTATCTAGCTTGGGTGCTTAAGATGAAATATTTAACACATTAACCCATTTGCAAAGTAATCAGATCTTTGAAGCTGTTTTGTACACGTGAGATCGATTCTTTAAAGAATCTGGCGTTTAATGTTTCAATTCTGATATACAAGCCCCAACTTCTCTTTAACTGTTTTTTTTTTGTTTTGTTTTTATTTTACTGTTTGGATGGGGTTCTTCAGTGTTCGCACTCGGTTACCTCCGATTTCCGATACGCACACATTGTAAACAGTTTTTCAAGATTGTTGAATCAGCAGATTTCGAAAAGTTTGGAAAACTCCCCTGGGCAAGGCACTCACTGAACAGCTCGCTTAGTGAAAGCAATATCTGTTCGAAAAATGTATATCTATATCAGATGTCTTATTGTTTTCCAATGTTTGAGCGATAACGGATACCGTAGAAGAACCGTGTAGCCATCTCTACGGTAAAATACTCCGCCGGCGGGACAACAAACTCAATGCTAAGTGTCACACTGTCGCCCAGCAGTAAAATTTCGAAGTGGCACAGAGACTGGTAACTCTTTTGAAATATTCAGAAATATAAAACTGTGCGCTTCACATAAAATAAATATATAGTAATACTTATGACTGCAACGTCAAAGAGTCACAACTGAAATCGGTCAACTCATACAAGTACCAGGGTGTAACAATAAAGTATGTCAGCATGTGAAATGAAATCACCGTATAGGTTCAGACGTATGTAAGACAGATGACTGACCTGGGTATATTGGGAAAAGGCAGTCAGTCTACAAAGGAGACTGCTTACAAGTCATTTGTGCGTTCCACTTTAGAATACTGCATAAATGTGCGGTACCAGTACCATATACACTAACAGAGGATATAGAACGTTCACAAAGAAGGGCTGCACGAATGGTCGCAGGTTTGTTCGACTGACGCGAGAGCGCCACAGAAATGCTGAAAAACCTGAATTGGCAGACTCTTGAAGGCAGGCGAAAGGCTACTTACAAAACTGCAAGAGCCAATATTAACAAGCGGACCGCGCCTAAGCGTCATCGTTGATTTTATCCATATTTATGGCATATACAAGGCTTGAGCAAAAATGCAAGTGACGGATGTAGGGGCTACAGAGTCAATTATCAGAGTAAATTTGTTCTCTTCCATGTAGAGCTTCAAAAAATCAGTATTTTCTTTTGTATAATGCTGTTGTAAGCTGCCCAGATTTTGATCAAATAAAGTCGACATGCCTATATTTTGCCACTTGCTCGCACATCATTTTTTGAATCCTCAGCCCAAAGCTTTCCTTTGTCTTTCCTTTTCAAGCCTTTTATGAAAATTTTAGTAAAAATATGTTGTGCTTTATTTCGGTTTATTTGCAAAGTAAGTAATGCAAAAATCAGAGAGAAGTGTGTCTCTGCAGAGTGACTCGACCTACCGACCCTCGCATTACCTTTCTGCTGCGCCAACCTTTGCACAGAAACCGCGCTAACATAACTAGTTCATCCCTCGCCCAATCCGCGCCGAAAACGCAATTTTTTTTTTATACGCTTGGTCCTCTGGAGCTCCCACTTGGGTCACTTTCATTTATGACTAAGCCCTGCAAATACCATATATATGGAAGAAATCGATGATGACGAGGAGAAGCGTTCCTCTTGTCAGTGAAGCATCTAGAGATACTCATCAACCACCTACGTATCGCTCCCGCAGGCACCGTGAAGACATAGTTAGAATAATTATAACACGCAGAGAAGCATTTAAGCACTCATTTTTCCCACGCTCCATACACGATCTGAAATGGAAGAAATGCTGACATATTGTAGCGTACTTAGCACTCTCGTCATGCAATTCAAAGTAGTTTGCAAAATATGTATGTAGATGCGAATGTAGATATGATATAAGACAGTTCCTATTGTACCAAAGACCAGCGATATCCAAATATATAACAATACGAAACAGCAGAGGAACAATACACCTTTTTAGGTGTACTGATCCTCCGCTGTTTCGTATTGTAAATAGTAATGTTTAGTGAATACTGTATTCTTTCGTAGTACATAATACACTGTGCCAAGGTTGGCACCATTCCAACGTATGACCTAAGTTGGCAATACTTCCACTGTCTGCGATTTACGAGATCGCTGCCGGAAAGAACGTTATCTGTGGTTCGGCAAGGAGGAAGTGTGCAGTGGCAGTACGGAGCGCGAGGAGGGAGCGGACAGCTGAGACGGCTTGCCACGTAAACATGCGTCCGCACCTGGTCTGGCGTGTGCCCTGAAATTCATGCGCTGGAAGAACGTATATCGGAGGTCGGTATCCTGCTGGGGCCGTACGATGGAAGAGTGTGCATTCCTGGTGGGTGTTGCGAGTCTGGGATGCGCTTGCTCTTCGTGCTAAAGGGTACTGTGATATTTGCTGAGTTCCGTCTTGCAGGACAGTGAGCTGTACTGAGTCCACCGACAGACGGTGTTTCTGTATCAAAGCACACGGAGTGTCTCTTGGGCGCTGAAATTTCTGCTTGCTATTTTCTGAATGTGAGTTGGACTCACGTGATTAACTATCAGTTACTGGGATGTGTACTTATATTTGCGATGGCAAGCAGTTGTAGTGAAAGGAAGGCGTGCTGAACTGCCTTGATATTAAGTATGCCGTCGTCAGCACATCATGCACTACTAGCCAGCACCACAGGCGTCGATAGGTCGATAACTTACCCCAGAGATGGCGTATAGCCCAGCGATTACCGCACCAAGACATCGCAGCGGTGGCGCTGCCAGAGAAGTTACATGCGCCGGCGCCAAGGCAGAGCGGGCAGATCCAAGTCAGCTCCACTACCGAGAAGACCGCCGTCTACTTGTGTACCTCGCACCGCGTCGTCTGCTTCTAGCGAGTCCACACCAGCCCGTCTTCAGTTAAAATCCTAATAGGACAAGAACTGTTTACTATCCGGCCTTAGCTTCTGGAATAGTAGTTGAACTTCAGGATCTGCTGCCTGAGCCAATTTGTACGAAGCTGAGTATTCGCCAATAAATGCCTGGGTTCTTGTCACTAATCATTATCAGTATTTCAATGTTTCGTCGTTCTCCTGTCATAGTGTTTCCTCCAGCGCACTTAAATAGCTGAGGATACGATGAGTAAAATCTCCTTCTGTGCTTGTATCAATAGTACGATACAACAACTAGCGCCGAGGCGGATGGGCATAGGATCTGCACAAGATACAGGATTAATTTTTGTTTTTGCCCATCCACCAACTCTTGTTACTTTCGTAATTACTTCTTGCTATTTCTTTTTATAAATGTAGTACATTAGTGCGTAGCCTTTTGACTCACGACGCATACTACTACTAAGACGAGTGTGCCATTTTATGTGCGACGTCTAATGCAAATTCCTTACAAGTACGGTTTCTGTGTCGCAAGACGGTTCTCTGATGCGTGTTACCCAGTTACAGTGAGTAAATCGAGCAGTTACCGCAAGCCGTGACGCAGCAAACACAACAGCAACAGCGGAATCTACGAGCAGCACGGCAGCCTCTGCTGCAGCCTCCATCAGCCATTCGACCATTCCGCAGTTTCAACCAACAGCATGAGGAATGGTCGGAATACTTAGCTCAATTGCTGAATCATATTGAGGCACACCAATTGCAAGGTACGAAGTGAAAGTATTTTTTCTTTCTATAGATAGCATTGATGAAGGACCTCGGAAAAAGTTAAGAGAAGGGCAGCTCGTTTCGTATTATCACGAAATAGGGGCGAGAGTTCCTCTAATATTATTCCCGAGTTGGCGTGGTAATCATTAAAATACGGGCGTTTATCGTTGCAGCGATATCGTTAATCATCTGGACCGAAAGTATTTTGGTGACTCTCATCTGCATACGGAGAGATGGCCAGCGTATTAAAATCGTCCATCTTACCGAATCTGTAATGTGATACAGCTAAGGAACGTAGTAAGAAGCTGATATTTCGTCTCCAGTGTGGTGCTGGTTATTTCTCACGCAAAAAACAGTATTTTTAATCCATCCT
Source organism: Schistocerca cancellata (assembly GCF_023864275.1). Classification (NCBI taxonomy): domain Eukaryota; kingdom Metazoa; phylum Arthropoda; class Insecta; order Orthoptera; family Acrididae; genus Schistocerca; species Schistocerca cancellata. Next base: position 723,939,150 of record NC_064626.1, on the reverse strand, counting down.
ATGTCATATGCTTCTTTGTGATGTAGACAGTGTAACAGGGTTCCGCATATATTCACTGGGTTATAGGGTGGAGAGGGGGGGGGGGGAGAATGATGGTCAGATTTAGGGAATGATGTTGAATGGTGGATGATCACAAGCGCTGTCCTTGCTGTTCACGTACAACAGATGGTGTGCTGTGTGAGGAATCACTTAAAGTGCTGATTCTGGTCGTAAGAAATGACACTAAATCCTACGACTGACAGAGCAATACCACGGCTTTCCGACCTATAGATCTTCGCTTTATAGCAGAAATGTCTGGTGGTGCTGTCTGCTAGCTGGAATCATTAATTCAACCACACATGCGTTGGATGCTATGGATAGTCTGATACTATGTATGTCCGAGAACAGTCATTGTAGCGTTACTAGTGTTGGTGGAAGACTTAGATTTGCTGCGAGGGGTGGTTTCTCGAATTCAAATGGTTCAAATGGCTCTAAGCACTGTTGGACCTAACATCTGAGGTCATCAGTCCCCTAGACTTAGAACTCTTAAACCTAACTAACCTAAGGACATCATACACATCCATGCCCGAGGCAGGATTCGAACCTGCGACTGGAGCAGCCGCGTGGTTCTGGACTGAAGCATCTAGAATCGCTCGGTCACAGAGGCGGGCAGGTGGTTTCTCGGAAAGGGAAATGTCCTGTAAGGAATTTCAGTCTCTGACTCTAGTCTCCAAATGAGAAAATATTTTATTGACAGCCACCTACAGAGGGAGAGATGACCATCGTAATAAAATCAGAAGTTGCACAGAGTGATTTAAGAATGCTTTTTACCAATTTGCCCATCCATTCTGTTAGGTCACAGTTCACTACTCTCGTAGAAATTACCATAATATTGTGTGGTCGGTTTCCGTTTACATGTCAGGGTCAAAACTGTATTTTTTTGTGAGTGCTGTCTGTTATGCAATTTGACATGTGTTTGTGCTGGGTATGAGAAAACTGTTGCAAAGTGATCACCTGATGTATGGATGTGTAATCCATAGAGCTTATTTCATGTTATTATTTGCAGTGGAGGCGTCACCTCAACCACCAGTTTCTCAATGGAATATCCTTCCATAGGAGCCACTGGCATTGCTGATGGAGGATGACGGTGATGAGATACAAATCGTATATGAATTAATAACAACAGATTAAATATACTTTTTTCTACGATAAAAAAGGTATTTTTATCTCCTCCTCTCTCCCTCCAGCCTCCTTTCCTCCCCTCACCCCCCCTCTTCCTCACAGCCCCCCTTTCCCCCACTCCTCACACCCTCTCTCCTCCCCCACTCCCTCCAACCCGTCTCCCCCCGCCCCCTCTCCTCCCCCCACCCCACACCCTCTTCTCCCCCACTCTCCTCCGCTCTCTCCTCCCCCCACACCCCCTCCCCCCCTCTACCCCCCACCACCCTCCACCCCTCCTTATTTAGGGTGATGTGCATGCTCAGTCTCTACTTAAACGGCAGTTATACAAGTATTCCTAAGCAATCGTAACATGCTAGTAACCCTAGTTAATCCTGACATGCAAATATATTTAATAAATCTGAACATGTAGATGCACTATTTCGAATGCAAAAAATTTTGTTCGAGATCTCAGGTACTCTTAAGTCTTGGTCGACAACAATGTATCACATTTAGTACACACACACAGATTCTTACACTGAGTAATTCGCAAAGCTGAGTACAGATGCTATTATTAGTCCCTCAGTCTTCCATACTATCATACCCATAATTATCCATTTTCCTCTTCCTTTGCTTCTGGAATATCTGTCTCAGTTATTATTCAATGCATCACTGCCTCTTTGGGCGTCCATTGCTGTATGGAACCTCCATTCTCCTAAATGCTATTAACAGATAAAACGAATTAAGAACAGCATAGCTTACACATTATCAAATGTTGTCGCTGGCTGTGGGATAGCTGCTGATTGGTCATCATTTGGAAGTTATTCTTGTAGTAATTCTTGTCTATGTTATCCTTCAAACAACTAACAACCTTGCTTTCCATTCCAATACGTTGCTGCGTACTTCTACAAAATAAAAAAGAAACATTGTTCATTTCAAACATACAGTACCCTTAAACGTTCTCTGACATCAAACCAGTATAAAGCAAATATGACCTTCGCATCACTGTTTGGTTGTACTATAGTTCTCGAGTAATGGATATGTAGGCATATTCTGACAATGGAGGCGCATTGTTATCTTAAGTAAACAAACCAATCACTTGCATTAGCCTAATTTAATGGCCCTTATGTAAACAAACTGTTCAGTTGGGTGCATATTTTGTTTATTTAGGCCATAATTAATGAGCAATATCTGTCCTACTGATTACCAGAATTTGTCTATTGGAAAAATGGCCACATAGTCGTTTCATATTTACTCAGGTGTTCAAAAGTTTCAGCTTAAAGTAATAACTATCATTTCAATGATGCTAATGTATGACCTAAAAAAAATGATGCCCCCACTGTGCTGTTATTGGTCGTTGCCCCTGGTCCTTATCACCCACGAGACTGTTAGAGCACCCAGTAGTATTGGCCTAATTTTTGTGAATGTTAGGCATCCACGCTGTTTCTGCAACGTACGATGGTATTTACAGTTTCTCGGCTACTTTTTAACAGTTTTTAAGAAGATGCTCATTTCATTACTATTTTAATGATTTCCCCCATTTTTCAATAATACACAAATAAATATGGGTTTCGCTGCTATTTTCCCCCACTTTTTAGGAAGATACACATAAATACTCGTTTCAGGACTAATGTTACCGTTTTTTAAGACTATGCACACAAATATGGGCTTCGCTGCTGTTTTTTGGGAAACACACATGGAAATGCGTCGCTATAGGTGCTTAACAGTTTTTTACTAGTATTCCACAAATGGCTACTTTTTTCAGAAACACACACGTAAAAATCTCGCTCAAACAATCGCCACATCACGGTAATCTAACAGGTTACATGGATATTCAACAAAGTGCTCACCAGGCCTCATTATCACTTAAACTTATATACCGCACTTTTTGTGTATGACGTAACGATCATGTCCTCTAATCCTGTATGATTGTACTAGGCTTGTAAAACAAATAACGTCTGGAATGCTTCTACAGAGAAATGTATACACTGAGGTAACGAAAGTCATGGGATAGCGATGTACACGTATAAAGATGGTGGTAACACTGCGTATACAATCTATAAAAGGGCAGTGCATTGGCAAAGCTGTCATTTGTACACAGGAGGTTGATAAGAAAAGGTTTCCGACGTGTTTATGGCCGCAGAATGGCAATCAATCCATGTCGGAAATCGTTAGGAGATTCAATATTTCGAGATCCACGTGCCAAGAGTGTACCGAGAGTACCAGTTTACAGGCATTACCTCTCACCATGGAAAACGCCCTCACTTAACGACCGAGAGCAGTGGTGTTTGCGTTGAGTTTTCAGTGTTAACAGACAAGCAATATTGAGTGAAATAACCGAAAAAATCAATATGGAACATATAACGGACATATCCGTTAGGAGAGTGCGCGAAATTTGCTGTTAATGGGCTGTGGCAGCAAACGAATGAAGTGAGTGCCTTTGCAGCACGACATCGCCTGCAGCGCCTCTCCTGGACTTGTGACCATATTGGTTGAATCCCAGACGACTCGAAAACGGTGACTGAGTCACATTAGTCCCGATTTCAATTGGTAAGAGCTGATCGTAGGGTTGGAGTATGGTGCAGACCCCACGAAGCTATGGAACCTGAGTGTCAGCAAGGCATTGTGCAAGCCGCCGGCGGCTCCATAAAGGTGTGGGCTGTTTATATGAAATGGCCTGGGTTCTCTCGTCCGACTTAACCGATCACTGAATTGGAATGGTTATTTTTGGCCACTTGGAAACCATTTGCAGCCATTAGTGGACGTCGTGCTCTTAAACAACGATGCAATTTTCATGACTGACAATGCTCCATGTTACCGCTCCCCAACTGTAAGCAATTGGTTTGAAGATTATTTTGGACAGTTCGAGCGAATGATTTGGCCACCCAGGTCGCGCGACATGAATCCCGTCGAAGATTTATGGGGCATAATCGAGAGGTCAGTCCTGTGCACAAAATCCTGCACCGGCAATACTTTCGCAATTACGGACGGCTACAGCATCTATTTTTGACGAAGTACCGACAGCTCAGTAGCCCCTTAAAACAAAAAACAAAAAAGTGACCACTACCATACTGAGGAACACACTATCTTCACCGCACCGCACCACACTAACTAATGAGGAGGTACTGAATAGAATTGGGGAGAAGAGGAATTTGTCGCACAACTTGACTTGGTAGGACACGTTCTGAGGCGTCAAGGGATCACCAATTTAGTACTGGGTGGAAGCGTGGAGAGTCAAAATTGTAGAGGGAGACGAAGAGATGAATACGCTAAGCAGATTCAGAAGGATGTAGGATGCAGTAGTTATTCGGAGATGAAGAGGCTTCCACAGGATAGAGTAACATGGAGAGCTGTATAAAACCGTCTCTGGACTGAAGACCACAATAAAAACATTCTACAGACTATCTGATCGCAAGTATCCAGACACTAACTAGTGGATATTAATACACGATCCAATTATAGATAAAATTGCACGCCATGTTGGAAACGAAAAACAAAAGTCGTGGCAGACAAGTCTGAGAAGAGTGCACAGAATTTGACATGCGCTGTACTGTAGCGAAGTTCATCAGTAACATTTCGACACGGCTTAACGTGTTTTGTATTCGAAAAACACAGAAACAAAGGCGGTGCGATGTGATTACAGCACGTGAAAGGGCAAGGTGGAGACTGTCCACAACACTTGCAAGAGACATTAAACCCATATAAAAAAAAGATTGTCCTATACCATAATTTCACCGCAATACCTGCCTGCATTGTTTTGTTATATTTTATTTGAGCTCAAAAAATTGAGTTTAGAACAGGTGTGAGCTGGTACCCTCTGCCGAAAAAACTTAGCCAAACATTGAGATCAGCCACATCTCTGGGCCACTCAATTAAGCTGGGTGTAACCAATATATATAGTTTCGTGCCATAGCACGTGAGGGCTCCAGTCAAACTATTCAAACTGCAATGTGTAGTGCCGAGTACCGTCGTAGGGAATACGGAAAAACATCATCCGCTAAGTCGCAATATGGACGAAATTGTGTGTTGATTGAAGATTGCGATGAAAAATAAGAGGACAGTAGCTGCAAAAGTCCCTGCAGAACTGAATGTCGTACTCGCGAACTCTCTTAACACCAAAACACCATGAAAGGAGCTGCGTAAGTGTGCAATTTCAGGGCGAGCCGGAATTCCAAAACCAGACACCAGTGAGGCAAATGCCCGTAACAGGAAAACATGGTACAGAAGCCATAAAGCTTTGACACCGGAGCAATGGAAGGAAATCGTTTGGTTGGATAAGTCTTGTTTCACACTTTTTCCAACTTCTGGCTGAGATTACGTCTCACGAAGGAAGTATGGCTTGGATTCGGTGACAGTTTTGGCAGCCATCTCGTGGTGTTCCATGGCTTTGATTGATACTCGGCAAGGATTATGTGAACATCCCGCGGTTCTGAGTTTGTTTCCCGATGGCAAGGCCACTAGTCACACAGCTCGCGTCGTCCAGGATTGGTTGCTTGAGCACGAAGATTAATTGTCGCATCTCCCCTGACCATCATAGTCACCATACCTCGATATTATTGAGTCTTTATGGTGTGCTTTGGAGAGAAGGGTACGTGTCGCTATTCAGCTCCATCATCGTTACCTGAACTTGCCACTACTTTGCAGGAAGCGTGGTAAAGATTTCACGAAAAACCGTACAGGACCTGTATTTATTCTTTCTGAGATGACTGGAAGTTGTTTGAATGACAACTGATTAACTACATTGTATTCAACACGATAATGTGTCGTGTTTTTGGTGTTTCCATATTTTTGTCCAACCCTTGTAGATAAGGAAGTTAATAAAACTCTGTGCTGGAATCTACAGTTTCATAACTTCTTATGACAGCCACTTAGGGCATAGTCATATTTATGTGACAGTTGCGTCATATCACAGAACATCATTTTCTATAAAATATCGATTGGTCCACACCGCATAACATTACCATGAAGTTACGTCGTCTCATTCTACAGGGTACTGTAGGGGTACTAGGTTTGATGGAAGGGCGGAAGGCTGAATCGAACGTCTCGTCGACGTTGAGACCCTTAGAGACTGAAGGCAAGCCAGCCTGGGGAAAAAGAAAGATGGTTCAAATGGCTCTGAGCACTATAGGACTTAACATCTGAGGTCATAAGTCCCCTAGAACGTAGAACTACTTAAACCTAACTAACCTAAGGACATGACACATATCCATGCCCGAGGCAGGATTCGAACCTGCGACCGTAGCGGTCGCGTGGTTCCAGGCTAAAGCGCCTAGAACCGCTCGGTCACAATGGGTGGCAAAAAAAAGGAAGACAGATTAAGGTTATCGTCATAACAACGACGAGGTTAAGGGGGACGGAACACAGCTGCGCAACGATGGTGCTGGAAAAAAAAAAAAAAAAAAGCCTTGCCTTATTCGGAAAAACTCTCTCATTCGGCTCAAATGCTTTACTGAAACTATAGAAAATATATATCTGGATGGAAGGGCAGAGATTTAACTCCAGCTGCTCTTGAATCCCCGCTACGGTCGCAGGTTCGAATCCTGCCTCGGGGATGGATGTGTGTGATGTCCTTAGTTAGGTTTAATTAGTTCTAAGTTCTAGGCGACTAATGACCTCAGAAGTTGAATCGCATAGTGCTGAGAGCCATTTGAACCATCTTGAATCCCAGACCACTCCACTATATCACGTCGTTCGCTGTCAACCGGACCAAAACGGATGAACGGGGGCCTTTTCAGAAGAACCAGCCAGGGTATCGAATATTGTCGTGTACTTAAGATTCAGATGGTTCAAATGGCTCTGAGCACTATGGGACTTAACTTCTGAGGTCATCAGTCCCCTAGAGCTTAGAACTACTTAAACCTAACTAACCTAAGGACATCACACACATCCATGCCCGAGGCAGGATTCGAACCTGCGACCGTAGCGGTCGCGCGTTCCAAACTGTAACGCCTAGAACCGATCGGCCACTCTGGCCGGTTGTAATTAAGGTGTGTACTGTGAAAACAGTAAAGGGCCATTTCTGTTGGAGGTTTTAAAAAAAGTGGGCCTTGTTGTTTCAGGGGGTAACGCCGATCCAATCTAGAAAAATATCTTATAAGCAGATGTTCTGAAATACTTCTTTAGGCATGGGGCATTTTACTTGTGTCGCAGAAGATCAGTATTCAGTGATGCAGACAGTCTTGCTGTTGACGTTCATTGCTCATTTGCTACTGGTTGTGTTTGTCTCTGTACTCACTCCTGTGAATGTGATACTGTAGCCAGACATATCATTTACAACAGTCTTTTACATCATCGTTTCCATATGTATTGTTTAGAGGTCGTGCAGTCACCAGAACGAGACTGATTATTCCGTGGAGTATAGGCCACATAAACAGAGTAATGCAGTCTTACGGTTCCACACGGGAAACAACGGACATGGTATCCCTGTGGTTTACTCATAGCGGTGCACCAACCCTGTTTTCTGCGCCTTGAATAACAGTGTCTAGGACAAACTTCCCCGTTTACACGATCTTAATACCTTAGACTTCTGGCTGTGGCGCTCCTATATTCTACACACAATGAAAACGTGCACACGAAACGAGAGAGTATGTCCTGTACATGTTACTTAAGCCGAGGGCAGCCAGATGTGTTCGCACGAGTTAGACATGCTTCGAGGAGGAGGACTGAAGGATGTGTAAGAATGAGTGTTAACCACAATGAGAATCTCCTGTAATGGGAACAGACAGATGGCTGCCGTATTTGTTGTGGGTATATATTCTCGTACATATGCAACTACACTCCGAAAGCCCGCATCTCGTGGTCGTGCGGTAGCGTTCTCGCTTCCCACGCCCGGGTTCCCGGGTTCGATTCCCGGCGGGGTCAGGGATTTTCTCTGCCTCGTGATGGCTGGGTGTTGTGTGCTGTCCTTAGGTTAGTTAGGTTTAAGTAGTTCTAAGTTCTAGGGGACTGATGACCATAGCTGTTAAGTCCCACAATGCTCAGAGCCATTTGAACCATACACTCCGAAAGCCAACTTACACTGTGGCCCCCCCCTCTCCTTTTACAAGAGTTCTTTCTAGTTATGACTAGTACGATGTATGAGAATATGGAATTTTATTAAACATCCCGTGTACACATTAAGTACCGCTCAGAGGGCCGGAACAGTCTATTGTGCAGAATGGTCTAAACTCAACTGGTCATCATTCAGGATTTATAAGCATCACTGCTCATAATATCATAGGTGACAGAAACCATGTTTGGTGGATACACACTTTATTTTACCCATCCCTTGTACATAACATTAGCTAAGATTCCTCGGGACAAGTGATTACACGTGTCTCTTTCTCAGTTCTGGTGGAAGCTTTCTTTCTTTTTTTCTGAAAGCGTTCGCACAGGAGAATGTTTTATTGTATACATGCACAGTATTTTCTGCCCAATACATTCACGCGGGACGAGACAAGGAGAGAAGAGACAGCATGCAGGTTTGGTGTATTGCAAGAGACTCCGGGAAACACATTTGATATGCAAGCGCGGTTATTCGGTACTCGTATCGCGTATTTATGCCGGTAATATTTTTAAGACTGCATTACGCTTTGGGGCGAGGAGGCATTCACGAGCGGTGCGCGACCATATCTCGTCATAACAGGGCTGCCCCTCTCCCCATTCCTTTGGCCGCCATGTAAAAGAGCGCCGTCGGGCTTTTCATCGCTCGTTCGCCCCACAATTCGGCCGGCCAGGGGCGGCAGGGGGTGGCTCACCCCGCCCCCGCCTCACGCTCTCCCACCCCGCCCCCCTTTTCCCGTTTAGCTTATGGGTCGGTCGTTTAAAGGTCGTGTGGCGACCTGACATTGTCGCGGCCATTGTACCGTGTGTTGGCGAGATAAGCTTATCTCCGCACAACACGTCAGCGAACAATGGCGGCGCCCTCGTTTACAGCGTAAATCCGTCGCCCCCGAGCTCTGGACCCCCGACCCGGGGGTCGTTTCCTGCGGGGACACTCCGCCCAAGAAACACTGGCTCAAAAGAGACGAAAAAGTGGGCGGCTGCGCGGCAGCCGTGCCGTATCTGACATTAGAGGGGTTTCCACGTTTGCGAGATCGGTCACTCACATTTTTAAGCTCATTGTCATAGCGCCCTGTAAATCCTGACGTGCATTCGGGACGTGAAGAACGGTTCCGTTCTAGGCAAACGCGAAACACTGCAGAAGGCCACTGTTGCCTTGAGGGACGAGCGAGCGATGAAGACATTTGTTTTGTACTAAATGCGCCGACGCCGAAATGACTTTATATGTTCTCCAAAAGTGAAAACTTTCTCGCATAGTTATATTGATGAAGTCTTATCGGATTAGCAGCATCTTCATGATACAGCGCACTGACGAGTTTGACACTTTATTTTCTGAAAACATACAGAAAATCTGTTGAAACACCCTGCAAAGACGACGTTATACCCGGCTGATAACGAGGTAAGATTCCGTAAGCATTAGATGTTGTTGAGGTAGAAACAGATTTCGTTGTCTTGCATTGGAACACATTTATCTCCATACGTCTTGAAAATTGACGCATCCAGTCAGTTATCATGGTACATACAGTACAAAGAGTAAGCTCAACATTGGAATGGGTTTCTAGCTCTCTGTGATCTTACCTGCAACAACGCAGCAGTCGTCAGCACGAACTCTTCGTGTCTCTTGCGACGTTACCAAAAGGTTACTGCTTGTTTGTCCGGTAACGGCATCACAAAAAAAGACTCTTTGCTTGCAAAATATGAGGTAGAAGATTTTACTTTTTATGTTGTGTATCTAGTTCAGAGTGTCCTGAATCCAAGTTTTCGACATCCAAAACGATCGGGACAACATTTTGTGGAAAAAAAAGAAATTTTGGCACTTTTTTCAGGTTTTCGCCTCTTACTCGGAAACTATGCAACCTGCTGTAAATGTTACCCTTACTAAAACAAAAGAGCATTAAGTTTCTCGTGCAGCTGTTTGGCCCTGATCAGTTGTCAAAGATCGTCCAAATACCAATTATTATGGCGCTACCAGAATCCAACAGCGTGCACAATGGGTTCTTGTCCGAGATGGGCACAGACAAAGGGGAGGACAGATCTGGAGGGAGCTTGAACACGCACGCACCATGGCACTAGCCTCCGATGGAAACAATCCCCCCCGCCCTCCCCCGTCCCACACTTCTTCACCTGGCGTCATTTGTCGGGTCTAGGAGCTCGTGCTATGGGACACACGTGCACCAAGTGATTACGGATGCCACATCGAAACAACCTTTCCTAGAAAATGTGTTGGATGCCTGAGGAGCCCTATTACTTCTCGAAGTGGGCGGAGGAGTTTTCATGTGCTCCTCAAGCCTCCGCTCGTCATAGGAAATGACAAAGATTCATTGGAATGAACCAATTTTTTCAATTCCTGGAAGCTAGTGGGGTTGGAAGAAAAGGCCAAACGCCACCTATCCTCATGACGCATGCGCTCCAAAGTGTCTGATACACTATTGAGAACAGAAACCGACATACCAAGAGCCAAGATGGATAGGCGCACTCGCTCTACATACATCTACATCTACGTCTACGTCTACATTTATACTCCGCAAGCCACCCAACGGTGTGTGGCGGAGGGCACTTTACGTGCCACTGTCATTACCTCCCTTTCCTGTTCAAGTCGCGTATGGTTCGCGGGAAGAACGACTGCTGGAAAGCCTCCGTGCACGCTCGAATCGCTCTAATTTTACATTCGTGATCTCCTCGGGAGGTATAAGTAGGGGGAAGCAATATATTCGATACCTCATTCAGAAACGCACCTTCTCGAAACATGTGTTGTGGCGTAGCAAGACAGCCACGCCACTCGGAGGTAGCCGAAAGGCACGCGTACACACACGCCGGCTGGCGTGAGTTCTGGAACAGGATACTTGGTGAATGCTATAGAGAAAGATATGCAGTTCCTCGGATACTTAACTTTATTGCATCCTTGTGGTACATCGCTCTTGACTATACAAATTAGACTATCTTCAGATACGGTTAATGGCGCCTTGCTAGGTCGTAGTCATGGACTTAGCTGAAGGCTATTCTAACTGTCTCTCGGCAACTGAGAGAAAGGCTTCGTCAGTGTAGTCGCTAGCAAAGTCGTCGTACAACTGGGGCGAGTGCTAGTCCGTCTTTCTAGACCTGCCATGTGGTGGCGCTAGGTCTGCAAGTACTGACAGTGGCGACACGCGGGTCCGACATGTACTAATGGACCGCGGCCGATTTAAAGCTACCACGTACCCCCCCATGAACCATGGACCTTGCCGTTGGTGGGGAGGCTTGCGTGCCTCAGCGATACAGATGGCCGTACCGTAGGTGCAACCACAACGGAGGGGTATCTGTTGAGAGGCCAGACAAACATGTGGTTCCTGAAGAGGGGCAGCAGCCTTTTCAGTAGTTGCAGGGACAACAGTCTGGATGATTGACTGATCTGGCCTTGTAACATTAACCAAAACGGCCTTGCTGTGCTGGTACTGCGAACGGCTGAAAGCAAGGGGAAACTACAGCCGTAATTTTTCCCAAGGACATGCAGCCCTACTGTATGATTAAATGATGATGGCGTCCTCTTGGGTAAAATATTCCGGAGGTAAAATAGTCCCCCATTCGGATCTCCGGGCGGGGACTACTCAGGAGGACATCGTTATCAGGAGAAAGAAAACTGGCGTTCTACGGATCGGAGCGTGGAATGTCAGATCCCTTAATCGGGCAGGTAGGTTAGAAAATATAAAAAGGGAAATGGATAGGTTAAAGTTAGATATAGTGGGAATTAGTGAAGTTCGGTGGCAGGAGGAACAAGACCTTTGGTCAGGTGATTACAGGGTTATAAATACAAAATCAAATAGGGGTAATGCAGGAGTAGGTTTAATAATGAATAAAAAAATAGGAGTGCGGGTTAGCTACTACAAACAGCATAGTGAACGCATTATTGTGGCCAAGATAGACACAAAGCCCATGCCTACTACAGTAGTACAAGTTTATATGCCAACTACCTCTGCAGATGATGAAGAAATAGATGAAATGTATGACGAGATAAAAGAAATTATTCAGGTAGTGAAGGGAGACGAAAATTTAATAGTCATGGGTGACTGGAATTCGTCAGTAGGAAAAGGGAGAGAAGGAAACATAGTAGGTGAATATGGATTGGGGGGAAGGAATGAAAGAGGAAGCCGCCTTGTAGAATTTTGCACAGAGCATAAATTAATCATAGCCAACACTTGGTTCAAGAATCATAAGAGAAGGTTGTATACCTGGAAGAATCCTGGAGATACTAACAGGTATCAGATAGATTATATAATGGTAAGACAGAGATTTAGGAACCAGGTTTTAAATTGTAAGACATTTCCTGGGGCAGATGTGGATTCTGACCACAATCTATTGGTTATGAACTGCAGATTGAAACTGAAGAAACTGCAAAAAGGTGGGAATTTAAGGAAATGGGACCTGGATAAACTGAAAGAACCAGAGGTTGTAGAGAGTTTCAGGGAGAGCATAAGGGAACAATTGACAGGAATAGGGGAAAGAACTACAGTAGAAGAAGAATGGGTAGCTCTGAGGGATGAAGTAGTGAAGGCAGTAGAGGATCAAGTAGGTAAAAAGACGAGGGCTAATAGAAATCCTTGGGTAACAGAAGAAATATTGAATTTAATTGATGAAAGGAGAAAATATAAAAATGCAGTAAATGAAGCAGGCAAAAAGGAATACAAACGTCTCAAAAATGATATCGACAGGAAGTGCAAAATGGCTAAGCAGGGATGGCTAGAGGACAAATGTAAGGCTGTAGAGGCTTGTCTCACTAGGGGTAAGATAGATACTGCCTACAGGAAAATTAAAGAGACCTTTGGAGATAAGAGAACCACTTGTATGAACATCAAGAGCTCAGATGGAAACCCAGTTCTAAGCAAAGAAGGGAAGGCAGAAAGGTGGAAGGAGTATATAGAGGGTTTATACAAGGGCGATGTACTTGAGGACAATATTATGGAAATGGAAGAGGATGTAGATGAAGACGAAATGGGAGATAAGATACTGCGTGAAGAGTTTGACAGAGCACTGAAAGACCTGAGTCGAAACAAGGCCCCGGGAGTAGACAACATTCCACTGGAACTACTGATGGCCTCGGGAGAGCCAGTCATGACAAAACTCTACCATCTGGTGAGCAAGATGTATGAGACAGGCGAAATACCCTCAGACTTCAAGAAGAATATAATAATTTCAATCCCAAAGAAAGCAGGTGTTGACAGATGTGAAAATTACCGAACTATCAGTTTAATAAGTCACAGCTGCAAAATACTAACGCGAATTCTTTACAGACGAATGGAAAAACTGGTAGAAGCCGACCTCGGGGAAGATCAGTTTGGATTCCGTAGAAATGTTGGAACACGTGAGGCAATACTGACCTTACGACTTATCTTAGAAGAAAGATTAAGAAAAGGCAAACCTACGTTTCTAGCATTTGTAGACTTAGAGAAAGCTTTTGACAATGTTAACTGGAATACTCTCTTTCAAATTCTGAAGGTGGCAGGGGTAAAATACAGGGAGCGAAAGGCTATTTACAATTTGTACAGAAACCAGATGGCAGTTATAAGAGTCGAGGGGCATGAAAGGGAAGCAGTGGTTGGGAAAGGAGTAAGACAGGGTTGTAGCCTCTCCCCGATGTTATTCAATCTGTATATTGAGCAAGCAGTAAAGGAAACAAAAGAAAAATTCGGAGTAGGTATTAAAATTCATGGAGAAGAAGTAAAAACTTTGAGGTTTGCCGATGACATTGTAATTCTGTCAGAGACAGCAAAGGACTTGGAAGAGCAGTTGAACGGAATGGATGGTGTCTTGAAGGGAGGATATAAGATGAACATCAACAAAAGCAAAACGAGGATAATGGAATGTAGTCGAATTAAGTCGAGTGATGCTGAGGGTATTAGATTAGGAAATGAGACACTTAAAGTAGTAAAGGAGTTTTGCTATTTGGGGAGCAAAATAACTGATGATGGTCGAAGTAGAGAGGATATAAAATGTAGACTGGCAATGGCAAGGAAAGCGTTTCTCAAGAAGAGGAATTTGTTAACATCGCGTATAGATTTAAGTGTCAGGAAGTCGTTTCTGAAAGTATTTGTATGGAGTGTAGCCATGTATGGAAGTGAAACATGGACGATAACTAGTTTGGACAAGAAGAGAATAGAAGCTTTCGAAATGTGGTGCTACAGAAGAATGCTGAAGATAAGGTGGGTAGATCACGTAACTAATGATGAGGTATTGAATAGGATTGGGGAGAAGAGAAGTTTGTGGCACAACTTGACTAGAAGAAGGGATCGGTTGGTAGGACATGTTTTGAGGCATCAAGGGATCACAAATTTAGCATTGGAGGGCAGTGTGGAGGGTAAAAATCGTAGAGGGAGACCAAGAGATGAATACACTAAGCAGAATCAGAAGGATGTAGGTTGCAGTAGATACTGGGAGATGAAGAAGCTTGCACAGGATAGAGTAGCATGGAGAGCTGCATCAAACCAGTCTCAGGACTGAAGACCACAACAACAACAACGTAGCAAGTGTGGTGTCTGGCGGTGACACCACAACATGGACAGCAAGCTACACCGCGATGCAGAGCGCCTTTCTTGCAGAGTCTGCCACTTGAGTTTGTTAAACATCTCCGTAACGCTATCACGCTTACCAAATAACCCTGTGACGAAACGCGCCGCTCTCCTTTCGATCTTCTCTATCTCCTCCGTCAACCCGACCTGGTACGGATCCCACACTGATGAGCAATACTCAAGTATAGGTGGAACGAGTGTTTTGTAAGCCGCCCCCTTTGTTGATGGACTACAGTTTCTAAGGACTCTCCCAATGAATCTTAACCTGGCACCCGTCTTACCAACAATTAATTTTATATGATCATTCCATTTCAAATCGTTCCGTACGCATACTCCCACATATTTTACAGAAGTAACTGCTACCAGTGTTTGTTCCGCTATCATATAATCATACAATAAAGGATCCTTCTTTCTATGTATTCGCAATACATTACATTTGTCTATGTTAAGGGTCAGTTGCCACTCCCTGCACCAAGTGCCTATCCGCTGCAGATCTTCCTGCATTTCGCTGAAATTTTCTAATGCTGCAACTTCTCTGTATACCACATCATTATCCGCGGAAAGCCGCATGGAACTTCCGACACTATCTATTAGGTCATTTATATATATATTGTGACTTGGCAGTTCAAATGATGCCTACACACGCCAGTAACATTTGCGTTCAAGCTCGTTCCGCATTGGCGGCGACAGATTCCTATCGACAATCAGTTCCATTATTTGTCCTATTGAACCCTCCCACTTCAGGACCTCGGACATAAAATCACTCAGAGTACCTTTCGCCAAGGGGTAAAGTAATGCTAATATCAATGGTGAGGTGTTCCCAAGGTATCCGTGTGAAATTCAAATTGTACCAACAGCCAAAAAAACTGCTAGACACGGCCCAAGGTATCGAGCGAAAGCTCTGAAATAGCGTTGAGTAGGCACATAATTGGGTTGGGTAATCTATCGAAATGTTTAGCAGGATGGGCTACCTGAACCTTGGGCCCCAGACGCCTGATCAAAGAACTGATTCATGGGGATAACTGCTGGACTTGTTCCCGTTTCCTGATTTTCCAAGCTTAAGGACGCTACTTGGACCTACAAATCTCTCGCTTGGTCACTGAACTGCCACACCCTGGTAACTTCAGGCTGGCTAATTTGAAAGGAGGTAATGTCCCTGAAACGATTCCCGAAATGTACTAGGTTGGCCTGAATTCTATCAATTTGCCTAACAGTAGGTTGACTGTGTCGCAGAAAGGTCAAGTTCCACTGCACCTCATCCAACGTCGCGGAAATATTATCGAGAGAAACACCTGCCTCCCCAGTGGTGCTCGCCGAAACGCAAAGCGGGGTGCCCAACGCCGCGCGCAACCTGGCCGCCAGCTCTGGAACACTACTCTCAGTGCTAAGCTCTAGACTTCTTTCATACTGCAAGTGCTCCTTCCTTAGATGCCCGATTCTGAGGTAGTCCCTTGGATTTATAGCAAGCTAGATCCCTGCGAACAACGAAATAAATTAGTGCAATGCTCGGTAGCCAGTAAGGGATCCTTATTCACTAAGGAAATGATCACAAGAAATGACAAATGGCCAGAGAAGGGTAGACAATTCTAATCCCCGCCCCCCTGCCAACAGAACGCAACCACCCTTGTGAATGCCAGTTGAAACCTACAATTATGGATAAAGGGATGTGAGGCAAAAAGTTAAGGCCCATGTGCCAACATGTATCATTTCCTGTTTCTATTTTTTTGACATAAGTATCTCTGAAACATATAGGCCTTTGGCAATCACAAGTTCAGTTAATTACAACACAGATTGAGAAAGATATCAGATCTCAATTATACGGCAATAAAAACAAGAAGGCCTTGATTAATAAGAGTTTCAGCTAATCCAAATTACGAAAAAGGTCTTAATTTAATTAAAAGGAAATAGGCCTTCAGTAATAACAATTTCAGTTAAGTAGCATTAACAGACAGAAAACACGCAGGCCTTCAGTAATAACAGCTTCAATTAAGTAAGATTACCAAATAGAAAACAGACAGGCCTCGAATGATAACAGCTTCAACTACGTAAGATTACCGAAAGGAAAACAACAGACCTCCTTTAATAAAAGTTTCAGTTAAGTAAAATCACCAAATAAAAAACAGGAAGACCTTCAAGTATAACAGGTAAGACCTCAAAATCCAAAACTTAACTCAAGTTCACGAATCGAAGCCGAAGCTTGTCGGTTCAAAAGGGAGCCCAGAATTCAGCACAGCAAAACTGGCTTCAACTCTCTCATCGGTGTTCCACGTCCCCAATCTGGCTGGCCAGGCTACGCACAAAGACGGCACTCGACTTCAGCCACGGTCCACAAATATGCCCAATAATCACTCGCTGGACTCCGTGCCCAAGACGCTTGTGCAGGTGCTCGCCTTTTCTCGTCGGGCGGACCTCTCTCATCGTCCTCCTTGCTCAGTTACCACTCCCCAAGTCGCCTCGACACGACACGCCCCGTCCCCACCGACAACCTCGAAAGAAGGTCTTAGTGGCCTCAATTCGGAGGGACATCACACGACAGATCGAGCTAGTGGCGCCAGGAATTCGGAAGGCGACGCCAGCAATTTCGCCACGGCTCAACGCTGGCAGTGTCGGCGAAGTTTTATTGTACAAAGCACGGAGAATATCTTTCGTGTAACAGTAACATCAGTGGCGCGGCTGCGCGCCGTCGTGGAGGTGAAGGCAGAAAAATAGTTGTGAAACATCTGAGGTGTGGAGCAGCCATATGTTCAAATGGTTCAAATGGCTCTGAGCACTACGGGACTTAACATCAAAGGTCATCAGTCCCCTAGAACTTAGAACTATTTAAACCTAACTAACCTAAGGACATCACACACATCCATGCCTGAGGCAGGATTCGAACCTGCTACCGTAGCAGTCGCGCGGTTCCGGACTGAAGCGCCTAGAACCGCTCGGTCACCGCGGCCGGCGGCAGCCATATGTGTTGGCGCCCAAGTGCCACGGTTTTTGCGTCGATAATGTTGTAATATGTGGTCAGGCAAATCATCAGTGAGCGAGCAAGCATGTGGGTACAGTATATGGTCGCAAGATGCTTTTGGAAGTAATGAAGAATACTGTGTGGCCTAAATTTATTCAAACTGCTCACTAATCAAGAGGAGTAAAGCAAGATCGCAAAGTAAGTTCCAGGCAGTATTTTTGTCATTGTGTAATGGGCTTACCAGTGTCGTAGTAACGTTTTGAAACATTATAGTGTGTGTCGTCAAAGTACAAATTTGTCGAGAGATACTTCATTGACCCGAGTCGTTAATCATCAGCAGGGTCCTATGCTTTCACCATAAATTCCGAGAAAGTCACAAGTGAAAGAAATAGACAAAAGAAGCCAATTCTGGTAACATTAGTACAGAAAAATAGTTGTTGCAGTAAATGAAAGTTTTTACTGTTTCTTTTCGAAAAGCAATCAGTGCAGGGTATTAAGTAAAGAATAATAGATTCAGACAGCATTTTCGTAAGTTACGTAACATAGTATAGTTTCTATAAAGTGTTGCTAGCCATTACTTATTGTAGGTGGTCATCAAAGTAACTAACGTCATTGCATTCCATATTTACGTTTGTTTATGTTCATGTCACACGTGTCTTTTATACGTATGTTAGAGAGTGCAGATTTTCCAGTTGCTGCTTTTCTTTCTCACACAATATTTATGTTATTTCAGAATTACGACAGTCTTTTACCAAAATTTCGTCCGCAGCTCGTGGTCGTGCGGTAGCCTTCTCGCTTCCCGCGCCCGGGTTCCCGTGTTCGGTTCCCGGCGGGGTCAGGGACTTTCTCTGCCTCGTGATGACTGGGTGTTGTGTGATATCCTTAGGTTAGTTAGGTTTAAGTAGTTCTAAGTTTTAGGGGACTGATGACCATAGATGTTAAGTCCCATAGTGCTAAGAGCCATTTGAACCAAAATTTCCTTTTACTTGCTGAAGCTGGCAACGATCTTATTCTGCATCTAAATTCATTCACACCAATTTCGGAATTCAAAACTGCGGCTAACGACAGTCAACTCTAACTTATTACCATTTTTTACATTTCGATCGTTGTTGTATGTAGTGATAAACCTACGCGCGATAGCGATCTTGTAGTAAATATTTATTTCCTATCTGTAAGCATTGATCTTCAGATTAGATGCCTTGTTTCCAGTAACAGCTATACATTAGGTACACGTGTTACAATAAAACCGTACATGTAGCGTAAAGCGTAGGTACGTCCTAAGCACAGTATTCTTCAATGGATAATCTTAACATAAGTATGAACATGTGACTTACCTGCCGTAGTGCTAAAACGACTGTTACACCGACCCAGGAAAAAAACTCGCTATCAGTCCGGAAACGACGATGCGACATACAATTTTGAGTTAAACAGCCACGTGCAAGGTTTCACTTTTACGTGATTAAAGTTTAAGATGTGTTCATGTTTCTGTAGTTTGTCACTGGCTGCCATTAGGCGAAAAACCTAAGATAAAGATTTAACGTCCCGTCGACAGCGAGGACATTAGAGACGGAGGGTTAGGAAAGGAAATTGACACTATTCTCTTCAAACGATACATCCTGT
This sequence comes from Schistocerca cancellata, assembly GCF_023864275.1. Classification (NCBI taxonomy): domain Eukaryota; kingdom Metazoa; phylum Arthropoda; class Insecta; order Orthoptera; family Acrididae; genus Schistocerca; species Schistocerca cancellata. The sequence continues at coordinate 723,919,860 of NC_064626.1, read as the reverse complement.
CATTTTTAGGGAAACCATGAAAATCCTAAGAGTGGATGGTCAAACGGGGATCTGAACGAATCCGAATCGAAGTCCTATTAAGTGGAAACAATTGTATATACTCTACTCTTCCGTATTTAGTGGACTCCTTTTTTCATTACAACACAGGCCTAATTAAGCGTTTGAGTGTTTTTCACAAAACGATGTGCACGAAAGTCATGTTTATTAGCAAAAAAAGGCACAAGATTTTCGTTTTCTTTGAAAGAGGTTAGTTTGCTGTTGACGTTAGGTATGTTATGGGTATTAGTGGATCCACTGCGAGAACTGTTAACGATAGTGAGGAATCGATTCAGAAAAGAGTGCTCAGTATGATGAGAGTGACTAAGTCTTGTCGGACGCTATGAAAGAACTAAAAAAATATTAAGCTGTTGGATCCTACACAACAGAAGGCAGCATATATGTCTCTTTCTGGAGTTGCAAATTACGCCATAACTACGATAGCATTTGTAGATCTCAATAAAGAACAGGGCAATTCCTTCACATTTCCCTGTACACTGGGGTGTACACTGCGGGTGACAAACCCCTCACTGTGACTACGTAACGTCCACAAGCAAAATAAAAAAAAAGTAGATAACTAGTTGACATCATTTGTTTCACAAATATTCGCTTGATTTAACAAATATAAACTGACGGAAAAAATCACAACACCAAAAGTAATTAATTTAGAGTAACGAAATTTCGGGAATACATTTGTCTAGGTAGCATAGGGAAGTGACCGATATTGCAAGATCACAGGCTAATGTAAGCTCGAGGTGAGCCATTGCAAATATGTAATAAAAAAAATGTCGTGTGACTAGGGCCTCCCGTCGGGTAGACCGTTCGCCGGGTGCAAGTCTTTCAAATTGACGCCACCTCGGCGACTTGCGCGTCGACGGGGATGAAATGATGATGATTAGGACAACACAACAACCAGTCCCTGAGCGGAGAAAATCTCTGACCCAGCCGGGAATCGAACCCGGGCCCTTAGGATTGGTATTCTAGCGCGCTGACCACTTTTTTTTATATTTTATTTTTTATTCTTTTTTTAATTTTCAGTATCACTTTATGCGTTTGGTCGTTTACTAGTCGATAGTTATGAATATTACCTTATTTGTGATAGTAAACATTTGTAGACTGCCAAATAACATAATAAATTTAATACAAGTTCGTCCCATTACACGTATTTTTCCCATTATATCAATTGTAATATAAAAAGTAAAGAAAATGACTGTGTTGAAAATAAAAAAAAACTGACGAACAGGACTCGATCCAGGGATTACAGGGCTTGAACGCTAACCACTTTTTTTAACATTTATTTATTGGTATGCTATTTGGATACAAAATTAGGCAGTTCACAAACACTAGATGAAATGCATCCCCTGCAGGAAAAAAAAGATCGGAAAAAAAATCATTGTAAAACAAATCACAAATTTAAAGGAACAGGGATGTTGTTTTTTATTCATTTATTTATTTATTTTCAATAAAGATCATTCTGTTAAAAGGAACATGTACGTCATTTGATGGTATAGAATGTGCATTACATATTGAGTGGTGAGAGAAGCGTGAGGTTCATTATCAGCTGTCAAATGTGCACACAGACTGCACCCGGCACATCCCAACTGCGTGGGGGGTCGAGGAAGACTGCCTGAAGATAGTTGGCAAAGGTTTTCCGATAGTGTGACCATCTGTGAACATCATTGTGGGCTTGCTGCAAGAAATACCAAAGTCAAGTCGCGACTTGGTAGCATCCCCATAGAGGTACGCGATCGTCCAACCTTTGACCCAGATGATCGACTGTGATTCAGTTGCCGGAAAGTAGTCACTCTCCGGATGTAAGAAGGAAGCAGGTGTAATATGTTGCGGGGTCACACGGAGGTAGCAAGCCACCATTTGTCTTCCTAGGAGCCATACGTCCTCCACCGCGATACAAATTAAGCAGTGATGGTCGTCATCCACTTGGCGACATTTCGGGTATAGTGGAGTGTCCAGTAGTCCAATTGCATGGAGCCGTTGGTTGGTGTTGAACTTGCCACAGGCGACAGAGAACCACAGTGCCCGAACGAAGGTAGGAAGGAATTTTTGGTGCACATGTCTCCAAATCTTCGGCCAATGCAACTTGGGGTGTTTGAGTTCAATGACATTACGACTTATCCGTCGTAGCAGCCAAACATAAAAATCCTTCGCGCATGGTGATCTCGTGCGCGGAAGCTCGTCTCTGATATAACTAAGTTCCACGATAAATGTTGATACATGCACAAAATGTGGCGTAATGTTGCCCACCGTCACTGGAGGTGTGAGGGACGCTGGAACCAGGAGATCCAGTAGGCGGGATGTAAGGGAATCACGCCCGCTACGCCATTGCTTGTACATCGTGGCTAGAAGCAGCGCCGTCGCTCGGCAGTGAACATTCGTAAGTCCGAGTCCCCCCTTGTCCGTAGGGAGCGTGAGCGTTGCGTATCGCACCTTGAGGGGCGACCCAGTCATCACAAAATAGCCTAGTGCTGATTGAAGTCGACGTCCGAGTGTGAGTGGTAGGGGCAGGATCTGTGAAATATGCACCACTCGAGAAACCACATAAGTGTTCAGATACACGACTCACTGCAAAGGATCAAGGCACCGTAGGAGATGTTGTCGGACCATGGTACGCGCTGTCTGTAAAATACGTCGGTAGTTAACTGCCGCAGTATGTTTTACAGATGAGGTAAAGTCTATGCCGAGATAGCGGAATCGTTGCACATAAGGAAACGGAGTGAGTTCTTCCGGCGTAAGGCCCCTTCCAACCGGCATTGCTGCCGATTTGTTCATGTTCACTGCACTACCCGCCGTCACACTGTGGTCCAGCAACAGTTCAAGGACCGTCTTCACCTCTTCCTCAGAACGAACGAGCAGCAGGAGGTCGTCCGCATAGTCACGACATTTGAAGGTGTAGCCCCGTAGTTCCATCCCAGAAAGAGAATTTGTTAGCCTCCCAATTAATGGTTCCAACGCTATCGCGAACAGCAGCATCGAAAGAGGGCAGCCCTAGCGAATGGATCGTCGAATTTGAATGGGCCCTGCTATACGCCCATTAACCGGTACCAATGATTGTGCGCCCCCATAAATACTTCTAATGAGACCAGTAAAATGGTCTGGAAATCCCATTTGTTCCAATACAGCGTACAGATAGTTGTGGGGCACCTTATCAAAAGCACTGTCAAAATCAACCGCCACCATCGCCGCTTTAAGCCGGCACTCCTCCGCTAGCGCTATCACATCACGGCATTCGCCAGTAGCTGTTTGCACATTCACCGATCCACCCGGTGTCGTCTGTTCTGGAGAGAGAACGCTACGAATTAACATACGACATCGGGACGCTAGCAACCGTGCAAAGATCTTATAGTCGGCATTAAGCAGGGTGATGGGGCGATAATGTGTTACCGTAATTCCTGGCTTCGGTTTATGTACTGGCACCAAGAGGCCTTCCATAAAAGCCGGTGGAATAGGCGCATCGGAATGTAACATCTCGTTGTACATTTCCGTCCATCGCGGTGCCATTTCGGTGCAAAATTCTCGATAAAATTCAGCAGGAAGTCCATCAATGCCTGGGGACCGATTCAAAGCACCCTGTGCGATCGCATCATGTACTTCCTCACAGCTAATGGCTTTCAGTAAGGTTCCCGCGGCTTCCACCGTCAGTGTACGGGAGACGTACGTGGCTATACGGTCGAGGTCATCGACAGGGGCTGCTTCTTCCCGATAGATGTGCTGGTAGTGGTCGAGGAACGCAGAGACAATGTCCGCTTGACGCGTCACTCTTTGGTCTTCGCGGGTAATTAATTCCCGTACCAAAACGCTTCGTCGGTGCTTTCGTTCATTCAGGACGTGGTACATGGAAGGAATCTCGTGCCTTATCGTATCGTGACATCTGGCGCGCACCATGGTTCCCTGAAGATGTTTCCGAGCTTAAGCCACCAGTTTAGTTTTTATCCTTTTGCGTTTGATCCAGATGTACTGTCCCGGTGGAGCATCATCCAGGTCGCACAGTGCTGCAAAATAAAAGTCGGTCGTACGGTGGCGCCATTCTGCCATCTCCCTGCTATATGAGATGAACGTACGGCGAAGCGCCGGTTTAGCACAAATCAGCCACCAATCAAGCTTCGTCGCATACCTTCCAACCCTTCGCTCGCACATCGTCCATGTCTCAAGGATCCGTTGACGGCATTCAGGATCATGTAGATGTTGAATGTTTAATTTCTACGGGGCCTTACTGTTCCACACCTCTCTACGGGGAAGAAGCACCGTACAGATGTAAGCGCTGTGATCGGAAAATGTCAATGCCCAGCGTTCCGCGTCCTGGACATCAGTTGCATGAGCCCGTGAGATATAAATGCGATATAATCTGCTCGCCGAATGACTTGTCACATAGGTGTATCCCGGTGCATCTCCATGTCGTAATTCCCACGTGTCACTAAGTACAAGGTCGTTGACAACGATTCGCAACTCCTGGCTGCTGTTTGCTTGCGGCCATTGGTCTTTCTGGCTGAGAACACAGTTGAAATCTCCACCAATTATTACACATTCATAATGTTCATGGAATAGTGGGGCAATATCTTCTGCATAAAATCGCGCCCTTTCCCGCCGCCGATTGTTTCCCGACGGTGCATAAAGATTGATGATGCGTGTCCCAAACGTCGTGAAAGCCATTCCCCTGGCCGACGGAAGATAACACACGTTTTCCATGGGGAAGCCATCTCGCACGTAAACTGCCACCTACTCCCATTGTGATCTCCATGTGACGAATAGGATTGGTAGCCTGCGATGTATGGGAGTGCAGCTATGTGGACTTCCTGCAGCAAAGCAATATCCACATCAGATGCCCAAATCGTTTCCTACAGTAGGTGTATTTTGGCCGGTGAACGCACGTCATTTATATTTAATGTCGCAATACGGTTCGCATGGCGTTGAATCCCACTCTGTCGAGGCGCAACAACATCTCCCTGCATCGGCGCTGGGGGCTGAGTTAGAAGACTTTCTCTCGCCCCTCTCCCTTCACCTTCAGCAATTATTAGGCCGTCTTCGTGAGTGCCGGCTGCCTCTGTATGACGTCCGGCGCCTCCTCAATATCGTCATACCACATCTTTGCAGGCAGTGATATATTCGTGTCCATAGCCACAGCATCTGCGTCTGGAGAGCCAAACGGTTATGATTCCTCTTCAGCATCACCAGGTCCCGGTACCGTCATTGTGACTGACCGCTGCGGGTCTGATCGAACAGTTTCCATTGCTTCATCCTGTTTCGTAGAGGCTGGTGTGTCGGCTTGGTCCACAGGCACATCGTCGTCGGGGCAAGGGGAGTCATCCCGAGGAGATGTCGTGCGACGCCGCCGTTTCCTCCTTTTCGGGGAATGCTGTTTGCGTGATCTTCCTTCCGTGTCCTCAGATTGTAGGGAATCACGGCTGCCCGACAGAAAAGCATCCGTAGGAACTGGAAGTGTTTCGAATCCCATCGTTGTACTTGGCGGGAGTTCGGTCGAAACTGATGTTGTCGTCACAGAGTGCGTTCCAGACGGAACAGCATCCGTAGTGGCTGGAACTGCTTCGTGTACTATCGGTGTGCTTGGTGGGAGTTCGGTCTCATCGTTGTCGCCGTAGATTGTATGCTCGATGGAGCAGCAGTCTCTGTCATCCCGACGTCTGCTACAAGGTTTCGGAGAGTGCCATCGTGATCTTCCACCGGGGCGGTATCCTTACGGTCATCAGCGGACGCAGTGAGAGCTTTGGCATAGGTGATCGGTAGTACTGTCATCGCCGGCGACGACTCCCACACATCTGAAGGCAGTTGCGTAATCCGCCGTTGCATACAGTTCGACCTGAGGTGTCCCACCTCGCCAAAGCCAGAACATGTACGTGGTTGACCATCGTAAATCACCACCGCCCGACAACCACCAATTGTCAGATAGGACGGTACATGCTTCTGAAGATCAATAGTGATCTGTCGCACTCCGTTAAGAACGGGGTACGTGGCGAATTGTGTCCAGTGTTCTGCTGTGTGACCATGTACCGTGCCGTATGGCTTAAAAGCCTCGATAACTTCGTTAGCCGGGAGCTCAAATGGCAGCTCAAAAACACGTATTGTCCGTACACCCAGACCAGCATGTTCTACAGTTACCGTGCCGACATTCCTGTCACTATGGCAAAATCGGAGACCTGCTTTTGTCGCCTGTAGAATCCTCTCACACGCCGCGTCATTTACCATCTTAACATACACCGTGGGACTAATGATGGACAGGTGAATTCCGACAATATCGGTTGGCGGTATCTTGACATCCCCTCGAATGAATCGTTCCACTGCTAAAGCCTGTGGTCGTTCTTAGTCTTTGCAGAAAGTGAATCGTAATGTAGTTTTCTTGTACTCGTTCGCCATGATCGTTGTTACTAGCCCGCGCGCAGACTAAGTCCACAAGTAAACAAACACTCGCACACGCCGCACAGGCGGAAGTATCGAACCTCCGCTTCGCACGGCCGCTAGCGACGAACTGACCACTCAGCTACCGAGGGCGGACCAAATGTGTAATTCTGACACATTAATAAGCGATGTAACTGCCAGAATGTTGAATGCAAGCATGCAAACGTGCATGCATTGTGTTGTTCAGGTGCCGTGTGTCAGTTTGTGGGATGGAATTCCATGCCTGTTGCCCTTGGTCGGTCAATACAAGCACAGTTAATGCTGTTTGTGGATTACGATGGACTTGTCGTCCGACGATGCCCCTTATGTGCTCAACTGGAGACAGATCTGATGATCGAGCTGGTTAAGGCAACATGTCGACGCTCTGTAGAGCATTACGGGATACACCAGCTGTATGTGGGAGAACGTTATGTTGTTGGAAAAGTGGTGGTGGTTAGTGTTTAACGTCCCGTCGACAACGAGGTCATTAGAGACGGAGCGCAAGCTCGGGTTAGGGAAGGATTGGGAAGGAAATCGGCCGTGCCCTTTCAAAGGAACCATCCCGGCATTTGCCTGAAACGACTTAGGGAAATCACGGAAAACCTAAATTAGGATGGCCGGAGACGGGATTGAACCGTCGTCCTCCCGAATGCGAGTCCAGTGTGCTAACCACTGCGCCACCTCGCTCGGTTGTGTTGTTGGAAAACACTCCCTGGAATGCTGCTCATGAATGGCAGCACAACAGGCCACATCACCAGACTGACACACGAATTTGCAAGCAGGGTGCGTGGGATAACCACGAGAGTGATCCTGCTGTCATACGAAATCGCAGCCCATGCCCTAACTACACATGTAGATTCAGTGTGTCTAGCACGCAGACAGGTTGGTTGCAGGCCCTCAACTGGCCTCCTCCTAACCAGCACACGGCCATCACCAGCACCGAGGCATAACCAGCTGTGATTATAAGACACAAGAGCCCTCCATCCTGCTCTCCAATGAGCTGTCGCTTGACACCACTGAAGTCACAAATGGTGATACACACTACAGGGCGTCTGGCTCGGAGTTGTCCTCGAAGTAACCGATTTGGAACAGATAGTTGTGTCTGTGTGGTGCCAACCGTTGCTGCAGATGCAGTATGATGCACCAGAGCCATACGCCGAACACGGTGGTCTTCTCTCCCGGTAGTGCCACATGACCATCCGGAGCCCGATCTTCTTGCGACCGTACTTTCTCGTTGACACCGCTGCCAGTACCTACACTCCTATCAAGTCTTTCTGCAGTATCGCAGAAGGAGCACCCAGTTTCTGGTAGCACTATTACACGACCTCGCTCAAATGCAGTGTGGTGTTGGTAATGGCGTCTTTGTCGCTTTAAAGGCATTTTTGACTGTCATCAATGAAACGTCCCCTTTGAAAAATTATACAAGACTGTGCTTAAACTGACACCCAATATTTTTTAGCGCAACGCAATCTGACTTTCAGAAATCCCTACAAAGGAATGGCCCTGACTAACATTAACCTGTACCTTTCACAAATCACTTACCTCACCAAAAATCTTCGTTACTCGAACTACTGCAATACAGCGAGCGCCACTACTGCCAGCTAAATAAAAGATTCAAACTACGGAAGGCACTAACTACTGATAGGCATAGTTAGCAAATGAAAGATTTTAATAGAGAACAAACAATGTATTTACCTTAATAGTGTTGAAAAACCATAATATACATGTTCATGACATCCAGTCTTACAAATTTCCAAACTCCGCCATCTCTCTCCCCACATCCACCACTGCTGGCGGCTCACCTCCAACTGCGCAACGCTACACGCTGTTCACATCCAGCTGCCGCTGCCCAACACTACAATGGCAGACAACAATGCAAACTAGCTACAGACTGCACACAGCACAGCCAGTGATTTTCATACCGAGCGCTACGTAACGTTGCCGATAAGAAAACATAAACAGCCTACTTACATCAACTGACCACGTCCAATCTCAAACGTAAGTAACGCTCACGGCCGTTACAGCGTGTATTTAAAGAAAACTTTTGATTTACCTCCTCATAGTGGTGCTAGTAGGGCCACTCTTATTTGACTGGTGTGAAATCTGAATAGACATTCTGTTTAAGATGTAAAAAGAAGCTTCCAAGTTTCGTTTATATCGTACAACTCCTTCTCGCAGTTGCCATTTTTTTACGCCACTGTACTTTCAACAACTTATCGCAAAAGGACTAAGCTGTATGAGGGCTGCCCGTTACATTCTGTAGGGGATAAAATCTCAAAAAAAAGGATATGGTGAATTGTGGGCCGCCATCAGGTCAAGGGCTGACCAAATGCGGCCCGAAGGCCGCAGTCTGTTCATCCCTGATTTAAAGCATCGGTTTGCCTGCCATAATTTAAAACTGGTTGACTAGGCTGCCGCAGTAAAAGACCTCAGATTTGAAGAATTTAATGCAAGACTGAAGTAAATTGTGTCATAGAAAGAATTACGCACTGGGTGAGATACCTGGACGAAATGGATTTACACTGTCTGGTCACATTAATACCAGCATCTGCCAACAGCCTGAGTAACCACCTTTTGTGAAGCTGTGGAGCCACGCCGACTCCAGTGCCGTGCTAGGTTTCTCGACTGAGGATCCGTGGAACGGACACCACGATCGAGGTTATCCCACAGATTCGCGATTGGATTTGAATTCGGGAAGTTTGATGGCCAGGAGATTACGATAAACACATTCTGATGCTCTTCGAACCACGCACGTATACTGCTGTCTGTGTAATACGTTGCATTGACCTGATGGTGGATGCCATCTTACAAAGGAGAAACAAACTCAATGTCGAGGTGAACTTGATCTGCAAGGATAAATGTATACTTGTCTTGGTCCATTGTGCCTTCCAGAATTACGAGATCACCGAGGGAATGCCACAAAACCATTCCTCGGATCATAACGCTCTCTCCTCCAGTTTGGACCTAACTGGCGGTTGTTGCAGGTTGTTTTCTTTCTGTTAGATGAGGCGTAAAACGTGATTCATCTGAAAAGGCCATCTGTCGGCACTCAATGTGTTGTGACTTGGCAAGACAGCCAAGTCACTATGCGAGGATGCCGAAAAGCACGCGTTAAGCTCACACAGACTGGCGTGAGGTCTGGAACAGTAAAGTAGTTGAGTCTAGTGAGAAAAGAACGTAGTTGCTGGAATACTTAACTTTAATCCATAATTGGTGTACATCGCTCTTGATATCACATAAGTACAATCTCAATATACACTGGTAATGGCGCCTTGCTAGGTCGTAGCAAATGACGTAGCTGAAGGCTATGCTAACTATCGTCTCGGCAAATGAGAGCGTATTTGTCAGTGTAGCATCGCTGGCAAAGTCGGCTGTACAACTGGGGCGAGTGCCAGGAAGTGTCTCTAGACCTGCCGTGTGGCGGCGCTCGGTCTGCAATCACTGACAGTGGCGACACGCGGGTCCGACGTATACTAGCGGACCGCGGCCGATTTAAAAGCTACCACCTAGCAAGTGTGGTGTCTGGCGGTGACACCACACAATGTACGTCCTGTTGCGGTATTGGCGTGCTAATGTCAGCCTTCGTCGCCGATGAGTAGCACTCAGCATGGAAGCATGACGAGGCGCCTGCACGGAGGGCCATGCGCAGCGACGTTCGCTGAGCGGTCGTCGATGAGGCATTTTTGTTAGCCCTTCGGCTCATCTGGTCGATAAGGTGCATGTCTATTTGCTCGTACAAATCTCCACAACTATTTGGCCCGTGGTGCACCCCAGTGGCCTCAGAACAGATTTTCTCATTAGCGGTATGCTTTAACCGAGGCAGCGCGAATAGTTTACAAACTTAACCGTTTCGGAAATACTTCCGCCGCTGGCTTGAAAGCCAATGATCATGCTGTTTTGGACATCAGATAAATCTCAGATAAATCCCTCCGTTCCCGCTTACGGCAACGACTGCACTGTTCCCGCGTCCTTCTTCTTCTTATTTTCTTACTCGTTTTATTCCTTCCTCTTAGGGCTGAAGGCGGGCTGTTCGAGTGCCTTAGGGATTGAGCACTATTCAGCCATGGGGATTTCGCTCTGCTTATTTTTATTATATCTCCCAATTGGGAATTTATTTGCAGGAAATGTAAGGAACACCTCCAGTATTCACCTTACAGCCTGAGGAAAACCTGCAAAACCCGGCCAGAGCTGCTGGTGTTGACATCTTTTTCTTTTCATAGCGCTTCGCTGGGGAATCGATATATTTTGTTGTGGCTTCTCAGCGCTACGGTGTTTCTGCCGCCTTGCACTTCGGACCCGGCCTATCTTCTTTGGGAGCGATAGGGCTGGCGATGGCGTTGTTCTTCTTGTTCCACTCTTCTCGAGCTCTCTCTGGAATTCGAGTCGCTCCGCCTCTTTCTTCCTCCAGAAATCGAGCCAGTTGCGTTGGTACACGTCGCCTCGATCCTCTGGCCTCGGGGCTGTCATGTCCAGCACCTCAGTGTTTACTAAGGTGTCACGCCAAATGACAAACTCCCGAGCTTGTACTTCTTGGTCTTCTTTCTTCGCTGCGACATCGGTCGTTTGTACGGCGCGGTTCGCCACCATTCTCTTCTTTGTTGTGGTCTGCGCTTGCGGCGACCAGGCTTCCGTTTGGGATGCCGCATCGGCGCCCGTTTGCGCGGCACCTGTGATGCACGCGAATTCATTTGCAGTCGGGGACGGAAGCACTCTCTGAGTGTGAGGCAGGCTGCTTCCGCGTGGAGAACCATCCGGAAGCGGGACACAGCTTCTTCCAGGGCGGCGTCGATGTCCACTCGTGGTGCGTCTTGGCTGACTGAGAGAGCGCCGCCTTCAGCCACTGCGGCGTCTTCGTCATCTCGGCGGCCTGGCGCTGACTGCCGTCGCCCGTTTGCGGTCGGCCTGCCCGCCCCTTTACCACTGTCATTGGCGGTGGAGGCGGCCGTCCGCTTAGGGGGACTCACTCCTTCATCACTCTCACTGATGGTGGGGATAGCCGGCCGCCCGGCAGCGGGGTCTTCCTTCGTCGCTGTCGTTGATTGTTGCCGAGTTGTGGTCGCAGGTCTCCTGCGTCTTTTCCTCCGCCGTTTCTTCTTTCCGGCGCCTTCTGCAGTCGCAGGAGTTGCCTGACCCGCCATCCTCTACTGTGTCTTGTTCCTGCTGGCGCTGGGGCCCGTGAGAGCCCTGCATCCCCTAGAGTTGGCCACATGTGGACCGCCGCAGCGGGAGCACGTTGGCGTGTCTTTTCGCGTCCTTGTGCAGGCGTGGCTGTCATGACTGCCAGCATACTTTACACAGATCGCGGGGTTGCGTCAATGTTGTGCCACATGTCCTTCTTGCTGACACTTGAAGCATTCGTATCGAGCTCCGCTGGTAGAGGCGTCACTGTTACTGTGAAGCCCACGAGCTTCTCCAGCTCGAAGATTTCTTATGTGGTCCGCTACTGCTCGCCGAAGGCCGTTTCCACACCCAGGATGAAGAGCGGCGGTCTGTTCCTGTTCGTTCAATTGTGTAGCCTTACAGACACCTTTTCGAACCCTTTCATGTGAAGTTCCTTCTTCACAGTGTCTTCTTTGCACATCGAGAGGTCCCTGACCGTGTTTCTTCATTTCTTCTTCCTTTGTTGCCTCCATGGTGCCCCTTCAGTTGCCGCCTCCGCTGCGACGACGTGCGGCGCAAAATAGCGCTCGAGCTTCTTCGCGTCACACTCGCAGTTTGCTTGCACCACAAGCAGCGAGTCGTCGTCTACGCTCGTCATCTCGACTGTCGCGACTCGCTCAAGTTGGTCGACGACATCAGCCCAGTCTTCGTCCTGTATCGGACGTATACTGGGGGCATCAGAGCTTTCTAGTTGCAGCAGTTCACGACTTTCTTGTAGGCGGCACCGGCGGTAACGTTTGTTCCGCTCTGGCGCGAGTCGTCCTCGTTGCTACTGCGCGAGGTATTATCTCCAGGCGTTGGCTTCCGGGGCTACCCGGGTCTTCATCTGACGTATAGCGGCCGTTCGACCCCTCAGGTCGACTCGCCATGTCATCCGAGTTTTTACGCTCGAAATATTCGGCGGTCTGCGCCGTCGACGCGGACCAATCTCTTTTCTCGATCTTCTTTTTAGTACTTCGCTTGCCCATAATGCTGCGCGTTACGCCGGCACGACAATTTGCTCTCGTTGTTAAAGCAACACGACAATTCTGCATTACCGGCGCGCGCACAGCTTCGGGCAGTCGTTCTTCTCGGCCTTTTTCAGATAGGGAGCGCTTCGCAACACGATGCGCACGTTACCGACGCTCAAGCGGTATTGTTCCCGCGCCGCTGCAGAATATATTGGGGAATCTAGGGTTGCTCAGTCTGAAAATAGAAGTTCAAGCCATGCGGCTACGCCTTCACTAATAAAAATTGACATTAAAACAATAGCTTTTTGGTCGCCTTGTTTTTTTCTGCTTTTAAATGATTAAAAAGACATTGGCTGGATGACAATATTTATTCTTTTTCTTTTTTCTTTTTTTTTAATTTATTTTATTTTATATTTTATTTATTTCTTTATTTTTTTCCATTCGCTCACACATTCACAAGATATATACATTGTACACACTCATACATATTACAGTTAACACATTCTCACACTCATTCATTCACGTTTTTTTAAATAATAAAATAATAATAATAAGTAAATAAATAATAAATACAATAAAAATATTTAAAAAATTTAAGTAAATAAGATAAAATTAAATTAAAATTATTAAAATTATATAAAAATACACTACTGGCCATCAAAATTGCTACACCACGAAGATGACATGCTACAGACGCGAAATTTAACTGACAGGAAGAAGATGCTATGTTATGCAAATGATTAGCTTTTCAGAGCATTCACACAAGGTTGGCGCCGGTGGTGACACCTACAACGTGCTGACATGAGGAAAGTTTCCAACCGATTTCTCATACACAAACAGCAGTTGACCGGCGTTGCCTGGTGAAACGTTGTTGTGATGCCTCGTATAAGGAGGAGAAATGCGTACCATAACGTTTCCGACTTTGATAAAGGTCGGATTATAGCATATCGCGATTGCAGTTTATCGTATCGCGACATTGCTGCTCGCGTTGGTCGAGATCCAATGACTGTTAGCAGAATATGGAATCGGTGGGTTCAGGAGGGTAATACGGAACGCCGTGCTGGATCCCAACGGCCTCGTATTACTAGCAGTCGAGATGACAGGCATCTTATCCTCACGGCTGTAACGGATCGTGCAGCCACGTCTCGATCCCTGAGTCAACAGATGGGGACGTTTGCAAGGCAACACCCATCTGCACGAACAGTTCGACGACGTTTGCAGCAGCATGGACTATCAGCTCGGAGACCATGGATGCGGTTACCCTTGACGCGGTATCACACACAGGAGCGCCTGCGATGGTGTACTCAACGACGAACCTGGGTGCACGAATGGCAAAACGTCATTTTCTCGGATGAATCCAGTTTCTGTTTACAGCATCATGATGGTCGCATCCGTGTTTGGCGACATCGCGGTGAACGCACATTGGAAGCGTGTATTCGTCATCGCCACACTGGCGTATCACGCGGCATGATGGTATGGGGTGCCATTGGTTACACGTCTTGGTCACCTCTTCTTTGCATTGAAGGCACTTTGAACAGTGGACGATACTTTTGAGATGTGTTACGACCCGTGGCTCTACCCATCATTCGATCCCTGCGAAACCCTACTTTTCAGCAGGATAATTCACGACCGCATGTTGCAGGTCCTGTACGGGCCTTTCTGGATACAGAAAACGTTCGACTGCTGCCCTGGCCAGCACATTCTCCAGATCTCTCACCGATTGAAAACGTCTGGTCAATGGTGGCTGAGCAACTGGCTCGTCACAATACGCCAGTCACTACTCTAGATGAACTGTGGCATCGTGTTGAAGCTGCATGGGCAGCTGTACCTGTACACGCCATCCAAAGTCTGTTTGATTCAATGCCCAGGCGTATCAAGGCCGTTATTACGGCCGGAGGTGGTTGTTCTGGGTACTGATTTCTCAGGATGTATGCACCCAAATTGCGTGAAAATGTAATCACATGTCAGTTCTAGTATAATATATTTGTCCAATGAATACCCGTTTACCATCTGCATTTCTTCTTGGTGTAGCATTTTTGATGACCAGTAGTGTATATACACAAGATGTGTAGTCTTGATATTCGCGTAGATCGTCAGGGCATCTGGTGGAGGCCAGTGTCCAAGTTCTCGTACAAGTTCGTTATCTGACTGTGAGACGTCCCCTTAGAAAAATTATACAAGACTATGCTTAAACTGACACACAATATTTTTAGCGCAACGCAATCTGACTTTCAATAATCCCTACAAAACAATGGCCCTGACTAACATTAAACTATACTTTTCACAAATCACTTACCTCACAAAAATCTTCATTACTCGAACTACTGCAATACAGCGAGCGCCACTACTGCCAGCTAAATAAAAGATTCAAACTACGGAAGGCACTAACTACTGATAGGGATAGTTAGCAAATGAAAGACATTAATAGAGAACAAACAATGTATTTACCTTAATAGTCATAATATATATAGCAGTTCATGACAAATTACAAAACTCCGCCATCTCTCTCCCCACATCCACCACTGCTGGCGGCTCACCTCCAACTGAGCAACGCTACGCGCTGTTCACATCCAGCTGCCGCTGCCTAACACTACAATGGCAGACAACAATGCAAACCAGCCACAGGCTGCACACAGCACAGCCAGTGATTTTCATACAGAGCGCTACGTAACGTTGCCAATAAGAAAACATAAACAGCCTACTTACATAGCCCCCATGCTCCCCACAAAAAAATTTTACAAAATATTTTTGGGCAGTGGCCAATAATGATTTGAAAAAATTTTTCATAATTACAATAACAAAGATATCAAATGCACACACTTATTTATACAATGCTGGTCAAAAGCTAAAATTTTCTCACAGTCCATAAAGACAGTCCAGATTGTTCATCACAGTAAAATTTCAGTGGTTTTTTTTTCTAAGTCTGAGCAGTAAAAGACAATGCATACGGGAGTAGTGGATTTCCATGGAGTCTTGAAGAAGCAGTGTTGTCCTTCCAACGGAAAGACAGTGCTGACTCTTGACATGCTGACAGGTAATGGGCCACAACAAAGCAAACCCACAGCAGAGTCAGTCGAAGTTTTGAAGAATATTGGTAGGTAGGTCATCACAGAGCAGACCCTCTGTAGTCCTGGTAGAGAGTATGGTATTGGTGGGCCACCAGAGGTGCAGACCCACTGCAGTCCTTGTAGAAAGTGTGGACAGGCCCACTGTAGTCCTGGTAGAGATGACCAGCAGCCATCTGTTGTGACTGTGCGGTTGCACAATCATCATCGAAAAGTCTTGCAGAGAATATAGCAAGTCCATAACCACCACTTGTGCACTCACAAAGTTTTTGGAATTGTCCTTAGAACCAGCAATGCTGTTATCCAGTCCCTTGCTGAATTCTCAACACACATGTAAACACTAAGAGCCCCAACTTCACACATATTGTCCATATACTATGACCAACAGAAACGTGTGCAGTGAAATGTAACTTACAAGTTACTTAATTAGATGAACTGGTGTCAATTACAATTTTATAACATAAAAATACAATGACAAAGGTACAAAATACATCATTAAAGAACATAACAATACAGATAACATTTGTAGTACAGGTTTTACAACAGAATAGAAATAAACATATACATCAGTGTTACAGGAATTATGACATAAGTACATACATAAAAGATCAGAATAACTTGCGGAACATCAACTTCACACATGAGCATTAAAACAAAACAGAATAAATAATGTCTCAACATTTTTACAAAGTAAATAACATAGAAAAATTCTACAACATAGCTCTCATCAGCTAAACACATAAAGACAGGAAAAACACAAATACACAAGGGTACACAAACATATAGAGGGATGACACAAAAGGAAAGGACAGGGTTTGTTTTACTGCAGTATTTTGCACGGAGATCTCCCTTCGTTCATCATTATTCCCAAAAGTCCTATTTAAGCCTGCTTTCTTTATTCTGTCCACATCCTCTGTCAAAAATAGTTTTTCTCCACTGTACAGTATCCTTTTTTTTTTTTTTTTGCCCAAACCATTTTCATATAGCTTCTCAATACATTTCTTCCAAGTCATCATAGTTAGTTTCTTATATAGTCTACCCCTCTTAAGCTAACTTAAATCTACTGAGCTCAGATATATATACCAAGGAACGAGGCAATGCAGCATCACATAAAACAATTAATATAAACAGCAATGAAAAAAAACGCAGATTTGCGAAGCAAGCAGAATTAAGAAATTAGCAAAGCAATTGTAATATTACAACTAATCTAAGGCAATGTGCAGCAAATAATAAAAATAAATCATTAGTAAAACTGGCTTAACAAAATAATACAGAGTCAAATTCAATAACACTATGCCTGGCAAACAGCAGCAACTTATACCTAAATATGGCATAGCTCAAGCAGAAAAAAATATTACAGTAAAAACAACAATGCAGAAAAGGGAAATGCATATTCACATCTCAATGTCTATGTAATTAAAGTGGTGCACCATAAAACTTATTGTAAAAAAAAATATTACCATGTACTTGAAAAGAAAATTATGTGTCCAGTTACTGTTACTAGTCCCTTCTTATTGTTCTTTCCTTTCCAAGTGCTCCTTTTTTAAAGAATGTGGATCATAAAATAATTATTTAATAGATCTGTTGACGGAAAGTGTTCACATTAGCAAATGCATTTAATTTTATTTTATGAAACCAATGCTGCAAGACAGCTGGAAACCAGATATTAAACAACATGAGCAATCTCTCAACTACAAAGACAATAGATGTAAAATGTTTCTAATCATTTCATTAGGCATTTTAGTAAATATCATAAATTACGAGCTCCACAGTATGCTTTCAACAAGGAAATGTCAATAGCGAGGACGATGGCCTCCCCTTTCTTTTTTTCTACCTGTGCCTCTGAGAGGCACTAATGGCTTTTTTCCAGCGACACACAGCTGGCCGCTCAAGACGCATTACGTGAAGGTCACTTACCTTTCTTACTGAAATATTTACGGCAGCAGTTTCTGCTACAGTGGCAGTCTCATATAAAAATTTCACAGGTCGAGAATTTACGTTGCAAATGTGTAGAAACAAAATCTTATGAATATAACAGTGTCCAAAAAATTTTCGTCAGCATTGTGATACATTCACGCATTTACACACATTTCATAACTCTTAAAGTACGTTTCTTAGTTTCTAACATCCTTTTTCACAAGTCAAGAGACCCTAACTTCTATTCATTATTCATATACATATAAACATGTAATCACATTCCTCATACACTCCTGGAAATTGAAATAAGAACACCGTGAATTCATTGTCCCAGGAAGGGGAAACTTTATTGACACATTCCTGGGGTCAGATACATCACATGATCACACTGACAGAACCACAGGCACATAGACACAGGCAACAGAGCATGCACAATGTCGGCACTAGTACAGTGTATATCCACCTTTCGCAGCAATGCAGGCTGCTATTCTCCCATGGAGACGATCGTAGAGATGCTGGATGTAGTCCTGTGGAACGGCTTGCCATGCCATTTCCACCTGGCGCCTCAGTTGGACCAGCGTTCGTGCTGGACGTGCAGACCGCGTGAGACGACGCTTCATCCAGTCCCAAACATGCTCAATGGGGGACAGATCCGGAGATCTTGCTGGCCAGGGTAGTTAACTTACACCTTCTAGAGCACGTTGGGTGGCACGGGATACATGCGGACGTGCATTGTCCTGTTGGAACAGCAAGTTCCCTTGCCGGTCTAGGAATGGTAGAACGATGGGTTCGATGACGGTTTGGATGTACCGTGCACTATTCAGTGTTCCCTCGACGATCACCAGTGTTGTACGGCCAGTGTAGGAGATCGCTCCCCACACCATGATGCCGGGTGTTGGCCCTGTGTGCCTCGGTCGTATGCAGTCCTGATTGTGGCGCTCACCTGCACGGCGCCAAACACGCATACGACCATCATTGGCACCAAGGCAGAAGCGACTCTCATCGCTGAAGACGACACGTCTCCATTCGTCCCTCCATTCACGCCTGTCGCGACACCACTGGAGGCGGGCTGCACGATGTTGAGGCGTGAGCGGAAGACGGCCTAATGGTGTGCGGGACCGTAGCCCAGCTTCATGGAGACGGTTGCGAATGGTCCTCGCCGATACCCCAGGAGCAACAGTGTCCCTAATTTGCTGGGAAGTGGCGGTGCGGTCCCCTACGGCACTGCGTAGGATCCTACGGTCTTGGCGTGCATCCGTGCGTCGCTGCGGTCCGGTCCCAGGTCGACGGGCACGTGCACCTTCCGCCGACCACTGGCGACAACATCGATGTACTGTGGAGACCTCACGCCCCACGTGTTGAGCAATTCGGCGGTACGTCCACCCGGCCTACCGCATGCCCACTATACGCCCTCGCTCAAAGTCGTCAACTGCACATACGGTTCACGTCCACGCTGTCGCGGCATGCTACCAGTGTTAAAGACTGCGATGGAGCTCCGTATGCCACGGCAAACTGGCTGACACTGACGGCGGCGGTGCACAAATGCTGCGCAGCTAGCGCCATTCGACGGCCAACACCGCGGTTCCTGGTTTGTCCGCTGTGCCGTGCGTGTGATCATTGCTTGTACAGCCCTCTCGCAGTGTCCGGAGCAAGTATGGTGGGTCTGACACACCGGTGTCAATGTGTTCTTTTTTCCATTTCCAGGAGTGTATATGGTAGCATCATCTTATTGACATAAACATACCTCAACAGCTTAATACACATCGTCGTCGTAAAAATAACATCATAACACCTCAGTCAAATCTCGAAAACGTCGTAGCTTTCTGCAATAATGTCAAAACCTAAAAAAGATTCTCTGCTCATTTCAGTAGTGTCATCTACCTCAAACGTACTTTAAAATCATTCTCCCTTACCAAATACATAATTCAAAGCTCTCATAGTATCACAATGGGGCCAAAAAAATATGAACAGTTTACAAAGTACAGACAAAATACAATTTCGTAAGTGTGAAGTTATCCAACGGTGTAATCACGTAAACATCTGTCACTGACGTAGAAAAAAAAAATGTTTTTCTCTCAGTTGAATGATCAGATAGCTGTGTAATTTATGTATTAGAGAAATATGGTACCGATGTGTAAAGTTGTATAAGCAAATACCATATTAGCTAGGGCTCCTTGTGCTTGCCAAACACATGATACACAAAGTAGGCGTGTACCCCCCTGAGGATTATTGTAATTATACCCTCAGGTGTTACAGATTACAAGAATGGAATGAAATGTATTACGGAAAACCTTTGTATCATTGTACTTCAAATATCTTTAAAAATAAATGTTTTAAGTACAAAATTAATCACTCAAATACGTGTCCTGTAGCGCTAAATGTGCGTCTTGCTGTAAGATCATCTCTGTGGAAGTCTCGCAGTTATTGTCCTCCGAAAGCTAAGTTCTGCAGAAGTCAATGTACTTACCTCATGATAAACAAAAGTGAAATGCATTGCGTATAGATTTCTTAGTTATTACGCTTATTGTTGTGATGATGAAAGTACTGTGCTGTAACGTATTATTGTGCTACAGAAAAGGCTGTCTCCTTGTAGCTATGCCACGAAACTTACTACTAAAACATGTTTTGCTTTCCAGAAGAATTCAGAAAAACCGTGCAGATATAAAACAGATACTCCACAAAAGCAACAATGTAAATTGTGTCACACATTAGTAACGTCGTGATATAATCGTGTAGCTGTCAAAGAAACCAAATACTAAGTCATCTTTAATCTCGCAGAAAGTACTTTAAATCCCAAATGTATTTTCCCGTAAACCAAAATGTTGCATTAAAATCTCATTAGCAGTACTGGTAAATGTTCTAATCGTGCAACTAACAAGCAAGAATGTACACACACAATAACACTGTGTCGTCTGTTCGCAATAACAATGCATTCGTAATTTCTGTTTGAATAAGTTCTCTTGGTTCTTGACTGGATATTTAACTTTAAACATTGTTGCATGGTAACAATTTCTCAGTGTGACAAATTGTACAAGTAGCGTGAAGTGAAAATTGCAAAGACTAAATTAAAAAGCAGATTATCTGTCAATAAATGGTTTTACATGTGAAATGTGGTGTAAACCTTTGTTCTTCTCAGTACGCAGAGTTTCAACTTGAATGCAATTATCATGCAGTATTAGTCCGTAAAGAATACAGGAATTTTGCTCAAGGTTAGCATCTATGTTATTTTTCTCTGAGCCAGCCGGCGCACGCGGCTGCCTGCGGTGTGACACATTGTCTGTTTCTTTGTTGGCGCGCGTCATTACTGGGATTAGGAGGCCTAACTTCCACAAATTCGCCTTGCCGAGAGGGCCCAGCTCTGTTTAAAGCTCGCCAGTTCTGATGAAATTCACGTCTGTCGTTTTGTCGGTAGTTTACATAGTTTCTTGTTTGTCGGTCATGTGGTGGAGAATTTCTCCCTGAGTCGTAACTGCGCGCTGGACCGTTGCGTCTAAAGTTATTCTGTCTCCCTTGATAATAATTGTTTTGGTTCCCATATTGTCTGTTTCTCTGATTGTCTCTGTGATAGTCATTACCGCGGAGAGATGATCTTTCCCTGTAATTATTACTACTCTGCCAACGGTTGTCATACGGGTGATGTCTGTTTTGGTCACGATTTGTGTTGTGAGAATAGCCTTGTCGTGTCCAGTTATTATTTCTGTCGTCACGGAATTGTGAGGGATGTGCCCTGTAGTGATTGTTTTCCTGTTTTCGCATCCTGCGACTGTCTGTGTCAATTTCTAATTCTTGTAAGAGTCCCTGAAAAGCTTCAATGTCGTCTTTGCAACGTCCTGCTAAAATAATATGTTGTAAATGTTCAGGTAATTTGATTAAGCAAGTGCGGATGAGTTCTGAGGGGCTGTATGGGTTTGACAGGTACTGATTCTTGTGCAACATGTCTTCAAAATATTTGACAAGACAGGAAAATTCAGATTGTTCAAAGTGTTTCATCATTATGATGCCATGTTTTACTCGATCTTGTGTAGCTTGAGACCAATACGCTGAGAGGAAGGCATGATAAAATTCTCCTTCACTGTGACAATCGTGAATGACCGATCGCATTCTTACAGCTGGTTCATTCTCCAAGTAGCCACACATAAATTCTAATCTGTGTTCTAGTGACCAGTTGGGAGGAAAACAATGAGAGAATTGATGGAGCCACGCTTGTGGATGAATGTCGTTGGCAGAATTCTTAAATGTTTTGAATTTACGTGTAGTAATGAACAGCTTATAGTCAAAATCATCATGTCGGCGAGTCGCATGTCGGTCATTGTTACGTCGTGTCGGCGGTTCCATCTCAAAATTCGGTGCACATTGCCAATTTCTTTCATAACTTCCGAAATGCCCTGTGTTATTATTTTGTGGCTGTTCCGTATTTCTATGTCCCTCTTCCCGTATTGGAGCGCGAGTGGCCTCTGAAATACGTAATTCATGTATTACCTGTGTCAGCTGATCTTGTACTTCCCGGATTTCTCTTTGGTGTTGCGTGTTAATTTGATTCTGATTTTGTTTGAATTTCCTAATTTGTTCGCACTCTTCTGTGTCAGTGATGGCTACAGGTCTTGTGTCATTCAGATCATCATCTACCTTTGTAGATAAGTTAGTGACCTGATCCGAAAGTTCGGCTACTTTCTCCGATAGTGAACACATTTCCTCAGTGTGTCTTTCTACTGTGTCCTTTAAGTTTTCCTGAGATTTTGCAAGTTGCGAAACCGAATCGGTAGATGCAACTGAGTCCATTTTAGCTTGCAAGGTCTCATGATTTTCGTGAACAATGGTTTGCAGTTCTTTTATGGCTGCTTCGTGATTCTGTAATGCATTTTCATGCCGCCAAAAAAATAGGTTGAAAATGCTCACAAATTTGTGTTTTTACGTCATTACAGACTTTTTGACATTTCGATTCAATGTTATGTAACTCAGTAGTTAAATCCTCACGTGTTTGTTCAAGTGTGGTGTGAAGATTTTGTTCCATTGCGTCTAACTGTTGCTGTGTTTGTCTCTGGTGTTGTTCGATTGTGTCTAACTTTTGAAGATTTTGTCCCATTTGTTTCTGATTTTGTTCAAGCGTTGTGTCTAACTTTTGTAGCCTTTGTCCCATTTGTCTCTGATTTTGTTCCATTTGTTGCATTAATTGCAATAATAATGTATTAGTGTCTGGAATCTGTTTCTCTATGCTTTTTGGCAGTGCATTTTCACCGGCAACATTCACATTTTGACAAGCAGAAAATGTGTCTTGACTCATTTGAGAAAACCGTGAGAACCCAAAACTGAAGTCTACAGTATTTGCAAAATTGTGTCCTATCATTTCGGATTCCTGAGGCGAGCTGTTGCCGAGCGATCGATCGATAATGCTTCCCTGTTCACTAATTGTTTCACTGCCTACGCCATTGTTTGCCGCCCGCTCCATTTCCCTATGCACAGTTACCAAATTACTATGTTGAACATTAGTTAATTCATTACATGGTGGCGCTAACACACTACTTTCGTCTTCACTGTCATTTCTCAGTTTACTTTGGAGCCTAGTGTTACGTTTTTCACACGCCATTATTGTCACAATATTTCACACGATAACACAGAAAAGCACAATTTGAAGAGCAAAAATAAGAGAACACATTAACATAGCACTGAAAATAATATCTAGTTAATTGCAAGCGTAGCTGCGAAATACTTGGTGCAAATCTACCTGCATGCCACAACTGTTTTACTGTACAACAATGAAAGACTGCAACTACAAAGGAGATTCTCTCTACAATTACGCGCTAGCAATAAACAAAATCTACACTAATTACACAAACTACAAGAAAAAATCAGAAGATTCCAGTGAGGTATCCTCGGCTAAGGGTCGACATATGAAACGTCACCTTAGAAAAATTATACAAGACTGACACACAATATTTTTAGCGCAACGCAATCTGACTTTCAATAATCCCTACAAAACAATGGCCCTGACTAACATTAAACTATACTTTTCACAAATCACTTACCTCACAAAAATCTTCATTACTCGAACTACTGCAATACAGCGAGCGCCACTACTGCCAGCTAAATAAAAGATTCAAACTACGGAAGGCACTAACTACTGATAGGGATAGTTAGCAAATGAAAGACATTAATAGAGAACAAACAATGTATTTACCTTAATAGTCATAATATATATAGCAGTTCATGACAAATTACAAAACTCCGCCATCTCTCTCCCCACATCCACCACTGCTGGCGGCTCACCTCCAACTGAGCAACGCTACGCGCTGTTCACATCCAGCTGCCGCTGCCTAACACTACAATGGCAGACAACAATGCAAACCAGCCACAGGCTGCACACAGCACAGCCAGTGATTTTCATACAGAGCGCTACGTAACGTTGCCAATAAGAAAACATAAGCAGCCTACTTACAACTGTTTTGTGTTTTCGTGAAAGGTTTTGGCAGTGGTTCTGAATCGGTCCCTCAAATAGGGTACCCCTGCGAGTTGGTGAAGTTCGTTTGTTTGGGAACCGGTATGGCAGGTGGAGTGCCCTTTTCAGAGCACGGTTCTGAATTCTTTGTAGCCGTTGTATGTGGGTTGGAGCAGCATTGCCCCACACAACAGCGGCGTAGTCCAAGATTGGTCGCACCAATGTAAGGTACAGTATAGCCCCCAGTCTTGATGGTAGTGTTGACGATGGATTTAATAGTGGGTAAAGCTGTACCATTCATCTCCTGGCTTTCTCTCGAGTATTTTATATATGAGGTTGCCATGTCAATCGCCTATCAAGGGTCACACCCAAGTATTTAGCTGTTTTTGACCATGGAACTGGGGTGCCCCTTATCTCAATGTGCTGGATGTTAGGCGGGAGTGGTCTTCTACAAATAGCTATTGCCTGCGTCTTCATGGCATTGAAAGACAATCGCCATTTCGTCGCCCATTCACTCAGCTTATTACATGCTTGTTGCAGTCTTGCCTGGAGGTGTGCAGCATTCATACTTCGGGAGTAGATGGCTGTATCATCGGCATACAAAGATAGGTGAGTTCTGGCCGTCGATGGTAGGTCGGATGTTTACAAGATGTATAACAGTGGTCCCAGTACACTGCCCTGAGGTACTCCTGCTTTGATGGGTCTGGTGGACGATGTACGATCTTGAGTGCGGACATGAAATGTCCGATTTTCAAGATAGCTCTTCAGGAGTGTTGCGTGTGACACGGGGACCCCTATATCTAGGAGTTTATACAGGAGTCCCTCGTGCCACACGCAATCAAAGGCACGAGAGACATCCAGAAATACAGCCCCGAAGAATTCCTTCCTTTCCATGGCTCCAAATGCTTCCTCAACTAGGCGTAGTAGCTGCTGAGTGGTGGAGAGGCCTCTGCGAAAGCCGAACTGGACGTCTGGTATCTGGTGCTCTGCTTCCACATGCTGCTGAAGTCTCTTTATATCTAAACGTTCAAAAAGTTTCGATATGGCAGGTACAAGACTGATTGGTCTATAGCTAGCAGGTGATCGAGGGTCCTTTCCTGCCTTCGGTATGGCGACGACCTCAGCATGTTTCCATGTGAGGGGGAAGTCGCCAGTTGTCAGGATCTCATTGAACGCGGCCGCTATTAATGGTACTGCGGTAGGTGGTAGTTGTTTCAACAGTTCATTTGTTATAAGGTCTGGTCCTCCAGACCTTTTTCCCATTTAGTTGTTCGAGCTGTTTTGTAACGTCTGCTGTGGAAATCGGTTGAATGTGGTCATCTTCGGCTCGATTGGCGAGGAATCTTGGAAGCCTCTCGTTGGCTAGGCCAATGTGGGCTGTGTCGGCGGGGTCATTCATCGGCGTGAAGTTTTTCGCGAATACGTCTGCCAAAGCATTAGCTTTGGAATTTAGTTCGCTAATTATATTGTTGCCCACGTGTAGTGGGGGTAACTTCTGTCCGTTGCTTAATAGAGACTTCGTAATCTTCGAGGCTGATTGATCTTGTAGCTGTAGCAGTGCCACCTTATCTGCCCAAACTTGATTCTTATGCTTTTCTACTTCTGCCTTTATTTCTCGTTGCATTCGATTTACTAGGCGCTTTGTGGCTGGACTGCACGTTGCCTGCCATTCTCTGAATGCGCGGTTTTTTCTCCTGATGGCTGCTATGATGAGTGGAGGCAGTTCATAAGTTTTTGGTCGAGTAGGCCGTCTCGGAGGCGTGGCTTCTGTTGCAGCATCTAATGCTTTAGATGTTAGGTATAATAGAGTGGATTCTGCTCCTGCTGTCTCTGGGTCTGGTGTGTCCAGAAGGTCTCTTTCAAGCAGTTGGCGATATGTTTCCCAGCTGATTCCTCGAATATCAAGATGGTGCCTTGGCGGTTTATTGATGCCGACGAAGTCGACATCAAAGATGACAGGATCGTGATCTGATGTAAGGGCCCTTCTGGTAGTGGCAGTAACATCATTGGGAAATCCCTTAATGATGGCTATATGCAGCACGTCACTATGGCCTCTGTTCGGAAAACATGTGGGGTCGTATGGTCCCACAATGATGGCGTGATTTCTTTCTGCAACTCGTAGGGGACGACGTCCACTGATGTTAGTGTTGCGGCTGTTCCAGTTGGTATTTTTGTCAATAAGGTAGCCAGCTAGAAAAAGATTTCCTTGTTGTGACAGGAACGCCTCAAAGTCTGCTTCTTCTAGATGGCCACGGGGGGGGGGGGGGGGGGCTGTACACTGCAATGAATTGTATGCGGCTTCTTGATGTTTGGACTGCTGCAACCGATGTGGCTTCTACTGTGGCTAATGCTGGGAGTGGCAGTTGGTGATGCATCAAGGAGTTCCTTACGTATACTGCTGTTCCTCCACCAGCAGTCGGCCGGTCCGTCCGGAAACAGCTGTAGTTGGCGACTCGTACGTGGATGTCGGGTTTCAAGTGAGTCTCGGTGACCAGGCACACGTCGATTCTTTCATCTTGAAGAAATTGACGGAACTCTCCTACTTGATTGCGAATTCCATTGGCGTTCCACGTGCACACAGTTAGTCCAAACCTAGCTGCCATATTGAGTGGTGGAGGTTGGCTTTGGAATGGCCTGTACGGCAACTTGAACTGCAGCAGAAATCTGTTGTGGAATAGCGGCCATAATAGCGTGAAGGACATCAGTGTTAGCTTTCGTTATGACTTGCATGACTGAGGTCAGATTGGACTCTTGCAGGGGAGTCTTGTGTTGTGCCTGAGTTGTTCCCGCGTCCGCACGAAACGCTTTATATACCCTTACTAGTGCTGCCACAGGCGGCCTCTGAATGGTTACTGCCCGTTCACGTCGAACACAGGCGGCCCTCACATTAATGTGTCTGGACCGTATACGTATTTTCGAAACTTCGACTACGTCTACTGCGCCACAAGCCATTTTACGGTGTGCGGCAGAGGGTACTTCCGGCACCACTTCCGGCACCATTGTCTTTCCCCCCTTCCTTGCAGCATTTGCAAATAGCATAAGGGAAAAAGGATTGACAATGAACCACAGAATGAGCTCTAATTTCTCGTTATGTTCACTTCTTTAGACGTATTTGGGAGGGATAATGTGTAGGTCTACTCTTTCTGGAAGTTTAACTGTAAACCTCTCTTATAGTGTACGCCATCGGAGACCGTTAAGTGTCTTCGTAACGCTCTCGCACCGATTACGTCTTAGGTCCAACTTGATAAAGGACCCAGACTGATGAACAACACTCAAGACTCTGCCAATCGAGGAGTGTTCTGTAAGCCACTTCTTTCATAGATGAATTACATTTCTTGAAGGTTCTCCCAATGGATCTCAAACGCACAGCCACTTTTCCTAAAATTTATTATATGTGGTCATTTCTCTTTACATCTCTCCGGCTAGTTATCCCTAGGTATCTACATTTAATCAACATGATTAAGAGTGCGACATTGGGTTCATGCAACTGCCTTCAAGCTCTTTCTCAACCGTCCACGATTTTACGGTAGATACAATTTCCAGGATTTGCTGCCTATATTGTAATCAAACAGTAGTGTATCTCTTTGCTTACTAATGCGCAATGCGTTACATTTACGTTATTTCAGGTTGAACTAAAGCTTTACTGTATCCACGCCCATTAATAAATAAAATTTCACTGATTTTAAGAGCACTAAGGATCGGTGCACTCTTCTTTCCGATGGTTATAAAATAAAGTTTGTCCACCATTCACAAAATCTAAGGGAATACAAGGGATTTCGTAGAACATGTTGTCTGTTGGAGGGAAGAAGAATATCAAAGGCAGCTTACATTGTAATTTCTGCCAGTTTTGGAGGCAAAAAAATGTAATAAAGAATTCAAGGTGTATTTTGTGAAAGATAGAAAAATTATTTAGTGCAGTCAAAATATAATGCTATGTTATGTCTCCAAACGTCGCTTCAGTCTTGGAGTCCATGGAGGAATAATGCCATGATGTCTGCCTCTAACCTTTTTAAGCTCATGGCAGAATTATTTTTGAACAGTAAGGTTACCATCAAGACAGTTTAACATTTTGATATTACTTCAGTTTCCTCGTGATGTTTATATACTTGGTATTTACCACATATACCCGGACCTGCTTGTGCTTGTTAGGAAACGAACAAGTTCTGTATCTTTAGGCCCGTCAAAGCATGAGCAAATATTATTCTTTTGTTCGAGACTAATAAAATGCGAATTGGAACTCCAGTAACAAAATTCCAGAGATTCTTCAGAGATATTTTTTTTTGTATATGTGAGAATTGTGGTCTGCAATGCAGGGTAATAATGTGATTTATTCAGTTTGTTACTCTTGTTACCTGTGTTCCTGTGAAAATATTTTCACAACAGTAAAAGTGGCTGTAAAAAGCAATTACCAAAGCAGAAGGATTCGTTTTCTCGTGGGCGCTGATGTACAGATGCAAAAGTATTGTGACGTGGTTTGTCGTCGTGCGGGAGCAGTTGAGCATAGCATCTTTGCGCCACTTCGTTATTTGATTCCATTGATTCAACGAACCCATTAACTAGGAGAATATGGTCCGCTTTTTCATAAGCAAACTTAGCTATACTTCTGTGCATCACACAATACGTTTACATGCAACATGTCTTACGGATGAAGAAAACTAAATTTCAGAAACCGTTTTTCGTTGTGTTTGTATATTAAGGTCTGAAGCGGATTTACTAGCCCAGTTAAACATGGCGTCTGAGAAGCAGCTGTTCCAGTTTCTGATTTAGTCGGCACAATCGCTATTTATCTTCACGACCCGCCAGGTTAGCCGAGCGCGCTAACGCGCTACTCCCTGGACTCGGGTAGGCGCGCCGGCCCCGGATCGAATGCGCCCGGCTGATTAACGACGAGGGCCGGTCTGCCAGCCAGCCTGGATGTGGTTCTTAGGCGGTTTTCCACATCCCCCTAGGTGAATACCGGGCTGGTTCCCACGTCCCGCCTCAGTTACACGGCTCGCAGATATCTGAACACTTTCGCACTATTCCATGGATTACACTAGTCGCAGACATTTGTACACTAATTCCTTCCCGGGGGGTACGGGGTGGAGCAGGAAGGGCATCCAGTCACCACTTCAACTAACATTGCCACATCCAATTAACCATACCGACCCTGCGTATCCGCGGGAAAAACGGCACAAGCAAGAGAAAAGAATCGCTATTTCTCTTCAGGTAAATATTAGAAGTAGATAGATTCATACCGATTTTAGTATCACTACACAATAAGTAAGGAGTATATAGAGGGTCTATACAAGGGCGATGTACTTGAGGACAATATTATGGAAATGGAAGAGGATGTAGATGAAGATGAAATGAGAGATACGATACTGCGTGAAGAGTTTGACAGAGCACTGAAAGACCTGAGTCGAAACAAGGCCCCAGGAGTAGACAACATTCTATTAGAACTACTGACGGCCTTGGGAGAGCCAGTCCTGACAAAACTCTACCATCTGGTGAGCAAAGTGTACGAGACAGGCGAAATACCCTCAGACTTCAAGAAGAATATAATAATTCCAATCCCAAAGAAAGCAGGTGTTGACAGATGTGAAAATTACCGAACTATCAGTTTAATAAGTCACAGCTGCAAAACACTAACACGAATTATTTACAGACGAATGGAAAAACTGGTAGAAGCCGACCTCGGGGAAGATCAGTTTGGATTCCGTAGGAATGTTGGAACACGTGAGGCAATACTGACCTTACGACTTACCTTAGAAGAAAGATTAAGGAAAGGCAAACGTACGTTTCTAGCATTTGCAGATTTAGAGAAAGCTTTTGACAATGTTGACTGGAATACTGTCTTTCAAATTCTAAAGGTGGCAGGGGTAAAATACAGGGAGCGAAAGGCTATTTACAATTTGTACGGAAACCAAATGGCAGTTATAAGAGTCGAGGGGCATGAAAGGGAAGCAGTGGTTGGGAAGGGAGTGAGACAGGGTTGTAGCCTCTCCCAGATGTTATTCAATCTGTATATTGAGCAAGCAGTAAAGGAAACAAAAGAAAAATTCGGAGTAGGTATTTAAATCCAGGGAGAAGAAATAAAAACTTTGAGGTTCGCCGATGACATTGTAATTCTGTCAGAGACAGCAAAGCACTTGGAAGAGCAGTTGAACGGAATGGACAGTGTCTTGAAAGGAGGATATAAGATGAACATCAACAAAAGCAAAAAGAGGATAATGGAATGTAGTCGAATTAAGTCGGGTGATGCTGAGGGAATTAGATTAGGAAATGAGACACTTAAAGTAGTAAAGGAGTTTTGCTATTTGGAGAGCAAAATAACTGATGATGGTCGAAGTAGATAGGATATAAAATGTAGACTGGCAATGGCAAGGAAAGCGTTTCTGAAGAAGAGAAATTTGTTAACATCGAGTATAGATTTAAGTGTCAGGAAGTCGTTTCTGAAAGTATTTGTATGGAGTGTAGCCATGTATGGAAGTGAAACATGGACAATAAATAGTTTGGACAAGAAGAGAATAGAAGCATTAGAAATGTTGTGCTACAGAAAAATGTTGAAGATTAGGTGGGTAGATCACGTAACTAATGTGGAGGTATTGAATAGGATTAGGGAGAAGAGAAGTTTGTGGCACAACTTGACTAGAAGAAGGGATCGGTTGGTAGGACATGTCCTGAGGCATCAAGGGATCACAAATTTAGCATTGGAGGGCAGCGTGGAGGGTAAAAATCGTAGAGGGGGACCAAGAGATGAATACACTAAGCAGATTCAGAGGGATGTAGGTTGCAGTAGGTACTGGAAGATGGAGGAGCTTGCACAGGATAGAATAGCATGGAGAGCTGCACCAAACCAGTCTCAGGACTGAAGACCGCAACAACAACAACACAATAAGTAATTCCGTCCATACTATCAGGATATTTTGAAAACAAGATGTAGCGTGACAACCCAAGTATGTTTCAAAGAGCGTTTGTGCGTTTATATGGGAGCCAAAATCTGTTGTGGGAGTGGAAAATCGGCAGCTAGGAACGGATTCCCAAAAGCGATTTTGGAGTGTTTACGTGGCGAACCAGAGACGGTATGATGAAATCGGTTCTTGAAATCCAGATTTGGGAGCACCCTGTAAACGTTGTATTGATATACAGCTAATATTGCCGAAAAAAACAAAAAAAGAAACACGAGACATAACTGAGCAGTACTGAATGCTAGGCCTGAGTTTTAAGAACAAATGGGACGTTACTGTTGTCAACAGGAACTGCCGTGAGTGAATGGTACAATTTTGTTTCCAAACGAGACGTGCCGCGCATTCCGTTGACAGCTGCACTGTTGGGCAGGTGTTTTTAGTGCAATACATACACAAAAATAAATTGGATGGAGGGGAGGTGCTAAGAAATCGAACGAAATGCAATTACTCTGTAACGAGCCACCGATGAACACTGGCACCTTATGCGAAAGTACCGTAGAACAACGTTCGAGCGTTTTGTCAGTCGAGTCCGGGTTCACGCTGTATTTGCGCGAGCGTAAGACTATCAGGTATTGAGCCGTGCGTGGTACATGTTTCCGCCATCATGTATTTTACACCATGTTTTGAACGTACTTCCACCTCACTACGTAAATTTAAATTGCTGGTGTCACTGAGTTACGGCTTTGCCTGACAGTGAGCGGCGCTAGCAACGCGTATCAATAGTTCCCCTCTCGTAGTATCTTTGATCGACTGCTATTAGTTCCCGGTCGTTGTCTGTCGTAAGCCAGTTCGCGTCGCGAGTTCGGGCTGCGAGTCAGTTGGAACGCGTCTGGAGCGCAGTCCGAACCTGCCAGTCAAAATGGTTCAAATGGCTCTGAGCACTATGGGACTCAACATCTTAGGTCATAAGTCCCCTAGAACTTAGAACTACTTAAACCTAACTAACCTAAGGACATCACACACACCCATGCCCGAGGCAGGATTCGAACCTGCGGCCGCAGCAGTCCCGCGGTTCCGGACTGCAGCGCCAGAACCGCTAGACCACCGCGGCCGGCACGAACCTGCCAGTCGGGGAGTTGAAATGCGACATAAGTGGAGCCGGGTTGGAGCAGTGAGGTCTGCATCGGCATGGCTCGCCCGACCATTGCCACCACGCATCACTTGAGCCTGGACACGGTCATGGTGGATCGTCGGTCGGTCGTCCTACCGGATGATGCGTTTTGGCTCGCCGATCGTTCATGAGTCGGCTGTGTGTGTGTGTGTGTGTGTGTGTGTGTGTGTGTGTGTGTGTGTGCATCGACTCCCGATTTGTCTTCGTGGGTGCT
Source organism: Schistocerca cancellata (assembly GCF_023864275.1). NCBI lineage: Eukaryota > Metazoa > Arthropoda > Insecta > Orthoptera > Acrididae > Schistocerca > Schistocerca cancellata. The sequence continues at coordinate 723,887,619 of NC_064626.1, read as the reverse complement.
TAGTTACTATTGGGTATCGTCCAGGTCTTCGTGCAGGTGTTTGTCAGGTTGTGTGTGTAGTTGGCGTTATTTCCACTGACTACTATTTTAGATGTTGTCGGCATTCTGAGGGTAGTCGTTCGGTTGGTGCGGACCAGGAAGGGTATCTCCTGTGCGACGCAGTCGGCTGGGTTCACTGGCGGTCCCTGCGCAGTGTCGGACCGTGTGTGGAGCTGTCCGATCGCTACGAGCTTCGTGGCTCACCGACCCAGGACGTCAAACTTGAGTGGTGTCTTAAGTACCCAAGCCACGTCTGTTCATATTGTGTCGTTCGTTTCCGTGGTTCAGTATTGGGGAGCTTTTCCTGTGAGCAACACCGAGTGGTTGTAGTGGTGAAATCGAGCCGCCATGCGGTGGAATTAACTATATTGGTTCACTACAATTCAAGTGCATCAGCGGAATTTTCTGTCTTGTAGCGTTAGTGTTTTGGTTACTTGCCTTGGCCACTGACTTAAATTCAGGTAGTGTTCTTGTTTGGTTCAAAAAATGGCTCTGAGCGCTATGGGACTTAACTTCTGAGGTTATCAGTCCCCTAGAACTTAGACCTACTTAAACCTAACTAACCTAAGGACATCACACACATCCATGTCCGAGGCAGGATTCGAACCTGCGACCGTAGCGGTCGCGCGGTTCCAGACTGTAGCACCTAGAACCGCTCGACCACCCCGGCCGGATGTTCTTGTTTGGTGGAGTGAACTATATTACCTTATTTCAAATTCAAGTGTACTAGAGGAATTTTCTGCCGTGTGGCCGTTAGTGTTTCGGTTACCTGCCCTGGCCACTAACGTAATTTCAGGCAATGTCCTTTTCTCATCTGTTGTCGCTGTCCAACACTGTGTGTAGTTTTGGCAGCTTAATACATATTTCATCGTGGATAATCACGTCCGTAACAGTTTGATCTTTGAGTTTTCATGTACCGATTGTAGCTAGCAAGTCGTTTGGTCGGTTGATACGTGACTGTCTCTTGGTTGGGTTACTGACGGATCAAGTGTAGTTGGGCCCTCCACCTGTCTCGCCTAAGTGAACGTTAATGTTTCGAGAGCGGGCCCACCTCCCTGGAGGCGTCTCAGTGCCGTTGTCTATACTGTCCTTTTCATGGGTGTTTAATGGTCTGTTGGTAATCTCTTATAGCCGATGCTTTAAAAGAAAAAAAATTATTGTGTAAATTAAGGGCGTTCAGCGCATATAAGTAAGTTTGAATTCTGGCAAGCGGATATTTTGCTGAAAGTTACTGTTGTTGTCCTATCTTTTGATTTAGTGCGCTGTCAGCCACTTAAAACCTAAAGGTGTAAGGTATTCTTAATTTTTGGAAAATCAATTGTGGGCCTTCAGCCACTTAAAACCTTATTCTTAAATTTAGTTACTGTCGTTGCGCTGTTTTTTTTCCATTTAGTGTGCTTTCGGCCGCTTAAAACTTAAAGGTTAAGGTATTTTTTGATTTTTTTGGAAAATCAACTGTGGGCCTTCAGCCGCTTAAAGCCTTATTCTCAAAATTTCCTATTAAGTGAAAACATTACGGCCTTCTGCCTTAAAAGATTATGGTAATATATTTTCAAATTTTGAAATTCAATAGTGGCCTTCAGCTGTTTGTATTGCACCTTGTACATGTTTGTTCTATCCACTTTTGCCTTGAGGCTTTCAGCCTAGCTGTGATATATATATATATATATATATATATATATATATATATATATATATATATATATATATATATATATATATATATATATATATATGTATGTATGTATATTAATTATTTCATTTGCAATTTTAACTGCGTGTCTTCAGTCATTTGAAATTTATCTTGTTGATTTTTAAGATTTCTTGTTTAGAGGCCCTCTGTCGTGAAAGATTTGGATTTTGAAATTTGTAGTTGTAAAGGTTCGGCTATGAGCCGTTTTGGTTTAAATGTGTTATTAAATTACAGTAAATTAAAATTTTGATGTGAAACCAACTGCCACCCTATTTGGCCCCTTCCACAATCTTAATCACCTGTTCTGCCCAGCGGGTTTAGCGGGCGTTTCAGTTGTGGGACGTTTGCACTCTTTGAATAGAAGGCAACTTGTAGGAGCACACGTGCATCATCTACTGTTTTCGTGTACCAGATACAAGACACAGCACAAATCCTTTATCTACGTTTTGGTTAGCGCAAAGATTCCTCTTCCAGCGTAATCTGCGGTGTTGTTGTCAACCCAAAATAGTAAACTAGTATTAAATGCGACGTTCCAACACTTAAATAAATGTGACCTAACTAGCTAGAGTCACTGTGTACATGATGTGTATGTTACGTTTTTCTTTTATTATTACGGTATCGTCATTTTATGAGTAGTTTATAGTGGTTCATGTACCAATGATTTGTTCCTACCTCAATTTTTTTGTGAATAGTAGTTCACTGAGATGATCAGAGTCATGGGATACCTCCTAAGGTCGTGTCGGGCCTCCTTTTTCCCGGGGTAATGCAGCAACTGCCGTCTGCTTCACGTCTGCTGTGCAGCGAGCTACCTTAATTTAAGTATTAACTGTATTGTTCTTACTTGTCACTTCTTCTTCCGCGTGTTTTTGCTTTTAGGAAGCTTTAATTGTCGAGTGCTAGCATAGAGTTCCATAGATTTCGTGTTTGTTTTGAATACAGTCAGAGAGAGTCCCTTTAGTCAACCATAGTGCCAGTAGTGCTAGTGTTTGTTTTCAATACAGTCCAGAGACAGGTAGTGCTATTTTCATTGTTTTCTACAAGAAGTGGCTAGCAACCACAGTTTAGTCAACAATCAGCCGCCTTTAGTGAATTAGCGGTCTAGTTAAAAGTTTATTAACTCTCTACAGTAAATTGATTTCTTAGGATGGATAGGATGTGTGACTGCTGTGTACGGACGCAGGAGGAGCTGGCCACTGTTCGCGAACAGCTGAGCGTGTTGATGGCCGCGGTCAGCCGTCTTCAGGCTGCTGCCTCGGAGTGGCTCTGAGCACTATGGGACTTAACATCCATGGTCATCAGTCCCCTAGAACTTAGAACTACTTAAACCTAACTAACCTAAGGACATCACACACATCCATGCCCGAGACAGGATTCGAACCTGCGACCGAAGCAGTCGCGCGGCTCCGGACTGAGCGCCTAGAACCGCTAGACCACCGCGGCCGGCGCTGCCTCGGAGTGTAGCGGCAGTGGGGAGTCTGGTGCGTCGCAAGGTACACCACAGGTGTTACATGCTTCACCCACTGTCCCTGCTGTCGAGACATCTTCGCGGGTACCGGGCGCGGTTGGGCCACCCTCTCCCCAAGGGGAGAGGCGGGTTCAGCGGCATTCGCGGCGCACGAGGGGGAGGGTAAATGTGGAGGCTGGCCGTGTGGCATCGCCCGCTCTGCCTGTGAGTGGACATGTGGCCGCTCCTTCAGCAAGGTCCGAGCAGGCACACGGGGGGAGGGGTTTGTTAGTTATTGGGAGCTCCAACGTTAGGCGGGTGTGGAGCCCATTAGGGAAATACCGGAAAGGTCGGGGAAGAAGGCCAGTGTTCACTCTGTCTGCTTGCCGGGGGTCTCATCCGAGATGTGGAGGAGGCCCTACCGGCGGCGATAGAGAGCACTGGGTGCACCCGACTGCAAACTGTTGCTCATGTCGGCACCAATGACTCCTGCCGTCTGGGTTAAGAGGTCATTCTCAGTTCGTACAGGGGGTTGGCGGAATTGGTGAAGGCGGAAAGCCTCGTTCGCGGGGTGGAATCAGAGCTAACTATCTGTAGTATCGTTTCCAGAACCGATCGCGGTCCTCTGGTTTGGAGCCGAGTGGAAGGCTTAAACCCGAGGCTCAGACGATTCTGCGGAGATCTGGGGTGCAAATTTCTCGACCTCCGCTATCGGCTGGAGAAATGTAGGGTCCCCCTGAACAGGTCAGGTGTGCACTACACGCCGGAAGCGGCTACAAGGGTAGCGGAGTACGTGTGGAGTGCACATGGGGGTTTTTTAGGTTAGAGAATTCCCTCCCTAGGCCCGACAAGACGCCTCCTGAGACGCGGCAAGGTAGGAGTAGGCAAAATGTAACAGGGAATAACAATATTAATGTGCTAATAGTAAACTGCAGGAGCGTCTATAGAAAGGTCCCAGAACTGCTCTCATTAATAAACGGTCACAACGCCCATATAGTACTAGGGACAGAAAGTTGGCTGAAACCAGACGTAAACAGTAATGAAATCCTACACTCAGATTGGAATGTATACCGCAGAGACAGGCTGGACAGTGAAGGGGGAGGCGTGTTTATAGCGATTAGAGGTGCAATAGTATCGAAGGAAATTGACGGAGATCCGAAATGTGAAATAATTTGGGTGAAGGTCACGGTTAAAGCAGGCTCAGACACGGTAATGGGATGTCTCTATAGGACCCCTGGCTCAGCAGCTGTTGTGGATGAGCACCTGAAGGATAATTTGGAAAATATTTCGAGTAGATTTCCCCACCATGTTATAGTTCTGGGTGGAGATTTTTTTTTGCCGGATATAGACTGGGAAACTCAAACGTTAATAACGGGTGGCAGGGACAAAGAATCCAGTGAAATTTTTTTACGTGCTTTATCTGAAAACTACCTTGAGCAGTTAAACAGAGAACCGACTCGTGGCGATAACATATTAGACCTTCTGGTGACTAACAGACCCGAACTATTTGAAACAGTTAACGCAGAACAGGGAATCAGCGATCATAAAGCGGTTACTGCATCGATGATTTCAGCCGTAAATAGAAATAGTAAAAGAGGTAGGAAGATTTTTCTGTTTAGCAAAAGTGACAAAAAGCAGATTACAGAGTACCTGACGGCCCAACACAAAATTTTTGTCTTAAGTACAGATAGCGTTGAGGATCAGTGGACAAAGTTCAAAACCATCGTACAATATGCGTTAGATGAGTATGTGCCAAGCAAGCTCGTAAGAGATGGAAAAGAGCCACCGTGGTACAACAACCGAGTTAGAAAACTGCTGCAGAAGCAAAGGGAACTTCACAGCAAACATAAACATAGCCAAAGCCTTGCAGACAAACAAAAATTACGCGAAGCGAAATGTAGTGTGAGGAGGGCTATGCGAGAGGCGTTCAATGAATTCGAAAGTAAAGTTCTATGTACTGACTTGGCAGAAAATCCTAAGAAATTTTGGTCTTATGTCAAAGCGGTAGGTGGATCAAAACGAAATGTCCAGACACTCTGTGACCAAAATGGTACTGAAACAGAGGATGACAGACTAAAGGCCGAAATACTAAATGTCTTTTTCCAAAGCTGTTTCACAGAGGAAGAGTGCACTGTAGTTCCTTCTCTAGATTGTCGCACAGATGAAAAAATGGTAGATATCGAAATAGATGACAGAGGGATAGAGAAACAATTAAAATCGCTCAAAAGAGGAAAGGCCGCTGGACCTGATGGGATACCAGTTCGATTTTACACAGAGTATGCGAAGGAACTTACCCCCCTTCTTGCAGCGGTGTACCGTGGGTCCCTAGAAGAGGGTAGCGTTCCGAAGGATTAGAAAAGGGCACAGGTCATCCCCGTTTTCAAGAAGGGACGTCGAACAGATGTGAAGAACTATAGACCTATATCTCTAACGTCGATCAGTTTTAGAATTTTGGAACACGTATTATGTTCGAGTATAATGACTTTTCTGGAGACTAGAAATCTACTCTGTAGGAATCAGCATGGGTTTCGAAAAAGACGGTCGTGTGAAACCCAGCTCGCGCTATTCGTCCACGAGACTCAGGGCCATAGACACGGGTTCACAGGTAGATGCCGTGTTTCTTGACTTTCGCAAGGCTTTCGATACAGTTCCCCACAGTCGTTTAATGAACAAAGTAAGAGCATATGGACTATCAGACCAATTGTGTGATTGGATTGAAGAGTTCCTAGATAACAGAACGCAGCATGTCATTCTCAATGGAGGGAAGTCTTCCGAAGTAAGAGTGATTTCAGGTGTGCCGCAGGGGAGTGTCATAGGACCGTTGCTATTCACAATATACATAAATGACCTTGTGGATGACATCAGAAGTTCACTGAGGCTTTTTGCAGATGATGCTGTGGTGTATCGAGAGGTTGTAACAATGGAATATTGTACTGAAATGCAGGAGGATCTGCAGCGAATTGATGCATGGTGCAGGGAATGGCAATTGAATCTCAATGCAGACAAGTGTAATGTGCTGCGAATACATAGAAAGATAGATCCCTTATCATTTAGCTACAAAATAGCAGGTCAGCAACTGGAAGCAGTTAATTCCATAAATTATCTGGGAGTACGCCTTAGGAGTGATTTAAAATGGAATGATCATATTAAGTTGATCGTCGGTAAAGCAGATGCCAGGCTGAGAGTCATTGGAAGAATCCTAAGGAAATGCAATCCGAAAACAAAGGAAGTAGGTTACAGTACGCTTGTGCGCCCACTGCTTGAATACTGCTCCGCAGTGTGGGATCCTTACCAGATAGGGTTGATAGAAGAGATAGAGAAGATCCAACGGAGAGCAGCGCGCTTCGTTACAGGATCATTTAGTAATCGCGAAAGTGTTATGGAGATGATAGATAAACTCCAGTGGAAGACTCTGCAGGAGAGACGCTCAGTAGCTCGGTACGGGCTTTTGTTAAAGTTTCGAGAACATACCTTCACCGAAGAGTGAGGCAGTATATTGCTCCCTCCCACGTATACCTCGCGAAGAGACCATGAGGATAAAATCAGAGAGATTAGAGCCCACACAGAGGCATACCGACAATCCTTCTTTCCACGAACAATACGTGACTGGAATAGAACCGTTAGAGGTACTCAGGGTACCCTCCGCCACACACCGTCAGGTGGCTTGCGGAGTATGTATGTAGATGTAGATGTAGATGCAGAATTCGATGTGGCATATACTCAACAAGACATTGGAAGTCCTCTGTAGAAATACTGAGCCATACAGCCTCTATAGCCGTCCATAACTGCGAAATTGTTGCCGCTGCAGGATTTTGTGACGAACTGACCTCTCGATTATGTGCCATAAATGTTCCATGGGATTCATGTCGGGCAATCTGGATGGTCAAATCATTCTCTCGAATTGTCCAGAATGTTCTTCAAACCAATCACAGACTGCTGTGACCCTGTGACATGGTGCGTTGACATCCATAAAAATTCCATCCATGAATGGCTGCAAATGGTCTGCAAGCAGCCGAACATAACAAATTTCAGTCAATTATCGGTTCAGTAGGACCAGAGGACCCACTCCATTCCATGTAAATACAACCCACACCATTACGGACCCACCAGCAGCTTGCACAGTGCCTTGTTGACAACTTCGATCTACGGCTTTGTGTGGTCTGCGCCACACTGTAACGCTACCATCAGCTCTTACCAACTGAGGAGGCCACAGTTTTCTAATCGTCTAGCATCCAATCGTCTAGTGTCACGAGCGCAGGAGAGGCGTCGCAGGAGATAGCGTGCTGTCAGCAAATGCACCCATCGTCTGCTGCCATAGCCCACTAACTTCAAATTTTATACGTTCCACACTGCAGTGCTGCAGTGCTGCCCGTCTATTAGCACTGAAAACTCTAAGCAAACGCCTCTACTCTCTGTCGTTAAGTGAAAGTCGTCGGCTACTGCGTTGTCCATGGTGAGAGATGATACCTCAGATTTGGTATTCCCAGAATACTCTTAACACTGTGGACACCGGAATATTGAATTCCCAAACGATTTCTGAAGTAGAATGTCCCATATGTCTAGCTCCAACTACCATTCGGCGTTGAAAGTCTGTTACTGTAATTCCCGTGGTCCGGCCATAGTCACACTGGAAACTTCTTCACAGTATTCAACTGAGTACCAATGACAGCTCCGCCAATTCACGGCCCTTTATATCGTGTGTATCCGATACTACCGCCATCTGTATATGTGCTTATGGCTATCCCACGACTTTTGTCACTTCAGTGTAGAATAACCATTAAGAAAGACAGTCTGTAAATGTGATGGACGGCTGCATTGCTGTATCCATAAAAAATATCCAAGTTTAGTAGGAAAGCGGTAACAAATGGAAAATAGCGTTAAAAGTCTTAGAAGTTTTAGGGCGTGGCAAGGAAACGTCACAGCGCTACTAGTGGACCATCCTGGTGCCAGGATGTCGATCGGCCACGTAGAGCGACAACACTATAAGCTATGAACACTTAGTGATCCAATGGCATTACAGAGTAACATTGATAGGCAGAGCTCCAAGTGCGCTCGGTAAACATGCGAACAGTAATAGGTGAGACCAGCATTTCCCGGTTGGATAGAGAGCGTGGAATGAGAGGGATAAAGAGAGAGGGTCTTTGATAGGAACACCGACAAGTCATAAAAGCCAATGGCAGGCTTAAGACGCAGTATGTGACCATATAAGGAGCGACGCCTCTCTCCTTTCACCCAGCCTCTGTAAAACTACTGAAGCGCAGTGCACAATTAGACCCAATGAGGTGGCAAGAGGCCATCGGCGTCACGTCACGTCATGTCAGGGACAGAGGGGTGGCGAAGGGGAAAGCCGAACAAAACTCGGAGGTAGAACGCTCCGAGTAAGAAGTAAAGTCAGGGAAGACAGTGAGTGAAATCAGGGAAGTCAGAGGGATAGAGAGAAGCAGGCAGAGCTAGGTAAAAGAACCTGCAGTAGTATCAGTGCAGGTAGTGAAATCATAGGCGAATAGCTGGGGAACTATGTGTGGCGTGTAGTGGGCGCGGGCTCAGTCTCATTTCAAAGCAGACGGAACGATACTAGCCAGCCGCTGTCTTTGTGCTAAGTCTGCCAGAAACCGGGTGTACCGTGAACACCATCTCTTGTTCATCTGATGGTTCGTGGATATGCAGATTGGACTGATGCTCACTCTATCATCCCAGATCATATAAGATTGTACATTATCCTCCTTAGCCAAATGGCTATCTGAAAAATCAAATGCCACGCACAATGGAAACGTTATTTGATAAGTTTCTGAACTCATCAGAGGCCTGGGCATTTCAGTTGAATAACTTAATGGTTGCTTAATTATGGTTTGATTTGGTAAAATAATATTTATTCAAACAATGTGCAAAATTATAAAACAATTTGAGAATTAAAGTAGAATAATGACAAGAAAATGAATGGTTATTAGGGTCGCCACCAGCATGATGCTGGATAATTACGGTTGAGATGTTTACGAGGCACATAAACGACATGAATTACGTTTCCAACTGTGATTGTAAAACTATATAACAAAGCAGTACGAATTCGAACAGAGAACACATCAGATCAGTGAAAGAAGGAAGAATAGGAAAAAATCATCACCAGACGGATGAATTCCAACGAATCAACTTGGATAACGAAACAAAACATAAGTGGCTACAGAAAAGATCCCATGTGAGGCAAGAATCAGACTACAGAGAAACATGCATACTAGTGCTTGAAGTGCGTAGATCAAGTTATGAAGAGTAAAAGTATGAATCGGGAATGAACAGTGACTGCCATCGAGGTGGGCCGAACTGCAGCCACTGTAAACTGTTGTTGGAGTAAGCCGACGTGAAGTGGTTCTGAATCGAGGATCTCATCTTACTCCGGAGTCAAGAAAACGTGTCCAAAGGCGGAATCCAAAGTAAAATGTTCAGCGAAATCCCAAAGTAGAAGTGCCTCTTTAAATTTTGATAGCCTCCCTTCAGAACTCGAAAGGGCACCTGGCATATCTTTCTAGCCAGTCTCAGAAAGCGCCTAAGTGCTTCTCCAATGAGGGATCTGGAAAGACTAGTTCACACCATAAAGTTTAAGATCTGATCGCTAATGATATGTGTGTGTGTGTGTGTGTGTGTGTGTGTGTGTGTGTGTGTGTGTATGGAAACGGGAAACAAGTGTCGTTCCGTTCTCATGTTCAGACTTGTTTGTAGAAAGTCCTGGAAATTTTGTTGAAATTTGCACAGCGTTCTCTTGGGAAGGGCAAGGTTGGAAATTTGCAGACGCACGAGTGGCTGTATATTTTGCTTCAGAAAATGGTGTGTAGAGACCACAAGACAGTGGGATAACAGCAAATGAACAGCTGAGGAGTCAACCCGAAAACTACTAATGTGAAGAGTTCTGACCCCTTTCGCAGTTGTCCAGTGGTTTCGCGTTCCGCTGTAGAGGACGTCAACCTTTCACTCCTCCGCTCATGGTCCGAGGTACCTGACAATTCCTGAAAGGCTGGCCTGGCTGTCCGTGCTGTGGGCTGGCACGAGACCTGCCTTCTGAGTGAAGGGCAGCGCTTCAAGAACGTGCGACAGTTCCACTTTTTTCGCCCCAGCGAAAATGAGTTCCCCTCGTAACGACCAAATTAATTTAAGAGAAAAACTATTACGATTATGAAATATTAAATTAGGTACATAGAGGTGAGTTACCTACATTGTTAGAAGCTACACCCTAATCGCTTATGTAATCAACGCGCAATAGAGGTGAAAAGGCGACTAGTAAGAACCGTTCTATGGGGTTTCGGGGTTGCAGCCGGAACATGTTGACATCTTGTCACTGACGGACACACACGTGAAAATTGCTGGACGGTTTCCAGGCGAAATGCAGTGGCAAGAATTCAACATGATCCGGCTGCAATCCCGATGCATCATAGAATATTCAGTACCCCGGGAAAACTTCACGAATCACATCAAGTAAGAACCGAATCGGAAAATAAATGAAGCAAAACAATCTCGTATGCAAATTCAATATGGAACTAGGATAAAATGTGAGGAGAAGGCCTGAAAAAAATCTATTTTCACACGACAGAGAGGATCAGGTTGTGGAAAGGGGCCAAGATCAGTTACTGTTAGAACACACAACTTTATACCTCGAAAACACAATGCCCAGTTTTCTCTTTAAAACAGCAAGGATCAGTTCACGGCTGAGGGCCAAAGTAACTTCTCAATAATAAGGTTTAAATAATTCCTTTTTAAAACACAAGGATTTAGAGAAACGGCTGAAGGCCTTAATTAAGCAAAATTAAAATATCTTCTCAGATAAAGACCGGAATAATATTTTAGATCAACAAAGGAAATTCTTTAAAAGGCAGACGTTTACCAGTTTCAGCTGAAAGTCATATTAAGGAGAATTTGAATTAATTTCTCGACTGAAAGCCTAATGATATTTCAATATAATAAAAGGCAACCTTTAAAGACAAGCATTTACACAATACAACAGAAAACACTCCTAAGGAAACTTGAAATATCTTAACGGCTGAAGGTCCAAACAATTATTCAAAACAATTAAAGACAAACCTTAAGATAAGCTTACCCAGTACGACTGAAGGACATTTTAAGAATTCATGATATTCAGAGAAACCTTACAGACAGAAATTTACACATTACGGCTAAAAGCCACAAATTTTAAAACAAACGCCGCTGAAGGCCTAAATACAGAACAAACAAGAATTTTAAATAAAACACAGCTGAAGGCCTTAATCTTAAAATACTTCGCATAAGGTTTGGCTGAAAGCCATATACTGAACATAGCGAAAATTAATACACGGCTGAAGGCCTGGCACAGTGCTTGCGACAAAAGAAAATCACAAACAACAGAACAGTGGTGCTCAGAAGTGTTCCAAGGGTCGGCCTGGGGAGGAAATTCTAACAACAGTTTAGGTGAGACAGGCAGTCAAGCGTAACACTATATAATCAGGAGGCAGAACGACCTAGGGACGGCTGAAAAACCAACCAACAACCTAATCAATTCCCTTCCACGCGACCAACGACACGACAGCCAAAATAATCAGCGAGGACGAGGATTGCAGCAGGACTATGTCATAAAATTGGCGTTTAAACACCGTGAAGGCACAGTAACCACTCAAAGAAAAAGAGAGGGCAACATCAAGCTGTCGAACTACACGCCATGCCAGACAGCATCAACACGGCGAGGAAAACACACTGTTGGAGCCGGCCGCGGTGGTCTAGCGGTTATAGGCGCTCAGTCCGGAACCGCGGGACTGCTACGGTCGCAGGTTCGAATCCTGCCTCGGGCATGGATGTGTGTGATGTCCTTAGGTTAGTTAGGTTTAAGTAGTTCTAAGTTCTAGGGGACTGATGACCACAGATGTTAAGTCCCATAGTGCTCAGAGCCATTTGAACACTGTCGGAAAATTACGCCAATGACCAGGGCAGGTAACCGGAACTTTAACGGCCACAAGGCAGAAGATAACATTGGTGCACTTCACTAATAAATTATAATCATTTCAAAAGTTAAACATCATACAGGAAGATGGCTGCAAAATTTTGCCAACTCCAGCACACCATCACGTTGCAGCTTGTGGGAAGAGCCCAGGAAGCAACAACCAGCAACCAATGAAGAGATGTCAAAGCAGTTGAGATTTCATAACAGGTTCACTGATTTCTCAACTCCAGTATGCAGGTTCGTTGGGCGACGAACTTCGCATCACTCGCAGCTAGTAGCACACAGCTCCGGCCACAGGTGCACGGCGCCAGCAGCCCCGGCCTGCCCTCACGCCGTGGAGACTTCCGCGCTGCTCCGTCGCAGCCGACCAACTTCCTCACACACACCGCGGCACGGAAATATAGTGGCCACACCAAAGAAGGTACAGCAGCATTAGTATCGATAAACGCTGCTTCTGCCTCTGACGGAGGCAAGTGAGCAATTCGTTCAGGTAGTAACTGAGGGAGCAACAAGACGCCACTCAATGGTGACAAAACGCAAAAAAAAAAAAGAAAAACGGCATCAGCGCGAGCCGACCACGGCTTAGTCGCCTCACAAAACTTGGCCTCTTCGTGGGTACAACTTCTTCAAGACAAGAAGAGCGAGAGTTGAAACTGTTTCCTGAATAAACACTTCCAGATGAGATTATTTCAAGTCAATTTCTAATCCTTACCTTTTGTCATAAGGAACATAACATTACAGCCAGATCTAAACTCCCTCTCACATAGGCCAACCGGCTAATTCCCTTCTCACGAATAGTGTTGCCCAGTCTCAGGCAATAGTTACACTTAAGTCGCGTCAGTGTGGTGATGGCCAAATTACAGTAAAAACAATAATAGTAATAATAACAATAAAAGCAGCCAGTCAGAATCACCTGTTCGCAGGTAATGTTTTGTTTCCTGTTTTCATGCATTTCTCCGGCAGTCAGCTGCACTGGCTGGTCTCACAAGGGAACCTCCCCATCAAAACCCCCCTCAGATTTAGTTATAAGTTGGCACAGTGGATAGACCTTGAAAAGCTGAACACAGATCAATCGAGAAAACAGGAAGAAGTTGTGTGGAACTATGAAAAAATAAGCGAAATATACAAACTGAGTAGTCCATGTGGAAGATCTGCAACATCAAGGACAGCTTGAGCTCAGGAGCGCCGTGGTCTCGTGGTTAGCATGAGCAGTTGCGGAGCGAAAGGTCCTTGGTTCAAGTCTTCCCTCGAGTGAATATTTTAATTTTTTTATTTTCAGACAATTATGTGACGCACATGCCGTCACCAGTGTCGTATAGAATATATCAGAAGTGTTTTCCTGTGGAGGAATTGGTTGACCTATGACCTTGCGATCAAATGTTATCGGTTCCCATTGGAGAGGCACGTCCTTTCGTCTACTAATCGCACGGTTTTGCGGTGCGGTCGCAAAACACAGACACTAAGCTTATTACAGTGAACAGAGACGTCAATGAACGAACGGACAGATCATAACTTTGCGAAAAAAAAAGAAGTAAATTTTTCACTCGAGGGAAGACTTGATCCAAGGACGTTTCGTTCCGTAGCTACTCACGCTAACTACGGGACCACGGCGCCCCTGAGCTCACACTCTCCTTGAAGTTGCTTATCTCGCGCATGGACTACTCAGTTTGTATATTTTGCTTATTTTTTCATAGTTCGACACAACTTCTTCTTGTTTTCTCGATTAATCTGTGTTCAGTTTTTCAAGGCCTATCCACTGTGTCAACTTATCACTAAATCTGAGGGGGGTGCGATGGGGGGTTCCCTTGTCAGGTATGACAGTCGAGAGGCGGATTAGCCGTAGCCTGAATACGACAAGCGGCGTGTTGTCTTCCTCGTGAGCGACACGGCGGAGTGGGCCGGGCCGCAGCCGCGCGCCCGTCCGTCCTTTGAAAGCGGCGACGCAACTTTGGAGCCGCCGCGCCGCCACGAGGAGCCCTGCTGCCCGCCTCGGCTCGCGGCCGCTCGTTTAATCTCCAGCCACGCAGTTGCCAAAGTCAACAATAAGCGATATTCTCCGGCGGGCCGGCACTCAAACTTTTCACATTTTTACACTTTCGGAACGTGCCGTAAACGCGAGCTTTCCAGAAACTTGCTGGAGTACTCTTTCCAAAGGGAAAAGAATGATTCGTCTTTTAAATGCCAACATTATGACCAGCTACTCCTTTTGAATCAGCTCGCGCTGAAAAGCGTTTTCAGGACCTGATCGTAAGTACTTAGACCACACGTTTGGGAATCAGCATATTTGAAACGAAGGTAGAGTTTTGTCGACACAGCGGTAATTGGAGACGAAACGCAACTTAAGTTGAGAAAGAGTAACAGGGACAAATACGGCCATGACTGTTTTGAAGAAGGCACCATCGCATTCTACATCTACATCTACATCCATACTGCGCAAGCCACCTGACGGTGTGTGGCGGAGGGTACCTCTATCGGTTCTCCCTTCTATTCCAGTCTCGTATTGTTTGTGGAAAGAAGGATTGTCGGTATGCCTCTGTGTGGGATCTAATCTCTCTGATTTTATCCTCATGGTCTCTTCGCGAGATATTTGTAGGAGGGAGAAATATACTGCTTGACTCTTCGGTGAAGGTATGTTCTCGAAACTTCAACAAAAGCCCGTACCGAGCTACTTAGCGTCTCTCCTGCAGAGTCTTCCATTGGAGTTTATCTATCATCTCCGTAACGCTTTCACGACTACTAAATGATCCTGTAACGAAGCGCGCTGCTCTCCGTTGGATCTTCTCTATCTCTTCTATCAAACCTATCTGGTACGGATCCCACACTGGTGAGCAATATTCAAGCAGTGGGCGAACAAGTGTACTGTAACCTACTTCCTTTGTTTTCGGATTGCATTTCCTTAGGATTCTTCCAATGAATCTCAGTCTAGCATCTGCTTTACCGACGATCAACTTTATGTGCTTATTCCATTTTTAATCACTCCTAATGCGTACTCCCACATAATTTATGGAATTAACTGCTTCCAGTTGCTGACCTACTATATTGTAGCTAAATGATAAGGGATTTTTCTTTCTATGTATTCGCAGCACATTACACTTGTCTGCATTGAGATTCAATTGCCATTCCCTGCACCATGCATCAATTCGCTGCAGATCCTCCTGCATTTCAGTACAGTTTTCCATTGTTACAACCTCTCGATATACCACAGCATCATCCGCAAAAAGCCGCAGTGAACTTCCGATGTCATCCACAAGGACATTTATGTATATTGTGAATAGCAACGGTCCTACGACACTCCCCTGTGGCACACCTGAAATCACTCTTACTTCGGAAGACTTCTCTCCATTGAGAATGACATGCTGCGTTCTGATATCTAGGAACTCTTCAATCCAATCACACAATTGGTCTGATAGTCCATATGCTCTTACTTTGTTCATTAAACGACTGTGGGGAACTGTATCGAACGCATTCGCGAGAACAGATTTGGGAAATTGTACAACAGTGCAGTCAAGATATCCTGACAGGTATCTGAACACACCCTGTCCCAAATGGTGATCCATTGTCACTACTAAAGCGCCATTTTGTCTTTGTCTTTCTACACTTAAAAGGTTAGACTCAAGTGGGATCTTGTGGCACATTCTAATGTTCCTCACAATGGATGCCCAAACAAAACTTCGTGGAGAATGCAAACATCGAGACGTACAACAGTACAAAATATTAGTGAATGCCTTAAAAGAGCACACTGATCACTTCGGAAGGCTACAGATGATGAAGATTTGGTACTGGACGTCATGTTATCCTTCACAGTTGACGTGAGTCGCGGCAGTGAAGTGGTGAGCATTTGTCAGTCGGTTGTATGTAATCAGTATAGTGGAATCGATAGACACAGAGACATAACACAATTGGAAAAGGAGTTATCATGTTCGGATGTGGCATGATCACACCGTGAATGAAGTTGCCCTTTTTATTGGTGTGTTAGAGTCGACTGTACAAGGAGTCTACCAGGAACGCTAAGCTCTTCACAACCATGTAAAACGGTGTAACAACACTGGTCGTAAAAACGATCTTAACCGAAAGCAACTGGTGTCGGGTTGTCACCCATTGTCGATCGGTTTCGGACAAGAATAGCTGCTGTCGGTGAATGCACGCCCATCTCAACCAGTTTCCTAGCGAACAATGTGAAGGGAACAACGTGCAACACTTGTACGGCTAGGATGCTTCGCAAAAGGGCACCGTTCACAGTGGCAAATGATGTTGCACATTTTAATTGATTCAACTTGACTTCTTGGTGAAACACTGTATACTGTATTAATTAAACGAAACACTTTTTTCCCTTGTTACACAAACTTCATTGTTATTCGTATTGTACACCCTAGATTTCGAACTGGAATCTCATTGACGGGATTGTTTTCAGTGTTGAGTTCCGCTTCGAACTGAGCCCAGATGACCAGCAGAGAAGTGCCTGAAGACTCCCCAGACAGTCGCTGTAAGCCAACCTTACTGTCGGCCGGTAACCATGCGGCCCGACAACCGGCACCCTTTTGGTTCTCATCCGCGGCACCCTTACAACACAGCAGTACGTAGACCGTATTCTATGCCCTGTTTTGTTGCCCTTAATGGCAAGCCATCCTGGGTTTACATTTCAGCAAGACAATGCCCGCCCGCAGAGAGCGATAATTTCTGCTGCTTATCTTCGTTATTGCCAAACCCTACTTTGGTCAGCAAGGTCGCCCGCCCTCTCCTCATCTGAGAAAGTTTGGAGCATTAAGGACAGGGCCCTCCAACGAGCTCCGAATTTTGACGATCTGACGGGCCAGTTGGGTAGAATTTGGCAGGATACAGCTCAGGATAGAATTTGGCAGGATGCAGCTCAGGAGGTCTCCAACAACTCTGCCAATCGATGCCAGTAACTGCTTACATAAATGACAGAGGTGGACCAGCACGTTATTGACTTGCTCAATTTGTGAAGCTCCTTCTCTTGAATAAAACATCCAGTTTTTCTGAAATTGTATTTGTTTATCTATACATGTGCATCAAATCTACTAATTTCCGTCCCATTCGGATAATTCCTTCGTGGTGCTCCAATTTCTTTTTTTATGTTATAGTGTAAGTGAACTGAGTTCGCTCATTCAATAGTAAATACGGGGATACACACATTTGCTTGTTTTTTCATTCCTAATGTTTCTCATTGACGGAGATTCGTACACGTTACCTCTGCGTATAGGAATTCTCCGTCTATTCCGTATCTGTGGTAGAAAGGAGATTGTGGATCATGACACCTTCATCCCAGCTTTCTGTCAAAGTCCAACAGCATACAAACGAGCAGTATTTCACCACATGATCCACCACCTGCTTTTTATGCGTGTCTCGCAAGAAGACTATGACCAGTAGCTTAATAGAAACAGTAGCTACAAATAATGAATCTCAGTACAAAATTATTGACAACATCCTCAATAAAAACTGAAGAAGTAAGCCACATGTCTACAGTACTCAGTGAACAACGTAGATAGACCGAAAACGAAATGGTGTATTTTACTTCTTATAAGTAAAATTTCTAATAGGGTAAGCAAAATTTTAAAGGTAACGGGTTTCTCTCTGTTCTTGTATGTTACACAGACATTAGGAAGGTGTTTCTTTAATTCAAAAGATAAATAGTCGGCCATCAGGTAAAGTGGAGTGTATACGACCATCTGTCAAGAGTGTGCCCTGCTATATAGGACAGACTGGGAAGTCAGTATGTAGTACGCTCAAAGAACCAAATTGAAATGGCTCCAAGTACTATGGGAGTCAACATCTGAGGTCATCAGTCCCCTAGAACTTAGAACTACTTAAACCTAAGTAATCTAAGGACATCACACACATTCATGCCCGAGGCAGGATTCGAACCTGCGACGGTAGCAGCAGCGCAGTTCCGGACTGAAGCGCCTAGAACCGCTCGGTAACAGAGGCCGGCTCTCAAAGAAGCCCATAGAAGCTGGGGACAAAAGAAGCTAGATTTGTCTTTTGCCAAACATTGCTAAGTCAAAAATACGCAATAGATCTAGAAGTCCCACGCACAGTGGGAAAGGGTGCAAAGCACACTCAATTACAAATACCGATAATAAAAAAAGGCAGATCTGGGAGTCCCCGCATTTGCTATTTAACGAGCAAACTCAGTTCAATTATTCACCTCTCTTAGGCAATGTTACAACCTCTTCAGAGGAGATCTTTCGTGCCTTCATTCATAACTAGATAATGACGCAAATTCCAATTCCTGTGCACATAGTTCTACTAGAGTGTATGTTTATTTATACTTAATGTAAATTATGTCCTAATGACTGTTGCAGGATGCAAATATGTGCCAAAACTGTCAACACACTTAACTTTTATACACAGTCCAGTCACATTAATGTGGCCACCGTCTGTGTTCGACGTCAACGTGTAATAACCACTCGCAGACGGCAGGTAGCAGCACAAGCAGTGGAAGATACATAAAGCGTGCCCAGCGGACACAGAAAACGATGGAGTCGTCGTAATACAGAAACAGAGCGACTTATCTGACGTCCCAAAGGGCATGATCATTGGCTTTCGGGGCACGACTGGAAGCATTTCCGAAAAGATTAAACCTGTAAACTGTTCCTCTGCCGTCGTGGTTAAAGTATATTGTGCTTGGCTAAATGGTGCTATCGAAAAATGTCCTAAATCAAACACCCTGTAACAATGGACGGAAGGGTCCAGGCTGGACGGTATTCTTTGGGTGACCTCGTCATTCTGGAAGGCACAATGGATCAACACAAGCATGCATCTATCCTTGGGAACTATGCCCACCCATACATGCAGTCTGCCTTTCCTCGACACTATGGCGGGCACCAGCAGGACAATTCAAAGTGTCACACAAATCGCAGTGTACGTGCGTGGTTTGCAGAACACCAGCATGAGTTTACTTCACTTCTCTGGCCACCAAACTCCCTGTATTAATCTGTGGGACCACCTAGATCGGGCTGTTCGAATCACGGATTCTCATCCGCGAGACTTGGCGCAGCTGCGTGGCTCCACATCCCTATTGCTGCCTTCCAGATTAGATTAGATTAGTTTAGATTATTTTTTCGTTCCACAGATCCGTGCTGAGGAGATCCTCGGGGATGTGGAACATGTCAATTTTTTTAAAGCTGAAAAAACAATACTAATAGTATGAATATATACATCATTTGTTTCTATTAAAAATTTCGTTAATAGAGTTGAAGGAGTTGGACACTAGTAAGTCTTTCAGGCTCCTTTTAAACTGATCTTTATTTGTAACTAAATTTTTTACGTTTGCTGGCAAATTATTGAAGATGAGTGTTCCTGAGTAGTGGACCTCTTTTTGAACTAAAGTAAGTGCTTTTAAGTCCTTGTGCAGATCATTTTTGTTCCTGGTATTGTATGTATGAACTGAGCTGTTTGTTGGAAAAAGAGATATATTATTTAGGACAAATTTCATTAAGGAGTAAATATACTGAGAGGCAGTAGTTAGTATACGCAGTTCTTTGAAGACGTTTCTTCAGGACGTCCGTGACTTTACTCCACAAACAATACGTATTACACGCTTTTGGACTCTGAAAACTTTTGTTTGACTTGAAGAGTTACCCCAAAATATTATACCATATGACATTATGGAATGAAAGTAGGCAAAATATGCAAGCTTTTTCATTTATGTCGCCTATGTCAGCTAACACTCGAATTGCAAATACAGATTTATTAAGGCGTTTCTGCAGTTCTGTGGTGTGCTCCTCCCAGCTTAATTTATTATCAAGTTGTAATCCCAGGACCTCACTGATTCTCTTCCTGCACATCTTGTGCCAATGACCGCTGCAAAAGGTGGTTATTCAAGATTTTGACCGTTGGTCACATTAACGTCACCCTTTTTTCTAAATATTCATGATGAGCTTGCTGTCGACACTAACGCTTCCGGTAAGGGAACAGCCGCGTTCAAATAACTGCACGCCTATGTTCCTGATTTGATGAGCACGCAGCCATTCTATCACACCTCGAATGATGCACTAAATCATCCGTCTTTATCCCATAGAAAATGTGTGGGACTTCCTGGAACAGCGGATGAAACCTAACAGCTAGCATCCCTGAATTTTGGTGGCTGTATGGGTTCTAACCATCAGTGACTCTTCTTTGCCTCACTGTCGTTATCAAAGCTAGACTGGGTGCTGCACGGTATATGTGTGATGTCTGCTGGGGTTACATTTGTTTGCCTAGTGTGCTAATGTATCACAATTAGTTGCGTGATAATTACCATTACAGAACTCTACGTTTATTTTTACTTTGAATATTCACTGTGGTGACACCTCCATGAGCTGTTACAGAGTCTCTAAACGTGTTAGCATTGAAAGCATTCAATCGTGGATTGACTATGTTTAGTGAGAAGATTTGTTCCTTGAATCCACAAAGGACCAATAGCAGATGCTATTAACCTTTTTTAAAGCATCTTAAATGGTTGTATGTCTTATCTGTTTTATTTTAAATTGACAAAATAAGCAGTTGACTTCGTTTGGAGACACTGTGGCACGTATCAAGGCAAAACCAGGCGTCACTGGCAACTTGAAAATTAGTTCCACTGTGTCACACAGCTGCTAGTGACCACTTAAATCTCCCCACAGTGGGACGGGTCAAACTGTTAGCGGTTGTCTCGAGAGCAGTGGCATATGGTGACAAGCTCTGGACTGTCGACATTGTCGCCCGAGAAACACCTGTGTGTGTGTGTGTGTGTGTGTGTGTGTGTGTGTGTGTGTGTGTGTGTATTCGTGTGAGTATGTGATCAGGTGCGCGCCACAGTGTGTATGTGTTGCATGATTATGTGTGTAGATTGTGTTTTATGTGCATTCGGATGTGTGGTAGCATGGCCCCCTTATATGGCACTGTATTTGCGTGTGTTATTGAGTCTGTGGAGAGAAATATGTGAATGCATGTTTGTATCGGAAATAGGTAATAGTGGTTTGAGTTTTGTGGTTCTCTGGCTGGTACAAAAGAGATGATGTGGTGACGAAACATGTGAATGCAATTAGGTAATCCCCTCATAAACAAAGTTAGCAACCCACTACTGACCTAAAAAAAGGTCAAAATAAAGCTAAGAAAATGCACATAGGCTAAACGATGAAAAATGTCCTTGAACACGAGGCTAGGTAACAGTTAGGAACCACTTGAGAAATTCATTTAATTTATGAAAAAGTCCAATAAATGTCATAAATCGCAAAATATATGAAAATCTACCTCTTCTGGGAGTCAAAACCACGACTTGACAAGTTATCCCGATAGGCAAAAACAATAGGTAATGTCAACTTTATGAAAATACAAAATAAATATAACAGATGAGAATAACAGCAAAACGTACTAGAAAATTCCTCACCAGGGCTCGAACCCAGGACCTACTAAATCCAGACACCAATCTGAAAGATCTGTGTGCCAGTTATACATAGGGAATATGAACTAGTTTCGAAATATTTGTGTTTTGTCTAGCTATTTTGACAGCACAGCGAGTATATTCTAATTTCCCTGCATTTTAACTTCACATACACTCTTATCAGAATCTGAATTTCCCTCTGTTTTTACGTACAAGCACTCATCTTAAATTTTGCATTGCACTTATGGGCTATTTACACTAAGATGGGTTTTATCCGGCCAATTTTGCTGGAAATTTGGTCCTCAAATTCCCATGATGCTACTCCAGACGGGTGTAAAATGAATGTGCGCAACGGAAAATAACAAACGCTAAAATGAAGATTTGGCCCTGTCTGACTAACCCCTGAAGCTGACCTTAGGATCTCTTAATCTAAACATAAATGAATGATGAAGGCACTAATCCTACTAAATGATAAACGTTGTTCCTGTTTACATATTTATTGTAGATTAAAAAAACTTTATATTACAAAGTTTACATTTCCTAAGTAAATTACTGATCAATTGCCCAAATCTGACCCTTATTATGACTGCGTGGTCTAATATTAATAACGTGAAATGACTGACATCATCTACGTACCAAACACTAGAAGACACTACTTTCAAAGATGATCTACGGTGGTGTGGAAACTCAGTGGAAATAAACTAACGTGATCACAGCTGTTTAGCTTTTATAGTCCTAATGAGCCGAAGCAATTTGCGATATCACAGTATGTATTGCGTCCGGTGCGTCGAAGTGATGGTTCTCGTACTCGTCTGCGACGATGGAAGATCTCCAGCCACAAATAAACTCTTTCAAACACTAGGACGGCAGAAGGCGGTCCTCTGACTAATATACTCTAATACTGTCTTCTCCTCTCTGTGTTCTACAGACGAGAAATGCGAACTCCCAACCGCAAGGACGGAGTTCAGACAACGTCTCAACGTAAGTATAGGCAGAGGAAGTGCTCTCAATTACTGAACCCTGCGTTCTCAACGACGACTTCCAACCCGGAGGTGAAGTCCAGAATCGTATAGGTTCGCAACAGTACAGTTCGTAACTGTTCTAACTAAACTATACTGAGAGCAAAGACAGCAAGTCCCTCTATACCAAAAAAAGCTGATATCCTGCGTCCGTCACACACGGGCGCTCACAACGGAAGACCTCGTCTATCCAGCGCTGGCTTCCCTGAAAGGCTTGGCTCCCCACCATCGTAATTCCGAAAACGAATCATATTCCCGAAACCGCGGAATATTCTCCCTCTCTACAGATTCTTCCGAACGCCGACCAACCATAATTTAGTCTTTTGTCGTCCAGCGCGGAAAGTTTGCGAGGAAAAACCTATACTCGTACAATGGCACGCTTCTGACTAAAAATCCTTGGAAACAACCCAGCCTGCGTGGTTTCGGAGGTATCACTTCTACGTGCCTCTCATCTGCGTCCAAGATTTTCAGCGTTTCCGAAGTATAATCCTTCTGTGATTCTTGAGTTTCTCCCGGCGTATTTGATAATCAAAATATCCACGGGTGTACTGCCGGTCTATAGTGTCCAACGGGCACAATATTTCGGCGATCATACATGTCGCCATCATCAGGTGAACTGACGGACTGAGCTCCTGTGAACGTGCCGGCACGGAGATCCGTACGCTATGGCTGCTCAGAGGGAACTGGGTTCGGTCGCGGCGGCGGCCGATTTAAATACCCTCCGCCCGCGGCGCGCTCCCTCCGCCGTCCGCGCCCCGCGCCACGGTCGCGCGGTGGAACAGATTGCGACGGCGTCTGAGATGACGTCGGAGTGATGGCTCTGTCCGCAGTGGTCGTCACAACTATACGTTTGCTCGATTTACTCTTGATTTAACCCAATCGCTGGTTCCCAAGCCCTGCTAAGATTATAGCCACAGTCACGGTTTATGAGGTCGTCATTGGTGCGAATTTCGATGGCCTCTCTAACAACGCTGTCCCAGTATCTCGACGTCTGTACAAGAATCCTCGTGCGGTCATACTCCATGGCGTGATTTTCCGACAAACAATGTTCAGCGACCGCCGACTTGCTCGGATACATTAGTCGAGTGTGCCTCTGGTGTTCACGGCATCGATCCTCGACGGTACGCATCGTCTGACCAATATACGACTTGCCACATTGACACGGAATCTGGTACACGCCGGCCTTCCTCAAACCGAGGTCATCTTTGGCGCTCCCCACCAGTGCACGAGTTTTATTTGGAGGACAAAAGACAGTTCCGACCTGGTGTTTCTTCAGAATGCGGGCGATTTTCCCCGAGAGTGCGCCTGTGTGTGGAATAAATGCAGTGCATACCTCCTCCCTCGTGACTTCATCCATCTCAACAGGTTGTGCTGCAGTGGTTGGGCGGAGAGCACGTTGAATCTGCCACTCTGAGTACCCATTTTTTCGAAATACTGTTCTCAGGTGTTCCAATTCCTGGGGTAGACTCTCTGCGTCAGAGACAGTGCGCGCCCTATGGACTAGAGTTTTAAGTACCCCGTTCCTCTGTGAAGGGTGGTGGCAGCTGTCTGCGTGCAAATACAGATCAGTGTGCGTTGTCTTCCGATACACCCCATGACCTAGGGTGCCGTCAGCCCTTCTCTTGACCAAGACGTCAAGGAAAGGTAATTTACCCTCCGTTTCAGTCTCCAAAGTGAATTTGATGTTGGGGTGTATGGAGTTTAGATATGTAAGGAAGTCAAGGAGTTTATCCATACCATGTGGCCAGATGACGAACGTGTCGTCCACGTAACGGAAAAAGCAAGTAGGTTTCCATACGGATGACGACAGGGCTTCCTCCTCGAAGTTCTCCATGTACAAATTCGCTACCACTGGTGAGAGTGGGCTACCCATGGCGACTCCCTCCGTTTGTTCATAGTATTCTCCATTGAAAAGAAAATACGTGGAAGTCAAGACATGCCTAAAAAGTTCAGTTGTCTTCTCGTCAAGCTTCTGACTAATCAATTGTAGTGACTCTCGAAGGGGTACCCTCGTAAACAAGGAAACGACGTCAAAACTCACCATGATATCTGACTCATCCAACCTGAAGCTATCAAGGCGTTTAACAAAATCCACGGAATTACGGATGTGATGAGGGCATTTACCCACATAAGGACTTAATATTCCCGTCATGTGTTTGGCCAACAAATATGTGGGTGCCCTGATGTTGCTGACAATGGGGCGTAATGGTACCCCCTCTTTGTGAACCTTCGGGAGTCCATATAGTCTAGGCGGTACCGGATCTTGGGGTAACAATTTCTTAGCGTCACCCTCCGATAATCTGCGTCCTTGAGAAGCGCCCTCGTCTTGTTCTCCACCTGCTTTGTAGGGTTGAAACGTCCCCTTAGAAAAATTATACAGGACTGAGCTTAAACTGACACACAATATTTTTAGCGCAACGCAATCTGACTTTCAGAAATCCCTACAAAAGAATGGCCCTGACTAACATTAACCTATGCGTTTCACAAATCGCTTACCTCACAAAAATCTTGGTTACTCGAACTACTGCAATACAGCGAGCGCCACTACTGCCAGCTAAATAAAAGATTCAAACTACGGAAGGCACTAACTACTGATAGGCATAGTTAGCAAATGAAAGATTTTGATAGAGAACAAACAATGTATTTACCTTAATAGTGTTGAAAAATCATAATATACATAGCAGTTCATAATATCCAGTATTACAAATTTCAAAACTCCGCCATCTCTCTCCCCACATCCACCACTGCTGGCGGCTCACCTCCAACTGCGCAACGCTACGCGCTGTTAACATCCAGCTGCCCAACACTACAATGGCAGACAACAATGCAAACTAACCACAGACTGCACACAGCACAGCCAGTGATTTTCATACAGAGCGCTAAGAAAACCTAAACAGCCTACTTACAGAGCCCCCATGCTCCCCACAAAAAATTTTTCAAATTGTTTTGGGCACTGGCCAATACATATTTGTTAAAATATTTTCACAATTACAATAACAAAGAAATCAAATGCACACACGTATTGATACAATTTGGTCAAAAGCTAAAATTTTCTCACAGTCCATAAAGACAGTCCTGATCATTCATCACAATGAAACTGCCGTTTCTTTTCTCAAAGTCTGAGCAGTAGAAGACAATGTACACGGAAGTAATGGATTTCCATGCAGTCTTGAAGAAGTATTGTTGTCCTTCCAACGGAAAGACAGTGCTAACTCTTGACATGCTGACAGGTAATGGGCCACAACAGAGCAAACCCACAGTAGAGTCATTCGACGTTTTGAAGAATATTGGTAGGTAGGTCATCACAGAGCAGACCCACTGTAGTCCTGGTAGAGATTACGGTATTGGTGGGCCACCAGAGATGCAGACCCACTGCAGTCCTTGTAGAAATAATGATATTGTTGGGCCATCAGAGATGCAGATCCACTGTAGTCCTTGTAGAGATGGCCAGCAGCCATCTGTTGTGACTGTGCGGGTGCACAATCACCATCGAAGAGTCTTGCGGATAATATAGCAAGTCCATGAACCACCACTTGTGCACTCACAAAAAATTTTTTTGGAATGTCCTTAGAACCAGAAATGCTGTTATCCAGTCCCTTGCAGAATTATTAACATACGTGCAAACACTAACAGTCCCTGCTTCTCACATATTGTCCATATACTATGACCAACAGAAACGTGTTTAGTGAAATGTAACTTACAAGTTACTTAATTTGATGAACACGTGTCAATTACAATTTTATAACATAAGAATACAATAACAAAGGTACAAAATACATCATTAAAAACATAATAATACAGATAACATTTGTAGTAATACAGGCTTTACAAAATAATAGAAATAAACATATACATCAGTGTTACAGGAATTATGAGATAAGTAAATACATAAAAGATCAGAATGACTTTTGAAACATCAACTTTACACATAAGCATTAAAACAAAACAGAATAAATAATGTCTAAGCATATTTACAAGGCAAATAACATATTATTAATGCCAATTATATTTGAGGCTAACAGTATTCCTCATCATAGTGAATGTAGCTTAGTATTAGAAGAAGAAAAAGTTCTATGAAACTACACAGAGACAGAAAGAAAACAAATACACAAGGGTACACAGACACATAGTGGGATAACACAAAAGGAAAGGACAGGGTTTGTTTCCAGTGTAACATTTGGTACTGCAGTCCAACGCAAAACTTCATTCCATAGATCTTTCGTCTTATTTCAACATTTGTTTCCACCAAAAAAATCCTATTCAAGCATGCTTTCTGTACTTATATGTTCACATATTTCTTACCTCATTATTTATTTTCCATTATCTTACTTCATCATTTATTTCCAAGAAAATCCTACCTAAACCTGTTGTCCCTAAACCCTACTTTTTTGGTTCATATCCTCTTTCAAAATACTGTTTTGGTCAAACCATTTTCTTATAGCTTCGCAATGCATTTCTTCCAATCCATCATAGTTTCTTATGTAGTCTACCCCCTCTTAAGCTAACTTAAATCTACTGAGCTCAGATGCTAAACTAAGGGACGAGGCAATGCAGCAGCACAAAACAATTAGCGCTAACATCAATGACAAATAATTCAAATTGGCAAAGCAATTGCAATATTACAACTAATATAAGGCACTGTGCAGCAAACAAGAAAAATAAATCCGTAGTAAAACTGGCTTAACAGAGTAATACAAAGTCAAATTCAGTAACACTATGCCTGGCAAACAGCAGCAGCAAATGCAATAACTTATATCTAAACATGACATAGCTCAAGCAGAAAAAATATTACAGTAAAAATGGCCATTTTTAATACCTATGTCACATCTTAACACTAGAGTGATGCATCACAAAAACGTACGCTAGCAGATAAGTTACCAAATCGTAAAAAAATTATTTATGCAATTCCTGTGAAGGGAAATGTCTATTTATGTGCCCTCGTTTTCTTGGAAGTAGATCATAAATTTATAATTGACTGGATCTGTAGGCATAAAATAACTATATGAGTACATCTATTAAATTTTATTTTAACCAATGCTGCAGTGCAGCTAGAAACTAGGTATTAAACAAAATGAGCAAATATATATATATAAAGCAACATATGAAACGTCATTCACTAGGCAAATGGCGTCTCCAAAGGCAAAAAATTCTCTCAACTAGCAAGACAATAGCCATGAAATCTTTCTCATCGTTTCATTAGGCATTTTAGTAAATATCATAAATTAAGAGCTCCATAGTATAATCATATGTTTTCAAGTTTGAACGTGTCGTATTTGCGATGCTTTCTACAAAGGAATGTCAATAGTGAGGATAATGGCCTCCCCTTTTTTTATTTTTTACCTGTGCCTCTGAAAAGGCACACACTAATGGCTTTTTCTCCAGGCATCTGACACAGCAGGGTGCCCACGACGCATTACGTGCAGGTAGTCACTTAACTTTCTTACGGAAATATTTATGACAGCAGTTTCCGCTACACTGACAGTCTCATATAAAAATATTTCACAGGTCAAGAATTTGCGTTACAAATGTGTAGAAACAAAATCCTATATATATAACAGTGTCCAAAAAATTTTCGGCGGCATTGTGATACATTTACGCATATACACACATTTCATAACTCTTAAAGTACGATTCTTGGTTTCCAACATCCTTTTCATAAATCGGAGTCCCTAACCACTACTCCTTATTCCTTACCTTATTACACATGTACATATTCATATTCATCAACACGTCTTCAATATTTCATCATAATAACTACATAGCATAATCAGATTCCTCATATAACATCAGCTTATTGATCATAAACACACCTCAACAGCATAATACACATCGTCGTCACAAAAATAACATCATAACACCTCAGTCAAATCTCAAAATCATCGTAGCTTCCTCCAATAATTAAAAAAAATTCTCTGCTCATGTCAAAAGTGTCATCTGCCTCAAACATACTTTAAAAATCGTGATCCCATACCAAATATATCATTCAAAGTTCTCATAATATCACAATGGGTCTGAAAAAATATGAACAGTTCACAAAGTACAGACAAAATACAATTTCATGAGTGTGAAGTTATCCAACTATGTAATTGTGTAAACATGTGTCACTGACATAATAAAAAAGTTTGTCTCTCTCAGTTAAATGATCAGATAGCTGTGTAATTCTGTTTTAGAGGAATATGGTACCGATGTGTAAAGTTGTATAAGCAAATACCATATTAGCTAGGGCTCCTTGTGCTTGCCAAACACATGGTACACAAAGTAAGCGTGTACCCCCCTGAGGATTAATGTAGTTATACCCTCAGGTGTTACAGATTACAACAATGGAATGAAATGTATTACGGAAAACCTTTGTATTATTGTCCTTCAAATATCTTTAAAAATAAATGATTTAAGTACAAAATTAATCACTCAAATACGTGTCCTGTAGCGCTAAATGTGCGTCTTGCTGTAAGATCATCTCTGTGGAAGTGTCGTAGTTATCGTCCTCCGAAAGCTAAGTTCTGCAGAAGTCAATGTACTTACCTCATGATAAACAAAAGTGAAATGCTTTGCGTATAGGTATCTTAGTTATTACGCTTGTTGTCGTGATGAGGAAAGTACTGTGCTGTAACGTATTGTTGTCCTACGGAAAAGGCTGTCTCCTTGTAGCTATAGTACAAAAGTTACTACTAAAACATGTTTTACTTTCCAGAAGAATTCAGAAAAACTGTGCAGATATAAAACAGATACACCACAAAAGCAACATTGTAAATTGTCACTCATTAGTAGCGTCATGATAAAATCGTGTAGCTGTCACATAAACTAACCACTGTGTCATCTGGTATTTCACAGAAAGTACTTTAAATCCAGAATGTATTTTCAAGTAAACCAAAATGTTGCATTAAAATCTCATTTGCAGTACTGGTAAATGTTCTAAGTATGTGAGCCTTATCGTCGTTACGTAATCGTGCAACAAACAAGCAAGAATGTACACACACAATAACACTGTGACGTCTGTTCACTATAACAATGCATTCGTAATTTCTGCTTAAATAAGTTCTCTTGGTTCTTGACTGGATATTTAACTTCAAACATTGTTGCATGTTAACAGATTCTAAGTCTAACAAAGCATACTAGTAATGTAAAGTGAAAAGTTATATGGCAAAGACAAGGTTAAAAAGCAGATTATCTTTCAATAAACGGTTTTACATGAGAAACATCGTGCAGTCCTTTACTCTTCCTAGTACTCAGAGTTTCAACTTGAACGCAGTTATCATGCAGTATACATTCGTAAGGAATACTGGAATTTTTCCCAAGGTTAGCGTCTATGTTATTTTTCTCTGAGCCAGCCGGCGTACGCGGTTGCCTGCGGTGCGAGTCATTGTCT
The DNA here is from genome assembly GCF_023864275.1 of Schistocerca cancellata. NCBI lineage: Eukaryota > Metazoa > Arthropoda > Insecta > Orthoptera > Acrididae > Schistocerca > Schistocerca cancellata. The sequence goes on along the minus strand of NC_064626.1, from coordinate 723,857,741 downwards.
GCTATCTCTTCGTTGGCGTGCGTCGTTATTGGGATTGGGAGACCTAACTTGTACAAGTTCACCTTGACGAGAAGGCTCTGCCCTGTTTGAAGCTCGCCAGTTCTGATGGAATTCAGGTCTGTCGTTTTGTCGGTAGTTTACATAGTTTCTTGTTTGTCGGTCATGTGATGGAGAATTTCTCCCGGAATCGTAACTGCGTGGTGGACCATTGCGTCTGAAGTTATTCTGTCTCCCTTGATAATAATTATTTTGGTTCCCATATTGTCTGTTTCTATGGTTGTCTCTGTCACATTCATTACTATGGAAAAGCGATCTTTCTCTGTAACTATTATTCTGCCAACGGTTGTCATACGGATGGTGTCTGTTTTGGTCACGATTTGTGTTGTGAGAATAGCCTTGTCGTGTCCAGTTATTATTTCTTTCGGCGCGGAATTGTGACGGATGTGACCTGTAATTGTTGTGTTCCTGTTTTCGCGTTCCGCGATTGTCAGTGTCAATTTCCAGTTCTTGTAACAGTCCCTGAAAAGCTTCAATGCCGTCTTTGCAACGTCCTGCTAAAAGAATATGTCGTAAATGTTCAGGCCGTTTGATTAAGCAAATGCAAATGAGTTCTGAGGGGCTGTATGGGTTTGACAGGTATTGATTCTTGGGCAACATGTCTTCAAAATATTTCACAAGACTGGTAAATTCAGATTGTTCGAAATGTTTCATCATTATGATGCTATGTTTTACTCGGTCTTGTGTAGCTTGAGACCAATATGCTGAGAGGAAGGCATGATAAAATTCTCCTTCACTGTGACAATCGTGAATGACCGATCGCATTCTTACAGCTGGTTCATTCTCTAAGTAGCCACACATAAATTCTAATCTGTGTTGAAATGACCAGTTGGGAGGAAAACAATGAGAGAATTGATGAAGCCATGCTCGTGGATGAATGTCGTTCCCAGAATTCTTAAATGTTTTGAATTTACGTGTAGTAATGAACAGGTTATAGTCAAATTCATCGTGTCGGCGAGTCGCACATCGCTCATTGTTACTTCGTTTCGGCGGTTCCATCTCAAAATTCAATGCGCCTTGCCAATTTCTTTCATAATTTCCGAAGTGTCCTGTGTTATTATTTTGTGGTTGCTCCATATTTTTATGTCCCTCTTCCCGTACTGGAGCGCGAGTGTCCTCTGAAATTTGTAATTCTTGTATTACTTGTGCCAACTGATCTTGTACTTCCCTTATTTCTCTTTTGTATTGCGTATTAATTAGATTCTGATTTTGTTTGAATTTCTTAATTTGTTCATACTCTTCTGTGTCAGTGATGACTACAGGTCTTGTGTCATTCAGATCATCATCTACCTTTGCAGATAAGTTAGTGAACTGATCCGAAAGTTCGGCTACTTTCTCCGATAGTGTACTTATTTCCTCAGTGTGTTTTTCTGAACCAAGTTTCATAGTGTCCATTTGTGTTGAAATCGTATCTACTGTGTCCTTTAAGTTTTCTTGAGTTTTTGCAAGTTGCGTAACCGAATCGGTAGATGCAACTGAGTCAATTTTAGCTTACAAGGTGTCGTGATTTTCATGAAGAATAGTTTGCAGTTCTTTTATGGCTGCTTCGTGATTCTGTAATGCATTTTCATGACGCAAAAAAATAGGTTGGAAATGCTCACAAATTTGTGTTTTTACGTCATTACAGACTTTTTGACATTTCGATTCGATTTTATGTAACTCAGTAGTTAAATCTTCACGTGTTTGTTCAATTGTGGTGTCTAACTTTTGAAGATTTTGTTCCATTGTGTCTAACTTTTTAAGATTTTGTTCCACTGCGTCTAACTGTTGCTGTGTTTGTCTCTGGTGTTGTTCCATTTGTTGCATTAGCTGTAATAACAATGCATTAGTGTCTGGAACCTGTTCCTCTACGCTTTTCGGCAGTGCATTTGCACCGGCAACATTCACATTTTGACAAGCTGAAAATGTATCTTGACTTATTTGAGAAAACGGTGAGGATGCAAAACCTGAATCTACAGTATTTGTAAAATTGTGTCCTGTTATTTCGGATTTCTGAGACGAGCTGTTGCCGCGCGATCGATCGATAATGCTTCCCTGTTCGCTAATTGTTTCACTGCCTAAGCCATTGTTTGCCGCCCACTCCATTTCCCTATGCACAATTACCAAATTACTATGTTGAACATTAGTTAATTCATTACACGGTGGCGCTAACACACTGCTTTCGTCTTCACTGTCATTTCTCAGTTGACTTTGGAGCCTAGTATTACGTTTTTCACACGGCATTATTGTCACAATATTTCACACGACAACACAGAAAAACACAATTTGAAGAGCAAAAATAGAGGAACACATTAACATAGCACTGAATATAATATCTCGTTAATTGCAAGCGCAGCTGCGAAATACTTGGTGCAAATCTACATGCATGCCACAACTGTTTTACTGTACAACAATGAAAGACTGCAACTACAAAGGAGATACTCTCTACAATTACGCGCTAGCAATAAACAAAAGCTACACTAATTACACAAACTACAAGAAAAAATCAGAAGATTCCAGTGAGGTATCCTCGGCTAAGGGTCGACATATGAAACGTCCCCTTAGAAAAACTGTACAGGACTGAGCTTAAACAGACACAGAATATTTTTAGCGCAACGCAATCTGACTTTCAGAAATCCCTACAAAAGAATGGCCCTGACTAACGTTAACCTATGCGTTTCACAAATCGCTTGCCTCACAAAAATCTTGGTTACTCGAACTACTGCAATACAGCGAGCGCCACTACTGCCAGCTAAATAAAAGATTCAAACTACGGAAGGCACTAACTACTGATAGGCATAGTTAGCAAATGAAAGATTTTGATAGAGAACAAACAATATATTTACCTTAATAGCGTTGAAAAATCATAATATACATAGCAGTTCATAATATCCAGTATTACAAATTTCAAAACTCCGCCATCTCTCTCCCTACATCCACCACTGCTGGCGGCTCACCTCCAACTGCGCAACGCTACGCGCTGTTAACATCCAGCTGCCCAACACTACAATGGCAGAAAACAATGCAAACTAACCACAGACTGCATACAGCACAGCCAGTGATTTTCATACAGAGCGCCAAGAAAACCTAAACAGCCTACTTACAGGGTCAACGCTGATCTTCCGGTAGGAATCGTCATTTAGCAGGCTCTGCATCTTATCAGTGTAGTCCTTATGGGAGACAACAACTGTAGCATTGCCTTTGTCAGCCAGTAAGACAACAATTTCAGAGCGCTCCCTCAGATCATGAATGGCCGCCCTCTCTTTACCTCTGATATTTGACTTCATCGGCTTGGATTTCGTCAACGCACGACAAGTTTCACGACTTATTTCATCGGCTGATTCTGGCGGAAGTCGAGCTGCAACCTGTTCAACAGCACTAACAATTTCTGCGACTGGAGTGAACTTGGGGGTGGGAGCGAAGTTGAGACCCTCCTGCAAAACCGAGACCGCATCATCACTCAACACCATGCCACTCAAATTGATGACAGTCTTGCACGGAACCTGCAGAGATGGTTTGTCAAGGAGACGTGAGAACTTAGCTGTTTGACGTCCCGTAGCCTTCTTATGGGCGGAATCAGCTGACACCCAGGTGACACCATCAATCCAATCCCAGGAAAAAGAAGTGAACTTACTAGCCAGTTGCAAATGTAGTTTGAGTAATTCCTGTGAGATAAACTCAAGGCTCCGGCGGGTGAATTGCACTCTCTCACGTACCAATGCGAGGCTGGCTCGTTTCTTGATTCTCTTAGCTGCTGCAGAATCGATGTGATGCATAACCTTAGCAAAATTTGGAACAACATTCTCGGAACGACATCTCTTTAGAAAGGCAAGAGTACTTAGCAAACGACATCTACGGTGGCGCAACTTTTCAAATTTCTTCATGGTGCGATACATCTCCTCCCCGTAAAGGTGTATGATGTGATTCTTGAGTTTCTCCCGGCGTATTTGATAATCAAAATATCCACGGGTGTACTGCCGGTCTATAGTGTCCAACGGGCACAATATTTCGGCTATCATACATGTCGCCATCATCAGGTGAACTGACGGACTGAGCTCCTGTGAACGTGCCGGCACGGAGATCCGTACGCTATGGCTGCTCAGAGGGAACTGGGTTCGGTCGCGGCGGCGGCCGATTTAAATACCCTCCGCCCGCGGCGCGCTCCCTCCGCCGTCCGCGCCCCGTGCCACGGTCGCGCGGTGGAACAGATTGCGACGGCGTCTGAGATGACGTCGGAGTGATGGCTCTGTCCGCCGTGGTTGTCACGACTATACGTTTGCTCGATTTACTCTTGATTAACCCAATCGCTGGTTCCCAAGCCTTGCTAAGATTATAGCCACAGTCACGGTTTATGAGGTCGTCATTGGTGCGAATTTCGATGGCCTCTCTAACAACGTTGTCCCAGTATCTCGACGTCTGTACAAGAATCCTCGTGCGGTCATACTCCATGGCGTGATTTTCCGACAAACAATGTTCAGCGACCGCCGACTTGCTCGGATACATCAGTCGAGTGTGCCTCTGGTGTTCACGGCATCGATCCTCGACGGTACGCATCGTCTGACCAATATACGACTTGCCACATTGACACGGAATCTGGTACACGCCGGCCTTCCTCAAACCGAGGTCATCTTTGGCGCTTCCCACCAGTGCACGAGTTTTATTTGGAGGACAAAACACAGCGGACGGCGGAGGGAGCGCGCCGCGGGCGGAGGATATTTATATCGGCCGCCGCCGCGACCGAACCCAGTTCCCTCTGAGCAGCCATAGCGTACGGATCTCTTTGCCGGCACGTTCACAGGAGCTCAGTCCGTCAGTTCACCTGATGATGGCGACATGTATGATAGCCGAAATATTGTGCCCGTTGGACACTTATAGGCCGGCAGTACACCCGAGGACATTTTGATTATAATCCTTCTGGTTCGGCTACAAAACCGGCCGGTCGCGACCCTGTTGTGCTCCAGCACTTAGGTGGTACGACGTCCGTCTTGCTATTTGCTGTGTTTATAGTCTGATTTAAAGTAGTTGTCACTTGACAGGCAATGGGCTGCAGGGCTCCCGCCACCAATAAACCAATGGTAGCCGGCGCTGTCGGCTGCCACTGCGTTGCCACTTCGCTCTGCTGAGCTGACTAAGGCATTGTGCCAGTCAGTCCTCAGCGAGCCGTTGTAGACGTGCGGGTGAGAGATTTGAGTGACTTGTAGCTTCGCGTGTTTACGATGTCTCATGAAAGCAGTCGCAAGAGAGGGAGGCCGAGGCTGCACACTCCTCGGAAACCTCCAAAAAGTGGCGGACATGGCGTCGTTATACGCAGTCAGGCGTGTGAATACGTGTGTTCTTAAGTGAGTATTTTGAGAGAGAGAGGGATGCAGGAGGGCCTCTCGTTCCTTTGGATAAGGTGGTGGAGCGAACTGCAGCTGCTCTGCAAGTTAGCGAACGATCAGTAATAAGAATCTGCAAGGAGAAATTCACGAAATAAGGCTCAAGTGAATCATCTAAATTGGAGACACCTGGGAAAAAGAGGCGACTAGAGAAGAGGGTCGCAAAACTTGACTCTTTTCAGGAAGATGCCATTCGTCGTCAAATATATGCATTTTATTCGAGTAAGGAGTATCCAACACTCAAAAAACTACATGCTACCCTCACAGCGGCTGACCTGTTTCAGGGTAGTAAATCGTCTTTGTTACGAGTCGTGAAAATCTTAGGATTCCGCTATAAATCCATCTCTGGCAGAAAGTTACTAATGGAACGCCAAGATATAGCAGCCTGGCGATGCCACTTTCTTAGAGAATTAGTGGGGACATATTTTGATGATATCGTTTGGCTTGATGAAACGTGGGTGAATGCAGGACACAGTTTAAAAAAAGGCTGGACAGACGGTACCATCAGCGGTAGTATGGCAGCTCCGATCGGCAGAGGAAAAAGGATAATTGTAGCACATGCCGGAAATTCAAAAGGATTCATTCCAAATTGTCTGCTGCTATTCAGTTCAAATAAGACCTCCGACTACCACGAAGAGATGAACCACAATACTTTTGTGAAATGGTTTGAAGACGGTGTGCTCCAGAACTTAACAAAAAACTCTATCATTGTTATGGCTAACGCTCCTTATCACTCAGTAATACAAGATAAAGCACCCACAAAGGCAACGAGGAAAAACGACATTGTTAGCTGGTTACAGAAACATAAGGTACAGTACGACAGTAATTTGACAAGGGCAGAATTATTAGAACTTGTATCGCAACACAAGCCAAAGAACCCGACTTACATTGTGGATGAAGTAGCAAAAAAATACGGGCATAAAGTGCTCAGATTGCTTCCTTACCATTGCCATTTCAACGCAATAGAGCTGATTCCATTTCAACGCAATAGAGCTGATTTGGGCTCAGGTTAAACGGCATATTGCTGCAGAAAATAAGAAATTCACATTAACAGAGGTGGAACGCCTTTTGAAAGAGGCAGTTGAAATTGTGACATCGGAAGACTGGCAGAAGGTAATGCATCACGTGAAAGGAGTGATACAGGACGCATGGAACAATGAAGGTATCTTACAACAAAGTGTCGAAGACTTGATTATATCTGTCAATACGAGCAGCGACACGGATAGTTCCACTGACTCTGATTCTGAATTAAGCGGTGTTTTCGCATTGTCTAATTAGTGTGTAGTGTACTTACTGCCATTAAATATTGTGTTTGTGAATTTATTTCGATTAATTCTTATTCTTGTTGTGAGACTAAGAAATACTGTTTGGCCAGCTCCCGTCATCTCCTTACGGTAAGTTAGACTGAATTTTAATTCTATTTCATTTTGTTTATACACCAAGATGTTATTCAATGTGTGTAATAGTTTTCGAGATTTGCAATCTAAAGAAGAAAAATTTTCCGGACACGAAAATTTCTCACACTACAATAGTTAATGTGACAACGGCCCTAATTAAATTTAAGAAAAGATATTTGATATGCTTATAGATACCACTGAGACAGATACTGTACGTAAATTTCAAAATGTTCACATAATATTTGTAGGAGATAGAGATTTTAAACGTCATACTTGTTTCGACTTCAGTACTGATAGGGTTGCTTAAAAACGCTGTTTTCAGAAATTTGTATACAGGAAACGTAATGCACTACGAAAACTTTGAAGGATTCTTTACCGAGTGCATTATTTTGGTAATGAATGGAAAAAAATATTTTGCTGTGACACTGATACTTTTTCAGTAATGACGTGATAAGTTAGAAGCTGTTTGCGAATTCGAGAATTTAAATGGTTTCAAACAAATTAACGTAACTCTTGTCCTAATTAAAATTAAGAATAGATATTTGACAGATTGAGAGACATTGTAGAGATATACATCATATGTGGGTTTGAAATTTTTTACTTACTTTTTGTAGGAGATACAGGCTTTAAAACGATTTTCTATCGCCGGGGGTTGCGATGCGCTGAGGCGGCTGCCTCCAGCCAGTGCTTGACGTGACAACGCCGCAACTTCGCAGCGCAAACGTCAAGTGACAACTAGTTTAAATCAGACTATAAGCAGGACCAACACACCTGTGTGGGCCTTCCACCCAGGGCTCCAGTTCTGCCAGCCGTTCCACTTCCACTGGCGTACTCCATATCAGTGACCTCAGTAGTCATTAGACATCGTGAGAGAGCAGAACGGGGCTACCCGCGGGTCTCACGGACTTCGAACGTGGTCAGGTGATTGGGTGTCACTTGTGTCATACGTCTGTACGAGATTTTCAGACTCGTAAACATCTCTAGGTCCACTGTTTCCGATGGGAAAGTGAAGTGGAAACATGAAGGGACACAAAAGCGTACAAGTCGACCTCGTCTGTTGACTGACAGAGACCGCCGACAGGTGAAAAGGGTCGTAATGTGTAATAGACAGACATCTATCCAGACCATCACACAGGAATCCCAAACTGCATCAGGATCCAAGTACTATGACAGTTAGGCGAGAGGTGAGAAAACTTAGATTTCATGGCCGAACGGCTGCTCATAAGCCACACATCACGCCGTTAATGCCAAACGACGCCTAGCTTGGTGTAAGGAGCGTAGACATTGGACGATTGATCATTGGAAAAACGTTGCGTGGAATGCCGAATCACGGTACGTAATGAAGCGATCCGACAGCAGGGTGTGGGTATGGTGAATGACCGATGAAGGTCATCTGCCAGCGTGTGTAGCGCCAACAGGCTGTGGTGTTATGGTGTGGTCGTGTTTTTCATGGAGGGGGCTTGCACCCCTTGTTTTGCGTGGCACTATCACAGCACATGTCTACGTTGATGATTTAAGCACCCTCTTTGTTCGCACTGTTGAAGAGCAATTTGGGGATGGCGACTGCATCTTTCAAAACTATCGAGCACCTGTGGCGGAATGGTACACGACAATAACATCCCTGTAATGGACCGGCCTGCATAGTATCCTGACCTGAATCCTATAGAACACCTTTGGAATGTTTTGGAACGCCGACTTTGTGCCAGGCCTCACCGACCGATATCGATACCTCTCTTTAGTGCAGCACTCCGTGAAGAATGGGCTGTCATTCCCCTGGAAACCTCCCAGCACCTCATTGAACATATGCCTGCGAGAGTGGAAGCTGTCATCAAGGCTAAGGGTGGGCCAACGACATATTGAATTCCAGCATTACCGATGGAGGGTGCCACGAACTTGTAAGTCATTTTCAGCCACGTGTACGGATACTTTTGATCACCTAGTGTAAGACATCATCAGACAGCAACTCTACTGTCATCCACAAACAGAATTAACCCTCTTTGTATTGATTGACCAAGTGCAACAGTAATGGACCTTCAGCCAACAAAGTGACATCCGCCATCTGTACAACACAATGCATGTTCGTTTCCGTGCTTGCAAGCAACATTACACCGGTTATAAATGTACCAGCATTTCACATTTGTATGGATTATCTCGCGCTCACATTAACCTGTGAACTTGCAATGTTATCTGGAAAATGTATTCCTTAGGTTTCATTATTCTCCATTAATTATTATCTGGTTTGCGACTTTTTCCGTCAGTGTATTTGTGAGTTTCCTCATGCTTTTGCATTGCCCATTCATAGAAAGTTAGATCTTTGTGTTCATCTCCAAAGGACCGACGTGGAGCAGCAAGCAGCATAATGCTCTCTTGTTTCAGTGAGGATGTATATACTATTAAATGAGCTTAGTGATTATTAACTGCATATCTTCAAAGAATTTCCCATAGCCAGTTATGACCGAGTCAGCGGTGCATGCAAATTTACGACATGATACTGTCGTGCTCGCTATGTAAAGGCCAAAAAGGAAATTTGAAGGCGGTGACTGGTATTTATCGCTTCGTTAAGCTGCATTTGAGTGTTGTATTCTTACTGGACTTTCCATTAAGAGGAACTATGGCTTTCATATCCGTCAGCAAATTATTTCTGAGCAAACATTTGTCTGCCCTCATCTGATAGTGGTTGTTGACCAAATAATGATAAATATTATACTTCTTTATGTGCAGAGAATGGTTTTCCACCAAATGGACTGGCACAAGAGCAGCGCGTGGAGAGCTGAAGTTGTGTGCTGTTCGCATGTGTTTGCTGTCCTTCGTTACTGCGATCTGCAGAAGCCTATTTGTGCACCTGTATCACTGCTATGAAAATTTTACAGCCAAGTGTGTTACCATCAGCGGAACCCGCGATGATGACGGCGTGTGCTGCCACTTAAATTAATAATATGGCTCCACGCTTTATGGTGGCTGTCGTATAGCCCAAAGGGTGTAAACCCTGTGCGGACCGCAGCGGACAGTCGTCTGAACGACCTGGCCGTCATCGAATGAGTGGGATGATTTAGCTGTATGTAATTCACTTACATTCTGTGAAACAAATGAGACGACCCCGTACTCATTGACAACACTAATTGCCTGCAAGAGGAAGGCACGAGGACGGCCAGCCAATAAACAAATTCCAGGAAATGTCAGAGGTTCACTGTGGTTAAGACGTAATCACCGTACTTTCTGTAAAATTCAGATGACTTCTATAGAACCATACAGGTTTTTAAGGTATCGATTTGGAATGAGATACTATGGAAATTTACACTATAATGTAGAAAAATATAGTTACATAATTACTTTACTTGTTGGTAAATACATGTCTGCAAACCTAGTAGGGAAGATAGGAGTACATATATGCGGATTTCTTTTCCAGATTTTTTGATTTTTTTTGGTTAGATTTATCGTATTTGAAATTGTTTAGTTTTATAATATGATTTTTAAAGTATAAAGTATAGTTTTTAAAGTATAACTTGGTATATACGCTTTTACCTTGACATTACATTTAAGACGGCAAAATAATTTCATGTAAGTAGAAATCGAGCTCCTAAACATGCCCCGAATATGCGGCAGATTTACGCACCTAAGGCAACATGTTCACGCATGTCATAGAACACGAAAATGACTAAATAAAACAATAATGATCAACGGCACGAGGATGCAGAAGGCAGTGGAAACCACCGCCTGAAAGACACATAATGTGTGCCGACAGGACATCTGACCCGTAGTTAATACAAGTGTCATGAGGATCTCACCGCTGGCTAAAGGTTTAGGATTAGTTCCTCATTCAGATCTCCGTGAGGGGATAGCCGAGGGCGAGGAAAAGATTGAATAACCAATGAAAGGGTAACGTTCTAGAAGTTGGAGAGTGAAATTTCAGAAATTTGAACGCGGCAGGAGAGCTACAAAACCTGAAATGGGAAATGCGGAAACTCAATATGTATATATATAATGGGGTCAGTGAGGTGAAACGGAAAAAAGACAAAAATTCCTTGTCATACGAGTATAGGGTAATATCAAGAGCAACAGAAAATCCTATAACGGTAGGAGGATTCGTTATGGATAGGAAAGCAGGGCAGAGAGTTACTGTGAACATTTCAGTGACAGAGGTTGTTTTCATGAGAATCGACAGCAAACTAGCACCGACAACAATAGTCAGTTAGGCATGGCGACGTCGCAAGCAGAAGATGAAGAGACAGAAAAAGTATGTGAGGATCTTGAATGGGCAGTTCGGTGCACAAAGGTAGATGAAAATCTAATAGTCATGGGAAATTAGAATGCGGTTGAACGGGAGGGAGTAGAGACAGTGTTACGGGAGAATATGGACTTGGTAGTAGGAACGAGAGAAGAGGAAGACTAATTGAGTTCTACAATAAATATCAGTCGGTAATAGAGAATACTCTGCTCAAGAATCACAAGACGAGGAGGTATACTTGGAAAAGCCCGGGAGATACGGGAAGATTTAAGTTGGATTATATCATGGTCAGAAAGAGATTCCAAAATCAGATACTGGATTGTAACGCTTACCCCGGAGCAGATACGGACTCAGATAACAATTTAGTAATGATGAAAAGTAGGCTGAAGATCAAGAGACTAGGCAGGAAGAATCAATGCACAAGGGAGCGGGATACTGAAGTACTAAGGAATGGAGAGATACGCTTGAAGTTCTCTGACGCTACAGATACTGCGATAAGGAATAGCTCAGTAAGCAGATCAGTTGAAGAGGAATGAATATTTCAAAAAAGGCAATCACAGAAATAGGAAAGAAAACCGCAGGTAAAGAAAGATAACTGTGTATAAACCGTGGATGACAGAAGAAATACTTCAGTTGGTCGACGAAAGAAGAAAGTACTAAAATGTTTAGGGAAATTCAGGAATACAGAAATAAAAGCCACTTAGGAACGAAATGGATAGGAAGTGCAGCAAAGCTAAGGCAATACGGCTGCACAAAGAAGTGAAGAAATCGAAAAAGAAACGATTGTTGGAAGGAGGGATTCAGCATATAGAAAAGTCAAAACAATCTTCGGTGAAATCAAAAGCAAGAGCAGTGGTGAAACAAGCGCTGTATCATTTGAGCGAGTGTGCCGGGACTTGCCACAGTTCACTGCTACTAGCGCTACGTCATCATAACGCGCCTGTGCGTAGCATACAAAGTATTGCTTCATGAACTAAGGATGAAGTTAAAATAATGAAGTAGCCTTTCCAAACTTTCTCAACATATGCTTTAGTATATTAATGTTTAATTTGTTAAATCTCAGAACGATCACATGAATATGTTTCCGCAAATACATCATTTTAAATAAAAACCAAGTGGTGGTAAATAGTAAAGCTAAGGAGGTCAAATATTGTTCAGGATGTGTAAGTGTACGTCACAATCAACTGTTATTAGTTTCAACTTGACCAGAATAATATTATGGTCAAAATCAGCGTTTTTACAAACTGAGGGTGCTAAATATTAGACTTAGAAAGATGAAAATTGGTATGAAGCCTCAGTTTGATATAAAACATTAACTATGTGACCCCATTAAGCTACCCTTAATGGTTTTCAAGTAATTGGCTAAAAACTAAATCTGGAACAAGAACGTCCTTGTTTGTAATAGAATAAGTATCATTTATATTAATGATAGAAAGTTCTGACTACAGCACTTGATTACATCCATTGAATAATAAAGCCATAAACAGCTTCAAGACTTTGATGTAAATACCAATGAATACAAGGTCTCTTAAAGATGTAGTTCAGAGGTCATGTTCTACTGTCAGTTCCGTTCTAAAAATTCTAGCCGGCGAAATTTAAATGCAGTCGAGCTAAACTTTTTCTGTAATTGAAACCAACTGAACTCCATTCACATAAAAATTACGAAGATTGTAAATTGATTCATGACCGAGTTGTTAAATAATACATGTCGGAGAACGCGGCCATTTAGATACTGCTACCCGGGGATAGAGCAGATGACGGCAGATGTTCCGTTCGGCCGCTGGGCCCATATATAAATATGGCCTGAGAGGCAGCAGGAAGACACACTTCGCACCGAGCTGTCACTCTGTCCGCGTCAGTCAAACGCCTGCTTACGCGCTGCCTCGCATGACGTCACAGCCATGCTGCTGCTTAACGCATGTTTTCGGTACAAATAGGAAGTGAACTCGCGAGGACTGTTTAGATTTCACGGAAGTAACTGCCTGTGTGCCGCCCGTAATGTTAATAAAACAGCATGACAAGTGGTGAGATTGTTTTCCACTTTTGTAGCGAGCAATTAACTTTGATGATTAGAAGTCAGGGTGAAAGATCATTTAATTGGAACTTATCGCAGAGGTTTTCTCTGAACTGCTTATAATGCTGTTTATGATAGAGAAATTATTATAATGTTTTATTATCAGGATATAACTATGTTTTGGCGTGTGAACTTTTATTGAATGTATGAATCAGTTAGAACCCAAAACTTTTATTTATAATCATAGTTCCTGATCCCGCTAAGTAAATAAAAAGTAGAAACATTTCTTTCAGTCAGCACAAGAAGAATGTGGACTTACAGACTGGAAAATATGGTCGGTATGTTCTCCATCGCTTTATGGCTAACCGCAAACATAGTTTTCAGGCTCTTGTAAAAGACGGCGAGGGAACAATAAATACTTCTTCTTCTTGAAAATTAACCCGCCGCTCCACAGAGCGTAACATTGAGAGTGCCATGGGAATTCCACTGTAAAATGCAGAGGAGAGAGTGGATGGATGGAAAGAGTACACTGAGGGCCTGTACAAGGGGAAAGACTCACCTGATAACGTTGTGGGAGAGGAAACAGGAGTCTATAAAATAAATAAAATAAAAATATTATTTAAATATTAATTATTCTATCTGTATGATGGTGATTGTAATTGTAATTGATATTTGCTTATCTGGAACGTGGACGTTTAATTATTCGGTATCAGACGCTTGACAATGGCTTTTTCGTAAAGGCAATGTTACTCGTAGTTGACCGTGAAATAAAACTGAAATAATCGGACTTCGTAATTAAATCGTTTCCAAAGACTGCTGCGGTAGGTGCGGACTCATAATCTAAATCTCAATATTTCAATAATTTGCCAGCCATGCCAATACGTCGTACAGAGGTGATTGTCTACTAAACATAAAAAAGTTACACAGTTAGTTAAATCAGATATATTCAATGAATAAGCCTACAGTTCATAATCCTACTTACTTTTATAAATATAAATTCTTTACAGAATCGAGTGCCTAGTCTGGTTGCAACTCGCAGTATTCTTCTATAACATGAAATATGGCGGTGTGCCAGACAATAGAATAAAATACGTGCTTCTCGCACCACTTCTACCAGAGCTCTCCCCTTTTCTTAATCAAACATAAGAGTAACGTAATTGTGCTTTTGTTTTATCAGCGACACAGCGCTGCAGTTGTGTGCCATAGGCTTTATTTATTTGTCACTGATTATTTATTTAATTAATATTTCGCGTTTCCGAGGAAACTCACGCTCGGCATGCAAATGTGCCTTTATATTGCCCCCTGAATTGCGAGGCGAAAGGACACACCTGCAGGCGAGCAATTCACCTAAAGGCACAAGAAAATCTAAGTTATCTACAACTATTTACATGACTTTCATTATACACATTATATACAAAATTTGAATGACGCGGGTGCGCCATAAGAGTTCTTATGTTGGCAGATAGAGTGCGCGCATGCGCAGAAGCGTCTGTGTGACTCCGGCACTGCCGTTATATCGTACAGTTAGATCACGCGGCACAGTATTGCAGTTCATATTGTTCGTGTGCGCGCGTTTCTCAGTCGTTGCACAAAGAAAATATTCAACCAAGATTACATATGAAGACTACATTCTATGACAGGTAACTTAGTTTTAAATTTACAATATTTGTTATAACACAATACAACTTAGATTGTTGAATGTTCTTAGTTACATAGTATTGTTTTGAAATACTTCAAAGAAAAATGTCCGTATGTTTCAGGTGCGTTGACCTATACACATCGTGTCGTTATTACAGTTCATATTCATCTGCTGCACAATAATTTTTTTACAGGTTAGTATCGTCGTGGTAAAGTTTTTTGATCACAGTAACATCGTTGTATAACAACGTGATTAATACATAAGCGTGTCCATTTCCCATTTCCATTATAGTCGTTGTGATGCAGTTCGTTGTGACTAAAAGCATTGCTTATTACAGATCAGACGTGACCCGTCGAGTAATTGGTCCACGTGCAGTTCGTTTTTTACATTCCGTGGAAGCTTGGTTGCAGAACCTCGGACGGCACATAGCTGGCGTCGATCCTTGGACAGTCCAGGTAAGAGTGTCCGTCACATTTCGAGAACATTTCATTCCCTGAAGTTCCAACCAAAATTCTTCCACCCGTCGTGTTGTTTTCTGGACAGGCACTATGTGTCCATTTAATCCAGTTAACATCTTGAAGTTAGGTACTGTAGTAATGTCACTAGACGATGCACGAATTATGCACTTCACATTTTCAGTTTTTTGCTGAATATAGCTCACCTAAATGTTCATAGTTATTAATCAAAGAAATCGTTCATCGCGTTTACATAGGTACGATGCATAATGAATGGCATTAACCGTTTCCTTCACATAGGTTTCTGCGTAGTTGCAGAGTTAGTAATGTTCGTTAATGTCCGTGAACAGAGGTTCACTATGCAATGTCTTTTTGGCACTCGTTTTGTTCAAATTTTTACATAGTAACAGTTACATGATACATCAGTTAAAAAAATAAGTAATTATACATACACACGTCACATATTTTCTTAGCATAAACATAATACAGTTGCACATAAACATGTTTGCATCATCATTACATAGCTATAGGTTATTACATTGTGTCACGTGATGTCATCTGAAATTAAGATAGGTTAGACACAACATTCATTACATCAGTAGGCAAGACCAGGCGTTTTCACTACTCAATAAATATTCAAAATAGTAAGAGAGAAAAAATGTTCGATTCCTCGCGTTTTGTGCGTGTGTGTAGAGTGTCTGTGTGGCCTTGACTACTGATAGATGCTTTTCGTGTTGAGAGATGTGCGTCTAATCTATTTCTCAAAGTAAAAGATCGCTTCACAGATGACGTCTGTCGGTTCGTCAGGTGTCATACCAAGTCAGAGGTACCTACAATAACAAATGTTCCGTGAAAAATTAATATATCATTCACTGCTACGTAATCATAAATTTTATTTTGATATTCCGTCTTCCAGGTGGTGGCGCGCGCTGAAAGAAGAGTTCTTCTGCCTTCAACTGCGACTCTGGAACCGCTGAAATGAAAATTTCTACACTACTTATTATCTGTGTTGTAACAACAGAGTTTTTCGAGTTGCTTAGCAATATTTTGATGGGTATGACTTTGACATTATTCAGCATGAAATGCTCTAAGATCTCGGTGTGCGTATTTTTCTAAAATTCTTTGAAGTGTGTCAACGTGTTCCTTCCAAGACTGTGTAGCTATCAGTATATCATCTACATAGTGTGTGACTGTCTCAACGAAATCGTCGCCAAGCACGGTATCCAGGGCTGTAATGAATACCCCAGAGCTGACATTCAGTCCGAAGGGTAGAACACAAAACTGATAGGTTCGCCCCCCGAACATAAATGCAGTATATTTCCGTGAATCAGGAGTGATACCCACCTGCCAAAACGAATTAGCGAGATCTATTGTGGAAAAATATTTTGCATCTAGAAATTTCTGTAATTGCTCTTCTAAATTTTCGGGTTTTGTGTGAACCGGTAAAATTATTTCATTAATTGCTCGTGCGTCTAACACTAACCTAATGCTTCCATTTGATTTTTTGACAACAAGTAGAGGACTACAATAAGGTGAGGTGGATGGTTCAATGACCTTCCAGTCTAACATTTGTTTTAATTCTTGCCACACAGCAGGTCGTTGAGATAACGGTACGTTATATGTCTTGTGGTAGAAGATCTTGTGAGGCTTAACTTCAGTCTTGTATACATATGTGTTGATAACACCTAATCGTTTGGTAAAAACTTGTAAATATTTGGATAACACTTCCTGTAGTTTTATACGTTCATGTACACTGAGAGCTGTAGCTTCACTTATCTTATGATCAAGCAATGTTTTCAAGTCCATTAGCTCTGTGTCAGATGAGTGTGTTTGCATATCTTGAATGTCATTGTCAAGTACTAACTGAACCTTGTACCCTGTACAGTGTTTGTCATGCTTT
Organism: Schistocerca cancellata; assembly: GCF_023864275.1. Lineage (NCBI taxonomy): Eukaryota > Metazoa > Arthropoda > Insecta > Orthoptera > Acrididae > Schistocerca > Schistocerca cancellata. The sequence goes on along the minus strand of NC_064626.1, from coordinate 723,840,697 downwards.
AGAGTTCTCCTGTCCAAATCAATAATAATTACACTGCCTTTATCATTTAAAATACATTTACCTTTGGAGAAATCTATAATAGAGTCCTTCTCGCTCATAATATCTATTCCTAATATGCAATTTGTCACAAGGTTTTGTACAACCAGGAATGGCCATTGTACGGTTCCATTACCTATTTTAACGTTTACAAAAACTTGCTTCGTAACCCTACATGACTTATTACCTAGTGCAGTAGTTATTTTACAGTTTTGGGCAGGAAACTCAGGCACAGGTTCCAATTCACACATTTTTTTATAGAAATTAAAAGACAAAACGCTCACAGCTGCACCTGTATCTAGGATAATAGTAGTTGGAATCCCACCTACTACACCAGTAGTAGATGCTAAAACAATTTCATTTGTGTTTGAACGACATTGTGTACTGTCTTGTAAAAGTTCATCTGATATATTCTCATTGTGGTTGTATCTTATAAATAAAACAGGTAGTTTTTGTTTAGTATTATTAGGCATATCAATATTTTGTTGTTCAATTGTGGTGTCAAATAACTGATTAACATTGCAGTCGCCCCGCAAGAATTCTTCAGCCACGACCTGGGGCATAGAAGTGACTGTTTCTAGTTTGTCGGATTAGCATTTGTACTAGGTACTGACACAGATTGAGGTTGTGTATCAGGTGTCATTTCTATTATATTCACATTCGGATATTGCCTATTATGATCTCCAAACTTTTGCGGTTGTTGTTGCTGTTGCGCATTATAACTTACCTGTCGGTCGTAAGGTATGCTCCAATTTTGTCCTGGTGGCTGCTGTGGTAAAGCAGAGTTTGAATGGAAGTACTGATCGTTACGAGTCCAACCTTGATGCTGTCTTGGCTCGTAGTTATTATTATTTCTATTTCCGTTTGTGTTTTTGTTGTTGCCTTTGTATCCGTTGTTACCGTTGTAGTTATTACCGCGGTGCCTTTTGTATGGATTGCCGCATGAAGTGTTATTACTGTTGTAACTATTATTTGTATTTGATTTTGATTTTCGTATTGAAACGGCATGTGAGTTTGCTGTTTTTGCTGTACCGCGTATCCAACTGTGGGCGCGCCAGAATTGAGTTGGCAAGCCTGCATGTTTTGCATACCACTAGTGTAAACATTGTGGCTGCTGTTTTGCCGCGCGAAGCCCTGATCTTCAAGTAACATGTCAACCGAATCTAAGGCTGTTAAAAAATAATCTGAATCGTCATCCGGGATATGTAGGAGTTTTTCTTTAATGTTGAAAGGCAATTTGGCCTTCAACGCACGGAGTATATCACGCGTTGCGACTGGTTCGTCTAAAAAATGTCCCATGTTCAAGTATTTTTCAAAATATCTGCGTAAGTTGCCATTTTTACTGTTAAAAGTTTCAGGTTCTAAAATTTGTCTTCTGAGTCGCTCCTGGACGGATTGCGACCAGAATTTGTTCAGAAAAGCACGCTCAAACTCACTGTACGTGGTACATACGTCAGCTTGACTGTATGCCCAGACAGCTGCATCGCCTTGGATGTATCCGACAATATATGAAATCTTTTTCCGGTCACTCCAAGTGCGTGGAAATGCGTTACTAAAAGATTTAAGAAAAATCACCGGATGAATGGTTCGTTTTTCTGGGATAAAAATCTGAAATTGCCTGTGTTTCATTAAGCTTTCTTCTTCCTTCGCATTGTGATATGGATTTATTCCACTGTAATTACTGGTATGTTCAGCTGGCGAGTAATTACGATAATGTTGCTGTGGTTTACCATGATAATAGCTTGTGTTTGTGTTTGCACAACGTGGTATGTGTTGTAGTCGTGGTGTGTTTTGTTCTTGTGTGTTTGTCGTGTGCGGTATGTGTGTGTCATACTCGAATGTATATTGGTTCCTGAACTGTGCATTTTGACTGATATTTTCGTTACATTCAGACTGTGGTCGATCGGTGAATTGTCTCATGGGTGCAGTGACGGATTGTACTGCGTCACTGATCAGCTGTTTGTTATTAGTAATGTATTGCGCTACGGAGTCGTGCACAATTGTTGGTAAATTTTCACGTAAGCATCTATCAAAATGTTTGTCTTTGTTCACTACCCAATCATGAAATTCTTTATTAATATTTTGAAAATGAGCTGTGGCATCAGATTGTAAGATGTCAGTCAGGTGTTGTTCAACATTGTCAAATTTATTCTGTACGTCAGTAATTCGTTTTTCAAGGTTGTCATGTACTGAAGGATATGTTTGAATTTGTTCAGTAAGAACTTCACACGTGACATTAAGGTTTTTTACTTGTGTCTGTAAAAGTGCTACGTCAGTTGTAGTCTTTTCTTGTCTCGTATTAAGCTGGGAAAATTTAGTACTGAGTTCAGTCATCTGTTTGGTCAGTGTGGCGTCTATAAGTTCCACACGTTTACATAAAGTGTCATTACCTGTCTTGAGTGCTATGAGGTCAGATTTAATTGCGTCATTTTGTGTCTGTAAGGTTGCCATGTTTTCGGCGTTCTGTTTCCTTATGTATGCCATATTTTCTGCGTTTTGTTTCATTAGCATTTGTAACATGTCGGCAATGTTTACTGTTTGCAAGGTCTGTGCCCCCGTCGCGTCATTAGACGTGACGTCATGCATCAACATGGGCTCTGACTGAGACTTTGAAATTTTTGTAGTGGACGGCCTATTGCCAAAATTTCCGTCAACACTTGCGTCAATGTTTGATAAATCGTCACTACCGGTTGCTGTCGTAAAGTCATTTTCTAACATTTGTCTCTCGTCCGAGTCGGATTGCGTCTGAATAGTACGTCTTTGCTGTTCCATTTTTGCGTATTGATTTCTAGTTATTACCATGCCACACGTGATATATGTTTCAAGAAAATATTTGACACTGATTTTAAAATAAAATGCAGTTGAGCATGAATCGCTCGTAGCAACAATGGCTGTCTGTTAATTTAAAAATATAAACTGAGTTTGAGATTATTGGTAATGGCTGCTGTCCATGTTACTACGTATCGTACAGAAGTCGGCCATATTGTACACTCGTGTATTGGTATTGTTGCATACGTTATTGTTTAAGGAAAAGTACTGAGAATGAAATTTATCACTGAAAACTGTTATACGCGAAAGAAACACTACAGAATCTACTGAAAAGCTAATACACTGAATTATACGTCTGGTCAAGCCTGCTAATGCAAAGATGCTGCGTCTTACCTTATTTTGCTGGAAGTTTCATTGCGTCTTCCCGCAAAATTTTAGAATTGGAAAATATCTTCAGATTTTTTTTTTTATCTCTCATACATTCACGTCCAGGTCCAGAAAGTTGATTTTTCACATGAAACAAAGAGAACAATGTAACAAATGACAAAATAACAAGTCCGACACGCAGTCGCCAATATAAAATAAATAAAATAAAAATATTATTTAAATATTAATTATTCTATCTGTATGATGGTGATTGTAATTGTAATTGATATTTGCTTATCTGGAACGTGGACGTTTAATTATTCGGTATCAGACGCTTGACAATGGCTTTTTCGTAAAGGCAATGTTACTCGTAGTTGACCGTGAAATAAAACTGAAATAATCGGACTTCGTAATTAAATCGTTTCCAAAGACTGCTGCGGTAGGTGCGGACTCATAATCTAAATCTCAATATTTCAATAATTTGCCAGCCATTCCAATACGTCGTACAGAGGTGATTGTCTACTAAACATAAAAAAGTTACACAGTTAGTTAAATCAGATATATTCAATGAATAAGCCTACAGTTCATAATCCTACTTACTTTTATAAATATAAATTCTTTACAGAATCGAGTGCCTAGTCTGGTTGCAACTCGCAGTATTCTTCTATAACATGAAATATGGCGGTGTGCCAGACAATAGAATAAAATACGTGCTTCTCGCACCACTTCTACCAGAGCTCTCCCCTTTTCTTAATCAAACATAAGAGTAACGTAATTGTGCTTTTGTTTTATCAGCGACACAGCGCTGCAGTTGTGTGCCATAGGCTTTATTTATTTGTCACTGATTATTTATTTAATTAATATTTCGCGTTTCCGAGGAAACTCACGCTCGGCATGCAAATGTGCCTTTATAAGTCGACAGGGAAGAGATAAGCGGTCCAGCATTTGAATCAGATTTTAAAAGAGCTATGGAGGACTTAAGATCAAACAAAATAGAAGGGATAGGTAACATTCCATCGGAATCTCTAAAATAATTAGGGGAAGTTGATACAAACCGACTATTCAATTTGGCGTGCAGAATGTATAAGACTGGCGATTATCTTCACACTATAGGAAAAAGATTATCCACACAATTCCGAAGATAGCAAGAGCCGATATGTTCGAGAATTATCGCACAATTAGCTTAACATCTTACGAATCCTAATTGCTGACAAGAGTAATATACGGAAGAATGGAAAAGAAAATTGAGGATTTGTTAGATGACCATCAGTTTGGCTTTAGGAACAGAGACACACTTCTGACGTTGCAGCTGATAATGGAAACAAGACTGAAGGAAAGTCAAGACACGTTCATTGGATTTGTCGAGATGGAAAAAAGGTTAAAGAATGTAAAATGGTCCATAATGTTCGAATTTCTGAGAACAATAGGGGTAATGAGAAGTTGCAGAAATGAGAACATCGAGAAACCTAAAATCAGAATTGGGGATCACGAAGTAGCTGAAGTTAAGGAATTCTGCTAACTAGGCAGCAAATTTTACACACGACGGACGGAGCAAAGGGGACGTAAAAAGCAGACTATCACTGGGGAAAAGGGCAATCCAGGCCAAGCGAAGCCTGCTAGTATCAAAAATAGGTCTCAAGTTGAGGAATAAATTTCTGAGAATGTACGTCGAGAACCCTGCGTTGTATGGTAGTGGGTAAAACGGAACAGAAGAGAATCGAAGCATTTGAGATGTGGTGCTACAGAAGAACATTGAAAATTAGGAGGACTGATAAGGTAAAGAACGAGGAGGTTCTCCGCAGAATCGGCGAGGAAAGGAACATGTGGAAAATACTGACAAGAAGACGGGAGAGGATGATAGGAGACCTGTCAAGGACATCAGGGAATAATTTCCGTGGTACTACACGAGCTGTAGAGGGTAAAAACTGTAGAGGACACAGGGATTGGAATATATCCAGTAAGTAATTGACGACGTTGGTTGTAATTACGATTCTGAGATTCTTGATTTCTTCTTGACTACTTGTGTCGTTTGAAGCAGTATATACAAAGGCAGGTTTCGTCCTATTCATCAGACTTCTGTAGGAAATCAGAGAAAGGAAGAAGAACTGCTGAGGCCATTCGTTGAGACATGAGTGCTTGGTAACAGACACTTTGGAAGGACTAGTTTGTGAGAGGAGATTGAGAGGAAGGAGGATAAGAAGATGACAGACGACAGTAAGGGATGCGGAAATTACTCAGACCTGAAGAAGACGGCGAAAGGCAGGAGACAGTGGGGAATTACCATGTGACCTGCCTTTGGACAACACAACACTAACGGTATTAAAAGTACGCCTATCCACATTTGTCCTTGTTATTGCTTTTAACAATTTCTTGCCCGTATCGGTCCTGGTTCTCAAGAGTTAAGTCTTCCTGTTTGCTATTCATTCTTTAAAATAGCTTTTTAGCATTTTTTATCTTTTATTCTCCTGTGCCTTTATGTTTTTAGATTGCGTTAACAACAGCTGTTTTCTTAAGATTTCCTTGACTGGCCTATCACAATGGCAATGAAAAATAGTGCATAAACGGGCCCCAAAACACAAATGCATAAACGTGCCCCATCACCGTATCTGAATTAGTTTCGAAACTACGGTAGTAGCTTTCAGGCTTATAAATTACCCGAATGTACCTCTTGAAGTAGAACAATATCCTGTAAGCGAAATAATATTTATCTATTCTCGATTCTAAAAGTTATATTCCCTAGGAGCTTCGGTATTTGAGTAACAAAATTTACTCGCCTTGCACAAAAACATAATATGTTACTTGCGCTAAGACTTTTCACTGAACTTGTGCCATGAAATTCGTGAGAGCTCTCGGTAGATGGCTGTACTAGGTTTTCATTGTCGGTAGCGCTCTAGTGAAAATGGTTGGCGAGAGAAGTGCTCTGTGTAAACATGCCCCATGAGTAAATGTGCCCCGGTCTTCCCTGCACACTCAAATCCTCGAGCCACCGTTCCGTAGCACACCATTAAACAGAGGAAGCAAAAGAAAATGGCAGACGCCATTCATGAAGTGGTTCTGTATGGTTATTCGTTTTCCACATTTTAAGTGGAATAACACTGCAGCAATACATGGTAATTTGGTAAAGTGTACTCCAACATTGCACCGTTATGTGACTGTGTGACAATGTAGCGCACACGCTTCCACAAGTCTGAGTGACGAAATACAAAGTGGCAGGTCATCTCTCTGTAAAGACCAGAGAATCGCAAGAGAAGTAGAGGGACTTGAGATCGAGGACCGGCTCACAACATTCGAGGCGAAAGTGGAAAAACCGAAAAACGGTCGTAGATCAATTTGCAACATCTTGGAGGACATACTGAACAGTACAGAGTGCTCGGTTAGACGACTGTAAACGTATAAGTAAGGCTACGTTTACACTCGTGGAACTTAGTGTGCGATGCTGATGAGTATGTTCTACAAGATATTGTAAACTGATCCATGACTGCTAAAACCAGTACCCAAAGCACGCAGAGCCGAAATATCATCGGATATGTTGTGACAGAACAATCCACATGACTTCCTTAGCAGCCAAATCACTGTAGATGAGTGTTAGGCGTATGACTACGACCCTGAGACAAGGAAACAAATAAAGCTGTGGAAACATGTGGTGGTCATCACCGTCGAAAAAGGCACAGACGCAACCATTATCCGGCAAGGTTATGCTGTGTGTTATTCTGGGACTGCCATGGTGTTGTGCTGACGGACAAGCTGTGTAGGAGCACGGTACCAAAATCTCCCGACGGTATTATGGGAGGCTGTGAAGGAGAAACGTCACGGGAAGCTGTCTAAGTGAGCGTTTTTGCTCCACTATAATACCCCAGCTTGATATGCATAGGACACAGTCAGATATGCTACTTCTTTGGGCCTGACCCTGTGTTCTCCTGGTATGAGATCCAGAGACTTTCTCATTTTTCCTTGGACGAAGAAACCACTGCATGACAGGCATTTGCTGAATGACGAGGAGGTGAATCTTTTCTGAACAGTCAAAATACAGAATTCAGAAGGTCTCCATCAAGCCATTCATCACTGAGAAAAGTGTGTCGCACTGAAGGGTGAATATGTAAAGGAGAACTGACACCATCACCAAATTTCGTGGTCGCAGTTAGCTGTTATCAAGGTTTTAGTGAAACCTTTACGATTACTGATGGTAAGCAGAGCGCAAAACTTTAATAAGGTTATGATCGAAGCAGACGAAATGAATTAAAATTTGTGATGCAGCCGGGACTCGAACCCTGGTCTTCTTGCTTGCTAGGCAGAAATACTAACCATTGCACCTCCACACTACAATAGTTAACATTGCTGCACGAACCACCTAAGCTGAGTGCCCTCCCCAACACAAACTTCAATTCATTTTCCCCTTACATATTGTCACTACTGCAAGGGATCTCCGATATTGGAAAGCACCCCACCATTGGACGTAATCGGACGTCCTTGTATCATTGGTGATCTTATAGAGCTTATAATTAATTGTTTCCCTGAGACATTTAAGTCTCTTATTATTATCGATGATAATGATCGAAGCAGACGAAATGAATTAAAATTTGTTCTGCGGTCGGGACTCGAACTAGGGTCTTCTTGCTTGCTAGGCAGCAAAAATTTTAATTCATTTCGTCCGCTTCGATCATATAATAAGAGACTTAAATGTCTCAGGGAAACATTTAATTATAAGATCTATACGACCATCAATGGTACAAGGACGTCCCATTACGTCCAATGCTGGGGTGCTTTCCAATATCGGAGAGCCCTGGCCGTAGTGACAATATCTAAGGGAAAAATGAAGTTTGTGTTGGGGAGGGCACTCAGCTTAGGTAGTTTCTGCAGCAATGTTGACCATCGTACTGCAGTGGTGTAATGGTTAGCATTTCTGCCTAAAAAAGCAAAAAGACCCGCTTTCGGGTCCCAGCTGCAGCATAAATTTTAATTCATTTGGTCTGCTTGGATCATTATCGACAGCCGATCAATTCCAGTCATTCCATCAGGAAGGAGGTATACAGCTCGTGTTGTCTGTAGTTCAACCATGCCTAGACGGTCAATACCGCGGTTCGATAGTGTTCGCATTGTTACTTTGCGCCAGGAAGGGCTCTCAACAAAGGAAATGTCCAGGCGTCTCAGAGTGAACGAAAGCGATGTTGTTCGGAGATGGAGGAGATACAGAGAGACAGGAACTGTCGATGACATGCCTCGCTCAGGCCGCCCAAGGGCTACTACTCCAGTGGATGACCGCTACCTGCGGATTATGGCTCGGCGGAGCCCTGACAGCAACGCCACCATGTTGAATAATGCTTTTCGTGCAGCCACAGGATGTCGTATGGATGCAACAGGCTGCATATTGCACAACTTCACTCTCGACGTCCATGGCGAGGTCCATCTTTGCAACCACGACACCATGCAGTGCGGTCCAGATGGGCTCAACAACACGCTCTATGGACCGCTCAGGTTTGCATCAGGTTCTCTTCACCGATGAGTGTCGAATATGCCTTCAACCAGACAATCGTCAGAGACGTGTTTGGAGGCAACCCAGTCAGGCTGAACGCCTAAGAAATGAACAGTTAAATAGAGTAGATAATTTTTTAACTCAGACTCAAAGAAGAAAGATAGATTAAAAATTGGTGGAAATTCAACTATTGTGAAAAAATTATTGAATGTTTAACAAAAAAGAAACATGAAGGTGAATTTTTACCAATTTTACTAACGGCATTAGGAGTATGTGGTTTTTTAGCTGGTGGGGCAGCTGTTGTTGAAAAATTGTTTCACAATAAACTAAAAAATGATGAAGAATAAGAACAAAAAGACATAGTCTAGCAAGAGAAAAGAAAGGACCTTGAGTAAAAAAAATTGGGAACAAAACATTTCCAGAAATAATTAGAAAATATAATTAATCTTTATCAAAGTTTGATATAGAAAATCTTACTAAGCAATTAAAAATTAATTTTTTAGATGCATTTTATAATTAATTAATTATCCGATACATAAAATTTTTTGAATATGAGCAGTAAATTTAGTTGTTTTTCAGAATATGGTATTCATTGGATATGCTATTACACTCCTGGAAATTGAAATTAGAACACCGTGAATTCATTGTCCCAGGAAGGGGAAACTTTATTGACACATTCCTGGGGTCAGATACATCACATGATCACACTGACAGAACCACAGGCACATAGACACAGGCAACAGAGCATGCACAATGTCGGCACTAGTACAGTGTATATCCACCTTTCGCAGCAATGCAGGCTGCTATTCTCCCATGGAGACGATCGTAGAGATGCTGGATGTAGTCCTGTGGAACGGCTTGCCATGCCATTTCCACCTGGCGCCTCAGTTGGACCAGCTTTCGTGCTGGACGTGCAGACCGCGTGAGACGATGCTTCATCCAGTCCCAAACATGCTCAATGGGGGACAGATCCGGAGATCTTGCTGGCCAGTGTAGTTGACTTACACCTTCTAGAGCACGTTGGGTGGCACAGGATACATGCGGACGTGCATTGTCCTGTTGGAACAGCAAGTTCCCTTGGCGGTCTAGGAATGGTAGAACGATGGGTTCGATGACGGTTTGGATGTACCGTGCACTATTCAGTGTCCCCTCGACGATCACCAGTGGTGTACGGCCAGTGTAGGAGATCGATCCCCACACCATGATGCCGGGTGTTGGCCCTGTGTGCCTCGGTCGTATGCAGTCCTGATTGTGGCGCTCACCTGCACGGCGCCAAACACGCATACGACCATCATTGGCACCAAGGCAGAAGCGACTCTCATCGCTGAAGACGACACGTCTCCATTCGTCCCTCCATTCACGCCTGTCGCGACACCACTGGAGGCGGGCTGCACGATGTTGGGGCGTGAGTGGAAGACGGCCTAACGGTGTGCGGGACCGTAGCCCAGCTTCATGGAGACGGTTGCGAATGGTCCTCGCCGATATCCCAGGAGCAACAGTGTCCCTAATTTGCTGGGAAGTGGCGGTGCGGTTCCCTACGGCACTGTAGGATCCTACGGTCTTGGCGTGCATCCGTGCGTCGCTGCAGTCCGGTCCCAGGTCGACGGGCACGTGCACCTTCCGCCGACCACTGGCGACAACATCGATGTACTGTGGAGACCTCACGCCCCACGTGTTGAGCAATTCGGCGGTACGTCCACCCGGCCTCCCGCATGCCCACTATATGCCCTCGCTCAAAGTCCGTCAACTGCACATACGGTTCACGTCCACGCTGTCGCGGCATGCTACCAGTGTTAAAGACTGCGATGGAGCTCCGTATGCCACGGCAAACTGGCTGACACTGACGGCGGCGGTGCACAAATGCTGCGCAGCTAGCGCCATTCGAAGGCCAACACCGCGGCTCCTGGTGTGTCCGCTGTGCCGTGCGTGTGATCATTGCTTGTACAGCCCTCTCGCAGTGTCCGGAGCAAGTATGGTGGGTGTGACACACCGGTGTCAATGTGTTCTTTTTTCCATTTCCAGGAGTGTATAAGAATAATGTTAAAAATATTGTGTTTGATTCATTTGGTGGAAATATACTACAACAATTAGTAAATAATTTTGGACAAAATAATCTATATTATAATGTTGAGAAATACAAAATTTTGATGTCGTTATTTTAGTTCATTTATTTGTGTTTCTGTTAAAACTATTGTTAGATTAATATATATTTAATAATGTTTTGGATGTAATATATATGAAGAATCATAAGAAATGACAAAGAATTTATGATAAATTGGGCGAGATCTTCACAGTTAGTAATAGTTTTGTTAGTCTTCATGGAAGTACTGTAGACTTATAAAAAGTTGTAGAAGATGTTATGATACAGTTACAAAACAATATTTATAAAGTGAATTAAAAAATATTATTATCAGATCTGAATACAGGAGTATTCTCACGTTATTCAGTTACTATGTCAACAAATAACGACTAAAAATCTTGTTAAAAGGGATGAATACACCAATATCTTCTCACATTTCAATAAAGGAAATGCAATTTATGATGATACCGCAGTAGATTACCATAAAAAGATAAATAATGTGTCAACTTCCATTAATTATGCAGTAGATAGGATTAACATGATAGAGATGAAGGCACATGTTAAACAAGTCTTTTAATCTACAATTATGATAGGAAATGACAAAAAATCCCATTTTGAGTGCATATTTACCAGTAAAAAGTTGTTGTTAGTGGTAAAAATGTAAATAAAAATGTATAATTCTCAATTCTGTTACCTCAACAAGTGTCTTTGATAATATTTACAATATAACTCCTGCCATCTGATCAGTATAAATAGCACATAGAACAAATTTTAATTATGAGGATAAGGGATTCTATTAAAACTATTTCAGCAGGTGTAAAAATAAATGGAAGTTAATCTTATGTAAGCAGATGAACAAATTAGTGTTTGAAGTGTAAAAAATTTAGTGATTTTATAACTTTCAATGGGTAACAACAATAAGTGGAAGACAAAGAACTGAATGTGTTTGTACATTTTACAAAAATAAAAAAGAAATTTTTTAAAAGAATTTTATATCTGATGGTTTACAGCCTAATATTCATGAAGAAATTCTTAATGAATTACATGAATCAATGAGAAAAAAATTTTAAAGGAAGAAATATTATTTCTTTTGGTATAGATGTTTTATGGCAAGCAGATTTAGTAGAGATGGATTCTTGGAAACTGAGAGCTATCTCAAAAATAAAGAATGGATATAAATATTTATTAACTACAATTGATGTTTTTTCAAAATTTTTGTGGTCTATTCCAGTTAAAGATAATACCAGTAAAAATATTTCAGAAGCTTTTGAAAAAAACATTTGAAGCTAAGAGCAGCAATAAAATGACAAACAAAGAATGGCAACGAGTTTTGTAATAAAGATTTTCAAGAAATTATAAAAAATATAAAATTAATCACAACTCAACTTTTTCAGAATTAAAAGCTTCTGCCATTGAAAGATTTAATAGAACATAAACACAAAAAATGTGGAAAAATTGCTGTTCCTGGTAACTGTAAATGGACTGGTTTAGTTACAAAATAATTGATTAATATAATAATACAAAAAATCAACAATAACATGAAGCCAATAGAAGTGAAAGAATTATAAACTAACTAAAGTTCTATGTAATAATAAACCAAAAGAGATTGTGGGCTCAGATGCCGACAGGTATAGTAAATTTTAAATTTTTATCAAAATAACTTTGATCATCATTTTTAGTCAATCAGTTCATTTAAAGATACTTTTTTATTTCCATTCCTTTGTCACATCATTTTATTAATAGTATCAACTTCTTCTTTTGCTCTCATGTTTTTTCCTATCATTCTTTTTCCACTTGAAATCTTTGTTCATTTGTTTTTAAGTAATTTTGTGTTTTAATTTCATTTCAATTTCTTTTGTTTTATCATCCTGCTTTTTCGTCCACAGTAGTGTGTTAATTATATTTCTTTCTCATTTTATATAAATTACATTATACTTATAAACCCTTCTTCCACTTAAATGTTCATCTGAGTTATTTTGTCCATAGTTCTGTAGATATTTAGGTTATGTTTTAAATATCTGTATGATCATTACCATGCAAAACACATTGCACATCTGGTAAATACACATTTTTCACATGGCTGCACATCCATATAAATAGATTATTTGATTATTTGGTTTTTAACTGATAGGACTTTTCAAATAATTGAATATTATAGTAGGTAAATATAATTAAAATCATATTTACAATAATTCCAATGGAAAATGAATGAAAAATGAACCAAATGAAAAAAGTTCTACAGTGATTAGAATCATATGATGAAGGAAAGGAAATAAAAATTACATTAAACAAATAAATTGAATAAAAATAATGATCAAAGTAATTTGCATAATCATGCAAAAAAATTACTGCACATTGCATCATTCGAACCCACAAACTCCTGCATGTTAAGTTACTACCCTATTCATTACAACATGCAACCAAACTATTTAAAGAAACTTTTTTTAACACTACTGAGTATCACAAAAAATTCCGAAATTTTTTCGTCAGTTACTCGCTTATGAGGACTTACCAGGGTGAATGGCTGCAGGATGTGATACCTGGGATCTTAAGCTACATAACCATACATTTGGTTTCAAAAAGTCAGTCCCACCACTTGGGAGCTCTCCTTGTCATAAGCTTACCAGACAAAATATAAATCACCTGACCTGAAACTTCCTCAAAAATTTAAAAAAAAATATTTGTAAGAGCAGTACATTAACTTGAGATCTTTACCTTTTGCAGGCAAGTGATTTCCTGCAATTTGGTAGCTCTGCATGATCTAATCATCAATTAGAGTCTTCAGCTGGATATGTCATTGGCATACAAGCCACCCTTATGGCGTCAAATCGAAAAGTGCACACCAGGCTGGTAGTCACAATTTTATTTATCTGTATATGAATGAAGAGCAACTGCAATCCTTTGCTTGAAGAGGCTGAAATCAGTAGGATGTATTCCAATCTCTTTTTTGTGCAGTTTTTGTCCTCTATGACGTCCTACAGTACCGTGGAATTTGTCCCTTTGTGCCTTAAGACATGTCCTAATGTTCTATCCCTTCTCCCAGTTAATATTTTCCACATATACAGGGCGTAAAAAGCTATGTATTCAAAATTGTAGAGCGTTAATAGTAGACAAAAGAAAACACTTTTTATGTAACAAAAAAGTCAGAGGTGCACTTTATATGTAACAAGAAAGTGACAGAGGTTAATTTTTGTCTGCCAAATGAGCTTACGTCTGAAGCCCGATTTCATCTTTCATGGACTTTACTTTTTGATAGGCACGGCTGATGACAAAAACGTAAACTTCGTTTTTAAGCTCATACAGTTTGGAAAATGGTTCTACCTCGAGATAGACACCTAACTTCAGTGTGAGACAATGAACACTTATAATGCTTCTCATTTTCTCACAAAGCACTGCAAAGATGTAGGAATTTGTAGGGCCAGCCTTATTAAAATTATTTAAATTCATCGTCAAGCACAGATTTCAATCCTTCAGGTTTGTATTTAGAAACAAGACCGTGTCTATGAATACTACAATGTTTCCAACTAGTGTTTGGCGCTACCGATTTTACTTTGGCAACAAGCCCAGCATAACACTCTGTCATAGATTTCGCAACATCTCAGTAAATGCCTGCACACCGAGTCCAGTCTATTCGGTTTTCGTAAAAGTATTCGTCAGTTAACTTAAAGACATCTCCTCCAATAGTTCTCTCTTTTAATGGATTACAGACTTCTAGAGACTCCCTATTAATGTAAGGGACGAAAAGTAAGAAAGTGACTAAACTGGCAACATCAGTCGATTCGTCAAGTTGCATCGCGAAAGGACTGGCACGAACTCTTTCCAAAATTTCTTTTTCGAGGTAATTTGATACATTTTCAATCCAGTAGTTGATAGTATTGTCGGACAGTGGTACCACATCAAGAACACAAAAAAGGTGGCAGACTAAATTCCCATTGTATGCATTCATAATATTATTACATAACTGTAAACCAGGCATTTGTAGTAAACATTAATTTATTGTGGAAATAATATGAAAAATTTCCGATGTTAAATATATATAACAAGGGGCGCAATAGGGTTAATTCAATTTTTAAACACTAATAATAATTACTATTATTACTGCTATTATGACAACACTGCAGAAACTACGGAAACAGTAATAAGCCTAAACTCGAAACCCACCATTATGGAAAAGAGTTTTGGCGAACCCTCGAAATATTTTGCGAAACCTCTGGAGATTCGCGAGCCATAGGTTGGGAAACGATAGTCTAATATGCTCAAAGCAATCAAGTGTTTCACTAATAACGGCTGTACCTTCAACCGAACTGGGAACCAGCTCTTCGGGAGTTCTTATCGGTGTATTGTACACCAAATGCTTCCTCTCCCCTCAGAGAAAGAAGCCCACAGAAGATCTGCAACATCTCTAAAACAGTGTTCATCATACCGCAGTTTGAACTCTATCTCACGACATCACGAGCGTCAAAGCCTTCATTGATCTGTAGCGGGGAAACAGTGTGCGACTGTGATATGTTTGACACATAAGAAAAGTGCATCTTTATATTACATCTAAACCCTATAAAATTTGGGATACGTAGTTTCTTACACCCCATATATCTGTTCACTGACTGTTTGGAGAATCACCTCTTTTCCTACCTTAGCAGTCCACTTAATTTCAGTGTCCTTCTGTAACAACACATATCAAATGCTTCGATTCTCTTCTGTCCCAGTTCTCCCACATTTCATCATTAACACAGAAATTTATTCCTCAAATGGACTGCTATGTTTCATAATAGTAGACATCTTTGTCAGCGTTAGTTTGCTTTTCATCTCTTCCTTCATTCGACGATCTTGCTTTATTTTGCATTCACCTTGTCAGAACTCCTCCACTTCCATTATGAAGTGCCCCAAAATTTTGATTCTGAGTTCATCTTTCATCTTACTTCAGCTACTCCTCATTACTGTTGTCTTTCTTTGATTTTCTGTCACTCGATTTTCTGTCACTCCATTTTCTATGCGCATTAGACTGTACTTCCGTTCACAAAGTCCTGTAACTGTGTCTCAGTTTCACTGGGGATAACGATGTCATCCTATCATTGATAACCTTTAACCCTGAATTTTGATCACGCTGCGAAACATTTATTTTATTTCTTCGTGTCTTCTTCGAGGTAAAGATTGAACAGTAGAAGCGAATGACTGCATTTCTGTCTTGTCCCCTCGTTAATACGAACACTTTTCTCCTGGCCTTACTGTTCCATCTTCATATGTGCCTGTATTGCACATTATCAAACTTTTCCTGTAGCATAGACCTATTTTTCAGAGAATTTCAAACACCTTGCAATATATTTAATGTTACCGAGCGCTTGTTCCAGGTTGAAAAATTCAATGAAGGTGTTCTAATTTTTCTTTGTTGATGCTACCATTATTAAGTGCAACGTTAGATGTTCTTGTGTGATGCCTTTAGGCTTCCGAAATCCAAACTGGTCGTCATCTGTCAAATCCTCAATTTTCATTTCCATTCCTTTATTCATTATTTCTTACAGTAACTTGGACCCGTGAACTGTTACGTTGACTGTGCGATAAATCTAGCACTTGTAAGCCGTTGCTATCTTTTCGAGACTGAGTGTATGATATTGTTCCTAACGTCCAATAGCATCTCACCAGTCCCACAGATTCTGCACACTAACTTGAATAACTATTTGGTTTGCACCTCCCTCAGTGAATTTAAAAACTGCGGAGGAATGTGATCTATTTCTTCTGCCTTACTGTTTGCGAATCTTACAAAGCTCTATCAAGTTCTGACTCTAATATTAGATCCTCTGTGTCTTCCCAATCGACAGCGATGTCTTTTTCTATTGCGTCACGTATAGCCAAGAGAAATATACTAATGTCAAACAGGCCTTAAGTTGAGGAAGAAATTTCTGAGAATGTACGTTTGGACCACAGAATTGTATGTTAGTGAAACATGGACTGTGAAAAAACCGGAGCGAAAGGAAATCGCAGCGTTTGAGAATTGGCGCTACAGAAGAATGTTGAAAACTACGGGGACTGATAAGGGATTAGAGGAATGAGAATGAACGAAATGATTTGACATGTGTTAAGATATCAGGGAATAACTTTCATGGTACTAGAGGGAGCTGTAGAGGGTAGAAGCTGTAGGAGAAGACTGAGATTGGAATATATCTAGCAAATAACTGAGGGTATAGGTTGCAAGTTCTACTCTGAGGTGAAAGGGTTGTCGCAGAAGAGGAATTCAAGGGGAGTCCTATTAAACTAGTCAGAAGCCTTATATATGTACCGACATCAGACAGTGTTTCCCTAACGCCTAACGTAAATGTTCTCAGTATACTTTCCAACCTATCCGATCTGCTCTCTCTTCAGCGTTTAACACTGGGACTTCTTTTGTACTCTTGGTGTTGTCGCATTTACTTTAATTTCACCGTAAGTTATTTTGACTTTTATATTTGCCGAATATGTCCTCCCGCCTAACATTTCCTTTCCGATTACTTCATATATTTTATCTGCAGCCATTTTGCTTTTGCATTAATCTCAATTAACGAATATCCATGTGAATTTGGTGTCCCTGTGTGACTTTGCTGCAAGCTAGGGGTCGATGTCGGCAGATACAAAGGCATTAGATGCAGTGACGGAACACATCATTAGGGCAATCTCACTTGCAAATAGTCTCGTAAGTATGGAAATAGAGTCGGGCGCCCATGCAGTGTGAGCTTGTAATTAATGCCGTGGCGACATTTACATCTCCAGACAGGTAGCTTGGTAAAGGCTGAAGACAACTTAGCATCGAAGCTATACGCAGGAACTGGAAATGGTGCGAAGAACTTAACGGTTTCCAGATTTTCTCTTACTGTGTTCTTGGCAACTGTTGGTATAGCTTCATACAGCCTTGTGTGATTCGCTAAGGGGATTCTTTGTAAAAACCTTACAGCGTTCCTCTCGATTACGATCAATTTAACATCACTGCCCTTCAGAAAATTATGAGGAAATGTGATGAGATTTTTTTAAGGGTCCAGTAATATTGTAGAAAAGAGTCCACAGGAAGTTCCCAATACTGTAGAACGAAGGTTGGGATTCGTCGTCACATCAGTGTCGAGATCATTGGATACAGAGAACACTAGCTCACCAGGACAATGGTGTTTAAGAGATTCCACTAGAGAGAAAACGGGGGGCGAGGAGAGGGGATTCCAATCTGTGTCCCACGGTTCAGCTTTATGTTTCCCGTGGATACCCCAAATCATTTCAGGTGAATACCAGTCTGCTTATAGTTTCCTCCCCCGTCCATTACCATCTGTAACTTTTCTTCGTTTCTAAAGAGATCGATGTCTACGGGACTCTGCCCTTCTCCATTCTAAAGCCCCTAGTGGACACGCCTAACACTATCGGTGTTCCATCCACGCACACCTTGTCACTCTAACTTGAACTGAATGTACCATTTATTAACATTTTCGTGCTTTCTTCGTGGTGTTGAAGTTTAAACGAACAGCTTGTGCATCTAAGGATAATGCATCAAATCTCAGTCAGGAATCCTTATGAATGAACAGCATGAGACATTAATATTGGATGTGTATTGTTATTGTATGAGAAATGGAAGTAGACAAAGCGGTCGTCACACATATTTAAAATAATATATGGACATACCAAATTAAAATAAATAAATTCATGAAAATGGCAAAAAACAACGAAAGTCTAAATTTCTGCAATATGGAAAGTGTATTTTGGTTAAAATCAACTTAATGTCCGAGACAAGCTTTAATTTTCAAGAATGATTGCCTATCGAACGCGCTGGCCCCTAGCGATGTATATCGAACTTGCGACTAGATGTCGACCAAACGACTCTGGTGGCGCGAGCTATGGATACTGTTTACAGCGTTGACTAGAGCAAAGACAAAAGACGAACGTTTTCTAAGTTACAATTAATTACAAATGTAAATAGTAACTTTACTTCTCAGCCAGTTCTTCTTCATACATTATTCTTTATGTATTTGTTGCCAAAACTGAATAAAGCCTGGGAAGAAGTACAAGAATTTACTAGGGGGTTGATGCTGTAGCCGGCCGGAGTGGCCGAACGGTTCTAGGCGCTTCAGTCTGGAACCGCGCGACCGCTACGGTCGCAGGTTCCAAGTTCTAGGGGACTGGTGATCTCAGATGTTAAGTCCCATAGTGCTCAGAGCCATTTGAACCATTTGATGCTGTAGGAGCCTCCTTACAGAATTAGGCACATGCCACAAGAACCGTACGTGGGAGATCCTCTGCTTGCCCTGTGTCAAGGGGTATTGTCCACTCAGAAGGTAAGTGACAAGACGTTCGCCTGGTCTAAGTGGCTGGGAGGATCTACACCAGATAATCGGTTTCAGGAGCTGCAGCTTGATGACCTTCACTTCCAACCACTTATATTGTCAATGATGAATGATCCTGAGCTTTAATAGCGAAATGAATGAGGGAGACCGTAATGTTGTGTTACAAAACGTCTTATCCATCCCACTGTGGATACTGCAATATACAGTCGTTGCTCTGGTTACCTACACGCGCTGTTACCCAACAAAACAGCGCTTCCTTTCCTATCGTCTGAAGGTAGAGGATGGTGTGCTGGATGTTCTGATTGCTTTGTCTTTTGGATAATGACGTGACTGCATTTAGCTGGTGCAGAAAAGGAATTTCGGAGCAGACAAGGAATTTCCGAGCAGACAAGGCATTTCATAGTACGAATATGTCTCATTCACACCAGGGTCCTCAAGTTCGTGTTTAACTCTCTATTTTACACACTGAAGTAGTTCGGTAAATGCATCTTGTCGACACTATCGGGCTGTTGGAGCTATATTCTACTGCGACACTGGGAAGCTATTAACTCTATTTCTCCAAATATAAATACACTCTAAGAAAAAAAAATAGTACGACGCACCACAAAAGAATTATCCCAATGCGCTATGGAAATCGTTACATGTGATGTACATGTACAGGCAAACAAATGATTACAGTTTCGGGAAAAAAAGGGATGATTTATTCAAGAGAAAGAGCTTCACAATTGAAGAAGTCAATAACGGACTCGTAAACCTCTGTCCCCTATACAAGCAGTTATTCGGCTTAGAAGTGTTTGACAGAGTTGTTGGATGACCTCCTGAGGAACATCGTGCCAATATTTTATAACAGGACTCCTTTAGTTATCATCCACGGCACCCTTACAGCTTAGCGGTAAGTCGACGATATTCTAGGCCCCATTTTGTTGTCATCTTGGGCTTCCATTTCAGCAAGATAACGCACGTCCACACATGGTGAAAGTTTTTACTACTTCTCTTCCTGATTACCAAAACCTGTCTTGGCCAGTAAGTTCGCCGGATCTCTCCACAACTGAGAAAGTTTAGGGTATTATGCGCAAGAGACTCCAACCAGGTCGATATTTTGGTGATGTAACGCGCCAGTTGGACAGCGTTTGGCACGATATCCTTCAGGAGGACATCGAACAAGTCTATCAGTTAATGCCAAACCCAGTAACTGCTTGCATAATGGTCAGAGGCGGACCACCGCATTATTGACTTGCTAAATTTGTGAAGCTCTTTCTCTTGAAGAAATGATCCAATGTTTCCGAGGTCGTAAATGTTTGGTTATCTGTACATATACATCACATCTACAGATTTCCGTTCCATTCGGATAATTCTTTCATGGGGTTTCGTTTTTTGTCTTAGAGTGCATTAAAACAGATTTAATTTTTTCTGTTGAGGGTGTAATGTGTATTGAACCAGGGACTCAGAAACGATGGGGAGGCCTCGTCCCGCCGTAGCCCTCAGTGGTTCACAACCCCACAACAGGCCACAGCAGTCCACCCACCCCACCGCCGCCCTACACCGAACCCAGGGTTATTGTGCGGTTCGGTCCCCAGTGGACCCCCTGGGATAGTCTCATACCAGACGAGTGTAACCCCAAATGTTTGTGTGGTAGAGTAATTATGGTGTGCCGCGGAGGATTAGCCGAGCGGTCTAAGGCGCTGCAGTCATGGACTGTGCGGCTGGTCCCGGCGGAGGTTCGAGTCCTCCCTCGGGCATGGGTGTGTGTGTTTGTCCTTAGGATAATTTAGGTTAAGTATTGTGTAAGCTTAGGGACTGATGACCTTAGCAGTTAAGTCCCATAAGATTTCACACACATTTGAACAATTATGGTGTACGCGTATGTGGAGACTGTGTTTGCGCAGCAATTGCCGACATAGTGTAACGGATACTTATATGGATATGGTGTCTGTTCTTTCAGATATGTCCGAAAGAACAGACACCATATTCATGTAAGTATATAGTTCTGGCAATACCGGCCATGACCTTCTTCTTTAGTGCGGATGCACACATATTCCCCGAACTCTTACGGGACATGGTAAGAATGTCTTCCACGAGTAATGAGTGCGTTGGGGTGGGACACTACGAATGTAGTGCGTGGACATGCAAGGTGAGAATGTGGGTCTCGCGGGGGGCGTGCGCGAGATAGTCCCTGCAGTCGCCCTATCCACTGTGTCCTCGGTGGCTCGAATAGATAGAGCGTCTGCCAAGTAAGCAGGAGATCCTGGGTTCTAGTCCCGATCGGGGCACACATTTTCACCCGTCCCCATTGATTTATATCAACGCCCGTCAGCAGCTGACGGTATTAATATAATTCTAAATTTAGTGTAACTGAGGTGGAATGAGGGGAACCAGCCCGCATTCGCTTAGGCAGATGGAAAACCGCCTTAAAAACCATCCACAGGCTGACCAGCACACCGGACCACGACACTAATCCGCTGGACGGACTTGTGCTGGGGACCGACACGCCTTCCCACTCGGGAAGCAGCGCGTTAGACTGCTTGGCTAGCTGGGTGGGCTTCTGCTGAGGGTAACCACATTTATTTAAAAAAAATTCTTATTTATTCTTCAGTTAGTTGAAATTTTTTAAATACATAACATGTTTTGATCTCTATGCATCATTTTAATAGCTATGTAGTGCATCAGCAACCCGTCTGTCAGAACCTCACGTCTGAGCGTTGCCAAATTAATTTCTTCTTCCAGCAGCTCGTGAGACTGAATGAAAAGCTGCTTCAATGAATAAGCAGTGAGTTTGACGTGCAAGTTTTTTACGTGCTGTAAAATCGAAATTTTTGTGCCGCGCAAAGAGAGGCAGAACGTTTGTATCTTTCACGATTTGCAGAAAACCTGGGTAGAGTAGAGCGATCAGGTTCCATAGCTGAATCGATCTCCTCCAGAATCCGAATAGAGCATGTTAATTCTAGCTTAGCGCCCGCTGCTTCGTTTGCATAGACTGTATGGCCTGCAGATATGCAGATAGTTTTTAATTTTTCTTTAATCGAATTTTTATGTTGTTTACAAATTGAAACACCTTCTAAGCTTTTCACGCTAATTGGGGCCATATAATCATGGTCTTTTACCGAATGTACTTCTGACCAAATAGAGATTCTGGTAGCTGGATTCCGTTCAGTCTTTTTGGGGGTTGAGTTTCAAGAAACACTGAAACACGTATATTTTAATTTCTGTCTGTGAACCAAATACAAGTTTCCGTAGTTCTAGCTTCAAAATTCCATTAATAGCGATGTACTTTCAAAAAGCCTTTCACCCTCCTATTTCATCCCCTTAGGGTTGGAATTTCAAAAAACCCCTTCGCAAAGGACGCCTACAGTGTAAGATCCACACCTTCTCGAAATTTAAAGCTTCTGTCCATACGATTTGGACTGGCCAATGATGAGTCAGTCAGTCAATCAGTCCATTGCCTTTTATGAATAAGGATTTTGTCTTTTTTTTCAGTCACAGGGCGTCAAATTAAAGATGTAATTCTCACAATGTGGTACACAGAACGCCTGTAAGCTGTGACCGTTGTGGCTATCCAGCTAGCTAGCTGCTCCTCCCTTAGGCGTTTTTCCGCCGACTCCTGCCCGGTATTGCCGCTCCAACTCTGCCTGCCCCACGGACTCGTTACACGGCCAGATGCACCGCCGACTTCCAGCGGCCGGGGAGTTTGCCGGCGCTTTGAGCCGCGCTGCTGCGGCCACAACTCACGCTGTTAAAATTTTAAAACTGTGTGCCGAGTTCTGCAGGCGCTCCTTTGAACTCGGATTGCGGATAAGGCATTAGATTATCAGGCAACGCAGCCAGCTCTAATACCCACAGCCATGCTTTGCAATGGCGGGAACGCAACTGTCGCTTTCGCTTGCCTCCCCGTGACGTACGTACTGCTTTTGTTCTATACGGTACCCTTGACAGACGATCACGGTACATGGGCAGTATTAGAATGACGTGCTGCTGTGGTCTCCAAAGTATAATACTATTCGCTACTGTGTGTCCAGAGTACAGAGTAAAACTGAGTGTCAACTAAAGAAGATGAGGGGCATGAGATTAAAACGGGTGCCTAGGACAAGGATTCGTGTACGTTTTTTCTATACATCTTTCCCAAAAATTAATCGAGCACTTACGTACAGAACCGACTAATAGACTCGAATTTTTTGTATTAGATACCTGCGGGGAAAACATCAGTAACTGTAAGGTCGTCATAGAGTTGGTGGCTAAACTCTTAAGAGAATGATAAGACTTGTAGGAAAAATATTTTTATGTTGAAGTATGACAGGAAACAGACTGAAGACCGTCTGGGTAGTCAACACCAAGCCATCATCTTTTTGGACAAAGATATGGATTACCGATTCGAGTAATTAAATTCAGAAATATTATACAGTCACTGTAGCAAGTCAGAGTCAATTGACGGGAATGTTTGTTGCTCGGATTTATCAATAAACACGATCCTACCACCTAGTCATTACTTCTGAAATTGCAGTGAAAGATTTCCTCAAGGGTTACGTTCAAAAATGGCTCTGAGCACTATGGGACTCAACTTCTGAGGTCATTAGTCCGCTAGAACTTAGAACTAGTTAAACCTAACTAACCTAAGGACATCACAAACATCCATGCCCGGGGCAGGATTCGAACCTGCGACCGTAGCGGTCTTGCGGTTCCAGACTGCAGCGCCTTTAACCGCACGGCCACTTCGGCCGGCTCAAGGGTTACGTGTTCAACATGTGTTGCACGTGACTTCCGACAGCAGTGATGTACTTAAAATGCCTGATACGGTAATGTTCCTTCTTTTTGGTATTAAAACAGACTAATACGAGGCAAATTCTGAAAGTAAGGTCCGATCGGTCACGAAATGGAAACCACAGTGAAAATCAAAAATATTTTATTAACAGTTTGCTACATCTTACAGCCACTTCTCCACATAGTTGCCGCTCCTACTTTCCAATACCCTCGTCATAAAAGGCAGCCGCCTGTGCTTTCTGCGACGTCTTTACGCTGGCCTGCTGTTCGTTGTCTGCGCCAAAATATAATCATCATAGTCAGCGGTTCATGCGAGAAGGGAACATCAGAGGGAGCCAAGTCTGGGCTGGGCGTGAAGAAACGCTTCCCATAGAAAATGGAGCAATGGCGTCCTCGTTGCCCCTGCAGTGTGTGGCCGAGAATTGTCATGAGGAAGGAAATACATGACAGGTACGTTATGTGGGGGTTGTATGAAATCAGGCGAAACCTCTCTCTAGGCAGCCACACTTGGCTGGTGAGACAATTGTTCTACGCATCTTTACGTGCTCACTGGCTGCTCAGAACTGAAAAGAGTGATGTGACGCGATCGACGGGCATACTAGAGACGCTGCACAATACATCTGTGGAAATCTTCATCGGAGTTTCACTGTCGGTTCCATTTCGCGACCTGTCGGATCTTAATTTCAGAATACCGGTGTATTACATATATGTCATTATCATTTCATATCTAATGTGTCATTGCTTATTGTATGTTAGAGCATTAAACTGCCTTACTAAGATACGCAATTACGAAGAGTACATAGTTAAAACGTGGTGTCCCATGTGTGTGTTGTAATGATATCTGAGCAATTTCACTCTTTTTTCATACCAAGAAAACAGTACATTACAGAAGCTGGTAGTAATAATACACTCCTGGAAATTGAAATAAGAACACCGTGAATTCATTGTCCCAGGAAGGGGAAACTTTATTGACACATTCCTGGGGTCAGATACATCACATGATCACACTGACAGAACCACAGGCACATAGACACAGGCAACAGAGCATGCACAATGTCGGCACTAGTACAGTATATATCCACCTTTCGCAGCAATGCAGGCTGCTATTCTCCCATGCAGACGATCGTAGAGATGCTGGATGTAGTCCTGTGGAACGGCTTGCCATGCCCTTTCCACCTGGCGCCTCAGTTGGACCAGCGTTCGTGCTGGACGTGCAGACCGCGTGAGACGACGCTTCATCCAGTCCCAAACATGCTCAATGGGGGACAGATCCGGAGATCTTGCTGGCCAGGGTAGTTGACTTACACTTTCTAGAGCACGTTGGGTGGCACGGGATACATGCGGACGTGCATTGTCCTGTTGGAACAGCAAGTTCCCTTGCCGGTGTAGGAATGGTAGAACGATGGGTTCGATGACGGTTTGGATGTACCGTGCACTATTCAGTGTCCCCTCGACGATCACCAGTGGTGTACGGCCAGTGTAGGAGATCGCTCCCCACACCATGATGCCGGGTGTTGGCCCTGTGTGCCTCGGTCGTATGCAGTCCTGATTGTGGCGCTCACCTGCACGGCGCCAAACACGCATACGACCATCATTGGCACCAAGGCAGAAGCGACTCTCATCGCTGAAGACGACACGTCTCCATTCGTCCCTCCATTCACGCCTGTCGCGACACCACTGGAGGCGGGCTGCACGATGTTGGGGCGTGAGCGGAAGACGGCCTAACGGTGTGCGGGACCGTAGCCCAGCTTCATGGAGACGGTTGCGAATGGTCCTCGCCGATACACCAGGAGCAACAGTGTCCCTAATTTGCTGGGAAGTGGCGGTGCGGTCCCCTACGGCACTGCGTAGGATCCTACGGTCTTGGCGTGCATCCGTGCGTCGCTGCGGTCCGGTCCCAGGTCGACGGGCACGTGCACCTTCCGCCGACCACTGGCGACAACATCGATGTACTGTGGAGACCTCACGCCCCACGTGTTGAGCAATTCGGCGGTACGTCCACCCGGCCTCCCGCATGCCCACTATACGCCCTCGCTCAAAGTCCGTCAACTGCACATACGATTCACGTCCACGCTGTCGCGGAATGCTACCAGTGTTAAAGACTGCGATGGAGCTCCGTATGCCACGGCAAACTGGCTGACACTGACGGCGGCGGTGCACAAATGCTGCGCAGCTAGCGCCATTCGACGGCCAACACCGCGGTTCCTGGTGTGTCCGCTGTGCCGTGCGTGTGATCATTGCTTGTACAGCCCTCTCGCAGTGTCCGGAGCAAGTATGGTGGGTCTGACACACCGGTGTCAATGTGTTCTTTTTTCCATTTCCAGGAGTGTAAAAGAACAACCTTGTGACACGGATTTTTTAAAATGTTATGTGTCTGTCTGGTTGACAGATGCACTGGGGAGACAGTGAGCTTCCCATATAATCCCAGATGAATGTCCCATAACATAGTAATGCCATCACCGGCCTGCGTTTATGGCACGGTGAATGGTTCAAATGGCTCTGAGCACTATGGGAGTTAACATCTGAGGTCATCAGTCCTACAGACTTAGAACTACTTAAACCTAACTAACCTAAGGACATCACACACATCCCAGCCTGAGGCAGGATTCGAACCTGCGACCGTAGAAGCAGCGCGGTTCCGGACTGAAGCGCCTAGAACCGCTCGGCCACAACGGCCGGCTCACGGTTCATGTTTGGGGCAGCTCTTCACATGGATGACGACGTATGTGGACACGACCATCGACTGGTGTAACAAGGAAAGTGATTCACCCAACCAAGTGACACATTTCAATTTATCCGTGACCCAGTTTAGATGATTCCGTGCACCCAGCAAACGTTATTGGCCAGGTCGTTGGGTCAACATGGGAACAAGTAGCGGTCGTCCGCTGCGGAGTCCTATGTTCATCATTGCGCGCTGAACGATGTGCTCCGAAACACGTGTGTCTGGATCAATATTGTAGTCTGCCGTCAGATATGCCACGGATATCGGCCTGTCCTGCTTTAACAGAATGGACAAGGTTCCATTTCTGTAATGAGGCGTGGACGTCCAACATGTTGTCGCTTACGCGTGGTTTCGTCGTTCTACCAGCACTTCCCATAAAATGCTGTAGCAACAGGAGCACACCAACAGCCGACCAGCTTCGCCGTTTCTGAGATATACATCCCCAGGCACAGGGGCATAACAAATTGACTTTTCTCAAAGTCGCTTATGTCGGCAGATTTCCCCATATGTGACGCATATTGTCACTAGAAGATTATCCACTCGTCTCCGTTCCGTTTTCTTTATAGTGACACTTACCCATAACGGCATTCCGACAGGCGATGGGCAGTGGTCATAATGTTTCAGCTCATCAGGGTATGCAGAGAAGAACAATGAAGGATGGGGAAAATTTCTTCTCGAACCATGCTTTACATAATGGCGTAACTTGGGAGCGTATTGTCGGTATATGAAAATGCGGTCGCCCAGTCCTGTATGGCAGAAGCAGCCGGTGTCTCACTGATAACTAAAAAAATTCGGATAAAAAATATAAAGAGGAGGCTAAAGCAGGTCTTTATACGCAACAAAAAGAGGTCAGCCTACTGCAAATACTAGGTTTCAAACACGAGCCAAGTTAGACGCCAGAACTAGAATCCATTAATGGCAGTCACAGATGCGCAGAATCCTCGATGTGCCTGTGACTGCTATCACCATCAGTCGGTGCCATCATGCAGTTGGCTTCCATCTTCGCAAGCCCGCAAGGAAATAAGCCGTTACATTTTGTCCCGGGGAAGCATGCGCAGCGTTCTGTTCATAATACATTCCAGTTGGCAAAAATCTGTGAAACGAGGTGCAATGGAAATGAGCGTATGGCATCGATGGCCGGGAGGCCCTATCCGGGGAAGTTCGGCGGCCAAGCGCAAGTCTTATTTCCGTCGACGCCATATTGAATGAGTTGCGCACCGGTGATGGGAATGAAATGATGATAAGGACAACACAACACCCAGTCCACGAGCGGAGAATCGAGCCCGGGCCCGCTGCATGGGAGGCAAGCACTTTACCACTCAGCTAAGCAGGTGGACATGAGACAAGTTACCGGGCGAGGTAGCACAGTGGTTAGCACACTGAACCCGCGTTCGGGAGGATGACAGTTCAAACTGGCGTCTGGAAATCCTGATTTTGGTTTCCAGTGAGTTTCCTAAATCGTTTAAGGAATACCGGGCTGGTCCCTTTGAAACGGCGCCACAGATTTCCTTCCCCATGTCTCCATGATCCAACCTTGTGCTCTGTCTCTGATGACCACGTTGTCGACGGGTCGTCAAAGTCTAATGTTCCTTTTTTTTTGAGACTTAGTGGTGTACTTTGAGTGTGAAAATCTTTTCGTTCGACGACGGTGACAGAATTTCTTTATGTAGACCGGATAACACTGTCTTTCAATGTATATGGTCCTTTCTTGTTGTTCGAAACCGCATGTGACTTTCCTGATTGCATCTCGGTCCTGTAAATTTGACGGTCCTTAAAATCTTTCTATCCTTTAGTTCCGGGTGGGTTTAGTAATCTCATTTTTCAAGAACGTTTCAGTCGTATGGGTTAGCATGTTTGGGTCCAGTGTTCCTACGTGGGGTATAAGTTGGATTCTTCGGATACGCATTGTAACTGTGATTTTATGGATGTGTCTGTTTTCGGTGATATCTTTTATTCTTGGTCCTAATATTTTTATTATAAGTATACATTCATTTACTTATGATTCCCGTATTAATATTTTGTTCTGGTTAATAAGTGTCGCCGAAGCGTACAGTGGTTCTGATTTTATCACTTGATTGATTTTATGCATCTAGAAAAAGCATTTTTTGTTACAAGCAATTTTGTTAATTTACATGCGGTTCCTGTTTTATGAACTCTGAATTCTATGGCTTCCTTTTCGTCACCGTTTCCACTGACCCATTCACCTACATATTTAAAATACATAACACTCTTCATTGCCAATTTTGAGTGCGACCGGAGCTGTTTCAATTTAAATGAATAATTTTTTACATGAATTTGGTAGTTCGGTTTTGCCTACTACAAGTTTTTGTACTTCATGATGTCTTTGGCAATTAGTGGTATGTCATCTCCAAATACTAGACAGTATAATTCTTCATCTTGAAGCTTAGCCACTAGTCGGTGTGTTGGAGCACCTGGCTTTCTCCATTCTACGAGGCTTGGAACTTTAATAGTGGGAATTATTTATTTCCAGCTCGTACAAAATAGATAGGTGTTTCAAAGTTTTACTGAACTTCAGAGCAGTCACCAGCGTTGTGTATAACTCGTTGCCAGCGATGTGGAGGTCGTAGGATACTCTTAGCAGTGCCATTTATGTTGACAGTTCGAGCGGCGCGGTCTATTGCCCGACTAATTTGTAGCAGCTCTGAAGCGAATGTCGTGAAGTGTTTCCTTAGTTTAGAAATCGAGTTGAACTCACAAGGGCTTAAGTCGGGGGAGTGCAGTATGTGGTGTAGCACTTAGCAGCTCCATCAATCAAACAAATCAGCAACACCTTGCACTGTACGTGCTTGAGCATTGTCCTGCACAGTGATAGTCAGGTCCTGCAGAAAGTATCATCACTTCTGTCTCTATGCTGTTCATTTTTGGAACACAACCTACGACCAGCTTCGAGACATAATTGATATCACCTCCCGCAGGACCTAACCATCATTTTGCAGGACAATGGTCAAGCACGTACAGTGCCAGCTGTTACTGATTTGTTTGACAGATGGGGCTGCTAAGTACTACACCACTGACTTAAGCCCTCGTGAGCTCAACTCAGTTTCTGAACTGAAGGAAAAGCTTCACGGCATTCGCTTCAGAACTGCTACAAATTCGTCGGGCAATAGACCGCGCCGCTCGAACTGTCAACATAAATGGCACTGCTAAGAGTATCCTACGACTTCCAAATCGCTGGCAACGAGTTATACACAATGCTGGTGACTACTTTGAAGGTCAGTATAACTTTGAAACACCTATATATTTTGTACGAGTTGTAAATGAATAGTTGTCCAAGGTCCAAACCTCGTATTATAATTTTTTTAGGGTCACAGTTGAATGGTAATGGGAATTGTCGTATTCCTGTGTCTTGAAGTCTTTGTTCAATTCTTCCATAAACATAATTTTTTATTTTTTCTCTTGTTGTCTTTTCATAGTACTCGTATTCCAGAGACAGAATATCGGACTAAGCTGTCGCATACATTTTTGAAACCGACAAACCTGATGACAAACACGTAGTTCGTAGCGCTGAGAAAATTTCATTAAATTCTTCAGGTTAAGAATCTGTTCTTTGCGGGATGGCTTTTTTCCGCCCTAGTATTCGTCGAGTTGAAGATCTAATTTCGTTTTTCTTGATTCAGGTTGGCTTTTGAAACAATTTTGTAGGGATGTGAAACTATGAAAATCCATGATAGTTGTTCTGGTCTATCTAACTTCCTTTTTGTGTTGTGGATATGTGATTGCTATCAAGGATTTCAGAGAATTTTACCATTCACCAGATTTAGTCTAAAACTTCTGTCAGTTTCGTAGTGATATTCTTTCCTGCATCTTTCCATAGTCCTCCGGTGACTTGTTCTACACCAGCATCTTCATTATACACTCCTGGAAATGGAAAAAAGAACACATTGACACCGGTGTGTCAGACCCACCATACTTGCTCCGGACACTGCGAGAGGGCTGTACAAGCAATGATCACACGCACGGCACAGCGGACACACCAGGAACCGCGGTGTTGGCCGTCGAATGGCGCTAGCTGCGCAGCATTTGTGCACCGCCGCCGTCGGTGTCAGCCAGTTTGCCGTGGCATACGGAGCTCCATCGCAGTCTTTAACACTGGTAGCATGCCGCGACAGCGTGGACGTGAACCGTATGTGCAGTTGACGGACTTTGAGCGAGGGCGTATAGTGGGCATGCGGGAGGCCGGGTGGACGTACCGCCGAATTGCTCAACACGTGGGCGTGAGGTCTCCACAGTACATCGATGTTGTCGCCAGTGGTCGGCGGAAGGTGCACGTGCCCGTCGACCTGGGACCGGACCGCAGCGACGCACGGATGCACGCCAAGACCGTAGGATCCTACGCAGTGCCGTAGGGGACCGCACCGCCACTTCCCAGCAAATTAGGGACACTGTTGCTCCTGGTGTATCGGCGAGGACCATTCGCAACCGTCTCCATGAAGCTGGGCTACGGTCCCGCACACCGTTAGGCCGTCTTCCGCTCACGCCCCAACATCGTGCAGCCCGCCTCCAGTGGTGTCGCGACAGGCGTGAATGGAGGGACGAATGGAGACGTGTCGTCTTCAGCGATGAGAGTCGCTTCTGCCTTGGTGCCAATGATGGTCGTATGCGTGTTTGGCGCCGTGCAGGTGAGCGCCACAATCAGGACTGCATACGACCGAGGCACACAGGGCCAACACCCGGCATCATGGTGTGGGGAGCGATCTTCTACACTGGCCGTACACCACTGGTGATCGTCGAGAGGACACTGAATAGTGCACGGTACATCCAAACCGTCATCGAACCCATTGTTCTACCATTCCTAGACCGGCAAGGGAACTTGCTGTTCCAACAGGACAATGCACGTCCGCATGTATCCCGTGCCACCCAACGTGCTCTAGAAGGTGTAAGTCAACTACCCTGGCCAGCAAGATCTCCGGATCTGTCCCCCATTGAGCATGTTTGGGACTGGATGAAGCGTCGTCTCACGCGGTCTGCACGTCCAGCACGAACGCTGGTCCAACTGAGGCGCCTGATGGAAATGGCATGGCAAGCCGTTCCACAGGACTACATCCAGCATCTCTACGATCGTCTCCATGGAAGAATAGCAGCCTGCATTGCTGCGAAAGGTGGATATACACTGTACTAGTGCCGACATTGTGCATGCTCTGTTGCCTGTGTCTATGTGCCTGTGGTTCTGTCAGTGTGATCATGTGATGTATCTGACCCCAGGAATGTGTCAATAAAGTTTCCCCTTCCTGGGACAATGAATTCACGGTGTTCTTATTTCAATTTCCAGGAGTGTATTTCAGAGATGGGATTATGTTGTTTAACCGCTGAATATTCACTCGATGGTTCTTAATCAGGACCGTTCTAGGTACATATGAAATTGAGTTCATTTTGTGGTTTTACACATTTAAATGAATAGAAGTGCATTCAACTAGGACATTACAGTTTTTATTACTGGTGTTGTTAATTTCTCCACGCCTGTGTTTGAACTGTAGCAATGATGGGAAGTATTTAGGCAGTTTATTTTTTAAATGTTCTTTAGTTATTCCTTGAATTATTTCAACTACATTATTTTTCTATTTATTGTAATTTTGCATCTTAGCTTCGTTTGCGGTTTTTTGTTCATATGGTAATAGTTTTCGTAAAATCTTCGAAATCTTGTATGATCTTTTATTTCTGTTTGCTAGTTTAAATTATTATCTATCAAATTTTTGTTGCATAAAATGTAGTGATTCTCGCATCCCTAGAGACACAACAGTCTTCATATAAATAGGAAAAAGAAAATAATTTTTATTTAATACCTGATATTTTATTCCATAAACATTGTTTCGTAATGACAGGGCATAAATCCTATTTAAAACTGCTGTTTCGTTCTTGTTGTTTTACGACACGTTTTTTTACATATCTTCCAACAATAAAGAAAACATTATTAAGTGGTCACTCAATAGGACTTGACAATTACACATTCCATCACAATAAAACCAAGCCAACCGTTGGAAAGTTTCCTGATCTGACCTGCACTTACAACGACATTAAACGTCTAAAAAAGCATTTGATGACTAGTGAAAAACTCCAGAAAACAATTACTTTTCAGAATTATTTGTTGTAAAAGTAATCTTAATTGTGACAGCCCTAAGTATAGCGTTCTTCCCTCTTAAGAAACGTTTTATCATTCACACAATTCAGTGTTGCCATGTCATTTCCTAAAAAAATTTCTACAAATGTAAACTAATGGTATGTTAAAATTTGTGTAATTTTTTTCTCATATGTCATATGTGAAGAGGACAACTTCGTAGAAATAGAAAAAAAGCCCTCTTAGTGCGTATGCTGCGAAGACTGTATATTAAGTGTGGGTCTCTTACTAATGTTAGCCTGAGCTAGCGAGCCGAGCGCATCGCTGCCGTTGCACGCTATGCTTACTCGGCCGTTGAGAGCTTGAGAAGAGGTTTCTGTGCTGTGGGTGCCGCGGGAAGCAAATTGTCGTGTGTTATTTTCACAACGCCTGCAGATTGTCGTGTTCTGCGCCCCGCAGCATGGGCACAGAGGAAACCTGCCGCTACGAAGGATCCTTCGGTTGTGCAACTTACCGAGTCTGCCGACCGAGCAAGGAATTACCGAGAAAACGAGTCGCAGCCTGTCCCCTCTTTGTACGTCAAGTACAAAGGCGGGTGTACATCGCTGTTCGACATAATGACGAATTGCGCCAAGAACGAGGTGGTCTACGAGTCTGTCGACACAGACTCGCTGATCTGCGTTCGGGCTGCAAACGTGGCCGACCACAGTGCGATCAAGGTAGCAGTGGCCGACCACATCGCAGACGCGCCACCGGCGCGTGAGAAGGCACCTTCCGTAGGAAGGATGAAGACGACCGAGGCACTCCTCAGGGGGTTACCTCGGTGCTGCGACGAGGCAGCGGTCCGGGAAGGGCTGCTGTGAGCCCGGTTTGGTAATGCAACCGGACCAACAAGAAGAGGGGGCCGCTCTATGCCGTGACCGTGCAAACGGCCGACGGCGGGAGCGACATCTTCGACTTGCGGAAGTTGCTGGGCTTCCCGGTTACGACGGAAGCTCTCCCGACCGCCACGGACCCCCAGCCCCAGTGCTTCGGGTGCCAGGGAGAGGGCCATGTCGCGAAGTATTGCCGCAAAGCGGCGCGGTGCGTCGAGTGCTCCGGCGGGCACGACAGCCGCGCCTACGACCACGGCAGTAACGTTCTGCCGACTTGCGTCCGGTGTGGCGGCCCGCAGGTCGCCAGCTGGCGCGGCTGCCCGGCTTTCTCAAGCCGCAACCGAGCCGAAGGCGGCGAGGCGACCGCGGCCGCGGCCGCAACGATGTAGGGCGCAGACCAGCCCGGCGCAGCTGAGGGACGACGCAGTAGCAGCTCCACCTGCCAGGAGCGGGGACGACCGCCCGCAAATGGGCAGTCGGGACGCGGCTCGCACGCCCGAGAAGAACTGCGGCCTCAAACTCGGCACCGCCGTGAAGGAGGCCACTGCAGCCCAAAAAGCCGTCATGGCGGCAGAGAGGGCTGCCTTCGCAGCCGCCGTGGCTGCAGAGGAGGAAGAAGCCTTGAGGCAACTGCGTGCAGTCTTCGCCCAAGGCCTCTGTGCTGTCAAACCTACGAACACTCCTGCGACCTCGCAGAAGGACGTTAGCGTGCCTGTCCCAGCAGCACCGCAGGTGAGGGGTACAAAGAAGACAACCGCCGCCCCGGCAGCATCGGCGGCGACGCCGACCGCCGCGGGGGCGGCCCCCGCAAGGGGCGGAGAAGCCAAAGAGGCAGCCCATATCACGCGAGCGCGAGCAAGTGGCGTGCACGTCTTCGAAGCTCAAGCGGCGCAGCTCACCGAACAAGCGGAGCTGCTCGAGGCTCAGACGCGGCAGAGCTGCGCCATGCAGTAGAGGAGGATGGTGCCGAATGGCGGCGGGATGCCGCTGTTCAGCAACCAGCCTGAAGAAGCTGTGCCGAGTCACTGATGACGCGGCGCGGCAGAGGGCGTAATGGCAACGCGCGTGTAGCCGCACTAATTTCCTTGTTACAGGGACGAAGCCACTGCAGCAAGTCCAGGAGAATCCATACGAGCCCAGCTGCAGCAACCGGAACACGCAGCGACAAAGGAGGAGGAGGAGCAGCAGCAGCAGGCCCAGGAGACGACGCCGGCGCCAGCAGCATCAGCGCTCGCCTCCTCGGCAGGACTGATCATTCCATGACAATCTGGCACTGCTTCTATGGTACCGATGCATGATACCCAACCGCTAACATAACATCACCTTGAACGATCTGATGCAGACAGCAAGAAACCGCTACTGCCCTTACTACCCAACCTGACACTGTCGCAGAGGTTTTTTTCCCTTGGCACTTGCCTTGGCACTTTTTTCCCTCTGCCCGTAAAAACCGCTCTTCCTTCAAGCTTGATGCTGTCAAGCTTTTTCGACGACATCTGTCACCCAGATTCGCTCGTATTAATGGGTAACCTTACCCAGATGTACGAACAACATCGCTGTTCCTCGCTCCTGCTGTCCCCTCGATTCTAATTACTAACAATGCAGAGTTGACAGTAGACCTTTTGAGTTGGTCACCATGCTTATGCGAGCGTGGAGGGGCTCCCACCTTTGAAAAAAAAAAAAACAAGAAAACTAATATACTTGTGTTCACTCTCTGTGAGTGATGCACTTAGAAATTCCTGTCGCCACAGATGTAGTTAAAGTTTTCTTTAAAACAGTTCAGGATATGTAAGGACATCTTCTATGAGCAGACACAGGGGTTTATTTTAATAAAAATAAATAGATTAATAAAATTAGTGCTCTAATAAAATATTAAAAGGCATTTGTTGTTAACTGAAACGCTTTAAACCCTGTTTTGAAATTGTCCTTCTTGTTTACAGTTGCTACTGTTATTTCCTGATTAAGGGGAACCAATGAAACATTAATGGTTAAATCGTAGGCTTCCAGGAAAATTCATAAGATTCCTCCTGCACATTTAGTAAAATAGGTTGTAATAGTACAATAAAATGTATTATCACCTCGACATAAATAAAGTTAAGTATTTACGTTTAGTTTGTTGGCAGATGTATGTCCGCAGCTCTAATACATATACATGTCCCAACGCCGCAGTACAGTAGTTTACCGAGGAGCGAAAACAAAATGGAGCAGCCCGTTGCTAGAAACGAGTACCATTCGGCAATTCGTTTTCTGCATTCGAAGGGGATCAACGCTACAACAATGTGTTGAGTTGGTGGAAGAGTGCGGCAACAGTGCACCCCCAAATGCGGGGCCGCTTTAAGATCCAAGCGATACAAGCGGTCGCTTGGAGTGCCAAGCTGAGAACCGCGCCAGAGGCGTCCAGGAGCAAAATTTGTGAACAGCATCTGTCACAGTTAGTAGCGAAAACTGACACGGGTAAACGTATACTATAATAAAAGCTTAGAACATTCCAGAAGCATCGGTTCGCAAACGAGCCATTTGCGAGATAATTGCGAGTGTGTGGTTATGAGCAGCGACTGACATCACTATCAAATATTGGTCTAGTTACTATAAATTAATTTCAGATTTAAATGGTTCGATTAAGTCCCCGTTTAATCTGCAACACTACCATAACACATTATACTGGGTGATTATAATTACACTTAAACTTTCAAAACGCTCTAGAAATAACACCGCTGGTCAGAATGACGTAAAACTGCAACGGAATATTATCGGAGAAGGGGAAACACGTATGGCAGAAGAAAAAAAAATGGTGCGAAAATTGATCAATAGATGGCGCTGTATGTTTCAGAATGCTTACATGAAAACACCTGTCATGCGCACGACTCATTGAAGTTGGTATAAACACGCCGGGTACACGGCTTTTCCTCCTTTCGCGTCTGCGTCGTTCGCCATGACTGTCTCAATGTGCAGCATCGCGCTCTGCTTGCAAAGCTGTATTACAGGAATGATGACTGTGCACACGTCGCTCTGCAGAAGTTCCGGATACTGAAGCGTTTGAAAAAAGACGTTGGTACGATGACTGCCGTGGGTCTGGAGAAAATGGTTCGCAAATTCGAAAAGACAGGTTTTCTTGGTGTGCAACGTGGTAGCAGGAGGAAACGAATTGATTCGACGTCAGTGGAATCAGTGGTCACAGCAATTCAGGACGAGACGAGTGGTGGAGTGCAAACGTGTCCTGCACGGAGAATTGCCCGAACATTGGACGTACCCGTGAGCACAGTGCGTGAAATCCCACGAAACATCCTTCTTTGCTATTCATTCAAAATTACCGATGAGCAAGGGGTGGCTTCCTGTTGATCTGCCAGCAAGACAGACCTTTGCTTTAGAATTTCTTGCTCGCATGGAAGTGGGCAATGATTGGCCGTGGAAGATTTTGCGGACAGACGAAGCCCACTTCCATCGGACGGGATACGTGAATACACAGAATTGTCGAATATGGGCAAAGGAAAATCCACACGCATATCAACCAGTACTACTTCATACTGGAAAGGTCACTGTGTGTTGCGGGTTTATCATAGGGCCATATTCTTTCGAAGAAACAGGTGCTTCCGGTCCTGTTACCTGTACTGGTAAGCGCTATGAGGGTCTTTTGCACAACTACGTCATTCCAGCTCTCCAACAGCATGGATGTGTGGAATGTATCATTTTTATGCAAGATGGCGCACCTCTGCACATTGCAAATCCAGTTAAGCAGCTGCTGAAGCGCCATTTCGTAAATGCTAGAATTACCAGCCGCCATTTCCCTACAGCCTGGGTGTCCCGATCACCTGATCCTAATCCATGTGACTTCTGGCTGGGGGGATATCTGAAAGATGTTCTGTTCAGTGTTCCAATTGCAACTTAGCTGCATTGAAGGCATGCATTGTGCAACACATTCTGAACGTGACCTCGGAAACACTTCGATCAATTGTGGAACATGTTATTTCTCGATTTCAACTTGTTGCAGAAAACGGTGGAACATGTTTTACGCCAGTCATACGGAAATTAATAATCCGATTTGATTTTGATTGATGCTTTTTATGCGATTTTTGGCCTCAGGTCAATTAAAAACCGATGTGATTGATGCTTTTTACGGGGTTTTTGGACTCAGGACATTTAAAAACTGAAGTGATTGATGCTTTTTATGCGGTTTTTGGCCTCAGGACAATTAAAAACCGACGTGAGTGATGCTTTTTATGCGGTTTTTGTCCTCAGGACAATAAAAACCAATTTTTCCCATTAGACGTAATATGACCTTGCTGTGGTGGATGGGCTTATGTAACTAACAGTATCACACTTGTACACCCATGCACACTGAATGGTACAGTTTGTTTAACGTCAGACCTACACCTTAGGCATTGTTGTATGATTCATTTGTCATTTGTATTCGACCACTATTAAGTTATGATGCTTACAGCACCATCTATTGCTACGTTTTGTAACTATTTATTTTTCTTCTGCCATACGTTTTCCCCCTTCTCCGATAATATTCCGTTGCAATTTTACGTCATTCTGATCAGTGGTGTTATTTCTATTGCGATGTGAAAGTTTAACTTTAATTGTAATAACCCTGTATATTAAAATTTACTCTACATCCACACCTACCTGTTTAAGGAGGTGTTCCCTGTGTCGTCCTCGTATCTGAAGGCAGTACTGCGTCGGTGTCTGCAGTGTATTACGAATTCTTTCGAATACACACGAATATGGTCGTAAATATTGCCAAACTGTAAAGAAGGAATGTTATAGGGCTTCTGGAACAGTCTGCACTTAAATGCAGATATGAATGACGTCACAGTGCAAGATGGTGGACACTTGACCCTAAAAAGCGCGAGTGTTAGTGTGAATTGCGTTCATGCCGGGACAATGACGTCATCAGTGATCTTGAATGTACGACGTCATCAAGATCTTACATAGGGGTAAATTTAAAAGTTGAAGATGATAGATTGGGAAAAAGTTTATAAATTAATGATGACGGATGGCGGTAAATTAAAGAAAAATGCAACATGGCTAAGACAGGTAAATTTTTACAGCCAATCCACAGTGCAGTAAATATTATTTTGCTAAGTCGTCCATGTTCAAAAGTACCCACAGCAATTTCCCACAGTATTATTTATGAAAAAAATTTTGTAAACAGACGTACACACACACACACACACACACACACACACACACACACATACAAGACACGCAATCTTGTATCCTAGCATGCAATTTCGTTCTTACGCGTATGGATGTGTATTACTACTGTTCTGTAATGTGTGGTATTGTCAACATAAATCTATGAAAATCGTAAAATATTGAATGTAAAACATTGTACGGTCGGTGAATATCCCTTGTCATAGCTAGAGTGTAAACATGACTATTGTGTACTATGTATTTTTTTTTATAATAAAATTTCTGTACGGAGTACTTTTGTGTGATTTCCTCCTCCTGATACACTCTTCTGTAAAACATCACAAAGAGAGAGAGATGACTTTTGTTGATGAGACACAATTTTAAGCGCTTACGTATTTCTTCTTCTTTTTACGTGGAAATGCTGTTAGAGAGAATGCCTTTGAACATAGCGCAAAACTCGGGGGTGTGTATGTGTGTGTGTGTGTGTGTGTGTGTGTGTGTGTGTGTGTGTGCGCACGCGAACGCTGGCGAAAATTTTTCATGAATAAGGGAATTGCTGTGGATAGATCGAACATGGAGGGCCTTCACAAACAATATACATATTGCACTGTGATTGCATGGGTGCTTTAGACATTGTACCAGCAGCGAAATGGCCTGGGCTCCATCATACATGTACCACAGTCCCCAACATCGCACTAGGTAAGGTAAGCCATCGGTGAAATTTGAACTCAATTAAATGGAGACTTTATTGCAGAGCTTACATTTCAAATTCGTTTGAACTAACAAGAATAGCATTTCATACGGAAGTCAGTGGCGGCTCGAAACAACACATTTCCTATAATTTGTTTACTGGAACATTTTTGCTTCTGTTGTCGTATACTTTCACACGAGTTAATTTTCAGTGTTAAGTGTGATCCAATTTGTGCATGTAATAACAAAACTTTCACTATAAGGTTTATGGCTAGACGAATAATAAATCTCGTGTGGCTCATAGTTTGATGCAAATAGTTTCATCTCACCACATTTTAGTGAGGGACGTGCTGGTTCAAATTAGTGGTGTTACCAGTAAGCGAACAAGGTCTGCCGTGTAAACGGTACCATACAGCCTTTGAGGGTATTATTATATTTATCGCATGAGAAAAGGCGCGTGATTGGATATTATTAACCTCAAGTCATTTAGCTTAATAGCAGGCCAATGTGGCCGAACGGTTCTAGGCGTTTCAGTCCGGAACCGCGCTGCTGCTACGGCCGCAGGTTCGAATCCTGCCTCGGGCGTGGATGTGCGTGATGTCTTAAGGTTAGTTAGGTTTAAGTAGCTCTACGTCTAGGGGACTGATGACCTCCGATGTTAAGCCCCATAGTGCTTAGAGCCATTTGAACCATTTTTAGACTAATAATGACACAGAGGTAAAGTGGCAGGGACGCTTCCAGTGCGGTCATTTGGAGGCTCAGACGCTCGAATATCGGCGTATCACAATCGAGATGATGATGGAAAACTGAACATTTGTCATGCGTCAGTTTTCAACATTTTTCACGAAATTTTAAAGATGACAAAAGCGGCCGCCTGCTAAGATTTCACGGCTGCTCACACCCATCCTCTGAGTTGGCCGATCCGAGGAAGCAGCGCAAATACTCCAGCTATCAGGCCAGTCCAGAAGAGTTATATAGCCGTGTAATCACCACGGCCGAGTGCTCGGTGTATGTCTATGTCCCAAGACAAAGGAACAAGCAGCGGGAAGGTGTGGGTTCGACGCCATCCAAAATGCCTAACAGCCAACCATCACCGCACAAGGTGTTACCGAGGTTCTTTTGGAACTTCATGCTATGGTGCCGATAGATTATGATCATAAAGGGCAAACAGGAGAACAGTACCGAAATGTATTGATAAGATTATGGCAGGCCTTCAAAACAAAGCGTCGCCGGAAGCTGTTCAAGGGGTTGTTTTTTTCAGCACCACACGCCCCAGCTCCTTCTGCAGAGGACACAGTCACATACGTTGATTCTTTGAAATATCAAATTTTGCCCCACCGGCTGTAGTATCCCGAAATGGTACCGAGTAATATCTACTTCTTTCCGTGGATGAAGACACCACTGCATGATAGGCACCCTCAGAATGACGACGAGGTGATTATCGAAGTGGTGTTTTCTAAATACCCAAAATGCGTACTTGCACAAAAAAAGGTCTGCGCCACACCATACATCTCTGGGAAATAAGCGTCGCGTTGAAGGCTGAATATTAAGAAGGTAACACCAAGTTCCAAGGCCACAGCTTGATTTTATCGAGGTGATAATTAAAGCAGTATGACTTACTCTCGTATAAACGAGCAGCCAGCTGAAACGACGCTGGTGTCTTCGATATCGCGATATGATATATACATCTCACCTCCGCTTTCGCTGCGCCCGCTGCAGCCTGCCGACCGCTTGATACCATATCGCACTAAGGTATGGGCCACCGTCTCAATAAAGACTGTTGTCGGTATTTTTTGTTTTAATGGTTTCTTTCATCACACTAGTAGGAGAGCCGTTGCTATGAGACACTGTAGTCGCCTCGTAAAAGCAATTGCAGATTTGGCAGATTTTTCAGTGTAGCGTAGGCGATAGCACCTCTCATATTCATTCCTGGTGTTGTTAAATAATGCACTCTCTTCGTAAGACGTAAGAATGTCCGCACTCCAGGTTATTTTGTATGAGACATGTCATGCTTTTTGTGGATCTCATCAATTAGTAGCAGAGACACTATCGCCTACGCTACGGCGAATAATCTGCTGTTGTTCAGCATTCTCTGGTAAACGGTCATCAGATCAACCTTGACGCAATCTTTGTCATGGCTCCCACAAAAGGTTTTTGAATTGTTGGAATTCCATAAGAAGCGACAGGGAACATATTATTTACCGCCACACCTATCTCGAGAAAATCAGACACGTCGGAGCTCATGCGTAGACTTATGGCCAGTCGGTCCTCCGATTCACCATGAGCGAAATACGAGTGTATGAAACATCAGACCACCTGCGTAATTGGGCCGTAGAGCTTCTGGAAAACAGAACACAGACTGTCATTCTCAATGTAGAAAAGACTTTAGACGTCAAAGTAACTTCGGGATCGTCCCAGGGCAGTGTTATACGATCATGACTTTTCGCAATTTATATAAACAGACTAGCAAATAACGTTGGAAGTTGCATCAGGCTCTTCGAAGATGATGCTGTTGTATACAGAGAAGTAGCAACGCTAGAAAATTGTAGCGAAATATAGGAATATCTGCAAAGGATCGACGCTTGGTGCAGGGAGTGACAACTAACACTCAACATAAATTAATGTAACGCATTGCGAATACATAGACCCTATACTGTATAATTACACGATTGTAGAACATTCACAGGAAGCAGTTGCTTCCTGCTATTTTTGTCTTAAAGTGTATCTAAAGACATACCCACACAGAATATTTCTGTTCGTGAGTTATCTCGTACAAAGGAAAGCCTGTTATTTTCTGACAGTCGTTCATCTAATCTGTAATGCCAAATGGGAAAAAGCTCGGTTATTGATTTCGGTCGATCTTAACGGATATTTGAATACACAAAAGTCAATCGTTTTGGCTATGTAAAATCAACGTCGTCCGTACATGGTCCCTGTAAACACATAAAAAGTAGATGTTTCGGTGTGCAAGGTCACGTTGCCCAATATTCATTTCTTGATGTGACACAGCGAACAGTGAGTACTACATACAGAAGATGCAAATATCTGCGATTGCTGTACATGGAGAGAAGCCGCAGTACACGTAACTCCATCAGGACAATGCTATTAATTACACAGTCAAGAACACCGCGAGGGTCTTGGAGCAGTGTTTTCATTGACAAGAAATTTCGATGTGGTTATTTGATACGTTAGAAATTATTCTTACAAAATTCACCGTCACACTGTTCCCGAGTCGCTCAAAGAAAGTGAAAGATACTTTACTGCAATTCCTCAACGAACGTTACAACACGTGTTTAAGAACATCTTTAATCATGTGACTCGCATAATGGAGGACATGTTTAACAATTTTTATAACTTACTCATTTTCCCACGTTTTTTTATTTGTTATTGAATTAACAACAATGATGCAGTTATGTCACCTGTCACACAATTCCCACCAACGTTTCCCCCATGTATTCACCACATTATTTCTCACACACCTTGACGGCAAAGTTCTTAATGTTGCACTTCTTACATCTACCTTTAATCACAGAGGTTTCCTTTTTCTTTTCTCTTAAGGCTTGATCTCATACTTCCACAAACTGCTGCGGTAAGGAGGTTCGTTAATACTTTCAAGATCCTGATACTGGCTGTAGACAGAAGTGTAGAGATACTGTGGCATCTCTGTGAGCCAAGTTAAGCAGTTACAATGTATGTATTTCTCTGTGGCAGACGGGCACAATGTGGTTAATGTGCTCTTGCTCTCCGCAATATGTAAATCCATCATCCCAGTTCAGAGTAGATGTTATTTAAAGTGCGTACGAGGGACGTTCGGAAATTTCGTCGTTGCTTACCAAGAATTGTTGTTTGCTTGGTTTTTTTTGCGGTTGCAACAGAAAATAAGAAAAAGACAGCGGTGTACAAAGTATCCTCCGCCTCGCAACATAAAATGGATTGTGGAGTATAGATGTAGGTAATCGATGTTCGCATGAGCAACCTACATCGTATTGCGTCTCCAGAGCAGAACGTTGTGAATACGCAGCCAGTATACATAGTGTCGTTTGGACTGTTAGTATATATACTCTAAGAAGAATAAAACCATGTACCACCAAGGAATTCTCCGAAGGGGACGTAGATCGGTAGATGT
The DNA here is from genome assembly GCF_023864275.1 of Schistocerca cancellata. Lineage (NCBI taxonomy): Eukaryota > Metazoa > Arthropoda > Insecta > Orthoptera > Acrididae > Schistocerca > Schistocerca cancellata. The sequence goes on along the minus strand of NC_064626.1, from coordinate 723,797,314 downwards.
GATGTACATGTATGATCAAACGATTACAATTTCAGAAAAGATTGATGGTTTATGCGGTGTCGTCCAGAGATCGCTGTGTCACACTGAAGATCGCAACGCGAATCTATAGCACAGGTGTTAGTGAGGGCACGCTCCAGTCCACAACAGCCAGTGGGAGACACTGTAGAAGACATGCCCTTCTTCTCAGCATAGCAGCGCCCTCATTATGTGGTCAATATAGAATCGAGCATACAAGAGCTCACCCCAATTAGAGACTTCAGCTTTAGCAGTCAACATCGTAGGACAGTGACAGTTAAAGTTCCTGATGAAATGTACTTTCCTGAGTGTTGCACTTGTACCTGAAGAGAACAATTTGTTAATCTTTGCATCAAATGATGCTTTCATAGTCAATGACAGTTGCGAATTAGAGTGCTGTAGCAAACAACTATGTCAAGATTAAATAAATCTTTTATTCATTTATGTAAGAAAGTGAACTAATATTTCACGTATTCTACTTGGATGAGCGTTCTCCCAGAGCAATCAAAGAACTCATAGTTATGGCCGGACGATAGTCGTTTCGTCTGTCACAACAAATGGTGACGATGATTGGGGTTTAATATACTCGAGCTGCCTGCGTGTGCGCGAGTTGCGCACGTGTCTCCTGCTGTTCCTGTTGTGTCCTCTTGTATTTGTGGTTCAAAATGGCTCTGAGCACTATGGGACTTAACATCGGAGGTCATCAGTCCCCTAGAACTTTGAACTACTTAAACCTAACTAACCTAAGGACATTACACACATCCATGCCCGAGGCACGATTCGAACCTGCGACCGTAGCAGTCGCGCGGTTCCGGACTGAAGCGCCTAGAACCGCTCGGCCACCGCGGCCGGCTTGTATTTGTGCATCTACTATCTTCCACCACGTCGTAGCCTCCTCAGAAAATGCCTCTTACCGAAATTGCACAGTTTCAGGTAGCAGATTGAACGCCAGCTGCACTCTGTCACCAGTTGACGTCACTACTCACCAAGCCAGGCCCACGAGAAAGACAGGCCGTGGCGCTTGCACCACGTGGCACTGGAGGTCTGACGAGAGCCAGAAACCGTAACTGTCACTGCTATATGTTTAGGAGACTAAACATCTAAGGCCTTCAGCTTCATATTCACCCACCCAGGACGACAACAGTGCACCCAATCTATCTGTGTCCAGAGCAATTTGTATGTGCAAGTATGAGAAAGTTTTCTAAATGTTTGCATAGCATGTATCTGAGATAGGAGGTGGGTACCACACCAGTATCCACCTAGTGGGATGTGAGAAACCACCTGAAAACTACGTCCAGGCTGGCCCACGTCGTTAAGATTACAGCGGATACTACTGCCATGAACAGCAAGTCAGTGAGTGAATGGACCAACTTTATTTCCAAACAAGAAACGCACCTCATATCGTTGACAATTGTACTGCTGAGCAGATAATTACAGTGAAACACAGATTAAGAAAAAAGAAATGGAAGTAAGAAATCAAACGAAGTGCAATTGCTGTACTCCGCAACGAGGTACTGGGGACCTCGAGTGTCTTATAACAAAATATTCCGAAAATACCGCTGAACAACCTACGACATTTTATCGGTGCAGTTCAGTTTCGGTCTGTAAATTGGAATTACGTGCTTTTGTTGCCATTTGTCCGAAAGAGCGTTCCATACCGTCTGACGACATGGTTAGGAACTAAGATTCCCATAGCGCCTGTGTTATTCTCAGAGAAATTCCGAGCAGTTTTGCAGCATCATTGTCGATAAAAGTCACACATAAGAATCAATCGTTTGAAAATACAAGTTTATCCACACATTTGGCGTACTTTATGCCTTTTATTACTAAATATGTAATGTTGTACTGCTATTCACTACGGAGACAGACGTTTAAATGGAATGGCGGCAACACATAGTGCAGAATTTTTCTTAATGATTAAAATAAAAGACAGATGGAAGAGAAGAATTGCAGCGTTGGGGAGAATAACGACTTACTCCACATAAAACTGACAAAGAGTATCTAGGAAATGTAATTACGGAGGATCATTGGACCAAGGCAGACAGTTAGATATTCCCTTTACACGATATACTACAATGTACCACATCCCTAAGCTATGGAGCTTGCCGTAGGTGGGATGGCTTACGTGCATCAGCGATACAGATGGATGGATGCAACCACAACGGATGTATATCTGTTGAGGGACCAGAAGAAGAACGATAGAAGCCTTTCCTTTGGTTGCAAGGGCAACGATCTGGATGACTAATTTGGTCTTATAACATCAAGCAAACACCCTTGCTGTACTGATGCTGCGAACGGCTGGAAGCAAGGGGAAACTACAGCCGTAAATTGTCCAGAGGGCATGTAGCTCTACTGCATGGTTAAATGATAATGGTGTCTTCTTGGATAAAAGATTCCGGAGGTGAAATAGACTTCCGCATATGATGAAGAGACTGAAGAAATGTCTAATGAGATCAAATAAATTGTTCAGATAGTTAACAGAGACGAATATTTAATATGATGGGGGGCTGGAATTCGATAGTAAGAAAAGGAAGAGAGACAAAAATAGTAGTTGAATATGGACGGGGGAAAGGAATGAAAGAGAAAGCTGCCTGGTAGAATTATGCTCACAGCATAATTTAGATACCTCTGACACTTGGCTTAAGAATCATGAAAGAAGTCTGTGTACGTGGAAGAGGCCTGGAGGCACCGGACCGTTTCACATTGATTATATAATAGCTAGATAGAGATTTCGGTACCAGATTCTAAATTGCAAGATATTTCCAGCGGCAGATGTGGATTCTGACTGCAATGTATTGGTAATGAACTGTAGATTACATGTGAATAAATTGCAAAAACATAGGACATTAAGGAGATGCGACCTGGATAAGTTCAAAGAACATGAGGTTATTTGAAGTTTCAGAGGGAGCGTTACGCAGTGATTGACTAGAAAGGGAGGAATGAATGCAGTACAAGAAGTATGGATAGCTTTGAGAGATGAAATACTGAAGACAGCGGAGGAGCAAATATGTAGAAACACAAGACCTAGTACAAGTCCTTCGGCTTCACAGAAGATAATGAATTTAAACGATGAAAGTAGAAAACATAAAGATGCAGGAAATGAAACAGGCGAAAGGGAATACAACATCTAGAAAATAAGGTTGACAGGAAGTACAAAATAGATCTACATCTACATCTACATTTATACTCCGCAAGGCACACAACGGTGTGTGGCGGAGGGCACTTTACGTGCCACTGTGATTACCTCCCTTTTCTGTTCCAGTCGCGTATGGTTCGCGGGAACTACGACTGTCTGAAAGCCTCCGTGCGCGCTCGAATCTCTCTAATTTTACATTCGTGATCTCCTCGGGAGGTATAAGTAGGGGGGAGCAATATATTCGATACCTCATCCAGAAACGCACCCTCTCGAAACATGGCGAGCAAGCTACACCGCGATGCAGAGCGCCTCTCTTGCAGAGTCTGCCACTTGAGTTGCTAAACATTTCCGTAACGCTATCACGGTTACCAAATAACCCTGTGACGAAACGCACCGCTCTTCTTTGGAGCTTCTCTATCTCCTCCGTCAACCCGATCTGGTACGGATCCCACACTGATGAGCAATACTCAAGTATAGGTCGAACGAGTGTTTTGTAAGCCACCTCCTTTGTTGATGGACTACATTTTCTAAGGACTCTCCCAATGAATCTCAACCTGGTACCTTACCAACAATTAATTTTATAAGATCATTCCACTTCAAATCGTTCCGCACGCATACTCCCAGATATTTTACACAAGTAACTGCTACCATTGTTTGTTCCGCTGTCATATAATCATACAATAAAGGATCCTTCTTTTTATGTATTCGCAATACATTACATTCGTATATGTTAAGGGTCAGTTGCCACTCCCTGCACCAAGTGCCTATCCGCTGCAGATCTTCCTGCATTTCGCTACAATTTTCTAATGCTGCAACTTCTCTGTATACTACAGTATCATCCGCGAAAAGCCGCATGGAACTTCCGACACTATCTACTAAATCATTTATATATATTGTGAAAAGCAATGGTCCCATAACACTCCCCTGTGGTACGCCAGAGCTTTCCTTAACGTCTGTAGACGTCTCTCCATTGATAACAACATGCTGTGTTCTGTTTGCTAAAAACTCTTCAATCCAGCCACACAGCTGGTCTGATATTCCGTAGGCTCTTACATTGTTTATCAGGCGACAGTGCGGAACTGTATCGAACGCCTTCCGGAAGTCAAGGAAAAATAGCATCTACCTGGGAGCTTGTATCTAATATTTTCTGAGTCTCATGAACAAATAAAGCGAGTTGGGTCTCACACGATCGCTGTTTCCGGAATCCATGTTGATTCCTACAGAGTAGATTCTGGGTTTCCAAAAACGACATGATACGCGAGCAAAAAACATGTTCTAATATTCTACAACAGATCGACGTCAGAGATATAGGTCTATAGTTTTGCGCATCTGCTCGACGACCCTTCTTGAAGACTGGGACTACCTGTGCTCTTTTCCAATCATTTGGAACCTTACGTTCCTCTAGAGACTTGAGGTACACGGCTGTTAGAAGGGGGGCAAGTTCTTTTGCGTACTCTGTGTAGAATCGAATTGGTATCCCGTCAGGTCCAGTGGACTTCCCTCTGTTGAGTGATTCCAGTTGCTTTTCTATTCCTTGGACACTTATTTCGATGTCAGCCATTTTTTCGTTTGTGCGAGGATTTAGAGAAGGAACTGCAGTGCGGTCTTCCTCTGTGAAACAGCTTTGGAAAAAGGTGTTTAGTATTTCAGCTTTACGCGTGTCATCCTCTGTTTCAATGCCATCATCATCCCGGAGTGTCTGGATATGCTGTTTCGAGCCACTTACTGGTTTAACGTAAGACCAGAACTTCCTAGGATTTTCTGTCAAATCGGTACATAGAATTTTACTTTGAAATTCACTGAACGCTTCACGCATAGCCCTCCTTACGCTAACTTTGACATCGTTTAGCTTCTGTTTGTCTGAGAGGTTTTGGCTGCGCTTAAACTTGGAGTGAAGCTCTCTTTGCTTTCGCAGTAGTTTCCTAACTTTGTTGTTGTACCACGGTGGGTTTTTCCCGTCCCTCACAGTTTTACTCGGCACGTACCTGTCTAAAACGCATTTTACGATTGCCTTGAACTTCTTCCATAAACACTCAACATTGTCAGTGTCGGAACAGAAATTTTCGTTTTGATCTGTTAGGTAGTCTGGTTGTTGAACCACGGTGGGTTTTTCCCGTCCCTCACAGTTTTACTCAGCACGTACCTGTCTAAAACGTATTTTACAGTTGCCTTAAACTTTTTCCATGAACACTCAATATTGTTAGTGTCGGAACAGAAATTTTCGTTTTGATCTGTTAGGTAGTCTGAAATCTGCCTTCTATTACTCTTGCTAAACAGATAAACTTTCCTCCCTTTTTTATATTCCTATTAACTTCCATATTCAGGGATGCTGCAACGGCCTTATGATCACTGATTCCCTGTTCTGCACTTACAGAGTCGAAAACTTCGGGTCTGTTTGTTATCAGTAGGTCCAAGATGTTTTCTCGACTAGTCGGTTCTCTGTTTAATTGCTCGAGGTAATTTTCAGATAGTGCACTCAGTATAATGTCACTCGATGCTCTGTCCCTCCCACCCGTCCTAAACATCTGAGTGTCCCAGTCTATATCTGGTAAATTGAAATCTACACCTAAGACTATAATATGCTGAGAAAATTTATGTGAAATGTATTCCAAATTTTCTCTCAGTTGTTCTGCCACTAATGCTGCTGAGTCGGGAGGTCGGTAAAAGGAGCCAATCATTAACCTAGCTCGGTTGTTGAGTGTAACCTCCACCCATAATATTTCACAGGAACTATCCACTTCTACTTCACTACAGGATAAACTACTACTAACAGCGACAAACACGCCACCACCGGTTGCATGCACTCTATCCTTTCTAAACACCGTCTGTGCCTTTGTAAAAATTTCGGCTGAATTTATCTCTGGCTTCAGCCAGCTTTCTGTACCTATAACGATTTCAGCTTCGGTGCTTTCTATCAGCACTTGAAGTTCCGGTACTTTACCAATGCAGCTTCGATAGTTTACAATTACAATACCGATTGCTGCTTGGTCCCCGCATGTCCTGACTTTGCCCCGCACCCTTTGAGGCTGTTGCCCTTTCTGTACTTGCCCGAGGCCATCTAACCTAAAAAACCGCCCAGTCCACGCCACACAACCCCTGCTACCCGTGTAGCCGATTGCTGCGTGTAGCGAGGACGGCTAGAGAAAAAATGTAGGTGCCGCCTACAGGAAAATTAAAGAGGCCTTTAGAGAAAAGAGAAGCAGCTGTATGAATATCAAGAGCTCAGATGAAAAAAATAGTCCTAAGCAAAGAAGAGAAAGCTGAATCGTGGAATGAGTATATAGAGGGTCCACATTAGGGAGACGAATTTGAAGGCAATATTATAGAAAGAGAAGGGGACATTGGTGAAGAAGAGATGGAAGATATCATATTGCGATAAGAATTTGACAAAACACTGAAAGACCTAAGTCGAAACAAGGCGCCGGGAGCAGACGGCATTCCATCAGAACTACTGATAGCCTTGGGAAAACGACCCACGACAAAACTGTTCCATCTGGTGTGTAAGATTTATTAAACAGACGAACCACCCTATCATTTCAAGACGAATGTGAAAACTCCAATCCCAAAGAAGGCAGGTACTGGCAGTCTTGAAATTAACGAACTGTCAGTTGAATGAGGCTTAGTTACAAAATAATAATAAGAATTCTTCACAGAAGAATGGAAATACTGGTAGAAGCCCTCCTCGGAGAAGATCAGTTTAAATTCTGGAGAAATGTAAAAACATGTAAGGCAATACTGACCCTACAACTTCTCCTAGAAGACTGGTTAAGGTAAAGCAAACCTACGTTTATAGTATTTTCAGACTTAGAAAAGAATTTAACACTTGACTACACTACTCTCTTTGAAAATCTGAAGATGGTAGGGGTAAAATGCAGGGAGCCAAAGGTTAATTTTAACTTGTACAGAAACCAGACAGCAGTTATAAGAGTCGAGTGACAGGAAAGGGAAGCAGTGGTTGAGAAGGGAGTGAGACAGGGTTTGTAGCCTATTCTCTATGTTATTCAACCTGCACATTATGCAAGTAATAAAGGAAAACAAAAAGAATTTGGAGTAGGAATTAAAACTTGGGGAGAAGAAAAAAATTTTTTGAGGTTTGCCGATGTAATTCTGTCACAGGCAGTAAAAGACTTGGAAGAGTAGCTGAACGGAATCGTCAGCGTCTTGAAAGCAGGATGAACATCAACAAGAGCAAAACAAAGGTAATGGAATGTAACCGAAATAGATCAGGTAATTATGAGAGAATTGCACTGACGGAAAAGTGGCAACACACAAAAATAATTAAATAGAGTAATGAAATTTCGGGAATACATTTGTCTGGGTAACATAGTTAAACGATTAATATTGAAAGATCACAGATTAACGTAAGTGCATGACAAGCCACTACAAATGTGAAATGCTTGCATATTAATAACCGGTGTAACCGCCAGAATGTTGAATGGAAGCATGCAGACGTGCATGCATTGTGGTGTGCCGGTGCTGGTTGTCAGGTAGTGTGGTGGAGATCCATGTCAGTTGCATTTGGTCGATCAATATAGGGACGGTTAATGCTGTTTGTTGATGACGCTGGAGATGTGGTCCGATGATGTTCCGTCTGCGTTCATAGGAAACAGAGCTGGCGATCGAGCAGGCCAAGGCAACATATCGACACTCTGTAGAGCATGCTGGGTTACAACAGCGGTCTATAGGAGAGCGTTATCCTGTTAAAAAACACTGCTGCAAATCTGGTCACGGACGGCAGAACAATAGGTGGAATCAACAGATTGACGTACAAATTTGCTGTCAGAGTGCGTAGAATAACTGCGAAAGTACTCCTGCTGTCAGAAGAGAAAGCACCCTAGAGCATACCTCTAGGTGTATGTCCAGTGTATGTAGCACACAGACAGGTTGGTTGCAGGCAAACATGCCATCACTTTCGTCAGAAAACACGACAGACCTCCGTCCTGCCCTCCAATGAGCTCTCGCTTAGCACCACTGAAGTCGCAACAAATGGCGGTAGCCTGGGGCCACTGGAACGCACGCCACATGCCGTCTAACTCGGAGCCGTCCTTGATTTGTAACAGTTCGTTGTGTCACTGTGACGCCAACTGCTGCTCAAATTGCCTACCTCCACAAACCTCCCAACAATCTGTCGGATCCCTGATACGCAGAATCACTGATGTATTTCGTTCCAAAAACAGACAATGAAGCTATTAAGCAACTGGTCATCAGTGAAATATGTGGAATGGCGATGGCAACAAAAGCTTTTCTGAAAAAGAGAAATATTTTAACATCGCATATAGATTTAAGTGCCTGGAAGTCTGTTCTGAAAGTATTTTTATCGTGCGTACCCACATACGGAAGTGAAATGCGGACAATGAACAGCGTGGACAAGAAGAGAATGGAGATCTTTGAAATGTGGTGTTACAGAAGAATGCTGAATATTACATGGGTACGTCGTGTATTGAGGAGGTACTGAATAAAACTGGGAGACAATAAATTTATGGCAAAACTTGACTAACAGAAGTGATCAGTTGACAGAACACGTTCTTTGAAACCGAGGGATCACAAATTTAGTACAATAGTGGAGTGTGTGTGTGGGAAAGGGATGGGGGTAAATATCGTAGAGGGACACCAAGAGACGAATATAGCAACCAAATTCAGAAAGATGTAGATTGCAGTAGTTATTCGGAGGTGGAGAGACTTGCATAGGACAGAGAAGCATGGTGAGCTGCATTAAAACAATCTTCGAACCACAGAACAACAACAACCATAATGTTAAAAGATTCAATTTACAGATAGGTTTTAGGAATTTTTAAAATGTTTTTATGAATTTTTATTTATATGTGGCTGCAGGCCGACCGCTTGTAAACGATTTTACTTAAAATATAACAGTATTTACGTTAGTTAAAGAACTAATTATTCAATAATTTTACCCTAAATGAGCTACAAGCCTGTAAATAAAGCTTCTTCAATTGAACTGGAGAAAGCGTCCATAAAATCTTTTTGGTTCACTTTCAGATTTACCTCTGCCTGTTCCTCAGGCATACCCTGAGGTGCCAAAAGTCAAATGGTTCAAATGGTTCTCAGTACTATGAGACTTAGCTTCTGAGGTCATTAGTCCCCTAGAACTTAAAACTACTTAAACCTAACTAACCTGAGGACAGCACACACATCCATGCCCGAGGCAGTATTCGAACCGTTCCAGACTGTAGCGCCTAGAACCGCTCGACCACTCCGGCCCGCACCAAAGGTCATGGGATACCTCTTAATGACGTGTCGTACCTAATTTTTCCAGGTGTACTGCAGCAACTCGAGGGGGCATGGACTCAACAAGTCGCTGGAAGTACCCTTAGGAATACTGAGCCATGTTGCCTCCATAGTCATTCATAATAGGGAAAATGTTGCCGATGCAGGAACTGAACGCTAAATTATGTCACTTAAATGTTCTATGGGATTCACGTCTGTTAGACCGTCAGCGAGAGCGCTCCGCTAGTTCCTGCTACTAATAAGGTGAGTACACCGTTCGCTTGTTACATATTTTTACGAGCTTCAGACAGGAGCGACTGCAGTAATGTATAGGAATTGTGATTGTTGTGTACAGATGCGAGCTGAGTTGGCGACACGTCGCTCACAGATCCAGGCTGCGTTGCTTCCGTGATACAGCTTGAGGCTGCTGCCAAGGGGCGTCATTGTGGGGGGTCGGACGCGGGGATGTGAGGGACGTCGAGTACGTTCCACGTGTCCTCCGATCGGTCCACTGCTGTGACCACCCTGGGTATTGCCTGCACTGACGTTGACCCCTCACCCGTGGTCGAGTGAGAGATCAATCCAAAGCCTGGCAGGCAGCGAAAAACTTCCCGAGGGGCCGATCATAGGGCCTCCCCGATTCGTTTGACGAACAGATTTCGGGAGTTATCTGTGGCTGACGATGTCTCTGAGCCGGATGCAGTCATTCACCCTGTTCCAGACGTAGCTTCTCGGCCTGCAAGGTCTAGGCATTCACAGAGGCTGGGTTTGCTGTTAGTTAGGAGCTCCAACGTTAGGCGCGGAATGGGGCCCCTTAAGAACATGGTTGGCATGGAGGGGATGGGAGCCAGTGTGCACTCCATGTGCATTTCGGGGATAGTCCTTCCGGATGTGGAAAGGGTGCTTCCGGATTCCATGAAGAGTACAGGGTGCAGCCAACTGCACGTGGTGGCTCATGTCGGTACCAATGACGAGTGTCGTTTTGGATCGGAGCAGATTCTGTCTGGTTTCGGGCGGCTAGCGGAAATATTAAAGACTGCCAGTCTTGCTTCCGAGATTAAGGCACAGCTCACCATCTGCAGCACCGTCGATAGAACCGACTGCGGTCCTTTGGTGCAGAGCCGAGTGGAGGGTTCTGAATCAGAGGCTCAGGCGGTTCTGTGACCGTGTAGGCTGCAGATTCCTTGACTTTCGCCATCGGGTGGTGGGTTTCCGGGTTCCGCTTAATTGGTCAGGAGTCCACTACACACAGGAGGCGGCTACACGGGTAGCGGGGGCTGTGTGGAACGGACTGGGCGGTTTTTTAGGTTAGGCGGTATCAGGGAACCACAGAAAGGTCGTCCGTCTAAACGTGGGCAGGTAAAATACAGTAAGGTAGTTGTACAAACGATTGGTATTGTTGTAAATTGTCATAGATGTGTTGGGAAAGAACCAGAGCTCCAAGCCCTAATAGAAAGCACTGAAGCTCAAAAAGTTGTAGGTACAGAGAGCTGGCTAAAGCCGGAAATAAGTTCAGCCGAAATTTTTTCAAACGATCTAACAGTGTTCAGAAAGGATAGATTAAATACAGTTGGTGGTGGAGTATTTATTGCAGTCAGAGGTAGTTTGCCTTGTAGCGAAATCGAAGTCGATAGTTCGTGTGAAATAGTATGGATAGAGGTTATACCTGACAATCGGACTAAACTATTAACTGGTTCGTTTTACCGACCCCCCGACTCAGAAGTTATAGTTGCTGAACAGTTCAAAGAAAACTTGAGTCTCATTTCAAATAAGTATCCCGCTCATACAAATATAGTCGGTGTTGACTTCAATCTACCCTCTATGTGCTGGAAAAATTATACGCTTAAAGTCAGCGGCAGGTATAAAACGTCATCCGAAAATATACAGAATGCTTTCTCAGAAAATTATTTTGAACAATTCGTTCATGAGCCCACTGGAAGCGTAAATGATTGCGAAAGCATACTCGACCTTTTAGCAACAAATAATCCTGGACAGATAGTGAGTATTGTGACGAATACAGGGATTAGTGACCACAAGGCAGTTGCTGCTAAGCTGAATACCGTAACACCTACAACCATAAAAAAGAAACGCAAAGTATATCTATTTAAAAAAGCTGATAAAATCCTCTTAACGCCTTTTTAAGAGACAGTCTTCACTCATTCCGATCTGATCATGTAAGTGTAAAAAAGTTGTGGAATGTTTTCAGAGAGATAGTATCGACTGCAATTGAGAGATATATAACACATAAATTAATAAGTGATGGTACTGATCCCCTATGGGACACAAAACGGGTCAGATCGTTGTTGCAGAAACAACGAGAAAAGCATGCGAAATTTAAAAGAACGCAAAATACCTTAGATTGGCAAAATCTTACAAAAGCTGGAAATATAGTTCGTACTTCAATGCGCGATGCTTTTAATAATTTCCACAACGAAATTCTGCCTCGAAATCTGGCAGAAAACCCAGAGATTCTGGTCATATATAAAGTACACTAGTGGCAAGACGCAATCAATACCTTCACTGCGTAATAACAACGGTGAAGTCACTGATGACAGTGCCACTAAAGCAGAGTTATTAAACACGGTTTTCCGAAATTCCTTGACCAAAGAAGACGAAGTAAATATTCCTGAATTCCAACCAAGAATAACTACCGAGATGAGAAACATAGAAGTAGATATCCTCGGTGTAACAAAGCAGTTTAAATTATTTAATAAAGGTAAGGCCTCCGGTCCAGACTGTATACCAGTCAGGTTCCTCTCAGAGTATGCTGGTAAAATAGCTCCACATTTATCAGTTATATACAACCACTCACTCACAGAAAGATCCGTACCTAAAGGCTGGAAAATTGCTCAAGTCACACCAATACCCAAAAAGGGGAGTAGGAATAATCCGCTGAATTACAGGTTTATATCACTAACGTCGATTTGCAGTAGGGTTTTGGAACATATACTGTATTCGAACATTATGAAGTACCTCGAAGAAAACGATTTATTGACACATAGTCAGCACGGATTCAGAAAATATCGTCCTTGCGAAACACAACTAGCTCTTTATACGCATGAAGTAATAAGTGCTATTGACAGGGGATGTCAAATTGATACCATATTTTTAGATTTTCAGAAGGCTTTCGACACCGTTCCTCACAAGTGTCATCTTACCGAACTGGGTGCTACGGAGTATCGCCTCAATTGTGACACTGGTGGGTGATTTCTTGTCAGAAAGGTCACAGTTAGTAGTAATGGACGGAAAGTCATCGAGTAAAACAGAAGTAATATCCGGCGTTCCCCAAGGAAGTGTTATAGGTCCTCTATTGCTCCTGATCTATATTAACGACATACGAGACAATCTGAGTAGCCGTCTTAGATTTTTTGCAGATGATTCTGTCATTCACCATTTTTTAAAGTCATCAGATGATCAAAACGACTTGCAAAATGATTTAGATAAGATATCTGTATGGTGCGGAAAGTGGCAATTGACGCTGAATAAAGAAAAGTGTCATGTTATTCACATGAGTACTAAAAGAAATCAGCTAAATTTCGATTACGCGATTAGTCACACAAATCTGAAGACTTTAAAATCAGCTAAAGACTTAGGGATTAAAATTACAAATAACCTAAATTGGAACGATCACATAGATAATATTGTGGGTAGAGCAAACCAAAGACTGCGATTCATTGGAAGAACACTTAGAAGGTGCAACAAGTCTACTAAAGAGACTGCTTACACCATGCTTGTCCGCCCTATTCTGGAGTATTGCTGTGTGGTGTGGGATCCGCTTCAGGTGGGACTGACAGATGATATCGAAAAAGTACAAAGAAGGGCAGCTCGTTTTGTATTATCTCGAAATAGTGTCACAGACATGATACGTGAATTGGAGTGGCAGTCATTAAAACAAAGGCGATTTTCTCTGCGACGGGATCTCCTCATGAAATTTCAATCACGTTTTCTCCTCCGATTGCGAAAACATTCTGTTAGCACCCACTAACATAGGGAGAAATGATCATCACGATGAAATAAGAGAAATCAGAGCTCGCACAGAAAAATTTAAGTGCTGATTTTTCCCGCGTGCCGTTCGAGAGTGGAACGTAGAGAGACAACTTGAAGGTGGTTCATTGAACCCTCTGTCAGGCATTTTATTGTGAATAGCAGAGTAATCACGCCGATGTAGAGGTAGATGTAGACGTCGGGTGATCCGCGTTGCCAACTAATACGGTCGAATTGTCCAGAATGTTCTTCAAACCAGTCACGAAAAATTGTGGCTCTTTGACATGGTGCATTGTCATACAAAAAAATTCACCGTTTTTTTGGGAGCGAGAAGTCCATGAATGGCTACAAATGATCTCCAAGTAGCCGGACGTAACAAGAGGACCCAATCCATTCTATGTGAACACAGGCCACACCATTATCGAGACACCACCTGCTTGCGCAATGCCTTGTTGACATCTTGGGTCTATAGCTTCGTGGGGTTTGCGCCACACTCGATACCACCTACCATCAGCTCTTTGCCATTGGTTACACGTCTCGGTCACCTCGTGTTCGAACTGACGGCACTTTGAACAGTGGACGTTACATTTTAGATGTGTTACGACCCATGGCTCTACCCTTCATTCGATCCCTGCGAAACCCTACATTTCAGCAGGATAATGCACGAGCGCATGTTGCAGGTCCTGTACGGGCCTTTCTGGATACAGAAAAGGTTCTACTGCTGCCCTGGCCAGCACATTCTCCAGATCTCTCACCAACTGAAAATGTCTGGTCAATGGTGACCGAGCAACTGGCTCGTCACAATACACCAGTCACTACTCTTGATGAACTGTGGTATCGTGTTGAAGCTGCATGGGCTGCTGTACCTGTACATGCCATCCAAGCTCTGTTTGACTCAATGCCCAGGCGTATTAAGGCCGTTATTACCGCTAGAGGTGATTGTTTTGGGTACTGATTTCTCGGGATCTATGCACCCAAATTGCGTGAAAATGTAATCACATGTCAGTTCTAGTATAATATATTTGTCCAATGAATACCCGTTTATCATCTGCATTTTATTGGCCAGTAGTGTACTAGAGACGTATGATTTAATAGGTAAGCGTAGATGAAAAGATAAGGAGAGAATGATACGAAGAGATGAAAGAAGGTTTGTAAACGGTCGTAAGACCATTGACTATGAAAGAAGACTTGAAGCTCTCGTTGGGTGTTTTTCCAAACAGGGTTATTTGGGGTAGGTAGTTCCCTGCACCGGAGTGACATGTTTGGCAGTATTCTTCAATTATTACAGCAGAAGAAATCTTGTGATACCTCTTAACTTGTCTATCGTGATCGTTGTTATAATTTCTTTACACGCAGTGTGGTTCTTTAGTGGCCACAGGAGCGAAGAACAGATGCTGTTCATGAATAGAGAATTCAGATATTAATTTACTGTACATATAACATCAAATAGTGCAGTGAAAGTTGCTAACAGTAGCTTTGAATGTCGAAACATACACAGATACCGCAGATTTACGAAGCAGTCTGTCTTAAATACAATAACGATTCAGTGGATCACGAGCCCTGGTCACTATGAAAATCTGTAAATGTTGTTCAATAGGCAAACACACAAAATGGGCCCAGTGCTGCCGCCCTGACAGCGACTGACACTGCACCCCTCTCCTCTAAACTTGGAACGTACGGGCGAGGCCTGTGCCATGGATAGTGATGAGGTCGGTTGCTCGACTGGGGGCAAAGCAGACCAACCCGCGTCCCGACATGGCGCATTACGAGCGCCAGCGAAACTGCCCCGTAAAACCAGGCTCAGGACGCACCGACGGCACAGGTAGGCTCTGAGCACTATGGGACTTAACATATGAAGTCATCAGTCCCCTATAACTTAGAACTACTTAAACTTAACTAACCCAAGGACATCACATACATCCATGCCCGAGGCAGGATTCGAACCTGCGACCGTAGCGGTGGAGCGCTTCCAGACTGAAGCGCCTAGCCGGCTGTAGTGGCCGTGCTGTTCTAGGCGCTGCAGTCTGGAACCGCGAGACCGCTACGGTCGCAGGTTCGAATCCTGCCTCGGGCATGGATGTGTGTGGTGTCCTTAGGTTAGTTAGGTTTAACTAGTTCTAGGTTCTAGGGGACTAATGACCTCAGAAGTTGAGTCCCATAGTGTTCAGAGCCATTTTTTTGAAGCGCCTAGAACCGCACGGCCACACGGGTTGGCGCACAGGTAGGAGCATGGAGGATGGTGTAGAGGGTGACGGCGTCGATGTCCAGGGGAGAGGCGACTTGCGGTGTTGGCGGCAACGGCGTCGCAGGTGGCCAGGCGGGGACTTCCCATCGGTGAGACAGCCGCGTGTGGAGACACCCGCTCGGTAAACTGTGTACGACGCTGCGTTGAGGCGGATGGGTGTGGCTACGTCACGGCGGCCGGCCGTCGTCCACAGAAGGAATCTGAAACAGTTTCATCTATGGCAGGGTCACTGAATTCACGGAGCTGTAGCTGGTCTTTGTGGCGCTGATGCGTTCCTGCCATGCAGCCGATAGTACACTGCGCTCTGCTAGATGATGTGAGAGCAACGCCGGCTCCTCATAAATGTGGCTTGTTGCACACTCGATACTGAAACTTAGTGGGGAAGTCTGAAGCTGGAGCAGAGCCGTAGGGACGAAGCACATGTAGCAAGGTCCGATGGAATGTCCCATGCAAACGTTCTGTCGGCAAAATGTCAGGAGAAGGGTAAGTACGATATTAACTCAGAAACATCAATAAGGTGTCTTCACGTGAACGTGAAGCTCGAAGTTTTGACATCTGCGTCTCGAACGTTCGAAAGAAACGTGCGGCCTCGCCATTAGACTGTGGCGAGAATGGTCTTGACATGTTGTATTCCACAGACGTTGCAAAATTACGCAAAATCCTTGAAAGGAAAAAAGGTCCATTGTCAGAAATAATTGTTTGCGGCAAGCCTTCGAGGGAACATACGGAAGCGAGGGCCTTGATAGTGCTGGCAGCGTTGGTCGTATGCGTTAGGATAAAAAATGAGTATTTGGGGCTAGCACGGACGATAAGCAACCAAAGCTTTTGACAAAAGAGGCCTGCAAAGTCTGCGTCGAGGCATTGGCAAGGAGTATCAGCATGTGGCCAGGAGATAAATTCCTGGCGTGGAGGCGCCTGATTATCCGCGTAAGCGTGGCATTGTGCCGTCACACTTGTGTCTGTTTATTATGCGTGTGAAGCAGAGAATCACATAATTCAGAAGAGATAAACTGTTGCAGTGCGCAAAGTATCTTCGCACTAAGCGACCAGGAATACATTTCTGAGAGTGCGGCCAGCATTTGCGAATGTAGCTTTTTAGCATTCGTAGTGACTGGTCACGCTCCGTGGCTTGTGCGATCTGCCGTAAATCAATAGGAAAAGAATCTACTGCTTGCGAATCAGAAGAGTCAATATGTAAACAAGAAGCTTCCGGTGCGTCGAATGCTGCTTTTGTGCCTACAGGTAAACGAGACAATGCATCGGCGTATGCGTGTTGCGCCGTCGGGCTATGCAGAGTTTCATACTGATAATTTGAGAATAATAGCGATCATCGTTGTAGCTCATGTGCCATGTGGTCGGGAACTAGTTTCGGTGGATGAATCAGTGCACTCAAAAGCTTATGATCCATGACCAAGAAAAATTTTCTGTCATACAGGTAATAATGAAATTTGGTGACACTACATATTTCCGTCAGGGCTTCCTTCTCCAGCTGACTACAATTATTCCGAGCATTGTTCAAAATTTTGGAAGTAAAGGCGATGGGACGTTCTGTTTTGCCAATTTTGTTCGATAAATCCTCCCCGATGCCATGGAACGAGGAATCGATTCCAGGCACAAGTGATTTGAGCGGATCGTACTGCAAAAGGCAAGGTTAGTGAAGCAACGCATTTTTCAGTATTTGGAAAACTTGGTCACAGTCTTTCGTTCAGTAAAATGGAGCATTTTTACGTCTGTGGCGGTTCAGAGGTGCGGCAATTTGCGCCGCATTAGAAATGAACTTGATGTAGTAAGTCAGTTTCCCAAGAACAGATTGCAGTTCACGTAAATTCTTACGAGATGGCAATTGTTAAATTGCTGCAAATGTTTCGTCGGAGGATGAGCGTGTATGGCGTCGATGATATGTCCTAAGTATTCACTCGTTGTGTGGAAAGAAGAACATCTCTATAAGTTACTTTCGAAGCCCACCTTATTTAAAACTTGAAAAAGACAGTCCAAATTTTTTAGGTTTTGTTCCGGGGTTTGTCCAGAGAAGATTATGTTGTCAAGATAATTAAAACAAGAAGGCACCTTGGACGTTACTTGTTCGAGAACTTTTGAAACAAAGCATGTGTGAAGCACTTCAAAAAGTTAGGCATTGATATTCAAACAAACTGAAATGAGTATTCTCGCCGGCCGTGGTGGCCGAGTGGTTCTAGGCGCTACAGTCTGGAACCGTGCGACTGCTACGGTCGCAGGTTCGAATCCTGCCTCGGGCACGGACGTGTGTGATGTCCTTAGGTTGGTTAGGTTTAAGTAGTTCTAAGTACTAGGGGACTGATGACCTCAGAAGTTAAGTCTCATACTGCTCAGAGCCATTTGAACCATTTTTTTGAGTATTCTCAACAAAAATGTTCCTTGTCTCTTCGTCTAATGGTAATTGAAGTCTTCTGCAAGATCAATTTTTGAGAACTGTCCTCCCTCTAGGTGATCCAAAATTTCCTCTTTATGCGGGAGGAGGTAGGAATCAATGATTGTCTGTGAATTTACCGTGCATTTGAAATCCGCCCAATGACGAATCTTTCCATATGGCTTACGAATGACGGCTAATGGTGAAACCCACTGACATGCTCAAACAGGTTTCAAAGCACCAACGAATTCCAGTCTCTGAATTTCTGTAGCCACGTCGTCGCGTAATGCGTGCAGCACAGGGCGTGCGTGGCAAAATTTGGGTTGAGCATTAGTTTTCAGCGTAATGTGAGTGTGAGAATCTTTTCCTCTTCCTAGACTACCATCGAACAAATGTTGATACGCGTCATGGGGTAGCTGAATAGTGGAATGTGAAGCATTTGTGTCAAGGGCATGCACATTGTTCTGTATCTCTCATACGAAGGAATCAGATGCATCCATGCAGAAAATAATTGGGCTTGTACGTGGGTGGACTACAATGAAAGGGTGTTTTTGTATTTTGCAGTTAAGCCGCACGTTCCAAACACTGAAACGCTGTCACAGTTATGGACGATGGTGGATGACATCGGAAGTTCACTGAGGCTTTTTGCAGATGATGCTGTGGTGTATCGAGAGGTTGTAACAATGGAAAATTGTACTGAAATGCAGGAGGATCTGCAACGAATTGACGCATGGTGCAGGGAATGGCAATTGACTCTCAATGTAGACAAGTGTAATGTGCTGCGAATACACAGAAAGATAGATCCTTTATCATTTAGCTACAAAATAGCAGGTCAGCAACTGGAAGCAGTTAATACCATAAATTATCTGGGAGTACGCATTAGGAGTGATTTAAAATGGAATGATCATATAATGTTGAGCGTCGGTAAAGCAGATGCCAGACTGAGATTCATTGGAAGAATCCTAAGGAAATGCAATCCGAAAACAAAGGAAGTAGGTTACAGTACGCTTGTTCGCCCACTGCTTGAATACTGCTCAGCAGTGTGGGATCCGTACCAGATAGGGTTGATAGAAGAGATAGAGAAGATCCAACGGAGAGCAGCGCGCTTCGTTACAGGATCATTCAGTAATCGCGAAAGCGTTACGGAGATGATAGATATACTCCAGTGGAAGACTCTGCAGGAGAGACGCTCAGTAGCTCGGTACGGGCTTTTGTCAAAGTTTCGAGAACATACCTTCACCGAAGATTCAAGCAGTATTTGCTCCCTCCCACGTATATCTCGCGAAGAGACCATGAGGATAAAATCAGAGAGATTAGAGCCACACAGAGGCATACCGACAATCCTTCTTTCCACGAACAATACGAGACTGGAATAGAAGGGAGAACCGATAGAGGTACTCAAGGTACCCTCCGCCACACACCGTCAGGTGGCTTGCGGAGTATGGATGTAGATGTAGATGTAGATGTAGATGAGATGCTACTCGCCCTGTCTGCCAGATCACTTATGTGTATAGAAAATAACTGCGGTTTTATCACACTTCCCTGGCGATACCCTAATATCTGATGAACACTCGCCTTCGACGACAGCATGCTGGGTTGTATTACCTACGAAATCTTCAAGCTACTCATGTATTCGGGAACCTATTCGTATGCTCGTGCCTTCGTTAACTGTCTGTAGTGAGACACTGTGTCAACTGCTTTTCGGAAAGTCATCTGCGCCTTTTTCCAGTCGTTTGGGACTTTTGAGCTGGGCGAGAGATTCGCGATAAATGCAAGGTAAGTAAGGGGCAGTGCTGTGGAATACTCTTTATACAACCGAAATGGGATTCCATACAAACCTAGCGACTTATCCGCGACGCAGATTCACGTTATGTTTTCGTGTGTCCATTCATATGAGCCAAGATTATATTCCATAATTACAACAGTCTGTCTACTTACTAAATGTTTACACTCTTAATTCAATGGTAAAATTATTTGCTTATATCTAAAGCTAATAAATCAAATTGTTATAGTGAATGCTAGTTTCCTCTTGCAGTTAGATGACTCCTTCATGAATATGTACGTGATTTGTGTAGCACCTGTGCTTTCATGCTTAACGGGCCCGCCTAGTAGCTTTTCTTCCTTTGCTTGCAGCTTAGGGGTGTGCTAAACAGCTCAACCGATAGGTCACAATATTGATATATAAACTACAATTTCATCACGATTTAATAAAGATACTTCGATTAAGGCGAATGTAATACTATGATTACCATTATTATTATTGTTGTTGCTTTCCAAAGAAAGATGATTTGTTGTAACAATACTAAGGTTTGCTAAAAGATCAGAAAAAATAAAATGACGTGAGTGAAATACAATATGTGTAGAGCTAGTCTACCGCCTAAGGAATTTTGCTGCCACTGCCGCCAGGTGGATGCCACTTCGTTGGTATTCAACAAGAACGGAAAACTTTGAACCTCGCAAATGCTCGAAAAGGACGTCATACTAGAGCAGTATCCGTTACATACAAGAGAAGTATACTACTATGAAGCACAGCTTTTACTTTGAGGAGGAAATTACTGAGGGTGTAGGTTTGGAGCACAGTGTTGTACGGTAGTGAAACATGGACTATGGGAAAACCAGAACACAAGAGAATCGAAGAATTTGAGATTCGATGCTACAGAAGAATGTTGAAAATTAATTGGACTGATAAAGTAAGGAATGAAGAGGTTCTGCACAAAATCTGCGAGGAAAGAAACATATTGAAATCACTGAGAAGAAGAACGGACAAGATTTTAGAATATCTGTTAAGACGGCAGGGAATAACTTCCATAGTAGCAGAGGGAGCTGTAGCGGTTAAAAAACTGTAGAGAAAGAGAGAAATTGGAATACACCTAGCAAATAGTAATTGAGGACGTAGGTTGCAATTGCTACTCTGAGATGAAAAGGTTGGCACAGGAAAGGAATTTGGGATGGCCGCATCAAACCAGTCAGAAGACTAAAATGAAATTTTCACTCTACAGCGGAGTGTGCGCTGATATGAAACTTCCAGGCAGATTAAAACTGTGTGCCGGACCGAGATTCGAACTCGGGACCTTTGCCTTTCGCGGGCAAGTGCTCTACCAACTTAGCTACCCAAGCACGACTCACGCCCCGTCCTCACAACTTTAGTTCCGCCAGTACCTCGTCTCCTAGCTTCCAAACTTCACAGAAGCTCTCCTGCGAACCTTATCCCTCTTTCCAGGAGTGCTAGTTCTGCAAGGTTCGCAGGAGAGCTTCTGTGAAGTTTGGA
The DNA here is from genome assembly GCF_023864275.1 of Schistocerca cancellata. Classification (NCBI taxonomy): domain Eukaryota; kingdom Metazoa; phylum Arthropoda; class Insecta; order Orthoptera; family Acrididae; genus Schistocerca; species Schistocerca cancellata. The sequence continues at coordinate 723,776,055 of NC_064626.1, read as the reverse complement.
AACTAGGAGACGAGGTACTGGCGGAACTAAAGCTGTGAGGACGGGGCGTGAGTCGTGCTTGGGTAGCTCAGTTGGTAGAGGACTTGCCCGCGAAAGGCAAAGGTCCCGAGTTCGAATCTCGGTTCGGCACACAGTTTTAATCTGCCAGGAAGTTTCAGTCAGAAGATTGATTATCAATATTCGTTAATCCGTCGGGTGTTTGGTACCCTCGTCGGTTGGGCTGAAACTTGACAGATGAGCTATGACTTGCCAAAGTCAACGAATGTGATGTAAGGAAAATAACTATAACCATCGTTATGGAATTGGATTCCTGCCACTGGTTTACATCCGCACTTTCATAACATCGTGGGCGACAGTAGATTGGTGGTAGTAGCAGTTTCAATATTTTGCTATTATGGTAAAATTCCTTGTAGGTGCCTTTTAAACTGACTCACAAGAAAGAGGACCTGGCCGGATAGGCTTGTGTGTTGAAGCGCCGCTTCTGGCTCGGGGAATTGTGCCGGTCCCGGATCGAATCCGTCCGGCGAATTAACGACGCTACATACAGACAATTGGGGTACAGACATCCGGACAAAAACACAAGAAAAAGTAGAAGAAGAAAACGCTAAATAACGAAAAGTGTGAGGTGATCCACATGAGTTCCAAAAGAAATCCGTTAGAATTCGATTACTCGATAAATAGTACAATTCTCAAGGCTGTCAATTCAACTAAGTACCTGGGTGTTAGAATTACGAACAACTTCAGTTGGAAAGACCACATAGATAATACTGTGGGGAAGGCGAACCAAAGGTTGCGTTTCATTGGCAGAACACTTAGAAGATGCAACAAGTCCGCTAAAGAGACAGCTTACACTACACTCGTTCGTCCTCTGTTAGTAATTGCTGCGCGGTGTGGGATCTTTACCAGGTGGGACTGACGGAGGACATCGAAAGGGTGCAAAAAAGGGCGGCTAGTTTTGTATTATCACGTAATAGGGGAGAGAGTGTGGCAGAAATGATACGCGAGTTAGGATGGAAGTCATTAAAGCAAAGACGTTTTTCGTCGCGGCGAGATCTATTTACGAAATTTCAGTCACCAACTTTCTCTTCCGAATGCGAAAATATTTTGTTGAGCCCAGCCTACATAGGTAGGAATGATCATCAAAATAAAATAAGAGAAATCAGAGCTCGAACAGAAAGGTTCGTTTTTCCCGCGCGCTGTTCTGGAGTGGAATGGTAGAGAGATAGATGATTGTGGTTCGATGAACCCTCTGCCAAGCACTTAAATGTGAATTGCAGAGTAATCATGTAGATGTAGATGTAGAAGTAAGCTATCCTGCATTTCAAAATAACTACAGCGCAGCATACAGTGTGGACGACACGGTGCCCTGCAAACGCCGGCGCGCGCTCGGAGTCAGAGCGAGAGGGCAGCAGCGGCAACCCGGCGGACAGCGAGGTCCGGCGGCTGCGGTCGCACTGACCGCACTCCGTGCCGGGCGGGCAGCGAGCAGCTAGGGGCGCGCCGGCCCGACACTAATGAGACGAGAGCCGGCCGGCTGTCAGTTGTTTCGCGATCGGCGGCGCCGGCGCCACGTCACGTCGCGCGATGCTCATTAGCCGGGCACAGTCGCGGCGAGGCGCGGCGAGGGCGCAACTCTCCGGGCGCGCGCGCGGCCCCTGTTGGAAAGTTGCGACGTGCCTGCTCACCGCTCACCGCTCACCACCCAGCGCCCGCTGCGTGTCTGTGGCGGCGGCTGCGGCTGCGGTCGAGCTGACGGCAGACTCGCCGGCGCTGGCGCTGCAGCCCGACGAGAAAAACTCACCCCTCCGTGTCAGCGCGCAATAGAAACTCGGCAGCTGGAACTAGGCAGGGAAATTAAAGCCGGTTGTTATCTGCATTTCGCACGCTGTTAAGCCTTGTAATACACTGCTGGCCATTAAACACCAGGAAGGACAGCAAATAAAAGAAATATCGGTCAGCATGTGACAGCGTGCGCTACCTAATATATTCCAAAATGCTGCGGATAGCAACGAGATTTTTCCGGGCCTCGTACCTCGATTTCTTTAGGCGATAGCCTTATTCTACCTTGTCAAAACTTTTAAAAATATTCCCAGAAATTTCGGTATGCAAACACATTCGCTTCTTTCTGTGCTGCGGCAGTGGTAGTGGAAAAGAGACGGAAAAGTTATAAATACTAGAAAGCAGTTGATTGTGGTTGTGATATAGAAAGAGAGGAGACAATAGCAGTGTGAGAGAACGAGAGGGACGCAGTGGCACCGGAACATAATTGACAGTGACAAAACAGTGCTACGAAAAGAGCTTTGGACACAGCGCCAAGAGGGGAGAAACAAAGAGAAAGAGAAAGTGGAAGTGGGTGAGACCCAATGATCGTGAGAGACGACAATGACAACGAGGAAGATAGAGGTAGTGACAGTGAGAAGAGACAGCAGCAGTGGAAAGGAATGAATGAGATAGCAGCAGTAAGAGAGAGCAAGATACAGTTAGCGACAGTGAGAAGAGATAGTAATAGTAGAACAGAACGAAGGAGACTATAGTTATGTGTCAGGAGAGAGTGACAGTTAAACAAAAAAAAAAAAAAAGATAATGGTAATGAGTTGCGCTCAGCGAGTGAGTGAGAATTGGCATTGGGAATGGATGGTTATGAGCGACTTACAGGAATGGAGTAGGGTGTGTGAGCGTCTTATTGTCACGGGAGCATACATAAGTGAGAGGTGGGTTGTATGTTAAAAAGATTGCGAATACGTTCGCATACCAAAATATTTAGGAAAAATTTTGAAGGTGGTGGGGAAGGTAGAAGGAGGCACCTCGTACTTTCAGTCAGAGTCTTTTAATAAACAGGAAAATATTCGCCTTTTTTGTTCTCGGAGAAGACTATTTTTTCCTTCGTTACTTGCTGTGAGTATACCATATAGTAGGAACAGTACATCATTCAATTTGTAGGCTGTGAAATTTAGTACGAAGTGTTGCAATAACGTCATTAAGAAGAATCTGCATCGAATTGGCCAGAGCTTTCGTGACAGGTAGGAGTGCGTCATTCCATGGCAACATCTATCTAGCGTACTTGCTGACGACAGGTGATCTGCTGATATCTCGCGGCAACCAATCATCAGATCTTCATATCAGGAATACATATGGAAACCGTGCTGGCCAGGGCAGCAGTCGAACACCCTATGCATTGAGGTGGATCAGCACAGCACAAGTAAAATGCGGTGTTGTATTATCTTGTTGAAAGACTAAGTCCTACAGACCTCGATAAGATGAACAGTCACCGGTCTTAACACATCAGAAATGTAACGTCTGCTGCCCAAATTACTGACTAAGCGAACCAGGAGGTGATCATGTGAAGCACGCAATGGTACCTCATACTATATATCCAGGCGCTGCGCCCATATGACAGTTATGAATGCAATATGGCAACTTTCGGTCTCCTTTGAGCATCTACACATCGTCCATCGTATAGACTATCTCCAAACAGAAGAATGAGTAAGCGAGACTCCACTCTCTCTACCCACGACTTCTCAAGGTTGTTTTACAAATTATACCGATTCTTCTGCAGCGTTCTTTTTAAATTAGTGGCGAGGCACTGCACAGACACGTCAGGGTGGTGAGTATTTTCCAAAAAGTCTGTTAAAACACACATAATATAGAAATAACAACCAATATAACCAATGGAAGAAACGCAAACGCATAGAATGTACGTAAATTACCTTACGCTGCACTACACTGCTGGACAAAAAACAGATTCTTAGTCCAGAATGAGATTTTCACTCTGCAGCGGAGTGTGCGCTGATATGAAACTTCCTGGCAGATTAAAACTGTGTGCCCGACCGAGACTCGAACTCGGGACCTTTGCCTTTCGCGGGCAAGTGCTCTACCAACTGAGCTACCGAAGCACGACTCACGACCGGTACTCACAGCTTTACTTCTGCCAGTACCTCGTCTCCTACCTTCCAAACTTTACAGAAGCTCTCCTGCGAACCTAGCAGAACTAGCACTCCTGAAAGAAAGGATATTGCGGAGACATGGCTTAGCCACAGCCTGGGGTATGTTTCCAGAATGAGATTTTCACTCTGCAGCGGAGTGTGCGCTGATATGAAACTTCCTGGCAGATTAAAACTGTGTGCCCGACCGAGACTCGAACTCGGGACCTTTGCCTTTCGCGGGCAAGTGCTCTACCAACTGAGCTACCGAAGCACGACTCACGACCGGTACTCACAGCTTTACTTCTGCCAGTACCTCGTCTCCTACCTTCCAAACTTTACAGAAGCTCTCCTGCGAACCTAGCAGAACTAGCACTCCTGAAAGAAAGGATATTGCGGAGACATGGCTTAGCCACAGCCTGGGGGATGTTTCCAGAATGAGATTTTCACTCTGCAGCGGAGTGTGTGCTGATATGAAACTTCCTGGCAGATTAAAACTGTGTGCCCGACCGAGACTCGAACTCGGGACCTTTGCCTTTCGCGGGCAAGTGCTCTACCAACTGAGCTACCGAAGCACGACTCACGACCGGTACTCACAGCTTTACTTCTGCCAGTACCTCGTCTCCTACCTTCCAAACTTTACAGAAGCTCTCCTGCGAACCTAGCAGAACTAGCACTCCTGAAAGAAAGGATATTGCGGAGACATGGCTTAGCCACAGCCTGGGGGATGTTTCCAGAATGAGATTTTCACTCTGCAGCGGAGTGTGCGCTGATATGAAACTTCCTGGCACACAGTTTTAATCTGCCAGGAAGTTTCAGATTCTTAGTCATCCTGCACGGCACTTGCAGCGTTCTTCCAGAAAAAGAACGGAGCGAGATAGCGCGGTGGTTCGCACGGTGGGCTCGCACTCGGTAGGCCGACGGTTCAAACCCGCGTCCGACCATCCTGATTTAGGTTCTCCGTGATTTCCCTAAATCGCTTCAGGAAAATGCCGGGATGGTTCCTTCGAATGGGCATGGCCGACTTCCTTCCCCATCCTTCCCTAATCCGACGGGATCGATGACCTCGCTGTTTGGTCACTTCCCCCGAATCAACCAACCGGAAGAAAAATTCCACCCACCACAGACCTAGTTCACTCTTCAGTTTACTGACTAACTAATAATGCTGTACACAGAACTGGGTTCGTCTGAAAAGAACGATGTTGTCGTGGGGCACACCACCATCGTACTACCTCATTCTGCTCCTACGTCAAGAAAGCTTCAACGAAGGTAGGCATAACGACAGTGCACATGCTACAGAAATCGTCTCACTGTCCGTGTGGTTACATGTATGACTGCAAACATGACCATTTTCTGACTCAAGATTCGGAACAGCGTTAGCTATTTCAACGGCGTCACATTTTGGGCCTGCAAGACGCTGGATAGGGGTATCAACGGATCGCCGCACCCGTAGTGGACACAATGTATCGCTGATTTTGACCCTCCTTTCAGCACTGGTTTGTGGAACAGTACCTCACCCATAGGTTAGGTTCTGGACGTCCCTCTAGTACAGACGTACGTCAAGATCGATGCATTGTGCGAGTAGTAGTGGCCCACAGAACATATTACAGCGACGAAATCCAGCCATATCTTTCATCTTCTGTGTCGCGAACCATTGGGAACTGTATGTTCGCAGGAGAACTCAGATCACGCGTGCCTCTGGCCAGGCTATCAGTGACATCACGAAACCACCAAGCGTGGCCAACCTGGTGTCTTGAAAGGGTCGACAGGCAAGTGCTATGGTGTTCTGTTGTCTTTAGTGATGAGAGTAGGTTCTGTTCTTACGCAAGTGATGGACGTGCACGTGTACGGCGTGGAACTGGTGAGCGTCCTGTTCCGGAGTGTGTTCGCCTGCGACACATATATCCTAACACATGGGTCTTGGTGTGGGATGCCATCAGTTACACCTCCAGCAGGACAACGCACCTCTTCATGGGGCTGCTGCGACGCTACGTGCTCTTCGTGGTGCACAACGGCTGTCCTGTCCAGCAAGACCGCCAGGTCTCTCGCCAATTAAACATGTACGAGACGTTGTGAAGCCTACAAGAACCATTGCCTAATTGCAACACAAAGTCCAAGATGTTTGGTACAGTCTGTCGTAGGATACCGTTCAGCAACTTTATGATCGTATGCAAGCGAGAATGGACGCCCTCGTTGCCGCCAGTGGTGTTGTACACTGTGTGTTGATGTGGCTGTTTGGGGCCCTTTTCTGTGACATGTGTATTTCATTTGGCCTTAATTTGTAATCACATACTTCTATACTGATGTACTAGTTGTTATATTACTTGTCAGTAAAATGACCTTGTCGCTGAGGGTGTTACAGTTTTTTCCCGACAGTGTATAAGCCGCATTCTCAGTAGGTCACGGTCCTGCCGCCGTAGAATACCGACATGTACTGGTAGACGTTCCTCATCTCACGCAAAGCATAACACAGTCCTCTCACAAACAACAAACATTCAAGTGCGATTACTGAACGAGAACCCCAATCCGTGTTCTTTCCATAAAACAGAATGTATATGTCGTTACTCCTATCTACTTTGTTCGGTTATTCTGAGCTGCTAATCATTCGTGAATCCAAACGTGTAAATTTGACATTTGTTACATGCCATTTTCACGGTGTTGCAGTTTTAATTATCAGCATTGTATACTGCAACTTATTACTTCCAGAATTAAGTTTCACCCTCCAGTGGACTATGAGCAGATTAGAAACTTTCTGGCCACTTGAAACTGTATACCGGACCAGGATTAGAACCTGGGAACTATGCTATTGCTTTCATACCTTCCTTGTGTTCTCCATAATCACCTTCTTCGGTGGCAGCCAGAAATAAAATGAACATTCTTTTCCAGAAATCTATTTTTTCTTTCATTGAGTAATAAACGGATGAAATTTCCTTGACAACTAAATATTTAACAAATTTAACTGTTATTGTGGAATAAAAATACCTCAGTACAAATGGATAAATCATAGCATCACCGACTGTGGCGAAAGAAAAGTAAAATTCTTTATTACAGATGGAAATAAAGGAATGAGTAACATATACAAAAAGACTTCAAGGGAATAACCCTTCTGGTTCACGCATGGCTGAAATAAAGAAATGAGGGAAATTAACCTCATCCTTGGCTATGTTAATCTGGCTGACTTCGTATTTTCGATAAGTCTTCAGAGCGTCATTTACAGTGGCGTCAGCTTGCATACTCCTAGTTTTAATAACATGTTGTAATGGGATATAGCACGCAAATAAGAAGACGGCTAATGTCCTACCTGGTAGTGTGGCTACGCTGAAAAATGACATGATGGTGGATGGCGGAGTGGAAAGTCATCTAACAGGTGGATCTGTGAAAGAGCAGGTGGAACGCGACACGTCGGGTTAGGCCGTCGGGAGGGCTTCCTTACGCTACTGAAAAATACTGGAATCCGACAAAAAACAGAATAATGAATCACAGCCCTGCATTTGAATTGTGTGTGTCCTATACACTATAAAAACTACTTCCTTCGTTCAAGACGTGTAGGCAAGAGCGTCAATTTCACGCCAAGTCATCTGGAAAGATTAGTGACTTGTTCGAAACGGCACTTTCTATAAAATGACATTACAAGATAAAGCAGCGTAGAGGGAGGCACGGTCCCTGACTGGCTTGCACAGGCATTCGTTGTGCGAGCCAGTCTAGAGACGATACCGCTCGAAAAGGACACTTTGTTCTGAGCCCATCGACTCTGGTGAGTTGGTGGAGACAGGTGAGACGTTGTGTGTTAGTTACTTCGTTCCTTGGTGTTGGTTTTCCCTATCCAGGAACGATTCATAGCTTAGTCATTTTAGTGCAAATAATAGCGTAAGATATAAAATTGCTTTCAATATGTAAATCCATAATGTATTGTACTCGCAGTTTGGGTGTGACTATTATAATAAAACAACAGCCTTATCCTGAAACCTAGGCGTTTCTATTAGTTCCTGCTGATATTGCACACGCTGTTTTGCAGAGTGCTGGGTGTATTCGTTGTACGACAGGACACAGAGGTGACGATATTAATGGGAGTCAGCTGCGCTTTGGCAGTACAAAGCAGATCTCGATCTGCTGGATTCCACACGTTACGGAACCCGCATGCACAGGCACAATACAACAACAGTATTTCAAACATTCAGTGCCACATACTTACACCACTACAGTGGTCGTTTGTTTATATAATTTTTAAAATTTCCATTGCCCTCAAGTGGTTGTGGCTCCAACAACTGGCGAAATCCCCACTCCTTGTTCTAGCACGATGTTCTCGTCTAGAACTACAATTAATTACGAAAAAGTTTTTGCAGTTGCCTCCGGTTTTCTTTTTGAGGTTTCAGTGACAAGCCGCAGTTATTCTATGTATTTCCGTACAATTGACCTCTGAAAATAATGGCATAAATCGTCGGATTTGCCGCGAACGAAACATAAATATAATGGCTGTTGGTGGGGAAAAGAAAAGTGTCCAGTTAGACAGGATGATGTGGTCGCTGATGATGGTGTATGGTGTGATAAAGACAAAGCAGTTCTCTCATACATTCCGAATCGTGATAACCTAATGGTCTTCAGTCCGAAGATTAGTTTGATGCACTCTCCATGCTACTCTATCCTGTGGAAGTCTCTTCATCTCTGAATAACTACTGCAACCTATATACTACTGAATCTGCTTACTTTATTCATCATCTCTTGGTCTCCCTCTACGATATCTCTCATCCCTTGATGTCTCAGAATGTATTCTATCAACTGATCCCTTATTTTAGTCTAGTTGTGCCACAGATTTCTTGTCCCTTCAGTTCTATGCAATAATTTCTCATTAGTTACGTGATCTACCCATCTAATCTTCAGTGTTCTTCTGTAGCACCACGTTTCTGAAGCTTCTGTTCTCTTTTTGTCGTCCATGTGTCATCGCCAGCGGACAGAAACAATAACAGACTTTCCAAATAAACACGGAACTACTTCACCAGACAGCATGTGACAGTGTTCAACCAATCGGAACGCATGTGACTGATGTAACATTCCGCCGACCTGGCTTCATAAGCACGGCTAGACGGCCAGACTGGCAGTGTTTACCAGCCGCTAGGAACAGCTCCGGCCAGTACTTAGCCGGCCCTAGCATTGCATTCACTCGCCCTAGCCTTGGAGTAGCACGTTGTATTTTGTTGAGTAGTTTTGGTCAGTATTTTCTTCCACTGTCTTGTCTCCTTACCTGTTTTGCCACCACACAATGTAGTTTTTTCTGTTTGTTCTGCTTTTAAAACTTAATGTATGCCTAGAAAGCGTCTCTTTCTTTAATTGTAATAAAGTATGTTCAAATGGACTGTTAGTTCTTTCCCGCCGATTGCAGGACACTACAATATACTCATTCAACATATAAGTCTTCCCTATTCTTTTCTTTGGTTTTCCATCTGAGCTCGTCAAATTCATACATCTTTAATTTTCCCGTACACGGTATCTATCTCTTCCCTAGTAAAATATGCTTCTAAATCCTTACATTTATCCTCGAGCCACTTCTGTTTAGTCATTTTGCATTTCATGCTAATCTCATTTTTTATACATTTGTATTCCCTATCGCCTACTTCATTTGCTGCATTTTTGTATTTCTCCTTTCATCAATTCAATGTCTCTCGTTTTATCCAAGGATTTCTACTAGGCTCTCTATTTTTACGTATTTGATCCTCTGCTGCCTCCAGTGTTTCATCTCTCAAAGCTACCCATTCGTTTGCTACTGTATTCCTTTTCACTGTTCTAGTCAACTAGTCAATCGTTACCTAATGCTCCATCTGAAACTCTCAACAACCCCTGGTTATTTCAACTTATTAACCTCCCATCTCCTTAATTTCCTGTCTTTACTGCAATTTCTGTTTTTTTTCTTTTTTTTCTACAGCTCATAACAAATTGTAGTCGATCTACATTTGCCCCTGGGAATGTCTTACAATTTAAAACCTGGTGCCGAAATCTCCGTCTTACCATTATTCAGTCAATTTGAAATCTTCCAGTGTCCCCAGGTATACAGCCTTCCTTGATGATTCTTAAATCGAGTGTTAGCGATGATTAAATTACCCTCTGTGCAGAATTCTACCAGACGACTTCCCCTTTCATTCCTTTCCGCCCCAGTCCATATTCACCTAGTTTTTTACTTTCCTTTCCTCTTCCTGCTATCGAATTCCAGCCCCTTCAGTTAAGTTTTCGGCTACCTTATCTATTAGTATAATTTCATGTATCTCATCATACGTTTTTTCGATCTCTTCATCTGCGAAAATAGTTAGCGTATAAACTTGCACTACTGTCATGGGTGTTGGCTTTGTGTCTGTCTTGACTACGATAATGTTAGCTGTGCTGTTCATAGTAGCTTAGAGCATTCGTATTTTCTTATACATTATTAAACCTAATCCTGCATTACCTCCTTTTCTTTTTGTATTTATAGCGTTGTATTCACCTGACCTGAATTCCTGTTCGTCCTGCCACCGAACTTCACTAATTCCCACCAAATCTAACTTCAACTTATCCATTTCCCTTTTTAAATTTTCTAACCTGTCTACCCGATTAGGAATCTAATATCCCACGCTCCGATCCGTTGAACCCTGTTTTGTTTCTCCTGATGATGACATCCTCCTGAATAGCCCATTCCCGGAACGGGGGACTATTTTGCCACCAGAATATTTTGGCCAAGAGGATGCCATCATCACTTAACCATACGGTAAAGTTGAAAGTCTTCGGGGAAGAACTATGGCTGTAGTTTCCCCTTGCTTTTAGTCGTTCTCAGTACCAGCACAGCAAGGCTGTTTGTTTGATACTACGAGGCCACATACTTGCGTAAAAACGTATGGACTATGGCTTCAATCAAATTGCGTTTATCACAAATAGAAGTTGGTCTGAGATTTAGTCTGTGTTTCTTTTTCAAAGACTGACCAGTTTCGATGGCTAAAAATAACCAGATCACCGTCACGTTAGTGGGTAAGAACCTGGAACGAATGTTGCACCAAAACTGGCTCCATTTTGCTTCCGGATATTTGACAGTCAAGTTGTGTTTTGGGACATCCTGTAAAGAGGATGTGATACAGGTGGACGGTCGGCTATTTCAGGGTCTTTGGATCAATGTAACCAATCGCTAAATAATAAAGTTTCAAATAAATGTGATCATTTGGCGTCGAGGTTTATAGGTGGTTTCGAATTTATAAGCGACTTATGTTGAACCAGTTTTCTGTTAAGCTACCTTTGTTGTTAGTAATAAACCTGTTAGTTTATTTCAGGTGTACTGCGCAAGCCAAGCCTGCTACTATAACAGGGGTGGCGGGGTTAGAAAGGGTAATTTGAAAAGGTTTAAACTCCACACGCATTATGCCGTTGATGTCAGGACCTGTCTTGCACAACTAATGGCATACATAAGATGACTGCAATGTGACTGAGATTTGCAAGGATGTAGGTGTTTACGTAATAAGAGTTCTGTAAATTGTCAAAGCTGCGCAGATGATGTTCCGTTAATGAAACCTCAAGTTATCGTCCTTTTCCTCTTCACTTTTGTTCTACCATGTCTTGTAATTTGGCTGTAATGACCGTAACCAGCTGACATCTAGAGTCTGCTGTATTCAGCCATTTGCCATGTGTTGAACTGTCGGTATTAGAGTGGCAGGGGGTGTTTGTTTGTTCTTTGTTCACCAGCGCCTCACTAATCTGCTGATATTCGTCTATGATTTTTCAGCTGGTGTTTCATCACGTTGGCTGATCATTACGTTGCTAAGATCGTCAGCGTAAACGTGCACGACGGTTTTTGCACCAAAAACTCAGGAGCTCTTCTTGTAGAAGCTTCAGTAGCGTATAGTGAGGCGGATAAGGACAGCCTTGTCTCAGACCCCGACGGAGTTCTAGGATTTTCATACAGTTGCTTTTTGCGGTAGTAAAAGCCCTGTCAAAACTAATTTTATCCGTAAACGTAGTTTAATTCGCGTGTATAGCACGCTTTTGGAAGCCTAAAAACGCAATCTCTAAGGATATAGGAGCTTTCCATGTGAGTTGATCAAGAAAACTACATTCTGTTAAAATGTACGTAGTTTTGCGTCCAGAGATAGCTGACTTTTGATACAGTCTTATGTTTTCTTGTAACACCATTTATAATCGGAAATTTGTTATTCTTGAGATTAATATAAAGTCAGCGCTAAGCAGGGCGATGGGTCTCATATTTGAGGGATATATAATTTTGGCCTTTTTTTCAGAATTAAAATTGTGGTCACGTCGGTGAACTCAGGTGGCGGCATCATCCTTTGCAGATGATCTCCACACGTGGGCTCCATTAACTCAGCCGTTAAATACCAGAATTTACGGTAAACTCTACAGGCAGGCCATAGAGTCCTGTTGACTTATTCCGTGGGACCGATTTAAGGACACAGAGTAATTGTTCCTTTGGAACAGAGCCATGTGTTCGGTATTTTGCCCTGCTACAATCGCACTCTCTGTGTCAAAACCGTTACAGATTCCCTGCAATGGCCTTCATATAGAGACAGAAAAAAGACGTGCTGGGGACTTTAATTTATTTACATTATATATGAACTTGCAATTCGCAGCTCTAATTATAACAAGGTGTCTGGTTTAACTGCTGCAGTTCAGAACTGAAGTCACCGGCAACGATAGTAGGACACCGTAGGCTGGGGATCAGTTCCACCATTCCAGCTGTAAGAAATTCTTGCCTTTCTTGTTTCGCGTTGCCTCCAGAAAACGTGTAAATGTCAATGAATTTTATGCCGAGACACGTCAATGTAGTACCACGCCCGGATTCCAGTAAAGCGATCGGAGCTTTTATTATTTTGATTACACTGAATTTTGTTTATACTGACTGTGATAATGTTATAACATTGCTGCGTATGGAGTGTGCTTTCAGGCATCCATATCTTCTACCCAATTAGTGTTCACCATTGTGATGGGTGCCCGGCATACGTCCATCAATTCACCTTCCTTGTGAGATTCTTCGTGTGAGACGCGCCGTCGCTAAGGTTTGAGAGCTTTTCGTTTCCAGCTCCTCTTCGTCGTCCTCTGGTTTATTATCAGATTTTATTGAATTTTCTGTGCACATTGATTTACGTTCACGTTATTTATTTTCCGTATCCTCTCGTAGTTTGAGCGATTGTTTAGGTCTGCTGACTCTCTGCCCAGGGGCTTCTGCGAGGACGTTTTCGTGTGACTCTAAATGTGGCAGTCTTTGTTCATGAGTGAGAGGGGCTTTCGCACCAGACAAACTGAGTAAATTTCCAGTTGTCGGGTCTTCATGACCATACTATCAAAAACAGTAATTTAGCGTTCATCTAATGGAATTTCTACCACCATTGGAGGGCATTTTATTCCATCGTCGTAGTTAGTGTGCTTGGAAGTTTCAGGTTCATTTTTTGTTTCTTTCCCCAGCCTCTATTTTCCACTCAGTCATCACTCTCCTGGTTGGTTGTGAGGGATTAGTTGCTATTGAATGTCTGTGAGGACAAAACACCTGCATGTGAGAAAATGGACTAGACTGCTACATTGGTCAAATGATACGAGGGTGTGTCAAATGAAAACCTTAAATATATTTTTTAATATTATTTATTGTGCAGAAGTGGTACAAAGGGTGTATCACTTTTCAACATAATCTCCCCACGCTCAATTCAAGTCCTCCAGCACTTACAAAGTACATAAATTCCTGTAGAAAAAAAGTTTTTTGGTAGTCCGCGCAACCACTCATGCACCGCGTGGGGTACCTCTTCATCGGAATGGAACTTCTTTCCTCCCATTACATCTCTGAGTGGTCCAAACACGTGGAAATCACTTGGGGGCAAGGTCTGGTGAGTATGGTGGATGAGGAAGACACTCAGAATGCAGGTCTGTGATTGTTGCAACTGTTGTGCGGGCAGTGTGGGGCCTAGCATTGTCATGTTGCAAAAGGACACCTGCTGACATCAATCTACGTCGCTCTGATTTGATTGTAGGCCATAGATTTTTTTTTAGGAGATCTGTGTATGATGCACTGGTGACAGTGGTCCCTCTATGCATGTAATGCTCCAAAATGACGCCTTTTTCGTCCCAAAAGAGAGACAGCATAACCTTCCCTGCTGATGGTTCTGTTCGAAACTCCTTTGGTTTTGGTGATGAGGAATGGCGCCATTCCTTGCTCGCTCTCTTCATTTCCGGTTGGTGGAAGTGAACCCAGGTTTCGTCCCTAGTAACGATTCTTGCAAGAAAGCCATCACCTTCTCGTTCAAAGTGCCGAAGAAATTCTTCACAAGCATTGGCACGTCGTTCTGTCTCACTTCAGGAGTCAGCTGCCGTGGCACCCATCTTGCAGACACTTTGTGAAACTGGAGCACATCATGCACAGTGTGGTGTGCTGACCCATGACTAATCTGTAAACATGCTGCACTGTCGTTCAGTGTCACTCGGCGGTTTTCCTTCACTATGGTTCCAACTGCTGCAGTGTTCTGTGGAGTCACAACTCGTAGTGCCTGACCTGGACGTGGAGCAACTTGCAGTCACACCATTTGCGAACTCCTACTCCGTTCGTAGACTTGCTGCTGTGACAAACATGCATCACCGTACTGAACCTTCATTCGTCGATGAATTTCAGTAGGTTTTACACCTTCACTACGCAAAAACCGAATAACAGAACGCTATTCTTCCCTGGTGCAAGTCGCAAGTGGGGGCGGCCATTTTTATACTGATACTGCGACGGTATGTGTGCATCTGCGCTATGCTGCCACCTACAGGCCATTCTGCACGCTGTTTATAGCACGCTTACCAACTTACAGGATAACGACGCGAAATTTCGATTTGTTATTACAAATTTAAGGTTTTCATTTGAGTACTTGCGCACAGGTCTGGACTCTTATTAGTTTCGATATGATTTTTCTGCTGGTCACAACCTATGGCCAATGGGGTCACAGGTGCCTCGTCAGTCGGCAAATCGCGCACATATGCAGCTGCTCTTCGTACATTAATAATGTCTTTTACCCTGGGATGCCCAAATGCGAAGGGACGTGATTTTGTAAATCCTGTTACGGTACAGAGTAAGTTATAAAATTTTTACCGAATTTCAACCACCTTGACGTAAATGCCATGGTTGTTGTGTATGGGAATTTTCGAGCTGCCGTCGTGGATTTTGTGTTTGAGGCAATGTGTTTTGATACGCAAAGGTGATGTCTGTTTTGTTGAATAATTTGTTTGAGATCTTTCATAGATAAGTTGGGGTTAGGTATGCTGTTTTCTTCTTCTTCATTGTTTGTATGTTGCAGAATTTCATGTAACACGTACCACAAATTCTATGTAGGACAAACCGGAAGAAATTCAAAATTAGGTATAAAGAGCACACCACAGAAAGTGTAAGCAACCCATGCACATTTCTTCAACAGCTAAAAACAGAAAAACACGACGTAATACCTGTAAATGAAGCACTAGGAATCCTCCATATTACGCAGAAGGGAGCATTCATAAACATCCTTGAGGAAGCAGAGATACATTCACGTGCTTACAGCAACCTTACAAATTTACTGAACGAACAAACGGATCTAAAGAAAGAAGAAAAACCGTAGAAAATTTTATTCACATTACAGATCAAGGAAACGGGTAAAGTAATAAATCAGAGACACTAAAATAACGCATATCCATAATAAACAGTGGTATCAACATGAACAGTATAAAAGAACAGAACACCAACATAAATCATGAAAAATAAGAAAATTATTACGAAAACATAAAAATATAAAATAAAAATCTCAAAACGAAAACAAATTCCAGACAAAAACATAATTAGAACCAAACCTATAAAACAATAAGAAATAACCGAATTTCGATACATAATTTATTTAATGGTAACTACGTAAACATGTAATATCGTTGATCCATTGTCATCCAGGGTGTCAGGAAAAATACCATACATAAAAACCAAGCAAAATCAGATATAGATCTCCAGTTCACATCTAAGGAGAAAGTAATAATTCTAAAGAAAGAGAGAACATGACGGCAACAATATTACATGTGCGGTAAAAGCAATTAATATGTAGTATAACTTTTCTAATCATAGTTAAAATTATTATAGTAAGACCATCGCTTACTTAGGTATTTAAAGAGCACCTGATGATGGCAATATACCGAAATGCGTTCATCTTGAATGATAATATAAAAAACATTTAAAGAGCGGTGTAGCTGGCTGATACTCGTAATAATAATGTCATTAGAAGACATATTTTACACTGCGAGGCCCAAAGAACAAGAGTTAATTCAGTTTAGTTAATACCGTGACTTTTAGTGTTTGCACTTTTTGCAACAAATTAAGCTGAGTGTCGCAGTAAAATTCGATGAAGGCTCTAACTTTGTTAAGCATGTTTGCCCAATTTCGTGTCGTCATTTTGTTGGGTATTGCGTCCAAGTATATACCGAGGGTTTCCTGGCTGCTGCTTTGTTGATTCCAGGTATAATGTCGTGCGTGGTGTGGAACTACTACCGATGTACAACAAGCAGGGTTTTCCTTTATTTAACGGAGAACCTGTTTTCACAGTAAAATCATTAATGATGTTGCGTGCCAAAACGAGATCTTCGGACGATTGTACGGCAATACTTATGTAATGGCAAACGTTGAGAAACGATTTCTGACTTTTCTGATGGTCACGTTTGTTAAGAGGGACTCTACATGGATGACACAAGAACTATCGAAAATGGACATTCTTCCCGAATTGTATGCTTAATTTTTAGATGTCCGCTCAAAGGTTAATTGATCAAGATCCGTCATGAAGCGACTACAGTGAGCCCTTTAATTAATGTCATGGAACGTGCAACATATCCCGTCGTGGAGATTTTACGACTGATGAGGTCGTCTGCCTTCACAAAGTGGAAAAATAGAAGGGCACCGCAATCCTTTGTTTGTGCAAAGGCACTAATTACGTCGCGGGGGTCGCAGGCGGCAGATATTACGCCTCGGCCTGACATACTGCTTTGCTGATGAGCGTCCTGACTTCTTCTTTAAAACTGGTTGCAT
Organism: Schistocerca cancellata; assembly: GCF_023864275.1. Lineage (NCBI taxonomy): Eukaryota > Metazoa > Arthropoda > Insecta > Orthoptera > Acrididae > Schistocerca > Schistocerca cancellata. The sequence continues at coordinate 723,759,117 of NC_064626.1, read as the reverse complement.
TCTCAGTTTAAGCGCCCTGGCAGTGATATTGTTATCTTCATTTAAGAGAATGAAGGGACCTCATTTTATTAGTATTCTTGCTGTTGTTCTTCTCAGGTAGCAGAACCTTGAGGCCATCTGTGAATGCGATTGGTCTATTTTCGGCGATCTATAACTCTTTCACCGTTTTCATCAGTATGAGTCCCATAATGCTCCAGTAATGTTCGTAAATTTCTGCGGGTAGGCAGTCCAGTCGGGAATATTTTCCTTTTGCGGTTTTTTAAACAGATTCTTTCATATCGTCGTTGGTGAAGGGTTCCTTCGACCGACGATTTTTCAATCACCTTGTCACTAAAATGTTTCTTAAACTCTAGTTCGCGGTGAAAATTGCTGTAATATTCCCACATTTAGGTTATGCTTTCGCATTTGGATTGTTCCCTGCATTGTCAGTGACATCGTCCACAAATGTCATATTGCGGCGCCTGACCACTCACGGAAAGTGGTATAAAGAAGCTATTTCACTGGAGGCTACATATATGGGCTGATATATTACTAAGCTGACTCAATTTTTCGCCGCTGAAGAGCTGTTACTTTGGCTTTGTCCTTTTTTTTTTGTTCCTCCATTCACGATGATACTCCATGAATACATGTCCCGCGAACAGTGATAATAAAATTCTGTTGTATTTTTCTGCCAGAAGCTTTTTGTCTGAAACTTCCTGGCAGATCAAAACTGTGTGCCGCCCCGAGACTCGAACTCGGGACCTTTGCCTTTCTCGGGAAGTGCTCTACCATCTGAGCTACCCAAGCACGACGCACCCCCTCCCCCTCCTCACAGCTTTACTTCTGCCAGTATCTCGTCTCCTACCTCCAAAACTTCACAGAAGTTCTCCTGCGAATCTTGCAGAACTAGCACTTGTGAAAGAAAGGGTATTGCGGAGACATGGCTTAGCCACAGCCTGGGGAATGTTTCCAGAATGAGTCTCGGTCCGGCACACAGTTTTAATCTGCCAGGAAGTTTCTTAGTTAGTCAGCTGGTTACGTGTTTCATTGATCAATCGCACGGTACAGTAACCATTATGATGTGGGATGTACAAGTACACAAGAAATGCACATATGAAACAGATTTTTTAAGATATATAATTACAATACAGAGTTAAAGTTTAATATTTCTATTATTTACCCCATTCCCTTAAATGGCACAAAATGCATATACTATATTTATAGATTTATTTATTCCTATTCAAGAATTCATCTATGCTATAGAAGAAGTTGTCAAGGAGATATGATTTCAATTTATTTTTGAAGCTATTACTGCTGTCAGACATTTTATTTCATCTGGTAATTTGTCGAAAATTTTTATAGCAGCATATTTTACCCCTTTCTGTGCCAAAGAAAGCTTGAGAAAAGGATAGAGTAAGTCTTTGTTTTTTCTGGTATTATAATCATGAATGTCACTGTTGTTTTTAAACTGGTCCATGTTATTGACAATAAATTAGTGAGTAAATGTACTGTGAGGCTGTTGTAAGAATCCCCAATCTTTTAAAAAGATGCCTACAAGATGTGCGACTATGAACCCCACGCATTATTCTAACCACTTTCTTTTGAGCGGTAAAAACTTTTTGTCTAAATGTTGAGTTACCCCAAAATATTATTCCATATGACATCAAAGAGTGAAATATATGCAAATTATTTTAGCTTACTAATTTCTATATCCTCAAATTGGCAATTATTCTCATTGCAAAAGTTGCTGAATCTAGTCGCTTTACAAGAGTCAAAATATGAATTTTCCAATTAAGATTCTCATCTATATGTACACCCTAAAACTTAGTATGCTCTACCCTGTCTACTGACGTCCGTTTATGCGTTATATTTATTGAAGGAACTGCACTTTTTGCAGCAGAAAATTGTATGTACTGTGTTTTTTGAAAGTTTAAGCAAGCCCATTTGAAAAAACCAATTAATGACTTTCCCAAAAACCTTATTTGTATCATTTTCAATTGGAGTTTGTTTTGCTGCATTAATAATGATGCTCGTATCATCAGCAAACAGTGTCAGTTCAGCTTCCTGTTTCAGATAGGAAGGGAGGTCGTTCACATATATCAAGAACAGAAGGGGAATCGTGGTTGAACCCTGTGGAACACCTAATGTAATTTCACCCCAGTTAGATGAAGTGGCAAACTTATTTAAATAACTTGACACTCCGCTGCAGAGTGAAAATCTCATTCTGGCTATTTGCCTGACTTTTTTTTTCTGTATTCCTTATTTTAAGTTTAGCTACGCAGTTTCCACAATGTAGAACAGTACTGTATCGGGCTTTGCAACGGAACACATGATACCAGGCTTGGGTTATTTCCTCATCCACACTGCGCAACAGAATTGAAAGATCACTTTTTGGAAATCGCATAATTGCCTCTCACCGGGACACATGAGTTTACCGAGACCTTCCTCTATAATGGTGCGAAGACTCGGCGATGCTTAGAGCAGCAAGAAGTTGACACACGTGAGAAGTTCACTGAGCTGTAAGGTGGGGTAATGAAGTTATACTCTTTTCTTTTCTTTTTTTTTCCCTTCTGTGATAGAGGTTAGAACCGCGACAGTCAGCGTTGAAATCAGACGCTTAGCATAGCCACGAAAAGGCTTCAGGGGGTGGCATAAAGTGCGTCAATGAAACTACCACTTTCCCTTGAGCATTGATTCCCACACATTTTGCAGTCGAAAACGGCATTCTGCATTGCGATGAGCAACTGTATGACGTTCTTAACAACCCTCGACACTGGTGATTCTCTCGGACGTTTCAGCTCTTCTATAAGGGCATTGTGAGGTTGCATCTTCCGTGAACGTAGTCTCAGTCCTTGGAGAGCAGCGCGACCACAATTTTTGCCCTTATGCACAGGCCTGTGCCACTAGCTACCGTTCAGAAGCAATCGACGAAATATGAACGTGTTCCGCAGCACCAAAAGGTACAATGCTTTTTATCAGTCCATCTTTTTCCGTTCTCCTGTGGCGTGATCTCAGGGGAATGCAACATTAACATGTGCTTCAATAAAACGGCAAAGGCAAAGAGTCCCTCTAAGATCCCCACTCCCACCCAGTTCGCCAATAGAGTCGGTGGCACACACATATATTTTTTGATCACGTTACAAATGTACTCGTCAGAAATTTTGATACCAGTTCAGCGTGGCGTCTGCAATAGCGCCTGTAGGTTAGGCAGCCTCTGCGATACACTTCGGTGGCTTCTGCCTACTTCAGGCACTAGAGCAGCCGTCAGGCTCTAAGGGTATCGAAGTTTCTGACAGGTTCATTTGTTGTGTGCTCATCACAGGTGCTTAGGTGGCGCCGAGGGTGTTGGCAAACTGTGGGGTCTTAGAGGGACCGTTCACCTCTTTTTCACGCACATATTAATGTTGTATTCCCACGTGATCACGCCGCAGGAGTGCGGAAAACACTAAGGCAGAAAGAGCATCTACTGTCATTGGTGCCTCAGATCACGTTCAAATGTCGTCGAATAGTTTTGAACGGTCGAAAGTGAGTTCAGACTGTACATGGGAGCAAAACGGGGTGCGATCACGTTCAGTAGGGATGCAGCAGCACAGTGTCCTTACAGAAGAGCTTAAATATGCGAGGGTGTCAGCAATGTCAAGGGTTGTCAAGAACGTCTTCCTGTTGCTCATCGCAATAATGTAAACCGTCGATTTCCGCAGCGAAATATGTGGGAATCAAAGTCCGAGGGAAAGGAGTGGTTCCATTTACTTAACAAGAAGGAATAAACATGAAACAAAAACAGCATTTTCACCAAGGACGTTATAGAGATAAAAAAATAACTTTGTAAAACAGTATTGTAGACTAGGAATAAGTCGAATGAGTTAGAATTGGTTGAACTCTGGGAGGGTCGGAGGATTCAGCCTTTATGCGGTCATTCTGGTATAGATTTTCCGTTGCTTCCCTAAATTATTCCAGGAAAATGCCAGGATAGTTCCTACTATAAGGCTACGACTAACTACCTGTCCCATCTTTGTCAAATTAGAGCTGTAGGTACATAAACGCCCGCATATATGAATTACATTGTTTCTGTTCTTAAATTATATTACAGTGCATGTCCAATATTCAAGTAAAAGTACCGTAGGAATAAATAACGCTACTAAAATGTAATCTGAACGTTACTAACCTTGCAGTTTCTGCTCTGCAGATCAGCAAATCCTTTGATCAGAGTAATTACTCTCTGACACACTGATTTGTTGGTTATCAAGACGGTAGACGCCTTATTGAAGAAACCATACTGTAGCCCAAGGACATCTTCATCAAGAAGCAGAAGTTTTTTACGCAACCACACATTAAAATCGTAGACTTTTCGACAACAAACAGTGAAACTTACGTAGATTTTCAAACACGTGATTTCATTGTTCTCCTCGTATCGGATAACAAACATTATTAGAAATAAAAGTATTCCTTGTCTGCCTGACTGAAAGAAAATTCGAAATACTATCTCTAACAAGTAAAATTACGTAGTGACTGAAGATGCCATTGATGTTTACGCTGCCAAAACAACGATGAAAGGCGAGTATTTGACAACGACAGATACTCGATCAGACAAATCGTCAGAAAAACCACTAAAAGATCGTCAGCCGATCCCAAAACGAACATCAACAGGCAGATTAAGAATTGGTTGCATTTAAGTGTGTTTATTCTGCTTGTAGAGTTGTAATACGTAATACACAGCTAACTTCTTATCTTTCCACGTTTGATTTTTTTTCTCCTTTTGGCCACAGATTTTTAACGTATGTAATAAGTACTAAATTACTCTGCTCATTTGAAGAGTGCATAAATATAGTTATTAATTAACTGCATTGTGACCTCATTAAAATGAATCTGAACGAACTAATTACTGAGTTCAAGATACGATAAGAGTCGTAAGTGATTATAAGCCATTGTATTCAGTTTCAAACACTTAATTTCGTCTGTACAGCAGAACGCTGTACAGGCATGGTAGCTGTTCAGTATGAATGAGGATATGGATGTCGGAAGAGAGTTTGAAATAAAAACGTTAAATAAACTGAATTTTATTATGTTGTGGGAGTGTGGGTTACATAAGCGCTCTAAGGGCTCGTCTGGCCGGTCTGTGAGGCCGGCCACTATTCTAAGTGATCGTAGGAAGAGAGTAGGAATGATTGTCTGAATTAACTAGTGGCAGATCAAGAAGTTGCAGAGCCAAAGACAGACGGCCTAATCCATCCGTCCTGCAAAGCAGGTGGAACAGAAGAGAGTGACCAGATTGTTCTCCTCACTCCAAGAACAGAAGAGAACTGCGATGCTTCTGTCTGTATCGGTGGAAAAGATGAGACAGAGAATCGGTTCTGTCTGAAGGTATAAGCTTAAACTACCATTCGCCAGCAGCAGAAAAAAAACGTAGAAAGTGTCAATGGTATGACACAGAGCAAACAGACAGGAGGTCAAAAAAAGAACTGGATAGTGGCCGATTCCAATCACCCACAGATATTAAATCGCAGTGCAGATCGGCAATATAGACAATTGCTGTTCCCCTCTCTCAGTAGTGTGAGAAAACCATACCAATGAATGTAGCTTTCTTGACCAATCAGGAATCACTACAGAAGGGAGTAGTTTCGCTTCCACTAATAGAAGTGGATAGACCAATGAGTCTACTGATTCACCTTATTATGTAGTATTAACTAATTCATGGAATAAATGCAGTTTAACTGGATTGGCTGCATGATAATAAGTTGACAGCACGGTGTTATCCATTGTCATTGCCATCTCCTTGTAGCGAATGAGTCAAGAATTCTAAGTTCCTTAATGTTTATTTGTATTCCACCTACTTACACGGTACCCGTGCCACGTAGTAATTAAGACAGGGTAGGCCATACTGATAGCGATTACTAATGCAAGTAGACAAAAGGTCTTTCAGTACCAGTGGTGAAAATCAATGTCTAATGTTACTTTCACTGTTTACAGGAAAACGACTCACTTATGAATGATGCAAGGAAATTGCAAGGTGTAATCGTGATCTGGCATTCATTCAAATATTCGTTCAGGTTCCCATTTTATTTTCCGTTGCGTTATGAAAGCATACTCCTGAATATTTCAGCTGTGCAGGATCCGCTAGCATTAGCAATTCCTCTTCGGTAAAAATTTCGTACAACAGAGAAATATTTTCAGGGCATTTTTACTTAATTTACATACTTTGGTCAATAAAAAGGGCAAGAGGCTTCCAGAATTGACAGAATTCAAATAAAAGTCAATCAAAGTGATGAAAAATTCACTTAAAATGTAAATTATCCACTTACACTTAATGTATCATTACCTTCTACATATGAGTTGAATTGTTGCGGTGTTTACTTGGTGTAGCGAGGTCCTAATTTGTAATTGGCTTCGCTTTTTTGCATAACGTCCTGATTAAATTATGAAACCGCTACTTATACTAATTATGGTTAAATCTAATTGCTTATCATTTCAGCAATTTTCTATGTTAAGTTTACTTGTTCTAATGTTGCACAGCTGCTCTTTTCTTGAAACAGTGGTGTGTGTGTGTGTGTGCCGTGATCATCGTATCTGGGTATCAAAAGTCAGATTCCAACACTACTCAATCACGCTTACATTTTTGCTGTATAACATGTCTAATATTATGTTATAAATTATGCGCAGTGACACTCGCAGTTGCCTTAATAACTTCCGATTCACATTCGCTCGTACAATCGTAGTTATCATCAATATTAGTTCTGGAATTCATACTGTGACTCTTTGTACAGTATAAATGCAAATGTTAAAAATAATACATAATTCAGTTGAAGAACACATGAGATCTTGGTCCCGCTGAACTAATCTCGATGATGTGATGAAATCGATGTGCTTGTTGTGCTTGTTATATTCGTATACCACAGTTCATATTGTTCGCATGTAGAAGTAATTTTATAACTCTCGATCAGCACAATTCGCTGCGGAAGTGGCTAACTTTACTGTCTAATTTCTCAAACGCCACTCTACCCCACACGTGCCATCCTACACCAGTGGCCATTGTGCTAAGCCGGACGGACAACATTCATGCTGACTAACAGCACCTGACTTGTGAAAACTTTGAGTGTCATTTTAGCATTGACGGTTAAGTGTAAGGTCGTAATCTGCTATAGAATTACATTTTTGTGTTAGCTATTGCAGCTATTGGTGTCAGTTTGGGTCTGAACAGTATGAACAGTAATGCTATTTTGGTTGTTTGATTCCACACGAGTCTTAGAGTCTTTTCTTTCAATTGTGATTGATGTTAGCCGATCTTCACTACGTTCTTCGCCGTCTGAACAGAAGGGTATATTAACATTTGATATGAAGTGTGCTGTAATGGTCTATGTCCATTTTTTGACACTTAAAATACCAATTTGGAAATTAACATTTCCATTTTGCTTTCATAGGACCATCATTTTCATATTCGATATGTGAAATTAGAATTTACTCTTCTGCTTTTGTGTCACTCATTCTGGTACAATTCAGGGTCATTAGTCAGTCTTAGTTAGTAACAACATTAACTCACTCAGAGAAAACAAAATACTCATCAAAAAGCGTTTATTTAATTGATTTTTGTTACAGAAATGTGCAAGAAAATAAATCTTTTTGGAGAAATTGAAAATTTTCATCAGAGGTCTACAGAATAAATAGATCGGAAAAAGTGATTCAAATATAGCAGTAAGAAAGTACAACCATTAAGTGTTATAAATAAAGGGCTGTCATTTGTTCATATAAGCTCTGTATTCTTCTAGTACATTTCTTTCCACATCTCGTAAATTCATATTTATTATAAAAGCATTTATATTTTTAGGATTATAAGGTAATAATTATGACTTTTTTGCTTTAGTTAATTTTTATTTTGTCTTCCTTGTTAAGTTATCTAACATTGTTCCCTAGAAAGCGGAGTGATTCAACGACTTTTATCTGTTAACAATCTCGACTATTAGCTATCAATTTTCGTTGCTATTCTATGTTTTGTTATTCGCCTTTTTATCTTTAGCCCGTCTCCTACAGATTGACTGAGTCAAATATACGCTGTATGCATTTAAAAATCATGATTACTACTTCTCTTTCGACAAGCAAAAAGTGAAGCTGAGCTGAAATGAAATAAACTGAAATTTTCCGCTTTCTACATGCATTCATTTCTCGTAACTAGGTGCCAAGTAATATCATTCACATTAGTAATGTCTTCTGTCGTTTATTCGAGGTACTGTTTCAAACGTAAATATGTAAAATGTTCTGCTGTTCTTTATGTTTGCGAATTGATTTTGGACTTACTCTTTATGACATGTCATTTCACTACTTTCGTCACGGAAAGTAATTGACAAGAAAAATCTGAGACAAGTTTGTAAAGACGAATACTACAGTACTCTATTGTAAATCACAAAGTAGTAAGGGGTGAACAGTTGTGTACAGAATATTTGTGGATTCGAACTGTACACAGAAGATACTGCAGTTTACTTGTAGTTCATGAATATCGACATAAATTTATATTGCATGTAATTAGTGAAGTGAATATAGGTTCAAACGTACAAATGATAACAAATAATCAGTATTCATCAGGAAAAATGCAGGATTTTGGAAGTTTAACGTCACAACCTTGTATGCAGTAGCTATTGAAACTAGATATTAACATCGTAAGTGTCAGTCTTCGAGAAACTCCTGTTTCTAATATTTGTAAAGACAAATCCATAGTTTTGAGCAGAAATACATATAGAATTGCTAGAAAGAGACACATTTGGCCAACAGTACTTCATAAAAAGGACTGTAAATAAGGTGAAACAAGAGCTCTATCTTGAAGAAAATAATAATAATAATAATAATAATAATAATAATAATAATAATAATAATAATAATAATAATAGACAAAGACTAACAAAAATACTGAAAAGAGAATTGACAGCAAGAAACAAGACAAAAGCTATAAATACTTATGCTATACCAATATTGACCTACTCATTTGGAGTAGTGAAATGGAGTAACACAGACCTAGAAGCACTCAATACATTTACACGATCACACAACAATTATAGAATACATCACATACATTCAGCAACAGAAAGATTCACATTAAGCAGAAAGGAAGGAGGAAGGGGATTTATCGACAGAAAAAACCTACATTATGGACAAGTAGACAATTTAAGAAAATTCTTTCTAGAACGAGCAGAAACTAGCAAAATACACAAAGCAATCACTCATATAAACAGATCAGCTACACCACTGCAATTTCATAACCACTTCTACAACCCTTTAGATCACATAACATCAACAGATACGAAGAAAGTAAATTGGAAAAAGAAAACACTACATGGCAAGCACCCGTATCATCTAACACAGCCACACATCGATCAAGACGCATTCAACACATGGCTAAGAAAAGGCAATATATACAGTGAGATGGAAGGATTCATGATTGCAATACAGGATCAAACAATAAACACCAGATATTACAGCAAGCATATTATTAAAGATCCCAATACCACAACAGATAAATGCAGACTTTGCAAACAACAAATAGAAACAGAAGATCACATCACAAGCGGATGTACAATACTAGCAAATACAGAATACCCCAGAAGACATAACAATGTAGCAAAAATAATACATCAACAGCTTGCCTTACAACATAAACTTATAAAACAACACGTTCCCGCATACAAGTATGCACCACAAAATGTACTGGAGAATGATGAATACAAATTAGACTGGAACAGAACCATTATAACAGATAAAACAACACCACATAACAAACCTGACATCGTACTCACCAATAAAAAGAAGAAATTAACACAACTAATCGAAATATCCATACCCAATACAACAAATACACAAAAAAAACAGGAGAAAGAATTGAAAAATACACCCAACTGGCTGAGGAAGTCAAGGACATGTGGCATCAGGATAAAGTTGACATTATACCAATTATACTATCAACTACAGGTGTCATACCACACAATATCCACCAGTACATCAATGCAATACAGCTACATCCAAACTTATATATACAACTACAGAAATCCGTAATTATTGATACATGTTCAATTACCCGAAAGTTCCTAAATGCTATATAACATACACCGTACAGTTAAAAGGAAGTCACGCTTGATCAAGGTCCGCGTCACTTTCCATTTTTGACCAGACATAACGTCTGAGAAAAGAAAGAAATAATAATAATAGTAAAGGTAAGATATAACAAAACTGCTGTTGCTAATGACTTCGCCTACGGATAATGCCATAAAGTATGATGTCGGAAATATATACATAAAACTCGTACTGCTCTGTCCGCAAAACAGTTATTAACAGTATATAAAAGCAAAATTGACTCCCCATGTATTCTGCGTTGTGAAAAAAGAGTAACGCGAATTTGCGGACTACAATACGGACTGTTAATTATTAAATTAGCCTTGTTCCAGAAAACAGCAGAAAATATTAGAATAACTACCTTGCAGAAACATAGCATATGCCTTTAAGCATTCTGATGGTCTTTGAGGAAAGTAATAAAAGCGATGTCAACTATGTTGAAAAGATAATGATACCGATATATTCAGACGTCCGAGCACTGTATTGTTTCAGGCAACGTATTTCTAGACAAAAGGCACAGTCTTTTGCATCTGTAATAACGGCATTTAAAATAACTTTCCACTTTTTTCTGTGGAACCATAAGCAGACGTACACGGCACTCTTGTAGACGCCGGGAGTACCTGCCTATTTATTCTTTTATCTCGCTCAAGAATGGAAAAGGTTCTCATTGTGCTTACTCATAAGATTACTGACATCACAAGAGCAGGGAATGTATAAAATAATAATTTGGTGTAGTATAAAACAGGAAACGCAGTACTATCACAAATTTTTGGTACCTGTTTTGATAATAATCTAAATTATTGCTACTAATTCCGCAGTCTTTCCAAACATTATGCAGTAACAAAAAATAATGTTGGAAAACTATTCTTCTTTAATGCTGAAATAGCCGTGAAATAAGAAATGATTTATGATTGAAAAATAAATGACGTTGTTTAATAGGTCTTGCACATGAATATTTGTTGTTCAAAATACACATGTGAGCAATAAGGATATCACGCTTTTCTGGAAGTATTTTTTTAATTTACAAATCTAAAAATTGACATTGTAATAAAGAATTGATCAGAAGAGTAACCTTAAAGTTACTTAAGGAACAGATTTGTCTGCGCCGAAATTCCATTGCGTATTCTGCTGCTATCCCTTCTTAGTGACGTGTCGTGTGGTGATGGGTTCTGCCAAACAATTTTTTGTTTGTATGCAGGCAAAGAAGTGCAGCTGCATTACACGTTACGACACAAATGTGCCCTTTGAATATTTGCTACCGTTAACGTGATGTGATGAGCCAAGAAATGAATCCATTGTTAGTATTAATTTATTTATTTATCAGGTTCCGTGGTACCATGCGAGCTAAAGCTAGATGGCCACGGAACAATTCAGTGCATAATTTACAGAATAATAATTACAACATTTATAAGTAAAAGAAAATAAATAATTTATAAAATATGAAAAAATAGAAATAATAATAGAAATAATAATGCGTTATGAGGTAAATTCTGAACTACTGAGAGAAACTCATATACAAAATAGAGGGGGAATACCGGAAGACAACTTTTCCGCTTACAATTGAAGAATTGGGGCTTATCACTCTTTTTGTCAGTTCTGCTAGAAATCTATTAAAAATGAATGCTGCTGATGTGCACACCTTTCTGTACAATACTTGCGGAAATATTACTCAACTGCAACTCGTTTTATTATGTAATGTCCAGGGAATGAAAGTTGCAGTTTTTTTCGAATAAGTCAATATTGTCAACAACAAATCCCATGATGCAGTACATGTACAGGCACGATGCATCTGCAAATGTAAGTGTTGTGAATTGGTAATTCATGTGCTTGTTACAGTGCTTCGACTCTCTGCCCAGATTCGCCTGTCAGTTAACGAAATGAGTTCAAACGACAGCGATTACTCTTCATAAGGCGTGAAGTTATTGATAACTTTGGCTGAATGTAGCACCACCTATCTGGAAAACAGGAGCAAAAACTATAGACAGAGAGGGTGGCCACTGGTAGGTGGGAATGGAGCTTACAGAAAAGCCACAGGCTTCGTGCAGTCAATAGGAACTATATATGACGTAGTACTATTATTGTGTTAGCGATAGCACGATTTCATGCTGAGGCTTTAATAATGGCCTGACTAGCAGCTGTACCTTAGACAAACAGCAGTAGACAGCTCGAACTCTCAGATTTAATCACATTTCAGCTACAACACCACTTTGTAGCAGATGGTACCTACCTACGTAAATAGCATAGACTCGAGGATTGGCGCTGTTGGACAGCAACTAATGGGTACAGTTACAGCAGTAGAGCTGCTGTTTCTGTTGTGGCCGTCAGTCAGAAGACAGGTTTGATACAGTTCGCCATGCTAGTCTGTCTTGTGCAGGCGTCTTCAACTCTGCATAATTACTGCGACTAACATTCAGTTGATCCTGTTTACTGGTGTGCTGTGATGACGGCTTGGTCTCTTCTGTTATCCCCACCTCCACCTCCCCTTCAAATTCCAAATACAGATTTTACTCCATTACGAAACAGGCAATTCCTAGAATGCCTTAAATGTATTCTTTACTCAAGTTATAACCTACTTTCCTTTTCTCTCCGATTCGATTCCGTACCTTCTCATTAATTATCTGATGCAACCATCTAATGCTCAGCATTACACCGTTGCACCACATTTGGAAAGCTTCTTTTCCCCACTTTTTTTGCCGTTCACTTTTCATTTCCGTATGTCGCTACAGTTCAGAGATATACTTTCAGAAAAGAATTCTGAACAACTACTGTTTAACTTTTGTTGATATTCATCTTATAATCTCTTTCAAAGACACTATAAACTCTATTCAACTGATCTTCCAAGTACTTTTCCGATTTTACAGCTATGTATTTAGTATAAGCCAGTTGGGCTATATCAGTAGAAAATAGCTACTACAATATGTTTTCATCTGTTTTGTTCTACTTACAAAATGTAGTATGCTAACTATGTTATAGATTTTTGATCTGTTTTCTCGTGGGTAGTTTACTCTGATTTCACCCTTTCGGTATAGAGATATACCTGCATTTATCCGAACGAGCTACCGCATTACTTTCGCACTGGACTCGCACTCGGAAGAGACAGGATCAATACCACGTTCATCCATCACAGTCCATCACAGTTGGCTTTTCCGTGGTTTCCCTAAATCGAATAAGGCAAAAGTTAGGACGCTTTCTTTGTAAAGGAAACTGTAGCAACCTTTCTGTATCTTTGTCCAGTACGAGCTTATGCTCCTTCTGTCATGTCTTTCTCGTCGACAAACTTTAGAAGCTAATCATTCTTGTCCCTCCCTACGTAGCGTTTCTTACCCTTTAGCTGAAACTTCCGTTGTGATACACTGATGACCATTAAAACTGCAACACCGAATCATAGAAGGACAGCTAACAACGAAATATTTTACTCGTTGTGTGTATACAGCACAGTAGGAAGAACATGTTAAAATGGCTCTGAGCACTATGGGACTCAACTACTGAGGGCATCAGTCCCCTAGAACTTAGAACTACATAAACCTAACTAACCTAAGGACATTACACACATCCATGCCCGAGGCAGGGTTCGAACCTGCGACCGTAGCGGTCGCTCGGCTCCAGACTGTAACGCCTAGAACTGCACGGCCACTCCGGCCGGCGGAAGAACATGTGATTAAGTCTGTAGCCGAATGTTGGGTGTGCAAGGCGCGATATTTTATATATTGTACTGATACCTCTGGCAGCAACCGTTTAGGCATCTTCCGTAACTGAGCTTAGAATGAGGTACGGGTACGTCAATATATGCTGCTTTCCTCTATGTCAGACGGCGTCAATCGTAGCGGCTGACGAGTGTTGGCGTGGCAGTCCTGGGCAGGTTATGGCCAGATGTTTTGAATGGGTGCGAGATCTGTAGTACGTGCTGACCAGGGCAAGAGTAGAGCATCCTTTGTACCGACGTAGCTCAATATAGTACAGGCAATACGTGATATTGTGTTATTTTGCTGAAAGATAACGTCACGAAACCTCGAAGACAGGGCATAGCCACCGGCCTAAACGCGGTGGAAATGAAAGTGATGCTGTTCAAATTCCCAGCTATGCGAACCTGAGGCGCTTTTGTTACAAATACAGAGGTATGTATTCTGGGGTGAGCAGCTGACTACTGCAGATCCTGTCCCTGACGACCTGCAGGAATTGAAATTTTCCCACAATATGATGTGAATTTAAAGGAAATTACTACGGGAGACCTATTAAGCATGAACGTGTGCGCACCGCACTTCACACAGACACATTAATAACTTGATCCATCAAACTATGAAGGGAACGTAAAGGTCACTATCGCAATCTGGTTTATTGTCAAAAGAATAAAAAATGAGTTATCCACGAATCAAGAATACAAACATTTAGCAAATGGACAAGCGATTGCAAATACGAGCTATAGCCCTGGCAGAGGTGGGTGCACACATAAAAGAACGATATGAAGCTACACTGAAGGAAAAAAATCGCAACACAAAAAATAATTAATGTAGTGTCACGAAGTTTCTGAAATACATTTGTCTAGGTAATATATCTGACTGATTAACATTGCAAGATCACAGGTTAACGTAAGCGCGAGATAATCCATTGTAAATGTGAAATGGTGGTACATTAATAACCGGGATAACATCCAAAATGATAAATACAAACATGTGAGGTGCCGGTTGTCGGTTTGTGGGATGGAGTTCGATGCCAGTTTCACTTTGTCGGAATGCAGGGACGGTTAATGCTGCTTGTGGATGACGCTGGAGTTGTCGTCCGATGATGTTTCGTATGTGCTTTATTGGAGACGGATCTGGTGACGAGGCAAGCCAAGGCAATACGTCGACACTCTGTAGAGTATGTTGGGATACAACAGCAGTATGTGGGTGAGCGTTATCCTGTTGGAAAACACCCCGTAGAATGCTGTTCATGAATGCTGGCACAATAGGTTTAAATTTGCAGTTAGTGTGCAGGGGATAAACACGGCTCCTGCTGTTATACGGTATCACAACTCAGCCCGTAACTCCAGGTATAGGTCCAGTATGTCCAGGACGCAGAAAGGTTGGTTGTAGCCTCACACCAGGCCTCCTCCTAACCACGACAAGCATCATTATTCATTATCACCGTGGCAGAATCAGCTTTATCAGAAAACGCCAGAGACCTCCACTCTTCTCTCCAACGAGCTCTCTTTAACACCACTGAAGTCACAAACGGCGGTGGTCTGAGTCAATGAAATACACGCTACAGGGAGTCTGGCTCGGAGCAGTCCTTGAAGTAATCGATCTGTAACTGTTCGCTGTGTCACTATGGTGCCAAGTGCTGCTCAGATTGCTGCTGCAGTTGGGCCAGTGCGATGCGCTAGTGCAGACACCGATCAAGATGGTTTCCATTTTGGTAGTGTCACGTGCCCGTCTGGACCCCGGACTTCTCCCGACAGTACATTCTCGTGAGCACCGCTACCAGCAATCATGTACAGTGGCTACATTTCTGCAAAGTCTCTGTGCAATATCGGAGAAGGGACACCCAGATTATCGTAGCCCTTCTACAAGACTTCGTTCAAACTCAATGAGTGGTTGATAAAGGCGCCTTTCTCGCGTTAAAGGCATTCTTGACTAATGTCAACTCTTCACGTCCAGTCTCAAAGGTAACCTAAGGCCAACACTGTTACAGCGTGTATTTAAAGCAAACCTGACTTTCATCCTCATAGTGATGCTGCTAACGGCAATCTTCTGGAATTGACGCGAAATTTGAATAGACATCATCTTTCAGAAGTGGAAACACGCTTAGCAACTTTCCTTTATGTCACACAATTCCATCTTGAAGCTGAGATTTTTTTGCGTCAGTGTACGTCACGAATACGGTCAATTATTGTGAAAAAGGTTAGTGATTTAAAGAAATGTTCCCGCAAAAGCATGAACGAATACCAACACTCTCGCCTAAGTGCATGATGGGTGTAACTAGTTGGCTGTGAAAATTGGACCTGCGAAATGAAACCATGATTCAAGTTAACTGACTTAGTGCTCTCCTTACCTCAGAGCTGCAACAGTGGCCGATACTTACCATTCCTATGCTGCGCGAGGGTAGAACACAGGTGCAGAAGTGGGTGGAAGTTCAGTTTGCTCTCTCTATCCTGCTCTAAGTTTGAGACATGTCATTCTGCAGCACTGAGACCGATGTACTGCCTCAAGTCTTGTAACAAGTGTCGTCTGCTGTACCCCTGAGGCAGATGTGTTCTCACTTCTCTCTACAAAACTTATCTAGTTCTGCCAGCGTCTGAATATCACAGACCAATTGCAGCAGACGTTGTGGGTTCTGAATGTTGATAGTTTCATATCCAACTTTAACAATAGTTTTTTATCAGTGCGGGGAAGAAGGCAAGAAAACTCTGCCCCTATATGACAAGGTCTCAGTCATGGCCAACCAAACGACGTGCATATATGCATTCATGGGAATTCTCCCCCAAACACCGAAAAGATTACTGTGAGCCAACCACAGAACCCCTTACTAAAATTTGAACAAGCGTTCCAGCAGCCTGTGCCTAGGGTTAATAGCTGCAAAAAATGGTTCAAATGGCTCTGAGCACTATGGGACTCAACTACTGTGGTCATAAGTCCCCTAGAACTTAGAACTGCTTAAACCTAACTAACCTAAGGACATCACACACATCCATGCCCGAGGCAGGATTCGAACCTGCGACCGTAGCGGTCGTGCGGTTCCAGACTGTAGCGCCTTTAACCGCTCGGCCACTCCGGCCGGCTTAATAGCTGCAGTTCGCAACGTCCATATAAGACAATATGTGTGTGGCGCAGTTGTTAGATCGGTTACTGCTGCTACAATGGCAGGAATTTTCCCATACGACCATTTAACGAGTGTACTGTGAATATCAGGAATCCGACAAAACATCAAATCTCCTCCAAGAACGGGACCAACGGCGACTGAAGAGAATCGTTCAACTTGACAGAAGTGCTACCCTTCCGCAAATTGCTGCATATTTGAATGCTGGGATATCAACAAGTGTAACTCTTCTGAGTTTAAACAGTTCCGCTGGTCACCAAACTCCCCAGACAAGAATATTATTGAGCAACTGTGGGATACCTTGCAACGTGCTCTTCAGAAGAGATGTCCACCCTCTCATACTCTTACGGACCTATGGATAGCCATGCAGAGTTCATGGTGTCAATTCGCCCCCGCACTACTTCAGACGTTAGTCGAGACCATGGCACGTCGTGTTGCGGCACTTCTGCATGCTCGCGGGAGCCCTACACGATATCAGGCAGGTGTATCAGTTTCTTTGGCTCTTCAGTGTTCTTCATGACTCTGTGCTGAAATACGAATCATTTGCTTATCGAACGATACAGTACACACGATCAGAATTGGAAGTTTCTTGCATACCATCTTTTGTGATGTTGCAGTTTTAATTGTCAATTCCGCAGTTGTACTGAAATGCTGGAGGATCTGCAACCAAATTGACGCATGGTGCAGGGAATGGAAATTGAATCTCAATGTAGACAAGTGTAATTTGCTGCGAATACTTAGAAAGAAAGATACTTTATCATTTAGCTACAATATAGCAGGTCAGCAACTGGAAGCAGTTAATTCCATAAATTATCTGGGAATAGGCATTAGGAGTGATTTAAAATGGAATGATCATATAAAGTTGAACGTCGGTAAAGCAGATGCCAGACTGAGATTCATTGGAAGAGTCCTAAGGAAATTCAATCCGAAAACAAAGGAAGCAGGTTACAGTACACTTGTTCGCCCACTGCTTGAATATTGCTCACCAGTGTGGGATCCGTACCACGTAGGGTTGATAGAGGAGATAGAGAAGATCCAGCGGAGAGCAGCGCGCTTCGTTACAGGATCATTTGGTAATCGCGAAAGCGTCACGGAGATGATAGATAAACTCCAGTGGAAGAGTTTGCAGGAGAGACGCTCAGTAGCTCGGTACGGGCTTTTGTTGAAGTTTCGAGAACATACCTTCACCGAGGAGTTCAAATGGTTCAAATGGCTCTGAGGACTATGGGACTCAACATCTGAGATCATCAGTCACCTAGAACTTAGAACTACTTAAACCTAACTAACCTAAGGACATCACACACATCCATGCCCCGAAGCAGGATTCGAACCTCCGACCGTAGCAGTCGCGCGGTTCCAGACTGAAGCGCCTAGAACCGCTTGGCCACTCTGGCCGGCTCACCGAGAAGGCAAGCAGTATATTGCTGCCTCCTACGTATATCTCGCGATGAGTCCACGAGGATAAATTCAGAGAGATTAGAGCCCACACAGAAGCATACGGACAAGCCTTCTTACCACGAACAATACGAGATCGGAATAGAAGGGAGAACCGATAGAGGTACTCACGGTACCCTCCGCCACACACCGTCAGGTGGCTTGCGGAGTATGGATGTAGATGTAGATGTAGTGGAATTCCTCTTTACAGCTACGTCACACTTCTTTAGTAGGAGAAATAAATTTGTTTATAGTATTCAGGACGCACTATTGTCAGGTGGGTTAGAGGGCGGTTCAGACTGTAACACACCAAATAGAAATTATTTAAAAAAAAAAAGAATGAACCAGCTGGAACAGAGTTGTCACTGTGCAGCTGGGTGAGCGTAGGGCGCGCTTTCAGAGGATATGTGCCGGCGGAGCGGACTCCCTGGCCTTAATGTATGACGTCGCGCGGCTGTAATCGCCGGCCTGTGGCGGACGGCTGGCCTGCTCGCCGCGATCTTCCCCGGCAGCGCCGCGGCTCGCGGCACGGCAGGCGCCGTTAAGTGAAAGCATTAAGTGCGAGAAGAATGTGCGAACAACCACCTGCCGCGGACGGAGAGCGATGAGCGGGGCTTACGGGAGAAATACCGCGCCCCTTGGCTTGCGGTCCGCGCCTCGCCGGCGACGACTGTAAATCGAGGGGATCGCCCGAGCGGCGCGCTCTTCTCAGTGCCGGCGTGGTGCTCCGTTATTTGTGCACTCTCTGGTCCGGTAGGGGAGGCGTAGAAAATGCTAATATCTCCCCTAGAACGTCGTCTATTTCACCAACGACGGAGCGCTTGTAGCGATGTTGTCAGTGCGTTAACAAACCTGATGTAAGGTCTTGCATTTGTAACCGATGCACATTATAAAAATGGATGTACGTATGCTATATGTATGTTGCACGTTTCTTCTTAAACTACTGGACCGATTTCAACCAAACTTGGTACAAATATCAGTTGCTGTCTGGAAAGATTCCCTGTCAGGATAAGAATCACATAATTATCAAAGGGGTGGGGCTGGTTAGAGAAAGCAGCGTAGCCCACGACTCGCTAATACCTTTACAGTAGTCATCCAGCAATTGAAAATGAGAGTACTTAGTGACTTAAACAAACTTTGCACATAATGTCAAACCTCTACGAAACTTTTTCTCGGTGACAACACCCGCAAAATATGAAAGGAAAAAGATTGTCGTTTATTACATTTTCGCTATTCATGCAGTAAAACTTTCACCTCAAGCATGAAGTTTTAATTTATTACTTCTCTACTAACTATACTCGCGACACATTTTTCAGCCAGTATTCAGATATACTACTGAGTGTAGCATGTAACTGTACGACACATTGTTCAGGACACATGGCGTCATAATCATTGGGATGCGTGACAAACTGCTGCACGATGCATGATGTTTAAATTTATTGCCTCTTTACTACTAACTCTATTGATAAAAATATTGAGCAGACAGTATTCGCATTACCTGTTGTCTGTGCATAACGTCTTTGATTTGTAATCAAAACGTCTTTGGTCCTGGGAACAAAACCCACCACCGACTAAAGTTTGATTAATAATCAGCAATGGCGGCCGAAGACTTCCGGTGTTGGAAGTTACCCTCATTCTGCCAACGGCCTAGCCAAAGAGGACGGAGCAGCGGACAGAGGTTCAGGGCACTCTCTTGTCACTGGAGTGGGAAAATGCCCCTAAAGATGCAAGAATCAGCAATGATCAACGGCTTGAGGATGCAGAAGGGAATTGGAAACCACACATAACGTTTACGCACAGGAAATGTGGACTGTTATTGAAAAAGTATCATGATGATCTCTCCATTTTTCACAAACCACCAGAAAAGTGGCTTCAATATAAAAGCAGGATTTGGTCATGTTGCAAATTAATGAACGTTTTAGTAACTGGAGCGGTTATTCATCAGTCCACTTCACTCAATCAGTTCACATTAGGACCAAGACGACGATATTTGGTTTCTATTTTGTGTACTGTAACTTCTCATTTGCTTCCCCAAAAACTGTGCAGCATTCCTCCATAATGAATGACTTATTAAGTTCAGAAAGAAGATAAGATGTTAGTGTAATCCATTGCAGAGTTTGGGTTGTTAAAAAATGAAGAAAAGAAATTATAGTGCAGAAGTGAAAAGACATATGAAGTATTATTATTTACTCGTGTTATATTTGCTTATCAAAGCTATACTTCGTATTATCTAAGTAATTATTCATTCTGTATAATTTATTGCTCAACGTGTAATCTTTGACTGGCTTTTCAAACAACTTTGCTTTCGTAGTATCTTTAATCATGTTTGGAAATTTTTTGCACAACTTTATTATTTGATGAAAAATTCTCTTTTGAGTTTGTTTATTGTATGTTGGTAAATGAAAATTCAGTTTAGATCTTGTTCCATGATCGCGGACAGAGCTGTTTGAGCTGTAGTTATCAGGATTATTTTTGTTGTGCATAATTCATTCTACATCTACACCTACATCTACGTGGCTACTATGCAAATCACACTTAAGTGCCTGGGAGAGGGTTCATCGAACCACTTGCACAATAATTCTCTATTATACCACTCTCGAACAGTACGCGGAAAAAAACGAACGAGCGAGCTCTGATATGACTTATTTTATTACGATAAGCGCTCCTCACTATGTAGTTCGCGTTCGGAGGAAAATTTAGGTGACTGAACTTTCGTGAGAAGATCCCGCGGCAACGAAAAACGCCTTTGTTTTAATGATTTCCACCCCAAATACCGTATCATGTCCGTGACATTCTCTCCACTCTTTATCGATAGTATAAAGTGTGCTGCCCTTCTTTGAACTTTCTCTATGTACTCTGTTAATCCTATCTGGTAAGAATTCCACACCACGCAGCAGTACTCCAAAAGTGGACGGACAATCGTAGTTTAGGCAGTCTCTATAGTGAACCTGTTACGTCTTGTAACCGTCTGCCGATAAAACACAAACTTTGATCTGCCTTTCACACAACATTTTCTATGTCTCCTTTTCAATTTAAATTGTTTGTAATTGTAATTCCTAGGTATCTAGTTCAGATCTCATTCATTTATCGTGTAACAGAAGTTTAACGGATTTCTTTTAGCGCTAATTTGCTTGACCTCACACTTTTCATTAATCAGGGTCAGTTGCCAATTTTCGCATCATACAGATATCTTTTCCAAATCGTTTTGGAATTTGTTTTGAACTTATAATAACTTTACTACACGATAAGGACAACATCATCTGCAAACGACGTAAGATTGCTGATGAGATTGTCTCCTAAATCTTTTATATAGGTAAGGAACAGCAGGGGACCTGTAACATTACCTTGGGGAACTCCAGAAATCACTTCTGTCTTAATCGATGACTTTCCGTCAGTTACTACGAACTGTGACCTCTCTGATAGAAAAGTACAAATCCAGTCATATAACTGAGGCTATATTCCGTAAGCATGCAATTTGATTACATGCCGCTTGTGAGATACGGTGTCAAAAGCCTTCTGGAACTCTAGAAATACGGAATCAATTTGAAATTCCTTGTCAATATCACTCAAAACTACGTGAGAGTAAGGAGCTAGTTGTGTTTCACAAGAAATATGCTTTCTAAATCCACGTTGATTGTGTATCAGTAGATTGCTAAATATACTGCAAAATGTACTCACAAAGTGTGGCTAAAATCGCCATTTTTGAACAGACATTTTCAATCAGAATGATTAATATTTTCGGTTATTATTTAACAGCTCTTTTGTTCAGCTTGAAAATTGTGTTCATATTTGGTGTATTTCTTCCCCATAAAATAAGTGCATAGCTACAGCTGAGCGTACAATGTATGAATGGCATGTAAATAAAAGGCGCTGTGTAGTGCACACTGATGACAGGATTTTGAGGGCACAAAGTAGTCATGACATTCTGTTTGCAAATATCTGTGTATATTCATAAGTTTCTTCTTCTGTTTCTCCAAATAGAAGGTTTGAGCACAGAAGTATTTCTCACATAATGTCATCATTTTAGTGAGATCATCCCCACCAATTATTCCATAACACAACGCAGAAGATCTTCACTTATGGAAAATGGCAAGTGAGACGTCAGGTACATTCAGAGGTTGGTTAAAAAATACCAATGGAATTAATCATGCAAGAACATTTCTGTTTAGTTGGAGGTGGGTGTGACGTGTCGCACATCCGACCAAGTCCATACCTAATGACATCTACGTCAACAGGGAGCTAAACTCCTTATTATTATAGAACTAGGCCACCTGACGTGATCTTGTCCCTCTGTCGGCTCTGCTACGTACGACCACGCGAGAGGGACTTACAAAAGACGCAGCATTCATTGTCGTGTTCTGGGGCGTAAGATAAAGAGAGGTGACTCGTAAAGAACTTGCCCCAATGCGTACTAACGATGAGGTTGGTGGCTCGACTATCGGTTTGAGCATGAGTGTGTGTTTATAATCTACTACTACTGTTTGTGTCCTACATAGCTATAGAATGTAAAATAAATTAAGGAAATCATTCTTAACAAGGGAAACATAAAGCCACCTCCTTCTATCGTGGTTATCATTCTGAGCACTAACACGAAGGTTTCAAATTTCATTCTCGTAAACATCATCCGATTTTTCTGTGGTGGATGAGTCCGAAAAGGGGCCAACCTAGTCCTGTCAGGCCGAATGAGAACCTACTTGCGTAAAATAAGGAAAGCGAAATCGACAATCAAGGCGCTAGACACGAACATGTAAGAAATAAAGGGAAATGTGTCAGACGACATCGTTACTGCGACTCCTAAACTAGTGGAGCGAGTGCAGATGAAGCTGCAGGTACCATGACATGTCCGCCTACGTGTAACGTAGTCTTATGCTCCGACCATCAACAATATTTGATGGCAGGATGTGTAACTATCGCTGTATACATAACAGCATAGCAGATGATCTCTGAGAATTTCAGTCCAATCGATATGTGAAAAGTTATCAGTATTGCTCTGCATAAAGAATGACTGCAATTTTAATCGTTTACTGATGTCATCCCGTGAGGCCAAATGAGAAGCCATTTGATAAAATAAACAGCTAAATTAAAACGCATGCCGCCGAAGCGGCATCAAACGGGTAGGTTCCCACCAGGCTCGGAGTCGCACGACATTTGTTTATTTACGTATTGAAAAAAATGACAGGCAAAATCAATGATTGTTGAAATATTCCAGTTATGCTAGTTCGAAATGGTGAGCTGCTTTTAAGAAGACAGAACTATCATACTCTCCCATTTAAAAAATAAAAATGAAAATGGTTCTGCAATCACGGTGAACAGATGACCTTCAGTTTTTTACGTGACCGGTCCTCCTCTTTCTTCCAGTCCTTCTGCCCATCCTGCTCTGCTGGTTGAAGTCGTTATAAGACTCATGATACCTTTTCACAACCCGCCTGCTGTGTAGTATGCGAAATATAGCTCCAGAACATGATAATTCTTAAGGTTTGAAGGGTGGAAATCTATAGGGAAAGTTGAGGGGCGAAGGGAAATAAGTTATCAGTTGTTGAGGATATCATAAAGTCATTACAATCTCTGAAGTTGTTTTTTTCTGACCAAAAACTACTTAATTATCATAAATTTTCGGTTTTAGTCGATATGAATGCGTAAAAATGTTGAGAAATACGGATTTATCAATTTATGATTTCGAGTCAAATGGTAGTGTATAGAACGCAGTTATCAATTGAGAAAGTCGGAGAACCAATTTATAGAGAAAGCTCTAGACATCGGTCCATTAATTCATAAACGAATGGTGAGCACGAACGTCGTGGTTCATCATCTCAGGATAACGAAGAGATTAGCTAGCTGCCCGTTTTGCGTGTACATTTATGGATGCGCCGCCAGATCTTTCCGTTGTCGGTAACACTAACCCCTTACTAGGTATGCAGCCAAGCGGTACCGTCAGACTCGAGTCACGAATGATGGTAGTCAAGTTTAGGTTTTTCCTGAGCGCCCAAGTAACGCACTCTCAGACAGCCAATGAGCGTTCAGTAGTTTCCTGAGGCTCTGTTGCGAATGTCGTAGCTAATGCGAGCATTAAACGTGAGCGTAGCGAGCTATTTAGTGAATCTTTATTCGATTTGTAGCGAGTTGTTATCGTTGCCTGTGGTGGTAAGCGACAAATTCTACACAAGCGGGCGAGAGATATAATTTGCAGGATACACGCTTTCTTGAAACACAAAGTACGTGTATGCGCAGTTGTCTCTTGCAACCAGCATCACTACAGTCATCATCCGTGCGTCGCCTTCGTAAACCACCAACGATCGTGATCCAGACTGCAGTGTAACTTTTATAACCAGCGAGAGATTACGCGACTGCGAAACTGTTGGTTACTCGTCAAGATTATGCTAATATGTATGATACATTACACTACAACACCCTATTGAAGAATGTAAAATGATTCCAACATACAAAATTTATGTGGAGTATTACATACACATTGTGGTGGCCAAGCGGTTCTAGGCGCTACAGTCTGGAACCGCGCGACCGCTACGGTCGCAGGTTCGAATCCTGCCTCGGGCATGGATGTTTGTGATGTCCTTAGGTTAGTTAGGTTTAGATAGTTCTAAGTTCTAGGGGACTGATGACCTCAGAAGTTAAGTCCCATAGTGCTCAGAGCCATTTGAACCATTTTTTTATTACATACAAATTAACACAAAAAATACAATTTTTTATCTATTACATAGATCTCTCTGTGTGATGCACATTTTACGACTTCTGTTTCATTAGTTCGTGACCAAGGTGACTCATCAGACTAAAATCACTGTTCCAACTAGTTTATTTGCATTCCTGAAATTTGTGAGATGCGTTTGAACATTTACGAAAATAGATAACTGCCCAAAGTGCAGATACTATTTTACACCGGCGCACATAGATATTGTACAGACGTTGTGATTGTTGGACATATTAGAACCCCTAAAAACAGATTTACACTACAAACTGTATTGCCCAGTATTAGACTCCCATTACTTCGGAAAACAATAGAACGTGATACACACGTCTGGACCGCCTCTCTAATTCAGGTGCGAATCTAGGACGGATTATTTTTTCGCAGCTTTGTTACTTTCGTACCTTTTTGTAATGGCACAGGACCAAGAGGCGGAGGGTTGGTGGCGAGTAGAGGGGGGAGACGTGGACGTGGGAGCGAGTGGGTAAGTCGAAAGTGGAGAGGAGATAGTTCAGCTATTCATGACGCCACAAGGTCAGTCCCTCTGTGTATACTTATGTGGCATGAGCGTGAAATAGAGACGTCGAGACAGGAACTCATTCAAAACGCCATCGAGACGTGCAGATTTCTGGCATTATGGTTCAACTCTTGAACAGTGTTTCTACTCTTTACTTAATGATCTAAATTGCTCAAAAAGATACACAGACTTTAGGCACTGCTCTAAGGGAACACCGTAACCAACCTGTAAACGAAATTTTTGCATTATGTATGCCAGCCTAGAGTTGTATCGACGCTATCACCGACCTTACTATTCGTAAAATATAACGATCTCGATCGTTTTATATTTTGCGAATTGTTGGTCGCACCTGCATAGCAGCATGACATTACCACTACGTTGGCCATCTTTCGTAACTTATTATTTTCGATTCGCAACTAAACAGTGATATAAACATTTTATAAACTACTTTTCCATACCTACACCATCCTATCTCGACGCTCCCACTGACATTGTAGAAAAGGTTTTTACATAATGGGACGACCAGGGAAAAGGTTTCCCCCCCCCCCCCCCCTCGGGCCTAACGGCTGCCACAATTCTTTTGCAGAGTACTAGGCATTGCGAAATATGAATGTACAATACCATTAGAATGACCTCAGACGATTTACATTTCTCGTTCTTTTGTATACTTATGGCTATAACAGTGGAAAAATTCACAATAACAGCTTCACGAGGTGTTGATTACATCTCATTGTACATGAGAATGATTAAATATTCATAAACGAATCAAATTATATTTCAATAACACACTTCGAGCAATGTGAAGTAACACAGTTCCATTGTAAGGGCACACAAACGGTAACATTATTGGTTTGCACTTCTTAGCAAGTCATATCAGATGATCTTCCTGAAAAAAAATGGGATAGTAAAACACTAGGAAACCAAATTAAAAATGACACCAATTTCTGTACACAACTATAAGTACTTGAATATATTATGTGGCAACTCGCCAGTTGAACTGGCCCAGAGAAGGGGCTCGCAGTGTGAACATACATACACTCTGATTGTTGAAACCAATGGTTACAGTTAATTGTGTAATAGAACAAAGCTGGTAAATCCTAAACTGCAACTATAATATTAAAAATGCTTGCCAAGTGCGAGCCAAAGGAAAAAGAAAAGCAAACAAAAGAAACGAATTTTATCCATAATGGATGCTCTAGAACTCCGCGACTTCGTTTATAGGGGATTAGAAAAATTTCACAATAAAAAGTTATTTGTACGTCACACGACCGGTTTCGGGCTGGTGCCTATCTTCAGGTGTTTATATATTCATGTACATGTTTATGTTGTTGGAGATCTCTGCACAAATACAAAAAAAAGTATTTGCTGGTGACTTGACAGATGCAAGTGGGACGATTGCAAGTGGCAAGGCAGCATTTGTCGAAAATACATCTGTACTTATATAAAGATGAAGCATCATTATTATAGTACGCTATGGTGACAGTTTTTCCACTTAGTTGCACACTTGTTATAATTTGAAACTAAGTGGAAAAACTGTCACCATAGCGTGACTATAATAATGATGCTTCAGCTTTATGTAAGTACAGACATGTTTTCGACAAATGCTGCCTTGCCGATTACAATTGTCCCACCTGTATCTGTTTAGTTACCAGCAAGTAATTTTTTTTGTATTTGTACAGTGATCTTCAGCAATATAAACATATACATGAATGTATAAACACCTGAAGATGGGCACATGTCCGAAACCGGTCGTGTGACAAATAAGTAACATTTTATTGTGACTGGTAGCGGAAATTTTTCTACACCCTATAAAAAAAAGAAAGGCAATAAAGGAAGAAGAGACAACATAAATAGAGGTATTCTATGATACAGCAAAGGAAAAGGTAAAAAGAAATAATTATAATAAATAAAACTGTAAGAAATTCTAACAGCTACATTACCATTTCCAGCATACCAGAAGACGTTTGGCACCGCCAGAGACAAAAATTCATGGAGCGATCGAAATCATGATGCTATTATTCAATGTCAGACACTATAAGAGTCAGGTACCCTAGCTTTCTGAGAACATTTGGGTAACGGTAAGGATTTCAGAAGAAGAGAAAACAGCGTTAACTACCTGCTACATAAAAAGGAGACAAACAAAGTGTTAAAAATTGCAGAAGAGTGTCTCTTTCAATTGTGGTAAACACAGTCAAATGAAAACGAGACGGAAAAAAGTGAGTAAGCTGTTCATTATTTAAAAAATAATCTCCATAATTGTTAATATATTCATCCCATTGTGAGACTAGACGCTAAATGGTTTCACGGAAAAAAAAAGTGAATTGTATGGGGAGAGATCGGGAATGTATGGGGAATGTGTAAGGATTTCCAAGCGAAACTTGGCAACGTGTGGACGGGCCCTGAAGAAAGTCATTCTTGCCCGATTTGCCTCGGACGAAGTGGTGCACGCCTGGGTGTAATCACTTTCCGTAGACAGCCGTAAATATTTTTCCAGGCAGTCAGTGACAGCCTGGTCTCCCAGTGGGATGAATATATTAACAGTTACGGCTATTGCTTTTGAAGTAATGAAAAGTTTACTTACTTTTATCCATCAGTCCCGTTTTCATTTCACTGCTCCTTATATTATCAAAATTCTCATGAATCGAGTTGAAGGTACTTTAAACAAACAGCTGGGAGAGTATCAGGAATATTGTCGAAGGGGGAGATTCTGCACACAATAAATTTTTAAAGGAGAGCTTCTGAGAAATTAGGAATGTGGGAGACGAGGTACTGGCAGAAGTGAAGGTGTGAGGAGGGGACGTGAGTCGTTCTTGGGTGGCTGAGATGGTACTTCACTTGCCTGCGAAGTGCAAAGGCCCCGAGTTCGAGTCTCGGTCCGGCACACAGTTTTCATCTGCCAGAAGTTTCATGTCAGTGCACACTCCGCTGCAGAGTGAAAATCTCAGTCTGGGAACAAATTTTTAAGTTAAAACCAATAATCCGCTACAGACTGTTAACCGGCAAACCTATAACAAAATCAGTTATTGATTTAAAGAATGCATTTCATTCTGTAGGGAGAGTAAAAATAATTAAATAATGAAAGAATTTGACGTTAAAACAAATTTAAAAAACATTCTTGAAACTCTAATAAATACAATATCTAAACTTAAATTCGTAGGAGAGATATCTCAGCCATTTGATATAAAAACTGGTTTTAGACAAGGGAATGACTCAGAACCTTTACAGTTCAAAAACTATTTATAAAAATAGTCTGAGGTTCTGGAAACTGGAGTTACAAAATGACAAAACTGAACAAATAATTCTGGGAAAGAAATCAAATGAAATTGAAATAAACTGTGTGGCTTTTGTAGACGATTTTGCTATAGTTTCTGAAAATCTGACAGAAGGAGTTACTTAATAATTCGTCCAGAAAAAATATCAAACAGAAATGGGCTCAAATTTTAGCTGAAGAAACACAATAGAGAAAGTTATTAAATTTAAATATCTTGGATAAACTGTACAGCAGAATATACTAGAAAAATTTGGAGTAGATTAAGAATTAATAACATGGAAAGAGCATGTGGTTAGAGAAAAAATATATGAGACTAGAAGCACATATAAAGAAGTAAGCTAAAATACCATACCACAGTGACAGGACCAGAATATTTACTTGCATATAGAAGCTTAACGATGAGCTATAAACCGACCAGAACAGAGATACTTGAAAGAATTACTACGAGGAAAATAATGGGTGCAAAACGAACCACAGATGGAACCTAAGAGAATATATAGAAAAAATCAAAAGTAATTGCAAAGTGAAAACTAATTTTCTTTGGATACCACAACCGAATGGATAAGAATAGGCTGACGAAACAAATATTCCTCTATTTCTGGAAAAAGAAATCGACAGTAGCGTGCTTTACAGAAATAAGGAAATAAGTAGAAAGAAACAACCTCAAATAATCGGAAATTACAGAAAGAACCTTTTTTAAAAATAAAATACTAATTTTAGAAAACTTTAAAATCAGAAAAATAAGATATTGTGAATAATATGGACAGAAGAAAGGAAAAGACAATATGGCGTGAAGATGAAGGAGTACTGGAAAAGTGGGAAAGAAGAAGAGGAACTGAAGTTGTTACGCGATCGTAGTTGGTCAACACGAATATTAAAAAAAAAAAAATGGTAGGAGGAAGGGACACCATAACAGACCATAAATACTTCAACTATGATGATTCACCTTCTTGTCTTTTAATCTTTTGTATTTTGCCTTTTCCTTTGTACGGGTTGTTTTTCCCGTCGGCTCGAATTTGTCGAATATTTTTAATCTTAGATTTGAATTTAAGTTTTATCAGGTTTTAGCAATTTATCAAAAAAATGTATTTCATCGACTGTGGGCTCAGGTTCAAGAAGAGCAGGGAATCAATAAATAAGCCTAATTTTTTTTAAAGGTAAATTTATTGTGAAGTAAAACAAAACAGCATCCAAACTGAAGGCAATCTATTTCAAAGTGAACAGTTGTGAAATCAATCTGCCGCTGCTAACATTCATTACTGCGTAGCTGCATCCCGTGGATAGAACAATTTTTAATACTCCTTGACGCGCTGTCGGCGAGGCGATGGGGTCGATGCTGCTCAAACCGGTCCCACTCTTAGCTGGTCGCCTTGCTGCGATCATCCACTGCATAAAGAGCGTTCCCACATCGATACACTCCTAGTGTCAACTGGTTAGAAGCGTGTTGAATCTGGTTCGTCAGCAGATACTCCAGGTCACTCAGTAGTTTTAATTACGATGTGAGCAAACTACTTCGCGCAACCGTTTGGAGACCTGATTGATTCTTAAACACTCTGCTCCGCACTTTCAACTGAAAACTTTCTAATCGTCCCTTAATTACACTTCTGCACATTAAAGCCACACAATACCAACGTTTCTTAATTACTTCAGTATTCAATTTAGATCTTTGTCGCCCAATTTCCGCGCTCACAAACCACACGTAACTGGACTACAACAAATAATTCTAATTCTCTACATATGGCTGCCAAATAGATAACTCAAAGCTAGACATTTCCCACGCCTTCAGTTGTTTGGATAATGTGAATACAAGGAAGATATCTCAACGTACATGTTCTTCAAGAGTGCACACGTAAAACTAAAGCTTTACTGACAAGCAAACCGAATGAAGTGCGTAAAAGAATCACACAGTGAATACGGTTCCGTCACATCAGCAAATGCAATATGCTGATACGAGGAGTAATCATAATTTTTTAATTCTCACCTCGAAAAAGTGAAAATTTTAATTAATTATCTGTATGTTTTTAGGCACATGTCTGTAGTCCTTATAGATATCGAGATTCTCGCGCCACAGTACCGTTACACGACGCTAGAAGAGTAAAAAAAATTACGCACCAGATTTTAAAGTAAAGGATTGGGCGGTAATTCTGCATCTGAAGGGAAACAACGATACAACAATTCGTGCTGAGTTGCAGGAAGTGTACGGCATCAGTGCACCATCATTTACTATGACTGAAGCAGACGGTTACCGTGTGGTTAATAGAATATGAATGACAAGGAACGAAATGGCAGACCATCTGTCTGTGGAGAACCAGGAATCGAAAGAGATGTCGAGGTCCTGGTGCTCTAACTGGGCCACAGTGGTGAAAGTCAAAGTCAACCTTGGATCTGTGTACAACATTTGGCATGCCCCCTGGGTTCCGCGACTGCGCGCACACATTCAAAAAGTCCATCGGAGCGAGACAGGAGCGGAAATGTTGCAGTTATCAGGCCAATCATGATGTCTTTTCTATCCACCCCATCACCATGGAGGGCTGGAGGCTGTATCAATATGACCTTGAGACAAAGGAGCTCATCAAGCAGTGGAAACCTGTTGACTCATTGTCCCCAAAGAAGGTTATGCTGATTGTTTTCTACGACTGCCACGACGTGATGCTAACAGATTGTGCTCGTTAGGGGCCACAAGAACATACTATCGAAATTTCTTGATGTTACGGGAGTCTGTCGAGTCGAATCCTCACGGGAAGCTCTCCTATGGAGCGTTATTTGCTCCAGGACAATGCCCCAGATCATTCAGCATAGGACGCAGTCTCACATGCTACTGCTTGCGGCTATCAATTTTGCCACAGCCCCCGTGTTCTCCTGATATGGTACCCAGTAGTAACTGCTTCCTCTTCCCTCAGGTGAAGAAACCACTGCATATCAGACATTTACAGAAGGATGATTATAAAACGGGAGCGTTTCCTGAACAGCCAAATGCAGACTCCCACAACGAAGATCTCCTCCGAGCCATCAGTCGTCGAGAAAATGCATTGCATTGAAGGGAGCATTGAGAGAAGCATTGGAAACATCACCAAGTTTCGTGATCATATCCTGATATTTGGAGGTGATAATTAAAATTTTATTACCACTCCACGCACTGTGATCCCAAGGGAGTTGCAGAGACATGTCTACGTGTGGCGCTCTTCAGAAGATACGTTCGTGAATAGTAAGAGCGCCTCCAGATATGCGTACCTACTGCAAGCAAATGATAACGAACATTACATACAAGGATTGGACAAAAATACAGAAACACCGCGAGAAATGCCTGCTTCAGCATAAGCAGAGATACTAGCTAAGCCTGCAGCTGCGCTGTTGTAACTGACCACTACAGACTCCTGTAAAATGTCCTCAATACGTTGCAAGCGTCACTCGCGGTCAGAAAAGTGTTCTGTGTAGTTGCCAGTGCATTATGTCGGAGATATGGGAACTCGAATGTGGGAAAACTGTTAGTGTTTCCGTAACCAAGTGAGATGAAGTGGTGCGTGATCCAAGAGGCACCTTATCGAAAACTTATGCCGCTTACAGACAAAGCCGAGAAACATCATCCGCTAAGTCACAACGCAGATGAAAGTGTACGTTGAGTGACAGACAGTCATTGAAGAGGATTTTAACGAAAAATAACTGGGCAACAGCGGCAAAAATCAGAGAGAAACTGAGTGCTATACTAGCGGTTCATATCTGCATCAGCACACCACGAAGTGAGTTCCATGAGCTGGGAGCTACAGGGAGAAGTGGAATTTCAAACCATACACCAGTGATGTAAATGCCCGCAACAGGAAAACGTAGTGCGGAGCCGTAAAACCTGTACTATGGAGAAATGGAAGACAGTACATTGGTCTAATGAGTATTGTTGCACACTGTTTCCAACATCTGGTCCAGTTTACGTCCCAAGAGTGAAACACGGCAAAGGTTGGGTGATGATTTGAGCAGCCGTATGATTGTACTCCATGAGCGCCAGGGTTGCTCTGAAAGTCACGTTACTGTCAAGGATTGTAGACTGTTTTGCTTTATCAGGTCCATTCCATGGTACAATATTTGTCCCCCATTACTGTTGCTATGTTCCAAGATGACAGGATCCCTGTTCACACAGTTCGACCGTCCAGCACTGTTTTTGTGAGCACGGAAATCAATTGTCACAATTGTCAGATCTCAATACTATAGAGCCTTTGTGGTCTACTTTGGAAAGGAGGGTGCGTGATCGAAGGGTATGCCATCGCTAACCCCCTCCATTATTGCTACCTGACCTTGCCACTATTTTGCAGGGAGAATGGTATAAGACTCCCTTGAAAACCAGATATGGCCTGCATTTATCCATTCCGGGACTACTGGAAGCTGTTTTGATTGCGAACGGTTTTCCTAAACCGCATTGGGCGTGGTAATGTCTTGTAGTTTTGGTGTTTCCATATTTTTGTTCAACCCCTGTTCATACAAATTACTGCTTGGCTTGGTATACGGTTGCTGTGACTGTGATACAAAATACATTGAGATATAGGAGGAAACATGACCGTGTGCCAGGAACAAGAAACAACAGTAAAGGATACGACAATTTGTTTGTTTGTTTTGGCGCGCTAGACACCTAGGTTATGAACGCGGTGATGTCAAGTTTTTGAGTTTTTTAATAGCTGACGCATTATACAGGATGAGTCATAAATGAGAAAAAAATATGTCGAGGACCGCATGCTGCTATACGTAACACATGACGCACCGTTGTTAATTCCATTCTCTTCGGTGTACTGTGTACGTTAAACAAAAACACCTATTAACCATTGAACGGGAACTCTTGAATCACACGTTGCCGGCGGTAACGGAGTGTAGAGTTTCATGTTAGGGAATGTGTGTCCTGTAATCGGAAAGTGTGGTCAACGGCGGAAGTAAAACCACGGCCTGCATGATATGTTTACAACACCTCTGCGCTGCTCACTCTGCCCGATACTCGCTGTGTCGACAGCTGCTAGTGGCCCCGTCGCAGTCTTACTACAGTACCATGGCAAGATTCACAAACGAGGAATACGCCGACATCCACCTCACCTACGGGCTTGCAGATGGAAGAGCTGAAGTTGCAAGGCAACTGTATCAAGAGAGGTTTCCTAGACGGCGCAAAAACGTTTTATTCTGTGGACAGGCGCTTGAGGGAGTACGGTGCATGTGTAGCACATCCATGATTTATTGGTCGTGGCCGACCGTTGACGTACAGTGCGGATGGCGAAGAAAAAGTGTTACAAACTGTTGCGGAGGACCGAACAATAAGAACCAGATCTCTCACCACTGCGGTCGGAATGTCACAACCTACTGTTATGCGAGTACTCCATAGAAACCATTGCCATCCCTTTCGCATGCGGAAGGTACAGGCATCATTGCCAGAAGACTACCAGAGGAGGACGGACTTCTGAAACTTTATCCTATGGTGTCAGACCCGCGGCCGACATTTTTCACGAACAATGCTGTTAACCGACCAAGCCTATTTCACGAAGGAGGGTGTAGTGAATTCACATAGTTGGCACGAGTGGGGGGAAGAAAACCCTCACAGCACAGTGATACGAGGGTACCAACAACGATGCGGTGTCAACATCTGTTGTGGTATTATTGATCACCATCTCGTAGAGCATATGTGCTACCACAAAGGCTTACAGGAGAGCGGTATCTGCGTTTCCTGTACGCTACATTACCGGAATTGTTGGAAGACGTTAGTTTGGCCTCTCCTATTAACCTGTGGTACATGCATGATGGAGCCCCCGCTCACTTCAGCGGCACAGTGCGACGCCACCTGGACAATGCCTTCCCTTCGAAATGGATCGGTCTTGGAGCTACAGCATGGCCAGCAAGATCGCCAGACCTGAATCCACTGGATTTCTTTTTGTGGGGCCATCTGAAATCTGTGATTTATGAAGGAGAGGATGTTGATGTCAGCACCATTCAACGCAGAATATAACGTGCCTGTGATATTACGCAAAGAGATACAGACATGTTGGTTCGTGTTCAGCAAACCTTCCTGCGAAGAGTCCAACTTTGCCACACACATCGTGACCGTCATTTCGAACAGTACTTATAAACCGCCATTGAAGATTCTGGTCATGTGTTTCTATGTTAGTTTCGATTTGTACATCTGTATTGTATTCGTTAGTATTAACTGCCGCATACCTGTGCAGTTGTATTTTGTATTCTGCATCTATGTACTCGTTTCTTAAAACTAAGTCTGGTACATAAAAACCAAATTATAAAACATGCATGTACAGTAGTGCAGCCCCTCCTCACGTTCCTTTCCCTATACCAACTAGCCACGATACATAATACCGGCCAGCGCAACCGGTACGAGAAAGATGTGGGCGCTGTCATTGCTCGCAGAGTCACGCAGACCGTCGCTTGACGCCGCATGCCTTGCCTTCTCGTGAGCGGGTAGACTACCTACTACACTCGCATGTTGTGCCCTGTTGCCGATCTGTCCCCTTGGCCAATGTCGGCGCACAGTAACACCCAACAGCCCACTTCATATTTCCAGATTTTTACCATTCAATTTCATTGTCATTTATTGACATAGGAACATGCTGAAAACGAATTTATGTTTGTAGCTTAGTGTGTGACAATTTGCACGACATATTTTTCCTCGTTTATGACTCACCGTGTATAAGATAATGAGGCTGGAAGGAATGAAAGAGGTAACGGGGATGAGGAAACTAATGAATAATTTTGTAGACGATATCAATTTGAAAGTGGATTAAGACGAGAGCGAAAGCGACACTACTGAATAGTTGGTGCTAAAACCGCCTTTGGAGAACGAAAATGTGTGTGGATTTAAGGAGCCCAGACACTTACCAGGTATCCGTTTTTCCGATTTTGGAAAACAAAGTAATTGAAAACAAATATCCATATATCTGCAAATTCATACTGCATACGAGGTAGCATAATGGCTTGTAAGTGCAAGGAATGCAAGTCTATTGGAGTCTTAAATTCACGGTGAGTGGTTTTCAACGAATGTTAAAGAACATCTTTTAAAAGCTATGGACTTTCTAAAGAGTTTCTCCGTCTGACCATTAAAAAAGGTACTAAAAGTTGCACCTTAATGCCAAACTAAGTAAAGCGTTTTATTTGGATCAAGCCACAAAATTATCCGAAATCACTGAAGAATTTGCTGAAGTAAATATCACTTTAAAGAAGCTTCCAAACAGTGATTGTGTCATTCTTACTGCAACGAGAGGTTAGCTGAACTGTAAGCTATCAACGGTAAATACATATAAAATATAACGTGACACTTTCTTGTTGACGTATGCTTTAGTCATTTGCTACATTCAACCACATTATAATTCTAGTTCGTATTCCGATCAAGCTCCTTTGGCTCTAAATGTCTCTGAGCACTATGCGACTTAACGTCTGAGGTCATCAGTCGCCTAGAACTTAGAACTAATTAAACCTAACTAACCTAAGGACATCACACACATCCATGCCTGAGGCAGGATTCGAACCTGCGACCGTAGCGGTCGCTCGGCTCCAGACTGTAGCGCCTATAACCGCACGGCCACTCCGGCCGGCAAGCTCCTTTGGATTCATCATTGAATGCAGCCTATTATGAATACTGCGTACAATGATGTACACGCAGAATTTAAGTTGGACAAATGCAGTATGAAGTGGATTATGAAGCAACTATATCAAATTCCTCAGATAGAGAATGGACATGAATGTAGAAGAAGAATCAATGTTTCAATAATTAGTAATGGATGAAAACCACTGAATAGAGTTTGGAGAGATGCAATGAGAAGTCAATGTGCCTGGCAATGTAAGTCCTCGATGGATGGGGCGCGTCGACAGAAAAGCGAAAAAGGGCTTACGAAGGTAGACAACATACACAAAACACTGCTTGCACCACAATGCAATCAAAAATGGCCGAAATCAGACGCTATCTGTAGTGAAACATTAACCAACAACAGATGAGCGAAGAGCACTAAGTATGTCCCTATCTTACATGATCAGGGAGAGAGCTGGATACCAACCAGAATGTAGGCAGAAAAGGTTTCTGTTTATAAGCTCACTTGCTAGTTCAATCTTAGCAGCTTCTTAATAATTTTATCCCAGTAACTAGAATCACACTCCAGAGTCTCTGTGTTGTTATAGTTGTAGGATATTACGAAATCAGTATTCTGTAGTCGCAGACTCTTCTGGCTCTTGTAAGCAAGTGTATGTAACGCTTACGCTCTATACATCGGTCCTCCGCTGTTTTTATGGTCAATCGACATATGGAGTGCCACAACTACACAACCACCTTACGCAAACCAATACCGTCCTTTACAGATCCTAAAAGAGCGCTAACCGTAAATGATGGTTGAAAAACACACTTCGCACACTCTTTCTTCAGAATACCATCAATCCTATTTGAAATAATCCCGGTATAATTCAAAAAACCTGGAGGCGCCACCTCATTATTCTCATCACTTACCTTGTTTTACTTTTAAGAAAAATTAGTGAGGGCAAATAAATCAATATTTACATACAGCAAATAAAGCAATGTTTGTATAGTAGGGCCGGGCAAACAATACATTCGAACGAGCTCGGAATTTATCGATACAGATCAGTGGTCGATACGATATCGAGCGCTGTCCGAGCAATTACGTGACATTTGACTTGCGCAGTGACACAGTGAGAACAAACCAGCTACAACAACAAGCTTTAGCTCTCTTAAAAATTAACAATTGCTTGACAAATATATGTAAATTTCATGAGGTTATACAATTGTAGAACTCATATTGTATTTAAACAAATCTGCAGCTATAATTCTCATGCTGCACGGATGAATATATAAATCTGTTAGGTGATTTTTAGGTAAAGCTAAAAAATGTAAAAACTTTCTCCTTCAGAAAATATTACTTGAACATGTTACCAGCTCTTATTCTACTTGAAAACACAGTGGTAACTTTCAAATGAAAGAAGAAACAAGAGCATTAAATGCATAATAAACGAAATAATGATATTAATCAAACTGTAGTTGTGACTAGGAGAATAAATTACAACGACAAGACCTATCGTGGAGACAGTACCAACAGAAATCGTTAGATAGAAGGGTGATTGAGCAGAACCCGAGATTTCTCGAACTATTCGAGTGGTGCTCAAGCAGCGCTATTATATAATACATCAGGTTCTACGATATTGGTTCCCTTTGTGTGCTAGAACCGTTGGTTAGCTTTAAGTGTTAGGCAAAGCGATGTCTTCCGCCAGTGGCTGGTAAGTCAAGAAGAGTAAGATAGTGGCGTCGATAGACGGCAGAGCGAATACTGTATCTTCCTGTTTTCTTGTTACGCAGCATCTGTCTTACAGGTACCCTAGGCTTGCTAGAGCTGCGTAAATAGGCAAGAAACTTCAGTATGACTTCAGGAAGCTATCACTATAACAGAGCTTTCAGTTCGTATACTACGAAAAAAGGACTGTAGGAAGGGTTTACACGCGGTTACAAGAACACACAGTAAGTATCACGCGCAAGTGAGATGCAAGCGGTGATGCCTGCACAGACTCTCTCGTCTCACTGCAACGGATAGAAGCTTATAGGCACATGTGTTTAACTCGTACGCAACTGTGAATACAGTTAGAATTTTTCATGTTATACTGCATTACTATTATTAACTTATATATCAGTTAAATTAAGAAACAAATTTTCCTTTATTCAGAACATTGCCTCTATACAAAACTTTGCTTAAGAAATATCTAAAAGACTGTTATTTTCTAAAATCTAGCTATACTGTTGTTCATATTCTTCAAGTTTTGTCTTTGTTCTCTTATTGCTTATTTCTCATCTTGAGTGGTTTTCATCCTTTACTAAATACTGAAACGTTGATTTTTCTTCTACGTTCATGTCCATTCTCAGTCTGAGCAATCTGATCTACTTGTTTCGTAATACACTTCATACAATTATTGCCTTTCAATCTGATGAAAGTACGGGTCGTTACAAAACACATCACATTGAAGTCTTCCATTCCTGGATATCTCGCGTTTATTATTAATATCATTAGTTTATTATTTATTATCAATATTACTAGTTATTAATATTACAATAACTTATGTGATTCCGCCACTGAAATTACTGTGAAACCGTCGAAATTCTCTTTCTATTTCAAAATGAATTCCATAATCCGTTTAGTTGATTTAAGTAAAGACGCTCTTGTACTTGTTTGAAGCTAGTTCCTTACTGAAAAATGTACTTCTTTCGTAGTCTGCAGCGGTCAGTACAACTCGTGATCGTAC
Organism: Schistocerca cancellata; assembly: GCF_023864275.1. Taxonomy (NCBI): domain Eukaryota; kingdom Metazoa; phylum Arthropoda; class Insecta; order Orthoptera; family Acrididae; genus Schistocerca; species Schistocerca cancellata. The sequence continues at coordinate 723,720,075 of NC_064626.1, read as the reverse complement.
AGGTAACCATTACTTTTCGCTGAAAACAATACAAGACATTCAGAACCGCTTAATGTACATATGGACTAACTGTAGCGTATCTCTAGTCTCAGTCTTCAGTTGCTGATAGGAACACACTCTCTCATATTCACTCAAAAGCAGAATGGTGACGCAACAAGTTATAGCCGGCTACTTGGATACGAGCTTTTAACTGAGACCACTCTCAATGATCTTAAACATATGTTGCTATGGGAAATATACGTATTATGCACTCGGATACGTGTATGTGCCTGTAGATTTATTTCGATAATCGTAGTTTTTCTTTTTTTATCTTACGAAGTAACCTAAATTGTCAGAGTAGTAACTATATTATGCCGAGGCCAGAGACTATAATTAACGAGCCACACCATGGTAAGTATCGAGATGCCATGCTATTAACTTTTTTAACATACGAAATTAGCTATCTTCCCTTTTTTATTTCGCTTATCTGCGCTTTTCTCTATCTCAAGTCGAGCTGTGGACATTAAGTAGAATATCCTGTCCTGTGTCGAAATGGATTATATTGTAATTTTGATACAAATTAGATTTCCTTGAAATCACCTTACCTTCCTCGTTTCCTGTGCAATGAATACAACTTTATATAAATTTCTCTACTGTTTCGGTGGACATATCGAAAAGATTGACGGCGGATATTTCTGTAATATTGACAGCACACTTTACGTGCTCTTTCTTATTTCTTATTACAAAGCAGAACCACCCTAACATTTATTTGCCGAAGGTTTCCTCATTCTCGCGTGCATTTTCAAGTAAGAGCTTTGTTACACTGTTCCGTCAGACAACCTTTTATTCATCGTCATTGGACCTTTCTCTTCCTCGTCTCTGCATTCAAGTTACCTAAAATTTCTTAGTATTCATAGTCTGTTCATATCGTGACTTACTGAGAATTTTTTTAAACATCTCAGCAACGCTTCAGTTCCTACCGTGTATTCTGATAATCGTGGGTTCAACTGCAGAATGAAATAAATAGAGAGAGAGAAAGTAAAATGTTGCACTGCCTACAAAGCCGTAATTTCACCCTCTTTCGGAGGAGCTTGTCGTTTTGAGGGTCTCTCGCGCTGTGCCCAGAATCTCCCCGGACGGAGAGCGGGGCAGCTCCTGCAAGGCCCTTAAAAATAATCGCCAGTTTGCGCCGACGCTCGGCGCCTATCACGGTCGCCACAATAGCAGCTTATCTGCGCCGCCTTTATCGCGCCGCGGGCGCAGCCGCAGTCGCAGTCGCAGGCGCCTGCAAGTGCCGCAGCCCGCAACCCGCCTGCCGCCAGCTTCCGCGCGACCCGTTCTCGCCACACGGTGCCCTGCGCCGCTCTCATTCCGCCTCCACGTGTTATGCCCACTCTTCTCGCAAGCAACCCCGTTCACTACGTCGCCTGCAAATCAGGCTGACGATACTCTCTCGCTTTCTATTCTGTTCACAGAAAGTATTGCACCACATATGCGGGGTGATCCCGAACAATACCGACAAAATTTCCGAGGTTGTTTAGGATATACTTGAGTAGTTTAGTGTGAAAGAGTCACTGTCTGTTTGTTTGATTTCTTATACCCATTTATCTATGTATCTAGCCCAGATAGGCGTACGTGTTAAAGCGCCACTTCTAGGGTGGAGAGATGCACCGGCCCCGGATCGAATCCGCCCGGCGAATTGACGAGGGTCAGTGCGCCGGCCAGCCTGGAAGTTTCTAGGCGGTTTCTCACATCCCACTACGTGAATACCGAGCTGGTACTCCAGTCCTGTGTCACTTTCTCGATACAAAACATTTAGAAAACTTTCACTCACTTTCACATGCCTTATACAGGCACACATATTGTATTGGCTCGCATGGGCCGGGGGATGGGGGGAGGGAGGGGGGGGTCAACAGGAAGGGCATCTGGCTACCCCTCAAATTAACCCTGCCAAATCCGTTAACAATCATGCCAGCCCTGCGCAGATACGGGATAAAGGCAGATAAATCTGCATCGTATCTACCCGCCGGATAGCCGTGCACGTTAAATGCACCCTTACAGGACTAGAAGCTACGCCGGCCTCGGTTTTAATGGACCCGGCAGATTAATAACGAGGGCCGGTGTGGCAGTCAGCCTGGATGTGGTTTTTAAGGTGGTTGCCCACAGTCCACTAGATGTACACGAGCTTCGTATCCACGTCCACCTCAGATACATCTAGAACACTTCCTCACACTTCTCACACTGACAGATGGTGTTCACTGGTTCCGTCCTGGGGGGGGGGGGGGGGGGAGGGGAGGGGGAAGGGGATGAATAGGAGGCTAATAATCTTAGTATACTGTACTGCATTAAACATGATAGTTGCTGTTGACAGCAATAATGTTCACTTTAATCATCCCCCTAAGGCTTGCATTCGGTATTGGTCGGTTTATTTTTACAGCAGTCATTACACAACAGTAAGGACAGGTGTGCTGATAATGAGTTTGCGATGGAAAGTTACTGTCATGTGGTTGCCGCAGTTGTGTGAACAGCTCGGCATAGGGTCGCAGTCTCATTCTTTCACTGCACTGAACTAACTCTTACACGACGTGGATGGAGGCCAAATCTTCATCAATCTGTTGCATGCCGTCTTCAAAAGGTTGAAATTTTAGTGATTAGCATTTCTGTTAACTGTTGCACTTTTTCATTCTGCATCAATTTTTTGCTGTGTAAATGTTTCACAATCGATTTTTAGGAAAAATAAATTAAAAGTGTTACATCTTACTATCCCGTATGCAGGTGATTGTCGTGTCATTATTCGTCAAAGTAATTACTATATTTCGAAGTAAATGACTAATAGTATGTAATTCTACCTTTTGCGCTGTTTCATGTGCTCTGTGGACACTTAATGTTTGATATATTTTTATTACGAATTGCTCAGTATGAACTGTAGCCGGCCGCTGTGGCCGAGCGGTTCTAGGCGCTTCAGTCTGGAACCGCGCGACCGCTACGGTCGCTGGTTCGAATCCTGCCTCGGGCATGGAAGTGTGTGATGTCCTTGGGTTAGTTATGCTTAGGTAGTTCTAAGTTCTAGGGGACTGATGACTTCAGATGTTAAGTCCCATAGTGCTCAGAGCCATTTGAACCATTTTTTTCTGAACTGTAGTTAACACTTTGAAATTACTGTTTATCCTGGAAGAGGAAGCGTATGTTCGTCCGTTCTCGACTATTAGCATGTGTCGACTCATTTTACGTCTTACGCAGTGAAATTATTGTACGACATGGTTACTATTTATCTTTGAAGAGAAAGTGTATCTTCCTCTGTTCACGACAACTGGTATTTGTCAATCACTGTAAGCCAAATTCATGAAACCATTGTACGCCATGATTAAATTACTTTATTCTCTTTATAAGAACAAGATCGTAGGAGGAGAATGTTCGTGTGAATGCAGAACAATCTTCTGCAGCAACCGAAATATAATGCTGTTCAGTAGTTCTTCTAAGGAGACTGCAAGTATTCATAAATAGCTGAAGAACATATCTGAGTCGCCCTCCTGTTGTTGATAAAAAAAGAAGTTTTTCTTTGTTTCACGAAATTTGTTGTTATGACGTAACCATTGTTTTACTTTCCTTCTTTTGTGCTTGACGAATACCAGAAAGCTGGCCCATACGAAACACAATGACAGACGCACTCGTTGTCGTCTGTTGCTGGAAGTGGCTTGGGATAGGAAGTCGCCCGGCTGTGTAGCAGAGCTTTTCAGTGTCTTAAGCGTCGACAGCAACAAGTTGCCGATGATAGTTGCTCTCGTGCGAAAGCAGCCTAACAGTGTTCCGTAGAACTGTTCAGAATTCGCGGCAGCTCATGACGTGGCCCTTGTTCATTCTCGTCTCGCAGTCTGTTGCCGATGATCGTTTAGTGGATTCTCTGACGTTATTGTAGCACGAATGTTTACCATTGAGAGATTCGGTCTACATTGTGGTGGTGGGCTGGAACAGCTCGCCGCGCTAACGCCCTGGTCGTTATTGCTGTTGTTCGTCCATGTTGCCTGCAACAGTCGTTCGTTGAAGCACGGGAATCCAAGATACGTGTAGTGGAAGGGTTTCTTTTTTTCTTATCAAAACCTTCATGTTTGTGAATCTCGAAGGTTTCCCTCAGCAAAAGGGCGTCCACAACTCTTTTTTGACAGCGACTACCTGTGTGTCCGCAAATTTAATTACGTGACTTACCTCAAGCAGTATAGGCAATTTTTCCACTTGTTCAAACCCGCAACACCGTTCTTGTTGGATGATCTTGGTCTTAATGAATCGACGGATCATTCCAATACTGACTTTTCCACATGTACACGGTATGTGGTACACCCCTGATATTGCGACCTGAGATACTCTATGCTCTTCTTGGTGGCTCTGTAAATAGTCTTTACGGCTCTTTTGTGCAATGTCTCTCACATTTGGGATGTACGGCAGAAATGCCGTGCTCGACCCTTCTTCATCTGATGTGTCTCTTCAGTGGTGTTGGGTTTCGTGACTCTTCTCATATCGCTAGTGTAGTACCGACTGTTCTTCAGGAGGCACTCTATGTGCCACCTCTCGCGCATCTGAGATACTGTGGCTCGCGTATCCATCGCACATGCGTTAAGAGGCTACTAACCATTCTTATTTTCTGGCTCGGGTGATGACTTGAAAGTCATACACGCAATGGCCCAGGTGGCCACCATTCCCGGTCACTGGCGATAGTTGTTGATCCTTTTCCTCTTCCATAGTTAATTTAATGCTGGCATGGAGACTGTTCAGGCCTCTTAGGAAGTCATTGAGCCGTTCCTAACCACAGCTCCACATCACGAAGGTGTCAACTTCATCTGTATCACAATTTACAATGTACCTGAAGTCCGTGCCACTCTTTCGAAACGCTCAATGAAGTCGGTGGCAAGGATTACACTAAATGGACTATACACGTTGTCGACTTCAGCTGTTGGCGGAAATCGCCATTCCAAATTAAGTAACTCGTGGTAAGCCAAACATGAATCAACTTGATGATATCCCGTGGGAAAAAAGGAACCAATATGCCTCAGAGAGGTTTGTTTTGCTGTGTCTTACGGCTGGGTTAACACAAACACAGTTCATCACACGATACAAAGCTCTTGATGGTGTTTCGCCGGTTTAGGAAGAAGTTGGCGCTGCAAGAACACATCTACTTCAGTCTGGGACAAGTATATTTATATTTCGTCTCTATACCTCATTTTTACGCCGGCACGAAACCTCGAGGAGAGAGGGCCAAGTACGTGTGTTTGTCTAAGAGGCGAAATTTCCCGCAGCACCGATGGAGGAAGGAAGGAAGGAAGGAAGGAAGGAGGGAGGGAGGCAGGGAGGAATGCGACGTTTCCGATCGGGCTACGCGCACGGAATAACAGAGCGCCAGCTAGCTGGCATTTTGTGCATTTCCCGGCAAAGGCGGAGACAAAGTTGGGCGGCCCTGTAATTTCATCAATATTAAATTTCCGACAAGTTCCCGGCCGATCGGCGCTGCTCTCTCTCGTATCGCGAGGCGTGCCCCTGCTGCTGGGCGGGAGGCGGCGCGGCCGTTCCTTCTTATTCCGCAAATGGATAAAGCGGTAACTGCGCCGGCCATTTGTCATAGTTAAGCCCGCCGGGCGGCCTCATCTCGCGGCCTCGCCGCTGTGTATTACGGCCGGCTTATCAAGCTTTATGCCGCGGTTCGCTCCTTTCCGACCTGAGCGAGCGGGCGTGCCGCGTGCGTCGGCGGCTGCCGCTTCCCCCCGTGCCTGCGCGCTCTCCCGCGCTCTGTTGCCACGGCAACGAGAGTCCTCGATTTACTGCCGCATACCTTAGGGGACGTTTGTTATATTACCGCATATGGCGCATATCCTTGAAGGAGCATTCTCTCGGATGGAAGTGGATCCACACCGTATTAGGATGTTCTTACATTGTTACTTGACGCTAACTACCGAAACTATGAAAGTTAAGTACGGAAAATACGAGCTGACAGAATATCGGCCCAGCTTTGGGATTCGATTCAGACATTCCTAGGAAGCAGAACACAAAATGTCGTTGGTAACAGAGAGAAATCTTCAGACCTAAAAGCAGCTTCGGAAGCATACAGAGGTAGTGTTACAGGACTATTACTGGTCACAATATGCACACATGACCTCGTGGATAACGTCTGATGTTTCGTGTGGCTGTTCCTGGATGATGTAGTTGAATATACACTGCGCAACAAGATTAAATGATCGCTCTGTCGAAAGCCCATAACTGTTTTCCATTTCGCCGTATAAGTTTAAAACTTGGTTCGAAGGTGCCTACAACATTCCTCTGTAGCGGGGCAACAGCGTGGCGCCCTGCGACGTCACTATGGACTGGGCAAACCGCACTTAAAGATGTTCAAAGGGTTGCGTAACCCTCAGGTGCTAAAGCAACAGCGAGGCTGAATGTGTGTCGAAGACTTTGACAGGTACATTTGTAGTGTGCTCAACAAAGGCGTGTGGATGGCACCAATGGTGTTGCCAGACTGGGGGGTCTTAGAGGGACACTTTGACTTTTTATTCAGCTACAACTTAATAATCCACACCTCCGTGATCACGACACAGGAGGACGCCAAAAAGGAAAGATGAAAAATTATAATGACGCTTTTATGCTTTGGGTCACTTTCAGATTACATCGAATGGTTTTGAAGGGATCCTAATGGTTCCACACTGAATACCAGAGCAACAATTGAGGTCTCACTAAAGTCCAAACGGGTCATATCACGTTTAATGGGGTTGCAGCCCCATGATGTCCTTAGAGTAGGGTAGAAACGCCCAGTGGTTGGTTCAAGAGTCGATGTTGTAAAGAGCGTCGTACTGTTGGTCATCGCATTGCGAACTGTCGTTTTCGACCAATAAATGTGTGGTAATAAACGACCCAAGGGCAGTAGTGGTTTCATTAACGCCCTTTATGCCTCCCCCACATCATGTCGATTCTGAACGGCAGTGTGTCTGAGATGTTTCCTTCGTACACCTATAAGAAATCATCGTGATTTCAACGCCTGTGTCGCCGTTCTGGCCTCTGTCGTAGACGCGTCGAAAGAAGGGGTGAACTGTGGGTAGGAGGGGATCTGACGACTTTCCCATCGTGTGGCACGTTCACTGTAGCGTTAGGCAGAATTTTGGTAAAATTTGGTGCCACTGTGATATCAGTAACTCGCGTTATTGCTCACATGAACTTTTGGACTGTGGCCTTTTTTTCATAGTTATCGACACCTCGATGTTGGAAGCATCACCGAGTCCGAGGGTGACGTCACAGGGTACCTCGATTTTGCACCGTTGCGGAGGAAGGTTATAGGCACCTTTGAGCCAAATTTCAAAGATGCGTAGGAATGGAAGACAGTTAAGGAGTTTCGAAAAAAGTGATATTTTTAATATTGTTCCACAGTGTCGCGAAATCACAATGCGAGTAAGTTGTAGCGAAAAGATCGGCGCTTTGTGTACGGATTGCAAGCTGATCCTCAACATAAACAATTTGAACGTTTTGCGCGTAAATAAGAGGAAATTCCACTGTTGTACGAGTAGATGAATTCCGAACAGCAGTGGAAGTAGCCTCATCCATTAAATATCTGAGAGTATAAATATAGAACAAGTGAAATGGGAACGACCACACGAAATTAATCGCAGGAAAGGGAGACGCCCAGTTGAGTCTCATTAGAATAATCCTCAGGTGGCGTAGTCCACCCAAAGAGAAGATACTCTGCAAAACTCTCAGTCGACTGATACTTTATTGCTCGTCACTCTGAAACCCTTACCAGAAAGGACTTACAGAGGAAACAGAGAAGATGCAAAGAAGGGCAGCGCGTTTCGTTGCAGGTTCCTGTAGTAAGCGCGAAAGAGTCACGGATATGCTCAGCCAACTCCAGTAGCAGACGCTGCAATGCGGTTTACTCATAAGACTCCCGAAAGCTTTCTTTCTTAGAAGAGTAAACTAGTATATGATCATGGAGGTAAAATTAGAGAGACTCGAGCTCATCATACTTTGTACGTACCGTTCGAGAGAAGGCAGAAGTGATAGCTGTCTCTGCCACTTACCACAAGGGGGCTTGCCGAGTGCAGATGTAGTGATCCAAGGTCTACTGCTGCCGAAGTAAACGAACGAAAAAAAAAATTCATGGCACCCTTATGAATTGCTTTAACTGTACCCTCTTCTTTTAAAATTAGAAACCCCCTTCTCAGTACTTAGTAAACCACAGGAAACCGCTATGTAGAGACAGCTGTGTAATGGAGATAAAACAAACATCTTATTCACAGTGCAGGTTCAGAAGAGTTCTCTGTGTCTCCAATTGCGAGTCGGAAAGTGCGGCTTGTTTATGCTCTTCAATCTATCAACACTACTTCAAGAGAGATATCAAGCTTCCATCATTTCGCCTACGATTATCGGCCATTTCGTTTGAGGTGTGCTCACTTTTTGTACAATTTCTTCCATAGTACTACCTGCTATTGAAAATGTCTGGATTAATGTGCTTATTTATTAACGTACTCAACACTGACAAAAATGACCTATTTACTATCTTACCCTCCCCAATACTTGCCATAAATATTACCCCACACACCTTAACTGTAACGACCCTACTACACCAGATTTCGTCACACACAATTTTTGCACTCTTTAAGAGGGTATAAGTGCAAATATTTTTATGTGTGGTACCTTAATAGGTACACTATCAATGAGTTAGTTGTTTCATCTCTGCGTCATACAGTCTTCCCAAAACACGCAAAAAACCTTACGCCCTGATGTTTTCTGCACGATCATACTGCACCACTAAGCGGACTACGCCTGTCAGTATAGACTAATGGTTTTGTGTCGATGTGTTAACACTTCAACATCTGACCTGCTGCCCAGGGGAAAATAAGCATTAATGACTTGCTCTTGCCACATGTACTTTGAGACACTAACAACCTAAAAACAATATAACTTGTTATGGCTATAATTATTAATCTGTAAATGATGTTCGTATTGATGTAATGCTGTTCAGTTCAACATCCTCCGTGATCAATAGGAACAACTGCATTGATACCTTATTGTCGGAACGACTGACTCAGCATATAGAAAAATCAAAAGAACCTTGTGTGAAATTAAAAGCAGGGCGGTAACATTAAGGGTGCAATAGGGATTCCACTGTTAAATGCAGATTAAAGACCAGATGTGTGGAAAGAGTACTCTGAAGGCCTCTATGAGGGAGAGGACTCGTCTGATGACGTGATAGAAGAAGAAACAGGAGTCAGTATAAAAGAGACAGGGGGCCCAGTATTAGAATCAAGCTTTAAAAGAGCTTTGTAAGACTTAAGACTTAATGAGGCAGAAGGGGTAGATAACATTCCATGATTCTAAAATCATTGGGGGAAGTGGTAAAAAAATGACTGTCTCATTGGTGTGCAGAATGTATGAGTCTGGAAATATACCAACTGGCTTTCGAAAAAAATCATCCACACAATTCCGAAGACTGCAAGAGCCAAGTGCGAGGATTATCGCACTATCTGATAAACAGCCCATGCATCCAAGTTTCTAACTAGAATAACATACAGAAGAATGGAAAAGAAAATGGAGAATGTGTTAGATAATCAGTTTGTTTTTAGGAAAGGTGATGGCTCCAGGGAGGCAGTTCTGACGTTTCGATGGTAAAGAAAGCAAGACTGAAGAAAAATCAAGACAGGTTAATAGGATTTGTCGACTTATAAAAAGCGTTCAACAATGTCAAATGGTGAAAGGTGACGAAATTCGAGTAAAATAAGGGTAAGTCATAGAGAAAGATGGTTAAAATACAAGATGTACAAGAGAAAGAGGCAACAAAAAGAGTGGAAGACCAAGAATAAAGTTCCTGGATTGAAAAGGGTGTAAGACAGTGATGTAGTCTTTCGTCACTACTGTTCAATCAGTACATCGAAGAAGCAATGATGGGAATAAAAGAAAGATTCAAGAGTAAATTAAAATTCAAAGTGAAAGGATATCAATGATAAGATTCACCGATGACAATGCTATTCTCAATGAAAGTGAAGAGCAATTTCAGGAGCTGCTGAATGGAATGAGCAGTCTAATGAGTACAGAATATGGACTACGTTACGTCTGCCACAGGCGGCCCCTGCCAGGCAGACTACACTCAAGACGCCCCTGTGTACCATATAACATACACAAGCACTTGCAGGCGCAACCAAGAGGAAAACAATTCTTCAAAGTAAACAGAACTTGCTAGAGACTAATGCGAACCTTTTTCTGCAGAGGTCGCCTCACAGACACAGGGAAAGGTGGAGCACTCCGCCGACCTCCGCCGGCTTTATAAGACCAGCACAGCAGCAGTACAGCCAGTTCCTCGCAGAGCTAGGAACAGCTCCGACGGACACCACCGATGCTCTTCATGAATAGTTGTCTACACGTTATTTGTTTTCTTTGTGTGTATAGTGATTGTTCGAGAAGTGTAGTTCAGTTTCATTAAACGACATTATACTGAGTGTTCTACAATACTGAGTATTTTTCAAACTGAGAGTAAATAGAAAGAAGATGAAAGTAATGTGAAGAAGCAGGAATGAGAACAGTGAGAAACTGAACCTTAGGATTTGTGATCACGAAGTAGATGAAGTTAAGGAATTCTGCTAACTAAAGCAACAAAATAATCCATGATGGATGGTGTAAGGAGGACATAAAAAGCAGATTAACACTGGCAGAAAGGGCGTTCCTGGCCAAGAGAAGCTTACTTGTATCAAAGACAGGCTTTAACTTCAGGAAGAAATTTCTGAGAATGTATGTTTGGAGCACAACGTTCTATGGTAGTAATATACGGAGTATGGAGAGTGGGAAAACAGTAAAAGAAGAGAATCGATGCATTTAGGATGTGGTGCTACAGAAGAAAGTTGAAAATTAGGTGGACTGATAAGGTAAGGAATGAGGAGATTCTCCTCAGAATCGGCGAGGAAAGGAACGTATGGAAAACACTGACAAGAAGAAGGGACAGGATGGTAGGAAATCTGTTAAGACATCACGAAAGAGCTTCGATGGTACTGAAGAGGAAGACAGGAGACATAAACTGGAATACATCTAGCAAATAATTCAGGACGTAGGTTGCAAGTTGTACTCTGAATTGAAGAGGTTGGCACAGGAGAGGAAGTCATACAGGCAGCATCAAACAAGTCAGCAGACTGATGACTTTAAAAAAAAATACTTGTCATACTCTGTAAAGCCTACGATACCAATTATAAATACTCACTTACAGCAGTGATTTTAATTATTCACCTACGGCACTTGCGATAGTTACTCAGTCGGTTTCTGCTGTTGATGATTGCTGAAGGTTGTGACGTTGCATCTGGTTGATTACGTGTTCTTCATTGTGGGTTTTGGCCTCTATTTCTCCCTGCTTTCTTGTTTGTTGCAGCGACTGCATCCTGAGATTTTATACAGTGAATATTAGTAATCGTATCATTTACAAAATTAACTGGCTTGGAACAAGAAAGTGGTATGCCACACTTTCCTCTTAACTGAGTTAGTGGCGCGCGGAGTGGCTGTTCGGTCTGAAGCGCCATGACAGGGATTGCGTGGCCCCTTCCGCTGGAGTTTCGAGTCCTCCCTCGGGCATGGGTGTGTGTGTTGCTCTTAGCATAAGTTAGTTTAAGTTAGCTTCAGTAGTGTATAAGTCTAGGGACCCATGTGCTCAGCAGTTTGGTCTCTTAGGAATTCACAAACAAACTGAGTTAGTAATTTCTTCATCGTCGATAGGTGCAGCACTATCTAATATCTTCGTTAGTTTCTCATATTGGGCTACAGATAGCAGCATAGGCACTCAAGCTTCTTATTGCTTGAATATTGCAGCAAGAGTAAGCAAAGCCACACAGTTTCACAAGATGACGTCTCCTGATTGTGGGAGTGGGAAGACATCAGTATGGAAAAAGCTTTATATTTCAGGAACATCTAGTGATTCGGAAACTGTTCCCTTAGATTCTGAAAATGAATATATTCCTCGCACATCTGAAGAACAGTCTTCTGAGAAAGAGTCATCTGTGGTATGTATTACATTTTCTTTGATATTGTGGCATAGCACTGCACTGCAGAAATATTTGCCCAGTTAATGTTGCATTGTGTGCTATAAACAAAATAATTTATCTCGCCTTTATGGAACGTGTAGGTAATATCTTCAGTACTTTAGGGGGTGCATATTTGTATATTAAGCTTATACAGCATAGTAGATTAAACATAGGATTTGTAATCCTTGAATAAGTAGCGTAGTATTCTGCAGTGGGCATAGCACTACACTGCGGAATTTTTTCCTATGTATTTATACTTTCTCAAAATCAAGATTTAATTGGTATGCAACAATAATAACCACATCCAGATTGTTCACAGGCTGCTTTACTTACTAAGTAAACTGACACAAAATCATCATGAAATATAACAACATTTAAAAACTGTTATTCTGTACCGTTTAACCTATATTTTTGTGGCCTTGTTATAGAGGATGAAACTACCATTGGACCAACAATCACGACACCTATGAAGATTAAGAAAGCTCTTTGGAGAAACAGAAATGTAAATAGTACCCAAAAAATTAAGAGGCAAATAAGAAGAAACAAAGGTTCTCTCCACGTCAGTGACAGTACAAAAAACAATTATTCGCCAAAGGAGCTGGGACCTAACTGTAAATGCAAAAAGCAGTGCTGGGTATTAACAGAAGATAAAGCTTACACAATTTTCAATTCTTTTTGGAATGTGTCTGATTTCAACACACAAAATGAGTACTTGTTTTCTTGCATTAAGGCAAACGCAATTACAAGGAAGAACGTTAAAAGTGTAAACATGCCGATGAATCTAGAAGAAGCTTTACATATTCGTATTCGGTAAAAATTTCAGGAAAATGTGTAGATATTTCTTGTGATTAGTTTTTGTCTTTTCATGAGCGTCACAAAACAGAGGACGTCTTAGAAATATTCAGAAAATGGTAATAACAAGTTCTGTGTAAACAGATGGCAGAGGAAAGCATTCATACAGGTCAGACAAGTACTCTGACAAGCGTGTGAAGAATGTTGGGACCCACGTTCGCCTTATTCCGAAATACCAGTCACGGTATTCAAGAAGCCAAAAACCCAATAAAGTTTATCTGATCTATGACTTAACCATACAGTCTTCTTACATAGACTATTACGTACCTTGGTGCAATGAAACCATCAGTGCCGACATTTACAGACGTATATTTAGTACAGAGTTCAACACTGTATTTAAGATTCTCCAATCGGATACGCGCAGTACGCGTGATAAATTAACCATACCAAAAGAAAATGCCAGTACTACATTAAATGAGCTTGAACTTCGAATGCTCGAAGCAGGCAACAAGGCACATTTACTCACAGCAGAGGGAATGAAGAATCTCGGACAATGCCGAGCTGAAGAAGCGAAGGAAAACGCTGATTTCCATGTGATAACCATGGATCTTCAGCAAGCGCTACCTACTCCTACGAGGTGCAACAATACAGTAATGAGACTGATGTGAAAAAAAAATGTTGCTTACCGTTTTAGTCAAGTGTAGTGTTGTCTCCTTCAAAGTAGTTCCCTTCTGATGCACACACTTTTTCCAGCGCTTCTGCCATTGATGGTAACATTTCTGGAACTCATTTTCTGTAATATCCTCCAAGACCCTAGCTTTCTGGACATATTGTGTTGTTTGAAAATGGTGTCCTTGGCCACCGTTTTGACTCTTGGATATAGAAAAAAATCGCACGGGGCGATATCTGGTGAATAAGGTGGCTGTGGTAGTACTGAAATTTATTTTGAGGTTAAAAATTGCTGACAGAGCAGTGTGGGATGGTGCATTATCGTGATGTAGAAATCAATTATCAGCAATGTTGTCACGGACACGAAGAATTCTTTTACGAAGTCTTTCTAAAGTTTCTTTGCAGTAATATTGGTTAACTGTTTGTCCAGGAGGCACCCACTCTTTATGAACAATTCCCTTGGAATCAAAGAAGCACACAAGCATGCATTTCACTTTTGACTTTGACAAGCGAGCTTTGTTTTGGTCTGGGTGATCCCTTTGAGCACCATTACGAACTTTGGCTTTTTGTCTCTGGATCGCACTGAAAAAAGCTAACTTTAATCACCAGTGATAACACGGCTCAACAATTCTGGATTGATTTCCGTTTGCTCTAATAGATCGGCTGCCACATTGTTCCGTGTTTCTCGCTGTTGTGGTATGAGATTTTTGGGGACCATTTCTGCACAAATCTTTCTCATAATGAGGTCTTCAGTTATTTTTAGATGAACCGTTTCTAGATTGATGTTCAGTTCTTCTGCAATCATTTTCACGGATAATCTTCGATCAGATCGTACGAGTTCACGCACCCTGGCCAAGTTGACATATGTCTGTGAGGTTGATGGTCGCCCACTGCGGTCTTCATCTTCAATATTCGTTCTGCCTTCACTAAACATTTTATGCTAACGAAAAACTTGATCTCTTGACATAACCTCCTCTCCTAAGGCCTTCTGAAGCTTACTGTAAGTTGTCGTCGCGTTTTCACCAAATTTAATGCAAAAAGAAGTATCATATGTTGCGCAATATTATGCGGTTCCATTTCCGTGACGAGACACACAAACATGTGTTAACTTATTACAACACAACTCACGACTGACCTGTTGCATCGATGTGCTGCAGTTTATACACCAAGGTCAAAGATATTGAGCCTACGCAAGCCTGCAGCGTTGCCCATCTTGCAAAGAAAATCAATCTCATTACTTTATTGTCACACCTCGTATGTTGACAACTGGATCAGCGTTCTACAAAAGCAAATTGTGGACTTTTAATTTCAATGTCAATGACTGTGCTAAATAGGAGTGGTACATGTTCCTGTGAACTGAGACAGTGGCAAAGCGAGGTAGTGACAAAGTTGTTAGCTGTATTTACAAATCAGAAATGCTAACAACGCAAAAAATGTTGTGTTCTCAGAAAACTGCGCGGGGCAGAATAAGAATTGGCACCATCTAATAATCAGTGGTCAATTTGGTTATGTGGAGCACAGCTTTCTTATCTCTAGTCACACTTTTCATCCTACAGACGGGTATTTTTCTAGAATCAGGAAGTTCAAGAAAGCTCACTATGGAAATGTGTATACCACTAATGAGTGGAAAGATATTATTTCGAAAAGCTGAAAAAAGAAATCATTCAAAGTCACCACTATGGAAAAGAAGATGTTTTTAATGCAACTGGCTGCTTTTTGAACAAAATATGGAAGAGGACAGCTGCTGATGACAAAATGCCTTTTAAGTTCGCCAACGTTCAAAGTTTCAGATTCCTGAGTGGAACACTAGGAACAATGTATGTGAAATGTACTAAGCTTGGTAAAGCAGCTCCAATCACAACTGCGAATCGAGGATGGTCAGCAGATGTTCGGTTCATTAAGAAATGCAGGCAACCTATTCCAGTTGTCTCAAAAAAGTTCAAAGATCTGCAAGCTCTACTCCAGTTCGCCCCTCCAGTGCACCTTTCATTTTATAATAGTATTAAGTGCAAAGAGATAGGAAGCGAAGAAAGAGGAGATGATTATGACTGTCGTCTTAATGTTGAGTGAACAGTTTGTACTTATCATTGAGAAAGAAAATTTTTCATTTGCTCGACGTTTGTTTCATATATCACATTAAAATACACTTTTATTACATATTGCCAAATATTTAGTATGTAATAGATAGTAATTAATAAATATCTTTATTTGCTGAGATATCGTGCCAAGTTTTGAGGCAAGAAAATGCTTTGCCACCATTATTCGTGCATGCCTCCATTTAACTACCATTTGCGTAAAGTTTTTAAGATATAAATGCCGTTATACAAACTGAAAACATGCACTATCTGACGCAAAGCAACACAAGTAAACGCACTTAGAGTAAAATACAAAAATATTATTAATAGAATTTTTCGAAACTTTAAAATGCAATTTTCTCGGAAAGAGAAAAGTGTGCCATAGCAATATTTTGCTTTCTTTCTCATTTAGTCCCTTATAAACTGATAGTAGTACTTTGACTTCTGTGTCGCAGTCGTATCCAAAGACTGAAATAGTTGAGTCGTTTTTCAACACCTGTAGTTGTTACGCGAAGATGCTAAGCTTTTCAGTCCTGTTAAGTGGCAACAAATGGAAGTCTCCCACAGTACTGGTCGTTTAAGATAGCTTGTCTGTGAACGCCTAAAAAAGTGGTAGCACTTTTCAAGAAGTTTACTTGGCCCTAACAAAAAAAAAAAAACACAAAACTGTTACTTGGATAAAAATTGTAGTACTGTAGGAGTGTTTCTTGTTGAACATTTTAATATACAGTTAGCCACATTAGTTCTCATATTGACGTTTTTACAAATTTTTGCGAAAATGAGAAAATTATATGTTCGATTTGCCGCTCAATACTTCGAATCTACTCATTGACTAACTATCTTACTTAGATGTTTGAAATTTACGTATACATTAACAACATTTACATGTAAAAAGTGACAAGTTTTTATTCTAGATATAGTTACATCTGATAATCAAAATTAAGGTTTCTTGTCTGTAAGTAATCAGTATGTATTTTTCTTCCTGTTGGTAGTACGTTAGCTTCTGCAGTCTAATTTTTTCCTAATAGTATCCTGAAACATTTCAAAAATTTTAAAACCTCTAGCTCAACTACATTTTTTGTGCATAAAATAAGCATACCAGAAAAACTGATTCTCAGGAAATTCAGTTCAAAGTTATATTTGATCTATCTTTGTTGTTCCTAATACTTTTTAGCTACATAATCTTGTTTGTTTACATATTTCCCATCTTTTCTGTTCCTTTCTTTGTTTCTCCTTGTTATTCTGGCCTCTTTAGTTGCTTCAAGGACCCACTTGTCTGCTTTGGCCGCCCTCATGGACTCAGTTGCTCCAGTGATTGCCTCATATTGAACCTAGAGTATATTTATAGCACCAGTACCAAAACACTTTTTTGGAAGCATAATAATTTTCGAAAATGACAAAATAACAAAAACTCAAACAATACAAATGTTTATAAGCAAAACAATGTTCTAAAACCAAAGACACACAAGGAAAAACACAAGACCGTCACAAAGCGTATCTTTAACAGGGCTGATAGCTCGAGAAACGGTTGTTTAGTGTGTCTTCCTCGAATGGGAGTATAATGAGATTTGACGTATGAAAGCAACCGAAACAAGGGTGTGACCGTACACGAAGAGAAATCGGTTTATGAATCACTTCTCAATGGCCCAATTCAATTCTTTTAATATAAAATTCTAAGCACAAATTTAAGAATAATTTTTAAAACATATTCACAAGCAAGTGATCTTAAAGTTTGTACCTCATTAGTTTGCTGTCGGACTTGTTGGGCACCGAATACTAGATAATGGCAGCACTGGAGGGCAGACTTGAGCCTAACATGCTTCACAATATTAAAGTCTCCAACCGTCCATCTAGTGACACGGGCCATGTCAAAATACCTACAGCGCCTGCATACCATTCCCTAAAAATAAAAATGCTGTAAAGGTCTCTCGAAATTATACGCAGTTTAAATGAAATGCGAATTTATTGCTTTGCAAGAAAAATGTCCCTACACTGCCTAATGAGAATTCGCTTCACAATTGCACGCATACGGTTTTGCAGATCTCTTTGAATTAGCTGGTGCTCTTACGTTCGATGCAGTCGCCATCATACACTCAATATTCTTGCATCAAATCTGAAATTAGTTTTAATCCACAATTATTAAATTTTCGTGGTCGATTCTGCAGTTCACGCTTGAATCCAGTCCATTCCGTAAGCTGATTCAGGCTTTCTCGCCGCAGTTAATACAAAAATGACATTAATCCGTAAATACAAAAGTTCTCACAAAACTCGCTCACGGTACACCGCAGGCTTTCTCAGACGAGGTTGATTCAGTCCCACGCACCAAAGAAGGCAGGCACCAAAACCGCACCTCTTTCGTAATATGGGACATCCCTGTGCCGTTTGTGCTGCCCCGCCCTGACAGGGCTAAGTAAGGGTAGATTCATTGTGTTACCTACGGGATTAACATCTGTACAGTTACACGTGTCCTTAGGATAATTTAGGTTAAGTAGTGTGTAAGCTTAGGGACTGATGACCTTAGCAGTTAAGTCCCATAAGATTTCACACACATCTGAACATTTAATCATCCGAGTGGATGAGTAGACACAATTTATTATTTGACACGTGTATCTAAGTAAGTAAGTCTATCACGTTGCAAAAGCGGATGGAGGCGTGCTCCGTGAAAATCGTTAATAACTTGTTTAATACTGTGTTGTTAATTTAACAATAAGTCGCAGAATGACCGCAGCAAGTTCATCGGTTTTGTAGTATGTTATATCTCTGTGCAATTAGCTTTAAATCTGACTGGTACTCACTATTTAAGTGTCTAACTTGGATTCAGTAGTGTGACGTCACAGATAGTATTTAAGGGCGAGCGAAAGACGCGTGGTCTTTTGTCAATGTCTTTTGCGCATTTGTTGGTCGTTATTGGCGAGTCTGCCATTTGACCATGCAGCCGAGCAGCCCAGCAACCACTTGAGTTACGTACTCTGACTTTTCGTTGAATTTGGAATGATTTTGTGAGTGCGATTTAAATACTTTTTCTCACTTTTCAGTTGATTTGAAATAATTGTGTGAGCGTGAATGACTGACTGTAAAGTTTTACTAGATCCCTTGACATCCCTCCAGTTACGTATGCCCGCTATCTGGGCCTAGTGTAGCCTGCCTGCAGGCACCTAGGATTCCTTTACGAGTTGCCTCTGTACGTATACATAAGTGTCAACAAACATGGGCGAGTGAGACCAAAGAAGTTGCCGATCTGGGTGGTCTTAGAGGAACTCTTTGTTGTTTCGCTCATTCGTGTGTCAATGTCGCACTCCCTTGCGGTAACGCCACAGCAGGGTGCAAAAAGAAAGGATGAAAAAGCATACAAACCTTTTTCTTCTCCAGTTTACGTTCGTATATATCGAATGGTTTTGAACGTTCCCTAGCGGTTCCACCTTGTATGCCACAACAACAGTTGCTGTCACAATGCGCTCCAAATGGGTGAGATAACGTTCAGTGGGGTTGCAGCAACGTGACTTCCTTAGAAAAGCGTTGAATGGGCCAGGGTAGTCAGCGGTGGCGAAATTTTTCAAGAAGGTCGCCCTGTTGCTCATTGCACTGCGAGCTGTTGTTTTCGACAGCGAAATGTGTGCGAATCAACATCTCAAGGAAATGGGTGGTTTCATTGACACCCTTTATGCCATCCTCTGAGGCCTTTCCGCGTCAGTTCTGAGCGGCGGTGTGTCTGACATGTTTTCATTGGTCACCCATAAGAAAACAGTGAGATCTGAACGCTGGGTTTCGCGGTTATGATCTCCACCACAGAGGCGCCAAGAGAAGGCTGAAACGTGGGTAAGAGGGAGTGTGCTGACCCCTAGTCGTGTAACACTCCATGGTGGCGTTGGACAGCTTACACTTCACATGAACTTCTGTGTTCTGACTTTTACTTCCTTTGCCTTGCCGAACCCGAGCGCTCATGTACCATTACAGAGCAAGTTTTTGGCATTTTTGTTCGAAATTTATAACTTATACGTCGCAATCGGAGTCTAAAAACGCAACTTTAATTGTGTTGCAAAGTGTAGTTTCCATCCCCAGATCTGAAAGAACAGGCAAAAACAGAAAATTGTTTAGATGAGACTGACTCAGGAATAGACATCTTTCAAGGTAAAGTAACGAACAAAAAGTAATGACATGCCAATCACAGTAAAGACTGTGATATCATATAAGGAAGAAAACTCAACTATTAGATGAACGTCAATCAGAATCAGTTTAATGGCATTACAAAAACAGACAAGTAATAAACATGAAAGACGACGTATAGCCTGCGATAAGGTTAGACCACGTCGTTTGCATATCATATAAGGAAGAAAACTCAACTATTAGATGAACGTCAATCAGAATCAGTTTAATGGCATTACAAAAACAGACAAGTAATAAACATGAAAGACATACCATTCTCATATTACAGACAACTTCAATAAAGCGCTGACTATAACAACGAGATAAAAACAGTGATTTTAAACGTATAGGCGTGAAAGAGAAGAAATAATTTCAATACAAATAATAAAACAGCATAAAAATTTGGAAATTTGTGGTAACATCCTGTGGGACCAAACTGCTGAGGTCATCAGTCCCTAAGCTTACACACTACTTAATCTAACTTAAACTAACGTACGCTAAGGATAACAAACACACCCATGCCCGAGGGAGGACACGAACCTCCGATGAGAGTAGCCGCGCGGGCCGTGACAAAGCGCCTTAGACCGCACCACTAGCCCGCGCGCCAAACAGCCTAATAGTCATATGTTGCGATAGGCAGACCATATCGATACTAGTAAATAAAGAAACAAACCGTACTTATAAAACTGACATTGAGTAAAAAATTTTCTTACACTTCATCGTTACGAGGTGTAACTTGTTGAAGGTGTGAAGAAAACGTACAGGTATGTGAAGTAGGTCAAATTCATATCTGACCTATTCGAATCCATAACTAGACCAACAGCTGTGTGTGACTGCGAAGTCTTATCAAGAGTTCCTAAATAAGTCAGAAGGTGACAGGCAATTACACACAGTTACAAAACGTATTGCATAAAAGAAGTACAATCGTAAAAATAAAGACTAAAAGTAAAGGTTAAGTACAAGAACAAAGGGGAAAACACCTCTGATTATCTAATGTCGAAATCGTAGTGATGAATTCATGATCATTTATGAGAGAACAGTTGCTAACAGAAGGCGATATATTTAACTGATATTAAAAGGCAAAGAGGACAATATGAATACTAACGTATGGGTACAGAATAAAAGATATTAAGAACAAGCAGCCAAAATAACAAATAGAAGTTGGAAGATTGCCAACGTTCATGTGATTGCAGCGGAGACCGACGTAGAGGACGTGTTAGCAGACCGCTTCAGGAAGACTGTAGTGTAGCTCATATTCGTCAGGGACCACACATTGCAAATATATCTCCAGTACAAGCTAACTACGTACAATTAAAGAAGTTCATCGAAAATATTGCAGAAATAGTCCTGATTAAATTCTCATTGTTCTTATAACGGATATTCAGGATTTTTTCCCCTTCCAATAACTCAAGCATCCATCCTTTGGACGCTCTGCGTCACCTCGATGCCATGCCCAATATCCTGCACTGTATGTCCCTCTGCAGCAATGTGTACGCCAATGCCCATTTTATTCTGAGCATAAATATATTCCCCAAAACCAGTATCAAAAGAACGATGCAACTGACCAATATAAAAATGAACACAGTAATTTTCTTTAGTTTTATACACTCTTCATTTATTAAACTTATTTCGTTTAGGAGCAATTCGGTGCTGAACTCGAACTTTAAGTGTGTCAGTTGTTCGGGAACCATGCTTAACGTTACTTTTACGAAAGTACTGTTCAGTCTTATGTGAGACACGACCGTTTTAGTGCATGGCTACAAATTTAATTTTAAGCATGTGGTTATTATTGTTACGTAAAACGCTAACGGCATTGGATGAAAGATTCTTTTGTTAAAGTTTATTGCAAATATTGGTAACATCGGTTGTGTTATACACTCTTGCCACTACAATCAGTTTTAAGATAGCAATCTCTTTGTCGATTTCGTCTTGTAAGCGCAGCCGTAAAAGGCGATAGATCATGAAACTTAAAAAAAAGCTTTTATTATAACAATGTAAATGAAACAAATATACTGTTATAACAATGTGAATGAAACAAATATACATTAATTATAACAACATTACTTCTTGGTTTCCTAAAAATCCCGAACATATGCTGTTATTTTCTCTAGAAATATCCAGATCTATGCGATTAAAAGAACTATTGTATTCTTGATCCAAAGAGAAACTAATTTTTGGGTGCATTATTAATGCCTCATCCATTACCTTTAACCAGAATGAGCCCATTTATTAGCGATAAATTTTCCCCTAAAATTCAAAGTAGTTGTATGTTAGCGACAAGTGGAGTATGTCAGTTTATTGACTTCAATTGTGCTAAGCTTCCTATGTGACAGCATGTTATTCTTAATAATTTGTGTCCATTTTTTTATAGCGACATTGGTGTACAAATTGGCAATGTCTAAGGATGCTAACTTCACATAACCCAGTATTTTAATGTCAGTCAAAATTTTTGTAAGTTCATAACTATTATTTACACTGAAATAATGCTGAAAGATATAGGCTTCTTTTACTTTCTTATTCAGCACTTTGTTCAGATCATAATTTGGAAGAATAATATTATTAACAATGTGCCTAATTGAGTTTTCTTTTTTATGTATTTTAATTTGGGATCTGAACTGTGGAACGCTGGGACATATCATTACGACACAGTTCTTTTCGTTGTCTCTAAAAAGGGAAATGGTGTTATCAGTTTTTGTTTTCAGCGTATTACGAAAAAATTTGTTAGGATCCGTTTCATTCTTGACGATGCAATATAAGCTAAAAGGGATTGTTTTATTAATTTAGTCGTCATCATGGCACTGGTATTGTCGTTATCTTCCTCAGCAACGATAGCCTTCTCTGTTTCAAGTTTTTCTTTAAAGTTCTTACTGTTTGAATGTCTTTACTAAGTGAAGTATTAGGTTTATGTTAAATAGTTAAACATTTTTTAGTTTCAACAGCAGTATTTATAGTATTAAATTTATCCATCTTAGCTACTTCAGTAGCAATTTTTGTTTTGGCAGTTATTTCTTTGATTATGTTCGGTTTATACTCGGGACAGCCATTAAACTCTAGACTGTTATTTAACAATTCTTGTTCTTCATTAGAAAAAGGGGTGTATTTCCTGAATTTCTTTTTCACTTGTTTCCTTACGTTCCTTACGCAGATCAGAAATTTTCGTCTCATCCTATTTGTGAATGGGTTCAAAATGCCTAGTCAAATGCCACTTAATGATGTGTTTGACACAGTTATGTTGAGTAGGTGACTACATTTTAACTAAATGGGACTATTTGCACAGCCTCTCTAGTGAGCAAATGTTTCACTTCATATGACTCACATACCTGCAGTTTCAATCACTGCAGCTCACTTTTAACTATAACAGATTGAAATAATGAGGGTTTATTGGCACTCCTAATTCTAGCGTACTTTAGAATAATGCCTAAATCCATAAGCTTCTGATTAAAAACAATTTTTGATTGTTCTTTTGCTGTTCTGTGCCGTTTTTGAAGGGTTTAGTCACATATCCAGTTTCCTGACAAGGCAATATCTGACACTGTCAGGAACAATCTAGAGAATTTTCAGATTCTTCAAAGTTTATAGAAAATCTTTTAATTTATAGACTGCCAAGAATATACAACATTAAATTTGATGCGTAGTTTCGGTTATTTATACAATCAGCCTCAGATATGAAAGAAGCAGAAACTGAAAATTGCTATAGGTGAGACTAATTAAATTGACTTCAGGAATGTACCTATTTCACGGTATGTTTCTTTATTTACTATACTGTGTACGTTGATTCAATGTCTTTTTCTATAACTGGTATTTTCGTTACATTATGCTGAAATACGTATTTTCGTGAAGTCTGTTAAAGTCAGTGTCACCTAACACAATTGTCTTTTTCTGCATCTGAGGATGACTGTATGAACATATAAAACTAGTTATTAAATTTAATGTTATATGTTGTTAGCGATGTAGATAATTTAAAAAAAAGATAGTAGAAAGATTTTTTTAAAAACTTACTGAAAGTTTTAAGATTGCGTTCTCCATTTCCTCATAATGTCTGGTATTACTAGAGACAGGAAATGTTGCTAAAGTTTTACAAGACTACTTGAGCTGGCTACTAGTTGCAGTTTCTGCACATCGTTCTTCCAAAAGTTCTGGAGGATGTTATAAGCATCGTACCAGATGGACGCTAAACCCTATCCTTCGTTCCTGGAGGATATTCCACTGACACGGCTACGGGACGCGTGACTCGTTGTTGATGGAACCTCTGCACACTAACCCAAGCACGTCATATATAAATATCAGACTGGTTGCTGTGAAATCGAATTTAACACATATCAGCTAGTGAGTCTGTTTCTCATGTCAGACAGTATGGTTGTTAGGTATGGCAGGTCGCTAAAGAGTCTTCTAAAAGTAAGGAAACAGCACACTTCTTACACTGGCGTGCACTTTCACTGTTCGTTCTTCTGCGACTACAGCTCGTCATCTGGTGTGATTGGGTTAGTATCGTGCGGTGGCTCGCTATTTGAATAAACGTTATCACAGGCGACCGACTAGACGCAACGGACTGGTTGCATAGCCAGCGCGATTTCCGCATCTCACGCCTGCCGAATTCTGGTTGCGGGACAGGTGAAAGGGTTAGTGTGCTCCTAACGGTATAATAACAGGGAACATCTGTGGAACGCATTAGTGTCTGCAGCTATTACCACCCCGTGCCATGCCATAGATTTTCCAACGGCTGCGACAGTCAGGGTGTCGAAAAACTGAATTGTTTATCTGAATATATAAACGTCACATTGAAAATCTGCGGGACACATTAAACGCTAAACGTATAGAGCAGAACGGAAAATTACATCGCATACCGGAGAGTCGATGTAGGACTGTTTACAATGAACACAGATGATTCGACACTTTCTACTTATACATGCCTAATAGCTATACATGCTTAATAGGAGTGATGCGGTTCTTACGTTCCTGATGAAACTCTATACGGGAAGGCACAGGGTGGATTGCATAGTTAGAAAGCACTGAACAACTCAGACGTAAGAGAAAACGACAACGCTGCTGGATACTAGGAGCAAGTTTGCGAAGCAAATGAAACGTTTTGGGCACAATCCAAGACAAGTAAAAATAGTTTTGTAAGGAGGAATCATCTACCTGAGACGGTGCGAAGTTCTGCTGCAAATGTCGCACAAACGATCGATGAAGTGACCCAGTAAGTCTCGTCGCTTAAAATACAATGTCCTGCCGGCACAGTGCTTGGGTTCTGAGGCAGAAATAAAAAGAATGAGAGAACACGACCGCTGAGAGAAATATTGTGTTATACTCAACTACGGTACAGAGAGCCCTTGTCGAAATCCGTATACAAGCAATTGACAAAGCTGGGATAAGTTGAACATTTTAAGATTTCACTACACAGACGGCGGTTCTGAAGTACTACTTTCGTAGAAAAAGTTGGGACTGCACTATGATGATCCTCTACTGCTGCTAACTGAGCTACTCGACTAGTGGGGAAGAACTATTTAGAGCTACAGTCGGGCGCTCTCTTATCCTCAATTTCACGTGAACCGTTGCGCCGCTGGCGCCTCAGCTCAGGGGGCGTGGCGCACGCGAGAACAGTGTTTGGCCGGCGCCGGTCACTGTCTCTGCCGCTGTCGGATAACAGCGGAAACACTTGCGCCAAACTCTGCACGTGGAACTATTACCGCCTGTGTGCTATCGACTGGCTTTTTTATTTTTTTTTGGTCATCAGTCTTCTGACTGGTTTGATGCGGCCCGCCACGAATTCCTCTCCTGTGCTAACCTCTTCACATCACAGTATCACTTGCTACCTACGTCCTCAATTATTTGCTGGATGTAATCCAATCTCTGTCTTCCTCTACAGTTTTTGCCCTTACAGCCCCCTCTAGTACCATGGAAGTCATTACCTCATGTCTTAACAGAAGTCGTATCATCCTGTCCCTTCTCCTTAACAGTGTTTTCCACATATTCCTTTCCTCTCCGATCCTGCGCAGAACCTCCTTATTCCTTACCTTATCAGTCCACCTAATTTTCAACATTCGTCTGTAGCACCACATCTCAATTTCTTCGATTCTCTTCTGTTCCGGTTATCCCACAGTCCATGTTTCACTACCATACAATGCTGTACTCCAGACGTACATTCTCAGAAATTTCTTCCCCAAATTAAGGCCGATATATTTTATTAGTAGACTTCTCTTGGCCAGGAATGCCCTTTTTGCCGTTGCTAGTCTGCTTTTGATGTACTCCTTGCTCCGTCCGTCATTGGGTGTTTTACTGTCTAGATAGCAGAATTCCTTAACTTCATCTACTTCGTGACCATCAATCCTGATGTTAAGCTTCTCGCTGTTCTCATTTCTACTACTTCTCATTACTTTTGTCTTTCTTCAACTTACTCTCAATCCATACTCTGTACTCATTAGACTGTTCATTCCGTTCACCAGATCACGTAATTCTTCTTCACTTTCACTCAGGATAGCAATGTCATCAGCGAATCGTATCATTGATATCCTTTCACCTTGAATTTTAATTCCAGTCCTGAAACTTTATTTTATTTCCAACATACCTTCCTCGATGTACAGATTAAACAGTAGGGGCGAAAGGCTACATCCACAACGTCAGAATTGAATTGCCCCTCTCGTGCCTTTACTTTTCCTAAAGCCATACTGATCGCCATCTAGCGCATCCTCAATTTTCTTTTCCATTCTTCTGTATTCTTGTAAGCAACTTAGATGCATGAGCTGTTAAGCTGATAGTGCGATATTTCTCGCACTTGTCAGCTCTTATTCTACACACCAACGCGAATAGTCGTTTTGTTGCCACTTCCCCCAATGATTTTAGAATTTCTGAAGGAATGTTATCTATCCCTTCTGCCTTATTTGCTCTTAAGTCCTCCAAAGCTCTTTTAAATTCTGATTCTAGTATTGGATCCTTCAATGTATTCTTTCCATCTATCCGCTCTCTCCTCTGCATTTAGCAAGTGGAATTCTCGTTGAATTCTTAATGTTATCACCCTTGCTTTTAATGTCACCGAAGGTTGTTTTGTCTTCCCTGTATGCTGAGTCTGTCCTTCCCAAAATCATTTCTTTTTCGATGTCTTCACATTTTTCCTGCAGCCATTTCGTCTTAGCTTCCCTGGTCTTTCTATTTATTTCGTTCCTCAACGACTTGTATTTCTCTATACTTGAGCTTCCCGTAACATTTTTGTACTTGCTCCTGTCATCGATCAATTGAAGTATTTCTTCTGTTACCCATGGTTTCTTAGCAGTCACCTTCTTTGTACTTATGTTTTCCTTCCCAACTTATGTGATGGCCCTTTTTAAAGATGTTCATTCTTCTTCAACTGTACTGCCTACTGAGCTATTACTTATCGCTGTATCTATGCCTTAGAGAACTTCAACTGTATATCGTCATTCCTTAGTACTTCTGTATCTCACTTCATTGCGTATTGGTTCTTCCTGACTAATGACTTAAACTTCAGCCTACTCTTCATCACTACTACAATCCAGTATCTGATTTCGGAATCTCTGTCTGACCATGATATAATCTAACTGAAAACTTCCCGTATCACCCGGCCATTTTCAAGTATACCTCCTCCTCTTGTGATTCTTGAACAGAGTATTGGCTATTACTAGCTGAAACTTGTTACAGAACTCAATTAGTCTTTCTCTTCTTATTCCTTGTCCGAAGCCCATATTCTCCTGTAACCTTTCCTTCTACTCCTTTCTCTACAACTGCATTCCAGTCCCCCATGGCTATTAGCTTTTTATCCCCTTTTACATACTGCATTATCCTTTCAATATCCTCATACACTTTCTCTATCTCTTCATCTTCAGCTTGCGACGTCGGCATGTGTAGCTGAAGTGTCGTTGTCGGTGTTGGTTTGCTGTCGATTCTGATAAGAACAACCCCGTCACTTAACTGTTTACAGTAATACACTCTCTGCTCTACCTTCCCATTCATAACGAATCCTACTCCCGTTATACCATTTTCTGCTGCTATTGATATTAGCCTATACTTCTGTGACCAGAAATCCTTGTCTTCCTTCCACTTCACTTCACTGACCGCTACTATATCTAGATTGAGCCTTTGCATTACACTTTTCAGATTTTCTAATTTCCCTACCACGTTCAAGCTTCTGAAATTCCACGCCCCGACTCGTAGAACGTTATACTTCCGTTGATTATTCAATATTTTTCTCATGGTAACCTCCCCCTTGGCAGTCCCCTCCCGGAAATCCGAATGGGGGACTATTCCGGGATTTTTTTGCCAATGGAGAGATCTTCATGACACTTCTACAATTACAAGCCAAATGTCCTGTGGGTACACGCTACGTGTATTTATTGCAGTGGTTTCCATTGCCTTCTGCATCCTCATGCCGTTGATCATTGGTGAGTCTTCCACCTTTAGAGGCAGTTTCCCATCCCTAGGACAAGAGAGTGCCCTGAACTTCTGTCCGCTCCTCCGCTCTCTTTGACAAGGCCGTTGACAGAATGAGGGTGACTTCTTATGCCAGAAGTCTTCGGCACGATTCGAAGCCCGGACCGAAAACTTTTTGATTATGAATCAAAGACGCTACCCACCTTTTTTTTTGCATTTTGTTCGTTGTTGATCTTTGTGTTTGTTCGTTGCGGACGTCACATGACACCCGGCCAAATTCGTTTGTTGATCCTTCCACTCAGATTTTTTATTACAGAGGCCAACCAGCTCTCTGACCGAACACGCTGAGCTACCGTGCTGGAGTTAAGTTGTAACCAACCAATGCCGAATCCACTGTACCCACGGAACGCGTGGGAATGAAACAACCTCGTTGTCAAAAACTGCAGTATTCTACAGATCGTTATTAGAACAACCAAGTTCACAAGCAGTACAACGGTAGTGACGGAGCATCAAAATTATACGGGCACGTGAGAATATAACCAGAAGAATTTCAGTCCAAGCCGACTCCGATAATACGCAATGTTCGTCATACAAAATCACGGGATAACCTTAGTGCTTAGTCGGTAAGCAGTACCTTCACTGAGCACGACGATGGCGCTGGTGCCGAGTGAAACAGACGCTCTCGTTTCGACCTCACGCCGGTGGCGCCGAAAACGATTTCTGCGGTCGTGGTGGCAGCGTACGTGGGGGCGACGCGTAACAAGATACCGTCAAATGGTTCGCACTACGCGTCACGTCACGATTCGCGTTGCTCAAGCAATGTTTTATTTCCCAACAACTGTAATCGTTCTTACTCTAAAATATGCTGGCGTTACGGCTTGGACAGGGGCGTATTACATCCTCCCTATTCTTAAACATTGGTATACAATTCATAAGTGCTAAAGTATTACATTCCTAGCACATTCGATTCTTCTTGCGCTCCATTTTTCTAAAGGGTTTGTGTTTCAGTTTAGCACGGTTACAAAATGACAGCGCGTATCCGTCACAAAAGCATCTGCCTACTTTGATCATGTTTATCCGTCACAGGAACCAACGACGGCTGACATCCGTCTGGTACCAGTCTAGCACTTCCTTCTTCACTTCTCCTCGTGAACGGAGGCGTCTCTTTAGACTTGTTTGTCCCCTCCCTCTGATCTCGGGCATGCTTAGCGACGAGAGGAAAGGAACACAGTACACCCCGGCTGAATGTTGCTCGCCTATTTACAGAAGCCGTGAGAGAGTATTGCGTTCAGCGGGGCAGTGGGCTCAGCGGGCGAGGCCGCTTCCGCATTTCTATATGGCGCCCTGCGCCGCGCGGGCCGGCAGCGGCTGCACCGTGTTTACCTCCCCCGGCCTGCAAAGTTGCGCGCTCCGCTGTTTTATTGCGTCTGCATCCCGGCCCTTATTGCGTCATCCGGCTCCGCCGCGCCGCAGCGCAGCCTGTATCGGATACGGAAACGTCCCACAACGCCTGAAGCCGCTCCGGTCGGCATTCAGGCTGGATATGAAAGCAGGTGCTTGTATCCCGCAGCCGCCTAGTTCTGTGCCTCTCACGACGATACGTGTACTTCCCCAGTGCCTAGGAAATTCTGAATTAGGATGTATACTTTCTGATCCAGGTGCAAGTATCTGTGGGTGGCCAATGACATCATAGTCGGAAAATCCAGTCGAACAGCTCCTGAACTGTTAAGTAGCGTAATTCTTCTAATTTCCTGCACTTCGACATTTCGCTTCGGCAGAAGATACAATCTGCATCAGCACTGTCCTGATGAAGCGTCTCAGCCGGCCGGAACAGCACGGGCGCGGTTCTGAACTGAAGCGCCTAGAACCGCTCGGCCGCAGAGGCCGGCCATGTTGCTTCGGCAAAGGTTGACGTACCGGTTATTATGTAGGTGGTCATGATGTTCTGGCTAATCAGTGTAAATTCATCTTCATTTTTATGAACGTATAAAAGCAGTTTTGTTTGTGTGCACCACTGCCATGGTCAATTTAAAGAAAGTCATCATTTCCACCAGGATGTTTCCTTACAATAAATACTTCAGCAAGCGCTACTGGCCATTTTCGACTCCTAGCTTATTTTCTACTGGAACGCATAGAACACAATACAGGTAAAAATACAATAGTCTCTATAACCTAAATGGATGTAGGGATTTAACAAATACACTCTAAGAAAAAATCAGTGACGTACCCGAACGAATTATACGAATGAGACGGAAATCAGTAAATGTAGCGTACACGTACAGACCTACAAATAATCACAAATTGTGAAAAATCTGATTTACTCAAGAGAGCCGGCCGGAGTGGCCGAGCGGTTGTACGCGCTACAGTCTGGAACCGCGCGACCGCTACGGTCGCAGGTTCGAATCCTGCCTCGGGCATGGATGTGTGTGATGTCCTTAGGTTAGTTAGGTTGAAGTAGTTCTAAGTTGTAGGGGAATGATGACCTCAGAGTTAAGGCCCATAGTGCTCAGAGCCATTTGAACCATTTCAAAGCGTCTCTGTTTTACAATGACGTCACAAAAGTCATAGGATACCTCCCAATGTCGTTCGGATCTAATTCTGTCCGGCGTAGTGCAGCCACTCCATGTGGCATGGAATCAACGTGTCGATGTATGTCCACCGCAGAAATATTGAACCATATTGCCTCTATAGCCGTCCATAATTGCTAAAATGTCGCAGGTGCAGGAATTTGTGCGCGAACTGCACTCTCGATTATGTCCCACAAATGTTCGGTGAGATTCATGTCGGGTGATTTGGGTGGCCAAATCATTCCCTCGTAATGTCGAGAATGTTCTTCAAACCAATCATGAAAAATTGTGGCCCGGTGACATGAATGGGTGCAAATGGTCTCTAAACAGCCGAACATCCAGAGGACTCCGTTCATTCCATGCAAACACAGCCCGCACCGTTACGGAGCCACGACCAGTTTGCGCAGTGCATTGTTGACAACTTGGACCTATGGCTTCGTGGGGTCAGCGCCACTACCGAACCCTACCATTAACTCTTACCAACTGAAATCTGGGCACGTCGGACCAGACCACGGTTTTCCGGTCGTCTGTGACCCCGGAGAGGCGCTACAGGCGATGTCGTGCTGTTAGTAAAGCCACTCTGCTGGCAAAGCCCATTAAGGACAAAGTTTCGCTGCGCTGTCATAAAGAATACATTCGTCGTACGACCCACATTGATTTCTGCGTATTTTCCGCGTAGTGTTGCTTGTGTGTTGGCACTGACGACTCTACGCAAACGCCGCTGCTCTCGGTCGTTAAGTGAAGGCCGTCGGCCACTGCATTGTCTGTTGAGAGGCAATGTCTGAGGTTTGGTATCCTCGGCACACTCTTGACACTGTGGATCTCGGAATGCTCTAGCTCCTAACTATTTTCAAAATGGAATGTCCCATTCGTCTACCTCCAACTACCATTCCGCCATCAAAATCTGTTAATTCCCGTCGTACGGCCATAATCAACTTTTTCACATGAATCACCTGAGTACAAATGACAGCTCCTCCAATGCATCTTTTATAACTCGTGTTTGCGACACTACCACTATCTGTATAAATGCATATCGCTATCCCATGACTTTTGTCACCTCAATATGTAAGGTAAAGTATTGCACCTACCAGTGATCTGGACGACGTATCGTTTCTTGCCTGTCCATTGAGCAATTCCTTAATAACCATCCACGAGCAACAAGATATTTTGAGATTCGTGCAGAGAGTTCTGTTTTAGAAATGGGTGCGCTGAACATTAATGTTTTACGCCATGAATTTTAAAAGGAAGCGCTTGTGATGAAACGACTAAATGAAGTCAGTAACAAACATTTAAATATACTCACTTTTAGAACGTGAAGACACAACGTACTCGTACATTTTATTCGTATATCTGTAAATTTCAGTTCTTAGTGGAATTTGAGATATTTGAAACTAGACGTCGATATTTTGTTAATGTAACAAGTAACTTCATCTGTTAGAAGCGTAAAGAAATATTTGAATAACTGTTTTCATTTTCCTGTATGATGAAACTCATGATTAATTCCTCAAAAAGATGAATAATGTAGACATTATTAAATATGTAGTGAAAGCAAAGGGATGCACACGGGAAATTTACCCAGAACATAGCAATGTATGGGAATATTAAAAGGAGAGGCTGACTATGGAATTTCTGATGTGGCGTTGGCATCAAATGAACAATAAAGGACATGAAGTTTATCAGCCACTAAAGCACAACCACGACGACAAATGACCCTCTCCTTTGTAAAGAGCAGTTCCCCAAACAATAAGAATCTTTTTATTATTATCAATGTAGGCTCTGTCGGACATTAAAATCAGTAAAATGGATCTGTGTATTTGACTATTTTTCCAACCCACTTTCATAAAACATTTGGCAATGAGTGAAATACGACGAACTAGCTTGTCGTAGCAGTAAACTGACAGAATCAAAACTGCACAGTATTGCTCGTGCAAATAACTGCTTGCTTAATTCATAATTAATATTTTAGTTATATGTGTGACTTATGATTTATAAGTTACTCTATAATCCATTGCAGCATATGCAATACCGCCGGCCGCGGTGGCCGACAGGTTCTAAGCGCTACAGTCTGTAACAGCGCGACCGCTACGGTCGCAGGTTCGAATCCTGCCTCGGGCATGGATGTGTATGACGTCCTTAGGTTAGTTAGGTTTAAGTAGTTCTAAGTTCTAGGGGACTGATAACCTCAGATGTTAAGTCCCATAGTGCTCAGAGCCATTTGAACCATTATGCAATATCGTTTGGAGACTTTCGCCAACACTCCAGTGTTTTCGAAGTTTTGTTCATTACTGATTTCAAAATTGTCAGTACATGCGCAAGAAACAGTATTTTTCCATGTACTTGAAATTTAGTTATAGCACGTTGAAGGGTAGTTCGATATCCACTTTCATATTATGGCATAAGTCGGTAATACTAAATTATGAAATCCCGACAGCCGCATTATACACTCCAAACACGATATTTAAATCTTTGAATGGCGATCGGTTGAATCAGGAAAATTCCCTTAGGTGCTCAGTTTTTCTCTGTCTTCAGTATCTGCCTACTAAATACTATCTCTGTGCACAACTCATTATGTGCTATTCCGAAGACACTGAAGAAGATTAGGAATGACTAAGTTATTCCGTTGGCGCTCTGAAGGCCTTCAGCAAGTAGATAGCAAATAGACCCGGCTGATGAAATGGTACGAAACATGACCTACTCCCTGCTAACGTTATTAAAAGAAGGGGAAGAAGGTAGTATTCTTCTGGGAACCAGAGCGCACGCTGTGAAGTTGAAACGTACAAGTTAATTAGAAACCAATGAAGGCTGTGTCACGTAGTTGAAGATTAAAAATTATAATTCCACAACGGATTGCAAATCGATTTTGAGGTAGGAGCTGATGCAGCACTGGGAGGAAGGTCGACTGAAGGTGGGGGCCGCAGATGGTGAAAACAAAAATCTGGTCATGGTGATCATTTTTACAGAGACATGATGAAGTCGCACTAATCCACTGAGGCTGTGTTCTCCAGCGGGAAGACGCAGTGTGCTACATGTACCTTTGTAAGACGCTACGTTTTAATGAAGAACATTATTTATTTTTTTAAGGGGGTGATAGTAACATTAATTAATATCACAGTTCGGTGACATTTCATCGTACCTGATTTGACTATATTTGTGCGAGCGTTACTTCGTTACTTTTCTCTTGTGAGACTTACTTAGGTCTGGGTGTTGTGTGATGTCCTTAGGTTAGTTAGGTTTAAGTAGTTCTAAGTTCTAGGGGACTGATGACCATAGATGTTAAGTCCCATAGTGCTCAGAGCCATTTGAACCAATCTTACTTAGGTTCAAATGGCTCTGAGCACTATGGGACTTAAATTCTGAGGTCATCAGTCCCTTAGAACTTAGAACAACTTAAACCTAACTAACCTAAGGACATCACACACATCCAGGCCCGAGGCAGGATTCGAACCTGCGACCGTAGCGGTCACGCGGTTCCAGACTGTAGCGCCTAGAACCGCTCGGCCACCCCGGCCGGCACTTAGTTAGGAGTTGGGTTTATTCGACTGGAGGAATATCACTCGATGAGTAAAATCAAGATGAAATTGGTAACACAACATCTTAGATGTCACAGAGAGCAAAGGAGCTCAATTACAGATTAACAATATATACACATAAGAAGACGTCATCCACACAGCGAGTGAAGTGGCTCAGTGATTACGACATTGGATTCCTATTCTGGAGGAATAACTAGGCAAAACAAAAAAAAAAAAATGGTTCAAATGGCTCTGAGCACTATGGGACGTAACTACTGTGGTCATCAGTCCCCTAGAACTTAGAACTACTTAAGTCTAACTAACCTAAGGACATCACACACATCCATGCCCGAGGCAGGATTCGAACCTGCGACCGTAGCAGTCCCGCGGTTCCGGACTGAGCGCCTAGAACCGCTAGACCACCGCGGCCGGCTTAGGCAAAACACCTTACATGGCTGGACATTGTATTCACAACGGCTACTTATTGTTACGGCCCGCAATACTGTTATGTACCTAATGATGGCGGCGACCTTGAAAATTCCGGAGCGGCACAAAGTCAACCGACTTCCACGCACCACCAGCAGCCAGGATAAACTGTGTGAACTGTAGGTTTCAGTAAATAGCTTAAAGCAAATACCGTAATTTTTTTAAGGACATATATAATTTCGTTATTAAATATTTCCTAACCCGACCACATGCTTCGTCTCTAATGGTCTCATCGTCGGCAAGACGTTAAGCCCTAATCTCCCAGCTATGGAACGTAATTGCCAAATTGTGATGACTCGTATCACCATTCCTTAGCCGTTCTAATGGTTCCCTTTCTGTCAACAAATGTACCGTATTGTTTTTATATTTGTAGGCGATTTCTCAATAGTTTTTTTGTGTGCTTATGTTACTTTGTATCAATTTTCTCTAACCGCCCCCTCGGCACTTCGAAGTGGTCAAAAGAAAATTATTACGAGGAAATAGCGGAATGATGGAATCCAACTATCGCATGTCTTAGCACAAACTCGCTTTGATCTTGGGAGACTGCGGCGTGAAGGGGACAATTACATGCCGATCGCAGTACTCACGCTACGGGCTCCTTTGTGTGGGCGAAACAATACCTGCGCGGACCGACAATAACATGATCGGGTAGGGGCTTAATGCTCACTTCCGGACGCCGCTGCTGCCGCAGCGAGATCAAAGGCGGCCATTGTTTCGCCGCCGTCCAGGGACTCAGAACATCCTCCCGGTACGAGGCGGCCGCAATTAAAGGGGAGGCGAAATTAACGGTGGAGATCACGCCGCGGCCCGGCGATTCCTTTATTATGCTCCGCCGTTGTGTTCTTTCATTTGCGCCCCTCCTCTTGTTCGCGTTTTGTTTTTGTATTTTATTTACAGCTGTAGCCTCGCAGCCCGGCGCGCGGAAAAAGGCTACACGGTTCCGGCCGTACAGTAGCAGCGGCGGCGGCGGCGGCGGCGCAGCAGCCAGGGGCCGTGGTGCGGGGAGCAGCGCCGAAACAACTTCGCGGAAGTTGGCGGTTCATTATACTTTTTGTGGCTAGTGCCGCTTCGCGTTTCAGCTCATTGCAATCCCCGCATAATATTAAACGCGGCCAGCAGAGAGGAGTAGCTAGCAGAGAGGGGCGCGCACTGCGCCGAGGTGGCCGGTGCGTGTGGCGACTGCACTGCGTGTGACAGCAAGGGGCGCCGTGCGACCTACTCCACTGCCGCGTAACCAGCCGCTGTGCCGAGAGAGACAAAGCAGAGGGCACAGCCATACGGCAGCAGTAACCGAGACTGCTATGATTTTCGTGCAGCAATAAACAGTGTACATCTAATACAATTTGACAAATGAGTCTTGCAGTATTACTCGACGAAACGAACAGTACATCCGACAGAAGAATGATATAATGTGGTCCTGTGACTATGGTCCGACTTAAATCAGCTGGCATTTCTCAGCGAGCGGGCTGTATTGCTCCCGGGAACGATACGCCAAAGCACCTACTCTGGCCCTTTCGACTGTCACTTTGTTGCTATTTCCACTGCCCAAACCATTGTGACTGACAGTTATCTAATATAAAACTCTGGCGAATGTGAATTCTCGAGTGCCCTGGAGAAAAAACATATCTCTGGCACGAATCAAAATTTAGAATCGTTTTAATACATGCTTAGAGATGCTATAGACCTCAGTACTCTATGTGAATTTAATAACTTAAGAGTCGAGGGGCATGAAAGGGAAGCAGTGGTTGGGAAGGGAGTGAGACAGGGTTGTAGCCTCTCCCCGATGAAATTCAATCTGTATTTTGAGCAAGCAGTAAAGGAAACAAAAGAAAAGTTCGGAGTAGGTATTAAAATCCATGGAGAAGAAATAAAAACTTTGAGGTTCGCC
Source organism: Schistocerca cancellata (assembly GCF_023864275.1). Taxonomy (NCBI): domain Eukaryota; kingdom Metazoa; phylum Arthropoda; class Insecta; order Orthoptera; family Acrididae; genus Schistocerca; species Schistocerca cancellata. Next base: position 723,683,562 of record NC_064626.1, on the reverse strand, counting down.
GATGACATTGTAACTATGTCAGAGACAGCAAAGGACTTGGAAGAACAGTTGAGCGGAATGGACAGTGTCTTGAAAGGAGGGTATAAGATGAACATCAACAAAAGCAAAATTCGATTAGGAAATGAGTCACTTAAAGCAGTTTTGCTATTTGGGAAGCAAAATAACTGATGATGGTCGAAGTAGAGAGGATATAAAATGTAGACTGGCAAGGGCAAGGAAAGCGTTTCTGAAGAAGAGAAATTCGTTAACATCGAGTATAGATTTAAGTGTCAGGAAGTCGTTTCTGAAAGTATTTGTATGGAGTGTAGCCATGTATGGAAGTGAAACATGTACGATAAATAGTTCAGACAAGAAGAGAATAGAAACTTTCGAAATTTTGTGCTACAGAAGAATGCTGAAGATTAAATGTGTAGATTACATAACTAATGAGGAGGTATTGAATAGAATTGGGGAGGAGAGGAGTTTGTGGCACAACTTGACCAGAAGAAGGGATCGGTTGGTAGGACATGTTCTGAGGCATCAAGGGATCGCCAATTTAGTACTGGAGGGCAGCGTGGAGGGTAAAAATCGTAGAGGGAGACCAAGAGATGAATACACTAAGCAGATTCAGAAGGATGTAGGTTGCAGTAAGTACTGGGAGATGAAGAAGCTTGCACGGGATAGAGTAGCATGGAGAGCTGCATCGAACCAGTCTCAGGACTGAAGACCACAACAACAACAACGTGTATTTTCTTTGATGCAAAGACTTTAAACTTTTTAATTGTTCTGATTTAAATATTGACGGAATTGTAAAAATTAAGAGTCTTGTTGCATCTAGAGGATGTTGTCTCTAGGAACAAATGATGTATTTCATTAGTACTTCAGTGTAGTGACTACTTTTGGACTTACATGAAGGAATGCATACCAGAGACGTCCATAACAGTTTCCGACATTTCTACAGTTTTTGTTGTTATTACACATGAGATTCTGTTCTACACACTTAAGTACTATACACAGGGTCAACCATTGTAATACATAATGGGGAATAATTCGAATGGAGTTGAGATACAGCAAAATGTTGTAGATAAAAGTTGTAGGTGACAAAGAGGATATCGCATTGCTAGTAATGACTTAACATTGAACATGATTTTCACGTGATTAGGAGGTTAAAGCGAATTTTTAAATGGGAGCTCTAATATTTGATTCATGATTTCAAAAGTGCAGTAAATTTTTCGTATGAAATGATAAATTATTGAAGGTCATGACTAACTCAGTGAAGATCAAATACGCGAATAAATGTTTTAATTCTAGTAGGTATAACTTACAATAGAGGACGGATGCAGCAAAATACAATATTAGATACAAATTAGAAGGGGCATCCCGAGGTCTGAGAGGTGAGGGGACTCTTTTAACGACTTGTAAATCAATTATCTACATTTCATTTATGTTTTTTCTGTCTTGTATGCCGCAATAACATTTATACGTTGCGACGTATTTATTTTTGCCAATAAACACGTTAATTAAAGCTTAAAGTTAAATGCCCTAACTGCTCTTTCCAAATCCGACGTTAAAAATAGGGGTTTCCATGAAATCATGGTTATTGGTAATGATACATGACTTATGTATGCCCTTATGCCTCTTCCAGTCTGCATCTAACTTTGTATTTTGCTGTATACCTCCTCTGTTCGGATATAATCCCTACCAGAACTAAAAACGTATTTGCTTATTAGGCTTGACTGAGCCTTGCCATGACCTTGAATAATGCGTCATTTTATACATCAGTCACGTTCAAGGTCACGGACGTTAGTAGCAATACGTCACCCTCTTTGTCGCCTACAACTTTTACCTTAACATTTATTTCCCATTGTGGATTAAATTAGTTCACCTTGTATGCTAAAGGTTTTTGGATCTATTTTTAATGCTCCAGCTACAGAATTTTATGGTGAGTAAAATGCTATGAATTGTAGAACTATTAATGTAAAATGTGGACAGTTACGCCTTATTTCGTCGGTCGTCCACCATCCTGTACCTAAAAACAGAAGTAGATATTTTACGACAGAAGATGTCATATTAGGAAAGCACCAGAGTCTCGTTAATGTTTAATTTTACCTGTACTGAGAATGGGAATTTGTGTTCGTTTCCAGTACATTCATTTTAAAAGTGTATTTGATCTGCAGCGTTTATCATAATACTTGTGCTTATTTTGATTTGAGTTGCTGGCTATTAATGTTTAATAGAGCAAAAATAAACAGATAGACGACTAACGACTAAATACAATAACTGATATGATGTTCTCCATTCCAACTCTTTTACGTTTCAGTAGAATTTGTCAGTGTCGTCGTAACTGCCGCCTGCTTCACGTCTGCTGTGCAGCGAGCTACCTTAAATTAAGTATTAACTGTATTTTTCTTACTTGTCACTTCTTCTTCCGTGTGTATTTGCTTTTTGGAAGCTTTATTTTTCGAGTGCTCTTAATAGTGTTCCATAGATTTCGTGTTTGTTTTGAATACAGTAAGAGAGAGTCCCTGTAGTCAACCATAGTGCCAGTAGTGCTAGAGTTTGTTTTCAATACAGTCCAGAGACAGGTAGTGCTATTTTCATTGTTTTCTACAAGAAGTGGCTAGCAACCACAGTTTAGTGAATAAGCAGCCGCCGTTAGTGAATTAGCAGTCTAGTTAAAGGTTGATTAACTCTCTTCAGTAAATTGTTTCCTTAGGATGGATAGGATGTGTGACTGCTGTGTACGGACGCAGGAGGAGCTGGCCAATGTTCGCGAACAGCTGAGCGTGTTGATGGCCGCGGTCAGCCGTCTTCAGGCTGCTGCCTCGGAGTGTAGCGGCAGTGGGGAGTCTGGTGCGTCGCAAGGTACACCCCAGGTGTTACATGCTTCACCCACTGTCCCTGCTGTCGAGACATTTTCGCGGGTACCGGGCGCGGTTGGGCCACCCTCTCCCCAAGGGGAGTGGCGGGTTCAGCGGCGTTCGCGGCGCACGAGGCGGAAGGTCAATGTGGAGGCTGGCCGTGTGGCATCGCCCGCTCTGCCTGTGAGGGGACATGTGGCTGCTCCTTCAGCAAGGTCCGAGCAGGCACACGGGGGGAGGGGTTTATTAGTTATTGGGAGCTCCAACGTTAGGCGGGTGATGGAGCCCCTTAGGGAAATAGCGAGAAGGTCGGGGAAGAAGGCCAGTGTTCACTCTGTCTGCTTGCCGGGGGGTCTCATCCGAGATGTGGAGGAGGCCCTACCGGCGGCGATAGAGAGCACTGGGTGCACCCGACTGCAAATTGTTGCTCATGTCGGCACCAATGACTCCTGCCGTCTGGGTTCAGAGGTCATCCTCAGTTCGTACAGGCGGTTGGCGGAATTGGTGAAGGCGGAAAGCCTCGCTCGCGGGGTGGAATCAGAGCTAACAATTTGTAGTATCGTTCCCAGAACCGATCGCGGTCCTCTGGTTTGGAGCCGAGTGGAAGGCTTAAACCAGAGGCTCAGACTATTCTGCGGAGATCTGGGGTGCAAATTTCTCGACCTCCGCTATCGGGTGGAGAAATGTAGGGTCCCCATGAATAGGTCAGGCGTGCACTACACGCCGGAAGCGGCTACAAGGGTAGCGGAGTACGTGTGGAGTGCACATGGGGGTTTTTTTAGGTTAGAGAATCCCCTCCCTAGGCCCGACAAGACGCCTCCTGAGACGCGGCAAGATAGGAGTAGGCAAAATGCAACAGGGAATAACAATATTAATGTGCTAATAGTAAACTGCAGGAGCGTCTATAGAAAGGTCCCAGAACTGCTCTCATTAATAAACGATCACAACGCCCATATAGTACTAGGGACAGAAAGTTGGCTGAAACCAGACGTAAACAGTAACGAAATCCTAAACTCAGATTGGAATGTATACCGCAGAGACAGGCTGAACAGTGAAGGGGGAGGCGTGTTTATAGCGGTAAGAAGTGCAATAGTATCGAAGGAAATTGACGGAGATCCGAAATGTGAAATGATTTGGGTGAAGGTCGCGGTTAAAGCAGGCTCAGACATGGTAATTGGATGTCTCTATAGGCCCCCTGGCTCAGCAGCTGTTGTGGCTGAGCACCTGAAGGATAATTTGGAAAATATTTCGAGTAGATTTCCCCACCATGTTATAGTTCTGGGTGGAGATTTTAATTTGCCGGATATAGACTGGGAGACTCAGACGTTCATAACGGGTGGCAGGGACAAAGAATCCAGTGAAATTTTTTTAAGTGCTTTATCTGAAAACTACCTTGAGCAGTTAAACAGAGAACCGACTCGTGGCGATAACATATTAGACCTTCTGGTGACAAACAGACCCGAACTATTTGAAAAAGTTAACGCAGAACAGGGAATCAGTGATCATAAAGCGGTTACGGCATCGATGATTTCAGCCGTAAATAGGAATATTAAAAAGGGTAGGAAGATTTTTCTGTTTAGAAAAAGTGACAAAAAGCAGATTTCAGAGTACCTGTTGGCTCAACACAAAAGTTTTGTCTCAAGTACTGATAGTGTTGAGGATCAGTGGACAAAGTTCAAAACCATCGTACAATATGCGTTAGATGAGTATGTGCCAAGCAAGATCGTAAGGGATGGAAAAGAGCCACCGTGGTTCAACAACCGAGTTAGAAAACTGCTGCGGAAGCAAAGGGAACTTCACAGCAAACATAAACATAGCCAAAGCCTTGCAGACAAACAAAAATTACGCGAAGCGAAATGTAGTGTGAAGAGAGCTATGCGAGAGGCGTTCAATGAATTCGAAAGTAAAGTTCTATGTACTGACTTGGCAGAAAATCCTAAGAAATTTTGGTCTTATGTCAAAGCGGTAGGTGGATCAAAACAAAATGTCCAGACACTCTGTGACCAAAATGGTACTGAAACAGAGGATGACAGACTAAAGGCCGAAATACTAAATGTCTTTTTCCAAAGTTGTTTCACAGAGGAAGATTGCACTGTAGTTCCTTCTCTAGATCGTCGCACAGATGACAAAATGGTAGATATCGAAATAGACGACAGAGGGATAGAGAAACAATTAAAATCGCTCAAAAGAGGAAAGGCCTCTGGACCTGATGGGATACCAGTTCAATTTTACACAGAGTACGCGAAGGAACTTGCCCCCCTTCTTGCAGCGGTGTACCGTAGGTCTGTAGAAGAGCGTAGCGTTCCAAAGGATTGGAAAAGGGCACAGGTCATCCCCGTTTTCAAGAAGGGACGTCGAACAGATGTGCAGAACTATAGACCTATATCTCTAACGTCGATCAGTTGTAGAATTTTGGAACACGTATTGTGTTCGAGTATAATGACTTTTCTGGAGACTAGAAATCTACTCTGTAGGAATCAGCATGGGTTTCGAAAAAGACGGTCATGTGAAACCCAGCTCGCGCTATTCGTCCACGAGACTCAGAGGGCCATAGACACGGGTTCACAGGTAGATGCCGTGTTTCTTGACTTCCGCAAGGCGTTCGATACAGTTCCTCACAGTCGTTTATTGAACAAAGTAAGAGCATATGGACTATCAGACCAATTGTGTGATTGGATTGAGGAGTTCCTAGATAACAGGACGCAGCATGTTATTCTCAATGGAGAGAAGTCTTCCGAAGTAAGAGTAATTTCAGGTGTGCCGCAGGGGAGTGTCATAGGACCGTTGCTATTCACAATATACATAAATGACCTGGTGGATGACATCGGAAGTTCACTGAGGCTTTTTGCAGATGATGCTGTGGTGTATCGAGAGGTTGTAACAATGGAAAATTGTACTGAAATGCAGGAGGATCTGCAGCGAATTGACGCATGGTGCAGGGAATGGCAACTGAATCTCAATGTAGACAAGTGTAATGTGCTGCGAATACACAGAAAGATAAATCCTTTATCATTTAGCTACAAAATAGCAGGTCAGCAACTGGAAGCAGTTAATACCATAAATTATCTGGGAGTACGCATTAGGAGTGATTTAAAATGGAATGATCATATAATGTTGATTGTCGGTAAAGCAGATGCCAGACTGAGATTCATTGGAAGAATCCTAAGGAAATGCAATCCGAAAACAAAGGAAGTAGGTTACAGTACGCTTGTTCGCCCACTGCTTGAATACTGCTCAGCAGTGTGGGATCCGTACCAGATAGGTTTGATACAAGACATAGAGAAGATCCAACGGAGAGCAGCGCGCTTCGTTACAGGATCATTTAGTAATCGCGAAAGCGTTACGGAGATGATAGATTAACTCCAGTGGAAGACTCTGCAGGAGAGACGCTCAGTAGCTCGGTACGGGCTTTTGTCAAAGTTTCGAGAACATACCTTCACCGAAGAGTCAAGCAGTATATTGCTCCCTCCTACGTATATCTCGCGAAGAGACCATGAGGATAAAATCAGAGAGATTAGAGCCCACACAGAGGCATACCGACAATCCTTCTTTCCACGAACAATACGAGACTGGAATAGAAGGGAGAACCGATAGAGGTACTGAAGGTACCCTCCGCCACACACCGTCAGGTGGCTTGCGGAGTATGGATGTAGATGTAGATGTAGATATCTTGGAATATTAAATTTCTATTACAGCGCTAGTTAGAGGCGAAAGTATGACAAGTGTTCCTATGTGCAGTACTCTTCCTTATTGTTTTCCGAAGCTTGTACGTGGGAAACACGACACGATACACAACCTTGGAAATACGCACAGCCGAGCGAAGGAAACATTTCAGCCGCTTCAAAAATGTTAACTAAAAGCCGGCCCTAATTAAAATCAAGAACAGATTATTGATATACTTAGTGACACTACAGTAATTTATACTATACGTGAATACTAGGACTTAACGTCTTGTCGACGATGAAATCATTAGAAATTAATCACGCGGTCAGAGTTTTGTGTTTGTAGGAAATACGGTCATTGAACCGATTTTCTATTGCCTGGGAAAGTGTTGTGTCGTGGCGGCTGACTGCACACAGTACTTCTTACGACAACGTCGGAACTTTACAGAACCTCGAATCAAAACATCTTTTAGCCGTCTGAATTTACAATTATTACTCTATTGAGCAACCAGTTTCGGCGATATATTACGCCATCTTCAGACCTCCTGGCCGACGTGCAGGAAGATTCTCATCTCTGGTGCAGTTAAAATAATGGCCAGCTTACAATATTTGACACAACGATCTCTTAGATCATCTGTGACATCATGTGTGGCGGTCCGTGCTCTAAATATAACATCTTGAGGCACGTCTCTTATCTATAACATCACGACCTTGAAATACCAAGCCCCAACCATTTTCCTATGATATTACAAGCCAAGCCCCCTTGTCTATGATATCACAAGTCATGTTAACCTATCTATGACATCAAGAGCCAAACCCACCATTTATACTGTTTTTACCAACTATTAAAATGAAACTGCCAGTCTAAGGGCTCAAATGGTTCAAATGGCGCTGAGCACCATGGGACTTAACATCTGAGGTCATCAGTCCCCTAGAACGTAGAACTACATAAACCTAACTAACCTACGGACATCACACACATCCACGCCCGAGGCAGGATTCGAACCTGCGACCGTAGCGGTTGCGCGGTTCCAGACTGAAGCGCCTAGAACCGCTCGGCCACACCGTCCGGCGCCAGTCTAATCCCAGTACTTTACTGGTCATTAAAAAGTAACAGGCAGTCAGGAAGTTAGCCATGAGCTGCGATCAAGGCCATGTTCAAAAGTATGAAAACGCTCTCAATATTGCTCCTTGTTCAAAAGTATTCAATTATTTTTCAATAATATAGAAAGGTACTGAAAATATATTTTAAAGAACATAGTTCTTATGTAGGAAAATAACAACCTGTCATTATTATGAATAAACTGGAAGCAGTCTTGATCGCTTAACTTAACTCAGGCAGTACTCCACCACCCACAAACAAGACGATTGCCATGCGCCTTCGCCTCCGGCAGACATTCAAAGTCCGAATATGATCTGATAAAAAGATCGAAACCGGTCACCATTAAAAAAGTTAAGCGATCAAGACTGCTTCCAGTTTATTTATTGAAAATATAGGTGTAACGTAGCGCTAGTAATCTAACTTACAGGTTAAGTAGCACTGTCAGTGAGCTTAGTTCGATCAGTGTACTGTACTTGATGTACGGAACAATAAACTCTCAAATTATATCCAGCACACACACACACACACACACATACATACACACACATACACACACACACACACAGACACACACACACATGCACAAATGCATTCATAAATGGATATTTTTATACTACACAGAAATCTTTAAGTCAGATGCTTTTACTGCCTCGTCAGTAAATTTCGTCACGTTCTGTGTTAGACTCTATTTAAAAAGGTTTATGTCAAATTTTGTACCACCTCGTCAAGAAATTTACTCTTATATGCATGCCTACAGCAGCAAAAATATGATATGATTGTAGCTTATCATGTTTCCACCTATGTATTATTTATCAAAAATTCTGCTTCTTCAGTGGCTCTGCTAAAACAACATGCTAATCACGCTAAAATTTTAATCTACATTTAAATGAGAGTATGCACAAAAATGAACCTTACCAAGCAACATTTCACAGGGGAAGAAGTATTTAACACGCACAAAATGTTTATGTCAAGTGCCACAAAGTTATTTTAACATTTAAAATGTCCAATAAAATACCTAAATTATGTAACTTACAGTATTACTATGTTTAAAAGTTATGTCAAAAATAGATCAGCAACACACACAATCTTTATTACCATTGTCAACATTTTATTTTCACAACGAAAATATGTTACAGAATATGTATAGAGAGTTGGTATTTCTGTCATAAGCCTAATTGAAGTTATGTTATTGGTGGTACACTGATTCAGCTATCATCGTCTGAAGTTTTTCAGTAATGATTTATTCCTCCAAATATCAGTGTGGGGCGGTAGGAGAATATAATGGACATTATTGCCTGGGTAATATTGATTATTTATTCCATTTTATCTGGGAAATTCCTGTGGTAGCATTTTTATTCTCTGGTGTTTGTTTTATTACACTTTTGCACAACAAATCTGGTCACGAAAACTGAGAACGGCGGGGAGATGGTTTTGCTGACCACACACCCCACCATATCCGTCCAGTGACACCTTTAAGCTGAGGATGACACGGCGGTCCGGCAGTACCGTTGGATCTTGCGAGACCTGTTCAGATGGAGTTTAGTTTAGTTTTAGGACAACAAACCATACTACCTGTAAAATGATGTGTTTTGAGATGATGTTTAACACGTGTTGTACCTTTTAAATTACAAATGGTTCAAATGGCTCTGAGCGCTATGGGACTCAACATCTGAGGTCATCAGTCCCGTAGAACTTAAAACTACTTAAACCTAAGTAACCTAAGGACATCACACACATCCATGCCCGAGGCAGGATTCGAACCTGCGACTGAAGGGCCTAGAACCGCTCGGCCACCACGGCCGGCTTTAAATTATACTAAAATAACCATACGAATATGATATGCTTTGAGAAGGCTTTTAATTTGTTGTAACTTTTAAGTTACATATTTTTGTAAGGCACAAGAAGAACTTTGTAATGTCTGAAATAAGAAACGTAAAAACAGTCAAAGATAATGATAGAACAAACTTCCACACATAGAAGAAAGTTTATTTTGAAAATACTCTTTTTACACTGAAACGGAACTATTTCTTTGAAAAGAAGCCGATTGCTTACCTTAATATAAAAATATAATCGCAGACCTTTGATTACAAACGAAAATGGGATCTTGCACCAAAATAAAATTATTTATCGCAATAGATAAGTTTGTGAGCACAAAACACACATGACACTACTGTTGAACCTAAATGTTCTGTAGCATTAAAAAAACGCACATAGGTTGCGTAATAGGAGTAATATTAAGACTTGCAGGTTAAGTTGCACTTGTCACTGGTCTAAATTTGATCCACCATACACAACTGCAGAAAACATAATTGTCTGTATAATTAATCAAAATACATAAAAATATGTTCTGTAACATTACAAAACATACATGGCACAACCATTGATCTTATTTGCAGATGAAAGTGCACATGCCATTGAGAAAATTGTAATATTTGTACCAACATCAACAACCTTATTCTCACATCGAATTGCCTGCATTATGTATAAAAAAAAACATGTCTTAGCGTGGCTATTACCCGAACAGGCAGACACGTGGGGCAGCTGATGTCCTTGACCGTACAATAGCTTACTGAAATGAAGTGAAATGATAGTATGGCACTGTTGGCCTGGAGGTCCCATTCGGGCTCTGCCACCAAGTGCAAGTCCTATTTCAATCGGCGCCACATTGAGCGACTTGCGGCCGACGAGAGGATGAAATGATGATGAGGACAACACAACACATTTTCCACAAGCGGAGAAAATCTCCAACCCCGCCGGTAATCGAACGCGGGCCCATTGCATGGGAGGCAAATAGCGTACTAACTCACCAGCACTCATCATAACAGAACTACTGCTACGCGAGCGCAGCTATGGGTAAGAAGTAGTTAATACATAAAATTTAATACAGTCGGATAAATTGATTCACATTTTACATTTGTGGTAACAAAAATCGGTAAATACATATGCTATAACTCTACGTTGGAGCCAAAGACAGTTAACAAAGTATAATGTTGTCACATTAACACATAGAAATAACGTAAGATGAAAATCTCCGTCGTTGCAACATGGTCGGATCTCGCAAAAAAGCGAGTTTTCTTTGTTAACGATTTTTTTACCCACATTTCTGAGTTTCTATCTTTTTTTATCACAAATGTTGTGGGAAATACTTTCCACGTATAATGGAGATATCCCGCTCATCGAGGTAAAGTAACATGTCTATTTTGGGAAACAACACAAAAAAACTTGGAACATGTATTCCATATGCAAAAAAGTATTTGTGTTTGGTTAGAACATCTCTAGAATTTTGACAGGACTATTTTCGGGTAACATTTACGTAATATTATGTTTTAGATATGTCTCCAAGAAAAAGTAAAGAACTGACAACATAAAAAATGAAAAATACCCTAGCCCGTTTTACACTGTCGAAGACCGAAGGAAGTATCCTGTTTCTCCCAGTTTTAACAGTACAGAATGACGCATTGTTCCAACAAGGTCACAAAAATACTTTCACACAGAAATCATACATCTGGCAAGGTGAAATTCAAGAGCTTGTGAAAATCGTGATTACGTATGAAGTAGGGTGTAGACGAAAAGCGCACCACTGTTCTTACACCAGAAGTAATTATTACTACGGCGTCGGTGCTGTAGCACGTGGCAGCACGTTATACAAAGAGCAGGTGGGAGAAGAGGCCTGTGCGCAGATCGCCAGCACAGCCTGCGGAATGGATGTACGTACGAGCCCTTCCATACGGCATTCTTTAATCGAATTGGCGCCGGTAATGTAAAAATCAGATATAAGAGCGAATTGACGTCACACGCGCGCTCGGGCTAAGTGTGACATCCCGTTACGAGTTCAATAATGCCATAAAGGAGGCGTGGGGTGGGGGTACGGTGTGACAAGTGCTGCCCGTCGACACGAGGGTTGCAGCCGCGTGCACACGAGGCGGCTGCTGTCAAAGAGGTCGCATTGCCAGGGGCCATCTATTAGGGCTTTCTGTCCCATCGATAACGGCACAGTAACAGACAGAACATTGCCTCAGATGTGTAAAGGACGCGACGGGAAACAGGAAAGTGTCAGGTCGGTTAGCTACGGTAGTGTGCACGTAGTGTACCTGATGCGAGCTTTTATTTTATTGGGCCGATGGGTAAGTCCGTTGGCACCAATGCATTATGAAGCCTTCGCGTTTCGTTATTCAGTCGCTTTTCTTCAGTTTGCACTTTGATTGTTGCAAAAAGAAGGTTAGGTCGTTTTCAGGGCTAATTAGTATGGAGTGTCAAATAGAGAAAAATGAACACTTCCAACATATTTTACTGATCAAGTTTAATCGACGATCTAGTGCTGCAGAAGCCTCGGGAAGAATTAGTGGTGTTTGAGACAGGGCAGTAGTTGCTGAGAGGACGGCGCGAATATGGTTTTCTCGTCTCCGGCAAGGAATATTCGGTTTGTATGATGAACCACATTCTGGAAGGCATCTTTTTGATGAAAACCACCAAAATCAGTTCACGATAATCCTTGTCAAACAACGCACAAATTGTGTGGAGTGGCATCACTCAACCATTGTGCGCCATTTACGTTCATTCGGCAAGATGCAAAACTTGGGTACATGGGTACCATGTGTGCTAAGCGTTACCAACAAAAATGGGAGCGAATGACCATACGTCCATATGTTCGTCTTTGCCTGCTAGTTGCCGTTTGGCTTGTCGTAGACACAACCCATTTCTTGGGAGTATGTTTCAAGTGATGAGAATTGCTGCTTGTGTGAGAACTTAAGGAATGGGAAAGTATGGCTCCACCCATCGAAAAAATAACACCGCTAGCAAACAATGAACACCCTTAAAAAAAAAACACCTTGTGCGTTTAGTGGTTCTATACTGGCATTCCTTACCGTGACTTGTTACCAAACAAATGAAACGATGACAGTTGCTGCGTACACTGAACAGCTAAGACGAAACGTTGTTGCTATTGCAAAAAGGTCGTAAAATGTGTTGCTACTTCACGATAATGCATGTCTGCAACCGGTCAGAATCTACACAAATACTATTTCTGAAACTGGTTGGCAACCAGTGTAAGTAGGCTGTTTGGGTTTTCATGATAGTAACGCTACATAGCGCTCTGTACGAAAATCACTGACTGTGCTGTGTGCAGTCTGTGGCTGGTTTGCATTGTTGGAATATTTGCTATTGTAGTGTTGGGCAGTTGAATGTGAATAGCGCGTAGCTTTGCACAGTTGGAGGTGAGCCGCCAGCAGTGGTGGATGGCAGAGTTTTGAGAGCGGACGATCTGGACGTATTTCCGTCAGAAAAAGGAAATTTATAAGACTGGATGTCATGAACTGATATATATATATATATATATATATATATATATATATATATATATATATATATAGGGCTATTGCAAATGATTGAAACGATTTCATAAATTCACTGTAGCTCCATTCATTGACATATGGTCACGAGACACTACAGATACGTAGAAAAACTCATAAAGTTTTGTTCGACTGAAGCCGCACTTCAGGTTTCTGCCGCCAGAGCGCTCGAGAGCACAGTGAGACAAAATGGCGACAGGAGCCGAGAAAGTGTATGTCGTGCTTGAAATGCACTCACATCAGTCAGTCATAACAGTGCAACGACACTTCAGGACGAAGTTCAACAAAGATCCACCAACTGATAACTCCATTCGGCGATGGTATGCGCAGTTTAAAGCTTCTGGATGCCTCTGTAAGGGGAAATCAACGGGTTGGCCTGCAGTGAGTGAAGAAACGGTTGAACGCGTGCGGGCAAGTTTCACGCATAGTGATGTGAAAGATTCAGTGTTTAAACCTCCTCTATCAAGAAACGTGCCAGAACTGCGAGCTCGCATCAACAATGCTTTCGAACTCATTGATGGGGACATGCTGCGCCGAGTGTGAGAGGAACTTGATTATCGGCTTGATGTCTGCCGAATCACTAAAGGGGCACATATCGAACATTTGTGAATGCCTAAAAAAACTTTTTGAATTTTTGTATGTGTGTGCAAAGCATTGTGAAAATATCTCAAATAATAAAGTTATTGTAGAGCTGTGAAATCGCTTTAATCATTTGTAATAACCCTGTATATATATATATATATATATATATATATATATATATATATATATATATATAATGACTTTAGAACACTATTAAGGTAAATACATTGTTTGTTCTCCATCAAAATCTTTCATTTGCTAACTATGTCTATCAGTAGTTAGTGCCTTCAGTAGTTAGAATCTTTTATTTAGCTGGCAGTATTGGCGCTCGCTGTATTGCAGTAGTTTGAGTAATGAAGATTTTTGTCAGGTAAGTGATTCATGAAAGGTATGGGTTATTGTTAGTCAGGGCCATTCTTTTGTAGGGATTATTGGAAACCAGATTGTGTTGTGCTAAAAAAAATATTGTGTGTCAGTTTAGTGATGATCAGAATAAGTAACGAGAGAAATGTCTGAGTACGTTCAATTTTGCTCAGCTGTTTGAAAATCAAGTAACGTAGAGGTTTTCCAGCACTGTCATTTATAAATTTATCTAAGGGTATGTTTCATATGGCGACCCTGCCAGGATTCCTACCTGGAAATAAGAGAATGAGTTGTGATTAACTGGAAGAAATAAATTGAGAAGCTATAAGAAAAAAGTTAGAAAAAAGTAGTATACAATAAAGAATAATTATTTTGAAAGAGGATATGAACAAAACAGTAGGGTTTAGGGACAACAGGTATAGATAGGACTTTTTGGGATAGTGATGAACTAAGGGAGATCTCCAAGAAACAAGGAAAGTTTTGTTTGCAAATGAAAAACGATAAATACTGCAGTAAATCAAACCCTGTCCTTTCCTTTTGTTTTATTCCGCTACGTGTTTGTGTACACTTGTGTATTTGTGTTCTGCCTGTATTTATGTGATTAGCTAATAAGAGTTATGTTGTAGAATTTTTCTAATACACAGCTACATTCACTATGATGAGGAATACTGTTATCCTCAAATATAATTTGCAGTAATAATATGTTATTTACTTTGTAAAGATGTTTAGACATTATTTATTCTGTTGTGTTTTAATGCTCATGTGTAAAGTTAATGTTTCGAAAGCTCTTCTCATTTGTTTTATTTATTTACTTTTGTCATAATTCCTGTAACACTGATGTATATATTTATTTCTATTCTTTTGTAAAGCCTTTATTACTACAAATGTTATCTGTATTATTATGTTCTTTAATGATGTATTTTGTACCTTTGTAACTGTATTCTCATGTTGTAAATTTGTAATTGTATAGACACCAGTTCTTCAGATTAAGTATTTTCATTTCACTTCACACATTTCTGTTGGTCTTAGTATATGCACAATATGTGAAAAAAAGGGATTGTTACTGTTTGCACGTGTGTTGATAATTAAGCAAGGGACTGGTTAACAGAACTGCTGGTTCTAAGGACATTCCAAAAAGATTGTGAGTGCACAAGTGGTGGTTTATGGACTTGCTATATTGTCCGCAAGACTCTTCAATGGTGATTGTGCACCTCCACAGTCGCAACAGATGGATGCTGGCCATCTCTACAAGGACTACAGTGAGTTTTCACGTTTGATGGCCCACCAATACATTATCTCTATACCGAGCGAGGTGGCGCAGTGGTTAGCACACTGGACTCGCATTCGGGAGGACGACGGTTCAATCCCGTCTCCGGCCATCCTGATTTAGGTTTTCCGTGATTTCCCTAAATCGCTTCAGGCAAATGCCGGGATGGTTCCTTTGAAAGGGCACGGCCGATTTCCTTCCCCATCCTTCCCTCACCCGAGCTTGCGCTCCGTCTCTAATGACCTCGTTGTCGACGGGACGTTAAACACTAATATCCTCCTCCCCCCCCCCATTATCTCTACAAGGACTGCAGTAGGTCTGCACCTCTGGTGGTCCACCAATACTATAGTCTCTACCAGGACTACAGTGGGTCTGCTCTGTGATGACCTACCTACCAATATTCTTCAAAACTTCGACTGACTCTGCTGTGGGTTTGCTCTGTTGTGGCCCATTACCTGTCTGCATGTCAAGAATCAGCATTGTCTTTCTGTTGGAAGGACAACACTACTTCTTCAAGACTGCATGGAAAACCACTACCTCTGTGTGCATTTTATTGTACTGATCAGACTTTGTGCAATGTAATTACTAATGCGATAAATGATCAGGACTGTCTTTATGAAACAATGTTTGCTTTTGACCAACAGTGTATCAATAAGTGTGTGCATTTGATATCTTGGTTATTGCAATTATAATAAAAATTTTCAACTCTGTATTGGGCACTGCCCAAACAATTTGTAAAATTCTTTGTGGGGAGCATGGGGACTATGTAAGTAGGCTGTTTAGGTTTTTATGTTGATAACGCCACATAGTGCTCTGTATGAAAATCACTGACTGTGCTGTGTGGAGTCTGTGGCTGGATTGCATTGTTGGAATATTTACTATTGTAGTGTTGGGCAGTTGGATGTGAACAGAGCGTAGCGTTACGCAGTTGGAGGTGAGCCGCCAGCAGTGGTGGATGTGGGGAGAGAGATGGCAGAGTTTTGAGAGCGGACGATCTGGACGTAGTTCCGTCAGAAAAAGGAAATTTGTAAGACTGGATGTCATGAACTGATATATATATATTATGACTTTTGAGCACTATTAAGTTAAATAAATTGTTTGTTTTCCATCAAAATCTTTCATTTGCTAACTATGCCTATCAGTAGTTAGTGTCTTCAGTAGTTAGAATCTTTTGTTCAAATGGATCAAATGGCTCTGAGCACTATGGGACTTAACTTCTCAGGTCATCAGTCAACCTAGACCTTAGAACTACTTAAACCTAACTAACCTAAGGACATCACACACACCCATGCCCGCGGCAGAATTCGAACCTGTGACCGTAGCGGTCGCGTGGTTCCAGGCTGTATCGCCTAGAACCGCTCGGCCACCGCGGCCGGCTCTAACAGGTTTCTTGAACACGAAACCGCAGCGTTTCTACAGGAGAGCCACAGAACGCCGACCTGAACGTCTGCAGTTGGTTATTGACAAACATGGTGATTACATCACTGAATGAACGCATTAGTCTTGTTATTGGGTAGCATATTATAATGTGAAGTAGTGTACTTTATATCAATAAAATAAAATCATGGCATTGTAAACACGGCACGAACTTATGCACCGACATAATAACACAGTCACTTCCGGCTTCAAGTCAGAAAGCTGCACACAACTTTAGAAGAACTTAGAACATGTTTCCATGCCGATAAATCGATGTTCATTTCTCCTTTCTCAAAATATTATGCTAAACAGAATTTGTGTGGTTCGTGGATATGGAATAGCCAGCTTTGCACTTGGAAGTCCGTAGCCCTGTTGCTACATGGATTTCACAGCAGACACTAATAATCTATACAAGAGAATGGGTGGCTCCCCAGATAACAGCCTTCACTATGAAATAATTTATAAGGAGCTAAGCGTTTCGCTTGTATCAACTTGTTGCTATCAGTTTAAATTGACTGGTCAATCGTTACGGTATGTGTTGTCCCATTTGAAGATGAGTCGTGTTTGACGCGCATTTTGCTGCTAGTTGCAAAGTAGGGGACGAGTCTAGACACCGTAGCTGAGCGCCCTTATATTGACAATGTGTTTCGAACATAAAGGGCGCCAATATGACAATTTGTCCTCTTACTACAACACCAGGCTATGGTACCCGTTATTGAAAGAAAAGCACCTGCCAACACTGTATTTTTCCTTTCCGTGAGAACTGGAGAGGGGGGCGGAAGGGGGGGGGGTACCTCCGCACCCTTGCCACCATGCATGGGCGCCTATGGTGAACATTGCACCACGTTGCAAGGTAACCGGCTTTTTACGTGGGACGGTAATCGGTGCAAGACGCCTGGGTTCTAGTAGACTGAAGATTACACAAGAATTTGGCTTTCAGGGATAAACAGTGTTTAGGGTATAACTTTGACATCGCAGAGACAATGTTTGCACACGCGTTAACCGCCACATCAGATGTGCGGAAGAGTTCAACGAACAGACATTACGTCACTGCCGCATTGCCATAAGGAGCGTTAGACAGTCTGCTAAGGAGTCAAATCACCGCCCATTTGGATGTAAGGCTTCAGAACTTATTTCTACCAGGATTTCATGAAGAGAAATGCAACACTTATGTTGGAGCTGCTGACAATCCGCATCACACTCAGCACCTTCCCGTGACTTTTGCGTTCATGGTGTAGGGCAACTCCGTCAATAAACTGGTTGGTTTATAAACTGTTTTGGTTCTCAGTTTCAATAGTCAAAGTTAGCAAGAATACAGTTCTGTTCTGAGGAAGGTCTTAGTGCACGTGGTTTGACATTATCTTTCGCCGACCTTTCATGGAGTGTCATACGCGTACTTCACCATCTGGTCACTGAAATGAGTGCGTGTCAAGAGCGGTGATGCATTTGAGCAGTTATGAATGGTTTTAAAAATAATAATTGCTTGTGGCTCAATGGCCGAGTGCAAGTCTTCCTATTCGACGTCACTTCGCCGATTCGAGTTATCTAGTTATCTAGTCTACAGTTTGACGTGGAGTCCAAACCACTTTTCGTTCCTGCAACTCTACACATCGTTGATAGGCGCTGGCTAGATTAAATGCAGACCGAAAATTTCCGTGACCTGACTGGAATTCGATGCGGCGGCCAATCGGCTTTAAGGCACGAACTTTACCACTACACTACTGCAACCAACATTTCGGAAATGAAATGAAAGCAGAGGATAAAGAAACCCTGCCCTAGCTCTTAACCTAATCCTATCGAACAGCACCAAGTGTCCCGTTGACTTCATCACCTTTTACTGACAGACGAGTGGCACAGCAACTTCCCGCTTCACGAGACACTGACCAAGACACAAGGACCCAGTACATGTGACTGCTGACGCTTACCCATTGATCAGAGAGGGAGGCTTAGCTGCCCCCTCGGCACTAATCGAGAGGAGTAGCCTATATGACGGAACACATGTCCTTTACCCTCTGCCTTCTATAATAGGCAACTTTGGACAAGCACCCATCTTACAAGGGAAGCATACATGAGCCAAAACATTATGACCAACTGTTTGATTGTTTGTTTGTCCATCTTTGGAACGAAATCCATCACTGCTTCTGCGTATCACGGATCCGACAATTTTTTGATAGGTTTGTGGAGGTATGTAACATTACACGTCTACGCACAGGTCACGTAATTCGCGTAAGTAACGGCCCGCTGACTTGCGTACGCGGTGACGGCGCCCGATAGCAATGCAGATGGGTTGCATAGCATTTACATCACGTGAATTTGGCCGCCGAGACAACAACATGAGTTCACTATAATGCTCCACAAACCACTGTAAAACGGTTATGGCCTCGAGACACTGACAGTTGTACTGTTGAAAGATGACATCGCCGTCGGGGAAGACATCAAGTACGAAAGGGTGCAGGCGGTTTGCAGCTGTCAGCGCAACCTTCGATTACTACCACAGGTCCCATGCAAGCGTAGGAGAATGTCTCCCATAGCATAATACTGCTGCTGCACGTTTCGAGCCGTCGTTCACCTCGATGACGGCGTTTGTGGAGACGACTCTCGACCTAGTGTAGCAAAAATGTGATTCTCCCGAAGAGTCGACTCGTTGCCACTGATGGACGGTCGAATCCTGATGGTCCCGTGTCCACTGCAATCGATGTCGCTGGTCACCATGTAAACACGTAGGGGTGGTCTGCCGCCGAGCTCATTTTCAACAATGTACACTCCTGGAAATGGGAAAAAGAACACATTGACACCGGTGTGTCAGACCCACCATACTTGCTCCGGACACTGCGAGAGGGCTGTACAAGCAATGATCACACGCACGGCACAGCGGACACACCAGGAACCGCGGTGTTGGCCGTCGAATGGCGCTAGCTGCGCAGCATTTGTGCACCGCCGCCGTCAGTGTCAGCCAGTTTGCCATGGCATACGGAGCTCCATCGCAGTCTTTAACACTGGTAGCATGCCGCGACAGCGTGGACGTGAACCGTATGTGCAGTTGACGGACTTTGAGCGAGGGCGTATAGTGGGCATGCAGGAGGCCGGGTGGACGTACCGCCGAATTGCTCAACACGTGGGGCGTGAGGTCTCCACAGTACATCGATGTTGTCGCCAGTGGTCGGCGGAAGGTGCACGTGCCCGTCGACCTGGGACTGGACCGCAGCGACGCACGGATGCACGCCAAGACCGTAGGATCCTACGCAGTGCCGTAGGGGACCGCACCGCCACTTCCCAGCAAATTAGGGACACTGTTGCTCCTGGGGTATCGGCGAGGACCATTCGCAACCGTCTCCATGAAGCTGGGCTACGGTCCCGCACACCGTTAGGCCGTCTTCCGCTCACGCCCCAACATCGTGCAGCCCGCCTCCAGTGGTGTCGCGACAGGCGTGAATGGAGGGACGAATGGAGACGTGTCGTCTTCAGCGATGAGAGTCGCTTCTGCCTTGGTGCCAATGATGGTCGTATGCGTGTTTGGCGCCGTGCAGGTGGGCGCCACAATCAGGACTGCATACGACCGAGGCACACAGGGCCAACACCCGGCA
Organism: Schistocerca cancellata; assembly: GCF_023864275.1. Classification (NCBI taxonomy): domain Eukaryota; kingdom Metazoa; phylum Arthropoda; class Insecta; order Orthoptera; family Acrididae; genus Schistocerca; species Schistocerca cancellata. The sequence goes on along the minus strand of NC_064626.1, from coordinate 723,663,398 downwards.
TCATGGTGTGGGGAGCGATCTCCTACACTGGCCGTACACCACTGGTGATCGTCGAGGGGACACTGAATAGTGCACGGTACATCCAAACCGTCATCGAACCCATCGTTCTACCATTCCTAGACCGGCAAAGGAACTTGCTGTTCCAACAGGACAATGCACGTCCGCATGTATCCCGTGCCACCCAACGTGCTCTAGAAGGTGTAAGTCAAATACCCTGGCCAGCAAGATCTCCGCATCTGTCCCCCATTGAGCATGTTTGGGACTGGATGAAGCATCGTCTCACGCGGTCTGCACGTCCAGCACGAACGCTGGTGCAACTGAGGCGCCAGGTGGAAATGGCATGGCAAGCCGTTCCACAGGACTACATCCAGCATCTCTACGATCGTCTCCATGGGAGAATAGCAGCCTGCATTGCGGCGAAAGGTGGATATACACTGTACTAGTGCCGACATTGTGCATGCTCTGTTGCCTGTGTCTATGTGCCTGTGGTTCTGTCAGTGTGATCATGTGATGTATCTGACCCCAGGAATGTGTCAATAAAGTTTCCCCTTCCTGGGACAATGAATTCACGGTGTTCTTATTTCAATTTCCAGGAGTTTACGATGAATGGTGTGCTCCGAAACACTTGTGAGTGCGCCAGCAGTGCGTTCTTTCGGCAGAGTTGCCACAGATCGCCATTTGTCCTTCCTTACAGAGCAGACAAGCCTCCGAACCCCAAGTTCTGCGAAGAGTCGTGGACGTCCAACCATTTGGCACTTAGTCGTAGTTCACTGTCCTGCTGCCTCTTCCCGTAGATGCTCACGACAGTAGTAAGTACGTGAACACTCTACCAGTTTCGCTATTTTCGAGATACTCGTTTACACACTCTGGGTAATAATAATCTGTCAAAGTCGCCTATCTTAATGGCTTCCCCTTTTTTAGCCCTTATTTTCGGTAGGATGATCCCCCGTCCGTGTCTGCTCCTCTTACATTCTTTTGTTACCGTGTCATGTGTCCGCAACGGCTCGAGATCGCATCCAACGTCTCGGTGAACAGTGGCCATAATGTTCTGGCTTTTCAGTCTGCACCCAACCGACGGCTAATTTTACTCATCTTTCGCACTATTGTAGTATATACTTACATGTAAGAAATGTTGGTCCGTTACGATGCTCTTCTCAAGAGTTTTTTGCACGGTCATCCTCGCTTTTTTTTTAAATATGTTTGTGAGGAACCGTTCTTTAAACTCGACAGGGATTTCATCTCCGCTAAGACAGCGATTAAATAGCATTGGGAGATGTTCAAGCAGATTAGGGCTCGGCTTCAACAACTCCATTTATACAGCCCCAGGTTCTGCTATTTTTGTCTTCTGGATTTGTGTGTGAAGTACGTTGCACGCAAAGGAGCATATATACTGAAAAACGGATCGATTTTCTTTAAATAGTTATTCATAGTATATGTTCAATCTACTTATTCTTATCAGTTTATACCACTTCTGTCATTTCTTCTTAGCTGTTTTATTACCTTCCATGCTCCTTTGCGCTTTGAACTCGCTAAGCAGTTGTTAATTTCTTCACGTTTAATGTTACACATAACATTTTTTGCTCTAATTATTGCTTTCTTTGCCTTTCCGCTCAGTCTTACGTGCTTACTTCTGTCATCAGTCTTATTGGAGCCATCCGTTATAGGTCTTCTATCTCTCGTTCACCTTTGCACCAATATCATCATCCCACTATTCGTTTTTTGATATGCGACGCGTGTTCTCAACTACTCCGAGACTTTCAAAGACAGATTCATGAATAGCTCTCATAGCTGTTTATACGCCCACGTCAGTCTGATGTAGCTTTCCACACAATCAAAGCTTGTGTAAGAAGGTAGTGCTGAAGTAAACTTAACATGTACTGCGGTTCTCTCCATTCTCCTTACTATTTTTTTTGGCACCTACTAATTTACTGAAAGGGGAACCAAAGTGCACACTGAAGCAGGAAATGTTCAGATCCACATTCTGCTTCCCTGTAGACTCTACTGTCCTCCATCTTTGTAAGATTACTTTCCTTTTCTGTAGGATATTTATGGATCTCTTCGTGTTGCTAAAAGCCATTCCATATCTCAAATCTGACTGTCCGCACATTTCTAACAGCGTTACTCCTTTATCATTCACAATATTCTCTCCAAATTTGCCTTCAACCTTGCTAGCACCTTGATGACCCATCCGTCCTTTAAAATCTCCTCAGAGATACTGCTCGTTCCTGTTGCTAATGCCGTCTAGGAGATTTGTCACATGATTAAAGAAATTGTTCTTCTCAGCGTCAATGGCATTATTTGTGTGTGCATCTGTTGCAACGATCCCTACGTCACGTCCTTTTAGCTTTGTGATGAGAAATGACAAGTCCTGGAATGTCTGGGCCTCGTAGAGTTCTCGTCACGATGGTTAGGCTTATTGAAATTCAAAAGTCTATAAACAACGCTCTAATTCACCCACCGCCTACTGACGTCAGACGGGAATTTCTAGAGCAAACAGGCGAGGAAGATGTTCTGTGGCTGGCCCACGTCTGGAGACAGTCTGTGATGGGAATTTATTTACCGTGAACACTCTTGATTTCGATGTGGAAGATGAAAGATGACAGGGGACTCTGAATTCAGACGGTGTATGGGGGTTTATGGCGTTCGCGAACTGACGAGCGAGATTCTGGTTCTTCACATACGACCACGCATGGCTGACTTACTGTCATAGCAGACTGATGAGAGTCTGCACCAGCAGTGGTGATAGATGGGTGTTGATGTTTGCATAGGGGATGAAACATCCCCTTAGAAAAAATTATGAATGACTGTGCTGGTAAACCTCTTCAATATTTTTAGCGCAACGCAATCTGACGTTCAACAATCCCTACAAAAGAATGACCCTGACTAACAATAACCTATACCTTTCATGAATCACCCACCTCACAAAAATCTTCATTACTCGAACTACTGCAATACAGCGAGCGCCAATACTGCCAGCTAAAAAAAAGATTCTAACTACTGAAGTCACTCACTACTGATAAGCATAGTTAGCAAATAAAAGATTTTGATAATGAACAAACAATGTACTTACCTTAATAGTGTTCAAAAGTCATAATATATATATATATATATATATATATCTCAGTTCATGACATCCAGTCTTACAAGCTAACTGTCTCTGATGGACACAAGTCCAGATCATCCGCTCTCAAAACTCCGCCATCTCTCTCCCCACATCCTCCACTGCTGGCAGCTCGCCTCCAACTGCGCAACGCTACGCGCTGTTAACATCCAACTGCCCAACAGTACAATAGCAATATTCCAACAATGCAAATCAGCCACAGACTCCACACAGCACAGTCAGTGATTTTCATACAGAGCGCTATGTGGCGTTACCAACATAAAAACCTAAACATCCTACTTACATAGCCTCCATGCTCCCACACAAAAATTTTTACAAATTGTTTTGGGCAGTGGTCAATAATGATTTGATAAAACTTTTCATAATAATAACAAAGATATCAAATGCACACTCTTATTGATACACTGTTGGTCAAAAGCAAAGATTTTCTCACAGCCCATAACGACAGTCCTGATCGTCCATCATAGTAAAATTTCAGTGTTTTTCTCAAAGTCTGAGCAGTAAAAGAAAAGGCACACGGAAGTAGTGGATTTCCATGCAGTCTTGAAGAAGTAGCGTTATCATTCCAACAGAAAGATAATGCTGGCTCTTGACATGCAGATAGGTAATGGTCCACAACAGAGCAAACCCACAGCAGAGTCAGTCGAAGTTTTGAAGAATATTGGTAGGTAAGTCATCACAGAGCTGACCTACTGTAGTCCTGGTAGAGATTATGGTATTGGTGGGCCACCAGAGGTGCAGACCCACTGCAGTCCTTGTAGAGATGGCCAACAGCCATCTGTTGCGACTGTGCAGGTGCCCAATCAACATCAAAGAGTCTTGTGGGCAATATAGCAAGTCCATAAACCACCACTTCTGCACTCACAAAGTTTTTGGAATTGTCCTTAGAACCAGCAATGTTGTTAACCAGTCCGTTGCTGAATTATCAACACATGTGCAAACACTAACAGTCCCAACTTCTCACCTATTGTGGATATACTATCACCAACAGAAACAAGTGCAGTGAAATGAAACTTAATTTGAAGAACTGGTGTCTATACAATTATAAATTTACAACAGAAGAATACAATTACAAAGGTACAAAATACATCATTAAAGAAAATAACAATACAGATAACATTTTTAGTAGTACAGGATTTACAAAAGAATAGAAATAAACCGACACATCAGTGGTTCAGGAATTATGACATAAGTAAATAAATAAAATAATGAGAATAGTTTTTGAAACATTAATTTCACACATGAGCATTGAACCAGAACAGAATTAATAATGTCTAAACATCTTTACAAAGTAAATAACATAGTATTAGAAAAATTATCTCTTATCAGATAAACATATAAAGACAGGAAGAACACAAATACACAAGGGTACCCGAACACATATTGTAATAACACAAAAGGAAAGGACAGGGTTTGTTTTACTGCAGTATTTTGCAAACAAAACTTTCTTTACTTCTTGGAGATCTCCCTTCGTTCATCATTATTCCCAAAAAGTCCTATCTAAACCTGCTTTCTGTATTCTATTCATATCCTCTTTCAAAATAATTATTCTTCATTGTACAGTACCTTTTCTTTTACAAATGTTTTTCGTATAACTTCACATTGCATTTATTCCAATTCATTGCAACTCATTCTCTTATATAGCCTATCCCCTCTTAAGCTAACTTAAATATACTGAGCTCAGATGCATAAACTAAGGGACGAGGCAATGCAGCAGCACAAAACAATTAACACAAACAGTAATGACAAAAAATGCAAATTGGCAAAGCTAGTAGCAATAAATATAAATTAGCAAAGCAAATGCAACATTGCAACTAATATGAGACAATGTGCAGCAACAAGAAAAATATAAATCAGTAGTAAAACTGGCTTAACAGAGTAACAAAGTGAAATTAAGTAGCACTATGCCTGGGAAACAGCAGCAGCAAATGCAATAACTTATACCTAAATATGAAATAGCTCAAGCAGAAAAAATATTACAGTAAAGATGGCCATGTCTAATACCTATGTCACATCTTAACACTAGAGTGATGCATCACGATAATGTGCTCTAGCAGACAAGTTACCAAATCGTTAAAAATTATTTTTGGAATTCCTATGAAGGGAAATGTCTATTTGTGTTCCTTTTTTTTTTTAAGAAAGTAGATCATATGGATCTGTAGACAGAAAATATTTACATTAGTACATCTATTAAATTTTATTTTAACCAATGCTGTAGTGCAGCTAGATACTAGATATTAAACAAAATAGGCAAATATATATACAAATCAAAGCATGAAACATCATTCACTAGCCATATGGCATTTCATAAGGCAGTAAAAAACATCTCTCAACTAGAAAGACAGTAGTCATAATCAGGTGTATAGACATAAAATATTTCTCATCATTTCATTAGGCATTTCAGTAAATATCAGAAAGTATGAGCTCAAAACTGTATTCATATGTTTCAAGTATGAGCGTATCTTATTTGAAATGCTTTCTACAAAGAAATGTCAATAGTGAGGTTAATGAGCTCTTTTTGCTCCACCTAATGGCTTTTTCTCCAGGTGGCTGGTGCAGCTGGGTGCCCACAATGCATTATGTCAAGGTCACTTAGCTTTCTTACCGAAATATTTACGATTGCAGTTTGCACTACAGTGACAGTCTTATATAAAAAATTTCGCAGGTCGAGAATTTGCATTACAAATGTGTAGAAACAAAATCCTATAAATATAACAGTGTCCAAAAAATATTCGCCAACATTGTGAAACATTCTCGCATGTACACACATTTCATAACTCTTAAAGTACGATTCTTGGTTTCCAACATACTTTTTCACAAATCAGAGTCCCTAACCACTACTCATTATTCATATACATGTATACTAGTAATTATATTCCTCATATATGGTACCATCATCTTATTGATCATAAACATACCTCAACGGCAAAATACACATAATAATTGTAATAATAACATCATAAAACCTCAGCCAAATCTCAAAAACGTCGTAGCTTTCTGCCATAATTTCAAAACCTAAAAAAAATTCTCTGCTCATTTCAATAGTGTCATCTACCTCAAACGTACTTTAAAAATCATGATTCCATACCAAATACATCATTCAAAGCTCTCATAGTATCAGAATGGTTCCAAAAAAATATGAACAGTTCACAAAGTACAGACAAAATACAATTTCATAAGTGTGAAGCTATCCAACTGTGTAATTGCGTAAACGTGTGTCACTGACATAACAAAAAAAATGTTTGTCTCTCTCAGTTAAATTATCAGATAGCTGTGTAATTATGTGTTAGAGAAATATGGTAACGATGTGTAAAGTTGTATAAGCAAGTACCATATTAGCTAGGGCTCCTTTGTGCTTGCCAAACACATGGTGCACTAAATAAGCCTGTACCCCCGTGGGGATTAATGTAATTATATCCTCAGGTGTTACAGGTTACAGCAATGGAATGAAATATATCACAGAAAACCTTTGTATCTTTGTGATTCAAAAATCTTCAAAAATAAATGTTTTAAGTACCGTGGGGATTAATGTAATTATATCCTCAGGTGTTACAGGTTACAGCAATGGAATGAAATATATCATAGAAAACCTTTGTATCTTTGTGATTCAAAAATCTTCAAAAATAAATGTTTTAAGTACAAAATTAATCACTCAAATACGTGTACTGCAGCGCTAAACTGTGCGTCTTGTTGTAAGATAATCTCTGTCATTACTTAATGGTAAAAATGTGCCAAGTGTCGTAATTATCGTCGTCCATAAGCAAAGTTCTGTAGAAGTCAATGTACTTACCTCCTAACAAACAAAAGTGAATCGCTATGCGTATTGACATCGTAGTTATTATGTACAGTACCGTGATCAAGAAAGTACTATACTGTAATGTATTGTTGTGGTACGGAAAAAGCTGTCTCATTGTAGCTATACCACAAAAGTTACTACTAAAACATGTTTTACTTTCCAGAAGAATTGTGCAGATATGAAACAGATACAGCGCAAAAGCAATAATATAAATTGTGTCACTCATTACTAACGTCGTGATATGATCGTGTAGCTGTCAAATAAACTAACCACTGTGTCATCTGGTATCTCTCAGAAAGTACTTTAAATCCAGAATGTATTTTCAAGTAAACCAAAATGTTGCATTAAAATCTCATTAGCAGTGCCGGTATATGTTCTAAGTATGTAAGCCTTATAGTCATTGCGTAATCGTGCAACTAACAAGCAAGAATGTACACACATAATAATACTGTGTCGTCTGTTCACTATAACAATGCATTCGTAATTACTGTCTAAATATGTTCCCTAGGTTCTAGATTGGATAGTTAACTTCAAAACATTGTTGCAAGTTAACAGTTTCTAAGTGTGTCAAAGCTTACTAGTAATGGGATTTGAAAAATGTTATAGCAAAGACTAAGTTAAAAACCAGATTATCTCTCAATAAACGGGTTTACATGTGAAATGCGGTGCAATCCTTTACCCTTTCTAGTGCGCAGAGTTTCAACTTCAAAGTAATTATCATGTTGTGTACGTCGGTAAGGAATACTGGAATTTTTCTCAAGTTTAGCTTATGTTATTTTTCTCAAGCCCAGCTGGCGCACGTGGCTGCCTGCAGTGTGAGTCATTGTCTGTTACCTTTGTCGTCACGCGTCGTTACTGGGATTTGGAGGTCTAACTTCTACAAATTCACCTTGTCGAGAGGGCCCTGCCCTGTTTGAAACCCGCCAGTTCTGATTAAATTCTGGTCTGTTATGTCGGCTGTCATCATGTCGGAAGATTCCATAATTTCTTTCTTGTTGGTCACATGGTGGAGAATGTCTCCCTGAATCGTAACTGCGCTCTGAACTGTTGCATCTGAAGTTATTCTGTCTCCCATGATAATAATTGTTTTGGTTCCCATATTGTATGTTTCTGTGGTTATCTCGGTGATATTCATTACTACGGAAATGTGATCTTTCTCTGTAATTATTTCTGCTCTGCCAACAGTGGTCATACAGGTGGTGTCTGTTTCGGTCACGATTTACGTTGTAGGAATAGTCTTGTCGCGTGCAGTTGTTATTTTTTCATTGCGTAATTGTGACGGATGTGACCTGTAATTGTTGTGTTCCTGTTTTCGCGTCCCGCGATTATCAGTGTCAATTTACAATTCTCCTAAGAGTCCCTGAAAAGCTTCAATGTCGTCTTTGCAACGTCCTGCCAAAATAATATGTCGTAAATGTTCAGGCTATTTGATTCCGCAAATGCGGATGAGTTCTGAGGGGCCGTATGGGTTTGAAAGATACTGATTCTTATGCAACATGTCTTCGAAATATTTCACAAGACTGGAAAACTCAGATTGTTCAAAGTGTTTCATCATCATGATGCTATGTTTTACGCGATCTTGAGTAGCTTGAGACCAATATGCTGAGAGGAAGTCATGATAAAATTCTCCTTGACTGTACAATCATGAATGACCGATCGCATTCTTACGGCTGGTTCATTCTCTAAGTAGCCACACATAAATCCTAATCTGGGCTCCAATGACCAGTTGGGAGGAAAATAACGAGAGAATTGATGAAGCCACGCTTATGGATGAATGTCGTTGCCGGAATTCTTAAATGTTTTGAATTTACGTATAGTCAAAATCATCATGTCGGCGAGTCGCATGTCGGTCATTGATACGTCGTTTCGGCGGTTCCATCTCAAAATTCGGTGTACCTTGCCAATTTATTTCATAACTTCCAAAGTGCCCTGTGTTATTATTTTGTGGCTGTTCCGTATTTCTAAGTCCCTCTTCCCGTATTGGAGCGCGAGTGTCCTCTGAAATATGTAATTCTTGTATTACCTGTGTCAACTGATCTTGTACTTCCCGGATTTCTCTTTTGTACTGTGTATTGATTTGATTCTGATTTTGTTTGAATTTTCTAATTTGTTCATACTCTTCTGTGTCATTGAAGAGTACCGGCCTTGTGTCATTCAGAGTATCATCTACCTTCGTAGATAAATTATTTAGCTGATCCGAAAGTTCGACTACTTTCTCTGATAATGAACTAATTTCCTCCATGTGTCTTTCTGAACCAATTTTCAGAGTATGTACTGTGTCTTTTAAGTTTTCCTGAGTTTTTGCAAGTTGTGTAACCGAATCGGTAGATGTAACTGAGTCAACTTTAGCCTGCAACGTGTCGTAATTTTCATGAACAATAGTTTGCTGTTCTTTTATGGCTGCTTCGTGATTCTGTAAAGCATTTTCATGACGCGAAAAAATAGGTTGGAAATGCTCACAAATTTGTGTTTTTATGTAATTAGAGACTTTTTGACATTTAGATTCGATTTTAAGTAACTCAACAGTTAAACCATCACGTGTTTGTTCAAGCGTTTGCTCCATTGAGTCTAACTTTTGAAGTGTTGCTGTGTTTGTCTCTGATTTTGTTCATCGTGTCTAACTGTTGCGGTGTTTGTCTCTGAATTTGTTCCATTGCGTCTAACATTTGAAGCTTTTGTCACATTTGTTTCTGATTTTGTTCAAGTGTTGTGTCTAACTTTTGTAGCCTTTGTCCCATTTGCTGCATTAACTGTAATAACAATGCACTGGTGTCTGGAACATGTTCCTCAGTGCTATTTGGCAGTGCATTTGAACCGGCAATATTGGCATTTTGAAAAGCAGAAAATGTGTCTTGACGTATTTGAGAAAACGGTGAGGATGCAAAACCTGAATCTGCAGTATTTGCAAGATTGTGTCCTGTCATTTCGGATTCCTGAGGCGAGCTGTTGTCGACCGATCGATCGATAATGCTTCCCTGTTCACTAATTGTTTCACTGACTACACCATTATTTGCCGCCCGCTCCATTTCGCTAAGCACAGTTACCAAATTACTACTTTGAACATTAGTTAATTCATTACACGGTGGCGCTAACACACTACTTTCGTCTTCACTGTCATTTCTCAGTTTACTTTGGAGCCTAGTATTACGTTTTTCACACGCCATTATTGTCACAATATTTCACACGATAACGCAGAAAAGCACAATTTGAAGAACAAAATAAGAATACACAGTAACATAGCATTGAAAATAATATCTCGTTAATTGCAAGCGCAGCTGCAAAATACTTGGTGCAAATCTACATGCATGCCACAACTGTTTTACTGTACAACAATGAAAAACTACAACTACAAAGGAAATTCCCTCTATAATTACACGCTAGCAATAAACAATAGCTACACTAATTACAGAAACTACAAGAAAAAATCAGAATATTCCAGTGAGGTATCCTGAGCTAAGGGTCGACATATGAAACGTCCCCTTAGATAAATTTATGAATGACTGTGCTGGTAAACCTCTTACGTTATTTGATTTTCAAACAGCTGAGCAAAACTGAACGTACTCAGACATTTCTCTCTTTACTTATTCTGATCATCACTAAACTGACACACAATATTTTTAGCGCAACGCAATCTGACTTTCAATAATACCTCCAAAAGAATGGGCCTGACTAACAATAACCTATACCTTTCATGAATCACTTACCTCACAAAAATCTTCATTACTCGAATTACTGCAATACAGCGAGCGCCAGTACTGCCAGCTAAATAAAAGATTCTAACTACTGAAGGCACCAACTAGTGATAGGCATAGTTGTTAGCAAATGAAAGATTTTGATAAAGAACAAACAATGTATTTACCTTAATAGTGTTCAAAAGTCTTTATATATATATCAGTTCATGACATCCAGTCTTAAAAATTTACTGTCTCTGATGGACACACGTCCAGATCATCCGCTCTCAAAACTCCACCATCTCTCTCCCCCCATCCACCACTACTGGCGGCTCACCTCCAACTGCGCAACGCTACGCGCTGTTAATATCCAACTGCCCAACAGAACAATAGCAATATTCCAACAATGCAAATCAGCCACAGACTGTACACAGCACAGTCAGTGATTTTCGTACAGAGCGCTATGTGGCGTTACCAACATAAAAACCTAAACAGCCTACTTACAGAGACAGTACCGTTAATCCCGGTTCGAGTGATCGTATCGTTTTCATTTATTATTCAATCAATCACTGGAGTAACTAAAACATCTGACTATTTCAATCACCTTATCTAGTAGTTATGCAACATCAGCTACGTCAAAAAAAAAAAAAATGGTTCAAATGGCTCTGAGCATTATGGGACTCAACTGCTGTGGTCATAAGTCCCCTAGAACTTAGAACTACGTAAACCTAACTAACTCAAGGACAGCACACAACACCCAGCCATCACGAGGCAGAGAAAATTCCTGACCCCGCCGGGAATCGAACCCGGGAACCCGGGCGTGGGAAGCGAGAACGCTACCGCACGACCACGAGATGCGGGCAAGGCAACTACGTCATTTCTTTTAATATAATAAAACAACAATACAAATTTATTTTTATTTCATTTAAAGTATCTTGTAGCTTCCTGCAATTCATTATTCAGTAAGATTTTATGGCAATAGCCCACCTTAGGATTTGATGTTAGGATCATTTTTGAGATAGCGATTTCGTTGGGAAATTAAAATTTAACATCGGTTCGTAAGCGGTGTGTGATGGAGTCTGGCGGTGACATTACTCTGGTACGATTTCACATCCACACACTGTGGGGTTTTTCAAAGTGTAAATGATACTGTATATAGCTATTTATAAAGTTTTAAGACATAGTATAAAGTAAGGAAACCCAAGGATACACCAGAGCACCCTTAGTACTGCTACTGTTGAGATCGGCGGGACAAATTTATACCAATTACAGTGCGATCAAGAGCATTTAAGCAGTCAATCTCCTTGCGCTCCGTACATGAACGGAATGGGAAGATAAAAAATGTGACAAATGGAAAGTGTGCACCCTGTAATAAAAAAAGACATCTGTGAGACAATGGTTTGTGAACGATAACATTCCTGAAATGGACTGCCCTACAAAGAGTCACCACCTGAAACCGACGGAATACCTTTGGGTTGGGTGAAAATACCGACTTGGCTCCAGACCCCAGCGTCCAGCATAACTACCTTGTTTGGCTTCGCTATCGAGGAAAAACGGGCTGCCATTCGTCCATAGACGTTCAGACACCTGATGGAAAGTGTCCCCAACAAAATTCAAGCCCTCGTAAAGGCGAAGGGAGGACACACTAAAATGTGCACGGGCGCTTTTGATCAGATAGTGTATTTAGTAGTAGATGTAGGTATTCATGCTCGTAGTATATGTCCCCTTCTCATTCGCTTTCTTTTTTTTTACCTTTTCTAAAACTTAAATTTCTAAAGATAATCCGACAGAAAATTGATACAAATAAAGACGTAGCTTTGGAGTCCGACAGAAAATATACACAAATAAAGACAGAGCTTTGGAGCCTCATAATCTATCATGTTAGGTGTAGCTGAGAGCAGATCATTACAACAGAGTAATCTCTTTTCGCGTGAAGAATGAAGTTGTGTACTCTTTAGTTTTTTGCACAACTAGCCGTGGCTAGTAACGTGGGACGGTGTACAAACTTTTCCACAAACAACTTTCCTCATTCACTAACAAAATTAGTCATTTCGCCTGATCCTTTCAGATTTCCACAAATGTTAATTAAAATGCCAATAGCAGAATATTTAATCTCACTTTGTGCTGATGTAATGTCTGCATTAAGAAGAAATCTAAGAATTCCTATACTAAGAGGAATGCCGTAAAAGTCATTTTCTCTTGCTATTAGACTGTCACTCAAAATCACATTGTACCCACAAGTAATAGGAAGGTATAATTTTTTATGTTCTTCCCTTTGAGGCATCGATGTATCTCTCCTACTGAAAACACATCCTTACTTGCTGCTCAGATATGATGTAGACCAAAGGCTTTTTAAAATTTTGATTAGCCGTTTTAACATGTAACATTATAAGCGTGTTTATCCGTTTCTTTTTGAGTAGGAACTCTTCCTGTAACTGCAAAATCCGATAGTTTTGACAGTAAACTGATCTCAGTGCTGTATCTTTACAGGTCTTTCGTGTTATTTTTCAAGCGTTCTTTCGTTTTTTCGCTTAAGCTTGATATCTAAAGAAATACGCAATTGTTTTTATGTAAATGTATTTATCTCATAATGCTTACTTCGATTCGTCTTACTTATCTCGTCACATTTATTTCGATTTCTCTTGCGGAATTTATTGCTGAGGTCTTGCTAGGGTCAAGTTTGGTTATCAGTACATAGTGAGAAATTGGTGCACTACCAAATGATCATTCAATCCCGATTAAATATGGTGGCTAACAACTTAACAGGACGATTTATAATGAGTGTTAATGTGTTATTCAGTACATGAGAAACGACACTCGTATAGCATAGGCGTACATGGGGCGCTGTTGTATTTGGGATTAATTATAGGCCGTGTAACACAATCGCACGCGTACTAAAACTGATTTTCAGCAAAATATGAATAATTTACAGCGAGTTGTAACGCATTTGTTTTTCCTTTTTAATTTGTTTAAAACAGAATGGACATTCCATTTAGTGCCGACCGAGCGAATCGGAAAGAGCAGAGTCGAATCCCGAAAACAATTACTGCACAATGGATGGAGCAGGGGCGTCATCGGCTGAAAGCTGATTACACGCGTCCGTATCGCATCGCGGCCTACGCCGCCATTGTTATTTAAATACGGGGCCGAGGCGGGCGCCTCCCGCGCGCCATCTGAGGGCGCTCCGGCAAACTGTGAGGTCTGAACGCTGTGTGTTCGCGCCAACGGTCGCTATATTTATATTATAGCTCTCTGAATAACTTGGTTACCTAAATTTGTCACGAGCAAACTGGATCTGAAACGTTGTCGTAAGCCAAATGCGTAGAAGGGCAGGACTAACTTTGCCCTGTAGTAATTCAAGCAGCAGCGCCCGTGTAACTTGGCACTGCCATTCTAGATTCTCACCACCTGCGTGGGATATATGTGGAGACACGTATCACCCCTTGTGTCTACCGTCGTGTTGGTGCTTCAGTGTTTCACCGCCCACGCTCTGTCGTTCACGTGTGCTATTTCAGTCATCAGTGTTCGTGTACAAGTTCTAAACGGTTTTTATTTTCACTACCCCTGCGACCCGCTCCATGATTTTTTTTACTCATGTGTCTACTGTTTTTTGTCCACCATTACGTTTCATTGTTCTGTGTCTTCCTTGTTTCTATTTGTACTTTCTGTGGCCGAAGAGCGGCGTACTATTGCCGCTGCTGGCCCACCTTTGTATAAGGTGTTAAAATAACAATACAGAAAAAAAAATCACCCCTTCCTTCCTCTCTCTTCTTCTCTTCCACCTGGAGGAACCCCCCCCCCCCCCCCCTCATCAATGTGTTTGTGAGTGCTACAGTGCTTTCATCAGTGTTCTTCTACATTCGCGTCTCCACCTGGATGTCTTCGTCTGTTCAACTGGTGACACCCTTTATGTATAGTGCCTTCCGTCGAACGACTCCTAATATATTGTGCAATGTTCATCATGTATTTCCCATGCTTTTTATATTTCTCTGTCTTCTATGTCTGTATGTTGTGTCTCTTGGCCGAAGAGCGGCGTATGTATGCCGCTGCCGGCCCGCCTCAGGAAATGACAATAAAGGAAAAAAAAAATCCCTCCTTGACATATCAAATTAACCAATAATTTTCGCAAAGCGAATGTTTCCTATCAACTAGAGCCAGTGGTTCCCAAACTTTCTGAGACAATTACTCGTAAGCGCAGTCAGGTACTAGGTAGTACCCTCTCTGCCCCCGCCGCAACCCTAATCACCATTGCACCTTTTTAGAAGCAGATATTAGCTAATACGCTCTCCCATGCCCTCTTAAAATGAAATAAGGTAAACGATATTTAGTTTTTTTAGGTGTTATATTAAACCACGAACCTCTGGGCCAATGAAATTGTCGGTATCGCTCATTTCTAAAAGTATTTTTCCTAGACTTTAGAAGGAATTATAAGTGACGACTGTTACCTAAAACTACTCCTCAGAAAAAGAAGTTAAGTAATCACATTTAGGATAGAGAGTTGTTACAAAATGTGCTTCCCCTGCATCACTCCACTTCCTAGCGACACTTGCTGCATCCAACTTAAAATTAACAAAGTCAAAATGTCTGAGCTATACTAAGGCTTCCCACCAACGGGAGCTATAGAGAAGAGGCTACAGAACAAGCCAGTACCTGCCGCATACCAATGCTGCCAACTATTGAATAGTTACGAATGTTGAGGCATTACTTTTCAGAAACCCTCGTATTATTTGTCTGTACGCGTACACCAGATCTGCCGATTTCCGTCTCATTCGGATAATTCCAGTGTCATGAGTCTCTTTTTTTCTTAGGGTATATTACGTACTCATATTTAACAAATGCTGCTCTAGTACGGTGTGCTTCTCAAGCGTTTCCGAGAAATCCAGGTTCAAAGTTTAACAAGTCCGATGAATTAAGTACGAGAGCGCCCGTCGTCGAGTAGGGGCGTTCGCGGAGACTACTAAGGCGCCAGACTACAAATCCGCCCATCCTACGCTCCTGTTTCGTTAACATATTTTTCTAATCTTTCACCCAACATTCGAGCGACGACTGATTAATCGCTGTCGAAGGTCCCGCTCCATTTCAAAAAACAGTAAACATTTCTTTGCATACACAATAATGAACCAGCATCCTAGAGGTTATGAGCTGTTAATTACCTACCCGATGACTTCAAAGAAACCGTCTGAAACGGAGCAGGTAAGAAAGCAGGCAACGTCGGCCCATGCCACGAGTAGGAGACACAGTTGCTTTTTACTGCTACTCTTAAACAGAGGTGGCCACGGTTTCGGTTCGCAGACCGTGCCCGGTCACGCTGGCCAAAGCACCCCGCCTCGCGGCACGTTTTCCCCGCCGCCACACTACGCTGTCTGAGCGGGAGGAGGGGGAAGAGGGGAAAACTGTTAAAGCGTGGCGTTTAAATGACAGTGCACTAGCACTGCATGGGACTTTGTTTTATAATTCACTGTTCTCGACAGTACAGATCACAAACAAAACAAATTTTCTGCGTTTTTTAATTACGATTGGCGCACTGAAGGCATAATTTTTATCTGGTACAAACTGTCGGGATATGTACGGATGCGAATAATTCCACAGAGTAGTTGTGCCGACCGAAAAACACCCCACCTCAATGCTCAAAGAAATGTCGCGCCGTTCCGAGTACTTCCGAGAAGGACCGATCAAAGCCGAGTGACAGGGCCGCACACGCTACGCGCGTGAAGTTCGGCACGCCCTGGCCGGACCTGCTCTAAAGGAAATAGAAATATTGTGTACATTTTTCGAAGCAGCTGTAGTATGGTACGATTTCCCAACTGAGGATATTCGGATCGTTATGGGCAGGGCCCTCCAACCAGCTCAGGATTTTGATGATCTAACGTGCCAATTTGACAGATTTTGGGACAATATCCCTCAGAATGATATCCAACAACTATAGAAAACCGACAACGGTTTGCATAAGAGGCGTTTGTGAAGCTCTTTCTCTTGAATAAATCAGATTTTTCAGAATTTGTGATTATTTGTACGTCTGTACGTGAACGCTACATTTACCGATTTCCGTCTCTTTCGGATAATTCATTCGGGTACGTCACTGTTTTTTTCTTAGAGTGAATTTGTTAAGTCCCTACATCCAATTCGGTTATAGAGATTGTTATATTTTTACCTCTATTGTGTTCTATGCGTTGCAGTAGAAAATAAGCTAAGAGTCGAAAATGGTCTATAGCGCTAATTGAAGTATTTATTGTAAGGAAACATCCTGGTGGAAATGATGACTTTCTTTAAATTTACCATGGCAGCGGTGCACACAAACAAAACCGATTTTATACGTTCATAAAAATGAAGATGAGTTTACACTGATTAGCCAGAACATCATGACCACTTACATAATAAACGGTACGTCAACCTTTGCCGAAGCAAAATGGCCGGCCGCAATGGCCGAACGGTTCTAGGCCGTTCAGTCCGGAACCGCGCTGCTGCTAAGGTCACAGGTTCGAATCCTGCCTCGGGCATGGATGTGTGTGATGTCTTTCGGTTAGTCAGGTTTAAGTAGTTCTAAGCTCTAGGGGACTGATCACCTCAGATGTTAAGCCCCATAGTGCTTAGAGCCATTTGAACCATTTTGATGGAACATGGCATGACAGCAATGAGGCCTCGGTAGGTCCGGGAGGAAGTTGACACCTCATCTGCACACACAAGTCACCTAATTCCCCTAAATTCCGCTGGGGGGGGGGGGGGATGAGCTCTGACGCCATGTTCAATCACATACCAGATGTGTTCGATCGGATCCAGATCTGGCGTGTAGGGGCGGCAGCACATCAAGTGGAACTCTCCACTGCGTTCCTCGAACCACTCCATCATACTCCTGGCCTTGTGATATGGCGCATTATCCTGTTGAAAAATGCCACTGCCATCGGGTAACATGGTCGTTATGAAAGGGTGTACGTGGTCTGAAACACATGAACCACGGATGCCCGGTGAATGTTCCCGCCGGCTGCTACGGCCGAGCGGTTCTAGGAGCTTTAGTCTGGAACCGCGCGACCGCTACGGTCGCAGGTTCGAATCCTGCCTGGGGCATGGATGTGTGTGAGGTCCTTAGGTTAGTTAGGCTTAAGTAGTTATAGGGGACTGATGACCTCAGATATTAAGTCCCATAGTACTCAGAGCCATTTGAACCAATTTGAGTGTTCGCCAGAGAATAATGGAGCCGCTGCCACCTTCTCTCCGACCCGCAATACAGGTTTCAGTACAAGTTTCAACGAGCTGTCCCCTGAAAGACGATGGATTCGCGCTCTCCCATCGGAGTGTTGAAGAATGTATCGGGATTTATGAGACCATACAACTCTCAGTTACTGCGCCAACGTCCAGTGCGAATTGCCCATTTCAATCGTCGCTGCCGATGTCGTGGCGTAAAAATTGGCAATTGCGTGGGTCATCGGCTGCAGAGGTCCATTGCTAGGAGTGTTCGGCGCACTGGTATTCAGACACACTTGTACTCTTCCCAGCCTTGAAGTCTCATGTTAGTTCCGCCACGGTTCGCTGTCTGTCTTGTTTTACCAGTCTGCCAAGTCTACGACGTCCGACATTTATAGTGAGGGATGGTCGCCCAACCGCACGACCTCTGGACGTGGTTCGATCTTAGTTTCGCCAAATGCTGAAGACACCCACCACAGCACTCCCCGAGCACCCGACAAGTCGTGCAGTTTCCGAAATGCTCGTGCCGAGCCTAAGGGCCATCATAATCTGCTCTCGGTCAAACTCAGATAAATTGCGCTCCTTCCCCGTTCTACACACGTGCAGCATGCTCACTGATACTACATTCAAGATGCGTGTACAGAAACCAGATGGCAGTTATAAGAGCTGAGGGGCATGAAATGGTTCAGATGGCTCTGAGCACTATGGGACATCACATCTATAGTCATCAGTCCCCTAGAACTTAGAACTACTTAAACCTAACGAACCTAAGGACATCACACACATCCATGCCCGAGGCAGGATTCGAACCTGCGACCCAGTCATCACGAGGCAGAGAAAATCTCTGACCCCGCCGGGAATCGAACCCGGGAACCCGGGGCATGAAAGGGAATCAGTGGTTGGGAAGGGAGTGAGACAGCGTTGTAGCCTCTCCCCGATGTTATTCAATCTGTATATTGAACAAGCAGTAAAGGAAACAAAAGAAAAATTTATACTAGGAATTAAAGTCCATGGAGAAGAAATAAAAACTTTGAGGTTCGCCGATGACATTGTAATTCTGTCAAAGACAGCAAATGACTTGGAAGAGTAGTTGAACGGAATGGACAGTGTCTTGAAAGGAGGATATAAGATGAACATCAACAAAAGCAAAACGAGGATAATGGAATGTAGTCGAATTAAATAGGGTGATGCTGAGGGAATTAGATTAGGAAATGAGACACTTAAAGTAGTAAACGAGTTTTGCTATTTGGGGAGCAAAATAACTGATGATGATCGAAGTAGAGAGGATATAAAATGTAGACTGGCAATGTCAAGGAAAGCGTTTCTGAAGAAGAGAAATTTGTTAACATCGAGTATAGATTTAAGTGTCAGGAAGTTGTTTCTGAAAATATTTGTATGGAGTGTAGCCATGTATGGAAGTGAAACATGGACGATAAATAGTTTGGACAAGAAGAAAATAGAAGCTTTAGAAATGTGGTGCTACAGAAGAATGCTGAAGATTAGATGGGTAGATCACATAACTAATGAGGGGTTATGGAATAGAATTGTGGAGAAGAGGAGTTTGTGGCACAACTTGACAATAAGAAGGGACTTGTTGGTAGGACATGTTCTGAGGTGTCAGGGGATCACAAATTTAGCATTGGAGGGCAACATGGAAGGTAAAAATCGTAGAAGGAGACCAAGAGATGAATACACTAAGCAGATTCAGAAGGATGTAGGTTGCAGTAAGTACTGGGAGATGAAGAAGCTTGCACAGGATAGAGTAGCATGGAGAGCTGCATCAAACCAGTCTCAGGACTGAAGACCACAACAAGAACAACATGTCTGACTAGCAATCATTCCTCGCTAAGTGACGCTGCTATCTCCTGGGCGGGATTATATCGATAGTAGGCCGCTCGTCATAATGTTCTGGCTGATCAATGTATACGCATATATGCAAAAAGTCCAGTGATAGGTTTGAGGTGGTAATTTGCTAAATAAATGAGAAACAAATATCAGAGAAATGTTCATAATTCGTATGCATAGATTGGAGAGAAATTCGGCGTTGCACAAGACATCGTTGTATTGTTTTTGTTTACTCAGATACGTTCAGCTCTTTCTGTGATATCTTCAGAATGTTTTTATTTCCTTTTTCATGTGACGCATTTTTCAGAGGCTGTGATTTTGGTTTCACATGTTACAAATGAGGGAAGCAAGACCACTACATGAAGAAAACCTCGACAAACTGAAGAATGCTTGATAGATATAAACTACTAACGTATTACATCATTGCTAGACTTACATGAGGAACAAGATAAACAAAAATCCGCTGAGAATGACACAGAAAGTGCTCAAACATGTGTGTATAACAAAATTAATCAGACTGTGTCCTGAATATGGCGGAAATCCTCTTCAATTTTTCATAGCAAGTACAGGAAATAACAAGCGTCACAGGCTCCAAAAAAGATGATTATTTATGTAGATATTAATAGAAAAAATGATTGTTGTGAGTAATGTATTTTGCAACTATTTTAGCTGTTAGGAAAGTAGCTGTAGACGGAACGCGCAGTTAGAGAGGCAGAGGGAGTGAGGCAGCAGGGAGCTGCGGACGCACAGCTCCACGTGCTCGCTTCGCCCATTGCGCTCTGCTAGTGGCGGCTGGCCGCTAGCAACGCGGCGGCAGCAAACGTTGTTAGTCGGCAGTGGCGCCGCGTGACAGGCGGGCCGCAGTGCAGTGGCCAGAGCACATTTTTAAAATGCAGTTATAATTCTGAAAACACACACACACGCACCCACACGAGCGCGGCGACACGAGGGGCATCGCGCGAGTGCAAACTTCATTTCGCGGTGATTTATAGCGGCCGGAGAGCGCAGGACGCGGTCGGATTCCGGGCGCCATAACTCACGCGGCCGGCTGACTGACGCCCCGATAGCAATATTTACGTTCGGCATCAGTTTTACGTCCTCAGCCGACAGCGCGAACGGCAGACCAGTCTTGACGCGGCAGGCGCCGGCTGCGGGGCGCGCGCTCGCCGCTCTGCCGAAGCCCTGAAACAGCCGGACGTGTGGGCGCTGCCGCCCAGTCGAGATGTGGCTGCCCTTGTTGGAAATGGGTGTGGGAAACGTAAACACAGCGGCAGTTAAGTGGGAGGTGCAGGCCCTCAAACATTTTGACAGCAAATTCCGCTGAGGGAGACTGAAGAGCTGACACACGATGTTGTTGCAGCTTATTGGGTCCCCAGTATTAAAAAAAGAATGTTCCATTAGCAGTGCAACTTTCCGGTAGATTAAAACCGTTTGCTGTATCGGGACTCGACATGGAACTTTTCATCTACATCTACATCTACATATATACTAAGCGATTCACCATACGGTGCGTGGCGGAGGGCACCTCGTACCACAACTAGCATCTTCCCTCGCTGTTCCACTCCCAAACAGAACGAGGGAAAAATGACTGCCTATATGCCTCTGTACGAGCCCTAATCTCTCTTATCTTATGTTTGTGGTCTTTCCGCGAAATGTAAGTTGGCGGCAGTAAAATTGTACTGCAGTCAGCCTCAAATGCTGGTTCTCTAAATTTCCTCAGTAGCTATTCACGAAAAGAACGCCTCCTTTCCTCTAGAGTCTGGTTCAAATGGCTCTGAGCACTATGGGACTTAACTTCTGAGGTCATCAGTCCCATAGAACTTAGAACTACTTAAACCTAACTAACCTAAGGACCGCACTCACATCGATGCCCGAGGCAGGATTCGAATCTGCGACCGTACGGTCGCGCGGTTCCAGACTGAAGCGCCTAGAACCGCTCGGCCACTCCGGCCGGCCTCTAAAGACTCCCACCCGAGTTCCTGAAGCATTTCCGCAACACTCGCGTGATGATCAAATCTACCAGTAACAAATCTACCAGCCCGCCTCTGAATTGCTTCTATGTCCTCCCTCAATCCGACCTGATAGGGATCACAAACGCTAGAGCAGTACTCAAGAATAGGTCGTATTAGTGTTTTATAAGCGGTCTCCTTTACAGATGAACCACATCTTCCCAAAATTCTATCAATGAACCGAAGACGACTATCCGCCTTCCCTACAACTGCCATTACATGCTTGTCCCACTTCATATCGCTCTGCAATGTTACGCCCAAATATTTAATCGACGTGACTGCGTCAAGCGCTACACTACTAATCGAGTATTCAGACATTACAGGATTCTTTTTCCTATTCATCTGCATTAATTTACATTTATCTATAATTAGAGCTAGCTGCCATTCTTTACACCGATCACAAATCCTGTTCAAGTCATCTTGTATCCTCCTACAGTCACTCAACGACGACACCTTCCCGTACACCACAGCATCATCAAAAAACAGTCGCACATTGCTGTCCACCCTATCCAAAAGACCATTTATGTAGATAGAAAACAACAGCGGACCTACCACACTTCCCTGGGGCACTCCAGATGATATCCTCACCTCCGATGAACACTTACCATCGAGGACAACGTACTGGGTTCTATTACTTAAGAAGTATGCGAGCCACTCACATACTTGGGAACCAATCCCATATGCTCGTACCTTAGTCAGGAGTCTGCAGTGTGGCAGACCTTTATCTAACGACCCACGAACTGCTCTCGGACGTTTACTTGCCCCTCTCTCCTACCTTGCTGTGAAGGCTGGTCTTCAGTCGTGCCTACATTTCGCGGAAAGACCACAAAGATAAGAGAGATTAGGACCCGTACAGAGGCATGTAGGCAGTCATTTTTCCCTCGTTCTGTTTGGGAGTGGAACAGGGAGAGAAGATGCTAGTTGTGGTACGAGGTACCTTCCGCCACGCGCCGTATGGTGGATTGCGGAGTATGTATGTAGATGTAGGTAATTCACTTGGTAGGGTACTTGTTGGCAAAAGGCAAATGTTCCGAGAACGAGTCCCAGACCAGCACATGGTTTTAATAGGCCAAAAATTTCAAATCAGTGCACACACTGTTTTGGAGAGAAAACTTACGCTGGTTCATAGGTAGTGTTGTCCCAGCAAAGGGACAAGCTATGTTGACATACAATTCCCGGCCAACACACTGTGCATCAGTGTAGTGGCTTATACCTGAGCGTCTCTGCAAGGCTCTGCCGAGTGAGAGCTTGTGACAACGTTCGTAGCGGTCCATCTGTCGATCGAGCTGGATCATCAGTCTCTGCTCATGGTCCCTAAGCTTGAAGAGAGTACCAGGTTTCTGGGAGGAGAGAAAAGGGGTTTTACGCTTCACTAACCCCTTACACCCAAGTGCTGTATCTGCGTGCAGCCGAATACGGGTGCACACGTGAGAAGAACTGGACAGAAACGATGAAAGGTGGCAAGACCGCCTGCGGACGGGAAACAAACCCACGCCAGAGTCGAGCAACAGGACTGACCGAAAGGCGGATCCGGCACAAGAGCAAGTCAGTAGCAACCTATGCAACAACGAAGTGCAACGAACTTTCGAAAAAACGCTGTCAACAGGTCACAATCTAAATCGAGACCAAACAGGAAAACCAATACCAAAGCGAAGTCGTCGAAAAGTAGTCAGTAGTACAGTGGAGATAGTAACGAACGCTATCAGTCGAAGTACACTACTGACTGAGCGTTTTTTTCTGTGGAAGGTTGATGTACAGCGTCACCGGTGGATGTCAGTCTTAATCTACTGGTGTAAGGGTAAATTTATTCTATCCTACAATGATGTCATTCAAATCACGTCACTGGAGTGCACGTTGAAGGTGTGGCGACGGGACTTGACGTCCCATACCACCTTCCCGTGGAAGTTCAAGGTAGCAGGCAATAGATATCACAAATACATAGGTACTGGTATTAGACTGAGCGGTCTTTTTTTTTTTCCTTTATTGTGTTTCTCCCCATCGGGGCGGGCTGGCAGCAGCATAGGCGCTGCTCTTCAGCCGAAAGACAGAACAAAACAATAGAAGACATTGAAAAACAGCAAAGGAGAGAATAAGGTGAAAATAGATATAAAAAAGGGGGAACAGCATGGAAGACAAAAAAAAAAAAAAAACGGGGTGACTGTAAAATGGAGATAACAAAAAACTGTTTAAAAGTAGCACATATAAAAAGCCACACACTGCGACGGTTAAAAGAACACAAGGCACAGTATGACTGGAACATAAAAGTAGCGATGGATGGCATAGCACATAACGGAACACTGACGGCGAACCTCAAGGTAGGACACAATTAAAATCACATCTCTTGACGCACACGAGTAACAGCACTAAACACAACACTGATGTGGCACACTGATGATGAGCAATACAGAGGATCTGCCAGGCGCTAGGAGATGAGGGAGACCTGAAGAGGGGAGGGAGTGGAAGAGATGGGGGAGGTGAGCAGGGGGCGCACGGGATAGGGCCAGGTAGGGTGGGAAGGAGAGAGGCAAGTATGGGGTGCAGGGTCTCAGGGGAGGGGGGACAGAGGGGAATCCGCTCTGGGAGAAGGAGGAAAGAGGAAAGGGGGCCCTGGGGAGGGGGGGGGGTGGAACAAGGCCAGGTTATAGTTGGAAGGAAGGGTAGATGTCACGGCGAAGTTCGTCATCCAGGAGGGGGAGGTGTTGGAAATTGCCCTGATGAAGGAGATGGAGGGTGTGGAGGTGGAGAGAGGGAGGGATACAGCGATAGAGGCGCGGCAATGGGCGGGGGGTGGAGAGGAAGGAGGAAACCAGAGGGTGGGGGGGATCAAGCCTGCGAACAATGTAAAGGATGCGGAGATGTTGGAGGAACAGGAGGAGGTGGGGGAAGGGGATCAGTTCATACAGGAGCCGTGTGGGGGAAGGAAGGCGGATACGGAAGGCAAGGCGGAGTGCATGGCGTTCAAGGATTTGGAGGGCCTTGTAAAAGCGGGTGGGGGCGGAGATCCAGGCAACACTGGCATAACAGAGGATAGGACGGATGAGGGATTTGTAGCTGTGGAGGATGGTAGAAGGATGCAATCCCCAGGTCCGGCCAGACAGGAGTTTCAGAAGGCGGAGGCGGGAATGGGCTTTCTGCTGGATGGTCAGGAGATGAGGGGTCCAGGTGAGGTGTCGGTCTAGGGTGAGGCCAAGGTATTTCAGGGTGGGGGTGAGTTGGATAGGACGACCATAAAGGGTGAGGTAGAAATCATGGAGGGGAAAGGAGCGAGTGGTGCGGCCTATGACGATTGCCTGTGTTTTGGAGGGGTTGAGACGGAGGAACCACTGGTTACACCAAGTGGTGAACTGGTTAAGGTGGGTTTGGAGGGTACGTTGAGACCGTTGAAGGGTAGGATAGAGAGCAAGGAAGGCGGTGTCATCAGCATACTGGAAAAGGTGGACTGGTGGGGGTGGCTTGGGCATATCAGCTGTATACAAGAGATAAAGGAGAGGGGAGAGGACAGAACCCTGGGGGACGCCAGCCGTGGGATAAAAGATACGGGAATTGGTGTTGCGGAGGGTGACATAGGAAGGACGGTGCGAGAGGAAGGAAGCGACCAGACGGACAAAATTGATGGGCAGGGCGTAGGTTTGGAATTTAAAGAGGAGACCGGGATGCCATCTGAGCGGTCGAGGCGCGACGGTATTTATGCCGGCCCCGAGGGACGCTACTGGCCGGTGTTTTCACGTGGCAAGACGGTGGCGCACTCACTAGGCGAGTGCAGCGCTGCGCCGACATTGCCCTCTATCATCCATCAAAGTCACTTTGCTCCCCTGGACATTCAACTTCTGCCCATCCCGATACCAGACTAAGGAAGAAAACGTATTGCTTCCGTGGCCAAATTAAAGCTAATAAAAATTGCATCGATTTGAGGCGTGGATTTCTTATGAAATTTAAGACAAGGTAAAAGAAATCTTAGGATCAATACTTGGCTTGAAATCGTGCCTCTGTTTATCATACGCTACCTCAACCATCACACCCTGCATAAAAGGCTGTCGCTCACAAACAAAATTATCCATTGAGGAGCAGTTTATTGAAATTGTGACTGTGTGTACCCGTACAAGGCACCTGCCAGATTATTATGGCGCTCCCTGTATCCTGAGAATAACTAGACCTATCTTTGAAACTTCCTGGCAGATTAAAACTGTGCGCCGGACCGAGACTCGAACTCAGGACCTTTGCCTTTCGCGGGCAAGTGCTCTACCAACGGAGCTACCCAAGCACGACTCTCGCCCCCTCCTCACAGCTTTACTTCTGCCAGTACCTCGTCTCCTATCTTCCAAACTTGCAGAAGCTCTCCCGCGAACCTTGCAGAACTAGCACTTCTGAAAGAATGGATATTGCGGAGACATGGCTTAGCCACAGCCTGGGGAATGTTTCCAGACTGAGATTTTCACTCTGCAGCGGAGTGTGCGCTGATATGAAACTTCCAGGAACTTGCAGTCTCCAGTGACAGACTCTCACCTGAAGATGGCCGAAATATCGTTGCATGATCCGGCTGCAATCCCGAAACCTCGTCGAACATTCAGTACGCCGGGAAAACTTCAAGAATCATATCGATGATGTTCCGTTGAACGGTTAGCACACTGACACTTGTTGATGGCCCAGCATTGAAATCTGCACCAATTAGCGGAAGGGTTGTACTTTTGTCGCGTTGAACGGTTCTCTTTAGTCGTCATTGGTCCCTTTCTTGCAGGATCTTTTTCCGGCCTCAGCGATGTCAGAGGTCTGATGTTTTACCGGATTCCTGATATTCATGGTACACTCGTCAAATGGTGGTACGGTAAAATCCCCACTTCACCACTACTTTAGAGATGCTGTGTCCCATCGTTCGTGCGCCGATTACAGCAGCAGTAAGCGATGTAACAACTGCGCCAGACACTTGTTGTCTTATATAGGCGTTGCCGATCGCAGCGCCGTATTCTGTATTTTTACATATCTCTGTATTTGAATACTCGTGCCTATACCAGTTTTTTTGGGGCTTCAGTGTATGTATACCATAGTATATCAGGTAATGTCCTGCGTGTGTTTGGCACTTCGATCATAATGCGTAATTTACGATTACGATTGCCCATCTTTCCCTATGCAGATGAGAGTCACCGAGTACTTTCGCATTCTTGGGATGTAGATAGAGACTGGAAAATCTTCTCGCTTTGTCTTTGACCGACGCTCCCTGTAATACTGTCACCGATTTAATCACCAGCTGACCAGAAACAGACTGCTACATTCTACGTTTCGTGAAGAAACAGAGTGAACCGACTCCATAACTGCTGTCCTGTACCCATCGAGGAGCACAAGATTTCTCCAGATGCACGGATCTCGAGGAGGTTAGAACCCCTTATCGATGTTTAGCACATGATGGTGATGATGTTTGGTTGGTGGGGCACTCAAATCCGCAGTTATCAGCGCCTGTACAAATTCCCAACCTTTGCTCAGTCCAAACTCGCCACTTTCATGAATGATGATAAAATGATGAGGGCAACACAAACAGCCAGTCATTTCGAGGTAGGTGAAAATCCCTGACCCTGCTGGGAATCGAACCCGGGACCCCATGCTCGGGGTGTATTGTAGATACGCAAGTGTTGTGATAATATAATAGACGGTTGAAAACAAGAAACGGGTGGTTTGTATGCATGATGGAGCTCCAGACGGACGAAGTTTGAAGCATTTTACATAAGACATTTTACATAAATCAAGTGCGCTATCAACTCCTGAGGCTACATGGCTCTGCACTTAAAACACACTATAATGTTAGACCATTGCTGTTTCCAACCTATTAGTCATGTGGAATGCAACGCTGTTACTATCCCAAAGCAAGAAATATGTTTACAGCGCATTACATACATTCTCGTTTCAGGTTTCTCTACGATAAACTATGGTGACAAACTGTAAAATGAAAAAAACTACTTCCTTAAAACATCGATTCTTTGTGATACATGCACAATATAGCTTTGCAGAGGTGTATAACGCCCACTGTTCACATCTAATCATGGTTCAGAAGCTATACTATGCTGGCAACAGTCCTATAAAAAATGATCGTTAATAACTGAGATTGCCTCTTACAAAGAAAGAGACAAATGCATAGCAGCGGTGTTTGACATGTGAAATTACATGTTATGCTGCCACTAACTCCATAAACAGGACATCTGTCAATCAGATGTATTCATGGGAATTGTAGTACCTCAAAAACACCTGTCGCTAACTTGGAATCACAATAGTTATGAAACCGAAGAGTTGATTTTATGCCTAAGATGCGTCAGGGGAACTGAGTACGTTGCATAAATCTTCGTTTGTCTAAAGGAATGTGTTAAAACAAGATTTACATGTTTCATCACACATGAGATGGAAGTCTCCTGATGACAGAGGGTTGCTGTTAGTGATTGCAAGTGGACAGTGCTCTAAGGCACACACGGAACACGCAGTTGTATACGAGTTGAACGCAGGTTATGTCATACAACAGTTGCATCCCCACAGGGCAATGGAAAAAATAGTCAAATGACCTGCAGCAACAACTCCCTCTCTCTCTAGAATGCATCACCAGTTTGCCATGAAATCATACCTCATTACAACTTCATCTTGACCAATCACTCCATCCACTCTCTGTCATCCTACAAGGCAGATGCAAGTAAGTTTAGAGGCAGATGGTTCTCTTTTTCCCAGCAAAGTGTCAAAGACAGCAGTCAACTCGTGTGTATCACTATTACCTCAATAGACATACAGTAGGGAGGAGGGGGGGTTTACGGGTGGGGCAACAATAGTTTAAGGGTCTGTCAGTCAAAAGGAAGGATTATCCCCATTGAGTCTTCATCCACTTAGCAGAACAACAGGTTAAGGACCTCTCAATCAAAAGAGAACAATAGGTTTTCCACTGAATGTATACTTGCCCCAGAATTTAGGCAACCTGCACTAGCAAATGCATCTTCCTCAGTCTTGTCCCACTACTTCCATAAACTCCCATTCTCTTCTGGTCTGAACTGCTTATCATCCACATTCCATTACCTTACTAGGCTACACTCCAAAGAAATGTCTTCATAAAAGATTTCCTAGCCGTTAAATTTACTTTTGATGTAACAAATTTCTCTTCTTCAAAAATACTTTTTTTGCCATTACTATTCTACATTTTATATCCTCTCTACATCAGCCATCATAAGTTATTTTACTGACCTAATCTATTTCTCTGAGTATCACATGATTTAATTCGACTTCATTCCATTTCCCATGTTTCTATTTATTTAGCTTTCGTCTTACATCCTCCTTTCAAGATACTGTAGAGTGCTTTCAACTTCTCTTCCAAGTCCTTTATTATCTCTAACAGAATTACAAAGTCATCTGGAAACCTCAAAATTTTTATTTATTCTCTATGAACTTCAATTTCGTGTCCAGATTTCTCCTTGCTCTCCTTCACAGCTTGCTCACTGTACTGGTTGATTGATATTGGGGATAGGCTACAAGTCTGTCTCTGTGATACCGAAGATTTGTACTAAGCCTTGTCTTTTTACCTATTTGATCCTCTGTTGCCTTCACTATTTCATCTCTCAAAGCTACTTATTCGCTAACATTGCATTTCTTTCCCCTGTTGTAGCCAGTCGTTGCCTAATGCTCCCTTTGAAATTATCAACCACATCTGGTTCTTTCAACATATCTAGGCCCCATCCACCTTTTTGCAGTTTTTTTTCATTTTTAACCTACAATTGGTAAGTTATAAATTGTGGTCAGAGTCCACATATGTCCCTGGAAATGTCTGACAGTGTAAAATCTGTTTCCGTAATCTCTGTCTTACCATTATGTTATCAATCTGAAACCTTACAGTCACCAGAACTCTTCCAAGTACACAATCTTTCTTTATTATTCTTAAACGAAGTGTTAGTGGCGATTCAACTTTGCTCTGATCTACATTCTTTCAATTTCTTCATCAACTGCGGAGCTAGTTAGCATACAGTTTTGTACAATTACGTTTGGTGTTGGTTTTGTGTCCATCTCGGCTACGATAATGCGTTCATTATGCAGCCCATAGTAGCTTATCAGCATTCCTACTTGCTTCCTCATTATTAGATCTGCTGTGGCATTACCTGTATTTGGTTTTGTATTTATAGTGCTGACTCATGTGACGCCCTGTTTATCCTGCCACCGAACTCTACTAATCCCCAATATGTCTGATTTCAACCTGAGTAGTTCCCTCCTGGAGATCCTAATGGAGGATTATTTTACCTGCTGAATGTTTTACCCACGAGGACGCCATCATCGTTTAACCATATAGTAGAGCAGTAAGTCCTCGAGAAAAGTAACGGACGTAGTTTCACCATGCTTTCAGCTGTTCACAGTATCACTAGGCATAGTTGACTGATGTTTCAAGTCCGGATCAGTCAATCATCCAGACTATTGGCTCTGTAACTACCGAAAGTACTGCTGCTCCTCTTCAGGAAACAAATGTTTGGCGCCTACACAGATACTTCTCCGTTGTGGTTGCACCTATCTGTATCGTTGAGGCACACAAGCCACCCCACCTCTGCAATATCTTTGGTGGTACACAATTTCCTAACGGCAGAGTTCCAGATTCAAGAGTCTTTACTCCTGTTCCCGTTAAACTGCGTGGAATAAGTGCAGTGTGCAGCAGTCGTATTTCATCTGTAAGTGGAAATGAACAGAGTGTGTATGGAGTAGAAGACATTATTCTGCTGGCAGAACATATTGCTTCACCGGACAGAAGCAGAATTTTTAGAAGTATCGGTGTGCCACAAACGGGAGTGCGACGGACATTTAGTATTCACGGCCTGTATCCGTGTCATTTACAGCGGATTCAGCACCTTCTAGATGCAGATAAAGGTAGAAGAATGGAATTTTGGCGTTCGGTAATTGAAAATCGCTGACCAATCCCATTAATACGGTTTACTGATGAAGCCACTTTCGCGGTAGGAATAAGACTCGTAACTCACATCGATTGTCCAACGAAAACGTAAATGTCTTTGTAGAGACACATTTTCAAGAAAGCTTCTTTGTAAATGTGAGGTATATACAAGATAGAAATTGATCGTTCTGTTATGAACAGTGCTCTCCCGTAAAAGAAAGCAAAGACGAGCTCAGAAGAGCTGCTCGTGACGCTGTCAAGAGAATTCGAAAGTGCACTGGAGTCGGAAGTGGAATTTATGAAAATCAACTTTGAACACAATCATTACCTTTGCTTATCGCCTTCTGTGAGTTACATTCTAACAACTGTATGTCTTTAATGAACAACAATTGGACATATGTTATATGGAATCTTTGGATAGAATTAAACTACATTACAACCTCGTACTATGTGTACTATTCCTCCTGAAACAACATGTGTACAGAACATAGAATAGATGACATTAACACTTCGCGTCAAGAGGTACGTACTTGTAGTAACCTGGTCTTGGCAAGCGAATGATTTGTTTCTGTGTTCCGGTAACGCAGTTACACGCCGTACTGGCAGTGAGATCGTTCGATAACAGGAGCTGTAAATTAGCAATGAAATCTGACGATAATACGTTTCAGATCAATTTGTTCGCAAACACCGGTGATCAGTCACGGACACGACCGGTAATCAGATGAGTGAATGCAGTTAGCCTATAAATTAACACTGCCTGGAAACGCTCTGATTGCCTTTTGTCGACACCCGGTGCAGGGCGCCAAATGAATGATGCTCAAATAATGAGGTCAATTTGCTCCTTCTGTTTGTGTCATGTTGTACTGTCAAGTCAACACATTAATGGACCAGTTGATGCTTGCTGTGGAAGGATGTACATTATCGCGTTACACATTAACAGTCGTAAATAAATTTGTTGAACCATCTGGATCCTCAAGTGAGTGGGGACGTTATTATAGAGAGACATTGCTTCTTATGTGAGTAATAGGGATTTTAATGATCTATCCGTGAAGTGCAAAAGGACATTATTGAGAAGAGATCCACGGTGTTATACAAGATGTATGGAAATGATATGGTTTATGTCGAGCGTAATTAATTTTATTGACCCACCAAAGACCTCGGTAACAAAAGTAATTACTGGAACGCAGCGTTATTTGAGTGGAGAGAAACTCAGTAGCCTCGGAGGCGCATTCCTCCGTAATACGAACAACATGCAGACTTATGAGAGGGTGCATTCTTTAGCCACCTGAGGCAAGCTGTACATTCCATGAACTTGCCGTCTGAATGGTGTTGCTGTAGATATATCTGACTTTTAGGAAACTGTGGGTTAATAAGCCAGGGCATGCGTGATGAGAACATTAGGAGCTACACAGAATAACTAGAGGACAGGAAAGTCGATTGATGGTCGGGCTTGTGCGAACGCAACCAACTATGTCGCTGTCCTTCATCCAACCGGTCTCCTCGCAGACTAGAGCTAGAATTCAGCAAGTAACATTGTTAGGATGACAGTATATCGTCCCCTTTTAAGAATCGAGATATGTATATGTGTGGTATCCGTTCTTTCGGAAATGTCCGAAAGAACAGACATCACATATATATAATTAAGGCGATGACGTCCAGTGATCCTAACAGTGTAGATGGACACCAAGCTCGAACCCTCATGGGTATTAGCGAGATGCTGTGAGTAATGAGGCTAATGAGCAGAGGCACTACATCAGTAGCGTGTGGTATAAGTTAAGAACTTGGGTCTGACGAGAGTATGGATGCAGTAGTTCAAATTGGTTCAAATGGCTCTGAGCACTATGGGACTTAACATCTGTGATCATCAGTCCCCTAGAACTTAGAACTACTTAAACCTAACTAACCTAAGGACATCACACAACACCCAGTCATCACGAGGCAGAGAAAATCCCTGACCCCGCCGGGAATCGAACCCGGGAACCCGGATGGAGTAGTTGTCAGCGCATCTGCATAGTCAGCAGGAGACGCGCTTTCGAATCCTGGTCTGGCACAAATTTTCAACTTGACCCACTGACGTGAATCAATACAGTCAGGCAGCAGAAACTGGCCGAGACAGAAGCAGCAATATGGAAGAAATAGATTTTGTGACTTTTACGAGTTCCTAACCAGGAGCGAATTATGTAATTTCATCTCTGTCTGCGTCTTAATTTAATATCTAATAGACACAGTTTTCGCGTTTTTGTTTGCGACGGAAAGTAAACCGATTTTATGAGATATTACGGGTTACTAATCAGGAGAGAATTATTTAGTCTCCCGTGAGTGCTTTGGTAGTTAAGTTTTTGAATTTCTGCGTATTAATCTAACTTATTAGACATAGTTCTTGTGTTTTTTCCAGTTTCTGCAGTAGAGTTCCGAAGCACATGTCGATAGTCCGTTTGTCTGTGCAGTGTAGTTTTCACGGTGTTTAGATAGGGACTATGATGCATGTGTGTGG
Source organism: Schistocerca cancellata (assembly GCF_023864275.1). Lineage (NCBI taxonomy): Eukaryota > Metazoa > Arthropoda > Insecta > Orthoptera > Acrididae > Schistocerca > Schistocerca cancellata. The sequence goes on along the minus strand of NC_064626.1, from coordinate 723,630,399 downwards.
ATGCGAGTCGAGTTGCTGACACTTCCCTTTCAGCTCCAGCCTGCGATGGCTCCGGTTACACAGCTTGACGCTGCAGTGGATGGGCATCACTGTTGTGGACCGACCGTGGGGATACAACTGACGTCCAGCACGTCTGAGTCCGCCGATCGGTCCGCAGCAGTGGCCATCCCAGTGACTGCTAGCACTGAGGTTGGCCCTTCACAGCCGGCCACTGTGGCCGAGCGGTTCTAGGCGCTACAGTCTGGAACCGCGCTACCGCCGCGGTCGCAGGCTCGAATCCTGCCTCGGGCATGGATGTGTGTGATGTCCTTAGGTTAGTTAGGTTTAAGTAGTTCTAAGTTCTAGGTGACTGATGACCTCAGATGTTAAGTCCCATAGTGCTCAGAGCCATTTGAACCATTTTGACCCTTCACCTGTGGGCGCTTCAGGGAGTGGAAGGGGGCCGCACGTAAGGCCTACCTTCCTAGTCTGTCAAACAGGTTCCAAATGCTGTCTGTGGGTGACAATGTCCCTCAGCCAGATACAGTCGCTTGTCCTGTTTCACAGGAAACCTCTCAGCCTGCAAGATCCGGGCAATAGGACGCGCTATGCGGCCTCTTAGGGACATGGCTACCAAGGAGGGGACGAAAGCCAATGAGCACTCCGTGTGCATACCGGATGGAGTCGTTCCAGACTTGGAAGAGTACAGGATTCACCAACTGTAGGTGGTGGCTCACGACGGTACCAATGGTATCTGTCGCTTCGAATCGGAAGAGATGCTCTCTGGTTTCGAGCACTACCACAAGTGCTGAAGGCTGCCAGTCTCGTCCGCCAGAGGAAAGCAGAGCTCATCATTTGCAGCATAGTCGACAAGATCGATTGCGGACATCTGGTACAAAGCCGAGTGGAGGGACTGAATCAGATTCTCAGACGGTTCTGCGACCGTGTAAGCTGCAGGTTCCTCGACTTGCGCCATAGGGTAGTTGGGTATCGGGTTCCGCTGAATAGATCAAGAGTCCATTACACGCAGTAGGCGGCTACACGGGCAGTAGGGGCTGTGTGACGAGAACTGGGGGGCTTTTTAAGTTAGAGGGTCTCGGAGAAACACAAAAAGGCTTGAGTCTCGAGGTGAGCAGGCCGAACACAGAAAGAACATAAATACAAGAACGATTGGTATAGCAGTTGTAAATTGTCGTAGCTGTGTTGGGAAAGTACCAGAGCTCCAAGCGCTAATAGAAAGCACTGATGCTGAAATCATTATAGGTACTGAAAGCTGGCTAAAACAGGAGATAAATTGAGCCAAAATTTTTTCGAAGAATCTAGCGGTGTTCCGAAAGGCTACGCTTATCACAGTTGGCAGCGGCGTGTCTGTTGCTGTTAGAAGTAGTTTATCTTGTAGCGAAACTGAAGTAGACAGTTCCTGTGAGTTAGTATGGGCAGAGATTATTCTTGGCAACCGGAATAAAACAATAATTGGATCCTTTTACCGACCTCCCAACTCAGAAGATACAGTTGCTGAAAGGTTCAAAGATAACTTGAGTTTAATTTCAAACACGTATCCGACTTGCGCAATTATAGTTCGTGGTGACTTAAATTTTACCCTAGATGTGTTGGCGTCGATATATGTTTAAATCTGGAGGTATCCATAAAACATCATCCGAAATTGTACTAAATGCATTTTCAGAAATTATTTCGGGCACTTAGTTCATGAGCCCACACGGATAGTAAAAGGTGACCTCTTAGCAACCAATAATCCTGAACTAATAACGAGCAACAGAATGGATACAGGAATTAGTGAACACATGGTTGTCGTAGCGACAGTGAATATTGTAGCCCCCAAGCCCACCAAAAATAAACGAAAAATATACCTATTCAAAAAATCAGATAAAAATTCACATGACGTCTTCCTCATAGACAATCTCCACTCCTCCCAAATTAACAATGTAAGCGTTGACCAGATGTGGCTTCAATGTAAAGAGGTAGTATCGACAACAACTGAGCGATTTATACCGAAAAAAATTAAGAAACGATGGAGCTGATCGCCCTTGGAACACAAAACGGGTCTGAATACTGTTACAGAAACAACGAAAAAAGCATGCTAATTTTAAACGAACACAAAATCTCCAAGACCGAAGCTGCCCTTCGATGAACTTTTTCGATATCCTCCGTCAGTCCTGTGTGATGCGGGTCCCGCACCGCTCAGCAGTGCTGCAGAAGAGGACGGACAAGCGTAGTGCAGGCAGTCTCTTTAGTAGACGTGTTACATTTTCTAAGCGTTCTGCCAATAAATCAGAGTCTTTTGTTTTGCTTTCCCCACAACTTTGTCTGTGTGGTCGATTCAATTTAAGTTATTCGCAACTGTAATCCATAAGTATTTACTTGAAGTCGCAGCCATTAGATCTGTGTGATTTATCGTGTAACCGAAATTTAGCGTTTACCTTTTAGCACTTTTCATTTTTCATTATTGCCAGCTTTCGTACCATATAGATCTCCTCTGTGAATCATTTTGCAATTAGTTTTGCTCATTTGATGACAAAACGAGAAGGTAAATGACGACCATAGCAAACAGTTGGAAATCTGATCCGATGGTCTCCTAAATGGATACGTATGAGGAAGACCAGAGTGCCTGTAACAATTCCTTGCCGCGCGGGCTTAGCCGAGCGGTGTAAGGCGCTGCAGTCATGGACTGTGCGGCTGATCCCGGCGGAGGTTCGAGTCCTCCCTCGGGCGTGGGTGTTTGTCCTTAGGATAATTTAGGTTAAGTAGTGTGTAAGCTTAGGGACTGATGACCTTAGCAGTTAAGTCCATAAGATTTCACACACATTTGAACATTTTTGAACAATTCCTTGTGGAACGCCAGATCTCACCTGTGTCTTTCCGCCAGTTACTATGAACTGTGAACTTTCTGAAAGGAATTCATGAATCCAGTGGTACAAATGAGACAGTATCTGTTGGCACAGAATTTGATTAGAAACAGCTTGTGAGGAACTGTGCCAAAAGACTTCTGTAAATCTAAAAATGTGGAATCAATTTGAGATCCTCGGTCGATAGCTCTCATTACTTTGTAGGAATAAAGAGTTAGTTGTGTTTCACAAGATGGATGTTTTCTGAATCCATTTTTGCTATTTGTCAATAAATAACTTTCAGCGAGGTAATTCATATTGTTTTAACACAGTTTATGTTCCAAAATCCTACCGAAAATCGACGGTAGAGATATGGGTCCATAATTCAGATAATCATTCCTGCTTTCTTTCTTGGGTGTTGGTGTGACCTGCGCAACTTTCCAGTCTTTAGGTACGGATCTTCCGTCGAGCGAGCGTTCTATATGATCGCTGAGTATGCAGCTGTTGTTTCGGCATTTCGTGGAAGGAACCTAATTCATATTCCCTGAATTTATTCAACAGGTTTTCACGCCAACTACGTCATCTTTCTTTGAAGGACTCCAACTTAAGTTTCTTGAGCATTTCTGTTACACTTTGTAAGTAGGCTGTTTAGATTTTTATATCGGTAATGCCACGTAGCGCTCTGTATGAAAATCACTGGCTGTGCTGTGTGCAGTCTGTGGCTAGTTTGCATTGTTGTCTGCCATTGTAGAGGGGCAGCTGGATGTTAACAGCGCGTAGTGTTGGGCAGTTAGAGGTGAGCCGCCAGCAGTGGTGGATGTGAGGAGAGAGATGGCGGAGTTTTGAAATTACATATATTATGACTTGTGATGATATTAAGGTAACTACATTGTTTGTTCTCTATTAAAATCTTTCATTTGCTAACTATCCCTATCAGTAGTTGCACGTGCGTCGTGGGCACACAGCTGTGTCAGACACCTGGAGAACAAGCCATTAGGGTGTGCCTTTCCATAGGCACAGGTAGAAAAGAAAAAAAAAGGAGGCCATTAACCTCGCTGTTGACATTCCTTTGTAGAGGGCATCGCTAATGCGACACGCTCGTTACTTGAAAACATATGATTACTCGTACTTTGTGCTAATTACTGAAATGCTTATGAATTGATGGGAAATATTCGTACATCTGCACACCTGATTATGACAAGCGTCTTTCTACGAGAGTTGAGAGAATTTCTACTAACTTATGAAATGTCACATGACTATTGAATGATATTTTTATGCTTTGGTTTGCGTAATTGCTTATTTCATTTAATATCTGGTTTCCAGCTGTTTTGCAGCATTAGTTTTATAAAATAAACTTAGATGCATTTGCTAATGTGAACTCTTTCTGTCAACAGATCTATTAAATAATTATTTTATGATCCACATTCTTTAAAAAAAAGGAGCACTTGGAAAGGAAAGAACAATAAGAAGGAACTAGTAACAGTAACACATAATTTTCTTTTCAAGTACATGGTAATATTTTTTTTACAATAAGTTGTTGTGGTGCACCACTTTAATTACATAGACATTAAGACGTGAATAGACATTTCCCTTGTCTGCATTGTTGTTTTTACTGTAATATTTTTTCTGCTTGAGCTATGTCATGTTTAGGTATAAGTTGCTGCTGTTTGCCAGGCATAGTGTTATTGAATTTGACTTTTGCTAATTTCTTAATGCTGCTTGCTTCGCAAATCTGCGTTTTTTTTCATTGCTGTTTATATTAACTGTTTTATGTGATGCTGCATTGCCTCGTCCCTTGGTGTATATATCTGAGCACAGTAGATTTAAGTTAGCTTAAGAGGGGGTAGACTATATAAGAAACTAACTATGATGAATTTATAAGAAATGCATTGAGAAGCTATCAGAAAATGGTCTGCCAAAAAAAAAAGGGATACTGTACAGTGGAGAAAAACTATTTTTGACAGAGGATGTGAACAGAATACAGAAAGCAGGTTTAGATAGGACTTTTTGGGAATAATGATGAACGAAGGGAGATCTCCATGCAAAATACTGCAGTGAAACAAACCCTGTTCTTTCCTTTTGTGTGCCGGCCGAAGTGGCCGTGCGGTTAAAGGCGCTGCAGTCTGGAACCACAAGACCGCTACGGTCGCAGGTTCGAATCCTGCCTCGGGCATGGATGTTTGTGATGTCCTTAGGTTAGTTAGGTTTAACTAGTTCTAAGTTCTAGGGGACTAATGACCTCAGCAGTTGAGTCCCATAGTGCTCAGAGCCATTTGAACCATTTTTTCCTTTTGTGTCATCCCTCTATATGTTTGTGTACCCTTGTGTATTTGTGTTTTTCCTGTCTTTATGTGTTTAGCTGATGATTAGAATTTTTCTAATACTCTGTTATTTACCTTGTAAAGATGCTTAGACATTATTTATTCTGTTTTGTTTTAATGCTCATGTGTAAAGTTGATGTTTCAAAAGTTGTTCTGATCTTTTATGTATGTACTCATGTCATAATTCCTGTAACACTGATGTATATGTTATTTCTATTCTTTTGTAAAGCCTGTATTACTACAAATGTTATCTGTATTATTATGTTTTTAATGATGTATTTTGTACCTTTGTAGTTGTATTCTCATGTTATAATATTGTAATTGACACCAGTTCATCTAATTAAGTAACTTGTACATTACATTTCACTGCATACATTCTGTTGGTCATAGTATATGGACAATATGTGAGAAGTTGGGACTGTTAGTGTTTGCACGTGTGTTAATAATTCAGCAAGGGACTGGATAACAGCATTGCTGGTTCTAAGGACAATTCCAAAAAACTTTGTGATTGCACAAGTGGTGATTATGGACTTGCTATATTAACTGCAAGACTCTTCAAGGGTGATTGTGCACCCGCACAGTCACAACAGATGGCTGCTGGCCATCTCTACAAGGACTACAGTGGGTCTACACCTTTGCTGACTCACCAATACCGTAGTCTCTACCAGGACTACAGTGTGTCTACTCTGTGATGACCTACCTACCAATCTTCTTCAAAACGTCGAATGACTCTGCTGTGGGTTTGCTCCATTGTGGCCCATTACCCGTCAGCATGGCAAGAGTCAGCACTGTCTTTCCGTTGGAAGGACACCACTACTTCTTCAAGATTGCATGGAAATCCACTACTTCTGTGTGCAATTTCTTTTACTAATGAAACTTTGTGAAAAACAAAAACTGTAATTACTATTATGATGAATGATCAGGACTATCTTTATGGACTGTGAGAAAATTTTAGCTTTTGACCAACATTGTATCAATAAGTGTGTGCATTTTATATCATTGTTATTGTAATTGTGAAAAATTTTTTCAAATATGTATTGGCCAGTGCCCAACACCATCTGTAAAATTTTTTGTGGGGAGCATGGGGGCTATGTAAGTAGGCTGTTTAGATTTTTATATTGGTAATGCCACGTAGCGCTCTGTATGAAAATCACTGGCTGTGCTGTGTGCAGTCTGTGGCTAGTTTGCATTGTTGTCTGCCATTGTAGAGGGGCAGCTGGATGTTAACAGCGCGTAGCGTTGGGCAGTTAGAGGTGAGCCGCCAGCAGTGGTGGATGTGAGGAGAGAGATGGCGGAGTTTTGAAATTACATATATTATGACTTGTGATGATATTAAGGTAAATACATTGTTTGTTCTCTATTAAAATCTTTCATTAGCTAACTATCCCTATCAGTAGTTAGTGCCTTCCGTAGTTTGAATCTTTTATTTAGCTGGCAGTAGTGGTGCTCGCTGTATTGCAGTAATTCGAGTAATCAAGATTTTTGTGAGGTAAGTGATTTTTGAAAGGTGTAGTTTAATGTTACTCAGGGCCATTCTTTTGCAGGGATTTTTGATAGTCAGATTGCGTTGCGCTAAAATTATTGTGTGTCAGGTTAAGCACAGTCTTGTATAAATTGTTCTAAGGGGACGTTTCAACTTTCGTACAGAGTATATCGAACTGTTGCGATTTTAGCATCCCCTCTTTGAATTTTTTCGATGCCCGATGTCATACCAACTTCTGTAACCGGCTGCATTAGCGTTTTGTATGCGATATCCTTTACACAGGCACCGTACAGGCACGCACCACGAAGGAGTTACGTAAATTGTTCACAAATTTACATTCACACAGGTACTGACAGAAAATTCAAAATGTTAAACTTAGGCGGCAAATGGATGAATGTGTGGCGCCTCAGCGAAATTTTAGCGCGCAACTGGCAAGGATAGTAAACAGGGGACATTTCGATACTAGGGCATAAATCTTCGCAAATTAGAACTACTTAAACCTAATTAACCTAAGGACATCACATATATCCATGCCCGGGGCAGGCTTCGAACCTATGACCGTAGCAGCAGAGCGGTCCCGGACTGAAGCGCCTAGAAGCGCTCGGCCACAACGGCCGTCTACATTTCATTCCGAGAAAACAATAAGTCGCACTCAACAGAATGTGCAGTAAATTGTTCCTATCCTTCTTAATATAGGGATTCTTCATGATCATTGTCATCTTCATGCTGCTCCGAGCTTTGAGATCCGTCACTTCGTTATCATCACCACTGGAAGATTGAAATTCACTAGGTGAGTTTTCAGAATCCGAAAAGTGCTCCAACAGTTCCCTTATATCCTCATCTGATTGTGTTGTTCTCCGTATCATTTTAAATTTGTAGAACAGGCAGTTGTTATGAAATAATGCACGAAAATAAACATGTGCTTATCACAACACTGAAAGAATAGAAATGCAAGTCAACGATAGCAAATGACATAACGCTGTGCAGACAAGGCATCTGGTTACTTCTGCTTATGAGGCTTATACGGGGATCTGAGGGTTAAGATAGCCGATATTGACTGGAAATTTTTTTCTTGTTTGCTACATACGGATACCTCACAAAGTTGCATACCATGCACTTTTAGCAACAACAGTACCGGTATATATGTTCCATTATCAGAAGTATCAAAATGATTTTCGCTTGTAACTTTTGCCCCGGTAGTTTCCGGACTGGGGTGCCTTACCTTAGATTGATACACTTACCGTTCTTCAACATCTCTGAATGTTTTCATCATCGTGATGGAAATACCCTGCATATAACAGCACATTCAGCGAATAGCCTCACTGAGTTTCCAACATTACAAACCGTGTCATTTATGTAGTCAACGGAAGTTATAATACTTTCTTAGGACGTGATCGGAGTTACTGTTGCATTTATCGTTTTTCCCTCTGTTCAGAACGACGTACGCCTGTTTGTGAGGTAAATTGCAAAATATTCAGCTACTAGTCGGGTAGGTAAATTGATATGGCATGATTGGCTTGGAGTCACACAAAAGGGGTGTTCAATCCCCTGTTTGCAAGTTCTTTCAACTGGACGCCACTTCGTTGACCTGCGCGGATTCAACCTACCCCAGTTGTCCTAACGAGAAGGCGGAATTTACAGCTTAACGTGGAACCTCAAAAATGTACCGTTCGTGGCATATATTCATATTATTTCGAGGTGAAGCCTATCGTAAAGGAAGACTGAAAATTTTTAGTGGACCGACAGGTGTTCGATCTCCCGACTACAGTCACGCACTTTCCATATTTTTCCTGTTTGTTTCTTCGGTTTTCTCCAGTAGTTCTGTGCGGATATCGCATGAAATTTTTTAAATTATATCTATGAAACTTCCACTCACCTTTTTTTTTTATTATTGCTGCAGAGGATAGCCAGTGCCCTGAGCCACCGTGCCGGCACCGCTACGGAGACCACGTGAGGCGACATCCTGCTACTACCAACAGACCTAAAAACGTGTGGCGTTTACCATCTCAAAATTTCTTTCAGTGACGGAAGGGATGGATTTAGGAGTGCGTCAAATAAAATGAACAGGACGTACACGAAAGTAACACTTGGACTGAAAACTTAATAAGGCGAGTACTTGTAGTTGCTACTGTACTATGACGCACTTATGATCAAGTACCTCAAATTTCATCAGAATTTGAAATCTTGCAAATAAAAAGTTTCATTTTATGTATGCTAGTGAAAATTTTATATTTATGATAGTCCGAATGACTCAACTTCTTAATAAACAGTAACAATCCCTGTTGGTCGCTCTAAACAGAAACTGAGTAATGTCCTAGTGGAGGTGGGTTCCCATTACTTCCATCGACTTGTGCAGTTACTGTTATTCATTTTCATCATTTTACAGACGCTTAAGGCACATAAGTCATAAACGACGCACTCAAAAGAATTTTTTTCTAGACAAAAATGATCCTCTATGTATAACTCATCGTTTTCCAAATTTCGTCAGTGAGACCCCGAAACACCACGCATTAACAATTCAAGAATATTATTTCATGCAGCTGAATAGCTTGTTATTAGTTTGATTACTTTCATTAAACACAGAGGGTTGTGAATGTTGCAGACATACAACATTATTTAAAAAATTCACCTATGGTAGGAAACTATAGCAGATTCTTCGTAGCACAAATGACAGTTCTGACAAGGATATAGCTGAGTCCAGCGCAGCTTAGTGCACCTAGGCTGTCCTAATAGCCCACTGAGCACAGTTCCTGAGGAGAAGACAGGTGATTTCTCGTTCGTCGCGGGCCCATGTAAGCTGTTAGTATGTATCTCAGTCCGAGCGAGACATTGCAATTGAGCTCTTGGTCTGTCGGAACAGCAGATCTGAAAACCAGCAGAATTGCGCCATCCCGACGAATACTGATACTTGCCTGTATTAATATTTTGTCTAAACTGATTTGAAAGAAATTCGGTCTTAGACTAAAGCGTTCACAAGTATGTAGAATTCTCAATTTTTTGTTGATATCCAGTTAATGTGAGAGTTAACGTTATAAATTTATTATTGTTACTGGATTTGGGTGACATTTAGTTGTGATATTGTGTACATGTTTATTTAATTCCTCCATTATGTTCACTTACCGTAAAGAAACACACAATTTATGTTTAAATTTCCTTTAATGCCAATAATTCCCCACAACTATAAAATAAGCCAGGTTACATATATTCAAAGTTCAGTACAATATATGCTAAAAGAATGCAGATGTTATTTTTACATATAGTTTCAGGAGTGCAAATCATATGAAACACATACAAATCAAATTTAAAAAGTAACAACTTTTTCTGAAGACAGTGATACATAGTTAGAGGAGACTTATGCTAGAATAACTGTTCACTTAATGTTCAAAAATTTCTGTTTTATTGACAAGTTTTGTGTGCAGAAAATAATCAGAATATCTACCGAAGAAAAGTACAAAGCCATAAAAACAAGGGTAAATTTCGAAAGTCACTTCGAGTAAATCTACAAAAGGTGTTACAAAGGATGCTCGAAGGAGAGACACACTAAAAAGAAAACTCTTCTTACAGAGTATGGTATCACATGTATCAGCCGTCAGCATCAGAACTCTCCTGTTACATCGACAGCGTTACAAAGCTTAACTGACAGAACTTGCCACCAGGTGGTGTGAATGTGAAAGGACAGTGGCGCTATTTTGTGCACCATAGAAGTAACTGGACAACCTGATACTGAAACCAAAAAGTGTATAAAAATGGTTCAAATGACTCTGAGCACTATGGGACTTAACTTCTGAGGTCACCAGTCTCCTAGAACTTAGAACTACTTAAACCTAACTAACCTAAGGACATCACACACATCCATGCCCTAGGCAGGATTCGAACCTGCGACCGTAGCGGTCGCGCGGCTCCAGACTGTAGCGCCTAGAACCTCTCGGCCACCCCAGCCGGCCGGCCGCGGTGGTCTCGCGGTTCTAGGCGCGCAGTCCGGAACCGCGCGACTGCTACGGTCGCAGGTTCGAATCCTGCCTCGGACATGGATGTGTGTGACGTCCTTAGGTTAGTTAGGTTTAAGTAGTTCTAAGTTCTAAGGGACTGATGACCACAGCTGTTAAGTCCCATAGTGCTCAGAGCCATTTGAACCATTTTTTTAACCACCCTAGCCGGCAAAAAGTGTATAATAGGAATAAAGACCTAAATATGAACCTGAAAACGTTATGAAAAGAGAGTATACACAACAGTGCACATAGGATACAAGATTCAGTTTCCTGCCAACAGAATTACGCCAACAGAAATTTCCGCCAGGTGGAGAGACTGAATTGGTACTATGACGCTATCTCCGATCACAAAGTAAAAAATTTGATGAACAGAGACCTAACTCTGAACCTAAATATACATAATAAAAACGAGAGTGTGACAATAGAACACCAACCGTACAAGGTACAATTAGAGCCCGTAAGGAGAAAAAAAAGGGTAAATGGAAGAGAAAGAGGGGCAGCAACAAAAATATGATAAAATAATTCCTGTCTGATTTTTAATTTAATATCATAAGACCACTACTGTGCGGCTGGTCCCGGCGGAGGTTCGAGTCCTCCCTCGTACGTGTGTGTGTGTGTTTGTCCTTAGGATAATTTAGGCTAAGTAGTGTGTAAGCTTAGGGACTGATGACCTTAGCATTTAAGTTCCATAAGATTTCACACACATTTGAACATAGGACCACTTCTCATATATTTCAGATGTCTTTCCTTGAATAAACATTATTCACGATAACTCTCTGCTGTCTCCATCAAGTGCAGAAGTTAGAAAAGAACTCTTTTTATTAAATTATATGTTTATCTTTTATTTTATATCAATCCGAGGTAAAGACGCAATTGATTTGTTCGTATGGACTGCTGTATGGAAGAGCAGCTACACTGAACAGTAAGTGTTAGGTACCGTCGCAATGTATGTACGTATGACACCAAAGTACGTGACATACAAATAAAATCGTGTATATTTAGGACCTTTTTGTTCATTACACATAGCGGAGTGTATTTAGGATTTTAAGAGGTTAATAATTCTTCGCTTATTGTCAACTTTGTTATCGTTACTCACGTTACTGTGCTTTCACTTGGTTGGCAAACATGTCAACTGTATTTTGCGGATTCTATTGTTCCTACACGGGGCAATATATTCTACGGATGTGCACTTTTTCCTACTCTTGTGGATAACGTTTATCATGTTTCTTGTGTTTATTAAGCCTGACTGTGCTCTTAATGACTAAGGCGTTCACTTTTCTGTACCACTTAGTTCTTAGTAATTTCCTTTCTTTAGGAATGGTTTAGTGTCACTTAGCCTCTTTCAGCTTTTTTATTATTGCTCTTTTGCATTGCACACTGTCTTCTGAGAGACTGATTAGTATAAAAGTCACTTACGTATTCAATACTCAGTTGGTGTGGAATAAAGATACCTCTTCTTGTCTCAGATTTTACTATCTATTGTCATGTTATGTGTGATTGTAAACTGTCAGTCGGATGAATCATTTCTTCTTATGTTTCGTTTTTTATGAATATTGTATTATAAGTTGTCTGTAATTTTATCATATTTTTGTTCCTTCTCTTCTTTCTCTTCCCTGTATCCTTTTTCCCTCTCCTTACGGGCCGTAATTGTACCTTGTACGGTTTGTCTACTATTGTTACGCTCTTGTTTTTATTGTGTATATTTGGGTCGAGAGTTAGGTCTCCGTTCATCAAATTTTTTACTTTGTAATGTGTGTACCAATTCAGTCTCTCCGTCTAGTGGAAATTTCTGTCAGCTAAATTCTGTCGGCTGCTAACGGAAACGTGTATGTTTGTGCACTCTTGTGTTTGCTTTTGTTTTATAACGTTTTTAGGTTCATATTTAGGGCTTTATTCCTATTATGACCTTTTTGGTTTCAATATAAGGTTGTTCAGTTATTTCTGTGGGATACAATACAGAGCCACTATTCTTATACATTTACGCCACCCATTGGAGGGCGCCAATACTATAGTTTATTGGGGGTGGGGGGAGTTAGACCTGGGGGTATGGAGAAGGTTTAGTATTTTGATAGACGAACGGCGACTTTAGAAACCATGCTGTTCCAGTTCGAGCCTGTTAAAGGCCTGCCTAGTGGCGACTTGCAAATCTTTTTCTTGAAAGGAAAACACTTGAAAACACCATATTATTTCGTTTCCCTAAGAAGTGAGGAGGGGAGGGGGTGCGCTACCCGCCCTTCCTCAAAGGTACGGGCATCTTTGACCTGGTGACAAGTTCCGTTCGCTGGACTTTGTAATGGAGTCTTTGTAAGAGCTGAGTTATGATGCTGACAGTTGATACACGTGGCACCATACTCTGTATCAAGACATTTCTTTCTGTTATGCCTTACTTTTGAGATTTCCTTGTAACTCCTTCCGTAAACTTCGTCATTTGCGCTTGTGTTTATAGCTTTGTATTTTTCCGTGGCAGATGTTCTGATTGTGGGTTGTGCCCAAAAATCGTCAATAAATAAGAATGTTTTGAGCAGCAAGTGACTAGCTAGTCTAGCGACCTATTCAACACAGACATAAGTTTCCTTATGTTTACGTTATGGTCTCTGGCCTCCAGTGCGGCTGTATGTCTCACCTTAGGTGATACACAGTTTCAGTATATTTAAAAAAAGGACAGTATGGGTCCATAAAAACTGTTGCAATGTACAGGGTGTCCGCGAAATGTTGCAACAAACTTGGAGGGGTTGTAGACGATGTCTTGAGGAATAAATCAGGGATATTACCCTGTGTTCGGGAACGACATCCACCGACGGTACAGAGCGTCAAAGTTATGGGCGCCGGCGCCTGCCACTAGGCTACCCCCTTGGCAGCAAGACTTTGAACGCTTACGGACCTTAGGCGCAAGTCCTCGCAATGTTGTGATCGTCACCGATTGCCACGCTCGCCAGTGGAGAAGATGGAGCTAGCTAGCTGCCGCGCATACAGGCCTTGTCTACTATGAGTGTGATGCTGTGTTGTCTCGGTGGATGACAGTTTCGGATATGGGTTTCCATCTGTAGTTTACTTTTCTCCCGTATACTGAAAAACAATGGAGATTTTTTAGGGTTCTGGGAGAAAAATAGACTGCGGATGGAAACCTGTATGAGAAACCGTCATCCTCGGAGGCTACAGAGCAGCGCATTTAAGGAGACAAGGCCTGTGTACGCAGCAGCTAGCTCCATCTTCTCCACTGGCAATCAGTAGCGATCACTGAATGACAAAGAACGTTGCGATATGTTCTGCCTGTGGTCCGTCAGTGTTCAAAGTCGCGTCTGCTGCCGATGGTATGGCTTACTGACAGGCGCCAGCGCCTGTAGCACTTACGCACTGAAGCGTCGTTGGATGACGATTCCAGACACGGGTTCCTACCTCGAGTTGTCCCTCAAGAGTCTTTCTGCAATCTCTCGAAGTCTGTAGCAACATTTGTGAGATACACAGAATTGTTTTAGTTGAAGCAATTGATACACTCCCTTCTGTACATCATCTTAAACATTTTATTGTAAACGACCAAGTACTAAAAGCGACAGTCTATACACTGTATATTTATTCACAGACAACTGGTTTTGGTCAGACTACCGTTTTTATGTCAAGGATTAACACATATCAAGTTCAACGCCGGTTCCTTGGCGTCAAACACAGAATTGTTTTGGTTGAAGCAATTGTTACACTCCCTTCTGTACATCACCTTAAACATTTTGTTGTAAACGACCAAGTACTAAAAGCGACAGTCTATTAAAGTGTAAGCCAACGGTCTTGGGGCAGTGGTAACACAGGTTTCCGTCAGATCACTGAAGTTAAGCGCTGTCGGGATTGGATGGGTGACCATCCAGTCTGCCGAGCGCTGCTGGCAAGCGGGTTGCACTCAGCCCTTATGAGGCAAACTGAGGAGCTACTTGATTGAGAAGCAGCGGCTCTGGTGTGCTGACCACATGCCCCTCCATATCCGCATCCAGTGACGCCTGTAGGCTGAGGACGACACGGCGGCCGGTCAGTACCGTTGGGCCCTCCTGGCCTGTTCGGACGGAATTTCTTGTTACAGTGTAAGCCATACTGTCAGGCTGAAGCCAGTTTATGGCACGATTTTGAGCAGACTGTATGGCTTACTCTATAATGGATTGTCGCTTTTAGCACTTAGCGCTTTATATATATATATATATATATATATATATATATATATATATATATATATATATATATATATATATATATATATAAGATAATAGGCAAACGTGTATGTAGCAGGTGCTGCAACTAAAACTGTTATGTATTTGACGCGAAGGAATCTTCCTTAAATTTGATATCGTGAATATTGTAGGTATACAACTATGTATAGTTGTAGGAGAATAAATATTGATTACAACAGATTTTTGGCGGTTCCACACAGGTAATTATGGCAATAACAGCTAAATTAAGGAAACAGTATACTGAATGTAGCGTCAGTAAGGCGAGAAAACCTTGGGATTTCTGCTGATTGCCACTTGCAGGGGGCATGCCACCGCAGACACTGTCCCTACGCAGGTTATATAGTGGTATGCGGTCTGGCGTATCACTGAATCCAGAGGCTACTGGAGTTAATGCAGTAGGAAATTTGATTTCATTAAGGCCACTGTCTCCAGAAGAGACGTGCTGTATATGGAACTTTTTAGAATCATGTGACGAGCAGGTAAGAGAGACGTGGAAAAGAGAGTGAAAGAGAGGGAGAGATTATCCAGCAGAGAATCACACGGATGTTTCTGACGGATTAAAGTCGTACGCCAGTCTATGACTGGTGTCTGGCTCTTACCGCTTAGGTGGCTCGGTCCTGCTGACACACCTCACGGCTGCGATCTCTCAGATCTTTCTCTCGTCGTTAGCACTTCTTTCTCAGGCTTATTTCATTGTTGACTGAACGTTACGGGTAGTCTTGTGTCAGGCATGAAACAATGTAACAACTAGGATGTTTACTTACACGACACGACTTGCACAAGACCCCTCGAAAGCTCAAATCTATTTAGAGCGGTCGCGTGTACTAACGTAAATTCGTCAGTGCAAGGTTGTCCTTTTTCTGTTAATGTCAGCTAGTCCTTGTTCTCCTTCACGTACCACACACAACCTCCTACATTTTTCTTGTACAGGTTGGTCAAAATAAAAGTGGCCCGAAAAACTTTTATGAATCTGACGTGAAATAAGTTACGTAATTTAACAAACAGGAGAACCAACCTTTACAGAAGATGGCTAGAAATGGTCTCCTTCGATGACAATAAATTTCTCGAACCTGTTTTATTTTTGCATTCTGTGTTTAGAGACTATGGTGTGAAGACTGTTTAGAGTTTCACACATGAGAAATAACATATGGCGAAGTGGCAATGAGTTTTCCTAAACTGCGACTTGTGGGACCTGTGCCGGATCTTCCGGCACCTTGTAAACCCTCACTTGGTGCACAAGCACTGCTATGCCAACGCTGTACTGCGGTCTCACCCGGTGTTACTAAAACAACTCAGCTGGTCTGTACTGGGCATCAGTGCAGCGAGTTCCCACCAGCAGCGGGAAGCGCGGCACCAGGCCGAGGGCGACAGTTGACCATCTGAACAGGAAAGCAACCGTTTGAAATGGTTAAACTTGTGAGTTAATTCCGCTCGGTAAATATTTTTCCGGTGGTCACGCAGCAGACTTTCTTAAGCAACGTCGTCATCTGGTCACGGATTGCAAAAGCGATTGCGGAGAACCTTTCACTAAGCATGTGGAAGTTTGAACAATATAATAAGCTTTTGTTCTTGAAGTTCTCTGCACAGTTGTTGCTCTACGCACTAATTATCTTTAGGATATTGTACCGTATTCCCGCCTTCATAAGCAATGACCGACAGCATGACTACTGTTTTTATCAATAGTTTACAATATCTTTGTATGTGTAGGACGGGACTCTTGGTCTGAGTGCTTTTCGTAGTAATCTTTTTTGTACAAACTTGTAAATATTGGCTTGTTCGTTAAATTATTCCAGTTATTTATTTAAAAGCTTTTATTGTAAGTTCATAAATTTTCAGGATCAATAAACCACATTCATTTTTCTTGTAAATAATTACGACTGTGTTAGCTCTGAAATCGGAGATATTAATAAATTACTAACTGTGGTCTACATTTTATGTGTTTATCGCACCCAGCTATTGGCTTTCTCTTTACAAGAGACGACATGGATAACTGAGACTTACGGCCCTGACTCTATTTTCGTTTCCTTATTCTTACGGATTACAGGCTTGCATACAGATGTGTCGTTTCTCCAAATAATTTGTGGCGTGAATTGAATGCTGTCGGTTGATGACTGCTGAAGTATTACCTTGGAATTATCGCTCATTTTTTAAATTTCTCCTTTGCGTCATATGGTGCCACACGGTATAGGTGGAATATTCGAGTACCCATAAGACAGGCTGTAATGTGTCACTGTTTTATAAATGACCGACCCAGTGTGCTTTGTAGGAGGATTCAGAGTATAGAATTCAGTGTCCCATCGAAATAGAGACAAACTGAGACGTAGTAACAGTTGCCCAGTACAAAGAAAAATAACGTTCGGCAGAGATGTTTTTAAATGAACTATCGAGAATTTAGCCTCAGGTGTTTACAGGGAAACTACTAAAACCAAAATGTAGAAGAACTGACGGGGATCCGACGTCCTCTCCTGCCGATCACCATATAGCGATATCGCCAGGAAACAAATGCAGTAACAAAATACATATTCGTTATCTCGGGCTGATAGCAAACTACGTGGCAGCACAACGTAACATTCTTCCTACAAGGGTGTAATGTAAAATATACCTCCCTTACGTGTTATATGTACAATATATGCCACATCAGGACCTTTAGTTCCCTATTTACTTTTGGCTTTGAGCGGGAAAGACCATACAGCCAATAGTATTTACAAAAGTGCCACAGTAACATAATTCCATTTTCCACAATAGAACAATAAAAAGTGTTCGGATGTAAAAACGTAAGTACTTAACATAAAATAAAAACACTAAAAGGCGTACACCACACAGCCAGTAATAGTTACAACACTGCTAAGTTAACATCACTGCAATTTTCGCAACAGAACAGTGATAAGAACGTGAAGTACAAAGAGAAATCAAAAAGTACAAAATTACGACCCACGGTTTGAACCGGACCAGTTACAGAGGAAAATGACATCAACAGCAAACTTATAAATGAAAGCTGATCCACGACGTCGTTCACAAAGATAAGTTCTTAATGCAAGGAAAAAAGACAAACAGACGTGCCAGTTTTCGAACTGGGCTGGTTCCATGGGATGACGAGATCCACAGAACAGGCCAAAGCTGGATACTGGCGTCTTTGAAATTGTTCGCGAGCAAATTATACCTTTATATATAGTCGAGCAGGTGAAGGAAGAGGGGGACGGGGCGGGGAGGGGGGGGGTGGAGGTAGTCCACGCAACAAATTATTTGTACAAGACCGCCTGTGTGGCCGAGTGCTTGATACATGCCAAAATGACGTGGTTCAGATCCGCCACCACCGTTGTGTCCTGATCACAGAGTCCAGAAGAGATGATTTTCAACTGACATAATGGGACGGGGTAACTCCCATGTCAACCTCATGCGTCTGAAAGATGGTACATGACGTCTACTAAGCTCCATCGAGATGAGCCATGGCCGAGAAGACATGTTCGGTTCTTTGGCGGCCAGGCAGCAGCCCTTATAGTGCTGGGATACGTGCGATTCACAGTTCCAGTAGTGATAAGCAGCTTTCTCGAGCGTTGAGTTGAATCCCTACAGAGGATTAGTTTTGGACGGAGCAGTCCATCCGTAATGCTCCTCTTATCGAGGCGGTCAACAGTCTCATTATGGAGAATAGTTCGATTACCTTTTATCGAGAGTGAGCGGACATCAATGGTCAACGTCCGAGCGTCAGATGTGGCGCCCAGGTCATCCAAGACATGTCTGACAGTCTGTTTATAAAACGCCTGATTAGTACTTTCTGCAACACAATTGTGGAGTCAGTGAGGATCGAGCCGACAAATCGGCGCACCATAATAAATAGCCTCCCTGATGGCCATTGACTCCGCCGTGTAGTTAGACGATTCAGGCAGGAGTTCAAACGTTATTAGGTACGCGTCGACAGAGCGGCATATCCGCCTCACTTTTAGAGTCATCCTTACAGATGGTTCAAATGGTTCAAATGGCTCTGAGCACTATGGGACTCAACTGCTGTGGTCATCAGTCCCCTAGAACATAGAACTACTTAAACCTAACTAACCTAAGGACATCACACACATCCATGCCCGAGGCAGGATTCGAACCTGCGTCCGTAGCGGTCGTGCGGTTCCAGACTGTAGTGCCTTTAACCGCTCGGCCACTCCGGCCGGCCTTACAGATGCAATCATACTGTGGCCAATGTAGGGTAATGACTTGCTCCAGGTGCGATCCCGCTCTAAAATCGGACGACAAATAAGGCACCTCGGCTGGGGTGAAGGAAGTTCCAGACGGAGAGCAAAATAAGGAAGTTTCGAGTCTTGTAGGACTAGCGGTGAAACATGTCGCCTTTCTTATGGCTGCGAATTACACTGAAGCGGCAAAGAAACTGGTATATATGTATTCATATACAGACATATGTAAACAGGCAGCATACAGCGCTGCTGTCGGCAACGCCAACGCCAACAAGTGCCTGGCGGTTAGTACTGATACAATTACAGGTTATCAATATTTAAGTGAGTCTGAACGTGGTGTTATACTCGGCGCCCGAGTGATTGGACACAGCGTCTTCGAGGTAGCGATGAAGTGGGGATTTTCCCGTACGACCATTTCACGTGTGTACCGTGAATATCAGGAATCAGGTAAAACAGCGAATCTCCTACATCGCTGCTGCCGGAAAAAGACCCTGAAAGAACCGGACCAACGACAACTGAAGAAAATCTTTCAACGTGACAGAAGTGCAGCACTTCCGCAAATATGGGCTTTCGGAGACGAGGGTCCACTCGTGCACCCTTGATGACTGCACGACACAAAGCTTTACGCCCCGCCTGGCCACGTCAACACCGTCATTGTACTGTTGCTGACTAGAAAGATGTTGCCTTGTCGGACGAGTCTCGTTTCAAATTGTATCGAGCGGATGGACGTGTACGTCTATGAGACGACATCGTGAATCAGTGGACCCTGCATGTCAGCAATGGACTGTTCAAGCTCGTGGAGGCCCTGTAATGGTGTGGGGCGTGTGTGGGGCGTGTGCAGTTGGAGTGAAATGGGACCTCTGACGCCTCTATATAAGACTGCGACATGTGACACGTATATGAGCAACCTGTCTGATCACCTGCATACATTCATGTCCAAAGTGGGTTCCGACGGAATTGGGCAATTCCAGGAGGACAATGCGACACCCCACACGCCCATAATTGGTACACAGTGGCTCCAGGAACAATCTTCTGAGATTAAACACTTCCACTAAATAAATGTCGTGTGACTGGGGCCTCCCATCGGGTAGACCGTTCGCCAGGTGCAAGTCTTTCGATTTGACGCCACTGCGGTGACTTGTGCGTCGATGGGTACGAAATGATGATGATTAGGACAACACAACACCCAGTTCCTGAGCGGAGAGAATCTCCGACCCAGGCGGGAATCGAAGACGGGCCCTTAGGATTGACATTCTGTCGCGCTGACCACTCAGTTACCGCTGGCCACTAAACTCCCCATACATGAACATTATTGAACATATCTGGGATGACTTGCATCGTGCTGTTCAGAAGGGATCTCCACTTCCTCGTACTCTTACGGATTTATGGACAGCCCTGCAGGATTCGTGGTGTCAGTTCCCTTCAGCACTACTTATAACATTAGTCGAGTCAATGTCACTTCGTTTCTCGGCACTTCTGCGTTCTCGCTGGGGCCCTACACGATATTAGACAGGTGTACCAGTTTCTTTGGCTCTTCAGTGTAGTAAAGGTATTCGGTTCGTCTTTCGTCTGCGATGACTGCATGAGCGCCCAGAACTGAAGTGCCGTCTGAAACATAAGGATTGGATTGGATTGTTTGGGGGAAGAGACCAAACAGCGAGGTCATCGGTCACATCGGAGTAGGGAAGGAAGGGGAAGGAAATCGGCCGTGCCATTTCAAAGGAACCATCGAGGCATTTGCCTGGAGCGATTTAGGGAAATCACGGAAAACCCAAATCAGGATGGCCGGACGCGGGATTGAACCGTCGTCCTCCCGAATGCGAGTCCAGTGTGCTAACCACTGTGCCACCTCGCTCGGTCTCTTGACATCAGGACTTTCTCCTAGATTGGTGCCTTTCAAGGGTGACATTTTGTATTTTCAAACACACGTGGACGAGAAAAGTATGACAGACGTACTGACACGTTGACTTCTTCAGTGGATGTTTACTCGAATAGCGGGTAGAAAGTTTCCCGCAAAAGGCAAAGATTCGTCACGAATTGCGGTGTGGTTCGTAGTTTCGAGTTAACGAGGAAGTGTCGGTTGTAAGAAGTTTGCTTAACGCACGGCGCACTTCTCGCAACAGCAGCGGCAGCAGCAGTGTTGTAACTGTACGGCCGGAGCCTCCGGGCCGCGCGTGCGCCGCGCCGCTGCCAGCGCCGAGCCAGCGTGCCGACGTCGGC
Source organism: Schistocerca cancellata (assembly GCF_023864275.1). NCBI lineage: Eukaryota > Metazoa > Arthropoda > Insecta > Orthoptera > Acrididae > Schistocerca > Schistocerca cancellata. Next base: position 723,609,169 of record NC_064626.1, on the reverse strand, counting down.
GTCGGCGTCTGCGTCCGCGGTGTGTGTGTGTGTGTGTGTCGCGTGCCGTGCGCGAGGCGGGCCTCAGTGCGCTAGTAGCCGGAGCGCCGGCCGCCGCCATGGGGCTGCCGCTGCCGCTGCTGCCGCGCCGCCGCTAGGCGACGCCGCGCCACCCAGCGCCCGCCACGCCGGCTGTGCCCTCCTCAGCTGTCTCGATGGCGGCCCGGCGGCCGCTTTCGCTGCCACCGCCGCCGCCGCCGCCGCTGCCGCTGCCGCTGCTGCTGGCCGTGCTGCTGCTGGCTACGGCGCCCGCGCCCGCTGCCTCTCAAGGTGAGCTCTCACCACGTGGTCGCACAGCGTCGCACCATCCTCTACCCAATAAAACGCTTTCGACAGAGTGAATCGAACCCTGCCTCTTAATCACTCGAGAGATTACGAACGAGGTCTCGGGCGGGACAGTAAAAGATTCGTGCATCAGAGTGATTTTTCAACGTACTCGCTACTTTGATCAAAATTCTTTGTCCAATTTTCTTACAGTGTGTACATTCCATCCCTGAAATTAATGCTGGGAGATCTGCTGAGTCCCATCTAAGGTGGCAGTTACGTCCTCACATGGCTCAACACGTTTCGCAAATTTCTTCGTGTGTCGCAATAGTAGGTAGTCAGCGAGGTGCCAAATGTGGCGAAGAAACTTTTTCAGCCATTCGTACTTAAAGAAAATAAAGTAAAAGAAAATAAAAAAGTAATAAGTTTTCGTATTGCCAGTGCATCTCTTCAGCTGTAGCGTATTTGTCATTTTATTTTGCAATCCAGACCTCTTCTCAAGTGTTTGTCACCTACTTAACGCCAGGAGATTTACGCATTATTCCATTGGTATCAATACGTCGGGACGAGGAATTTGCTCCTATTTTCGTAAAAAAGCTCCCAGTTAGCCCACGAGGTGAGTAGCTAAATACGTATGACTTTTTTAAATAGACAATGCAATACTATAGTATTCCAAGCTAGCTAAATACGTATGACTTTTTTAAATAGACAATGCAATACTATAGTGTTCCATTGTCTATTTAAAAAAGTCATACGTATTTAGCCAGTCACCTCGTGGGCTAACTGGGAGCTTTTTTACGAAAATAGGAGCAAATACAGCGAAATACTAGTTTCAAGCCTTTGAGTATTAAATACGTATTTTATATCGCGTAATTCAGTGACCTTGTGGCGCAACGTATTTTATTATTCAGAAGATTCCAAATGGCAGATTTGTGCTACTTCAGCTACATATTTCGTTGTAAATAAGAAAGCAACATTCAGTCATTTTAATAAGTACACTGGCAAACATATCTGTCACTGATGTAATCCAGTATACAAAGCATCCATCATATAATTAGATGTAATTGAAGAAAATTAAAATTTAGCGAACGCAGGATTAGTCTGTCTGGGACACAACGACCGTTGTAATTGGTGTAGAGATGAACCGCCATGGCTCGTGTTTTATCTCATTTATTTCTTTCATCAGGGAACCTCGAATAGTTTTCCGGCTGGATGTCATCACTAATAAATGTACACTTTCGTCACTATACTTAAAACATCGAAAGATGCCTTACGTGGTGAATATCAAACCTATAAGCTTTGTTAAAAATTCTGATTCGACTGTATTTTGAAACAAGATACCTCTAAGCGTTTCGATAAATTATTACTTTTTGACTGCAGGTTTTTTAGTGTCACTACCTTGTAAGTCCGATGCGATTTAAGAAAATAAGGTATAGATATTACAATAACAATTAAGCTTATAGTCGAAGTGATAACTTATCTTTTACGTACTTTCCACCTGCTTCGAACCACTTTGTAGTAATATTGTACCATTTATTGTACATCCCCGAAGTGGGAATTTTCCACTTGTGATGGTAACGGTTTAATGCGGAAATAGACTGAATAATTCCTAAACACTGAAACACAAGCGTTGTTGTTCTGAAATGTCTGTCAAATCTTCTCACCGGTTTCTAAACTACTTATCACGGTCGCTGACTTTACTTTTCAAGTAAACATTTTCGTGCTTTCTATATACAACCTGAACGCCACACCGGTCGTGTACGCGACCAGGACACTAACTCTAATCCAGTCCTTCGTAAGCAGTACTCCTGCAATTAACTACTCCGATCACACCTACGGGACTCACTGAAAGCTTCAAACCGAGCGACGTGACGCCCTGCTGAAGAATCTGTGCTTCACGTTGGGAAGAGCGGGGTTCACATTCCCGCTCAACCATCAGACTTCGGATTTTCCGTGGTTTCCATAAGTCACTTCGTGTGAAATCCCACATGGCTTTGAATGAACCAGGGTCGAAGTACTTACGCTTCTTTGGCGAACTGAGAACTCCAACGTTCTCGTTGTCTGCGAGACATTAAACCCTACGCTTCATTTAACTCTTAAAGTTGTTTCTGCCCCGTAGACACCATACAAAGATACTATACGACTACCACCACCGGGAGGACGGGCATAGCAGAAAGTTTAGTTTCACTGTAGCTTCAGTTTCAGCACGACAAGTACTCCCCCAAGAGTGAAGGACTCTCATCCTTTCTAATCCACCATGATCAACTACTCTTTCAGCACCATGGACAATATATTTCCAGCGTTCATGAAACAGACCTCTATTTGAATCTTTCCGACACTTTTATTTCCTGTAAATACTTCTCGTAGCCCCGTGCAATGTGCACAATTAAATGCCAATGGCGAATATCCCCAAGCAAATCACCACCGTTTGCGTTGTGCCCGCAGAAAATGACAAACGCACCACAGTCCTGGAAGGTGTCAGGAACGGTCCTTGGTTTTCAGGCGAGTAAAAATGCCAGCCCACTTACATTTCTTTCCGAAGTGATTAATAATGCAGTTAATCATAATATAATTTTTAAATAAAAAATCGTTCACGTTATGACTTACACAGACCACTTTAGCTTCCTTAGCTTCAACGGCAGCCGCGTTCCATCCAAAATTTCTTCTGGATGGAGGCTAAAACTGCAATCTCATATTACAGAAGTAGGTTTATCGAATGAGAGACAAAATATAAACCGATTCAACAAAGCAAAACGCGTATTTTCTGAATACTGACATTTTATAATTCGCGGCATGGGATGAATACGCTCAGATAGTACTAAGCGATTTTATAAATAACGTTCAGAGTAAGTGAAAGTTTACTTTCACCACTTCCAGCTCAGTCGTGATGTTCCCCGTTTGTAGCCTTGCTGTTATGGATGGTACGCAAGATACTTCGAAATAATGGTAAGTTATCCTTTGGGGAAGATACAAAGAATGCTGGTGTCCTCTGATAATATGGCACTGTAAAGCCTTACTAGGCTGCTAGACAACTGTTAAGGATTTCGTTTCACCAACGTCACGTATGTTAATGTTGTGTTAAGTGTAAAATTCTTATGTCAGTTTTGATTATTAGTGTTTAGGTCATTGCGAAGTGACTGATAGCTTGTCATGAATTATATTTAGTGAGTAACATCACTCAGTAGAGCTAAAGCGGCCCCACTGAATTTTTACATAAGATATTTTTACAAAATTTGGCACAGTTGCTATCTGCACTGTGTCGTAAAATATGTATTTCTTTCTGTATGTGTACTGCATACTGAATAATTCAAAGCATACAAAGTTCTTCACTATAAATGAGTTGCGCATCCTTTAACGGACTGCTAAAGTTCTAAACGCTTAAGGTGAAGTACAGTTAAGTTGACGAAGCCTTTAGTCACAACAATTTCGTTTTATTGTTATGAACCAGGTTTATGACGCTTGGCTGTGATGGTTCACCACTAGACACGAGTGTTTTGTGAAACATTTTTTTTCTTGTTATTATAGTGGCAAAGAAATTAAAATTTGAAACTTTTAATGTATAATATTTACAAGTAATTTCTTGCATAAAAATTATTTATTACTGACACCTACAAAATGTTTGATTTGGTTTATATCGTAAGCATATAATTACGTGAATTATTCCTGAAACAATAGCGGAGAAAGGTTATATCTACGGGGAATGAAGAAAGGAAAAAAAAAGCATGTTTGTTTCTATTTTCCGATCAAGTTGCTCCCTGCCGAGATATCTGTCTAGTTTCAGTTGCAGATGATCTACAACTCCTCACTGCTTAAATAAGGAATGTACCGTGAATGCTGTCAATGATTTCGGCTATGGATCAATTACATTTTGGGAGTGCATTCGCAGAGACTCCATTTTTCAACTGATATTTCGGGCACACGGATTTCAGCCGTCATCGGACTGAGCCGAAAAAAACAGCCGAAAAGTACATGGCTGAAATATCGGTTAAGGAAATGGAGTTTCTGCGATTAAACGCTCAAAATCTACTATATCAACCAATCCGCCGCGAAGGCAGGAGGATGAACATTTTACACTATTGTGCACACTTTCCTGTACTGGTTTTTAGAAGTGTACGATCTACATCAGCGTTTTCTAAACTGTGTCCCGTGAAAGCCCCGCGGTTTCGTACAAATCATTCAAGGGTTCAACGAAACTGACGTGCCTTATTTCATAACATTCAAGAAAGTAACTTTATAAAAAGCAGTAACAATTAACGCCACTACGAAATTATAAAAAAGTAGAGTTACAGTTAACTCTCGTTTCTGCTTACTAATTTGGATGCAATTTAGACAGTGGATAAGTCTGCACGTAGACAGCAGCTTTACGGTCGGTAAACTCCACAGTGATTAAATGACTGCACAAACCATGTTTGCAGCGACGTTCTAATCCATACCGTCGTTCTTCTCACAATATAGAACTCTACAATTTTATTTCTAGCTTGATAAAGTGTTGTGCACTTGACCCTCAACAAAAAAGAGGAAGGTCAGTCTCTACGTATCATTTCGACTCCACTCCACTTTTCTCACCGCTTTACGCAAATTATATATTATTATATAGAATAGAATGTTGGTTTGAATCAAGGAGATAGATTTATATTAATCCATTAGTCGGATTCTGGTACATTTCAGAAGATGAATATCCTCAAATATCGCCAAAGATCATGTTGGTATTTTGACAATTTGCAAAGACATGTATATGCCAGAGTTCTCATATCATGCGTCGGCAAAAAATAAGTCCGGCAAGCAGACATGATGTCGAACCTGTCATGAAAACTCAAATTTGAGGCCACCCTTCAGTAAAATTTAGGAGGCCTGATTGATTATGTTGTTTTAAATTTTAAGTTCAAGAACTTTTGGGTTAATTTTTTAAATTCACTTTTAGAAGTTAACAGCTACTATACGAAATAACTGTCAACTTTGTTGCAAATGATCTATCTACAGAGTGTTGCACTAAAAACATACTACAAAAGGAAACTAAAAGATTAAAAATGCTTCTCTGCAGCACTGATTCGCTTGTCAAAAGGAAATATGTTTGAGGGTTTATCATAAATTTCTCAGTGTTTGACGAAAAGTCATTTTATTAATGAGGAGTACTGTCCAATATATACCTGAATTCGGAACGTTTTTCCGATACTATCGTCTTGTGACGATCAGCACCGAATGAGTTGCCGTTGTTGTTAGGAAAGTGCGCCCATATTCCACGGAGGCAGAAGTAGAATCTCTATCTGCCTTTTTTGATTAAGGCTATCCGTCGTTCTTCTAATTTCCTTCGGGAGAATTTTTACGCCTGTTCCTTCTACAAAGCTGTTGCCTATGTCTTCTCGATTCCTTCCGTAATCCGAGCTTTCGATCAGTACTAGATGCTAAACTGTAACATCGATTAGAGATATAGCTAGAGTGACTTTAATGTCGAAGTTCTCTGTGACGCACTTATTAACTGATTTTGCGTACTAATACTCCCAGAGGACTTCATTGATTAACTCCCGATGTCAGCAACGCTCGTGAAAAATATTCCTCGAACGCGGCAGCTAACCGAAAAATAAACAGAAATGAGTGTTATTCGAATGAACTAACGTCATGCTACCTGACTTCACAATCAAAGTGTAATTTGCGGCGTCCATACTAACTCAATTTCATGACGTAATCGTATTCAGAAAATATGGAAGCTACGAAAGCTTTTTGATTTTGATGGGGAATTTGCTAGTCCCTACGTATAGATGAATGAAAACAATTATTATTATTGTGTGAATGTTTCCACAATTTTCAATATACTAGGTCACTATGCAGCGAAGCGACAACAACATCCTAACAAATTTGTGCTGTCAGTAGAGGAAATATGGCTCTCGCTATTTCTTTTCCAATCAGTCAGTGTTCCAATTAAGCTGATGAAAATCCATGAATGTTACAAGCGACGATTGTCTCCAGATTTTAGAGCCACTTATCACCATCAGCATCCTTATGGCTTCGCTCAGTCAGATAACCTGTGTGTCATGCCATAAGTTTTACCTTCTGCTGTTTTTTTATTACCAGATCAATTAGCGTCGAATGATTTAGAAAACTGTCACTTTTTGTAGAAAGATTTATTATTTCCATTATTCCTCTTTCCTATACCGTACTTTTAGCAAACTTCGTATTTCATTGCAACAACTAATCTTTAGCTACTAAGTTTCATAAGTGTCCCCGTAAATAACCTTGTTGAGCTTTATACATTACACACGTTTTTCATACAAGTCGGTGCAAAAAAAAAATAAATAAATAAATAAATAAATAAATAAAATAAAAAAAAATTCTCTTCCTGTTCTAAATATTGAAAATGTATATTTGTCCAGGAATAAAAGTTTTAGTTGTGACACTTCCTCTCTTGTTAATGCCTTCAGACATCTTTGCGAATTAGTAAATCCTTTTGAGCTGCGAAATTCGAAACACTGGAGCTGTTCAGGCACCTCGCTGTTCACCCTCACCCTCCCACAGCTTTTATTTAATTAGTTGCTACCCTTAATTCTAGAGAAAGCATCCTTTTATTTAGATGTTCAGCATAGTTTATCTCACATTAGAAAAATATCGTTTCTTTAAAAGAAGTGATAAATAGTTGTTAGATTCCCTGAAGGGGACAGACTCAGCTAATATACCGGCAGCACTTAATGTTAGGTTTGATTCTTATGATTTCTTATTTGACGACTTCAGTATTTCAGTTATACTAACGTAGTTAGCTATTTTTACTTTATCTATGATTTGCATTATTCCATCAAAACGAATTTCATTCACATTGCCTATGTTTTAACGTAATAGACTTCATGTCTTCTAAGTTTACTTTTATCTTTCATTCGTGCCTAATAATTACCCAGTTACTGCTATTCCTTTAATGCTCGTAGTTTTTTAATTGCGGTACACTTCCCACTAATTTCACTTCTCAGCCACTGTTATTGAAATCTCCAGTAGGGGGTAGTGAGAGCTTTACAGCTTTTTCATCAATGAGCCAGGGTTTTCCATTGCATTGGATTTTGAATTTGCTGTAGACAACTTTGATCGTTTCAGTGTCTGTTGATAATAATTAATTTCTCGTGTTTAAGTGTGCTTTTATTGTTTTCTGTCTCGTTAATTCAACCAAGTCTATTTTAGTGTTGCTGTATTCCAGTCACTCTTCACTCACATAATCAGTTTTTTATAATACTAATCAGTTCTCCAGTTACACCATGTACTTCCGATTTTTAACTATTTCGTTCGTATGAAGTGAAATATCTCACGCCTACTGCACCATTCACTGCTTTAGAAATATCTAGGAAGTTGTAGCTCTACACAGAACAAGACGTCAAATATTCATACAACTCTTTATAGGTCAGCGCTATTCCAAATAAATTCTACGAGTATTCCTCATGGCCACATTGAAAGCTCAACTTGCTATTAGTTACTACAACATAATGATAAATCGTCTGTGTGAACTGCAGAGCAAGTTCTTTGCAGAATACGTACAAAGATGGGCACCACGAATGATCACAGGTTCCTTTGACTCACGAGAGAGCGTGTGAGAAACGCTGACAAACCCTCACTGGTAGTCGTTTGAGGACAGACGTCAAACATTCCACGTCAGTCTACTTATAAAAATGTCGAGATCCGGTATTAAGTGAGGACGCTACGAATAAAATACAGCCCCTGCTGTATGGCTCACCAGCGGCCCCATTGCATCAGTCACAGAGGGATCGCGAAGGTAAGATCAGACAAATTCCAGAGCGTATAAATATATTTAAACAACCAGTTTGGCCGAGCTCTACACGCGAGTAGAACGGAAAGAAACACTCGTACGTAGTAAAACGGGAAGTACCCTCTACTAATCACTTCACTGTGCTTTACAGAAGTAACATGCATGCGTCAACCTGTCAGTTCACAGATTACTTTGACCCTGATAATAACGCCATGAAATGCTCCTCCTTAAATGAAATATGACCTATGAGTGATCTGACTGACTTTTACCTTACATGCTGAAGTGATCAGGAACTTTCTCATAGCGCAACGGAATAGTTATAGAGGAATTTAACATAAGCTAAACGAAAATGATTTGGAAATATAAAAAATGGTTGAAATGGCTCTAAGCACTATGGGACTTGACATCTGAGGACATCAGTCCCCTAGACTTAGAACTACTTAAACCTAGCTAACCTAAACATCACACACATCCATGCCCGAGGCAGGATTCAAACCTGCGACTGTAGCAGCAGTGCGGTTTCGGGCTGGAGCTCCAACAACCGCTCGGCCACAGCGGCCGGCTTCAAAATATAACCTTCCCAACAAATCTCATATAGTTTCTCCCTACCTGTGTTAATGTATCACTTCTTGTGGTAGTAAATCATACAACTGAAATGGACTGGCATGCGTTATCCTACAACACCTAATAAATTGAAATCAGCTCGTATGGTAACTAAATACCGACGTCTTCGACGCTCCAAACAAGTCCCTTGAAGTTCTACTGCGACATGCACTTATCTTGTTAGCTGAAAATTTCATTTTGAAATAAAGTACTCCATATTCTCATATCTCGAAATGTAACGAAACTGAATGTAATTCTCTTGTGAACAGGCGTGTGAGGATTTAAACAAAGATCAGAGGAGTGGAAAACGACTTTGTACGAGTTGTAAATTGTATGAATACTAAATAAGCATGTATATATTGCACTGATACAGAATATACAGCCTCATACCGCACAAGTGCCTTTCAACGGACCAATTGGTTTTACATGTCCACACATTTAAAGAAACACACGCAAGTAATTCTATATTAATATTGACGTCCATAATATTATTTAAAGGGTGGGAAAGGAAATGGATAGACAACTTGGACAGTCTGCCGAATGAGTAGAAAGTGGTCGTACCGAGTTCAGAAACCGAACAAAGAAACTAGCTGTGATTATCTGAAAAATAGTTGCAAAGTACTCGCGTTAGTAAATCTGAAAAACCATGTAACGGATAGTCATGGGAAGATCGTTGAAGCAAGCAACCGTCTCTCCATAAAACTGGACGATGTCGTATTTATATGCCGTTTCAGTTTCTCAAGACACATTCCTACATTAAATACGCTGAGGAAACAAAAGCGATATTGACATACACAGATGGCAATAGCATCGCGTACACAAAGTATAAAAGAGCAGTGCATTGGCTCAGCTGCCATGTGCACTCAGGTGATCCGTTGGAAAGGTTTCCGACGTGATTATGACCGCAAGACGGGAATTAACATACTTTAAAGGTGAAATGGTAGTTAGAACCAGACGTACGGGATATTTCATTTCGTAAATCGTTAGGGAATTCAATATTCCGAGATCCACAGTGTCAAAATGCCAAATTTCAGGCATTATCTATCACCGCGGCGAACGCCGTGGCCAGCGGCCTTCACTTAACGACCGAGAGCAGTGGCGCCTCCGTAGAGTTGTCAGTGCTAACATACGAGCAACACTGTGTGAAACTACCGTAGAAATCAATGTGGAACGTGCGACGAACGTATACGTTAGGACAGTGCGGCGAAATACGGCAAATGGAAATCGACGAGAATATCTTTGCTAACAGCACGACATCGCCTGCAGCGCCTCTCCTGGTCTCGTGACCACATTGGTTGGACCCTAGACGACTGGAAAACCGTGGTCTGGTCAGATGAGAACCGACTGCAGTTGGTAAGAGCTGTTGGTAGGGTTCGAGTGTGGCGCAGACACGCGAAGCCATGGACCCAAGTTGACAACAAGGTACTGTGGAAGCTGGTGTTGGCTCCATCATAGTGTGGGCTGGGTCCTCTGGTACATCTGAACTGATGTGGTCACGCAGATCGCCCGATATTAATCCCCTAGAACATTTATGGGTCGTAATCGCGAGGTTTGTTCGTGCACAGAATCCAGCACCAGCAGCACTTTCGCAGTTATGGACGGCTATAGAGGCAGTACGGCTGAATATATCTACAGGAGACTTCCAATAGTTGAGTCAACGCCAGGTGGAGCTGCTGGGCTACGCCAGGCAAAAGGAGGTCCGACGCCATATTAGGAAGTATCCCATGACTTTTATCACGTCAGCGTAGTTCGGCACGTGAAAGCAGGAAATCAGAGCAGGAGGTGAAGTGGTGTGTGTCCCCTGTGTCCACAAGTCATGTGGGGGTTCACTAACTTATTCTCCGCGCCAAGCAGTACTGTTGGCTGGCTAATCTTAAAGTTCAAGTGAGATATGCCTTTGCGCTTTTCAGCAGCAGATAAAGCTACTGTAGGAGGCGGAATAGTGACTACATGTTCTTTGAGATATGCATATGCATATTGATACTCTTATGAATTCATAGTACGAAAGGTGTCGTGTCTAGAGCAGACGGCTTCCATGCGTACAAATTTTTTGGAAATTTGTGGTAAGTTCCTATGGTACCAAACTGCTGACGACATCGGTCCCTAGGCTTTCACACTACGTTGTCTAACGTAAGCCAACTTAACGCTAATACGTACACCCATGCCCGATGGAGGACTCGACGGGGGGAGCCGCGCGAACCGTGGCAAGGCGCCCCTAGACGGGGCGGCTACCCTGTGCGCCTTGCGTACAGATGAAGAGCGTGATCAGTGGGAAAGTCTAGAGGAGGACTTTATCCAGGAGTGGATGTGAAATGATTGATAATGACGGTCCGTTAAATATTAGTGTCTAGTGAAACACTGACGATAAAAATTGTTTGTTCCACTGTACCACACAAGCGGCTCGTAGTAAAATTGCGTGCTTATGGAATATCGTCTCAGTTATGTGACTGGATTTGCGAGTTCCTGTCAGAGAGATCACAGTTCGTAGTAACTGACGGAAAGTCATCGAGTAAAACAGAAGTAATTTCAGGCGTTCCCCAAGGTAGTGTTATAGGCCCTTTGCTGTTTCTTGTCTATATAAACGATTTGGGAGGCAATCTGAGCAACCCTCTTCGGTTGTTTGCAGATGACGCTGTCGTTTATCGACTAATAAAGTCATCAGAAGATCAAAACAAACTGCAAAACGATTTAGAAAAAAATATCTGAATGGTGCGAAAAGTGGCAGTTGACCCTAAATAAAGAAAAGTGTGAGGTCATTCACATGAGTGCTAAAAGGAACGCGTTAAACTTCGGTTACACGATAAATCAGTCTAAGCTAAAAGCCGTAAATTCAACTAAATACCTAGGTATTACAATTACGAACAACTTAAATTGGAAAGAACACATAGAAAATGTTGTGGGGAAGGCTAACCAAAGACTGCGTTTTATTGGCAGGACACTTAGAAAATGTAACAGACTTACTAAGGAGACTGCCTACACTACGCTTGTCCGCCCACTTTTAGAATACTTCTGGGGGATCCTTAGCAGGTAGGACTGACGGAGTACATCGAAAAAGTTCAAAGAAAGGGAGCACGTTTTGTATTATCGCAAAATATGGGAGAGAGTGTCACAGAAATGATACAGGATTTGGGCTGGAAATTATTAAGAGAAAGGCGTTTTTCGTTGCGACGGAATGTTCTCACTATATTCCAATCACCACCTTTCTCCTCCGAATGCGAAAATATTTTGTTGACACCGACCTACATAGGGCGGAACGATCACCACGATAAAATAAGGGAAATCAGAGCTCGTACGGAAAGACATAGGTGTTCATTCTTTCGGCGCGCTATACGAGATTGGAATAATAGAGAATTGTGAAGGTTGTTCAATGAACCCTCTGTCAGGCACTTAAATGTGATTTGCAGAATATCCATGTAGATGTAGATGTCGTACAGTTCATAGAACAGAGAATGATATACAGTATAGGTTTGAGTGAAAGTTAATATGTAGTGATGGGACTCTTGAATAGCTTTGGGTTACAATCATTTTACATTTTAAAATCCTAATCTACTTGTGTTTCTGCCTATTGTGGTAGTAGCACCACAGCCCAAGTTCAGAGCGTCCCTCCACAGTGACTTGTGCTCAGCCGTCACAATGCTCGCCGGGGGGAGGATTTCCCAGCTGAGTCTTTGCCGGGCCTGGCTCGTAAGACTATTTCGGAAGACTTTAACCTGGAGTGTCACAGCAGCGCCGGGGGCCGAGAATTCTCGCGGGGAGCTGGCAGCCCCGGGCCGCAGTTATCTGGCGGCACCCACACAGCGCCGCCGCACGCCTCGGTTTCGCGGTTGAGCGCTCGCGCCCGGCGCGGCAAGTGCGACTGCTATTCTACGGCGGCGCCTGCCGTGCTAAATTGAGCGAAAAATAGCCGCCGCCTCCTCTTTTATACCCTCGCGCATAGCGTCGGGAAAACCAAATCAAGCATGCTGATTGAGCGGAAACGATCCCCCGGTTCTATTCCGACAACGGAGCGGCGTAGCTGGCGCACTTCCAGCACTAGGCCCGGCAACTACCGCTCTGTATGTAGCACGCGGCTGCATACGTTGTCGGCGTCGTCATACGTTAGGCCATAGACTCGCCGGGAGGAGGAAGTGGTTTATGTTCCGACGTCATTGATAGGAGGAAAGCACACAGTTACAGGCATCACATCACGGATCGTTATGAAAATGGAAACACTTTATAAATATTTTACTATAAACCGTTTGCGAGATATTTTAAGCAATCGGGAATGCATCGCAGGTGATACCAAAGAAACGGTTCGCTACAAACAAAGACGTATTGAGAATAAGCGTAGTCTTTGGGATAGTGTTAGTTGTGGGAATGATAAGAAAACTTCTTTAAAAATGAACCGAAGGACATGAACTTATGACACAGCCTTGTATGTATACAGAGGTGAAAAAAGTCACGCAACTCATCTGACCAGACCACGGTTTTCCAGTCTTCTAGGGTCCAACTGATATGGTCACGAGCCCAGGAGAGTCGCTGCAGGCGGTGTCGTGCTTTTAGCAGAGACACTTGCGTCCGTCGTCTGCTGCCGTACCCATTAACGCCAAATTTCGCCGCTCTATCCCAACTTATACGTTCATCGTACGGATGTCACACACTGTTCTTTGTCTGTTAGCACTTACTTCTATACACGAATGCCGCTGCTCTCGTTCGTTAAGTGAAGGCCGTCGGTCACTGCATTGTACTTGGAGAGAGGTAATGCCTGAAATTTGGTATTCTTTGATACTGTGGGTCGCTGAATACTCAATGCCACCGATTTTCGGAATGGAATTTCGCATGGGTCTACCTCCAGCTACCAATCGACGTTCATAGTCCGTTAATTTCCGTCGTGCGTCCTTAATCACGATGGATACCTTTTTACGTGAATCACCTCAGTATAGATGACAGTTCCGCCACTGCACTGTCATTTTATACGCTGTGTACACGTTACTACCGCCATCTGCATTGCGCATATCGCTATTTCATGACTTGTGTTACCTCAGTGTACGTTTCTATGTGTCCAAAAAGGTGTTTTGTATTCGGAATGTTTGTCCTGGCTTGCCGACTGGCAGAGATCAGAAACTGTGAGTACAGCACATAACCTGTATCTTTAGCTGGATAAATATTTTCACTTACAGCCAGCACGTTAGTCCGTAGTTGCAAAAGGTAAATCACAATTCAGCGGGACAATAACACATACGTTTGTCATTTCGAAAAGATTATTCATTTAGGAAAGTCAACTTTTGCGACGGGCAGAGGTAATGGACTACCGCTGTGGTCGCGGTTATTATCTATGAAGGTGCTGTGTACAAAGTATCCAATAAATAAGTACTTTAAAACAAATGAAATGGTGATCGTAATAACATGATACGAAAAGGGAGTCTCTTATTCATGGTTAGTAACGAAGCTTCATGAAATATAGCTACGAAGCTGGGCGTCCATGGTGCCCTTTTTCTTACGACAGTTAAAAGTCGATTTTACGTAAAAATTTTCCATCAATGGTAAGTTTTAGCCCAAAATAGGTGAGAAGTCTGTTAAAAAACCTTACTAACGATACTTGATTTATCCCTGTACGATTAGTGTGTGTTGAGAACAAGAGATGTTGACATGAGATATAATATTCGCGTACATGATTGCCTTTATGACAAACATCACTTACATCTTCTATTTTCTTGCTTGAACATGATACTCACTGTAGACTGGCGTGCGTAACTTAGAGACGAAAGTAACTTTCGCGTGACATGTCACTGCCAACCAGCATAGCTCGATCATACTTGGTCCATACATAGGAAGAACTGCTACAGTACAGTACGGTTCAGTACAGTACAGAAGGTAACTGAAATAAATACGCAATAAGTGAAACAGAAACGACATTTTTATTCAAAGACAATAATAACACTTGGAAATGGAAATGAGCGTTTGGCGTCATTGGCCGGGAGGCCCCTTGCGGGGCAGGTCCGGCCGCCTTGGTGCAGGTCTTATTACATTCGACGCCACATTGGGCGACCTGTGCGCCGGATGGGGATGAAATGATAATGAAGACAACACAACACCCACTCCCTGAGCGGAGAAAATCCCTGACCCTGCCAGGAATCCATCCCGGGGCCGTAGGATGGCAATCCGTCACGCTGACTACTTTTTTTTCCAATAAGCTTTATTGAACAAACTAACAATACATATATATACACAATGCAACAGTTCTTCAAGGTATCATTTAAACATATACAAATGATTGTTAGTTAAACAAAAATATTAGAAAAACATGAAATACAACAAAATATAACATATTATGTATTTTTTTTTGTCGATGCATGAGAACGTGGATAAGGGTGTTGCATCATGTGACGGGTAGGCATTGCACACTCCAACTTTGAGGAGGGTCAAGAAAGGCGCTGCGGGGATAACCGGCAAAAGTTTGTCGGTAACATGGTTTTCGAGTGAGGGTGCTATGCGCGGTCACAACTTTGTACCAGAAGTCAAGGACTGTATGCGGACCATTCTGAAAGACGTGTTCTAAAGCCTGTCTTCGAAACCAGATGAGTGTATGGTGCTTAGCAAGAGGGTAGTGAAATGTCTGGGGCAACAACAAGAAATCTGGGGTTACCGTCGTTGGCGGAACACGGAGGTAAAAGCCCACGATTCGTTGGATGAGGAGCCATATGGTTCGTTTGAGGGGGCACGTAAGACGGTACTCGTCGGTGTCTTCGAGCTGACAGTCAGGGCAGAGTAGGGAGGTGGCCAGTCCTATGTGATAAAGTCGACTATTAGTCAGGTATTTGCCATAGACTAAAACATACCAGAGTGCAGACACAGACGACGGTAAAAAGGGTGCATGCACACACACCAAACCGTTCGCCAGTTAATGTCAGGGTGCTGTAGCACCTGGACAGCATAAACAAACGATAATAATCTTTTGCACGGGGAGGACGGGTGACTGGAAGATCGGCCCGAACGTAGCTGAGTTCTATGAAACAATTGGCGACGTGGTACAATAATGGAGAAATAGGTGCCACATTGAACCACTCAGCTATCGGGGCGGGCATAATAACACCTAAGTCACCGCGAGTCATGATTGCCCGCTGCACATTACAAATGCGGGGTATGGTTCTTAATAGAGTGTGTGATCACCAAGGACAGCAGTGCACACTCTGCAACGTGCTCCAGTGCTGGCCGCAAGATAGGTGAGGAGTTACTGAGGTATGGTGTTCCATACCTCCAGCACTGCGCTTGACGAAATGTTCAAATGTGTGTGAAATCTTATGGGACTTAACTGCTAAGGTCATCAGTCCCTAAGCTTACACACTACTTAACCTAATCCTAAGGACAAACACACACACACCCATCCCTGAGGGAGGACTCGAACCTCCGCCGGGACCAGCCGCACAGTCCACTACTGCAGCGCCTAAGACCGCTCGGATAATCCCGCGCGACGCTGCTCTTGACAACCGCTAGATGGTCGTTGGTGCATGTGGGCATGCAGAAAAACGTCTCCCCGACGCATCCCACGCGTTTTCGATGTGGTTTACGATGCTGGAACGGGTAGGCCAGTCTATTCGTCGGATATCCTCTCATTCGAAGAGCTCTCCCACTGCGCTGTTGGGTGCAGTCGCGCATTGTCATCCCAAAAAAGCCAGGGCGGAATTCACCCCCAAAATGACGCGCATAGGGAAGAGCACCTCTAGCCATATGAGAGTATGTAATGCATCCAAGAACATTGTAGAACACTATCATGTTAGTAGAACAGGTGTTACACTGTAGTGTGGGGAGTTGTAACGTTGCGTGAGCGTAATGACCTGCAATCTTTGAACCTGGTACACTAACCAGCGAACATTATTGTGACACTGTACTGCCGAGCGGTTCTGGGCGCTTCAGTCTGGAACCGCGCGACCGCTCCAGTCGCAGGTTCGAATCCTGCCTCGGGCATGGATGTGTGTGATGTCCTTAGGTTAGTTCTAGGGGACTGATGACCTCAAATGTTAAGTCCCATAATGCTCAGATCCATTTGAACCATTTTTCTTTTTGACACTGTACTGCTTCCCAGTGTGCGCCTTTTCAGCGGTGCATTGGGCACTGAACTTCGTTTTTACGGATGACTGCGCGACCGCATCGATCGTCACTGGTGGAGGAGCTGTTGGAACGAAAGGACATTCGGCGAATTGTCTGGCCTGCCCTTCCAGGCGTCAAATCTCCTCGAACACGTGTGGGATTTGTTGGGGAAACGTATTGCAGCACGCCCAAACGCATCAACGACCATTCACCACAAGGAGTCCTTATCAATCTCGTGGCCAGCATGGGGGAACGCTGCGGATCTTGCACTGTTGTCCGTGGTGATCACACGCCCTATTACGAATCATGTCCCAACTTTTGTAATGTCAAGGGAAATACTAGAAATCGCGTTGACTTCAGTGTTATTACTGTTTATGAATAAAAGAGTCGTTTCTGTTCGTCTCATTGCTTATTTCTTTCAGTTACCTTCTGTACTATACTGTAGCCGTTATTTCTATGTATTGTTCAAGTTTCGTCGAGCTATGTTATCTTACAGTGACATATCATGGGAAAATTGCTTTCATCCTTTAGTTTTGCACACCAGTGCATTTTCTATCACGTCTACACATGTGTGTGTGTGTGTGGCTGAATTTCCAAAAACCGTGCAACATTTAGTTTTTTATATCTAACTGAGAAACCAAATTTAAATTTTCAAAGATTTACCTTCAGAAATGCTTTCGTAATAAAATATTTTCATAAGAAATCTAATCCCCTATTTCACCTTCTTAGGGGTTCAATTTTCAAAAACACTGAAACACTTATTTTTTAATTTAAAACCGAGAAGTGAAATGCCAGTGTTCATAAATGTAGCTCTAAAATATTTTAGTAGTTCTTCAATAATGATATATTTTTAAAAAAGATTTTACCTACATAGCGTTAAATTTCCCAAAATGCTCAAACGCGTATTTCTTTATTTCTGATCGAGAAACCAGATATCAGTTTTCGTTGGTCTAGCTTCAAAACTGCCTTAATAGCGACATTTTTCAGAAAGCCCTTCATCTCTTATTTCACTCACTTAGGTCTGGAATTTCGAAAAATTCCGTCTTAAACGACGCCTACAGTATAATATCCACACCTTCTCCAAGGCGATTGTGAGGCAGTCAGTCTGTCAGGACATTGGATTTTATGTATAGAGGCCAGCTGGCAAACCCGGCATTGCCCAGGTATTCATTTACCCATTTTTTGTTGGTAACAGAAACAAAAAAAAGAAAAAAATGAACTGTGTTTGTAGCGTAATATTGAAAACTTTTCATTTCCATGTATTCATGAACGCACCTTTGACACTAAGAAATAGTGGTGTAAAGAAATATGCATAATATGGATATGTGTAAGTACAGCTGCTTCGCGTGTCTGCAACATGATTTTGTAAACGTCTCTGAGGCATCCCATAGCTCAGCAGATGGCTACTGTTTTCGCCTTCATCCGTTCACGCTTCGCAGCTGGAAGCTGTCGGAAGTGCTACCAAGTGTCAGGCTTTCCCTTAAGTTTACTCGGTTGTAACAGTGTCTTAGTAGTGAAGAATACATTTATTATAAATTCACGTTTTATGTGGCATATTTTCACTCATCGCAGTGCTTATGGTGTCATGTCTCTTGAAATATGTGTCGTACAATGATGTATTTGTGTGGGTACATTCAGCGGCTTATATGGATTACTGCGAAATAACTTGCGAACAGAGTCAGTAGCAACGAAGTAATAAATTTAAACGTCACGCACAATGTGGCAGTTTTTCACGTTTCTTAGCGTTTCTGATGTCATATCTCCTGAACTGTGTGTGGTACCATCATATAATTTTGTAGTTGCATTTAATGGTGGCATAAGTAGATACTGTATGCGAAATTTATAGCAGTTCTCTACGCATTTAAATGTTTATGGCGTCGTACCTCCTGACTCGTGATAGGTGGTTGATTCTTATCGCGACAGAGATTGTTAATTGGCAGTGAGAAATACGTCTACGAAGCCTGGTTGACATCGGTCCAGTGTTTCAGGAGGAGATGTGGAACATGAACACACACACACACACACACACACACACACAAACACACACACACACACACACACGAATGCATCAATTTTTATAATATGTATGGATTATCAATTTAATTATTAGATGAGCTGAACAACGAGGTGGGCTGCTTACCATCCGACCCATTATAGAGCTCGATTTTTACCGCAGTCTAGTCCCAGCGAGTTGAACAACATGTCCAAGGCACAAATATTAGTTGCTAAGTTAGTACATGTATTTGTTAATGTGTGTGAGCCAGAGTTAGATAGATGAAATTCTATTACTGTAATTTTCAGCCTTGGATCACACTAACGGTATCATAACTGGTCAGATTTCTTAGGAAATCATCGCCAAATAGTAGTTATTGATTTATTAATTTTTAATTCTGTTGCGCAATTTAGAAGATACACCATACAGTTATGTGTGTAAAGTGCAACTGAATATGAAATGAAATGACCGTGTAATCTGATACATAAGTTTGATGCACTGTATGTTCGAATCTCTCACAGCAAACTGCGAAGTAGGAAAAGCAAATTACTGTAAAAGAGTCGTGGTTTATCTACGGGTTGTGTCTCGTTCATATCACTGTATTATATTGAAGGCCACTACTGAAAAATTAGAGGGAGTTTCGTTTTAATTTTCAAATTATTTTAATGGAAGTAGGGCATTGGTGGACAAAACAGACTCTCGTATAACGTATGAGACACAAACTTTTGATCGCTGGAGGGTAATAACTAAGCTGTGAGCCGCCTTTTTGTCGACGTGATCTCGTGAAACAAGACCTGATTATAGCTTCATTAAGCCGAATTACCGCCTGTAGCTGAATTAATATTGCGCAACTTTCTCAAGTATGAATTTGAGCCATAGCCTCGTGTGTGTGCTCTCAGGAGCCGATAAACTTTAGCGTTAATCTAAAATGAATAAAACAAGAACCGTAGGTATTTTTCGTGCCGTTCGTTATGTTTTAACAATTAACAAAGTGTGTGTGTGTGTGTGTGTGTGTGTGTGTGTGTGTGTGTGTGTGTGTGTGTGTGTGCGTGTGTGCGTATGTGTACGTTACAAGAACGTTTCAATGTGCCTGCTAAGAACATACGTTTAGCATCACAACCAAGCAATGATTCTGCAGTCTTAGAATTACAACTTTTGAACTGCGAATTCAGAGCATTGTAACAGCGGGTTGTTTTCGTCCAATAATAACTAATTTTCGCTGTAGCGAGATAGTATAAAATATCATAGGACTGTTTCCACATAGAAGTAGTGGAATGGATTAGCGTCAGTAATAGAAAGCACATACTATATATTACTTCTATGAAGTACCCACCTGTAAGTCACGTTAGCAATGCACCACATCAGGGGAAGCTTCTTGACTGCATTTCCACAAAATATGTTTACACCAAAGATTGTGAATATTGCAATTCCCAGTAAGAATAAGTCAGATTAAAACAATCTTCGATAATGTGTAGCAGTAATAGGAGATAAAGATTGTAAACAGATGGCAGACACGTAGCTTCAGCAGCGGCCCTTCTCTCGTGACTGAAAAGTTCGGTTCACAACGAACTCAGACAATGAACAGGCGGGAACGAAAAGCGACATCAACAGGCACAATGTTACCGTATGAGTACGTTCGAATGTGGTGGAATGATCTGTCTCTGGGAGTAGACTTTTTTTCGTATCGTGGCATTTCATCTGGAACAGAAAACACGGCAAGAACATTAGCGCAGCTGTGGACTCATTGGACAGAAGAGGCAGTACACATCGGAAAGCATGCAAAAATGGTTCAAATGGCTCTGAGCACTATGGGGCTTAACTGCTGAGGTCATCAGTCCCCTAGAACTTAGAACTACTTAAACCTAACTAACCTAAGGACATCACACACATTCACGCCCGAGGCAGGATTCGAAACTGCAACTGTTGCGGTCGCGCGGTTCCAGACTGTAGCGCCTAGAACCGCTAGGCCACTTCGGCCGGCGAAAGCATGCAGGGACCGCATTACCTAGCCAACAGTGTAGGTTCGATGTTGGTGCACTGTCACGAATGTGGACCTGGAAGCGTCAACGACTTGACGGCGTCTCTTATGAGCTGGGCTGTAGGCTCGTATTTGCAAAAATCACAAAAAATGGTTCAAATGGCTCTGAGCACTATGGGACTTAACTTCAGAGGTCATCAGTCACCTAGAACTTAGAACTACTTAAACCTAACTAACCTAGGAACATCCCAAACATCCATGCCCGAGGCAGGATTCGAACCTGCGACCGTAGCGGTCGCGCGGTTCCAGACTGTAGCGCCTAGAGCCGCTCGGCCATCCCAAATCGCAAAAGCCTCGGACGAAATTAGGCAAGTGAAAGCTGTCGGAGGCGCTCTGAGTGCCAACATCCTTTTTCAGAGGTGTCTCGTTTCCACTTGTGCTGCAGCGATAGTTGGACAAGTTTGCGGCTCACACGTGTGGCACCTTATTGTCGCGATCTCAATCTGGGAGGCTGAATACTTCAGCGACGTAGCGAGTAAACGCCAAGTGTGGCTCACCTTCGGATACAGAAAGCGATTTCTATTCTCAAGTATTGAAGAGCAATGACTTTTCGGTTTTCATTAGCCAGGAGCCTAGTTATCACGGTCCTGCAGCAAACGCTGATGTTACTTTATGGACTAATGTAGAAATCGAGTGGAGGGAGGATCCCCAAAAAGTATCAAGTCTCTCTCTGATTCCATGCCGCGATGGTTAAAGTGACAGGTGGCTTCACGTCTGAGTTTCACACGATACTGGGCTCTCAGACAATTATGATGTGCAATTGTGTAGTCTAATAATTTAAGTACTAGTGTCTACCTAATCTGTTGTATAAAGTTGATTTTGGTTACGTTTGTACTATCTGGTGTTAAGAATTTTTCAAACGTTCATGTTTTAAGCGTGTTATAAAATATTAAACGTCCACCACAGCTACTACACAACAGTTTGTACTATATAGGTTGTGGGCTTTTGCACTTTTCGTACTGCCATCGATAACACAATTTGATTTTCTGTATTTTCAACTTTTGTGGCCACACCGCTGTTACTGTAGTAAGAGTTTCGTGCAGTCTAAAACCGGTCTAATTATTTTCTTTGTGAAAGCAGTGACTGTGTTCTTCAGATATCTCCCAAAAACCGTTGTAGCTTACAGCACCACCGTTATCTGGGAAACACTTTCAGATTCTCTGTGTGTTCGCTATGGAATGCGAATTACGTTCAGCGCTATCACTAAGTCATTATGTTTTCGAGTAGTTTCCTTAACGTGACATTATTACTTCAATAACCTTCTTGATGTGAAGCCTGTTTTAGTCAGCACAAGAGAAGAGCAAAATTTTAAGAGAGATAGTAATCTGACGCATGTACAGCCCTTGACGTTGCAGACAGTCAGAGACTGAGAGAAGGAATAGCTGGAAACATTGCTGACTACGGAGCAGCATCACGCAAATAAAGGCGTTGTGCAAGTATGTGGAAACACTGCGGAAAATTCAAGGTTTAACGTAAATGCAGATGACAGCCAAACCCGTAGGTGGTGCGCTGTTGTATCTGACCACGAACGGCACCTGTCCACTGTCCGAAATACGTTGCAAGAGTCAGTCGTGGTCAAAACAGTGTTCTCGATAGTTGTCAGTGCATTATGGCGGCGCTGAGTGAATTCGAAATTGGTTATTTTGTGGGAGATCGTATGATGGGTGCTCCCGTAACCAAGATAGCCGAAGTGTTCGGTGTTTCAAGAGGCGCTATACTGAAGATTTACATCACATTGAGGGAAACCGAAAACCTTCATCCGCTAAGTTATAACGCAGACGAAAGTGTATGTTGAGTGATCGTCACAGACTGTCATTGAAGAGGATTGTGACGGAAATATGAGGACGACAGCTCCAAAAGTCACTGCAGAATGTCATACTCACGAACCCTGTCAGCAGGAAAACAAGAAGGGAACTCCATAAACTGGGAATTGCAGGACCAGCTGGAATTTCAAAACCATAAATCAGTGACATACAACCAGGACTACGGAGCAATATAAGAAGGTTGTTTGATCGGAAGAGTCGTCTTTCACACTATTTCCAACATCTGATCGAGGTTACATGCCAAGGGTGAAACATGGCGAGGTTCGGTGAAAATTTGGACAGTCGTATCGTGGTATTCCATGGCCCCCACGGCTACACTGCAAGGTCGCATTAGTGTCAAGGGTTCTTTGACCATTTTGGTATATCAGATCCATGCCGTGGTACGATGCTGTGTTCCGAGACGAAAGTGCCCATGTTCACAGAGTTCGCATCACCCAGGACTGATTTTGTGAGAACGAGGAATTTCCGCATCTCCCATGGCCACCACACCCAGTAAATCTCGACAATGCTGAACCGTTGTGGTCTACTTTGGAGAGAAAGGTGCGTGACCGCTATCCATCTCTGTAATCGTTACTCGCGCTTACCTCTATTTTGCTGGAAGACTGGTACAGGATTCCCTCCAAAACCATACAGGACCTGTATTTATCCATTCCGTGACGACTGAAAGCTGTTTTGTATACTTAGGGTTTTTGTACACCGTTTTAGGCATGGTAATGTGCTGTTTTCGGTCTTTCCATATTTCTGTCAACCCCTTGTACATGAATGGCGACGGTCTGTGCAAGACTTCATAACGTTCAACACAGAATGGTAAATGCTGAAAAAGACAGGCTAGCTTTAGAATGAAACTGTTTCAGATCCGTTGTTAGGATGTCGTTTGCGACGGTTTGTAAGTCTTCTGCGGGAAATTAGTTATTCACTTAGTAAAATATTATTGTTATCATTATTACCATTGTATTATTATGGAACAAAGGTGAAGCATAAAGAATGAAAGCAAAAGAACATTGAGATTTCTAAGATTAGCGGTTTTCCAGTGATATTGTTGATTTCATTTTTGCGCCTAATGTTTCGAAGAATAACCTAATAGTTCTAGGCAGATGTTCTGAGCCGAGGAATTCCATATGCTTGTTGGCTGGACTCTCAATTAGACTATTATTTGCTTGTTTCGTTGCCTTTCCAAGAGGGAAGGGTAACCTGAGTGAAATGAAAAGTTGTAAATTGGAAGTATTTGGAGTGTTTTTACAACTTCAAATTGTCGTTACTTGAATGCTTTTTGTCAACAACTGTAATTAATTTGTTCTACAGTGAACAAATATAGAAGTGCCGATCAATGATCTTCAGAATACGAGCGAATAGCGGTTAAGCTGCGTGCAGATACACATGAATTTTGGACATTGCGTGCATCTCCCTGACACCTGCCATGTACCGCTCACCGAAAAGTGTCCATTGAGTGGACGTCAGCTGAGACTATATGTCATGAAGATTGTCGTCTGATTAATAGCACCAATAAAGCAACAGCAACTTCACCTAATAATTTTACACAGACTGCGGACCTCAGTTGAAAGAAAAACTTGAGTTTCTATGGCGACGGAGAACGCCAAGTAATAGTCTTGACGGCGTTTAGGACGTTAGATGTCGTAACGCGTCTACGATAGGTGACAGCATAGGTGGGGTTGGTGGGATCACTCATGGGAAAATTCCTGCAGTAGTGGGTGTTAGAGCTGCACCTTTTTTAGATTGAAGTCAGCTGATAGGTATTCCTGCTTAAGGGAAGTCTCTCTAACAAGGGAATCACTTTTGACAAAGCTTAGGTATCCGAGTAATGAGGGAATTAGTATATTTCATCAAAATATACAAGGTATTAGAGATAAAGTTAGTGAACTGCTTATAGATGTTGACTCTGAAATTATTGGTATATCTGAACACTTCTTAAATAAGGAGATAATTCAGAGGCTTCCTTTACCAGGATGCAGGTTGGCTGGCTGCTTTTCGAGGAGCTCTTTGCGGTGTGGGGGAGTAGCCATGTATGTGAAAAACGGCATCGCATTTGAGTCAATTGATGTTTCAAAGTACTGCACTGAAAAGGTGTTGAATGTTGTGCAGGTGTGGTTAAATTTAACGGAGCTAAACTTGTAACTGTTGTTATTTATAGATCCCCAGACTCCGATTTCACAACATTTTTGCTAAAGCTACAGGAGGTTCTTGGTTCAGTTTATAGGAAATACAAAAAGTTAGTTATATGTGGTGACTTCAATGTTAATTGTATAAGTGATTGTGCAAGGAAGCGGATGCTGGTAGATCTCTTTAATTCATATAATCTTATGCAAACCGTATTCTTTCCAACGAGAGTGCAAGGGAACAGTAGAACAACCATAGACAACATTTTTGTTCATTCCTCATTATTAGAAGGGCATTCTGTTAGCAAAAAGGTGAATGGCCTTTCTGATCATGATGCGCAAATTTTAACTTTAAAAGATTTTTATGCTGCAACACGTGTTAAATATAGTCATCAGCTGTTCAGGAAAGCTGATCCAGTTGCTGTAGAGACCTTTGTAAACCTTATAAATGAACAAGAGTGGCAAGATGTTTATAGCGCTGATACAGTAGACGATAAACATAATGCTTTTCTCAAGACTTTTCTCATGATCTTTGAAAGTTGCTTTCCGTTAGAACGTTTAAAACAGGGTATTAGCACAAACAGGCAGCCTGGGTGGCTGACTAGAGGGATAAGAATATCTTGTAGAACAAAGTGGCAATTATATCAAAACGTTAGAAACAGTCAAAATCTAAATGCAGCAGCCCATTACAAACAGTATTATAAGGTGCCTAAAAATGTTATTAGGAAGGCAAAAAGTATGTGGTGTGCAGATAGAATAGCTAAGTCTCAGGATAAAATTAAAACCATATGGTCAGTCGTAAAGGAAGTTGCTGGTCTGCAGAGACAGGTCGAGGATATAGAATCAGTGCGTAGTGGGAATGTCCGTGTTACTGATAAGTCGCATATATGTACAGTATTTAATAATCACTTTCTGAATATAGCAGGTGAACTAAATAGAAACCTAGTCCCAACAGGGAATCATATAGCGCTCTTAGAAAAAAGTGTTCCGAGACTGTTACCTGAAATGCTCCTCCATGATACTGACAAGAGGGAGATTGAGTTAATAATTAAATCACTAAAGACCAAGAACTCTCAGGGATATGACGGGGTATCTAGCAGAATACTGAAGTATTGTTCTATGTATGTTAGCCCAGTTCTCAGCCATATCTGTAACTTTTCCTTTAGGAGTGGTCGGTTTCCTGACCGATTAAAGTACTCGGTAGTGAAGCCACTTGATAAAAAGGGAGACATTGATAATGTTGACAATTTTAGACCTATTTCTATGCCATCGGTGTTTGCTAAAGTTATAGAGAAGGTTGTATATACAAGGTTACTGGAGCATTTAAATTCACATAATTTGCTGTCAAATGTTCAGTTTCGTTTTAGAAATGGTTTAACAACTGAAAATGCTATATTCTCTTTTCTCTGTGAGGTTTTGGACGGATTAAATAAAAGGTTGCGAACGCTAGGTGTTTTCTTTGATTTAACGAAGGCTTTTGACTGTGTTGACCACAAAATATTACTGCAGAAGTTGTACCATTATGGAGTAAGGGGAGTATCTTACAATTGGTTCGCCTCTTACTTTAAGAACAGAAAGCAGAGGGTAATTCTCCGCAATATTGAGAGTGGTAGTGATGTTCAGTCCCAATGGGGCACTGTTAAGTGGGGCGTTCCCCAAGGGTCGGTGCTGGGGCCACTGCTGTTTCTTATTTATATAAATGATATGCCTTCTAGTATTACAGGTGATTCAAAAATATTTCTGTTTGCTGATGATACCAGCTTGATGGTGAAGGATCTTGTGTGTAATATTGAAACAGTAACAAATAATGTAGTTCATGAAATAAGTTCCTGGGTTGTGGAAAATAATTTGATGCTAAATCACAGTAAGACTAGTTTTTACAGTTTCTAACTCACAATTCAACAAGAACCGATATTATGATCAGACAGAATGGGCATATTATAAGCGAGACGGAACAGTTCAAATTCCTAGGCGTTCGGATAGATAGTAAGCTGTTGTGGAAAGCCCATGTCCAGGATCTTGTTCAGAAGCTAAATGATGCTTTATTTACCATTAGAACAGTATCTGAAATAAGTGACACTTCAACACGAAAAGTAGTCTACTTCGCATATTTTCATACGCTTATGTCGTATGGTATTATTTTTTTGGGGTAATTCTTCTGATTCAAAAAGGGTATTGTTGGCTCAAAAACGGGCTGTTCGAGCTATATGTGGTGTAAGTTCGAGAACCTCTTGTCGACCCCTATTCAAAAATCTGGGAATTCTGACATTGCCCTCACAGTATATATTTTCTTTAATGTCGTTTGTTGTTAGCAATATTAGCCTATTCCCAAGAGTTAGCAGCTTTCACTCAGTTAATACTAGGCAGAAATCAAATCTGCTTGTAGAATGCACTTCCTTGACTCTTGTGCAGAAAGGAGTGCAGTATTCTGCTGCATCCATTTTCAATAAGCTACTACAAGAACTCAAAAATCTTAGCAGTAGCCCAAACTCTTTTAAGTCTAAACTGAAGAGTTTCCTCATGGCTCACTCCTTCTATTCTGTCGAGGAGCTCCTGGAAGAGCTAAAAAATTAAGCAAATTCCAGTGTTACATTGTTGATTGTCTTCATTTAAACTTACGACTTGTCACCTGAATATGTTTTTTTTTATATTTCATTTTATCTGTTTCTAATATCGTGTTATAATTTCATGTATTGACTCGTTCCATAACCATGGAGACTTCTCCTTAATTTGGTCCCACGGAACAATAAATAAATAAAAATAAAAATTGTCTCAGCGTTGTAGCTGCAGAGCTATCGCAGGGATGGCGTAGCGGCAGGCTTTATCCCCTGTAACGTCGAGGCTCTGAAGAGGCAATGGATGACGTTTCCAGACCTGGGTTACTATCGTCCGTTTGATCCTCAATACGCCAGCTAAAAAAACAAACAGCCACACACACACACACACACACACACACACACACACACACATACACACAGACACAGACCGCCTTACAAAAACGGTGAAGCATCCAAAAATTGAGGCACAAACGAAATAAAAATTCGCTGTTTGAGAGGGTACGTGATGAGAGATTAGAAAAAAAATCAGATTTACAAAAAACGTGATAGATGAGCCCCGTTATCAGTGTGACTCATTCCCGGACACATGCACTGATTCTGTTGGAAAGGGTATCATAAAGGCACGACATACTCAACTGAGGCAAGCCGCTCCGCACCTGTCGTAACTGGTCCTTGATGTCCTGAATACTAGCACTGGAGAGGACGTCTGAGATGTCCCACTCGTGTTCTATCAGGGCAGATCTGGGGCTCCTTCTGGCCACAGAAGTATCTCAACCTCATGCAGACAGTTCATACTGACAGGTACCGCGTGTGGACGAGCTTTTCCATGTTACAAAATTACGTCACGATACCGTCGTATGACAGGTAACACATGAGGGAGCAGGGTGTCTGTGATGTACCGTTGCGTCGTCAGGGTTTCTGCACTCACTATCGTTCCTAGCATGGAGTCATTCTTGATGACTCCCCATACCTTGACGCCAGAAGTAACATCGCTTTGCCATTCCAAACATTGGAAGAATATGACCTCTCGCCCGGTCGCCGCCACACTTGCCGACGATGCTCAACAAGGGTGGTGCAGAACCGCGATTCATCACTCAACGCACTGCGAAGGTATGCACCAATAGTCGATGCTTCCCGCTCACGGCACCACTCGAGGCACAGTGCTTTGTGTCGCGATGTTAACAGCAGCCTCCGCAATACCCAGTCTTGCTGGTCTCCGACCAGTGGTGTGGGATAACACAGAATGTTGTAGGGAGTCCATTAGTTGCTCTCGGAGGGCAGACGCAGGGACGAAGGGTTTGTAATGTTCTTCGTACACAATACGGTGGTCGTCCGTGTGGTGGTCAGATGTGGTCGGCCGGTACCTTGTCGGCGAATATGCATGCTCTCACGTTTTCAAGTTGTCCGACGTCGGACCTCTGTCACACCCTGATGCCTCACAAATCTGGGTACTGCACTATTTGACCGGTCGGCCAAACGGAGACCTACAAGGAGGCCTTCTTCAAACTGTGTCAGGTGCTGATAACGCTATCTCACACGGGTGATCGGTATCACAGTGGTCATTCAACGTTTGACGCTTTTCACGCCCCTTATTTAACCAACCAGGCCTGGTAACAACACTAAACACTAACAACACTAATGCCCTCTGGTGGCCGTTGTATTTGTCACAGGGAATTGCAACTCTAATCATTTACATACCCACAGATGGTGGGTACGAGTACCGAGTCATATTCACATTTGTATTGTATTGTATTGTATGTTATCCGGGGACCTAGAAACGACGGAGAGGCTCCGTCCCCGTCGCATCCGCAGTGGTCCACAACCCCACGACGACTACCGCAGTCCACTTCACCCCTCCGCCGCCCCACACCGGACCCAGGGTTATTGTGCGGTTCGGCCCCCGGTGGACCCCCCAGGGAACGTCTCCCACCAGACGAGTGTAACCCCTATGTTTGCGTGGTGGAGTACTGGTGGTGTACGCGTACGTGGAGAACTTGTTTGTGCAGCAGTCACCGACATAGTGTAGGTGAGGCGGAATAAGGGGAACCAGCCCGCATTCACCGAGGAAGATGGAGAACCGCCTAAAAACCATCCACACACTGGCCGGTTCACCGGACCTCGACACAAATCCGCCGGGCGGATTCGTGCCGTGGACCAAGCGCTCCTTCCCGCCCGGAAAGCCGTGCGTTAGACCGCCCGGCCAACCGGGCGGGCTCCATACTCACATTTGGTCATGTTAATTGCGCGCTTCACAGTTTAGTGGGATAGTGCATATGAGCGTACGTCGGAGTAATGATTGGGGGGGTAGTGTCGGCGCCATGCCCTTGCTGACAGCTGAGTACACTTCCCCGAGCTTACTCCGCTCTTTGATGCGAGTTTGTTTTCCTGCCATTCTGCCTCTATTCGGCGAAAGACAGTGATAACATGATTCCAGATCCTAAGCCTTGCGTAGATTGAAAGATTCGTCCTTATTTATAAGTTGTTCAGTTAAACTTGTTCTGATTAACTCTTTAGTTTTCGTGCTTTAAGAATTTGGAGCCTGAACCAAGATGAGGTTCTTATTATGTCTCATTTCATTATTAAGCTCCAGCATAAACAACTTGTTTCCTCGGCTTTTTTAGTGGAATAATTCGCTGATTTTTCTTGTAACTTCGTCGACTGAATGGACCTTACGATATTGGCATGGAATGTAGATATATATACGTGTTTTAGTGGCCTTCATCATCTTTAACGTTACAAAGTAAGTGTTTCATCTTCCCTTATCTGCCTTCTGTTGATCCAGTCTTCGGAAAAATCGAGAAATTACTCGTAGTACCGGAACTTGACATCAAAGGCATTTTACTCATACCAACACGGCTGCTCACTTTGTGTCTCTTGCAGATAATGTGTTTTGTACTGACACCTGAAAAATGCTGTTTCCGCTACGAGATAAGGCCATTTCTGCCCACAATATGTAAGCTGGGCATGAATAATTGACCTTAGAACCTACCGATACGTATCAGATTTATTTGCAGAGATCTTCTGAACAATTTCACCAAAATTACACCTTCTACTAAATCAGTAATTAGATGAACTGACATAATCCGTTCGTAAATATGTAGTATAAAAGTTAACACATTCTGACGGTGTCAGTAGAATCATTTGTTGTTTAATTCAACAACATTCATCTTTGAACATAATGGAAATATTTTTGGAAATTTGGGGTAAGGTTCTATGGAACCAAACTGCTGAGGTCATCGGTCCCTAGGCTAACTCAAACTAACTTACGCTAAGGACAACACTCACACCCATGCTCGAGGGAAAACTCGAACCTCCTACGGGGGAGCCGCGCGATCCGTGACAAGTCGCCTCAGACCGCGAGCCTACCATGCACGGCGAGCACAATGGCAACGAGTACATATTTTGTACCAAAATTTTTATTCTCTCTGTGATGTAGACCGGGCCTTATTTAGTTTTGCTTCATATTTCCATCACAGTTCGTGTAAAAGAAAGGCAGGTGAAATTGCATGACAGATACGGTGATGTAACGAGTAGCTCGTATTTCGATTTTGCGTTTAAAGATATGTCGCTCCAAGCAGCGATGCGAGCAGTGCTCGTCATTAACCTAATGTGCTATTGATATCCACCACGCGTGCTCCTCTTCTCCGTGTTCTTGTTCAGAGTTAATGCATTATCGATACGATCATTAGAGACAGTTATCCGTGCTTATGACCAATCGACAGACTACCCCGTGCTGGTGACATGTACAATACTCCCATCTCAGAGCTTTTGACGTTTCCACAAATGAGTTAGAAGGTAATTTCATACTAAACATGAATCGATAAACCTGTGATATATGGGTTACCACGATAGATTTTTTTATCTTTTCTTCGATGAGGATGCGAATTCCGCCGACTGCGGCGTTCACTGGGTAGGTACCGCAGATGCAAAAAAAAAAAAAAAAAAAATGCCGGCCGTGGTGGCCAAGCGGTTAAAGGCGCTACAGTCTGGAACCGCGCGACCGCTACGGTCGCAGGTTCGAATCCTGCCTCGGGCATGGATGTGTGTGACGTCCTTAGGTTAGTTAGGTTTAATTAGTTCTAAGTTCTAGGCGACTGATGACCTTAGAAGTTAAGTCGCATAGTGCTCAGAGCCATTTAGATGCAAAAATGTGTTTTAATGTGAGGGCTGCTACACCGAAATAATAATCCAACAGTCATAATTAACGTGTTCTGTTTTCTCAAAAATCTCTCCAGAAGTTTACCGATACCATCTTTTCAGTAACATTACGACAGAAATTTTCCATTTTCCACCACATTTGCAAAAACTAAACTAGTGCTCTGCCTCTGATACATTTGTAGATATTACGCGTAAACGAAGGGGAATGAAAGGCAACAAAGAATTTTATTGGTGAAAATTTCTCGCTATAATGCAGCTAAAAAATGTTATTTGAGCATCTAGAATAGAAATCTTCGTTTAAAACGGATCTCAAATTTCAGCACAGTTTTAATTCTGAAGGACCGCACTCTCTGGTTGCTTACCGCATAATTTGTTCCTGTGGTTGTGTGTGGAATATGAATTACTGTTGCCGTCCAGCGCAACTGGAAATAACAGAGCGCCAAGCTGCCAAAGTACATAAATTGCAACCCACTACTACTGACGGTGCTAGTCTGCATCGAAATTCCATTCCAAGTTTCATTTTCCACGTTCACCTTGATTAAAAATATATGCACGTGTTTCTCCGTATTCCTTTCTTGGCAGTGTTAGTACTTTGTTTGAATTCTTTTGCGTCTCTTTATTATGGTAGCAAGGAGCGCCCAGTTCATCGGCCATGTTTGATTTTTTTTTTTTTACTGTGTAAGTTTCAATTTTGTTGTCGTACTTACGACGTAATAGCTACAGCAAAGGGAAATAAATGTGCCCGTCATTTCATTTACCTGACGTATTACTTCTTAATTACCTTGTGCTGGAATCATGCTGAAAATTTGGGCCGTAACTTACCGCTGGCGCCCTACGAATGATGGGATATTGTATTTTTTTCGACTTATGCAGTGCTGTATGTTGTTGTCGCAGAATACATTCTGGTCTACGATAATAAGGACATATCTTGTATAAGTGACTGAACGATTCTTGAAATGACGATAATTCTACAAACATCCCTTAAACCCGGTAAACTCAATACTGCATTCAGCAATATTTTGCTTAAACAATATCTTCGAGCATGAACTCGGTAACAGTGAGCAATTTTCGATTTAATCTACACTGCGCAACACAGTCAAATGACCTTTTTTTTTCGAAACACCTTAAATGTTTCCCATTGCGTCGCAGAAGTTTGAAATTTGATTCAAAGTTGCCTACAATTTGTTTGGAAGCAGAAGACCACTGATGTCTGTTTCTCACAATTAAAGAAAGTGCGAAGTATTTTTGTGGTGCTATTTTTTTTTTGTTTTGTAGAGGATACTTATCTCGGAAGAGAATAACTTCTGTCTCTGAAGTAATTCTATGATTGCCTTTTAAGCGATTCTTGAGTCGGCCGGGGTGGCCGAGCGGTTCTAGGCGCTACAGTCTGGAGCCGCGCGACCGCTACGTCGCAGGTTCGAATCCTGCCTCGGGCATGGATGTGTGCGATGTCCTTAGGTTAGTTGGGTTTAAGTAGTTCTAAGTTCTAGGGGACTTATGACCACAGATGTTGAGTCCCATAGTGCTCAGAGCCATTTGATCCATTTGACCTCAGAAATTAAGTCCCATAGTGCTCAGAGCCATTTGAACCATTTGATTTTAAGCGATTCTTGGATAGTACCTTTGCAAGCAAGCGGCTGAACTGCTTTATTCCATAGATAGTTCTGAATGTCATGTGTGTCATTCATCGAAGTTGCGGTATACGAATAATGTCTATTCGGCCGGTAGATTTCGCACGCCGTTTTAACAGTGTTCTGCATCGTCTTATTTAGGTTTTCTTAAACCCTAAAGTGCTATCTTGCCTAGAATCCCTTTCCCTTCTCTCTCCATCTGCTATCGCCAAGAAGCAAGCAAGATAATGGTTTTACGCCTTGACGACGAAAAGATGAGTACAAGCTCTATTTGCGTCGTTGTGGGAGAGGAAGTTGACCATGACGTTCCCAAAGGAACCATTCCGGAATTAGACTATACTCATTTTTGGGAAACCTCGGAGAACCTAATGGTGATGGTGACATAAAGGCCTTCTCCCTAATACAAGCTCAGGACTTAAGACACTGTGCCATTTTCCTCGACACTGTAAAATTATTGCTATTCGGTGACATGTTGAAATCAAAAGGGGGACATGTCACTGTACGAGCGTAACACCGTAAAATGGACACCCCCGTCTCCCAGCATGACGGCAGTCGTGTTCCCTGGGCTTCATGCATAAGTTTCTGATTTGACGAACACTCAGACACCCTATCGACATTCTATTAGCCCGCCAAATCACCCGACCTCAATTCCATCGAAAGTATCTGGAACTATTTCGAACTGCGGGTGAAAACTAGCAATGTGGCAACTATACTGGATGCAATCATCAACGAGTGGCTTCAATTGGATACAAATTTCTTGAGGGAGCTGTGGACTAATTTTCTTGCCGAACTGAGAGCACTATAAAGACTAAAGGATGTGCTACGTGATATCAATGTAATGTCCACTGGAGGCGAGAGGTATTTTGTGTGGCGTGCTTTTTGCTACTCTCAGTCCTTTTCCGCCTCTTCCGGTGTTTACTCGCTGCGGCACCAACTGTTGAATTGGTATGCGAGAGAGCCTGCAGAGCTATTTGTGTGGTGATAGTTACCAAATGGTGATTATAGCTGTAGTTAAAAGAAAGTAAAGTTCCACCTTCTGACCGCCGTGTTATGCTCTACCAATGGCGTCAGGAGATCCGCTGCGGAGGGGTCTGTGGTCGGCACACCGCTCTCCTGGTCGTTGTAGGGTTTCTCGACCTTGGGGCTGTTACTAATCGGTCGAGTAGGTCCTCTGTTAGCATCACGGGGCTGAGTGCATCCGGTAGCAGTCCTCCCACCGAGAAAAAACGCCTGACAGAACGGGAATCCGAACCCGGGTTCCCCACATGGCAGTCAACCGCGCTGACCACTCGCGTCAGCTACGGAGACGGACTACGAAAATTATAGACTTACCGAAAACTAGTCAACATACCATGAAAAGTGCGTATACATGTTTCTGAAGCTGAAAATACATTGCGCAACAAATTTAAAGGATCATTTTTCGAAAGCCCTTAACTGTCTTCCTCTGCGACGCAAATGTTTGAAATTTGGCTCAAAAGTGCCTACAACCTTACTCTGGAATGTCGCGAAAGCATGACGCCCTGTGACATCACCCTCGGGCTCGTCGGTGCTTCAGATACCCAGGTGCCGCGAAGAAAAGGCGAGAGCTGGGGGCTTCATGTGACGTGCAAGGTGGGTTAATGATGTCACATTAGCACGAAGTTTCACCACAATTCCCCCTGTGGCGTTTTAGACCTCCATCACAGAGGCGTCAAAAGCAGATGTGAAATTTGGTTAAGGCTATGACGATCGTACCCAACGCTTGACACGACCACAGTGCCACAGTGGCGTTGGGCAGAATTCTGGTAAATCTGGTGCCAATGTAACTTCATTTTCCCGTCTACACGTCACATGAAGCTGTGAGCTCTGTCCTTTTAAGGCATGTGTCGCTTTTGCACCGTTACAGTGGAATACTGTAAGCAACTTTGAATCAAATTTCAGTCTTCTGCGACGCAATGGGAGATATTTAAGGGGTTTCGAAAAAAAGATCATTTAACTGTGTTGCGCAGTGTAGATTAAATCGAAAAATCCTTACTCTTACGAGATTATGCTCGAAGATATTGTTTAACCAAAATATTGCTGAATGCAGTCGTGAGTTTACCTGGTTTAAGGGATGTTTGTGGAATTATCGTCATTTCAAGAATCGTTCAGCCACTTATACAAGAGATGTCCTTATTATCGCAGAACAGAATGTATTCTGCGACATAAGCCACATAAACTCGTCAGTAATTAATATTTCATAGATATGAGTTCGTTCGGCTTTAAGCATTGATATCTGAAATGCCGTACAGAAATTTGCAGAGAGAAATTTGATAATCGCATCTACTATCCTGTAATCGCTATTATTCCTAGCTCACGGTAACTAGTCTTCGAACCTCGGAGAATTACCTTCAAGGCGAGAGAGATTTGTCTAAGACTGACTTGGCTACAAATCATGGACTCCTCTGTTGATAATGAGGCACATGATGTGTAAAATCGTCACTAAACATTAAAACTGATACATCTAAACACGAAATTGTTTTTTGTTTTCAAGAGATCACATTTTTTTAGGTTTCCGTCTTTCCCTAAATCGCTTCATCCGGATTCTGGAATATTTCTTTCAACCAGCTCACGTATTATCTCACAGCACAAATGAGTTGTTCAGCAATATATTACGATTTCGACTTCGACAATGCATTAAAAAACTACACTTCTACATTGGTCCACCTGCAAATCATAAGGGAAAGCGTGTGTAAGATATATTCTTTCTAGACTTGGAAGCATTAGCAGACTGGTGTGCTCAAACGAACGCTGCGGAGTGCTTGGACAGCTCCACTGCGGACAGCTGGTAGGGTCAATGTTACTGTCTATATCGTCATTTCAGTTTGCTGTGGATTTTCGCCTTAGCTATTTTGGTCCAAATTGTAACAATTATGTAGCTGTCAATTATAGTTACATAAAAACACGACTCAGCAAAACGAAAGTAAACGTAATATGAACGTTGCAAATGATCTGTGTGTGAACAGAATAACGAAACTACCTACTTCATTACATCGGTAAACGGCTCTAAAATCAGGCTTTGAAACAGCAAGCATCGTAAATTTGTTTTTATGATGAAATAACTTCAGAAACTGGAGAGTGAGCAGCCACTGCTAATATGCGTTTCAGGGCAAGATAACTCGGGAAACGAGAACATCAATTAACATGACGACTAGGGAGGCTTTTGCTAAATATATTATCTGGACTGTGTTGCTCTATCAAAGCGAGAGTTGGATAATTAAGAACAAAGGTAAATAGCAGCTAAAAGAGATGGAAATGAACGCACATGGAAGAGAGTCATCCCAACCAGGTGGACCCAGATACAAACATGTGAGGCGGTCCTGAAAGTTTTAAATGAAGATCTACCTACAGCGATAGAAAGGGGAACTGCTCCATGTACTGAGGTAAAAAGAAATAATGATTAACATTTTTATTTCAAAATATTCCGTAAAAGGGGCATATGTAGACCCATAAACAACTCTTCGCGCATACCACAACAGGGTACTGGGAAACCAGAACTGTAACTACAGTGACAGAAAGTGAAGCGGGAGATAGAACAAGGTTATTGCAGAACAAGGGTGACGATGATGAAAACGGCACATTCTGATGAAAAAATGCTATAAATAGCCATGAAATTACTGCACACCGCAGTCAGCTTGTAAAGTATACCGTTATTATTTGCCAAATGACGCTTTACATCTCTCAGCAGATACCTGTGTTCTGATGTGGATTCTAAGCCTGTCTCATCTGAAAGTTTGGTCAAAGTACACGTAGATGACAAAGCCGAGGTAACTTCTCCGAAGCGTCGTCCTACGCCTTTCGCCGAGTGAAGTGAAATAAAAGCCGTGGTAGCTAATTTAATCTCTAAATGAGACTGTTCCCACACAATGGCGAACTCGGCACAATGACAGCCATTCAAAAACGCAGTCACAATTCGCAGATACTGCACAATATGTACGTAAACCGTAATTTCAGGAGAAAAATCGTTACACATGTCGTCCCACGCCAAGACCATTGCTCAAGAGGAGTGGTACATTGCCAGAAGAGAGTAGGGCCTGCATGTTCTGGGTTTTCCTCTAGACCAGGGGCTTCAAATAGTCTCCTCTGACGGAACACTTTGATAAGTCTGGTACGTTGATGGATCACTTACTTTATTTTCGAGGTTAATCAGATTTTGAGAAACTTGAAACATTTGTTTTATCCCAAGATTATTTCAATTTTAAGTCATAACTAATAACACAGTAAACATAATAAAATTAAAAAAAAAAATTAGTATCCTCAAAATGTCGAAAAAAGCTATGATCTTGATAGTTTCTCGTGGAGCACTTATGCACTTCCTATGGACACACAGTCTGCGAAAGCCTGCTCTAGACACAGTTCCGTTGCGGTGCGGATAACAGGTGCATCGCAGAGTGGGAGTGAGATGGTGTGGCAACTGGGACCGCACTCCAAAGTTGAAGTACGCGGCACAGTTTTATTTTCGTGGCAAGACGTCTAAATTGCACAAAAATGCAATGTCGCATCTAGCCATAGTAAATAGGTTTCAACCATTTGACCGACGCAGCAAAGATGGGTGGTGCTGAGCGGAAAGGAGGCCATCGACATCGATCACATATGACAATGTCAGAGCAATAGAGAAAGTGATTCACAGCAATCGTAGACGTTTCGACGATAAGGACGTCCACACAGCGGTTGTCGAATGACTCCGCGACCAAGTAACAGATTTATGTCGTAGAAAAATCAAACATTAGTAGAATGTTCCGGCCGTTGTTTACACAGAGTAGGTGACTACGTTCAATAACAGTGTGATGTTTCTATTTCACTTTGAAGTTTAGTGCAGCATTCCATTAAAGTTTCTTGGCCTGCCATAATAATGTATAACTTACTTTTTGAAGTACCCTCATGTAACTGAGGGAAGCGTTTCCCTCTGGGCGACAACATGCCTCCGTACCCATTTTTCCAATGCTTTATTGATAGAGTAAGTCGACAGAGTTTTGTGTTGGAGGCGTTCGGGGAAAAAATGAAGCCCACTGATTCACTGTCGCTTAACTTCTCAGCTGCTGCTTCAGTGTTGCAGACGAGTGTGGTGAAATTCCCTGGAAAAAATTCAAGACCATCTTATGTGGTCGGTGGACTTCTTAGATGACGAGCGAATATATCTGATATATCTGTCGAATGACTAGAGGCACGGAATTGTGGTTTGGTGGGTGTTGCGCTTGTGTTTCAGTACGACTATGTCGCGTCTGTAATTCTTTTTATATGATTTAATCAGTTTCCATTGCACCATGTCAGCCGAAGTTGCTTGCTCATGGAACGATACACTACATGAACATTCTTGAACACATGGACAATGTTCTTCCTAGCTGTTGCATGAAAGGGTTACATGAATTCATGTGCACCATGTATGTGCAGTTATTCACAGCTTTCCTGATTATCGCCTACTAACAATAGCTGCTGACGTTCGATCTCCGCTGAACGCCTCAGATATTTCTCTTTGAGATAGATCCGGTAAGGGCCCCATTCCTTCTCATGAGTCCAACAGGGAGGCTTCTTGAATAAACAAGCAGGTCACAACAGTGGTTACAAGCTTGCTTTAGGCTGTGAACTACAAGACGTCATCATATTGTGGTACGTCCTTTGTATTGCTTTAGTAAAAAAACTAAAGACTAAATTCCTTCCAAACAGGCCATGAAGGCACAACGTTACCGACCGGCCGCCGTGTCATCCAAAGCTCATAGGCGTTACTGGATGCGGATATGGACGGGCATGTGGTCAGCACACCGCTCTCCTGGACGTGTCAGTTTCTGAGACCGGAGCCGCTACTTCTCAATCAATTAGTCCTAAGTTTGCCTCACACGGGCTGAGTGCATTCCGATTGTCATCAGCGCTCGGCAGACCGGATGGTTACCCATCCAAGTGCTAACTTCGGTGAGGTGACGGGAACCGGTGCTACCACTGCAGGCCGTTGGCTGTATTCCTTTAGTGCAAGATCAGAATTGCTTAGTGTCTGGTTGGGGTACCCTTGTGAACTGAACCTCAGTACACGAGACATTCCTATTGCAAAACAGCCTATAGACCAGTCAAGAGAGCATATAAAATGTTTTTCCAACAATCCAAGCGATGTGAGGCAGCATAAGATCCTGGTGGACTGTGCCATCGCTATAGTATTGACAAAGAAATAATATATCTGGCTTATGAGAATTCTTTGTTTGGAACATGCGACTTCTTAGAGGCACTTAGTTATAACAACCATTAATGAGGAGGTGCAGCGCGCCTGAATGACATCTCTAGGCAAACAGGTGGAAGAATAAGAGAAGATGGGAAAGCTGCTACAACGTTACGACAAATGTCTCAATCGCAGTGGTGATTATATCGATACGTAGTCGATACATGTATGTATTCTGCCCGAAAACTCTGTATGATAGCCACTCTTGTTTCAGTTTCAAACCTTATAGAAAGCTGCCCCCCATGAACCATGGACTTTGCCGTTAATGGGAAGGCTTGCGTGCCTCAACGATACAGATAGCCGTACCGTAGGTGCAACCAAAACGGAGGGGTATCTGTTGAGAGGCCAGACAAACGTGTGGTTCCTGAAGAGGGGCAGCAGCCTTTTCAGTAGTTGCAGGGGCAACAGTCTGGATGATTGGCTGATCTGGCCGTGTAACACTAACCAAAACGGCCTTGCTGTTTTGGTACTGCGAACGGCTGAAAGCAAGGGGAAACTACAGCCGTAATTTTTCCCGAGGGCATGCAGCTTTACTGTATGATTAAATGATGATGGCAATATTCCGGGTAAAATATTCCGGAGGTAAAATAGTCCCCCATTCGGATCTCCGGGCGGGGACTACTCAAGAGGACATCGTTATCAGGAGAAAGAAAACTGGCATTCTACGGATCGGAGCGTGAAATGTCAGATCCCTTAAGCGGGCAGGTAGGTTAGAAAATTTATAAAGGGAAATGGATAGGTTAAAGTTAGATATAGTGGGAATTAGTGACGTTCGGAGGCAGGAGGAACAAGACTTTTGGTCAGGTGAATACAGGGTTATAAATACAAAATCAAATAGGGGTAATGCAGGAGTGGGTTTAATAATGAATAAAAAAATAGGAGTGCGGGTAAGCTACTACAAACAGCATAGTGAACGCATTATTGTGGCCAAGATAGACACGAGGCCCACGCCTACTACAGAAGTACAAGTTTATATGCCAACTAGCTCTGCAGATGATGAAGAAGTTGATGAAATGTATGATGAGATAAAAAAAATTATTCAGGTAGTGAATGGAAATGAAAATTTAATAGTCATGGGTGACTGGAATTCGACAGTAGGAAAAAGAAGAGAAGTAAACGTAGTAGGTGAATATGGATTGGGGCTAAGAAATGAAAGAGGAAGCCGCCTGGTAGAATTTTGCACAGAGCATAACTTAATCGTAGCTAACACTTAGTTCAAGAATCATGAAAGAAGGTTGTATACATGGATGAACCCTGGAGATACTAAAAGGTTTCAGATAGATTATATAATGGTAAGACTGAGATATAGGAACCAGATTTTAAATTGTAAGACATTTCCAGGGGCAGATGTGGACTATGACCACAATCAATTGGTTATGAACTGTAGATTAAAACTGAAGAAACTGCGAAAAGGTGGGAATTTAAGGAGATGGGACCTGGATAAACTGAAAGAATCAGAGATTGTACAGAGTTTCAGGGAGGGCATAAGGGAACAATTGACAGGAATGGGGGAAAGAAATACAGTAGAAGAAGAATGGGTAGCTTTGAGGAATGAAATAGTGAAGGCAGCAGAGGATCAAGTAGGTAAAATGACGAGGGATAGTAGAAATCCTTGGGTAACAGAAGAGATATTGAATTTAATTGATGAAAGGAGAAAATACGAAAATGCAGCAAGTGAAGCAGGCAAAAAGGAATAAAAACGACTCAAAAATGAGATCGACAGGAAGTGCAAAATGGCTAAGCAGGGATAGCTAGAGGGCAAATGTAAGGATGTAGAGGCTTATCTCATGAGGGGTAAGATAGATACTGCCTACAGGAAAATTAAAGAGACCTTTGGAGAAACGAGAACCACTTGCATGAATATCAAGAGCTCAGATGGAAACCCAGTTCTAAGCAAACAAGGGAAAGCAGAAAGGCGGAAGGAGTATATAGAGGGTCTATGCAGGAGCGATGTTCTTGAGGACAATATTAAGCAAATGGAAGAGGATGTAGATGAAGATGAAATGGGAGATACGATACTGCGTGAAGAGTTTGACAGAGCACTGAAAGACCTGAGTCGAAACAAGGCCCCGGGAGTAGACAACATTCCATTAGAGCTACTGATGGCCTTGGGAGAGCCAGTCCTGACAAAACTCTACCATCTGGTGAGCAATATGTATGAGACAGGCGAAATTCCCTCAGACTGCAAGAAGAATATAATAATTCTAATCCCAAAGAAAGCAGGTGATAACAGATGTGAATATTACCGAAATATCAGTTTAATAAGTCACAGCTGCAAAATACTAACGCGAATTCTTTACAGACGAATGGAAAAACTGGTAGAAGGCGACCTCGGGGAAGATCTGTTTGGATTCCGTAGAAATGTTGGAGCACGTGAGGCAATACTGACCCTACGACTTATCTTAGAAGAAAGATTAAGGAAAGGTAAACCTACGTTTCTAGCATTTGTAGACTTAGAGAAAGCTTTTGACAATGTTGACTGGAATACTCTCTTTCAAATTCTGAAGGTGGCAGGGGTAAAATACAGGGAGCGAAAGGCTATTTACAATTTGTACAGAAACCAGATGGCAGTTATAAGAGTCGAGGGACATGAAAGGGAAGCAGTGGTTGGGAAGGGAGTGAGACAGGGTTGTAGCCTCTCCCCGATGTTATTCAATCTGTATATTCAGCAAGCAGTAAAGGAAACGAAAGAAAAGTTCGGAGTAGATATTAAAATCCATGGAGAAGAAATAAAAACTTTGAGGTTCGCCGATGACATTGTAATTCTTTCAGAGACAGTAAAGGACTTGGAAGAACAGTTGAACGGAATGGACAGTGTCTTGAAAGGAGGATATAAGATGAACATCAACAAAAGCAAAACGAGGATAATGGAATATAGTCGAATTAAGTCGGGTGATGCTGAGGGAATTAGATTAGGAAATGAGACACTTAAAGTAGTAAAGGAGTTTTGCTATTTGGGGAGCAAAATAACTGATGATGGTCGAAGTAGAGAGGATATAAAATGTAGACTGGCAATGACAAGGAAAGCGTTTCTGAAGAAGAGAAATTTGTTAACATCGAGTATAGATTTAAGTGTCAGGAACTCGTTTATGAAAGTATTTGTATGGAGTGTAGCCATGTATGGAAGTGAAACATGGACGATAAATAGTTTAGACAAGGAGAGAATAGAAGCTTTCGAAATGTGGTGCTACAGAAGAATGCTGAAGATTAGATGGGTAGATCACGTAACTAATGTGGAGGTATTGAATATAATTGGGGAGAAGAGGAGTTTGTGGCACAACATGACTAGAAGAAGGGATCGGTTGGTAGGACATGTTCTTAGGCATCAAGGGATCACCAATTTAGTATTAGAGGGCAGCGTGGAGGGTAAAAATCGTAGAGAGAGACCAAGAGAAGAATACACTAAGCAGATTCATAAGGATGTAGGCTGCCGTAGGTACTGGGAGATGAAGCAACTTGCACAGGATAGAGTAGCATGGAGAGCTGCATCAAACCAGTCTCAGGACTGAAGATTACAACAACAACAACAACAGCATAGAAAGCTGACCGAAAGTGGCTTCTAAGACTAGTGTCAGTGAGCATATCAGATTTCAAGATAAAATAGGTAAATTATCAGTATCTGAGATTCCTTTTGACAGTCACGAAACAACCAATGTGACGGGTAACCTACGTCGGTATACCAGCTACAGAGGTGGAAAATTTGGATGTTCAGGTTTGCATTCAGCAAGTCATTAATACCAACTTTAATTCCATAAGCAACCGTTGTGGACAGGACTATAGATTATAAGTAAGGACCGGAAGACTGCACTCAGTCGCCATTCCATTAATTTTTTAATTATTCTTGTATATACAGATTTCAGATTTTTATATCCACCTTCTGTGCATCTGAGCGAGTTACAGTCCAACAAACTCGTTACAGTACCTGTCACCATCTGAATCAATTGGTGTAGAGGCAGAAGGAAACTGGGTTTGTTGGCCTTGTGAAACGGACAGTTATTCTGTTGCAAGGTACCATAGCCATCGGAGAAGACATCTGTCACTAAGGGATAAAGGTAGCCGACAATAATGTGCACGTGGTCCACAGCCATCACGGTATCTTCGACCACTATCACAGGTCCCATGAAAGCTCAGTCTGCCCCCCCCCCCCCTCCTCCTACGAGCCCCTAATACTGCTTCCAGAAGCCAGCAGCCGTGGCCGGTGGATGCAGCCTTTCAGCAGGATGCCGGCTCATCCGGATGCGACTGTCGACGTGGTGTAGTCGAAAGTGTGATTCAGCCGACCAGGTGACTCGTTACCACAGGACCACAGTTCAGACTCAGTGATCCCGTGCTCACTGAAATCCTAATACACTACTGGCCATTAAAGTTGCTACACCAACAAGATGACGTGCTACAGACACGAAATTTAACCGACAGGAAGAAGATGCTGTGATATGCTTTTCACAGCATTCACACAAGGTTGACGCCGGTGGCGACACCTACAACGTGCTGACATGAGGAAAGTTTCCAACCGATTTCTCATAGACAAACAGCAGTTGATCGGCGTTGCCTGGTGAAACGTTGTTGTGATGCCTCGTGTAAGGAGGAGAAATGCGTACCATCACGTTTCAGACTTTGATAAAGGTCGCATTGTAGCCTATCGCGATTGCG
Organism: Schistocerca cancellata; assembly: GCF_023864275.1. Lineage (NCBI taxonomy): Eukaryota > Metazoa > Arthropoda > Insecta > Orthoptera > Acrididae > Schistocerca > Schistocerca cancellata. The sequence goes on along the minus strand of NC_064626.1, from coordinate 723,565,270 downwards.
GTTTATCGTATCGCGACATTGCTGAACGCGTTGGTCGACATCCAATGACTCTTAGCAGAACACGGAATCGGTGGATTCAGGAGTGTAATACGGAACGCCGTGCTGCATCCCAACGGCCTCGTATCACTAGCAGTCAAGATGACAGGCATCTTATCCGCATGACTGTAACGGATCGTGCAGCCACGTATCGATCCCTGAGTCAACAGATGGGGACGTTTGCAAGACAACAACCATTTGCACCAACAGTTCGACGACGTTTGCAGCAGCATGGACTATCAGTTCGGATACCATGGGTGAGGTTTCCCTTGACACTGCATCACAGACAGGAGCGCCTGCGATGGTGTACTCAACGATGAACCTGGGTGCACGAATGGCAAAACGTCATTTTTTCCGATGAATCCAAGTTCTGTTTACAGCATCATGATGATTGCATCCGTGTTTGGCGACATCGCGGTGAACGCACATTGGAAGCGTGTATTCGTCATCGACATATTGGCGTATCAGCCGGCGTGATGGTATGGGGTGCCATTGGTTACACATCTCGGTCACTTCTTGTTTGCACTGACGGCACTTTGAACAGTGGACGTTACATTGCAGATGTGTTACAACCCGTGGCTCTACCCTTCATTCGATCCCTGCGAATCCCTTCATTTCAGGAGGATAATGCGCGACCACATGTTGCAGTTACTGTACGGGCCTTTCTGGAGACAGAAAATGTTCGACTGCTGCCCTGTCCAGCACATTCTCCAGATCTCTCACCAATTGAAAACGTCTTGTCAATGGTGACCGAGCAACTGGCTCATCACAATACGCCAGTCACTACTCTTGATGAACTGTTGTATCTTGTTGAAGTTGCGTGAGCAGCTGTACCTGTACGCACCATCCAAGCTGTGTTTGACTCGATGCCCAGGCGTATCAAGGCAGTTATTACGGCCACAGGTGGTTGTTCTGGGTACTGATTTCTCAGGATATATGCACCCAAATCGCGTGAAAATGTAATCGCATGTCAGTTCTAGTATAATATATTTGTCCAATGAATATCCGTTTATCATCTGCATTTCTTCTTGGTGTAGCAATTTCAATGGCCAGTAGTGTATAAGATGTCGTTTGGTCGACTCTGAAGGACGTAGGAGTCGTCTTTTACGGAGCCCCATTTTCAACAATGTACTCTGAAAGCTGTGCTTCAAAACACTCGTGCCTACACGAGGACAGTACTCAATATACATGTTACAGACCGCCGTCTAGTCTGCGCTACAAAGGGGACATACCCCCGACCTTCACGTTTCGTGATGAGACGAGGACGTTCGAACACACTATAGCCTACTCGCTACAACCACTTCTCACTTCTCGTAGATGCTCACGACGGTACCACGGGAACAGCTGAGCAGCTTCATTGTTTCTGAGATGCTGGTTGCCAGTGGCAGGGCCGTGACAATCTGCTCTTTCTCAGTCATGCCACTAGATTTCTTGTTGGCGGCCCGTATCGTCACTATACTGATTTCCCATTCGTCTCTGCTCCGCTTCTACGCTTTCCTTTCCGCGCCACCTTGCCAGCAACGTCCGGAACCATATCAGGAAGCTTTCAGAATCGCGGTGGGCAGTGTTCACAATGATTTGCCTCATCAGTGAATTATAGCCATCGGATGTTCGACTATACTGATACTGTCCTTCATTTGACTTTGCCTCGAGCTAATTTTTCTATATGTGCGTACCCAATACACACTATCCTGTCATTAATCTGTTTCTGTTACTTAATCTTTATCGGTCGTTTCACTGTTCTGCTTTACTGCCTTGTCTGTCACTGCTTACACTTGTATTTCTTCATTCAAATCGACATGTACTTATTTTTATAATTTTTCTTTGCATTATATTTAGAATTTTGTTGCTTCTCACTTCTAAACAATACTGCGCAAAAAATTCAGGGTAACTATGTAACTGATTACCTTTAGGGATTCAACCAAGTGATACATAGCACCTATCTACAAGGCTACACTGTAAATAAATAACAAATAATGAAGGTACGTAATGTTGACAGAAGCGATCCTACACACAAAAGACAGTACGTGTTTATTTTAAATTGTCAGTAATGGAGTAACTACGAAAAGCAATCAATCCTGATGCAAATTATCAAAATGAGATAAGATTATCGTGCACAAGACATTTATGTTTGACTGAGTCCTACTGAGTAGTTACTTTCATGAATTGCGCCACTTTCATGAGCCCCTTCCACACGCTACACTTCTACCAATCAGTACGTACAATTCTTACGTCACTCGTCACACAACATCCTCCGAGAACGGTCGTGTCTCTAAGAAATAATCGTGGGAATAATGGATCGCTCTCGGACTTAATCTGCGATTTGTAGTACATATAATGTTTCAGCTGCATCCAGTTACATTTAGGCGAACTCACTGTTTCTCGGATACAGGTTGGCGCTTTTCTGTACTTTGATGTCTGCAAGTAGTCCAATAATTTTGTTAATAATTCAGTTGTCGACTTATGAAAGAGGGTACTTTAGTAACAGTCTATTTGTCAACTTCCAAACAGATGAAAAACACCTTTTGCCTTATACTAATTCTGTGCTATTATCCTCTTACGTATTGAAATAAAACCAAACCACATGACTGTTTCAAGTAGTACGTCCGTCTACGGAGCAAGCGCAATCGCAAGCCCACAAACAGTGGCTCCGTAGGCCACCCCTGCTGAACACTCTGGCTGAAATGTATGAAAGCTTTCTCCGAACGCAGCTGTTCACCCACACAGATCTAACTGTACTGAGTTGGTTCCAGTACTGCTTCCAGAAGGAACGACATATCGGTGGAGCGGGGAGCACGGTGCTAAAGCTACTCAGGAGGTCCTGGTAGGTTCAGACAACCTGTGGTCGGTCTCAAACGTTACCAAAGGTTTGAATAGTCGTGCCATAGCTTAATTTTTTAACTCGCCTTTTTACGCTATTGAATCATGTGATGCAGAGCCAAAGACTCGTCTGAATATTATATTAGTCGTGATTTGTACAGAAACTACACTCATCATCTTAGAATGAGCTCTTTTTCTGTCCTGAGACCTGGTTGTTCCGATTTTTTTACGAACTTTCTGCCTCGATAACTATCCAGTCGTGAATTTTCATGTAGTGTTATCCTTGCTTCTTTCTGGCCTTTACTACTGCTGCAGTCCATTTTATTGTCTCAGTTTTTACTGGAAGTTTCGTAGAAGTCCGCAACTTGTGTGGTTAATCTGTTTGCTTGCTTTCTTTTATAGGCCCAAAGATTCTGAGCGTGCATTTCTTTCATATTTAAATAAACGTAAGTACTTTCGAGTTTCGTTGTTTGCCCATAGTCTATATTACATGCATTGTTTCGGCAGTGTATTTTGGATATAAAATCTTCATAATTACTTTTTCGTTCTATCTTTCGGATTTCTTCAGTGTCTATTTTTGTTTAAAACGAGCTTTTCAATGCCATTTTCGCAAACTCAGCCCAAGTATAATGATGTATCTTCAAACTTTAGTATAATGTTTGATATAGAAATTCTGCTGAACTAACTAGATACACAGGTGCACTTCTTACCAGCAGAAAAAGGTCCTGTATTATTAAAATTGCGCAACTAAATCTGCAGTTTGCATCTTTTATGAGTAACTCGCCTTTCCCAACGCACTCCCACATCCCCCTACTTTATACGTTAACGTGGGTCCTGAACGGTAGTGTCAGCATTTAAAATAGCTGTTTTGAGAACAAGGGCTACAATGTATAGAAAATGGATTAAAAGAAGCATACAAGTGAAAAAGAGCTTTGCAAACGCGGCGCAGAGAAACCGGTGTGGCACTCTCGCGTAACAAAGGGTACGGAAAGGATATTTGCTGCAGAGCAAGGCCTGCGTGAGTCTGGAAAAGGGTAGAGAAAAACCGAAACAGAAGCGGCGGCCAGTGGAGGGGGGTGGGTGGGGTGGGGACCAGTGTGAGGTGAGAAAGAGAGCCGAGTAATAAGAAGAGGCGCTGCACTGCGGACAAACGCCCTGTTGCGGTGGCTGCACTGCGCCCCCCCCCCCCCCCCACCCCCCTCCACCAAATTTGTGTACGCAGCCGCGTTCAGCTCCCCTCACCGCCTTCATTTTTCCCTCCCCTCCCAGAGGCTGCGGCGAGCCAATGGCTCGCATCTGCCGTTGCTGTTAAGCCTCGTCCTTTATTGTTACTCTTGAGGTTGATCAGAAGTCCACAGAACAGACCTATCGACCTGTTAACGAAGCAGGTGAGCTCCTGTGTACAACACTATACGCTCAAATCCCAGCTCACAGACGGATTTCATATCTAAAGCCCGGTCCACACGCTACGATCTGTCTGCGCAGACATCGCTGCAAATGTGGTGTGTTCACACGACACAAACCACAATCTACTACTCGCCCGTCATCTGTCGGTGTAGAAAAGAAATATCAGTGGCAAGCGACTACGCTCCCCATAAACGTCAAAAATTTAATTCAGTTATTTTAAAATATAGAAATGGAGGAAGTTCTGTTGTGGTCTGTGTTCGCAACTTGTGTTGCAAAAAACATTCAGACCAACCGCAGGAAACAGAGAAAGCGGTCAAAATGGTGTAGACATTGGCTGCTAAAGCGAAAGCAGTTTTCTCACGTACATTTAGTTGGAGGGCGAACCTATTTTGTTTTACATTACCTCGTGTTCCATTTCCTGGCACATTGACACACTAATTTCATCTTCAATTGTACTCCTACTTGGTCTTGGCGTTTCTTGATAACTAAGAAAGTCAAGCAGATCAAAATACCATAACGTTGGCTGGTATACTTGATCTACCCTTACACTAAATCTTCAAGATTTCTGATCTGTGGATAACTCTTTTCGGTAAACAGTTTGTTGACAGACTTAATTTACTTGACTTGCCTTCATGAACTCATCCTTCAGGACAGCGAAAATAGCTTCACATGTGTTGGGTATTATTTTACTCAACGCTTGTTTCGATATTGCAGTTGAAAATTCCAAATCCTTGTAGCTTCTTCCTGTTGCTAGGAATCTTAATGTTACCGCCAGCCGTTCATGAGGAGAAATTACCCTTCACAAACAAGTATTTTTTCTCATAATATGAGGGGTTACAAGCTTTAAGAGATAATTATAAGTTTCGACATCCATCCGCAAATAATTTCGCCAGTTCGCAACGAATTTTTTTATTTTTATTACCGTTTCTCTGTTTGCCGAGGCGTCAACTGCCCCCAATTTTTCAGTTAGAGCATTGTATGCTGCTGTCTTTTTGTCTCGGTCACTATATTCTTTACTTTTAATCTTCCACAAACATGGGTGGTTTCTATATAATTCAATGAATTCACTTACAAACTCTCGAGAACACTGACGAGTGCCAGCCAATTTAATGCCTGTGTGCACAAATACAAACACTAGACTGAGCAAACAGCTGTTTCGCGCCAGATTTGCGGCGATCTCCTGTCCACACGCTTGTCTGCGCAGATGTGGTTTGAACCCACAGATTTGAGAGGTTTCGCTCAAACCTCCAACTCCAACTTCCAGGTTTGCACACACCTCAGGTTGGTGCAAATCTTCTGACCACACGCAACGATCTGTCTGCGCAGATGTGATGTGCGCAGACAGATCGTTGCGTGTGGACGGGCCTTTACAGTGATCCGCCGTGTGGGTAATTCGAAGTATTTCGCTACACTGGAAGAATCTATTGCCGGCCCAATGGCACCTCGCAACGTGGTGTAGTAGTTGACAGTCACTCAGGGAATTATACACCAATCTTAAAAGATCTCATATTAGTAGGCCTCTATTTTATTATTATTTGAGAAGCGAGTGAGGCAGCGTTGTACCCTCCCTCCGATGTTATCCAGCCTGTACACCGAGAAAGCTGTGATGGAAACTAAAGACAAAAGTGGACAGGAATTAAAATACAGTGAGAGTCAATTAAAATTTTTAGTTTGGTCCATGACATTGTAATTCTGGCAGAGATGTCAAAGAACTCTGAGGAGCAGCTGAACGAATTAGGAAACGTCTTGAAAGATAAACTGTAAGCTAAACATTAAGAAAACTAAGAAAAGGATATGGAGTTTGGTGAAAGTAAGTTACGTGACGCTGAGGGAACTACGTTAAGAAATGAAACGCTAAAAGTAGTAGATGAGTTTTACTATAAGGGCAGCAAAATAAGTGACAATGGCCGAGGTAACAAGTATGCAAAACGCAGACAGGCGACATAACTTTTCTATTTTGTTCCTGTCTTTGAATGTAACTGCCGGCCAGTTTGGCCGAGCGGTTCTAGTCGCTACAGCCTGAAACCGCGCGACCGCAACGGTCGCAGGTTCGAATCCTGCCTCGGGCATGGATATGTGTCATGTCCTTAGGTTAGTTAGGTTTAAGTAGTTCTAAGTTCTAGGCGACTGATGACCTCAGAAGTTAAGTCCCATAGTGCTCAGAGCCATTTGAACCTTTTGAATGTAACTGCTAAACTATCCAGCTTGTTATCAAAACTGAATCGATGCCTATTCCAACTAGCCTGCACAGAGTAGTGTATTAGGCTGTCAGAAACGCCGTTGTCGCCTACTATACAGATTTTCTACCAAAAAGCTGGATTCACTGTCATAGGTAAGCGTGACTGACACACACACGCATGACATACTCTGTATCTCAATGTTACTATAGACGCTATACTATAAGATAATAAAACATGCCACAGCTTTAAAGTAGCAGACAAATGAAGAATCACGATGAAAGCTACAACGCAGCTAATATGTACTTGTGACGCACCCTTGTATAAGGACTCGTGATAGCAGACAACTGCAAGAAGTTGTATAATATCCAATATCTGGCATTTATAGGGTGACAGTTACTGAAATACCTGAAAAAATGTAAATTAGTTACAAACTACACACTTCATTCAAAGCCGGCCGCGGTGGTCTAGCGGTTCTAGGCGCTCAGTCCGGAACCGCGCGACTGCTACGGTCGCAGGTTCGAATCCTGCCTCGGGCATGGATGTGTGTGATGTCCTTAGGTTAGTTAGGTTTAAGTAGTTCTAAGTTCTAGGGGACTGATGACCACAGATGTTAAGTCCCATAGTGCTCAGAGCCAACTTCATTCAAAATATAAACGTCACTAGAGATATTCGGATTTAGGTTATGATATGTTGGATATGTCTGCCATCATTGGCGAATATGTGGCGCAGAGGAATAGCGAAATTCTGCATGGACTGCTGAAGTATCGGAACATCGATGCTGTCACTGCCCTCCTGAAAGGCTGTTTTCAGCTCAACAATGGTTCTGGGGTTGTTGCTGTATACTGTGTAGTTAATAAAGCCCCATAGAAAAGAGTCGCATGTCTTCAGATCCGGAAAATACGGCGACCAATCGAAACCCATGCCAGTGGCCTCTGGGTACCCCAGAGCCAGAATGCGGTCCCAAAATGCTCCTCCAGGACATCAAACACCACTGCTTCGATGGAGTCGAGCTCCGTCTTGCATGAACTACATCTTGTCGCAATCAGAGTCGCTTTCGATAATGGGGATGAAATAATCTTGAAACGTCCCCTTAGAACAATTATACATGACTGTGCTTAAACTGACACACAATATTTTTAGCGCAACGCAATCTGACTTTTAAAAATCCCTACAAAAGAATGGCCCTGACTAACAATAACCTATACCTTTCACAAATCACTTACCTCACAAAAAATCTTCGATACTCAAACTACTGCAATACAATCAGCGCCACTACTGACAGCTAAATAAAAGATTCAAACTACTGAAGGCACTAACTACTGATAGGCATAGTTAGCAAATGAAAGATTTTAATAGAGAACAAACAATGTATTTACCTTAATAGTCATAATATATATAGCAGTTCATGACAACCAGTCTTACAAATTTCAAAACTCCGCCATTTCGCTCCCCACATCCACCACTGCTGACGGCTCACCTCCAACTGCGCAACGCTATGCGCTGTTAACAGCCAACTGCCCAACACTACAATAGCCAACAACAATGCAAACCAGCCACAGACTGCACACAGCACAGCCAGTGATTTTCATACAGAGCGCTATCTGGCGTTACCAATAAAAAAACCTATACAGTCTACTTACATAGCCCCCATGCACCCCACAAAAAATTTTAGAAATTGTTTTGGGCAGTGGCTAATAATGATTTGTTAAAATTTTTCATAATTACAATAACAAAGATATAAAATGCACACACTTATTGATACAATGTTGGTCAGAAGCTAAAATTTTCTCACAGTCCATAAAGACAGTCCTGATCATTCATCACCGTAAAATTGCAGTGTTTTTCTCAAAGTCTGAGCAGTAAAAGAAAATGCACACAGAAGTAGTGGATTTCCATGCAGTCTTGAAGAAGTAGTGTTGTCCATCCAACGGAAAGACATTGCTCACTCTCGACATGCAGACAGGTAATGGGCCACAACAGAGCAAACCCACAGCAGTGTCATTCGAAGTTTTGAAGAATATTGATAGGTAGGTCGTCACAGAGTAGACCCACTGTAGTCCTGGTAGAGATTACGGTATTGGTGGGCCACCAGAGGTGCAGACCCACTGCTGTCCTTGTAGAAATAATGGTACTGGTGAATCAGCAAATATGCAGACCCACTGTAGTCCTTGTAGAGATGGCCAGCAGCCATCTGTTGTGACTGTGCAGTTGCACAATCACCAATGAAGAGTCTTGCGGATAATATAGCAGGTCCATAACCACCACTTGTGCACTCACAAAGTTTTTGGAACTGTCCTTAGAACCAGCAATGCTGTTATCCAGTCCCTTGCTAAATTATTAACACATGTGGAAACATTAACAGTCCCTACTTCTCACATATTGTCCATATACTATGACCAACAGAAACGTGTGCAGTGAAATGTAACTTACAAGTTAATAATATGATGAACTGGTGACAATTACAATTTTATAAGATGAGGATACAATTACAAAGGTACAAAATACATCATTAAAACATAATAATACAGATAACATTTGTAGTAATGCAGGCTTTACAAAAGAATCGAAATAACATATATGTCAGTGTTACAGGAATTATAAGTACCTACATAAAAGATCAGAACAACTTTTGAAACATCAACTTCACACATGAGCAACAAAACAGAACAGATAAATAATGTCTAAACATCTTTACAAAGTCAATAACATATTATTAATGCAAATTATATTTGAGGATAACAGTATTCCTCATCATAGTGAATGTAGCTGAGTATTAAAAAAATTCTACAACATAAATCGTATCAGATAAACACATAAACACAGGATGAACACAAGGGTACACAAACATATAGCGGAATAATACAAAAGGAAAGGACAGGGTTTGTTTTACTGCAGTATTTTGCAAACAAAACTTTCTTTACTTCTTGGAGATCTCCCTTGATTCATCATTATTCCCAAAAAGTCCTATCTATACCTGCTTTCTGTATTCTATTCATATTTCTTTCAAAATAATTATTTCTCAGTGTACAATACTCATTTTGACCCAAATCTTTTTCATATAACTTCTCACTGCATTCTTTCGCTACTGTCCATAGTCAGTTTCTTATATAGTCTACTCCCTCTTAAGCTAACTTAAATCTACTGAGCTCAGATGCATAAACTAAGCGACGAGGCAATGCAGCAGCACAAAACAATTAATACAAACAGCAATGACAAAAAAATGGAAATTGACGAAGCAAGCAGCATTATAGAAATTAGCAAAGCAATTGCAATATTACAACTAATATAAGGCAATGTGCAGCAAACAATAAAAATAAATCAGTAGTAAAACTGGCTTAACAGAGTAATACAAAGTCAAATTCAGTAACATTATGCCTGGCAAAGAGCAGCAGTACAATAACTTATATCTAAACATGACAAAGCTCAAGAAGAAAAAATATTACAGTAAAGATGGCCATGTCTAATACCTATGTCACATCTTAGTGTCTATGTAATTAAAGTGGTGCACCACAACAACTTATTATAAAAAAAATTACCATGTACTTGAAAAGAAAATTATGTATGCAGTTACTGTTACTAGTCCCTTCTTATTGTTCTTTCCTTTCCAAGTGCTCCTTTTTTGAAGAATGGGGATCACAAAATTATTATTTAATAGATCTGTTGACAAAAAGTGTTCACATTAGCAAATTCATTTTATTTTATTTTATAAAACCAATGCTGACACAGCTGGAAACTAGATATCAAATGAAATAAGCAACTATGAAAAGCAAAGCATAAAAATATCATTCACTAGTCATGTGACATTTCATAAGTTAGTAGAAATTCTCTCAACTCTCGTAGAAAGACGCTTGTCATAATCAGGTGTGCAGATGTAAGTATCTTTCCAAGTAATGAGCGTGTCATTTGCGATGCTTTCTCTAAAGGAATGTCAATAGCGAGGATAATGGCCTCTTTTTTTCTCCATCTAATGGCTTTCTTTTGTCAGACGACTACCTCTCAGCTGGGCGCCCAAAACGCATTACGTCAAGGTCACTTACCTTTCTTACTGAAATATTTACGACAGCAGTTTCCGCCAGAGTCCCTAACCACTACTCATTATTCCTTACCTTATTACACATATACATATTTGTCGACACTTCTTCAATATTTCATCATAACAGATATGTAGCATAATCAAATAACTCATATAGCATCAGCTTATTAATCATAAACATACCTCAGCAGCATAATACACATCGTTGTCGTAATAATAACATCATAACACCTCAGTCAAATCTCAAAAACGCCGTAGCTTTCTGCAATAATTTCAAAACCTAACGAAAATTCTCTGCTCATTTCAATAGTGTCATCTACCTCAAACGTACTTTAAAAATCATGATCTCATACCAAATACATCATTCAAAGCTCTCATAGTATCACAATGGTTCCAAAAAAATATGAACAGTTCACACAATACAGACAAAATACAATTTCATAAGTGTGAAGTTATCCAACTGTGTAATTGTATAAACATGTGTCACTGATATAGTAAAAAAAATGTTTGTTTCTCTGTTAAATAATCAGATAGCTGTGTAATTTATGTGTTAGAGAAATATGATACCGATGTGTAAAGTTGTATAAGCAAATACCATATTAGCTAGGGCTCCTTGTGCTTGCCAAACACATGGTACACAAAGTAGTCATGTACCCCCTGAGGATTAATGTAATTATACCCTCAGGTGTTACAGATTACAGCAAGGGAATGAAATGTATCACAGAAAACCTTTGTATCATTGTACTTAAAATATCTTTAAAAATAAATGTTTTAAGGACAAAATTAATCACTCAAATACGTGTACTGCAGCGCTAAACTGTGCGTGTCTTGTAAGATAATCTCTGTGGAAATGTCGTAGTTATCGTCCTCCGAAAGCTAAGTTCTGCAGAAGTCAATGTACTTACCTCATGATAAACAAAAGTGAAATGCTTTGCGTATAGATATCTTAGTTATTACGCTTATTGCTGTGATGAAGGAAGTACTGTGCTGTAACGTATTGTTGTGCTACAGAAAAGGCTGTCTCATTGTAGCTATACCACAAAAGTTACTACTAAAACATGTTTTACTTTCGAGAATAATTCAGAAAAACTGTGCAGATATAAAACAGAAAAACCGCTAAAGCAACATTGTAAATTGTCACTCATTAGTAGTGTCGTGATAAAATCGTGTAGCTGTCACATAAACTAACCACTGTGTCATCTGGTATCTTACAGAAAGTACTATAATTCCAGAATGTATTTTCAAGTCAACCAAAATGTTGCATTAAAATCTCATTAGCAATACCGGTACATGTTCTAATTATGTCAGCCTTATAGTCGTTATGTAATCGTGCAACTAACAAGCAAGAATGTACACACACAATAACACTGTATCGTCTGTTCACTATAACAATGCACTCGTAAATACTGTCCAAATATGATCCCTAGGTTCTAGACTGGATAGTGAACTTCAAAACATTGTTGCATGTTAACAGTTTCTAAGTCTGACAAAGCATACTAGTAACGTGAAGTGAAAAATTTTATTGCAAAGACTAAGTTATAAAGCAGATTATCTTTCAATAAACGGTTTTACATGTGAAATGTGGTGCAGTCCTTTACTCTTCCTAGTACGCAGAGTTTCAACTTCAAAGCAACTATCATGTGGTATACGTCGGATTCTGTAAGGTCCATTGTAAACTAGAAAGAATTTGTGACTCAAGTGTTTCTTCTTATGTGACAATGAATGAGCTTTAATGAGAACTTTCTGACCAATACATAATTTCTTTGCATTTGCTTTACCGTGTAGTTTTCTCCTTTTGTCTGCTGCAGATTTTATATTTTTAATAGCCAAATCAATTATGTCTTTATGTCGAAGTTTACGTGTATTCGGGAAAGGTACAAGCTCTCTGATTCTGTTCGGTGGTTCTTCATTCTTGAGTACAAGAGTAGGTGGTAAAGCAGTGGAGTCGTGAGGCATTTCATTCAGCACGTTTTGAAATAAGTGTAAATATCTGTCCCAATGCTGATGCTTTCTGTGACAATAAAGTCTGCAAAGCTTATTGATTTATTTCATAATCCGTTCGGAGGGCTTGCAATGTGGTGAGTACAATGAAATAAAAACAGGTTTGATCTTATGATTCCGAAGCATGCGTGACCAAACAGTAGATCTGAATTGCGGTCCGTTATCTGAAATTACTTTAGCAACGTGGCCAACTTCACGTAAGAAATTTTTTAACAAAGGCGTTAGATACAGACCGTCCAGTGGCTTTACGTAACGGAGTGAGAGAAACAAATTTTGAAGTAAGTTCAACAGCAACTAGAGCGTACGAAAATCCATTCGATGTTCTGACAAGGGGTCCCAAGAGATCAACAGCAGCAAATTCTTTTAATTTAGAAGGAATGATAGGAAACAATGGAGCACGATGTGAGATAGTAGATGGTTTCGCCTTTTGACAAAGTTTACAAATAGACAAGACTCTTCGAATTCTCTTTTCCATATTGTTAAAATAACAAGTCGTCCGAAGAATATGATAACATTTTCGTGGGCCAAAATGTGCGTAGCTGAAATGAATGTACCAAATGAGCTTATTAACAAAATCTTCAGGAATGCAAAGTACCCATAGCTTGTTATCAACAGTGCAGCGTTTGAACAGTATGTTGTTTCTAACCAGATAATAATGCCGAATCTGTGTGTGTGTCTTTTCATGCGATTTGCTTTTGATGTCTTTCCAAATCGGATCTTTATCTTGTTCATGAGCAATGTCCCTTAAAGATGTGGAGATGAAGTTTTCAAAGGCGACCTTCTGAATGTAAAGAATACTGAAATTTTTCTCGAGGTTGCCTTCTGTGTTACTTTTCTCAATCCCAGACGGTGCGCGTGACAATGTTCTCCTTACCGGGAATGTAGACTATTGTGAAGTGGAATTCTTGCAGAAACAATGCCCAACGTTTTAACCTGTCATGATTTAATTTTGAAGACATAAGAAATTGTAATGCACGATGATCACTGTATACTTTTACGTGCTTACCAGAAAGAAAGATACGGAAATTGTTAAATGCCCAAACGATAGCTAAAGCTTCTAATTCAGTAACGGAATATTTTTTTTCAGATTTTGTTACCACTCGACTAGCAAAAGCAATGGTTTTCTGAACAGTAGTGTCATTTTCTGTGGCTTCTTGAAATAAATGAGCACCAAGACCGACTTTAGAAGAATCCGTGCTAAGGCAGAAATCTTGTGATAGATCTGGATGAGCTAGTATTGGCGCGTTAAGTAGTGATTCTTTCAAAGAATTGAATTCCAACTGTGCTTGTTCGTCCCAGTTCCAAACAGTATTTTTTCCAGTGAGAGAACAAAGTTTTGGTGTAAGTAGAATTTGCATATTCAGAAAACGACGGTAAAAATTTACGAGACCTAGAAAACTGCGGACTTGTTTTTTTGTGGATGGAACTGGAATGGCTCTGATTGCTTCTAACTTTTCAGGATCCGGCTGAATGCCTTCAGAAGAAATAATATCTCCCAAAAACTTCACCTTTGTCCTACCGAATTCAGACTTTTCCAAGTTAACTGTAATTCCAGATTCTGCAAAAATACGTAACAAACTGTTGAGGATGCGATTATGTTGTTCCCATGAGGCTTCTGCTATTAGAATATCATCCACATATAATGTGATGTGACGTTTTAAGAAATCAGGTAATATGGAATTTAGCCCGCGAAAGAATGCTGCCGAAGAAATGTTCAAACCAAAAGGAAGTTTCCGAAATTGATAACAAACGCCGAAACAAAGGAAAGCTGTGTATTTTCTACATTCTGGATGAAGTTCGATCTGATAAAAGCTGGATCTGAGATCAATAGAAGACAACACTTTTACACCATTAAAATTTTGTAGAAGTTCTTCCAACGTTTGCGGCCTGTCTGTTTCAGGAATGATGATAGTATTGATTTGTCTCGAATCTAAGACAAGCCTGATCGATGCATTTTTCTTCTCAACAACATGTAATGGATCGTTATATGAGCTTACTGCAGACTCAATAATGCCCTCGTCAAGCATAGATTGTACTTCTGATATAACACGGTCTCTATAATGCGCCGGAATTACATATGGTCTAACACAAAATTTAGTATGCTCACGAACACGAAATTGGTATTGAAATCCCTTGATTGTTCCTGTTTTGTGAGCAAAAACTGTGGCATGTGCTTTTAAAATCTCAAAAAGGTCTTGCCTATCAGTGTCATTACAATTCTCAATTGTTTGAATTTTATTCTGAATTAACTCATTAGTATCAAATGCGCCGTCGATATCACCCCTGTCAGTACTTGCAGAGTGATTGTTAGTGTCAAGTTCCGTCGAAAATTCCGAACTGTTGTCTAACAGGAGGTAAAGCCGATTAATTTTTTCGTCATGGTTTGAGAGCCAATCTTCAAATTTCAAAATTATTGATTTACCTTCTTTCTCTAAACTTATTTCAGCATCGTGAAAGTTTAAGATTGCTTTGTATTCATTCAAAAAGTCTACTCCCAATATAATTTCCGTCGACAATAATGGAACAATAAGAAAGTTCATAGAGAAGCTGTGGCTTTGACAAAAGAATTCTATGTTGGTTTGTTGGCGTACATCTACACTTTTTCCAAAGATTGCACCTTGTAATTTAATCTTACGTAACGGAAGTGTGGGGCAATCGTTCGATTTGTTGCATTTGCTAAAGGCTGTATCATTAATTACTGAAATGGGACTGCCAGAGGCAAGTACTGCCGTAAATTTTACGTCATTTACCGTAATGTGAATCACAGGATATGCAATGTTGTTATGTTTTACGTCGTGTTCCTGGAGTAAGATGTCCTAATGTCTTCCATTTTTACGTAATTACTAGCTACGGCAGTTGCGTCGTCAGTTTCAGAAGTACGTTTTGTGGCTGCCAGCGGTATGAGTCATTGCCTATTGTCTCTTTGTTGGCGCGCATCGTTATTGGGATTTGGAGACCTAACTTCTACAAATTCACCTTGTCAAGAGGGCCCCGCCCTGTTTGAATCCCGCAAGTTCTGATGAAATTCAAGTCTGTCGTTACGATCATATCGTCTGTTGTCATGTCGGTAGATTCCATAGTTTCTTTCTTGTCGGTCACGTGGTGGAGAATTTCTCCCTGAATCGTAACTGGATCATTGCGTCTAAAGTTATTCTGTCTCCCTTGATAATAATTGTTTTGGTTCCCATATTGTCTGTTTCTCTGATTGTCTCAGTGATAGTCACTACTGTGGAGAGATGATCTCTCCGTGTAATTATTACTACTCTGCCAACGGTTGTCATACGGGTGGTGTCTGTTTTGGTCACGATTTGTGTTGTGAGAATAGCCTTGTCATGTCCAGTTATTATTTCTTTCATCGCGGAATTGTGGCGGATGTGACCTGTAATTGTTGTGTTCCTGTTTTCGCGTCCCGCGATTGTCAGTGTCGATTTCCAATTCTTGTAAGAGTTCCTGAAAAGCTTCAATGTCATCTTTGCAACGTCCTGCCAAAATAATATGTCGTAAATGTTCAGGTAATTTGATTAAGCAAATGCGGATGAGTTCTGAGGGGCTGTATGGGTTTGACAGGTACTGATTCTTGTGCAACATGTCTTCAAAATATTTCACAAGACTGGAAAATTCAGATTGTTCGAAATGTTTCATCATTATGATGCTATGTTTTACTCGGTCTTGTGTAGCTTGAGACCAATATGCTGAGAGGAAGGCATGATAAAATTCTCCTTCACTGTGGCAATCGTGAATGACCGATCGCATTCTTACAGCTGGTTCATTCTCTAAATAACCACACATAAATACTTATCTGTGCTCTAATGACCAGTTGGGCGGAAAACAATGAGAGAATGAGGGAGCCACGCTTGTGGATGAATGTCATTGCCAGAATTCTTAAATGTTTTGAATTTACGTGTAGTAATGAACAGCTTATAGTCAAAATCATCATGTCGGCAAGTCGCATATCAGTCACTGTTACTTCATTTCGGCGGTTCCATCTCAAAATTCGGTGCACCTTGCCAATTTCTTTCATAATTTCCGAAATGCCCTGTGTTATTATTTTGTGGCTTTTCCGTATTTCTTAAGTCCCTCTTCCCGTGTTGGAGCGCGAGTGTCCTCTGAAATATGTAATTTTTGCATTACTTGTGCCAACTGATCTTGTACTTCCCGGATTTCTCTCTTGTGTTGCGTATTAATTTGATTGTGATTTTGTTTGAATTTCTTAATTTGTTCATACTCTTCTGTGTCAGTGATGGCTACAGGTCTACTGTCATTCAGATTATCATCTACCTTTGCAGATAAGTTAGTGAACTGATCCGAAAGTTCGGCTACTTTCTCCGATAGTGTACTTATTTCCTCAGTGTGTTTTTCTGAACCAAGTTTCAGAGTGTCCGTTTGTGTTGAAATCGTATCTACTGTGTCCTTTAAGTTTTCCTGAGTTTTTGCAAGTAGCGTAACCGAATCGGTAGATGCAACTGAGTCAATTTTTGCCCACAAGGTCTCATGATTTTCATGAACAATGGTTTGCAGTTCTTTTATGGCTGCTTCGTGATTCCGTAATGCATTGTCTTGCCGCGAAAAAATAGGTTTAAAATGCTCACAAATTTGTGTTTTTACGTCATTACAGACTTTTTGACATTTCGATTCAATGTTAAGTAGTAGTTAAATCTTCACGTGTTTGTTCAAGTGTGATGTCTAACTTTTGAAGCTTTTGCTGTGTTTGTCTCTGGTGTTGTTCTATTGTGTCTAACTTTGAAGCTTTTGTCCCATTTGTTGCATTAATTGTAATAACAATGCACTGGTGTCTGAGACATGTTCCTCAGTACTCTTCGGCAATGCATTTGAACCGGCAATATTCGCATTTTGAAAAGCAGAAAATGTGTCTTGACTTATTTGAGAAAACGGCGAGGACGCAAAACCTGAATCTACAGTATTTGCAGGATTGTGTCCTGTCATTTCGGATTCCTGAGGCAAGCTGTTGCCGACCGATCGATCGATAATGCTTCCCTGTTCACTAATTGTTTCACTACCTACACCATTATTTGCAGCCCGCTCCATTTCCCTATGCACAATTACCAAATTACTACTTTGAACATTATTTAATTCATTACACGGTGGCGCTAACACACTGCTTTCGTCTTCACTGTCATTTCTCAGTTTACTTTGGAGCCTAGTATTTCGTTTTTCACACGCCATTATTGTCACAATATTTCACACAACAACACAGAAAAAAATGCAGTTAATGAAGCAGGCAAAAAGGAATACAAACGTCTCATAAATGAGATCGACAGGAAGTGCAAAATGGCTAAGCAGGGATGGCTAGAGGACAAATGTAAGGATGTAGAGGCTTATTTCACTAGGGGTAAGATAGATACTGCCTACAGAAAAATTAAAGAGACCTTTGGAGATAAGAGAACCACTTGTATGAACATCAAGAGCTCAGATGGAAACCCAGTTCTAAGCAAAGAAGGGAAAGCGGAAAGGTGGAAGGAGTATATAGAGGGTCTATACAAGGGCGATGTACTTGAGGACAATATTATGGAAATGGAAGAGGATGTAGATGAAGATGAAATGGGAGATACGATACTGCGTGAAGAGTTTGACAGAGCACTGAAAGACCTGAGTCGAAACAAGGCCCCCGGAGTAGACAACATTCCATTGGAACTACTGACGGCCTTGGGAGAGCCAGTCCTGACAAAACTGTACCATCTGGTGAGCAAGATGTATGAAACAGGCGAAATACCCTCAGACTTCAAGAAGAATATAATAATTCCAATCCCAAAGAAAGCAGGTGTTGACAGATGTGAAAATTACCGAACAATCAGTTTAATAAGTCACAGCTGCAAAATACTAACACGAAATCTTTACAGACGAATGGAAAAACTAGTAGAAGCCGACCTCGGGGAAGATCAGTTTGGATTCCGTAGAAATACTGGAACACGTGAGGCAATACTGACCTTACGACTTATCTTAGAAGAAAGATTAAGGAAAGGCAAACCTACCTTTCTAGCATTTGTAGACTTAGAGAAAGCTTTTGACAATGTTGACTGGAATACTCTCTTTCAAATTCTAAAGGTGGCAGGGGTAAAATACAGGGAGCGAAAGGCTATTTACAATTTGTACAGAAACCAGATGGCAGTTATAAGAGTCGAGGGACATGAAAGGGAAGCAGTGGTTGGGAAGGGAGTAAGACAGGGTTGTAGCCTCTCCCCGATGTTATTAAATCTGTATATTGAGCAAGCAGTAAAGGAAACAAAAGAAAAATTCGGAGTAGGTATTAAAATCCATGGAGAAGAAATAAAAACCTTGAGGTTCGCCGATGACATTGTAATTCTGTCAGAGACAGCAAAGGACCTGGAAGTGCAGTTGAACGGAATGGACAGTGTCTGGAAAGGAGGATATAAGATGAACATCAACAAAAGCAAAACGAGGATAATGGAATGTAGTCGAATTAAGTCGGGTGATGCTGAGGGAATTAGATTAGGAAATGAGACACTTAAAGTAGTAAAGGAGTTTTTCTATTTGGGGAGCAAAATAACTGATGATGGTCGAAGTAGAGAGGACATAAAATGTAGACTGGCAATGGCAAGGAAAGCGTTTCTAAAGAAGAGAAATTTGTTAACATCGAGTATAGATTTAAGTGTCAGGAAGTCATTTCTGAAAGTATTTGTATGGAGTGTAGCCATGTATGGAAGTGAAACATGGACGGTAAATAGTTTGGACAAGAAGAGAATAGAAGCTTTCGAAATGTGGTGCTACAGAAGAATGCTGAAGATTAGATGGGTAGATCACATAACTAATGAGGAAGTATTGAATAGGATTGGGGAGAAGAGAAGTTTGTGGCACAACTTGACCAGAAGAAGGGATCGGTTAGTAGGACATGTTCTGAGGCATCAAGGGATCACCAATTTAGTATTGGAGGGCAGCATGGAGGGTAAAAATCGTAGGGGGAGACCAAGAGATGAATACACTAAGCAGATTCAGAAGGATGTAGGTTGCAGTAGGTACTGGGAGATGAAGAAGCTTGCACAGGATAGAGTAGCATGGAGAGCTGCATCAAACCAGTCTCAGGACTGAAGACCACAACAACAACAACAACAACACAGAAAAGCACAATTTGAAGAGCAAAATAAGAAAACACATTAACATAGCACTGAAAATAATATCTACTTAATTGCAAGCGCTGCTGCGAAATACTTGGTGCAAATCTACATGCATGCCACAACTGTTTTACTGTACAACAATGTAAAACTACTACTACAAAGGAGATTCTCTCTGCAATTACGCGCTAGCAATAAACAAAAGCTACACTAATTACTCACCAAAAATCTTCGTTACTCAAACTACTGCAATACAGCGAGCGCCACTACTGCCAGCTAAATAAAAGATTCAAACTACTGAAGGCACTAACTACTGATAGGCATAGTTAGCAAATGAAAGATTTTAATAGGAAACAAACAATGTATTTACCTTAATAGTCATAATATATATAGCAGTTCATGACATCCAGTCTTACAAATTTCAAAACTCCGCCATTTCTCTCCCCACATCCACCACTGCTGGCGGCTCACCTCCAACTGCGCAATGCTACGCGCTGTTAACAGCCAACTGCCCAACACTACAATAGCCAACAACAATGCAAACCAGCCACAGACTGCACACAGCACAGCCAGTGATTTTCATACAGAGCGCTACGTGGCGTTACCAATAAAAAAACCCTATACAGTCTACTTACAATCTTCCAAAACCTTCACGTGCCGTTCGGTAGTCATTGTGCCATCAAGGAATATCGCACCGATCATCCCGCGACTGGACAGTGCGCACCACACAGTCACCCGTTGAGAGTGAAGAGACTTCTCGATCGCGAAATGCGGATTCTCAGTCCCCCAAATGCGCCAGTCTTACTTATTGACGAACCTAGCCTGATGAAAGTGGGCTTCGTTGCTAAACCATAATACTAATTCCAATCATGGGCAGCGGCCAACCGAGTAGTTTCAACGTCCTAACGCAAACCGTTCAGAAGCTATGACGATTTTATTTCCTATAGTTCAATAACTGTCAACCTGCAATAACTGTTTAATAAACATTAACCGTTTTCTGCTATCTTTCAGACATTTGTAAGTAATAATAAATGATACTGCAATGTTGCTCAGTTTGAATGGTTTGTCGAATGCTGTTATCAAGTTGTCAATCAAATACTTTCACACTGAAAATGTTGACTATTTACATTACGTAATCTCCTACAGAAGGCAAGTTATTTATTTTTTCTTTAACGACAAATGAGTTCTCTATTCCACTCCGTAATTGAAAACGGAAACCACGTGTGTACGTGTACCTCACCCCTCATGGTAATGTACATGTGCGTCAGTGAAAAAGACCAATAAAAAGGTGTTAGCATGTGGACGTAATGTGCTGTTCCAGTCTCTTCTGTACCTAAGGTCGATTACCGTTCCCTTTGGATCCCTACGTAATTCGGTGCTCTCCGATACACACGATCGAACAGCGGAGGAGTGGTACTCAAGCGTCAACTTTAGGTTACAATTTCTCCGGATATAATTAACATTTTACAATGCAACAAACGGCACTGATTACGTATTTGTTTATATGTTCAGATGCGCTAACAAAACTAACGGGGTTCCGTTTAAAAAAACATACTTCCGTGCATTTTTTTTATGGTTTGTATTAACCAATTACACTAGCCCTTCTCCTCACGTTCGGTCTGTGGAATCGATTCGTCAGTATTTGATGTGGTTTGCGGAATATATCCAGCGGTAATTTTAGGTGACTCACCCTATATATATATATATATATATAGCTCGCGTAGTGCAGGAAATCCAGGTACAAATAAGTGTCACCTGTAAACAGTGCAGCTGAAGTCAATTTAGATTCGTAATTTCTGAATATATATATATATATATATATATATATATATATATATAAACACACAAACACAGGTACACACACAATGTAATTCGCGCCAGAGAGGGTTCAAATGGTTCAAATGGCTCTGAGCACTATGGGACTTAACTGCTGAGGTCATCAGTCCCCTAGAACTTAGAACTACTTAAACCTAACTAACCTAAGGACATCACACACATCCATGCCCGTAGCGGTCGCGCGGTTCCAGACTGTAGAGCCTGGAACCGCTCGGCCACTCTGGCCGGCGCCAGAGAGGGACATTCGATACAACAGTCGTTTCAACCCATCAAGACAGTGTCGATAATTCACATGAAACAGTGTTCCTTCATACAAGCGTGCATGTCCGAAGGAAAAGACACTACGTGACGATCCACAGTTTCTCATTAAATATTACGAAATTTGATTCGGAAATTGCGAATCTACATCGGCTTCATCTGCACTGTTAGTTGGTGACACATGGCGGACCGAGTTTCGCGCCCGGATTTCCCGCATTGAGGCGTGTTTGATAGCCGAAGGGGTTAAGGCGACAGCTCGCGTAGTGCGGGAAATCCAGGTACAAATAAGTGTCACCTGTAAACAGTGCAGCTGAAGTCAATTTAGATTCGTAATTTCTGAATCAAATTTCGTAATAGTTAATTAGCAGCTGCGAATCGTCACGCACTGTTCGTTGCTTCAGACTATTTCGTAGCCTTCTACGGAAGTGAAACGTGGATAACAACAGTTCAAATAAGAAGAGAGCAGAAGCTTTCGATAAACGATGCTACAAAAGATTAGATGGGTAAATTGGATAACTGACAATGAGGTACTGGATCAAACTGAGGGGAAACGAAATGTACAGCACAACATGACTAAAAGAAGAATTATGTTGATAGGATACATACAGAGGTATTAAGGAATCGTCAGTTTGGTAACAGAAGTGTGAGGGGTAGAAACTGTGGATGGAGACCATGGTTTGTCAAGAGCATGCAGTTTCCATGGGCACGGGTTGCAGAAACGACCCAGAACATGGGAAAGACTAGCTTGAAGAGCTGCGTCGGACCAGTTTTCGAAATGAAGACCACAACGACAATATTATTACTGTTATTATTATTACGGTAATTATTATTTCGTTTGGCCTTTTAAATAGCTAGAAAACATTCATTACCTTTAGTTTTCTTCTTCTTTATGTCTTCCGAAAACGTATTTATCCTTTCATTATGGATATGTCGACTGTCTAGTGTCAATTAGCTTCTGAGGTTCAGACTGTTATTCTGTCAGTTGTTTGAACCTATGAGGATCTATCTTCGATCCGTGTGTTTCCGAATACATGCCTGCAGGTCAAGAGCGACTTCCGTGATGCCGTTTCCGGCTTCGGCTAGCCACCGTACTTCGGTCTCTCGGGTCGCGTTTATGATGTATAATACTCGTATTTCCTCGGTTGATCATGATTCATTCAGTAGCGCTGTACGTTCGTAAAATTTCAAACGTCTTTACCGTTGAATGAAACTAAATCGTTCCGCAAGGGAATTCAGTTCTTCTACACCATTATGCACCAAAACAACGTCTTGGATCTTGGGACTGAACATTTTCCTTTATGTCTGTCATTCCATTTTTTCGACACCGTTGACACTGATCGTTAATGATGAGGTATCAACGATATAGAATGCTTCTGGGAGAGTGGCAAATTTAATGATAGGCGAAAGTTTCATTTTTTTATTTTTATGTACACATTGCACATGTTGTTGCCAGTGTTTACAATAATTCGACGTTTGTACTTTGCACGACGGATTTCACCATATCTCGACACGAACATTCCTAGGTGTACTTGCTTCATAGCATCGGTGACGTTTTCTCGTAAGAGATTTAGATACTCGTTTCAACAGCGTTTCTTGGAGGCTTCTCGGGGATGGGAATCTGCTTCATTCTTAATCCTGGTCATCACTGCTAGCTCATCAGCAAAGGCTGTTAATACGTTGAAGGTATATACAGGGTGTTAGGGGTACAGGTACAGACATTTTGATAACTGGTACCTTAATACGTACCCATTTGAGTGCCTTAGTCTTTTTTGCTCTGCATCTAACAGTTTCCCTCAAACTCATCACATAATTTACTACCCGACGTTTTCTGCATGGTCGTAACTTCTCCACGAAGTGGGCTGCGCCTGCCAGTACAGGCGTTCCGTTTTGCGTCCATGTCACCACAATTCAGTAACTGACTTGCTGCCCCGCGGAAAATAAACCCTTAATGGCTTCCTTGTGCCACTCATGCTTGGAGGTACTAACCAACATAAACACATACTACCCATAATAGCTATAATTATTAGTCTGGAAAGGAAGTAAACATTGATGTAACATTGTTCAGCACACTGTCTTCAGTAATCAACAGAAATTTATGGACTTATGCCCCTAACAACCCGAATATTTAACGATGGCAATCACAGATGCCCCCGAATTAGAAAGTGCCTCTAAACATTTTGATGTAGTAAAATAAGGATAATACGTATAAACCAAACATAATCGTCTTCAAAGTAATTTGCATGGTTTGCATCGTAATTTGTAAAGTCTTTGAAAGCTGTCACCAGAATCTTGTTTTGAAATAGATTGAAGACGCGACATCAGACGACTTTCGATGTCCACAGAACGATATCGAAGATGAAGCACCAGGTATTATCCTCGGAGATGATGTTTGCTGGAAAGAAGGGTATCGATGAAATGTGTCAGTTAAGTCTCCAGAAATTTCGATTCAAACTGACTTTCGTTTTGCGACACAGGTGGGGATCAGATGTCGAATTACTCCAATAATTATGAGCTATGGCGTCAACTCTGCCTACACAAACGCACAGTCCCTCTGCTGATCAATCTTAGAAGGAAACATAACCAATTTATTTTAAGAAGAAAAAAGCACACGTCAAAGATATCAGCTCCAGCAATTGGTCACGCACGAAAATTTGGGTCATAATTGTGACAGGATGCAGTTGTGACCATCTGAAAGCGCAGCGTTTAAACTTTCGCTCGCACCGGTTTTCTCTCACTAACTCCACTCCACTGTAGCCGCTCAATGCACGTGCATGAGTACAGAGGAGTTTTGTGCGTTGTGTAAAAAAGCGCAGTTTCTAACCTGAAGCTGGTGCCAGAGATATCGTAGCTCTGAATATTTTTATGTTGCTATTCACAAATACAATGTAAATGAATGAAACGAAATAGTGTATCAAATTAAAGGAATAACAGCCCTCGGTCACAAAAAGGAAGTCTTTTTGACCTAGGTTTCAGCCACCTCTAAGAGTACCTTCATCAGAAATAAAACATTTAAACTGGCCTATAACATAAGTACAAAGTTTTAGGATTTTTTAAAGTGTAAGTACTGACTAGCAGAATAAAAAGAAAAGGTATAGTATTTACATGTCACGTGTAAAAAATATATCAAGCGATAAAGCTTTAGTCACTAAATCTTAAAATAGAAAACATAGAAGGCAAGCTACTATGGGCTGCTCGCAAATGTCGTGCTGCGGTAGCATTAGACTGAGGCGCCCGCGTTAGCTATTGTGGGCAGGTGAACATTGCACAAAAAGTGCAATCTAGTAGCCGCAAATACAAACAGGCTACTTAAGATTCGAAATATAGAGAGACGAATATTGTGATGAACATTATTTAATATATGACGTAAGACGCAATATTTTATCTGACAGCAGCAGACCTGGTAACGATTTGTCTACATAAGAGCTTAGAAGTACAGTTTAAAGGCTGTATTCGCCATTACAGAATTACAAAGGGAGCTGAATAACTTAGCGAGTAGAAAAACGGTATTACATGAAATGTAGTTAATATAATAACAAAAAATGTAGTTAATATAAACCATTTAATGAACAAAAAATTATGAATCGACTTAGACAGAAAAAATATTTCGGTAACTGCACAAGTGAACACGAATCAAATATCATGTAACGGCTTTATACTGTCTAAGAAGCTTCTATTATGTAACTGTAGCTGCTCATTGAAAATAAGGCTATCATTTCGAGAAATACGTTTAAAATTTTCTAATTTTCGAGAACATCTAATCTACGCCCTTTCTTTTCACTGTGCAAAACATTGATATCGTAAACAACTTTAGGCGCGTGACTTGTAATCAGAAGGTGGTCGGCAAAAGAATTTTGGGTGCTAGTACCATTTTCTCTTAAAAGATGTTATTTGTATCTGACTGTAAAGGCACGTCCTGTTTGTCCTATATAGTAAGATGAGCAGGTGTCGCAAAGAATTTTATAGACACCAGAGTCTTTCAAAGGGGAACTGGTCGGTTCTAAATTATGAATAAAAATTTTTTCAACCTGCTATTGGTTGAAAAGGCAACATTACAGTTGTATTTATTACGAAGAAGGCGTTGAATCTGATACGAAATGGGCCCCAAGAAAGGAATAGAAAAAACTTCTTCTTTAGGCTCGCTAGATATCATTATCAGCTGTCCTTTCCAGATCTACAAAGGCAATATAAGTTGGTTTATTTTTCTGTACTTGCCTACCGACAAGAACTCTCAGTGCCAGAATGGCTTCGCTTGTTCCTAGTCCCCTCCCGAAATGGCTCTGAGCACTATGGGACTTAACATCTCTGGTCATCAGTCCTCTAGAACTTAGAACTACTTAAATCTAACTAACCTAACTAACCTAAGGACATCACACACATCCATGCCCGAGGCAGGATTCGAACCTGGGACCGTAGCGGTCACGCGGTTCCAGACTGAAGCGCCTAGAACCGCACGGCCACAGCGGCCGGCAGTCCCCTCCCGAATGCACACTGATGTTCTCTCTGTATATCCTCCGCCATCACTTGAGTTCTCTCTAGAATTATCTGTATAAGAACTTTTGATGCATATGATATTAGGCTTAAGGTTCGCTACTGTCACACATCCTGTAACTGCCGCTTTCTTCGGTATAGGAACTACAATGCATTTCTGAAGGTCGATTGGCATCTCTCCTGTGCTATAAATGGATCTAATCAGTTTCAGCAGCATAATTTTCATGCTGTCACCAATATTCTTGATTAGTTCTACAAAAATGTCAGCAGTACCCTTTGCATTGATCTCCCGTAGACCTTCAAGAGCTTACAGAATATCATCTCCCATATCATCTTCGTCTACTTCGTCTTCTTTTCCTATTACATCCTTCGATAAGGGTGCTCCACCATACAATTCCTCGATGTATTCATTCTATCTCTCCACCGAATCTTCACCGAACAGCATTTTCTCTCTTTGTCTTATATTGTACCCGAGTTTCTTGCTTTGTGTTTTTTAAGAAATTTATTTGTTGTTCTGTAGGCTACATACTTTCTTCAATTTAGTATACTTTCTTCCACTTCTCAGCAAATTACCTCAAGAGAACTTTCTTTAGCTTTCCTATCTTCTTTATCGACTAAAGCTGCGTTGACTATAAGCTGAATAACATCAAAATATTCCGGAGGTATAATAGTAGTTCTGTTCGGATCTCCGGGCGGAGACTAATCAGGAGGATGTAGTCATCAGGAGAAACAAAACTGGCGAACTACTGATCGGAACGTGGAAAGTAAAATCCCTTAATCGGGTAGGTAGGTTAGAAAATTTGAAAAAAAGGGAAATTTACAGGTTGAAGTTAAAATGGTGTTATTGGGATTTAGTCAAGGTCGGTGGCAGGAGGAAAAAGACTTCTGTTCTGGTGAATACAGAGTTATAAATACAAAATCAAATAGAAGTAATGCAGGAATAGGTTTAATAATGAATAAGAAAACAGGAATGCGGTTAAGCTACTATGAACAGCATAGTGAACGCATTATCGTAGCCAAAATAGACACAAAGCTCACACCTACCACAGTAGTACAACTTTGTACCCCAACTAGCTCCACACATGACAAAGAGATTGAAAAAATGTATGATGAGACAAAGAAATTATTCGAATAGTTAAAAGATACGAAAATTTACTTGTGATGAGGTACTGGAACTCGATAGCAGGAAAAGGAAGAGAAGGAAAACGAGTACGTGACTATGAAATGCGGGAAAGGAATGAAGGAGGAAGCTACGTTGTAGAATTTTGCACAGAGCATAATTCAGTCATCGCCAACACTTGATTTAAGAATCATGAAAGCAGGTTGTACACATGGGAGAGACCTCCTGACATTGGTTTCATATTGATTACGTAATGGTAAAACAGAGATTTCGGAACGAGATTTTAAAGAGTAAAACATTCCCCGGGACAGATGTGGACTCTGACCGCAGTTTATTGGTTATGAATTACAGATAAAAACTGCAGAAATTGCAAAAAAATGTAGGAAATTAAGGAGATGAGTCCTGGATAAGTTGAAAGAATCAGAGGCTGTTGAGAGGTTCAGAGGGAGCATTAGTCAATAGTTGACTAGACCAGGGGAAGGAAATACAGTAGAAGACGAATTGGTAGCTTTAAGAGATGAAATAGTGAAGACAGTAAAGGATCGAATAGGTGAAAAGACAAGGCTTAATAGATATCCTTCGACAACGGAGGGGATATTGAATTTAATTGATGAAAGGGAAAATAAATGAAGTAGGCGACAGCGAATAGAAATGTCTAAAAATTGAGATTGACGGGAAGTGCAAAATGGCTAAACAGGGGTGGCTGCAGGACAAGTGTAAGGATCTAGAAGGGTATTTCATTAGAGGAAAGATAGATACAGCCTACAGAAAACTACAAAGAGAAGCAGCTGTATGAATATCAAGAGATCAAATGGAAAACGAATTCTGAATAAAAAAGGGAAAGCTGAAAGGTGGAAGATGTATACAAGGTGTCCATTTTAACTGAAGACATTAAAATATCCCGAAAACTACACATCAGATTAAAAAAGTTGCAATTCCAATTTGTTTGTCCCGGAGAAGAACATCCAACGATACCACACTCGACCCGCCAAAGCACCCTCTTTGTGTGTGGAGGGGGAAAACTTTAAAATCTTCAATTTTTATTATAAATTACGATTCTACGCCAAAATCAGCATCTGTTTTGTCTGAAGTATTTTCTTCGTTTCGCCACAGATGAAGCTGTAATCGGAGGAATAGAACTGGGTACACAATCAAATTTACGACGTGCTACACAATGGCGCTTGAATATCCAATGGCATTTGGGACCCCACTTCCAGGCTATGAGGGTAGGACAGGCCAGTATTTCATAACTTCTAATAGGAGATATTGTTTTCAACGTTGTATTCCTCCGACATATCGAGGAGGGGACTACTCGACGCTCCACCGCGGCCTTGTAGCGAACTGAGACGTATCATAAAGGCACTAAATTGCGACCAGAGCTCACGTACCGTGCAAGCGGAGAACAGATAGCAGCTCTAAACATTACAGTATTTACTCATTTGGAAAACAGTTGTGCAAGTGGACGATGAGTGTTGAAACCACAGAAAATGGCAGTGTACAGAAAGGCAAAAGGAAACGAAGCAAACATGTTACAGGAGAAGCTAATAAAATAGCTGTACTAGCAGGAGTGCACCACTACCCACGGGTAAGGGCCAAGTAATTGCACCTCGATTTCGGTATGTCCGTAAGTAGTATTGTCACAATATTGCATAGTCATATGTATCATCCATGCCACGTATCACTACATCAAGAACTGCATGGCGCCGACTTCCATAACTGGGTAGCGTTTTGTGAATAGCCACGTCAACAAATGCAAATGATCCCCACGTACTTTGCCGGTGTTCTATTTTCCGATGAGTCTACATTCACAAACCATGGTAGTGTCAACCGGCATAACATGCAATACTGGAATGGACTGTAGACAACCCCACATGTTACGGAAAGCTGACCACCAACGTTCTTGATTGGTTAACGTATGGCGTGTCATGAGAACAATCTCATTGGTCCGCATTTTGTTGACGGCACATTGAATGGACGCAAACACCGAATGTTTCTGGAACAGGAGCTACCGTAACTACTGCAGGATTTGTCCTGCACGTTCGACAATCTATGTTGCTTCAGCATGACGGTTGTCCAGCGCATTACGCAGTTGAAGAACGGAACGTATCAGACTGTGTTTACACTGGTCGGTTGATTGGCAGAGGTGGCCCGCTAGGTCAGCGGATTTGACGTCGCCCGATTTCTTTCTGCGGGGATATTTAAAAGATAAGTTGTACCAGCAGGTGCCAACAGGCCACGAAGACATGGTCGACCGCATCAGAAACGACTATGCTGACATTTCTGCAGATATGTTTCTGTCCTGCGTACGGTCATTTGAAAAGTGGATCACTATGGATATTGTGCGGCTGGTCCCGGCGGAGGTTCGAGTCCTCCCTCGGGCATGGGCGTGTGTGTTTGTCCTTAGGATAATTTAGGTTAAGTAGTGTGTAAGCCTAGGGACTGATGACTTTACCAGTTAAGTCCCATAAGATTTCACACACGTTTGAACTAAGGGTATTGAAGTTGGCGGTACTAACTTTTAACGCTTACTCTAATTGGAAATTAGCCACGGCCACAGAGGCGCATCGAGTACTCCCCTGCTCGATATGTCGAGGGAACACAACGTCGCGGACGTGGTTTCAACGCAAGTTATGAAATACTGGCCTGTCCTACCCTCGCATGGTGGACGTGGGGTCCCCTGTGCCGTTGGATATTCAAGGGCCATTGAACAGCATGTCGTAAACTAGGATTGTGTAGCCATTTATATTCCTCCGATTACAACGGCATCTGTGGTGAAAAGAGAAAAACTTTCTACTTTGCCGTAGAATCGTAATATGTAATAAAATATGTGGATTTCCATTGAATATTTCAAAGTTGTCCCTTGGTACCCACGCACAGGGTGGAAGGGGGGTCGAGTGTGGTTTTATTGAATGTCCTCCTCCGAGACAAACAAATTGTAATTACAACTTTCTTTGATCCGATGTGCAGTTTTCGAGACATTTCAATGTCTTCAGTTAAAACGACAACCATGTATATGGGGTCTATACAAGGGAGATAAATTTGAAGGCAATAGTACAGAAACTGAAGAGCACTTAGATGAAGATGAGATGAGAGATACGATACTGAGAGAAGAATTTGACATAAAACTGAAAGACAAAAGTCGGAACAAGTCCTCGGGAGAAAACGACATCCCGTCAGAACTACTGACAGCCTTTGGGACAGCAAGCCATCACAAAAATTTTCCGCCTTGTGTGTAAGATGTATGAGACAGGCGAAATACGTTCAGATTGCAAGAAGAATGTAATAATTCCAATTCCAAAGAAAACAGTTGCTGACAGGTGTGAAAATTACTGAACTATCAGTTTAGTAAGTAAAATACTACCACGAATTCCTTACGGAAGGATAGGGAAACTAACAGAAGCCGACGTCGGGGAAGATCAGTTTGGATTTCGGAAAAATATAGGAACATGCGAGACAATATTGACCATACAGCATATCTTAGGAAATAGATTATGGAAAGTAAAATCTACGTTTAGTATTTCTAGACTTAGGGAAACCTTTTAGAATGTTGAATGGAATACTCTCTTTGAAATCCTGAAGGCAGCAGGGGAAATTTATAGAGTGAAACCAGACGGCGGTAACAAGAGTCTGAGAGCATGAAAGGGAAGCAGTGGTTGAGAAGGGAGTGTGACATGGTTGTAGCCTACCACAACGTTATTCAATCTGTACATTGACCAAGCAATACCGGAACCAAAGAAAAATTTGGAGTAGGGATTAAGGTTAAGGAAGAAGAAATAAAAACTTTGAAGTTTACCGATGACATTGTAATTCTGTAAGAACCAGTAAAGCACCTGGAAGAACAGATGAATGGAATGGACAGTGTCTTGAAAGTAGGACATAACATAAACAAATGCAAAACTAAAATAATGGAATGTAGCCGAATTAAATGAGGCGATGCTGAGGGAGTAAGAATAAGAAACGAGAAGCTTAAAGTAGTAGATGAGTTTTGCTACTTGGGCAACAAAATAACTGATGACAGCCGAAGTAGAGAGGATATAAAATGTAGACTGGCACTGGTAAGAAAAGCATTCCTGAAGAAGAGAAATTTGTTAACATCGAATACGGATTTAAGAGTGAGAAAGCGTTTTCTGTAAGTATTTGTCTGGAGTGCAGCAATGAAAAGTGGTGAAACATGGACGATAAACAGTTTAGTCAAAAAGATGATAGAAGTTTTCGAATTGTGGTGCTGCTGAAGAATGTTGAAGGGTACTGTATAGAACTGGGGAGACAAGAAATTTGTAGCACAACTTGACCAGACGAACGGATCAGTTGATGGGACACATTGTGAGACGTCAAAGGACCACCAATTTAGTATTGGAGGAAAATGTGAGGAATAAGAATCCTAGAGAGAGGTCAAGAGATGAATACAGTAAGCTGATCCAGAAAGTTGTAGGTTTCAGTAGTTAGTTGGAGTTGAAGAGGCTTGCATAGAATAGAGTAGCATTGAGAGCAAGGCTATCAGTAGATCTGACAGATGTCGTCTGTTCCCGAGGACTTGTTTCGACTTAGGACTTTCAGTGGTATGTCAGATTCTTCTCGCAGTATCTTGTCTCTCATGTCATCCTCATGTACGTCCTTTTCCATTACTATAATACTGCCTTGTAGTTCATCTCCCTTATACAGATACTTTATATACTCCTTCCACCTTTGAGCTTTCCCTTCTTTGCTTAGGACTGGTTTACTGCCTGAGCTCTTGATATGGACACTGCTGCTTCTATTTTCTCCAAAGGCCTCTTTAATTTTCCAGTAGGCCGTATCTGCCATTCCCATAGCGAAATACGCTTCTAAATTCTTACATTTGTCCTCTAGTCATTCCTTCTTAGCTTCTTTGCACTTCCCGTCAGCCTCATTTTTTAAAAAGTTTGTAATTCCTTTCGCCTGCTTCATTTGCTGTATTTTTGTATTTTTTTCCTTCCATCAGTGAAATTCAATATCCCCTATGTTATCCAAGGATTTCTACTAGGTCTTGTCTGTTTACCTATTTGATTTTCTACTGCCTTCACTTTGTCTGTTTACCTATTTGATTTTCTTCTGCCTTCACTATTTCCTTTCTTAAAGTTACCGATTCGTCTTCTACTGTATTTCTTTCTCCTATTCTAATAAACCGTTGCCCAATAATCCCCTTGAAACTCTCAACAGGCTCTAACTCTTTCGGCTTGTCCAGGACCTATCCCCGTAATTTCTTACA
Organism: Schistocerca cancellata; assembly: GCF_023864275.1. NCBI lineage: Eukaryota > Metazoa > Arthropoda > Insecta > Orthoptera > Acrididae > Schistocerca > Schistocerca cancellata. The sequence goes on along the minus strand of NC_064626.1, from coordinate 723,532,776 downwards.
TTTTTGCAATTTTTTCGATTTAATGTGCAGTTCATAAACAATAAATTGTAGTCAGAGGCCACAGATGCTCCTGGAAACGTCTGGAAATTTAAAATCTCGTTCCGAAATATCTGTCATATCATTATGTAATCAATCTGAAATCTGACATTGTCTGCAGGTGTCTTCCGCGTATACGGCTTTATTTCCTGATTCTTAAACCAAGTATTAGCGTTGGTTGAATTACGCTCTGTGCAAAATTCTACCAGGTGGCTTCCTTCTTTATTGTTTTCCCGCTTTCAGTATTCACCTACTAGTTTTAATTCTCTTCGTTTTCCTACTATCGAATTCCAGCATCTCATCAAAATTAAATTTTCGTCTCTTTTAACTATCTGAATAATACTTTTGCCTTATCTTACATTTCTTCAATCTCCTCATGATGTGCGGAGCTAGTTGACGTACAAAGTTGTGGACTTCGTGTTTATCTTGGCTACGATAATGCGCTCACTATGCTGTTCATGGTAGCTTACCCGCATTCCTGTTTTCGTATTCATCATCAAATCTACTCCAGCATTACCCCTATCTGGCTTTGTAATTATAACCCAATACCAATCTGGTTGAAGTCCTGTTGCTCCTGCCACTAAACTTTACTAATTTCCACTATATGTAACTTCAACCTATCCATTTCGGTTTTTAAATTTTCTAATCTACCTGCGTGATTAAGAGACCCAACATTCCACACTCCGATCCGCATAACGACAGTTTTGTTTGTTCTGATGACGACTTTCTCCTGAGTAGCCCCAGCCCGGAGATGAAAATGCGGGACTTCCTCACCTCTGGAATATTTTATCGATGCCATCATCATTTAGCCGTACAGTAGAGTTACATGCCCTCTGGAAAATTATGGTTGTTTGCCGTTTGTTTCAACCTTTTGTAGTAGCAGCACGACAGTACCATTTTGGTTGGTGTTTCAAGGCCAGATCAGTTAATCATGCAGACTGTTGCCACTGCAACCACTAAAAAGGCTGCTGTCTCTCTTAAAGAACCATACGTTTATCTGGCTTTTCAGCAGGTACCTCTTCATTGTAGTTGCACCGACGGTGCGGCTATCTGTATCGCTGAGGCACAAAAGTCCCCCCACGAACGGAAAGGTCCATGGTTCATAGATGGCCTGTTTGCATCAGCAGTCACGTAAAGTGACGTTGCTCTCTCTCTCTACCACGGATAGGTGTGGATCAGATGTTTCACTGCATCCCTCCAGTACTTTAGAGACTCTATAGATAAATGTGATTCATTCATTGTACATTACTACTGTGATTATTAAATGAAAAGAACTAGTTTCCCTTTGTTCTACAGTTCTACTTTTGTCGCGTTAATCGGTTTTCGGCTTACAAGACCATCTTCAGACATTGTCACCAAATACTGACAATATTCAGTAAATGTCTGAAGATGGCCTTGTAAGCCGAAAACTGGTTAACACAATAAAAGTAAAAATGTGGAACAAAAGGAAACCAGTGCTTTTCATTTATTTATAATGTTGGTCTACCAAGGGCCGACAGAAGATTCAGTTAATGATCTGTGTTTAAAATTATCACAGACAAAATGTACATTTTTCGAAATGTCATGGCATTATGCTTCTGTGAAGGAGCTGTTGATATCTACTAAACCAGTATAAAATAAGTTTTTGTAATACAGTTCTTATACTTTACATACATGTATGGCCAAATTCTAACGAATTATAATATCTCAAATTTTGTAGGCTTCTGAAAATGCCTATTTAGCCTGTTCAAACTGGTAAGGCGAAATAAATTTCATAATTGTGCAATTGAAGGCTGAATTTTGTTCTGAAATATATAGCACAGTAGCTGAGCGAGTAAGAGTGTAAGTAGGCTGTTTAGGTTTTTATGTTGGTAACGCCACCTAGCGCTCTGTATGACTATATAAGTAGGCTCTTTAGGTTTTTATGTTCGTAACGCCACGTAGCGCACTGTATGAAAATCACTGTCTGTGCTGTGAGCAGTCTGTGGCTGGTTGAACTCTTTGTTGGAATATTCGCTATTGTAGTGTAGGGCAGTTGGATGTGAACAGCGCGTAGCGTTGTGCAGTTGGAGGTGAGTCGCCAGCAGTGGTGGATGTGGAGAGAGAGATGCCAGAGTTTTGAGCGGACGATCTGGACGTGTGTCCGTCAGAAAAACGAAATTTGTTTAATTGGATGTCACAAAATTTTATATATATATATATATATATATATATATATATATATATATATATATATATATATATATATATATATATCTGGCTTTTCAACAGGTACCTCTTCATTGTGGTTGCACCGACGGTATATATATGACTTTTGAACGCTATTAAGGTAAATACATTCTTTGTTCTTTATCAAAATCTATCATTTGCTAACTATGCCTATCAGTAGTTAGTGCCTTCAGTAGTTTGAATCTTCTATTTAGCTGGCAGTATTGGCGCTCCCTGTATTGCAGTAGTTCGAGTAACGAAGATTTTTGTGAGGTAAGTGACTCATGAAAGTTATAGGTTATTGTTAGTCAGGGCCATTCTTTTGTAGGGATTATTGAAAGTCAGACTGCGTTGCGCTACAAAAATATTGTGTGTCAGTTTAGTGATGAACAGAATAAGAAAAGAGAGAACTGTCTGAGTACGTTCAGTTTTGATCAGCTGTTTGAAAATCAAATAACGTAGAAGTGTACCGGCGCAGTAATTCATAATTTTTCAAAGGGGACGTTTCAAGAGCTGTGAATAAAATCGTATCCGACAGTATTCTCATTCCATTTTACACTCTTCGATTGTACGAGTTTCTGAAAACAGATGATAATACTCGTAGTAAGGACCACAATACCTCCAACGTACCCCAGAACAAACAGCCACAGTTTGACTAATGATCGGCTTAATGGTGCAAGAATGCATCAACGTTTCGTTGTTTGTTGCTAGGGTCGCAATTTTCTGGCGAAGACTCGCGGTTAGAACGTCTTGCTTACGCATCTTTTCCTGAAAATCACTATGGTCGGCACTGAAAATGTAATTTTTACTGAACGTTGGGCGTAGTATATCGGACTCATCTACAAATACTCGTTCTGCATCTGTTGTTTATTATAAATTTTTCATGCTATTTTTGCTTACAGATTGTTGTTCTGTTTAAAATTTTACAAACTCTTGTTGCTTAGAAAATAGCTGTAACCGTTTCTTAGTACGTTACTGTAACGCACATCCATGACGTTTTGCGGCATGCTTGGAATGAGTGGTCACAAATTGTTCCAACGCTTGATGTTATCTTTCCACGTGTGTATATACAGAGCTGTGCCGCGATCTGTCGATAAATCGTATCACGTCTTTGAGGCAAAGTTTCTGGGGGACGGAACGAGTCAGCGATAGGGCGCGCTTGTGCTGTAAAAGGGGGATCTGACAGTACGGAACGAGGCAAGGCGGAGGGAACTGAGTGGCGGTTGCGGACTGAAGGGGTGCGATGTTAGCCCGCGGTCTTCCGGCTTCCAAGGCTCCTCGGTACGATAGAACACGTCTTGGTCACACAAGAAGTGGGGCGTGGGTGGTATGACACCGATTGCGACGTCTGACTGGAACGGAACATGGCGGTACGAAGGGTCTGGTCTATCTGCAGTAGTATCGGCTGTTGGAGGTGTGACCTGTTGGAATTCGTCCGCTGACCTTCCTGCCGCCACCACCCAAATCAGCTGTCTTCAACGCCGACTAGGAATCCGGCCAGGTGCAATTATTGGAATTAAAGTTCCGTTTCTGTGCTCCATTTAAGTGGTGGTCGAGGGAGGTTAATTCGACGGCTATTTCGTGGGTCTACAGTAAAGGTACCCGCCGGAATCATAGCGGTGGCTTGTTGTACTGTCGGCAGCCGATATTTGTCGAAATTCAATAGAGTGGTTCTGCTCAGACTCCCTGTGTTGTAAATGTTCCCGGATTAACGATACTTGTGTCCACTCTGAGGTATTGCATGTATTATAGACCGTAATGCTCGTGCCTACCTGGTCGTTAACCTGCGGGGCCCTGTCGTATTAACGTTGCTGATTATTTTCTGTCTAAGACATCAGTGCATTGGATATTGATTTCACTGTTGTATTTGTGCATATTAAACTGTGAAATCGAGAGAGCCTACTTTGTTTGGAGCCGCTCTGTAGTGTAACTTTCTTCCTCTCCGCGGGATGATTAAAGTGCAAATTTGCCTGCAAGAATAGTAACGCTTTCGTTCCGGAGTGTGTCTGTTCAATTTTAAAAGCAGTGTGAGTGAGTCATCTTAAATTTTGCAGCACTCTCTGCTACTTTTGCGCGCCCTCTTATCCCGCGTTAAATTTTGTCATTAGTGCAACCTGACCTTTTTCTAGAGCTCCTCGCAACTCGTTTACTATTCCGGGGGAAGTAGAGGCGGATAACATCTCAACACTAATTATTCATTGCGTTCTTAGCTAACTCACCTGAGGATTTTGTTCCATCGATCTGTCTTAAGCTGAACTCACACCCAGTATTGCGGTCGGAGCCTTGAACTGGTATTTGATTTTATGTGTACTTCTAAGATAGTTTTATGTGTATTACAAACATGTTCTGCTCCCGTGCTTAGCCTGAAGGTCAGTGCGGCGGGTCGGTTGGCTAGTCGATGCCAGACGTGATAATAGATACATGCCACCAGCGCGGTTAAGGCGGTTTGCACTAATTCTGATGTTGCTGTATTTATGATAAAGCTGTTTTGCTCTTGATGGTAAAATTTATTTTAACTCTGGTACAGCTCTTGGAGCCCTTGATATTTCCTCTTTTGGGTTTCTGATCAGTTAAGTTAATTATCATTCCCGTGAAGTCTAAACGCTCCATAATAATCCTTGTTAAATTACATTCAATTCTGGCGTTGGTTTGGGATTAGCACTTCAGAATAATTGTTCAGTTGTTATGCCTAACGTCTGACGAAGCTTACAGTCTCTTGCTCTGTATTAATCGAAATATTGGTATCACTTCTAAAATTGTTTAAAATATTCTCGGATGATAACATTCCAATCTTGGTCTATAGTTTTCAATAAATTGTCTCGTGTATTTGGGTCGAATCTTTCCAACCCTTGATCAATCAATAAGTCGCAGTAATCACATTGTCGTATTGGCATGGAGTAATACGAAACATACTCATGGTCGTCATATGCTACGGTCAGATGACCGTGAACGTACTTAACTATTGCGTGTACCCTTTCACAAAACGATTATGCTCTTCCTCGCTTCCGGGGTGGCGGCGTTTGTGCATACGGCATCAACGACGACGTTTCATGAGCGTGTTACCGTGCTGCTGCGCGGTTCATCGAAATCACTGAGTCGCCTGTCTAGTTGTTATAATTTGGAGTATGTGATATACCACTTTACATAGTCTGATAAAAGTATGTCCTTTATCACTTATTCCTTTATCAAAATTTCTTTAGTTACTTCCTGAAAAATGTGCAACAGTGCAAAGCGTTACTGCAAGTATTTTGCTATGCAAGTTTATGTTACTTTGACCTTCGAAGCCCATCGATTCAATCCATTATCCAGTATCGACGTTTGAAGCAGAAGTTTGTTGGTACAGACTATGTTTCAGTTAAGAGGATAGTTACCATTTTGTTCAAGTAGTCCAAGTACACACATCAAAAAAAGTTTTGCGTCACATCGGTTCCGAGACTTCCCGAACATGTATAGAAAATTGGAATAGAGGTCAACATAAATATCATTTCCCCCATTTCTATTGCTCATGGAAACCACACATTGCTTGTTGTACCACCATACAGCGAGACCTTCAGAGGTGGTGGTCCAGATTGCAGTACACACCGGTACCTGTAATATCCAGTAGCACGTTCTCTTGCATTGATGCATGCCTGTATTCGTCGTGGCATACTCTCCATAAGTTCATCAAGGCACTGTTGGCCCAGATTGTCCCACTCCTCAACGGCGATTCGGCGTAGATGCTTCAGAGTTGTTGGTGGGTCACGTCGTCAATCTATCCAGGCATGTTTGATAGGGTTCGTATTTGGAGAACATGCTGGCCACTCTCGCCGAGCGATGTCGTTATGTCGTTATCCTGAAGGAAGTCATTCACTAGATGTGCACGATGGAGGCGCGAATTGTCGTCCATGAAGACGAATGCCTCGCCAGTATGCTGCTGATATGGTTGCACTATCGGTCGGAGGATGGCATTCCCGTGTCGTACAGCCCTTACGGCGCCTTCCATGACCACCAGCGACGTACGTCGACCCCACGTAATGCCGCTCCAAAACAGCATTGAAACCTCCACCTTGCTGCACTAGTGCTGCACAGTGTGTCTAAGGCGTTCGGCCTGACAGGGGTTCCCTCCAAGCACGTGTCCGACGACTGTCTGGTTGAAGGCATATGCGACACTCATCGGTAAAGAGAACGTGATGCCACTCCTGAGCAGCCCATCTGTACTGTACTGCATGGTGTCGTGGATGCAAATGTGGACCACGCCATGGACGTCGGGAGTGAAGTTACGCATCATGCAGCCTATTGTTCACATTTTGAGTCGTAACACGACGTCCTGTGGTTGCACGAAAAGCACTGTTCAACATGCTGGCGTTGCTGTCAGGGTTCCTCCGAGCCATAATCCAAAGGTAGCGGTCATTCATTGCAGTAGTAGCCCTTGGGCGGCCTGGGCGAGGCATGTCATCGACAATTCCTGTCTCTCTGTATCTCCTCCATGACCGAACAACATCGCTTTGGTTCACTCTGAGACGCCTGAACACTTCCCTTGTTGACAGCCTTTCCTAGCACAAAGTAACAATGCGGACGCGATAGAACCGCGTTATTGACCGTCTAGGCATGGTTGAACTATAGACAACACGAGCCGTGTACCTCCTTCCTGGTGGAATGACTGGATCTGATCGGGTGTCGGACCCCTCCGTCCAATAGGCGCTGCTCGTGCGTGGTTGTTTACATCTTTGGGCGAGTTTAGTGACAACCCTGAACAGTCAAAGGGACTGTGTCTGTGATACAGTATCCATAGCCAACGTCTATCTTCAGGAGGTCTGGGAACCGGGGTGATGCATAACTTTTTTGATGTGTATGTTCGCCTTTTTACTATCTGATTATTTATCTGTGTAGACAACATACAGTGAGACAAATGAAAATCTACGTCCTCGTCCGAGATAGTATTTGGAACTCGAGCTCTACTTTGCGAGGAAACGATGTTGCAGAAATTTGTGAAGTATAACGGGCTGCTCCATGTCACGTCCGCCTCATTCGGCACCACACTTGGGTAGTTTGTCTGGGGTTCAGTCGTCCCCCTACCACGCTCGTGTTGTGCCCTCTGTATTTGTCAGCCCTGTTGATTCGGCTCATGTGCTACTGTAGCCACACCAATACTAACGCATGCACCTCCCTCCCCCTGTTTCCATTTCTCAGCAGTGAATATCACACTTGGACCGCATTGTACACGATACGGCAGCCACAGCCGTGCAGTCAGGTAAGCATCTTGTAAGAACGGCGTAGCAGAAAAGACTATTAGCAAGCAAGTCCGTAAGTACTGTTCACAACGTTCCAAAGCCATACTAGAATTTTCAGTCCAGTGTGGATAACTTTGAAAGGTTGGAATAGGTGTCCGCCTCTTTCCTAGCTAATAAGGCCACATATTCCGCCACAAGCTATAATTGCGGAAAATAAAGTACTCGTAGTACCCGTAAAAAAATATCGCACCATACGATTCACGAAATGAAACTTTAATCCCGTTTTTAATGTAGCAAATGTTCCTTACTTTGTACACTAGTAGAAGAACTGTTTCGCTTTTATTGACCACTTATTGTCATTGACTAGCAACATATTTGTGGTAGCGAGATCCAGTCAGAGATGGAGCAGAAGGCTGCCTATTGCGACCAGAATAACCTTTTTCAACTGACGAACGTAAGCATTGCTGCCGTTCCGTGTTTATGAGAGTTGTAGACCCTCGTTAACAGCTGAGAATTTGCACACCTGCCGCTCCAGTTCCGTTAGGAAACTTAATTTTAATTAATTCACTTATTTTAAAAGTAGTTGATGGTCTCCTAGCAACCTTAACAGGCGCTACTCTTAAGAAAATGATTAAATATTCACAAAAAATGAAGAAATGCCGGTTTTATTATGAACATGAAGGTTAAAAAAATCAATGTTAGTCCTGATAAGTTAACAAAAGAGTGCCACTAATTCGTAACCCGACAAAAAATCCTGTTTGTTCCTTCAGACGCAATAATATCGTCTAAGCGAAGTACAAGAAATATTAGATTTCATAGTCCCTGTGACGATGTGGCAATTACAGACAGACCGGACAACGAAAGAGGGAAATCGACTTTGTTAAAAGGAACCATCTCAACATTTAGAGAAATGACGAAAAACATAAACTGGATGGCCGAATGACGACTTGAACTCTTCTCGTACAGAATGCGAGTCAATGAAACGTTCACTGTGCTAATCAGCTTCGCAATACTGGACGAAATAAGCTTCAGTGACATTAAATTTACGATAGCAAGTAATCTACGGAGAGGAACGATAGAGAGATGCTTTCCAGATAATATTTTATTCAAGTTAAACACTGGTGTTGTACTGTTCAACAAGCTAGAAAGAAACATCCGTGTGTCTTATTTACAGATCGACGAGTATACAAGGTGCGCTAAGTGGAATAGTAAGTACAATGTAGCCCAATAAAATTGCAACGACATGAGGGCAGAATACAACAAACGTCGAATCGCCATGAAGTGTAATTCATACTCGAATATGTAAATGGTGAACATTTCAGTAGGTGAGCGTAACACAGCCGACTTTCAGGGAAAGATTATGTAGCGGCTTCCTCACTCAGAAGTCGCATTTGCGTGTTGGTTGCTTGTGAGAAGATATGTCTCATATAAGAAGAGGAAACAATTAGCAACATCACTGTATCTTGCAATTCTTCCGCTGGTCCGTGTTTACATAAAAACAATATGGGATAGTGGGTCCGTCTTGATCCAAAACACATCTGTTTCTTTTTCTTTCCAAAACTAGTTTCAGCGACAAAATCGCCAGCATCAGTAGATTTCCCTTTGTTCTAAAACACGCAAAATTAGCATTTTTATAAACATTACAAAACGTTATTACGTGTATAGTGTGTAGTTCCGGACACTGTGTTGTGTGAATAGTTTTATAATACCTTATTAGCTTTAAATCGCAGAATGGTTCTACGTTTGTTGCCATTATTTCCGGCACAAAAATGGTTCAAATAGCTCTGAGCACTATGGGACTTAACATCTATGGTCATCAGTCCCCTAGAACTTAGAACTACTTAAACCTAACTAACCTAAGGACATCACACAACACCCAGTCAACAAGAGGCAGAGAAAATCTCTGACCCCGCCAGGAATCGAACCCGGGAATTTCCGGCACATACTTTGTGTTTTGTTGCTGGATGTAACGGCAAAAACATGGAAACCATGCTATGAGTTAAAGCACATAACAAAGGGAAACAAACTGACGTTGCCGATTTTGTCGCTAAAACTAGTTTTGTAAGGAAAATTAAACAAAAGTGTTCTGCATCAAAGCAAATCCACAGTCCCATATTGTTGATTTAAGCATACAAGCCGACCTCGTCTGTTGACTAACGGAGACCGCCGACAATTGAAGAGGGTCGCAATGTGTAATAGGCGGACATCTACCCAGACCATCACACAGGAATTCCAAACTGCATCAGGATCGACTGCAAGTACTATGGTAGTGATGTGAGGCGAGAAAACTTAGATTTCATGGTTGAGCGGCTACTCATAAGCCACACATCACACTGGTAAATGCAAAACGACGGCTCTCTTGGTGTAAGGAGCGTAAACATTGGACGATTGAACAGTGGAAAAACGTTGTGTGGATTGACGAATCACAGTACAAAATGGGGCGATCCTCTGGCAGGGTGTGGGTATTGCAAATGCCCTGTGAACGTCATCTGCCAGCATGTGTAGTGCCAACAATATAATTCGGAGGCGCTGGTGTTATGGTATGGTCCGTGGCACTATCACAGGCCTACATTGATGTTTTAAGTACGTTCTCGCTTCCCACTGTTGAAGAGCAATTCGCAGATGGCGATTTCATCTTTCAACACGATCGAGGAACTGTTCATAACGCACAGCCTGTGGTGGAGCGGTTACATGACAATAACATTTCTGTAATGGACTGGCCTGCACAGAGTCCTGACCTGAATGCTATAGAACATCTTTGAGACGTTTTCGAACGCCGACTTCATGCCAGGCCTCACCGACAGACATCGATATCTTTCCTCAGTGGAGCACTCCGTGAAGAATTGGCTACCGTTCCCCAAGAAACCTTCCAGCACCCGACTGAACATATGCCTGCGAGAGTGGAAGCTGTCATCAAGACTAAGGGTGGGCCAACAGCATATTGAATTCCATCGTTACCGATGGAGGGCGCCACGAACTTCAAGTCATTTTCTGCCAGGTGTCCGGGTACTTTTGATGACATAGTGTGTTTGCAAACCAAAACCCTTCCATGGGATTTCATGGGGTCTAGCGTGGTCAATCGCTCCAAGTCACTCGTTTACAGTCATCCACCGCTCAGTGGCATAGCCATTTAGAACACCTCAAAGGTGACTACAGAAATATGTGGCTCAGCCGTTGTACCTCGTTCTTTTTAACTCCCTACGTCCCAGTCATGGTGCCAGCTTGACTGCTGGCAGCACGAGTGAATCCCTCCTCTGCAATGAAATGGTTGACGGTCCCTGACTGTCAGAACACGAGGCCTGTCTGGTGTTGTCCTAGCTGTAATCGTTCCATCGCATTTCAAATTGATAGTCACATCACTTGCAGCTGACTTGGTAAGTTTTAGAAAGACTGAAATGAGCCTGATGGATTTGTTACTCAAGTGACATCAAACTTCCGCCTTTGAAGTCACTGAAATCTACAGACCGACCCATTCTACTGTTACTGCCTTTCTACTGACAACACATTACTCTCCGCCTCCTTTCATACCCATGGGTCCGCCTCGCGAGGCAACAGTTGTCAGTTCCTCACTACGAAGGAGTGTCCACATACTCTTCATCAAATAACATGTGATGATTTCAGTGCTTTGACTGTGCGGCAACCTGTTAAGATTGATAAATATATGTTCGGTTTCTTGCAGTGTGACACAGCACTACATCAGCGTCTCTGCGAATTTCGTTTATTTATTTATGTATTAACATTAAGAGTCGAGGAACACGAAAGAGAAGCAGTGGTTGGGAAGGGAGTGAGACAGGGTTGTAGCCTCTCTCCGATGTTATTCAATCTGTATATTGAACAAGCAGTGAAGGAATCAAAAGAAAAATTTGGAGTAGGTATTAAAATCCATGGAGAAGAAATAAAAACTTTGAGGTTCGCCGATGACATTGTAATTCTGTCAGAGACAGCAAAGGACTTGAAAGAGCAGATGAACCGAATAGATAGTGTCTTGAAAGGAGGATATAAGATGAACAACAACAAAAGCAAAACGAGGATAATGGAATGTAGTCGAATTAAATCAGGTGATGCTGAGGGAATTAGATTAGGAAATGAGACACTTAAAGTAGTAAAGGAGTTTTGCTATTTGGGGAGCAAAATAACTGACGATGGTCGAAGTAGAGAGGATATAAAATGTAGACTGGCAATGGCAAGGAAAGCGTTTCTGAAGAAGAGAAATTTGTTAACATCGAGTATAGATTTAAGTGTCAGGAACTCGTTTATGAAAGTATTTGTATGGAGTGTAGCCATGTATGGAAGTGAAACGTGGACGATAAATAGTTTGGACAAGAAGAGAATAGAAGCTTTGGAAATGTGGTGCTAAAGAAGAATGCTGAAGAAGAGATGGGTAGATCACATAACTAATGAGGAGGTATTGAATAGGATTGGGGAGAAGAGAAGTTTGTGGCACAACTTGACTAGAAGAAGGGATCGGTTGGTAGGACATGTTCTGAGGCATCAAGGGATCACCAATTTAGTATTGGAGGGCAGCGTGTAGAGTAAAAATCGTAGAGGGAGACCAAGAGATGAATACACTAAGCAGATTCAAAAGGATGTAGGTTGCAGTAGTTACTGGGAGATGAAGAAACTTGCACAGGATAGAGTATCATGGAGAGCTGCATCAAACGAGTCTCAAGACTGAAGACCACAACAACAACAGTGTGACCCATTGCCTTGGTAACTATAGTGCTTCGTTTGCTACTAAAAACTAGTAACAAACTGCAGAGACAGACTCTTCGACTTTATCTACGGCTTCTCTCAGTGCTTTTCTTTTTCTTTTTTTCTTGTTTTTAGTTAATTACAGTGTTGATTAAAAAGCGTGTGATACATAAAGTATATTTTGGAAAGGGAAAACAAATTTCGCTATGGTCTTAAGAGGAAAATAGTAGACGGAAGCAAAGGTTTTGATGGTAAAATAGGTCCCGTTACCTTGCTATTTCAAATGGGAGGGCTGCAGTAAACACTTGGAACTTGTGTCACTTAAATTTGCATATCCTAGTCTATTATGGCTACTACCGTATGTATGTGTGTCGCGAGATTAATTCTACATGATTTGTGCAGTGCAGCGCCAAAGTTATGGTATAGGCATGCTTATTCAGATGCAGAGGTATGTAAACAGGCAGAATGCGGTGCTGCGGTCGGCAACGCCTATATAAGACAATAAGTGTCTGGCGCAGTTGTTAGATCGTTTACTGCCGGTGCAATGGAAGGATGTCAAGATTTAAGTGAGTTTGAATGTGGTGTTATAGTCGGCCCACGAGTATGGGACACAGCGCCACCGAGGTAGCGATAAAGTGGGGATTTTTGCGGATGACCGTTTCACGAGTGTACCGTGAATATCAGGAATCCGGCAAAACATCAAATCTCCGACATCGCTGCGGCCGGAAAAAAGATCATGCAAGAACGGAACCAACGACGACTGCAGAGAAACTTTCAACGTGACAGAAGTGCAATCCTTAGGCAAATTGTTGCAGATTTCAGTGATGCACCATTAACAAATGTCAGCGTGAGAGCCACTCAATGAAACATCATCGATATGGGCTTTCGGAGCCGAAGGCCAAGTCGTGTACCGTTGATGACTACACGACACAAAACTTTATGCCTCACCTGGGCCCGTAACTGTTGATGACTGAAAACATGTTGCCTGGTCAGACAATTCTCGTTTCAAATTGTATCGAGCAGATGGACGTGTACGGGTATGGAGACAACCTCATGAATCCATGGACCCAGATGTCAGCAGGGAACTGTTCAAGCAGGTGGAGGCTCTGTAATGGTGTGGGGCGTGTGCAGTTGGAGTGGTATTGGACCACTGATACGTCTAGATACGACTCTGACAGGTGACACGTACGTAAGCATCCTGCCTGTTCACTTGCATCCATTCATGTCCATTGTGCGGACTGGGCAATTTCAGCAGGATTATGCGACATCCTACATGTCCAGAATGCTACAGAGTGGCTCCAGGAACACTCTTCTGAGTTTAAACACTTGTGCTGACCACCAAAACCCCGGGCATGAACATTATTGAGCATATCTGGGATGCCTTGTAACGTGCTGTTCAGAAGAAATCTCCACCCCCTCGTTTTCTTACTGATTTATGGACAGCCCTACAGGATTCATGGTGTCAGTTCCCTCCAGCACTACTTCAGACATTAGTCGAGTCCGTGCCACGTCTTTTTGCGGCACTTCTCGGTGCCCCCTGGACCCTACATGGCAGGTGTACCAGTTTCTTTGGCTCTTCATTGTATATGACGTTGTAATAATTACTACCTCCATGTGCCCGCACCGTAAGTTCTAGAGGTCTTCGGAAGGGTAACATCGAACCTCGTCTTGCTCAAGAGCAGCTTTTACCCATGTTCTTCGTTCGTGTTTATGTAGTTGAGCCTTATTATACTGAATATGTGTTTTTATGTACAATGCTACAAAATTCACGTGTTTTGCAGTTTGCTTCTTATCCAGTTTGCATGCTGTAAAATTACATGGTTGAAAATAATGACAGAAAGAACTAAAGAATTACTTGTTTTCCTTTGTACAAACAGGAAAATTCGTTGTTTTATTTCTTATTACGAACTTATTTCTAAATTCCATGTATATATTACTTGTAGTATTGTTGCAGTTGTATGATCTGCTGTTATGCCGTGCATGTGTCTGTATCTGGTAATAATGGTGTGTTCATACCATCAGCTGTGGCTGTGTATTCCTCTGTTTCCATATCACTGTTTGAATCTCTGTACTCCTACCTTTCACGTTGTGGCGTAGGTTTGTATCTGGTCGTGATCTTGTATATGGTTCCTGCTGCTTATAAGTCTTGTGTATCACTCTTGATATTTCATCAGTGATGCGGTAAAACATGCTCTGTTTATTTGGGTCTCTTAAAGCTTCCCCTATACCTTCGGTTTCTGTCATTTTTCTTACGTGTGTGCGCCGCATTGTAGTGTTATGTGCTCTGTGGATCCACGTTCCCGACATTCACATGTACTACTCTGGCTGAGGCCAAAGCTGTGCAGGTGTGTAGGGTGAGGGTCATGGTCCGTCAAGAAGTGTGCCTTACCACGACCTACGTCAAGGTGCCTTAGCCTCAACCGTTCCCGGATGTTTCCCTTCTTTTACCATGTCTCAACAATCCAAAAGTGTAATTGGCGTTTTTCTGTAATATACTTCCCTTTTATCTTATGTACTTTGTTTAGTCTTCCCCGTTTGAGACAGTGTGCTGCCGCTCTGTGTCTAATGGCTATGTCAACGGGATATGTTACAGTACAGCGCTAAGGGCTTCCACGGGCGTGGCGCCAAATGCTCCTGACATTGTAAGCAATACACCGCTTTATCCACACCTCACGATAGTTTTGTGGGTCGTGACTGACAGTCGAAGTAGCCAGACGCTAGCTGAGAGGGACATAATAGAATCAAAGAAGACTTTGTGACAAAAAATGGTTCAAATGGCGCTGAGCACTATGGGACTTAACTGCTGAGGTCATCAGTCCCCTAGAACTTAGAACTACTTAAACCTAACTAACCTAAGGACACCACACACATTCATGCCCAAGGCAGGATTCGAACCTGCCACCGTAGAGGTCGCGCGGTTCCAGACTGTGGCGCCTAGAACCTCTCGGCCACTCCAGCCGGCACTGTGTGACACATTCGTAGTGTCTGCAGAGATAGTTTGTAGTAAGTTCAGTTTAGCGTGGCAAGTTTGCGCAATAGTCTTGTCGCTTTTTCAGTTGTAAGTTGTGTGTGTTCGTTGAATGTCGGTCTCTCGTCGACGTGTCTACAAATGTATTTTGTTGTTATTCTTCCCTGCATGCTAGTGCTGTTCAGTCTAATGGTGGGATTTCCCTGCAGTGCCCTTGAATCAGTAAATATACTGTCCTGTTTGCGGCATTCGTAAGCTTTTTACGATTTCAACATTCATTCAGTTATTTTTATAAGGAGGTGTATAACCTTGCCCTTTTGTGTTCCTGCTTGCCATTGAGCCAACCCATTTTTGCAGTTGTACATTAGCTATCGCATAGGACTGTTGATGTCTGCATCTCTCGTAGCCTTGTGAACAAGGCACGCTACCAGAGACTGTCGATAACGCCGGCTACATCTGCTACTATCGCTACTGCGTATTTTTCTTGTGTTTCCTCTATTATTTCCAGCGCGCGGTTAACTGCATCGTCCATTGAGCTTTTGATTCTAAAGCCATACTGATGTGGACTAAAGCCGAAAAGCCTCGTGCAAATACAATAGTATAACAAAAAACTCACATAATTTCAGGATCCCTGCTCAGTTAATTTGAACACATGAGGCGTTAACGAAGGCTGCGGGAAACTGACTGAAATACACACACTACAGACGAAGCATAGATTACACGCGGATCTGTCGACACTATGCTAGTAGGCTACTAACACTTCAGCGGTTATACATATGTCTACAAACACAAAATAATATGAAGAAGCGTCTGCAATGGCAGTAAGAGAATATGCAATTAACATTGTACTTAAGCAGGGTCTTTGTAAAATGCATGAATCTGAAATGTACCATCAGTGTATTATTATAATCTATTGACATCTATTGACATCGTTAATACTGCTAAAATATTTGATACTGCTAAAATAATCTGCAAGTAATCGTTACGTGAAACTGTAACTGTATAGATACGTTTAGTTCAGATAGGGGTGAATGAATGTCTGCAGCTGCATGCGTAGCTCAGTGGCGTACTCGCTTCGGCGGTATATGTACTAAACTTGGAAAGACCCAGAGAAGATTAGCACGGCCCCTGCGCAAGGATGAAACGCAAAATAGTGAAGCATTGCACGTTTTTGTATCCGGTATGTAATCGTCAAGGAGTTGGACGAAGTGCAAAACCCCTTTTTTGTTCGAATGTTTCATTCCTGTTACCTTGCTTTTGGTAAACTTGGCAAAAAGCCAAAGGTGTCGAATTCCTTTTCAGATATATTGTTAGACAGTTTGTCCCATTTTTGTGGCCCTGTTTATACTTTTTCGTTAGGTTAAAAAAAAAATAAACAAAAATTGTTGCATGCCACGACTGGAGATGACGTTTTTCCTTTTAAGTGGCAGAAACCATGTAGGATTGATTCCGATTCTGTTTCTTTCTTTATTGAATAGCAAGTTGGAAGGTTTCAACCATGAATAAATAAATAAAGACAAAAAATTAAAATAAAGGCCAGTATCATGTGTGGGGCTCGCATAGCGACAGACCAAGAGGAGGGGGGCGGTGTGGCTTCGTGCATTGGCCTCGGCATTCGACCCCTGACCACCTTTTTTCCACCCAGCCTGAAACTGATTGTCCGTTCTTTCCTGACACTATAAGAAAAAAAAAATCCGGATCCAACAAATTTGGCAATAGGCACAGATACTCAGGGAAAAAAGGGGTATAGTTGGCGGTCTAGTAGTCAACCGCCTAGCGACGATGTGTGATTTTATTTGATTCTATGCATTTTATTTTTTTGTCATTTACATGTTAATTTGTTTAACCTGTAGAAATCACGAAATAAATACAACAGGTCACAGTTCTTACTAAGATATTTTCGGTCCGGAAAAGGGCACAGCATGTGGCTTCTTTAAGACTTAATATGCCGTAAAAAGGCCTTCCACTTCAGTGATTCCGAAATCTGCCACACTCACCGAGAAGTGATGTTCCAAAAGTCATTACGGGTTCTTGGCGCAGGTTGATGCCAGTGTTTTCGCATGGTTCGTTCAGTCTCTGCCCATATTTTTTCACAGTGAAGCCATTCGACAAGAGAAATCTCATTCTGTTCTGCAAACAACTCCTACAGCATCTCTTCCATGTTTACAGGAGACTGCTCCAGCTGGAAACAGATTACTTCCTCAGGACACAGTTGTCGGACTGACGAGATCATGATGTCGCTGCTCACAGTATCTGTGAAGCTTTCGAAATCCACGGAGACCATCCAGCCTCAAACTTCCACAGACACACAGACACTACGAAGTGACTCGTTTGGGTCGAAACGGGTACGTTGCGCCGTGTATTCTCGTACTGGACAATCATTCGCTGAAAAGATTCTTCAAAAAATATGACGTGTCGTCATTCACGGTTGACACTGCTTCGTCAAACGTTAATTGGTGGAGTCGACGATCATCACGGAGCCTCTCCTTAATGGCCGCGCGTTTACTAAGTAGTTCGAACTCTCAAAGCAGGTGCCAAACCGTACCCACTGACAAGAAAAAAAAGAAAAAAAGAACAGTAATATGTTTCAAGTGAATTATGTTTAAAAAAGGATCTGAAACATCTTTATTAAATTTCTTTTCTGCTTCTATTGCTGAATGAAATGGGAAGTTAAAACTTTTACGTTATTTGATTCTGAAGCTGTTGCGTGAAACTGAACGTACTGAGCGTACTTTTTCTTAACTCATTCTTATCATGCCAAGACTGACCTACAATGTCCTAGCGCAACGCAATCTGACTGCTCAAAAAAAGATAACCTACCTTCAAACAATTAATTCAGAAGAATGACCCTAACTAAAAAGAAATCCTAACCATAAGCTATACATTTCATTAAAACTTACCTCACAAAAATCTTCATTACGCGAACTACTGCAATACAGCGAACGCCAATACTGCCAGCTAAATTAAAGGCATATGGTTAACAAAGGAAAGATTTTGTTACAAACCAAATAATGTATTTTTTACCTTAATAATGTGACATCCAGTTGAGAAACAAATATAAATCGTCATTGACACCTAGTACAAAGGTATGTAATCATGAATATTATTTAATCTCCAAGTCGAACATGTACAGATCGTTAGCCTACGCTAACACTTGGAACCTATACCCTCCATCAATGCTAGCTTCTCACATCTAACATCCGTCACTGCTGGCTGTTCACCTCCAACTGCCCAACAGTACTTCCATCAGTCCTGGCGACTAACTTCCAACTGCCCAACACTACTGGCGATTAACTTCCAACAGCGAGTCCGACCAGCCACAGAGTCTCTTACAAAGAAAGCGCAGTCGGAGATCCAATGCAAAGCGCTACACAGCGCTGCCAACACGGAAGCAGCCCACTTACAGATTTTGCGGTGACGTGTTGACATATTGACAATCCTGGACATGTGTCGCATACGCCAAATTCCAGTTCCCACACACCTACTTGATTCTCCAGTATCTCAAAGTTTTATCCATCAGGCTGGACTGTGTCTCGGCCTCCGACATCGTCTGTTCACTTCCTACACAAGAGCAATGACACGGTCACGAATAGTCTGTCGACTATGAGGCATGGTGCACGATTAATGTCATTCGACTGAAAGCGATGTGGTCCAGGTATTTCCCCTTGCTTGTTCACTGTCATTGGCTTTTGTAGAAGGGCAGGTACGCTTAATAGCTAATTCTCACGACAGCCTCAGTCTGTGTAATATCAATGAAAGTATGTAAATAATTTTCACGTATTATGTCGAATAGAAATAGAAAATTTAAGTTTTAGATTCTATGAAGATCATTCTCCAACAGAAGTGGCTCTAACTGAGTTATAGCCAAAGTACCGTCGTCTCTTCTATAGGAAATTAGCTACACATCATCGAAATGCGTTTCGTATAATAAAATAAAGGGCATCATAGACAACAAATTGTTGAACCAGAAGAACCAGAGAAGGTGGTAAATCATTGGAAGCGGTAACGACCGTAAAATACTTAGGAGTTACTATCCGGAGCGATCTGAAGTGGAATGATCACATAAAACAAATAGTGGGAAAAGCAGGCGCCAGGTTGAGATTCATAGGAAGAATCCTAAGAAAATGTGACTCATCGACGAAAGAAGTAGCTTACAAAACGCTTGTTCGTCCGATTCTTGAGTATTGCTCATCAGTATGGGACCCTTACCAGGTTGGATTAATAGAAGAGATAGACATGATCCAGCGAAAAGCAGCGCGATTCGTCATGGGGACATTTAGTCAGCGCGAGAGCGTTACGGAGATGCTGAACAAGCTCCAGTGGCGGACACTTCAAGAAAGGCGTTACGCAATACGGAGAGGTTTATTATCGAAATTACGAGAGAGCACATTCCGGGAAGAGATGGGCAACATATTACTACCGCCCACATATATCTCGCGTAATGATCACAACGAAAAGATCCGAGAAATTAGAGCAAATACGGAGACTTACAAGCAGTCGTTCTTCCCACGCACAATTCGTGAATGGAACAGGGAAGGGGGGATCAGATAGTGGTACAATAAGTACCCTCCGCCACACACCGTAAGGTGGCTCGCGGAGTATAGATGTAGATGGCTGTAAAAAAAATCAGATGGATTCGAACGTGCGACGATTTACATATAAGGCCTGCACGTTGTTTACTCAGCTGCAGTGACCATTTGCGAACTTATATCTATTCATTTAACGTGAGCTATATCTGCAGAATTTATGGTCAGCGACTAAGTATAAGGTCAATGAGTCGGATGCGGCTCTTGCAACTGTGAAATACTTTCCTACATTATAGAAGTGAATATTAAATCTGAACTAATAATGCGAAGATTTTGAACTTGGATAGCTTACAATGAAAATCTTTCTGTTTATTGCAAAGAAAAACAATTGATTTTCTAAAACATTCTCTGCCATTCACTTGAAACAGGTCACGTCGACCAAATCTTGTGGAAGAACTGACAGCGACGTATAACGGAAGGCAGTAAGATCCATTGGCTTTTGGTTTGGCAGTATTCGACTGCCATTTCGAGGCGCAAGTAAATTAAGAAAGGCAGCGCGTTTTTGTTATCAAGTAACGTCTTCATCAATTACTTTAGTTTCAATGTAATCTGCGAATAATTGCTGATGTTTGGTATTAACATGGAAAGGACTCCGTAGACCGGGAAAGAACCTCTTCTTGGGCAACTACTTCTATAATGACCAAAAGGCATTAAATGATCTTCAAGCACATGTGTTCCAGCAACGGTATGAAGAAAATGATAGTAACAATGATGGTAATAATCGAATTATCCGGTAACTTCGCACTTCACAGTGGATTTTCTCGAACTAAGAAATTTGCTCAATTAGTGAATATTTCAAAATAGCTTTACATCGAGGCTATGATGCCTAGAAGAGTCTTTACATCCTGCTGACATGCGAATAGCATAATCTCCACGTCAGAAGATTGCTTCTGATGGCTCTGAGCACTATGGGACTTAACATCTGAGGTCATCAGTCCCCTAGAACTTAAAACCTAAGTAACTTAAGGACATCACTCACGTCCATGCCCGAGGCAGGATTCGAACCTGCGACCGTAGCAGTCGCGCGGTAAGATTGCTTCTACTTAACCATTGAATACACTCGCATTTTTTCCACCGTGACTAATTTTGTAAGCTAAGCACATCATCCGTTACAGCACACTCCTGGGGCTGGGAAATGTGGCCACAATGGTCTGGTGAAACGAACTATCACAGGTGCAATGCTTGGGTTCAGGCATTTACTATTAAGAGGCACAAACATACTTACTTTACCTCTGGCAACCTCAAGAGAAAGACGTTATAATCCAGAATCTGCATTAAACATCACGTTCCTTCATTACCAGTTGGGCAGGGCCGGTTTACGTTGGGAAATGACATAGGGGGAAGTCATGGTAAACAGAAATACTGTCTCCAGTAACCTTACTTACATTAGAAAATTTTATTTTATTTGAATGAAACGATAGCCATTTAAAGGAACAGGGCTCTTATTTTTCCTGTACTTGATTGAACTAGAGACGTTGAAAAATTTGGTGCTGGACTGTGATTCGAATTCGTATCTCATCTTTCGAGGATCTGAATCTCTCGGAACAGTATAGTTCAATCATTTCGTTCCTTTTCCCAAAACTGCAATCTTCTCTAGGTCTCCTCCAAAGGTAAGTATGTGGGTCCGAATCCTGATCCAGTACAAAAATATTCATGATTTCATTTCAAGCCCTGTCACGTGCATACGAAGGTGCATGCTAGTGAAAATTAACGTGCATTTTTAATGTCTGTTCATGTGTTGCCAACAATCGCAATAGGTGTCGTTATTTCTGGTCAAACACACACACATCTTACTGTTGGTGAGAAAGCAAGTGTTACTTAAGCTATGTTCGTGGATGATAAAGAAGGGCGGTAGGTGTGCGGTTCGATTGCCGCTCAGGCACAAAAATTTGTATCCTTATTTTACATTCAAACATCTAGCAGTTGGTAAGAAAAACTGATACGTAACATTTGATTTTACTTAGTTAACAAGCCGATTGCGTCCTGGGTTCGTTTCTTCGTCACAGAACTTCACATCATGCGCTTCATCTTTAAATGCATGAACACTTTGTTCCTTCTGAATGGAGGTATATCACACATCTTTCGTGATTAGTTAACAGGGACGAAAGGGTCTTTACAGGAGTCCCGGTTTATTACAAAACTGTCTTTTTTTTAAGTTTAGATTTGGTTACTGATATTGGCGAAAATTTCTGTAATTCGTGCCTCTTCATGACTAGTCAGCAATATGACATGATTAGGTAAGCTTAGATTAATACTTATTCCATAGATCATGAATACGACATTTCGTAATGATGTAGAACGTGTCATTTTAATGAAAGATTTCTTTACATACCATGATTCAGTTTCTTTGCAACAATTTTTTACTCTCTCTCTCTCTCATTCTTTTTTATTTTTATCTCTCTCCCTCACTCTCTCTCTCTTCTCTCTCTCTCTCTCTCTTCTCTCTCTCTCTCTCTCTCTCTCTCCCTCTCTCTCTCTCACACGCACACATGCACTCACACGCACACAGTCTTTTTTTATTTTTATTTGTTTGTTGTGCTCGACTGTCGGCGAGGTACGAAAGCGTTCGTCAATGATTTTCTTAGTTTTGAGTACACTTACGAAAGATATATAAAAACAACTATGAGAGCTACTGATTTATGAAGCTTAGTTTGCAG
The DNA here is from genome assembly GCF_023864275.1 of Schistocerca cancellata. Taxonomy (NCBI): domain Eukaryota; kingdom Metazoa; phylum Arthropoda; class Insecta; order Orthoptera; family Acrididae; genus Schistocerca; species Schistocerca cancellata. The sequence continues at coordinate 723,510,440 of NC_064626.1, read as the reverse complement.
TCAGTGCTGAGTATTATTAGTAACTACGCACCAGTCCCTAAACCCAGTTACAGAAATGTGAAACGGATGGACTACGTATTCCATGCCGTAGCAGCCGCGTCTTTGAGACGTCAGCTATGGTCACTTCCTAGCCCACTGTAGGATCACACCGGTTCATCTTCTTCCTGCTGGTAATGTAACTGAGATTTGGCAACAAGGCAAGGTATATTTGGCAACTCTGTGATCGACGAGTTACTTCCTGGTGTGCACGGAATTAAGCCTCAAAGTTCACTTGATTTTTTCCTGTCATTTCCATTGAATAATCTGAGTTATTATTAACGCTTGAGCTGTAACAAAAGATTATAAATTTACGGTTTTCTGCCCAGGAAAGTCGTTGCACGTGAAACTCGCATCTAATCTCGTCCTTTAAATAGCGGTTTACGAGTTCTAGCCACTACTGGTCTCGTAAGAGCAGCCTAGATGCATGCCTCTTTCGTAGCTCTGTGGAAACGTGCTAACCTGAAAAAAGCGTCTGTTATGGTTTGCGGTTCCAGTCTTGCTGACTGTAACGTTTTTATCCCTTCTGTGAAAGAGCTACAAGCAGTCAGATCACACATCGATAGTGCAATGGTGAAAAACGTACAATGCTGCACAACAGGTAACGCCTCTTTCCGCTGCTGACAAACAAATTTTAATTTCTAGGAATACATAACTTTATTTATGAAATGACACATTTGCATACCACTTGAGTATGACACAGCATACCAATCAAACACAGATCCACTCGAAATCTAAGTGATTAGTATTTTACTAATTCGTGCCAATAGAGGCACGCTTGTGTACAGATACTCAGTTTTATTGAAACAGACTTTCGTCGTAAGGTTATCGTGGGTAGTTTTATTTCATTTCTTGTAATACAGTGCACAATTTTCGTACGGTTTCTTTTAGTGTTGATAAAACATTAGTTACCATGAGAGAGAAATTAATCATCAACGATATATGCGAATTCTCTGATGTTATCTATAACAGTCTGACAATGCACATGCAGTTTATTGATTACATGCATGTAGAAAACTTGTTCTGAGTTAAAGCTGTCAAACAAGGTTTTATGAAGAATAAAATGCCACTGCCACACGACAGCTAATGTAGAAAATACTTTACTGACGTATTTTGGCACGATGCGCTCTCCCCATACATAATACAAAAGTTTCGAGATGTATCTGCAGCCTGGCCATCTATTAAACCTGAAATGAAGATCGATAACTTCAGCAGAAAGCAGTATGGCGTTTTAAAAAAAAATGTAGCAGTGAATGTACCCAAACTCGCCACGTCTTATCAACAGTGCGCTACGCTTACCGTTACGCTACTAACTGACACACAGCTACAGCGCCTCCAGAACTCAACAACAATTCCTCCAGAACTTGCGCATTGCACAGTACTGTGAGATAATGCATATGGCCGGATTTAGATTTCTGAGAGACAGACATTTACAGCTTTTCTTTTGCACTGCACGACGTTTTTAACAAACAGATAGCGCAATAGAGTAAGTCAAGTCGAAAGGAACACTTCCTGTTTAAATTTCTGCATCCTACACTGTTGGCAGTTCTGTGTAGGTGTCAGTTACGTGATTTTATTACGGTGATTACAAAATAGAGTCGAATGTATGCACTGGGTAGCCGAGGCAGCATGTCCATGGCGATTCGGTCGACCAAGTAAATGAATGTACTGAACATGCTGCAAACCACTACAGGGAGTCTGTGTGTCAGAATTCTCATCCACTGTGGCGCAACATTGTTATGATAGAAAAATGTATAATAGGGAAGAAAATTTGGTGGTCTCTTGGATTGATGCTAGGTTCATATACTTATGGTCTGGGTTCGATTCCAACTTCTGCTGATGATTTTTGATAAGGAGAGACAGATTCTGTTCTCTTCTGGCTACGCCAAGTGAAGAAGGTATAATGGCATTGTGGTCTGACATTCATGTTAAACATGATATTCCTTCTCTACCAAGTAGACGTTAGGCTGAACCACAATAAAGTCAGAAGTCGTGACACGTAGAAACTCCATCAACAGTAACCTTTCTTATATTAATTTATTTCTAGTGACGAAACAAACGCTATGTGGGGTCACAGGACACTTATCCCATCTTTCATTTGAGCTTCTGTATGTCGATAAAATTGGTTCTGATCTGGTAATCAGACCTTAATGCGGACCGCCCGTAACGCCGAATTTGATCCCTTCGTGACAAAGCAGCTCGACTGCAATTTGTTGTTTGTTCAAAACCGCAGATTCCTCAACATCTCCACATATTGCGCGTGAAAGGGTTCGAATCCAGGCCTGGCACTAAAGCTTTCATTATGTATTATGAAGCTCTAGAATGAGAGCTCCTATCTGCTGGTGGGTAATAATTTTGATTTTTAATGTATTTTCATTCGTTGTCAACACTAACGGTATCTGACGTTTTTGAGTCCCAGTGAGATACAGAACTGTTTGTGAAATCATTGTAAATTCAAGGATATTATTCCGAGCTGCTGGTGGAGATAAAATTCGGTAGCTGACGTCTCTTTGTGTGCAGTCAACAACGATATGTGTGGGGCTCGATTCCCAGTCAGCACTGACCTCTTCGTCATATTATTTCTAGTTCAAACATGCTCGCATGTCGCTGCTGGTGTAACAAACCCATTTTTAACGTTCGTTTTCTCTAGAATATAACAGCGATAGGTGCCAGGTTGGAGTCCGGGGAAAGAAAAAATTTATGTTTCGTCTCGTCATTTCAGTTAAAACATCTAGCTACTGCCGAGAAAATCCGATATGTCACAGTTGATTGTGCTTCGATGACAATCCAATTAGGTTCTGGTTTCGAATCCCTGTCCAACACAAAGCTTTACCTCGCGGCATTTCAAGTAAGTTACTTGTGAAGAAGCAATATTTAACATCTCTCGTAGTTCGTTAACAAGGACAATAGATGCTGGGTAGGAATTCGCGTCCGTTAACAATGTTTACGTTATGTAATTTAAAGTTGATATTTGCTAACTGATACTGTCTAAAATCGAGGTATATCACTCTCTGTATGCCTAGTCAGGAATGACTGTTAGTTTCCGTCAGTCACGAAGTCTTTGCTTAGTCTGCATGACCTGGGTTTGAATTCATATGCAGAACGAGACGCTTCGTCGTGTCGTTTGAAGTTCATACATATTCTCAACTAGCTGCTCGTGAATAACTTAGATTTTTAATGTCATTTTGTGTTAAATAATAAGTACGGCATGTTATTTTGAAGAGGAAATCATGAATACGACGAACGTACTACGTGAATTACATATCTGACGTAATAATGAGAGTGGTAACATTTCATGTATGTCATTTATTGTGATAAATGTGAGCTTACAAGTCTGAAGAACCGTCTTATCTGTGATAAGATGTTCCCTGATATTTGTAGTACCTTGCTATTACTTTACATCTTGAGTTATTGCGATGCAGAGTAGTGTTTTCTAGTGGTGACTTGTTGGAACCATTTTCAATAGTCAAACGACTGTACCGAGGGGCGATTAGAGGACCTGCTAGACAGCTGCGCTATGTGACTTGCATTCGAATCAGGCGAAATGCAATTCAGGTGGTTCGGATACTTTCGAGCACGACTGTACATGGCATCACAACACATATGCTGAAATACGTTGTGTAGGGTATTGAATTCATATTGAAAACGCGAGAAGTAATGTTATATGCAATATATTTGACGTTAAATATTGTATCAGTATTATGAGAACGATTTATTATGTACAGTTGTGAGAAACAGAATTATCGACAGGGGCTATGTTTCAGTGAAAGCGCTGCGCTACTGCGGTGGATTGAACTGTCCGCAGAGCCACGTAGCTGGGATGTCGTCAGATTTTTCACTGTCCGCCACAGCAGCTCGCTAGCTTTGGGTGGACATGAGCCGCAATATCAGTACATTTGATCACGATCAGGAAGCGGAGGCTTGAAGCATGGGTCTTTCCATCCGTAGCCAGAGTCACTAACACAAGATGAAACGGGTCAGTAGGGGCTGTTTTATTATTCCCGAATTTCTGTGCATTTCTGCGCACTTGTAACGCTTATTTTCTTGTTGCAAATTAATCTTCTCAGCAGACCAGTAGTCTCTAGAGACGGAATGGCCCGACTTTTTTGTTTATTTATTGATACACCTCCCTTCCAGTTCCTGTGATTTCTTTAAGAAATCATGAATCAGTGAAGACTTGTTTACTTCGAACGTGAATGTTTGCACGGACAACCAGACCAGTATGGATACCGTAGATCCCTTGCCAACCTAACTTTGTGAGCATATTTAGCAAAGAACCAAGTTTGAAAAGTAGGTCAAAGATGTACGTTCGGACAGGATTGTGTTATGCTGCAGTTGCTAAGGGCTAGAGCAGGGCCGGCCAAACGCTGCACAGTGTGCAAACGTGCGGAAGTGCTGCACATGTGCGCACGTGTGTGACAGCGAGCGACAGCGACATCTGTTATTGGACATGTGTCCTAAATGAACGGCGGCGGCTCCACTTCCGTGGTACAAGCAAGAGCGGAACATACGCAGTCTCGTTTGCCCCTAGTAACCGTAACCTTAACAGAGAAGTACTGAGAAATGGCAGGTACTGTGAAAAAGAAAAGGGCAGGAGATCTATGTTCTCAGTCGTTTAAAAATGACTGGGAACTGCAATTCTTTTTTGTAGCCGTTGGTGAAAACTCACAGTGTTTGCTATGCCGCCGAATAATAGGCGGCCAGCGTAAGTTTTCAATTGAAAGACACTACAATACATATCACAAAGACGAGTGTAGTGTACTCAACAGTGAAGAACGGAAAGCAAAATTAAATGTCCTTAAGAAAATGCCTGAGACACATCAACTCGATTATCATTTCTCATGACCAGTGATAAACGTGTTTGGATTTATTCCTTTCATAATTAAAAATTATTGTTTACTAACTGTGCATTAGTGCCTCATTCTGCTCCATGTTACATTATTATCAGGAAAGTTGGTCATTAAACCGATTATTCCAATGTATACTTACATTTAGGGTTTTTTTTTAATGTGTGAAGGGCTACGCTCAGCTGAAGTCGATAAAACGTAACATTCATCTAATTGTCGGTTATTATGCAGATTTCAGACGGAGCTAATGAAAGACATAGCAATAATGGTATTGAAGTAACAGGTGATTATCGAGAGGTCTGCGGTTATCATTCTGTTCAGAGGTCAGCGAGACAGAAATTATGTGGGTGTAACTGAGGGCACCGAGAATTAGTTATAGGAAACCTTGCATTAGTTTAATGTTATTTGAAATCATGAATAAGTGCTCTCTTTCTTAAATACTAGATCAAAAACATTACTCGTATTTACGTGCCGTCAGTCAAGCTGCCTTAATAAAAACCCACGGTTGTTAACTGTATTACTTGTCTTACTGGGTTACACTGTTAACATAAAAGTAGACGTCTCAGTGAGTAGACTGCGACAGTATTTTAAATGTTTAATACGCTAAATACCTTCCCATGGTTGGCTTACTAGCTGTGGGAAGCGCACTAGAATGCGCCGGTACAGAGTATCCCAGCAAGTGGATAAAGCGACATCTGTGCGTAGAAACATCCACTACATGAACGCTGACGGCTGCGGCGTGCACGCTGTGACCCTGAAGTTGCACATGTGCAGGAGCACCGCACGCGTGCAGAATTTCTGGCCGGCCCTGGGCTAAAGGGACCTCTTCATCCCACTACCAGCTTCATAGTGGAACAGTTTTCCGGCCAGTGCTTTGATCCTCCATTTGACTGCATTTGTGTAAGTGGATGGACGTTATCTGCGAGCTGACTAGTTCGATAGTTGAAACAGATATCTGAATGAGTTACTTTGGGTATAGAAATCTTTAATTCATCTTGTTTCACGTTCATTGATATTAGCGAAATGAGTCGAGGTCGCGTATTTCGTTTGTTTTATTATTTTTTGAGCGGGAGAGTAGTTTGGTGGTCACTGCTTTGTTCGAAGTTGAACCATCTTTCTGTATTCACACATTCCATTGCCTGAAGCATTAGGGGGTTATCGTTTATTAAATTCTGCACAGCATTAACTCACGTAGCAATTGGACGATTTTGTGTAAGGTTTAATATTTTTTCAGTGATCACGATATCACATTAACTAAATTATGGTATCTTGCACTGTGAGGTACGTGAAAACCTGTTCCGAGCGAACACCTACAAGTAATCCGAATAATTTTCCAATAATCATTTCTCTTCTGTTTCTTTTACAAAAAATACTGGTGATTATGTGTCTTTGATGTGGCTTCACCTATTACCCACTATATTCGTTCTCTGATTGCCCCTCTAACAAACGAGAGTAGGATAAACCGTTGGTCTCTCTTTTAGATAGTGTGAGTGCGTGGATGAGTGATTTTACTTTTCAGTAGTAAACCTCGATGTCGTTAGCCCGAGGCCGTATGCTTCGAACTTCCTGCTCAATAGTTAACTGTGAGTAGGTGCTTCAGTCTGCGTCATGAATACTGTGCGCTGAATGTATGTCAGGGAACTGTCGGTGGAAATCCTCTATCTTTAGACAAATACTCGTCATTCGTGATAAAAAGAACGTTATTGGATATATAAATGATTTTGCTATTATACATATCGTTACCCATTCCATCCGTCTGTATTTAACCCCGGGATATACTTCCAAGACGTATTTACAGTAACGAATAAAATGAGAAATGTGTATTAGTATAAAGTCTAGCGCGACTTACGAGTAGTTACCTTCCCCGAGGTTGCTTTTATAAGCTTGCTTGTCCTTAGTGCCAAATCCTATTTTTATTTATTCATTGGGTCAAGTTGTGCAGTTAGTCTATGTAACGAATATGTTAATCAATGAATGTGACGTACCATAGGCGCACCTTTTCAATATTTACACGAAAATCAAACCTCTTAGTTCAGAGACCGTGTTCAGTTTATTATTATCCCCTGTAATCGAAGAAAAAATACATACAGCCACCTTTCATGTGGCTACTACGACACGACTTAAAGCTTCACCAAAAGCAGGAACCTTCCAAGGCCTGCGCGTTAGCACTCGACTCGAAGGCTGCCTCTTCGAATCCTGGCGGTGGAAGAAATTTTCACAATATGTATTTTGCCGACAAAAAAGGAGAGGTGGCGGCGACAAATTACAGTTCACCAGAGACTGCCCCAATGCACTGAATTAAACTCCTAGCGTCTTTTCAGCATCTCTTGTAACTAGTGTATGTTACGGGGGAGGGATAAGTTGGCAGGACACATTCTGAGGCAACAGAGAAACTAAATTTGAGAAACTAAATTTGGTAATGATCGGAAGTGAGGCGCAGGCTGGGGGACATGAGGGGGGAGGGGGGGGGGGCGATGTAGGGGGACCAAGGTTTGGATAAACGGGTTCAAAAAGGCTGCAGCTTGCAGAACACCTGGATCAGAAAACAAAGTGATTGACAAGTAGTAGTTTACAGGACAGATGGCACAGCAACAACCAATTCGAGGACGAACTTCGTCGTGCCTTCCATTCTGTTCACCCCTGTCATATCGCACTGCTACTTTAGGTTGCAGTTGCCATAGTCAGTTACAAACGACAACCGATAACGTAATAATAAATTGTGATTCGTGTTTGTTGTTTGTTTTGTTTCTCTGGGCAGCGTGTTTATTTTACGCGACAGACTGTTCTAAACTAGTTATCAAAGTGCGCAGAAAGGTGATAAGAGGATTACCGCCCAGCAAAACAAACTCAATACTTTACTTTAACGTGCAGCGTGTGAATATCCAGAATTGGAGCTCCCAGCTGTTGTCTCCGTAATGGTATTTTGAGCGCCTCACACACGTGAAGCGACATCATTCCCTCCCATGACCGACTGTCAAGTACTTCACTGTTAGGATCGAAGTATAGCTATTCAGAGACGAAAACATTTTTCCCAGATATATTACTGGTGACAGCTCCATTATCTCATTTTACGCCTCTCAGTAACGGACAATTAAAAAAGAAGTACTGTTAAACGTACTATTTTAAACTTCTAGAATAATCAACAATAGGGCAGACGAAATCAATAATGAAAGAAATTAGTATTACCTTGATCGTCGTCACACACGTCTTCTTCTTTTTCCCTTGCATTTATCCCTTCTAGTAAGACGTCCGCTTTTTTTTCAGGATTTGGTAAATAAGTTTTAAAAATAATTTTTTGACTTCGTGACCAAATGCCCTCCATTACGTCACACCCGTCTAGCTAACATAAGGGACAAAATCGAATGCTTCATCTGTCTGTGAATCGTGTAAACTTTGTTATGAGCAGTATCGTATTTTAACTGTTTGCTTATCGTACTCTATGAGACGGAATTCGAGGACCAGTGCATAATTTGGCTTGACGGCGAGGGAAACTACAGCCAGGATGGCAGGTTTACCGTATCACCGTCGCGTGGATTCGATCCGAGACTGGCTCCCCACCGCGCGGGGTTGCCGAGCGGTCTCAAGCGCCTTGTCACGGTTCGCGCGGCGCCCTTCGTCGCAGGTTCGAGTCCTCCCTCGAGCATGGGTATGTGTGTTGTCCTTAGTGTAAGTTAGTTTAAGTTATATTGAGTACTGTGTAAGCTTAGGGACCGATGACCTCAGCAGTTTGATCCCATGAAACCTTACCACAAATTTCCAATTTACTGGCTCCCCTGCTACTGTGCTGCGCGTTACGCTGTCCGAGCAACGCTGCCGTGAAACTAACGTAGCTGAGGCAAACAGCACACAGCTCTTGCCTACTCTCAGATAACGGCAACACTTGAGATCAACTGCCCGTCCAGGTCGATGTTGTCTGGGACTGAGAATACACGGTCGTGGTAAAGGAGGAGCAGAACAGTCGACTGTTGTTCTGTCAAAAGAACCATTTGCCTGTAGCACGTCAGGGAAACTACAGAAACCGCAAATCGTAATGATTGGACCAGGATCTGAAACCTGCTTCTGCATAACTTCGGAACTAGTTCCCAACATCAAATGAAACTATACGGTTCGAGAGACCTTTTCAAGCCTCATATATGATGTATAAATGGAGACTGAAGCGACAAATGAAAATTTGTACTAAGACTGACATTCGAACTCCAGCCTCCCGCTCACTAGGTAGATGCGCTGACCACCACGCCACCCTAGCGCAGATGACCTGCACATCTGCACGGACTACCCTAGCATGCCTCCCTCCTCAGTCCAGTTTCCATTCACACCTCAGCCCGCTTGTTAGTCCCCTAAACGCGAACAGCATTGCAGAGGTTCTCCAGCTGTGTCCCAGTTGAGGAGAGAGGTGTGCTACTGTCGTCCGTGCGGCTGTGCAAAGCCGTCGTGTCAGAGTAGTGTAGCGGTTAGCGTATCTACAACAGACCCAGGTTCGAATCCCGCCCTTAGTAAAAATTTTCATTCGTCGCTTCAAACTTGATATATACATCATAATTCCCAATAGCTTTCCCATATTATACGTCTCGGACAGAATCTGCTCAGTCCCCCGAAGGAAGTTCAGATAAAATTAGCGGCAATAACTACCAGACGACAAATGTCACTTTCTAACTCTGTTGAGGCAGCTGTGGTAGGATGCCAAGTTATTACTGTGTAATTTACGTAATCTCATCAATAAATGTCTCACTCAAAATACTGTTAAATGCTGTACTATTGGTCATAATTTCTTAATGACGAGCAGGTTATTATGAAGATTGTATCGGAAGCCTCAAACGGTGTGTGACAGTGGTAAGACACTGGATCCGCTTCCGGGATAACGTCTTTTCCAATCCAAATCCAGTCATTCAGATTTAGGTCTTCCATAATTTCCTTACAACGCTTAATACAAATGTCGGGTTGGTTCCCAGTTTGTGCTCCATACCTTATGAAGCTGTCGACAGGATTAAAAAAAAAATTCTTTACTTTCTTCTAGTGGAAACGGTTCAAAAGGTGGATTGTGCGAAATATGTTTTTCCTAGATAATTAATTTTTTTGGAAATTTGTGATAAGGTCTTATGGGACCAAACTGCAGAGGTCATCGGTCCCTAGCTTACACACTACTTAATCTAACTTTAACTTACGCTAAGGACGACACACACACCCATGCCCGAGGGAGGACTCGAACCTCCGACGGGGGAAGGATAATTAATTCCGCAAAAAATTACATGTGAGCAATTATTGCTGGTTTTCAGCTCTATGCTCAACAATGAACAGAACAAATTGCTTATCGACTAAAAAGAGTTAACCAGAGCGTGTCTATCCGCCGTGAAACAGCAGCGTAAGAATTTATCAGCGATTGGCGACCCTCTAACCGGTTCGTAATCGGAGGCAGCAAATTTGCAATCGAGACGCATCGCGCTGTACACATTTTAGGAGCTAATAGCCATTTGATGCGCCCGATAGAGCATACATAACAGCAAATAACGCGCCCCGTGGGAAGCGTTATTGACTCCCCGGAAACAACGGCAGAACACGCGACGTCGCTTACAGTTCCATATTCGTCGCTGCTGAGGTTTCGCAACGAGCCGCCGCCGAGCTGTTGCCGTTCTGTTCTTAGTGGGTAACGTCGTCCGGCAGATATATTGGGCTACAAAATGCCGGCGGGCAGTGCAATTCGATTGAACGGATTATATGATGTCCACGTCTAGGCGGCAGTGATTGTCTATACAACGCAGCTGGGATTTCGTCAAATGGCATTAGCGTGGAAACACAGATAAAGTGATGTCACCGTACTTACGCCATACAAAAGAGAAAAACCAGCGTCAATAACTCAAAGCGTAACAATATGTAAAAAGTCGCATTCAGCACAGAATAGACAGAATAGCTTCTTTCGCTGATGCCATTATCCCGCGGTTTCGCAGGGTCGGCATAATTAGTATCGGACTGAGCAAGGTTAATGTTAGGGGATGGCCAGATACTCTTCCTGACGCCACCCCATACTCCCTGGGACGGAATTGGCGTACCCCAGCTGTCTGCGTCTAGGCCGGCCGGTGTGGTCGAGCGGTTCTAGGCGCTACAGCCTGGAACCGCGCGACCGCTACGGTCGCAGGTTCGAAGCCTGCCTCAGGCATGGATGTGCGTGATGTCCTTACGTTAGTTAGGTTTACATAGTTCTAGGGGACTGATGACCTCAGAAGTTGAGTCCCATAGTCCTCAGAGCCATTTGAACCATTTGTCTGCGTCTAGTGTAATCAATGGAATAGTGCGAGAGTGTTCAGATGTCTGCGAATCGTGCAACTGAGTCGGGACGTGGGGACCAGTCTGGTATTCACCTAGGAGGATGTGGAAAACCGCCTAAAAACCACATCCACAACGGCCCTCGTCGTTAATCCACCAGGCGGATTTAGTCCGGGGCCAGCGCCAACACCGACTCAAAGGAAGGCCTCGGCGCTTGTTGGTGGCGTCACGTCAGCTAGGCACGGCGAACGGCAGGTCTGTTGCAGGCAGAAACACCTGGGCGTGCTTATCACTATAAATCTCTTATTTTTGGACAAAATGTTTGGTATTGTTTTGGATTCAGCAGTTTTATTTAGATGAAAGATTTTCTTACTATCGTAAAGCTACAAATGAAGATGATAGTTCTGTATTACTGAATCCTGTCGAAACAAACGAAGATCAGTATGAGAAGATGCTTTGCCCCATTGCAAGCTTCGGAAATTTTACATTCAAGTAACTATATTTACTTGATCCATTTTGTTATCGAAACTTACCCCAACCCCCTTACAATGAACTCGTTTCTTTTATTTATGTATTTATTTTCGTTTGACATCGTCACTGGAAATGTGAACTAATTTACATGTGTAAATGTCCAGCTGTTGCCAGCAATTAGATTACTGTCGTTTTCAACGAAAGGAATTCTAAACAGGAAACAAAATAGCTTCATACATCGAAAATACTGCTGAGCTTAAACTTTTTTAAACATGCGCGTTAGAACTTGCAACTGAAAGGAGAAACTTTATAAGATAAAAAAATTTATGTGATAAAACAAGTATCTCGCTTTTCCCTTTTCTTCTGTCCCCCACCCCCTTCCCCAAAGTGTAAAATCGCAAGATATTTCATTAACATTCAGTGCTCCTCACCCCATAGTCAACCAAGATACCTAAAGAAGAGCACCATTATGTTCACAGTTTCTTGTAAAACCAACCCAGTACAAACGTAACTTTCTCAGACTTACAAATAAGGTAAAGAAGCACGAATTCTGTTGCTGCTGGACCATGAAGTTGTTTTTGTATGTAAATCCTTAAAACAGGTGGAAATTTAAGTTCAGGAGTACACTATTTGTTAAGAAGTGTAATGAATTGCACAATTAATTGATTTCAGAAATTTCTCAGAACAATGTGTGTTGGTCAACTACCGCCAATAGTTTCACATTTTCCTGTGTCAGAGAGGGAGACAGCACCATTATCAGTATGCCTGCAACAGATCTGGCATTCAGCGTGCCTAGCTGACGTGACGTCTCGAACAAGCGCCGAGGCCTTCCTTTGAGTCGGTGTTGTCAGCGCGCCTACCCGAGCAGAGGAAGCAGGGCATTAGCGCTCTCGGCCAATCTGGCGGGTCAGAATAGACAGAATAACAGCAGCAGTTATAGAAGTGACGAAAGGTGACGAAGTGCGGTAGTCAAAATAAAGGGAGTAGTTACTCAACTACTTAATTATAAAATTAATCTGTGTTTGGAAATCGTCGAATCGACGCGGTATTTGTTTTTAGGTTTTTAGATCGCTATAGCCTCGTACAAAATTGAAATGTGGACGATAAGGCCTTCAGACAAGAAGAGAATAGAAACTTTAGAAATGTGGTGCTACAGAAGAACGCTGAAAATTAGATGGATAGATCGAATAACTAATGAGGAGGTACTGAATAGAATTAGGGAAAAAGAAACTTGTGGCACAATTTAACTAAAAGAAGAGAGTGGCAGATAGGACACATCTTGAGGCCTGAAGGAATGGTCAGTTTGGTAATGGAGAGAGATGTGTGTGTGTGAGGGGGGGGGGGGGGTTAAAACTGTTGATGGAGACGAAGGCTGCAATACAGTAAGCAGATTCAACTCCATGTAGGTTGCAGTAGTCATGAGGACATGAAGAGGTCTGTACAGGGTAGACTGACGTGGAGAGCTACATCAAATCACTCCTCCGAAAGGAGACTTAAATTGCACTGCTAAACACAGGCATCTGTGCCGAATGTCGACCACAGCTACGTGATTAAGTCAGAATACTTAACACTGATAACCGTACTACGTTTCTAGCATCTGTAGACTTCGAGAAAGCTTTTGACAATGTTGACTGGAATACTCTCTTTCAAATTCTGGAGGTGACAGGGGTAAAATACAGGGAGCGAAAGGCTATTTATAATTTGTACAGGAAACAGATGGCAGTTATAAGATTCGAAGGGCATGAAAGGGAAGCAGTGGTTGGGAAGGGAGTGAGACAGGGTTGTAGCCTATCCCCGATGTTAATCAAACTGTGTATCGAGCAAGCAGTAAAGTAAACAAAAGAAAAATTCGGAGTAGGTATTAAAATTCATGGAGAAGAAATAAAAACTCTGAGGTTTACTGATGACTTTGTAATTCTGTCAGAGACAGCAAAGGACTTGGAAGAGCAGTTGAACGGAATGGACAGTGTCTTGAAAGGAGGATGTAAGATGAACATCACCCAAGAGGCAAAACGAGGATAATGGAATGTAGTGGAATTACATCGTGTGCTGCTGAGGGAATCAGATTAGGAAATGAGACGCTTAAAGTAGTAAATGAGTTTTTCTATTTGGGGAGCAAAATAACTGATGAGGGTCGAAGTAGAAAGGATATAAAATGTAGACTGGCAATGGCAAGGAAAGCGTTTCTGAAGAAAAGAAATTTGTTAACATCAAGTATAGATTTAAGTGTCAGGAAGTCGTTTCTGAAAGTATTTGTATGGAGTGTAGCCATGTATGGAAGTGAAACGTGGACGATAAATAGTTTAGACAAAAAGAGAATAGAAGCTTCCGAAATGTGGTGCTACAGAAGAATGCTGAAGATTAGTTGGGTAGACCACATCACCAACGAGGAGGTATTGAATAGAATTGGGGAGAAGAGAAATTTGTGGCACAACTTGACAAGAAGGAGGGTTCGTTTGGTAGGGCATATTCTGAGGCATCAAGGGATCACCAGCTTAGTATTGGAGGGCAGCGTGGAGGGTAAAAATCGTAGAGGGAGACCAAGAGATGAATACACTAAGCAGATTCGGAAGGATGTAGGCTGCAGTAGATACTGGGAGATGAAGAAGCTTGTATAGGATGCAGTAGAATAGGGAGCTGCAACATACCAGTCTCTGGACTGAGGACCACAAGAACAACAACCGCACTTGGGAACCCACAGTGCCGAGTTAGAGGATGTGTAAAGTCCTGCATACCTTATGGGACTAGCACTCCTTTCTGCCACTCATTACCTGGCAACCAGTAGATCGATCTCCATACTACACCGAACTGATGAAACTTCCTGAGTGTTCTGCCGTGCACTGTGTGGTGTCGTCCGGAGAGTGAGGTACCAAAGTAAGCTTGGTCCTCGCGACGCAACCACAAGTAAGCATAGTGCCTGACAGAACCAACGGCGAATTAGAAACGGTGGCGTAGACAAGCCCAGAAGATTTTCCACGCGACACCGCGTCGGCTCGCTTACGTCTGAGCAGTGCGACAGTTGCAATAGAGAGAACTGCATAAAAATTTATCGTCATATGTAACCTGTGAGAAGAGACTAGTATCTAGTTCTGTATCAAGTGGTACATTAACATTCTACAACAGTAATAAATACATATCCCTGTGGAATACGTGTTATAGTATCATCTCGGCCCCTCCAGGAGTCAAGCTAAGAACCCACCATTGTACCGGCGTGTGTTGTTTGGTCTGGTACAATACAGCGAGTAATAGACTGTATAGAGAAGACGAACATACGGCGTGTAAACGTAAATGATGGTGTCGGAAGGAATGCACCGTAGGGGAAGAGAGAAAACTGTCGACACGGAAGTAACACGCTGTTTTAGCAGTTCACCACTTCAGCAGGAGCCTGTAATTTGCAACACCGTATTCTCTCAAGGGGAAGGAAATGTTTTGGCATGAGCTTCAGACAGTCCTACACAACCAGCCGAGGTGTATACGGTCCAGATACTGACGTCGTTCTGCAGCTGGCCGCTGCAGGAGTGCTGTTTCTGCACTCTAGAGTGCTGTGTCTAGCGTCAGTGGTAAACTAGATCACTGCACACGACGCTTTCCACAGTTGACTATGTGACGAGGGGCCACCTGCTCTCGTAACACAGCTGACTGGAGCGAGTATCCAGGGCGGTCAGAAACAGCCTGATAAGTTTGTAAGGACGTTTCGGGGTGGGTTGTGCTGAGATATAACTATTAAGAAAAAAAATCGACACTGGCGCTACCTCGAAGTTAATTAGCATTGAAGTTAACCAATCAGGCCGTTGCGCGCTCAATTTCAAGCAGCTTACCACAGACGGTGTCGCCAAACGTTTTTTTCGTTTGGCTTCCTAAACCCGAACAAGAGATTGATACAAAACTTGGACATGGAACGGTAGTAACGATGACACCCGAGCCAAAGGCTGAGGTTAAATATACAGCTGCGTTTGGGCTTCAGTCGCTGATCAACCATGGCTCCTCGAAGAATGCAGCTATGAGGACGCGAATTTCTATTCTCCTGCAGCCCGGAAACAGAAGACGATGCCGTACATCTAGGACCACAGGCGGCAACACAGATACACGGCTGACACCTCGCTGCCATTGTGTTGGTCAATTATTTGGAAAGACGGTAATGGCTTCCTCAACCCTTACACGATTTCGTTCAAGTTCAGTTAAAATTATGAATTTTGTTCGCCATCTGTGCTCTAGAGCGTCTACAATTTGTGTTAATGTAGTTCGATGCTCGAAGCAATAAACCATACTTTCATTAAATCACGGTTGTTATAGGTTGAAAGTTCACGCTTCCCACGCCCGGGTTCCCGGGTTAGATTTCCGGCGGGGTCAGGGAGTTTCTCTGCCTCGTGATGACTGGGTGTTGTGTGATGTCCTTAGGTTAGTTAGGTTTAAGTAGTTCTAAGTTCTAGGGGACTGATGACCATAGATGTTAAGTCCCATAGTGCTCAGAGCCATTTGAACCATTTTTTTTATAGGTTGAGCAACTGTAAGCTCAGCATTTGTTTCCTAATCCATTCGCATCACAGCACTGGGAATCTTCGTACCATAGCGCTGTATCTGTGCACCGCAGAAAATAAGCACACATGGCAGAAAAGCAATTAACCGCTGGAAACGACATACCAAAACTGCGTTACACCGCCTCTAGCCCTCATAATGGCCTTAATTTAACGAAGAGACTTCACAAGTCTGTTCAGATATACCATGTCCATCTGCAGCCACTATTTTTCCTTTTATTTTAATTTGGAGGAAGTGGAGTCCCTCAACGCCCGCACTTGCGTGGCGACCACACAAAAGTTTCTATTGTCATCTTTGCTAAAAGAGGTTAGTCTAATCGAGGAGTCACAGACCATGCTACTGCGATGTTGTCTGTACGTCTGGGTGCGATCTATGGTGTTATTGCCTTCGATACCACCGGAGGCGACACCCGGCGATAGTCGGTAACACGTCGCAAGACTTCCGCGGACGCCGATAGCAGTCGCGTAAGTCAACGCTGTAGTCTATGATGCGCGCCTGCCGGGTCCGGCCTCCAGAGGCTGCCAGAATTCAGTTCAGTCGGTCCTGCGCTGGAGAAGAGGTGCCTACGGCGATACTCCTGGCCACTTGTGTTCCTCTGTTGGCCACTCACGATCAGCCACTAATAAGGTCCCATTGAGGAAATGGAGACAGAAAGCGATTTGAGGGTAACGATTTTAAGGGCAAAGAGAAAAAGTGGTACGGAAACTGCCATGGGAATGAAAAATTTTTCCGATAGTCTGGACGGGCTGTAACGCTGCTGTCGGTTTTGCGCCGGTAGCGACAGTCTATGCGTGGATGTTAAAAAGTGTCAGTAAAGGGTGCGTTAAGCTGTAGCAGACAGCGATGATGTCTGCTGGGCCACTTGCAGCGTGAGGATATCTGTAACGCGCCAAAGACGTCATCAGAGAGGTCACTTTGACTGTAAAATAGGCCGCTCGTTGTGTACAGTCATCTGATGTTTGTTTGCGTTTCGTGTGTTCGGCTTCCCTGTTTTTGCCGGTTAGTAGCCTGTACGAGTGAACTACAGTCACTCACTGATGATGAGATTCTGTATCGTAGCAAATTGGTACGTTTCACACGTTCTCGTAAAGAGTCCCTGTCATTTTCTATGTGATTATAATCTCATGATTTAGCGAGCCAGTCGAGATGTCATAGGATGCCTGAGCCTTTGTCAAACTAGAAACGTACGCCTGCAGACCTCTGAACACTGTTGCTGTATTACTGCAAGACAAGAGTCTCCACATCATTAAGATGTAAAAGAAAGGGCAACACTTCGGCAACCAGAATACTGAAACGAAGGAATGTTGAAGTTCGCGGCAACCTGAATGAGTGGATCCAAGTCAGCTACGAAAAGCACAACCAAAACATCGCCGGCTGGAGTGGCCGAGCGGTTCTAGGCGCTACAGTCTGGAACCGAGCGAGCGCTACTATCGTAGGTTCGAATCCTGCCTCGGCCATGGATGTGCGTGATGTCATTAGGTTAGTTAGGTTTAAGAAGTATTAAGTTCTAGGGGACTGATGAACTCAGAAATTAAGTCCCACAGTGCTCAGAGCCATTCGAACCATTTCTTGAACAACCAAAACATCACAGAATCACCTACGGCCTGAACGACACACTTTGCTCAATGGGGTACAAACGCCCCATTGTGCAGTCGGCGCACTCGAAAATTTCTGTCACTTGGACCTTTTTGGACCACAGAACACGTCTACAGTGAGCTGCTGTCCAGTTTCTGTGTTGTATGGCACACTGAAGACGTAAAGCTGTATGTGGCATTGTGCTCACTGGACTTTTACTAGGTACCCAGGACTAAATGACCATTTAATTCAGTTCCTTTCGCAGCGTCTGGTTGGAAACTGTCTGAAATGGAAAGTGCGGCAGCACTTCCTGTGTACTTTGAAACCGACAGTCATTATCAAGGTGAGACATTACTACCTTGTCCTTGTCAGTTATGATCTTTTTTACAACTGATCTTACGGCGAGCTCTTTTGGCTGCGAGTGGTACACTATTCCATGTACACAGTCCACTTTGACACACCAACAAATCAGGTAGCTTCATGCACAGTGTGGTCGTGGGCACATCCAAACACGATAACTGCAACCTACCATTCTGTCACGTCTCCATTTCTACACTTATCTCATTGCGGTGATTTTATAAAACCGAGTTGCACATTCATATCACTTCACTGCCATGACTTACCTCAGCATTGGAGCGTCAGTTGATCGCCTGGTACTGATTTTATACTTTCGCAGTACTCCGAAGCTACCAATGTGCTATCTATTCAGTTTATTCATCTCCTTTCTAACTTGTTTGGTGATAGTAAGAGGATTAGCTGTTGATGTGAGTCATGGTTTCCGATTTGTGACTCGTTGTGGATGAAACTAATGTTCGAGGAGATTGTTTCTCTGCACCGCGTAGAAAGGCGGAGCACCGAACAGGAGAAATCTGTCATCCCGTACCCTGTGTGAGACGAACTCTCAACAGGATGAAGGTGGGAGTGCGGCTCTGCGAGATAAGACGCTCAGCAGGGCCTCCTCCTGGATGTAGCAGACTTTCTCAACGAGTGTGACGAGGTGACCACCTGCTGTGCAACGCTGCCTGCTGGATGCGCGAGACACACTGAAACGTCTGTTTAACGATAATAACAAGGCCATTTTGGCGGCATTTTCTGGACAAATTGTTTAAGTGGATACCGATAAATAAAATAAGTATTGTGATGTACTAAACCTCTCTTTATCTACTCTGGCTTCGTAAAAGAGCGTAACTAAGTGCTTGGCCGATTTTTAAAGTTTGTTGCCTGGAAAATTTCAGACACGGTCCACGTCTTGGACCACAGACCTCGCAAAATACCCAGGCCAACATGGCCGCTGTCCTTACATACTCTCTATCTGTCGTTGCAAAACCCACAATGTTGCACATACTGTACGTATTACTATAAAAACTACACATCTAAACACTTTAGTTGTCACACGATTGCACATTGATTCCTTTCAACTGTTAAAATAAGTCGGAGTGATTGTCTTTTTATTTGTAAAACTAGTATAAAATCTGTCATTATTGGGACATGAACTTTCCTAGGAATAAAAATTACGTTGAACTTATCGCTACTGTAAGTATTACACATGAATTGAGACCAGAATTTCACCAGCTTTTCCACGAAGACGTTAATGTTTCGCTAGAAGTATTCGGTTTTGTCTTACACTACTGGCCATTAAAATTGCTTCGCCAAGAAGAAATGCAGATGATAAACGGGTATTTATTGGACAAATATATTATACTAGAACTGACATGTGATTACATTTTCACGCAGTTTGGGTGCATAAATCCTGACAAATCAATACCCAGAACAACCACCTCTGACCATAATAACGGCCTTGAAACGCCTGGACATTGAGTCAAAGAGCTTGGATGGAGTGCACAGGTACACCTGCCCATGCAGCTTCAACACGATACCACAGTTACTCAAGAGTAGTGACTGGCGTATTGTGACGAACCAGTTGCTCGGCCACCATTGACCAGACGTTTTCAGTTGGTGAGAGATCTGGAGAATGTGCTGGCCAGGGCAGAAGTCGAACATTTTCTGTATCCAGAAAGGCCCGTACAGGACCTGCAACACGCGGTCGTGCATTATCCTGCTGAAATGTAGGGTTTCGCAGGGATCGAATGAAGGGTAGAGCCACGGGTCGTAACACATCTGAAATGTAACGTCCACTGTTCAAAGAGACGAGTAACCAATGACACCCCATACCATCACGCCGGGTGATACGCCAGTTTGGTGATGACTAATACACGCTTCCAGTGTGCGTTCACCGCGATGTCGCCAAACACGGATGCGACCATCATGATACTATAGAAGAACCTGGATTCATCCGAATAAATGACGTTTTGCCATTCGTGCACCCAGGTTCGTCGTTGAGTACTCCATCGCAGGCGCTCCTGTCTGTGATGCAGCGTCAAGGGTAGCCACAGCCATGGTCTTCGAGCTGATAGTCCGTGCTGCTGCAAACCTCGTCGAACTGTTCGTGCAGATGGCTGTTGTCTTGCAAACATCCTTATCTTTTGACTCGGGGATCGAGACGTGACTGCACGATCCGTTACAGCCATGCGGATAAGATGCCTGTCATCTCGACTGCTAGTGATACGAGGCCGTTGGGATCCATCACGGCGTTCCGTATTACCCTCCTGAATCCACCGATTCCGTATTCTGCTAACAGTCATTGGATGTCGACCAACGCGAGCAGCAATGTCGCGATAAGATAAACCGCAATCGCGATAGGCTACAATGCGACCTTTATCAAAGTCGGAAACGTGATGGTACGCATTTCTCCTCCTTACACGAGGCAACACAATAACGTTTCACCAGGAAACGCCGGTCAACTGCTGTTTGTGTACGAGAAATCGTTTGGAAACTTTCCTCATGTCAGCACGTTGTAGATGTCGCCACCGGTGCCAACCTTGTGTGAATGCTCTGAAAAGCTAATCGTTTGCACATCACAGCATCTTATTCCTGTCGGTTAAATTTCGCGTCTGTAGCACGTCATCTTCGTGGTGTAGCAATTTTAATGTCCAGTAGTGTATTTGTGTCTTATTTAGTGATATGGCCAAAATCAGTATTGTTTGAAATTACCTATTTTAAACCTAATGAGAATTAACTCTCTACAGCCAACTATTTCAATCTTTATTTAATATTGCCTCTACCCTTATTGTTTTCCCATGTACCTGTCTTTAAGATGAGTTTTTAACCGTCCGAATCTACATTCCGGTTCACAATTCAAATTGTAGTCGTTTGATAGAATCCGGTTTTGCAGTAGTGCTGATCAATCGCTGTTTGTTGAAACGTTTTTCGTTAGATCGGATAAGGCGTGTAGTAGTTATTAATTGTTTAAGATAATAGAGAGTTTCACATTTTTTCGACATTGTTTAAACTATTATTGTCGATGTGTAGACGTACTTCAGTTCCTCGTATCTCTATTTAATGTAGTATCATTGCCTATTCTCTATCTTTATTAATATGGGCTGCACTTACGCGGCGACCGTAAAATGATTTGCGGTGTCTGAGCTTGGCTGCACCCACACGCCGCGCGCGTACTTGCAACGACCACTCGGCTGAAAAAAAAAAAAAAAAAAACATTCACGATAACCCTTCAGATTACCGCCGGCCTGTCTGCCAGCCAGCTTGCTTTTTGGTCCGTGTATTTCGCCAGTAGTAGAAGCTAAGGAGTTGTCGGCTTGTCAAACTGACAACTCCAGACGCTACCCCCTCGCGGGCTTTGCTCGCCTGTCTGTGTTGAGACCCGCGCCGCACCGCGTCGTCTTTCCAACATGCATACTTCTGGTAGCGTCTGTCTATCTGTCATGTCACGAGTATTTGAAACAGTGGAGGGTACGCATTATTCAACTTCTCATTTATGGAATTTCATGAGACGACTCAAGGCGAAGTCTTTCGTAAACGACGAAATAAACTGGAAGTATACTCGTCCAATTTCTGTAATACTGGAAAGGTCTGTTTTTCAGCCAGCGGAGGAAACGTGCAGTGTTACCAACCTAGCGCGCTGAAGAACGCTAGTGTGGCCGATGGTAATAAGGAAATTTCCTCAAGGGTCGGTTACGAGCGCGAGCTGCAGCAGCAGTCGTTGTAGGGAAGCGGCAGTTGGTAAGGGGGCGCCCCTTCCGCCGGCTATTTGCAGTTTCGGCGCCGCGCGGCTGCTGCTTCCGCGTCGCTAAGTGAATCGCGACATTAGACGGCGGTGGCGGCGGCGCGTCCCTCTTCATAATTCGGCTATTACGAGCTCCATCGGTTCCGCCGCCAGCGCCGCCGCCGGCGACAGCCGGAACGAATGGCGGGATGAGTTCTCTCCCCAGTTAAGACGTGTGAGAGCCCCGGCCCCGGGTCCGTTCCGAACTGCGCCCCGTATTTCACGACCAGCACCGGCGCAGTATATTTCCGCGCAGCTGCCGTAAGAAATCTCAACTTCCCCACTAGCTCATAACGTAAGGGCCGGCGGCGCGGAGAGCAAATAGTCCGCGAGAATTGCCGCCGTAATGGAAATCCACTGTCTCACGGAAATACTATTTACACGGAGTCCCGTGGAAAGTATCCTAGGAGAAACGAGAGAAAGCAGAGCCCTATCGTTAACAACATTTTCGTGTAAAACCCGAAATCTGGTAGGTATCTCACATGTCCTAAGCAGAGCTGCACAAGTGCGGTAGACTACCATAGACTATCATAAGTAAGACTAAATTGCGATAGTTTTCCTGGTAGCATTGGTCAGATAAGGTCGTACCCGCATTACCTGTACTGAAGCCGTGATGCATACCTATCGGGCGCTATCACATTTTTTTTTTCTTTACATATGCAATCAGTGTCTGAAAAGTAAGCGGTGAACCTTCTAGAAAGTGAGTGAGGACAGGTAGAGGGCTGTGCAACCTACGGATCATTTTGGTTCTACATAGTTATCCTGCTGACTGTTACTTAAGAATAAACAAGATTTATAGCAGAATTGAAGATGTCAATGTTAAATCAGGTTCTATACCAAAATTGTCGATTTGTATCGTCAAACAGAGGTATGTTGTTGTAAAAATGAAGAAAACAACACATATGTCTCGTATAGCACTACAAAATGCAATTTCCTCAAAAAAGGGCTAAATAAAAAAAACGCAAAAAAATCGAACATCATTTCAATACTTCGTTGAACTTCTTTAAGACATGTTTCTGTTATTCATATACAACTTTCTCATTTATCAAAAGTAATAGGAAACTCTTTACTTTGATCGTAATGATGAACATTCTGTTCAATGCAAAATAACAACATAAACTGTCCTTTCATAAAAAGTTATTGTTTTAGTTACATGAAAGGGCCGAAGTTACGCGATCAACTAATTTTTATTGCATATAAAATGCAATTTGTATTCTCTAAGGATATAAAACATACTAACACTGAATGATGTGCGATTCTAATCATGTCAAAATAATGACAATAATAATAAAGGAAGGAAACAGAAGTCTTGGACACCCAGTATCTCTATTACACATTAATTTTTCTTTCCCTGCCTTGCTACCGGTAATCCTTACTGTTTAATGTGACATACATGTACTCTACCAAAGCTACCACACCGTAATGCGCAATTTTAAAGTACAGGTTGTCCCAAAAAGCAATTTCCAACTTCACAACCTTGTGAACTGATTTTTAGTTAAATTAAAATCATCAACCGACTATAACTAATCTGATGCAGTAAATGAAAACTTTCGATCTTTACTCCGCTCCACACGCACATGTCTCGTGGACGAGCAACGTATAATCTGTAGGCTAAATGCGTCCGTACTCAGCACTTGTCATGAACAAAGACAATGCCATTGTTGATTCTGACTTTTTGATATGTGGAAATTACTTCAGGCATGCCCCAGGGTCGGGGGGGGGGGGAGGAGGATATTATGGGACTATTGGTGGTTTGTGTATTCATAATATAGTAAACACTATTGATAGTAGCCTCAAACAAAATACTGATGATAAAGTTGTCTACAATGAAGTACCATCTGAGAAAAGCCATATAAATATCTAGTCGAATCGCGATAAGATTTCAAAGCGGTGAAAATATTGGCAATTTGTTTTAAATGTTCAGATAAGTAAAACTGGGCTCTCCCCGTCGAACATTCGCGTTCTCCCGTGGGCGTGGGTATGTGTCTTGGTTGCCCGTAGAGTAAGTTAGCTTAAGTTAGATTAATTAGTGTGTAAGGCTAGGGACTGATGACCTCAGCAGTTTGGTCACATAGGAACTTGTCACCACCTACCACCCATATGAAAAACTGTGCCATTCACAAAATACCCAGTTGTTGTTGTGGTCTTCAGTCCAGAGACTGGTTTGACGCAGCTCTCCACGCTACTCTATCCTGTGCAAGCTGTTTCATCTACCAGTACCTACTGCAACCTACATCCTTCTGAATCTGTTTAGTGTATTCTTCTCTTGGTCTCCCTCTACGATTTTTACCCTCCGCGCTGCCCTCAAATACTAAATTGGTGATCCATTGGTGCCTCAGAATATGTCCTAGCGACCGATCCCTTCTTCTAGTCACGTTGTGTCACAAATTTCTCTTCTCTCCAATTCGATTCAATACCTCCTCATTAGTTATGTGATCTACCCATCTAATCTTCAGCATTCTTCTGTTGTATCACATTTCGAAAGCATCTATTCTCTTTTTGTCTAAACTATTTATCGTCCACGTTTCACTTCCATACATGGCTACACTCCATACAAATACTTTCAGAAACGACTTCCTGATACTTAAATCTATACTTGATGTTAACAAATTTCTTGTCTTCAGAAACGCTTTCCTTGCTATATTATATCCTTTCTACTTCGACCCTCATCAGTTATTTTGCTCCCCAAATAGAAAAACTCATTTAGTACTTTAAGCGTCTCATTTCCTAATCTGATTCCCTCGGCATCACCCGATTTAATTCCACTACATTCCATTATCCTCGTTTTGCCTCTTGGGTGATGTTCATCTTACATCCTCCTTTCAAGACACTGTCCATTCCGTTCAACTGCTCTTCCAAGTCCTTTGCTGTCTCTGACAGAATTACAATGTCATCAGTAAACCTCAGAGTTATTATTTCTTCTCCATGGATTTTAATACCTACTCCGAATTTTTCTTTTGTTTCCTTTTCTGCTTGCTCAATATACAGATTGAATAACATCGGGGATAGGCTACAACCCTGTCTCTCTCCCTTCCCAACCACTGCTTCCCTTTCATGCCCTCGACTCTTATAACTGCCATCTGGTTTCTGTACAAATTGTAAATAGCCTTTCGCTCCCTGTATTTTACCCCTGCCACCTTCAGAATTTGAAAGATAGTATTCCAGTCAACTTTGTCAAAAACTTTCTCTAAGTCTACAAATGCTAGAAATGTAGGTTTGCCTTTTCTTAATCTATTTTCTAAGATAAATCGTAGGGTCAGTATTGCCTCACGTGTTCCTACATTTCTACGGAATCCAAGCATTTCTTCCCCAAAGTCGGCTTCTACCAGTTTTTCCATTCGTCTATAAAGAATTCGTGTTAGTATTTTGCACCCGTGATTTATTAAACTGATAGTTCGGTAATTTTCACATCTGTCAACACCTGCTTTCTTTGGGATTGGAATTATTATATTCTTCTTGAAGTCTGAGGGTATTTCACCTGTCTCATACATCTTGCTCACCAGATGGTATAGTTTTGTCAGGCCTGGCTCTCCCAAGGCTATCAGTAGTTCTAATGGAATGTTGTCTACTTCCGGGGCCTTGTTTCGACTTACGTCTTTCAGTGCTCTGTCAAGCTCTTCACACAGTATCATATCTCCCATTTCATGTTCATCTACATCGTCTTCTATTTCCATAATATTGTTCTCAAGAACATCTCCCTTGTATAGACCCTCCATATACTCCTTCCACCTTTCTGCTTTCCCTTCTTCGCTTAGAACTGGGTTTCCATCTGTGCTCTTGATATTCATGCAAGTGGTTCTCTTTTCTCCAAAGGCCTCTTTAATTTTCCTGTAGGCAGTATCTATCTTATAGATATATACGCCTCTAAATCCCTGGTGATATATGCCTCTAAATCCTTATATTTGTCCTATAAGCATCCCTGCTTAGCCATTTTGCACTTCCTGTCGATCTCATTTTTGAGACGTTTGTATTCCTTTTTGTCTGCTTCATTTACTGCATTTTTGTATTTTCTCATTTCATCAGTTAAACTCAGTATTTCTTCTGTTACCCAAGGATGTCTATTAGCCCTCGGATTTTTAGCTACTAGATCCTCTGCTGCCTTCATTATTTCATTTCCAAAAGCTACCCATTCTTCTTCTACTGTATTTCTTTCCCCCATTCCTCTCAATTTTTCCCTTATGCTGTCCCTGAAACTCTGTAAAACCTCTGGTTCTGTCAGTTTATCGTGGTCCCATTTCCTTAAATTCCCACCTTTTTGCAGTTTCTTTAGTTTTAATCTACAGTTTGTAACCAATATATCGTGGTCAGAGTCCACATCTGCCCCTGCAAATGTCTTACAATTTAAAACCTGGTTCCTAAATCTCTGTCTTACCATTATATAATCTATCTGAAATCTGTCAGTATCTCCAGGTTTCTTCCATGTATACAACCTTCTTTTATGATTCTTGAACCAAGTGTTAGCTATGATTATGTTATGCTCTGTGCAAAATTCTAGCAGGCGGCTTCCTCTTTCATTCCTTACCCCATTCTATATTCACCTACTACGTTCCCTTCTCTTCCTTTTCCTACTATCGAATTCCAGTCACCCGTGATTATTAAATTTTCGTCTCCCTTCATTATCTGAGTAATTTCTTTTATCTCATCATACATTTCATTAATCTCTTCGTCATCTGCGGAGCTAGTCGTCATATAAACTTGTACTACTTGTACTATTGGCCACAATAATGCGTTCACTATGCTGTTTGTAGTAGCTTACCCGCATTCCTATTTTTTTAATCCATTATTAAACCTACTCCTGCATTACCCATATTTGATTTTGTATTTATAACCCTGTATTCACCTGACCAGAAGTCTTGTTCCTCCTGCCACCGAACTTCATTAATTCCCACTATATCTAACTTTAACCTATCCATTTCCTTTTTTAAATTTTCTAACCTACCTGCCCGATTGAGGGATCTGACATTCCACGCTCCGATCCGTAGAACGCCAGTTTTCTTTCTCCTGATGACAACGTCCTCCTGAGTAGTCCCCGCCCGGAGATCCGAATGGGGGACTATTTTACCTCCGGAATATTTTACCCATGAGGACACCATCATCATTTAACCATACAGTAAATACCCAGAAGGAATAAATATTCGATGGTTACAACAACAATGAGCCCCAAATGGCAATATCTTTGCGTATGGGCGCAGTAATAGATGGGGCAAGTAGTAGACTTTGATCACTAGCAGCGTAGTGGGAAAATGTACTGTCTACAAAAAGAGTGCTTACAAACAACTTGTGCGCCTTATATTAGACTATTGCTCAAATGCAAGGGACATTTACCCAGTACATAGGATTACAATGTGATGCTAAACGTATGAAGCCATGAACCATGGACACTGATAGGTGAGGTAGCTTGCGTGCCTCAAAGATACAGATAGCCACTGCATAGGGGGAACCACAATGGGGGGTTATCTGTGGAGAGATCAGACTAACCACTGGTTCCTGAAAAGAGGCAGCAGCCTTTTTGGTAGTTGCAGTGGCAAAAATCTATATGACTGACTAATTTGGTCTTGTAACACTAGTCAACACCGCCACGGTTGTGCTGGTACTGCGAACACAGGGGCAGACAGCTGTTTGACATAACGATTATGGTACTCTCCTGAGAAAAGTGTTATGGGGATAAAATAGTGCCGCGCTCAGATACCTGAGGGGCAACTATTCAGGATAATTTCGTCATCGGGAAAAATAAAACTGGCATCCTACAGGTCGAAGAGTGGAATGTTAGATCCCTTAACCGAACAGATAGGTTAAAGAATTAAAAAAAGGGAAATGGGTAGGATGAAGTAAGGTATATAGTGGGAATTAGTGAAGTTCAATGATAGGAAGTACAAGACTTCCAATCAGTGGAGTGCAGGGTTATAAATATAAAATCAATGTAAGACTAGATCTAATAACGAATAATAAAGCAGAAATGTGGGTAAGATTCATTGAACAGCATAATGAACAATTTATGATCGCCATGTTAGAGAAGAAGCGAACACACACCACAATAGTAGAAGTTTTTAAGCCAACTAGCTACCCAGAGAATGAATGAATGTACGATAAGATTAAAGAACTTATTCAGATAGTTAAAGAATACAAAACTTTTATAGGGTGATGGGAGACTGGAATTCTGTAGTAGGTAAAGGAAGAGAAGGTAAATTAATAGGACATGGACGGGGGTAAAGGAATGAAAGAAGAAGCCTCCTGATAGAACTTCTCACAGGAAAAACTGTAAGGTTTGAAACTGGTTATATATAGAAAGGCAATGACATCGAAATTTTCCAGGACTCTGACCATATATTTTCGCTATGAACTGCAGGTGAGAACTAAAGAAAATGCAAAAAGGAAGGAACTGTAGAAAATTAAAGCGACGGGATCTAGATAAACTGAAAGAACCACAGGTTATCGAGAGTTTCAGACTAAGACTTAGGCAACGTTGTACTGAAACAGGGAAAAGCATTACAACAGAAGACGAACGGTTAGCTTTGACAGATGAAATAATGAAAGCAACAGATGATCAAACAGAGAAAAAGACAAGGCACCTTGGAAGCTCTTGGATAACTTTAATTGTCGAAATGAGAAAATGTGAAAAATTCATCAAAAGAAGCACATGAATGGAAATATATAAATCTAAAAATAAGATTATCAGAAACCACAAAATGGCTAAGCAGGAGAGGCTAGAAGACAAACGCAAGGCTGTAGAAGCATGCATGATAGGGGAATGATAGGTGTCGCCTGTAGTTAATGAAGAAAAGAGGAGGAATCAAGAACTCAGATGGCAAGCCGGTACATGAATAGTGGAAAAAATATATAGAAGGGCTGTGCAACGAAATGAACTTGAAAATATCAATGTAGACAGGAAAAAAATGGTTCAAATGGCTCTGAGCACTATGGGACTTAACTTCTGAGGTCATCTGTCCCCTAGAACTTAGAACTACTTAAACCTAACTAACGTAAGGACATCACACACATCCATGCCCGAGGCAGGATTCGAACCTGCAACCGTAGCGGTCGCACGGTTCCAGACTGTAGCGCCTAGAACCGCTCGGCCACTCCGGCCGGCTATAGACAGGAAAGAGGAGGTAAATGAAGATGAGTCGGGAGATATGATACTACGAGAAGAATTTGGGAATAGAAACACGTAAGTGGAAACGAAGTCCACGGGGAAGGCGGAATTAGTTCAGAATTATTGAGAGGACGAATCACGACAAAATTATTCCACCTGGTGTGCGAGATACATATAACAACCGAAATAAACTCAGACTTCAAGGATAATGTCACAATTCCAATTCCAAAGAAGATAGGTGCTGACAGGTAAGAAGATCTACCGAACAGTCAGTTTTATAAGTCATCGTGACAAAATAGTGGCTGGCATTATTTACAGAAGAATGGAAAAACTAGTATAAGCTGACATCGGTCAAGATCATTTTGTGTTCCGGAGAAATGTAGGATGACACGAAGCAGTACTTTCTTGCGACTTATCCTAAAAGATTGATTGAAGTAAGTTAGACCTACGTTTATAGCATTTTTATATTTAGAGAAAGCTATTGACAATGTTGACGGGACTATGTTCTTCGAAATTTTGAAGTTATCAGAAATAAAATACAGGGAGTGAAAAGTTATCTAGAACTTGTACAGAAACCAGACTGCACTGTTACGGATAGAAGGATATGAAAGGTAAGCAGTAGTTGAGAAAATAGTGAGACAGATGTTTAACCTCTCCTATGTTATTTAATCTGCACATTGAGCAAGCAGTATAGGAAACCAAGGACAAATTTGAGAAGAGATTCTGAGTTCAGGAAAAAGATATAAAAGCTTTGAGGTTTTGCCGATGTTATTGTAATTTTGTCAGGGGCGGCTAAGTACTTGGAAGAGCAGCTGGACGGAATAGATAACGTCTTGAAAAGAAGTTGTAAGATTAACATCAACAAAATCGAAACGAGAAGAAAGTAGATGATTTGAACCATGGTGATGCAGAAGAATACTGAAGATTAGATGGGTAAATCGAATTACAAATGACGAGGTACTGAGTCGTCAAATCAGTCTTCGTACTGAATACCACAACAACAATAACATTTAAGGGAATTTGCCAACCATTGCACCTCTTTGACATCTTGTCAAAAATAACTGCGTATTTCCACAATCATCCTTTCAGATGGTACTGCGTTATAGATAACATCATCTTCAAAAAGACTGAGGCTATTATTAATATTGTCCGACAGATAAATGACATGCAAATAAACGGCAACGGTACCAACCCGACTTCCAGGAGCAAGCCCCAGATTATCTCTACATTGTCAATGGCTATCGATCTAAGTCAACATGCAGCGTTTTCTCTACTGAGAAATCCTCGTATGATCTTACTTTTGTTAACTAGTATGGTGTGGTACTTTGCTTAATGATTTTTAAAAAGTCAAGACATATTGCATCCAATTGATTGCGTGACCCATACTTTCAGAATATCATTCGACAACATGGCAAGTTGCGTTTCGCATTACCGAAATTTCCGGAATATATTCTGGTTGGCAAGGAGGAAGTCGTTGTGTTTCAGGGACCTCATTATGTCTGAGCTCGAAATAAGTTTTGAGATTTCATGCCTATTTTCTTCTCTGAACTGCGCGCTCTGGAAGAAGTGTCTTATAATATTGGGGACGGCCAATTTTACATCCTTTCTAACAAAGTATTCTTCTGTCTAACACATCGTGTTTAATTGATGTGAAGACCTACGTAAGAAACGATTTACTTGCAAACACAATACAGCAATGAATGAACATAGAAATCATTTTGAAAACTCTGAGGTTATTTCTGTGCATTAACTGAGCAGCCATTATCATAGAGACCAGGGAATATGAATCATTAATGGAAGAGTCATTAAGTGGTTAGAGTATCTGTAATTTAAAACTGACCGAGCTGGCGCAGTGGTTAAGCCACTGGACGTGCGCCTGTGTTGACTGTGGTTCAAGTCCCCTTCCAAATTTGACCCTTCCGTTTTTTTTCCTAAATCGCCTTGAGGAAATGGCAGGATGTTTCTTTTGAAAAGGTCGCAGCGGATCTCATTCCCCATCTCTCCCAAACCGTAACTAATGTCCAGATTGTCGATGTCGCATTAAACATCGATATTTCTTTTTGTTTTCTTGAAATCCAGCACCTCAGACACATTTGTTATAACTGCACAGGAGCTGTGGCAGAGACTGCCTGTGACACGATGTAGCTTTCTCAGTATGTTGTACGTCTCGCTACTTGCACACGCACACAGAATTGCTTTACTCTTAAAAAGAGATCTGCCTAGTTAGCTGAATCTTCCGTCGCTTCTTGATAGAACAATATTCTAATACTGTAGAACAACAGCAAACTAGCGCTTTCCATTTATTATGATTTGCCTAGTATTATGTCGTCCACATGTGTTTTATTTGGAGTATTAAATTGCTTTCTTCCTTCTCAGAATCTTGCAAAGGAACATTCCTAAGTGTCAATAAAAGATCTTGATGGAACTTGGCGGGTATGTAGAGGGAGAAAAATAGTGCAACACGTATGTTTCTTGTTTGTGCCCATTTTCACTTTTAAGTAGTAAAACACGACCAGAAAGTTACATTGGCATTTTATGTTTAATGGGAATATCTTCGAAACGATGGTAGATAAAAAATGTTTTTCATATAATAGTTTATGTGTAGTTAATGTTCCTGAAAACTATATGATCAACTTTTCTATTAATTTGAAATTTTGGAAAATACCCCACCACCATTAATTAATTTTGAAAAATGAGAACTTTTGTTACAACGTAAATCAAGGAAGTTTTCAAGCCACATAAATCCCTGTGTAATGACGCTGGTTTCGGAAATACTATTTTTGGAAAACAAGCTGGACACAATCTGCTGTCGGTGTTTTTTCAAAATATCTAATTAAAATATGTAAACATTCATTATTATTCTATTTATTATTTTACTTAGTTTTGTTTTATGTTTCAAATTGTTATTTTAAATTGTTTTATATTCAGGTTTTTTTAAATTTTGCTTTTTACTTTACCGTTTTGCATACGTGTCTTTTGTTCATTGAAAATAGTAAGTAACTCATTATTATGATAGAAAATAACTACAACAGTAACATTTTGTAAAGAAATGTTTAAAACATAACTTCTTTATATCATGCACATAAAATTCCTTCACGTAATACCCACGCTGGGGAAGACAATATAAAACAAAATTCAGAAGGATTCCAAATTGTCACAGTATCCTGAGTTCTGTCAGGCCTATTTCAGTACATTGGTAAGCCTTGTCGAAGAGAATTGACTATGTATTAATGATTGCAGATCGTTTCTCATGTGGAGACCGACGTCAAAATCGTTCAACAGAACTAGATTTGAAAGCCTTTATACGAAGTTCTTCCAGCAGCGAAAGCTTTATACATTCCGTGGCTGTACTTGTGCCGTCGAGTCTCTTGGCATCATCAGACTAACCAATTCCTTGTCCTCAGGTGCGATGCTGTAAACGGTTCTTTCACACTCACGACCGTCACAATTTCAGGACAGAGTGCGTGAAAAAATTCTTGACCCATGCTGCGCAGACACCATCGTAAGGGAGTGGACAACGGTTGTGGTGGGGTTTCCTAGCAGACGGGACAGCGCAGTAGGTGAGGTGCAGTTCTACAGCTGAAGCCTTCACACAAATGTCTGTCATCTGGAGCTTGTGAGGTACATCTAGCGAGACTGCAATGTAACAGGTTATGGTTTATTATTAAAAACACAACGGGTTACAGGATTATGCAGAAACTGCAACAGAAGGAGTGATTTTTTTTGCCTGACTGTACACGTTAGACAATTTCAGCTCAGTAAAATTATAATGCAGTTGCAATTATGACAGAATCCTGAAACATCCTACTGCTAAGCAAACAATTCAGGATAAGAATGAAATTTTCACCCTGCAGCGGAGTGTGCACTGATATGAAACTTCCTGGCAAATTAAAACTGTGTGTCGGACCGAGACTCGAACTCGGGACCTTGGCTTTTTGCGAGCAAGTGCTCTTCCAACTGAAGTGGCCGGCCAGAATGGCCGTGCGGTTCTAGGCGCTACACTCTGGAGCCGAGCGACCGCTACGGTCGCAAGTTCGAATCCTGCCTCGGGCATGGATGAGTGTGATGAGCTTAGGTTAGTTAGGTTTAATTAGTTCTAAGTTCTAGGCGACTGATGACCTCAGGAGTTAAGTCGCATAGTGCTCAGAGCCATTTGAACCAACTGAACTATCCAAGAACGACTCACGACCCGTCCTCACAGCTTTACATCTCGCAGTAACTCGTCTCCTACCTTCCAAAATTCCTAGAAGCTCTCCTGCGAAACTTGCAGAATTAACACTAAAACTGCGAAAAGCAAAGGTACCGAGTTCGAGTCTCGGTCTGGCACACAGTTCTAATCTGCCAAGAAGTTTCATATCAGCGCATACTCCGCTGTAGTGTGAAAATTTCGTTCTGGAAATATCCCCCAGACTGTGGCTAAGCCATGTTTCCGCAATATCCTCTCTTCCAAGAGTGCTAATTCTGCAAGTTTTGCTTCTGTGAAGTTTGGAAGGTAGGAGTCGAGGTACTGGCAGAATTAAAGCTGTGACGACGGGTCGTGAGTCGTGCTTGGGTAGCTCAGTTGGCAGTCTGATTTCCGCAGTGCTGCGGCGAGGACGCCCTTTTTACGTCCCGTCCGCGCGGTCGCAATGCCCGTAGTTGTTTACTACTTCGTCGCCGCTAGTTTAACAGTCCATCACTAACGACGCAATGTGGCACATTCATACAGACAAACCACCATCGAGATTAGTTTTCAATCCGATCATGCACGGCTGCGAGCTTTTGAAGTGGAACGTTTTCTACGTGACGACGTTAAAATCGGTCCGCAGCATATAATTTCTATGACAAGCAGTGTTGTCTACGTCATGTTAGTAAGTGACGAGGTGTGCAACAGAATCGTGCGCGCGCTTGCAAACGATCTTAAATTCAAACATTGTGATGGCCATATTGGGGCGGTCTCTATCGATCAGCGGGGCTTGGCCTCCGTACGATACGAGTCTTCGAACTCCCGTTCGAAGTACCACCGGAAGTAGTTACCGCGGCTTTCCAGCCTTACGGCAGAGTGGTCAGCCACATCGCATAAAATGGACTACCTTTACATCGTTTCCGGTTCTTAACGGGGTGCGACAGATCAAAATTGAACTGACAAAACATGTACCATCCTATCTCGTCATCGGCGGATGTAGGGCGATTATTATGTATGACAGACAGTCACGCACTTGCTCCGGTTGTGGCCAAGAAGGACACGTCAGGTCGGATTGTCTCCGACGACGGCTTGCTCAAATCCCGACAGGTGAATCTATGACTCCTTCCTCTCAATTATGCCGGGGTTGCACGGGCGGCCGCCCATTCCTATGCCGACCACATCCTTCCGACAGCCGCCGCCGATAGCGAGACCACGATGGATTCTGCAGTACCGTATCCAGCCACTACAACGGCGGCCCCTCCTGAGGACAATCACCGGCAACCTTGCCAGAAAGCACGGATGACAGGATGGACTTTGACCCACGAGTTGTGCCGGCAGCGGCTTTTCTTCCAGACACCGGAGCAGCTGAAGAGATCAACCAACATTTGGATACTGAAACAAACGTCCGTAAACAGCGTTCCCCGTGGAAACACAAGAGACGGCGGCGTGCTCCATCGGACGAGTGTTTGCAGCGAACGTCTGACATGGACTGTGGACAATCCGACGACGGTACTGGCGGTACAGAGGCCACAGTAACATCCCATCCGACAGATCGCCATGGTGACGGTTTCAGTCCCTCCGACACCCACAGAACAGCAGGATCATACACAGACAGGCGTTGCTGATTACCAGCCAGTAGCGCTGAAGGAGTTTACGCCGAGTACCGCAGCAGCCACCAACAGCCTCCAACAGCCGATGGTACAGCATGGCGACTGGGCAGACGACGGTGAGGAAAACTCCATGCCCATCGTGTCGGACGACACGCGTCGAATTCACCCCACCAGTGTTGATCCTTTTCCACCATCAGTGACAGCGATGAGACAGCGTCACGTGCACACATCCCTTACAAGTGTGTTGATGGCCAACACGGGTGCTATGGATACACCTTAAACTTATTGTGTTGCGAATATAAACAACAAAACTATACGGACGCCCACTAAGTTATCCTTGCTTCACGTTATGTTGAACTCTGCTTCCATCGATATAGCCCTTCTCCAGGAGGCGTACCGAGCGAGGTGGCGCAGTGGTTAGCACACTGGACTCGCATTCGCGAGGACGACGGTTCAATCCCGTCTCCGGCCATCTTGATTTAGGTTTTCCGTGATTTCCCTAAATCGTTTCAGGCAAATGCCGGGATGGTTCCTTTGAAAGGGCACGGCCGATTTCCTTCCCAATCCTTCCCTAACCCGAGCTTGCGCTCCGTCTCTAATGACCTCGTTGTCGACGAGACGTTAAACACTAACCACCACCACCATCCAGGAGGCGTACGTCGACGACTTCCCAGGCATGTAAGGTTATGACGCGTGTGTCTCCTCCAGCTTCCCCCATAGGCAGCAGAGTCTCTGTACTTCTTCGGGAAGCGATAGTAGCGTACGATATCCTGCTTCTGCCTGGTGTGAGAAGAATGGCACTCACAGTACTGGGTGTCCGTCTTATCAATATCTACGCACCTTCCGGGACGGACAAACGTCGCGAATGTTCACAATTCTTTGCGGAAGACGTTTATCCGCTCTTCTCAGGACGCTATGACCATCTGGTGTTTGGAGGTACCCAGAGAACCAACTCCCACGACATAATTCGTGCCCGGAACTCGTGACCCTAATCCGAGACCTGCAGATGGTGAACACTTTGGAACATCTTCACCGCCACCGAGCGGGATTCACACACTTCACGAGTCACTCTTCCAGTCGCATCGACCGGATTTATGTCTCACGCTTTCTTACCTCTGGGACACAGGATGCGGAACTGTGGCCAGCAGCTTTCTCGGAAAACTCAGCTTTAATCTGTGCCATCACCATACGGCGACAAGTGTGGAGAAGCTGCAGCACGTGTAAATTAAACGTCGCTCACCTTTCGTACCCCGATTACCGCCAATCCATTGAGGATACCTGGCAATCGTGTGAAAATCGTCTCCGTATATATCCCACAACGATCCGCTGGTGGTTGGACTGCGCCAAACGGGCACTGAGGCGACCGTTGATAACCTACGGTCGTGACCACGCTGCTTGGCGTTGGCATACTTTCGATTTTTACTTCAGGATACTGCAAGACTGCAATGCTATGGCGCCGTCTCCGGAACGACAAACGGCGGTCCACCGTGTTAAGGCTCAGATCATCGCTAATATGCGACGCCACCTAGAGGGGATGGTCATCCGCTCGAGGATAGGATAGCGAGCGAACGCCAGTCTACGTTCTACGTACTTGGTGAACGCAAACGACGCTAAAGAATGCTGATACGCTTCTCGACACGGAGGACTTTCGACGCCTCACCCTGCAACAAGACATAAGCACAACGTACTACGATCATTATTTCCGGCTTTATTCAGCTCGGACTCCTGATCCGACAGCAGTGGAGGACGTCTCTCAGGCGATTTATGGCACCATCACTTTGGTAATGGAAGAAATGGCGGAGGAAGAAGTGATCGACGCCATTATAAAAATGGTTCAAATGGATCTGAGCACTATGGGACTCAACTGCTGTGGTCATAAGTCCCCTAGAACTTAGAACTACTTAAACCTAACTAACCTAAGGACATCACACACATCCATGCCCGAGGCAGGATTCGAACCTGCGACCGTAGCGGTCGTGACGCCATTATAAAAGAAGCTGTAAACAACTCTCAGAATCCTGATGACCTCCCCTCGGAATTTTACCGGACTTTTCAATATTTACTAGCCACCTGATGGACGGACATCTGTCGCGAACTACTATCTAGGGAAGTGCCGCTCCCAGCGGCTCTTGTAGAAGGGATGATTATTCCTATTCACAAAGCGTCCGGTCGCTCACAGATGCAGGACTACCGCCCACTGACGCTATTAAATTGCGACTTTAAGATCATTTCTCGACTGCTGGCAGCGCGGATACACCAGGCGTTACAACACGTCATCTCACTCGATGAAATGTCATTAGGAGGTGACTCAGTGAATATCGTGACTTGATCTCACTGGCGAGGGCATGTCGTCTGAAGGGTGCGCTGGCGGCAATCGATTTTAGTCAAGCTTTCGATCGCATGGACCACGACTATTTGGAAGCGGTCCTCCAACATATACGATACCCACAACCATTTGTCACTGTCGTCATGCGACTACTCCGTGGCGCGACATCCAAGGTGATCGTCAACGACTGACCTACGCAGCCCCTCACCATGTTCGATCGATACGCCAAGCCTGCCCTCTGTCCACTTTACATTACGCTTTGGGAATGGAACCACTCCTAAGCGGCCTGCGCCAGCGACTAACGGGTATGACGCTACGAGGTACCACTTTCCGTTGTAAGGCATACGCTGACGACCTGGGGATTGTCATCTGCAACGGCGACGACACCGCCAACGCACTGAATTGGATAACTACATATAGCATGACCACTGGTAATCGTATAGACGTCACAAAATCAGTGGCGATGAACATCGGGATCGGAATGCCTGAGGACAGCGTCATCTCCTTACAGCTCAGAGATACTTTGAAATGTCTCGGCATTGATTTCACAGACGATATA
This sequence comes from Schistocerca cancellata, assembly GCF_023864275.1. Lineage (NCBI taxonomy): Eukaryota > Metazoa > Arthropoda > Insecta > Orthoptera > Acrididae > Schistocerca > Schistocerca cancellata. Next base: position 723,472,844 of record NC_064626.1, on the reverse strand, counting down.
CGACGAACCGCAGCTCACATCTTTCGACGACTCTTATGAAATGTTCGGACTGGGATAGCCTACGAGCACTGGACATCGTCCAACGGACCAAGTGTGCCAACACACATTTAGCGTCACGCATTCCACACATCGCCCAGATGTTACCGATACCGGTGATTTTAGCTCGCCGTATACCGGCGGCTTTTGAGTCATTCGTGAGTTCGGGAATGCTATTCAAGATCAAATATGAGACACTCACACTTCCAACGGATCGGAGAGGGTTTTGCCTTTATTACGTTCATGACAGAGTAGTCGCCCCGTTTGTGAGCACGTTAGTCAAACTATGGCATTGCCGTCCGGGCAGTCTGACGAATTTGTTATTAGAAGAACTGGCGCCGCCCTCCCTCTCGCCACCTGTGCCGATACACCACGTCCCCTCCTCGCTCTTCTACGTCGGTGTCTTTTACCTCGAACTCAGTTACGTTCGACTTACCTTACCAGCGACTCGACTGGCGACGGCAAGGACGGTTTATCGTGTCCTGCAGCGCGGACGACCCGATAACGTCGTGGAGGGGAAGCACCCGAACGTCAACTGGCGAGTAGTGTGGAGGACAATGCACCTCGTAACACTGGACACTGTCGTCACGGCGATGTGGTTTATCACTGTCAACGGTAAGCAGGTGAGCGGATTAAGGCTACATGCGATCCATATGGTGGAATCATCTATGTGCACGAGCTGTGGCGTTCAAGACAACGATGAACACCGTCATAGTTGTGGCGAGTCTATGGCAATGTGTCACTTAGTGAAGCAAATGTCAGCATACTTCCTTCGAGTGACGCCGAATCATATCGAACCCAAGCCTATATTATTCCCGGACGAGACGCATTACCCACGCAAGAAAGTAAATGCCGTGACGCGGCTTCGTGGACATGTAGTGCCTTATTTGTTTCAAGACGGCACTAATGACACTTTTGGAACTATTTGCACTAACGACATTGCAAGATCGTCCGTAACCCAAAGTATCGACAATATTTTTCCAATTATTTGTGGAGTGCGTTCCACAACCCTCCACGCAGCTAGATCATCACGGGTAAGAAAGCTAAAATTACAAGACAATGATAGAACACTACACGGTACAACATGGGATCTACCTTTGTCATTGCGAGAAGTCTTACTTGGATGATAAAGCAGATGGAGAGTTTTGTCATGACCCCTCGTACTGTGTAGCACTATTTGCCCCCTTTCCTCTTTTTGTTCCCAGTGCGAAAGGTTCTCGCTGTTTTTGTTTCCCGTCCGGTACAAGATGTAATACCGGTTAATGGTGGTACGGATTCCACCCTTAGGTTTTATTTAATGGCTTCCTTAGCCTAACACTTTGCTCTCTTGCTTTTTGCCCATTGCTGCACCTATAAGTATGTTTCCAGTTATGTGCGTCCCAGATTCGACACAACGAGTGCACTTATTAGTTTCAGTTACTTACTGCTTTAAATAAGCAAATTAATTAATTAAATAAAATAACATAAAAGCAATAAAACCGTTGCATCACTTGTACCACATCCCCAGGAATGGGAGGGAGGAGACATCGTGGCTAGGCCTCGGGTTGCAACCCCTGGCCACCTTGCCTCCGCCACCCCACGACCTGATCCATTTTCCATAAAAAAGGTAACGCACAATTAAATAAAAAAAACGTAGGTAGAGCACTTACCAGCGAAAGGCAAAGGTCCCGAGTTCGAGTCTCGGTCAGGCACACATCTTTAATCTGCCAGGAAGTTTCAATTCAGGACGAGTCAGGTAAATAGCTTACGAGAAGCTCACGCTTAGTACAAAAACAAATGTAATTTTTTCATTTATGTTGTTGTAACTCTCACATCGCCAGCTATCAATAGCCCTTAAAATAATTCCATTATTTCATCGAAGAAAAAAAAAAAAAAAACATACGTTCCTCTACACAGCAGTAGAAAAGAAATTTTTGCATGTTAACTAAATGACAAAATACTCTCCATTTTGTGTGCTATCATATGCCAAAAACTCATTTCGATGACTCGAACCGTCTACGAGATGGGGGATGTTGTGAATGTTTCACTTTCACTCTTATCATTTGCGGGAGCAAGCAGAAGTCAATGCAGTACATACAATTCATTTTATAGAGATTGGAGATAGGACAGATCTTTTCTCCAGTTTAAAGGAAAATTCAATACGTTAGCTACGTTTCATAAACAACATTGTATGACCTAATACACGCTAAAGGCGAACTCATAGCGTTTCCGTTCCAAATTATTCTGCACCCGCGAAAGGCAATGTCACAATAACTATGACCATTAAAGATATATGTCATATATATAGATAGTGAAGATGATGAATGAGGCTGCGAGATGTGTGAAGATAATACTTGTAATCTATTAGTTTCTTTAAAATCGTTTGAGGAAGACTGCAAAGCAGCTAGGGTGTGTATCCTTCCATTCCCCAAGCTTAATATCCATGAGAGATGAAGTGCACAGCTTAGCAGGCGACAGAAAACTAAGGTGGCCGCCCAACATTGAGAACGAGAATGCGTTTCTGTGGAGGGTCCAAATTATCTTGCGTGAGTTCTAATAATAGTTAACACTAGATACAATATTAAGACAATTAGATAATTTTCAGTTCTACTAGTTGTAAGAGCAAAGGACGAAACATAAAAAGCAGTATTTATATAAAAATGTCCTGGGTGAATATAGGGACGAAAATTTCTGCTGAAAGAAATTGGTGCTATAGTACACAGAAATCTGTAATCCAGGAAGCTATGTATTGACAAAACTGTCATTACGACATTTATACAAAGACTGCGAATTCACTTAGCGTCATGTGTACTAGGTACATATACAATCAATTAGAGACACAAACAAATTTGTACAAGACCGGGAGTACTCGAACCTGAATTTTCCGCTTTTCGCGAGCAGTACACGCTCCCTGTACCAATCCAAACTTCCATACGTCACTCCGTCCACATCCCGTAATGCTCGGGCGTTATGTGATAACCGCAACAGAGATCAGTGTTAGCCTCGTTTTTATTTTTTATATAACCAGTCTAATCATGTAAATGTCGTATGTTGCATGTCTGCATGTGAATAAATGCCATAATATTTAATACAGCTTCGGATCGTCAACAATGTCTGTTCCCTGAGAACCATTTCTGAATCCAATGAGGGATAACTACCGTCACATATAGAATATCCAGTTGGCATCGTCTTGGGATTGACTGTTGGCACGGTCCTGATGCTGCCTTGAGGTGCTGTTGGCACTGCCTTGATGTTGTTGATACTGTCTTGGTACTGTGTTGAGTGCAGCTGTGTGGCAGCTTATATCCGCGTTTGGCGGAGGGATGCCCGTTTGAGGGTTACAATGTTGTGCAAAACTTAAGCACGAAAATAACTTCCGCATGATGTGTCACTGCCAAGTAACATAGCTCTATGAAATTTGGACGATACGTAGAAAGAACTGCTATAGTGAAGTACAGAAGGTGACTGAAAGAAATACGCAGTGAGACGAACAGAAATGACACTTTTATTCAATGACAACAATCAAACTGAAATCACCAAGATTTACGATGGTCCTCTGCACGTTACAAAAGGCGGGACGTGGTTCGTAATGAGATGTGCGATCACCGAGTCAAGCAGTGCACGCTCTGCTTGCCATAAGGTTGTTAGAGAGTTCTTGTAATAGGGCGTTTCAGTCCTCCACCAGCACGGCTTACACTTCTGCACGGTCGTTGATGCATGTGGAAGTGCTGCAATGAATCTCACCAACGCATTCCATTTAACTTCGATGGGACAGAAGTCGGGGCATCGAGCAGGCCAGTACATTCACCCAATATCCACTCGTTCCAACAGCTCCTGCACCTGCCTGTTCGATGCAGTCGCGTGTTGTCATTCATAAAAATAAAATTGGGGCCGAATGCATCCCCGAAAACACGCACATAAGCAAGAATACAGTGTTACAATAACGTTGACTGGTTAGTGTACCGTGTTCAAAGATTAGGAGGTCAATACGCCCATGGAACATTATGTCTTCGCGCACCATAATACTTGGATCACCAAAAAGATCTCTTTCGACAACGTTCTTGAGTGCATTAGGAAATCCCACTTCTCGGAGAGTACGTCCAGTATCACAACTGAAAAAAAAAATCTTCTCTCACCTGAGATGAGCACGCGACCAAGCTCCTTGTTGCTCCAGTCATATGTTCTTGGCACCATTGTACGCGGCGACGTCGATGTGAGGTTGTGAACGGAAAACAACGTACTGTCTCTGGGCAAAGAGACTAATCCCACGCAATCGTCGTGCCAGTATGAAACATGAGATTGGGTGTCTTACAGTCCCGTTAAATTTACACTGAAGCGCCAAACAAACTATGTTCAAGTACAGAGATATGTAAACAGGCAGAATACGGCGCTGCGGTCGGCAACGCCTGTACAAGTAAACAAGTGTCTGGCGCAGTTTTTAGATCCGTTACTGCTTCTACAGTGGCAGGTTATCAAGATATAAATGAGTTTGAACCTGGTGTTATTGTCAGCACACGAACGATGGGACGCAGCACCTCAGAGGTAGCAGTGAAGTGGAGATTTTACAGTACGACCATTTCACGAATGTACCGTGAATATCAGGAATCCTGTAAAACATCGAATCTCCGAAACAGATGCGGCCTGAAGAAGATCCTGCAAGAACGGGGTCAACGACGACTGAAGAGAATCGTTCAACGAGACAGAAGTGCAACCATTCCGCAAATTGTTGCAGATTTCAACGCTGGGCCATCAACAAGTGTTAGCGTGCAAACTTTCGGAAACGAAGGCCCACTCGTGTACCATTGATGAATGCACACACAAAGCTTTAGGCCTCGCCTGGGCGTCAACACCGACATTGGACTGTTGATGACTGGAAACATGTTGCCTGGTCGGACGAGTCTCGTTTCAAATTGCATCGACCGGATGGACGTGTGCGGGTATGGAGACAACCTCATGAACTATGGAACTTACATGTCAGTAGGGAATTGCTCAAGCTGGTGGAGGCTCTATAATAGTGTGGGGTGTGTGCTGTTGGAGTGATATGGGAACCCTGACACGTCTAGATACAGCTTTGACAGGTGACACGTACGTAAACATCTTGTCTGATCAGCGGCAACCGTTCATGTCTGTTGTGTATTCCGACGGATTTGGGCAAATCCAGCAGGACAATGCGACACCACACTGACTACAGACTGGCTCCAGCAACACTCTTCCGAGTTTGAACACTTCCGCTGGCCACCAAACTTCCCAGTAATGAACATCGTTGGGCATATCTGGGATGCCTTGCAACGTCCTGTTCAGAAAAGATTTCCACCCCCTCGTATTTATGGACAGCCCTGCGGGATTCATGGTGTCAGTTCCATCCAGCAGTACTTCAGACCTTAGTCGAGTCCATGTGACGTCGCGTTGCGGCACTTCTGCGTGCTCGCGGAGGCCATACGCGATGTTAGGCAGGTGTTCAAAAATGTGTGTCAAATCTTATGGGACTTAACTGCTAAGGTCATCAGTCCCTAAGCTTACACACTACTTATCCCAAATTATCCTAAGGACAAACACACACACACACACACACACACACACACACACACACACACATCCATGCCCGAGGGAGGACTCGAACCTCCGCCGGGACCAGCGGCGCAGTCCATGACTGCTGCGTCCGAGACCGCTCGGCTAATCCCGCGCGGCTTAGGCAGGTGTACCAGCTTCTTTGGGTCTTCAGTGTAGTTGCAACTGCATCGCCGCTTGATGTTGATCTCTTCTTGCCTGTTTCACAGTGCAGCGGTCACCTGCTTCTGTTGTTGTCCGTGGTCGACCAACCTACACCCCCCCCCCCCTTCTTCGTGTGGCAGAATGTGGTTCGGAACACTCATCATGCATGTTAAACAATTCTGTGAGTAAAATCAAACACCTGGACTACACTCGTGACACTTTATCCGTCTGCCAATTTCTCGATAATTATTCCCCGAGCAAAGTCATCGAAATGTTGTCTGCGGGTCATGTTGTAATGAAGAACACCAGAACAGTGCACCGTAGCTACTCGCTGATTGACATTCACTGTCCTTTTCCATTCCTTCATTGCCTTAAGCTGCTGGGCCAGACCCATTTAGCCGGCCAGAGTGGCCGAGCGGTTCTAGGCGCTACATTCTGGAACCGCGCGACCGCTACGATCGCAGGTTCGAATCCTGCCTCGGGCATGGATGTGTGTGATGTCCTTAGGTTACTTAGGTTTTAGTAGTTCTAAGTTCTAGGGGACTGATGACCTCAGAAGTTAAGTCCCATAGTGCTCAGAGCCATTTGAACCATTTTGAACCAGACCCATTTAGCGCTAAGGTCGCGCTGGCCTTACAACACGTGACGTCCACCTTTCTGTGAACGACTGGGAGACCTCTGGCATCATGCTCCCGGACTTCTATTCACTACCACAGGGTTATTAATATGTTATGTTACTTTACCTGTCTAGTTCTTAAGTTTTGTAGAGCAACGTGTTTGTGTGGGGTGAGGCAGAAGCATAAAAAAGGTCTTGCCTTGTGCGCACTCTGTTGGAGGCTAGCTATACCTCTGTTGTTTCTGAATACTACGCAACTTATGCCCATTCTCTGTGTGGCTGCGTTCCACATCTTCTGAAGGACGTAGCAGTTACGATTTTCAGGAAGAAAATCACTATAGAGATTGTAAAATTCGAAGTTTATGTGAAGCAAGGAATAATTCTCGTTATGTGAACGTATTGTAATGTAATTCTGATCTCACAGTTCCCTGCTTCAGACGCTGTTACAGTCAATGGTACGAAATTTGTAATATTACGCAAGTAAATAACCCTCAGTCACGTACAGAACGATGCCAAATTTTTGCCTGTTGACAACGTAGCGGATAGCGCGGACAATAGGGACTGAATCGCCGCCTACGCCTGCATCCAGCTAGTTTTGAGATCTTGGTATCCTATCCGTCCTAAGTGACCAGACCATGTCGATATTTAATTTTGGTTTTACCGACGGACAAGGCTTAATCAATGCTAGAGCCAAGCATAAAGATCGACAGCAGCAGTTAGGCATAAGCAGCACAGACGCTCTGGAACGTAGTTTTACTAATTTTAACTGCGTAATAACCCGTGGCCAGCCCATATTAAACTCATAAGTTAATCCTAACTATTATCTCAAGTAAAACTAAACTCCATCCAATCAGGCATCGGAAGGCCCAACGGTACCGACCGGACACCGTCTCATCCTGAGCCGAAAGGTGTCACTGGATCTTCCAAGTAATAGCGCTTAAATTCGGTGATCTGTCGAGAAGCGGTGTTACCACTGTGGCAAGGCCGTTGGCGTAACTATTATCTAGTCAACATTATTACCAAGGAATCATATAAAGCTAACTCTGGCGTACGTAATCTGATTAGACAAAGCAACAGGAGCGATTTAATAGCAAAGAACGTCAAAGGAACAACATATTCTATCATCAGTTTGGGAGAAGTGAGGAAGTTTATAACGGGAACGTTATTGTTAAACTGAAGCTCCAAATGATTCAGTACCACGTCAATTACTCAACACCTACTTTTATACGTAACAAATCGAGCAATAGTTATATCTGTTCGGCAGTAACGCTGCTAAGTTTTGATAAAGAATAAACAAACCTCATACAATGCCGTTAGGCTTCCGACGAGAGAACCAAGGCCGGCCGTTGTGGCCGAGCGGTTCTAGGTGCTTCAGTCTGGAACAGCGCTACCGCTTCGGTCGCAGGTTGGAATCCTGTCTCGGGCATGGATGTGTGTGATGTCTTTAGGTTAGTTAGGTTTAAGTAGTTCTAAGTTGTAGGGGGCTGATGACCTCAGATGTTAAGTCCCATAGTGCTCAGAGCAATTTAGAGAACTAAGACAAACATACATTTACCCACTTTTAACAAACTGTAGCAGCGTATGACATTATCAGATTGGTGGTTGTGTTGTATTTCAATCAGTGATCGAACTAAGATCCACAATACCAATTATTACTGCGAACAAAATTACTCAAGTAATTTCAGTTCATCAGAAACGTGAAGTTGATGGACTTTCAGTTCAGCTAAAAAAATGGAAATGTCGTGTGGCTAGGGCCTCCCGTCGGGTAGACCGTTCGCCTGGTGCAGCTCTTTCGATTTGACGCCACTTCGGCGACCTGCGCGTCGATGGGGATGAAATGATGATGATTAGGACAACACAACACCCAGTCCCTGAGCGGAGAAAATTTCCGACCCAGCCGGGAATCGAACCCGGGCCCTTAGGATTGACAGTCTGTCACGCTGACCACTTTTTTTTTTATTTTTTTTTATCTCATTTTGTTCGCTTTTGTTCGTTGCATCTGTTCGGGGCGGACGTCGTAAGACATCCGTTTAAGTTCGTTGTTGATCGATTAGCTCAGTTTTTTTTATTACAGAGGGCTGCTAACCCTCTGACCGAACACGCTGAGCTACCGTGCCGGCAACAGTTTAACTTTACTATTAAAACTTTCGTTCTTTCATTCCTATTATTTCCAGTAATAAACGGAGAAATGGAAACAAATGGATCTGAGCACTATAGGACTTAACATCTGAGGTCACCAGTCCCCTAGACTTAGAACTACTTAAACCTAACTAACCTAAGGACATCACACATATCCATGCCCGAGGCAGGATTCGAACCTGCGACCGCAGCAGCAGCGCGGCTTCGGACTGAAGCGCCTAGAACCGCTCGGCCACAGTAAGTGGTTGAATACTACAAAAAATTACCAGAATTCTTCTACTGATTCTAATTTTTTGAAGCTCTGCTCAAAAATCATGTTGTAATCGTGGACCGTACAACTAGTTGGACATTACGAATAGTCAGTGCTAAAGGGTGAGCGCTGACGCTGAAGAACTCTGTTTTTCATGTTAATTTATCCGTTTTCAAGGTGCACAAGCAGATAGAGGCAAACTCTGTGGACACAGAGTATTGTGTATTATGAATAAACTGTTGTTAAGTTTTTAATTTATTACCGTTACCATTATTTCCTTCTTCTTTTATTATTTTGGAAATGGCAGACAAACCTTTAGTCTTTGAAACAAGCTAAGCACAGTACTTCATTGCTACGTCACTTCGTAAAATTGTTTTTAGATTAGGGATGATGCCGTTCTGCAATACAACTGATGTCCGGCGGCGACAGCGAGAATATACCGCATAGACCAGGAGGGGGCAAGCCCTAAACACTGCTGGTACAAACGCGCCTTAAGCCACATCATACGGCAACAGTAATATTATTCTCTCAGTTACGCTAATAGCAATTGTTTTTGTCGCCCGTTTCTATCAGTAATATTATTAAAATAGCACTGATCGCTTTTCTAACTGTCTGTAATAACGCAACATACTGAGGTGACAGAATTCATGGAACAGGGATATGCACATATACAGATGGGGGTAGGATCGCCTACACTAGGTATAAAAAGGCTGTGCACTGGCAGAGCTGTGATTTGTACTCTGGTGATTCATGTGAAAAAGTCCCCGACGTGATTGTGACCGCACGACGGAATGGTAGTTGGAGCTAGAAGCATGAGATATTCTGCCTCGAAAATCGTTAGGGAATTCAGTATTCCGAGATCCACAGTGTCAAGGGAGTACAAAATTTCAGGCATTACCTCTCACCACATACAACGCAGTGGCCGACGGCCTTCACACAACGACGGCGTTTGCGTATAGTGAAAGAACAGCAGAAATTAATGTGGGACGTACGACAAACGTATCCATTAGGGCAACGCAGCGAAATTAGACGTTAATGGGCTGTGGCGGCAGACGACCGACGCGAGTGCTTTTGCTGACAGCACGACTTCGCCTGCTGCGTCTCTCCGGAGCTCCTGACCATATTAGTTGGACCTTAGACGATTGGAAAACCGTGGCCTGGTCAGATGAGACCCGATTTCAGTTGGTAAGAGTTGATGTTAGGGTTCGAGTGTGGCGCAAACCCCACGATGCCACGGACCCAAATTGCGAACAAGGCACTGAGCAAGCTGGTGGTGGCTCCATTATGGCGAGAGCTGCGTTTACGTGGAATGGACTGGGTTCTCTGGTCCAATTGCAACTATCTTTCACCAGAAATGGTTACGTTCATCTACTTGGAGCCCATTTGCAACCATTCGTACACTTTATGTTCCCTACGACAATGCACCATGTCACAGGACCTCATTGTTCACGATTGGTTTGAAGCACATTCTGGACACTTCGAGCGAATGATTTGGACACCGAGATCCCCGGCATGAATCCCAGCGAACATTTGGAGTTCTTAATGGAGAGGTCAGTTCGTGCACCGGCAACACTTTCGCAATTATAGACGGCTATAGAGGCAGTATGGCTCAGTTTTTCTGCAGGAGACTTCTAGTGATTTGTTGAGTCCGTGCGACATCGAGTTGCTGCACTACGCAGGGAAAAGGTGGTTCAAAAATGGTTCAAATGGCTCTGAGCACTGTGGGACTTAACATCTGAGGTCATCAGTCCCCTAGACTTAAACCTAACTAACTAAGACATCACACACATCTATGCCCGAGGCAGGATTCGAACCTGCGACCGTTGCAGCAGCGCGGTTCCAGACTGAAGCGCCTAGAACCGCTCGGCCACAGCGGCCGGCTAGGAAAACGCGATCTGGCACTCTATTAGGAGGTATCGAATGATTTTTGCCGCCTCAGTGAATTTCAAATCTAAGCAAATTTTGTGAAGAAAAATTTCTCGTTTTTTTAAAAAGAAGGCTTATTTAAAAATGAAAAATTTCGGCACTGATCCTACTGCTAATTTATTCTTAGATTTTTAATCAGTTACTAGTAGAAAGTAAAAAACGCCCTTTATAACCAAGACCAAACAAATACCGAAAAATACCGATTATTCAGAAATAAAATACCGGTATTGTTATTAACCGATCAATTTTTCACATCTCTGTCCGCTGCTCGTGGTCTCGCGGTAGCGTTCTCGCTTGCCGAGCACGGGGTCACGGGTTCGATTCCCGGGGGTGATCAGGGTTTGTTTGCTGCCTCGAGTTGACTGAGTGTTGTCGTGTCGTCTTGATCAGCATCGTTCATCCCCATCACGGTCGGAGGAAGGCAATGGCAAACAATCTCCACTAGGACCTTGCCTAGTAAAGCGGTGCGGGTCTCCCGCATAGTTCCCCTACGCTCTGTAAAGAAGCATGGGACTTCATTTCATTTTCATTTTTCACATCCCTAGTACTGAAGTCCCTCCGTCGCTGACAACAATGTATGCCATTACCACGACGTAACTCGGCCAAGACATGTAAAATAAATTAACAGAATTAGGTTTGGCAATCAGCTCCTGACACAGGCGTCGGAGAAGTTTCCAGTTTAACCTAAAACGACAAGAAAATTGGAGAATTTTCCAGACAGTTAAAATAATGTGTAAATAGTAAGAGTCGCAGCTTATCCTGAAACTGAGGAGTAGCCTTGGGATAGGGGGAACAGAAGAGATCGGCTGTGGTAACGGGGCAGAGAATGAGAGAACGGGTGCTGGATTTTTCTTCAGGGTAGACGGAAACAGCAAGTGGATCGCTCGTCGACAGAAGTTGGTTCTCTTAGCAGCTGTCGGCCAAGTGCCGCCGGTGTGGAACAGATGAGTGGGGACATTGGCTCCATCCGCCTCCTGCCCTGCCGGATATTGAGAAGCGGCCCCCAGAAATTTCCGATGGCTCGTGCGCAGCCTCCGACCTGCGAGCACGGGCGGGCTTCTCCGGCGCGGCCGTGGCTGCAAGCGGAGGCAGTGGGGGAGGCAGCAGCAGCAGCAGCAGCAGGGTCCAGCGATCCACTGACCAGCGAGTTATTAGAAACTGTCTGCAAGCTCAGACAGCGTAAAAGTGGGGAGAGAAACCTTTCTGGCATTAGCATTAAATGATCTATGCAAACGACGGGAATCGTAGCTCTGGATGGCCGGACGGGGAGCTGAATCACTGGCCTATCGAATACGAGTCCAGCTTGCTAACCAGGTGGCCCGTCGCTCGGTGCCGTAGATGCGTCCAGGAGAAACTCACTCAGCGCTCATTTAACTGCCAATTAGCTTAAAGGGCAAAATTTCATTATTTATTTAACATGATGGAATTAGAAACTTAGGGCCTGCTGTTACATCGGACTAGAGTTCTACACGTACAGTATTGTTCATATCGTATTCTTAAACAATAACTGTAATATACTAAATAGTGATGAAGTGGTAGTAAACGAATTAAAAGTTATTGGAATAAGAATTGAATTTACATAGTGAAAACTGCAACCAGTCACTTTTTTGAATTAATATTTTATTCCATATTCTAGTTTTCTAAACTTTTCATCTTCAGATTGTGCATACGGAAATTACGTGACTGTTTCATAGCATGATACTGGGTATTGGCTCTTTGATAAGCAGACAGAAAGATGCATTAATGTACCGCCATGAGATATGCTTATATGGCAAGTCGTGTTGAGAAGTAAACTTTGTTAATACATTATGAACTTTAAAACCAACGGTACTATTACTACATCTATTGCTAATAGTAATAATAATAACTGGGACCGGTGGCCTTTGTAATCTGCTCCCTTCAACCAAAAAAAAAAAAAAAATGTTCAAATGTGTGTGAAATCTTATGGGACTTAACTGCTAAGGTCATCAGTCCCTACGCTTACCCACTACTTAACCTAAATTATCCTAAAGACAAACACACACACCCATGTCCGAGGAAGGACTCGAACCTCCGCCGGGACCAGCCGCACAGTCTCTTCAACCCCCACAAACCAAACAACCAATAATAACTGTGATACGAGCGTTTTCTGGTATAGCGAATCCTGAGGAAGAAATGGTTCAAATGGCTCTGAGCACTATGGGACTTAAATGCTGAGGTCATCAGTCCCCTAGAACTTAGAACTACTTAAACCTAACTAACCTAAGGACATCACACACATCCATGCCCGAGGCAGGATTCGAACCTGCGACCGTAGAGGTCACGCGGTTCCAGACTGTAGCGCCTAGAGCCGCTCGGCCACACCGGCCGGCTCTGAGGAAGAAAAATTTAGATAAGATCCATCATCTAAGGGATTTAGGAAATGTGGAACGTCTGGTAAGGAAGAAATGTACGTATATGTAAGGGGTAAGGGGCGCGTACAAGACAAAGGCAGCATTATTGTTGTCAGTAGCTGTGTCATCAGTTGTCTTTTTGAAGCTGGGAATGTTATTCAGTTCTCTAACGTAGTGAGGGAGATCGTTCCAGAGGCAGCTTCCTGCTACTGAAACGGTCCATCTGATGGAATGGGACAGAAAGGACATTGCTCTGTCGGGAACGAGTCTTTCGGCTATATCGTTCAGATAAGAGTATTGTAAGGAGTGTGTGAGAACTCTCCATTACATAAAACAATGTATCCACCTTAATGCTATTCTTTGCATTGTGTAAGCACTCAGATATCTACAGTAGCAATCTGAGGAGCGCGATTCTAAGCATTGCCGGCCGTTGTAGCCGAGCGGTTCTAGGCGCTTCAGTCTGGAACCGCGCGACCGCTACGGTCGCAGGCTCGAATACTGCCTCGGGCATGAGTGTTTGTGATGTCCTTAGTTTAGTTAGGTTTAAGTAGTTCTAAGTTCTAGGGGACTGATGACCTCAGATGTTAAGTCCCATAGTGCTCAGAGCCATTTGAACCATTTTTGATTCGAAGCATTGTTGTGAGAGGAGGTCTGTCTGCGAGAGTGGAAGAGTAGTGTCGGTCGAGAGAACGGAGACAGAAGACGTGTCACGCTGCCCTCACGTCGATGATGGCAGATCTTGCCACACTCAAGGCCTGATTTCATTTATATAGCTAGGAGAGATCTAGATGGCTTAACTACGCTTGTAGATGGAATTCAAGGTAAAATTCGCAAGCATAGCGCAAAAGCAACTGCAGAGTTAGGCTCGTGATTGTTAGTCTGAGTTTGCAATAATCCCATGTTTTGCTTGTCAGTGAAAGAAGCCTCCAAATAATAATAAAATGCTGTGGGTACTAAATGTTAATGTAACTTTGAAATTTAAATAATTTGTTAATTCGGCACTCAGTCATTATTGACGCATATGTAATTTGTCATTCTCATTATAAATATTTGTTCATGACGATTCTGAAGTTTTAAATAGACTTAATTAATGAAATCCTTCTTAAATTTATTTAGTAGTTAAAATGACCCAAGCAAACTCCTTTTTATTAAATTCACTCTTAGTCACAATAAGGTTTAGCCGCTGCTGCTGCATGCTGCTCCGCATTGCTCTAAACTACATGGAAAAAGGCAGTTATCTAAAGAGGTGAGTACAAACGTCACAGCCAAAACAGAGACACTGACACACCACAACATGTCATGCACTCTAGTCCAGTAAATTCCACTGCACAAGTCAGATTCTGTATCACTTGAAAATTCTTGTTCAAAAACGCAGTCCAATAGCTTAGGTATTCATTATTACAGGTTCATTTGTTCCTGTAGTTTTCATATTCAAATACGCAGTCAGATATCTTATCCAAATGTTAGTTTTAAGTTTTTCATGTAACGATCTGTTGAGGGCTTAAATGGCAGTGAAACTGGCACTCATACAACACGCACACAGTGTTATGCAGGTTAGATTCCGTTTACTGATAGCTGAGGTTGCTTATCGAGTCCAGTTTCACAGACGAACAGGTGCAATATTGACTGTAGCTACGTTACATATTTGTTACATATACGTTACAGCGTTAATGCAGAGCATAGATCTAAGTGACAGAACACGTTGCCAAAACTGTAGATGAGGTACAGTGTTCGGAAATCTCTGCACTTCTCTGCACGTAGCCAGGATAGCTGTGCATAAAGTGGTGAAATACTATCAAAAAGTCGAACGACACACATGTACACAGGTGCTTCTCGCCACTTTCCAACGTCATGAGGTTTTCTGCGAAAGCCTTACAGGATAACATGGTTTTGATCAGCTATTGGTACGACAAGCCTTTGTACAAGTTTCTTTCCCAGCTTAAAAGGACGAACCAAGTAGAAAAGCTTCTGTTTCTTATGACGTGTAAAGAGCGACTTTAGAAAAAAATGTGTAAATTGAAAAAATATTGAGTAGTGACCAAATACCTTGCATAGAAAAAAATACTCGTGTAATGAACAAATATATTGCATTTCGATCAGTACAGTCAATCTTTTTTATTTATGTTTCTGTGACAACTGGGATAAGAAGTCTATGGAAAATATTGAACTATGTGACCTCCGTTTTTACGTCCGCCTCTTACATGTAGAGGGTGGTGCTCTCTCGATAGTACCAACTAGGAAAGCTCCAATTCAAAGTTCTTCATGCCAGAGCACCCTCTCTTTTCGTCCGTACTTCACAGATGTACTCCTAAGAGGCGGTGCGACGAGCGCCGCCAAAGGGTTGGTGGGGAGGGTGATGGGGGAGATCATTGTTTAACGTCCCGTCAGCAACAAGATCATTAGAAAGGGAGCACAAGTTCGGATTATGGAAGGATGGAGAGGGAAAACGGACCTGCCCTTTCGAAGGAACCACCCCGGCATTTGCCTTAAACGATTTAGTGAAATCATGGAAAATCTGAACCAGGATCGCCGTATGTCGATTTGAACCGTCATCCTCCGGAAGCCGACCGTTGTGGCCGTGCGGTTCTAGGCGCTTCAGTCTGGAGCCGCGTGACAGCTACGGTCGCAGGTTCGAATCCTGCCTCGGGCATGGATGTGTGTGATGTCCTTAGGTTAGTTAGGTTTAAGTAGTTCTAAGTTCTAGGGACTGATGACCACAGATGTTAAATCCCATAGTGCTCAGAGCCATTTGAACCAATCCTCCCGAATGCGAGTCCAGTGAAGTAACCACTCATCGCCAAGGCAATTGTACAGAGGAGAATTTGACTCGTTGTCACAATGATGAGAGTCTTGTACTGTTGAAAAAAAATATATTCCGAGCTGAATATTTGTGACGGGTTCAAACTGTGAGCTGGACAACAACACGGAATCGGAAACGGAGCCCTACTATGCAATTTGCTACGCTATTCCACTTGAGCCACTTGTACGTACAACACGAACAGTTCAGAAGAACTGGCAGCAACATAACTGATCTTTTAGCTGTGCAATGGATGTGGCAAATAAAGGCAAGACGTCTTGTTTCGAATCAAGCTCTGGTACCTTTTCTTCGCTTGTGATAAGTATTCATTTCATCTCGTATCAACAGGAGTCGACGTGGTACTTTCGTAGCTGTTAATATTAGTGAGATGGACAAGACGATGGATTATAGTCGACTTTGTGTCGATTATGTAGAAAACAGAAGACACAACGACAGATTTCTGTAAACGTTTTAGCGACGAACTGCTAATTAATTTAGCAAGAGATAAATATAAATAATGAGGTAATCGACTTGGACTCTCGGAACTAAAGAAATCTCTGTGGGAATAGCATTCTATGACACAGCATTCCCCACCGGTCGATGTTGGCAAGTGATCATTTACCGCTCTTCCAGACATTACAGTCAGCTTTCGAAATTTTCCACTTGCACCTCAGATGTCCTCGACGATTCTGAGTGATATCTTGCTGGGAATCCAGCCCGCATCCACCGTTCAGCATCGAGACTGGTCTCCCATGGCGTCGAACGAGAGTGACACCTCACGTTTGTCAACTGGTGACTAGAAGAGTATAGAGAAAAAAGGAAAAAGGGGTGAAGCTCTTGACGAAGATTAGTTTGTCTTCGTGAGAGCTGAATAGACCATAGAAATGGAGACGATCTTTGATGTAAACAGAGTTGTTCTTTACGTGACACTTAGCTATGAGGTTAGTATATAGGAGCCAGTGAATATTCCTGTCTGAATGGATTCAGCTATCTACTTGCTGCATAGCGGTTATTTTTCGAATATGTATGTATGTTGAGGGGTATGGAGAGAATACCGGACACAGTCATATTGAAGCAGCAATGTTCTATCGTACAAAGACCGAAAATCATTGAGATCTTGACTCTTACATATCGTTCATGTTAATTAGTACTGTGAAACTCTATACATTAAGTAATGTAACTTCCCTTTTTCGTAACTGAAAACTGGTGGTGTTGACACAGTATGATATCACTATGTTAATGATGATGTTAGCTTTTTAGCTGCCTAATTTAGGAACCTTTTGTGTACGGACTGTAAAAATCGTTCTTCTGAGATGTTACTAACCTTATGCTAAGTATCCTATGGTATCTTAGCATTGAATATTATCGATGAGGATTTGGACTTGTTTAGATGACGCTATATAGTGAAATAAATGGTCTATTTTACTTTCTTTTACCGTCGTGTGCACTTGATAACAGTAAATCTTTACGACGTAATTCTTACTGGGCTAACCTTATTCTTAGGTTTCAATTGTTAGTGACAGCCGAAATGGTTTTATTAAAATGATGATTCTCTCATAACACAGCTCTCGTTTGTGCTGTCTGTGAGAAAGTAAGAAGTGAAACATCTGTTATGTGATACCATAGAAGAACGTTGAAAATTAAGTGGACTGATAAGGTAACAAATGATGTCTTCCGCAGAATCGGTGAAGAAAGAAATGCGTAGAAAACACAAGGTGAAGGGATCGAATAACAGGGCACGCATTAAGACACCAGAGATAAACTTTTATAACAGCAGATGTAGCTATAGAGAGCAAAATTGAAGGAGAAGCCGGAGATTGGAAAATATCCGAGAAATAATTGGGAACGTTGACTGTAACTGCTACTATAAGATGAAGAAATTGGCCCAGGAGAGGAAATCGTGGCAGACTTTATCAAACTAAACACAACACTGATGACCCCCCCCCCCCCAAAAAAAACGGCTTGGTAGTGGTAGCAGATGGTAACACAAGTAGTAATTAACGTTCAAGCATTGCAAGGAAAGCGTCTAATAACGACGATAACTATCTCACGAATTATTATTTCGCTCGCAAGTACAATTTACACTAGAAATTATCACAAGCCAGGAAGAGTGCCTCCTTTAAAATGTAGATGTAATAAATGTGCGTGCAACTTTTTTCCATATTCTTCCATCCTTGACTATGAAACATTCATTAAAAAAAGTATTAGTTCCACTGACGCTGCTCTATTGACTTACAAAACCTCCTTCTCCTTCGAAACACGTATGCCATGTTCAGAGGATGTCACAGCAACATGATTTGTAGTATTGACGACTTGGATTTTGAGGACTCGTCGCTTGTTTAAGAAGCACTGCGAAGCACCTATACTTATGATTCTTATTAATACTTTTCGTAGGATTGCTATAAACGTTGGTACTAAAATTGGGGCAAAATCCACAGACATCCAATAATAAAATGAGGGTGAGGAGGGACTTCAAATGCATGGAAAAATTAGCCTACGCTTCGCTATTGAGCATAATACTTATATAAATGTATTTGAAATGAATAAAGTGTAACTTAAGTTTTTATTCACATAATTTTTGGAAAGATTATGTTACGGACTAGTCATACACTCAGATAATTTGACAGATTTCAGAAGATCAGTTTGTTTATTTGCATAATTATAAAATTCTGCACAGCTCATTTTAACGTTGTTAAGCGCACTGAAAGATGCTCTCAACTGTTGACAAATCCAAGCGAGTCCGTTCCTCAGTCCATTGAGCTCCCATTAGTATTAAATCAGTTCTCTCATCATTATAAACATATGCTGAAAACAAATCTGACACATCTTTAGCAGTTCTGCTTCCTGAACGCTGAACTCTGTATTTCTAAACAATTCCAGCTGTTTAAACCGGGCAGGAAAAAAAACTGACTTCCAACTATCCTCTGAAACTTTTGAAACCAGAAAATTGTTCAAATGCACATACTAATCAAACTTTGATGACTCACAAATATCTACTTCTTTTCTTTTTAAATAAACCAATGTCCTCCCCTTCACTGATTTAGTCAGACATACCTCAAAATTACCAGAAACCTAATACCTGATGAGACACTTTTGTAAGATAAGTAATGACAGTTTCATGAAACGTTTTTACGTCACTGAAATTTTTCAGTGGTTAGTTCAAAACAAAAATCTTCTGCATTTTAAAAAAATTTCCTTAGTTTTCTTTCTCGTGTAGAGAAATTACTATATTCTCAACAATGACCTTCACTCAAATCACAGACATGTTACTACTCTCAATTTTCTTTATTTGCCTACTAACCAAACTCAGCTGAGAGTGAATAATTCAAAGGAAAGTCTCCCTTAAAGAACCAGACGAAAATTCTACCAAAATATTTGGTGGTTTTTCTTCTGACAAGAAAAAAAATTTCAGAGCTTCTGACAGTTGGAAGATTTTCTCGACTGTAGGCATTAAAAGACAGCCGCTTAGTGTTAGAGAGTGACGAAAATTTTCTATAGAAAATATTCAGAAATTCACGAAACTCAGAAAGTCATGAGGTTCTGATTGTGTAGCTGGAAAACTAGTTACAAGTTTCACCACAATTAACTCATCAGCAGGTAAAATGTCTGCAGCAGTTAATACAATGTTATGTAAAATGTGTGCTGGACAGCCCAATCCATCCACGTTCTTCCGAAGATTCGTTTTTAAGTGACTGAATATGTTTTCACCTCTACGATTCAACCCCCGAAATTGGTGCTGCAGTTGTCACCGGGAAATGCTACACAATTTTTAAGTCAATTTTAAGATCTATGAACACTGAAATGCATAAATTGGATATAGTCTCTAATGTTTCATTTTGTAGAGAATACAAGTTGGTTCAAATGGCTCTGAGCACTATGGGACTTAACATCTGTGGTCATCAGTCCCCTAGAACTTAGAACTACTTAAACCTAACTAACCTAAGGACATCACACACATCCATGCCCGAGGCAGGATTCGAACCTGCGACCGTAGCGGTCACGCGGTTCCAGACTGAAGCGCCTAGAACCGCACGGCCACACCGGCCGGCCAGAGAATACAAGTTCAAATGGCTCTGAGCACTATGGGACTTAACATCTGTGGTCATCAGTCCCCTAGAACTTAGAACTACTTAAATCTAACTAACCTAAGGACATCACACACATCCATGCCCGAGGCAGGATTCGAACCTGCGACCGTAGCAGTCGCGCGGTTCCGGACTGAGCGCCTAGAACCGCGAGACCACCGCGGCCGGCGGGAATACAAGTATCTAGTTTAGTCTAGCTTAGTGTTTGTCCTTTCAGTTGCATAAAAATACTGACAATCTATAGCAAATAATTTCAATGTTTTGTGATTGCCGCAATCAGTTGCCAGTCTGTCAAACGAAGGTTTTTCCAAGTCCAAAGTGCAAATGGATATAGAATGAAGGGCAAGAATGTATCTGATTATTGCTGTGGCTTTTGTTCTTACGAAGCTTTGCATTTTAGCCAACATAGAATCTGGATACATAACTCAACAAAATTTCGTCGTCAGATCGAGTGATTTAAATGAATGGTGATGATTTGCAGTTCTATATTGTGTTATAAGTTCAACTGAGAATTTCCTCTCATGTAACTAGTTTTACAAAAAAAGTTTTGGGTTTTGATTTGAATGTCCGTCCTTGTGTACTCCTCTCGTCCTTTTAGGTTTCAATATGCTGACTTGCATCAGATTTCTCTTCAAGCTCCACTAAAAAATAGCAGGAACAGTGTATTCAGAATGCTTCGCCATCTATATTGCCTCTTTTTATGAAAGGTCATATTTCTGTGTATCCCTCACTGAAAGAGCACTTAGCGTTTGGCTTTTGGCAACACAAGGCAATGACGACTCACATATTAAAATAACGCACACAGGCACTTCAACGGTAAACGAATTTATGGAACTCAAGTTACGCAACAATACGAACAAGCGAATAATGGTTGTTATACAGCGCTGCCAACTGCAGTCACATAAACTAGAGATAGTATGAGAGTAGACCACTGGTGGTTGCTTATACATTGTATATTAATATATTGAACCAGTAGAATATAAATCTTCGATTCTATTTGAAAATCGAGGCAGCTGGGCTCACATTGGAACCTCTTTGGGACAATGTGAGAGAGTGAGACATTCCCAGTTAATTGGGATGTATGTCACCCCCAATTTTTCGTCACACAGTTTCGTACTGGTGTCCCACTGAAGAACTGTTTAAGAGCAGAGCGACTTTCCTTCGAATATTATACTAGATATGCTATAGAGAGAAGTTGACATTAAACAGAGACCATGTGAGGTCACGACAATGGTCAGGGAAACAGCTTGACCTGAAGGTCGGACAAGAATTGATGCTGGCTCGCAGCGCTAGTTGCCACACATATATACCTGTATTGTCGACACGACTAATTACTTCCTAAATTGTTGGAACAAATAAATGTGGTCTCCAGTGCTATATCGCAATTATAAAGATTGCGAGCAGACTACAATTAGACCAAACACGCCCGACTCAAAATGTCAGTTACGTTTCCACCTACTATTTACGAACACGCGTGGGAACACATATACGAGCTACTAATAGGATACTATAGTTATACGTAGACACACTGGACTCGCATTCGGGAGGACGACGGTTCAATCCCGTCTCCAGCCATCCTGATTTAGGTTTTCCGTGATTTCCCTAAATCGTTTCAGGCAAATGCCGGGATGGTTCCTTCGAAAGGGCACGGCCGATTTCCTTCCCAATCCTTCCCTAGCCCGAGCTTGCGCTCCGTCTCTAATGACCCCGTTGTCGACGGGACGTTAAACACTAACCACCACCACCACCAGTTATACGTAGATATAAGTTTGAATAAGATGCATTGGAATGGAATGGACCAACTTTCGTTAACAATGCATCTTATTCAAATTAATACACAGCCTCATGTCTTCCTTTAATCACTTAACGTGTAGTTGCTTTTCCCGGAAGTACTGACGATATTCTTGCCAGTTCTCGACACAGTGGGGCACCTAACCGTTAACAGGAGCTAATAAGTGTAAACATAGATTTGATTGCTCGCAAGATAAATGGGATTAAACTGCAGTGTCCCCGCTGTGTTACGAAATGGGGAAAAACGTACCCTACATGCAGTGCAGTAGAACGACTTTGTAGTAGCTGGAGCATAATGTCAGTGACAGCTCCTGGGTGGAGCTACTGCGTGTTACACCACACGCTGCTTTGCGAGCAAGAATTTAATGCGTGCATCGAGCTTCTGAATGTATTCGCTTTGACGCGCAGAACTGAGAAGCAGAAAACTCAGATAACGCGCTGGTAGGGAAATAATGCTGTCACGGATGAAGAAATGCAACTCGGACATCGAAGAAGATTAGTTAAGGATGAACAATCCCCGCGCGTTTCAGCTGGAGCGTCCAACTTCCCCGCTGCGATTTCGCGCAACGTTCTCGCTAATGTCTCAGTAACAAATGAAATACGGGATACGGAGGAAATGTGAACGCTCGGCAGACTGATAACAGGATGATTTTGTGGCTGTTGCTGAAATGATAATGTTAAAACGTTTGCCTGACGAGTCTCAATCAAATTTATTGAGAAGAATTAACTGAAACTGCTGCCCTGTTTGTTACCGCTTTCCTCTCTCCAGATGCAAGCTGCCTTACCCGAAGATTTTCTGTCTCCTGACAGCGGCAACATCAGAGATCGAACATGCTGCAGATGTTTCAACGACATGAAGTTAGAGTAAAAGGAGCAGGTGGTAGGCCACAAACACGTACAGAAAACCAGTAAATCAACGAGGTAAATATGTATTGTCTATTTAAAATACTACAGAAAGCGAGGTAGCCTGTGACAGCGAAGGATGACAGCAATCCAGAATTTCGGATTACTCATCGTATAGCCAGTCCTCAACGACAATTAAAAGTAGCTAGAGGAAACCAATCAAACAAGAAGTAAACGTCTTTTTAAGCCCCTATGAGTTTTAAGTACTAAAACGGGGGACCATCTTAAGAAAAAGATGGGAGACACTGTTGTTGGTCATGAGAGATATGAGATTCGAATACAAAGGGCGGAAAATCTTAGTCCCTCGGCATCGGTTAGCAGTGTGCAATCAGCGCGCCAACCAAGCTGCATGCACGCTTAAATATAGCGATTGCAGTAAGCGTGTACATTCTCTGGCAACTCAACCACTTTCATGCCTTTGTGATTCTACAGACAACACACTCCTAGGTAGTAGAGGTCAATACATGTTAAGTAAAGACGGCGAGAATGCCACACTCGTTCTTTACAATGATTTAACAGCACTGTTTCATAGCTGCGTCCGAAAGGACTCCACCAAGAATCTGCGCAAGAGTGGTCTCAGAGGGTGGACGTCTATTGTTTTATTGTTTCGGAGAATACACTTTGCGATCAAAAGTATCCGGATGCCCCCAAAAACATAAGTTTTTCACATTAGGTGCATTGTGCTGCCGTCTACTGCCAGGTACTCCATCTCAGCAACCTCAGTAGTAATTAGACATCGTGAGAGAGCAGAATGGGCGCTGTGCGGCACTCACAGACTTCGAACGTGGTCAGGTGATTGGATGTCACTTGTGTCATACGTCTGTACGCGAGATTACCTCACTCCTAAACATCCCTAGGTCCACTGTTTCCGATGTGCAGTGAAGTGGAAATGTGGAGGGACACGTACAGCACAAAAGCGTACAGGCCGACCTCGTCTGCTGACTGACAGATTGGTTCAAATGGCTCTGAGCACTATGGGACTTAACATCTATGGTCATCAGTCCCCCAGAACTTAGAACTATTTAAACCTAACTAACCTAAGGACATCACACACATCCATGCCCGAGGCAGGATTCGAACCTGCTACCGTAGCAGTCGCGCGGCTCCGGACTGAGCGCCTAGAACCGCTAGACCACCGCGGCCGGCTGACTGACAGAGACCGACGACCGTTGAAGAGAGTCGTAGTGTGTAATAGGCAGACATATACCCAGACCATCACACAGGAATTCCAAACTGCATCAGGATGTACTGCAAGTACTGTGACAGTCAGGCGAGAGGTGAGAAAACTTGGATTTCATGGTCGAGCGGCTGCTCATAAGCCATACATCGCGCCGGTAAATGCCAAACGACGCTTCGCTTGGTGTAAGGAGCATAATCGTTGGATGATTGAACAGTGGAAAAACATTGTGTGGAGTGACGAATCATGGTACACAATGTGGCGACCCGATGGCAGGGTGTGGATACGGCGAATGCCCGGTGAACGTCATCTGCCAGCGTGTGTAGTGACAACAGTAAAATCCGGCGGCGGTGGTGTGGTCCGTGGCACTATCACAGCACAGGCCTACACTCATGTTTCAAGCATCTTCTTTCTTCCCACTGTTGAAGAGCAATTTGGGGATGGCAACTGCATCTTTCAAGATGATCGAGAACCTTTTCATAATACACGGTCTGTGGTGTAGTGGTTAGACGACAATGACGTCCCTGTAATGGACTGGTCTGCACAAAGTCCTGATCTGAATCCTATAGAACATCTCTAGGATGTTTTGGAACGCCGACTTCATGCCAGGCCTCACCGACCGACATCGATAACTCTCCTCAGTGCAGCACTCCGTGAAGAATGGGCTGCCATTGCCCAAGAAACCTTCCAGCACCTGATAGAACGTATGCCTACGAGAGTGGAAACTGTCATCAAGGCTGAGGGTGGCCAACACCACATTGAATTTCAGCGTTACCGATGGAGGGCACCACGAACTTGTTAGTCACTTTCAGCCAGTTCTCCGGATACTTTTGATCACATAGTGTATTAACGGAATATTTAATACTTTCTCTTTGTAATGGCTGGACGACACAGTCCCTGTGGTTTTGCCACTAGTGCGCGATACATCGTGGAAAAGTCTCGCATTTAAGAAATGATTTAACATGGAGTGTACCACAAGGCAGTCTCATAGGGCCGCTACTGATCATGATTTGGTAGATATCATAGGAAGCTCCGTCAGGTTGTTCGACGTTGACATTGTTGTGACCAAAAAATTCGCAGCGTCAGACAACTGAAGTAGGACGCAAGAAGACCTGCAGAGGGCCGCTGCTTGATGCGACATTAGCAGATCACCCTCATTATAAACAAATGCGTCGTACTATGAATAAGTAGTCACAAATGCCTTTTATTGTTCGGTTCAACGATTGGCGATCAGTTAATAATACAGTAACAACCGAAGAATATGTATAAGTATGCAAACGGAATGAAGCGATTATCAGAGAAACTGATTCAGTGCACTGAGCAATCACAGAAAGTAACAAATAAACAAATAGAGTGTAAAGGTGTATCAATGTACTCATTCAGTAAGGATGGCGACAACGAAGATTACCCCGTATGGCTCTCAGAGAAAGACTCCAGTGAAGCAGATTAACCAATGCTTGCCACAAGCCCCTGTATCTGTACCAAATGTGCAAATAAAATACACACACCAAAAAAAGTTCTGCATCATCTCGGTTCCGAGAGTTCCTGAACCTGTACAGAAAACTGGAATGGGACTCAACATAAACATCATTTCTGCTGTTTTTACTGTTCATGAAAACCACACATCGCATGTTGTACCACCATACAGCGAGACCTTCAGAGGTGCTGGTCCAGACTGCTGTACACACCATTACCTCTAATACCCAGCAACACGCCCTCTTGCATTGATGCATGCCTGTATTCGCCGTGGCATACTACCCACAAGTTTACAAAGGCACAGTTGGTCCAGATTGTCCCACTCCTCAACGGAGATTCGGCGTAGATCCCTCAGAGTGATTGGTGCGTCACGTCGTCCATAAAGAGCCCTTTTCAATCCATCCCAGGCATGTTCGATAGGGTTCATGTCTGGAGAACATGCTGGCCACTCTACTCGATTCATGTCGTTATCTTGAAGGAAGACGTGCATGATTTTTGGGGGGGGGGGGGGGGGCGCGAATTGCCGTCCATGAAGACGAATGCCTCGCCAATATGCTGCCGGTATGTTTGCACTATCGGCCGGAGGATGGCATTCACGTATCGTACAGCCGTTACGGCGCCTTCCGTGACCACCAGCGGCATACGTCGGCCCCACATAATGCCACCCAAAAATATGAGGGAACGTCCACCTTGCTGCACTCGCTGGACAGTGTGTCTAAGGCATTCAGTCTGACCCGGTTGCCTCCAACCACGTCTCCGACGATTGTCTAGTTGAAGGTATATGCGACACTCATCTGTGAAGAGAACGTGATGCCAGTGCGTCCACGTGTACCGCGCTGCATGGTGTCGTGGTAGCAAAGATGGACCTCGCCATGGACGTCGGAAGTGAAGTTGCGCATCATGCAGCCTATTGCGCACAGTTTGACTCATAACACGACGTGTTGTGACCGCACGAAAAGCGTTATTCAACATGGTGGCGTTGCTGTCAGTGTTCCTCCGAGCCACAATCCGTAGGTAGCGGTCATCCACTGCAGTAGTAGCACTTTGGCGTCCTGAGCGAGGCATGTCATCGACAGTTCCCTTCTGTCTGTATGTCCTCCATGTCCAAAAAACATCGCTTTAGTGCACTCCGAGACGCCTGGACACTTCCCTTGTTGAGAGCTCTTCCTGGCACAAAGTAACAATGCGGACGCGATCGAACCGCGATATTGACCGTCTAGGCATTGTTGAACTACAGACAACACGAGCCGTCTACCTCCTTCGTGGTGGAATGACTAGAACTGATCTGTTGTCGGACCCCCTCCGTCTAATAGGCGCTTCTTATGCATGGTTGTTTATATCTTTGGGCGGGTTTAGTGACATCTCTGAATAGTCAAAGTACACGTCTATTTTCAGGAGTTCTGGGAACCGGGATGAAGCAAAACTGACTGCAGTAAAAGATTGTGATATTCAGACTCGTATTTGTACTTAGTAGAAAGAAAAGGAGAGTGCGTAATCCGTTTCGGCCATGCAAATCACTACTTCCGAATATCGCCGGAGGGACTAGGTATAGTGTTCCCGTTCAACTTACCGCCGTCAACAGTGCATTCGTAGTCGAGGACGTAAAATCACGCTCATGAGACGGAGACAGCCTATCCGAATCCCACTAGTGGAAGAATCCGTCATTAAGATTTCGATGGCTAAGCGAGAGGACATCTTGGAAACAGTTGTTGATCCCAGTACTATGCGTCATTTCCGCCGAAGGCGAACATTCCTGAAACTAAAATGGTTCAATAACTGAGCGCCCGTTGCGCAAACGATTCCTGCCATTCATCGAATAAATCGTTTTTATGAGGCCAGTTGAACGAAGGGGGACAGAAGTAGGTCTCCAGAGGCTGTTAGGGCTTTAGTTATTGAGTTATTACACTCCCGATAACTGGAGATATTTTCGTATCACTTCACAAGATTCTGCTCAACTGGGCAAGTATATCACTGAAACTTCGGAGTGGTCGAGTTTATTTTCGCCAGGCAAACGACCGCTCGCTCGCCTGGAAGGGTAGAGGGAAGCAGCACGGGTGTAGAGGCGGCAGGGCTCGCATTTACAGGATGAAATCCATGGCGGGAATTTGTCTTCAGCAAACAGCCGGCCAAGCCCGTGGCTGTGTGGGCGACCGGCGCCCGTGTCGCATCGATCCCCGTCATATTTCACGGCGAGTCGCGGGCCGCGCGCGTTCGACGTTATCCCGTGTCCGGTGCGCTCCGCCGCTCCGCCGGCCGTTCGTCCGTCTGTCGGCGCAGGTAAACAGCAGCCGGCTGCCGTCTGTAATGTGACGCCGGCCGGCGGCGCGGCGCAACACGCATTCCGGTAATGAATTGACAACACGGCACTCGGGGACGGCCCTGTCCGTTAAACAAGTCATAAACAAGCCAGCCAGATACGTAACTTTCGCGTAGCTCCACAGAAAAGTAAGAAACGGAAGCATTCGAGTTCGCAATATTCAAGTCCATAGCAGTCGCAGTTAATGTCGACACTTCTATGTGAGACCTCACAGTGGTCTCTAAAACCAAGTACCTTAACGCTGTAATCGTTACTGGTAATAGGAGGTGCGACAATAAAGTAATGAGACTAATGTGAAAAAAAATGTTGCTTACCGTTTTAGTCAAGTGTAGTGTTGTCTCCATCAGCGTAGTTCCCTTCTGATTGCACACACTTTTTCCAGCGCTTCTGCCTTTTATGGTAATATTTATGAAACTCATCTTCTGTAATATCCTCCAAGACTATCGTCAGAGCTTTTCGGACATCTTGTATTGTTTGAAAATGGTGTCCCTTGACCGCCGTGTTGACTCTTGGAAATAGAAAAAAGTCACACGGAGCGATATCTGGTGAATAAGGTGGCTGTGGTAGTACTGAAATTTTTTTGAGGTTAAAAATTTCTGTAGTGACAGAGCAGTATGGGATGGCGCATTATCGTGATGCAGAATCTAATTATCAGCAATGTTGGCACGGACACGAAGAACTCTTTTACGAAATCTTTCTAAAATTTCTTTGTAGTAATATTGGTTAACTGTTTGTCCAGGAGGCACTCACACTTTATTAACAATTCCCTTGGAATGAAAGAAGCACACAAGCATGCATTTCACTTTTGACTTTGACATGCGAGCTTTTTTTGGTCTGGGTGATCCCTTTGAGCACCATTGCGAACTTTGGCGTTTTGTCTCTGGATCGTACTAAAAAACCAACTTTCGTCACCAGTGATAACACGGCTCAACAATTCTGGATTTATTTCCCTTTGCTGTAACAGATCGGCTGCCACATTTTTCCGTGTTTCTCGCTGTTGCGGTGTGAGATTTTTGGGGACCATTTTTGCACAAATCTTTCTCATACCGAGATCTTCAGTTATTATTAGACGAACTGTTTCTCGATTGATTTTCAGTACTTCTGCAATCATTTTCACCGATAATCTTCGATCAGATCCTACGAGTTCACGCACCCTGGCCAAGTTGACATCCGTCCGTGAGGTTGATGGTCGTCCACTGCAGTCTTCATCTTCAACATTCGTTCTGCCTTCACTAAACATTTTATGCCAACGTAAAACTTGAGCTCGTGACATAACCTCCTCTCCAAAAGCCTTGTGAAGCTTATCGTAAGTTGTCGTCACGTTTTCACCCAATGTAATGGAAAAAGAAATGGCATACCGTTGCGCAATATTATGCGGTTCCATTTCCTTGACGAGAGACACAAACACGTGTTAACTTATTACAGCACAACTCACGACTGAACAGTTGCATCGATGTGCCGCTTGGACTAGAAGCAGCTTATAGACCAAGGTCAGAGATATTGTGCCTACGCAAGCCTGTAGGGTTGGCACGTCTTGCAAAAAAATAAACCAGTCTCATTACTTTATTGTCGCACCTCGTATATGCATCCTTTGTTACTGACATCGTTAGATACCTGACAAGACATTACCTTCAGTTGCGACTCTAAATTAGTCCTCCAAATACTGTACATAAAAATATGATCATCAGCACAACTTGTAACGTATCATTCCTGGCCGCACCAAGGTGCTGTCCTCTTGGTTACTGTGGACGACCGTTTCCAGTATTCGGGGGAAGGAGGCTGTGTCCATCCTGGAGATGACGGGTCGAAATTCCTGTAATCCTTGGAGGTGGGTTGTGGCTTGGGCCTACTAAACTGGCTTTAAGGGTAGTGATTCTCTCTTCAGCGCACGTGTTTCTCAGCACCTGTTGGAAATAAACTTCTTGAAGTTCTTGCAGGAGCCAACATTGAAGAGAAACGCTATTATCGAGAATAGAAGAAGACCAATGAAAGGGCAATCGACATACGCTTAGGGATGTCAGACTGACCTGTACCGAATGACCTTACCGATACACATATAGCTACCCATAGGATCACGTGAACTACAATTGTTGCTCAAAGCATAACATAGTGAACTGAGTTATTTAGGCCGGGGTGTCCGTAACATACATGAAATATGGGTGTTGTAGCAGTCAAAGACCGTAAGGATACGGAATCATCGAAGTACTCAACGAAACATTGGCTACTATAAGGCCCCGTTTATTCTGAGTCCCTGAAGACTTCAAATTAAACACAAAGGCCACAAATGATAGAGGACAGTTACGTTCATTAAATATTGACACTGGTTACAAGTAAACTAAAATATCAGCACCTTGGTAGGGATTGGTGAGTCTAATGTGAATACGGTAAAGACAAAACCACATATGGGGGAAAAAACTAAGTTTGCGAAAGTTTCGCAGT
This sequence comes from Schistocerca cancellata, assembly GCF_023864275.1. Taxonomy (NCBI): domain Eukaryota; kingdom Metazoa; phylum Arthropoda; class Insecta; order Orthoptera; family Acrididae; genus Schistocerca; species Schistocerca cancellata. The sequence continues at coordinate 723,442,829 of NC_064626.1, read as the reverse complement.
GATTACTGATTGTTTATCAAGATGTAAAGAAATAGTTACAGATAGAATCACGCATGTACCTGCTATCTAGATTGAGCGCATGCTAAGCCTACGATTGCTAACAGGCGAATTTCCATTAAAGATATGAAATTCCTAACTTCAGTCTGAAGTCTATGCTTGCCTCCTTCAACCTGGCTTGCGAACGCTGCTGTTCCTCACCATACTTATAGTTAACGGTGCTCGCGAATGGCTGTTGTGGTGGCTGAAAAATTTTGAGTCATCTGGCCTGCATCAAATACTGATCTTCCTCAGGAGCCAGCAAGAAGTGGACATCGCAAGAAGCGAATTTTTGCTCTTGCTTTCTGCGTGTGAGCGTTGTGCATGATTTTGATCACTAATGACAATGGTTCTTCTGAGTGCCGACCAACTATATACGTTCTAATAAGGCAGCAGTAACTCTTACATACTTAATTTTAATATAATTAACCAACAGTGAGGGTTTTTTAGTAACTGAGTGCACAAATAGGCACGCTATGACTCTCACTATCTGTCCTATTTCATGTTTCAGCCATAAGGTCTTATACACCTACGCAAAGCGAGTTCTGTTCTCCCACTCCAGATTTTATTTGTATTACCCAATGGTAGCTGCTCTTACTGTTTCCTAGCAGAGTCAATAAATTTGATTATCCTGATGATTGCTGGTGCGACGCTCCAAAGCACAACAGAGCCGGATGGCATCTTCTTATCTCCGGTGTTTCGTATGCCCAGCAGCTTCCACAATACGTGCTTCGTGCAGGTCGCAGTGCGTTATGGGTCCTGTTGCTGTTAGCTCCCAATGTGTCTCCCTGCCGCCGGCAGACATGCCACACTAAAAGTAATCTTTTATTACTCAATAGCTCTCCATCATTTGGGACGCAAACACAAACGGCGCCCGTCTGGCATGCCTCAGACCACACGCAATTTACCAGGCCCACTAGTTTCTTTTTCGTCCTTTTCCAGAAGTGGCGACTCGTCTTTTGAAAATGACTGCAGCCCGCTAATGACCCGATACTGCTTCTCTCTCCTGTTTTGCTGGCGTCTGCCAACTACCGGGTGCCTATAATTAAAGTGCAGCTACTGCCAAAAGTGCGGGGTGGGCTGTTATCGTATCGTATACCGGCGAAACTAGATAGATATACTAATATGTTAATATAGAACCGATTTTTCTTGGAAAAAAATAGTTCCAGTTTTGGACACCAGGCGTCAATCTGGCGCTGTGAATGCAAGAGAGACGTTTAGAAATGTACGTTAAATATATTGGCAGTTGCGAATGGGGATAACCATCAGTTGCATAATGGAATGACGACGGTGAATATTTGAACCGGTCGGGGTCTCGAACCCGGAGTTTCCGCTTATCGCAAGCGGTCGACTTACTTTTTTTTTTTTTTGCATTTTGTTCGTTATGGTTCATTGCATTTGCTCTGAAGTTCGTTGGTGATCATTTTGCTCAGTTTTATTATTATTATTATTATTATTATTACAGAGAGCAGACAGCTCTCTGACCCAACACTCTGAGCTACCGTGCCGGCACCACTCGGCTATCCAAGGACGACTCACAGCCTCACCCAAACTTCCATACGTCGTCAACGATGCGTCTACAACCTCTAGTCTTACATCCATTATGTATATTCCAGTATAGTGGAGACATTTCACTTGTAAGTCGCTTGCCCGGTGCCGTCGGATAAATGCGATATTTAAGTGCCTGTGTTATTCCGAATTACGATGCAATGAACTGCATCGCAATTCAGAATAACACAGGCATTGCGGTATCGTATCGTGTTTAGAAATTTTTCCATATGTAATGGATTCGGAACGAGACGTGTGCAGGAAAGGTCAAGCAACTGAGAAAGACGGAATGTTGCACCGGAGACGTCGACAAGATGCTGCACCCATAAAACGACGAGATCAACAGTTGCTCACAGCAGTTCCGGTGGAATCTGAGCAGCGTGTTACTGTATACTGGCCTTCAGATCAGATAGAGACGGAAAGTGTCCCAGGTGAACGCGTTCTTTTACAGATCCCCAGCGCCAAAAGTCACATGGATTCAGATCAGGTGATACAGGGCATGTATCTGGAAAACTTGTGGATATAAAACATTCGTGGAAGGTTGCACTAAGGAGATCTTTCACATGGAGTGCGACACTATCCATACAGCTGTGCTTTCCCAAAGCAGGAATTACATACTGTACAAGTAGGTCACGGTAATATGCAGACATCACGATACACACGGTAGGTCTTCTGGGTGTACCCTCTTCAAAGAAGAACGGACCGAGAATAAAGGTGCTTGTGAATCCACAACACACAGTCACAGACGACGAGTGCAATGGCTCTTCGCGTACAATATGCAATATAACAGTACCCCAAATTCGGCAGTTCTGTGCGTTCACTACACCCTGAAAGGTAAAATGTGCCGTGTTACTCCATAGAATATTGCCCTACCACATGTCATCAACTTCTGTCAGTGCCAGGAACCGAAGAGCAAATTCAGAACGTCGCTGCGAATCATGAGCTTTCTGTTGCTGCGCCGTCTGGATCTTGTACGGATACCAACGTAAAATAGACCGCAAAACTCTCCGTACTGTTGACTATTGGAGGGGTAAGTCTCCTGTCACTGTACGAGCACTAGCACTAAAAACGGTCAGTTACAACAGCAACCTCGTCAATAACTTCCCCAAGGATACGGCGCCTTCCTATTCCTGGTACCACACCAAGTTCACCCATGTTTCCCAATTTTACTATCAGTTTCCTTAAACCATTTAATGACACTGGGCCTTTCCTCAGTCGTTTCATTCGACGATACTCTCCCAATGCAGCACTGTAATTGCTGCAGTTCACGTAAAACAGTTTTACAAACAGCGCACCGTCTGACTTCTCGGTAACCACATTGTTCGCTGACGTTGTGGATTGCCAAATAACAGCGTATATGTCATACCATCATACAAACCGTGTACTGCGCCAGATTTGCACCTGGTGACCACAACTTAAAAAAAAAAAGAAAAAAAAGTTTGCTCCAGCGTAAATCGGTTCTACATTAAGGCATTAGCATATTTGTTCGCTGCCATGCAATAGTTGCAGTCCACACTGTAGTTAAAGCGCAGCTACTCACCTCTTACTACCAATTCTAGTTGGGAATTAGTGTAGATCAGATGACCTTATTAGTTTGGTGGGGTTTGATTATGGTATGTGGCAGTTTTGACGAAAATTGTTGTGTAACACTTTCAGCAGGTTAATTGGCTGAAAGGTCGGAATTCTTTTGTGGAGTGAGTGGGAACTTGCAGAAGCGAATAGTCGGCTGGCAGCCCCCTCAGTTTTACGGAAGGCAAGTCTTGAAGCCTCAGGAGTGGAGTATTTCTGAAGGCAGTAGTTGGTAACATAGAAATGGTTCAAATGGCTCTAAGCACTATGGGACTTAACATCTGAGGTCATCAGTCCCCTAGACTTAGAACTGCTTAAACCTAACTAACCTAAGGACATCACACACATCCATAGTCGAGGCAGGATTCGAACCTGCGACCGTAGCAGGACTGAAGCATCTAGAACCGCTCGGCCACCGCGGCCGGCGACACAGAAATACTGGAAGTCCAAAAGTGAGTTCCTGTGTTGGTGTGATATTCCAATCGATCGTTTTCCATTTTTCTATTGCGATTTAGCGAGTGTACGTATAAGTGCTTTGCAGGAAGAGTCCTTATTGTGCAGTGGAGTGGTCATTATATATCTGGAGTTAATATTGGTTGAAAGAACAGACTTGGGGAATTTTAATTGAAGTTGTAATTGCCCAACGGTTCAGATTCATATCATCATCTATACTAACGTCTATCACTGTAAACGGTGTCTAGCCACCCTCCCCCCACTACTTCACATCCTAATCGTTTAAGAAATTTGAGTGTTCTCCTGCGTGTAGTTAACTGGTTAAAATTATGTGCTTTTACTAATTAAGTAAGTAATCGCTCTCATTTACCTATAAATTATTTTCGCTTTTTACTGAGTAATTTAACTGACGTCGTATGCTGTAAATGGGAACACTGTAGGATGAATTACTCCTCATGTTTAAGTAATGAAAACCAGGAGAGCTATTTCGGCTGTGTTTATTTGGGTCCTACATTAAATATCTAATCACTGAAATACTGCACAATGCGCCTAGACTGTAACCTACCTCTAACATGGGCAATCGCATCCAAAAACCCCACATACTGTAAATTAGTCGTTAATTAGTATTTCACTTCTTACCTGCTGTGATCTTATTCCGCTATCCACGTTGAGGACAGTACTGTACATGCATATCCATCACAGACAATAGCTGTTAATTAACATTAAATTTTTCGCCTACATATTCGTGTAGTTGACAACTTTTTGGTTTGAAAAGTTTAATGGAGTTAGTTTGAAGTCTGAAAGCAACTTACAACTTCTGAAACGTATAAAGAAGCGTAAATTTGAATGTTTCATTTAAAATTTACTGTGGCTTGAGACATGGGAACATAGTGTCATTGTACTCTAACTGAACTTTAATCATTTACCAAACAAAAATACTGTAGGTACTTTAAGAACTTCCCCATGTGCATTCTACAGGCTAATAACTGTACATGTACTGGCGTACTAGAATGGTGAAGCTACAGACAATTAAACTGCTGAAACTGTTTCATTATTACTTGACAAGAATATAAATCGATGCTTACACTTCGGCTTTAACATAGCGAAATCACCGACTGTAAAATGTCTGAGATTTATTATTATCTATGTCATAAAACAGTTCTGATAAACTTCACCGGTAATCTGTGAGTAATTCTTTCGACAGTAAAAAACTTAACAACTGATGTAATTTATACTCCGTTTTGAACTGTAAAATAGTTTTGTTTCCAAGAGTTATTATTGACTCTGGTTCACTACTATAACAGGGTTACTTTTAAATTAGCAAGAACACTTTTCTTACTTTATTAGCTAGCTAAATGTTTACCCAATTAAGGCAAAAATCTTATTGTGACTTAACTGAAGGTATTTACAAATTATTATATTGTGTGGTTGAAGGCCTTTAATGGTTCAAATGGCTCTGAGCACTATGGGACTTAACAGCTATGGTCATCAGTCCCCTAGAACTTAGAACTACTTAAACCTAACTAACCTAAGGACATCACACAACACCCAGTCATCACGAGGCAGAGAAAATCCCTGACCCCGCCGGGAATCGAATCCGGGAACCCGGGCGTGGGAAGCGAGAACGCTACCGCACGACCACGAGCTGCGGACAGCCTTTAATGTAAGAGAGCTTTGTACTACTTCGAAAGACGTCCAGTCTGTAGAAGTTCATTGTTGCCAAGTATTGTGAAGCAGTACTACTTTTTTTTCTTTTATAAGCAATATACATGAAATCACCGTGTCATCGGGATTGATAGGTTGATTTCAGAAACAAACACTATCTTTGATTCACTTATAACTGCAAACAAACAAATATTACGTTTCACCCTTTTAGTTACAGTTTACAAAAAAGCAATAGTTAGAAATTGCCTTATTAAGTTCATGTCGACGATTTTCGTGCTCAAATACTGGTAACATTTTTTTATTTTTGGCTACATGTGCTTTTGATCACGCACAAAAAGATCGTTCCTCTTGCTGTTCAAATGGCTCTGAGCACTATGGGACTTAACATCTGAGGTCATCAGTCCCCTAGAACTTAGAACTACTTAAACCTAACTAACCTAAGGACATCACACACATCCATGCCCGAGGCAGGATTCAAACCTGTGACCGTAGCGGTCGCGCGGTTCCAGACTGAAGCGCCTAGAACCGCTCGGCCACTCCGCTCTTGCTGTGATCATTCTGAGTTTTCCCACTCCTCTTGCAGTATACAGGGTGAGTCACTAACTCATGCCACCAAGAATAGCTCCGAAAGTATAATAGGAGCTGAAAAGTCTGTGGGACAAAAATTGCATGGGACAACGGGGGCCATAATATGACGTTGGCTTTTGTTGCTATGTGGGGTCGCCTCAGAGAAATTAAGGTCAACTTTTCTTTTTTTTTATGGGATGCTATGGTTTGGTACTCATTTTCTGATAGCGGCTGTCGAGACGAATCCAGTGATGTGTAACAGTAAGGTCATTGAAGGTCAACGAAGGTCAAAAAGTGGCACGAACGTCCATTTACAGAAGATGTTCGAAGTGATGATCATTACTATCATTGCAGTGCTGCAATCTTCTTATCATGGATTGAGTGGTTTTCCTTATCACATCGGCACTTATCGAAGCACATGTTCTGACAAATCTCTCTCGCATATCTTCAGGTGTAGTTGGAACGTCGCTATAAACAATGTTTTTTACGAATCCCCATAAGAAAAAGTCGACAGGCGTCAAGTCTGGCGAACGAGGCGGCCTCGACACATCACCTCCGCGTCAAATCCATCTGTTTGGGAATTGTCTCCGCAACTCATTTCTAGCCATCAGCGAAAAATGTGGCCGACACCCATCGTGTTTATACCACATTCTGTTCTTTGCTCATAAAGGTATTTGTTCCAATAACAGACCTAATGTTTCTTGTAGGAATGTGGTGTACTTCCTGCCACTACAATTTCAAATGGCTCTGAGCATTATGGGACTTAACTTCTGAGGTCATCAGTCCCTAGAATTTAGAACTACTTAAACCTAACTAACCTAAGGACTTCACACACGTCCATGCCCGAGGCAGGATTCGAACCTGCGGCCGTAGCGGTCGCGCGGCTCCAGACTGTAGCGCCTAGAACCGCTCGGCCACCCCGGCCGGTATTACGATTTCCTTCGATGAAATAGGGGACTATAATTCTGTCTTCCAGAAACCCACACCATGCATTCACCGAGCACGGTTTTTGGTGTACAGCGTGCCGCAGCTAACATGGATTTTCAGTTGCCTAATAATGCATGTTATGCAAATTAACATTTCCATGTTTCGTGAATGTAGCCTTGTCAGTAAATAAAATAAAATTAATAAATGTGTCATCCCTCTGAATCTGAAGTGGAGCCCATCGGCAGAATTCAATGTGACGCATACAACCCGTACCAGTTAATTCTTGGTGGAGACTGATATGGTAAGGATGATATTTATGGCGATGCAGAACACGAACAACACTACTCTGGCTCATGCCAGATTCCCTTGCGATTTCAAACGAACTAACACAAGGGTCTCTAAACACAGTGACAAGAGTACCAATTTTTCGTTAGTAACTTTCCTTTGTCAGATATGTTTCCGATGCGTTAAAGATCCAGTTGTTCTCAGTTTGTCATAGCGTGAGTACGTTGAGGATATCTTTCAGCGTAAAAGTATTTAGCTCTCACTGAATTTCTTTGGCATTCTCCGTAAATGAGAAAGATATCGACTTGTTCTTCGAAGGAATACATCATTCATATTCGCTTGATTCGACGATACTAGTCTCACAGTTCCTATCAGCGTTGTATTGCGAAACGGTCGAATGGTGTTTACATGTCAATGGCACGTAAGGTGGATCCACCGTATTCGGCGAATATTTACTATTTGCACGATATACGGAGAGAATTGTCAAAGCATGTGCTTCAGTAAGTGCCGATGTGATAAGGAATACCACTCAGTATATGATAAGAAGGTTGCAGCACTACGAAGCACTACGAAGTAAGTACAATCGAAGAGCAACAACTGTGTTCGATGGGTACTCTACATCTACATCTACATATATACTCAGCTAGCCACATGAAATTTTGCCTCGAGGAAGGATATTTTTAACATTAACTAAATGGACTAGATCACAGCAAATCACGCAAAAGTACATTAAATTTCGTACAAGAGACGTCCGTAACATTCACTTTTCTCATATGGGGAGAGGGGGAGGGAGGGGGGGGGGGAAGGGGTGCAATGCTGGAAAAGATAGTTCGAAAGCAGTTAGAGACAGGATATGGATATAAAAGGCAAATAAGTTCTGTAGTGCATATCGATGTATGAAGAAATACCTGTACTGATGTCTTGTACGCAGTTTTTTTACTCGTCTTCGTTTGGCTACTGGCAGCCCAGGCAATGTTTCTTGGGCAGTAGAAGGTCCAGGTGAAAGTCCTGGATAATGAAAGGTCCAGGCAGAGCGTCAGGGGCTGTGAACGGTCCGTGTCGAGCAGTGGGTTGTTTTTATTCTTCAGATGAACAAATTGTAATTGAATGATTAATGTTATGATAGAGAAAAATTGAGTAGTAATTATGCCTAAAGATGAAAAATACTTCACGAATCAATACCTTATGTTGTCTCACCTATTACAGACAATTGTACTGCTACGGGGTCGTCCAGGTCGTCTTCGTCTTCTGTACGTAAAAGTGACGTCGATGTTGGAGTCGAACCTTCACATTGCCTGCACAGTTTCGTGTGTAAAAGCTCTGTTCGCCTACAGCCACACCGACCTTGGCAAATAGTCCTGTATTTGCAAGATATAAACCGAAGAAGTCTCTCGGGAGGCCGGGTTTTCTTTATGATAATGGGAGCAAAACCTTTTTTGTCAAATTCCGCCCTTACTGCTATGGATCCAAGCAGTGTTGTGTATGTGATTGATGGCAGAGTTTTGTTACAGAGATTCAAGCGGTGTGTGGCGGAGGGCACAATTTGCGCCAAAGTCATATTCCCTCCTCCCAACCCCCTCTCCCCCCCCCCCCCCCTCTGTTCCACTCGCAGATCGCGCGAGGGAAAAACGGCCGTCTGAACGCCTCAGTACGAGCTCTAATTTCCCTTATCTTTGAATGGTGATCATTGCGCGATTTGAAAGTTGGTGGTAATAATATATGCTCAACATCCGCGGTGAAGAGCGGATTTCGGAAGTTAGTGAGAAGCCCCTTCCATTCAGCGCGCCGTCTATCTGCAAGTGTGTCCCACTTCAAACTTTCTATGAGATTTGTAACGCTCTCGCGATGGCTAAGTGTACCAGTCACGAATCTTGCCGCTCTTCTTTGGACCTTTTCAATCTCTTGAATCAGACGCCACTGGTAAGCGTCCCATACAGACGAACAGTACTCTAAGACTGGACGAACTAAAGTATTGTAAGATATTTCCTTTGTTGAAGGATTCTACCAATAAACCGAAATTTAGAGTTTGCTTTACCCGTTACTTGTGTAATCTGATAATTCCATTTGTGATCATTTCGAGTAGTCACACCCATATACTTGACGGATGTTACCGCTTCCAAACACTGGGCATTAATTTTGTACTCGTACATTAATGGGGATTTTCGCCTTGTTAGACGCAGTAGGTTACACTTACTAATATTTAGAGGTAACTGCCAAACATTACACCACGCATTTATTTTCTGCAAATCTTTGCCGGCCGAAGTGGCCGTGTGGTTAAAGGCGCTGCAGTCTGGAACCGCAAGACCGCTACGGTCGCAGGTTCGAATCCTGCCTCGGGCATGGATGTTTGTGATGTCCTTAGGTTAGTTAGGTTTAACTAGTTCTAAGTTCTAGGGGACTAATGACCTCAGCAGTTGAGTCCCATAGTGCTCAGAGCCATTTGAACCATTTTTGCAAATCTTTATTGATCTGCTCACAACTTTCGTGTGATACTACTTTCGTGTAAACCATAGCATCAGCGGAAAACAGTCTAACGCCGCTGTCAATACCATCAACCAGATCGTTTATGTAAATCAGACAGAGAGAAGACCACTAAGTCTATGAAGTGCTTGAGGAGGTCGGCCTAAAGTAAGTACAACCGAAGTGGAACAACTGTGCTCGATGGGTACTCGGACACAGCGAAGACCACCAAGTCTATGAAGCGCTTGAAGAGGCCGGCCAAAAAGCACTCTGTGGAGGTACAATTTAGGACCACCATGACACCAAAAGTTTCACATGCTAATTTTCTATCGTGTGCGAAAAATAAAGATAGGCTAATCATCATGCTGATGACAAAATGCAATGCATTTCTTGATGCAATAATTTACCAACAGCCGTATGATTTGTAGAAGTTTATTTTATTTTATGAACTTCTATGTGCTACCAGTTGCAGCATTACACTGATGCCATCTTCAGGCCCCACTCGTCATAGTCGTAAAATCGGTATACACGGAAGGAGCCATATAACTGGATCAGCCTGTGTCGCCTGGCCACCAAGAGCTGTTGCAGGACGATTGATTCACGGATCCAGTTATATGGCTCCTTCCGTGCATAGCGATTTTACGACTATGACGAGTGGGGCCTGAAGATGGCATCAGTGTAATGCCGAAACTGGTAGCACAGAGAAGTTCATAAAATAAACTAAACTTCTACAAATCATACGGCTGTTGGTAAATTATTGCATCAAGAAGTTCATGCCAGCCGTTGTCCCACGATCCATAATGGATCAACGAAGATTAAAATACAATACAAGTGGAGTCGCCTCAAAACTGGCAGCTGATGATGTAGACACACTGATTTTGCGGACGGCACAATCCCTGGCCTCTGGCTTCTGCTCACAAGAGTGTCGCAGTTTTGGGGTATATGGTGACCTTCTGGTTATAATGCTGTGTCTTTAAACTACCCAAGCCAGGGAGAGGTACAACCTCTCAGCTCCTCTACCGTCTGGGAAGCGCCTTGGAGAAGAGAGCTGCCAATTACATACTCTTCCTCCGCACAATTGCTGGTTACTACGTCAGCATTCTTTTACCAAGGTATGATTAAATTTCTCAAGAACCTCTCCAAAAACCCGGGTCTCGAATCAGCAATTACTAAATGGAGGGAATAACTACTGCTGGTGAAAAATTTCTTGTTGAGGTGACCACCCAACAAAAACACTCAACAAGACGAGGAATATGCATACGTCACATTGGCCTACAGCGGATCAGCAAAGACAGCTTCAGTATGTCCCACTGAGCTGAAGCTCAACACACTTTCAGAGTTTTTCATCTGGCGCATTGGGGATAGAAGTTGACGAAAAATAGTTTGTCTCCCTTTACCACATTGAAACCCTCAGCTCCCGTGAGGCTTTTTCAGCATGTATCTTCCAAATACAAGACAGATTGCCAAGATCGAGGTCGGTGTAGGCATGCAGGATTGTTCTACTCGAAACTGTGCAAGCAGTGCGAAGGGATATGCTCTAGCATCGACGTCAGTATTGGTAAGGAAGACGAAGACGACCTGGACGAGCCCTAGCAGTACAACAGTCTGAATCGCATAAGGCTACATAAGGTATTGATTCATTTAGTATTTTGCATCCTTCTACATATTTACTAATCAATTTTTCCTTGTCATAACATTAATCATTTAATTACAATTTATTCAGCTGAAGCACAGCAACAACTCATTGCTCGACACGGACCGTTCACAGCCCCTGACGCTCTGCCTGCACCTTCCATTACCCAAGACCCTTCACCTGAACCTTCTACTGCTCAAGAAACATTGCCCTGGACACCAACAGCCAAACGAAGACGAGTAAAAGAACTGTGCACAAAACATCAGTACAGGTATTGCTTAATACATCGATAGTTCGCTACACAACTTAATTGTCTTTTCTATCCATATATTCTCTCTAACTGCTGTCTTTCTTTTCCAGATATAGAACCTACTCGAAGTGATGACCCAATCCCCGGCTCGATATTCAGTCATTTCACGACACATATACATTATTACGTCTGGATATTATATTTATCTTCCTGTTTAGTGCCATGTACTTAATATGCTGTAAATATAATTTGTTGACGTTTTTATCAATCGTGCTTTCACATCAGTTCATTCAAAACAATCCTTTTTAAGCGTAATAAAATGAAAGTATAGCACTGTTGAGAGATAGACAGGTGGGACGTGTCATTTGGGTGCAGGGAGCAGAAGCCATTTTTCGTATTTTTATCTTTGGCCCATCCGCCTTATGAGAAAGTTGAATGTTACGGCCGTCTCTTGTACGAAATGTAATGTACTTTCACGTGGTATAGGGAGTTTTGTTAGCAGCGTCTATATTTTTCGAGTTGTAGGGTGTAGGAGTGGGTGTTAGAAGTTTTCTCAGAAGAGTAAAAAATCGATGCTTTTTAGTCCGCTTTAGTAACGATACCGCTTGTCAGAAAATCAAACCCGACTAGTTTATTTAGTACGAACTTTTACCTAGTTTAATTTTATATTAGAGTGGTCATCTTCGAGAAAAGCATAGTTTTAGAGATATAAGCAAGAAACTGAAAAAAGTGCGAAGAGTTTGAGGGTCTTTTGCATTTTTCTTTGTGAAGCACAGCTCTTACAAGAGAGCATACATGAAATTCGGATTCAACACCCTAAAAGCTTTCACAATTTTGCTATGGGAAAACTACCTTTTGACTGGCCTAGCGGTGTATAAATTGTTACAGACATTCATTATCTAGCTCAGTGGTCGAATGTCGGAATCTTTCGAGACGTAGTTAGATGGACATAGGGCATTTATTTGTGGTACGGGAAGTGTGACAATTTTAACTTTTTTTCGTGGATCCAACAGAGGCTGGCGACCCTTCTTTTACTGGTTTTAATAGTTTAGCAGCCCTGAGAATTAATCCAGATCCCCTAATAAACCTTCCTGAGCAAATCTGAGGAGCAATACCTTTCGTAATTTGTCACGCGCGCCATGGGTCGTTAAGAGTGGCAAGATTCCTGCTGCGGCGCGACCGCGACCGGGCGCTCGCGAGACTCCGTGGGAGTGACAAGGGACTGCAGGCAAGGGACGCCTGAAGCTGAACTCCAGGACATTTTGCCAACTTTAGAAAATCAATTTACATGCTCGAACAATTAAATAATAAGTCGTACTCAGCAACGTATAGCTATCCCTTGCGCATGCGGACAACGCATCGTGTTACAGACTACACGAGACCTCAAAAGAACTGGGGAACTGTCTTACTGTTCAATTGTCAATCTCCGACCACAACTCACGAAGATGTTTGGAGCTGCGTCTTTGGTTTTCACAGTCGTCAATAGCCTTTCAAATGGGAATAGGGTTAAAATCAGGCAACAGCTGAACAACACCAATTACCCTCATGGCCGTAAAGTATCTCTCCAGTTATTCAGAGGCTTGTGGACTTTATCTTGTTGAAGGTACAAGTGGTCTGCTAGGTGCTGCACGCGAACAAATGGACGTACACTATCGAACGCTTGGTTCCTGAATCGTACGCTGGGGAGAGACGTTTACAGACGTTTTATCACTTCCATTTCATCTCATGAAAATGTCCCCCATGGAAAAATTTCTCCATCGTCTGGATGAACGATGCCGTATTGGAAAATGAGAGACTTCGTCCCATATTAGTTTCGACGCAAGCGTTCTCTGTTACAGCCGTGTACGAACACGCACCATAACTCATCATCTGGGTGATTGGGACAAGGTAGATAGATATAGGAGGGAGACGGAATGCACACCGTCCCAGGTTTGGATGGAGCGATACAGCTTGTGAGGAGCGGAAGTTCACGCTACGTTGGCAAATGTGAGAACGATGCGGATGAGGGTTTTTATGTGTATGTATGTTGGTCAGAAGATTTCACCACCTTCTTTGACCGATTAAAACTTTATTACATCTAGTCTGTTGCGAGCTTTCTGTTGGGTGGTTAGTAGGTGAGGGATACGCCTTTAGTTTTTAATTGAATGTTACTCCAAGACATTTCACTGTATAATTTGGTGGATTGGACGGTTGTGGGTTGCTAGGTAAATGTCTCTGGGACGGTGTACCTGGTGCTTTTTGCTATACATATAGCCTGGGTTTTAGCGGATTGAGTGGAAAAGTTTCTCTGGTTACCCCATGAGTTGAAGTTGTCAAGATAGAGTTGGTGGGGAGGAATGAATGGTATGATGGACTGCAAGAGAGCGATGTGCATCACCTTATTGGCGTAGGTAGGCACATTGATGTAGGGACATTGATCTGTGCCGATGACAAAGGGGCAAAGATACGATGGAACTTTCAGTCACTTCAACAGTTCGATGGAAAATTCGTCAGTTACATAGTGTAGTGTTCAGTCAGAAATTCGCAAAGTAGGAAGCAGATTACAATCGAACCAGCCAAAGGCGAGTGAGGATGTTGTGCCAGCCGGCCGGTGTGACCGAGCGGTTCTAGGCGCTACAGTCTGGAACCACGCGACCGCTACGGTCGCAGGCTCGAATCCTGCCTCGGGTATGGATGTGTGTGATGTCCTTAGGTTAGTTAGGTGTAAGTAGTTCTAAATTCTAGCGGACTGATGACCTTAGAAGTTAAGTCCCATAGTGCTCAGGGCCATTTGAACCATCTGATGTTGTGCCGTACAAAACACAGCACAGCCGTCGCTCGTTGCGAGTCGAGCCGGCCAGGTGAGATGTGGAAATAGTTGACACAGCTGCACCTAAGTCGAAGAAAGCAAAGGCATTTCCACAACAGAAACCACAGATTAGTATATGTGCTCAAGCCACAGCAAAGCCCAAGCAATTGTAGCCAGTGAGCTTATAAATGCTAGCCATTTTTGTACTGAAATCATACCGTTGAGCATTGAAACCCCACCAGCACAGGGCTGCGACACTTGGGGCGTTATCCGGAATGCTGCACGGCGTCGCAGTTCGACCTCGCGTCGGCGCAGCTTTGCCTGAGACACGAGATACAGAGCCGCCGGGGGCCAGCGGAGGCCTGGGACACGGTGCGCAGGCTTCAACGATACTGCTGTGTATCACGGCCGCTGCGTCACCGGCTGTCAGCCGGGTAGCGCAGGAGGCAACGATCGCACCTAGGTAGTCGCCAGCTTACCTGCCGAGTCCGGGGGACGTCGCCGACGGAAGCAGCGTCTAACAATACCACCACTTGCAAAGTAGGTTAGAAATCAGATTAATAATGTTGCTCACGCAGCACATGTTCGCTTCATCGGGCAACAACAAAGTTATTGACTGTGTATGGTATCGTCAGAATGGAAATAATGAAGTCACTGTAAAAAAGTCATTAATTTTGGCACTTATCTTGAATGGATTCCCACGTAGATTTCGTCGAAGTTGTTATGGCTCATTTTGTTGATTCTAGGGTGATTCCAAATGGTTCAAATGACTCTTAGCACTATGGGACTTAACTTCTGAAGTCATTAGTCCCCTAGAACTTAGACCTACTTAAACTTAACTAACCTAAGGACATAACACACATCCATGCCCGAGGCAGGACTCGAACCTGCGACCGTAGCAGTAGCGCGGTTCCAGAATGTAGCGCCTAGAACCGCTCGGCTACTCCGGGGGCTAGGGTGATTCCTCTTTGACTGCTAGAAGGTCCAGATCTGTATTTTAGCAATATTTGAAGACGTAGCAAATGCGTTTTTCAGGAAATTCTTAATGATCAAACAATCCCAGATCATAACAATGGTATGGTAGAAATAATTTTTGACTTGGTGTTCACGATCCACATTTTTATTAAACTTCTTGTAAATTCACATATACTTCTTCGTAATTGTCACATCATCAAGAAAACAGTTTTGTATCAATCTTCATATATTTAATTTCCACTTTAACCAAACACAAGATTTGACTGTTCTTTTACAAAGCGAAATAACAACTTAACTTCTGCAAAGTGAAACAAAGACTGCTCTGTGCATTCGCGGTTACAAGTAAAAAATTATGACAGTCTCACAGAAGTGAACACACACAAGAACCATATGACTGTAATATATCGATACACCGGAGTACCTATACATTAATAAAACTAAATGTGAATATTGTCACAAAAATATGTCTGTTACTTCGCAGAAAAGTAGTACGATATTACTGGTATCGAGAACTGGGGTTGGAGTGCCGTAATGGTCACGTAAATAAAGAACCATTACAAGCGGCACCACCACACCGCTCGGCCACATCACTCTCTGTAGCATCGCAGGACGTCACGTACACACACGCGGGAGGCAACTGGATGCCTCGACCACACTGCCGCATCTTGTAATGAATCACAGCGAAAACCCGCAATGAATGAATTTCAAAAGCACAGAACAATCTCTCTGACTCCGGCCTTCTTAAACAGCATGGACCCAGAAGATGACACGAAATACCGCATTCTAGACACAGTAACGCCTGATCGGGACCTAGAACGTTAGCAGCATGTCTGTAGCGAATGGAGCCCTACCAACTATAATGTTCTGGTAAAAGTTTTCTGTTCTTGGGTATATATTCGATACGTTTTGGTTCCTTGAAGTGGTCGTCTCTTCCCATCACCAGTGTGGGATTCTCGACGCAGCTGAAACTTGCACGGCCAGCGTTACCTGGCGGCCGGACAGGGGCGGCGCCGGGCGGTGATTTGTGGCGGCGCTGCAGGTGACGCGCTCGTGTGACGGCCACTTGCGATCGCAGCGACGCGACGGCCGGGCGCCTTCCGTACAACTCATTGTGATGCTGTCGCGCCAGCGCGGCCGCGGCCGCGCGCCAGATTAAGCCGCGTGATGTATGGAGCCATAAACACAGGCCGCGCGCTGCGTTTCCGGGATCAACCTGGGCCGCACCTCGCGCCCCGCGCTGACAAAATTAGCGCCGCATAAAGATGAAATATCGCTCGTTTATTTTCGCGGCCAACATGTCCAAGTCAGTGTTCGCCATTTACGGAGAATATTCGGGAAATATTTCAGCGTATATTGCCGTGCTTACACCGGTGATGTTAGCCGCCGCGGAGCAATTTGCTGCTCTCGTTCGAGGAGCAACATTCGACGCTACTCGCTAATTTTGTTGCAGAATTCGCAGCGGCGGTAATTACCACAAGCCGTGGTGCGGTGACTGAATTATAATTGACAGAATGGAGACGTGGGAACATTTCAGGTGTGTTTTTAACTCAGTCCTATGCTCGACGGAGAAACAAGGAAACGAACAACAGGGCTCAGCGTCGCGTCCACGAGATAGTCAGAGACGGAGCAATGGCTCGAATGAGGTGAGAATACGTAAAACGTTAGGTGATGCCCTTTCGAAAAGAACTGTCTCGGTATTCGCCTTAACAGATTTAGGGTAATCAAAAATAAAATAAACCTGGATGACGGGACAGCAACCTGAACTATACAGACTGAACACGAGTTCAGTGTCTTCACCTCTGCGCACCATCTCGCTTGTTCTCACTGATGTATTATATCTTACGTTCCTTTTTCAACTTACTTGCGAACATATTGTAGGGAATACTTTTAGACACATAAAAGGACTTCTGCCATCCAATTTCAATGGCGGATGTCATAAGGTATTTTTATCAAAACTAGACATGATTTTATTAATGGGATTTCCGCGATCGTTCTATAAATAAAAATATGGCATTTCAGTCTTTGATCGCTATTTTTTATTTTCTATGACAGCCCGATTTCCCAGTAATATCGCTCATTGGAAGAGGAGCCAAAGTAAGTGAACACGTGACCGTTTCTGGGAAAACGACGGTCAAAATTTTCGACGTAATTTAGATGCCTTTTTAGCACAATATTTTGAGCCAAAATGGTGCCAGAGTCGCTAGCGATGTAATCGCTCACCTTCACGCCCTGTGTTCCAAACCCGATCATTGTTTTTATTTATTTATTTATTTGTTGTCTGTAGAAGGTTCCTACACGAATGTTTATTACCAAGTTAGGGAATACAAGTAGTTTATATTAATTGTAAAATTACAGCTGGGGTTCACAGTGTCATACATTGATTGGGTAATAGATAAACTTAAAAAAGTTTTACATCACCTCGGTTCCGAGAGTTCCGGAAGCAGTACAGAAAATTGGAACAGAGATCAACATAAACATCATTTCCGTCCTTTTTATTGCTCATGAAAACCATACATTGCACGTTGTACCATCATACAGCCAGACCTTCAGAGGTGGTGGTCCAGATTGCTGTACACACTGGTACCTCTAATACCCAGTACGACGTCCTCTTGTATTGACGCATGCCTGTATTCGTCGTGGCATACTATCCTCAAGTTCATCAAGGCCAGATTGTCCTACTCCTCAACGGCGATTCGGCGTAGATCCCTCAGAGCGGTTGGTGGGTCACGTCGTCCACTTTTCAATCTATCCCTGCCGTGTTCGATAGCGTTCATGTCTGGAGAACATGCTGGCCACTGTAGTCGATTCATGTCGTTATCCTGAAGGAAGTCATTCACAATATGTGCACGATGGGGGCACGAATTGTCATCCATGAAGACGAATACCTTGCCAATATGCTGCTGGTACTTTTGCCCTATCGGTCGGAGGATGGCATTCACGTATCGTACAGATGTTACGGTGCCCCCCATGACCACCGGAGGCCAGAGGCGTACGTCGGCCCCACATAATGCTACCCCAAACCAGCAGGGAACCTCCACCTTGCTGCAATCACTGGACAGTGTGTCGCCGGACGGTGTGGCCGAGCGGTTCTAGGCGCTTCAGTCTGGAACCGCGTGACCGCTACCGTCGCAGGTTCGAATCTTGCCTCGGGCATGGATGTGTGTGATGTCCTTAGGTTAGTTAGGTTTAAGTAGTTCTAAGTTCTAGGGGACTGATGACCTCAGATGTTAAGTCCCATAGTGCTCAGAGCCATTTGACAGTGTGTCTAAGGCGTTTAGCCTGACCGTGTTGCCTCGAAACATTTCTCCGACGATTGTCTGGTTCAAGGCATATGCGACACTCATCGGTGAAGAGAATGTGATGCCAATCCTAAGCGGTCCATTCGGCATGTTGTTGGGCCCACCTGTACCGCGCAGCATGGTGTCGTGGTTGTAAATATGGACCACGCCATGGACGTCGGGAGTGAGATTGCGCATCATGAAGCCTACTGTACACAATTTGAGTCGTATCACGATGTCCTGGGGCTGCACGAAAAGCATTATTCGACGTGGTGGCGTTGCTGTTAGGGTTCCTCCGAGCCATAATCCGTAAGTGGCGGTCATCCACTGCAGTAGTAGCCCTTGGACAGCCTGGGCGAGGCATCTCATCGACAGTTCCTGTCTCTCTATATGTCCTCCATGTCCGAACAACATCGCCTTGGTTCACTCCGAGACGCCTGGACATTTCCCTTGTTGAGAGCCCTTTCTGGCACAAAGTAACAGTGCGGACGCGGTAGAACCGCGGTATTGACCGTCGAGGCATGGTTGAACTACAGACAACACGAGACGTGTACCTCCTTGGTGAAATGACTGGAACTGACCGGCTATCGGACCCCCACCGTCTAAGGGCGGTGCTCATTCATGGTCGTTTTCATCGCTGTGAGGGTTGAGTGACATCTATGAACAGTCAAAGAGACTGTGCCTATGATACCGTATCCACAGCCAACGTCTATCTTCAGGAGTTCTGAGAACCGGCTTAATGCTTAACTTTTTTTTGATGTGCGGATGTGTGTATGTGATTTTTAAGGGTTACAGTCTTTAAATTTTCTTATTTCTACATATCATTCGTGTATTAAGCATTATATTAATTCTCGTCTTATATTCTCATGTTTATTCTTGAGGCAAATTTGCTGCATGCCCTTTTATGACACCAATCGTAGAAGCATTCGTAACATAGACATTCAGAACGCCACGGGAATCGCGTGAAGACAGTGACATTTCTTCGTATCAGTCTTATTTGGGGCAGAAAAGTCGTTAACACTGCTGAAGATTGCACACTTTGACAATAATTTCGCGGCAAACCATGCATAACGGATCACTTTTCCGAAAATTGGGGGTTGCAATTCATTGTGACTGAAGATATAATACGGGAATTTCGCCGAAAACAATTTCAAATAATTTCATCATTAATTTACTGTTTTTTTATTTATTCATCAGAGATATAATTAGTAGTCGAATAAGGACAACACTATTTCATCACACATTATAAAACATTCGTGTAGTAATCTTTTATGGACATGGGTAGATAAATGAACAATAAAAAAAAATTATAATCGGGTTTCGAACACGTGTCGCAAGACTATGCCACCGAATTGGTTGCGCTATTTTCTCGCGAAAATGGCAAATAAAGTACCTCGAAAATATAGGCCGTCATTTTCTCTGAAACGGGTAGTTATCTACGGATAAGCCTGACTCGTGGTCGCTTATTTTCACCGCTGTTACACTGAGCTAAGTTTCTGGGAAGTGTTTTTATTTCGTTTGCGGTGTCATAAAACTATGTCACTACTAAATATAGTGTGTATCAAAAAGAATCATCCGAGTTTTAAAAAATCGTAACTATTATGTTATTTGAGATACGTGTGTGAACAACGTACTGCTGGAAAGAGCAAACTCTCAAATTTTACATGGTTCCCGCTAGGTAGCAGCAGTGTACGCCCACTTCAGTTCTAGTGAAAATGGAATCGGGACAACATAAAGCGTTTTGTGTTCCACGCTTTGCGCAGTGCGGGTCAGTAATAAACTGTTCAGCGTGACTTTCGTACTGGGTATGATGTGGATCCTCTACAGCACAGAGCATTAGACGATGGCATGAACCTTTCCGCGAAACTGATTGTTTGTGTAAAGGCAAATCGCCGGGCCGTCCCCGAATGTCTGACACAGTCGTCGAACGCACTGGCCATAGTTTCACAAAGAGTCTGCAGAAATATGTTCGCCACGCAGCTCGACAGTTCAACAAGCGCCCGATGTCAGTCTGGCGTGTGTTGCGTCGACGTTTACACATGAAACCATACAAAATTCAGCTACTGCAAGCTCTTCGTGAAGGTGACAAATGTGTGGAGTTCTGTAATTCAATTGCTGGCAAGATGGATGATGACATTTTTCTTCCACACTTAGTGTTTAGTGACGAGGCAACTTTCCATTTAAATGGAAAAAAATGAACCGTCATAGTGCGAGAATATGGGGTGCTGAACAAACACATGACGTTATGCAACATGAGGCGGACTCTCCAAAAATTTTATGTGTTTTGTGCAGATTCTCAAGAAAAGGTGTATGGTCCACTGTTCTTTTTCGAGAACCTATTACAGGAAGCACTTATCTCGATATGCTTGAGAATTTTGTTTTCCCACAGTTGGAGACTGATTCGATCGACTTCATTTGCCAGCAGGATGCGGCACCGCCGCACTGGCATCTGGAAGTGTGGGAATTTTTATATCAGAGGATTATTGAACGATGAATCGGTCGCTCTGGACCCAATGATTCAGCCTTCAAGGTCACCGGATCTGACTGTATTTCTTTTGCGGGTTTGTAAGAGACTCTGTTTATGCCCCTCCTTTGCCAACTGTGAAATGAGACGTCACATGACAGCAGCTATGGAAGCTGTAACTCAAGGCATGCTCACCGCAGTATGGGAACAATTTGAATAACGCATTGACATATGCCGCGCATCTCATTGAACATCCATGAAAAGGTATGAAAAATACTTTTTGAGTTTCCCGTTCATCAGAAAACAAAATTTATTGTATATGGTTGTTAGTTTCAGAAATATAAACGTGCCAAATCGGATGATTCTTTTTTATACACCCTGTATTATGGTAAATGTCGCATGTGAAATTACATCTGAACTTTTAGCAGAAATTCTTGAATAGTGCACTAGACTTCCAGTTGCTCCTAAAGTACGAACTTGGATACGGTTTTGCGAATTGGCTGGCACTATACATAATTTATTCTTTGAAGCACTTACTTAAACTATTTGAGAAAGTAGCCCGAAAACATTATAATGAATTTTCAGGTGTTTCAAAGTAAATATCAGGCAGTATAGGGACACACGCAGTGCAGTAATAGTCTTCACAGCTTTTCTTGGCTGAGCAGCTCGCGTGTCGTCAGATCAGGCGGCGGAAGGTAAGGGGTTCACTGAAGCGCGTGAAACACTCTCGCAGAATCAGAGCCACATGACGATAAAAAAGTGGCGCCGCAGCACCTTGACGCACCATGTGTAAGAAGAAAGCTGTTGTATTCCTAACCGTAGGTATAATAATGGTGTTTTCGGTGGTATCATTCTGAAAACACAGCGACATTATACAGAATTTTCATTTTTACTTATAGTTAAAAGGCTCAAAACAAAAAAATAATTATCTGAAGATTTATAATTTCCCTGGAAATGAAAAGTAGCCGTTTCGAAATGTTTTGCGTAAAAGTCCATTCCGAGGTCACATAGTACATGTTTAACGCACTGCTTACTATTGGGTCTAATTACTTAAGGCATTTTCCCATAACCTTCTGTGAGATGTAATGAGTATCTCACACTATCCGTCTAGTGATGAGTTGGTTCTCAGCGTACATTCCTGGCTACTAAAAGACACGTTTATAATTAACGAAGGTAAATATACTTTAGAACGCCGCGTTTATTCTGGAGCCTTGAGAACCAACGCCTCTGCTGATTACGTGACGCCAGTGTTTCCGCTGTCTGCATTATTAGCGCTGTGCTCTCTACGGGGAAAAAGGCTACATGCAGTACGCTGTGCTGTAGTCATTTCTGAAGTAGCGTCTGCTAGTTGAAGAAAATGTTGAGCAGAATTAATACAAAGTTTTCACATTCCTTTTCGTGGCAATACTTCAAGCGCAGCGCATTACGGGAAAAGAAGGTGCATATTAACGTAAATATTAACTATATGAACGTAAATAATCCGTAGCTCACTGTACACTGCAAGGCATAGGGTAAATCTCTCTTTGTTTCTATGTTCATGTTCTTTCGTTTTTGTCAGAGTTAGATGACGCAGATATTTTTAGACGAAATTCTGCTCATACCTGTAACAATAAATTCGGCTTCATGAAGCACATGTTACAATAATACAAAAAAGTCGCAAGACACGCATGTCCGTAACGTAAGGAATCTATGTACTGCACCAGAAAGTCTTGTTTCATGGTAACACTCGAAGTACTGAACTATGGTGGGACAATACAAGAACATATAACATACTTGGCATGCCAGATGGAGACAGCATGACGTACCTGAAACAATCACTGTAGGCAGAAGATTTGTGTATACTATATGTGGCTGCACATTGTGCACATTTGGCACACAGTACATACGAGCTGTAGGGAACAGGATATCACAACGAGCACATTTGGATGTGTCAGTTAGTTTGATGTTTCATGGATTATTTCGTACGATACATCGTAGTGATGTAGAATGAGTTATTTTACATTTAAGGTTCGCTACGTGCTGAAAATTTATAAGTTGTTACACGTTACAGTAGAAATTCTTCTATGGAATAGAATAAGTTGTCAATGAGAAACTTTCTCAGTTTGTTTTCCAATTAAACTTTGCTGTCTGTCAGACATGTTGCCTCATTAGGTATGTGATCAAAAGTTTTTGTTGCAGCATTGTGCCCCCTTAAGTGCTAAAGACAACTTCTATATGGAGTTAAGATTGACATTTTTTCTTCTGGTACTGTAGAGATGTACGTCATTCTTCCTTTTGAACTGTAGTGCATTATTTTAAAAAAACTTACCAAGAGAATAAATGTACTAGGAAGCAGTAGTCAGAATGACCAACTCCTTAAGCAGATGTCCATTAGATAATCATGCGTGAGTACCTTATACTATTTTTACAGCACGTTTCTCAGCAATGAAGACTCTTTCTTTGATAAGTTACCACGGAACATTATGCCATATGACATTATTGAAAGAAAATAAGCAAAATATTTCAACTTACTGGTTCGTATCTCCTCTAGATTTGCAATTATTCTAAGCACAAATTTGGCTGAACTAAGTTGTTTTAGCAGTTTTAAAATGTAGTTTTTCCAGTTTCATTTCCCATCAATAATGACACCTAAGAATTTTACGAAAATCCTTACTGCGATATGTCAGCATTCAAACATTTTCTGGAACTTCCTGTTATGGGACATGTCAGTATTCTGATTCAGAAACAAAACAAAAAAAAGCGAAATTAGTAATTAGTTGCTCTTCCAATAAATCAAGAAAAATCATTTCTCTTGTACCTGACAGCGATTTTTAAAATATTCCCTAACAATTCCTAATGCTCCTGCACACAATAGAGAACTTACCTAATGTTGCCAATCTTGCCACTGCAACTGCACTAATACTCTGCATCCAGCAACATGCTAAAATAATTCAAAAGAAACACTGCGATCCATGCAGCATTATTAGCAGTAGTTAAAATCACCAATATTAACGAGGGGCCTTTTCGTAAAATAAGATAATTTTACTAATTAATAAATCCTTACGATTAAGACACAGGGTGCAATGCATAGTCACAGCTAATGATGCACCTACTCCCCCACCCCCACCCCTGTTTTTTATAGACATTCAGTGATCAGGAGGGGTTTGGTCAACAAGCCTTAAGCAGTGTAAAAAATGTAAGGAATCAATAAATACTTTTAATTTACAACATTCCTAAAGTTGACGAAGCACACACTATCAATCTTTACCCAGACCTTTGATTAGCAAATACTTAAATACATATACTTAATACACAATGTCTTTAATCAATAATCACGTATCTGGTCACAACAATGATATGAGTATTACTTTCAATGTATGCATACATAAATCTGAAAAAATCCCTCCAGCGCACAAGAAAGCAACAATTACGCACAGTAAAAAGGCAAATTATCAAAAATCTTCGATTAATACAAAAATATCTTCTGGCGCCACTAGCACAGTCAGGGCAGGCTGCGACCTCTACCGACACGCAGCTTCTCACCACACCAGGCTGCGTCTGACTAGTCTCAACAACTATTCGCTTGACGGCACTCGTGATAATAATATCTCAGACTCAGAGTTACTGTGTGCACGCAGCAGCAGAATCAATAGCTAACTTAAAAAATGAAAGTAAAACTGTCATAACCTTCACTCTCACTTTTAAGAATTTTATGGGCTGATTCTTGCCTAACATGTTGGCAATGAGCGAATACAAAATTAAATAAAACTGAGAAATACAGCATCAGATGTCTTACGAAAGGGGCTAAACTACACAAATATGAGCGTATGATTACATAACTTATGTACATAATAGGACACTGATAAGCTCTGCAATGCAATCAAGGGAAATAATATACAACTACACTCCTGGAAATGGAAAAAAGAACACATTGACACCGGTGTGTCAGACCCACCATACTTGCTCCGGACACTGCGAGAGGGCTGTACAAGCAATGATCACACGCGCGGCACAGCGGACACACCAGGAACCGCGGTGTTAGCCGTCGAATGGCGCTAGCTGCGCAGCATTTGTGCACCGCCGCCGTCAGTGTCAGCCAGTTTGCCGTGGCATACGGAGCTCCATCGCAGTCTTTAACACTGGCAGCATGCCGCGACAGCGTGGACGTGAACCGTATGTGCAGTTGACGGACTTTGAGCGAGGGCGTATAGTGGGCATGCGGGAGGCCGGGTGGACGTACCGCCGAATTGCTCAACACGTGGGGCGTGAGGTCTTCACAGTACATCGATGTTGTCGCCAGTGGTCGGCGGAAGGTGCACGTGCCCGTCGACCTGGGACCGGACCGCAGCGACGCACGGATGCACGCCAAGACCGTAGGATCCTACACAGTGCCGTAGGGGACCGCACCGCCACTTCCCAGCAAATTAGGGACACTGTTGCTCCTGGGGTATCGGCGAGGACCATTCGCAACCGTCTTCATGAAGCTGGGCTACGGTCCCGCACACCGTTAGGCCGTCTTCCGCTCACGCCCCAACATCGTGCAGCCCGCCTCCAGTGGTGTCGCGACAGGCGTGAATGGAGGGACGAATGGAGACGTGTCGTCTTCAGCGATGAGAGACGCTTCTGCCTTGGTGCCAATGATGGTCGGATGCATGTTTGGCGCCGTGCAGGTGAGCGCCACAATCAGGACTGCATACGACCGAGGCACACAGGGCCAACACCCGGCATCATGGTGTGGGGAGCGATCTCCTACACTGGCCGTACACCACTGGTGATCGTCGAGGGGACACTGAATAGTGCACGGTACATCCAAACCGTCATCGAACCCATCGTTCTACCATTCCAAGACCGGCAAGGGAACTTGCTGTTCCAACAGGACAATGCACGTCCGCATGTATCCCGTGCCACCCAACGTGCTCTAGAAGGTGTAAGTCAACTACCCTGGCCAGCAAGATCTCCGGATCTGTCCCCCATTGAGCATGTTTGGGACTGGATGAAGCGTCGTCTCACGCGGTCTGCACGTCCAGTACGAACGCTGGTCCAACTGAGGCGCCAGGTGGAAATGGCATGGCAAGCCGTTCCACAGGACTACATCCAGCATCTCTACGATCGTCTCCATGGGAGAATAGCAGCCTGCATTGCTGCGAAAGGTGGATATACACTGTACTAGTGCCGACATTGTGCATGCTCTGTTGCCTGTGTCTATGTGCCTGTGGTTCTATCAGTGTGATCATGTGATGTATCTGACCCCAGGAATGTGTCAATAAAGTTTCCCCTTCCTGGGTCAATGAATTCACGGTGTTCTTATTTCAGTTTCCAGGAGTGTATCATCTAGTGCATTTAAGCACTCATATCCTCATAGCACTGATAGTGCTTTATTTTACGGGATAACAAAATGTTATTTATAGCTCTCCAAGGGTGTAAAAATGTCTTTCAGTTACGTTGTTAGAGGTATAACATAGAATTGCATATAGAGCAATCGGAAAAAAACGTGGAAGCGTCATTGTGCAGGTAGGCTCTCATATCCGCACAACATTGGAGGTAGTTCATTTATCAAGATAACAAAATCTTATTTAAATACCTTCAATGGAGTAAAACATCTGACAACGGAAAACCAGGTAGAGAAACAAATTTTTTATGTGCAGCATATTCAGACACAACTCACACTATGTGCACTGACAACCACACCGAAAAGTTAATATATTCAGTTGAAAACACACGATTTTGAGGTGTAAGCAGAGTCTGATGCTAACTGCATACACTATGTCCACTAACAACCACATCCAAATACACACATCAAAAAAAGTTTTGCATCATCCCAGTTACCAGAACTCCTGGAGGTAGACGTTGACTGTGGATACTGTATCATAAACTGTTCCGAGATGTCTCTAAACCCGCCCAAAGATGTAAACAACCAAGCATGAGCAGCGCCTTTTAGACGGAGGGTCCGACAGCCGATCAGTTCCAGTCATTTCACCAAGAAGGAGATAAACGGCTCTTGTTGTCTGTAATTCAACCATGCCTAGACGATCAATACCGTGGTTCGATCGCGTCCGCGTTGTTAGTTTGTGACAGGGAGGGCTCTCGACAAGGGAAGTGTCTAGGCGTCTCGGAGTGAAGAAAAGCGATGTTGTTCGGACATGGGAGAACATACAGAGAGACAGGAACTGTCATTGACATGCCTCGCCCAGGCTGCCCAAGAGCTGCTACTGCAGTGGATGACCGCTACCTACGGATTGTGGCTCGGAGGAACCCTCACAGCAACGCCACCGTGTTGAATAATGCTTTTCGTGCAGCCACAGGACGTCGTGTTAGTCTCAAACTGTGCGCAATAGGCTGCATGGTGCGTAGACTCACTGCCGACGTCCACGGCGAGGTCCATCTTTGCAACCACGACACCATGCAGCGTATTACAGGTGGATCCAACAACTTTCTGAATGGACCGCTCAGAATTGGCATGACGTTCTCTCCACCGATGAGTGTCGCATATGTTTTCAACTAGACAATCGTTGGAGACGTGTTTGGAGGCAACCCGGTCAGTCTGAACGTCTTAGACACACTGTCCAGCGAGTGCAGTAAGGTGGAGGTTCCCTGCTGGTTTGGGGTGGCATTATGTGGGGTCGACGTACGCCGCTGGTGGTCATGGGAGGCGCCGTAACGGCTGTACGATACGTGAATGCCATCCTCCGACCGATAGTGCAAACGTACCGGCAGCATATTGGCGGGGCATTGGTCTTCATATACGACAATTCACAACCCCATCGTGCACATCTTGTGAATGAGTTCCTTCAAAATAACTACATGAATCGACTACAGTGGCCAGCATGTTCTCCAGACATGAACCCTATCGAACATGCCTGGGATAGATAGAGACGGGATGTTTATGGACGACGTGACCCACCATCCGCTCTGAGGGACCTACGCCGAATCGCCGTTGAGGAGTAGGACAATCTGGACAAACAGTGCCTTGATGAAATTGCGGATAGTATGCTACGACGAATACAGGTATGTATCAATGCAAGAGGACGTGCTACTGGGTATTAGAGGTGCCAGTGTGTACAGCAGTCTAGAACCACCAGTTCTGAAGGTCTCGCTCTATGGTGGTACAACATGCAATGTGTGGTTTTCATACCAATAAAAAGGGCGGAAATGATGTTTGTATTGGTCTCTATTCCAATTTTCTGTACAGGTTCCGAAACTATCGGAACCGAAGTGATGCAAAACTTTTTTTGATGTGTGCATTTTAGTGTTACTCCTTTCCATATTCAGATAAAGATACTATACAGAATCAATATAGACTGTATCAAGCAGTAGATACATTGATAAATACCAAACAATTCATGATAAGATCATAAAAGCACTGAAGTTTTATCTCTTTGAATAAAACAGGTTTTCTTAATTGACACAGAAGTTCAAAAGTCTCATATTTAACATAATAACAGAAACGAACAATAGTGAACGAGCTATATACACAAGAGTATGAAATGCAAATCATGTGAACAGGCACTTAAGCTCAGAGCTCAGTAAATGTCTCAAAATATATATGGTCACAGATAATTGCATAAGTGTGGCAAGATTCTTGAACTACATTTGTAAAGGCCAACTAGATAGTGGCAGACTTGCTCTTCATAAATTCATTTACTGATGGTGCAGGATACAGTGTACCATGAAGTGCATGTTTTGATCCAGACCACGCAAAACGTTTGACATATAAAATTATTATATGACATACAGATTTGTCCAAAGGCACTAATATTGACATACTTAAAATTTATTATTAATCGAAGATCCCAGTGTTGATATGTATATGTGATTTCAGTTATCATACACATAGAAAATTAACATTGCTCGAAGACGCATGCACATACAGAGTAAGAATTACAGGCAAACAAACAAAACAAAAAGTACATATAATCCAATTTCTGTAACAGGTACTTAAGATAAATATATATGACTATACATGCAGTTCTTTTATATATATATATATATATATATATATATATATATATATATATATATATATATTATAAGAAACTTGTGCTCCAGTTAACATATGTTGGAGTTAGTGAAGAATGTCATTTCTTATTGCTGTATAGTCAGTTCAGTTTCAATGACTTACTACACATTTAATCTTTGAATATTGGGTTAGTGATTATCATAAGTGCTTCCCTTTTTATTATAGTAAAAACGTGTCATTTCTTAAAAATCATACTAATCTTTACTAGATGATCATTGAACAGAAAATTGCAAGTAACATCACAAGGTCAATATCATCAAATGTCAATTTGTATGTGTGTGGAGTCAGAACTGTATGTCCATGCATAGTTAGTCACAGCAGCAATATAAATACAACATTCTGAAGACACATCTTACAAAGCAAGTAACAATGACATAACTTACTCAAAGGTGCAACACAAAAAAGTTTATTCTCGAACTCTTCAGTAGTAGCTGAAAGAAACGGCTTATTAACCGAAAAATGAAGCAGATAACTTATCTTGACCTTCAGTATTGCTTAATGACAAGAGGAAAATATCGTCATCCCACAGACATTAACTTAACGCGCTACAATCGACACTGCATCACTACTGTAGCTGAACCTACATCTTCACTCATCAACGAAAGGGAAATTCTGAAATAATTTTTTTAAAATAGAGAAACAGTAAAGTATTAAAGCAACTTACTTTACTCAATTATTTATAACATGCATAAAAATGTAGCAGACAAGCTTGCATTACTAGGTTTAAAAAGTACAACAAGCTGAAAATAAAAAAGAAATCAAAATGTATAACATACTTCTGTACAAGTCATGGATTAATGTTTTTGATATGGCAAGGTAATTCTGGAATGTCTAGTTCTCCGTAACAGAGCTCACCAACATTGACATTGTTAGAACGTACACTGAGGCGCCAAAGAAACTGGTATAGACAGGCATATTCAAATACTGACATACAGTATGTAAACAGGTAGAATATGGCGCTGCGGTTAGCAACGCCTATGTAAGACAACAAGTATCTGACGCAGTTGTTCGATCTGTTACTGTTGCCAAAATGGCAGGTTACCAGGATTTAAGTGAGTTTGAAAGTGGTGTTATAGTCGGCGCACGAGCGATGGGACACAGCATCTCCGAGGTAACGATGAAGTGGGGATTTTCCCGTACGACCATTTCACGAGTGTACCGTGAATATCAGGAATCCGGTAAAACATCAAATCTCCGACATCGCTGCGGCCGCAAAAATATCCTGCAAGAATGGGACCAACAACGACTGAAGAAAATCGTTCAACGTGACAGAAGTGCAACCTTTCCGCAACTTGCTGCGGATTTCAATACTGGGTCATCAGAAAGTGTCAGCTTGCTATTCAACGAAACGTCATCCGTATGGGTTTGTGGAGCCGAAGGCCCACTCGTGTACCCTTCATGACAGCACGACACAAAGCTTTATTCCTCGCTGGGGCGCTTCAACACCGACATTGGACTGTTGATGACTGGAAACACGTTGCCTGATCGGACGAGTCTCGTTTCAAATTGTATCGAGCGGATGGATGTGTACGGGTATGGAGACAGCCTCATGAATCCATGGACCCTGCTTGTCAGCAGGGGACTGTTCAAACTGGTGGAGGCTCTATAACGGTGTGGGACATGTGCAGTGGAGTGTTATAGGACCCCTAATACGTCAAGATACGACTGTGACAGGTGACACGTACGTAAGCATACTGTCTGATCACCTGCATCCATTCGTGTCCATTGTGCTTTCTGATGGACTTGGGCAGTTCCAGCAGAACAATGCGACACCCCACACGTTCTGAAATGCTTCCGAGTGGCTCCAGGAACACTCTTCTGAGTTTAAACGCTTCCGAGCACATCTGGGATGCCTTGCAACATGCTGTTCAGAAGAGATCTCCTCCACATCGTACTCTTACGGATTTATCGACCGCCCGGCAGGATTCATGTTGTCAGTTCCCTCCAGCACTACTTCAGACATTAGTCGAGTCCATGCCACGTCGTGTTGCGCCACTTTTCCGTGCTCGCTGGGGCCCTACTCGATAGTAGCCAGACGTACGAGTTTCTCCGGGTCTTCACTGTAACTCGCTCTCTACGTACGCTACATTCCAATCTGAAAATATTGTTTTGTTCATACACATGCATACAGTCCTGTGTTTTTTTTTTTATCCCTTCTCCAATAGAGCAGACTGCCCTGCACGGTCAGGGCAGAAGGCGACCTCTACTGACACGCAACTTCTCACCACACCAGGCTGCGTCCGACTGCTCTCAACAACTGCAATTGTTCGTTGGCTATTACTCGCGATAATAATATCGCAGACTCAGATTTAGTGTATGCTCGCAACAGCAGAATCAATAACCAACTTTGTTTGTTTAAAAAAAGTCTAAATTTCAATTTATTTTCTTTCCATGTGTTATACTTATCATTGGCATAGCACCCCAAGATGTTCAGAGCTCAATACGTTGTGTCTTTTTAAATCTGAGGCTAAGATCATTCGCAGAAAACCACTCAACGAAACTTTTAAGAACATTGCTTACCATTTCTTCTTTTCCTTCGTGCATGCATGGACTGATTGCAATACTATTGTCATTAATTAGTTGTACTTGTTCTATATTATATGGAAGTCTCTTGGCATTACCATTGGCAGATTATCGACGCCCTTGGCGTCTCTTGTTAACTTTGCAGAAGACGGCAGCTTGCTACAACCCAGAGCCAGTATCTTTACATCGATCTAAGTGTCTGGAGAATCGAAACAGTAAACCATCTGACATGATCATATACTTCGCAACAGACTCCATGTCACTCGCCTGCCGTTAGACTGTATTACTCGGTGGCGAGCTGTCGCTCCGTATTATAGATGATCCTCTAGACGGATTCTTCTCCTACCGCGAAGCTCAGCGAATATGGGCCTTGCTGACCGAAAATGGACTCAGGAACAGTGTGGTAGTATATTATGCGTGGACGTTTTAGCCAGGGAATTGGTTCTTGCCACTTGGCGGTCCGATAAGAAGGTACAACATGTTGCAAGCCAGCCAGTATGCGAGTAGTGGGAAGAAAGTGATCTGATGGTGTCGAAAATCTCGCCTAGGGCGGCCTCATTAGGCGTGTATTTACAAGGAGTGCTGCGGCAGTTCGGTCTATATGGATAACATCGTGCTACAGAGTGTGCGTCTTTTCTGTTGTACAGATTCCATCTGATGGATCGTAATGTGCGACCACTCAGGGCTGTTCTGATGGACGATTACATTAGCTCTGACAAGTGACCTTGAGTGCGATGCTCCGCAGCAAAGGACTACAGCGCTGACACTGCCATAACCGATCGGTGCAGACCTCCAGACGAAGTTGGTCGAACATTGGTAGTTGTTACAACAAGCGGAGATGGATACCATGATTCACAGTACGGACTGTCGTTGAGGAGCATATACGCGAGAAAATTCGCCCCAGCACAGTTCTCGATATATAGGCCACCGAGCGAGGTGGCGCAGTGGTTAGCGCAGTGGACGCGCATTCGGGAGGACGACGCTTCAAACCCGCGTCCGACCATCCAGACTTAGGTTTCCGTGATTTCCCTAAATCACTCCAGGCATATTTTGGGACGGTCCCTGTGGAAGGGTACTGCGGGTTTCCTTCTCCATCCTTGAAACAATCCCAGATTGTACTCCGTCTCTAATCACTTCGATGTATGGCGCCGGTGCAGGTACACTACATATTCTGTTCAGAAGACTTACCGGAATAATAACATTATTAATATTACCATCATAATTAATTTTTCAGCCTGCAGCAGAATTTGCACCGATTTGAATTTTCCTAGCAGATTAAAACTGTGTGCCGGACCAGGATTCGAAGAGGGAAGCTCGAATTTCACTGGAAATGCTCTTGCCGACTGAACAGTTCAGGCATGACTCATTTCTCTTCTGCCAGTTGCTGTCATCCTGGGCCTGCACGCAGTTTTAATCTTTCAGGAAGTTTCAAATAATGTGTTACGGTGAATTTAGGTTGATGGAATGCGCACGATATCACAAATACAACTTCGCAAGAAATGCACGCTCGAACATGAATGTATATGCTACCCATGCCGGCAAGGGGCGCTCTGGTATTTGACCGGAAACGCCACCTGTATTAATTTTCTCAGTACGTTGGAAGTGTCATTCGTGGTCGGAACAGTTTCCTGAGTAGTAGTGAGTACGTTATTTCGGTGCTACGTGAAGGCGAACGTGGGCAAATTGCTGGTGCTCGTAGGGAAAGCGGAAAAACAGCCTCCACTAAGAAACGACGCGGGCGAAAGTGGTGTTAGGTGATCGTGGCAGGCGATCATGGAAGAGGATTATGACGAAAAATAAGAGAATGACGCCTGCAAAAGTCACTGCAGAGATGAACGTTGTAATGAATCAAATTATTATTATTATTTTTCTCTCGCACTTATATAAGTTATTTTGTACCAGCGACAATCTTGGGATACAAACAAAACAAGTAGAAATACGCTCTTCAATTGATTAATTTCTGTATCTGTACCTGTTTGTCTCTGTAGTGGTAGCGGGCGGACGTATGGCGATTTCCGCCGCATTAATATTGTTAAAAAATGTGTCCCCCCATGAACCATGGACCTTGCCGCTGGTGGGGAGGCTTGCGTGCCTCAGCGATACAGATGGCCGTACCGTAGGTGCAACCACAACGGAGGGGTATCTGTTGAGAGGCCAGACAAACATGTGGTTCCTGAAGAGGGGCAGCAGCCTTTTCAGTAGTTGCAGGGGTAACAGTCTGGATGATTGACTGATCTGGCCTTGTAACATTAACCAAAACGGCCTTGCTGTGCTGGTACTGCGAACGGCTGAAAGCAAGGGGAAACTACAGCCGTAATTTTTCCCGAGGAAATGCAGCTCTACTGTATGATTAAATGATGATGGCGTCCTCTTGGGTAAAATATTCCGGAGGTAAAATAGTCCCCCATTCGGATCTCCGGGCGGGGACTACTCAGGAGGACGTCGTTATCAGGAGAAAGAAAACTGGCGTTCTACGGATCGGAGCGTGGAATGTCAGATCCCTTAATCGGGCAGGTAGGTTAGAAAATTTAAAAAGGGAAATGGATAGGTTAAAGTTAGATATAGTGGGAATTAGTGAAGTTCGGTGGCAGGAGGAACAAGACTTTTGGTCAGGTGATTACAGGGTTATAAATACAAAATCAAATAGGGGTAACGCAGGAGTAGGTTTAATAATGAATAAAAAAATAGGAGTGCGGGTTAGCTACTACAAACAGCATAGTGAACGCATTATTGTGGCCAAGATAGACACAAAGCCCATGCCTACTACAGTAGTACAAGTTTATATGCCAACTACCTCTGCAGATGATGAAGAAATAGATGAAATGTATGACGAGATAAAAGAAATTATTCAGGTAGTGAAAGGAGACGAAAATTTAATAGTCATGGGTGACTGGAATTCGTCAGTAGGAAAAGGGAGAGAAGGAAACATAGTAGGTGAATATGGATTGGGGGGAAGGAATGAAAGAGGAAGCCGCCTTGTAGAATTTTGCACAGAGCATAACTTAATCATAGCCAACACTTGGTTCAAGAATCATAAAAGAAGGTTGTATACCTGGAAGAATCCTGGAGATACTAGTAGGTATCAGATAGATTATATAATGGTAAGACAGAGATTTAGGAACCAGGTTTTAAATTGTAAGACATTTCCTGGGGCAGATGTGGATTCTGACCACAATCTATTGGTTATGAACTGCAGATTGAAACTGAAGAAACTGCAAAAAGGTGGGAATTTAAGGAGATGGGACCTGGATAAACTGAAAGAACCAGAGGTTGTAGAGAGTTTCAGGGAGAGCATAAGGGAACAATTGACAGGAATGGGGGAAAGAAATACAGTAGAAGAAGAATGGGTAGCTCTGAGGGATGAAGTAGTGAAGGCAGCAGAGGATCAAGTAGGTAAAAAGACGAGGGCTAATAGAAATCCTTGGGTAACAGAAGAAATATTGAATTTAATTGATGAAAGGAGAAAATACAAAAATGCAGTAAATGAAGCAGGCAAAAAGGAATACAAACGTCTCAAAAATGATATCGACAGGAAGTGCAAAATGGCTAAGCAGTGATGGCTAGAGGACAAATGTAAGGATGTAGAGGCTTGTCTCACTAGGGGTAAGATAGATACTGCCTACAGGAAAATTAAAGAGACCTTTGGAGAGAAGAGAACCACTTGTATGAATATCAAGAGCTCAGATGGCAACCCAGTTCTAAGCAAAGAAGGGAAGGCAGAAAGGTGGAAGGAGTATATAGAGGGTTTATACAAGGGCGATGTACTTGAGGACAATATTATGGAAATGGAAGAGGATGTAGATGAAGACGAAATGGGAGATAAGATACTGCGTGAAGAGTTTGACAGAGCACTGAAAGACCTGAGTCGAAACAAGGCCCCGGGAGTAGACAACATCCCATTTGAACTACTGATGGCCTCGGGAGAGCCAGTCATGACAAAACTCTACCATCTGGTGAGCACGATGTATGAGACAGGCGAAATACCCTCAGACTTCAAGAAGAATATAATAATTCCAATCCCAAAGAAAGCAGGTGTTGACAGATGTGAAAATTACCGAACTATCAGTTTAATAAGTCACAGCTGCAAAATACTAACGCGAATTCTTTACAGACGAATGGAAAAACTGGTAGAAGCCAACCTCGGGGAAGATCAGTTTGGATTCTGTAGAAATGTTGGAACACGTGAGGCAATACTGACCTTACGACTCATCTTAGAAGAAAGATTAAGAAAAGGCAAACCTACGTTTCTAGCATTTGTAGACTTAGAGAAAGCTTTTGACAATGTTAACTGGAATACTCTCTTTCAAATTCTAAAGGTGGCAGGGGTAAAATACAGGGAGCGAAATGCTATTTACAGTTTGTACAGAAACCAGATGGCAGTTATAAGAGTCGAGGGGCATGAAAGGGAAGCAGTGGTTGGGAAAGGAGTAAGACAGGGTTGTAGCCTCTCCCCAATGTTATTCAATCTGTATATTGAGCAAGCAGTAAAGGAAACAAAAGAAAAATTCGGAGTAGGTATTAAAATTCATGGAGAAGAAGTAAAAACTTTGAGGTTCGCCGATGACATTGTAATTCTGTCAGAGACAGCAAAGGACTTGGAAGAGCAGTTGAACGGAATGGACAGTGTCTTGAAAGGAGGATATAAGATGAACATCAACAAAAGCAAAACGAGGATAATGGAATGTAGTCAAATTAAGTCGGGTGATGCTGAGGGAATTAGATTAGGAAATGAGACACTTAAAGTAGTAAAGGAGTTTTGCTATTTAGGGAGTAAAATAACCGATGATGGTCGAAGTAGAGAGGATATAAAATGTAGACTGGCAATGGCAAGGAAAGCGTTTCTCAAGAAGAGGAATTTGTTAACATCGAGTATAGATTTAAGTGTCAGGAAGTCATTTCTGAAAGTATTTGTATGGAGTGTAGCCCTGTATGGAAGTGAAACATGGAGGATAACTAGTTTGGAGAAGAAGAGAATAGAAGCTTTCGAAATGTGGTGCTACAGAAGAATGCTGAAGATAAGGTGGGTAGATCACGTAACTAATGAGGAGGTATTGAATAGGATTGGGGAGAAGAGAAGTTTGTGGCACAACTTGACTAGAAGAAGGGATCGGTTGGTAGGACATGTTTTGAGGCATCAAGGGATCACAAATTTAGCATTGGAGGGCAGTGTGGAGGGTAAAAATCGCAGAGGGAGACCAAGAGATGAATACACTAAGCAGATTCAGAAGGATGTAGGTTGCAGTAGATACTGGGAGATGAAGAAGCTTGCACAGGATAGAGTAGCATGGAGAGCTGCATCAAACCAGTCTCAGGACTGAAGACCACAACAACAACAACAAAAAATGTGTATTCTGAGCCTACATTAAAGAAGTGCTATAAAAGTTATTAGGAAGACGAAGTTTATTAATAACCGCATCTGTTCATCATTTCGCCCGCGCCAAGAATCCTGCAGCAAGAGGATCTAAGCAGACAAGAAGAATTTGCGTGAGCAGAGGAGGGGCGATGCGGAACCAGTATTGTCATACCAAGCTCTACGCACAATAGCTGTAGCAGGAAAAAGAAGTACGTAATTTTAAATGATGAATGATAATCTAAAAATGTATTGACCTTAAAGGTCTATTGATACTAGTGCCAATTAAAGTCCACTCACGATATGTGCATCTTCCAATTTCTGTAATTACTCTTTATAATTTTTTGATTATTCAAGCAGCAATTATTAATCAGTTTCCATTATATATTATATGTTTATCCCCACTCCCCTATTCTTGCCACTGTTCAATGGCGACCGTTTAAAGGACGGCACCGAGCGGAATATAACAGAACTTTCAATTGTTGAGATAAAAATTTCTTGAAATAAATAATCCATTTTATCGTTACAATAAATTAATGAGATTAACCTTTACGGAAAGTGCAATTCCATTAGAAAGAAGAAAATTTGTGTAAAGTCATTATTAAATGCAAGATAAGTCATTCGAATTCTATAGGACTGGCTCAGAGCATAATCAGGTTCATCAACGATAACGCACATAAACTTGCTTTAATTGAAAAGTACCAATGCAAACAAAATTTCATTCTTGAAATTTTTATTCGTAATATTGTTACACACTGTTCACAAAGGAGTCAAAGGAAATGGCCATTGTTGAAAACTCATTACAAAATGCTGTATGCCAAGATGTCCGAAATCCGAGCTTGACAATAGTAGAAAGTAACGCTCCAACTCTTCAACTGGCCGATGGCTGCCAAAATAACGAGGCTGGCGTCCCACTACTAAAAAATGATGACACTGGTGATATAACTAATCATGACGTCAGTTCTATGACGCTGATTAGACTATTTCTCAGTTGTCTCCGGGAAACATTCTTCCAAATAGTGAAACTGAAGCGTGCGGCAGCAAAAACGTCCTCTGACTATTTGCTCACGACGTGGCGAACGCAAGAGCAGGAAAAAATTCGAAAAAGCAATGTAAATACTAGTGATACACACAATTTGACAGAACTCATGCAACTAATAACACAACAGTTTACAAAAACAACAGCAATTTCAGGAAAGTGGAACACAACAGCTTAAGGGTGTAGCACAGCAGTTCACAAGACATCAAGTAAATATAGGACAACAGTTCACACAACAAAATCAGGCATTTAAAGATTTCAAGAAGAGTATTAGTCAACAGTTCAGAGAGGCGAGTAAAACTAATTGCAATGAATCCGGGAAGCTGACAGAACTAGGTAAACAACTAAAACTAGGATAAATTACCGACATGTCCCGCAATATAAATACGTAAACGAAAAGGGTCTCATCAGTAGACGGTAAACAGGAACAACTTGCAGGTGAGTTACAAAACCTCAGTGAGGCATATTCTCAAATTCAGGAGAAGCAATGCCAAGTGGATGCGTCACTAAAAATTGTGACGGAGGCAGTCAGCGAGCTGCAAGACGTGTGCAAAAACTTACCTACAGGAGTACAAAAGTTGAGTCTAAGAGTAAACCAGTTAAGATTTCAGTCAGAATTTGCCAAAAAACAGAGAGATAAGTTACGTGAAGATGCAAAGGAAATAACTGAAAAAGCTGAAGCCGGGATGCTGGATAAGGGCAGCACCTCTGCTGAAAAAGTACCGTCAGAGTGCAAAATTTATGTAGATACTGTAGAAGAGGCTCTAAAAGAGAAAGAAAGTCAACTCCTAGCTAAAACGGATTCAGGTTTAAAGGAAGCAGAGGAAAGGTTACGAGGCAGTATTACTAAAACTACTGAAATTTCAAAACAGCTTTTGACAGAAAACAAACCCATGTTTTTAGAAAAGTTAGATACTTTTACTGGATACCCGCAATATGGAGCTAGCCCATCGAAGGCAAATAGCGAAGGTTGTAGAACGCAGCAACACTTGCCCGCAGCTGTAACTGTCGAGCAAGCGCAGTTGCCATGCGCTACGCCAACAGCGGACATAAATACTTCTGTCACTGAAAGCGCGGCGTGTTTGTCAACATTACTTGCAGATGAGGGTTTACTTAGGCATCGACAATTCCCAATATTTACCTCTGAAGGGGAAAGAACACACCCTGTAGTCTTTATTAGAGCATTTCGAAATGTTTTACCTCGTACCTGGACCGAAGCCCAGAAAAATTTGATTTGTTGTTGTATACATACGGGGTTACGTTCTGCTATGGACTGAGGACATGGCGGAACGTTGCCACTACTATGAACAGTTTGAGAGAACCTTTCTGGATAACTGCCGGCCGCTGGTAGCCGAGCGGTTCTAGGCGCCTCAGTCAAGAACCTCGCGACTGCTACGGTCGCAGGTTCGAATCCTGCCTTGGGCATGGATGTGTGTGATGTCCTTAGGTTAGTTAGGTTTAAGTGTTTCTAAGTTCTAGGGGACTGATGACCTCAGATGTTAAGTCCCATAGTGCTCAGAGCCATTTGAACCATTTTTGAATAACTATTGGTCTGAGGCCGTACAAGAGAGGCTCAGATGTGAAGTATTCAACCAAGCTCCATTCAATAGCAAGTATGGAAGCTTAAGGGGCTATTTTGAAAAATGTTTGAATAAAACCAGATACTGGACGAACCCGGTATCTCAAGTAGACGTGCTGAAAATTTAAGAGCCGTCTTCCTGCCCACATTAGGGGAAAACTCATTACCATCCCGGAACACGACACCGAATACTTTCTATCTGTACTGGACTCAGTAGAGTTGATATACGAAGAGAGACCAGTACAACCCAAGCCTGTTAATATGCCGATACCGTCACAGAGATTTACGGACCAACAAGTAAACAAAGGATTCGTAGTACAACACGGATGGCAACCTTACCCCACACAGACCTATGGTAATGGTAGCGGTAATCACATCGGCAATGGAGAAAGCCATAAATTCAAAGGCGGATATAAAAGGAATGGGCAAAAATTTAGCAAAAACAACTACAATGGGCGAGTAGCGTATGGCCAGTCTGTACAATATATACAGACACAAGCTACCAGCAGTAATCAACCGATCGATTGGCAAACACAAAACAATACCAGGCAACCGAATAACCCACAGACAGCGGAATTCGATCTCCAAAGTAAGACACATATGCCAAATAATGCACGGAGGCAAAGAAAATTTCGGTCGAGAGCCTCACAGGATACTAAGTGGCGTAATCAGACCCCCACAGTCCATATAATGGAAGTTACGCCTAATTCAAGAGACCGATGCACCGCGACGCCGGAAAACTTGAACCGGTCACGGTAGGCCCCCGTTCTGTGACCTTCGAGGAGAGTGAGGGCACGAGCTTGATCGACATTTGCTTTATCAGATACGATCATGGTAGTGATATGAGAGATGATCTTTATCAAGGTAATGAGGGTACACAGAAAAAGTTGACAGAGGACAAGGTACAAGCTACTATTAAAACCAAAATATTTGACCTTGATGTATCCATTATGCTTGACCCAGGTGTTATGACTAATTTGATGTCACAGGAATTCTTTCAAGAACTGAAGAAACATGAGCGTATACCAACACTGCCAGTGCAAAATTGCAAGGTACAAACTGCCACCGGTCAGAAATCGAAAGGAGTCATGATATAAGCGTTAATTCCCGTCCAATTAGGATAGTTTTCTGTATGCTACAATTTTTTTATAGTAGAGAAATTAATAGTTGATTGTTTAATCGGTATGGATACATTTAGGACATACCAAGTACAAATTGATATAGGAAAAGGCCAATGTCATTTCACTGTAAATAACCAATTATTTGTAATAGTACTAATCAGGGGAAGTACTAATAGATGTAAAACTGAAGTTACTCACGACCTTTAAGTTCAATTGGTAAATCCCATAGTTATGTTTGTCAACACACACAATAACCAACAGTCGGCAGCAGAAGAAGTAAACGTCGACACAATAAGCACAAAGGTAAGTGAATCAAAGTGCTTGTCTCAAGATCAGCAAGCAGAATTTAGGAAACTGATATTTCCTTATGTACATGTATTTGAAAAACAGGTATTATTAAGGATTTCTTGTACAAAGTGGAAGTGAGCCCTTACGAAAATTTTTGTTTTACCTCATACCCTTGTAGTGGCAACTTCTGCTACCGAATGTAACAGCAACACCAAATGTAATGGGAAAAGGTAGAAGGCACTGTATTAAGACTCGTCTGAGCTTTCCAAGTGATTTATTGTTTC
The DNA here is from genome assembly GCF_023864275.1 of Schistocerca cancellata. NCBI lineage: Eukaryota > Metazoa > Arthropoda > Insecta > Orthoptera > Acrididae > Schistocerca > Schistocerca cancellata. The sequence continues at coordinate 723,401,751 of NC_064626.1, read as the reverse complement.
CAACTACAGTGCCACGTTCCCTCAGTCTTTGTCACCGGGTCCCACAATGCTGAGGACACCACTTCACTGTCTGTGAAACAGCTTGGTGTTGAATGGCTGCCTCAGCGACCCATGCAATGCACAGCTGTGTGTCGGCCTTGTACGGCCGCGGAGTTGCGGCACTGTCAGACTGTGACGACAGTCGACTTAGTGGTCTTTGCCCCTGCCACCTCAGCGGCAGCCACTGCAAGGCAACCCGCAACGCGCTTCCTTGCCGGCATGGCTAAGAACGCAGCGAAAACGAGCGCCCACGATTAGGTATCTGAATCTGCGGCCCTCGCCTCAGGATGTTCTGGTGTGTGTTGGGAGCCAAGACGACTGTCTGTGGTAGCGATCCATGGAGTGGTCCATCACTGGCTGGCCACGGACCCCACGTCAGCCTCAGTGACCTGCCAGGGACTGGAATGTGGCACCCCATCTGCTGCTGTGTGTAGCTGGTGGTGTGACATGCCCCACCATCCAGGAGTGCTACCACACTTGAATGGCCCGTGTTGGCCTCAGAGGGTCGAACCAGCGACCTGCTATGGACTGGAACGCTGGCACCCCATCTGCTGCTGTGTGTAGCCAGTGGTGTGACATGTCACGCTATACAGGAGAGCTGTCACACGTGAATGCCTTGTTAGAAAACCGGCACCTATTTATAAGCAGCTGTGTGCCTTTGTTTGGCTACACGCGCTGCTCCATGTCACGTACTCATAACACCTAGCTAGGGCCCTTCTGCCTGTAACTTGCGCCATGAAAACTGCTACGTTTACTCTTTTCAGTGTTGCTACAGCCCTGTGGCCTCCATTCTACTTTGCAACTGGTGGTAGTATATCTTATTGTCAACCGGCCTGTGCCTGGCTGTAACTTGTGTGCTCCAAAATATTGCACCAAAACTGAGTTTTCCTATCCCAAACAGTAGTGCCGCTGCACCATATACCATGGACAAAGAGGTAAGCAGTAAGAAAAGGGATTAACAGGATACATGAATGGGGCATAATACAACCATTATTTTCCTCTTACTGTAGTCCAATTTTGGCCGTGGGTAAGCCAGATGGTAAGGTGCACTTGGTCCTCAATGCACGTAATACCAAAAAGATTATTGTACCAGTCGAAACATGTCCAGACAATTTAGAGATACAGCTTATGAAATTCTGTGATGCTAAATTTGTTACTAAAATCGACCTCTGGTAAATAAAACTGCATGAAGAAATTTGGAAGTACACCGCCTTTGTATGTTGGACAGGAGCTTCGAATTTCAAGTATTACCATTTGGATTGAACGTAGGTGCAGGTGTATTTATCTCTGCACTTAACAGAGTGGTAGGGCCCGAACTTTTGAGTAATGTAACAGCACACATGGACGACCTTTCAGTCGCTACATCCACTTGGGTAGGACATTTAAGGTTAATAGAACAAGTATTGAGCCGCTTTTCCGAATAAGAAATCTTATTTCAGACAAGAAAAGGTAAAATTTTTAGGACACATAATCTCTTTGGAAGGCATACTGCCAGATCCTGAAAAATTTGATACCATTAGGAACTACGCTGTTCCTCAAAACAAGAGACAATTAAAGGCATACTTAGGCCTAGTGTTATTTTTCAGGAAATTCATCCCTAACCAACTTACGAACAGTGATGCTTTACTCAAACTTCTCCAGTAAAACAGACCTTGGTTATGGGACAACCAATGTGAAACCGATTTCTAAAACATCAAGCAAGCCTTATTAACTGCTAATATTTTATCTCAACCAGACATGAAGGAATATTCTTGCTTATGCACCAACGCGTCTTCTCACGGTCTGGGTGCATGCCTTTTTCAAATGGTAGAAGAAGAGGGAAATATCATCCCTTAAAGTAATTAGCTTCACCTGTTCCACCGTATTCAAAGCTGAACGTTCATATTCAGTAACGGAGTTGCAGGGTTTGTCTGTAATTTGGTCCTTTAAAAAGTTTGAATATTTCCTTTGGGATAAACACACAAAAGTATACTGTGACCATCAGTCTCTACCGCTTTTGCTAACTTGTAAATTGCTACACTAACGGATAGCCAGGTGGTGTATGTTTCTTCAAGAATTCGGTTTTTAAATAGTGAACACAAAAGGAAATCAAAACATAATAGCTGATGCTCTTTCTCAACTACTACAAGGCTTACAGGAATTCAACGATCTCCTAGACCAGGAAGGTGAAATAAGAGCCATGTTGACGGAAAACAAAACACCCCAACAATACTATGTCCACAAGAGTAAACACATGGAGCAATTACAGCGGGAAGACACACACTGGAGTAAGGAAATAACAAAACCTACACATAATGGTGATGAAGAGTTAAGAAGGTTTTTCACTATTCGCTAAGCTATTCTGTTCCATAGGAACCCTCCCAAACTAGAACAAGGGCTCTTGTGTTTGCCAGAGGAATATGTGGATGATTTTATCTTATATACACACAATACTTGGGGCCATTATGGCACTGAAAAATGCACTGATAAAATAGGTAATTATTGTTATTTCCCCAACCTTAAACAAAGAGTACTACGGGTGGTAAGAAAGTGTATTGTTTGCCAGAAAGCAAATAATTCTGGCGTCTCCAAACAGATAGAACTACATCCCGTTGTAGCAAAGAAACCTCTAGAAAAGGTATCGTTAGATGCGACTGGATCCTATCCCAGAGGTAATGGGGGAGTAAAATACATAGTAGGCCTGTACGATATTTTCACAAAATACGTAAAACTGTATGCTGTACAGAACGTTACAGATAGTTCAATTATAAGACGAATTAAAGAGGATTATTTTGCAAGAGTAGGAACACCAGAAGTAATATTAACAGATAATGCCTCACATTTTGTGCGATGTATATGGAAAGAGTTTGTAGATTCCAACCGAATCAGACACATTTTAGTATCCAAATTTCATCCCGAAGCATCCACCATAGAAAGGGTGTTTAAGGAATTCAATAGGTTTGTGAGGACCTATATACCTCGTAAACATACTAAGTAAATTGAATATGTCACTCCTTTCCTACAAGTTGTTAACAGCCTTCCACAGATACAACCGGATTTACACCAAATGAGCAATTGTGAACAGGTAGACGAGTGGGAGAAACCTTTCCCCAAGATACCGATACCGGAATTATCACTGGATGATGAAATACGACAAGCAGTAATCAACCTTGAATCCTGGGCTAAATACAGAAAAGGAATTTACGACAGAAAGCTGAAACGTACAACACAAATTTATATAGGACAAAACGTGTTAGTTAGAACACATACGAAATCCACAAAAATTGGAAAACTGAACCGTAAGTGGCAACCACAATAAACTGGACCATACATAATTACTAAAATCCCCTACCCGGGAGCATACAGATTGGTACACATGAAACCAGGTAAAGACAAGGGCCTTTGCCTACACAAAAACTTGAGAACGTTTATATATTGAAGAAGGCATGTGTAACAATAACTTTACCTTGGAACTCTTCCATTTGGTCCTGGTTTGAATAGAAAACCAAAAGTATCATAAAATTGAGTCCGCCGTGATGCAAAACATGTTGTTATTTGTTTACTTGTTTATTTTTCCAAACTAGTTTCGGCGACAAATATCGCCATCATCAGTGTTTTTTTTTAAATCTTATTTTTTGTATGATATGGCACGTTTTTACTAATTATACTCGCTGTTTGCGGCATATTTTCTGTGTTTTTTTCTGTTGCCGTTTTTTCTCAGCGTAATGTTTCTCTATAATAAACAAAGTACAAAAGTTTTGTTTTTCTGTGTACAGAATCACTACATGCCGTCCAACGAATTTGCAGATGACATGATGTACGCTGAGAAAAACGGCAACAGAAAAAAGCACAGAAAATATGCCGCGAACAGCGAGAATAATTCGTAAAAACATGCCATAACACACAACAATTAGGATTTAAAAAAAAAACGCTGATGATGGTGATGTTTGTCGCCGAAACTTGTTTGGAAAAATAAATAAGTAAACAAATAATAAGGTGTTTTGCATCAAGGCTGACTCAATTTCTGATATTGTTGAAGGGCTGTATACCTTCTAAGTTGTATATATGTATAATAATATTAGATTTAGGATGCTGGAAAATCACATTCCAGAATTTATGTTATTAGTTGATAAGGAATTTTTTTTCTTTTGTCAAATGTGTAAGTGATAAGGCGAGTGAATGTATCATGGGAGAATTTTACTTTTACGTGTTTAGAGATGACGATACTTTACATACAACGCTTCGCCGTGGGCGTAGCCTAGTTGTAAACAATTAAACGAACTTGTGAAACGCACGGTAGCGCGCAATGCTATACAACACTTGCCGCGACGCAGCGTTTGCGAATTGGGGAGGAAGTTAGTCAACAAACAGCAAGCGCCTGGGCGCCAGACAGACACAGCTGAAAGTGTTGGAGCACCCAAAACAGACAAACCCTATGAGCTACAGCCCGCACTAGCATTTGTAAAGCCTATTGCATAAACAGGGAAATAGAAAATTAAGGAAGAGTCTATACTATAACTACAGCTATCTACACAATGCACACAAACAAAGATAAGCTAAGGGATTGTATAGGCTACACGGAAAAGGACCCTAAACTGCGAGATACTTGCTTAAGTTACGCTACAATATACCCTATATCTATATATGTACAATATTTACAAATTTAAGTATTGAAAGTACACGCACTACTTATAATTGAGGGACCAGAAATTTCTTGCTGCAGGTAAACAAGCGAGTACAATGTAAGTGGGAAACTGAGTAAGAGGTCGCATTACGCCTTTAATACGCTTTATCTTTCAAATTTATAAGGTAAATAGAGTCACACACATGATATTAAGTGAGTCTGTGATAGTACGCCTGCACATTGAAGTAAATGAATACATGGTTGAATATATGAACGAGGTATTAGTAACCATCAAGCCACTATACACGCATCTCTGAAGATTTAGTTTTAAGTTAGTATGAAGTTTTTTCTTTCAGGGAACGATGCATCGACACATTCTAAAGTGAAGAAAGATAAATGGTTGTAGAGGGTTAAGTAACATATAAAAATAAGAAGGACCGCACCGCAAGACAAATATAGTTATAAGTTTGTGATACATATGAATGTGATAGTGTGAAAGTATGTGTAGAAAAAACAGTTGCTGTACGTCACATATGACGATGCTGAACTAAGGTTGAGCACTACCAAGTAATCAAGGGGGTCGAAATCAAACTACTGTGAGCGTTGACTACCCATGAAAGCGTCAAACATCTGACTTACATTGAACTTTTTTTTGCACATTTGTTACGTATATAAACACTGTTTTACGCTCATTGTACATAACACATAGTGTTGATCATATAACTCTTTATATCTCAGCATATGAAATGGTTATCCTTCATACAATGAAAATAAAAAGTAAAGACTGAGCTGCACTTTAAACGCTGAATAAGTATTCAATAGATTGGTATCGTCAGATTTGCATTGTGTTTATAAGCAACAAACTGTTTTGTTCTTGGGATCACAGTTAAGGTTAGCACCAAGACGTGACTGAGCACATAAATTACTTTCCGTGAAATTTCCTCAACCCGGTAGTGTGTAGATCCTTCCTGGAGGATGCTAGAGAGGCGAGGCCACTCGTAGTTATTTGAGCAGCGCCTAGAATCTATTGTTGCGACTATTGTGTACTTCTTTAATTATTTGAAATTAATAAATATGCTCCGTCAAGAAGTCACTGTGAATTGGAATGTAATGTATGTCAGTTTATGCCATAAAGGAAAACAGAATCTATTATTGTATGAATGTTATGAAAAGAATGTAAAACCAAACGAGAGTAAAAAGTGCTCTCATATAATTGGAATTGAACAATGTAAAGAAATTATAATTTAACAAAATGTACAAAAACAAAATGACAATCAAACTATAATGTATATAAGTAACGATAATGGCATGTCAGCAAATTAATAGGATAAGTTTATTTTTGTAGTTGTATTTGTATTTTTTTTTTTATGTGTACAAAATGTGGAAGAAACACTGCAGAAACTTTGTGTAATACAACGGTATGAAAGACGCTCGAAAACAAAGTGCAAAAACATACTAAACCTGCCTGCAAAGTGTTAAGTGTGCATGTGAGAGACCTGGGTGTGCACGTGATAAACTAAACATGACAATACTTCGTGTAACATGAATTTTCTGTGCTCGACAACGTCGTGAAAGCGGGAAGAAACTTACCTTGTTGATGGGTACCGGATGTGCGGCTGTTGTCCTCACTGAATAAGCGAGAGTGACGAGGTGAAATAAATTCCTTGGGCCGCTGATATGGGAACCAGTTGTCACAGAATCGAAGATTTCACAAAGGATTAAGCTGCCGCAGACGAGCTTCACGAATTTGTGCAGTGAAGGCTACTGTAGCACAGGACACGGTCACTCTGACCTTGTATTAAACAGTGAAAGCGAGCTAGGTAGGTAACGGTCATCGAGCTGTGGACGCATGCATCGCTAGGGTAGATACTGACTGACTGACTGACTGACAGTAAAGGGACTATACGGTTACAGCTAGCACTTTGTTATGAAAGAAAACTTACGTATGAATGTATGTGTTACGGGAAGTTGATATGTCCATATAAATTGATAAACATATAGGATAACTCAAAAGGTCGAAAAATAAAGGCAATGTCCATGCCGGTTAGGCTTATCAACCTCAAAAAAGGAAATAAGCCCAGACACTGTGCACTGACGTCATGTGGAGGGACAGTTGTAATTAATCATATTATTATTATTTTGTACCAGCGACAATCTTGGGATACAAACAAAACGAGTAGAGATACGCTCTTCAATTGATTAATTTCTATATCTTTATCTGTTTGTCTCTATAAATGGTAGCGGACGGATGTATGGCTATTTCCACCGCATTAATATTGTTTAAATATGTGTATTCTTACTGTACGTTAAAGAAGTGTTATAGTAAAAGTTATTAGGGAGAGGAAGTTTATTAATAACGGCATCTGTTCATCATTTTGCCCGCGCCGGGAATCCTGCATCAAGAGGACCAAAGCAGACAAGAAGAATTTGCGTGAGCAGAGGAGTGGCAATCGGGAACCAGTATTGTCATACCAAGCTCTATGCACAATAGCGGTAGCAGGAAAAAGAAGTACGTAATTTTAAATGATGAGTGGTAATCTAAAAATATATATCTGTTGATGTTATTGCCAGTTAAAGGGCACTCAGGATATGTGTACCTTCCAATTTCTTTCAATTATTCCTTCTAATTTTTTGATAATTCAAGCAGCAATTATTAATCAGTTTCCATTATATATTATTTTTTTATCCCCGCCCCCCTGTTCTTGCCAGTATTCAACATCACACCCGCGAACCTCATCAGCACGAAAACACCACGAAGGGAGCACCATAAGCACGTAATTTCCGGGCGAGCTAAAATTTCAAACTCACTCATCAGTGATGTAAATGCCCGTAACAAGAAAACTTGATGCCAGTGGCATAAAACCTAGACTACGGAGCAATTGAAGTATGTCATTTGGTCGGATGAATCTCGTTTCACAGTGTTTCTAACTTCTTGCCATGACTAGAATTCGATGATGATTTGGGCATATCCCCTGGCCACCACCATCACAATATCTCATTATTATTGTACTTTTATGGCCTACTTCGGCGAGAAGGAAGCGTGATTGCTATCCACTTCCATCGCAGTTGCCTGAACGTTCCACTGTTTTGCAGAAAAAATGGTGTAAGAACCCTTGAAAACCATACAACACCCATGTTTATCCTTTCCGAGGAGTCTGGAAGCTGTTTTTATTGCCAACGGTTTTTCTATACCGTAGTAGGCATGGTAAAGCCCTGTGTTTTTCGTGTTTCCACATTTCTGACCATTCACTGTATATGCTCCTGAAAAACATCGTGGCACAGCTGTTGGAATTGACCGCTAGAGGGAGTCACAGAATATTTTCCGTGCTGAGTCTATTCCTAGTAAGTCAAGGCTGCTCAAAAGAGGATTTGCATCACTCCCATGATGTGACTTGGATAGTTTGTGTGTTTTGATTGGAAAACTTCTCCCAATGTTCTTAGGCCACTGGAAATCACTATGTACAACCACCTGTGTAATGCAGGTAGAAGTAAACCTTCATGCGTAGCGAAGTTCAGTTGAGCGCGCTATCTCCTCCATCACGAATGCGAAAATGCGGCTTGTGTACGTTGTTCTGTGTGTCAACGTGCCTAGAATGATAATTTCAAGCTCAGACCGTGTGCACAGTGTCACATTAGGCCAAGAAAGTTATTCAGAAAGGTTAGCTGCCACCGTGTTGGCTTACCCCACAGCGACGTCGTTCGTATGTTGAACTGCTATCGTGAGGCAAAGAACATTGAAGATCTGCCTCTTAGCAGTCGCCTGTTGTCAACGAGACTAGTGGATGCTAGTTACAAATTACGGCGCGTAGGTTCCACGAGGAGAATGCAGCTGAACTGTGCACTGTCTTTTAAGAGACAACTGCGAGTGTTGTGCCGACAAAAACAGTATGAAACCTTCTGGATACAAATGGCTCTGAGCACTATGGGACTTAACATCTGTGGTCATCAGTCCCCTAGAACTTAGAACTACTTAAACCTAACTAACCTAAGGACATCACACACATCCACGCCCGAGGCAGGATTCGAACCTGCGACCGTAGCAGCCGCGCGGTTCCGGACTGAGCGCCTGAACCGCTAGACCACCGCGGCCGGCGTCCTTCTGGATACAGCCAGTTTGGTCTCTAGCCGTCTGTTATCAGCAACAATGTAACTTCTCCGGCATTGTTGTGAGCGAAGGAGGAGTAGCGGTTCCAGTGTCAAGAAAGCCAACAACAACCAGGAGAGAAGTGTGCTGACCACATGATCCTCCGTATTGTATCCAGCGCCGCCATTGGTAGAGGATGAGATGGACCTGATTGGCATGTCTGGGGCCAGAACGCTAAACTTTTCCTTTCTTGCCATGTACGAAAATTAGACACTACCGATCGCTGCCGAGGGTAAAAAGGAGGCTATGCATACTGGGACGGGATTCTTCATACTGCTATCGAGCCTTACAGACTACATTTCGGTGATTTGTTTGCATTGAAGATGGTAATGCGCTCTGCGCCAGCTTCCTGAAACCGTTTCTCCAGAAGGCAGGAGTCGAATGGAATGGCCTGTGCTGTCTGTTGACATGTGCAGAGCTGGGTATGCTTTGGACGAGCCGTCCTCACATACTGGGCGACTTCAGGAGAGCCGTTGCCGAAGAGTGGGGCAGATTTGAGCAGCAACGTGTAGACCACCTTTTGGAAACCATAGTTAGTAAGATAGTTACATGTTCCATGGATCATTTGAACGATTCTTTTATCGAAATGATGCGGAACGAGTCAGTTTACATGACAGGTATACATGATTAGTGTTAATATTAATGACCACATTACTATTTTTAGTTCTACTCAAGCAACTACACTTAATTTTTTTTACCAGCAACCAGTTTGTAAGTACAAATTCGTCAATGGAATAGAAAGAGTTGACCAGCAGAAATGATTTTAAATTAGATTTAAAACTTGCTTCGCTACCTGTCAGAGATTTTATGTTATTGGGCAAATGATCAAATATTTTTGTTGCTGCATATTGAACTCCTTTCTGAGACACTGACAGCTTTAGCAATGGGCAGCAAAGGTCATCAAGATCAATCCAAGGATGTGTAACAGTAAGGTCTTTGAAGGTCAATGAAGGTCACTAAGGTGGCATGAACGTCCATTTACAGAAGGTGTTCGAAGTGATGACCATTGACATCAATACAGTGCTGCAATCTTCTTATCATGGATTGAGTGATATTCCTTATCACATCGTCATTTATCGAAGCACATGCTCTGGCTATTCTCTCGTATATCGTGCAAATAGTAAATATTCTCCAAATACGGCGTATCTCTCTAACGTGCCATTGACATGTAAACACCATTGTGTAATAATAATACAAATTATAGTGTCATCCTGTGTCACGTACATTCCAGTGCTTTATAGCTGACATCGTTAGCGCCAATTCCTTGATAAGTTCCCATTCGGCCGACGTTGCTAAACGGCAAAATACATTAGTGGCATAGTATACGATTTTTTTAAGAGACAGAAAGTTTATTCTTAAGATATTCTGCAGCACAAATCTTTCTGTCTCGTCTTACGGTGCCCATAATAATGCCATCTACCACTGGGCATTGGCTGTAACCCATACCGCTTTAAAAAAAATGGCTCAGTTCTGTACTTCGTGCTAAGCTATTGGAATTGTAGAACAGCTGACGCCATAAAAAATTATTCTGCTGCAGTAAGAGATTACTCTCCAAATGCATCCCTCAATCTTCTCGCTCAAGAGATTTTTTTTTTTTTTTGTCTTCATGTACAATTAACTGATGACCGTGATAGAAGGTGTATTATTTTAGTAGTCTGCAGCTTTCGTCCAGACAAGATCGCCGATTATACATGTAATATCTAGCGATATAACATTTCTCTAAAATGAATGCAGTACAGGAGGTTTACAGGTCATGGATTTAAAGCCGTTTCTACGAACTGGGTATCTGTATGACTCTTCCAGAACAAACAATGGCTTAACGAGACGCTTCATTACGCAGAACTAACGCAAGCAGTTTAAAATGGGCGATATTCATTCCCTGACCTGCTCATGACAGGTTTTACTACCGAAATAAATTTGTCTTCGGGAAGGATTTTAATTGGGCAGTAAACAGTACTCCGGCTTTTAAAATGAATCAGTGCAGCAGCATCTGAAAGAGGAAAAACGTCCATTTGGAAGTTCAGCAAAGCCCTAACTATACGATGTGGTGGCCATAACTGCAGTTAGTCTTTCAGCGATGCTTTGTTGGAACGTCAACTTTCATTTCATATACTTCGTTCTATGGACGAGTCAATGAATAAAAATTCTTAAGTCAGTATGATTTGCTACAGGCATAGCTTATAGAACTGGACACGGATTATTATTCCACATAATGGTTGGAAAATTTCAAATGTTCTACAAGAAGAGAAGAATGTATAGTGTATTGGTGGTAATGCACAAATGTACGAAAAAGTACTGTTGTTCTGCTTTCTCGAGGCACAGTCTCCTCATGCGGGACAAAGGACGATATATACCGTAAATGACACAGTCTAAAGGTATAAGAAGAACTAGATTCATCAATTTATTTGATCAGAGAACAAAAAATGCTGCTTAAGCATGAGTCTGAAAAGCATTACTTGTTCATTCCAAATAGTAATGACTGTGGTAATTCATATGAACGAATACATAAATTCCAGGTGCAGTCAGAGACGAAGACGCGTCAAATTCTTGCAATAGTTACGCTTCGGTCTTTACGTAGAGCGTAAACAAACAGCACTTCATCGAAGTCACACGACAGTTCCAGTATGACTGTATGAACAGAGCTCCGTTTACTTCGAGGTATTTATGCAGTAAGAAAAATAAAGTGTACGGATATTTTATCAAGAAACTGTTTACTATGTTGAATGTGTAAGAGTTGCGGTAGATACCAAATTGTTTTATTTCAGGGCATATACATTCCTGTTTATGTCAGAGGACAGTGACAAAAAGCAGGTTTCAGAGTACCTGTTGGCTCAACACAAAAGTTTTGTCTCAAGTACAGATAGTGTTGAGGATCAGTGGACAAAGTTCAAAACCGTCGTACATTATGCGTTAGATGAGTATGTGCCAAGCAAGATCGTAAGAGATGGAAAAGAGCAACCGTGGTACAACAACCGTGTTAGAAAACTGCTGCGGAAACAAAGGGAACTTCACAGCAAACATAAACATAGCCAAAGCCTTGCAGACAAACAAAAATTACGCGAAGCGAAATGTAGTGTGAGGAGGGCTATGCGAGAGGCGTTCAATGAATTCGAAAGTAAAGTTCTATGTACTGACGTGGCAGAAAATCCTAAGAAATTTTGGTCTTATGTCAAAGCGGTAGGTGGATCAAAACAAAATATCCAGACACTCTGTGACCAAAATTGTACTGAAACAGAGGATGACAGACTAAAGGCCGAAATACTAAATGTCTTTTTCCAAAGTTGTTTCACAGAGGAAGATTGCACTGTAGTTCCTTCTCTAGATTGTCGCACAGATGACAAAATGGTAGATATCGAAATAGACGACAGAGGGATAGAGAAACAATTAAAATCGCTCAAAAGAGGAAAGGCCTCTGGACCTGATGGGATACCAGTTCAATTTTACACAGAGTACGCGAAGGAATTTGCCCCCCTTCTTGCAGCGGTGTACCGTAGGTCTCTAGAAGAGCGTAGCATTCCAAAGGATTGGAAAAGGGCACAGGACATCCCCGTTTTCAAGAAGGGACGTCGAACAGATGTGCAGAACTATAGACCTATATCTCTAACGTCGATCAGTTGTAGAATTTTGGAACACGTATTATGTTCGAGTATAATGACTTTTCTGGAGACTAGAAATGTACACTGTAGGAATCAGCATGGGCTTCGAAAAAGACGGTCATGTGAAACCCAGCTCGCGCTATTCGTCCACGAGACTCAGAGGGCAATAGACACGGGTTCACAGGTAGATGCCGTGTTTCTTGACTTCCGCAAGGCGTTCGATACAGTTCCCCACAGTCGTTTAATGAACAAAGTAAGAGCATATGGACTATCAGACCAATTGTGTGATTGGATTGAGGAGTTCCTAGATAACAGGACGCAGCATGTTATTCTCAATGGAGAGAAGTCTTCCGAAGTAAGAGTGATTTCAGGTGTGTCGCAGGGGAGTGTCATAGGACCGTTGCTATTCACAATATACATAAATGACCTTGTTGATGACATCGGAAGTTCACTGAGGCTTTTTGCAGATGGTGCTGTGGTGTATCGAGAGGTTGTAACAATGGAAAATTGTACTGAAATGCAGGAGGATCTGCAACGAATTGACGCATGGTGCAGGGAATGGCAATTGAATCTCAATGTAGACAAGTGTAATGTGCTGCGAATACATAGAAAGATAGATCCCTTATCATTTAGCTACAAAATAGCAGGTCAGCAACTGGAAGCAGTTAATACCATAAATTATCTGGGAGTACGCATTAGGAGTGATTTAAAATGGAATGATCATATAATGTTGATCGTCGGTAAAGCAGATGCCAGACAGATTCATTGGAAGAATCCTAAGGAAATGCAATCCGAAAACAAAGGAAATAGGGTACAGTACGCTTGTTCGCCCACTGCTTGAATACTGCTCAGCAGTGTGGGATCCGTACCAGATAGGGTTGATACAAGACATAGAGAAGATCCAACGGAGAGCAGCGTGCTTCGTTACAGGATAATTTAGTAATCGCGAAAGCGTTACGGAGATGATAGATAAACTCCAGTGGAAGACTCTGCAGGAGAGACGCTCAGTAGCTCGGTACGGACTTTTGTCAAAGTTTCGAGAACATACCTTCACCGAAGAGTCAAGCAGTGTATTGCTCCCTCCTACGTATATCTCGCGAAGAGACCATGAGGATAAAATCAGAGAGATTAGAGCCCACACAGAGGCATACCGACAATCCTTCTTTCCACGAACAATACGAGACTGGAATAGAAGGGAGAACCGATAGAGGTACTGAAGGTACCCTCCGCCACACACCGTCAGGTGGTTTGCGGAGTATGGATGTAGATGTAGATGTAGACGTGTAACCAATGGCACCCCATGCCATCACACCGGGTGATACACCAGTATGGCGACGACGAATACACGCTTCCAATGTGCGTTCACCGCGATGTCGCCAAACACGAACGCGACCATCATGATGCTGTCAACAGAACCTGGATTCATCCGAAAAAATTACGTTTTGCCATTCGTGCATCCAGGTTCGTTGTTGAGTACACCATCGCAGGCGCTCCTGTCTGTGATGCAGCGATAAGGGTAACCGCAGCCATGGTCTCCGAGCTGATAGTCCATGCTGCTGCAAACGTCGTCGAACTGTTCGTGCAGATGGTTGTTGTCTTGCAAACGTCCCCATCTGTTGACTCAGGGATCGAGAGGTGGCTGCACGATCCGTTACAGCCATGCGGATAAGATGCCTGTCATCTCGACTACTAGTGATACGAGGCCGTTGGGATCCAGCACGGTGTTCCGTATTACACTCCTGAACCCGAGGATTCCATATTTTACTAACAGTCATTGGATCTCGACCAACGTGATCAGCTATGTCGCGATACGATAAACAGCAACCACGATAGGCTACAATCCGAACTTTATCAAAGTCGGAAACGTGATGGTACGCATTTCTCCTCCTTACATGAGGCATCACAACAACGTTTCACCAGGCAACGCCGGTCAACTGCTGTTTGTGTATGAGAAATCGGTTGGAAACTTTCCTCATGCCAGCACGTTGTAGGTGTCGCCATTGGCGCCAAACTTGTGTGAATGCTCTGAACAGTTAATCATTTGCATATCACAGCATCTTCTTCCTGTCGGTTAAATTTCCCGTCTGTAGCACGTCATCTTCGTGGTCACCTGTTCTTGTGTTCACAATGCACACTCTTTTTGAAGTATAGACTTTTATCTCAAAGTCATTGATTTTTCATAATATTTTTCAGTTCAGTTACTGTTTACGATTTAACATAGTTTTATCAGCATAAGCTAAATGTGAAATACTTTTTGACTCAAACTGATGTCAGTATAGTTTTACTTCTAAATTTCGCTTATGAATTACTCGATTGTCGGTTTAGAAACAATATATAGTAGGCAATTTCTCTCTCTGAAGTTGGTCGTATTTTAGAAGCCTGTAGGAACCTTATTGCTTATGTTAATCTTCGAGCCTATATTTGAAAAAAAAGGAAGAGTGTAGTTCAATGTCCTGCCGACATTGAGGTCGTTAGAGTCAGCATATATTTGAGGCACATAAAGTTATTAAATTAACGAGTTCCTTTGAAATGCAAGAATCAGTTAAGTCATTGATTAAAGTAGGCCTGTTCACACTAGAATATGGTAGCTCTAAGTCAGTATAAAAGATAATTATTTCATGGTTGTCGTCATGTTTTTTTTGTTTTTTTTTTTTTTATTCCAAGGAGCTGTTTCATGGCAGATTGTGTTAAGTATGAATGGAAAATCCGTTTGGCACTTTTCACTTATACTGTCACACCGTAATCAAAATAAAGTCCAAATGTGAAAACATTGTAATGACTGAAGTACAACACACAGTACTGAAAGTAAGTTTATTAGGAACACTAAAGCAGAGATAGAAAAGAACTATTACTGAATGTAGAGTGCCGCTATTTATATAAACATCGAATATTCCGTAATATGTAAATATTAAAAAATAAGAAATTTCGATACCCTTCCGGAAACTAAAAATACTAAATAAATAATTGCTGGTTGTCAGATTTGAACTGCCAAATCGCAGCACGCTGGTCAACCATGCTTGTTGCTACTGTAAGTTGCATGTAGCACAGCTCAGGGTAATACATTATGTTAAGTATTGAATAGAAACTAATAGGTACTTAGAGAAGACTTCATAGTATTTGATTAAAACTGCTATACCTTGAAGCTTTTACAAACCATTGTACCTTTTCCTGTAGGACAGATTAGAGACACCTCCTATTGTTCCTGCAGTGTCTGTTCTTTCCAATCAAATGCACCACTACGTTGGTTTTTGGAGCAAGTACACTCTTGTGACCTTCAGCAGTTTGAATGACATTCCATCTACTCGAGCAATTTTGTCATTTTTAGCTGTTTTATGAGTTTTCTAATTCCAATAAGACCAGGACTTAAAAGATTAGATTTTCATGATATCTGGCGTACCTTCTTGCAACCTCTTCTTCATTAGAGGTCCTTTGTAAATGAGTATTAATGCCTTGGTCTGTCTTTAAACAATTTAATTTTTCTTTACATAATTTTTGTTCAGTTTCCATGAATGTCCTTTTTGCATATTTTACTACAGCACCTCTTTACTCTTCTTAAAGAGGTTCAAGCTCTTCGACGAATAACGCTGCAAACAGATTTAGCGTCTTCGTATATTCCACCTTAGCTCACTTTAGCTTTTGTGTTTCTAGGGCAGCTGTTTCATATTTGTTACTGAACCTTGTTTGTCTCTGGTTCAGTAGTTTTGGGATAATATGCTGGATGGTATCTATAATACCATTATTTATTACTCTGTAGATTTTGTTTAAATTCCACATTGTTACTGGGTCTGGTATCAGAATGATTTGTCAAGTTGATATTAAGTGTGTTTTATACCTAATGGTCTCCTAACTGATCCCTTTGAATTTGATAAATCTCTGTTTACACCTTCGCTTTCCACTGTACTTTCAAATACATCCTACTTAGATTATGATCAGGGCGACATTCTGCCCCTATTGCAGATTGTCTATCCATCTTTAGTTCCTTGTCCGCCCATCTTGAGAGACCATTTTCATTACTTCATAGAGTCAGTTCCTACTGGAATCTATACTGCTGATAATTATGCCTTCTAAGGGAGAAAAATTGGTGAATCTTGTACCATTGTCAATGGTTTCGCCATGCTTTTTTTATAGACCACAGTTTATTGTTTTGTGTGTTAGCTGTCATCCTAGTTCGTCATTAGTGTAGACCACGATGCAATTTCCATGGAAGTTGTTCCAGGATAAGGTAAGGCGAATATTTATGTAAATGCGTGATCGTTCAGAACTTTGTCGTTTGAACCTGATGGGCGAATCTTCGAAAAAAGTATGTTGTTAAATGTGTGCTTTTTGTTGTATTAATTGTGTGTAGTTTTTCCTGGACATTTTCTGTTAACCGAACTGTGTATGCCTTTCCAGGTTACTATTGAATGATTCAAGTTTCTTTTTAGATAGTTGTCCAAACTGTCATTGTGCATAATATGAAATTAAGTTGTTTTCTTGACAGAACAACTTCTGATGTGAGTGTAAATGATAACAATTTCCAAACTACACTACGAGGTCATGTGTTAGCTCATAATTCTACTTTGAAACAAACTTTGTTATCTTCATATCAGACCTACTACATAACACAGTTTTCCAGTGCTGTTATATCAGTAAGTCTAAACATGTTTCCACATTAAGATCATCATGATCATGTAGAACCCATTATGGATGTACATCATGCAATTTTTGAAGTGTTAGAGGTCTATGGTAAACAACAAATTGATGCTGGCACTGTTTTCTAAGAACACATGGACTGTCAGATTAAAATATGAATCTGTCCTTAGTCCTTTCTTTTTAAGAAATGGTGTAGTGTCTAATGGTCTGGATGAGTCTGTATAATCACTCAAAAACATTCAAAAATTCAATTAAAAATTCTGATTGCACAACATTATTTGCGAAATGCAGCAGCAAAAGTAAGAACACCTGTTCTCAGATATTTCCAGGATTATTAAAAAATGCTTCCATTATCTGTATCAAATTTCATTTGAAACCAAGCATAATAACATGATGAGAGACAAAAATATGCTGACGCACCCTCAACATGAAGATAAGTGGCTATTTACTAGTCTCCTCTGACATTCCGAATTCTCAATGAAAATTGTAGCTTGCAGATAACAACCAGTTTAATATCACCATGCTGATATATTTGAAACCACAGAAAAAAACAACAGTAAAATGGAATTTACATTTACAGTAAAACTGCTCATTTACATTACCAATTCATCTATTGCTTCTCTAGAAATTTTGAATATATTTACATATAAAGTAAAAGACCTGTTTTAAGCTGAATTAATTTCTGAAAAGTAATCAGTAGATATTCACAGTAAGTACCTATGATTACATCAAAAGGAAGTAGCTTTTGTCACAGAGGGCCACTGATTGACATGGATTAGAACAACCAGACAAATGGCCTGATTCTTTAAGTTAAACCTACAGAAATATTATACTAAAATTAATGAAATAATGGTGACTTTAAGATTCCAGTGGAATCCAAAATAATGAATGAAATTCAATAATCATTATAAGCAGCCACATAATTATGTTACTAATACATAAATGTGAACATTTTTAGTTAGCCTTTACTGTCACTCTTACTGAAGTTGAATGAAACAAGTTTACCTGTTACCACTTACAATTTATTTTTTCCATGATGCGTTTAAGAGGTTTTGACCTACATGACTTAAAGGATTTATGTAGATTAATGGAATATGTATGTTTTGTGTTATAACTTTGGGGTGAACAGTGGCATTGTACAATAGAAGAAAAGAAAAACAAAACATTATTCAGAACATAGATCATGATGCAGTAGGGGTTTTAGACTGAAAGAATGTGACAAAAATATGAATGAAAAAGTAAAAATTTCTCCAATGGTTCTGTTCTGTTCTGTTACATCACTCACACCATAACAGTTTGTAAAAATTGAAGGGAGAAAAGGTGGCACCTAGAATCTAGTGGATGCAAATAACATATTATATAACAAAATATTTAGTAACAGGACTCAAAGCAATGTGGAGACTTTGGTTGCATCGATGAACAAAAATGTAATTGTGAACATCTTAGTAACATGCAACTTTCTTGTCTAGTTTACATAAATTAACCCTTTTCCTATATATTTAAGTAATTAGGATGACAAATTAGATAAGTGTAAATATCACAAAAATAATTTTATTTCCAGCAGTGACCCTTATTGTGACAATATTGTTGGGTAATGGGTGAATGTGGGATGGGTGGTGGTGGTGGTGGGATGGTGTGATTGAGAGATAGTGGAGGAAGTGGGAGAAGGGGTGCACACTTTTGATTATAAGATAACAATCTGTTTTTAAGAGTAATCGATTACAAGTTACTTATAAGTAATGATTGAAGTAGTATGTGAAGTGCCTATAAGCAAAGTTAGTAAACTCCACTTTGCAAAATTTTGGAGTAGAAGCAAAAATTTCTACTAGCCCTCGTCTTTTTACCTACGTGATGCTCTGCTACTTTCACTATTTCATCCCTCAAAGGTACCCATTCTTTGTTTACTGTATTCCTTTCCCCTGTTCTTGCCAGATGTCTTCTAACACTCCCTCTGAAACTCTCTAGAACCTCTGGTTATTTCAGTTTGTCCAAGTCCCACCTCCTTAAATTCCTACTTTTTTGCAGTTTCTTCAGTTTTAACCTACAGTTCATAACCAGTAAATTGTGGTTAGAGTACACATCTGCCCCTGGAAATGTCTAACAATTTAAAACCTGGTTCCTAAATTTCTGTCTTACCATTATATAATCTATCTGAAATTTTCCAGTGTCTCCGGGCCTCTTCCACATATACAGCCTTCTTTCACGATTCTTAAACCAAGTATTAGGTATGATTAAATTATGCTCTGTGCAAAATTCTACAAAGCGGCTTCCTCTTTCATTCCTTTCTGCCAGTCCATGTTCACCTACTACTTTTTCTTCTCTTCCTTTTCTTACTAATCAATTCCAGTGCCCGTGACTATTACATTTTTGTCTCCCTTAACTATCTCATCATACATTTCCTCTATCTTCTCATCTGCAGAGCTAGATGGGTTGGAGACTTGTACTACTGGGGGTGTGAGCTTTGGGTCTATCTTGGCTACAATAATGCGTTCACTATGCCATTCACAGTAGCTTATCTATGCTCCTATTTTTTATTCATTATTTGATTTTTTTTATTTATGACCCTTTATTCACCTGACCAGAAGTCCTGTGCCACCTGCCACCAAACTTAACTAATTCCCACTATATCTACCTTTAATCTATTCATTTCCCTTTAGAAATTCTCTAACCTGCCTACCTCATTAAGGGATCTGACATTTCACACTCTGGTCCCTAGAACGCCAATTTTGTTTCTCCTAATAACGACGTCCTCCAGAGTAGTCCCCACCCAGAGATCTGAATGGAGCACTATTTTACCTACAGAATATTTTCCCCAAGAAAATGTCATCATTATTTAACCATACAGTAGAGCTGCATGCCCTCAGGAAAAATTATGGCTGTAGTTTCCCCTTGCCTTCAGCTGTTCACAGTACCAGCAGAGCAAGTTCGTTTTGGTTGATGTTACAAGGCCAGATCAGTCAATCATCCAGACTGTTGCCCCAGCATCTACTGACATGACTGCTGCCCCTCTTCAGGAACTACACTTTTATCTGGCATCTCAACAGATACCACTCCACTGTGGTTGCACCTATGGTACGGCTATCTGTATACTGAGACATGGAAGCCTCCCCACCAATGGCAATATCCATGATTAATGGGTCGTGAGAATATGTAAAAAAATGAGAATATGTGTACCTTTTTATATTCTTAAATCTACATATATCAGTTAAATCATGAACCACATGTTACTTCAATCATTATTTAATTTTTTCATCAGATATTTATGCTTAATGTTTCTAACATGCCACTCTAATTATGCAAACATTATGTGAACTTGACGGAAAACAATGGGGGACACTGTATATGTCTGTTCATCTGTGCAACTAAACATGCCCACAATGCTTTGCAATTTTTTTTGTTTCCTTCTATGTTCTTACCTTGTAGACACCATCTTCGCTCCCTTCAGTATTTACAAAGTATGATGGTGTATTTGATATAACATGCCAGGAAAAGGAGTGTATGACCACTGGAGGTATTTTTACTTTAACATTTTGTTTCTATTCATTCTTTCACTCTAAGTGATTTTGATTTTATTCATTCTTTCACTCTAAGTGAGCCACAGGGCTATGATATGTCGACTGATAGAGTGTTTTGTTTTTCTCTTCTTCTGGTAGACAGTGCCACATGTTACTCCAAAGTCATAATACAGCACCTACATGCTTCATTAATCTGCATAAATCCAGCTACTGATGGAGGTTTAAACCTCTGAAACATGCTGTGGAAAATAATTGTGTCTAATAACAGTAAACTTTTTGTTTCATTAGATTACTAATGTTGTGTAATCTTCTTTCCTTTTGTAATGTTTTTTTACATATCTCATGTCAGTGTGAGGCGAATTTCTGCTTTTAATACACTACTATTGTATTAGCTGTAGGTGCTGTTTACAGAAGCTTATATGAAACACTGTGATGAATTAATAATAACATAACATTATTTTATGCTAAACTGAATACGCTAGATAGCAAAATAGATGTTACTGTATGAATAGCTATTAAATTTTAGAACAATAACAGAATTATGGGATATTAAAAGTGCCCATTTTGAGGGCATGAGTTTTTGGCCAGTTTAATTAAAGCCATTATTTAGTTGTGTTCAATATGATGAAGTGTCACGGTTTCTGAAACGTCCTTTTTGATCTACAAAGAGATCGCTGTTAATTAAAACAGAAACACTAAAAAAATTGTAGCAATGCAGATAAAACAACACAAGATTATGTAATACTTTGATTAAGGTGAAAGCAATGAAAGACTTTCAGATACCACTCATAATGAAAGGTCTTGTCTACTAAAATCATTCTTTTTTATCAAAAACCTAAGTTCTGTAACATAAGAGGAAAAAGATATTATAATTGCAGGAATAAGTCATTATACTCAGCCATTGATCCTTTTGCCTATAGTATAAAAGTAAAAGGTTGTACATAATTAAAGTATACCTTGACACAACTGTGAATTGTAGTACTTTGATGTTGGGAGAATCATCAAATACTTCGTTTGTCATTCCTTTTTGGCTTTGCAAGTGTGTGTTGCTGTTGTGGAGGTCCCATAATGGAATGGAGCTGTGAGTGCAGAATCTCGTGGTTTACTGGCTATGTATACGTGAAAGTCATTGTTATGTGTCGCTGAAAGCAGTCGTTTTTGGTAGTAATACTTCGCAGACAACTAGTTTACAATAGGATAGGGATTTGGGAAGGTATGTAGTCTATTCTTCACCCATCTTCTTTCTTGGTCTCAATCTTGCGAATCTTCAACTTCTGTTCTTCCTGCTTTTTCTCTGCTTCTTACTTGATTCTTGGTTCTTCTCTGGGCAGGATATGGAAATATTTATTGATAACTAGTCACTTTGAAGTTCTCCTCTTAGTAACAGTTTGATAAAATGTTTGGGCGTGTCATTTTTACTTTATGGAAGTTTTCTTCAGTTTCGTGCATCAGCATGCTGTTTAATAGCACTATTGTGACTTTTACACATATTTTTTTGCCAGTGGTGGCTTGCCCAAGCGGTCTTCTCGTCGGGCCGTTTTTTGCTCACTCCGCTGAGTCGGGGTGTCCCAAGACCCTCTTGACCTTCCATGTTCTGTCACAGCAGGGTTCCGCTTAGCAGGCAGATTTACTGCCCACATCAGATACAAGGGCCCTCTGTTGGTCTCACTGTCCTTTCCCTTCTCTCGACATTTCTGCCTTGTAGGAATTGTTAATTATGTCCTTTTCTTTCTTGATACTTCTCGCGTTGCAGCTTGTGGGTCGTTGCATCTGGTCTTTGCTGGAGTTTTTACAATGGTTCTTACAAAAAGTTTTACTTATAATCATCTAACATATGTCTTGTACCTACATTGTTTTATGCCTTTTTAAAAAGCTTTACAAATTTCGGCGCCCTTTCCATGTTACAATTCTAAGATATTTTGAGTCTTAACTTCTATAAGAATCCTCAAATTCGTTTTTTATTTTTGTGTAGTGTCATTATGTACAGAATTTTAGTATTTCATGCTGTTAGACTATCTACACTTTGTCCCTTCACCTTAATCTATGCTACTATTGGTGTTATTTTTGTTTTTGGTTTTATTGAAACTACTTTCTTTTTCCCACCTTCCTCTTTCTTCATTCTTCTTTCTCCTGACGATCTGCAACATAATCTTGAAATATTGTGCTGATTATTTACCAGTAATAAAATTAATCTTCAAACTTTTTGATATGGCTCACATGGTGAAGTCCTAGGGTTTTGCCTGTTTTTGGGTTCATTAGTTCCACAGCATTATCATGAGCAATTCGGGTAATTATGACAGGTCCTTTGTATGCAGCTTAAAACTTATGTATTTTGTGTTTCTGTTTGCTAGAGAGATGGTGTGTTTTTACAAATACTTTCTGGCCTACTGAGAATGTTCTTTTAATTGCTGTTCTGTCTGGAATCAAGCAGTAACCCGATGCTCCCATCTCGTTTTTGTACAATATGGAGCGGGCTGTTATGTGTGGAGGTAGCTGGTTCAATAAAATCATCATCTAACATTTTAGATATCTCCTGGAATACTTCATTCCCGTAGCTTAATGGGATTGTATAGGGTGGCACTCTAAATGGTTTGTGCTGTTTTACTTCAAACTTGTGCTGAAAGTGTTTAATACTGCCAGTCTTAGGTAAAAATACCTCTGCTTTATCTTGTAAAATACCCTCTAATTCTCTTTTACTGTGTTCGAAAATACCTCGAACTTCTTGCAATTTTTGTCGATTTCTTAATGGACTTCTAATATGAGTTGAGGCGATTCCCTCTTTTGTGCATACCATTCTAATTCTTCATCCTCTTTATCTCGCGTCATTCTTAATTGTTTGTTTATAACTGGTTAACTGGTATTTCTTCTAATTTTAGCTTTTGCTCAAAGAGAAGTGTGACATGTTACGCTACCTTTCCCCATATCTATTATCCCTCGACTCTCATTTAAAAAATCTGCACCTATAATCAAATCTACAGTTAGTTTAGGTATAATCACGAAATTGGCTTCGATCTTTTGACCTTGACACGAAAGAGTTAACCTTGTTTGTCTCGTAACTTCCGCAGCATTGTTTCTAATAAGACCTCTTGCTTTAATCTTACGTGTTTTCAGAACTGGCAATTCCTCATTGGCATTACACTGCATGAATAAATTTTCTGAGATCGCAGTTAGTTCACTTCCGCTATCAATTACAATATTGACTGGGATATGCTTTACCATGGCCTTCACAATTGGTTGAATTTGAAAGGGTTGGTTCTGTTCTTCTTCTTCTTGCATCAATGAATCATCCACTGAATCATACATGAGTCTTTTCAGGAATTTCCCTTGTGAATTCGAACTTTCTGTAGGATAAGCTTCGACTGCTACTTCTCTCTCTTTTATTTCCTCTTCTCTATTTCTTCCTTCATTTACGCTTTCTTCAACATCCTCTACTTTTTCCTCATCCTCGTCTATCTTCTCCTTCTTCGTCGTTACGTCCACATAATCGCATCTAAATGCTCTAATTATCGCTTCATAACTTCCTTCATTATATACGTTGGGTTGTGTGCCCACTAGTAACTTATTTTCAACTTCTGTCGACTGCGCATTATCCTCATTGAATTCGCTTTCCTTGGTTTCCATCTCAAATAGCTCTGCAATACTCTTTACTTCGTCCTTTCCTCCTACATTCGTTGTGCATTCCTCTGGTAATTCATCTTCCTCGTCAATATTCTCCCAATTAATTTCGTCCCGACACGATATTGTTATTTTCCTGTCTTCGTTTTCATCTGGTCCCTGCGGTTTTGTTTCTTCCTTCTTCTCTTCTCGTGATAAGGTATTTACTTCTCTGTTCAAGGTGCTGCAATTGTTCTGGGTCGGTGCGTCATTCTCTTTGGCATGGGCGCTTAGCTGTCAATTCGAACGTTTTTCGGGGTTTGGTGGTCTTACCTCCACCTCTTCTATCTGTATTCTCTTTTCTTGCTCGGCTTGTCGATATTGGTTTCTTTGTTGATAATTT
Organism: Schistocerca cancellata; assembly: GCF_023864275.1. NCBI lineage: Eukaryota > Metazoa > Arthropoda > Insecta > Orthoptera > Acrididae > Schistocerca > Schistocerca cancellata. The sequence continues at coordinate 723,377,225 of NC_064626.1, read as the reverse complement.
GTCGGTCTATTGGCGCTCCAATACCCGTTCCGGTTGTCGTTATTACCTCTGTAATAGTTGTTGCCGTTCCTGGGTGAATTATAGTTATTGCCATGTTCTCTTCTAAATCCATAACCAGTTCTTTGTTGAAATCTATTGTCGTTTCTTGGTGCGAAGTTATCACATAATTATTGTCTCTTCGTACTGTGTCTTGTGGATTCCACTGCTTTTTGCTTTCGTTTTCACGTGCGCTTCGTCTTTTTCTTGCGTCATCTTCCGAAAATATGAACTCTAGTTCCCTTAGAATACCTTTAAATGCTTCGACGTCATTGCCTCCGCGACCTACTAATGATTGCTGGTATTTCAATGGTAACTTCATCGCGCATAATTTAATCAACTCTCCATCACTGTATGGTACATCCAAGCATTGATTTTTGTTTGCCATTACTACGAAAAATTTCACGGGACTCTTCTCTCGTGAATTTTCAAAATATGGGTTCTGTAATAATTCGTACTTCACTCTGTTCCGTGCTTCGCTGGACCAATATCGTGAGAGAAACTTCTCTCTGAAATCGTACGATCGGCATGTCACTGCAACATTTTGCATGGTTTCTGCGACTGTTCCTGACATGTGTGCACATATAAAGTCTAATTTGTGTGCTAGCGTCCAGTATTCTGGTAATCCTACTCGGAATTGATCAATAAAAGTTCGTGGATGTAATGAGTTTCCTTCTCGAAAGTGTTGAAATTTTCTGACTATGAGGAAATGATCGTTGTCGTACTTCCTCATAGTTCCATATGAAATTCGCGATTCTTCGCCACTTTTGTTTCTGATCATTTCTCCCGTCGTTCTTTCTGGTTGTGGTAGATCCATTGGATATTGTCCACTGTAATTTCCGCCAACCCTTGCGTAGTATCGTTGGAGTGGTACGCAATAATTTTCTACCATCGGTTGTGAACGTGTAGCTGAATGCATTGCACTGTACTCTTCGCGACCTGGCTTTCCATTGTTAGGTATTGGTTCGGTATCTTGTCTGGCTAACCTTGCTGCTTCATTGGACGATCCAAACTGTCTTGAAACATACATTTGTGGTTCCGCATGCGTGTGTGATGACGTTTGTTCATCAAGAATTTCGAATCGTGTTTGTTGCTGTGCAGGCTGTCTGATTTCACGTATGTTACTTTCCGCCTGTGATTGGAATCGCAAATGCGTAATATCTTCGTTAATTGCTTGTTTTTCCGGTGCTGTTACAGATACGGATGTGGTTGCAGACTCAGTGCTTGTTCGATCCTGTTCACTACGCTCTTCAGTGGTTTGCAACAACTATGTTAGCAATTTCTGAAATTGTCGCTTCGTTTGCGCTTCTATTTTGACTATGCGGTTATCATATCTTTTCAGCGCTGCTTTTGTGATACGTTTGTGTAACACACTGTTTTCAACAATTTCACGCGCTGTACCTGCTGCTTATCTAGTAATTAAGTTTATCTGTTTCTCTAGTTTCTTGACTTCCCCTGGGTGTTGTTACGTAATGTTTTGATCTCGTCCTGAGTGTTATTACGCAATGTTTGTACGTCCACTTGTACCTTCTCAATGTCTGTTCTCAAAAATTCAAACATCTGTGGTCATCAGTCCCCTAGAACTTAGAACTACTTAAACCTAACTAACCTAAGGACATCACACACATCCATGCCCGAGGCAGGATTCGAACCTGCGACCGTAGCAGTCACGCGGTTCCGGACTGAGCGCCTAGGACCGCTAGACCACCGCGGCCGGCAATGTCTGTTCTCAATTGATTGTGACCTGTTACTAAGTTTCCCATCACTTCTCGAGATTCTTTTGCCTCGTCTTCAATATGACTTAGGTGTAACTGAATTTTTTTTTTATTTGTTCTTTAATCTCACGCTTTTGTCTCGTGGTTTCTGCAATTTGTTTCGTCGTTTCTGCATTCTGAATTTTAATTTGGTTCGCAATTTCTTTATTTTGTCTTGTCATGGTTCCCGTCATTAATTGTAATGATTCTGCCAGATTGGTGGGTCCTATTGCGTTTTCTTCCGACGTCCTACGCTCTGTGTTTTTGCCCAATTGTTGGTTTGCAACCGATTGCATTGAACTGTGCGGTGACACGTTTCAGCTCGCATTACTTATACTCTGTGGTGAGGGAGCTCTGATTACTTGTACTATGGGTTCTACGTATTCAAGACGCAAGTTAGAATCCTCATCGGCTGTCTCTCTACTTTCCTGCTCCTCTGTCGTATGCTGACTTATGTTTTCTATGCCTTGACGTACATTATCCTCGTTATGGTGCGTTATCTGTCCTATTTCTCGCGATACTGCGTCGTCTGTTGTACTGTCCTCTATTCTCCGTCCGTCTTCATGTTGGGTGTCTACCTCAATTCGGTCAAGGTCTCGATCTGCCATTGCTAATCTTTCCGAATCCCTTATTTTCTGTTTTAAAAGCAATTCACGCGCCTTACTTCGCGTCAACATGCGCTCATACGATCTCACGCGTTTCATAAACTTTTTGCACACACGACTTGACAATCAATTCACTTACTTGTTGGGTCAGAACCAACTTGTCAACGACGTATCCGCCACCTGTGCGCTTGCAGTGGAGAGAAAACTTAATTCTAACAATATTAAAATTCATAACTTAATCATGCTATTGCCTCTCCCAGAATGTCTCACTTTCTATTGAATACTTTTACTATCTATCGCTGCAGCTAATGTTTTCGACTATGTATAACTTAAGTAAAAAAATTTTGGTATAAAAATTTTTCAACAAGATATTTTTCTGACCTAGTTAGGCATGTGGTCGACCTTCAATCATGGTATTTTACCATCCTGGCAGGGTCGCCATTCCCTAACATTCTGCGTGGTGTCTGTTGTTCTATGTCGTGTCTCCCTACCACTTTCACGCAACGATGCTCTGAGTGTGTTTTTTAGGGAATTGACTAGTTTGAACCTGGGACCTGTTGCTGGTAAGGAGACGCCAGACCACACATGACATGTAGAGTTCAGAAGAGTTCAGTGAGACTAGCGATAATATAACCAAATACTTAATGATTTCATCGTCAGCTCCACTGCACTCCCTGTAAAAGAATCTTAATACTAACTAAATTTAGTAGAAGGGATTCAAGGCTTTCCTATTTTTAGTTAGCTGGTAAAATAACGTCGATAAAGCAGTTAAGTTTACCATTGGAAATTTTATTCTACACACAAAACATTGTTTATAAATTGCGCTATTACTAGAAGGAAATGTTTTAATACAGGATGATAAAAACCAACTGCGTTCAACAAAAATGTGAACAAATATTCCCTGAGTGGGTTTCCAAGTTCTACAATGGATCGAAGGATGACCTATGCCATATCACATCTACACTCCTGGAAACTGAAATAAGAACACCGTGAATTCATTGTCCCAGGAAGGGGAAACTTTATTGACACATTCCTGGGGTCAGATACATCACATGATCACACTGACAGAACCACAGGCACATAGATACAGGCAACAGAGCATGCACAATGTCGGCACTAGTACAGTATATATCCACCTTTCGCAGCAATGCAGGCTGCTATTCTCCCATGGAGACGATCGTAGAGATGCTGGATGTAGTCCTGTGGAACGGCTTGCCATGCCATTTACACCTGGCGCCTCAGTTGGACCAGTGTTCGTGCTGGACGTGCAGACCACGTGAGACGACGCTTCATCCAGTCCCAAACATGCTCAATGGGGGACAGATCCGGAGATCTTGCTGGCCACGGTAGTTGACTTACACCTTCTAGAGCACGTTGGGTGGCACGGGATACATGCGGATGTGCATTGTCCTGTTGGAACAGCAAGTTCCCTTGCCGGTGTAGGAATGGTAGAACGATGGGTTCGATGACGGTTTGGATGTACCGTGCACTATTCAGTGCACTATTCACCAGTGGTGTACGGCCAGTGTAGGAGATCGCTCCCCACACCATGATGCCGGGTGTTGGCCCTGTGTGCCTCGGTCGTATGCAGTCCTGATTGTGGCGCTCACCTGCACGGCGCCAAACACGCATACGACCATCATTGGCACCAAGGCAGAAGCGACTCTCATCGCTGAAGACGACACGTCTCCATTCGTCCCTCCATTCACGCCTGTCGCGACACCACTGGAGGCGGGCTGCACGATGTTGGGGTGTGAGCAGAAGACGGCCTAACGGTGTGCGGGACCGTAGCCCAGCTTCATGGAGACGGTTGCGAATGGTCCTCGCCGATACCCCAGGAGCAACAGTGTCCCTAATTTGCTGGGAAGTGGCAGTGCGGTCCCCTACGGCACTGTGTAGGATCCTACGGTCTTGGCGTGCATCCGTGCGTCGCTGTGGTCCGGTCCCAGGTCGAGGGGCACGTGCACCTTCCGCCGACCACTGGCGACAACATCGATGTACTGTGGAGACCTCACGCCCCATGTGTTGAGCAATTCGGCGGTACGTCCACCCGGCCTCCCGCATGCCCACTATACGCCCTCGCTCAAAGTCCGTCAACTGCACATACGGTTCACGTCCACGCTGTCACGGCATGCTACCAGTGTTAAAGACTGCGATGGAGCTCCGTATGCCACGGCAAACTGGCTGACACTGACGGCGGCGGTGCACAAATACTGCGCAGCTAGCGCCATTCGACGGCCAACACCGCGGTTCCTGGTGTGTCCGCTGTGCCGTGCGTGTGATCATTGCTTGTACAGCCCTCTCGCAGTGTCCGGAGCAAGGATGGTGGGTCTGACACACCGGTGTCAATGTGTTCTTTTTTCCATTTCCAGGAGTGTATAATCTAGGTTTAAATTAAGTTTCACAAAAGAGAAAACTATCAAAACGGTCTACAGTGACCCTCAATGATATTTAATTACTTATCTAACTTGTCGTAAATTACAGTGGCTTCTCAATAATTATATAACAAAAAAATCATCGCGTTTCAGATTTTAACTTACATAGCAAATGTGAATACCATGAGCTTCAATTCACGATCGACACTAGCATTACGTAAAAAGGGGATGTAACAGATGAGACTTCTGCAGTTGTGAGTGAAGCCTTATGCGCTCAAAAATGCGGCATCGCATGCGTTCATTACCTTGTCAGTGTTCGTCAGAGGGCGGCGGCCGGCGCAGCTCCATACACCTTGCCGTCTCCGAAGCAACTCTCTCCTAACTTCTCCTTACTACAATTTACCGAATTTGGTTTAAAAAAAACTATCTGGCTGTGTTTTCATCTGACCAATCAGGGTCTCAATGTTAACCTTAAGCTCCGCCTACAAAAATTCTGTCTATCCAATGAGAAACGTTATACTTTTCGTGGGGGGCAATGTTTTTAACGTTTGCAACAAAACAGAGACGCGAAAAAGTTTCACGCTAAAACTTGCAGCTGGTATCCTCGTATGAATTCATTGCTGTGTGCGCCGCCGTATTGGCGGGTGTCCTTGAACTAGCTTCGCTCGGCCGCCGCAGCGCCGCGAGCGGATCGCGCTCTAGTTTTAACAGAGCGGGATTCGCTACAGAATTCAGCTTCCGTTCCGCCATTGAGCTCTGGCGCAGCGCTACTTCCACTGCCACGCCCAGATAAGCTTTTCACTATGACGTCAGGGGACTGTATATCTCGCTCGTGAGGCAACAGCATGCTCATTGGTCTCGAGGCAGCCACACGTAGCACACAGCAATGCCTTACAGGAGGAGAAGAGTATATCGTCGTTCAAGAATGCCTGTGTATAAGACAGTTGATAGTTTTAATTTTACTAACTTTTCTTGTACAACTAACGAGGTAGTGACTGGTAATTCTTGGATGACCTTGGCCATTGTATGAGGGAATGAAGAACCACTTGCAGGATTGGAGTCTTATTATGACAGAGACATTACAGCCTACAGAACATTTGCTCTAGGAGTTGTTGCAGACAGGAATTATGGTACCTGTGTTGTTACTAAAGACAAGCCTTTCTTTCTTCATACGAGGAACAGGAGGAGAATCAACGCAAATGAAAGAGATAATATATGGTGCGCTGTGTGTTAGTGTTATCGTAAGATCTATACTGTTCCTCTGGAGGGCTCTATCTTTTAACATGGGCGGGGGGGGGGGGGGTCCTGGTGGTTACGTTTCGAGGTGGGGCAATGTTTTTTAGGTTTGCAACGTAACAGAGACGCGAAAAAGTCTCACGCTAAAACTTGCGGCTGGTGTGGCCCTCTTAGTGTTATCGTAAGATCTATACTGTTCTTCTGGAGGGCTCTAGCTTTTAACATGGGGTGGGGGGTGGTCCTGTTTGTTAGCTGGCGATGTGGGTGCCCGTCCCTTATCGTAGGGCCTTCTAGCTTAACACGGTTCTGCTCTCGGCTTCTGTTGTCGTTTCTCCCCTCGGAACTGCGTCTGTCTCACGTGGGAAGGTATGACATGCATTTAGGCATTCTTGTGTTAGTCTGTGGTATTCCATTTGCTCACTCGTTACTCGTATTACTTTGGTTAATTTAATGTCACGATTTATTCGGAGCTATGTGTCCATAATTTCTGTGAGACTTATCTTCATGTAGTGAAAAATATACAAGATTTGTTCTATCAGAATTCCGTCCATTGCTTTGTCTCTTTACTAGTAAAATATTGTCCATGCGATTTAATGTCTACGTCTAGATCCACATCCACACTCAGCACACTACCGCGCAGTGCATGGCAGAGGGTATGTCTCATTGTCCGGCCGGTGTAGCCGAGCGGTTCTAGGCGCTTCAGTCTGGAACCGCGCGACCGCTACAGTCGCAGGTTCGAATCCTGCCTGGGGCATGGATGTATCTGATATCCTTATGTTAGTTAGGTTTAAATAGTTCTAAGTTATTAGGATTTCTTCCCGTTCCGCTCACGTATGGAGTGCTGGAAGCCTGATTGTTTGAATGCTTCTGTGCATGCTGTAATTATTCTAATCTTGTCCTCACAAACCATATGTGAGCGATACGTAGGGGATTGAGGTATATTCCTAGTGTCACAATTTAAAGCCAGTTGTTGAAACTTTGTTAGCAGACTTTCTTGGGATTGTTTAAATCTATCTTCAAGAGCCCGTCAGTTAAGTTTCTCCAGCATCACCATTATATTCTCCCACGGGTCAAACAAACCTGTGTCCATTCGTGCTGTCCTTCCCTCTACATGTTCAACATCCCCTGTTAGTCCTATCTGGTAAGGGTCCCACACTTGAGCAGTATTCTAGAATGGGTCGTACGAGTGATTGGTAATCAATCTCCAATATAGATTTAATGCAGTTCCCCAGATTTCTACCAATAAACTGAAGTCTGCCACTCGCTTTACCCACAACTGAACCTAAGCGATCATTGTAGTTCACATCGTTACAAAGTGTTAGAACCAGGTACCTGTATGAGTTGACCGCTTCCAACTGTGACTCATTAATGTTATAGTCACAGGACACTACGTTTTTTTTCGTTTTGTTAAATACATAATTTTATATTTCTGAACATTTAAAGCAAGTTGCCAATCTTTGCACGACTTTGAAATCTTATCAAGATATGACTGAATGTTTATGCAGCTTCTTTCAAATAGTATTTCATTATAGACAACTGGCTCATTTGCAGAAGCTTGAAGTTATCAATAATATTGTCCACAAGGTCATTAATTTACGAAATGAACAGCAATGGTCCCAACACGCTTTCCTGGGGCACACACGAAATTACTTCTACATCTGACGATGACTTTCCATCCAAGATAACATGCTGTGTCTTCCCTATCAAAAGCTCTTCAATACAGTGGCAAATTTTACTTGATACCCCATATGATCGAACTTTTGACAATAAGCGAAAGTGTGTCACCGAGTCAAATGCTTTTCGGAAATCGAAAAAATGCTGCATCTACTTGACTGCCTTGATCCGAAGCTTTCAGTACGTTATGTGAGAAAAATGTGAGTTAGGTTTCGCATGACGATGTTTTCGGGATTCAGGCTGGCTCCCATTGAGGAGGTCATTCTGTTCAATTTACTTCATTATGTTTGAGCTTAGAAAATGTTCCAAGATCCTTCAAAAAATCATTGTCATAGATACTGGACGGTAGTTTTGCGGATCACTTCTACTTCCTTTCTTGTAGACGAGTGTTCTTTCACCTACTATAACGGTTTTTTTGTTCAAGTGATCTACGACAGATCATAGTTAGAAGAGGTTCTAACTCAACCGCAAATTCAAAGTAGAATATGATAGGTTTCATCAGGACCTAGAGCTTTGTTCAATTTTAACGATTTCAGGTGTTTCGCAACACCACCGACACTCATACTGATTTCATTCAGCTTTTCAGTGGTGCGAGGATGAAAATGGTGCAATTTCCCTGGGTTTTTCTTTGTAAATGAACATTTTGAAAATGGAGTTAAGCATTTAAGCTTTTGCTTTGTTACCCACAATTTCAATTCTTCTCTCATTCGCTAGGAAATGGACACTAACTTTGGTGCCACTAACTGCCTTTACAGACAACCAGAATTTCTTTGAGTTTTGTGAAACATCATTTGACTATATTCTGCTAAGGTATTCAGTGAAGGCATCCACGCATTTCTCTCATTGACAGTCAACCGCATTTAATTCAGTATCTCCCTATTGATAGTCCTATGCTTTGTTTTTACAGCTATTATGCAGCAATTCCGGTTTCTTTAGACTGACTGTATACCGTGTAGGGTCCCTCCCGTTGGGAACTGTTATACTGGGTCCATATCTGTCTAGAGCGCGGTTAACTATATATATCTTTATGCTTTTCTACTTGTCCTTTGTAATTTGCTAATCACTGTCGCCACAACCGCATCATGACGTCGAACAGATGTGCAGAACTATATACCTATATCTCTAACGTCGATCAGTTGTAGAATTTTGGAACACGTATTATGTTCGAGTATAATGACTTTTCTGGAGACTATAAAATCTACTCTGTAGGAATCAGCATGGGTTTCGAAAAAGACGGTCGTGTGAAACCCAGCTCGCGCTATTCGTCAACGAGACTCAGAGTTCAATAGACACGGGTTCACAGGTAGATGACGTGTTTCTTGACATCCGCAAGGCGTTCGATACAGTTCCCCACAGTCGTTTAATGAACAAAGTAAGAGCATATGGACTATCAGACCAATTGCGTGATTGGATTGAAGAGTTCCTAGATAACAGAACGCAGCATGTCATTCTCAATGGAGAGAAGTCTTCCGAAGTAAGAGTGATTTCAGGTGTGCCGCAGGGGAGTGTCATAGGACCGTTGCTATTCACAGTATACATAAATGACCTTGTTGATGACATCGGAAGTTCACTGAGGCTTTTTGCAGATGGTGCTGTGGTGTATCGAGAGGTTGTAACAATGGAAAATTGTACTGAAATGCAGGAGGATCTGCAACGAATTGACGCATGGTGCAGGGAATGGCAATTGAATCTCAATGTAGACAAGTTAATGTGCTGCGAATACATAGAAAGATAGATCCCTTATCATTTAGCTACAAAATAGCAGGTCAGCAACTGGAAGCAGTTAATTCCATAAATTATCTGGGAGTACGCATTAGGGTTGATTTAAAATGGAATGATCATATAAAGTTGATTGTCGGTAAAGCAGATGCCAGACTGAGATTCATTGGAAGAATCCTAAGGAAATGCAATCCGAAAACAAAGGAAGTAGGTTACAGTACGCTTGTTCGCCCACTGCTTGAATACTGCTCAGCAGTGTGGGATCCGTACCAGATAGGATTGATAGAAGAGATAGAGAAGATCCAACGGAGAGCAGCGCGCTTCGTTACAGGATCATTTAGTAATCGCGAAAGCGTTACGGAGATGATAGATAAACTCCAGTGGAAGACTCTGCAGGAGAGACGCTCAGTAGCTCGGTACGGGCTTTTTTTAAAGTTTCGAGAACATACCTTCACCGAAGAGTCAAGCAGTATATTGCTCTCTCCTACGTATATCTCGCGAAGAGACCATGAGGATAAGATCAGAGAGATTAGAGCCCACACAGAGACATGCCGAGTATCTTTCTTTCCACGAACAATACGAGACTTGAATAGAAGGGAGAACCGGTAGAGGTATTCAAAGTACCCTCCGCCACACACCGTCAGGTGGCTTTCGGAGTATGGATGTAGATGTAGATGTAGATGTAGATCAGTGATACCAGTTCCGATGTGGGCATCCCCAAAGAGGTCAGCTTTATCTGTTGCTACTATATCAAGTATATTTTCTTCATGAGTGGGGTTCCAACCTATCTGTTCTAGATAGTGCATATACTCGTATTTCTTCAACTTCATGGTGCAAAGACAAAGCTAATTATTCTCGCACCATAAAAGAGAGCCTTTAGTTAAAATTTCAATTACCTGGTGATATTTTACTGGACCATCTAAATATGCGTTTTTAATCCAATGTTTTTGTAAGTATTCTTGAATGGTTTCAAAATCTTTAAGAGCTTCACATTTTTCCAGTGTTTTACTGACCCACACGTGAGCCTCATCTTTTAGATATGTAACACCTGTGTAAGTTTTCCGTCGTTCTTGACACATTTTATCGAAAGTATTTCGAAATTGTTTGAATTCCTGAAATCTTTTAAAATTTGAACTGCAGTCCATAATAAGTCCCGCTGTGGTACCAATAAGTTTGCTACTCCGTTCACTGTAAATCTTCTTCTTCAAAATTTAGTGATCAAATTTTGATGTATTGTCGACTCAGTTGTGTACCACTTCACTAACGTCATTATATTTTGTTTCAAATTCTGTATTATCAGCTTATACAACATGAAAATTTTTTATTACAGCATACGTATTGCCAGTGCACTTTTGTCTTACGATAACATTTCCCTGATTCTTGCGTCTGATCAAATCAGAAGTTTCAGTTGCAGATTTGACATTAACACATTTGAGTTTTTACTGCGGTAATTTCACATTCAAGATTATTGGTTTTATCCCGAAATTCGACCTTGAGCGCATCTTGCTTTTGCGAAGATAAATCAGAAGTTCATTTTTTGTTTTTCTTAATTCATCTGTACTCTCTGTATTATTTTGTTCCCTGCGCCAGTTTCATTCTTTAACCTTTCAAGGAATTCAGGCAACGCCTGAGCCTGTGTCTCTTATAATAATTCTTCGTGTAGAGTTTCAGGTTACGTAACCAGCATGGCTGTGGCCAAATTCACATTATCATTTTTACTAATTTGACTGTTTCTGTAATTTGTGTACTCTCTTCTGGCACATAATAATTAATTACTTTTCCTAAAATTCAGAATCGCTGTTTTCTGTACCACTAGCCACTGTATCTGATTTACTTAAGTCCAACATAGTTAAAATACTTCGTAGCTACCTTTAATAAAATTTAAAAATCAGAATCTATTCTTACTATATGACTAATTTTCACTTAAAAGTTTATTACGACACACTGCTACAAATTTCACGAACAGGCTCACCGTATAACTGCTGTGATCTGCACTGGGCGCATCATAGACTGCACGTCGTTCAGCGTCCGGAATGCGTCGCCATGTTGTACGCTCTTTCCCAATTATCCTCTCGCTGGATATGATTTTTGATCCTCCTATTCACGTCTGGGTGGCATAGCGAGCGATCACACACAATTTTCATGTAGACTGTGTGTTGTCAGATTCAGGAAAGGTCTGTGACGATCGCAGGTTAATACATAAGTCGAACAATGCGGAACGAAGGCTACGTTTATTTATTGGTTTCCCACAACATATATAATGACTGTTATTAACGCCAACAGCCATATATGTAAGATGCTACTCAATAAACGTACCAGACCAGTACGGCCTGTTACACAAAGTTTCCCTCTCATGCATCCAACTGTACAACTTTAAATGGCTCTAAGCACTATGGGACTTAATATCTGAGGTCATCAGTCCCCTAGAACTTAGAACTACTTAAACCTATCTAACCTAAGGACAACACACAAATCCATGCCCGAGGCAGGATTCGAACCTGCAACTGTAGCAGCAGCGCTGTTCTGGACTAAAGCGCCTAGAACCGCTCGGCCACAACGGCCGGCTACAGTACAACTCTCACAACGGCCGGCTACTGTACAACTCTCACAGCACGCTGTCGCGCGACAAACGAGGCCCATTGTTGAGACCGGAAACAAAGAGCAGTGCACTCTCACATTCATACATCAGAAAACTCGCAGAGCATTCGATAAGCTGATACAAAACTGGGACACCTGAGATACACCTATATGTCACAGCGTGCTTATGACACACAGCTTGTTATACAGAGGCGGACGAAAGTATTCAGACACTGGGAGCAATCAAAGGAGTAAACCTTAATTTTTTTTTAAACTGAAAACATATATTTTATTCTTGAAAAACGTGTAATGCATATTTCAATCTGAACATATGCAGAACAAAAAGCAACAAAACGCGCCTTATGTAAAAAAAGAAAGAAAACCGAAATATACAATGGGCAAAAATAGACAGACACTCAGCAGTTATATTTCGTGTTTCATCCCTTTCTCTGTATTACGGCCTTCAGATTTTCTGGCATGGAGTTGAGGCGTTACTTTCGTTTTGCCTCAGGTTACAGTAGGAAGTAATTACGTTTTCTATATCGAGATATAAGTTTTTCTTTGATTGCTAGCAGCTTCAATACTTCGCTGGGTGAAAGGAATATTTGACGCATTTGTTTATTTCTTTTCATCATTTAACAAAGAGGTCACACGCCGTTTATATGTATACTCCTTGTTCCATCCTGTATGAGTGTGCATGGGTATGAATAGAAGTCAAATGTAGCGGGAGCATGGACCAAAGGGAACAGTTTAAGGGAATAGCAGTCATTGCCAACATTAGAGGAGGAGGAGGAGACTAGTGTTTAACGTCCCGTCGACAACGAGGTCATTAGAGACGGAGCGCAAGCTCGGGTGAGGGAAGGATGGGGAAGGAAATCGGCCGTGCCCTTTCAAAGGAACCATCCCGGGATTTGCCTGAAGCGATTTAGGGAAATCACGGAAAACCTAAATCAGGATGGCCGGAGACGGGATTGAACCGTCGTCCTCCCGAATGCTTGCCAACATTACAAGAATAACGGCAGGTAGGCCAGAGCAGCAGGCAAAGATGAATAGAGGCACGAGGGTAGGTTACAAAGTTGGTGTGGGGGTGAGGTGAGTCTCCCCACCACCGCGTTTGAATAGGAACGTTGGTCGGATTCTGGCGCGTGGAGAGCACTGTGGGGCCAGCCATAAGACGGACCGAACGCGGGAGCACAGCAGCTCGCAGATTTGGTGAGATATGAGGTAATATGGCTAAAAATTCACGACAGGGTATGCTCATAGCAAGCATTCAACATACCTTCATCGGTACAGCTTACAGTTTTAATTTATTTGCAATGGTTTTCTCTGAAATGTGTTTGTGAAATTTTGCTTTGTGGTAGTGAGCGTGCAACAGGAACCATCAGTTCATGTAGCTATTTCCCGAGTTATAAGCTTCACTTTTAGCTCAATGAGTGCAGATTCCGTATCGGATGGTAGATCGAGAAATTTCTGTCGCGAAATTTAATAATTTTTGGTACTTTCTTTGTGAGTTCAGTTCGCATTTCATTTTGGCGCCAATAGTACATCATTTTTGCCCATAATCTTTTCTGTGATAGAGGTTATCTATCTTCAGCAGCGGCCTACCTTAATTTTCTAGTGGTGTAATTCATGCATGACGATAAGTGAGTCATAAAGAATGAATGACGATTTTCCTGCTAAAGACGGTGTGGCCCACTTATGTATTTTTTGTGTTATTATCAAATTATGTGTCATATATTTTTTGTGTTATTATGAAATTATGTGTCATATATGAAATTATTCGTGTAGCGTTTTCGTTTTGTGATTGTCCTACCCATGAGAGGTAACGCTGAAGTTTTGTAACTAAAGAAAAATTGTAATGTGTCGGCTTCTTAAGTTTTCATCAAAGTAGAAAATAAATCTATTAATGAGAGTCAGTATTTCAGTTAACAAATAGTCCCCCAATCACCTGACACATGAAATGGGTAGGATGTATCTTATTCAGTCCGATTTTCTAAAGTTAATGAAAGACAGAAATAATCTGAAATGTGAATTTAGATAGGCTATCAGCTGCTATAGGACGGCTTTGAGCTCAACCACCCAAGAATGTGTTATCTTAGAGAAACTCGCACCAGATTCCGTTGCGCATATTTCAGAAATAATAATTTTTTTATCAAATTAAGCAAATAAGGGTCACAATATTGACACCTTTTCTTATGGGCCTGGAATATTAGCAGCCAGGACGCAAAGTCGGGTACAATTCTCTAAGGTAACGCGGGGAGATGGTCACACAGGTTCAATATAAATTAAAAATATATAAAGAACCAGCATATAGCAACGAGCAGTCCTATAGCAGAGTAAACAACGTTTTCCGTAATATCCGAACCGATATTCATCCATTCTTCTTCTATCAATGCACGCAAATGTGTCAAACTGCTCACATGTCGTTTGTGAAGTCTCGTTTTCAGTTTATTCCAGATGTTTTCAATGGGACTGAGGTCCGTGGACAGCGGCGGGGTAATGAGGCGGCGAGGCGTGTTGCACAGGAGCCACAGTTTGACAATATCCGCCGCATGCTTAGGATCATTGTATTGTTGAAAATAAAAGTCACCTCCAAGATCCAACCTCGCAGCACTTTTCGTCAGATGTTGTTCGAGTATATCGAAATGTACAAATTTGTCCCTGGTGCCTTCAATGAAGACAGGCTCGCTAACACTTCTGGAAGACATGCATCCCCACATCACACTGTCGCCTCCATGTTTGCTACCTGCTTCCATGTTTTTGGGCTCTCACTCTGTGTTTGCTTGACACCACACTAACCTACGGCCTTCCATGTGGCTTACAGTAAATTTGCATTCTTCACTCTATTGAAGCTTGTCCCAAAAGATCACATCCTTCCCGGTAAATTCTTCTGCAAAAACCATACGCTTTTCTGCGTTAAGCTTACTGACAACGGTTTGCGTCTTGGTAATGAATGGCTCTGAGCACTATGGGACGTAGCATCTGAGGTCATCAGTTCCCTAGAACTTAGAATTACTAAAACCTAACTTGACCAGAAGAAGGGATCGGTTGGTAGGACATGTTCTGAGGCATCAAGGGATCACCAACTTAGTATTGGAGGGCAGCGTGGAGGGTAAAAATCGTAGAGGGAGATCAAGAGATGAATACGCTAAGCAGATTCAGAAGGATGTAGGTTGCAGTAGGTACTGGGAGATGAAGAAGCTTGCACAGGATAGAGTAGCATGGAGAGCTGCATCAAACCAGTCTCAGGACTGAAGACCACAACAACAACAACAACAACCAACCTAATGACATCACAGATACATCTATGCCCGAGGCAGGATTCGAACCTGCGACCGTAGTGGTCGCGCGGTTACAGACTGAAGCGCCTAGAACCGTTCGGCTACACCGACCTACTTGCGTCTTGGTGCTCTGGCATTGTACCCAGCATTGTTCAGGCATCTGCGCATTGTTCTAACACTAACTTCGATACCAACGACTTCGGCCAGTTCTGCCGCTATAGCAGGGGCCGTCTCCGCAGGTCATTTTTCACCATTCGAATTCTCTTCCTCTTGCCTCTGTTCGTGAGTTTCTTAGGACGCCCGTGTCGTGGACGCCTGACAAGAGTTTTTATTCTTTCCATTTCTGGACGACACTAAATGTAGTTTTTCGGCTTCGATTGGCAACCTTGCCTGTTTCTGCATATGATTTTCCCTCATTATGCAGCCGCACAATAAGCCTTCGCTCTTCCACTTTCGTTTCCCTACATTTAGGGGGCATAGCCCTACGTTGCTCTTTTTTGACGAGACCTGCGCTTTCCTGTTGTACGAGACAGCTGCCTTGCGTACACTGACTGCTTGCTGCCGCCGAGTTGCGCCTTCAGACTGCGGTTACTTTATCAAGCGGGGCGGTGTCTGATTACTTTTGTCCCGCGTGAAACACAGAACTTATCGTTCCAGGTAGGCGGCACGGTGACATTCGCATAGTCGACGTCTTTCTAAATATTGCCTATATTATGGCACATACGCAGATACACATTCCGTGTATGCATCAGTCACAATTGACCGTGAGATAGGCATGTGGCCTGTGTCTGAATACTTTTGTCCGCCTCTGTATGTAGACGGATTATTCAAAGAAACAGAAACCGAGTCATCTACTCAGAGCTTATTCACTTCCTCTCTCAACATTTTAGATAGGAGGCCCTGCACTTCACAAAGTATCGAAAAGTGTGTTACACATTTGCCGTTGTCAGTCGGGATGGTGAATGGTTCTCCATTTAAGCTCTGGGTTTCCCTTATGTCAGCATATGCAACACATGTAATTATAACATATTACACCGAAACTGGTATTCCACAAGTTTCAGACAATGCTGGAGGTTTCCACCGGAGGAGGAAACTGTGACGAAGGACAGTGTCCTACTCTTAACATGGTGAGCTTCACTTTCTTTCATAGATATGTCTCACAGGAGCTACGCCAGAGCTTGGTAGTCGTATTGATTGACCGCAGTTTGTTGTTTACTATCTGGAACCACTCGTCTTCCCACTGAGTTTACAGTCTGATTACGACAACGAGGGAGAGTACATCAATAAGGAATCACGATAGGAGCGTGCGTCGGCGGTTACAGTCCTGCAGTACTTGGGGGGGGGGGGGTTGGGTTGTTTGGGGGAAGAGACCAAACAGCGAGGTCATCGGTCTCATCGGATAAGGGAAGGATGGGGAAGGAAGTCGGCCGTGCCCTTTCAAAGGAACCATCCCAGCATTTGCCTGGAGCGATTTAGGGAAATCACGGAAAACCTAAATCAGGATGGCCGGACGCGGGATTGAACCGTCGTCCTCCCGAATGCGAGTCCAGTGTGCTACCACTGCGCCACCTCACTCGGTTCCTGCAGTACTCACCTCTGCTGAAGGAGCAGTATCCGGAGTGATCAGTCACGTTGTCTTAGTCAGATCTATAAGGTGCTACAGCATCTCGTTCAATGGATATTGTTTTATGTATCCCCAAGGGACTAACTAAATGAGTTAACACAACTGTTTATTGGAAATCGACTGAATTTATGAACTGATTACAGACCACACTTCGATCAACTAGCGGTTATCCGTCCTGGTTATCCGTCTTTAAGCTCAATTCAAATTACTTTCCAGTTTGCAGGGAAAAGGGGCGTCGAAAGGTAAGGAGTTCTCGGGGTGCGGAAGAATCACACTATTCAAATGGTTCAGATGGCTCTGAGCACTATGGGACTTAACATCTGAGGTCATCAGTCATCAACTAACCTAAGGACATCACATGCGCGAGGCAGGATTCGAACCTGCGACCGTAGCAGCAGCGCGGTTCCGGACTGAAGCGCCTAGAACAGCTCGGCTACAGCGGCCAACAGTCACACTACTGCTCAGTGAATCAACATTTAGTGCCACCGATTATTCAGTGAATACTTCATAGTAAAACCTGACGAATTACAGTTTCTGCAAAGCAGTTAAATCTGAATAAAACTCTTTACATTGCTGTGAAGCTCTCACTAACTAAAACAAAAAAAAATTACTTTCATTGCTGTTATTTCATATGACCTGGTCACTTCCTTTCTTCAAGATCTGTTCAGACACGGCCGGCCAAAGTGGCCGAGCGGTTCTAGGCGCTTCAGTCTGGAACCGCGCGACCGCTACGGTCGCAGGTTCGAATCCTGCCCGGGCATGGATGTGTGTGATGTCCTTAGGTTAGTTAGGTTTAAGTAGTTCTAAGTTCTAGGGGACTGATGACCTAAGATGTTAAGTCCCATAGTGCTCAGAGCCATTTGAACCATTTGTTCAGACACGCATCACTCTATACCATTCACGTAACCAATACGTTATTAAAAACGTAACATAATATTTACATTTACTTTGCTGTACTAACAGACATTGAAGATTTTCGGGGTGGCGTATCTCGTCCACTTACTGCAATTACAAAATAGAAAAAAAGAATGAAGCAAAGGTTGTTTGGCTTCCAAGAGATGATAACCATCATGGTTTCCTTTCTTGTAACTTTGACCATTGCGAGTATATGAGCAGCAGTTCGTATTTTTTAAGTAGCACACTATATTTTTATGTGATAATCTACTTATTATCCTCAAGACCTGTTCAAAAAATATCACAGTGTACTTCCACTTACGTAAAAATGACGTTACTGGAAGCGTAACACAAAATTGACCGACACTCCTGCACTAGCACTAGCGCCCAGGGAAATGTATCTCGTCCATGTTCTGGGGTTCACAGTAAACAAACGGAACACAAGGAAAATGCATATCGCCCAATTGGTTAACAGTCTCCTGTTGAAGGTCTATGTGAGAGTAGTCCAGGATTGGCTCTATTGTACACATCATATCGTTTAGAAGTACTTAAGTACTGTACTATAAGTATCTGCGTTGTAAATAATAAAACGTTACCCTGGGCATGTCAGGGTAAGTTTTGTGTTATGTTTTTAATAATTCATAGCTTGTAACGAACAAAGTTACGAGAAAGGCAACCGTATTGCTTCATACATTTCTTGGTTCTGCTCTTGGACAAAAGGTTATTTGAAGTGATCAAGTTGAATGGGATACCCCGCATGCATGAAACCACGTACACTTTTGTAGCTACGGTCTGTCATCTTCCGTAGCCGTAACAATGTACACATTAGCGCAGTTGCAGAAAATATCCCTTGCCTGAACACTCACGTTCCTTAACAACTCCTCCTTGCTCAGCACCAACTGATTACTATTCGACTCATGTCTAAATTGACCCGCCCTGTTAGCTGTGTGGTCTAACGCAAGGCTTTCCGGGCGGGAAGGAGCACATGGTCCTCGGCACGAATCTGCCCGGCGGACGTGTCTCGAGGTCCGGTGAGCCGGCCACTCTGTGGATGGTTTTTAGGCGGTTTTCCATCTGTCACGACGAATGCGGGCTGGTTCCCCTTATTCCGCCTCAGCTACACTATGTCGGCGATTGCTGCGTAAACAAGTTCTCCACATACGCGTACACCACCATTACTCTACCACGCAAACATAGAGGTTACACTCGTTTGGTGTGAGACGTTCCCTGGGGGGTCCACCAGGGGCCAAACCGCACAATAACCCTGGGTTGGGTGTGGGACGGCGTAGGAGCGAAGTGGATTACGGTAGTCTTCTTGGGGTTGTGGACCACTGTGGCTGCGGCGGAGCCTCTCCGTCGTTTCTAGGCCCCCGGTTAACATACAATACAATACAATGCACGTCTAAATTCAACGGATGTTGCAGAACTTGTCACGAGTTTGTTTAATCAGCGTGAGAGTGTCACTAAAATGTTCAAACGGCAATCGGAAACATTACAAGAGAGGTGATGAGCATCGTACAAAATTTCAGAAGCTCACGTTCCAAAATCAGTCAAGAAAGCACTACTTCCAACAACAAACATCTCGCATACGACCTCGTCGGTAAAAATTCGCGAGAAATTCGAGCCCATGTGGAGGGATACCGGCAGTCTTTCTTTCAGCGCTGTATGTGTGGATGGAATAGAAAGGGCAGAAAACGAGGCTGGTGCACTGTGTATTCTCCGCCACGCACCACGGGCTGGCTTGGGGAGTGCATATGTGTATGTAGATGTGGGTCTGCAGATATGAAAAGTGAGTACTAAATTTGTCCCCTTCTGCAGTTACAGGATTCCACGACTACACGTCCGTACAAGGGGGTTCGGAATTAAACCGCAGGACCCCTGGTTAGGGAAATTAGTTCAGGGATCAGCGGGAGGCAACAGCATTGCACTTCGAATAGGACTATGCTTACTTAATGGAAGCGCTATGGTATTCAAAAAAGGCTACGAATTGTGGCAGGTTTGACTCTCCTTCACTGACTCTCCTGTACTAGCATTAGGACCCAGGGTAACGTATCTGGTTCACTTGCTGGAGCTGGCAAGGGTACTCATGGGAATTCGAAATCTACATGGCTGGAGGGGAATTTGAACCGTCATCTTCCTGAACGCGACTCCAGTGTACAAAACTACTGCGCCACCTTGCTCGGTGTAAGAATTTTGTCGTCAGTAATGCCTTTATCAGAAAGGGCAGTGCCATTACAACGTGACAGCTACCGAAACAGGGCTGCCTTGCTTCGTCAGAGAATATTGTGTTTTCTGTACAGTGAGAAATTTCTGCATACAGTGTTACATTTTCACTAATATGACGCTATATTTAAGTGTCAGTCTCTGAGATGCTTCGTACATCGAAAACGGTATGAGCATCCAGCTGTAACATTACATGGAGGTAACATTACATTAGAATGTCCTATATAGTCGGATCTACTTTGCCTCACGTGAGGGTAGGGGAGTCGAAACCAGTAGTGACCCATGACGTCATATCAACGTGAGATTTTTTATACATGTCATTGATTTCTAAATTTTATTGATTATTTACAGAGTAAAGAATTTAATTTTGTACATCATTAATAGGTAATGAATTTTAATGATATGTTTTGACATAGCAAATAACCTTGTTGCATTATGCATGAAATGTTTTCTCTTTGTAAGAAAAAAAAAAACTTCCGTGTTGCTCGTGTGGGCGATCAAGTAGTCGTCGAGTGCGGATCTGCTGTAACTTTCATGAATGGGCATAGAATTGTTAATTTACAACTTGCAGTTGCTTTAAAAAATTTTATAGGGAGCCAAGGCCCTACTTTGGTGCAAACAAATCGCGTTCGAATTCTCAAATATCGGCGCGGAGTTTAAGATACGCGGCTGGATAGCAGGCGTTATCGTCGCGTGTGTGATTCAGTAACATTAACCGCAATTTACGGACATTAGCTTGATAATAACTATCAAAGACTTATATGAGCGGCATAGTAATCGTCTTGATGCTTAAAGCAAGCGAGAAGCGATTTACTGTCGGGATACGACAAATATCAATCATTGTGTAGTCAGCTTGATGATACGTTGCTTAACAACTCATAAACGGACAGTGATAGAATTATTGAAACGATCTTTTAAGTATTAATGACCGCTACACACACATCAGAAACTAATTACCGGTACTCTAACTGTGAGTGACTTTTGAATTGGATGAGTTTTTTTATTTCAGCTAATTGGTATTAATAAACTTCTTTCGAGGTTGAAACTACATCAATGGTGTCGCGCTCATTCAGTGTAGTAGAACGATAGATAGTACTGGCTACGCTACTACTTATAGTTTTAATAGAAAAGAGAGCACAACCTGTTTTTCTTTTGAGAAACATTCGTACTTCAGTCGTCACTCTTCTCAAATCAGAGGCACGAGTGATGTTCCCTCACAGCACTACGATATCGTGAACCACCACACACATGTGCCCCTTCTCACTACATTTCTGCATTGAAAACCCTGAGATATAGCCGCGATACGAAGAAGGAACAAAGAAGAGGAAAGATCAGCGAAAGAAACGGAGCAAAGAGAGAAGGGGAGGTCACACAGTGATCGGATACTCTTTGTTATTAGTAACTCTTTAATATAAAAGTCACTGTTAAGACAAGCCGCGAGCCTAAATCGTCAGTTAATCATCGAATTACGCGATTATTTACTAAAAGACTTACACAAAAGATGAATTTAACCTTAGAGTGATGCAGAAATACTGTCGCTTCACTACATTTTAAGTACTGCCACGGATCACTATCGAGTTTCACGGTTAAAATGGAATAAAATATTTAATCCAGCTTTTGATGAAAAGAAGCTCGGTAGAACTGGGGCAATACCATAAAAACTGTATGCCATTCAGAGCGTACACGAACATCAGCAATGGAAATTTCCCCAGATTTATTCCGGATCAATTTTCATCGGAAAGACGTTTTATGCAACAGAGCACTAAATCGCTCCGCCGAACGGGTAGATTACATGGCCCTGCCGTGGCCCGTACAGAACGTTTAGAGGTTGTAGTAAAATGTTTCCACGCCTAAGTGGTCCGGTCACTGCTAGATTTTTATCGGGCTAATAAATTTTTCAAAGCTGGCCGTAAACTGGGGAATAAATTTGCGCCTTGATTTAAACCGGGCGAGTTCCTTAGCGGCGGTCCGAGCTCATCGCCACAAAGAGGCGGCCGGGCGATCAGGAGATGTGCGTGGCTGTCTGGCCGGCACTTTGCAGCCGGCGAGGAGCGGCGCGGCGCGGCGCGAGGAAATGGGGGCGCCAGCCGCTGCTCGCCACTCGCCGGCGCATCTCATTTTCTCGAGCGTCGCATCGCTCCGCCGGCGGGAGGGCCTCGCGTGCGCCTAATAGCGGTAATTGGTTGCAGTAAATAACGTGTGAAAACCCCGTAAGCACTTCAACCGTAGGGCAGCAGCCGCCTCAGCTGCAGATTCGTATTTCCGAAAGAAAGAAAAACTATTTTTAAACGTACCTAGGTATCTGGTAAATCTACCCTAATTCATTTTTGTTATTGCAATAGGTCATAAACCTAGCCATTCTAAAACTCTAGAATGAAATTTTCACTCTGCAGCAGGGTGTGCACTGATATCAAACTTCCTAGCAGATAATAACTGAGTGACGAAGAGACACTCTAGGTCAAGACGTTCATGTTGCGTGGGCAAGTGTTCTCCCGACGCAGCTACGAATGCACGACTCACGATCCGTCCTCACAGATACACATCATACTGGGGGTAGCTCAGTCGGTAGACTACTTGCCTGCGAAAGGCAAAGGTCCCGAGTTCGACTCTCGGTGGAGCACACAGTTTTAATCCACCAGAAAGTTTCATTCAGCAACTCTCTCTGTTTTTGTCGCTCGTAAGATGCATAAAAAAGTAAAGCTATCATCAATCCAAAGACTGTTTTAAACATCACAGTGCCTTACTAGGGATGGTCCTGTCGGAGTTAGTATGCCGTTCCCTTCTTCTGACATTTCAACTGACTTACCAAGCCAGTTACAGGGGAACTACAGCTTTTTTTTCTAGGACGTGACCATACAACCATCTCAAGAGTGGAAAAGTGATACCACAGTGTGTTTCGAGAATCCAGAATATTTTTTAGGGTCAAGCGCTGTCCTGGTACGAAGTTACATAGGCTTAGACTTGCCATGTAACACTATGCAGGCGACTTTCGTGTCAGTTATGACGGGACAAAGGTAAGAACAACACAACGCCCAGTAGCCGAGTGGAGAAAATCTCCGACCTTGCTGGGAATCGAACCCGCAGACCTTCAGCTAGCAACCTGCCATACCGATCCCACAGCTAGGAAAGCGGACAGACCTACAGTTTAACGCGAATTGTGAACCACGGTGTAACTAGACATTTTCAGATGAACAGACATTGTGAGAGGTGATAGAAGTGATAAGTGACAAATAAAAACCTTAGGATTGACCTGGGAGTGAACCCAAGACCTTTGGATTTGATGTCGGGCACTTCTTTACGGAGCCGCAGACCCAGATTATACAACCGGTCAATTCCAGAATTTAATCCAGTCTAACTTAACTGTACACGAGTAATTTTCTGTTTCTCAGTAAAGAACTTGGGCGTAACACATGACCATCACTTGAACTGGACTGAACGCACAGTAACACTTTCTAACACGACATCGTCATCTTCCCATACCAACTGGAGTCTCATTCCGGTTCAAATTCTCGTCCAACCGTTTAGATTTAGGACTTCCATGGTTTCACTGAAACGCTTAACGAAAATGGCAGTTCTATTCCTTCGAAAAGCATGCAGCCGACTTCATACTCCAGCGTTCCCCAATGCCAACTTTGCTCCGTCTCCATTGACATCGTCGTCGACGGAACTCTAAATTAGTCTCTTTCTTCCTTCATTCCACGCCCCACAAAAATATTAAGGACGAGTTTCCCTTGGAAATAATAATTAGTACCTCTTATTCTCAGTTATGATGATGCTGATCAGCAAGGACTGTCAAAAGAGAGTTCACTTCATTTGGGTCTGTTGATGATCATTTGTACGCGAAAAGTTTGTGAAATTCGCCTTTTCATTCTGATTGTACATCTTACACGCAACTATTCTGCCATTGTACGGAAAATCAAAGAGCCGGCTATAACATACCCTCAACTTGCCTACTGTCTCTTCGACTTGTGCACTCTTCCTTACATTGCTTCAGTTTTAACAATCCTCTCTGAACAACAAAGCAGATGTTCTAGAACTGACAAATTCAAAATTATTTCTGAACCACTCATAACACAGATACTCCACCTGAATACCTGATGCTGAGATGATCTGCCCCAAATCGTAGAGAAATTAGACATCATTCTAGTTTCAGAAGACAGTTAATAGAGCAGTATACCTCCTGTATATGTACAAATCACGAGGGTTCACTCATGCAAAATAAGCCAAAAAGTTTGTTAAGCGTAGTTCCTGGATCGATCCAACATAGAACTTGAAAGTCCTGCTTGGCAAAGTTAAATAAATCAGTTAATAGTGGACTCTTGAGAATTCATGTACACTGATTTCCATAAATGAAGGAAAAGTCAAAGACACAACTATAGCTCAAAGATTTATATGTCGAATTGGCAACTGACACTATCCTGAATCAAACTGGCAACAGACACTATCCTGAATAAGTATTTGGGCTGCAGCTTGCACCATGTTCGAAATGTAAAAATGAAACTGTCAGTAGCACACAACAATAATAGTGCCAGTACTTAGTGAGTATTCACTGTATGCCAGAAAGTTACATTTTGGGCGGTTGTAGGTGCTGGCACCTGCCACTAGGCCACCCCTTCGGCAGGAAACGTGTCTTTGTGCGCTGACGGGCCGTAAGCGGAACATCTCGCACTGTTGTTTGTTATTCAGTGATCGTGACGATCAGTAGTGGAAACGGTGGAGCTAGCTGCTGCTTAGAAAGACCTTGTTTCCTACGAATGCCATGCTCTGTTGCCTTGATAGTTGACTGTTTTGGATGGATACAGATTTACATCTGTAGTTTATTTTTATCCAAGAAGTCTTTACAATCTCCAGTGTTTTTCGGTGTACTGGAAAAAAGTAAACAGCAGATGGGAGCCCGTATTTGAAACCGTCATCCCCCAAGGCAACATAGCATCGCAGTCACAGGAGACAACGGCTTTCTACGCAGCAGGTAGCTCAATCTTCTCCACCGGTGATCGTGGCATTGACTCACTTTCACTGAATGAGAGACAACAGTGCGAGACTTCCGCCTACGGTACATCAGCATATAAAGTCATGTTTGGTGCAGAAGAGGTGGCCTGTTGGCAGGTGCCGGCGACTGCAACTCCGACGCTTTGTAAAGTTGTTGTATGACGTTTCCGGACACGGGTTCCTATCCTCGATTTATTGCTCATGACATCCTCAACCAACCCTCGAAGTTTGTCGCAACATTTCTGGGACCCCATGTATAGCAAATATAGCGAAATGTTACACTGTTAATTATGATGTTTATAAGCCTCATGGAAAGATAATACGACACAGCCTGCAAAACTGCTCTCAGCGTGATTGTGGCCTGGGACGGAGTACACCGAGCAGCAATACGTCTCCTGAGAACTCAACAAGCATGCTCACTCTGTGGGATGGAGATTGGTAGATGGTGTCGAACACGTGACTAACTAAAGTGTCTGCTGTCGAAGATATATGTGTACAAGCCCAGTTATCAGCTTGTTGTAGGATGACCAGGATGAGGAGGTAACATTAGCGTCAAGGTCCATGAGATGTTTCGATCGCCCAGGTTACTTTTATTCTTTCTTCTCAGTTGGTTAAAAACGTACAGTGATTAAGTGTTGAATGTGCACTGCTCGCCGAGAAATTTTGGTTCCCATAACAGCACGAATCTACACTGTTTTCTTGCGAAATCCAGCATGTTGATGTACTACTTTCTTCAGTGGACGTAAATAGCTTGTAATGTGAGCACGGGGAAAGCTTCTCAGTCTGTTACGTTTCGGATGATATGTTTCTGAAATGCACCAAATTAATATGAATGTAGAGGGCAAACATTAATAAAACCGACAAACTGCAGGGTGGATGTCTGACTGGAAATGCTGGAAAAAGGGGCTATGATCATTTGTCCAGAAATGGACAGTGTGCGTGCAATGACATCAAATCGTCTCGGAACACAGTACAGAGCTGCATCGCACCCACGTAACAACAGATGCTGAAAGTTACCTCTGTGGGAGTGCAGATGACAGGGATAGTAGCGTTTGTTATGCAAGATACACGTAATTGTACTTTTGGCTTACACCATGTTGCCGGGTCACTTGCCTTGAGCTTATACTAGAGTTCGCCTCAGTATCCTGTAGAACCTGGTCTCCAGACCTGGTGTACGTACAGCTCACCGCCACCCTGCACGTTTGCCTGTCAGAAAGGTCCCACGATCACAAGAACGCCCAAATATTGCGTGATGTGGTTCGCGTCTGTGAGGCTACTTGTTTTGGTATAGCCGTGATGCCCTTCGACCGTTTCCGTCTGCTTGACCGTACACAAACACCATCTCGGCTTGTTCCCAACATGAATACCGGACCATTCTGCTGTTTACAGTACGCTGCGTCAATCACACAACCTGCAACACACAAGGAACACACGGCACTTGGTCAGCGGAACTGTCATCCGCCAGCGCCATCTACCGTGGCAACAGTGCATTTCCAGACACATATCCGTAGGACCCCTTTTCCTCTATTTCCGATCAGGAGTCCATCCCTGCAGTTTGTCGATTTTATTTATCACCCTGTATATGAACAATAAAATGAAGATCTATGAAGGAAGAGGTGAATTTAGGTGTATCTAAAACGATAACCAATCGACGTATGTGTGTTTGCGACATAGAAATTATCTGGTTTAGTGAAAATGATTTTTGAGTATTGTTTAAAATGTTAGGAAAGTGCAGTATATGCACTTTAACGAGGCTGAGCTCATAATTAAATTGATAGATGAATTCCTGTCAGTTCCCACACCACGTTACGTAGAAAAACCGTAGCGACGCTACTTAGTCAATTGCAAAGCTCACCAGAACTTATTTTGGGAACATGATACTACGAAGAAGACCACAAAAACGATAGATCTGATTCCGAGATTCATGCATTATGCAGATTTCCCCTGCAGGAGTCCTATCGGATGGTAGGCACATGTGCTGATCCGAGAACCACTCCCATTATTAATGTATTATTTTTACATTTATTTATAAACAAAAACTAGAATCAGTTTAACCGCGCGATTTCATTCACTACTTGAGAGGAATTGTGTATTGAAAAGGCAGGCTAGAATGATACTTTCTTAACTCATGTTGGCACTTTGAGAGAAGACAGTTTCGTTTGAGAAATGTCATTGACTTATTCTTGTAGACATTAAAGGAATTTTCAGGGTAGCTCTGAAGTGTTGGAGTAGTAGAGTGAAGTGCGTATTAAAGAACAGATTCTACTAATTTATTTAATAGTAATTTGAAACATCGCTTCGAGTGGTTTTAAGGTAGGGCTGGCCAAGATTTCAGCTCGAAGCAGTGCCTTGGCACGACTGTCTTAGCACTCGGCCCCACTGCACATTTCCCCCAATGCGCCGGCCGATGTGGCCGAGCGGTTCTACGCACTTCAGTCCGGAACCGCGCTGCTGCTACGGTTGCAGGTTCGAATCCTGCCTCGGGCATGGACGTGTGTGATGTCCTTAGGTTAGTTAGGTTTAAGTAGTTCTAAGTCTAGGGGACTGACGACCTCAGATATTAAGTCCCATAGTGCTTAGAGCCATTTGAACCATTCCCCCACTGCCACGGCACGCTATCTGAGCGCTTGAAGGGGGGAAGACGGGGAAACTGCGAAAGCCCCGCATTTAAATGTAAATGTAATCGTACTGCATACGATTGGCTTTTATAGTTTACATTAATCAACAACATATATCAGAGAGAAAACAAATTTTCAATATTATTCAATTATTTTTGGTGTGCTGAAGACATAACTCTTATCTGCTACAAACTTTCAGCGTAATGGCAGACGTAGACAGTTTCACTGATTTTTCGCACTCAAGTTGCCACATAATCGTGACTTATTCAGTTTCATAATCGAAAAAAGGTCTTTCACTCAAATACGTCGATCGGAATACTGTAGCGCTATTTCCACCTCATTATGGAGACGTGGAAACTCTACCCGGCAGTTTTAATGTAAAAGGCTTTGTCATTAAAATGGGAATAACCTTGCAGATCAATCAGTTACATCCGCACATACACAGGGTTGCTTTCAACTGAAACAGCAAATGGTCTCGAAAACAGATGTAACATTGACAGTATCCTCAAACGAAACTGTCCTTGCAATTCTGCCAGGGCCACAACGAGTTCTTCGAAGCTCCCATTTTCTTTAACGGCAGCGAACTTAGGGAACAGGGCTGTATTTGTCAGAATATGTCGCTTCTAAAACGCGATTTTCTTTTTAAATGCATCCCCATCAAATCAGAAAGAAGTTGTGTCTCACATTTCAGAGTTTTAATTTTGCAAACTGTCGCTTGCTTTAATCACAAATATATGTCTGAGTGGTGCTAAATATTATCATTTTTACATAAAGAAATGTATTATCTTCTAAACAACCCTCAGATCGTGAACTACATTCTTAATTTTATGTATTAATTAGCGAATTTACTCGTGGCACTTTTGTTGCGTATGCCGGTGGTCACTTTCACAACTCAAATTAATAATCAAATTAATTAATTTAATAAGATTGAACCTTAAATTGCTGGTGTATCCAAGTACCACCACAATAAAAAGTACAGTGAACAGTTGAGAGAGTAGGAATGAGAACACTGGCGTATTTGAGTTTACAAAATTATGACAAGTTTTATACACATCAAAAAAAGCTATACATCACTTCGGTTCCGACAGTTCCGGAACTTGTACAGGAAACTGGAATAGAGGTCAACATAAGCATCATTTCCACCCTTTTTACTGCTCATGAATAACACACATAGCATGGTGTGCCACCATACAGCGAGACCTTCAGAGTTGGTGGTCCAGACTGCTGTACCTATCGGTAACTCCAATACCCAGTAGCACGCCCGCTTGCATTTAAGCATGCCTGTATTTAACGTGGCATACTATCCACAAGCTCATCAAGAGACTGTAGGTCCAGATTGTCCCACTCCTAAACGGCGATTCGGCGTAGGTCCCTCAGAGTCGTTGGTCAGTCACGTCGTCCACAAACAGCCCTTTTCACTCTATCCCAGGCATGTTCAGTAGGGTTCATGTCTGGAGAACATGCTAGCCGCTCTAGTCGAGCGATGTCGTTATCCTGAAGGAAGTCATACACAAGATGTGCACGATGGCGGCGCGAAATGTCGATGAAGACGAATGCGTCACCAATATGCTGCCGATATCGTTGCTCTATCGGTCGGAGGATGTCATTCACGTATGGCACAGCCGTTACGGCGCTTTCCATGACCACCAGTGGCGTACGTCGGCTCCACAGAATGCCACCCCAAAACAGCAGGGAACCTCCACCTTGCTGCACTCGCTGGACAGTGAGTCTAAGGCGTTCAGCCTGACCGAGTTGCCTCCAAACACGTCTCCGACGATTGTCTAGTTGAAGGCATATGCGACATTCATCGGTGAAGAGAACGTGATACCAATTCTGAGCGGCCCATTCGGCATGTTGTTGAGTCCATCGGTACCGCGTTGTGTGGTGTCGTGGCAGCAAAAATGGACCTCCCCTTGGACATCGGAAGTGAAGTTGCGCATCTTGCAGCCTATTGCGCACAGTTTGATTCGTAAAACTATGTTCTGTGACTGCACAAAAAGCATTGTTCAACATGGTGGCGTTGCTGTCAGGGTTCCTCCGAGTCATAATCCGTAGGTAGCGGTCATCCACTGCAGTCACGTATGTGTAAGATTTATCAGACAGTTGTAGTTACAAAAGGATTAATACACACAACAAAAGAGGTTTTGCATCACCCCGGTTCCGAAAGCTCCTGAAGATAGACGTTGACTGTGGATATTGTACCACAGACACAGTCTCTTTGACTGTCCAGAGATGTCACTGAACCTTGGGCGGCCTGAGCGAGGCATGCCATCGACCCTGTCTATCTCTTCCATGTCCGAACCCAACATAGCTTTGGTTCACTCCGAGACACCTGGATACTTCCCTTGTTGAGAGCTCTTCCTGGCACAAAGTAACAATGCGGATGCGACCGAGCCGCGGTATTGACCGTCTCGGCATGGTTGAACTACAGACAACACGAGCCGTGTACCTCCTTCCTGGCGGAATGTCTGGAACTGATCAGCTGTCGGAACCCCTCCGCCTAAAAAGCGCTGCTCATGCATGGTTGTTTACATCTTTCTGCGGGTTCAGTGACATCTCTGGACAGTCAAACAGACTGTGTCTGTGGTACAATATCCACAGTCAACGTCTATCTTCAGGAGCTTTCGGAACCGGGGTGATGCAAAACCTCTTTTGTTGTGTGTATTACTCCTTTTGTAACTACAACTGTGTGATAAATCTTACACAAAAATGACAAACGCAAATCACAAATGGAATGGGTTTGATTGGCAAAGCATGCATTGTGGATGAAGCTATACAAATTGTTAATCCCTTTTACCACGCAATCTGACTTTGTTTACATGAATCCACTGTGAGGCTCAATTCCATTCAAACGGAATCAACTAAGACCAAGTATACCACAAACTATTATTCACCTCAGAACAGGGAGCTGTGAATATCATTTTACAGCCGCAAGCCCGTGCGCTGTTGGCGAGGAGCGTTGCCCTGTGGCAGCTTTAATGCTCTGACGCTTTCACGGAAATTTGCAAACTACGTGGTCTCGCGTTCTGATTATCAGAGCGCGGAAAAGTTCCCCATCAGAGCCCAGAAATCCCGGCAGATTTCAGTGTGAGTTGCGCCCGCTTGCTAGCCTGCCCAGTCCAATTTGAGGCACAGGCACGACGGTGTATACTGGAATTGTCAAACATCTGATTGCTGACTCAGGACGGATAAGTTCACCTTCGTGACATACAATATATCTGAGGTGATACGCATTTCCACTGCTGATACGGTTGGAAACTGCCACTGGCTCTTAGCCCACCACAAGATACAGAACACAGGTCTCATCCACTATGGAAAGACCTGAAGTTCTCCATGAGAGGGACTACTAGAAGACGAAGACCACTACTTTTCATCAAGCATTGGTACGGAAGACGAATTAGCAAACACGAAACAGCCCCCACATGGTACAAACTAATCAAACTATCCTCTATTCATTGAATCTCCCCTCTTGACTGTCCTATTGGCTGGTAGCCAATCCAGAAACAGCACGGAGTTTCCCACACTGGGGGAGCAAGCCTCCACTTTATATATCCTGAGATGAGCCAATAAGCACCTCAAAATCTCTCCTGTCTGAAAAAAAAAGAAATTTTAGACTAGGGAGGCGTCGTTCTCACAGTAAGCATGGCCGAGTTTTGGTAAAAAAAATATCTATCTAGACAGGTGTATAGTCCCACATTTATGGGGAGAGCTAATCTTTCTGGGCCAACCATTCCCAATTTCTGAAAGAAGGCTGTTAAGCTTCTCATAGTGTCATACCCATGAAATATATGTATTTGCCACTCTCTAAAATACCCTGTGTCGACTTCCTGGTGTCAGGGGGGTTGCAGTGTTGCCTCCACTAATTTTGTGCACCAGACTCACTATACATATGAAAATGCATGGAGTTTTATGCCCGTCCCACCATTTGCACAAAGTATCGGTTTACAGCAGTCTTTCTTAAATGTCTTCCTCCATCCACTTTCTGTTAACTGGCTGCCTTCGCAACAGTCTGCCACCTGGCCCAGGCAAAATATTTTCTTAACCAGCGCCCTCCTGTTTGATGCCTAGCATAAGGAGTAGAATTCTACGGATTGAAGTCCCTCTGCAGGTACTATCCATAGAGCGTTGCTTTCCAGAGTCACTCACGCGGCATGTTCGCTGTACTCAGCATTTATTCTTCCCAGTACATCTCTCTCCATGTTCTCCGTCGTCACCACTATGGCCCCACGGGGACACGTTGTCTACAAGTTGCACATACAGCTATAAGAATAATCTTCCCAGAGTTCCCTCACGTCAAAAAGTCATAAACCACACACCCAAACATTTACTGGGGAACACTGAGATCATGACTTAAAATATGAATATTATCTGACTAACAATATTGTTAAAGTGAGAGAGTGGGATGCCATGGAGCAGAAGAAATAAGAACACTTTAACTGGGCCTTTGAGAATGACGCACTGGACCATGACAGCTTTGCCAACCAAAAACAAAAAAGTGCCACATCCTGTCTTGACCTCATTCGAGCAGGGGTCATGCTCACACTCACTGCTGAACGCCTGCAAAAGTTTTGTGATTTGTTGGGTGTCAAAATTGTTCCTGTGGACATGTAGGACTTTGAAACAATGATTGAACCGTTAAAAGCACATGCCGACGTTTAACTAACTCATTCTCACTGAAGCTGAGATCACAGATGACTGGTTCCCCTAACCACAACACAGTATCTTTGAGCAATGAGCATTCTCTGCTTCAGAGATTTTGTTACCTCTGTCCAAGTATTCACAGTGATTCAGCCTTCCAAAGAGACAATGACATGACAAATTCTATCCAAGCATTCAGCAAATCTAGGCAAGTGAAGTGTATGTTGTTTCGTCAATCTTAGATTTTAGATGAGTAACCTTGTACCCCTTTACTCATCTAAAACTGTTGTTGTCCGTCATGACAAACATAGTAAGGAAAAAAAGTGAAAAAATTACATCTAAGCTAATAAAATAAAGCCATCCGGAGTGGCCGAGCGGTTGTAGGCGCTACAATCTGGAACTGCGCGACCGCTACGGTAGCAGGTTCGAATCCTGCCTCGGGCATGGATCTGTGTGACGTCCTTAGGTTAGTTAGGTTTAAGTAATTCTAAGTTCTAGGGGACTGATGACCTAAGATGTTAAGTCCCATAGTGCTCAGAGCCATTTGAACCATTTTTAATAAAATAAATACAGCAAGGCACGCATAAATAAGAATGAAAAAAACACAAACACATTTTAAGCATCCTACTCCTCCCTTTTCAAGGGTTTTTAGAGAGTCCACAAATTAACTTTAACATTAGACACACGAATTAGCACAACACTACATTCATGAGGTGTGTAACAGGTTGGACGTGGCAGCTGTAGTGGGTGAGTTAGTGCTAAGAGAAAGGTTGTCCTTAACTTCTTCAGTGGTGGAAGTGGTGTCTGTGGTAGGACCTGTCTCCAATCTATGGCAGCAACAGGTAGACATCTGGACTATTAATAGACCAGAGATGGGGCAGCAGCTGACAAACTGTCGCTCTTGTTGAAGGCTGTCCTGTAGGAGCAATCCCTCCTTTCTGGTCGGGAGTAGCGTTACATTCAGGTCAGGTCCCTCAACACTCTTGCGGCTACAAAACTGGTCACACGACGTCAGGGGCGAGTTTCCGTTACCTGCTGGCTGTAGGTGAGGCACCACTGCTGATGCTTTCACTCTCCACTGGCACGAGTGAAAGGGATGAGTGGAGCTCCATGCACCTCTGTCACCTCTGAGCTGCCCCATTGTCATCAAGTCAGCCGTCTGCCTGACATGTCACCTCAGCTGATCTCTCGACTGGGGTCATTCTGTGGTGATGTGGCAGCTGGGCCCCAGGTGGTCGCATGAATCAGGGTTGCGTCTCCATCACCTGATGTACGCCTTCCCAGTACACAGCCAGATCTGTTTCTCGCTCGCTGTTTGGAACGCCACAGTCCTCTGCTCAATCCTTAGCGCATATTTTAGTGCCGTTGCGTACACTGACTGTTTACAAAAACACATATACAGAAAATCATAACAAAAATATGAACTGTTTGTAGTCAAACTTTATAATACTATTAATGTTAAGAAAGTGCCTTACTGTTTTTTTCATTTAAATAATATTACTGCTACAGTTCTTTTGAAGAAAATTCCAATCGCAGATAATTAATCACTTATCTAAAAGACGTACACTATTAATTTCATTTATTAGACTGTTCCTGCGTTTTCGTAAGGGTCTACAGTAGAGTTCCATAGCGCGAGTCGATAGTCGTTTGTTGTTTGTTTTGAAAGCTAGTGACCGTTTGTTGGCGTCAGTCAATCAGTCAGGTAGCAGCAGTCGGCCGAGACAGACGCAGCGACAGGAAAGTAATAGATTTTGTGACTTTTACGAGTCCCTAACCAGGAGTGAATTCTATAATATCATCTGTGTGCTTTAATAGTTTGTTTTCTTGAGTTTCTGTGTGTTAATTTAACATTTAATTGTCACAGTTCTCGCATTTTCGTTTGCGTCGGAAAGTAAACTGACTTTGTGACATATTACAAGTTCCTAATCAGGGGCGAAATATTTAGTTTCATCTGAGTGCTTCGGTAGTTAGGTTTCTGAATCTCTGCATATTAACCTAATTTATTAGACACATTTCCTGCGTTTTCGTTAATGTCTACAGTAGAGTTCTTGCAGCACGGGCCGATAGTCCGTTTCTCTGGGTAGTTTAGTTTTCCACGGTCTTTAATACGGACAGGCCCTGTGATTGTTGCGTACGGCTGTGAGCCGAGTTGGTGACACTTCGCTCTCTGTGAAACGTCCCCTTTGAAAAATTATACAAGACTGTGCTTAAACTGACACACAATATTTTTAGCGCAACGCAATCTGACTTTCAAAAATCCCTACAAAAGAATAGCCCTGACTAAATTAACCTATACGTTTCACAAATCACTTACCTCACAAAAATCTTCGCTACTCGAACTACTGCAATACAGCGAGCGCCACTACTGCCAACTCAATAGTGTTCCAAAGTCATAATGTATATAGCAGTTCATGACATCCAGTCTTACAAATTTCAAAACTCCGCCATCTCTCTCCCCACATCCACCACTGCTGGCGGCTCACCTCCAACTGCGCAACGCTACGCACTGTTTAAGACCTCCCCAGTTAGTCTGACAAACAGGTTCCAGGTGCTGCCTGCGGCTGAGCCAGATACCGTCGCCTGTCCTGCAAGATCTACATCTACATCATATTCCACAAACCACCTAATGGAGTGTGGCGGTGGGCACTTTCGGTGCCACTATCTGATCCCTCCAACCCTGTTCCACTCGCGAATAGTGCGTGGGAAGAATGATTATGGGTAAGCTTCTGTATCGCCTCTAATTTTTCAGATTTTCTCCTCGTGATCAATACGCGATATGTATGTGGGGGGGAAGTAATATCTGCACAATCACAAAGGGTGGGATTATTGATAGTTGAGAGCTCCAATATGAGGCGCGTTATGGGGCCCCTTAAGGACATGGCTGCCAAGAAGGGGATGAAAACCACTGTGCACTCCATGTGTACACAGGGTGGAGTCATTCCAGACGTGGATCGGGTCCTTCCGAATGCCATGAAGAGTACAGGGCGCAGCCAACTGGAAGCGGTGGCTCATGTCCGTACCAGTGACGTGTGTCACTTTGGATCAGAAGAGATTCTCTCTGGTTTCGAGTGGCTAACAGAAGTGGTAAAGGCTGTCAGACTTGCTTGCGAGATGAAAGGAGAGCTGAGCATTTATAGCGTAGTCGACAGGACCGGTTGCGGACCTCTGGTACAGAGCATAGTGGAGGGTCTGAATCAGAGGCTCAGACGGTTCCGCTAACGTGTAGGCTGCAGATTCCTCGACTTGCGCCAAAGAGTGGTAGGGTTTTGAGTTTCGCTGAATAGGTCAGGAGTCCACCATACGCAGGAGGTGGCTACACGGGTTGCAAGGCTGTGTGGCGTGGACTGGGTGGTTTTTTAGGTTAGAGGGTCTCGGGAAAACACGAAAAGGGCTTCAGTCACAAAGGATGCGGGCTGAACACAGGAAGAACGTAAATACAGGAACCATCAATATAACATCGTAGCTGTGTTGGGGAAGTACCAGAGCTCTAAGCGCTAATAAAAAGCACCGATGCTCAAATCGTTAAAGGCACTGAAAGCTGGCTAAAGCCGGAGATAAGCTTAGCCGAAACGTTTACGAAGAACCTAACGGTGTTCCGAAAGGATAGGCTAAACACAGTTGATGGTGGCGTGTTTGTTGCTGTTAGAAATAGTTTATCTCGTCGCGAAATTGAAGTAGACAGTTCCTTTGAGTTAATAGGGGCAGAGGTCATTGTTGGCAACCGAAATAAAATAATAATTGGATCCTTTTATCAATCTCCCAATTCAGATGATTGCTGAAAGGTTCAAAGAAAACTTGAGTTTGATTTCAAATATTATTATAGTTGATGGCGACTTTAATTTACCCACATGTTAATTTAAACACATGTTTAATTCGGGAGGTGCACACAAAAAGTCATCCGAAATTGTGCTGAACGCATTCTATAAAAATTGTTTCAAGCAGTTAGTTCATTAGCCCAAGCGAATAGTAAACGGTTGCGAAAACACACTTGACTTTTTAGAAACGAATAATCCTGAGTTAAAACGGCCATAAAAACGGATACATGGATTAGTGAACACAGGGTTGTCGTAGCGAGACTGAATATTGTAACCCTCAAATCCTCAAAAAACAAACGAAAAATATACGTATTCAAAAAAGCAGATAAAAATTCACTTGACGCCTCCTGAGAGACAATCTCTACTCCTTCCAAATTAACAATATAAGTGTAGACCAGATGTGGCTTGAATTCAAAGAAATAGTATCGGCAACAATTGAGGGATTTATACCAAATAAATTAACAAATGACAGAGCTGATCCTCCTCGCTACACAAAACGGGTTAGAACACTGTTGCAGAAACAACGAAACAAACATGTCAAATTTAAACAGACGCGAAATCCCGAAGTACGCTATCGGTAAGACACAATCAATGCCTTCTCTGCGTGATAGCAGTGGAGATACTATCGAAGACAGTGCTGCCAAAGCAGAGTTACTTAACACAGCCTTCCGAAATGCCTTCACAAAAGAAGACGAAGTAAATATTCCAGATTTCGAATCAAGAACGGCTGCCAACATGAGTAAAGTAGAAGTAAATATCCTCGGACTAGTGACGGAACTTAAATCACTTAATAAAAGCAAGTTTTCTGGTCCAGACTGTGTACCAATTAGGTTCCTTTCAGAGTATGCTGATGCAATAGCTTCATACTTAACAATCATATGCAACCGTTCGCTCGACAAAAGATCCGTACCCAAAGACTGGAATGTTGCACAGGTCACACCAATATTCAAGAAAAGCCTATGGAGTAATCCACTAAATTACAGGCTCGTATCATTAACGTCGATATGCAGTAAGCTTTTGGAACATATGTTGTGTTCGAACATTAGGAATTACCTCCAAGGCCGGCCGAAGTGGCCGTGCGGTTAAAGGCGCTGCAGTCTTGAACCGCGAGACCGCTACGGTCGCAGGTTCGAATCCTGCCTCGGGCATGGATGTGTGTGATGTCCTTAGGGTAGTTAGGTTTAACTAGTTCTAAGTTCTAGGGGACTAATGACCGCAGCAGTTGAGTCCCATAGTGCTCAGAGCCATTTGAACCAATTACCTCCAAGAAAATGGTCTATTGACACACAGCCAACATTGATTTAGAAAATATCGTTCTTTTGAAACGCAACTAGCTCTTTACTCGCATGAAGTGTTGAGTGCTATTGACATTTTTGAACTGTACCATACAAGCGGCCTGTAGCGAAACTGCGTGCTTATGGAATATCGTCTCAGTTATGTGACTGGATTCGTGATTTCCTGACAGAGAGGTCACAGTTCGTAGTAACTGACGGAAAGTCATCGAGTAAAACATAAGAGATTTCTGGCGTTCCCCAAGGTAGAGTTATAGGCCCTTTGCTGTTCCTCATCTATATAAACGATTTGGAAGACAATCTAAGCAGACTTCTTACGTTGTTTTCAGATGACGCTGTCATTTATCGACTAATAAAGTCATGAGAAGATCAAAACAAATTACAAAACGATTTAGAAATGACATCTGTATGGCACGAAAATTCGAAATTGACTCAAAATGACTAAATGTGTGAGATCATCCACATGAGTGCTAAAAGGAATCCGATAAACTTCGCTTGCACGATAATTCAGTCAAATCTAAAGGCCGTAAATTCAACTAAATACCCAGGAATTACAATTACGAACTACTTAAGTTGGAAGGAACACATAGAAAATGTTGTGGAGAAGGCTAACCAAAGATTGCGTTTTATTAGCAGGAAACTTAGAAAATGTAACAAATCTACTAAGGAGACTGCCTAAACTACGCTTGTCCGACCTCTTTTAGAATACTGCTGCGCGGTGTGGGATCCTTACGAGATAGGATTGACGGAGTACATTGAATGTTCAAAGAAGGGCAGCACGTTTTGTATTATCGTGAAATAGGAGAGTGTCACTAAAATAAATAGGATCTGGGGTGTACATAATTAAAACAAAGGCGTTTTTCATTGTGGCGGAATCTTCTCACGAAATTGCAATCACCAACTTTCTCTTCAGAATGCGAAAATATTTTGTTGACACCGACGTACATAGTGAGAAACGATCACCATAATATAATAAAGGAGATCAGAGCTCGTACGGAAAGATATAGGTGTTCGTTTTTTCCGCCTGCTCTACGAGAACTGTGAAGGTGGTTCGATGCAACCTCTGCCAGGTAGTTAAATGTGATTTGCAGAGTAGCCATGTAGATGTAGATGTAGATGTTTATTCATTTTCTATTGGTGAAGGGATTTTGCTTTAGTGCATTTCAGTGTTTTGTTACTTTCCTAACACCAGTTATTCACCCCAAAAGTTAAGCCGGCACAGCCTGCACTCCATGCACTCTCACACTATGCAACTCTTACTTTCAGTTATTCTACCCATTATCAATTATAGCTACCTCTAACTCTTTATGCTTTACGCTAATCTGGACTTTGATACTTCTCCTGATGCCAACTTATTGGCTGGTGACGCTGATGTGAATATCTGGCGTAGAATCTGGGTCGAATACCCCTCACTGCCACCTGTACACTTCTTACTCTGCTGTAAGGATAGATCAGACATCGCCACGAATTCACCTTTCCTGCTGAAAACCTCAAAAATCGACATAGAGATATCATCAAATAACACCTGCTGCAAAGACATAAAATACCAGATTGTTTTTTATAATTTGCAGTGCAGAAGGATGTGTAAATACCTTGTGTTTTTGTCGCCATTTCCATACAAAACTCCGCCGATGACACGCCTCTGGCAGCTGGCGATCCACAATCCAAATACCACAAGGCAGACATCATAAAACTACTGGCGACAATCTATAAGCGATAACCACAGACGAAAAAGTACCACCAGCGAAAAATATCACGCCATAGGCGATTATCCATAGGTGTAACAATACTCGATAACCACCAACGAGAACACGTTGCTCCACTGCGATAACCCTGATCGAACCACAGAGAGAAAAACGTCATACTCGAACTTGAACACGCCTCTGACGTGGATAACCCAATTCCATCTTGTAAGATACCCTCTCGGCATGGGCGGCATGATCAAAATCATGCCAGGATCCACTATCGAATCGCAAATCAACTTCTGTGGCAGCTCAGTCACCTAGTCACTCCGAATGCTGGAACAAACCGTACGTACGTCTCGCTCGCAATGAACACAATATCAGCTGAAGAAACGAAACCATTACTAACATTCCAAGATGAATTTTTAGAAGAATTATGTCTCCAAGACCTGCGCAATTACTTCTTAACGCGAAATGCAGTTTTCACGTTGTTCCAACACCTAATTTTGCTGTGGCGACAAGTTACTAAAATGGCAGTACTCAAGTTTTAAACCAACTAGTTTTCTCAGAAAACCCAAGAGGCTTCTGTTGCGAAGTCGCCACATTCCTACCCACGAAATAATTTTTTATCTGTGCAACATGAGAGGATACCAGTGTATCATGAATTTGCGGTAAATTATCAAATTGCAAAGGCTGAACAGAAAACTACAAACGTCCGGTTCATTGATCATCAGACGTCACAGGAGAAGGTCTTATCCTCATATTAAAATAATGAACCATCCAAAAAATGTAACTGGTTAGAATTTTGCATTTTCCTCTTGTTATTTTTATTTTCTTGAAAGTTACAGCCATACGTCCCCCGTCTGCTTCTATCATTCCACTGAGCCTCGTTACTATATCTTTGACCTTGATACTGGTGTCTTGTCACCTGTTTATATTTTGCTCGTCATTATTTCTACCAGATGCATCATGTGAATATCGTTCATTATGTGTCATTTGATCCCTCGCTCTTTGTGCATCCTTGACAAAGTTTAAAACCTGCAGAGCACTTCTGAATCACTCTATTGTGTCATTATGTTTTACAATGAGCCATTCCTGGTTCCTGAATGGCAGTTTCTTGTAGCAGCGTCGTATTATCGCGGTTGTTCCACGTATCGGTTTCAGTTGACAAGCTTCTCGAAAAACTTTACCTGACTGCGGCACCCCGATGCTTAGTAATCCTTCCCTAATATAGTGTCCTATTTAATACTTTCTTGGGTGTCCTGTGACCAGTAGGTATTTAGGAAAGACTCTGAATTCGCAGCAACTGCGGCAGTTTGCAGCAACACTACGCATGTGCTCTAATGAATCTTCCAGGTATCCACAGATAAATTCCAGTTTGTGTACTAGTGGCCATGACTCGGGTAGTACCCCATCAATTGGGCAAACCATGACGTGGGATGTAATGAACTGTGGTTCTCTGAAAATTTTGAACTGCGAGAAAATATTTTGAGTCGAAATATACATAAATTTGCACCCCTGGACTTTCTCTAACTTCTGGCGCGCGTGCGATCAAGATTTCATTGCCGACCGATCTTTGAATGCTGTTGTACTACTCATGTAGTAATGTTTCCATACGTATGAGTTTCGCGCAATTGTGGTCCGGCTCGCTACTTTGTGCACTACGCACCACTGAGTCCGCAGCTCGTGGTTGTGCGTTAGCGTTCTCGCTTCTCACACCCGGGTTCTCGGGTTCGATTACCGGCGGGGTCAGGGATTTTCTCTGCCTCGTGATGACTGGGTGTTGTGTGATGTCCTTAGGTTAGTTAGGTTTAAGTAGTTCTCAGTTCTAGGGGACGGATGACCATAGATGTTAAGTCCCATAGTGCTGAGAGCCATTTTTTTACGCACCACTGAATGCGCGCGCTCGCCCAAGCGTCGTATCCCGTTAAGCGGACGTTCCTGCCGTATACAGGCCTGTGCTGGGGATGTGGTTACAGAATTTTGCCTTTGACACTCCTGGTGACCAACGAACTCACGGCGAATTTGCTGCTGCTTCTCGTTGAATTTCTACACGAGCGACCCGTTCGCGCATTTATCTCATCTCATCCGCCAGCTCATTCTGCTGGGTAGTGGGACGTGTTTGTTCGTGTTTGATTTCTAACATTTCTTCCTGAGTCTTTTCAGCTACTCTCTGTCCTTGTTCTTTGAGGACATAAATAACCTCCTCGGTTGCGCTCACTTCGACGTTTGCCAGCGCTGCTTCATCTCGCACAGTTTGGGCATTTTTCCGTGCATCTCGTGCTACTAATCTAGCTGTTCTAGCCACACGTTTGGACTTTACCGCTACCAATCACGTCTCATCTGACGCTTTTGTAACGTCTTCAACCACTACTTTTGTACCCTTAACTTCATTCTTGACCTGATTTACGTTTTAGACAGACTCATCAGACCTCCTTCGAATTTTTAAAATTTATTTCATGACTTCGTCCTACCTCTTTTCCTCCTTGTCTAGTAGCTTCTGAATTTCGCTAGTTTCATTAATGAGAATCTCCTGTCTTTCGTCTTCTTCCTGCCGACTCTTTTCTTAGCTTTCCTTCCTCTGTTTTTCCTCCTTCTGTCGTCTCTTCTCTGCCTCTTGCATAAATTGGATGATCGATTCCGATTGCGTTCATCCAGTAACATCCACTGGACAAGACGCACGCGACTCAACTGCTATATCGGACTTGCCCGCGAAATAGGACTGTTGATTTACCTGACAGTACCTCTTTTCGTATTTACAGAACCTACATGACCTGCCGTATCGGCATCGTTTTCACTTTCATTTCCTGAGTGAACTGAACCCTTATCATCGGAGTATTCTGCATTTGACATTTGTGGCCTGTCTGCAGACTGATTTAATCTAACTTCTTCCGCCGTTCTATCTTGTTCTGTAACACATGCTGGCTGGTGTTCCATTTTGAACGACATGGTGTGCAGCCTTTCTCACTATACAAATGTCCTTTGCTTCTCATGAGTATTCAAATCGCTTGCTATTCTCGCAAGCATCCGATTCTAAAGCATCACGTGGCACAACTCTTCTCTGATCTCCTTTTAAATAATGTACACTTTTATGGCTAAGTCCATGAAGAAAACCTGCTCTAAAATGTCGTACACATCCTCATAATCAAATTTGTTTCGCAAAAGCTTGCACAACGCTGTTAGCAACGACGCACCATCAGACAAAAAGTGACGCAGAAGTTACTGGCAAGACACAATTAGAAACAAACAAAAAATATAAATGACAGAAAGAACACATGCACTGAAATGAAAATGGCTGCAATATACAACAATTTGCTAAGATACAACACACAGTGCCAAACTCGAGTCTGAACGTTCACAGTGCACCATAGTCCCCATTTTGGAAAGAAAGAAAAACACGTGCCTGCTCAGACAGATAACGGACTAACTATCTCACAAAAGTGCCATGATTCGAGTTTCTGGGCCAAGGACGCCAAATGCAAGCCGTTGCTTCCTTTAATCACAAAAATATGTCTGAGTGATGTTAAATATCAATTTTACATACAGAAATGTGTTATCTTCTCAACAACCTTCAAATCTTGAGCTACACCCTTAATGTCTATATATGAATTAGCGAATTTACTCATGGCACATTTGTTGCGTATGCTTGTGGCCAGAACTCAAATTAATAATCAAATTAATTAATTTAATAGGACTGAAACTTAAATTGCCGGGGTACCCATATATCGCCACAATAAAATAAAAAGAGTGAATAGTTGAGGGAGGAAGTGTGTAACATTCATACTTTTACCCGGTAATGTAGGAAAGTGACGCTAAAACAGTCCTTCTGTTGGGTATACAAATAGTCTATAGCCCAAGGGCTATGCAAAACATTTGACTCTACCTTTTTATCACCAACAGAACCAAGGGTACGAGGACCAGAAAATCCCGTTTTTATGCGCGGCGGTTTGGAACGTATTAGGTACGCACGCTGTCACAAGCATGCCAGTTGTGAAGTGTCATATTATGAATAATGTCATTTCGTTTTATGTCTAGAACCTACTTTGCAGCCTCAATGAAAGTAGTGTAAGTTGCTAGACGATCACGAATTAACTCTTATGTCGGTGTCAGCTTGAATTACACTACTGCCCATAAAAATTGGTACACCACGAAGATGACTTGCTACAGACGCGAAATTTAACCGACAGGAAGAAGATCCTGTGTTATGCAAATGATTAGCTTTTCAGAGCATCCACACAAGGTTGGCGCCGGTGGCGACACCAACATCGTGCTGACATAAGGAAAGTTTCCAACCGATTTCTCATACGCAAACCGCAGTTGACAGGCGTTGCCTGGTGAAACGTTGTTGTGATGCCTCGTGTAAGGAGGAGAAATGCGTACCATCACGTTTCCGACTTTGATAAAGGTCGGATTGTAGCCTATTGCGATTGCGGTTTATCGTATCGCGACATTGCTGCTCGCGTTGGTCGAGATCCAATGACTGTTAGCAGAATATGGAATCGGTCGGTTCAGGAGGGTAATACGGAACGCAGTGCTGGATCCCAATGGTCTCGTATCACTAGCAGTCGAGATGACAGGCGTCTTATCCGCACGGCTGTAACGGATCGTGCAGCCACGTCTCGATCCCTGAGTCAACAGATGGGGACGTTTACAAGACAACAACCACCTGCACGAACAGTTCGACGACGTTTGCAGCAGCACGGACTATCAGCTCGGAGACTATAGCTGCGGTTACCCTTGACGCTGCATCACAGACAGGAGCGCCTGTGATGGTGTACTCAACGACGAACCTGGGTGCTCGAATGGCAAAACGTCATTTTTTCGGATGAATCCAGGTTCTGTTTACAGCATCATGATGGTCACATCCGTGTTTGGCGACATCGCGGTGAACGCACATTTGAAGCGTATATTCGTCATCGCCATACTGGCGTATCACCCGGCGTGATGGTATGGGGTGCCATTGGTTACACGTCTCGGTCACCTCTTGTTCGCATTGACGGCACTTTGAACAGTGGACCTTACGTTTCAGATGTGTTACGACCCATGGCTCTACCCTTCATTCGATCCCTGCAAAACCCTACACTTCAGCAGGATAATGCACGATCACATGTTGCAGGTCCTGTACGGGCCTTTCTCGGTACAGGAAAAGTTCCACTGCTGCCCTGGTCAGCACATTCTCCAGATCTCTCACCAACTGAAAACGTCTGGTCA
The DNA here is from genome assembly GCF_023864275.1 of Schistocerca cancellata. Taxonomy (NCBI): domain Eukaryota; kingdom Metazoa; phylum Arthropoda; class Insecta; order Orthoptera; family Acrididae; genus Schistocerca; species Schistocerca cancellata. Next base: position 723,332,982 of record NC_064626.1, on the reverse strand, counting down.
ATGGTGGCCGAGCAACTGGCTCCTCACAATACGCCAGTCACTACTCTTGATGAACTGTGGTATCGTGTTGAAGCTGCATGGGCAGCTGTACCTGTGCACGACATCCAAGCTCTGTATGACTCAATGCCCAGGCGTATCAAGGCCGTTACGAGGTGCATTCAAGATCTAAGGCCTCCGATTTTTTTTCTCCGGACTGGAAAGAGATAGAAACATGTGCATTGTTTTAAAATGAGGCTGCGTTCATTGTCAATACGTCCCAAAGATGGCAGCACCGTACGGCAGATGGAATTTCACCGCCAGCGGCGAGAATAAGAACTGTTTTCCTTACTTGAACAGCGTGCGATCATTCGTTTTCTGAATTTGCGTGGTGTGAAACCAATTGAAATTCATTGACAGTTGAAGGAGACACGTGGTGATGGAGTTATGGATGTGTCGAAAGTGCGTTCGTGGGTGCGAAAGTTTAATGAAGGCAGAACATCGTGTGACAACAAACCGAAACAACCTCGGGCTCGCACAAGCCGGTCTGACGACATGTTCGAGAAAGTGGAGAGAATTGTTTTGGGGGATCGCCGAATGACTGTTGAACAGATCGCCTCCAGAGTTGACATTTCTGTGGGTTATGTGCACATAATCCTGCATGACGACCTGAAAATGCGAAAAGTGTTATCCAGGTGGGTGCCACGAATGCTGACGGACGACCACACAGCTGTCTGTGTGGCATGTTGCCGAGCAATGTTGACGCGCAACGACAGCATGAATAGGACTTTCTTTTCGTCGGTTGTGACAATGGATGAGACGTGGATGCTATTTTTCAATCCAGATACAAAGCGCCAGTCAGCTCAATGGAAGCACACAGTTTCACCGCCACCAAAAAAAATTCGGGTAACCGCCAGTGCTGAAAAAATGATGGTGTCCATGTTCTGGGACAGCGAGGGCGTAATCCTTACCCATTGCGTTCCAAAGGGCACTACGGTAACAGGTGCATCCTACGAAAATGTTTTGAAGAACAAATTCCTTCCTGCACTGCAACAAAAACGTCCGGGAAGGGCTGCGCGTGTGCTGTTTCACCAAGACAACGCACCCGCACATCGAGCTAACGTTACGCAACTGAAGTGATTCCTCATGCTCCCTACTCACCTGAACTGGCTCCTAGTGACTTTTGGCTTTTTCGAAGAATGAAAGACACTCTCCGTGGCCGCACATTCACCAGCCGTGCTGCTATTGCCTCAGCGATTTTCCAGTGGTCAAAACAGACTCCTAAAGAAGCCTTCGCCGCTGCCATGGAATCATGGCGTCAGCGTTGTGAAAAATGTGTACGTCTGCAGGGCGATTACGTCGAGAAGTAACGCCAGTTTCATCGATTTCGGGTGAGTAGTTAATTAGAAAAAAAAATTGGAGGCCTTAGAACTTGAATGCACCTCGTATTACGGCCATGGGTCGTTGTTCTGGGTACTGATTTCTCAGGATCTATGCACCCAAATTGCGTGAAAATGTAATCACATATTAGTTCTAGTATAATATATTTGTCCAATGAATAATCGTTTATCTCCTGCATTTCTTCTTGGTGCGGCAATTTTAGTGGCCAGTAATGTAGACCTGATGCCTTTGAGCTTGACAGTGTGGATGTGTTAAGCAGTAGCTTGCCCCGTGACTGACCTATAAATTGCAAATGGCATTCAGTGCTTAGGTCCCTGACAAAGTTGAGAGTGTGGGGAATACGTGTGCCGGCCGTCATTAGGGCGACGCCGCCCGCGCAGCCGGCGCCTTTGACGGCCGCCGTGAGCCCCGGCCACCTGTGGCGCCGCGCCTCGGCTGTACGTACCGAGCGCGCGCTGCGGCCAGGCCGCCGAGCACCGCCACGTAAGCCCCTTGCCGATGCTCGGGACGCTAAACCCACCTAGTTAAGGTGATTAGCTGTTCAAAGTAGCTCACTGCGCGAGATCACAGCGGCTCCGGTCTCTAGGCAGCGCTCGAGTTCGCATCGTCCGTGAGCTCACGTGCGGCGACAGAGTCGGAAGGCACTGGTCACCATGGCAACAGATGCTAGCAATTCCGGTGATTCGTATACGTCTTCCAACATCGAATTCTTCTTTGTAAGACACCATATGTTGCTAAAATATGTGTACTGCAGTAGTTTCAATAAAGAAGTCATTAAAAATCGATCGTAGCGCTTGGAACAATATGGTCTCTTGTTGTGTTTAATATCGTACTCCGTCATTAATATCTACAAAAACTTACAGTGCCATATACTGGCCGGGGTAAAACTTAAACATATCTGCATTCACAATTGCGAATATGGACTACGATGAGTTGTGTAATGGAATGACGACAGTGAAACTTTATGCCATACCGGGCCTCGAACCCGGCTTTCCCATTTATCATTAGCGGTCGCCTTCTCATCTGGCTATTCGACCACGACTCACGTTCAGACTCGTAACTTCCATACGTGGTCAACCATGTGTCCACAACCTGTAGTCGTACATCCATTATGCATATTCCCGTACAGGGGAGACATTTTACTTGAACATATATGGATATGGTGTTTGTTCTTTCGTACATGAACAGACACCATATCCATATAAGTATATAGTTCTGGCAACACCGGCCATGATCTTTTTCTTCTGTGCGGATGCACACATATTCCCCGAACTCTTAAGGGACTTCGTAAGAATGTCTTCCACGAATAATGAGTCTGTTGGGGTGGGACACTACGAATGTTGTGTGTGGACACACAGAGTGAGAAAGTGGGTCTCGGAGGAGGCATGCGCAGTCGCACTATCCTCCGTGCCCTCGGTGCTTCAGATGGATAGAGAGTCTGCCATGTAAGCAGGAGATTCTGGGTTCGAGTCCCGCTGGGGGCACACACTTTCACCTGTCCCCGTTGATATATATGAACGCCTGTAAGCAGCTGAAGGTATTAATATAATTCTAATTTTACTTGAAAGTCGCTTGCCCGGCGAGTAAGTACGATACCGCAGTGCCTGTGTTCTTCCGAATTACGTCGCGAAGTTCCTTCTGACATCCATGTATGTGCAGAGGAACAGGCACTGCGGCGACTGCAGCCGTTATGAAAGAGATAAAATGTATTCCCAATTGCGAATACATATGGTTGACAAGTTATCGAAATTTGGATGTGGCTATAAGTCATATTTGGAGAGCCAAACGGTCCCCGGCACGATAACTCAGCGTCTTCGGTCAGGGGAGTAGCTGCCCTCTGTAATAAAAAAAAAAAATGAGTTAATGGATCAACGACGAATTGAACCGACTGTCTTGCGACTTCGGCCCCGAACAGATAAAACGAACAAAATGAGAAAAAAAAACAAAAAAAAACGTTAAGACGACCGCAGGCGACAAGTGGGAAATCCGGGTTCGAGTCCCGCTCCGACACAAATTTTCACTGTCGTCATCCCCTTATATAGCTGATGGTAGTCCATATTCGCAACTGCGAACACATTTAATGTCTTTCATGGAGGCCGTAGTCGCCACAGTGTCTGTATACACGTCCGAAGGAACTTTGTATCGTAATTCGGAATAACACAGGCACAGCTGTCTCGCATTCCGAACGATGGTTTATACAACACAGTGTTCTCATAGGCATAATCCCACTGGGCCGGCCGGAGTGGCCGTGCGGTTCTAGGCGCTACAGTCTGGAGCCGAGCGACCGCTACGGTCGCAGGTTCGAATCCTGCCTCGGGCATGGGTGTGTGTGATGTCCTTAGGTTAGTTAGGTTTAATTAGTTCTAAGTTCTAGGCGACTGATGACCTCAGAAGTTAAGTCGCATAGTGCTCAGAGCCATAATCCCACTGGCGTTGATACAATATCGCCGTACTTCGTCAGTTACACAGAAACACAGGTTGAGGCGGACTCAGAACGCAGCCGCAACCTGACGTTTCTCAAATACGTAACTCGTTGGAGGAAAAGTGGTTATTATCGAGTGACAAAAGTCGACGACCCCCAAAAATAATGGAGTTAACATTAGCAGTAAAATAGTTTTCACACTATTTTTTCGATGTTTAGACGATCAACAAAACAAATTTTAAGTTTGTTCGTTAAACAGACGTATGCAATATTTTACAGTACTTATCTGAGCGTTCAAATGTGCGTAGTGCTTCTTGACATTCTCCATAAGACTTTACCGACGTCAAATATGCATCTCAAGGCATCCCACGTAGAATGGTGAAAGATACATTTTCTTCTATTTAGATGAGTTAACCGTTTATTCGTCGCCAAAATATATGAATGATCTACCCAGCTGTACTGGTCAGGTGCTGCGTGTGGCGAGAAACTGCCGTCAGATATTGTCTTTCAGTGTCCCTAATGGGACTGGACGATCGCGGTAGACTCGCGACTTCAGGTAGCCCTACAATCAATAATCACACCGGATTGACATCTGGGAACCTAACAGAACAAGCACGACGAAATGGCGGCTCAGTACGTGATGCTCAATCAAGACAAGAGACCCTTCACGCGTGTAGCAATATGGCGTGCAGCGCAGCCCTGCATAAAACTCTTACTTTCCAGCAGGTGTTTATCCACCAGGCTAGGGATGATGCGATTCGTAACATATCGGCGTACCTCGCATCCTCATGCGGTATCACTGACGTTTTGTTGTCCAGCGCCATATGTTGGCCGGTTTTTCCATTCGTTTTTGGTTTCAATAAAACCCCGCCTCACTTCAGGCCGTGTGTGAAGTTTTACCTTTCTACCTACATTATTCCATGAGTTTGTACATTTTGAAATGTTAAAGGACGTTTGGGTGATCTGGTATTCAGAAAGGTACTATTATTTCTGGCAGTCGGCTAAAAAGCTCAAGCAAACTTCTCAGCTAAGGTCGAAACCAGAATATTGGATCAGTTTCAATTCCCTCCTATTCCAACGACATTGCCAGTTAGACAGTATCACAGGCTTCGAAATAATAATACGAGATCTACTTGGAAGGACTTGGCGACAATATTACAACCTGTAAGTTCACATCGACTTAGTTAATTCAGATGTAAAAACTGCGGCTTTCTCTCATTCGGAGATCACAGTGTAATTGGGGAAAAGAAAAAGGACTTCATCAGAGGCTAAAACCTGGATGTCATTCTACGCCGAAGAGAGCGTGTGATATGATAGGTGGAGGAGGAGGAGGAGATTAGTGTTTAACGTCCTGTCGACAACGAGGTCATTAGAGACGGAGCACAAGCTCGGGTTAGGGAAGGATGGGGAAGGAAATCGGCCGTGCCCTTTCGAAGGAACCATCCCGGCATTTGCCTGAAGTGATCTAGGGAAATCAGGGAAAACCTAAATCAGGATGGCCGGACGCGGGATTGAACCGTCGTCCTCCCGAATGCGAGTCCAGTGTGCTAACCACATATGATAGGTGTCCCAACAAATAAACGTCCAAACAAAGAGCTGCAACTACACCTGCGCTGTGGTCCACATATGAATGCTAATCACTGAATGCCACAACTTCTCCTCGTCGGATTCCACTCTAGAAATGGTAGTTACAGCAAAATTTGAAGGAAGACTTGTGAGGTAACGGGCGAGTCGTCGTGACCTGAAGATATTGGTAAGTTCGGAGGAAGCAGTGGCCGCATAGGGCCGCTCGGCGGGCCGACCACGTGGTGGCAGACGCTGGCAGAAGCAAGAGGGGTCCAGCCGCGTGGCTGGGAATTCCATGGTGACACTATGGCGAGGACGGTGCTTTGTGTCGATGAAGGAGATTTCTATGCCGGGAGTGCCAAAGATGGCGGACTTTGTGAAACCTTAATGGCAGACATTTCACTGTTTATATAGAAAATTTATAGTAGCCAGGAGAATCATGATATCTTAAATAGAAACATGTACATTACCATTATTTACACGACGATTCTGATGGTGTAATCAGATTTTCAATATCATTATTAGTTTAAAGTTTAGTATCTGGCGGTAAATTATACAAGTAACATCAAACAACGAATTTCCAAAATCTAAACGCTTCATCCGATTTCGTCGATCGAAGTGTCTTCAGAAAGCTATTAGTGTAAACCTAAATTTGTATAAATTACATGCATTTAACTTGAATAGTACATGAGTTTTTGGAGGTCAAAGTGGCCGATTACTATTGATAGCGTCAGGCCGTTAAGTACTCCACAGTTACAAGAAAAAACGGTAGCAGCATGCTTATAAATATATTTATTCATCTATGTCTTTGTTTATATCCGATGTATGCTATTCATGAAGAAATTGGTTAAATATTTACTGTGTTTTAGAAAGCACAGAGACATTAGGCTACTGGCCTACCTTTTGTTCTATTCCTTTGATATATGTTTATTTTGTTTATGTATCTAATAATGTGTGTTAGAGCGTGTTTATGGTCCAGCCGTAGGAATATTTATTTAATTTCAAGTTATTTAAATGTAACTCCAGTATTTCGTATGCTTCATTACGTTCGTGAGTGGGCGTTAGTTTGAAGAGACAGGGCGGGAGCAGTCTAGCCAACCACAGCGATCGTCTCCAGGGAGGACACGAGGTAGTTACAAGAAGCGTGGCAGTTCTGGGGAGTACGACACAGGAGAAGGGGGGCTGGATGCGGAGGCGCGACGGACGGTCGTGCGAGATACTTGGAGAGTGTGGAGCGGTTTGCCCGTGGTCACGGCAGATAAAAATATTTCCTAGTGCTGACTTTTGCACTTGTGAGATTTCCGTGGCTTCTACACTGAAGACATAGTGTGCGTTTAGAAGTGAATCTCGCAAGCTGTGCTGTTACGTGCAGTAGGAATCTATTGTTTCCCTGTTATTCAACTTATATTTTATTTAATTGCTGGACCATCGACACCAATAAATGTTTGGCAGAAATATACCGCATTCTCAAAACTACTTCTACTATCGTACTCATCATTTAAAGTCGTTAAGATAGTACCTACAGATTTTATTTAATTGCAATCTTTCACTTATAAATTTATATGTTACATTCATAATTCGCAATTGCCGAGTGATAGAAACCTTCGACCATTCGATTCATGTGTGTATTCTGATCGTATACTGTAGACTCAGCAGTATTTGGCCTGTAATGTGGCAACTACGTATCCCAGCCCCTAGACGACGAAACCAGCCAAAGCTTTTAATGTCGCAACTCTGAGTCGGAGGGTGTGTAGTTGAGGGTCACCACCAGATCACATTTACTGTGAAAGCCTGCAGACTGCAGCGCCAAACACTGACGCACACTGAATAGTCTCCTAGTCAAAGCGAGGAGTGAGAATAAATGACTCTGAGCACTATGGGACTTAACTTCTGTGGTCATCAGTCCCCTAGAACTTAGAACTACTTAAACCTAACTAACCTAAGGACATCACACACATCCATGCCCGAAGCAGGATTCGAACCTGCGACCGTAGCAGTCCCGCGGTTCCGGACTGCGCGCCTAGAACCACTAGACCACCGCGGCCGGCGGAGTGAGAATAGCCTGAAGGTAACGCCCAATATACTTGATTTCGCTAGTGACTACATAGTAATGTGTCGTTAATTTAGCATTAATTTAAGATGGAATTAATGCTGCCGAAAGGCGTTATGCAACATTTCTTCCCAAACGAAAGTATGAAATAGGGGAGATTCCTACAGTGCCGACCATCTTGCAGTACCGGCTATCGGTATTTCTCGTTTCTAGCACTAGGTAGCAGCACACACAAGCGGTGAGCTGCAAGACGCTATGATCCCATTCGCGATAAGGCAAGCGCTTTGTCCTGCGTTCAGTTGTTTGTGAATTGTGGGCGCTTAATGTTTTTGTGTGATAGGAGCGCGCAGTAAGTTATTTTCAAGACTGTGATACGCGTTTATAAGATGAGTAATTGAACTTATTTCTACATTTATTTAACTGTGTTGTTTAAAGACACCGTAGCCATAAAACTTTCAATATTTCGTGTATTAAACAATATGCGATCGGTATAGTGTTTATTGCGTGATCATTGTACAGTGCCGGCCGGCCAATTGTCTTCCAGGGCTTGTCAGTCACAACTTCGGAAAAATAAGAATAACTCTTCCTTTTCACTTTTCATAGTGAAATGGCTGAGAAAAAAGGAAAATGAGAGGTAAATGCACTGAAGAGAACATGAGGTTGGCAATAAAGGAAGTAATGTTGTGGACAGTGACAGCAAGGTAGGAAGCTGAGTCTTTTCATGTCCCGAGGACATGATCAAACAAAAGTAATTAGAATTGGTGCCCCTGTGGATATAACGCCTCAGATAAGCAGGTTTAAGAAGATATTCAACGACGATATGGAAACACAGTTAGTTCTGTTAATGAAAGTCTTAGACAACAGGTTCATGCAGCTCAATAGGAAAGAAATCTTGAGGTTCGCATTTGGGTTGGTTGAACATTTACAGAGTAACGTAAAGAGTGGGCGCATGTTGGTTGTGTAGACCAAGAAGGTATATTGTATTTTATCTGTAATCATTGCAATAAGCGAACAATGCTTTTGAAATTAGTGAATTTTGTTCACATAATAATGTGTTTAATTGTGTAATGTTATTTATCAATAAAGCCTGAAAAATATTCCTACAAAGACACTGGCTGGCACTGGAAGATGATTTTTGTAGTGACTGAAAAACCCTCTGTTTGTGCAGAATTTAGGGAGAATCATACATGTACATCATAAGACATTTGTTTAAGTACCAGATTACTATATTAAATTCCAAAATTTTTAAATATTTCACATTTTACAAGTATAAAAATTAAGGTGGTCGAGATTGTAGGATTCACCCCTAATACCATATAATGTTTAAGCTAAATAGAAGATTTAATTTTCCATTAGTTACAAGAGTAAAATAGATCGCGACATTAATTAATAAGTTGCAGAGTAACGCAATACGCCCGTCGTAAGGCTCATTTAACATCAGAATTAGCAGTTGGAGCTGCTGCTGTTTCTGCTGAAAATCATCGGTTTTTGTATCTGCGGCATGTACGACCTGGTGCAGTTTCTAGGAATCAGGCCACCGAAGTAAAGACAGTGAAGAAAGAAAAAAATCTTTCAGATGGTTGTTAGATCATGCATCATTCAATGCTGCTAAAGGTGTAAGGCTACTAAACCCTCTAGTACCTTGTAACCAATCTGTATATTAAGTTAGTCATTTAAATACTGTAGAGACAAAGAGTTCGTAGACTCTTATCTTGACTGTTTACTGAACATTGACCTAACAAAATGCCTGACAGCGCGAGAGTTGGCACAGGCAGCGTTTGAGAGGTACAGACGAGAGAACGTCTGTCTGTTAGAGAAGAACACGATAATTCGGGGCGGTCGGCTGCAGCAGGAAAGAATAGAGCCAGCGGTGTGGTGTGGTGCGGCGCGGCGCGGTGTGGTGTTTACCGTGGTCTGCCGGCGTCGCTTTGATCTGCGTAATGAACCAGCGCGCCGGGCGGCCTCACGACTGCGGCCAACTTTGGCCACTTTGTCTGCGAGCGCCTCCTAGCAGAGGCGGAACCTCCGGCTCGCTAACTCCCTGTGTAAAAGGGGATTTGTCGGCTAATAAGCGGGAGTCTACTAACATCACTTCCCGAGCCTCGATGTCGTCTTGTTGGGCAAGTAAAGGGAAATCAGGAGGAGGGGCCCATTAGTGCAATTTAGTAATTTTACGAGACTTGCGTTACACGCAAGAACATGTAATAGAATCAGAAGTTATCTGCAGTAAGACACGTATGGAAACGTGGTTCCGCTGTGTACATCTCTTACATATTGCTTTTGTTTATTACCATAACTCAGTACTGCATGAAGCACATTTTATATTGAGACAAGGTTGTTTTAACTTTTTTCTTCCGACAACTCTAGGACTTTTTCCAGAAGCTTATCAAAATTTATGTTTATCTTGTTATAATTAATACTTCAATGTTAATGATAATGAACTAGGTGCTTACTGTTCAATAATGTCCTCGATTAATTCGTTAGTGTCTCTTTCTAAAAATACTAGTTGCTTGTTATTTATTATAATATTTGTGTTATCTGCAAAATCAATACCAATGAAATTAACACCCTTAGCTGCTTACAGGCGTTGACATACGTCATCGGGGACAGATGAATATGTGTGCCCCGACCGGGACTCGAACCCGGGATCTCTTGCTTACATGGCAGACGCTCTATCAACTTTTTTTTTTTTTTTTTTTTTTTTTAGATCTCATTTTGTTCTATATTGTTCACTGAATTTGTTCGGGGCTGACGTCCGATGACACCCGCTCAGGTTCTTCGTTGATCCGTTTACTCATTTTTTTTATTACAGAGGGTACCTACCCATCTGATCGAGCACGCTGAGCTACCGTGCCGGCTATAATGAACCAGGTACGTCCATCTGAGCCACCGAGGACACAGAGGATAGCGCGACTGCAGGAATTTATGTCTGGCACGCCTCCCGCGAAACCCACATTATCAACGTATTGTCCTGCACTACATTCGCAGTGCCCCCGCCCATTGTACCCATTACTCGCGGCGCGTTGCCGATTCCCGTAAGAGTTCAGGCACTGTTTGTGCATTCGCACAGAACAAGAAGATGGTCAAATGGCAGTTGAGCCTTAACTATATATATGTACTAAGATGGTATCTGTTCTTTCGGACGGAAAGAACAATTTAGCATCTGGCAATGCAGCTGATGGAAGGTCACTAGTACTTACGTGGAAAATACCGGTTCTAAGATCCAATCTACAGGGACATCTTACATAATTACTCCGTAATCGGTCGCTAGCTGATATTGTCTTTCCTATCGATAACTTTGGCCTCTTGTTAGTATACACTCCTGGAAATGGAAAAAAGAACACATTGACACCGGTGTGTCAGACCCACCATACTTGCTCCGGACACTGCGAGAGGGCTGTACAAGCAATGATCACACGCACGGCACAGCGGACACACCAGGAACCGCGGCGTTGACCGTCGAATGGCGCTAGCTGCGCAGCATTTGTGCACCGCCGCCGTCAGTGTCAGCCAGTTTGCCGTGGCATACGGAGCTCCATCGCAGTCTTTAACACTGGTAGCATGCCGCGACAGCGTGGAAGTGAACCGTATGTGCAGTTGACGGACTTTGAGCGAGGGCGTATAGTGGGCATGCGGGAGACCGGGTGGACGTACCGCCGAATTGCTCAACACGTGGGGCGTGAGGTCTCCACAGTACATCGATTTTGTCGCCAGTGGTCGGCGGAAGGTGCACGTGCCCGTCGACCTGGGACCGGACCGCAGCGACGCACGGATGCACGCCAAGACCGTAGGATCCTACGCAGTGCCGTAGGGGACCGCACCGCCACTTCCCAGCAAATTAGGGACACTGTTGCTTCTGGGGTATCGGCGAGGACCATTCGCAACCGTCTCCATGAAGCTGGGCTACGGTCCCGCACACCGTTAGGCCGTCTTCCGCTCACGCCCCAACATCGTGCAGCCCGCCTCCAGTGGTGTCGCGACAGGCGTGAATGGAGGGACGAATGGACACGTGTCGTCTTCAGCGATGAGAGTCGCTTCTGCCTTGGTGCCAATGATGGTCGTATGCGTGTTTGGCGCCGTGCAGGTGAGCGCCACAATCAGGATAGCATACGACCGAGGCACACAGGGCCAACACCCGGCATCATGGTGTGGGGAGCGATCTCCTACACTGGCCGTACACCACTGGTGATCGTCGAGGGGACACTGAATAGTGCACGGTACATCCAAACCGTCATCGAACCCATCGTTCTACCATTCCTAGACCGGCAAGGGAACTTGCTGTTCCAACAGGACAATGCACGTCCGCATGTATCCCGTGCCACCCAACGTGCTCTAGAAGGTGTAAGTCAACTACCCTGGCCAGCAAGATCTCCGGATCTGTCCCCCATTGAGCATGTTTGGGACTGGATGAAGCGTCGTCTCACGCGGTCTGCACGTCCAGCACGAACGCTGGTCCAACTGAGGCGCCAGGTGGAAATGGCATGGCAAGCCGTTCCGCAGGACTACATCCAGCATCTCTACGATCGTCTCCATGGGAGAATAGCAGCCTGCATTGCTGCGAAAGGTGGATATACACTGTACTAGTGCCGACATTGTGCATGCTCTGTTGCCTGTGTCTATGTGCCTGTGGTTCTGTCAGTGTGATCATGTGATGTATCTGACCCCAGGAATGTGTCAATAAAGTTTCCCCTTCCTGGGACAATGAATTCACGGTGTTCTTATTTCAATTTCCAGGAGTGCAGTTTACTTAAAGATGAAACCATACAATCAAACACTACTAATGAATAATAGAAAATAAAAGGCCTTAATTTATTACACAGGGTGTCCAAAAAACATCGACAAGCCTTAGGGACAGGATCTTTATACCAAAACAAGAAAAAAAATGACTAGTATACAAGAGCTCTAAAATGCATTAAGAGCTATGAGCACTTGTTAACCTTCGATACTATCAAAAAGATCTATTCCGTTGCAAGAACTTTCCATTCCAAATTTTGGAAGGAGGTAGTATGTACCAAAACAAGAAAAATTTGTAATATAAGTGGCCTCTAAAATGTCGATATTAAGAGCTATGAGCAGTTGTTCAGTAGAAGAAATGGTTTCACGCTAGCGAAGATGAACAAGTGTTCTAAGCTCTTTGAGTTATGCATTTAAGACCCTATGTTTAATGCATATTTTTTTCTTACTTTGATCGATACTACCTCCTCCCAAAATATGGAAAGTAAAGTCCTTACAGTAGAAGGGGTCTGCGTCACAGTGTCGAAGATGAAAAAATGCTCATAGCTCGTACCAGCTACGTACCAGTGTCCCACTGCTGAAGGGAAACCTATTAACGGTTTGCAGAATTCTTATCATTACAGACTGCACCTATAGGTAGTGCTGTGCTCAAGTTTCATTGTTAACCCTCGTCACCGTATTGTCACATGGAATTAGTGCGCACCTGCTCATAGGGAACCCAGTTATCGTCACCGTATTGTCACATGGAATTAGTGCGCACCTGCACATAGGGAACCCAGTTACCAGATTCACAAAGCGATGGCTGCTCAGCAGCCGTAACTCTCTTACAGTGGTGTTGTTCCCAGACACATCGAATCAACGATTTGCCCACCCGTATTGAAGCAAGCCACATCACAATGAAACCACATTGAGCACCTGTAGTGTGAGTTTCAAACTTGAAGAGATGCTCTGCCCACTAATGTGTCTATTTTCAGTATGTCTTGTACTTCTTGCGCAATCGTCTGCTGAAACCCTGGAGGTACTTATGAATAGTCCTATATGTCTCCATTCCCCAGCCCCCTTGGAAAACGAAACGGAGGGAAATATTCTTTTCAAATTGTTACTTCTGACTAAGTCATTAATTAAATTAATCATACATTAAATACATTAATAGTTCTGAAAGTAAATTGGTAGTCAAAGGTTTAAGGTACGCATTTTAGAGCCCATATTTACTATACTTCGTTGATCATAAAAATGAAACTGATGTAAACAAGTACAAGTACACTGGTGTTGTTCCGATCTTGTATTAGATATCTTATTACTATGTCACTATAAATGAAACTTTTAAGACATTCTGATGCATTAACAGCCATTAACGTTTTTCTTAATTATACCTTACCTACGTAATTTTTATTTCACAAATCGTGCACAGTCGCAGTCTCCGTAAACGCTAGTTGTGCTCTGATTGTCTCACTGTTAATACGTACTGTGAAAATGGATGACACCGCTTTCTGCTTCGTAGTGAAACATGCGCGTGGAATACCGTTAATGGCGAGAAACAAAATGTTCCTAATGTTTTTCATAAGCTTACAGAGAAAAATGAGCCCTCATGTTTTCTGTGAAACACTGTGTAATAAATAGTTCGTTCTATTCGAAATACATACATAGCGTAATTCGTTGCGTCATAGAATAATTGTGGTGAATGCTCGGGGGCGTCAGTTAGAATCTCGTTGCGGTCTCCAATTTTCATTTCTTTTGAATCCCTACACCATTTAAGTATGAAATTCATCAAAAATGTGTTAATTAAATTTAATTTTATCCATATTTTTCAGCTTAAAACGTGACTGTATTCAAAAAATTGGAGGTATGAATTAAACAACACCTTCAGTCACAATTTTTTCGTTTAGTTAATAAAACACGAAAAAGTGGTGGCTGAAAGCGTTGTTTAATTCATACCTCCAGTGTTAATGAAATCATACTTAACCATCATTTTTCGAGAAAACAGAACATCTAGTTTCTAATTACATACCGCATACAGAATTCTGGTTTTCACTGCAAATATAAATTCTTAAGTGTCGACATTTTATAAAACATTGTTAAAGATTGCTGAAGTTAAGGAAACATAACACAATCAATTTTTTTGTAGAAAAATGGAAAATCAAATACTCTTTATTTGAATATCTCATTGTTCTATAGGACATATGTTGTTCAAATGTATGTGAATTCTTAAAGGACCAAGCTGCTGAGGTCATCGGTCCCTAAGGCTACACACTACTTAACCTAAATTGACAAGACAAGTAGTCTCCCGCTAGGATGGACCTCTCTGTGGATTCGCCATCCTCAGAGCGAACAGTAATAGTTTTATTGCTCGGGCAGGACTCAATGGACCTAGCCTGTGGCGCTGGTGCGCCCAGTACAAATAGTTTGTAAAGGATCCCTCATGCCACACGCAGTCGAAGGCCTTGGAGACAAATAGAAGCACCGCCTCTGGGCATTGCCGACGCTTCAAGGCGCCTTCCGCTCCCTCCACAAGTAGCAGTAGCTCTTGTTCCGTCGAGTTCCCGCACCAGAAACTTACGCTAAGGACAGCACACACATATGTTGTCTCACACGAGCAAGAGTGATAAGCGTCGTAGAAATATTGAAAACAATAATTTTCACGGCGTCTAGCACACTGTAAAAAGGTTGCTTTTTTACAGTTGTCCTCGTACCGCTACTATCTGAACCCAATAGAACTGATCTAGAGCCAAGTTAAGTGGCTTGTCACGGGAAATAACGAGACATTTAAGCTGCCAAACGTACTGGAACTAATGCACGAAGCTTTGTGACACCTCACTGCTGAACGATGGCGGAATGGAAAACAGCACGTCATAAAAGAGGAGGAGGAGGAAATGTGGGCTTTTTTGGTGGCTTGGGAGTCTGTTCCTGATCGCCTCGTTATCAACGTAGCAGTACTGAAATGTATTCCTCGGTGTCAGATACGGAAGGAGTTCAGTGATTACCAGACTACTGACTGTAATACCTTCAATGCCTCAAATATTTAACTACATGAGAAATCAGCAGTGTACTTTTACGCCACGCATAGCTCATGCAGAAAAACTAACCTTGTCAAAGTCAGAAATTTTCATCAGTCTTGTTTTCAATTACAATACTGTGTTAACTCAGATCGAGGGCATGTTGCGTTTTCCGTCAGGTCACCTAAGAAAGGTATCACCTTCTTCCATATAGTTTTCTTCTGTTTGAAATTTAAATGACATTCAGAGCTGTATTGTTCTCTGCTCGGCTCTTTTTGCGCCTTTACGGCGACCTTTTACATCACTGCAGATACTTCGATCACTTTCCTGGCCAGTGCTGTCCAAGTTAAATGCGCCGTTAAAGCTGTTTCCCCTTATTGTCGCTAAGTTGATGTACGCGTAACGCACAGGATGAAACGTATCCCCACTTGAAGGTACTCGAGACAGCTTTTTTCCATTCCACTTGAAACGAAACCCAATGAAGGTCGAGCAGACGGCGTCAGACTACATGGTTTAACGTTTACAGGAGGTTTATTCTTATGATGAATGAAGGACAGACCTTTTTGGGGGTATGGGGACACCCTCTATAATAAATTAACTATATCCTCGCTGTGTATCTGATACCTTACTCTGTATTGGATCCATTCTGAAAACCAAATAGTTACTTGGACAACATATTATCTATAAACAGGTGTTTAACGATACATTGAACCAACCCGCCAGTGTCACTTGAATTTAAGATAAAAACATAACAGTAAACCAAAAATTTTTCAATGTTTGAGTCTGCACAAAACGACAAAATGCTCCATATTGGCCACTGTAAAGACACAATAAAAGTATGTTACAGTGACATCTGGCTGAAATTGCAACAGGGGACAGACCTTCATTCTATCGTCTTTGTCAATAAACGCCAGTTCCGAGCACACGTTACTTCTGGCATTGCAGTGAGAGATCTTCTCTAGTGGTATTTGCGTATTACGTCCACGCCTATATAATAATGAGAAACTTACAACGGGAGGAAGTTCTGTCCAAACTATACGTTAGTTATCCGAGGTAATTGGGGACCACATGGTCTGTATATGGGATCTCTCGTGCTGCAGGAAGTAGCTTGTCTCAGAGGTAACTCCGAAAATGTATATAAGACAGTACCAAGAGGTCAACGAGCGCAAGTTTATTAAATATTTTAAAACAAAAAGTATTACATTTCTAGAGAAAAATCCTGTTCAAATGTGTGTGAAATCTTATGGGACTTAACTGCTAAGGTCATCAGTCCCTAAGCTTACACACTACTTAACCTCAGTTATCCTAAGGACAAACACACACATCCATGCCCGAGGGAGTACTCGTACCTCCGCCGGGACCAGCTGCACAGTCCATGACTGCAGCGCCCAAGACCGCTCGGCTAATCCCGAGCGGCAAAAATCCTGTAACCAATCACTTTTAAGAACTACTTATTGCGATCCTGTTATAAGTTTTTATGGCTTTTGAGAAGATCCCTCGCAGCTGAAAATGGAATTAAAAATTTAAAAAAAGCTACGTCCTACAAATACTAGTCTTCATGCAGCAAACACGGCCATGTGCATACTTCAGCTTCGACATGTTACTCTTTTTTAAAAATCAATGAATCAAAAGAATAGTACCATGAATTCTGCTGTTATCCAACCATGATAGGCCAATTTGGAAAGCGTAATATTCTGATTGTTATTTACTGCTTTGCCTCTGCCCTACAAGAAAATCTTAGTGTGTCGCAATTAATACAGATTTTTTTTTTACCTTCAAAGCAGTTTTGAGTATGCAGGGACATCTTTCTTGCCCGTATGTCATAGACACGACGAATCAGTGCAATGAAAATAAATAAATAGTCTGTTACGTAATAAAATATTACACTACCTTCACTTTTAATTAAGATTTTTTCTGTTTTGAAATTGTCTTTCAATTAACGTCTTTTTCACTATTGTGCATTTCGACGAAAGGGGACACTGAAGACAATAATATCTTTGATAGCAGGTTACTAGAGAATGGTTCAAATGGCTCTGAGCACTATGGGACTCAACTGCTGAGGTCATTAGTCCCCTAGAACTTAGAACTAGTTAAACCTAACTAACCTAAGGACATCACAAACATCCATGCCCGAGGCAGGATTCGAACCTGCGACCGTAGCGGTCTTGCGGTTCCAGACTGCAGCGCCTTTAACCGCACGGCCACTTCGGCCGGCTGGTTACTAGAGAGTTCAAAACATTTGTCACCGTGGATATGCACACTGGACAACAAACGAGTACAAGCTAAGTATATCCCAGTGTATGTGCGTTTGCGAATCTACGGTATTAGTGGCGTCTCTAGTTAGTGCCAATTAAAATAAACGTATGGAGATATCAGTTTGTAGGTCTCTGTAGCCGCAGCTACCTGACAAAACTTTAGTAATGTTCGGTAAAGGTTTGGAGACGTGTGGATTCGACAGCTGGGTTCCTCTCGCCCTAAGCAGAACCAGAAAAGTTACGGAGTTTGCAATCATGGTTTTAAAAGTGGTTCACCGAGTAAACGGTGTTAGAATGGCCCTTTTAGTCCGTCCTAGGAAATTCCTGGTGCAGTGCCGCGACTTGACGTATTGGTTCAAATGGCTCTAAGCACTACGGGACTTAACTTCTGAGGTTATCAGTCCCCTAGAACTTAGAACTACTTAAAGCTAACTAATCTAAGGACATCACACACATCCATGCCCGAGGCAGGATTCGAACCTGCGACCGTAGTGGTCGCGCGGTTCCAGACTGTAGCGCCTAGAACCGCTCGGCCACCCCGGCCGTGACGTATTGCTCCGTAGTCTATCTCGGAGTCTTTTACTGACGGACTCGGATAAACTCTCTGGCTTGTCAATCGTATACTGTCTCTCTAAACGAACGATACCAGACTCGGTTTGACCAGTGCATAAAACATCCACTTCTGGTACACTGCTAATCAGTCTAATATCGAACCTCTGTCTACATACCAAGTACTCGCTCATTAAGTCGCTCCTTTTATCACAGCAACCGGAAAATTTTAGTCACTGAGGATCATACTTACTAATTCGTAAGTACAACATTTTTAAACCCCATATTCGCCCCATATGGATCACAACTCCTGCCCTACCACTGCTAGGGCTTCCGGATGACTATCGATTTTGCGAGATACCAGATCGCATCAAAAAACTGTTTTAACATGCACACGTTGAGGCTAATCAGTCTCCAGAGCAGAATGTAGGCTCCTCAATTGGCCATTTCCTGCTAACGCTCGTACTGCCTGCTGTAAGACGCTGCTTCGTGGAAACACTACGTTAAATTTCTTTTCAGAGGGGTACTAGGAAACACCTGACATCCTGTAGGAATCACTCGCCTATGAAAACAGCAGCATCTGGCGAAACCAGCGGCATTTAGCTGGATTAAGGGGAGGCCGTCTCATTATCTCCAGGCTGTAGAACAGCCGCGTTACCCGGAAACCGCTTCTGGTTTCCACAATGGCGGCTAGCAATAGCCGATGGGCGCTGCCTTCGAATGGCGTCATACAACGTACATCCCATTAGCACGTATTAGTTGTTCTTTTTCCCAGTTTGAGATATGGAGAGTTCGTCTAGGTCTGCTAGAGTAATTTTGAGGGTAGTTTCGGACGCCTAACGCACTTGAGATCTGAACAGTTGAGTAATGGAAACAATTACATGAACGAAAGGCAAGTCGGGTGCCCTAAACAAAGATGATCATTGCTTCTGGGGGCACAGAATGTGTGAAGACTATACGAACTGGTTGCGCGTGAATTCCGAACAGTAAGTGCCGAGCCCGTTTACGAACTGCAAATGCCGGAATCAAGGCTGAACAGTAACAAGCTTGCCCACCTGACGCAGTAGATCCGTAGATCAAGAAATGATTGTAGAACTGTAGGAAAAGAGCCCACAAAGGAAAGACAGTGCCTGTTTCCCGAATTTTTAAAGAGAATTTGAATATTTCGTCACAAATACGCCAGATTATGAGGACTGCAAGACTGCAGTGTGTAAAGCACGAAAGGAAGCTGTAGGAACGACCTAGAATGCTGGCACTAGTTCCGAAATACAACTGAGAGACAATATTTTGAAACTAACTCAAGGTAACAGTTTTTTTAAAACTGACGATGTGTCTGTTCCTGGCAAAAGAACCCTGGTGTTCCATTGTGAAGAAATAGAAAAAATCCTATATGAAAGTGGAACTGTTCTTATGGACGGGACATTTTACAATTCTTCGAAACAATTCAGACACACCCTTACAGCGGAAGAACAGAAGAAGAGACAAAGGTAGTTCCTGTTTTATTTGCTCCGCCCCCAGACAAATGTCACAAAAGTCAAAATACATATGAAAGACATTTTTTCTGGACTGAAAAATAAGATGCCTGGACGGTCACCGACAAATGCTGTGCTAGACATTAGTTACAGTTAAAATTATGAAAAAAGAGTTCTCCGAGACAACCGTTTCTGGTTGCAGTTGCCACTTCAACCAATATCTGTGGAAGAAAATACAAAAGCTGACACTAACGAAGGAATACAGGGATAGAGTAGGAGACAGATTGTTTTTCCATATGTGTACTGCAGTGTCACGTCAAACAAAATGTGTTGATGAAGCGTCCATTGTAATAATCGAAGATTGGGCCATGAAATTCGCTAACTGTATCGTCAATCAGTGGATGGAAAACCGTAGTATATGAATTGAAATGAGGATTGTCTGTAACCAGCGGCACTGAACAACGAATACTGCAGAAGATTGTCATAGGAAAGTAAACTCCTCAATAAATCATGACCATCCGAACGTATGCTTTTTGATAAATGAGCTGAAACAGGAAGCAGTAAATGCTATATTAAAAAAATGAAAGAAAAACGGTATTCCAATAGCCTGCGTCTTGAAAATGGAAGAAAAGGATATATACATCTTGACAAAAGGTTGAAAGACATATGAATATACAACGTTCTCAGAAAGGGTCTGAAAAGCTTGTAAGGATGTTGCAGGGACGGTTGTGCTGGGAAATAACTGTTAAGAAAAAGATCTACGTTGCGCCGTTTCCGAATTATTTAGCATTGATGTTAGCCAAACTTGTTCTTCGTTTGGTTACCTCATATCAAACAAATGCAGCTTTGGCTCGACCGGCTTCAGTTTATCTCTTCCGAAAAAGGCACATTTAACTGGTAATGAGCATTTGAAAGGGTAGTAAGTCACGGACCCACAAACGTCTGTGCATTATCGCATCTGAGAGCGTGCGAGTGCTTGAATTTGCACGTGAAACGATCTGATTGGATTACTTCAATGCCAAAGAACTCGTAAACGGCACAACGTATCGAATTTTTTTACTAACAGTTATTTCTCAGCACAACGCCGCCCCTCCTCCCTCCAGCAACAGCCGGCCGCGGTGGTCTAGCGGTTCTAGGCGCTCAGTCCGTAGCCGCGCGACTGCTACGGTCGCAGGTTCGAATCCTGCCTCGGACATGGATGTGTGTGATGTCCTTAGGTTAGTTAGGTTTAAGTAGTTCTAAGTTCTAGGGGACTGATGACCACGGATGTTAAGTCCCATAGTGCTCAGAGCCATTTGAACCCTCCAGCAACACCCGTACAAGCGTTTCAGATTGTTTCTGGTCACCCTGTATCACGTCTAGGGGAATTTAAGAAGATGTTAGAGTCTTTGGCTTCTTACAAAAATTCTGTGATAAATTGAAATTCATGAAATAAACAAAAAGTTTCATCAATTTGTGCAGTAATACTTTAAGAAAAAAAGGTAAAAATTAACAAATAAAAATAAAAAATGCCAATTTACCATGAGCATAGACAGCTCTAGGCCTGGATAAAATGTGAAGGTATATTTTTATTAAAAACGGTCGCAGAGCCTTCCCCACTCATGGTTAGAATATTTGTGTCTGAAACACCACACTGACGCCACGGTGGTGGGAAAGCGCACGCTACCGACAGTTTATAGCTTAGCTTCCCTTATTAATAAGAATTTCTCTTTATCTTTATGACGTCCGGTGGAAGCTGTGAAGAACGCGTGTATTGTTCAGTATACTAATACATGCTGAATCAGTGTCGTGTTTCTCAAGTGCTACTAGCATCGATTTTGTGACTGTCGATAGGTTCTCAAAATCTTTAAGTTCCAGCGACTGTGGTGATTTATAACACAGCTCCGTCCTGTAATTTCGCTCACGAGTTGCACTAAATCCATTGTGCCATATCCATCTATAGATCCAGGTTGTCACTAAGAGTTCATGCTGCTGGTTATAATTTTAGTTATAATCTTGTACGTTACATTAAAGACGCAGGCCAATGGGTCTACAGGTTCCCTTTGTTTTGTTTCTGCCTGTTGCTATTCTTGTAAAATAGATGTATAGCTTTGTTCCTGTTAGGGGAGTTTATCTACTTCTCAGGTGTTTTGTAAATAATTCTGCAAGTTGCCTTTGTATTACTTTTCCTCCAGCTTGTCATTTGCATTGATACTAGGAACTGTAGTCGACCGTTCAGCATAAAATTCGCTGCTTGTGTTGATTCATGATGATGTTCACCTAAATATGTTGAGAGCGCAACACATTTCCTTCATACGTTTTGCAAGGAGGTGTTCAGCCATCTATCCTACACTAGTACCAATTAATGTCATCTATTTTCTTCTTTTCTTAAACTTTCCGAAAGTCCTGCCCGCTAGACATATTCGCAGTGATGAAAGCTACAGACGACTGTCACCCGTTGGTTACAGACCCCAACGCGGCTATCTTCTATGGTAGAGGAATACAGAATCTTTTTTTACGGTATAACAACTGTCCCAGTTCTAAGGAGGATGTTTTAGACACTGAGCAAATTTTTATTGCATGTGTTTCAACAAACTGTATTTCTCGGGAAACTATTTATGATCTAGACATCTTATTGTGACTTATTGTGCAACGATAGCGCTAAATTCCTTACTGCATAGACAATTGTATGACATTTAGTACACTACCCGTCTAAACAAAACTAAGAAATATACGCCTGATGTTCTGTTACTTGACAATAATATAGTAGGAACACATACTGGCACTATAGTTCGCTGGTTTTGTCTTTTAGTGGCCATATAGTTTGAGATAAACAAAGGGACCAGCTATATAATCACTTACCATCTTGAACTGCAAAGTAGGACTGAAGCTTGACGTTATCGGAATGCACTACATCTGTGTGAAAATCTTGTTATTATTGGTACTTAACTAATAAAGGCTTTTTCTTTTTCGTGGAGAAAAGTCTGTTGCACCAGTTTCCGGGCTTGGGTTTTGGACACGATTAACCCTTTTTCAGATATTTCAGATGAAAACGCTACAACACTGTGTACAACAGTACTTCACGTTTTTCTCACAGCTGACATACAGCGGAATTCGAGACCATCCGTCAATGATGACAAAGACAAGAAAGCAGTGTCGTGGTCGTAGATGAACTTTCGCCGCTAGGTCGTTGTTCAGATTGATGCCAGCTGCCATCTACAACTCGTGTGCCTTCAGTGACGTAGGACGTTTGTGAATTTTGTATCGTGGAGGAACAAGGGACAAACTGGAACGCATTTCCACAACTAACATTGCTCGGTGCAATCTTGGAAGAAGATTTAATTATGTCCCGGCTGAATACACTAAAACTGTTGAAACCCTCATACAGATCACTTGTAATGCCAAAGGATTGTTAGAAAAGTCTATAAATTTCCTTGGGGACAAATTCAGTCTGATAACAAGCGAGGATAAAGTGCCGTAGATCCACCTACACCTGCATCTATATTCCGCAAGTTGCCTCGCGGTGTGTGAAGGAGAGCATTTTCTTTATCAGTGTCGCTTCCATTTTTCCTGTTCCAGTCGCGAATGTTTAGCGGGTGGAACTATTACTAGTAAGCCTGCGTGTGGACTCGAAGCTCTCTGATTATACTTGCATGCTCTTTTCGCGCGACATACTAAGAGGAAGCAATATATTGATTGAGTCTTCCAGAAATGTATGCTCTCGGAACTTTAACAGTAAACCACACCGTGGTGCAGAACGCCTCTCTTGCGTCGGCCTCTGGAGTTGGCCGAGCATCTTCGTGACGCTTTCACGCTTATTTAATGAACCTGTAACGAAACGTTCTGGTCTTCTTTTGAGCTCCTCCACTTCCTCTATCAGTCCTGTCTAGCCAGCCGCGCTGGTCTAGCGGTTCTAGGCGCTCAGTCCGGAGCCGCGCGACTGCTACGGTCGCAGGTTCGAATCCTGCCTCGGGCATGGATGTGTGTGATGTCCTTAGGTTAGTTAGGTTTAAGTAGTTCTGAGTTCTAGGGGACTGATGACCATAGATGTTAAGTCCCATAGTGCTCAGAGCCATTTGAACCATTTGAAGTCCTGTCTAATACGCATCCCATGCTGACGAGCCTTCGAATTTTGTGTGCTACACGTTAGCATATTTTTTTTCGACCAGTGTGCGTTTTCCAATTTAACACCACTGCTGTGATTCTCTATCAATAACAATTGCAGGAGAAGCATCATCAGGAAATCAGCACCACGGACGACACCCATTGCCTCCTTCCCTTCCCATGACGATGAGGATGTTGTACCTGTTCGATTGCTTGATGCTCGTCATCGATGCATCTATTATAGATATTTCGGCCATTGATCGTGGAACATAATGACGTCAGTGAGGCATACTTATGGAAGTGCAGGATGGACACTTGCAACGATCACGTTAGCTGTGTTCCCCCTACCACACGCACCAGCTGACTTATTTCGCGAAACACAAAACTTGTACCACTGTATACGTATTGAGAGTAGCATCAGCCTGGTTACTGTTAGTATGCCATTGTTTAGAGTCCCAGCCACACTATCAAGTGGGCTGCATACAGTATGAAGTTACACGATAGATTAAAACTTTATGCTGCATCAGGAATCGAACCTGGATCCTTGCCTTTTTGCTGGCAATACACTTAACGGGCAATCTCTCCAGACCTCTCTCTGAGTCCGACCCATGTCCTCAGACTGCTACTATAGCCCTTAATTTACCGTCAATTCCTATCTCCCAGGATAGCTAACAAGGCGTTCAGGAGAGCACCTACGGAGTCTGAAAAGTATCCAGAGAGGTAATAGCAGATGAACGCTTTGAGTATTCGTATAGATAACGTTGTAAGAGTCCTGTCTGTGGAAGCTAAGGATAGGTTTTCGACCCTGAACAACGGGCTCTCGTACGTGAAATCTGCCAGGACGCTGCAAACAACGAATGTGATCAGAGTGCAAGTTTCAAGGAATGGGAATTAGGATATGACTTCGCGTCGAGAATGAGGTTACACAGAAAAGGAACGAAATCGGAAACGGAAAAAAAGGAGAAAGAAATGGGTCGTGACCTTTTTGAAACAAAACCGTCCTTTCATTCGGCTTAATCGATATGGTGTAGGGGCGAGTGTGGTACTACACTTCAGACTTCATAGTTAACCCTATGACAGACGTTTAATAGATTCTATTCTACTCTTTCTAAATGATGTCATTCACATTTTACGTGGTGGAGTGTTTTTTATGAAATTGCAGTCATTTCTCCGGAAAATTAAGGATTTTTCAAATGTGGAAACATATAAACATGCACGTAAGGACAAATATTTTATCGAAATTTAAAAGCTTTGTGATCGAGAAAGTACTGCCGATATTCTATTTAATCATCTTATCTGTTACATTATTACACTACTATACAGCAATAACGAGTCGCGAATGTTTAGCGGGTGGAACTATTACTAGTAAGCCTGCGTGTGGACTCGAAGCTCTCTGATTATACTTGCATGCTCTTTTCGCGCGACATACTAAGAGGAAGCAATATCGACATAAAAGTTTTCTGGGTTTGGTACCGCGTCATAATGTAAAAAAAACTACTGCTGCTATAGAAAAGCCAACGTTTCGGCCACGATTGCAGCGGCCTTCTTCTGGGTCTAATGGTGCGTTCTAGCTATGCAGTGTCCTTTATATTTTGTTGTTAGTGTTCACTGCGCATGCCATTACGTCATAATTTTAAAAAGGTAGTTGGTTTATTGGTCACTTAAGGAAGAAGGAGAGGGAACTTTATTTTAATAGGTTATTGCGGTGGAGGGAGAACATGACCTCTGTTGTCCATTGGCTCATGTGTTATGTGCCATGATTGGTGGCCACCGTCGAATGAGAAGTTTGCTGTGTGTTTACCAGCTGCTGGACGTCGGCCGCGCGGCGGCAGTTACTCGCCGGTAGTGCTCGTGCCTCTGCGGTCTGTTGGGCTCTGATTGCTGGCAGCCAAGATGGGGCAAGCCTGAGTCCATCCTCCCTGTTCATGTTGTTAGGGTGTTTGAGAATTTCGATGGCCTCTATGATTTTGCGTTTCGTCTTGGTTGGCTGCTTGGCCAACACACAGGCTTCACTGAATTTTATTTCTTTTCCACAGTCAAGGTGATGTTCTGCCACTGCGGATTTATTGTGTTGCCCTAGACGAATGTAACGCTCGTGCTCCCGAATGCGCGTTGCTATTGGCCTACCAGTCTCGCCGATGTATGCATCTCCACATTCGCATTCCACCTTGTAAACACCTGCAGTGTGTAATGCATCCACCTTGTCCTTGGTGGAGCCTAGCACGTCCTGGATCCTACGACCACTATAGAAGACAGGCTGCACTCCAGCGCGGCGAAGGTGTTTGCCTATTCGGTCAGTGACGTTTTTAACATACGGTAAGCGTACTGTTGGCTGCAGTTTGTCTATTTCCTGCTTATATTTCTTGCTTGTGTTGGTCGACAAGGCTGTGTTTATCGACTTATGGCTGTAGCCATTGGCTAAAAACGTTGTGCGTAACCTTTTGAGCTCAGGTGTGATGTTTTGAGCATCACTTAGGCGCTGACCACGGATTGCCAAAGAGCGGATGACAGAGTTCTTCTGCGCTGGGTGGTGGTTGGATTGGGCGTGCAGATACCTGTCATTATGTGTAGGCTTACGATATACTCTGTGCCCCAGTGTGCCCTCCGTTCTCCTGTACACTTCGACGTCTAGAAACGGGATAGTATCATTCTTTTCTACTTCCAGCGTGAACTGTATCTTCCCGTGCATACTATTCAGATATTCGTGGAACTTGTGTAGCTCCGTTTCACCATGAGGCCATATAGCGAACGTGTCGTCCACGTATCTAAACCAGCAACGTGGTCGTAAAGGAGCTGAACCTAGGGCCGTTGCTTCAAAGGCTTCCATGAATATGTCGGCCGCCAGCGGAGATAGGGGAGACCCCATTGCTACGCCGTCTGTCTGCTCGTAGTATTTTCCTTGCCATTTGAAGTACGTTGAAGTCAGGCACAACTCAACCAGGTCGCATATGTCTGGCGGGACATGCTCCTGAAGGATGTGGATGGTTTCATCTACTGGCACGTTCGTAAACAGTGATTTCACGTCAAAGCTGACCATGATGTCCGTAGGTAAAATTGTTTCTCCTTTTAGGCGTTCTATAAAGTGTGTCGAGTTCTTCACATTAGAGTCCGTCTTGCCAACTAGACGTCTTAGCTTGCGGGCTAGGTACTTTTCCAAATTGTAAGTGGGCGAATTGAAACCATTCACTATTGGCCTCAAGAGGCAACTTTCCTTATGTATCTTTGGAACACCGTAAATTCTAGGAAAGACTGGTACTCTGGGAATAAGACCCTTGGCTGTGTCAGCGTCAATTCTTGAGTCCTTAATCGCGGCCTGCGTCTTTCGAATTATATTTGCCGTAGAGTCCGTCCCTAGTTCTTTGTAGATGGGATCATTTAATAATTCTTTCATCTTGTCTTCATACTGCAAAGTGTCTAAGATGACAGTAGCATTGCCTTTGTCTGCTGTTAATATCACAATTTCATCGTTGTTCTTCAGTTCCCTGATAGCTGCTCTTTCTTCTCTGTTAAGGTTGTGTTTCTGTGGCTTGGCTCGTAGTAGGACTCGAACAGTTTCCTGTCTAATTTTCTCAGCTTCTATCACAGATGTGTGCCGGAGTGCTGTTTCCACGGATTCGATAATTTCTTCCGTGGGAATCCGCTCAGGTGTGACGGCAAAGTTTAGTCCTTTAGCTAGTGCTTCTGTAGCTGCGTTGCTGATGGAATGAGAAGAGAGGTTCACCACTGTTCGAGACGTATCCAGTCGAGGCGTAGTGTTCCGTGTTGACTTTGCTAGCTGCTCAAATTTCTTCTTCTGGCGGATGGCGGCGGTTTCACTAGCTGCATACGCTTGCAGGTGAGTGATTATGTCGACGTTATTCCAGTCGGTTGGCGATAACGTAGATGCTAGCAGAAGATGTATTTGCAGCAACTGTTTGTTGTTGAAGTCAAGTTCTTTCCGCACCTGCTGAATACGCTCCTTCAGAAGAGATTTACTTGCTCGCCTGTAGATGCTTCTTGCTTTGTGACTGTCGATATTAAATTTGAACTGAAGAAATTTAGGTACAATGTCCTGATCCCGAAACCTCTTCAAGTAGATAAGATCGTTGAGAAGTTTCCCATTCTTCTTCCTGAATGTTTCCAGTTTGCGGATGTTGCTGTGTGTTTCCTGCCCATACAGGTTGCTAATATAATTGCGTAGGCTTCCGCGGCCAGAGTCAGTCGACATAAAAGTTTTCTGGGTTTGGTACCGCGTCATAATGTAAAAAAAACTACTGCTGCTATAGAAAGGCCAACGTTTCGGCCACGATTGCAGCGGCCTTCTTCTGGGTCTAATGGTGCGTTCTAGCTATGCAGTGTCCTTTATATTTTGTTGTTAGTGTTCACTGCGCATGCCATTACGTCATAATTTTAAAAAGGTAGTTGGTTTATTGGTCACTTAAGGAAGAAGGAGAGGGAACTTTATTTTAATAGGTTATTGCGGTTATTGCCCAATCCAACCACCACCCAGCGCAGAAGAACTCTGTCATCCGCTCTTCGGCAATCCGTGGTCAGCGCCTAAGTGATGCTCAAAACATCACACCTGAGCTCAAAAGGTTACGCACAACGTTTTTAGCCAATGGCTACAGCCATAAGTCGATAAACACAGCCTTGTCGACCAACACAAGCAAGAAATATAAGCAGGAAATAGACAAACTGCAGCCAACAGTACGCTTACCGTATGTTAAAAACGTCACTGACCGAATAGGCAAACACCTTCGCCGCGCTGGAGTGCAGCCTGTCTTCTATAGTGGTCGTAGGATCCAGGACGTGCTAGGCTCCACCAAGGACAAGGTGGATGCATTACACACTGCAGGTGTTTACAAGGTGGAATGCGAATGTGGAGATGCATACATCGGCGAGACTGGTAGGCCAATAGCAACGCGCATTCGGGAGCACGAGCGTTACATTCGTCTAGGGCAACACAATAAATCCGCAGTGGCAGAACATCACCTTGACTGTGGAAAAGAAATAAAATTCAGTGAAGCCTGTGTGTTGGCCAAGCAGCCAACCAAGACGAAACGCAAAATCATAGAGGCCATCGAAATTCTCAAACACCCTAACAACATGAACAGGGAGGATGGACTCAGGCTTGCCCCATCTTGGCTGCCAGCAATCAGAGCCCAACAGACCGCAGAGGCACGAGCACTACCGGCGAGTAACTGCCGCCGCGCGGCCGACGTCCAGCAGCTGGTAAACACACAGCAAACTTCTCATTCGACGGTGGCCACCAATCATGGCACATAACACATGAGCCAATGGACAACAGAGGTCATGTTCTCCCTCCACCGCAATAACCTATTAAAATAAAGTTCCCTCTCCTTCTTCCTTAAGTGACCAATAAACCAACTACCTTTTTAA
This sequence comes from Schistocerca cancellata, assembly GCF_023864275.1. Classification (NCBI taxonomy): domain Eukaryota; kingdom Metazoa; phylum Arthropoda; class Insecta; order Orthoptera; family Acrididae; genus Schistocerca; species Schistocerca cancellata. The sequence goes on along the minus strand of NC_064626.1, from coordinate 723,304,102 downwards.
AATTATGACGTAATGGCATGCGCAGTGAACACTAACAACAAAATATAAAGGACACTGCATAGCTAGAACGCACCATTAGACCCAGAAGAAGGCCGCTGCAATCGTGGCCGAAACGTTGGCAGTAGTTTTTTTTACATTATGACGCGGTACCAAACCCAGAAAACTTTTATGTCGACTGACTCTGGCCGCGGAAGCCTACGCAATTATATTAGCAACCTGTATGGGCAGGAAACACACAGCAACATCCGCAAACTGGAAACATTCAGGAAGAAGAATGGGAAACTTCTCAACGATCTTATCTACTTGAAGAGGTGTCGGGATCAGGACATTGTACCTAAATTTCTTCAGTTCAAATTTAATATCGACAGTCACAAAGCAAGAAGCATCTACAGGCGAGCAAGTAAATCTCTTCTGAAGGAGCGTATTCAGCAGGTGCGGAAAGAACTTGACTTCAACAACAAACAGTTGCTGCAAATACATCTTCTGCTAGCATCTACGTTATCGCCAACCGACTGGAATAACGTCGACATAATCACTCACCTGCAAGCGTATGCAGCTAGTGAAACCGCCGCCATCCGCCAGAAGAAGAAATTTGAGCAGCTAGCAAAGTCAACACGGAACACTACGCCTCGACTGGATACGTCTCGAACAGTGGTGAACCTCTCTTCTCATTCCATCAGCAACGCAGCTACAGAAGCACTAGCTAAAGGACTAAACTTTGCCGTCACACCTGAGCGGATTCCCACGGAAGAAATTATCGAATCCGTGGAAACAGCACTCCGGCACACATCTGTGATAGAAGCTGAGAAAATTAGACAGGAAACTGTTCGAGTCCTACTACGAGCCAAGCCACAGAAACACAACCTTAACAGAGAAGAAAGAGCAGCTATCAGGGAACTGAAGAACAACGATGAAATTGTGATATTAACAGCAGACAAAGGCAATGCTACTGTCATCTTAGACACTTTGCAGTATGAAGACAAGATGAAAGAATTATTAAATGATCCCATCTACAAAGAACTAAGGACGGACCCTACGGCAAATATAATTCGAAAGACGCAGGCCGCGATTAAGGACTCAAGAATTGACGCTGACACAGCCAAGGGTCTTATTCCCAGAGTACCAGTCTTTCCTACAATTTACGGTGTTCCAAAGATACATAAGGAAAGTTGCCTCTTGAGGCCAATAGTGAATGGGATCAATTCGCCCACTTACAATTTGGAAAAGTACCTAGCTCGCAAGCTAAGACGTCTAGTTGGCAAGACGGACTCTCATGTGAAGAACTCGACACACTTTATAGAACGCCTAAAAGGAGAAACAATTTTACCTACGGACATCATGGTCAGCTTTGACGTGAAATCACTGTTTACGAACGTGCCAGTAGATGAAACCATCCACATCCTTCAGGAGCATGTCCCGCCAGACATATGCGACCTGGTTGAGTTGTGCCTGACTTCAACGTACTTCAAATGGCAAGGAAAATACTACGAGCAGACAGACGGCGTAGCAATGGGGTCTCCCCTATCTCCGCTGGCGGCCGACATATTCATGGAAGCCTTTGAAGCAACGGCCCTAGGTTCAGCTCCTTTACGACCACGTTGCTGGTTTAGATACGTGGACGACACGTTCGCTATATGGCCTCATGGTGAAACGGAGCTACACAAGTTCCACGAATATCTGAATAGTATGCACGGGAAGATACAGTTCACGCTGGAAGTAGAAAAGAATGGTACTATCCCGTTTCTAGACGTCGAAGTGTACAGGAGAACGGAGGGCACACTGGGGCACAGAGTATATCGTAAGCCTACACATACTGACAGGTATCTGCACGCCCAATCCAACCACCACCCAGCGCAGAAGAACTCTGTCATCCGCTCTTTGGCAATCCGTGGTCAGCGCCTAAGTGATGCTCAAAACATCACACCTGAGCTCAAAAGGTTACGCACAACGTTTTTAGCCAATGGCTACAGCCATAAGTCGATAAACACAGCCTTGTCGACCAACACAAGCAAGAAATATAAGCAGGAAATAGACAAACTGCAGCCAACAGTACGCTTACCGTATGTTAAAAACGTCACTGACCGAATAGGCAAACACCTTCGCCGCGCTGGAGTGCAGCCTGTCTTCTATAGTGGTCGTAGGATCCAGGACGTGCTAGGCTCCACCAAGGACAAGGTGGATGCATTACACACTGCAGGTGTTTACAAGGTGGAATGCGAATGTGGAGAGGCATACATCGGCGAGACTGGTAGGCCAATAGCAACGCGCATTCGGGAGCACGAGCGTTACATTCGTCTAGGGCAACACAATAAATCCGCAGTGGCAGAACATCACCTTGACTGCGGAAAAGAAATAAAATTCAGTGAAGCTTGTGTGTTGGCCAAGCAGCCAACCAAGACGAAACGCAAAATCAGAGAGGCCATCGAAATTCTCAAACACCCTAACAACATGAACAGGGAGGATGGACTCAGGCTTGCCCCATCTTGGCTGCCAGCAATCAGAGCCCAACAGACCGCAGAGGCACGAGCACTACCGGCGAGTAACTGCCGCCGCGCGGCCGACGTCCAGCAGCTGGTAAACACACAGCAAACTTCTCATTCGACGGTGGCCACCAATCATGGCACATAACACATGAGCCAATGGACAACAGAGGTCATGTTCTCCCTCCACCGCAATAACCTATTAAAATAAAGTTCCCTCTCCTTCTTCCTTAAGTGACCAATAAACCAACTACCTTTTTAAAATTATGACGTAATGGCATGCGCAGTGAACACTAACAACAAAATATAAAGGACACTGCATAGCTAGAACGCACCATTAGACCCAGAAGAAGGCCGCTGCAATCGTGGCCGAAACGTTGGCTTTTCTATAGCAGCAGTAGTTTTTTTTTACATTATGACGCGGTACCAAACCCAGAAAACTTATATGTCGACTGACTCTGGCCGCGGAAGCCTACGCAATTATAGGAAGCAATATATTGATTGAGTCTTCCAGAAATGTATGCTCTCGGAACTTTAACAGTAAACCACACCGTGGTGCAGAATGCCTCTCTTGCGTCGGCCTCTGGAGTTGGCCGAGCATCTGCGTGACGCTTTCACGCTTATTTAATGAACCTGTAACGAAACGTTCTGGTCTTCTTTTGAGCTCCTCCACTTCCTCCATCAGTCCTGTCTAGCCAGCCGCGCTGGTCTAGCGGTTCTAGGCGCTCAGTCCGGAGCCGCGCGACTGCTACGGTCGCAGGTTCGAATCCTGCCTCGGGCATGGATGTGTGTGATGTCCTTAGGTTAGTTAGGTTTAAGTAGTTCTAAGTTCTAGGGGACTGATGACCATAGATGTTAAGTCCCATAGTGCTCAGAGCCATTTGAACCATTTGAAGTCCTGTCTAATACGCATCCCATGCTGACGAGCCTTCGAATTTTGTGTGCTACACGTTAGCATATTTTTTTTTCGACCAGTGTGCGTTTTCCGATTTAACACCACTGCTGTGATGCTCTATCAATAACAATTGCAGGAGAAGCATCATCAGGAAATCAGCACCACGGACGACACCCATTGCCTCCTTCCCTTCCCATGACGATGAGGATGTTGTACCTGTTCGATTGCTTGATGCTCGTCATCGATGCATCTATTATAGATATTTCGGCCATTGATCGTGGAACATAATGACGTCAGTGAGGCATACTTATGGAAGTGCAGGATGGACACTTGCAACGATCACGTTAGCTGTGTTCCCCCTACCACACGCACCAGCTGACTTATTTCGCGAAACACAAAACTTGTACCACTGTATACGTATTGAGAGTAGCATCAGCCTGGTTACTGTTAGTATGCCATTGTTTAGAGTCCCAGCCACACTATCAAGTGGGCTGCATACAGTATGAAGTTACACGATAGATTAAAACTTTATGCTGCATCAGGAATCGAACCTGGATCCTTGCCTTTTTGCTGGCAATACACTTAACGGGCAATCTCTCCAGACCTCTCTCTGAGTCCGACCCATGTCCTCAGACTGCTACTATAGCCCTTAATTTACCGTCAATTCCTATCTCCCAGGATAGCTAACAAGGCGTTCAGGAGAGCACCTACGGAGTCTGAAAAGTATCCAGAGAGGTAATAGCAGATGAACGCTTTGAGTATTCGTATAGATAACGTTGTAAGAGTCCTGTCTGTGGAAGCTAAGGATAGGTTTTCGACCCTGAACAACGGGCTCTCGTACGTGAAATCTGCCAGGACGCTGCAAACAACGAATGTGATCAGAGTGCAAGTTTCAAGGAATGGGAATTAGGATATGACTTCGCGTCGAGAATGAGGTTACACAGAAAAGGAACGAAATCGGAAACGGAAAAAAAGGAGAAAGAAATGGGTCGTGACCTTTTTGAAACAAAACCGTCCTTTCATTCGGCTTAATCGATATGGTGTAGGGGCGAGTGTGGTACTACACTTCAGACTTCATAGTTAACCCTATGACAGACGTTTAATAGATTCTATTCTTCTCTTTCTAAATGATGTCATTCACATTTTACGTGGTGGAGTGTTTTTTATGAAATTGCAGTCATTTCTCCGGAAAATTAAGGATTTTTCAAATGTGGAAACATATAGACATGCACGTAAGGACAAATATTTTATCGAAATTTAAAAGCTTTGTGATCGAGAAAGTACTGCCGATATTCTATTTAATCATCTTATCTGTTACATTATTACACTACTATACAGCAATAACGAGTAAGTATAATCATATTAAGCAGAAGTATTATGAAGAAGTAATTACAGCTAGAATATTTCTTGAAATAGAGGCCATTGGAAATTAAAATCAATTTCCATTTCCAAGACAGGTAAAATTATTAAGACATTAAAAAAAACTCAGTTCATTTGCAAGTATTGTATGTTCCATGGAAAAAGACATTCATCTGGTTCAAGGTACAAGACGGTGTACGACCAACGAAGTATGACATAACAATCCGCTTTTTGTAAAATAGTTCTCAAAACAAATAGCGTTTTACTTGCTTAGAAGTTCTGTACCTGAATAGCAACACCAAAAATATAATAAATACAGAGTAATGAAATTTCGGGGATACATTTGTCTAGGTAACGTATTTAAGTGATTTACATTGCTGGATCACAGGTTACTGTAAGCGTGAGATAGGCTATTGCAAATGTGAAATTCTGGTACATTAATAACCTGTATGACCTTCATAATGTTGAATGCAAGCATGCAAATGTGCATGGATTGTGACGTAGAGATGCCGGATTTCAGTTTGTGGGACAGAGTTCCATGCCATTTGCTCTTGGTCGGTCAATACAGGGACGGTTAACGCTGGTTGTGGATGACGTTGGAGTTATCGCCCCGTGATGTCCCATATGTGGTCGGTTGGAGACAGATCTGGTGATCGAGCAGGTCGACACTCTGTAGAGCATGTTGGGTTACAACAGCAGTACGTGGACGAGTGTTGTCCTGTTGGAAAAGGCTCCCTGGACTGCTGTTCATGAATGACAGCACAACAGGCCGAATCACAAGACTGACGTACTAATTTGCAGTAAGGATTCTCCTGCTCCGCAGATCATAGCTCCAGCTGCAGGTCCAGTGTGTCTAGCATTCAGACAGGTTGGTTACAGGCCCTCCACCAGCCTACTTCTAATCAACACACGGTCATCACTGGCACCGAGGCAGACCCAGCTTCATCAGAAAACACAACAGACCTCCACCCTGCCTTACAATGAGCTCTCTCTTGACACCACTGAAGTCGCAAATGGTGCTGGTTTGTGGTCAGTGCAATGTACGCTGCCGGGCGTCTGGTTCGGAGCTGTCCTTGAAGTAACAGATTTGTAACAGGCGTTGTGTCACTGTGGTGCCAACTGCTTCAAATTGCTGCTGCAGATGCAGTACGATGCACCAGAGCCATACATCTAACACTTTACTTTTCCCTCTCGGTAGTGCCACGTGGCCGTCCGGTGGTGTGCTTGTGACCGAACATCTCGTGAGCAATGCTGCCAGGACTCATGTACAGTGGCTACATACCTGCCAAGCCTTTCTGCAGTATCGCAGAAGGAGTGTCCAGGTTCGTACGACGTCGTTCAAACCCAATGAGGTCTTGATAATGGCGTACTTGTCGCCTTGAAGGCACCTGCATGAACTCACCACGCCCAGTCTCAAAAATACCTAACACTCATGACCGTTACTGCCTGTATTTAAAGCAAACCTGATTTGCGTCCTAATAGTTGTGCTACTAGCGCAACTATTATGCGACTGACGTGAAATTTTAATAGACATCACCTTTCAGATTCATAAACACCCCTGCCAACCTTCGTTTATGTCGTACAACTCCTTCCTGGCGTTGTGACTTTTCCCTTGGTGTAGCGAGAAAAAAAAACTATGAAAGTGGCGGAAACTGCTCATGGAGACCAGTAGAGCGCATTCCTTTCTACAGTTCTAAAATCATTCACTAAAATGAAATACCGACGAAAAAACGTCATGTTTTCTATGTACACTATCCTCTAGGTACGACGCGTTTCCCTACACATGGAATACCTAAATCTGGGTTGTCGCATAAGATGTAAACCCTACACTTCGCTTCCGACGTTTGCGCCGAAGGCTGTAGTGGCAGTGGCGAGTAATATTGTTTTCACATTACCGCAGCACGCATCTGCTTATAAACGATTGAAAAGCTGCGGGCGCATCGTATAATTCGAAGCGTGGGGCACACGATAATTAACATCATCCGCAGACGTCTGTGCAATCTATGTGCGTGACCTCCCAACATCTAGTTATCCTCTCTCTCTCTCTCTCTCTCTCTCTTTCTTTCTCTCTCTCTCCATTTTCCCCACGTTGACATCCAAGCTCGCGCAAGCAAGCAGTGTGAATAAGCGGCGCACAAGCTTTCAGGGAGAAATGTATAGGTTGATAAATACATAGATAGAGGGAGGGACGGAGGGGGAGGAAGAGAGAAAGGGAACTGGCAAAAGTGCAGCACTAGTGTGAGCGACGTAGAAAATTTATGCAGTGTTGCAGAAACTACATTAATGAAATCGACATTTCTAGTTTTGTCCGTGCACGGGGAACTGACGTAACCAGATTTGATTAAATATTCCTGGCGCTCTACATGTCCCATCACTACTGCGGATGTGTTGCAACTTCAAACGTAAGTGTAATGTTATTTACAGGTGTGTCACACGACCGCTTGAGGTAATTACGCTGCACAACGTAGGTCTGTGATCTGCTGATGACTCATACGGATCGATGCTCCACTACGACACCATTTCTGACGACCTACATTTTATTAGCGATTCGCAGAGCGCATCTCGCATAAATTACTATTGTAATGCTGTTTGTGGAACGAAGGAACTGCAATTAATTGCAGTGCTCAACCTGCTGAAAATTTTCGAGAATGTAGCAAACACGTTACCAAGAGAAACTCGTATTGGCACCAGATATTCAGTAAATAAAAAAGTGAAAGATAATAAATTTAAAAGTTTTGCCATTGTCATCATTCCACAGAAACGATCAAATTAGCGTTGGGCTATTTTTATAGTAGGATTATATTTCTAATAATCAGCCGACACTGCTCGTGAATCAGTGCTTTGCACAGTGAAGTACGTAGCTCACAAGAGAACTACAAAATTTTTGAGTAGATCAAGAGTCATTTTTCCATCAAATGAAGCACGGTACTTTGCACAGCAAGGAAGGGATATGCGTTTCGCTCTAACATGTGATCGCGGAAAGCAGTCTCAGTGCATCTGTGACTTCAGGTAGAGACCCTGCCGAAAATCGCAAAATGAATTGAAGGACGTGCGGAGGAGGGGGTGGGAGTTGAATCGACCGATTTCAAATGTCCCGATGTGGGTTTGCTCAAACAAAAACAGAACTATTAATAAAATTCATGGTGAACTCACAAAACTAAGGCTTCGATGGCTGACGCAGAGAGGTTTTCAAAATATCATTTGAGTCCTGTATTACCCAGGTGCATTAATTATGTGAATTTAAGCCACCAGACAATGGATATAGTTGCTCATCCATCCACAAGACTTCAAAGACGAATTTCGAATTTTTTGATTTGTACTGGGAATTGGAAATTTTTGACGTCTCTCTAAATCAATCGGCCAGCTTTGTTCATCACTGTACATTTGATAACACAAAAGGTGGATGTGGCGGAAATTTGAATTGTCCGTCATGTTACAAGGGGCCATTCACGTTATACTAGGTACAGTTCTGATCATAAAAGTAAGGGACATTTGTAATTGATGGATATTCGTCTTATTGAGACTTAGCACGAAGCACGAACCCCCTAAAACCACGAAAGAAAATATTCTCTGTGTCATTCCTTGCAATTCAGACGTGGAAAAAACACCTAAAGTCGTACTGTGGAGTCAAGTATGATATAGCAGTAAGCAGTACGTGAATATCGCAGCACTTAATATAATGACTTCGTAGTTCGGTAGCGTAGTCGACAGACTACTAAAAATTCCACGTCCACAAGCCTTCCATTTCAATGACAAGCTACATTCTGAAAGGGAGGAACTGTATGAGATCTCATTTTCTGCCCCCTCCCAAGCAGGTAGCACGACGTTCCTGTGATTGCGGTATCTTGGTTCGAGGTCAGGCCGGTTTTCTCGCATGGTCCGTTTTGTCTTCGTCCATAGGTTCTCAGCGGTACCGAGGCTTGATGGAGAAAGAGGCCAGTCCAGAAGAAGTCTCTTTCTGTTCTCCAAATCACTCCTGCACCATACCTGACTTGTGGATTGGATACTAATGTTGGTGCAAACAATTAATCCCTCAGGGTATAGGCGTCGCACTAATGGCTTCATAATATAACCCAGAGCAAAAACACATTTAGCAGCATCAAGATGGCCTCCTATCTTCCGCGCATCACGAGTCCAGCCCTGAAATGCCCCAGACACACACAGCCACTGCGAGATGACTCGCTGATATATTTGGGGGTCCGAACGGACGTCATGCTGCCTATTTCCTTGTAATGGACCATCATTGACTGCGGAAAATACTGATTTGTCGGGAAACGTTTCGTTCCGCTAGCAATGGAAGCCAATTTCCTCATCAAGCTTTGCTCGGTTCTCTCGCTGATCATCATGGAGGATCCCTCTGATGGCCGAAAGTTTGCTTTGTAGTCCACCTTCTCTAAGCAGGCACCGAACAATTTCAACCGAGCGGATGTTCCACTGCACCTCATTTAAAAAAAAAGATTTTGCAGTGATGAACATCCAAATTAATTATCCTGCACTGGTGTTATTACTCACCAACGTCCAGTCCCCTCAAGTCTCCTAGACTGCGTTCACGATCAGTGCCACAGCTTCCGACGCTGCCAACTTCCCTTCCGCCACAAGAGCAATGACACGGCCATAATGTTCTGATGACGGTGGGGTGCAGCTCCTGAATAAAGTGACTGGACTCAAAGCGAGGTGATGCGAGTATCTGAACAGAAATCGTGTGCTCTCGTTGGATACTATAGAACGAATGACGTGATGATAGTGGTAACTAGCCACACAAGCCTGTCAGTTAATGCAGCAGACTGCTGCCAATGATAAACGTCGAGGGCGATAAACTACTGCAGAATGATGTTCCCCTCTGTATGATATGATCCCACAAGGAAGTTAAGCCGTGTCCATGTGTCAATACGGGGTTTATGTCACTAAATCGTAAATTTGTTTCTCTTTTTTTATTTTATTTTAATTTTTTTCAAATCGAGATTAACGGTCATCAAGTTTGAGAACTTGATTACTGCCAACTGGAGAGCTATCACAGACTTTTTTTTTTTTTTAACTGACGATGATGTCGTGCGCTGGAATCCCCACGCTGACATTTTATTTTTATTTTACGTGTAGATAATTAAACTTAGCCGGCCAAAGAGCCGCTTTTGCGACTGGGAGCTGGACTGAATCCGCTTCGCGGGTTAACGACGAGGGCCGGTGAGCCGGCCAGCCTGGATCTGGTTTTTAGGCGGTTTTTCGCATCCCACTAGGTGAATACCTGTGTGGTACCCAACTACCTCTTCAATTAAACCATCCGCAAACGCTTAGAAAACGACTGCACTGTTTCACACGGATTACATTACATGCAGGTAGTTGGAGTACCCCACCTTCGGGGGTGGGAGCGAGGCTGTGGATGGGGGGAGGGTAGGAGTGGAAGTAACATGGTAGCAGCCTGAAAGGCATCTGGCCATTCTTTAAAATTAACTATTTCATGTTCAATAGTAACCATTCCGATCCAACATAGATGTGTGAGAAAGGCAAATATAAAAGAAGATAATTAAACCAATTTTATACTTTAGGTTAAGTAGGGTGTAAGTTTAGGAACTGATGAATTTAGCAGTTAAGTCCCATAAGATATTACACACACACACACACACACACACACACACACACACACACATTAAATCTATTTAATAAAAGTGAAAATTAAGTTTTCTTTGTGTGTTAGGCAAAAGAAATGTGTGTGATTCATCATATCTTCAAATCATTGACACTTAGAGCAGAAGATTAGTGTGTTTTGTATGCCTTTATGACATTTGAAACTTTTAAACTTAAACTTAGTACATGGAAACAGTGTGTATCGAAACCTCTGGCTGGTAATGTAAAAGGAAGAACTTTTAAATGACTGATGTCTTGCTTTTGAACACAAACGTAACTGTGCAAATTACTTTTGATGTGTGTGATATCAGTTAACCTAAACTGCAGCTGTATATCTGTAAATGAGAATGAATATAAAGAATGGTTATCAATAATGCTCAGAATGACTTTCTCATCAAACGATCACACACAAAGGATAACTTTCACGTATTCATAAACGACCCAGTTGTAAAACGCGTTCACTGAATTTATAAGAAATTTTGGAGATGGATATTGTTCATAATTTCGTCTCTATAGGTTCATTTATGCTCTGCAATACGTTCTAAGCTTGCAGCGGATATCTCGACTCTACTCTGTCTGCACAGTGCAAGAATGTGAAGTGCTTGACTGCATGTACCTGAAATAAATCACTGCGCGCAAAACTGCTTTGTTTTATTTTCGTAAATCAAACATTTTTTTAAAAAAAAGGTTCACTATTCAGCTACACTCCTGGAAATGGAAAAAAGAACACATTGACACCGGTGTGTCAGACCCACCATACTTGTTCCGGACACTGCGAGAGGGCTGTACAAGCAATGATCACACGCACGGCACAGCGGACACACCAGGAACCGCGGTGTTGGCCGTCGAATGGCGCTAGCTGCGCAGCATTTGTGCCCCGCCGCTGTCAGTGTCAGCCAGTTTGCCGTGGCATACGGAGCTCCATCGCAGTCTTTAACACTGGTAGCATGCCGCGACAGCGTGGACGTGAACCGTATGTGCAGTTGACGGACTTTGAGCGAGGGCGTATAGTGGGCATGCGGGAGGCCGGGTGGACGTACCGCCGAATTGCTCAACACGTGGGGCGTGAGGTCTCCACAGTACATCGATGTTGTCACCAGTGGTCGGCGGAAGGTGCACGTGCCCGTCGACCTGGGACCGGACCGCAGCGACGCACGGATGCACGCCAAGACCGTAGGATCCTACTCAGTGCCGTAGGGGACCGCACCGCCACTTCCCAACAAATTAGGGACACTGTTGCTCCTGGGGTATCGGCGAGGACCATTCGCAACCGTCTCCATGAAGCTGGGCTACGGTCCCGCACACCGTTAGGCCGTCTTCCGCTCACGCCCCAACATCGTGCAGCCCGCCTCCAGTGGTGTCGCGACAGGCGTGAATGGAGGGACGAATGGAGACGTGTCGTCTTCAGCGATGAGAGTCGCTTCTGCCTTGGTGCCAATGATGGTCGTATGCGTGTTTGGCGCCGTGCAGGTGAGCGCCACAATCAGGACTGCATACGACCGAGGCACACAGGGCCAACACCCGGCATCATGGTGTGGGGAGCGATCTCCTACACTGGCCGTACACCACTGGTGATCGTCGAGGGGACACTGAATAGTGCACGGTACATCCAAACCGTCATCGAACCCATCGTTCTACCATTCCTAGACCGGCAAGGGAACTTGCTGTTCCAACGGGACAATGCACGTCCGCATGTATCCCGTGCCACCCAACGTGCTCTAGGTGTAAGTCAACTACCCTGGCCAGCATGATCTCCGGATCTGTCCCCCATTGAGCATGTTTGGGACTGGATGAAGCGTCGTCTCACGCGGTCTGCACGTCCAGCACGAACGCTGGTCCAACTGAGGCGCCAGGTGGAAATGGCATGGCAAGCCGTTCCACAGGACTACATCCAGCATCTCTACGATCGTCTCCATGGGAGAATAGCAGCCTGCATTGCTGCGAAAGGTGGATATACACTGTACTAGTGCCGACATTGTGCATGCTCTGTTGCCTGTGTCTATGTGGCTGTGGTTCTGTCAGTGTGATCATGTGATGTATCTGACCCCAGGAATGTGTCAATAAAGTTTCCCCTTCCTGGGACAATGAATTCACGGTGTTCTTATTTCAATTTCCAGGAGTGTATATTGCAAGACATCACGTTGTATGTTTTTCCAAATCTATGTTTCACTTAGTAGTGGTGAACAGCGCTATGAAATATTTATGAATGATAAAAGGGAAGTATTCTGTAATTATAATGAATCCTTTTAATGGCACAGAAATGATTCTTACTAATATAGTCCTTCCTTAGAATTGTCACACAACATAAAATTTATTTTTGTACACGGTATTTAAATTACCTAAGATTCATACATTGCTTTTCTTAATGAAATACTTTAACTAACAGTGGAGGGAGGAAGGTAATTAGATTACTGAACACATGAGTTATAATTAAACGTGGAATCAAGATGTAGATGTTGTTAGACACAATGAAATATTTTCACTGCAATAATTACTCGGCTAACGCTTGAGACAAAATAAACTCAATGGAAATAATCTTTTTCCCATATAAGCCGCGTCCCTGTAAAATACTCTTCAGTCATCTTCTATCCCCAATTACACATCGGAAAGCACCTCAGTTCTCCGAGCGGTACGTCCGCCACTTAAGATCCTCAGTCTGCCAAGACACGACAGTCTCCATCTCTGGCCGACAGTTGTTCCCTACTCCTTCACTTGCTCGAGCTCTACTCAGTAATAACCTCTCGTAGCTAAAGAATACATATCACTCATGTGTTCAGTTACGCAAAGATGCTTATGGTGGTAAAACTTTGAAATCAGCTGTCAAATATACTAAACAAACTGTCATTTCTCGTGATATGCACATCTTTCACGACCATTTCTCCTTATAAGTGCACCTTTCGCGTTCCCTGAACCCTTCTATAAGAGTCACTTCATTAGAAAACCTAGGTCCGTACTGCTGCAGTTGTGTATACTGAACAACCAATATTTTTTAATAATTTTTGTCCTTAGGTTTGACTGTTGTGAATTCTTTCATCATTCACCGTAGTGACTCTCGTGGACTTACAGTCTGAGAATTAGCACATTTACTGTGGAAAACGAACTGTGCGTCATCATAACAGAGTGGTATGTGTCTCTTTCCTCCTGGAGGGGGAAAAACTGTTGCTACTCGTATTTAACATGAATTCGAACGGAGTGACCACTCAGCTTTGGTGACGGCCATCAAATGCTTCCCTGTTAATGACCTAACTTACACAGTGCGTAACTGGAGCTAACAACAGGAAGTTTTATTTGCAGAATCTTTTTCGTCTTTTTAGAATGGATACAGAAGATAGACAGAAACCTTTGTGCGTAACATTTTAAGCACTCATTTCCTGTGTCCTGAACGTAAACGGAAAATGTTATTTTGCATTTCATTAGCGTCACTGACGCACCGGACTTTGACTCTGCCTAAAACTTAGCGCCACTACTAGTTATTTTGTCAAGAGCACACGCTTAATTTAGAAAGAATACCTGCTGGAGACGAGCGTAAGAGGTATCTTTAGCCCTACAAGAAATTCTAGTTTCCCGTGTGCAGAAGTTAACACTTGCCTTTTTGCTGAAGTTCGACTTTGTGCACAGCTTCTACTAGATGTTTTCTACCTTACACTTCTTTACTACTTCCTGACAGCAAGATTCTTGTTATTTCTTCATCATTGCTTTCATTGAGGTACAACATATCGGTCAAACGATCCAAGCCCAGAAATGCATTTACACATTTGAGCCACAAATGTATGTATACAGTTGTATGCATCCTCAAGCGGGATGTTCAGTCGCCTTACGCAAGTCTTTCAATCTGACGCCACTTCGGCAACTTGCATGCCTATAAACCCCCCCCCCCCCCTCCCAGAAATTCTGCCTGGGAAAGGGAACTTACAGTTAGACATGGAAACCGAACCACTTGTCGTTCCTGGCATGTATACGATTCATTGAGAGGTAAAGGCTATAGTAAATACAAACGAAAATTTCAAGGTCTGACCAGGATCTGATCCCCCAATCTTCAGGTTTCCATGTACGTGTTTTATCTTCACTATACATCGGTGCCCTTCCCAGTAGTGTCACTCATGAGGAAAAGTTCTCTTTTCCAATGAAACTACGTTATAGTCACTGAGAAAACAATAGTACCGTTCACAGAGAAAGAAAATGAAACATTTAGGATTTTTACAATTTCTCACTGTGCAGTAATCTGACATAGAACACAAAGAAAACAAATGCCATGAACTTCAGTAGAAGTAGGGAAAATAACAATTTAAATTAAATGGAGATAGCATCTGTATACCATCTGTTACAACTCAAAATTTCTAGTAATGAATATTGACCCTCAGTTCAAGATTGTGAACACACAAGGACACTTGCAAACAGAATGTCATCAGCATAGTATGAGATTAGATTCATCTCATCAATGTGTAACAGCCAGTTTCTTTTAGTTATATAGTATTCATATTTACACTCAGTTCTCAGCTACGGAATTCGTTTCTGGGGAACAAATGCCCAAAATATGAACATAGTTTCTAAACTACAGAAGAAGCCCATTAGAATAACAACCAAATATAGTAGTCGTCCTCATTACAAAGATCTGTTCAAAACATAGGGGATTATAACAACGGCATATCAGCAAATTTACCAGTCAATTATGCATACCAAAAATAACAGCTAATTATGGTACAAATAACTCTGGTCATGGCCATGGAATAAGACCTAGACTGATCTTACACTTACCAAGAAAGAATAAACGCAAAGTAAAAACAGCACAATAAAATTGCGCACTAAATTGACAAGGAGATCAAAGACGTTGCCAATACGAACATGTTTGAAAAGCAGTTTACAAGTGTCTGTTAGGCAATAAACTCTATACAGCGAAGGATTACTTAGACAGTGCAGAGGAGGTGTTTGATAAAAAATGTACTACAGCTAAAGTATAATAATAACGAAAATTGAACATCTAACATTTGAAATAATATTTTCATACTTTATTTCCTTCTCTCATCTTTTTTTCCTGAAAAACATTACTCTCGAAGCTATGCAGTGTATAAAGTTAACAACTTATCCTTTTCTGAGTTCAACATCTCACTCATTACGGAGGGATGCTAAGTCGGTTTTACAGGCCAGCAAATGGGAAGTTGTGGTACATAAAATGGAAACCAAACATAGTCGCTATGGACGCTGGTAATTGGTGTAGTGTTATATTATGAAACTATGAGCGTATTGTGCGTGCAGTGACTGGAAGTGAGAAATGAGTTAACATTGTAGCACTAGCTTTTATATTATTAAAAAAGTTCCTTGCAAAACGGTGTTGTATGCTAGAGACAAACTGAATGAGGTAGCATTCGTAATGGTGGAGGCTCCAGTCTTCATGTGACCATCATGATTTAGGTGTCCGTGATTTCTCCTAAATTACTTCCGGTGGTTTCTACTAGTAGTTTAAGGCTACAGCCGACTACCTGTCCATCCTTGTCAGAGTAGACTTTTAAGTACGTAAATGCATCTAATATGAATTGTGTTGTTTCTGTTCTTAAATTTTAGTACTACTACATGCCCAATATGATTGTAAAAGTAATTTACAGACGAATAAAGTTACTACTACTAAAATTTTTATACTACTACATGCCTAATAACATTGAAAAAGTAATTTACAGACGAATAAAGCTGCTACCACTACTACTACTGCCACTACTGCTGCTGCTGCTAGTGTTACTATCACTACACAACCAAGAACGACTTTGGATACAAATAGTACAGCATACAGATAATTATCTCGCGAAATTAACGTGTATGTCCTTAACATAATATTTAACATCAATATCTAATTTGTTATCTCTACAACAACAATTATATTGTCATGAAGAAAAATCTGGTTGACCAAATCATACTCATTTAAAGAAGAGAGGCATTCCATTAGAATTACAGTCACCATCAGTAGATGAAAAATCTAACTGTTCATAATAAACAAAAATCTTATAGCTTTTGAATAGCTATGAAAACTTCTATATTCGGTAACCAGATTCTTAGAAAAGTATTTTCTCTTTTTAGTCGTACATTTCAATTTAAACTTCGAAACATTCTTTTGGTAATCGTTTTCATTGTAAAATACTATTTCACAAAACCTTGAAACAGCAGAATATTCTTTTATGAACTTAGCGCTTTCTTTTATAAGGAGTATTTATTACCTCTAAAGTTAAAGAACACTGGAAAAGAAACCGCGAGAAAGCACAAATGTGAGACCTAGTTACTTACTTTGTGAATATTCAATACATAGACCACATACATTCGTGCATACCTTACCAAATGCTGGATAAGAGCAGATTAACAATGCAGAGACACTAAAATTTCCAGCTAAGTTACTTACGTATCCGCCTAACAAGGTGCTGTATTTCTCCATGTAAAACATTTATGAGCGTCCATGATTAACACATAGATCCTCTATAATTAGAAATCTGACACACCTTAATCATGTAATTATTTATCATATTTGTATTTATAATCCAGTCTTCGTTAATCTTGTCTCAAATCTATTTACTCCAGTAATTATCTTTGGTCTGCACACAAAATAGAAATATCTATGCAGTTAACATAGTGTACAACATATGTCGCCAGCATCAAACTGGAATCTCTGCAACTTAAGTATAATGCTGATTGTTAACTAATATTTACTATCAAAAACAGTCTTGATCACAAATTATTTTGGCGGTAAAATTATTTTGGTGGTACATCACTACTAGTGATTTACCACCAAAAGGAGGTTCTTGCTCATTGGTCTGAAGATGACCGCAGTTGTGGTCGAAACGGGTCACTGCAATAAATAATTTGTGATCAAGACTGTTTTTGATAGTAAATATTAGTAATAGCATTGATCACTGTTTGCTCCCACAATGTGTTCAAAAGTAGCTGATTGTTAACATGTTGTACTAACAAGGGAACCTCCCCATCGCACCCCCCTCAGATTTAGTTATAAGTTGGCAAAGTGGATAGGCCTTGAAAAACTGAACACAGATCAATCGAGAAAACAGGAAGAAGTTGTGTGGAACCATGAAAAAAATTAGTAAAATATACAAACTGAGCAGTCCATGTGTAACAAATGCAACATCAAGGAACATGTGAGCTCAGAAGTGCCGTGGTCCCATGGTTGGCGTGAGTAGCTGCGGAGCGAGAGGTCCTTGGTTCAAGTCTTCCCTCGACTGAAAATTTTATTTTCTTTATTTTCGCAAAGTTATGATCTGTCCGTTCGTTCATTGACGTCTCTGTTCACTGCAATAAGTTTAATGTCTGTGTTTTGCGACCGCATTGCAAAACCGTGCGATTAGTGGACGAAAGGACGTGCCTCTCCAATGGGAACCGAAAACATTTGATCGCAAGAGCATAGGTCAACCGATTCCTCCACGGGAAAACACGTCTGATATATTCTATACGACACTGGTGACGGAATGTGCGAATATGTTGTCGACCCACCTAACTTGAACACTTAGCGAATGGGTAAAAAGATTCTTCTACCTTGCCCGATTTAGGTTTTCTTGTGGATGTGATAATCACTCCCAAAAAAGTGATGAAACATAAGAGTTTGTCACATAAACTAAAAATAAAAAAATTAAACTTTTCACTCGAGGGAAGACTTGAAGATAGGACCTCTCGTTCCGTAGCTGCTCTCGCTAACCACGGGACCACGGCGCTCCTTGACTCCCAGTCCCCTTGATGTTACCTATCTTCGCATGGACTACTCAGTTTGTATATTTTGCTTATTTTTTTCATAGTTCCACACAACTTCTTCCTGTTTTCTCAATTGATCTGTGTTCAATTTTTCAAGGCCTATCCACTGTGCCAACTTATAACTAAATCTGAGGGGGTTGCGATGGGGAGGTTCCCTTATAAGTACAAAACTCAAATACTACATTTAAACACCATTTACAAGAAATAGTAACAATGAAAAACTGTTGCAGGTAAGGACACAAATCGAAATTTGGCCAAGAAGGAAAAGCTTCTCTCCGTAGGTAAGTACGACAAAGAACCTATTTATAGTTTTCACGCTACTAAGAAGCGGTTGATATGTTACAAAATATCGTGATAAAATGCAATAAGGAATTAATATTGCAAGGTTAATTTATGAACATTTCTGAGACGAGTGCTGTTTAAATTCGGTAGTGGAAGTGCGCTACCAGACCATTTATTGAATGTGTACACATGTTCACCTATGAGTAGGATTTATACTCGAAAATGACAGTCTGGGTCATCATGTTCGCATGACGACGATCTCCAAAGCATTATGCTTATTCTGAAATATGGTCAAAAGGGAATTGAAGTATTTGTACATAAATAGAGGATGAGTATGAGCAATTAATACACAGCTTGACAAAAATAGTGAAACAGCCAGAAGGGGAGGAGGAAACGAAATAAAACTTCACGGGCTGAGAGTATATGTGATGTTATTTCGATGATTGTTAAATCGAGACAAATTTGCAAAGAACTTGGTAATACGCGTCCACTTGTCAATACGACGATGCAACCCCTCTGGCCTGGATGAATGCAGTGAGTCGGTTGGGAACGGTATCATAAAGCCGTTGTATCTCATCTTCAGTCCTGCTGACCCACGACTAGTGTAACTGATATCCTGGATTCCGGCAGTGGGATAGAGTTGACGCCCAAGTTGGTCCCAGACCTGTTCTATCGGGGACAAATATGGGAATACTGCTTGCCGTGAAAGTACCTCTACATCACGCCTATAGTTCATAGAGACACGTGCCCTGAGTGGACGAGCATTGTCCTGTTGAAAAATGGCACCACGATACAGTCGCATGTGGGGTAACATGTGACGTTGTGGGATGTCATTGGCGTTCCATTGTACCATCGGAGTTCCCTTAATCACTAACAGCCATAATCTAACTTCATACTCGATGACCCCCCCCCCTCGCCATATTATGACGCCATTAATGACACCGCTGTGCCTATCCTAGACAGTGGAAGAATAGGACCTCCCCACAGACCGCCAACATACTCGCCGACCATTCATCAGCAGCCGTTTGTGTTGTGGTGTCAAAAGAAGCCTACGGATCGAACGATAATTCTGTAGTCTGCCTGTTGCTAAACTCCAACCAATGGCACGAGATAACACAAAATGTTCAGGGTGTCCGTTGTTGGATGGCAGACGTAGACGTGAAGGGATTATGATGCGCTTGTGTACTATTCGGCGATCCTCCCTAGTGATGGTTGGACATGGTCGAACGGATGCTTGACGTTGAGTATGCATGTCCTCACGGTCCCATGAATTCCAACATCGGACCATTATCACATCCGAATGCCCCACAAACCTGGATATTGCATGATTACTTCTTTCTCACCAATGCCCTTTTTCCCAGCAGGTAGCCGTGACAAAGCGTCAGCTGTGCAGTTTTCGGTTCCTTTTATATATCTTATGCTATAGTTGAATAGCTGAAAAAACATTGCCCAGCGCATAAGACATTCGTTTAGCAACCTACTATCCTGCAGAAAACTAAGAGCTTCACGATCGGTTAGCACGGTCACCTTGCGACACTCGAGGTACAGTCGGAGCTTTTTGAATGCATGCACAACAGGGAATAACTCTTTTTCAGAAATGTTATAACACACTCATGTTTATTTAACGTACGACTGCCAAAAGCTACATTCCTGTGTTCTATTTGTCCCCCAACCAACTTTTCCCGGAACACCACACAATCGATGCCATAAGCTGAACTGTCCGTGTCTAGACGGAACGGAGCGACATGTCGGGATGTATAACATATTACTACTGCAGCCATGTCGAATTCTTCTTTAATACACTGAGGCGCCAAAGAAACTGGTTTACGCATGCGTTTTCAAATAGAGAGATATATAAACAGGCAGAATACGGCGCTGTGGTCGGAAACGCCTGTATAAGACAAAAACTGTCTGGCGCAGTTGTTAGACCGGTTACTTCTGATACAATGACAGGTTATCAAGATTTTAGTGAGTTTGAATGTGGTGTTACTATCGGCACACGAACGATGGGACACAGCATCTCCGAGGTAGCTATAAAGTGGGGAATTTCCCGTACGACCATTTGACGAGTGCACTGTGAATATCAGGAATCCGGTAAAACATAAGAAATCTGACATCGTTGCAGCCGGAAAAATATTCTGCAAGAACAGGACCAACGACGACTGAAGAGAATCGTTCAACGTGACAGAAATGCAACCCTTCCGCAAACTGCTGTAGATTTCAATGCTGGGCCATCAACAAGTGTCTTAGTGCGAACCATTCAACGGAACGTCACCAGTATGGGCTATCAGAGCCGAAGACCCACTCATACTGATGACTGCACGACACAAAGCTTTACGCATCGCCTGGGCCGGTCAACACCGACATTATACTGCTGATGACTGGAAACGTATTGCTTGGTCGGACGAGTCTCCTTTCAAATTGTGTCGAGCGGATGGACGTGTACGGGTAATGAGACAACCTCATGAATCCATGGATCCTGCATGTCAACAGGGGACTGTTCAAGCTGATGGAGACTCTGTAATAATGTGGGGAGTGTGCAGTTGTAGTCATATGAAATCCCTGATACGTCTAGATACGACTATGACAGGGGACACGTACGTAATCATTCTATCTGATCACCTGCATCCATTCATGTCCATTGTACATTCTGACGGACTTGGGCAATTCCAGCAGCACAATACGACACCCCACACTCCAGAATTGCTACGGAGTGGCTCCAGGAACACTCTTCTGAGTTTACATGCTTCCGCTGGCCACCAGACTCCCCAGATATGAACATTATTGTGTATGTCTGGAATGCCTTGTAACGTGCTGTTCGGAAGAGTTCTCCACCCGATCGCACTCTTATGGATTTGCGGACAGTCTTGGAAGATTCATGGTGTCAGTTCCCTCCAGCAATACTTGAGACATTATTCGATTCAATGCCCTGTCGTGTTGCGGCACTTCTGAGTGCTCGCTCGATATTAGACATGTGTACCAGTTTCTTTGGCTCTTCAGCGTAGTTTGCATAGTTTTGGCGTATTCATCTCCCCATTACCTAGGTAATCATATCTAGGCTAGATATGATTTTAGTTATTTTGTCGTAGTTGTCCTCTTGTGCTCTCAAATTACTTTAAGTTCCTCACTGCTTGGCAAAATGCCTCGAATGAGAACTTATGACCTAAAAACTTTGAGAGTTTTAAGGTCATTCCTCCCTTTACTAAGGCCAAGATCTGTTCCTCCAACTCGCACTGTTCGCAACGAGATTCATAGGCAATCAAGAATGTCATCTGCATAGACGACAAGTTTGCTCATTCATCGATCTCCCAATATGTGACTTAGCGCTCTCACGAAAACCGCAGTACCTACTGTTAATCCAAATGACACCACTTTCGCCCTTCGAATAGGAAAGTCGAGTATCGCCTGCTCCGTTCAGCCAACTGAATTTACCAACAGTCAGAGGTCGAATCGACACTCCACATCAGTTTTACATTGCAAAAATTCTGTAAGAATTCTTCCATGTTGTCTGGCCCTTCTAGTTCTCTTACTACAACCTATACAATTTGCGAGCGTCTAAAATTATTCTAACCGACTTGTCCTTCTTTTTAACAATTAAAATTTGATTGCAGGAATCACTCTTACATTGTTCCACAATATCCCATTCTAAAATCTGCTTTAATCTAACCCGCAATTTCTCCTGATCAACAATAGGTATCACATATGACTTTGATCTAATAGGCACGTATGACCTCACCTTTACTGAATATTCAAAGTCCACAACCCTACCGGGCTTGTCCTAATACCGATTCAACAAATTACACAATTCCACCCGCTTTCGAAATATCATCGACTGCTTCAGTAATTTCTTTTATTCGGTCATACATATAATTACAATTATTCCAACCTTCAGCAACCAGTGTGTGAGCAATTCTTTGGTCTTCAGTTAACAAGTTTTTAAAATTTTACTTCTCTTTTCTTACCTTCTACTTAAAATTCGAGGTATTTCTCAACATAATTCAAAAATGTTTTATATTTTCACAGGAAGTCCGTACGCAGTACGACGTTTTTAACTTAACCATTCACTATAAAACATCTCATCCTAAAACAATATTCACTACACTTGAACTCATAATGCATTTCATATTTTGTGGGTTTGCTAAACCCACTGACTGCCTTCTTAATGTTATGAAAGTTGACTGGAAAAATTACAAATTTCTTATTCTTATTTCTAATTTAAATTGCTCTGATACGGCACATATACTACAAGCGGACTTTAAATATGCACTTATTTTTTCATTATCCACTTCTGTTCCTAATATAGGTCGCTCGTTGATGATTTCTACCTTGTCTAGACACTGCTCCCTCAAAAGATTGTTTTCAATATCCCTTCCTTTACCCTCCATATCTATTGTACACATTACAACATCAGACCAATCTTCAGTTTCATTATCACTATCTAACAATTCATTAAAGACTTCCTTCGCCAGAGTTTCATCTTTCCTCCCTTCAAGACCTTTTGCTACTTTAAATTTCTCCTTTGCCCACCAGTGAGATAGGAACGACTTTAATAAGTTTCCATACCATACCAATACCAATCATTTTAAGAGTAGTCACTTTCTTCGTTGCCGTTCCAAATCGTCTACTGGCCATAAACAGTCCTCAGCCTCCTTCATTTCATCGTCATCGTAAGCATCAAAGATACTGTTCCATTCCTCTCAATTAACGATATCAGTAACTGCAACATTTTCACAACTTAAAACTTCGTCTCTCTTAAACGAATCCCCACTTATTTCCCGCGGAACACTAGAAACTTTGTCGCAATTAACTCCAATAATATCCATCGATAACTCATAAGCTTCTTTACTTAAATTATCCATTACATCAGTGAATACATTATAGGTATCACCATCAACCTCAGCCGATATATTATAATTGCCCTACTCAATCATTCCACGTTACATTTCACAGTACACTCGACTGGCGCCAAACTAGGATCTATCTCTGTCTCCGTTACACTTTCTATACTCTCAGACGCCTCGTCCACTTTTTTGCTTTAACATAATGTAGCATCAAACTTTATACTCGACGTTCGACAACCCCTGATAATTCATGCTGTCCAGATCAGTAGCTTCAATCTTCGCAACTTCGGCAACTAAAACATGACCTTTACCTCCCTTTAACAATAAATCAACCATATCCAACGATACATAATAAAAAGCGTCACTAGCTGACGCGAACATTGCTATTCCTCCAACACAAATATCTTCACATACTTCTGTCGATACACCACAAAATTCATCTCCAGCAGACGATACTACAGCTTCTCTGCCTTCATCTACTTCCTCCGATACCAAGTAATGTACATTACTTGGGTCTACATTACTATAATTGTTGCTACTGCCTAGTGCTTCATCAGAATTCGTCATACATTCCACCTCCACCAAAATCAGTCCACCCAGCCTCTCTTCTGATCACAGAATTTTCCACCAAAGATACACTCATATTATTCATTTTCGATTCACAAAATAAATTTTTGAGCCCTTTATCATTATTAACCTTCTTTACACATTTACAATATTTCTTGTGCTCTATTGATGACCGCACTGCTTAAAATTATTCCCGATTTTATTTTTATTTCATATAATCTCCATCTCCAACACTTTTGTGGCTTATTTTCCGAATTGTCGACCCCATAGAATGTTTGAAACAACGTCTCCTCTTTAACGCTGGTTTATTAAGCTAGCTCTGGACCTGAGATTCGGTGCGTCTATTTTCCCGACCTCGTATTTGCCATTACATTTGATGAAGCTTCTGTTTCTCAATACGCCATTCCCTGTTTTGATTTCCATTGTGAAACTTCGCATGTTCATTTACCCTTTGAAAATTATTATTATGGTGATAACTATTTCTGTTATGAATAGTGTATGTATTAATATTATTACCATTCTAGTACTCATTTCCCTGCCTACTGTTCCCAATATATGGATTGAATTTCGACGTGTAGTCTAGTTTCACAATGAAATCTAAAAGAATTGGCGATGTAGATTCTTAATCTCCGTCAATACTCTTTACAGACGATTCATATTCGTCACCTTCGTCAGTTGCCGGCCATAAAAATTCCTCATCGACCAACCTCTGTGTTTAAAACTTGGTCTGTTTAGGAGGCTTCACTGGGCACGTGCGGTCTTTTGAGACTCCATTCCGCTTATACTTCTTGCACTGCATTACTTACTGATATCGGAAAGCTCACGGTCCCTGACAGCTCCCTTGTAGTTATGATGCAAGTGATCACTGTGCAAAAATACCATTGACTAACTACACTCCTGGAAATTGAAATAAGAACACCGTGAATTCATTGTCCCAGGAAGGGGAAACTTTATTGACACATTCCTGGGGTCAGATACATCACATGATCACACTGACAGAACCACAGGCACATACACACAGGCAACAGAGCATGCACAATGTCGGCACTAGTACAGTGTATATCCACCTTTCGCAGCAATGCAGGCTGCTATTCTCCCATGGAGACGATCGTAGAGATGCTGGATGTAGTCCTGTGGAACGGCTTGCCATACCATTTCCACCTGGCGCCTCAGTTGGACCAGCGTTCGTGCTGGACGTGCAGACCGCGTGAGACGACGCTTCATCCAGTCCCAAACATGCTCAATGGGGGACAGATCCGGAGATCTTGCTGGCCAGGGTAGTTGACTTACACCCTCTAGAGCACGTTGGGTGGCACGGGATACATGCGGACGTGCATTGTCCTGTTGGAACAGCAAGTTCCCTTGCCGGTCTAGGAATGGTAGAACGATGGGTTCGATGACGGTTTGGATGTACCGTGCACTATTCAGTGTCCCCTCGACGATCACCAGTGGTGTACGGCCAGTGTAGGAGATCGCTCCCCACATCATGATGCCGGGTGTTGGCCCTGTGTGCCTCGGTCGTATGCAGTCCTGATTGTGGCGCTCACCTGCACGGCGCCAAACACGCATACGACCATCATTGGCACCAAGGCAGAAGCGACTCTCATCGCTGAAGACGACACGTCTCCATTCGTCCCTCCGTTCACGCCTGTCGCGACACCACTGGAGGCGGGCTGCACGATGTTGGGGCGTGAGCGGAAGACGGCCTAACGGTGTGCGGGACCGTAGCCCAGCTTCATGGAGACGGTTGCGAATGGTCCTCGCCGATACCCCAGGAGCAACAGTGTCCCTAATTTGCTGGGAAGTGGCGGTGCGGTCCCCTACGGCACTGCGTAGGATCCTACGGTCTTGGCGTGCATCCGTGCGTCGCTGCGGTCCGGTCCCAGGTCGACGGGCACGTGCACCTTCCGCCGACCACTGGCGACAACATCGATGTACTGTGGAGACCTCACGCCCCACGTGTTGAGAAATTCGGCGGTACGTCCACCCGGCCTCCCGCATGCCCACTATACGCCCTCGCTCAAAGTCCGTCAACTGCACATGCGGTTCACGTCCACGCTGTCGCGGCATGCTACCAGTGTTAAAGACTGCGATGGAGCTCCGTATGCCACGGCAAACTGGCTGACACTGACGGCGGCGGTGCACAAATGCTGCGCAGCTAGCGCCATTCGACGGCCAACACCGCGGTTCCTGGTGTGTCCGCTGTGCCGTGCGTGTGATCATTGCTTGTACAGCCCTCTCGCAGTGTACGGAGCAAGTATGGTGGGTCTGACACACCGGTGTCAATGTGTTCTTTTTTCCATTTCCAGGAGTGTATTTCTTTAATTTATGATGATTTTAGTTAGGTATCAACGAAAATGAGCATTTGGGGTCTTCAAAGACCCCAGCTGGTTCAACTGACTCAATGTTGCCAGGAAATGGCTGAAGTTGGCAGAACATGCTAACATTGAATATTATTAATTTGTTGAGCTCCAGACAGCGTTGTTGATGTGCAGAAAACAGACGATGGCTGGCTGTATTAGGTAAGCTCAGTATTTGCTTTAAAATCATACAGTCCGTCATGTGTGAAAGTTCCTAAAAACAAAGAAATGTTTGTTTATTACGATGTGAGTAGGTCATAAATTATGAAAGTTGTAGGAATTGTAGGGAAAACTATTATCTGATATCTTAGATTAAAATATAATATAGGATAAAGTTTTTGTTTAGGGTTGATGAAGAACTTGTTTAGGCTGATGAGGCTGATGAGATCCTTCTTCTGTTGAGGGTTGATGCTGATGTCGATAACAAAAGTATTTTTGACCTAGGTAACGATGAACACTTGCCCTCAGATAGTGAAGAGGAGGAAGGCAGTCATGTAATGGATGAAGAAGAGGAAGATAATGACGATGAGGTCTTTCATAGTGATGGTTGTGTAATAGTGAGTAATGACAACACTAAGAAACATTATTTCGTGGAAAAAGTGGAATGGTTTGGTACAAAGAGCCTCGAACTAAGGGCCAAACTCCATCTCATAGTATAATTCCTGGTAAACTTGGTCCTAAAGCGGTGCCCCCTAGTTCAATGAAACAAGCCCTAAAGCCCCTAATTAGCCCAGACATAATATCTATCGTGGTAGGGAAGCCAACACAGGACTAAGTGTGTGTACAAGTGAAATAAATATTATTTTATCATAATAGTGTACCTAAGGTGTAGGGGAAGAATTAGTGGCCTACATTGGTTTGCTTATGTCTTCTGGAGCATAAAGATGAGGGAGGGAGGACTTGAGGAAAAGTGGAATGAGGAACTTGGTAGGGCTGTTTTTAGGGCAACAATGCTCCTGAAAAGGTTTCAAGCTGTCACATGTTTTCTTAGATCTGGCAATAAGGAAACAAGGACAGATTGCAGGAGTCCCGATAAATTAGCTGCATTTAGAGACATTTGGGAAATGTTCATTTCACGGTTTTCTTCTGTATTCAATCCAGGCTTTGATGTAACTGTAGATGAACAGCTTGTAGCATTTAGAGGGAAGTATCCATTTCGGCAATACATGAAAAGCAAGCCGCTGGGTGATTGCTTAATCATTGGCACCTCCATCACTTACGATGACCCTATGGGTTTACCACATATTAACGCTATAGGCACAAGTACTTAACTTGTCGGTCATGCTGGCTGTCTCTGCTGTAGTTGTGCTGCCAAAAGTGTAGATGCTGGCGATGCCGACGATCTCCAAGTCGCCACCGGTGGCCCGCGTTGTCGTGGTCGCAACTGACACTGAACTGCCGTCGAGGGCCCCACTGCAGACTACAACTCAGCACGCCCCTGCGCAGCCTTCTGCTTCGTTTTTGAAGTCCCACGGCTAACTTTCCCATACCTAACTTTTTCTTCCGATCCTCATGCCCACAACTGCTGCAAAATCGTATGCGTGGAGCCCCCACTCAAGCTACCTATCATGCAATAGATTTGGGACCTGTATCATAGAATATTAAGATGTTAGAACTACGGTTGTAATTCTAAACGGATTAAATTCATATCTCAGGCGAGGAAACACCAAATGGGACTGTACCTAACGGTTACTGCTGCTGAGTTGTTGCTCTTCTAAACAGCATCCCATAGAAACAAACCAGTTGCATCTTTGCCTGTGGTTACTCGTATGTTAGAAATCTAGGCAATGCACGACTCTGTTTAAGAAGAGTAGCTCAGTTTAATCACAAGGTTGGACTGAGCATGTCTTCTTTCGTCCTCCACACCTAATTCGCTGCAAATAATAGCCTTTAGCTGTGATTATAGGCAAGTAGTCTATACATTGGCCAGAATTGCGAGTTAATAAAAACACAGGAAGATAAAATAAAAGTTAAATGTATAATTGAATAATAGGGGCTCTATACCAACGTCTGTAATTGATGTAGTCGACAGAGAATTATGATGAAAACTGTTTATTCAAGAAAGGGCATCTCAAATAAACGGGAAGTAGTCGTATATTATTCATTTAAAATACAAGCAGAAAGTACCCAAATGCGGTAAAGTTACGTTGAGAGTGTTACGAGAAGGGCAGAAAAATTTCAAAATTAAATAGTTATCAAGAATACGCGAAAACTAAATCCATTTTTTCATCACAATATACGAAATATTCATCAGCTCAAAACAGTTCAGAGCTCAATACGATGATTCACAAATTGACACATGTGTTACAAAGAATAGTAACACATACTCCATCTATCTTCAGTTCCATAATTCAAGTGGGAAGGCTTACGAGTCCTACTCTCGAGCACATTGAGACCTTCCTAAAGATAAAGTCGCTTTAAAAGTTAGAGGATTGTAGCGCCTATTCACCGTTCCAGAATCAATCACCTATACAGTTGAATCATGCACGTTACCATAGGCAGGTCTGCCTTCTTCCAGCGCTCGACATAAAGTGGCCAGAATCGCTCCTTTGAGCTCTTCTCTGGAGAAGTTCCTGCCTTCACTTGACTCCCACAGTGTTTCTCTACTGTCTGCTTTTCCTTTGGCTGAAGGCACTTCCCACCAAAAACATATCGTATTTAAGTCCTACAGACATGATTTGATTCAACTTTACCACTTTCTCACACTGAACTAATATATTATAGCAATACTTAAACAAAAGAAAACTTATAAACATTTGGTCGCACGCAGACCATGCACAATGAATATAAATAAAGGTTTACACATTAATAAATAAGGCAGCATTCTTACACAAGTGACTTAAAACAAATTACAACAGACTTTCGTTAAATCTTGTTCAAACAATTATTTACGCCTACATGTCAGAAGAGTTCTTTGCCACTCTTTTACACAGATGTTATCAGATAACACAAGTGATTAGCCATTTCTTAAATCACCATGATTTTGTATTATCGATTGTAAGTTACTGGCAGGTTGGTTAGCTGTTCATTAAATAAATACGCTAGTATGACAAAATGCGAAGTATTTGTGTTATATTCATTTACTGTACAACTGTGGAGAATTCGATGTTCTGTCAAATATTTCTGTAATAAAAAAGATACAGAAAACGTCATAAGTCAATATTTAATACAGGTACATATAAGGGGCTTTCGGGAATGATAGCTATCATGCAATGCGGCTTTCGGGAATGATAGCTATCATGCAATGCTATCATCTGAGATATCGGCTGCTGAAATCGCATGTAGTGTTTAAAAGTTGTTTTGTGCAAATATTTAGTCACTGTAAGTTACTGAGTTTTGTTGTTTTAAAAATACTGAAATTATTGTTGTTTCATTGGATGTGCCTCATTTTTCTGGGATCACCAGTGTATTCAGTTTTGCATTAATATTTGATTGTAAATTATTGAAGATTCTCAAAGAGCTGTAAGAAACCATCTTTTCTCTGTAAGCAAATGTTTCGGATATTCTGCAGCATACAGCAACTACACTGAAGAGCCAAAGGAACTGGTACACCCGCCTAATATCTTGTAGGGCCACCGCGAGCATGCAGAAGTGCCACAACACGACTTGGCAAGGACTCGGATAATGTCTGAAGTAGTGCTGGAGGGAATTGACACCATACATCTTGCAGGGTTTTACATAAATTCGTAATAGTACAAGGGGGAAGAGATCTGAACAGCATGTTACAAGGCACCCCAGATATGCTCAAAAATATTTATGTCTGGGGAGTTTGGTGGCCAGCGGAAGTATTTAAACTCAGAAAAGTGTTCCTGGAGCCACTCTGCAGCAATTCTGGACGTGTGGGATGTCGCACTGTCCTGCTGGAATTGTCCAAGTCCGTCGGAATGCACAATGGACATGAATGGATGCACGTGATCAGACAGGATGCTCACTTACGTGTCACCAGTCAGAGTCGTATCTAGACTTATCAGGGGTCCCATATCACTCCAACTGCACAAGCGCACACCATTACAGTGTCTGCTCCAGCTTGAACAGCACCTGCTGATATGCAGGATCCATGGATTCATGAGGTTGTCTCCATACGCGTAACCATAGCGTCATCCACAATCAGGATTAAACATCCCTGTATTGATCGACCAAGTGCAACAGGCATGAGTCTTCATCCCACAAACTGACATCCGCCACCTGTAGAACGTAATGAATGAACGTTTGTATGCTTGTATTCAACATTCTGATGGTACACCAGTTATTAATGTAGCAGTATTTCACATTTGCAGTGGCTCACACTAACCTATGATCTTGCGATGTTAGTGAATTAAATATGTTA
Source organism: Schistocerca cancellata (assembly GCF_023864275.1). NCBI lineage: Eukaryota > Metazoa > Arthropoda > Insecta > Orthoptera > Acrididae > Schistocerca > Schistocerca cancellata. The sequence continues at coordinate 723,273,632 of NC_064626.1, read as the reverse complement.
TCCAAAAAAAATGTGTTTCCAAAACTTCATTACTCTACATTAATTATTTTTGGTGTTGCGATTTTTGCGTCAGTGTGTAATGTACTACGTGTTTTGTTTTTGTACTCTAAAATCATCATCTTCAACTGCTAAGGTATCCTGTTTATGGGAAATGTAGCGTGACGGCAAGACGTTGACATTTTCACTAAACATGCTGTTCCCAAAGGTCTTAAACGTTCTAGAACAAAAGTATTCCTGAAGATGGTACAGTCCTGCGAGAAGGCACAGCGCAAAGTCTAGAAGATGCAAAATACTATGGTGTTGAGATTTCCGGTACTATCTTGTTGACATGGACTGGCTGCGACCTTGACGGTGGGCCTAATATATGTATAGATTGAACAGCCAGCAGTGTGTTCGACGAGTGCCACTCCCGTCTTCGTACCTTTGCTCGATAGCATGGGAGGCATGCCGTATATGTATGCTTCGGTTACCTGCTTATCCACAAGTGCCGCTGCAACTGTTGCGTGTGGACTTCATCAAACTTCATGCCTGGCGAGGTGTGGCACGATGCCAGCAGGAGAACTTGCTAGAAGCAGCAATGGATTGATATGTTGCTCACGATAGGTGAAGGGAGATGAAGGCGGTCTAAGAACAAAAGGAAGTATTATGCTACTCACCAGCGCTCCCAGAGGACTAATGAAAGTAATCAAATGTACCATGACAGGCGTGAACTACGTTAACATTATTGGTTAACACCTGTATACCTACGTGGTTGACGTCTTCCTGGACGTCGGTGACTTTTAATAGCAGGGTACAGGTCCGTGTCACACGGCCATAATCGTATTACAGGGACTTGAGAAGCAGCATAGTGAACGCGCGATGATTTCTTGCACACTAAAACTGTCTGATATGAACCTGGTGGAATACATCTCCGACGTCATAAGACTGTTGCTGTATTGCGTTTAAAGGTGGGCCAACACCGTATTAAAGAGGTGATCATAATGTTTTAGCTCATCAGTGCTTTAGTACAGGGGTTGGACGAAAATATGGAAGAACTGCGAGAAATGCTTGAACACAAGTACAGACGCCAGTCAAGCCTAACGGATGCACTGTTGCATTTCACTGCGCACAGCAGCTGTGCGATATCCTCAATGCGTTGCGGGTGCCACTCTTTATCAGAACAGTGTTCTGTGTAGTTGTGAGAGCATTATGTAGGAGCTAAATGAATTCGAAAGTGGGCAAATTGTTGGTACTCGTGTGCTTACGTAACCAAGGTAGCTGAAGTGTTTGATGTTTCAGGAGACACTGTATCGAAGATTTATACAGCATATAGGAAAACCTAAGTGAGAGCACGGAAGAAAATGTGTCTCGAATGATCATGACAGACGGTTGTTGAAGAGGATTGCGACATAAAGTAAGAGGACGACTGCTGCAAAAGTCACTATAGAACTACGTAAACCCGGTCAGTATCAAAACAAAACGAAGGAACTCCATAAGCAGGGAATTTCAGGGCGAGCTGCAATTCCCGAATCACTCAACAGTGATGCAAATACCCATAATAGGAATGTGTGGTGCGGAGGCTATAAATGGATGAATGGAAGGAATCTAGCCTGGACACCAGAGTCCCCAGATTTCAATAATATTGAGCCCTTGCGGTCTACTCTGAAGAGAAGTGTGTGTGATCGCTACCCACGTCCATCATCGTTATCTGAACTTGCAGCTATTTTCTTGGAAGAATAGTATAAGATTCCATTCCTAGACGACTGGAAGTTCTTCAATAACAACGGGGTTCCTGTAGCGAGTTAGGCATGATAATGTGGTGTTTCCACATTTTTGTCCACTCCCTGTATTCTATATCTTGTTACTAGTAATGCTGAAATTGAACTTTTCTTCGAACCGTGTAAATCTTAAGTGTTATTTCTCGACCCTGAAGATTGTGGATCCCTTTGAGGTAGTACGCTCACAACCTCCCCCATTACGTGTCATGTAACAATACAACAACGCAGTCTTTTACATTGCTGTATAATTCGGTAGAAATTTCTAAATCCACGTACTTTCGCCAGAACCACAACAATGTGCCACGTTATGCAGTATAAAGTTTCTGTAGGTACTCGTTATCCGATGAATAGCTTTCTGTGACTGGAAAACTGGCTGACTAGGCAATAAAAATTTCAGTCTTTTATTTCTGTTGTCAGTGTTTCATTTGGTTGTAATATTTTTGTATGACAACACAGTTCATATACTTCAAGTATCTTTTATGTGTATTCCTCAACGTCTGGAATTCAATTAAATTCTGTGCTAGGCGTAAATGTTCAGATTCAGAAAGTTGAATTACTTTCATTTAAAAACTAAATGAATTCTTTGATATCAAGCCAGGGTCGGATGATTACTAACCAGAAACTTCCTCGATCAGCATGTTGTTTTGGGTTCAAAAAAATGGTTGAAATGGCTCTGAGCACTATGAGACTTAACATCTGAGGTCATCAGTCCCCTAGAACTTAGAACTACTTAAACCTAACTAACCTAAGGACATCACACACATATCCATGCCCGAGGCAAGATTCGAACCTGCGACCGGTGGTTGTTTTGGGTTGTTGAAAGATGGTTGCTGAATCTATGTGATAGGGCGGGATGCGTTCCGTGTGGATACGTTAGTAAACGCGCATCAAAAACTGTGCTGGCGGCTTTACACAGCTCTTCGTTTTCGCATTTCGCTTATGAATCATTTCCTTCTTTCCGTTAGTCAATACGAATTGCGCTTCTGCGTGTAAATCAAGATTTAGTAAGGCTTACGGCACTGACAGTGTGTGCGATTACTCCCAGCGCCTGTGTCAGAGGACGGAAGTTACTGAACATGCAGACAGCACTACCGTTTCACATACTGACGAATAATAGCGTGCGCTCAACTGCGAGAACGGCGCAGACACTTTTTACTCGAAGGAGCATTGCCGTGTTTTATCAAAAGCTTCTCATTATACTAGGATTTAAGTCTCCTGTTTCATACGGCAATCTTGTTACCTGACATAAGCTTGCGCAATAAGCCCACCGTAAATGCTTTTTGCGCTGTGGGTCTCATTACGACAACAATAACGCAAGAAAATCAAACAACAGATTCTTGATCGCTTATTTCTAGAGTTGTCTTTCACGAAAGGAGTCCCTGGAAACAACTGTTGCTTTTGAGAATTGCAATTTAGCAATGTACAATGAAAATGAGTCATATTTTTTAAAATATAAGCATATATGTGCCTGATAACCAAGTACTAGGAAGAACAGCTATTCTAAAAAAATTAATTTCTTTTAGAATATAGCAGTCTGCCTTAGTTTCTTTTACGTTGGTTGGAATAGGTCAGTCATCAGAAATCGTATCTTCAGGTCTGCGGAGAAACTCAGATTATTGCCAAGCTTAGGGTACAAACCATATCTATTTCACTCAGCTATATAAATAATGCTATAATAAAAGAGGTAAAAGAGAGTGGTTGTAGGTGGAAACTACTTATATACAATACCTTCGCAAGTACTTCTGATTCATTTCTGGGAGACAGCTCGAAAGCGGATTTGACGGCATTGGCGCGACGACAAGCCATCGAAAGGATTGTGTATGAACTGATACCAGTTAACAGAGATTACAGAGTAACGGATTGTGACTGATTTCAGGACTCCCTACCAAACACAACTCAAGACGTCGTTCTTTAAGCGGCAGAATCGACAATGTACCTTAGCTGCGGTGGTATCCCAAGAGAGTATTATTTAGTGTATCGCGTATAGAATAATATTTTAAAAGTACATACAATTAAGGTGATATAAGATAAAATTATATGAATAAGTAAGAGCAGGCAGGCAATAAGGAAAGATGCTAACTGGAAGTAGATAAAAGAAGTAGAGACCCATTTTTCGTCGTAGTTGGATATCCGAAGACTCCACCCATTAAACTGGTGCAGCTCTTGCGTTTACAAAGTGTTTTAGGTATCCATTAATTTTATTTTTAGGCAGTCATGCAAAATGTGCTCCAGTGTTCGTTCCGACGTTCTGCCGTCGTATTGGTCTCATCCGCAATTCCCCACTTGTGTAGCGGTGCTTTGGTCGCGGCGTGGCCAGTTCTGATTTGGTTGAGGGAACTCCACATTTCTCTTGATTGACTCGCATCCGAGAACTGGCCGGTCGGATCTATGTTGCACAATTTTTTATTAGCAAGGAAGGACGTCCAATGATTTGTCCATTCATCTCTTTCTTTTAGGGTCTAAGGCTGCTAGCCAGTCATTCATTGATCTTTCTGATATGGCAGTAGAAGACAGAAGAAGTGTAGTCGAAGTTTTAAACTTCGCATATAAGATATCGTTCACGCTGAAGAGTGGTAGAAACTTACCCTCGTTTGACCATCTCCCAGACTCCCCTATGGAGGACATAGTAATAAGCAAACCTGGTGTAGAGAAACAACTGAAAAAGTGGAAAGTAAATAAGTCGCCAGGTTCTGAAGGAATCCCAATTCGGTTTTTCACAGAGTACTCCACATTGGCGCCTTAGTTAGCTTGCATTTATCGTGAATCTCTCACCCAGCGCAATATCTCAAGCGACTGGAAAAAAGCACAGGTCACTCCGGTATATAAGAAAGATAAAAGAACGGACCCTCAAAATTCCTGCTGAATCCTAGAACATATTCTGAGTTCGAATTTAATAAATATCCTTGAGAGGGAACAGCTTCTGTCCACAAATCAGCACGGTTTAAGCATCGGTCGTGTGAAACTCAGCTTGCCATTGTCTCACATGAGATCCTGCGAACTATGATTGAAGGGCAACAGTGGAATCCATATTGCTAGATTTCTGTAAGCCATTTGACACGATGCCGCACTGCCGATAGTTAACGAGGGTACGAGCATACAGTGTGGGTTTCCAGGTATGTGAGTGTATGTTGTCTTCGACGACCAGTGTCCGCCAGAGTCGAGCGTATCTTCAGGAGCGCTCCAAGGAAGTGTGGTAGGACCGTAATTATTTTTTATATACACAAACGATCTGGCGGCCAGAATATGCGGCAGTCTGTGGCTTTTTGTTGATAATTCTGTGATATATGGGAAGGTGTCGTCGTTGAGTGATTGTGGGAGGTTGCAAGGTGACTTAGACAAAATTTATAGTTGGTGTGATGAATGGCAGCTAGCTCTAAATGTACAAAAATGTAAATTATGTAGAAGAGTAGGAAAAAAAAAAACCCTAAGCATCAGTAGTGTGCGCTGATCAGCTGGAACATTGTGACTACGTACCTAATAGCCGGTACGTTCACATTTGGCACGGGTATCAGCTGCGCCGTGTCGTGGCGTGGAAGCAATAAGTCCTTGGTAGGTCGCTGGAGCGAGCTGGCACTTTATATACACACACAAGTCACTTAATTCCCATAAATTTCGGGAAGGGGGCGATGAGCTCGTAGATACACCGTGCACATGTCTGCTAACAGTCAGTTTTCGCAACGTGACGTGCTGTCGCCTCGACGGTTTCTGTCGACAGTAGGTCGGTGCTCATAATGTTCTGACTGATCAGTGTACTGCTTGACACAATCACGTCGATTAATTATCTAGGCTTAACGTTGCAAAGCAATATGAAATGGACATAGCATGTAAAGATTGTAGTAGGGAAGGCGGATGGTCGACTTCTGTTCATTGGGAGAATTTTAGGAAACGTAGACCGCATATAGGACACTAGTGTGACACATTTTGAGTACTGTTCGAGGAACCCGCACGAGGTCGGCATAAAGGAAGAAATAGAAATAATTCAGAGACGAATTGCTAGATTTGTTACCGATTGATTCGAGGGCCAAGCAAGTATTACTGAGATGCTTCGGGAACTCAAATGGGAATCACTGGACGGAAGACGACGTCCTTTTCGAAGACTGCTATTGATACTGACTATTAAACGATTCTACTGGCACCAACGTACGCTTCTGGTAAGAACCATGAAGATAAGTTTAGAGGGATTAGGATTCGTACGGAGGCGTATACGAGGGTTGGAACTTAAATAATGGCAACTATTTATTCACAACCGATACAAAAGAGTTACATGTTTGCACCTCTTACTGTCCTTCAGAGGAGTCACCAGCGTTGTGTAGAACCCGCTGCCAGTGATGTGGAAGGCGTAGTATACCGTTAGTAGAGCCCGTTCTGTTGATGTTGCGAATGGAGCGGTCTACTGCCTGTCGAATCTGTGGAACAATTCTGAAGCTAATGCCACGAAGTGGTTCCTTCATCTTTGTAATCAAATCAAAGTCACAAGGCCTTAAGTCTGGAGAGTATGATGGATGGTACAGTACTTCCCAGTCCCATCGACCGAACAGAGCAGCCACAGCTTGCGCTGTGTTCGCCCGCGCATTGTCGGGCAAAATGATGGGTGGGTTGCGCAGAAAGTGTCGCCGCTTCTTTCGCAAAGCTGGTAGCAAGTGGTGCTCCAAAAACGAACAGTAATACTGTGAATTGACGCTCTTCCGTAGAGCAACGTAATGCGCTAGGATAACATCACAGTCGTACACGAGAATCACCATAACTTTAGACCGCTCCATTCGCACCATCAACAGAACAGGCTCTGCTAACGATATACTACGCCTTCCACATCGCTGACAACGGGATCTACACAACGCTAGTGACTACTTTGAAGGACAGTAACAGGTGCAAACATGTAACACTTTTGTATCGATAGTGAATAAATAGTTCCAACCCTCGTAGATAGTCTTTTTCCGTCGCACTGTTTGTGAGCGGAACAAGAGAGGAAATGAGTCGTAGTAGTACAGGTTACCCTCCGCCACGTACCATACGGTGGCTTGCAGAGTATGTATTTAGATGTAGATGTAGATGTAAATTATTGTTTTCTGGGGCGAGTTGGCCAGTGTTTATCCTGATTGTTTCTTTGGGTCTTAAACGAATGCATGGTAAGTTGTTCAATGTTTTATGAATAGCTAAGTCTCTGGATTTTTTCAGTTTCATCCATTCATGTGTTACTGCCCCTTGCCGTCGGAGATTTGAAGGGCGATATTGGCGAGTACTGACAGCTATGTTGTTTGTGTGTATTCAAGAGTTCCACGTACGATCCTCATCCCGTCATTCAGAAGGATATCTGTTTTGTTGACATGGCTACTTCTACTCCAACAGAAGATAGGATACAAAAGTGCTTGTGCTGTAGGTCTTAAAGTGTTGAAATTAGATTCCCAGCTAGCTTCAATTCCCTTAATATGTTATTTCTTGATTTTAGCTTTTGTTCTGTTAACTCTAGGTGTTTTCTAAATGTGAGAAATCTGTCGAGAGACACACCGAAATATTTTGGGTGTCGACAATGTCGTAATTTTTTGAAGATTACATTCAATCTGTATATTGAGCAAGCAGTAAAGGAAACAAAAGAAAAATTCGGAGTAGGTATTAAAACCCATGGAGAAGAAATAAAAACTTTGAGGTTCGCCGATGACATTGTAATTCTGTCAGAGACAGCAAAGGACTTGGAAGAGCAGTTGAACGGAATGGACAGTGTCTTGAAGGGAGGATATAAGATGAACATCAACAAAAACAAAACGAGAATAATGGAATGTAGTCGAATTAAGTCGGGTGATGTTGAGGGTATTAGATTAGGAAATGAGACACTTAAAGTAGTAAAGGAGTTTTGCTATTTGGGGAGCAAAATAACTGATGATGGTCGAAATAGAGAGGATATAAAATGTAGACTGGCAGTGGCAAGGAAAGCGTTTCTGAAGAAGAGAAATTTGTTAACATCGAGTATAGATTTAAGTGTCAGGAAGTCATTTCTGAAAGTATTTGTATGGAGTGTAGCCATGTATGGAAGTGAAACATGGACGGTAAATAGTTTGGACAAGAAGAGAATAGAAGCTTTCGAAATGTGGTACTACAGAAGAATGCTGAAGATTAGATGGCTAGATCACATAACTAATGAGGAAGTATTGAACAGGATTGGGGAGAAGAGAAGTTTGTGGCACAACTTGTCCAGAAGAAGGGATCGGTTGGTAGGACATGTTCTTAGGCATCAAGGGATCACCAATTTAGTATTGGAGGGCAGCGTGGAGGGTAAAAATCGTAGGGGGAGACCAAGAGATGAATACACTAAGCAGATTCAGAAGGATGTAGGTTGCAGTAGGTACTGGGAGATGAAGAAGCTTGCACAGGATAGAGTAGCATGGAGAGCTGCATCAAACCAGTCTCAGGACTGAAGACCACAACAACAACAACATTCAATTGTCTGTTTACCATTCCGTTGGCTGGTTGAGTGAACTGACATGTATTTTATTAGGGTTCGGACAAAGTCTTCACTTTTTCTAATATTGTTCGAGCAATTCTAGATCGTTAGTAAATGTTTGTTCGCCTTCTTCGGATGTGTCGCTCCGAGCTGTAATCGCTAGGTCGTCGGCGTAGCTAAACTTTACAGAATACAGAATACAGACTACGTTGCTGGCATGGAAGTTAAATAAAAGCGGGGCCAGAACCGCGCTATGCGGGAGACCATTATTTATGGTATAGGATTTACTTGTGGTTTCTCCAAAGTTAACTTTAAAAGAGTGGTTTTTAAGCGTGTTTTCCATTGGTGCCGTGATTTTAGAGCTTGGAACGGTTTTGATTTAGCTTATATATTAATCCATCCACCTACACGGTATTGTAACGCTGCTGTGAGGTTAATAAATGCCACTGAGGCTTTCGGACGAGATATTGCTCGCAGCAGCTTCGATGCGCACGAAATCCTACTGGTGTAGGAAGGACGTGGCATCAGTTATTGGATATATTCTGTTTTACAGAATTCTTCCAGCACGTTGTAACAAATGCTTGGCAGTGCGATTGGATGATAGCTCTCTGAGTCTTCCTTAGGTTTTCCTGGCTTGAAAATAGCAATAGTTTTTGCAATTTTAAATTTGTGAAGGATTTCACCGCTGCCCAATACTTCATTGTAAAATTGTATCTGTCATTGTCGTACTTTCCTTCTTAGTTGTTTAACGAATTCGGGAAATATACCATTCAGTTCAGCAGCTCTCCTGCTCATGAGGAATTTGATTACTACATGAAGTTCCTCCTCTATGAAGAGCACTGACATTCAATAACTTTATATTGTTTAATACCGTTGCAAAGGTACATTATGAAGCCGTGAGTTCTCGAGCCTATGATTGCAACGATTTTATATCCAGGAACTTTTGCTTTGAAGGTCTGTTCCTCATGCAATATGTGCGTTTTCTGAAGTGTGATGAAGTCAATCTTGTTTTCTTTAGCAATTTTGACGAGTTATTCTTCTTTGTCTCGGCTTAGATCTAAAATTTTGCAGGGTTCGGATTTATGGTCCTATTTCCTTTGTCAATAAGTTATTACAAGAACTATTTTTGCTGTCCTATGTGTAATTCTGCTTCTTATGGCCGTGATCACGTTTGATTCGGCTGCCATGCGTGTAGACTTACTGCTGGTTTGAATAAACAGAGCGTTACCTAGGGTGCACCTTCTTAGATGTTGTCTACACTTCGCACCCCATACGAGCGTTACAGTTTGGAATACGTAAAAATGCCCAAGTGGACAACGCCTAAAGCTTCGCCGACGATGCTCTTGTGTGTAGGTGGGTTGCAACGCCAGAAAATTGTGGTGAAGTGCCGGAGTACCTAGAGAGTGTCTACGAGTTGGAGCACGAATTAGAAGTTGCCACTGAAGGTAAATAAATGTACTGTGTTGTCCATACATAGGCGAAGAGATCAATTACTGTTACATTATATTACTGAAAAGTAATCGCTGGAAGCAGTAATAACCGTAGAATACGTAGGAGTAAGTGTGCAGACCGATGTAAAGTGCAATGACTACATAAAATTAATGCTATGGAGACAGGTGGCAGACAGAGTTATCGGAAGAATCCTACGGAACAATAATTCAATCGCGAAAAAAATAATAGCTTACCAAATCGTCATCTGACCGCTGCGTGATTGCTGCTTGTCACTCTGTGGCGCTAACCTGTTTGGATTAGCAGAAGAGGTAGAGAAGAGCTACGAAGAGCGGAGCGTCTCGTCACAGCGGATTTAGTAAGCTCAACAATACTCCAGTGACAGAAAAAGGAGGCTTTTTGCATTAAGGCAAGGTTACCTTCTGAAAGTAGGAGAACGAATATTCGAAAAAGAGAGGAGCAACATGTGTCTCACGACATCAATATAACGAGAAAGTTCGAGTAATTCATTAACAGACCATTGTTTTTCCAAACGCACCATTCGTGAATGAAATAGAGAAAGAGGGAAATGATAGTGGTACAATAAGTACCCACCACTTTGCGAAGTATAGATGCAACTGTAAATGTAGTTGCAGAGAAAGGTAGCAGTTGCCCTCGAACTTTTACAGTAGCGAGAAATTTCAATGGAAAACTATACGAATAAAAGTAGGATATCAGGAAATTGAGACCAAACAGAGTTTTATCAACCATGGAAAAAAAGGGTCTCTAAAACTCTGGGTTGACTACATGTAAAGGCATGACACATCGTGACCCCACCCCTCTCCCCTCCACCCGCTCCCCTCCTCTCTCCCTCCCCTCCTCTACGCTCTCCTCCAGTCACAGCATAGTATTTTACCCACCATTAAAGTGAAACAGCCAACCACATGCTAGTATTTTAACGGGCATTAAAATGAAATGTTAATCACAATGTTCAAAAGCATCAGATTTTTTTGCACCATGTGCAAAAATATGCGAAAATGCAGTATTTCCGCTTCTGAACTATTTAGCAAATAAGATGCTGTACATCTCACATCCCACATGCCCGCAAACAGCCTCAAAAAAATACCTAAGCCACACGCGAATACGGTAAAATGACATCATGTTAAAAAAAGATATAACTAATACTACAGTATTTTCATGGGCTACTGGAAAAAACGTAACCTTAACCTGAACTGCGTTAAAATGATGTCATGTTCAAAACGAATGTCACCATTATTACAGTAATTCCAAGCTTCACCTGAATTGGGTAAATTGGTGGAACTCATTTCTCTTTCTCTCTCTCTCTCTCTCTCTCTCTCTCTCCTCGCCCTCCTCACTCCCTAAATACACACACGCACACACACACACACACACACACACACACACATGCACACAACATTTATGCTCTGTACTTAGATGTTAAGCAGCTCTTGTGAACGTCCATATTGTTATCTCTGTATCATACTTACAGGGAACCCCTTGAGTGTGAGGTCTCAAAAGACCAATGATGTTTACGGAACTCGACGCCAGACGGATTGCCTACCATGTAAAACGATATTGGTTGCAAATGGCAGCAGGGGTGGCACTGGAGGTATCCAATTGTGAGCACAGCATGAGTTTACGGAGCGTAGTTGAACTGTTTAGTCAACGAGTAACACGTAACAGTGCTACAGTGCTAGTGGTGTTGATACAAAGCGGAGCAATGGCAACGATAAATTAAGCAAACATTTGCCGATATTGACATTTCGTCAGAAAGGAACCCAAGGAATTTTGCAGAGTGTGAAAGAAGTGGCAGATGAAATATAAGCGTTTCAGCAAGATGAGTCAGTGGAATGAGTGGTGTCGTACATCTCGACTGTGCGGACAATGTAAAGAGCAGTACAATGACGACTATACGTGTGTAACAAGTGAAAGGGATATTGAAACATGTATCTAGCCACGTAGTTTATCATTCTTGTCGGATAGGAAGGCACAAATTCCATCTCCAATGAAACGTACTGAAGAATAATCCTTATCCAAGGAGCGGACACTAAACATAATTACGTACACCGAAGATCATGCACAACACGGCAAAAAAAAAAAAACAATTATGCACAGATTTAGAATAAGACTGCAGGAACATGACCGTGTACTGTATAAGAAAGTAAGGATTTTCAAGGGGGTACAGGCTGCAGTTGTTACAAAAACTGATGTTTGCGCCTTTTGAGGATCTCGACACAATTTATAGGATGAGCATGATAGCGAGTTACTACGTTGTGCACATCAAACTGAGGGCGGCGTAGATTACAGTGATTTCAAGGAAAACAGTGAAGGGTTACATAACTTGAAACAGTGGTACAGAATTGCAAGACGGAAGATACCGAATTTTCAAACAAAGTGTCAACCTGACGAGCCATAGCAAACTGCATAGTCGGCTCGAAAATCTGTACATGGGATAAAGAGACTTACCGCATCGTTCAGTAAGGAATCTCTTTTCAACTCCGACCAATCGGGATTTGAAGAGGAAGTCGATATGAAAGGAACCCTGGACATTAGAAATACCAAGTGAGTTGTATCAAGATAAACTAAGATCAATGCCTTAAGGCATTCGTATGCAATTAGCTGACAGTAAATCCGGATGGTAAATTGGTTGGAAAGTTGTTTATTGTGCTGCGAGAAGTTGAAGGTGCTCTGCCACTTAGGATTCTCTTTCGTACGCTTGATCTTGAAAGGGCAGTATGGAATGTTTACATTACAGCAAGCAAGAATGGGGGTATGGGAGTAAGAGAACTACAACTATGGTACGAGCGCTGCTTTTGGGTAATAACTGGCCAAAATAATTTGCTTTTGCTTGATTCCCGGTCTGTGTATAAAAATCATACTCCTTTAGATTAAGCTATTCCTCCCAAAAAATGTGTGACATTGCAATTCATACCACCGGAACCACTGGATAAATAGAGCCTCTCGATGTTTACTTTTTCCGTGGTTACAAAACGCATTATCGCACTATCTGCAGCTATTCCTTAAAGGATAGCCAGTTTCACGACAAGCTCCACGACAAAATGTTTCGCATTCGGTTGCTTGCCATCGCATTCCATTAGTTCTAATCACCGCGTTACATCAGTATGATTCAGTATGCATTCTTTAAGAGCGAATACCTAGCTGAAAGTCCTGAACTGTTTATAACCCCCAAGGAGTTCGGCTTCGATCTTGATGGTGCGAACCTTTGTGATCACTGTGGAACTCCATTTTCATTCGGTGTTTATGGTACAAGTTAATGGTTTGTTTTGAACATTTCTTGAATGTCGACGATGAGCGTTTTGTGAAGTATAATACATATATTCCACAGAAGGCTGATCTCTGCATCTCCCAGACACTCAGTTTCCGTCGTCTTCCTGATGCTCGTGGGGAGACATTAGCAGCTAATATTTTTCTTGTCATAATTTTTAACACAACACTTTCAAATTAGCCTAAAGACTGAACTTGTGGCCCTCGCACTCAAGGGGTTCCATGTTAGTGTAAGGCACAATGGAAATTCAAATTAAATATTTCACATCTAATTTGTTCTATTGCTTGTCACAATGTTATTTCCACATCGAAACTTCGTGCAAAAATATGTCGGCAACATAAAAATGCAATATTTATATTAAGTGTCACGTTCTTATTTTCACACACACACACACACACACACACACACACACAGAGATAGAGAGGGAGAGAGAGAGAGAGAGAGAGAGAGAGAGAGAGAGAGAGAGAGATCTCTGATCATGAACGAAAATTCAGTCTCGACATAAAAATAAAGCTATTTCTCAAAATATACTTCTAGGAGAAAAAACAGATGTCATGTCATTACCATCAGAATTAACGTTAAAAAATACGCATTACTTGCATATTACAACTTACAGGTTAAGGTATGCACCCCACGATGAAAATTTTGAATGGTCTCCATATTAGCCCCTTCATGATGTTGTAAAAAAATTTAATGTCATTTCACATGTCCTTTAACACATAATACTTCCAGTGCATTCAATAAAAATGCCAGGAAAAATACTTGATATCTGAGCTTGCTCCACTCACACACAACTGGTAACATTCGCTGAATTCATATTTATTCTGTGTCTATTTTGTATCCATGTACTGATTTATTACGCGTCTGTGCTTGCTTTATACCTTCCCCACAATTAATTACAATATATTTATACTATACCACAACCCTTCTTTCCCATTCCTACCATCTTAGAATGACAGAGTGAGTGAAAGCGTATGTATATTGAGTTTTCGTAATATCTAGTAGCGGGTAAACTTCTTGTCTGCTAAAAGTCGGTATGGTGTGGTAAGGGTGTTCTCCGACAACTTCTTTTGCCTGTGTATGTGACCTAGATACGTCACTGTGCTGGGATTTTGAAGAGAGAGGTTGCTCGTGGCAGATCGTTTTCAGTGGAGAAAATGTTAACAGAGTCTATGTAAGCTTCAGCCTAGTCGAAGTTTCATTCCATTCTTTTCTAGCTTCAGACCTTCGCAATCACACAAAATATTTCACTCAGAATGGGAAATGATAAGGTTTTTTTGTAATTTTTCGATTTTACTAATAGTTACTTTGTTCAAACCGAACTTAGAAATGTGAGAGTTTGGTGTGCGAACCCTACTTGGTCTCAATTAGAATTCATATTTCCCAGTTTGAATGTGTGTGTCTGTGTTTCTTATATTATTTCTTCTTCTGTTTCGTTAGTTTCGGCTGTATTCCTTAATTTCCACCCGTTAGTATGTTTGCCTTTGTTTGCTGAATCCCACATGTTCACCGTTGTTTTGGACAACCTTCAGCTCTCGGAATCTGTTTCATCTTGCAATTATTCTGCATTAATTTACCTATATGGGGAGTTCCACGGATTAATCGAATTTTCGGAATTTTTGTAGTTTTTCTTGATATGGCTCTTTGCCTACCACGTGTTTGAAAGACGAATGCGCCTTCAGCTCGTCGGTTTTCCGTTCTTATTCTATATTTGTAGTGCTTAAATTACAATGCCTCCATACCTGTGCTCTGTATTACAGGCATCCCCGATCTGATCTGCATTTCTGATAATTCTCGTTTAATTCGACGGTTTGAGTTTTCTGTACATTGTGTTAGGCCGGTGGAGCAAACTTCCGCCGATTATATGTGTCTGTGATGCATGTGATAGTTCCTGTAGTTCCTTCTCCATGTACTGTGTGTTGTTAATATGAATCTGAAGTGCATGTGTGACTCCTCACTATTAAATGAGCCCTATTTCATTAGACGCTAATGATTTACAGGCCCATCAGGCACATGTGGTTATTTAAAGCAGGCACCAGCAACCATTACGTTTTTATGTAAATGTATAGTGCTTTTCTAACTTCATTTCGTAAAATAAATCTTAAATCTAGTTTAAACTGAATTTCACTGTTAATGTTTTATCCCACATAGCCTAATCTGTGTTTCGGAGAGTACAGTTTACAGCATTTGTACCTTGTGCAGCTCATGCACACCTGTTTATTTAATTGCCTCTTAAGTGAAATTTCAGTTTTAAAGTACATTCCCTATGAACTGATCGACTGCCTAGCTGACAACAGAATGCACCCTCCCATTTGATGAGAGAGGTTTAGCCTCCATGTGGTAAATTAGATTCATTTATTGTTCATGCAAATTTAATAGATACGGTTCATGATTTCTACAGACATTCTTCATAATTTATACAGATACCTTTCATTTGTGACCCTACACCCTTCATAATCTATACAGATACCTTATAGTTTAATTAGTGTTAAACACTTGGTGGCTAGCGGAGTATATATTAGATATATACATACATGTGTGACAGACCCTCAAATTAAATATTTCCACATCTAAATAATCTTTATTACTCATCAAAATACGGTTAGCTAACTTATTGGAACTAATGAAATAAATTATAGGTTAGTCAAAGATCTTAGTTTAGTCATTCTACCATGTATTAAGTTTTTTCCAAATACGAGCTTCTATAACATTATAAAACACACATGGACATTTCTGCTGATCTAGCTTACACCTTGAAGTACACTTATCGAAGTGAATAGTTTGATCTTTGTACCAAAGTATAGAATGTTGTTCCTACTTTCAATTTGTCAAAAAGCCATCGTAGCTTCAATGAAAGAGGCAGTAAAGTCAGCCATAAATTGTAATGGCCCACATGATAAGTTAGTAACGTCACCTTGATGAACAAGAGTTTGTTATCGTCAGCTGATAATGCTTACTTGTGTTGTTAAACAGTGGAAACTTGAAGACGCTTTGCCTCTCCATACAGCACCACACAACAGCAGAATTCTATCAAAGTGCAGCATAAATTATGATGTGACAGTAAAATTGTAACAAACTGCCTCACTTTAGAGCAAACATGTAACAAAGTGCTCCATACAAACTCATTTTACAGCCACATTGTAACAAATTGTTCCACATGTTGCCACTGAAATAGTGTAATTATAATAAATTTCCCCATCTTACAAGAAAACTGTAAAACGTTGCACCCCATACTACAGAGAAATTGTAAAAAACTGCACATGTAACATCATACATAACTGAGCCATGTTACAGTAAAATTGTGACAACTCGCCCTCCATCTCAACAACATTGTAACAAAATGTCCATGTTACAGCAATATTATGTCGAACTTCCTCATGTTATGACAAAATTGCAACAAATTGTAACAAATTTACTAATGTTACAGAAAACTAACAAATTAGCCCATGTTACAGAAAACGTTAAAAAAATGCACCCATTTTACAGCAAAATTATAACAAATTGTTGCAGTGTTACAACAGAATTATAACAAATCGCAGTAGATACAGCAAAAAATTGTTACAAAGTGCTCCATGTTACAATGAAGCTGTAAAACAATTTCCATATTATATCAAAATTGTAACAAATTGCCATAACACCCATGTTACTGTAAAATTGCAACTAATTCTGCCACGTGTAATACCAGAACCAGGACAGTGTGTTTGTATCGCAACCTGACTATCCGTGTCTGCTGCTGTATCTCAAATATTATCCCAAGCATTAAACAAATTTGTAACAAATTACCCCATATATACCTGCTCTAACAAGCAAAAGTTTTTAGTCAGATTCTTAATGTAATTTCTACAAGGCAGTGCCTTATCCATGTTGTCACAGGCCACATACACTTTAACTATGACATCATCATGATTTCACATGTGGGTCATCGATCTTGAGTGCATGAAGTCACAATCCAAGATCGATCCATCATGTCACAGACGTATTTGTTTTAACAATTGGTAAAAAAACTAATGAGTGATCGGCTGTTTAGTTTTCATGACCGGTAAAACTCCACCGTGATGTCAAGATCGAACTAAGCTCATCAACTAGCCTACAGTTTATTTCACTAGTTCCAATTAGTGAGTCACACGTACGTTAAGTGCTAAAGGTAATTTAGATGTGAAAATAATTAATTTTAATATCCTTTGTAACTTCAAAACTGTGGTAGATTAATCGAACTTTTTCTCATCATCACCAAAGTACCTTCAACTACAAATTTTATCAGTACCGCCAGTATACAAGCCATGTGTATATATGTAATGCTATATAACGATTAATTTAGGAAGATAGTGTCATATGTGTTTTATTTTGGTTTGGAACTCGAATTTTCGTTCAGTCAGAGATATCTGGTGTAGAGAGATACTGAAGTTTAAACTGTGTGTGTGTGTGTGTGTGTGTGTGTGTGTGTGTGATCTTGTTCCAACCTTGTATTTCATCATGTTTTCATTCATATTCCATGCATTATGAAATTCTCCTTGTTTGTTACCAAAACATGCAGTTTAAGGTTTAAGGTGCAAAAAAGATATCGTCAAAATGCCTTCCTCCCTTCAAGAATGATGCGTGGTTTGTTGATTTGTCTTCCGTCGTGTTGCGTGTTTGCATTTCACATTTTGGAGCATTAGGATTAGATTTAGGTATTATTATTCAGTAACTGAGTATGGAAATATATTCTGTAAACGTTTTAGAGAAATTTGCCACCAAGTTCCAATGAGTAAATATGGGAGCCTTCCTTTAAATATCGTTGTGTGCGTAATCTTGAGGAGACCTAGATCAAATTCAAATAAAAGGGAATATTAGCCAGTCAGTATCATCAGTTATATTTTTCTAGTTGACAACATGATGCGTTGTCTTATCCCGACCTAAAATAGTGCTCGTTTGGGTTTCTTTTTTTATACTCACATTTAGGACTAAGATGAAGTATAAACTTCCTGCTTAGCATACTGTATGACTTTTGTGTAGTTCTAGAACAACTGATATGTGGAATTAGCATTGTGAAGATTTTGGAATTCACATTAAGGCCATAGTCAATCTGTCTGTTGATCCATAAAACTGTAGAGTGAAGCTAATTTGTCACTGTAGATAATTTTCCCTTTTTTACAGCCCAGCTAAAGATTTTAAGGTGGTGTACAAATTACAGTCTCTTATCTAGAGTTAACTGAATTATCTTCGTTGATCTACTACGATACACAATGTGAGCACAAAACCAAAAAAACCCGTAGTGTGTTGTGCAGGGCGGAAAACGGGTCTTTTTACAAGAGGGAACATTTTTTTCGGATCTGCATAGTTTGGGCGCTGTGCGCCGTCAGAGTTTGAGGACGGTGATGTCAAACCATGTTGAGGTTGCATCTGGTAAACTAACTGGTTACGAAACCTATCACTAATTACTATACGCACGAGCTGCGCATGTGGAGAGCACGACTGTAAACTGGTCATTCTTCACGACGGGATACATGTCAGAGAATCCATTGTTTGGACGTTGGAGAGAGAGAAGGGCCGGCCGGAGTGGCTGAGCGGTTCTAGGCGCTACAGTCAGGAACCGCGCGACCGCTGCGGTCGCAGGTTCGAATCCTGCCTCGGGCACGAATGTGTATAATGTCCTTAGGTTAGTTAGGTTTAAGTAGTTCTAAGTGCTAGGGGACTGGTGACCTCAGAAGTTAGGTCCCATAGCGCTCAGAGACATTTGAACCAGAGAGAAGGGGAGTGTCAATGTTAGAGAACGGCATATTTCGTCAAGAAACCCAATCAAAGCGTCACAACGTGCAGTGCATTACAAAGCGGGTTTAGTGTTTTGAACTTCGACTTCATCGCAGACTGTACATCGGCAGTGCAGAGACTGATCCACATGCTGAAATAAGTGAGACTCTACACTCAATAATAGAGTTGTAGCGTAGTTTCGCGAACTAAGGTCCCCCGCTCTTGTGACAGAATTAGCGTACATCATAGAAAACAGTCAATAAGTGAAAGATCTGGTGACCGTTGTAGCAATGGAAATGATCCAGTCTCTACCAGTTAATTGTTTGGAGCTTGTGGCATTCAAGTCATGTAGAACATTTTTATCGAAGTCAACTGCAGCCCCGTTGTTTCTCAGCCATACTAACTGCTCAGTCTGTAGCGGCATCGTATCCAATAGGTGAGGAGGAACACCTCTGGGAGCAGTGAGGTAAATCGGTCCAGTCTGTCTGGTTGATGTTAGATAAGGTTCAATGATTCGATCATAAATTATCGCATCCCATACGCCGATACTGACTCTATGTTTCACTTGGACATGTGGGTTTTTGTCTGCCTAAAAATTAGTATTGTGTAACTCCACGATGGCATTTCGAGTGAACGTGCATTGATTATCAAAAAGTAATAGTGTCTGGAGTATTCACTGCTGTGAATACCATTGTGCAAACTGCACTTGAAAACTGCTCCCGCAATTAACTTTAACCTGAGAGTTCAAAAGAGATTGTGGCTATAGTTTATTGACCTGAAATACTGCCCCTTGACATGAAATTTGAGCCACGTGTAAGTAACCGCAATCTGACTGAGATGATTAAAGTTTCGGAGTGGCAAGAGCTTTCGGAAAGCGCAACGGTAAAAAGGCGGCTTAACCAAGAAAAACTGAAATTAGAATACACACTGTACCACTCATGCATCTACTAACCGTATACGTTAATACATCATATATTACGGATACAATTTCTGCAACGCAAATGTTTTTGTCATCTCACCCTACGCTACCTAATAGTCTGGAAAACCCTGAGCTTGTGTGGCAGCCGAAATGTCGGTGTCTATCTCTGCTGGCATGTGTCTCCAAGTTTCACAGCGATACAGACTTACCTGTATATGAAATTCTTGCTCAATACGTATGTGATCACTGCTTAAGGAAGGTTATTTCACACTAGCTTTGTACACAAAATGGATGGGGACGTTTCGAGAACGTTGTTCTTGAGTGAAAACATATGGAGGTGTTGAGCACGTGGAAACATACATTAAAAAAGACCCTGAACGAGGATAATTAATTCAAAAAATTCCAACAATACTCAAACGTAATTCAATGATCCGTAATCATGTACAGGATAACTCACTTTTTGGGTTGTGCCTTTGCTTTCCTAATGAACCCAAATGAAGATCACAGTGTATTATTATTAATTCCAGGAAGTTCATATCATTGGTGGAAGAGTATTGAGACAGGGCACTTGAAATATTCGATGAGACAATGAAAAATGGACATTGATCACTACGTGTTCTAAAGAAGACCTAAAATTCCCGCCCCAAATACGACTGCAAAACGTATTGAGGGCAGAAACCTATTTCTCCACAATCCTGAAAGTCACGTGTGTAAACCCAGTAACCGTCTCAACATAATCCGGAACGAAATCTATCTACATAAATGATCTTTTGGATAGGGTGGATAGCAATTTGTTTGCTGATGATACTGTGGTGTACGGGAAGGTGTCGTCGTTGAGTGACTGTAGGAGGATACAAGATGACTTGGACAGGATTTGTGATTGGTGTAAAGAATGGCAGCTAACTCTAAATATAGATAAATGTAAATTAATGCAGATGAATAGGAAAAGGAATCCTTTAATGTTTGAATACCCCATTAGTAGTGTAACGCTTGACACAGTCACGTCGATTAAATATTTGGGCGTAACATTGCAGAGCGATATGAAGTGGGACAAGCATGTAATGGCAGTTGTGGGAAAGGCGGATAGTCGTCTTCGGTTCATTGGTAGAATTTTGGAAAGATGTGGGTCATCTGTAAAGGAGACCGCTTATAAAACTCTAATACGACGTATTCTTGAGTACTGCTCAAGCGTTTGGGATCCCTACCAGGTCAGATTGAGGGTGGACATAGCAGCAATTCAGAGGCGGACTGCTAGATTTGTTACTGGTAGGTTTGATAATCACGCGAGTGTTACGGCAATGCTTCAGGAACTCGGGTGGGAGTCTCTAGAGGAAAGGAGGCGTTCTTTTCGTGAATCTCTACTGAGGAAATTTAGAGAACCGGCATTTGAGGCTGACTGCAGTACAATTTTACTGCCGCCAACTTTCATTTCGCGGAAAGACCACAAAGATAAGAGAGATTAGGGCTCGTACCGAGGCATATAGGCAGTCATTTTTCCCTCGTTCTGTTTGGGAGTGGAACAGTGAGAGATGCTAGTTATGGTACGAGGTACCCTCCGCCACGCACCGTATGGTGAATTGCGGAGTATGTATGTAGATTTAGATGTAGATGCTTACATTGCCCATCATTATGCCAATGTTCTCTTCTTGAATGTGCGAATATCTTTATTTTGCATAGGTTTCGAACATTTACAAATAATTTACACCTGTATAGCAAGTGTTTTTCGGTTGCTACTTTTTCTTTGTGGTGCATAACCTTTTGTCTGTAATCGTCGCAGCCGTGAGTAACGCAACTTATTCGTCTAATCGACCGAGATGATTCAGTGGTTAAGACTTTGGACCCGGGTTTAAGAGGAGTAGGAATCTTATCTCGGAGTGGTCATCGTCGTGTGGTCTACCGTGGCTTCGATAAATGATTTTCGATGAATGCCGTACCTTTCCTTCGAACAGGCTGCAGCCGACGTTATCCAGTATCAGCTTATCCTTAATCCACAGAGGCGTCGATGCCGATAGGATCTTAATCTCGGATCTTCCTTCATGGTTCGTTGCCTCTCTTATCTTAAAGGCTCTGGATACACTATTCTGTATTTGCTCCCGACATAGACAATATTCATTACAACAAACGTCAGCGTGGAAAAAAAAGAGAGTCTAACGTCAAGAGTGGCTCTGTAAACATCATTACTTTTTATACTTGTTACCATTTATTGCTGCCAAATTGTCTGTTTTTATTACTTTTCCTGTACTGTAAATATCGTATGTTTTTCGTTCACTTTTAACTACACTTAACACATGTTACTGTACATACCCGAACATAAACTTTCAGGAGTAGGAGTACGTCGAGGAGTATGTTGTGACTGGTACTAGGAGAATCGAAGTAAACTGTGTCACTAACAGCTACTGTTGCATTTATACTTCCTTTTCTTTTTTTGCTCATTACAGTACACACGAATAGGGATAAAACGAATTGGTAATAGCCATTTGGAGGGGAAAATAAAGTGGATAAGTCATTAGAGGAACACTGACAAATTCTGTACAATCTGTGCATGAAAAAATGGCTATAATACGCTATAGGATGTAATATCGAATCATAATACGTCAGTGGTACTGCCGGTCACACATCGTGTAATCTAAATTAATTACTTAACCTGTCGCTAAAAGTGATCTATATCTGTTTGTGTCATCCTTTCTGTTCAAACGACAAACAAAACTCGCAAGCACCAAACATCACCAAAGTAGATAAAGTTACAGCAGTTTTAGTTAAGCTAGGCGTTTGAATCGATGTTTGAATCAAATACGTTAATTCTAAATAAATTAAAACAGTTTTTATACCCACAAAGCCAATTATTTACCAGTTTTCAATTGGCTATTTTGAAATACAACGTCAACGATGATATGTCATGAGTGATGTTAAAACTGTGAATAATAGGTGAAGTTTATTCTGTTATATAGCTTCGTGCCCCATTAACACTCTGTTCCGGACCAAAATCTTTGCCTTTAGTGACCAATGCAGATCTCATGTTACCCATCCGTGCTAGAAAGAACTGCGAATTTATATGAATACGTCTTTGTGGTGCAATACGTTTGCATCATATCAAGCTTTGAAATCACCGTGTGCAAACAATTTACAGTAATATCGCCGGGACGAAACGCTAATTAGCCATTTTTTCCGGTGACCACACAAGGACTTGCACCTAACTATAAAATCTCGTGCAGCACGTAATGTCCCCATTCATTACTTACCACAGTCTAGAAGATAAACTTCGCCTCACAAAACACTAAAGGCATATTAATCTTTAAAATTTATTTATCATAACCTTTTAGAAGCATACTGTTTAACTCAGACACGAGGGGGTGCTGAAAAGTAATGCTTCCGAATTTTGTATGTGAAAACTCTTAAATCTTTTTAACTAAAACAAACGTCATTAACATTCTATATATTTATTCTTCATGTCTACGTATTCGCAGCACTCTGCCGCTAGTGAGGTCGAATTCTAGCGCATAAAATGTCGGTGTGTGATGTTACTATCTCGGTATGTGAGGAACAGCATGGCCCAATCAAGCTTCGAATTAGAACAGTCCGTCCACTCACGGAGCAGCCTCTACTTCAGCATCACAAGGCCAGACCACACACGACGTCTGCAGCAACCTGACGCCTTGTGCCCACTGGCATCTATCGTCCTCCATACAGTCCCGACTTGGCACCATCGATTTGTGTCTATTCCCAAAACTTAAAGAACAGCTTCGAGGACTTCACTTTGATAGTGATGAAGCGGTGTAAGCGGAGGTGACGTTGTGGATCCGTCAACAAGATCATACTTTCTACAATGACAGTATCAACAAACTGAAGCCGGCCGGTGTGGCCGAGCGGTTCTAGGCGCTACAGTCTGGAACCGCGCGACCGCTACGGTCACAGGTTCGAATCCTGCTCGGGAATTGATGTGTGTGATGTCCTTACGTTAGTTAGGTTTAAGAAGTTTTAAGTTCTAGGGGACTGATGACCTCAGAAGTTAAGTTCCATAGTGCTCAGAGCTATTTGAACCATTTGAACAAACTCATCTCTCGCTGGGAGAAACGTGTTTGTCGTCAGAATGACTACGTTGTGAAATAAGTATATCGATACAAAGAATAAAGGTGTAGACTGTTAATAACGTTCATTTTATTTAAAAAGCTGTAAGAGTTTTCATATAAAAATTCCAAGGCGCTGCTTTTCAGCATGTCCTCGTACAAACACTAAGCAACACTGTATTCACTCAACAGTCGTATGTCACGATATTTTATCCGAAATTAAGTCCGTTTCCCAAAGGTGTCTTGGTACCTATGTGACTGGTAATCAGTGGATTCCTTGGGTCTGCCAATGAATTACGTGAAATGACCTGTCGAAGTTTCAAAATTTAACTTTGTAAGTTTGACTGCAGGAGTGCCTAACAAATAGCGCACTGTACTTGCTGCTGAAGGTGTAGATTTTGTCTGCACGTCGCCTACGAGTGACAAATAAAGGCTGAAACCTTAATTTGTAATTTTTTTCACTTATTCAGCATTTTTCTGCTGTACTGCGAAGAATTTACAACTTGTGATAACAGAATAAGAGGCACCAATCGTAAAACAAAAGTGATCATAATGAATCTTCTTTTCATCTACATCTACGTAATTACTCTGCTATTCACAATAAAGTGCCTGGCAGAGGGTTCAATGAACCACCTTCATTACTGTCTCTCTACCGTTCCACTCTCGAGCAGCGCGGGGGAAAAACGAGCACTTAAATTTTTCTGTGCGAGCCCTGATTTCTCTTATTTTATCGTGATGATCATTTCTCCCTATGTAGGTGGGTGCTAACAGGATGTTTTCCCAATCGGAGGAGAAAACTGGTGATTGAAAGTTCATGAGAAGATCCCAGCGCAACGAGAAACGCCTTTGTTTTAATGACTACCACTCCAATTCACGTATCATGTCTGTGGCACTATCTCCCCTACTTCGCGATAATACAAAACGAGCTGCCCTTCTTTGTACTTTTTCGATGTCATCCGTCAGTCCCATCTGATGCGGATCCCACACCGCACAGCAATACCCCAGAATAGGGCGGACAAGCGTGGTGTAAGCAGTCTCTTTAGTAGACCTGTTGCATCTTCTAAGTGTTCTGCCAATGAATCGCAGCCTTTGGTTGGCTCTAGCCACAACATTATCTATGTGATCGTTCCAATTTAGGGTATTTGTAATCCCTAAGTATTTAGTTGAATTTACAGCCTTCAGATTTGGTGACTTATCTCGTAATCGAAATTTAGGGGATTTCTTCTAGTATTCATGTGAATAACTTCGCGCTTTTCTTTATTTAGGGTCAATTGCCCCTTTTCGCACCATACAGATATCTTATCTAAATCATTTTGCAATTCGTTTTGGTCATCTCCTGACTTTACAAGACAGTACATGACAGCAGCATCTGCTAACAATCTAAGACGGCTACTGAGATTGTCTCATATGTCGTTAATATCGATCAGGAACAATAGAGTGCTATAACACCTCCTTGGGGAACGTCGTATATTATTTCTGTTTCACTCGATGACTTTCCGTCTATTAATACGAACTGTGACCTTTCTGACATTAAATCACAAATCCAGTCGCACAACTGAGGTGATGTTCCATAAGCACGCAGTTTGGTTAGAAGGCGCTTGTGAGGAACGGTGTCGAAAGCCTTCTGGAAATCTAAAAATATGGAGTCCATTTGGCATCCCCTGTCAATAGCGCTCATTACTTCATGAGTATAAAGAGCTAGTTGTGTTTCGCAAGAGCGATATTTTCTGAATCCGTGCTGACTACGTGTCAATAAATCGTTTTCTTCGAGGTACTTCATAATGTTCTAGTACAGAATATGTTCCAAGACCCTACTGCAAATCGGCGTCAGTGATATGGCCCTGTAATTCAACGGATTACTCCTACTTCCCTTTTTTGGTATTAGTGTGACTTGAGCAATTTTCCAGTCTTTAGGTACGGATCTTTCTATGAGCAGTTGTATATAATTGCTAAATATGCAGCTATTGTATCAACATACTTTGAGAAGAACCTGACTGGTATACAATCTGGACCGGAAACCTTGCCTTTATTAAGTGATTTAAGCTGCTTCGTTACTCTGAGGATATCTACTTCTATGTTCCTCATCTTGCCAGTTGTTCTTGATTGGCATTCAGGAATATTTACTTCGTCTTCTTTGGTGAAGGAGTTTCGGAATACCGTGTTTAATAACTCTGCTTTAGTGACACTGTCATCAGTGACTTCACCGTCGTTATCGCGCATTGAAGGTATTGATTGCGTCTTAGCACTGGTATGCTTTATGTACGACCAGAATATTTTTCTGCTTTCTGCCAGCTTTCGAGACAGAGTTTCGTTGCGGAAATTATTGAAAGCATCTCGCATTGAAGTACGCTCTATATTTCGAACTTCTGCAAAATTTTGCCAACCTTTGGGATTTTGCGTTCTTTTAAATTTGGCATGCTCTTTTCGCTACTTCTGCAACAGCGATCTGACCCGTTTTGGGTACCGTGGGGTATCAGTACCATCACTTATTAATTTATGTGGTATATATCTCTCAATTGCTGTCGATATTATCTCTTTGAAATCATTCCACAACTTTTATACGCTTAGAGATCGGAAGGACTGTCTCTTGAAAAGGCATTAAGAGCATTTTTATCAGCTTTTTTTTTAAATAGACATACTCTTCGTTTCTTTTTGATGGTTGTAGGCGTTACGGTATTCAGCCTAGCAGCTACTGCCTTGTGGCCGCTAATCCCTGTATTCGTCACGATACTCACTATTTGTCCAGGATTATTTGTTGCTAAGAGGTTCGAATCCTGCCTCGGGCATGGATGTGTGTGATGTCCTTAGGTTAGTTAGGTTTAAGTAGTTCTAAGTTCTTGGGGACTGATGACCTTAGATGTTAAGTCCGATAGTGCTCAGAGCCATTTGAACCATATTTTTGCTAAGAGGTCAAGTATGCTTTCGAAACCATTTACGCTTCGAGTGGGCTCATGAACTAATTGTTCAAAGTAATTTGCTGAGAAAGCATTCAGTACAATTTCCGATGACGTTTTATGCCCGCTGCCGGGTTTAAGCGTATAATTTTTCCAGCGTATCGAGAGTAGATTAAAGTCACCACCGACTTTAATTGTATGAGTGAGGTACCTATTTGAAATGAGACTCAAGTTTTCTTTAAACTGTTCAGCAACTATATCTTCTGAGTCTGGGGGGGGGGGGGGGGAGGGTCAGTAAAACGATACAATTAATAGTTTAGTCCGATTGTCAAGTATAACCTCTACCCATACTATTTCGCAGGAACTATCTACTTCAATTTCACTAGAAGGCAAACTACTTTTGACAGCAATAAATACTCCACCGCCAATTTTACTTAATCTATCCTTTCTGAACACTGTTATATCGTTAGAAAAAATTTCTACTGAGCTTATTTCCGGCTTTAGCCAGCTTTCTGTACCTATAACTATTTGAGATTCAATGCTTTCTATTAGGGCTTGGAGCTCTGGTTCTTTCTCAACTCAGCTACGACAATTTACAACTACGATACCGATCGTTTCTACAACTAACGTACTGTGTTTTACCTGCCCCTTTTTAGACGGGCGCCCATTCTGTGGTTCCCTGAGGCCCTCTAACCTAAACAACCGCCCAGTCCCTTCCACACAGCCCCTGCTACCCTTTTAGCCGCTCCCTGTGTATAATGGACTCCTGCCCTATTATGCGGAACCGGGAAACCCGCCACCCGATGGCGCAAGTCAAGGAATCTGCAGCCGACACGGTCAAAGAACCGCCTGAGCCTATGATTCAGACCCTCCACTCGGCTCTGCACCAAAGGACCACAGTCGGATTTATCGACGATGCTGCAAACGGTGAGCTCTGCCTTAATCTCGCAAGCAAGACTGGCAGTCTTTACCATTTCCGCTAGCCGCCCAAAACCAGAGATAATCTCCTCTGATCCAAAGCGACATACGTCATTGGTACCGAAATGAGCCACCACCTGTAGTTGGCTGCACCTTGTACTCTTCATGGCATCCGGAAGCAGCATTTGCACATCCAGAATGACTCCCTTCAGTATGCACACTGAGTCCACATTGGCTTCCTTCCCCTCCTTCTCCCCCCCCCCCCCCTGGCAGCCATGTTCCTAGGGGCCCCATTACATGCTTAACGTTGAAGCTCCCAACTAGCAGCAAACCCACCCTCTGTGAATTCCCAGACCTTGCAGGCCAAGAAGCTTCCTCTGGAACAGAGTGGCCGACTGCATCCGGCTCAGAGACATCATCAGCCACAGATAACGTCCGAAACCTGTTCGTGAGACGAATGGGGAGGCCTTGCATTCGGCCCCTCTAAAAGTTTTTCACTGCCTGCCAGACTTTGGAATGATCTCCTACTCGACCACGGGTGAGGACTCAGCCTCAGTTCAGGCAGTACCTGGGGTGCACAGAAGTTGACCAAACGAGGGACACGTGGGACATGCTCGACGTCCCTCGCGTCCCCGTGTCCGACCCCACATAGTGATGCCCTTGGCAGCAGCCTCAAGCTGTGTGGCGGATGTCAACACAGCCTGGAGCTGTAAGCGAAGGGTCGCCAACTCAGCTCGCATCTGTACACAGCAATCACAGTTCCTATCCATTACTGTAGTCGCTCCCGTCTGAAGCTCGTAAAAATATACAACAAACGAATGGTGTACTTGGCTTATTAGCAGCTCTCTCACTAATGGTCTAAACGACACTGAGCTACATTAATCAAAACAAACAAAAACCTTTACGATCTGAGGGTCGATATAAGGGTCGATAGCAACGGCGGTACGGTACACTACACTGTTATTAAAATAAAAGCTTGTACCCAGTAGGCACTCGAACACGTCATCACAAAACGTCATTTTTGTTTTCGTCATCACAAAACGGTTTAAAGCAGAACACTGAATGAATGTGAAACAGCTATGTTTTTATAATGGAAAATTATGATCACTATGCTTTTGAAAGTGAAGTTCGATCAACACAAGGTGTTTCTTAAAGTGAATTATTTGTTAGAAATTTTGTCAATACTGAGAGAAATATATGTTATAGAACTACCCAAATGGTTTTGGTTTGTGCTAGTTAATTAACTATTTTAACATTAAGATATTATGAGCTATAAAGAACCCCATCCAAAAAGAAGTTTGGAACAGTCATGTTATGTAAGCCTGCTTGCTTTGCATAAGATTCTGCAAGGACCTTTGCCTTCAGTGCTTCCTGACATTTAGCTTGATGTTTCAAGTACTCCATCACGCTAACAGTTGGTGTGATAATTATGTAGGTCCAGTACTCCTGGATAGTTCTACATATTACTGTCGTTACTGCGAAGTGGAAGATTCATGAATATTATAAAATTGTGTATTGAGTAAGATATAGTTTAAAAGAAGAGAATCAAAACTTACGTAAATTATATATGATCTTACGTAACAAGAAAAAGAAAGAAAAGGGAAAAAAAAGGAAAAGGGAGAGAGAAATTCAAAGTCGGCAGTGCATAACGATTTTTCTTAAAAGAAGCAAAAAGATTATATAAACGTTGTAACAAGTAGACCCAGTGCCTTATGTCTATATAAGATGGAATATTGTACAATGTTATCTACAGAATTGGTGACGTTCTTGGTCTTCTTCTGGCAGCAGGATATTTTGCTTGCGTCAGCCATTTGCACGATGGCGTCGACGCGGCGCGAACAGGGTAGCGCAGCATCTTGGCTCCCGTAAGAGCGGTTGAGCGCTGGTGCAGGTGGGCTGTGACGTAGCTAGCACGTAGCTGACAGCTATTACTGGACGCAGATTTCACAGAGTTCTGGTTGGGTGCAATTTTCATACAACCAGAGGCGGTTTACAAACAATGCCCGGGAGCTCGACAGGGACATCGTTTGCCGAGTGAAAAGTGAATACGTCATCCCTGAGATACGTTACTGGAACCTGGCTGCCTGGCAGTGTTTTGCACCTCCAGTTGCTCTAAACACTGTTGATTGCTGTGCTTATAATGACTTTGTGACGATTTATAGGCATTTTGGTATCGTTCTGTCACAGTCAGGTTCGCTCGCTCGTGCCGACCTTCCTCGTTACACGTTTTTATGAACTGTGAATTGTTGTGGGCAATTTCACTATGTAGTAACAAACGCAGTTCACATTGTTCGCAGGAACCTGAAAAACTGCGTAAAAAATTACATTCAATTATATTAGTTCCGTCAAAGTACATGGTATACGCCGGACACACCATTCTGACTCGTTTTGAAATTCAGATAATTTCTTATGGTAGCTTCGTGCAGCTGTTATGAATTTTGTAACCGGTATAATAATCTGGAATAAAGCGTACCCGAAGTTAATAATACGTTTATCGCGAAGAATTTAGCACGCCAGACGACGAGATATTTGCAGGAATTGGAATAAACACAGTTCTTGGGGGGTAGGTGTTTCCGAGAGAGAAGAGCAGAACCGAGGAAACTAAAGCTGGTGATTCGCCCTGCGCGGCCCCCAGCGTCGGCGGCCCGTGAAGACAATTTAGGGGGTGCGGGCGCCAGCGACGTGGCAGAAGTCACCCCCGCCCCACCTCCGTCCCCGCAGCCGCCGCCCGGGGATACCGCCGCGCGGCGCGTCACTCCTCTTTTAGTGCCCGCGCCCTGGAAATAAAGCCAACATTTTCGCGGGCCGCCTTAATTACATCTGAGGTGACGCGGACAGTCCGGCGCCCGACCGTTTCATTACGCGGAGAGCGGGCGACCGCATTCCGCGCGAGCCAGCGCCCCCGCCCGGGCCGGGGAATACCGCCGGGACGACGACGCCGCCGCCGCCGCCGCCGGCCGGCACTCAGATTTCTTGTCCAACGGCGACGGAACTGCCTCCGTGCTGCCAGGATATTCCAGGCGCGATGTCTCGTTCGTATCACTGCTGGCACCTACCTGCTGCAGAACAGCGAAACGCATTCCAAGTCGTGGAGTCACCTAAATAAGGTAAACCGTTCGGAAAGCATTCCGGCCAATGTGCAATGGTCAAGACACTGGAGTAGTCTACATCTAAGATGTAGACATTTTGTTTGAAAATTCTTCAGGATTTCCGAATAAAACAATCTTTATGAAGATTCTATATTTTTATTCATCATTTCTCAACATAGTCACCTTCTCCCATCGAGAGACCAGATTGTTGATGCCATCACGATGAAATGCTGGACATTAATAAAATTTTATCAAGCTTCCAGCCGCGTCAGGTGGTTAAAATCCTACGAGCTTTCGACCGAGCTCTCCCCGGTCATTGTCAAGTGGTAATAATGGCTGCTGTGTCGCCGTGGCCGCGACGTTATATAGCCGCACTGCTGGCTGTGACGTCACTAGTGCTCTCTTCCTCGCCATATATGGCAATGTTTTCATTCCGCGTCCGTCGCGCCCGTTTTAACATCGTGATAGGCGGCTCCTAGGCTGTGCTGAGCTGCAAACCTCCGTCCTTGTTGATGGTATTTCCAGAGGTTTTTATTTCGATAGCTTCTTTTATGACGCTATCCCAAAATCCCTTCGTATCATAACGACAGATGTTTCGTCGAATAGAATTCGGTGTCCATTTTCTAAGGCGTGTTCTGCCACGGCTGATTTTTCTGAATAGCGTAGGCGTAAGCACTTCTCGTATTCCATCCGGTGTTGCTCCACCGTGCGTACTGTTTGGCCGACGTAGTAACAGCCACACTGACATGGTATCTTGTACACTTTTATTAATTCATATCACCGCGAAACCATGAATTCATACATGTTGGACATTGTTGGCGGAGACACAACACCTCCGCCTGCATCGCTTCATCACTGTCAAGGTGAAGTCCTCGAGAGTTTGAGTTTTGGAACCACATGAAAATCGGATGCGCCCAAGTCGGATGACGGTGAACTCAAGGTGTTGGATTGTTCAGCTTTCGCAGCTCTTGCATGTGGTCTGGCATTGTTATGCTGAAGGAGACGATACTCCAAGTGTCGATGGAGCTTTCTGCAGTTATAAATTCAATTACGGCACGGTGTTTCTCACCCGACACACACTTACATTACGCACTGACGGGTTACACGCTAAAATTCGGAGCTCTCTTGTACCAGAAGGTTGCAACTTGCATCAGAGAAGCTGTAAAGTTGACCGAGTAATATGTATGACATGCCATACCTCAACTGATATTGAGAACAGAACAAAAAATTCAGAGACGTTACTTCCCAGTATGCCCTCTTACATCTGTATTTCCCAAAGCAAAGTATGTCCCTCACTGTACTTCGTATTGTACCAGTGACAAGGGTTTTTCCCGATCTTTTTACGTGCGGAGCGCGGGTAGAACAATTGCTTTCGATCTTAATGTCCAACTTCCTGTTCCGTGTACTGCTGTAGGTAGAACAGTATATATATATATATATATATATATATATATATATATATATATATATATATATATATATAGGGTGTTACAAAAAGGTACGGGCAAACTTTCAGGAAACATTCCTCACACACAAATAAAGAAAAGATGTTATGTGGACATGTGTCCGGAAACGCTTAATTTCCATGTTAGAGCTCATTTTAGTTTCGTCAGTATGTACTGTACTTCCTCGATTCACCGCCAGTTGGCCCAATTCAAGGAAGGTAATGTTGACTTAGGTGCTTGTGTTGACATGCGACTCATTGCTCTACAGTACTAGCATCAAGCACATCAGTACGTAGCATCAACAGATTAGTGTTCATCACGAACGTGGTTTTGCAGTCAGTGCAATGTTTACAAATGCGGAGTTGGCAGATGCCCATTTGATGTATGGATTAGCACGGGGCAATAGCCGTGGCGCGGTACGTTTGTATCGAGACAGATTTCCAGAACGAAGGTGTCCCGACAGGAAGACGTTCGAAGCAATTGATCGGCGTCTTAGGGAGCACGGAACATTTCAGCCTATGACTCGCGACTGGGGAAGACCTAGAACGACGAGGACACCTGTAATGGACGAGGCAATTCTTCGTGCAGTTGACGATAACCCTAACGTCAGCGTCAGAGAAGTTGCTGCTGTACACGGTAACGTTGACCACATCACTGTATGGAGGGTGCTACGGGAGAACCAGTTGTTTCCGTACCATGTACAGCGTGTGCAGGCACTATCAGCAGCTGATTGGCCTCCACGGGTACACCTCTGCGAATGGTTCATCCAACAATGTGTCAATCCTCATTTCAGTGCAAATGTTCTCTTTACGGATGAGGCTTCATTCCAACGTGATCAAATTGTAAATCTTCACAATCAACATGTGTGGGCTGGCGAGAATCCGCACGCAATTGTGCAATCACGTCATCAACACAGTTTTCCTGTCAACGTTTGGGCAGGCATTGTTGGTGATGTCTTGATTGGGCCCCATGTTTTTCCACCTACGCTCAATGGAGCACGTTATCATGATTTCATACGGGATACTCTACCTGTGCTGCTGGAACATGTGCCTTCACAAGTAAGACACAACATGTGGTTCATGCACGATGGAGCTCCTGCACATTTCAGTCGAAGTGTTCGTACGCTTCTCAACAACAGATTCGGTGACCGATGGATTGGTAGAGGCGGACCAATTCCATGGCCCCCACGCTCTCCTGACCTCAACCCTCTTGACTTTCATTTATGGGGGCATTTGAAAGCTCTTGTCTACGCAACCCCGGTACCAAATGTAGAGACTCTTCGTGCTCGTATTGTGGACGGCTGTGATACAATACGCCATTCTCCAGGGCTGCATCAGCGCATCAAGGATTCCATGCGACGGAGGGTGGATGCATGTATCCTCGCTAAAGGAGGACATTTTGAACATTTCCTGTAACAAAGTGTTGGAAGTCACGCTGGTACGTTCTGTTGCTGTGTGTTTCCATTCCATGATTAATGCGATTTGAAGAGAAGTAATAAAATGAGCTGTAACCTGGAAAGTAAGCGTTTCCGGACACATGTCCACATAAGATATTTTCTTTCTTTGTGTGTGAGGAATGTTTCCTGAAAGTTTGGCCGTACCTTTTTGTAACACCCTGTATATGAGGTTGTTTCAATAATTTCAGAGTTTGGAGAGGTATCGTCGAATAAGCATGGAGACAGTAGTTTGAGAACTCCAACCAGCACACAAAACATACCCTCTCAGTGACTGTTCACTCTTTTACTCGTACGCTGAATATCAACACCATCACCGGTGTTATGTTGTGCGTCTAATATAGGTTTCATAATGGATTTTTATTTCGCACTGCTTTGGATTTTTCGTCTCCCGCCAGTAATTTTGCTGTACATTTCTTGATCTTATGGTTCATGAGAATCTTAAGAAAATAAGATTAAGTTGACCTGGTGCTATTTGAAATTCCGTATCACCGGTCTGTATTGTGTTATCTGTTAACTTACAGAGAACACGCCCAGCATGTGTGGCTTTACCATACTGATGCCATACAGTCTGTCTATCTTAGCATCGATGTGATGGGTAAACAAATTGGCAATGTCACCTTCGTCACTGAGTAATTTTGCCTAGAAATGCCGAAGAGATTCAGTAACTGACTTGAAAGTTTCTCTTAGTTTTTCTCCCACTCCAAATTT
This sequence comes from Schistocerca cancellata, assembly GCF_023864275.1. Classification (NCBI taxonomy): domain Eukaryota; kingdom Metazoa; phylum Arthropoda; class Insecta; order Orthoptera; family Acrididae; genus Schistocerca; species Schistocerca cancellata. Next base: position 723,239,481 of record NC_064626.1, on the reverse strand, counting down.
CTTAACTTTAGCAGCCGTAATTTTTCTGTAACAGCCTTCTATGCCTCATTCACTTAACACTTTGTCAGTATCTTGTTATATACGAATCAGAGTTCTGTGCAGGGTACACCTCATATACATTCTTGTCCATCTTCCTTTCAATCACCTCAATCTATACAATTAAATCGTTTACTTTCTTTTCAATTAAATTAATCCTGGCATATAACGTGTTGATCGATCTCAGAAGAGCCCAGTAATATATCTGTAGTTTCCTCTGTACATCCCCAACTTTACGATCCCAATGAGTTAATAGATTGGCTATGACTGCTTATAGCATCAGCTGCCACCAGTAATACAGCTTATTTAAATGAGGTTGTTTCATTAATTTCAGAGTTTGGAGAGGTATCGTCGAATAAGCATGGAGACAGTAGTTTGAGAAGTCCAACCAGCACACAAAACATACCCTCATAGGCATGTTATAATTAACAGTGTGGATAATTTGTAGCAAGTGGATCTTGTAGATATAAGAGAATGTTTCTGTGTGAGTAATGGTTTCAAATATATTTTAATAGTTATTGATACATACTACACGTTTACCTGGGCATTACCTGTAAAAAAAAATAGGTGGAGATGTTGCACAAATGTTTGAGCGATTGCTGCAGATGGGGACAAATCGATGCACTGACAACCTCAGGCAGATTATGGTGGAGAGTTTTGCAGTAGATATTCCAAGGCTATGACGGAGTGGTATGAAATACACCACTACTCGACATTCACCCGCCTGAAGGCAAGTGTAGTGAAACGTCTGAACAGAAAAGTGAAAGCTCAAATGTGGCTGTTCTTTTATTTTTGTGGTCGCACAAATAGATTGACATCTTCCTTCAAACAGTTGCACAAGAAATCTTACCAGACAACATACAATAAATACGAGGCCAATTCATGTTTATGGTAATGGACTCCTAGATACAGTACACAACCGCATGAAAATAGTGGAGCCACACATACAGAAATTTAATGTAAGTGATTTAGTATATGTTTCAAAGCACAAAACAGCACTTGAAAAGTTATTTCCAAAGTTCAGAAAACCAATCCTTGAATCTACATCCTAAAGAACAGCAGTGGTACTGGACGTGCAGGATGCTTTTACGCAGAAGAAATTCAGAAGAGCTCGGAACCATATGCGTTTCTCTTAGAGAGGGTAATAAGACATGAAGGGAACAGAGCACTAGTTAAATGGCTTGGTTTTCCTGCAACGTAAAACAATTGAACTGATTCTGACGGTTTGCCCTTCGTAAGCACCGCACCATCGTAGTCCCAAAATAATACTTAGCATCACATTGCCTGATGATGCTTTGCTCCTGTCCCTCAGTGTCATAATGATACACCGAGCTCTTCGCCATGGCGTTTAGACAACCAAGAAAGTCATCTGTATTAGACTGACAGCTGCAACACTTCTGCTGCTGCCTTGGTATGGCGGGGGTTTTTGAGCAGTTGCGGAACGTAACAAGCGGCGAACTTTGTCATACTCAAAATGTTGAGAACTGATTCATGAGTGGTGTTAATTTTTTCTCAGTCGCCTCGGGCGCGATACATTGGTCTTCTTCACTGTCTACAGTCTATTCTCCGGTTTTACCGCTGCTACTGTGGACTGTGAAGTTCGTGTTTTGCCTGTGTGTGCATCTGTAGGGTCTCTCTTTAGTTTGCTCTTCTTGTAATGTTTCTGAGATGAAGTTCTCTACTCTGTTTAGCTCTGCCTATTCTTCTTGGTCTGTGTTTGAGCTATAGATGCTGTCTATGTCATTTGGAGTCTAGAGACGTCTGACCTGTCTACATGACGTGCAGTGTAGTACTACGGGTTCTAGAGACCTATTTTCCTCGCAACTGCATCCTTTTCTCTGTCAGGGATGTACACGATGTAAGCGCCTTGAGTAAGGACCATGTCCAATTAGAAATTTTACCATCCTACCGATTGGGTCAGTGTGCTTCACTCCTAACATTTCCCTGATAACCATAAATATTATAAAGAAAGATATACTTGCATATGTATGTATGAATCGTTATGCAAGTGGCAGTATGCGTACCTAATGCGTTCCGTGTATAAAAACGGGACTTTCCAGTGCTCATACCTCGGGTTCCATTGGTGATAAAGAGGTAGGGCCAAGTGTTCTGAATATCCCTTGGGGTAGGGACCATTTGTGTACCGAAGCAAACGATCGTTTTAGTGTCACTATCCTGCCGTACAGTGTCAAAGTATGAGTACGCACACTTTCTCCTGCTGAGGAGAATGGAGCAGATCGGTTGATTCTTTTTTGCATTTGATGTGGTCTATAGTGGGATTGAGTTAAATTATGGAGGCACCATCAGTTCATGAGCGATTCCTCAGAAGACCCAACAAAAGGGATTTATCTGTTGCGTTTTCGCTGTCACCAGCGCACCAAAACCCTGTCTAACTTCTATATACAGAAAATGGGTGATATTTTTATGATATATTCCTAAGACACAGATCTCGAGCAACCGTGAAAGTTTTCTTGACATATTTATCCGTCTTCAAGATACAGAGGGTCAAAGTTATCCTACTTGTACACATAAAATATACACGAAAAATCTGGTGTGAGGCGACAACGTATTTTATAAAGTGACATATCACGGAGAAACATGCTGTGAAGTGTCATCTGTGAACCACATGTTGTAGTACTGATGCACATGAAAAATTTTTTGCACATAAAATCCGGTGTGAGATGTAAAATTAGTTCTGCGTTATTTCACTTTCACATAAGTAAGCTATCTAAATTTTACTGACCAATGTAGTTCTTTCCAGAAGAGTTACATGCCACGCAGCAGCAGGGGAAAGAAGGAAACCAGCGGAAAAATGCTCCTATCAGAGCATGTCCGTGTTTATTTAAAAGATTCCGGCTGTAAAGTGGTGTACCAGCCGCCTCATTACTAAACGTTTTCCCAAAAATTTTGACATGGGAGCATATTCGCGCTTTTATCCTGAGAGAGTAAAAGACAACGGCAGTGACAAAGAGACGGAAAATTAATAAATGGTGGAAGATAGTAAACAGTGGTTGTGTTACAATAAATGCGAAGGAAACGATATCAGTGTGTGGGAAAGAGAGGGACACAGTGGCAGTGGAACATAATAGTTGACAGTGACAGAATAGTGGTAGGAAAAGAGTGAAGGAGACATTGACAGGGCGGGAGGGGGGAGGGAGAGGAATAAAGAGAAAAAGAAAGTGGGTGCGAGCCAATGATAATAGAGACAGTGTAGGAGCATTTTTCCGCTGGCGTATGTATGTTTCACATCGTCCCCTAAACCAATGGACCGATTTCAACCAGCTTGGTGCACATGTCACTCGCTGTCTGTAAATCAGTGTGCGATTTGCAGGGGGGGATGGGGGAGATTTCCCCCTCTCTGCATCAGACCATCCCCTCCTCTGGTTTTAGTTTATGCATCCCAGCCTGGGATGTTTGTTTCCCACGCACTGGAGTAAAACTTTACATATAATTTAAATTTGTGGAGCCGAACACTGAAAGTTTTTAATACAGTCTTACTATTAATATGTTTGCTTATTAATTTTGAAAAAGTGTTATCTAGTAGTTATTGTTGTTGTCTTCAGTCCAGAGACTGATTTGATGCAGCTCTCCATGCATGTAGTAGTTAAGCATTTCAAAACGTTTAGAACTAAATCATCATTAACATGTTGTCATTGTTGCTTTCGTCTAAGGTGCGTCATCTGTTTACTTGCGAGCTTGTATCATGATGGACGAAAGTACAAAGGTTTCCAATAAAACTTGTTTAATAATATATATACGTTTGTCCTTTGAGGGAGTTGCTTGCGATTATTTTTTTGACATTGTTGAATGAGAAAGTGGGACAGGAGAATGCATTTTCAGCACACTGTTAGCAGCTCTTGAAAAGTATGGCATTACAAATGAACTAAAAAACCACCTTGTAGGTGTCGCAACAGATGGTGGCTCAACGATGCTTGCACCTTACAAAGGCGTAGCCGCTCTACTGCGTAGTCATTTACATAAGGATTTAACTGTCGTTCATTGTATGAACTACAAAATGAAATTAGTTGTCCACGATGTTATGAATGATGTAGCAGATGTATACCATATAAAGGTTTTTTTTAAATTCCTTATATTCTGTGTTTTCTCGAAGTCCCAAAAATCAGACTACTACAAAGTGTTTCACAAGAATTATCCTCGCAGCTATTAAAACTAGGCCATATTTTTCGCGTACGTTGGGTTGCTTCCTCATTTAATGCTTTTCGAGCTTTTCTTGAAAATCACAGTTCTCTTGTCCATCTCTTTGAAAAACTGAGACATGATGGTTCCTGATCAACTCAGGAGAGATCTAAATTTGAAGGTTTACTAAAACATCTCACAAAGTGGCTTTTCTGATAGTGCATACTCGTGAATAGTGAGTTTCGGCATTAACATCTATTTATAAATAACTGTTTATCCATGGGTAACGCCACGGTCCAAGCTAGTAACATATATAATTATACTAACCCCCTAAGACATCCCCCTCACTGGTAAAAGCACAAATCGCACACTGCTGTAAATCATTGCTGTGGGTTTAAGAACCACCTACCTATCAAAGGGTTGGAGGTGAAAAAGGAGTATAGCCCACCATGCGTGAATATCCATCCTTCAGTCATCCAGCGTTTAAGAATGAAAGCACTTAAAGACTTGCAACAAATTTATACACAATTTCAAACCTTTACGAATCTTTTTCCCGCTGAAGGCCCCCACAAAATGGTGAAAGGAGAAAGTTTATCGCTTGCTACATTTTAGCTCTTCATGCAGTAAGACTGCCGCATGAAGCATGACATTTTAATGTATTACTTCTTTACTACAAACTGTATTCGCGACAAATTTTGCAGACAGTATTCACGTAAACCATTGAATTTACCAGAAAAAGTGTACCATTGTGCGACTCATAGTTCAGGAGATGTGTGATAAACTGTCACATTACGCAAGACGTTTAAATTTATTACTTCGTTGCTACTAACTCTACTCGCAACACGTTACACATGTATAATCAAAATATACCATTGAATGTATCTAAAAAATTATATTATTGTACCTCGCACAATTCAGGAAACATGACGTCATAAAAATTGAGCTGTGTGAAAACGAAACTGCAGGGCGAATTTCGCTAGAGATTCAGGTGTCATGTACAAAAATGTGTGCCATATGTTAAATATATGCGAAATAGATTTGACACGTGCGTACGTGGGCAAAGCCACAGGTAAAATTGTCATCCTAAACTCCCTGAACGATTTCAACCAAATTTGACGCACATATTAGTACCAATCTCGAAAGAAATCCTGTGGGGTACGAACGACCAATGTGCTATAAGAGTTAACGTGATAGCGCGTAGAGAGAAGGGAGAGGAGGAGGTGGAGATATAAGGAGGGGGAAATGGGAGATGCGTGCAGCTAGGTAGAGGAAGAGGTGGAGAGAGAAAGTGGGAGGGGAAGTGGACAGAGAGAGGGGAGAGAAGGAAGTGGGCAGAAAGAGGGGAGAGGAGGGTATGGACGGAGGCAGGGGCAGGAAGAGATAGGCAGAGAGAGCGGGAAGGAGGAGACAGACTATTAGAAGACTGGAATAAGTACAAGAACTATTCGGAGGGTAATATCTGATAGGCCACGAAAACTCGATGAAGCTCTGCACAGATGTGTTGTGCAGTGTATCTAGTATGCCTGTCGATCGCGTCACGTCGCTCTTGTCAATTCTAAGCACACAGCGAGCACGTAAAGATGACCTAGAAAATAGCGTCTACCGCCAAGCATGGATGCCTGCTGTGAGGTTGCGCCTGATTTCAAACAACCTCACATAACGTACCAGTTATGCTTTTTCTTCTTCGTGAAAACTCTCGGCCACTAACTGCAGGGGCAATAAGGATACCTATGCAGCGTTTTCGATGAAAAATGTTTGATCACCCGCCATTCAGCCCGAACTTGGCTCCGTCTGATATTCATCTCTGCTCACATGACCCGCTGTCTCAAAAAAATGGCTCTGAGGACTATGGGACTTAACATATTAGGTCATCAGTCCCTTAGAACTTAGAACTACTTTAACCTAACTAACCTAAGGACACACACACATCCATGCCCGAGGCAGGATTCGAACCTGCGACCGTAGCAGTCCTGCGGTTCCGGACTCCAGCGACTAGAACCGCACGGCCACCACGGCCGGCCCGCTGTCTCAGACAACGAACTACAGATGTGGGTAGAGACTTCGTGGAAAGTACAGGCGGTTACCTTTTATAACGCGGGTTTTAGAAAGTTGGAACGACGCTAGGACAAATATCTAAGTCGCAGCGGTGACTATGTAGAGAAGTTCAAAAATGGTTCAAATGGCTCTGACCACTATGGGACTTAACTGCTGAGGTCATCAGTCCCCTAGAACTTAGAACTACTTAAACCTAAATAACCTAAGGACATCACACACATCCATGCCCTAGGCAGGATTCGAACCTGCGACCATAACGGTCGCGCGGTTCCAGACTGTAGCGCCTAGAACCGCTCGGTTACTTCGGCCGACCTGTAGAGAAGTAGCTGGAGGATGTAGCAAGCTGTTGCGAATAAAATATTTTTGATTTTCACCGATCGGACCTTACTTCCTGAATATCCCTCGTACACAGCCGGGCAACGGCGGTTCCAAAGCTAGTTTGAGAGTAATTCAAAGGCTTTCCTGTCGTTATCGCAGGTCCTATGTGTGTACTACTTCATTACTTCTTGAATTTTACAAACGATATATGCTAGATTCGAACAGTCATATTTACCGGCCATAGCTTTTTTTTCACTTTCAAAGAGATATTATATCATCGATTTTAACCGAGCCACAGCTGTCAGCTACACTATGCCACGTTGTCTTCTATGCAGGTTGCTGTAGCCTGTCTGTCAGCTAGCTTCTTTCCGTACATTCCACTACGTCCCGGAACCCAGCATCAGAGAGTTTCATTCATATTAATGCTGTCAACTACTCACTTGTTCTGAAGAACGTCATGATTACCGCCGTGAGCTAATGATAAAATTTATTTAACAACCGGTTTCGATCAATAGACAATCATCGGGTTCATAAAAGCATTCACATCATATTAGGCGTTGTAAAATCATTGGCGTTAGATAATTAAATCCGTGAGTTCGCCGCTATTGTCATATAATAATATAAATAAATCATCAGTCATAAACAGTGCCAGAAAATGCGCTTATTCACGTTACATAAACCGTCAGCCTCTGCGCTAGGGACGGAGGCATTGTCCTGTATTGTTGCTCGCATGAATTTACACTGGCAAGAAGTCCTGTAATCTTCTTGAGTGGTGTTGGGTTATTACTTGGTTTTGCAAGTACACAGCATGGCGGTCAGACCACGTACGGGACACAAACGGAAGCTTTCGTAAATGTTTCTCATAGTAACGACACATTTCATGAATATGGAGATTAAATGAATAAGGCTTCTTAAAATGAGAGTTCTGATATCTGCTACAATCAACTTTTTCTCAGAAATGCGATCTCGTCTGCAACACCTCTGCCTTTCCACAACAAATCCATTAAGGAAATATTTCTATTCACGTGGTTGCTTATTAACTAACATTAAAAGTACTTTATGCCTGAATTCAAGCTGAACTTACTGAGATGACAAAAATGAAGAATAAGCGAGTTTATGGGCAGATAAGAACAAATATTAACAACGTTCGTTTGCATACATACCTAAGTCTGTTGTTTCTTGCACATTAATGTCACCGGTCTTCAGTCAAAGTCACGGAAAGATATTGGAATTTGAAAACAGGTTGTGACATTATTCTGTCCACTTTGTTACTGAAAATTTCTTGTAAGATATCACCTATCGATCAGCTTGATAAGGAATGTACTGGAGGTAAAAGGTGATGTACGGACAAATTTGTTACTTTTCGTAGTATTACTAAAACCTTTGTAGAATAGTTTCCGAAATTATATAATTGTCGAATGATTTTCGATGAACACACAGTTGGTTGTGTTCGGAGTCGAATTCCGTCCCATAACAAATTCCGAGAAAACCAGCAAAATATGAGTTAAAATGTGGAGACACTGCGACGCAGAAACTTCTTGTATGCTGAACATAGAGTTTCATGCGTTTAAAGCGCAAGAAAAATATCAGCGGGGCGATGGTGGTTAATTTCATAAGTGCACTGAGGTCAAAATGTAACTTCTGACAATTTTTTTACTGCGTGCGGTTTGAGGGCCACTCTTTTTTAATACGTGAATTGTCGTTGTAGAGAACTATACGGAAAATGAAAGCTAATAACTAACAGGGAAGTTCTTAATTGATAATTTTACCTAAGAAATAATACTACTGTAGTCAATCACGTCGCAAAAGGAAACACAAACGTCGTACTTAAAAATAGTCCGCATTGTGATGGCTAAATGAGCAACGTGGTTGATAAAATTCAGAAATGATTTTGAATTCCAGCTAACAAAATGGATTCCAGCTAACAAAAAGAAGCAGCTGAAAACCTCGATCAGAATGGGTCTACCTGTGTAACATGATAGTTCATTGAGAGATAGATAATGACTGGATACAGCCCATAGCATACGCCTCTTGACTTTAATACGTTTAAGGGTGAGGCATCTATCGTCAGTATGTTTCGAGAGGCAGTAGTTGAGTTAAAATCTGAAGGTGCAGTCATATACAATAAACATTCAAGAACGCGCAAGCAAAAAACAACCCGATGAGGGACGATCTTTTTTGCGATATACGTTACGCTTTTACTTTCAAAACTTATTTATGTCTTGTGCTGCTCAGCAGATTCCTGTTGGTGCACAATAAACTTTGCGAAGACTAGTGCTTTCTTATAACTTACAAACTGGAAGAAAATCACTCGGAAATCAATACACATATTACACTAAGAAATCAAATTCCAAGATGTTACGAATCGCTGAGGATTGCAACAAAAGTCCTAAACTTCTGAAAATACGGTTTCAAAGATCTGTTCACTACAGTGAAACAGCGTTCGTTGGGAAGCTCTACTTAAACTGCCTGTAGAAGGATGAAAACGCGAGATGACAAAAAATGACAAACTGGAAGGCAATATTTATAGCTGTGCTGCAAATGCCGAACAGATTTGTGAACAGCAACATGTAATAATACAGTTATAAATAAAAACCACAGAAGATGGAGAATCTTCTCCGAAACATATATGTGGAGAAAAACAAGAAAAAAATTGTTTGCTCTAGGTAAAACCCCATGTCCTTATTACATGTTAGGAAGCAAAATCGGACAATGAAAGAGCTTCGACCACAAAATGACTAACAAGAACAAACTATAAGACTGGTGTTCCTTATATTCTGATCATCAAACAACGAGAATGAAATCAGTTGTTAACGTGGAAACAGCAATAGACATATCTATAAACCTTAGGTAGGTTGCTTTGACCCGAAATGCATTCAGTGAGTAGAATTATTAGTTGTAAATTTATGTTTCACAGATTTGTTTATTACTGACATTACGTAAAAACCATGCTGTAATATAATAATTAGTAAAATGTCATCAGATTCAAAACTTTGCCGGCGTGCAGATTGTTCCATGAAATTTCGGGCGAACGGGGGAAGTCGGTACTATTTTAATTCACCTGAAGATGCCCAAAAGACTATACGTCCAAGTATCGTGGCAGCGAGTTACCGGCATCCAACAGTTCGCCAGAAATTTCACCGAACGTTAGTAATGTTGTGTGTAATTGTACGCAGGGTTTATTAAATCTCTAGTATTACAATTATTTTCTATTGGCAACGAGGTATTGTCATAATTCCGACAGTGCAACTCCAATGTTAAGATATTATCCACGAGTCTCTGGTGTCAGCAGTCGTAAGGGATCGACGGCCAATTGGTCACTGAAATGTCTTTAATTATTAACTAACGACAGGTAATGAATAGTGCAGTGGCTACATTAGATCATCTTCAGTACACATCCCGTTATTGCTTAATACAACCTACTATTAGATGAGGTTCATTTTTCAATACGAGAAAGTGTATACGCGCACAAACTGCCGCATTTGGGGAAAAAGGGAATCCACATCAATAGTAGATGTCTCTTTGTGTTGCTAATTCACTCTCCCTTCATTCTTTGTCGCTTTTTGTTTGAGAGAGTCCACAGAGCTACGTTTAAAACCGATTCCGCCACTGGCGAGATTTCCGAAGTGCTTTAAAGAGGTGGCACTATTCCCTCTCTCCGCGTTTGTTATGTGAAATTTGTGAAGGACGGAACGTAACCGCGAAACATACGTCCTGCTGATAGAGTGCTGAGTGCTGCGATCGACTTTCGCCGTAAACCCTTAAACCGTATCCACGATAGCTCTTTTCCGCTCGGTGGGCCATGACGGAACCTCCAGACCTTACAGATCATGACTGGAGAGAGAGTGCTAGAAGTTTCATTCATATAGCAGTCGGTCGCTGTATCAGAAATGTTGGAGAAAGCTATCGGTTTTAGAGCGTGAAGAATAAAACTCGTAATATGATTCATTAGAGTACAGAGTGGCACGGTTTATATTCCGGCTATTTCATGGTTGATGTTTGTCGCATTGAACATATGTTAGCTGCTGTACTGCCCCCTATATGGGCCACTGAGTCATACTGAGCTTCATTTGTCGATGAAAACTAGCAATAAATTTCTTCGTTATTAAAAGTAAACTTATGTGACTATTTGTGTATATGTGTAGAACTCGCACCACTCTGCAGATAATATTTTGTGAATAACTGATGTTTCCGTCTTTCTGTTACAATTGGGTCACAGGGTACATAATCTATTACTCGAAGTGAGTAACTGGAAAAAGACCACGTCGGTCTGACTAAATTATTTAATCAGTAAAATATTCATCCTCAGTCTTTATTGACCATGACTTCGAAGTGTCTATTTGCGGCGAAAAAATCTTTTTCTGCCGTTGAATCCTACTGGTGCTGATTGTACTGAAGGTACAAATTATTAGGCAGGCGTAAGAGAAAATAATTTGCACATTTACGAATAGTGACTCGTCAAGTTATCGTATTAGTTATACAGGAACCAGCTGTTGACCTATCATAAAGACTGGAAAATGAAGCAACTGTAAAGCTTATGTGGGACTCAAACACCGTAACTAAAGGGAAATGTCAAATAAGCTAAGTGATTGTCGAATGTTTCCGGTGTGCATGAAATATTAAACACTAAATAAATCAAGTTGTAGGCTGATAGACAGCACAGCAAGATGAGCGCTTATCATCACAGCGTACGTACTACTAGCATTACGAATACAAGAGCATTCCCTGCGTTCTTCCTGGCATTTTAAACAGTACCTTAAAGGGCAAATAGTAAACTGACTACCTAGCAAAACTTTAGGCAAGCAGGTGAAACTGGGTAAACAGTCATTACTACGTTTCATAGTAACGTCACATCTGTTTATGTGACAGCATGGAGCTCTACAAGATCTTATTTAGGGCCTGGTAGTAACGATGTAATGTACACTATGTGATCAAAAGTATCCGGACACCCCCAAAGACATATGTTTTTCGTATTAACTGCATTGAGCTGCCACCTACTGCCAGGTACTCCGTATCAGCGACCTCAGTAGTCATTAGACATCTTGAGAGAGCAGAATGGGCCTCTACGCAGAACTCACGGAGTTCAAATGTAGTCAGGTGATTGGGTGTCATTTGTGTCATATGTCTGTACGCGAGATTTCCACACTCGTAAACATTCCTAGGTCCACTGTTTCCGATGTGATAGTGAAGTGGAAACGTGAAGGGACACGTACAGCAGAAAAGCGCACAGGCCGACTTCGTCTGTTGACTGACAGAGACCGCCGACATTTGGAGAGCGTCGTAATGTGTAATAGGCAGACACCTATCCACACTATCAGAGAGGAACTGCAAACTGCATCAGAATCCACTGCAAGTACTATGGCAGTTAGGCGGGAGGTGAGAAAACTTGGATTACATGGTCGAACGGCTGCTCAGAAGCCACACATCACGCCGGTAAATGACAAACGACGCCTCGCTTGGTGTAAGGAGCGTAAACATTGGATGACTGAACAGTGGACAAACGTTGTGTGGAGTGACGAAACACGGTACACAATGTGGCGATCCGATGGCAGGGTGTGGGTATGGCGAATGCCCGGTGAACGTCATCTACCAGCGTGTGTAGTGCCAATAGTAAAATTCGGAGGCGGTGGTGTTATGGCGTGGTCGTGTTTTTCATACAAGGGGCTTGTACCCCTTGTTGTTTTGCGGGGCACTGTCACAGTACAGGCCTAAATTCATGTTTTAAGCACCTTCTTGCTTCCCACTGTTGAAGAGCAATTCGGGGATTGCGATTGCATCTTTCAACACAATCGAGCACCTGTTCATAATGCACTGCCTGTGGCGGAGAGGTTACACGACAATAACATCCCTGTAATGGTCTGGCCTGCCCAGAGTCCTGACCTGAATCTTATAGAACACCTTTGGGATGTTTTGAACGCCAACTTCGTGCCAGGCCTCACCGACCGACATCTATCCCTCCACCAATGCAGCATTCCGCGTAGAATGGGCTACCATTCCCCATGAAACCTTCTAGCACCTGATTGAACGTATGCCTGTGAGAGTGGAAGCTGTTACAAGGCTAAGGGTGTGCCAACACCATACTGAATTCCAGCATTACCGATGTCGGGCACCGCGAACTTTTACGTCATTTTCAGCCATGTGTCCGGATACTTTTAATCAGATAGTGTATTACCCTGGGATTGTAAAACATTCAGAACTGGAGTCGATTTTGAACGGCAGCCAACCAGAATGCGCCATGGTAAATGTGAACTAGGGCATGAGAGGATACAGACGTTCACTTACTCAAACATTTAGTCCTGTTTTGAACAATAATGACGAGGAATTTGAGTAGAGCGGAAGCAATATCACAGTACCGTAGTTACTACTGTATGGCAGATACGGTAGTGAATCACAAAATGTCAGAAATGTTAGCGTTTGTATGCGGAGATCATTTGTAACACATTTGGATGAGAACAAGTTTAACCCGGAAATTGTGTTTCCCATATTCGTAGGTGATGGGATGAACATAGATATACTACTACACTCAAAACGGAATTCGTACTCAGAAACCCCCTTCATAGAAGAAATACTACATACTAAGAAGCTACTGGGAGTGGCGGGTAGGTACACCGCACATGCCGAGTAAGTCATCGGCTATACTGTCTTACACACATAACCATAAAACACTACAGCGTCTCCACTTTATTATTGAGTGGAACTATGCCCCAGGATGAAATGAAAGTAGCTTCAAACTCACATTTCCGTACGTGATTTGTCTTATTTGTTAGCCAAATCCCGAAAAACAAAATCTCATCCAATTCAGGACCAATTTACCCCACTATCAGCTTCTTTGATGGTATTTGGCTATACGCACGATCTGTTTGAAAGTATCCGGACACATATTAGTGGACATTAATATGAGGTGTGTCAGTGTTTCGCATTTATGACGGATTCAGCTCTGCTGGGCACACTTTAAATAAGATGTCTGAATGCCTTCCTCAAGAGCCGAAGGCAGAGTAGGTAGTGACGTCGGACGCCGTGGTCTGAGAGCGAAGTCGACTATCTAACTGATTCCAAAGGTGTTCCATTGGGTTCAGGTCGGTATTACGGGCAGGCCAATCCGTTTCAGCAACGTTATTGTCCACAAACCATTGCCTCACAGATATTGCTTTACGACAGGACGCACTGTCACGCTGATACGAACAGTCATCGCCCCCGAATTATTCATCTACTGTACGCAGTATACAACGCTATAAAATTCGTTCATATCCATTCACGTTTAGTGTTTTCTCGAACGCAATAAGGAGACCAAACCCTAACCACAAAAACATTCCCATACCGTAACACCAGCTCCTCTGTACTTCACTACTGGCACTACACACCATGGCAGGTAATGTTCTGCAAACATTCGACAAACTCAAACCCCACAATCGGACTGCCAAATCAACCGTCTCGAGTCATCCACTGACCGCTGGCATCGTTCTGCAGACCACCTCAAGCGTCGCTTAGCACTGAGTACAGACATGTATAGCTTACGAGAAGCTGCTCGACTACTGTACCACATTCTGTTTAATTCCCTACGCACAGTCATTATGTCAGCTGGACTACAGGTAGCACTTTAGAACTCACGAGCGATTACTTGTGCTGATTTCATGCAAAGTTTTACAACCATCCTCCGCAATAATTGTCGGTCCCTGTCCATCAGTAGATGAGGCTGAAATATCTCTGATGGATTTGTCACTCAGGTGAAACCGAGTGACTCCACGATGGAAGTCACTGATCTCTCTGGAGGGATTCATTGTGCTCTTATTGCTTCTCCACTGACAACACAAAACTCCCCTCCTCTTGTGACGTCTAGTAGTCAATTCCACACTGCATGGTGGTGTCCGTATATCTTTGATTTGATTGTGTATTCAGGTTGAGGTACCTAAGTCATTCATCTGAAATTACTTTTCACCCGTTGATGATGTCTTTAATCTGTTTTCACCTAGGCAAACAGTGAATAGGGGCTGAAAAGAATCCAGTAATGCTTTTTCGCTACTTCATAATGAAGATGCAGCCATTAACTTTTTGTAAATGAAACTACACTATTTTTTCCCACTAGAATAGCACATCTTGTTAAGACATACTCAGTGATGTAACTCTTTTGTAGATCTGACAAGAAGTAACGGTGTACAGGTTGTTGGATATGGGGACTGCTGTAACGTTGTTCCGGCCGTTGAATGGCTCTCCACTCGGGAGCAATCTCGTGCTGCCGAGGCAATGGTTACGTGGTGTTTATCCTATTCTCGACGGAAACTTGTGTTGTGTAGACAAGACATTCGTCGTCGACTACTTCTTGCGCTTTCGCAGAAGTGAAGTACAGCAGAACCATCGTGTACGTGGATCAAGTTTGTTATGAAAAAGACTGAAATTAATGTGTAGTGTGTTGCTTGTGAAACACCCACGTAGTCGAATGGTAAACTATTTTCAGGAGCACAATGTCGTTTACCAACGAAATAAAAAAAATATTTCTATCAACTATGTAGACCTAACAGCCATTAGAACTAACCATAGACGTACGTTCAGCATTTGTAGGAAACCTACGTGCGCCGATAACACTATTCATGCTAAATCCAGTCATTCAATATGGTTTGAAAGAGACTTTTTTACTTTCATTATTTACCGACTCATTCGCTTGCCATTTGACAGCCAAAAAATACGTGAAGAACTAAACGTATTGAAAGAAATACCCGTACACAAAGAGGTTTGTCATGGGACCATACGGCAAGCTGAACGAAAAGAACAACACAAACACTGAAGAGCACAGTAAACAACGAAAAGTAAGAAAAACGTTGTTCTGGCGATGTATTATGGAAAAATTTCTCAACAGCTAGAGAAGGAAGGAAGGAAGGAAGACTAGGGCTTACGTCACGGAACGTCGAGATCATTATAGGCGGAGCACAAGTTCGGAACGTTAGAAGGTTGGGGAAGGAAATCGATAGCGCCCTTGGAAAGACACCATCCTGGCACTTACGATTTAGCGAAATCAGAGAAAACCTAAATTTGGATGGCTAGACGCAGATTTGAACTGGCATTCTCCTGAATGCGAGTTCAGTGTGCTAAGCGCTGTTCTACCTCATTCGTCAACAGCTACAGAAGCAATTGAAGAACAGAACCGTAGGCGTGGCTTTCAGATGAGTAATACACTGAAATAGCGGTTTACACAGAAATAAGATAACAAAAGTAAAACATTGCATGACAATTGCTAAGGAACACACACAGTATTGGACAGAAATAATCACAGGCAATGACGGACAACATGAATCACAGTCCATACCTAATGGAGGAGGAGTTGTACATCCATAATGAAAAGTGGTACAGATTTCACCACATGGGGAAGCAGGATAACAGACGTGAAAAGCGTTCGTGTTTGACGCAGATCAGACTCCCACCATAAAGCTCGATATCGGACTCTCAGTAAGGTAAGTACATGCCATCCTCGCTCGCTAATGGACTTGCACCTGTTATTCATACTGGCTACAAAATTGCTGAGGAATTCTTACGGGTACTGTACCACTCCTCTCTCAAAGCGGTTTTCAGTCCTTGCACAATTCGGGGTGGGATGTTCGTTGAGAAACAGGCATACCAAGAGCATCCAAGATATGCTCTGTAGGACTTAAGACCGGGGAGTACACAGGCCATTTCATACGTTCAATATCTACACCTTCTGGTGTGTTCGACACTTCAGCGGTCCTGTTTGGTCGGTCATTATCGTCTGTCAACAGAAATTCGGGACCTATAGCATCCTTAAACAGACGGACATGATAGAGAATAATCTCCCTGCAGTACCGTTGTGCCGTAAGGGTACCTCGCGCAAAGATATGCAGCGGCATTCGGCCACTGTGCAGAATCCCGGCCCACACCAGAACGCCTAGGCCATATCGAAGATGTTGATGAACATTCTGTGGTGTGTAACGTGTTCCTCTGTCCCTCCACACTAACCGGTGGCCAAAATCACTTGCCACAGTGAAGCGGGATTCGTCGGCGAACTTCACTCTGGATCACTGTTGCTGGCCCCAACCAACATGCTCCATACACCAACGAACTCTTCCTCGACGATGGCGTGTTTGAAATGGGATGTATGTAACAGGCTTCCGAGGACACAAACCAGCCTGATTTAATAGCCGCGAAATATTTCTGTCAGAGACACGTGTACCGGCAGCAGCTGAAAGGTCTGCAGCGATCTGCCTAGGAGCGAGATGTCTGCTCGCTTTCGGCACCAGGGCCACGTACCGATCCCTTTGCGGAGTGATGGTCCGTCTACGCCCACCAGCATGTTTTCGCGTAGCATTACCCACGCGTAGCATTACCCACGCACTAAAACTAATGCTATGACGTGGCTTCGTGGACATGCAGTGCACTATTTGTTTCAAGACGGCACTAAGGACACTTTAGACTTTTGGAACTATTTGCAGGAACGACATTGCAAGATCCTCCGTAACCGAAAGTATCGACAATATTTTTCCAATTTTTTGTGGAGTGCGTTCCACGACCCTCCACGTAGCTGGAACATCACGGGTAAGAGAAGCTAAGATTACAAGACGATGATAGAACACTACACGGTACAACGTGGGATCTACTTTCATCATTACGAGAAGTCATACCTGGATGATACAGCAGATGGAGAGATTCGTTGTGAACCCTCACACTCTGTAGCAGTATTTGCTTCATTTCCTCTTTTTGTCCCCGGTGCGAAAAGGTCTTCGCAGTTTTTGTTTTCCCATCCAGTGCAAGATGTAGCACTGGTTAATGGTGGTAAGGATTCCACCCTTCAGTTTTGTTTCATGGTTTCCTTCGCCCCGCACTTTGCTCTCTTTCTTTATGCCTTTTTCTACAACTATTAGCATGGTTTTAGTTATGTGCGTCCCCAACTCGACCCAACGAGTGCACTTACTAGTTTTCAGTTCGTTACTGTTAAAAAAAAACAAATACAAAAAAAAGTAGTTCTAAGTTCTAGGGGACTGATGACCATAGATGTTAAGTCCCATAGTGCTCAGAGCCATTTGAACAGTTTTTGAACTAATCCCAAACGACCGCCATTTGTGAATTCAGTGATGTCAAGCCCTCGTTGGAGGGCAGGTGGAGGTCTATTTTGTCTTCCTACGAGAGGTGGTTCTACCTCGGGGCCAATGACAGGCGTGTGTTGGTTAAGAGGAGACCAATTGATGGCCTGCAACCAATCTGTTTGCATCGTAGACACACGGGTCTACACCAGGAGCTGTGGTCTGGGGTGCGATTTCGTATGACAGCAGGAGCACTCACATGGCTATACCACTCACCCTGACTACAAATTTGTAAGTCACTGTAATGATTCAATCTGTTGAGCTGTCATTCTGAACGGCATTCCAGGCGTTGTTTTCCAATAGATTAACGCCCGCCCATATACCGCTGTTTTAACCCAACATACTCTACAGAGTATGAACCATGGACCTTCCCGTTGGTGGGGAGGCTTGCGTGCCTCAGCGATACAGATAGCTGTACCGTAGGTACAACCACAACGGAGGGGTATCTGTTGAGAGGCCAGACAAACGTGTGGTTCCTGAAGAGGGGCAGCAGCCTTTTAAGTAGTTGCAAGGGCAACAGTCTGGATGATTGACTGATCTGGCCTTTTAACAATAACCAAAACGGCTGAAAGCAAGGGGAAACTACGGCCGTAATTTTTCCCGAGGGCATGCAGCTTTACTGTATGATTAAATGATGATGGCGTCCTCTTGGGTAAAATATTCCGGAGGTAAAATAGTCCCCCATTCGGATCTCCGGGCGGGGACTACTCAAGAGGATGTCATTATCAGGAGAAAGAAAACTGGCGTTCTACGGATCGGAGCGTAGAATGTCAGATCCCTTAATCGGGCAGGTAGGTTAGAAAATTTGAAAAGGGAAATGGATAGGTTAAAGTTAGATATAGTGGGAATTAGTGAAGTTCGGTGACAGGAGGAACAAGACTTCTGGTCAGGTGACTACAGGGTTATAAACACAAAGTCAGATAGGGGTAATGCAGGAGTAGGTTTAATAATGAATAGGAAAATAGGAATGCGGGTAAGCTACTATAAACAGCATAGTGAACGCATTATTGTGGCCAAGATAGATACGAAGCCCACACCTACTACAGTAGTTGAAAGTTGGCTACACTGAGCCACAGCGCCCAAGATCGCGCCAGAGAGTATTGTTCTGCCGCCTCCACTGGCAGTGATTATTGAGACGTAGCGGCAAGCAGTGCTTGCCGAGAAGTTGTGGTGGACACTGCTTGTCGTGAAGTCAGAGTGAGATGTGGTAGTGGAGAGTGTTGTTCCATGTTTTATGCAGTGGTTTGATGGGAGAGATAGCAGATGTTGTTCTAATGGAGATATTGTAATGGTCAGAGTGCATTTCGTCAATATATATGGAGGTATTTTCTTTTATTCTTTTATTCTTTCAGTGACCTGAATAATGTGCCATTACAGGTTCAGTCAACAAAGCATCTGGCGTGTGTTCTTGTATTAGAGTGTAATTTTGGTTTTCTTGCACAAGTATAGTATTTGTAATTTTCTTTTATCACGTCAGTATAATTGGTATTTAAAAATTCTTGTCTTGTTGAAGAAGAACCGTGCCAGATGTGCGTTGAGTCATACTACCACATACAGAACAGCTACACTTGTGCTTTGTTGGTTTCGTAGGTTTTATAGTTGCTGGGGACTTAATTAATTAACTGTGTTAACGAAAATTTTCTTACATTCTTTGTTGTCATTCTAAGCAGTCAGATTGCGTACTAATACTAGTCAGGGCCAGCCGTTTACGAGACTTGCGTAATCGGACTTACAGCTACCAAAAAAATATTTGCATTCCTTATATATATAAATTAAGCCCCCATGCACGTGGCGACAGCTGCTTCGGATCGTCCCTTGGAATCTTCTGATTGTAAAAATAGTAGACAGTAGTATTGTAGTAGTAATTTGTAGTTTAGTAATTGTAGTATATTTTGCATGTGTAGAATTGGTAATTGTCATTCTTCTAATGGTATTTTCTTTTTTTAGAATTTGATTTGTTGTCTTGTATACGCGTTTGACGATTTAGTGCAATTATTTCAATTGTTCGTCAATCGTGTTTGAGGGAAACATTTCGAGTGAATGGTATTGTTGGACATAAGGAGGCATTGTGTGTAATTTTCGTACAGTGACGAGTTTTGTATGTTTTGTAAATGATTACGCGATCAATGAAAAAGGCAAAAATGATGGATAGTGAGAATGACGAAATTGTTAACATGGCGAACTCGCCAACAGAGGAAAACAGTAGCATGAATAATGAAGTGGAAAACAATTTAAGAAGTCGGGAAAATAGTCCGGAACCATTTCAAAATTTTTCTCTATCAGAAAATTCACAGAGTACGAGATTAACCATAGAAGATTCTGAAATAGTATCGAACACAGATAGCCTTACAGCTATGACGAAGGAAGTTGGTTTTGTGGGAAATGTTAGGGTCGAAAGGAATTTTGAACTAGCTCATACGGAGCAGTTGATGGGTGCAATATTAAATCTGGGATCACGGTTAGACTCACTGGGATCACAGTTACGATCTGAATTAAAAACTGATATGGGAACAATGGAAACACGGTTTAGATCTGAATTAAAATCACAAATAGGAACAATTAAAACCGAGATAGGAACTTTGGGATCTGAATTTAAAACTGATATGGGAACAATGGAAACGCGGTTTGGATCTGAATTAAAAACAGAGATGGGAACTTTGGAAACACGGTTAGATTCACGAATAGGGACATGTTTCAAAAATATGAAAGATGAATTAAAGAAAGAAATCAGAGAAGAAGTACAACCGATTTTGAATTCTCACAATATTAGATTAATTGCAGTAGAGATTAGACAAAGGGAACAGGAAGAAAGAGATCGCATGATAGTACAGAAATTTTCAGAGTTAAATTTACAACGTGCAAAAGATAAGGAAGAAATATTTGAGAGAATCGAGGAATCCGTACCAAATGTCAGATTAAATAACCTAACACAACAGTATGAACAGTTAACTACTAAATGTGTTAATACTGAAACCCCAGTCGCGACACTTACGGAAGACGTGAATAAACAGAAAGAACAAATAGGTGATTTATCGGAAAGAGTTGAGGAAATTTCAGACAAATTGACAAATCTTAGTTTAAATGGGGACAGAGATTCAGATGATACAGCACCATTGCCATTTGCAGAAACCGAAGAGTACCAGAACATAAATAAGCATGTTGAAAATCAGGGAAAATTTAATGAACGCGTTAAAAGGGAATTTGAGGCATTACAAAAGCAAGTCAAACAAATTGAAGGCGAAATCGTAGGAAAAGACAGCAGAAGAAATTTAGAATCACAGATAGCAGAGGGCTTTGAAGAAAATAATTTGTTTCATTTACGGGATGCAACAAGAGATCGCCAGGCGCGCGAACTTGACAATAATCGACATTGGGACTGGGACAGACACGGTAGGTCTTTGTCGCCACGAGGCGAAATCTTTGACTATAAACACTTTTTGACTGTTCGGAAATTTAAGATCTTCCGCAATTCTAAGAATGACATACATCCATGTTCATGGTTAGATCAATTTATGTACGCACTTCCACCAAATTGGCCACTAAGTCACAAACTGGAATTTATGTGTGGGTATTTAGAAAACGAACCGTCGACGCGGATGCGCGCACTCATTAGAGATTGTAATAATCTGAATGATTTTTATCATGCATTTCTATCGGCATATTGGTCCGAAAACACGCAAGATAGAGTCAAACATAGTCTGATTATGCAGCGTAATTTCAAACAGTCTGAGTTCCGCACGCCGGCAGAATATTTTGAAGACATGATTCGAAAGAATCAGTTCCTTTCCAACCCTTACAGCCCGACTGAATTAATTCGCATTTGTTTAACTAAGCTGCCACAATCCATAAGACAAATTGCTTTAGCCGGACGATGTAAAGACGACATTGAGACTTTTAAGACTTTGTTGCAAGAACTTGAGTATGACAACGACGACGGGACTTCTTGTAACTTTTTCAGTAACAGTATTTACAATAGATTTTCAGAGAAAAGAGATAGTGATCGGAACGGGCGTTATATGGGTAACTTTGAGAATGACAGACGTAACAGACAGGACAATAGATACCAGCCTTATGACAATAACAGACGTTCTAACAGAAATTACACAGACAATTATAATAACGGTAATTCGTACCGGAATGATCAATCATACGGAAACAGTAATCGGTATCATCAAGACAGAAATTATTCATACAGTAATAGAAATTCTTACTACAGAAATAACCAGGGTAGTAGATACAACAATAATTTCAGAAGTGACAGTCGTCCTCAGGGGATTCACTACTCTAAGTGAATATGTGCCGTAGCGAGCATAGGGCCCCGAGCTGTAGTAGTGCTATTTCCCTTTTAGTTTTCTGCACTGCTACCTACTCTTTTACTATTCTTTGCATCTGTCAAAACAACTCTTCAACTATCAATGTATCTAGTGAGTAAGTAAACAATAACCGGATATGACTGTTTTACCCAAAAGTGACTTCGGAAATTACCGTTTGGACTTACTATACTTTCTGCAGCATTCATTCGTAGCTTAAATGAAATTTTACCTGTTTATCTTCGTGACAATATTACTTCATATGTTGACGACATTCTTATTGCTAAACATTCTTGGAGTGAGCACAACAAAATTTTGGATTCATTGTTACGTATTTTTGTAAGAGTTGCCATTACAGTGAACTTAGAAAAAATCTGAATTTGGTCGTTCTCAGGTGAAATTTCTCGGTCACATTATTTCTACAGAAGGTATTCTTCCTGATCCAGAAAAACTTGACGCTATTCGTAATTATGCTGTTCCTACTACAAAACGTGATGTTCGTAGTTTCCTTGGTGTCTGTAATTTTCTTAGACGCTTTGTTAGATTGGACGATTTGGCCACACCTCGTTTTTGCGAACTATCTGGAAAATTCTTTTTAAACGAAAATCGGTCGACAACTCTGTTTGGTTAGTTTGTAATCCTGATGAGTGGGTTAATAAGCTGATTTGGTATACGCATTTGAGTTATGCACACTTTGGTCCCAGAAAATGCTTTCATAAATTACGAGAAAATTGCTACTTCAATAATATGGAAAAACGTATTCGATCTGTTCTTGCCAAATGCAAATTATGTCAAAAGGCTAAGCCGCCAACAGTTTCTCACAGAGCACCGTTGTTTCCTATCATTCCAGCGAAATTAAAGGACATGGCTGCAGTTGATTTGTTCGGTCCGGTGGTTCGTTCTACTAATGGTTTTGCATACATTTTCGTAGCAGTGGAGTTGACATCAAAATATATGTGTTTTACACCTTTACGCAAAGCAACAGCTCGTTCAGTATCTAACGCTTTCATCAAACATTTTCTTAAAGAAGTGGGTCATGTTAATAAGGTTATATCAGATAATGGATCACAGTTTCGTTCTAAAATTTGGCTTCGTACTCTACAGCGTCATAAGATTAAACCAATTTTCATTTCACTTCTAACGCTTCAGAGAGATGGATGAAGGAAATCAATAAATTGTGTCGTCTTTATTGTCATCAGAATCACACAACGTGGGATCAGTATCTTCATATTTTTCAAAACATTCTGAATGAACTTCCTAATGACTCAACTTCTTTACCGCCTATACTGATATTAAAAAACAAAGTACCGACAAATCACATTTCTGAAATCGTTCCTTTTCCGTCTTCACGGAAACTGCGGCATTCTGAAGTTGTCAACCTGGCTCTACAAAATATTGCATCTGCGGCTGCTAGAAGAGAGAAATAAGCTAAGCGTCCTGGTCGTTTAAAAATCTTGTCAGTTGGTCAAAAAGTGTTAATTAAGTCTCATCGATTGTCTCACAAAGGAAAAGGCTTGTGTCGCAAATTTTTTCTGCTTTATAACGGTCCATATAGAATTCGCAAAATTATTCATGATAACACTGTTGAAGTAGAAACTCTTAAATCACGACGCTCTAAAGGAATACATCATATATCTAACGTTAACATTTTTGTGGAATGACATACTTGTGAGAAACTAACAGCTAGATGTAAACATGCGGAGAGTACAAAGGATACCGCGCTGTGTTTTGGCGGCGGCATATACTCAAAGCAACAGTCAATTTTGCGCGCCGCACAGGGCAGTCGTTGACCGCAAACAATCACTTCCTACGTCACGCGCCTACAGCTGATCGAGCGCTCAGTGCGAATGCACTGACAGCCGTAAACAAATACACAGTCTTTCTCCGAATAAAATCAGTATAAAGCTATAGTGACTTGATGAATTCTGTTATTAACATTCAGTATTTTTCAGGATACGGTTCTATAAAATATTTAAGAACTTCAGGTAAATTCTGTGCGTGTCCGACGTTAAGACGACTTGCTATCGAGAAATTTTCAAGAAGAATGTAATTTCCAAGAAGAAACTAATAAACTAAAAAAGGTAACTATTAACTGAGTTTATTTTTCAGGTAACATATTTCCACTTAGGTACGTACTTTAGACGTAATTTGCTGCTCGCGATTACGTGATTCATACTTTGTACTAATTTCATGTTCTATGAATTTACTCGTGAAGCGACGTGCTTGCGTACGTTAACTGATTTTGACAATGATTATTAATGAACTGAGTTGTAACTTGTGTATATTATGCATCGCTTGGCTGCACTGCTTTTTCACTGATGTCATATTTTTTAATTATGTGCCTGCTGTGCCTATTTATTTAAATTATAATTGTCACCTGATTAATTGTGCTGATGTGGTTAGGTATGTAAGTTATACTTTGTGATTTATCTGCTTGCGCCTTCATGTTTACTTATTAAGATTACATATGAACATTTATTTGCTTACGCTGATACGATGCTAATGACCTGTTTAGTACGTAAGATATATGTTTACTGCTATGCGTATGGATTGCACATTTACACATTTCTGCTTGTTGTCATAACTATACTTTAATTTGGTATATAGAAATGCTGATATACTGTGTATGTACATAGAGTTTAGGTCACATTATTGTATTAATTACAGATTGTTCGCTTGGCAGAGCCTCGTTGTAAGAATTGTGCTGCATCCACTTGTTGACATTCTGTTCACTACTGGTATATTTACTCGCTATTGCTTGTTTTGCTTACGCTCAGTGCTTTATATTTTAACATAAGAAAATGAACTGCAGTAATTCGACGAGCGACTTTAGTACAAGAAACATCACAGAAGTCACATGAGCTGGAGGTTTTATGGAAGCTGTATAAATTTATGCTAATAGGAAGGAAGCTAACGATAGGACATACCAAAACTAGGTTTAGACCATTGACAGTTATTACACTGCATTTTTCGTGAGCAACTGAAATAGGAAGTGACACTTGACACAAGAAATACTCCACATGTTTGCTTCTGTTTGCCATAATTCTTGAAGTGGTGTCCACACTGTGAAAAATTAGGATCATTCACACTCCGTAATCGTACTTAATTACTGAGAGTTATTCGAACTAAGTCTGTTGGAGGTCATGTATGCATTCTTTGTTTATAATTCATAATGAGTAGAAGATTTTGGTCAGATGGATTACACAGAGGTTGTGTGTTGACAGTGTGTCTTCGGATTGTATGGGATGATGAGGTTTGCATTAGGATTTTATCTGTACTTGTTCGAGGAGACTGACTAGAGGAAAGAGTTGTTATGGAAGTGAAATGATACTGGCAATAAGGTTATATTTATCGACGTATTGAAGAGGTATTATTGAGGTATTGAGATTATATGAAGTTGATTGGAGTTTTGGTGTATAAGAGGTAAAGTAAGTGAGGTGCATATTTTTTTTTTTTGTCTATATGGAACAAGGAGGATGAAGATAGCAGACTAGAACACTAAAATGGAAGGAAGATTGTCTACACACACTTTGTTAAATCACTAAGCAGTATGTACTTTTTTTGGAGAGAGGAAGCATTGCATATCTTGGCACACTGACAGTTGTTCAGCAACCGTACATTTTGATCTGGCTTGGCAAACATTGGTCTTGTCATGATGACTATGACGTTGACTTAACTATTATTGACTGTTATACATAGCTGCCACTACCACTTGATACACATGATGAACATCAAATTTTTGACAGAATTGCAATTACACAGTTAACACTATTCAATTACACAGTAGTACTTAATGTGGATGAAAGATGAGTGAGTGTGTTTTGTGTGTTTTCCTTTCCTAATCCTACCCACCTATCTCCTAAATATTATTTTATTTGTTTGTAGTGGCTTGCACTGACACCCATAAATATTATAGGTTTACTGATGTTTGTGTATTTGTAATAGCAATATGACAATTATCTGATATCATTTGTGTGTTTGTTATGATTTGTATGTTTAGTGTAAAAGCATTTGTATGTGTATTCAAACTATTGTTCATGCTTGAACTGTCTGAAGTGATGGTGAATATTATGAACTGTTACCTGCACTTTTCAACATGTTTAATTTCTGCTGATGAACTGTGTGATCAGTGATAGTAAATATTATGGACTGTTACTTGTACTTTTTCTACATGATTAGTGCCACTAGGACATGTTTAATTTCTGCTGATGAACAGTGTGATCAGTGATAGTGAATATTATGGACTGTTACTTGTACTTTTTCTACATGATTGGTGCCAATAGGACATGTTTACTTTCTGATGAACAGTGTGATTAGTGATAGTGAATATTATGGACTACTGTCTGCACCTACTCCACATTGCTGGGTGCCACTGATGGACTGCTTCTACTGAAATGATGTCACCTGTTGGAGTCTGCACCTGTTCCACAATGCTGGGTGCTACTGCTGGAACTGTCAACTACTTGTTATGAAAACATTTTATGTGAATATTTGTATAAACTGATTTTTTGTGTATTACTGTTTGTGAAAAGTTATGAGACTCTTACCTGTACATATTCGTCATTGCTGACGCTATTGATTGAACTGTTTAAACACATAATACTTGCGTAAACTATTATGTAAAGTCACATGGATGAAAGAATTTGTATTGCTTAGTGTATTTTATATATTAGGCTATTGAAAGGTCAGTGCAAAGCCAAAATTTTATCTGGTTGTATGATATTTACGTATTAATATTATCTTTTATTTTTGTCTGTATTTTTTTGACGAATTTGGTGGTATTTTCACCACCAATGCTGGCAAAAATACCATCAAATTCTAGCCCGTGGAGGAAGGGCATATGAAAGGTGGCTACACTGAGCCACAGCGCCCAAGATCGCGCCAGAGAGTATTGTTCTGCCGCCTCCACTGGCAGTGATTATTGAGACGTAGCGGCAAGCAGTGCTTGCCGAGAAGTTGTGGTGGACACTGCTTGTCGTGAAGTCAGAGTGAGATGTGGTAGTGGAGAGTGTTGTTCCATGTTTTATGCAGTGGTTTGATGGGAGAGACAGCAGATGTTGTTCTAATGGAGATATTGTAATGGTCAGAGTGCATTTCGTCAATATATATGGAGGTATTTTCTTTTATTCTTTTATTCTTTCAGTGACCTGAATAATGTGTCATTACAGGTTCAGTCAACAAAGCATCTGGCGTGTGTTCTTGTATTAGAGTGTAATTTTGGTTTTCTTGCACAATTATAGTATTTGTAATTTTCTTTTATCACGTCAGTATAATTGGTATTTAAAAATTCTTGTCTTGTTGAAGAAGAACCGTGCCAGATGTGCGTTGAGTCATACTACCACATACAGAACAGCTACACTTGTGCTTTGTTGGTTTCGTAGGTTTTATAGTTGCTGGGGACTTAATTAATTAACTGTGTTAACGAAAATTTTCTTACATTCTTTGTTGTCATTCTAAGCAGTCAGATTGCGTACTAATACTAGTTAGGGCCAGCCGTTTACGCGACTTGCGTAATCGGACTTACAGCTACCAAAAAATATTTGCATTCCTTATACATATAAATTAAGCCCCCATGCATAGTACAAGTTTATATGCCAACGAGCTCTGCAGATGACGAAGAAATTGAAGAAATGTATGATGAAATAAAAGAAATTATTCAGATAGTGAAGGGAGACGAAAATTTGATCGTCATGGGTGACTGGAATTCGAGTGTAGGAAAAGGGAGAGAAGGAAACGTAGTAGGTGAATATGGATTGGGACTAAGAAATGAAAGAGGAAGCCGCCTGGTAGAGTTTTGCACAGAGCACAACTTAATCATAGCTAACACTTGGTTTAAGAATCATGATAGAAGGTTGTATACATGGAAGAACCCTGGAGATACTAAAAGGTATCAGATAGATTATATAATGGTAAGACAGAGATTTAGGAACCAGGTTTTAAATTGTAAGACATTTCCAGGGGCAGATATGGACTCTGACCACAATCTATTGGTTATGAACTGTAGATTAAAACTAAAGAAACTGCAAAAAGGTGGGAATTTAAGGAGATGGGACCTGGATAAACTGAAAGAACCAGAGGTTGTACAGAGTTTCAGGGAGAGCATAAGGGAACAATTGACAGGAATGGGGGAAAGAAATACAGTAGAAGAAGAGTGGGTAGCTTTGAGGAATGAAGTAGTGAAGGCAGCAGAGGATCAAGTAGGTAAAAAGACGAGGGCTAGTAGAAATCCTTGGGTAACAGAAGAAATATTGAATTTAATTGATGAAAGGAGAAAATATAAAAATGCAGTAAATAAAGCAGGCAAAAAGGAATACAAACGTCTCAAAAATGAGATCGACAGGAAGTGCAAAATGGCTAAGCAGGGATGGATAGAGGACAAATGTAAGGATGTAGAGGCTTATCTCACTAGGGGTAAGATAGATACTGCCTATAGGAAAATTAAAGAGACCTTTGGAGATAAGAGAACCACTTGTATGAACATCAAGAGCTCAGATGGAAACACAGTTCTAAGCAAAGAAGGGAAAGCAGAAAGGTGGAAGGAGTATATAGAGGGTCTGTACAAGGGCGATGTTCTTGAGGACAATATTATGGAAATGGAAGAGGATGTAGATGAAGATGAAATGGGAGATAAGATACTGCGTGAAGAGTTTGACAGAGCACTGAAAGACCTGAGTCGAAACAAGGCCCCCGGAGTAGACAACATTCCATTAGAACTACTGACGGCCTTGGGAGAGCCAGTCCTGACAAAACTCTACCATCTGGTGAGCAAGATGTATGAAACAGGCGAAATACCCTCAGACTTCAAGAAGAATATAATAATTCCAATCCCAAAGAAAGCAGGTGTTGACAGATGTGAGGATTACCGAACAATCAGCTTAATAAGCCACAGCTGCAAAATACTAACACGAATTCTTTACAGACGAATGGAAAAACTAGTAGAAGCCGACCTCGGGGAAGATCAGTTTGGATTCCGTAGAAATACTGGAACACGTGAGGCAATACTGACCTTACGACTTATGTTAGAAGAAAGATTAAGGAAAGGCAAACCTACGTTTCTAGCATTTGTAGACTTAGAGGAAGCTTTTGACAATGTTGACTGGAATACTCTCTTTCAAATTCTAAAGGTGGCAGGGGTAAAATACAGGGAGCGAAAGGCTACTTACAATTTGTACAGAAAGCAGATGGCAGTTATAAGAGTTGAGGGACATGAAAGGGAAGCAGTGGTTGGGAAGGGAGTAAGACAGGGTTGTAGCCTCTCCCCAATGTTATTCAATCTGTATATTGAGCAAGCAGTAAAGGAAACAAAAGAAAAATTCGGAGTAGGTATTAAAATCTATGGAGAAGAAATAAAAACTTTGAGGTTCGCCGATGACATTGTAATTCTGTCAGAGACAGCAAAGGACTTGGAAGAGCAGTTGAACGGAATGGATGGTGTGTTGGAGGGAGTATATAAGATGAACATCAACAAAAGCAAAACGAGGATAATGGAAAGTAGTCGAATTCAGTCGGGTGATGTTGAGGAAATCAGATTAGGAAATGAGACACTTAAAGTAGTAAAGGAGTTTTGCTATTTGGGGAGCAAAAAACTGATGATGGTCGAAGTAGAGAGGATATAAAATGTAGACTGGCAATGGCAAGGAAAGCGTTTCTGAAGAAGAGAAATTTGTTAACATCCAGTATGGATTTAAGTGTCAGGAAGTCATTTCTGAAAGTATTTGTATGGAGTGTAGCCATGTATGGAAGTGAAACATGGACGATAAATAGTTTGGACAAGAAGAGAATAGAAGCTTTCGAAATGTGGTGCTACAGAAGAATGCTGAAGATTAGATGGGTAGATCGCATAACTAATGAGGAGGTACTGAATAGGATTGGGGAGAAGAGGAGTTTGTGGCACAACTTGACCAGAAGAAGGGATCGTTTGGTAGGACATGTTCTGAGGCATCAAGGGATCACCAATTTAGTATTGGAGGGCAGCGTGGAGGGTAAAAATCGTAGGGGGAGACCAAGAGATGAATACACTAAGCAGATTCAGAAGGATGTAGGTTGCAGTAGGTACTGGGAGATGAAGAAGCTTGCACAGGATAGAGTAGCATGGAGAGCTGCATCAAACCAGTCTCAGGACTGAAGACCACAACAACAACAACAACAACAACAACTCTACAGAGTGTCGACACGTTTCCTTGGCCTGCTCGATCACCAGATCTGTTTCCAATGGAGCACAAATGGGACATAATCGGAAGACACCTATAGTGTCGTCCACAAACAGCGTTGATCGTCCCTCGACCAACTGGAACAGGCGTAGAACTCCATCCCAGAAACTGACATCCGGTACGAGTACAGCACAATACGTGCAAGCTTGCAATGAACACTCCGGCGTTTACACCGGCTAATATGTACTACATTTCACATTTTGAATGGCTTGTTGTTGTTGTTGTGGTCTCCAGTTCTGAGACTGATTTGATGCAGCTCTCAATGCTACTCTATCCTGTGCAAGCTTCTTCATCTCTCAGTACCTACTGCAACCTACATCCTTCTGAATCTGCTTAGTGTATTCATCTCTTGGTCTCCCTCTACGATTTTTACCCTCCACGCTGCCCTCCACTACTAAACTGGTGATCCCTTGATGTCTCAGAACATGTCCTACCAACCGATCCCTTCTTCTTCTAGTCGGGTTGTGCCACAAACTCCTCTTCTCCCCAATTCTATTCAATACCTCCTCATTAGTTATGTGATCTACCCATCTAATCTTCAGCATTCTTCTGTAGTACCACATTTCGAAAGCTTCTATTCTCTTCTTGTCCAAACTATTTATCGTCCATGTTTCACTTCCATACATAGCTACACTCCATACAAATACTTTCAGAAACGACTTCCTGACACTTAAATCTATACTCGATGTTAACAAATTTCTCTTTTTCAGAAATGCTTTCCTTGCCATTGCCAGTCTACGTTTTATATCCTCTCTACTTCGACCATCATCAGTTATTTGACTCCCCAAATAGCAAAACTACTTGGCTACTTTAAGTGTCTCATTTCCTAATCTAATTCCCTCAGCATCACCCGACTTAATGAGACTACTTTCCATTATCCTCGTTTTGCTTTTGTTGATGTTCATCTTATACCCTCCTTTCAAGACTGTCCATTCCGTTCAACTGCTCTTCCAAGTCCTTTGCTGTGTCTGACAGAATTACAATGTCATCGGCGAACTTCATAGTTTTTATTTCTTCTCCATGGATTTTAATACCTACTCCAATTTTTTCTTTTGTTTCGTTTACTGCTTGCTCAATATACAGATTGAATAGCATCGGGGAGAGGCTACAACCCTGTCTCACTCCCTTCCTAACCACTGCTTCCCTTTCATGTCCCTAGACTCTTATAACTGGCATCTGGTTTCTGTACAAATTGTAAATAGCCTTTCCCTCCCTTTATTTTACCCCTGCCACCTTCAGAATTTGAAAGAGAGTGTTCCAGTCAACATTGTCAAAAGCTTTCTCTAAGTCTACAAATGCTAGCACCGTAGGTTTGCCTTTCCTTAATCTTTCTTCTAAGATAAGTCGTAGGGTCAGTATTGCCTCACGTGTTCCAACATTTCTACGGAATCCAAACTGATCTTCCCCGAGGTCGGCTTCCACCAGTTTTTCCATTCGTCTGTAAAGAATTCGCGTTAGTATTTTGCAGCTGTGACTTATTAAACTGATAGTTCGGTAATTTTCACATCTGTCAACACCTGCTTTCTTTGGGATTGGAATTATTATATTCTTCTTGAAGTCTGAGGGTATTTCGCCTGTTTTGTCAGGACTGGCTTAACTCGAGCTTATATTAACTTACGATGTTGCAATGTTAATCAGTTAAATATATTACCTACACAAATGTATTCCTTAAATTTCATTACTCTTCATTAATAATTTGTTGGTGTTGCGATTTTTTCTGTCAGTTTAATTAATCAAATTTGGGTTTGTGATTATTGTGGTATGGCCGTTCCTGTTAACCTACACCTCCCTAACAAAGTTTGAGTGGTCTATGTACAAACTGTTCGAGTCAGATGCCTTCAAAGTCAGACGGCTGGACATCGCGTTGTTTTGCTGCCACTTGCTAGGAAGTCTAGGGCAAAAGAGGTGTACCACCACAACTGCATGTACAGTAGAAACGTAGGACAGTCGAGTGGCGAGGACTTCTACTGCTCTCTAACTGTAGTAACGAAGTAGGCGAGTTGGCCGCGCGGTGGCAGATAGTAGCGCGGCTCCGCTATAGCGTGGTCGTTATCGGAGGAGGCTACTCCGGCGGAAGGCAGGGGTATCGCTTTGTGGACCGGGCGCAGCGCTTGTCGTCGGCAGCCGGCAGTCGGCAGAGAGGAAATTGCCGGTCGGCGCGCAGGAGACAGATGCTCCTCTGCGGTGGCTCGGCGCCAATTAACAAACAGGTGGCCGCGGACCGGGGCCGCAGCCTTCAGACAACTAATTACGCCTGGGCCAGCCGCTCATATTAATGACGCGCGGCCGGGGTAATTACTTTCGCAGGCACGCCGCGTCGGCGGCACCCACCGCTGCCTTCAGTAGGCGCCCACCCACAGCAGTCAGGCGTGGCAAAGAATCTTCCAGTGCAGACACTTGTTTTTGACACGAGAACATCTTGAAATTGATACGGTACAGGTATCCATAAAATCGGAAATGTGACGAGGTTTTATCACCTTTATTTTCAATATATCGGCTGGTTATAATTACAGTGCAGCTATTCACGGAGATGCAGTGTGGGCTGTAGTTATCATATGGCAGGCAAACTTGGTAGGTACGCTCATACGTTAATGCGGAACGGACTTACGCTGGAAAAAAATAGTTCTAATTTTGGCCTGCAGGTGCAGATCTGGGGCTGTGAATGCAAGAAAGATTTAAAGAAATGCTTCCAGATGAAAAAGATTAGAAAAGTGACGAATTTCCCCATTGGACCTCTGTGAATAGCTGAACTTTAAATATAACCATCAGGTACTTTAGGTACTGCAAGTCATATGGACGCATCTCATTTATACTCAGGAGCCGCGCGGCATTAGCCGAGCAGTCTAAGGCGCTGCAGTCCTGGACTGTGCGCCTGGTCCCGTCGGATGTTCGAGTCCTCCGTCGGGCAAGGGTGTGTGCGTTTGTCCTCAGGATAATTTAGCTTAAGTAGTGTGTAAGCTTAGGGACTGATGACCTTAGCAGTTAAGTCCCATAAAATTTCACACACGCATTTATACTTAGGATAAACCACTTTGAGTGTAACACACATTATATACGACTACTTGAGAACTGTATATGCAGGTGAAAAGATAGATTTTGTCGTCGCAGACTTCCAAAAGGTGTTCTGCATCTACACTCTGTAAACCACCTTCCGGTGCATCGCTCAGGATATACCGCGTATCACTATCGTTTGTTCCCTTCCCTATTCCATTCACGAATGCCACGCGGGAACAATGATTTCTGGTAAAGCTCTATTCAAAGCCTAAGTTTTCTGACTTTTTTGTGGTGGTCATTTCGCGAGACGCACGATTGAGGAACTAATTTCTTGGTAAGCTTTCTCTCGAAATTCCAACGATAACCCTATCCGAGATGCACAATGCTTCCATCATAGCGTTTGCCACCAGAGTTTGTTGAGTTTCACTGTAACACTCTCGTGCCGATTATAGGATTTCTT
The DNA here is from genome assembly GCF_023864275.1 of Schistocerca cancellata. NCBI lineage: Eukaryota > Metazoa > Arthropoda > Insecta > Orthoptera > Acrididae > Schistocerca > Schistocerca cancellata. The sequence goes on along the minus strand of NC_064626.1, from coordinate 723,205,877 downwards.
GACGAAAGGCGCCGCTCTAGGTTCAACCAAATGCAACGAGCCGAAGAAACTGGTACACCTGCCTAGTGTCTTGTAGTGCTCACACGAGCACGTAGAAGTGCCGCAGCACAATGTAGTATGGACTCGACAAATGTCAGAGGTAGTGCTGGAGGGAACTGACACCATGAATCCAGCAGGTCTGTCCATAAATCCGTAAAAGTACGAGTGGGAGGAGATTTCTTCTGAACAGCATATTGCAAGGCATTTCAGATATGCTCAATAATGTTCATGTCTGGGGAGTTTGCTGGCCAGTGGAAGCGTTTAAACTCAGAAGAGTGTTCCTGGAGCCACTCTGTAGCAATTGTGCACGTGTGGGGTGTCGCATTGTCCTGCTGGAATTGCCTTAGTCCGTCGGAATGCACAGTAGACATGAATGGATGTAGGTGGCCATGGACATGAATGGCTGCAGATGGCCAGACAGGACTCTTAGTACGTGTCACCTGTCAAAGTCGTATCCAGACGTATCAGGGGTCCATCACCCCAACTGAACACTCCCCACGCCATTACAGAGTCTCCATCAGCTTGAGCAGCCCCCTGCTGACATGCAGGGTCCATGGATTCATAAGGTTGTCTCCAACCCGTACGCAATCCGTTCAATACAATTTGAAACGAGACTCGTCCGGCGAGGCAACATGCTTCCACTCATTAGTAGTCCAATGTTGGTGTTGACGGGCCCAGGCGAGGCGTAAAGCTTTGTGTCGTGCAGTCATCAAGGGTACACGAGTAGGCCTTCGGTTCCGAAAGCCCACATCGATGATGTTTCGTTCAATGGCTCGCATGCTGACACTTGATGATGGCCCAGCATTGAAATATGTAGCAATTAGCGGAAGGGTTACTCTTCCGTCACGTTGAACGATTCTCTTCAGTTGCCTTTGGTCCAGCTCTTGCAAGATCTTTTTCCGGCCGCAGCTTTGTCGGAGATTTGATGTTTTATCGAATTCTTGATATTCACGGTATATTCGTGAAATGGCTGTACGGAAAAATTCCCACTTTATCGCTACCTCCAATATTCTGTGTCCTATCGCTCGTGCGCCGTCTGTAACACCACGTTCAAACTCACTTAAATCTTGATAACCTGCCGTTGTAGCAGCAATAACCGACCCAACAACTGCCCTTATTCTGCCTGTTTACGTATTTCTGTATTTGAACACGCATGCCTATACCCGTTTCCTTGGCGCTTCAGTGTATTAATCCTGGTTGGCAAAGGCCCAAGACGAACTTCAGTCTAGGATCTGCTTTTCCTGCTATTTGCTGAATGTGTTCATTTCACTTTAGGTCGCTCCAGACAGTTGCTTCTAGGTATTTCCATTGATTTCCAGTGATTTGTCGCTGGTAGTGTAGTCGAACAGTAGTGGATCTCTTCCCCTATTTATGCTCAATACCTTACATTTGTTTACGTTCAGGGTGAACTGCCAGCTTCTCAACAATCGGAGATACTCTGCAGGCCTTTCTGCATTTCCCTACAGTCTTTTGACGTTGCAACCTTGAAAGGCTTCTACTCCTTTTTGAATATCAGCTGACTGCATAACTAGTTTGACTTCAGCGTGAATGCCTTCAGAATACTCCCACCCCTTTTTTTGCGCGTGAACGAACAATAACGTGATGTGACTGAAGTTGATGACACATTCAGAAGTATGAAAGACTTTAATAGCGCAACATTAAATGTGGGGACCTGAAACATACATTTAAGTGAATGCAAAAGTATTATCAACAGACACACCTCCTAGTACGACGTGAAAGTCAATGATCATCCTCACTTACAGACAGAAAGAAAGACCGAAATATCGATGTACACCTACACGTTGTGTAGTCCAACACCTATTCACAATAAACATTATTCACAGTAGTCAATAAGAACATGTTCTGGATTAGCTGGGAATCCTCGAAGTTCTCAGCAGAACACTAACTGCAGAACTCATGTAAAGAAGTTAAATCTATTCTTGTCGACGACAGCTTGTCTGAATAACAATTCCAATGAAAGCGGAATACAGAGTATATCTATCAGTTTAAATAAGAGTAAGTCCTAACAACTCAGAAAAAATATAATACAATGCAAACTGCTTCAGGGGAGAAACGAATAAAGAGAATTCAACATATCTTTGAATCATTATTCATCAAATAGTTAGATATGGTCTCCAACGGAGCACGTGGTCTACAAGATCACAAAGCATCAACAACAGAACAAAATGAACCGCATGTAATTTATGATCCCCGTAATAATGCTAACATATACTAAGGCGTACTTTATTTATTGCCTTTCTTATGCAGTGGATATATATAAAGGAATTCTTCCACTCCCCTTGGAGTTTTTATGTTTTCCAAGTTTTCTCAAAGATTTATTTTAGCTCATTTTTTTGGTTTTGGTATTGACCTGCATAACACCTTCTGTAATAGAGTCTTCTCCACTAGCTTTATAAGGTTTTATTAACTTCTTCAATTTCTTTGATAGTTAGGAGTAAATCTTCTTCTAGATTTTCATGATCGTCTGAGTATTCGATCTTATGGATTGTTTCTGGACAATTAAGAAGCTGATCAAAACATTTTACAAGTGTTTCGAAATTTTCAGTGTTACGTAAGCCAAATCGGTGAGCGTCGATCCAGGCCCTATGTTGCTAAATTTACGTTTGAAGTACCTAACTCTTTAAGTCTACCTTTCTCGTCCAAAGGTTACCTGAAAAAGGGCCTGTTTAGCAGATCCTCTACAGATCATCTACAGAAAACAATTTCATACTAATTTTCCTCGTATACTCTCTTGTTTTTCCACAATCTAGCTTATAGCCTTTTAACGTGCAAAGGTAGTAATCATAAATAAATCGAATATATTAATTTTACATATATAAACTGAACTACTATTTCTAAAACTTATAATTAACGGTTTAAGAATGCGAGGAATAAAATAAAATGAAGAAAAGTAGGTATTAGTTTGAATCGAACCTGTGTTTGGAACGTAGCAGTCTGTGATTTACACCATTCACTCACAGTGCCGTCACAACAGGAATGCTATAGAAATATCTCATACGTTACGCTTGTACAGTACGCTACACAGAATTTCAAAGAAAAAAATGACGAGGTGCTGTGAGTACTGCCAGCAGGGTTGACGTCACAACAGAGCATGTGTAGCAGACTGAGATCAGACAGCTGCGTCACTTCTCTGAGTTTATCGTAGCGTGGCTGACCGTAATTTGAGCACTCGACACTGGTTTTTAGTTATCGCAGAGAGAGCGTTAGAAAACATAGTTTCGTGCGGTTTATTTGCATACCAGCACCCCATTCGAAGAGAAACAGCGTAATTTTGGTGCGATTTCAGGCTAGTACTCGAAGAGAAATGGCGTTATTTTAGTGGAATTTCCGGGTCACATTCGAAGCGAAATGGAATAATTTTAGTGCGATATTTACAGCGTGCTGCGGTGTACTGACCACATGCTTTTCCACATACGCATCCAGTGACGCCTGTGGCCTGCGGATGACACGGCGGCCGGTCGGTACCGTTGGGCCTTCCAAGCCCCTTTCAGACGGAGTTTTGTTTTTACAGCGTGCTGTAGCACATTAGCACATGATAACTGACGTAACTGCTGTCAAGGATTATGTGACCATTTTGGTTGATCAGGTCCATTCAATGGTGCGAAGTTTGTTCGTCAGTGGTGATGCTTTGGTCCAAGATGACTGTCCCTTGTTTATACAGCTTACATCCTCGAGGACTGGTTTTTTGAGCACAAGTCTGAATTTTCGCATCTCTCCTGGACACGAAATCTCAATGTTATTGAGCCTTTGAGGGTCCGCTTTGCAGAGAAGGATGCATTATCACTATCCACCTAAATCATGGCTACCTGAATATGCCACTGTCTTTCAGAAAGGAATAAATAAATAAAATTTCGATGTCGACCTTGCCGTTGGCTGGGAGGCTTGCGTGCCTCAGCGATACAGAGAGCCGTACCGTAGGTCCAACCACATTGGATAGGTACCTGTTGAGAGACCAGACAAATCTGTGGTTCTGAAGAGGGACAGCATCCTTTTCAGTAGTTGCAGGGGCAACAGTCCGGATGATTGACTTTTCTGGCCTTGTAACGTCAACCAAAACGGCCTTGCTGTGCTGATGCTGCGAACGGCTGAAAGCAAGGGGAAACTACAGTCGTCATTTTTCCTGAGGGCATGCAGCTCTACAATATGGTTAAATAATGGTGGAATCCTCTTGGGTAAAATATTCCTGAGGTACAATAGTCCCTCATTCGGATCTCCGGGCATGGGGACGCCGTTATCAGGAGAAACAAAACTGGCGTTCTACAGATCGGAACGTGGAGTGTCAAATCCCGTCATAGGGTAGGTAGGTTTGAAAATTTAAAAAGGGAAATGGATAAGTTAAAGTTAGATCTAGAGGGAATAAGTGAAGTTCGGTGGCAGGAGGAACAGGACTTCTGGTCAGGTGAATACAGGTCTATAAATACAAAGTCAAATAGGTATAATGCAATAGTAGGTTTAATAATGAATGAAAAAATAGGAATGCAGATAAGCTACTACGAACAGCATAGTGAACAGCATTGTATCCAAGATAGACACGAAGCCTACACTCACCAAAGCAGTACAAGGTGATATGCCAACTAGCTCCGCAGATGAGGAGGAGATTGAAGAAATGTATGATGAGATTAAAGAAATTATTCAGATAGATAAGGGAGTCGAAAATTTAATAGTCAAGACCGGAATTCGATGGAAGTGAAAGGAAGAGAAGGAAAAGTAATAGGTGCATGTGGACCGGGGGAAAGTAATGAAAGAGGAAGTCGACTAGTAGAATTTTACACAGAGCTTAATTTAAGCATAGCTAAGAATTGATTTAAGAAGTTTTGAAGAAGTTTGTATACGTGGAAGAGACCTGGAGATAACGGAAGGTTTCAGATTGATTATATTATGGTAAGACAGAGATTTATGAAACAGGTTTTAAATTGTAAGACATTTCCAGGGGCAGATGAGGCCTCTCACCACGATTTATTGGTTATGAACAGCAGCTTAAAACTGAAGAAACTGCAAAAAGGTGGGAAGTTAAGGAGATAGGACTCGGATAAACTGAAAGAACTAGAGGTTCTAGAGTTTCACAGGGAACATTAGGGAACGACTGACAAGAAAGGGGAAAGGTTTACATTAGAAGAAAATGGGTAGTTTTGAGAGATGAAATAGTTAAGGCAGCAGAGGATCAAGTAGGTAAAAAGACGAGGGCTAGTAGAAATACTTTGGTAACACAAGAGATATTGAATTTAATCGGGGAAAGGAGAAAATATAAAAATGCAACAAATGAAGCAGGCGAAAGATAATACAAACGTCTAAAAAATGAAATCTATAGGAAGGTCAAAATGGCTGAGAAGGAGTGGCTAGAGGACAAATGTAAGGATGTGGAAGCATATATCACTATGGGCAAGATAGATACTGCCTACAGGACTTGGAGAGACGTTTGGAGAAAAGATAACGACCTGTATGAATATCAAGAGCTCAGATGGAAAAGTAGTCCTAAGCAAAGGGAGGAAAGCAGGAAAGTGGAGAGAGTATATGGAGAGTCTAAACAAGGAAGATGTACTTGAGGACAATACTATGGAAACCGAAAACGAGGTAGAGGAAGATGAGAGGGGTGATAAGATACCGCATGAAGAATGTGACAAAACACTAAATGACTTAAGTCGAAACACGGCCCCGGGAGTCGACAACATTCCATTGGATCTACTGATAGCCTTGGGACAACCAGCCATGACAAAACTCTTCTATCTGCTGAGTAAGATGTATGAAACAGGTGAAATATCCTCAGACTTCAAGAAGAATATAATAATTCAATTTCCAAAGAAAGTGGGTGCTGACAAATGTGAAAATTACCGAACTATCAGTTTAATAAGTCAAGGTTGTGAAATACTAACACAAATTCTTTACAGAAGAATGGAAAAACTGCTAAAAACTGACTTCAAGGAAGATCAGTTTGGATTCAGGAGAAATGTAGGAACACGCGAGACGATACTGACCCTACGCCTTCTCATAGAAGATAGGTTCAGGAAAGGCAAACCTACGTTTATAGCATTTTTGGAGTTAGAGAAAGCTTTTGACATTGTTGACTGGAATGCTCTCTTTGAAATTCTAAAGGTGTCAGGGATAAAATACAGAAAGTGAAAAGCTATTTACAATTTGTACACAAACCAGATGGCAGTTACAAGAGTCGAGGGGCGCGAATAGGAAGCAGTGGTTGAGAAGGGAGTGAGATAGGATTGTAGCCTATACCTGATATTATCCAATCTTTGTATTGAGCAAACAGTAAACGAAACAAAAGAAAAATTCGGAGTAGGTATTAAAATCCATGGAGAAGAAATAAAAACTTTGAGGTTTGCTGATGACATTGTAATTCTGTCAGAGTCAGCAATGGACTTGGAAGAGCAGCTGAACGGAATGGACAGTGTCTTGAGAAAGAAGATACGAGATGAACGTCAAAAAAAGAAAAACGAGGATAAGGACATGTAGTCGATTTAAATCAGGCGGTGCTAAGGGACTTAGATTAGGAAACCAGGCACATAAAGTAGTAGATGAATTTTGCTATTTGGGAAGCAAAATAACTGATGATGGTTGAAGTAGGGAGGATATAATATATAGACTGGCAATGGCAAGGAAAGCGTTTCTAAAGAACAGAAATTTGTTAACAACGAGTATAGATTTAAGTGTGAGAAAGTCCTCTCTGAAAGTATTTGTATGGTGTGCAGCATGTATGGAAGTGAAACATGGGTAATAAACAGTTTAGACAAGAAGAGAACAGAAGCCTTATAACTGTGGTGCTACAGAAGAATGTTGAAGATTAGATGGGTCGATCACGTAAATAATGAGGGGCTGCTGAATAGAATTGGGGAGAAGAGAAATTTGTGACAAAATCTGACTAGAAGAAGGGATCGGTTGGCAGGACACATTCTGAGGTATCAAGGAATCACCAATTCAGTACTGGAGGGAAGCTTGGGGTCGGGCGTTAAAAACCGTAGAGGGACGACAAGAGATGAATACAGGAAGCAGATTCAGAAGGACGTAGATTGCAGCAGTTACTAGGAGATGAAGAGGCGTGCACAGGATAGAGTTGCGTGGAGAGCACCATCAAACCAGTTTTTGGGCTGAAGACCCCAACAAGAAAAACACTGATAACAGTAGCATATACTTATTAAGTAATTTTGTGATGTGTTTTATCCCTCTTTTTAGTCATAAACTATGATTTATGTCGCGTGTGCTCTCATACTCTTCTATATTGTTATGTGTGTTTCCATACGCAGAGACCTTAAGATAACACCATTGGGCGTCTAAACTGCCCAAATGTGTTAAAAAGAATAAACGATGTGGGCTCAAAACAGCAGTTAGTTTTGTTACCATTATTCAAGGACCCCATTGCAAGTAACAGACGAGGTTGCTGTTACTGTAAGTGACCATGCAACACGTGCCTCGGGTAGTGCTAGTCCATGTGCAGTGTCACGAAAATTTGTCTATCCGACAGTCAACAGTACGGAAGTTTTGCAGAATATTTTACAATGGAAAAACTTAAGTTCGTTCGAACAGGTCTCGGAAGACCGTAACGGTACTGATCAACCGCCACATCATCTTCAGCCAATAAGTGTCACTGGATGCAGACGTGGAGGGGCGTGTTGTTAGCACACCGCTCTCCCTGCCGATGTCAGTTTTCGTGACTGGAGCCGATACCTCTCAGATCAACTAGCTGCTCAAATTTCTCACAAGGGCTGAGTGCACGCACCGCTTGCCAACAGCACTCGGCAAACCGGACGGCCACCCATCCAAGTGTTAGCCAAGCTCGACAGCGCTTAACTTCGGTGATCTGACGGGAACCCATGTTACCACTGCGGCAAGGCAGTTTGCCATTTTTCACAATTACCCGAATGAGATCCAGACGGTACAACTGAAACCTCGTGATCCACAGCAACAATCTGAATCTGCTCTTCTGTTTCTGGCACGGATCAAACTTGACGAAAAGTGGCTGGACACTATTCTTTGGAGTGACGAGACACATTTTGGTTTACAGAGCGCCGTGGTACTGTTAAACAGCGTGTTGTCCAGGAAGAGCCATTGCACTTGCTCTCGGAGGCTGTGTGGAGTGGGTTCACAAACACTTTAATTCGCAGTCCATTTTATTTGAAGAGAATACACTCAGAGGGCCTGTCTCGTGTAGCGCAGCGTCTGCACGTTATTGTGACCTCCTTGTGCAGCTTTGCACTAGCACTACTGTGTAGAAACCACTGTTTTCGTGAAAGATGGGGCACAAACTCATGTCGCTGGCCTAGAGGGAGATTTGCTTAAAGCTACCTTCAAAGAACGTTTTATCTTCAAATGTTTTCCAAATGCGTGGCCCCAAGATCAACTTATCTGAATCCGTGTGACTTTCGTCTACGGGAAATCTAACAGAACGCGTTTACCATGGAAACTTTCGGTCTTTACCACATATGAAGGCCAGTATACAGGAACGCGACGGACAGATTGTACTAAAACTGCTGAGAGCTACTGTTGATCACGTCGTTTTTCGGATGTAGCATCTCATCAACGTCTACGGTGCTCATATTGAACAAATTGTGTAAGCAGTCACTAACAAGTAAAATCAAAATTTTCCCTTTCTCACTTGTTTGACCTTCACTGCCCACGTCCCATTCCGAAACCATTTCTATACGTCTTTCTTACATTTACAGGGCTAGATTTGTACCTGATAACCAAAATTGGAACGAAGCTATTCCCAGCGTAAATCGGTACCAGAGTAATGCATCAGCATAGCTGCCAAATTTCGCTGCCATGCGATAATTGCAGCTCATACTGGACCTACAGCCGTATAATTATTACAGGAGATTAAGGACAGTAGAACTTAATACCGAAATTCCCCCGTCTGGAATTAATTTCTCTACAATATACACTACTGGCCATTAAAATTGCTACACCAAGAAGAAATGCAGATGATAAACAGATATTCATCGGACAAATATAGTATACTAGAACTGACAAGTGATTACATTTTCACGCAGTTTGGGTGCATAGATCCTGAGAAATCAGTACCCAGAACAACCACCTCTGGCCGTAATGATGGCCTTGATACGCCTGGGTAATGAGTCAAATAGAGCTTGGATGGGTTGTACAGGTACAGCTGCCCATGCAGCTTCAACACGATACCACAGTTCATCGAGAGCAGTGACTCGCGTATTGTGACGAACCAGATGCTCGTCCAACGCTGACCAGACGTTTTCAATTGGTGAGATATCTCGAGAATGTGCTGGCCAGGGCAGCAGTCGAACATTTTCTGTATCCAGAAAGACCCGTACAGGACCTGCAACACGCGTTCGTGCATTATCCTGCTGAAATGTAGGGTTTCGCAGGGATCGAGTGAAGGGTAGAGCCACGGGTCGTAATACATCCGAAATGTAATATCCACTGTTCAAAGTGCCGTCAATGCGAACAAGAGGTGACCGAGACGTGTAACCAATGACACCCCATACCATCACGCCTAGTGATACGCCAGTATGACGAGACGAATACACGCTTCCAATGTGCGTTCACCGCGATGTCGCCAAACATGGATGCGACCATCATGATGCTGTAATCAGAACCTGGATTCATCCGAAAAAAATGACGTTTTGCCATTCGTGCACCCAGGTTCGTCATTGAGTACACCATCGCAGGCGCTCCTGTCTGTGATGCAGCGTCAAGGGTAACCGCAGCCAGGGTTTACGAGCTGATAGTCCATGCTGCTGCAAACTTCGTCGAACTGTTCGTGCAGATGGTTGTTGTCTTGCAAACGTCCCCATCTGTTGACTCTGGGATCGAACGTGGCTGCACGATCCGTTATAGCCATGCGGATAAGATGCCTGTAATCTCGACTGCTAGTGATACGAGGCCGTTGGGATCCAGCACGGCGTTTCGTATTACCCTCCTGAATCCACCGATTCCATATTCTGCTAACAGTCATTGGATATCGACCACGCGAGCAGCAATGTCGCGATACGATAAACCGCAATCGCGATAGGCTACAATCCGACCTTTATCAAAGTCGGATACGTGATGGTACGCATTTCTCTTCTTTACACGAGGCATCACAACAACGTTTCATCAGGCAACGCCGATCAACTGCTGTTTGTGTATAAGAAATCGGTAGGAAACTTTCCTCATGTCAGCACGTTGTAGGTGTCGTCACCGGCGTCAACCTTGTGTGAATGCTCTGAAAGGCTAATCATTTGAATATCACAGCATCTTCTTCCTGCCGATTAAATTTCGCGTCTGTAGCACGTCATCTTTGTGGTGTAGCAATAGTAATGGCCAGTAGTGTGTCTCTGAGCCTTCTTAATACATGTTTTGCCAAAAGTAATTTGTGGAGCCATTTTCTGATAGCTTTACGAAACATGGACGTATCGCAGGGCTCTTGCCGGGTTCGTGGCAAGTCCACAGCGCGCAGAGGGATGGTGCCTCCTCAGCCTTTGGGAAAGCGATCACGGCCCGCCAGGATCAGCGCGGCCGCCGCCGCCGCCAGGCCCGCCTCTAAATCAACGGGACTTAGCGGCCGGACAGCGCATCGGCATTCTCTCTGGGGCTGCCCACGGCAATCCCCCCCATGCCGCAGGGAGCGGCGTTTAAGCCATTGCCGCTGTCGCCAGGACACGAGGTCTCTGCAGCGCTAACTTATAGCACAGCAAAATGGGGCATTCCATGCTCAGTCTACACAGGGACAGCAGAGTGCAGCAAAATGCGCGGTGGAGGTGGAGCTGTGACACTTTTCAGTTCCTGCGTAGTATATTGTGTAATCTTACTACTAATGAAAATTCCAAAGTCACGTCGACAACTAGACCATCAGAGACAAAGACGTAGTTTGGATTAGACGTGAATGCGCAAGGGAAACGGCCATGTCTTTTTCAAATGAATCGGTTGCTCATCTGGGATTTAAAAGTTAAGTTTGGTCCGGATCGCTTTTTATCATATACTGATCGTCACAGAATGGCATCGCTCCCCTGTGGGGTTGATGGAATTTCAGTAGAGTTCTGAAGCGTTGTTCCAACTTAATAATTAATGTCATTAGTGATCCATGTAATGCATCACTGGCACAGGGAATTTTTCCAGACAGGTATTTGGGGGACGTTGATGAAATTGACCAAAAATGTCAATTTTCGATTTATTTTTTATTTGTTAATACAACTCATGGACAATAACTTCCCAAAGTTTCAATGTTGAAACCGCATCCGAAGTGCCTGAAAATTAATTAAAAGTGTAACGCGGCCACCATACCACGCCCACGTTTTGAAGCAGCACTTCAATACCAGCTCGGTGAACAACGATTCTGTGAATTACTTTCAACCAAACGTGTGCAGGAAGCGCCTAGAAGGCCGTGATACATACTGTTTGGTTTTATAGATCATCTTTGACTGATCCTGCACTTCTCAAAAAGTGTGTTCATGGCGAATCCCCCAAAATCCAAATGAGTCTCTAAATTCACTCATATGGAAACGATGCCCTAAAAACACATTTGCATCTGCTATAGTTGTCATAATTGCAACTTATGATGCAGTTCTTGTATTTAATGATGGGGACGTCGGGAGGATGAAGATTTTAGAAAGAATGGGCTTCAAGATAGGAAATTTTACTCGAGACATCCTGCGAAAAACAGATTTACAGCGCGTCTCTGCAACTGAAAAGTCAGTTGAAGACGTTGTAAAGGAAAGAAGACAGACACCAAGAAACCAGAAGAGAAGCCTTGAAGGGAAAGATGACCCAGAGTACAAATGTGGTGCCTTCTGAAGAAGTCACATAATGAAAAAAGTTAGGTTGAATTTTAAATTACGTTTCCTGAAAGGTTTGTTTTTTAAAGTTTATGTACCTTTTCGTCAGATTATATCAATGCTAGAATTATGAAATTTTGTGCACATATTTCTGTAAACCTAATAAACGTTGTCTCAAGAGCAAATTTTGAAATTGTGATTCCAAGCTGAGATATGGGGCAAAGTGCTTGGAATTTTGCATGAATTTAAAATTGTACTTGTGCAATTATAATTAAAAAATTGTGAAAATTCTCCTATTTGACCTATTCCAAAAACCTCATGAGAGATGCTTACAACATATAAAGAGATGAAACAGAATTTTTTGTAGAAATCTCTTGAATACTTTCTGAGAAAAATGAATATACATTATTTTTTGAAAATAAAACTTCAGATTTTATTTTAAAAGTTGAATATATATAAACTAAGGATTTTATATGTACAGGTGTTATTTTCATGTAAAGCGCTGTACAAAATTTCATTGCCGTATCTCCAGAACTGTAGACTTGGTGCATTTTTGAAATAGTGTGTGTTTTTCATCAACGTCCCCCCTTAAACTATGCAAGCAGTGAACCACTTCATGAGAAAGGTGACAAGACAGATAATTATCGCCCAATTTCCTTACTGACGTCTTTTTCCAACATATTCCAAAAAGTAATGTACTCAAGAGTAGTCGCACACTTCACTGGGAACAATTAACTTAGCATATCACCGTTTGGATTCCAGAAAGGCTGTTCGACTGAGAATTCTATTTTACACTCACTCATCAAATAGTACAAGCCATAATAATGATATATAGCCACTTCGCATTGGTTGTGATTTCTCCATGCCCTTAGATTGTGTAGATCACGATACTGTCTTAGAAAAATACAAGTTTTGTGGGAATGAAGGATTTACACATATCTGGTATGATTCATACTCGACTAATAGAGAGCAAAAGGTTGTGCTGGACAATTCAGACAATGTCAGAAAGTGACTGGGATGAAATCACATAGGGAGTTCCACAGGGTTCAATTTGATCCACTCCTATTCCTTATATATGTGAACGATCTCCTGCATAACATTCAACAAGCAAAATTGGTTCTTCTGGCAGACGATACTAGTGTTATAAAAAATCCCGTGAGAGGGAAAGCGACAGAAGAGTTAGTAAATGATATTTTACGAAGAATTATTAAGTGGTTCTCTGAATGGACTCTCTAAATTTTGAAAAATCAAGTACATTCAGTTCTGTACAACAGGTAGTCATACCAACAACTGATGTTAGCAAATGGGCATGTATATGTAAGGACAGTACAATCCTCCAAAGTTTTGGGTGTACGTATTGATGAAAACTTGAACTGGTAGAAGCATATTATTGAGCTTCTCAAACAATTTAGTACGCTAGCTTTAAACTCTGAAAAGAAACACAACTCATCCAGTTTTGTACTGTCCAAAGTATCGCACGTCCTATTTACCTAATAAACTAAAACGAAACTATAAAAACAGGGCAAAAATTTCTAAGTTCTTAGGTGTGCATACTGATGAAATCTTGGACTGGATAACATTTAGAATCACCTATTTTTGACATAAGAACAATTGCCCACGTTGAGGAAATGAAGGCCAGTACATTAACATATTTTAATTCATTGATGGGATACTGTTGTGTGCTGAGCCGACATTGAGGATACAGACGTCAGGTGGTATAGATGGAACTGATATGACATTAGATCATTCAAAAGTCTGTTTAATGATGAGAAGAAAGAAATTATAAAACAACGTATCAGTGGAACTTATTTTGACATTTAATGGTATTTGGTCTCTTGTGAGAAACAAATTCAGTTATTTTTTTCATTATAGATTAATCCTCAGAAGAAGAAGTCACCTGTATTTTCATAGTTTCAACCTCTCTTTTACATTTCTCTTTCGGTGCACGCTGTGTTAGTGACTAGAGATGTAGAGATCAAATAGTGTCTTAGTCCTTAAAGCCCCCAGGAATTTGGCCGTATCTTTCGTAAAGGAACTGTCTTACTGCCTTACTAACCAGTAAGTAACCGGCGAACGTATTTTCCAAATTTTTATATTTTTAGACATTATCGGTATTTCCTATCACTTCAGGACTTTATGAAGTAGCCAGAAGTCCGCATAACTGTAGCTAGCGAGATTGTGCGTCATATTATTGCATCATTGACTAGGAGAGCAAATTTTTCACTTAATTTTCCAAGATTTATTTTCATTGTTTATTTCCTCACACAATACATCGGGATAGTAACTTCATCATTTTATTGCCATAAGGGTCGGCATCCAAGAGAAGACTATTTCCATGTTTCCGTATCGTAACGTCAGTCAGAGATCAAGGAGACTCAGTCAACATATTATCTCTTTCACCCATAGGCACACCCCCATCCACTCGCATACTCACAGTAACACTTCCACATATTCACAAAACATAGCGGACGTTCTCTCTCTATCTCTCTCTCTCTCTCTCTCTCTCTCTCTCTCTCTCTCACACACACACACACACGCACACACACGATGTGGTTACACACACACACACACACACACACACACACACACAGCCACACACACACACACACACACACACACACACACACACACACACACACACACAGCCACACACACATACACACACACGATGTCGTTTTAGGCAACGTGCAGTGTTATATCTGGCCTTCATAAAACCACGAAGGAGATTTTTATATTCTCTTGCTTGTTACCCGAAAATTATTAGTCCGACAGAAAAAATGAATGGGACCTTCTCGTGGGAAATTTAAAATTCTGTACAGGGATACGTTTTTGTATCAGCCCACGGTTTTCGAATTATTCAAGAAAAACGTACTAAATTGACCTTTAAACGCACCTACACCCCCACACTCACCCTTCACAAGTCAGGACCTAGTTTTTTGTTCGTGACACTCCTTCCTACCCGTGTACAAACATTTCCGTCTACACGAAGTATTCCCAGTACTCAACATATTTTGGTCTCTATTGACTGGGCTATTAGGCCACCAGCACAGTCGGCTATTTCGTTAACATTATTAGTGTAAATGAGCCCTTAGGGCAATGAATCAAAGACGACTTTTTTAAACGTTACGCTAAAACTAATTACGTTGACACTTCTATCCAGACTTAGCTCTTAGAAACACATTTCTGACGAAGACAACCATGTAATTGTTTATTTTACGCTGTTAAATACAGAAAATTGTTACGTAAAATTTACACAAACGTCAGTTTTACAATTTTGTAAGTACTCGGCTAAGCCTGTGTTACAATGGTAGGAGGGAGTACCATGAACAAGATACCAGACATCGTGACCGATGGGACTGAGTGGGGGTGCATTTGAAGGTCATTTTTGTGCGTTTTTCTTGAATAACTCGAAAACTACGGCCTCTAGCGAAAATGTACCCCAGCACAAAATTTAACTGCATTAAATTTCGTACCAAAAAGACATGTTCAATTTTTTCGGTAGGACAAATAGTCTGTGCGTAGTGAGCACGAGAATACGAAAATTTCGCGCGTAATTTATGAAGGCCAGATATAACAATCCAGATTGCATTGAACGACATAGGTAGGGGCAGCTGAATCATCCCATGCCTACAAAAACACACGCATTGAAAATTCGTAAACCGCTTCAGCTATTGTCTCTAACTACTTTCGTGACAACTAATGCTAGGGACATTATGTACGAAAATAAATATTGGTCATATGATGCTGAGGAGTATTTGCTTAAGGGGGCGCGTAGACGTATTACTCGGTTCTTATACCGTGCATAGAGTGAACTGAGATGGCTTTTCTGTAAAAAATTATCGTGTGGGCCACAAAGTTAAATTATTTCTATTATGCCAGTAGCAACTTGTGCCTCCGGTTTTCGGAGGGCTGCAAAATAAGGAAAACGTTTGAAGACACACAGCAAGACAACTATTGCTGCTCCGGTGAGGTTACTCATGCGGCAGGAGAGTGATGTTTTACTATTTTATTTTTTTCACAGTTCTAGTACTTCATGCAGCCTACCTATAAAATCCGTCGTATAAACATGTCCTTATGAAAACAAGTATAGTTAGTGCGCTAATCTGGCAGCCCTAATGTAGTTGCGACTACGTAACTCAACACATCACAAATGAGAAATAAACTGGTATTCATGCTAACTCGGTTGCCCCCTGTGAATCATCTTAACGATTGAGTTACGTTTCCCACACGCTTTATGGGGGTTGTGTCCTGTCACTGCCCGTCCTGTTCTAGCAGGTACATTGGCGTCAGAATTACCATTAAAGATTTGTCCATATATTATCTGATTTCTGACAACAAGAATTTTAGTATAGGTTTCTACGACAAACGATCCACTCCGAAATTTTCAATAAAAGTGACAGCCTGACTGCATGAAAATGTTTATGCCGATGCATCAACATCAGATACTATAGTAAGCACTATAATCTGATATACTGTGGTTCCTGTTTGATCGATTACCTTATGATACACTACACTCATGCCGGCCGCTGTGGCCGAGCGATTATAGGCGCTTCAGTCTGGAACCGCGCCACCGCTACGGTCGCAGGTTCGAATACTGCCTCGGGCATGGATGTGTGTGATGTCCTTAGGTTAGTTAGGTTTAAGTAGTTCTAAGCTCTAGGGGACTGATGACCTTAGAAGTCCTATAGTGCTCAGAGCCATTTGAGCCATTATATATTCATGAGAAACACACCGTCCTCTCTTTCGACCGTAGGAATACATCTCCGCCTTCTTATTTTCATGAAGCTATGTTGTTGAGGGACGTACACCGGGTGTCTTTCATCTTATGGTATTTTATCTGTCAATGCATCCACCCAGAGTTCGAAAACATCGCACCTATTTTACACACACTCGGTTACAAAGAGACAGTTGTACAAAAATACACACACTCATCTACAATCGCAAATATAAAGATACCCTCATATGCAGACAAAAACACCCACACACACACACACACACACACACACACACACACAAACACTCACACTAAATTCCGCAATTGCGCCTATAGACGCGTGCGAAATCGACTGGCCTCTGTGTCATCCTCTGCCATTTAACGTATTTCGGATGCGGTGCTGAGGGACATGGTGTTACCACACCATCTCCTGGCCATTATCGTCTTTCCAGGCCTTGCATTAGATACTTTTAATTCAAGTAGCTCCTCAATTGGCATCACTAGGCTGAGTGGACACCGTTTCAGTTCTCCTAGCAAGGGAAAATCCCTCATAGTACCGGGAATCGAACCCAAATCCTCCGAATGGCAGGCAGTCGCGTGCCTACTCAAATAAGGAGGCAGATTTACTGGCACTACATATACTCGGAAATTCTTGGATGAAACAATACAATATGCCTCATTATACGACCGTCCGTTACTCCCGTAAGTAAAAACCTCCACTATATTTTACTGAAGATTCAAAACTTGGATATAGTTGCAGACGTCAACAGATCTGAGACCGGAGCAATCCCGCACTAACGACAGTATGTCAAATTGTGCCAGCGTACGCCTTACTACTTCAATCCCGGATAAAGCGCCTTCACTTCGGTAGCACCATGCTGGAGACAGATTGTGCTCCGTAGTGGTTTTTACCTTCGTGCCCGTGGAGGTGCCTTCAACTCAGTAGCACAGTTTTGGGGTCTAGATATTGCTCCATACCGATTTTTACGCTCAGGCCCGTGGGAGCTGCCGCTTGTGGAATGAACTAGCTTAGACCGTATCGGAACATCTCGTGATTAGCAGATTTGCAGCAAATGTCACCTCTTATGTGCACACATACCTTCATGGCCACCATTATACCATCCTTAACCGTCACCTCACCACCACCTCACCATGAGTTATAGAATCCACTGCCCTGTACGTATTCCTCGTGTCATGAAGCGTTACAGAGCAAAGAAATCAAGAAGGGCGCAGAAGCACAATCAGTGGACGCCCATGCCAAGGTACGAGTACGTCGTAAACCATTTGAGTCCAATTTGCTAACGAAAGTTTCAGGGAAGTGGTAGAAATATTTTCGTGGAGGGGGGGGGGGGTGGTGATGTTTATTGGGGATGAAAGGGGGTTCCCGCTCCGTTTGAAGTATCGCTCACTGGCGAGTGATACCGAAAGCATTCGTTCAACCGTGTGCACGCAAGAAATGCCTATAGCATCTTGTTACTGAACCATTCTTAGCAAAACCTGCACCACCCTGTTGCTCTAGATACGAGATACTGGATACGAGAGTTATTATGTGGGCTCACACTTCCCCTCACTTCAGTATGGTATACCATGGTCGCCTGGTGTGAGATATGTGTGCAGTGGACTCCTCCGTGGGTCATGGTCGGTGGTTAAACCTTCGTAAATCAGAATGACTCCCCGTCACATTTGCTATCCCACGGAATCCATGTTACAATGTGTCGCCGTCGTCAGCACAGCGAGAGGGAGTACTAATCACAGTGCCATACGCTCATTTCATTTCAGAAGTGCGTAATGCAGTTACTCATGAGTACAGTAATGCACTTGCTGGAGGACGTATTTGTTGGTGCGTTGCCTTTGACACGTGTCGTAATGATGTTGTGATGTACAACGGGATATTTGCACAAACTGAGATATTATTTGTTTTGATAATATTTGTTTTGCTTGTAGATTAATATTTTGTTGTTAGGTTTTGGTTACCAGCAGGGTCTGAGGTCTAACTAAGTTCCAAAAGCGAGCGACGGTTTGTTGTGAGTAGGGGATTGCAGGTATGAGGCTACTTTTTTTTTCAATTTATAATCTGTAGCAAAATTAAAACCACAGAGAAAAATTGATGAATCTATGTGCAGATGGGATGTGCAGTGTCTTTAGTATGACCGTCGATGGTGTCACAACGCATTTTTCACTTCTGAGATCACGGTGAGCACGTGAAGATGTTTAGAACAATAGAAGCTCTTGACAAGTGTGAAGTGCCTGCCGAGGGTTTCCGCCTGATTTCATGCAACACACATAACGTAATTGTCAAGCGTTTCCTTCTTAATGAGAATACTCAGCCGCACATTCCAAGTGCAACGAAGACACTCCTGTAGCGTTTTAGATGGGAAGTGTTTGAGCACCCGTCATACAGCACCAACTGGGCTCCCTCTGATTTTCAGTTCTTCGCTTACAGAGACCGCTGGTTATGAGGGCAGCATTTTGACACACATCAAGATAGCAAATTAGCAGAAAGCACAGACGGCTGTCTCTATGACTGGGGTGTGGGAAAGTTGGTATATCACTAGCATAAATATCTAAGTCAGGGCGGCGACTACGTGGAGTAGTAGCTCAAAGATGTTACAAATGAAAAATTTTTGATTTTCGCTGTGGTTTCCATTTCACGACTGAACTGAGGATAAAATAAATAAAAAAGAACAGGTGTGATCTGGTCCCGTATGGGTGCTCGGCGATAACTCAGCTGTGAGGGTTTGCGCAGGAGCTGCGTAGTTTCAAAGTGCACAGGAATGAGGCGCCGCCTCCATCAGTCACCACTAGCCCCCGTGCTTACTGTGACGTAGTTATACACCACATTCCCTTCACACTTCGAAGACCAGCCACATTAACAAAAACGGTCCAAGAAAATGGACCATCTATATTATTATTTCAAGCGTTAGTAGCACGTGTACGAGGTCTGTTCAAAAAATTCCGGAACATTCGTAATTTCGCGCCAGTGGTGTGTTAAAGCGAAATGTGGTTGGCATACCTGCACACACCTGTGTTTAATGTGTAACTGCGGGAAGTTTCATTGTCGTATGTCTGTTAGTCGTTGTTCTGCGCTATATTGAATAGCACGTTGTGTTGCATAATTTGCGAATTTCGAGATGGCATTATTAGAGGAGTAACGCGTTTGCATCAAACGTTGCGTAAAATTCAAGAAAACCTTTACAAAGACACACCAAATGATGTAGGAATCCTTCGATGATGAGTGCTTAAGCCGTACTCGGTGTTACGAATGGTTCACACGGTTTAAAAATGGCTGGACGGAAGTTAAAGTTGACCCTCGTTCTAGACGTCTGTCGACATCTACTGACGACCCTCTTGTCAGAAATGTCAACGAAATTGTGCGTGCCAAGCGGAGACTGGCTGTCCGAGAGACTGAAAAGGAATGTTACATTCCAGTTGGACCATGTCATGACATTCTGACATAGCATCTTGGAATGCATTGTGTTGCTGCTAAGAATGAGATACTCATTAAGAGAATTATAACTGGTGATGAGACGTGGGTCTACAATTATGATACTGAGACCAAGGTTCAATCTTCATGATAGATCAGGAAGGTTCTCCAAGGCCAAGAAAAGCTCGTCAGTCAGGGAAAATGTCAAAGCCATGTTCATAGTTTTCTTTGACTTTGAAGGATTAGTTCATCATGAATCCGTGCGACAGGGACAAGCCGTCAATCGGTGGTACTATCGGGATGTGTTGCGAAGTCTATGAGAAAATGTGAGAAGGAAAGGGCCTGAAATTGGGCTAGACAATTCATGGCTCTTGCATCACGGTAACACACCCGCAGATTCATCCTTGGTGGTGCGTGACTACTGCAAAAAAACGAAATTACCGTGCTGCCTCATCCTCTGTACTCTCTAGACCTGGCCCCTAAGGACTTGTTTTTATTTCTAAAGTTGAAATCCCCTTTGAAAAGACGAATATTTGCAGTGGTACACGAGATAAGAAAATTCGCAGACGGCGCTTGACGCCATTCAGCAAGACGCGTACCAAGACTGCTTCCGGAAGTGGAAACGGCGTTGGGAGCGGTGTATCAATTGTGGAGGAGAGTGCTTCGCCACGCACAATAAGCAAAAGATAAACGTAGAAAAATTTTGTGGTCAGAGTTCCGGAATTTTTTGAACAGACTCCTTATAATTAACATATCTTCAAGAGTAATGCAAACTAAAAAACGACTAAGCTTCAAGATTTATTTTTCATATTTACTTTAGTTTTAAAATAACGCTGACAGGATGTGATTACCTTTCCAAGAAAGTGTGATGGGAGGTATTGAGTAATTTCTTCCTACTGAGCTTCCAAAATTTCTTGGTCGCTCAGCAAAGGTGCCGTATTTGTAACAGAACTACAGAAAACTGCGAAACCTAATGAGTACATGCAAGAAATTACGTCAACGCGATCAAATATTCGCCCAGACATTTGCGACAGCATTTGTTACGTTCGTTAATGTTCCTTTCGGAATAATTCTAGAAATTGAAAACAGAAGGCAGCTCCTGTCAAGGAACAGGTATCGCGACGTCCGTACATTTCTGTCATAGGAAATGAGACCATTTTTAGAGCGATTGGTGTCTCGCACATCGAGAAAATAGCGCCCCGAGTTATACTCGAGCGCGGTCTTTTATACACAGTGCTGTGGCCCAAGCTATGCTCAGGCTTCGTCTCAAAAGTGAACCATGTGTAGGGAACATGCCTGTCGCGTCGCTCTCTATGAGTGTTCAGTGACGTGAAGTCAACTGATTACACCGCAGGCCAGGTGAAGCAGAGCTGCGTTAAAAGTGAGCGATGGGAAACGAGACCTGCTCAAGCAGCTTCGCCGTGCTGCTGCAGTAGTACTCTTGTTGTGTACTGGCGAGGCCGAGTAATCTGATGTTCCACAGTTATTTTACATAACTGCATTTAGAGGACTGGTGTATCTCCAACATTTTGATAGCATCTTGGGTCAAGGCTTGAGGGTGGTATGGACAAGTTCAGTATTTCCTGTTCACATCTTTCCGCTGATGATTCATATTCCCAGCCACTGTCATGTTCCATATTAATTATGGACCATTCCGATGGTGGAGTGGCTTGTGGGCTTCAGCAATACATGTAGTCGTACTGCAGGTGCAATCATAACAGACGGGTTATCTATTGAGAGACCAGACAAATGTGTGGTTCCTGAAGAGGAGCAGCAGCCTCTTCATTAAGGGGTAATAATCTGGATGATTGACTTATCTAGCCTTATAATATCAACCAAAGAGCCTTGTAGTGCAGGTACTGCAAACAGCTGAAAGCAAGAGGAAACTATAGCCATGAATTTTCCTGAAGACATGCAGCTCTAGTGTACAGTTAAATGATGATTACACCCTCGTGAGTAAAATATTCTGTATGTAATACAATCCCGCATTCGGATCTCTGGGCGGGGACTACTCGGGAGGACGTCGTCATCAGAAGAAACAAAACTGGTGTTCTACGGATTGGAGCGTGGGATGTTCGATACCTTAGTCACTCTGGTGGGTTAGAAAATTTAAGAACGGAAATGCATAGGCCGAAGTCAGATATAGTGGGAACTAGAGAAGTTCCACGTAGGAGCAACAGGACTTCTGGTCAGGTGAATACAGAGTTATAAACACAAAAGCAAATAGAAATAATGTAGGTCGATGTTTAATAATGAATAAGAAAACGGGAGTGTGGGGAAGATACTATGAATCGTGAACGCACTGTCGCATCCAAGACAGACACAAAACCAACATTCACTACAGTAGTATAAGTTCATATGCCAACTAGCTCCGCAGATGGTCAAGAGATTGAGGAATACATGATGAGATAAAGAAATTATTAGGGTAGTGAAGAGAGACGAAAATTTGATTGTGATAGGGGACTGGAATTCGAAATTAGGAAAATAAAAAAGGGAAAAATTGAAGGTGAATAAGAACCGGGGGAAAGGAGTGAAAGAGGAAGACACTTCCAGGTGCAGATGTGGACTCAGGCCACCATCCATTGGTTGTGAACTGTAGATTAAAACTAAAGAAACTGCAAAAAGGTAGGAAATTATAGAGATGGAACTTGGGTAAGTTGAAAGTATCAGAGGTTATTGAGGGTTTTAGAGGGGGCATTAGGCAACGAATAACTAGAAAAGGGAAAAGGAACACATTACAAGACAAACAGGTAGCTTTGAGAGATGTAATAGTGAAGGCATCAGAGGATCAAATAAATAAAAAGACAAGGCCTGTTAGAAATCCTTGGATAACACAGGATATAATGAATTGAACTGATGAAAGGAGAAAATACACTACTGGCCATTAAAATTACTACACCACGAAGATGACGTGCTACAGACGCGAAATTTAACCAACAGGAAGAAGATGCTGTGATATGCAAATGATTAGCCTTTCAGAGCATTCACACAAGGTTGGCGCCGGTGGGGACACCTACAACGTGCTGACATGAAGAAAGTTTCCAACCGATTTCTCACACACAAACAGCAGTTGACCGGCGTTTCCTGGTGAAACGTTGTTGTGTTGCCTCGTGTAATGATGCGTACCATCATGTTTCCGACTTTGATAAAGGTCGGATAGTAGCCCATCGCGATTGCGGTTTATCGTATCGCGACATTGCTGCTCGCGTTGGTCGAGATCCAATGACTGTTAGCAGAATATGGAATCGGTGGGTTCAGGAGAGTAATATGGAATGCCGTGCTGGATCCCAACGGCCTCGTATCACTAGCAGTCGAGATGACAGGCATCTTATCCGCATGGCTATAACGCATCGTGCAGCCACGTCTCGATCCCTGAGTCAACAGATGGGGACGTTTGCAAGACAACAACCATCTGCACGAACAGTTCGACGACGTCTGCAGCAGCATGGACTATCAGCTCGAAGACCATGGTTGCGGCTACCGTTGACGCTGCATCACAGCAGGAGCGCCTGTGATGGTATAGTCAACGACGAACCTGGATGCACGAATGGCAAAACGTAATTTTTTCGGATGAATCCAGGTTCTGTTTACAGCATCGTAATGGTCGCATCCGTGTTTGGCGACATCACGGTGAACGCACATTGGAAGCGTGTATTCGTCATCGCCATACTGGCGTATCACCGGGCGTGATGGTATGAGGTGCCATTGGTTACACTTCTCGGTCACCTCTTGTTCACATTGACGGTACTTTGAACAGTGGACGTTAATTTCAGATATATTACGACCCGTGGCTCTACCCTTCATTCGATCCTTGCGAAACCCTACATTTCAGCAGGATAATGCACGACCGCATGTTGCAGGTCCTGTACGGGCCTTTCAGGATACAGAAAATGTTCTACTGCTGCCCTGGCCAGCACATTCTCCATATCTCTCACCAATTGAAAACGTCTGGTCAATGGTGGCCGAGCAACTGGCTTGTCACAATACGCCAGTCACTACTCTTGATGAACTGTGGTATCGTGTTGAAGCTGCATGGGCAGCTGTACCTGTACACGCCGTCCAAGCTCTGTTTGACTCAATGGTCAGGCGTATCAAGGCCGTCATTACGGCCAGAGGTGGTTGTTCTGGGTACTGATTCCGCAAGATCTATGCACCCAAATTGCGTGAAAATGTAATCACATGTCAGTTCTAGTATAATATATTTGTCGAATGAGTACCAGTATATCATCTGCATTTCTTCTTGATGTAGCAATTTTAATGGCCAGTGGTGTATAAAGATGCAGCAAATGAAGCAGGAAAAAGAAATTACAAAAGGCCAAAAAATGAGATTAATAGGAACTACAGAATGGCTAAGCAAGAATTGATAGAAGAAAGATCTAATGATTTAGAAGAACATTTCACCAGGAGAAAGATAGATACCGCCTACAAGAAAATTAAAAGGGACTTTGGAGAAAAGAGAAGCAGCTTTATGAATATCAAGAGCTCAGATGGAAAGCAGTTCTAAGCGAAGAAGAAAAAGCTAAAATGTGGAAAGAATATATATAGGGTCTATACAGCAGAGATGAACATGAAGGTAATATTATAGAATTGGAAGAGGTCGTAGATAAAGATGAGATCGTAGATATGATACTGCGAGAAAAATTTGATAGACCATTGAAGACCTAATTCGAAACAACACCCCAGGAATAGACGATATTCTGTCAGAACTACTAATAGCCTTGAGAGGACCAGCCACGACAAAACTATTCCATCTGATGTGCAAGATGTATGAGACAGGCGAGAAACCCTACGACTTCGGGAAAAATGTGATAATTGCAATTCCAAAGAAATCGGGTTCTTAGAGGTGTGAAAATTACCGCACTGGCAGTTAAATAAGTCATGGTTGCGAAATACTAACACGAATTCTTTACAGAAGAATAGAAAAACTGATAGAAGCCGACCTTGAGGAATATTAGTTTCTATTCCGAGGAAATGTGGGAACGCACGAGGCAATACTGGTCCCAAACTTATCTTAGAAAATAGGTTAAGGGGAAGGTAAACCTACGTTTATAGCACTTGTAGACTTAGAGAGAGATTTTGACAATGTTCACTTGAATATTCTCTTTGAAATTCTGAAGACAGCAGGGATGAAATATAGAGAGCGAAAATACAGGGAGCTTGTAAAGAAACCAGAGGTCAGTTATGAGAGTAGAGAGGAATGTAAGGAAAGCAGTGGTTCAGAAGGGCAGTGGTTGAGAAAAGAGTGAGACAGGCTTGTAGCCTATGCCGGATGTTTTCAATCCGTACACTCATCAAGCACTAAAGGAAAGCAAAGAAAAATTTAGATTGGTAATCAAAGTTCAGGGAGAAGAAATAATAATTTTGAGGATTTTCCGATGACATTGTAATTCTGTCAGAGACAGCAAAGATCTTGGAAGTGCAACTGAACGGAATGGGCAGTGTCTTGAAAGGTGGAAATAAGATGAATTTCAACAAAAGCAAAACAAAGCTAATGGAATAAAGTAATGGTAAGGGAAATAGATTAGGAAACGACGCACTTAGAGCAATAGGTGAGTTTCGTTATTTGGTCAGCAAAATAACTGTTGATGGCCGAATAGCCGAAGTAAAGAGGATATAAATTTTAGACTGACAATGGCAAGAAAACTGTTTCTGAAGAAGACAAATTTGTTAACATCGAGTATAGAGTGCTAGGAAGTCTTATCTGAAAGTTTGTATAGAGTGTAGCCATGTATGGAAGTGAAACGTGAACGACAAACAGTTTAGACAAGAAGATAATAGAAGCTTTAGCAATGTGGTACTAGAAAAGAATGTTCTACATCTACATCTACATTTATACTCCGCAAGCCACCCAACGGTGTGTGGCGGAGGGCACTTTACGTGCCACTGTCATTATCTCCCTTTCCTGTTCCAGTCGCGTATGGTTCGCGGGAAGAACGACTGTCTGAAAGCCTCTGTGCGCGCTCTAATCTCTCTAATTTTACATTCGTGATCTCCTCGGGAGGTATAAGTAGGGGGAAGCAATATATTCGATACCTCATCCAGAAACGCACCCTCTCGAAACCTGGCGAGCAAGCTACACCGCGATGCAGAGCGCCTCTCTTGCAGAGTCTGCCACTTGAGTTTGTTAAACATCTCCGTAACGCTATCACGGTTACCAAATAACCCTGTGACGAAACGCGCCGCTCTTCTTTGGATCTTCTCTATCTCCTCCGTCAACCCGATCTGGTACGGATCCCACACTGATGAGCAATACTCAAGTATAGGTCGAACGAGTGTTTTGTAAGCCACCTCCTTTGTTGATGGACTACATTTTCTAAGGACTCTCCCAATGAATCTCAACCTGGTACCCGCCTTACCAACAATTAATTTTATATGATCATTCCACTTCAAATCGTTCCGCACGCATACTCCCAGATATTTTACAGAAGTAACTGCTACCAGTGTTTGTTCCGCTATCATATAATCATACAATAAAGGATCCTTCTTTCTATGTATTCGCAATACATTACATTTGTCTATGTTAAGGGTCAGTTGCCACTCCCTGCACCAAGTGCCTATCCGCTGCAGATCTTCCTGCATTTCGCTACAATTTTCTAATGCTGCAACTTCTCTGTATACTACAGCATCATCCGCGAAAAGCCGCATGGAACTTCCGACACTATCTACTAGGTCATTTATATATATTGTGAAAAGCAACGGTCCCATAACACTCCCCTGTGGCACGCCAGAGGTTACTTTAACGTCTGTAGATGTCTCTCCATTGAGAACAACATGCTGTGTTCTGTTTGCTAAAAACTCTTCAATCCAGCCACACAGCTGGTCTGATATTCCGTAGGCTCTTACTTTGTTTATCAGGCGACAGTGCGGAACTGTATCGAACGCCTTCCGGAAGTCAAGGAAAATGGCATCTACCTGGGAGCCTGTATCTAATATTTTCTGGGTCTCATGAACAAATAAAGCGAGTTGGGTTTCACACGATCGCTGTTTCCGGAATCCATGTTGATTCCTACATAGTAGATTCTGAGTTTCCAAAAACGACATGATACTCGAGCAAAAGACATGTTCTAAAATTCTACAACAGATCGACGTCAGAGAGATAGGTCTATAGTTTTGCGCATCTGCTCGACGACCCTTCTTGAAGACTGGGACTACCTGTGCTCTTTTCCAATCATTTGGAACCTTCCGTTCCTCTAGAGACTTGCGGTACACGGCTGTTAGAAGGGGGGCAAGTTCTTTCGCGTACTCTGTGTAGAATCGAATTGGTATCCCGTCAGGTCCAGTGGACTTTCCTCTGTTGAGTGATTCCAGTTGCTTTTCTATTCCTTGGACACTTATTTCAATGTCAGCCATTTTTTCGTTGGTGCGAGGATGTTGAAAATTAGATGGGTAGATCAGGTAACAAATCAGGAGGTACGGAACAGAAATAGGGAGAAAAGAATTTTGTGGTACAAGATGACTAGAAGAAGGGATCAGTTGATTGAACACATTCTGAGAAGTGAAGGAATCACCAATTCAGTATTAGAGGTAACTGTGGGATGTACAAATTGTAGAGGGAGACCGAGAAATGAATACAGTGAACAGGTTTAAAAGGATGTAGGTTGCAGTAGTTAAATTCAGATATGAAGAGGCTTTCACAAGAGAGAGTAGCATGGAGAGCAGCATCAAACCAGTCTTCGGAATGAAGACTACAACAACAACAATATTCTATTTCCCAAAAATTTCTGTTAATTAAGGCTAAGAAAGAATTACGTGGCCACTTTGATGACATTATGAAAACAGACGCGTGGTATCTGCCAGTGCAATATTTCATGTACAGTTCCTTTCTCTATAAATGATATCTGTACCTACTGATATGACTGATATTCATCTCAGTTCATCGCAGCCCAGAATGTCTAACTGTGCAAAGTTCTCATCCTTTTATTTTGCCTTACTGCAGTTTCCGTTAGTGAAGGTGTACAGGATGGCAGCCAATTGAGAATTGGTTTAAAAACTTTATATCAAATGCCCCAATCAGATCTTTACGAAGTTTTCTCCCAGAGCAACTTCAGCTGTGCCTACGTGACACAAATTGCCTGGCTTTCAGAACCGACGCCTAGAACCCTCTGCTGAAACTGCTAGCGAATTCACGCCATCGATTTTAGCCAATAGCGTGCGTGGGATACGGGTCACGTGTGTGACTCTGGGGGATTCTGCAGTGTAGTACACAGCTGATTCTCTCTCTTGTGACCCAGACTTCGAGCAGAACAGACGTCTTTCAAAATGGTTCAAATGGCTCTGAGCACTATGCGACTTAACTTCTGAGGTCATCAGTCCCCTAGAACTTAGAACTAATTAAACCCAACTAACCTAAGGACATCACACACATCCATGCCCGGGGCAGGATTCGAACCTGCGACCGTAGCGGCCGCTCGGCACCAGACTGTAGCGCCCAGAACCGCACGGCCACTCCGGCCGGCACAGAAGTCTTTCGTGGGAGGCGGAGCCTCTGGTTCTGCGTTCCGTGGCCGGACACCAACGTAAGTTAACAAGAAACGTTTCCCCTTCCGTTGCCCATTTCAGTTGGTTGTTCGACCTCCTTGACTGGCTGCCAGTCTATACAAAGGGTAAGAAAGAATCCCAAGCGGTGTGTTCAGTGACACGCGAAAGGGTCTCGAGTGTAATACAAACATAAGACTTCGGAGGACACATTACTTTTGCTATCGTGGTAGTTGTGTCTTCCTAGCACGCGGAACGGAAGATAAAGACGAGCTCCCATCGAAACTGTCTGGCGTTAACAGCGGAACTCGCCGGGCCAGTGAGTTCGCTCAGATGTGTCACAGAATACTGGAATAGCGCAAAGCGTCAAAAGTGTCGCGGCACGGCGCAACAACGTACACGGCGGCGCCGCTTGTTGGACGCCGAGGCGGTGCATTATCCAGTCGCCGGCCGGCGCAGTTTATCATGCAGGCTCCCAGGCGTGGCGCGGATTGTTTATTCAGATCGCGGTTACCCCGGCCGTGGGCCGACTTTCGGCGCAGCGCATCCAGCAGTCGCTTCTTCGCCGGCGCGCTGTTGTATAAATATTTCCCGCTGCGCGTCCCGCCCCGCCGCCTCCGGCGCGTCCGCCGTGTTCGGCGCGCCTGTCACACCGGCTGGCGCCGCCGCCGCCGCCGCGGTCGATGGCGCCTCCGGGGAAAGAGTGCGGCCCGGCCCGCAGAGGACACAGCTGGCCTGACACCGCCGCGCCGCGCCCGGCCCAGCACTGACAGGTACCTAATGAAACTCCGCCGGGCCCCCACTGCAGCGCGCTCTGAAATACTCACTATGACGAATACGTCCTGTCGAGCCGCATTACTATGACTGCGTCGCAGGCGTCACGTCTACAGCGCGGCGGCCCGTGACGTACGTCACGTAGCGCGCGCTGTCGGCGTACGAGAAAAGGCGATCTGACAATCTGTCCAGACCCTCAATGTTTTCCTTGGAGAGTAAGCAATCTGTGCACCCAGTAGGTGTTCCAGTGGATTACGTCACAGCACTTCAATACTTACTGGTTCGATGAAGAGTGGTGATGAAATCTTAAACATATAATAAACAGTGATCTAAACACACTCAGGTGACGAATGTCGTGGGATAACTCCTAATATCATATCGGACCTCCTTTTGACCGGACTAGTGCAGCAACTCGACGGGGCGTTGACTCAACAAGTCGTCTGAAGTCTCCTGAAGAAATATTGAGCCATGCTGACTCTATAGCAGTCCATAATTGCGAGGGTATTGACACCAATTGGCCTCTCACTTATGTCCCATAAATGTTAGATGGGATTTATGTCGGGCGATCTGAGAGGTCAAATCATTTTCTCGAATTCGCTCGAATTGTTCAAAATGTTCTTCAAACCAGTCGTGACCAGTTTTGGCTCCATGACATTCCAAATTGTCATACATAATTCCATTGTTGGTGGCAATACGAAGTCCATGAATAGCTGAAAATGGTTTCCAAGTAGTCTAACATAAACATTTCCTGTCAATGATCGGTTCCATTGCACCATTCCATGTAAACGAATTCCACACCCATAAGGAGCCATCACCATCTTGCACAGTCCCTTATTAACAACTTCACTCCATGGCTTCGTGTGGCTTGCGCCACAGTCTAAACCCTACCATACGCTCTTACTAACTGAAATCAAGATGTATTAGACTGGCGAAATACCCTCAGACTTCAAGAAGAATATAATAATTTCAATCCCAAAGAAAGAAGGTGTTGACAGATGTGAAAATTACCGAACTATCAGTTTAATAAGTCACAGCTGCAAAATACTAACACGAATTTTTTACAGACGAATGGAAAAACTGGTAGAAGCCGACCTCGGGGAGGATCAGTTTGTATTCCATAGAAATGTTGGAACACGTGAGGCAATACTGACCTTTGACTTATCTTAGAAAAAAGATTAAGGAAAGGCAAACTTGCGTTTCTAGAATTTGTAGAATTAGAGAAAGCTTTTGACAATGTTGACTGGAATACTCTCTTTCAAATTCTAAAGGTGGCAGGGGTAAAATACAGGGAGCGAAAGGCTATTTAAAATTTGTACAGGAACCAGATGGCAGTTATAAGAGTCGAGGGGCATGAAAGGGAAGCAGTGCTTGGGAAGGGAGTGAGACAGGGTTGTAACCTCTTCCCGATGTTATTCAATCTGTATATTGAGCAAGCAGTAAAGGAAACAAAAGAAAAAATTGGAGTAGGTATTAAAATCCATAGAGAAGAAATAGAAACTTTGAGGTTCGCCGATGACATTGTAATTCTGTCAGACACAGCAAAGGACTTGGAAGAGCAGTTGAACGGAATGAACAGTGTCTTGAAAGGAGGATATAAGATGAACATCAACAAAAGCAAAACTAGAGATAATGGAATGTAGTTGAATTAAGTCGGGTGATGCTGAGGGAATTAGATTAGGAAATGAGACACTTAAAGTAGTAAATGAGTATTGCTGTTTGGGGAGCAAAATAACTGATGATGGTCGAAGTAGAGAGGATATAAAATGTAGACTGGCAATGACAAGGAAAGCGTTTCTGAAGAAGAAAAATTTGTTAACATCAAGTATAGATTTAAGTGTCAGGAAGTCGTTTCTGAAAGTATTTGTATGGAGTGTAGCTATGTATGGAAGTGAAGCATGGACGATAAATAGTTTGGACAAGAATAGAATAGAAGCTTTCGAAACGTGTTGCTACAGAAGAATGCTGAAGATTAGATGGGTTGATCATATAACTAATGAGAAAGTATTGAATAGAATTGGGGAGAAGAGGAGTTTGTGGCACAACTTGACAAGAAGAAGGGACCGGTTCGTAGGCCATGTTCTGAGGCATCAAGGTATCACCAATTTAGTACTGGAGGGCAGCGTGGAGGGTGAAAATCGTAGAGGGAGACCAAGAGATGATAGAGTAGCATGGAGATCTGCATCAAACCAGTCTCAGGACTGAAGACCACAACAACAACAACAACAACAACAACTGAAATTAGGATTCATCTGACCAGGCCACGGTTTTCCAGTCGTCTAGGGTCCATCCGATATGATCACGTGCCCAAGAGAGGCGCTGCTGGCGATGTCGTGCTGTTAGCAAAGGCACTCGCGTTGTTCGTCTGCCGTCTTATCCCATTAACGACAAATTTAGCCTCATTGTCCTGACGGATATGTTCGTCGTGGGTTCCACATTGATTTGTGCGGTTATTTGACTCAGTGTAGCTTGTCTTTTAGCACTGACAACTGTACACAAATGCTGCTGCCCTCGGTCGTTCAGTGAAGGCCGTCGGCCACTGCGTTGTCCGTGGTGAGAGGTAGGGCCAGAAATTTGGTATTCTCGGCACTCTCTTGGTGTTGTTGAGTCTCGGAATATTGAATTCTCTAACGATATCCGAAACTTAATGTCCACTGTGTCTAGTTCCAACTACCATTCCGCTTTCAGATCCTGTTATTTCCCGTCGGCGCCCATAATCAATTCGGAAATATTTTCACATGAATCACCCGAGTACAAATGACAATTCCGGCAATACTATGACCTTTTATACCATGTGTACACGATACTACCGCCATCTGTGTATGTGCTTGTCGCTACCCCAGTGTAAATACACTAACTGATCAAAAGTATTCAGATAAACATTACCGGACATTAATATGAGATACGTCCACCCTTCGGCTTTACAACAGCTTCAACTCTGCTGGGGACCCTTTCAAAAAGATGGCTGAATGTCTGGAGAAATAGCAGTTCCTCAAGAGCGGAAGCCAGGGAGGTAGTGATCTCGCTGGCTGGGGTCCGTAGCGAAATCTACGGTTAAATTCACTCCATCCGTGTTCCGTTCGGATAAGATAGGGACTCTCGGCAGGTCATGTTACTGACTACCGACCATTGCCTCAGAGACGCTGCTCTATATCAGCGAGCATCGTCATGCTCATACAAAGATTAATCGTACCCGAACTGTTCCTTTGCTATTATACGCAATTTGCAATTCTGTAAAACGTATTTATACCCTTTTGCGTCTTGTATTTTCTTAATCGTAATATGAGTACCAAACCCTGAGAACGAAAACACCAAATACCGTAACACCGCCTCCTCCACGCTTCACACTTGTCACTACGTCTGATGGTATGTAATGTTCTCCAGGCATTCGCAAACCCAATTGTTTAGTCGGGTTGTCAGCGGGTATTGCGTGCTTCATCACCCAAAATAACTCGTTTCTAGTCGCTCAGTGTTCAGTGGTGTCGCTCTTTACAACTGTTCAAACGTTGCTTAGCAATGACTGCAGAAATGCGTAATATAATAACATCGTATCAACAGACGTTATTTTGATATTGTTTTGTTAGGCAGCCTGTTTCGACGTTCGGATCACTTTATCTTCAGGGCTGTCGCATGAATGACACCAAGTACCACTCGTGCATGTATAAGATACGGCACACATGTGAAGAGCGCACATGCTCATGAAGTTCGGATATCTACAGAACCAGATACGTTTATTGGTGTCTTATACATGCACGAGTGGTATTTGGTGTCATTCATGCGGCAGCCTAGGGGTGATCGTGACTGGAAGGCAGAAACTGGTTGCCTAATAAAATAATATCAAAATAACGGCTGTCCGTGCAGTATTATTACATTTCATTGACGATCCGCTGTCCCACGTTCCTGAGCCCAAGATGGCTTATGACGAGTTGCTCGACACTGTATCCCATTCTTTTTAACTCCCTACGCGATCAATGTGCTATATGCACTGCTGATATCACTTTGGACCTCACCAGGGAATCCTTCCGCTGATCTCATAGGATTTTTTACAACTTCTCACCGCGCAATGGTCGATGGTCCCTGTTCGTCAGTACGTGAGCTCTGCCAGGTCTTGTTTCAGCTGTGGTTCTTCCTTCGCGTTTCCGCTTCACAGTCACATCACCAGCAGTCGATCTGGGACTATTTTCAAGGCCTGAAACGTCCCTGATGGATCTGTTACTCAGCTGACATCCACTGACCAGTCCACTTTCCACATCACTGAGCTCTCTTGAGTGACCCATTCTGCTTTCATTGCTACTCACAACGCAAGGTTCACCGTCTCCATTTATACTCACGCGTCAGCCCCTCGTGATATTTTATGCTTAATCCACATCATATAAGGGTGTCTGGATACTTTTGATACACAGGGTACCTACCAAACAAGGTAACAAACAAGGCAAACAGCTATGTTGGTTTATATGAAGAACGTTGCAAAAACAGAAACTGTTGAACTCTCGCTCAAAGTGAAAGATAGGTTTGAACAGGAAAATGCTTTAATAAGCATCGTCCAATTATAGATACTAAGCCCTTGCCTTTCTCCAAATGGCTCGATTATCGACTTATAGGGAAATCACAGATTAAAGATGGAACCTGGCATTTTCCGCATAAATAATGTCAGAGGTAAAAGAAGCATTAATTAAAAAAGAAAAACCCCAGGTCCGAACGGCAACGGAGCTCATGACCTTTACATTTTACTTACTTTTATTAAATAAGAGAAAAATGCAGGATTGAGGGAGCTAACCGGTGACCCGCACGTCGCCACCCACCAACCATGCTCGCTACTCCACCGCCATTTTTTTCTATTTTTCCTGGTCACCGAGCCCCATCTTTGAAATATACTGCAAGGAAACCTAAAGAGAAAAAATTAACAGCAATACACGCATCAGTAGGAAGGGGTATGCTTGAAGCTCACAACAGTTTCCACTGTCAGGTCTTAAGAGAAAAATATTTCAGACAGTCCTCGCCCCTTTCGTCCCCACGTAATGTGCATGAACAAGAGTAAGTCATCTCACAGAGTCACGGGGATCAGTTCAGTGTCGGTACACGGGACAACAGACAGATAGCCGAAATGTTATAATCAGCTCTTACAAATCCATCAACGAGTGTAGATCCTATACCAACATCACCGTATGATGGTCGCGTCAGTTCACAAATGGATGATACTGAAATAACCAGTACTGGTATCGAAAAGTAACTGAAAGTACTGAAAGCGAATAAGGTGTCAGGACCTGATTAATTTCCGATTAGATTTTATACCGAATACGCTGCGAAAATACCATCTCTTCTGACTTAAATTTATCGAGAATAACTGGTTACCCGGCATTACACGATTTCTCATCCATCTTAATATTGTATTAGATATGAAAACTAGTGAAACCAGTCTGTAATGTAGAAACAGGCTAAATTTGTTTACAAATATTTAAAATAGTAAATACCGGGCGATCAAAAAGTCAGTATAAATTTGAAAACTTAATAAACCACGGAATAATGTAGATAGAGAGGTACAAATTGACACACATGCTTGAAATGACATGGGGTTTTATTAAAACAAAACAAAATGTTCCCAAATGTCAGACAGATGGCGCTGGACAGCAAAAACGGCAGTGACTGCGCATGACAATCGTGTATAAAAGGAGTGTAATGAGAGAGAGAATCAGATGCGCCAGCAGTCGCAGCATGTTGACGTTACCTGAAAGGGAGCTTTTAGTAAAGCTGTACTATCAGAATGGGGAATCTGCTAGTTCAGCGTTACGATCCTATCGCCATAGGAAGGGGATTCGAACGGGTAAAGGTCCGTTGACAAATGCAGCTGTGGCGAGACTGATTTCGCAGTTCGAAGCCACGGGTTGTTTAGACGATAGACCCCGTAGTGGTCGACCGAGCACAAGGCGTAATGCTGCTGAGAAGCAAGTCGCACCGGCATTCCGTACACTACTGTTTGGTTGGCACTGAGGCGTACCCTCCGATGATATCCGTACAAAATCCGTCTGCATCATGAACTGTTACCTGGCGATTTAGTGAAGCGGAGGGCATTTGCGGTGTGGGTGTTTCAAAAAGATGGCGGAAGATGACGATTGGTTGAGTAACGTGTTGTGGACCGACGAAGCTCATTTCACGCTCCGAGGGTCTGTCAACGCCCACAACTGCAGAATTTGGGCTACCGAAAATCCTAGAACTGTCGTGGAAACTCCATTGCACGACGAGAAAGTCACGGTATGGGTTGGATTTACCACATCTACCGTTACCGGGCCTTTTTTCTTCGAGGAAATGCGTGATTCTGGTTTTGTAACTGTTACCGTGACGGGTGAGAGGTACGCCGATATGTTACAGAATCGCATCATCCCCAGCCTGGCTGATAAACACCTGCTGGAACGTACGATGTTTATGCAGGATGGCGCTCCACCCCATATTGCTAGACGCGTGAAAGATCTCTTGCGCGCGTCGTTTGGTGATGATCGTGTGCTCAGCCGCCACTTTCGTCAAGCTTGGCCTCCCAGGTCCACAGACCTCAGTCCGTGCGATTATTGGCTTTGGGGTTACCTGAAGTCGCAAGTGTATCGTGATCGACCGACATCTCTAGAGATGTTGAAAGAGAACATTCGAAGCCTATGCCTCACCATAACTCCGGACATGCTTTACAGTGCTGTTCACAACACTATTCCTCGACTACAGCTATTGTTGAGGAATGATGGTGGACATATTGAGCATTTCCTGTAAAGAACATCATCTTTGCTTTGTCTTACTTTGTCATGCTAATTATTGCTATTCTGATCAGATTAAGCGCCATCTGTCGGACATTTTTTGAAGTTTTGTATTTTTTTTGGTTCTAATAAAACTCCATGTCGTTCCAAGCATGTGTGTCAATTTGTACCTCTCTATCTACATTATTTCGTGATTTATTCAGTTTTCAAATTTATACTGACTTTTTGATCATCCGGTATAATACACAAATTACGAAATAAAAGCTTTTTAGATTAATTTTAACACTAATTTACACGAAACTTCATTGCGTAAAATATTTTTAGTTTCTCTGACAGTTCTAAGAATAAATGAATCTTTTGCTATTTGTGTCTTTCCGCACAAAGATTTTTTCGCAGACAGTAATTCACACATTTACTAAATATCGTTGAATTCATCTGATCGCTCCAGAATTGTGCCTGCAACACACACCCTTCAATTCTCTGCCCCCATCACCATCCTTATGAGGCCGAGGGTGTCTCAGACACACAGTACGGTTTTTGTGATACTAAACCATACGTCTACCAAGTTTCATTGAAATTTCTCCAAGCCTGCCAGAGTTACGATTTACGTGTCACATCTTCCTATCACCACTCCTAGGACTCGCCACCAGTCAGCCCAGAAAACCTTGCTACCTTTCTGTTGCCCCGTGCACCGACACTAAACTGATCCTCGAGAGACTCAGTGAGATGACTTAGACTTGTTTATGCATATTACATGGGGATACTAATGCTATTCTTTTCATATAATTTTTACATTTCACCCCTTTCACACCCTATCCCATTCCTTGGGCCCTCTCACCCTACCCTTATATTTTTCCAGAAGGTAAGTATCAAGTTTGATTAAAATTACTTTAGGCTTTTCAGAGTTGAGCTTACATGTCACAACTTTTACTACTCCCACCCTCAACCCAGACTCTTGAGTGTTACGGTTGTCTTACCCCAGAGAAGTTGTCTCTTTGTATTAAGTCGTACGTATGCAATATCCCTCCCCATCCTGTCGTCCCAAACACACACGCGCGCACACACACACACACACACACACACACACACACACACACACACACACACACACACACACAAGTTCAACCATTCAGCACCCAGCGCTAGTTTCACTGTCAATCTACCTCTTTCCATAGGTGATCACGACAGAAGCAAGTGAACATTCGACCAGCTTCACCGTTTTCGTTGTTGCCGTTCACGTGATCATAATCTGCCCTTTGCCAAAGTCGCTTATCTCAATGGATTTCTCTATTTCCAGCCCGTATATTCGTTAGGATGACACCCCGTCTGTGTCTAACCCACTTACATACCGGGTGATCAAAAAGTCAGTACAAATTTGGAAACTGAATAAATCACGAAATAATGTAGATAGAGAGGTACAAATTGACACACATGCTTGGAATGACATGAGGTTTTATTAGAACCAAAAAATTACAAAAGTTAAAAAAATGTCCGACAGATTCCGCTTCATCCGATCAGAATGGCAATAATTAGCATAACAAAGTAAGACAAAGCAAAGATGATGTTCTTCACAGGAAATGCTCAATATGTCCATCATCATTCCTCAACAATAGCTGTAGTCGAGGAATAGTATTGTGAACAGCACTGTAAAGCATGTCCGGAGTTATGGTGCGGCATTGGCGTCGGATGTTGTCTTTCAGCATCCCTAGAGATGTCGGTCGATCACGATACACTTGCGACTTCAGGTAACCCCAAAGCCAATAATCGCACGGACTGAGGTCTGGGGACCTGGGAGGCCAAGCATGACGAAAGTGGCGGCTGAGCACACGATCATCACCAAACGACGCGCGCGCGCAAGGGATCTTTCACGCGTCTAGCAATACTTTTTTTTTGGTTCTAATAAAACCCCATGTCATTCCAAGCATGTGTGTCAATTTTTACCTCTCTATCTACATTATTCCGTGGTTTACTCAGTTGTCAAATTTATACTGACTTTTTGATCACCCGGTACATTTGTTACCGCATTACGTGTCCGCAACGCCACCAGGCGGCATCCAACGTCGCGGTGGGCGGTGGTCATAGTGTTTTGGCTTTTCATTGTATGTCAGTGTTGTTCATCCCACCGGCGTATCCCATGGAAGTGTATGTTTGGTCTTCCTTGTTTAATACGAACAGATTATTCTCTTGAATTGCTTCATTAACAGATACAGAGGGCGTTGAGCTATTTGCTTGGGCACCACGTTCTCCGCCTCTCTGTCACGGGTTGTCGAGAGACTGGCGCGCCAGCTTTAGCCAGCCACTGCGGCTGGTGAACTCTGGCACAGAATTTAAGCGTCGTCCCAGCTCAATTTGACTTGATGTCCATCCTGGATAGGGTCGTTGTTGCTGCCAGAGGTCACAGCCCTGTGTACTGAATTTCACACCCTGCCTACCCCTAATTACTTACTAATTTCATCATCTTTTCTTTCTGCTATACATCATGCGTGCAACATGCAAAATTTCGTTATTTGCCACCTTTCCCCATTTCAAAATTTTAATGGTCACCAATGTGTGTGATTGGCTTAAGGAATACTTGACTAATAGAACCCAGTACAACCTACTGGGCAAGACGTATTCAATTAAAACTGAGGTAACTGTGCACGTGCTCCTAGGAAGCGTATTTATTTATTAGTTTCACTTCGCAGGCTCTTTCTTACAGCTAAGTAGACCTCTGAGTGAGTAAACACTACAATTTGTATGGTACATGAGCAGTATATAACAACCACAATAATAATAATCATCCCAATATATAAGTAATGGATATGTGGAATTGAAGAAATGTTGGTTTTATTAACATTAGGCAATTTCCTAAATATGTTAATGTCGAATATGAATAATCAGAACAGTGCAAGAATTCATGTGGAGAAGAAGTTGTTTGTTTAGAGGATGAGTGAAAAATTATAAGATAAAATTGTCAAATAAGATTGAAAGGTGAAAACAGAAATAGAAAGGGATGAGAAAAGCACAGAGAGGGAAGCTACTCAAATGACAGAAGGTAAAGCTATTGTTCTCTTGAATTAAGAGTGGTTTTGGATAAAATACAGGTTACAGGACAATTTCTTCCAGAGCCGTAAGGCTAAATGGGGAAGGAGACGGAGAAAGATTTGTTGTTGTGCAAAGGTACAGCCAAGATGATACTTCAGTTATGGAATGATGATAAGTGTTTAATATGTGACGAGAAGTATGCAGCGTACAGTGACTTCCTGAGTTTATTCGCACATGTGAGCATAGGACTT
The DNA here is from genome assembly GCF_023864275.1 of Schistocerca cancellata. NCBI lineage: Eukaryota > Metazoa > Arthropoda > Insecta > Orthoptera > Acrididae > Schistocerca > Schistocerca cancellata. The sequence goes on along the minus strand of NC_064626.1, from coordinate 723,166,692 downwards.
CGAGGTCGACTTGCCAAAGTAGACACAGAAGAAGAAACGAAAGCGCCGTCGAGTTAAATACCACTAAAGCGCCGTCGAGCTAAATACACTAGAATAGTATTAAATGTGATCGGTTGCATAGCCGAAGTATTGGATGTCGAATTTCCTTTCAAAAATTTTTCAACGAACTTCTTGAACTTTCACAAGTTCTCGAAAGACTAGCATAACTGAATCTATGTATCTATTATTTTAGTAAATCTGGCGCTCAGCTACACGAATTAGTTCGTGTTACATCTCTTTACACGATTACGCTCTTTATGAGTAAATATAGATCATATGTCATAAGCAAAACACCATGAGCATCTTTATTTTATAAATAATTCAACGTGAGAGTTTTCAGTACAATCTCTCAGAAATGTGAGTAAGCTAATTTATCAGATCCTCGTTGGAGGGATTAAAGTATATTGCGGAAATCAGTGCATAGGCACAGAGAGAAATGAACAGCTGAATGGTTTGTCACAAATATTCTCCTTTAAGATGGTATGCTCTTTCAGTTCACAGAAACTCCTCGGTAAAACCTCGAAAAGAATGTCTGGAGAAACGTTAGATCATGCAGACCCAATTTCATTGGTATCTAGAACACCTGGGATTAAACCAAGCGAGGTAGCGCAGTGGATAATAGACTTGACTGGTTATCAGGAGTAGCAGGGTTCAAATCCCTGCCCTCCCATCTAGACTTAGGCTCTCTGTTGTCTCCCTACATCATTTCGCGCGAATACCATTCCCCATCCTTGTTTATCTAAAGCTGTGTTCCGACAGTAGTGCCCTCGGTGTCAGGTTGACTTCAGAACTGAAAGTTCCTGGTTCTGTCTCAGTTTATTGCTGCTAATTGTTTGGATTTCGTTCAGCGTGTATCTAAAGGGCGTATACCAGAGTGGCCAGGAGAGTGCTGCAACTGAGTCAGTGACGTAGGACGCGACTGGTATCAGATTTGTGCTGCCGAAAAGTGATGAACTTAGTTACATTAGAATGTCATTTAAGACCTGTCCCTTCTCCAAGGAACAAGGAAGGAGCCTCCACGCGTGCACTATCTGAGATAAGGGACCGAGAATCATCTGTCAGATAATGCCGGCGTTCCCCGGAAACGTTGCAATAAAAGACAACGGCCAATCCTTCCAACACCGGAAAAGCAAAAAGAATGGGCCCTTCTCAGAGCCAACTCTGACGATTGCAAGCCTAAACGTAGAGGGTATCACCAAAAACAAACAACAAATCATATCACAACTTTGCCGCACGCACAAATGGGACATACTGTGCATACAAGAAACACACAAGAAGAAGGGGCAATAAGACCAGAAATAGAAGGAATGAAATTAGCCATAGAAAATCCACATCCTAAATATGGCAGCGCTGTCTTCACAAAACCTGAGATGGCCATAATATCAACTAACAGAACTACATACAATAACATAGAATTACTGACTGTCGAGTGTAGCTCCTTTACCGCAACGTCAGTATACAAGCCGCCCGGAGAGAAGTTCAACTTGACTTTGCCGCCAAACTTCAACAACCAGAAAACACAGTTCATCTTAGAAGACCAACTGCCACAGCACATCATGGGGCTACAAACATACAGACGACAACGGACATAAATTAGAGCAGTGGGCGGAAATAAATAACTTATCCCTGATCCATGATCCCAAGCTACCATGCTCGTTCAGCAGCAAAATCTGGAAGCGCGAGTACAACCCTGATATTTGTTTTGTAAGCGCAAACGTGGAAGACCGATGCTTAAAAACTGCATACGCACCTCTTCCTAAAACACAACACCGACCTGTCGGAATCCAAATATACGCTGCTTTGAGAACAACGAAAATACCATTCTGCAGACGCTTCAACTTTAAAAAAGCTAAATGGACAGAATATGATGTGTAACTGGATGCAGAAATAAAAAATCTACACCCAATTCCAGAAAATTATCAAACTTTCGTAGAGACCCTCCAAAAGTTTTCTCGAAGACATATACCCCGAGGCTGCAGAGAGCATTTCATCCCAGGTCTTTCTGACGAATCAAAGAACATCCTGAGGGAGTACGAAATGCTTTACGAACAGGACCCCTTTAGTGAAGAAGTAGTCCAATGTGGAGAAACACTAATGGAAATGATTAGTGAATCAAGACAAAGGAAATGGGTCGAAACTCTGGAAAGAATGGATATGACCCACAGTAGCAAAGTCGCTTGGAACTTAATAAAAAAACTTAATTGTGACTTTGGGACAGCTAAACAATGCTCTTCAGTAACACCCAATCAAATTGCCCATCAGCTCCTACTAAATGGAAAACCCAACAAGAAATGTCAGAAAATAAAAATCAGCAGAATTCAGAGTCAAGAGTCAAGCATGTTCGAAATACCACTTACCAAGAAAGATCTTAATCATGGAATGAACTCAATGAAAAACGGGAAAGCAGCGGGAGTCGACGATATATGCGTAGAACAGATCAAACAGCTCGGACCTAGTGCCAAGCAATGGATCCTGCAGCTCTTTAATCATTGCTTAAAAACGTGTAAGATCCCAAAGATGTGGAGGAAATCAAAGGTAGTGGCGCTACTAAAACTTGGGAAAGACGCAGGTCAACCGAAGAACTACCGCCCAATAGCACTCCTGTGCCATCGGTACAAACTGTACGAACGAATAATCCTAAACCGCATAGCAAATATCGCAGACCAAAAGCTCATTCCCCAAAAGGCTGGATTCAGACCCGGGAAATCATGCACCAATCAAATCCTAGCACTCACAGAACACATAGAGGAAGGGTTTGAAAACAAACAAATAACAGGTATAGCATTGGTGGATTAAGTTCTACATACGACACCGTCAACCACAGAAAGCTCATGGAAAAACTGTACTGTACATTTAAGGATCATCAGTTCACAAAAATCATTGAATCTCTGCTGCAAAACAGACAGTTCTACGTAATGCTGGACGGGAAAAAAAGCCGATGGCGTCGACAAAAGAAAGGTCTCGCCCAGCGCAGTGTGCTGCCCCCCCCCCCCCCACTACTATTTAACCTATACACCAATGATCAACCAACACCGGAACGTACTACCCATTTCTTGTATGCCGATGATCTGGCCATTACAGCGCAAGGAAATAGCTTCGAGGAAGTAGAAGGGAAATTAGAAAGCTCGCTACACGTAATGTCTGAATACTATAAAGAGAACTCCCTCAAACCAAATCCATCTAAGACACAGGTTATCGCTTTCCACCTCCGCACAAATCAGGCAAACAGGAAGCTGAACGTCACCTGGAATGGCAACAAACTGGACCATACGGACAAACCAACATACCTTGGTGTCGTGTTGGATAGATCACTGACGTACAGATATCACCGTGAAAAAACCTGCCAAAAAGTTGCTGCCAGGAACAATATTTTAAGAAAACTGACAAATAGTAAATGGGGAGGTAGTCCGACTGTATTACGAACAACTGCTCAAGCACTTTGCTTCTGCACAGCAGAATATGCATGTCCTGTATGGTCCCGATCCACACATGCCAAAAAAGTCACTACAGTCCTTAATGAAACATGCAGGCTAACAACAGGATGCATGAAATCCACTCCACTTGGGAAAATATACAAAGCAGCTGGATTCTCATCTCCTGAATCCCGAAGAATTTAACAGATTTTCGACGAGCGCCGCCCGCTGCATGGTTCTTCATGTGGACGTAGCAGACTTAAATCCCGCAAGATTTCTCACTAGTGAATTGAACGAGCCTCCGAAGGACTACCCTGCCTCACGAGAAATACCCAGCGGCAGTACATCAAGCTGGAAGATTTGGAGAACACTGAACCGCATCAGAACAGGCGTAGCACCAGTTAAAGCAAACCTAGTCAAATGGGTCTTCAAGGACGAAGGAGACAACAAACGCGACTGTGGTGAAGTTCAGGATATGGAACACCTTCTACAGTGCCCCACAAGGTGTACCCTTGACGAACTATGGCTTGAGAAGAGAGAAACATTGGACTTGGCCCGACATTGGGTTGAAAGGCTTTGAAACAAATCTCCGGACACGGAAAAGTAAAGTAAGTCCAGCAATACATTGATTCATGAGGCTTCTAACAGAAATTAGAAAAAAGATCTCAATGTGTGGCTAAAATATACTTGAGAATAAGGTTATATAAATTCTGATACAACTTCATCGAACATTAGACGTGATGGAAGAATGCATCTTAAAGATTTTCACCAAAAGAGAAGAGTGAAATTAAAATTTAGGCGTGACATAATGATTCCCCCAGTATCGATTTTTTTTTCTCCAAAAGCAGCACCCGAGTAAGATAACGTTTTGTCTCTGGGAATTCTTGCATGTGGACGTTCGAGTAGAATTGAAAAAAGCCAACCAAACTGATAATGTGACACTTCGCCTTTATCTAGTGTGAGACATGAGACCTTTCCTGAAGCTGAAAATCTTCAAAGATACAGATAAAAGGAATTGTTAGAAAAAAGCTAAAAATCACAATCAGGAGATTAATGCAAGCTCGAGATGGATCGTACATAACTAGTTGCTCATGATTTGCTATATAAAATGAGAGATAACGAAATGAACAGTTCTAATCTACACGCTTGCCATCTTCGCGCTGTTCCCTAGTGCTGTAGTGAAATGTACTGATCCGTACTTTTTTCTTTCTCTTTTTTTCTTTCCGTAGACATTTTTCTTCGTAATGTTGTTCACACACATCTAAATAATAGCGTTCAGGATTTGTAACAACGATGTTTGTTGTGTGTATCATCAACGGAAAGGACCAAGAAGTTGCCATGCAGTTCATTATCAAAGGGGTTGCATCATCGTCGAACAGGTGGCATTCGTAAGTGCCGCCGCGAACGGTACTCAGCGGAGCTGTACAATAGACGCCAGCCTAGCGGTTGCAGATTTTAATGTACATTGAGTTTACAATCTTCGACTTAAAGTGATTACAAGCTTGAAATAGCATGTAAACCATAGAGTAATATACAAAAAATATGCATCATTTTCTTGTAAACGACTTTTGGAAGCTTAAAGAGCGCATTATTCCAGTAAATTGATTTCGTGCGCTGATACATCAAATTTATTGCACTAACTGCTGTTTTGAATAAGATCTAACTCTATACGTCCAGATTAACCCAATCGAGAGTCGTTCATCTTCATTATGTTTAGATGTTGATATAATTCCTCTGTAGTGAATTTAAAGGACCTACTCCTTGTCCCGAGAGATCTGTTTATTAATTTTGTGCAACAAATTTTTTAGAAATCGACATACGATAAAAGTGTGTTTAGAATACAGACAGTTTCATCCAGTTCAGAGAAGTTATTTCAGTTGATGTTGCAAAATATGAGCCGATAGTTACAAAGCGCGATTTACGGTCTGGAAGAACGATGGAAGCTGTTCACAAACATATATGACAATGAAGAAGAATTACAAGTTTACGTCTGACCTACTTGCATTAACCTCGCTTTATCTTGCAGAAAGCGAAGCAAAAATATCCATCACACATTTCGTGGAACTTTCGTTGAAGAAATCTAGGCTGAGACGAAAGTGATGATGATGTGTGGTTTGTGGGGTGCTCAACTGCGCGGTCATCAGTGCCCATACAAAGTCCCAGTCTTTATGCTGTCTAATCCAGCTACTTTCATGAATGATGATGAAATGGTGAGGACAACACAAACACCCGGTCCCCGGGCAGAGAAAATCCCCAACCCCGCCGGGAATCGAACCCGGGAACCCGCGATCCCGGGGCAGCAATGCTAGCCACTAGAACACGAGCTGCGGACCAGTGAGACGAAAGTGAAATAGATTTTAGTTTTATAGAGGACATACAAAAGCACAGTAACAATAAAAAACATTCCCAAGCGAAAAAAAATCTTTGTAGAAACCCTCAGATACTGAAGAAATGTCGCTGGAGAGTTTACTCCCTTTACATGTAGAATTACCCGTGTATTTCGTTTATACTGTGAACGCCAAGATTCTGCTGTATTACGTCACGTCTCGTGACCAACAGTAAGTGAAAATGTGTTATTCAGAGTGATGAGGCAAACATTGTATTTTTATTTTATTTTATTCGATGCCTGTACAGGAATAAGGAATGCCTAGAATCATTATTCCTTCTGGGATTCTTCTGTGAATAACGATATTTAAAGAAATGGGCTTCCAGAAATAAAGCGTTTTCTATGCGACTGAAATCGACTAGAGCCTCTTTGCAGTATTACACAGAGATCTAAACGCGAAAGGCCTGTGACGAACTGGTTCGAGGACAATAACCCTTGCAGAAGACGATCTGCTGGTTCAACACTTGACCTGAATGTCATCAAGATAAATTGTAACGCCCACTTCGCTACGACTGAAACGGCTCCGCATCACGAATTGCTGCCACGGTCAACCTTCAACGAGGAACCGTCGCCGTTCGACACGAAGCACGCCGACACACGAAAAAGATTTCTCAGGAGAAGCGGAGCTGTCACGAAAGCATCGGCTGGATCACCACATTAAACGCAGTCGAAATGCCACGTTAAAAAATTTTCGAACACAATGAATGAGCCATTATTACAATCCTGGCCATTAAAATTGCTACACCACGAAGACGCGAAATTTAACCGACAGGAAGAAGATGCTGTGATATGCAAATGATTAGCTTTTCAGAGCATTCACACAAGGTTGGCGCCGGTGACGACACCTACAACGTGTTGACAAGAGGAAAGTTTCCAACCGATTCCTCATACACAAACAGCAGTTGACCGGCGTTGCCTGGTGAAACGTTGTTGTGATGCCTCGTGTAAAGAAGAGAAATGCGTACCATCACGTTTCCGACTTTGATAAAGGTCGGATTGTAGCCTATCGCGATTGCGGTTTAACGAATCGCGACATTGCTATTCGCGTTGGTCGAGATCCAATAACTGTTAGCAGTGGGTTCAGGAGGGTAATACGGAACGCCGTGCTGGATCCCAACGGCCTCGTATCACTAGCAGTCGAGATGACAGGCATCTGATCCGCATGGCTGTAAGTGATCATGCAGCCACATCTCGATCCCTGGTTCAACAGATGGGGACGTTTGCAAGACATCAACCATCTGCACGACCAGTTCGACGACGTTTGCAGCAGTATGGACTATGAGCTCGGAGACCATGGCTGCGGTTACCCCTGAAGCTGCATCACAGACAGGAGCGCCTGCGATGGTGTACCCAACGACGAACCTGGGTGCACGAATGGCAAAACGTCATTTTTTTCGAATGAATCCAGGTTTTGTTTACAGTATCATGATGGTCGCATCCGTGTTTGGTGACGTCGCAGTGAACGCACATTGGAAGCGTGTATTTGTCATCGCCATACAGGCGTATCACCCGGCGTGATGGTATGGGGTGCCATTGGTTACAGGTCTCGGTCACCTCTTGTTCGCATTGACGGCACTTTAAACAGTGGTAGTTATATTTCAAATGTGTTACGACCCGTGGCTCTACCCGTCACTCGATCCCTGCGAAACCCTGCATTTGAGCAGGATGATGCACGACTGCATGTTGTAGGTCCCGTACGGACCTTTCTGGTACAGGAAATGTTCGACTGCTGCCCTAGCCAGCACATTCTCCAGATCTCTCACCAATTGAAAACGTCTAGTCAATGGTGGCCGAGCAACTGGCTCGTCACAATACGCCAGTCACTACTCTTGAACTGTGGTATCGCGTTGAAGCTGCATGGGCAGCTGTACCTGTACACGCCATCCAAGCTCTGTTTGACTCAATGCCCAGGCGTATGAAGGCCGTTATTACGGCCAGAGGTGGTTGTTCTGGGTACTGATTTCTCAGGGTCTATGCACCCAAATTGCGTGAAAATGTAATCATATATTAGTTCTAGTACAATATATTTGTCCAATGAATACCCGTTTATCATCTGCATTTCTTCTTGGTGTAGCAATTTTAATGGCCAGTAGTGTACATTTGAATAATGTCACATGGAAAGGCTGAGGACGTTCTAGAAGGCATCTACGTAGTTTTATCTTTATTGAGAAATACACATCTTCAGACACGTCTTCGGCCTCGAATGTCATTGACTGTGTTAGAATTGGTCTTTAGTGATGAGTCCCGTTTGGAACTGAGATGTAATGGCCAGTGAAGACGTGTCTGGAGACGCCCTGGACAGCTGTGGGATACCAGCTTGGCTGTCGCCCGTCATACGGCGCGACAACTGGATGTGATGGTCTGTAGTGCCTTTTCTTCTCATACCAGGACCCCTTTGGTCGTCATCCGCTGCACCTTCACCGCCAAGCGCTACGTCGACGATATTCGACGGCCCGTTTCTTTGTCTTTCATGACAAGCCATCCTGAGCTTCCACTTCGGCAAGACGATGCCCGCCCGCACGCAGTGAGCGCTTCTGCTGCTCGTCGTCATGCTTGCGAGACCCTATCTTGGCCAGCGGTGTCGTCGGATCTCTCCCTAATTGAGAACGTTTGAAGCATTGTGGGCAGGGCTCTCGAACCATCTCGGGATTTTCACGACCTAACGCGCCAGCTGTGCAGAATTTGGCGCGATGTCCCTCAGGAGGACATCCAACAACTCAATGAATCGAGGCCAAGCCGAATAATTGCTTGCGTGAGGGCCAGAGGTGGACCAACGCGTTACTGAGCTGCTGAGTTTGTGAACCTCCTTCTCTTGAATACATTATCCAATTTTTCTTAAGTTATAATCATTCGTTTGTCTGTACATGTACATTACGTCTACCGATTTCCGTCCTATTCGGATAATTCCCTCATGGTACGTCCTCTTTTTGTCTTAGACTGTAGTTGCAAATAATGATGCAAAATAATCGTATAGACTTAGATTTAAAAAAGTTTAAAAAGGGGGGCAACCCTGCGCTGTGAACAGATGCATAGTACAACGTAGACATTTCATCCGATTGTGGAACTCTGCAGGTGTGCAACGAATACTGCAGATTTATTTCCATATTACATCGATCACAGAATACGAAACACTTTTCAACAAACTACTTTCTTTGATCTCCCCTTTAATAAGAAGTTTAAGCTTTTTTCAACTGATGTCTGATGCCTAATTCACTGCCTTCGTTTCCATTGGATGGTGCGATCTCTGTTAGCTATGCGTGGAACGAACACTAAAATATCATGTATGAACCATGTACACATCACATAAAATTCGCGTCTTGACTGGTAATGTCCTTACATACTTCTACGGTATATATATATATATATATATATATATATATATATATATATATATGTGTGTGTGTGTGTGTGGGGGGGGGGGGGGGGGGGGGGGTATGTTACACACTGACTGCCCAATATACCGCAAAATTTAGTATTAACGTCCTAAGCTGATCTCAGTTGTATCAGTCAGGAAATTGAGGGATTTGCTAATTATAATATACAGAACAATTCAATATATATATATATTTATTAATTTTCTCATTTGAAGTCAACATACTTATTAAATCGGGTCAGAAGCATACACTGTAACTTGCAGGATAAACAGGTGTATTAAAAATTATATTTAAAATTCTTAACATAGATCACTAAGTATTGTCAAGCGGTTGACATACAGAAACTCCGCTTCTTCCAGCATCGATCTCTATTTTTCTGCCTCCCTCCCCGGTAAACACCCACCCACCCCCCCCCCCCTCTCTCTCTCTCTCTCTCTCTCTCTCTCTCTCTCTCTCTCTCACACACACACACACACACACACACACACACACACACACACACAAACGAACAAAAACACACAACGTTTTCTGTAGCTCTCTTCAAGGATTACCGTTAAATTTTTGATTGTCCTCATTGTCAGAGTTCCTCAGACCACCAGGGCAGGGACTAAAGAATTGTAGCTGCGACCTCAAAGCGCCTTTCCAGTTGCATTTATGGCAACTTCAGATACATGTTTCACCAGTCTCTTGTTTGCGGTACATTTCCGTCCGTCTTCTTCCTCGAAAATTAGGCAATATAGTTTCGTCTTTGTATCATTTATATCGCGTATTGCAACAAGAAAAAGTACCTAGATCTGTCCGAAACTGAATTTCTTGTGTTCATTAGAACAAAAGGTGAGCATCCACTGAAGCTTCTTCGGTTTTAAGTAACATCAAATGTAGAAATATGTGAAACCATGTTCGCGTTTGACCCATGCTCGATTAAAATCTAAATCATTTTTATATTCAGAGACTTTGTCACGAGACTTGAATTTTCTTTCTGTGCTGCACAAGAGGACGATTGTTGTTTCTTCATATGATGTAGGGAAGGTGAGACACAACTGCAAAATTTGCCGTCGTTTTCGTGCATTTATACTATGAGCTCGAACTCGAAGCGAATACCCATAGCTTGAAAGAGGAGGAAGGATACTGAAACTGCATTCTGGCTATATGTACACTCTAAGACAAAATACGACGCACCACGAAGCAATTATCCGAATGGGACGATTACCGGTAGACGTAATGTACGTGTACAGACAAATAAATGATTATAATTTCAGAAAAATTCGATGATGTATTCGGAAGAAGGAGCTTCAGAAACTGAGCAAATAAATAACGCGTTCGTCCACCTCTGGCTCTTATGGAAGCAGTTTTTCGGCTTGGCAATGATTTTTACAGTTGAAACTTCCTGGCAGATTAAAACTGTGTGCCGGACCAAGGCTCGAACTCGGGACCTTTACCTTTCGCGGGCAAGTGCTCTACCAACTGAGCTACCCAAGCACACCTCTCCTCACAGCTTCAGTTCTGCCAGTACCTCGACTCTTACCTTCCAAACTTCACAGAAGCTCTTCTGCGAACCTTGCAGAATTAGCTCTCCGAAACAAAGGATTTGCGGAGACATGGCTTAGCCACAGCCTGGGAGATGTTTCCAGAATGGGATTTGCACTCTGCAGCGGAGTGTGCGCTGATATAAAACTTCCTGGCAGATTAAAGCTGTGGTCCTCACAGCTTCAACTGTGCCAGTACGGGTCGTGAGTCGTGCTAGGGTAGCTCAGTTGTTAGAGCACTTGCCCGCGAAAGGCAAAGGTCCCGAGTACGAGCCTTGGTCCGGCACACAGTTTTAATCTGGCAGGAAGTTTCATATCAGCGCGCACTCCTAAGTAGAGTGAAAATCTCATTCTGGATTGTTACAGTTTTTGGATGTCCTCCTGAGGGATATCGTGCCAAATTCTGACCACTTGGTGCCTTAGATCGTCAACGTCCCAAGCTGGTTGAAGGGGCCTGCCCATAATTCTCCAAATGATCTCAATTGCGGATATTTCCTGCGCCATTGCTGGCCTAGGTAGGTTTTGGAAAGCTCGAAGATAAGCAGCAGAATCTCTCGCTGTGTGCGGGCGGGCACTATCTTACTGAAATGTAATTGCAAAATGACTTGCCGTGGAGGGCAACAAAACGGGGTGCAGGATATCGTCGACGTACTGCCGTGTTGTAAGGGTGCTGCGGATGACAACCATATGGATCCTGCCGTGAAATGACAGAGCACACCACACTATTACTCCTGGTTGTCAGGGCATATGGCGGGTGACAGTCAGGTTGGTATCCCACCAATGTCCAGGGCATTTCCAGACAAGTCTTTGCTGGTCATCGGAGCTCAATTCGAAGCGGACTCATCACTAAAGACAATTCTAATCCAGTCAATAATGTTCGAGGCCGATGACGTGTCTAGAGACGCCCCGGACAGCCTGACCATGGTCCACCATACGACCCGACACCCTGGAGTGATGGTCTTTGACGACATTTCTTTTCATAGTGCTACCTTTGGTTGTCATCCGCGGCACTCTTACAGCACTGCGGCACGTTGACGATATCCTGCGCTCCGTTTTGCTGCCCTTCATGGCCAGTCATCCTTGGCTTACATTTCAGCAAGATAATACCCGCCCGCACACGGCGAGAGTTTCTACGGCTTGTCTTCGTGCTTTCCATGCCCTAACTTGGCAACCAAGGGCGCCGCATCCCTCCCCAATCGAGAAAATGTGTAGCATTGTGGACAGGGCTCTCCAACCTTCGCTGGATTTTGACGATCCAACGAGCCAGCTGGGCAAAATATGGCTTGATATCCCTCAGTAGCACATCCAACAACACTGTCAATCAGTGCCTAGCCGAATAACAGTTTTCATAAAGGCTAGAAGTGGAACAAAGCGTTATCTGCTCAATTTTTGAACCTCTTTCTCTTGAATAACTCGTCCAATTTTTCTGAAATTATAAATCTAATAGTTTGTTTGTCTTTACATGTACATCATATCTGTCAATATCCTCCCACATGGATAATTCCTCTGTAGTGTGCCTTTTTTTGTCTAAGAGTGTATTTTCTTGAGGAAACTGTTCTCGGGTATCCATGCCTGTCTTTTTAAGTCTTGGCCGCTTAATCGTATGTCGAAAATGCAGCTCGCTTCCGGCATCGGGCGCTACTGATACTGCTCAAATGTTGACCTCAAACTTGCAGGCTCTTCTCTGCATAGCGGTCAGTGTGAGGCCTGTTCCCAGTCTTTTGTAAGCGTCGTCTACGACGTCTGCTGCTGCCGAAAGCGCTGCGAGTCCCAGTACTCTGTACCGCTGCCAGGCTGACTGCGGGCCCACATATCTTGCTGGTGTGGTATTGTGCCTCCCTCTTCTTGAGTAGTCAGGCAGTCTGATCCCTATCGAGTACATTGTAACACCGTTCCAAAATCGTAGAGTTTGGTCCAAATTACCAATTTAGGTTTACTTTAATGAAGGGACGGTGCGCCATTTGCTTAACTATGCATCAAAATCAATCGCGGTTCCACAGTTTCCAACCCGACTCGATTCAATAAAATATTTAAAAACTCTTCTCTCCCATGTCTTTCAGAATAATTCCCGGCTTGTATTAAACTTTGATTTTAAATTCCCGCACCATCGATTTAAAGTTTCCTAAATTAGCGCGAACCTTTTCACTCCCGTGTTCACACGCTAGCGTGTCTTTGTTTCGACAAAGTAATCTCACGCTTTAGCAAAATCTTGCGTGATCGGGTCATCGTATTATATGAAACACAGAGCAAATCGTTTTGCATCATAGATTACATATAGTAACAGAGATTTATACGAATACAGACAATACAAAGAATGTATTTTTTTGCAGTTTGTTGCCAAGCAAAGAAAATATTCCAGGCAGTAAAATGAGAAAACATAGGTTTAACACACATATGCAGACAACAAGTTAATTGAACGCAAATGTACATAAAACAATCCTCCATCATATAAACCGCTGATAATTTTTCCGTACCCACAGAATGTAGATGGCACTACACCTTTCCACTTTCCTCGGTTGCACTGAAATGATGATCATTTGCACATCCAAGCATGTAGCACACTTCATCCCAATGTGACATTCGTCGTTTGCCGCCTTTACAATGAAGCAGTTTTGATGGCCAGCAATGTGATAAGAACGACAATACTGTTTGTTTCAGGCGAGCTGTAGGCTAAGGGAAGTACCGTGAGGCTGCGTTCTACAAGAGTGTGACCGACATTCAGGCTACACGCCATTAACAGTACAGTGTAGGCGAGCTGATCGTGGACAGCGCAGAAAAAGGTTTAGCGCCAGAAGAGGCTGTCCGACGCGAACTGCGGGTTTATTAACCTGCTTCAGTCCGCACAGCCACTGTCTAATGAATACCACAGCGTGATTTGTGGCAGAAGACTGAATGAGTGTGGCTGCGATCGGCTCTGAACCTGAGTTTCAGTAACTGATGAATCGGTCGCAAGGTTTTCGCGGTACATTGTTAGCGTATATCGTCCCCTTATAAATAAATCATGGTAAAGTAAACTGGACTGCTCTAACAGTGATAGAAGATAAAATTTATGTGCATATTAGGATTCAAGGAACATTCGGACAAAGAAATAGAACTCTAATGGTATAGGAAAACGAAAATTTAGGAAAGTGGAACTCAACCTAGCTCACGGTAGGTAACGTCTTACAGGTGGAAATGGCAAGACGAGTTTAATGCGAAAGCAAACAGCAGCTGGGGCTTCTGATATAAGGGGTTTTTCATAATCGAAGTTAGTGGCTCACAAAATAAAATCTGTAAAAAACTTACTAGCAACGGACAAATATTCATCATAAGTCATCTTTTCCGGACAGAAATAGTAACTGAAACCAAATAAACGTAAATATTTTTCATAATGCGCTTAGGAAGAGGAAATCAACTGTTTCATTTCATATCGTGTTACAGAACACCCGAAATCGCATCAGACACAAGCTCGATGAAAAACCAACATACGCCAACCGATAACCACACATTGCATCCCACCATCACCAGGTCACATGTGCTTTGTCGTGCACATACAGACTGTACGACCAACCGATATTACAAGAGACCGCAAGAAGTTACTTCTTACATAAATCAGTAAGCAAATCGAAATCATAGGCACCGAAACAGATGACGTAGAGAAAATCGAGATACACAGTTCGGTCTTCTGAAACTGTTTCACCGGAAAGTTTGTAATTGCTCCTTTAATCATCGCACAAACGTCGAAAAATAGATACTGAAATGAGCGACTGGTGAACAGCAAATAGACTATAGCTGTTCCACAGTGGGAAAGTGCGTAGACTGGGTGACACACCGCTGAGATCCTACAAATATTATCTCAAAGAACTTTCTCCCCTTCAATAAGTAGCTTATCGTTGGAGCCAAGAGTACATAGCGATTGAAAAAAAGCTTAGGTTTTCCCTGTTTTCAAGGAATATCATCGGACGGACGCACAATACTACAGGACTATATCTCCACTGTCAAACTGTCGTATGATTACGGAACATAATTCATGCTCACACATTATGATAGCCACGCGGGATTAGCCGAGCGGTCTAGGGCGCTGCAGTCATGGACTGTGCGGCTGGTCCCGGCGGAGGTTCGAGTCCTCCCTCAGACATGGGTGTGTGTGTTTGACCTTAGGATAGTTTAGGTTAAGTAATGTGTAAGCTTAAGGACTGATGAAATAGCAGTTAAGTCCCATAAGATTTCACACACATTTGAACATTTTTGAACACATGATATTTTTAAGACTAAACATCTGACTCAATATGGATTTCGCTAACAGAGATCTTGCGAAACTCAGCTTGCTCTGTTCGTCCATTACATCCAAAGTGCAGTGCGCTCACTGACACGGAAGTGTTGAGACGTGCTCCGAGGTCACTCTTTTCATGTGAGGCCTGAGTTTTCCTTATAGGTTGGTTGGTTGTTTTGGGGAAGGAGACCAGAAAGCGAGGTCATCGGTCTCATCGGATTAGGGAAGGACGGGGAAGGAAGTCGGCCGTGCCCTTTGAAAGGAACCATCCCGGCATTTGCCTGGAGCGAGTTAGGGAAATAACGGAATCCCCTAAATCAGGATGGCCGGACGCGGGACTGAACCGTCGTCCTCCCGAATGCGTGTCCAGTGTCTAACCACTGTTTCCTTATAGTGCGTGAGTAATGGTTTTATGTTTGATACGGTTACCTACAACAACAAACTGTATGATTTGACTTTATTCCCGGTGAAGACAAACCCCACCACGTATACTGAAGTACATGGAGAAGGGGGTTGTGATTTCAACGTTCTTGCTGGCCAACATTGACAATAACCGGCTGCTCAGAGGTTACATCGCGAGCATAGCGATACAGCTTCGTTCCGAGCTTGTCCTATAACTACGTTGGATATGACGATGAATGCTATAGGCTCCTCATTAGCGGTCGTTAGGTGTGAATCTGGAGTACTCTGAAGAGAGAACATGCAGACAGCAGAACAGGAGCCTACCAGCTTCTCCAGCACGAGAAACAAGCGGCAAAATTAGCTGCATTGCAGAAGCTAACCAATTATCGTCTGCTACTAAAAATTCAACTGTAAATGATCCCCTTCTACACGTAAATTTCGTTTCCAGTCCGTAGCAACAAAATGTTACAAACATTCATCTACGGGGTGTCCAAAAAGTCTCTCCGCAGTGCCGTATGATTGTTAGCCACGCGTGCTGTATGCCGTAGTGAATATACCGAAATGAAACTCAGTGAAATACAAGTTATTAATTTATTGAATATTCATTTTCACTTAGAAATTTTCACATTAAATGTTGAAAGTGCCTCCCCCCCCTGCCCCTGTTGTTGAATACACAATTCAATTCGTCTAATCATGTTTCCAGACACAAGCTGTAACATTTCTTCTGTAACAGAAGTAGTGAAATTGGGTATTGCAGTTTTCAATTCATCGATGGATTTTGGACGGTTTTTATAGACAGTTGCTTTCGCTGCACCCCAGAAGAAAGTCAGGTGGTGTTAGGCCAGGCGATTGTGGAGGTCGAAGTCCCTGTGAAATTGTGCGATCACCAAAACCAAAAACAGCAAGCAGTGACATTGAAAAGCGAACTGTATGCGTGGTTACACCATCTTGTTGAAAATAAACGTTCAGTATTTCACTTAACACAAGTTCTCCTATGAATGGCTGCAGAATATCACTGCAGTATCGTTGTGCGTTTATTGTTTCGTTGGAAAATATGGGACCCACAATCCGACGTCTAGAAATAGCAATCCAAACTCCTATTTTCACAGAATGAGGTGGTTCATCATGAATACACAATGGATTTGCGGTACTCCACATACGAGAATTTTCCGAGTTCATGTACCTCTATAAATGAAACCACGTATCATCAGGGAAAAACGTTTGTTGAACGAAATTTTTGAACCATTGACAATAACGCAGTCTCTTGCCATGATCAGTATTTTTCAATTCTTGCACGACTGTCACTTTGTGTGGGGAAAAGTTCTAATTTTTTCCTTACAGCTATGTGGGCCGTTTCGACACTAACATCGATTTCCTGGGCGAGGCTTCTTACTGACTTGTTTGGACTCTTGGACATTTTATCGGAAATATCGCGTAGTTTATCCTCAGACAAAACGCTAGGACGACCACTTCTCGGTGCATCTGTCACTGAACCCGTACTTCGAAATTTGTTAATCAAATCTCGCACAGTATCGGGATGTGGGAATGTTGTCTCCGGGAAAACTGAATTAAATGTTTGACAAACTGAAACTGTGTGTTTACCGGCAGCTTTGAACCCTTGTTCGACTAAAAACACACGTTCTTCAATGGTTAGCGTTTTAACAGTGACAGAAACGAAACAAACGAACAAAGGAACTAAACTTAAACGCTCACGTCAACACGTAACGACAATGGTTCAAATGGCTCTGAGCACTATGGGACTTAACTTCTAAGGTCATCAGTCCCCTAGAACTTAGAACTACTTAAACCTAACTAACCTAAAGACATCACACACATCCATGCCCGAGGCAGAATTCGAACCTGCGACCGTAGCGGTCGCACGGTTCCAGACTGTAGCGCCACCCTGGCCGGCACGTAACGACACACACCAGCGATACTACTGACGCTGGCTCAGATCAACGTCAGTGGAATGTTGGGAGAGTCGCACTTGAAGGGAAGTAACACAGGCAGGCGAACAATCATACGGCACGCGCGGCTACCAACCATACGGCACTGCGGAGAGACTTTTTGAACACCCCAAAGTGAAATCTGTAACTACTCTGAGGCCTACTAACTTCTACCCATGTAAAAACAGAGACAGTGGTCCGTACGTAGTTCATACGGAAACTTTGGCAAAAAGCATGGGCCGTCTGTAGCAAATGGCTCTAGGGAAAATCTTGCGTTTTTCCTTACCAGAATTCAAGAATATTGTACTTAATATATCTTCTGTATGAAAAACAAAGTGATGGTTGAATTAAAAAATCCGAGATAGGCCTCTTCCCTGGTAAACAGCAATGTATAAAAATCTTCTGTGGGAAAAACCAAACTGAAATTCTAATACAAAATTGCAGACAAGGATAACTTCTTACTAAATAGTGAAATCTTGAAATCTAAAAATACAAAAGCTTACATTCTTTCTTATGTTTTCCAGAAACAGGGAGCACTAGGAAGAGTTCATACGGAATTTGAAGTAGCGAAGATGTTGGAAGTCGTGCGTCTGTGTTCGCCGTTGAAGGTGTTAGAATATTTACTAAGCAATATGTAAAGGACAGGAAAGACCAAATTTTCGAACTGCAGACCTGCTTGTTAGCCTTTGACTCCCAAACTTTGCTGGACACTGTGTCGCCGCACAGAACTCAATGTCCTATAGATCCTTAAGTGCCCACTATCAAGCAGAGCTTCAATTGCCTCCGATGTGGCCACATCAGGAAATAATGTCCCAGTTGAGATGCATCAAATATAGTGCGCCCCATCTGCCGAAACCACCTCAGCAACTGCTTCTTGTGCTCGCTGTGGGGGGACAACATCCAACCACGGACTGGTACTGCCCTGAATATCGTAGACGGCGATGAGCTCGGTAACTAGCTACGTTTAATAACATCGACATCAGGGTGACCCTAGAACATTACGCGTATACCAACATACGCCGCTGCCTGCTACAAGCGTACACGGTCAGCGGCGCTGAAAGAGGAACGGAACTCAGTTGTGAATGTACGTCTCCACAGAAACACCACTCTCCACCCCTGCCGCCAGCCGGCAGGTAAGTAAACACCGTAACTTAAATGAGTTGTCTCGGAACCGGAACCTGCTATATCTTACGCAACACGCAGCCACACCTGTAAGGCAGAATCCCCACGTGCCCGAAAGCCTATAGTTCACGCTGTACTGATCAATTAGGTAATTAATGTTATTGACACTGTTATTCAGAGTATGCGGAAAAGCAGTATTATCAATCATAATTCTCTTTCAAGCTAAATTATGAAGCCTATAAAAGTATTGCGGTGCAACGCAAGATCAGGTAACTCCAACAAAGAAAGCTTGCGAACGGAAGTCAGCCTGAAATAGTCCCTTCCTGCGGCAAACGGTTTATGTATTAGCACATGCTTAACATTAAAATTTGTTTAATAGTAAGGGAGGTGTAGTCGAATTAAGTCGAGAGATTCTGAGGGTATTAGATTAGGAAATGAGACACTTAAAGTAGTAAAGGAGTTTTGCTATTTGGGGAGTAAAGTAACTGATGATGGTCGAAGTAGAGAGGATATAAAATGTAGACTGGCAATGGCAAGGAAAGCGTTTCTGAAGAAGAGAAATTTGTTAACATCGAGTATAGACTTTAGTGTCAGGAAGTCGTTTCTGAAAGTATTTGTATGGAAGTGAAACGTGAACGATAAATAGTATAGACAAGAAGATAATAGAAGCTTTCGAAATATGGTGCTACAGAAGAATGCTGAAGATTAGATGGGTAGATCACATAACTAATGAGGAGGTATTGAATAGAATTGGGGAGAAGAGAAGTTTGTGGCACTACTTGACAAGAAGAAGGGATCGATTGGTAGGACATGTTCTGAGGCATCAAGGGATCACCAATTTAGCATTGGACGGTGGACGGCAGCGTGGAGGGTAAAAATCGTAGAGGGAGACCAAGAGATGAATACACCAAGCAGATTCAGAAGGATGTAGGTTACAGTAGGTACTAGGAGATGAAGAAGCTTGCACAGGATAGAGTAGCATGGAGAGCTGCATCAAACCAGTCTCAGGACTGAAGACCACAACAACAACAGTAAGGGAGGAAGGCGACGTTTCTGTAAATGTAAAGAATTCGCTGCTCCTTAAAATAATCCCCCCTCTGTGTAAGAAACAACGAAATTTAACTACTCGCTGTTGAAATTAATACCAAACCTTTTCGCTTGTCTCATTGTATAAAGTTTCCCACTATAACATCGTGGAAGATAACTGGCGACATCTAATAAGGGAGCTTCGGTCTCCCTTTAGTGCCGGCCTGGTCAAAGAGTGCTCCATCTTGGGGGGAAAGGGGCTCTAGAGCAACGCAGTCGGTTTGTCTGTTGAATTAGATTTACGTTCTGTATTAGGAATAGCATTGCGTCTGGGCACTTATCCACAAGAACAAGAAATGGACAAGCTACATCATTCAATGCTGAATGGGTATCGCTTTATTTTCCTGGTAGACTGAAGGCCAGGCCGCGTGCTTAATACAGCATAGCACTATTATGAACTGGAAAAACATTCATTGGGACGTCATTACAATAACAGCCCAAAGACACTTGTCTTCTGTCGAATGCTAGTGAATGCTGGATGATCTTAAAAGGCGGCCATTAAGGAAAAAACTGACCGAAAGGTAAATAGAGCATGACAAAACCTTTTATGGTTGCCCTCACCAATTGTTTGATTTTATTAAGTCTTTTAATGCAAGGGAGAATCATATGGCGAAATATGTAGCTGAAAAAATTAATGCTATGAAACAAAAATTCATCCTATGGAAAAATCAGCTTCAGGTTCACGACGTGGAACATTCCTCGGAACTCAAGGTAGTGATTTGTGTAAGTTTCAGTAATTGACATATTTCTTCATGAGATCTCAAAGAGATTCCACCATTATGCACTATGAAGACTGAGTTCAATTTATTTTTAAGACTGTTCTTGCCTCTGGCTACTGGTGTGCTTTCTGATTACCTCTAACTTCAGCTGACAGACGTACAGTGTAGGATCCAGTCTCGGTGACCTGTCTGTACAGTCAAATAATTTACAAGGCTCTCATAAAGTGGTACCCCATGACCAATATTCTCGACTTCACAGACAAGCAGTTATTTATTTCAATGTTTGGTTCAATGTGTGTGCGAATAGTTATTTCTGTTGTGAAACTGAGAAAGTGTCGTCAAAGTTCGGCTTTAACACGTTTTAATGTAACACCAAGTATTTGAATCACGAACCATACTTCCATATACATTACATATTTTAAAATCGAAATGTGATTAAATTTATAAACTTTTCACCATAAAAGTAAATGCCGATATGTAAAGCTATCTGTAGTTTTGCTGATAAGTTCTAAAGTTATTGCTTTGGCTGAAAAATAAATAGTTGAAAATGGACACCAGTGACAAAAGTCCTCCTTATAAAAGTAGGTTGCAATAGTCGTTTCTTGGAAGCAGTTGCACTCCCGAGTGTGCAACCTACACGCACCTGTTCTAAAGCGTTGGGGAAAGCCGCAGCACTGAGCAAATTCGACTGAAGGTATCGTCAGGTATGTGAACCGTGCCTACCCCAGCGCCGTGGCCACCTGTGGTAGGTTTCTCGGTTGACGATCCATGGCGCGAGTAGCCCTATCTAGGTGATAAAAAAAATGGTTCAAATGGCTCTGAGCACTATGGGACTCAACTGCTGAGGTCATTAGTCCCCTAGAACTTAGAACTAGTTAAACCTAACTAACCTAAGGACATCACAAACATCCATGCCCGAGGCAGGATTCGAACCTGCGACCGTAGCGGTCTTGCGGTTCCAGACTGCAGCGCCCTTAATATCTAGGTGATCCCACAGGTGTTTAAATCCGAGGAGTTTGGTAGCCGGAGAAGTACGGTAAACTCTCTGAACCGTGAATTTACTTTCAAAAATTTTTCTTAAGAATTTACTTTACTTACTAGCGATTCATCAAGAACATTAACACATTTAATCACACTATGTGAGCGTGGAAGTAGTTGCCAATGGGTAACTGATGGAAAACAAATCAAATTTCTTTCAACAAATGGAAATTTTATTCCTAAAAACCCTTATCCTTTTTTTAAAAAAAAAGAAATTCAAAATTATAATCAGAAAGCACCCTCTAAATATCAAGTTACAATTTATTCAGAGGCAGAAAAAACAAATTTTTGACAGTATGAGCTTTCGGCCTGAGAACCTTTCCGCTCCCTTTTGACACGGCCGTAGTCACGACCGCTCACAACAACCTCTGAAAGACTACGCTGGTGCAAATCTGCAACACAACACATTACTTTAAAAATTTTAACAACTCACACAAGCACATCAACTATGCACCCCGTAGGAGGGATGGAAATGGTACAAAACACCAACATTAAAAGATTAACTTGCCACCGAAGGTGCAACTTGATTAAAAAAAAAAAAACTCTTACGGTGGAAGGGTGGCAACTTTATATACTAAAATAACCATTTAAATAAATAAAAATCCATGAAATGCAGTCTTACATAAAATATACAAGGTTAGACAAACATGCTCTACATTACACATATACCGCTTCTCAAAATAATAGACAAGATAAAACCGTATTTCAGGAATTCGGCCGTTACACTTCAAGCAATAAATTCGTTAACACCGAGTCCGACAAACATGACAGAGGCAGTTATTAACGTATGGCAGTTTGACAGGGAGATTACTGAACAACCCGAACCGCAGGTTGCTCTAACTCGCCCCTACTCCACAAGGGAAAAACGGACCACCCAATTCATAAATAACCACCTTCCCGCGGGTGGGAAAACGGAGAAGAATAGTGGGACGACCCCAAAACAAAGCGGCTAGTGACCTCACCAAGAAAACAAGTAGAATTTAACAAGTAAATGAGACAACATATCTCCAATCACTTAACTTCTAATAAACTGCGATTTGTGGCGAAGACCTGGCGGAGCACCCCCAATGCTCTCCCGATCCGTCCGCTGCCAGCCGCTTCAACGGACGCAGGAAGGCGCGCCGATCTCCCGTCTCAAGGCGTCGCAGCTCGCACCGGCCAGACCGATGTCATGGGTTGACTCCTGTTGCTCTCGGGTCGGCCGTGAAGCCACTATCCCTCGCTATACGACGCGGCCCACTGGACTCACGTGGCGACCTCACATGCGCCGACGCTCAAGGCGGACAAGTCATCTTGTGTCTCAGTGCGCGACCGACCAATCGAACGATCCAACCGCCAATGACCATTGCCCGAGCAACTCGAGCAGACTGGCGGCCACCAAACGCGCAGATTCAGATGCAGGAACTCAGCCCCGATAATGCGACCACTAGCTGAGTTCTGTTACTGGCGGAGTGGCAAGACTCTTATTCTGCCGGCTTTAAAGTTTGAATGCATTAGGGGAACAGCAGCGATCAATGTCTTGTAAATAATTACTATTAAAAACAGTCTTGATCACGATTTATTTAACAAGGTGACCGGTTTCGACCACTACTGTGGTCATCTTCAGACCATTGAGTAGGAACCTCTTTCTGTTGGAGAATCACTACTGTGATTCTCCAACAGAAAGAGGTTCCTACTCAATGGTCTGAAGATGACCACAGTAGTGGTCGAAACCGGTCACCTTGTTAAATAAATCGTGATCAAGACTGTTTTAATAGTAATTATTTAAAGTTTGATCCAAGCGACAGAGATACTAGCACTCCGAACGACAGACAGACACTAACTGCCGCACAAATGCGAACGAGAGACAGACCAGCAACTGGTGACGAGTGACTGACCCAGACTCACTCCGACTGACCAACTGACCAGACGCGCTCATAGCGCCCCTTAAATGCACGTGAACAGGCTACCTTTCCCCTTTCCCACCAGAGGGAGACACCAAAGATGTGATTGCCACAGCGGCGCCCCCGCCTCGAAACGGAGGGCGACTGCTTTACACTACGCGCTGCGGCGCGCTCTTCAAAACAGTCAGTTTTACCACGGCTCACTCTCCTAGTGCTCTTCATACCACGCACGTACACTACGTACTGTGTGACACGTTTCATTGTTCTCTTGATAGATGACATCGTGCCGAGAAAAAACAAACTGCATGTAAGGGTGGACATAGTGCTCAGGAATAGATGCATACATGTGTCGAGCCATTGAGCCTCCCAAAATAGCGAGATTACGCAGGGAGTGCCACCAAAACATTCCACAGGCCTTAATGCTCCCTGCTTGTTCGAGGGTGTTTACTTTCAGTTTCACATAGTACACGTCGTCTGTCCACTGGACCATAAAACGAGATTCATCTGGAAAGGACACCTGTCGCCAATCTGTGGTCATCCTGTTGCGGTATAGGCGTGAAGATTGCAGCCTCCATCGCCGATGAAGAGCAGTCACCTTGGATGCGTAAGCCAGGCGCCTGCTGCGAAGGACTATTCGCTGCAACTTTCTCTGAACTGTGGGTGCAGAGACACTATTGGGAGCCCCTTGGTTCATCTGAGTGGTCAGCTGACCAACAGTTGCACGTCTGTTCGCCCATACACTTCTGCGTCGTTCACTCCCGTCATCCGAAGACCGTGGTACACCATAGGTGCCTTGGCCCCAGTTTCGGATAGCGCCCTTTTGCCATGAACGGTATACTTTAACCACGGTGGTACGCCAACAGTTTAAAAACTTAGGCATTACGAAAATGCTTCCACCCTTTTTCCGAAAACCAATGATTATGCATTTTTGGACATCAGACATATCACTTCATTTCCACATGACAACTGTAAGGTGCCGTTTTGCTTATTCTAGAATACACAGTTTCCAACTCAACAACATAAAAACAGCGCAATGGATAACGCATCTTGCCAACATCAAAAAATGAAATAATTTTATACACAACGATGTTAAATACACTCCTGGAAATGGAAAAAAGAACACATTGACACCGGTGTGTCAGACCCACCATACTTGCTCCGGACACTGCGAGAGGGCTGTACAAGCAATGATCACACGCACGGCACAGCGGACACACCAGGAACCGCGGTGTTGGCCGTCGAATGGCGCTAGCTGCGCAGCATTTGTGCACCGCCGCCGTCAGTGTCAGCCAGTTTGCCGTGGCATACGGAGCTCCATCGTAGTCTTTAACACTGGTAGCATGCCGCGACAGCGTGGACGTGAACCGTATGTGCAGTTGACGGACTTTGAGCGAGGGCGTATAGTGGGCATGCGGAAGGCCGGGTGGACGTACCGCTGAATTGCTCAACACGTGGGGCGTGAGGTCTCCACAGTACATCGATGTTGTCGCCAGTGGTCGGCGGAAGGTGCACGTGCCCGTCGACCTGGGACCAGACCGCCGCGACGCACGGATGCACGCCAAGACCGTAGGATCCTACGCAGTGCCGTAGGGGACCGCACCGCCACTTCCCAGCAAATTAGGGACACTGTTGCTCCTGGGGTATCGGCGAGGACCATTCGCAACCGTCTCCATGAAGCTGGGCTACGGTCCCGCACACCGTTAGGCCGTCTTCCGCTCACGCCCCAACATCGTGCAGCCCGCCTCCAGTGGTGTCGCGACAGGCGTGAATGGAGGGACGAATGGATACGTGTCGTCTTCAGCGATGAGAGTCGCTTTTGCCTTGGTGCCAATGATGGTCGTATGCGTGTTTGGCGCCGTGCAGGTGAGCGCCACAATCAGGACTGCATACGACCGAGGCACACAGGGCCAACACCCGGCATCATGGTGTGGGGAGCGATCTCCTACACTGGCCGTACACCACTAGTGATCGTCGAGGGGACACTGAATAGTGCACGGTACATCCAAACCGTCATCGAACCCATCGTTCTACCATTCCTAGACTGGCAAGGGAACTTGCTGTTCCAACAGGACAATGCACGTCCGCATGTATCCCGTGCCACCCAACGTGCTCTAGAAGGTGTAAGTCAACTACCCTGGCCAGCAAGATCTCCGGATCTGTCCCCCATTGAGCATGTTTGGGACTGGATGAAGCGTCGTCTCACGCGGTCTGCACGTCCAGCACGAACGCTGGTCCAACTGAGGCGCCAGGTGGAAATGGCATGGCAAGCCGTTCCACAGGACTACATCCAGCATCTCTACGATCGTCTCCATGGGAGAATAGCAGCCTGCATTGCTGCGAAAGGTGGATATACACTGTACTAGTGCCGACATTGTGCATGCTCTGTTGCCTGTGTCTATGTGCCTGTGGTTCTGTCAGTGTGATCATGTGATGTATCTGACCCCAGGAATGTGTCAATAAAGTTTCCCCTTCCTGGGACAATGAATTCACGGTGTTCTTATTTCAATTTCCAGGAGTGTATTAACTCTGTAAAAGAACAATAATCCTAAACACAATATTATGAAAGTTTAATTGGAAGTTTCTTTACAAAATTGCTCCTACTCATATGTTATGTCCGCAGCTCGTGGTCATGTGGTAGCGTTCTCGTTTCCCGCGCCCGGGTTCCCGGGTTCGATTCCCGGTGGGGTCAGGGATTTTTCTCTGCCTCGTGATGACTGGGTGTTGTGCGATGTCCTTAGATTAGTTAGGTTTAAATCGTTCGAAGTTCTAGGGGACTGATGACCATAGATGTTATGTCCCATAGTGCTCAGAGCCATTTGAACCATATGTTACGATGTTGCTAAGTACTACGAAAATCGTCCTATTCCGGTTCAAATTTCGGTACTATTTAGGATACAATTAAGTCTACGGTGGATGGTTAGTTAAGTGACAAATTTGAGGGAAAGATTACTCAAGGCCGCTCGAATTTACAATGGATGCAAGCTGGTGAAGCAACAAAGTTTACGCCTCTGCACGCGGTATTTACCTTTTTGCTGCGATGTACTACCGACTGCAAGGCCGCTCTCTCCCACTGAAATTCCTGCAAAACTATCCGGCCTTTGCTGAACTTTCCAGCATAAACTTTCCCTATGTTTCTTGATGTGCGAGAAAACATGTACTCAGCCCTAGTCTTTTATGTGGCGATATACACGTGCATGGTTCGAGCAGCGTGCATATTATAGTGCCCTCTCAGTTCTTGCAAGAACAATTAACTAATTTTACTGGTTCATTTTTCCACTGTTGGAGCTAAACGTTGCTACAGCTTATTTCTAGCTGAAGTCCAGCTGCTGTGAATGCACTGTCCACACAAATTTCTTCTCTGCGTCATACAGAGCTTTAAGAGCTCCGTTCTGCACTTGACACCAGTTTAGAGAAGAGTCCACGAAAATTTCTCTCTTGTCCCTCCACTTGGGTTCTTTCTTCCTCCACGTCATGGCCCTTTTCGACCAATAGGAGAGTTCCTCTTATTTTGTAGAAACTCTCTCTACCAATCGCAATCTCTCTTCTATCAAACTGCGTCGAAACTTCAGTAGTTTTCTACTTCCTAGTGCGTTTCCGCCAATTGGACGTTTTGTCCCCATTCTAGTCGCCCAAAGTACATTGACCTTTCTATGTGTCGCACTCGTTGGACGAAATGCATCACTGTTTTTTGTTCGTATCCCATTGGAATTCCAAAATGCAACTTTCTAAATCTTTTTCTCTGTCCCTTGTGCAGATGTGCCGCTACACGTGGTCCTCCAGCCTGAATTACGTGGCCAGGGTCACTGACCTTCCTCCTGCCACCCCTATAAGTGGTTTCTGTCATAACTCCCACAGTGCGCCTTCGCTACGCTGTTGTCAACCTGGCTTCCCAAATGAAAAACGACTCTCCCTGCTTGTTCAACCTTCCGCTGAAAGACATACATTGTATAGGTATGGTGTGTTAATTACTGTCAATTGACTGTCATCCATTTTTGCATTACATACTCATAGGCAAATGTTCTCATAACCGCCGAATTACGTTAGTAGTCATCTTCGCCTTCTTGTTGTGATATATAAAGCTCTTATGTAAGATGCGAATCTCACCATTTATTCTGCCACTTTACACAATGACCGCACTCTTTTCGATGTCCCCCTGACACACTTTATATCCCCTCCATCGCTAGTGCTACCATATGTCGTATGTGAGTGGTTATTGCACATTGATGTCGAACATAGGTGGTTGTCACATCAATGCGACTGGGTCGAGTAGTAAGGAGAAAATTGCAAAAACAAACTGGCAAAAATATAAGGAAACAGTTCGGAGGTAACTGTAAGTTATAGGGCAGAACTAACAGGAGATAGGCATGTAAAACGTTTTAATAAACAGTGTGGAAGTCGCAATGGATGTCAGCATTCCAACGAAAAATGTACTTACTATTTTGAAGAAACACTCTCTGCCTTGACTGAATTCCAAATGCTCTAGAGAAATTGCAAAACGCAGATTTCTTTTAAAAACTTGTCGCCAGAATTCTAACTTGGACGACTTCTTGGAAGTAAGAAATTTTACGAGTGTTAAGAAATTACTGATAAAAACAAATAAGGAAAATTAGATTACGGTTTGGTATCCATTCAATAAAACAACCATTAAGACAAGTATCTGGTGTAAAACAGAGGAGTTTAGAAACAGCCGACTGCTTTGATGATGTGTAACTTTTTATATATGCCATCTTACCTGTAGGTTTTTCATTATCATGCTATTTATTGTAAAGTTTTAATCAGACTTTTGTAATACAATTTTCTTCACTTTTTTTCAGAATTTGTTGTGACTCATTTGCCATTTACAAATAAGCCCCTAACAAACTGATTGGTGCAGAGGGAGACAATGTGAGGTGTGCGTGTCATCTTGGTCATTAGAGAATTGTTAACTTCTTACTTTCACATATCGATATGCACACATCTCAGAGCAAACCATGTTGACCCACGATCTTTGATTTTGTTGTTACACCGTCTCTGCCTGAGGGCGCTCACAAAGTTTTGTGAACAATTGTGATCCAACATAAATGAGCAGCTTTGCACGCTTGTGCGTAGTTAGGACACTGTTGTAAAATCAGTTGTTGTACCGAAATTTAGTTGAAACGTACCTCGTGGATTCCTCACAGCTAGGAATGTTAGTTCTCCTCCTCCACATGTACATTTTGTGAAAGAACAGAGATCATTTCGGGCAGGTTAATCTTTTGTGCAGTGTAAAATTTTGAATAATCAATCTGTTAGAATTGTTTTTAGAGCTAGTCACTTTCTATAAAATCAGTATTGTTCACGATCTTGAAAGTGAAGCTATAAAGTAATTCTTTGCTATAAAATTATTTCAGAAAAATCGTTTGTAGATCATTAATACCAAAGTTATTGCCATGCCAGAAATACTGAGTCGCATTTATCCAGTTTGCACGTGGCGGTACACATGTTTCGGAATGTAACTATTTGTTCACAACCGATACAAAAGCGTTACACGTTTGCACCTGTTACTGTCCTTCAAAGTAGTCACCAGCGTTGTGTAGAACCCGTTGCCAGCGATGTGGATGGCGTAGTATACCATTAGCAGAGCCTTTTCTGTTGATGGCGCGAATGGAGCGGTCTAAAGTTATGGTGATTCTCGAGTACGACTGTGATGGTGTCATCCTAACGCATTACGTTCCTCCACGGCAGACCGTCAATGCACAGTATTACTGTTCGCTTTTGGAGCATCACCTGCGACCCGCTTTGCGAAAGAAGCGGCGACACTTTCTGTTCAACCCACCCATCGTTTTGCGCGACAATGCGCGGGCGCATACAGCGCAAGCTGTGGCTGCTCTGTTCGGTCGATGGGACTGGAAAGTACTGTACCATCCACCGTACTCCCCGGACGGTGACTTTGATCTGATTTCGAATATGAAGGAACCACTTCGTGGCATTCGCTTCAGAGCTGTTCGAGAGATTTCACAGGCAATAGACCGCTCCATTCGCACCATCAACGGAACAGGCTCTGCTATCGGTATACTTCGCCTTCCACATTGCTGGCAACGGGTTCTACACAACGCTGGTGACTACTTTGATGGACAGCAATAGGTGCAAACACGTAACTTTTTTGTATCAGTTGTGAATAAATTGTTGTCACTATTTAAGTTTCAAGTCTCGTATATTACCACTGTTTTTGTTTTATGAGATTTCCTTTTTGAAACAGGTAGCTGCATTTGTTTTGCCTTGGTCAGTCGTTTGATTCTATAATCTAGTCTTAATCTATTGAATTCGACTTCTATATTTGTGGAAATAACGGTCGTACCATTGATTGTAAATTAAAAGTTATGCAACACATGCGTGTATGTGACGACGGTCAGTCAAGCGCTGTTGGCAAACGGGGTGCACTAAGTCCGTGTGAGGCCAATTGAGGAGCTACTTGATTGAGAAGTAGCGGCACAGGACACGAAAATAGACAACGACTGGGAGAGCAGTGTGCTGGCGAGTGACCACATGCCCCTCCATATCCACATCCAGTGACGCCTATTCTCTGAGGATGACACGGCGGCCAGTCAGTACCGTTGGTCCTTTCCCCGTCCTGTTCGGAAGGAGAGGAGATTCTATCAGAAGTACGATGTGCTACACAGTGTAGGGTGTCGGTTGTAGTCAGAGCACACCCTTAGGGTGCACAGCAACAAATCTAGTGCCGAACAAAATCAGGAACCGCCCCAAATGATGATGCAGGTTAATTGAAAACAAGTATACTCTCATCCAACGTCTTATTTAAAGGAATATTAATAAGAGAGGCCCAATTGAACATGAAACAAATGGGTACCACATCACTCACATATACATGCTAATGGGAAGAGGGATCTTCTACCTATGAATAGAAACAAATGAACACTATCACAAATTGATTTATTGACTTTGAACATGTAATTTACCCACTGACATCTTAAAAAGAACGCTTAACAATTGGACAAGAAAATACAACGCAGCACCATGTGACAGGGAGGATAAAACACTGTTACGTCATTACTTCGCGGGCACGGCACTGAATGCGTAAGTTGTTAATTAGATGTAACACGGAAAGAACAGCATTAGATTGCTAAAAATGCGTATTGAAAGCAACAAACTGGATGCGTGACTTCAAGATCGCATAGTAGGCTACTGAGAGGGTAGAGATAGATCCGTTTCTAATCTGCTTCGGCGGTCGTGACGATGTGCCGCGTTGTCAATCGGACAGTGTATAAATAAACAGATTGGCGGCTGCAGCAGCTGGAATATGTGATTTCAGACCTCCTTTTGTACTTAGCGCTTAAGTACACATATCTTTTCAGTGGTAGCAATGCCCGTTTCATCCATCATCTCTCCTGTCCTAAACTGAAGTGTTTATACTCCACAAGAGACTGAGCAGAAGTGTACTTTTGAAAAAAGTCTAAAGCAAAATGTGTTCCCTAAAAGCTGTATGAAACTCAGCTGTCTTGCTGCCATAACTGGAAATCGCCACCAGTGATTCCGAGTTCTGACGATTGAAAAATACGTAACAGAGTAAAACGATCACCTACTCTTTTCTACCTCATTATACTTCAGCCAGTCGTTAAAAGGTCGGCAGTTAAGAGCTAGGAGACAGCTGCCACTCGACGACATGTTTCTGAAAAGGACGAATGAACGATCCCTACTCAGAGCCATAGGAATAGCGCAAAAGCGCATGTACTGCCGAAAATGACAGCGTGAGCCAATAAGGAGGCTGTGTTCTGAAGTTTAAACTGGACATTATTCCGAGGCATCGTTACGAAAATTCACACACCTTGGGAGAAGCTACAGCTGCCTAAATATCTCTTTTCTGGCTAAAAGAGCTTCTGCGAGGAATTCGGTGTTCTTTCGACAGAGGAATGTGTCCCCCATCCCTTCTGGAACGCAGACTGTGGAATGAAAATGCCAGGCTCGGTACCTCCGGACAGGCCTGTGCCCCAAAGCATTACAGTTTTACAGCGGCAGATTCCTCTTATAAGCACTTTCATCTCGCACACCCAACTTGTGAGCCTTCAGGTCTACGAAACCTCCACAAACTACATAAGACAAGGAGAAGAAACAATGAAGCAAAAAATAGTCACTGGCAATGCTAATCCAGATCTTTAAATATCAAGCGGCGTACTGAACGACTCCTTGATCAAGAGAACTTGCATATTACGTGTGAAATATGTTAGTGGACATTTTCTGAGAAAAATGGCTATGTTATAGCATTATGGACGTAGATGTTGATATAGTCCATAGTATCAGTGATGACGATGACAACATAAACTAAGAGCTGAGGGAGCTACACAACACCTTCTGCACCAACATATGTAAAAGAACAATATTAAGTATTATTAAAGTTCAGCAGGTACAAAACAGTTGAAAAACAAATCGAGGAATATTTTGCAATAACTCACTTACTTTATGTCCAGAGTATCGCCAAACGAGCAGGCAACGTGCTTTGCCGTGATTGTGTCAGGCTAGTCTCCCCGATTGGTCTTACAAGGAAACATCACCAAATAGACCTCATATTTCAAGGAGAAAAAAGTACAAATGGAAGATATCAACCACAGAAATCGATCCCGTGCAAACATTTCGGCAGTTATTCTGATACTACGTAGTAATGACCATACGAAAGTACAGCTTTTTAACATGCACGCGCATCGCTTGTTTGCCACCCGCTCCATCGTGCTGCACCCGCTTAATGACCGAGCACAAAGTACAGGGAACTGAGTAAGATATTTTTATTTATAATGTCGATGAACCAACAAGCGACAATGTGGCACCTCCAAGAGCGGTACGGAATGACGGCCGAACCGCAATGTTTAATGTGTGAAATACATGTTTGGCCATCAGCTGCTTTTTTATTTAAAACCTAAATATCGGCTGGTTTCAGTCACAGACAGTCTTCGCGGATTCTACCCAAGGATACAAGAAAAAAAAAGGCACATGTAGTGTACAGGAAATCTTACAAATTCTTTTCCAAGGAAGTGCAAAATATACATGAATAGTTGCAGGGTTAAAACAGTTTTAAGTCACGACATCACATCTGTCATTACTTTTTGCAACGTTTAAGCTCCAAAGAACAAGAGCTGCAGAAGGCCAAACCAAAGCTTATGAGGCTTACTTCCAGCTATTATTTATATCTTTCAGTTTCATTGGAGAAATAATAGAGAACTTCACGAAGAAACACGTGCTAGGTATAGAGCATAAATAGTGGACCGATGTTCGTTGCTTATGTACTAGAAGACGACGACGATGAAATGAGTCTGCCCCTTCACGACAGTCAAATTTGATACCACTTTGCCCCAGTCCGTCGTCACAGAGGAGTATATCAAACCGGCGGTCTTTCAGAACCGTCAAGAGGAAGTCTAAATGGTTTAAACAAAAAAAGAGGTTTGTGAATGTAAATACCTTGAAAGCTAGGGTACTCATGAACAAAATTTTTGCAAGGTCAACACAACCTGTTAAGATAAATTTAATAATGCTTTCCGGCAAAAGATGTCGATCCACGAGGTTAGTATGCAGCAATGGGGCGTTCCAGCCACAACGGAGGTGGGACTAAAAAAGTTTATAGCATCTTCTGGGTGGATGTACACTTTCAAGAAGAAACACGTTATTATGACGCGAAAAGTAAGTCATGCTCCTACAATTAAAAAGCTGCGTAATGTGAAGAGTTTGTCGCTAACGTCAGAGCTGTGATGAAAATGGGCGGTACACAGAATATGTACCACACAGATTAGCGCGGTTGTAATTTAAAAATCACGGTCCTCGATATCTTGCTAAGAAAGGGAAGAAAGACGTCGACACGGTCGTGCAGTCTAACAGTAACTCAGGGCACAGCTACGCACTAATGTCAACGGTATCTGCAGATGGACACCTGATGTTACCCCTGTCTGTAGCTTTAAAGGAGGTGACCAGGACCTTTGAGCCACGAGGGAAACAGGTAGTTCCGTGAGGCAGTAGCTTCATCTTATGGAAAAGTCAACAAACGACATTTATGAATGTGGCGACAGAACGAGTTTTCTGTACAAGATGATAGCTGATCAATTTTAATCGTGTATTAATTTTCCGACCACAAAAGCTTGCCACTGCGTGAAGAGAACGAAGAAAAAGACACTGCAGTTTCTGAACTGATGATACCATCAGTTGGGAAAAGATACTGTCAACTGCTGGACGTATTTGGCTTTCACATACTCAAGGGTTTTGTCCTCAGGCTCACCAACTCGACACGACTTCTGGGCGTCGACGTGATCTTCGGCCAGCGTAACGTCCTTCAAATGTAGTCTCTTCTTTTTTGACAGATATGTTCACCAATATTTCGAGCAGTCTTTCAGTATGCAATGTATCGAAGTGGGTACACTAGTGACCGGACAGATCACTTTGGACATCCAGTGATATACTGTTCCAACACTAGTAACGGGCTTTGCTCATTGTATCAAAGTGCTCAGTTTTTAACATGCAGCTGGAGACAGAGATCTCTTCCTTTTGAACGTTTTTATGTTGCGACACTAAAATGCAGTGTACATGAATGTAACGAATGAGTGTGTCATTAAAGACGTAGCGTAGCGGCACTTAATTATTAACATCGCTGTTCTGCATTATTTTCTTTGGATAGTGAAGCTGGCGCTATTAAAGTGATGTACATTTGTAGATTTTGCGCTGTTTTTCATTAGGGGAGCATCGGTTGAGACTGTGCTGTACAGTACTTCGCGCTCGGACATTAAACGGACACAGTGGGACGGAGCAAGTGACAAATGAGCGATGCGTGCGTGTGTTTAAAAGCTGTACTTTCAGAAGGTCATAACTGGGTACTGCCAGAATAATGGCCCAAATTTACGAGCGGGATCGATTGCT
Organism: Schistocerca cancellata; assembly: GCF_023864275.1. Classification (NCBI taxonomy): domain Eukaryota; kingdom Metazoa; phylum Arthropoda; class Insecta; order Orthoptera; family Acrididae; genus Schistocerca; species Schistocerca cancellata. The sequence continues at coordinate 723,132,640 of NC_064626.1, read as the reverse complement.
GGAGCTGATATCTTGCATGTGAGTTTCTTTCTCCTTAAAATATGAGGTCGAGTTGTCGACGTTTTCTTGTTACTGTACTAAATATTACATGAAGAGTGGGAAAGGAAACCGTTCCAAGCGCCAGTTTTTTTTTTTTTCAAAATCCCGTTTTCAGTGCTATTGTATTCTCGACACTCTGTAGATTATATTCCTAGGCTTTTTCCTAGTATGAAAGCATGGAAAAAATCATTACTAGAACGTGCGTTGTCTTTGCGCCAAACAGTGCTTCTGTCATAAGTTCTGTCAGCTAACGCTATGAACCCCCTCCATGTAATGCCAATACATACAAATGACCTCTTTGCTTTTAGAGATGATTCCGAAACATTGTTGTCAATGCGGACGTGTAATATCTCCAAATCCAATATGATCAAAGTATCTCATACTCATCCATTTCAAATAACTATTAAAAATACTTAAGCTGAAAGAGAAAGATGGAAAAATGTCGTTTCATTCAAAAGAGGAAAGACTGTGGCAAATGTGTGCCTGCTGTACTTCGTCTGAAAGTTCAAATGGCTCTGAGCACTATGGGACTCAACATCTTAGGTCATAAGTCCCCTAGAACTTAGAACTACTTAAACCTAACTAACCTAAGGACATCACACACACCCATGCCCGAGGCAGGATTCGAACCTGCGACCGTAGCAGTCCCGCGGTTCCGGACTGCAGCGCCAGAACCGCTAGACCACCGCGGCCGGCTCGTCTGAAAGACCAGCCGCGTTTATCAGTTGGAAATCAATGACCTGCTGACCATATTGTCATTTCTTCAACAGCACAAACAGGTTTATAGTACACTTTACAACATCTGATCCCAAGAATGGAGTTCTGTAACAAACAAAAGTCAATATTGAGCTTCGTTTTTTTGGATTAATTGGTCCCGGCGGAGGTTCGAGTCCTCCGTCGGGCATGGGTGTGTTTGTTTGTCCTTAGGATAATTTTGGTTAAGTAGTGTGTAAGCTTAGGGACTGATGACCTTAGCAGTTAAGTCCCATAAGATTTCACATACATTTGAACATTTTTTTTGTTATTATTCTCTTACAAAAAATGTAAAAGAAATTAGGCATAATTTTGTTGATTACGGTTCAGCTGGTCAAATATTACTGAGGTTTTTTTGTTTCTGTACTTGTATTGTAGCAAATGAAACGTATGCTTCTACATTAAAGATATTTGGGACAAACATTTTTTATTGGCACTGAGAATCAGTCAGTTTCCTGATATGGTACTTAGAACGTCCTCAACAAACTATACGTTTTCTAATTTATCCCATAATTTTTTGCAGTGATGAGGTAGGCAGCATAATTCTGCAGTAACAGAATACCTTCTCAGTTTTTTTGATACAAATAAGTTACGTACAAAAAGAGATTTCTTGTTTCTCTGTTTTTGATATTTTCTTCCAAGTTTTTGGTGCAAGCTCTTAACACGGTAGACGTTTATGACAGATTTCTAGAGCCTCACTGACTGCGGGGGAGAATCGGGAGATCAGTTAACACTTGCGTAACAGAGCACGAAAGGCTGACTGGCAGGAAAAAAACCGACGGCAGCACGATACCAAGGCGACTTTGGGGGAACTATAATGTTCCATGATTCCGCACTGCTTTCGAGTAAATCGTAGATGTGCCAGCACAGAATGCGAGAGGCAATCTAAATCTTGGAACAGCCCAAGAACATAAACAGAGAGGACGGTCGGCTGCTAGTGATCCCTAGTCGACTGGACTGCTGTCTCGTTGCTTGTATAGAAAACATACAACACATGCAAAAGAAACAGAAAAAAGTGTCAAAAAAATCATCCCGATTTCACGATACTATATGTCCTACATACGTGAACGTAGAAAATTTCACTTACGCATAGGACTTAAGAGTTTCTTATTTAAAGAACCATTCAGGTTCACAAGGATATAACTTTTACATGCATCCACAAAAAGCCTTTGCGTATTACATACAATTACGTTTAGAGTCAAAGCTTTCACAAATGTTGAATGTCTCTTCCAATGGGTGCGTGACAAACATTCAGATGATAGTCAATCTTCCATTACTTTTGCGAGCAGTTCTGGAGTTTCTGCATCCACTTCGGCGTCGTATTTCACCGAAAGCTATTGGAACGGGGGAAGGGGCACACAGGCGGAGACGAAAATTCAGAGTTCCCAATGGAAACCCAGTGAATCTCCTCGTCCTAAAAAGGCACGTCAGTCAAAACCGAATATCAAAGTCATGCTCATTGTTTCTTTTTTCGATATTCAGGGCATAGTGCCATCAGAGATCGTTCCCGGGGGAAGAACATCCAAAAAAGAAAAACTATGCCGCGAAATCAGGAGGCCTTGGAGGGCAATGGTGCTGACTGCACCCCGACTTAAGCCTGAGCCACCCTTGAGGTAGTTCATTGTCAGGAAATACTCTTACATGCAGCTGCCAGTGTGGTGATGATCCTTCTCCATGAAAAGTGGAAGTTTCGGAATGTTATCGCAGTTGTGGAGAAAGATAGATGTCCAAAACTTTTATGGGGAAACGCCGTGACACAACTAAAGCTGTGGAGAATCTATCTCGTTAAACTCGTAGATTGTGGTATGCAGCTGCTACGGTTTAATATTGTTACAGTGTGGTAGTTCACATTTCCACTTATATGGAATGTAGTTCCATCACCAAACATTGAACATAAAAGGAAACTCTTATCTTCCAACTCCACGCCCAGAATGAACTCACAAAAGTCTACACTTCGCTGTTTCTAGCCATCATGAAGGGCTTGCAGCAGTTGAATGCTGTACGGTTTGAAACAAAGATATTTCCCAAAGCCCAGCAGACGGACATTTGAGAAATAGTTGATTCTCAGCGGGCAGACGTGGGCTGCGTGTGAAATTCTGTTGAACTTGCCGTATGCTGTGTCGGCACACGTAGCCCACCAGCTTAACAGGCCAGTGCAGTAGGTGGCCAGGCCATGGACATGTGGGCTCTCCAGCGTCATGAACCAACCACGAACAGTTCCGGAAGACCAGAGCGACAACAGCTCGTAGCCACGGAGAACTCTGGCAGCCGCCGCTGCGACCAGAGGCGCCGCTTCACCAACAGGCGACGTCCACATCGCCAATACGAGGCACGGCAACCGTGGCATTACTTGCGTCCGCGGTGTCACGTTGCCACAAGCAGACCGCGCCGTTTGTAGTTAAGAGGCCGCACAGGCTAGGTTGCTTGGTTTGTGGGGGCTAAAGGGACCAGACTGCTACGGTCATCGGTCGCACAGGCTAGCAAGGCCAGCTGAAGCCGACGCAACATTCTGGACACCGTCACCTCGGAAGCCTTCTGCGAGTTGCTAATCGTCGACAACTAATATCGCTTGCCGGTCTTAGTCTCTCAGGACTCAGGCGCCAGGACTTGGTATACACAGGTTCTTAGACTTTTTGTTTATCCACATAAGTGATCCATCTAGAGTCCGCCCCTGGTAGCTGAGTGGAAGCCGGCACGGTAGCTCAGCGTGTTCGGTCAGAGGGTTAGCTGCCCTCTGTAATAAAAAAAACTGACTTAATGGATCAACGACGAACTGAAATGGATGTCTTGCGACGTCCGCCCCGAGCAGATGAAACGAACGAAAACGATAAAAATGAGATTAAAAAAAAAAGTGGTCAGCGCGACGGAATGTAATACCTAATGGCCCGGGTTCGATTCCCGGCAGGGTCGGAGATTTTCTCCGTAAAGGGATTGGCTGTTGTGTTGTCCTTATCATCATTTCATTCCCACCGACACACAAGTTGTCGCAGTCGCTTCAACTCGACAGACTTGCACCAGGCGAACGGTCTACCCGACGGGAGGCCCTCGCCGCACGGCATTTCCATTTTTCCATCCGTCTAGACATACGAGGTGTGATAAAAAATATGGTGAATAAGTTTATTAGAAATAAAGTAATTAGCTTACAAGAAATTTCATTGAATCTCCTTCAGAGTACTGTCCTCGGCTAGCAGAGCACTTATCTCAACACTGAATGCATAACTGGAAGCATTCCCCGAAAGCTTCTCTTGAAAGGGCATTCAGCTGCTCTGTAGAGGCCCTCTCAATGTCAGAAATTGTGTCAAAACGTTTTCCTTTAAGCACGGTTTTAGTTTTTGGGAAGAGCTAGAAGTCGCACGGTGCTGAGTCTGGTTGGAAGGCGGATGTGGACAGAAAGGAACACTTTTTCCGGCCAAACACAAGCAAATCAAAATCGAGGTGTGGGGCGGGGCGCTGTAGTGATAAAAAAGCCACTGGCGCATTTTTATGGTATCTTTCTTCGTACATCGTTTCGCAAACGTTGCAGTAAGCCCTCATTAAATGCGGTGTTTACAGTTCTTCTCTGATGGCACTATGCCCTGAATATCGAAAAAAGAAACAATGAGCATGACTTTGATATTCGGTTTTGACTGACGTGCCTTTTTAGGACGAGGAGATTCACTGGGTTTCCATTGGGAACTCTGAATTTTTGTCTCACGGGCATACCCACCGACTCAAGTTTAATCTCCAGTAACAATGTGAGACATGAAATCCGGATTTGAATGAAGAGACAGCCATTTAACAGCTGGCGTCCGGTAGCCAATATGGCTCATTTCTTCGAAGAATCGAAGTTCATGATAAATGTACTACGGCCTCTTATGTGCTACCTTTTCCTGTGATTCTTCAACTAGGCGTGGCAGCCATGAGAGTCATTCCCGTTTTGTTGATACCAGTTTTTCCAAATGAGTGCTGTGTCTCAGACGACGTCGTAGAGAAAGTGAGCCAAAGTTTTATTAAAAGTCAGATAAAAACGAGCTGGGGTGTACTTGGTGCCACATCTGCTACTATGTGGCGTGTAGTAAGGACACTTCTGCAAGTTTGCTAATATACACTCTCCATTCACATTAATGTGACCACCTGTCGGAAGCCTGAATAATCACCTTTTGCAGTGTGGGCTGCTGCGAGACGTGCAGAAAGGGAGTCAGCGAGGTTCTGGAGCATAAGGACAGGGATGCGCAGACACGCCGATTCCAGTGCCGTGGGCAGCTGCGCGAGGTTTCTTAGTTCAGGATCCACGACGCCAACAACCCTCTCGAGGTGGTCACACAAATTCTCTATTAGATTTAAATATGGGGAGTTTTGTGACCTTAGGAGTACGGGAAACTCACCCTGGTACTCTTCGGAACACGCACGTACACTGCAAGCTGTGTGATACCTTGCATTGTCTTGCTGATTGATGATGTCGTGCCGAGGATAAACAAACTGCATGTAGGGGCGGACATGGTCTCCAAGGATAGATGCACCCTTTTGTTGGCCTACTGTCCATCCAGAATGATCAGATCACTCAGGGATTGCCACGAAACCATTTCCCAGACTATAACGCGTGCAGGGTATAAGCTTTGACGTTTCATGCCGTACGCATTAAGGGTCATTTGTCTGATGGGGATTCATCTGAAAAGGTCATCGGCTGCCACTCACTGGGCATCTAGTCGCGGTATTGGGGGGCAAAAAAATGGCTCTGAGCACTATGGGACTCAACTTCTGAGGTCATCAGTCCCCTAGAAGTTAGAACTACTTAAACCTAACTGAAAGGACATCACACACATCCATGCCCGAGGCAGGATTCGAACCTGCGACCGTAGCCTGCCTGTAGCGCCTGTAGCGCCTAGAACCGCTTGGCCACCCCGGCCTATTGGGGGGCAAATTCCAGCCTTCGTCGCCCATGAGCAGCTGTCGTCATGAAAGCATAAACCAGGCGCCTGTTGTAGGGGGCCATACGTAGCAACGTTCGCTAAATGGTCGTTGAGGATCATTATTGGTATCCCCTTGGTTTATCTGAACAATGAGTTGCTCAACAGCTGCACTTGTATTCGGCTGTACATATCTCGGCAGCCTCATTCCCCCCCCCCCCCCCCCCCCGTCATCTATAGCTCGTGGTGAACAACAGTTGCCTCTGCAACCGTTTTTAACAGCGCCATTTTGCCATGCACCTTATATTTTAACCAAGGCGGCATGCAAGCACTTTACAAAGCATTTTGGAAATGCTTCCACCTTTGGCCGAAGTTTTGTGCGAACTACGAGGGCTGTTCAGAAAGTAGAGAACGTTGTGACATTTAAAAAAAACTAATTGCAAGAAGTACATTTTATTACATCTGTAAGAAAGACTGACATACTACTTTTCCACATAGCCACCAAACACAATGAGGCATTTATGGTGGACAAGCTTTGAAAGACCTTCGTCGTAAAATTTTGCCGCCTAAGACTTCAGCCAGTGTATCATGACCGCCTGGAGTTCCACGTGGTCATCAAAGCGCTGCGTTGCGAGCCAGTTCTTCATCTTGGGAAACAAGTGGAAGTCGCTTGGTGCAAGATCGGAGTTCTAGGGCGGATGAGAGAGAAATTCCCATTTGAATGAATTAAGGAGTTCTTTAGTGAGGTTTGCTGTGTGAGGTCGGGCATTGTCGTGCAACAACTAAATTTTGGACGTCAGCTTTGCTCGGCGTTTGTTTCGAACTGCTCGTCTAAGACTGTGCAATGTTTGACAGTACCGGGCAGAATTTATGGTTGCTCCACGTTCGAGAAAATCATTAAGAAGCACACCTTGCCTATCCCAAAACACTCCCACCATGAACTTCCTTGCTGACAAGGTTTGCAAACATTATCTTGGTATTTGGAGGGACCTTGTGTGCCCCCACTCCATGGACTGTAATTCTGTCTCGCAACTGACGTGTTTCACGCAAATCTCGTCACCAGTTACGATTAGATCCAGTACTGAATCACCATGTTTGTGGTAGGCCTCCAGAAATGCCAACGTTACCTCCGTTCGCTGTTCTTTATGGTGCTCTGTAAGCATTTTTCGCACCCATCGTGTACAAAATTTGTGGTAGCCTAGCTTTTGAGCGACAATTTCAAACAACAAAGTCCGTGAAAGTTGAAAAGAAAACGAAGGCCCCGTTATTATGATGCGACGATTTTCACGAATCGTTTGATCAACTTTAGCGACAAGATCGTCAGTCACAATGCTCTGGCGTCCACTCTTCTCTTCGTCATGAAAGTTGGTTCGGCCATTTTTAAACCGAATGCACCATTTCCGAACGGAACATTCACTCATTACGTTGTTTCCGTAGACTTCGCATAGTTCACGATAAATTTCTATATGTTTTAGGTTTTTTGCCAACAAAAACCGTATCACTGTCACGATTGGATGCCGACTGAGCTGCGGAGCACTCACTTATCAAAATATACGCGATCGGCGCGCGCCTAGAGGCGTCAGATGAATACGTTCCCTACTTTATGAATAGCCCTCGTATTATATCTGCTGAATATTAGCCAGCTCTCTTTAGCGTAAATATTATCTCTAGTAATGAGTCAAATATATTCTTAAGTAGCAAAGTGAATACAGGTAACAGTTTGGAGGCAATGAAAATCCACGGATCATTAGTTCTTTATTTTGAAATAAAGTAATCAGTACGTTAGTGTGCCTTGATGCATCGGAAGAGGTTGAGCTGTGTACATAGTTCCAGGCACCACGACTTTTAGTTCTGAAAATTTATAGAAGATAGAGTTTTTACTACACTACTCTGCCCTGCTATACTTGTTGATTTCTCAACAAGAATCTACGCCGCATCTGAGGAAATTACGCCTAACAAGAAATCGAAATGCACGTGTGTACATCGACATGATGAAACGGAATCCATACCACGTCTTAAAGAAAAACTATGAGTTAAAATCTTTTGTTTTCATGAATAACGACGTGCAAACCAGGTACTGGAGTTGTCCAATAAATTTATATGCGGCTATAAAGTTGATAAGTCCTGATTTTAACATCATGATTAACAGCTTTGAGAATCACACTTTATCGACAGTAGAAAACTTGAGTGAGCAAAGTTTTCCCTTCAACAAAAATGAGCACCACTGCTGTGCAATACAACGGTCATATTTTATTCTTGAAAACAGACGGCTGATATGAAACACGTAAATTAAATAAATCCCCTGAAATCGCCACAAAAATGATTCACAGTGGAATTGCAATACAAACTGTTACAAAAGCAAAACGCCCATCGTGATTTACTTCGTTATTACTGAGGTATTAACAGGCTATACATCCGGCGTGGAGACGAAAAGCAAATTCAATGTATGCATAATGTATCGCCGTCAAATAAAGACCAAAAAGTATCCCTTGTTTTGTTCTCTTTTTCCATTTGCATTCTTTCCCCATTAACAGTCAATAAATACTTCGTTATTCTTACATTCCAAACAACTGCTTATTATAATTGTAGAGCAGTGAATCGTTTTGCTGATGTGTACCTGCGTCGTGATGCTTACTTTTAATGTGCCGTAGTTTTCACTTTACTTTCTGTAAATCATTACTGACACCAATGACCATGAAAGTTAAAAAGAACGAACATCAGGGTCTTACGGATCATTCAACAATATACACTGCAAAACTTTTATAATAATTTCAAAAATTTTAGTTTTTTATTGCCGATAGTAACAGTTGTTCCAAGATAAATACAATTCGTATTCGATCTCCAGCCAGACCTTACCATAACTCGTGTAGTGCTGTATTTTACTTTCTTGTGTTCACGAAATGGCTTCGCGACTCTCGAGTAAGTTCAAGATCACAAATCCAAAATTTTACACTTCGAACCCTATTAATTTCGGAGAGTTTTTATTGACATCTGCGATAACCCGACTTTTGATGAAACTTCTCAATGTGGAAAAGTCAAGTTGCACCATGTTTGTGGTCCCCCTCGAAATGACTCTGCGAGCGGCGGTTTCCAGAGCGGATGTGATCACTCTCTGCCCCAGCCTTTCTCCAGGAGAGAGAGAGAAGCTTCAAGTGTCTTGCGGAGTTTCTGCACCTGCTCTTTGGCGACCTCATCAGAGTGAAAGTCTGCCCTGGACGCTACTAAGTAGCTGAGTAGTTATTTAGCGTACTGGTATATCTCATGTATACTAAAGCCACAAGGACACTCATCCACTCTGGCTGCAAAAAGGTCGCTTACTCAGGAAGGAAAATCGACTGTGCACCGTGTCCTTCGACATAATTGACAAACGTTTAATTACATTCACGCCAGGGAACTTTTGGAGCCACAAGAGGTGTTGCACTTTATCGAAGATTTCATTCAAACACATTGATTGAAGTTCAGAAGTGTGAATCGGGTCATTATCGTGATGGTACACAGGTTGTTCGCAGGGGTACACAGTTTGCAGCATGAGACCACAATGGATGTCCAGAATACTAACATAATTTCGCCACATAACTCGTCCATACAGGACAGCAGGTGGGCCCATATTACAGTGCGACATCGCGACTCACATTATCACTGAACTTCGTCTTGTTTCAAAGTAGGACGGAAATAGGGTGCCGTTTCCCAAAAGTAAACACAGCCATTGTTCATTAATAATGTGAACGACGATTCTTCTAATCAGAAGACGTTCTATCAATGTTGTTATGTCAAATTTACATACGCACGACACTACTTCTATCTGTTCAAAGCATGGTACGCTGTAATGAATTGTTTTGAAACAGCCGCCCTACCATGAATGTTTGCAACATGCAGTTTAGGCCGGATATTTTATGATGATTCAACTTTCTGTAAATGTTTCTTAATCTAACGTATCATCTGGGACGATGTCGTCAAATGCATTCAGCTTAACAGTCTACAGCTAGTTTAATCGCCGACGAGATCAAACATTCCAGCTGCACCGGATGGTAACAGATAAATGAAGTGAAAGTGACTGCCAACTAAGTAATTATTTCCTATATAGCCAGAGGGCGAAATCACAACCAAAATCAGTTTAGTGCCTCGCTTCGTGACACACCTGGTTGGTTGTGAATCGTCGCATTGTGTCCTTACAAATCTTTTAGTAAATGATAGGTTGGCCTAATGATCAATGAATGAGTAATTATTAAAGAAATACATGAGAAGTATTAAATAAGAACGGTAATGTATCGTTCGTTAGGACATAAATATACGCCACGAGCAGAATTAAGATTCACTTGCAACTTATTTACCTTAAAGACATAACTTATTTACAATAACCAGGGATGAAGTCGCACATGCCACAGGCGATCTAAAGAACAATAAGGCAACTGGAGAAGATGGTATAGCAGCCGAGCTGATAAAGTGGGGAGGCAACAAAGCAATAGAGAACATGACCAACACAATTCACCAGATCTGGAGAACAAAGAAGTTGCCAGAAGGATGGAAGAATGCAATTGTAGTACCAATACATAAGAAGGGGGACAAAAGAGATGCAAACAACTACAGAGGAATATCGCTACTAGAGGTCGGATACAAGGTGTGGGGCGGCGGGTGGAATAATAGAATAAATGTTTTGTATTTATGCTGTTTGCCGTTCTCAACACTGGCTCTCTAACTACAATATTGGCAACCAGAAAGTGATTAGCAAAACGTGAAGCCTGTAATAGTGCCCACATCATCTGAGAAATACATTTATAGCTACAGCTAATAGCTCTGAAGAATTAGGAGATTGTCTGGGATTCATAATCAAAAACCACTCTCTCTAAAATGTTCACTATATTCTGAAAGTCACAGACCAAAAAGAATCCACACAATCCAACTACCAGACAGTTCAGAGTCTAATGCGCTGATGCCACTATAACTGTTCAAATTAAATGTTTAAGTGAATGCTCGCCATAATTTGATGATAATGTTCATCAAACGCCACGCTAAATAATGGTAGAATGTCTGTCCTGCGGCGGCACGTGAAAATACGACATACGCAAACTGAAGATAGCTCATTAAAGTCATCCCAGAATTAACACTTCACTCGAAAACGATTTCATGGTTACGCGTATCCCGAGTAACTTATTACGGCATCCGAGGCTGTTTATAGCAATGATACCGACGCTACGCGACGCGACTCCCGGCACAGGTGGTGTGCTAATCAGCGTCTGGAGAGAACTGGGGCCTTTCTTTTCTCACGCAGCGTTCTTACGTATAAAGCCGCGGTGCGGACGGCTAAGGGAATGCCTGATCAAATCTGCTCTCCCGACTAGCCGCTGGGCTAGTAATGCACCACTTTAAGTTATCGAATAAATCATTGCTTCCTTTGCTGATGGCCGATGAAGCTTTCAATTTAATTGTGCAATCAGCACACAAGTAAGTAATCATAATAAAAGTCTGACGTGGCCAAGTCAAATATTTTGGGCGAGAGAATTAATTTAATTACACTACATGCAGTAGACGAGCTCTGAACTTGCTCTTTGGAGATACGCTATAGCTATAGTTTTATAGTTACTCTGTTGAAACTTCTCATATTTTTATGATTATAGCGGATCTCCCTTCTACTTAAATTTAAACATCCTAGCTTTATTTATTCGCCTACTTAATCTATCTTGCTTCCTTAATTTCTAAGACAAAAACCAGAAAATCATGAATTTCAACTAAAATTTTAATTTGTGAGATCCAGAATACTGTTTCTACTAAATTATTATGCAAAAGGAATCTAAATATAAATTTTTAAGTTCCTAGCTCTTTTCTGCTGGGCCAATGATTTTTACAGAAAAACATCCAAATTTCGAAAATGGTTAAAGTTATTGAACTGATATCCAACACATATTGATTTTGTATTACTCCTGACATGCTAGAAACGTTTCAGGTTATTTACTTCATTTTAAAGTATTGCGTAATATTTATGACGTCAGAGCTAGTTACAGCGGACTAGGCTGGCACACAATGAAGAGACTGATGTGAATTTTATAAGGCGTGAGTATGCTGCTTCCCTACAAAGGTGCTGTCAAAACAGGTAGAAACTACAATTGGCGACTACCAAGCGGGATTCAGGAAGGGAAGAGGTTGTATAGAGCAGATATTTATCCTGAAGCAACTGATAGAACATATGGCCTTAAAAAACAAAAAGACAGTAATAACCGTCGCGGACTTCACAAAGGCATATGACTCTATCGACAGACAGACTCTTCTTAGGATCCTGAAGAACAGTGCACTTGACGGAACTACACAAGAACTCATAAAAGAAATTCTGACAGACACAAAAGCAAGGGTGAAATTCAGAGGAGCACTGTCAGAAGAATTTGAGATTAAGACTGGTGTTAAACAGGGAGATGGATAATCACCATTGTTGTTCAATATAGCACTGGACAAAGTGATTAGGCAGAGCAATAAACGGGGAAATGGGAATACCAAAGACCCATGTGGGGGACAAAAGGGACAACAGGGCTCAAGCGGACTGCCTAGCCTTTGCAGATGACATAGCAATAGTAAGTGAGACGGAAGAAGACGCAAAGACACAACTCAACAACTTAAGTAAGGTAGCCGGAAAGGTGGGAGTGAGGATCGCCTATAACAAGACAAAGACATTAAATGCTCTGCAGACTGGGAAACACCGGAAGGCACTGTGCAAATGGTGGACAAATTTAAATACCTGGGGGAATTTATAACAGGAAGGAATAACAGAGAGGATAAAGAAGATGAGGTCAGCTTTCTGTATGACGAGAGAGATATACAGTAAAAAGAATATATCCACAGAGGCAAAGATAAGCCATTACAAGGCAACGGTGAAGAATGCAGTATCATATGCTGCTGAGACAATGACACTAGGAAGAAATGGAGCAGAACAACTAGAGAAAGAAGAGAGAAAAATACTGAGAAAAATACTAGGTCCCAAAAGAGGTGGAGAGAGGTGGATGCGAAGACCTAGGGAAGAATTGTACCGGAACATGAGAACAATATCCTGAGAAATCAGACTCAAAAGGGCAAGGTTTGCTGGACATGTAGTTAGGATGAGTATGGACAGAATGACGAAGACAGTGTGGGAAACAACAGGGAGGACAGGGGGAAAGATAGGAACCAAGTGGGTTGTTGAACTTCGGAAGGACTGGTTGGAATTGGGGATCAAGGTTGAAGGAAAGGAAAATTGGAGGAACAAATATACACCGACCAATATGCCGGAGATCAATGACAGAGAAGAATACAGGAAAAGATTAGAGTGTCACCAGTGGAGCCGACAGGAGAAACGGAAACTGAAGATCTCGGAAGAAGAGCGGGAGAGAAGAAGAGAAAGAATGAAGACGTTCTGGGAGAAGAGGAAAATGCAGCCCACGAACAGGCTACCTGTGGTTCTACAGAGGCCGTAACGCAACAAGAAGAAGAAGATGAAGAATGAAGGCGTTAGATAGGCGAATAATATACGCAGTGAAACTTGTAAGTTTGTGAAGCTGTCTGGCAGAGTGTGTACGGGCAACAATTAAAGAATATCAAACGTATTGTGGAGTGCATCAAAATGATAATTTGAACAAATTCCTAACAGTCAAACAGATCACTCATGACTACTTGCAATGACCCATCTTTTAAAATACAGTTCATAAATAACTGTCTATACTATCTGTCAGTGATTACACACTTCATAACAGAAAACTAATGCCCTGAAATGCTGAAGTTAAAACGAACAGTACACCAACCTATCAGTTAAAACACTTCTGCTCAACGGCAGCACACTACCCAACAAGCTGTCAACAGCAAAATATCGTATATACTGTCATCGCTCCTATCTCAACTCTGTCACTTGACCATCTACCTTCGCCAAAAGAATATCTACATGCCTCATCATCATTCACTTATACATACAGTTTAAAGTCTGAAACATTCCAAGCATATTACTGTATCTGTTTGTATAATCACACTTTAATATCATTTCATTCATATATCATCATAAAATCAACTTCTTATTACATTTTGATCATTGCATAAAACGGGGCGGCAGTCACTAGTTAAATGTGCTACTTTATTAACTCTTGCCAGTTCCGCACTACATTACTCAACTGTCTTCTCCACCAGTAGCATTTCGCAAATTTTTCACTACATATACATAGACAGTTAAAAATTTACTACAAAAAAATTCGTGAGGGACTAACCTTTCCGTGTAACTGTGGAGAACTCTTTGTTTTTACACCCAGTAACAATAATATATATTTATAAACAGTAAGCCTGTTTAAGGTATCATTGTCATAAAGGAAAAGAATGACACTTGGAACTCATTGAACAAAGAAAAATAATCGAAAAAATAATATGAAGGGTTAAATGCCAATATCAAAAAGAAATATTCCATATGACACAAACAAATAATGAGAAAACAAACACAAGGGATTGCTACAAAATATTTATCGACAACTGCAAAGATATGGCCGTAGAACTTTAATATCAAAGGATTTTTAAAAAAAATATGGCCCAAAGCAGTAGAAAAACATACAGAAGTTTTAGCAGGAACATTTAACAATTTGCTAAATTGCGAATAGCCCCCAGAACTACTCTGTAGAAACACCAGCAGAAAATATAAATCCACCAGCAAACCATTAAGTCTACAAAGCTTTGAAAGAGCTCAAAAATTACAAAGCAGGTGGAGAAGAACAAACATTTGCGAAAATTTGGAAATATGCAGCAGAAACTGGTAAAGATATCATTACATCAATGCATAGTGAAAATCTGGAACAGACAAGAACTACCACAACATTGGAGAACACCTTTAAACCAACAATTACACAAAAAGGAGACAAATCAAACACAGAAAACTACAGAGGAATTTCCCTTTCGGATATCACACACAAAGTCACACCAAGAATTCTATACAATCACTGCAAAGGTCAACTTCAACGAGGAGAATACCAAGTAGGACTTAGACTCTGGAGAAGCTTAACAGAACAGATCATCACTTTGAAACTGGTAATGGATTACTACAAAAGAAGACAAAAGCAACAAGTCGTAACCATCGTAGAGTTCAAAAATTTTGTGATTGTATCCACGGACCTTCAGTGATGAATATACTAATGAATTTCTGTCCCCATCCCAAATTAATAAAAATGATAAACTTAACTCTAAAAAACACCAAATCTAAAGTATAGTTCAGGGGAGAAATATTTGAGTCAATTACGATTGAAACAGGGTTAAGAAAGGGAGATGGTTTATCGCTATTACTTTTCAACTGTGCTCTGGAGTGCATGATGAAGGAATAGCACAAAGAAACTCCGAAAAACATAAGAATTTGAACCAAGAAAGGTAAAATAAACTTAAATTTCTTGGGATTCGCATATGACTTAGCGTTACTAGCTAATAACATTCAAGAAGCCAGAAATCAAATAACAAGCCTACAAAATGTAGCATAAAGTATAAGACTCCAGATATCATTGGAAAAGACTGAGATAATGGTAACAAATCCACTAGTAAACAACCACATAACAGTAACTACCAGAAAAGTAAAAGCAGTGAAACAATTTCAATACCTAGGAGTCATTTTAATATACAACTTGGACAAGAACCCCGCATTGCCAGTAAGAACTAACAAAACGATAAATGCTCAAAAATTAGCATCGTCTACATACAAAAAATGTCTGTCAATCAAAACTAATTAAAACGTCAGAAAATTGTAGTTCAACCAAAGATACCATACGGAAGTGAAGCTCTGCTCAGACTCAAAAAGAAAAATAAAATCGGCAAAATCCTAAAAGTAGAGATAACAGCTCGAACAAGCATAAATAAGAAATACCAAAATGATGGCCAATAGCGGATAGTTCCAAATGAAGAGGTGGACAGCTGACTGGGGCCTATTAGAGATACTATATGGTGAAAAAGGATGTCTTGTTTTGGTCACATCATGAGGAGAACAGAAGCTAACTATCGAGAAAAATTATGGATGAACATTGGAACATGAAGCAAAAAGTGGGATGGATTAAGCAAAACAGAGAGGATATGAAAGGGCTAGACTTAGTCCTGGATGATTATCAAAACAAAACAGAAAATTTAAAGAAGTTGAAAAACACAAAATAAGTTTTAAACCAAAAACAAACGACAAGCAATAAAAAGGGCATTTAAACATGAACGACAAAAAAGGTCAAAACGAATAAAAGGATACTGGTCAATTCGGAAAGTAAATCTACTGAAGATGATGAACAGAAAATTATTGACTGAAGTGGTCCAGTGAGTCTGTGAAAGCAGAAGAAGAAAAAGCAATGAATGATGTGTTTGTCTGCAGGTAAAATATGTTCATTTCGTAGGTGATTTCAAACGCTAAAAGATCATGTATGAAATGGTTTTGTATCTCTCTGTAGCTATTGTTACTACGTTATAAGCAAGTTCACATACAAATATTATTCAAATCGCAGACCCGATCTCGACAGCAATAGCCAGGCGGAATATAAGACGGCGACCACCCGAAAATGATCACTCTTCAAAACCATCGAAGATGACAACAAGTGAACTTGCGTAAAACTGCACCATTTAGACGACGCTACTCAGATGAATATCCGAAAACATGTCGAAATCATCATACTCTGAAAATGCCTAGAATCACACAGGAAAACAGCTGCTGGTGGAATTCATTCATCTCCGTATCAGAATGCCTCTTTCCTTGCGTTGAGCAGTATTGGCTGGTCAGAAATCATGAAACGTCCACAACTTTAGTACTGCATTGGTAAAGCATTAGTTTGTGAAGGAAACTGCCAATCCTAATGTTTACTGTTAAAATAGTTACCATACATACGTGCAAGCCAATGTTTAGCGTATTTATTTCTGCAAACAAATCTACAGGTTATGCCAGCTGAGAAATAAATACGTTATATACCATTACTTTGCCATTGTAGGCGAGGGAGAAATCGACTGTAGAAACATAGAACGACAGGCGCTGCAATAACTCGATCGAATCAGTTGACATTCACGTCAAGCAAGTGACTGTTGTCAGTTCGCTGACTCGGCGCAAGCTGTAAATAACATTTTTCTCACAAAGTATGTGGATACCCCTTTTTGCGTCATAGTAAAATACTCGTATTATAAATTTTTGGTAAAAAATATTAGATTATAACGGAACAGTAATAACAGATACGATTATTTTAATATATTTTTGTTTAATACTGCAACTATAATCTCCACTTTTTTGTTTCTGCCCTTCACAAAATTTCTTTTTATCGTCCCCCTCAGTGGGTAACTACCCTAGTTAAGGATCACTGATCATATGAGTAAGCAACTATCGCAGGACAGACTTCAGCGATGCTTTTCTGTAAATATTACTTCTTCAATGAGCTCGCCAGCGGCAGAATCTACACTGAGGTGACAAGTCATGGGATAGCGATATGCACATATACAGATGGAGATAGTATTGCGTACACAAGGGATAATAGGGCAGTGCATTGGCGGAGCCGTCATTTGTACTCAGCTGATGCATGTGAAAAGGTTTTCGACGTTATTATGGCCGCACGACGGGAGTTACCAGACTTTTAACGCCGAGTGGTAGTTGGAGCTAGACGCGTGGGACATTCCATTTCAGAAACTGTTAGGGAGTTCAATATTGCGAGAGCCACAGTGTAAAGAGCGCGCCGAAAATACCACATGTCAAGCATTAACTCTCACCACGGGCAACGACCGAGAGCAGCGTTGTTAACGTAGAAGTGTCAGAGCGGACAGACGAGCAACACTGCTTAAAACAACCGCATAAATCAATGTGGGACGTACGGCGAACGTATCCGTGCTGACAGGACGACGTCGCCTGTAACGCCTCTTTAACGCCTCTTCTTGGCTCGTGACCATATCCGTTGGACCATAGAGGACTGGAAAACCGTGGCCTGGTCGGCTGAGTCGCGATTTCAGTTGTCAAGAGATGATGGTAGGGTTCGAGTATGGTGCATACTCCACGAAGCCATGAACCCAGTTTCTCAACAAGGCACTGTGTGGGACTGGTGGTGGCTTCATAATGGTGTGGGATGAGTTTACTGGGCCCCACGGTCCAACTGAACCGATCATTGATTGTAAATGGTTATGTTCGGCTACCTGGAGACCGTTTACAGCCATTTGTAGACTTCAGGTTCCCAAACAACGATGGAGTTTTTATGGATGACAATGCACCATGTCGCCAGGCCACATTTACTCGCAATTGATCTGAAGAACATTTTGGACAATTCGAGGAAATGATTTGGTCACCCAGGTCGCCTGACATGAATTCCATCCAACTTTTACGGGATATAATGGACAGGTAATTTTGTGCACAAACTCCTGCACCGACAACACTTTCGCAATTATGGACAGCTCTAGTGGCAGTATGGCTCATTATTTCTGCGCGGGATTTCCAACGACTTGTTGAGTTCACGCCACTTCCAGCTGCTGCACTACGCCTGACAAATGGAGATCCAACATCGATATTAATAGGTATCCCATGACTGTTGTCACCTCAGCGTGCATTGTCGACCATACAAAGTGCAACAGCAGTAAATGAAATTTTACTTGTTGTGTGTATACAGTACAGTAGGGAGAACACATGATTAAATTTGGAGCTGGTTTGAGAGAACACAAGGGGTGCGAGATTTAGAACGCAGACCTGTCACCTCTGGTAGCAACTGTAGGTCTAATGTGGAAGGGCTTCGAATCGAACTGAGCACAGACATTGGCACGTCATTCCATGCTGCTTCAGGGCTGTTCCAGCGTTGATCAATCAACGTGACTGTTGAATGGTGACGTGGCACCGTTTCGGTAACTCCTGAACACACGTTTTCAGTGGATGAGATATATGGGGAACCTGTTGATCACGTCAATTCTCAAAAACCCTTATTATCGATATGGACCGCATTATAATGGACTACATGTGGTATTGCGTTTTCTAGTTGGAAGACCTCTAAGACTTGGTGCAGCAAATGGCCTTGACACGCCAGTAATGTTTCGGCTGGTTTCCAAATATCCGGACATGCGAAACAAAGATAATCATGTTCTGTACCCAATGATACCAAATACCATTATGACAGGTGCTAGGCCACATTTGGCGATGAACACTGATATCTGGCAAAGGTCGTTATTCACGGTAGGTCTACACACGAATGCGTCAGTCGTGAAGTGGAGTATGCAGCATGGTGGACGATGTTTAGCAGCACAAACTGCAAAACACACCATTTTTGTTCTCCTTCGACATATGAGGGGCAGTGCGTTTGATGTGTTACTGTATTGTGCGTAAATTGTCATCCCGAACCTAAATATTCGTAAAATAATGTAACGTGGGAGTGTCTATGTTTCAGCAAGAGTTGCCTTGTTTGCCGACAGCATTTGGTCTGGGAAATGCGGATAACTGCCCCTGACAAACGGAGAAACTTGACGATTCTGACACACACACACACACACACACACACACACATCAATGTCGTAGCAGTTTGTCTTGAACCAGTAGAAATGTTTCGAAACGACAAGGGAGGTCCTGGTACTACATGTACGCCATCTTTCTGCATTATGAATCACTTATTGTCGCTACACAGTCCTATACAGTCTACTAGTTTGGTTGCATCGGCCTATTCCTTTTGGATGTTAAAAGTTTCGCGAACGTTAGCGCACTTTCCGCATAAGACTCTTGTTTAAATCTCAAAGACGACGCAGATGATATTAATTGTGGGTGAAAGTTTAGGCGATTCCTCTGAAATCGACTTACAGAGCTCCGCAGCTCGCTAAGACGCAATATTTGTATAATAGCAGTCGAGAACGAATCGATATCTATCGATAATAGTTAAAGATTCTGTACAGCCTTCAATTATGCAGAAGAGACAGTGCAAGCGCCACCTTAGTATTCGCTTGAAAGGGCTGCGCTAGATTTGTCCTCTGATTCGCATCGCGTTCTTTGTTAGAAACGATTGTATTACAGATAATGACTGAGCAGCGTTTCTGCCCTTTTGTACACTTCTATACGTTTAAAATTATTCTTACCATCAGAAAGACATTATCAGAGAAAACGGATAATGCATGAACAGTCTTCACAGTGCAGAGGGTTTCGTGAGGTCTGAGCTCTGTAACGCGCCGTGTATTTTCCGTCTCAGTAAAGTTGTTTCAGTGACCTTAAGGCACTGATTTTGCTGATATGTGTATCCTTCAGTTCTGATGTCCCTCTTTGAAGTTTTTAAAAGAGTTTTCATGAAATATTCGTACTCAACAGCCGATTGCGTTAGTATCCGATTCGTAATTCGATGAAGCGAGTCAGATGAAAGTCATGCGCGCTGATTGTTACAACCATCTACTAAAGTTCACTTGTGTTAACGTGCCACAGCAATGCCTCTGCGACGTAGTTACCGTCGTCGCTGGCGGCGCAGTGTACCTGTGTATCGCAGTTTGAAGGCTATTGATATTGACTTGGCTGGACAATTTAATAAACAGCAATTGATTGGAGGCCCGAATGTTTTCGTGGTTTGCACCTGAACTTTACCTGTGATGTACAGGCCGTCTTTGGTGGTTCTACATGGACGTGCCACATGAACAGAGAGTTTATTCATCATCATCATCTTGTGAGTAATATACAGCTGGCGCCGCTTCTCAATTCCCGTATTTCCACTTCTTCCGATCATGCCAGCCTCCCTCATGTGATCCTTTGGCATCCATCGCGTCTCGAACCTCTCGACTCCAGCTCCTCCTAGGTCGTCCAGGCTTTATTCTTACCGCTGGGGTCCACTGCCCCACTTTCTGTGGCCATCGGCTATAGTCCATACTTTCCAGATGTTAATACCATTTTAGTCGTCTCATTTCTGTGGTGTCTGCTATTGATTTATTGACACCCATAACCTCTCTTATGTTGGTATTCGGCGCACGGTCTAGGGGAGATGACAAAACTTCGTCTCTAGCGCAAGCAACTTGTTTCTCTGGCGCTTGTTTATTACCCACGTTTCTGTTCAATACGTAGCGACGTTTTCAACAATTGTTCGATGTATCACTGTTTGGTCCTTTTTGTTACTCGAAACGAATGAATTCAGTTGTCGCGCGGACCTCTTGCCCTGCTCAATTTCATTATTTCTGTCATCTTCACTTTTACCGTTTGATGGCATCGTAACCCCCAGACACTTAAAATACTTACATCCTCTAATCTTACTGACTTCAAGCTCCAAATCCTCTACGGTACAGTCGCCAAACTTCACATACCTGTTTTTTTTCATGCTTATTGCGAATCCCCATCTCTCATACTCCTCTTTTAGCTTCCGAAGCTTGTACTCAGCTTCATCCTGGTCTTCTACTTCGATGACTTGATCATTAGCGAAGGGAGGTATGTACAGGATTTCATCAGCCACAGGGACTTCCATGCCTCCGAATTTTTTCCTCCAGTACTTCTTCCACATAGATTTTAAATAGCATCGGTGCTATGGAACACCCTTGGTGTAACCCTTTTGTAACAGAAAGCTCTGGTAGCACTGAATTTCCTACTCTGATGGCGATCACACAGTTCGTATAGAACTGTGACTGCTTTGGTGCAAAAAGTTGACACGCCACTGTATTTCATACTTGACCACAGATTATTTTATGATAGTGTTGTAGGCCTTCTGCAAATCCACGAGGACTAAATGCATCCCTATACGTCAGACAATTCTCTTCTCTATTAGACTCCGTAGTGTGAAGTCCCCTCAATACGGAAGCGCCCTGGACTTTTCTGTTATTCAGACATTATAGCCGCCACCTTTAACCTTTCTTTTAAGATTTTCCCACTTACGCTCCGGTAATTTTCACAGTTCTGCCTATTCGCCGGCCGCTGTGGCCAAGTGGTTCTAGGCGCTTCTGTCCGGAACCGCGCTACTGCTACGGTCGCAGGTTCGAATCCTGCCTCGGGCTTGAAAGTGTGTGAAGTCCTTAGGTTAGTTAGGTTTAAGTAGTTCTAAGTCTAGGGGACTGATGACGTATTGCTTAGAGCCGTAGTGGTAAGAGCCATTTGAACCATCTGCCTATTCTCATTCTTATACATTGAAGTAATAATATAGACTTTTTTTCACATTTGTTGGGTACCGTGCAAGTCTCTTAATTGGACGCCATTTAGCGACTTGTGTGTTCTTAAAACCAGGTGACAATGTGAAATTTAAATTAGGAAATGAGACACTAGAAGTACTGAAGACCTTCAGACCAAAGAACAACAATAGTGAATGAGAAACTTACCCCGTCTGCATACACGACATTACTTCGAAAGATATTTCGTCTTGTATCATTTACGCTTGATCATTAGATCTATAAAGGAATGTTTAGCTTAATTAGTTAAGCAATATCTTTCTCCTCGAAACAAAGTGTGGACAGTTCGCATTACAACAGCGTAGTGGACACTACAGGACACTCTACAGGACAGTGTCATGGATTATGGCCGATAATCTTGATTCACTTTGTTCCTATACTTTCGAGAAGAGCATAAATTGACATTTGAGGGAGGTCGTTTCTCATATTTTTATACGCCTACCGTGCTGATTCATTTCAGTCTATATTCTGGTGGACTGTAAATGTAATACAGCGGGTGGTTGTAATTAAAGTGCAGCTACTCACGGAGGTCCAATGTGGGCTATGATTACCGTTTGCTAATGCTTTAATACAGAACTGATTTGCGCTAGAAAACATTTAGTTCCAATTTTGGCCACCAGGTGAAAGGCATAATATTGATGTTATTACAAACCGCGGCTTAAGAAATCTGTTCAATATTAGCATCGGAGACATCGACGAGATACTATGTCCGTGAAAGGACGTGATCAACGGTTACTCACAGCAGTTCCAATGGAATCTGAGGAACGTGTTTCTGTATAGTGCCCTTCAGATCAGATAAAGACCGAATATGTCCCTGGTAAAAGTCATCTTTTTGATATCTGCAGAACCAAAGTCACAGGAATTCCGATCAGGTGAGTTAATAGGCCATGCATCTGGAAAACCTCTGTGGAGATAATGCATTCATGGAAGATTGCATTAAGCAGAACTTTCACTGGGTGAGCGATTGGATGTGTAGCCTCAGCTTGCATGAAATAGTGGTTTCCACATACTTGCGCTCTTCCAAAGCAGGAATCACATGATATACAAAGAGATCTCGAGACATGAGTAGGTCACAGTGTACCTAACAGTCCCCCTGGATCATTTATAGCGAGTGCAATTTCTCTTCGTACAAAACACACGATTTAACAGTTCTCCAAATTCGGCAGTTCTGTGTATTCACTGCACCCTGTAGCGGAGTCCTAACGACATCTCGTGGAATAAAATTTTATGCGCCTAGACAAGATTCTGTACATGTTTACTTGCGCAAACTCGTGCAGTCACTCGTTCTGCCCCGAATCTCCACTATTCCCATGTAATCCAATGTGTCATTACACCTAAGACCTAATTTGCCAGCCTCCTCAGACACGGAGAACAGCGAGATAGCCGGCAGTGTGGTACACCGTGGCCCCCGGCGCAGCCTCTGCCGTGTCGCTGGCCGGTGTTTCTTCCAGCGCGCGCTGTCCTCCGTAATCCGGCGGGGTGCTTTGTCCGCGCCGTCGTCAGTGGCCGGTGCCGGAGATTTACGGGCGAGCCAGCTAATGCGTCCCAGGCCGCTAACGCATGGCCAGGGCGGGACCTTCCGAGGTGCAAAGTGGCCGGCTCCTTCCCGCCGCTGCGGCTCCTCCCCGGGGGAAACAGAGCCCGCTGCTCTGCGTCTGCTTGCGGGAGATTTTTCTCAGTTCCTACGAAATGAAAGCACCTCCTTACATTAGGTGTACGTGCGTAAAGAAATAATCAACTCTAAGGTTAGTGTGACGCTGTCCTGTGGAAAGTGATATGTCACGAAACACGGTAACTGCGCATTCTCAGAAAAGGCCATATGTTTAAGTAAGCAACACAGATCAAATATCCCCATAGTATTCAGTGAGGAGTTATGGAACTTTACGTTTGGGTTACTGTATGGTATACATTAATTTCCATATCTTGAGGGATCTTCCAGGTCCACAAAAACATACTGTGCTGAGTGAACCGTACTGCGTACATTTATTTATTTATTTCCTGCAAATTTAAAACCCTCTTACCTGATATTTTAAAGCAGGTAGTACATGTCACAGTTTGCGTTTGAGAATGAAACATATCGATCCCAGCCGCAGTATGGTACGCTTCTTAACTGCACACAGGTCTTGTCCCACGCACTTAAACCACATGAGGCTGAGACAGACACCTGTGTACATATGCGGGGAAGAAGGCCCCCAGAACACACTGTCCTCTTCAGCCGGCATTACGCGACCAATAGACATATACTACACTTAAACTACACAGAAAAACATAAATACATCTATACACAGCAATAAAAGACCAAGAAAAGTGGACACAATTAAATGCACTAACAAACAGTATTTCAAAAACAACACATGGTGAGTACCTGCAGACACGACAAAACAGACATGCCTATAGGCTATATCCAGCGTAACAACATTCTCCAGAGAGTGGACAGCGACAGTGACAGTGACAACAGTGACACTGAAGAGGATGAGGGTGAGGAAGATGAGATGTAACAGTAAATAAGACACCTAGAATTGTGAATCAGACATAACAAACCATAATGCACCGATAAATTGTACAAATCACGAAATAATAAATAATGTTAGTGAATACTAGAGTGAATGTAGAGTAAGATGCTGGCAATGTAACTAAGAAAGCGCCGAATGTTATACATGGATTAATATCTAATGATAATGCAAAGGATTACTAATACGATTTCTCTACTACTAACAATTAACTATTTTGTGATGACAAACTGCCTATTGGCTTCTGTCTCGGGTTCTTCGGCCGACGTTCATCTAATGATTTTTCTGACGTTTCGCCAGCACGAGTGGCTGGCATTGTCAAAGCTTCACCCTCCATTGCCGGAGGTGAAGTGGAGGCGAGCTCGCGGCCGCAGGCTATATGTACCTGGCGCTCCAACGTCCGAGGGCTTCTCCGCGGTCATTTCCGGTGCGTTTCTCCTCTTGCTACCTGCGACGGTCGTTCGCTGCAGTACGGGAAGCCAGGATCCGTTTACCTTAAGGCTTTCCTCTTTCTTGTTGAAACTGTTCACGTGTTTTTGGATTTCTACAGCTTCTCTGAACAAGCGCGTGTGATAGTGCTTCTCTTCAGACAGAACTTCCGTGTCGACGAATTTTATTACGTGGTCGATCTCATTCAGTGCGTGCTCTGCCACGGCCGACTTCTCCACCTGCCCCAACCTGCAATGTCGCTTATGCTCTTTGATCCTGGTGTTAATGGATCGTCCAGTCATTCCGACATAAACTTTTCCGCATGTGCAAGGTATACGGTATATTCCCGACATTGCAAGTGGGTCTCTTTTCTCCTTCGCCGATCGAAGACACTCTTTGATCTTCCTTGTCGGTTTGAAAATCGTCTTTACGCCGTGTTTGCGCAATATACGGCCGATTCTGTCCGTCACTCTGGGAATGTATGGCAGAAAGGCCGTACCCGACATTTCTTTTTCTGGTTCCTTACTTCGCCGAGTGTTTGGCTCTGTTACACTTCTTATGTAATTTGTGGAGTACCCATTGCTCCTCAGAACAGTTTCCAGGTGTTGCATTTCTCGTTTGAGGTGTTGACGCTCACATATTCGTCCTGCTCTCGTTACGAGCGTACTAATCATGCCTCTTTTCTGGCTCTGGTGGTGGTTTGACAGTTTGTGCAGGTATCGGTCCGTGTGTGTCGGTTTTCGATACATGCTGTGTCCCAGGTTTTCGCCGTCCCTTGTGACCAGCACATCTAGAAATGGCAGTTTCTTGTCCTTTTCTACTTCCATGGTAAATGTCATGTTGGCATGGAGGCTGTTCAAGTGTCTCAGGAATTCACCGAGCTGTTCTTCACCATGGCTCCACACCACGAAAGTATCATCGACGTACCTGTACCACACCTTAGGTTTGCAAGTCGCCGAGTCCAGTGCCTGTGCTTCGAATTGTTCCATGAAGAAGTTGGCCACCACTGGACTGAGAGGACTACCCATGGCGACGTCTTCCAGCTCTTCGTAGAAATCGCCATTCCATGTGAAATAGCTCGTGGTGAGACATGCATGGAAGAGCTTTTTGATGTCTTGTGGGAACATGGAACCGATGTGCTCCAGAGCGTCGCTGAGTGGCACTTTCGTAAATAACGAAAGAACATCAAAACTGACCAGGATGTCGTTTGGCGCAAGTTTCAGTTTCTTCAGCTTCTCAATGAAATGTCCTGAGTCCTTAATGTATGTGTCGATCTTTCCCACGTGTGGCTGGAGCAGAGAGGCCAAGTGTTTCGCCAGTTTATACGTTGGTGAGCCAGGAGCGCTAACGATCGGCCTCAGTGGAACGTTGTTCTTATGGATCTCGTGCTGGCGAAACGTCAGAAAAATCATTAGATGAACGTCGGCCGAAGAACCCGAGACAGAAGCCAATAGGCAGTTTGTCAACAAGTGGCCACGAAAGCCTTAACAATTTTGTATTTTGTAATGACTGACAATCAACAGGTCGAAGAACTATTCCCAGGTATTCACCACCAGCCACTAACAAATCAGTCGTCTATCATACGAACTTTTTACATTCTTCTTAAAACAACAAAATTTTGTTTATATTTCAACCTGAAAATACTTTTATTTTAAAAAAAGTATTAGTCCATGTTAAATATTTTAAATGTGGTGAGACAACAGAAAGACCCATGATATGTGTAGAAGACACTATTGGTCGAGACCACTCAGTGTGCTCGTTACCGTCTGTATCAATTCCGTTGCGTGTTGTGTACAACTGGAATACAGGTTCAGGTTGCAAAGAAGAAGAATGACGCAGAATTTTAGAAATATTACGCCTGGACTCATCATTGGCTGATCAGAGGTCAACCAGCACAAGGTAGGTTGAAACTAGATTGTCACCCATAGCGCCAGTTCACGTCTGTGAGGGAGAGTCTAGGACGGAGGAAACGTGCAAAACCAATTGGCGAAATTGAGCGCCTAAGGTACTGAAGAATATTCAAGTAGCGCAGAACCATTTCAATCACACGCCTCGCGGCTTAATATGCAGTATCAGCTTCGAGAGTGCAATTGATACGCCCGACAACCCGCCTCATGCATGCGTCTCACACATCGCGGGGTTCAGCGAATACAGTGTCTAATGCGTCTTGAACAGACCCCGTTCTGTTTGATTATGAGCTATGATTTAGCTTAGAGAACAAATTCTCCCAGTTAACCTAAAATTGTTTCGTAGGGGACCGCACCAGGCGGTGGCACCACACGACGTTTATTTACTTATTTATTTTTATCAATTATTTATTTTTATCACTTATTTATTCATTCGATTACTTTCCATTACTCTTCTTTTACTTTCATTAATGCTCATTATATATCTTCTGTACAGGACCTTATCCATTACGTTCAGCTGATTTTTTTCCTCTCTGAGTGAAATAGAATGTCATCGGCAAAACTTAAAGAGTTATTTCTGTTCCCTGAACTATAGTTTCCTTTCGAAAGTACTCCTTGGCTTCCTTTATTACTTGCTGAAAGCGCAAGTTGAATAACATTGTCCCAAGCCTACCACCGCCCTTCGCGTCCTTCCATCTTACCTCTTCGGTCTGTTTACTGTACAAGTTATACGTAACTTCTTGCTCCTTGTATTTCAGCCCTGCAAGTTTATGCCACTCAGGTAGACTGAATTTGGTCTGAAAATTAACTATGATGAAACAAGGATCATGATGAATGAATAGACACCGGAGGGAAACATATTTCTTGGAAGTAAGTAGCTGCAAAGGATCACAGAATATGTCTATCTGAATTAGCTTGTAAATATGAGAAAAGACATATTTCGACATATTAAATTAGCCTGACTAGATTATGAGAGATACCCTTTGGTTCCGAAGTCTGGGATGTCACCTGAGCTGAAGAAAACAGTTTTTGACCAATTTATATTGCCAGTAATAACTTGTGGCTGTGAGACACGGACACTGTATGAGTTCACTGACACAAGTGTAGATGCAAAGATCAATGGTGGATTACACAAGGAAAGACTGAAAGAAAGCAGTTGATATGAGCCATACAACAAACGTCAGTGACATTAAGGAAAGAGTGAATACCTTGAAATGGCAGGGGACCGGTGATGTCGCTCGAAGGAAAGATGTCAAACGGTCAAGGCAATTACTAGGGTGAAGCCCAATTTACCGATAAAGAGCATCGTAAACTGCTGATGCGACGATACTCACATTCTCTGCACCTGTCTTCTCTGAAACAGGAATTACTACATTACTTTTGAAGTCTAAGAATACTTGGTTTATCTCATATATCTTGCACACCAGATTAAATAGTTTTGTCACTGCTGTCTCCTCCAAAGGAATAGGATGTACGACGTGCACTCGACACGTAAGAAATTAGATCTCAATTGATCAAGAACGAAGAACGAAATAGTCTGTGGTCATGGAGGAACTTATATATGGAGAAATTCCATGTGGTAAATTTTGCAGTAATATCCAATTAGATCCTTAGAAGCACCAGACTGCAACTAGCTCTTAATGTAGAGAAATGATAATCTGTGCAGCTAACGAAGTGTAAAAATATTTTTCATTACTTCTAAATCTACATCAGTACTGTGCAATTCACAATTTAAGTGTTTTGCAGAGGGTTCATCGAACAACCTTCAAACTACTTGCCTATCTATCGTTCCACTCTCGAACGGCGCACAACTTCTGTCTTCTCTTATTTTATTATGATGATCATTTCCTCTTATGTATGTGGGCGCCTATAAAATATTCTCGCAAACGGAAGAGAACGCTAGTGATTGAAATCTCACGAGAATGTCATGCCGCAACTAAAATCGCCTTTGTTTTAGCGACTGCCACGGCAATTCGAGTATCATGTCCGTGGCACTGTCTCTCCTGTTTCATGACAGTACAAAATGAGTTGCCCTTCTTTGAACTTTTCGATGTCCTCCTTCAGCCCCATCTGGTACAAATCCCACACCGGATAGCAGTACTCTAGAAGAAGGCGGATAAACGTAGTTGTCACCAGGCTCTTTAATGCATCTGTTGCAGTTTCACTGAGTTCTGCCAATAAATCGCAGTCTTTGGTTTGCTTTCCCCACAACATGCTGTAGTCCCAATTTAAATTATTCGTAATTGTAATCCCCAAGCATTTAATTGAATTTATAGCCTTTGCAGTTGTTTAATTTATCGTGTAACCCAAATTTAGCAGGTTTTTTTTATTTTAGCACTCATGTTGGTGACATCACACTTTTCACTATTTAAAGTCACTTTCCGCGCCATACAGGTATCTTGTCTAAATCGTTTTGCAATTGGTTTTGATCATCTGATGATTTTACAAGGCTGTAAATGACTGCATCATCTTCAAACAAACTAAGAGGGCTATTTAGGTTGTCTTTTACGTTGTTTATGCAAATCAGGAACAGCAGAGGGCCTATAACACTTCCTTGGGGAACGCTAGATATTATTTCTGTTTTACTCTATGGCTTTCCGTCAGTTACTACTAACTATGACTTTTCTGACAGGAACTCACAAATCCAGTCGCGCAACTGAGGCGATACTCCACAGGAGCACAATTATATTAGAAATCGCCTTCTGCAAATCTAAAAATATGGAATCATTTTGAAATCCCCTGTTCATAGAGCTCATGAGAATAATGAGCTGGTTGCGTTTCACAAGAACGATATTTTCTGAATCCGTGCTATCTGTCAATTAATCGTTTTCTTCGAGGTAATTCATAATGTTCGAACCGAGTACATGTTCCAAAATCTTACTGCAAAATCTTACTTCAAATAAACGTAAGCGATATGGATGTATAATTCAGCGGATTACTCCTGTTTCCTGTCTTGGGTATTGGTGTAACTTGAGTAACTTTCCACTCTTTGGGTGCAGATATTTCGACGGGCGAGAGGTCGTATACGATTGCTAAGTATGGAGCTATTGTATAAGCATACTTTGAAAAGAACCTGATTGGTATATGATCTGGACCGGAGGCCTTGTCTTTATTAAGTGGTATTACCTGTTTCGGTACACCGAGGATCTCTACTTCTAAGTTACTCAACTGGCATTGTTCTAGACTCGAATTCTGGGATATTTACTTCGTCTTCCTTAGCGAATGAGTTTTGGAAAACAGTGTTTAGTATTTAGGAGACTAGGGTCAGCCGTATCATACAGATGTTTGGAAGTAACAATGATCTGTAAGGAAATGAGATGCCGTACGACCACATACGCTGTTTGTTAATAAAAGAAATGTTAGGCTACGATTCATTGGGAACTACAGCTTTTCTACAAAAATGGCTCGACACAAAACACTTGTAGGGCACACACATGGGTGTTGCTGAAATGCTCGATACCCATGTTGAAAAAATATGGATTTCTAATACAATTTTTTTACCGAAGGATGAAACAATTGTCAATGCACCATTAGTGCTACCTACAACTCCTTCTCAGAAAAGAAAATCCGTGACAGTGATCAAAGGCTTGCTTCACGAGTGGCAGAAAACAACAGTGGTGGTGTTTAATCCTGAATGACAGACACTCGGCGAAAGACGCGGTACTACTTGCGAGAACCTGCTTCGAAAACTTCAGACACCATCTCTCAAGGGCAGAGACTACCAGTGTTCTTCGGTGTCTGCGTACCTACCCGTAGAGATCGTGCTCTCTACCAAGCACTTCATATTGATTCACTGAGAATAGATGTTGATGTGGGACACTCAGTATTTGCCGAAAGCGGTTTAGTACAACCACGGAAAATCTTCGTAGAGATAGCTAGACAGGGAACTGAAACTTAGTCCTCACGAATCGAATGTCATAGTCATTGCAGCACATTGCCTAACTTCTGGTTTAGGAGACGGGAATTGCTATCTGGAAGCTCTTAAGAATAAACATCCACTTCTAACAGTCATTACTCGCATCACGTGAATACTACTCGGCTCTTTGCAGTCTAATATTTCGTCTTCAGGGAAAAAGAAATCACTCTCCAGCGTACTTTTACACTAGATCAGTGGTTCCTAACCCTTTCTACCCCTTAACGCAAATCAGATACTAGCTAGTTATCCTCTCCTTCCACTTCAATCACCCTCAACATTATCAACTTCCGCGCGTACTCTGACTTTAGAATGAAAAAGAATTTTCTATTAACACTTTAATTTTTAAAATGACGAAAGATAAATCACATTTAGTTTTCGTGATTGTTTTATTAACCACGAAATAACAGAAGGATGAAATAATTATCAATGTAACATTAGTGCTACCTAAAGCTCCTTCTCAGAAAAGAAAGCTGACGATCCACATTGAGGGTAGACACCTGTTACAAAACATGCATCTTCTGCACCAGTCCTCCTCCTAGCGACATTTGCTTCACCCACATCTTGGCCACATCTAGAATCAACTAATTTACACTTTGGCTTATTGTTTGTAAATCACTTGACTGCTAGACACCTAATTTTTGAACTGGCAGAAATTGGAAGACTTTAAGCTGCTAACGTTTTGTGTCTGACCACTGCCGATAACAAAATATCAATAATAATAATAATAATAGTACAGTTTAGGCCCTATATCAGTGTAACAGCCATCACATAATTAATGTTGTGTTGCGCTGTTCGTTTAGTGTTGTGAAGTGAATAGTGAAGCAATTTATGGTCTTTTGCTGGAACTGTCTTCAACTTGCAGAAGGCATTTTCATAAGATATTTGAGGATTCTGATGCATACGTCTCAATTTCACCGTCGTAGATGCATGCTATAGTACGAAGTATGTGTACAGTGGGTGGAATACGTTAGGAAGATGCTTTTTATTCATATGTTCCACCAGCTGTTGCCTCCACCACATGTGTAGAGCGTTAATGCAAATATTTAAAAAAATGTAGTTATAGGTCATGTATTTAATCGTTATTATACATTATCTTACAAAACAGTGATAATAGTAATGCTCTTTTGAAAATAATTAGGTTTCGTAAACGAAACATAATTGAACCCTTGTGTTTTTACCCCTCATAAAATTACATTTTACCCCTCGGAAGCGGGGGGGGGGGGGGGGGGGATGTTGGGAATCACTGCAGCAGCCTTATCAGGAACGTACTATGGCCTCCTAAATTTTTCTCTGGTTCGCACCCGTGCAGTCAGTTGCTGAAAAATTTTGTTACTGCGAAATTTAATTTTAACCCCAATGCGTTGCTCTGCGCAACACTGCCGTGGCTGTCTCGGCTAATTAGTGATCGCGTTGTGGAACTACGAACTAGTAACGAATTACGTTACTCCGTTCCAATACATCCATGAATAATGCTAGCCTCATTTCCCAATAGACAACAATATTTAGAAAATTTAGCGATAGGCCTAGTTCTGCAAAAAAGAAGTAGATAATTAAGTTTTAACGTCAAAAAGAAAATCTATATAAAATATCAATTCAGATTAAAATTAATTAAGTTTTAACGTCAAAAAGAAAATCTATATAAAATATCAGTTCATATTAAAATTTTAAAAAAACTATACCGTCGGTTATTTTCTAGCAACCATTCACAAAGAGCCATCTGATTCCTGGTAGTTTGTATTATCACAAATTCCGCCCACAACAAACGTATTGGTTCAATAACGGGGGTTTCACACAATGTCATGTTATCCAAACAACCTGAAAGCACGTATTATGTGCGGTCAGCGCTCTCTGTTTGAATGTTGCTAATTAGTTTCGTCTAGTGATCGCTAGACGGCATATGTGTGTGTGTACTCTGTCAAGCATATTGCTATTATGCAAGTTCGCGCCCTTATACAAACGTGCAAATTCCTGAAAGCAACAGTTTAACGAATAGTGAGACTGACGCGTTACAAGCGTCCATTTTATAACAATGAGTTCAATAGGATATCCCCATTACTCGCAACACTTTTCCTTGTTTCAGATTTTGCTTTGTCTCAATCCCTTTGTCTCAATCCACGTAGTTTCGGTTTTCTTAAGTGTTTACTTCAGAAATTTTACATTTCCCTTCTGACACCAGACCGTAACATTTTCAGGGTCAGCACTGTCTTTACTGTCCGCTAAAGAACGGAAAGTACTATAGTGGTGAGATTTTGGGGCAAGCGTTTTAGTGTTCTTAAAGAACTTACTTCAGGGTACATTAAACCCCTGTGAAGTCACTTGAGGAGGTACTTGATGAGAAGTAGCGGCACCGATCACCAAACACGAAAATTCCTGTGTGACGGTCTGCCTAATATACATTACGACCCTCTTCAACTGTCGGAGGTATCTGTCAGTCAACTGACGTGGTCGGTCTGTAAGCTGTTGTGCTGTGCGTGTCCCTTCACGTTTCCACTTCACTATCACATCGGGAACAGTGGACCTATGGATGTGTAGGAGTGTGGAAATCTCGCTTACAGACGTATGACACAAGTTCAAAAATGGCTCTAAGCACTATGGAACTTAACGTCTGAGGTCATCAGTCCCCTACACTTAGAACTACTTAAACCTAACTAACCTAAGGACATCACTGACATCCATGCCCCGATTCAAACCTGCGACCGTAGCAGCAGCTAGGTTCCGGACTGAAGCGCCTAGAACCACTCGGCCACAGCGGCTGGCGATGTGTGATCACAGGCCCCTCCGTAGCTGCATCCGGCCATACTTACGGACTAAGAATGGCAACGTGGCTGGTCGGTACAGTTGGGCCTTCAACGCCTGTTCGAACGGTGTTTGTTTGTGTTTTACGGCAGGGAGAATAGTGTTGGGCACCATTAA
Organism: Schistocerca cancellata; assembly: GCF_023864275.1. Taxonomy (NCBI): domain Eukaryota; kingdom Metazoa; phylum Arthropoda; class Insecta; order Orthoptera; family Acrididae; genus Schistocerca; species Schistocerca cancellata. The sequence goes on along the minus strand of NC_064626.1, from coordinate 723,099,219 downwards.
CTATTGTCGCTGACGAAGTTTGCTTGGAACTGGATAATTCTACACCTACATCTATACTCCGCGAGCCACCTTACGGTGTGTGGCGGAGGGTACTTATTGTACCACTATCTGATCCCCCCTTCCCTGTTCCATTCACGAATTGTGCGTGGGAAGAACGACTGCTTGTAAGTCTCCGTATTTGCTCTAATTTCTCGGATCTTTTCGTTGTGATCATTACGCGAGATATATGTGGGCGGTAGTAATATGTTGCCCATCTCTTCCCGGAATGTGCTCTCTCGTAATTTCGATAATAAACCTCTCCGTATTGCGTAACGCCTTTCTTGAAGTGTCCGCCACTGGAGCTTGTTCAGCATCTCCGTAACGCTCTCGCGCTGACTAAATGTCCCCATGACGAATCGCGCTGCTTTTCGCTGGATCATGTCTATCTCTTCTATTAATCCAACCTGGTAAGGGTCCCATACTGATGAGCAATACTCAAGAATCGGACGAACAAGCGTTTTGTAAGCTACTTCTTTCGTCGATGAGTCACATTTTCTTAGAATTCTTCCTATGAATCTCAACCTGGCGCCTGCTTTTCCCACTATTTGTTTTATGTGATCATTCCACTTCAGATCGCTCCGGATAGTAACTCCTAAGTATTTTACGGTCGTTACCGCTTCCAATGATTTACCACCTATGGCATAATCGTACTGGAATGGATTTCTGCCCCTATGTATGCGCATTATATTACATTTATCTACGTTTAGGGAAAGCTGCCAGCTGTCGCACCATGCATTAATCCTCTGCAGGTCTTCCTGGAGTACGTACGAGTCTTCTGATGTTGCTACTTTCTTGTAGACAACCGTGTCATCTGCAAATAGCCTCACGGAGCTACCGATGTTGTCAACTAAGTCATTTATGTATATTGTAAACAATAAAGGTCCTATCACGCTTCCTTGCGGTACTCCCGAAATTACCTCTACATCTGCAGATTTTGAACCGTTAAGAATGACATGTTGTGTTCTTTCTTCTAGGAAATCCTGAATCCAATCACAAACCTGGTCCGATATTCCGTAAGCTCGTATTTTTTTCACTAAACGTAAGTGCGGAACCGTATCAAATGCCTTCCTGAAGTCCAGGAATACGGCATCAATCTGCTCGCCAGTGTCTACGGCACTGTGAAGTTCTTGGGCAAATAGGGCGAGCTGAGTTTCACATGATCTCTGTTTGCGGAATCCATGTTGGTTATGATGAAGGAGATTTGTATTATCTAAGAACGTCATAATACGAGAACACAAAACATGTTCCATTATTCTACAACAGATTGACGTAAGCGAAATAGGCCTATAATTATTCGCATCTGATTTATGACCCTTCTTGAAAATGGGAACGACCTGCGCTTTCTTCCAGTCGCTAGGTACTTTACGTTCTTCCAGCGATCTACGATAAATTGCTGATAGAAAGGGGGCAAGTTCTTTAGCATAATCACTGTAGAATCTTAAGGGTATCTCGTCTGGTCCGGATGCTTTTCCGCTACTAAGTGATAGCAGTTGTTTTTCAATTCCGATATCGTTTATTTCAATATTTTCCATTTTGGCGTCCGTGCGACGGCTGAAGTCAGGGACCGTGTTACGATTTTCCGCAGTGAAACAGTTTCGGAACACTGAATTCAGTATTTCTGCCTTTCTTCGGTCGTCCTCTGTTTCAGCAATTCTTGATTCCATCAAGCCGCAAAGTCCAAAATCTTTCGTTCTTCACAGATTTAAAGCCATTACGTTTAACAATATACAGACCAACTGTTCGACCCATCTTAGCAATACTATTCATGAAAGCTTTTTCCAGATTTCCTATCTACCAGCAATGACTTCTAATGAACATGTCCGGCTTATAAACCTTCGGTACATTCGAGGACTCCTGTGTACTATAATCGCAACACTTGTTACACTATGCAACATCAATGCATCTAACATTCAATAGTACAACATATAGAAGTCTGTATTGGTGCTAACACTAGCCTCTTAAAATGTTATTTTGTACCATTTATGTCACTGTGCTGGAGCGCAGTTTTATTTGTAATATTACTGTATTCTCGTGAGACGCGATTCATTTAACAATGAACATTTAGTTCAATGAAAATAACCTCAGAGTAGCTTATAAGACACCTCACATGGAACTGGAACCAATTTGCGCAGTGACTGACAATCGAAGGTACAACTACCGCCACGGCGCAAATCTGCAGATATGAATGGAGACACAAGCTGACATGGCAGTGTTCAATCTATACATAGCCCGCTAGTATAATGAAAGTTGGTGCTATCGCGAGACTAGCGCTGGAACAAAGAAAGCTTCTTCTTTTTTATTTATTCTCTGAGTACATTTCCTCAAGAGAGGCGGGCTGGAATCAAGCAGTTTCGTGCCCTTCAGCCTATGGGTCACAAGAGTAATGTAATATAAAAATAATTTTCTAGTGTAAAACAGTGAAGAATTAATGAGATGATGTTAGGGTGTGAGACTGTTTTGGTCTATGTGGGTACCTGGTAACTGCAGATAAATAATTTGTACTACCAAGATACTGCAGACAAAATTAAATGAAAAAAAGGCTACAGGATTTGGTAAATGAGTAAGATTTCAATTAGATAGGAAGAGAGTAGATTGAAATGTCCGTTTAGGAGCGGCAGATTTCAACTATTAATTCACGATGTGGAATATTTAAAAATGCCCTGATAAGGAATAGCAAGGTTTTGGAGATAAAATAAGGTGGGATGCGTTGATACAAACGCGGGGGCATTCTAAGATTAACAAGGATGCCGGATAAAGTTAGCGTTGGGTCCCAAGTTTTTGGGGGACATAGGACATATGAAGGAACATTGAGGCGATACAGGATACGAATACGGAAGGACTGCGGGGTACAAAAAGCGAGGCGCAGTGCACGACGTTCAATGATTTGAAACGAATGGGAAAACTTCGGAGAATGGTAGGTCCATGCTACGTTTGCACGATGGAGCATTTGATCATATTGTGTACGGGTAGTTGTCGAAGGACTTCTATGTCATGTTTTGTCGGTTGGAAGTTTGAGTTTGTCTTGGTTTTTTGTATGGATAGCTATTAAGGAAGGATTACAAGCTAGTTTTTGATCAGATGTTCAAATGTTGGTCTTACGTATTTTAGAAAGAAAATATCAGCAACTTGGCCTCATATTTTAAGGAGAAAAAAAACACACTTGCAAGTTGTCCATCCCAGAAATCTATCGTGTGAAATAATTTGGGCCATAATTCGTACAGTACGCCGTTAGTACCTTCTGAAAATACAGCTTCCCCACTCAGTTGTTTGTCACTCGCTCCGCCCCACTGTAGCCGCCTGGTGCCTGAGTGCGAGGTACTTAACAGCGGAGAGACAACCACAGTCCTGCTATTCACGCGACCTTGAAGGCAAGTGAAAAGAAGGGAGCAGGTGCACACTTTTGCCTAACGCGTTTTGGAGTCTTGTTCGACAAAACGTATTATTCTACGCGAAAAGTAGTAGGAAATATGGATACGTAATATGTCAATCTCGCATACAAACATTCTTTCTTTCTTTCGCTTCTGCCTTTGTCTCGCAGGTACGCAGGGTCAGCATGGTTAAGTTAGATTAATGGGTGGCCGGACGTCCTTCCTGCCGCCACCCCTCACCCACCAGGACGGAGTTAGTGTACTCCAACTGTCTGCGACTAGTGTAATCCATGGAAAACGCGAAAGTGTTCAGATGTCTGCGAGCCATGTAACTCAGGCGGGACGTGGGAACCTGCCCGGTATTCACCTAGGGGTGTGTGGAAAACCGCCTAAAAACCACATCCAGGCTGACCGGCTCACCGACCGTCATCGTTAATCCGCCGGGCGGATTCGATCCAGGGCCAGCGCGCCAACCCGAGTCCACTAAGCAGCGCAACAGCGCTCTCGGCTAACGTGGCGGGTAACATCGCATACAAACATGTTCAATGCTACTTTAAAAATATTCTTCTATTGATACACTGCAGCTATATATACAACTCAGAATCAAAACTAATAAACCTAAGTTACTGCAGAATTATTGTGAAATGAAGATAATGATTTGCGTTTTACAATTTTATCATGCCATTGACGTTGAAGAATCTCCTGCAAACATGTTTCACTATAACAGTGAAAGTTTTAAAATAAAAAGAAGATAACGCACAACAGCGATGTTGCTAGCTGATATGACCCACTAATTCTTTTCATACATGTGTACTGCTTTTGTTAATCGCGACATAAAAATATTCAAAACAAAGAGATCTCACGCACAAGCTAGAGGTTAGGGACTGTGTGCACTTTGACACAATGAACAAAGCAAATTGCCAATGTTAAAACAGTATTTCACAAACCTCTTACTCACTCCACTGTGCAGTACTTGGCACTTAGGCTTCAGGCGGCTGCACTGGGGCCGAGCGAGTGATGAGCAATCGGCGCGATCTAAAGTTTAAATGCTTTACTTTCCTATGGTCATAAATGTGTAGCCGGCCGCGGTGGCCGAGCGGTTCTAGGCGCTTCAGTCCGGAACCGCGCGACTGCTACGGTCGCAGGTTCGAATCCTGCTTCGGGCATGGATGTGTGTGATATCCTTAGGTTAGTTAGGTTTAACCAGTTCTAAGTTCTAAGGGACTGATGACCTCAGATGATAAGTCCCATAGAACTCAGAGCCATTTAACCATAACTGTGTACTGTCACAACTATGGTCCCTATTTTCGCGCGATTTCGATTGGTGAAACAGATATCTTGCAAGTGTGTTCTTTTCTCCTTAAAATAAGAGGCCAAGATGATGATGTTTCCTTGTTAGTGTTCCGGATAGAGAGATGAGACAGTTGTCGCTCGTTAGGGAAAAGTACTGGGGCAGGAGGGAGGGGGAGTGTGAATTCGCGATGGTTTTTCCTACAGTTTTGGCAATTTGTTAAAGGATTCATGGAGTGGTACCATTGGTTACTTCTCAGATTATTTATACATTGGAGTCTTACAAAAATACAATACATGGATATTATCATTAAAAGAAAATGAAAGAAAGTTGCATTACTGCTGACCAAAATGTTGCAACTTCAGTTGCGCTCAAAGTTGCAAGCAGAAGATCTGCGTAAGAGGCAGGCCGTAGTTGACAGTCCAGCAGTACGTGCCCTACAGTCTGCGTTTCTCCACAGTCACAGTTGGTGGTTTCCACAGGGAAGTGCCATTTCTGGACGTTATTCCTAGATCTTTCCACTCCGAACAGAAGGCAGTTGAGTGAACTGCACATGATGCATTTCTGTTCATGCGCAGGTGGGAAGGTTTCCGGAGGGAGAGGCGAGGTGGAGTTCGTAAGTCGAGAAATCCACATCTGTTTCCCTGCTGTAGCTGATGTTTTTTCCAAGGCTGAAGGAATTTCTTCTGGACCTCAGCTTTGAGGCTGCTGGCTCGTGCCCGTGTAATGAATGGATTTCCTGATATGCCTGATTTCTGGTCCCGATTTCCTGATATGCCTGATTTCTGGTCCCCACGCTGGCCACTGGTGCCACCATGCTTGTGAGCTGGCGAAGTTTTACAAGCCGCACTGGGTTCAAACACAGTGTAATAAGCCCACTCGTTTCGTTTAGCACGTTGACAACTAGCTTCAAGTGGGTGGATTTGAATCAGACTCTGGAGCACTCTAACATGTTGCTAGTGCCGTCTTCCTCAGGTTTTGTGGTCGAGAGCTCCACGTGGTACCAGTGATCTTGCGAAGACTCTTATTTTTGGCTTCCACCTTCCTTCTCATATTCCTTCAATGTTGCTTGTGCGTCAACTGACTAGACGAAATTGTTGAGATAGTATTAAAGGGAACATTCTGATGAATGAAGAGATGCAAAGACAATAAAGAATGCGTTGTCAGCCATGCATTGGAATAGGACAGGTTTTGAAAGTCATCTGATTATAGAAGATCAAGCAACTGTGATAGGGCATATCCTAGGGCAAGCTTAATGGAAAATGTGGGAGTGTGTAAGCATGGGCTCTAAAGTGCATATCTTAAGAGCTATAACCATTTGTTTACCTTCGATACTATCAAACAGATCTCTCTTCCAATGCAAGTAATTTGCTTTCCATATTTTGGGAGGAGGTAGTATGGAAGAAATCAAGAAAAAAAGTCCTGTAAACGGGGGTCTTAAATGCATACCTTAACAGCTATGAGCACTTGTTCTTCTTCGCTAGTGTGAAACGCGTCCCTTCTACTGAAGAAATGCTCATAGCTCTTAAGATATGCATTTTAGAGCCCATGTTTACTAGAAGTTTTTCTTCTTTCAGTCTAAGGAATGTACCTGTAAAGCTCGTCGTTTTTTTTATTTTATTTTTTTAGCTGGGGTTGCATTGATCGTTTTGGAAACACGAATCGGGCGGCTATAATATTTACTGCTGAAAAGAAGAATTTAATATTTTAAGCTGATAATATTAAACTCGTTGTTATTGGACTAGTGTTTGTAGTGTCTCTTTTTGTATCTCTGTGAAGGACAATATCCCATACGGCGTCGACTTCCCCCACAACGTACGTAATTTCGTACACGTAAACACGTGGTGTAGAAGCAGCTGCCGACACCGACGGTTGCCTGTAAAATTCTTGAAATGTACGAAAAAGAAAAGTTCTATAGGATCTTCTCGAATTGGAACACTGCCATTCGCATTTGGTCATTCCGTGATTGTCTGCGACTGAAATCAGTTCCTTTTAGCAGAGAAAACTTTCTCTACGCTCTTGACCGTGTTATTGAAGCAGGTTCTATAGAAGGCATCGACCACCAAATGTTCGAAGTCCTAAACAAGCTTGTAGTACATAATCGTTCATCACAGATCCTTTGATCAAAATTAAATACCGTACGCTCAGTTCTCTTTGAAATGCAACACACTGTATTCTGGCCGTTACTAAACTCCATATTAACATTACATATCGCTTGTGACTCTCAAAAAACACCAATTATACAATATGGCGATTAACAATGACTGTTTCATTGCACTCACTTCATACACGTACACTCGTTACCCTGTCTCGTAACAAAGTCCCCTCACTTTCCGATTTTCATACTTTTCTTCGATCGCCATGCAGCAAATGTTTGGCTCGCGCAGGCGAAACGCACCACTTCGAGATATATTTTAACTTTTCACTAATTACATGAACAAGGTTGTCGCACCGATCACCTGATTTATTCCCGACCACCACCAGCTGGAAAGCACTGTAAGACCTAAGCCGAAACAAGGCCCCAGGAGAAGACAACATCCCATTAGAACCACCAACAGCCTTGGGAGAGCCAGTCCTGACAAAACTCCTCCGTCTGGTGTGCAACAAGGTTGTCGCACCGATCACCTGATTGATTCCCGACCACCACCCGCTGGAAAGCACTGTAAGACCTAAGCCGAAACAAGGCCCCAGGAGAAGACAACATCCCATTAGAACCACCAACAGCCTTGGGAGAGCCAGTCCTGACAAAACTCTTCCGTCTGATGTGCAAGATGTATGAGACTGGCGAAATACCCTTAAACGCGGATAATGGAATGTAGTCGAATTAAGTCGGGTGGTGCTGAGGGAATTAGATTAGGAAATGAGACACTTAAGTAGTAAATGTGTTTAGCTATTTGGGGAGCAAAATAACTGATGATGGTCGAAGTAGAGAGGATATAAAATGTAGACTGGCAATGGCAAGGAAAGCGTTTCTGAAGAAGAGAAATTTGTTAACATCGAGTATAGATTTAAGTGTCAGGAACTCTTTTCTGAAAGTATTTGTATGGAGGGTAGCCATGTATGGAAGTGAAACGTGGACGATAAATAGCTTAGACAAGAAGAGAATAGAAGCTTTCGAAATGTGGTGCTACAGAAGAATGCTGAAGATTAGATGGGTAGTTTCGCTGGCTCTATTATTATTTGCTTTGTTTTATTATTACTCGCGTAACAACTAATATATGAAATAAAATATGTTACTACGAAGAGAGCCCCGAAATACCTTTTAGTGATGCTGTGGTGTGACTTTCTTTGGATCATTAATTTTGAACAAAACAAAAAATATGTTCTTATTCTTCTGGATCTGGCTTTCTATTAAAGGAACATTTTTTCGTTACTGTAACTCACTATAAAGTTCAACATATCTTCCTTATTTATAGTTATTGAAAAGATTAATCAAAATTACTTTGTTATCAATACTGATGTTACAGTACGCAATGATTGTTCAACACCAAAATTTTGCAGTGGATTTTTGTTAACAGTAAAACACCAATAAGTACCACGACTAACCCGAGAACATGAGACTATTATCGGAGAAAAAGATGTTTTTACTATAAGGTTTGCCTGACCATAACTACGCACAGCAAGATTTCTTTTATGTTATGGAGGTAAATTATCTTTTTACACTGTTAGTAATATATTATCAGCAGCCCGCGTCAACCTGTAAAACACATCATAAAATCTGCTGCTCTGCCTACTGAAAGAAATAATTTTACTTCACTATTACCTGCCCGCTTCTTTGCGGTATGATAGATTTCATTTAATGCAGTTTGAATGCGCCGCGGCAGCGGCTCGTTCGTTCGTAGCGCAGCTCTGCACCACGAATAATATTTAAATAACTGAAAATGTCTTAAAGGGATGGGATAAAATACCAGGCAAGCTAATTACAAATCATAATGCAAGGTTTCACTAAGTAACTCTATTCAAAACATTTAAACAAATCAATTAATTACACACCTTTCCAAGGCTATGTCTAATGGCGTCCCTCTCACAATCTTGACAAAAGAATGCTACGCTAGCGTACAATATAACGTCACAGGCTATCCTACTCACGTAACTCCAAGAAGACGACAGAGAAATTAATGTTAGTTTTTTACTATTTATACTAGTCACCTATTCTCATCTTTGTTTGATATTTAATAAGTATCGTCTGTGGCGGTTTCAGTACTCGCCGACACAGATACTATCCAAATAAAAAAAAAAAAAAAAACAGTACATAATTCTATACAAGAACAAAACATAACACACAATGTTTTCTCTTTATTACCTAATATGTCTTTTGCTAAGAGACTTTACAGTAGATCACATATCTAATGAGGAGGTATTGAATAGAATTGGGGAGAAGAGGAGCTTGTGGCACAACTTGACTAGAAGAAGGGATCGGTTGGTAGGACATGTTCTGAGGCATCAAGGGATCATCAATTTAGTATTGGAGGGCAGCGTGGAGGGTAAAAATCGACCAGGGACACCAAGAGATGAATACACTAAACAGATTCGGAAGGATGTAGGTTTCAGTGGGTACTGGGAGATGAAGAAGCTTGCACAGGATAGAGTGGCATGGAGAGTTGCATCAAACCAGTCTCAGGACTGAAGACCACAACAACAACAACAACCCGCTGGTACGGCCTAAGGGATCGCCTTCTGCTCGTTTACAAGACATAAGTTCTCTGAATGATTATCTGTGGGTAATGTTAAGACAATAATACCATAAGAAATCGCTTGCACCTCCCAAACATATGGAGAACAGCATAACACGCCCCCTGCACTGTGATAAATCCTGATGAAATTCGACGTGCTGTATGGCCGCCTGGAACCACATTATATCATACAATAGTAGTCATGCTCAACATTTTAGGCACTTGATACGACAGTCATAATAATAAACACACGAGCCCTACCTCGGCTGCTCACATTTGGTGCAATCACTGTGGGAGCTCTTATCCTGACGTCACTACGCCTATGCAACATTATTCTTGCCTACATCGTAACACGTGGACCATTAAAACGGTACTGTTAGACAATGCTGAACGTACCTTCATATATCAAAAAGTGTTAACACATAATGCAGCCTGGAACATTAAGAAAAACGATCGTTTTGGTGGTCCATGTATTATCATGAGAGGAGGCATAATGTTGAATGGGCTTACTGACTTACAAATCTTTGAAGACGGTACACTCACCAGTCAACGCTATTGTGATACTGTGCTCCTTCCCTGTGTGAGATTGTGCTCAGTTCGGTAATGACTTCATTTTCATGGATGGAAATGCGTGGCCTCATCGAGCAGCACAGGCGGAGAAGCTCTTGGAACTAGAGGACATTGGGCAAACGGACTGGACTGCCCGTTACCCCGAGATAAGCGAGTGACTGCGTGTGACATCGCTCTCTAAGTTTTTATATATTTTTAGGTTTCAGACACATATTTTAACGGTTTTTGTGATATTATTCGCTATATAAGTGACTTATTAGTGGTTTCTTCATTCACCTTTGCCTTTCTTGTGTTGTGACCTGATATTTGTGAGTGTTTCGTATCGAGCAACTTAGCCTCTTAGTGTTTACATTCCGCGCTGACCAGTTACAGCTGTAGCGGCGCATCGAAAGCTAAGTACTAATTAATTGTGTGTGTATAGTGGTTTTATTTAGGAACTTTAGTAGTCTTCAACCGGTGTTCTTGGTGTTTTCTGGTGAAACAATTTCAGAAGAACCTTTTGGGAACTGTTTGCAGTTTCGTTAATGTGTCATTAGACGTTTGATTCACTTTCTGTATTAGTCTTTTGTTATATTCTCATTTGTTGTTGTTTAATACTGTTAATAATAGTAGTTACTTCCCTTGTAGAGTAGGTCTGTGATTATTGTGGTCAGTTGTTAACATCATCTTATTGTAGTAGCGGAACTTAGATAAGGGGTTTTCTTGTTTCAATAAGTGTAAAATTTTACCATGAGTGAGAAGTGTGGGCTTTGCCGTAGGTTCGTGAGTAGTGGATTGCGGTGTGAGACTTGTTCGAAGTATTTTCACTGGAGAGAATGCAGTGGGGAAGCCAGTAGGCATTCTGGTGAGATCCTCTCCTGGAACTGCAGGTTATGTAGCAAGAGTAAGTTGATAGAGGAGCAGGAGCGTAAGATATGTGCCCTTCAGGTGCAGTTGAAAAACGCACAGGAGGAGCTAGATAGGATGAGGAGGGAGAAGGGGGTTGGGGAATGGGAGCTGGCTGTTGGCAAGAGATCTGCTAGGAGAAGAAGATTTTCAGATAGTTTTACTATTGGTGTTTGTAATAGACATGACCAACGGTCAGAGTCTAGTGGAGAGGAATCTCTAGTACATCTACATCTACATCTACATTTATACTCCGCAAGCCACCCAACGGTGTGTGGCGGAGGGCACTTTACGTGCCACTGTCATTATCTCCCTTTCCTGTTCCAGTCGCGTATGGTTCGCGGGAAGAAGGACTGTCTGAAAGCCTCTGTGCGCGCTCTAATCTCTCTAATTTTACATTCGTGATCTCCTCGGGAGGTATAAGTAGGGGGAAGCAATATATTCGATACCTCATCCAGAAACGCACCCTCTCGAAACCTGGCGAGCAAGCTACACCGCGATGCAGAGCGCCTCTCTTGCAGAGTCTGCCACTTGAGTTTGTTAAACATCTCCGTAACGCTATCACGGTTACCAAATAACCCTGTGACGAAACGCGCCGCTCTTCTTTGGATCTTCTCTATCTCCTCCGTCAACCCGATCTGGTACGGATCCCACACTGATGAGCAATACTCAAGTATAGGTCGAACGAGTGTTTTGTAAGCCACATCCTTTGTTGATGGACTACATTTTCTAAGGACTCTCCCAATGAATCTCAACCTGGTACCCGCCTTACCAACAATTAATTTTATATGATCATTCCACTTCAAATCGTTCCGCACGCATACTCCCAGATATTTTACAGAAGTAACTGCTACCAGTGTTTGTTCCGCTATCATATAATCATACAATAAAGGATCCTTCTTTCTATGTATTCGCAATACATTACATTTGTCTATATTAAGGGTCAGTTGCCACTCCCTGCACCAAGTGCCTATCCGCTGCAGATCTTCCTGCATTTCGCTACAATTTTCTAATGCTGCAACTTCTCTGTATACTACAGCATCATCCGCGAAACGCCGCATGGAACTTCCGACACTATCTACTAGGTCATTTATATATATTGTGAAAAGCAATGGTCCCATAACACTCCCCTGTAGCACGCCAGAGGTTACTTTAACGTCTGTAGACGTCTCTCCGTTGATAACAACATGCTGTGTTCTGTTTGCTAAAAACTCTTCAATCCAGCCACACAGCTGGTCTGATATTCCGTAGGCTCTTACTTTGTTTATCAGGCGACAGTGCGGAACTGTATCGAACGCCTTCCGGAAGTCAAGAAAAATAGCATCTACCTGGGAGCCAGTATCTAATATTTTCTGGGTCTCATGAACAAATAAAGCGAGTTGGGTTTCACACGATCGCTGTTTACGGAATCCATGTTGATTCCTACATAGTAGATTCTGAGTTTCCAAAAACGACATGATACTCGAGCAAAAGACATGTTCTAAAATTCTACAACAGATCGACGTCAGAGATATAGGTCTATAGTTTTGCGCATCTGCTCGACGACCCTTCTTGAAGACTGGGACTACCTGTGCTCTTTTCCAATCATTTGGAACCTTCTGTTCCTCTAGAGACTTGCGGTACACGGCTGTTAGAAGGGGGGCAAGTTCTTTCGCGTACTCTGTGTAGAATCGAATTGGTATCCCGTCAGGTCCAGAGGACTTTCCTCTGTTGAGTGATTCCAGTTGCTTTTCTATTCCTTGGACACTTATTTCGATGTCAGCCATTTTTTCGTTGGTGCGAGGATTTAGAGAAGGAACTGCAGTGCGGTCTTCCTCTGTGAAACAGCTTTGGAAAAAGGTGTTTAGTATTTCAGCTTTACGCTTGTCATCCTCTGTTTCAATGCCATCATCATCCCGGAGTGTCTGGACATGATGTTTCGAGCCACTTACTGATTTAACGTAAGACCAGAACTTCCTAGGATTTTCTGTCAAGTCGGTACCTAGTATTTTACTTTCGAAATCACTGAACGCTTCACGCATAGCCCTCCTTACGCTAACTTTGACATCGTTTAGATGTAGTAGCTGTAGATGTAGGAAGTATGCAGCAAACCTCAGCAGTTACGGTTAATAGGACAGTTGCAAAGTCGAAGAGGAAGAAGAAGGTTCTGCTGTTAGGTAGTTCTCATGGCAAAGGTGTAGGCCAGCAATTGCAGGAAGTGTTGGGGAGTGAGTACCAGGTCACCAGCATTGTGAAGCCTAATGCAGGATTGGCTCAGGTGACTGTTAACATAGGGGGATTATGTAGGGATTTTACTAAAGAGGATCAGGTAGTGATTGTGGGTGGGGCTGGTAATAGTATTGATAGGGATGGGGAGTATGACATAGATGGTGACCTGGAAAAGATAGCCACTCAGACTGGCAACACGAATGTGCATTTCGTGGAACTGTTTCAGCGTCACGGTCGGCCTCACCTTAATACAGCCGTCAGGCGTAATAACATGAGACTTGGGGGCGCGCTGATGACAGAAAGCATAAGTCACATTTCAGTGGTGTCGGTGGAGTCTATCAGCAGGACGGGTTTGACTAGACATGGCCTGCACCTCAACAGGTATGGAAAGGGGAGGTTGGCAAAGCTTATAGGTGACAGCATAGGTGAGGGTGGTGGGATCACTCTTGGGAAAATTGCTGCAGTAGTGGGTGTTAGAACTGCACCTTTTTTAGATTGAAGTCAGCTGATAGGTAAGTCAGACTCAGTTTTTACAGTTTCTAACTCACAATTCAACAAGAACCAATATTTTGATCAGACAGAATGGGCATATTATAAGCGAGACGGAACAGTTCAAGTTCCTAGGCGTTCGGATAGATAGTAAGCTGTTGTGGAAAGCCCACGTCCAGGATCTTGTTCAGAAACTAAATGCTGCACTATTTACCATTAGAACAGTATCTGAAATAAGTGACAGTTCAACACGAAAAGTAGTCTACTACCCATATTTTCATACGCTTATGTCGTATGGTATTATTTTTTGGGGTAATTCTTCTGATTCAAAAAGGATATTTTTGGCTCAAAAACGGGCTGTTCGAGCTATATGTGGTGTAAGTTCGAGAAACTCTTGTCGACCCCTATTCAATAGTCTGGGAATCCTGACATTGCCCTCACAGTATATATTTTCTTTAATGTCGTTTGTTGTTAGCAATATTAGCCTATTCCCAAGAGTTAGCAGCTTTCACTCAGTTAATACTAGGCAGAAATCAAATCTGCATGTGGAATGCACTTCCTTGACTCTTGTGCACGAAGGAGTGCAGTATTCTGCTGCATCCATTTTCAATAAGCTACCACAAGAACTCAAAAATCTTAGCAGTAGCCCAAAATCTTTTAAGTCTAAACTGAAGAGTTTCCTCATGGCACACTCCTATTCCGTCGAGGAGCTCCTGGAAGAGCTAAAAAGTTAAGCAAATTCCAGTGTTACATTGTTGATTTTATTTAAACTTAAGACTTATCGCCTGAATATGTTTTTTATATTTCATTTTATCTGTTTCTACTATCGTGTTATAATTTCATGTATTGACTCGTTCCATGACCATGGAGACTTCTCCTTAAATTGGTCCCACGGAACAATAAATAAATAAATAAAATAAATAAATAAAACTTAAAATGCCCTCTTGTAGGACACATTGGGAAGCCGTACTGCAGCACTTCCACATCATCGACCGTCTAGCAGTTGTTCAACGCGCTAATGGGGGAATGGAATCTCCTACCGCAGGAAATCCTTACCAGCCTTATGGCTGCCATGGGAACGTTGCCGTCCGAGATGATCACACACTGTATTAAAATCCATGTCCCCCAATTGATGTGTGAAAAGGACTCTCATGGCAGGCAATTATTGTCTTTGAATAAAAGTGTCATTTCTCCTCGTCCCATTTGGTATTTCTTCAGTTACCTTCTTTCCCACAGTGCAGCATATATTTCTGTGTATGGTCCAAGTGAATCTGGCTTTGGTATTTGACAGTGACACATCAGGCGAAACTTACGTTGGTCCATACGTTTTGCGCTGACATCAGGCGAAACTTACGTTGGTCCATACGTTTTGAGCTCTATTGTATTTTTTTAAACAGCCATATAGTGAGCTATTATACGGGGTGTTGAAAAGGTCTTTCCGCAGTTACGTATGATTGTTATCCGCGCGTGCCGTACACCGCAGTGAGTATACTCAGTGAATACAGGTTATTAATTTATTGAATATTCATTTTTACTTACAAATTTTCACATTAAATGTTGAAAGTGTCCCCCCTGTTGTTGGATACACAATTCAGTTCGTCTAATCATGTTTCCAAACACAAGCTGTAACATTTCTTCTGTAACGGAAGCAGTGAAAGTGGATATTGCAGTTTTCAATTCGTCGATGGATTTTGCACAGTTCTTATAGACAGCTGCTTTCGCCGCACCCCAGAAGAAAAAGTCAAGTGGTGTTAGGTCAGGCGATCGTGGAGGCCAAAGTCCCTGTGAAATTATCACCAAAAACATCAGCAAGCAGTGACATTGAAACGCGAGCTGTACGCTCGGTTGCTCCGTCTTGTTGAAAATAACCGTTCAGTATTTCGCTTAACACAAGTTCTCCCATGAAAGGGTACAGAATATCACTACAGTATAGTTGTGCGTTTATTGTTCTTTGAAAGATATGGGTCCCACAATCCGACATCTAGAAATAGCAATTCAAACTAGTATTTCCACAGAATGAAGTGGTTCCTCATGAATAAAAAATGGATTTGCAGTACTCCACATCGAAAATTATCATGTACCCGGATAAATGAAACCACACCTCATCAGTGAAAAACCTTTCATTAAGAATATCCCTTCCATTTTGTTGAACTAAATTTTTGTACCATTGACTCTAATGCAATCTCTTACCATGATCAGTATTTTTCAGTTCTTGCACGAAAAGTTCTAATTTTTTCCTCACAGCTGTGTGGGCCGTTCCCACAGTAACATCGATTTGGCTCTGAGCACTATGGGACTAAACTTCTGAGGTCATCAGTCCCCTACTACTTAGAACTACTTAAACCTAACTAACCTAAGGGCATCACACACATCCATGCCCGAGGCAGGATTCGAACCTACGACCGTAGCGGTCGCGCGGTTCCAGACCGAAGCGCCTAGAACCGCTCGGCCACCAGCGGCCGGCTACAATGTTAAGTAACTGAACATTGTCTCCTTCATACAACTTACGGGATGTACGCCGCGCACGGCAGTAAAGCTGTCTGAAGGCATGAATGTTTCGTGTCCCATACTGCATTTGCATTTGGAGTGACATGTCGTGGCTATGATGGGAGTACATTATGTTGCAAATAATATGTTTAGAATCAATGTAAATATTGTATGCGAATAGTGGTGTATGTGTATGTGAGTGATTCAATATGTGTCGGTGGCTGGCTGAGGTAGCACGAACCAAAGAAAAATTACCCATGATGTACAGGTTTAGCTCGTGTTACAGCACTCCTCTTTCGAGGCATAGTATGTACTGTGATGCATTGTTGAGACTTATTGCCGAAATTAGTTGTCGTGACCCCTTTACGGCGCCTTCTTCGCCGTTCCACGCAAAGAATCGTGTCCACATCTAGGTTTTATTCAAGGAAGGTACAAACCTGAAAGTTAATTTATCTGCTGCGCTGCTGCAAGAACGTTCTGTATGTTGATGAAGCAAAGTTGCTGAAGTAGTTTTTCGGAAAACAATTTACATCTAGCATAAAAAATAAAACACCACACACTTCCTATTCTCATGCTTTTTTGATGCGCAACTGTTTTCAAGCGACTGCAGGGAAACTATTTGTTAAAATATTTGATTGTTGCAAATTGTAAGTCTCATAGCGCACCGTGATGATGAGGTGGTTATATTTTCGTTATTGGACACATTTATTACGATACTTCAAAGTTGGGCAACTCACTGCCCGTCGTTCTCAGAATTTGCAGTGAACTAAGAGTGCAAATTGCAATTGTCAATGTGAGGGTAACAGAAATTGGTAGTATGAAATTGTCGTCGTATTTCGAAATATGTATCTGTACGCCAGTGAGGGTGGTGTCAGGTTAAAAGGCAGAGTGAAGAAAAGTGGCCTTGTCAGGATTCAATCCCACAAGCTTTCGATTTCCAGCTACACACTCCAACGATAAACCACCGTACAAGATGCAAACCCCATACCACTTCCTGGGTTCTCGAGGCGCTGCTACTCTCTAGAATTATGGCAGCTCTTCGCTAAGTGGCAATGGTGTCATTTCCACACTTAAGTTTAATTCATCATAATTCAGACAATTTGTAGGAAAATTTATAAATTACGTACAAATGTTTGTCAAAACCGGATCAAAATCTCTACAACAGATTCTGGGGTTATCCTGCATATACACGCGGAAGGAAGCAAGCGACTTCAGTTTGTGTACAGAGAGATGTTACCTTTGTGAAGACTGTTGTTAGTGACAGTTGTGGAAGGCGAATGCAGCGGTAACATATTCCCCAAGTCAACAGAAAACAGATCCACTTCTTCTTGGCACAAGACTGGAGTATGTAATATTTCGATAGAAAACGTGTTAAGGATAAAATCTGTTTGGTCATGGTTATGTTCGTGTTAAGTGGGATCTAGACTTTCTAAGGTCGTGGGGCCCAGCGACACACGGACTGCACGTAGTCGACTACGGCACCTAATTACGGTAACGTGCAGCCAGGCACTAAAACTTAATTAACATATTTTTACGTGAATGTCGGCAGTAATGAGAGAGACTCGGGTAGCGAGCGTGCCGGCTCAGCCGCCTTTGCGCAAATATACGGCTGCCGCGCGCAGATCGTATGAAACTCCACACTCATCTGTTTTGCTAAGCGTGCAGGGACGAGGGAACCAAAAGTATTATTAAAATGTAATTAAACTCCGTACTTAACTATACGGCAGATTTCCCACGTGATGCGTACCTGCATCCCGGGCATCAAAATACCGTTCATATGGTAAAAGACGCATTTTACTGCCCAATAGCATGTGGCAATCCACTACAGCAGGAGAACGACGACTTTCTGAGATATGAAGCACTGGGTACAAAATGACGTATTGATCATGTTTGAAACTGTTAATAGTATTCGATATCAGCTCTGTCTTTCATGTAGCATACTGAGCACATTTCTTTATTTGCAAATGTAGGACAACAGATTTTTACGTCCTGTCTCACTCCTTCGGTAACAAAACGTCACAATCGTCTTGGAAGACTACCGTTCGATAAATACAAATGTCGTTACTTAGGAAACTAACACCTCATACAGGGTGTTTCAAAAATGACCGGTATATTTGAAACGGCAATAAAAACTAAACGAGCAGCGATAGAAATACACCGTTTGTTGCAATATGCTTTGGACAACAGTACATTTTCAGGCAGACAAACTTTCGAAATTACAGTAGTTACAATTTTCAACAACAGATGGCGCTGCGGTCTGGGAAACTCTATAGTACGATATTTTCCACATATCCACCATGCGTAGCAATAATATGGCGTAGTCTCTGCATGAAATTACCCGAAACCTTTGACAACGTGTCTGGCGGAATGGCTTCACATGCAGATGAGATGTACTGCTTCAGCTGTTCAATTGTTTCTGGATTCTGGCGGTACACTTGGTCTTTCAAGTGTCCCCACAGAAAGAAGTCACAGGGGTTCATGTCTGGCGAATAGGGAGGCCAATCCACGCCGCCTCCTGTATGTTTCGGATAGCCCAAATCAATCACACGATCATCGAAATATTCATTCAGGAAATTAAAGACGTAGGCCGTGCGATGTGGCCGGGCACCAACTTGCATAAACCACGAGGTGTTCGCAGTGTCGTCTAAGGCAGTTTGTACCGCCACAAATTCACGAAGAATGTCCAGATAGCGTGATGCAGTAATCGTTTCGGATCTGAAAAATGGGCCAATGATTCCTTTGGAAGAAATGGCGGCCCAGACCAGTACTTTTTGAGGATGCAGGGACGATGGGACTGCAACATGGGGCTTTTCGGTTCCCCATATGCGCCAGTTCTGTTTATTGACGAAGCTGTCCAGGTAAAAATAAGCTTCGTCAGTAAACCAAATGCTGCCCACATGCATATCGCCGTCATCAATCCTGTGCACTATA
Source organism: Schistocerca cancellata (assembly GCF_023864275.1). NCBI lineage: Eukaryota > Metazoa > Arthropoda > Insecta > Orthoptera > Acrididae > Schistocerca > Schistocerca cancellata. Next base: position 723,080,278 of record NC_064626.1, on the reverse strand, counting down.
TCGTTAGCGAATGTCTCTTGTGCAGCAATGGTAGCGGCGCTGAGGGGTTGCCGCGTTTGAATTTTGTATGGATAGAGGTGTAAACTCTGGCGCATGAGACGATACGTGGACGTTGGCGTCATTTGGACCGCAGCTGCAACACGGCGAACGGAAACCCGAGGCCGCTGTTGGATCACCTGCTGCACTAGCTGCGCATTGCCCTCTGTGGTTGCCGTACGCGGTCGCCCTACCTTTCCAGCACGTTCATCCATCACGTTCCCAGTCCGTTGAAATTTTTCAAACAGATCCTTTATTTATCGCTTTTCGGTCCTTTGGTTACATTAAACCTCCGTTGAAAACTTCGTCTTGTTGCAACAACACTGTGTTCTAGGCGGTGGAATTCCAACACTAGAAAAATCCTCTGTTCTAAGGAATAAACCATGTTGTCTACAGCACACTTGCACGTTGTGAATAGCACACGCTTACAGCAGAAAGACGACGTACAGAATGGCGCACCCACAGACTGCGTTGTCTTCTATATCTTCCACATCACTTGCAGCGCCATCTGTTGTTGAAAATTGTAACTACTGTAATTTCGGAGGTTTGTCCGCCTGAAAATGTACTGTTGTCCCAAGCATATTGCAACAAACAGTGTATTTCTATCGCTGCTCGTTTAGTTTTTATTGCCGTTTCAAATATACCGGTCATTTTTGAAACACTGGAGGTCAGTCGTAACCTTTCACCCTCCAGCCAGTGCACGCCAGAGTTATCTGTTTGAAAACAGAGTACAGGGTGTATGAAATAGGATCAGCCGATTTAAAAGCATCATAATTGTTATGTTATTTGACATATGTGAGTGAACAACGTACTGCTGGAAAGTGCAAACTCTCGAGTTTTACGTGGGTCCCGCTAGTTAGCAGCAATGTGCGCCCACTTCAGTTCTAGTAAAAATGGCGTCGGGACAACAGAACAGAAAGTGTTTTGTGTTCTACGTTTCGCACCGTGCAGGTCAGTAATAACTGTTCCGTGTGACCAGGTATGGTGTGGATGCTCCTACACCACAGAGCATTAGACGATGGCACGAACAATTCCGAGAAGAGGTTGTTTGTGTAAAGACAAATCATCGGGCCGTCCCCGAGTGTCTGACACGGACGTCGAACGCATCCGCCGTAGTTCCACAAGAAGTCCGCAGAAATTCGTTCGCCGTGCAGCTCGACAGCTCAACATGCCCCCGATGTCCGTCTGGTGTGCGTTGTATCGACGTTTACACACAAAATCACACAAAATTCAGCTACGGCAAGCTCTTCATGAAGGTGACAAACAACAACGTGTGGAGTTTCTAACCTCCCCCCCCCCCCCCCACTTATCGACCTTAATGACAGTGAAAAATTAAACCGTGTGTACCTAATGAAAATTTGGGAAAAGCAATCGTCACCGAAGTTAATCTGTCGGTAAAGAGGGAGGAAAGGGTTACATCTAAATGAAAGGAAAAATGCAAATGAAACTGGTGGAAATTAATTTTGAAAAGGGGTAAAGTTAATAAAGAAAGTAAATGTGCGGCCGTTACGTTAACAATTAACTAGCGGTAATTAGATATTTGAGATTTGGGGGAAATCACAGTCGCCAGTCCTGTGGACAACTGAAGGTTGACACGTGTAGTGTGAAAACTGAAAGTTTGTCAGAAGTAATAAATTTCGCTGCACTCTGACTTAATTTAGCAAAAGAATTAATAAAACCAGAAAATTGAAAGTTGATTTAGTGACTGAAATTAATAGTGAGCTTTGTTTCTGAAGCACATCGAAATTCAGTAAAATACGGTTAGTCTTGGGCTACCTCAACAATCATTTCAAAAGCTACTTGAATCTATGCAATTTAGAAATAAGAGATTTAACTTTGAACTTGAATTAAATGATTCTGAACAATTAACAGTAGTAAATTTTGTACGTACCAAGCTGAGCTGCAGTCACAGGTAAGCTAAAATATGGTAACAAAACTCGCACTCTTAATTTGTGCTTGTGTAATCTAAATATTGTAGCCAGCTATGAATACTTTAACTGAACTTTGAAATTAAAGCAGTGAAATCGAATTATATTACTTTAATGCTGGCGTTTGAATTTCAACGACACTCGGGTTCATTTCGGAAAAGGAAGGGACCCTGCTTCGCAATGCAATTGGGACAATGAGCAACAAAGGTTCATGCTAAGTTGCTGTAATTTTGTGATGCAACAATTTTAAAAGCTGAGGTCTGCCATACAGTTTTAAAACTTTACGTGCTTCCAGTCTTCCTTGTTGGTTGATTGAAGGTTTGAAGCTGTCGATCGAGGAGGTGGCGACAGTCACTCATTGTCGGCCGTCGCTGTTGCAGAAGCTGGAGGATGTTGGCGCGCCTTCTTCTGGACACGGTCACCAGACGAAACGGGCTCTTGATGTGCGCCAGCTAATGCTTCCCGTCCGCGACACCATGTCAGAAACTATCATCGCAAGTCGAGCGCAATTACGTGCTGCCAAACCCCGAAAGCGCGGCAACTCACGGGAGCTTCACACAACACACCTGCTCCACTGCACCACCCCAGCCAGACTCCCTCTGCTCTGCCCGCACTCCACGCGGCCGAGTTAACACTACCAAAGATCCTAAACACTCTGGTTCTCCACACGACCTATCGACGTATTCGTTCGATAGCATAGTTTTCCCTAGGCAAGACCCAGCGTAAAAAAACAAATAATATTTACAAAACAACCAATTATACATCGACATAAATGCATATATATATATATATATATATATATATATATATATATATATATATATATATACAAACAGTAAAACAATTACAATACATAAAGAGACAGAAATGTCATATCTTGAGGTAACAAAACAAGGAAAAAAATTATAGTACAATAGATGGAAATAGGAGGATATGCATTTCCGGCGTTACAAGTTCTGTAATTTCATCTAGGCAACATGTAGGATGACTGTTTTATCCACGCTTAGTGTTTAGTGACGAGGCAACATTCCACTTCAATGGAAACGTGAACCGTCATAATGTGACAATGTGGGGTATGGAACAACCACATGAAGTTATACAACATGAGAGCGACTCTCCAAAATGTAACGCGTTTTGTGCAGTTTCACGGGGAAAGGTGTATGGTCCATTTTTCTTTACTGAAAATACTGTTACAGGAAGTACATACCTCGATATGATTGAGAACTTTGTTTTCCCACAGTTGGAGACTGATTCGAACGACTTCATTTGCCAACAGGATGGGGCACCGCCACACTGACATCTGGAAGTGTGGGAATTTTTAAATCAAAGTTTTACTGAACGATGGATCGGACACCCTGGAGCAACTAATTCAGCCTTACATTACTGGCCGCCAAGGTCACCGGACCTGACTGTATGTGAATATTTCTTGTGGATGTTTGTAAAAGACTCTGTCTATGTGCCTCCGTTACCAAAAACGATGAATGCACCGAGACATCGCATAACAGCAGCTGTGGAAACTGTAGTTCAAGACATGCTCGCAGCACTGTAGGAACAATTTGAATACCGAGAATGAGATTTTCACTCTGCAGCGGAGTGTGTGCTGATATGAAACTTCCTGGCAGCTTAAAACTGTTTCATATCAGCGCACACTCGGTTGCAAAGTGAAAATCTAATTCTGGAAACATCCCCCAGGCTGTGGCTAAGCCATGTCTCCGCAATATCCTTTCTTCCAGGAGTGCTAGTTCTGCAAGGTTCGCAGGAGAGCTTCTGTAAAGTTTGGAAGGTAGGAGACGAGATACTGGCAGAAGTAAAGCTGTGAGGACTAGGCGTGAGTCGTGCTTGGGTAGCTCAGTTGGCAGAGCACTTGCCCGCGAAAGGCAAAGGTCCCAAGTTCGAGTCTCGTTCTGGCACACAGTTTTAATCTACCAGGAAGTTTTAATTTGAATACCGCATTGACATATGCCGTGCATATCAAGGGGGCATATTGAACACCTATGAAAAGGTATGGAAAAAATCTTTTTGAGTTTCCCGTTCATCAAATCGTTCAAATGGCTCTAAGCACTATGGGACTTAACATCTGAGGTCATCAGTCCCCTAGACTTAGAACTACTTAAACCTAACTAACCTAAGGACATCACACACATCCATGCCCGAGGCAGGATTCGAACCTGCAACCGCAGCAGCAGCGCGGTTCCGGACTGAAGCGCTCTACCACAGAGGCCAGCCCACGTTCATCAAAAAAACAAAATTCATTTTATACGTTTATTAGTTTCAGAAATATAGACGTGCCAAATCGTCTGATTCTTTTTGATACACCCCGTAGTTTTTCATCTGTGTCTTCGAATGATTAAAAAGGGCAATCCGCCTGCTCTGCTGGGTGCTGACGTAATTGCCTCCCGTGCAGCGTGCCCGGGTTCGATTCCCTGTCGGGTTAGAGATTTTCTCCACCCGTGGACTGGGTGTTGTGTTGTCCTCATCATCATTTCATCCTCATCACCGGCACGCAAGTCGCCCAATGTGGCGTCGACTGAAATAAGACTTGCACTCGGCGGAAGAACTTACCCGGATGGAGTCTTCCGGTCAACAATGCCATACGCTAATTTCATTTCATTAAAAAGGGCATCGCATTAGGTACTTTTTATTGTAAAATATGAATGTTTCTTCCTGTTTCATTTACAGATGCAGCATGAGAAGACCTGTCGGTTATACGCTTTTGTGCGTAATGTTGTTAATCCAATTTTGCCTTAAGCAAACTGTAAGAGGATCATTTGTAGGGCTGTGATGAATATTTGAAACTTATTCCGTGAAATGCTATTCTTGAAATTTTTATGTAGAGTTTAAGGAGGCAATTGGTATCTTTTTTCCACTATCTAGCAGAAAATTTTTTCCATCACTTCTGTTAAATTACCCACGTGTATAAAAAGTGATCATTCACATTTCTATTCTTTGTATATGCCAAATTTTTGTGTCAGTGTGAACTATGTCTCATTACTTGAGTAACACTACACTAGAGATTGTACAGATGATTCGCAAGCAATCTCTTTTGTGGAAAAACAGTTTCACTGTATCCAGTCAATAAACTGAATCTTGGAACTGATTCTACATGTTGAAGATTCGCGTACATTAACCGTCCCTGACATTTACCTGATGTGAATGATCAAACATATAGTCAAACTCTCAAAACAATTACGTTTCATGGACTGTAAATGTTACATTTTTTTCTACATTAAGGCCTAAACACCAGTCTTTAACTAATATATTGTTTTGTCGGCCTCTGAGATTGCAATTATATCCTTTTGCATCACATGGAATCGAGCTTGTGAAGTGTACTTCCTTTAAGCAATATGATAGCTGATTTTACACATACTTTCATCGTGTACGATATTCCTCTGGATATTTTTCGAATAGCTTAAGTGAGGTTGCGTATATCTGTGCTGGAAGGAAGATGGAATTCACTCCAGTGAGCACAGCCTAACCCATTTGTCGAACGGCTATCGCACTTGAGCATATCACTCATTGCGGATTAACGCTGCGTGCCGGTGGTTGGGATGCTCTTGAGCAGCAATGGGTTATGGAAAATACGTGATCATCACAGGTCCACAACGACGACCAGAACTGACAGTCAAGTGACTCCTCGTTTCCAGTAGTCAAGTAGCATGAACAATCAGGATAGTCAGTTGTCTCATACTAGTCAACTAGAGCTGACTGTTGCATTTTTGGACCAACTAGTTTCTCTAATATGAACTACTGACGCACTTTGGTACAGTACCGTTAATGTACCTCTGCCTGCAGCGAGCGTGATTATTCTGCATTCAGCTGCGCTAAATGTGCTCGCTGTGAACGATCCCGAGGCAGTTTTGTCAGCGCGGCGATTAAAGTGTCGGCGGCGATGAGATTACGCCAGCCGCCCCCCGCAGCACGGCTTTACATTACGGCCGCCAGCGCCGAGCCGCGGCAGTCCCCAAGCTGCCGCAGCTGTCACAACACCTCACCGTGTTCTAACGCGCACCTGCACGGATGTCGCAACGAAACTACTGGAAGATCCAGAAACGATCACAAAAAATTATTCATTACTAAAAATCTGTTTTTCAATAGTAACAGTAGAAACTAGAGACAAAAACTGAACCAAAAAAAATGGTTAAAATGCCTCTGAGCACTAACATCTACGGTCATCAGTCCCCTAGAACTTAGAACTACTTAAACCTAACTAACCTGAGGACATCACACAAGACCCAGTCATCACGAGGCAGAGAAAATCCCTGATCCCGCCGGGAATCGAACCCAGGCGCGGGAAGCGAGAACGCTACCGCACGACCACGAACTACGGACAAAAAAAAAAACTGAGCCCATCACGATATTTTTAACGGTAACTGTTAGAAAAACTGTTCTCTTGAATTTTTCATTTTTCAGTGCTATTGGTCACATTTTAACTTCTCGTTTTATTCCGTATGATCACACAAATTACGATGTACGCACGACCACTTGCAACAACACAAGGTATCGACCACAAGACCGCCGACAAAATTTTGGGTACAGTTCAAGAATATCTTACGACTATTTTGCTACACGATTGTCTGTTTATAGTTTCAAAGTAATGTTGTAATCACGAATTTTTCAGTTTGTTACCCCAATTACCTTGGTTTCTGCGAAAATACACTACTGGCCATTAAAATTGCTACACCAAGAAAAAATGCAGATGATAGACGGGTATTCATTGGACAAATATTATACTACAACTGATATGTGATTATATTTTCACGCAATTTGGGTGCATAGATCTTGAGAAATCAGTACCCAGAACAACCAACTCTGGCCGTAATAACGGCCTTGATACGCCTGGGCATTGAGTCAAACAGAGCTTGGATGGCGTGTACAGGTACAGCTGCCCATGTAGCTTCAACACGATACCACAGTTCATCAAGAGTAGTGACTGGCGTATTGTGACGAGCCAGTTGCTCGGCCACCATTGATTAGACGTTGTCAATTGGTGAGAGGTCTGGAGAATGTGCTGGCCATGACAGAAATCGAACATTTTCTGTATCCTGAAAGGGCCGTACAGGACCTGCAACATGCGGTCGTGCATTATCCTGCTGAAATGTAGGGTTTCGCAGGGATCGAATGAAGAGTAGAGCCAAGGGTCGTAACACATCTAAAATGTAACGTCCACTGTTCAAAGTGCCGTCAATGCGAACAAAAGGTGACCGAGACGTGTATCCAATGGCACCCCATACCATTACGCCGGGTGATACGCCAGTATGGCGATGAGGAATACACGCTTCCAATGTGCGTTCACAGGGATGTCGCCAAACACGGATGCGACCATCATGATGCTGTAAACAGAACCTGGATTCATCCGAAAAAATGACATTTTGCCATTCGTGCACCCAGGTTCGTCGTTGTGTACACCATCGCAGGCCCTTCTGTCTGTGATGCAGCGTCAAGGCTAACCGCAGCCGAGGTCTTCGAGCTGATAGTCCATGCTGCTGCAAACCTCGTCGAACTGTTCGTGCAGATGGTTGTTGTCTTGCAAACGTCCCCATCTGTTCACTCAGGGATGGAGACGTGGCTCCACGATCCGTTACAGCCATGCGGATAAGATGCTGTCATCTCGACTGCTAGTGATATGAGGCCGTTGGGATCCAGCACGGCGTACCGTATTACCCTCCTGAACCCACCGATTCCATATTCTGCTAACAGTCATTGGATCTCGACCAACGCGAGCAGCAATGTTGCGATACGATAAACCGCAATTGCGATAGGCTACAATCCGACCTTTATCAAAGTCGGAAACGTGATGGTACGCATTTCTCCTCCTTACACGAGGCATCACAACAATGTTGCACCAGGAAACGCCGGTCAACTGCTGTTTGTGTATGAGAAATCGGTTGGAAACTTTCCTCCTGTCAGTACGTTGTACGCGTCGCCACCGGTGCCAACCTTGTGTGAATGCTCTGAAAAGCTATTAATTTGCATATCACAGCATCTTCTTCCTGTCGGTTAAATTTCGCGTCTGTAACACGTCATCTTCGTGGTGTAGCAATTTTAATGGCCTTCACAGCAACGGAGCAACTCGTATTATGCAGCGTGGTCGGAAACAGTCTGGAAAGCTTGTAAAGGCGACGCAAGAGAGGTTGCGCTGAGAAATAACTGTCAGTAGAAAAAATTTCTATACGTCGCACCGTTCCCGAGTTACTTAGCACTGAAGTTAGCCAATCAGGTGGACGCACGCGCGAATTCAAGCAGCCTGCCAGAGACAGTGTTGCCAAATGTTTTCTTCGTTTGGTTTCCTCAAACTGACCAAACGTAACTTTCGCTCACATAGCTTAAATTAATCGCTTCCGAAGAAGGTACATTTTAACTAGTAATGAGCATTTCAGCTAGTGGTAACTCAGTAACCCATGGATGTCTGTACATTGCCGCATTTTAGCGCGTGCAAGTGTTTTTGACCGGATAACTTCAACGCTACGTAACTCAGAAACAGCGCAACGTGTCGAATTTTTTCTTAATAATTATTTCTCAGCACAACCTCCCCGCCGCGCGGGGAAGACGGTTTAAGACTCCTTGCCACGGTTCGCGCGCCTCTCCTCGTCGGAGGTTCGTGTCCTCCTTCGGGCATGGATGTGTGTGTCGTCCTTAGCGTAAGTTAGTTTAAGTTAGGTTACATAGTGTGTAAGCTTAGGGACCGCTGACCTCAGCAGTTTGGTCCCATAAGACCTTACCACAAATTCCCATTACAACCTCTCCTGAAACACCCTTGCAAGCTTTTCAAAACTGTTTCTGACCACCCTGTACAATCAAAAAAGTATACATCACAAAACACACACTAAAGTAACAACCAAAGTACATGTAAAAGTACTGTAATGTGGCTACCATCTTTGCAAGAGCAGGTTAGTATAGCGTCACTGTGCCATCCTTCCAATGGCTTCTGCCGGCCGCGGTGGTCTAGCGGTTCTGGCGCTGCAGTCCGGAACCGCGGGACTGCTACGGTCGCAGGTTCGAATCCTGCCTCGGGCATGGGTGTGTGTGATGTCCTTAGGTTACTTAGGTTTAAGTAGTTCTAAGTTCTAGGGGACTTATGACCTAAGATGTTGAGTCCCATAGTGCTCAGAGCCATTTGAACCATTTTTTTCCAATGGCTTCAGGGAGCCCATATTATGATGAGCAAACCGGTCAACTCGTCGCCAGTAACCCTATCCGTACTGCGGTATATCACTAATAACGTCCAACTAACAGTGCTGGAAATAAAACCCGATATACGAGCGAGGAGTACTGCATTAAAGTTTGTGGCGAAGAGTGTAGATATTACTGCTGTCAAGCAAAATCTACGCTTTCCAGACATGACACACAGCGCGTTCCGTAGAAATTTGAAACGCTGTGTAGTTTTTTTTCTGTGCAGTAGAGATACAAAGCTAAATGGGAGTAAGAAATGTAAAGCAATGTAATTACTTTGTAACGAGCTATCGAAGACCACGGGTCTCCTGTGCTAAAATATTAAAAAAAAATATTCCTGAAAATCTACGCTATGTTGTCGGTGAAGTTCGGGTTCACTCCATAATGTCACCAAAACCCGGCGTCCGCCCCCGGTAGCTGAGTGGTCAGCGCGACAGAATATTAATCCTAAGGGCCCAGGATAGATTCCCGGCTGGGTCGGAGATTTCCTCCGCTTAGGGACTGGGTGTTGTGGTGTCCTAATCATCATCATTTCATCCCCATCGACGCACCAGTCGCCGAAGTGGCGTCAAATCGAAAGACTTGCACTCGGCCAACGGTCTACCCGGCGGGAGTCCCTAGTCACACATTTATCAAAACCTGGATACATCGATGATTCTAAATACTGTTTTCGTTTTATTCGTAGATCAGCGACTGAAGTACCGTCACCTATTGTGAAAAATCAAAACTCGGGTCACACCTTGAGACGTAACGTAACCTGTAGTTTTAGCTTACAGTGTTCCACAAGCCCACCAACCGCGTCACCTCTGCCATCTTTCCATTCCAAGCATTCACTTCATCTGCTCCTTGAAACAAATAATGCGAGAGTGGGTTAATCACAATACAGAACTGATTACGAAGTTTCTCCTGGTGAGAAAATTCTTTTCTTTTCATCGTCGTAGATCAAAGCGTCAGTTCAATAGATGCCAGCGTAAACTTCATATTCAGTCTCACCGAATTGTATGGTAATCCTTAAATTGTTCATTATATCTCGAGAAATGCCTGACTAATTTATAATTATGAAAACCATAGTTTCGCAGTAATGCATACAAGCCTTCAGACGGCAACTCACTTATGTTTTGTCACTCAGAGAAAGCGTTTTTAAAATGAGGAAAAGCGACAGACTTGCTCACTTTCTGGAGAGAAATATATCTTCCCGTATGTTAATAGGTTTAGTTTCGAAATTAGCAAAAGCCACACAAATCGTTCCTTAGGCCAGTTTGTCTCTTCGTTATCTCTAACTGTTTTATTTCACTATATTACATCGGAGATAGTACCTCGCAGTCTCATTGTGTAACTGGTCTCAACGTGAATTTAAAATGAAAGCTGTATTATGGGAGAAACTGAAAACAGATACATCAGCCAGCCGCTTTGGCCAGTGACGCAGTGAACATGGATCAGGTGATTCAAAATGGCTCCGAGCCCTATGGGACTTAACTTCTAAGGTCATCAGTCCCCTAGAACTTAGAACTAGTTAAACCTAACTAACCTAAGGACATCACACACATCCATGCCCGAGGCAGGGTTCGAACCTGCGACCGTAGCGGTCGCCCGGTTCCAGACTGTAGCGCCTAGAACCGCTCGGCCACTCCGTCCGGCTGCATCACGTGGCAGAAACTACATGGAGACTATAACATCAAAACATCGGCGATATTTTTAAAAAGAAATAACACAGACAATATTCATTGCAACAGTTTACTACCACGACGAAAATATTTCGAGTTAGAATCACTAGGTTTAATATATTAATAAGAAAAAGGTTCATAAAACAACGGAGAATCATAAGAAAGTGCGTCAGCTACAGCACAGCCTGTTTTACGATCTACAGACGTGCCCCATAAGAAACCGTCTGGCGCGTGGCGGAGGGTACCTCTTACCACTACTAGCCGTTTCCTTTCCTGTTCCACTCGCAGATAGAGGGAAGGCAACATGACTGTCTATACACCTCCGTACAAGCCCTAATTTCTCTTATCATCGTGCTCCTTACGCGAAATGTACGTTGACGGCAGTAGAATCGTTCTGCAGTCAGCTCCAAATGCCGGTTCCCTAAATTTTCGCACTAGTCTTCCACGAAAAGCATGTCGTGTTGCTTCCAGGGATTCCCACTTCAGTTCGCGAGGCATCTTCGTAATACTCGCATCTTAATGGAACCTACCGCTAACAAATCTAGCAGCCCGCCTCTGGATTCGTTCGATGTCGTCCTTTAATTCGACTTGATGGGGATGCCAAACACTCTAATACAGGGTGTCCGAAAAGTCTTTTTCTGATTACATAAATTGATAACTCAGGCTAGAAGTACGATACAAATATGAAATTGGCGTCTAATTGTTTACAAACTATCAAAGTTTTTTTTTCACACATCAGTAAACTTCCACATGAGCACCCTTGGTAGCACGTGGCACATCTAGGCGATATTCAATTTCCGTCCACACAGTAGCCAATATCACTGGAAATGGCTCTGAGCACTATGGGACTTAACAGCTGAGGTCATCAGTCCCCTAGAACTTAGAACTACTTAAACCTAACTAACCTAAGGACAGCACACAACACCCAGTCATCACGAGGCAGAGAAAATCCCTGACCCCGCCGGGAATCGAACCCGGGAACCCGGGCGTGGGAAGCGAGAACGCTACCGCACGACCACGAAATCAATATCACTGGAGGGATCGATTCAACGATTGTGGTTATCCGTTGCCGCAGGGTTTCAAAATGTGGTACACGTGTTCGGTAGACCTCGTCCTTGACATAACCCCATAAAAAGAAGTCTAATGGGGTTATTTCAGGAGAGCGTGGAGGCCAAACCGTTGGCCCATCACGACCAATCCATCGCCCAGGAAAGGTCATATCGAGATAGGCACGGACGTCCAAACGCCAATGAGGCGGTGCACCGTCTTGCTGAAACAAGACATCGGGGTGATACTGAAGCATCTGAGGAACAGCATACAGTTGCAACATGTCCAGATATACTGCAGACGTGATGGTAGCCTCAGCGAAGAAGAATGGCCCGATAATTCGATCGTGCAACAGCGCGCACCAAACATTCACCTTTGGACTGCCTCTGGTGCACTCCATGAGCTCGCCAGGGGATTGTGAACCCCAAATGCGCACATTATGGTGATTCACTACTCCACTGACAATAAAAGTCGCTTCGTCGGAAAAGGCAATTCGTCTGATATAACCATCATCGTCCACAATATGTGATAGCATTTCGACCGCAAAGTCATATCGACGTGTACTGTCATTCTGCACTTTGTATGCACGAAACAGTAAACGTTTGTGTAAAATGCCATGGAGAGAACTTTTTGACATCTGTAATTCACGTGAGGCCCTGCGCACCGATTTCTTCGGACTTCGCAGAAAAGACTGCCTTACAGCTTCCACCCTGTCTGCTGAGGTTCTTGGTCGACCAGACCTCGGAAGGTCAGCAACCGATCCTGTGTTCTTGAATTTTTCATACCAGGCTTTAATGCTCTTGACATCAGGTGGATTCCTTCCAAATGTTGTCTGAAAGTGTCTCTGCACTGTGGTTGGTGATCGTGTCTCTTGGTACCACAGGACACACTGTGCCTTCTCCTGATCGGTTAACATGGCTTCTTGGGCACTGCACCTCATCCACTACTTCCGTACTGCGAACCTAAAACAGAAAAAAACTTCGATAGTTGCAAACAATTCGACACAAGATTCATATTTGTATCTTACTTCTAGCCTGAGTTATCAATTTATGTAATCAGGGAAAGTCTTTTCGGGCACCCTGTAGTACTCAGTAACTGTCGTACCAGTGTTCTAGATGCTCTTTCCTTTACAGATGTACCAACTTTCCTAATATTCTCCCAATAAACGGAAGTCGACCATATCGTCCTTACCTGTTCATTCCATTTCAAATCGCTTTGCAACGTTACGCCTAGATATTTAATCGATGTGACTGAGACAAACAGTACACTTCCAATTCTGTATTCGAGCATTACGGGACTATTTCTCATACTCACCTGCATTAACTTAAATTTTCCTACACTTACAGCAAGCTACCATTCATCACACCAAACAGAAATTCTGTACAAGCCGTCTTGTAACCTCCTACAGTCAATCGACACAATTTCCTGTACGCCACAGTGTCATCAGCAAACAGCTGCTGGTTGCTGCTCATCTTGTTGAAATTATTAAGAATACCATATTAAAACTAAGACATAAAGTTGATTCAAAATGGTTCAAATGGCTCTGAGCACTATGGGACTTAACACCTGAGGTCATCAGTCCCTTAGAACATGAATTACTTAAACCTAACTAACTTAAGGACATCACAAACATCCATGCCCGAGGCAGGATTCGAACCTGCGACCGTAGCGGTCGCGCGGTTCCAGACTGAAGCGCCTAGAACCGCTCGGACACACCTAAAGCTGATTCATAAAACGTTTAGGCTAAGAGAAACTGAATCTTCAAAAATATCGTTAACAATAAAAAGTTTTGTAATGTCATTGTGATAACTATTCAGTTATTTTTAATGCTTAATACCAAGTTACTGCTACTATTACTTTATTGGATCCCATCACTCGTGCGCCAGATGTGTTTGCTGGCTTGCGAATAGACGCCGTAGGATGCCTAACTAATAACACGTATAGCCCAGTGTAGCCCGGCTAGACGTGTTTCTTTGTCAAAACTGTGTGGTAGCCCAATTATTTCTGCTAATCAATAGGTTAACGATCTGACAATGAGATGGTACTTCGTTGGACTAAACAGACTGTTCTCCATTGATTACAGGGATGCTACCAGCTAGTATTCTTGTTGCGCAGTGAACTTAATCTTCAGTTTTCCACCTGATTTGTCAACTCTGTAATTGGTATTATTCCAGTGGCGACTTGTGCTCATTTTCGTCTGGGGCCCAAAAAAAGCTAAAAAACTTTATAATGGAATTGCTCCGAATTGTTTGTTGTATAACCTTCACTTGTATCTTACTGCTTAAGAAACACTAGAAAAATAGTACATATGGTAATTATACACTTATAATTATAGGCTTAATCCAAGAAAAACTCTAAATTGTAGCTAATAATAAAGTAATTCTTTTGTGTGGTGTGTGTAATATTATAATTTGTTGATTTGCGCCCAACGCTTCAACGCTTGATTTCTAGCTTCTGTTCCATACTCAGTAAATTAAAGGGCATTTTTAGCAAAAAATCTGCTTTATTCATTTTAAAAGCACTGTAAGAGTACTCGAGTTTTAGCGATACTACTCCAGAATAGGGAACACTACTGACTACAGAGCTAGCTCATTTCAACAATGGAGTTCCTGCTGGTACTTCATTACAATACTGTAGGATCTCAAAGGTAATACACCAGAAGTTTAAGTAAATAGTATGCTAGTAAAAGGTAGGCTTCCTGTTTTTGCGATTTCAGCCCACTGAGGACTGGAGTGAAATGCTTGAAGCTAGAATAATAAGTGAAACGGGTAACGGATTTGACATATAACACATCATTACATCTTACTTTAATTTCCTGCCAGGAAAGCGTTCAATAAGAGCTCTGTAACTTATTTTGAGACATATACAGCAGATTTTGGTGCCAAATATAGCAGAAACTTCGATACAGCAGAGCTAGTTAACGAAATAGCTGCTATCAAATTCTTCCGGTGGAAAGAGCTGAGGAGATTGCCATTTGGATATTTTTACTCTTCTGTTTTCGATGTATTGGTTACTAGATGCTTACGAAAACATCGAATTGCAAAACCGTTTAGGAAAAATGTTTGTGTAGTGTGAAAATTGGCAATTGACCCTAACTAATGAAAAGTTTGAGGACATCGAATCCGTTAAACTTCGGTTATACGATAAATCAGTCAAATCTAAAGACCGTAAATTCAACTAAATACCCAGGATTTGCAATTACAAACAACTTAAATTGGAAATAATACATAGAAGATGTTCTGGGGAAGGTGAATCAAAGCCTGCATTTTATTGACAGAACACTTGGAAGATGCAACAGACCTATTGAAGAGGCTGCCTGCATTACGCTTGTCCGTTCTCTTTTGGAGTACTGCTGCACGGAGTAGGATCCTTACCAGATAGGATTAACAGAGTACATCAAGAAAGTTCAGAGAAGAGCAAGAGAAAAAAAAAATGGTACAAATGGCTCTCAGCACTATGGAACTTAACTTCTGAGGTCATCAGTCCCCTAGAACTTAGAACTACTTAAACCTAACTAACCTAAGGACATCACACACATCCATGCCCGAGACAGGATTCGAACCTGCGACCGTAGCGGTCGCGCGGTTCCAGACTGAAGCGCCTAGAACCGCTCGGCCACTCCGGCCGGCAGAGGAAGATATTTTGCATTATCTAGACATAGACGAGAGAGTATCACGGAAGTGATACAGGATTTGGTGTGGTCATCATTGAAACAAAGGCGTTTCTCGTTGCTGTGGGATCTTCTCACTAAATTTCAATCGCCGACTTTCTCCTCCGAATGTGAAAATATTTTGTTGACGGTAACATACACAGGGATAAATGGTCATCATAATAAAACAAGGGATATCAGAGCTCGCACAGAAAGATATAGATGTTCATATTTTCCGCGGGGGGTTCAAAATTTGGATAATAGGGAATTATTGCGAAAGTGATTCGATGAATCCTCTGTCAGGCACTGAAGCGTGATTTGCAGAGTATTGATGTCGATGAAATAACATTAAGGATATTTATGGCAATTACGAAGCACTTTCAGCAAATTAAAAATGATGAAAAATTACTTACGGTCGAGTGTAGGTGAGGCAGACTGTCAAATTCAGCTATAACATGACGCAGCTGCCAAATTAGACTTCAGTAACATTATCAACGAGTTTGCTGCGCTCAAAGCAAGAAAATGAAAAGTAATATTACAATGAGATCGCAATTCTTGGAAAGGAATGTGTTCTTAACACTTACTTGTGGCTTTTTTTCCTTTATTTACTATTAATGATTCATACATTATTAATGATTTGTAGGAGCAAATAAATTCTGTTTTGTACTATACATCACGATAAAATCAATGTACAGTACCTACCACAAACAATGAAAGATATTGTTTTACTCTTAACTCTTTTAGAAAATCTGTACAATTTGCAATTTATTTCCTACACTGATACATTTAATTTGTTGGATGCAATATTTTTCGCCTAGGTAGTTCATTTAAATAATGTATTTCAATAACGCTTAATTTTTACTAAACCGATTTAACAAATTACAAAATTCTTACATCTGAGTAGAAAAAATTGGAGAAATAGCTTTTCCGGGAGGAGGATGGGGTACAGCAGCTTTGGCAGTTCTGGCAGGGAGGCAGGAGCACGTGGGTACGGCTCCGGCTACGGGCCCTGGCCGCCTGGCCCCAGACACTGTGTAAACCAGGAGGGCAGGGAGGCGAGAGGGCAGCTGGCTTCGCTGGGGTGCGGGGCAAAGAGGGGCATGCGTGAGCTGCTCCGTCCACGGAGCGCGCCCTAGCTGCCCCTAAGCTATGCTACGGCGAGGGCCAAAGCGGAGAAAGGGAAACTGCTAACTGCTTGGTCACGTCACTGTCACTGCAGGTTTACGGGCAGGTGGCGTAGAGAGATTATTAGCCACCTGACGCTGGTCCCTGGCACTGCTAGAATGACCCGGCCATCGACAACTCAGCGTAACATCGTATCCCTGAAAGGAGCAATGGAAACTGGGCCTGGTTATCTCTGGTGCGTGTCACTCGTACTACATCGAAGCCATCTCATACTCAAACTGTTTGATAAAAAACTCTAAACTCCTCCCGAACAGGCCATAATGGCCCTGCCGCCGAGTCATCCTCAGCTCATAGGAGTCACTGCATGCGGATGCGGAAGGGCATGTGGTCAGCACACCGCTCTCCCGGCCGTATGTCAGTTTACGGGACCGGAGCCGCTACTTCTCAATCAAGTAGCTCCTCAGTTTGCCTCACAAGGGCTGAGTGCACCACGCTTGCCAACAGCGGTCGGCAGACAGTATGGTCAACCATCCATGTGCTAGCCCAGCCCGACAGCGCTTAACTGCGGTGATCTGACGAGAACCGGTGTTACCACTGCGGCAAGGCCTTTGGCAAACTGTTTGATATAACACTGAAAAAAATACACCGAATAAAATTACATCACAAAATTTCTAGAGGGGCCACGCCCCTCTGGTCCTTAAGAACGTGACAGCCCAGTATTATTCTTAGTTTTATGAAAATATCTTTCCATCGTTGATTTGGTAACGTTAAACTCCTTAGATGCTTCTAAAACTCCCATTTCAAAAGATAATATTACTGAAATTGCCATTTCTATTGATTTAATATCACATTGCTGTCAATCAGTTCACACGATGAGGGAAAGCAAAGGAAAAAGGAAATAAATTGTTTAAAATATAATTGCAAAAAAAAAAAAAAATGACTGGGCAGCACAGGACACAATCCCATCAACAAATTTTATGTAACAGAACAATTGACGCATATAAAAGTTTTATATAACTAACGTATAGCGTGGAGTGCAGTTAAGATTACATGTCAGTTAAGGGCAGGGCGTATAGTAAAAAAAAAAAAAAATAGTGGCTTATCTCACACTGAAATTCACAAAAAGTTATTAAAACACAACTGAAAATGGGAATTCCTCTATTTGTTTTCAGCTCTTTCAGTTGCTGCTCCTCGCCAGAGATGCCTTTTACTGAAAGGTAGTCACCGTAAAGGAATCGAACTTCGAATGGGCAGATATACTATCTGCTCAAACTCCTACGTACACCTATTAATGGAGATGACATTAATAGTGGGTGTGTCCGCCTTTCGCCTTTATGACGTCGTGAAGTCTGCTGGGAACACTTTCAGTTAGGTGCCTGAGTGTCTTTGGAGGAATGGCAGCCCATTCTTTCTCAAGAGCCGAAACTAGAGAAAGTAGTGAAGTTGGGCGCTGGGCCTGGAGCGAATTCGGCGTTCTATCTCATCGCAAAGGTGTTCCATTAGGAGGTCCAAGTCACATCTCTGGGGAGGCCCGTCTATTACAGAAATGTTACTGTCCACAAACCATTGCCTCACGGACGCTGCTTTATGGCAGGGTGAACTCTCATGCTCTCACAAACAATCGTTGTCTCCAAAATTTTCGTCTACTGCAAGCAGTATACACTGCTGCACAATATGTTCGTATTCCACTCTGTTTAGTGTTTTCTTAACTGTAACAAGGTGACCACGCTCTTACCACGAAAATCACACCCACCACTTCATCTGTACTTCACTGTCGGCACTACCAGTTCTCCAGACATTCGCCAAACCTAAACCCTGCCATCGGAATGTCACAAGATATAGCGTGACTGATGACTCCAAATCACTCGTTCCCAGTCATCCACTGTCCAGTGGTGTCGCTGTTTACACCATCTCTAGTGTCGCTTAGCACTCACTGCAGAAACGTGTGGCTTATCAGAAGCTGTCCCACCATTATATCCCATTCTTTTTAACTTCTCACCCAAAGTCATTGTGCTAGGTGGTCTGCTCGAAACACTTTGGAATTCACGAGTGGTTCCTTCCGCTTAGGGCAGCCGCGGCCGCCGAGCAGTTCTAGGCGCTTCAGTCCGGAACCGCGTGACTGCTACGGTCGCATGTTCGAATCCTGCTTCGGGCATGGATGTGTGTGATGTCCTTAGGTAAGTTAGGTTTAAGTAGTTCCAAGTTCTAAGGGACTGATGACCTCAGATGTTAAGTCCCATAGTGCTCAGAGCCATTTGAAGCTTCCGCTTATTTCGTGTGATTTCTTACAACCCTCCTCCGTAATGCTCGACGGGCTCTGTCCTTCAGTACCTGAGGCGTACTTGCTCTTGGTTTAGCTGTGGTTGTGCCTTCGCGTTTCCACTTTGCACGGGCGGGCTCGGTCTGGGGCACCTTGCCACGGTTCGCGTGGCCTTCCCCGTCGGAGGTTCGAGTCCTCCCTCGGGTATGGGTGTGTGTGTGTGTGTGTGTTTGTCCTTAGCGTTAAGTTGGTTTAAGTTAGATTAAGTAGTGTGTTAGCCTAGTGACCGATGACCTCAGCAGTTTGGTCGCCGAGGCCCACGAGAAAGACAGGCCGCGGCCCGGACGTCACGAAGGTATACTAAGGAGAATTGCATCTGCCAGTGCAATCTGGTATTATGAAGTCTTACTGATTACTACTCGTACAACAAAATTTAAAATCAATTTTCGACATGAACGATATAACGGCTTGTTTGTAGCATTTAGTCTCTTATGCGTAACAGTCCTCATTTAATACAAGATGTGGTGCCTTATGCAACTGATAATCATTTTGACATGTTTTTAATTTTATTGCACGCCAGTACAGCTGTAAAAAATTATTAGCAGTCCCATGCACTTTCTATCGTTGTAGAACTAATAACAATATAATAGTGGAGTTCAGTAGAAGATGCAATTCTCGTTTCCACATATACACCCAGTTACGAGTTAACAGGTGTAGAAACACAGTTTTTCTACTGAGCTGAGCGAGCGAGCGAGGCCTACCTCCGTGACGTACGCGCCACGGCCTGTCTTTCTCATTTGGTCCCATAGGAACTTACCACAAGTTTCCAGTTTCCACTTTACAACCATATTACTACAGTCTAATTGTGCAGCCTTAAAAGCGTTGAAATGTTTCTGACATATTTGTCACTCATCTAACATCCGGCCACTGTGGCCGAGCGGTTCTAGGCGCTTCAGTCCGAACCGCGCTGCTGCTACGGTCGCAGGTTCGAGTCCTGCCTCGGGCATAGATGTGTGTGATGTCCTTAGGTTAGTCAGGTTTAAGCAGTCCTAAGTCTAGGGGACTGATGACCTTAGATGTTAAGTCCCATTGTGCTTAGAGCCATTTGAACCATTTTTTTAAACATCCAATTACTAGTTCACTGAACTCTCCTGAAAAATCCACTTTGGTGTTACTTCTTTTCTAATGACAAGACAGTATTCCCCGCCACTTTTAATACTGGTTGGTTCGCCTTTCGTGTCAATCCGCGTTACATAGGTGTGTCTGGATGCTTCTTATCAGATAAAGTACACTCACTAACTGTATACGACAATGCAGTGCCTGTGCTGTTCAGAAGTACGATTCAAAATTCCTTCCGGCAAGAATGCATGCATGTCCGAAGAAACAGGCACTGCGGTGACTACAGCCATTATGAAATACATGTAACGTATTCGCATTTGCGAATATAGACAACCATCAGCTGTTTAATGGAATGACGACCGTGAAAATTTGTGCCGGAATGGAACTCGAACCGGATTTTCCCCATGCTGCGAGTGGCGGACTTACCGTTAGACTATCCGAGCACGACGCACGGCCAAATCCAAACTTTCATACGTCGTCAACCATGTGTTCTGCACATGCGCATTAATTATGTTTAATCCCGTACAGGGCAGACATTTTAACTGAAAGTCGCTTGCCCGGTGTCGGCTGATAAATACGATATTGCAGTGCCCGTTGTTCAGAAGTGCGATGCGAAGTTCATTCTGACATACGTGGATGCATGCAGCTCCTTCTAGTACAGTGAAAGTTATATCTGCTGATGTCTTATCTAATGTGCTGTTATACTGTCTCTTCTTCGTGTCAGTGTGGTCTTTACTTTCCTCGCTGATTCTAAGGAGAAACTCCTGATTTCTTTTGTTATCAGTCCACCTTATTTTCGGCTTCCTTTCCTTGCTCCAAATCGCAAGCGCTTCGATTCACTTCTTTTCAAAACATACACGACAGAAATCAGCCAACGAAAAAAAGGCATCGTAAAGAAGATCGAAGCTAATAGTCGCCAAATACACTTTACCTAAAGTGAACAGTGACATAGCTAAGTTTAACAGGTGAATCTTGTAACATATTTCACAGAAATCACATAACCCGGTGTCACAGCCCCAGAAGACAGGATGCTGGAAGCATTCGTGGGGTAGGGGTGCGGGGTAGGGGGGGGGGTGTAAATTGTTGTAGTCCGTTCAATATACAACTGTAGCAAACCGTACTGCATACCAGTAGGACAGCTGGAAACCATCACACACAAAACACTACGGAAAATACAAGCATCACAGTTATAGGGTATTCTGTAATACTTACCAGTAACAACTGAGTATTTTCACATACCGCCACACACAATAAATCAAAATTAACCATAAATATGTGTAAGTAAAAAAAAATCTCAGCACTAAAAAATGAAACAGCGATCGGTGCAGAAGCAGAACAAAAGTAAAGAATAAGTAATAAATATCAATAAACAATACGATCTATTCATAAATTTGAAGTACCTATGAATCCAGTTAAAACAAATATATCCCTTCTCACAATTCTCCACCATAAAAATATCCGGCGCGCAGGTCGCCCAATGTGGCGTCGAATGTAATGAGACCAGCACCAAGGCGGCCGGACCTGCCCCGCAACGGTCCTCTCGGCCATTGACGCCAAACGCTCATTTCCATTTACCATAAAGATAAATCTCCGGCTCCACTAGACATTTTCTCATAACATTGTGTCAACAACCTCATTGACCATACTTCATCAATAGGCTGAAAAAATAAATTGTAAAAGGAGAACCACAGTTATACCCACAATACTGACCCCGTTATCAAAATAATAAAACACACAAATTTCAGTTCTTGAAATAAAAGTTTCCCTTACACTTTCTGACAATAATTCAAAAATACACAGATTTTATGCAAACTTTCCCTGTGCGCGTACTAATCTACACTCCTGGAAATGGAAAAAAGAACACATTGACACCGGTGTGTCAGTCCCATCATACTTGCTCCGGACACTGCGAGAGGGCTGTACAAGCAATGATCACACGCACGGCACAGCGGACACACCAGGAACCGCGGTGTTGGCCGTCGAATGGCGCTAGCTGCGCAGCATTTGTGCACCGCCGTCGTCAGTGTCAGCCAGTTTGCCGTGGCATACGGAGCTCCATCGCAGTCTTTAACACTGGTAGCATGCCGCGACAGCGTGGACGTGAACCGTATGTGCAGTTGACGGACTTTGAGCGAGGGCGTATAGTGGCATGCGGGAGGCCGGGTGGACGTACCGCCGAATTGCTCAACACGTGGGACGTGAGGTCTCCACAGCACATCGATGTTGTCGCCAGTGGTCGGCGGAAGGTGCACGTGCCCGTCGACCTGGGACCGGACCGCAGCGACGCACGGATGCACGCCAAGACCGTAGGATCCTACGCAGTGCCGTAGGGGACCGCACCGCCACTTCCCAGCAAATTAGGGACACTGTTGCTCCTGGGGTATCGGCGAGAACCATTCGCAACCGTCTCCATGAAGCTGGGCTACGGTCCCGCACACCGTTAGGCCGTCTTCCGCTCACGCCCCAACATCGTGCAGCCCGCCTCCAGTGGTGTCGCGACAGGTGTGAATGGAGGGACGAATGGAGACGTGTCGTCTTCAGCGATGAGAGTCGCTTCTGCCTTGGTGCCAATGATGGTCGTATGCGTGTTTGGCGCCGTGCAGGTGAGCGCCACAATCAGGACTGCATACGACCGAGGCACACAGGGCCAACACCCGGCATCATGGTGTGGGGAGCGATCTCCTACACTGGCCGTACACCACTGGTGATCGTCGAGGGGACACTGAATAGTGCACGGTACATCCAAACCGTCATCGAACCCATCGTTCTACCATTCCTAGACCGGCAAGGGAACTTGCTGTTCCAACAGGACAACGCACGTCCGCATGTATCCCGTGCCACCCAACGTGCTCTAGAAGGTGTAAGTCAACTACCCTGACCAGCAAGATCTCCGGATCTGTCCCCCATTGAGCATGTTTGGGACTGGATGAAGCGTCGTCTCACGCGGTCTGCACGTCCAGCACGAACGCTGGTCCAACTGAGGCGCCAGGTGGAAATGGCATGGCAAGCCGTTCCACAGGACTACATCCAGCATCTCTACGATCGTCTCCATGTGAGAATAGCAGCCTGCATTGCTGCGAAAGGTGGATATACACTGTACTAGTGCCGTCATTGTGCATGCTCTGTTGCCTGTGTCTATGTGCCTGTGGTTCTGGCAGTGTGATCATGTGATGTATCTGACCCCAGGAATGTGTCAATAAAGTTTCCCCTTCCTGGGACAATGAATTCACGGTGTTCTTATTTCAATTTCCAGGAGTGTAAATAGGACTCTAAGTGCAACATTCACTGCTTTCCCCGCCCCTCTGTTGTATTTGTACATGCCGCAGTGTCTTTTTTTCTAAGTTAGATGTAATGGTTACACTAAATGGCTACGGCCACTCTTTTATAATCATTTATAACACGGCCACTCAGCTGACACTATTACTGACTCACTGGTTATTAGCTTTTTATTATATAGAACGTAGTGGTCACTATACGAATGTCTTTTTTTATGTCAAACTCTGAATATAATTTCCTATATGATGAGAACCAATCTGTGCGGTTTTCGAACAGTTTCGCGAGCAGCATATCAGACTGGACACTTCATAAAAATCTCAATAGTAAAAATATTTTTCACAGTCAGCCTTGATTTGTCGGGCCATGTACATAACGAATAGATCGCCACGTCTGATATATACTGCATCATCGCGTAAAATGGCTCACAGAACATTTCTCGGAAACCTTTCCAATTACATATCGCTTCCAAACACTATATTTACACGGATTTTCTATCTACAAGATAACAGCTTTTCATCCAATTTATAGTCGTCAGAGGGTCCCTGACTTCCTCAGATAATTTTTCTAAAGTGAAACACACGCAAGCAATTCCACTTTCAACACTTCCGCATTTTCAGTGAAATTAATGGAATCATGTGTAGCACTATTAACTGCAGCGACCTCTATATTACACCGTAAACAGAACAAATAAATCGGACAAGTATTGATTTTTCCGCTGACATAGTAAATACGGTGTTTTCTTCCACGATCACAACAGTGATTTTAAAAAACCGAGAACATCTGAACGATTAACGCTACAAAGAAATACAGTAAAAATACGACCCGTGAACTGATGTTACAGGAAGTGTTAACACGGCGTCGCTAGTCAAAGCCGACAGCTAGTATCGAAACATCCTCTTGACTCGAATAACGAATACATTATAAAAATTATTTGGAGTGGAGGTAAAAGGAGTTTATCTCCTAAATAGTCCCTCAAGTTGCTATAATTTCTCATCGTGTTCACTTAATATAAAACAATGTAACAATTAGTAACTAAAAACTACATTTCAGACACTTAGATAAAAACTATGTTAGTAACTGCGTGTACACTATTAAACAACTGTGCCGAGAAAACCCGATAGATTACACTATATTAACAGGTTTCCCCTATGATAGTAACCTGTCGTAGATCGTCGATACGCGGTAGAATGAACTTGACATACCTCCTTGTCATGTACCCTGCGTAACGCTGAGGATGCTGTCAGAGAGCTGGCAAGATCCACTTAGCGTGGAGCAGACATAGATACTGGAAACGACAACTGCAGCTAGTACTCGTGGGCGGAATGCGGCCGCAGGTCGCGGGGTCAGAACCGGACTCGCCCGCAACTCAGGAGGCGGCGCGCTGCCCGTTGCTTAGCAACGCACCAGGGGTTGACTGCACTTCAACGCAACTCTGTTTATTCTTTGCTTATGTCGGTCACCGATTCCATGCTGTAACTTTTATTCTTTAGCGTGTTCCTGTTATTTAAAATGCGTTATCGTACTCGAAAATTTCAACTACAATCGTTGATAAGCAATCTTGGCAGATAATCGACCACGATAACAAATTCAGTTGGTTTTTCTCTTACAAAACACCCCTACTGATCACATAATGAGTACTTGTAAGGGTGGGCACACTTGCACTTGAGTAACGGTCTGCATCTCTCGTGCGACAGTTTATCACGACATGACAATAGGAGACGATAAACATGGAAGAAAATTAAAGAAACGGTTCTTTATTTCAAAAGTAATCGCCAGAACTGTAACTGTTAATACTCTTCCCCCGCAGTGAAGAAGTCAATCAATCATGGAAGAATAATCGTGCATGCCTACCGATCTACGATTGCACTCAGACGTGCGCTTCTTCGACTGAAGAAAATTGGCGGCAAAAAATATCTTTCTCCAGGGCTCTAAAAATATGATAATCGCATGGGGAGAGGAAACCTCTGCAGTGTAGTCGAAACAACAGGCACGCAAGCTCCGGGGAAGTCATGACGACGTTTTTCTTTCAGTGCAAGGCCCCGCTGCTCATTCACTTTCTGGACAAGGCGCCACAATTAATGCACAGCGGTACATCGACATTTTGCAAACACTGAAGCACACTATGAAGTCCAAACTCCCAGGAAAGTTAACGGACGGCATCATTCAGTTGCAGGGTAACGCCCGCCCACATGTTGCCATGGTTGTTTCGAGCACGCTGCATAAGTTTTGCTCGGAAGCCCTTAAACACCCACCTTGCAGTCCCGATTTCCGCCCAAGTGCTTTCCATGTTTCTGGAGCTCTGAAGAAAGACATTAGTGGCTGTCGATTTGCTTCGGACGAAGAGGGGCACGTCTGGGTACAATCATGGTTCCATAGGCAACCGCAAACATTATCCATTAAGGTGTTGACAGTCTTGACTCACAGTGGGATAAATGTATTGATAGTGATGCAGTTTAACTATCAAATAATAAACAGTTTACTTACATTTTTCCATTTGTTTCGTTTTCATCTGACTGCCTCTTATACTTTCACCTTTACGCGTATCTTCGACCTCCTATCACTCAGGCCTGCGTAGCTATTTCACAACCATAATACAAGTTCAAACAAGCTTTTCACTCGTGTGTGGTCTCACATATGATCCATGTTCTGACAAGACTTGTCTTAGAAAGAGCAAATCGTGTTTATCCTCTCTTTTTTTTTTAAAAAAAAGTCATTAGACGACGTTTTGGGGATATATGAACAATATACACTGAAGAGCCAAAGAAACTGGTACACCTGCCTAATATGGTGTAGGGCCCCCGTGAGCACGCAGAAGAGCTGCAACATGACGTGGCATGGACTCGACTAATGTCACAAGTAGTGCTGGAGGGAACTGACACCATGAATCCTGCAGGGCTGTCCATAAATCCGTAAGAGTACGGAGGGGTGGAGATGTCTTCTGAACAGCACGTTGCAAGGCATCCCAGATATGCTGAATGACGTTCATGTCTGGAGAGTCTGGTGAAGTGTTTACACTCAGAATACTGTTCCTTAAGACACTCTTTAACAATTCTGGAGATTTAGGGTGTCGCATTGTCCTGCCGAAATTGTCCAAGTTCATCGGAATGCACAACGGGCATGGATGGTTGCAGGTGATCATACAGGATGCTTACGTACGTGTCACCTGACAGAGTCGTATCTAGACGTCCCATATCACCCCAACTGCACACGCCCCACACCATTACAGAGCCTCCACCAGATTGAACAGCCCCTTGCTAACATGCAGGGTCCATGGATTCATGAGGTTGTCTCCATACCCGAACACGTTCATCCGCTCGATACAATTTCAAACGAGACTCGCCCGACCGGGCAGCATGTTTCCAATCATCAACAGTCCAATGTCGGTGTTGACGGGCCCAGGAAAGGCGTAAAGCTTTTCGTCAAGCAGTCATCAAGCGTACACGAGTGGGACTTCGGTTCCGAAAGCCCATATCGTCACGTTGAACGATTCTCTTCTGTTGTCGTTGGTCCCGTTCTTGCTGGATCTTTTTCCGGCCGCAGCGATATCTGAGATTTGATATTTTACCGGATTCCTGACATTCACGATACCCTCGTGAAATGGTCGTACGGAAAAATCCCCACATCATCGCTACCTCGGAGATGCTGCGTCTCATCGGCTCGTGCGCCGACTATAACATCACGTTCAAACGCACTTAAATGTTGATAAGCAGCCATTGTAGCAGCAGTAACCGATATAACAACTGCGCCAGACACTTGTTGTTTTATATAGGCGCCGTATTCTGCCTGTTTACGTATATCTGTATTTGAATACGCTTGCCTAAACCAGTTTCTTTGGCGTTTCACTGTATTTAGTATGCATGTGTCACCAGGAAAGTGTACTGTGCAGCGTCTAATAGATCTCTCTGGCAGTATTTTGTGTAGTATGTAGTGTTATCATGACCATGTACTGTTATGTGTGAATTCTATGTAATCGTGAATGTTCAAATAAACTTGCTTTAATCCTCCAATATGGTGTTCAGAATTATTTATTTCACTGCGCTAGTTCTAATAAATTAAGAGTCCAGACATCAGTGAATTGTTTCGGAATAAGTATTTTGATACACAGAAGAAAAGAATATGCGGAATATTACTGGTTAAAAAAGTGTGTTGTGAAAGCTACTGGGATGAGTCGGCCTCGCAGGACTTTGCGTAAATTAACAGAGTCACCAGCAATAAAGGCAACTGTGAAAAATGAGTGCGGCACAAATAACACTAATAAAGCGACTTGTACATCGTGACAACTGCACTGTATGGAAATTTACTGTGAAAGTATACTTACACATGGAGATTAATGGAACGTAGAGAATGCTACACTGAAAAAACTGAGCAAAATTTATGCAAATAAGGACCTGAAGGTAAGGACTGAGTTGATATTATTTTTGATCCAGTGAACTATGTACACATAGAGAAAACTGTGATGGCAAAATAAGTCTGAGACAGGTTGCGGAGCGCACTTGGTGCTGGTCACGTTGATGATAATGTAAATGTAAACGGAGAATCGAAAAGTATTGTGGCACGTGGTGTTTCCTAAGTACAGTATGTTACAACTAGCTTGTTATCTGTAAGGCAAATAGCAAGAGGAAATTTTCAAGCTAGATACTATTACGGATGCAGAGGGAAATGTAAACCATTCTTAGCCCCCTCCAAAAAATTTCTTACGGCACAGAAAAGTTGGGCACCTGAATACAAAAGGCATGTTATTATTAAAGGCTGCTGTAGCAGGAGTGGAAGACTGCGGTAAATGCAAGGAAACCTGAGGAAGTTTTATTCAATCGAAACAGCTTAGATTATTCTTTAAGCATAGTAAAAATAGTCCAAGGAAGTCATGTATATAACATACACTCCTGGAAATTGAAATAAGAACACCGTGAATTCATTGTCCCAGGAAGGGGAAACTTTATTGACACATTCCTGGGGTCAGATACATCACATGATCACACTGACAGAACCACAGGCACATAGACACAGGCAACAGAGCATGCACAATGTCGGCACTAGTACAGTGTATATCCACCTTTCGCAGCAATGCAGGCTGCTATTCTCCCATGGAGACGATCGTACAGATGCTGGATGTAGTCCTGTGGAACGGCTTGCCATGCCATTTCCACCTGGCGCCTCAGTTGGACCAGCGTTCGTGCTGGACGTGCAGACCGCGTGAGACGACGCTTCATCCAGTCCCAAACATGCTCAATGGGGGACAGATCCGGAGATCTTGCTGGCCAGGGTAGTTGACTTACACCTTCTAGAGCACGTTGGGTGGCACGGGATACATGCGGACGTGCATTGTCCTGTTGGAACAGCAAGTTCCCTTGCCGGTCTAGGAATGGTAGAACGATGGGTTCGATGACGGTTTGGATGTACCGTGCACTATTCAGTGTCCCCTCGACGATCACCAGTGGTGTACGGCCAGTGTAGGAGATCGCTCCCCACACCATGACGCCGGGTGTTGGCCCTGTGTGCCTCGGTCGTATGCAGTCCTGATTGTGGCGCTCACCTGCACGGCGCCAAACACGCATACGACCATCATTGGCACCAAGGCAGAAGCGACTCTCATCGCTGAAGACGACACGTCTCCATTCGTCCCTCCATTCACGCCTGTCGCGACACCACTGGAGGCGGGCTGCACGATGTTGGGGCGTGAGCGGAAGACGGCCTAACGGTGTGCGGGACCGTAGCCCAGCTTCATGGAGACGGTTGCGAATGGTCCTCGCCGATACCCCAGGAGCAACAGTGTCCCTAATTTGCTGGGAAGTGGCAGTGCGGTCCCCTACGGCACTGCGTAGGATCCTACGGTCTTGGCGTGCATCCGTGCGTCGCTGCGGTCCGGTCCCAGGTCGACGGGCACGTGCACCTTCCGCCGACCACTGGCGACAACATCGATGTACTGTGGAGACCTCACGCCCCACGTGTTGAGCAATTCGGCGGTACGTCCACCCGGCCTCCCGCATGCCCACTATACGCCCTCGCCCAAAGTCCGTCAACTGCACATACGGTTCACGTCCACGATGTCGCGGCATGCTACCAGTGTAGACTGCGATGGAGCTCCGTATGCCACGGCAAACTGGCTGACACAGACGGCGGCGGTGCACAAATGCTGCGCAGCTAGCGCCATTCGACGGCCAACACCGCGGTTCCTGGTGTGTCCGCTGTGCCGTGCGTGTGATCATTGCTTGTACAGCCCTCTCGCCAACATACATTGAGCGTAAAGACCACGAACATAACATTCGAGAAATTAGGGCTCATACGGAGGCATACAGACAGTCGTTTTTCCCTCGCTCTATTTTCGAGTGGAACAGGAAAGGAAACGAGTAGTAGTGGTACCAGGTACCCTTCTCCATGCACCGCACGGTGGCTTGCGGTGTATCTATGTAGATGTAGATGTATATCTATCTCTCTTTTAGTTGTAATTAGGATGTCACGTTTGTATACATTAAATTTCATTCCATATTATCTCACAGTTTCTCCCCAAGCATCCAGCTGTTCCTGAAATCGACCTCCTCTGTTTCCGCAGATTATCAAATCGTCTGCAAACACCATTTCTCTTACCTTGTCTTCTCCATTGTTTTCTGGCAGCTTGGTCATTACCTCATACAAGATCAGAATGAAGTCGAGAGGTGACGATGCACTGTCTGTTCCATACCACATGTTTGATGGAAAAAATCCATCTTTTCAT
Source organism: Schistocerca cancellata (assembly GCF_023864275.1). Lineage (NCBI taxonomy): Eukaryota > Metazoa > Arthropoda > Insecta > Orthoptera > Acrididae > Schistocerca > Schistocerca cancellata. The sequence continues at coordinate 723,050,292 of NC_064626.1, read as the reverse complement.
TTCCCACTTTTACACAATTCAGGCTTCAACACTACCTCTAACCCAATCCCCATAAGGTTCTTGCCAAAATTCATAGTGGTGCTGTGAAGCTACCTTACTGCGAATATGAGGTTGACGGTTGACCTCGCTGCTCTGAAGCCATGCTGTTCGTCTCTCAGTTTGTTCTTAACGCTTGTATGGATTCTGCTCTCCATGGTGTTTTATATACCTTGCGAGAGTGTGGTATCAGAGTGACCTCCCTTGCAGTTTCTACAACCCTATCTACTCCCTTCCTTGAATATACGGACAATTTGTGCCCTTTTTCAATTTTCTGGAGTCTTCTTCTCATTACGCCTAACCCACATCACTTGATACGTCCACTGTTTCCCAACCTCTCCTGCTGCCTTCATCATTTCGACAATTACATCACCCATACCTGGTACCTTTCTTTTCTCCTTTCATCTTGACCAGTCCAATTTCTCTTTCTTTCTACACCAGGTCCTTTTCCCCAGAGTTTACTTCTATCTCCTTTAGTCTATTATCCTCATTTCCAAGTCAATTTGGATTTAGCAAATGCTCAAAGTACTCCTTCCACATTACCTTCAGCGCCTCTTTGTTATTAACCTTGTTCCCATTTCTCTCTATCATTGTTGCATCCTCTCTCAAACATCTCCTCTTACTTTTGACCATTCCATATAGTTCTCTGTTATTTCCTCTGCTATCTTCCTCCATCCTCTTTGTCCGTTCTTCCATCAAATTTCTTGTCTCCTCAGGCACTGTCTTATTTGTCTCTTTCTTCATTTTCTTATATGTCTCTGTTGTTAGTTCGGTGCCTTCTCGGAACCACAGTTTGAAGGCCTTGTTCTTCCTTCCCACTACTTCCAAAACTCTTTCATTCCACAATGGTTTTCCTTCCACCGTTTTCTACCACTTATCCTTCCGCATACACTACTGCAGCTTCTAAAATAGCACTTTTAAACCCTCCCCATATCTCCTTTCTAATTTGGTTCATCTTTCCCTTATAATCCCCTGGTTTTCTCCCTTGTCCTCCTTTTCTTTCAGTTTCCATACTCTAATTTTCCTTTCCTGATTCTCTGTGTTCTTCATCCCTTTATGATTTTCATGCTCATCACCAGTAGCCGGTGGCTACTAACCAATGCTTCAGATGGTAGTACTTTTATATCCGTTACAGTCCTCTTTGCTTTCCGGTCACAGAGCACGTAATCCACCAAAAATTTCTGCACCAGACTCCTGCTGTATTACAGTACTCTGTAGCACTCTTTCTTCCGAAACGATGGGGCTTATCCTTTTTGAGAGAAATGAGGAAGAATAGAAATTATATTTTGTGTTCACTTGAAGAGGACACTTTATCCTACAGATGCGTTCGGCATCGCAGTACACAGACAGCCAGAAGTGGGCGTGACTGCTGTGTATGTTAACAGCTGACAGTTGGGTGGGGTAGTACATGTCACAGCACCCTCTGCATCCTGGCAGGGAGAGGGTGGGGGGTCCACCCAATGATGTGGGAGGGTGCCGCAAGCGGACAGGTAGTTACCTCATCTTGAGACTCAGATGGGAGTGGGCCCACCTTCTCCGTTCGCCAAGCATGCGAAGCTGCTCAGTTTCATAAATGTAAATGGTAGACAGCAGACACAAGTAGTGTGTCCTAGCATCCTGCCTTGGACGAAGCTGCAATTGCGGCGGCGTCGGCCGCGGCGGGGTTGAATATCTCGGCGGAGGCGGTAGTGGCGGAGGCAGTGACGTCAGAGGCAGTAGCAGCAGCAGCTGCAGCAGCTGTGGCGACGGCTCTGCCCATGGCGACATCGTCGTCTGCAGCTGCAGGTATAGCGGCGGTGGTCGAGTTACTATGCAACGCTGTGCCAACTTTGATTTCCATATGAGGACTGATGATAGCGGATTGAAGCTTGCGGTGGTCAACTGACAATTGCCATGTAAGATGTCCTTTATTGTGGTGTAGTTGGAGTCGACAGACAAGTGTTGTTCTGTCTGCCTATATTCTTGTAGCGCCAACCTATCCCCTTTCGGCCTTAATCCTTCTCTCATGATTCTAGTCTAGTTTACTATATATAAGAATTTTTAACATTTTGCAGCCCTGTCAGCAACTGTGATAATTGAACATGTAACACGTCAGCCTCAGTTACAAATAGAAACCAATCTTTACCCAGGTTTCAGCCAAAATAATTTGGCCTTCTTCAGAAGCCAGTGAGACTGAACTATTGCACGCCAAAGTTTGGCCATGTCAAGTTCCGGCGCAGCTCTCGCGGCCTACCGACCTCGTCCGCACAGTGGGGCTGCTGTTTCTCTTCAGCCCAAGTAATGCAGATTTATGACTGGTTACTACGGTGCTACAATTTTCTACATGACATGACCAAACTTTGGCACTCAATGGTTTAGTGTCACTGGCTTCTGAAGAAGGCCGAATTATTTTGGTTGAAACCTGGGTAAAGACTGGTTTCTATTTGCAACTGAGGCTGACGGGTTACATGTTGTTTCGTTTACTATAAGTTGATAAATCTGTGCTGACTATTTCTTTCTCTCTCTGTCTGAAATTCTTTAGCAATAATACCTCTACACTGTCACCAAACACGGTTGAAGAATTTGTTTAGTCCTGTGGGAAACAGTATAAAGCTGCCACTGCAGCTACGTGCCTTAAAACTCAGCCAGAGCTCGATTTTCAAAGCCAGCCATTCACTGCCAAACCGGTGTGCCATCTCACTTGCCGACCCATCTGACTGTGTGTGAACAATGGCGACTGCTTGGTGGACCTAACTGCCTCCACTTCTGGAGTGTGGGTTTGTAGATAGCAGTCGGGACTTGTACGTAAAGATCCTCTGGCAAACTCATGGATCCAGACTACGAATACGATTGCAAGCCCATCGCCTACAGACATTGGAACAGGTTAGGGCAGACCCACTCGGTGTATGTGTGTGTGTGTGTGTGTGTGTGTGTGTGTGTGTGTGTGTGAGGGCGCTAGCTTGTTCCCTGTGTGTATGGGCCTTTAAGTAAATGCTTCAGCAAAGGAGCCACAAACTTCACCCCTAGTCATCTGGTCAGTGAAAGGAGACCACCTGTCGTTAACGTGGACCCAAAATGGTATCTGTCACGGTCGCCAAGTTGCACTACCTCAACTTGACTACCACAGTTCTCAAATCCAATGTAACCTAAATTAAATGAGCTTTCCCCACTTAGCATGCAAGATAAGTACTGATAGACTGTCAGTGTCTAAGCTGACGATTTACAAAAAGACCCCATACAATCCTCAGGAGACATATCGCTAATATCGCCTCCACGCTTTATAATGGCCTCACTTCAAAGACGAAGAGTGTCCATTAGTTTCTTCAGATATTGCTAATCGCGCAGAAACCACTCATTGACAATTAGGCCTATACAGTTACCAAACTGCGAAACGCAAATTTGGTTGGTATCTTCACCCTCTGTTCGAGAGAGTTTCAGACATTTTCTATGTGATCAAGATCAGGTGTTTTTGCGAACCAGGCGACGTACTACACCGGAGAGCCAAAGAAATTAGTACACCTGCCTAATATCATGTAGGGCACCGCGAGCGCGCAGAAGTTCCTCAACACGACATGGCATGGACTCGATGAATGTCTGAAGTAGTGCTGGACGGAATTGACACCATGAATTCTGCAGAGCTGTTCATAAATGCGTAAGAGTACGACAGGATGGAGGTCTCTTGTAAACAGCAGTTTGCAAGGCATCCCAGATATCCTCAATAATGTTCATGTCTGGGTAGTTCGGTGGCGTTTAAACTTGGAAGAGTGTTCTTGGAGCCACTCTGTAGCAATTCTGGACGTGTGCGGTGTCACATTGTCCTGTTGGAATTGGCCAAGTCCTTTGGAATGCCCAATGGACATGAATGGATGCAAGTGATAAGACAGGATGCTTATGTACGTGTCGCCTGTCAGAGTCGTATCTAGATGTATCAGAGGTCCCATACCACTTCAACTGTACACGCCCCACACCGTTACAGAGGCTACAGTAGCTAGAACAGTCCCTTACTGACTCGTAGGTTCCGTGGATTCATGAGGTTCTCTCCATACCCGTACACGTCTATCCGACCGATACAATTTGAAACGAGACTTATCTGACCCGGCAGCATGTTTCCAGTGGTCAACAGTCCAATGTCGATGTTGACGGGCCTATGCGAGACGTAAAGGTTTGTGTCGTGCCGTCATCAAAGGTACACTAGCGGGCCTTCGGTTCCGAAAGCCCATATCGATGATGTTTCGTTGAATGGTTCTCACGCTGACACTCGTTGATGGTCCAGCTTTGACTGAAAGGGTACAGTACCGCCCGACATTGAAAATAGGTACAACATTCTTCGTTATTCTTGTCAGTACAGCATATTTTTTGTAAAAATAACTCAATTTCAATTAATACAGCGAAGCCGGATACCAGTGTGTGAAAGAATGACAATTTATTTATTTAATTGATCACATGTGCACTCCCACAAAATAAATCCCTACATCCAGTTTGGTGAGATCTGTGAAATGAATGAATGTATGGTTGTCTGCTAACCGCAGATAGTGAATGTGAATATATGATCATCTTTGAGACGATCCTTTGGCCACCTTTGGTGGAACCAAAGAGATGAAACTTACCGGAGCTTTGAGCGCCTGAAATGTGGCTGACCAATACGGTAGCATGGTCTTCCCCCACCTCGACAGAGGAGCGAGATGACCTGAAGAACGGCCATGTTTCAGCACTCTGCCGCTGGATCTAGTGTTGATAAGACCTGTCTGAGGCGTGCTCCGTAAGGACAAAGGAGTGGAGACATGATATGCATGTGAAATAATTATTATTAGAATAATAATTTCTCTATTTCAGGAATTTTTGTGGGGAGAATTAAATGTCAGGCAGGTAATATTAATGGGGTCGTAGTAATCTTCGGAAGTGACCAACGGTCACAATGAAACCACGTGTAGCAATAAGTTGAAATACTTCCGAGTGCTTAAGTTAAGCTGAATTACTAGCGTGTGTACTATAAGTTGGAAATATTTAAGAAATGGCGTGTGCAGGACTTGAAATTAGAGACCAGTACTTCCACGTGGTGAGTACTGTGTGAGTCTCAATCTGTGTATGAGACAAAGGATAAAGAGAAGTACTCGTCCATGGTATCAGTTGAGGACTCGCGTGTGTGATGAATATGTCCTTAATATTACTTTGCGTGTTATGTTTCCGTGTGACGCTTGATTCAAACTATAATACTCTGAGAGAGAAGCAAGGTGAGTCAGCCGTCTATCCAGTAACGCCACATGGCTTGCATTGCACAGGAAGACGTGCATATAACGTCCAGAGTTCGTAGTAGGAAAGAAAAGTTACGAAGTGGGGCAGTGTCGTGTGGAACTGGGATGAATACTAATTGAAGTGGGAAAGCTGAAAGTGATGTGATTATAATGTTGTGACTATTCCTTGTGTTGTATTCCATGTTGCAGTGTGGTGTATGTTATGTAATTTAAGTATGTGTGTTTTGCATGGGAGAGTAGCAAGGTAGTTTCAGAGGTAGTGGGTTATGCATGTTCCTTTTGTACCGCTCGGTGTGGAGGAAAGTTTCGTGATGATGGTTGTGAGAGTCGAAGTGTGAGATATAGCAAAAGATCCACCATCCTATCCAGAAAGTGCACTGTAGCGTTAAATAATTACGAGACCATAAGATAGAGAATCACCAATGTAAAGCCATGCCCACTGGGCGGAATTTCTCGTGTGTTATTGTTGTAGGTTATAGATTTGTGTGTTTAGGTTATAGAATTTATCGGAATAAATAAGATAGTGAAAAGAAAAAGATTGGTGGCCTTTTCCTTCGAATTGTATGTTGTCATGATATGCAGAATTTATAATGCGTGCGCCATTCATATTCAGTGCGATGGCCACGTGTTGATAAAAGCCGTTAAATAAGAAAGAAAATGTGGTATTGCCAGTGCGTAGTGAACACTCAGTGTTGTGTAAATTACTGATAGTCAGATGTGCGTTTCCGTTGCGTTATATCCAAGCAGGAGAATAACTTTTAACTTAATTGTGAGTACTAGAGTTCATGTTACTTGATAAATAAAAAATGAATCCACTCGCTTGGCAGACCACTCATCTTGCAGGCCTGACTGCGAGTCAGTCAGTTAGCGTCTGATTGCCATGATCGCCAGTGGAGAGGATGGAGCTACCTGCTGCGTAGAAACAGCTTCAGGACCTTTAAAAATTCCACGTATTCGTAAATACTGTCGTTACTGCAGCGCATTTTGCTCAGTGTGGCAACATTGTAGTACAGTAGAGCGTTGATTATCCGAACGTCGGTCAATCGGAAGACCGCTTAACCGAACTGTGTACTCGCTCGCACCTGTTCTCCCTCATCCCCCTCACTCCCAAACGAAGCAATAGATTGCCACGAATGTGACGAAGAAGACGTTCATGAATGGATGAATATCGATGATGCAGATCATGCAGGACTGCGAGATTGTAAACGTCGTCACTGATAAAGATGACGCCGCCAGCATCTCATCAATCAGTGGTCCAGAAAGTGAAGATGAAAGTATACCAACAGCTTCTGAGGCGCTCACTTGTTTAGATACTGCCTTGCGATGGTTTGAAGTCCAAGATGAAAGTGACAAGTTTCAGATATCTGTAATGAAAAAAGTACGTGACTTAGCTGCTCGTAAGCGTGTAGGCTCGCTTAGAGAGACCAAAATAAAGGATTTTTTAAAACGTTAATTTTGTATACTGTGTGTATTGTTCATGCAAAATGCGTATGTAATATGTATATATTTTTGTTCAATAAACTGTGCCACATACTATACAGGATGTCCCAGCTATCTTGTACACCCAAAATATCTCTGGAACAGTAACAGCTATTGGAAAACGACTTTCACCAGTATCAATGTAGGGCTGGGGCCCATGAATGTACATATTTGGAAACATTCTAAAACGAAAGCATATGTGTTTTTTAACATAAAATTATGTTTTTTTTTAAATGGACCTCCTATATTTTTTCTTCAGCAATCCATAGCATAACAAAGCACATACACAATGGCGTTGATTGCATCGCAATATTCCCATTACATCCCGAGATATTAAGACGCGAAGTTGACGCTTGAAACACCCGACATGCGCTGCTAGCGCAGCAGGATGGCAGCAGACCGTATTATTCGTTTTGGACCTCTTGATAAGTATGGAAGTGTGATTACGCATGTCAATCACATCGCGATTACGGGCAGCATGGGGTTCACGCCTGAGCCTCAGGACGTGCGCTAGCAGCGCATGTCGGATGTTTCAAGCGTCAACTTCGCGTCTTAATATCTCGGGATGTAATGGGAATATTGCGATGCAATCAACGCCATTGTGTATGTGCTTTGTCATGCTATGGATTGCTGAAGAAAAAATATATGAGGTCAATTTAAAAAAAAACATAAGTTTGTGTTAAAAAACACATATACTTTCGTTTTAGAATGTTTCCTAATATGTACATTCATGGGCCCCATCCCTACATTGATGCCGGTGAAAGTCGTTTTCCAATAGCTGTTATTGTTCCAGAGACATTTTGGGTGGACAAGATAGCTGGGACACCCTGTATATTCCTACTGAAGTTGCCTTTGTATGTTACTTTGTAATGCTAAAAGAGATGCCTGTTTTTATGAATAAATTTACTGTACAGTACTTCCTTTTAGCAAATAAACATGTACAGTTCGATTATCCAAACAACCCAGTTTTCCGAACACCCATGTCCCCCAATTACTTCGTATAATCGACGCTCTACTGTATTTCTCAACGTTTGTGCCCCTTATCTGCTAGCTGCAACAGCCTGAGAAACACACGAATCCCACCACAGTTCACGCAGCCTCCATTTTTTAATCTACTGCGTACTGTTCGTACTACCTTCTGTCGTTCAAGAGACACGCGGAAACAACGGGCAGCTGGGCAGAAGACGCGCGTTAGACTGCGGCTGGTGCGCGTGCAGCGTGCAGAGCGGCGGCCGCAGCTGTGCATACCGCCGCAAGATGTCAGCACGTGCTAATCCGCGCGACAGCCGCTGTCAGGCCCGGCGTTATCCTCTTATTCTTTGTGCATCGCGCGACGTGGCGTGGCGTGGCGTGGAGCCGCTCGTTACGCAGCCAGCTGGTGGCGACGCGACGCGGCCGTAATCGGCTCAGCTCAGCCCGGCGCGGCACGTCGGCGCGCGCTAATCCTTTATCTGCGCGGCTTAGGGCGCCAGCGCCACCGCCTGCGGCCAGCGCCCCACACCCACACCGCAGCGCCAGGGCCGGCGCCTCCCCCGTTTACCGTCCGCGGGGGATGCAGCGAGAGGCCCTGCGCTCGCAGTTACATCGTAAAGAAGTATCAAACGCTGGCGCACGTGGGAAGCGAACACGAAATGTCAGAGAATCACTTCGACGGACATGTTGAGCCAGAATATTCTTGAGCTGAAATGCAGGGAAGAGAGAACTGATGGCGAAAATTACCTTGAGGGATGGAATTATCAGAATGTTTTGATAATTCTGGTAAAAAAGCAAGGAAAAGGAAGTTTGTTTTGTAAACATCTCATTTCCCGACATAGTCTCATGCAACAGATACACTTGGTACACCGCTCCTCCAGAGTCTTCATCAAACTGGAAAAATAGGTTCTGTCGAACTCTGAAAGAGACTCGTGACTGTTGCTGTCACTTCCTCATTTGAGAAAAATTCTTCCCAGGAAGCCAAAGTTTCAAGTCTGGGAGCAGTACGAGTCACTTGGGAACAATTCTGGTGAATATGGTGGATGAGGAAACAATTCCAAGCCCAGCTCATGAACTTCCGCCGTTGTTAGCGCTTATGTGTAGCATTGTGCTTTATCCTGGTGAGAAAACACTTTCTTGCATGTTAACCTTGTTCCTTTTTTACCCAACACAGCCGGCTCCGGTGGCCGAGCGGTTCTAGGCGCTTCAGTCCGGAACCGCCCTACTGCTACGGTCGAAGGTTCGAATCCTGTCTCGGGCATGGATGTGTGTGATGTCCATAGGTTAGTTAGGTTTAAGTAGTTCTAAGTTCTAGGGGACTGATGACCTCAGCTGTTAAGTCCCATGGTGCTTCGAGCCATTTGAACCATTTTTATTCAACACAAGTTTCAAACGAGTCAACAATTCAAACAATTCAAATAGGTTCAGCTATTGTTCTGCCTTTTCCCAAGTAATCTATGCGGATTATGCCTTGGGAAGTCCGCCCCTGGTAGCTGAGTGGTCAGCGCGACGGAATGTCATACCTAACGGCCCGGGTTCGATTCCCCGCTGGGTCGGAGATTTTCTCCGCTCAGGGACTGGGTGTTGTGTTGTCCTTATCATCATTTCATCCCTGTCGACACCGAGGTCGCCGAAGTGGCGTCAACTCGAAAGATTTGCACCAGGCGAATGGTCTATCCGACGGGAGGCCCTAGTCACAACGGCATTTCCATTTCTTGGGAAGTCAAAAAAACTGTGGCCATCACCTTACAAACTGATCCTTGACTTCTTTGATGCACCTTCATCAGTCTTTGTCCGTCGTTTTGACTGCGTTTATGACTCTGGTGGGTAACGATGGATCCAGGTTTCATCAACAGTCACAAATCGGTGCAAGAAGTCTTGTGCATTGCGAATGACTGTCGCCAGACATTGTGTTGAAATTTTGTGTTGATGCACTTTTTGTTGACTGTGACAAATGCGGCACCCATCTCACAAACTGCTTCTTCATAGCCAGTTCTCCGTGGAGGATATTATGAACTCGCTTAGTTGAGATGCGTACGGTCTCAGCACTTTCACGAATTTTTATTCGGTTGTCTCGCATTGCCGTATCATGGTAATGGTTCCCTTTGCGGTGACCTCAATTGGACAGAGGTAGCCCGCTTCATATTTGGTGTTTGTCCAACCATGTTTAATTCATTAATTCAAAAGCAAATGGTCTTCAATGACGCTACGGAGTCCGTATGCACTTCGTCCTATTATGTTTTGATTTGTGCAGAATTCCAATCCTTCAAATGAAAATGTTTAATGACAGCACAAAACTCAGTTTCCCCCATTTTCAATCACAGTCGACACACTGACCAATGCAGACAACTGTTAGCAATGAGCTGTAAGCTGCACATTGTTTAAAATCTCTATAAGGTCCTTGGATTAACAGAGCTTACCAACTATGAAGGCGCAAACAGAATGTTCCAGACTTACATGGAAATTTACCAGACTTAATAAACCACGCCTCTCCCGCCGGAGGTTCGAGCCCTACCTCGCGCATGGGTGTGTGTGTTGTTCTTAACATAAGTTAGTTTAAGTAGTATGTAAGTCTAGGGACCGATGACCTAAGCAGTTTGGTCCCTTAGGAATTCACACACATTTGAACATTTTGAGTAAACCACGCTATACTCTATGACAATATTTCCGATGTCCTGTTGCTATCTCGTCTGCCTGAAGCATTGGCACATGGACTGTAATTTCGAACATCAACGTTGAGCGTCCCGACTTCAACATGCTGCTGAACGTTCAGAAACGATCCAGCTTGTACATGTATTACCAGTGCCTGAAAGTTAAGGACGTAAAACTATCGTAGGCTACCGTAGACTATCGTGCGTAAGCGTAGACTACGCTAGGTTTTCTAACAGTTTTGGTTGTTTAAGATCGTACCTGCATTACCTGTACGTTAGATGTGTTACACACCTATCAGGCGTTACCACATAACGATCGCTTTCCTTACTCCTGCGATCAGTATCTTACCAAATTTCCCTAAAATCCGGAAGCAATGAACTGTCCAGACGCTGAGAGAGGATATAAAGAGGGGTCAGGTAATGTACGTCACATTTTTGTTCTACACAGTTTCCTTGTGCCTGCTACTTAAAAATTAACAGCATTTAGAGCAAAATTGTCAATGTTTAATACAAGTTTTATTCGAAAATTGTTGAGTTGTAAACATGAAACAGAGGGATGTTTTAATAGATATAAACAAAACAATTCAAATTTACCATGCAGAGCTACAAAACGATTTCCTCACAAAAAAGTTAAATAAGGAAAAACGCAAACCAAAAGTATATCAAACATCGCTGATACTGCCTCGAACTACCATAACAAATATTTCTGTTATACATAAACCACTTTTGCATTTATCAATAATAACAGGAAAGTCTCTCTTTTGATCATCTATGTCTGCATCTACACACAAACCGGTGCGTGGCGGAGGGTACCTTGTTCCACTATTAGTCGTTTCATTCCCTGTTCCACTCGCAGGTAGAGCGATGGAAAAACGACTAGCAATATGCCTCCGTATGAGCCCTAATTTCGCGTATCTTGTCTTCGTGGTTCTTACGCGTAGTGTATGTTGGCGGCAGTAGAATCGTTCGGCAGTCAGCTTCAAATGCTGGTTCTCTAAATTTTCTCCATAGTGATTCTCGAAAAAAAAAAAAAAAAACGTCGCCTTCCCTCCACCGATTGCCTTTTGAGTTCTCGAAGCATCTCCGCAACACTTACGTGTTGATCGAACCTACCGGAAACAAATATAGCAGCCCGCCTCTGAAATGCTTCTATGTCTTCCTTAGATCCGAACTGGTAAGGATCCCAAACACTCGAGCAGCATTCAAGAATAGGTCGCACCAGCGTCCTATATGCGGTCCCCTTTATAGGTGAACCACACTTCCCTAAAATTCTCCCAAAAAAACAAAGTCGACCATTGGGCTTCTCTACCACAATCCTCACATGCTTGATCCATTTCATGTCGCTTCGTAACATTACGACCAGATATTTAAACGACATGACTGTGTCAAACAGGACGCTAACAATGCTGTATTCGAAAATTACGGGTTTGTTTTTCCTACTCACCTCCTTCATCTTACGTTTTCTACATTTAGCACTAGCCGCCAGTCATCACAATAACTAGAAATTTTGTCTAAATCATCTTGAATCAACCTACAGCCACTTATCTTCGACACCTTCCTGTACACCACAGCATCGTCAGCGAACAACCGCAGACAGCTGCCCATCCTGTCTGCCAAATCATTTATGCACATAGAAAATAGCAACGGTTCTATCACATTTAACTGGGGCCCTCCTGACGTTAACCCTGTCTCCGGTGAACACTCGCCATCGGGAGCAGCATACTGGGTACTATTGCTTAAGAAGTCATCGAGACAGTCACCTATCTGGGAGCCTATTCCGTATGCATGTGCCTTCCTTAACAGTTTGCGTGGGGTACCGTGTGGAATGCTTTTAGGAAATCTAGAAATATGGAATGAGCATATCCCACACACACACACACACACACACACACACACACAGACACACACACACACACACACACACACACACACACAAGAATAACAAAGAGAAGTCGTCAGCTCCAGTTTCTCTCTGACACATTTCTTTATGTTTCTTTGCCTTCCAATGCTACCAGTACTTCTGTTAATACTACCATTTAGTTTATTTACGTAGTGTACCAAAAGCGTAGATGTGGCAGGATGCAACTCTACTCAACATGGTACACGCGATTGTGGCACGGTCCAGTGGCAGTTGCCGCTATATCTGGCTCGCAGATCACACTCTTCACGAAATGGGCGGGTTAAAATTCCAACTTTAGCTCTATTAACACGCACATTTGCTCCCTTACTCTTATGCTAGTCAAGTTGTTCTGTCTACAGCATACATAAATAAAAAGTTCAATACGCATGAATATTTTATAAGGCAAAAAGAAAAATACCGTGCCCATTCAACAAGGACATAGCCTTACAAAAGTTCTATTACGAACAGTGCGATATAAATTTACAATTACAATAGTTCTCTACATAAGATAAAAATTATTTCATCATTTTCATTTTTTTGGTAAAAGCATCAGGTCAGTCTTATTTGATCATTGCTCCTCTTGCTTGATCACTGTTCCTGTATAAGATAAAAAAACTTGAAACAAGAAAGAGCAAAAATCTTACTGCAAGTAGTGCAAGCTGTGTTCTAGATAACACACTCCTCAGAAAGAGCTTATTTATATTTACATAACGTCGAATACTATAGAATATACTTCTGTTCAGCTGACAAAAACATATCAGTACCTATAAGAAAACCCAAAGGCTAATAAAAGAAAAAAGGATGTTTTCTGTAACGTATGTAAATTTTTATTTACAGATTTTTAACAATTACATTGTTTACATGAAATTTTCTGATACGTTTTAAAAGAAAAAAGACATTTTTCTTGTTTTTGTTTGTGGATTTGTAAACGTCTTTTATTAAATAAGGAATCTTTTCTTGTTCGATTATCCTTCAAATGAATTTTGCGTTCTTTGCTCACGAGTTTTCTTGTAACAACGGATTTACTACGATTTGTAGATATTTGAGTCTTTAAACTTTTAGATTACACATATCTTGTCAGTTTTTGTTGTTTTTAGCACAGCGATATTCATTACATTATGTAAAGCCAGAAAAAATGCACGGACAGATTGCATTTAAACATGTGAAAAAAGAACACTAAAGGTATGATAACGACATAGAAAATTAAACATAATGTAAGCAACATATTAAAGATAAAAAAGATACTGCATTTAGGGGCAGGAGGATTTGTATTCAGTTCAGTGGGGTAAATTGAAGCACAATAATAAAAAAAGAGGAAACGTGCTACATTTGGGTACATGAAAACGTTATATATATGGAGCAAATGGCACTATGGATTAAGACAAAGTAATTTGTTAGTTTAAGGAAGAAGGACAGGGAGAGCGAGATAGCGAGTAGCGAGAGGGAAGAGAGAGAGAGAGAGAGAGAGAGAGAGAGAGAGAGAGAGAGAGGGGGGAGTGGGAGGGAGTACAGAGAGGGAATAAGTGAATGTAGAGGAAGAGAGAGAGAGAAAGAGACTCAGAGAGAGAGAGAGAGGGAGGGAGGGAGGGAGAGAGGCAGACAGAGCACATTAATATACGAAAACCACTGTTGAGGCCACATTTTTACATGGAAACAGATGTCATAAACGTTGTTGCTCTTATCACGGCAGATTTGCTTTTGTTGCATCATTTGTTTGTACACGAAAAACACTGTAGAATTAAGTTTACAAAAGTGAGATACACTTTGCGGCTGCAACGCTGAATCACTTTCAGTTTGCACTCCTACCTTCTTTTAGCACACGTCACTGATCATTACATTACGGGAAGTTGGAGGATTGGGAGGACGACGTCGGCGGTGACGAGGGCGTGGATGTTGTGGAAAGCAGCAGTTGTAGCGTGAGGTGGGCGTCTTTCTGAAGGCTCCAACGCTACCTACAGGAAGCTCTGGAAGGTCTCGTAGTACGCTCTTGTGGTCTTTTCACAGATCATGAGGCACTATACCTTGTCTGCCTGGCGTTTGGTGACCACTGCGTGTGCCGTCATAGCTAGGATCCACATACTGGGATTGCGTTTTGGATCTGAGAAGGATTTTGCCTCAGGGACAGTGAGTGACGTGATTAGTATGGTTCTTTGATCCCTCCTGTAGATCTGGGAAACCATTTCCCTCCATATCGACCATACGTCCTTGCTCCCTCTGCATTGAAGAAGTTGCTCGTTTGCATCCGTTTGATTAGTGATTTCACCGTCTGGCGAGTCCCTTGTGTTAATCCGCGCCAACCTCTCTTTGTTTGGTACTATCCTATGCCCAGTGATACGTAAACCACCAACAGAACTGTGCTGGCGTAAGCTGTCACCAGATCACCGGTCGGCAAAGATGTAGCGCAAAGATCGATTGTAGGCGGTGGATCAAGGGCACTTATCACAAGAGATGCCAGAGACAGACCAATAAGCAACTCGCCGCCAACGCCCCCTGGACTGCATGTATTTAGGCCGCCGCTGCTGACCAGAGGGCTCCACTGACTCAGTCGTTCGACTCACTGGCGTCCAGTTTGTCGTCTGTCAGTACATACACTCGCAGAATGGCCTCAGTTCACACCGCAGGTCACGACAGTACATAGCGATCAGGTGCGTGACTACATTAAGGTTACCGATATTCTCTACAAGAGGACTGTTGTTGTTGTTGTTGTGGTCTTCAGTCCTGAGACTGGTTTGATGCAGCTCTCCATGCTACTCTGTCCTGTGCAAGCTTCTTCATCTCCCAGTACCTACTGCAGCTTACATCCTTCTGAATCTGCTTAGTGTATTCATCTCTTGGTCTCCCCCTACGATTTTTACCCTCCGCGCTGCCCTCCAATACTAAATTGGTGATCCCTTGATGCCTCAGAACATGTCCTACCAACCGATCCCTTCTTCTGGTCAAGTTGTGCCACAAACTTCTCTTCTCGCCAATCCTATTCAATACTTCCTCATTAGTTATGTGATCTACCCATCTAATCTTCAGCATTCTTCTGTAGCACCACATTTCGAAAGCTTCTATTCTCTTCTTGTCCAAACTATTTACCGTCCATGTTTCACTTCCATACATGGCTACACTCCATACAAATACTTTCAGAAATGACTTCCTGACACTTAAATCTATACTCGATGTTAACAAATTCCTCTTCTTCAAACGCTTTCCTTGCCATTGCCATTCTACATTTTATATCCTCTCTACTTCGACCATCATCAGTTATTTTGCTCCCCAAATAGCAAAATTCCTTTACTACTTTAAGTGTCTCATTTCCTAACCTAATACCCTCAACATCACCCGACTTAATTCGACTACATTCCATTATCCTCGTTTTGCTTTTGTTGATGTTCATCTTATATCCTCCCTTCAAGACACCATCCATTCCATTCAACTGCTCTTCCAAGTCCTTTGCTGTCTCTGACAGAATTACAATGTCATCGGCGAACCTCAAAGTTTTTATTTCTTCTCCATGGATTACTACTGATTATTTTGTACCAAAACTCGTGGACCCTATTCGAATGAGGTAGCCAGTTCATGCAAAAAAGGATCTGCATTAATCAAAACGGCTCTGAGGTCATCAGTCCCCTAGAACTTAGAACTACTTAAACCTAACTAACCTAAGGGCATCATACACATCCATGCCCGATGCAGGATTCGAACCTGCGACCGTAGCGGTCGAGCGGTTCCAGACTGAAGCGCCTAAAACCGCTCGGCCACACCGGCCGGCCGCATTAATCCACATGTCCATCTGTGTTGTAGAAAGAGGATACCAGACACCCATACAACATCCTCACCCTTGCTTCTTGCGGTACTGGATTCTACAGTGGCACAAGAACGGGATACTACAGTGGCGGCTAGGATGGGATACTAAAAGAACATCTTAAACCTTACAATTCAGCATCTCTACTCATTACACTACACCGACCATGATTGACAAGTGACCACACTTTGCATCTTACTATCTCCTGGATGCTTTAATCATAGAGATTTTATTAACTGACATTTAATTGCAACAAATTGTACCAAGAACAATGCGTTTTTGATGAATCCTCCATGTGCCGTGACACTGAAATGACAGACTATCATAACATGCAGATTACAATATTTCTTTATCCATCAGTATGACGCTTCTCGTTGTACAATTAACGATGGGTTTTCGAGATCCTCATTTTTGTGATACTTAGAAACGGCTTATACACATATGGACTTCAAGTTAAAGCCAATATAACGGCCTGTGACTCTATACTGAAGAGAGAGAGTGCCCTACTTCGATATCGTTGGTCTACGGTCAAATCCACGTTCAAAACATTGCTCTGGAGGTTCAGAAAGACCCCTCAACTTGCTTTTCTCGTGCAATGATGTCAGAAGCTCGCCACGCTCAGTGTCGATATTCGAATTCAGGGTCCAAATGCCAATGGCTTTAGGGCTTGTTTAAGCTGCAGCTTCCCTGTTTGCAGCTCGCTGCTGGCACACCACACCTCGACGTTCGCTGGGAGCCCTGTTACATTTACCTAGCAACCTCACAGGTGGTACGTCCCTCCCCGCTGGTCGCTCTGCATCTCGCTTTCCTGCCAGAGATCGTTACCATGCAGCTGTTCACATCGCTAGTTGAAAGGATTATTTGCAGTGTGTGAAGCGAAAAGTTTGATCTCTGCATCGTCTGACGGCACTAGAAGCAGTTCGTTCGCACCAAAAATGTGGTTATTACAACAAGGAAGAAGACGAGGTACGAAGGCACCTTTCGAATGCAGATCGTCCACACTACAGATAGTTTCACCAGTTCTAAAAACAACTCAACAATTATCCAGAACACTTTTTCACATCATAAAAAATTTTCAGGTTTACTTTAAATTATTTAATACAAGTGCAGGCTAGGTACTCTTATATGTGATGGAGACACTTAACATTTATAATGTCATCTTTCTTCGTCGCCTATGTGCTACTTACGACAATTTCGTAAGGCCTGCGTGTTATAGGCAACTATTAATATCACCATTGTTTGCCTTGATGTTGTAACCTGTATGTGTCCTAAGATCCCATGATGGCGACTTCACTTTCGCCGAAACCGGTAATCATGGAATAAAAAGAATTCCTGCGATCTTGGCTAGCAGTTTATTGTTTCACAACCATCTAGATCGGTCCCACATGAACACAATGTGCTCCCTACAAAATTTTCTCTTGGTATAACCCGTATAGGTCGTTACGCAGTACAATTATTTCGCGTGATCTGACGATGTGGTGCTGTATGAGGCAACTTAGAGAAACAAACAAGTCTGGGAGGATACGTTCGGCCTACTGTTCTGATGACATGTCGAGAACCTAACATTCACACGGGTCGTACCTCAGCTGACGACACCGGCTAAACCAAAGCCTTGAGTCCATCGTATGTGCTCATCATCTACTACAACCTTCAATCGCTACCCTAACACAACCAGTGATAACCTATTCCACTTCAGTTTTCTGAAGCAAGAACGAAAGTTTATTCATTGTAACCTTTTATATGAAGTGCCGATGATATGACACAGTACTTACAAATACAGTTAACAGGATGAACTTTACATTAATCACAAGTTGTTTCAAAACTATAATCCTTTAATAACGATTGTGAAAACACGCTATGTTAGTTCAATCTCTCACGGTAAATAACTCTTATAGTGTCTGTAATCTGAACGGCTTAAGGCCCCCTAGCAGTCTTCTCCGGTTTTCTGTCGACTACGCCAAGATAGGGAGGGCAGGAGGGAGGGGGGGGGAGGTAATTGTTTGTTTAAATTGTCGGGAGTATAGCTTAAAGCTCAACTTCCAGCTGTTCAAGCTAATGAATGACACATGATATATTACTGACAGAAACACTGAACTGTATACAATATCTGACTTGTAGAAAATGTGCTGTGCAATTATATCGCATTATATGTTTAATTATTTTGAACTTTCCACGTTAACATAACAAATCTAAGTCGTAATGTAACTTCACTCTTACTTTAAGAATAAAATTCTTACTATGTAAGATGCCGCATGAAAGAAACCCCCAAAGCGATGTAGCTGAATGGCTTTTCCAATATTGTTAACAGTCACGGTCATTCAAGGGGGAATTGTAATTAATCATTTCTCTCTGCAAAGACAAAATTGTATAATATCACTACTATGTTTTTCCAGCCATCTTTGCTGTTAATTTCGACTTCATTTTGCAAAAAAAAAAAAAAAAAAAAAAAAAAAAAAAAAAAAAAAAAAAAAAAAAAAAAAAAAAAAAAAGTCACGAATATCTGCAGTTCACTGCAGTTCAAAATTGTTCAAATGGCTGTGAGCACTATGGGACTTAGCATCTGAGGTCATCATTCCCCTAGAACTTAGAACTACTTCAACCTAACTAACCTAAGGACATCGCACACATCCATGCCCGAGGCAGGATTCGAACCTGCGACCGTAGCGGTCGCGCAGTTCCAGACTGAATCGCCGAGAACCGCTCGGCCACTCCGGCCGGCAGTATCTGCAGTTCGTCTTCTTCTACCTTTCAGAGTGTAGACGTCTCTTGTTTCTTTGTTCGTAGTATATGTGAAATAATAACTGGAAATTCTGCTTTTAGTCTACTTTTTATTTAACGAAATTATGTTACTACTTTTCGTTAATGACATATAGAATATTATTATGTTTCAGTGTTAATTACGTCGGAAGAGAATCACTTTGCTCGCCATTATGTGCAGGCTGATCTGTACGACAAAGAAAAAGTCGAACCTTTCAGTCGAAATTTGTTTAACGAAGTGCGAGTCATGTTTTATAATGTGATGCAAATTATTTTGATGCATTATATTTCATAAAAAAAACGGTCCGCCGTCATCAAACTCATTTGCTCGCCAACAAAGATCTGACCCTGATGACTATCAATGCAAGTGAGCCAATTAACTTAAATTGGCCATTCCCATTAAAGGACATTCAGTATTGATATTACAACGTTTAATTGTACTTCCCATATTCCATTTCTGCGGTAGGCACTGTGTTTGATCCAGAGTTCAGAACGATTAGACTTCGGAAGAATGGAATATTAGTATTTCAACTTAAATTGTAAAATCTTTCTCTTCTCACCGGGACATATTACAAGTCCAACGCCAGCAATATAGGACGTATCTTTGACAATGGCAACCACTTGTGCTGGCAAAACGTCGGGAAAACTGTGAAAAGTCAAGCTCCCGAGACAGAAGTCAGCGTCACCACATGGCCACGTAAGCCAAAATAGTGCTATAATCCGAGCTCATTGCAATGTAGCCAGCTAAGTTTAACATAAAACAAAAATAATACTTCATCTCGTTCTATACAACAGATTTTATCACTACGAACTTCAGCTTTTCTTATTCATGCACTTCAATAACAAACTCACTTTATCATTAATCTTTTGTTACATGAAATTATAATATGCAGTCGGCTTACATGGACTTTCCCTGCAGTAATTATTGTCCACAACACTCTAATTCACTGAATTCTATCTTAGCTGTTCAACCAAAATAATTCATAATTACCAGCTAGCTCCCAGTTTCAATATTCAACAAATTTCACAGCCTAATTACTTTTATGGGATTTGCGCGCAAGCAATCACAGGCCACACGACGCTACTTCCCTCCTCCCTCAGTTTCCTATGTCTCTCTTTCTCTGTCATCCTAAATCCCCTATCTCTCTCGGTATTCTCTCTTTCTCCTCTCCTCCTCCTCTCTCTCTTCTCCCTCTCTCTCGTTTTTCCGTCGCGCCAGCAATAATAACTTTTTCGCAATGCCCGCACTGATAATCACAATCGGTCTTCCATCGCTTACCACTTCTTTGAAGTAATAAATGTTACAATTCTCCTAGCAGACATAGACATTATGGGCGGTATACTCACTTATAAAAACATTAAAATATACTTTAAAAATTGTAACAGATAAATGTTTCAACGAATGTTTCACAATGTGATCAAACGTGTCTGTATTATTATTAGTGGACCTAAATGTAGGATGTGCCCAACCTTCGACTTTATGACAGCTTGAACTCTGCTAGGGACACTCTCTATGACGTTTCTGAATGTCTCTGGAAGATCGGCAGCCTCTTCCTCAAGAGCCGAAACCAGATAAGGTAGCGATGCTGGACGCTGGGGTGATATGGCCGTTGTAAATCACCCCGAAGGTGTTCCATTCGGTTCAGGTCGGGACCCAGAGCAGGACAGTCCCTTTCAGGAATGTTGTTGTCCACAGACGAATGCCCCACAGATGCTGCTTTGTGACAGGCTGAATTGTCATGTTGGTAAAACCAGTCATAGTCAACAAACTGTTCCTCTACTGTACGCAGTACACAATGCCGTAAAATTTCGCATCCTTCCGTATTTTTCATTTCTTAACCGCATCAGGAGACCACACCCTAACCACGAAAACCAGCCCAATACCATAACACCACCTCCTCCCTACTTCGCTGTTCGCACAAGACATGACAGCACGTAACATTCTCCGTCATTCGCCAAACCCAAACGCTTCCAACGATTGCCCTGGCGTACAGCGTGATTCATCACTCCAGATCACTGACTTCCAGCCGTCCAGCCGTCCATCCTCTGCAACCGTCGGTGGCGCCTATCAGTCAGTACATGGGGTCTTCCTGGTTTGGTTTATCTGTGGTTGTTTCTTCGCGTTTCCACTTCACAGTCACATCACCAAGAGATGACTTGTGTAGCTTTAGAAGGGTTGAAATGCCTCTTATGGATTCGTTACACAGGTGACATCCAATGACTACTCCACTTTCGAAGTCACTGAGCTCTCCTAACCGACACATTCTGCTGTTGCTGCTTCTCTGCTCACAACGCAATACCCCACATCTACTTTTATACTGGCTGGCCGCCAATCGTGATATATGGTGATCATTTCCGTATGGCATAGGAATGTTCGGATACTTTTGATCAGATAATGTATACGTATTTCAGGTAATATGAGCAACGGCCTTGTCGAAGTGGATACACCTGTTCCCGTTAGATCACCGAAGTTAAGCGCTGTCGGGCGTTGTCGGCTCTTGGACGGGTGACCATCCAGGCCACCATGCACTGTTGCCATTTTTCGGGGTGCACTCACCCTCGGGATGCCAATTGAGGAGCTACTCGACCGAATAATAGCGGCTTCGGTCAAGAATACCATCATAACGACCGGGAGAGCGACGTGCTGACCCCACGCCCCTCCTATCCACATCCTCCACTGCGGATGACACGGCGGTCAGATGGTCCCGGTAGGCCACTCGTGGCCTGAAGACAAAGTGCTTATTTCAGGTAATATACAATAATTGTCTTATACTCACAGTCCTATGTCATCTCCACGAGTTTCCGTTATAGGATTTCCATCTTTCCCTCTTCAGGCATGTACTCCTTCTTCCATTTAGTGTAAATTAAATTGTCGTGCCATTTCACTAATTCAGTCGATAGCTTTGAATTCTGTGGCGTCCAGAGACAGGTTTGATGCAGCTCTCCATGCTACCCTATCCCGTGCCAGCTTCTTCATCTCCGAGCAACTATTTCACCCTGCCTTCTGAATCTGTTTAGTGTATTCATGCCTTGGTCTCCCTCCACAATTTTTGCCCTCCGAGCTTCCCTCCAATACTAAAACGATGGATGATCCCTTGATGCCTCAGATCGTGTCCTACCAACCGATCCCTTCATCTAGTCAAGTCGTGCCACTAATTGCTCTACTCCCCAATTCTATTCAGTAACCCCTCATTAGTTACGTCATCTATCCATCTAATCTTCGGCATTCTTCTGTAGCACCACATTTCGAAAGCTTCTATTCTCTTCTTGTCTAAATTGTTTATCGTCCATGCTTCACTTCCATACATGGCTACACTCCATACAAATACTTTCAGAAAAAGACTTCCTGGCGCTTAAATCTATACTCCGTGTTAACAAATTTCCCTTCTTCAGAAACACTTTCCTTGCCATTGCCATTCTACATTTTATATCCTCTCTACTTCCACCACCGTCAGTTATTTACCTCCCCAAATATCAAAACTCATTTACTACTTTATGTGTCTCATTTCCTAATCTAATTCTCTCAACATCACCTGATTTAATTCGACTACATTCCATTATCTTCGTATTGCTTTTCTTGATGTTCATCTTATATCCAACTTACCAACACTATCCATTCCATTCCATTACTCTTCCAGGTCCTTTGCTGTCTCTGACAGAATTACAATGTCGTCGCCAAACCTAAAAGTTTTTATTTCTTCTCCATGGATTTTAATTCCTGTTCCAAATTTTTCTTTCGTTTCCTTTGCTGCTTGCTCAATGTACAGATTGAATAACATCACACTCCCTTCTCAATCACTGCTTCCTTTTCGTGCCGATCTTCTCTTGTAACTGCCATCTGGTTTCTGTATAAATTGTAAATAGTCTTTCGCTCCGTGTATTTCACCCCAGCCACCTTCAGAATTTGAAAGACGGTATTATAGTCAGCATTGTCCAAAGCTTTCTCTAAGTCTACAAATGCTAGAAACGTAGATTTGCCTTTCCTTAATTTATCTTCTAAGACAAGTCGTAGGGTCAGTAATGCCTCACATGTAACAACATTTCTACGGAATCCAAACTGATCTTCTCCGTCGTTGGCTTATTTCTTTATATAAGATGAATATTCTGCATTAATATCGAATAGATGATAGAACGCAACGCCAGGGATTGCTAGAGGATAAGCCACAGAGCATTTGATTCCTTACAAAGGAATGCGTCGTTAAAATTATCTACGAGCACCACTATAGTCTGCTATTTTTTGTTACGTGAAGCACGAAACTGACTTCGGGAAGATTCTTGTTTCCTAGTGTATTCCACATAACTTGTATCCATTACTCTTGAGGTGTGACTCTTGCTTCCTGGTTATTTGCATAAACTCATATTCGCGTCTCACATTTTGACGCTGTCTCTGCACAAGAACCTTAGAAAAATACACGACACCGTATCTCCTGAGTTCGCAAATTTTGAACTTATTTACCTCCAGGAATTCATTGGCACCTACATTTATGTATAATACATGCCACATGATTAATCTAAAACCATAGAAGAAAATTCTATTGTTCCAGGATTTGTTAGGAACTTCGAAGCACTGTTTCCAGCACGGCTTTCATCTGACCATGTGGCAGTAGTTTCTGTTATAGGAACTGACTCATCCTGTTAAGTATGTCACAAGATTAACTACTTTCAAAGCATAATGACCTTCAGTTCAGGAACTGAATAACAAACCAAATAGTTCTTCGTTTCAGCAGCTCTAAATTACTGTTCCATTAGTTTCGCACTAATTCTGTTATGGATGAAATTTTCTTGCCTTAGAATGGTAGTACGATCATCAGAAATAAGGTTTCTGAGAAACTCTCACGATCAGCAAATTTTCATGAACTACTGCAGAAGTTGAGCGCAAAATCCCTGATCAGAATAGTGTGCAAAGTCAGTAACACTAATGTACTCAAGTTTATCAACTAAGCATATTTGTATTCTTAAATGTGGTATATGGTAATATTTTGAAGCAATTCGCTTCAGCTTCAAAAGATTTTTTTAGTCCAAAAGCCCTATATACCAACCTTATGATATGTCAGTTCGCGAATATCATGTAATAAGCTGGAGATTCTTCCACTCCTGTCGGAATGCAATTGCTCTCTCGTGAAATGTGTGGTCAGGAAATTCGAAAGGAAAAGCGGTGTTCATTCATCGAACACAGCATCCATTAATTTAACACAAGGTATAGAAACTTTCTGTACTTCGGGAATCGGTCCTTATCTGCCATTCAGAAAAATGTACATTAGTCCACAGCATCATTTTTCAGAAAAAATTGAAGCTCATCACAAAATGAATAGTTTGAAGTTCATATTTAAAGTTTCATCTTACATACTTCTCCCATTGTCTGTATTGTTACTGTAGAAAATTTTTAGAATATAGTATTATTACTTAATCAGAAGTCAGGAATTTTATCTGATCTAATCACCTAGATTTGGGTTCCTCTAAATAAGACGAACGGCGGAATGATCGTTAAGGTGTGGCTGTTACCTTCCTCATTTCTTCCCCGTTATTAACAGTTCAACGTTGATGTCTCAAACCGTTACATTTCTATTATTCTCTTCTATTTATTTTGTTTGTTAGTCATCTAAGGGCGACGATAAGGCTACAATCATTACGACATTTGTCCTAATTTTTTGCGTTAACACAGCTGTTTTTCATCAAACCTCTGTGTCTAAACGGCGTTCATCCCACCAGTTGCCACCAGTTGCCCGTTTCTCGATTAGGAAATTCCTAAACGTCACTACAGCTGTTTAAAGAAATTTGGTTTTTTATGTCTTCTGGATGTATGCCCGTTTCCACTAGATCCTTCTTCACGTTTATGTACTAGGGTATTCGTTTTCGGTTTCGAATGGAAGACTTTGATAATGTGTCTCACAAAGTGTAACATAATTTTTTTATTTTTCTTTGAAATGCACACCACGTTCCCTCCAGTTTTCGTAAGAGTAATTTCTGTGATTTATATCGTTTAACAATACTTTTTACAGGATTTCGCAGCTCTGAAATTAATATTTCATACTTTTCCTATTATTATTATTTTTATTATTATTATTGTCTTATATCTTCTACTACCTTCTGTCTGTCTATCATTTATCTATTCTTCTTCTCTCTATCAATCGAATTTTCTATCATCTGTCTTCTATCTACCTTCTCGTATGCCTTCTAATACCTATCTTCTATTTATAAACTTGTCTTCTATTTATAAACTGAAGTCGCTTGCCATGGTTTTGTCTATACGGGGTGATTCAGCTGCACCCTACCTAAGGGTTTTATGAAACTGACAATGATTTCACATACCACACACAAGGTTTTCATATTCTCTCACTCACTAGAAGTAAACTATTATCCTACAGAAAAAAATAAAGAGGGTCTTATTGTAGATAATGTAATGTAGTTGAATTTCGTACTGGAATAGGTTTGTGCTAGAGGCTGTAGTTTTCGAATTATTGAGGCAAAATATACAAATCTGCCTTCAAACGCGTTTTACTTGAATAAATCGAAAACTGTGGCCTCCAGCGAAAAGGTACCCCTGTATAAAATTTAATTATATTAAATTTTCTATGGAAAAGTCCTAGTCATTTTTTCAATAGGACCAATAGTTTGTAGGTAGAGGGCGAGAGAATATGAAAATCACGAGTGTGGTTTTTGAAGGTGTTGCGGGTTGCGTATAACGTATAGATAGGGGCAGCTGAATTACCTTGTATATTCGGCCTAATCTCTGGAGCTATTGTATGGATTTCATGAGGTTCTCACTAATAGGTACACTGATTTGCCAGGAAGGTATATATAAGGTGTATATAAGTTATAAATATATCGCGCAAACTGGATGAAGTGTGCAGAATTAAAATCCTCTACCACTCTGAAAACGAAAACGTTACATCTAGCGGTGAATGGCAAAACTCCTTGGAATCGTCGTAGCTCGCGAAGCCTAGCGCTGCAACTGGATGGCCTTAAGCGTACCTCCTGTGCCCACAGCATGCCCCTGCGACTTCATACCGATGTTAGTTAGTTAGTTGGTTGGTTGCGTGTCCCATTGATCAATCGCACGGTACGGTAGCCGTTTTGATGTTGAATGTGTCAAGTGCACAAGAAATGCACATATGAAACAAGATTTTTAATATATATGTATTACAATACAGAGTTAGAGATTAATATTTTTATTATTTACCCCATTCTCTTAAATGGCACAAAATGGATATACTATATTTATAGATTTATTTATTCCTATTCAAGAATTCAACTATAGCAAAGAAGTTGTTAAGGAGATATGATTTCAATTTATTTTTGAAGCTATTACTGCAGTCTGTCAGGCATTTTATTTCATCTGGTAATTTGTCGAAAATTTTTATAGCAGCATATTTTACCCATTTCTGTGCCGAAGATAGGTTGAGTAAAGGATAGTGTAAGTCTTTCTTTTTTCTGGTATGATAATAATGAAAGTCACTGCTGTTGAGAACAAATTTCATTAGTGAGTAACTGTACTGTGAGG
The DNA here is from genome assembly GCF_023864275.1 of Schistocerca cancellata. NCBI lineage: Eukaryota > Metazoa > Arthropoda > Insecta > Orthoptera > Acrididae > Schistocerca > Schistocerca cancellata. The sequence continues at coordinate 723,023,975 of NC_064626.1, read as the reverse complement.
CTGTTGTAAGAATTCCCAATCTTTTAAAAAAATGCCTACAAGATGTGCGACTGTGAACCCCAGACATTATTCCAACCACTTTCTTTTGTGCAGTGAATACTTTTCGCCTAAATGTTGAGTTACCCCAAAATATTATTCTGTATGACATCAGAGAGTGAAAGTATGCAAAGTATGTTAGCTTACTAATTTCTATCCTCAAAATTGGCAATTAATCTAATTGCAGAAGTTGCTGAACCTAGCCGCTTTAGAAGATCCAAAATATGAATTTTCTAATTACGATTCTCATCTATATACATCCCCAAAAACTTCGTATGCTCTACCCTGTCTACTGACTTCTGTTGATGTGTTATATTTATTGAAGGAGCTGTACTTTTTTGCAACAGAAAATTGGATGTACTGTGTTTTTTTTTTCAAAGTTTAGAGCAAGCCCATTTGCAGAAAACCAATTACTGACTTTTCCAAAGACCTTATTTGTATCATTTTCAATTGGAGTTTCTTTTACTGGATTACTAATGGTGCTTGTATCATCAGCAAACAGTGCCAGTTCAGCTTCCTGTTTCAGACAGGAAGGGAGGTCATTCACATATATCAAGAACAGAAGCGGACCCATGATTGAACCCTGTGGATGTTGACCGGCATATGGTGCTTCATACCAATGTTGCCTTCAGACAGTGTATCCTACCGTTGCTTGGCAGAGAGTGCTTTATACCGATATTGCTTGACAGTGATATTTCTTAGTTCTTCATACTGCATGGCACAGGGTGTTTTACATCAGTTTTACGAAGCAGAGAGTAATTTGTATTCCTGTTGCTTTGCAGAGGCTGCTTCAGTACAATGTTTCGTGGGGGAGTGTCATTCTTACCAGTGTTAAGTGGCGAGGGTGTGGTGCTTTTTACGAAAATTATGAGTCAGAGGGTGCATAGTACCAACGTTGCGCGGCAGAAGGTGCTTCATATCAATGGTACGTGGTACAGGGTGCTTCTTACCGATGTTGCATGGTAGAGGTTGCTTCCTACCAATGTTGCGTGGCAGTGGGTGCTTCATAGTGATGTTACACTGCAAGGGGTGCTTCATTGTGATGTTAAATTGCAGCGCGAGCTTGGTGCCAATGTTGTGTGGCGGAGAGTGCTTCACGCCAATGTCTCATGGCAGAGGCAACATCCCACCGATCCTGTGTGGCAGAGGGAGCTTTGTAGTGATGTTACATTAGGAAATATGGGAAAACGTCACACAGAAAAAATGGCACGCAGCGGACTGATGCTGGAGTCAGGTGGCCGCCAATTGTCGACAGCCCATGCCAAACTCCATTGTGACTGAGTGGACTACAGCGTACTGGCGCTCCAGTTAGACAGCCGGCAAGTGGCTGAAGTTGCGCAAACTAGCGCTACAGTTGGGTGTACCATGTGGCACGGTAGCTCGCAGCTCCCATAGTTTCCACGGGATGTCACTCTAAACGCCAATTAAATGTATAACGGATGACGTTTGTGCCTCCTGAGAGTTTTCCTGGCTTGGACTGTTTAAATCGTTTAAGGTATATGAAAGTGATGATATTCAGTTATGAAACGTTGTTCTCCGAATGTTAATGCTAGCTCTACACAGTGGTTTGCAAACACAATTACTACTCCACTAGAAAAGTCGTCCGGCAGTTGATGTTTAGTGCTAACTGTGCGAAGCCAGGCCTAGTCGCTAGTTGTAAATAATTACAAAGGAAATAATTAAAAAGTTGTATGCACAAGGAGTCATTATGTAATGTGGTCATTTTCTTCTCAGAATGTCCGCTAAGATATCAGAGAGGATTATATGCAAATTTCTTTGATCATATAGTTGTTCATTACACTGCTCTGTAATTGCAGTTCTGGATTAGCATTGTCAGTGAAAATTTTCGATCACTATTTGCTTTTTTTTATTTTGGTGCAGTCCTGAAAGCTCACAAGTTAAATGGGCGAAAGGAATCAGCCGCTATAAAACTATTGTACTCTGAGCAGCCCTTGTCCGCAGGTAGTGGGGCTGGCTTTGGCGTCCCCCAGCCCACACTCCAAGAGGGTTGCTTGACACGCATTCCTGACAGTAATCCTTTTAGCCAGATAAATGATCTCTATGCAGGTGCGGCTTCTTTCAAGGCGTGTGAATGTTCGTTACTATGCCTCGGAGTAACATCCAGTTACAGAATACAGACTCCTGATTGGCTCAGGCTGTCATTTTCGATAGAGTCCGTGCTTTTGCGCTGTGCTTAGGTGCACAGGCGTTAATTTGTCTTTTTCAGAATCATATCATGGAGTGGGGGTAGTCTTCTGGCTCCAACTGCCCACCTCTGACCGATTGGCTGAAATCTAATGAGATAGAAAAAGTAGGATATTGTTTAACGCTGTTATGTATTTTTATTCCTCGTAACTCGAAATCTCTGCACTGACTGGCAGCAAGACTGCCCAGTTTCAGATGGCTCTAGGAGACGACACTTCTTGTTAGCTTGTTATACAACAAGCACTCTGCTTTCGGTCTTCGTACAGCGATGACTTCACTTTGCTTTAGGATTTTGTGAAGTACACTTCTACTCAGGCTCTTGTAGAGTATAAACGCCTCAAGCTAGGACATGAGAGTGGATGGATAGAACTAGACCCGCTGACATTGGAAGGACGTCTGTACTTAAATAGCGAGTACAAAAGGAAGGCTGAAATCACATCTTCCAGTCGCGTCCGCCACCAGGCTGTTTATGTACACTCTGACCGATTGGTAAGCTGACGGGCGCCGAAGCAGTTTAGAAAAGAATCTAACTCATTGCCTTCAGGGGTCGAGTATGCGAGCTTTAAGTCACGTAGCCAACTTGTTGCTTTCAGAGTGTAGTTTTGGGAGTCTAATGTTGTTCACACCTATTCTTCCACGTGCTTTCTACATATAATTATCAGCTTAGGCAGTCACTGGCTGTGTCTACAAAGTAATGACGTAATTGTTATTCCTCCTACAAACGTCTTCCAAGGTTACATTTGGAGTCGTATTTCCTTGTCCGATTATTTATGTTTCTTTTTGAGATGTCAGTGTCTGACTTTCATCTTGAAATTCAATAACACTATTTGTTACAGGGCCCATTTGTTTCAATTTATAGCTAGGAGGTCCCTTCTCCCGTTAGTATGTCTACGTGAGTGGTGTGGCAACCATTTTTTTCGTGCTTAAGTGAGCTACCGTTACTACCATTCACTTAAATAAGACGTTTCCCGTTGCACCGCAGTAGCCATATTTCGAAGTAGTTTTCATGGTCATTTGTTGTGTTTCCTCATTCTGTTGGCCGCCATAATTTGGTTTTGCTGTTTCTAGGGCTATGATGCGACCGCAACCGACAGTCCGTAATTACGTTACGGATTTACAGAGGCTCCTTAAGAGTTCACCACAGAAGTGACATGACAATCGAGTCATATGCGCGTGTGAAGTAGTGCATGCAGTATCAATATGACTTTGATACTGCCCATGTTCTTTCTATGACGATATTTCGTTTTTTCATTAATTTATTTATTTTTATATAGTCAGAGAAGTTAGCATGTGAAATCTACAGTACAATTTTTACGTAAAATAGGAAGTGTATGAATGATTTGAAAGATTATAAAATAAAAGATAATTTCAGGGAGGCACGGAAGACAAGTGTGCGAGTAAATTGAGATAGAGGGACAACAGGTTAAGTAGAGAATTTTTGTTATAAACGTTTTGTTACTGATTAAACTGTTCCAGGATTGAAACTGAGTGACATATCTACACGGATCACCCACGCTGGCCATGGCTATTGAAAGCAGCGAACCAGAGCGAAGAAAAGCGCATGCGGCTACAGTACCTCAGGGGCACTTGGCTTGCTATACGTGTGAATAAGGTACTTCGCTCGACGGAGTAGTAAGAAGAGAGGAGACTTGGGCAGAAAGTTGTTAACCAGTGAGTAAGAGACAATAGATTGAGTGGGAGCATCTGCCGCCTCTGGTCAAAAAAATTCAAGAAATACGCGTCCACTGGGAAAACCACGCTGATGATCATTTGAGAGTCGTTTATTGGGCACTTCCACGGGAAGACCTATACTGTGATCAGCGCTCGCTGCTGTGACGTGCCGGTAAAACGCCTACCATACGATCAAACAACCGGAAGCCTGTCCCAAAAAGAGTTCTGTGCTCAAAGGCGAGCACGTTCTCATCCCTCTATAGAAACTATGAATATAATCACACTAAGTCATCTAAATCTTGAGGTCTGAGACATCCATTTTGGTGCTATTTATTTTCAGTTTTGTAGACTTTCGTAAGAAAGTTTTTGTAATCAGAAGTTTACAGGTGACAGTGATGTGATTTGGGAGGAGGGGTGGGGCGACAAAAAGACGTCAAACAATCTAGAGAGCATCCGCTCGCCTGTCGTCCAAGTGTGTTGCATAGTTGGCTAACACTATCCAAAAAAATGGTCAGAAATACAACTGTAAGCACTTTCGTGAAAAAATAGTAAGTTATGTTTTATTGAATTAGCTCTACGTGCTCTTATTTGTGTAGAGAAAGTTACATTTTGAAATGGATATAGCGATTGACATTTTTATTGCACACTTAATTTTCTCTTTGACGCAATACCATTGGCCGCCGATCGCTTAGGTGTCGAAATACCATTCCCCGCCATCTAAACGATCGGAACCAGCACCAAGTATTGTCTTTTCAGGTTTATTTGTCACTTAGTGTCACATTTACTGCAACAAAAACTGAAATAAAAATGATTGTAGTATTTCAGACGGGTTAACACAGTTGACATTAACCCTCACAGGTGTGGGATGATATGACGGCCGGAGGCAGCCATTTCCGCTGTCTCTTCGTGAGAGCCTCAGCTCACACAGCGCCGCTGTTGGGTTCCTACAAATCGGACGCCGTCGCCACTTGTGAGCGTCCAGTGCGCCCCCTGGCCAGGACTGGCCACGTTATTTGCCTGAGTAAACGCGGACCTCCCGTCTGCTGCAAACGTAGAGCCGTGAGTGAGGTTTGCCCGCAGTAGGGAATGAACGGTCCACGGGTTCTCAATTGGGCAGAGTGCTTCACCAACTCGATTCCCGACTCACTGTCTGTGAATAACAACTGCGAGTACCTCCTGACCTTGAGAGGACATGGGACAAGCAGATAAGTGATGCTTGTGCAACTACCAGTTGTGGTTACCATATGCGGAAATGATAAGTGATTAGTAAGATTTAAATGAGCAAATGAATCTCGTCACTTTTCTGTCGTCAGTTAATGAATAGTTTTTTAGCGTCTTTTTCATTAAGCTGCTTGCGTGCTTGCTTTTCATGATTACATTGATCAGGCATTCTGCCGAAGGGGAAGACAGTAACCGTGTTGTAAACGAAGTTTTTGCATTATATGTTCCATCCTCAGGTCACACAAATGGTATCATTACCAGTTTTGCCTTCTAAGCTTCTTAGCAAATCATCACTGGATCATCCGATTTAAAAGAAAGGGGAGGACAGTAGAACACTCGGAAACTAGTTTACGAAATTAAACTAATTTCTGTGCATAATTACGAACACTTGAATATGTTACACAGTGAATGCACAGAGTACAGATGAGCAAACTGTAAAATATTCAAACTGTAAACATTACTGGGCTCTGATTGTCGCTACTGATGGCTAAGCTAGACGAATACTAGAAACGAGTTAAGTGACTCCCGCCTACAGAAGTGGTCCGCGAGTGGCAGAATGATCACTGGCGATCGCAAGTGTACACTAAACAGTTAGTATGACAAAACCGTTAAATGAAGTTACTACCAGGCTAGTTCCATCTGGCAAAAAAAGGGTCTTAACAAAACTAATAACCGGAAAGTGTTTCGAAAATTCTTCTGATGCGGAAATCGCTTTGTTCATTAAATAACTGATGTGGATACATTTTTTGAAGTTATTAAAACTTGAAAGCCCTTCTGCATGCCCATACGTATTCCGCGAATGTCAGAGCGTACCTTGTGCCACTACCAGTGATCTCCTTTCCTGTTCCACTCTCAAATGGAGAGAGCAAAAAGAGACTGACTCCACGCCTCCGTGCGAGTCACGATTTCTCTTATCTTGGTTTAGCGGTTCTTACGCGAAATGTTCATTGGTGGCAATAAAGAAGTTTTTCAGTCGGCAAAAAATGGTTCTCCAAGGTTTCTCAATAGCGTTTAGTGGAAAGGAAGTCGTCTTCCATTCAGGGATTCGTATTTGGGTTGGCGGAGCATCTTCGTAATACTTGTCTGTTGACTGATCCTACGTTAACAAGTTTAGCAGCCCAGCTCCAAATTTCTCCCATCTCTTCCTTCATACCAACAAGGTGGGAACCCCAAATACTTGTGCAATACTCGATAATGGGACACACAAGAGTTCTACACTGAAAAGTCATGCTATAGCGATATGCATGTATACAGATGGCGGTGGTATCCCGTACGCAAGGTATAAAAGGGCAGTGGATTGGCGGAGCTGTCATTTGTACTCAGGTGACTACGAGAATTAACAAGCTTTGAACACGGAAAAGTAGTTGGATCTAGACGCGTCGGACATTTCATTTCAGTAATCTAAATAATTCAATATTCCGCGATCCACAGTGTCAAGAGCATACCGAGAATACCACATTTCAGGCATGATCTCTCACTACGGACGACGCCGTGGCCAACGGCCTTCACTTAAGGATCGAGAGCAGCAGATTTTGTATAGAGTTGTCAGTGCTAACAACCAAGCAATGCTCCGTGAAATAACCGCCGAAATTAATGTGCGACGTACGACGAACGTATCTGTTGGGACAGTGTGGTGAAATTTGGAGTTAATGGGCTACGCGGCAGAAGACCGACTCAAGTGCCTTTGCTAATAGCACGTCATCGCGTGCACCGCCTATCCTCGGCTCGGCTCGTGACCGTATCGGTTGGACCCTAGACGACTTGAAAACCGTGGCCTGGTCAGATGAGTCCCGATTTCAATTGGTAAAGAGCCGATGGTAGGGTTCTATTCCATATGCGGAGCAGACTTCGAGAAGCCAAGGAACCAAGTAGTGAAAACGGCACCGTGCAAGCTTCACAATGGTGTGGGATGTGTATACTTGAAATGGACTGGGTCATCTGGATGTTCAGCTACTTGGAGACCATATGCAGCCATTTATGGACTTCACGTTCCCAAACAACGTTGGAATATTTATAAATAACAATGCACCATCCCACCGGTCTACAATAATTCACGATTGGTTTGGGAAACATTCTGGATAATTTGCGCGAATGGCGTAGCACCCAAATCTCCCGACATAAGACCCATCGAACATTTCTGGGGCATAACCGACAGGCCAGTTTGTGCACAGAATCTCACGCCGGCAACGCATTCGCAATTATGGACGACTATAGAGGCAGCGTGACTCAGTATTTCTGCAAGGAACTTCCATCGACTTGTTGGGTCCATGTAACGTCGAGTTGCTGCACTACACGGGGAAAAAAGAGGTCTGACACCATGTTAGGAGGCACCCCATGACTTCTGCTGCCTCAGTGATGTTTGGTTCGAGGGGCGCTCGACTGCGCAGTCATCAGCACCCGTACAAAGTTCCAATTTTTACACAGTTCAATTTTTACACAATCCAGTCTAACTTCTGTCACAATTGATGATGATGATGACAACACAAACACCTAGTCCCCGGGAAGAGAAAATCCCCAACCCGGGTGGGAATCGAACCCGGGACCCCGTGATCCAGAGGCAGCAACGCTGGCCACTACACCACGAGCTGCGGACTTTGCTACCTCAGTGTAAACCATTCACCTTCCTTTTGCCGATCATCCATTCTCGTTTTATTACCTATCCCTCTGAAACATGTCAAACAGTACGCGACTAATACTGTATTCGAATATCACATTATTTTTTCCTACTCATTTGCATTAACTTAGATTTTTATATATTCAGAGCAATCTGCTATTCACGACACTTGTTGTATCAGGTTCTATAGGAGTCAGCACCGGCACAGACAACCAAGGAGTGAAGTTGCGATGGCCGATGTCAGGAATCGAAAAAGATCTGTACATAGTGCTCTAAGATTAATTGAGAACTTTATTTCTAAGAAGAAAAGAAACTCCTACTTTGCCACTCTATCACTACTCGCAGAATGCAGCCTAAGTAACTAGTCCTATAATTCCAAAGTGATGCTAACGAAGAGTGCGAACGAACTGGACTGACCAGTGATGGGTGGTTAGTTAAATAAACGTTGACAGGGGCGCTGGAGGTGTGGCGCTGTCCGCTCTTTCCATTGCAGCGCGTGTCAGCGCCTTCTTGATGCCGTTTCGCGGCGCTGTGCTGTTCGGTGTGCAGTCCATGCTTTAGGATTACACATTACTCCCTCCCCTCCCTCCCCCCAACCCAAATGCCGCACCGTTGTCGTGTAGGGGGCCATCTTACGACAACGGGATAGGAGGCAGGAATCTGGGTGGCTTTCGGACCCGGGAGCAGCAACTGGAACCGACGCCGAACCCTCGGCCGCGCCCCGATATCAGTCCTGCGTTCCGAGGGGAACGTCGGTCGGAAAACCCCCGAAAGAGCGCCCACCCTCCTCCTGAACCGGTCCGATGAAAAACGTAGAGGATAGCGATGAAGACGATGGTAGCATTGACGACGACCAGGCCGCCGGGTCCATGACGGGCGCTGGGAAGTTACGCTACGGCGGCGGCGAAGTGGATGAATCCAGCTCCATCGGTTCCGCAGGCGGCGCCGAAGAGGCAGCCGTGGGGGGCAGCAAGATTCCGCCGGGATGCGAACCTGGGGACAGAAAATCTGCGAAAGAATCTCGCAAGCGACAGACACGAATTTGGTTATGATGCCGGCTCAGCAAACGAGCAGGATCTTGAATTAAATACATGCAAGCGGCCAAATTTCGAGGAATCGTTCCTCTCTCCCGGCCCTTAGGGCGACAAAATCTCTGAAAAGAATAGAATCATTATGCGCAAAGTGATACTTCCGGACCGTCGTAGGCGCTGTGCGATGCGGTGGATGCAACATCAGGAGCAGCGTGCGGTGACGCCGGCCGTGTAGAAGCTCCGCCGGCGAAGGACCGTCACGGGGCTGGGAGCAGTACGTCGCAAGGAAGAGCAGCCACGCTTGCTCCCGTGTGTGGGAGGCACATAGTTTGTTCATCTGTTGCTTGAACGAAAGCACAAATCGTTCAACTTCTCCGTTAGGCTGCGGATGAATCGGAGCATTGGTAACATGAATGATGCCGTTGGCTGCACAAAACTGTTCAAAGTCCTGAGCCGTAAACCGTGGTCCGTTGTCTGCAACCAAAACGCCAGGCAAACCTTCCAAGCAAAAAATAGATGACAAAGCCTGACTGGTACTACGCCACGTAGTCGAGTTCATGGGCACTGCAAACGGATACTTGCTAAGAGAGTCTACAACAATAAGCCGATGATTGTTCCAAAAGAAGCCAACAAAGTCAATATGCACTCGTTGCCACGGCGACTGAGACTTTGGCCAAGATGAAGACGTCTGCGATGGGGCCGATAGAGTTTCAGCACAAACGCGACACTGTGATGTTATCTGTTCAATATGGGCGTCCGTACGCGGCCAAGTTCAGTGCCGACGTGCTATTCCCCAATGTTTTTGATGGGGCAGTCACAACACTTTAGGAATAAGCATACGCGATTGTCCACAGTCATTTTCAAATAAAATCTCACATTGTTGGACGGAGACGCTATGCCGACGAGCAAAATATAAAAAAAAAAATGGTTGAAATGGCTCTGAGCACTATGGGACTTAACTTCTAAGGTCATCAGTCCCCTAGAACTTAGAACTACTTAAACCTAACTAACCTAAGGACATCACACACATCCATGCCCGAGGCAGGATTCGAACCTGCGACCGTAGCGGTCACGCGGTTCCAGACTGAAGCGCCTAGAACCGCACGGCCACATCGGCCGGCCAGCAAAATATCGGCGCACAAAAGAATTCTGAATGCTTTTCACTGAACAATTCCAAGCAGTGCGGATGTAGTGTAACGAAGGTTCAAGTGAGCGTCTGCTTCTGTGGCCTGTGCAGTTTTCCTATAGTTCTGTGGAAAAGTCTGCAAAAGTTCAGTATCATGCGCATCGAACAGATGTGGCAGTAGCATCGAACTCAGATTCCGGACCAACAGGAAGGAGAGTATGGGCGTCAGCACTTGCAGGCTTCGACGTGGGCCGCTACAACATTTCGTACAAATACTGTGACAATAACAGTCGTGCATGGTGGAACACATTTGGACGGATTAAATAAAAACTTATGATAGTCATTAGGTAAAACTTCCTACCAGACAGATGACAGTGAAATTTTGTCACGCCATAGGTAGTAGCGAGCGCTTCCTTCTCGATTTGGGAATAGTTACATTGAGTACTGGTCAATAACTTGGAACCGAATCCAATCAGCCTCTCCTGTCAACCAAATCTGTGAGAGAGCACAGCTCTGATTCGGTACGAAGAAACGTCCACTGACAAAACCACAGGGATTGAAATGAATGTGGTATCTGTCACTTAAAGCATTTTTTAGTTTCTGGAATGCATCCCAACACTCACTGGTCCAAACAAAAAGGCACATTCTTCCGGGGCAAACGATGCAACTCAGCCGCGATCTGGGCTGCGTTGGGTATAAACTGGATATACTATACACACATCAAAAACAGTTTTGCATCACCCGAGTTACCAGAACTCCTGCAGATAGACGTTGACTGCGGATATTGTATCACAGACACAATCCCTTTGACTGTTTAGAGATGTCACTAAACCCGCCCAAAGATGTAAAAAACAATACATGAACAGCGCTTATTAGATGGAGCGGGTCCGACAGCCGATCAGTTCCAGTCATTCCACCAGGAAGGAGGTACACGGTTTGTGGTGTCTGTAGTTCAACCATGCCTAGATTGTCAATACCGCTGTCCGATTGCGTCCGCATTGTTAATTTGTACCAGGAAGGGCTCTCAACAAGGGAGGTGTCCAGGCGATGTTGTTCTCACATGGAGGACATACAGAGAGACAGGAACTGTCGATGACATTCCTCGCTCAGGCCGCCCAAGGCTACTACTGCAGTAGATGACCGCTACCTACGGATTATGGCTCGGAGGAACCCTGACAGCAACGCCACTATGTTGAATAATGCTTTTCGTGCAGCCACAGGACGTCATGTTACGACTCAAACTGTGCGCAATAGGCTGCATGATGCGCAACTTCACTCCCGACGTCTATGGCGAGGTCCACATCTGAAGCCACGACACCATGCAGCGCGGTACAGATGGGTCAAACAACATGCCGAATGGACCGCTCAGGATTGTCATCATGTTCTCTTCACCAATCAGTGTCGCATATGCCTTCAACCAAAGTATTGTCGGAGACGTGTCTGGAGGCCACCCGGTCAAAATGAACGTCTTAGACACACTGTCCTGCAAGAGCAGCAAGGTGGAGGTTCCCTGCTGTTTTGAGGGCGTATTATGTGGGGCCGACGTACGCTGCTGGTGGTCATCGAAGGCGCCGTAACGGCTGTACGATACGTGAATGCCATCCTCCGACCGATAGTGCAACCATATTGGCACTATGTTAGCGAGGCATTCGTCTTTATGGACGACAATTGCCACCTCTATGCTGCACATCTCGTGAATGGCTTCCTTCAGGATAACGACATCACTCGACAACATGTTCTCCAGACTTGAACCCTATCGAACATGCCTGGGATAGATTGAAAAGGGCCGTTTATGGACGACATGACCCACCAACCACTCTGAGGGATCTACGCCGAGTCGCTATTGAAGAGTGGGACGACCTGGACCAACAGTGCCTTGATGAACTTGCGGATAGTATGCCACGACGAATGCAGGCATGCATCAAAGCAAGAGGACGTGCTACTGGGTATTAGAGGTACCGGTGTGTACAGCACCACTGAAGGTCTCGCTGTAGGGCGGTACGGCTTACAATGCACGGTTTTCATGAGCAATGAAAAGGGCGGAAATGATATTTATATTGATGTCTATTCTAATTTTCTGTACAGTTTCCGGAACTCTCAGAACCGAAGTGATGCAAAACTTCTTTGATGTGTGCATTATCGTCCCGAGAACAGATTGCAATTCCATCACGTTTCCCGGGGCAGGGAGGTCCCGGATGGACAGAATAAGTGATTGAAAGGGATGAACACCTTGGGCTATTAAGAACACGGCCTAAGTACTGAATTTCAGAGTGATAAAAGACACTTCTGTCCACGTGACACTTCAGACAAGTAGCTGAGAGCACTTGAAAAATCGTACGAAGGTTGCTGATATGTTTCTCCGGTGTACGTCCTGACATCACAATATTGTCCAAGTAATTTGAACAGAATGGAACTTTTGCAGTAAGCTGTCCTAAGTAGCATTGGAAAATGGCAGGCGTGGAAACACTGCCAAAGGGTAAGCGCAAAAATTTGAACTCTCACTTTCTGAGACTCCATCTAGTGGAAGTTGCAAATATGCATAGCGTAAGTCAGTTGTTGAAAAAGAGCGGCCTGCACTAAAGCCTGTTCATTAATTCCTCAGGGAGAGGCATTATTATTTCTGGAATCACAGTGGTTTTAAAGTCAACTCAAAGACGAAGTCTGCCAGAAGGCTTTGTTGAGACGAGTAAGGAAGAAGCCAGTTGACTAACCTGGATAGGAGAAATAACACCATTGTCTTGCCATTATTTAAGTTCACTTGCAACCTCGTCTCTAAGTGAATGAGAGATGAGATGCTCCTGAAAAAAACTTAGGTTGGGTATTGTCCTTCATTGTAACATGCATCACAAATTTATTTGCTCTGCCAAGTCCTTCAGAAAATAAATCAGGACACTCGGCAATCAGTCCGCCACACACCGTCAGGTGGCTTGCGGAGTATGGATGTAGATGGGTAGATGGGGGCCCTGTCTTTTGGGTTGAAAACAGAAGCAGAAAGTACATTGTCCTGAATACGAAGACCAAACAAATCAAATGAATGTAACCCAAATATATTTTCACAGTCTCGTTAACGCAACATTGTAAATGTCGCTGTTCTGGTGTGAGCCTGGAATATGGCAGGCACTGGAATGTCCTGACCGTAATACGCAGTACGGTGCGAGCAAGATTTTGTAAACTGTGGCGAGCCCAACTGTTCATAACTGGCGCGATTAAGCAATGAAGCGGAAGCACCAGCGTCTAACAGAAATTGCACACAATGTCCGCCAATGACTAAATTCACAAACAGTTTGTAAAGGTTTTTTTTTAAATTACCGCTACCAGTCACAAACTTTGTTGATTATTGTATTATTTATTTAGCGACATGTTTCGAGGAAATGCCTCATCTTCAGGCTAAATGGCGTCACAAAAACAATTTTACAATAAGGTCATACTGATGTTACATAGTCTTTTTGTAAATGTTGTGGTTATCCTGTGGCGGAAGAGAAAACTTAGTAAGAGGCGTAGTCACTTTGGATGCTGGACTGATGTTTGCATAAAATGTTTTGTAGAAGTCACTCACTTTGTTCTTCTGGCGTGGCATTCTCATTGTGATGCGCTGAGGGGTTTCCATTTCCGTGGTTCTCTTGGTTTTCTTGGTTACTGTTCACAAGACATCCCAGTCCATACTTGGTAGGTTAAAGTCACCTGCTACTTACATTGCGTGATGAGGATTTGCTTCAGGGTATTCGTAACGTGCCCAGCACTGGAGATTCCGATAAACAGTAAGCCGACCCCTCTGTGTGCCTGTTCGGACCTTGCTGAAGCGACCCTTGTGCAGTCGTACGGTGAATGGCTGACGGCCATTTTCCATATTCCCTCAGCACCTGGATGTCCCATGCGGTACACCAGGTCCCTCGCGGCCACGACAACCCGAGGCAGCAGCCTGCAGACATCTGAGCGTGGCCCACAGCATCTCCAGCCGTTGCTGAACTGCAGCCAGCTCCTTCTGCGTTCGAATGAAAACAATAATTAAAAATAAATAAATAAAAATTAGACTGTTGTCATTAGAGAAGAATTTGCACTACCAGATTTGTTTAAAACACAAACGAAAGCTACTATCACTAATGCTAATTCACTGTACGCTGGCAGACAAGCAAATACGAGCAGGAGTGCTTAAGTTACTATTTGAAAACTATGCGACTGTGGTCCTGCAAGCCGTACCAAACTACACTAAAAAATTACAAGCTACAAAAAATGAACATAATAATAATAAAGAAGCCCTGTTGTCTTTCAGACAAGGATTTATACAACCGAACTGAGCTTTTCACCGACAGTAACTTCTTACTGGCAGACAAGCACTCCTCAAGTGTATTCAGATGGTATCCTTTAGGAATGTAATGACAGACAAGAGAATCATGTTCTATGTGTCCTACTTATGTCCGAATGCCAAGGTAGTAATAAAACAGATCTTGGTTCTCATTAAAGAAATATATTAACGGCTAGTCTTTGAGCCAAATGTGTAAGACTTTTGCATGCTAAGTTTGACATGGAGTTTCGTTCCACGAAAATTTTATTTAGCGTTGATCCTGACTCAACAGACTTTTGTCTGACAACTACAGCCAAATTTCGGAAAATGACGTCACATACTAATGACTAAATCTGTTTACTGTTAAGCTTCTAATTCTTTTGTTGAGATTTAAATTTTAGTTAGCCCTCTCAGCTTTTTCATCGTTTGTCTTATACTCTGACTGAGACTGACTCTGGCAAGGTTAGGAGTACCTGACAGTCTTTGATCCAATTACACATTTTGCTCCCAAATAACTGACTGACTCATCGATTGATTGTCTAGAGAGATGTAGGGGTTTATTACCTTCGTTGGTTGGTTGGTTTGTGGGATTAAAGGGACCAGACTGCTATGGTCATCGGTCCCACCTTCGTTGGAAATCTGCGTTTAGATGACGAAGGAAGACGCAGTTAATAAGTCCAACTTAAGGCTCAGGACAACGCAAAATAGGTGATATTTTTGTAGATTTACGTGTGCTTTAGTGTCCGCATTTCTGCAGTAACAGTTTCAAACGTATATTGGCTCATAGCAATTTCAAACGTATATTGGCTGCATACATACATATTTGCAGACTGTAACAAGTTTAATTGTTTAATTATGTTCCATACATTATTTAAACAATTCTTTTCTCGAAATGTTGTGTTCACGTAGTAAGTGCACGTGACTATTGTTAACATAAATGAAAATACCTGTTTCATTCCTACTCATGCAACTATACTTAATAACTAGATTTCTTTTACGGGCCACGAGTTTTTAAATAAAATTCATCCACCAGATAGAGATTGTCCAGAAGAATTAATTTTATGTTGGATTTAAAACAATGCTTCAGACACTTACGTTACTGGACAAATGGTAAAATTTTTTTGTTGCTGCATATTGAAGTTATTTCTGAGCAACTGACTGTTTTTAAAATGAGTAATTATAGTAAATTTTTCCTCTAGTGCTGTAGGTCTGGACATTACTGTTCTTCTCAAGTAATGATGGATTATTTATGACGAATTTCATTAGAGAATGTATGTATTGTGATGGTGCAGCTAAAATACCCGACTCCTTCAAGAGTCTGCATGATGACTGTGGGTGATCAACACATGCTATTCTTTCAGCTCACTTTTCCGCAATCAGTTCTTTTTTTCCAAGTGATGAGTTACCACAGACATCCATTAGTGAGAGTAAATATGCAAAATATGTCAGGAGATTGATTCGTTTGTTTCCAAGCCCAGAAATTACACGAAGAGCAAAAGTAGCTGAAATTCGTTGTTTGACCAGATCAGTAATATGTTTCTTCCACTTCAAGTTTTCATCAATATGTACACCCAAGAATCTGTAGTATTCTGCCCTGTTTACTGACTCCTGTTCGTGTGCTACATCAGTTACTGATATGATATGTTGTACAGAACTGAATAAAGTGTTTTTCTTTTTTTGGCTTTAGGGAGAGTCAGTTTCCTGAGAACCACTCTATAATTCTTCGAAAAATTCCGTTAACGATTTGTTTATGTTGTTGTAGCTCTTTATCATCTGAACTGATGAATGTTAAGTGGAAGGTTGTTCATATAAGTAAGGAAACGGCGTGGAATCAGAATTGAATTTTGTAGGAGTTCCTTCGTGATTTCTCCCCTGTCACTAAATTAATTTTACCGAAGGCATTTCAGTTCTTTTCAAAACACTATCAGTAGTCGGTGTAATAGTTACTTGCCATTTGGGTACGTAAGACTTAAAAAAGTTCTGGTGTATAACTTTTTCGCATTGTTTTCATCCCGCCTATCCTACGCTGTAAAAAACTTAAAGACGCCGTAGTTAACTGTTGGTTGTGATGAAAACCAACGATAACAAAACATATTTGGGCGTTGTAAGGCGAAGACTACTGGAAGTTCTTGAAACCTGCGAATGACGCTTGAAAATGGTTTTGGATATTAGTAGATAATCTGTAAATGTAATCTGATTTCTTGCAATGACTTCTGATGATTCTTTCTAATAATTCTACCGGCATTCGTTCATGTTACGTAGAATTATTTCAGTTCCGAAAGACGTCTTTAACAAGGTTTTTGTCCGCAGGTCGTGGTCTAGTGGCTAGTGTTGCTACCTCTGGATCTCGGGGTACCGGTTTCGATTCCCGGCCGGGTCGGGGATTTTCTCCGCGCGGTGACTGGGTGTTTGTGTTGGCCTTATCATCTCAACATCATCATCAGCATCATCATTCGCGTAGTGGCGAAATTGGAAATTAAAAGATTGGAACTCGTACGGAAGCTGACGACCACGATATTAAGCGCCCAACAAACCAAAATCATCATCATCACCATTTTACCAAGATTTCCAACTGACGTTTTTCGACCACGTAGCCTGATTCACACGACGACACTTTGCAGAAAACTGGATAAATAGCGCTAAACGCTAAAGTAGAGTAAATATGAGTGAGCCACTTGAAACGTCTCCGGGGGGGGGGGGGGGGGGGGGAGTATACGGAACGACTGTCTGATCGTTCTGCAGGTGGATTTAGTGCGTATTCAGTGAAGCTCTCATAGTACGCCAGATGCCCTCCACTGAGAATAGCACTGGATACTCTAAATAGAAAGAAAACAAAACAAAAACGAGAGAAGTTCTAAACAGGAACCTCAGAAAACGTAACTTGGCAATATATAGTATTATTCACCATCTTACAAACAGAAATCGAGGAACGAGAAATTTGTACGTGCCTGTAAACGCACGCCGGTTTTAAGAAAGAGAACGATAATTTGTGTGTGAATTGTCTCGCCGGTGCACGTTTTCGACGTATCTATGGAACATTTTTGATGAAGATATTATTATTTTTATTGTTTCGAATTATTAACACCACGATTATTTACTTTTCATCGTACACTACGTATAGAACTTAGGTATAAAACAAACAAGTTCCGTATCTCCCTTTAGCTAATATTTATTTTTAATTCGGCAAACAAACACGCGCGCCGCTTCAGCGAGTGTGCGAGGTATTGCAGGAGCTAATGCCGAGGATTGCAACGTCAATTTCAAAAATTTATTTCGCGCGATAAATGCCTACGTATATTAACGCTCCCGTATAATCCTCGACTTCAATACAATGAGCAGCTAGGGCCTACGCAGTGGGACGCTGTTTCGACGGCAGTTTGCATTCATTTGGTGGCAAAAGGACACTTTCTGTTTGTTTGCCTACCGTGAACTCATCACTTCTACGGCATAAACTCATCCCATAGTAAAGAGTCCGTCTTCTATTTAATTCCTTTTATTTTAAAGATGGTATTACAAGATGTGCAACTTTGCTTCCGCTGTTTTTTCCCCAACATTTGAAGCTTTAATGAAACAAATTGGTTATACATGTATCATTAAAAGTATTTTCCATCGCTGGCAACTACTTTCTCCCATATGTCTGGCAGTGTACGAATATCCGCCTCGAAAAAATTGTTCGTCTTTTGAAGCGATCCACGAATCGATCCAATTTGTGACTTCTTCATGAGATCGGAAGTGTTGGTCAACCAGGCCATGCGCCATTGATCTAAAAATGTGATAGTCAGAGGGAACAATGTCTGGAGAATACGGCGGGTGGGGTAGGACTTCCCATTTTAACGTTTCCAAGTACGTTTTTACCTCTTTTCCAACATGGAGTCAAGCGTTGTCGTGCTGCAAAAAAACTTTATCGTGCTGTATTGTGGCCGTTTGTCTTTTAATGCTCTGCTCAAACGCATTAATTGCGTTCGATAATGAGCACCTGTGATTATTTCACTTGGTTTTAACACCTCATAGTACACGACACAGAGCTGGTCCCACCAAATGCAGAGCATGGTCTTGGAGCCGTTTTTGCCTCAGAAGCAACTGTTCACAAACACACAAACACCGTTCAACGTCTCTTGGTTTCAGCTCACACAGGAGCCAAGTTCCTTTTTTCTGAATCATGCCCATAGCCTTGAGACGTTATTAAATGGCTTGCTGTGTCACTCCCACTAATTTTGCCAATAATTCTGTAGTTTAACGCGAGTCTTCACTAATTAATGTCTCCTATTCTGCATCTTCCACCACTATGCCGGTCTACGACGTTAAAATCAATGTTCTTGAAGCGTTGAAAGCACCCACGACACGTTCTTTCACTACTAGCGTCCTTACCATATGTAGCTGAGAGCATTCGATGAGATTCAGCTGTTGTTTTCTTCATATTGAAACAAAACAGTAACACCTCCCACAAATGACGAGAATTAGACACGTAAACTGACATTTTCAATCAAGAACAACTTTATGATGCAGGCACAAATCGAAAATATTTGAATGAGGTTATGTTGACCGAGGTCCAAGCTAACTGCCTGACGTCTGCGATATGTTTCTTTCGACCGCTACTTACCGTTGTCACTACCTATCGGCAAACGGCGGAAGCAAAGTTGTACAGCTTGTAATTTTATACGCTGCGAAGAAGTATGCATGTTACCTTAACTGTTAAACCCTACAGGTCCGCAGCTCGTGGTCGTGCGTTAGCGTTCTCGCTTCCCGCGGCCGGGTCCCCAGGTTCGATTCCCGGCAAGGTCAGGGATTTTCTCTGCCTCGTGATGACTGGGTGTTGTGTGATGTCCTTAGGTTAGTTAGGTTTAAGTAGTTCTAAGTTCTAGGGGAGTGATGACCATAGCTGTTAAGTCCCATAGTGTTCAGAGCCATTTTTTGAAACCCTACAGAACGTCGAAGTAGGCATATAGGCAAAGATTCACGTGCCAGGTGGTACATATTTCACATGTATTTCAGTAATATACAATTACTAAATTTATACTCTGAAAAAAAAAGTGCGCAGGAGAGGTTATTTCGTAGGCAAACTTCTACCCTGTGCCGAAGCCATACTTCGCAACACGTTTCACTGGTTGACTTAATGTTCTATCAACATTTATGCACACTGCTGGCCACTAGAGTTGTACCTTAAGGAAGAACACCAGATAAAGAAACTTCAGTAACTGTGCTTATATATGCAGCACGAATAACACTTGACTGAATTTGTTAGTGATTTGAGGGTGTACAGGGTACAAAATTTAGTAAACGTAACTGCCATGTCTGGTGATCAACAGTGGCACTAACCCGGCTGGGTTAGCTGAGCTTGGATGATAAATAAGCAGAGTTATGAAACTACATAGACTATCATAAGTAAGCGTAGACAGAGGTAGCTTTCCGAGTAGACTTGGTCAGTTAAGATTCTACCCACGTTAACAGTATATTCGGTGTGTTACATACCTAACGGGCGTTACCTCATTTTGCTGGATTTGTCTGCGTATGCAATCAGTGTCTTTTTAGATTACCCTAGAAACCGGAAGCAGCGAGCGAACCTCTAGAAACTACATTAGGGTATATGAAGGACCGAGAAACCTACGGAAAATTTTTGCTCTCCATTGTTATCCTCCTGTTTATTATTTAAAAATAAACAGCATATAAAGTACAGTTGAAAATGTCAATGTTTAATTCAGGTTTTCTTCGAAAATTGTTGATTTGTAACTCGAAACAGGTGGACGTTGTAGTAAAAATGTGAAAAAAATGCAGATTTATAATATAGCGTTGGAAAACGCAATATCCTATAGTAAAAAAAATTAAAAATCCCAAAAGGAAAATACTTCAGATTCCGCTTCAATACTTCGTCAGACTAATATAAAACATTTTTATATTATTTACAAACAACTTTCCCTTCCCGTTCAACCATGGACTTTGCCGTTGATGGGGACGCTTGCGAGCCTCAGCGATACAGGTGCACCCAAAATGGAGGGGTATCTGTTGAGAGGCCAGACAAACGTGTGGTTCCTGAAAAGGGGCAGCAGACTTTTCAGTAGATGCAGGAGCAACAGCCTGAATGATTGACTGATGCTCCGTTGTAACATCAATCAAAATGGCTTTGCTGTGCTGGACTGCGAACGGCTCAAAGCAAGTGGAAACTACATCCGCAATTTTTACCGAGGGCATGCGACTTTACTGCATGGTTAAATGATGATTGCATTCTCTTGGGTAAAATATTCCGCAGGTAAAACAGTTCCCTGCTCGGATCTTCGGGTGGGAACCACTCAAGAGGATATCTTTATCAGGAGAAATAAAGCTGGCGATCTACGGATCGGAGCATGGAATGGTAGATCCCTTAATCGTTTACATAGATCAGAAAATCGTGGGAGTTAGTGAAGTTTGGTGAAAGGATGAACAGAACTTCTCGTCAGGTGAACACAAGTTTATAGATACAAATCAAACTGGGGTAATGCTGGAGTAGATTTAATAATGAATAAAAAATAGGATCGCGCATAAACTACTATGAACAGCATACTGACCGCATTATTGTAGCCATGATAGACACGAAGTCCACAGCTACCACAGTAGTACAAATTTATATACCGACCAGCTCCGCAGATGATGAAGAGATTGAAGAAATATATGATGAAATAAAAGAAATTATTAAGAGAGTTAACGGAGACGAAAATTTAATACTCATGGGACACGTGAATTCGATAGTAGAAAAAGGAAATAGTAGGGAATATGGACTAGATAAAGGAAGGAAAGAGGAAGCCGCCTGCTAGAATTTTGCACGCAACAAAATGACATCATAGCTCACACTTGGTTTAAGAATCATGAAAGAAAGCTGTATTCGTGGAGGGGACCTGAGGCACAGGAAGGTTTCAGATTGATTATAAACGGAAGAGCGAAAGAAACTGGTACACTTGCCTAATATGGTTTAGGACCTCCCCGAACACGCAGAAGGGTCGCAATACGACATAGAATGGACTCGACTAATGTCTGAAGTAATGCTGGAGGGAACTGACACCATGAATGTTGAAGGTCTGTCCATAAATCCGTAAGAATACGAGGGGGTGGAGATGGATGACACTATGAATCCTAAAAGGCTGTCCAAAAGCCTTTAAGAGGACAACGGGGTGGTGGTCTCTTCTGAACAGCACGTTGCAAGGCATCCCAGATATGTTCAATAATGTTCATGCCTGGGGAGGTTGGTGCCCAACGGAAATGTTTAAGCTCAGAAGATTGTTCCTGGAACTACTCTGTAGCAGTTCAGGATGTGTGGGATGTCGTATTGTCCTGCTGGAATTGCCCAAGTCCGACGGAATAAAAATGGCTCAAATGGCTCTGAGCACTATGGGACTTAACAGCTATGGTCATCAGTCCCCTAGAACTTAGAACTACTTAAACCTAACTAACCTAAGGACATGACACAACACCCAGTCATCACGAGGCAGAGAAAATCCCTGACCCCGCCGACGGAATACCCAATGGACATGACTGAATGCAGGTCATCAGACTGGATGCTTACATACGTGTCACAAATTAGAGTCGTATCTAGACGTATCAGGGGTTCCATATCACTCCAGATTCACACGCCCCGCACCATTACAGAGCCTCCACCAGCTTGAACAGTCCTCTGCTGACATGCAAGGTCCATGGATTCATGACGTTGTCTCCATACCCGTACACGTCCATCCGCTGATACAATTTCAAAAGAGACTCGTCCGACCAGACAACATGTTTCTAGTTATCAACAGTCCAATGTCGGCCTTGACGGTTCAGGCGAGGCATAAAGCTTTGTGTCGTGCAGTCATCAAGGGTACACGAGTGGGCCTTCAGCTCCGAAAGCCCATATCGACGATGTTTCGTCGAATGGTTTGCATTTTGATGGTCCAGCATTGAACTTACGGAAGAGTTGTACTTCTGTCACCTTCAACGATTCTCTTCAGTCGTCATTGGTTCCGTTCTTGCAGGGTCTTTCTCCGGCCGCAGCTGTGTCGGAGATTTGATGTTTTACCGGATTCCTGATATTCACGGCACACTCGTGAAATGGTCGTACGGGAAAATCCCCATTTCATCGCTACCTCGGAGATGCTGTTTCAGAGGGAGCATAAAGGAACCATTGGCAATTACAGGGAATGTAATATAGTAGAAGAAGATTGGTTATCTTTGAGAGATGAAACAGTGAAGGCAGCAGAGGATCAAGTAGGTAAAAAGAGCAGGGCTAGAAGAAATCCTTGGGTAACTCGACAGATACTGAATTTAATTGAGGAAAGAAGAAAATATAAAAATGAAGTAAATGAAGAAGGCGAAAGGGAATACCAATGTCTAAAAATCAGTTTGACAGGAAGCGCAAAATATTTAAGCAGGAATGGCTAGAGGACAAATGTAAGGATTTAGAAGCATGTATCAATAGGGGAATATAGATGTCACCTACAGGATAATTAAAGATATCTTAGGAGGAAAGAGAGCCACTGGCATGAATATCTAGAACTCAGATGGAAAACCATTCCTAAGCAAATAAGGGAAGGCAGAAAGGTGGTTGGAGAATATAGAGGGTCGGTGCAAGGGAGATGTACTTTAGGACAATACTGGGGAAGTGAAAGAGACATAGATGAAGATGAGATGGGAGACAGGATACTGCGTTAAGAATTTTATAGAGCGCTGAAAGACCTGAAGTCGAAGCAAGGCCATGGGAGAAAACAACATTCCGTTAGAATTACTGATAGCCTTTGGAGAGCCGGCCACGACAAAACACTTCCGTCTAGGGAGCAAGGTGTGTGAGACAGGAGAAGTACCCTCAACTTCAAGAAGAATATAATAATTCCAGTTACAAAGAAAGCAGGTGTTGACGGGTGTGAAAATTATCGAACTATCAGTTTAATAAATCACGGTTGTAAAATACTAACAAGAATTTCTTATAGAAGAAACCGACCTCGGGGGAGGTCAGTTTGGATTCCGCAGAAATGTAGGAACACGCGAAGCAATACTGACTCTGCGACTTATCATAGAAGATAGGTTAAGGAAAGGCAAACCAACGTTTATAGCATTTGTAGACTTAGAGAAAGCTTTTGACAATGGTAGATGGAATACTCTCTTTCAAATTCTACAGATGTCAGGAGTAAAATGCAGGAAGCGAAAGGATATTCACAATTTGTACAGAAACCAGATGGCAGTTGTAGGAGTCGAGGGGCATGTAAGGAAAGGAGTGGTGAGAAGAGAGTGAGACAGCTTTGTAGCCTATCGCCGATGTTATTCGATCTGCATATTGAGAAAGCAGTTTGAATTAAGGCCCTTGGAGAAAACATTAAAACTTTGAGGTTTGTCGAAGACACTGTAATTCTGTCAGAGACACCAAAGGACTTGAAAGTGCAGTTGAACGGAATGAACAGTGTCTTGAAATGAGGATATTTTTTAACATGTTAAATGAGGATATTTGTTAACTAGATTTAAGTGTCGGGAAGTATTTCTGAAAGTATTTGTATGGAGTGTAACCATGTATGAAAGAGAAACATGGACGATAAACAGTTTAGACGAGAAAAAAATAGAAGCTTTTGATATTTGGTGCTACAGACGAATGCTGAAGAGAAATTGTGGAGATCACATAACTAATGAGGAGGTACTGTATAGAATTGGGAAGAAAAGAAATTTGTGGCACAACCTGACCAGAAGAAGGGATTGGTTGGTTGGACACATTCTCAGACGTCAAGGCAACACCAATTTAGTACCGGAGGGAAGCGTAGTGGGTAAAAATCATAGAGGGAGACCATGAGATGAATACAGTCAGCAGATTCAGAAAGATGTAGGTTGCAGTAGTTACTTGTAGATAAAGAGACTTGCACAGGATAGAGTAGCATGGAGAGCTGCATCAAACCAGTCTTCGGATTGAAGACCGCAACAACGAACAACTTTCGCATTTATCAGTGATAACAGGAATCTCTTGCCTTTGAACATGATGAAGAATTTTCTATTGATACATAGTAAGTACAATAATTATATAGATTTTTAATATCTGTGCAAGTAAACTGTACTTGCATCAAAAGTAATTGCTTTTTTTAACACAGAAGCGCAGAAGTTACGCGATGAACTGATTTATATTACGAGTATTTATAAAATGTAATGGACTAACACTGAATGATGTGCGGTCCTAATTATGTGAAAAACTAACAAAGACAAGTCTTCGGCTCTCAGCTTCCCGCTTACACATTCCTTTCTCTTCATTTATCTACCACTGCTTCCTGTACTGACGGTAATCTTGCTATTTAGTGTGTCATTTATGTACTATGCCACAGCTCATCCATTTTAGTGATGGGTGGGTGGTGGCGTACTGGTCTCCCTGCAACCAGTGACCGCACTTTATTAGTGGACGAGAAGTCTGCTGAATTTTCTGGCTACAGCAACAGCTGAGCACTCTCTGCATCGATGTAAGTCGTGGCAGCACGAGCAACTTGCGGTCTCCGTTTTCTTGTTGAAAGACAACGTCACAACGACCTTGAAGAAAGCACAAGTCCACCGGCCTCAGAACGTCAGAAATTTAAAGCCTTCCGTCCAATTTACCGATTATGTAACCCAGAGATGGTCGTATTGTGTATCCATTGGCATCAAATCAAATGTTCAAATGAGTGTGAATTCCTATGGGACCAAACTGCCGAGGTCATCGGTCCCTAGACTTACACACTACTTAAACTAACTTATTTTAAGAACAATACACACATCCATGCTCGAGGGAGGACTCGAACCTCTGGCGGGAGGGGCCGCGCAGTCCGTGACATGGCGCCTCAAACCGTGCGGCCCCAATGGCATTAAGCCAGGTGCTGACCCTCACGATGAAGACGAATGCAGTCTGGCAATGTTCGTTTTTGTCGTAGCCTCCACACTCGAATGCGTTCATTATGTTGTTATACGCGGAACAGTGTTGAAAAAACACGTGGTGCCACTCCTGTGTCCAGTGTTGTCGAGTGCGCCATTGTCGCGCGCCTCTGTCAGCTGCTGCGTCGAGGACAGCTGCAACAATGGTTGTTCGTGATCCTCCAGACCTAGTCACACTGTCCGAGTGAATACTTGGCCTACTTTTCCTCAAACAAATCCAGATCCTGACTCAAGGCAAGTGAAGTGGCCACACTATCCTTCACAGTCGAGCCAGCATGTGTCTTTGCTCCCAGGGGCTACTCACGCCCTCCTGAATACATCGACCCCATATTCGCGTGACAGTCGTAAGATTCTGACCAAGGGAAGCAGCAGAATCACAAAATGGAATGATAAACCCGCGCCGTAAGCTTCCATGACAAACAGAATGTAGATGGCGTCAGTGCTACCATCTTTTGTGTGATTGAACTGAAATGCTAATCGTTTGAAACCCAACAGTGTTATACAGGGTGTATCAAAAAGAGTCATCCGATTTGGCATGTCTATATTACTGAAACTAATAAACACATACAATGAATTTTGTGTTTTGATGAACAGGAAACTCAAAAAGTTTTTTTTCATACCTTTTCACATGTGTTCATCATGCTCCCCTTGAGATGCACAGCATACGTCAATGCGGGGTTCAGATTGTTCCCACACTGCGGCGAGCGTTTCTTGATTTACAGCTTCCACAGGCGCTGTTATGCGTTGTCTCAGTTCATTTAATTTTGTTGGTGAGGGAGGCACATAAACAGTCTTTTTATAAACCCTCACAAGAAATAACCACATACAGTCAGGTCCGGTGACCTGGTAGGCTAGTAACGTAAGGCTTAATCATTTGGTCCAGTGCGACTGACCCATCGTTCAGTAATCCTTTGATTTAAATATTTCCGCGCTTTCAGATGCCAGTGTGGCGGAGCCCCTTCCTCTTGGTAAATGAAGTAGTTGGAATCAGTCTCCAACAGTGGAAAAAGAACGTTCTCAAGCATATCAAGATATGTGCTTCCTGAGCTTCTCGGCAGAAAAAAATAGACGATACGCCTTATCTCAAATAATAGTTATGATTTTTTTTAATCAGATGAATCGTTTTGATGTACCATGTAAAACTCGAGAGTTTGGTTTTTACAACAGTACGCTGCACACGCACATATCTCAAAAAATATAATAGTTATCATTTTTTTAAAAATCGAATGATTCTCTTTGATACACGCTGTATGTTTCTCGCCAGTCTGATACTTGTTCCTGAAATTCAACTTTACTCTATTGATTCTAAAACATGCACGGGGATCACGAGATGTGGCAATGTGGATAAATGATTTAACAGTCTATGAGGTGAAATAGGTGTGTGACATAGGAGGTCTGGGTCGGCCCGGGGAGCGTGTTCGGATAGCATAAGCAGTAAGGCGACCGATTGCGACAAGCGGGAAATCTGGGTTTGAGTCCCCGTCCAGCACAAATTTTCTTACGTCACTTTAGGTAGTACATCTATATCTATTACGGTTAAGTCGAATTTCAGGAATAAATTTAATATTTAAAACTTTATTTCGTCATCAAATATAAATTCGACGTTTCTTGCATGCTGCGTTGCAGTTTTAATGGACAGCAGTGTACATCGCCAATGATGGCATGTTACTAATGAATTTTCTGTCTAGTCTAACGATACACTTCCGTCTCTGTATTGAAAGCGAGAGGGGTTTTTCGGTTCCTTCCTCTCACGTCATGTATACAAAGGTTTTGTGCTTTTAAGATATCTTTGTCACCAATCCCTATTCTTAAATTTTGTTCACAGAAAACGTCAAGTTGAATTGTTTTATTTACAGTTCCCGCTGTAACTACATGGACACGCCAAGTGTATTTTTTAAAGCGTAAACTGTAGACGGAGAAGTAAGAAAGGGAGGCAAGGGTTTCATGACACGTCGACGACGAGATCATTACAGAGAATGACGATAATAAAGTGAGAGGAAATCCATCGTGTCTTTTTAGAGAGATCTTCTCGACACTCGCCTTAAACGGTTCAGGGAGACCACAGAAATCCTTAATACGAAGTTCAGACGGGGATTTGAGCACTGTAACTCTTCTCGTTGCCACTGCGCTACGTCGCTCGGTAGTATGAACAAAACTCACATAGTATACTTAAGGCGGTAGAGAGCTGTTGAGCAGTGGTAAGTTGCCTGGCAAATTAAATGGTATTTTCATAAATAACGTTTTAATATCTCTTAAACAAAACCGTCTCTTAACAGAAAAGCATAATAATTAAAGTGGGTGAGTCAATGACCATCGAGCAAAAATTTAAATCAAAAACAATTAAGAACAATTTTCAAAAATCTAAAAGCACATAACATTTGTACAAGTACGACAGCGCTTAAAATAAAATACAAATCTAATCAGGCAGCAGATCAACTGATCAATAATAATAATCTAGAACCACCAAATTGGGAGCCTAGGCCCAACTGGTTGTTACAGAATAGTTCGCTAAAGTACAGGAATGTCCTCCAAAAACATGTCTATAATGTCAATCCAAATACGCCGTTGCTGGCGGACGGGATACAATTTTGTTTGAACGCAATTAAATTCCCCGCCTACAGCCAGTCAGATGTCTGTAATAAGTGAGACTTCTCAAAATGTTAAACATACACAGAGTACTGAACCTAGGTAGAGGTGAGGGACACTGTGAACGCGAAAATGACTTGATATTTTAAAATATCGGCAAATGCAGATATATGCCAACAGCCACCACTCGATGGAACTATCAAAGATTTTCACACGTAGCTTGAGCAAAAGGGTTTTACATCAAAGATCGTTCGTAGTTAAGCTTAGTACCAGTCATTCAGGTTATTAGGAAAGTTATAAAATTAACTGTGTGAGCACCAGTAGATATTATAGCAAAGATCACCAGCAAGTACGGCAGTGAAATTAAAATAGAGCCGTCTTGAGGCAACTAAATTAATTTCAATGCTCAATTAGGGGATTTATCAGTTAGAACAGTTAATGGCTGTCTAGCAATACAGACACTGAACATCTATATCTAAATACATGCTCCGCAAACCACCATACGGTGTTTGGCGCAGGGTATCTCGCAATACTACTAGCCATTTCGTTTCCTATTCCACTCACGAACAGAGCGAGGGATAAACGACAATCGAAAGCCTCCATACGATCCCTAATTTCTCGCATCATATGCTCGTGATCCTTACGCAAAATGCAGGCTGAAGGCAGTACAATCGTTCTGCAATGGGCCTCAAATGCTGGTTCTCTAAATTTGTGCAATAGTGCCTTGCGGAAAGGGCATCGTCTTCCCTACAGGGATTCGCATTTGATTCAACCAGGAAGTATCATATCAGCGCACACTCCGCTGCAGAGTGAAAATCTCATTCTGATTCGCATCTGAGTTCACGAAGCATCTTCGTAATACTTGCGTGCTGATCGAACCTGCCGGTACAAATCTAGCAGTCCTCCTCTGAGTATGTTCAATGTCGTCCTTTAATCTGATCTGGAGGGGATCCCAAACACTAACAGTACTCAAGAATGGGTCGCACTAGCTTTCTACACGCTGTCTCCTTTATGTATGAATTAACTCCCCAACAAAACAAAATCGAGCGTTCGCCTTCCCTACTACCAACCTGATGCTCTCATTTCATTTCATATCGCTTTGCATTGTTACGCCTACATATTTAATCGAAGTGACTGCGTCGAACTGTGCCCTACTAACGCTGTATTCGAACGTTACAGGACTATTTTTCCTACTCATCCGCATTAAGTTACATCTTTCTACGTTTGGAGAAAGCTGTCATTCATCGCGCCAACTAGAAAATTTGTCGAAGTCACTGTAGTAGTTGTAATATGGTATTCTGCCTTACAGCAGGTCTTGTCATGGGTTAAGACTCTTCCACTTTTGTCTGTCCATAGTCAGTCTTTTCATTTCTGAATATTGCCTCCTTTGATATTTTCCAGCATTTGATATCTTCTTTGTCCTCTTCCTCTTTCTCCCTCCACCGTTCCTTCTATTCCTTCCTTCAGTAAACAATCCCTCCTCAAACAATGTCCAATCCAGTTCCGTTTTCTCTTTCTGATGACTTTCAGTATGTTTCTTTCTTCTATAACTCTTCGTAATACTTCGTCATTCCTTACTCGTTCTTCCCATTTCACTTTTTTCCATTCTTCTCCGTATCCACACCTCTAGTACCTCCAGTCTTCTTTAATCTTCCTTCCTCAACGTCCAGGTCTCCGCACCATACAGTGCAACGCTCCAGATGTAACATTTTGCAAGTCTTTTCCTCAGATCTTTGTTTAGTGGTCCACAAAGTAATTTCTGTTTCCTCTTCAATCTTTCTTTTGCCATTGCAATTCTTTTCCTAGTTTCTGTTGAGCAATACATATAATCCATTGTTACACTTCCCAAATAATTGGAGTTATTCACTTGCTCTATATCCTGTCCCCCTATTTTCATACGGCATTTTCTCCCCTTTCCTCCATTTACCATGCTTTTTGTTTTCTTCTTGTTAATCTTCATCCCATATTCTTTTAATTTTATTCTAACATTTGTTCCATCTCTCTTGCACTCTCTGCCATCACAACCATATCGTCTGCAAATCTTATACGCTCCACTCTCCGACCCCCTATACAAACTCCTCTCCTTCCATCAAAACTTTCACTAATAATTTCCTCCAGAGAAATATTGAACAGTTTTGGTGATAAACAACAACCTTGTCTTACATCTCTTCCCAGTTCGATTTCTTCACTCATCATACCTCCTATTTTGACTCTTGCTCTCTGGTTCAAATATAAATTTCTAATTACATCTACACCTACATGGATACTCTGCAAATCACATTTAAGTGCCTGGCAGAGGGTTCAGCGAATCACCTTCACAATTCTCTATTATTCGAATCTCGTATAGCGCGCGGAAGTAATTAGCCGTCTATTCCTCCAGTCAACTCCATGTTTCCTTAGGATTTCCATCAGTTTGTCCCATTTGAAACAGTCAAAAACCTTCTCACGATCAATGAATTCAAAAGGTTCAAATGGCTCTAAGCATCATGGGACTTAACATCTGAAGTCATCAGTCCCCTAGACATAGAACTACTTAAACCTAACTAACCTAAGAACATCACACAGATCCATGCCCGAGGCAGGATTCGAACCGGCGACTGTAGGAGCAGCACGGTTCCGGACTGAAGCGCCTAGAACCGCTCGGCCACAGCGGCCGGCTTAATGAACACAACATAAACCTTCCTTTTATTCTCCATTTACCTCTCCCCTATCACTCTCAGTAGCCCAATGGCATCTCTAGTTTCCACTCCTTGCCTGAAAACAAATTGTTCATCTCCTATTACGCAATTAAGCTTTCCATATAGCCTTCTGTTGAGTGTCCTCAGCAAGACTTTGGCTGCATGCGATATCATTTCTCTGTGTTCCTCTCACTTTTTGTTGTTCTTTTTCTTTTCTATAGGTATTAAGATACTTTCTGTATAGTCTTTTGGCCATTTTCTTGTCATGTATATTTGATTACCCCACTTTAACATTTCAGCAGGAATCTCATCAATTCCCATTGCCTTTCCGTTTTTCATCTCCTTCATAGATTCTTCAATCTCACTAGTTAGTATTGCATTTCCTTTGTCATCATCCGGAACTTTATCCGCTTCTTCTATACCAAGGTCTTCTTCACTTGGTCGGCTGTCTGCAGCGTATAGCCATTCTTATAGTCACTAGCACCTCATAAGACAACGTACCTCCTGCCGAAAGGGAACCTGGTAAGAAACCCTAAAACAAAATTAAATGGTACAATATGCACTACCCCGAATGATGTATTGTTAGTAATTCTAGGAATACACCCACTGGACTCTGAAATTAGGAAAAGTGGAGCCATTTACAGGTTAAAGAGAGGCAGTTTAATGAAAGTACGAAGGCTGCTGGGAACTGAGGCCAATTCGAAAAAGGCAATAAAGGATCAGATATTACAAGTGTGGCAAAATGAATGAGACACTTCAGACGCAGGCAGGAAAACATACGAATTTCTTCCTAAAATCAGGAAGAGATTGAAAATGAGATTTCTTAACCCGTCGAGTGGACTAGCATATTACCTGACTGGCCATGGTCAGTGTGCTACTTGTCCATACAAAATCAGAAGGCAGATGAATGATAGCTCAGCCGGCGGCAGTGTGGGTATACCGGACGTCAATCTGTTGTAGAATTATGGAACATGTTTTATGTTCAAGTATTATGAAGTTTTTGAAAAATGAACATCTCTTCTATAAAAATCAACATGGATTCCGCAAACAGAGATCCTGCGAAACTCAGCTCACTCTGTTCCCCCATGAGATCTACAGTCCACTGGACAACGGCGCTCAAATTGATGCCGTGTTCCTTGATTTCAGTAAGGCATTTGACACTAGCCCGCACTGCCGTTTAATGAAAAAAAAATACGAGCTTAAGGAGTATCGGAGCAGACCTGCAATTCGATTCAAGACTTCCTTGTAGACAGAACTCAACACGTCTCTCTTAGCGGAACTAATTCGACAGATGTAAAGATAATATCCGGAGTACCTCAGAAAAGTGTCATAGGACTGTTGCTGTTTACAGTATATATCAATGATCTAGTAGGAAGCGTCGGATGCTCTTTAAGGCTATTCGCAGATGATGCAGCTGTCATATCAAAGTAGCAACGCTAGAAGATAGTAAGAATTTGCAGAACGAACTGCAGAGAACTGATGAATGGTGCAGGCTCCGGCAGTCTACCATGAACGTAAATAAATGAAACATGTTGCGCATACGTGGGGAAAAAATCGAATACTATACAGCTACACTATTGATGACAAACAGCTAGAGACAGCGTCTGCCGTAAAATATCTATGAGTAACTACCCAGAGCGATTTTAAGTGGAATGACCATATAAAACAGTGGGAAAAGCAGACACAAGACTCAGATTCATCGGAAGAATCTTAAGGAAATGCAACTCATTCACGAAAGAAGTGGCTTATAAGGCACCTGTTCCCCCGAGTTCCCCCTATTCTTGAGAATTGTTCATCTATCTGGGATTTCTATCAGGTAGGACTGATAGAAGAGATAGAGAAGATCCAATGAAGAGCGGCGCGTTTCGTCACGGGATCGTTTAGCTGGCGAGAAAGCGTTGCGGAGATGCTAAACAAACTCCACTGGCAGATGTTACAAGAGAGGCGTTGTGCATCACGGAGAGGTTTACCATTGAAATTTCGGGACAGCACTTTTCAGGAGGAGTCAGACAACATCTTACTTCCCCCCACATATATCTCGCTTATGGACCACGAGGAGAAAATTCAAGAAATTAGAGCCAATACAGATGCTTAACGACAATCGTTCTGCCCACGCACTATTCGCGAGTGGAACAGGGTTGAAGGGATCAGATAGTGGTACCGAAAGTACCCTCCGCCTAACACCATTAGATGACTTTCAGAATATGATGTAGATGTAGACGTATAACACATATTGTGGAACTATACGCTCTATGAAGATGCGGTGGGGGTAATGGAAGGTTGCGTGATAACGTGTGTGAAACGCAGAGGAGGACCTAGGCGGTTTTGACCACACAAGCTAGGTAAGGAGTAAAGGAAACAATGTACATTACTGTCAGTAAATACGAGATTAATTACTTTTGAATACATTATGGGAGAGGCGGTGGTCAATGTCTTACAAATATTTACTGTTAAGAACAGTCTTGATCACGATTTATTTATCAAGGTGACCGGTTTCGACCACTACTATGGTCATCTTCAGACCATTGAGTAGGAACCTCTTTCCGTTGGAGAATCACCACAGTAGTGGTCGAAACCAGTCACCTTGATAAATAAATCGTGATCAAGACTGTTTTTAATAGTAAATACGAGGTTAATTAACTCACAGTACTTGTTCCATGTGACCGCCACCAATTTCCATATATTTTGTGTAGTGCCTGATGATGTCTTACCGAACACTTGGAAAGATTCCCAGCATATCGCAGATGACTTCAGCCCTACGTGTACTCGTGCTACAAGTTCTTGTGTTGAATCCAAGGGTTCCTCTGCACCAGGATCTCTGTTTCCCCCAGAAATGAAAATCCATTGGTGTCAGGTTCGGTGAATGTGGGTGGGCAGGCTACAGGGCATCCACGTCCAATCCATCTGTTGCCAAAGGTGTCATTCAAGTGGCCACGTACCACCTTGCCGAGCTGTGCTGGAGCACGATTTTGCTGAAACCACACAGCACGGCGGATGTCCAAAGTCACGTCATCTTACAACCTGGGTGAGAAATAAAAAGTACCTCGGACCATCAACACGCACTGACGTCAGATGTAGAGCTCTAAAATAGTCATCAATGAGACCTGTCCACACGTTGACAACAAAGAGATGTTGGTGGCCTCGGTTACGCAGCTCTTCCCTTGACACATGGCTGTTTCTGGGGTTGAACATGATGTGCGGGGTAAACGTGGACACGCCAGAAAACAGGGCACATCGGAGGAAGTGAGAATCATACCTACGTTATTGGGGAGCCATCGGAAAAAGCTGACATGACGGAAATCATCCCGAGGCAGCGCACGAGCATTCTGGAGTTTGTAGAGATGAACGTGCTCATCGTGTAGAACATACTACCATGTGGATCACATGCTTTGCAAAACGTTGGTATGTAGCTTCTTTAAACTCCAGTGCACAGCGTGTCAGCGGGCGTCCAGTGTTGTGACCGTTAGGATGTAAGCTGCCCGCTTCACTTAAAGGTCTCTCCAGTCTTGCAAACGTCGTGTGGGCTGGGTGACGCCTGTTGGCGTAACGTTCTTCATAGAGCCGGCAAGCCTCTGTTGCATTTCTTCGTGTTTTCTCGTATATGAGAAGTATGTTGGTGCACTCCGCAGCTGTGAACACGGCCGCCATTGTTCATTCTGCTTTTACAATAGTCACACAAATGACTGAAAGCTACGTGCAGTATGAAACTGCAGAAAGCCAGACCGTACTGTACTCTATCGTTGTCTGTAATACTGTGGACTGCTGTGTGGTTCGTGTGATGAATGAAGCAGTAGCTCTGGTAAACATTCTGACCTCGCAGCACCTCTGCTGCTTCTCTGTGTTGATTTGTTTACCTGCAGTCCCATTTCTGTTGCGTTAGAGCGTCAACGGTCTCAGAGCTATTGCAGTTTGAACTGTCTCCTTTACTCATTGCCTAGACTGTGTTGTAAAAACTGCTTACGTCCTCCTCCACATTTCAGAGACGATAGTACGCAAACGAAGCGTTTTAGAGCACACGTTTATTAGCAAAATATGCTTATATGGCATCCATCTATCAATCACCACACCTTCTAACGTAACTTTTGAAAAAGTCTGTAGTAAACGATCCCCCGTTATGTGATTCAAGGTTTTTACTGTTGTGTAACTAACAAATTGCTCGGTACGTGTTCGTCTTAGTAGAGAGGTATGTCAGTTTCATAGTGTATAGTGCCACGCTTACGATTTTCAAATAATAAATAGTTGCTGTCACTCAGATCTAAACTAAGAGAACGTGATTCCCCAGTTGACTTTGGTGCCATATGGTCTGAATTGTCGATGTTGGAGAGCAGCGAATCTCACGTAAAGTCCAGGAGATAACAGGATTGGCAACTGTTAATGTTCTTCGCGGATATGCGGCCCCATTTCATCGTCCCGACAACACGATATTTCGACGGTCCAAATGGCCACCATCTTTAGTTGATATTGCAGGTCCACAATCACGCCGGAACTGAGGTAACATCAGATACGGCAGCTCCTTTATACCTTGGGAACAGACCGCTGCACGTCCGCGAGAAGCGAAAGGGCTGCCCTCTGCGAAGCGAAGAATTGCAGCTGAGCAGTATCTGATGTTACCTCAGTTCAGACGTGATTGTGCACCTGCAATCTCACCTGAAGATGGCGGCCAGTTAGACCGCCGAAATATCATTTCGTTAGAATGATGAAATCCCGCCGCATACCTGTGAAGAGCATCAACATTTAGGTTATTACACCAGAAAAATCTACGTAATCACGGGATTGTTAATTGCGTTGCACCCAGCCCTGTAAACCATTCCTTACAGAAGTAACAGAAAAAGCCCTGGATTTGGGGTTAACGTAAAAGGATAAACGAACTAAACGACATTGAATGAACATGTCCTGAGTTCAAAGCCTACTACTGATGGAAAGGCACTTTAGTTCACTTACTGCAGTGTGGCCTATGTCTCAAATAGTGCTGCAAGCTTGGACTGATGTTTATTAGCCTGCCAGTCATTGTCCCTGATTATATATTTAAGATATTCCTTGTCTGAACTCCTCGAAAGAAGAGTCTTGTTTCGATTCATCCCATGGTATTACAATTAAAAGATAGTACTGGAAACAGAAATCATGAATCCTATACCGCTATAGTTTTAAACGAAGTGGTTCTTCATGAAAATTCTGCTTCTAACTGTTATCGGTCAGAAAACTAATGCAGGGAGACGGAAGGGAGTTGATTTCACGTCCCGTACAATCTACACCAAATATATTTTATGAATAAAACTCAGTAGACCGTTTATACTTCGGTTTTCATTTCCTATACTCAATTCGCAGAGGAAGTTCCACCAAATTCATTTTTCCCTATCACACTTCTGTCTGTGGTTCATGGTGTGGGTTCCTGTAGTCATGTCCTAGTTCATGAACCACGGGCAACGTATTAGTGGCCAAGTAAGTGGTCCCGACAGTCGGGATACCAGTTACTTTGGAATAAGGCTGGGCGTCTCGGACATATTCTGAGTCGTGGTCACCTTTGTGCTCATACGGCAAAGACTACCAAATCCACCGATTAGTCTCTCAGCCGTTAGGGGTAAAACCCAATGGGACTCGGGGCAAGTAAGGCTAGCAACCTGCTTCCCTGGTACTTTAAATATGATGCTGGCAATAATCAGAGCAAAATGCCTCGGACCTTTGGAGGTGACGGAGTCCCACCTCTAACTGACAAACCAGGGACTCAAAAGATACGACTTGGCAAACAAATGGTAATGAGATGGGGAGCTATTAATATCAATGGGGGCTACTCTGGGAAGAAGGTAGAGCTGGCAGAGGCTGCAAGTAAGATGGGGCTTGACGTTTTAGCTGTTAGTGACATTCGGGTAAGGGGTGAGAAAGAAGAGGAAGTGGGAGAATACAAGGTCTACCTGTTAGGAGTCAAAGCAGGAATAGCACAATGGGGTGTAGGGCTTTACATCAGGAAAGAAATGGAACCCAGCGTAGTTGCAATAAGGTATGTAAACGAACGCTGATGTGGATAGATTTGACAGTGTCTAGCAAGAAAATTAGGATTATGTCAGTATATTCGCATTGTGAAGGGGCAGATCAAGATAAGATGGATAGTTTTTATGAGGCACTCAGTGATGTAGTTGTTAGAGTAAAGGACAAGGACAGTGTTCTGCTCATGGGTGATTTTAACGCCAGGATTGGAAATCGAACAGAAGGGTATGAAAAGGTTATGGGTAAATTTGGAGAGGATATGGAGGCTAACAGGAACGGGAAACAACTCTTGGATTTCTGTGCCAGTATGGGCTTAGTAATCACAAACTCCTTTTTTAAACATAAGAACATTCACCAGTATACTTGGGAAGGCAGGGGAACCAGATCTGTCATTGACTATATAATAACAGATCAGGAATTCAGGAAGGCTGTGAGGGACACACGTGTATTCAGGGGATTCTTTGATGACACTGATCATTATTTAATCTGCAGTGAAATTGGGATTGTGAGGCCGAAAGTGCAGGAGGTCAGGTCCATATGTAGGACAAGAGTGGAGAAACTTCAGGATAAGGAAATCAGGCACAAGTACATAACAGTGATCTCAGAAAGGTACCAGTTAGTTGAATGTAGTCAATTACAGTCATTGGAAAAGGAATGGACAAGGTACAGGGACACAGTACTAGAAGTGGCTAAAGAATGTCTTGGAACAGTAGTGTGTAAAAGTAGGATGAAGCAAACAGCTTGGTGGAATGATACAGTCAAGGCAGCCTGTAAAAGGAAAAAGAAGGCGTATCAAAAATGGCTACATACCAGCATCCAGGTAGACAGAGAAAGTTATGTTGAAGAAAGAAACAAAGCCAAACAGATAATTGCAGC
Organism: Schistocerca cancellata; assembly: GCF_023864275.1. NCBI lineage: Eukaryota > Metazoa > Arthropoda > Insecta > Orthoptera > Acrididae > Schistocerca > Schistocerca cancellata. Next base: position 722,986,795 of record NC_064626.1, on the reverse strand, counting down.
ATCCAAGAAGAAATCGTGGGAAGACTTTGGAAACAGGTTGGAGACTATGGATCAAGCTGCTGGAAAACCATTCTGGAGTGTAATTAGCAGTCTTCGAAAGGGAAGTAAGAAGGAAATGACAAGTATTTTGGACAGGTCAGGAAAACTGCTGGTGAATCCTGTGGATGCCTTGGGCAGATGGAGGGAGTATTTTGAAGAGTTGCTCAATGTAGGTGAAAATGCGATCAGTAATGTTTCAGATTTCGAAGTAGAATGGGATAGGAATAATGATGGAAATAGGATCACATTTGAGGAAGTGGAAAAAATGGTCAATAGATTGCAGTGCAATAAAGCGGCTGGGGTGGATGAAATTAAGTCGGAACTCATCAAATACCGTGGAATGTCAGGTGTTAAATGGCTACACAGGATAACTGAAATGGCCTGGGAGTCGGGACAGGTTCCATCAGACTGGACAAAAGCAGTAATCACACCAATCTTTAAACATGGAAACAGAAAAGATTGTAACAACTACAGAGGTATCTCTTTAATCAGCGTTGTGGGTAAAATCTTCGCAGGTATTGTTGAAAGGAAAGTTCGAGTATTAGTTGAGGACAACTGGATGAAAATCAGTGTGGGTTTAGGCCTCTTAGAGGTTGTCAGGACCAGATCTTTAGCTTACGGCAAATAATGGAGAAGTGTTATGAGTGGAACAGGGAATTGTATCTATGCTTTATAGATCTAGAAAAGGCATATGACCGGGTTCCTAGGAGGAAGTTATTGTCTGTTCTACAAGATTATGGAATACGAGGCAAACTTTTGCAAGCAATTAAAGGTCTTTACATGGATAGTCAGGCAGCAGTTAGAGTTGACGGTAAATTGAGTTCATGGTTCAGAGTAGTTTCAGGGGTAAGACAAGGCTGCAACCTGTCTCCACTGTTGTTCATATTATTTATGGATCATATGTTGAAAACAATAGACTGGCTGGGTGAGATTAAGATATGTGAACACAAAACAAGCAGTCTTGCATATGCGGATGACTTAGTTGTGATGGCAGATTCGATTGAAAGTTTGCAAAGTAATATTTCAGAGCTAGATCAGAAATGTAAGGACTATGGTATGAAGATTAGCATCTCCAAAACGAAAGTTATGTCAGTGGGAAAGAAATATAAACGGACTGCGGGCCAAATAGGAGGAACAAAGTTAGAACAGGTGGACGGTTTCAAGTACTTAGGATGCATATTCTCACAGGATGGGAACATAGTGAAAGAACTGGAAGCGAGGTGTAGCAAAGCTAATGCAGTGAGCGCTCAGCTACGATCTACTCACTTCTGCAAGAAGGAAGTCAGTACCAAGACTAAGTTATCTGTGCACCGTTCAATCTTTCGACCAACTTTGTTGTATGGGAGCGAAAGCTGGGTGGATTCAGGTTACCTTATCAACAAGGTTGAGGTTACGGATATGAAAGTAGCTAGGATGATTGCAGGTACTAGTAGAAGGGAACAATGGCAGGAGGGTGTCCACAATGAGGAAATCAAAGAAAAACTGGGAATGAACTCTATAGATGTAGCAGTCAGGGCGAACAGGCTTAGATGGTGGGGGGCGGGTGGTCATGTTACACGCATGGGAGAAGCAAGGTTACCCAAGAGACTCATGGATTCAGCAGTAGAGGGTAGGAGGAGTCGGGGCAGACCGAGGAGAAGGTACCTGGATTCGGTTACGAATGATTTTGAAGTAATAGGTTTAACATCAGAAGAGGCACCAATGTTAGCACTGAATAGGGGATCATGGAGGAACTGTATAAGGGGGGCTATGCTCCAGACTGAACGCTGAAAGGCATAATCAGTCTTAAATGATGATGATGATGATGATGACACTTCTGTCTCTTCCGTTTATAAAACAACACAACCACTTTCAGATGCAGCTGCATCATCATGACGAAAAATCTCAAGTGAAACTTGGAGACACTTGATAATAGAACTTTTGCTCCAAAATACTTACAGGAAATACACCGAGGTGACAAAAGCCGTGGGATAGCGATATGTACTTACACAGATGGCAGTAATATCACGTATATATGGCATACAAGGGCAGTGCATTGGCGGAGCCGTCATTTGTACTCAGGTGAGTCATGTGAAAAGGTTTCCTACGTGATTGTAGACGCACAGCTGAAATTAACAGACTATGAACGACGAATGGTAGTTAGAGCTAGACGCATGGAACATAGCATTTCGGAAATCGTTAGGGAATTCAATATTTCGCCATCCACAGCGTCAAGTGTATGCCGAGAGTACCACATTTCAGGCATTATCTCTCACCACGGACAATGCAGTGGCCGACTGCTTTCACTTAAAAACCGAGAGCAGCCGTGTTTGCGTAGATGAGTCAGTGCTAACAGACGTGCAATACTGCATGAAATAACCACGGAAGTCAACGTGGGACGTACGTCGAACGTATCCGTTAGGGCAGCGCGTCGTAATCTGGCATTAATTGGCTACGGTAGCAAAACACCGACACTAGTGCCCTTGCAAACAGCACGACATTGCCTACAGCGCCTCTCCTGGGCTCGTGAGAATATCGCTTGGACCACAGATGACTGGAAAACCGCGGCCGATCAGATGAGTCCCGTGTTCAGTTGGTAGGATCTCATGGTAGGGTTCGATTGTGGCACAGATCCCACGAAGCCATAGACCCAAGTTGGCAACAAGGCACTTTGAAAGCTGGTGGTGGTTCCATAATGGACTGTACTTACGTAGAATGGAGTGGGTCCTCTGCATGTTCGGCTACTTGTAGACCATTTGCAGCCATTCATGGATGTCATGTGCCCAAAAAATGACTGAAATTTGTGGATCACAATGGGCCTTGTCACCGGGGTATAGTTGTTGGAAACTGGTTTGAAGAACATTTTGGACAACTCGAGGGGATAGTTTGGCCACCCAGACCGCTCTACATGAATCCTACCGAACATTTATGGGACGCATTCGAGAGGTCAGTTCGTGCACAAAATCCTGCACCGGCAACACTTTCGCAATTATGGACAACTATAGAGACAGCATGGCTCAGTATTACTGCAGGGGACTTCAACTTGTTGACCCCATGTCATGTCGATTTGCTTCACTACACCTGGCAAAGGAAGTCCGACACGGCGTTACGAGGTATCCTATAACAATCGTCACCTCAGTGTAAAGACCGACGTACAGACAGTCGACGGACTTTTATTCATAAATATATTTAACGTATTTTGCGGCCAAAGACAGAAATCGGCCAAACTGGCGGGCCAAGTCGCGAAGTGGGTAATGTCGTTTTAAATTGGCAGGCCAAAGCCCGATCGTTTCCTCATTTCGAGATTCAGCCGACCAATTCGCGAAGTGGCTGGGACCAATCGGCCAAACTCCGAAGAAGCAAAGATTTGACTGAACAATTTCAAATTGTGTTAGTCAGCAAATGGCTAACATCGCTGTAAATTGATTGGCCAATATCCTATCTTTTAGTGATTTCGGGATCTGGTCGATCAGTTTACAAAGTGGCACAGACAGATTGGCCAGAATAGGAAGGTAAAGTGGATGAATACACATAATTTCAAGTTGTATGCAATCTATTTATTAAATCAATCTCAATTACAAAAAACATAAACTTTATACAATCTATTCACTTTATACATCTTTTTTTAATACAGTTGGTATTTTTTATTAGAACAAGTTAAGATTTTATGATATTTGGAATTACACAACATTTTCTTATTTCTGCATTTGTAGTGATTTGTGGCGCATTTAATAGAGCAATTGCATCGAGTGCATCCTTGGCCACTGGTCAGCGAATGTAAAGACGATATGATTCGTAATGATTTTTCTTCTTTAGCCACGGATTCCATTGTGAGCAGTTTCTCGTGCAGAATAGAGAATTCGATTCTGAACTATAGTTGCTGAAAGATGCACAAGTACCACAAACAAAAATACCAGAAAACGTAACAGTACTCACAATTAATTCAATTTGTCAGGAAGAAAATCAAGGCGCAGAGGCAGTACCTTCTCCGAAAAGCAGCAGCTATCACGTGTACGCAACTTTTACACTGGAAGTGAGAGAAGTGCTGCCTACTGCATATTGTTGCCTCATCACAGTACGCGGTGCGATTCAGCCAGTGATATCCCGTTTCGGCTAGGAATCTTAGGCCAGTTTACGAAATGGCTGGCCAAAGTCGGATATACTCCGATTCTTTTAAGTAATCGGACGTTGGCCAATTCTTTCGGCCAAAGTGAGAAATTGCCGGTCAATTCATGATCTGGCTGGTCTTCGAGCTTTGGCTGTAACATATAATATACCTTTCATCGCTCCCGTGTGCGACACGAAATCACTATGTTTCCGTCAAAAAGTGAAGGACATTGATGACTAGTGTTCTGCCTATGCAGTGATACTGACATGCCGAAAAAATTTTAATTCCTCACCTTGTTTGAATACATTATCCAGCTTAATTGCTGGCTATATTCCTGCCTAGTCTGACCTACAATCACAAAACATTCTTGACAGTAAAAAAATGTCTACTCTCTGCAGAAACAAGAAAAAATGTTTGACGGAATTTGGAGAAGGTGTTTGATGAGACGTAAGCCGATATATTTCCAGAATGATACATAAAATTACTGCTACAGTAATATTGTACATACAAGAGTCACATGAATTTCGAACCGTGATATAACAATTGTTTTTGCCACTGATTCATTGCCTAATGAGTGACAGGCAGCGAGAAAATCGTACTTTTTGATTAACGTTATGTTTTGAGTCTTAAATCTGAAAACTTCAATCTGATAGCTCATAAAACAAATAGAAATAAGACAAGTGCTTATCGTTTCCGGGATATTTCACGTGGAAGTTACGCCTTTGTAATATAAAAACGTATCTTTTTATTTTATCTTAGAGAAATTATAATGTCTCCTACTATTAGACTGTTGCGTAATGTCTTCGTTAAACTAAATGCTTACGTTTCTGTACGACTTGTACAGTTAAATACACCCAGGTTCCGGCGGAGAAAAGTCGGAATACCCGTTCGGCCATCATTACTTGCGTTTGCCGTACAGTTCATGAGAATGCTGCAGTGCCTCCTTGAAACATGTCACGCCTTTAATTCTCGTCTTGTTAACCAAGTACTTCATCCATTATGATACCGATGGCGATCAAATATTGAACAAATATTGGCTTGTGCCACCCTCGCTGTGCGACATTTAACACTGTGAGTTTGAATTTTTTATTTATAAAATAGTGGAAGTAAACACATCCGGAACGTATCAACATATCGGAAAACGATGGAAGGTGTGACACCCCAGAAGCCATCATTTTTAAAATACCCCCGAGTTAACGAAAAAGCACACGGGTCACGAAGCTTGCCCTGTTCGCAGGAACACAATTGTTCTGTCTGCGACACGAAAGCACGCCAGGCTACAAATTGTACACCTAGGCTACAAATTGTATACCATAAAGCATGTGAGCCTGGACAAACGGCGAGTGAGCAGGCGAGGCAAGCGTAAGGTGGAACCGTGAGGGGTTGGGTGTGGATACAGAGGAAGGGCGGAGCATGTGCACGTCTGTCGAACGAAAGGAGCAAGGGACACTGCTATAATAAGCGGATGTTATTGTAATTACTAACATCTCTACGCCGAACTTTGGCCACGTCTGTTTGTTCTTCAGCACACAGCAACTGTTTATCAAAGCTCTCGTTAGCTACGACAGAAGATCGTTAGCCAGCTCTTAGTTGGGCGCATGAAGTATCGATTCCCTACGGACTTCGGAGTAATTACTGCTTGAGATAACATTGCAGCCGAAGCGCCTACCAATCGACAGGTCTTTCGTCCCAGTTTACGGAAATTAATTGCGAAAGCAAAGGCCGACAATTTTCAGGTTAGAGTGAAACGTGTGGAAATTCAGGAAGGAGGAAGGAAAGAAGGAATGAAATACGAAAGAGTGGCTGAGAAAAATGGTTTTCATCAGAAACGTGCAGCAATACATTTTTGTTTCGGTCATTTTAGTGCTTATTTTCATGAACGTAGAAAACCAGTTACTTCTTTCATCGACTGTAATAAATAAAGAATAAAAGTTCAGAATTAAATACATTTCTACCTAAGATAACGTCGATGATGGTGAAACAAAGGATTTTATTGGCCTAGGTACCAAAATATTAATGATTATGAAGCTTTACAATCATGAATAGTTCAGTCAAACATATGTGCCTAATAACGTGTAGCATGCCATTAGACATTGATCACGGCGGCGACGCGTCGTGTCATGAACCGAGCGAGACGTCATAAACGCCGTGGAGGCAACCCGATCAGTGACCGCTCAACTGTCACGCACACTTGAACATAGCTGAGTCAAGACACACACCCACTAGGATCGGCGTCAGGCGTCCGCAGTGGTCACAAAAGCACCCTAATCTTCATGGAATGTTCCTGAAGCAATTCAGACACAAATCGCAAGCGATGAGGTAGTCGTTTAACTTGCCGAAGGAACAGGTCGTCCGCGGGGCGATTTAGACGAGTGAGCAGATGTGCGTGATTGGAGAGCAGGTTTCCGTGGATGTATTAGTGACACCTTTCCATACCATGGAAACATACCGCACAGGTGACTTCCTCAACCACGTGTCTGAGCAGAGACCAACGACAAGCGGATTATATATCCTCATGTGGTTGTCGATGTTTGCGCAACCTTTTTCCAATGCTTGGAGTGCCCAATGGCAGTACTGCTGTTTCTAGCCTAATCGCTGTGGACCTTGACAGAGGCTGAGCGGAGGTCTAGATGTATGGCGTGGCATCGGCTGTTCTGTCCTTTAGTGGTGAGGCGGTTCTGGATGATTTAACAGCCCATCAGTTGTCATTGTGCAGTACTGAATCTATGCATCATATGCAGTATGCTGAGTGTATCGTAAATTATAGTGAAAACTGACACTGCTGAAAGTACACCATAAGTGTAGAAAACGTTTCAGTAAACATGTGTAATTGCGAATCGCAACTGATTTCAGAATGAAATATTACCTTAGTTATTAGAAATGCGTCTGAAATGTAAATTTTTCCCGGCTCGGATTACATCCATAGTCTACATTAACGGTAAAAACTACTTCAGCACGCTACACTTTAAAATTTACTGTACATTAGCATCTGTTTAAAGACATGTCCCATGTGTCGTACTGGCATTTGGATGCAATACGGCCCTTGCCTCTGCAGTTAGTTACGAATTCCTACAAAAAGCCCGGATCTTCTCGTAAATGTGGACAAGACAGAACAATTAGCTGCTCCAGTTCTACCGCATCAGCAGGAGTGCTGTATAGTCCACTTATGAGATGACCACAGACAGATGTCAAGTTATCTTGGAGGCCGAGGCCAAGGAACAGTCCCTGCTACATCTACCCATATCGGACCACATGCCACGCTACATTTCATCTTACGTCTGCAACAAAATGTGCTTGTGCCTCATTATGCATGTACCACACTCTTCAACGTTGTACAACTGGATCACTTTCAGGAAACATTGGACGTTCCACACAACGTTCCACACACAGAAATCGAAGGCACCCTCGTCCATGAAGCTTTCATCGAATGGTGTGTGTCCCATATGAGACGATCACTTAGCACTACTGATCACACATTCAATGAGAAACGTTACTAATGTTGCGGCTCATGTAAATCACGTGTGTGTCAATTTTGAGCAAAAATATATGAGATATCATAGAAAACTCTATTGCTGTTATTGTTGTTGTGGTCTTCAGTCCAAAGACTGGTTTGATGCAGCTCTCCATGCTGCCCTATCCTGTGCAAGCCGCTTCATGTCCGAGTAACTACTGCAACCTACATCCTTCTGAATCTGCTAAGTGTATTCATCTCCTGGTCTCCATATACGATTTTTACCGCCCACGCATCGCTCCAATACTAAAATGGTGATCCCTTGATGTCTCAGTAGGTGTCCCACCAACCGATCCCTTCTTCCAGTAAAGTTGTGCCATAAACTCCTCTTCTCCCCAGTTCTATGCAGTCCCTCTTCATTAGTCACATGATTTACCTATCTCACCTTCAGCATTCTTCTATAGCACAACATTTCAAAAAATTATATTCTGTTCTTGCCTAAACTGTTTATCGTCTATGTTTTACTTCCATACATGGTTACACTCCATACAATTACTTTCAGAAAAGACTTCATGACAAATCAATACTCGATGTTGACAAATTTCTCTTCTTCACAAACGTTTACCTTACCATCGCCAATCTACATTCCATATCTTGTCTGTGTGTAGTTTGGGGATCTTATGGGCGTCCAGCGGCGAGATTATCAGCGCCCTAACAATGATTAAAATAAACGACTATGGATACGAGCGAAAACTGTCGTACACACATGCACAGGAAATGACCACACAATTACTCTACCGCACAGGCACACCCATATGCACTAAAAAGAATGAGGAGGCAAGATAACCAATTAAGAAATTAAAACAGAGAGAAAACAAAACACAGGAGAGCTAAAAGAACAAGCCGGCCGGAGTGGCCGAGCGGTTCTACATCTACATCTACATCCATACTCCGCAAGCCACCTGACGGTGTGTGGCGGAGGGTACCTTGAGTACCTCTATCGGTTCTCCCTTCTATTCCAGTCTCGTATTGTTCGTGGAAAGAAGGATTGTCGGTATGCCTCTGTGTGGGCTCCAATCTCTCTGATTTTATCCTCATGGTCTCTTCGCGAGATATACGTAGGAGGGAGCAATATACTGCTTGACTCTTCGGTGGAGGTATGTTCTCGAAACTTTGACAAAAGCCCGTACCGAGCTACTGAGCGTCTCTCCTGCAGAGTCTTCCACTGGAGTTTATCTATCATCTCCGTAACGCTTTCGCGATTACTAAATGATCCTGTAACGAAGCGCGCTGCTCTCCGTTGGATCTTCTCTATATCTTCTATCAACCCTATCTAGTACGGATCCCATACAGCTGAGCAGTATTCAAGCAGTGGGCGAACAAGCGTACTGTAACCTACTTCCTTTGTTTTCGGATTGCATTTCCTTAGGATTCTTCCAATGAATCTCAGTCTGGCACCTGCTTTACCGACGATCAACATTATATGATCATTCCATTTTAAATCACTCCTAATGCGTACTCCCAGATAATTTATGGTATTAACTGCATCCAGTTGCTGACCTGCTATTTTGTAGCTAAATGATAAAGGATCTATCTTTCTGTGTATTCGCAGCACATTACACTTGTCTACATTGAGATTCAATTGCCATTCCCTGCACCATGCGTCAATTCGCTGCAGATCCTCCTGCATTTCAGTATAATTTTCCATTGTTACAACCTCTCGATACACCACAGCATCATCTGCAAAAAGCCTCAGTGAACTTCCGATGTCATCCACCAGGTCATTTATGTATATTGTGAATAGCAACGGTCCTTTGACTCTAGGCGCTTCAGTCTGGAACCGTGCGACCACTACGGTCGCAGGTTCGAATCCTGCCTCGGGCATGGATGTGTGTGATGTCCTTCGGTTAGTTAGGTTTAAGTAGTTCTAAGTTCTAGGGCACAGATGACCTCAGAAGTTAAGTACCATAGTGCTCATAGCCATTTGAACCATTTGAACCAGCTAAATGAACAGCACAGGGAGATATGACTGGCTGACCACTTACAAAAAACTTGGGTGAACCAGCCATCCTGTTGACACATTAAAAAGATCTCCCCAAAATTTTGTAAAGACGTGGGACAATTCATAAAACTTTAAAACGCGAACCACATTCGTTTGATCTTTGCATAAAATAGACTACAGATCTGCCGGCAAATCCGCTGCAGTCCGCTGGTCAGCAAATAAAATGCAGTCCAATTAAATGTGGTGCACCGTGATCTGTACGCCACAAGCACCACACATCGGAGGGTCCTCTCGCCGAAGGACAAATCCATGGGTCATGGGGTGTGGCCGATGCGAAGACGAGTAAGGAGGACCTCGTCCCGTTGACGTGGCTGGAAGGAAGCACGCCACGGCCGAGTTGTGGGCTTGACGACACGGAGCTTGTTGTCGGTCACTTCCAGCCACTCATGTTCCCAGCGACACAGGACTTTATACGGCAACAGCGAGGTGATGGCATGCAGGGGGATAGCAAACTGAAAGACTTGACTGCCACGACACGTCTCCTTGGCTGCTCGATCAGCCCTTTCATTCCTCAGAATTCCCATGTGCCCTGCCACCCAGCAGAAAGACACCTCCTTCCCCAGTCGCTGTAGCTGGAGGAGGGCGTCCTGGATAGTCTGGGTTACTTTATCTGCTGGGTACAAACGCTGTAGAGGGCAAAGGGCGCTCAAAGAATCTGAACAGACGAGAAATATAACACATGGAGAATGTCTCATCTGCTGCAGTGCCCGCTAGATTGCATATAATTCCGCATTCCCTCTACTTCGATCATCATCAGTTATTTTGCTGCCCAAATAGAAAAATTCATCTACTACTTTACGTGTCTCATTTCCCAACCTAATTCCCTTAGCATCACATGATTTAATCCCGGACGCTGTGGCCGAGCGGTTCTAGGCTCTTCAGTCCGGAACCGCGCTGCTGCTAAGGTCGCAGGTTTGAATCCTGCCTCGTGCATGGATGTGTGTGATGTCCTTAGGTTAGTTACCTTTAAGTGGTTCTAATTCTAGGTAACTGATGACCTCAGATGTTAATTCCCATAGTGCTTAGAGCCATTTGAACCATTTGAACCTGTTTTAATTCGATTATTTTCCGTTATCGTAGTTTTGCTTTTGTTGATGTTCATCTTATATCTTTCTTTCAAGACACTGTCCATTCCGTTCAGTTGCTCTTCCAAGTCCTTTGCTGTCTCTAACAGAATTACAATGTCATCAGCAAACCTCAAGGTTTATTATTTCTTCTTCTCCCTGGATTTTAATTCTTGCTCCAGATTTTTCTTTCGCCACCATTACTGCTTCCTCAATATACATATTGAATAACACTGGGATAGGCTACAACCCTGTTTCACTCCCTTCTCAACCACTGCTTGCCTTTCGTACCCCACGGCTCTTATAACCGCCATCTGGTTTCTGTACAGATTGTAAATAGCCTTTCGTTTCCTGTGTTTTACCCCTGCCATCTTGAAAATTTGGAATAGAGTATTCCAGTCAACATTGTCAAAGCTTTCTCTAAGTACAGAAATGCTATAAAAGTAGGTTTGTATTTCCTTAACCTCTCTTCTAAGATTAGTCGTAGAGTTAGTATAGGCTCGCGTGTTCCTACATACCTACGGAATCCAAACTGATCTTCCCGGAGGTCAGCTTCTACTAGCTTTTTACATTCGTCTGTTTAGAATTCGAGTTAGTATTTTGCAGCCGTGACTTATTAAACACCCGGCGGAGGTTCGAGTCCTCCCTCGGGTGTGGGTGTGTGTGTTTGTCTTTAGGATAATTTAGGTTAAGTAGTGGGTAAGCTTAGAGAGACTGATGACCTTAGCAGTTAAGTCCCATAAGATTTCACGCACATTTAATAAATAATTTTAATAAAACTTATTAAACTGACAGTTCGGTAATTTTCACGCCTCTAAGCACCTGTTTTCTTTGGAATTGGAGTTACTACATTCTTCATGAAATCTGTGGGTATTTCGCCTGTCTCATACGTCTTGCTCACCAGATGGAAGAATTTTTTTCATGGCCTGCTCTCCCAAGGCTATCAAAATTTCTTATGGGATTTTGTCTACTCCTGGGGCCTTGTTTCGATTTTTCAGCTCTGTCAAATTCTTCACCCAGGAGCATATCTCCCATCTCATCTTCATCTACGTCCTCTTGCATTAATATTTCCCTCAAGCACATCGCCCTTATACAGTCCCTCTGTATACTCTTTCTATCTTTCTGCTTCTCTTGTTTGCTTAGGACTGGTTTTCCATCTGAGCTCTTGATTTTCATACAGGTAGTTCTCTTTTCTCAAAAAGTCTCTTTAATTTTCCTGTAGGCGGCATCTATCTTACCCCTACTAATATATGCTTCCGCAACCTTACATTTGTCCTCTGGCCATTCCTGCTTAGCCATTTTGCACTTTCTGTCAATTCATGTTTGAGACATGTGTAGTCCTTTTTGCCTGTTCATTTACGCCATTTTTACATTTCCTCCTTTCATCAGTTAAATTCAATATCTCTTGTGTTACCCAAGGGTTTCTACTAGCCCTTGTCTTTTTACCTGTTTGATCCTCTGCTGCCTTCAGTATTTCGTCTCTCAAAGCTACCCATTCTTCTTCTCCTGTATTACTTTCCCCTGTTCTTGCCAATCATTTACTAACGCTCCCTCTGAAACTCTCCACAGCCTCTTGTTCTTTCAGTTTATCCAGGTCCCATCTCCTTAAATTCCTACCCTTTTGCAGTTTCTTCAGTTTTAATCTACAATTCATATCCAATACATTTAGGTCAAGGGTCCGAATCTGCCCCTGTAAATGTCTTTAAAATCGGGTTCCTAAATCTCTGTCTTACCATTATTAATCAATTTGAAACCTTCCACCCATACAGCCATCTTATTAAACCAAGTGTTAGTTATGATTAAGTTATACTCTGTGCAAAAGTCTACCAGGTGGCTTTCTCTTTCCTTACCTAAGTCACCATGACAGCAAGCACAATAAATTACAAATGAAGGTTCTTTCATAATAAGCAAGTGTTCTTGTTTAAACAATCATTTATGCCTGCTTGACGAAGCGTCTTTTGGCAGCACTCTTTACAATCATGGTATCAGCTAACAAAAGCCACTTTTAAATTACCAGGGTTTTTAATAGCACTTGTAGTCAACATTTAAATAATGTTATTAGCAAAATACACTCCTGGAAATGGAAAAAAGAACACATTGACACCGGTGTGTCAGACCCACCATACTTGCTCCGGACACTGCGAGAGGGCTGTACAAGCAATGATCACACGCACGGCACAGCGGACACACCGGGAACCGCGGTGTTGGCCGTCGAATGGCGCTAGCTGCGCAGCATTTGTGCACCGCCGCCGTCAGTGTCAGCCAGTTTGCCGTGGCATACGGAGCTCCATCGCATTCTTTAACACTGGTAGCATGCCGCGACAGCGTGGACGTGAACCGTATGTGCAGTTGACGGACTTTGAGCGAGGGCGTATAGTGGGCATGCGGGAGGCCGGGTGGACGTACCGCCGAATTGCTCAACACGTGGGGCGTGAGGTCTCCACAGTACATCGATGTTGTCGCCAGTGGTCGGCGGAAGGTGCACGTGCCCGTCGACCTGGGACCAGACCGCAGCGACGCACGGATGCACGCCAAGACCGTAGGATCCTACGCAGTGCCGTAGGGGACCGCACCGCCACTTCCCAGCAAATTAGGGACACTGTTGCTCCTGGGGTATCGGCGAGGATCATTCGCAACCGTCTCCATGAAGCTGGGCTACGGTCCCGCACACCGTTAGGCCGTCTTCCGCTCACGCCCCAACATCGTGCAGCCCGCCTCCAGTGGTGTCGCGACAGGCGTGAATGGAGGGACGAATGGAGACGTGTCGTCTTCAGCGATGAGAGTCGCTTCTGCCTTGGTGCCAATGATGGTCGTATGCGTGTTTGGCGCCGTGCAGGTGAGCGCCACAATCAGGACTGCATACGACCGAGGCACACAGGGCCAACACCCGGCATCATGGTGTGGGGAGCGATCTCCTACACTGGCCGTACACCACTGGTGATCGTCGAGGGGACACTGAATAGTGCACGGTACATCCAAACCGTCGTCGAACCCATCGTTCTACCATTCCTAGATCGGCAAGGGAACTTGCTGTTCCAACAGGATAATGCACGTCCGCATGTATCCCGTGCCACCCAACGTGCTCTAGAAGGTGTAAGTCAACTACCCTGGCCAGCAAGATCTCCGGATCTGTCCCCCATTGAGCATGTTTGGGACTGGATGAAGCGTCGTCTCACGCGGTCTGCACGTCCAGCACGAACGCTGGTCCAACTGAGGCGCCAGGTGGAAATGGCATGGCAAGCCGTTCCACAGGACTACATCCATCATCTCTACGATCGTCTCCATGGGAGAATAGCAGCCTGCATTGCTGCGAAAGGTGGATATACACTGTACTAGTGCCGACATTGTGCATGCTCTGTTGCCTGTGTCTATGTGCCTGTGGTTCTGTCAGTGTGATCATGTGATGTATCTGACCCCAGGAATGTGTCAATAAAGTTTCCCCTTCCTGGGACAATGAATTCACGGTGTTCTTATTTCAATTTCCAGGAGTGTAGTAAACAAATCATTAATAGATACACAAGTATAACAAAATTCGAGGTATTCACGCTGCAATCATTCGCTGTGTTATTGTGGAGAATGCTTAATGAAAAAGATACAAAAGTCGTTGTAAATCAATAAATAAAATAGATGCAGATACATTATATGATAAAAAGTAACAGTTTCCAGGAGTGTAGATTCTCTAAGAGTTGTAACTTAGCCATCTTTCAGCTTGCCTGGCACTCCTTCATTTTTGGTGCATCTTCTGCACGAAGGCCATGGGGGCAACAGCCGTCAAAATTACACGTATTGGGATTCACACACGTCTGGTAACTCTGCTCGTCTTTGAACGTGGCCCGCCTAACAGGACTGGCCGCGACGTACCCTCGGCCCTGGGGCCACAAAGCTAGTCCTCAGCCGCACAAGCCAATTCTTGTCCCCTCATACCAAACTCAGGCGGCCAAATCGCTCGCCCACATCAGCGTAACGTTACAGTCTGGATAGCTCAATAGGTAAGAGCACTGCTCACGAAAGGTTACTATCGAATCCCGGTCTATCACATATCAGAAAGCTGTCTCATTACTACTACTCAGTTATATCTCTTCCTTCAGAAACGTCTTACTTATTCACAATGTCAATGCTTTATGCATACACTATTTTAACGGTATAAGCTATAAATGAGTCTGTCAAACGATTCTCTTCCTGTGGATTAATCTTTCGATGAAAAAATTATTAGTTTTTTTATGTCATAGGTCTCTTATAAGAGACAGAAAAAAAGGAAAACTTCCTGATGCACTTTAGTAATGAATATTTTTAGAAGTCTGGCGACTGCGTTCGTTCCATTTGGCGACCTGATTATCTTCTTTCCGTTTGTTGTATGTCTGTTCTGTGCCTCTGTCAGTTGGCTAGCTAATGGTTGTATGTTGTGTCCCCATAAAAAATACTTTTTTTGAATGCAGTCAGAATAAAAATCATATGCTAGATTGAATTGTGCCTAATAGTATTATCGCGCGGATGTGGGAAAAGGGCTGCAGGGGGAGTGAATATGATGTTTAGTTTTGAATTAAGGTATGATTTGAACAAGCACCCACTGTATATGACTCTGCGCGTATTAATATTATTCTTTCAGCTGTGGTGAAACAAGGCACAGAGATCGCTGCAGGAGACCGACAAATTGAGTGATATTGCAGTGCCTGTGTTGTTAAAAAGAAAGATGCAACGTTCCTTCAAGACATGCGTGCATGTCCTAAGGAACATTGTATCGCTTTTCTTGACAACACTGGCACTGCAATATCGTATTTATCTGCCGATACTGGGCAGCGACTTTCAATTAAGATGTCCTTCCCTGTACAGGAATTACATAATGTGTGTACGAGTACAGGTTGTGATGCAGGAGCGACGAGGCAGGGAATTTTGTGCTTGGCCGCGTGTTGTGGTCGGATAACGAAAGCGATCAGGGCAACCGCTAGCATAAAGCGGAAAATCCGGGTTCGAGTCACAGTGCGGCAGACATTTTTATTGTCGTATACAGCTGATGGCTGTTCGTATTCGCAGCTGCGAATACATTTCTTGTAGGATGCAGTGATGGTTGACTGTGTTAAAATGTAGCACAGTGCCATGAAATATGTTGCAATGTACATCATGAATAATCGAAAAAACTATTTAGGCTGCAGGTTTTAAGAAAAGAATGCAAATATGCATATGATACCACTTGATGCCGCGTAATCGTCACATCACCAAACTTTCGGTTCCCAGCGAAATTAGGTTGCTGAAATGTGTACCAAACTAGCAAAGACAACTAGTGACATTTACGGTACGTATCCAATAAATGGTAAGTCATTTTAGTTGAAAAATAAGATTATTATTACCAAGTAGCTTAAAGACCTAAATATGACTTTCTTACAGGTATGGAGGCACAAGAAGGAGAGGAAAGTATGTAGGACCCTAAAGAAATGCATATAAAAGGAAAACGACATTTAATCCATTGATTATAATACATCGAGGTCAAGGATATAGGCATGTGTCTGCATAAAACTTAATTAAACGACGAAAATTAATCTATGACAATAGAACCCCTGTGAAACTGTTGAATATTACTTACTTATCATCGTATTTGATCCACTTAGTCTGTCAAGTAGGTTGCAGACAATAATTCTTGTGTTGTAAAGTGTATCCCTAAAATTCTATATCCTTGGAAAGACATTTAGGTTGAATGCAACCTGTGGTGAGTCTTCGTCATTCACACTATGAGGTTAAACAAGATAATTCAAGACAGGTACCTCATGTTAGAGAACTAAGTTCCTAAATTGATTAAATAGCGGCTCATGTTGCACAAAATGATGTTTTGTGTGCACTAAATTCGTTATACATGTGGAGTTCCTGTTTAATCAGTTTAATAACAACAACTGAAAATACCCATTGCTGTACAAAAGAAGAAAAAAGTTAATCACCGACGTGAAAAAAATCTCCTGTTCCAATGGCTTAAGTTGAAACTATAAAGTTGGTTCAAATGGTTCTGAGCACTATGGAACTCAACTGCTGTGGTCATAAGTCCCCTAGAACTTAGAACTACTTAAACCTAACTAACCTAAGGACATCACACACATCCATGCCCGAGGCAGGATTCGAACCTGCGACCGTAGCGGTCGTGCGGTTCCAGACTGTAGCGCCTTTAACCGCTCGGCCACTTCGGCCGGCAACTATAAAGTTGTTCCTCTTATCATGTCTTCTGGACGAATTGGTAGGTGACTCGAAACGGAATGAGCTCATTGAAAAAGAAGGCTAATCTATGTAGTCAGTATGTCTTACAGTACATTAACAATAGCATTAAACAGTCTCTTATTACAACTCTCCGTATTGAAGATAATGTATTTCCCTTGTTTCCTCTGTGTTTCCTATTTTATTGCTGAGGTCATGTGTCTAAACGTTCTTTTATCTTGACTTTATACAGTAGAGCCAGGTTAGTGACCTTAACTTATGTTACAGTGCACACGTCGTCTAGCTTATTACACATACATAGTCAGTTATTTGATGATCAACGGAAGTCCTTTTCTTCTCGCTCATAATTTGCTACTCTGCTGCTTGTTGATACAGTTTGTTAGGGTGATTAAGAACTACTGCAGACACTTGTGTTATTTTATTGGTACACACGGGGCGCCACAAGTTATTTTTCCCAAAATGACGCTCAGGTAACGCACAGACCTGCTTATGTACGGGACTGGTGAGCAAGTTTTAATTTGAGCAGGATGCGTTGACGGCTGGTGATAGTGGCTTCGTTTCAGTCTGCGGTGCCGGATATGAGTCACGTCAGGGCGAAGATGGTTATGCGATGAGTCGGATCGGCGCTGTGGGTCAAATTGTTTTCGATGCGAAAAGAGTATAGAGAGGCAGTCCCAGCATCGAACTTTGCAGCACAAAGCACTGACGTTGCCGCCTGATGAAATCCCGTGTTGGATGTGCGAGTTATGTCGGAGGAGACAGGGGTGTAAAACAGGAACCCACTAGTTTAATGTATGAAGAGGAGTGTCATACCAAAGTCTGTCAAAATCTTGGGATACCCACAGAAATAAGCCTTCGAAGGATTCCGTGTCCTCCATAGTGTTCACCAATCAACGATGTTGTCTTTTCATTGTCATTTACCTGCTTATCAGGTCAGCAATGACTTCGTCCGTGGGACCCATTCGTCCCAGTATCGGGCAATACTATGGTAAGCACTCTTTACAGTAAACAACCAAATCTGTTTGAAAATCATTTCAGTTTCTTCCTAGAGTCTTTGTTCCTGCCGTCCTAAGCATATTGTTGACGACATATATGTCCAGTAAATAGACGACTAAAGAGTCACGCTGTCTTTGGCAGATAAAACAAAGAATTTCATGCTGACTATGATTTGCGTGTAGTATTAGCTTCTTTCTTTCTTATATTGTTCACACTTCGCTGCACAGATGAGACAAAGGCAAGCGTCAGTAACATTTGCGAAGTTTGCCTCACGGTGAAACTTCCATGTAAACATTGTGCTGCATACAAAATATTAGGAAGAGAGCATAACATGTGAATGATCAGACTTACAACAAGATATCGCATATGCGTGCTGAACTTCAACCTTTGAACAATCCAATCAGACATGTTCACATAGTGTTGTCCACAGTTTTCGTCTAACTCAAGACCTAGTACGAATACAACTGTCCATTCCGGGCTGGCAACAAATTCCCTTTATGACACAGTGGCTCGGAGTGCATTTTCGCCGTAGTGGACTATCGAACCTTACTTTTTAGAACTGAGGGACAATCACATTGATAGTCACTTCGAATGTTGAAAGATTGTAATCCTTAATTGCACGTAACTTGAACATTTTCCCGTGCCTGCGGGACAGTTACTTTCAAAATCGTGGTGTGGCAGTGAAAACTGAAAGGCAAAAGAAACGACATGAGAACTTTTGGGATATCAGTTCAAGACAAATTTATGCAGTAGATCAGCTGATACTTTTCTTGCAAGTGGGGGAGGGGTGACACTTAACGACTATAGATCTGCATAACATGGACTATACCACTCGGTGAACTCAAACAACGAATCTTGTACGAATTTGCGATGTCGTAATTATAATACTGGAACGAACTGTGGAAAGTGCCAAGTACACCGAATGTAATTTTCAAACAATTTTTGCGGAACACAAATCTTCCGGCATGATGACATCGTAGACCAGATTTGATGAAACCTGTTTGCCGTTAGCCAGACTGTGCAAACCGGGCAGCGTTTACTGACAGCTCAAAAAATGGTTCAAATGGCTCTGAGCACTATGGGACTTAACTTCTAAGGTCATAACCTAACTAAACCTAAGTAACCTAAGGACATCACACACATCCATGCCCGAGGCAGGATTCGAACCTGCGACCGTAGCGGTCACGCGGTTCCAGACTGTAGCGCCTTTAACCGGCCACACTGGCCGGCTTACTGACAGCTGCCTCACGCCCAAATCCCTTCTCAGTCCTGGCAACGGCTACTGCCCAAAATGCCAGAGTATGTGAGGGGCCCTGGGATATAAGCTAGCATATATGTCTCGGGCATTCTAAAGGAAACCACCGGCTAGCCACAGCGGACGATGTGCAGAGTCTTCGGCGACACGAAGAGCAGGCGCTGACGGAAATTTTCCAGGAAACAATTGTGTTTCAACGGACCTACTTTCTCGAACTCTAGTATTCTCTACTATTTTTCTATTATTTCAAGTCACTGTTAAGTCACAGCAAAACACTTCTAGTCTTGCAGAGGTTTTTTTAATTTCTTAACTCTGCTTCCTGACTCCAGTCTCGGACACGCAGTAGTAATGTAAAGTGACTGGGGCTCGAGGCAAATGCACGGGCCTACAGTTATAATTATTATTATTATTATTTCTTTCCTTTCTCAGACGTTATGTCTGGTTAAAAATGGAAAGTGACGCGACCTTGATCAAGCGTGACTTCCTTTTAACTGCACAGTATATGTTACATTGCATTGAGGAGCTTTCGGGTAATTGAACATGTATCAATAATTACATATTTCTGTAGTTGTATATATACATTTGGATGTAGCTGTATTGCGTTGATGTACTGGTGGATATTGAGTGGTATGACTCCTGTAGTTGATAGTATAATTGGTATGATGTCTACTTTATCCTGATGCCACATGTCCTTGACCTCCTCAGCCAGTTGGATGTATTTTTCAATTTTTTCTCCTGTTTTCTTCTGTATATTTGTTGTATTGCGTATGGATATTTCGATTAGTTGTGTTAATTTCTTCTTTTTATTGGTGACTATGATGTCAGGTTTGTTATGTGGTGTTGTTTTATCTGTTATAGTGGTTCTGTTCGAGTATAATTTGTGTTCATCATTCTCCGGTACATTTTGTGGTGCATACTTGTATGTGGGAACATGTTGTTTTATTAGTGTATGTTGTATGGCAAATTGTTGATGTATTATTTTTGCTACATTGTCATGTCTTCTGGCGTATTCTGTATTTGCTAGTATTGTACATCCGCTTGTGATGTGATCTACTGTTTCTATTTGTTGTTTGCAAAGTCTGCATTTATCTGTTGTGGTATTGGGATCTTAATAATATGCTTGCTGCAATATCTGGTGTTTATTGTTTGATCCTGTATTGCAATCATGAATCCTTCCGTCTCACTGTATATATTGCCTTTTCTTAGCCATGTGTTGGATGCGTCTTGATCGATGTGTGGCTGTGTTAGATGATATGGGTGATTGCCATGTAGTGTTTTCTTTTTCCAATTTACTTTCTTTGTATCTGTTGATGTTATGTGATCTAAAGGATTGTAGAAGTGGTTATGAAATTGCAATGGTGTAGCCGATGTATGTATATGAGTCACTGCTTTGTGTATTTTGCTACTTTCTGCTCTTTCTATGAATAATTTTCTTAAATTGTCTACCTCTCCATAATGTAGGTTTTTTATGTCGATAAATCCCCTTCCTCCTTCCTTTCTGCTTAATGTGAATCTTTCTGTTGTTGAATGTATGTGATGTATTCTATATTTGTGGTATTGTGATCGTGTAAGTGTATTGAGTGCTTCTAGGTCTGTGTTACTCCATTTCACTACTCCAAATGAGTAGGTCAATATTGGTATAGCATAAGTATTTATAGCTTTTGTCTTGTTTCTTGCTGTCAATTCTGTTTTCAGTATTTTTGTTAGTCTTTGTCTATATTTTTCTTTTAGTTCTTCTTTAATATTTGTATTATCTATTCCTATTTTTTGTCTGTATCCTAGATATTCATAGGCATCTGTTTTTTCCATCGCTTTTATGCAGTCGCTGTGGTTATCCAATATGTAATCTTCCTGTTTAGTGTGTTTCCCCTTGACTATGCTGTTTTTCTTACATTTGTCTGTTCCAAAAGCCATATTTATATCATTGCTGAATACTTCTGTTATCTTTAGTAATTGGTTGAGTTGTTGATTTGTTGCTGCCAGTAGTTTTAGATCATCCATGTATAGCAAATGTGTGATTTTGTGTTGGTATGTTCCAGTAATATTATATGCATAATTTGTATTATTTAGCATGTTGGATAGTGGGTTCAGAGCAAGGTAGAACCAGAAAGGACTTAATGAGTCTCCTTGGTATATTCCACGCTTAATCTGTATTGGCTGTGAGGTGATGTTATTTGAATTTGTTTGGATATTAAGTGTTGTTTTCCAATTTTTCATTACTATGTTTAGGAACTGTATCATTTTAGGATCTACTTTGTATATTTCCAATATTTTTAGTAACCATGAGTGGGGTACACTATCGAAAGCTTTTTGGTAATTTTATTATTATTATTATTTAGTTGGACTGTGTTGTCTAAAGAGTACAGAGGGAATACCGAATAAAAACACTCTTAGTGTAAGGAAACATGCCTAACACCTCTCATTACCAGGCAGCAGTCTTTCTTGACAGCATTTAAAAGTGAGGTGAGCGCTCCGCCGTTCTCCCGTCTAATCCTCGCCCCGCGCCGTTTTGACCCCGCTCCAGACCGCAACACAGCGCCGAGGAATTCTCGTTGCGGCGCGGCAGGAAGCCGCGGGCTGAGTAATGTATCGGAAAAGCTATTGGATTTGCATCAACATCGGCGCGGCGCGGCGATCCACAGGTCTGCAGCAGCCAGGCGGCCCCGCGCTCCAAATAGCTTCATTACACCGACGCCGCTACGCTACGGCTCGTTAGGCTGTCGACTCCCCGATGGTAAGGGCCCGCCACTTCACTTCACTTCACAGGGATCTGAAAAGTAGAAATAAATGGAGAGCATTTTCTGTCCGACTGACGCGCCGCACAAAGGCCCAGCCGGTGTTAAGCTGTGCACAGCCAGCGCCGCGTTACCAGTTCCACGCCAGTCAGACAGGCCGTCCGAGACTAAACTTTTTGTGCGCCGCACAGATTCACTCGCCACTGTTAGTTTTCACATCTGCGCTTTATTGGTCCACGGCGAAAGTTTATCAGGTGCGAAGGTCGTTCAGTAAATAAGGCGCCACAATTGTCTTCTCTGGACATACTTATTCTTAAGAACAGAATTTGGTGACAACAGCAGTCAACATCATTTTTACATGTACGTGCCAACAGCCTTGCCGCAGTTGTAACACGAATCCCCGTCAGGTCGCCGAAGTTAAGCATTGTCGGGGTTGGCTAGCACTGTGATTGGTTCAGAATGGTTCAAATGGCTCTGAGCACTATGGGACTTAACATCTGTGGTCATCAGTCTCCTAGAACTTAGAACTACTTAAACCTAACTAACCTAAGGACATCACACACAGCCATGCCCGAGGCAGGATTCGAACCTGCGACCGTAGCGGTCGCGCGGTTCCAGTCTGTAGCGCCTAGAACCGCACGGCCATACGGCCGGCTTGTGATTGGTGATCGTACGGGTCTGCCGAGCGCTGTTGGCAAGCGGGGTGCACTCAGCGCTTGTGAGGTCAATTGATGAGCTACTTGACAGAGAAGTAGCGGCTCCGTCACGGAAACTGACAACGGCCGGGAAAGCGGTGTGCTGACCACATGCCCCTCCATATCAGCATCCACTGAGACCCATCGGCGGAGAATGATATGGCAGTCGGTCGGTCCGCTTGGCCTTGGACGGGAGAGTCATTATTCTACGCAGTCTCACTCGTGCTATACCCTTACACCAGCGTTGTGCAAGAGGATCTGTTCACTGATGGTAACATCGCTTGTTCTGTGCTCTTAACCATGTGCATGAATTACGCTCTCATCATCTTCACAGCTTCTTCCCACATAGAGAATCCTTAAGTGGCTGAAACAGATGGAGGACCATCGACAAGAGGTCTGGGAAATGATATTCAACCCAATGTTCCAATAATTTACTGGAATGCAGCCGAGTGACGTCGTTGACAACCGCCGATATTTGACAGGTGACCACCCTATCATTTGCGTTTTGCGTGGACGCCGTTTTGATGATGCACTACGGTTCTGCCATCAGTCGGAATTGTGCGAGATTTCTCAGTCGTGGAGGAGAAACTTCAAATTTGAGGCATCCAAAAGAAAATTTTTCTACGTATAAGGGATAGTCAAATGAAAACGATACGGATTGAAAACAGTAAGTAAACTGTTTATTATTTCAAAAGTAATCACCATAACCGTTAACACATTTGTCCCACTGTGAGACAAGACTGTCAGTGACTTCCTGGAAAAATGTTTGCTGTTGACAACGGGACCATGACTGTATCCAGGCGTGCATCTCTTAGTCCAAACAAATCGACGTGCATGAATGTCTTTCTTCAGGGTTACTAAAGTATGGATGTCACACAGGGAGAGATAGGGACTATATGGAGAACGTGTAAGTACTTCCCAGCGAAACTTCTGCAGCGTACTTCAAACAACCATGGCAACATGTGGACGGGCGTTATCCTCCAACAGACTGATGGCGTCCTTCAGCATTCCTGGGCATTTGGACTCGATGACGCGCTTCAATTTAACAAAGCGTCAGGGTACCGATGTGCGTTAATTATAGAGCTGTGTTCCAGAATGTAAAGAGCAGTGGGCCCTTGCAGTGAAAGTATAAAGTTCTGAGCTGTGCACGGCTCTTGTTCAGACCACTCATCGTTTCTCATCTTCAGTTACGGTACTGCCGCCTCGTTTTCTTATTCCGTTTACTGGCGTCACTAACTTCCTGCCTTACTTTCCCGTGAGCGGCAGCAGCAGTGCGTATCGATAAGTGCACTGTCGTACCATCTCTGGAGCGACCGAGAGTATTTCCGGGTCGTCGTGTGTCTGGCAGTCAGTTGGAGACGGACCAGCAGTGCACTTGGGACGCAGCAGCAGTGAAGTCGGGGACGGAGCGCCGGTGAGGCGCGGACAGCCAGTGCTCGCCGACCGCTGGCGACACACATGAACTGTCCGGCGGAGGGAGATTGGAGCGGGACGACCGTTGGCTGGTCGTTCGGTTGGTCGTCTCATCGGCCGGCGTATATTTGGTAGTTTCACTGTTTCCGGGCCTGGAGTTGTTGGTCGGTTGGCGTGGAGCAGTGAGGAAGTGTCTGTAGTGCGTGCCTGGCGGGCCCGCTGGCGGTGTCCACACACGGTCGGAGTGTGAGGGCCTGTTCCCATTGCTACGAGGTCCGTGGCTCACCGATCCTGGACACTAAAGTTGAGTCTTTACTTAATCTACCAGCCAGCCCCAACTGTTCACATTGTGTCGTTTGAATGTCGTTGTGGGCTGTTGGGACATTCCCACGAGCAGCAACGTGTGTTGGCGAAATTCTAGCCGCCCTCCTGTGGAGTTTAACTTGATTATTTTTAATTGAAGTGCACCAGCGGAATCTTATGCCTTGTCGTCGTGAACGTTCCGATTACCTGCCCTGGGGGTTGACGTAAATTCAGGCAGTGTATTTTCCTCGTCGTGTTGTGGCTGTCCAGCACGGCATGTAATTTGACAGCTGAATGTTTAATTCGTTGTGGGCGACGATTCCTTCTGCTTTGTTCCATTGAATTCCCTGTTGTGTGCTGGTTGGGTGGAGTGGAAGTTATCCTGTTGCTTGGCCCGTTGACTGTCTGTTGGTTGGGTTGCCGTTGGATTGGGAATTGTTGGGTCGACTGCCTGTCTCACCTAAGCGAGTGTTAACGTTTGAATTCCAGGCCAACCCTTGGAAACTTCTGAGCGCTTTGATGTGCTGCCTTTTGTTATTTGTGCTTGTTGTGGTGGGTGGGGGGAATAGTAGTGTCTGGAAAGGCATCTGTCACTAAACTGATACAACGATGCCGACCCCGTAGAGAAACAGAAAAATGCAAAGAAGAAGGCTCACACAATCAAAGAGATGAAGATGCTCACGTGAATCAACTATTTCGTTGTTTGAGGACTCTCCTATCCATGTCACGCCACTATATTTTTTTGTGCTTAATTTGACAGGTCAAGAGAGAATGCCATATGAATTGTAGGTTTTGGTCCAAGCTTAGGCCAAATTGTAAGATTTATTATTCGTACTGATGCCTTTTTAACACTCACATTCCAGATCTGTGCTACTTTTCTATTATCATGACTTTGTTTTTAGTGTTTTGCTTACGTAGGTGTCACATTTATCTTGAATGCAATAAGTGTACGTGTAGAGTGTTGGTAAGTCTGATTTACAGCCACTTAATATGCTTCACATGTTCTTCGGCTATCCGCTATTTACGTATTTATACCCTCATCAAAACTTCTCAGACCGTCCGAGGGAGTTAAGGCAAGAGCATCACAGTTAAGCACATAGCTTAGGGCATTAAAGCCCACGATACCATTACGCTGAAGCGACAAAAGTCATCGTATAGCTATATGAACATATACAGATGGCTGTAGTATCGTGTACACAAGATATAAAAGCACAGGTGAATCATGTGAAAAGGTTTCCGACGTAATTATCGCCGCATGACGGGAATTAACAGAATATGAACGCGGAAAGGTGACTGGAGCTAGATGCATGAGACATTCCATTCCGAAAATCGTTGGGACTTCCACAGTGTCAAGATGATACCGAAAAATACCAAATTATCAGGTATTACCTCTCACCACGGACAACGCAGTGACCGATGACTTCACTTAACGACCGAGAGCGTTTTCGTAGTATTGCCAGTGCTAATACATAAGCACGACTACGTGAAATAGCCACAGAAATCAATGTGGAACGTACGACGAACGTATTCCTTAGGAAACTGCGGCGAAATTTGGCGTTAATGGGCTATGGCAGCAGACGACCGACTTGTGCCTTTGTTAACGGCACGACATCGCCTGCAGCACTACTCCTGGACTCATGGCCATATCGATTGGCCTGGTCAGATGAGACCCTATTTCAGTTTGTAAGAGCCGACAGTAGGGTTCCAGTGAGGCGCACCCCACGAAGCCATGGATCCAAGCTGTCAACAAGGTACTGTGCAAGCTGGTGGCGGTTCCGTAATGGTGTAGGCTGTGTTTACATGGACTGGACTGAGTCCTTTGGTACAACTGAACCTATCATTTACTGGAAATGGTTATGTTCTGGTACTTGGAGAGCATTTGCAGCCATTCACTGACTTCAAGGTCCCAAAGAACGATGGAATTTTTATGGATGCTAATGCACCATATCATCTGGCCGCCATTGTTCGCTACTGGTATGAAGAACATTCTGGACAGTTCGAACGAATGATTTAACCACACAGATTGCCCAACACGAATCCCATCGCACATTCATGGAACATAATCAAGACACCAGTTCGTGGAAAAAAGTCTGTACCAGCAACACTTTTGCAATTATGGGAGGCTATGGTGGCAGCGTGGCTCAATGTTTCTGCAGGGGACTCACGACGACTAGTTGAGTCCATGCCAAGTCGAGTTGCTGCGCTACACCTGGCAATGGGAGGCCCGACACGGTATTAAGAGGTATTCCACGCCTTTTGTCACCTCATCATATAGCTCCCTTCGAAAATGCTTAAAATAAATGCAAGTAAATTGAAAGTACGGCTTTCAACTTTATTTCACTTGCTCATTCATTTTAGTCGTAATGCTGGAAACCTTAGCCATGTCACCTTGGAATATAATTAAAGGAATGAAAGGGATTGCCATTGAGATGGAACACACGAAGCTGCGTCGGGTGCGGACAAGGAGGATGGGCGGACACTGCGCTCCGTGGTGGGTACAAAGTGGGTACACAACTGCATGAGACTGTCGTAATTTTCCTGTCCAGTGTTAAGAGTCGCGAACAGGTACTTGATTGGAATTCTTGGTTCACATTTTAGTCTTCCATTGACAGCGCTGATAAAAAGTTCCTTTGTTATCTGGTAGTAGCTGCTCCTTCATTGGGATACTGCTTAAAATTGTCATTTTCCAACAGTTTGCTATTTTGTTGCAACGATTAATGACTATTATGAACCGTTTCGGTGTCTATTTCAGAGTGGATCTGAAAATAGTCAAATTTTCTGCAGATGAGTAGTGCAATATTTTATTCCCAGAATCCTAGTGAATATTTTATCATAAAAACACACTTCCGGGATACAATGGGATACGCATTCGAGAACTGCTCTGGAATACACGCTACTCTTGCGTGTTATTAGGAATTACCTTGCTTAGAATACAATTGTCTAGATAGCTAAAAGAAGAATATCCGCAAATGAATAACTGATAAAATAAATTACTTCTTCCTTCGACTTATGTTCTTGGAAATATTTGCTTACTTGCTGCGCTCAATAAAAGAAAAGAAACAAAGAAAATGGAATCTAATTTTGAACAAGGTAGGAAATCCTATCGGTTACTGCTTTATTTATGCCTAATATTACAAACACCATAACCCATATTACTAGCGCTTTTTAAAATACTTAAAATTGAGTTTCGTTGTCGTTCTCGATCGTTTTATTGTTCTTAGCTCTGTGTAACTACTACCTGCAAAATCTTTTTTTATGTGCATCCTATGTTCTCTCTGCCCCTACAGCTTTTAAGCTCTAGTGCCAGGTTAACTATTCTTAGTATATTATATGAATGCGTAGTGTCTGTTCTTGAAGACATTTCTGAAGAAACAGACACTACGCATTCATTCGTGGTGTTCAAAATGTTCAAATGTGTGTGAAATCTTTTGGGACTTAACTGATAAGGTCATCAGTCCCTAAGCTTACACACTACTTAACTTAAATTATCCTAAGGACAAACACACACACCCATGCCCGAGGGAGGACTCGAACCTCCGCCGGGACCAGCCGCAGGTGTTAAAAAAGTCTCTCCGCAGTGCCGTATGATTGTTAGCCGCGCGTGCCGTATGCCGCAGTGAATATACGGAAATGAAACTCAGTGAAATACCAGTTATTAATTTATTGAATATTCATTTTTACTTACAAATTTTCGCATTAAATGTTGAAAGTGTCCCCCTGTTGTTGAATACACAATTCAGTTCGTCTAATCATGTTTCCAAACATAAGCTGTGATATTTCTTCTGTAACAGAAGCAGTGAAAGTGGATATCGTAGTTTTCAATTCGTCGATGGATTTTGGACAGTTTTTATACACAGTTGCTTTCGCTGCACCCCAGAAGAAAAAGTCAGGTGATGTTAGGTCAGGCGATCGTGGAGTCCAAAGTCCCTGTGAAATTATGCGATCAGCAAATACATCAGCAAGCAGTGACATTAAAACGCGAGCTACATGCGCGGTTGTACCATCTTGTTGAAAATAACCGTTCAATATTTCACTTAACACAAGTTCTCCTATGAATGGGTAGAGAATATCACTGCAGTATCGTTGTGCGTTTATTGTTCCATTGAAAAACCCAGGCAGGCGAACAGTCACACGGCACGCGCTGCTAACAATCATATGGCACTGCGGAGAGATGTTTTGAACACCCCGTACAATGGATCCGCGTTGATGGGCAATCAGTCCACCACCTTCAGTGCGGATGCACAATCACGTTCGACCTCCTGCGGGAATCTCAAAGTAGCGAGCATGGAGGACTTGGACGGGGACTGAGGATAGGCAGCGCAAGGGGGGAATGAGGGTCGGCCAAGAGACGTGACGAGGTGTCCACGCAGTTGTGATAAACAGTGTGTCCATGTGGTACAGTGCTTAGCGCAACTGCCTTAGAAAGCAAGAGATACCGGGTTCCAGTCCCGGTCCGGAAGACACTTTCATTCGTCGCCCCCAGATTCCTCATAAAGTCCTGTTGCAGCTGACGTCAATAGCTCCTTCCGTTTCTTTCCTCCTCCTCCACATTCATTTTATATAATAAATAATTATTCCTGTATGCTGCAGCAGACGTCCCCTAACATGTCCCTTCTTCTGGTGAGAGTCTTCGGTAAGTTAATATCTTCAACTATTGTTTCTTATTCATTTGATTTCATACTGTATCTGTCCATTTAATTTTTAACATTCTTCGGTTGCGCTACATTTCAGATGCTTCCAGTTGCCTCTCCTGCGAATTTTAGATGATCCGCCTTCCACTTACGTATGATACTGTGCTCTGGCTGTACACCTACAGCAACATATTTCCCAGTTTCATACCAAAATCTAATTCCAGTAGAGCTCTTTTGATGAAGAAAGCTTTCTTCGCCTGTACCAGTCTACTACTGATATCTTTCTGATTTCGATCATCCTTGGTAATGTTACTCACTAGATATGAGAATTCTGTCACTAAAGTGTTGATTTCAATTTTGATGACGAGCGAGTTGTTAATTTAGTGTTTACTGCTCTTTCTCACCACTGTCTTTTCTCTGCTTATCTAACAATCATATTCCGTGGTCGAGTTAGTATGTTGTCCATCTTTTCAAAAGACCTTTTCAGTCTGCCTTGGCCTCGGCCAGGGAGGCCACATGGTCTGCAGACCTTGACGCTGGTATCTCTTACCATTGCGCTTTTACTCCTCTTTGGAAACTTTCCTTCACTGATCGCTTGGCGTACGTGTTGAGCAACATCGGTGATAAGCTGAAGCTGTGTCTTACGTCTTTGTCAACACGAACTAGTCTTTCTTACCCTTCCACTTTAATCACTCTTATTTAGGTTATGTAGATGTTGTAGATTATTCGCCTATCTCTGTACTCTATCCTGAATCATTTAAGGATTGTTATTCAACCTAGCCCTGTCGAAGATATTCTGTAGCTCCACAAACGTTAAGAAGGCATTCTAGAGTATCATAATTTCACTGTGAACTAGCATTTCAGTTATGAACCTGCAAATAAAAAAAAACAGTTTACGTAACTTTTATTTTTTCGAAGAGGTAATTAAAACTCCATGACTACCACTCGTACTACCAATTACCTTCCTGACACCAGCGTATTTCTGCGTCAAAGTAAGTCGCCCTCCCGACAGGACATTACATGAAGCCAGGAAGCACCGACTATTTATAATCACAATGTGTTTGCTGCCGGTGCCACTTACGTTATTTGACGAACAGGCACTCTATTCTCTAGCTATATGACTTATGTTGGGTTTTGAAACGCAGTGTGTCGTCGACGTACTATAAAATTTTCCTTTCTCACCATGCCGAAAAGCTTTGTGGTATTATTACTTGCTAATAGCAATTTGTTCTTGTTGAGGCCTCCAGTCTGAAGACTGGTTTCATGCAGCTCTCCATGCTACTCTATCCTGCGCAAGCTTCTTCATCTCCGAATAACTAGTGCTATTTACAGTCTTCTGAATGGGCTTACCGTATTCATCTCTTGGTCTCCATCTAAAGCCCCCCCCCTTCCCCCACCCACCCTCCCACGCACACACACACACACACACACACACACACACAATTTTCTCCAGTATTAAATTTCTGATCCCTTGATGTCTCAGAATGTCTCCTATCAACCGATCCCTTCTTCTAGTCAGATTGTGCCAAATTTTTTTTTCTCCCCAATTCTATACAGTACTTCCTCATTAGTTACGTGATCTACCTATCTGCAGCATCCCATTTCAAAAGCTTCTATTCTCTAAACTGTTTATGTTCACGTTTCACTTCCATACATGGCTACACATCATACAAATACTTTCAGAAAAATTTCCAGTCTTTCTCTTCTTCAGTAACACTTTTCTTGCCATTGTCAGTCTACGTTTTATATCGTCTCCAGTTTGACCATCATGAGTTACTATCCTGCCCAAGTTTTTAACATAAAATTTATAACAAATTTTCATTTTTTTCGATACTAAAAGCTTTGTCATCCTAATTCATGTAGTGCTGACACGAGAGGATGCCCGCGATTGCGTCTTGTGACGTCATAGACTGAGTACCATTCGTAGAAACAGTCTCCGAGGTGCTAAAAGTTTTCGCTGCTGATTCCTGCATGAAGTTTTGCTGGAAACGTGTAAACCGTCACGTAGAACGACAGAGAAGGGGGTAATAAAATCAATAAATATTCATCAGCAAATTCTTCATTTCTGTGGACATGGTGTCCGCAGTATGTTTAATAATATCTTGAATAATTCGTGAGCAGTATTACGTTAAACATAACTTACCTTCGAGTAGATTATTTGTTTTATTCCAGAGAGTTAGTGAATTGTGCACACTTGAAGCTTGATACAACGTCAAAAACACAATTTTTATAAAACACTGCACAGAAAAAAAACATTCAGGCGTGAAAACTAGTAAGGAAAAGACACATCACCACACAGGAATCGGCATTTATTTTGAAAGTGTAAGCAACTTCCATCTACTGTTATTTACAGGACGATTGCCCCTAATTTTAGAATAATAACCATATTTCAGTGCCTTTGTTGTTAACAAGAACGATGCAACGTTCTTCCGGACGCTCATGCGTGTTCTAAGGAACATCACGTCGTCCTTAACGACACAGGCACACCAATATCGTATTTATCTGCCGAAACCGGGCAGTGACTCATTTAAAATGTCCTCGACTGTGTAGGAATTACAAAAT
The DNA here is from genome assembly GCF_023864275.1 of Schistocerca cancellata. Lineage (NCBI taxonomy): Eukaryota > Metazoa > Arthropoda > Insecta > Orthoptera > Acrididae > Schistocerca > Schistocerca cancellata. The sequence goes on along the minus strand of NC_064626.1, from coordinate 722,955,307 downwards.
GTCTGAACCACCACAGATTATGACTCGAGAAAGACAGCATAAGGGCTTTTGGCTCTGGCCGTGTGTCGTGCACGAATAGCCAAAGCGGTTAAGGTGACAGCTGGCAGCCGGCCTGAGTGGCCGAGCGGTTCTAGGCGCTACAGTCTGGAACCGCGCGATCGCTACGGTCGCAGGTTCGAATGCTGCCTCGGGCACGGATGTGTGTGATGTCCTTTGTCCTTAGGTTAGTTAGGTTTAAGTAGTTTTAAGTTCTAGGGGACTGATGACCTCAGAAGTGCTCAGAGCCATTTGAACCTTTTTTTTTTTTCAGCTGGCGTAAAGCGGGAAACCTGGTTTCTGGTTCTTGTCCGGCACGTATTCTCATTCTTGTCATTCCCTCACATAGCTGATGGCTGTTCATAGTTTCGACTAGGGATGCATTTCACGTATTTAGAAGAAATGTTTGCAAATTTTTTTTTCGAAAATATAAAGTTTTTGAACCGATTTCTATCACGTCTCTACCAAAAGTATATAGTGACCGGAGTCGGACACGACCAGATCACAATGACTGGCTGGCCGAGGGTGTCGACAGTGAATCGCCCAAAAACCAGTGAAAGACCTCAACAATGATAAATGGTTAACGAAGACAACATGGAAGAATGACAAGTTTGGAGAGGGAACCAAATCGAGAGCATAGGCGGAGCAATATTAGGAACTAAACAATGATGAGTACAACGAACAACGCGACTGACCTCCGGGCCCTTGAGCTGCTAGTCTTATAGTGCGGCTGCGAGGCTGCGAGTGCCAACAGACTGGCGCGGGTGTCACGGCCAGTGCATAGCGCCGAGGCGGCGGCAGCAGCGTTCCCAAAAATTCTAGTAGCGCCACCTAGTGGATGTCGTCTTGGTCCAAGCGTTCTGACGGTCTTTCAAGATCGTCGGGCCGGGATACCAAACATTACATGATTCAGAAAATCTAATACAGTCAAATGCCATTTCCAAAATCTATTTAAACACATCGTTATAATATGCTCTTCTTAGGAACGAACTTTCAGAGTCATCCGATATAAGTCTCTGAAAGACTTTTAACATGAACTAGACTCAGTACAGTTCAAGGATGGAAGTCCACACATTAACACGAGGTCTGTTCAAAAAATTCCGGAACATTCGTAATTTCGCGCCAATGGTGTGCTGAAACGAAATGTGACTGGCATCATTGAGTCTCCCGTGTTTAATGTGTAATTTCTGGAAGTTTCATTGTTGCATGTCTGGTAGTTATTGCTCAGTGCTATATTGAAAGTTGTGTCGCACAGCTTCCGAATTTCGAGATGGTGGAGTTAGAGGAGCAACGCGTCTGCCTTTAATTTTGCGTGAATCTCAAGAAAACCTTTACAGAGACGTACCAAATGATGCAGGAAGCCTACAATGATGAGTGCCTAAGCCGCACTCGGTGTTACGAATGGTTCACGCAGTTTAAAAATGGCAGGACGGAAGTAAAAGATGACCCTCGTTCAGGACGCCCTTCGACCTCTACCGACGACGCTCATGCCAGGAACGTCAACGAAATTGTGCGTGCTAAGCGGAGCCGAGACTCTCTGTCCGAGAGATTGCAGAGGAATGTAAAATTTCTGTTGGATCATGTCATGACATTCTGACACAGCGTCTTGGAGTGCATCTTCTTGCCGCCCAGTTCTTGCGACGGCTCATGAGTAAAGACCAGTGTGCAGACGGGCTCTTCCTCCCGTGGTGGTACATTGGAGCTTGAGTGTATAGTGCGAGAGGACTCACTGTCTTCCCTTTATTTCCACTCACAATAATTGGACGGAACAAATTATATGGTACAAGTGTTTATTAGGATAAACTTTACAACGTGCACAGGCAGCGCGTCAACTACGGCTCCTGGCTTAGCTGGGAGACATACATGCCCGTTCGCTACAGGGTCTCGAAACTACCTACAAATGCGGATAATCTTACTTGCGCGCACAATGGACATGGGAGATCCACTTCCACACGTAGGCTGCAAGGTCTCACGACAGGTAGCAGACTATACTGAACAGTCTGACCTGCCCAGTTTGGAAGTTGCCACAAGATGGCACTTGGAGAAAGTTGCATAGTCCAAACATACTCTCACTCTAAAATGAGTTCCCTCATTTTACAAATAACCATAATTTTAACAAACAACAAAACCTAAACAAGGAAAACAATAAAAATATAACTAGACACAATATCAATGCACATAAGACATGAATACACTCTTATTTGGGATGTCCACATCACCAAACACCACTGTCACACTGCATGTGAAACACGATGGGTACTAACATGTAGGACACAAAACAATAAATATTAATATCATTCTGCATAAAAACATGAAAACCAGTACTAAGAGCAGTTAGTCTACAAGAAAACATCTACAGCTTCTCAAGCTGATCTTATGAATTAAGAGGCTGTTCCAGTAAATGGCAATTTGGCAGTGGGCCTGTATCCTGTACCACTACACAGATCTGAAGCAACACTTACCCGATTCACTGCTTAGTCAGGGGACAACAATTTTGCTATAGGCCTCTTAATCTGACCATTAGAAGTTCTGACCATCACAACAAGAAACACACTTATCAGGACTGGGAAATAGCTGGTCAATGACACCCAGCCTCCATAACAAGGGAGACAAGTTATCCTCCTTGTCCAGCACATGATCGCCGATCAGGGGTTACCATGCTGCCTCCAGTGCCCATTTCCTGCGTATTCTGTGGACCACCTCTTCGAAAAGGACTGATGCAGCTGCTGCACAAGTTGCCAACTGTGCAGCCTGTTGGCGGGGACCTCAAGCACAGAGGGTTCAGGATGAGCTCAAAGGGGCTCTGATTCGCTCTGAGGTCGAAAAATTCGCCACACCTTCAACAGTAGCATCATTAGAAAAAATCGTTTAAGCTCATTGTTTGCACTTACAAATGTGGTGCCATTCTCGCTGTACATGGTAGATGGTTTACCTCTTCTTGCAATGAATCTCCTGAGGGCGGCCAAAAATGAACTTGTTACCAAGTCACTAACTTATTCTAAGTGGATGGCCTTGGTTACCGTGCAAATTAATAAAGCAATATAAGCCTTGGTGGTAACCTTACTCCGTCTTGCACCATGCTTTACAGCAATATGGCCTGCATAATCTACTGCACAGTGCTGGAATGGACGAGACTGGTCTAGTTGCAGGTAGCTGACCCACGAGTTGAATTGCTGTCTTGGACTTAAGCCTAATGCATTTTAAACATTTCCTGATAACTCCTTTGACTGTGTTACGCCCACTGGAGATCCAAAACCTCCTACGCTACATAGCCAACAAAAGTTGTGACTCAGCGTGCATCAGATTTTCGTGTCCATCTATTATGATAATTTTTGTCAAATGATGCTTAGGCGTTACGATAATAGGATGGCGCTCATCATATGGTACGTCAGTATTCATTAATCTCCCTCCCACTCGTCAAATACCTTCAGCATCAACAAATGGGTGCAAATCCCTTAATTTACTATTATGTCGAATAGGGGAACTGGCCTTCAACAGAGCGATCTCATTACCATATTCACTAAGTTGAGCTGCGCCAAATGCCCTTTTGATAGCGTTTTGGCATTCCTGTGTAGTGAGTGGCCCATTTATCCTGTCTGATTGCTGAAGCCTAGTGTTATTAGCAAACCTCAGTGCATAGGCCAAAACTCTGTAAGTTTTCTTGAATGATGAATATTTACTCAGTAGTCCATCATCAAGTCTAATGACCGACACCAAGAATACTTGTGTACACCTTCTGTCAGGCGCATCTTCTACACTAAGTGGAGTGCAGGTGTTGCAGTCGACGTCACAAGTGGGTAGCCATGACGGGCCAGACCGCGAACTGAAGAAGTGAACTCAAAGCAGCTGGATTAATACCACTTGATAAGTGGTCAGAAGCATTATCCTCTGATTTGACATGTCTCCAGTTGGCAACTGAACTCAGTTCCTGGATTTCAGAGACTCTGTTCGCAACAAAGGTTTTCCAGTGACCAGGACTGCACTGCAGCCAACAGAGAACTATTGTGGAGTCCATCCACAAATGAATTTCGCCACTATCTATGATGTCTAAGGCATTGGCCACCTTGTGAGTGAGTCGAGCAAGAAGCAGAGCACCACATAATTCCAGTCGTGGAAGAGACTGTTTATTACAAGGGCAACCCGAAATTTGGCTGCAGCCAATGAGACCAGCGCACTGTTATTGGGAAGAACACATTTGACGTATACACACGCACCATATGCCAACTGTGAAGCATCACAAAAACCATGAATTCCTAATTTAATATACTGTGGGGCAAGGAATGGTCTTCCTGTTAATCAAAATACCGTTTAGGGAAGGCAGTCGCACACAAACGGCATTCCATTCATCAGTGCGGTTGGATGGAAGAATTTCACCCAAATTAAGGCTTATTTGCCACAAGCACTGCAAGAACAATTTACATCTTATGACTGCTGGACCTAGAAGGCCCAGTGGGTCATATATTGATGCTATTGTAGACAGAAAATTGCGCTTGGTAACCTTTGAGAGTCGATAACTCTTCAGCTGTACATGGCGCTGGAATGTGTCAGAGCCAGGGTGCCTTAATATTCCTCACGCCTTTATGGCTTGTTTACCAGTAAGAGGACAAGACAAAGACGTTTCTCTGCCCTGCACAGGAATTTTTCCCATGACCTTGTGCCTATTGGAACACCATTTTCTCAGTGGAAACCCCCCAGAAGCAAGTAGTTGAGTCAGCTGGGTTTGCAGTTCCTGAGCTTCAGCTTCCACAGCTGATCCACCTAAGAAGTCGTCCACATAAAAGCTAGACATCAACTCTTGCGATTCCATTGGAAACCTGTTTTTATTTTCCAAAGCCAACTGTTGAAGACATACAATAGCAAGAAAGGCAGCAGGAGCGGTTCCATAAGTGAGAGTACACAGTCTATCTTCTTTCACCGGTTCATATGGTGATTTCGACCACAGAATTCTCTGGAAGTTCCTATCATCAGGATGGAGAGACACTTGGCGATACATTTTCGCTATGTCAGGTGACAGAGCCACATTAAAGGAGTGAAATTTTATAGTAATTGAAAGTAAATCTGGCTGGACAGTGGGACCAACCATCAATATATCATTGAGAGATACTCCATTAGAAGTGTCAGCAGAGCCATCAAATACTACCATCAAGTTAGTAGTGGAGCAGCTTTCTTTGAAGACAGCATTACGTGGAAGATAAAATCTTGGACCAATAATAACTTGAGAATTAGAGAGCCGGCTGGAGTGGCCGAGCGGTTCTAGGCGCTTCAGTCTGAAACCGCGAGACGGTCGCAGGTTCGAATCCTGTCTCGGGCATGGATGTGTGTGATGTCCTTAGGTTAGTTAGGTTTAAGTAGTTCTAAGTTCTAGGGGACTGATGACCTCAGATGTTAAGTCCCATAGTGCTCAGAGCCATTTTAGAATTAGAAATCTCCATGTGTCCCAGTTCGACATGTTCATGCATGAATGCAGCATATTCCTTCTGGAGATTCGGTTGCCTTTTAAATCTCCTCTCAAGATGCGCCGGTCTCCGAGAGGCTTGTGGTCGTGATTCACCTAAGAGTTTCACTGGTAGTCGAAACACAAATCTCCCTTCTTCATCCCGTACCTTGTGGAGCTGGAAGTGAGCCTCACATATATCCTGCTTACTCGTCGTTTTCGTAGATAGTTCCTCTAACTCCAAAAACCTTTGCAGTTTGGCATCTAAACTGTCGCCTCTAACAAAGCACGAGGTCACTGTACAACGAGGCATGTTGCATGCAGCTGAAGGCATCCAGCCAAATTTTGTTTCGACCAGTGAAGGATGACTTGGTTTCACCAGCCTTTCCTTGCAAACAACATCAAAGAAAACCTCAACAGCAAGAATTAAATCTACTGTGGCAGGCTTGTTGAATTCTGGGACACTCCATGTCTATCTTGCTTGCTGGTAGGTCACTGGTGACATGGTCTACGATAGCACAAGTGGTCCTGACATGAAAGTCGTTGAGCCTAGACGACAGTTCAACATTACAGGTGTAAGACACTGATGCTGCAAAGGCATTGTTTATGCCTTTCACAGAAAACGAATGTTTACTTCGTTTCAGTTTTAATTTCTCTGCCATGCCCTTAGATATAAAGGATAGCTGATCATACTATCGAGCAGAACTCTGCAAACCTGCTGTCTATCCATGCTGTCTTTAGAGTTGACAACAGCTGTTCCCAACAAAACATTACAATGGATGTTTGCTTTCCCGTTCGTAAGTTGATGGGCCAAGAAATGGCCTGCTGGTATACGATTCTGTCCATTCCTAGGTTCAGCAGGCTTGTGGAGCAGTATGTTGTGCCTTCCTTTACAGGTCTTAGACAAGGAGAAATCTTGCATTTAGTCGAGAAATGACCAGAGCGGATGCACAAAAAACAAAGCTTATTTTTTGTCACATATGCCCGCCGCTCATCGACATTTAGTGATTGAAATCTAGTGATAGCAAGAGGTTCACTACAGAAATTACATGAGTCCTCAGTATCAGCATTAGTGAGATGAGCCCTCCTCACATGTTTCGTTTGATTTGAATTATTGGCATTTCCTTGTGGGTCCCTTGAGGTGTTATCCCAGAACCTGATCAACTCAAGGGCCTGACATTTTGTTTCCAAAACATCCATCAGTTGATTTAACGTGGTGAATGTCGACGCAGACATCTTTACTTCCCACTCATGACGATCCGTGGGTCGCATACTAGACAGAATCTCTTCCGAAAGAATAACTTCATGTAGTGGAACATAAGATTTGAGTGCTTCGAAAGTCTTCAAAGGGCTACATATGTGATTAATTAGTTGCCTGTAATCGCTTGCTGCGCCATGGCCGACTGTGGGTAAGGCCAACAAAGCCTTAGCATGTCTGACTGCAATTATTTTTGGATTATTATACCGCTGCATAATAAGTCCCCAAACTATCGATAGGTTTCCTGCTGTGGCAGGTATGTGTCTGAATAGGTCTTCAGCTTCATTTCGCAAAGACGAATTAAGGTAATGAAGTTTTGGAATGTCATCAATTGAATTGTTACTCATAATGAGACTCAAAAATGTGTCACTCTATGATGACCACTTAAGGTAGCTGCCTTCATAATTTGACAAATTAATAACGTATAGTTTCAAAGAAGTGACACTGCCTGACGTATTCGAAGCCAAAGGCCGCGAAAGCTGGGTGTACCTCTTCATTGAATCCTTGATAGTGGATTCAACGAAGTCCCACAAATCCTCGAATTCTGCCTGTCCTCACTATGATCTGCTGATTCGTCTTCAGTTTCCAGCCATGTTTGATACGACTCAAAATCAGTCTGAATCCGAGTGAATCGACTTAATTTTTAGTCCAGCATTTCGATGCTGGCACTGTCTGCAGACTGCACAAAGCTCGCTAAGCGCGCGAGAGCGGCATTTGCTACACCTCTCTGCTTGACCAATTTTATTTTCTCTGAGGGCTCCATTTTAGGACCAGGAAGATAACAGGAAGCCAATATTTGCACCTACCAGGCATCAGCGGCAATGTGAGGCAGTACGGACTGGAATAGGCGCGGTGTCATGGGCACTGGCAGTTGGCGTGGCAGGCGCTGCAGTCTCCGACAGCGCGAAGTTTCGGCGGGAGCAGGAGGTGACGTCACCGATGACGCTGGCACCGACAAGTTTCTGTGCTTCTCGCGTTTGAGTTCGAGACACATTAAACGTTCACAAATATGTCCTCGATCACCGTTGTTAAGGGGAGGTTTACTATCTCTTGGTTCAAAAAATCTTTTATTTTTTTTTAAATTGCATTTTTGGATCCACCCCTGAAACGGTTTTTCCGAATACGGAACGGAAATATTTGTTATTGGCGGCTGAACAAAAAAAATGCACCTTCCTGAATTGGGCTTTTTTCACTCACCAGTTTTTTTTTCTGTCGGAGGACGATTTATTGTACCGGTGCTCGGGAGGAAACACACAAAATTCAAATGAAAGTTTGAGCGCGTGTGTTTCGAAGTTATCCCCCAAGCATTTGCATTCTGGTGCGAAGACTGTGGAGATTGCGACTTTCCTGGCAGTGAGCAGCTTCAGCGAAGGGTATTCAGCAATTCTGAAGACCATGACAACGATAGACGTCACCCTGGGACTCTATTCGACGCAGTTCGCCAAGCATTCGGACGACCACCGGATTCAAGCAGCCGTAAACCGCTTGTCACCGGCCGTACGAGCGACTCTGGAGCAGCGCAGGATATCCCAGATCGAGCAGAATGCCCTCTATAAGGAAGAGGAAGGACTGATTTATGGATCCGGAAAAGCAGATTGAACGTACGTTGCATAACATTGCATTTATATGTAGTCAAAATTTCAAACGTGTTTTTCTCGAAATGACGTTTCTTTATCGCGCGGTATGGTAACTGCAAATCTACAGAACCGATTGGCATGATTCTTTGTTTACGACGAAGCTAACTAAATTGTCTAGGAGGTGTGCCACTTTTATTACGATCCATAGACTATAAATACTTTTACTTGGCCGACGAAGTCAAAAAATCGATGAAAAAAATACCTCTTCTTTCAAATGGCCGCCATTTTGTTTCCTATTGTCCAAATAACTTAAGCGAGGTACAACTCCTGAAGAATCTTATACACTTTCCTAACGTCAACTCAGTTTTGATTTCAGAAGAGCCGGCTGACCTGTGACATACCGCGCGTGGAGGTCTACATCGAAATTTTGTTTCGTTCCGACGGCACTTCCGCCTTTGCTCTTCGACATTCCCGGTCGAAAAGATTCCAGTTTGTAGAGGAAATGTCAATAAACATTTTGAACAAATTTGGCATTTATAACACATTCCGAGAAAAAAATCTCAAAGAACATGATTTTTTCGGGCCAAAGACAGTAAACCTCCCTTAAAGGCTGTCATTGTCGAAGTTCCAAACGGGTGTTGGGACACTCGATAGCGGTCAACAACGAAACCAATAACGTGCGCAGCTCACACATGGTTTTTTAGAAGCTCACAAATACCGGAAAATAAATCCGAGCAAACGTAAATTCCGCTTGGTCACTGTATCCGGTCTGGAGGACCAAGAAGTGTACGCACGGGCTCTTCCTCCCGTGATGGTACATTGAAGTTTGAATGTATAGTGTGAGAGGACTCACTGTCCCCCCCTTAGTTCCAGTCACAATAATTTGATGGAACAAATTATATGGTACAAGTGTTTATCGGAATAAACTTTACAACGTGCACAGGCAACTCGCCAACTGCGGCTCCTGGCTTAGCTGGGAGACATACACGCCCGTTCGCTACGGGGTCTCGAAACTACCTGCCTCGGCCGTTACAAAGGCGGATAATCTTACCTGCGTGCACAAAGGACCTGGGAGATCCACTTCAACACGTAGGCTGCAAGGTCTCCCGACAGGGAGCAGCCTATACTGGATAGTCAGACCTGCCCAGTTTGGAAGCTGCCACTAGATGAGTTTCATAATCCAAACAACCAGAAAAACATTCACATCGCAATCTGCGAAGAGCTTTTGGATCACTCAAATCTGAGAAGTTCCTTAAGAGAATCATAAGTGGCGATGAGACGTGGGTCTACTGTTATGGTGGTCGGGAAAGTTCTCCACGACTAAAAATAGCTCGTCAGGTCAGGTCAAATGTCAAAGCCATGCTCATAGTTTTCTTTGACTTTGAAGGATTAGTTCATCATGAATTCGTGCTACAAGGACAAGCAGTTAATCGATGATACAATCGGGTCGTGTTACGACGCCTGTGAGAAAATGTGAGAAGGAAAGAGCCTGAAATTTGTCGAGACAATTCATGGCTCTTGCATCGCGATAACGCAACCGCACATTCATCCCTGTTGGTGCGTGACTAGTGCACAAAAAAGGACATCACAATGCTGCGTCATCCTCCGTACTCTCCAGACCTGGACCCTGCGGACTATTTTTTTTTTTTTTTTATTTTGAAAGTTGAAAACCCCGTTGAAAGGACGAAGATAGACGAGATAAAAGAAAATTCGCAGACTGCGGTTCGAGCGATCCAGCAAGAAGCGTACGAAAACTGGTTCCGGAAGTGGAAACTGCGTTGGGAGCGGTGTATCAATTGTGGAGGAGAGTGTTTAGAAGGAGACTATGCACAATAAGCAAAAGGTAAGCGTAGAAAAAAATTGTGGACGAATTTCCGGAATTTTTTGAACAGACCTCGTACAGTTGAAATGTCTTGTGACAATGAGTAGCAAGTGGGCACAGTGACGAAGTTTGCTATCGTCTGTAGTAACAATGAGCAGGGAGTTACGGCGCACGATCAGCGCCGCTGTACCACAGGGCAGTGAGCTTTTGTGCCCTTGAAACGCAGGTCCAAGTGCGGTTGCGGCTTTCCGGACGTCCAACGGCTCATGGAAATTTTGGAAATATGTGGTACGATCCAATTGGACCAAACTGCCGAGGTCATCGGTCCCTAAGCTTACACAGTACTTAATCTAACTTAAACTAACTGACGCTAAGGACAACACACATATCCATGCACGAGGGAGGACTCGAACCTCCGACGGGGGAGAGCCGCGCGGACCGTGACAAGGCACCCAGACAGCGCGGCTACCCCGCGCGGCGGACCCCAAATGATCCTGGCGAAGGCTGAAGTGGCGCTGTCGGGCGGGTAGCAGCGGAAGCAGGCGTCGTGGTACGTAAAGTATGCCTGAGGGCGACTGCGGATCGTTCTGGAGCCTGAAGCTGAATTTGCCTTTGAGAGGCAGAGCGGTGACCTAAGTACTCGCCAGCGGAGGAACACAGGCGCGGTTCACGTGACCGCACGGAGGCGAATACGTATCTAGTAGCGGCTGCTGGAGGCTTGGCGGTAAACAGTTCAATGACTCTTCTGTGTTTAAAGAGGCCCCGAGGTAAAGAGAGAGCCGTACGTAACCTGCGAAGCCTATCGGTCAATGTGGTGGCCGAATATACAGGAGCCCAGCGCTTCATATACTACAGAACTGAAGTCATCAGCACTGGCAACCAGTGCTTACATTTATCGCATCCATTTACGAATTTTAATAAACAGTGCTACACCTAAACATCTGTGTAGAACAATACACTTTAAACCATTTTGAATGCTTTCTTTTCTACTTGTACACGAGTATTTTAGCCCGAAGGACACTTGTTCGCAATGTGTTTCTACCGAATTAAGTGTTAAGCCTTTTACACAAAAGTCCCAGAACAACATATACCTTATCTGTAATTCATTTATTTTCAGCTTCATTCCAGAGTCTAACACGTGCGAACCTCACGTATGATAATATGCACCATACATTTGCCTACAGCGATCAAACCTATTGTCTAGAGGATAATAATATTTACAGCCACAAAACTGCCTAAAACTAATCAATTAAATGAGAAATCGTGTTTGTTGTACTTAGCGAAGGAGAAAATGAATCTGGTGTACATGTTCCAGTATGTTTAGAGGAAGGCACAGCCACTGGTAAACTTTTGAGTGCACTGGGGATCTGACAAAATTTCTCACGTGATGAATACTATCATCAACGCTGCCTATTTGTTCTTTCCAACGGCTTAAGAGGCAGCAGCCAGTCTAAGAAGAACAAATATTCAAAACCTCCCACCACGAAGTAATAATTAGATTTAATTTTGCACTGACTGCTGAGCTTTGCTCTTTGCAGACTGAATACAAAGCTAACGCATTCTTTTCTTCAAGACGAGACTATGTTATTAAAAAAACAGGTGTTGAATATTTGCATATTTGTAGGACGTAGGACAGTCTTAGAGAATGATGGTGTCAGCTTGATTAAGTTATCAAGTGGTTCAAATGGCTCTACGCACTAGGGGACTTAACATCTGAGGTCATCAGTCCCCTAGACTTAGAACTACTTAAACCTAAGATCACACACATCCATGCCCGAAGCAGGATTTTTGAAACTGCGACCGTTGCAGCACCGCGGTTTCGGACTGAAGTGCCTAGAACCTCCGGCCGGCTGATTAAGTCATCCTCTAAAAAAAGAAGCCCTGAATTGCTCGATCATGCGACACTTCCTATCAGACCTGGGACTCGCTCCGGCTCGGCACTGCTTTCTTGATGGCATTTGCGTTACCCGGCAATTGATCGAGGCCTATATCCCGGCGTGGAACGGTTATGCAGAATGACATTTCGAATACGCGGCTTTTTTCAGGCTGTGTGATTTTGAGTTGGCGAAGCCAACGAATGCGAAATAAAAAAAGAAAAAAACTTGGTTGTGGTGAGAGAATGATCTGTAGCTTAGCCTGAGGTCTATACCTTTATGAGAACGAGAAAGTGGTTGACCTCTAGCCGTTTACAAGGGTACTTCCATAGCAACAGCCAGTCAGAAAAAGCGCGTTGTCGCGACTTCTGTTCCATTAACCGTTGTCAGATCTGTCCGCTACTGTTAGTAAGACAGTGGCAAGCGATGGGGTTGCGGCCAGTAAGCTAACAGTTTTTATCTGTTTTTGTTGTCCGCTTTCTTCCTCTGTGCGGCGAGTTTATTTTGCGTTTCAGAATGGCGGGAGCTTGTGGCAGAAGTGTGCAGATATGTGTGGTGCTAAACGGAATATTCAGCGACCTGCTCACCTCACATTTTGCTTGGTCAGACACCTGAGTTTTCCCACGCGGAAATATTTCGAGGAGGAGAGAAGAGAGATTATGGTGCGAATCTGCCGCTTATAATTAAGGTAGATACATTAAAACATTGTCGTGAAAGTTTGTAAGGAAAAATATTGCGCAGAAGAGGAAGGGGCTGGTTCATCTCAGCTACAGACACCTGGTAAAAAGAAGCAGATGAAACAACGGATAACGAACTTGGACTCATTCCAACACAATGCTATTCGTCGCTACATATATGGACATTACGAGAGAAGAAAACAAACTCCACATCTAATGACCTCGTTGTCGACGGGACGTTAAACATTAATCTCCTCCTTCCCCAAAACATCCAACCATGAACAAACTGTGTTTACTCTTTTGCGAGGCAGAGTTATTCAGCGGCAGTAACACTACTTTGCTAACAGTTGTCACAGCTCTCCGTTTCAGGTACCAAAAAAAAAAAGTTTATGAGCTCAAAATTATAATGGAGAGAAGTGATACAGTTGCGTGTGGTTCTGGATTTTCAACAGACATTTTTAACCATTTGAAGGTGTTGTGTGTCTCGGCCTCCTATAAGAAATCTAATTTTGTTATTAAGGATTACCCCTCTGTCGAAGGATAACGAACTATAAGGGGCAATCAAAAAGTTTCCGTTTTTGGATGTTGCTGCAGCGTATATGCAACGTAATGCGACTTCTGAGGTATCGACAGCTACGACGCCACGGCGTAGGTGCAAGTTCTTAGGTTGGCACTATGAGATTGAACGATCAACGCTGACCACATCGCCCTCTAGCCCGACGCTGTGCAGCTCTACGAGCGCAGCTCCAGATTCAGCACATTTGATCACAAGCAGACGACCTAGCAACATTGTTTAATTTTCATAGTGGGCGAGCCACTACAGATTTTGCCTGTGTAACTTATGTTAGCTTTGATACATCCGGCTTCGCACCTACGTGTATCTCAGCCAAAGTTAGGTAACAGTTTATGTATTCAGTTTATTGTTGTGTTGTGATATAGTGAAACCACTTTTACTTTAATTCCGGTAGCGAGATTTTTACCTCACCTGCTCCTACTCGCTTCCTACATTCGGCGTACCCTTTAGTTTACAGGAGCAGACCCACGCGCCGCCTTCCAGGCGGGATACAAAAACTTCGAGGCTGGTGTACAAGCACCGACGTGTAGGCAAGGGATTTTTGTGGCATACGCGTCTTTCCGGCGCGCGTGCGATAAATGTGGAAACGTGAACTATGACGACGTTATTACCTAATGTGTCCAAACAGGACCAACGATCTGTTTATTGTTTTCTTGGCTGCCGAAGGAGAAACGTCGGTAGACATCCATTGCAGAATGAAGAATGGGTATGGGGCAGCATGGCTGTCGAAAAGCACCGCAGTGGAATGGTGCGCCAAGGACTGCCGCTGCTCCCCATATCGCAAATGTCGTGAAGCAGAAGATACGCCAACTCATGTGGCAGACACTCAAGCACCCGTCCTATAGTCCTGGTCTCTAACCATACGACTATCACGCCTTCGATCCCTTGGAAAAGGCCGTGAAGAGTCGACGACTCCCGTCGGACGAGGGTGCGCCGCTGGCAGCTACCGATTTCTTCACGCAGCAGGACACGGTGTTCTACCAAGTGGGTGTCTTCAACTTGCGCCGGTGGGATGATTGTTCCAATCCTCACGGCGATTTTTCCTCAGCAGCATACCGATTCTGGACTCTACGGCCTTGGAACGGAAACTTTTTTGATCGCCCGTCATACATACACACTACTACTTGTGTTATTTTACTATTGCTAATTATTGTATCTATATGAAGGGTCATATCCATTTGGGCATCCGTTTCATATCGAGTACGGCGAATCTATACAAATCATTCTGATAATATTAGAAGACAGTGCACGTCCGGTTGCTTTTGTTGAGATATACAAATAATAGGAAGAAGGCATTTTATGCAGAGGAGTATAATCTTTAAGCTACAGTAATGCGACGATCTTGTCTCGCGAACTTAATACTGCTTGTTAACAGGGAGTGTTGGAAGATAGTACAGGGCCGCACAGGTGCTGCTGCTATAGCCATCTGCGCGCGCACGCACCGGTGAATCGACAACATCACCCCTTCCATGGTCAACTGTTCTTCATTGTCAATCACTTTGTTAGTCTGACCCAGGTATTGATTAATTTGGAAAGTGAAAGTTTGATGGAGAATGTCCGTTGACGGACTGGTCTGTAGCTTTGTCCGAGGCCAAGGTTATGTTCTAATGCTTCAGTTTGGTTGTGAGTTGGCGAAGCCGACGAATGTGAAAGGAAAATTCTACCTGATATGTCCCAGAGGCCGCAGAATGTCAACACACTGCACCTCTGCACAAACTCCAGGCGAACTCCTATATCCCGTAAGCTACGGCTCTATAGTCGGACTAAACTTACTTGATAGGTGACGTCTGTCACTTACCACTACAGTGTTGCCACATCCGCTGCCGGGTCACTTCACAAGTGTTGTTAATGTGTAACGCGGAGCAATGCTGGAAGCGGCCGCCGCGAGCGAAAATAGGAGATACTCCGTTGACAGCTGATTTCAAGTGACCAGTGACTGAACTGCGGAAGACGACGGGTTTCGTAGTCCTGCATTTAACCCCATGTCCTAACCTAAATACAACCTCGTGATGTGCAATGCGTCCGAGAAAACAGCGATCAACAATCTGCGTCAGAAGTGAAGTCGCGATCTCTTTGTTCACAGAATTGTAGGCTAACCTCTGAGCGCAAACTCAAGACAGAAAAATTTAATAATATATTTGTTTTCACAGTCATTTTCCACAGCGATATTTCGGTTTTGGCGGTAAAAGCAAAATGTAATTTCTCGCTGTCAGTGGTTACCTGAAACTATCCTTACATTGGCTACAGGCGATGCCGCTTTACCAACCGATGAGCAGACGTATTTGGCACTTGGTTCCAGATTCTAGGTGACACAAGCAGGTTTCAAACAAAAAAGGATAAGGACACAAAGGAATCAAAGGAATTACAGGCATTGCTAGAAGCGGGTATTGACTGAAATCGATGGGGCAAGTTGAAAATTTGTACAGGATTGGGATTCGAACCCGGCTCTCCTGCTTATTAGACAGGTGCCCTGACTACTAAGCCATCCGGACACAGTGCTCATTGCAACTGCACAGACCACACTAGCACGCCCCCGTCAGACTCAAATTCTCAACTTGTACCACACACTATTAATGTAGCTCCCCTTGCCCATTATCCTCATTGCTCGCATAATTTCGCCGATTCCCATAAGATTTGGAGCGTGATATCCGTTACTGAAGATGTATTTGGCCATCTTGCCTTTTGCCAGTGTATTAAAAAAAAGTTTCGAATATTTTGAGAGGTGACAGTACCCTCCAAAACAAGAAAAATAAGTCCAATAAACATGGGTCCGGAAATGCATACTTCCTGCGATAAACATGTGTTTATAGTAGGTGTTCAACATGGCGTCCATTCGTGACAAAGCACCGATCTGCCCTCCAGTGTCAAGAATGACGCACCTTCTGAATTAAAACCGCTTGTCGTTGTAGCTGCTGGCAGGCACAGAAGACGCCACCCTGTAGTGTACGCACATCGCTGATTGGTGTGGCGCAGACCAATTCCTTCCAGCGTCCCCATAACCAAAATTCTAGGGGATTGAGGCTGGGTAACGATCAGGCCAAGGTGTGCCGCCCCTCCCCCCCCCCCTCCCCCTCTTCCGACGTACAAAGTGGTCCTGAAATGCCTGCTTCAGACGTTCGCACGCATTGTGTGACTAAAGTGTGCAAGTGCGCCATCATGATGAATCACATTTGTCTTCGTTGCTGCAATGGCACAGCCTCCAGCACGGTAGACAATACACTAATGAGAAAGTCCAGATATTGTGTCCCAGTTAACCTTTCTGATAGCACGTATGGTGTCTGTACACCACATATATATAGAAAAAAATAATAGTCTGAAGAAAAATAAGTCGAAATAAGGAAGTCAGTACGATGATGGAAATGGCGCGGCAAAGTATTATAAATAAAAAAATAACCATTAAAAAGTAACTGAATAAAAATGATAATAAAAGTCTTTTGATTATATTTAGAAAAATAAGTAATTCCGCTACATTTGACGAGATGCGAACATTCTACCTCCTACACGTCAATTTTATACGCTAATCACTAAGCTACGCCATTACACTGCAAAAGACTTATAAGTACGACTCTGATGTCCCAGCCGCAACGACTAATAGAAAGCCTTCCAATATTCGGTTGGTTCGTTAGTTGGTTGATTTGGGGGGAGGGATCAAACAGCGAGGTCATCGGTCCCATCGGATTAGGGAACCACCCCCGCATTTCATTTACATGTCTACATTTACATGGTTACTCTGCAATTCACACTTAAGTGCCTGACAGAGGATTCGTCGAACCATTTTCATACTACTTCTCTACTATTCCACTCTCGAATGGCGCGTGGGAAAAAGGAACACCTAAATCTTTCCGTTCGAGCTCTGATTTCTCTTATTTTATTATGATGATCATTTCTCTCTACGTAGGTGCGTGTCAACAAAATGTTCACGCATTCGGAAGAGAAAGTTGGTGATTGAAATTTCGTAAATAGATTTCGCCGCAAAGAAAACCGCCTTTGTTTCAGTGGCTGCTTTTGTATCCCGTCTAGAAGGCGGCGCGTGGGTCTGCTCCCGTAAACTGAATGGTCTCAACGGTCTCAACGGTAAGGGCTACTAGTAGCGAGATAAACTATCATTGAAGTAACAAAGTCAGTAATGGCCTTCCTATGAAGTAGAAACAATGTTGCTAGGTCTTCTCCTCGGCATCAAATGGGGAGAATCTTCAGCGTGGCTCGTAGAGCTGAACAGCGCCGGCTAGAGGGCGTTGTCGTCGGTGTCTGTCGTAGTGCTAACCTAAGAACTAGCACCTACGCCGTGGCAACGTAGCTATCGATAGCACAACTGCCACCCCAACTCACGTATCATATCAGTGACACTCTCACCCGTATTGCGCGATAACACCAAACTATCTGCCCTTCTTTGCACTTTTTCGATGTCCTCCACCAATCCTAAGTAGGAAGAATCGCACCCCGCGCAGCAATATTCCAGCAGAGGACGGACAAGTGTAATGTAGACTGTCTCTTTAGTGAGTTTGTCGCATCTTCTAAGTGTTCTGCCAACAAAGCGCAGTCTTTGTTTCGCCTTCCGCACAATATTATCTATGTGGTCTTTCCAATTGAAGCTGCTCGTTATTGTAATTCCTAGGTAATTTAGTTGAATTGAGAGCCCTTAGATTTGTGCGATTTATCGTATACCCAAAATTTATCGGATTTCTTTTAGTACCCATGTGGATGACCTCGCACTTTTCTTTGATTAGTGCTAATTGCCACCTTTCGCACCATACAGAAATTCTCTGTAGATCATTTTGTAATTGGAATTGATCGTCTGATGATTTTACTAGACGGTAAATTACAGCGTCATCTGCAAACAGTCTAAGGGGGCTGCTCAGATTATCACCTAGATCATTTATAAGTGGTTCAAATGGCTTTGAGCAATATGGGACTTAACATCTGAGGTCGTCAGTCACCTAGAACTTAGAACTACTTAAACCTAACTAAGCTAAGGACATCACACACATCCATGTCCGAGGTAGGATTCGAACCTGCGACCGTAGCAGTCGCGCGGTTCCGGACTGAAGCGCCTAGAACCGCTCGGCCACAAAGGCCGGCTGATCATTTATGTAAATCAGGAACAGGAGAGGGCCTATGACACTACCTTGCGGAACGCCAGATATTACTTCCGTTCTACTCGATAATTTAGCGTCTATCACATTTGCCTGACGACATTTGGGGAAATCACGGAAAGGCTAAATCAGGATGGTCGGATGCGGGGTTGAACCGTCGTCCTCTCGAATGACAGTCCAGTGTGCTAACCACAGCGCCACCTCGGTGAGTTAAATATTCGGCTTAACGCAATGTCATGCAAAGTTTATCTAATCTGAGTCTATTTCTGTGAATATAATAACTGTATAAATGACGGTGAATAGCATCTTCTGCGGAAGTGTCGAGTAGTGTTTGATTAATGCTGTGGAGGAAACGTGGGTACTTCGTTAGCAGCGTTGTGTGTGTGTGTGTGTGTGTGTGTGTGTGTGTGTATGGGGAGGAGGGGTGCGGGTGGGTGGGTGTCGGTGTTTGTAGGATACAAACATACCATGAAAAAAAAAAAAAAAAAACGGGCAAGGAATTGGAAATGATCTAATTGCTGTGGTAGCTTGGCAACGGCGAACCGTTCGGGCGCCCCGCTGAGCGCTCTGATTGAAGGAAACCAGTTACATATTGTGAAGTGTCAACTACCATGCCTCTTGCTTGGGTAGCTCAGTTGGTAGCGCACTTGCCCGCGAAAGGCAAAGGTCCCGAGTTCGAATCTCGGTCCGGCACACAGTTTTAATCTGCCAGGAAGTTTCAACTACCATGTAATTTTAATCGGACTGTAGTTTTTAACGCCCAACCGTACCTAACTGATACAACGTTTCTACATTGACGCGATGACTGGGTGTTGTGTGATGTCCTTAGGTTAGTTAGGTTCAAGTAGTTCTAAGTTCTAGGGGACTGATGACCATAGATGTTAAGTCCCATAGTGCTCAGAGCCATTTGAACCATTTTCCATTGACGCAGTTTGTTCAGCATCCCACAGAAGAGCTTCCCGGGAAAACCTGCAGCTGTGCGGGCCGCGCGACCCTGTGACGCGGGCGGTGCGGGCGCGGTCAGCGCCGCCGTGATTAGCAGACACCGAGGAGCCGCAGTTATCTGGCCGCCGTGGCCCCGCGTTATCTGAGCGCGGCCGTTTGACGCGGCGCGGAATATCACAGGAACGCCTGTGTCGCGCATAACGGGGTCGCGCCAGCTATCGACCCCGCGCCCCGCCAAGCCGCGATATTTGTAAACTGGAGCAGTATCCAGTATCCGGTGTCGCGCATTGTGCCCAGACAAAGCGCGCGCGCGCCCCGGAACAATGCGGCCGGATATCGGCGAAGGCATTACCAGCCGGGATGAGCCGCGCCGTCTCCACCAGCCGCAGCCCCGGCGCCTGGACGCTGATGAAAATCCCAGGCGACTCGCACTTCGCGTCAGTGGCGCCGCCGCGCTGCCTCTTCCCTGTGCCCCCAACGTGCTCGAGTGGCTACCAAAGCACACATCTTTCCGCAAACCAGCTATACAGAAAAACCAGTCCCAAAAACTTACGTGTCGAATACGGGGCACACTGGATTCGCATTCGGGAGGACGACGGTTCAATCCCGCGTCCGGCCATCCTGATCTAGGTTTTCCCTGATTTCTCTAAATCGCTCCAGGCAAATGCCGGGATGGTTCCTTTGAAAGGGCACGGCCGACTCCCTTCCCCGTCCTTCCCTAATCCGATGAGACCGATGACGTCGCTGTCTGGTCTCCCCCAAACAACCCAACCCAACCTTCGAATACGGGGGATTTCGTAGTGGCTACAGAACGCATCGAAACGTTTCTTTGTTTCGCGTGGGTGATGCCGAACCGTCGCGCGAAGTCTCACCGCGGTCTTCTGCCAGAATTCACACGCGCTTACCTATGTACGGCGCGCGAGACAAATTACGCAGTGTGTTGCATCACTGATTCAGTCGTGTAAAACACAGCTCGCTTTATCCATACACGATGCTTTCAGACAACAGCTGCAACTGATGAGATAAAATTTGGCCAGCCTCGATTTTTGTGATGACTGGGTGTTGTGTGATGTCCTTAGGTTAGGTTAGGTTTAAGTAGTTCTAAGTTCTAGGGGACCGATGACCATAGATGTTAAGTCCCATAGTGCTCAGAGCCATTTGAACCATTTTCCTCGATTTTCGAAAGGTATTCGACACTTTACCATGCCGTCCAGTACAAACCAAGATGCTATCACTCGGTGATATTTCACAAATATGTGATTGGCACTACTGTTAGTAATGTACCGGGTGCCCGCCCAGTTGGTCATGCGGTCTAACGCATGGCTTTCCGGACGGGAAGGAACGCCCGGCGGATTTGTGTCGAGGTAAAGGCTAAAGAACTTGCCCCCTTTCTATCAGCAATTTATCGTAGATCGCTGGAAGAACGTAAAGTACCTAGCGACTGGAAGAAAGCGCAGGTCGTTCCCATTTTCAAGAAGGGTCATAAATCAGATGCGAATAATTATAGGCCTATTTCGCTTACGTCAATCTGTTGTAGAATAATGGAACATGTTTTGTGTTCTCGTATTATGACGTTCTTAGATAATACAAATCTCCTTCATCATAACCAACATGGATTCCGCAAACAGAGATCATGTGAAACTCAGCTCGCCCTATTTGCCCAAGAAATTCACAGTGCCGTAGACACTGGCGAGCAGATTGATGCCGTATTCCTGGACTTCAGGAAGGCATTTGATACGGTTCCGCACTTACGTTTAATGAAAAAAATACGAGCTTACGGAATATCGGACCAGGTTTGTGATTGGATTCAGGATTTCCTAGAAGAAAGAACTCAACATGTCATTCTTAACGGTTCAAAATCTGCAGATGTAGAGGTAATTTCGGGAGTACCGCAAGGAAGCGTGATAGGACCTTTATTGTTTACAATATACATAAATGACTTAGTTGACAACATCGGTAGCTCCGTGAGGCTATTTGCAGATGACACGGTTGTCTACAAGAAAGTAGCAACATCAGAAGACTCGTACGTACTCCAGGAAGACCTGCAGAGGATTAATGCATGGTGCGGCAGCTGGCAGCTTTCCCTAAACGTAGATAAATGTAATATAATGCGCATACATAGGGGCAGAAATCCATTCCAGTACGATTATGCCATAGGTGGTAAATCATTGGAAGCGGTAACGACCGTAAAATACTTATGAGTTACTATCCGGAGCGATATGAAGTGGAATGATCACATAAAACAAATAGTGGGAAAAGCAGGCGCCAGGTTGAGATTCATAGGAAGAATTCTAAGAAAATGTGACTCATCGACGAAAGAAGTAGCTTACAAAACGCTTGTTCGTCCGATTCTTGAGTATTGCTCATCAGTATGGGACCCTTACCAGGTTGGATTAATAGAAGAGATAGACATGATCCAGCGAAAAGCAGCGCGATTCGTCATGGGGACATTTAGTCAGCGCGAGAGCGTTACGGAGATGCTGAACAAGCTCCAGTGGCGGACACTTCAAGAAAGGCGTTACGCAATACGGAGAGGTTTATTATCGAAATTACGAGAGAGCACATTCCGGGAAGAGATGGGCAACATATTACTACCGCCCACATATATCTCGCGTAATGATCACAACGAAAAGATCCGAGAAATTAGAGCAAATACGGAGACTTACAAGCAGTCGTTCTTCCCACGCACAATTCGTGAATGGAACAGGGAAGGGGGGATCAGATAGTGGTACAATAAGTACCCTCCGCCACACACCGTAAGGTGGCTCGCGGGGTATAGATGTAGATGTAGATGTAGATGTAGATGTACGGTGAACCGGCCAGTCTGTGGCTGGTTTTTAGGTGGTTTTCCATCTGCCTCGGCGAATGCGGACTTATTCCGCCTCAGTTACTCTATGTCGGCGATTGCTGTGCAAACAAGTTCTCCACGTACGCGTACACCTCCATTACTCTACCACGCAAACACAGGGGTTACACTCGTCTGGTGTGAGACGTTTCCTGGGGGGGTCCACCGGGGACCGAACCGCACAATAACCCTGGGTTCGGTGTGGGGCTGCGGAGGTGTGAAGTGGACTGCGGTAGTCGTCGTGGGGTTGTGGACCACTGCGGCTGCGGCGGGGACGGAGCCTCTCCGTCGTTTCTAGGTCCCCGGTTAACATGCAATACAATGTACCGGGTGGTTATAATTAAAGTGAAGCCACTCGTAGAGGTCCAGTGTGGGCAGTAATTATCGTATGGCAGCGAAACTTGGTAGACGTTCTAATGCGTTAGTTCAGAACCGATTTAATTTTGGCCGCCGGCTAATGTTCGTCAGACGCACAACCAACAACGAATGTGTCGCAAGGAAGCATAATATTTCATTATAGATGAACTATGTATCGCCGGCCGTTGGTGGCCGAGCGGTTATAGGCGCTTCAGTCTGGAACCGCGCGACCGCTTCGGTCGCAGATTCGAATCCTGCCTCGGGCATGAATGTGTGTGATGTCCTTAGGTTAGTTAGGTTTAAGTAGTTCTAAGTTCTAGGGCTGAGAATTTAAGTCCCATAGTGCACAGAGCCATTTGAACCATTTTGAATTATGTGTCAGACATGATCAATAGCACTGTGAGATTGTTCACTCTCGATGCATGTTGGTTACCGGAAAGTATCATCTTTGATCGATCCTAAGGCATTACAGACACCCGTGTGCTGTAATGTATGGCAGACATCTTTAAATATATACAGGGTGAGTCACCTAACGTTACCGCTGGATATATTTCGTAAACCACATCAAATACTGACGAACCGATTCCACAGACCGAACGTGAGGAGAGGGGCTAGTGTAATTGGTTAATACAAACCATACAAAAATGCACGGAAGTACACTTTTTAACACAAACCTACGTTTTTTTTTTAAATGAAACCACGTTAGTTTTGTTAGCACATCTGAACATATATACAAATACGTAATCAGTGCCGTTTGTTGCATTGTAAAATGTTAATTACATCCGGAAATATTGTAACCTAAAGTTGACGCTTGAAACCTCCGACGTTCAGTTGCGTGTTGTAACAAACACGGGCCACGGTCGGCGAGCAGCATCTGCAGGGACATGTTTACGATGACGACCGTGTTTACGAGTTTGGCTGTAGTGCTCTGTTGTGGTTTGGTCTAGCTTTCGCAGTGTCCGCGTGTAGCGCTTGCTGCTATTGTTATTCTGCATTCGTCTCCGCACGCAGACCAACTGTAGTACACCGTGTTACCAGACGTCTGTGATAGTGTAGTGTTGTAGGAACTGTGACCATGGTGTATTCGAACTCTGAAAAGACGGAGATGATACTCATCTATGGCGAGTGTCGACGAAATGCAGCTGAAGCCTGCAGGGTGCATGCAGAACGGTACCCGGACAGAGAGCATCCAACGTGCCGCACATTGCAAAACATCTACCGCCAACTGTATGCAACAGGTATGGTCGTAGCACGCAAACGGGTCCGTAACAGGCCCGTCACAGGAGAAGCGGATGCAGTTGGTGTGTTAGCTGCTGTTGCCATGAACCCACACATGAGTACACGGGACATTGTGAGAGCCGGTGGACTGAGTCAAAGTAGTGTCATGCGCATACTGCTTCGTCACCGCTTTCACCCGTTTCATGTGTCACTACATCAGCAATTACATGGTGATGACTTTAATCATCGAGTGCAATTCTGTCAATGGGCATTAACAGAGAATGCGTTGCAGTTCTACCTGTTTACCGATGAAGCGGGTTTCACAAACCACGGGGCAGTGAATCTACGGAGCATGCATTACTGGTCCGTGGACAATCCTCGCTGGCGACCACCTCATTGCTCCTCACTTCATTGCAGGGGCCCAAACAGCTGCAACATACATCGCGTTTCTACAGAATGATCTGCCAACGATGCTCGAAAATGTCCCACTGGAAACGCGACGACGTATGTGGTATCAGCATGATGGTGCACCTGCACATTCTGCAATTAACACTAGGCTGACCCTTGACTGGATGTTCGACGGGCGTTTCATAGGACGTGGAGGACGCATAAATTGGCCAGCCCGTTCTCCTGATCTTACACCTCTGGACTTCTTTCTGTGGGGTACGTTAAAGGAGAATGGGTACTGTGATGTGCCTACAACCCCAGAGGATATGAAACAACCTATTGTGGCAGCCTGCGGCGACATTACACCAGATGTACTGCGGCGTGTACGACATTCATTACGCCAGAGATTGCAGTTGTGTGTAGCAAATGATGGCCACCACATTAGACATCTATTGGCCTGACATGTCGAGACACACTCTGTTCCACTCCGTAAATGAAAACGGAAACCACGTGTGTACGTGTACCTCACCCCTCATGGTAATATACATGTGAGTCAGTGAAAAAGACCAATAAAAAGATGTTAGCATGTGGACGTAATGTGCTGTTCCAGTCTCTTCTGTACCTAAGGTCCATCACCGTTCTCTTTGGATCCCTACGTAATGCGGTGCTCTCCGATACACACGATCGAACAGCGGAGGAGTGGTGCTCAAGCGTCAACTTTAGGTTACAATATCTCCGGATGTAATTAACATTTTACAATGCAACAAACGGCACTGATTACGTATTTGTTTATATGTTCAGATGTGCTAACAAAACTAACGGGGTTCCATTTAAAAAAACGTAGGTTTGTGTTAAAAAACATACTTCCGTGCGTTTTTTTATGGTTTGTATTAACCAGTTACACTAGCCCCTCTCCTCACGTTCGGTCTGTGGAATCGATTCGTCAGTATTTGATGTGGTTTACGAAATATATCCAGCGGTAATGTTAGGTGACTCACCCTGTATAAACGTAGCGGAATGCCTATAACAAAGAGAACGAAACATATACTATCTGATTACTAGATTAGTGTCCGCTCCTGGTAGCTGAGTGGTGAGCGCGCCGGGATATCATACCTAATGGCCCGGGTTCGATTCCCGGCTGGGTCGGACAGTTTCTCCGCTCAGGGACTGGGTGTTGTCTTGTCCTTATCATCATTATTTCATTCTCATCGACACTCAAGTCGCCGAAGTGGCGTCAACTTGAATGACTTGCACCAGGCGAACGTCTACTCGACGGGAGGCCCTAGACACAAGGCATTTACATTTAGTTACAAGATTAGTGGCGAACTTCTTGCGCTCTTGCGCATCTGAACATCATCATATATGCATTTAGGGGAAACACTAAGAAGCAATCTGAAATGGCACTATTATGTAAAATTAGTATTGGTGAAGGTGAATCTCAGACAGATTTGTTGGAAGGTTCTGAGAAGGTGCCATGCACCTGTGAAGTTCAAACAATTTTCTGGAAATATTGTGCCCAACAGTACGAATTAGAAAGCAGTTAGTCAGAGTTAAACCCAGCGATTATGACAATAATTACATCAACGTTCTTGAGTACTGCAACATCGAGAGAGACTATCTGGCCGATTCCTGCGAAAAGTACACGATCGATGTTCTTATCTGCTCTTGTCCTCCTTCCTTCTCTAAAGTTCTCGAAATCAGATGGCTCTGAGTACTATGGGACTTCACTTCTGAGGTCATCAGTCCACTAGAACTTAGAACTACTTAAACCTAACTAACCTAAGGACATCACACGCATCCATGCCCGAGGCAGGATTCGAACTTGCGACCGTAGCGGTCACTCGGTTCCAGGCTGTAGCGCCGAGAACCGCTCGGCCAATTCGGCCGACTCTAAAGTTGTCGTCGTGAACGAGAGACTTCACACTCTCCATTATCGAATGGTATTGCGGACAGCGCCTAATGTGCAGTCTTGGGCCGTTATTGGTTACAAGCCTGCGGTAGTACTACTCCTAAATGCAACTATACACCAAGGTTTCAGTGGGTGTAATCCTGTTACATGTGCAAGGAGTGTACAAGTTTTGCTCGAGGAGTAACGGGTAGCACTGCTGACAGGGCAGGGGACTGATCAGACCTGCCACCGTGCGAACGCATCTGGGATGTGGCTGACTGGCAGTTGTTTGTCTCGGTCTTCCAATAACGACTGTTGAAGCTTTGTCGACTGTCACACAAACTACGAGGATAGACATTCCCTTAGAAAACACCCAGGCCCTTCTTGACTTGATGGCGCTACTCTTAGGCCAGACTGTATAAACATCGCTGACTGGAGGTCATTGTTGACGGTAGTTCAGGACTTTAACTCTATTCTGGACTCCTCTGTATTGCATAACGGTAAACTTGGATCCACCGAAGAAGACTCAGTGTTGATCTGCGTTGGAATGAAACATGCCAGCTTGGCAACATGGCTAAAATCAGCTATCGACAAGATTATTGTACTTCGACCGCATATACACTCCTGGAAATTGAAATAAGAACACCGTGAATTCATTGTCCCAGGAAGGGGAAACTTTATTGACACATTCCTGGGGTCAGATACATCACATGATCACACTGACAGAACCACAGGCACATAGACACAGGCAACAGAGCATGCACAATGTCGGCACTAGTACAGTGTATATCCACCTTTCGCAGCAATGCAGGCTGCTATTCTCCCATGGAGACGATCGTAGAGATGCTGGATGTAGTCCTGTGGAACGGCTTGCCATGCCATTTCCACCTGGCGCCTCAGTTGGACCAGCGTTCGTGCTGGACGTGCAGACCGCGTGAGACGACGCTTCATCCAGTCCCAAACATGCTCAATGGGGGACAGATCCGGAGATCTTGCTGGCCAGGGTAGTTGACTTACACCTTCTAGAGCACGTTGGGTGGCACGGGATACATGCGGACGTGCATTGTCCTGTTGGAACAGCAAGTTCCCTTGCCGGTCTAGGAATGGTAGAACGATGGGTTCGATGACGGTTTGGATGTACCGTGCACTATTCAGTGTCCCCTCGACGATCACCAGTGGTGTACGGCCAGTGTAGGAGATCGCTCCCCACACCATGATGCCGGGTGTTGGCCCTGTGTGCCTCGGTCGTATGCAGTCCTGATTGTGGCGCTCACCTGCACGGCGCCAAACACGCATACGACCATCATTGGCACCAAGGCAGAAGCGACTCTCATCGCTGAAGACGACACGTCTCCATTCGTCCCTCCATTCACGCCTGTCGCGACACCACTGGAGGCGGGCTGCACGATGTTGGGGCGTGAGCGGAAGACGGCCTAACGGTGTGCGGGACCGTAGCCCAGCTTCATGGAGACGGT
Organism: Schistocerca cancellata; assembly: GCF_023864275.1. Classification (NCBI taxonomy): domain Eukaryota; kingdom Metazoa; phylum Arthropoda; class Insecta; order Orthoptera; family Acrididae; genus Schistocerca; species Schistocerca cancellata. The sequence continues at coordinate 722,927,847 of NC_064626.1, read as the reverse complement.
TGCGAATGGTCCTCGCCGATACCCCAGGAGCAACAGTGTCCCTAATTTGCTGGGAAGTGGCGGTGCGGTCCCCTACGGCACTGCGTAGGATCCTACGGTCTTGGCGTGCATCCGTGCGTCGCTGCGGTCCGGTCCCAGGTCGACGGGCACGTGCACCTTCCGCCGACCACTGGCGACAACATCGATGTGCTGTGGAGACCTCACGCCCCACGTGTTGAGCAATTCGGCGGTACGTCCACCCGGCCCCCCGCATGCCCACTATACGCCCTCGCTCAAAGTCCGTCAACTGCACATACGGTTCACGTCCACGCTGTCGCGGCATGCTACCAGTGTTAAAGACTGCGATGGAGCTCCGTATGCCACGGCAAACTGGCTGACACTGACGGCGGCGGTGCACAAATGCTGCGCAGCTAGCGCCATTCGACGGCCAACACCGCGGTTCCTGGTGTGTCCGCTGTGCCGTGCGTGTGATCATTGCTTGTACAGCCCTCTCGCAGTGTCCGGAGCAAGTATGGTGGGTCTGACACACCGGTGTCAATGTGTTCTTTTTTCCATTTCCAGGAGTGTATTAATCGTACGTAGTAGATACCCAATATCTGTTATCGAAGGTGTCATTTTATAGAGATGGAGAGAAGTAAACACAGAAAGGAGAAACTTCTCCCGACGCAAAGGGGAAACGTCTCCAACACGAAGAAGATTTGCTGGAAGAGATTGTACTGGTCCAAAATAATGACGTAATAGAATCCCAAAATAAAGACAGTTACTACGACCAACAAGGCAAAGGCGAGAACAGAAGTTGCTGTTGACTTTAATTCGCAGAACATGGAGACAAATCGTGGCTGGAGGAGTTTGAAAATGTGTTTCGAAAACGGTAACAAAAGGACCAAGAAAGCATTTGCGCCTCCTAAGGTATAATTTTAAGATGCGCTTTACAGTTACTACATTTCATCTGTAGTTAATTGCATGCGTTGTATGAACTGGAGGAAAAACATTGTCCATACTTTTCGGGACTGAAATGCATAAAACTGGAGGCGATAATTTGGTCAAGTCTGCTGTTGCGAAAAGTGGACAGAAGCTAATTGCAGCCCTGAAGCCACAATTTTTTCCTATTGCTATCCTTACGATGACAATGCAGATTTTGATTCCGAAGTTACATGCGACGAATTGTAAACATTTTAATACCCTCGCATAAAATTTTGAAGCAAATATGCTTCGTTAAACGTATTTTATAACATTATTCGTTACGTCCTTGTTTCTATACACATTCACATAACATTGAAGGTTGGAGTTCTTTCACGTCAGTAAACGAGGAGATGACTGTATCTTCAAATGAAAATTTTGTTCTCGTTGACGATAACGACAATGTAAATGATAACGAATTAGAAAATGTTTACGTTCAGCCGGTAAGAACGATAATATATTAAAATAATGTACGAACTTAACTGTGACACCACAACATCACTAATATTGAACTAAAAATAACCTTTAATTACGGGTCCGCAGCTCGTGGTCGTGCGGTAGCGTTCTCGCTTCCCACGCCCGGGTTCCCGGGTTCGATTCCCGGCGGGGTCAGGGATTTTCTCTGCCTCGTGATGACTGGGTGTTGTGTGATGTCCTTAGGTGTTAGTTAGGTTTAAGTAGTTCTAAGTTCTAGGGGAATGATGACCATGGATGTTAAGTCCCATAGTGCTCAGAGCCATTTGAACCATTTTTTTTTTAATTACGGGTAGATGCGCAACACCCAAGCCAGGATCCCGTCACAAAGTCAAAACCGCGTCCGAAAAACAAAAGAACGTCAAATTCTTCTCTACGTAAAATACCTATCTTACGAAATAAGATTAGAATGCCTCGAGCGTGAACATAAAATAAAAGTACAGTGCCTGCTTGCGTAACTGAAAACAGACAAAGAAATGAAAGAACTGGAGCTAAAAGAAATGAAAAGACAGTCCTATTATGTAAATGTTTTTGTGTAAATACATTATGAATAAATTTTGCACTCTTTGCATTGTGACACCTGTTAGCTCCGTTTTCTGGTGGTACTGGAATTTCTTCGTAGACAGATTTTCATCCTCAAGTTATATGTGGTGCTCTGGATACATTTTAATACGGACTGATTTATGTTTTGAGACGAATTTGTTGTATAAAAGATAGTTCCTAATATCATTTGCGATGTTTTTATCTGCTACAGTATCAAAGAAGCAGAAAATAACAGAAATAACTATATATAAAAGAAGGTCTGGCGTTCATATTGGCACTTTGTAAATTTATTCCAATTTTTTTAAATTTTTGCATCAATAAATTGTTAATAAATGCCTCCATCAATGCATTGTGACCCCTGTTTGCCTCGCTTTTTGTACGTCTGGAATTTCTACGTACACGCTTCTCCCAACAAATACATTACCTTCCGTTTCGGACTCCTCATCCGCTGGATTGACAGCAATGTTGTCCAACACAAATGCTGCAACTATATTAACTGCCGTACGATTTGTTCTTACTATGAGCCCAAAACGTAAACAGGGAAGCTTTGTTTTTGTCACACCAAGCATTCTCTCAACTGGTGGTCTGGATTTCTTGTGAAATGGTTCAAATGGCTCTGAGCACTATGGGACTTAACATCTGAGGTCATCAGTCCCCTAGAACATAGAACTACTTAAACCTAACTAACCTAAGGACATCACATACATCCATCCCCGAGGCAAGATTCGAACCTGCGACCGTAGCGGTCGCGCGGTTCCAGACTGAAGCGCCTAGAACCGCTCGGCCACACCGGACGGCGATTTCTTGTGATCTCGATTATAGATTCGCTCAGCCGTCTTATCACAGTCAACAGTCAATAACTGTTGTTCAGGGGAGACAGCCGTGGGGTCAGGCTATTACTCACATTCGCCTCCTGGTCAGAGAGACCCATGACAGTGATGGATCCCAGGCGACAACGATTTCCACAGAGCTGTTAAAACAGTTGCAACAAGACAGTATTACAAGTAGGCTCACACTGCGTTTGCGCTTCCCGCCAGTGGTCTTTATGGTAGCGGGCAACTGCGTAAGCAGTGTCAGAAGGCTTGTAATACTGATGGATAATATGTTGTAAAAATTCAAAAGCATATAGTGTTTATGTTATTAACAAGACATTTCAACAAGTAGTAACGTCATGACTGCAATAACTTGTATTCAGCCTTTTGCAGATCCGATGATGACAACAAGGCTCTGTCTAAACCGGTCATCCAATAAAATGCATCTTAGCGATATTCGTTTGTGAAGTTTCCTTCAGTTACCATTAACGGTTATAACGACCAGGGGTACACAGCAGTGACATCTTAAATCCAGAGTGGGATATGTAGCAGAGAGAGATGCTAGACACCTACATTGGTGCATTATTTACTGTAGTGAACGTAATGCAATGTAACTGGAAATGCGAAATAAACGGGTTGAAGTTAAGCGTCAAACGTAGGACAAAATTGTATTCGGATGTTTCTATCGCCCACCCACATCTTTTATCGAAGTGACGCGACATTTCATAGAAAGCTTGGGGAATATCGTGTGCCAATATTTCGATCTTGGCATAGGATAAAATTTAAGCCTGCCAACTACAGTGTGAGAGAGGCACGTCTTCAAAACAGTAGTTACGTAGGTATAAAGGTTGTTATTAAATTGTATTTATAACATTTTCTGAGGCAATCCATTCGTCAGGGTAGCGTATTATATCAGCTAGCAGCAATCAAAAAATTGGTTCAAATGGCTCTGAGCACTATGGGACTCAACATCAGAGGTCATCAGTCCCCTAGAACTTAGAACTACTTAAACCTAACTAACCTAAGGACATGACACACATCCATGCCCGAGACAGTATTCGAACCTGCGACGTAGCGGTCGCGCGGTTCCAGACTGAAGCGCCTAGAACCGCTCGGCCACCCCGGCCGGCGGCAGCAATCATGTCAGACTTTTTCGATTCAGTTAATTTAGCAGTAGAAACAAGCAATCACAATTCACAACTCTATTATAGCGTGATTGATCATTAGTGTTTAATCAAAAGGTAAGAAAGGAAGATATTTCTGCTTTAAAAAGGTTAACAAAGAAACACTTAAACTACCTGAGCTGCCAACGGTAAATATTTAGCTATGGACTAGATAGTACGTGAAACCTGTTCAAAAATATTGTAAGTGAAGTTCTATATGAACTATTCTTGTGAAAAGAGTGAGGATTGACAAGGACTCACTATAATCCACCATCAGGATGACAAATATGACAGGAAAGCAGAGAGAAAGTACAAAAGATTTCTTTATGTATTTATTAAAGAGAAAATCCTTGCCGATAAACCTAGCTGAACATAGTCAACACAAACGATAGGATACATATGTTCTGCCCACCGGAAGCTGTTAATCGAATACGCGGTCATAACATACTTCTTACTTCGATCGTCACGCTAGTGCGATGATAGGTATAAAAATAGTCAGCACGGAATTGTAAAATGACAGAACATGCGCAATGGATAAAAGCCTTTAGAACTTATAGCATTTCTATTACATTACAGATCGATTTCTTTTTTTTTTTTTTTTTTCACCGCGAGAGAGTCGCGGATACGCTCACCTAACGCCATTGCACGGCGTAAAGATTTAAGCACAAAACTTCGGGAGTCGACGTTCCCATTTGACTCACAGAACGTATTACTTCCTCCAGTTTTTATCTTTCATTATAACTACAGTGCCAGAATTAGATACAGAGCAATATTTCTTTTTGCACACCATTCTTGGATGGAATGAAAAGGAGGGAACTGATACTGGTATCAATTCACCCTCCGCCGCACTCTGTATGGCGGTTTGCAGAATGAAGTAGTAAGTGTCCTTCCTTGGTCATTGCCGAGGCTACCAAAAAGTCATGTTGGAATTATGTGGTGCGAAATTTAAATAACCCGTCTACACATCACTTAAAACATCTCCATTTCTCCGACGCAGAATGAATAGCGTATAGATTTCCGTGCAAAACGACCGCTGCTGTTCATCTTTTCTTGGCACGGTGTCGAAATCGCGCGCACATCTCTGCCACTCTTTTAGCATTGCGTGCTCCTGTGGGCGATCGCCATACATCATGCAAGCGGGCCCTGCGTACGAATGATACTCATAAAAATCCTTTTATCGGTTCCCGTACGGGGAAACTGTAGCTCTTGATGACCAAAACGAGGAAAAATAGGTCTACGAACAAAAGTTTCCTGCCGAAAATTTGATCAGATTCGGCTGCCATAAATCGGGACGCCGCACGCGCTGATAGTCCCACACGCAAACAGTATGTTTGAAATGTAAAACGAGATAAACTGAGGGCAGTATTTCTGCGGCTACGCGGACATTTATTGCCGTGCCCCGCCCGATACCGGATGATAAGTGCGTCCGCGGGCGATGAGAGATTTTCGCGATACGCCAAAGAGGGAGCGCCCCGTGACGAATTTTTCTGCGGGAAACTCTGTCTAGGAGCTGCGCGCACTGGCGAGATTACGCGGGGCGCGTCGCCCGATAAGCCCGTGATGAATAGTGAGGGCGAGCTCTGAGCGCACGGGGTAATTAGTGCATATATTACAATGCGGCCTGCCTAATTCCTTGTAATCGGGATAAGTGGGACGTAACTTTGGATCCATACGTTTTGAGCCGTTGAAAATGTGTATCTACGTTAACTTAGTCGATACCAGTGTGTAACTCGTACAGTTTCATTTCGACTTCCTTTCGCGTCAGAGACGTAAAGAAAATGAAAGTGTGCTTTTTTCGGATATGCTCCAGCAGTTGTGGCCCTTTCCGTGTTGCGTCCATCAGAAAAATAGGCTGACGGAAAAAGAAAATCGCAATACCAAAAAAAAAAAAAAAATCAATGTAGAGTAACCAAACTTCGGGAATATATTGGTCCAGGTAATATACGTAAGTGATTAACACTGCAAGATGACAGGTTAATGTAACAGCGAGATAGGCCATTGCAAATGTGAAATGATAGTACATTAACAGCCGGCTTAATCGATAGAATTTTGAATATGTTATGCAAATGTACATGTATTGTGCTGTTATACCGTTTTCTGATGTAGTTTGTGGGATAGAGTTCCACGCTTGGTGCACTTCGTCGGTCAATACAGGGATAGTTTATGCTGTTTGTGGATGGCTATACCTGTCCGATGATGTCCCATATGTGCTCGACTGAAGACACATCTGGTGGCCGATCAGGCCATAGCAACATGTCAACACTCTCTAGAGGTTACAAGGGTGGTATGTTGGAGACCGGTATCCTGAAAACTTCCTGGCAGATTAAAACTGTGTGCCGGACCGATACTCGAACTCGGGACCTTTGCCATCTCAGATGGTAGAGCACTTGGCACACAGTTTTAATCTGCCAGGAACTGTCATATCAGCGTACACTCCGCTGCAAAGTGAAAATCTCATTCTGGAAACATCCTCCAGGCTGTGGCTAAGCCATGTCTCCGCACTATCCTTTCTTTCAGAAGTGCTAGTTCTGCAAGGTTCGCAGGAGAGCTTCTGTAAAGTTTGGAAGGTAGGAGACGAGGTACTGGCGGAAGTAAAGCTGTGAGGACGGGGCGTGAGTCGTGCTTGGGTAGCTCAGACGGTAGAGCACTTGCCCGTGTACGGCAAAGGTCCCGAGTTCGAGTCTTCATCCGGCATACAGTTTTAATCTGCCAGGAAGTTTCATATCAGCGCACACTCCGCTGCAGAGTGAAAATCTCATTCTGGACCGGTATCCTGTTGGAAAACACCCCCCGGAAGGCTGTTCATTAATGGCAGCAAAACAAGTCGATTCACCAGATCGACATACAAATTTGCAGTCAGGGTGCGTGAGATACCACGAAAGTGCTCCTACTATCATACAAGATCGCGCAACAGACCATAACTCCAGTGTGTCTACCACGCAGACAGGATGGTTGCAGGCGCTCACTTGGCGTTCTAAAGAACACACCATCACCGGTACAGAGGCAGAACCGGCTTTAATCAGGAAACAGAACTGACCTCACCCTGCCATCCAACGGGCTCTCGGATGACACCACTGAAGTCGCAGATGGCGGTGATCAGGCGTCAGTGGAATGCGCGCTACAGGGCGTCTGGCTCAGATCTGTCCTTGAAGTAACCGATTTATAACAGTTTGTTGTGTCGCTGTTGTGTCAACTACTGCTCAGATTGCTGCTGCAGACGCAGTACGATGCGCCAGAGCTATACGTCAAACACGTTGGTCTTCCCTCTTCAGGTAGTGCTATGTGGCCGTCCGGAGCCCAGTCTTCTTACGACCGTACATTCTCGTTACTACTGCTGCCAGAAATCATGTACAGCGCCTTCATTCATACCACGTTTTTCTGCAGTATTGCAGAAGGAACATACAGCTAGTCATAGCCCTATTATACGACCTCGTTCAAACTCAGTGATTTGTTGATAATGGCGTCTTGGTAGCCTTAGAGGCATTCTCGACTAACATCAACTCACCAATCTCAAAAGTAACCAGCGCTCACGACCGTTACAGCGTGTATTTAAAGCAAACCTGGTTAGCTTCCTCATATGGCGTTCTTATGCGCCTGGCGCGAAATCTGAATAGATAAATGTAGAAACACACCTACGAACTTTATGTCGCACAGCTCCTTCTTGTTGTTGCGATTTTTTTCCATCAGTATATGTAGATAAAAATAGCTAAAGATTAATATCATCTCGGAGATTACTTTCAGGAATGCACTGCCTTATTAGTAATCGTCTTGTTCCAGATAACATACCGGGCTCTCGTCCAAACGACACCCGTCTAATTACCAGCAGGGGAACTAACAGCTCAACATCTAAAGCTAATGACAAGATTCTTGAGGTTTCACATACATCTGTCTGTAACCATCTTCATGTTGATGTTGACTGGACGTTAAAAACGTATGCAGAGGAAAAACAAAAGGCAAAAAAATATTTCGTGTTTATAGTGATGTTATTGGAATGTACAACAGCAAGAGGTCAGAGAATCATAAGTCGATATCGAGGGATACAATTTCAGTTGGAAAGGGTACGTAAAGGAGGAGTTAGTAGCCTAATGAAGGCCACATCCCGACAATCTTCTAATGGCTCTGAGCACTATGGGACTTAACTTCTGAGGTCATCAGTCCCCTAGAACTTAGAACTACTTAAACCTAACTAGCCTAAGAACATCACACACATCCATGCCCGAGGCAGGATTCAAACCTGCGACCGTAGCCGTCGCGCGGTTCCAGACTGTAGCGCCTAGAACCGCTCGGCCACCCCGGCCGGCCGGACACTCTTCTGAGCTGACATAGAGAAAACACGAAAACAGAAATGGCAGTATTATGAAAAGGGTAGTTGCTGTTCACCATGTGGAGTAAATGCTGAATCACAGACAGGCACAACAAAAAGACTGTCAAAGAAAGGTTTCAGCCAAACTGACCTTCATCAGAATTAGACAACATACATACACACAGACTCGCGCACGCAACTCATACACACATGACTACTGTCTATGGCTGCCAAGAGACTGCGTTCATGTGTGTGTGAGTTGCGTTTGCGTGAGTGTGTGTATGTATGCTGTCTAATTCTGATGAAGGTCTGTTTGGCCGAAAGCTTTCTTTGACAGTCCTTTTTGTTGTGCTCATCTGCGACTCAGTATCTGCGCTGCATAGTGAGTAGCAACTATCCTTTTTATACTATTGTCATTATTCCACCCTGGATTTTCCACTGCTTGAAAATCGAACTGAGACAGTTGCTGAACGAATTCAGCTGTCGTAGTGTCCAGTGCATCGAGGTCTGAGTCTCGTCGCATGATACTTGCGTCGTATCTCAAGTCATTTAAATTGTCTACAACAGCGCAACTCTGTCAAAAGTCATTTGCTAAGATGAATACAAATAATCTATTCTCGTTATGTCGGGAGCAATTTCTCAGGAGAGAATCATTTTTATTTCCTTATCCGTTTGTAAGTAGATAAAACGCCGACTCACAAGTTACAAAAAAGTATAATGTAATTGCGTGCATATTTGATGAGCTTCCGACAAACTTGAAAAATTATGCTTTGAAGAAACAAGCGTTTAAAATTTCAGCTTGTGTTTTGTAACACCGAAATTGAACAAACCTTTAATCGGCGATGCTTTTGCCAGCACCGTACATGTGGCCTTTTTTCACCGTTGTCGAAAAACTCTTAATTTGACGAAATCATACCAATTAACTGCCTTTCGTTTACCAATCGAAACGTTTTTGGCACGATTGGAATTATTTTCCGAACATTTTCTATTCGTATAAATACGATTGTTTGTCATTTCCAAGCACCAACGCATTACTTTGTACAAAAAACAAGTGATATGACCAGCAGACGCAGAACAGGTACGCGCTTTCTGACAGTTTACCATAAACGGATTATGTTACGAAGAGAAATTAGTATTTCAGTTGATACTATCTGAAACTAACAGGACCCATATTCCGTTGGTAATTATCGTAGTATTACATTGGTTCCATTCGAGCGATCGGATGCGCCAGATCGCCATGCGGTAAATCCTGGCTTTAACATACTTTAACATTGATGGCACACTTTACAGGAATGAATCTTAAAAATAGACTCAGTAAGGAACTTTCAGTCCAATAAAAAAATTAGGGTGTAAGCAAAATTCCTACCCTTGTCTACCCCCTAAAATACCGCCTGGCGCACTACGAACAAGGGATGCGGCAAGGCAAGTATATCAGCCTAGAAAAGACGAATGGGGATCTCCACCGACATAAGTGACATTGACAAAGGGCAGACTGGAACGAGATTTTCAGTCTACAGTGTAGTGTGCGCTGGTATGAAACTTCCTGGGAGATTAAAACTGTGTGCTGGACCGAGCCTCGAACTCGGGACCTTTGTCTTTCGTGGGCAACATCCCCTGCATACATCCCCTAAGCTGTGGCTAAGCCATGTCTCTGTAATATCCTTTCTTCCAGGAGTGCTAGTTCTGCCAGGTGTGTAGAAGAGCTTCTGCAAAATTTGGAAGGTAGGAGACGAGGTACTGGCAGAATTGAAGCTGTGAGGAGGGGGTGCTTGGGTAGCTCAGACGGTAGAGCACTTGCTCGAGAAAGGCAAAGGTCCCGAGTTGGAGTCTCGGTCCGGCACACAGTTTTAATCTGCCATGGTTTCATATCAGCGCACACTCCGCTGCAGAGTGAAAATCTCACTCTGAATACAAAGTTGAAACTAAACAGTACTGATAAAATCCTGCTTATAAAAGTGTGCGATATTCGCCTCTCAGAAGTAGCCACACTGCGGTGGAAACATTTATTCCAAAGTGTCCCCCATATACAGCCGTCAGCATTTAGCCATCCCACTCACACCCATTCCCAGACTAGGACAGTCATGGGGACAGCTGGAGGACCAAGAAGAAATGAATGCTCATAGGGAGCATGAGTGCGCTCCTGAAGCGCAAATCTGCGCCAGGCCTGAGCTAGTTCTTCCTCTCTAATGTTCTCGATGTCAGCAGGTCGTTAAACTCTTACGTTCTAAGTTAGAGCAGGGCAGGATAATATGTCCCCTGATAAATGTGTTTCTCATTTCATCACATGTAACTTTGTGCGGGGCATGTTGGTATGACAACATTGCGTGAACAGAGAAAAAAATGGTGGTACATGGCGAAAAGTGGCCACCGGACTACGCAATGTAGCCATACGCACTAGCAGTCAACCCCCTTCCTCATATCGCCATGTACATAAATCAGGAAAGTTGAAGAAATAATGCTACACTTATAATCAATACCAACCTTTAATTTAGATATATAATCGTGAATCAACATACTTCAAACCGTTCACCATTACTTACAGAAAACTCACGTACTAACCTCTGGTGGTTGTTACTGAGCCTTTAAAATCCAGTCTTCCTTGAATGTTTTTGGATTGCTTTAATGTACTTAAACCAATAACGATTTTAACACAGATATAGTTACGGTCAATGAACAAGGTAGTGTGTTTTGGCTAGAAGGGAAGTCTTGCACAGTGGAAGTCAGTCAATTCAATCAGATGCTGCGATCGTTCCCTAAAAGTACAACGGTCGCCGGCTTCCCTTATTCTTCTTCAACTCAGCTCGCGCTCCGTGTCTAATTATCTCGATCTTAACAAGCCGAAGTCCGACGTTCCCTCCTTTTCATACGTTCGCGATATTTTCAGCAGTCCACTGTATTCACACATTTTGTCACTTCCGATCGACTTCGCAATTTTTTGTGGATTACTAACAGCGTAATTTCACATTCACAAACAACGGTAAATAAAAGTCGAGGACTAGCGTGTTTGAAACCGGAATACGAACATTCGGGTCCCCAGTACGACGCCCTCTTTCAGAGTGCTGTCAATGCGATTAAAATATTTTCACCACAAAGTAATGAACATGTTCGATATTCTGTAGGCGTAAATGTTACAAAGAGTTCGCACACATTTCGACAACGTTTGTCAAATGCCACCGCGCAAGCTACTGCGCAGACAGAAGTAATTTAGCTGCCTGGAAATGGTCATCTCTCTTGCAGCCAGTATTAAATTGGGCACACAAGTCAATTTAAAATTTCAATCACATATCACACATGCCTTTTTTGAAGGCTTTGTTTAATTTTTAATGCAGCTGTTTGGCTTGACAGAAGCCTAACGCGTACATAGGGATGAAATTAATGTGGATTATGTTATCGATTAGCAGAAAATTCTTCTGAGCTCGAAGACCTGACTGACGATTCGCTGTTTATGGAATGCTGTAGTCGTAATTAATTTGTTCGGATTGCACTGTATTCTTCAAATTATAAGTCCTGAATAGCGAGAAAGTCTAATAGGTACCTTACGTAATACCTTACAAATACTGAAATTAGTGTTATTGAAATAAAACCATCGCGATTATAGCTTAGTGAGTGTTTTACGGCATGGCAATAAACTGCTAAAATTCACACTAGTAATTTCTTCATTTAGTATGCCTTGCCCAGTTGTTGGTAGCTGCTTCATTGTCGACTTTAAACTTGACGAATTTCATTTAAGCTCGTAGCATGTACTCGCTGTTACACAATGCGCTTCGATTTGACTTGTTACTTGTTCATGCACTAACGGCTTCCAAAACACACAACAGCCAGAATGAATGGTCGGAATGAATCTAAGCTCGGAAGAGATGTAGAGTAGTATAGAGTAGTATTTCAAGAACGAACGGTTAACATTGCAGAAATAACACTAGCATTATACCCAGCAGAGCCCTCTTTCGTATGATCAGGAAAGTCTTCCACAAATTCAGTAGTTAAATGGAAACGTTGCAACACGTACCAGTTTACCTCTTCGACGTCGGTCGCAATATCAACAGGAAGTGAATTTCTCCTAGCACGATACCTCGAAGCATACATGGCTTACTGCAAGGCCAGTGATGCATAATAGTGCCAGTGCATAGAATATGACTGCACTGAAGATGCAAAGTGATCACAATAGGGAATGACCGCCATCTTGCCCACAAGATCGTAATGGTCAGTAGAGCGACACAGTCATGGACTGTGCGGCTGGTCCTGGCGGAGGTTCGAGTCCTCCCTCGGGCATGGGTATGTGTGTTTGTCCTTAGGATAATTTAGGTTAAGTAGTGTGTAAGCTTAGGGACTGATGACCTTAGCAGTTAAGTCCCATAAGATTTCACACACATATGAACATACATGTAGAGCGACATACACACTGCTGGTTCGCTACTGAAGCTTTGAAACGGCTTGTCGATGTAGACCACGTCATCTGAAGTAAGCTAAACTGCTGTCACTTGAGACATTTTGGCTGCTTCCTGCGCCAAAACATTACACTGCAATGGGCACTCCTTCGCTGGCAACGTCTTTTCTTGAACAGCATCCTCCGTCTCCATAATACACTCTCTGGCAAAAAATGTGAACAATCCTGAAGGGGAGGAGGAAAAATGTAATGTGTTCAGGCTAGTTTCGTGTCAACTTGGCTGGTTCAAATGGCTCTGAGCACTATGGGACTTAACATCTGTGGTCATCAGTCCCCTAGAACTTAGAACTACTTAAACCTAACTAACCTAAGGACATCACACACATCCATGCCTGAGGTAGGATTCGAACCTGCGACCGTAGCAGTCGCGCGGTTCCGGACTGAGCGCTTAGAACCGCTAGACCACCACGGCCGGCTCGTGTCAACTCGTCTTGCAATCACAACGACTGCATTCGTTCATAGATTCAGTTTTACTAAACTGACTTATCAGTACTATTTCAAGTGGCTCATGAGCAGAATTGGAAAGACCAGTAAGTTATTCATTTCCTTTATTTAACAAAAGAAAATGAAATGTTACGATTAATACATGAAACGAGACACATAGATGCTGTTATGCTTATTGAAACAGCACAATCGAACCGCTTGACGTCAACCCTATATCCTGCGTAGCTGACTAAACTGTAAATTGTTATACTTACTATGTCTTGTAGCAGCAAAGGCTCTCACGCATAATCGATGGTCGGTGGTGAAACATTCGCTTATTCTATACAAGTGAACAGGAATGTATTTTTACTCATTCAGAAGTCTTCAAAAATGTTTAAGACTGAAAAGGTCTCTGAAACTATATCGTTCCCTTAGAAAAAAGTACTCACATTCTTAAACATTCTGGCGGAATATTGAGAGGTATGATACGGTAGTAACTGCAGTTGTGCTAAGCTACTGTGGCAGTATGGCATAGTAGTTAGCGTATCTACCTAATGTACAAGAGACCAAGGCTCGAATTCTGGCCATGGTACAAACTGTCGTTTGTTGCTTCAGTCTGCGTATATACACTTATATACACTGTAGATTTCTGGGACTTTAAAAGGTCTCTGGAAGCAAATAGTTTCATTTAATTAAAAATATTTATGCGTAGATTTCAGGCAGCATCCCCCACTTCGTTCGATGCTGAAGTGCTGTTCCAATACTGTTGGAGAGCCTCTGCAATGCTGCTAGGGAATACCAAGTGGTCTGAGGCGTGAATGGAAATCTAGACTCAGGAGGTAAGAGTGCTAGAGTTGTCTAAGCAGTTGTGCTAAGAAAGTGTGCCAGGGTGGCGTACTGGTTAGTGCATCTGCCTAGTAAGCAGGACTCACGGGTTCGAATCCTGTTCTTAGTACAAATTTTCATATGTCACTTCAGTCCGCATATATACATCATGGATACTTTTTATTTTCTGATAACGGTAATCTCAGACAGCCGCGCAGCTGCTCGTGAAAGGACAGCGCACAGTGTGCAGTACCAGCTGTGCAGACGCGGGATCCGGGCCGCCCGCAGCTAGCGCGGTTTGGCGATCCGCCGGCTGGACCGCCCGCTGCCCGCTGACGGCCGCAGGATTACCGCGGCTAGGCGCCACACACGCACACACATATACGCATGCACACACGCACACGTCTGCAATTAGCTCCATTAGCTTTGTTATATTACGATCGATGGGCGCGTGGAAATTCGGTTACGGGAACACCAGCCGTATGGATACCCACGCGCGCCACTAATTGCGTTATCTGCCCCTGCGAGAGCGGTGACGCAAACATTCTTTAAGCCGAAGAGCTGAGGAACAAAGTTATTACTATCGCGATTAGACGACGTCCATTGATTTCTTCTCAGTGCTTTGTTCTATAGCATGTTCCACCGAACCACTTTATTATCACCCCTCACTAGCATCTTCGTTTGCACTTCACGCGGAAAGTTAACACGCTGGAACTCAAAGTGACTCAGTCGCGTGCTGATACGTCTCCGAGCTTCCAGAGTATTCAGAAACAAGCTCTCTGTAGTACTCCATACAGCTGCTGAAGTGAGCATAGCCGAGTACTTCAGAGTGAGCAAGGCAATCGAGATTTCTATATGGATCTACATCTACATCTACATGATTACTCTGCAATTCACATTTAAGTGCTTGGCAGAGGGTTCATCGAACCACAATCATACTATCTCTTTGCCATTCCACTCCCGAACAGCGCGCGGGAAAAACTAGCACCTAAACCTTTCTGTTCGAGCTCTGATTTCTCTTAATTTATTTTGATGATCATTCCTACCTATGTAGGTTGGGGTCAACAAAATATTTTCGCATTCGGAAGAGAAAGTTGGTGACTGAAATTTCGTAAATAGATCTCGCCGCGACGAAAAACGTCTTTGCTTTAGTTACTTCAATCCCAACTCGCGTATCATATCTGCCACACTCTCTCCCCTAATATGTGATAATACAAAACGAGCTGCCCTTTTTTGCACCCTTTCGATGTCCTCCGTCAATCCCACCTGGTAAGGATCCCACATCGCGCAGCAATATTCTAACAGAGGACGAACGAGTGTAGTGTAAGCTGTCTCTTTAGTAGAGTTGTTGCATCTTCTAAGTGTCCTGCCAATGAAACGCAACCTTTGGCTCGCCTTCCCCACAATATTATCTATGTGGTCTTTCCAACTGAGGTTCTTCGTAATTTTAACACCCAGGTACTTAGTTGAATTGACAGCCTTGAGAATTGTACTATTTATCGAGTAATCGAATTCCAAAGGATTTCTTTTGGAACTCATGTGAATCACCTCACACTTTTCGTTATTTAGCGTCAACTGCCACCTGCCACACCATACAGCAATCTTTTCTAAATCGCTTTGCAACTGATACTGGTCTTCGGATGACCTTACTAGACGGTAAGTTACAGCATCATCTGCGAACAACCTAAGAGAATTGCTCAGTTTGTCACCCAGGTCATTTATATAGATCAGGAACAGCAGAGGTGCCAGGACGCTTCCCTGGGGAACACCTGATATCACTTCAGTTTTACTCGATGATTTGCCGTCTATTACTACGAACTGCGACCTTCCTGACAGGAAATCACGAATCCAGTTGCACAACTGAGACGATACCCCATAGGCCCGCAGCTTGATTAGAAGTCGCTTGTGAGGAACGGTGTCAAAAGCTTTCCGGAAATCTAGAAATACGGAATCAACTTGAGATCCCCTGTCGATAGCGGCCATTACTTCGTGCGAATAAAGAGCTAGCTGCGTTGCACAAGAACGATGTTTTCTGAAGCCATGCTGATTACGTATCAATAGATCGTTCCCTTCGAGGTGATTCATAATGTTTGAATACAGTAAATGCTCCAAAACCCTACTGCAAACCGACGTCAATGATATAGGTCTGTAGTTCGATGGATTACTCCTACTACCCTTCTTAAACACTGGCGCGACCTGCGCAATTTTCCAATCTGTAGGTACAGATCTATCGGTGAGCGAGCGGTTGTATATGATTGATAAGTAGGGAGCCATTGTATTAGCGTAATCTCAAACTCCTTTGTAAGTACTGGGCGGTTATCTACTGCCTATAAATCTATACAACTATACAAAGATAAGGCGTTGTTTAACGTTGTTACCAAAATCATCCAACGCCATACATGGAATAACTCCGTTTCCATGAAAACATCTACCATGCGTGCTCTATGAGGTCGAGCATTATCATCCATCAGCATAAAGTCTGGGTCCACAGCACCACGCAACAACGGCACAGTGGGTCCGAATATCTCATCGTGATACTTTACAGCAGTTTAACCTTGCCGATTTACATGTACAGTTTCATGCCGCCGGCCCCAGATCGAATCCGCCCAGCGGACTATCAAGGAGGGCCCTGTGCTGGCCAGCATGGATGTGGTTTTTAGGCGGTTTTCCGTGTCCCACAAGGTGAATACCGAGCTGGTCCCCACGTCCCGCATCAGTTACACGACTCGCAGACATTTGAAAAAAAAAACATTCGCACTGTTTCATGGCTTACACTAGACGCAGATAGCCGCGGTACGCTAATTCCGTCTCTTGTGGTATGGGGTGGCAACATGAAGGGCATGTGGCCACCCTCTGACACTAACATTGCCAAATCCATAGTAACAAGGCCGACCCCGAGTTGAAGTGAGACAAAGGCCCGAGAAAATGAAAGTGATCCAAAAGTTCTTGACCGATTTACTTCAGATTTTTACACGATGCTCATAGAAGCACTCGGATGGGTGTGTATGTGTGGTATATACACTGGTGCCCAAAATCAAAGCAACAAACCGAAATTTTGCAAGACTGCGTTTATTTCAGATGGTACTAAAGTAGAAACAATATCAAGAATACAGAGCGTAAACAACCACAACATGCATAATGTTAGACAAAACTGGTCTTTGTTTCTTCCAACTTAACGAATTTACACACACATTCCAACAACTGGTTAATACGCTCAGTATGGTGTGAGACAACCTCTGACGGAAATATAGGCCTGAGAAACGACGGAGCATGCTTTTAATGATGTCATCAATCTCATATTGAATCAATGACGCCCATCGCCCATTCTTCCTGCAGCGCTGCTCGCAAGTCCTGGAGAGTGATTGGTGGATGCTAGCGTAATGCAACCTGCGTCCCCAGCGCATCCGGGACGTGCTCTATGGGATTCAAATCGAGAGAGCGAGCAGGCCACTGCATGCGTGGAATATCTTCCGTTTCCAAGAAAACATCTACTACGCGCGCTCTATGATGTCGGGCATTATCGCCCAGCAGTAGAAAGTCTGGGTCCACAGCAACTCGCAACAGCCACACAGTGGATCCGAATTTTTCATCATGATACCCGACACCAGTCTAATCTTGCCGATTTAACCGTACAGTTTTCGTGAAAAGGTGTTCGAGTGATCAACATAATCCCCGCCCACTCCATTAGGGATCATCCTCGATATCATTCTCTTTCCACTATGGTTGGTCCCGAAATCGTGTTCCACTTTCCCTCCAAATGCGAATCCGTCGAGAATCACTGTCCAGACCAAATCGGGACGCAACTGTGAAAACAGCACTGGCCCATTGTTCGACTGACCAGGTGGCACGTTGACGGCTCCACTCTAGGCGTTCGCTTCTATGGAGACGTGTCAGAAGTACACATACAGCAGGTCTCTGACAGTAAAGGCCACTCCCCCAAAGCCTTCTGGACACCGTCTGCGTCACTAAAACACGTCCAGTGGATCCTGCGAGGTCAGATGCCAGTTGCCGTGCAGTACTAATGCAGCACTGTCGTGCCCTTACAAGCAAATAACGGTTCTCTCTTTCAAATGTTACACGTGGTCGGCCCCGCCCTGGCCTTCGGGATACAGTTTCGAGCTCTATAAACTGTCGCTATAGCCGAAAAACAACAGAACCTTTCACATTAAGCCATCGGGCCACATCAGTTCGCGACTCTCCTGCTTCCATGGCCCTCCACGGTAGAGAGCCTGGTAGATATCTTCTCCGTGCCATAGTGCACCGTCTGTGACTGTGTACACAGCGATTGTGGATATGGGACTACCCGGTAAATCCTAATCCGATCGACAGATGTCCTAACGTCATCGTTGGCGTGGTTGTCCATCTTCCGCGCAGGACCTGATAATACGGACATATGTCGACAGTGTGTATGATTATATCGTGAATTAGACACAAGAGGGGGAAACTGTGCTTTGTTGCTTTAATTTTGGACACCAGTATATATTGGGGAAAGGTTGTTAGCAGAAATCTCTAGAAGTTCCTACCGATTTCCTTCAAATTATGACCTACCACCATGAACCATGGACCTTGCCGTTGGTTGGTAGACTTGCGTGCCTCAACGATCCAGATGGCCGTACCGTAGGTGCAACCACAACGGAGGGGTACCTGCTGAGAGGCCAGACAAACGTGTGGTTCCTGAAGAGGGGCAGCAGCCTTTTCAGTAGTTGCAGGGGCAACAGTCTGAATGATTGAACAACCACAACGGGCTTGCTGTGCTGGTACTGCGAACGTCTGAAAGCAAGAGGAAACTAAAGGCGTAATTTTTCCCGAGGGCATGCAGCTTTACTGTATGGTTAAATAATGATGGCGTCCTCTTGGGTAAAATATTCCGGTGGTAAAATAGTCCCCCATTCGGATCTGCGGGCGGGGACTACTCAAGAGGACGTCATTATCAGGAGAAAGAAAACTGGCGTTTTACGGATCGGAGCGTGGAATGTCAGATCCCTTAATCGGGCAGGTAGGTTAGAAAATTTAAAAAGGAAATGGATAGGTTAAAGTTAGATATAGTGGGAATTAGTGAAGTTCGGTGGCAGGAGGAACAAGACTTTTGGTCAGGTGAATACAGGGTTATAAATACAAAATCAAATAGGGGTAATGCAGGAGTAGGTTTAATAATGAATAAAAAATAGGAGTGCGGGTAAGCTACTGCAAACAGCATAGTGAACGCATTATTGTGGCCAAGATAGATACGAAGCCCATGCCTACTACAGTAGTTCAAGTTTATATGCCAACTGGCTGTGCAGATGATGAAGAAATTGATGAAATGTATGATGAGATAAAAGAAATTATTCAGGTAGTGAAGGGAGATGAAAATGGGTGACTGGAATTCGAGAGTAGGAAAAGGGAGAGAAGGAAACATAGTGGGTGAATATGGATTGGGGAAAAGAAATGAAAGAGGAAACCGTCTGGTAGAATTTTGCACAGGGCATAATTTGTTCATAGCCAACACTTGGTTCAAGAATCATAAAAGAAGGTTGTATACATGGAAGAGTCCTGGTGATACTAGAAGGTATCAGACAGATTATATAATGGTAAGACAGAGATTTAGGAACCAGGTTTTACACTGTAAGACATTTCCAGGGGCAGATGTGGACTCTGACCACAATCTGTTGGTTATGAACTGTAGATTAAAACTGAAGAAACTAAAAAAATGTGAGAATTTAAGGAGATGGGACCTGAATAAACTGAAAGAACCAGAGGTTGTACAGAGTATCAGGGAGAGCATAAGGGAACAATTGACAGGAATGGGGGAAAGAAATACAGTAGAAGAAGAATGGGTAGCTCTGAGGGATGAAGTAGTGAAGGCAGCAGAAGACCAAGTAGGTAAAAAGACAAAGGCTAGTAGAAATCCTTGGGTAACAGAAGACATATTGAATGTAATTGATGAAAGGAGAAAATATAAAAACGCAGTAAATGAAGCAGGCAAAAGGGATACAAACGTCTCAAAAATGAGATCGATAGGAAGTGCAAAATGGTTAAGCAGGGATGGCTAGAGGACAAATGTAAGGATGTAGAGGCTTATCTCACTATGGATAAGATAGATACTGCTTACAGGAAAATTAAAGAGACCTTTGGAGAAAAGAGAGCCACTTGTATGGATATCAAGAGCTCAGACGGAAACCCAGTTCTAAGCAAAGAAGGGAAAGCAGAAAGGTGGAAGGAGTATATAGAGGGTCTATACACTGCGATGTACTTGAGGACAATCTTATGGAAATGGAAGAGGATGTAGATGAAGATGAAATGGGAGATATGAATCTGCGTGAAGAGTTTGATAGAGCACTGAAAGACCTGAGTCGAAACAAGGCCCCGGGAGTAGACAACATTCCATTAGAACTACTGACGGCCTTGGGAGAGCCAGTCCTGACAAAACCATCTGGTGAGCAAGATGTATGAGACAGGCGAAATACCCTCAGACTTCAAGAAGAATATAATAATTCCAACCCCAAAGAAAGCAGGTGTTAACAGATGCGAAAATTACCGAACTATCAGTTTAATAAGTCACAGCTGCAAAATACTAACGCGAATTCTTTACAGACGAATGGAAAAACTGGTAGAAGCCGACCTCAGCGAAGATCAGTTTGGATTCCGCAGAAATGTTGGAACACGTGAGGCAATACTGACCCTACGACTTATCTTAGAAAATAGATTAAGAAAAGGCAAACCTACGTTTCTAGCATTTGTAGACTTAGAGAAAGCTTTTGACAATGTTGACTGGAATACTCTCTTTCAAATTCTAAAGATGGCAGGGGTAAAATACAGGGAGCGAAAGGCTATTTACAATTTGTACGGAAACCAGATGGCAGTTATAAGAGTCGAGGGGCATGAAAGGAGAGCAGAGGTTGGGAAGGGAGTGAGACAGGGTTGTAGCCTGTCCTCGATGTTATTCAATCTGTATATTGATCAAGCAGTAAAGGGAACAAAAGAAAAATTCGGAGTTGGTACTAAAATCCATGGAGAAGAAATAAAAACTTTGAGGTTCGCCGACATTGTAATTCTGTCAGAGACAGCAAAGGACTTGGAAGAGCAGTTGAACGGAATGGACAGTGTCTTGAAAGGATGGTATAAGATGAACATCAACAAAAGCAAAACAAGGATAATGGAATGTAGTCGAATTAAGTCGGGTGATGCTGAGGGAATTAGATTAGGAAATGAGACACTTAAAGTAGTAAACGAGTTTTGCTATTTGGGGAGCAAAATAACTGATGATGGTCGAAGTAGAGAGGATATAAAATGTAGACTGGCAATGGCAAGGAAAGAGTTTCTGAAGAAGAGAAATTTGCTAACATCGCGTATAGATTTAAGTGTCAAGAAGTCGTTTCTAAAAGTATTTGTATGGAGTGTAGCCATATATGGAAGTGAAACATGGACGATAAATAGTTTGGACAAGAAGAGAATAGAAGGTTTTGAAACGTGGTGCTACAGAAGAATGCTGAAGATTAGATGGGTAGATCACATAACTAATGAGGAGGTTTTGAATAGAATTGCGGAGAAGAGAAGTTTATGGCACAACTTGACAAGAAGAAGGGATCGGTTGGTAGGACATGTTCTGAGGCATGAAGGGATCACAAATTTAGCATTGGGGGGCAGCGTCGAGGGTAAAAATTGTAGAGGGAGAGCAAGAGATGAATACACTAAGCAGATTCAGAAGGATGTAGGTTGCAGTAAGTAGTGGGAGATGAAGAAGCTTGCACAGGATAGAGTAGCATGGAGAGCTGCATCAAACCAGTCTCAAGACTGAAGACAACAACAACAACAACATGACCAAATTTTCTTACATCCATACGGGAAACGTTGTTAGCTAATATCTTTAAAAGCTATTGACCCATTTCCTGCAAATTTTTGCACAAAACATATATTCCCCATTTATATATATTATATTTATTATTATAGATTTATTCCATTTATATATATATATATATATATATATATATATATATATATATATATATATATTATGGATATTAGAAAAATAGGCAGCCTATGTCCATCCAAATCTTTATTAGACTACCATGAAAATCGAAAGGAAATCGGTCAAGAATTTTTCGAAATTCTTGCAAACAACGTTTCGCCTATATGCCACCCACAGCAGCTTTAACAGTTCTCAAGACACAATATCCTATTAACTCATGACGTGATAGTTAACAGAAATAGCCACTTATTTAGCAGTATACCGGAGGTTCGGCGTATGGCTCTGGCGCATAGCACTGCATATACAGCAGCAATTTGAACAGCAGTTGTCACCACAGTGACACAAAGTACTGTTGCAAATCGGTTACTTAAAAGACAGCTCTGAGCCAGACGACCTGTAGCGTGCCTTCCACTGACCCCATAACGACCATTTGCGGTTCCATTGGTGTCAAGCGAGAGCTCGTTGGAGGGCAGGATGGAGGTCTGTTGTATTTTCAGATGACACGTGGTTCTGGTTCGGTGACAGTGATGGTCGTGTGTTGAGTATAGGTAGTCCAGCTGAGGTCCTGCAAACAACATGTCTGCTTGCTAGACCCACTGAACCTACACCTGAAGTTATGGTCTGGGGTGATATTTTGTATTACAGCAGGAGCACTGTCGTAGGTATCCATGCAGCCTGACTGGAAATTTGCACGTCAGTCTGGTGATGCGACCTGTTCTGCTGGCATTCATGAACAGCTTTCCAGGGGGTGTTTTCCAACAAGATAACGGGCCCCCACACACCGCCGTTGTAACCCAACAACTTCTACAGAGTAACGACATGTCGCCTCGGCCTGCTCGATCACCAGACCTGTCTCCAATCAAGAACATATGGGACGACATCAGACGTCAGCTCCAGCGCCATCCACAAAGAGCATTAACCGAAGCAGGTGCAAAAGTCATGGAACTCGATCCCACAAACTGGCTTTCGGCACCTGCATAACACATGCTTGGAATCAACATTCTGTCGGTTGCACCGGCTATTAACGTAGCAGCATTTCACGTCTGCAATGGCTTATCTCGCGCTTACATGAACCTGTGATCTTGCTATATCAGTCACTTAAATATATCACCTAGACAAATGTACAATTGTACAATTAGTGTATTCATCTCTTGGTCTCCCTCTACGATTTTTACCCTCCACGCTGCCCTCCAATACTAAATTGGTGATCCCTTGATGCCTCAGAACATGTCCTACCAACCGATCCCTTCTTCTAGTCAAGTTGTGCCACAAACTTCTCTTCTCCCCAATCCTATTCAGTACTTCCTCATTAGTTATGTGATCTACTAATCTAATCTTAAGCATTCTTCTGTAGCACCACATTTCGAAAGCTTCTATGGCAGTTATAAGAGTTCTACGGCAGTTATAAGAGTTGAGGGACATGAAAGGGAAGCAGTGGTTGGGAAGGGAGTGAGACAGGGTTGTAGCCTCTCCCCGATGTTATTCAATCTATATATTGAGCAAGCAGTGAAGGAAACAAAAGAAAAATTCGGAGTAGGTATTAAAATCCATGGAGAAGAAATAAAAACTTTGAGGTTCGCCGATGACATTGAAATTCTGTCAGAGACAGCAAAGGACTTGGAAGAGCAGTTGAACGGAATGGACAGTGTCTTGAAAGGAGGGTATAAGATGAACATCAACAAAAGCAAAATAAGGATAATGGAATGTAGTCGAATTAAGTCGGGTGATGCTGAGGGAATTAGATTAGGAAATGAGACACTTAAAGTAGTAAACGAGTTTTGCTATTTGGGGAGCAAAATAACTGATGATGGTCGAAGTAGAGAGGATATAAAATGTAGACTGGCAATGGCAAGGAAAGAGTTTCTGAAGAAGAGAAATTTGCTAACATCGCGTATAGATTTAAGTGTCAAGAAGTCATTTCTAAAAGTATTTGTATGGAGTGTAGCCATGTATGGAAGTGAAACGTGGACGATAAATAGTTTGAACAAGAAGAGAATAGAAGCTTTATAAATGTGGTGCTACAGAAGAATGCTTAAGATTAGATGGGTAGATCACATAACTAATGAGGAAGTACTGAATAGGATTAGGGAGAAGAGAAGTTTGTGGCACAACTTGACTAGAAGAAGGGAGCGGTTGGTAGGACATGTTCTGAGGCATCAAGGGATCACCAAATTAGTATTGGAGGGCAGCGTGGAGGGGACAAATCGTAGTGGGAGAGCAAGAGATGAATACACTAAGCAGATTCAGAAGGATGTAGGTTGCAGTATGTACTGGGAGATGAAGAAGCTTGCACAGGATAGAGTGGCATGGAGGGCTGCATCAAACCAGTCTCAGCACTGAAGACCACAACAACAACAACAGACAAATGTATTTCCGAAATTTTGTTTGTCTACTTAATTACTTTTTGGTGTAGCCATTTTTTGTCCGTCAGTGTTTGTACCTCCTCCGTTTCCGACCGAGGAATATGATCGCTCAAAGTACCAGCACTGTTACCTGCACCGAACGCCACCATCACCATTAGTCAGCTACTGTTTCTCCGTGACCACTCCAGTCTGCTTCGGTACCCGATAAATCAACTGGACAGTGACGTATTAGAGGCCGACCGTAGAAAGGTAGCGAGTATTGCGCCTGACTAGCGGCAGGTAACCCATCGAAAGAGTTCATTGAAATGGTGAAATTGATCGAGAGGTTATTCAGATCTGTTATTAATTATTTTCGCCAAAAAACAGGTATTATCATTTTTTAAATAGGCCATTTTAATGTAAAATAGCATGTTCCAGATCTTATTATTCGAAAAATCAAATGGCTGCATTCCACAAGATCATTCAGATGCAATGAACTGTTAAAACATCTTTGTATACTGTAATGACTTAGTTAAGTAGCCTCTGCATTGCATCATTAATGAATACAAGTAAAGTGTCGGAAATAATTTATAAATATTAAGAAAGTAGACATCGATCAAAAGAATAGAAATAGCTGGAGGCTGACGAGTACCTGGAAAATAATTCATTCTTGTGTAATCAACGTAACTGGTACATGTAAATTATCTTTCCCATTGCAACGTGTGCACCAGGACTAAGTGCTTGGTTGATAATAACCGTAATTAAAGTCTTCAAGTCGAACTACGCTGTATATAACTCCTGACAGATCACCACTTTCAGTACTTTCTCGTCTCGTTTTTCTTGTGCTGTCACAGCAACACATCGACCCCCACAAAACTACAAACAACCACTAAAAGGTATTTTACCCTCTGCTGATGAACAGCTAGGCGCCTTGAAACCGGACACGGTATAATAAACATTGAAAGATCACAAATGGCGACTGGCCCTAGTTCCTTCTGAAAACCTAAAGTTATTGTTGACTTTGCTACTGGAATACGTTGCTTCATTCGCTCTGCTGTGAAAACTCTGACAGTCATAACTTTAAGGACTGATACTAAAATCGGCTGTATTTCCACATTTGGAGAAAATTTCTCTAAAGATCATTCTTAAAGCTGAAAACAGGTAAAATTAACGCTGCGTGAATTATATTAAAATAATGTACTTACTCATTAATTATCGTACAGCACCTACAGTTCCAGATGTCGGTCATAATGTGAAAGTCTGATGATTGCTACATAGATACTTGATACAAGTGAAAGATAAATCGTGATAACTGACGATTACAGAAATTTCAGTTCTTAGGAAGAAATTTCTGTAGTATATCGTCTGACAAAAAAGAATATACTCATGCACATGCCATAAGAGCGGTAGTTTGTTCTATAGCGTGAATTAAGTGGAAGGAATCCATGTTACTGATTATTCATTTTTTATTTTATTTTACTGGCATTTGGTGTAAAAACCATACAGCTAACACAACACTACATAAGCGGTGTTTCTAATCATGAAAACAAATTTGTCTAAGTGTATTACATCGTTAGCCACTAGACTTGCACGCCGGCCGTGGTGACCGAGCGGTTCTAGGCGCTACAGTCTGGAACCGCGCGACCATTACGTTCGCAGGTTCGAATCCTGCCATGGGCATGGATGTGTGTGATGTCCTTAGGTTAGTTAGGTTTAAGTAGTTCTAAGTTCTAGGGGACTGATGAGGTTAGACGTTAAGTCCCATAGTGCTCAGAGCCATTTTGTACCACTAGACTTGCACCATCTGTAAGGATAATAAATAATGAATTTTTTTTTATTGTGCGCATAAAGTACAGTAAGAAAATGCGGGATAAAATTTATACGTGATTTGGGGAAATACAGCATGCGATATTTAATACTCAAAGCTGCCATCTCCGGTAGGAACTTTGGCTCTGACATAGCTGAGCACCGAATCGAACGGAGCTTGGATGACAGATACGGGTACGTCACCCGTGCTGTTCCATCTCTAACCAGAAGTTCGTCAATCTTAGTGGCTGCAGAGTGGTGCCATCCCCCTTGCAGAAACCCAGTGGATTAGACCCCTGAAGAACGTTTTGTTTAGCGCAATAGCTGAAAGTCATCTTTATCGGGGTACGACAGGACAAGAAGGCCAACATACGGACAGCAATAGTTTGTTCGAATACAACGTCACGGGTGCCTCGAAGACAGTGGATAGCCGCGAGACCTAACACGTCTGGAATTTATCTCCTGCTACCCGAATTACTGGCCATGCTAGCCGGAAGTGATCGCCTTGTGAACCCAGTGGCACCCTACACCGTTATACCAGGTAATGGGGTCCTGAGACGTTGTGGACCGTAATCGACTACGTACATTTTACTCGGAGCCTCCACACACGGATGTGTTCATCTTTGCTCAGAATCGGGACTCCTCTCAGAAGATGTGGCGCCACTTCAGTGTCCAGTGTTGTCGTTGGGCATACCATTGTAGACGAGAGCCGAGAGCAGCCACATCAGTGGTCGCTTTGCTGACAGCCGGTGGTGTTCCAGACGTTGTTGAATTTTCCGTGTCAACACTTGTCTAGTTGTGTACAAGTCCACTTCCTGACTCACGGTACATAACATTTGTTGTAATCTGTCTTCGTGGTGTTGCAGTTTTAATACAGTGTAAATCAGAGAAAAAGTTAGCTGCTAACAAATCGTAACAATGCATCATAATAACAGGCAACACTTAAATTTATTTCTTAATTATTGAGTAAAAACGCTGTGGAATAGCACAGATACACTAATTCAGTAAGAAGTGATGTTGCGGCATAATCCACTAGTTATACGATACCTTCATTAAGGTCAGGATTACTTAAAACCTTGGTATAGCACTATAGTCTGACCATGGGACGGCAGAATGAACGCGATGATGTTTGGTATGGGGGGTGGGGGGGGGGGGGGGGGGCGGCGCTCAACTGCACGGTCATCAGCGCCCATAGAAATTCCCAATTTTTACACAGTCCGATTTGTTTTCGCAGGCCAGTCTAGCCACTGTCACGATTGATGATCGTGACGATGAAATGATGAGGACAACATAAATACCCAGACCCTTGGCGGAGAAAATCCCCAACTAGGCCGGTAATCGAGCCCAGGACTCCGTGATCCAGAGGCAGCAACGCTAGCCAGTAGACCACGAGCTGCGGACAGAGTGCACGGAAAACGCCTTAACCGATACCTGGAGAGATGGCTTGGTAGGGGAATAGACAACGCCATTGG
Source organism: Schistocerca cancellata (assembly GCF_023864275.1). Lineage (NCBI taxonomy): Eukaryota > Metazoa > Arthropoda > Insecta > Orthoptera > Acrididae > Schistocerca > Schistocerca cancellata. The sequence goes on along the minus strand of NC_064626.1, from coordinate 722,900,332 downwards.
TGTGGTTTCCACTGCAGGCCCCTGCAGATGCCGTTCAACAGCTGAAGGTCACTCACAAGCAGAACTTATAAGCTCAAACGATCCTATGCCAGTAGGACCGATAATTTGACAAATAAGCCGTTTATTATTAAAAACACAAAGGGTTACAGGAGTACACTGAAATTGCAACAGATGGAGCGATTTATTTTCGTCTGACTCGTAAATTTTTTTTTCTTTCTCTTGTTGACACGTTAAAATTAGCTTCTTTTTCCAGAACACAGTCGGGTTTACACAATTTCACCTCACAAACATGCTAATTCAAGTGCAATTGTGACAGAATATCTAAACAGTCTGTTAATAAACAAACAATTCAGGAGAAATGAGGTCAATCTTCTTTACCTTTAGCGTTTGTCCCGCCTGGTGGCAGTGTCCGCTGTCTCCATTTTGTTCGATCATGGTGCATGTCTCGATGAAGATATACAGCCTTTAGATCAGTGTGCAGAATGTCGGCCCATCGCTGTCTAGGTCGTCCTTTGCGTCTCTTTCCAATGACTTTCACTGTGTATGCTGCGTTTGCAGTGGTATCTTCCTCTGACTGCCCCCCCCCCCCCCCGGCGGCGTTCTGCCTCTTTTGTAGCTGGCCAACACTAGGTGCAATAAAGAGTAACATGTCGGATGACAGTCTGATAGATATTTGACTTATGATGATCCTTAAACCGACGATCGTGGGTGATGCCTGTTATCGCCCGCCACTTCATCCAAGCTGCCTGCGTCCTTGCGTTGACCTCGTCTGTAAGTTGGCCATCGCTACAGATTGTAGAGCCGAGATACTTAAATCTTTCTACTCTTGGTAGATCTTCTCCGTCAACGTTGATGGTCCCATCTTCTTGCGGATCTGATATCCTGTACTCAGTTTTGTTTTTGTAGGACCCAAGGCGATATCGAGCAAGTCGGTCGTTCCACTCTTTTGTTTGGTGCTGGGAATAATAGAGTGGTAGTGAAATGTGCAGCTCTGATGTGACCATCACAAAAATAAACAGCAGTGGTGAAAATGCCGAACCTTGGTGGACTCCTAATGTAATGTGAAAGACATTTGACGCTCCTGCAGTCGCTCCTCGGTTCTAGATACAGAAACCATACCCAGTTAATGAGGTACTCTGGAATGCCATTGTCTCGAAGCGCTAACCAGATTAGGTCCGGTGGCACCAGCTCGATAGCCTTTTCGAGGTCTACAAAAGCAAGGTGTAGCGGCCGGTTTTTTTCGTGGTATTTTCCAGCCAGTAGCTCTGCAGAATGGATTGCGTTATTTGCGCCACACGGCTCGGTTCCTTGAGATCTCAGCTACCTTGAGAATCCTCATGCCAAAGATGCGTTCAAGAATCTTCATTTTATGGCTCAGTAATCTGATCGGGGTGTAATTACAGCAGAGCTTGCTCTCTTTTTGAAGACTGGTACAGTGATGTTCCGCTACCGGTCTGATGGTATTCCACCTTCTCTGATATTCTGGTTGAAAAGATCTGTTAGCCAATCTGATGCATTCGACTGCTCAAAACACCATAACTCTGCTGCAAGGTCATTGGGACCAGTGGCTTTCCCCCTCTTCATCTCCTTCAAAGCAGGCTCAACTTCGGCAATGTTCATTTCCTTGACTGGCTCTTCAACAGCTGACTTGGTTGATATTAGTGAATGGGGAAATTCCTCGGTCTAAATTCTCTCATGTAGCCCCGTCAATGTTCCCTTGCTTTTTTCTGGTCGACCAGTAGCCCACACGTTTCATCACTGATGCCGTAAAAGTGTTGTATGTCTTCCATTGTCCGATGTTTTGATTTAACTAGTCGATAAATCTCATGTTCTCCTTCGTGCGTGTCTAGTTTCGTGTAGACTTCTGAATACTTGTCTACTTTTGTTAGTGCAATGACCTTCATGGCCCCTCTATGGGCTTGTTTGTAGGCACTCCAATGGGACAGCGTTTGTCTGCAGGAAACCCATAGTACAATTTTGCTTCTTGCGTATTGCACCCTTAACATCGTCATTCCAAAGTCATGTATCTTTGCTGATCCTCCATCGCTCTGGTTTCGTTGTTCCGAGAATAGAGCGTGCGGCTTCATGAACAGAAGTCTTCAATTTACACCAGTTGTCTTAGACTGTGCCAACTGGTGGCACTCTAATTTCTGTCACAATGTCAGCCTCCTTATCCTTGAAGCGCCACCATCTGATTCTTGATGGTCCGTTTCTGGCACAGTGCCCAGATCTTAGTGCCTTTATTTTAAGCTAACAGCTGACAGGTCGATGTTGCACTGCGATACTTTCATATGGAACAAATTTTCTGTTTAACTGATCTTTGAGATTCCGACGTCTTACTAGAACATAGTCAATATGACTTGCGATTTATCCACTGTAACACGTAATTAGGTGAGTTTCACGCTTTTTGAACTAAGTGCTCGTGATGATCAGCTATTGAGTTTCTGCATAATCGAGGACTCGCTGGCCGTCATCGTTCCTCTGGCCATATTCACGTCCGCAATGGGCGTCATGATCTTCTTTTATTTGCGGATCACCAGCGATGATGACGTAGTCGGCTGCTGGGACTACAGCCGCCTTTCTTGTCTTTCTGGAAGAGCAGCTGAAAGGAATGGACTGTGTCTTGAAAAGAGGACATAAGATGAACATCAACAAAAGTAAAACGAAGGTAATGGAATGTAGTCGAATTAAATCGGGCGATGCTGACGGAATTAGATTAGGAAATGAGACGCTTTAAGTAGTAAATGAGTTTTGCTATTTGGGGAGCAAAATAACTGATGATGGTCGAAGGAGAGAGGATGTAAAATGTAGACTGGCAATGGCAAGAAAAGCGTTTCTGAAGATGAGAAATTTGTTAACATGGAGTATAGATTTAAGTGTCAGGAAGTCGTTTCTGAAAATATTTGTATGGACTGTATCTCGAAATGTGGAGCTACAGAAGAATGCTGAAGATTAGATGGGTAGATTACGTAACTAATGAGGAAGTAATGAATAGAATTGGGGAGAAGAGAAATTTGTGGCACAACTTGACAAGAAGAAGGGATCGGTTGGTAGGACATGTTCTGAGGCATCAAAGGATCACCAATTTAGTACTGGAGGGCAGCGTGGAGGGTAATAATCGTTGAGGCAGATCAAGAGATGAATACACTAAACAGATTCAGAAGGATGTAGGTTGCAGTAGGTTCTGGGAGATGAAGAAGCTTGCACAAGATAGAGTAGCATGGAGAGCTGCATCAAACCAGTCTCTGGACTGAAGACCTCAACAACAACTATATGGGAAAATACTCTCCGTTGTACGACTAGTTCATGAGTGTATCGTGAATGTCAGGAATCCGGTAAAACATCAAATCTCCGATATCGATGCGACCGGAAAAAGACCCTGCAAGAAGGGGCCCAATGGCGACTGAAGAGAATCGTTCATCGTGACAGAAGTGCAACCCTTCCGCAAATTGCTGTAGATTTCAGTGCTGTGCCAACAAGTGCCAACGCGATAACCATTCAATGAAACATCATCGATGTGGTCTTTCGGAGCCGAAGGCCCACTCGTATACTCTTAATGATTGCACGACAAAAATCTTTACGCCTTCTCTGCATCCTTCAACACCGAAATTGTACTGCTCATAAGTGGAAACATATTACCTGGACGGACGAGTATAGTTTCAAATTGTGTCGAGCGGATGGACGTTTACAAGTACGGAGACAACCTCATGAATCGATGGATCTTGCATGTCAGCAGAGGACTGTTCAAGCTGTTGGAGACTCTGTAATGGTGTGGGGCGTGTGCAGTTGGAGTGATATGGGACTCTTGATACGTGTATATACGACTCTAACAGGTGAGACGTACGTAAGCATCCTGTCTGATCACCTGCATCCATTCATGTCCATTGTGCATTGCAGCGGGCTTGGGCAATTGCAGCAGGACAGTGCGGCACCCCACACGTGCAGAATTGATTCAGAGCGCCTCCAGGAACACTCTTCTGAGTTTATACGCTTCCGCTGGCTACCAATCTCCCCAGACATGAACATTATTGAGCATATATGGGATGTCTTTCAACGTGGACGGCCCTGCAGGATTCATGGTGTCAGTTCCCTCCATCACTACTTCAGACATTAGTCGAGTCCATGCTACGTCGTGTTGCGGCACTTCTGCGTGCTCGCGGGTGCGCTACAAGATATTGGGTAGAAGCATCAGTTTCTTTGGCTCTTCATTGTATATCTCTTCTCAAGTTGAACAAAGAAATCAATATGTTAGTTCCATTTTGTATGCGTCAGTTGTGTGACCTAACATGAACCAAACGCAGACTTTCTATTTTTCATTGCAAGCTATTCGTATTTCGTGCAGTAGTTTACTTAATGTTGAAGTGTCACAATATGTATGAACTCTAGATGATAAGCAGTTCATCATGAAGCTGACGAAAAAGGCTTTGACATACGAGTGAATCAAACGTTTTTTACCATATGGTTTCTTTAACATCGTTTTAGAAAGATTTCAGAGCATCTGGCATGCACACGCCGCCATCCCGGAGTGTAACAAGATGGCTACCGGCCATGTTGAAATGGACAGAGACTGTTTCGTCCACAATGGACGAAGTGGACAGCTCAGCAGGCGACAGCAAACTGAGGTGGCCATCCCTTTGTAACAGAGAGGTGGACTCACCCAGTGCTGGGAGCGAGAATGCGTTTCTGTGCAGGGGCCAAATTTCTCGCACGAGCTCGCCTAAGGTTGGCCATTGAAACACACTCAGTAATACCGTTTCGCAAGTTGTAATATTTTCTTATGAAAAGATGCTATGAGAATTGATTGTGTCAGATTCCTTTTTCTGTTGCACGCGTTCACATGCTGGTACAGATACAGCTCACACGAAAACAACAGCTAATTTATTCTGCCTATTGATACTGACTCGCACACACAAGTTTGAGAGTTCGTAACACCTGTGTTGTGGAGATGACTGACTAAGTTTCCATGACGGGAGCATGTGCTTGTGTCGAACATATCGCCTACGACGTATCCAATTCTTAAACCACTATCGTCTATGTGGAGCAGGTTGCAGTAGATAGTACTGGCGCCCCACCTGCCGTTGTGTCCTTCCCATTACTATCCCCATGGGGTATATGCCATCAATTTAAGTGTAAGTATGTGGCTGTAAGCATTCAACTGGGGATGGGAAAGTGCCTGTTGTGCGTTGTGTCCTTTGCGAGAAGATTCACTTATTTCATTGGATGCGTTTGCTCGGTGGTATCTAGAGAATGTACGTTCTGTGTTTTAAACAGTTCGGCGCCTCACGTGGAGTACAATTCGATATGAGATTCCAGACAACAGTTACAGTACAGAAACATTATTGGATCTGCTAAAACTTCTTGCTAGGCTGGCTTTTGTTTTTATGTAATGATTTCCTTTTTTGTATTATTATCTTCTGATACGCCATGTTGTGCATTTCCACGTTTACTCTAAGATAAATCTGTTCCAGTTTCATCATCTTCTGCTTGGCCTGCCCGTTGATCTTCCTTCTCCTCACAATGTAAGGCCTGATACGAGATCCAGATCTCCGACATACGCAATAATGCATCTAACACCCATGCATCTAACACCCAACAAAGTCTTGGAAATTAGGAATGATAGAAATAGTAGTAATAATAAAAAAACCTTTCAAATTATATTTTATAACTCATGAACCATTTTAGCTTTTGTTCGCAAAAGGTAGGAAAGGTTCTCACTCCCTTCGAGTCACAACAGATCTAGACAACAATTTTTCTTGGGTCCCACACAAATAACAAAAAGAATGTAAGGAAAGCGAAATACTCATATTACGAGGGCGTTCTGAAAAGAATTGATCCAGAATTTTTTATGTGAAACTCTTAAAGCTTTTCAAATAAAACAAAAGTTATTAACATTCTACATCTGTATTCTTCATGTCTAGATACCTGCAGCAGTCATCCACCGCTAGAGAGCTACGAATTGTAGCGTCTAACGTAGCAGTGTGTAACGCAGCTCTGACGGTGAGTGAGAAACAGTGTACTGTAATAGTTTCGTTTGCGAAGGGTTCGTCTACACATGGAGCACCTACTCCTTCAGTATGACAATGCCAGACCACACGAGCGCTGAGACATCTGCAACAACCCGTTGCCCTGGGTTCACTGTCATCGATCATCCTCCGTACAGTCCAGACTTGACCCCATCAGATTTTCATTTGTTTCAAAAACTTAAATAACACATCCGAGAGCATCGCCTTGATAGTGGTGAATCGGCACAAGCAGAGGTGATATTTTGGCTCCGTCACCAATCTGACATTCTACAGTGACGATATTAATAAACTAGTCTGTAGCTGGGAGAAATGTGTTCGTCACAAGGGTAACTATGTTGAGAAATAAATATGTAAACATGAAGAATAAAGATATAGAATGTTAATAACGTCTGTTTTATCTAAAAAGCTTTAAGAGTTTTCACATAAAAATTCGGTGGCATTACTTTTTAGCACACACTTGTAATTTGCTTGTACTTCTATCGTTGCTTCATAATCATTACTCAACAAATTCCACAGCAAAATGTTATTTTTTCGCCTTCTTTTCTCTGTCGTGTATTCATACATCTTTTAACAAACAAAAAAAAGGATTTCTTATTATACATTCATTTTTAGCTTATAGTTACAGTTTCATCTCAGCGTAACGTTAATTGGAACTTTCTGATCTCGCCCATACAGTGCAAGTTTATCGTCTCAAACCTTGATAATGGGCTTAATTCGTCAAGGAAGAGAGTCCACAATTTTCTGCAGTTATGACGTAGACAGCTGGAGCCTCTTGTAAGGTGACCCTATCTGTGGAAACCTCCGATGTCAACTTAAATTTCATTCAGTGATAAACAATTAAACTTTGTGTATGTAAATTAACCCAGAACTCTAACGCAGTTGTAAACAGCAGTTTGAATAGAAGTAAGCACCCGTCATAAAACGAAATTATTGAAACAGTGTTGCATTCACCGTTAAATCATGTGAAGCCGTATGTTTTAATGAATGGATTCCATCACACATGACGTACGGATGATGTCCTATGGCGTCAGTCTAGGATAAATACACATGAGTGACGCCAAGCACGGAGAGTTAGGGACTGATAGCAGTTGGGGACGGACATGATTAGGGGACAGACTGGTGCAGGATGTAGAGAGTGAACATCGGCAGATGAGGTCGAGTTATGTGAAGAAATTTGAAGATAATTAATAGGTCTGACATAGAATACTGACGGCTGAAGATGGTACTGAATACTGAATATAAAAATACTCGAACAAGTTCACTTTTGACAAAATGTAATTTAGTGAAAACACGTGGTGGTATAGGTAATAAAAAGAGTATAGTATCAGTTGGTGAGGAAATAATAAGTGATAATGCACAATGAATGACTGTAGATTCCCTTATTTCAATAAATGATTTTACTAAAAATTTACCTCAAGAAAGGACCTGCTGCGCACCATTGCAGCTCAACCTTATGTTAAGGTAACGAATAATGATTTTCAGTGAACGAATTGCAAAATAGTTCGTTACAGACGGAGAAGACACTTTTTCAAGATAAAGACTTCGGAATGTCAGCCTTGTTTGCATGTCGCAGAATCTCTAAATGAAGTTTTTTGCGGTCAGATTCCATTTGTAAATACAGCCAGATTCAGTAATATGAACAAACATTAACATTTAACAAACAGATAACAGAAGGCTTGGTACATTGGCTTATCACACCAGAATAAACAAATACAACGAAAGTACACACCATGGAGTTCGAAATTGCGATAATATTCACTGCTGCGTTTCGCCCACTGCTCCGAATAGTCCCAGACATTTTATATGAGATTAAGATCAGATGGTTTAGTGGGCCAGTCGAGTTGGGATGGGGTCTACAAGTGTTTGTCAAACCAGGAACGTACGGATGCAGTGCTGTGGAGATGACTGTTGTCATTTTGGAAATCGAGAGTATCCACAGCTTACTCATCATGAAGATGTTGCAGAAAGGGACACACTTCGTCACCGACAATGTTGAAATGAACATCCTGTTTCATGTTCATGGTGAGTGGGCTGAAGCCATGGTACAAAAAGCACCTCCCAAACATCATACGGTCATCTCCGACTTGAGCTACACCCTCCACAAACTACGAGTTAAACACCTCATTGTGCCATTAGTGCACCGTTATTTTGTATAATTCGAAAAGAGGCAAAATCAAGAATCGTCCGACACATTAAACGACTACAATGAATTAGTGTCCAGTTTCTGGGTTGTTTTTCCCAAAGAAGACGTGGAGCTTTATGTGTCGCTGTGAGCAATAGCCTTCAGCGAGTTACCCAACTCCAGATGTCCACTGCATCCAGTTTCATAAACTGTAATCGCTCTGACATAGATTGAGAAAATATTTCGTACCGTTTAAATTTCTATTCGATGATAACAAGCTTCTCTTTTTCAGAAATGCTCTCCTTATTAAATTTGAATTTACATTGAACTTTTCGGTTAACTAGGTTATTTTCATGTGGGTTTTTCAGAACTTTCATTTTATTTTAAGGAATAATAATCTAAGAATGTAAAAGAAGGCGTATTACACTCAGTGGATATTTATTGTTCACTGCATGTTACGTGAATGTACGATTTGGAAAACCAATAACTTCTGATTGATAATTATAGCTTTGCATCTCCATTGAAAAGAAACTCACTGTGTATGCTGTATAAAGAATGTCTTAATCGTGGTTCTTTTATTAAAGAACTAATGGTTTTGTGTTAGACGCACTTGGAAATTCCTGTTGTTGCTGAGAGACCTCCAGTGATCGAAGGACATATTCCATGACCATGTGTCATAGACACAACAACTCAAGGGCATAAAAATGAACAAAACCGTTACCGTATTGTTTATCAACGGAAGAGAACCATGAAAACCATAATGGCTACATCATAAGCTCCTGGAATAATTCACAATATTTAACACGTGCTTCAAGAAAATGTGCTAATCACCAGAGTAAAGTTTTGAGTTATTGGTATTATATGTTGGGTTAAATCTCTAAATCTAAACTCACAAATGATTTATTTGTAACTTTTTCTACGAAAGGTTAACCTATCTTTTAAGCTATGTAGTATGCCACATGGATAAGAAAATTGTTAATAAATACTAAAAAATTGTTTACTCGTGACATTTTTCCTGCTATTTTGAGTTAATACTGTCGCCATCAAAAAGTACCATGAAAGTTTTGAGAATAGATATGTGACTTTTACTGTCATACATCAGAGACTAGTGTATAAATGATGCTAAACATAAGAAAAATAACTATTAGAATACAAAGTAACAATGACCGTTTTCTGTAGTGACGGAATTAATGCACCAAGCTTTTCTACGCTTTGTGTTCATTTTCTTTTGCATTAGAAAATAGTAATCTAGAGGATTAAAACTTCGCCTTTAATTAACGTAAAATCCAATGTGTGTAAAACATTTTGGAGGAAACTATGTAAGTTTTTGTTATGTGTCACAACACTAATAAAACAATTTTGGATATTATTTTCTTCGTTATTCACTTGAAGACTTTCAAAATAGTAACGATTTATGGGTGGTATTGTAACGGTACCACCGACCACGTTAAACGGCAATCGATGCTAACGTTATTCCTCTGCGAGGAATTTATAAATAATTGTCACCGTGAGATAACCTAATGGGAACAGAACAATCAAGCTGGGATTCGTTTCCGAAACACTCCAGCAAAGTATAATCACCAGTAAACGGTGGGTCAGGAACAGACGTTCTCCCAGTACAAAAGCAAGTTGTAACATTACATATTAAAACTGGTCGCCATCCTAATTAGGCATTCTTGTGTCAAGAAAAATGATAAAGCAGAAGGTAGTGCTAGGGCTAACCTTGACACATACACTAAACTCTTCCCTTATATCTGTTCATACTACAACACAGTAACCTAACCTTTCAGATAAATGGGCTACTAAGAAACAAATGGCCAATGAGATAATAAACAATAATATATGCCTCTCAACAACACGTACCTTAAATGAAGTAGGTGTAACAGTTTATAAAACCAGTTACCGACACATAAGAAATTAGTAGCAATACTGAACACGGAAAAGCTTGAAATGATTCTGAATCTAAATCAGGGGGTCTGCTAATGATCATAATCTATAACTTAATTGCTTAGTACAGGGTCTCTGTGCTTGTGCATTAACCAACTTGTATTGGAATAGATGATACAGGAAATAGTTCTTTCTTAAACTCGGTTTAAAGCAACTAAATAGAATTTAAATCGTACTACACTGTCTTCGAAGGAGCCTTTGCATTGCTTCATTAACTAACTAGCCTAGTACATGAGGACCCTTAAACTTTCATGGTTTGAAGGACCATACTAATTAAACAAAATTGCCCCGGTATCTATGAGAAATGGTAATTATTCTTATCATTAATTATTACTTAAGTAAAGCACAACAAACTATAACACTAAATAACAAATGTACTTTGATATGCAGTCTTTTGACCTACTCAAAAATATAATTGACTGTGCAAATGACAACACAACATTAAATTTAAGATCAACCCCTGTCTCATAATAAATTAGGACACTCGGAAATAAATCGCTAGGATAGGATTTCTGTTCAGGTTTGTGATCTGGGATAATCGCGGGTGTAAGACAGAGTTTATAACAACACTACGATTACTATTAAAATCGACCAAATTTCACAAATACTTGCTCCATTTACAGAGTGCCAAATATAAACAATTTAGAGGAAGACTGGTGGCACTGGTGGCCCAATTTGCAGTGCCTATTAACCTGGCGGCGATGCAGTCATACCAATACTATTGGCCTCGCCCTGTTACATATCTTTTTGTCGTCGAAATATATTTTATAGGGCCTAAAACCATGCCATGATAATGGTATCACTAAATGCAGCATCTGAGGCCCATAAATCCTGCCCTTAAGCTCTTCTGGCCTCAAAACACCAGGAATATGAGCCACGATGATCTGCTACTGATAGCGAGGTGTTAACCACAGCACTGTTCAGCCCAGACTCCTTACCCGTCACAGAGGACGAGTTGTCATTTGCGCACCAACCACACCTTTTCCATTCCACCAGGCTACTTCCGTAGTTGCGGGATTCCCCACGTCTTTTACATTCAACACTATGCTCCGTAACTATGGACCAAGTCATTTACAGCACATTTTATAACAACAATTTCACTAGTTATTCAAATTCAGAAGCATAATTTAAACAACATCGTTCAAAAATTCACATAACTGAAATATTTAACATAGTCAAAGAATTTACATGACAGATAAAACATTCTATGTAAGCAACAGTACAAATTTAGATAGAAATATCGATACAGATACAAAATAGGTCGAAAATAAATGTTACAGTATGAAACTTTTTTTTTAATAGGATTTGGCCCATCGTATTTTCCTGATTACTCTAAGGTGGTAGGAATTTGCCCTCTACCCCTTTCTTGCTGTGAAACATTTGAAAAGTCTGCATTCACTTGGTGTTTAACCCTCACTGGCGCTGTTACCTTCTTTCTGCTTCTGTTTTAATAAATGTAGATTCTGCTCCTTGCCAAAAATAAATACATACATTTGTAGAACAATAAAACATGAGCAAAACAGTAGTAACCCACAGTGTTTAACTTTACGGCCAAAACAGTGCTAATCCACTAGTACGTTTACTATAAGATTTTCTATTATTATAAAGTAAAACGAACCAGTGACTGTAATAACCTTACAGGCGGTCATTTATACACACTACATTAAATTTATACACTTCTAACATTAATGAATTACCCAAAATTTCAATAAACCTTTAACCTTGTGTCAGTATAATACTAAGCTTCACTTAACGTATTTTCAGCATCTGATGAATTTCCTGATGCGTAATCAGGATATGCATCTGTCATCAAAAAATGAATCATTGTTGTCTTCAACAACCATGCCATACAGCCACCTCTTTACTCAATTACAAGTTTTCCACGTCACTGCCATGTTGACATTGTAGCATGGCATCTTTTCCATCCAAAGACAAGAACATTGTAAGGCAGAACAATGTTTACATTCAAAAAATACTTTCCAGCAGTTTAAACGGAACTACTTGTTGCCAACGTGTAGAGCAGCTGAAACCAAGACAGATAGCGTGAGCAGACTGTTCTCACTAACCTGAATGTTAACACTGTCTTCTGATGACCCCTTCATTGATGAAATCACTCGTGGCAGTACAAGAAATAGAAGGAATCAGTTTGTATTATTGATAGCGTCATTCATAGAAGGGCTGTATTAGCCAACAAAAGGAACTGAAGACCTTCATCGTCGTGTTTACGTCCAAGAAATAGGAAGATAGTCGTACACTGCAGTATTTCTTACACGGTATCCGTGTATTCGCCTGTGCCCCGCATAGTCTTGATCTGGCTGTTTCCAAAGGCACAGAAGTCACTACGATACGTGTATTACATTTCTCAGACTTTAGCAGAGCTACCCTCTCCGAAGATATCGCTATGTTCCTCAGATGCCTCTACCGTTTCGTCCTCTGCACATTCAGTCACGGACGTAAATGATGAGTTTTCGCTCGAATCCATATCGAATGATAATATATATTAAGAACGGCGCCGCCGCTCGGAATTAGCCGAGCGGTCTAGGGCGCTGCAGTCATGGACTGTGCTGCTGGTCCCGGCGGAGGTTCGAGTCCTCCCTCGGGCAGGGGTGTGTGTGTTTGTCCTTAGGATAATTTAGGTTAAGTAGTGTGTAAGCTTAGGGACTGATGACCTTAGCAGTTGGGTCCCACAGTATTTCACACCCATTCGCAAGAACGGCGCCAATGATCACAGGCTTTTTTTATGGGCGAGAGAGTGTAACAGAGATGCTGGAAAATCTTACTTACTTGGTATTCGAAGAACAATTACGCGTACGGGATTGCAGTATACGTATGCTCCGGAACTCGATTCGTGGAATATTCGAGCAGATTTTCGGGGAGTATTCAGTCATTTTTTTCGAGCACGAGCCAGTTATCTCAGCATTTCTGTTACACTCTCTCGTCATTAAAACAAACCAGTGACCATTCGCACCGCTCATCTCTGCATACGCTCGATGTCTCCTGTCAGTCCCATCTGATACGAGTCCCACATAAGTGAGACGTAGAAGTGTATTGCATGCGATTTGTTTCGTAGACCAACTATAGAATTCCAGTTTCCTACCAATAAATCCAACCCTGCCTTTCTCTTGATCCCCACCTGATCCTACGTACTCGTTTCACTTCATATCGCCTCAGTATTCGCATAACGCAGGGGACTATAGTTCGATCATTAATCGTGTGTTCAAAAGCTATATTGTTTTTACGCAGTTTAAATTTGTTTACACTAAAATCTGGTTGCAGGTCTTTGTACGAGATCGATATACACTGAAGAGCCAAGAAACTCGTACCCTGCCTAATATCGTGTAGTGCTCTCTTGAGCACGCAGAAGTGTCGCAACACGACGTGGCATGGACTCGACTAATGTCTGAAGTAGGGCCGGAGGGAACTGAAACCATGAATCCTGCAGGGTTGTCCATAAATCCTTAAGAATAGAAGTGGGTGGAGATCTCCTCTGAACAGCACGTTGCAAGGCATCTCAGAGATGTTCAGTAATGTTCAAGTCTGGGAAATTTGGTGGCTAGCGGAAGTGCTTAAACGCAGATTAGCGTTTGTGGAGCCACTCCACAGCAATTCTCGACGTATGGGGTGTCGCATTGTCCTGCTGGAATTGCCTAAGTCCATCGGAATGCTCAATGGACATGACTGGATGCAGGTGATCAGACAGGATGCTTACGTATATCTCGCCTGTCAGAGTCGTATCCACACGTATCAGTGGTCCCATACCACTCCAACTCCACACGCCCTACACCGTTTCAGAACCTCAACCAGCTTGAACAGTGCCCTGATGACATGCAGGGTCCATGAATTCATGAGGTTGTTTCCATACCCGTACAAGTCCATCCGGTTGATACAATTTGAAACAAAGCTCATCCGACCAGGTAACATGTTTACGGTCATCAACAGTCCGATGCCGGTGTTGATGGGCCCAGGCGAAGTGTAAAGCTTTGTGTCGTGCAGGCATCAAGGATACACAAGTGGTCCTCGGCTCCAGAAGCCCATATCGATGATGTTTCGTTGAATGGTTCGCACGCTGGAACTTGTTGTTGGCCCAGCATTGAAATCTGCAGCATTTTGAGGAAGGGTTGCACTTCTGTTAAGTTGAACGATTCTCTTCAGTCGTCGTAGGTCCCGTTCTTGCAAGGTCTTTCTCCGGCCGCAGCGACGTCGGAGATTTGATGTTTTACCAGATTTCTGATATTCACGGTGCACTCGTGAAATAGTCGCACGACCTCACTTCTTCGCTACCTCGGAGATGCTGTGTCCCACCGCTCGTGCGCCGACTGTAACAACACGTTCGAAATCACTTAAATCTTGACAATCTGCCATTGTAGCAGCAGTAACCGATCTAACAACTGCGCCAGACACTTGTTCTTTTATATAGACGCTACCGACCACAGCACCGTATTCTGCCAGTTTACATATCTCTGTACTTGAACACGCTTGCCTCTACCAGTTTCTTCGGCGCTTCAGGGTATTTCCATATCCACGTAGATATTACTACAGTTTTAAAAAAATGTCTCTGAGCAGTATGGGACTTAGTTGCTGAGGTCATCAGTCCCCTAGAACTTAGAACTACTTAAACCTAACTAACCTAAGGACATCACACACATCCATGCACGAGGCAGGATTCGAACCCGCGACCGAAGCGGTCGCGCGGTTCCAGACTGTAGTGCCTAGAACCGCATGGCCACTCACTCCGGCGCTACAGTTTACACCGGGTAAAACTGTACATGGATAAATGTATCATCCGTGAAAATTCTGATTTTAGAAATGATACTATACACTGAGAAATTAACGTGTAATGTGAACATTAACAGATATACTTTTCCCTAGGGCGCCCGAGATCTCCCATTAGGATATTGGATTTGAAGTGCTCGATTTGGGTATTATGATTGGTGTTCTCAGTTCGTCTGCCTGTATCTGTCGATTGGAATTTCCATCTGAAGTCTATAATGGAACGTTGTTACATGTTTCAGAAGGACACCTATAGTAAGAACTTACGAAACTGTGTGGGAAATTGAGAAAATGGCGGTAGCGCTGCTCTGCTGCAGCGCCACACTTAGTAAAATAGTGTTCACGCTACGAAGATGTGGGCTAAATGACGACGAAGATCAAGTATGGAACTCGTACACTACTTGAGATCGAGAGAACCTGACACCTCTAGTGTGGCAGAAAACGTCTAGGAAAAAGTCCATAAAACGATATTACAAGAAGTTCACAGGGCTTCTACTGTTCCTGTCCTGAACTAACTGAAAGAAACGAAGCTGCGGAAATTCGACATAGTTGCAACTGCTTTAACAGGGAGCGAGGTTAGTTATTGGGCACAGCGTGGAAGCAACTCCTGGCCACGGTGAGAAGTCAGACTGGCCGTAAACAGTGGCAGCTGTCGAGGGGTGGTGCCGCAGGGGCGGTACCCACGTCACCATCGCTCCTGTTTGGCGGTGGGTGTGGCGCTGTCTTGCGGCCGCTAGTTTACGCAGATGTTCGCCCCTGCGCCATTCCAGAAGCTGGTCAGACTACCACATTTCATCTTCTCCCACTCATTCATTTGTACACATACCAGCAACAGACCATTCAAAGGAAATGTCATTGATATTGAACAGCTATCCCATCTGTTTTGCTATGAATACTGAATGACATCAGTTGACTGAAGTGGGATGATTCTGTGACCATGACACCGCTGACAGCATTGGTCAGGCACAGATACGATGTGGGAGGAGAGTGTCGTGACCCCTTCTCACACGCTCCACCAACTAAAGAACATTTCATAATTAGTGTTTGTATTTTTGCATATATCAATTTTAAATTTTACGGCTAATTTTAGGAGATTAATGTAGCATTAAAACTAAGAGCTTCGAAGATTGCAAGGAATGCTATAAAATCACAAGCCGTATGTAAGACAGGACGATTTTCAGTTGGTTACCGGAGCGGTTGCCCACGTGGATAAGACTGCAGAAAACGTTCTAAGGAAGTAAAGGCACCCGTCCACAGTCTGACGTACCTGGCGCCAGCAACACGTACGACACGTTACATGACTCCATGACTCCACAAGAAGTTGAATAAGAAATACAGAAAAAGAAACACAAATACTCACAGCCCTGAATGTAGGTGGAAAGAAACGGCATTCGTCCCATTTACGCTCGCATAGGCATTGTCTGCGGACCCGTCTTCATAATAACAGTTGCCAGTAACAAAATGTTGACTTCACATTTCGATTTTACACTGAAGCGCCAAAGAAACTGGTATAGGCATGCGTATTCAGATACAGAGGCATGTAAACGGGCAGAATACGGCACTGCGATCGGCAATGCCTTTATAAGATAACAAGTGTCTGTCGCAGTTATTAGATCGATTACTGCTGCTACAATGGCAGGTTATCAAGATTCCAGTGAATTTGAACGTGGTGTTACAGTCGGAGCACGAGCAGTGGGATTCTCAGAGGTAGTGAAGAACTGAGGATTTTCCCATACGTCTATATAAGACAACAAGTGTCTGGCGCAGTTGTTGGATCGTTTACTGCTGCTACAATGGCAGATTATCAAGATTTAAGTGAGTTCGAAGTTGTTGTTACAGTCGGCGCACGAGCGATTAGACACAGCATCTCCGAGGTAGCGATGAAGTGGGGCCGTGTGACTATTTCACGAATGTATCGTGAATATCAGGAATCCGGTAAAACATCAGATCTCCGACATCGATGCAGCCGGAAAAAGATCCTGCAAGAACGGGCCCAAGGACGACTAAAGAGAATCGTTCGACGTGACAGAAGTGCATCCTTCCGCAACTTGCTTCAGATTTCAGTGCTCGGCCATTAACAAGTGTCAGCTTTCGAACCACTCAACAAAACGTCATCGATACGGGCTTTCGGAGTCGAACGCCCATTCGTGTACCCTTGATGACTGCACGACACAAAATTTTAGGCCTCGTCTGGGCCCTTCAACACTGGTATTGGACTGTTGATGACTGGAAACACGTTGCCTGGACGGACGAGGCTCGTTTCAAATGGTATCGAGCGGATGGAGGTGTACGGGTATGAAGACAACCTCATGAATCCATAGGCGCTGCATGTCAGCATAGGACTGTTCAAGCTGGTGGAGACTCTGTAATGGTGTGGGGTGTGTGTAGTTGGAGTGATATGGGACTCCTGATACGTGTACATACGACTCTGACAGATGAGACATACGTAAGCATCCTGACATCACCTGCATCCATTCATGTCCATTGTGTATTCTAACGACTTGGGAAATTCCAGTAGGACTGTGCGACACCCCACACGTGCAGTACTGCTACCGAATGGCTCCAGGAACATTCTTCTGAGTTTAAACACTTCCGCTGACCACTAAATAGCCGCGCGGGGTAGTTGCGCGGTCTGAGGGGCCTAAGCACGTTTTGCGCGGCTCCCCCCGTCGGAGTTTAAGAGTCCTCCCTCGGGCATGGGTGTGTGTTTTCTCCTTATCGTAAGATATTTTAAATTAGATTAAGTAGTGTGTAAGTCTAGGGACTGATGACCTCAGCAGTTGGGTCCAAAGGAACTTACCACAAATTTCCAAAGAAACCACTAAACTCCCCAAACATGAACATTATTGAGAATATCTGGGATACCTTGCGACGTGCATTTTAGAAGAAATCTCCTCACCTTCGTACTCTTACGGATTTGTGGACAGCCTTGCAGGATTCGTAGTGTCAATTCCCTCCGGCACTACTTCAGAGATTAGTCGGGTCCATGACACGTCCTGTTACGACACTTCTGCGTGCTCGCGGGGGCCGTACACGATATTAGGCAGATGTGCCAGTTTCTTTGGCTCTTCAGTGTATATTGTTTAATTTAGAACGTTGTGAAAGTTGTGTGACGTTTTTGCTATTATAATTGTTAAATCAACTGCTTAACATTTTTAATTCTCAAATTTTTGGGGTAACGGTTTTCAAATTATGTTGATCGCTGAATTGCAATTTGTTGACCGTCATGCTAAAGCGACGTACGAAGCACTGAAGCAGAGTGTTACCATTGTATTAAATACTAGCTGCTACCCGCAGCTGTGCACGCACATCCCAAGTGTTGTTATGACGAGTGATGGTGACTAAGTAAGCTACTGTACATGCAATAACATCAGCTGCCCTCACGTGTCTGCCGGTTTGGGTGAGCATAGCTCGTGATGTGCCCCCCACTCTCCCCCTTCTAAGCTGTCCCAACGCGCGCTGCGTCGTACAATGATATAATTCTGCAGTTACATTCAGTGGTATATGTGAACACTGTCTCCAACATGTGTCGCTGATACTGATAGTAGTAAAGAAGTAATAAACTGCAACGTCAGTTAGTTTTACTGCATGAACAGAGAAAATGTATTAAGATAGAAACGTTTTCTTCATCATTTTGTGGGGGCTGAAAGCGAGAAAAATTTTAGTGAAATTTTGAAATTATGTGTAAAGTTTGTTGTAAGTCACGAAGTCGTCTCGTTCTCAAATACTGGATGTGCGCATAGTAGCTATACTTTATGTAACGTGTATATGAAGACTGTATCAGCATTGTATTCATTACTCTGAACATATCGCCAAAGAAAAGTATAACACAAATAAATTTCAAAAGCTCAAGAGTAAACATCTCCTTCAAGAAGTAAATATTTCTCCTTATTCGCGTAATATTCTTCAAATCAAAAAATTTCTTGTACTACACACTTTCTAAAGTAGCCTGTGTTCTTCCTCAAGGTTCAATCTATCTCCTTAATAAATGTCATTAAAATCGGTTCTGCGGGTTAGAAATAAAAAATTTAAACGTCATGCAGGATGCGAAAATGTAGTAACAGATAAATTTCTTCTTTTCATCATTATATGGGGAGTCAGCGAGAAAACGTTTCGTAAAGGTTTCAAATTACGTGTAAAGTTTGTTGCAAGTAAATAAGTGCTCTAGTTGTCAAATATTGGATGAATAAAATCTGGGTACACGCAAGTCATGGCCTACCCTTCTTTTCCACTCCGATCCTTACCTCTTTGATAGTTAGTTGGTTCATACCTCCATAGTGTTTCTTTCCAGATAGTGACACCAGTACTAAGTTTGGTTGAAATCGGTCCAGTGGTTTCGGACGACATGCGGAGCACACATACATTTTTTATAATATGTATGAATATTTTTTTTCATGAACAGATTTTGATTAAATGTAGCCCATAATGTACCAGTAGCTACACAGAAGATACCAATGAGAACCCCACAAAAAAAATCCCTCTAGTAGGTTTGGAGGCTGGTGTCGGACAGGCTGACAAAAAAGGTTTAGTAAAAATTTAAATCACAGTATCTTTTTTTCCATGATCTAAAGTGTATACTGTGTCGCAGACTATGTTCAAATTACCTGTAGAAACGCCATGAAAAATTCATCTAGTGGTTTTGGAAGTTAGCATGTTGAAAACATACAGACACCATGATTTTACAGATTTATTGTTATTACAGATTGCATGTATTTGTTGTTATTATTACAATACTAGGCCACTGTATCACTTTAAAAGCGGAAATGAAAATAGGTATATTGTGAGAAGGTGGGGGGGGGGGGGGGGAGGCGGGGGTAGGAGAGGAGGGACAGGAAAAGTAACTTTCAGGACGCGTTCCATACAGTAGGTAAGTAAATGTGAGACCGCAGTTACTATTCTCTACACTTATCAGAAATTTCTCTCTCTCTCTCTCTCTCTCTCTCTCGTAAAGAGTGTTCGTGGACGTAGTAGTGCTACACGCATAGATCGCGTCTTTAGAAAAAGAAGTGTGATTTAGAATGTCCTGCAGATGCTCAGTACATGATGTAAAGGCTGACAGCAGACAACTAATATAGTCAAACTAAATCTAATGCTCGTAAATAAGCAAAATATTCCTCATCCTGAAGATTGGTTTATGTACTACAGAGCCTATGTAGACGGTATGCCCTTGTCTTCGTCAGACTTCTGAGTTTAATATGGACTCCGAATCCTGTTGCAACTCGGCAATATTTCGCGTTAAAAAAATCTTTTCCAGGAATGAAGGAAACAATAAGCGACGGAAAAGATCCAAAGACTGCATAAGGTTTGAGCCCTGGTCTTTTGAAGTGTAATGTGACGTTTACTCAGCGAGACGCCGAACTACCATTTCACTCGTTTTATATAAGCAAACACACCATAGATCCCTTACTTACACAATCACTGTTCATTCATTTCAAATCCTCATAATAACTGAAAAAAAGTTTTCTGTATGTTTGGTCTAATTTAAAGCCTGGAAACGAATACACAATGGTTTACACGTCTGATTGAAACCAGTGGTCATGTTATGAAGAACACGAGATGTGTGAGAAAAGTAATGAGAGTGACAACACTGCGAGCGATATTGCAACGCTGTGTTGTTTACTTGTGTAGAGCGATGTGTTCATCCCTTCCAGGTTCTCAGTCCGAGTATCAGCTCAATACCAACCATCACCAGATTTTTGACAGCGTCATCAGTGGAGTTGTACTTTTTTGTGTTTTACGAAAATGGAACAGGGGAATGTAGAGCAACGTTATGCCAACAAGTTTTGTGTTAAACTTAGTGAATTCGGAAGCGTGACCTTTCAAATGTTGAAATAAGCCTATGGCGAATATTCCTTATGAAGAGCACAAGTTTTTCACTTGCACAAATCATTTTTGGAAGGCCGAGAACACATTGAAGATGAACCTTGTTCAGGGAGAGCTTCAACTTCAAAAAACGACGAAAACGTCGAATGTATGAGTGCTCTTGTAAGATCAGATCGACGTTTAACAATAAGGATGATGGGTGACCTGGTAAACACTCACCATACATCAAATGTTGTGCGAATATTTGCGCATGCGAAAGGTTTTTGGCCAAAATGGTGCCAAAAACCCTCACAAATGAGCAGAAGGACAAGTGAAGAAACGTGTGCGTTGATCTTCATGAGAGAATCGCCAATAACCACGAATGGTCCAGTTGTGTGACCACAGGTGTTGGACCCTGGATTCCTGAATACGATCCGGAGATAAGGTGGCGAAGGAGTGTAACACTCGACTGAAAAAAGCTCGAATGAGCAAATCAAAGACCAAAACAAAGCTGATTTGCTTTTTAGCAGTAGACTTATCGTGTATCAATAATTTGTTGCTCTAGGACAAACCGTCAATCAAGTTTTTTACAAAGATGTCTTTGAAAGGCTCAGGAAGCGGGTGAATCGAGTGACACCAGACACTGCAGACAAGTGGATGCCGCATCATGTCAACGCTTCATGTCACCCGGCCACTTTTATCACAGAATATTTGCCTTCAAAAAGTATTCCTGTTGTTCCACAGTCCCCTACTCACCTGATGTAAGCCCTTCTGACTTTTTTCTTTTCCCGGAATCGAAAATGTCTTTAAAAGACGTCGTTTTGGCACTCTGGAGAACATTCAAAGGAATGTGACGGACATGTTAAAGGCCTTACAAATTGAAGACTTTCAGCGCTGCTACCAACACTGGCAACAACGATTCTGGCGGTTTGTAGCTGCCGAAGGGACCTAATTTGAAGAAGAAAATTTTGTTGTTTGAAAAAAAAAAAAAAAAAGACTTTGGTAGATAAAAAATCAGCGTCGTCATCTTCTTACACACCTCGTACAGCCTTTCTTCTATCCATCCTTGTCCAATCAGGCTTTTTGGGATGTACTTTTTCTTAGTTTCATATACACTTTTTCTATAGCTACACATGCATACAGTGGCAATTGACAGTGCTGGCAATTGTAAATAGCGGCTATGGTACAACCCAAATGCAAATCCGCCGTAATGTAGCCACACCGCGCAAATTGCACATTTCCAGCGCACTGCTCTCTCGGCTTCATCTAACGTCAGCCATTAAATGTAATGTTTTCAAAATACGCAATATTGCTTGCGTGATATTGCTACATACATCATCATAAATGAAACAGATGCAGTTACGCCGCGTCAGAAATACGAAGCTCTGCCAAAGATACGCTTCTTTCAGAGAATGTATCTAATGCAACGTCTGTACCTCACGTTGCTGAAAATAGTGTAACTTATTACGCCAATATTAAGTTAATCTGTTTGGCAATATTAAGTCAATACGTCGTCAAATAATTTTCATATGCTTTAAAATACCACTTCATAACGAGACAATTCGAGGGCGGTAATTAGTCACAAACAATAAATGAGTCAAGAGCTCTACAGTAATTCGATCAGTCCCGATTTTGTATCGCAGTAATAATTCGTTGATTCAATAATAATTTTATTGAGGAACCAGTTCTTCTCTTGGCCTGTTCAGAAGAAAGAAAGTAAAAATAAAGTTTTGCAGCTTTAGTTTTTAACAACGGTGAGATAGATACTGTTTCAATACCTGCGGCAATTCTAAAAAATCTGAATTCACCGTCTAACCCCAAATACTGATACGGAAATCAATAGGAATGGCGATTTGTACACTTATAATAAATGTATGCTTTCATTACTTTGCGGTCCGTAAGAGAACATTACGTTCTTAGACTATGTGCTATTCTCACTTAAGCTCGATCTGCTGTTTTCTAACTAAAGTAGTTATCTAGTAGACAGGTATCGTTTTACTTGTTTATTGTGTAGGGTAGAGGCTAATGCAAATCATTTCTGACGAAAAATGACTTCAGTAAAGTCTGCCAATATAGTTGTCTGCGGTTAAGTACATCAACTTCTACATGTCAGTACAACTGGTTTAGTAAACTATACCTGAACAAAATATATGTTTCAAAGACGACTAATAGATATACAATGATGGAATAACAGAAATTCAATGTGCAGATATTTTTTATTCTATTGTGAATTACTTTCTCTGTGCTTTGTATTGACATTTGTTTGAAAACTGGGATAGGAGAACGAAATGAGTGAAAAGTTATGGCCGTAGTCCTACGGCAAGCGAAGATCTTCAACAGTTCCTTCGCACGTCTGCAACGACCAGTAACGCTAAGCGATTTTGTTTACATTCCTGTAATAGCGTCTGAGTGTTGTAACTTTGCGGTTCAATCATCTTTCATCGGGGAGTCTTGTAAGTTAGCACATGACATCTTTTTTCTATGCACATTGTACATGCTCACTCTTGTAAATCTGCATTTCACTTTTGTACGATCACCCTGTTCTCTATACTGCCCATTGAACACCGTACGACAGTATTATCCGCTAAGGAGCGGCCAGTTAATGTGACAGACTAGACGTCTGCCAGTACTGCGTTCGAGTCTCGTCATCATTATTATATTTTCCTATCTTGCGTCAAACACTTGTTCAGTTTTAATGAACCTTCTTTCTTCGGGAAAGAGTAACAATAATAATGATGATCATAGTGGTACGTTTGAGACAAGATATAATAAGTATCGTGATGAAATCAACATTTATTTATCGATACCTGTAAGTGCACGTCGCAATAGGTTCATCGGTCAGAGGTATGCGCTACCTAATATTATCCAAATCGCCACGTATATAAACGAGATTCTTCCGGCGCCCATACCTAGAAAAAAAATGGTTCAAATGGCTCTGAGCACTATGGGACTTAACATCTGAGGTCATCAGTCCCCTAGAAATTAGAACTACTTAAACCTAACTAACTTAAGGACATCACACACATCCATGCACAAGGCAGGATTCGAACCTGCGACAGTAGCGGTCGCGCGGTTCCAGACTGAAGCGCCTAGAACCGCTCGGCCACTCCAGCCGGCCCCATACCTCAGGTTCTCTTGATGATAGAAAGACGGGGTCAAGTGTTTCGGATGGTCCTTGGGCTATGGATCACTTTTATACCATACACAAGTGTCTGTAATCTCCCCACGGAAAATTACCCTCTACCACGCAATAATTAATAATGGTCAATCAAATCATCCACATTTATTTACGTTTGAAAAGTAACTGAGCAGATTTTCTAGTAATATATGCGCCGACAGCTCGTCGACGCCAAGGTATTTTTCTAGTACGTTTATTCTTTGGAACAACAGAGGTACAGAGATGTATGCTCCATGGTTATTATAGAGAGAGAGAGAGAGAAAGGAACAGCTTCGGAAAGTATCGGTTGGAAGATTTTCGGATTGCTAAAGGAGATTTTTTTACTCTTCTTCGCGCTAAAGCGAGACAGGAAAGTTTGTGCCGCTAGCGTGGTAGATAAAGAGAAAGAAGGACTTGTAAAAGTAAATTGCGTGAGACTTAAAATCCACGGAAACGGAACATGTACGGAAATGGATTCAATATACAATTTTCCTCAGAAATAAGGTTTGTGACCATTTTATTCTAGAGTGAATGACGAATGCGTTCTCTGTCTGAATCATTGATGATTGTCTGGGCCCTGTAATTAATTGGGAAGTTTCAGCTGCGACGAAGAGAGCCTGCAATCTCTGAGTTTTTTTGAAATCGTCCAAAAAGGCTTCGTCCACATCTGAAATTTTAGATCTGTCGTAAACTGAACGAAGTGTTCAAACGATCGATTTTCCCAACTGAATACAGCGCTTAATAATAATAACCTATGTAAAGATCTTTTCTAGAAAGCCAGCCGCTGAATATTAAGACGAAGGGCTCCACCAGAGATTCTACTAGGCTGATTTCATGTAACTTATATTTGACCTGTACACAGATAAAGGACAGAGAGAGAGAGAAAGAGAGAGCGAATGGAATTCTAGAAGTTACTCAGAATCCTCCCATTAGTATAATTTTTCTGTCTGTCTTTGCACGGATAAGCCTGATAAGAAAACCTAAGCCCTTGACTTTATTGTACAGAATTGTGTATGAGGGTGAGAGAGCGATAAAGGCGACAGATACACTTCTGTACAGGCAAAACATTACACCAAGTTAGCGGCTAGCTGCATTAACACACACACATAGACTTTCATCAAAACCAAAGCAGTAAGAGAATTCATTGGAATGGCCAATCCGTGACAGGACACGTTTTTGGACGTTGTTAAAATAATTTTGTTCTTTGTTTCATGTGAACTACGACGAGACAACTTAACGTGGAAAAGAGAAGAAAAAAGGGCCAGATCTATACTTTTTTATTAAACTAGCTAGTATTGAGGAAATAGACGTAGATTTGAACATTTACTAATTGTGTTCATAACAGAAGTAGTTTGATTGATCTGCCCTAGTTGCATTTACCTGTATAAGTACTATAACAAAGTAGCCACAGAAGTATTCTTGTGAAGGGAGATATATATACATCTTGACTGTAGAACATTTATATGGTTTTAACTAGGGCAATGTTTAAGATGAGTCAAGCAGAGCAGAGCAACACGCAACAGCCTTCAGCTGTGAGCACTGATGATAATGATGTAGTAAGAAGTGTTGTAGAACCGATCGCTATAGATAGCGCAATAGAACGCCCGGTAGACACGGCTGGAGATGCAACAGCCAGTACGCAACATGGATTAGACCCATTGGTCATTATCATGAGGCAGATGCAGATGTTAACGGAGACCGTGAATAATATGAATACGAAATTAGCCTCGGTTACTGAAAGGCAGGAAAATATGAAAACCGACATTAACGCGAAATTAGCCTCAGTTACTGAAGGGCAAAACCATTTGAATACAAAATTAGCCTCAGTTACTGAAGGGCAAGAAAATATGAAAACCGACATTAACGCGAAATTAGCCTTAGTTACTGAAGGGCAAAACCATTTGAATACAAAATTAGCCTCAGTTACTGAAGGGCAAGAAAATTTGAAAACCGACATTAACGCGAAGTTCGCCGCATTGAATGAAGGGCAAAATGATTTGAATGCGAAGTTAGCCTCAGTTACTGAGGGGCAAAATGATTTGAATACGAAGTTAGCCTCAGTTACGGAAGGGCAGGAAAAGCTGAGATTAAGCAGCAGTTACATGACAGTTTTTCCGAATTAGAACAACGGATAGAGGCGAAGACAAAGGAACTTAAAGATCAGGCCGAAGAGACGGAACGAAAATTAACTGCACAAATCGAATTGGTTAAAGCTCAATGTGAGGAATCTACTCAACGCGTACGTGTAGAAATGAAGGAGTACGTGACTATTAAGATAGATACCGTACGCGAACAGGTGGAAATGGTTCCGCAATTAGTACAAAAGCAAGATGCCATGTCATGTGCAATTGCGCAACTTCCTGAATTGGCACGTACGCAGACGAACCTAAAGGAAAGTGTGGAACATCTGACAGAACGTCAAGACGTTATAGACCACCAGATTAATGTATTAACGGGTAAATTATCCGAAATCACATTAGAAAACAAAAGGCTAATGTGTGAAAACGTTGAGCAAAATGTTAAAGAAGCATTCCAGAGTCTGTGCGGCAAACAGGAAGAGAATTTGTTTGCGAAAGGACTAGAGGAAGTGCGACAGCAGTTAGGTGCTGATCCCGAGCATTGGAAACAAACGATAGCAGAGTCGATACGCGTTTCACAACAAGGCTCAGAACAAATGAATACAGGCCAGCAGCAGAAGTTGCCAGCGACTATAGAGCCAGTTACTGCACATTCGCACACAATACCGACTTGTGTGAGTAACTCAAATATTAAATTGCCACGAGCTAGTTGTTCGCGTGAAGTTTTATCTGACGGAGATTACGAAAACCTTTGCCATGCCGAAGAAAAAATGATAAAGCATCGGCAATTTCAGATTTTTAACACTGACAAAAGGGGGGTCCATCCGATTGTTTTTATTCGAAGTTTTATAGGAGTTCTACCCAGAAATTGGTCGGAGTGGCAGAAGATCAGTTTCGTTACTGGGTATATACAAGGTTCGGGGGCGATCTGGGCCTCGGACATGACTTCTGTTTGCTCGACCTATGACGATTTTGAGAAAGCGTTTTTGGAAAAGTTCTGGTCAGAAGGAGTACAGGAACGCCTAAGGCAGGAGGTGCTCTACCCAGAGCCTTTCTCTTTTTCGAACGGAAGCCTTAGGAAGTATTTTGAAAAATATATAAATAAAACTAGATATTGGGACAGACCTATGCCTTTGCCAGACATAATAAACATACTTAAGGCAAGATTACCAACTAGCATCCGGAATCAATTAATTTACGGCAACGATAAAGACCTGGAGTCGTTGCTCACGACGTTAGATCATATAGACATTATAGAAGAGAACAACCAGAAAGCCCGTAACAACAGATTCCAATATAGGGAGATAGAACCTCCGCCAAATGGTAGGCAAGGGAACGCACAGAGATCGATAAATAGTGGAGAAACCCCTCAAAATCTCAATAATAATACCGGCAATAGTCTTGATAGGGGCTATCCAACGAACAACAGGAATGGGAAACGATACAATCCCGTATGGGGGAACGAAAGGAATTTCAGACCACAAGCTTGGAACAATAACAGTAATAGAAAGTGGAACCAACCGGGGGGAATAAACTCAAATAACCAACATCAGTGGGGACGGACATCCGCGAATCAACCGGTAATTACCGAAGTGACGGATGAGGTCAACCACCAGGGGAATCAAAATCCAACAAACTTGTAAGGACCCATTCGTGCCCCGGAGGAGCGGTCAACAATAGGTTGAGGGGCAACAGGATATGTGTACCCATGCTAACGTATAATGATGGACGATTACTGGCAGATGAATTGACCGAGGACTTAGAACCCCAAGATGAGAATAAGGAAGGAACAGGTGGCAGTAGCCGAAATGCAATTCATTTTGGAAACTGTACCTATAGTGACGGTTTTAGACACAGCTGCAACCACAAATGTTCTTTCGGAGGCTCTATTCAACAAGATCAGAAATATAAGACGAGTACCAATTTTTCCAGTTCAAAATTGCAAAATAATAGGCGCCGTTGGGGCTCGATCGGCGAATGTAAAAGTGCAGTCACTACTTAGTGTAGAAGTAGGAAAGGTAGCAATATTAAGCATATTCCTTGTTGTGAAAAATTTGGTGGTAGACTGCATTATCGGAGTCGACAGCCTACGTCAATACGGATGCAGAATAGATTTTAAAACAGGAAAAATTTGGTTAAATGTAAATAAACAAGAAATTCAGTTGGACTTGTTGAAAACAGAAAGCCTTACCAGAAAATATAATAGTGGGATCAGTGTGCAAGTAATCAGGACTGCACAAAATTCTAAACAGCACGTGAATAATGAGTTCAAAGTAAAAGGAGATTTCGGTCAATTAGTGGATGAGAAGTTAAATGAATCCGACTGCATCACTGAAGATCAGAAGAAGCAGCTCAAAGAATTATTATCAGCGTATGAAAACGTGTTTGATGAAAGGCCAGGAGTGATTAAAGGATACATATGCCATCTCTACGTTAAGCCTCACGAAACGTATTGTAGAACTTTCTATCCTGTTCCCTGGAGGTTAAAGGCTCAAGTTCAAAAGGAAATAGATCGCATGTTGAAATGGGGTTTGATCGAACCCTCTACAAGCCCATACTGCTCCCCATTGTTGGTTGTGCCAAAAGCAAATGGAACTGTGAGACTGGTACTCGACGCCAGGGAAATAAATAAAATTATAATTCCAGTGAGGACACATCCGGAAAACATAGACGAACTGATACAACGGTTCCAGGATGTCCAATATTTGACGAGCATCGATTTGCGGAGTTCTTATTGGCAAGTCAAGCTGGATGAGGTATCAAGGAAATATACAGCTTTCATTTATGCAGGAAGAAGTTACCAATTTACTGTAGTTCCTTTCGGACTCAACATTAGTGCTGGAATTTTTATAGCAGCGCTAGATTACGCATTAGGCCCAGAACTAAGAAGCAGGATAACAGTATTTGTTGATGATATGCTTATTGCATCGAAGACCTGGGAAGAGCATATTACTTTACTGAGTCGGGTGTTGGACGTTTTCAAAACCATGGGAATAACTGCTAACCTACAGAAATCACATTTTGCACTAAATAGAATCAAGTTCCTGGGGCATATAATTGACGCAAAGGGAATTTTACCGACCAAGGAGAAGCTAATGGCGATTAGTAAGTTTCCAACACCAAGAAATAGGAGGCAATTAAAAGGGTTTATGGGTCTTGCATCGTTTTTAGAAGATTTATAACGAATCAGGCCATGAATGCAGCAGCACTGAATAGTTTGCTGAAGAAGGATGTGCCCTGGCTCTGGACATTAAAGTGTCAAGAAGCATTTGAAGAGATGAAGAAGCAATTAGTAAATGCACCGCTTTTGTACCATCCGGACATGCAAGAGGAATTCTACTTGTCAACAGATTCGTCAAATGTGGGTCTTGGAGCGTGCCTTTTCCAAGTACGCAAGATAAATGGACAGCTTACCTTTTGTCCTATTCAGTTTGCTAGTCGTGTTTTGTCCAACTGTGAACGAACGTACACGACGACAGAATTAGAGGCTCTTGCGGTCGTCTGGGGATTTAAAAAATTTCATTATTATTTATATGGGTCGAAGACTATCGTATATTACGATCACCAATCATTAACGTTTTTACAAACGTGTAAACTGTTACACCCCAGACTGGCTAGATGGACTCTCGCTCTGCAACAATACCAGTTTAAGATCGTACATGTCTCAGGGCAGCAAAACATTATTGCGGACGCTCTATCAAGGTCACCGCAGGGTTTAACCAAAGAGATTGAAGTAAATAATTCCTCAGAATTCCCTATATTGCTGCTGCAGGAAAATCCATATAAGACGTACTACATCAATTTGTGTGTGCATATCGCCCAGTTACAGAAAAAGGATGATCAATGGGGAAGTGTCATTCAAAGGTTACAACAGCAACCTTCGGATCAGATCGCAAATTATTACAAGCTGGTAAATGGCGTATTATTTTTCCGCTGTGGAAGGCCAAACAAAGTCCGTTGGTGTGTTTGTATACCTGAGGCACAAATAGAGAAACTTGTCTGGTTCACTCATTTAACCTGGGGACATTTCGGTGAGACAAAATGTGCCGACAAGATAAGTGGGTACTGTTATTTCCCCAACATAAAGCGCAAAGTGCATGAGGTCTTAAAGAGGTGCATAATCTGCCAAAAAAACAAAGCCGGATTCAAAAGGGACTAAGCACCCATTATGCTCTATATTAGTACAAGAACCAAAAGGATTAATTTCGTGCGATCTGTGTGGACCGTTACCTACTTCAAGAGGTTGTGTTAAATATGTGTTAGCATTTCTAGATGTTTGCACGAAATACGTAAAGCTATACCCGATAAAGGCGGCTACAGCCAAAGTAATTGTATTAAGATTGATAAGAGATTATCTTCCACATGTTGGTACACCAAAGGCGATCATAACTGACAATGCTAAAATATTCACGGGACTCCGGTGGAAGCAGACTTTGTCTCAAGTCGGTGTGAAACACGTACTAACATCATTTTACCACCCACAAGGTAATTTGGTGGAGAGGATTTTTAGAGAATTCAATCGGTTTATGAGGACGTATTGCCATAATAAGCAAACTGCGTGGGCAAATTATGTAGAAGAGTTTGAGCAAATATACAATAACATGCCCCACTCCTCAACTGGATATACACCTCGTGAATTGATGTTCGAAGCAAAAGAGGAAAACTTCTGGACTGACCATATCCCCAAAACTCAGGAAACCGAGATGCCTTGGGAAGAAAAAATAAGACAGGCTATCATAAATATGACGAAAAAGGCTGATCAAAGAAAACAACGATATGACAAATTAATCAAGAGGGTACAGACATACCATGTCGGCGAGAAGGTACTACTTAAACGACATACCAAATCATCTGTAATAAAGAAAAGTATAAAGAAATGGGAGTTACTATATACTGGACCATACATTATCCTACAAATTCCGAATCCTGGAGCTTATCTGTTAGCATACCCGGGATCGAACAAAATAAAAGGGTTATTTCCTCATAACGACTTAAAAAAGATGTAATGAAGATTAGAAGATAGGGAGGAATGGTGTTCCGAGTGACAGAGATGAACGCTCGTAAAAAATATAACAATAAACTGTGTGTGTGTAGTGTTAAAAGCCTTTAAATTGAAATAGTTAGTCAGTGACATAGAGTATAGAAATAGTGACTAATTAGTACTATTGAGTGTTGTAAAAAAGATAGTGCAGATAGGCTTCACCTGTGGTTTGGGTGAACATAGAACTTTAGCATTGCTAATGTTATCAAGATGTATAAAGGATCTGACTGGCCTTCAAGAAGAATGAAATGTTTCCCCGCAAATGACGCTGAATAATCTAAAGAGGTTCGAGTGAAGATTCATATATAATCTCATGTGAACGCTTAAATGTGTAAATATGTGAAGGGATGTGTTGTGGTAGTGAATCGTGAGTGACGGTTAACGCCGCAAAGATTATTTCCCGCGCAAAACAGTTGACGTCGGCGCGAGAATTAAAATCGATATAGACGATACAGATATCCTTTGTAAGAGACTCGCACCAAACGCGAGGATAAACTGATTCATGTTGAACTTTAAAAGGAATAGGTGGTATAATTCGAAGTTAAGAGTTTTAATTTATTAATGAATGATTAAAGAAAGTAGTATTCATAGATTCAGTAGTAATTTAATGGTTCGTGTTCGTTTGAGAATTTTGTGTGAAAAATCCATTTCCATATATGAGCATGGATGAACGCCGTATGAATCAGAGAGTAAATGAAAGAAGTGAATCCGCATTCCTCAATGCTAATAACTTCTACATTTCAGCAC
Organism: Schistocerca cancellata; assembly: GCF_023864275.1. Taxonomy (NCBI): domain Eukaryota; kingdom Metazoa; phylum Arthropoda; class Insecta; order Orthoptera; family Acrididae; genus Schistocerca; species Schistocerca cancellata. Next base: position 722,868,645 of record NC_064626.1, on the reverse strand, counting down.
TCAAGCGTAGAAATATATGTATTTAGAATAAAAAGTTTTTTTTTTAGTATAGCTAAATTATATGACTTATCAAGGAAATATGGATGATGTCTTGGTATAAAATGAACTACACTTTCCATTATTCGATGATTTGAATCCAAAATCTATAGTCAGTTACATGAATCCTTTAAATTACGAAGAACAAATCAGTCATAGAAAATCTGTTAAAACTTATGGACTTATAAGCACAAGTGGGGAGGCAAAGTCAAAAGGAGTATTCAAACGAGAGTAAATCGGTTGATGCTTTTGGCAACATCATTAATTAAGAGTTGAATTCCTTGAAGTACGTCGTAACAAAAAGGATCCATGAAGCCACAAGGATTTTGCTTTCAAAAAGGAGAATCTTGGACGGTGCAACCTAATCAGTTCTCTTACAGGAAGAGTTTCCCTTTTGATCATTGCTAATTCTTTTGGAATGAATGTTGCATGTGAATTCGAGTATCCCTGTCCCTTCTACTCTTCCCATTGTGGGCCGCGTAGAAGATCAACGACAGAAGGGGCCGCATAGAAGACCGACTACAAATGTGGACGTCGGGGACATGCAAGACCCGGGGGAATTTAGCACCGCAAGATATTGTCCTAGGAGCAAGATTGTAAAACGCGAATTCACGTTATTTATTGTAAAACTTTTTTTTTTTTTTTTTTGCTAGAGGCACAAACTACTCTTCTCCAAATCGTGATACAAATTAAGCCCTATCTTTCCTTTAGAGATAAATTTCAAAATTATTTTTGTTCTTCTATAGGCTTTCCTATCTTCTATGTACCGTAGGCTGGGGGTCTAAGCTTAAGAGGTTTTCCAAGGTTTCCCTGCTTAAGAAAGTTCCCGAATGGGTAGACCCTGACATAAGTTCATGAAAGATCATCTTCCTTGGTTGTCCACAGCAAACATAACACCTAGATGCACGTAAAAGTAATACAGCCGCGGTACCGGTCTCTTCATTTCTTCTGTCTTCAACATTTCTTTTCTTCGTCTAGTTCAAACATAATATTCTTTTTCAGTCGGAGGACTGATAATCATCACTTCCGGGTTATCCACGCTAATAGATAGCTCGCGAAGTGTGTTCGCTGAATAAAAATTGACCTCACAAACTTCGCTCGCTGCGAGGGGCATTGTAATCTCCCCACGGAAAATTCCCCTCTACCACGCAATAATTAATAATGATCAATCAAATCATCCACATTTATTTACGTTTGAAAAGTAACTGAGCAGATTTTCTAGTAATATATGCGCCGACAGCTCGTCGACGCCAAGGTATTTTTCTAGTACGTTTATTCTTTGGAACAACAGAGGTACAGAGATGTATGCTCCATGGTTATTATAGAGAGAGAGAGAGAAAGGAACAGCTTCGGAAAGTATCGGTTGGAAGATTTTCGGATTGCTAAAGGAGATTTTTTTACTCTTCTTCGCGCTAAAGCGAGACAGGAAAGTTTGTGCCGCTAGCGTGGTAGATAAAGAGAAAGAAGGACTTGTAAAAGTAAATTGCGTGAGACTTAAAATCCACGGAAACGGAACATGTACGGAAATGGATTCAATATACAATTTTCCTCAGAAATAAGGTTTGTGACCATTTTATTCTAGAGTGAATGACGAATGCGTTCTCTGTCTGAATCATTGATGATTGTCTGGGCCCTGTAATTAATTGGGAAGTTTCAGCTGTGACGAAGAGAGCCTGCAATCTCTGAGTTTTTTTGAAATCGTCCAAAAAGGCTTCGTCCACATCTGAAATTTTAGATCTGTCGTAAACTGAACGAAGTGTTCAAACGATCGATTTTCCCAACTGAATACAGCGCTTAATAATAATAACCTATGTAAAGATCTTTTCTAGCAAGCCAGCCGCTGAATATTAAGACGAAGGGCTCCACCAGAGATTCTACTAGGCTGATTTCATGTAACTTATATTTGACCTGTACACAGATAAAGGACAGAGAGAGAGAGAGAGAGAGAGAGAGAAAGAGAGAGCGAATGGAATTCTAGAAGTTACTCAGAATCCTCCCATTAGTATAATTTTTCTGTCTGTCTTTGCACGGATAAGCCTGATAAGAAAACCTAAGCCCTTGACTTTATTGTACAGAGTTGTGTATGAGGGTGAGAGAGCGATAAAGGCGACAGACAAAACATTACACCAAGTTAGCGACTAGCTGCATTAACACACACACATAGACTTTCATCAAAACCAAAGCAGTAAGAGAATTCATTAGATGTCGCTGGAATCCTGTTTCCATTAATTTTAGAAAACACAACTGCTGAGGTGTGTGCTGGTGCATTGTCGTGATGGAAAAGGACATTTTGTGGTCCAATCACCGGCATTTTTCTTGCAGCTCGGTTTTCAAACGGTCCAATAACGATGAATAACACTCACCTGTAATACTTTTACCCTTTTCCAGATAGTCGATGAGGATTATCCCTTGCGAATCTCAAAAGACAGTCACCATAACCTTTCCGGCCGAAGGAATGGTCTTCGCCTTTTTTGGTGCAGATTCTCCCTTGGTAGCCCGTTGTTTAGATTGTTTGGTCTCAGGAGTATAGTAATGTACCCATGTTTCATCCACAGTGACGAAACGACACTTAAATTCCTGCGGATTCTTCCTGAACAGCTGCAAACCATCCTTGCAACACTTCACGCGATTCCGTTTTTGGTCAAGCGTCAGCAATCGCGGAACCCATCTTGCGGATAGATTTCTCATGTCCAAATGTTTATGCAAAATATTATGTACCCGTTCATTCGAGATGCCCACAGCACTAGCAATCTCACATACCTTTACTCCTCTGTCATCCATCACCATATCATGGATTTTATCAATGATTTCTGGAATAGTAACCTCCCCAGAGCGTCCAGAACGTTCAGCACCACTTGTGCCCATATGGCCACTCCAAAAACTTTGAAACCACTTATAAACTGTTCTAATTGAAGGTGCAGAGTCACCGTAATATTTATGAAGCTTCTCTTTAGTCTCCTGAGCCGTTTTACCTTTCATAAAGTAATGTTTAATCACCACACGAAATTCTTTCTCGTCCATTTTTTGATAATCACTCGACTTCCTGGATTCACACGAATGCCAAACACAAAGAAATAGACCAATATGGCTGAAACTTGGTGTGCCTTCTCTCCAAAGAAGCTACTAACTAAACATAACCTCGATACGCGCTGGTGGTGCCATCTCTCGGACTTTGAACGGACTTTTCAAACGTCCCTCGTAGAATGCGGCAGATGGTACTACACTTCTCAGTCAGACTTCTGAACAGGAGCATATGCATCTTTTTTGTGTTCCGATAGGAACATTTTTCCGCTGGTACCGGACGCTGCCTGCTTCAAATAATGTGCACAATATTGGAATTGCTTTTGGAGCATCAGTAGAAAGCATTTCTGTCCCCTTTTCGTGGTATGGTTAGTGGTTTCCTGCATTCCTAGCTGCTGTGTTGCAGACCGCTTCATTTCGATACCAGAAGTGATAAGCACTCAGGACACTCGTCAGTTATTACGCACGGTAAAGATATCTTTAGTGCGTTTCTGAAATGGAAGCATTAATAGAATCTTCAATGACAATTGAATACTGATCATATGAGTGTTCGGTAGAAGATCAGAAAAAAGGACTCGAACGAGGTACCGAGCAGACTTGTGATCTGACGACATAGCCGGTGGGGTAACGGCGCTGTTCGAAGGGTGGCGCTCTCGAGTGCAATTCAGCAGCTCACAAAACATTCAACATCGATTTCTCCAAAACGTCTGAGAAGCACGTCGTGCTACAGCAACACTGATTACCTCTAAGTATGTACTACAGTCACGCAAAAAAAGGGCCAAATCAGTCATCAGTAGAGTGTATGCTTCCCACGACACAGTAGTCCGTTCCTTGTCGTCACCTTTGTTGCGGTCTGCTAGGAGGAAGATACGCAGCAGATGTTCTGTCGAATCGTTCCCCTTCGCTGTCATACTGTCATCTTCCTCATGTGGATTCTACAACAAAAGATGCTATTTGACCGTCCCAGGCCGGCCGGTGTGGCCGAGCGGTTCTACGCGCTTCAGTCTGGAACCGCGCGACCGCTACGGTCGCAGGTTCGAATCCTGCCACGGGCATGGATGTTTGTGGTGTCCTTAGGTTAGTTAGGTTCAAGTAGTTCTAAGTTCTAGGGGACTGATGACTTCAGATGTTAAATCCCATAGTGCTCAGGGTCATTTGAACCATTTTTTACCGTCCCAGTGAGACTTTCTGATTGACGTTTCCTAGACGTTTAATCTTTGATGCACATTAGAATGCTGATCCAGTGTTCCACTTTCTTTTTATGTAGTTGTTCCTTGTAAACTCTTTTCATTTCTTTTACTTTCATAGCACCTAGAACGGTCATTCGTCCTTAGCAATGTCTTATATGGTCTTGCAAAACGGACTCTGCATCTGAATCCATTTAGTATTCCATCCCATAGTGTTGTCACAATGTAGTATGCCCTTCGACCATTTCTACTTCTCTGAGCAACAAAAGTACTGTTGATCAATGCATTAATACGTTTCTTCAGAAATTCTGAGCGCAACTTTGTCCGCAATAATTCCTTCTTCATGCTGTACGTTGTTTTAGGCACAGTGTTCTTTTTAAATGCTACTGCATTAGTCAGTGTGAAGGTGATGAGGTTGCGATCGCTGACGGTAAAGTACACATTATGATCAAAAGTATCCGGACAACCCTCTGTGATGCGGAATTGACCGCTAGATGTCACGAGAGGTGCACTCGACACTACAAAAGGAGACGGGGATTATTGTGTTGTTAGTAGAGAGGCTGTAACAGCAGAATGGGTTCATCACGATAGGACGGCGACTTCGAACGTGGACTAGTCATTCGATGTCACCTGGTAACAAACACACGAGGGACATTTAAACCCTTCTAAAGCTGCTCAAGTCGACTTTGGTAATGTGATTGTGAAGTGGAATCGCGATGGAACAACCACAGCAAGACAAGACCAGGCATACCTCATACGAGGGCTATCCAGAAAGTAAGTTCCGATCGTCCGCAAAATGGACACTACTTTATCATCATCATCATCATCATCATCATTTAAGACCGATTATGCCTTTCAGCGTTCAGTCTGGAGCATAGCCCCCTTATACAGTTCCTCCATGATCCCCTATTCAGTGCTAACATTGGTGCCTCTTCTGATGTTAAACCTATTACTTCAAAATCATTCTTAACCGATTCCAGGTACCTTCTCCTCGGTCTGCCCCGACTCCTCCTACCCTCTACTGCTGAATCTGTGAGTCTCTTGGGTAACCTTGCTTCTCCCATGCGTGTAATATGACCCCACCATCTAAGCCTGTTCGCCCTGACTGCTACATCTATAGAGTTCATTCCCAGTTTTTCTCTGATTTCCTCATTGTGGACACCCTCCTGCCATTGTTCCCATCTACTAGTACCGGCAATCATCCTAGCTACTTTCATATCCGTAACCTCAACCTTGTTGATAAGGTAACCTGAATACACCCAGCTTTCGCTTCCATACAACAAAGTTGGTCGAAAGATTGAACGGTGCACAGATAACTTAGTCTTGGTACTGACTTCCTTCTTGCAGAAGAGAGTAGATCGTAGCTGAGCGCTCACTGCATTAGCTTTGCTACACCTCGCTTCCAGTTCTTTCACTATGTTGCCATCCTGTGAGAATATGCATCCTAAGTACTTGAAACCGTCCACCTGTTCTAACTTTGTTCCTCCTATTTGGCACTCAATCCGTTTATATTTCTTTCCCACTGACATTACTTTCGTTTTGGAGATGCTAATCTTCATACCATAGTCCTTACATTTCTGATCTAGCTCTGAAACACTACTTTGCAATCTTTCAATCGAATCTGCCATCACAACTAAGTCATCCGCATATGCAAGACTGCTTATTTTGTGTTTACATATCTTAATCTCACCCAACCAGTCTATTGTTTTCAACATATGATCCATAAATAATATGAACAACAGTGGAGACAGGTTGCAGCCTTGTCTTACCCCTGAAACTACTCTGAACCAGCAACTCAATTTACCATCAACTCTAACTGCTGCCTGACTATCCATGTAAAGACCTTTAATTGCTTGCAAAAGTTTGCCTCCTATTCCATAATCTTGTAGAACAGACAATAACTTCCTCCTAGGAACCCGGTCATATGCCTTTTCTAGATCTATAAAGCATAGATACAATTCCCTGTTCCACTCATAACACTTCTCCATTATTTGCCGTAAGCTAAAGATGTGGTCCTGACAACCTCTAAGAGGCCTAAACCCACACTGATTGTCATCCGATTGGTCCTCAACTACTACTCGCACTTTCCTTTCAACAATACCTGAGAAGATTTCACCCACAACGCTGATTAAAGAGATACCTCTGTAGTTGTTACAATCTTTTCTGTTTCTATGTTTAAAGATTGGTGTGATTACTGCTTTTGTCCAGTCTGATGGAACCTGTCCCGACTCCCAGGCCATTTCAATTATCCTGTGTAGCCATTTAAGACCTGACATTCCACTGTATTTGATGAGTTCCGACTTAATTTCATCCACCCCAGCCGCTTTATTGCACTGCAAGCTATATACCATTTTTTCCACTTCCTCAAATGTGATCCTATTTCCATCATCATTCCTATCCCATTCTACCTCGAAATCTGAAACATTACTGATCGCATTTTCACCTACATTGAGCAACTCTTCAAAATATTCCCTCCATCTGCCCAAGGCATCCACAGGATTCACCAGCAGTTTTCCTGACCTGTCCAAAATACTTGTCATTTCCTTCTTACCTCCCTTTCGAAGACTGCTAATTATACTCCAGAATGGTTTTCCAGCAGCTTGACCCAAAATCTCCAACCTGTTTCCAAAGTCTTCCCACGATTTCTTCTTGGATGCTGCAATTATCTGTTTGGCTTTGTTTCTTTCTTCAACATAACTTTCTCTGTCTACCTGGGTTCTGGTATATAGCCATTTTTGATACGCCTTCTTTTTCCTTTTACAGGCTGTCTTGACTGTATCATTCCTACTTTTACATACTACTGTTCCAAGACATTCTTTAGCCACTTCTAGTACTTTGTCCCTGTACCTTGTCCATTCCTTTTCCAATGACTGTAATTGACTGTAATTGACTACATTCAACTAACTGGTACCTTTCTGAGATCGCTGTTATGTACTTGTGCCTGATTTCCTTATTCTGAAGTTTCTCCACTCTTATCGTCCTACATATGGACCTGACCTCCTACTTTGAAAATCAAAAATGTTTTATTTACAACAGCTTGTCACAACTCCCAGATAATTATCTAAATAATCTCCGCTCCGACTTAGACTTTCATCGTGGCGTTGTACCGAGTGAGGTGGCGCAGTGGTTAGCACACTGGACTCGCATTCGGGAGGACGACGGTTCAATCCCGTCTCCGGCCATCCTGGTTTAGGTTTGCCGTGATTTCCCTAAATCGCTTCAGGCAAATGCCGGGATGGTTCCTGTGAAAGGGCACGGCCGATTTCATTCCCCATCCTTCCCTCACCCGAGCTTGCGCTCCGTCTCTAATGACCTCGTTGTCGACGGGACGTTAAACACTAATCTCCTCCTCCTCCTCGTGGCGTTGTACCAATTTTCGATACCCTTGTCATAGAAGGCAACCGCCAGTGCTTTCCGCTAATTCTCTGCGCAGATCTACAGCTCGTTGTCTGTGCAAAAATGTTGTCTTCATAGCCAGAGCGGTTCGTGCGAGCAGAAATGAAACTCAGGTCTACTGCGGTCTGTACTGTGTGTGGTCAAACACTTCCCACTGAAAACTCTGTAGGAGCATCTTCATTGACCCTGCAGAGTGCAACTGAGAATTGTCATGAAGAAGGAACGGCGTGACAGTTGTGTTACGTGGACTGCAGAGCTTCTGGCGAAATTTTTCACTAGGCCCTCGTACTTGGCGGGAGACACTATTTTCTAGGTATATTTACGCGCTCACTGTGCGTTCAGAACTGAAAAGAGCGATGTGACACGATCGATGGGCTTTCTAAGGTACTGCCCTACACATCTGTGCAAAGCTTCATCGGATTTTTATAGTGGTTTCCATTTCGCGACCGATCTGAACTTCTGGATAGGCCACGTATACTGACGGACAGGGGCCGTAGGACATTGCGGAAGATGGTTGTAAAACCTCGCGTGAAATCAGCGAAAGGAATTACTCATCACTTCCAAAGTGCTATACAGCAGTCAATATACTACAACCACTGTACTTAGATAGGTAAAAGTTTTGCGGTACGATAGTCGAGGAACTCCTCATAAGCGACGTACTTCCGTAATCATTTCTGTGCGACGCTTGAAGTGGCGTAAAGACCGATCCCACTAGACAGTGGATGGCTGTAAACGATTAATTCGGTGCGATGAATCACGCTATACCCTGTGGAAATCCGATGCAAGATTTTAGGTTTGGCGTATGGATGGAGAATGCTACCAGGCATCATGTGTAGTAGCAATAGTGAAGTATGGACGAGGTAGTTTTACGTTATGGAAGAGTTTTCCGTTTTAGAGTGTGGTCTACCTATTGAGCTTAAGAAAGCATTTAATGTGAAAGGATATGGACACTTTTTACGGCACTGTGAACTGCGTACAGGAGACGATGTTAGTATCAGAACGACAATGCACCCTGTCATAAAACAGCATATACACTGAAGAGCCAAAGAAACTTGTACACCTGCTTAATATCGAGCAGGGCCACTGAGAGGATGCAGAAGCACCGCAACACGACGTGGCATGGACTTGACTAATGTCCGAAGTAGTGCTAGAGGGAATTGACATCATGAGTCCTGCAGGGTTGTCCATAAATCCGTAAGAGTACGAGGGGGTGAAGTTCTCTTCTGAACAGCTCATTGCAAGGCATCCCACTTTAATAATGTTCACGTCTCGGGAGTTCCGTGGCCAGTGGAAGTCTTTAATCTCGGAAGAGTGTTCTTGGAGCCACTCTGTAGCAGTTCTGGACGTATGGGGTGTCGCTTTGTCCTGCTGGAACTGCCCAAGTCCATCGGAACGCACAATGGACATGAATGGATTCAGGTGATCAGACAGGATGCTTACGTACGTGTCACCTTTCAGAGTCGTATCTAGACATATCAGGCGTCCCATATCACTCCAGCTGCACACGCCCCACACCATTACAGAGTCTTCAACAGCTTGGACAGTCCCCTGCTGACATGCAGGGTCCATAGATTCATGAAGCTGTCCCCATGCCCGTATACGTCCATCCGCTCAATACAATTTAAAACGACGCTCTTCCGACCCGCCAACATGTTTCCAGTCATCTACAGTCCAATGGTGGTGCTGACGGGCCCAGGCGAGGCGTAAAGCTTTGTGTCGTGCCGTCATCAAGGGTGCACGAGTGGGACTTCGGTTCCGAAAGCCAATATCAATGAGGTCTCGTTGAATGGTTCGCACGCTGACACTTGTTGATGGTCCAGCAATGAAATCTGCAGCAATTTTCGGAAGTATTGCACGTCTGTCACGTTGAACGATTCTCTTTAGACGTGTTAGTCCCATTCTTTCAGGATCTTTTTCCAGCCGGATTCCTTATATTCACGGCACTGTCTTGAAATGGTCCTAAGGGAAGATCCCCACTTCATCGCTACCTCGTGCACCGATTGTAATACCACGTTCAAACTTACTTAAATCTTGATAACCTGCCTTTGTAGCAGCAGTAGCGATCTAACAATTGCACCAGACACTAGTTGTCTTATATAGCCGTTGCCGACCGCAGTGCCGTATTCTGCCTGTTTACACATATCTGTAATTGAATACGCATGCCTGTATCAGTTTCTGTGGCGCTTCAGGGTATGAGAGAGTGGTTTGTGGACAATAGCGATTCTGAAATGGACTGGCCTGTCCTGAGTTCCGACCTGAACCCAAAGGAATATCTTTGGGATGAGTTAGAATGTTGAGTACGGTCCCAACCCCAGTGTTCAACGTCACTACTTTCTCTGGTTTCCGCTCTTGAGAAAGAATGCTTATTGAAACTAGATATTAGTTCATTATTGTGTCGTCGGATGTCAACATCCCTGAAACGACTGCATGCTGGCACGTGCTTGAGATTTTCGTAACTGTCGTAGACTGTCTTATCATACAGCAGCAAGTGCAGCATTCACTTTACGAATTAACACGCTGTGTATGTCGGGATACAGAATGTGACAACACTATTCTGCTCATATCTCAGAATGGGATATCACCGTACGTAATTCCTCTCAAATGATTTCATCGTCATCATGTGATAAGACTCTAATCTCTCTTCCTCCCTTTTAAATATAACTAGGAAACGTTTATGTCAACTCTCTTACGGCGTAATTAATTATTGTTACTTGTTTATTGCGGCATTCTGGCAATAATCGATGTTGAAATACAAATTTCTAAACTTTTTAAAACGCTGTTGCAGTACGAGTGTGCTCAAAATCACAACATTATTTGGACTGACACCTAATATTATCACTTATTTCGTGTCATTTCATAATCTGTTATAAATCTCTACAAATAAAAGGAAATGTCCTGACTGACCAACGGACTACTGCCTGACTCTAGCCAAAACCGCTTAAGATAGAAACTTGAAAATTGGAGAGGGTGTTGATCTTGTGCTGCAGGCGCCGTTTGAGAATGGAAACTAGTAATTCTACGCCTGATGAAATAGGGGATGAAAGGTTTTTTTTAATATGTCGCTATTAACGCAATTTTGCAGCTACAACTACGAAAATTGTTATTTGTCTTCTCGGTCAGAAATAAAGAAATAAGTGTTTCAGCATTTTTTGGAATTTAATCCCTACGGAGGTGAGATAATTGGTGAAAGTTTTTTTAAAAAAAATGGTCACTGTTTAAGAGCTAATAAAGCATTTTTAAAGTTACATCTGTCCGCAGCTCGTGGTCGTGCGGTAGCGTTCTCGCTTCCTACGCCCGGGTTCCCGGGTTCGATTCCCGGCGGGGTCAGGGATTTTCTCTGCCTCGTGATGACTGGATGTTGTGTGATGTCCTTAGGTTAGTTAGGTTTAAGTAGTTCTAAGTTCTAGGGGACTGATGACCATCGATGTTAAGTCCCATAGTGCTCAATGCCATTTGAACCATTTAAAGTTACATCTATGAAAATTGGTATTTGACTTCCTCGTGTTTCAAGGTTTTTGGAAATTCAACACCTAAGAGGGTAAAATAGGGCATGTAAATTTTCACAGAAATACTTCATTAATGTTTGAAACGAAATCTTTGAACATTTGTATTTGAGTTCACGTTTGGAAATAAAAAAATACGTTTTTCAGTGTTTTCAGTGTTTTCTGGAAATTCAACCCCTAATGTGGCGAAATAGGGAATGAAATTTTTTATGAAAATATTTACTTATATTTAAACATATTTAAAGTTAAATCTGTAAAAACTAGTATACACTTCCGAAGATATATGTGTTAGGTCATGAAAATTTTATGAAAAAATCACAAGAACTCAAAGGCAGAGTTAATAAAGGTCTCCGACTCCAGCTACGAGAATCGCTTTTTGATCAGAAGTGCATTCGGAAAAGACCATGTTTCTATGGCCTTAATTAACATGAAAAGTTTATATGAATTTGCAATTTGTGAACAAATAAAAATTCGATTAAGGAAAAACAAAAATAAAAAGATCTGAGCAGATTACACAGTCTACGCGAGCCTTTTAGAGGGCGCTAAGCTAGTGTTCCTGTATCTGTTACGATATCCTGCTGATCTAGTGTCCTTCTTCGTTTTCATCGAGCATAAAGTGCTACATTGGTACACATAGAAAAATAAAAATGCCATGCATATACGGGTAGCACAAGCTTTCCTTGAGCTGATGATACACGGAAGTCCGGTTTTAAGTTAACAATACACATAACATGCAACGGACGTTCATGGCTGCCGAATACGTAAACGTTTTGGAATGTTAAAACAGTTTATGTACATTTGACACAGAGAGTTTTTAATATATTACAATCAAATCTGGCAGCACAACGTGTATTGTATAGCGCAGTTCAGCAGTCCGGGTGTGTATGTAGCTAAAAACACCGAACAAGCTTGGCCGTCCGCTAGAAAACCAAACAAATCACGAACAATGCAACAGTACATAGTACGTAAGTCTAAAGCAAACAAGTGATTGCCTTTTCATAAAATAGTGCACCAATTTAGTTTCACACAGCGGCTTTGCAACGTATAGGCGTGCACGTCATTGTGTTGTTTCCTGAACCAGGCACACTTGCACGTGTATGAAAAGAGGCACAGGAAAAACTGCTCCGTTTGGATGGTGTCAACAGAGTTCCTTTGACGTTCATGCGTAGACTACGGACGATTGCAAATGATTTTTGAGAATTGAGTATAGACATCAGTGTGCCATGTTTACAGCTGAATTTTCTTGCACTTTCTCCTCTGCTGCTGTTGGTCGTAAGAAAGCTTCTCCTACTCTTCCTGTCGATATTTTCCTACATTTTCCTGTGATATATATGATAACCTAGTTAAGACGGCAAATGCTTCTTGTGAGCGTCCAGATCCACTTGAAAAAAATGGCTTAAATGGCTCTGAGCACTATGGGACTTAACTTCCGAGGTCATCAGTCCTCTAGAACTTAGAACTACTTAAACCTAACTAACCTAAGGACATCACACACATCCATGCCCGAGGCAGCATTCGAACCTGCGACCGTAGCGGTAGCGTGGTTCCAGACTGTAGCGCCTAGAACCGCTCGGCCACCCCGGCCAGCTGACCCACTTGACTCAAGGAGCTTGTTAGGGCCTCGGACATCACTAGTCATACTTTTTTCTTTAGTATCCGGAATGGCTTTCATCACTCATTGCCTTTTTTTCTGAATTGCGTCCCCTTCTCTCAATCTGCCTTTTAAAATTAGATGTAACCAGCAATTTGCTAGTGATGTCGCAGATCCTTTTCTGCTAAAAGATGTCATTGAATTATGTACCTGAGAACTTCAGGAGGAAGATTACTGGACTGGTTGTTGTGAACACACCGGTAAGCTCATAGTTGCATAACAGTCTCAGAAAGCTACCGTGTTTGTTTCTTCTCCTCCTCTGTCATGGTACTATGTAAATGTCTGACCTGACTTTTTAGCGTTTCGAGATCCAGGTTCGCATCAGTAGTCTACCGACTCTAAACCTCTGTCACCCGTTACACGAGGACATAAAAATGTGCTTTCGATTTTTCGCATCATAACAGAGAACTTCTGTCAAGAGTGGAATGTAGAAGATGAGGTCCTGGCAGAACCTGTGAGAACAGGTCGTGAGTCGTGCTTAGGTAACTCAAATAGTAGAATGGTTGTCCACGAATGGAGAAAGTCCCGAGTTTGAGTCCCGGTTTGGCACACAGTTTTAATATGCCACGCAGTTCCCTTCGTCTGTTTTCATTTATAAAAACGATAATCGGATCACCTTCTTATGCAATAACTATTTGGTGCACTCTGTCTATTTAATATCAAACATGCCTGTGTCACTGTTGGTCAGATTGTGTAAATGCATAATATGAGATACAGTTTGTCTTTTTATACTTATACGATTGACATGATTCTTTGAAAAACTCTCAAGTTCCTCATTCCCTCTTCAATATCAGCTTCAATATAAGCTTCCAAGATCACCATGACCTCTTTAGTATAAGCACACCGAACAAAAAATTGTCACCCTCAGGCAACATCAGGCAAATAGCACGTGACGTACAGTGTACAGTCTAGATAATGGCCTCAGTGTGGTGAGAAAATGAACAGGGCTGTTATCTTGGAAGACAGGAATGCCTACAGTGCTCTAATTATGAATATCTATAAGAAAGAGCGACACTTTTGCAACAGTAGCATTAAATAAAGATCCAGGTTCGTGTTCACAGTAGCATGAATGAGTGGGCCGAATTCATGGTACAGTAGAGTCTCGATTATCCGACCTTCGGTTATCCGACCTGGAGTGGACGTGTTGCACTTTGTTCATTGTAAAAATTTGTGGTGATGGCTTCAAAACGGAAAAAGGTGGTCGTTTCAATGGAAGAAAAACTTAAAGTTTTAAAAAGAATAGACAATGGTGAAACTTTATTAAAAGTGGCGCAAGATTATAGCGTCGGGAAAACAACAGTTGGAGACTGGAAAAGGAACCGCAATGAAATTGAGGAGTGGTGTTCTCAGCGAGCATCCTCGGCTGTTTTGGAAGATTGGAAAACCATTAAAAAATGTGATTATGAAAAAGTAAGTGAAGCTCTGTTCCTATGGTTTACTCAACATAGAGATAAAGGTGTACCCATGTCGGGACGTATTTTGCAGGAAAAAACCTTGAAGTTTCGTAACGAACTAAACGAAGGTGAACCTGATTTCACAGCTAGTGTAGACTGGCTCGATACATGGAAGAAAAGATACGGAATTCGGCAACTTAATGTCTGTGGTGAAAAGCTATGGACAAGGGAGAAGACATGCTAGAGCAGTTGCGCTGTACTGATTTGAAAGACGTAGCTTATGACGTGGCTCAATCTGGGGAGAGTGTTGTAGCAAATACAATTGCAAAATCCAGGAAAAATTTTGCTACAGGAAAATCAAGAAAATTCTCCAGATGATGAAAATCTACAGCAGCAGACCGAACTAGAAAATACTACCCTGCTTTCATTGTTACGAAAAGTTCCGGGATGTGCTGACGCCACAGAAGATGACATAAATGAATGGATTGTCCAAGATGAAGAATTTGAAGTGACAGATGAAGAATTTGAAGTGACAGATGAAGAAATAGTCAACATGATAAACGAAAAAGAAGAAGACGGAAAAGCGGATGTAGTGGAGGAACGTGCGCCCAAGATTTCTGACAACAAAGGACACAAGGCCTTAGAAACTGCTTTAAAATAGGTAGAGCAACTGGAGAAAACATCGTCTACCGAAATTTTACTTCTTAAGAGACTACGTGATTTAGCGGCAAAAAGCGGCAAACAGCAGGCAAACAAAAGACAATTACTAACTTCTTCACACAGTAAATATCTTTTCAGTTTAATCTGATTTGTATTGTATTAAATGTTTAACTCATTTGGCCTACTATAGTTTAATTTTTGTGATTTTTTCCTATCATTTTCCGTGTTATCCGACCTTCCCACTTACCCGACCTTGCCGCGTCCAGTTTAGGTCGGATAATCGAGACACTACGGTACTTGAAACACCACTCAAAATATCATGGAACCTTCTCCGGCTCGAACCACATGTAACGCTGGGCTCGCGGGGCACACGATACTCTTTAAAGCCTGTACTATGGTAAGTTGACGGGCTTCACCTTATGAGAAAGGATTTTTGTATAGATATTGACCGCGTGTACCTGAATGGAGGCAAATCAGACTTACACCCACTCTGTAATAACAATGATATGTCAAGTAAGTCCCAAATGCAACTACACGTCAGTACGGACAAGAAACAACCCAGAAGAAGCCGCCAATTTGTTAATAATACGGTCGCCAGCCTAATTAGGCATTAACTGAGTTTCTTCCCTGTACAAGTTGATGTACGTTCATGCAAAACAACACGTAGTAACATTGCATAATATGGTAAATTTTTGAACCAGAAATTCTATTGAACTGATAATTTCACTTTATGTACTGATATGGATAAACCATAAATACATAACACTACACTATAATGTTTACTACAAAACTTCGTACTGTCTCTTGATCAGATTAAAATCGGGCATAGGTTACCCTAGAAATAGCACTTTCGAATCACACACACAATGTCAATTTTGATAAAGATAAAACACTGATAAATTTTGGTTTTTATATTGACTTTAACTTTGCTGGTCAAATCAGTTTAGAACACTTCAGAATTCAAACGAATAAAAAAAAGGGGGGGGGGGAACCCTGAAACTGTTATGATCACTGTATTAAAAAATTTGATTACTGAAATCATAATGTGCTCAAGATTTCCAATATATGAGTTACTACTCTTTCCATCTTATTTCCTGCTCATTTAAATACCATTATATCTGTCTCGAAATAATTAAACTTCATTACTAAATCAATATCAAAATTATCTTCCAACTTCATCAGACCTTCGTTATTCTTCAACTAGTTCATTAACAAGACAGTTCTTTAAACACCATTCTAACATAGTTAGGTCTGCAGGTAATTATTATTAACACAAACTTTAATTATTCATTTCGGGACACTCGGATTGCACAACATTTGGAAAGGACCCTGTCTAGGTTAGTTGTGAGGATAATTAAATGATAGGACAGTTCTGGTAAAATTTAAGTTGTTATTGAACAGTATGGACCAAAAGTAACACTGGTCCATACGAATACAGTACTAAAAGTTTCAACCTGTTTGTATCGATGTGGCGGTTGGTAGGCGGCGAGATGGCGAGGCACAGAGCACACATACAATCACTGCTATGGCTCTTGATGTATCGGCACTTTACTTCATCTTAGCGTCGCAATACTTTTCCATTTA
Organism: Schistocerca cancellata; assembly: GCF_023864275.1. NCBI lineage: Eukaryota > Metazoa > Arthropoda > Insecta > Orthoptera > Acrididae > Schistocerca > Schistocerca cancellata. The sequence goes on along the minus strand of NC_064626.1, from coordinate 722,852,213 downwards.
GTGCCTATGGAATTTTGCCATGCTGTATAGGCGTTGGAACGGCATAGCCGAGGCTCAATGAAACCACGTCTTGCAGGAGAGCCTCCTCGCTCCAGAACGTGTTGCTCAGACCAATGCCAAACTCCAACTACTACTGCTGAGCCCGTTATGCCGTGCAGCGCCCGTATGCATTTTCCCGCACTCGCCTGCCATCCACCTTTTACCGCTCCCTTACAGACAGGGTATTCACCCGAGGTTTTGCATTCTACATATACTAACACATTGCCTACATATGGACCAGACGCAAAGCTACAATTTTGAACATGTTACAACAGTTTCAACATTTGTCACCTTTCAATTCTATTACAATATTGCTTGACATTTGCCATAAACATTAATATTCACATTGAAATTTGTTTACAGTTTTCTTAACACAATGACACGAAACAAAAAGGAAATTACACTAATTTATCGAAAAATCAGAAAAAAAATATTATTTATATGTACAATAGTACAGCGTTGTTGTTGTTACACATGCCCCTGTTTCCAGTAAATTTCACTAAGTGCAAATTTGATGGGAACACTGAACTTTATATTTATACAGGGGTTCTGAATCTTTGCATGAATGTGCCATCATAAAAGTTTATACCACAACTTCCTTTCACTCACATTATATAGCTCTATACTTTTTTAATATATGGAGAACATTTACGTATCATTTGCTCAAGTGCCTTTGGCACATTCCAACCTCCTATCACAACATGATTTAAATAGCAAATTACTTATCATTATTAAATTTCTCAGAAAAATAAAATCAAAATTTGGAACACAAACACTTATCTACAAAAGCAGATATAAATACCTATATACAGTATAAGACAATTTGCTGCTGCTTGCATTATATGGCAGTCCATTTCCTTGTTAACTAATAAACACACAATAATATTCAGAAAAATTACTACACATATTTGCTGCCTATTATTCAGATTTGGGCAGTCCATTTCGCATCATTTTATCACATCTCCTGTACCACACTTACAATTTTCCTTTGACTATTTATCTGCCCTCTTTGGTGTTTGGCAGTCCTTTATATTATGACCTATATACTGCCCACTTTGGTTTTTGGCAGTCCCATCTTTTATCTGGCTTACAGCATTTGCTTTTTCTTTTCAGCCCTTTTCTCCATACATCTTTACATTTATAGTACATTTGGTAATCTGAAACTCGCATAAGTACATTTGCACACTGATATTGGTATACATATATTTACACAGATTTGTTACATTTGGAATAAAATAGTTTCAGCATAAGATACAACACATTTACTGCAAATTGCTTTCTGATTGTACTTAGTTCACTCACTCTTAGGAACATACAGTTTCAGGTCCACAACGTTTCTTACACCTAAAGGTCTTTTGGATTTTGGGTATATCAGGTAGTAAGCGTTATCATGTGGAATGTTCTGTATTATATACGGTCCATTATAAATATATTTAAATTTGGAAATTTCATGGTTAACTTCACTAGATTTTTCGTGGGTTTTTAAAAGAACATAATCCCCAATTTTAAATTTTGAAACTTTCATATTTTTATCATGTCTTTTAGATCTAGATTCAGCTTTTTGCATTGTCCTTTTTCTGACCAATTCTTTCTTTTGACTCAATCCCAAGCTTGTACAAGGTGGAAACTCTAGTTTTTCCTCAATTAAACTTTTACTTCTGCTGCCTAACAAAATTTCTTCCGGTGGGAACCCAGTAGTTTCATGATGTAATGTGTTCATGACATTCTCAAAGTCCGATATAAATCTGCCCCAGGCTCTAAGTCATGCCCCTTCCTCTTTTTTCCACAACGCACCATGGTCGACTGTGACATTGTCCCAAGATATGTTCCTGACCTGTGAACCATTTATATCTGGTAGCTTTCTAGGTTTCTGGAGTTCAGAGTCTTTACTTACTTGAACTCTTTGCAAAATAAACACTGAGTCGTCCGGTGGCTCCTTTTTTCTGTGTTCAGTCTCAACATCTGGATTTTGTTTTGAAACTTCGACATCAGTAGGTACAACATCGCAATTAGCTGTATTTCCATCATTTTCACTAGTACCGCAATACTCGTCATCTGAACTATCGTCAGATTCCAACCATTCTGGATCGCTTTCAGGTTCTAACATAAAAGCTTTTCTGAGACAGGCACTAAGTTCTTCCTCTGCATTTTCGTTAGGCTTTGATTTTAACTCAGTTTCCTCTTTCGGCAAAACGGCCTCATTATCAGCTTTACTCACATCCACTGTTACTTCATATTTAGTGTAATCCTCGTGGACTTCAATTACTTTTAGGTAATTACCTGCCCCTTCCCCACAGTGCCTTTCGGTAGCAGCTTGTACTGTTGGCGGATCATTAACAGAAGTTACTTCCTCGTCAATGCTTAGGATTTCATCCTCCAATTCCTTCCTATCTTCAATCATCGTCCTACCGGCAGCACGCGTACTTTGTGCGGCATTATTTACTCTCTCCTCTTTAAATTTGGGCCACGTCACCTTATCGACATCCCTACTATCTCCTTTTTCACTAATTAACCTCCTTGCCTCATATTCCTTCTTAAAATCCTCCCACCCACATTGCTTGAGGCCCTTGTACAGACCGTCGATCTGCACACGCCAATCAGTTACTTCTGCTAATTCATTCTCGCCATTTACTTCATTGCTAACACTGCTAACCGCACCTCTCTGTGTATCCACTGTTCCATCCACTATTTCCTTCGCCACGGATTTACCACTCGTAATGTATTCACCATCTCTTAGGGCAATGTTCGTACCTAATGCTGCCGCCTTGCTGGTGGCTTCTCTCTGAACATCTGTTCTGATAGGCTGGGCCGTTGCCCTCTGATGCTCAACTCGCCTGTTAACAGGTATCGCTCTGCGCGGCGAAGATGACTCATCTGCGCTCGCACCTGACGCTTGTTCTGCAACAACACGTTGCGCCGTTCCACGCCTGTCTCTAAGCTGTCTCATAACTTTACTGTCAGTCCGGTAACATTTCTGAAATCGGGGCCGGTATGTACTGTCCGCTTCCGTTTGGCCTGCAACGTTCGCGGAAATCAGTTTCCCGTGTCGTTATTATTTTGCGCGGTGTACCCTCTATGGCGACCTGGATAACCCCCTCTTCCTCTTCCTCTGCCTCTGCCTCTCTGTATCGTGTTGATGCGAAACCCATCGCCATCATTTCTCTCGTCATTATAGCGGTTATTCCTGTTACTAAACTTTGATAATTGGCACGACTTTCGCGCCAGTGGTCTTCGTCTTCGACCCTTTCGATAAACACTTGGAAGCTACGGTGATTGCTTCCCACATATCTCTTTGAATCTTATGGAAGCTTTTTATATAGTTCCCATATGATTTCTGAATCGGATCTTCTTCCTCTCAAGTGTGTCAACTTTCGGTACCAATATTCGAAGAAATCTTTCAAAGAATTTCTGCCCCTGTTATCATGAAGTTTTGCCATGATAAACTCGCGCCACAAATGATCCTGTTTACGTTCGGACCAATATTCTTCCGTAAATTTTTGTTTAAATTCTTCAAACGTCATTTGTTCGGTATTCAAGTTAATTCGCCAGCGCTTAGCGTCACCTGCTAAGGCGCTAATTACTACGTTTATTTTCTCCTGACCAGACAAGTGTTCAGGAAACATCCTCTCACAATTTTTTATGAAATCTAACGGATGCCATCCGTTATGTTTCTTGGCGGGATCGAAGCGTTCCTCACCTTCCAACAGCTTCGTAAGTGGTGTGCCATTACAGACAACACCAGGCCTATCTTTGATTTTACTCTCAAGATCGAAAATTTTGCCTTGAATTTTCGATATATTTTGTTCACACTTTTGTACACATCCGGTAACTTTTCCGCCTAAATCTCTTTCAGTGTCTGAAACTGCCTTTTTCAACTGTGATATTCCATGTTGGCATTCGTTTACGATCTCAGTTTTAAGACCGAAAACTTTTTCGTCTACTTTTGTTTCAACTAGAGGCTCTACTTTCTCTTGGATGTTGAGAATTTCAACATCAAACCTACTGTTAATGTAGTCAATTTCCCCCTGCATAGCATCCATATTTTTATTAATTGTGTCAATTTCAAACTTCATAGTATTTACCACAGAGCTTAAATTACCCACTTTTTGTTCTACCTGTTCTATTTGTTTACTAATTTTAATTCCTTGCTCTTCGGCCTGTGCTTTAATCTGACCAACTTGTGTTTTAAGCTGCTCGTCAACGTGTGTTTTAAGCTGATTACTTTGTGTTTTAAGCTGCTCGTCAATGTGTGTTTTAAGCTGATTATTCTGGGTTTTGAGCTGATCATCAACGTGTCATTTAAGCTGATCATTCTGTGTTTTGAGCTGCTCTCTCTGTCCTGCAATTTGTTTGGTTAATTGTTCAAATAAATCGTTCATGCTTAAAATTTTCACACTGTTTTGTTCTACGGAATCGGTGTGTTCCGATCCTACTTCAAAAGTTTCTTTCGGTTCTTTCTTTATCTGTGGTGAATCAAACATGTCAGTGGATTCGTTCACGTACCGACTATCATCTACAAAGTCATCCTCTACTTCCTGTTTTATTCCTTGCTGTGTTCGAGGCAATCTCGACATTTCAATCTGTTTGTTAACATATTCGTGATATTGTATGTACGCCAATTGTCTTCGGCTAACGCCATCTGTTATCTGGCCGTGTACACTCCTGTCACTGCCAGCCGCATTTTCCATTACGCTCGGAACATCTACTGTGTCTACGTTCCTGTCCATACTGAATGCAAATTACACTACACTACCGTACTTGATGTTCACTGCTGTTTACTTTACTGAATATTATTGCGATTCGTGCCACTGAACATCCATTATTCGGTATTCACATTAATTTGTAACCGGCAACAACTGGATGTCCTGTCACGGTCACCACTTGTAACGCTGGGCTCGCGGGGCACACGATACTCTTTAAAGCCTGTACTATGGTAAGTTGACGGGCTTCACCTTATGAGAAAGGATTTTTGTATAGATATTGACCGCGTGTACCTGAATGGAGGCAAATCAGACTTACACCCACTCTGTAATAACAATGATATGTCAAGTAAGTCCCAAATGCAACTACACGTCAGTACGGACAAGAAACAACCCAGAAGAAGCCGCCAATTTGTTAATAATACGGTCGCCAGCCTAATTAGGCATTAACTGAGTTTCTTCCCTGTACAAGTTGATGTACGTTCATGCAAAACAACACGTAGTAACATTGCATAATATGGTAAATTTTTGAACCAGAAATTCTATTGAACTGATAATTTCACTTTATGTACTGATATGGATAAACCATAAATACATAACACTACACTATAATGTTTACTACAAAACTTCGTACTGTCTCTTGATCAGATTAAAATCGGGCATAGGTTACCCTAGAAATAGCACTTTCGAATCACACACACAATGTCAATTTTGATAAAGATAAAACACTGATAAATTTTGGTTTTTATATTGACTTTAACTTTGCTGGTCAAATCAGTTTAGAACACTTCAGAATTCAAACGAATAAAAAAAAGGGGGGGGGGAACCCTGAAACTGTTATGATCACTGTATTAAAAAATTTGATTACTGAAATCATTATGTGCTCAAGATTTCCAATATATGAGTTACTACTCTTTCCATCTTATTTCCTGCTCATTTAAATACCATTATATCTGTCTCGAAATAATTAAACTTCATTACTAAATCAATATCAAAATTATCTTCCAACTTCATCAGACCTTCGTTATTCTTCAACTAGTTCATTAACAAGACAGTTCTTTAAACACCATTCTAACATAGTTAGGTCTGCAGGCAATTATTATTAACACAAACTTTAATTATTCATTTCGGGACACTCGGATTGCACAACATTTGGAAAGGACCCTGTCTAGGTTAGTTGTGAGGATAATTAAATGATAGGACAGTTCTGGTAAAATTTAAGTTGCTATTGAACAGTATGGAACAAAAGTAACACTGGTCCATACGAATACAGTACTAAAAGTTTCAACCTGTTTGTATCGATGTGGCGGTTGGTAGGCGGCGAGATGGCGAGGCACAGAGCACACATACAATCACAGCTATGGCTCTTGATGTATCGGCACTTTACTTCATCTTAGCGTCGCAATACTTTTCCATTTAGTGCCTATGGAATTTTGCCATGCTGTATAGGCGTTGGAACGGCATAGCCGAGGCTCAATGAAACCACGTCTTGCAGGAGAGCCTCCTTGCTCCAGAACGTGTTGCTCAGACCAATGCCAAACTCCAACTACTACTGCTGAGCCCGTTATGCCGTGCAGCGCCCGTATGCATTTTCCCGCACTCGCCTGCCATCCACCTTTTACCGCTCCCTTACAGACAGGGTATTCACCCGAGGTTTTGCATTCTACATATACTAACACATTGCCTACATATGGACCAGACGCAAAGTTACAATTTTGAACATGTTACAACAGTTTCAACATTTGTCACCTTTCAATTCTATTACAATATTGCTTGACATTTGCCATAAACATTAATATTCACATTGAAATTTGTTTACAGTTTTCTTAACACAATAACATGAAACAAAAAGGAAATGAAATCAGAACATCGATTACACTAATTTATCGAAAAATCAGAAAAAAAATATTATTTATTTGTACAATAGTACAGCGTTGTTGTTGTTACACACACTCTCCATACACTGCGGATTAAGCACTCACAGTGTCGTCGGTCCACTTGATCCCTTGCGACATTTGAAAAAAAAAGAAAAATCGCGACTCATCGAACCATACCACACGCCTTCAGTTAACTAATGTCCAGTTTCTGTGTTATTTCACCCACTGAAGGTGTACAGCTTAGGGCGCTGCTGTGAAAAATATTACCAAGAACACAACTCCAGCAATTCTTGTGGAGTTTGAAATCGACTGTCATTGACAAGGCATCATGCTGGTATCCGGTCATTGCCGCTTATGGTCTTTTTATGACCACTGTTACTGCGCTGTATTAGAAGACAACGAATGATATATCATTCTTTGTGGACACACTGGACAATTTGCGCTGATACAGCAGCAAACCTGACAACTTCATTAACAGTGCATTGACGGGTACATCGAAACACGATAACTCCTCTATTTCGTACTGTAAATCAGGGTCAAACTTCACGCGGGCCAAGTGTGTAGGCCGCCTGCGGGCCACAGTTCGGCCTGTCTCGGCTTTGCTCGTTCCTTCGTGGAAGTACTCGGATCAGCGCGACGTTCCACTTAATACTGCTGTATGGCATTTTTCGGTCGGCACGACTCTCTTCAGTTCGGCAGGATCGTACTGTCAGCGCGGTTTACCCTTCGCTATTTGTTCGTTGTATAAGGGACGTTCACAAGACCAGTGCATGTTTGCACAAAGAGAGGTAGTGCAGTGACGCACCGTGACAAGCCTTTCAAAATGATAGGGAATGACAGAAGAGAAGGATGAGAATTCTCAGTACCTATTATGCTGTCGCACTAGCGACGGATACCTTAAATTTGCTATGAAACTATGTTACGATACCATGTAGAAAGAATTTAAAGATTTAGTTGACAGTGAAAGATCAAAAACATTACAACGATCGACAAACTGCATTCATTGCTCAGTAGGTCAAGAAATACTTTGTGCTAAATTTGCAGCCATGTAGCACATGAAGAAATTGGTAGAATGGATAGTGAAATTTATGAAATCGAACAAATTATTCCATTATTGCTAGTAACAGTAGGTGGAACCGAAGAAAAAGTATGGAGTGTGGGCTTGCCTGGGACGATTTTTCAATTTAAAACTCGCTATTGTTGAATTTATGACGGAAAAAGGAGTGCAGGGACGAAAATTGGAACATCCGGAATGGATTGCAGACATCGCATTTTAAGTGGACTTGAGTGCACGCTGTCCACAGTAAAACAATGAAATGTGAGAAACAACTTCTTTCTGATTTACTGGGGATTCATTTAAAAATAAAGTCGCGTTATGGAAGGGACACATTCTGAGAAACACTGTCTAGTTCCCGAAGCTCATTAGCGTTAAAGAAAGCGCGAAGTTTGAAGAATTCATCGTGGCCTAGTAAATTGTAAGGACAGTTTTATAAAGGTTTTGAGGACACTGTCAATCTTAAATCTGTTTTGGTGTCTTCTAGAGAACGTTTGCCATTTCAGTTGTAAGCGCCCCTGTGGATCTGCAGATGCAACTCGTTGACCTCTAAGGTCATTCCCGTTTCAATGACAAATCCTTTTACATATAAAACTGTCCAAGACATCAACATTGCTTTCCTTATGTGCACTTTGCACATTTCCATAATGAGGCTGCAAAAATGCTACAATATATCGACCAACGTATTTGTGTGAAAGACCATTTTTTAAATTATGAAACTAAATAAGTCACGATTAAGTGGCAACTTGAGTGCGAAAATCTGTGAAATTGGCTGCATCTATCCGTATGCCGGCAGTTTGCACCAGATAAAAATTATATTATGTCTTCAACACGACAAAAACAATTAAATAATATTGAAAATTTGTTTTGTTTCTGATCTACAGTGAACAGAAGAGAAAGAATGTCGCGTAACGAGTCGTCTGATTAGCGCACCGTAGGGGTATATTCCGCCTTCCGTTTAGTCACATAATTCAAACTAACTTTGATGAGAGTTCGTTTATACTGTTTGCGTCCAACGTCCCGAATAATAAGTGAGAACAGTGTGTTAATTAATATCTTGAGATGTCTTCAGTACCGAGTCAACAGCAACAATAGACCGCGTCACAGAAGAGAACTGAATAACTGTGTCTTATCTGGTAACAATCATTAAGTGATATAAACTTTGTTTTGGGACTTTCATGATTCTCAGACTAACCTGGCGGTCAGGAACGTTTTGTAATCTACATGCGCATGTTGACAACGCAGCCTTGTAACGTGCACGAACTGCATCAAAGTCACTTGAAGCATCAGCAACACTTTAAGTATCAGTACGCAAATATATCATCTTGTTTGATTGGACAATACATCAAATCACCCTTAAATTCTGTGCTCCAACATTATTACCGTCCATAACCAGACCCTGAGTAAAGTTTCGTTACATTGTACTAGAGCAGGGGCTGAAAGTACAAATAGGACTTTATTTATGAGCAAGTTAGCGCACTGCTATCAGGTAGTACAAAAGGCACCGGTCTCATCATCTTGTTGTGTTGTGCTTACCTGTGGGACGGAAAAGTATCTCTTTGGCCAGCTAACATTTAAACCATAGCCACTCGTAAACCAGTGGGCGTAGTTTGTCTTAGTTTTTCTGGGCTATGTACATTCGCACAACGTCAACGAGCCTTACGATTATCAGTCACCATCCAGTTTGATTTTATCTATGACTTACCAACAGGTACGATACTCGAACAAGCTGGGTGGTGTCATTGGGCACAGAATATCACTGGTGTCGGCTGGAAACAATTCAAATTTGAATGGATAGCATAATGTACTCCTTCCTATGCTTTATTTCAGTACAAACACTTTTGAAAATATGCTGCTAATAACATGTACTTTTTTAGCAATAGACATTGCTTCTAAAGTATATTTCTGATATTATTGGAGAGATGGATATTTCTAACATTTCATAATAAAGTTATTAGGAAAGAATACTGTCGTACGGTCTGTATATTGGTTGCAGATTCAATGCTCAATTCTTTGACTTCTTTGATGTCTAGGAGTGGTGGACGGGTCTAGGTTTTGATGAAGCTTTTCTTCAGTCAGAAGATTTGCTGATTTATTTCACGAATTTTATTCTTATTACCACTCCAGCATTTAAAAACGAGAATGCTTTACATATTAAAACGAGCTTTCTCACCTTAATGTCAGTTCATAAAATCACATACCTAAACACGAGAAGAAATCTTCTCAAAAACATATTTCCAAAGAACTAAAAGAGACAAAGGAAAAGCGCTTCCCTCATAACTTAGTGGTAGATGTTGCCTCAGCTACGAGCGTACAACGACTGCCGATAGTGGCATGCAATTTGTTCCGTATCTTAGAACAATTCCTTCTAGAAGACTCCAGAAACGATAATGATTCGATGTACAGTATATTAACATTTCCTGTTTTTTCAACAGCGACTACTTTAAGGGAAGCTATATTTTTTGAAGTTAACAAAAATGCAAGGATAAATTTAGTAGCATGGTTTGCCTTAGATAAAATAAAAATAAATTTTAAGATTTCTTAATATGCCACGACAATAAGACATTGAATATTTGGCTTCTCCTACCGAATAATTGTACTTATTATGAATTAAGCTTGTTTCTGGTATATGATAACAATTATATTTTAATGAATAAATAATTTTCCTGAACAATTATATCTGTTGATGTCGTGTCAATTATCTGAAATACGTGACATTTTGGTATCTCATGCAAAGCAAAATCTACAGGCTGATTTTCTTAGCGCTAGATTAATTCACAGCAATGTGCAAAATAATTATTATGTTGTGTACCAACTTCAATAGACGGTAAATTTGGTCAAATGCACTGATGAATAACATAAAAGTTTGGAAAACTTGAATCACGTAATTTGTAGCTAAAATTTAATTAAAGTATTACTGAAAAAGAAGCTGGTACCATAAATTTTGGTTATCTCTTGAAGTTCCCTGCAAATCTAAGTTCATTATAACACGCTACCCATGGGGAAGTGAAGAAGATTTTAGAGACAATCTTCAGATGTTAGAAACCTTTTCGCTACAGCTGCGTGCTACTGATGAGTATTCCAGCAAGCCAGCCGATGCAGTGTTTATTATATTCAGGATCACAGTCTTTTAAATTTGCGTCGTTAGATCTAAGAATTTGATCAGCAGTACTTTTTAAGGTTATAATGTCAACCTTTGTACTTTCACCAGATGTTACAACGCTTTCACAGTAATGTTTTCCAAGCTTTCTTTCCACGTCCCTTCTCCAAAATGCTTTTCGGTCACTTCCTTTCAACATACTATTTAAGCATTTGGGCATCCACAGCTTAGATAGACAGGAGATATATTTTTTAAAATTTAAAAATTTATTAAAATCTTGTAAAAACACTTTTGATAGCCGCATCTTATTCCACGATCGTACACGACCGGTTTCGCTATGATTTAGTGGCGTCCTCAGGTGTATACATCTATGAAAAATATAATGAGAATTAGAAAGTACAGCAATGATAAATTAGTTACGTGAGTATTTGTTCACCTATCTTTCTAGTTTAATTTACCCAGTTTTTGCTATTATTATACTTCCTAAGTGTCATTATATTTTTCGTAAATGTATACATCTGAGGATGTGATTAAATCATAGCGAAACCAATCGTGTATGATACTATAAAAAAGGAATTATTAACAGCTAATGCGGCTACCAGAAGGTTTTTGGAAGATTTTAATTTAGAAAACATTTCGAAATATTTTCACTTTCTTGCAGGTACTCTGCCATTTCTCAGACGAGATCCACAACAAGTAAAGACACAGTTTGTTCCTCGTCATTAGATTCAAGGGAAGTACATGTCTTTAGCAAAGTTACTTCATGTTCTTCATTGACTGGTCGCCCTTGTTTCTGCCTCTATGATAACTGTTCGACACGTGCATATACTTGTGGAAAAGGTTTACCACTACGAATGTTTGCACAACATTTCCAGTCGGCGGCATGGTGATCTGACAGAAAACATTCTTTGCGTCCTTTTATCATATAACACCATTCATCGCAGTATTTCTCACAGAATTTTTAATGGTTTCATTAAATACGTGCCTTCGTAGTAACTTGATCTCATTTCGGTTTGTACTGTGAAGAAAAATCAACAACAGCTCCACAAAACAAGCAGTCAGTTGAGACGAAAAAAATCCTTCAGCTAAACCGACACTTCGATTGTGATTGTTGTTTTTTTCCATATATCGAAGCTGTTCTTATGAGTGCGTGATTTTCGGCGTGACACGCAGTCTGTTTCCAGCGCTTTTGAAGACATCGCTTCCACGGAAATTGCTGGCCACGTTTGTACCATCAGCACCCATTCTGCGCTAGAAAATGGCTGCCTCTTGAAACTATTTTTTTTTACCTGAAGCAAGTGAATGTTCCTTAAAATAACATTTAAAAACAGATTAATTTTGAAAAAGTGCTTTACCAGGATACGATTTTCTCTGATTTTTGGTATGTTAAAAGGTAATGTTTGTTGAATTAAATACTGCTTTACTCGCTTGTGAAGAAATTTCGCCCAGGTCAAATCCTAATTTGGCCAGGCTAACAGAGAGACGATGTGCGTGTGTTGCAGCGGTGGCGGAGGCGCCGATGCCGCGCTTCGTGGAGCCCATCCCCAACGCGACGGTGGCGCTCGGCCGCGACATCTCGCTGCCCTGCGTCGTCGACAACCTGGGCGACTACAAGGTAGGCCTGGCCGGCATTCAGCCTAACTATTAAAATAACTGTGTCGCTTAGCTCCACCTGTCAAGCAAACGATACGTTTCCCACTGGACACCATTCAATTTTGAATAGAGTAGAACTGACGGAGAGAGAAGCAAGTTTTCACCAGTCATTTCTATTTTAAATACCAATGAGAACTATTCAGTTTTATTACAATGCTTTAATTCTTCTTGTTAAAATTTCATAATTTTAAATATATTAATTCCATCAGTGCCTTGTCAATGCAATAGACAGAATCAGAGTTCCATCTCGTAGCCTGCTGAGCACAGATATTAAGGCGCAGTCAGGGTCTTTTGCGGACAACAAATGCTATTTCATGAGTTTGAGGAGGCGAATTACCTGCGGCTCCATTGTTGTTGTTGTTGTGGTCTTCAGTCCAGAGACTGGTTTGATGCAGCTCTCCATGCTACTCTATCCTGTGCAAGCTTCTTCACCTCCCAGTACCTACTGCAACCTACATCCTTCTGAATCTATTTAGTGTATTCATCTCTTGGTCTCCCTCTACGATTTTTACCCTCCACGCTGCCCTCCAATACTAAACTGTTGATCCCTTGATGCCTCAGAATATGTGCTACCAGCCGATCCCTTCTTCTAGTAAAGTTGTGCCACAAATTTCTCTTCTCCCCAAGTCTGTTCAGTACCTCCTCATTAGTTATGTTATCTACCCATCTAATCTTCAGCAATCTTCTGTAGCAACATATTTCGAAAGCTTCTATTCTCTTCTTGTCCAAACTATTTATCGTCCACGTTTCACTTCCATAAATGGCTACACTCCATACAAATACTTTCAGAAACGACTTCCTGACACTTAAATCTATACTCGATGTTAACAAATTTCTCTTCTTCAGAAACGCTTTCCTTGCCATTGCCAGTCTACATTTTATATCCTCTCTACTTCGACCATCATCAGTTATTTTGTTCCCCAAATAGCAAAACTCGTTTACTACTTTAAGTGTCTGATTTCCTAATCTAATTCCCTCAGCATCACCCGATTTAATTCGACTACATTCCATTATCCTCGTTTTGCTTTTGTTGATGTTCATCTTATATCCTCCTTTCAAGACACTGTCCATTCCGTTCAGCTGCCATTCCAGGTCCTTTGCTGTCTCTGACAGAATTACAATGTCATCGGCGAACCGCACAGTTTTTATTTCTTCTCCGTGGAATTTAATTCCTACTCCGAATTTTTCTTTTGTTTCCTTTACAGATTGGTCCATATAACAGTCATTAATATTCAAGGTCATAATTATCCGAAAGTGATTAGAGCACTGGCCATCAGGGGCACTTTCCTGCGACGGGGGTCACTTAAAGAAAAGGAGTGTAAAATTATAGCCGTATTTACCTTCGTCAGAGACTTCCGTATGTGTGACGTTATTTATTTCTATATCATTACTGTACTAAATTAGCATTGAGCAGTAGGAACAATGTAGGAGCCCCTTATGGCTGTTCTCGTCAAGGTCCCAGAGGAAGTCAACCAGCACTGCATTGTCCTGACCAGTTTAATAAAGCGTCGAGCGTTCGTGCTGGTGTCCTGTGAAAGGCTGTGACGTGTGACTGCGCAGTGAAGTGTTTTGGCATTAGTTATTGCTGTGTTCGCCGTCTGACACGGTACATAGCGACAGAGGGTGCCACTCTTCTGGATAGTCCATAGCGTGGCGCCAAGTAGTTATGACCACGTGGTATGTCGGATGTATAACGCAGTGACGACAAGAAAAAATTGTGCCGGACCTCGTCTCGAACCCGAATTTTCCGCTTACACGAACGAATACATTTCATGCGTATCATAACGGCTGTAGTAACATCAGTGCCTGTTCATCTGGACATTCACGCATGTCCGAAGGAGTACAGCACCGTATTTCTGAACTACACAGGCATTCCAATATCGTAGTTATCATCAGTCGCCTCAGAGAAGGCGCACGTAACAGGAACCACATCATGCTTCCGCCACACAACTTACAAATACTCGATCCATCTACCAATAGTTATGAGCCACAGAGACCGCTGAAACCAGGGACTACTTCCCTTCTTCCCCAAATAGTTCGCAGAAGACCATTCTTCCTCTGAATTTGATTACTTATCTGTCTACCCAATATTTTACTAATTGGTCATTTGTTACTCACTGTGCTGTCGACAGTTTTTTGTGTTCTAATCTAACGTTGCCCTACGACCAGACAGTTGCAGTCTTCAAACGCGCCATCTCAATGCAGCAACTGTTTTGTGTGGCAGGAGATTTGCTTCCCGTTACCATACTGTCAGAGGCCAAACTAAATTGGTGAAGACAGTTACAAATATGCATGCAATGAAAGCAAAGTGCAAGATGAAGCCGGCGCCAGTACAGAGCCAACGCGATTCCAATAGCTATAAGGCAACTGCCAGGCGTGATGTTTGGCATCTGATGCGCCAACCATAAGTCTCATACGTCCTGCCTGTGTGAGAAATCGAGAACAGACGTACCTTTTAACCACAATCATTGGTATAGAGTTAGATAATTGTAAATTGTACACCATTTCCTCTCGTTTCTTTGACAGCCAAGCACTAATGATGAAAATTTCCTGCGCCATCAGGATATGAATGCTGTACTCACGGGTCGAGCCCCAGGTCCCTTGCGTGTATCACTTCTGTTAACTCCGGAGACAGGTTTTTCGGATATGAATGCTGATTAACACCATTGTTATACACGAGCAGAAGAATGTTGAAACAACAGAAAAAAAGAAAAGTTTTCTCAGCCAGCAGATGAAATTGGTGTCATTTGCAAAATACTTCTGTAACTATATGTGAAGATGACACTATTAAGGGTGCACCAATAACTTGTCGAATGGATTGCCGATTTCATCTCAACCTAATAATAAAAATAGCATGCTGTAGATGTTGCTCGCTGTGTATGGAATGCGCATTTTATGGATCTGCTGCCGTTGAGTCAGGATGAACACAACTGCAAAGGTATCCAAATTCTTCAAGAACCACTGCAAACAAAGGCATTATTTTTTATTCCTGTAATTTACTGCAGAAATATTAGCAAAAAATGTATCAGAGTATGAAGCACTTCTGAAAATCGGCTAATACCAGACGTTGATAGCACTTAGATATTTAGGACTAGCCCAAACATGTGGTGGAAGTGGACATACAGAAGTAGACAAACAAATGAAAATTAATCCGCTGGTCAAAAGAGTATTAAATTTGCCCGTCCTCTCTGAAGATGTCCACATAGACAGAGGTATCGTAATCATATTTCAGCAAAAACGATCACAAATATAAGAGGAGTAGTTATCAGGTTTAAAGTATCACCCCAAAAAAGTCAACTTAAGTAATTATTTTTTTGATTCTACGCAAGTATATGTTTACAGTTCATACATGAAAGTGTCACAGTACGGTAGCACGTCGCTAGAGGAGCCAAAAAAAAAAAAAAACGGAGCAGTTCATTAATAACGTGGAGTGTCCGTTTTTGGCAGCAGCGCAAATATCGCAGCTGTGTCTGGCCAATCCAGTCGGCTAAAGAAGACACCCCGATATGCCTCACACAGCTGCAAGAGTTATAATGCAATTTAACCTAACTTTCTGATAGGAGTACTGTAAATTTGAAAAATTAATTTATCGTATGGCAATACATATACAAAGGTTATAAAACTACGACACGGCAACATTTAAGCACAGCTATCCAGCGTAAAATAACACAAATAACAATAGCTATACATGAATATCAAGGTCTTTTATATATTTTATAACATCACTCATCGCTATGAGGAAATCTTCGAAAAGACCCTTGCAGGCACATGCGTGCATGAGCAACCGTCTGTCGTTCCGCACCACAGTCACACGATGGTTATGAAGATTTTCCCCCACTTGTAGAGAGCGTATGTACATCGTCCATGGCCCGTTCGGATGCTGTTCAAGGTAGTCTAAATTTTCCGAGGCTGGTAGAGTCCAGAGGGTTTCTTCTGGATGCAAGGCACCTTCAGGTAATATCGGCAACAGTTTTGTTGCCAGCAGCGTTTCCAGTCATCGATGGTATTGAATTCAGTTTTTACGAGAATCCTTACTGTGATGAGAGTAGGATGTCTTTATCTCAGTCTTTTTCACTCCGCAGGGAATACGTCGTCCATTATTGGAAGGTCGGTGTTATTAGCAACCTTCTCGTATCCACGCAGTAGCGCGCTCTTTCGTCTGGTATCAGGAGGTGGAATGTGGCTCAATACAGGTAGCCAGTATGTGGAAGTAGATCGTACTGATCCACTAACAATGCGCATTGCCTCGTCAAGTTGTACGTTTATCTTTTTTTACATGTGAACTATTAAGCCAGACAGGCGCATAATACTCTTCTGCTGAGTATACTAAACCGAGTGCTGATACCCAAGTAGTGTCTGCTGACGATCCCGGCGAGAGCCGCAGAATTTATGAAGAATGTTGTTTCTAGTTTTGGAATTAGCAGATGCTCGTGTCAAGAGTTCTTTAATAGAAAGTGCCCTATCTAACGTGATCCCAAGGTATTTTTGGTGCTTATTATAATGAAGTTTGTCTCTTTCAAAATAGAGATCGAGGGCTATGTCTGCCAAGCTATTGGACAGATGAAAACATGAAACTTCTGTTTTATTTGAGTTTCGTTGTAGCCTCCATTTGCAGAAATAGTGGCTTAAGATATACAGATCAGAAGTTCGGATTTCTTCAGTTCTTTCACAAGTCTCGTGTTGAGTAGCTAGCACCTAGTCGTCTGCAAAGCCAAACTTCCTGGACTGTGTTGGAGAGATATCAGACATATATAAATTAAACAACAGAGCAGCAAGGACAGATCCCTGTGGTAAGCCATTATTCAATACTTTTGGGCAGCTAGTGTCTTTTTGTGTAGTTACAGTAAATGTCCTTCCAGTTAACATGTTGTCAGTTAGTTTTGTTGTCCTTTTTCATGGGACAAGTTGCAATAATTTATAAAGCAGTTCGTGCCTCCAATCTGTCATATGCTGCACTTAGATCGACGAAAGGAACTGATGTTTTCTGCCTCGTTTGGTATCGTGCTTCAAGAAACGTTGTTAAAGATAAGACTTGATAAGCGCAGCTCCGCTCTGGACGGAATCCAGCTTGCTCAAGAGGAACGTTCTGAGAGTTGTAGGAAACGTATTCAGTTTATCGTGTTTCATTTGGATAGAAATGCATATCAGTGGGATATGTTCAACCAGTATGATGGCAACACGACCTAACACATAAAAAAAGTCACCACCGACACCTTGAAACTATTCTGGAAAGATGACTAGGGCCACATTACCATTTGATTTAAAGGTTGAAAATTTTTAACGCCTCACTTCCTTATCTCTGAATCGCATAGATTGTTGCTTTGGTCAGCGGCATGTATGTCTTTATCATTGGTAGGTCTTTTGATCTGTTGTCACTATTTGTCAACGTTTTGTATCCTCTCCAGACAGGTCTCCGACAGCATCCCCCTGCCTCTTTAGCTCCCCACTGTTTACTTCGTGACAGAAGTGAGTCCAATGTGTCCATACATTGTCACCTGAGGATGCAGCCTTAAGTAGAATTAATTCAAAAACACAGTTGACACGTGTACAATTATACAACATACACAACTCATGGCAATCCTTTCTCATCGACCAGTTGCATACTCTCACGTGGATAAATACTCTGCACATTTGCCACTTTGTCTTTGGATACGTATGGAATCTTGATGATCGTCGGTTGATCGCCAGTGGCCTCTACTGTTGACCTGTATCAAGCAGCAGTTTCACTCCATAGTACCAAGGTGTCCTTGTCGTTTCCGTCATGCAAAATCGCTCTTCCTCTCACAACTTGGAACACAAGTTTATGAATGTTTTAGGTTTTTTTGCGATCAGATTAGATCATTTATTTTACATTTCCTTAAAAACTGTGTGTACCAGACAACCACCTCTATATGCAAATGTCTCACTTAATCAAGTCAAATACTACTGAAAAATCAGCTGTGTTATCACTCTGTCTACACAACTTACATAACAAAAATAAAGAAAATACTCTTAGCAGTGCTTAATAAAGGCCAAAATACTAATATCAGATTATGTGTACAACAACACATTTTATTCATTACGGGTTTTCAAATGTTCACGAAAACAGGAAACGGCTAGGTTTCACTCCATGTTGTGAAACGTTGAAATTGTTTAACATATTGAAAGTCGCAATAGATCACTCTAGTGGTAGTTCAGAGTCGGAGCATTTTGCTTTGAGGGAGCGGAAGTATTAAAATCTTTAATTCTCTTCCTGGAGGCCTAATATTGTGAAAACACTTCAGCCGGCAGCTGCAAAGCTTACCCTGAGTATGGGACTGCGCCTGGAACGTCTTATTTTCATATTTTAACCTTCCTTGTGAGTTACGTTCTTTAACACGATTTGTTCACATAGGTGTGTCAACATTTTCTTCGTTCAGATACAAACTGCTGTGATGCAGCACCTTGCAGGAAAAATGAAATGAAAAGAAAATCTGCCACCAGTCATCAAGACACAAATAATCTCACTCCACTGAAAAACACATTGCCCAAAAGCAATAACAAACACCATGAAAATGAGGATATGGTTTAAGGTTAGAATAGACCTCGAGTATAAAACAGTTGTCTGTTTATTTAACTGCAGGTTGGCTAATTAAAAATTAAAAATTGAAGGGAACTGTTAGTATGAAGCACTGCGATATTTTCCGCAGCAGGCACTGAACTTTCCTCCTGTGTGCACTGCACACATACATTTAAACAGAAAACATTTCTGTGAAAGACCTCTTTCCTCTCTAAATCATTTGTGCAGTGTAATAAACAAAACTTAACTTGCAAGAACGAAGTATTGATTAAGTGTGACAAAGTTGGACATAGTTCTCGTTTCCTCTGTGGCGTTCATTTACGTTTTTGAAAAAAACTCTTCTAGAAATTTTTATTTATATTGCTGACAGGATACGAAACAGGATACGAATATTTGGAGAGATTCGTATCTGACATTTCACTGAGCAAAAGGTTGTTAACCACATTTCTATCTTCATAGTTGGAAGGACCAGATATAACACTTCTAGTCGCTCTGGAAAGAGTGATTTGAACGATGGCTGTACTCACAAACGAAACTGATGTGATGGTTCCTCAGGAATACGCATTAGAGTTTATTCATAATGTCCAGATGTATTTGAACAAATATATGTTTGTGTGTGTAAAATTCTCCGATCGTTTGGAGAAACTTCTTAATGACACACTGCCTGTTATATGGATGGACGACTAATAAAACATAGAAACAGTGGCCGAGCCACCCACTGAGAGCCCACTGACTTCCTCTTCCCACTACTTAGGTAGGAATGCTGACACTTCGCAAAATTTTTAAAATTCGTGATACACAGATGCTAGATATACAACAAAAGTCTTATAGTTACCATGTTTATTATCAATAGTAATACAATGGAAGCTACTGCGTGTCTGCTGAAACGAGATAAAATCTTAAGAGTTCTTCAAAGTGATCGGATTCGTGAATTATTACTCACAGCTGAAATTGTACTGAGACGAATTCATATGAAAAAGAATGTCTAAATTTCTTTGTAATGTTCGTACTTAGTAGTTACTACAGAAGAAATAAAATTCCATTACACTGTTTTAAGTAATAAAAAAATGCTTTCAGGTTGAACTTCATGTGACACAGAAAAATACTTAATGTTTAACATTACGATTTCCTTTTATATCTACTGGTTCCTTTCCTACATGTCCATCAGGAGCTATTTTCACAATAAATCATCTTTCGTAAGTAGGTTTCTCTGTGAAGAGCCTGAAGTTTCCGCTTGCAAACCTTCGACTTGCGCTGTCTCAGACACTGGCCCCTGTTGGGGCTGTTTCATGATACTACTAACATAGTGCCCTATCATCGGATGGTAAAAGCTTTTCTGGCAGTCCCCGACAACGTAGTTTCGTAATGTTACAAGACAATCATTTACAGCCCATTACAATTCGACGAAATACACTGGAGGAAGGAAAAATAATTATTTAAATTGAAATGAATTTTTAGTATTCTTCGTTTTAAAATGGAACTAAGATAATTTCCCCACAGAACCGTATAGATAGTCTTAAAAATTTGTGGTTGTGTAAGATTTAAAACCATTAAAACCAAAAACGTGGAGGGGGGAATGGTGTACTATAGATAATAGTAAGAACATGAACTATTCGTGCGTCATTTGTGTACGGAATGCGCCCCTCTCTTTTTTATCTTATAAGTAATTTCATAGCCTTTAAAAACACACAATCAAAAATTTTCAAGACTATCTGTAGGGAGTTAGGCATCTCTATGTGACTAGGAGTAGTTATGTTATACATTTTAGTTCGGTTTAAAAACGTGGGTCACTAAACCTCAGTCGCTGAAACTGCTCAGTTTTTGTAGTTTCAGCGACTGAGGTTTACTGTTCTAGACATCGTCAGCTGCTGCTGATGATGCAATTCTGAAGATGGCTTACGACTAGGCCGAAACCGGTCATTTTAAATAACATAGCTATCGCGATCTAGACCGGGTTCTCATTAATTTTATATAGCTTACAAGATCGCTGTGGTCCAAAAATGTTACCAAACATTTTGAAGAAGATAGCAACTCCAGAACGCTGTAACGATTTTCAGAAAGACCTGCCGAGGATTGATGAATGGTAGAGAGACTGGCAGTTGACCCTGAACGTAAGTAAATGAAACATATTGCCCGTACAAATGAGAAGAAATTCACTGCAGTACAATCACACGACTGATGACAAATTGCTGGAAACAGTATCCGTTGTAAAATATCTAGGAGTAACCACTGGAGTGACCTTAAGTGGAATGACACCGTAAAACAAATAATAGGAACAGCAGCTGTTAGACTAAGATCCATAGGAGGAATCTGAAGGCAATGTAACTCATCCACGAAAGAAGTCGCTTGCTGAACGCTTGTTCGACCGATTATTGAGTACTGTTCGTCACTAAGGCTCCCTTACCAGGTAGGACTAATAGAAGAGATAAAGAAATCCAACAAAGAGCAGTACGTTTCGTCAAAGGGTCGTTTAGTCTACGTCAGAGCGTTACAAAATGGTTCAAATGGTTCTGAGCACTATGGGGCTTAACTTCTAAGGTCATCAGTCCCCTAGAACTTAGAACTACTTAAACCTAACTAACCTAAGGACATCACACAAATCAATACCCGAGGGAGGATTCGAACCTGCGACCGTAGCGGTCGCGCAGTTCCAGACTGTAGCGCCTAGAACCGCTCGGCCACCCCGGCCAGCAGAGAGCGTTACAGATACGCTCAACAAACTCATATGGCAGATGATGTAAGAGAGGCGTTGTGTATCACGCTGTGGTTTACTGTTGAAATTCAGAGACCACGTTCCGGAAAGAGTTGCTCAACATATTATTTCCTCCCACAATATGACCACAACGAGAAAATTCGAGAGACTGGAGCTAATGCAGTGGTTTATCGCCAAACATTCTTCCAAAAGCCATCGTTAGGACCAGAAGTGCCCTCCGAAACGCATCATCAGGTGGTCTGCGGAGTATTGATGTAGATGTGGATGTACTCAATATTATGTAGAAATACTTTTAGAGATGGTCGTTCTTGGTAAGAGTTTCTTTTAGTGTGAAAAAAAGAGCTCTTTATTGTACAGTGAGAAAGTTGCAAACAAATAATGTGACTGTCGAGACAAAGAATCCAAGCAGACCCATCGAACATATGGATACGCCCACAGCTAAGTTTGAAAGTTAAAGGGAAGACCCTGCTAGTGCAGCTAGTGCAGCTTCAGCTGCTGTTTGGATAACACTCACTGCCGATAGTGTTCTACATCCACTCGCAGTGGGTTCACTCAGCATACAACAATGAAAAACTGTCTCTGCCATACTCTTTATTTGTAAAATACAGTTGTACAGACTGATCACGAAGTCCCATTACCCCTTATCACGTGTCAACATATTCATAGATGATCGCAGTGTATTAACGTGGGATTACGACAGAAGACAACTTTGACATAGTGTCATTATTCTTTATTATTTATTCCAGAGTGCACACCATCGGTCTGATGAGAGTATGATTTTCCTCCATGTACGATGTGAAAATCTCTTCAACATTGCTGTTGTGTCAGTAGTAAATGCACATCAAATAGCATACTTATGTTGGTTAAGTGTCTCATAACGTGTTGCAGCAACTTTCTGTTTAATGAACCATCATAACGCCTTGCCCAAGACGACAGACAGATCTTTAGGGCGGACACTCCAAAGGTGGGTGGAAATGAATAGAACCACGGCCAATCTATTTGTAAGAAAATGGCTCATTGAGATATTGTGTGACGGCAATAAAATGATGCGCTGGTGCTCCATCCTGATGGAAGCACACACGACCGAGCAGTCACCGACGTTGCACGTGTGAAATAAACCAAACTCGTAACATGATAAGATACACAATGTGATGCAGTGTCAAAGAAATGTGGGCATACCAGATGGGTTGCAGACATTGCAGTCCAGATCATGGCATTTGGTGGGTCGTGTTCAAGTTCTTCACAAAAAAAAAATGTGGCTTCTCTTTACTCCTGAAATAAATGCTCCTCGCTTGGGCACTGCGATATATTGCACACTTGTCCGAGAAAAAGTTTCCCCCTTGAAGAAAGAGTAAAGACATCGAGCTTTCGGCCACAAGCCTCACGATATTTTAGCATCTCATTATGACTAAGTTCGATTACAAATTAAGGTTTAAATGCCTTTAACTTCAAATCATTCTTCATATGTTTTTACCATGTCCAATATCAATCTCCGAATTTCAGTGACCGCTTACGAAGAGACTTTTTTGGCAAAGATTGGATAGACGCTGAAACCCCCACATACTTTTCCAGTCGTTTTGGTTCTCGTTCTCAGCTTTTTCTCCCATGGTTAAACTTCGGTTACACGATAAATCAGTCAAATCTAAAGGCCGTGAATTCAACTAAATACCTAGGAATTACAATTACGAACAACTTAAATAGGAAGGAACACATAGAAAAGATTGTGGGGAGGGCTAACCAAAGACTGCGTTTATTGGCAGGACGCTTAGAAAATGTGACATGTCTACTAAGACGACTGCCTACACTACGCTTGTCCGTCCTCTTTTAGAATACTGCTGCACGGTGTGGGATCTTTACCAGATAGGACTGACGGAGTACATCGAAAAAGTTCAAAGAAGGGCAGCACATTTTTATTATCACGAAATATGACAGACAGTGTCACTGAAATGATACAGGATTTGGGCTGGACATCATTAAAACAAGGCGTTTTTCATTGCGAAGGAATCTTCTCTCGAACTTTCAATCACCAACTTTCTCCTCCGAATGCGAAAATATTTTGTTGAGATCGACGTACATTGAGAGAAACGATCACCACGATAAAACAAGAAAAACAGAGCTCGTACGAAAAGAGATAGATGTTCGTTATTTTCGCGCGCTATACGAGATTGGAATAGTAGAGAACTGTGAAGGTGGTTCGATGAGCCCTCTGCCATGTTATTTGCTGAGTATCCATGTAGATGCAGATGTAGATATAGAAGGTAAAATTGTTGGTGTTGTTGGGAAAGGTTTCTGAAACCTTGCACTGAAATCATATTGAATATCTCTCATTGATTTTCCTGTATGGGGTTATTCGTGAGCGCAAAAGCTTATTACGATCCGCTCCTCTATGGTGTAAGCGGACTTAACAGTCATTATTTAGATGTATATCAGCACCTGCAACAATCAAAAACAATAACTCATTAAGATCTCTGTCAGATGTTCTCAAACGCTGGTGGTACGTAAAGACATTTCACGTGATATCCATACAAGTAAACAAAACAAGTACTGATAGAGTTAGAATTATTATTTTTGAAATGGTAAAAATAGCACTTTGAAGAAAATGGATTTACCGCAGAATGTTTGTTTCGGGTGTACGCAGGACACATGAAGGTCGGATTGTACCCCCTCCGCTCCTACCTCGATTAGTTGTCGCTGCCTTGCCCGGGAATGATTCACCTCGTTTTGGCGTTGGCGACATTTTCTTCGGCTCTTGTCGGTGGTTAATCGAAAGTTTTCGTGCCGCTTTGCTGCTGCTGCTGATTTACGCGGTATACCAATGTATGGCGCTGGAGTAATCATTACGCGCCGGCCGGGATGGTCGAGCGGTTCTAAGCGCTACAGTCTGGAACCGCGCGACCGCTACGGTAGCAGGTTCGAATCCTACCTCGGGCATGGATGTGTGTGACGTCCTTAGGTTAGTTAGTTTAAAGTAGCTCTAAGTTCTAGGAGACTGATGACCTTAGAAGTTAAGTCCCATAGTGCTCAGAGCCATTTGAATCATTACGCTGTGCACGGTTTATTGTTGTTATTGCTGTTTTGTTGGGTGTCACGTAAAATATCATCGTAAAACAAAGAAGTTGCATCTGGAACCGGTCTGTGCTTATTACAACGAACTGATTCCTAACTTCTATAATTGTAACAAGTTTAACTTGGTTGCGTGGCTTATTTGTGACTGTGTTTTAAGTTAACCGTGAAGCGGTTTTTTTATGCTTCCGCGAAAAATTATTTAATTTTGTGTTCAGATTTATGCCGTACATAGTAATTGATCAGCACGACGCAAAAATTGTATGTATGTGCTCAGCATAGAGCAAAATGGCGAAAAGTGTTCCCTCCGCCCTGTTCACCTCTGCAGCAGCCGCCGCTCAACCTTCAAGCTCTAGTGGTATTTCCAAATTTCTAAAAATGTCAAGTGCTACGCAGTGACAAAATGTCTGGGAACTTCAGATAGTAGGTAATGGGACTCTGTGATCACTCTGTAGATAATGCAGGAACCCTTATTGTACGTATGAGACTAGGTCACCTAATATCCGCTTCGGCTTTAGAATCGCGTATTAGGGCAACGCCGAAATTGTAGCGGCAGGCTCTCTCGTTTCGCAATCGCCACGAGTTTCAGACCGAGGGCGAATAAGGCTCGCTTTAAAGTTACTGCCGGAGTTGGGCGGCGCGGCGCGGCGATGCGCGCAGTGGCGAACTGTCCGCAGGCCGCTGTTTCCGTCCGGTGAATAGCGGGCTGGCGCGGCCGCCCCTGCCGTGATCTGGCTGGCGCCGGCGCGGCGTTTGGCGGGCGAGCCGCCCCACCCCTGCAACAGCTGCCGCGGGCGCCGCACTTCTAAACAGTTCGCTACCGAGTTTACCCGCAAACACACCGCCGCGCAGTCCTCCTCTCCATTTCCATAGTTAACAGACACCGCTAGCCGGGCCGCAGGCGGCGCTCGGTCTCCGTGCGCCCGGGTACTATTAGCTGCCTGATACGAGTCCTGCCCGTGAACAGTCGCGCCACAGGCATTAACTCAAGTAGCGCTCGGTGAGATACAAAGCTTGCCTCTCAACATTCGTGCTATATAAAAGGAAATGACAGAAGGCTTTCGATAACTCATATCAGTACCTAATTATTATTTCACATGCAAACATTGCAAAGTAATAGCCCAGTCAACGAAGACCAAACAGAACAGATCGAATAGGGGAAAAATTCATGTAGTCCAAATTTTTGTACAGTGCTAGGAAGGAATGCCATAAACAACATACTGAAAACCCTGATCGGTGGGATGTGTCCGTTGGGCTGGGTGTTTGTGTGGGAGTAGATGCGGAGGGGGCCATCAAAATCCCCTTTCATGTTTGTTCTTGAATATCTACGATCTGCTTGATGTCAGAGTCAACGCCTGCATCGCTCCCATGGAGGCTACGTCACATATTAACATAAGTGCTTCAACATGAATCCATACCTGGTATATCAGAAACGCTTGTGCTACTGATCGCCGGCCGGAGTGGCCGAGCGGTTCTAGGCGCTTCAGTCTGGAACCGCGCGACCGCTACGGTCGCAGGTTCGAATCCTGCCTCGGGTATGGATGTGTGTGATGTCCTTCGGTTGGTTAGGTTTAAGTAGTTCTAAGTTCTAGGGGACTGATGACCTCCGATGTTGCTCAGAGCCATTTGAACCATTTGTAATGGACCGTGCAGCCACGTCTCGATCCCTTAGTCAACAGATGGGTACGTTTGCAAGACAACAACCATCTGCACGAACACTTCGACGACGTTTGCAGCAGCGTGGTCTATCAGCTCGGAGACCATGGCTGCGGTTACCCTTGACACTACATCACAGTCAGGAGCGCCTGTGATGGTATACTCAACGACGAACCTGGGTGCATGAATGGCAAACCGTCATTTTTGCGGATGAATCCAGGTTCTGTTTACAGCATCATGATGGTCGCATCCGTGTTTCGCGACATCGCGGTGAACGCACATTGGAAGCGTGTATTCGTCATCGCCATACTGGCGTATCACCCGGCGAGATGGTGTGGGGTGCCACTGGTTATATGTCTCGGTCACTTCTTGTTCGCAATGACGGCACTTTGAACAGTGGACGTTAGATGTCAGATGTGTTACGACCCGTGGCTCTACCCTTCATTCGATCCCCGCGAAACCCTACATTTCAGCAGGATAATGCACGACCGAATGATTCAGGTCCTGTACGGCCCTTTCTGGATACAGAAAATGTTCGACTGCTGCCCTGGCCAGCACATTCTCCAGATCTCTCACCAATTGAAAACGTCTTATCAATGGTGGCCAAGCAACTGGCTCGTCACAATACGTCAGTCACTACTCTTGATGAACTGTGGTATTGTGATGAATCTGCATGGGCAGCTGTACCTGTACACGCCATCTAAGCTCTATTTGACTCAATGCCCAGGCGTATCAAGGCCGTTATTACGGCCAGAGGTGGTTGTTCTGGGTACTGATTTCTCAGCATCTATGCACCCAAATTGCGTGAAAATGTAATCACATGTCAGTTCTAGTATAATATATTTGTCCAATGAATACCTGTTTATCATCTGCATTTCTTCTTGGTGTAGCAATTTTAATGGCCAGTAGTGTATGACATCGCGGGAAAATCTACCCCCATTGATCACAACATCAGAAAAACTCTGTGCATCAGCTTGAGCTGTGTGTTTGTCATCTGACCGATCGTACTCACCATAAAAGCCGGAGATTCCCTTGCCCATAACCATACTGCACCACCTGTCTCACTCTCCTCCCAACTCACATGTACGAGGGCGTGTTGAAAAGTAGCGCCTCTGAATTTTTTACGTGACAATTTTTAAAGTTATTATTTAAAAGTTTTTAAGAATTTTCACCACCCATTCCCCCACCCATGAACCGTGGGTCTTGCCGTTGGTGGGGCTATGTGATAAACAGCAATCGGTTAAGTAGTATCCGCCAGCCCCCGTAACCTGATAGCATGCAAAGGAGAGCTACTTATTATCAGTGACTCGCGACTGCAACTCAGTATGTGACTGTCGGTGTAACAGGATGTTCATGGGTCGTGAGGCGAACCCACAAGATACAGGGTGATCCAATTTCAGTTGGTTATATTTCTTGCAGTATACATAATACTTTAATTATGTTAGCTGTATTTGAAAGAGGACGTTGTAAAGCTTAGAATACCATTGCTAGAGCGCTCCAGCAACGCACTGTCTGAGTCAGTTATAATATAAACGAGATGGCTACGTTCGTGAGTTCAGTAAAAGCAAGTCTGCCACTATGGTACAGCGTATATTTTGACGTTAGTTTAACGTTGAACGTCCAACGAGGAATAGCACTGATCGTTGGAGTAAACAATTTGTCGAAACTGGCTCTCTATACAAAGGTAAAAGTCCAGGCCGACCGTGTCTTCCAGAGGAGCACCTAAAGTGTATTCGAGTGAGCTTTGAACGTAGCCGAATGAACTTAATCCGTAGAACGAGTAGGGATCTTTGATTACCCCAAACAACTGTCTGGCGTGGACTGAGGCCCAGTTAGTGTGCAAACTATACCATTTGCAACCGATACAGACTATTCGCGCCAACAATAAGGTGAGGCGCGTAGAATTTTGTGACCGTGTGGAAGAATATTACCTGTTTTTTAATAAAGAACCTCCGTTTCACCTAAATGCTTAAGTCAACAGGCACAACATTTGGATATGGGGGCTACAAAATCCCCATTTCAGACTGGAACACGAGCGGGAGAGCGCCAAAGTCAATGTATTTTGTGCCGCATCGTTGACAAAGGCTTATGGACCAATTTTCCTTAATGACAGTGCGGTTACTGGAGGAACGTGTCTCAGAATGCTGCAAAACTGGATTGTTCCTCAAATGAATGAAGACTGAGTACATCACATTTTCCAACTGGATGTAGTTTCGCCTCAGTAGCATTTGAATGTATCACTTTTCCTAAATAAATTTCTACACCAACGATGGCTAGATTGCCTGGGAAATGAAGACTTAGCACTTCACTTCTTGCCACTGAGGTTTCCTGATCTCACAGCCTGCGATTTTTCCTTGTGGGGCTTCGTTAAAGGTGCAGTTTATGTACCATGTGAACGTGTCAGAGTTGAAGGATCCAAGAAAACGTATACAGCTGCACTGGATTCAATGACGCAAGACAATCGTCATCGAGTGTGGGATGAATTCAGCGACCATCTAGATGTTATCGGTGCAGGCAGAGGAGGGTATTTTGACCACCTGTAAACTTCCATGTATTTATAATCAAATGTGGGTTACAGAATTAAAATAGAAGTTATAGTTCAGGAAATACAGCCAACTGAAGTTGTATTCATCTTTTTGAATCACCCTGTGTAAGAAGATGTTTGCCATGAAAAACGGCACGATCTTGTATTTTAATAACAAAGAATGATATGGTATATAATGACATAAATCCGAAAGAAGTAGACTGATAAACGATTGTATTGTTACCGAACACAAGTGGATGATTTTACAAGCCCGTATAGGTACTTAGACCTATAATTGTAAGATTCAGATCCATAATAAACAGTCGGAATATGTTCTCATTTCACGGTCTTCACAAAGCAAAAGCTATCTTATATTTCCAGGAGATGGTAACAACTTTGAATTTACAGCACGAAGAAGTGAACAGGTAACATACAACGGTATAATCAACTTTCATACAACGAAATATGAGCAACCTATGAGCTTCCACTTTAGTAGCGCAATAACACGGCTCCATTCCTGCTCGCGGAGTAATTGCGTCCAAGTAATGCCAATATAACCTCACCACTTTAACCATTCTTCACCACGGCAAGTAAACTGAAATCGACGCTCCTGATTCTGTGTTCATTGTAGAATCTTCTCAACAGCATGGACGTACACCAGACAAACGCAGTCGCCATTTCACAGCACAGACCTCCTCCAAACACAGCACCAGAAACTAGCATCCAACCGAACCCACAACAGGACATAGAGCGAATGGTGAATACTCTTTCAGACAAGAACCAGCTCATAGTCTGCAACCCATTCGTCGAAAAAGAAACTTACTCCCAAAAGATGTAAAGATGTTTCAGTGATCACGCAAAGAGATAAGTGCTGTGCTTATATCGGTTAATGGAAACTGACTGCAGCAGACTCGCGTAAAATGTTGCGAAGATAAATGTTGCGGTTTACTACAAGCAAAATATAATCGGAGGAAATAAAAGGACCAAAATAACAGACCAATTTCAAGATCTAAGCCTTAATTTGTACTAATTTTGGTGACTGTTAGTGAAAGGCGGTGGGAAACCAGGACTCTCAGTTGTCATACTACTATCACAATTGTTTTTAACAACTGTTCATTACATTTCTGTTTCGTTTCCGTCGTTATCTGTGACAGTTTCTTTCTTCACTCGCAAGTCATGCTGTGCAGCTGCATTCAGATTTGTTGACTAATTGAGAGCCCAGTATTATTCACTGTATGCGTTTCACAAATAATTTCGTTTCACCTGGTACATACCCCATCGTTCTCTACATTGCATGCAACATACTACTGTCGTCATTTAGATAAGTATTTAATTTTTTTGTAAGCTACATTAATTAATGGAAGAATGCTTAAACGCCTAAAATGAAGGCTAGTTCCCCTCTTCACACCTTAACGGAATGCTCTTTTACTACCAATAAAATAACGTTTTTTACCTGTCGCCAACTTCTTGCTTCATCTGTCTAAAACACACTTTAATCTTTTGATCTTTAACTTTTCTCGATAATTATTTGTCGCAAGTGTTTCCAGCTCTACAGCAGCGCGCTGTTACATCGAAGCGATCAGAATAATATACTTATGCATGTGCACAATGTTCGACTTCTTTATAGAAACGATATACCCAATTACCGAAAACAGTGTGTGAAATACATCGTATTGCTATGAAAGAACGGACTTAGAAGACATGTGTGCTGTTGGATGGTAAAATGGTTCTAAGCACTATGGGACTAAACATCTGAGGTCATCAGTCCCATAGACTTAGAACTACTTAAGCCTGACTAACCTAAGGACAACACACACATCCATGCCCGAGGCAGGATTCGAAACTGCGACCGTAGCAGCAGCGCGGTTCCGGAATGAAGCGGCTAGAACCGCTCGGCCACAGCGGCCGGCTGTGCTGTTGGAATTCCCTTCGATCATTTAATGAATTCTCTGATACGTATCTATGTCCTATTCGTGGTGTGGATGATTTAACTGTTTAGTACAGTGCTACAGTGTTTACGTTGTTATGGATGAACATGGAAATGAAAACAACGAAGAATTTGTGAACCGGTAACAGGAGCCTATTCCTCTCAAACATTGCTTTGTCTTCCCACTTGTGTGTACACTGAGACGAGGTTTGATTTTAAACCCAATCTGCCGGTCAGGTTCTATAAACTGATACCCATCCGCCACTTGGCTAACGAGTTGCTGCAGTGCTAACATCATTTCCCGTCAGATCACCGAGGTGCTGTCGGACTTCACTAACACCTGGATGGATGACCATCCGCGTCTTCCAAGCGCTGTTGCCAAGTGGGGTGCACTCAGTTCTTGTGAGGCCAGTTGAGGAGTACTTCATTGAGAAGTAGCGGCTTCATGGTGAGGAAAGGCTACAACGGCCGGGAGTGCGATGTGCTGACCCTATGCCCCTCCATATCCGCTTCCAGTGACGCCTATCGGCCGAGGATGACACAGAGGTCGGTCGGTACAGTTGGGCTTTCTGAAACCTGTTCGGACGGAGTTTAGTCAGTTTAGTTTAATCCGCCACTTGCCGGTTAAATTCTTCCACCGCCAAGATCAGATCAGAGAGCCACACCGACAACACGATGTAATGACCCCAACCAGGTGGGCAGGCGTGTTGTTTTCGACTATGGAAATTTTATTTAAATCTCGGACCTCTTCACATCCTTACTTGAGACCATCTTCAGGCAAAATCTCTTCGCAATCCTTCTGATGTAACTTCACGTTACATTCAGCAATTAATCTTAATGTAACATTTTCCATATCTAAGTCCTTCTGATGAGCTCCACCCTGCATTTGCACCAGGTGCTCATACTTGAAAATATACAAATTTCTGCTTCATCTGATCTATCTGTAGTGATAAAATAGCTGACAGTAGTGGTTTCTTTTTCTTTTTTCTTTTTCTTTTTAATACTTCAGGGATATTTGTAAGTAGGCTATGTAAGTAGGCTGTTTAGGTTCTTATATTGGTAACGCCGCCGCCACGTAGCGCTCTCTGTATGAAAATCATTGGCTGTGCTGTGTGCAGTCTGTGGCTAGTTTGCATTGTTGTCTGCCATTGTAGTGTTGGGCAGCGGCAGCTGGATGTGAACAGCACGTAGCGTTGCGCAGTTGGAGGTGAGCCGCCATCAGTGGTGGATGTGGGGAGAGAAATGGCGGAGTTTTGAAATTTCTAATACTGGATGTCATGAACTGCTATGTATATTATGATTTTTCAACACTATTAAGGTAAATACATTGTTTGTTCTCTATTCAAATCTTTCATTTGCTAACTATCCCTATCAGTAGTTAGTGCCTTCTGTAGTTTGAATCTTTTATTTAGCTGGCAGTAGTGGCGCTCGCTGCATTGCAGTAGTTCGAGTAACGAAGATTTTTGTGAGGTAAGTGATTTGTGAAAGGTACAGGTTAATGTTAGTCAGGGCCATTCCTTTGTAGGGATTTCTGAAAGTCAGATTGCGTTGCGCTAAAAAATATTGTGTGTCAGTTTAAGCACAGTCATGTATAATTTGTTCTAAGGGGACGTTTCATATTCACTGGTTTTCGCTGGGCAAAATAGATTGCTGTCGAGATTAGCAGCTCGAATGTGGTATTGTTTGTATGTATCACTAAAAATGTAGAGTCTTTCCCGATATTACAAAGGAACAGAGCGTTCATTTCGGAAAATGAAGTTTATGTGTGGTCGTTACAGTCGCATGCCCGCAACTATGGGCAGGTTCATTTCGTTGATGCGTTGCACTCCAGAGTTAATTCCATTACGAGGCATATAAAACATGAATGTTTATATTTGCTCGTCTATGGAGTATACATCTGCACTGTTATCGAGCATATAACGCAGAAGTTTAACGTGAGTTGTGGGAGATTATTCATGCAGTTAGCTCTCAACTGTTATACATTGTTTGCGGAGTTGTAGTTTATCGTAGAAATGAAAAATACGTGAGATGTGTCAGTTAGTTTTGCAAACACCTCAGACTCGCAAACACTGCCAGCGTAATACCACTGGAAAAGGCGAAACGCGTATTGGATAAATAAAGTAACTAGCAGCAGGAAAAGGCAGTTTTCGTTTACAAAACAAATAGATAGAAATTCTGTTCAATCTTGTAATTACTTTGCCAAGGTCTGTAATTAAAAAAAAGTATAGCTTACTGTTACTTAAATTTCTTCGAACAGTTCCAGTACGAGGACATGCTGGAAAGTACTTTCTCCGAAATTTTTTATTTCAGAACTCTTAAAACTTTTTAACTAAAACAGATGTTATTAACATACTATATTTTCATTTTTCATGTCCACATATGTGCAGCTCTATGCTCCTAGAGGGCTACGAATACTAGCGTCTAACATGGGGTGTGTAACGCAACTACGTCGGTCCGTGAGAAACAGCATGCTGTAATCGAGTTTCGAATTCGAAAAGCGTCCACACATGGAGTGCCCTCTCCTTCAGAATTACAATGCTAGGCTACACACGAGCGCTGCGA
Organism: Schistocerca cancellata; assembly: GCF_023864275.1. Lineage (NCBI taxonomy): Eukaryota > Metazoa > Arthropoda > Insecta > Orthoptera > Acrididae > Schistocerca > Schistocerca cancellata. Next base: position 722,818,807 of record NC_064626.1, on the reverse strand, counting down.
CAATCCGACACCTTGGGTTCATCGTCGTCGATAATCCTCCATATAGTTCCGACTTGAACTCATACGACTTTCATCTGTTTCCAAAAATTAAAAAACACGTTCGAGGACTTCACTTTGATAGTGATGAAGCGCGGTGCAAGCAGAGGTGAGCTTATGGCTCCGTCAACAGAGTCAAACGTTGTACAGTGACGGTATCAACAAAGTGGTCTCTCGTTGGGAGAAATTTATTCGTCACCAGGGCGACTATGTTGCGAAATAAATACGTTGACGTGAAGGTGTAGAATGTTCATAACGTTTGTTTCATTTAAAAAGCTTTAGGAGTTTTTACATGTAAATTTCAGAGGCATTACTTTTCAGCACGTCCTCGTGTAATCAGTTACATTGTAATCGTGTGACTACGTAACCACTCTCCGAACAATTATATTTCAGAATAAATTTGTCGATTTGTCGTTTGTCTTTCTTTTCTCTCGTCACTAACCAAAAAAAAGTTTTCGCTAAAGTGAGGATGAGTGTAGCTTGCGAAATTTCTCTGCATCTCTATTTAAGTCATTTTAACCACAAATGAAGATTACGGATTCTGCTGTCCCAGTCTAAGTAAAGGAAGTGGGTGGACTGTTCTTTAGCTATTGGTGAAATGCCATTCTTTTTATTCAATGCTATTTTGGCGCTCCAAGTGACTGAAAAAAATGTGGAAGTCGTTCATGTTTCTAAGAAAGTTGTCGAACAGTCATCTATAACGTCAGCGTCACATTGTTGTAGAATTTTTAAACACGTGTTATGCTGCTTGACTTTTCGAACACTTACTGCAACATTTATGGAAACTGAATATCATCTCGGTAGAAATCAACAAACAGTGGTCCTGTGAGAACAAACTCGCTCTGTTCATCAATGAGATCCACCAGGCAGCAGATACTTGGATTGACGCCGTGTTCCTTGGCTTCAAGATGTTCGATGTGTTGTGCAGTGTAGACTAATGAACAAAATACGAGCACCTGGAATATCAGACCAGGTGTGCGACTAGGCTGAAGAGATCATAGCAAATAGAGCACAACATACAGTTATTACCTTTGAGAAATCTTCAGATATAGTTAAATAATTTCGGATGTATCCGAAGAGACTGTTACAGAATCGTTACTGTTTACAAAATATGTATCTGAGTCAGTGGAGAAAGTCGAAAGTCCATGAGGTTCTTGGCAGCTGATGCTGTTCTTGTTCGTATATAGAGAACGCAACGCTAGGAAACTGTAGCTAACTGCAGGAAGACCTGCAAAGCTGGACGCTTGATATAGGGATTGGCAGTTCACCCTCAACAAGTGTAACCTATCGTAGCATGTAACCTGTTGTAGCATGATTGCCCGATTGTCGAACAATTAGTCACGTACATTAAAATTCTAGAAATATCTTTAAGCAGCCATTTCAAGAGGAACGGCCGCATGAAACAAGTCACAGAAATAGAAGATACAAAACTCCTTCATTGGAAGTACCCAAAGGAAGCCCAGTCAACATACGAATGAGGTATCTCTAAAAACCCTTGTTCGATCGCTAATTAAGTATTGATCGTCATACTGCCTCTCTTCAGACCACTCATTCTTAATATCATAACTTTGACATATGCCTTTTTTCAATTTTTTTATAGGCTATTGTGGGTCACTGCAAGGCTTTGCTCCAAAGCTATAATTACGACTGATTATTATTTAGAGTTTAAGTGTCCTAAATTAAGAGGTTCTTATTCTCGATACAGTTCACATTCTATGTTGGAACTGTGGAGAATTATCTCGTTGCTGCGTTCCGCTTTCTGTTGTAGATGTGGCTGTATGTCAAAGTTTTTTACGAACTTTGAAGTTCATTTGTGTGAATGTATCTCTCTTACAGAGAGAGAGAGAGAGAGACAGACAGAGAGAGAGAGAGAGAGAGAGAGAGAGAGAGTGTGTGTGTGTGTGTGTGTGTGTTTGCTGCTCCTGTTAGTACTTTACCTTGCGACGAAAAGAAGGGAAGGGGAGGAAAGATACAACGGGTTCAATACTTGGTACTGAAATTCGTTCACCTGTAAATATTTGCTTCTGGGTTAAACCTAGTTGAGAAGGGATTTTTCCCCGAAAATTTGCATTTTCTTTACAGAAGATATTTAGAACGTACATAATAAACTTTGTTGCAACTATTAAAATAATGTAATTAATACTTTTCCAGAAATTCAACTTTTATTCAGACGTTAATAACTTTGACTTCTAATTGTAGCTTTCATGGGTTTTAGACTGTTATTAGAATAATTCAGAGACTACCCAAATCAATCGAAAGAAACAATTAAAAGACAGTAAACAAAATACATTGTATTTTTTTATTTATTAAACTGTCCAACTCTGCAGTTAGTACCAAAACACAGCTTTCGAATTAAGTTTGGAACAGCCGTAATACAAAATGAAAGCTCTGGTGAAACAGCCCATACCTGACTTATTTGCACGTACCCTGAACATAAGTCCATTTAAATCAGGCCAATACTCTCGTGTTCAAGAGATAAGTAGTTGGAAAAACCCATAAGCGTTATTGGAAGGTAATGTTTACCCGAGCTTCAGGGCCGTATCTGTTTGTACATTTCTTTGTAGAGTTATATTAAATGATGGTAATTAGTATGCTTCTACAAGGTTCCGTTTTGTGAGCAACATTGTAGAAAATATATTTATCTGGCACATGACACGTGCATCCAGTCAAAATTGATGATACTGCGATGTATTATACCGACAACAACGTACCGAACATCCATGACAAATTCCAATGGGCTCCGTTACTGCTTGAAAAATGGTCTAAACAAATACGGGAAAAAGTCAAGTTACGTTTTATACAAGGAAAAGACGGGGTTTACATGCGCCACTCTCGTTATTCAGTGACAGCATCCCTTGGACTGACTTCGCCAAGTACACTGACGGAAAAAATATCGCAACGCCAAGAAGGAGTTGTGCGACATAAACGAAAGTTCGAAGGCGGAACGTGATGTCGATCCAGATTTGCGCCACTCACTTATGAGCGGCGCTCGTGGAGCCGATATCAGGATGAGAATTAGGTGTGCTTTAAATACACGCTGTGACGGTCGTGGGCGTTGGTTCCTTTTGAGATTGGAAGTGGTGAGCTCATGTTAGTCAGGGATGGCTTCAAGGTGACAAAGGTGCCATTATCAACACCTCAGTGAGTTTGGACGAGGTTGTGTAACAGAGCTACGAGAAGTTGGATGTTCTTTCTGCGATACTGAAGAAATAATTAGATGCAATATAGTCACTCTACAAGATACCTGGAAGTGGTGGTCACAAGAATGTACGTTCGCAAGAAGATTGGGCTCCGAAAGGCCACGTGACACCACCGAGAGGAAAGGCGGTAGCATGTCTACATCTACATCTACATGGATACTCTGCAAATCACATTTAAGTGCCTGGCAAAGGGTTCATCGAACCACCTTCACAATTCTCTATTATTCCAATCTCGTATAGCCCACGGAAAGGATGAACACCTATATCTTTCCGTACAAGCTCTGATTTCCCTTATTTTATCGTGGCGATTGTTCATCCCTATGTAGGTCGGTGTCAATAAAATATTTTCGCATTCGGAGGGAAACGTTGGTGATTGGAATTTCGTGAGAAGATTCCGTCACAACGAAAAACGCCTGCCTTTTAATGATGTCCAGCCCAAATCCTGTATCATTTCTGTGACACTCTCTCCCATATTTCGCTATAATACAAACCGTGCTGCCTTTCTTTGAACTTTTTCGATGTACTCCGTCAGTCCTATTTGGTAAGGATCCCACACCGCGCAGCAGTATTCTAAAAGAGGACGGACAAGCGTAGTGTAAGGAGTCTCCTTAGTAGATCTGTTACATTTTCTAAGTGTCCTGCCAATAAAACGCAGCCTTTGGTTACCCTTCCCCACAACAGTTTCTATATGTTCCAATTTAAGTTGTTCGTAATTGTAATACCTAGGTATTTAGTTGAACTTACGGCCTTTAGATTTGACTGATTTATCATGTAACCGAATTTTAACGAATTCCTTATAGCACTCATGTGGATGACCTCACACTTTTCGTTATTTAGGGTCAACTGCCAATTTTCGCACCTTTCAGATATCTTTTCTAAATCGTTTTGCAGTTTGTTTTGATCTTCTGATGACTTTATTAATCTATAAACGACAGTGTCATCTGCAAACAACCTACGACGGCTGCTCAGATTGTCTCCCAAATCGTTTATATAGATAAGGAACAGCAAAGGGCATAGAACACTACGTTGGTGAACGCTTGAAATCACTTCTGTTTTACTCGATGACTTTCCGTCAATTACTATGAACTGTGACCTCTCTGACAGGAAATCGCAAATCTAGTCACATAACTGAGACGATATCCCATAAGCACGCAGTTTCACTACGAGCCGCTTGTTTGGTACAGTGCCAAAAGCCTTCCGGAAATCCAGAAATACGGAATCGATCTGAAATCCCTTGTCAATAGCACTCAACGCTTTATGTGAATAAAGAGCTAGTTGTGTTTCACAGGAACAATGTTTTCTAAACCCATGCTGACTGTGTGTCAATAGACCGTTTTCTTCGAGGTAATTCATATTGTTCGAACACAATATATGTTTTACAATCCGGCTGCATATCGACGTTAACGATATGGGCCTGTAATTTAGTGGATTACTCCTACTACCTTTCTTGAATATTGGTGTGACCTGTGCAACTTTCCAGTCTTTGGTACGGATCTTTCGTCAGGCGAACGGTTGTAAATGATTGTTAAGTATGGAGCTAATGCATCAGCATACTCCGAAAGGAACCTAATTGGCATCCAGTCTGGACCAGAAGACTTTCTTTTATTAAGTGATTTAAATTGCTTCACTACTCCGAGGATATTTACTTCTACTTTACTCATGTTGGCAGCTGTTCTCGATTCGAATTCTGGAATATTTACTTCGTCTTCTTTTGTGAAGGCATTTCGGAAGGCTGTGTTTAGTAACTCTGCTTTGGCAGCACTGTCTTCGACAGTATCTCCATTGCTGTCGCGCAGAGAAGGTATTGATTGTTTCTTGCCGCTAACATACTTCACATACAACCAGAATCTCTTTCATATGGCTCTGTCGCATTGTACAGCATCTGCAGTAGCAATTTGAGTAGCGATTAGCACCACAGAGATACAATGAACTTCGGGGACAGCTCCAAGTCAGGCGCCCTGTAGAGTGCTTTCCATTGACAGCAAACCACCGCCATTTGCAACTTCAGTAATGTCAAGCGAGAGCTCATAGAAGAGCAGGGTGGAGGACAGTTGTGTATTCTGATGAAAGCTGGTTCTGGCTCGGTGGCAGTGATGGTCGTGTGCTGGTTAGGAGGAGGCCAGCTGAGACCCTGCAACCAACCTGTCTTTGTGCTAGATACACTGGATCTACACGCTGGGCTATGGTCTGCGGTGAGATTTCGTATGAGAGCAGGAACTCTCTCTTGGTTATCCCACGCACTCTGACTGTAAATCTATATGTCAGTCTGGTGATTCGACTTTTGTGCAGCTGTCCATGAACAGCATTCCAGGGTATGTTTTCCAACAGGATGACGCTCCACCTCATACCACCGTTGTAATCCAACATGCTCTACATAATGCCGCGGTGATGGCTTGGCCTGTTCGATCAGCAGATCTTTCGCCAATCGAGCACGTATGGGATATCATCGGACGATTCCCCAGCGTCATCCACTAACAGTATTAACCGTCCCTGTGTTGTCACATCAAGTGCAACAGGCATGGAACTCCATCCCACAAACTTACATCTGGCAATTGTATAACACAATGCATGCACGTTTGCATACGTGTATTCAACATATTGACGGTTACGCCGGTTGTTAATGTACCAGCATTTCAAATTCGCAGTGGCTGATCTCACCCTTGCATTAACCTGTTATCTTGCGATGTTAATCACTTAAATATATTCCCTAGATAAATGTACTCCCCAAATTTCATTACTCTACATTAATAATTTTTTAGTGTTGAGATTTTTTCCCATCAGGGTATCTTGGTGTTCACTTAGACAAATTTCTTACCTTTAAAAAACATATAATTGACATAGTGCACAAGGCAGACAGTGTATTAACTGCCTTATATCCTTGAATAAACATAATGTTATCGCTAAATAAAAAGAACAGTCTTCTACTTTATAAGTCGATAATACATCCAGCTATGTTCCGTACCTGCCCTTTATGGAGACATGCAGCATCTCTGAATCTACACAAACTTGAAGTTGTCCAAAATAAGATACTGCGAATAATATTAAGTGTTCCGTGGCTTGTTGGGAACACAAAGATCGGCAATGACTTAAAATTGACACTGTTTCAGGATATTTCAGCTACACATCTAAAAGATTTATTCCTAACATTCTTACTCATCCAAAACACTCATTAGTCATTTATCCACGTGTGATGTCTGTGATGGGCTCAGACATAAACGTCCAAAACTGATAGTTATATAACGTCAATAACCCAATCTGAGGCTGACGTACAACGTATGACGCCATGTCATCGTGATCACATGCATTCAGCTGCCCCTACCGATGTCGTTCTATACAAGCCGCAATGTTATACCTGACCTTCGAAAACAACGCGAGAAATTTTCATATTTTCTCCCACGCTGCGCTCCAACTATTAGCCCTAAATAAAAAATGAATAGGACCTCTCTGTGGGACATTCAGTGTAGTTAAATTCTGAACTGAGATGCGTTTCCGCTGGAGGCCGCCATTTCAGAGTTATCCAAGGAAAACGTACAAAAGTGTTCTTCAAACACAAATCACTCCCACACTCATTCCTCGCCAGACAAGATTTCTAGTATGCCGTTCGTGGCACACCCTCCTAACACTATACAAAAATTGCAGACTACACGAACCACTTCCGATATTGGACCTTTGTTGGTTTCTATTGATTGAGATATTACGCCACCTAGATAGTCGGCTGTTTCGTTAACATTACTAATTAAAACGTGTCCGCGAGTTTAATGAAAGAAAAAACGACTTTTGTAAACGTTACGCTAAAACTAATTACGCAGACAATTCGATCCAAACTTAACCCTTACAAGCACAGCAGTTTCGTAGTCAGAAGGCCTGACGAATACAAACATATAATTGTTTATTTTATGCTGTTAAATCTGACAGAACGGTCATGTGAAAGTTACACATAACTCAATTTTACAGTTTTTAAGTGCTCTAATAAGCCAGTGCCGTAATAAAGTCAGTCAGTGAAGACGAAAAGAGGTCAAATGAGGGGAAATAATCTGTCTAGTTGCAAATTTTGGTACAGTGGTAGAAGGGAGTGCCATGAATAACATTCTAGAAATCCTGACAGGTTACTAGTAGCTGATCTAAATTAAAAGATGAAAAGTTTGAATGCTGTACAAAGAATGTCAGAAAATTAAGGAGTGGAAGTTGAAAGAAGAAGAAAATAAGAAAACTTTCCAAAATCTAGGAGCACAAAAATGGACAAAAACTGAAATGGGTGGTGTAGAGGAAGAGTGGAACCTATTTAAAACATCAATAGTTAATAGTACTGTGCAGATATGCAGCAAAACAAAGGGTAAAGTGAAAGACAAAGAAACCAGTTGGTGGAACGATAGAGTAAAAGATGCAATTAAAAAACATAATATGGCAAGGAAAAACATGGAGTTTGAAAAAAGAAATCAGAAACAGGGACTGGTACCAAAATATGAACACAAGGTGAGAACACTGGTGAAAGAATACCGACAAAAGGAACTCCAAGCAACGATAATTGCGGAAGAAGAAAAGGACAAGAGTTGGGAAATATTCACTCAGAATCTAGAGCAGGATAGCAAAGGGAACCAAAACTACTATACACCTTATTGAAACGTAAAAGATATGATAGAGAAGACATAAAAGCGATTGAAACAGAGGATGGGGATATTATCAGGGACATGGAAGGTATCAGAGAAGAGATGAAGAATTATTTTGAAATCTTACTGAATGGGGAAGGTGCACAAGAAAATGACACCGAACTATTGAATTAGAGGAAGAGCAGAAGTCAATCTCTTGGATAGGAACTGAGAATTCCCTGAAACAGACGAAACGTGGGAAGGTGGCTGGAGTAGATGAGCTGATAGCGGATATGATTAAAGCCCCAGCAATCCATGGAATACAATGGTTACACCGGGTGCTTGGGGTGATATGGAAAGAAAACAAAGTGCCGGATGAATGGAAAAAAGGAACTATAATACCATTGTTCAAGAAAGGTAGTAGAAAGAAATGCACCAACTACCGCGGAATCACACTGTTATCACACTGTCTTAAGATAGTGGAAAAGATAATAGAAAAATGATTGCGGAAAATTCTAGAACACCAATTAGAGGAACAACAGAATGGGTTCAGAATTAACAGGGGAATAATATATTTCATTTTCTCCCTCCGTCAGTTAATGGAGAAATATGGGTAAAAAGGAAAGGACTTGATAGTAGTATTCGTGGATTTGGAAAAAGCATATGACAGTATACCAAGGGATAAAATATGGGAATGCTTGAGAAAACATAATGTTCCTGATTCATTAATTAAAAAAGTACAGATGCTGTACGATGGTTGTGATAGCAGTGTATAAGTATCAGATGGAAGATCAAAATGGTTTAAGACAAAGAGAGGTGTTCTGCAGGGCAGTTCGCTCTCCCCTTTATTCTTCATTACACTTATGGACACATTCATGAGATAAATCAAGAAAAAAGAAAATTAGGATCTCAACGCTTCTGTTTTTGCTGATGGCATCGCCATTTGAGGAGAGACGGAAATGGAGGTTCAGAGGAGACTAGATTACTGGAACACAGAATTTAAAAATTAAAGTTAACTGTGAGTAGGAACAAGACAGTGGCAATGAAGATGAGCAGGAGACCCACACCTTGTCACATCATACAGGAGGGGAAGAAGGTTGAATGTGTGAAAAGCTTCAATTATCTGGGTAGCATCATGTCACGCGATGGAAGTTCCGAACTAGAAGTCTTAAACAGAATAACAAAAGGATCTAGCTTCTTCCACCAAGTACGAAAACTAATCTGGGACAATGAAGTCCCTCAAAAATCCAAACAGACCATGTATAAAACTTATCTTCTGCCGATCATGATGTATAGTCTAGAAGCTTATGTCATAAATAAAAGAGAAGAGAGTCAAATATAAGCATGTGAAATGAAGTTCCTTAGGTCAGATCTACAAAAAAACTGGGAGAGACAGTCAGGAATGATTATATACGGAGAGACATGCAGCTGACATTGACTACAGAGGAGAGGATGAGTGCTTTGAAATTGAAGTGGTTCGGTCATGTGCAGCGAATGCATCCGACTCGAACTCCACGCCAGTTTTTGGAGATGGAGGTACCAGGAAGAAGACCAATTGGGCGGCCTAGAAAGAGATGGACAGACCAGGTTAAGGAAGATCTCGAGAGGAGTAACATGAGATATAATGGAGAGGGAAAAGGTACACCAGGACAGAAACCAATGGAGGCTTATCGTTCACAAAGTTCCTACCAGGCTCGCTGGAAGGAAATCCTGATGATGATGAATAGAGTAAATTGAAAATTGCATTATTGTCAGTTGTAAATAATGTTTAAATCCGCTTCTTCAGTTTTTGGCGGCATATTTTGTTCATCGGACAGTCCACTGGTGTGCCGCCGGTTCATAATACCCAAAGGTGCGTTCGACACTGTGAACAGGCGGTACGCTTGGGGACTGTTCGACGGTTTGTTCTTTGTATAAGAACGATATATCTGGTCCAACACTTATCTATATGAATCCTTGTAAACCTACCACTGTTTACAATAATTTAATTATGAACTAGTCCCTGTAACGCAAAATTTGAATCTATGTTTATATACCACAGTCCAACATATACCGTCGCAACATTCTTGCTCATTTTTGTTATACTCTGCAATAACAGCGCTCCATGCGGCCAGCGTGCTACATCTCTGAATATGATAGTGTATGAGTGCGAGAAGTATCTTTCATAGACATTTGCAACATAGTTTTTACAATTAGGAGGATGTGTACAGCAGGGCAGTAAAAATCGGAACTAACTAAAAAATGACAACACACTTATCTTTCTTTAGTTTCATAAGAACCCTGCGAGGTATGATACAGTTCATTGAAGAACACCTTATTTGCGATTCTGTTCTAACGTACAGATATTTATTGATGAATGTCGTTTCTTTTGAGAACAAAAAATAGCTAGTAAACAGCAGAAGACCTGATATTGTGCAGAAAGACGTTGTATATCTACTGAACAACTTGACGTTTTATTCACTACTGCAGTCAAATCAGTAAATGTCGAAACTGAGAACTTGTATGGAATGAAATACTTTAGTATTTATCGTGCCAAATAATCCAACGCAACTGTAGTTGAAAGGAAAACCACACTGACGTGATAACGAAATGCCAGAAGTAATAAAAACGTTTCTGAACGCAGAAGAAACTAATTCAGCTGTTATTGCTACATGTGAGCCATAGACAGCAAGAATCCCCAACACATTCGCTTTTGAAATAAAAGCTTTTACATTTACAATTATTATGCTTATCCATTACGGATATTTTAGAACCGTGACTGTATATTAATGTAAATAAATTATACACAACTGCAACCAGTCACTTTTTCATTAATAATGCTTTATTACATTAACCGGTTTTCGAACCCTTTCAGGTTCATCTTCAGATGATTTCGGCAGAATCCGGGAAGTTACATCATTACTGGTGGTAGCATAATGCTGGGTGCTGGTTCTATGGCAGAAAGATGGGTCACACTTCAATGTATCGCCATGACTATACCTTATCTTTCGATATCGATGTAAATTTAGTTTTTACTTACTGCGACAGTATAGGCGGCTTTTTTCGTATCTGTCTGCCTCCATTTTGATGTCCAGAACACTTTCACACGAACTATATTAGTTCACACTTTAACAGTGACACTTTACCAGCATCCAGCATGCGCTTTACAACTGTTGCTTATAACAAAGATCTTGACAGAGAGATATGGCATAAGCCTACTTTGTACAGAGATGTAATTTGTTGTTCTTTACATGTGTTAAAGTCGATATAAGGGCAAGTTTTTTCATTAGAATGTTGATAACATGAGAGCACTAGAGAAAATAATAATAAACTACTACAAGAATAAATTTCAGGTGATCTGTTATGTTATTTCTATTTGTATGTTACAGGCAAGTTTTTTTTTATTACTTACATGAATCCCTAGGAAACAATAATACAGAGTTATTGGTTCTGCAGTGAGGTGCAGTTGTCTGTATGACTAGGACCTGTATATTTAAATTAATAACAAATCTTCAGATGAAATGTTGGCTTATTTCTGTTGTTACGTTAACGTGATCTGGAGTATAAACAAGGGCAGATTTTGTTTATTTTAACTAAAGGTATATGTATAAGAGTTAAAGTGTTTGTAATGGATTAAAGCTGTTTGAATGGCTGCACATTTAATATTTTAAAAATCATGAACAAAAGATTCTTTAACTGTTGACTTATTTTTATTCTAACATTAGAGTGATCTGGGATATTGGTAAAGGCAGCTTATGTTTGTTCCAGCTAGAATTAATATGTATAAAGTACTGATTTATGTTAGCAATGGAGGGCTTTAACATTTAGAGATATGGTACATGTCTTATTGTGTGGTAGTATATTACATTGACGCCATTGTGGTTAGGATGTAAGGAGAGGGGGGTGAGTCATTGGGAGGGGGGGGTTTGGGGAGCCGGTGTAGGATTTATTGGGTGGTTACTTGTTTTGAACTAGTAGATCTTCAAAGTTCTGAAGGAAGAATTTGTTTCTCAGTTCAGTTTGATCATTGAGTAGGTTGTCAGGTGCTGTATTTGTGTAGACAAATATTTCAATTTCTTCAAGAAGGTCAAGTATTGTGCCTTTGTTGGCAAAGTGTAGTATTTGGAGATTCTGTTCTATGTTGTTTGCAGAATGATTGTGTTGGGCAAGATGTGAGGCAAAGCTGGACTTGTTCAGGTTGTTAAGACGGAGTGCATCCATGTGTTCTTTAAATCTTGTTGTGAAGCTTCTACCAGTTTGTCCAATGTAGAAGCTTGGACATGAGCTTCTAATGGTGTCAACAAGAACTTGCAGTTTTTAAGTAACTTTTTAATTTTATCATGGAATTTGGGAGTAGGGTCATGTGCTATTTCCTTTATATTATTCTTTCTGAAGAGCACTGTATAGTGATGAACCCTTCAGTACCAAAACTGAGATCACAGCCTAAGATCCACAAACCAGAATGTCCGATACGTCCCATTGTGAACTCTATCAATAGCCCAAGCTATAAAATCACCAAAAAACTTAATGATATTATCTGCAAGGCATATGTATTTGAAAATAACTACTCCATTAAAAACAGTTATGAGCTCATCAATAGTATAAAAGATATCCTCATCCCAGTCACAGCTAAATTTGCATCTCTTGACATAGTAAACCTATATACAAACATACCCGTCAAGGAAACAATTAGTTTAATAAGAAATAACTTACTGAAACATGGGACAATGGGGAGAGCAGAAATCTATGAACTCATAGAGGTCCTAGAACTAATATTGTCACACAACTACTTCCTGTTCAACAACAAGTTTTACATTCAGGAAGATGGACTGGCAATGGGTAGTAGTCTTGCAGGCCTGCTAGCAGACATATATATCAATAACCTTGAAAATAACTTTTTCAGGTCCCAAACACAACTAAAAGATAAGCTGCTTTATTACAAACGCTATGTTGATGACACACTCATTCTGTTCAATGGAGCAACAGAAGAAATAGATAATCTAGCCAAAGAACTTAATAAAATACACAATAAAATCCAATTCACAGTAGAACATGAAACACCAGAAGGCATTAACTATCTTGATCTAACAATCTCAAATAAAAATCAGAAGCATAAATTTCAAATTTTCAGAAAGCCAACAACCACCAATGTTACCATACACAAATCCTCTTGCCATCCAGACCAACATAAAAAAGCATTCTTCAGAACAATGGTTAATCGCATGCTGAAAATCCCAATGGACACAAATGAAAGACAAAAAGAAACAGAAATTATTAAATCAATTGCCTCCACCAATGGGTACAACCCTGCAATAATAGATAAACTAATCCATACAGCAAAACTAAATCAACCAACTGCTGAACAACCACCCACAGACAAGAAAACCACATTTGTTAGCCTGCCTTTCCTAGGGAAGATTTCTCACCAAATTGCCAACCTCTTCAAGACATACAACATAAAAATAAGTTTCTTCACCAACAACAAAGTACAAAATAAAATCATACACAGCACCAAAACCACTATACAAAAATATCAAAAGTCAGGTGTGTACAAGCTCACTTGCAACTCATGTCCAAGCTTCTACATTGGACAAACTGGTAGAAGCTTCACAACAAGATTTAAAGAACACATGGATGCACTCCGTCTTAACAACCTGAACAAGTCCAGCTTTGCCTCACATCTTGCCCAACACAATCATTCTGCAAACAACATAGAACAGGATCTCCGAATACTACACTTTGCCAACAAAGGCACAATACTTGACCTTCTTGAAGAAATTGAAATATTTGTCTACACAAATACAGCACCTGACAACCTACTCAATGATCAAACTGAACTGAGAAACAAATTCTTCCTTCAGAACTTTGAAGATCTACTAGTTCAAAACAAGTAACCACCCAATAAATCCTACACCGGCTCCCCAAACCCCCCCCCCCCTCCCAATGACTCACCCCCCTCTCCTTACATCCTAACCACAATGGTGTCAATGTAATATACTACCACACAATAAGACATGTACCATATCTCTAAATGTTAAAGCCCTCCATTGCTAACACAAATCAGTACTTTATACATATTAATTCTAGCTGGAACAAACATAAGCTGCCTTTACCAATATCCCAGATCACTCTAATGTTAGAATAAAAATAAGTCAACAGTTAAAGAATCTTTTGTTCATGATTTTTAAAATATTAAATGTGCAGCCATTCAAACAGCTTTAATCCATTACAAACACTTTAACTCTTATACATATACCTTTAGTTAAAATAAACAAAATCTGCCCTTGTTTATACTCCAGATCACGTTAACGTAACAACAGAAATAAGCCAACATTTCATCTGAAGATTTGTTATTAATTTAAATATACAGGTCCTAGTCATACAGACAACTGCACCTCACTGCAGAACCAATAACTCTGTATTATTGTTTCCTAGGGATTCATGTAAGTAATAAAAAAAAAACTGCCTGTAACATACAAATAGAAATAACATAACAGATCACCTGAAATTTATTCTTGTAGTAGTTTATTATTATTTTCTCTAGTGCTCTCATGTTATCAACATTCTAATGAAAAAACTTGCCCTTATATCGACTTTAACACATGTAAAGAACAACAAATTACATCTCTGTACAAAGTAGGCTTATGCCATATCTCTCTGTCAAGATCTTTGTTATAAGCAACAGTTGTAAAGCGCATGCTGGATGCTGGTAAAGTGTCACTGTTAAAGTGTGAACTAATATAGTTCGTGTGAAAGTGTTCTGGACATCAAAATGGAGGCAGACAGATACGAAAAAAGCCGCCTATACTGTCGCAGTAAGTAAAAACTAAATTTACATCGATATCGAAAGATAAGGTATAGTCATGGCGATACATTGAAGTGTGACCCATCTTTCTGCCATAGAACCAGCACCCAGCATTATGCTACCACCAGTAATGATGTAACTTCCCGGATTCTGCCGAAATCATCTGAAGATGAACCTGAAAGGGTTCGAAAACCGGTTAATGTAATAAAGCATTATTAATGAAAAAGTGACTGGTTGCAGTTGTGTATAATTTATTTACATTTACAATTATATTCGTGCACTGAAAAGTCGAATGGTTGAATCCTATACAAAATAGTTACTTGTCACGGACAGTGCCTTTAATAATAACAGAGAAAGAGCATAAATACATGCTCCTCATGCATAAAATGTGTGTTTTATTCTCTTGATTTCAACTGTATAAACTGCAATTATACACACATTCGAAAGTATTTCTTCATGAACAAATACACCTGAATCAGTGAGATTTGTTTCGCAATCATTCATGTCGTCGATAACGCACTAATTGCTTGGAAAGTTAATAACTATTTCTTTAAATGAGTATAAAACAATTAAAAAGAAAGGTTAATATTACGGCTGCTTTCTCGCCTCTAGGGGCGATAGTGTCGTTCCAACTGTCAGACAGTAACAGTTTTCGTAGCAGTTAGTGCAGCTACTGTGTATGTCAGACCGTGTCCGTACCATGTCATGTTGTAGTTTTTTATCTCCATCGTAAATATTTATCTCATTACTGCGATGCATTTGGCCTAGTCCTCACACACTCCCTCAGACGATTAACACAATCAACACTGCAATCTCTTCGCTTCGATTGCGTTGGTGCACTGGCGATTTTATAGCAAATTGAAAGAATGATTACACAATAGCCAAGCCTCTCAAAGGCAGACATCTATCATCATTTTAAATGCCATACTTCATAGGCTGGGAATATGCTTGCTTGTTTATGTGGGTTTATAGTTACCAAGAACACGCACACCTGGGAAAAGTTTTAAAACTGTTCACAAAGATTTCAAGTAGGCTCTTAAAAAAAGAGGGAACTTCATCATATTTTATTACAAAATATGAGTACCTGTAATTTATACATAATTTACTTTCAAATGGTAGTCTTGAAAATACTCGGCTGGTCCCGGCGGAGGTTCGAGTCCTCCCTCGGGCATGGGTGTGCGTGTTTGTCCTTAGGATAATTTAGGTTAAGTAATGTGTAAGCTTAGGGACTGATGACCTTAGCTGTTCAGTCCCATAAGATTTCACACACATTTGAACATTTTTTTGAAAATACTGAGGTTCACGAAATCCAGCAGGGTAGTGTTTGTACCATCATCTGCTTTCTTTCCTTATCCGCTTGCTAGTCTCTTTCTTTCCTTTGTCAGGCTAAAATTTACTTTCTTGGCAGTGGATGGTACCTTTTCTGATAAATGGCGATCACAATTTCTCTCTGAGCTAGTGGTTGGTGCTGGTTCCAATGACCGAATGTCACCTCCTGCAGCTATCGAGTCCATGCTAAATTGCTAATTTTTTTTTGATAAATCCCACTACAGGTATCTTTTGCTTGATGACGTCCTTGTACAAAATAAAACCATCCACAGTAGAAGTTAGGAAAACGTGAAAGGAACACAACTTTTATTCACGTTATTATCCATGACAATGTTGGGCTTTATTGTTCCCCATATGAACGTACAGAAATGTATTCAATGGTTGCCTGATGCTTTGTGGAGAGGCAATGTATACATCACATTTATTCTTCCAGTTGAGCGCTAGCGTAGGATTCTTCATAAATAAAAGCATCATCTTCCTTGATTGGAAGCTTCTTGGTAGGCCGATTCAGCTTACAGTGACAGTTCTGACAGCTAATGTCTGATGTTCCTACATCATGTTTACCAAAGGCACACTTGTAAATCGACTGCTCTTACACCTAGCGTACAAAATACGAAATATGAACTAGTACTTCTGTTCTACAGCCTGCCGCCGTGTAATGTGAGAGAAAACAAATTTCAGTGGATGGAAAAGTTGGGTCGTTACGGATCATGGGCGCCGTCCACACGGCCGGCATATAGGCGTTTGCATGGCGTACGGGCGTAGTGCTGAAACGTGTTAACACGTGAGGTAACCCACTAAGCGAACTGGCTGCGACTAGTGGAAGGTGTTAATAGAAATGGGGGTGGACACTGATCACGAGAGAGAACACCCGATCGACAAACAGACGGGGAGGCGCCGCAGAGGCCCGAGGTTCGCAATCAAGCGCCAAAGACTCCGGTCAGCCAGGTCGCGGCTCCTTTTGTCCCCTCCTGGGCGCGGCCTGCCCTCGCCCCGGCCGGGCCCGTCTCGCGAGATTGCGGCTGTCGCGCGCTGCTGTGCACATCAAAGGCCGGCCTTCATTACCATGTTATTGGCCGCCGAGATGACCGCCGCGCCCCGCCCCGCCAGCCGCAGAAACAAACACGCCGAGATGACGGCGCCGTGCCGAAGGAACTCAGCTGGCCTCGCCGAGGTGAGGCTGCGCTCGCCCGAATAACTCTGGCCCCTAGGCGCTCAATACTGCTTTCTTCCAGCCTCCAGCGGAAAACTGCCCTTCTACTGTGATACTCAGTCACGGCGTTCGATCCAACTCCGCACAAGCATCAAAATACACAGCCGGAAAAAAAATAGAACAGGTTTCCCTTTCACTCAAGATTTATTGTTACAACAGTGCATGCGGACTACATGAAATGATTACATTTATAGATCAGTAGCACAGGTGGTTCTGTGGTATAAGGTACCAGCCCATGCTAAAACACGCATATTGGTACGTGATGTGGCCTACACAGTCGGCAATTCAGGCGCAGACCCTGGCATCCAGTCGGTCGTACAGATGGTGAATAAGTCCTAGGATACGATATGCCAAGCCTGCTCGGCCTGTTCACGTAGTTCTGTGAGAATAAGAGTTATTGGTTGACACCGGCCGGAGTGGCCGTGCGGTTCTAGGCGCTACAGTCTGGAGCCGAGCTACCGCTACGGTCGCAGATTCGAATCCTGCCTCGGGCATGGATGTGTGTGATGTCCTTAGGTTAGTTAGGTTTAATTAGTTCTACGTTCTAGGCGACTGATGTCCTCAGACGTTAAGTCGCATAGTGCTCAGAGCCATTTTTATTGGTTGACCAGTCGCGCGAATCACTTCTCGTCACATCGTATCTCACAGGTGCTCGACTGGAGACAAGTCTAGCCAGGGAATTTGCTGCACATCTTTCACAATATATATAAATGACCTAGTAGTAGATAGTGTCGGAAGTTCCATGCGGCTTTTCGCGGATGATGCTGTAGTATACAGAGAAGTTGCAGCATTAGAAAATTGCAGCGAAATGCAGGAAGATCTGCAGCGGAAAGGCACTTGCTGTAGGGATTGGCAACTGACAACATAGACAAATGTAATGTACTGCGAATACATAGAAAGAAGGATCCTTTGTTGTATGATTATATGATAGCGGAACAAACACTGGTAGCAGTTACTTCTGTAAAATATCTGGGAGTATCCGTTATATGATAGCGGAACAAACACTGGTAGCAGTTACTTCTGTAAAATATCTGGGAGTATCCGTACGGAACGATTTGAAGTAGAATGATCATATAAAATTAATTGTTGGTAAGGCGGGTGCCAGGTTGAGATTCATTGGGAGAGTCCTTATAAAATGTAGTCCATCAACAAAGGAGGTGGCTTACAAAACACTCGCTCGGCCTATACTTGAGTATTGCTCAACAGTGTGGGATCCGTACCAGGTCGAGTTGACAGAGGAGATACAGAAGATTCAAAGAAGAGCGGCCCGTTTTGGGTTCAAATGGCTCTGAGCACTATGGAACCTAACATCTGTGATCATCAGTCCCCTAGAACTAAGAACTACTTAAACTTAACTAACCTAAGGACATCACACACATCCATGCCCGAGGCAGGATTCGAACCGTGGCCGTAGCGGTCACGCGGTTCCAGACTGAAGCGCCTAGAACCGCACGGCCACACCGGCCGGCAGCGGCGCGTTTTGTCACAGGGTTATTTGGTAAGCGTGATAGCGTTACAGAGATGTTTAGCAAACTCAAGTGGCAGACTCAGCAAGAGAGGCGCTCTGCATCGTGGTGTAGCCCTGCTGTCCAGGTTTCGAGAGGGTGCGGTTCTAGGTGAGGTATCGAATATATTGCTTCCCCCTACTTATACCTCCCGAGGAGATCACGAGTGTAAAAGTAGAGAGATTCGAGCTCGCAGAGAGGCTTTCCGGCAGTCGTTCTTCCCGCGAACCATACGCGACTGGAATAGGAAAGGTAGGTAATGACAGTGGTACGTAATGTGCCCTACGCCACACACCGTTGGGTGGCTTGCAGAGTATAAATGTAGATGTAGATGTAGATCTTGCAGGGCATGTTGAGTTTCACGGGTACTGTGTGGATTAGCTTACACATACCTTCCTGTTGCAAGAACGGCAAAAGAGCGGATCTGAAACACCCAAAGCGAACGAGAGTTGTCGCTTATTGCACCGCAGATCTTAAAACCAAGGGTGCGGCCAATGTGTCTCGAACGAAGATACTCTTCGAGATGGCGCTCAACAACTCTATGTAGTACACGCAAACAACCACCATCTGCGTATTGGCAGAATCTGATTTCCTCGCTGAAGATCACGGCCCGCCGTTCCTCGTTCCAAGTGATCCTCTAACGGCACCAGTCGAGCCGTGAAATTCGATGATGCGGTGTGAGTGGAAGCCCGACTCGACGTGTGCGTACCCGTAGTCCCACTGCTAATAACCAGTCCGCAACAGTTCGTGTTGACACGTCTGGGCTCGCAAGCCATCTTATCTCTGCTGTGGTAGCTCTACGATCTGTCACTGCTGCCGTTACTATACGACGGTCGTGGCGAGCGTCTGTACTGCATGAACGCCAGAACCTCGTCTTCAGGTGTGAGAATGTCAACGTGACCACTGGTACCAGCATTGCTGCACAGTTCAAAAATGGTTCAAATGGCTCTGAGCACTATGGGACTTAACATCTGTGGTCATCAGTCCCCTAGAACTTAGAATTACTTAAACCTAACTAACCTAAGGACATCACACAACACCCAGTCATCACGAGGCGGAGAAAATCCCTGACCCCACCGGAGCTGCACAGTTCAAACAGCACATCCAACATGTATGGCAGTTCTCCGAAAGAATCATCCCACAACTCGAAGGCCACAATTTGACCCCCTTCAAACTTGCTCAGTTGGCTGCAAGAAACACGAATTCGTCTCCATGGCTTGTTGCAGCTTGCTTCACACGTTTTTTCACACTGAGCCTTCTGGCTGTGAGCATTCCCTATTATAAGATAAAGACAGATGGCGCTCTGGTAGTTATGCCACAACGCGATGTGTTGACGGACGACGTTGAAACCATTATCAGTACACCTACTATTCCCCAGGTGGAATATGACATCATCGGATCAAAATCGGCATCGTCTTTCCTGGTGTACTAATTTCTTTTCCGGCAGTGTATCATCTCGTACACATAGGCCACCTCTAATTGCAATCACACGAAGAAAATGAAAATCAGATCACAAACTTAGCAACAAACTACCCAGATGTGGAACTGTCACTAGTCAGTTTCTAAGAAAACGGCGAGTGGCTGAAAGAACTGAGTGGACGACTGCAAAAACCCTACACAAATCCGAAAGGACAAACCGAGAGCACACATACACACACACACACACACACACACACACACACACACACACACACATACACACAAATGCTAAGACACCTCTGAAAGATTCAGAACGACCGCCAGGAATACCTTCAACTGTTCCACCGTCAGCCTTCTTGTTTTTACACCTTCAACTGTTCCACTGTCCGCCATGTTTGTTTATACAGCTGGTAAGCAGTGAAACAGCGTCAGTGACAGTGACAGTGACAGCTCAGTGTATAGTGTTTGACAGTGATGAAGATGAAAAAGAAAACGAAATTGAAACATAATGTAAACAGACACACATGCACACACACACACACACACACACACACACACACACACACACACACACACACAGAATTAATTAATTTCAGGCTTAGAAAAAAACAATTTTTAAATCGTAATTTTGGCTTAAACAATTTATCTACCATAAGGTGTAAGTGGTTGCAGATGACAAACTGTGAAACAAAACAGTCACTGTATACACACAGTACATCAGAAAAGCCACACCATGTTGTAAAAAGGTATGAATTCATAATTTTATGTGTTTTTTAATATCTGTAATTACGACCTAAAAACTAATAGTTACATTTATACAAACAGTAAAGAACATCCTTTATCTTTAACAGCTGTAAAATAAAAGCCCATTGAAGATGCTGCGACTGCAGTGAAACATGTTTGGGTTAAAAATCAAAATCGTGTTTTGCTAAAGAGGGACTCTATCCAAAAACATACGACAGCAATCCGAAACTTGAAAGCTTTCCTCCTAGCGACGATACTAAACAAACATGGGGCGGTAACTACAGGGCAGAGCTTCTAAGTAAGAACTATGTACAGATTTATTCATAAACATCCCCAGGGTTTCAGATTATGACTGCACCTCATCTACGAGGTGCATTCAAGTTCTAAGGCCTCCGATTTTTTTTCTCCGGACTGGAAAGAGATAGAAACATGCGCATTGTTTTAAAATGAGGCAGCGTTCATTGTCAATACGTCCCAGAGATGGCAGCACCGTACGGCAGATGGAATTTTACCGCCAGAGGCGAGAATGAGAACTGTTTTAAATACTTAAAATGGCGACGTTTGCCTTACTTGAACAGTGTGCAATCATTCGTTTTCTGAATTTTCGTGGTGTGAAACCAACTGAAATTCATCGACAGTTGAAGGAGACATGTGGTGATGGAGTTATGGATGTGCGTTCGTGGGTGCGACAGTTTAATGAAGGCAGAACATCGTGTGACAACAAACCGAAACAACCTCGGGCTCGCACAAGCCGGTCTGACGACATGATCGAGAAAGTGGAGAGAATTGTTTTGGGGGATCGCCGAATGACTGTTGAACAGATCGCCTCCAGAGTTGGCATTTCTGTGGGTTCTATGCACACAATCTTGCATGAGGACCTGAAAATGCGAAAAGTGTCATTGAGGTGGGTGCCACGAATGCTGACAGACGACCACATGGCTGCCCGTGTGGCATGTTGCCAAGCAATGTTGACGCGCAACGACAGCATGAATGGGACTTTCTTTTCGTCGGTTGTGACAATGGATGAGACGTGGATGCCATTTTTCAATCCAGAAACAAAGCGCCAGTCACCTCAATGGCAGCACACTGATTCATCGCCACCAAAACAATTTCGGGTAACCGCCAGTGCTGAAAAAATGATGGTGTCCATGTTCTGTGACAGCGAGGGCGTAATCCTTACCCATTGCGTTCCAAAGGGCACTACGGTAACAGGTGCATCCTACGAAAATGTTTTGAAGAACAAATTCCTTCCTGCACTGCAACAAAAACGTCCGGGAAGGGCTGCGCGTGTGCTGTTTCACCAAGATAACGCACCCGCACATCGAGCTAACGTTACGCAACAGTTTCTTCGTGATAACAACTTTGAAGTGATTCCTCATGCTCCCTACTCACCTGACCTGGCTCCTAGTGACTTTTGGCTTTTTCCAACAATGAAAGACACTCTCCGTGGCCGCACATTCACCAGCCGTGCTGCTATTGCCTCAGCGATTTTCCACTGGTCAAAACAGTCTCCTAAAGAAGCCTTCGCCGCTGCCATGGAATCATGGCGTCAGCGTTGTGAAAAATGTGTACGTCTGCAGGGCAATTACGTCGAGAAGTAACGCCAGTTTCATCGATTTCGGGTGAGTAGTTAATTACAAAAAAAATAGGAGGCCTTAGAACTTGAATGCACCTCGTACAATAGCCATTCCAAACACATACGTTTCAGGACAGTATTTCCCCATTTTATGACCATGAATACTGATGACTGGCTGTCGAATGACTTTGTCACGGTTTGTGGCAGCGGCCGCCTGTCACCTAACAGTTGCAGGGCGGTGAGAGAGTGGCGCATCATTTGGTACGTGCACCCGCGTACCACAGATGGCAGACAGCCGTGCCACGGGCAGCCGTAAGCCGTCATCGCGAACACAATTTCTCAAGCGTTTAACAGTTAAAAAAATCTGACTTTCGTTTCCATTAATACGCCTCTTTTGCTACAAAATGTTATCTAGTTCCGTATTCTGACTGTTTTTCAGCTACTGCTGAGTTACTGGGTTCACAACACCTCTCTCTCTCTATTTATAACGTGGCAGCTATTGTTTTAGTAAATGTTGACAATGATCGTGTTTATAATGGGTTGCTGAGGCCATCAGATTCAAAATTATGTACTCGTCTCTGGAATACACTGTGATCAGAATACAGTAAACTGTGGATCTTAAACCGTTTTACTGAGGTTACATGAATACCCGCTTGGACAACTTATCGCACAGCGCAATACGTTGCCAGACAGGAAGGAGAGCAAGCCCAGGATGGAATCCGCGCATCAGACAATCGGCTGCGGCTGGAGCACAGGTCAGCCTGACAAGGGTTTTAGGCGGTTTCCCACGCTCGTTTAGGCAGATGCTAGTTTGGCCCCAATATCCGCCTCAGAGAATACAAACAGTTCAAATACGCTCATACAGTTAGTTAGTTACTTGGTTACTTCCTTCGTATTTCAAGTTCACGATAAACATTATGATGTGGAACTTATCAACAGGACAATCATAGAACTGATATACACAAATAAATAAATAAAAATTAATTTTTCTTAAAGGATTTGTTATAGTTGTCTATGTCGAGTACATTATGAAACATTAAAATGTGGTAGCTAATTAAAATGTGATAATTAGCTTCAGACTTGAGAACAAGTAAAGAACAGTAAATTGGCATAAGTTAGGTTTTATGAACTAAACTTCCAACTTATAAAAGTCTTAAAGTGAGGAGATAAATAAAAGCAATAAAGTACCGTTCATGGTAAAACATATGTCAGCATATAGCGTATTGCAATGCATTTAATATCTTTCTCCTCTTCTGTCAATGTCAGACACGACTAATAATTTAGTTAGCCAGGCTTTAGGAAATGTGAAGTGGTTTCTCAAATCTGGGCAGAAAATTGGAAACGCATAGTCGAAAATTAATTTCAATACTCAAAAGGACGTGATATGTTTCACACATTACCTCTTTGATGTAATACTGTTAAATTACATACAGGGCATGTGAGAAGATATGGTCAATTCTTGAGAAAATGATAGAAGACCTTATTTGCAACATAAATTGTGAATAAAATTTTTCCATTTTCGTCCCCCTACACGAAAAAGGAGTGTTTGGCAGATGGTGTGTTTACATGCCATATAGAACGACACACATTATTAGCGATTGTGTGAGTTTCTGTAGTTACAATTTGCGTATGGTTCTGAAACTAAGTACATCATTCAACGTTACTGATATTGTGTTACTTGGTTTAGTACTGTGTGCTCCTCAAAGAGATGACCGACGCGATCAATTGCAAAGCTGAAGTCCGCGTATGAACATCCACATTGTTTACTAACGAGGAATACCGGGACATGACTTTGCTTACGGTTTCCGCAATGACACCATCCCAGGAGACGGGTATAAAAGCACTTCACCAGCGCTTGGGGGACATAGGAATGCTACACGTTGGTCGACCAGGACATGTTCTAAGTAGTGAAGAAGAAAGACCTGATATTGTAGAAACAAGGCCATCTATCAGTACAAGGCCCCTTGAGAGACGTGTTGAACTCCCTCATTCACATGTCTGGCGAGTACTTCATCAGCAAGGTCTTCATCCATACCATCTGAACCCTGTCCAAGAATTAAAGCCAGAAGATCGTGGACATCGTCTCGCAGACTGTTAGTGATTCAATAGAGATGATTAATGACCAAACAGATTTCGTGAACCACTTCTAATGGACTGACGAGTCAGGCATCACAAGGAATGATGTTATGAACAGACACAAATTACACATCTACGCTGACGAGAATCCTCGTGTAATTCGTTCCGCACCATTCCAAACGAGAGTCAATGTTAACGTATGGGCAGGTATCCTCGGTGGTACACTGTTTAGCTCATTCATACTGGAGGATAGAATGGGGCATGTTGATAACCTGCCCTTCTTAGAAGGTGTGCTTACAACAGTACTGGGTGATATGCCCCTAAAGTCAAGACAACACCTATGGTATCAGCTAGATGGTGCTCCAGCACGTTTCCGAGTACGAGTACGACAGTGGTTGGAAGATCATTTTCCAGCTACGTGGGTTGGAAAGGGCGCTCACGTTCTTTGGCCAGCACGGTCCCCAGATCTGACACCACTTAACTTTTTTCTCTGGCCTTTTCTCAAAACGGAAGCGTACAGATCGAAGATAACAAGCAAAGACGAGATCATTGTAAAGGTTCACAGGGCGGCAGTGGCGATAGGTCATCAAGGATTTGGCAACTTGGAGCAAGAGATCAGGCGCCGTACGATAGGAGGGCATTTCGAGCATACGCTCCGATAGGACTAGGACAAACCAAGAACAATGACAGGTACTAATTTAATTATGAAAGGAAATAGATGAATAAAATAAAACGAATAACATGAGAAATGCATTAACTGAGATTGGCATTCAGAGGAAAGAGAAAGTTCCCGTTTTGGAGGTACCTATGTAACTCGATGGTTATCAGACGGCCATTTCCGTTCCCTCAGACAGCTCCCAGATACATAGACGATGCAGGTTTTAAACAAGCTATATTTATTTTATTTACTTCCTCACTTTCAACCTTTCATACGCTCGAAGTTTAGTTCATCAAATCCAACTTGAGGCAATTTTCTGTTATTCGCTTGTTCTCAATTTGAAGATAGTTGCTTAGTCAGCTGAAGCTAGTCATCGCATTTCAGTGTTTTGTAATGTACGAGATCTACACAATGTTTTTTTATTTTTAATTTTAAGGTTCAGCACTGACTGATGTGCAACCCTGCAGTGTTTATAAGCTACTGCACATCACCACCACACGAAAACTTGGTCTAAAAGTGCGTGTGAGCTAAATACCTCCCTACCCTTTCAGGTCACGAAGCTGAATCCCACTGCGGTGTTTCCGTTTATCGGGCGCTACCTCCTCCGTCCGTCTGCCGCTACGCAGCCTGAGAATCACTCTTAATCGTTGTTTACAAGCAGATGAATTGGCAGAGACTTTCGAGTGCTCTGAGTTTCTGTTTACCATATTTACGAACTTCGCCAAAGTACACACTCTTCCTATCGTCGCGTCTGCACAGGCTGTTGGCGTACTCACTGTTTACATCTTCATCCTACGTTCCTAACAACATCCTGGAAACTGTACGTTTTCCTTCGTTTCGTTAATGTTTGCATTACTGTTCCTCTCCGTATCGAAAGAGCCTTTCCACGAATGTCATATAAAAAATGCGTTCTCCTGCGTGTCCAGTCGTGCGGTACCTGAACGTTTCTCCCACATGACACCACGGTGTTTACTTGGGTATGTCCGACACCTGGTGCAAAGCAGTGCGGTGGACACGTAATCAGTATATTTTTCAACATATTGCGTCACAGGCCTTGTGTGCATATGCTGGAGAACAAAATGAGTGAGCTATGACCATACCATGACAATAAGTTCCGCTTCCTATGTCTCCTCCCCGAAAATGCACCTCACGGTACATGTGTATATAACGCCTATCTAGAAGTTTCCATTTTATTTTCATTAAAAATAGAGCCCCTCCATTCTCGCACATACGTATATATGCTCTTTCATAAAACTTCCTCCTGTCATTACTGTGGAAACTGCTTGGTTCACGTCTTAGGCAGTCGTAGAATGTGTGTTTCTAATGTTGTCCATACAACTGTGTTTGCACACTTTTTTAGAAATACACTGAGGAACAGAAGTCTTGGGATAGGGATATGCATGTATACAGATGGCGGAAGTATCGTGTACTCAACGTGTAATTGGGGGTCCACTGGCGGAGCTGTCATGATTCATGTGAAAAGATTTCGACGTGATTTTGGGCGCACGATGGGAATTAACAGACTTGGAGCTAGAAGCATGGGTCATTCCATTTCGGAAGTCGTTAGGGAATTCAATACTCCGAGGCCCGTGTCAAGAGTGCGCAGGGAATGCCACATTTCAGGCATCACCTGTCACCACTGACAACATGGTGGCCGATGGCCTTCACTTAACGACCGAAACTAACGGCGTTTGTGTAGTGTTGTCAGTGCTAACAGACAAGAAACACTGCATGAAATAACCGTAGAAATAAATGTGGGACGTACGACGAATGTATCCGTTAGGATAGTGCGACGAAATCTGGCGTTAATGGGCTATGGTAGCAGACGACCGACGCGAGTGCATTTGCTAACGGCACGACATAACCTGCAGTGCCTCTCCCAGTTTCGTGACCATATTGATTGGACCCTAGACGAGTGGAAAACAGTGGCCTCGTCAGATCAGTCCCGATTTCAGTTGGTAAGAGATGACGGTAGGGTTAGAGTGTGGCGTAGACCTCACGAATCCATGGAACCAGTTTTTCGACAAGGCTCTATGCAAGCTGGTGGTGACTCCATAATGGTGTGGGTTGTATTTACAAGGAATGGGCCCTCTGGTCCTACTGAACCTATCATTGAGTGGAGTAGACCATTTTCAGCCATTCATGCACAACGTTCCCAATCAGTGATGGAATTTTTATGGATGACAAAGTGACATGTCACCGGGCCACAACTGTTTACGATTAATTTGAAGAATATTCTGGACAATTCGAGCTGATAAGTTGGTCACCCAGATCGTCCGACATGAATCCCGTCGAACATTTATGGGACGTAAGTGAGAGTTCAATTAGTGCACAGAAGCCTACATTGGCAACACTTTCGCGATTATTGACAGCATAGAGGCAGCATGGCTCGGTATTTCTGTAGGGGACTTCCAACGACTTGTTGCGTCCTTGTCACGTCGAGTCGCTGCAATACGACGGGCAAAAGGAGGTCCAATGGCTCTGAGCACTATGGGACTCAACTTCTGAGGTCACCAGTCGCCTAGAACACAGAACTAATTAAACCTAACTAACCTAAGGACATCACAAACATCCATGCCCGAGGCAGGATTCGAACCTGCGACGGTAGCGGTCTCTCGGTTCCAGACTGCAGCGCCTAGAACCACACGGCCACTCCGGTCGGCAAAAGGAGGTCCGACACGATGTTAGGAGGCGCCCCATGACTTTTGTCACCTCAGTGTAGTGTTTGTGGCAGAGGAAAGTCGTGGCAACAATAAAAACAATCTTTGACAGTCTCAGCTCGTAGGAGAGCAGTTCAGAAACCGTGCTTGTTGACTGTTAAACTTCATGCAAGGAACCATGGAACTGTTAGTGGCCGGCCGCGGTGGTCTAGCGGTTCTAGGCGCTCAGTCCCGAACCGCGCGACTGCTACGGTCGCAGGTTTGAATCCTGACATGTCCTTAGGTTAGTTAGGTTTAAGTAGTTCTAAGTTCTAGGGGACTGTTGACCACAGATGTTAAGTCCCATAGTGCTCCGAGCCATTTGAACCATTTGAACTGTTAGTGCCTGAGTTGTTACAGCTATTACTAGACACCAACGATATCACTGGGCCAGCGGCATGTGACTCGTTCCTGTGAAATGCCGAAGTCGTTACCAAATAAATTAAGTGGTTTATTAAAATTAACCTTTCTGTATAATTTGCTGTAGTAGTTACTCGTTATCAGCTTTTCTTGCAGCGCTAGAGCATAGCTGGAACGACCAGTTAAATTTTCTAAAGTACAACAATCAGCTGCCGTGTTGTCTGTGATGTCGTGCTACAGTTACCAGGGATTGCTAGATTTATGGATGTAGTATAGTTCTCCCGGTTTAGTAATGAACGGATTGTATGAATGTCTCGATTTCCTGGACAGTCGTGGAACGAGTTTCTCAAGTCACCACTGTTTGCCAATTGTGCGAAAGGTAACCAGTCACAGAAAACGGTTACCTCCGCAAAAAATATAGCAGTATGTGTCCACGTAGAACAAACACGAAAAACAAGTTTTAAAACTGACGTTCACTGAATGAATCCTAAAACTTCCCCACGAAAGAAGTGGTTTACTAAACTGTCTTCAACTGATTCCTGAAAAAGTAAGGTAGGAATATTGGGGGTTAACGTCCCCTCATTCCAGGTCCAGCACATCCTCGGATTGGGGAAGAATGTGGGCCGTCATCTTTCAAAGGAATCACAACGACATTTTCCTCAAGCGATTTAGAGAAATCGCGGTAAACAAAAATCCAGATGGCCGGACGGGCATCTGAAGCGACGTCCTCCCGAATATAAACACATTGTCTTAATCAACACGCCATCTCACTCGGTATCGAGTACTGAATATTGGAATTCTTACCAGGCAGGATTAGCAATGGAGATAAAGAACGGCCCAAAAAAAAAAGGCGCCGGAGTCACGGTTCGGTTAGTAAGCCCGAGAGCGTAAAGGACATGCTTATCCACTCTGGCATACAGGTAGTCGCTACAAGAGAGGCGAGCTGTATCATCACATACGTTTATTTAGGGGACAAAGGATGTCCAGGACATTTCTTTTCTAATAATAATGTATTGCCGTCAAGGCTGCATATGAACTGTCCACTGCAACAAAGCACTTTGTCATAATCGTAGACCTGAAGGTGGGCGAGTAGACCGAAACTGTTTGTCCTACTACTGACGTGCAACCCCGACAACAAATTATTATTTCCTAATACATCTTGCGAAAAGCCCATCGACGAGAAAATCATAACATTGCGAGTTCATACGAATGTTTAGCGTCAATGGCTCTTCCCGCGCACCATTCTCTGACGGTGCTGGAAAAGAGGTAAACGATACAGGTACCCAAAATACCCTCCGCCTCCTCTTAAGAGGGCTTGCGGAATGCAAATGTAGAGCGATTCTTCTGCGAGAGGCTTGAGACGCAATTAAAGGTGCACGTCAACGCTTCATGAATGGGAATGAACCATAGCTTATGGTGTGTGGTTCTTTAGGGCATGCGAGGGGCGCCGATTTGTTGGAGCTGTTTATCCTCAGACTGGAGCTACATCCTTTATCAGGAGTCTGATGGCGCCAACACGTTAATCCCTCTGGCAGCGGACTCTGCCGGTTGGACATCAGGTAGAGCTGTTTGAGCCGTGCTTTTTCTCTGTTGGTAATGATGTCTGTGTTGACCTTCCAAGTTAATTTCCAATCCACTCAAAGACCGAGGTATTTCACTTGAACATGGAAGCGCATTGGTCGTGCCTGTGGCGTTATTTGTTTGAGTTTTTGTGTTTGTGCAGCTGTCACCGTTTTCATGCGAGCAGAGCAGCCACGTGCCACCTACGTTTACTGTAACACAACATTTCTCCAACCAAAGCTCGACAGTTCTGAGTGCAGCCTATAGTTTTGTGTTAATGTTTGGCGGCTTCCAACCCCGTTCTAGGGTAGCCGCTCGTCAGCTAAATGGCTACGACCGTGTTATGAATCAAGAACCGCTAGAATATGTCATGTAGATTAATGTAGAGGTAAAACAGGATGGGACCTAGTATTCTTCCTTGGGGTGCTCGAGCCGATACACCGTTTAATGTTGGAGAGTGAATGACGCATAGGAGCACATCGTGGAAACCAGCGTCGGTCTACTTACGGATGAGTTTATTTTCCCAGAGACGGTCGACGGTCTCCTCGATGTCTAAAGCACAAACTCCGTATTGCTTTGTCTCTACCGCTGCCGTCTGTATTATTGGGTGGTGATCCCTGAAACCGAATTGCTCCTGCCTCAGGGTGTAATTGATAATATTATTCTTAGTGAGACATTCTGGAATTACCGACACAATTTTGCTGGGCGGGCACAGCAGTTTAATAGGTTGGTAATTATGTTAGACAGCACGGTCTTTTCCCGAATTCCTGAACATCATGACCTTTATATCTCGCCTGTACTAAAAGCTTAACCGCCGGCCGCTGTGGCCGAGCGGTTCTCGGCGCTTCAGTCCGGAACCGCGCTGCTGCTACGGTCGCAGGTTCGAATCCTACCTCGGGCATGGATGTGTGTGATGTCCTTAGGTTCGCTGGGTTTAAGTAGTTCTAAGTCTAGGGGACTGATGACCTCAGATGTTAAGTCCCATAGTGCTTAGAGCCAATTTTTTTTAAAAGCTTGCCGGCCAGTGTGGCCGAGCGGTTCTAGGCGCATGGATGTGTGTGATGTCCTTAGGTTAGTTAGGTTTAAGTAGTTCTAAGTTCTAGGGGACTGATGACCTCAGAAGTTTAGTCCCACAGTGCTCAGAGCCATTTGAACAATTTAAAAGCTTTCCCAAACGTCGTGTGCTTAATAGCTCATATGATCTGTGTTAGTACGTCTAGCTTTGAGATAATTGCGAACAGCGGCTCCATTTGAGCATCACTACATTTCTCATTTGTTGCTGGAGAAAACAAGTCAGCGTACTTTCCTAGGAAATAAATGTTCGGAAGGACTCTCCGATAACAGCTGCCGTCATCTGCCCCGCCGTGATATGCATCTGACGGACCAAATCCATATCCTGTCAATGAAGCTAGTAAGTCAGACCAAGCTTATCATCACCTTAGTTCCATTGAAACTTTTCTTTTGTCAGTACAAAATTCTGAACGAAAATAATCACAAAGATTATATACAGTGTATCTTCTAGTGCTCTGACCAGATGGTTTCCTCAGTTTCATGACGATATTTGTGTGGAACTTACGTTAGGAATTAAGATCGCGCGGTGAGTAGATCTAATCTCCACACAACAGAGCTTTCACAGGGCCTCTGCAAACCCACCTAGCGAATTACGTGCTGCACAGGAATCAGAGAATTAATGAAATGAACAACTTAAATGAGAGTGCACTTCGCGAGAATCCGTATCGACCGTGAACTCTCGCTCCTAATTAGTTACCCAGACACGCGACCATTCCTCGCTGGTATTCCTCGTGCAATTGCGAGCGTTCTTCCAGATGGGCACAGGACTGAACGAAGCTCTGAAATTCTTCTCTGTCATCTGAGTTACAGATGTTAAGATGTGCTAATATTAAATGAGCATCGCGTAATTTCAATTGACCACCAAGAATATTTTACAAGCAACATTGTTTCAAACCCATATCTACTTCCTGCTCTGTCTTTACAGCATGCTGTTTTGCTCCGATGGACGCTGACTTTCATCACTTACCAGCTAAACTTTAAGTCACCACTGCTCTCTTATCAGCGTCTAATGTATCGCTATCGACAACCAAATTAAAAGGGAACTCAATTTTCTTAATTTTATAGTAGCGTGTAAGAGGTGTAAGAGCTACTGCATAACTGCAGTATTTTGGATTGATTACGAACGGTTTTCAATAGTAACCTGCACTCCATATGTACTTTATATTACGTTATCGCTCGATGAAAGATCCGTACCTAAAGACAAAAATTGCATAGGTGCTCAAATATTGTTAAGTACGACGTCGAAAACGATTTATTGATAAATAACATGGATCCGGAGAGTATTGCTCCTGTGAAACGCGACTAGCTCTTTATTCACTTAGTGTTATGGGTGCTTTCAACAGTGGACCTCAAATTGATTCCATATTTCTAGATTTCCAGAAGGCTTTTGACACCATTTTTCATAAGAGACTCCTAATCAGATTGCGTGTCTATGGAATATCGTTCTAGTTGCGCGACTGAACTCGTGATTTCCTGTCAGAAAGGTGACAGTTCGTAGTAATAGACGCAATCATTGAGTAAAACAGAAATGATATCTGAGAATTCCCCAAGGTAATGTTGTAGGCTCTCTGCTGTTCATAATCTATATAAACAATCTAGGGCACAGTCTGAGTGGTTCTTCTTGATTATATGCACGTGATATTGTCATTTACTGTCTAGTAAAGTCATCAAATAAATCAAAACCAATAACAAAATGACTCAGACGTGATACCTATATGGTGCGACAAGTGGAAAGTGACTGTGAGTAAGGACAAGTGTGAGGCCATCCACACGAGTATTGAAAGAAATCCGCTAAATTTCGGTTACACACTAATCACACAAATCTAAACCTGTGGATTCAGCTAAATACTTAGGGATTACAATTACAAATAACTTGAGCTGAAACGACCACATAGCTAATGTTGGGGGAAGCTAAACAAAGACTGCGACGTATTGACAGAACACTTAGAAGAAGCAGCGGGTCTGCGAAAGAGAGTGCATAGACCTCATCTGGAGTATTTCTACGCAGTATGGGACCTGCAGCAGACAGGATTGACGGAGAACACTCAACAAGTTCAAAGAAAGGCAATTCGTTTTGTATCATCGCGAAGTACGGGAAGAGTGTCATGGATATGATACTCGAGTTGGGTCTGGAATCATAAAAACAAAGGTGATTTACATTGCGGTGGGATCTTTTCTCGGAGTTTCAATCACTAACTTTCTCCTCTGAACGCGGAAGTATTTTGTTGGCACCCACCTACATAGAGAGAAATGATCATTGTAGCAAATTAAGCAAAACGACAGCTCACGAAAATTTCAGTGTTCATTTTACCCGCACGCTGTTAGAGAAAGCAACAATAGGGAAATTGCTTGAAGCTGCTTCGATGTGCCCTCTGCCACGCATTTAATTGTGAATTGGAAAGTATTCATGTAGATACAGATTACTGCTCTATAATGATCCACAGCAGAAACAGGTCCCTTATACCAAAGTACTCAGAAAACGTTCCTGAACGAACTCCGACAATTTTGTCGGAGTTTAGTGTCATCCGGTATGGTTCTGAAAGTAGGAGACTAGCTACGTCAGCTGTAACGTAATCACACATGTAGTGCAGAAGCTGAACATTGTACCAGTTACGAAGAATATAAATTACCTGTTCAAGGTAGGTGTAGAATCAGGATTATTGCTACGAGGGAAGATCAAATATAACTGGGAATATGACTAGAAATTATTATTTTTGAATCAACCAAAAAAAAATACGTCCACTTCATTTTTCTGCATAGTGTTCTGACATTGATATGCATTTTTCCCATCGAATTGACAACTTTTTGATGCCATCCCCGAAGAAAGAAGAGGAAGGTGTCCACAGCCATTTGATTAAGAACTCCTCCACATCTGCGTTGTCATCAAACCGGTGTTTACATAACGTAAATCTGCAATTCCAAATCAAGTGCCTAGTAAAGGGTTCATCGAACCACATTCAACCTATAACCACATTCAACCTATTTATCTACCATTCCTCTGTCGAACAGTGCCAGCCAAAAACGAACACTTAAATCTTTCAGTGTGAGCTCTGATTTTTCTTATTCTTTCAGCAGTCCAAGTTTTGACGGGTGATGACTCTGGACTGTAAAGAGCATGTTTCAGAGTCTCCCAATGAATTTCCTCTAATTTTGCCTCGTTAAAAGAACAGAGTACAGCTTTAGATTGTCGTGCAGATGAATAACGAGTGAGGGTGGCTTGAGCAATTCCATAGTTTAGTCTTACAGCAGAAATAATTGCGGAAAGGTTTATGCGCCAATCGCCCGTAATAGGGTCCTATACGGCACAAATGTGGTGGCTGTCAGTGGTCGTCTTGGGTGAGAACGTTTTCCACACGTATCTGCCTTGCCGCAAATGATTTGTGACTAATTCTGGAAACTGTTTCTATTGCGCGTGGAACTTCCTCAAAATGTCAGCAGACTTGTTGTCTTCTTTCACGACAAACTTGATGATTATGTGCTGCGCAACGGACTTATAAACCTTTTGCTCGAACGTGCTGGTCTGGCTGTAGCTGTCGTATTATTCTAACTGCGACAGCACAGTACTATTCCAGGCATCCCCACCAAGATGCTGTCAAAGTCGCACCCATTTACAGCCACCAGCATAGTCGTCATATTTAAATTCCGATTCATATTCGGTACGCCGTCGTACAGTACACTAACGTTTATGAAAACCGGAACAACGCCGAAGAATGTGCAAAACCAGTCCAGGCTTGCATGTGTAGAGAGAGAAGTGTACCAGCAATAACTGAGTCTATCTACAGAGAGATGGCGCGCACATAGAAGCAGCACCCTCCTTTGAGTGAACTGAAATGTCAGTGTTGTACCAAGCTCAACTGATGAAGGAACATGAAACGAGGCAGAATCGGAAAAGTAAGCCATAACCAGATTCAGTTCACCAGTTGCCAATCTTGAGATGGCTAGTATTTTCATTTGCATAGATGTCTCTTGATTAACAGCAAACATGTCGTCTGTTCCTGCAAGGCACAAGAATATTTGAATATTTAGCACCACTTCATAAGTGGTTTTTAATAAGAAATCGATAAAGTGCTTGCATTTATTTAGGTATAATGTGGAATGATTGTATTCGCCTACTAAGTTCCAGCAGATGACAGTTTATTTTGATGTAGACCATACGGTTTTCCCGATCGATCTATATGTTGTTGAATTGCAAGTGTCTTTATAAATAAAGATGCATATACATATGTCTAATCTATAGTTTGCAGTCAGTTGGCTTTAAAATATTTCGTAAAAATTTCCGCGCTGACAGTTACTTAAAAAAATGAAATGTCCTGTAGTCCTTTAGTAATAATTTTACTCTTAGAGAGCAAAGATTGCATTTGTACATCCCACGCATCATCTATGCTATGTTTACATCCTTGCTCAGTAGGAAATAAATGGTATCTAAAATGGGATTGCAATAGTTAATTTCCCAATTTTTTGCGAAAAAATCAGAAAAATGTTACAACGAGACATACATGTCGAGGGTGTTAAATAAATGAAGCAGGTCCAAAACTGCATAGTGCGGGCTTTCAAACAATATGAAATGAGATGGTGGCCCTCAACTACATTCCCTCCGACTCACAGTTGTAGTACTAAAAGTTTAGGCTGGTTTCGTTGTCTAGGGGCTGGGATACGTAGTTCCCGCATTACAGGCCAAATACTTCTGAGTCTACAGTATACAAGATGAATATACACATGAATCGAATGGTCGAAGGTTCCTATCACACGGCAATCGCGAATGTAACGTAGAAATTTATAAACAAAAGATTGCAATGAATAAAATTTGCAAGTAGTATCTTACGCGATTTAATATGGTGAGTACGATAGTAGAAATACTTTTGAGAATGTGGTATATTTCTACAAAACACTTATTGGTGTCGATGGTCCAGCAATTAAATAAAATATAAGTTGAATAACAGGGAAACAATAGATTCCCACAGCACGTAATTAGTTATGAACAACAACACAGCTCGGGAGATATTCACTTCTAAACGCACACTACGTCTTCACCACAGAAGCCACGGAAATCTCACAAGTGCACAAGTCGGCACTCCAAAGATGTTCATCAACCGCGACCACGCGCAAACCGCTCCACACTCTCCAAGTCTCTGCCGCGACCGAGCGTCCGGCACGCCATCACGTCCAGCCCTTCCCGTGTCCTGTCCCGTACTCTCCCTCGCGCCGCGCTCTCTTCACCCTTCCATCCAGTCTGCCCATACACGAGCGCTGTGATTCGTTAGAGCGCTCGCACCATGTCTTCATGCCAACGCACCCATCACAAACATAATGAAACACATTCGTAATACTGGATTTACATTTAAATAACTTGAAATTGAATAAACATTCCTACGACTGGACCATAAACACGCTCTAACACACATTATTAGATACATAAACAAATTAAATAAAAATATATCAAAGGAATAGAACGAAAGGTAGGCCAGTAGCCTAATGTCTCTGTGTTTTCTAAAACACAGTACATATTTAACCAATTTCTTCATGAATAGTATATATCGCATATAAACAAAGACATAGACGAATAAATATATTTATAAGGATGCTGCTACCGTTTTTTCGTGTAACTGTGGAGTACTTATGGCCTGATGCGATCGCTAGTAGTCGTCCACTTTGACCTCCAATAACATATGTACTATTCAAGTTACATGCCTGTAATGCATACCAATTTAGGTTTACACTAACAGCTTTCTAAAGACACGGCGGTCGACAAAATCGGATGAAGCGTTTATATTTTGGAAATTCTTTCTGAGTGTTACTTTTATAATTTACTGTCAGCTACTAAACTTTAAACTAATAAAGATATTGAAAATCTGATTACTTCATCAGAATCGTCGTGCAAATAATAGTAATGTACATGTTTCTTTTTGAGGTATCATGATTCATATGGCTACTATTAATTTCTAAACGAACTGTGAAATGTCTGCCATTAAGGTTTCACAAAGTCCGCCATCTTTGGTACTCCCGGCGTGTCAGCTTCATCAACAAAGTGTCACCATGGAATTCCCAGCCACGTGGCTGGACCGACCGTTGTGCGGCATCACGCGGTTGCTAAGCTAACGTTCAGCACCACGTTGTCGCTGCCGGGCCGCGGTTTTGACGAGCGTCCTGTGCGGCCGCCCCAACTCCGAACATATAATATTCCCAGGGCGCCACAACTCGCCCGTTACCTCACAATAATCAGAACAAGTACTGCTACAATAAATGTGGACAATGGCCCATTCGGGGAGGGAGGAGGGCTTTCTCCCCCCCCCCCCCTTCCCGACGTGGCGTTATACAGTTGAGAATTACAGGGAGCGGAAGCGCTCCTGGGCATGAGTATGGATATCGAGCAAACGAAGAGTTTTGCAGTAAAACGCACATTGAAGCAAAAGGAAGAATTAAAAGAGAAGAGACGAGCAGTCACCATTCAACAACACCAGCAACGAATAACAAAGGAGGTAAATAATTCGAGACACGTAACACAGGTAGTCTAACAATTTTGATTTGAATGAAGGGTCGATTCCCCTTCCCGCTGGCGGACTTTGAGGACGGCACTGGGTAATAACTCATTTAGCACACAACTTACGCAAGAAAAAATTAATAAATCAAGGGGAAATCCTTCGCAAACAACTTTACGGCTAACATATGATCAAAACTAATATAGTAGATATCACAGTGATACATCAGTAACAGTGGTAGAATACACACCAAACTGCAGAATACATTGGCAATGAGTTATTAGAAATTTAGGTCCCGAATTAACAGAGTTAGAGCCAAAAGACGCTATTCAATCTACAATTACAGTCACCCATGTACGCAGAATGATCAAGAGAATAAGTTACTTAGAAACGACGAACTACATACCCCGATAAACGTGTGTGGTCACATCCGCATCGCCGTTCCTACCAGAATATGTGACAATATTTGGCATGAAGTGTAATATTAGACCATACAAACCCCTAGCAAGAAGGCTTTTAGATGCCTTCGGAATGGCCATCTTAATAACCAATGTCAATCACAGAATCGATGCAATCCATGTGGAGGAAACCAGTGCAGAGGTGAAATAATGTTCTGCGTCCACCATGAAGGGAACCATACATCGAGAGATAAGTCTTGCCCAATATATGTCAAACAACAAGAAATTAAGATATCGTCAGTTACGTAGAACGTATCCTTTAAGGAAACTGAAGAATATGTAAACCAAAGACCTTATGCTACTATGGCAGGGAATCTTGGTAGGAGTAAATCGGAATGGGAGAAAGTGTGCCCCCCCCCCCCCACCCCATGAAAAGTATTCAGCACAGATTCACGACTACTGTTCACCAAAATAGGCCAAAACAAATAAAGACTAGGCCTCCAAGTCCTCTTTTTGCAAATATAAAATTATCAAAATCTCCTATTAAAGAGAATCCATATGCACCACGACCACATATTCCTAACAATAACAGGCAATTATATCGGCAGGGGAGGATAAGAATAATCGAACAGCTCTTGGCTGGAATAACAGATGTAATAATACTGTTGTTTCGATAGTATTTAAAAAATAATTATGGATCAGGACAGGAATGTGCCATACTTACGCTCAACTCAGTAAACAGAACAACGGATATTAATGTTCTTCAATGGAATGCCAGATCCTTAAATGCTAATATAGAGTCCATGCACGAACTTTATACTAATTATACTATTACTCTTTCGCTGTTATAAGTGAAGCCTGGATTAAACCAAACACGTCTATTAGATGTCGAGAACATCAAGTAATAAGATCGAATCGAATATGGAGTAGCCATTTTGATTAGTACAAAACTCAACTG
The DNA here is from genome assembly GCF_023864275.1 of Schistocerca cancellata. Classification (NCBI taxonomy): domain Eukaryota; kingdom Metazoa; phylum Arthropoda; class Insecta; order Orthoptera; family Acrididae; genus Schistocerca; species Schistocerca cancellata. The sequence goes on along the minus strand of NC_064626.1, from coordinate 722,780,159 downwards.
TGAACCAATTACCATGCCACTATCTAGCCTTGACTTTCAAGCAATAGCAGAAGAAGTAAATAATAACAAATGCCGATTCTCCATTGCATCTGTATATCGTCCCCAAACATGTAGGAATTTCGAAACAGCACAAGTACACAATGTTGCAATATATACCAAAACGCTCCATAATCTGTGCGGACTCCAGTGCCCACCACACAGCGTGAGGGGTGTCATGTTAATGAGAAGGCTGGGGAGTAGATAATGTGTTGCTTTGATGACCCATGGTCATATAAAATGATGGATCTGTAACATTAAATTAAGAACCATGGATGAATGTGAACCAAATCTCATCATGGTCGGTTCTGCAAGATGTCATGGGATCAGATTATTTCCCTAAACCTGTGAATATATAATGCGGGAAAAATAGCCGAGCACATATTGCCGACAAATTGAATTGGAACATTAACAAAGCGGACTGGTATAAACGTCGCCAAATTCTTGATTTAGGGATAAAATCAAAAGACGAAAACCACTCTCCGTAGAGGGCCTATACGCAACTACAGAACAACATACATCATGCAGCAAATGAATCCAGTCTAAAATTATCTTTATCAAAAAGAGCAGGACGACAGCGTAATCCGTGGTGGAATGAAGATTGCACTAAAGCGATACAAGACAGAAGGGCAACGTTATGTGAATATGTTAAGCAAACTAACGTTAACAGCTTTTTGCTCTGAAAACGAACACCAGCTAGAACCAAGAAAATGCTGATATGCATCTAGAAGAGTAGTTGGGTAAAATATTGCAATAGTTTGATCAAGAATACTAAATCGTCAGAGATATGGTAGAAGGTCAACAGATTCAGAAATATCTCCCCTGCAGTATACATAATAATATGAGTGGATAGAAAAATTCTGCGATCTTATTGCCCCACCAAGTGTTTGCAACAAGTTAATCAGGAGACAAAGGGAAATTCCTCCAATTCAACATGTGCTAACTACATAGTCCAGTACTGATGAGTGGCATTAATCATAAGAGAGAGCCCTAACGCTAGACTAGGAATGGATCAGATCACATATTCCATGACACAAGACGTACCTGACAGTGCTGTAGAATTACTTCTTCAAATCTATAATGAAATTTGGATGCATCAAGAATTGATCCCAGAATGGAAGACACAGATAATAGCTCCCATATACAGGAAAGTGAAAGATCCATTGTTAGCCATTTCTTACAGACCGATTGCACTGTCGTCATGTGTTGCTAAAACACTGGATAAACTAATCAAAAGCCGATCGGAATGGTGGATACAATCTACATCCTTACTGGCTGGATAACATTTCAGGTTTGGTGAAGGCAGAAGCTTCATAGACAACATTTCAATATTAATTTCCTCCGTGTTATCTGGCTTTGGTGAGAGCAAATATACATCAGTACTATTATCGATTATTGCAAAAGCATATGATAATATTCAGACAAATATACTATAATGTAAGTTACTACTTTTAGGAGCTCCACCTCAGTTTGTAGAAGGTACGTCGTCAGTAATCTGTGAACGTACTTTATAAGTTAGAAAGAATACTGGGATTAAAGGCCCGCATTTGGTGGACAGTGGCATACTGCAAGAAACGGTACTCAGCCCACTACTATATACAATATATACATATGAAGTGGAAAGGGCAATTGCTCAACCAGCTAGAATTATCCGGATTGTAGATGACATGTATGTGTTTACTTCCCATGTAGTATTATAGGAGGCGATGGACAATCTTATGTTATCGATAAAGAACATGCACTATGTGGTCAAAAGTACCTGGACACCTGGCTGAAAATGACTTACAAGTTAGTGGCGTCCTCCATCGGTAATGCTGGAATTCAATAATGTGTTGGCCCACCATTAGACTTGATGACAGCTTCCGCTCTCGCAGGCATACGTTCAATCAGGTGCTGGAGGATTTCTTCGAGAATGGCAGCCCATTCTTCATGGGGTGCTGCACTGAGGAGAGGTATCGATGTCGATCGGTGAGGCCTGGCACGAAGTTGGCGGTCCAAAACATCCCAAAGGTGTTCTATAGGATTCAGGTCAGGACTCTGTGCAGGACAGTCCATTACAGGGATGTTATTGTCGTGTAACCTCTACGCCACAGGCCGTGCATTTTGAACAGGTGCTCAATCGTTTTGAAAGATGCAATCGCCTTCCCCGAATTGCTCTTCAACAGTGGGAAGCAAGAAGGTGCTTGAAACATCAGTGTAGGACTGTGCTGTGACAGTGCCACGCAAAACAACAAGGGGTGCAAACCCCCTCCATGAAATACACGACCACATCATAACATCACCGCCTCCGTATTTTACTGTTGCCACTACACACGCTGGCAGCTGACGTTCACCGGGCATTCGCCACACCCACACCCTGCCATCGGATCGTCACATTGTGTACCGTGATTCTTCACTCCACACAACGTTTTTCCACTGTTCAATCGTCCAATGTTTACGCTCCTTACACCAAGCGAGGTGTCGTTTGGCATTTACCGGCGTGATGTGTGGCTCGACCATGAAATCCAAGGTTTCTCACCTCCTGCCTGTCACAGGACTTGCAGTGGATCCAGAAGCAGTTTGGAATTCCTGTGTGATGGTCTGGCTGGATGTCTGCCTATTACACATTACGACCCTCTTCAACTGTCGGCGATCTCTGTCAGTCAACAGACGAGATCGGCCTGTACGCTTATGAGCTGTGCGTGTCCCTTCATGTTTCTATTTCAGTATCACATCGGAAACAGTGAACCTAGGGATGTTCAGGAGTATGGAAATCCCGCGTACAAGTGACACCCAATCGCCGGACCACGTTTGAAGTCCGTGAGTTCCGCGGAGCGCCCCATTCTGCTCTCTCAAGATGTGTAATGACTACTGAAGTCGCTGATATGGAGTACATGGCAGTAAGTGGCAGCACAATGCATCTAATATGAAAAACGTGTTTTTCGGGGTGTCCGGATACTTTTGATCTCATAGTGTGAGCCGGTTGCTTTGTGGAAATGGCTTGATGATGGCACCAGAGAAATCTTCGGTAGTCAAATTCACCAGGAATTATTATATACTAAGAAATTGTTTAATACATGTAAGTGATAAAGAAATAAAATTTAAAGCACATATTCTGCTCTTAGGAATGACACTGCACAGCAAACTTCCTTGGACGGCACATATTAATACCTTAACCGAAACTAGTGACCAAATGCTTAACATTATTCGATTACTTACTACAATGTGGTGGGGAGCACATCCTTCAGAGCTGCTGCTCCTACATCGCTCCCGCATTAGATCCAGGTTGGGTTATGGATGTATATACTATGTACAAAATGTTAGAGAAGCGGGATGGATTTCAGTACCACCGTACACGCATTTGCTTAGGAGTAATGAAATTTATACCCACAAATGCAGTCCTGATGGAATCGCAAGAGATGCCCTTCCATATAAGGTAGAAAATGCCCACGTAACGACACAAAGTAGAGAAATTATCATGCTCACAGCATCCAGTTCATCAAATTTTACTACCCTACCGTCCTTCTCCAGGAAAATGGGACAGAAAGCCTTTTGATTTCGGCATATAATGACTTGGGAGATGAGTGTATTGACACTGCCACAAGTATACAGTGGTCTATTTACTAATATGATTATTTCGTAATCAGGGATCGCATCTCATTCGAAACAGTAGGGGTAAAGTCGGATTTCTTGGAGACAATTACAGTACTGCAAAGACAAATGGAGGAAACAAGACTATGGGCAATCTGCATGAACACAGATGGATCAAAGATTGCAGGAGAGGACAACACAGTCTGTGTTATACTCGTATTTAGTCCACAACTGCAGATAGTCCAAAAATATAAATTACCAGCAACTACTTCTATCTGTCTGGCCGAAACAATCACAGTATTAAAGGCGATACTGTGATGTACGTATGAGAAATACACATCCCATGCAGTATTATCAGACTCGTAAAGTGTACTTCAATGAATATACACTCCTGGAAATGGAAAAAAGAACACATTGACACCGGTGTGTCAGACCCACCATACTTGCTCCGGACACTGCGAGAGGGCTGTACAAGCAATGATCACACGCACGGCACAGTGGACACACCAGGAACCGCGGTGTTGGCCGTCGAATGGCGCTAGCTGCGCAGCATTTGTGCACCGCCGCCGTCAGTGTCAGCCAGTTTGCCGTGGTATACGGAGCTCCATCGCAGTCTTTAACACTGGTAGCATGCCGCGACAGCGTGGACGTGAACCGTATGTGCAGTTGACGGACTTTGAGCGAGGGCGTATAGTGGGCATGCGGGAGGCCGGGTGGACGTACCGCCGAATTGCTCAACACGTGGGGCGTGAGGTCTCCACAGTACATCGATGTTGTCGCCAGTGGTCGGCGGAAGGTGCACGTGCCCGTCGACCTGGGACCGGACCGCAGCGACGCACGGATGCACGCCAAGACCGTAGGATCCTACGCAGTGCCGTAGGGGACCGCACCGCCACTTCCCAGCAAATTAGGGACACTGTTGCTCCTGGGGTATCGGCGAGGACCATTCGCAACCGTCTCCATGAAGCTGGGCTACGGTCCCGCACACCGTTAGACCGTCTTCCGCTCACGCCCCAACATCGTGCAGCCCGCCTCCAGTGGTGTCGCGACAGGCGTGAATGGAGGGACGAATGGAGACGTGTCGTCTTCAGCGATGAGAGTCGCTTCTGCCTTGGTGCCAATGATGGTCGTATGCGTGTTTGGCGCCGTGCAGGTGAGCGCCACAATCAGGACTGCATACGACCGAGGCACACAGGGCCAACACCCGGTATCATGGTGTGGGGAGCGATCTCCTACACTGGCCGTACACCACTGGTGATCGTCGAGGGGACACTGAATAGTGCACGGTACATCCAAACCGTCATCGAACCCATCGTTCTACCATTCCTAGACCGGCAAGGGAACTTGCTGTTCCAACAGGACAATGCACGTCCGCATGTATCCCGTGCCACCCAACGTGCTCTAGAAGGTGTAAGTCAACTACCCTGGCCAGCAAGATCTCCGGATCTGTCCCCCATTGAGCATGTTTGGGACTGGATGAAGCGTCGTCTCACGCGGTCTGCACGTCCAGCACGAACGCTGGTCCAACTGAGGCGCCAGGTGGAAATGGCATGGCAAGCCGTTCCACAGGACTACATCCAGCATCTCTACGATCGTCTCCATGGGAGAATAGCAGCCTGCATTGCTGCGAAAGGTGGATATACACTGTACTAGTGCCGACATTGTGCATGCTCTGTTGCCTGTGTCTATGTGCCTGTGGTTCTGTCAGTGTGATCATGTGATGTATCTGACCCCAGGAATGTGTCAATAAAGTTTCCCCTTCCTGGGACAATGAATTCACGGTGTTCTTATTTCAATTTCCAGGAGTGTAAAATATAAAAATCTCAAAAACCACCAATGAGTACCTACTCCAAGTTCGTTACTGGTATTATGAATGCCTCAGAAGACAGAAACAAATTGCCTTTACGTGTGTGAATGCATATTGTGGAATCCCGGACAATGAAAAAGCAGATCAGTCAGCAAAGTAGGCTACGAGAAACGGAGCACCACTAGACATAAGCTTCCCTATACGGAATATGGACAAATTTATTCGGAAAAGGGCATTCCAATCCTGGCAGGAAGAATAGACGCTGAGCTCAAGACACAAAGAAGGTGACTATGTGCAAGTACAATCACGAATTTCTAAATGACCTTGTTTTGAGTACGTTTGTGGACCCCGACAAGCAACAAAAGGCTCAATCATGGGACATTTCCAGAGCATTTATACTGACTGATTATAAACCAAACACCAGCCTGTGATAGTGGTTATAATACTCAGGGAGTTAAGAATAATATATTATTTCAGTGCAGAAAGTATAGTGGGGCAAGGAATAAGTTTTTGGCATTTTTTATCAAGTATGAAATCTCGCAACTAATGTCAGTCAAGTCCTTGCAATCAGAACCCAACATTAAAACCTACAAGAAGATAATCAGATTTTTCAGATCTTTGTATCTTTCCTTAACGGATAATCTATTAAATGTAAACAAAATAAAAATTTTATAGCACATGACAACACTGGCATTAAGAATATTATGCAGTGCAACACAGTGGTTTATTTACGATGTGTGTGCTGTTCGCAATTCAACAACATGTACGTCGACCTGAAAAACAATAGGGAGAAAAAAAAAGAAATCGCCATGTACTGGAACTTATGTAAGTGAGTACAACTACTTCGGATTATCTCTAAATAAATGCAAGCACTTTGGCGTATTTTTGTTAATGAAACAACTCATAAAATGGCAGTAAATATTCAAACGATCTTGTGCAGTACATGATTAGACGACATGCTGTTGATCAGAACATCTATATAACTGAAAATATTAGTCATCTGAAGAAGCCCGAAACCGATAATAACACTGAAATAAAGCATTTTAAAAAGTATCTGGGGCTGGTTGCGTCATTGAGCAACTAGAAAAATATTTACCTGTGTGCCTCGTATGTATCCATGTGCGAGAGAATTCGAAAGTTACATATTGATCTTTCTCTATGATGGATTTTGTTGTGTCCTTGGTTAATACGGAGTGGTGTAGAACACTACACACATTCAACAACGAATTAAAAATCAGTGTGAGTCTTAATAAAAATGAAAACTCCTTAAACTAACTGCAATAAGGTAGTATTTTTAATATTTTACACGACGGGCCTGTTTAGGCTTTTTGCCGTATAATATGGGTGTGAAAATAAAATTGGTAAGATGATCTGCACGCAAATTATATTTGCATTGGTCTTACGTCAAGTTGGAAGTGATTATCATACTCCAGCTACAGTAATTGTTTTTTCTGCCAAGTCATGGTAAGTATAATACACTCCTGGAAATTGAAATAAGAACACCGTGAATTCATTGTCCCAGGAAGGGGAAACTTTATTGACACATTCCTGGCGTCAGATACATCACATGATCACACTGACAGAACCACAGGCACATAGACACAGGCAACAGAGCATGCACAATGTCGGCACTAGTACAGTGTATATCCACCTTTCGCAGCAATGCAGGCTGCTATTCTCCCATGGAGACGATCGTAGAGATGCTGGATGTAGTCCTGTGGAACGGCTTGCCATGCCATTTCCACCTGGCGCCTCAGTTGGGCCAGTGTTCGTGCTGGACGTGCAGACCGCGTGAGACGACGCTTCATCCAGTCCCAAACATGCTCAATGGGGGACAGATCCGGAGATCTTGCTGGCCAGGGTAGTTGACTTACACCTTCTAGAGCACGTTGGGTGGCACGGGATACATGCGGACGTGCATTGTCCTGTTGGAACAGCAAGTTCCCTTGCCGGTCTAGGAATGGTAGAACGATGGGTTCGATGACGGTTTGGATGTACCGTGCACTATTCAGTGTCCCCTCGACGATCACCAGTGGTGTACGGCCAGTGTAGGAGATCGCTCCCCACACCATGATGCCGGGTGTTGGCCCTGTGTGCCTCGGCCGTATGCAGTCCTGATTGTGGAGCTCACCTGCACGGCGCCAAACACGCATACGTCCATCATTGGCACCAAGGCAGAAGCGACTCTCATCGCTGAAGACGACACGTCTCCATTCGTCCCTCCATTCACGCCTGTCGCGACACCACTGGAGGCGGGCTGCACGATGTTGGGGCGTGAGCGGAAGACGGCCTAACGGTGTGCGGGACCGTAGCCCAGCTTCATGGAGACGGTTGCGAATGGTCCTCGCCGATACCCCAGGAGCAACAGTGTCCCTAATTTGCTGGGAAGTGGCGGTGCGGTCCCCTACGGCACTGCGTAGGATCCTACGGTCTTGGCGTGCATCCGTGCGTCGCTGCGGTCCGGTCTCAGGTCGACGGGCACGTGCACCTTCCGCCGACCACTGGCGACAACATCGATGTACTGTGGAGACCTCACGCCCCACGTGTTGAGCAATTCGGCGGTACGTCCACCCGGCCTCCCGCATGCCCACTATACGCCCTCGCTCAAAGTCCGTCAACTGCACATACGGTTCACGTCCACGCTGTCGCGGCATGCTACCAGTGTTAAAGACTGCGATGGAGCTCCGTATGCCACGGCAAACTGGCTGACACTGACGGCGGCGGTGCACAAATGCTGCGCAGCTAGCGCCATTCGACGGCCAACACCGCGGTTCCTGGTGTGTCCGCTCTGCCGTGCGTGTGATCATTGCTTGTACAGCCCTCTCGCAGTGTCCGGAGCAAGTATGGTGGGTCTGACACACCGGTGTCAATGTGTTCTTTTTTCCATTTCCAGGAGTGTAGTTTTGTAGCTACCCAACGTAGAAAATACGTTATTGACAGATATTTTGACAGTTAAGTATTTTGGCATTTCTTTATTACGATGCAGTATGTTTACAACGTATGTACAGCGTACCAGCAATAATGGTATATTTCTCTGTTTTTATTTTCCTTTGAATTTTATCTAACGCCTGTGTATGTTTTGTTTTCCATACGACTATCTCTTATCGTATTCTTTTATGTCAATAAGATAGTTTTTATGTTTAATATCTTTCTCTTCATTTAGAACTCGTGTGGATATTTTCTTGTATGAATATATATTTCCAGCTCTTCGAGAATGTTCATAGTAAGTCATTTCGGCGTTCTGTCTAATATTTGTAATGCAGTTTCAGTTTTCTCGGCTTTGTGCTGTTGAGTTTTCAGTTGTAAGTGGAAGCCTGACAGCTGAATATCAATGTTTCTAGTGTGTTCTTTAAATCCGGTGTAAAACTTCGTCCGGTTTGGTTAATATGTAAATAGTTGCAATCGTCAGAGGTGACCTTTTATGTTTCAGAAGTGTCGTTTTCTGAGATTTTGGTTGTGGTTGAACAAAATTTCGTTATAAAATTGTTGTTTGTACGGAAATCCAGATGTATGTGAGTGGATTTAAATATTGTGCACTCCTGGAAATGGAAAAAAGAACAGATTGACACCGGTGTGTCAGATCCACCATACTTGCTCCGACAACTGCGAGAGGGCTGTACAAGCAATGATCACACGCACGGCAGAGCGGACACACCAGGAACCGCGGTGTTGGCCGTCGAATGGCGCTAGCTGCGCAGCATTTGTGCACCGCCGCCGTCAGTGTCAGCCAGTTTGCCGTGGCATACGGAGCTCCATCGCAGTCTTTAACACTGGTAGCATGCCGCGACAGCGTGGACGTGAACAGTATGTGCAGTTGACGGTCTTTGAGCGAGGGCGTATAGTGGGCACGCGGGAGGCCGGGTGGACGTACCGCCGAATTGCTCAACACGTGGGGCGTGAGGTCTCCACAGTACATCGATGTTGTCGCCAGTGGTCGGCGGAAGGTGCACGTGCCCGTCGACCTGGGACCGGACCGCAGCGACGCACGGATGCACGCCAAGACCGTAGGATCCTACGCAGTGCCGTAGGGGACCGCACCGCCACTTCCCAGCAAATTAGGGACACTGTTGCTCCTGGGGTATCGGCGAGGACCATTCGCAACCGTCTCCATGAAGCTGGGCTACGGTCCCGAACACCGTTAGGCCGTCTTCCGCTCACGCCCCAACATCGTGCAGCCCGCCTCCAGTGGTGTCGCGACAGGCGTGAATGGAGGGACGAATGGAGACGTATCGTCTTCAGCGATGAGAGTCGCTTCTGCCTTGGTGCCAATGATGGTCGTATGCGTGTTTGGCGCCGTGCAGGTGAGCGCCACAATCAGGACTGCATACGACCGAGGCACACAGGGCCAACACCCGGCATCATGGTGTGGGGAGCGATCTCCTACACTGGCCGTACACCACTGGTGATCGTCGAGGGGACACTGAATAGTGCACGGTACATCCAAACCGTCATCGAACCCATCGTTCTACCATTCCTAGACCGGCAAGGGAACTTGCTGTTCCAACAGGACAATGCACGTCCGCATGTATCCCGTGCCACCCAACGTGCTCTAGAAGGTGTAAGTCAACTACCCTGGCCAGCAAGATCTCCGGATCTGTCCCCCATTGAGCATGTTTGGGACTGGATGAAGCGTCGTCTCACGCGGTCTGCACGTCCAGCACGAACACTGGCCCAACTGAGGCGCCAGGTGGAAATGGCATGGCAAGCCGTTCCACAGGACTACATCCAGCATCTCTACGATCGTCTCCATGGGAGAATAGCAGCCTGCATTGCTGCGAAAGGTGGATATACACTGTACTAGTGCCGACATTGTGCATGCTCTGTTGCCTGTGTCTATGTGCCTGTGGTTCTGTCAGTGTGTTCATGTGATGTATCTGACCCCAGGAATGTGTCAATAAAGTTTCCCCTTCCTGGGACAATGAATTCACGGTGTTCTTATTTCAATTTCCAGGAGTGTATTTGTCTTATTTGATATTCTTCCTAGGTAAACTGTTGGTATGTGGGTTGTACTATATTATGTTATAGTTTCTCTAGTAAGACATATGTCGTTATGTATCGTATTTCGTTTCGGTTATGTGTGTTTTTTGTATAATTTTCTTGCCATATCTGTATCAATTTTTGTAGGCTATGTAAAAGAACGTTTCCAGTTCTTTCTGTACAGCTGGTTGTGCTAGAGGTGAACTGATTATTCTGTCAATCATTGAGTGGAAGAAGGCATGCTTTTGTGTTTTAGGCTGGGAAGAGTGGCCATTTACTGTATTATCTGTGATGGTATGTTTTCTGTATGTGTCAAACTTGTGGCGGTTGTTGTATTTGCCGATTTTCAGGTCAAGTTAGTTTACCGAATTATCTATTTCCAATTACATAATACATGTGATATTGGGATGGACAGTGTTAAGTGCCTGATGGATATTACTGACGTGTGCATTGTTTTCATCAATCAGCATTAAGGTGTCATCTACGTACCTGTAATAGTAGGTGATTATATTAAGTATTGCCCACAGTGAATTGAATATAGCACCTTAATAAAGAAGTGTCAAGATACTGAACTGTCAAAATATGTCAAAAACGTATTTTTTTGTTTCGTAACTATAAAAGTATTATACTTACCTATACTTGAAACAAAAAATTACTATAGACGCAAAATCATCGTCACTTCCAACTAGACTTAAGTACCAATGCAAACGTAAACATAAATAAGCCACGAAATAATCTTGTCAATGTTATTTTCGCAGGCCACTTGAAGGCAATCAGCCGAAAGAGACCCGCCAAGTAAAATACAGGGCGTATCAAAAAGAGTCATCCGATCTGGCACGTCTATATTTCTGCAACTAATAAACATATACGATGAATTTTGTTTTTTGATGAACGGGAAATTCAAAAAGTTTCAATGCGTACCTTTTCATAAGTGTTCAGTATGCTCCCTTGAGATGCACGGCATACGTCAATGCGATATTCAAATTGTTCCCACATTACGGCGAACATGTCTTGAGCTACGGCTTCCACAGCTGCTGTTATGTGAGTCTCATTTCATTCATTGTTGTTGGTAGACATTGTGTTCTGCCTTACGGCAGGTCTCGTCATGGGGGAAGCCTCGTCAGAGAGGTCCACCGCATGAGCGTCTAGGGAAATGATTCCAGTGGTGGTTTCCCGTTGCCTTCCACTGATGATGATGAAATGATCGGAGCGGAGAAAATCTCCGACCCAGTCGGGAATCGAAACCGTGCCCCTTGGCGTGACAGACTACCGCGCTGATTGTTGTTGGTAACGGAAGTGAAAAAACAGTCTTTTAAAAACTCCCACAAGAAATAATCACTCAAAGTCAGGTTCGGTGACTTTGGAGGCCAGTAATGTAAGGCTGAATCATCTGGTCCAGTGCGACCGAGCCACCGTTCAGCAATCCTTTAATTTAATAATTTCCGCACTTGCAGATGCCAGTTTGGCGGTGCCCCAACCTGTTGGTGAATCAAGTCGTTCGAATCAGTCTCCAACGGTTGGAAACGAAAGTTCTCGTGCATGTGCTTCCTGGAATAGTGTTCTCAGCAAAGAAAAAAGGACCATACACCTTTTTCCCGTGAAACTGCACAAAACACGTTAAATTTGGAGAGTCCCTCTCACGCCATCGTCTAATTCTGTGTGCTGTGGGCGGATCCGCGCCATACCTTGTACGAAAGCCACGCTAAGCAGTTATTACTGACCCGCACTGCGCAAAACGCAGAACACCAAACGTTTTCTCAAATAACATAATATTTTTGTGCTTTTTTTCTTTTAAATCGGATTATTCTTTTTGATACACCTTACTGCAGCTAGTTTTGGAGTTTTCATTTTCATTATGTCTTGTAATGACATATACTATGCTGCGGGCCCAACGGAACGTTAAAGATCAGTACTTACATTTATGTTTTGTACAATATATATTATACATAACTTATATTTCTTGGTTGTCCGCTCCACACAGCTTCTCATACAGTCAGTCACTGACTCTGTACAAAAATGTTTATCACTTGCTAACTGCATAAGTCACACAACATCAATAGCTTCATGCTGGCATATAGTTGTCTCGCTGCGAGTCTTCAAAGGTCAGAGGGCGGAGCACGGTGTGCAGCATCCTGCATTTCCATGCAGTGAGTAGAAACGAGGACGGCGTCCTGTGTTTGCCCCTGTAGCACCGCCCGCAGGAAGCCGGCGAGCCCAGGCGAGAACAAGGTGCGAGCGGCGCCCGGCAAGCCGCGTGTGATCGAGAGAGATACCGTCGATACCGCAGTTTCGTCGTACTAAACATATAGGACATATTCTAAAGCAGTATGTGCATTTTTAATTTCAATAAAAGACAGCAGCTCACAAAGCGTGAATGTCATCATTTAAAAATGAAATGAGAAACTGTATTAAAAGAGCATATTAGAGCCGAACGTCTAAAAAGGGTACCAAATTACATTCTCCCCTGCTACTACACGAGCCTTACAAGATACGTAAGGATAAAGGTACAAAACACTCTCACTCCTACTTATGATGCATCGAAGAAAAACCTGGATAATAGCAAAAAAAAAAAAGAAAATGGCCAGGTACGAGTAGGAACCGCGCACTAAAAGTCCCATACAAACTTACTTATATATATAGACAGTCTATCCATTCCGGGAATATCGGATCTCGACGATTTTTGCCTGTTTTCGACATTCATACCCGCAAGGTATCGGCCTTGTAACCTCCCCCTCACTTACCGACCTTAATGACAGTGAAAAATTAAACCGCGTGTACCTAATGGAAATTTGGGAAAAAGCAATCGTCACCGAAGTTAATCTGCCGGTAAAGAGTGAGGAATGGGTTACATCTAAATGAAAGGAAAAATGCAAATGAAACTGGTGGAAATTAATTTTGAAATAGGGGTAAAGTTAATCAAGAAAGTAAATGTGCGGCCGTTACGTTAACAATCAACTAGCGGTAATTAGATATTTGAGATTTGGGGAAAATTACGGTCGCCAGTCCTAAGGACAATTACTATAGTAACTGAAAAAGAAAGATTATTACACATATAATTAGCACTAGAAGTGTGGCAACTGAAAGTTGACACGTGTAGTGTGAAAACTGAAAGTTTGTCAGAAGTAATAAATTTCGCTACACTCTGACTTAATTTAGCAAAAGAATTAATAAAACAGGAAAATCGGAAGTTAATTTAGTGACTGAAGTTAATACTGAGCTTTCTTTCTGAAGCACATCGAAATTCAGTAAAACACGGTTAGTCTTGGACTACCTCAACAATCATTTCAAAAGCTACTTGAATCTACGCAATTTAGAAATAAGAGATTTAACTTTGAACTTGAATTAAATGATTCTGAACAATTAACAATAGTAAAATTTAGTACGTACCACGCTGAGCTGCAGTCACAGGTAACTAAAATACGGTAACAAAACTCGCACTCTTAATTTGTGCTTGTGCAATCTAAATATTGTAGCCAGCTATGAATACCTTAACTGAACTTTGAAATTAAAGCAATGAAATAAAATGATGCTGGCGTTTGAATTTCAACGACACTCGGGCTCATTTCGGAAAAGGAAGGGACCCTGCTTGGCAAAGCAATTGGGACAATGAGCAACAAAGGTTCATGCTAAGTTGCTGTAATTATAGTTACGAAGATGGTACAGTTTGAAAAGCTGAGGTCTGCCATACAGTTCTAAAACTTTACGTGCTTCCAGTCTTCCTTGTTGGTTGATTGAAGGTTTGAAGCCGTCGATCGAGGAGGTGGCGACAATCACTCATTGTCGGCCGTCGCTGTTGCAGAAGCTGGATGTTGGCACGCCTTCTTCTCGACACGGTCACCAGGCGAAACGGGCTCTTGATGTGCGCCAGCTAATGCTTCCCGTCCGCGACACCATGTCAGAAACTATCATCGGAAGTCGAGCGCAATTACATGCTGCCAAACCCTGAAAGCGCGGCAACTCGCGGGAGCGTCACACAACACACCTGCTCCACTGCACTACTCCAGCCAGACTCTCTCTGCTCGCGCTCCACGCGACAGAGTTAACACTACCAAAGATCCTACACACTTTGATTCTTCACACGACCTATCGATGTAATCGTTCGATAGCAGTTTTCCCTAGGCGAGACCCAGCGTAAAAATACAAATAATATTTACGAAACAACCAATTCTACATCGACATAAATGCATAAACAGTAAAACAATTACAATATACAAAGACACAGAAATGTCATATATTCAGGTAACAAAAATAAGGAAACAAATTTATAGTACAATAGATGGAAATAGGAGGATATGCATTTCCGGCGTTACAGCCTGACGCGTTCCAAGACTTTCGAGATTGTTTTAATGTGATTTCTGAAGTCGGATAACAAATGAGAAAAGAAATGAGAAAAAAATTTTCGTGAGATACTATTTAAGTTAATATTTTCCTGATTTTTTCTCTTTGCTTGAACTGTGAAACCTGTCTTCTTCTCAAATTTCATGGTTCTGGACCAACGGGAAGTATCCTACAGGCTTTTATGAGCGAGTTGGCGAGTATCAAAAAATGTGACATAAATGACTGGTCTTCTGATTGCATTGACTCAGAACCTAACTTTTTTTTTTTTTTTGTCGTGAAGATCATAGAATGTGCCGCGCGAAGTGGCCGCGCGGTTAGAGGCGCAATGTCGCTAATCGTGCGGCCCCTCCCGCCGGAGATTCGAGCCCTCCGTCGGGCATGGGTGTGAGTGTTGTCCTTAGCGTTAGGTTACTTTAAGTAGTGTGTAAGACTAGGGACCGATGACCTCAGCAGTTTGGTCCCTTACGAATCCACACACATTTCAACATTTGAACCATAGAATGTGACATAGATTTTGAACAGTAGGTGCCGCGCAGGATTAGCCGAGCGGTCTAAGGCGCTGCAGTCATGGACTGTGCGGCTGGTCCCGGCGGAGGTTCGAGTCCTCCCTCGGGCATGGGTGTGTGTGTTTGTCCTTAGGATAATTTAGGTTAAGTAGTGTGTAAGCTTAGGGACTGATGACCTTAGCAGTTAAGTCCCATAAGACTTCACACCCATTTTTTTGAACAGTAGGTCAGACAGACAGACCGACGACGAAGTGACCTATAAGGGTTTCTTTTTACTAGCTGAGTTACAGGTCCCCAAAATAATACACAAAAACTCCAGGATGTGGAAATGAGACTTCTCAGGCATGTACCACAATGCATGAAACAAGATCGAAAGAGAAATACAGGAATAAGAGCAGCGATGTATACGAATGAAACAAGAGCAGAATACAGAAGGAAATGGAAAAAGCACGTCACTAGCAGGGAGAATGGTAGACTGGCAAAAATACTTTGCACATGTAAACAAACAGCACGAAGTAACGTAGGGCATACAGGCTTAAAACTGGCCAAAACTGGATCTCATTCGGATATCCAGAATCACACACTGACATAGTGAGTGAGGTAAATATAGGTATGGCTGGGGAAATGCCTGCCGACTATATAATAACTCCCAACTGCTTCGACAAGCCTTACAACATAATAATTGGAAGTAGGGAGCAGTGCGAGAAAACAGTTCGACACCGTACGTGGGACATCGTTTGGTTCACCAATGGGTCGAAAACAGATTAAGGCGTTGGGGCAGAGTTTTACGGGGTTCCGCCAAGACTGGAGAGCAGCATCTCTCTAGGGAAACTGGCCTCTGTATTCCAAGCCGAAATTACTGCGATCAGGGTATGTGTGGTGGAGAATATGAGTAGGTGCTACAATGACCGTAGCATCTACATCTATTCAGACAGTCAGGCAGCCCTGAAATCATTGGCAGCTCCTGCATCAAGATCTAAGATTGTTGCAGATTGCCACAGAGCTCTGGTAGAGTTAGGGAGACCGAATAGGGTGTACCTAGTGTGGGTCCCTGGCCACTCAGGGATCTGTGGCAATGGACAAGCCGATGGATTTGCTAGGATGGGGGCAACAACTCTATTGATCTATTGGACCGGAACCTGTCTTGACAATCACCAAGGCTATGATCAAATTAAAACTACGGAACTGGCTTAGGAAACAGCACGTAGGATATTGGACCAAGGTCCATAAACAAAAATATGGTAAGGTAATGATGGCCAAGCCATGTTTTAAAAGAAGCTCTGTACTCCTGGGATTGAACAGGAAAGAGATCAGACTCATGGCTGGACTGATGACCGACCATGGGAACTTCAAAAAACACCTGCACATAATGGGTATAATGGAAGAGGACCCTAAATGTAGGATCTGTGATGAGGGTGAAGAAACTGCATCACACCTAATCTTTGAATGCATGGCATTGGACAGTAAAAGATACAGAATCTTCGGGACAACTAGACCAGAAGAAATTGTGTCTAACAAAAAACTGGTAGGAGACTCCTTGCACTATTTAAGGGCACTGGTTGGATTTACTAGATATACAGGGAGCAATACCGCACAGTAAACCTAGTTTCGGTGAGGGCAGTGGCGGGTCAGACCTAAGCTGTTTTAGCTCTGCTGTTAAAATGAATCAATCAACATAGGGAGACTAAAATCCACATGGAAGGACTTGGACGAATCTTTGCAAGTGGGCGTTAAAGAGGCAAAGCCTAATACGCATAGAAGATGATAATTATGATACCACGTTTTTGTGTCTTATTAAGTAGACAGTTTAACGTTTATAAATATTTAAAGCAAGTTTCCAGTCACTTGGCAACCAACTTAAATCTATACTGCAGCTTTGTCAGTAGACCCGTGTTTTGGAGGAGGAATAGTGTTTATATTACGTGGTTCTAGTATAGAGTAATGCCAACGGCCTTGCTGCAGTAGTAACACCGGTTCAGTTCAGATGACAGATGTTACGCGCTGTTGGGTTGGCTAGCACTCGGCTGGGTGACAATCCGGGTCTGCCGAGAGCTTTGGAAAGCGGACTGCTCTCAGCCCTTGTGAGGCCACTGGAGGAGCTGCTTGACAGAAGTAGCGGCCCCGGTCACGAAAGCTGACAACTGCCGGGAGAGCAGTCTGCTGACCACATTCCCCTCCGTATCCGCCTATCGGCTGAGAATGATGGGGCAGTCACTCGTTGCCATTGGGCCTTCCGAGGCCTGTCCGGACGGAATTTAGTTTTTTAATTATTTACTATGGACTAATTCGAATAAAGACGTTTCGCATAATATGTGCCCATTTTTTTTTTATTCATTACAATGATGCAGCTGGTTACAGAGATAAGTTTTGACTTTGCTTGTTGGTCCTCCAGCTGATATGGCTTTATCTATCAGTTGGCATATTTATTTTGAAGTTCAAATTGTGAGGTTGTGCCTCAGTTTACATAACTGAATTTTTCAGCTGTTGAAATCTGGTTTCGCAGGATAGATCAGGTTATGGTTGTGGAGGGGGCCCGTAATCAGTTACTGTTAGTTGCACAAAACGTATAAACTTTTATTTTCCTAAGAAGCACTTAATTACACATTTCGCTAAAGAATCAAATTAAAACAATATGGCTGAAGGCCTTCACACAAGTTATAAAATTACTTTAAAGAATACATGTGGCTGAAGGCCATACCTAAAAATAATTTCGCGTAAATACTCGGCTGAAGGCCACACACAAGACATTGAACAACTCACGGCTTAGGGCCTGGATAACAAGAATTTCAGATAGAGCAAATTAAAAAAAAAATAGTTTTAAGCAAATCAATTTTAAAAATTTTAATTTAAGACGGCTGAAGGCCTTATCTTAAAATATTTCGCGTAAAAGCTCGGCTGAAAGTAACACACTGGATATTGAACAACTCAGGACTTAGGACCTGGATAACAAGAATTGCATATAGAAGAAACTTTCAAAATTTTAGTTATTACATAAATCAAACTTCAACTTTAATTTAAGTCGGCTGAAGGCCTTATCTTAAAAATAGTTCATGTAAAAGCTTGGCTGAAGGCCACACACTGGACATTGAACAACTCAGGGCTTAGTGCCTGGATAACAAGAATTTCAGATAGAACGAAGTTTCATAATTTACTTTTTAAACCAATCACTCTTCAAATTTTAATTTAAGTCAGCTGAAGACCTTATTTTAAAATTAAAACAAACTAAATTAATAGATGGCTGAAGGTCTTGGAAAGTACATCAGACTAAAATGAAAATCACAATCTAAAACCAACAGAACAATGGTGCTCCGAAGTGTTCCAAGGGTCAGCCTGAGGAGGTAGCCCTAACGTAAGGTGAGGTGAGACAGGCAGCCAAGAATAAGGTTAATTAATCGGATGGGAACCCGACCCAGGGACGGCTGAAGGACCGCCAACAACCTAATCAATTCCCTTCTGCCAGACCAACGGTACGACAATGGAAAATATCAGCCAAGGATGAAGATAGCAGCAGCACTACGTCTTCAAAACTGGCGTCTTAAAGCAGCCAAGGCACATTAACCACTCTTAAGAAAAAATATGAACAAACAACTAAAAGGCTGTCGAACTACACGCTGTGCTGGACAGCATCAACACGGCAAAGAAAAACACACTGCCAGAAAACTACGCTAACTACCAGGGCAGGTAACTGGGGCGTTGACGGCCACAAGGCAGAAAATACCGCTGGTGCACTTCACTGATAAGTAACAACCAATTTAATAGTTAAAGACGATGCAGGAAGACAGCTGCTAAATGTCGCCGATTTCCAACACACCATATGTTGCTGCTAGCCGGAACGGCACAGGAAACAACAACTGGCAATGAATGAAGAGATGTCACAGCAGTTGAGGTTTCATAACAGTTTAACTGATCACTCAACTTCAGTGCCAGGTTCGGTGGGCAACGAACTTTGTAGCTCTCGCAGCTAGCGCCTCACAATCCAACCGCACGTGTACGCCGCCAGCGGTCCTGGCCTGACCTCGCAGAGTGGAGACTTCCTTGCTGCTCTGTCCCGACCGACAGACTGCAACACACACCATCACACGGAAATACAGCTGTCACACCAAAGATGGTACAGCAGTACTAGTATCGATAAGCGCTGCTGCTGTCACTGACAGAGGCAAGTCAGTAACTCGTTATGGTAGTAACCCAGGGAGAAATAAGACGCCACTCAATTGTGACAAAATGCCAATGAACAAACAGCATGAACGCGAGCCAGCCACGGCTCAGCTGTCATTGAGATTTTTTGGCCGATTCTATTGTATCGTTAAAGGTGTCGCACGAATTTATAAATGCTGACAACACCGAAATTGTTTACATGTACGAGTTATGCAGTGGAGACGCTTATGCTGCTATTGTTGTTATTGCTGCTGCTGCTTATAGACAACGCGGTAGACATTTTCCTAACCGCAGAGTACCTGATTGAGGGGTGTTTACGCGTTGTTTCAGTAAACTGCATGACATGGGTGTAGTGCCCATCAGTCAGATTACATCTGAACGATCAGAATAACAGAGTATGAATGAAGTAGAATACATTATTCAGTTTGTACAACAAATTCTTCAACAAGCGGACGGAGAATTCCTACACGTATCGGTATACCAAATGCAAGAATATGGCATACATCACGTGTACCTCTATCCGTATCATTGACAGCGGACTCAACACCTTCGAGAAGTAGATGAACGTAGACAGCTGGAATTTTGTCGTTGGCTAATTGCCAATTGTCAGGTAATCCCATTAACACTGTTTAGTGATGGAGCCACTTTCACTATTGACGGTATCAATAACATTCGTAACTCACATCGATTGTCTAACGAAATCCACAAGCCTGCATTGTAAAGAACACTTCTCTGTAGATACGTGGTGTAGTATGATAGACAATCGATTGGTTGGAACTGTTGTGTCATCGCATCGTCTTGCAGGAAATCGTTACCTAGACTTTATCGAAAATGTGCTTCCAGAATTAACTGGAAGAGGTTCCTTTGAGTGCAAGGATCGGTTTGTTCTTCCAGGATAACGGGATCCTGCGCATTCTAGTCTCCAGGTAACACATAATTTAAATCTAACATTCCAAAGACCGAGCGAGGTGGCGCAGTGGTTAGCACACTGGACTCGCATTCGGGAGGACGACGGTTCAAACCCGCGTCTGGCCATCCTGATTTAGATTTCCCGTGATTTCCCTAAATCGCTTCAGGCAAATTCCGGGATGGTTCCTTTGAAAGGGCACGGCCGATTTCCTTCCCCATCCTTCCCTAATCCGAGCTTGTGCTCCGTCTCTAATGACCTCGTTGTCGACGGGACGTTAAACACTAATTTCCTCCTCCTAACATTCCACATAAAATGGATCGGGATCGGAAAAAATGCTAACGCTAATGCTTTAGTTTAAGAAAAAGTAAACACAAGAGACGAATTGATCTTTTTGATTATGAATAGAGTTGTCCTCATGAAAGAACTCCAAGATAAGCTCA
The DNA here is from genome assembly GCF_023864275.1 of Schistocerca cancellata. Classification (NCBI taxonomy): domain Eukaryota; kingdom Metazoa; phylum Arthropoda; class Insecta; order Orthoptera; family Acrididae; genus Schistocerca; species Schistocerca cancellata. The sequence goes on along the minus strand of NC_064626.1, from coordinate 722,759,420 downwards.
CAAGAACTATACGTCTTGTTGCGAAGAGAATTCGAAGGTGTGTTGAAGTGAGAGATGCGCAGACAGAATTATGATGGTCAGGTAAGCTGGTAACCGGTGGCAGTATGATCTCATGGGGATTCTGTCGGTACGGGTTCGGTTATGACGCAGGTCGCAGAGAAGCACGAGCGTAATAAGCAGGAAACCATTCCGATTTAATACCGACGAACGCTTGAAGAGACTCCTACCACTTCGGAACACCGAAGGCTGGTCACCAGTACAGTGTCCACAAAAAGCAATGTCTGCAGAACGTACGTCATCCAAGATTAAGATAACATGAGCTGAATGAGTTCAATTGAGAGATAATCAAATCAGATTCGTGTTTTTTGTTACCACCGTCGTTCGTACGTCATCCAAGATTAAGATAACATGAGCTGAATGAGTTCAATTGAGAGATAATCAAATCAGATTCGTGTTTTTTGTTACCACCGTCGTTGAGCAGTGGCGTACGATGTCATCCCGTCTACCATGTCCCGATGCCGACAGGACTGCCGAGTAGCAGGATATGCCACCTTTGTTTCTTTCTGTAGGAGCAGTGGGATCGATTCTGCATTCTGAGGTTGGTAGACACAACAAATTAAACCGGGCGGGTGCGAAGGCACGTTTCTTAGGAGCCCTCACGCCACTTCTCTGTTAACAGAAACGTATAGAATATTCCTCAATGCAGCAGTCATTAATGACATCTGAACAGCAAAAAGTAATGTAGTTCTTGATTTCCTCATAAACTTTCTAATATGGATAGTCGTTTCAATCCTTTCAAATACCGTTAAATTAGTTTTACGTCCCAGGATAGTATTCCCAATGGACATTAAAAATTCGTCCAATCCCTGCCTTGGCAGCTTCCGGAAATCGAGTGTGTGTGTCTGTGTGTTTGTATGTGTGTGTATGTGTATGTCTCTGTGAATTCCTAAGGGACCAAACTGCTGAGGCCATCGGCCCCTAGCCTCACACACTACTTAAACTAACTTAAACTGAGTTATGCTAAGAACAACACACACATCCATGCCCCAGGAAGGACCCGAACCTCGGGCGGGAGAGGCAATGCAGTCCGTGACATGCCGCCTTAAACCGTGCCGGCCGGAGTGGCCGAGCGGTTCTAGGCACTTCAGTCTAGAACTGCGCGACCGCTACAGTCGCGGGTTCAAATCCTGCCTCGGGCATGGGTGTGTGTGATGTCCTTAGGTTAGTTAGGTTTAAGTAGTTCTAAGTTCTAGGGGACTGATGACCACACATGTTAAGTCCCATAGTGCTCAGAGCCATTTGAACCATTTTTTTGAACCTTAAACCGCGGGGCCACTCTGGGCGGCCGGAAATCGAACTGTCTATGTCAATGACCAATAGATGGCGAGCTAGGGGAAAACGCTGAGTTAGTTGCAGCACGAGGGAACGACCAAGAGCCCAAGTGTGCACGCGGAACACAATGACAACACGGAAGCCTAGAGACACCGTCATGCAATTGACAAGCATAGTATCGCACGGAGGCCTAGGTACAACGCAACAATAAGTATCCAGGTGCCAAACCAGCAGAAAAGAGCCTCTGAAAGTGAAGTTGCGAAAGTCTGAAGTCACTAGGAGAGCTGATAGCGGGGGAAGACCAGGACATTAAAGGGCACTGCCATCCCACCGCCACAGCCCAGCGCCAACGTAAGTGCCCCACCCTGCTTAACAAATGTCTGATTGCTGAGTGCGGACTACTGACTGCCCAATGCGTAATCTCAGCCCTTGCGCCAGTTGAAGGTATCCAGTAAGAGAGGAGGCTATGGAGGTCGCCCCTTGGCATGCCTAGCTGTCTTTGATCTTCTATCGAGCCACAGTCAAGCTGAAACGACGCTGCTGCTGCCAGCTGCAGAGTAACTTTCCGAGGCAACTCTGATGGGTCGCGGGCTTCATCTGCTGACCAGGGCCCTGGTTATCATCCACCTTCTAGAGGGAGGACCACTGCTACTGCTCATCCCATACCTGATGGCGACATCGAAGATGTCAGCTGCTGTCTCCTACACGCGTGCTGAGAGCTGATCCATGCGAGACAGGGAATAATTGGGCCTGGGGCAGTGACTCCTGAGTGCAAATCTTCGATGTCAGTGAGAGCAGTTTTGAGATCGATACACAGAGCTGGATGGCACCAGCATCTAAGGATCGACAGCCGCTTTGTGACATAGCTGCCGCCACCCGACACTTCGCTGCACTCGCGGAACCACGAGTCGAGTGCATACCAGCCTTCTTCTGCTGCTGAAGTCGCTGCTCTGCAGCCCTGGCTGTGGCGCAGCACTTTGGGAGACAATCCCGTCTTGCTGCTTAATAAATGTTTTATTCTCAATGATGGTTTCTAGAGCGTAGTTAGGTCTTCATAACTGCATCGCGCCCAGCTCTCTCCTGGCAACTGTAGAAACCTGGAAATGGACCCCTATATTAGGCTATCAATTTATTCGAATTGATAACTGAACATTTATTGTTAGTCAAAATTTTAATCGGATTCCCGCGTCGAAGGTTCGAGTCCTCCCTCCGGTTCAAAATGGTGCAAATGGCTCTGAGCACTATGGAACTTAACATCTATGGTCATCAGTTCGCTAGAACTTAGAACTACTTAAACCTAACTAACCTAAGGACAGCACACAACACCCAGCCATCACGAGGCAGAGAAAATCCCTGACCCCGCCGGGAATCGAACCCGCTCCCTCCGGTATGGTGTTTGTGTCGTCCTTAGCGAAAGTTAGTTTTAGTTAGATTATATAGTGTGTAAGCTTAGGGACCAATGACCTCACCAGTTTGGTCCCATTAAGACCTTACCATAAATTTCCAAATTTCCAAATTTTAATACAAGTTATATGTTCACATCCAGTCCTGGATCACGTTTTACAGTTTTTATGACCATTCAGATATCACTCTCTACAAACTTATGAACATTATGATTACCTATGTGATATCGTGTTTATACACCTTTGGAACGAAATACAGCAATTATTCTACCTGGCTTGGATAAAACAATTCGTTGGTAGGTTTCCAGAGATATGTCGCACAAGATCTCTCCACACAAATGATGGGCCAGTGTTTGAGTACATGGAGCTGACAGCCGATAATGTCCCAGACGTTTTCCATCAGGTACATATCAGGCAAATTTGACAGCCAGGACTTCAATGTGGATTCACTACCGTGCTCCTATACCCTCTGTGGCGCGATTCTGGCCGTATGACATGGACAGTTTTCCTGCTGGAAGCTGTCACGTTTTTCCCTCTCATGCAAAAATGTGAGATAACGCAGGGAGAAAGAAAACACTCTGCAGTGACTGAAATATCCACAAAATTATATTAAGAGTGGATCAAGCCACAAAAATTATGGCAGGTGCACTGACTGTCGCCTTTCAAGAGCATTTCCGTAACACACTCAAACTACACTGAAAAGCCAAAGAAACTGGTACACCTACCTAATATCGTGGAGGGCCCCGCTAGCACAAACAAGTGGATCAACACGACGTGGCATGGATTCGACTAATGTCTGAAGTAGTGTTGGAAGAAATTGACACCATGAATCCTGCAGTACTGTCCATAAATGCGTAAGAGTACGAGGGGGTGGAGATCTCTTCTGAACAGTATGTTGCAAGGCATCCCAGGTATGCTCATTAATGCTTATGTCTGGGGAGTTTGGTGGCCAGCGAAAGTGTTTTGACTCAGGAGAGTGCTCCTGGAGCCACTCTGTAGCAATTCTGGGCGTGTGGGGTGTCACATTGTCCTGCTAGAATTTCCCAAGTTCGTCGGAATGTACAGTGGACAGGAATGGATGCATGTGATCAGACAGGATGCTTCCGTACGTCTCACCTGTCAGAATCGCACCGAGACATATTAGGGGTGCCATATCACTCCAACTGCCCACGCACCACACCATTATAGAACCTCCACTAACTTGAACATTTTGAAACGAGACTCGTCCGACCAGGCAACATCAACAGTTCAATGCCGGGCGAGGCGTAAAGCTTTGTGCCGCGCAATCATCAAGAGTACAAGAGCCCATATCGATGATTTTCCTTGAATGGTTCGCACGCTGACACTTGATTGATGGTCCAGCACTGAAATCTGCAGCAATTTGCTGAGGGGTTGCACTTGTGTCACGCTGGACAATTCTCTTCAATTGTCGTCGGTCCTGTTCTTGCAAAATCTTTTCCCGGCCGCGGCGATGTGGGAGATTTGATGTTTTACGGATTCCTGATATTAACGGTACATTCATGAAGTGGCCGTACGGGTACAATTCCCACTTCATTGCTACCGCGGAGATGCTGTATGCCATCGCTCGTGCGCCGACTTTAACAACACGTTCAAACTCACTTAAATCTTGATAACCTGCCATTGTAGCAGCATCAACCGATCTAACAACTGCGCCAGACACTCGTTGACGTATATAGGCGTTGCCGACCGCAGCGCCGTATTCTGCCGGTTTACATATCTCTGTCTTCGAATACGCATGCCTTTACCAGTTTCTTTGGCACTACAGTGTAAATGAACCGGCTGGTGCCAAATCTTCGATGTATCCAAGAATGTGCCACGGAAGTACTCTGTACACGTTCTCGTAATAGGTGGGCTACACACTCTCAGAACTCTCCCAGTGAAGCACAGTCGGCTTTTCTGCATCCGTGCAAGTGACTTTATACGCTCGCTGCATTTCATTAAGCATGAAGAGATGACGGTGGTCTGCAATAACTTATACGTAATCCACAGCTCCCATGATTACTTCGATTGCTATCACGGGCCCCACGGAAGCCCAAGTGGACGTTTCCCATGTAATAACACTTTCCCCAGTGGCGTGCGTCTAGGGCGCGATGCATGTTTCGAGCAGCCGTATCCACACTCTACCGATCCACACTCAACCGATCTAACAACTGCGCCAGACACTCGTTGACTTATATAGGCGTTGCCGACCGCAGCGCCGTATTCTGCCGGTTTACATATCTCTGTCTTCGAATACGCATGCCTTTACCTGGTGTAGCAAGAAACGCGATTCATCCGACCAATCGACTCGTTTCCTCTTATTCACAGCCTAATCTCGATAATTTCGTGCCCGCTGCAACATTAATTGACTACGTCATTGTGTCAACATGAAAACACGTAGGGATTGTCTGCTTCAGGGCTCCAGTGTTCAACAATGTGTGCTGAATGGTGTGTTTCGAAATACTCAGGTTTGTACCAGCATTGCACTCTGTAGTTAGCTCTTTGATAGATCGCCGCCTACCTTACTTTTTAGAGTGACTAATGCACAGACAGCCACATTCTCTGACGAGGAATGAACATTTGAAATCTTTGGTACCTTGTTGCCTACCCATGGTTTGAGGAGTAAGGCGTGCTGGGGTACGCCGAGTTGTGCAAACTCACTGTGGCACGGTGACGTCGTAGTCAGCGCATCATCCTAGCGAGCACGAGACCTAAGTTCGAACTAGACCTTGGCAAAAATTTTCGTTCTTCGCTTCAGTCTTCATACGAGATGCGACAATAAAATAATGAGACTGATGTGAAAAAAAGTGTTGCTTACCGTTTTAGTCAAGTTTATTGTTGTCTCCTTCAAAGTAGTTCCCTTCTGATTGCACACACTTTTTCCAGCGCTTCTGCCATTGATGGTAACATTTCTGGAACTCATCTTCTGTAATATCAAAGACCCTCGTCACAGCTTTTGGACATATTGTGTTGATTGAAAATGGTGTCCTTTGACCGCCGTTTTTGACTCATGAAAACAGAAAAAAGTCGCTCGGAGCGGTATCTGGTGAGTAAGGTGGCTGTGGTAGTACTGAAATTTGTTTTTAGGTTAAAAATTGCTGTACTGACAGAGCAGTATGGGATGGCGCATTATCGTGATGCAGAATCCAATTATCAGCAATGTTGGCATGGACACGAAGAACTCTTTCAGGAGTCTTTCTAAAATTTCTTTGTAGTAATATTGGTTAACTGTTTGTCCAGGAGGCACCCACTCTTTATGAACAATTCCCTTGGAATCAAAGAAGCACACAGGCATGCATTTCACTTTTGACTTTGACATGCGAGCTTTTTTTGGTCTGGGTGATCGCTTTGAGCACCATTGCGAACTTTGGCGTTTTGTCTCTGGATCGTACTGAAAAAAAAGCAACTTTCATCACCAGTGATAACACAGTTCAACAATTCTGGATTGATTTCCATTTGCTCTAACAGATCGGTTGCCACATTTTTCCGTGTTTCCCGCTGTTGTGGTGTGAGATTTTTGGGGATAATTTTTGCACAAATCTTTCCGGTTCCATTTCTCGATTGATGTTCAATTCTTCTGCAATCATTTCACGGATAATCTTCGATCAGATCGTACGAGTTCACGCACCCTGGCCAAGATGACATCCGCCCGTGAGGTTGATGGTCGTCCACTGCAGCCTTCATCTTCAACATTCGTTCTGCCTTCACTAAACATTTTATGCCAACGAAAAACTTGACCTCTTGAGATAACCTCCTCTCCAAAAGCCTTCTGAGGCTTACCGTAAATTGTCGTCGCGTTTTCACCCAATTTAACGCAAAAAGAAATGACATATCGTTGCCCAATATTATGCGGTTCCACTTCCATGACGAGAGACATAAACACATGTTAACTTATTACAGTACAACTCACGACTGAGCAGTTGCATCGATGTGCTGCTTGGACTAGAAGCAGCTTATAGGCCAAGGTCAAAGATATTGTGCGCACGCAAGCCTGCAGGGTTGCCACATATTGCAAAGAAAATCAGTCTCATTACTTCATTGACCCACCTCGTATATACATCATAGATGCCTGAGACTTGAAAAGTTCTCTAAGGTCTCTGGAACCATATAGTTTCATTTGAATCTGTCCTTTGTCAAAATAGTTTACGTCAGTGGATTTCCGCTTAGCAGCCCATATTGTTGCAGGAATGAGCTCCCATTTCTCTCTGCCCTTCTGACCATGTCATGTGTCTGCAGCACCACTGGGCGACGTTCGGTCGCATTAGTGGTAATATCTCACCAGTGTATGTATTGGAATGCAGCTGATGCATGCTATACCATTTTCTTTTTATCATCAGTCTAGTGACTGGTTTGATGCGGCCCGCCACGAATTCCTTTCCTGTGCTAACCTCTTCATCTCAGAGTAGCACTTGCAACCTACGTCCTCAATTATTTGCTTGACGTATTCCAATCTCTGTCTTCCTCTACAGTTTTTGCCCTCTACAGCTCCCTCTAGTACCATGGAAGTCATTCCCTCATGTCTTAGCAGATGTCCTATCATCCTGTCCCTTCTCCTTATCAGTGTTTTCCACATATTCCTTTCCTCTCCGATTCTGCGTACAACCTCCTCATTCCTTACCTTATCAGTCCACCTAATTTTCAACATTCGTCTATAGCACCACATCTCAAATGCTTCGATTCTCTTCTCTTCCGGTTTTCCTACAGTCCATGTTTCACTACCATACAATGCTGTACTCCAGACGTACATCCTCAGAAATTTCTTCCTCAAATTAAGGCCGGTATTTGATATTAGTAGACTTCTCTTGGCCAGAAATGCCTTTTTTGCCATAGCGAGTCTGCTTTTGATGTCCTCCTTGCTCCGTCCATCATTGGTTATTTTACTGCCTAGGTAGCAGAATTCCTTAACTTTGTAAGTAGGCTGTTTATATTTTCTTATTGGCAACGTTACATAGCGCTCTGTATGAAAATCACTGGCTGTGCTGTGTGCAGTCTGTGGCTAGCTTGCATTGTTGTTTGCCATTGTAGTGTTGGGCAGCAGCAGCTGGATGTGAACAGCGCGTAGCGTTGCGCAGTTGGAGGTGAGCCGCCAGCAGTGGTGGACTCTATTAATATCTTTCATTTGCTAACTATCCCTATCAGTAGTTAGTGCCTTCTGTAGTTTGAATCTTTTATTTAGCTGGCAATAGTGGCGCTCGCTGTATTGCAGTAGTTCGAGTAATGAAGATTTTTGTGAGGTAAGTGATTTCTGAGAGGTGTAGTTTAATGTTACTCAGGGCCATTCTTTTGCAGGGATCTTTGATAGTCAGATTGCAGCTGTTTGAAAAGCAAATAGTGTAAGAGGTTTATCAGCACAGTCATGTATAATTGTTCAAAGGGGACGTTTCATATGGCGACCCTGCCAGGATCTCACATACTTAGAACATTTACCAGTACTGCTAATGGGATTCTATTGCAACATTTTGGTTTACTTGAAAATACATTCCGGATTTAAAGTACTTTCTGAGAGATACCAGATGACACAGTGGTTAGTTTATGTGACAGCTACACGATTATATCACGATGTTACTAATGTGTGACACAATTTACATTGTTGCTTTTGCGGAGTATCTGTTTTATATCTGCACGGTTTTTCTGAATTCTTCTGGAAAGCAAAACATGTTTTAGTAGTAACTTTTGTGGTATAGCTACAAGGAGATAGCCTTTTCTGTAGCACAACAATACGTTACAGCACAGTACTTTCTTCATCATGGCAATAAGCGTAATAAGTAAGATATCTATACGCAAAGCATTTCACTTTTGTTTATCATGAGGTCAATACATTGACTTCTGCAGAACTTAGCTTTTGGAGGACGATAACTACGACACTTCCACAGGGATTATCTTACAGCAAGATGCACATTTAGCGCTACAGGACACGTATTTGAGTGATTAATTTTGTACTTAAAACATTTATTTTTAAAGATTTTTGAATTACAAAGAAATTTTTCTGTGATACATTTCATTCCATTGCTGTAATCTGTAACAGCTGAGGGTATAATTACAATAATCCTCAGGGGGGTACACGCCTACTTTGTGTGCCATGTGTTTGGCAAGCACAAGGAGCCCTAGCTAATATGGTATTTGCTTATACAACTTTACACATCGGTACCATATTTCTCTAACACAAATTACACAGCTATCTGATCATTTAACTGAGAGAGACAAACTTTTTTATTACGTCAGTGACAGATGTTTACGTGATTACACCGTTGGATAGCTTCACACTTACAAAATTGTATTTTGTCTGTACTTTGTAAACTGTTCATATTTTTTCGGACCCATTGTGATATTATGAGAGCTTTGAATGATATATTTGGTATGGGATCACGATTTTTAAAGTAAGTTTAAGGCAGATGACACTTTTGACATGAGCAGAGAATTTTTTTAGGTTTTGAAATTAATGGAGGAAGCTACGACGATTTTGAGAATTGACTGAGATGTTATGATATATTTACGACGACGATGTGTATTATGCTGTAAGATTTTGCTTCTACACATTTGCAACGCAAATTCTTGACCTGTGAAATATTTTTATATGAGACTGTCACTGTAGCGGAAACTGCTGTCGTAAATATTTCCGTAAGAAAGTTGAGTGACCACCTGCACGTAATGCGTTTTGGACGCCCAGCTGAGAGGTAGTCGTGTAACAAAAGAAAGCCATTAGGTGAAAAAAAAAGGGAGGCCATTATCCTCGCCATTGACATTCCTTTAGAGAAAACATTGCAAATGCGACACCCTCATTACTTGGAAGGATACTTACATTGCACACCTGATTATGACAAGCGTCTTTCTACGAGAGTTGAGAGAATTTCTACTAACTTATGAAATGTCACATGACTACTGAATGATATTTTATGTGTTGGTTTGCGTAAATGCTTATTTCATTTAATATCTGGTTTCCAGCTGTGTTGCAGCGTTAGTTTTATAAAATAAACTTCGATGCATTTGCTAATGTGAACATTTTCTGTCAACAGATCTATTAAATAATTATTTTATGACCCACATTCTTCGATAAAGGAGCTCATGGAATGGAAAGAAAAATAAGAATGGACTAATAACAATAACTGCATACATAATTTTCTTTTCAACTACTTGGTAATATTTTTCGTAGAATAAGTTGTGGTGCACCACTTTAATTACATAGACATTAAGATGTGAATATGCATTTCCCTTGTCTGCATTGTTGTCTTTAGTGTAATGTTTTTTTTGCTTGAGCTATGTCATGTTTAGATATAAGTTGCTGCTGCTGTTTGCCAGGTATAGTGTTACTGAATTTGACGTTGTATTACGCTGTTAAGCAAGTTTTACTACTAATTTATTTTTCTTGTTTCCTGCACAGTGCCTTATATTAGTTGTAGTACTGCAATTGCTTTGCCTATTTAAAATTTTTGTCCTTGATGTTTGTGTTAATTGTTTTATGCTGCTGCATTGCCTCGTCCCTTAGTTTAGCATCTGAGCTCAGTAGATTTAAGTTAGCTTAAGAGGGGTAGACTATATAAGAAACTGACTATGGAGAATAGGTAAAGAATGCATTGCGAAGTTATATGAAAAAGATTTGGGCCAAAATGAGTATTTTACAATGAGAAACAATTATTTTGAAAGAAATATGAATAGAATACAGGAAGGAGGTATAGATAGGACTTTTTGGGAATAATGATGAATGAAGGGAGATCTCCAAGAAGCAAAGAAAGTTTTGTTTGCAAAATACTGCAATGAAACAAACCCTGTCCTTTCCTTTTGTGTTATCCCACTATGTGTTTGTGTACCCTTGTGTAGTTGTTTTCTTCCTGTCTCTGCGTAGTTTCATAGAATTTTTTCTTCTTCTAATACTAAGCTACGTTCACTATGATGAGGAATACTGTTATCCTCAAATATAATTGGCATTAATAATATGATATTTACCTTGTGAAGTTGTTTAGACATTATTTATTCTGTTTTGTTTTAATGCTCATGTGTGAAGTTGATGTTTCAATAATTATTCTGATCTTTTATGTATTTACTTATGGCATAATTCCTGTAACACTGATGTATATGTCTATTTCTATTCTTTTGTAAAGCCTGTATTACTACAAATGTTATCTGTATTGTTATGTTTTTAATTATGTATTTTGTACCTTTGTCATTGTATTCTTATGTTATAAAATTGTAATTGACAGCAGTTCATCAAATTAAGTAACTTGTACGTTCCATTTCACTGCACACGTTTCTGTTGGTCATAGTATATGGAGAAGTAGGGACTGATAGTGTTTGCACGTGTGTTAATAATTCAGCAAGGGACTGGTTAACAGCATTGCTGGTTCTAAGGACAATTAGGAAAAAAAACTTTGTGAGTGCACGAGTGGTGGTTTATGGACTTGCTATATTATCCGCAAGACTCTTCAGTGGTGATTGTGCACCCGCACAGTCACAACAGATGGCTGCTGGCCATCTCTACAAGTACTACAGTGGGTCTGCACCTCTGGTGGCCCACCAATACCATACTCTCTACCAGGACTACAGTGGGCCTGTCCACAATTTCTACAAGGACTGCAGTGGGTCTGCACCTCTGGTGGCCCACCAATACTCTCTACCAGGACTGCAGTGGGTCTGCTCTGTGATGACCTACCTACCAATATTCTTCATAACTTTGACTGTCTCTGCTGTGGGTTTGCTCTTCAAAAATGGTTCAAATGGCTCTGAGCACTATGGGACTCAACAGCTGTGGTCATAAGTCCCCTAGAACTTAGAACTACTTAAACCTAACTAACCTAAGGACAGCACACAACACCCAGCCATCACGAGGCAGAGAAAATCCCTGACCCCGCCGGGAATCGAACCCGGGAACCCGGGCGTGGGAAGCGAGAACGCTACCGCACGACCACGAGATGCGGGCGGGTTTGCTCTGTTGTGGCCCATTACCTGTGAGCATGTCAAGAGTCAGCACTGTCTTTCAGTTGGAAGGACAACATTACTTCTTTAAGACTGCATGGAAATCCACTACTTCCGTGTGCATTGTCTTTTACTGCTCAGACTTTGAAAAAAAAACTGTAATTACTATTATGATGAATGATCAGGACTATCTTTATGGACTGTGAGAAAATTTTAGCTTTTGACCAACATTGTATTAATAAGTGTGTGCATTTGATATCTTTCTTACTGTAATTATGAAAAAAATTTTCAAATCTGTATTGGCCACTGCCCAAAAAAATTGGTAAAATTTTTTGTGGGGAGCGTGGGGGCTATGTAAGTAGGCTGTTTATATTTTCTTATTGGCAACGTTACGTAGCGCTCTGTATGAAAATCACTGGCTGTGCTGTGTGCAGTCTGTGGCTAGTTTGCATTGTTGTCTGCCATTGTAGTGTTGGGCAGCGGCAGCTGGATGTGAACAGCACGTAGCGTTGCGCAGTTGGAGGTGAGCCGCCAGCAGTGGTGGATGTGGGGAGAGAGATGGCGGAGTTTTGTAATTTGTCATGAACTGCTATATATATTATGACTATTAAGGTAAATACATTGTTTGTTCTCTATTAATATCTTTCATTTGCTAACTATCCCTATCAGTAGTTAGTGCCTTCTGTAGTTTGAATCTTTTATTTAGCTGGCAATAGTGGCGCTCGCTGTATTGCAGTAGTTCGAGTAATGAAGATTTTTGTGAGGTAAGTGATTTCTGAAAGGTGTAGTTTAATGTTACTCAGGGCCATTCTTTTGCAGGGATCTTTGATAGATTGCGTTGCGCTAAAAATATTGTGTGTCACTTTAGTGAATGTTTGAGTACGTTCAGTTTTGCTCAGCTGTTTGAAAAGCAAATAGTGTAAGAGGTTTATCAGCACAGTCGTGTATAATTGTTCAAAGGGGACGTTTCAACTTCATTGACTTCGTGACCATCAATCCTGATGTTAAGTTTCTTGCTGTTCTCATTTCTACTACTTCTCATTACCTTCGTCTTTCTCCGATTTACTCTCAAACTATACTGTGTACTCATTAGACTGTTCATTCCGTTCAGCAGATCATTTAATTCTTCTTCACTTTCACTCAGGATAGCAATGTCATCAGCGAATCGTATCATTGATATCCTTTCACCTTGTATTTTAATTCCACTCCTGAACCTTTCTTTTATTTCCATCATTGCTTCCTCGATGTACAGATTGAAGAGTAGGGGCGAAAGGCTGCAGCCTTGTCTTACACCCTTCTTAATACGAGCACTTCGTTCTTGATCGTTCACTCTTATTATTCCCTCTTGGTTGTTGTACATATTTTATATGACCCGTCTCTCCCTATAGCTTACCCCTACATTTTTCAGAATCTCGAACAGCTTGCACCATTTTATATTGTCGAACGCTTTTTCCAGGTCGACAAATCCTATGAAAGTGTCTTGATTTTTCTTTAGCCTTGCTTCCATTATTAGGCGTAACGTCAGAATTGCCTCTCTCGTCCCTTTACTTTTCCTAAAGCCAAACTGATCGTCACCTAGCGCATTCTCAATTTTCTTTTCCATTCTTCTGTATATTATTCTTGTAAGCAGCTTCGATGCATGAGCTGTTAAGCTGATTGTGCGATAATTCTCGACCTTGTCAGCTCTTGCCGTCTTCGGAATTGTGTGGATGATGCTTTTCCAAAAGTGAGATGGTATATCGCCAGACTCATATATTCTACACACCAACGTAAATAGTCGTTTTGTTGCCACTTCCCCCAATGATTTTAGAAATTCTGATGGAAGGTTATCTATCCCTTCTGCCTTATTTGACCGTAAGTCCTCCAAAGCTCTTTTAAATTCCGATTCTAATACTGGATCCCCTATCTCTTCTAAATCGACACCTGTTTCTTCTTCTATCACATCAGACAAATCTTCACCCTCATAGAGGCTTTCAATGTATTCTTTCCACCTATCTGCTCTCTCCTCTGCATTTAACAGTGGAATTCCCGTTGCACTCTTAATGTTACCACCGTTGCTTTTAATGTCACCAAAGGTTGTTTTGACTTTCCTGTATGCTGAGTCTGTCCTTCCGACAATCATATTTTTTTCGATGTCTTCACATTTTTCCTGCAGCCATTTTGTCTTAGCTTCCCTGCACTTCCTATTTATTTCATTCCTCAGCGACTTGTATTTCTGTATTCCTGATTTTCCCGGAACATGTTCGTACTTTCTCCTTTCATCAATCAACTGAAGTATTTCTTCTGTTACCCATGGTTTCTTCGCAGCTACCTTCTTTGTACCTATGTTTTCCTTCCCAAATTCTGTGATGGCCCTTTTTAGAGATGTCCATTCCTCTTCAACTGTACTGCCTACTGCGCTATTCCTTATTGCTGTATCTATAGCGTTAGAGAACTTCAAACGTATCTCGTCATTCCTTAGTACTTCCGTATCCCACTTCTTTGCGTATTGATTCTTCCTGACTAATTTCTTGGACTTCAGCCTACTCTTCATCACTACTATATTGTGATCTGAGTCTATATCTGCTCCTGGGTACGCCTTACAATCCAGTATCTGATTCCGGAATCTCTGTCTGACCATGATTTAATCTAATTGAAATCTTCCCGTATCTCCCGGTCCTTTCCAAGTATACCTCCTCCTCTTGTGATTCTTGAACAGGGTATTCGCTATAACTAGCTGAAACTTGTTACAGAACTCAATTAGTCTTTCTCCTCTTTCATTCCTTGTCCCAAGCCCATATTCTCCTGTAACCTTTTCTTCTACTCCTTCCCCTACAACTGCATTCCAGTCGCCCATGACTATTAGATTTTCGTCCCCCTTTACATACTGCATTACCCTTTCAATATCCTCATACACTTTCTCTATCTGTTCATCTTCAGCTTGCGACGTCGGCATGTATACCTGAACTATCGTTGTCGGTGTTGGTCTGCTGTCGATTCTGATTAGAACAACCCGGTCACTGAATTGTTCACAGTAACACACCCTCTGTCCTGCCTTCCTATTCATAACGAATCCTACACCTGTTATACCATTTTCTGCTGCTGTTGATATTACCCGATACTCATCTGACCAGAAATCCTTGTCTTCCTTCCTCTTCACTTCATTGACCCCTACTATATCTAGATTGAGGCTTTGCATTTCCCTTTTCAGATTTTCTAGTTTCCCCACCACGTTAAAGCTTCTGACATTCCACGCCCCGAACGTTATCCTTTCGTAGATTATTCAATCTTTTTCTCATGGTAACCTCCCCCTTGGCAGTCCCCTCCCGGAGATCCGAATGGGGGACTATTCCGGAATCTTTTGCCAATGGGGAGATCATCATGATACTTCTTCAATTACAGGCCACATGGCCTGTGGATACACATTACGTGTCTTTAATGCAGTGGTTTCCATTGCCTTCTGCATCCTCATGTCGTTGATCATTGCTGATTCTTCCGCCTTTAGGGGCAATTTCCCACCCCTAGGACAAGAGAGTGCCCTGAACCTCTATCCACTCCTCCGCCCTCTTTGACAAGGTCGTTGGCAGAATGAGGCTGACTTCTTATGCCGGAAGTCTTCGGCCGCCAATGCTGATTGTTTATCAATATTTAGGCAGTGGCGGGGATCGAAGCCGGGACCGAAGACGTTTTGATTATGAATCAAAGACGCTACCCGTAGACCGCCGGTACGGGTGCTATACCGTTAATAACACATTAAATTTCTGACAATAGTTAGTCTTGCGTACGATTTTCCAACTCGGACTGACTCACCTAGACATAGTGACAAGATGCATATGGAAACAAAGCTAGACATACGTACAGGAAACGTGCATAGGTGGCGTTTGTAATGCCGGCCGTGGCAAATAGCGGCTGTCATCCTGAGTCCGCGGCAGAACAGACGCAGAAGCAGAGGGCACAAACACTGCGGCGCAGGTGTGCGCCAGCGCTGGCCCTGTTTGCTCTGGCTCTGTGTCTGCCCCTGGCAAGGCCACCGCCGCAGCCGGCAACCCGCGACACACTGGTGCCGATAATCGCGTACACAAACGGTGGCGCTAGTTAGGCTCCCGGAACGCGAGCCTTCTCCTCGTATAATTGTATCTCGTACTTCACTAGCGCCAAAAAGGCTACGTGAAATGCGGCGAGTTCGTAAAGTCTGATGTAGGGAAGGGGAACAGCCCACTACGGTGTATCGCGAGAGTTCTAAGAATGTGTAGCACGCCTGTAAGGAGACCGTGCACCGAACTCTTGCGTGACAATTCTCATTTCTTGAGTACGCTCCGAGTATTTGGTATCCCCGCCAGGACAGAATAAAGGAAAACAACAAAGGAATTGTGAGGCGTGGTGCACTATTTGACAGCTGGTTTGTTAGTTTGAGTGTATTACGCAAATACTCCTGAAAGGCGACAGTCAAAGCACCTTTCATCTAGTTTTGTCGCTTAATCTACTTTTAATATAAACAAGAGACCGCTGCAAAAATTTCACACTTTTATGCTCTTAAATAATGATAGTATTTGGGATAAGTGTAGTGGTTGGGATAAAGGTAGCTTTGGGAATGAAGAGGAAAAATGGACAGAATAATGTGAAATAATAATCATGAATTTATGGTACGTGCTTACATACACATTTCCATGTGCCAACCGTTGTGGCCGAGCGGTTCTAGGCGCTTCAGTCTGGAACCACGAATGCACACGAGCCCACAGTTAAATGTAATTATATAAATTCCTGCTTTTCGCAAGGATTTACGAGCATCCTTGGCGAATTTTAAGTGATCCTGTATCTTCCGGGTTGGGTTTGTAGAATACTCGTCCGCTAAGGTAAAAAGAGCGTTACGACTGCCGTGAAAAATTCATGGCAATGTATAACTGCCTGTGAAATCGAATCCTTCATTAAGGGCGTTACTGAGCATAAGAAAAAATGTCGAAAAATGAAAAAAAAAACGAGTAATACAGTGTGCAGAGATATGCGTTTCTTGCGTGAGTATGATTAGGAACTCACATGTGTATTCCATGAAATGTTAACGCACTACATGGAGAAAACACCCTCGGGCGTGTCTTCACACTGCGTTGCCACTGATTCATAAGGCACGCTGTATAAAGTTGTGTTGTATAACATTCTGAAACACCCTGTGGTTGCTTGTTGTGACGTATTGGCGTAGACAGACTGGGAAACCGCTTACTCACTATTCACTTGGCTGGCCTATGGAGAAGGGAACTGCATGACCATAAACCTTCCCTAACATATCTATTCTTCCCTATCCCCTTCTCCTCCACCCCGATACCCCCTCCCCTTAAAAGGGCTTTACTGCACTTAGCCGTGGTACACACATTTAATTTTTGTTCTTAATCCACGTGAGTTCACAATAAATGTTAACTTTATACCGTTAGAATACCATTTTCAAGAATTTGCGATTTTTTTATCCCCTGCAACACGGAAACTGTGAGACCTAGAAAAAAATGAATAAGACTTATTTGTAGGAAATTTAATGTAGCTTAACTTTGTGCTGGAAACAGTTTTGCTAGAAGCCGCTGTTTTCGACTTATTCAAGAAAAAAAAGTGATTTTGAAGGCCCCTTCCGCATCCCCTCCTCCAACAAACACCCGGCCCAACGGACACATCCCACCGATCAGGGTTTTCAATATGTTTTTCATGGCATTCCTTCCTAGCACTGTACCAAAATTTGTGAATACATTAATTTTCCCCCTATTCGACCTGTTTTGTTTGGTCTTCGTTGACTGGGCTATTACGCTGCAATGTTTGCATTTGACTGCTGCTACGGTCTCAGGTTCGAATCCCGCCTTGGGTATGGATGTGTGTGGTTTAAGTAATTCTAAGTTCTAGGGGATGACCTCAGATGTTAAGTCCCATAGTGCTCAGAGCCATTTGAACCATTTCCATGCAGATAATTTTGAACTAAATTCAATTATAGTAAGTACGTTAGGCCGTAGTAGAAATAGGTGAATTGCAATTCAAGGCGGCAATGACAAACCTGTTTGTCTTTTCAGAAAGTATATTGGTTTAGAAAATTCAACTTGTACGCCAGGCAGAGATAATGGACTACCACAGTGGTCACGGTTATAATCTATGACAATGCTGTATACAAATTATCCAATTAATAAGTACTTTAAAAAATAATATGGTATTTGTGTTAAGATAATATGAAAAGCGGGACTCTTGTTCGTGATTAGTAGATTAGCTTCGTAAAATACAGGTATGAAGCTCGGCATCCATGATGCCATATTCCATGTGGTAGTTAAAAGTCTTATGTTGAGAGTTTCCACAAGCAGTACATTCTAGAGCAAAACTGGTATGTTGTGTCAGAAAACATTTAAAACATCTTTCTAACGATATCTCATTCATCGTTGCACGATTAATGTGTGTTCAGAAAAACAGATATTGACTTGAGAAACATTATATCCGAATTTGTGGAGTTTTCAGGCTCTGCAGAGTGTTTTCTCCCTTTTATGGATAAATGTTTTCTGTTTATCAGTTTACTTCGTTGAACTTTTCCCCAATGTTCACACCATCCCGTGTCCTATGATCACTAAGCTCATGCACCCCGTAAGAAATGGTTATTGCAAAAACAATCAATTAAGTTAGGTACCTGATCAATCGATGTAAAGTCCGCTACTTAGAATTTGGTTGCGCATTTTTATTTCTGGTAGAAACCAGTACTAGATGCACTCAATACTTCTGGAACTTCAGATGACTTAAAACTTAGCTGTAGGCAGAAAATGTTAGGTATGGTATTTGTTTAACAGGAAGCTCGCGGCTACTATAAGGCCCTGTTATAGGGCGAAAGTTTGAGCCACCAAAGAACTAACGGCCAGTATTTGGATAACAAGAACAGTGGGCAACATTTACTCTGTAAGTTTAGATGAACGGAAGAAGACTGTTTCTACGAAATACAATACAATCAGCATTGACGATAGCGTGCAGCATGATTCCACTGACTCCGTCACCTAAGGACCATAAGGAGAAAGTACAGATAGTTAATACACGTACAGAGACATACAAGTTATCATTTTTTCCTTTATTTATCTATGGAACAGGAAAGGGAATGGTGCAACAGTGCAGTATATTCATGTACATGCGCTGTAACATGCCTGTGGGTTATATAAATACACCAGGCAAAAATTGTCACCCACATAAAACATGATGCTAACACCCTGTCCATTGCATGTAATTCCCTTCTTAATGTCCCCTCGGAAACTGGCCGAGATGGACCTGCGGCTCCTGTTGGTACTGAAACTGACTTTCATGGACAAGAGATAGTATCTCGTCTCAAGTTCTTGTCAGTTTTACGAGCGCTGTTATTACACCGTGTTACTTGGATACGACTGATACTGCGTTCTTGTAGTCCATGAGGTGATCGTGGGAACGTTCAATTCTGCCACGCCACCACATCGACCCATCTTCCTGCCCTCAGTGCATATAACTTTTGCCCATAAATTACGCAGGTGGAACTGCATCTGAAAATAACTACCGAAAAAGCCTAAATGTAAACATAAGGATGCCAAGTTACTGTGAATTTGCAGTAAGTTGACAAATGCCGAAACAGATGTAACTGACAGCAAGACCTGAGCACTTTGGTAACCTCCAGAAACACCACACTCGTGTTGCACAAGGACACAATCCAAACGGTAAAAGCCTGTCATACATGTTCTCTTCATATCAAGCAGAAGATAATACAATGGTCTCAGTATCCTGAAGTATTTGAATTACTTCTGTGATGCATTTTTTGCCATTTTTCAGTTAACCACTTTAAGTTTTAAGTTAATGAAAGTGATAGATTAGCTGAAAGCAATAATGGAAATATATCATCTTTGTGATACATATCACGAAGTCTTAATGTTTCTTTCGCATAATTTAGTTTTTCGTTTTACCAGTCGTGCATTTACATATATCTAATTTCTTTTCTTCAGTTACGTATAGCTGTTATTATTAACGCTATGTGTATTTTTGTACAAAGCATAGAAGCCAAGTCCTAAATCCCGTAAGTAGTCACTACAGTTTTTAATAATTAATTATGAAATAATCTCAAAAACATACAGTACAGAGATTTTTAAAAACACACGTATAATATAGGAGTTATAGAAGAATAGCTATATCGAAAAACAACTATCTGGTTTGATATTCAAACGCGGCCGAGTCACATTAATGCAACCACCTGTCAAAAGCCTGAATAACCACCTTTTACAACGTGGACGTGCAGCAAGAGAGTAAACGAGGTTCTGGGAGGTGATGTGGAGCCACGCCGACTCTAATTCCGTGGCCAGTTGACCTACATTTCACGACTGAGCATCCACGGCGCGAACACGAAGAACGAGGTGATCGCACAGATCCTCGGTCGGTTTTGGTGACCGGGGGAGTAAGATTAACCCACCGTGGTGCACTGCGAGTCACAACGTCTACTGCGAGCTGTGTGATACTTTGCATTCTCCTCTGGTAGATGCCATCGTACTGAGGAAAACCAAACTGTATTTAGCAATGAACGTGGTCCCCAAGGAGACATGCATACTTGTATTGATTCATTGCGCCTTCCAGAATGACAAGATCACCCAAGGAACGCCACGGAAACATTCTAGATCACAACGCGCCCTCCTTCGACCTAGACCCTTCGGGTACTGTTACAGGCTCCTAAGCGACAAGACCATCTATCGTATGAAGTCTAAAACGTGACTCATATGGTAAGGCAACCTGCCTTGAAGCAGTGGACGTCCGTTTGAGGTTATGTTATGTTATGTTAACCGGGGACCTAGAAACGATGGAGAGTCTCCGTCCCTGCCGCAGCCGCCGTGGTCTACAACCCCACGACGACTACTGCAGTCCACTTCACCCCTCCGCCGCCCCACACCGAACCCAGGGTTATTGTGCGGTTAGGCCACCGGTGGACACCCCAGGCAACGTCTCACACCAGACGAGTGTAGCCCCTTTGTTTGCGTGCTGGGGTAATGGTGGTGTACGCGTACATGAAGAACTTGTTTGCGAAGCAATCGCCGACGTAGTGTAACTGAGGCGGAATAACAGGAACCAGCCGTCATTTGCCGAGGCAGATGGGAAACCACCTAAAAACCATCAACAGACTGGCCGGCTCACCGGACCGGTGCTCCTTCCCGCCCGGAAAGCCGTGCGTTAAACCGCACGGCCAACCAGGCGGGCTCCAGTTGAGGTGTGGAAATTCCAGCCTTCGTCGTGGATGAACAGCAGTCAGCATGGATGCATTAACCAGGCGCCTGTTGCGGAGGCCCATATGCAGGACCTTTCGCTGAATGGTCGTTGTGGAGATACCGTTGGCAGCCCTTGGTTCATGTGAGTAGACAGTTGCTCAACAGTGGCAAGTCTATCCGCCCGTACACACCTCCGTAGCCGTCGTTCGCCTCTGGCGTCTTTGGCCCGTGGCGCACCACAGTTGCATCGACGCTGATTTTGGACAGCGCCATTGAGCCATACTTTAACAATGGCAGCAAGCGAACAGTTCACAAATTTAACCGTTTCGGAAATTCTTCCACTGCTGGCCAGAAATCCACAGATCACGCCATTTTCGACGTCATGTGAATCGCTCCGTTTACGCGTTGCGACACTAACTGCATAGATTTTCCGTGTCCCTCCGACATGATTTATATACCCTCCACTGCTAATGTTTCCACCTGTCATTTGTGATTGGTTATCGTGAAATTCATGCGTACATAGACGATGGTCACATTAATGTAACTGGACACTGTAGTTTATATTGGCAGTATAAAATACACACAAAATAAGCAGTGTGGTGTACTTGTGACATGCCTTGCTATTGTGAGAAGAACTCTGAAGAACGTGATCGCAACAAACAAATGTGACTTAACATACCGTAGCAAGTTGTAAGAATATTTCTCTCGGCTGATGAGTAGTTGCCGACCGGTGTGGCTGAGCGGTTCTAGGCGCTTCAGTCTGGAACCGCGCAACCGCTACTGTCGCAGGTTCAAATCCTGCCTCGGGCATGGATGTGTGTGATGTCCTTAGGTTAGTTAAGTTTAAGTAGTTCTAAGTTCTTGGGGCCTGGTGACCTCAGATGTTAAGTCCCATAGTGCTCAGAGCCATTTGAACCATTTGATGGGTAGTTAATCATAGACGTCGTACATGAATTACAAATAAATTAAAAGCTCATATCGGTACTGGGCTGGATATTTACATACAAATTTATCACTGATGATCTGATCGCAGGGTAGAAGTAACGTAATACGTCCTTAATTATACAGGTTCAAATCTCATTGTGAGAACCATTGTCACCGCGTTTCGTGGCTTAATGAATCCCAAGATCCGTACTCAGGGATGCATCCTCTCTCAAGGCTACCGCCAACAGTGTCCCTCTGCTTTCGGAAAGTGGACATTACAGCCCTTTATGACAACTTCGCTTTCAATGTAGTGACATATCACAGTCCTCAGTTATAGAAGGGTAAGGAACGCCAAAATTGTTGCCGAATAATTCATCACCAAAAATGTAAAAGGAAAACAGACGACTGACGGAAGAAGAATTAAGGGATAAGATAGCTCAGTTTCTGTTGTTGTGGTCTTCAGTCCGAAGAGTGTCCTATCAACTGATTCCGTCTAAACAAGTCATACCACAAACATCTTCCCGCCCCCCCCCCCCCACCCCAATTCTACTCAGTACCTTCGAATTAGTTACGTGATACAACCACCTAAACTTCAGCATTATTCTGTAACACTACGTTCCAAAAGTTTCCATTCTCTTCTTGTCAGACAAAGATCTTCAGAAAAGTATTGAGAATTGCTAGCACTAAATCTGTATTTGATGTTAACAAATTTCTCGTTTCGTTTTCTTGCTATCGCCATTCTATCTTTTATATCCTCTCTACTTCGGCCATCATACGTTATTTTACTTCCCAAATAGCAAAACTCGTCAGCGACTTTTGGTGTCTCATATCCTAATCTAACCCCTTCAGCACTGAATGTTGTAATTAGACTTTACTCCATTACCCTTGTTCTGCTTTTGTAGATGTTCATCGCATATCATCTTTTCATGCGACGGTCTTTTCCATTCAACTGCACTTCCAAGTCTTTGCTCTCTTTGATAGAATAACAATATCATCAACTTTGAAGTTTTTATTTCTTCTCCCTGAACTTCAAATCCCTTTCCAAATTTCTGCTTGCTTTCCTTCACATCTTACTCAGTACACAGATTGAAAAACACTGGGATAGGCTACAACTCTGTCTCAAAAAATGGTTCAAATGGCTCTAAGCGCTATGGGACTTAACATTTGAGGTCATCAGTCCCCTAGACTTAGAACTACTTAAACCTAACTAACCTAAGAACATCACACACATCTATGCTCGAGGCAGGATTCAAACCTGCGACCGCGGCAGCAATGCGGTTCCGGACTGTAGCACCTAGAACCGCTCGGCCACAAGGACCGGCGTGGAACTCTGTCTCACTACCTTCGCAGCGGCGCTGTGTCTGCCCCTTCACTCTGCGTTGGTAGATACCGATTTAGCCGGCAAAAGCAGCATTGAAGAAAGTTCGACTAAATAACTACCACACAAAGGCCACGTTACTCCAGTCCATGGACAGCAGCTAAAATTAGCTTAACTCGAACGTTCGGGATTCTTGCATGACTTGTTTGAAGAAATGTCTAAAATTTCCTTTTAGTTGGTTTATTATCTCTAAAACACGGAAAACGGCTATGAATTCCGTATTTAATATGCTGACATCAATTATTCAATGTTACTGGCTGTCTCTCTTACGGGTTCTCACTCGAAAGCAGCCAGAAGATATTTAGTCCGACCCGATATTTTGAACGCCCTAAACAGTCACTGACCTACGACTACTTGCTAGTTAACACATTCAGTCGTTCAGTAGTGTTCTTGTAGAGAAGTGATCGCCATAATGTCTCGTAATCTGTACGGAACAGCGTACTCGGAGTTTATGTAAAACATGAAATGTTACCTGCTGAATTCCTATTGGCTAGCATGTTAAGCAGCCAATCAGGTGATCTCGACCACTTCTATACTCACGTTATTTCTAAAGTCAGCCTATCAGTTTACCACAAGTAATTTAGACTAGAAATTTCGTAATTCCGAAACTAAATAAAATTTAGTGATAAAATACAATTCCTTTCCACAAAATAAATTATTAATAAATTTATTTCTCAACGCCCGTTCTGACTACATTTACAAAATCAATCTCACTCGTGCATACCTCACAAATTCGCCAACTGCACAGCAACTTTCTCACACATACATTTTCTTAGTTTTAATAAAACACCACATTCTCTATTTACGTGTGTCCTCCATTCACTCTCTCGGTCTCTCCAAAACACTCACACAACAAAAACACGATGAAAAATCTTCCAAAGTACTTTTAATTACTTCAGAAGTCTTTGGTACTGAAACTAAAGATAATTCCTGAAAATTATATTATAGCAATCTATCCTATTGGTTGTAGTTTCAATTGATACTATATATGAATACATTACAGTCCCTAACTCTTTTTCACAATGCCAGCACTGCGTATTTCAGGTAAAAATTTATATCTCCGAAAGTACCGAACTTATTGGTTTGAAATTTTCACAGTATAGTTGTGTTATCCATATACTAAGTATGAAAATCGATTAATACTTAATAGTACTTCTTCATATTCACAGAGTGTATGTGTAACGTATTGCACACAGCGTAAGACAAGTAGACGGCCCGTTCGACCCAGTAGCCAGCGTCAAGTGTGCCAACGTGAGAACCAAAATCTGCTCTCCTTCCGTCTCCACAGCAGGCTACAATTTTAATGCAACATGACAACTCGTAATAATTTGCTACGTTACTCCTTCTCAGCCATTACTCCCTTTTCACGCGTTTCAAGGCTTATAATCGTCGTCTGGATTCTGTATAAGATATAAATAACATTTTGCATTCTGTATTTTAAGCCTGCTGCCTTAAGAAATTTAAAGAGTGTATTCGAGTCAACGTTGTCAAAAACTTTCTCCAAATTTACAAATGCTATTCTTTAATCTAGCTCTTAATATAAGTCGTAGGGTCAGTACTATCTCGCGTGTTCCCAAACTGATTTTCCTCGAGGTGAGCATCTATCAATTTTTCTATTCATCTGTAAATAATTTCTCATTAATTTTTAGCCATGACTTATTAAACTGATAGTTCTTTGAAACTGGAGCTGCTACATTCTTCTTAAAGTCTAAGGGACCCTCGTCCCATTTATCTTGCACACCAAATGGAACAGTCGAGTCATGTCTGTCTCTCACAAGGATACCAGCAGTCCTGAGGAGATGTCGTCTACTCCGGGAGGCTAGTTTCGGCTTAGCTTTACACTCTGCCAAATTATTCTCGCAGTATCATATCTCCTGTCAGATCTTCATCTATTTCTTCTTCTTCCCTTTCTATCACACTGCGTTTACCGAGCGAGGTGGCGCAGTGGTTAGCACACTGGACTCGCATTCGGGAGGACGACGGTTCAATCCCGTCTCCGGCCATCCTGATTTAGGTTTTCCGTGATTTCCCTAAATCGCTTCAGGCAAATGCCGGGATGGTTCCTTTGAAAGGGCACGGCCGATTTCCCTCGCCATACTTCCCTAACCCGAGCTTGTGCTCCGTCTCTAATGACCTCGTTGTCGACGGGACGTTAAAACACTAATCTCCTCCTCCTCACACTGCGTTGAAGTTCATTTCCCTTGCATAGCCCTTCTATAAATTCCTTTCACCCTTCAGCTTTACCGTCTTCGCTAAGTACTGATTTTCATTCTCAGTTCTCGATATTCGTGCAATTGCTTCTCTTTTCTCCTAAGGGCTCTTTAATTTTCCTGTGGACGGTATCTATAATTCCCCCATTTTTACGTGCTTCTATAAACTTATATTTGCTGCCAGCCATTCCTGCTTAGCCGTTCCGCACTTTCTTTCAGTTTTATTTTTCGGACTTTTGTATTCCTTTCCTCCTGCTTCATTTGCTGCATTTTCATATTTTCCCCTTTCATCAATTAAATCAAATATCTTCTGTGATTCCAATGATGTCCACTAGGCCTTGTCGTTTTACCTGTTTGACCCTCTACTGCCATCACCGTTTTATCTCTCATAGCCTGCTTATTGCTGTTGTGTCTAGACAAGACAGCCTAGACACAATGAGAGGAAGCCGAAAGGCACGCGCTTAAACTCACGCAGGCTGGCGTGAGGTCTGAAACAGGATACGTAATGAATGCTATAAAGAAAAGTACGTAGCTTCTGGAATACTTAACTTTAATCCACATTTGTAGAACATCGCTCTTGATGATACATTAATAGAATCTCAATATCAATTGAATACGGCGCCTTGCTAGGTCGTAGCAAATGTAGCTGAAGGCTATGCTAACTATCGTCTCGGCAAATGAGAGCGTAATTCTCAGTGAACCATGGCTAGCAACGTCGGCTGTACAACTGGGGCGAGTGCTAGTCAGTGTCTCTAGACCTGCCGTGTGGCGGCGCTCGGTCTGCCATCACTGACAGTGGCGACACGCGGGTCCATCGTATACTAGCGGACCGCGGCCGATTTAAAAGCTACCACCTAGCAAGTGTGGTGTCTGGCGGTGACACCACAATTGCTCCCTTTGAAACTCCCAACAACCTACGGTTCTTTCATATTATCCAGGTCCCAAGATTTTAATTTCGCAATTTTTTGCAATTTATTCACTTTTAACCTACAGTTCATAACCAATATATCATGGTGTCATTCAACATCTATCCCTGTAAATGTTTTAAAGTTTAAAATCTCACTCCAGAATTTCTGTCTTCTTTTATATAATTAGTCTAAAGCTTTCCAATGTCTCCAGGTCTCTTCCACGTTTCAGCCCAATTTTATGATTCTTAAACCAAGAATCAGCAATGATCAAATTATACTCTGTAGCTTACTCATTCATTCCTTTCCACTAGTCCAAATTCTCTTATTGTTTTTCCTTCTCTTCCTCTTCCTGCTACCGAATTCCATTTACCCATCACAACTAAGCTTTCCTCTTCCTTATCTATCTCAATAATTTTACCTCCTCATATATTCCTGCAATCTGTTCATCATTTGTAGAGCTACTTGACATGTAAACTTGTGCTACTGTGTTTTAACTTTTGCTCTATCCTGGCTACGATATTGCGTTCACTGTGCTAATCATAATAGCATCCTTCCATTCTTATTTTTTATTCATTATTTTAGACTTGCTCTTACATTTTCTCTTTTTGGTTTTGTGTTTATAGCCCTGTTTTCATCGAACTTGACTAATCAACAAGGTAGTTATTATATGGTGACTGTGGGTCAATTTTGGTGCCCTTGACCTTGTAACGCGAACATTGATATTTAAGGTCATCACATTATCATGAAAGTAATGCATGGTATCTTGAAATCATGATGTTATCAATCAATGAAATAAATAAAAAGCATAAAAATAAAATTTGAAAACTATAAGATGGCTGTGATAGTCCAATTGTGTTAGTGCAAAATTTTAGAAAATGACTTCCCCTTCCACTCTCTCCAATCAATCAAAGTACAGTACTCCTCATCTGCATCCAATCATAGTGCAGTATCAAACATCCAAGATAATGGACACAGACCAACAGTGTGCTTTATAACTTGTCCCTCACCTCTTTTCTACCAATCGAATCATAGTACTAAAATTTTGCACCAGATAATCATGAAAAGTTACTTAACCATAAGGTTACAGTCAAATACACAGGCATAACTCTGGTGTAGTATAAATATCACTCAAAGGTCAAAAATATGCACTATATATGTACACACATACATACTGTATCTCTGTATTTAACATGTCAAGTAATCCTAGGTCGTAGAAATAGCCCAACTGCGGTAATGGAAAATTCAAAGCCTTCTTCCCTCCCCCTCTCCCCCCTCATTGTGTCCAGCTAGTCATAGTGCAATATTAAAAACCAAGAAGGAAGCAGGCCAGTAGTGGCTTTACACCCCTCCCCTTTCCAATCAATCAGTCACTGAAGTATTAAAATGATGCACCAGATATGCAGTAAAAAATCAGTTTAAAGTCAATGATGTTCACTGTTTCAGTGAGTCTCATACCTCTGATTTAATATGGGAGTGAAGCCAAGATCAAAGTAATTCATTATTTACCTACACTTACATAACTCGGTCATAATATCAAAATTTCCAAGCTATGCATTATATACTTACACACACATTTCTGCATTTAACTCTAGCAGTATCAACGCATTTTCTATAACATGCATTGCAAGGGGGGATTTATGTCCACCTGAACAAAAATTGAAAAATTCAATAAAACGTTTTATTGTTTTTGTTATTGACGTACATCAACAACATACTTTTTAAAGATATAGTAATGTGTAAGTATGCTCCAGAACCAGAAAATATTTTTTAACATATCCTTATATCTATCGGCACACTTTCAGTAATGTGTGCTACCAAAGGCAGAGGGCAGGGCTACTTAATGCCCACTGAAAAAAGTTTTAATAATGCAGATTTCATTAATTGTGTTTTGTTTTGCTGATAACATACTATTTAAAGAGATACAGATGTGTAAGTGAGATCCTGAACCCGAAAGTATTGACTATAACATTCATCAAGAATGTGACATAAAATTCTAAGACTTAATTTTTGGGTTAACTTTAACTGAAAAAAAATAAAAATTGGGAAATCTGATAGAATAATTCCTTAAAAACAATAAATACTTTCTTTTAATTTTAAAATGTAAAGTAACTGATTAGATTATGGTATTTTCAGGTGGGCATAAATTACCCACACCACACCCCACTCAGTATTTCGAGTGTTAATATGCCAGATGTTTCTTTAGTAATCATTCATTCTCTGTTCTTTCTTTGTCTGTCACCCAAACACGCAAATCTCTGTATTTCAAACTGCATTCATTACAAAATGTGATCTTTCTGTGATCCTTCATCCAAAAATACTATACAAAATAGTGATCCCTCATGCAAAGTCTCATGCACACACACACATACACATCTAATGCCTGATACCTAATGTTTAATACTTAATGCCTAACATTTAACAACTAACAGCTAACACCTAATGGCTAATGGCTAGTGCCTAACGCCTAATATCGAAGGACTATTCCTAAAAGCTTATGCCTAATGGCCAGTACCAGACAGCTAACACCCAGTACCTAATTGCTAATGTCTAACAACTAATGCCTTATGCCTAACTCCTATTACACAAAATTGTGTCCACATACATACAGTACATGTATAAATATGAAAGTGTGTGTGTGTGTGTGTGTGTGTGTGTGTGTGTGTGTGTGTGTGCGTCCGTGTGTGCATGTGTGCGCGCCACAATCTTTTTCATGGCAACTCTAGAATGGTTGTACACTCCCTAAAAAAATTATGTTCACTCTTGTTTCAAATAATCCTACCTTCATGTCTCTGAACTCTCAATCTTTTAAAGACTATTACGACTTTAAGAAATCTAGGAGAAGAGATTCTACCTTTTTTTGTAAAATATCATACATGAAAAACGCGAACTATTGTTAAACTATTTTGTGGTCATACACAAGCTGCTTATATCGTTAATATTGGTGAGCATTCGTACTTCACCTGCCTCAAAGGGAGATATTGTTGTCATTCGTTACATGTTATATTCTGTCAAGCTAAAAATATAGGTAAAAATAAACCTCTTCCTCTAAAAGTACTGGTTATTTCTATAACGTGGACCTAAATTGCACTTAGATTTATCAGTGTCAACTCACAGTGTAAGAAACTGTTGCCTTGTTCACTCATTACAACCTTGCATTCATACTATAAGGTCGTTTCCTTATTAAAGTAAGCACGGCAGAGTGAGAGAGACGGTTTATCATGTTCTTAGAAATACAATAAAACTGACCACCTCTGTTTCTGAATGGTTAACATCACTGCTTTCAGTTCAGAAGGATCTGGGTTAGATTCACAGTATTTCCCCAGATTTATCTGATGTAAGGAGGTCTGGAGCCTGCTGCACCACCGAGTAAGGTAGCGTAGTGGTTAGCACAGTGGGCTCGTTTTGGGAGGACTACGGTTCAAAGCCGCGTCCAGCCATTCTGATTTAAGTTTTTCATGATTTCCCTAAATCGCATAAGGCAAAATGGCGGGATGGCTGACTTCCTTTCCCATTCTTCCTTAATCCGATGGGACCGGTGACCTCACTGTCTGGTCGCCCCGTAAATCAACCAATCAACCTGCTGCATTGAATAATTATGAAGGCTTTAACGGAGATTCTATCACAATAATACGAATAAATATTGACGTTACATAACTGGTTCACCACCTATTATTTTTCTTTGTGTACAATGTCTCCTTTACTTCTATGGGCTTACAGCTGGGAGAAAATGAGTGCGATAAGCCCATAGCATACCTGTGGGAATAAGTCTCAGCTCGCTTTCTGTTGTCTTGCAAAAGACAAGTCTCAGCTTGTTTACATTTAACGGTTTCCTCGCTCTTGGTGTTTGTGGACAACTAGCATTTCCTGGGAATATGCTATGCAATCTTTGATTTATCACGTGATATAATAAATCTCAACGGGCTCAGCAAGGAGACGAGGGTATAAAAAGCACAGCATCGACTCCCAGAAATCATTCATATTTTTTCAAGCCAACTGTCAACATTCCTGGATCAGCCGGAAGCTGAGGTAGAGAACAGAGTTGGAAATTCGTCCAAAAGAATGTATGTACTTTCTTCTCCTTATGCAGTTTGTCACATAAAAATTTTGATTGTCACGTCTATGAATAAATGTTTTTTTCTCATTTACTGTTACTGAATCTGTTGTTCTTCTGACTACGTACACGAGATAAGAATGCTCACTCAGCAGCAGGGAGATTCTCTGAGAATATTGGAATTTTTTGGAGGGTATACAAAAGCAGAGATAGCAACTAACTGAAGGTATCTCTGCTCCATCTTCAGACCTGTAAACATCTTTTGAGCTCTTGGCGTTAGAGCAGCTGGGAACAAAAATCTGCAGGAAGTAGCGGAGTTTCTGCACAAAAGTACTTGGGTGTCGGAAATTCTAGAAAAAATGCAAGTACACTACTGGCGATTAAAATTGCGACACCAAGAAGAAACGCATATGATAAATGGGTATTCATTGGACAAATATATTACACTAGAACTGACATGTGATTACATTTTCACGAAATTTGGGTGCATAGATCCTGAGAAATCAGTACCCAGAACAACCACCTCTGGCCGTAATAACGGCCTTGATACGCCTGGGCATTGAGTCAAACAGAGCTTGGATGGCGTGTACAGGCGCCGCTGCCCATGCAACTTCAACACGATACCACAGTTCATCAAGAGTAGTGACTGGCGTATTGTGATGATCCAGTTGCTCAGCCACCATTGACCAGACGTTTTCAATTGATGAGAGATCTGGAGAATGTGCTGGCCAGGGCAGCAGTCGAACATTTTCTGTATCCAGAAAGGCCCCTACAGGACCTGCAACATGCGGTCGTGCATTATCCTGCTGAAATGTATGGTTTCGCAGGGATCGAATGAAGGTTAGAGCCACGGGTCGTAACACATCTGAAATGTAATGTCCACTGTTCAAAGTGCCGTCAATGTGAATAAGAGGTGATCGAGATATGTAACCAGTGGCACCCCATACCATCACGCCGGGTGATACGCCAGTATGGCGATGACGAATACACGCTAGCAATGTGCGGTCACCGCGATGTCGCCAAACACGGATGCGACCATCATGCTGTAAACAGAACCTGGATTCATCCGAGAAAATGACGTTTTGCCATTCGTGCACCCAGTTCGTCGTTGAGTACACCATCGCAGGCTCTCCTGTCTGTGATGCAGCGTCAAGATAAATGTCATATTCTGATAATAGTCATTGGATCTCGACCAACGCGAGCAGTATTGTCGCGATACTGTCAACCGCAATCGCGATAGGCTACAATCCGACCTTTATCAAAGTCGGAAACGTGATGGTACGCACTTCTCCTCCTTACACGAGGCATCACAACAACCTTTCACCAGGCAACGCTCATCAACTGCTGTTTGTATGAAAAATCGGTTGGAAACTTTCCTCATGTCAGCACGCTGTAGGTGTCGCCACCGGCGCCAACCTTGTGTGAATGCTCTGAAAAGCAAATCATTTGCATATCACAGCATCTTCTCCCTGTCGGTTAAATTTCGCTTCTGTAGCACGTCGTCTTCGTGGTGTAGCAATTTTAATGGCCAGTAGTGTATTCTTCCTCTTATGCACACTATTATTTAAACATTTTGTCGTACCCATGAAGACATGGACACGACAAACATTTTCTCATTTGATGTTACAGACTCTATGCTTTTCCTTACTGAGCAGCATTCTGATCACGCAGCTAGGAAATATGCAAGAAGCAGCAGCAGTGGAAGCAGCAAGAGTCTGCAGAAGAAAACCATTACCTCAGTTGGCAGAACTTTCATCGACTAACCTAATAATAACAACAATAATAATAATAATAATAATAATAATAATATTATAATGGCTGAACCAGCAGCAAAATAAATTAGATGATGAACTCAAATGGCTTGATGCCGAGTCTGTATTCAGAAGACGAAAATGTACTGGTGTTACAGAAAATAGGTTTGGACTTAAGGAGTTAGACATTTCTTGTAGCCTGTCTTCACGTTTCAAAGTTCGTGGAATTAATGAACGTATTAAGGTTAATTGTTCCCCTCTATGCCAAAGAGAGGTCGAGAGAAACAAATGTACCTCCATACAAGGAACGCGTCTGTATTGCTGTCTGCTGGCGTCAGTAAATTATACTCAACCAATGGCACAGAACAACTTTTGAAAAGACTGGAAACTTTCCAAGCTCACAATTGTGGCAGGGCAGTGGGAGAAATAATTAAACTGTATATGGATGTTAGTGAAATAAGGGTTTTAATGCAGGAGTGCACTCTAAATTTCCTAAGTTAATAGCAGAAAAACAGGCACCAATAAACGTCCAGTCATATGACAATGTATGCTGCAGGTGGTCAATTCTGGTAGTATTATATTCTGTGAGTAAGCATGCAGAACGTGTAACTAAATATTTTCCATATGAAAATAAATTAAACTTTGTCATCTTACTGTATCTTACAGAGCTCAAACATGTTCGTGTTTCCAAAAAAACAGAATGACGACCTGTCTCTAAACGTGTACAGCATTCAAATTATGGCTGGATGACTGTACAAGATAAGAGAGTAGACAGAGAATTCCAAGTTGTATCATTGTATTTTACAAAGTACCGAGGTGAGAGACACTTGAATCTATTAATGTTGCAGACTGCTGATAATACAGATGTCTGTCATTTCTATTACATAAAAAACTTGTCGAGGCTCGCACGAACCAGCATGATCAATCGTCAACATTCACGTGCAATACATAAACGCTGTCTTTGTTAATTTCATTCCCAAGAATTGTTAGATGCACAGTCAGTTGACTGTGTACAGTGTAAAACTGTCACCAGTACAATGCTTACATGCAAAACCGAGTTTGTGAAATTTACAAAATTTGGTATTAAACTGAATCTGTCTTTCGTGATTTGTGCTCATATGGACTGCATACTGGAACCAGTTGCTGGTTGCAGTCGTAGTACAGACTCTGATTTGTATTCCGATCACGTACAACGCCACAGCTTATACAGTTTCGCCCAGTAACGAGGAATATTCCAGATTTAAATTGTATAGAGACAGCTACTGCATGTAATGATTTACTTATCAGCTCTATGCAATCGCTGAAACTTTAATTGTCTTTCTAGTACAAAATAAACAGACAATATGCGCTTTGCTCTGCAGAAGTCTGTCACATTTGCAAGACGCCCTTTGAGGATGACGGAGAGAAGCACTGAAATCATTGTTATTTTACAGGTGCATACCGAGTTGCACCACATCCCAGCTGCAATGTGGATTGTAGATATCACTATACTGTGCCCATCAGGTTCCACAGTCTTAGTGATTACAAGGGTAATTTCTTGATCAAAAATCGATCTGAACAAAAGACAACACATTGTGATGAAGAAATTAATTAAATCCAGGTCTTGTTTCTATTCTTCTATCGAGTACGGAAAAATACAATCATTTCACAAAAAGTTTTCCAGTAATGCATCAGCAGAAGAGATGCAACACAAATTTCAGATTTATTGGTCCAGTAAATTTTCTGACCTATTCCCTTCAAAAACGTGCATCTTACTTGTAATCAGAATAAGTCAAGATAATGAGGGCACATTTTCCCGATAATCGAGATTTCAGTTTAGCTAACCAGAAGGGAATTTTCCCATATGAATATACAAGTAATGAAGCAATTCTTCTAGAAGATCGACGGCCCTCAATCAAAAAGTTTTAAATCTATTAAGAGGCGAAACGATAACAGAAGGTGAGTACCAAAGAGCGTGTAGTGTATATGGAGCACATTCATGTGCAAAACACTTGAATAATACTCCGATTTGGATTAAAAACTGATGTTCTGCTCATTGCCGACGGCTTCTGAAACATTTGCGACCTTTACCTTAAGACATATGAACTGAATTCAGCACATTATATTACCTAATCTGATTGGTCACGGGATGCTCTGCTGAAAATCACGAAAGAGGAGTTGAAGCTAATTACCGGTGTCAAACTACTCCAGTTTGTTGAACGAGGCATCAGATGGGGAACTGTTCATTGTTCTTGAAGACCTGCAATTGCTAACAACAAATTAGGTCTGTTTATGATAATACAGCTTATATGGCTGGACGATGTTGGAGCATCTACGTATCTAATATTGAATGGCTTCCTTCAGACAGCCTCAAAAGTTTCGATATGGAAAATGTATCAGCCGATACAAACACAAGGTAAGTACCGGAAGTAGATCTTTAACTCCCCAAAACTGTTCGCGATTTACTTTCAGATTTATTCGTATCTCCGCAACAACAACAAAAATTTGTTTTTGGCATTCAATGAAAATAAAACAAATTATGCCATTTATTGCAGAAATTTGAAACTGTATTTGAAAAATGAATCACTTTTGAAAAAGATTCATCGAATCTTATCGTGTAGGTTAACTCCCTGCATGGAGGCATATATCGAGATTAATGTACAAAACTGCACGAATGCACGGAATATGTTTGAGAATAATTTCCGCAAACTCATGAATACCATATTCGGGAAAACCATGCAAAATGTGCAGAAGATGTGAGACATTAGACCTGCAACGTCATGGGAGGATAGGTTTCGTGCGACTGCATTAATTGCAAAATCCAGTTTCCAAAGCAGCGTTATTTTTAGTTAAAATGTTGTCGCCATTGAATTTAGCACACTAAATGTAGTCCTTGATAAACCAATAACAGTTGGAATCTATTCCAACTGGTATTTTAGATCTTACGAAAATGCTGCTTTCGATTTCTGTTATGGTATAGACTGAACAAATTACCATCAAATTGCTTAAAATTGCGCTACACAGCACTGATAGCATCATATACCACATCAAACCTCAAAGTATCTGTGAGGATAACAGGAGTGACGAGCTTACGGAGTTCGATACTTCAACATTCCCAACGAATAACCAGTACTGTATTCCCCTGTTGAATAAAGAAATGGTTCTTTTTAAATGAAAGACGATCTGAATGGGGAGCCTATTGCAGTATTCGTGGGCTAACGTGCAGAAATGTATGCCATTGCGGCCGAGTCTAGACGCATACTGTGCAGAGCAAAAAGTGTAAAACCGTCGTCTGCAAATAAGCTCACCATTGACGCTTCCAAGCAGTGCATCCTGGATTCGGGAGTGAAAACGACTGAGCAGTTGGTCATTCACTCGGAGCAGCATTTTGTTTCGACTACTACACAACTTAAACTCTCTTTATCGCTCAGAGTGACAAACGATATATTATACTTCCAGAAGAGGTAAATATACTGATGTGGTGGCACTACTGCATTAAAAATGGTGATGATTGTAAATAATGTAAACACTTGAAAAAGGGTGATTGTATACAGTGTAAATAGCTGAAAACATTATATGTGAAATTATAAAACTGAAAATACTTGAAAATATAATAACTGCATATAATATAAAAACCTGATTAGTTTTTACTGTAATATGCAAATACTTAAAACATACGTCAACATTATAAAAAGGTAAATACTTTTTCTTTGGAAATTCAGTCATCCATTGTAATTACTCTTATACTGCAAGGTATTTAAAAACATTGTATGAAAAAACAATTAGCTTTTTAGTAAATTCCATATGTAACGAATTTTTCTGTTTGAGTTTTCCTTCCTTCTCACTCTGTGGTTTGTTTCCATACAGCGTTAGTGAGTGCGTCTGTCCCTTAGCTGGACTGCTTCTTATCAGGATAGGTGAGACGTGCAGAGACGTCTCCACCTCTCTCTACACTGAACCCCTCACTCAGCTTTGCACCCGGCCGCGGTGGCCGTGCGGTTGTAGGCGCTCCAGTCCGGAGCCGCGCTGCTGCTACGATCGCAGGTTCGAATCCTGCCTCGG
This sequence comes from Schistocerca cancellata, assembly GCF_023864275.1. Taxonomy (NCBI): domain Eukaryota; kingdom Metazoa; phylum Arthropoda; class Insecta; order Orthoptera; family Acrididae; genus Schistocerca; species Schistocerca cancellata. The sequence continues at coordinate 722,723,330 of NC_064626.1, read as the reverse complement.
GCATGGGTGTGTGTGATGTCCTTAGGTTAGTTAGGTTTAAGTAGTTCTAAGTTCTAGGGGACTGATGACCACAGCAGTTGAGTCCCATAGTGCTCAGAGCCATTTTTTTCAGCTTTGCAGCAGCAACTGAAGATATGCCATGACCCTCTGTAATATAGTATTTTTCCGAACACAGGTTGAGTCATTTTGTGAAGTGCACTGAAAGATGTAATAAGTTGTGTGTTTGATGAGCCAAATACTGAGACAAATATAAGTGAAAGAAGAAATGATTACTTTTGTATGAGAAGACCCATTTTTGTATGTACGTGAGAGAGAGATAGAGCGACCACTTTGCGTGAGAGAGATTACCTGTTTTTAAGGAGTAAATATTTTGTTATATGAAATGCAGAGAGATCACATTTTGCAAGAAGTATAGAATTTGATAAAGGCAATACGAAGATATCAGATTGTGAACACACCATTCTTTGTACGTAATTCATATCTCTGATCTTCAATTCGTTATAATTACATAATTTTTGACATAAAAGTATAGACACATCACATATTTCTACATTTCACTACAGCATGTGACATAAAGTACCGAGGTGCGTGCGTGTGTATGTGTGTGTGTGTGTGTGTGGGTGGGTGGGTGGGTGGGTGGGTGGGTGTGTGTGTGTGTGTTTGTGTACGTATGTGTGTGTGTGCTTGGGTGAGTGAGAGCAAGAGAGAAAGAGAGAGACAGATAAAGATAGAAAGAGAAAGAGGAAGAAATGTTTACTAGAGATCACGGTATTTGACATATTAAATACAAAGATGTATGTCTACATACACAAAGTATATCTTTAAAATTGGCGTCGTAGTCGTGTATGTGTAGGTAAATAATGCATTACTGTGATGCTTCACTTTCATATTAAATCAAAGGTATGTCACTTTTACGAAAGTAATGGATATCTTTGACTTTAAACTGAGAGTTACGTAATTTTTTACTACGTGACTAGCGCAGCATTTAAATGCTACGCTGTCTTATTGGTTGGAAAAAGAAGAGGAAGGGAGTATAAAGTACACAACTTGTCTGTTTCTATCATCTTGGATTTTAAATACTGCTCTATGATTGGCTGGTGGAAAGGGGAGGGGGAGGGGAAGAGGGTTTTGAATTGTCCATTAACGCAATTGGGGTATTTCTCTGACATAGGACATATTTCACGTGTTAAATAGAGCGATATCTGTGTGTACACATATAATACATTTCTTCGACCTTGGAGTCATTTTAATATTACACCGGAGTTATGTAAGTTCAGCGGCTAATGCTTATCTTTGATCTTGGCTTCCATTTAATATTAAGTTAGAGGTGTGCGACTTTCATGGAAAAAGTGAAAATCTTTGACTTTAATCTAAGAGTTAAGCAATATCATACTGCATATCTGGTGCATCGTTTTAATACTACACTCTGATTGGTTGCACGGAGGAGAGGAAGGGTTTATAAAGCACACTACTGGTCTGTGTCCATATCGTGGATGTTTCATACTGTGCTATGATTGATCAGAGATAAGCAAGAGTGGAGAGAGGGTTTTTAAATTCCCCATTCACACAACTGGGCTATTTCCACAATCTTGTATTTTAATACTGCGCTACAATCAGATAGAAATATGGAATATTCCGCTGCGATTGGCTGAAGACGTGCCGAGACAAGAACATGAGTTTTAAGACGATAAGGAAGTACAGACTTTGGCTGGTGTAAATCAAAGGGGAAAGTTGAAAACTTGTGCCGGACTCGTATTCGAACTGGGATAGCCTGCTTGCGGGACATGTGCTCTAACCACTGAGCCATCCAGACACAGTGGTCATAGCAACTGTGCAGACTACCCTAGCACGACTCTTGTCAGACCCAGATTTTAAACTTATCCATACACTACGAATATAGTGCCCTTTCTCCATTACCCTCAGTATTCGCGGCACTTCCCTAATTCCTGTAAGTGTTCGAGCCTATATATATAATGTCTGTTCTTTCAGACATGTCCGAAAGAACAGAGATCATTTTGATCCAGCAGCCACTACGAATGAAGATACAAAGGAATTACAGACATTGGCTGTGAGTGGGCTTTTATGTAAATCAATAGGAAAAGTTGAAGATTTGCTCCGGACAAGGATTCGAACCTGGGTCTCCTATTTAGTAAGCAGATGCTCTGACCTCTGAGCCACCTGGACACCTTGGTTGTTGGAGCTCCACAGACTACCCATGCATGCTTCCCGTCAGACCTAGATTCACAACTTAATCACACACTACAAATGTAAAGCTCCTTGCCCATTACCCTCGCATCCCAGTCTGGCACAAATTTTCAAATTTCCTAATTGATTTACATCAATGCCCACTCGCAGCCAATGCCTGTAATTCCTTTGTGTCGTAAGTCATAGTGGCTGCTGGATGAAAAATGGTGTCTGCGCTTTTCACATGTCTAACACCACACACACACACACACACACACACACACGCACGCACATGCACTGACACAGCTTGGTTATTTCTATCATCGTACATGTTTTTAATTTAATTTATATTTATTTGTTTATTTTATTGATTTTATTGATTGATGTCTTCGTGTGTTCGAGGTCACTGATGAAACCATCCGTGACCATGATCATGTAATGACCTTGAAAGTTAATGACCAAATACTAGTACTCCCCAACATATCTAGCGTCAATCTATCCATTTCCGTTACTATCAAATAAACGAAATTATCGTATAGTGCTATAAAACAATGGATATCGTGACTTGAGATCGTTATGGAAATACTTCATTTGTGTAATTTATGTATTTCGGTGAAGTAAAATACAAATAAATTACTTTGACTTTTCGGCTTATACTGCACCCACTTGACCAAAATGTCCTCATTTGGAGACGCGTTGTACCACCCCTTGGTTGGGGGGGGGGGGGGGGGACACCTCGGAATATTCTATACATCTGAAAAATCATAATTCGAAGAACTGGCTAGCAAAGCCATGACTTTTTTCTCGTGAAAAAAATAATTCGTGACCGAAAGGGTCAAGCACCGCTACATGCTGAAATACCTTCGACTAATACCAGACTCCAAGATGCAACGGTAAGGTTCTCTGTTAAAATCACCTACAAAACTGCAAGAAGGGGCACCACCACAAAATATCTAACTATATATAACGCTATTGTTCTAAGTAATCGCTCTATGAGTAGAAGACTTATTACTACCAAAATTAATACTGCATCTCCGAAACAGAAAATCATATAAAGCCAGGTTTCTGCAAATGCAAGAACTAAACTTTGGGTTACATGCTTTCAAAATGTAAACATCTAAAGCTCAGAAATATGTTGTACGGTCTGCAAGCATTTCAAAGTGCCAAGAAGATGATTTTAAAGAGAAAAATGTTCTTACAGAGGAAATTTCGGGCATAATACAGTGGAACTCAGAGACACCTACAATTTTTTTGACATGCGTGGTTGCGACTTTCGCATTTACCCTTTCTTCTCGAATTCGCAGTCATAGATGTCACTCTTTTCACACTATTATTGTAAAATGAGAACTGAAGTGCCATTTAACTTGTTGCGGATTTATAAGTGTACTGACAGCTATACTCGACATTCTGCATTTATAGAAATCCGCAGGCATTTTTTTCAGTGCGCAAACCTGTCACACGCCCTTTTATTTGAGTACAGCCCCAGAGGTCATCTGCGTGCGTTCATTCAGCTAAACTCACAATCAGTTGGAATGTGTGGCCGCTCTCAAATTTCACTCTCTGCAGACTACATCTACGTTCGGTGCGAAATGTAATTGCTGTTGTTACATTTAGCTGTGGAGATTAAATAATTGTCTTTTAATTGCAGTTACTGAAAATTTTGTAATTTTTGAGGTTTCTTAACTGCGCTTCTCGTTTCATTAAATGATTTTATTTCATATGTGTTAAATAGACGAACATGATCAAACCTTTAATTGTTGCTTTAATGTTACTTTTTAGTTATATGTCTTCTATGTTTTCTGCGTGTTCAAAATGTGACTCATGTATGCTATGAGTATAAAGGCCACGCTTCATATTAATGTCATACTGTCGCACCCAGCGTTATTGTAAACGATCACTGCAGGAGAAGGCAGATTCCTGAGCTTCATTCTAAATGAGATATTCTAGAGTATTTATATTGGGGTTTTTCCCACTTATATCTTTTACAATTTCCTTAGTTCGCAAATTCTGTGATTACTGACACACAATATTTCCGAAAATATTTTCATACTGTACACAGGCGTATGATCTCTAAGAACAGACAGTAATTATTAATGCTTATATTTCAGAGTCCTTGGTACTACAACGGAATGTCGTTAGAGTGTTGCAGGAAAAACACAACTGAATTCCGAAGAGTTGTCCTCGGCAGTGGTATTATTTCTTCTTATCGTGAAATCTTTTGTGATAAAGTCAACGAACAAATTGTTTCATAAGGTAAGATTTCCCACCATAAAAATGTAAAACCCGTCTCAAGCGTTCTTTTCAGCGAGGAGAATCGACGCTGAGGACTGCGTGCCTTACGACTACGCCGGCCGCGGTGGTCTCGCGGTTCTAGGCGCTTAGTCCGGAACCGCGCGACTGCTACGGTCGCGGGTTCGAATCCTGCCTCGGGCATGGGTGTGTGTGATGTCCTTAGGTTAGTTAGGTTTGAGTAGTTCTAAGTTCTAGGGGACTGATGACCAAAGATGTTAAGTCCCATAGTGCTCAGAGCCATTTGAACCATTTAAACCTTACAACTACGCACAAGAACAAAAATCCTGCTACTTCATAATTAGCGAAAATACTATAGTGTTCTCTGACTGCACGTAGTATTAAGGGCATTCTATGGATCCCTTAGTGCTACCACCATTTGTACACAAAGTCCGTTAACAGAATGGTAAAGTGAAAGGAAAATTCACTCCTTGTTTCTGAATGTTTTCACTTGCTTATATGAAAAAAGTACTCTTTGGCTGAATCTCTTGAAAAATAGAGTAGCGATTAAGAAATCATGAACGTAGTATTCGCTATCAAAACAACTTACCGAATATTCAGGAGCTAATTCCTGACAAAAAAAGTTCATACTGAAAAATGTCTGACAATGGATGGTTAGAATGCAATAAAGCAATCATTGCAGGTAGTATTAAGTATTTTTATTTAATTAGTGCGTATGGGGGTACGTAGCTGGCACTGATGAACAACATTATTCCCTGCATTACAGTTTGTGTGATTTCATCTAAACCGAATGTTCCGTTATTCGTTCCAGCGGCAAGCCAAGATGGTATTCTTCTTCGGTCAAGCATGAGGAAACGGTCTAGAGCCACCTACCCACCTGAGTCACAAAATCTCTTCGTCTATTTTTCGGTGTTTGTGAGAGCATGGGTGTTTTCAGAGAGATCAACAAACTTGGAAGTCTGGCATATTCCTACATAAGCTCTGGATTCTATGCGATAGTGTACCAACCGCAATAGAAGCTCCGAGCACCTGATCCGCCAATGTGGAGTAACCCAAAGGACGGTGTTGTGTATGTTGCGTGAAAACCTAAAATATCCCTATCACCCACAACGTGTTCGGGGATCATCGGCAGCGGATATTCCTCAACCAGAAAAGTTTTGCCGCTGGTTATTGCAACAGTCCATCATCATTATGATAACCTTCACCAATGAAGCGACTTTTCATAGAGATAGCATCACAAACCTACACAACCGTCATCGGTATGATGCAGAGAATCCTTGGGGAATGGTTGAATCGTAATATCAGCAATGGATTACTCTAAATGGCTGAGCAGGAATTATTGATAAAGTCCTTCTAGAACCACATGTTTTATCACCACCAATTAATGGATACACGTATGTGGAATTCCTACAGAAAACTCTGCCTCCTTTGCTGGAGAATGTGTCTATTGCGGGATGAATCGTCAGGACATTTCCGTCTCATTGTTCATAGACTCCCTCAACACATATTCCCGACGAAACGGATAGAACCAGAAAGTCCTTATTACTGGCCAATTCGATCACCGGATTCATACCCCTTTGAGATTTGCTTTCCGGGGCATCGCAGAAGTGCTGTGTATACTGCTCTTGTAGCTTACGTACACACCGCCGAACAGCGCGTTCTTGTAGCCTGCGTTGTTATTCGGCTGCAACCAGGAACATGCGAAAGAGTGAGCTAGTTCATCAAGCGAAGCGTGAGCACTTTCACTGCATCCCGTGGCGCCCACTACAGACGCCTTTTGTAACGTAGAAGAAATTAATACCATGTAATGTGTAACATAGTGTAACCGTAACTAATTACTGCGTCGCAATCTCGATGTCTGTTTCCAGACATGCCTCGTTATAAACTTTATCTTTTTTTCTCCTGACAGAGATCACCACCTGAAATTTGAATTTCCACCTTTACTTAAATCACAAAGTATATCCGATAGCTTTTTCCCAGTTGGGAAACTGAAAAATATGGCAAAGAACGCATTACCTGCGGTCAAGTAAACTTCCTGTACGTAGAAAGTCACAGTGCTGCTATCGCTTCTGTCCCTCTACAGAAAATTACGGACGCCACAGAGCCTCTACTGTACAAAAATCTGTTTTTTTCTAATAGATACTTCTCTCAGCTACGAAAGTACTGACATCGTCGTAGAAACAAGAACTGAGGGAAGTTGCGAGGATTCTAGAGCGTCATGTGTCGATATATTTGTCATTATGTGTAACATTCGACAGTAAATTATGGATCAGCCTCATCGCGGTGACTATGTTGCAACTACCTCTTGTTTAGCCGAGGCAGAAATCCAAAGTAATAGTTTCCCGCTGATATGTTTTGAACAGTGTCTGGGTGCTAGCACGTAGCGTGGCTGCCTAGCGGGATACAGTCTGAGGGTACGAACCTAGCGGCTGGGTTGAGACGATACGTGGGCCGGCACTGTTCAGGTGAAATTTCTAATTCGTTTGGAATATGATTATCCGCGTCGCGTTTGTTCACTTTATACTTTCGCTGTAAAAAGATCGATGTTGTATGGTGGCATGCGGAATATTACCAAACTGTGCTTATGTAGAAGTGTTTACTACGACTAGTGTTTCAGTAATAAACAGTCAAGTTCGTGATCTGCTAAAAATAAGTGGTCTGAATCGAATCCGTCATTATCCGTTTCCTTAAATTATCAATCACTGGAATGTATGTCCCGAAATTAATGAACCTTGAGAGAGGCAGCAGCATCGTCGTAATGTAATACGCACCAAGTGGTCGTGTTATAAAAGTTGCATACGGGACAAATGTGTCGAATTTCGCAAACTCCTTGTTCACAACAGTTAAAAATCCGAGCCATTCCTAAGCTTTAATAAATCAGTGCGACAGTTGGATGTTGCAGTACTGAGAACACACTAGGCGTAACATTTCCTCCGAACTGGAGAAATAATGTTAAATTTTCTGTTGCAGCAATTAAATGGTCTATGTTAATTTTATGTTTAGGTGATTACCTCCGAGATGGACTGGGAAAACCCCAGAGCGTTACCCCCGCTAGATGCAAAAAAACAGCTCAGTCCTCAACCACATGTAGCTGTGCCAGAATAACAACCATTAATCCGGTACACAGATCCAATTAACTTCATTTTCTTGAAGCTACCTTTTACCTCACTGCATTGTTGTAACATACCTCGTGAGTTCCTTTGGCATTATATAAAACCTGAATCCATTTCAAACACTCTATTCATTTTTATAATTTTCTACTTCCTGCTTTCTGAAACTTTTGAGCACTAACCAGGTATATTGGTATATTGGTAGCGTCGCTCGATTTTCAATAAGTGTGGAAACGTAGACACTGACATTCACGTCGGCGACGTATGATTCGGTAACTTGCACTGTCTGATAAACACACCCAATGATGAGTCTGAGTGTCTGTGGAGGAATGGCAGCCCATTCTTCCTCAAGAACCGAAACCAGATAAGGTACTGATGGACGCTACTGTTCGGAGGGACGTCGACTTTCTAACACTCTAACTCATCTCAAAGTCTTATTATTAAATGTTTCCTTGAGACATTTAAGTCTCTTTTTATTATCTACGATAATGATCGACGCAGACGAAATGAATTAAAATTTATGCTGCGGCCGGGACTCGAACCCGGGCAAGAAGACCTGGGTTCGAGTCCCGGCCGCAGCATAAATTTTAATTCATTTCGTCTCACTCGATCATTATCATAGATAATAAAAAGAGACTTAAATTTCTCAGGGAAACATTTAATTATAAGATCTATAAGATCATCAATGGTACAAGGACGTCCCATTACGTCCAATGCTGGGGTGCTTGCCACTATCGGAGAGCCCTGGCAGTAGTACAATATGTAAGGGAAAAATGAATCGAAGTTTGTGTTGCGGAGGGCACTCATCTTAGGTAGTTCATGCAGCAATGTTGACCATCGAACTGCGCTGCTGTAATGGTTATCATTTCTGCCTAGCAAGCAAGAACACACGGGTTCGAGTCCTGGCCGCAGCATAAATTTTAGTTCATTTCATCTGCTTCGAACATCCCAAAGTTTCTCCACTGGGTTCTAATCGGGACTGCAACCAAACCAGTCCATTTCAGGAAAGTTACTGCCCACAAACGATTGCCTCACAGATGCTGCTTTACGACAGAGTGCACTGTCATGCTGAGACAAACATTCATCGTCTCCGAACTGTTCCTCTACTGTGCGGAGTACACAATGTTGTGAAATGTATTCATATCCTTCCGCATTTAACGTTTCCTTAAGCGCAATAAGGGAACCACACCGTACGCTAAACACGAAACATCCCCACACCATAACACCACCTCCTCCGTACTTCACTATTGCACTGCTGCACTCGATGGCAGATAGCTTTCCCCAGTCATTCACCTAACGAGACGCTTCCGTGGGCATGCCACGGGATATCGCGTGATTCATCGCTCCAAATCACTCGTTTTCACTGTCCAGTACCGTCGCCTTTTACGTCAACTCAAGCGTCGCTTAGCATTGACTTCAGAAATGGATGGTTGTCGGGAGTTCCTCAACCATTTTACCCCGTTCATTTTAACTCCTTAAGCACAGAAATTGTCCTAGCTGGACTTCTGCTAACACTTTGGAACTCACGAACGATTCTTTTCGTTGATATTATGCGATTTTTTACAACCAACCTCCGCAATGCTCCATTGCGTCAGTACATGAGATCTGCCAGGTGTTGGTTTAGCTGTAGTTGTTCTGTCATGTTTCCACGTCATGATCACATCAACAACAGTAATCCTGCGTAGCCTTAGAAAGATTGAAACGTCCCTGATGGATCTGTCACCTAGATGAGAGCCTATGACTAGTCCAATTTCGAAATCAACGAACTCTCCTAACTGATGTATTGTGGTATTGCTTCTCTCCTGATATCACGATTTTTCAATAGGGTGGAGCCCCTCTACACCCACACCGAAGTGGTGTCCATCGCAAAAGATCTACTGGCACTTCCGTATTTGTTAGTTACTACACTCATGCTCATAAATTAAGGATAATGCTGATACATGATGAAACAACGCTCTGGTGGGCGGTTTGCGGGTTTAAATCACTTCAGGGTATGACCATGCGGTGCATTTGACCTGCGGTCGTCGCACGGTGGCTCTGGCAGCAGTCCACATACGCAGAGGTGTGTTGGTCCATGTCAGAGTACGGTGCAGCGAGTAAGTGTGCAGACGTTTTCAGACGTGCTAATGGTGACTGTATGTTGAAAATGGCTTAAAAACACATATTGATGGCGTCATGAGGGGTATAATACTAGGGAGACTGGATGCTGGTCAAACACAGCAGGTTGTAGCACGGGCTCTCCGTGTGAATGGCAAATGGCTCTGAGCACTATGGGACTTAACAGCTATGGTCGTCAGTCCCCTAGAACTTAGAACTACTTAAACCTAACTAACCTAAGGACATCACATACACCCACGCCCGAGGCAGGATTCGAACCTGCGACCGTAGCAGTCGCGCGCCCTCCGTGTGACACAAAGCGTAATCTCAATATTATGGCAACGATTCCAACAGACAGGAAACATGTCCAGGCTCTACAGTACGGGACGTCCACAGTGTACGACACCACAAGAAGACCGATATCTCCCCAGCAGTGCCCTCAGACGACCACGGAGTACTGCAGGTAGCCTTGCTCGGGACCTTACCGCAGCCATTGGAACAGTTGTCTCCAGACACTCAGTCTACAGACGACTGAACAGACATGGTTTATGATGTGTTGGCAAATGTGCCAACACCTTGTAGATAGAGGAGGCCGAAATGCACGCTATAATCTAACGCAGACGGGCGTGAGGTCTGGAACACGATACATAATGAATGCTATAAAGAAAAGTACGTAGCTGCTGAGATACTTAACTTTTAATCTATCATTTGTATACCATATTCTTGATGATACAAGTGAGACTCTCTATAGAAATGGTTAATGGCGCCTTGCTAGGTCGTAGCCATGGACTTAGCTGAAGGCTATTCTAACTATCTCTCGGCAAATGAGAGAAAGGCTTCGTCAGTGTAGTCGCTAGCAAAGTCGTCGTACAACTGGGCTGAGTGCTAGTACGTCACTCTAGACCTGCCGTGTGGTGGCGCTCGGTCTGCAATTACTGACAGTGGCGACACGCGGGTCCGACATGTACTAATGGACTGCGGCCGATTTAAAGCTACCACCTAGCAAGTGTGGTGTCTGGCGGTGACACCACATTCCTCCCCCGCAAATCGGCGAACGGTCGTGTTATAAGGCTTCCGCCCGCCGTGGGGAGGGCCCCATGTTGACGTATGCGATGAGGTGGGGAGCCTAACAACAGGCGAGGCTGTGCTACCCGCACCCGGCCATTCGGTCCGAGGGGAGCTAGGAAACGCATGAAAACCTAGTCCAGGGTGCACGTCAACATGCGGTGTATGCGCCCGTAATGAGTGTGGAGGGGCCGAAGGGTCGACCTCCATTGCGTCAGGGTATCCGACGCGCGATGACGCCATGTGGTCCGGAGCGGGCAAGAGTTCCATGGCGGGGACAGCTGGTCACGGGAAGCGAACGGCGGCGCGTGACCCAGGGAGGCGCTTGGCGGCGGCAGCGAAGCGTCCACTGCGGGCGGCGACGGCGGCGGCTGCGGCGGCGGCGCGACGCCATGGGGCAAAATGGAAGGCATCGTCGGTAACACCTGGGGATGAGGCGAGCCAGTAGATGAGTCCCCAGGGCGCTGACCGGACGGCACCGTCGCTGAAAGCAGACGGGGAGCGGCAGAACCCGTGCGACGACAGAGGCGCAGCTGGTTTAGATGCCGACGCACCTCACCAGTGGCCCCCAAAACCAAATACATCGCGCGGCCGAGGCAGCGAAGAATGCGCCCTGCGAGCCAACGCCGTGAACCGCGATAGTTGCGATAGAATACAATGTCGCCTGGAGCAAAAGCAGGAGTCTGCCGCTGCACAGGAACCTGATGCGGCGGATGCAGCAAAGACATCAAGGTTCGATGAGAACGACCATGGAACAACTCAGCCGGCGAGCGACCATCCCGGGGCTGAGAGCGATACGAGGACAAAAAGAGCAATAACGCGTCCTCCCGAGAATGCTACTCTTTCAACTTCAACATCTGTGACTTGAAAGTCCGGACCAAACGTTCAGCGGCACCGTTTGACTGAGGAGAAAACGGCGCGGATGTCAGATGTTGAATACCATTGGCCTTGCAGAATGACTGAAATTCTGCGGACTTGAATTGTGGGCCATTGTCGGAAACAATAGTCTGTGGAAGACCTTCAATGCAAAAGATAGCAGACAACGCTTGGATGGTGGCAGATGACGTCGTGGAAGACATCCGAACAACAAATGGAAAAGTACTGAATGAATCGACAACAACCAACCATCGAGCATTCCAGAATGGACCAGCAAAATCGATATGTAAGCGTTGCCAAGGGGAAGTGGCTTTTGGCCAAGCAAAGAATTTCCGCGGCGGTGCGGATTGTTGTTCGGCACACGCCATGCAAGAAGAGCACATATTCGTAATCGCAGCATCGATTCCGAACCAAGTACAGTGCTGAAGAGCAAGTTGTTTCGTACGCACTATACCCCAATGTCCTTGGTGGAGACGCTTTAAGACAGAGGACTGTAACGAACGTGGGACCACGACTCTGGACTGATCATTATCAGAACGCAACAACAAAACACCACGTCATACAAAAAGTCTCTCCTTGTGAGCAAAAAATCGGCGAACCAGCGGATCCCCGATCCGCGACTTGGGCAAGAGCCATTGCGTAGCAACAAAACGCAAAACGGTAGCAAGGACAGGGTCGGCAGCTGTGGCTGCAGCTACACGACGAAAATCAATCGGAAACGATTCGACCACGTCATCAGTTTCCGCATCAATGAACATGCAAGCAAGTTCGGAAGAATCGAATGCTCTATCCGCAGCAACAGGCAAACGGGACAATACATCGGCGTTTCCGTGCTTAGCAGTGGACCGATACAAGATATCGTAGCGGTACTGCGAGAGGAAAATAGACCAGCGAATGAATTTCTGCGCTGTACGGGGAGGTACAGGCTTATTCGGATGAAAAAGCGATGTCAAAGGTTTGTGGTCTGTGATGATGGTAAAGTGACGACCATACAAGAAATCATGAAACTTGGTAACACCAAATACGAGAGCCAAAGCTTCTTTCTCTATCTGGGAATAATTTCTTTGCGCTGACGAGAGCAATTTGGACGCAAAGGCAATAGGGCGATCATGCGAACCATCTTTGTGCGCAAGCACAGCACCGATCCCGAAATCCGATGCATCTACCATCAACAAAAGGGGTTTCTGGGGATCGAATGGCGTAAGGCAAGTATTTGAAAGCAACGCCGATTTCAACTGGCGAAAGGCGCGTTCGCACTCCGTCGACCAGACGAACGGAACACCCTTACGGCGTAAGCGATGAAGCGGAGCTGAAATGGAAGAGGCATTGCACACATAGCGATGGTAGTAATTTATTTTACCCAGCACACTCTGTAGCTGCTTCAAATTCTGCGGCGAATGCAAGTCCTGTATGGCACGGAGGTGCTCTGGACTCGGATGTATGCCTTGAGCATTTATTACATGTCCCAGATATGGTAAGTCACGAGCAAAAAACACACATTTGTCCTTCCTCAAGCGAAGACCATTTTGTCGCAAGACCTGAAATAATGTTCGTAGGTTTGCAAAATGTTCGTCTTCTGTCTTTCCGGAGACCACTACATCGTCCAGATAATTTGCTGCAGTAGGGACCGACGCAGTCTTTTGAATCAGTACAATCCAAGATGCGTGTTAACCACCAATACGCGCTGGGATTCTTCGTCCACTGGTATTTGCAAGTACGCATCTGCTAGGTCCAACTTTGAAAAATATTTTCCCAGGCACAGTTTGTCAAAAAGATCTTCCGGGCGGGGCAAAGGAAAAGTTGCAGTCACAAGTTGTGGATTCACTGTTGCCTTGAAGTCCACACAAAGTCTCAGTTTTCCGGAAGGTTTTTGCAAAATTACTAAGGGTGAGGCCCAGAGAGAAGCCCGCACACGTTCAATTACACCTTGTGATTCTAAATCGTTTAATGTCCTTGCGACCTCATCACGCAATGCGTGGGGAACATTGCGCGCTCTGAAAAATTTCGGTTGCGCGTTGACTTTTAGTTCCAAATGTGCTTCATAGTTCTTAGCGCAACCAAGGCCCGGTGCAAAAATGTCTGCAAATTCTTCACATAGACGAGAAACACTGGCTGAAGGCACAGTCTGGTTCACTATAGGACCTGATTTACGATAGACAAGTTAAACAACTGAAATAAATCTAAACCAAACTAGTTCACTGCAGAAGAAGAACGAAGAACGTAAAATGACACAAGTTTTGTTTGTCCCTTGTATGTTGCAAGAAGGCTGCACTGTCCTAACACAGGGATATTCTGTCCTGAATAACTAGTGAGCTGAACATTTGCGGCACGCAACGGAGGTGTGCCCAGTTGTTTGTACGTGGCGTGATTGAGCAATGAAACTGCAGCTCCGGTATCGAGCTGGAACGGTATCACTTGTCCGGCAAAGTCCAAATCTACAAAAAGTTTCTTGTCCTGCTGACGACAAAAGCGACTGTTTTGTGCAACTTGAACAGACACTGGTACAGAATCACTTGCGACGTGACGAGATTTCCGTCGACGTCGACGCACACTTTTTGTGGGACGAACACAGTCACAGTTAGAGAGAGTAGCACAGGGCAGAGTGGCATTAACTACATGAATGTCCATGAGCGAAGGTTCCCGAGCCTGAGTGTCCTTGATTCGATTCCGGCGCGAAGCAAAGGGCCTGGAATGGTTGTGAGTGTCCGATCGGAGCTTTTTCTGGCAAACACTTTGAACATGTCCTTTCTTATTACAGAAAAAGCAAATAGCCTGGCGTGATGGGCAATTCTCACGCGAATGTCTAGTGGCACACCGCGGGCATGATTTCAGCACTGCATTTGCTTGCTTTCGCGGGACACATGGCTGTGCGGACGTGCGCGAAGGCTGTTTACAGTTCCGTGCAGCGCGCCCGGCGGGCCGGTTAATGCGACACACAGCTGGCGAAGTTGCAAATGATTCCTGAGCAAAGTCAAGTGTGTCTTCCCTATCCAATATGTCTATCACTTGTTGAAGGGAGGGATTGACTAGTTTCAAAATCTGTTCCCTTATGCGAACATCAGAAACGTTCTGTGCAATGGCATCACGCACCATAGTATCTGAATAAGGGAGTCCACATTCACACTCAAAAGCACAATCTCTTGTAAGGCCTTGCAATATTGCAACCCACTCCCGATTAGTTTGACCGGCCGTACGTTTTTTACGAAAGAATGTATACCTTTTTGCAACGACATTGACTGTATCATTGAAATAGGCATCTAAAGCAGACAAAATTTCTTCGTATGGCAGAGTTGCTACGTCGCGTCGGGGAAACAATTTCACTATCACACGGTAGGTGGACACACCTACACACGAAAGCAAAAACGGCTGCCGCTCATTACCTTGAATTCTGTAGGCGGCGAGATGGAATCCAAATTGGCGTGACCACTCCGTCCATGTTTCCTGGGCTGAATTAAAAGGCCTAAAAGCTGGTGCAACTGCGTGCTGTGGCTGCGGTAGCGATGAAGCGGCGGCGGCCGCATCGTTTTGCAGCGCACGTTGACCCTGGACGAGCTGTCCAAGGGCATCCAATAAGGCCTGCGTCTGCTGATTCTGCAAGCGATAAAATTCGGTCAGTACATCTGGAGATTGTGGCGAAGCCATGACACAAGCAAATCAGAGCAAATTACTATCAAAATGAATGCAACATGGGCGCGTCACCAATCCTCGTCGCCAATGATGTGTTGGCAAATGTGCCAACACCTTGTAGATAGAGGAGGCCGAAATGCACGCTGTAATCTAACGCAGACGGGCGTGAGGTCTGGAACAGGATATGTAATGAATGCTATAAAGAAAAGTACATAGCTGCTGGGATACTTAACTTTTAATCCATCATTTGTATACAGCAGTTTATTCGTCCGGAGACCTGCAAGGTGCATTCCACTGACCCCTGGTCACAGGAGGGTACGTAAAGCCTGGTGTCAAGAACGCAGTACATGGTCATTGGAACAGTGGTCTCACATTATGTTCACGTATGGGTCCACGTATAGTCTGAACAGTGATTCTCACCGGGTTTTCATCTTGCGTGAACCAGGAACCAGATACCAACCCCTTAATGTAATTGAAAGGGACCTGTATGGAGGTCGTGGTTTGATGGTGTGGGATGGGATTATGATTGGTCCATGTACACCCCTGCATGTCTTTGAAAGAGGAACTGTAACAGGTCAGGTGTATGAGGACGTCATTTGGCAACAGTATTTCCGCCTTTTCAGGGGTGCAGTGGATCCCACATTCCTCCTGATGGATGAAAGCGCACGGCCCCACCGAGCTGCCATTGTGAAGCAGTACCTTGAAACTGAAGATATCAGGCGAATGGAGTGGCCTGCCTGTTCTCCAGACCTAAACCCCATCGAACACCTCTGGAATGCTCTCGGTCGACGTATCGCTGCACGTCTTCAAACCTCTAGGACACTTCAGGATCTCCAACAGGCACTGGTGCAAGAATGGGAGGCTATACCCTAGCAGCTGCTCTACCACCTGATCCAGAGTATGCCAACACGTTGTGCCGCCTGTGTACGTGTCCATGGTGATCATATCCTCTATTGATGTCGGTTACATGCGCAGGAAACAGTGGCGTTTTGTAGCACATGTGTTCCAGGACGGTTTTCTGAACTTAACACCAATACCGTGGACTTACAGATCTGTGTCGCGTGTGTTCCCTATGTGCCTATGGTATTAGTGCCAGTTTTGTGTAGTGCCAAATTGTGTGGCACCACATTCTGCAATTATCCTTAATTTATGAGCATGAGTGTAATCGAAGACTTCACGGGATGTGGGGCCGTGATGTTATCCGTGCGTCTGGGTAGGATTACCCACTAAGACGCTCGCGTCTAGGAGATAGATAGTGGACGAAAAGCGAGTGAAGGGTAGTCGTTCCAAAGGAGAGGAAAAAAGTGTCAAGGGAGAAAAACTTCTGGCATAGTCTGGCCTGTTAGTAAGAGCAGTACCGGTTTCTTGCTATCGGCGACAGATCATGCAAGGGTGACGTGGTTGCTTGTTTCGGGTATCGCGCAATATTCAGTACTGTTATCATAGCTTTATGTAGTCATAAAGTGTGCCAGTCCTTTCGAGGAGGGGTACCGCTGCACTGGGCACCTGCGAGGTCTCCTGGGCCAGCTGCAGCGTCTGTACCTATAACATGCCAAGACTGTTACATAAGTGGTCGATTGGTCATAAATCTATCATTGTGTAAGGGCTTGGTGGTCATAAATCGATCACTGTGTAATGGTTTTGGTTCGATTTCTTTCCATTTAGTGTGCAATAGGGCTTTCCTGCGTTGGTGGTTGGTCGGTTGTTTTATACCTGGCGGTGCAAGATAATTTTGCTGTGCTGCAGGGGTTCACCAGTATTGGTCACGTTTGTGTGTTGGTGTTATCTACAGGTGGTTAATTGACCCTAAGTAGTAGTGTTTTCGGGCAGTTGTGTTTCCACCTACGGTTGTGATCGTTCTTACCCAGGTTAAGGATTAAAGCGTTGTTCGAGTGTCTCGTTTTTTGTACAGGCGTGTGGCAAGTTTTTTGAAAACCTCCGGCACAGTCTCAAGGCAGTATTCTCCTTGAAGGTCCGCGGTGCGTGCGGATGATGGAGCCTTGCATATGATATGTAGCACTTCGTTCTGTATGATCTGCAGGCGGCGCAGGCATTTTGAAGCTGCGTATCCCCAAACTGGAGCTGCATACGTCATCAGTGGTCTAATTAGTGTGGTGTACACGGACCTCCACACCCTCCTCGTCAGAGTACCTTGCCTGTTGAGCATGGGGTAAAACTGTTTGAAACTCGCGTTTGCTCGATTGGTTAAGTATTCAGTGTGGTTCCCACATGTAAGTTTCTGGTCTATTCAAATTCAAGTCTCAGAAGTTCCGAGTGTTGTCTATAACAGTGAATTAATGTTTGACGGTTTCCAATCTTGATCTAGGATTGCCGTGTTATCCGCGTGGACGACTACCGTCATATTTTGTGTAGCTGGAAAGTCACTGATGTACAAGTTAGACAAGAGTGGCCCCAGGATGCTGCCTTGGGATACTCCCGCTTGTATACGGTGTTGTGTTGACTGTTTGCCATGAACGTCAGCGTGGAAGCATCAGTTTGTGAGGTATGTGTGTATGAGACGTATGAGTCCGTCGGGGACGCAGCATTCCGTTGTGTCATAGACGATCGAAGGCCCCTGTTGCTTTGTTGGTGTTAGTCCCCGCATCCTTTTA
This sequence comes from Schistocerca cancellata, assembly GCF_023864275.1. Lineage (NCBI taxonomy): Eukaryota > Metazoa > Arthropoda > Insecta > Orthoptera > Acrididae > Schistocerca > Schistocerca cancellata. The sequence continues at coordinate 722,705,509 of NC_064626.1, read as the reverse complement.
CACTGCTGGGCCAGTCTCTCGTGTCGTCTAATGGTCAATTCCGCATTACATATGGATGTCCGAAACTTTCCATAAGACAGTGTACTCCCCAGCGACCATAGCCCAATGTAGGGTGACAGTGAGCCCAGCATTAAGCAATTTGCAAATCAAATGATTCAAATGGCTCTGAGCATTATGGGACTTAACATCTGTGGTCATCAGTCCCCTAAAACTTAGTACTACTTAAACCTAACTAACCTAAGGACATCACACACATCCATGCCCGAGGCAGGATTCGAACCTGCGACCGTAGCAGTCGCGCGGTTCCGGACTGAGCGCCTAGAACCGCTAGACCACCGCGGCCGGCAAGCAGTTTGCCAAAATTTTCAAGCAAGAAGAACAAACTCTGCCGATTCGCATCTACCCTAGTGACATTGGTTTGTTTTGTTTTGTTTTAAAGAGCAAAAACAACTGGGGTCATACGTGCCCAAGTCAGAACTATAGAACACGAAAACACAGAGAAGTTAAAAAACGACTATATGTCAATCCCAATTGACGACAGCTAAAAACAGGAACGTGGGGAAAGGGCTACAAAAGGCACCATACAGAAACGGAGCTCCAAAACCAAAAATTAAATGGCCTTCCCCGTATTGCTTTGACGGACAAAAAGTAAAACGCGGTCGACAGCCCGCGCGTCATTCGCTAAAACGGCCGGTAACTTAGACGGCAAATCCAAGTGGGAAGGTAAACGGTTAAATAACGGGCATTCCGTCACGAAGTCACGGACAGTTAAAACTTGGACGCAATGTGTACAAAGTGGTGGGGGAGTGCCACTTATCAAATGACGATGGCTGAAAATGCAGTGCCCAATACGCAGCCTAGATAAAATGACCTCCTCGCGGCGGGAGGGCCGAGAGGAGGTCTTCCAGGCCGCTGGAAGAGGTTTAATAAGCCGGAGCTTGTTCCCATGAAGGGAGGACCAATGCCGACACCAAAGGCACACCGCCCCCTGACAGACGGCAACACAGAGCCCATTGGAGGGAATATAGGAACTAGCAGGCTGAGGTACGAGGACTGCAACCTTGGCAGCAGCGTCAGCAGCTTCGTTCCTGACAGACCGACATGACCAAGACCCCACATAAACATTCCACTGGCTCCACCAAGAATGAGCAAGTGACAGCTTTCCTGGACCCGTTGCACTAAGGGACTGGAGGTGTACAGCACACATAGGCTTTGAAGGGAGCTGAGTGAATGTGAGAAGAGGACACAATTGAAAAGTCCTTGTCGCCGAATGTACTCCGTGGCCTGATACAGGGTGAAAAGCTCGGCTGTAAATAGGGTGCAGTGTGCCGGAAGCCGATATCGAAAGACGTGGGCGCCAATGATGGAAACACACGACACCATGGTCAGTCCGAGAGCCGTCAGTGTACACAAAGGTACTATCGCGAAGTTCCATACGAAGGTCTTGAAACTGAAGACGATAGAGCGAGGCTGCATTAGTGTCCTTAGGAAGCTAATGAAGGCTAAGGTTAACACGGGCCGCTTCAAGAAGCCAAAGTGGTGAAGGGTTCACACCCACCGGGAAAGTTTCAGGTAGTGTGAAATTAAGCTGCCGAAGCAAGTGCCGAAAGCGGACACCAGAAGGTAACAGAAAAGAGGGACGCGTCCCATGCTGGCGATCAAAGGAATCATCGAAGAAGGAGGCATAGGAATGGGTAGCCACGCATGGCAGACAAAAGGCATGCATACCTGCTGAGGACAAAGTCACGGCGGGAGGACAGTGGTAGTACAGCAGCTTCAGCATGCAGACTCTCAACCCGACTAGTGTATAAGGCGGCGGTGGCCAAACGGATGCCACAATGGAGGATAGTGTTGGGACAGCGTAAGAGGGACGGACGTGCGGATGAATAAACAAAGTACCCCTAGTCGAGTGTCGAACGGATAAGAGACAGGTACAAACGGAGGAGGGTGGCTCAATCTGCACCCCAGGAAGTACCTCTGAGGACACATGGGACATTGAGGGACCGCGTACAGCCGGCTGCCAGGTAAGACACATGGGAGGTCCAAGAGAATTTCCTGTCTAGCATGAACCCCAGGAATTTCGTAGTTTCAATGAACGGAAGAGCAACAGGCCAAAGATGTAAAGTTGAGAGAAACCTATTGCGCCACCAGGAATTCATACAGACGGTTTTATCAGAGGAAAAACGAAAGCCATTGTCGATACCCCATGAGTAAAGACGATCAAGAGATAGCTGAAGACGCCGCTCAGTGAGACAGGTCAGTGAAGATCCGTACCAGATAGAGTTGATAGAAGATATAGAGAAGATCCAACGGAGAGCAGCGCGCTTCGTTACAGGATCATTTAGTAATCGCGAAAGCGTTACGGAGATGATAGATAAACTCCAGTGGAAGACTCTGCAGGAGAGACGCTCAGTAGCTCGGTACGGGCTTTTGTCAAAGTTTCGAGAACATACCTTCACCGAAGAGTCAAGCAGTATATTGCTCCCTCCTACGTATATCTCGCGAAGAGACCATGGGGATAAAATCAGAGAGATTAGAGCCCACACAGAGGCATACCGACAATTCTTCTTTCCACGAACAATACGAGACTGGAATAGAAGGGAGAACCGATAGAGGTACTCAAGGTACCCTCCGCCACACACCGTCAGGTGGCTTGCGGAGTATGGATGTAGATGTAGATGTAGATGTAATAGATGGCAAAATCGTCAACAAAAAAGGAGCCGGAGATGCCCGGCGGGAGACTGGCCATTATAGGATTAGTGGTAATAGCAAAGAGGACAACGCTCAGGACGGAACCCTAAAGTGCACCAGTTTCCTGGATAAAGGTGTCCGACAAGGCAGAAGCCACACGTACACTGAAAACTCGGTCTTTTAAAAATTCCTGAAGGAAACAGGGCAGGCGACCACGGAAGCACCACGTGTCAAGAGTACGGAGGATACCAGTTCTCCAGCAGGTATCGTAGGCCTTCTCCAAAACGGAAAACACGGCTGCAGTCTGGGATTTCCGCAGAAAACCATTCATGACATGGGTGGACAAAGTGACGGAATGGTCAACTACAGAATGCCGCGCTCGAAATCCATACTGTGCAGTCAGTAAATTGCGAAACTGGAGACACCATACCAGCCGTGCATGAATCTTACATGCCATCACCTTGCAAACACAGGTAGTGAGAGAGATGGAGCGGTAGCTATAAGGAAGGTTTTTGTCCTTACCGGGCTTGGGTATGGGTATGACGATGGAGTCACACCAACCTTCAGGAAATGTGCCCTCTACCCAGATGCGGTTGTACATATTAAGCAGAAAGTTCTTGCCCGCAAGAGAAAGGTCTGCAACATCTGAATGTGGACAGCATCTGGCCCTGGGGCGGAGGATCGGGATGAACTTAGAGCATGCTCCAGCTCCCTCATAGTAAAGACGGCATTGTAGCACTCACGATTCTGAGAAGAGTAGGATTTTGCCCGAGCTTCCTCCGCTCGTTTCCGATGGAGGAAGGCAGGGTGATAGTAGGAACAGCTCAAAATTGCCGCAAAATGCCTAGCGATATGAGAGCCACATCTGTGGTTGGCACCTGGGCAGAAGGACAAGGTCTAGCGTCCCGTTGTTGTAGAGAACGTCACAGGTGAAGTGGAAGCTCGTTTTGAAAAGAATAGCCCTTGAGAAAATTTGCCGTGGCATTCCCACCTGACGATTCTGAGAGGCCAAGGGTTATCTAAGATAGAATGGAAAAAGAAGAGAATTTTACCACGTCCTCTCTGTATACTTACCTAAATCGTTTACCATCTCTCTCAGTATTATGATTGGAGAATGAACGTAACAGATACTTAATGTGATTTTCTGAAGTGATTTATGTTTATTAACTGCGAGATAAGATAGAAATAACTGATGAGACTCGACAGGCGAAAAGATAAATTTGTCTCTGACACAAACTTCAGTTCACGCCTTCAGCCTATTCTCCCCTTCTTAAATCATCAACTAGGGAGGGCACTGGACTAGAGTATTCCGTGCAGCTGTGTTAGCTGTACTGCTACAGAGGTGTAATGGCTAGCACATCTGCCTAGTAAGTTGGAAATGAATTTGTGTTTAATACTGGTTAGACAAAGAGTGCTTATGATGCTAAGTGATTCTTAATGTTATTTAGTGCATGGAGTTACGTACAAATGTTTTGGAAACAATTATTCAATGAGTATGCACCAGTTAATAAGAATTTATTAGGTCTTTCCCTCTTTTCAAGTAACCTTTTGGATATGATGAATAAGTTTCAAATACGATTTCCATGAATTCAAAAGCCGTGACATCCTGTCTCACTGTTTTTTCTTATGAGACTCAGCACAATAACCAAGAACTCTTAGGACATACAGCACTATATTTTTCAAGTTACTGAGAAGTGCATAACGGAGGGTAATTTAGACCACTTTGAGCCTCTCCCTTTCCTGTACTACTCTCTAATGGAATACGTGGAAAGTGACTGTCGTACGATACGCGTCCTAATTTCTGTTGTCTTGCATTCACGATTCCTACTCGAAATTTATGATGGAAGCACGATCAAGTGTAAGGCACCGCGGCCCAATGAGGTGCTTAACACACAGCGTGCGGAGAGCGTATTTGAGGCCATAGGTAATATTGCGATGTTTTGGATGTGTTTTTTGTACCATGACTTGTGTCCACTCGTTTACGTTAAGATGAATATGAACGAGGATGTTTATTTCAAAATTCTCGGTGACCAAGTAATGTCATTATTTCTGTATGTTGGCGACTACGATGTTGCGACATTACCTAGCGGATATTCTCTGAGTAGCTGATTCTCTCTAACCAGCATCCCATACCAGAAAACCAATTACGACATCACCTGATGTTTTTCGCACCTTAGGTAACTGCACTATAAACAGCTGTTTACAATAACAGCTCAATAATCTTGTAGGCTCGAGCCGCACTCTGCTTTCATACCCAGCAGCTAACTCGCTGCAAATAATAACCTGTAGCTATGATCCAGCAGCCATATAGTCCATGCATGGGAAGGAACTGCAAATCAACAAAATAATCATCAGTATTAAATAAAAGATAAATGAATAAGTAATATAAAACTGTTTTATTCTCAAGTCTATTATTGATGTAGATAAAAGCAGAGAATTATGTTATTTAATGTTTATTTAAGAAACTATTTTTAAACAAATGGAAAGTGGTCCTAGGATAATCAGTTGTAACACCGAGAGAAAAGTAACCTTACGAAATTCAATATAGCTGCGTTGATAGCATTACGAGAATGGTAGCAAAATTCCCAGGCTACACTGTAACGAGAGCTGCGCGATAATCTAATTCCATTTCGGTGATCTAAGCACACGAAATATTCGCCAGCTCAAAATAATTCAGTGTTCATCATGACGCTTTACACAAGAAAGATAATGAGTCCGAACTTATTCTCTGTCTAGTCTCAATTTCGTAATGCAAGCCGACCACCACTCAGAATCAGTCACCCACACAATCAAATAATCGATATTACCGCATATAAGTCTGCACTTCCACCAGATCTCAACTCAAAGTGCACAGAAACGCTCTCTTGAGCACATCATTCAAAAGGTGTCTGTCTTCACTTGATACCAATAGTGTACAGCCACTGTCTACCTTTCATTGGCTTAAGGCCATTCTTACCAGAAATATATCGTTCTTACGTTCTAGTGAGATGATTTTCACTCAACTTGACCACTTTCGGCGCTACACTAAAGTATCACAGCCACATTTAAATTAAAGAAATGTTATAAGAATTCTGTCACACTCAGGTCACTTACAATAAATATAAATAATGGTTTGTTCACAAATAAATAAGCCAGCATTCTTACGCAAGTGCACTCACATTAAACGACAACAAACACTAATGTATTACAGCCACATTTAAATTAAAGAAATGTTATAAACATTCTGTCACCCTCAGGTCACTTACAATAAATATACATAGCAGTTTATTCACAAATAAATAAGCCAGCATTCTTAAGCAAGTGCACTCACATTAAACGACAACAAATTTCCATTAAATATTCCTTAAATAATTATTTATGTATGCTTGACAGAAGTGTCTTTTGGCCCCCATTTCAATGAAGATGTCAGTTAACACATGCAACTGACCATTTTCAAATTACCAAGGTTTTTAACATCAGTTGCAATCAACATTTAAATAAAGTGATTGGCAAAATAGTAACAACTTCTTTAAATAACTGAACAAGTACGACAAGGTATGAGATATTCAAGTTGTATTCGCTTGCTGTTTTATTGTGAAGGAGGCGATGTTCTGACAGACATTTGCACAGTGAAAAAGATGTAAGTACACAATAAACCAATAAATAAATTAGATATGGATGAATGGCTTTCGAGAATGACAGGGATAGTGGAATGCTATCGTTTGAGGTATCGTTTACGGAAATCGCATGAAGTGTTTAAAAATTGCTGATTCTGAAGTTCATTACCAAACTATTTAGTTAGTGTAAATTATTAACTTTTATAGATTTTAAGATATTGAAAATACGTGTATTATTTTTTCACACTGGATGCGCCACATTTTTCTGAGATCGCGGATGTATTCAGATTTCTTTTTTTTATGTAACTGTGATTTATTATAGAATTCCTAATAGCCGTAAGTACCCATATAACAGACTGCCTTAAACTCCGCCTTTTTTGGTGCATCTGCTGCACACCCCATGTCAGCAACTGCCATCCAAATTCCCTGTACTGCATTTTGCCTATTTCTCGCCAAGTCACTTGTCTTTGTACCTGAGCTGATCATTACTGTTAAGTTTGGCTAGGTGGGCCAAGCTAACCACTTTGGGCCCTGGGGCAGCCGGATAGCGTTCAGGCACACAATCACATCCACCTAACCTCATACGTGTAATGTTACACCACGCACACTTTCGCCTTCCAGGAGGGCAACAACTGTGGTAACAGGGCTGTACCAATACGTTTCTAGATGATGAACATTCATGCAACTTACTGCACCTAATCATTCGATGTTAATGCCAAATAAAATAACTAGAACCCTCTGAAACAGCAGTGAGACGTGGCTATCAACATCCCAAAATTTGTTAGTTCTACGGGCTGTATACATCAATGAGAGATTTTATGAGGCTATGGCGTTCCTGAATAAACTTGTAATCTCTCTTCCTAACCAAATTGAGACCATTATCAAGGCTAGAGGCGGTGTTGGACGGTATTAGCGCCATGTCTCCTGTGGCTGACTGACTTTATGTCCGATGTTCTTATATTGACCGGAGTAGCTGAACTGTCTTTGGGATCCATAACCGTCACATCTTATTTATGTACATTGAGCAGATCGTAGCGCTGCGGTGCTCGAATCGGTGTTTTCTATCTGTAGAGTTGTGTGTGTGTGTGTGTGTTAATCACAACATCCTGCACGACTGCCTTCAGGGAATATTAGGCACATGTAATACACCCATGAGCAATACATCTTTTCATTCATTTTTCTGTTGCACTCTGATCTGTTTGAGTGCATTATCATCAGGTCGTCAGTTATATTGCTAGTTCCATATTTCTTTGTCGGCCTTGAGTAGAATAGACGTACTGTATTTACAAAATATTATTTGCAATTTGTCAACGAAGTGATAGTTAAACGTTTTCTAATTATTTTCACAAATGCTCCTGTCTCTTAGTTTTCGCATTAGTTTTGAAATAATTTTACGAGCGCTTACGTGTTTTTTGTACTTGTTGCTTTGTAACAGTTTAGAGAATATACACTTTTCCATTTTATACGTATGGAAATTGAGCACACCGAATTCACAGAGTATCTGAACGTAATTGGATGGCACAATGAAGCGACGTAATTGGTTGAAGCCAGATGAAGAGAAGTAATATTCCAGAAGGGAACTGGTTGCCATACGCTTCCAGTAATTTAATCCACAGACGAGGTCTACTCATCTACCATTTCAATGAATATAACAGCAGATTGAAATATCAGAAAATATTATACTTTCATCTGACATTACAATAGAGGAATAAGTGAAGTGGTATTTTACAAATTAGTGACTTATTTTAAAAACGTGAAAGGTGAATGCACATGTAGGCATTTCTCAGCGAAACTGCAGCTATATTCGTCTGTGCAGCCTTTGTGAAAGCATTTGCATACAAAAAAAATCGTTAGGGGTTTCCCTGAGCTTAAAAATAGGTACCTTATCCAGAAATGTTTATGACACTCTCCGTGTTCCTGTAAAACCATAATTACACAGATATAATGTATTTCGTAAGAAAAACTATCTTTTTTTAGCTCATAAACAAGACTACAGATGTTGATTCTGTTCTCAACTTTTCCCTTTTACCATTCAGAAATCCTTTTTAACAAATCATACACACTGCACAAAAGAGTATCCCTTTCTTTGAAGCTCCGTAATTGTCACCTGTTGCGGTGCATAAGATTGAAATTTAGTTCAAAGATGCCTGTAACCTTGCTCTGTAATAGTGCAAAAGCGTGGCACCCTGCGACGTCACCCTCGGGCGCGGCGACACTTCATACAGCGAGGTGTCGACACATTTTTTTAAAAAGGGCTACAGCTCAGAGAATTTCATGCGATGTGTGAAGTGGGTTGACGACGCCACCTAAGGAGTGTCGAAAGGGTTGCCTGCCTTCAGGCACTAGAGCAGCCGCGAGGCACCACTCAGCTGAATTGGTGTCGGAGTCCCTCAGAGGTACATTTGTAACCGCCTCAAAAAAGATTCATGGGTGGCACCAAGGGTGTTGCCGAAATGGGGCGTCCTAGAGAGACTCTTTGCCGTTTTACTCACACACACGTCAATGTTGCAACCCTCCATTCACGCCACAAGAGGGTGCGAAATGGGAAGGCTGAAAAAGCATAAACACCTTTTTCTGCATCAGATCACGTTCAAATTAAGTAGAATGATTTTGAGCGGTCCCTAGAGGTTCCACCATGTATACCAGAGCAAAAACTTCGGTCGTACTCCACTCCAAAGCGGTCAGACCTCGTTAAATATGGTTGTAGCTCCACGATATTTTTAGTGTAGGATTGAATCGTCTAGAGGGTGTCAGCAGTGTCGAAAGTTCTCACGAACGTAGTCCTGTTGTTTACGCATTACGAACTGTCATTTTCGACAGCAAAATATATGGGAATCAACGCCCCAAGGGAAGGGGTGGTTTCACTGACGCCCTTTATGCCATGTTCTCAGGGCTGTTCGCGTCGATTCTGACCGCCGGTGTGGTTGAAACGTTTTCCTCGGCCACCCATATATGTCAAAAGAAGACGTCAACTGTGGGTAAGAAGGGATCTAACGATCTTCCCATCGCGTGACACGACATCGATGGCGTTTGGCAGAATTATGATGAAATTTGGTGCTAATGTGTCATCATTAACCTGCCCTATACCTCACAGGAACTTCTGAGTTGTGACATTTTTTTCGCACGTATCGACACCTTACTGTCCGAAGCAAGGCCGAGCCCGAGGGTGACGTCACAAGGGCACCTCGCTTTTGCACTGTTACAGAGGAAGGTTCTAAGCACCTTGGGTTTCTTTTAGGCTAGGCGGTTGTTTGAGATACTCTCTTGAACACTCCCCGGAGGATACGCATATAGGAAAATCAGACCGCGTTCAAAGTAAAGACAGCTCGAGTGTAAAAATTTTCAGAAAATTGTCGAAGTATTCGTTACAAAGTTCCCGAATTTACTGCCCTCCAGGAAAGTTCTCAAACTCACATTATTCTTGGGACTGAGAGCCGGCTAAAAGCCGAAGTAAAAAGCTCTGAGATATTTAGGTAGTCTTCGAACGTTTACCGGAAAGACGGGTTAGACGCCTTACGATGGGAAGTGTTCATTACAGTCCACAAAAATATTGTCTCTGTGGAAATTGTGTGTGATAGTCAAGTTATCTGGTCGCGCTTAACAGGTCTAGGTGAAACCAAGTTAATAGCTGTATGTTCTTGCCGACCACTTGATTCCGCTGCGACAGTTCTACAGACGTTCAAAGGAAGTCTATAGACAATTGTGCATAAATACCCAGATTATGCAATACTAGCTGATGGTAAATTAGATGTACCAAGTATAGACTGGGACTTGTATGGATTCATCGCAGGGGGGTACAGACAGACAGTCTTGTGAAGTACTTTTGAACACGTTTTCCGAAAAACTGTCTTAAGCTGCTAGTTCGGCAGCTAACATTCAGTGGAAGTACCTTGGACCTTGCAGATACAAACAGGTCGGACCTTGTCGATGACGTCATCATAGAGACGGGATTGAGTGATCACGATGTCATCATTGCGACTATGGTTACAAAAGTTTGATAAATCAGTCAAGAGGTCTAGGAGAGAGTTTCTGCTACAAAGAGCAGATAAGCAGTTATTAGCATCTCACTTAGACAATGAACTGCAATCATTTAGTTCCAGAATTATGGCCATAGAGGAATTATTAGCGAAGTTTAAACAGATTGGTTATCAAGTTCTGAGCAAGTATGTGCCTAGTAAGTCGATTAAGGACGGTATAGACCCACCGTGGCTTAATAACTAAATTCGGAAAATCCTTAGGAAGCAAAGGGTGTTACACTCTCGGTTCAAAGGAGGACGCGTAAATGACGACAGGCAAAGATTAGTAGAAATTCGTGCGTCTGTGAAAAGATCTAAGCTTGAAGCATATAACAGCTACCACCGTCATACCTTGACTAAAGATCTGGCGGAGAAACCGGAAAAAATTCTGGTCTTACGTAAAATCGCCGAGCGGGTCTAAGGCTTCCATTCAGTCGCTCTTTGATCAGTCTGGTTTGGCAGTAGAACATACCAAAAGGAAGGCCGAAGTTTTAAATTCAACGTTTAAAAAATCGTTCAAACGTACTGTCGTTTGATCATTGCACAGAGTCCCATATGGATGACAGAGTAATAAGCAACCTGGTGTAAACAACTGAAAGAGTTGAAAGCAAATAAGTCGCCAGATCCAGATGGAATCTCAGTTGGGTTTTACAAAGAATACTTGACGTAATTTGCCCGTTACTTAGTTCGCGTTTATCGCGAATCTCTCGACCAGCGCAAAGTGCTGAGAGACTGGTAAAAAAGCGCAGATGACTCCTGTATATAAGAAGGGTAAAAGAACGGAGCCGCAAAATTAGAGATCAGTACCCATAACATCGGTTTGTTACAGAATTCTAGAGCATATTCTGAGTTCCAAAAACTCATGACCACGAATCAGCAAGGCTTTAGAAAGCATCGCTCGTACGAAACCCAGTTTGCTCTTTTCTCACATGATATACTGCGAGCTATGGATGAAGGGCAAAAGTCTGATTCCACATCTCTAGACTTCCGAAAAGCTTTCGACACGGTACCCCACTGAAAACAGTTAAGGAAGGTACGTACCTACGGAACAGGCTCCCAGATATGTGCCTGGCGTGAAGACTTCTTAAGTGATAGAACCCAGAATGTTGTCCTCGACGGCGAGTGTTTATCGTAGACAGAGGTAACATCAGAGTGCCCCAGGAAAGTGTGATAGGACCGTTGCCATTTTCTCTACACATAAATGATCTAGCAGACCGGATGGGCAGCAATCTTCTGTTGTTCGCTGTTGATGCTGTGGTGTACAGGAAGGTGCTGTAGGTTGATACAAGATGACCTGGACAAAATTTCTAGTTGGTGTGATGAATGAAAGCTGGCTCTTAATGTAGAAAAATGTAAGTTAATGCGGATGAGTAGGAAAAACAAATCCTTAATGTTCGGATACTGTATTAATAGTGACCTACTTAACACAGTCACGTCGTTTAAATATCTGGGCATAAAACTGCGAAGCAATACAAAATGGAACGAGCAATTGACGACTGTGGTAGGGAAGGCGAATGGTCGACTTCTGTTTATTGGAAGATTTATAGGAAAGTGTGGTTCACCTGCAAAGGAGACCGCATATAGGATTCTACTGCGACCCATTCTTGAGTACTGTTCGAGTGTTTGGGATCCGCACCAGGTCGGACTGAAAGAAGACATCGAAGCAATTCAGAGGCGAGCTGCTAGATTTATAAGTTCGATCAGCATGCAAGTGTTACGAATATGCTTCTGGAGCTCAAGTGGGAATCCCTGGAGGGAAGAAAACGTTCATTTCGAAGAACACTACTCCAGAGAGATGCTAATGCGGCCAACACGTATTTCGCGAAGGGACCACGAAGGTAAGATGCGAGAAAATATGATTCATACGGAGGCATATAGACTCACTTTTCCCTCGCTCTGTCTGCGAGTGGAACAGGAAAGGAAATGATTACTTGTGATACAGGGTACCCTCCGCCACGCACCGTACGGTGGCTTGCGGAGTGTGTATGTATATGTAGATAAAGATGTACTTATTTTAGTCTTATGTATCGCAATGGGAAACAATTACGGAATTTCGAAAAAGTGATACCTTGTTCTTGTCCAGTGTATTTACAGCTATTTGTGGTCTATCAATTCCTATACGAAAGATCTAAACTCAAATCTGAATTTCAAAGGTCTCGCTCCACAATGAAAAATTCTTGTTGTCGAAGAAAGGTATCATGCGAAATTATATTTACCTTGCGCTCTGGGTTTTCCATTTGTGTTTTGCTTTCTAACTATATAATTTCTATCGTAAATTTCTTTCCCGTCTACATAATTACTCAGTTCCATGTATTCTAATCACATAATTACTGCATCGGATCTAAACTCTCATATTTTGCAGAATCATTTTTTTCACTCTGCAGCAAAATGTGATCTGTTATGAAGCGCCCTTGCAGATTACAACTATATGCCGAATTGAGGCTCGAACACAGGACCGTGCCTACCCAAGCACGACTCACGACCCTCTTCAAAGCTTTACTTCTTGAAGGAAGTAAAGTTATGCGAACAGGTCGTGAGTCGGGCTTAAATAGCTCAGTCAATAGAGCACTTATGCATAAAATGCATATATCTCGAGTTCTAATGTCAGTCCGGCACACATTTTTAATCTGCCAGAAAGTTTTCTCTTAGTTTGTTTCTCTGTTCTGCGTCACGTCTAATTAATTATGAAACGTGTAAGCTGGTAATTTTAATGCTGGTCTTTCCTGCGTCACTGTTTCCGTGCTTCATTCCATATAAAAACTTTACTTTGCAAATTAAAATCTCCAACTTTAAACATGCAATGCACATGGCTGTATTGAAGCCAACTGCGGCTGTGAATAACTACAGCAGAGTATCTCAATCACAAATCTACATCTACATGATTACTTTGCAATTCACATTTAAGTGCTTGGCATAGGGTTCATCGAACCAAAATCATACTATCTCTCTACCGTTCCACTCCCGAACAGCGCGCGGGAAAAACGAACACCTAAACCTTTCTGTTCGAGCTCTGATTTCTCTTATTTTATTTTGATGATCATTCCTACCTATGTAGGTTGGGCTCAACAAAATATTTTCGCATTCGGAAGAGGAAGTTGGTGACTGAAATCTCGTAAATAGATCTCGCCGCGACGAAGAACGTCTTTGCTTTAATGACTTCCATCCCAACTCGCGTATCATATCTGCCACACTCTCTCCCCTATTACGTGATAATACAAAACGAGCTGCCCTTTTTTGCACCCTTTCGATATCATCCCTCAATCCCACCTGGTAAGGATCCCACACCGCGCAGCAATATTCTAACAGAGGACGAACGAGTGTAGTGTAAGCTGTCTCTTTAGTGGTCTTGTTGCATCTTCTAAGTGTCCTGCCAATGAAACGCAACCTTTGGCTCGCCTTACCCACAATATTATCTATGTGGTCTTTCCAACTGAACGTAATTTTAACACCCAGGTACTTAGTTGAATTGACAGCCTTGAGAATTGTACTATTTATCGAGTGATCGAATTCCAACGGATTTCTTTTGGAACTCATGTGGATCACCTCATACTTTTTCGTTATTTAGCGTCAACTGCCACCTGCCACACCATACAGCAATCTTTTCTAAATCACTTTGCAACTGATACTGGTCTTCGGATGACCTTACTAGACGGTAAATTACAGCATCATCTGCGAACAACCTAAGAGATCTGCTCAGATTGTCACTCAGGTCATTTATATAGATCAGGAACAGCAGAGGTCCCAGGACTCTTCCCTGGGGAACACCTGATATCATTTCAGTTTTACTCGATGATTTGCCGTCTATTACTACGAACTGCGACCTTCCTGACAAGCACTATCTGAGCGCTGTTCAACACACTGAAAGGCGAGTGTATGCCAATAGCAATGTAGAATTATATCCAACAATCTAAGATCAGCAGACAGATTCCAGCATATCATCTTAGAAGAAATAACAGAAATTGAAATAGCTGATAATTGTATTTTCAATAAAGATGTTGGACAGGAAACGACTGCGATGCAGGAACCAGCCAGCAGTAGGTTGTAGCAGTTGCAATGGACATATAGAGAAAGCAACATCTATAATTATTTTAATGTAAAAAACTGCAGAAAAAGTTGGCGTTTTGTATCTTTTGAAAAGACAGAGTACGTGCCCTACACCAAATAAGCACCACATTTCACCGGGACGAAATACGGCAAAATTAAAGAAGGTCCACAATTTAAATATCTCTTTGAAATCATTTCGACATATGGCACTGAAACGAAATCAAACGAAATTAGATGTCAAATTCTGCACACCGCATAAAACGTCCGCTTTGAAGCGAAAGCAAACGAAATTATATGCCTAAATGTGCAAACCGCGTAAAATGTCTACAGCACGAAATATTTCTCCAGGCGCATAAAACTAGGACATTAAAGTACATAAATTTAACCAGAATGCGTTTATAGATCATAAACACTAATTTTGAAGAGAAAAACAGACATTGGAAACACTGAGAAAAAGGAACACAAAATCTTGAGAAAACTTCTGCACCCAAAACTTGCAGATGAACAATAGCAACTTCGAAGCTATCAGGAAATCAAAATAGATATATGCATTTACATGACAGTAGGAAATGCAGTTTAGGAGGAGCAAAGTCAAAGCGGACAGAATGGAACGGGTTGGCGAGATCTAAACTGGTTTGGACCAGAATATGTCCAAAACTCCGTAAACTTCGATTCTAGAATTCACAGATGGTTAGATGAAGAGCAAAAATCGACGAAGAAGACTGGGACAACATCGTATGAAGAGAGAAAGGAATCTCACTGGAAGAGGACGAAAGAAATAGGGGCACAAAGGAAGAAAAATACCCTCCTCTAATCTCTCTTCGTAGTCTTAATGGATTTATTCGTAAGTAATAATAACAACAGTAATTGTAATATAAACACAACAGACAAAAAGAACAGGCGTCTGCAGCAGACATCACGCAAATAGCGTGCAACAGCGCATCTACTCTTGATAATGCACATGCAGCATAAGCCGCTCATTGATGATCAGATAATGTAGAGCTACAAAATTACAGTGATGTTGATTGATAAGTCTCACCCATTTTCCAGGTAGTCCCAGACATTTCCTACAGGATTAAGATAGGATGATTTACTGGGACAGCCGAAGTGAGACAGGGAGCCAGAGTGTTCGTCAAACTAGGAACGAATCCAGCCCT
Organism: Schistocerca cancellata; assembly: GCF_023864275.1. Lineage (NCBI taxonomy): Eukaryota > Metazoa > Arthropoda > Insecta > Orthoptera > Acrididae > Schistocerca > Schistocerca cancellata. Next base: position 722,690,005 of record NC_064626.1, on the reverse strand, counting down.
GTGAACAAGTATATTGTCATCTTGAAAGCCGTGAGTGTCTACAGCATACTCCTCATGAAGTTATAGAAAAACAGGGCGACAATTGTTCGCCGAGAACGTGTAAATAAACACGGTGGTTCATGTATAGCATTTCCTCGGTGTTCAGGCCGAGTCGAGTTAAATTCGAGCTTTCTAAGAGAAGCACCACGTTCTTCGTTAGGGGACGATTATCTGCAGGGAGCAGAGTCTGCCCCCTCTACAGCGGCGTTCAACCTTGTCATTTGTCGGAATATATCACCTAGTGTTCTAACTTCTATAAGCCAGGTGATGTCACCTGTAGTGTAGGCTTCGCATGTACAAATCAGCAGTGAGGCAGTATGCCCCCTCCCACACTTGGTCGTGATTGTGTGGCGGAAGCTGAACAGAGACCACCACCAGAGTCATCGATTCCCCTCAGAACTATATTTTTTGGTTTTATTTCTTCGAAGACGATCCGACTCAAGTGCTTTTCTCCAGGTCCCGTTGAGATTGTAACCTTTATTTCTGATAAAATTGTAAATATACTTGCGAATTTCTACCTCTTGTTTTAATACAGAATTCCAGCAAGTCGATGAGTGGTAGAAGATGTTCGTATTCTCGGTGTTAATCTTATACCCTCCGAAAAGACTGCGCTCTGCTATTTCCTACTTTTCGCAATTTCTATTCTAGATCTGCCGTCAATGTTGACCGCAGCGCTCGGCTACGGTGCGGATTGCCTGCCCCGCGTAATGTTCGCACCGTTCACGTGCCACTTGTAGACTTCAGGCGCTCGCAGATCCAGGCTGTCTTTTCCTGGAAGCGCCGGCCGGGGTGACCGAGCGGTTCTAGGCGCTACAGTCTGGAACAGCGAGACCGTTACTGTCGCAGGTTCGAATCCTGCCTCGGGCCTGGATGTGTGTGACGTCCTTAGGTTAGTTAGGTTTAAGTAGTTCTAAGTTCTAGGGGACTGATGACCTCAGATGTTAAGTTCCATAGAGCTCAGAGCCATTTGAACCATTTTTTTCTGAAAGCAGCAAGTCACTAATTTTCCACAATGGTAGAAATGCGTTTCTATTGGGTTGGTGTATAAATTCGTAGCGTTTTTCCCACAAATGGTTCAAATGATTCTGAGCACTATGGGACTTAACTTCTGAGGTCATCAGTCCCCTAGAACTTAGAACTACTTAAACCTAACTAACCTAAGGACATCACACACATCCATGCCCAAGGCAGGATTCGAACCTGCGACCGTAGCGGTCGCGCGGTTCCAGACTGAAGCGCCTAGAACCGCTCGGCCACTCCGGCCGGCGTTTTTCCCACCATGCATACACGTAATAGAGACTTCAGTCATCAATAATAATTCTTGTCCTATGTTTACAAAAGTCTGCCAACGCTGGGGCAACATTTCAGTTACGCGATTGTAGAAATCAAGTGGTTTTCAGGCGGAGAACCCGTCGAGCCATGTTCGACACAAATTTTTATGCGGAAGGGAAGTTCTTTGAAGCGAGCGGAAAAAGTGAATATCTGAGGGCGCAAGATCAAGTGAACAAGGTGCGTGCTGATTGACTTCCCATCCCATCTCCAGTGTAGCGTTTTTTGTCACTGGAGCAGAACCCGAACGGGCGCTATCGTGGAGTACCATCTCTTCACGCAGTTTCCCTGCTCGTCGTTCTTGGACTGCGTCTGCAAGACGTCTCAGCTGTTCAGTTGTTGACAATAAATGTCAGCACCGATGGTTACACCTAGGGGAAGCTATTTGTAGCACACCACACCGTCACTGTTCCACCAGATCCATAACATTATCTTTTGCGGATGCGTGCAGGTCTTTGTACGGGAAGTTGCTGCTATGTTTCGGCTCAACCGTTTCTTTCTTTTGCAAATGTTGGCACAAAGACACCATTTCTCGTCACCACTGACGATACAGGATAGGAGCGGTGGGTGCTGTTCACGAGCCAACTGATGACGAGCAATCAGGATGGACATATGACCACCCGCTGATTTTTGTGATTTTGGCTTGGAGCATGCAATATCCGTACACCTTCTCCATTGCTTGCAAATGTCGCACGTTGGTGGAATAATCGCAGTCCATCACATTTCCCAGTTGTAGAGTACACTGACGTGGACATACGTGGATTAATGCGTTTAAACGATCTTCATCAAATCCCGAAGGTCTTCCTGAACGTGGAGAGTCACTAACGTCAAAATGATCGTCGTTAAAACAAGAAAACCACTTTCATGCCGTGCTCTTTCCAATGGCGTTATCCCCATGGACGGTACAATGTTGCTGGCTGCCTCCACTGCTGTAACCCCACCACTGAAGTCAAACAGAAGAATCAATCGAAATTTTCCGATTTCTCCATTGGCTCTCCATTTTCAGCAGAAACAGTTTCATTCACTGTCTCCAAATGATGAAATGAGAACTAAAAATAAAAAAATGACGATCGACAAATAAACCCAAAGCAACCGGCATACCAACATACAAAACAATAACGATAAGAACTTAGGCAGCAACCTCATAATACCATATCTACCAAATACGGGTCCGATCTTGCTACAGAAAACTACGCTGAATAGAAGGAATGCTGTGAGGTTTCTTCTTGAGTTGGCTGGATCGGTTTGCGCCTACGCTCGTCAGCGAATGCGTTGTGTAGAACCCGTTGCCAGCGATGTGGAAGGCGTAGTATACCGTTAGCAGAGCCTGTTCTGTTGATGATGCGAATGGAGCAGTCTACTGCCTTTCGAATCTCTGGAACAGTTCTGAAGGGAATGCCACGAAGTGGTTCCTTCATCTTCGGAATCAAATCAAAGCCACAAGGACTTAAGTCCGTGGAGTATGGCGGATGGTACAGTACTTCCCAGTCTCATCCACCGAACAGAGCAGCCACAGCTTGCGCTGTATGCGCTTGCGCATTGTCGTGCAAAATGATGGGTGGGTTGCGCAGAAAGTGTGGCCGCTTCTTTCGCAAAGCTGGTCGCACTTGATGCTCCAAAAAAGAACAGTAATACTGTGCATTGTCGATCTGCCGTGGAGGAACGTAATGCGTTAGGATAACACCATCACAGTCGACACGAGATTCACCATAACTTTAGACCGCTCCACTCGCACCGTCAACAGAACAGTCTATGCTAACGGTATACTACGCCTTCCACATCGTTAGCATTGAGTTCTACACAACGCTGGTGACTACTCCGAAGGACAGTAACAGGTGCAAACATGTAATCTTTTGTATCGGTTGTGAATAAATAGTTGCGAACCCTCGTATCTATTATGTGTCAACTTTTTGTACACAGAATGACCCAGTCGTTCATCCAATTTCCGTTTCTACTTCCATAGCAAACCTAATCTTCGGATGTATTGGATTCATGTTGTCCAAGAAATGTTGCACTGCATGCATTACGTGAGACCAGATTAAAAACATGTAGTCCACAACCTATAAATAAGAAAATCATAAACGCCTCAGTGAAGGAAGCAGTCAGCCCTCTCCTGACGAGTAACATTGTGATCATCTTCCAAAGCTTGAGTTTTATCTCAGTTATGATGCGGTCTGACCACCGATAAAATTTTATATCAGGATGCTGTCGCGAAAAGCTCCGATATCATCCTGGTTCATCTTCATGGTAACCTCAATCAGTGACCGCAAATCATGGTGTGAAAAACATTACTGTGCAAAACCACCTCCGCCCTTGAACTACACCTCTACATGCTGCTCGTTAAATACCTCATTTGGCCATCTGTGCCCTCGACACTTTGCGTCATTTCAAGAAAGCCACAATCGTGACTCGCCAGTCGACCCTGCAGGCCTCCGGTCGGCTACTTTCCAATTCCTGTGTCCTATGGCTCAGCAAATGATTGCAGCTTTATGTTCCACTGCATGCAGCGCGCTTCGCAATGTTAGCTCAGAATCTGTCTGAGACGGACCTGTATGCGCTGACAGCAACTATCTGATTAAAGACCAGCTGCCTCTGAGAAGACGTGGCACTCTCCTGCGACCGCTGTCAGTTAGGATCTCATCAGGAGCCGTGTCTTAGGAAGAGTCGCATGGCCAACTGGTACCAGTCCCACACCATCCACAGGGCATCAAAGCAATCAGTGCGCCCTTTTAAGGGAATGGCTAATATTTGTCCCGTGAACTTATTAATGTTAAGCGACGAGGCACATTCGGTAACTAATACATCAAAGTTTTTTCTTCGGCCAATTTCGGTTGAAAAACTTCAGAATTTGTTGTGGGACATGGTGGATTATTCCCGCTTCTGCTCTTATAATATTCTGAAGTTCCGATAGGTGGCGGCGCTACTTGTAGTTTTCAAAATGGCGTCTGTATCAGAGGTGCGTTGAAAGCTGCCACTGAGTTCCTTTTGGCGGAAAACAAGAGCCTCTAATATATTCATAGGCGCTTCCAGAATGTCTACGGAAACCTAACACTGAACAAAAGCACGGTGAGTCGTTGGGCGGGGCGTCTGCCATCATCGCAACAATGTTACGCAAACCTTTCCGATCTCCCGGGTGCTGGCCGGAAACACGCAGCTGTGACCCCTGAAATGTTGGAACGTGCGGACACTCTCATTCGAGATGATCGACAAACGACAATCAAACATCTCGCTGCCCAACTGGACGTCTCTGTTGGCAGTGCCGACACTCTCGTTCACCAGTTGGGGTACTCAAAGGTTTATAACCGCTGTGTTCCTCACCGCCTAACAGAAGGACGTAAACACCAACGAAGGACCATCTGTTCGGAATTGCTTGCTCGTTACAAGGCTGATAATGACAATTTTTTATCGAACGCCGTCACAGGCGATGAGTCATGGGTTTATCACTTCGAAGCGGGAACAAAACGGCAATCTATGGAGTGGCGTCATACCATCTCTCCTCCGAAGAAATAGTTGAAAGCTGTACCCTCAGCCGATAATGTCACGGGGACGGTCTTCTGCGACTCAGGGAGGGTTTGTTCTGTTTGATGCCTCCCCCTCCCCCGCTCATGGTGCAACGGTCAATTCTGAAGTGTACTGTCCTACCCTCAGGAAACCGAAGAAACATTTTTAGCTTGTTCATCGCCACAAAAATGCAAACGAACTTCTCTTTCTCCATTACAAGGCAAGGGCTCATCCGAGAGGATTTCACAAAACTTCTTTGGCCTGTTCTCCCTCATCCACCCTACAACCCGTATGTTGTACCTTCCGACTTTCATCTGTTTGGCACTATGAAGGATGCACTCCGCGGGAAGCAGTACAGTGGATGATGGGGAGGTTATTGGTGCAGCAAGACCTTGGCTCCGATGTTGACCAGTGGAGTGGCAACCATGTAGGAATACAGGCCCTCACAGTAAGGTGGCCTATGGCCGTTGCACTGAATGACTAATATTTGTCCCGTGAGCTTATTAATGTCAAGTTATATATGTTCAGCATTCACGAGTTACTTCATTCATTGTGTATCTTCTTCCACTGCTGATCAGCGTCTTGTTGTTAAAACTGCTACAGCACATATAACATTAGTCTGTTGGCTATAAGCGTAACCGTTACAAGAGGCACAATAAATTACTCTGGCTTTTTCACCCAGCGTAAGTGGCGGAGTGAAACACAGTCTTACAAGTTTTTTGCTGCAACGGAGAAGGTATTCGACTCTGGACATAAATTATTGTTCGAACTGTGATTCACGTTCCACTCTCTACAGCGTTACAAGTCAAGATTTCCTAGACACCTTGTACAAAGAGACGTTCCACATCAAGTCAGAATACACGTAAATCAGAAGCTGTTGATAAAACACGAACGATAATTTTTGGATCATCTAAATAGAGGTAGATAATCACGCACCAGAAATTAACGCTGGATATTTTTAAAATTAATATATAGCAACAATTAAAATTTAAAAAGTGCTACATGAATAACCGTACATGAATAACCAGCAACAAGAAAAAATACTGCTAGTCTCCTAAAAAATGTTCGCGCTTAGAGAAAAAATAGAAAAACGACTCTCTGGCGTGGCAAATGCTGCAGGTTTCGCCTGGTGGCGCGCAAGCTAAGACACTAGCTGGAAGGCCGGAATCCATACCTCCGTCAGACTGGCCCGATTTATGTTTTCCGGAGTTGCTGTAAATCACGTCAATAAAATGTCGGTCTGTTTCCTTTAATATGGCAACCGGAGATTCATTCTCCGTCACTGAGGAAACAATGCTAGTTGTTGAACCCCCAAAAACATCGACACCAAAACCATGGAAAACTTTAAAAATACGTAATCGAATGGTTGAAAAGAATGCGTTTTTATGTATACCAGTAGGAAATTTCATCAGAGCTACTTCGATTGGAATCACATGTTTCTCCACGTTTACTGAAGAGTCTAGTGGAGAAGTAATATGTTCAAAAACTTCTCTTTTTTTAAAAAAAAAAGCAATATTAGTTCTTCCGCACATCACTTACTAGTTAAAGTTGAAAGCAATGATTGAACAGAATAGAAATTACAATTGATACCATAACTTACCAGAGCCATTTCTTAGCTGTTGCTTTATGAAATCTTATGAGACTTAACTGCTAAGATCCTCAGTCCTTAAGCTTACACACTACTTGACCTAAATTATCCTAAGGACAAATACACACACACACACACACACACACACATGCCCGAGGGAGGACTCGAACCTCCGCTGGAACCAGCCGCACAGTCCATAACTGCAGTTGCTTTATGAAAAAAATCTGCTATGGAAAATATATATGAAGGACACATTCAAGCTGGTGCTTCTGAGTGAAGATACTGTATGTAGAATTTAAAAATGTACAACTAGTAACTCTAATATGGTAGCGCGTCACGACACTACAATGCGTAATCACACTCGTACAGATTATGACTGAACACAAGTTTATGGTAAATGTTCAGCGAAGGTATTGGTACAAAGAACTTAAGCCAACGTTACACTTTTATTTACAATGATAGGTACACGTGTCATAGATACTTCTAGTCTACATAGTAGCATGGGTATAGGATATATTTTAAAAAATATTTACAAGGGCTATTGAAAATGGCCTAAGGCGAAAATTATGCGATAGCACGGAAAATAAAATAAAAATTGACGTTTCAAGTGGCATGACATCCAAAATATTCATACGAACGGTACACTAAGTTAGAAACAAATCATCGAAGATAATTCAACTTACGTTTCTCACAATCATCTCTAATAATTGTTAAGTTGTTTATAATTAATTCAGCTTGGCGATAAAAATATGCTTTTACAATCTGCATTTATAGTTGTTTCCCAAAAGCATGTTTAGTAATTTTTGGCCTTTTCATTTGTTTTTCAAAGATACAGTACACTGACGTGACGATCAAACTTGAATAGTCTTCATTACTGAAGTTAGTCCATGGACTTAATATAACACATACACGCATGTGTCGGATGTTCAGCAGTGTGTATTTCCACATACAGGGTGACAATTATTGAACTATATGAAAAAAAAAGTAAATTGGTTATAAACACAGCGTGCACACACTTTATTGAATATGTAAACGTCATTACACATATTCGGATCTACACATACCAAAAAAAAAAAATAAGTTTTGCATCACCTCAGCTCCGAAGCTCCGGAACCTGTACAGAAAATTGGAATAGAGATCAACATAAACATCATTTCCGCCCTTTTTATTGCTCATGGAAACCACGCATTGCATGTTTTACCACTATACACCGAAACCTTCAGAGGTGGTGGTCCAGACTGCTGTACACACTGGTACCTCTAATACCCAGTACCACGTCCTCTTGCATTGATGCATGCCTGTATTCGTCGTGGCATATTATCCACAAGTTCGTCAAGGCACTGTTGGTTCAGATTGTCATACACCTCAATGGAGATTAGGCGTGGATCCCTCAGTGTGGTTGTTGGGTCACGTCGTCCATAAACAGCCCTTTTCAATCAATACCATAAATGTTCGGTAGGGTTCATGTCTGGAGAACATCTGGCCACTCAACTCGAAATATGAGGTTGTCCTGAAAGAAGTCATTCACAAGATGTGCACGATTAGGGCGCGAATTGTGGTCCATGAAGACGAATGCCTCTCCAATATACTGCCGATATCGTTGCAGTACCAGTCGGAGGATGGCATTCATGTATCGTACAGCCGTTACGTCGCCTTCCATGACCACCAGCGGCGTACGTCGGTCCCACATAATGCCACCCCCAAAACAGCAGGGAACCTCCATCTTGATGCACGCTCTGGACAGTGTGTCTAAGGCGTTCAGCCTGACCGGGTTGCCTCCACACACGTCTCCCACGTCCGTCTGGTTGAAGGCATATGCGACACTCATTGGTGAAGAGAACGTGATGCCAATCCTGAGCGGCACATTCGGCATGTTGTTGGGCCCATCTGTGCCGCGCTGCATTGTGTCGTGGTTGCAAAGATGGACCTCGCCATGGACGTCGGGAGTGAAGCTGCGCATCATGCCACCTATTGCGCACACTTTGAATCGTAACACGACTGCGGCTGCACGAAAAGCATTATTCGACATTGTGACGTTGCTGTCAGGGTTCCTCCGAGCCATAATACGTAGGTAGCCGTCATCCACTGCAGTAGCAGACCTTGGGCGGCCTGAGCGAGGCATGTCATCAACAGTTCCTGTCTCTGAGTATCTCCTCCATGTCCGAACAACATCGCTTTGGTTCGCTCCGAGACGCCTGGACACTTCCCTTGTTGGGAGCCCTTCCTGGCATAAAGTAACAATGCAGACGTGATCGAACCGCGGTATTGGCCGTCTAGGCATAGTTGAACTACAGACAATACGAGCCGTGTACCTCCTTCCTGGTGGAGTGACAGGAAATGATCTGCTATCGGACCCCCTCCGTCTAATAGGCGTTGCCCATGCGTGGTTTTTTACGTTACTGGGCGGCTTTAGTGACATCTCTGAACAGTCAAAGGAACTGTATCTGTAATATAATATCCACAGTCTATGTTTATCTTCAGGAACTCTGGGAACTGGGCTGATGCAAAACTTTTTTTGATGTGTGTACTTAGAGTCTATGGCACTCGGGTCCACAGTTCGTCTTCGCACTTTTGGAAACAAAAGTAAATGGATTTGATTTGTATGCTGAAAGAAAGACGTTGTGACAATCTTGAGAGAGGACCTACCAGTTATGAATCCTGTGAGTGGCAAAGATCGATCCTTTGCTACAATCTCCCGATTTCAGCGTCGTACATGACTAGTTTTTTCCCTTCTTTCGTCCTCGTACAACTCAAAAGGGACACCACAATGTATAGTGTGTTTACAAAAAAACTTTTCTTCTCGTTTCGACTGGGCGACGGCCTTGCCGCAGTGGATACACCGGTTCGCGTGAGATCACCCATGTTAAGCGCTGTCACCCATCCAAGTGCCGACCACGCGCTTTTACCATTTTTCGGGGCGCACTCAGCCTCGTGATGCCAATTGAGAAGCTGCTCGACCGAATAGTAGCGGCTTCGGTCAAAAATACCATCTTACGACCGGGAGTGCGGTGTGCTGACCCCATGCCCCTCTTATCCGCATCCTCCACCGAGGATGACACGGCAGTCGGATGGTCCCGGTAGGCCACTCGTGGCCTGAAGACGGAGTGAGTCCTCGTTTTGACTAGTGCGATATCTTGTAGGAGTACATGAAACTATTTTTAAACATTTTGTACACGCATGCATCGCAGTCACGTGCACTCAACAGGTAACATTAATAAACGATTCTTACAAGCCGTGAAGGAAAGTGGCTTTGTGTATGTAGTAAGAGAAAGCTCTCCAATTAGGCGGTAGTGGTCTGTCAGCCGACGCTGCCATCCGATTACCTTTTTTATTGTTTTTAATAACGGAAAATATTTAACTTAGCGAACTCTTCAAACTAGCGGTCACCGCGTGAATTGTGATGAGTGGCAAGGTGTTTGCGTGTGCTGCAGGTGGCGTGGATCCACATGGACCGGCAGATGATCCTGACGATCCACCGGCACGTGATCGCTCGCGTGCCGCGCTTCAGCGTGTCGCACGACAACCAGAAGACGTGGCTGCTGCACGTGAGCGACGCGCAGCAGGAGGACCGCGGCTCCTACATGTGCCAGGTCAACACCAACCCCATGATCAGCCAGGTCGGCTTCCTCGAGGTCGTAGGTAAGCAGCGGCGGCCCGCCAGGGCCCTCATACTCATGCGCTCGCCTTGCAAGCTAGGTGCACTTCTTGTGTGGGCTCACAGCCACCAGAGTATTTTAAACAGTGACCACCGTTTGTAGCGTACAGCAGTTAGACGAGGTGAAGGAGAATCACGTAGGCGCTGACTGGACTCCTGCATATCTAATGTCACATTTCCTACGGTACATCTCGAAGCAGCGACAAGACGATTCAGACAGCCAGCGTGGCTGTTCCACAGCTGTTCGGAGAGGCTTAAGCCTACTGAATTTGAAGTGCAATCAAACTAAAGTCTTCATCGCGCTCTCCCAGCTATTTGTGGACACTTTTAACACTTTGGAAATGCCGCTATCGCGAAATACCTCCAGGGTAAACATTATCCACAGGTGAATGAGATCTCTTGCGGAGGCGCGGTTCTTTCCGTCCCTTTTACGATGAACCTGCACCTTCCTGTGAACATTGTCTCAGCAGATCATCAGTAGGAAAGCCGAACGAAACCTACTGTACTTCGACGTGAACCAGGCTGCAATTAAAGTCACTAATCTACGTTTCGGGAGAAAGTTTTCACACGAAATGAAAGGTTGGAAATTTTGTCCTCAATTAATATATTCTGAAACTTAGGTGAGCAAGTATCACTGCCGAGCCCTTGCTAGTCTTAACACAGTCACTCACAATCCCTTTCGTTAGCACACTGGACTCGCATTCGGGAGGACGACGGTTCAATCCCGCGTCCGGCCATTCTGATTTAGGTTTTCCGTGATTTCACTAAATCGCTTCAGGCAAATGCCGGAATAGTTCCTTTGAAAGGGCACGGCCGACTTCCTTCCCTGTCCTTCCCTAATCCGATGAGACCGATGACCTCGTAGTTTGGTCTCTTCCTCCAAACAACCCAACCCCACAATCCCTTTCACTCACGTTAGCAAGTTTATGGTGTTGCATTTCCCGAAAACGTAATAGCCAGAAAATTATGTATTGTTTTTGGTTGAGAATGCTCGCCAAATATTAAGTCTGTCGGTACCAAATGCAGTCACAGTTTTTAGCCACCGACCTGCTCAATACGCCACGCGGAATATATCTTTTCTCGTCACAAAATTCACTTAAAGATTCCGAAATTTCTACACGCCCATCGGAATAATTATGCCGTCACTTTACCACACTTTTGATGTATGAAGCACTGCTAGATCGGGCAACTTATAGTTTCCATCGGAACTACTACTACACATGTCTGAACTGTTTCATGGCTAGGCTTCTACTCCTCTCTATAATACTCTAAGTCTTCTCTACCAGCAGAGAAAGGCGCGCGAAGAATATTGCCTTACCATTGGTCAGTTTACTCAACAGCCAATAGCAAAACAACACTCTCCTGCGTCAGTCCGCGCTTTTTACCGACGTAATTATCTAATATGCTGAAGTTTTGCTCTTGCATAAAGTTATTTACTATTGTTATTTATACCTGAATTAACTTTCCCTTCACCATAAACTTACTTTACAAATCTATTCTACAAAAATCCCCTTTGTCCATATCCATACTCCTTCGAAATGTTCCCACACTAAATCCTACTCCATAACTCGTTAAACAATTATCTTCATACTATCCTTAAACCACACTCATGCATGACCCATACTGATAAAACACATTTATAACATTTTATATGCAAAAAAGACATAATAACACTTTATAAAAATACTAGAACAGTTCATGAAAAACATTCTATTACTCCAGTGCACTCTAGTGGGCACAATCGAAACTAAATCAGTCCCCTATCCAATACTGTCCTCTATCGGCTGATGCATAAACTACGTGCGCGTCCAGTCTCGCGTCACCACCTGTCACTATCCAGTTCTGAGACAGATCTCCCACTTGACCGCCTCCATGGCAAGATCGGTGTACGCCTTGCTCTGAAGATGGACTCATAAACGTAAAAGAACTGCAGTGTGCTGTATTAACTCTCCATGTCACAAAATTGCTTTAATATGATATATGAACCAACATTGATTTTTTGCTAATAGTAATTACCAAGTTCAGTCATACATTGGCAGTCTTCAGATCCCACGCGTCATAGGCGATAAATGGTGAACAAACTACAAGGCAAGCGTTATATGAAGATAGCAAACTCAATACCAAAAATCGCAAATAATTGTTAACACATGCTCCGTGATTGTATCTAAAATAAATAAACAAAAGTTTATCATACGTCAGTCGCTTTTCTCCACAGAAAGAACGTTTGCCTTTCAAGATAAGTTAACTGTCTTTTGTGCGAGGTTGTAGTGGAGAGCCGATTCTCAATCTCGTTCACCACACTTAGTTCACAGAAACTCCAGTCACGGTCCAAAGCGATCTCGGAGTAATTTCACACTTCGCGATATTAAAACAGTTCATTGTAAGCTTCATATAACTTAAATATTCTAAAATTCATTTGTAATTGGTACGCATACAGCTACTTATAGCTAGTGTGTTGGTAACATGTTAACAAATTCTGTTAGCTGATTGTAAAATCCAAAGTAGCGGAAAACTAAAGACTGCTCTAATACACAGCACCAGGAAATTTCTAAGTCACTACTGCTTTACTGCCTAGGCAACGTGCTATGTACTTATCAAAACCTCTTACTCGAAATACGCTATGTACGCTTCTCCTTATACGGGATCGTCAAAAACAGTCTGAGAAGTTTGTAAGCGTAGAGTAGGTGGGCTGAGAAATAACTGTGAAGAAACAAATACGAGACGTTTCGCCGTTTCCAAGTTAATTAGCACTGAGCTTAGGCAACCAGGCCGTTGTGTGTGAAAATTCATGTAATCCCCCCACCCCCAGATACTACTGGTGTCAGTTGTTCTCATAGCGTAGGTGATAGCACATGGGACTGCTCAGACTTTGACTCGGGTTCGCTCCTTTCTATCGCCCCATGCCCAATTTCTGGGTCGCTATTTTTCTTCTTTTTTTTAGGAAACCAAACGAAGAACACGTTTGGCAACACCGTCTCTGGCAGGCCGCTGGAATTTGTTCCTGCAACGGCCTGATTGGCTATCTTTGATGCTAATTAACACGGAAACAGCGCAACGTCTCGAATTTCTTTCTTAACTATTTCTCACCACAGCCTACCCTGAAAAACCCTTACAAGCTTTCCAGAGTGTTTCTGACCAACCTGTATAGAAAAAATGGCTATCCGCTTTACACATGATCGGTAACCCCCATACTCTCTACACAGTACAAATATATTTCTTAAAATAAAGCTCATAAGGCGCGCAGTTTCGACTTCAGAAGTGCGCTGTAAAAATGTGCGATTAATACACTTTGTGTGATTTTACGTTCGCATTTTTATTAACAATAATTAATAGCGGACCCTTAATGTATGAACATGATTTCGTGTTATCCTCTCAGCCACTGTAATTCAGCATAACCATATCAACAGTTTCTCATTGTGATTTTCCGAACCTACCTTTTTTTCTTAAATTAGTACTAAAACATATATTTTTGCTATATGTATTACATATTCATAGCGTATGTCTAAATCAATCACATGATGTCTTTTTATGTTCTAATTACTGTAGATGATCATTATTAATTATTGCCAGCTTTAGTCCGTTTTGCTTAACAATTTAAGATTAGAGAAGTTATGGGCAAGTCATCCTACACATCTATGGAGGCCTTTCGTTAGACACTATGTTAATTTCTAATTATTGTGATTAATTATATGTGGAGTAATTTATTAATTAGGAGATACAGAACTAAATATACTCATTAATATTTTCTCTGTTTCATTTCCTTACATTTGACAGCTCTGATTACGTTGTAATTTTGAAGATTTATACGCCTTCTTCGATTTGCGCTCGAATGGTGACTTCTACCCTTTGTGCTAGGATAGTAGGCAGTCCTACATCACGTCCTCATTGGTTATAAGCCTGCTAGAAATATTTTATGTGGCGCGACACTACGTTGTTTCCACTTCTTGGCAGTCAGAAGCTCAGCCGTGGCCAAAATCCTGCCAGCTGACTGGCTTAGAAAAAAAAAATACTTATGCTGTCTTACCAGGCGGTAGACTTCCTAATCTGCCCGTGAATTACGAGCGCTCTCCCATTTCTAGAGTGTTCTAGAGTTACTTTACTTCATTGCTTACCTGGCCAATATTCAGTGCCTGTTACCTTCTACTAGCTTCCATTTCTTCACTGCACATACACCACTTACTGTTGCACTTGACATCTAAAACTGGTATCAAATGTCATGAACGAAATTAATTAATTGGTCAGTACCCTCAGTCATGCATCTTTTATCTGTATTACTCTCCTCATACGTCCCCTACGACCGCAGAAACTAGTCAACACTTCTTCTGCAATAAGGTCATTGCCCTCTTAAGTAACGTACATTTTCGGCAGACGAATGGACATTAAGTGCAAGACGGAAACTGACGTTTTAATGAGTTTATGCAAACAAGGAAAAGTTTCCAGCAGAGTACGATGTATTTGTCACATGAAAACTTCAGGGCAACAGATTCATGACATAAGAAGCTGTTGCAATGAAGTGTACGAAGAATATCAACACAGTCATAAATCTGGGTGTTGTCTACATAAGGAGCGGCACAAACTTTTCTCAAGAGCTACAATATTTCGCGATACTCAGCTTTTATGTCTAATTCCTTAAAATTCTCATACCTGTCTTTCCGTTGATTTACTTTCATATATCTTACTATACTTACGGCAACAGATATCGGATGTGTAAATGTCCCTTTTCTTCGTACACTTCTGTTTCGTTTGTGTTCTTGCGTTGCCACAAGTACTACTACAATAAATATTTTTTTATTCTAAATATCTGTTGAATTCCTGCTCCTATACAGATGAATACTTCTATCCGTTAAATACGTGAATTATTTTGACCACTTTGATCTTTTATTTTTCTCTCGAACATCTATTTCTCCGAAAGTATATTTCAGTTCCTTAAACCTAACTAACCTAAGGACATCACACACATCCATGCTCGAGGCAGGACTCGAACCTGCGACCGCTGCGGTCGCGTGGTTCCAGACTGTAGCGTCTAGAACCGCTCGGCCACTCCGGCCGGCACACCACCAGATGCCTTTCCCACATCTAGTGCCCAGTTTGTGTCATCTCTGTTCCTTCTGCTTTCATTCCTCGTTTCTTTCACTTGAATTTACTCTCATGTTCCTTAAGATATCGAACTTCTTCAGTCCATGTGAACTATGTTCTTTTTTATTTTAATTTAAAGTAATTTATGATGGAGACTCTGGAGCCCTCGGGTGCTGGATTCTACTATATTATTATTATTATTGCTATTGGTAATTCCCCCTTAAGGAGAGCGCCAAAGCACAATAAATATTTTGTCTTTCTTCTTTCTTCCCAAAAACCTCTCATATATTCACCCAGTTTCTTCTTTCTCTCTTCTGCCCAGTTCTTTCCCATTTTTTACTCTCTGAACGTTTTCGGTCGAGCGGAGTGGCCGCGCGGGTGAAGCGTCATGTCAGGGACTGGTATGTTGTCCTTAGCATAAGTTAGTTTAAGTAGTGTGTAAGTGAAGGGACCGATGACCTAAGCAGTTTGGTCCCTTAGGAATTCACACACACACATGTTTTGAACGTTTGCCCCAGTTTATGTTTTCTGATTCTTTCTGTATTTTTTCTGTCTCTTGTATTTTCTGTGGAGACATTTAGCTTCTTGAGATCACCCATGGTTTTCTTTACCCAGTTGGTTTTCAGTGGATTAGTCGCCACTGTACCAAGTGACTTCATGGTCAGTCTGCAGTCGTTCATCCTATGCATGTATCCGTAAAACTTTGCTCTTCCTGCTCGTGTAGTTCTTTTATCAATCTCTGTATACATATCCCCTATTTCTGAACTGTCCCGTAAGTCTTTCTCAATATTGTCGTCTCTAGTTTTTCTGTCTTCCCGATTATTGTTCTTTCCTTGTCTCCTACTACATATTTGTTTAATTCTAATTTTATACTCTCAGTCATTATTTGATAGTTGTAAAGGCTTCATAATGAACCAAGGCAAAATTATCTCTAAACAGAATGCTTCCGCAAATATTACACACTGCGTGCAATCACGAACGTAAGAGACAACTGAGCCGTTCTTCCACAGTGCCACCTACCATCGTTGACGAAGAGTCCACGCTGTCGACGGTGGCGGTCCGCGAGCACCAGAACCTGACGCTCACCTGCAGGGCGGAGGGCTTCCCCACGCCCAAAATCATGTGGCGCCGCGAAGACGGCCTGCCCATAACTATAGACCGCCGCAAGAAGGGTGAGTTCTTGCACTCGCTGCCTGCTTCCACAGCCTCCCTGTGTCAAAGATCTCATACCACCGATGGCTGGGCCTGCGGATCAAAGTAGACTGCCACGCGAAAGGCAAGTAGTAACACTTACCTCTGATGCAGACAGCTTCCACAATTTCAACATCATGCCACGCTGCAAGGACGGAAAGACGATCAACATACTATCTGCTAGCTCTAAGAAGAGTCACAGCACGGTGGTAGATCAGAGTAATCAAATCAATAGGTATCGAACAATGATGACGAGTATTGACTGCTTCGGGACCACTGCCAATTTTAGCTGTGGCAATAGTTTAATGATCTTACGTGTCAATAAAGGCGACAATTTCAGACACAGTTACATGCATGTCAGCAACGGTTGACTCGGCTTTACACTTTCTCTTTCCATGCGGCTTTTCGCGGATGACGCTGTAGTATACAGAGAAGTTGCAGCATTAGAAAATTGCAGCGAAATGCAGGAAGATCTGCAACGGATAGGCACTTTGTGCAGGGAATGGCAACTGCCCCTTAACATAGACAAATATAATGTATTGCGAATACATAGAAAGAAGGATCCATTATTGTATGACTATATGATAGCGGAACAAACACTGGTAGCAGTTACTTCTGTAAAATATCTGGGAGTATGCGTACGGAACGATTTGAAGTGGAATCATCATATAAAATTAATTGTTGGTAAGTCAGGTTGTTTCACTGCCTAAACCATTATTTGCAGCCCGCTCCATTTCCCTATGCACAATTACCAAATTACTACTTTGAACATTGGTTAATTCATTACACGGTGGCGCTAACACACTGCTTTCGTCTTCACTGTCATTTCTCAGTTTACTTTGGAGCCTAGTATTACGTTTTTCACACGCCATTATTGTCACAATATTTCACACGACAACACAGAGAAGCACAATTTGAAGAGCAAAATAAGGAAACACATTAACATAGCATTGAAAATAATATCACGTTAATTGGAAGAGCAGCTGCGAAATACTTGGTGCAAATATACATGCATGCCACAACTGTTTTACTGTACAAGAATGAAAAACTACAACTACAAAGGAAATTCTCTCTACAATTAAGTGCTAGAAATAAACAAAGGCTGCACTAATCACACAAACTACAAGAAAAAAATCAGAAGATTCCAGTGAGGTATCTTGGCAGGGTCGCCATATGAAACATCCCCTTTGAACAATTATACATGACTGTGCTTAAACTGACACACAATATTTTTAGCGCAACGCAATCTGAGTTTCAAAAATCCCTACAAAAGAATGGCCCTGTCTAAAATTAACCTATATGTTTCACAAATCACTTACCTCACAAAAATCTTTGTAACTCGAACTACTGCAATACAGCAAACGCCACTACTGCCAGCTAAATAAAAGATTCAAACTACTGAAGGCACTAACTACTGATAGGCATAGTTAGCAAATGAAAGATTTTGATAGAGAACAAACAATGTATTTACCTCAATAGTGTTCAAAAGTCATAATGTATATAGCAGTTCATGACATCCAGTCTTACAAATTTCAAAACTCCGCCATCTCTCTCCCCACATCCACCACTGCTGGCGGCTCAACTCCAACTGCGCAACGCTATGCGCTGTTAACATCCAGCTGCCCAACACTACAATGGCGAGTATTACAACAATGCCAACCAGCCACTGACTGCACACAGCACAGCCAGTGATTTTCATCAGAGCGCTACGTGGCGTTACCAATATAAAAAACCTAAACAGCCTACTTACAACTTTTGTTGAATATGTTTCTGGTCATTTTCAGAACTCAAATTAATAATCAAATTAACTAATTTAATAAGACTGAACTTTAAATTGGTGGTGTACCCATGGACCACCACAATAAAATAAAGACAATGAATAGCTGAAGGAGTGTGAATGAGAACAGTGGCGCAGTCAAGTTTACAAAATACTGACAGGTTTTATTAAGGCTTTTGTAATTATAACTAGATGATAAAGCATTCACAAAAACGACAAAAACATATCAGAAAAGGAATGGTGTTTGATTGACAAAGCATACATTTGGGGCGGGGGGAGGGGGGTGGGGGAGATGGCAGCTATACAAATTCTCCCCTGAATTAATCCCTTTTACAGATCAGTCTGACTCTGTTTATATGAATCCATTGTGAGGTCCAACTCTATTTAAATGAAATCAACTACAGCGCAAACTATGGTTCAACTGAGAACAGGTAGCTGTGCATATCATTTAACAACCCTTCGCTTGTGCAGCAATACTTACCCTTTCACCTTGATTCAGGCGGCAGCAGAAAACGGCGTGCTGCAGCACCTGTAATGTTCTGATACATCCGCGAAAATTTCCAAACTAAGCAGTCCTGCGTTCTGATTATCAGAACGCGGGAAATTTCCCTATCAGAGCTCTGATATCGCTGTAGATTTCAGTGTGAAGTGCACCCATTCGCTGGTCTGACCAAACCAATTTAACTCACAGGCATGAATGTGCATGCTGCAATTGCCAAACCTCAGATGGCCGACCCATGACGAATAAGTCCAACCTCATGACAGATGATATGTCCGAGATGATGTGCAGTTCCAGTGACGGTACAGTTGGAAACTGCCACTGGCTCTTAGTCCACCATAAGAAACAAACGACATGTCTCACCCACTAGGGAAAGACCTGAAGTTCTCCCTCAGAATACGACCAGACGGCAAAGAAATACAGCCAGTTTCCATCAGCCCTCGGTACGGGAACCAGATTAGGAAATATGAAACTGCCCCCACATTGCACAATCAATCAAACTATACTCTAGGCACTTCAGTCCGGAACCGCGCGACTGCTACGGTCGCAGGTTCGAATCCTGCCTCGGGCATGGATGTGTGTGATGTCCTTTGGTTAGTTAGGTTTAAGTAGTTCTAAGTTCTAGGGGACTGATGACCTCAGATGTTAAGTCCCATAGTGCTCAGAGCCATTTGAACCAAACTATACTCTACTCATTGAATCTCCCCTCTTGACTGTTCTTTTGGCCTGGTGGGCAATACAGACACACCTGAGGGAACCCAGTCAGCAACTCCAAATCTCTCTTGTCTGAAAAAAGAAGATTTTGGACTTGGAAGACGTCGTTCTCACGGTAAGCATGGTCATGTTTTGGCAAAAATATCTACATCATTCACTTCCAGAAAGATCCAATTTTTTTTCTGTCGTCCATTCCCGATTTCTGAAAGAAGACTGTTAAGCTTGCCAGACAGTGACGCCCGTGAAATAAACGTTTTTGATTCTCGCTGAAAGAACCTGACGACTCCCTGGCATCAGGAGATTACAGTCATTCCTCCACTAAACATGTGCACCAGCCGCTCTGTCTATATCGTCCCAGCTTCTAACATGAAAAAGCACAGAGTTTTATGACCTTCTCACCGTTTGCACAAAAGATCAGTTTACAGGACTCTCTCCTAGATGGCTTCCTCCACCCTCCTTCTGCCAACTGGCTGCCTTCGCGATTGACTGCAGGATCGCCCAGGTAAAATGTTTTGCAAACCCGCCCGCTCCTGTCTGACTGTAAGGATCCTAAATAGAATGAGGAGACTGCTATGGCCAGAAGTCCCTCTGCAGATACTATCCACTGAACGCTAGTTCCGAGCACAGCCTGGTCACTAAACTCAGCATTTATGATCCCCAATCCATCTCTCTCCCCGTTCTGCATCCCTCTGTACAGGTTACACATGCAGTTATAAGAACTGCCCACAGTTTCTTCATGTAACAACTCATAAACCACACATACCAAATGTATTACTTGGGGGACACCAAATCAAGACCCACAACATGAGTGTTAATCTGAGTGACAATGTTGTTAAGGTGAGGGACTGGTATGCCACCTCTTACCATCAGCCACCTTGCTGCGTCTTCGTAGAAAGCATTTGTAGTATTTCCACAGCAAGGATGACTTATGACATTTACTTACAAAGTAGTTGGTCCCCTACATTCGATACTATATTGTGCCACTATGACAATAAGTTCATGACCATAGACCACCACAAGAATGATATATGCAAGATGAGATCTTTCCCGCAACCAGGATCGTGAGACAATGCGAGAACAGCATACCTGGAAACCCATGTTCAACTGTGACGAGGAAGGTTTCGATGCCTCAAAGATGATAATTAGA
The DNA here is from genome assembly GCF_023864275.1 of Schistocerca cancellata. NCBI lineage: Eukaryota > Metazoa > Arthropoda > Insecta > Orthoptera > Acrididae > Schistocerca > Schistocerca cancellata. Next base: position 722,669,489 of record NC_064626.1, on the reverse strand, counting down.
ATTCCATCTAGATTACCCGTCTGTCACCAAGAAGGGTAAGTGCTAATGCTAACCTCTAGGACAGATTTTACCCACACTGAAAACCATGTGCCGTCATTATAGGAACCTCCTTATCACCCTAGGATGCTGTTACAAGGGTAAGTGCTGATGCTCAGCAACAAGACAGAGACTTCTCGTACTTACAGACATGTGTGGAGTTGCTCTGTTGGTCTCTCTGTAGCCACTGAGAACCGCTACAAAGACGAATACCTGTCTTCAGCTGCCAGGCAAATGGCTTCTCTGTCCTTAATATAATGTGGAGTCACAAGAAAGTGTGTATCATTGTGGTTCGCGGGAACTAGGTTGAATGGTGAGGCTCACGTGCAAAGAGAAAGAATTCCCATAGGCCATGAGTCATGATAAGTCGCGAGGACGACCTTCGCGTCGCTAGAGACAGTCACGAAAAGGGTAAGTTCTTAAGCTCATGAGTAAGACGCAATGAGAAGAAATATTGAGAAACTTAAGAGAAAAGAAAGATGCTAGAGGTACTGACTGCTGAGGGAAGAAAAATACTCTTTTTCCGATGTGAAAAAAAAGTTATAGTTCTTCATGCAGTCTTTGGTTTCGTTTTCACTCATTATACTATGGCATTTTCCAGCTGTCATGGAAGAGACGACTCTTCGTCTTACCTAATCAGAAGTGCTTTGGAAGGCTATGAATAACTTAATAAGTCAGCCAAAGCATTGTTCAACTAGTTCTAAGCAATCGGGCTGCTCTCAGATAAAGTGTGCGTTTGCTGTATATAGGGGAGAAAGGGTGTGTCAGTTTGAACCCACTAAAACCAATACATCCACTTGACGTCGCGTTCAGGAGTGATTTTTCTTTCATTTGTCTTCGAGTCGGGATGATCAATGCTAATAGTTAATAATCCATACAGTACTGTCTGATTTCAGTTTTACATGCTTTATTAACAACTGATAGTGATTTTTCATACATGTAAACTGAAATATACACTCCTGGAAATTGAAAAAAGAAGACCGTGAATTTATTGTCCCAGGAAGGGGAAACTTTATTGTCACATTCCTGGGGTCAGATACATCACATGATCACACTGACAGAACCACAGGCACATAGACACAGGCAACAGAGCATGCACAATGTCGGCACTAGTACAGTGTATATCCACCTTTCGCAGCAATGCAGGCTGCTATTCTCCCATGGAGACGATCGTAGAGATGCTGGATGTAGTCCTGTGGAACGGCTTGCCATGCCATTTCCACCTGGCGCCTCAGTTGGACCAGCGTTCGTGCTGGACATGCAGACCGCGTGAGACGACGCTTCATCCAGTCCCAAACATGCTCAATGGGGGACAGATCCGGAGATCTTGCTGGCCAGGGTAGTTGACTTACACCTTCTAGAGCACGTTGGGTGGCACGGGATACATGCGGACGTGCATTGTCCTGTTGGAACAGCAAGTTCCCTTGCCGGTCTAGGAATGGTAGAACGATGGGTTCAATGACGGTTTGGATGTACCGTGCACTATTCAGTGTCCACTCGACGATCACCAGTGGTGTACGGCCAGTGTAGGAGATCGCTCCCCACACCATGATGCCGGGTGTTGGCCCTGTGTGCCTCGGTCGTATGCAGTCCTGATTGTGGCGCTCACCTGCACGGCGCCAAACACGCATACGACCATCATTGGCACCAAGGCAGAAGCGACTCTCATCGCTGAAGACGACACGTCTCCATTCGTCCCTCCATTCACGCCTGTCGCGACACCACTGGAGGCGGGCTGCATGATGTTGGGGCGTGAGCGGAAGACGGCCTAACGGTGTGTGGGACCGTAGCCCAGCTTCATGGAGACGGTTGCGAATGGTCCTCGCCGATACCCCAGGAGCAACAGTGTCCCTAATTTGCTGGGAAGTGGCGGTGCGGTCCCCTACGGCACTGCGTAGGATCCTACGGTCTTGGCGTGCATCTGTGCGTCGCTGCGGTCCGGTCCCAGGTCGACGGGCACGTGCACCTTCCGCCGACCACTGGCGAAAACATCGATGTACTGTGGAGACCTCACGCCCCACGTGTTGAGCAATTCGGCGGTACGTCCACCCGGCCTCCCGCATGCCCACTATACGCCCTCGCTCAAAGCCCGTCAACTGCACATACGGTTCACGATCACGCTGTCGCGGCATGCTACCAGTGTTAAAGACTGCGATGGAGCTCCGTATGCCACGGCAAACCGGCTGACACTGACGGCGGCGGTGCACAAATGCTGCGCAGCTAGCGCCATTCGACGGCCAACACCGCGGTTCCTGGTGTGTCCGCTGTGCCGTGCGTGTGATCATTGCTTGTACAGCCCTCTCGCAGTGTCCAGAGCAAGTATGGTGGGTCTGACACACTGGTGTCACTGTGTTCTTTTTTCCATTTCCAGGAGTGTATGTACTTTACGTCTATGGAATTAACATCATCATGCTGCTAACTTCAAGACAAGAGGAGCTGGAAATCAACAAGTGTACGTTACTTTGTTAGGAAGGCATGTGCTGGAGACTTTATAGTGAATGACATTTACCCTGGCATGACTTCTGACTCTTTGAGAAATGACTGTTTTGTAAAATAAACAAACCGCACAACTGTTGCTTAATAAGCAGTTTTGTATTGTATACACGACCGATTTCGGAACACTTACAGTTTCATCGTCTGGTGTAAACTGTAATCATGAAAACATTCTCTTCCCCTTTTTATTACATTTTAAATGTTTCAAGATTCTAGTGACTTTTGCTGTCGGATCGTGATTTATATCTTTTGGGATTTTTCTGGTTCCCTTTTATCCTTTTGAGAGGGAATTTCTGGTTCCATGGCAGCACTAGGGTGAGGATGACCGGATGGTTAAGTGATTATGTTTGTAATGCCCTGTTCTCTCATTTAATTTATTTTATTTCATCTTAGAAATTTTAGCCGCATAGTTCCTCATCTGACATTTCAGACTTCAATCTCCTCTTGCACTGTCGCGTTACAGTATTTCCATTATTACAGGTTACATCAGATGATGGAACTTTAAGTGTTCTGAAACCGCTCGTGTATACAATAAATATTGTTGATTAAGCAACTATTGTGCACTTTCTTCATTTTACAAAATGGACTGACACAGTTGCGTCTGCCCCATAAGAAGAAATCTTTGTACACGACTTACTACAAACGACACCAAATTTTCAGTGGTAAGCTATGCAATTTCTTTAGTTACGAAAAGGAATTTGGCTGGCGATTGGCCACATGCCATTTTTTCCATACATTTCTATAACTCTGAGGTTGAAGACTAAGATTACTTGAGTAATCCATACGCTGTGTGTGCCACATGTGCGCTGTCTAGCCCTTCTCCCAAGCAATCACCATGTCGGTTAGGGACAACATTATCTATTATTCGGTCAGTTCAAGGCTTCCATGGAGCCTTATGTTGGTCGCAGAGAGGGTTGCATAAATCTGCTATAGGGGTTAACAATTAAATCTCCGACCCGCGATGTCAATATCTGACAGCGTAGATTTCTCGATATACATGTCGTTAGGTGTTCTCCTAAACGATGGCGTACACAGATAGTGGGAGAGATCTGACGCACAAGAAACATCGTTCATGTGGCTAGGCAACTCATTCCCAATGTTTCACGACACTACGTCCATGCCGGCCAGAGTGGCCGTTCGGTTCTAGGCGCTACAGTCTGGAGCCGAGCGACCACTACGGTCGCAGGTTCGAATCCTACCTCGAGCATGGATGTGTGTGATGTCCTTAGGTTAGTTAAGTTTAATTAGTTCTAAGTTCTAGGCGACTGATGACCTCAGATGTTAAGTCGCATAGTGCTCAGAGCCATTTGAACCATTTGAACTACGTCCACTGCAACCATAATCAGTATAAACGTTGTGCCCTCTTGATAGATCGTTTGTCTTGGATGCCCATTGGCCTTAGTGTGCAGACAGTGACGTGATTCTAAGCCCTTGTGCTTCGCCTAGCGTTGTACACTCCACTGTTTGTTGCACCGCATGTACTTCGACGTCCACCTTTCTGATGAGATACGTCAGACCATATCATCCATTAGTGATTCCACTGCCATTCACCCGCCTTCGACAAATACTTATGACAGCATCTAATAAAAACATCCGACAAGCCTATACGCTTCGGCGATACTTGCTCCATTTGTTGGTCATCACAGTCTGCCCTCCATCAAAGTTGCTCATATCATCAGATTTTTCCATTCACTGCACAAGGGGATGCATGAAACAATTTCTCTTTATTCCCGTCATCTCTTTTACGCCTTTTTGCACATTTGACCTCCACTGGACGTAGTCGTATCTATTTTCTCGGTAGGGCGATGGCTTCACGATATATGTGGAAGAGGCTTCACATATACGAATGAACGTCCCAGGACTCCGAACTTTTGCGAGCTGCTTTTCCGTTCCTAACCACCAATTCTAAAAATTTAATTTTTTGTGAATGTAATTGACTTGTTTGTATTGTTTTAGCCGGAACGGATTCATTGTCCCCGAAGGCACAGAGCTCTTCCGTACGTAATATGTATCTTTTGTTTAGACTGAGATTAAAAATGAGGTACTTACTTTCTCACAAAGAAACGGGATGAGATCCTTTCCAACGTTCGCTGATCTAAAACTAGAATGTAAATGTTGTCATAGTTCATCCTCACTGGAGCATAGGTAACAATAATTTCGTTTCACCCTAGCTACGATAGGGCTGGCGGTGTATACGACCTTAGGTTTTAGCATCGCTATCCAAGCAAAAGGGGTTTGGCCAAGTACTGTTGCTTTAAACCCTTATAGAAGCATGGATCGTTAATGAAGCATTTTACTTGACGATGACAAATCCATACTTATTACAGAAATGTGTGTGTGTGTGTGTGTGTGTGTGTGTGTGTGTTTGTGCGTCATTGTTTGTGTGTGTGTGTGTATTCGTATGTAAACATCTCAACAACAAAAATAATTAATGTAGACCAATGAAATTTCTGGAATACATTTGCCTAGTAACGTAATTAACGGATTAACATTGCAAGATCACAGATTCATGTAAGCGCGAGAGAACCCATTGTAATGTGGAGTGTGGATACACTAATAACCGGCGTAACCGCCAGAATGTTGAATGCAAAATTGCAAGCGTGTATGCATTGTATCGTACTGGTGCCGGGTGTCAGATTGTGGGATGCAGTTCGAAGCTTGTTGCATTTGGTCGGTCGATACCGAGACGATTATTGGTGTTTGTGGTGATGCTGGAGACGTCGTTCCATGACGTCACATATGTGCTCGATTAGAGACAGATCTGGTGATCGAGCAGGCCAGGGCAACATATCGACACTCTGTAGAGCATGCTGGGTTACAACAGCGGTATTTGGGCGAGCGTTATCCTGTTGGAAAACACCACCTGAAATGCTGTTCATGAATGGTAGTACGACAGGCCGAGTCACCAGATTGACACACAATTTCTCAGTCAGGGTGCATGGGATAGCCTGCTGTCATACGAAATCGCACCCCAGACCGTAACTCCCAGTGTAGGTCCAGTGGGTCTCGCACGCAGACACGATGGTTGTATGTCCTCAACTGGTCTTCTTCTAACCAACACCAACACGTGGCCATCACTGGCACCAAGGCAGAGTTAGCTTAGAACAGAAAATGCAACAGATCTCCGTCCTAACCTCCAAAGAGCTCTCGCTCAATGCCACTGAAGGCCCAAATGACGACATTCCTGCCAAGGCTTTCTGCTGTGTCACAGAAGGTACATCCATCTTCTCGTAACCCTGTTACATGTCTCTTTGAAACTCACTGAATGTTGTTAATGGCGTTTTTGACTAACATTAGTTCACCATGCCCAATTTCAAAGGCAAATAGCGATCACGACCGTTACAGCGTGTATTCAGAGCAAACCTGGCTTGCATCCTTATAACGGCACTACTAGTGCCACTCTTATGCGTCTGGCGCGAAACTTGAATAGACTTCATCTTTCAGATGTAGAAACATGCCTCTCAACTTTCGTTTATGTTGCATGTCTTCTTGTTGTTGCAACTTTTTTCCGTCGGTGTATGCTCCAAAACGCCGCACATGTAAACGAGATTTTTCAGTACTCATACCTCGGGTTCTATTGGCAATAAAACGGTAGAACAAGTGTTTTGGATAGCCCTTGGGGTAGGGACGATTTGTATACTCATTTGTATACCCAAAAGGATGTGTTTGGGTCAGTATCCTACAGTACAGGGTCGACGTATGAATATTACACACGTCGTCCTGCTCAGGCAAAAGGTTGGTTCTTTCTGCTTTTGGTGCTTATGGAGGCACCATTAGTTCGTGAGCCGTTCCTGGGAAAACCCCACGAAACCGTTTTTTCCTTGCTATCTTTTCGTCGTCACCAGCGGACCAAAACTCAGCCCAGGATTCCAAGACGGCTATGCGCAGCAAATGGCTGAAAATTTCCACGATATATTCCTAAGATCCCGATCTCAAACAACCTTGAAAGTTTCGTTGATATCTTTATCCGTTACGAAGATACAGAGGTTAAAAGCTAACCTACTTCTACGCGTAAAATCCGGTTTGAGGCGAAGTCTAAATAATAAATAATTGCAGAAAATCGTTGAAAAATAGGCGTTTATCTAGGAGAACCACCTCCCTGTTATCAAAAATCTTCATTCGTTATCGAGAAACCCACCAAAATCTTGTTTTTTGGGGACCAAAACGCAAAGTCTGATTCCGAGACAGCTGTGCGCAGCAAATGGCTGTAACTTTTTACGATATGTTTCTAGCATTCCGATCTCTATCAACCTTGAAACTTTTCTTCATTTCTTTATCCGTTTCCGAGATACAGAGAATCAAAGTTACCATACTTGTACATGTAAAATACGCACGTAAAATCCAGGGTGAGGTGACAACGCAGTTTATAAAGTGACGTAGCATGTAGAAATATGATGTAAAGTGTCTCCGTTATCATCTGGGAACCCCATGTTGTAGTCGTGAAGCATATGCAAAATTCTTTTGCACGTGAAATTCGGTTTGAGGCGTGAAATTAGTTTTGCGTTATTTAATTTCATATAAGTAAATAATTTACTGACCAATAAATTTATTTTCATACAATTGACATACCCTGCTGAAGCAGTGAAAAGAAGGAAACCAGCGGAAAAATGCTCCTATCGGAGCACAAAAAAATGTGAATATGTTCCTGTTTATTTAAACGCCTGTTACTGAAAAGCGAGTTCCAGCTGCCTCATGTTACCTTCGTTAGCACAGTTAAAAATTTCCTCAAAAATTTTGGTATGCGAACATCCTCACACATTTTTATGCTGAGAGAGGAGAAGACAGTGGCAGCGGCAGAGAGACGGAACAGTCGTAAATATTGGAAGATAGTAGACAGTGGTTGTGTCATAGAAAGAGCGAAGGAGACAATGGCAGTGTTAGAGAAAGAGAGGTACACAATGGTAGTGGAACATGGCTGACAGTGCCAGAACAGTGCTGGAAAAAGAGTGATGGAGGCATCCCGGTGGAGGGGAGGGGCGGATGGGGAGGAATAAAGAGAAGAGAAAGTGGAAGTGAGCGAGAACCAGTGATAATGAGAAACAGACAATATGACAATGAAAACAAGTTAGAGAGAGAGGGAGAGAGAGGGAGAGACAGTGCGAAGTGACTGCTGCAGTAGAAAAGAAGGAATGAGATATCAGCCGTAAGAGAGAACAGGGAGACAGTGACAGAGAGAGAAGACTGAGTTGTAGGACAGGACGAATGGGATTGTGACACACGAGACAGTGACAGAGAGACACAAAGTGATAATGACACTGAGTTGGGCTGAATGAGTGAATGAGAAAGGGCGAAAGGGCAGTAGATGGGTATGAATGAGTTACAGCAATCGACTATTGAGTGCAAGTGAGTTACAATTAGGGGAATTTGTGGGAGCTTGAGATGATCTGCATTTTTTAAAAAAAGAGCGAATACATTCGCATGCCCAAATTTTTGGGAAAAATTTTATGGGGCTGAGGAAGATAGAATGAGGCGGCTGGTACATCACTTTTCAGTCGCCGTCTTTTAAATAAAGAGGAATATTCGCATTTTTGTGCTCTAGTAGGAGCAGTTCTCCAGTGGTGTATGAATGTTCCGTATCTCCTTCGAAACTGCTGAACCAATTTCAACCAAGCTTAGAGTACTCATGCTTATACCTTACTGTCAGTTGATAATCGCTATGGAGGCAAAAACGACCTACCCGTTAAAGCAGTGGGTAGTGAAAAACAAGCGTAGCCCGTGACACATGAATTCCCAGTCTTTATTCATCCAGTATTTGATAATGAAAGCACTTCGCGACTTGCAACAAATTTTGCATATAATTTCAAACATTTACGAAATTTCTCGCTGTCAATCCCTACAAAATTGTGAAAGAAGGAGTATTTATCCTTACCATTTCTTTGCTCATGCAGTAAAAGTACCGCATGAGACATGACTTTATAATTCGTTACTTCTTTACTACTGACTGTATTCGCGACATATTTTACAGACAGTATTCACATACAATTCTGAAAGTAAGTGCAAAACTATATTATTGTACGACACATAGTTCAAGGGATATTACGTGATAAACAATGAGATGCGTGCAAAACTGCTGCATCATGCATGACGTTTAAATGTACACTAAAGAGCCAAAGAAACTGGAACGCCTGCCTAATATCGTGTAGGGCGCGCGCAAGAACACAGAAGTACCGCAGCACGACGTGGCATGGACTCAACTAATCTCTGGAGTAATACTGGAGGGGAGTGGCACCATGAGTCCTGCAGGGCTGTCCACAAATCCGTAAGAAAACGAGGGATTGGGGATCTCTTTTGAACAGCACGTTGCAAGGTGTGTCAGATATGTTCAATAATGCTCATGTGTGGGGAGTTTGGTGACCAGCGAAAGTGTTTAAGCTCAGAAGAGTGTTCCTGGAGCCACTCCGTAGCAATTCTGGACGTGCGGGGTGTCGCATTGTCGTGCTGGAATTGTCAAAGTCCGTCGGAAAGCATAATGGACATGAATGGATGTAGGTGATCGGACAGGATGCTTACGTACCTGTCACCTGTCAGTTTCGTATCTAGACGTATGAGGTGTCCCATATCACCAACTGTACACGCCCCACACCATTACAGAGCCTCCACCAGCTTGAACAGTCCCCTGCTGGCATGCAGGCTGCATGGGATTCATAAGGTTCTCTCCATACCCGTACACGTTCACCCATTCAATAGAATTTGAAACTAGACTCGTTCGACCAGGTAACATGTTTCCAGTCATCAACAGTCCAATGTCGGTGTTGACAGGCACAGGTGAGGCGTAAAGCTTTGTGTCGTGCAGTCATCAAGGGTACACGAGTGGGCCTTCGGCTCCGAAAGCCAGTATCGATGATGTTTCGTTGAATGGTTCGCATCCTGATACTTGTTGGTGTCCCAGCATTGAAATCTGCAGCAATTTGCGGAAATGTTGCTCTTGTGTCACGTTGAAAGATTATCTTCAGTCGTCGTTGGTCCCGTTCTTGCAGTATCTTTTTCCGGCCGCAGTGATGTCGGAGATTTGATGTTTTACCGGATACCTAATATTCACGGTACACTCGTGAAATGGTCGTACGGAAAAATCCCCACTTCATCGCTACCTCGGAGATGCTGTGTCCCTTCGCTTGTGCCCCGGCTATACTATCACATTCAAACTCACTTAAATCTTGATAACCTGCCATCATAGCAGCAGTAACCGATGCAACAACTGCGCCGGCCGGAGGCCTAGCGGTTCTAGGCGTTACAGTCTGGAACCGCGCGACCGCTACGGTCGCAGGTTCGAATCCTGCCTCGGGCATGGATGTGTGTGATGTCCTTAGGTTAGTTAGGTTTAAGTAGTTCTAAGTTCTAGGGGACTGATGACCTCTGCAGTTAAGTCCCATAGTGCTCAGAGCCATTTGATTTATAACAACTGCGCCAGACACTTGTTGTGTTATATACCTAGCCGATCACAGCGCCGTGTTCTACGTGTTTACATATCCCTTCATTTCAATACGGATGCCTATACCAGTTTATTTGGTGCTTCAGTGTATTACTTCGTAGCTACTACCTCCATTCGCAAAGCATTTTGCATACAGTATCCAGATATACAAAATTACGAGGGCAGTTCAATAAGTAATGCAACACATTTTTTTCTGAAACAGGGGTTGTTTTATTCAGCATTGAAATACACCAGGTTATTCCCCAATCTTTTAGCTACACAACACTATTTTTCAACGTAATCTCCATTCAATGCTACGGCCTTACGCCACCTTGAAATGAGGGCCTGTATGCCTGCACGGTACCATTCCACTGGTCGATGTCGGAGCCAACGTCGTACTGCATCAATAACTTCTTCATCATCCGCGTAGTGCCTCCCACGGATTGCGTCCTTCATTGGGCCAAACATATGGAAATCCGACGGTGCGAGATCGGGGCTGTAGGGTGCATGAGGAAGAACATTCCACTGAAGTTTTGTGAGCTGCTCTCGGGTGCGAAGACTTGTGTGAGGTCTTGCGTTGTCATGAAGAAGGAGAAGTTCGTTCAGATTTTTGTGCCTACGAACACGCTGAAGTCGTTTCTTCAATTTCTGAAGAGTAGCACAATACACTTCAGAGTTGATCGTTTGACCATGGGGAAGGACATCGAACAGAATAACCCCTTCAGCGTTCCAGAAGACTGTAACCGTGACTTTACCGGCTGAGGGTATGGCTTTAAACTTTTTCTTGGTAGGGGAGTGGGTGTGGCGCCACTCCATTGATTGCCGTTTTGTTTCAGGTGCGAAGTGATGAACCCATGTTTCATCGCCTGTAACAATCTTTGACAAGAAATTGTCACCCTCAGCCACATGACGAGCAAGCAATTCCGCACAGATGGTTCTCCTTTGCTCTTTATGGTGTTCGGTTAGACAATGAGGGACCCAGCGGGAACAAACCTTTGAATATCCCAACTGGTGAACAATTGTGACAGCACTACCAACAGAGATGTCAAGTTGAGCACTGAGTTGTTTGATGGTGATCCGTCGATCATCTCGAACGAGTGTGTTCGCACGCTCCGCCATTGCAGGAGTCACAGCTGTGCACCGCCGGCCCGCACGCGGGAGATCAGACAGTCTTGCTTGACCTTGCGGCCATGATGACACACGCTTTGCCCAACGACTCACCGTGCTTTTGTCCACTTCCAGATCACCGTAGACATTCTGCAAGCGCCTATGAATATCTGAGATGCCCTGGTTTTCCGCCAAAAGAAACTCGATCACTGCCCGTTGTTTGCAGCGCACATCCGTTACAGACGCCATTTTAACAGCTCCGTACAGCGCTGCCACCTGTCGGAAGTCAATGAAACTATACGAGACGAAGCGGGAATGTTTGAAAATATTCCACAAGAAATTTCCGGTTTTTTCAACCAAAATTGGCCGAGAAAAAAAATGTGTTGCATTACTTATTGAACTGCCCTCGTATATCATTGCAGGACACATAGGTCAGGAGATATGACGTCATAATGATCAAGCACAAGGCCACACAGTACGAGGTATAGGCGTGGACACACAGCTATACACAAATATCAGAAAAACGCCAGGTTCGTCCGCTAGTGGTGATATAACTAAAAAATTAAATGTACGGATTGTGATTATTGAAAGAAAACATTGAGAATATGATCGTGTAGGATAATTACATGCGCTAGATCCGAAGGATAAATCTTTGATTAGTTATTTATTCAAATCACATACCGATTTATTTGAATGGTGGCCTCACATATCTTCTTACTGAACAAAATATAGATTCAAGATAGCATAAGTGATTAACTTCTCAGCGTAAGCAGTGTATTCACAGTTAGTGACGAATCTGAACTAAAGGCTTGGAGCTACGCATTAAATTACTAAAACTGCAAAGAAATCTCGAAGTTCAACAGCTGCAAACAAGTCTTTGTACAGTAACTAATTCAGTATGGTTGAAATATTCAACCACTGTCAGCATGTCTACGAGCCTATTGTAGTGTACTGTGAATTCTTCTCTGTGCTGTCGGACATGAAATGATGAGTAGATGACTAATGAGACTGCCCCACATTAGGAGCCAACAATTACTTGATCTCAGTAATGAAATGAAATCAAACACAAATGGTTCATAGTTAAGGGGTTCCTGTATGAATGTAAAAGATCGCTTATATGATCAAAACATGAAACAAATGTATTCATTTTCTTGCTGTTTACACAAACCAAAACTAAGTTACAAATCTCAGGGCCCTTTTGACTCGGTGTGGATACGATTCAGCTATTAAGGGAAAGGAGGAGGGGATGAATCGTCTCACCATTATTCGTCATCGTTCGCCGTCTAGTGCTGTCGGCGTCAGGCGCTGCGTCGGTATGGCTCGTCGCCTCGGGACTGTGCGGCTCGAGTCGGCTACGCTCTTCACCAATGCGTGGAGGCCCACGTACGATCTCCCGCGTTGTCTAACAGTTGTCGGTTGCGTGGCCGAGACTGTGCTACCACGATGTCGGGAGCTTTCCGTCAAATCAAGCGTTCAGTTCCACTACCTCTGATAACTTCATGCACCAAGCTACCACTGAATTCAGTAATACAACCATTGTCAACTCTCTAATAGTTTCATTGACATATAGACATCCTAAGCTAATGGAAGGACCCTAACAGTATGTGTGTGGTCGACTGCTCGACTGAATAAGTCAAGTGGAAGAAAGGTGGGTTCAAAGGACTTTTCATCTTTCATCGTCTTGATGCGAAAGGCGGCATTGGAATATTGGTAAAACGTTCGCTGCTGAATGAACCATACCCACTCAATGTAAGAAACAAATACCCTTTGTAGTTGATGGAGATTTGAATGCCCATCATGTAGCGTGGGGAGGAGATATAAAGACAAAAACGGCAGCACTTTGATGAATTTGATTGAAGATAATAACCTAGTGATGTCAACGATGGAGCTCCTAGACGTTCTGCAATAGGTGTAACGATTTGTACCTCCTATTTTACTGAACATTCTAATTTACATATTGAAACAGATTCCATGGCATTCAGTCAACTCTCAGCAGAGTTCCACATTAATATAAAAGCTGATACTGCACAAATACATTTCACTAATACTAAACGGAAAATTGCAGTAGCCGGTTGGGACAGACACAGTACGATGGACACCCGAAAACATGTAACTTGACTTATGGGAAAAAATGCGTACTAGGCTTTAGTCAATTCTATGAAATTCGCAGTGAAGGTCAGCATTCCTAATAAAAAAGAAGCAACGTTCCCCTCCTTGGTAGAATCCCGAATGCTCTCGAGAAGTTGCAAAACGCAAACTTGCTTTGATAGCCTTTCGCCAGAACTCTACCTTGGACACATTCTTGGAGCTGCCAAAAGTAAATACAGGTGGTAACAAATTTCTAAAAAACCAAAAGGGCAATTAGATTAAATTTTGCTATTCGCTCAATAAAGCAACCAGTATGACAAGCCTCTGGCAGGGAACAAACTGTTTTACAAACAGCCGATTGCCTTCCCCTCTTCCTACCATCAATGCCTGGTCAGAGGAGTTTATCGATACGCCCACTCCTCCCACGATCCCTCTCCTAAACCATCCGTCTCCTGTTGACTATGACCGACATCTTTGAACTCAATGAAACCTTGAAATCATCAAGTGAGGGCTGTCCTGGTATTGCTTTTATTCAATACTCTATGCTTGCGAACATGTTCGATGAAGCGAAAGAGTTGCTCTTGCACATTTTTAATCGGTACTGGATGAAATGGGACCTCATGGCAACATAAGCGACACAATTCATAATTATAGTTCTGAAAAGTGGGAAAGATCCAAATATGGCCTCTAACTACCGACCGATCGCATTGTCGTCATGTGTTGCAAAAACCCTGGTGCGAATAGTAAAACGGAAACTGGAATAGTGCCCTGAAAATAGTATTATGATGCTTAGGAGACAATACGGATTCAGAATAAATGAAGTAATTATGGACAATATGTATTCATTTGCTATGCCTTTAAAACGAAACAATCGCCACATTTCTTGACGTTAAGGGAGCTTATGTTCACATGCATGTACCGTTTCTCCTGGACAAGCTGACAACTAGGAATTTCTTCGAGGATGGATCATGGTTTCAGTATCCTGGTCGCTCAAAGAACAATCTACGGACATTTCATAGGCAGCTTGCTTGGACCTTTTCTAGTCTCCCAGGGCTGGCCGCAGGGTGCAATTTTAAGCCTTCTTGTGCACTCTGTATATTTATGAGTTACAACGCACGATCCCTACCCCCCCTAAAATATTGCAGTACGCGGACGATGTATGTCTTTATTCCACTGCCGAGTCGTACCTTCAGGCCAAAACGGCATTACTCACTACCATAGCGCATATCGATGAATAAAAATCTACAAATTTCCTGGAGGTTTTGACTGAGGAATCGATGATCATCGTTTTTCACAAATCGAACGCTAGTTGCATTGATGGTCATGCCACATGTGGAAAGTACACTTTCCAGACATAATCTAATGCTCGATTCCTAGGAATGATATTTGACTTTCGGTTAAGCTGCACGCCTCACATTCTAACTGATGCTACGAACTGTGAGGAAGGTTTAAATGTTACTTGCTTACTTAGTCGTGTGTAGTGGGGAGCACGTTAGAGTGCCTTACTTACCACGTACCGAGGTACTTTGCGGTCTCAACTAAGTGATGGCTGTCTACTGTATCACAACGAACCTAAGAATTTTTCCTCCAGATTAGATGCTCACAGCACAGAACTATTCCTACCTGTCTTGGAGCCAAGCGTTGACGGCCACAAATGCTCTTTCAGAGGAGGCACGAGAGGTGCCCGCGAGCACCAGAAGCCAACTGTTGTGAGAGAAATTTTACATTTATGGCATGGCCTTCATTGGCAGTTGTGTCTATAAAAGTCGAGACTGCATGTACCGATAATGGATTACCTCCCGCAGAAGAAATAAACTTCCAGCCGTCTGTACCAGCTTTGATACTTGGTCTCCTACCATACTTTCTATTCGATGTTTTTCGCATTGCCTTTATTTGAAAAGGATCTCGACACAGTGAACTGCCATATACCAGTCTATTATTTCCATACAACCAGCTCGGACAGTGTTACTTTCAATTGTAGCTTTAGTCGTCTCGTGGGAGCTCAGTGGTCTTGTTATGTATGTACTACACCGATGCCTCCAAAATTCCACAAGATCACTGTAAGAGATGTGCTTTTCTACTCCCTCAGTTCCAGGTCCAGAAAGCCTACAAATTGCCTTAAAGGACTCCTATGTTATGTGGTTATTGTGCCCTCTAATACATGCAAAGCCGTGGTTTAGGAGGACACATTTGGACCGATCTACGATATTCATAATCATACGATATCGCTTCACTCACGCCACTTTTCCTCTCCACCTACGTCGAAGCAACATTTACAATTCTGTCTTGCGTGTGAGTGTGATTCTGACTCGGAAGATGATGTAAATCACATCTTGTTTTCGTGTGCCAAATTTGACTGTAAAAGGTTGGACTTTCTGAAGACATTGCTGAGTATGGGATGCCATCTCTCTCGATCAGCTTCTTCTCTTTTGTTTATCAAAGGCATTAAACTTTATAAACTGATCGTCAATTAACTAAAGACTATTGGGAAAAAATCTATTGCTTTAAAGGTTGTGTGTTTTCCATTTTTTTCTTATGTGTGGTGTAAGTTCCGTTATGGCGTGTACTGATAAATCACAGCTGTCTAATTTATTCTAAATGTATTTACTATCAATTTGTGGTGGACAAAATTTTGACAGCTTCAGCTGATATATGTGTAAATATGGATTTATGAATTCTTTCATACAATTCACTGTAATTTGTAACCATGTGTGTTAGATGACTCTGGAGGACACATAAAAAAAAGTAATAGCCGATAGCCTTAAACCATCTGTGGTGTCACCGCCAGACACCACACTTGCTAGGTGGTAGCTTTAAATCGGCCGCGGTCCATTAGTACATGTCGGACCCGCGTGTCGCCACTGTAAGTAATTGCAGACCGAGCGCCACCCAACGGCAGGTCTAGAGAGACGTACGAGCACTCGCCCCAGTTGTACGACGACTTTGCTAGCGACTACACTGACGAAGCCTTTCTCTCATTTGCCGAGAGATAGTTAGAATAGCCTTCAGCTAAGTCCATGGCTACGACCTAGCAAGGCGCCATTAACCATTTCTAGAGAGAGTCTCACTTGTATCAACAAGAATGCTGTATACAAATGATGGATTAAAGTTAAGTATTCCAGCAGCTACGTACTTTTCTTTATAGCATTCATTACGTATCCTGTTTCAGACTTAACGCAAGCCGGCGTGACTTGACGCGTGCCCTTTCGGCTTCCTCGCCTTGTGTCTAGACTGTCTTGTCTAGACACAACACCATCACCGAAGCTGACTTCGTTTGCAATACTCTAATATTACCGATTTAGAAGACACCCATTGAGACCGGCTCGTATTGTGAAACAGTGACGTCTGACAGTCCCTGAGAAACTGTGCGTACCGGAGGGACGACTGTGTATACGGTACACTTTCCTATTAGGTGGCAGTTCTTAGTCGTTTCGTTCTTCTGTTTAGGCCAATTTCCGTCTGATTTGCTTATTCTACCCCTACCTCGAAAACACATGGACAACACTAGAAAGTGAGGAACATTTGGTCCAAAGAGCTGTGCACGATTAATTTCTGACTCTCAGTAAGCATACAAGGCAGCTGCTTTTACACTCCAGACAGCGAAAATAAAGAAACATATTTTCCGAAGACCAGTAAATGCTGGGAAAGTATACAGTACATTACTCGACTCTGTCGCTACTCTAGACAGTTACGGCGTCCCATCGTTTACCGTGAAGTGCTTCAATACTTTCGTTGTCCAAACTAGACACGTGAGCCCTGCGCCAAAAACAGTAGACGTTAAGTATAGCTGCCGCTAGACGACGTTACGACACATAACAGAACGGAATGGTATACACGTTAAAATTCACACTCGTTTTGGCGGTATCCTCAGAGCTCTTTAGATGTTATTTGCCTTAAACTATACGGCTAGGTAAAGGAAATAAGTTCTCGTGCAGTCTTAAATTGTGTTATTTATGTACTAGTTGTAATTTTACACAAGTATGTAGTCAGTCATCCGCAGTGAAAATAAAATCTTGGAAAAAGTGCTTGGGGTGTAGACCGCCGTGGAGTGACATTTTATCGGAACTAGATCATTAATTATCCGATGAAGGTAAGTACTAAAAAATGTCAGATATGTTGTCAGCTGGGAGCCTCCAGAGATCTGTTCAACCAAGTAAGAGACACCTTTATTTCTGAAAAGGGTTTTTGTGCCCTAATTTATATGATTCGTGTACATGTGCGTGTAGTATGTATTGGTACATTTTTGTTGCTGATGAGTGAAACATAATTATTTTTGAAACTTTCTGGCAGATTAATATCAGCGCACACTCCGCTGCAGAGTGAAAATCTCATTCTGGATAATTATTTTTGCTTGTGACTCACGATCTGGTGCAAGCCTTCATAGTTGATGCTTTTACGTAGATTTCCAGTCATGTGTCTTTAGTGTAGGTCACTACAATCGGTGTGAGCAGTGAGTAGCGTCGTGTTATGTTTGTAAAGGAGCGCACAGATGATACGCATATCCAGCGTCGGGCAAGCATACCCCGTGAGGGGCGAGGAGACGGCAACTGCCCCGACCACTCACAAAAAAAGAAAAAAAAGACATTGTGCTAAACGAAATCGCGAGCTACCCCGCCACACAGACAAACGCGTTAATTCAACATCAGGCAAGTAATGAACACTGGCTGGCGGCAAGTGTATTCGGAACAAATTTTCGTGAAATCTTAAAACAAAACTGCTCTCTAAAACTTAAGGACGAGATACGTAGCGTAACTAACACATTAACAACATGGTGTATATGAATGAAAGTGTTGGACTATGTTGCCAGAGGCATCCCAGTCGTGCACAGAAAGCCGGACGTGGCATGACGTGAGGTCAGTATGATCGTAGCACCGAATGGAGCCTCGCAACACGATCAGTTGAAGTAACAATATGTCTCTATCAGCGAGCCGTTACGGTGCAGTGTCATTATAACGTGATCCGGAGACAATATTTGGATGTCTTCATACGGAGAGGAAATACTGGGAAACTGGAAGAAGGAAGTGTGGCGAGAGTAGCCCAGGATTTTCATATTGCTCACAGCATTGTTTCACGTGCATTGCGAGCCGTCTGAGACAGAGCTGCCGCTGCCCGAAGGAGAGGAGATGGTCGACCACGGTCAACCATAGCATTAGATGACCGCTACATTGTGCAACACGTAATAAACAACCCTCGTCAAGAAGCCGATGCAATTACAACCACACTTAACAGGACTGCAAAGCACACAATTTCACGCTGCACAGTGGCATGGCTACTGCATAGAGGTGGTCTCTTTGCCTGACGACCTGTAAGTTGTATTCCATTGACACCCGCATATTAGCGGGACCGTTTGCGGTGGTGCCAAGAGCATAGTGACTGGACCATCAAGGAATGGGTCGCATACTTTTTTGCAACATTATGCCAGTCCCCCCCCCCCCCCCCCCCCCCGCTCCCACACTATAACGCCTGGCCCAGCAAAAGGATCATGTTCTACAAGGTGTTCCTGGGTGCGTTACCTGTTCCCACCACTCACCATTTGAGTGTACGTCCAGCATTGTTGAACATGACGGTTTTGGTGGTCTAGGTGTTATGGTGTGGGAAGACATAACGTTGCATGGGCATACTAACCTCCAAATCCTTGAGCACAATACACTCGCCTGTGAACATTATTGTGACACTGTACTCCTTCCCTATCTTCGTCTTTTGAGGGGTGCATTCGGCCCTGACTTCATTTATAAGGATCACAGAGCATGATCGCATCGAACAGCGCAAGCGAAGAAGTTCGTGAAAGAAGAGTATATTCGGAGAGTTCAAAAATGGCTCTGAGCACTTGGGTCTTAACTTCTAAGGTCATCAGTCTCCTAGAACTTAGAACTACTTAAACCTAACCAACCCAAGGACATCACACACATCCATGCCCAAGGCAGGATTCGAACCTGCGACCGTAGCGGTCGCGCGGTTCCAGGCTGTAGCACCTAGAACCGCTCGGCCACTGCGGCCGGCTTCGGAGAGTGGACTGCCCTGCCTGTGCCCCCGACTTAAATCTCATCGAGCACGAGTGAGATGCTGTAGGAAGACGTATTTCAGAAAGCGTAGATTAAATGCAGTTGGTGGTGGAATATTTATTGCTGTCAGAAGTAGTTTGCCTTGTAGTGAAATTGAAGTAGATTGTTCCTGCGAAATAGTATGGGTAGAGGTTATACTTCACAATCGGACTAAACTATTAATTGGATCGTTTTACCGACTCCCCGGCTCAGAAGATATAATTGCTGAACAGTTCAAAGAAAACCTGAGTCTCGTTTCAAACAGGTACCCCAATCATACAAGTATAGTCGGTGGTGACTTCAATCTACCCTCGATATTCGGGATGAATTATACGTTTAAAGCCGGCGGCAGGCATAAAACGTCATCCGAAATTATACTGAATGCTTTCTCAGAAAATTATTTTGAACAATTAGTTCATGATCCCACTCGAAGTGTAAACGGTTGCGAAAGCATACTTGACCTCTTAGCAACAAATCATCATTAACAAATAGTGAGTATCGTGAGAAATTTAGGGATTAGCGACCACAAGGCAGTAGCTGCTAGGCTGAATACCGTAAGTCCTACAACCATCAAAAAGAAACGGAAAGAATATCTATTTAAAAAATCTGATAAAAATACTCTTAACGCCTTTTTAAGAGACAGTCTTCACTCCTTCCGATCTGATCATGTAAGCGTAGAAAAGTTGTGGAATGATTTGAAAGAGATAGTATCGACAGAAATTGAGAGATACATACCACATAAATTAATAAGTGATGGTTCTGATCCCCCACGGTACACAAACCGGATCAGATCTCTGTTGCAGAAATAGCGGAAAAAGCATGCCAGATGTAAAAGAACGTAAAATTCCCAAGACTGGCAATTATTTGCAGAAGTTCGAAATAGAGCGCGTACTTTTAATGCGAGATGCTTTTAATAAATTCCACAACGAAACCCTGTGTCTAAATCTGGCAGAAAATGCAAAGAGATTCTGGTCATACAGAAAGCTCACCAGTTGCAAGACTCAATCAATACCTTCAATGAGCGATAACAACGGTGAAGTCACCGATGACAGTGCCACTAATGCAGAGTTATTAAACACGGTTTTCCGAAACTCCTTGACCAAAGAAGACGAAGTAAATATTCCTGAATTCCAATCAAGAACAACTGCAAAGACGAGAAACTTAGAAGTAGATATCCTCGGTGTAACAAAGCAGCTTAAATAACTTAATAAAGCCAAGGGCTCCGGTCCAGATAGCATACCAGTCAGGTTCCTCTCAGAGTATGCTGATACAATAGCTCCATATTTAGCAATTACTCGTATATACAACCGCTCGCTCACAGAAAGATCCGTACCTAAAGACTGGAAAATTGCTCAAGTCACACCAATACCCAAAAAGGTAAGTAGGAATAATCCGCTGACTTACAGGCCCATATCGCTAACGTCGATTTGCAGTAGAGTTTTGGAACATATATTGTATTCGAACATTATGAAGAACCTTGAAGAAAACGATTGATTGACGCGTAGTCCGCACGGATTCAGAAAACATCGTTCTTGCGAAATATAACTAGCTCTTTATACTCATGAAGCAATGAGTGCTATCGACAGGGGATGTCAAACTGATTCCAGTTTTTTAGGTTTCCAGAAGGCTTTCAACACCGTTCCTCACAAGCGTCCTCTAACCAAACTGCGTGCCTATCAAATATCGCCGCAGTTGTGCGATTGGATTCGTGATTTTCTGTCAGAAAGGTCACAGTTCGCAGTAATAGACGGAAAGTCATCGAGTAAAACAGAATTAATAGCCGGTGTTCCCCAAGGAAATGTTATAGGCCCTCTATTGTTCCTGATCTATATTGTTGAGTGGTAAATTCGAGGGCGAATTTCTCCGAAGGGTGGAGGAATGTTGAGTGGTACTTAAGTAAATAAATTAGTGGAATCAAAGTGAAGTAGAAATTAGAATATAAATGAAAAACTTGGTTTAGTTTAGAGAGTTACATACTGGCATTCAGCGGGCAGAACAGCAGAACAGAAGAGACAAGTTCCACATAAGCGGGCGCTGTCGATTCAGCCGTCAGGGCATCGCCCGACCGGCTCACGTGTTTCTCAAAAAAAATGGCTCTGAGCACTATGCGACTTAACTTCTAAGGTCATCAGTCGCCTAGAACTTAGAACTAATTAAACCTAACTAACCTAAGGACATCACACACATCCATGCCCGAGGCAGGATTCGAACCTGCGACCGTAGCGGTCGCGCGGTTCCAGACTGTAGCGCCTTTAACCGCTTGGCCACCACGGCCGGCGTTTCTCAGTTGTCGCATGTGAGCAAAGGCCCTCGCCTACATCCCAAGAGCCAATGACCGACGTTAAGAAGATTCTTTGAGAAGCTTTTCAACGTGACAGAAGAGGCAATGACCGGCTCACGTGTTTCTCAGTTGTCACATGTGAGCAAAGGCCCTCGCCTACATCCCAAGAGCCAATGACAGACGGTAAGAAGATTCTTCGAGAAGCGTTTCAACGTGACAGAAGAGGCAATGGCCGTGAAGTCGTCCACCTCCAGTGAACTGAAGTGAATAAATACGCGAGACGCGGTGGGCCCGACAGATTAAAACGAGAGGAAGACGAAGGCGAAGACGGAGACGAAGACGGAGAGGAGCGACGAAGAAGACGAAGAAGTGAAGAAGCGTAACAGTTGTTTTAAGTCAGTTTCGGTGCTGAAGACCGTCATGCAAGAAGAGACTACATCATGCACAGACGCACCAAGTCCGCCGCTGTAATGGAATAGCAAGCAGCAGCCTCAGCGCCAGAAGACAGAAGTTAAAAGGTATTTGAAGTCTGATTTTACGCACCTGGGTGACTCGTGAGGACGGGAAGGAGACGGCCTCGCATCAGCAGTCACCTGTGAGCTGGGATGAAGACCTGACAGCCGAAGACTGGCAAGCGGGAGTCCGTGGTTCGAGTCCGGGACACTGGCCTTCCCCCGCCGCGCCGCTCCGCTGGTCGACGCACAACACACGCGGCCGCTTAGAGAAGAGAAACACTGGGACGCCACATTCAAGGTATCACCATCCGATGCACGACGTCGCTCGCAATAATTAAACGGGCCACCTCGCGCTGCGCGTCTCCGGTCAGCTGGGCGAGACGGCGACACGAGATACACACCGCTACGCGTAATCAGACGCCGCCGCCGCCGCCGCCGCCGCTGCCACAGCAGAAGGCTACGCAAACGACACGGCTGCCGCTCTCCGAACCAGAACGTCCCAGTAAGATACAGTTGTACGAAACTTCCAATAAAAGTTATCTGATGTAAAAATGCTGTTTCATTCTACCTCATACCCGAGCCAAGGAAGAACCCACCCTGCCCACATGTTGTTAAGAGTGAAAAGTTTATTTATTTAATATTTTCACCCTGACAGAATGCTTGAGAATGCTCATCCTGACAATTGACAGCATCAAAAGAGAAAACCCAGTTACATTCAGTGACAGAAGTGTTACATTTAGTACCACAACTGTTACAATATTAACGACATAGGAGGCAATCTGAGTAGCCGTCTTAGATTGTTTGCAGATGATGCTGTCATTTACCGTCTTGTGAAGTCATGAAATGACCAAAATGAATTGAAAAATGATGTAGATAAGATACCTGTGTGGTGCGAAAAGTGACAATTGACCCTGAATAAAGAAAAGTGTGAAGTTATTCACATGAGTACTAAAAGAAATCCGCTAAATTTCAATTAAGCCATAAGTCACACAAATATGAAGGCTGTAAATTCAAGCAAATATTTATGGATTACAATTACAAATAACCTAAATTGGAACGATCACATAGATAATATCGTGGGTAGAGCAAACCAAAGACCGATTCATTGGCAAAACACTTAGAAGATGCAACAGGTATACTAAAGAGACTGCTTACACCACGTTTGTCCTCCCTATTCTGGAGTATTGCTGTGCGTTGGGGGATCCACATCAAGTGGGACTGACGGATGACATCGAAAAAGTACAAAGAAGGGCAGCTCGTTTTGTATTATCGTGAAATAGGGGAGATAGTCTTACAGACATGCTACGTGGCATTGGAGTGGCAATCATTAAAATAAAGGCGTTTTTCGTTGCGACGGGATCTTCTCATGAAATTTCAATCACCAGTTTTCTCCCCCTATTGCGAATATTCTGTTGGCACCCACCTACAAAGGAACAAATGATCATCACGATAAAATAAGAGAAATCGGAAAAATTTAAGTGCTCGTTTTTCCCGCGCGCCGTTCGAGAGTGGAACGGTAGAGAGACAGCTTTGAGGTGGTTCATTGAACACTCTGCCAGGCACTTTATTGTGAATAGCAGACTAATCAGGTAGACTTAGACGCAGATTTCAGCACGTCGCCATGCACCAGCGACCATCGAGCAGTTGTGAAGCACGCTGGCGGCTGAACGGAGCGCCCTTCCGCAACGTCTCCTTGCCAGCCTTGGGGAGAGCTTGGACTTTGCGGAGCATGTACTGTATTACTGTCCGTGGTGACCGCACACCTTAAGAACCTCATGTTGCATTTTGTAAGGTACGAGAGACCACCATAAATCGCGGAGACTTTAGTGTAATTGTCTTTGAATAAGAGTGTCATTTCTACTAGCCTCTTTGCGTATTTCTTTGAATTACCATCTCTTTGTCTGAACTCCTGTGCGTTGTGTTGACACCCGCATATCGGCGGCAACGTTTGTAATGGTGCGAAGAGCACAGTGACTGGACCATTATACCGTAGCTTTCTTTCGAAGTATGGTCCAAGTTTCATTAAGAGACGTTACTAGGCACTGAAAGAAGATGCGAAAGTTCCTTTCTTCCTTGAGTTTTGCACACCAGTGTAATTCTCCGTTAACCGCTATTCCTCGTTAAGCCGGACATTTCAGATGAGAACTATAAATTTCCAGTAGCATTGTACCTTCAATTCAGTACTCTCGTGTTATCACCCTACGTCAAAAACTACTAAACTTGTGAATGTCGAGAACATCGGCAGGGATATGACGTGAGCAAAATAATATGCACAAATCTCTTTCAGATTATATTCTCTGAGTTAATTACGTTGTAAATAGTAGATACTTACGATAAAATGATATCATTAGTTTCATGCCCAACAGAAGACACACACGCCCGATTGAATTGACTAATTGTTTATTCACACAATTCTGATATTTGAACAAACAACTTATAACACTACTGCTGAATGTATAATGCCAAATATGACCTTAAAATGCAGTAAGCGTTACCCTCTGGGAGGAATTTTACTGTTTGACCATGCTTTAACCTAACGGATAAAGGAAATCGAACGTGCATTTCGTAAGGGTCGCAATTAGCACAAAGCAGAAAGACTATAATTTATAAAATAATGACAATAGAGAAAATCTACGTAAATGAAACAAAAAAAGTAGCCAGCCTAATTAGGCATAATAATGTGCAAACATTATTCTCAATGGATGTACACTCCTGGAAATGGAAAAAAGAACACATTGACACCGGTGTGTCAGACCCACCATACTTGCTCCGGACACTGCGAGAGGGCTGTACAAGCAATGATCACACGCACGGCACAGCGGACACACCAGAAACCGCGGTGTTGGCCGTCGAATGGCGCTAGCTGCGCAGCATTTGTGCACCGCCGCCGTCAGTGTCAGCCAGTTTGCCGTGGCATACGGAGCTCCATCGCAGTCTTTAACACTGGTAGCATGCCGCGACAGCGTGGACGTGAACCGTATGTGCAGTTGACGGACTTTGAGCGAGGGCGTATAGTGGGCATGCGGCAGGCCGGGTGGACGTACCGCCGAATTGCTCAACACGTGGGGCGTGAGGTCTCCACAGTACATCGATGTTGTCGCCAGTCGTCGGCGGAAGGTGCACGTGCCCGTCGACCTGGGACCGGACCGCAGCGACGCACGGATGCACGCCAAGACCGTAGGATCCTACGCAGTGCCGTAGGGGACCGCACCGCCACTTCCCAGCAAATTAGAGACACTGTTGCTCCTGGGGTATCGGCGAGGACCATTCGCAACCGTCTCCATGAAGCTGGGCTACGGTCCCGCTCACTGTTAGGCCGTCTTCCGCTCACGCCCCAACATCGTGCAGCCCGACTCCAGTGGCGTCGCGACAGGCGTGAATGGAGGGACGAATGGAGACGTGTCGTCTTCAGCGATGAGAGTCGCTTCTGCCTTGGTGCCAATGATGGTCGTATGCGTGTTTGGCGCCGTGCAGGTGAGCGCCACAATCAGGACTGCATACGACCGAGGCACACAGGGCCAACACTCGGCATCATGGTGTGGGGAGCGATCTCCTACACTGGCCGTACACCACTGGTGATCGTCGAGGGGACACTGAATAGTGCACGGTACATCCAAACCGTCATCGAACCCATCGTTCTACCATTCCTAGACCGGCAAGGGAACTTGCTGTTCCAACAGGACAATGCACGTCCGCATGTATCCCGTGCCACCCAACGTGCTCTAGAAGGTGTAAGTCAACTACCCTGGCCAGCAAGATCTCCGGATCTGTCCCCCATTGAGCATTTTTGGGACTGAATGAAGCGTCGTCTCACGTGGTCTGCACGTCCACCACGAACGCTGGTCCAACTGAGGTGCCAGGTGGAAATGGCATGGCAAGCCGTTCCACAGGACTACATCCAGCATCTCTACGATCGTCTCCATGGGAGAATAGCAGCCTGCATTGCTGCGAAAGGTGGATATACACTGTACTAGTGCCGACATTGTGCATGCTCTGTTGCCTGTGTCTATGTGCCTGTGGTTCTGTCAGTGTGATCATGTGATGTATCTTACCCCAGGAATGTGTCAATAAAGTTTCCCCTTCCTGGGACAATGAATTCACGGTGTTCTTATTTCAATTTCCAGGAGTGTATGTATATTCTTGAAAAAGTTGCTTCCATTAATTCTTTCTTAGTATAGTGCAATGAACACCTATAATGACCAGACGAACTACGCAGTGGGTAGCAGTAGTTATCAACAGCACAGGTTAGCAATACAGAAATGTAAAACAAACTTTACCCCTATTAAGTATAATCATCACTTCAACCTTTGACTAATTCAGCACAAAAAATTGATCCCAAAGACAACACGAAGCTAAATAGTACCTGACATGCGTTCAAGTTTAACTAACATACATATACACATCACATATGCAATAATATGACACTGAAATAACACAATTCATATTCATTCCACAGTGGCAATGTTTCAGATTCATTTGAAAAACCCACATTCAAACTGACTTTCCCCTGCTAGTAAAGATTAAAGCGGGGGCCCTTAAACCGTCGCTTTCTTTATAAGTAACTATGCTCACATTTCAAAAACCTTTGCATCACATGAATGCTGAACTACAACTCCACTTAAGATTATTTAGCCCTCAATGCTTTAAAACAATTTACGCTAGCAATATTCTTATTAAGCTTTGGAAATAAATTCAAGTTAAGTTTCAAATAGGATCAAATTTAAGTGCCTCATAACACCACTTGTGAAGCAAGTGATTTCAACTAACCACCTTTATGTTCATTAGTACTAAAACTTTGACACTTTCAAATTAAACCAGTTCATAGCAAATTAAAAGTTTTCATCAGTTAAATATTATGTGCCTCTCTTTTTATCTGTGAAACAAATGATTTAACTAGCAACTTTTATATGCTTTAAAACTGAAATTAGGCACATTTAAATGGAAACAAATTAGCATTTTTCATACTTAGGATACTCGCCCACGCTCGGGTGCCCGGGTTCGATTCCCGGCGGGGTCAGGGATTTTCTCTGCCTCGTGATGGCTGGGTGTTGTGTACTGACCTTAGGTTAGTTAGGTTTAAGTAGTTCTAAGTTCTAGGGGACTTATGACCACAGCAGTTGAGTCCCATAGTGCTCAGAGCCATTTTGATACTCGGTTTTTAGCACTATTAGGATAGGACCCTACTTGGTATCATGAAGAGGGCAGTTCAAAGCTTAAACACGTATTTTGCAACACTGATTATTATTGCAAAAGCACACACAAGCACACTGGTTCATACTGACATGGGCCGGCCCCGGTGGCCGTGCGGTTCTAGACGCTGCAGTCCGGAACCGCGGGACTGCTACGGTCGCAGGTTCGAATCCTGCCTCGGCCATGGATGTGTGTGATGTCCTTAGGTTAGTTAGGTTTAAGTAGTTCTAAGTTCTAGGGGACTGATGACCTAAGATGTTAAGTCCCATAGTGCTCAGAGCCATTTGAACCATCATAGTGACATACATATGTTTTCGAAAGTTGTTTAAGCAGTTGCGCAATACTGGTGGTAAGCACGTGGTGGCTATCAGGTCTGCTTCTGGCGGTTTTAAGCTCTATTTAATTCTTCCTGGTGGCGTATTCACCATCTTTAGAGCTGTTTCAAATACGAGAGCACCTTTTTACAGCCGGAATCACGCCCGAAGCCATTCCATTATAGATTTGGTTGCAGAACGCCTCACTTGGCACGAGAGCTGTTGAATATGCGACTGCTGGCTACTGACTGCCTAAAGTACTCTCTCGCTTGCCGCCCAGATTGACCGCCACTTCCACCTTTTCTTGTGCGCCAACCCCCTTCCGTGGTGGAGTGGGTTCCCTACGACTTTTAAGTACATCATATAATTTCCCTAGGTATGAACCCCAATTTCTACATACAATTTTGTTTTTACAAACATACATATTTTATGAAATTCCATTATTTAAGTACACTATTAACTTAATCAAATAACTCTACTGGCCATTAAAATTGCTACAACAAGAAGAAATGCTGATGATAATCGGGTATTTATTGGACAAATATACTACAAGTGACATGTGATTACATTTTCACGCAATTTGGGTGCATAGATCCTGAAAAATCAGTACCCAGAACAACCACCTCTGGCCGTAATAACGGCCTTGATACGCCTGGGCATTGAGTCATACAGAGCTTGGACGGCGTGTACAGGTACAGCAGCCCATGCAGCTTCTACACCATACCACAGTTCATCAGGAGTAGTGACTGGCGTATTGCGGCGAGCCAGTTGCTCGGCCACCATTGACCAGTCGTTTTCAGTTGGTGAGAGATCTGGAGAATGTGCTGGCCAGGGCAGCAGTCGAACATTTTCTGTATCCAGAAAGGCCCGTACAGGACCTGCAACATGCGGTCGTGCATTATCCTGCTGAAATGTAGGGTTTCGCGGGGATCGAATGAAGGGTAGAGCCACGGGTCGTAACACATCTGAAATGTAACGCCCACTGTTCAAAGTGCCGTCAGTGCGAACAAGAGGTGACCGAGACGTGTAACCAATGGCACCCCATACCATCACGCCGCGTGATACGCCAGTATGGCGATGACGAATACACGTTTCCAATGTGCGTTCACCACGATGTCGCCAAACACGGATACGACCATCATGATGCTGTAAACAGAACCTGAATTCATCCGAAAATATGACGTTTCGCCATTCGTGCACCCAGGTTCGTCGTTGAGTACACCATCGCAGGCGCTCCTCTCTGTGATGCAGCGTCAAGGGTAACCGCAGCCATTGTCTCGTAGCTGATAGTCCATGCTGCTGCAAACATCGTCGAACTGTTCGTGCAGATGGTTGTTGTCTTCCAAACGTCGCCATCTGTTGACTCAGGGATCGAGACGTGGCTGCACGATCCATTACAGCCATGCGGATAAGATGCCTGTCATCTCGACTGCTAGTGATACGAGGCCGTTGGGATCCAGCATGGCGTTCCGTATTACCCTCCTGAACCCACCGATTCCATATTCTGCTAACAGTCATTGGATCTCGACCAACGGGAGCAGCAATGTAGCGATACGATAAACCGCAATCGTGATAGGCTACAATCCGAACTTTATCAAAGTCGGAAACGTGGTGGTACGCATTTCTCCTCCTTACACGAGGCACCACAACGACGTTTCACCAGGCAACGGTGGACAACTGCTATTTGTGTATGAGAAATCGGTTGGAAAATTTCCTCATGTCAGCACGTTGTAGGTGTCGCCACCGGTGCCAACCTTGTGTAAATGCACTGAATAGCTTATCATTTGCATATCACAGTATCTTTTTCCTGTCGGTTAAATTTCACGTCTGTAGCACGTCATCTTCGTGGTGTAGCAATTTTAATGGCCAGTAGTGTATACATCATAAAGTTCCATTTCCCTCCTATAATTCAAAGAACTTAACGCGTAAAGAATAAATACTCCATAATTACATACAATTAATTACACTGCACCAGTTACTCACAATCGAAAATGGTGTTACAAACTTAAATGTACTTGAGGAGTCGTCCTCATTAAAAACCAAATAAATAAAGGCTTCTTCGGTAATTCTTAGATGGCATAAAGGGTTATCTTGCTACTGCCAATAATTAAGTCGTTGCTGGACTACGTAAGGGAAACAAAAGTTAAGTTCCTTAACGCTACTAGTCCACTCGCGTTGAATGCTAAGTTCTTTTGATGTCAAGTTAAATTTCCTCACTACAATCCCGAAAGGATGTCCTAGTTCAGAGCCACCTAGCTGGTAGTGTCCGGTCCCCTGCAGCGCGACGTCATGGTCAGAAGAGCGGCGGTGAACGGTGGGCTGGACGACGTGAGCTGCAGAGGCGGCGGCTCTGGCGATGACCGTCAGTACCGGGCAGGCGATGTCACGGCTATCTGCTGCTTCAGCGAGAGTTTAATACCTCGCTTCGCGGAGGATTACTTAGTTTTGATCGGCTGTCTGGCTGCGCGACGATTGCGGCGTCGGCGCGACCGCCGGAGCCACCCTCTGCTGGCTTCGCTGCTGGCTTCCTAGCCCTGCCACGGTACGAGCAGAGCCGTGGGCGCTTGAATACTGTGGCCAGCAGACATTCCGCCGCTAGCGCTTCGTGGTAGGGGCGTCACATCAGATAGTGTCTCTGGCAATTGATAAACATAGTTTGCCAGTGGTTTTCGGCTTCAGTTTCTAAGAAACTGTGCTTCAGTTACTTCACTTATACTCCCTCAGAACTAATGTGAGTTGCCTCCCCTTGCTCAGATTCTGTATATGCATCTCAAAGGTATTTACTAACTACATCGAAACCGGCAGGCCGTCCCATTTGGCCGAGCGGTTCTAGGCGCTTCAGTCTGGAACCGCGCGACCACTACGGTCGCAGATTCGAATCCTGCATCGGGTATGGATGTGTGTGATGTCCTTAGGTTGGTTAGGTTTAAGTAGTTCTAAGTTCTAGGGGACTGACGACCTCAGACGTTAAGCCCCATAGTGCTCAGAACCATTTGAACCATTTTTTGAAACCGGCAGGCAATAAAAAGATTTTGTGTCGCAGTCGGTGATTTACAATAAAATCAAAATCACAATGATCGCACGACTACAAGTGACAAATCAAGTTGTTTTATGTCTAGTTACTGATGATGAGTGGCGGAAGGGAATAGAAGAAACTCCGTCCCGACAGGAGCTGACGTTTCTGGAGCAGCACCGAGGGTGTCGCCGAGTATAAAGTCCGCATGACAGATCGTCAATAACTGCGTCATACCTCTGCAAATCATGATACGAAGAAGGGGTTTATAACTAATCCAGTACATTGTGGCACAATAGCGCGGTTAGGCATTTTACGCCAGAATTTCCTCTCACCTTCCTGACCAAAGCCCAGGAAAGAATTATTCCACTATCGGGAATCAAACTGGCTTCCAACGAGACGAGTGTGAGTTACAATGAAGGTGGCTTAACTCTGTGCAACAGAAGAGAAAAGAAAAATATTGAACGTCTCATATACGGTAGCATTACAAATAACTTTAACCTGCTCGGACAGCTTAATGCTCCGAACCCAGGCAGAGCCGGGTTTTCCTACGAGTCTGCGGGACAGAACGTTTCGCATCGGCAGGGACGCAAAACTTAGAATCCGTCGCGCATTTGTGTTTCCCCACTGTTAACTATCCAGTGTAAACGTACTGTGTGGGACGAGTATTCAGACAGAGCGTTTTACGTTAATATTATTTCATTTGAGTTTTGCTTACTTGTCTCATTGACAATTTTCCCAGTTTCTGTCCAAGTCTCGTCTTTCTTCACTATATTTTAAAGTCTGTATTCGTTGTGTCTTATACAGAAGCGTGTACAGACACTGCGTCAATTAACAGTTAATATTCCTCGGTACTGAAACGTACTTGTAGCTTTTTAACCCACTTCGTAGCACGGAGTTTTCCTGACCTGTAGCAATTGCTTCGCTAGAAAGCAGCGTACAACGTACTGGACCCGTCCAGCACCAGCTGCCCTCTATCAAGCCTGTGGTACAGCTGTTTTGTCATAGTCGAGGTGACGGTACTTTAGGCTGTGTGTACTTCGCGGCACAAAACTCCCGCTCCTAGTAAAACGTGGTTTAGGTGAGACAGACAGGAATCGAATCTGCGCCGTGGATTAACGAGCGTTGGCCTGGTGCCGCTGCGAGCATGAATGTGATTTTTCAGCTGTTTGCCACGCTCATCTGTTCAAATGCTTGGCTGGTTCCCAATTTCAACTGCAAACTACAGTTAGGTAGTTTTAGTACACTACATAAATGACGTAGTAAATGTTAGGATTACCGGTAGTATTGGTTGCACTGGTGGAGAAACAAACATAAATGAATGTGTAAGAGAAAAACTGGGAATCGACAACTCTTTTTTTTTATTTCTTTTGCGCGTAATTAGAACCGCACATCATTTAGCGTTTTTCCAATGTGTATTTTACATCCTTACAGAATATAAATTGCAGTCTATAAGTAATAAAAATTATTTGATCGATTAAATTCTGCGCTTCTATGTAACCAACGCAATTACTTTTGATGCAAGTACAATATAAATGCACAAACATAAAAAATACATATAATTATTGTTGTTATTTTGAACTGAATAGAACATTCTTTATCATGATCAAAGGTAAGTGTTTCCTGTGATTATTGATAAATATGAAACTTATTTATGAATAACAGAAACATGTCTTATATATGTTCGGCGAACTATTGGAGCGATGTTTGATATATTGTTGCTTTGCGGTTTTTTATGTTACCTATTTGTTGAGGAAATTGCCTTTTTTAACACTATATGATAAACCTGTATTGTTTCCTTTATATTTACTACAACACCCCTCTGTTTCAAGTTGCAAATCAAAAATTTTCGAAGAAACCCTGAATTAAACCTTGACACTTTCCATTTTGCTGTAAATACTAATTATTTTTAAGTAACAGACAGCTGGATAACTATGTAGCGCAAAAATGCGCCTTAGGTTAACTGTCCCTTTACGTGTCCTCACTCAGTGACTAGATTGTGCACTGCTACCAGGTTTTAGAGGAGTCTAGGAAGATACTGATAGCATACGTGAAGAAAGAGATCGTTATGAGGTTACGCCCGATAGGTATGCATCTACATCTACATGGATACTCTGCAAATCACATTTAAGTGCCTGGCAGAGGGTTCATCGAACCACCTTCATAATTCTCTATTAATACAATCTCGTATAGCGCGAGGAAAGAATGAACACCTATATCTTTTCGTACGAGGCCTGATTTCCCTTATTTTATCTTGATGGTCGTTGCTCCCTATGTAATTCGGTGTCAACAAAATATTTTCGAATTCGGAGGAGAAAGTTGGTGATTGAAATTTCGTGAGAATATTCCGTCGCAACGAAAAACGCCTTTCTTTTCATGATGTCCAGCCCAAATCCTGTATCAATTCTGTGACACTCTCTCCCATTTTTCGCGATAATACAACAAGTTCTTTGGACTTTTTCGATGCACTCCGTCAGTCCTATATGGTAAGGATCCCACACCGCGCAGCAGTATTCTAAAAGAGGACGGACAAGCGTAGTGTAGGCAGTCTCCTTATTAAGTCTGTTACATTTTCTAAGTGTCCTGCCAATAAAACGCAGTCTTTGGTTAGCCTTTCCCACAACATTTTCTATGTATTACTTCCAGTTTAAGTTGTTCGTAATTGGTTCATAATTGTAATACCTAAGCCGTGCGGGATTAGCCGAGCGGTCTCAGGCGCTGCAGTCATGGACTGTGCGGCTGGTCCCGGCGGAGGCTCGAGTCCTCCCTCGCGCATGGGTGTGTGTGTTTGTCCTTAGGATAATTTAGGTTAAGTAGTGTGTAAACTTAGGGACTGATGACCTTAGCAGTTAAGTCCCACAAGATTTCACACACATTTGAACATTTTTTTGTAATACCTAGGTATGTAGTTGAATTTACGACTTCTAGATTTGACTGATTTATCGTTTAACCGAAATTTAACGCGTTCCTTTTAGCACTCATGTGGATGACCTCACGCTTTTCGTTATTTAAGGTCAACTGCCACGTTTCGCACCATTCCGATATTTCTTATAAATCGTTTTGCAGTTTGTTTTGATCTTCTGATGACTTTATTAGTCGATAAACGACAGCGCCATCTGCAAACAACCGAAGACGGCTGCTCAGATTGTCTCCCAAATCGTCTATATAGATAAGGAACAGCAAAGGGCCTTTGGGGACGCCAGAAATCACTTCTGTTTTACTCGATGACTTTCCGTCAATTACAACGAACTGTGACCTCTCTGACAGGAAATCACAGATCCGGTCACATAACTGAGACGATATTCCATAAGCACGCAATTTCGCTACGAGCCGCTTGTGTGGTACAGTGTCGAAAGCCTTCCGGAAATCCAGAAATACGGAATAGATCTTAAATCCCTTTGTCAATAGCACTCAACACTGCATGTGAATAAAGAGCTAGTTGTTTTTCACAGGAACGATGTTTTCTAAACCCATGTTGACTGTGTGTTAATAGACTGTTTCCTTCGAGGTAATTCATTATGTTCGAACACAATATATGTTCTACAATCCTGCTGCATATCGACGTTAACGATATGGGCCTGTAATTTATTGGATTTCTCCTACTACCTTTCTTGAATATTGGTGTGACCTGTGGAACTTTCCCGTCCTTGGGTACGGATCTTTCGTCGAGCAAACGGTTGTATATGATTGTTAAGTATGGAGCTAATGCTTCAGCATACTCCGAAAGGAACCAAATTGGCATACAGTCTAGACCAGAAGACTTGCTTTTATTAAGTGATTTAAGTTGCTTCACTACTCCGAGGACATTTACTTCTACGTTACTCATGTTTACAGCTGTTCTCGATTCGAATTCTGGAATATTTACTTCGTCTTCGTTTGTGAAGACATTTCGGAAGGCTGTGTTTAGTAACTCTGCTATGGCAGCACTGTCTTCGATAGTATATCCATTGCTATCGCGCAGAGAAGACATTGATTCTTTCCTGCCGCTAACATACTTCACATACGACCAGAATCTCTTTGGATTTTCTGCCAGGTTTCGAGACAAAGTTTCGTCGTAGGCATCTCTCGTTGACGTCCGCGCCAAATTTTGAGCTTCTGTAAAAGATCGTTCATCTTGGGGATTTTGCATCTGTTTAAATTTGGCATGTTTTTTTCGTTGTTTCTGCAACAGTGTTCTAACCCGTTTTGTGTAC
This sequence comes from Schistocerca cancellata, assembly GCF_023864275.1. Taxonomy (NCBI): domain Eukaryota; kingdom Metazoa; phylum Arthropoda; class Insecta; order Orthoptera; family Acrididae; genus Schistocerca; species Schistocerca cancellata. Next base: position 722,634,870 of record NC_064626.1, on the reverse strand, counting down.
CAAGTAGGATCAGCTCCGTCGTTTGTTAATTTATTTGGTATAAATCTATTAATTGCTGCCGATACTATTTCTTTGAATTCAAGCCACATTTGGTCTACACTTATTTATGTTATTAATTTGGAACGATTGGAGATTGTCTCTCAGCAAGGCGTCAAGTTAATTTTTATCTGCTTTTTTGAATAGGTATATTTGTCGCTTATTTTTCGAGGATTTGGCGATAACAATATACAATCTTGCTACGACAGCCCTGTGGTCACTAATCCCTGAATCGGTTTTGATGATCGTTGTTAACTCAGGATTATTTGTTGCTAAGAGGTCAATTGTGTTTTCACAACCGTTTACTATTCGCGTGGACGTGGGAAGCACACCTAATTGACAGGTAATGGAGGTAGGACATTAGCTGGCCAAAGATACTGGAAAAATACCGTAGTCTACACTAACTTATGATAGAGTACGGTAGCTTATGGTAGTTTTATAACTCAACAAACGATTAAAATACGATAACACACAGAACAAAGTTCACACTTTTCACAAACAGATCGCTCACGCGTCTGCTTCAGTTAACTGACGACTGCAGCGATAAAAAAGGTATCCAGCCAAAAGGCTAAAACAAAATAAAGCTACCAGTTTATGCGACTGGACAAATACTACGAATACTACGAAAGCCGACCGGGATGGCCGAGCGGTTCTAGGCGCTACAGTCTGGAACCGCGCGACCGCTACGGTCGCAGGTTCGAATCCTGCCTTGGACATGGATGTGTGTGATGACCTTAGGTTAGTTAGGTTTAAGTAGTTCTAAGTTCTAGGGGACTGATGACCTCAGAAGTTAAGTCCCATAGTGCTCAGAGCCATTTTTTTGAATACTACGAAAGAAAGTAGATAGCATGATATGTAAGACTGTTTGACCTGAAAAATCCCGATGGGTTTTAAGAAACACAATGAAACCAGAGACTACAATTGTGGAGCAATGAATGCAAAAATCTATACTTTTGCATACAGAAGTTACAGTATGAGTTAAAACATTGTTTTTCATGTTTTTTTTTTTTTTTTCGAACTGAAATTATACAGGAGAGATGCCCAAAACGCGCCCCGTGGCCCATCCACAAAGCAGTTCCTTATGCTCTCTTCTGTTCCCTTTGCGAACTGTGTGTAGCACACGAGACTACAGGAGCACACCACCAATAAAAAGGTCCAAGTTGGGCGCAATGTAGACGCTCGCGTGGGAGCGAAAGGATTTTCTCTGAATCCCGCTTACAAGTAGTTTAAAACGTTTGGGCTCTCTTAATGAAACTCGCCGGAATCGCGGAACGAGTGCGGCCGACCTGTGTGAAATAGAGCGGGCAGAGTGGCTGCCTGCTATGGGGGAATGGAAGGGAAGGGAAGAGAAGGCGGAAGAGTACGGCAGCCGCAGGGCAATATACTGCTGGCGCGGTGGCCGTGCCGGCCATGTGCGCCGCCAATATAGGGCCAGGGCCGCTGCCGGCCCTGCGCTGCGCCGTCGAGGGCTGCGCCGGCCCTTTCGTGCGGCGTTGCCGGCGCCGGCGAAAATTCCCCCTGTAGCGAGTTCCGCCTCTGCCGTTGTGGCGGCACCTCTCGTTACCGCAGGCGGCCCACTCAAACAAATTACGTCTTTCATCCGTAGTGAGTCGTGCCAGACGTTTGATCTTCTGCGCCCAGTTGTACCGCGTGTAGAAGCTTAATTAACAATACGTATCGATGAACACTGTGCGTACCGAGCGCTGAGTTCGCGAAGCAGTAGAGATGTGGCGGTGGTCCACCCGGCGGTTAATTCGAATCCTGTGGCTGGGAGAAATGCCGAGTGCCAGAATCTGACTGGAAATTGAAGAATAGCCAGGGTTGAAACTGAACGAATCATGCTAGATGGAGGGTCATCCACAGATACACAAGTAATCTCACATGTTTTGTAGAAACATTTTGTAGTTCCAGTACCGCGTTTCAATAAGACTCGTCTGATCTTACTAGAGTATATCATCTGCATGATGAACATTAACTTGCTCATCGAAACTGCCGGCCGGTGTGGCCGAGCGGCTCTAGCCGCTACAGTCTGGAACCGCGCGACCGCTACGGTCGCAGGCTCGAATCCTGCCTCGGGCATGAATGTGTGTGATGTCCTTAGGTTAGTTACGTTTAAGTAGTTCTAAGTTCTAGGGGACAGATGACCTCAGAAGTGAAGTCCCATAGTGCTCAGAGCCATTTGAACCATCTTTTCATCGAAACTACTGTCCAGTCACGTTAACGCCTGAATAACCACTTTTGCGACGTAGACCGCTGGAAGACGTGCGGGAAGAGAATCAGTGAAGTTCTGGAAATCACCGACAGGGATGTGGAGCGATGCCAATTCCACTGTCGTTGTGAGTTGCGCTAGGTGTCTAGGTTAACGATCCATGGTGCGAACAGTTCGTTCGAGGTCGTCCCATAGATTCCCCATTGGGCTTAAGTCCAAGCCGTTTGATGATCAGGGCAATATGGTAAACTAACCCTGGTGCTTTTCAAACCGCATAGCTACACTGTGAGCTGTGTGGTATGTTTGCATTGTCCTGCTGGTAGATGGCACCAAGACGAGGAAAAACGGAACGATAGATGCATACTTTATCCATTGTACCTTCCAGAGTGACGAGAACACCGCGAGACTCCCACGAAAACATTCCCTGACCCATAACACTCCCATCTCCGTCTTGGGCCCTCCCAACAACTGTTTCAGGGTGTTTGCTTTCAGTTGTTCCACTCTCACGAAGCCTAAAACGTGATTCATCTGAAAAGGCTAACTGTCATCACTCAGTGGACGTCCAGTTGCGGTATTGGTGTTTAAATTCCAGACTTTGTCGCCGATCAGCATCTGTCAGCATGAATGCATGAACCAGGTATTTACTGTAAAGGCCCATACATAGAAACGTTCGCTGATAGGTCATTGAGTAGACACTGTTGGCAGCCCTTTAGTACATCTGGGCGATCAGATGGTCAACAGTTGCACGTTTGTTTGCCTGTACACATCTACGTAACCGTCGTTCACCCAAGTGACCTCTGGCCCACTGTGGACCCGGTTGCCTCGACGTTGGTTTTGGATAGTGCCATTTTGACATGCACAGTATACTTTAACCATGACGGCATGCGAACAGTTTACAAACTTAGCCGTTAAGGAAATGCCTCCGTTCTTGGCTCGAAAGCCAATTATCATGTCCTTTTGGACGTCAGATAAATTCGCTCCATTTCCACTGTACAAGACTGGCTGTACTGTTTCTCGTGTACACCATACACTGCTAGCGCCGCCGCCTGCCGCTGCACGTTTAAGTCAAACCTATGCGGTGGTGACGTTAACGTGACTGGATCATGCATAAGTCTACCTCTGCACCAGTTGCAAGCTGCCGGTTCATGTGGCTGCCATTGCCCATTTTGTATCGAGTAGAAATGCTGATAAACAGACTATACTCTGGATGTTAGTCGTCCCTTTATTGAATAGCACATCAATATTTCTGAGGAAAACGAATGTTCACAATCAGGCCCTGAAGACTATGTGATGTCGGCCAACCACCGTGTCATCCAATACCATGTGGCATCATACAGATGCGTAATGAATGGTCAAGGGGTCATCACAATGCAGTCCTGGACATTGTCGGCGCTTAGACCTTGGAGCCATTACCACTCAATCACGTAATTTCTCAACTGGCTTCACAAGGCTGAGTGCATCCCATTCCACTCCTCCCACCAAGGAAAAACCGGTGGCTGTGCCTGAAAACGAACCGAGATGCTCCGCCATCTACACTGACGACTCAGCTACGGAGGTGGACAACATTTCTGATAGGTAAATGAAAATTTTGATCCTAAAGTACCCCAGTGTTTTAGGCGCATGCATGCATGATGGCACTTGCCGCCGCAAGCCACTGCTGCCACAGCCAAACTGATTGCAGTTAGTAGGTGCAGAAGTTCGCCATCATGATCGGCCTCAATATGTTGGTACGACCACCCGGTCGGCAACCAGCAATGTTACCGAAATCCACGACGCACCTGCAATGTTGCAAGAGAGGGACTACGTGGTGCCTAGGGCATCTGTATGTCAACTCGCCTCACCTTAGCACATGATAGTACTGGCAGCCCAGCTGGCGAAGGGCATCAGGTTGGCGATTGCTATGGCGCACGCGATTGCCTTTTATCTCAGAGAAGAATCATCACTCTATCGTTTTCTGCTGATGCAGTTTTCAATGTCCGTCATCCTATAGTACCACCCTCTCATTACCTTCAATGGGTCGAGGATCAGCCTATGTCTGGTCTAGCTACTGACGTGCTTAGCACCGACATTCACTAGCCACAGACAGGACGGTGGACCATAGTTCACTCCCTGGATGACTCCTCCTTCACTGCGAGCCAAAGCTAGGCCATCCAGCAACATCACTTGGCCACCATTAGGCAGGATTGCGTGGTCATCACTGACTCAGCGTCTGGCGAACTGCGTGTCTGCCTACAAAGCACGCACCACTCCTAGCCCTTCTGGACTGTTTATAGCTGTTGTTGACAGAGAACCACTGCCAAGAACCGTGGATTCACCGCCCACCCGCCGACTTTTCGACGTGCGCGTTGAATCTTGGACGTATGCTGTACAAGAGAAATAAATCAATCAGCTCAAAAGTGAGTGTGGCTGGATTTGCTTCTGTTGCCCAGTAGAGAACACGCATACCTTGGGGTTAACGGCTCCGACTGGCCACACTGAAAAGTCCACTCTAACATCCCTTTCCACATTGGTGTCTTCACTGTCCAGCATTGTCGACTCCATTACACATGTAAAATATATACTCGTGTAAAATCGGTTGGTTCTTTTTGAAAATAAATACTTTCTAATCCTATGTTTGAGTAAAAATTTAGCCCAACTTTCATTTTTTTTGTGCAGAAGGTATAGTTATGGTAAATGAGATGAACCTATTTGAAACATACATTCATTACCGATTTAACGCGAGAGCTGATTGTAATCTCACATTTTCTCAGAGTTATCTATGAGGAAATTTTATTCAATAAAAATGCTGGTAATATCCAGTCATGCGATATGGACGGTATATCAAGCTGATACAGAAGCTAGCAGTTACAGCCTAATGTTGCAAAATGTAAAGTTATGCACTTCTTGAAACTAAGACTGTGGATGCAGAATTAATGTCCCACAAATGAAGGGAAGGTTATAGTTTAACGTCCAGTCAACAAAGACGAAGATGAATAGCTCATTAGAGCAGAGCAAAAGTTATAAATGATCAGAACTCGGGAAAGAAACATGACTATTGCTAAGGAATTATTATGGCTTGCACCTGAAATGATTTAAGGGAATCTCGAAAATCTAAATCTGGATCATCAAACAACGATTTGCAGCCGTTTCCTTCTGAACATGGGTGCAATATCATAATTAATGCGCCACCTCGCTCAGTAGAACGATCAACTAGGTGTTAGTTGTTAATAAGCAAATGAAAGGTTATATTTCTCGTTACGATAGCTAGTAACTGAAATTTCCCTACAAAATAGATTGCTCGCAAAATACGTGTACAACCTAATACCGGAAAACAATAATTTGCGTACACCCAAGAATGATAGATAACGTCTCGCAAAAAAACTTGTTTGAAAACTCCGTGAACCACTTTTTACAATTAAATTCACAACATTTTTCAGACCTATGCATTGCTCCAATAGATACTGTGAGGACAACACTGTACTAATATCTGTGCACGTTGTCTTTTTATCGCTGTCTGTGCGTGAATCGAACGAGAAGAAACCCGAATGTATGCAAGTGAAAGTGTCCTTTACTGAATGAGAACTTGAAGGTCCACACTGATAAATGACCGCTCAACTACCTTCATAACTCAGCTGAAGAAAACGTATCGTAGATTGGTGAAAAGCACGCACGTTTCATTCCACATGTCCCAGGTGGACTTAATAGAACTAAACTAAGGAGACCTAAGGAGGAGTCAAGGAGAACCGTATGGCAGATAGGGGTGAGGGGATAGGGGTGGAGGGTTAGGGTAGGGAGAAAAGCACTCTCATATCGATGAAGTGTTCCTCAAAACATCCTGGTACAAAAATGGTTCAAATGGCTCTGAGCACTATGCGACTTAACTTCTGAGGTCATCAGTCGCCTAGAACTTAGAACTAATTAAACCTAACTAACCTAAGGACATCACACACATCCATGCCCGAGGCAGGATTCGAACCTGCGACCGTAGCGGTCGCTCGGCTCCAGACTGCAGCGCCCAGGACCGCACGGCCACTCCGGCCGGTACATCCTGGTACAGTTTCGGAACGAGAGAGAGGTGATTTTTCTTACTGAAAACACATTTCGCTGTGCGGGGTGTTACACATGATCTGAGAATAGGTTTCTCGGTCGGTGAGAGACGATGGCGGACACATCCAAGTCACATTTTAGCCCGTGTAAACGTACCGCACACCGTAATACCACCACCACATGCGTGAACGGTGCCCTGTTGGCGAGCGAGACGCATCGCCTCATGTGGCTCTAGATGTAACCCTACCGTGCCATCCACGGGTACAAAAGAGCATCGTCGTTCATCGATCCAGGCTCCTTTTCTGGATGCTTTGAATGTCGTGTGGTGGCGATAAGCTCTATGCCATGCTATCTCCCACGAACAGAGCTACACCTGGGCATTGGTTGATTTCGTACATCTACATCCACACTCTGCGAATCACTGTGAGTTGCATGGAAGAGCGTAGTTCCTACCGTACCAGATATTAGGGCTTCTTTCCACTCCATTTACGTATGAAGCACGGCAAGAATGATTCCTTAAACGCCTCTCTGCGTGCTGTAATGGTCTAATCTTGCCCTCACGATACCTAGGGGAGTGATACGCAGGGGGCTGTTGTATATTCCTAGACTGATCATTTAAAATTGGTTCTTTGAAGTTTATAGTTTTTATCTTCAAAGATCTGTCACTTTAGTTTTCCTCAGTATCGTTGTGACACGCTCCCATGAGTGAAACAAACATGCGAACATCCGTGCTGTCCTTCTTTGTATACGTTCAGTATCCCTTGGTAGTCCTATTTGATACGGGTCCCGCACACTTTAACGGTAGTCTAGGATACGACGCACGAGTGTATTGTAAGCAATCTCCTTTGTAGACTGATTGTATTTCCACTGTATTTTACCAATGAACTGAAATTTAACCTAATACTAGGTTGTAACTCGTTGATATTTTAATCGGAGGATACTACATTTTCCGCTTTCTGAAGCGCATCGATTTAAATTTCTTGAAATTTAGGTCAAGTTGCCAGTCTTTGTACCATTTTGACATCTTATTAAGATCTTCAGGCAGTATTTACTTACAGATAACAGCATTATCTATGAAAAGTCTGACATTACTATTAATATTGTCTGCAAGGCCATAAATGTACAACATGAAAAGTAAGGGTCCCAACACACTTCCCAGTGGCACACCTGAAGTTACTTCTACATTTCCTGATCATACTCCATCCAAGACAACGCGTTGCGTCTTCCCTATCAAGAAATCGTCAGTCCGGTCATAAATTTCCCTTGATACTGAACAGACATATTTTGGTCGCTTTGATGAATAAGCAACAGCCTCCCAACTAACTTCATATTTTATAAGGATTAATTGTAAACACTTGTGGGGCGACCGGATGATAATTTTGCAAATATTTACCAGACTCCACCTGTCGGTAATAGTGTTATAATTAATATAAATTGCGTGCACTCTGCCAACCAATTTTATGTGACGCACCATGTGAAAGTTGCTGTATTTGGACGGGTTACTCCTGTAACGGAAATATCAGGTACGTTCTGGTACATTTGATGTTGATTAGATAGGATGAAAAATATTTGCATTCGTGAAATAGTAAATTAGTATCATTATCGTTACAGTTCTGAAGATGGTTGTAGAGAACCGAAACCGGTCATATCAATAAACATTTTGCAATCAAGACGGATTATAAGTAACATGGGATAATAATTATATATATAAGTTATAAGAGAAAATATTTCAAGTATTAGAATATTGTTGAATTTCTGTAAATATTGGAATATTGTTCGCCGTCATTTACGAGAGCCTTGAAACTATTTCTTTGGTCAGCCAGAAAGCGATGGAGAACATACTGACCATAGTTCCCAGTCTACAAGTCCACATTCTTGTCCAGCCAACTGAAAGAAATGTTTTTATTCTCTATTTTCTCTGCGGGATCAGGACTATGATTATAAATGGAGATTTTGTGTTCTAATTGATCGATGTATTTGGTAATGTTTCACAGAATCTACATTGTAATAATCATTACATTAATACTGACATAAAATCTCTCTATCCGAAACAGCACTATGAGCAGTTCAGAGGCGACCTCTATGGTAAGTTCCTATTAAATTGTCTTTTGCCCTGACTTCTGATAATCAAAATAATTGCTCGCCACAAAAGTGGAAAATAACTGTCACCACTTGCCACGCAAATTGTTAACATTACAGGCGGCACATTGACAGTTACTTCCGCGAAAGCTAAGCGATCTAGGACGGTGTACAGTGCCCCCGAGTTCACTTTCTATTATTACTGCAAATAAGCGTTTAGTAACTGCCTGTCTCTGACGTCATCCGAGCCAGCGCGCACTCCGGCGTTTGACTGACGCGGATCGTACAGGCACTGCATGCGAAGTGAAGCCTAGTCTTCTTTTTTTTTTTTCTTTATTGTTATTTTAACACCTTATACAAAAGGTGGACCGGCAGCGGCAATATTACGCCGCTCTTCGGCCACAGATAGTACAAATAGAAACAAGGAAGACACAGAAAAACAAAACATAATGGTGGACAAAAAACAGTAGACACATGAGTAAAAACCACGGAGCCGTTCACATGTGTAGTAAAATAAAAAACGTTCAGCACTTTTACACGAACACTGATGACTGAAATAACACACGTGAACGATGGAGAGTGGGCAGTGAAAACACTGAATCACTAACACGATGGCACACACAAAGACCCGATGGCGATGATCTCCGGCGCGCGAATGTTCACTTGACGTGTACAAGTACGGGGACCTGCCAAAAGGGGAAAACGTGGGGGAGGAGGGAGAGGGGAGGGTGTAGATGCCAGTGGCAGAGGAGATGGGAGGGGGAGGAAAGAAGGTACAGGGGGGTAGGGGAAGCCTTGGGGGGGAGGGGGGAGGAAGGGAGGAGGGAGAGAAGGGAGAGAGGGTGTCCCAAGGAAAAAACACAGGGTGTGGAAGGGAAGGATCAAAGTTGGTAGGAGGGGTAGATGGAAGGGATGAGGGCATCATCAGGGAGGGGGAGTTAGTGGAAGCCACCTTGGACGAGGGTATGAAGAGTGGAGAGATGGAGAGCAGGTGGGACAAGGGAATACAGGTGCAGCAGCGGACAGGGGTGGGAGAGGATGGGAGAGACAAGTGGGTGAGGGGGATCAAGTTTACAGGAGGTGTAGAGGATCCATACCCATTCAAGGAAAAGGAGGAGGTGCGGGAACGGAATAAGGTCATATAGGATCCACGTGGGGGAGGGGAGACAGATGTGATAGGCGAGGCAGAGCGCATGGCAATCTAGGATTTGAAGGGATTTATAAAAGGTAGGAGAGACGGGGATCCATGCAGGGTGGGCATAGCAGAGAATAGGGCAGATGAGGGATTCATAGGTGTGGAGGATGGTGGAGGGGTCCAGACCCCATGCATGTACAGCCAGAAGGGAGCTTGAGGAGACAGAGGCAGGAGCGTGCCTTGGCTTGGATTGTCTAGAGATGGGGGGTCCAGGAGAGGCGACGGTCAAGGGTGACGTCAAGGTACTTGAGGGTGGGGGTGAGGGAGATAGGATGGCCATAAATGGTGATATGGAAGTCGAGGAGACGGAAGTAAGGGGTGCTTTTGCCTACAATGATCGCGTGGGTTTTGGAAGGATTGGCCTTGAGCAACCACTGGTTGCACCAAGTGATGAACAGCCAAGATGGAATTGGAGAAGGTGGGGGTGAGAGCAAGGAAGGCAGTGTCATCGGCGTACTGGAGAAGGTGGATGGGGAGTGGAGGCGGCGGCATGTCCGCCGTATACTGAAGGTAGAGAAGAGGGGAGAGGATGGAACCTTGGGGCACACCAGCGGAGAGGTAGAAGGTGTACGAATCCGTGTTATGGATGGTGACATAGGAAGGACGTTGGGAAAGAAAGGACCCGATCAGACGGATGTAGTTGATAAGAAGGGCGAAGGTTTGGAGCTTGAAGAGGAGACTGGAATGCCACAGACGGTCGTAAGCATGCTCAAGGGCGAGGGAGAGGAAGATGGCGGACCGAGGGAAGTTGAGCTGTTGGGAGAGGAGATGAGTGAGGTGAAGGAGAAGGTTATCGGCAAAGAAGGACGGTCGAAAGCGACACTGGGTAGCGGGAAGGAGGTGGTGCTGGAGGAGATGCTGGTGGTTGCGTCAGGTTAGGATGGATTCCAGGACCTTGCTGAAGACCGAGGTAAGGCTGATAAGACGGCACCCCGTCTTGTCTCTCGGGATGTATTTACATATGTGGCGCAGCGGACGGCCTAGGGAACACCTACTGTCATCCGCCCTATTTCCACGGTAGCAGCCTCTAAACTGCCGCATTCTCGGACACATAATATTTTTAATACTCTTGTATATTAATTTAGAATCAACTTTAACTTTTAATTCCATTCTTAAATTATGGTTGAATACTTGTGTGCTATGCACAGACGCGTTGTGGTGACGTGGCGCTACTAGCAATGAACTGTGGTAAGTCCCGGCACACTCGGTTTCCTCTGTATCTCCCCAATGATACAGCGCTTGTTTCGCCAAACACTGTATAGAAATATTTTTTCTTTCTTCTAAATTTAGTTTGTTGTTTGGTTTTTTGTGTTTTAACTTGCAATGAGAAATTGATATGTTAGTTCGTAACGTTATTTGATTTGTGATATTATTTTCAGTGCACATACGTATACTGTCTGTGTAGTTCTGAATCTTCGGCTTGATAGGAAATATTTTTGTCTGTGTAACAAAAATCTGAAATAGAGGAAGTGACAGTTGGTGTGAGAATCTATTCAACACGGGACTTGGCAGCGTTAAGACGATCAGGACGTAAGTGCGGAGAATTTCACGGCAAATGTAATTAAGCTGTGGAATCGGTTTCAGTAATGGCGAAAGGAGAAGAAGTTTGGAAGAAATCAGAGACAGTTTCATGAGACGGAAAACCTTGTTATTTTATCCAGGTGGAGAGTCGAAAAAAGAAACATTCTAGGAGATTTTTTAGGCATCATTGTTGCCTCAAATTACTGTACCTCGGGAAGAACACGTTATTTCAGCAAATCATTGCAGAAGAGGACTCACAAGTGCTGAAGACGTCTAAGAAGAGAAAAGAATTCGTAAGTGAGAAGATTTTAGAAGGTCAGTTCAAAAGATGACGGGAAGAAGAAATGGAAATATGTGGAAACAGCTAATAGTCCGATGTGATTAGTAGAACACAAATCCACCGTGACCTCTTCCATCAACAAACTGAACAATTTTCGCGTTTTTTTGACAGAAAAGAGACCGTGAGATTCTATCATTCTAAGGACTAAATGTGCAAATCGACCTATAGTGCTCTGCGCATCGAACTGTGAATTGTTTCGATTATTACTGTGTTTTAACATTGTCAGTGCCAAGCTTTAGAGCAACTAAATTTGAGGGAAATAATAAACCGACGGTTTGCTATACAAATAGACAATTTAGCAGCCGTCGTGTTTGAGAGTGCTAAATATGTACCGCTAAATTTATTAACCCGTCAAATTCCGTCCAGTATGTTTCGTAAACCATTTGAAGTTTTATTTATAGTGTCTTTCATCACGAAACTCCGCCGCGGAACAACTACTGAATGTTTATTTGGATTTCATTATTAATTTAACTGATTAATGAGATCGCAGCAGATCAGAGATAACCGAGAACGTCAGAGGGCCTGCTTCAGACAACTTACATCACGAGGTTGGCAATATCAGCCACTCAGCACTCAAATACCAGCTGCCTTCTTTGCTGTCGTGTCATACAAAAACAGACTTCATACGGAATATTACATTAAAGTGTACTGCCATAAATAAACACGGAGTTAATTTTCATTAAGACAATATCTAGCAATATACTGACTACTTTTAATTACATTAACAGCAATAGCAACCCTCTCACAAGTAGAAATGCAATTGTACATTTTATGGGAACTGCATAAACGTACATGTTTGGAGATACATAACGTTGGAACCCTAACTTAAATAAATTTTGCTAAAATAAACAAAATTAAAAATAGAGTTTATTGTGAAATGTAACAGAAGGCTGCGTTTAACCGACATTAACATTACACTGAGACTTCGTGCAGAAGTGCTATAAACATGCACTGCAGTCCAGTACTAATCAGTATTACAATCAATTTAACTCCAGTTAGGATTTACATTGTCTTATGGTAGTACACCACACAGTAATTCACATTTTTTTATTACGATCGATCTGTCTTTCGTTACACCGATTTGTTTACACACATCAGCAAAACATCTTGTTTACTTTCTCAGTAGTTATCAGCCACACAAACATAACTGACGTATGAATTTTGGGCTCCATAAGATTCCCTTTCTATGCAGCGAACGTGGAATATAAAATTATAAAGGATGTATCAACCAGTCGTGGAAACATAATTTATTTATCTTGTTGCAAATCGATTTCGACTATCAGTCGTCATCAGTGCATTTTTCTAACCGGTGCATGCCATAAGTAAAGTACTGTCCTTGGCAGATTTCTGTCATGATAGAAACCTGCCAAGGACAGTACTTCTACTTATGACATGTATCGGTTAGAAAAATGAACCGTTTTAGAAGCTACAACTGCCTCATTTTCACTTATACCACCTTGAACGTGGACATCCTCAAAGAGGTCAGATACGTTTGTTGCCATTAGACCCAGCATATTTCTATCATTAATGGGCCTTTTAACTAAACTGCAGCTGTCGTAATTCATTAATGTCTCCTCCAATGATGGCAGTACGGTTAGGGAACTTATATCAGACCAAACTGTTGTTATATCTCAAGCTGACATCTGGAGGGTGAGTCTGATGGTTGATAAAAGGGTCCAATTACAAGTTTATGCCCATTTTTTGTACTGGGTCTTGCACAAACAATTTTTGTTTCTCTGAACTGGAGTTTTTTGTTTACTTCTCCAAATACACCACCTCTGCTTCCCATTAGCTTATCCTTTCGACAGATGCTTAAATTTCCCCCAAGGATCTCACTGCCATAAATTTCGGCTTTTAATCAGTTTTCTGGACCCAGTATTAAGCGAACGCCACTACTTTTAGGGGTACTTCCAACTTGCATGTTTTGTAAATGCTCAGTGGTTTATCATTAAGATTTTAATCTCTCTCCTGCAGGTGCCATTTGTCGGACTGATGCTTCCGGGCGTCCTACAGCTATTGTTATGGTGACTGGATGGAGAATTACCTAACGTAAAAAAAAGGCTGTGTGCAACCTCCACATTGTCAGTTACCTGGATAGCAGCCTTTGATATATAGTACACGTCTGACTAATTTAAGGGGACCCTACAGGTCTCAGTCATGTGACACAAATCTAGAAACCTGCCGCCTAGCTTGTCACAGAACCTTCAATATCTCTGGTTCAAATCTTTCACCCGACCCGCCGGCCGGAGTGGCCGAGCGGTTCTAGGCGCTACAGTCTGGAACCGCGCGACCGCTACGGTCGCAGGTTCGAGTCCTGCCTCGGGCATGGATGTGTGTGATGTCCTTAGGTTAGTTAGGTTTAAGTAGTTCTAAGTTCTAGGGGACTGATAACCTCAGATGTTAAGTCCCATAGTGGTCAGAGCCATTTGCAGCATTTGAGCAGCCCACCTCAACCCTCCGCCGTCTGTCATCCTGATATCGTAGCAACACCTTCATCCTCAGGTCAGGTATAACTGGTCTCAGCGACAGGATCTTCAATTCTGTCACCACGCCGTTTGGCGACAGCAGCTAGAGCTACAACGCCTAGAACCACCATCCATGGATGAAGAAGATGACGCCAGTAGTCTAGGATTGTAATTTTCCGAGGTAGGGTGAGTGCAGTCTTCTTGTTTATGTTTCTGTTTGACTGCGTTATGTCAAGTCATTGGTTTTTTTCCATAAGTTAAATCACACTTGTAAGTTTAGTATTTGGCAGGTAGTTAGAGATAGTGCTCTGTGGATGTGGAAATAAGGATGTTGGATTCTGCAATGGATGTTGGCACGATAAAGAGATGTTGCTCATTGTCTAGTAGTACATAAGCTGTTAACCATAAGTAACTATTCAGGGGACAAACATAAATTTCGTCATAGTTTTGGGTTGAAAATAATTTGTAGGAAGAGCCACTCAGACGGAGAAGTTAAGGTACAGAAAGAAGAAATATGATGGTGCTACGATTAAGTGTTCTCATAATTTTATTTTGTTTGCGGGTTTTTGTCATATTTACTGAATGGTGTTCTCACAATCTCAGAGTCTGAAAATCAGAGGCAATGCGTAGCAGTTCGCGGCGTTTGGAACGGACAGAAATGGAGATCAAAGAATATGGCTCGGTATGCAAGCCTGTAAAATGCTGATTAGCGTTGGGTTAGTGATAAGTTTAAGTATCTTTGCCATTTGTTTCTGTGTGCTTGATAAAAGCTAATAGTGTCGTGGTCAGTACCATAGAGAGGCTTCTACGAAGAAGGGGTTAAAAATTTTAGACACTAAAGTAGATAGGTTACAAGCAGACAATGCGGAGTTGTCGAAAAGACTGAAAGCAGTTCGGGTCAGGGAAAAGGAAATAACTTATCGCAAAACTCCGTATTCGGGAGGGAGATATAGAGAAGATCTGAAGCCTGGTTAATTGAAAAAAGGCCTCGGGACGTGCAGAATAGGAAGATTATGGAGAGGGTGGAAAGAAGAGAAAGAGAGGAAGCAGAGTAGACAAGAGGGAGGAAGTTGTAAAGGAAAGGAACAGTCTGGTGCCTATTTATCTTCTCCTGGTGTCGTCAAACCCGTCAATCTTGTGATGAGCAGGGCAGAATTTGACGACTCGGTGGATGAATTTTTGATTGGAACGGTTAAGATGATTAGAGAGAGTGGTAACGTTACACAAATTCCTGAGAGTTTACTCAAACACGCAATAATAACATTGTTGAGGTCAGGGAAAGTAAGGCAGAAGTACCAGCTCTGATATCAAGTGGAATTGTGCAGTCTTTGTTAGCAGGAATGAGTGTAAGCTGCACCAAAGTGATTAAGCGTAGGGATAGCAACATGGCCGAAACAGGTACTGTTAGATGGTTTTCTGTATTGTTTTAAGAAGTGAGGCCTGGGCCAGATACGCAGGGAAGTGCATGAACCGACGATTCTTCCATCATGCAAAGTGGAACTGTAGACGATGTTGTCATTAAAGATACTACAAAAAATTCGTCAGAAGTTGTTGATAGCTGTGTTGCAGATGTTGTGACAAAAGAGAATAGGCACATACTTTTCGTTGGAAGCAGGGTGAACAGAGGAAAAGGATGAGGAACGAGTTTGTAAAGCTGATGATCAAGCCGAGAGGGCTAAATCTGTTATAGAGTGTTTGGCAGAAGTTCGGAATGTAACGGTAGCGCAAGTACTGAGACACAGTCTTGCAGAGAAGCTAATGACCTGCGCTGCGAACTGTTTACAACACGGCCGTAGTCTGAGGTGCGCAACGACTGTAATGTAGGTGACGAAAGAGGAGGACCTGGAAGTAAATTTTCTGACTGAACGTCATGACCATGATAGTCTTCAGCTACGGGAAACTCTAGCCAGTGCAGAGCTGTCACGAGGTGCCCCTATCGTGCTGTTGAGATGCGGATGAATTTGCTACCAAATTGTCAGCTATTTACTCGAGACGGCAGCGCATCCGTTATGTCAAGGTGACGTTTCAGTCACGTAGTTGAAGACACCACCGAAATCTCGCTAAAGGACTAATCCCCTTGCATGTGCTCCGCTAGAAGGTTTCACAGATTTTAGCCCATCTCGCAATAAATTCAACATCATTGCTGCTTTAGCCGCAATGAAACACTCTCTGCTTGCCAGCTACCAACTTATGCTGCAGTACTCCATCACATATTCTCACAGATTCACTCAGAAAGTGGCAAGGGCATTTTTACCCTCCTCCACAGAAAACACATTTAAGAGCGGTCTATCCCAGCGTATCACTTGCATAGCACAAGCTTCTACTACCAGAATGTTCGGCAGCTCAATCCACAATATACAAAGACTGCATTTAACTTACATACCCTATGTGCAAGATTTCTTCTTATGATGTAAACTTTATTATTAATACCCCACTTAACAGTCCATTAGTTCCTCTGGAATACACATTACATCGTGCCTTTAAATCTTTCAAACCACGTCACTCATGTGCCCTTGGCAATTTTCTTTGCAAATGTTCACACCTTGTTTTGTGGCCTCATATATTCTTGAACTCCGCGAAATATACATTTCTCATCCAGATTCGTGTTACAGTATTCCACATACACTCACTATGGCTATCATTGCCTTTGAATCTCTCCTTTGGTACCTAATCTTACAACTTCTCTCATGGCCCCATGCCCTGCTCATTCATTGTCTTAAGTACTAGAAAACATTTTCAACTACAAGGCGTCTTGCCATGCTTATGCAAATATAGCATCTAACTCTCCCTTCCATACTTATAAGCTAACAATGACACTGAAGAACTCTTTCTCTCTGAATAAATTACCCTTAACATATTAACTTTAACAATACATGTCTGTTTCTATTAAACTATTATTCTCGGCATCTCGTTTGTCTATCCAGTGATTTTTTTTTAACTTTCACTTTGGGACAACTTTCGGAACTTTCTCCCTGCGACAACAGTTTGTCTTATACTTTCCTAGAAAACACCCAACCAAAACGATCGTCACACATGAACCACATATGGTTCAAAGAGTCAAAGTACTTAGACAGGTAGTACCACTTATTTTCCTCACTGTAGTGGTAATCACACTTAGTTACCCTCCTAATGTTAAGCTTATTGGTAGTCCCGCTCACCCAAAGCAACTTTCTGTTGCTCTCTGGCACTATACCATGCGAATTACGCCTTAATGTATTTATACAAGATTTAACTGGATTGTCCAGTACAATAGACGCACCTCGTGACAGCTCTGCACTGGCAACAGTTTCCCGTAGCTGAAGACTAACTTGGGCATGATGTTCAGTCAGAAAATTTACTTCCAAGTCCGCCTCTTTCCTCACCTACATTAAAGTCGTTGCGCGCCTCAGACTACGGCTGTGTCGTAAACAGCTCGCAGGGCAGATCATTAGCTTCTCTGCAAGACTGAATTCACCAGGACACAGAGGATATGCCAGACAAGGAGAGCACATGGAGCCGCCAGGAGCAGTCATGTGTTAAGGCCTTCGTGGCAGTACCGGATTCCTGCACTAAGTCCGCCATCTGGACATAGTGACCAGTGCGGCAGGTCGGCCTGGCTCACTCTAATTGCAACTGAACTTCCGCTCAGGGGTCAGTGAGTCGTGTCCCATGTACGACAGTCATCTTCACTCAGCGCGATGGGCGCACCTCCATCCTGCAAGCGTGGCCACCCGGTGGTCATTCACCGCAGAGTTGGCTACCTGTGCAAGATCCCTGTTCCCCTTCGTGCACTACTGACTCCCAGTGCTGTGGCTCACGCAACAGTCTAAAGTGCCACACACCGTGTGCAGGCGTCAGCAAAGGTGGATGCAAACGGTCAGCTGGCTGGCCGGTCGCTGGCTGTCTTCCTGCTTGCCTTTCCGTATGGCGGGGGCACGATCGCCTCCCGCGTCGATGCAATGCTAGTGTATCAGTGCGAAATAAAGCACTAATTCCTACAGCTGCTTCTCATGGCCTTCACTGGCCTGCTATCCTACGTCAACACTCAGCCATTTCCAGTCCTGACATCGTAGCCACCCTTCACCTCCGAATCAACTGTAATGCACTGAACTTGGATGGGCTGAGTGTTCAAAAAGTCTCTCCGACGGGCCGTGTGATTGTTACCAGCGCGTCCCGTATGCCGCAGTGAATATACAGAAATGAAACTCAGTGAAATACAAGTTATTGATTTATTGAATATTCATTTTTACTTACAAATTTTCACATTAAATGTTGAAAGTGTCCCCCCCTGTTGTTAAATACACAATTCAATTCGTCTAATCATGTTTCCAAACACAAGCTGTAACATTTCTTCTGTAACAGATGCAGTGAAAGTGGATATTGCAGTTTTCAGTTCATCGATGGATTTTGGACGGTTGTTATAGACAGTTGCTTTCGCTGCACCCCAGACGAAAAAGTCAGGTGGTGTTAGGTCAGGCGATCGTGTAGGCCAAAGTCCCTGTGAATTTGTGCGATCACCAAAAACATCAGCAAGCAGTAACACTGAAATGCGAGATGTACGCACGGTTGCACCATCTTGTTGAAAATAACCGTTCAGTATTTCACTTAACACAAGTTCTCCTATGAATGGGTACATAATACCACTGCAGTATCGTTGTGCGGTTATTGTTTCGTTGAAAAATATGGGACCCACAATTCGACGTCTAGAAATTGCAATCCAAACTCCTATTTTCACAGAATGAAGTGGTTCCTCATGAATACACAATGGATTTGCAGTACTCCACATAAGAGAATTTTGCGAGTTCATGTACCCGCATAAATGAAACCACGACTCATCAGTAAAAAACGTTTCATTAAAAATATCCCTTCCATTTTGTTGAACGAAATTTTTGAACCATTGACAGTAATGCAGTCTCTTGCCATGATATGTATTTTTTCAGTTCGTGCACGACTGTCACTTTGGATGGGGAAAGTTCTAATTTTTTCCTTACAGCTGTGTGGGCCGTTCCGACACTAACATCGATTTCCTGGGCGAGTTTCCTTACTGACTTGTTCGGACTCATGGACTTGTTCGGACTCATGGACATTTTATTGGAAATATCGCGTACTTTATCCTCAGACAAAACTCTAGGACGACCACTTCTCGGTGCATCTGTCACTGAACTCGTACTTCGAAATTCGTTAATCAAATCTCGCAAATTATCGCGATGTGGGAGTGTTTGTCTCCGGGAAATCTGAATTAAATGTTTGACGAACTGAAACTGTGTATTTACCGCCAACTTTGAACACTTGCTCCACTAAAAACATACGTCCTTCAATGGTTAACATTTTAACATTGACAAAAACGAAACAAACGAACCAAGGAACTAAACTTAAACATTCACGTCAACACGTAACGACACGCACCAACGATACTACTGACGCTGGCTGAGATAAACGAAACAGTGGAATGTTGGGAGAGTCCACTTGAAGGGAAGTAACCCTGGCAGGCGAACAATCATACGGCACTGCATAGGGACTTTTTAAACATCCCGTACTATTCTTTGAACGAGGTTACTACTGCTGAAATTGTGTAAAGCACAAGTGTAGGCTACAACTGACACTATAGCACAAACTCTCTTTTCGCAGCACTGAAGGTATCAAAGTACACCACGTATTATGAATCACGCACAGGCTTTGATACAGTTAAGACGAAAATTACTTTCAAATTTTATGTGAATTTTTGACCTAAATTTTCGAAGCGAATTTATCGGACATAAGTGATTTTACTTGGACACAAAGAAATACAGAGCTCGGCTTATGTGTGGAAATGTAAGTAAATAAACTTAGGAACTGCAAGGATTTTGCGCTGAGCTGGTTTCGTGACACTTTCTACAATATCAATATGGTGCCAAAGATTACCATTGCAGTGTCAATCCACCTAAAAAAAATACATAAATTGTGGAAGACAACAAAGCATGCATTTCACAGGGTGACGCTAATAATACCATACATATCGTATGACAACAGCACAGTAACTTAACACGCAGTATCGAAAATAGCGCTCTCTCTCCACAACAACATGTTTCATTCAATTGCTCAGAAGTGTAGTTGTAATAATAGATGTATAGTTCGTCATACTGTAGGCCATTGGCATGAATTAAAGTGCATATTAGACCTTTGTGTTCGATGGGGGAATGAAAAGTGTTGACATTTAGAATTCATGTCATGTCGACTTCGGCGTCGTTGAGAGAATACACAGTGATACGTTGTTCGAGGTATGGTAGATACTACCAAACGTGCGACTACAAGACGATTTTAATATTCGATTGAACGTTGGTGTAACGTATTTCTTAGGTGCTGGTATGATACAAGACCTCACAACCACGTAGTGCCTATTTATCGTTAGCGACACAACGTAGAAATTCGAAATGCTTCAGCCAACTGTCTTTCCCTCCTTGCGAAGTTGCCTTGATGTTTTAATGACGGAAAATTGATAGCACCAAGTGCGCAGACACTTAAGAAATCTGCAAGAAAAGCAGGAAACGTTTTGACGGTTTTACTTAGCATGGGAAGACGCGAATGCTAACATTTAATTACTCGCTGCGAGTTCCAGAGGCTGGGAAATGGTAATGCCCTTTTCGACGATGAATATGTCCTTCGCTTTATGTTGGGTAAGGCGTTGAACAATACAAAATGAAACTGCCGTAATACGTGAGTTTGCTTTCGACTTGATAAACACTCTGGTGAGTTCGGTACACGTAAAAGAAGTCACAGATTAGTCGGCGCCGAGTCGAGACTGATAACTATACGCAATAAAATACTGTGGATACTATGGGAAATCAATATAAATTGGGAGTGGTTCTTCCGAACAGTTCCAGAGGTTCATATAGCAGCTTGGCTCTGAGCACTATGGGACTCAACTTCTGAGGTCATTAGTCCCCTAGAACTTAGAACTAGTTAAACCTAACTAACCTAAGGACATCACACACATCCATGCCCGAGGCAGGATTCGAACCTTCGACCGTAGTGGTCTCGCGGTTCCAGACTGCAGCGCCTAGAACGGCACGGCCACTTCGGCCGGCTTATATAGCAGCTACCAAGTTTGCTACTCAAAAGGGCTGAAGAGCTGGTGTCAGGTCAGCCCCTTGCCATCCCACGTAACTCCACCAAGTCTTTCTGACGACGCAACGAATGCGACTTGACCACGAGGATGGGAAGATGCGATTCGAATCATTTTCATTCCAGATTGAGTCAACTTAACTACTTTATCACCGGCGTTTATTGGAATGAGGGTGTAGGACTGCGTTGATGACAGTCTATACTCCAGGTGGAAATGCTTAAATCGTAGACATGTCTGGTCCTCTTTGATGTCTGTAACCCTGTCTCTTCATTTCACTAGCGTCCCATTGATATTAGGGTAATTATAATTCAGGTATTTATTTATTTCTATTCATAAAGGAAACTAATTGGAACTGTTTATTTCGCTATTATGAACGTAGTATCTACAACATATTAACGCTTCATTCATCACACAGTGTCGGTGCTCTGTACGTTGTACTTCTGCTTTTATCTTCAGCTCTCAAGTTTCTCACAACTGCCCACTCTTGACTGTATTCTAAGCACCTATTGTTTATCCATTAAACGGATGTAGTCCATATACTCATTTATCCCCGGTGTCACTTATATCACACTGCATTCTTCATTGCTACCACTTCACATTTAGTTGCTACCCGTACTCACCTTGCTACACTTCTTGCTACAATAATGATTGCAAATGAATGTTTCCTGTGGTTTACTCCGCTCACTCTCTGCCGTTATGAGTGCAGGACTCTCCTTGCACCTTCGAGACCACCGGCAGAGTCACTCATACACCTGGGAAGTGGTCCTGAGAGGCTACTACCTCTCGCACAATACTCTTGTCGATACAGTTTTCTTAAGGTGGACATATTTTCTGTGTTTCGTCAATTGAATAAATGGAATACTGTAACGTCATAAAATTCTTCATTTTGGACGTTATATCCATACATAACTTGTGAAAACTTGCGAGTCTTTTTATTCAGTACAAAAATGAAATTATTAGATGTTTAAATTCAAAACCTGTGCAATACAACCTTGAATATCTTCCATGTCAAAGAGGTTCCAAACATAGAAACATAAATAAAAAACATTGCAAAAAATAACAAAAGAAATGATATAAGGGTTTTTTTCTTGGTCCGATAGTTCGCAAAATTAAAACCACAGTGAATATCTGATGAAGCTTTGCGCATATATGTACTGCACAGTGTTTATAGTATGAATGTAGATCGCATCATGTTGCCCTTTCCTCCACTCCATATTCGACGAGTAGGCAAGACACAACATTCCCTAAACCACTAGGTCCACATAACAACCGTAGAGTCATCTTCCTCCCTTGTTCTAACCCGGGCTAGTCCTTAATCTCTAATTACCTTCATATTGACGTTCAGTTAAAGTCTAGCGTCTATCAGTTTTATAGAGAGAGCACTGGTGTTCAGAGGTGGCTAGTGGAAGAAAGCACAGGAAAACGTACACGTACATACACTGCGTGTAATTACCGGATATACAGGGCTATTACAAATGATTGAAGCGATTTCATAAATTTACTGCAGCTCCATTCATTGACGTATGGTCACGACACACTACAGATACGTAGAAAAACTCATAAAGTTTTGTTCGGCTGAAGCCGCACTTCAGGTTTCTGCCGCCAGAGCGCTCGAGAGCGCAGTGAGACAAAATGGCGACAGGAGCCGAGAAAGCGTATGTCGTGCTTGAAATGCACTCACATCAGTCAGTCATAACAGTGCAACGACACTTCAGGACGAAGTTCAACAAAGATCCACCAACTGCTAACTCCATTCAGCGATGGTATGCGCAGTTTAAAGCTTCTGGATGCCTCTGTAAGGGGAAATCAACGGGTCGGCCTGCAGTGAGCGATGAAACGGTTGAACACGTGCGGACAAGTTTCACGCGTATCCCGCGGAAAATTGGCTCATGCCAGAACTGGAGAGCGACAGCGCCGAATTCATCTTTCAACAGGATGGTGCTCCACCGCACTTTCATCATGATATTCGGCATTTCTTTAACAGGAGATTGGAAAACCGATGGATCGGTCGTGGTGGAGATCATGATCGGCAATTCATGTCATGGCCTCCACGCTCTCCCGACTTAACCCCATGCGATTTCTTTCTGTGGGGTTATGTGAAAGATTCAGTGTTTTTACCTCCTCTACCAAGAAACGTGCCAGAACTGCGAGCTCGCATCAACGATGCTTTCGAACTCATTGATGGGGACACGCTGCGCCGAGTGTGGGAGGAACTTCATTATCGGCTTGATGTCTGCCGAATCACTAAAGGGGCACATATCGAACATTTGTGAATGCCTAAAAAAACTTTTTGAGTTTTTGTATGTGTGTGCAAAGCATTGTGAAAATATCTCAAATAATAAAGTTATTGTAGAGCTGTGAAATCGCTTCAATCATTTGTAATAACCCTGTACAAGAAGGTGAATCTTCACTGTCCTTAGTCCTGTGTACTTAATGAACGGAATAATGCCTTCTAGTTGGCCGTCAAGTAGAAGAGATCAATTATTCACGTATGAATGTGGAATAGATGTATCTCTGTGAATTATTTCCATCCCTAATAAAAATGTCTCGCCGTTGCAGCCGATTTGTGCATGTAGTGAACAACACGTTTTAATGGTTGCGCCGCAACGCCTTCCCCATCTTCTCTCCGACCATATTTATCTAAGCGAGCGAGAGCTATCCATATTTATGCATCCACGTCCGGCGCTAACGCCCTATCAGGAAGGCTTATAACCTGTCATCATGCAGACGACCTTGCCTGGCAATATTCCGCTTCCACGGTCCGTGATGTATACATGCAGTTTACTAATTCATGTTGAATATTTTGCATATTAATCGCAAATCTACAACATTTTTATCTCCGTCTGTATGCAGCATTCAGCAACGGAGGCAGTATTGATTATCTATTTCTCTCGTGGAATCAAAGGCAAGGGCATTCTGCAGATCGTACCTATAGGCGAAAGACAGTAAACCTAGATGAAGTAAGGACGGAAAACTATAACGGCTTTTGTATGAAGTTTATATAGCTGATAATACCATTTTCTTACAGAATCCTTTCGTAAATCGAGCACCAGCCGAATTTGATTTGAACAATACATCTCTCTGCTGCTTGTGGTCCTTTGTGGGTATATTCCCTTCCTTTCCCCCAAATGGCAAACCACCTCAAACAGCCATGTAAAATTGAATGAAAAGTTTAATCTGGAACCAGGAGTATGGCGCAACTCAAATATTTCGTTTGGTGTAGGCTACCCTCAGAGAAAGAAAACAATGAGGGCATCGAATTCCGAAGCTTCGGAAGGCAGTCTGATCTTTATGAGTCATGGCGGCAAAACACGGAATAGATAACATGACGCTTTACTGCTTGTTAAATATCTCGTCTGTATTTACATATACTGTTTGATCTTTTATACATCACCTTCCTTTTCCTTCGCCTTTCCATATTTTACACGTCACTTAATTTTCCTTCCCCGTTTACAATGTGTAGAACCTATACTCTGTTCTGTTATTTACTGCTGGCTGGATAATGGCTTAGAGCTTTTAAATTGGAAATGTTTTATCACTTTTAACTATGGAGCCATAGACGGAAGTTAATGTAATGCTTTTACGGCGCGCTACCGAACACACACCATCAAACATATCTGAAATAAAATAATCTACGAAATTTAATAATAAGTGTCCTTAGTTGTATTTTCTTCACAATGGGAAACTTCACCTCTTCTTTCTGTTGCAATGGTCCTCTCGAATACATCCGCCGTAGAGATTACTAATTGTTGACCGTGGCGCCTAATGAAAGAAGCACATACACTCCTGGAAATGGAAAAAAGAACACATTGACACCGGTGTGTCAGACCCACCATACTTGCTCCGGACACTGCGAGAGGGCTGTACAAGCAATGATCACACGCACGGCACAGCGGACACACCAGGAACCGCGGTGTTGGCCGTCGAATGGCGCTAGCTGCGCAGCATTTGTGCACCGCCGCCGTCAGTGTCAGCCAGTTTGCCGTGGCATACGGAGCTTTATCGCAGTCTTTAACACTGGTAGCATGCCGCGACAGCGTGGACGTGAACCATATGTGCAGTTGACGGACTTTGAGCGAGGGCGTATAGTGGGCATGCGGGAGGCCGGGTGGACGTACCGCCGAATTGCTCAACACGTGGGGCGTGAGGTCTCCACAGTACATCGATGTTGTCGCCAGTGGTCGGCGGAAGGTGCACGTGCCCGTCGACCTGGGACCGGACCGCAGCGACGCACGGATGCACGCCAAGACCGTAGGATCCTACGCAGTGCCGTAGGGGACCGCACCGCCACTTCCCAGCAAATTAGGGACACTGTTGCTCCTGGGGTATCGGCAAGGACCATTCGCAACCGTCTCCATGAAGCTGGGCTACGGTCCCGCACACCGTTAGGCCGTCTTCCGCTCACGCCCCAACATCGTGCAGCCCGCCTCCAGTGGTGTCGCGACAGGCGTGAATGGAGGGACGAATGGAGACGTGTCGTCTTCAGCGATGAGAGTCGCTTCTGCCTTGGTGCCAATGATGGTCGTATGCGTGTTTGGCGCCGTGCAGGTGAGCGCCACAATCAGGACTGCATACGACCGAGGCACACAGGGCCAACACCCGGCATCATGGTGTGGGGAGCGATCTCCTACACTGGCCGTACACCACTGGTGATCGTCGAGGGGACACTGAATAGTGCACGGTACATCCAAACCGTCATCGAACCCATCGTTCTACCATTCCTAGACCGGCAAGGGAACTTGCTGTTCCAACAGGACAATGCACGTCCGCATGTATCCCGTGCCACCCAACGTGCTCTAGAAGGTGTAAGTCAACTACCCTGGCCAGCAAGATCTCCGGATCTGTCCCGCATTGAGCATGTTTGGGACTGGATGAAGCGTCGTCTCACGCGGTCTGCACGTCCAGCACGAACGCTGGTCCAACTGAGGCGCCAGGTGGAAATGGCATGGCAAGCCGTTCCACAGGACTACATCCAGCATCTCTACGATCGTCTCCATGGGAGAATAGCAGCCTGCATTGCTGCGAAAGGTGGATATACACTGTACTAGTGCCGACATTGTGCATGCTCTGTTGCCTGTGTCTATGTGCCTGTGGTTCTGTCAGTGTGATCATGTGATGTATCTGACCCCAGGAATGTGTCAATAAAGTTTCCCCTTCCTGGGACAATGAATTCACGGTGTTCTTATTTCAATTTCCAGGAGTGTATTTCGATGCGGTGAGGTGAACTGTTTGTCAAATAAATAGACAGGCGTTGTTTTGCGTCGTTCCGTAGTCACTGAATGCTTGCACCATGGGAAGGAAGGAGAGGATGTTGTTTAGTGGCCGGTATCCTCTTCTATACCGCAAACTGCATGCTTGTATTAACAGGGTTCTTTATTCATAAGAACAAGTAGTGAATTAACTTAAGATAACCCACGTTAGCCTCACTGCTGGTGAAGTACACGTCCCATTATGCACACTGTTCTGGTCGCTAGGTACTAATTCTGAGCTAGAGGCTGAGCTAACCGTGGACTGCGATCCCACTGGGCTGCGACTGATGACTCGGCTCGTTGACTAACTGGATGACGAACTGACCGTCTTGTCTGCGGCGGCGATCTAAATGCTGGCGGTCGAGAGGGCGTTGGCGGCAAGTTTCTTGCAAGTTTGTGTTTGGCTTCTCTCCTGATAGGCGCGTTACTTGCGCTTACTATCGATCTTCTCGCAATCTCTTTGCCGCTTGCTGTTCTGGCGACAGTTTACGCCAGCACACGTTGTAACTTGCTTCACGTTATTTATACACACATCAAAAAAAGTTTTGCATCGCCCTGGTTCCAGGACCTCCTGAAGGTAGACGTTGGCTGTGGATATTGTATCACAGACACAATCACTTTGACTATTCAGAGATGTCACTAAACCTGCCCACACATATAAACTACTGTGCATGAGCAGCGCCTATTAGACGGAGGGGTCACACAGCCGATCAGTTCTAGTCATTCCCTCAGGAAGGAGGTACACGGCTCGTGTTGTCTGTAGTTCAACCATGCCTAGACGGTCAATACCGCGGTTCGATCGCGTCCGCTTTGTTACCTTCCGCCAGGAAGGGCTCTCAATAATGGAAGTGTCCAGGCGTCTCGTAGTGAACCAAGGCGATGTTGTTCGGACATGGAGGAGATACAGAGAGACAGGAGCTGTCGATGACATGCCTCGCTCTGACCGCCCAAGGGCTAGTACTGCAGTAGATGACCGCTACGTACGGATTATGGCTCGGAGGAGCCCTGACAGCAACGCCATTATGTTGAATAATACTTTTCGTGCAACCACAGGACGTCGTGTTACGACTCAAACTGTGCGCAATAGGCTGCATGATGCATAACTTCACTCCCGACGTCCATGGCGAGGTTTATCTTTGCAACCCCGACACGGTACAGATGGGCCCAACAACATGCCGAATGAAACTTCCTGGCAGATTAAAACTGTGTGCTGGACCGAGACTCGAACTCGGGATCTTTGGCTTTCGCGGGCAAGTGCTCTACCAACTAAGCTACCCAAGCACGACTCACGCCCCGTCCTCACAGCTTTACTTATGCCAGTACCTCGTCTCCTACCTTCCAAACTTTACAGAAGCTCTCCTGGTAGAGCACTTGCCCGCGAAAGGCAAAGGTCTCGAGTTCGAGTCTCGGTCCGGCACACAGTTTTAATCTGCCAGGAAGTTTCATTTCAACGCACATTCCGCTGCAGAGTGAAAATCTCATTCTGGAAACATGCCGAATGTACCACTCAGGATTGGCGTCACGTTCTCTTCACCGATGGGAGTCGCATACGACTTCAACCAGACGTGTTCGGAGGCAGCCCGGTCAAGCTGACCGCGTTAGACACACTGTCCAGCGAGTGCAGCAATGTGGAGGTTCCCTGCTGTTTCGGGGTGGCATTATGTGGGGCCGACGTACGCTGCTGGTGGTCATGGAAGGCGCCGTAGCGGCTCTACGATACGTGAATTCCATCCTCCGACCGATAGTGCAACCATATCGGCAGTATATTAGCGAGGGATTCGTCTCTAGTGACGACAATTCACGGCTCCATCGTGCACATCTTGTGAATGACTTCATTCAGTACCATGTTTTCCAGACATGAACCCTATCGAACATGCCTGGGACAGATTGAAAAGGGGTGTTTATGGACGACGTAACCCACCAACCACTCTGGGGGATCTACACCGAATCGCCGTTGAGGAGTGGGACAATCTGGACCAACAGTGCCTCAGTGAATTGGTGGATAGTATGCCACGACAAATACAGGCATGCATCAATGTAAGAGGACGTGCTGCTGGGTATTAGAGGTACCGGAGTGTTCAGAAACCTGGACCACCACCTCTGAAGGTCTCGCTATATGGTGGTACAACATTCAAAGTGTGGTTTTCATGAGCAATAAAAAGAGCGGAAATTGTATTTATGTTGATCCCTATTCCAATTTTCTGTACAGGTTCCGGAACTCTCGGGAGCGAGGTGATGCAAAACTTTTTTTGATGTGTGTATTAACCCAAAACCCAATATTACTAACAAAACAGTTAAAATAGGGAGAACGATAAAATGTTCGCCTCCCCTCTTCTCACGATACACGACAGACTTCACTCCTTTTTCCGACTTAAAAAAAAGTGGTACTCACATCTCTGTCATCTAACAGCATCTCTGCTGCAGCACTTAGCTTCCTTTTTTATCTTACGTATACCTCTTTGGGTCCGCAGATCGTGGTCTTGGGGTATCGTTCTCGCTTCCCGCGCACGGGGTCCCTGGTTCGATTCTCGGCGGGGTCGGGAATATTCCATGCCTCGAGATGACTGGGTGTTGTTGTGTCGTCTTCACCATCATTCATCACCATTACGGTCGGACGAAGGCGATGACAAACCACCTCCGCTAGGAGCTTAACTAGTCAGCGGTGCGGGTCTCCCGCATCGTCCCCTACGCTCCTCGGAGCATGGGACCTAATCATCATACCTCTTCGCAAACACTTAACGAGTGACATTACACCTGCCCCCTAGTGTGGGCTGTGAATTCATGTACACTGTACACAGTACAAAATTTCGTCTTCTTATTAATTTATACATTTTACGTTTTTTATCCAAGGTGCAGTCATTTGCTTTCATGGCCAAAGGGTCAGAAACCTTTATTTTGGCTGTTCAATTGTTGGCAAATTTATGTATTACTCTTTAATATGCTATTTGACTAATGTGTGTCAGCTATTTGGGAACCTCGTTTTTATCTAATTCTTCATATGTCATATATTTTACCAAAAATTTTCTTACAGTACATTCAAATTACAGATAAATCAGTTACTTTATATATATATATATATATATATATATATATATATGAGGAAAATATTACAAATTTTGTTTCATATCATGTAGCCCTTTTTTCACATTCAATCAAATATTTATCTATCTTTATTTGTATTTATGACAATTGCTTATCTCTCCTTTGGTTTGCAACAGTACTTTGCATTGAGAGGTAGCACACCACTCTCTCACTTTAACAACACTGTCAGTCAGATTAACGTTCATATTTTAGGTTATGATCCTGATGTTCCCCCGTATTACATTTGGTATGTGTGGTTTATGACTTTTTACATGGAGAAATTGTTATCAGAACGCTCTTATAACTGCATGTGTAACCTGGTGAGAATTTGTACCCAAGGGACAGTAGTGGAGGTGATGGAGAACAGGGAGATAGATGAATTCGGAGCCGTAAACGTTGAGTGCAGCGACCAGGCTGTGTGAGTGATTCTGGGAAGCAGCGCTCAGTGGATGGTACCTGCAGAGGGAATTCTGGCTGAAGCTTCCTCCTCCTTCCGCTTAGGGTCAGACAGAAGGGAGCCGATTCACAAAGCATTTTATCAGGGCCAGGCGGCAGTCTGTCTTAGAGGGCCAGTTGGAGGAAAGTAGCTGGAGGAAGCCATTTAAGATAGACTACTATAAACAGTGTTTGTGCAAATGGTGGGAAGGATATAAAACTCTGTGCATTGTCCAGCTAGAAGCTGGAACCATACGGACAGAGCAGCTGCTGTACATGTTTAGTAGAGGCAATACTGTAACCTCTCCCCTCCCCCCGATACCAGGAAGTCACCAAGTTCTTCCAGTGAACGTCAAAAACATATACTTCACAGGCACGACTGTATGGGAAACTCAACAGCCTTCTTTCAGAAACTGGGAATGGTCGGCTCAAAAAGATTACATCTCTCCATAAATGAGGGAATGTGGTCCCGTCTAGTAAATGTGTTTTGGCCTAATACGGCCCTACTTACCGTGAGAACGATGCCCCAGGCAAGAGAGATTTGTAGTCACTGACTGGTTTCTCTCAGTTTATGCAAAGTGGAGACTTGCTCCCCCAAGAATCTTGGTGCTGTGACTGGATTGGCTACCAGGCCAACAGAATAGGCAAGAGGAGAGATTCAACGAGAAGAGGACAGTTCCATTGGTTTATGCATTGTGGGGGCAGTTTCGTATTTGCTAATTCGGCACCTGTACCGAGGCCTGATGGAAAGTGATTCTGTTGCTTTGCCTGCTTCGCCTTCTGGTCCTCCCTGGTGAAGAACTTCAGGTATTTTCCTAGTGAGTGAGGCTTGTAGTGGACAGAGAGCCAGTGGCAGCTCCCAACTGTACCAACAGTGGAACTGCAAGTCATCCCGGATGTATTATGTGTCACGAGGGTGAGCTTATTCGCCCTGAGTCGACCATCTCGCGTTTGGCAATTCCACCAATTCCACATGCCTGCGAGTCAAATTGTTCTGCCCAGACCAGCGAAAGAGTGCACCTCACAATGAAATCTGCCGGTTTTTCAGGGATCTGATATGGAAGTTTCCCGCTTTCTGATAATGAGAACGCCATACCGCATAGCTTGCAAATTTTTATGTCAGAACATTACAGCTGTCGCAGCACACCGCTCCTTGCCCACACTGCGCCGTTTTCTACTGCCCCCTGAATCAAGGTTAACGGGTAAAGTATTGTTGCACCGGCGTAGGGTGGTAAATGTTATTCATAGCTCCCTGTTCTCAGGTGTACTATCGTTAGTGGTATAATTGATTCCATACGAACAGAGTTGGGTCTCACAGAGGATTCATGTAAACAGAGTCAGATTGCGTCGTAAAAGGGATTAATTCACGGGTGAATTTCTTGCGCTTCCTCCTCAGTGTGTGCTTTGCCAGTCAAGCATCATTTCTTTTCTGATCTGTGTTTGACATTTTTATGTACGATTTATCAGCTAGTTGTAGTTAGAAAAGAATTAATAAAACTTGTCATTATTTTGTAAACGTAAATGCGCCACTGTTCTTACTCATACCTCCTCAACTATTCACTGTTTTTATTTTATTGTGGCAGTATATGGGTACAGCAGCAATCGTCTAGGCTCTGAAGTCATTCTTGGATCATTCCAGTTTGGCAGTGGAGAGTGAGAAGACTAAGAGTTCGCATGGAGTTTCAACGAAGCTCACAATTTGAAGCATTGTGCTCAGAATTGATCGTAGCCCTTTGGTTCTGAGTCAAGTGGAAGAACTGAACCTGCGACGTCAAAGGTACTGTGACAAGCTAGGCTAGGATTTCCTGGATTTGTGCCATAGGGTTGAGAACTGTAGGGTCCAACTACATAGATCGGATGTGCACTACACATCAGAGGCTGCTACTCCAATAACTGACTGTGAGTGAGGTGCAGACAAGGATTCTTTAGATTAGTCTACTCCCCATCCAGTCCACATAACGATAGCTGTAGGAAAGCCAGAAGTATCAGTGTAAAACCGAAAGAAATGACTCTCACAAGTGAGAGCATTAAAATCCTAATGTTAAACTGCTGAAGAATTTGCAACAAAGTGCCACAGTTTGAATGGCTCATGAAAAGAAGTGAAGCTCACATAATACTATGTACAGAAAGCCAGTTCAAACTTGAAATTGACACCCGTGAGGTTGTTGGGGAAAATTTAAGTGTATACGAAAAAGATTGGCAAATGGGAAATGGAGGTGGTGTATTTATCACAGCAGACAAGAAACTCAAATCCACCAAGATAGAAATTGAAGCTGCATGTAAGATGGAGTGGGCATAAAATGATAATTAGAACCTTCTATCGGCCACCAGACTCATCTCCTGATGTAACCGAAAATTTTAGAGAAAATCTCAGTTAACTTGTACGTAAGTTCCCCAATCACGCTGTAATCGTCGATGGAGACTTTAATCATCCAATACTTAATTGGGAAAATTACAGTTGTATTTATACTAAATGCCTTCTCTGAAAAAATTTTTTCTCAGCCGAAAACAATGCTATGAATACGAAACGTTACGTATGTATTATTTAAATTCATTACAATGAAATGGAAACGCTTAGCTGCTTACAGGGACAGATGAAAATGTGTGCCCCGACCGGGACTCGAACCCGAGACTCCTCCTTATACGGCAGACCCTCTATCCATCTGAGCCACGGAGGACACAGAGGATAGTGCGACTGCAGGGATTTATCTCTGGCACGCTTCCCGCGAAACCCACACTCTCAACGCATTGTCCCGCACGACATTCGTAGTGCCCCCGCTCATTATACTCATTACTCGCTGCGCGTTGCCGATTCCCGTAAGAGTTCGGGCACTGTTTGTGCATCCGCACAGAAGAAGAAGATGGTCAAGTGGCCGGTGAGCCTTAACATATACCATCTTAGTATATATTATTTAAAGTCTCCTGAGTGAGCTCGCCAAGTTTCCGTCCCTTCCGGCAGATAGTGTAGTGCAGAACAGTTTCAAAACGGCGTGTGTGGGTGATGTACGTTACACGCAACGTGCCGTCATCGCATTTCTCACTGCAGAGAAAGAAACTGTGGGGAACGTTAACAAACGCTTGTGCAAAGTCTATGGAGCATCTGCTGTCGACAGAAGTACAGTTAGTCGTTGGGCACGGAGGGTGAGGTCATCAGAAGGCGGTTCGGCGGAGCTCCACGATTTGCAGCGGTCGGCGAGACCATCCACGGCTGTCACCTGACATGTTGCAGCTAGCTGATGTCATTCGCGAGGACAGACGCATTACGACTCGGCTGTTGGCGCTGCATCTGTCGATCAGCAAAGGAAGTGCGTTTCCAGTGATCCGCATTACCGGATATTAGAAAGTGTGTGCAAGGTGGGCCCCGCGGTGTCTAACTGTGGATCACAAATCGCACAGGAAAAACATTTGTCTTGATTTGATGCAACGTTTTGAAGCTGAGAGGGAGGCCTTCTTGTGCCGGATTGTGTCAGATGATGAAACCTCGGTTCACCACTTAGAGCCCGAAACAAAACGGCAGTCGACGGAATGGCGCCATTCCCACTCCCCACAGAAGAAAAAATTCAAAGCTACTGCTTCCGCTGGTAAGGCCCTGATCACCGAGTTCTGGGACTGTGAAGGTGTGATTCTTATTGATGTGTGTACCATTAATTCAGAAGCATATGTCAACACATTAACAAAACTCAAGGCGCGCTTCCGGCGACTTCAGCGCCACAGCAAGCCAGGAGATGTTTCGCTGCAACACGACAACGCTCGGCCCCACACATGTATGAGGACTCCTGAAGACATAGCAAAACAGGGTTGGGCAGTGTTACCCCATCCATCCCACAGCCCTGACTTAGTCCCCTCGGACTTCCACTTGTTTCGGCCATTAAAGTATACCATTAGTGGAAGACATTTTGAGTACTATGAGGAGGTGATTCACACAGTGAAGTACTAGCTCCGCCACCAGGACAAGGTTTGGTACCGACAGGGTGTACACACCCTTGTTTCGCGCTGGCGGAGAAGAGATAGTTAAGAACCCCACACATGATAGAAATGAATTTGATCTAATAGCAACAAACAGACTTGATCTCTTTGAGGATGTCCACATCGAAACTGCTATGAGTCACTATGACGAGGTGTGGCAACAATGGTTACCAAAGTTCAAAGGACAACTAAAAGAAGCAGAAAGATGTGTATGTTCAATAAACTAGATAAAACATCAGTAGTGTCATATCTTAAGGGGGGTAGGACGTCAAGCGGGCCGACTTGGAGCAGGAGAGGCATCTCAGGACATTTTAATTTCCAGTGTCTATACTTTTACAAATAAATTCATAAAACTTTGTCAGCATCACCAGGAAGGATTCAGGATTCACACTCATTGCAGTGGAAGTTCGAAAATATAACAAAATAAATTTTTTTACGTGCGAAATTTCATTATTTTTCCGCTTACTTATGGCTGCATTTGTTGCTGTAGGTACACTTTTCTTCATAAGTTAGAGAGATTCTTCGACGAATTCGGCACAGCATACATACCATACTAACAGGTGTATGAAACTCTATAATTTATTTAATTTATCAAAAAACGAATGATCTGTTATATTTTAAACTTCATGTTCAGAAAAAAACACAAATTTTATAATTAATTACCTCAATTTTTACAACAGTTTTTAATAGATTTGGAAAATTCTAGAGTTTCATACACCTTTAAGTATGGTCTGTATGTTGTGCAAAATTCATTGAAGAATCTCTCTTACTTATGAAGAAAAGTGTACCTGTAGCAACAAATGTTGCCATTAAAAAGTGAAAAAAATTACGAAATTTCACACGTAAAAAAAATTATTTCGTTATGTTTTCGAACTTCCACTGCTATGAGTGTGAATTCTGAATCCTTCCTTGTCGTGCTGAGAAAGTTTTATGAATTTATTTGTAGAAGTATTGACGTCCTATCCCCCTTAATGAAGAACTTCAAACTTTCAGCACAGCTCAGGGGCATGTAGAGGAACTCTGGCTCAATTTAAAAAAAAAAAAAAGTTGACCACGCACTGAATAGATATGTACACAGTAGAAGAGTTCGTAATGGGAAAAACCTCCATCGTATACAGTCACTGTAAAGAAACTTTTAAGGAAACGAAGATTACTGCATAATAAAAAAAATGGTTCAAATGGCTCTGAGCACTATGGGACTTAACTTCTAAGGTCATCAGTCCCCTAGAACTTAGAACTACTTAAACCTAACTAACCTAAGGACATCACACACATCCATGCCCGAGGCAGGATTCGAAACTGCGGCCGTAGCAGCCGCGCGGTTACTGCATAATAGGTGTAAAACGAAGTGTAGGGCTATATACGGAGAGATGCTGAATGAAACAGTTCATAATGGGAGGTAACCTCTATGGTATACAGTCACTGTAAAGAAACTTCTAAGGAAACGAAGGTTACTTCATAATAGCTGTAAAACAAAGCGTAGCGCTATAGATAGCGAAATGCTGAATGAAACGTGTTTGGCTGTCAATAGAGCAATGCGTGATGCCTTCAATGACCACTGTACAGTGTGTTAACTGTAAGACGGCAGAGTTGTGAGGGGAGTGCGGGGAGAGGAGGAAGCAAGCACTGGCTGGCGAGGGGGAGGAGCCGTTGGGGGGGACAAGGCACACCTACCAGTTGTAGTGCTGGCACTACAAATTGCGCGTCATGCTTACACGAAAGCAGACGAGAGGCTTGGAAGTAAAACTCGCTTTAAATGTTGTTCGTAAACGAAACTGAAATCGTCATATATATATATATATATATATATATATATATATATATATATATATATATATGTTTGTCTACTATGCGCTCACAAACCATTCATCCGATTGCAATGAAATTTTGGCGAGTTGTTCTCCGAACGCCCGAAAACAGTAATCAACAATGTTTCAACAGTTAGGTCACCGTTATACGCGTAGCGCAATTGATTAGGAGCCGGTACGGTAGCTCAGCGTGTTCGGTCAGAGGGTTAGGTGCCCTCTGTAATAAAAAAAACTGAGTTAATCGATCAACTACGAACCTCAATGGACGTCTTACGAGGTCCGCCCGGAGCAGATGAAGCGAACAAAATGAGATAAAAAAAAAAGATAAGGGCTTGTCACGCAGCGGCCCCGCGTTCGATTCCAACATCTCGCAATTTTTTTTTCATTTTATTTCATTCCCCGCAATGTTAAACTATTAATTATAAAATTTAAATATACTTAAACAGGTCATATAGTATAACGTAACTGTCAATCTCTATCAATCTCTATATATAAAAATGAATGTATGTATGTCTGACCTCTGTGCGTTCCAAAACCATTCATCCGATTGCAATGAAATTTTGGTGATTCCTTCAAAGTGATCGCGAACAAAATATCTGAAATGGAAACTCACCTTTTCTTGCCAGGCGTTTGTGGTGATACGCCAGGATGATTCTTGGAAAACTGTTTGAATCTTCCAATGCTACGCATGCTTTGTCCTGTGTATGTAGCAGCTCTCACTGAAGATTTGTAAATGGGGAGAAGCAATTTTTTCTACTCCCTTTCCCTTTCGCAGCATTCAATTACACGCAATGTAATTTTGCGAGCATCGCTACATAATACTGGTTGCCTTCTAACCGTAGGCCTACCGGTAGGGATTGTTGGCGACTCCCGAGATGGGCCAGCAACTGCCTCCTCACTCATTTTGACAATCTTTAGCACAATTGCACAATAAAGACACGCAGAACAGTACAGCGCAAAACAATAACGAAGCAGACGACAATGGCTACCTTGTACAACACAGTCAGCTACGTAATGTTGGCAGCAGTCGAAACTGCTTGCCTACCGAAGCCTCCCGACGTTTACCGAGTTCTGCCGATTCAGAACTAGGGAGAGGTCTACCATCTTAAAGTTTACACACTGTAGCAGAATACTGTCAAATGACATTTCATGACATCCAAAGAAAGTCTGGTCGTATGTAAAGGCTGTTAGTGGCACCAAAGTTAATGTCCAGTCCCTAGCGAATGACACAGGAACTGAAATTGAGGGCAGCAAAGCAAAAGCTGAAACGCTTAAAACCGTGCCCAGTTCTTGGAGAAAGGCGCGGTTCACACCCGTCCACAAGAAGGGTAGTAGAAGTGATCCACAAAACTACCGACGAATATCCTTGACATCGATTTGTTATAGGATCTTAGGACATATCCTGAGCTCAGACATGATGAGGTATCCTGAAGAGAATGACCTCCTCAATTCCAACCAGCGTGTACTTCGAAAACATCGATCATGTTAAATCCAACTCGCACTTTTCTCACATGACATACTGAAAGCTCTAGATCAAGGCAACCAGGTAGATGCAGTGTTTTTTGAATTCTGAAAAGCATTTGATTCAGTACCGCACCTACGCTTATTGTCAAAAGTACGATCATATGGAGTACCAAGTAAAATTTGTGACTGGATTGAGGACTTCTTCGTAGGGAGGACACAGGATGATGTCTTGGCTGGAGAGTCATTGTCATATGTAGTAGTAACTTCGGGTGTGTCCCAGGGAAGTGTGTTGTGACTCTTGCTGTTCATGTTGTATATTAATGACCTTGCAGACAATATTAATAGAAAAATCAGGCTTTTTGCTGATGATGCATTTATCTATAATGAAGTACTGTCTAAGAGAAGCTGCACAAATATTCAGTCAGATCTTGATAAGATTTCAACGCAATGTAGAGACTGACAACTCTAAATGTTCAGAAATTTAAAATTTTGCACTTCGAAAAACGAAACAACATAGTATCCTATGACTATAATATCGATTAGTCTCTATTGGTATCAGCCAACTCGTACAAATATCTGGGTGTAACCCTTTGTAGAGATATGAAGTGGAATGATCACATGGGTTCCGTCGTGGGTAAAGCAGGCGACAGACTTTGGTTTATTGGTAGAATACTAGGACAGTGCAGTCAGTCTACAAAAAGAGATTGCTTACAAATCACTCGTGAGACCCATCCTAGAATATTGCTCAGGTGTGTGGGACCCGTACCAGATAGGACTGTTAGGATATTTAACGTATACAGAGAAGGTAGCACGAATGGTCACAGGTTTGTTTAATCCGTGGGAGAGCGTCACAGAGATACTGAAGGAACTGAACTGGTAAACTCTTGAAGACAGACGCAAACTATACCGAGAAGGTCTATTAACAAAGTTTCAAGAAAGTTCTTTAACTGGTTACTCTAGGGATATACAGGGTGATTCAAAAAGCATACCACAACTTTAGGAATTTAAAACTCTGCAACGACAAAAGGCAGAGCTAAGCACTATCTGTCAGCGAATTAAGGGAGCTATAAAGTTTCATTTAGTTGTACATTTGTTCACTTGAGGCACTGTTGA
Source organism: Schistocerca cancellata (assembly GCF_023864275.1). Lineage (NCBI taxonomy): Eukaryota > Metazoa > Arthropoda > Insecta > Orthoptera > Acrididae > Schistocerca > Schistocerca cancellata. Next base: position 722,596,802 of record NC_064626.1, on the reverse strand, counting down.
CTAGGCGTCAGCGTCAGTTGATGCTAAGATGGCGACCGCTCAACAGAAAGCTTTTTGTGTTATTGAGTACGGCAGAAGTGAATCGACGACAGTTGTTCAGCGTGTATTTCGAACGAAGTATGGTGTTAAACCTCCTGATAGGTGGTGTATTAAACGTTGGTATAAACAGTTTACAGAAAATGGGTGTTTGTGCAAAGGGAAAAGTTCTGGACGGCCGAGAACGAGTGATGAAAATGTAGCACGCATCCAGCAAGCATTTGTTCGCAGCCCAGGAAAATCGACTCGCAGAGCTAGCAGAGAGCTCCAAATTCCACAATCAACTGTATGGAGAGTCCTACGAAAAAGGTTAGTTATGAAACCTTATCGTCTGAAATTGGTTCAAGCACTGTCTGCAGCTGATAAGATTAAAAGAATCGATTTCTGTGATTTTATCCTTGCTCAAATGGAAACAGATGAATCTTTCGTTTCAAAGATTGTGTTTAGTGATGAAACAACTTTCCACACTAACGGGAAAGTCAACCGTCACAATGTCTGTATATGGGGCACTGAGAATCCGCGGAAAACAACTCAGTATGAACGTGACGCGCCTAAGTTGAACGTTTTCTGTGTCATTTCAGCCAATAAAGTTTTTGGTCCCTTTTTCTTCGAAGGTGCTACTGTAACTGGACTACAGTATCTGGAGATGTTAGAGAATTGGCTGTTCCCTCAGCTCGAACAAGAAGCACAACAATTCATATTTCAGCAGGATGGAGCGCCACCACATTGGCACTTATCTGTCCGTAACTACCTGAACGTCAACTACCCGAGGCGATGGATCGGCCGCCAGGCAGCCCGTGACAGAGCACTTCATCACTGGTCTCCAAGAAGCCCTGATCTTACCCCCTGCGATTTTTTCTTATGGGGGTATGTTAAGGATATGGTGTTTCGGCCACCTCTCCCAGCCACCATTGATGATTTGAAACGAGAAATAACAGCAGCTATCCAAACTATTACGCCTGATATGCTACAGAGAGTGTGGAACGAGTTGGAGTATCGGGTTGATATTGCACAAGTGTCTGGAGGGGGCCATATTGAACGTCTCTGAACTTGTTTTTGAGTGAAAAAAAAACTTTTTAAATACTCTTTGTAATGATGTATAACAGAAGGTTATATTATGTTTCTTTCATTAAATACACATTTTTAAAGTTGTGGTATTCTTTTTGAATCACCCTGTACTACAACCCCCTTTGTATTGCTCACATAGGGATCGCGAGGATATTAGAATAATTACTGTGGGCACAAAGGCATTCAAACACTCATTCTTGCACGATCCATACGTAAACTGAACAGGAAGAAACCCTAATAACTCGTACAATGAGACGTACCCTCTACCATGCACCTCACTGTTGTTTCCAGAGTATAGATGTACATCTAGATGTAGTGTAATCGTAACCTATTTGTAAATACTTCCCTCGCACGTGATCAAAGCCTTTTCTGTGTAAATAATTTATTTTGTATGTAGCTTCTTACTCTGTTATATCTTTCGTCTTCTAGATATTCCTACGTCTACGCACGGTCATATGTATGAATTTAGTTTTGAAGTTCGGCACATAATAACGGTGCGTAATAGAAATATCATTAGGTAAAATGTTTCATACTATCAAAATCTGTGTAGAAAATACCAAGTGTGCGGTAATAATTCTGAGGCATCAAGGGCTCACCAATTTAGTATTGGAGGGCAGCGTGGAGGGTAAGACCAAGAGATGATTACACTAAACAGATTCAGAAGGACGTAGGTTGCAATAGGTACTAGGAGATGAAGAAGCTTGCACAGGATAGAGTAGCATGGAGAGCTGCATCAAACCAGTTTCTGGACTGAAGACCACCACAACAACAACACAACGAGTTACTGTTTGAAAGACGCGCTGTGTCTCCTTCACTCAATCATTGTTTGTAAAGCGGCGAACTAGCGCGTTGGGTTCAGCGCGCATGCTCGAATATGACCACTGCGCACTACTTCAAAAGAAGAAAGAGAAGGAAGGGGGGGAGGGATGTTTATCACTCACAGCTCAGCTAACTCTTCCCCTCGCGCTGCACCAAGCGAGGCTGCCAGCCTGTATTGTTGTCGTTCATATTCTGTATTTCCAAAAATGTGCTTAACGTACAGTTTGGATATTGTCATTTCGCTCTGAATAGAGTAACGAAATTGTCATATAAGATTTCAAAAAATATTAGTATTTACCTTGGATTATACCTAGTATAACATTCATTATGAGGTACATTAACCTCCATTGTTTCTGGTTTACATACATGTATAAGAGAGTGTTGTATTTTCCGTTGGATAGTAGGTGTAGAACTGGTTGAGATGCAGTGACGTCGTTTGTTTATCGTATAAATTTCTTGATATTTTATGTGGATATTATCCAAGCTAGTGTATTATATTCTACTATCTTACTCTGAATGGTGAGTAAAACTGTCATTCTATCTGTGATCTGTTCATTACATTGCTCACTCACGTAAAAGACTTCTGTATACATCACACGGATACTCACTTTATCTGGTAACTGGTTATTCACTCAAGACTTTTTTCATTAAATCAACTGAAAATACGTTATTGCCTGTATAAATATAACATTTGGATTGCCTAGGTGTAATTAACTATTAGTTTTTGTACCACTAGGAATGTACAAGTAACTGAGGTTAAAGCGGAAGTTATGGAATAGGTTTGTAACTTGATGCCTTTTGACTTATTCCCTACAGCTATTAAAATATAATCAGTTCTGCGAAGGTAAAGCAGGTAGGTGAAGTCTCCTTGTTATTTCATTAGACAAACTGTACGAAACAAGATGCGTAGCCGGTCCTATGTCTAATACATACCTTAAGAAATGATTATTTATTAACGTCATGGCCCCACTCCAGCTTTCGGTGGGGGGGGATGTCTAGGCCGAGCGATCGCCTTTCACCGTCTGGTGAGGCGAGGTGCTGCCGCTCCCATCAGTCACTTACACAATGTTTAAAATGTGATCAGTATTTTTATTCTATTCTGCGCATAATTGAGGGTGACGTTTCGCTGATTTTGATTACTGCCGCTCCCATAGCCGTTGTTTTTTTTTTTAAATGGATCAAATGTCTCTGAGCACTATGGGACTTAACATCTATGGTCATCAGTCCCCTAGAACTTAGAACTACTTAAACCTAACTAACCTAAGGACAGCACACACATCCATGCCCGAGGCAGGATTCGAACCTGCGACCGTAGCGGGCGCGGGGTTCCAGACTGTAGCGCCTAGAACCGCTCGGCCACTCTGGCCGGCCGTTGTTTTTACAATTGTTATTTATGCATGGGTATTCATTCCAGTTCCTGTACCCTTGTTGTCTACTATTGCCGGAACCGCGTCAGTTATTACAACCATTACCATTATCTGCTGATGGAGAGCCAGGGTACCCTGAACTGTACTTTCTATTATTTCTCTCTTGGAAACCGTTACTTTGACGATTTCTGAATCGTCCATTACCGTTATACCCTTGCAACGGCGCGTATGGATGCCAACCGCACTGCGCTTTGCCGTACTGATTTGTGCTATTACTGGCGTTATTGTTTCGTTGTTGTTACCGTTACCACGGTGATTAAATCCTTCAGTTGACGGTGGTTTCTGTTACATTCATTTGTGTTTTGACTGCTCTCATAAATAAGGTCAATCGAACCCACTACTGCAAGAGAATATTCTAGGTCATAAGTTGCACAGGTATCAGTTTCTCACGAATGTTATTCGGCAAATGACTTTAATATTCTCCAAACATCGACATATGATATCGGATTGCTCCAGTATCTCGTCTTGTGCAAGCATCTTTCGAAATACCGGCGCAATCTGCCTTTTCCACAGTGAATGGCTGTGGGTCAAGAATTTCCATTCGTAGTCTCTCCTGAATTCCCTGCGACCAGTATTTCTTTAGGAAGGCCTATTCAGATTCGTCATACGTTCGACAATGATCTGTCTCTTCGGCTCGCCGCAACCGCGCATCACCTTGTATGAAACCAACAACGGACTGAATCTTCTGCAATTCGAAACAAGGGAGAGGTAAAACATTTCTAAAAGCTGTCACAAAGACAATGGAATTTGTACTCTTGGATTCTTGTCAGGAGACTGGGAACTGTCCATGTCAGGGCTTCCCAACGTGTGGTCCGCGGACCCCTTAGGGGTCGGCCGGCTCTTTCTAAGGGGTCCACGGCCACCTTTCACCAAATCGTGTAAAATAATGAATAAAATTATTGAATAAAAATGTGAAAATCTAATTTATCACTATTTTTTCGTGTGAAAAACGTGCACTTTTACTTCAGGTCGTACTCCCAAGCAGCCTTTGCGGTAAGTGAGAACGCATGCACAGTTTAGTGCCGGAGAATGCGGCTTCTCTGATCGACTGTTTCGCAACAATACGGGGGTCGTTTTTGCGCCGGCTCACGGCGCTAGATCAACACCACCTAGACTAGAAGGCTTTGGCTAGATGCGCTGAAACCATTTACGCATGCGCGGAGCGAGCTTTGTTGACCACAGCGCTCGCTGGCACGTATGCGGCCCCAGGCATTATTAAATGTTAAACTTGCTTTGTCAGTGCACTACTTATTTCATAAGTCGATTTTTGACCAGTTTATTACTTCTAACATGGATCGGTGGCTGAAGTCAGGATCATTGAAGAAGGGTGCATTTTCTCCAACGCCTTCACAACAAGGGAAGTTTCCAGTTGCAATGAATGAGGAGGGAGGACGACCAAAGGAAGAACAGTCACAAGAAGCTCCACAGCCGGATTTATTATCTGAAAACGCTGGAAGTACTCCATTGGTGGCAATATCCTGTGGAGCTGGAATAACCAAGAAGTGTAAGTACAACGAAAGCTATTTAGAAATGGGCTTTGTGGAGACAAAGGAGGGTAAAGCTCAGTGCGTAATTTGTGCGCGAGTCCTTCCGAACAGTTCAGTAGTTCCAGTTAAATTGCGCCGTAATTTTGAAGGTACTCACCCGGTTTCCCGGGCTAATGACATCGATTTTTTCGAAAGGAAGAATGCTGAACTATCTACTTCTTAGCATTGCATGAAAACTCATGCAAAAACAATCAATAAAAAGTCATCAAAAGCATCTTTCGTGGTTAGTTATCGAGTGGCAAAAACAGGCAAAGCTCATACCATTGCAGAAAATCTCATAAAGTCGTGTGTTAATGATATTGTTTCTTGCATGCTAGACGAAAAGGCAGTAAATCTTGTATCTTTAGTGCCATTATCAAACAATACTGTCAAGAGATGCATTGTTGACATGTCAAATGATGTGAAAGACACTCTTGTTTCTCGCATCCAACACAATTCATTTTCTCTACAGATAGATGAATCCACTTATGTTGCTGGATTAGCGATTTTTATTGGCTTTTGTCTGTTATGAATATTCTGGATGTTTTGGGGAGGACCTCTTATTGTGCAGACCACTACCTGCCAACACAACAGATGTTGAAATATTCCGTCTATTGGATGATTTTTTAAGGACTAACGAAGTTTCATTTTCTAATTGCATAGATGTGTGCACAGATGGCGCAAAAGCTATGACGGGTCCTCCAGTCGGAACAATAACGAAAATAAAAGAAAACGCCAAGAATTGCAGCAGTAGTCATTGTGCTCTGCACAGATACGCTTTAGCTACGAAACAAATGCCTGTTTCGTTCAAGAAAAATTTAGATGAATCCATTCAAATCATTAACTACATAAAATCAAGGCCGTTGAAGTCAAGACTTCTCACAATACTGTGTGAAGATATGGGAAGCCTTCATTATTCCCTGCTTCTCCACACACAAGTGAGGTGGCTCTCACGTGGGAATGCACTCTCTCGGTTGTACGAACTAAGATTGGAAGTCTTTGCCTTCCTTTTGGAGCATAACACCAAATTAGCAGACCTTATTAATGACGAAAATTGGCAGTGTATACTTGCCTATTTGTCAGATATTTTCTCCAAAATGAACAAAATTAATATTTCACTCCAAGGGCAAAGTGAAACAAAGGTCACTGCTATCGACAAAGCTCGAGCATTCAAGAGGAAAATCAATTTTTGGGCAGAGAGTGTCGAGGAGGGGGAGGTCAAGTGTTTTCTTCTTCTCAAGGACTTTTCGAAAAACAAAACATTGGCGCTTGGGAAGAATTTGTTTCATGAAATCGTGGAACATCTCCGAAGCTTGACGTCATTGTTGGAGCATTATTTCCCAACATCTGAAGATGACAAGCTGCAGAAATACGAATGGGTGGTCAAGCCATTCACTGTATCCAAAAAGCCGAACGTTCTATCATCAAATGAATATGAGTTGTTGATTGAAATTGCCACAGACCCTACCTTGAAATCAAGTTTTGACATTGACGGTTACTCACACTTTTGGATCTGTTTGGATAACAACAAATACTACCCCCTTGTTGAAAAGACAAAACGAGTACTTCCTCCGTTTGCCACAACATACATGTATGAATGGGGATTCTCGATCTATGCTGCCCACAAAACTAAGCACCGAAGCTGTCTAGATGCGGAACTAGACATCCGTCTCCAGTTGTCAAGAATTGAACCCAACTTTTCAAAACTGTGTCAGCAGGAGCACCCTCAACCATCACATTAGGATTCCATTATTATTCCTACAGACTCATCTATAGTACAGAAGAAAGCATTTTTCTTCGTAGTTGCTCAGTGAACGAAACTGAACTATAACTCTGTAAGAATTTTGTTTCTGTCTTCTATTATTTACAAAATAATTATTAACTGAATTCTGTTGGCCTTAATATTTTTGTTACGAAAATTAAAATGATCTCGAAAGCTAATTTCTTTTCTTTTAATGTATTCCGTCCTCTCAGTTAAAAATAAGGCCTGTCTATACTTCAATTACAATTAATTGCTATTACTCTGACACTATATTGTGGCAACTGGCTGCAAGCGTAAACAAATGAGGACTTTGACGTGCCACCTTGTAAAAGGTAAACCTCCTCTGCCAGAACTGTTTCCTTTGAGAAAAAAAGTCTTACGTTCTGTGAAATGCTTTGTCTTCTTATACAGAAATAAGAGAGTCTGTTTGTTTGTTTTCCTAATTTGTTCACAGTCGAGGCTGACTGCCAGGATATAGTGTGCAAGTAGTAGTTGAAGTTGTCAGCTGTGGCTAAACTGTCGCCACGCCGCCTGCCAGTTGCCAGCTACCAACTGACAGTACACTGTTGCAACGCCGCCTGCTAGCTGCCGGCTGTGAACTGACAGCTGCCGTTCAGTAGATACGCAAAGATGTAAAAATAACTAGACTTCCCGAGCTGTTTACATGGCCACGAAAATCGATTGTGGGACTGGAAAACGGCTTTATCAAAGCAGATTTCCGGAATAGATTTTGAAGTGTTTACCTGACCAACCAAAACGGAACTGGGACATCGGCTTTTGTGTGTGTGTGTGTGTGTGTGTGTGTGTGTGTGTGTGTGTTGTCCTTAGTGGAAGTTAAACTTAGGTTGATAGTGTGAAAGACCAGGGACTGATGACCTCAGCAGTTAAGTCCCATAGACTTTACATACATTTGAACATTTTTCTTCCGATTTCACGAAAAACCACACACACACACGACTGTTACGATATATGCATGCTCCTTACACAATAGTAGCCCAGCAGTGGAAGTGAACAGACCACAAGCTGCAGCTTGTCAACAGTGAACAGTTTGGACATGACGTTGATTGCTCTTGGAGGAAGGCAGCTCCAACGTGTGAAATGTCAATTACCAAGTAATTTTAATCAGGCTATAGTGTGTTGAACAAAGGGAGTAAATCCACTAGTAAGTGTCTGGATACAGTGGGAATTCAAAGTGGATTGTTAATTTCAAGTTGTTTTCATTCATCCTTAAACCAAAGACTATTGATACTTTTTTTTTTGGGGGGGGGGGCATTGGGAACATGGCACTTGCACTAAGAAGCTTTCAGTTCCCATTGGTTTTGCTCTTAAATTTAAAGTTACTGTGCTCTTGACTGACTAGGGGTCTGCCATGGATTTTCGACTGAAGAAGGGGTCCGCCAGCTCAAATGGTTGGGAAGCCCTGGTCTATGTCATATCAGACCCTCGTCTATTATGACTGACGATAGGCCAAGTATTACGCCATCAGATTGCGACGCCGTCCCGAGCCTTTTCGGAGGCGGCAATGCTGCGGTATAGTGACACTGGCACATACGTTTGATTGTTTACAAACTGTTCTCCCTCGCTTTTGTTATAATCTAACTTTGGCGAAACAATGTTCGCGTGACTACTGTCTAATACTGCTTTTCTGTTTTGATTAGCTGCGGAAGGCTATTTATTCGATCTATCTGTTTCACTGATAAGTTCGGAACAAATCTTACCTTATATTGTTTTCACTCTCCATTTTAGCGAGAATTTTATGTTCTCTTTCATTTACGATTTCTTCAAGCGCATCAACATGAGTTTTTTGTTCCCTGACGCACTTCTCAACTAGGGTAGTAACGCTGTCAAAGGCGCCGGTCTCAACTTTCTCATTTAATATTTTTACATCCTTACTGATACGTTCGTACTCGGTTTCCAAAAAAGTTTGTCCTAAAGTCAGGAATCCTATGTCTTGCATGAGTTTCTGTACATCAACCGGTAAACTTTCTCGCGCAGGCTTCATTATCAGATACGTGTGTTTGAATTGTTGTTACTACTTGACTAAGCGTTCCTGTGCGCTTCGAAAACTACCGTGCGCCATTGCAAGCTCCTCAACTTGACGCGCCATTTGACGTTTATCTTCACTGATACTAGAAAGATTTTTGTGTAGCTGACTGTACATATTAGTAAATGTTGTATCTAATTTGTGGGTTGCACCTGTCGACTGTGTGTTCAAGTTATTAAGCAAATTTTCCAAGTCATTCCAAAGTGTCGTTACCTTTTGGTCTAAGGCACTGAGACTTTGATCTAAATTGCCGAGACCAGTGGACACGCTTGTGATTTTTGTGCTCAAGCCTGTACGTAACTCAGTATTCATTTGTATTAATTTCTGAAAGTATAGTTTTATGGTTGATACCTGCGAATGATGATTGTCTAATGTATGTATAGCCTGAGTATGTCTCCGTCCGTTCCGTTTACTCACTATCGAGCTCAGAAAATTTCCTAAGTCTGTTCCATTGTTTCTATCCAAATTATTTTGAATAGAGACATTTTCTATTGAAGGTTTTCAATTAACATCATCTTATGTTAGCCATGTGACATCATATGGTCAAACATTCTGTCCATTCAGTGTAGCTGATTTCAGTTACATATTGTTTTCGACTGTGACATTGTCATTCTGTTGCAATGCATTGTCATTTTCACTATCTAAAGCATTAGATTCTAATTGAATTAGCATTAATTTTCCCATTGACATTTGATTCCATCTGTACTGACAATAAGAGGAACACACTGAAATTGAAGTACTGAAATGTAACAGGAACTCAACAGATGAAGAAAATTTCACTCGTGATGTACGTTCGCGAAGACGGCTTCTCACTATGTCACTTTACGTATACGAAAATCGTTAACTATTGCGATGAAAAATCAACTATGCCATAAATATTGTTATTGTAAAAAGGTTTTGAGCAGATTAAGGATCAGGATATTGTGGTGAAATTGCTTGTGTATGCTGTGATCAATGGAATTTTCTTGATCCTACATTTCGTTGACATACTTCTGTTCACGTTCAGTAAAGTTCAATCACTTGTCTGGAGAAAATTTTCTTCAGTTTCCATAATATTTTTCCGTTTTCACTGGTAACGTTCTCCTTTTCTCATTGTATCCTCATTGTCAGATATATGTAACAAAGACAGAATACAATTAGTATTTCAACAGTCACTATTAGGATTACATTACTTTTTACTTATGATATGGAGGTTGCGGGATCTGGTCTCTGTTCGCTCGCCAGTGTATTCTATTCTATTTTTTACTATTGGCTGCATAATGAATTACAGCTTTTGAATTGGAAATGTTTTATGACTTTTAGCTGTGAAGCCATAAATGAACTTAATGAAATTATTTTACGGCCAGCTGCCCAACAGACATTATCAAACATATCTGAAATAAACTTTCTAGGAAATTTAATAGTAAATGTTCTTAGTTGCATATTCCCCTCAGTGGGAAGCTTTACCTCTTCTTTCTGCTGCGATGGTCGTCTCGAATACAGCCGCAGTACAAGTTGCTAATTGTTGATCGTTTCGCCTAATGAAAGAAACTCGTATTTCAATGCAGTGAGATGCACTGTTTGACAAATAACTAGACAGGCACTGTAATTTACTTCACGTTGTTTATGACAACCAAAAAATCCAATTCTATTAACAAAATTTTACAATAGGCAGAGCAATAAAATGTTCGCGTCCTCTCTTCATCAAGAACACCACAGACTTCTCTGTTTTCACTGACTTAAAAAAAGCGACAATCTCATCTCTCTCTCATCTAACACCAACTTTATCTTATGTATACCTTTTTGGAAAGCCGCGCGGGGTAGCCGCGCAGTCTAGGCGTCTTGTCACGGACCGTGCGGCTCCCGCGTCAGAGGTTCGAGTCCTCCTTCGGGCACGGGTGTGTGTGTTGTCCATAGCGTAAGTCAGTTTAAGTTAGGTTAAGCAGTGTGTAATCTTAGGCACCGATGACCTTATGAATTTGGTCCCATAAGATCTTACCACAAATTTACAATTTTTACGTCTTTTGAGACATCTAGCAAGTGTCGTTGCAAACCTGACTAAAATAAATCTTAGCGTGGCTAAAATCGTCTGATGCCAACTCGGAGAGAAAGATCTGATTATTTTGTAACAGGGTTTCATCTTTCAATGTCTGCCTTCACCATGCCTCTGGAGTTCTACTCTCCCGAGGTTAATAGTAGTAAAATGTTGTTTGTGTTAAGGCTGCATTTTTTTTTTTTACACACCTAGCCTAATTTTCCGTCGAGGCCTGTCCAGCTTGGATGGCACTGCTGATACCGCCAACATAGCTCTCGAGTTCCCTGGTGCACGAAAACACGTCCGCTTCGGTAAGATGGTTTCTTCTGTATGGAGTGACAACTTTAGTACATACGGCATGCTCCGCATTACCGGAGTGCGGTTAATAAGGCTTGCGGATTATCTTTGCAAAGTTCGGCGATTTTGAAAAAATAGAACACCAAGACTGACATATTCTGTTACACTTTTAACGAGCATTTTCGTTTAGAACTCAACACCTTTCGTTGTGAAGAGGCAGTCGGCAAAAATATCAGCTAGTGGTTACATAGCGACGCCTATCAATCGGTATTTGGACAGGAAAGTGACGTGGCTGTAGCGAACAAAGTGTGTTCTATGAAGAAAGAGAGGCAATTGAAGAAGCAGCCATCACGCATATCGAAGCGCTGATATGCGTTGATTTGTTGTCAGAGTATGCTGGACAAAATTCATCTGACTGTACTCGTATTTTGACTCTCCGGAACTTGACGACCGTCATCAAGAAGAAAAAAAGGATAATTGTTTCCCGAATGAAAACTAAAAGCATGTGATAACGAAATACAGTGTGTTTTAAGTGTAAGTTTGGAAACAAGTTGTCAGTTCTCGGGGAGTAAGGCGTACTACAACACTATTGGCGTTGCGCGCTACCCGTTTCCTAATAACCGAACTTCTAGTCGTGTCACAGGAAAACCAAGTATAACGATACCGCGGAATGTTAAATGTGCCAAATATGACCTTAACCTGCAGTAAGCGTTACCCTCTGGGAGGATTTTTGCTGTGTGACCGTGCTTTAACCTAAAGGACAAAGGATATCGAGCATGAATTTCGTACTATAGCAATTAGTGGAAAGTAGAAAGACTTTATTTATGTAAGAAATAAAAGCAATAAAGTTCTCTTAAATGACATATTAAACGGTCGCCAGCCTAATTAGGCATAATAAAGCGAAAACCTTATTCTCAATGGATTTATATATACCCTTGCAAAAGGGACTTTCACAAATTCTTTCTTAGTAAAGTGCAATGAACACACACAACCTGACGAACTACACAGTGGGTAGCAGTAATTATCAACAGCGTAGCTTAGCATAACAGAAATGTGAAAGAGGCTTTGCCCCTGTTAACTACAATCAGCACCTCAACCTTTAACTAATTCAGCACAAAAAATGTTCCCAAAGACAATACGAGACAAAGTGTCACCTGACAAGAATTCAGGTTTGACTAACACACAGATACACATCACAAATGCAATTGTATGCCACTGAAATAACACATTTCATATTCATTCCACAGTGGTAATGTTTCAGATTTATGAGCAAAAACCAGATTCTAATTAATTTTCTCCTGCTGGCAAATTTTATACTGTTCCTTACTTTATCATCAACTATGCACGTCTTACAGAAACACTTTTCATTACAGTAATACTGATTCCCCATCCCACTTGATATTAATTATCTTCCAAAGATTTATAGCCATTTGCACTGACAATATACTTTATTAACTTCAAAATGGTTTCAAGTTAGAGTTAAATTTCAAATAGGATCAAATTTAAATGACTTATAGCACCACTAGTGAAGCAAATGACTTTAACTAACCACAATTACGTTCATTAGTACTAGAACTTTGGTATTTTCAAAGTAAAAGCAGTTAGTAGCAAATTAAAGCTTTTCATGAGTTTAATATTATGTGCCTCTTTTACTACTTGTGAAGCAAGTGGTTTTAACTAACAACATTTATGCTCTTTAGCACTGAAACTTAGGCACATTTTGCCGGCCGGAGTGGCCGAGCGGTTCTAGGCGCTACAGTCTGGAACCACGCGACCGCTACAGTCGCAGGTTCTAATCCTGCCTCGGAAATGGATGTGTGTGTTGTCCTTAGTTAGGTTGAAGTAGTTCTAAGTTCTAGGGGACTGATGACCTTAGCATTTAAATCCCATAGTGCTCAGAGCCATTTTGAACCATTTAGGCACATTTAAATTTAAAAAAAAATTATTAGTTCTTCACAAATAGGATACTCGGTCTTGGCACTTTTAGGATAAGACCCTACTTGGTTTCATGAAGTGTACAATTTCACTGGTCAAACACAAATTTAGCACACTTGAATTATTATTGCAAAAACACACACAATCACACTGGTTCATACTGGTATTCATATCTGCCTTCCAAAGTAGTTGAAGCAGTGGCGCAATAGTGGTGGCAAGCACGTGGCGGCTATCTGGTCCTTCTCTGACGGTATAATGCTCTATTTCATTTCTTTTGGCGGCGAGTTAATCATTTTTAGAGAAATTCCAAATACGAGATCACCATTTTACAGCCGGAACCACATCCGAGGCTATTCCGTCATAGATTTGGTTTCAGAACGCCTCACTTGGCACCTACGGTATTGACTATGCGACTGCTGGCCACTGACTGCCTAAAGTGCTCTCTCGCTTGCCGCCCAGATTGACCGCCACTTCCACCTTTTCTTGCGCGCCAAGCCCCTTTCGTGGTGGAGGGGGTTCCCTACGTCTTTAAGTTACATCATATAATTTCCCTAAGTATGAACCAGTTATTTACATACAATTTTGTTTATACAAACAGACGTATTTTATAAAATTCCATTATTTAAGCACACTGTTAAGTTAAACAATTTACATTTCATTAATTTCCACTTCTCTCCAACAATTCAAAGAACTTTACGTGTAAAGACTAAACACTTCATAGTTATGTACACTTAATCACTCTGTACCAATTACTCACAATCGATAATGGTGTTACAGTACGCAGTGCAGTGCGCTTTCAAATGTGACATGTAACATGTTTTGTAAATTATCAGCGGTTACCGGTAAAAACCAGTAAAAAACATATCGGTTTTGATTTATACAAGCTTTTTGGTTATCCATCCAGTATCGGGTTCGCCTTAATCCATATAATCGGGACCTTTCTGTGTGTCCTTACGATTCTGATCGAAAGAAATTTAGAGGAAAATATTTGCAGTTGTAGATGAGTATTGTTGTACAGCAATGGCTGTAAGTAGGTCTGAAAAGGCTTGAATGTACATAAATCCTGCGGATATGAGACTTCACTGCAGAGTGCTGTAAAATTCCCCACAAAATTCTCTAAATACTCTGCAGAGACATTTCGTGTTCTTCTTACGTGCGCCGTCAGCTTGACTCAACATTCGCAGCGCTGGAATTTTATAGATACGAATTCACTCATGCCGGGATTAATACACCGGTTCCCGACAGATCACCGAAGTTAAGCATCATAGGGCGAGGTCAGTACTTGGAAGGATGACCGCCCGGGTGCGCCGCGTGGTGTTGACAGTTTTCCCTTTGCCTCTACGGAGAAGGGACAGGAGGAGTGGCTGGGTAAAGTCCCTAATAACCAGTCTTTGTGTCAATGTCCTGGATTACATTCCAAACCTCTCCGCAGAGTCTCATGAAGTAAGAGCATGCGTTACTGATAATGGTGATCCGTCCTTCGTGCCGGCCGGTGTGGCCGTGCGGTTCTAAGGGCGTCAGTTTGGAACCGCGAGACCGCTACGGTCGCAGGTTCGAATCCTGCCTCGGGCATGGATGTGTGTGATGTCCTTAGGTTAGTTAGGTTTAAGTAGTTCTAAGTTCTAGGGGACTGATGACCTCAGTAGTTAAGCCCCATAGTGCTCAGAGCCATTTGAACCATTTGAACCATTTGATCTGTCCTTCGCATTGGACGTTAAACTCGTTGACCCCTTTGGTGTTCTTCGCGAGGAGTAGGCGGTATCACCCTCTCCCTTCTCTCATTATCTCCAACACGAACTACACTACACTACACTAGACTACACACCATTACAGTCATTTATGCTTAACAGATATACTTACACGTACTGCTCTCACGTCTCGCGAAGGAAAGGTGATTGCGGGTGGGGAGGACAGGAATATTTTCGAAATAGGCGGCTGCATCTGCCTTTCGGTGTCTCCGAACCGTTCATGCCACACGACTTTAGTCTTCAGCAAAGTCAAGAGTAGATAGAAAAATTCACAAGGAATTCAAAATAGGGTAATAATCAGTTTCACTTTTTTGGAAAAAAAATGTTCTAATCGATACATCGGTCTCGTCACACATTGATATTGCAGGCAGGCTGTTCGTATCTGGTTTCAAAATTTGCTGCCGTTTACTCGGTGTTACATTTAAAGCACGCTAGTTATACGCTCATGCAAAATTTAGTGACAGGTGAGCGGTCTTAACTATAATGTTGAGTCTGTCAGAGGTTGACAGCGCCAGAAGTAATTCTAATGTTTCGTCATATTATTACCTTGCTGTGCGAAGCTATTCCTACATGTAACGGGAGGGGGAGGGAGGGGGGTGCGTCTAGAAGCATCTACTTTTATTACGTCTCAGCCAAATAGGAAAGTAAGAAAAAGAACATTACCTGATATACGTCACCTACTGATGATCACACTCACACCGGAGAGACAAAGAAGGGGAAACGATGCTAGCGAAATGATAGATATTGATTTTGAATATGGCAAGGGCTTGACTCAAATTCCGCCAACACTGTTGCAGTTTAGCATTTCCTTGCTTGACTAAAATGCTATAGGGAAAATTTGTTACACGTTCTTCTACAAAAAAAAAATCCAAGGGCTGTCCACATGAGAAGCAAACGGATATTCTACCACAAATGGCATTGTTGTCGACGGACGGCTGAAAGTTAACTAAGGGTTGCTCTTCGTTACTCGCCGGAATTTAACAGCAAACTTAAATCAATAGACAAGGTTGTCAGTCAAATGGTTCAAATGGCACTGAGCACTATGGGACTTAACTTCTGAGGTCATCAGTCCCCTAGAACTTAGAACTACTTAAACCTAACTAACCTTAGGACATCACACACATCCATGCCCGAGGCAGGATTCGAACCTGCGACCGTAGCGGTCGCGCGGCTCCAGACTGTAGCGCCTAGAACCGCTCGGGCATTGCGGCCGGCGTTGTTAGTCCGGGCTTGATCGGTTGTCTGCTGAATATGAATATAAACAACAAATTCAGTTAATGATAATAGATTTTTTGCATCAGTAATTAATTATTTCCAGTATATTACGAGAAAGTAATTTGATACTGGTATTTAGCACATAAAATAGCGTGAGATATTACTAAGTCTAGTAGATAATGAGCAGTATAGAGTGGGGCTGGAAGGAACTAAAAACATTTGCATAGTGACATAGTAGAAGCTATAGAAAATAAAATGTCAGACAACTTTGTAAAAAAAAAGATGATTATGATTTCCTGCAGCTAAAAACGAGATCGAAGGGCAGCTGAAGCGAAATGAGAACATCCTTCACGTGACTACAGACCAGCAGCCACCTACACAAGAGTATTCATAGACAGTGTGCGTCACACATCGTTCTCCTCCGAACATACCTACAAGAAGAACATTCCATGTGGTGACCAGAGTCCGTCGGTACTGGGATCGATCTTCTACACTCATTTCTTCTACACACAGCTAGCACTGTATGCGCCTCCAACGCGCACTTATGGTTGACGAACTTCATACACCTAAATCATCTGCTCGACTTCTACGGGATAGACACGTAGTTGATTGAAGAAATATCGTAATTTGAGGTCTGAAAGATGTTCTTGAACTTTTGAGAGCAGTTTATCGCGAGGCACGCGGTATCTATCTTCTACTCTCCCCCACTGAAGATTTTTCAACATTTCTGTTATTTTCACTCGCCAGTCATCAAACTTTTCCCACCGTCCTTCTTTGTACACATTGTACGTCACTTGTTAATCCGACCTGACACCGGTTCCAAACATTTGGGTGTTATTAAAGTACATGCCCTACAAGTGTTTTGTATAGAATCTCATTTGCACTGTTTCCTAGTATCCTGCCATTTTTACCTGCAGCTGCGTCTATGTGGTCGTTCCACTTCATAAATCTACACTATATTACTTCCAGATGTTTATGATGGATCCAATTCATACTTCTACGCGTTGTTTCTGCCAAACAGAATAAAAAAAACATGCACCACGAAGGAATTATCCAGTGAGACGGAAATCGGAAGATATGATGTACATGTAGAGTGAAACAAATGGTCACAGTTTCAGAAAAATTGTGTGATTTATTCGAGACAAAAAGCTTCATAAATTGAGCAAGTCAATAACGCTCTGGTCCACCTCCGCCCCTTATGCAAGGAGTTATTCGGGTTAGCATTGACTGATACACTTGTTGGATTTCCTCCTGAGGGATATCGTGCCGAATTCTGTCCTACTGAGGAGACACGTAATTTACTGATGATAGTTCAACGTAAGTAATATCCAAACGATAACAAGTTTACTCCAACTACGATGTTTCGTACGCTGCTCAGTCTCGATAAACAACATTGAAAGCCAGTAAACTGCATCCTGCAGCGCCACTGCACGACTATCCTGGAGACCTTATCACAGCTAAGCCTCGTGCCTCTCGTAATCTGCGTGAACGCGTGTTGCAGTGAACGTGCTGGACGGCGAGCATCTGAACCTGACCCGCATCTCGCGCACCGAGATGGGCGCCTACCTGTGCATCGCCACCAACGGCGTGCCGCCCTCCGTCAGCAAGAGGATCATCGTCGACGTCGAGTGTAAGTACGGCGCCCGGCAGCATCCACAGTAACGCCGAAATCTTAAAACGTATCTGAGAGCACACCACAGGCAAATTAATAACACAACTGTTCGTAGAAGTAAGGACACTGCAGTGTATGATATGGGACGATCACGTTAAATAAGTGTTAGGGAAGCGTATGGAAGGCTTAGATTTGTTGGAAGGGTTCCCGTAAATGTTGTGCATACAATATGCTAGTGCGACCAGTCCTAGGGTATTGTTCCGCTGTTTGCGGTCCTTACCAACTAGGTGTCACAACAGATGTAGTACGAATTCAGAGACGCGCTGTTAGTATCGTAACAGGTCGATATATTTCATACGACAGGTATACTCCATACTCTATGTAACAGGAATGCTCGGGGACCTTAAATGGGAATCATTGGAGTAAAGTCAACATAGTTCTCGCGGAATCACGTAAAGTTAGATAATCTGTGTGTGCTAAAGATCGTGCGAGCGTTGCACTGCCACCTACAACGCACTACTTACAGTTCATATATTACGAAGAGCAATTGTTATGTTGTAATAACTCATACTTTAAACAACGTTAAAATTTATAATAAGTACAAATGCATTATATTTGCAGATAAGTAGTACTTATCTTGAAACGTTGGTCTCAGGGTCAGGGCTGTTCCCTTTGTTCCTGTTTAACCCATTTACAGGAGTTTATCCAGGATCGTTTAAATGACAAGTTACGTTATTTTGCTTTTAACCATTTCCTTCTTTTTCTTGTAACACAATTTACCATCACATTTTAACACTTTTCAAATATACATTGCGCAACATTCACGAGCCATATAAACAGCATAATCGATCAGAAAACAGTATGTATCAAGCTCGATAGATGCCCTGAATCAATCTTATCGAACTCTGAACCTATCTGAAGAAAATCTGTCGCACTTGTCGCCAAAAATACATTATATATTACGATTCCAAGTTCCAGTACCTTCTAGAACATGATACAGTTCAAATTAACGTCAACATGACTGTTTTCAATTGATGTTGTTTTCAGGTTTAATTTGTATCTTCTTCTCCGAAAATAATTATTTAAGTGAAGATTTATAGCCTTAATGGTTAATAACAAAGTTTGTAAGTTTTGACAATATGGAAAATAGAAGGTTTCTGTGAGACTTTAAAGAATTGATTTCATTACCGATGGTAAAATTAGAAAAATTGTAAATGAAGACAGAAATTTTGTTTACATAAAAATTGAAGTATACAATATTATACTTACTGTAAATTTGTTTCTAGATCATTTAAGTTGACAACTGCGATTACTAATTTTCATGGCACAAGATTGATACTACGAAATGGATCGATATGAGCAATAAAAATACTACCAGAAAAATAGCTTTTTTGGTACTCAGATGTGTTCATAAATATCTGTAGTCGAGAAATATATAATTTAAATAAGAAAATTAACCCAAGTCTGCCCAAAATTTATAAGGAATCGAACATTTCGGTTAATATGTGGAAGTTCCGAGGAGGCTAGTTTCGTTATACAACATCTCACTTAGCGATCTTGACGGTAACATAACAGAGACTAGGGCACATACAGAGCCAAATAGACAATAGTTTTGCCCACATTCAGTATCCGAATACAATAAAAAATAAAACAGACAGTATGGTGTATCCTCAGCCATGTACGGTATAAAAACTTGCAGTCTATTTTTGTAAATCTAGATGTAAACACTATGGGGCTAGCGCGTTGCTTCGCTAGGCAAGTTCGTAATGGAAGTAGTTGCGAATATATTCAAAGTTATTTCGATATTCTAACGCCAAAATATAAAAATTAAAGCCGTAAACTCAGCACTGACTGTAAGGGGCAATATTAACCGTTCATAGACATAACATCCCCCCCATGAACCATGGACCTTGCCGTTGGTGGGGAGGCTTGCGTGCCTCAGCGATACAGATGGCCGTACCGTAGGTGCAACCACAACGGAGGGGTATCTGTTGAGAGGCCAGACAAACATGTGGTTCCTGAAGAGGGGCAGCAGCCTTTTCAGTAGTTGCAGGGGCAATAGTCTGGATGATTGACTGATCTGGCCTTGTAACATTAACCAAAAAGGCCTTGCTGTGCTGGTACTGCGAACGGCTGAAAGCAAGGGGAAACTACAGCCGTAATTTTTCCCGAGGACATGCAGCTCTACTGTATGATTAAATGATGATGGCGTCCTCTTGGGTAAAATATTCCGGAGGTAAAATAGTCCCCCATTCGGATCTCCGGGCGGGGACTACTCAGGAGGACGTCATTATCAGGAGAAAGAAAACTGGCGTTCTACGGATCGGAGCGTGGAATGTCAGATCCCTTAATCGGGCAGGTAGGATAGAAAATTTAAAAAGGGAAATGGATAGGTTAAAGTTAGATATAGTGGGAATTAGTGAAGTTCGGTGGCAGGAGGAACAAGACTTTTGGTCAGGTGATTACAGGGTTATAAATACAAAATCAAATAGGGGTAATGCAGGAGTAGGTTTAATAATGAATAAAAAAATAGGAGTGCGGGTTAGCTACTACAGACAGCATAGCGAACGCATTATTGTGGCCAAGATAGACACAAAGCCCATGCCTACTACAGTAGTACAAGTTTATATGCCAACTACCTCTGCAGATGACGAAAAAATAGATGAAATGTATGACGAGATAAAAGAAATTATTCAGGTAGTGAAGGGAGACGAAAATTTAATAGTCATGGGTGACTGGAATTCGTCAGTAGGAAAAGGGAGAGAAGGAAACATAGTAGGTGAATATGGATTGGGGGGGAAGGAATGAAAGAGGAAGCCGCCTTGTAGAATTTTGCGCAGAGCATAACTTAATCATAGCCAACACTTGGTTCAAGAATCATAAAAGAAGGTTGTATACCTGGAAGAATCCTGGAGATACTAAAAGGTATCAGATAGATTATATAATGGTAAGACAGAGATTTAGGAACCAGGTTTTAAATTGTAAGACATTTCCAGGGGCAGATGTGGATTCTGACCACAATCTATTGGTTATGAACTGCAGATTGAAACTGAAGAAACTGCAAAAAGGTGGGAATTTAAGGAGATGGGACCTGGATAAACTGAAAGAACCAGAGGTTGTACAGAGTTTCAGGGAGAGCATAAGGGAACAATTGACAGGAATGGGGGAAAGAAATACAGTAGAAGAAGAATGGGTAGCTCTGAGGGATGAAGTAGTGAAGGCAGCAGAGGATCAAGTAGGTAAAAAGACGAGGGCTAATAGAAATCCTTGGGTAACAGAAGAAATATTGAATTTCATTGATGAAAGGAGAAAATATAAAAATGCAGTAAACGAAGCAGGCAAAAAGGAATACAAACGTCTCAAAAATGATATCGACAGGAAGTGCAAAATGGCTAAGCAGGGATGGCTAGAGGACAAATGTAAGGATGTAGAGGCTTGTCTCACTAGGGGTAAGATAGATACTGCCTACAGGAAAATTAAAGAGACCTTTGGAGAGAAGAGAACCACTTGTATGAATATCAAGAGCTCAGATGGAAACCCAGTTCTAAGCAAAGAAGGGAAGGCAGAAAGGTGGAAGGAGTATATAGAGGGTTTATACAAGGGCGATGTACTTGAGGACAATATTATGGAAATGGAAGAGGATGTAGATGAAGACGAAATGGGAGATAAGATACTGCGTGAAGAGTTTGACAGAGCACTGAAAGACCTGAGTCGAAACAAGGCCCCGGGAGTAGACAACATTCCATTTGAACTACTGATGGCCTCGGGAGAGCCAGTCATGACAAAACTCTACCATCTGGTGAGCACGATGTATGAGACAGGCGAAATACCCTCAGACTTCAAGAAGAATATAATAATTCCAATCCCAAAGAAAGCAGGTGTTGACAGATGTGAAAATTACCGAACTATCAGTTTAATAAGTCACAGCTGCAAAATACTAACGCGAATTCTTTACAGACGAATGGAAAAACTGGTAGAAGCCGACCTCGGGGAAGATCAGTTTGGATTCCGTAGAAATGTTGGAACACGTGAGGCAATACTGACCTTACGACTTATCTTAGAAGAAAGATTAAGAAAAGGCAAACCTACATTTCTAGCATTTGTAGACTTAGAGAAAGCTTTTGACAATGTTAACTGGAATACTCTCTTTCAAACTCTGAAGGTGGCAGGGGTAAAATACAGGGAGCGAAAGGCTATTTACAGTTTGTACAGAAACCAGATGGCAGTTATAAGAGTCGAGGGGCATGAAAGGGAAGCAGTGGTTGGGAAAGGAGTAAGACAGGGTTGTAGCCTCTCCCCGATGTTATTCAATCTGTATATTGAGCAAGCAGTAAAGGAAACAAAAGAAAAATTCGGATTAGGTATTAAAATTCATGGAGAAGAAGTAAAAACTTTGAGGTTCGCCGATGACATTGTAATTCTGTCAGAGACAGCAAAGGATTTGGAAGAGCAGTTGAACGGAATGGACAGTGTCTTGAAAGGAGGATATAAGATGAACATCAACAAAAGCAAAACGAGGATAATGGAATGTAGTCAAATTAAGTCGGGTGATGCTGAGGGAATTAGATTAGGAAATGAGACACTTAAAGTAGTAAAGGAGTTTTGCTATTTAGGGAGTAAAATAACCGATGATGGTCGAAGTAGAGAGGATATAAAATGTAGACTGGCAATGGCAAGGAAAGCGTTTCTCAAGAAGAGGACTTTGTTAACATCGAGTATAGATTTAAGTGTCAGGAAGTCGTTTCTGAAAGTATTTGTATGGAGTGTAGCCATGTATGGAAGTGAAACATGGACGATAACTAGTTTGGACAAGAAGAGAATAGAAGCTTTCGAAATGTGGTGCTACAGAAGAATCCTGAAAATAAGGTGGGTAGATCACGTAACTAATGAGGAGGTATTGAATAGGATTGGGGAGAAGAGAAGTTTGTGGCACAACTTGACTAGAAGAAGGGATCGGTTGGTAGGACATGTTCTGAGGCATCAAGGGATCACAAATTTAGCTTTGGAGGGCAGTGTGGAGGGTAAAAATCGTAGAGGGAGACCAAGAGATGAATACACTAAGCAGATTCAGAAGGATGTAGGTTGCAGTAGATACTGGGAGATGAAGAAGCTTGCACAGGATAGAGTAGCATGGAGAGCTGCATCAAACCAGTCTCAGGACTGAAGACCACAACAACAACAACAGACATAACATAGTCCATATGGTTTAGAAACGATCCAAGAATGAAAAATAAGGCGGGTGAGAAGGATTTGATAGATAGTCAGCACTGTTGATAATCGGTTGACGATATTAGAAGCAGCATAGGGCAGTGAGAAATGTTCATTAGATTTGTGGACTAGCAGAACGTTGGGATTTACGCACTGAATTTGTCAAGTATCACAAACGTGATCATGTGGTGTCTATGACCTTCACTCAGCACGTTCCCAGCTAGTACGGAATAAAACTTTTACAGTTTCCAGTTCCGTGTCAGTCTACAATCTACTTATTCGCGGAATAGGCAATATCAGTTGTCGCAGACTTCACTTGGTGTCAACTTCCATGAAATGTTCAACTAGTCATCGCGATCCAGAGTCGTGTATAAGAGACCCTCCCCCAGAGCATCGTAACTACGCAATCGATCTATCATGCTCAAAGCTCTCGACTTCTAAGCAAGTAAAACGAAGTTAGACAACAACACATACTTCGTAATCTAACAGAGACCGCGAGAAACTGAGAAGTTCACAGGGAAGGTATTAGACAATTTGTGATTGGTTTATGATTGTTAGCTTCCATGGAATCAAGGACATCGATTCTGAGAAACACGTAAACAATTACGTCGAGAACAGAAACTGGACATGTAATTGCTGGATGGTAATGCTACAGCACACAGATTTCATCTTCAATCATTTCAGAGATCGATTCTGTTGTTGTTCGACAGTGCAAGCGTAAAAACGCAGCTCTTTCATTGACACGGGCCCGATTGGCTTTATATGGTCATTACTAGCCTGAAAATATCCACAGAAATCCTTTCCCAGGCTAGTCTGCTCTTTCAGAAGAATCGAATACGTGCCATCACATCTTAATTAGCAGCGATGCACGTTGAAGGCTATCGTCGACGATTTACATATGCACACGACTTATTTCAGAAATGCTGTATACACATAGGCTATTCCTTACCACTCTCTAATACTAATTGTAGATATTTTAAATAAAATACTTGTATCTTGAATTCCATTCTATGATTCACCACAAATGGCCACATATCGAATTATTCATAGTAGCGCTATTACTTTCGTTCAGTGTTTCCTAGACTTAAGTTTATTACAGACAAGTGGTATAAGATAAACGTGAAGAAAATACTTTATGTCTCCACGTTGCTGTAAGCTCTAGACAATGTATGGTTCTGACACTTTGAGAGTAGCCGTGAATCTCATCTAATGCTTCATAACACTCTCTCATAACATGTCACATCTTTGAGAGATGAAAGTAATAAAAATATGTTAAAAAACTGGCCTCTCTAGAAAAACGTAAAAGGAATCTCTTCAAATAACAAATACATGAGATACAATCAAATTTTCTTTTAGACATGTGAGTCTCAACTTTATCTATGATGATAATGGAAGCTGAAGAAATGAATTAAAATTTGTGCCACGGCCGTGCAGGTGTGT
Source organism: Schistocerca cancellata (assembly GCF_023864275.1). Lineage (NCBI taxonomy): Eukaryota > Metazoa > Arthropoda > Insecta > Orthoptera > Acrididae > Schistocerca > Schistocerca cancellata. The sequence continues at coordinate 722,572,651 of NC_064626.1, read as the reverse complement.
TACCTATTCTGCTACGTTGGTGTAATGGCTAGCATATCTCTACTGTAAGTAGGAGACCTGGGTTCAAGTCCTAGCCGTGGGACAAATTTTAATTCATTTCTTCAGCTTACATCATTGTCATAAATAATAAATAGTTAGCGTAAATTCAGAGAGGCTGCTTTAGTATTAAATTCCCATCCTGTCGTTCAGAATAAGGCCGTCAAAATATAGCGAAACATCAAGTATTTTCTACATTGAGCCACAGGTAAAGCTATACTGTATGGCGTTGTTGATTGTGCACACTGCGAGGCACTAAGGAGGTTTGGGATTGAAACAGAGGCGTAACTAGGCTGGGACAATGCCCCTGGCGCCCAAAAGAAAAAAACATCAACAAAAAATTGACCGAAAAATGAAAAGTGATAAACAGTAAAATTGATCTGTCAAATGCTCATTTATTATATTAAAACATGGTTAAATCTGAAAATCCTTTATAGGTAGACATATGCGAATGATTTACCTCCTTTATCCGGGTCAGAGCTCAGTCTGCTTGTGAAATTGTTCTAAATGTCTTATGCAAAGATTATCTTGAGCAGTTAAACAGAGAACCAACCCGTGAAAATAACATATTCGGTTCCTTGGTGAGAAACGGGCCCTAACTTTTCGAGTCAAACAGATTTCAGATTACCTGAACAGTCAATTCAAAAAGTACATCTCCAGCACTGACATGGTTGAACATCTATGTACAAAGTTCAGTAGTACTGCATAATAAACCTTAGACCTGTATGTGCCGAGCAAAGTTGTGAGGAATGGGAAGGTCCACCGTGGTTCAACAGCCATGATTTAAAGCTACTACGAAAACAGATTTAGATGTAGCCACAGCATCACAGACAACCAAATCTGAACGAAGCCAAAATCAGCGTAAGAAGAGCTGTGTGTGGAGCGTTCAATGAATTCAAAAGCGAAATTCTATCCACCAACTTGACAGAAATACGGAGAAGTTTTGACCTCATGTTACATCAGTCCGTCCAGAGACTGTGTTACCATGAGGGCAACGAAACGGAGGATGACAGAGAGAAAGCCGAAATTTTAGAACATATACTGCATTCCAACATTATGAATTGCCTCCAAGAAAACAACGATCTGTTGATAGATAGCACCGATTCGGAAAATGTAGTTCTTGTAAACCCACCTAGATCCGTATTACCGAGCGAGGTGGCGCAGTGGTTAGCACACTGGGCTCGCATTCGGGAGGACGACGGTTCAATCCCGTCTCCGGCCATCCTGATTTAGGTTTTCCGTGATTTCCCTAAATCGTTTCAGGCAAATGCCGGGATGGATCCTTTGAAAGGGCACGGCCGATTTCCTTCCCAATCCTTCCCTAACCCGAGCTTGCGCTCCGTCTGTAATGACCTCGTTGTCGACGGGACGTTAAACACTAACCACCACCACCACATCCGTATTCACACGAAGTAATGAGCCTCATCCACATTGACGCCATATTCCTAGATTTCCAAAAGGCTTTTGACACCGCTACTTCCAATCGAATTGCATGCCGTGCCTATGGAGTACCGTCTTAGTTTTGCGTTTGGATTCGTGATTTTCTGTCAAGAATGTCACAGTTCGTAGTAAGTGGTGGAAAGTCATTGAGTAATACAAAATTGATATATTGTGTTCCCCCCCATGAAATGTTATAGGCCCTATGTTGTTCGTAATCTGTACAAACGACTTAGTAGACAATCTGAGCAGTCCTCAAACTGTTTGCAGAAAAAATTGTAATTTATCACTTAGTAAACTCATTTAAAGATCAAAATAAACTTTGAAATGATTTAGAGAAGATATCTGGATAAAGACAAAACATATGTTTAAAATGTAGACTGGCAGTGCAAGAAAAGATTTTCTGAAGAAGAGAAATTTGTTAACATCGAATATAAATTAAGTCTTAGTAAGTCTTTGCCGAAAGTATTTGTATCGAGTGTAGCCATGCACGAAGTGAAACAACGACGATAAACAGTTTAGAAAAGAATAAAGATTTTTGAAATGAGGTGCTACAGAAGAATGCTGAAGTTTAGATAGGTAGATCGCCTAACTGATGAGGAGATACTGAACAGAAGCGGGGAGAAAAGAAATTTGTGGTACAACCTGACTAGATGAAAGGATCGGTTGATAGGACACATTCTGACACATCAAGGGATCACCAGCTTGGTTTTGGAGGTAAGTATGGGGGGAGGGGGGACAAAAATCGTAGAGGGAGACAAAAGGTGAATACAGATTCAGAAGGATGTAGGTTGCAGAAGTTATTCGGAGATGAAGAAGCTTCTATGGAATATAGTAGTATACAGAGATGTATCAAACCACTCTTCGGACTGAAGATCACAGCAAAAACATCTGTTTGAATCTAAAGGTCGTAATTGACTCTTACTAACGAAAAATATGGTCATCCAAATGAGTACAAAAAGGAATCGTTAATATTTCGGTTGCACAATAAATCACACAAATCTAAAGATTGTCGATTCAATTAAATACTTAGGGATTAAACTTACGAACTGTATAAAAAGTATCGATCACATAGACAATGCTGTGGATAAAGCGAACCAAAGATTGTATTTTATTGGCAGAACCCTTAGAAAATGCAACGGGTCTACTGCAGAGACTGCTTACGTTAGGCTTGCCCGTCCTCTTCTGAAGTACTGCTGCATGTTATTGGATCCGTATCAGATAGTATTGACCGAGAACATCGAAAAAGTTCAAAGAAGGGCAACAAGTTTGGTATCATCGCGAAATAAGGGAGAGAGTGTCACGGATACGAAACGCGAGTTGGGGTGGGAATCATTAAAACAAAAGCGTTTTTCCTAGCCGCGAGATCTTTTCACGATACTTCAGCCACTAAGTTTTTCCTCGAAATGCGAATATATTTTGCTGACGCCCATTTACACAATGATGAATTACCATCGTAATGAGATAAGAGAACCAGGGTCTTGCATGGAAAGATGTGTTAGTTCTTTCCCCCCCCCCCCCCCCGCTCTCTGTTCGAGAACTGAACGGCAGAGAAACAGTCTGTAGGTAGTAAGATGAACCGTACAGTACGTGCAAATGAATGTAATGCGCATAAATAGGTTGAAAGGCCCTTTACTGTATGATAACAAAATTGCAGAACAATCACTGTAAGTAATCAGGTTTATAAAAAAAAAATACGTGGGTGAGTCAAATGAAAACCTCTAATTCGTAATAACAAATGGAAATTTCGCGCCGTTATCCTGTAAGTTGGTAAGCGTGCTACAAAAATGGCTCTGAGCATTATGGGACTTAACTTCTGAGGTCATCAGTCCCCTAGAACTTAGAACTACTTAAACCTAACTAACCTAAGGACATCACACATATCCATGCCCGAGGCAGGATTCGAACCTGCGACCGTAAAGGTCGCGCGGTTCCAGACTGTAGCGCCTAGAACCGCTCGGCCATCCAGGCCGGCCGTGCTACGAACAGCGTGCAGAATGGCCTGTATGTGACAGCATAGTGCAGATGCAAACATACCGTCGCAGTATCAGTATACAGATGGCCGCCCCACTTGCCACTTGCACCAGGGACGAACAGCGTTCTGTTATTCGGTTTTTGCTTAGTGAAGGTGTGAAACCTATTGAAATTCATGGGCGAATGAAGTTTCAGTACGATGATGCATGTTTGTCACAGCAGTAAGCCTACGAAAGGAGTAGGAAGTTCGAAAATGCTGTGACTTCAGAGGAAGATGCTCCTCGTCCAGGTCAGGCACAACGAGTTGTGAGTCCACAGAACATTGCAGCAGTTGAAGCCATAGTGAAGGAAAACCGTCGAGTGACACTGAATGACAGATTAGTCATTGGTCAGCACATCACATTGTGCATGATGTGCTCCAGTCTCACAAAGTGTCTGCAAGATGGGTGCCACGGCAGCTGATTCCTGAAATGGGAGAACGATGTGTCGATGCTTGTGAAGAACTTCTTCGGCGCTTTGAACGAGAAAGTGATGGCTTTCTTGCAAGAATCGTTACTGGGGACGAAACCTTGGTTCACTTCCACCAACTGGAAACGAGGAGAGCGAACAAGGAAGGGTGCCATTCCTCATCACCGAAACCAAAGAAGTCTCGAACAGAACCACCAGTAGGGAATGTTATGCTGACTCTCTTGTGGGACGAAAAAGGCGTCATTTTGGAACCCTACATGCCTAGAAGGACCACTCTCACAGTGCATCATACACAGATCTCCTAAAAAATCATCTGCGGGCTGCAATCAAATCAAAGCGACGTGGATTGCTGTCAGCAGGTGTCCTGTTGCAGCATGACAATGCAAGGCCCCACACTACCCGTACAACAGTTGCAACAATCACAGACCTGCATTTAGAGTGTCTCCCTCATCCACCATACTCACCAGACCTTGCCCCAAGTTATTTCCATGAGTTTGGACCACTCAAAGACGCAATGGGATGAAAGAAGGTCCGTTCTGATGAAGAAGTACGCCACGCGGTGCATGAGTGGTTACGCGGACTACCAAAAGAATTTTTTTTTCTAAAGGAATTTATACACTTTGTAAGCGCTGGAGGACTTGCATTGAGCGTGGGGGGAGATTATGTTGAAAAGTGATACAGCTTTGTACCACTTCTGCACAATAGATAATATTTAAAAAATATTTAAGGTTTTCATTTGACTCACCCTCATATCTCGAAGTGTGCGTGAGGAGCGATTTAAAGTTGAACGGTCAATAAAACTAATGGCAGGGAAAGGCATATGGCAGACTGATATTCTCTGGAAGAATCCTAGGAAGTGTAGTCCATATGCTGTAGACCAATATGTTTCGTTACGGGTTCATTTAAAAAGCGCGGAAGTGTCACAGGGATGATCAGCCAACTCCAGTGGCAGACGCTGCAAGAGTGGCGTTCTGCATCACGGGGGCTCTACTGTTAACGTTCCGAGAGTGTGCGCTCCAAGAAGAGTCAACCAATATGCTGCATCCTCCCGCGTATCTGTCACGTAAAGGTCATGACGGTAAAACCAGAGAGATTCGAGCTCACACGGAGGCTGATCAAAATCGTTCTCCTCGCGAACCATTGGCAACTGGAACAGGAAAACGGAGAAGTGACGGTGGTACGTAACGTATCCTCCGACACATACCGTAAGGTGGTTGTTGGAGCATAGATGAAGATGCAGATGTATATTAGGAGTCGTAAATAAATTGATTAGATTACAGCACGAAAGAAAGTTGAGGTAAGCAAACGTTGCAGCCGATGGTGTGACGGAATTAAGAACTTCAAGTTATATTTAAAAAATGCAGACTGGAACTTTGAAAAGAGTTGCCCTAAAAAATTAACCCGTGGAATACATTCAACGCTCCTAAATTCGGAGACTAGAAATGGAATCAAAATATCATACATAATCAGCTCCAAGGGACTTCAATGTTTGGAAAGTTAAATCAGTTTACAAACTGAATTGTAAGATTCTAAGAAAAATCATCGTAGAGTTACTGTCTATGTATTTTCAAAGAAGAAAGGAACGTTATGGCTAAACTCCCCGTCGATGACAGGGTTATTAGACCCACAGCATAAGTACGGATTAGGGAAGGATATGAAGGAAATCAGTAGTGCCCTTTCAAAGGAATCATCCCGACATTCACCTTAACCGGTTTAGGGACATTACGAGATATCTAAATCCATTTGCTTAGCTGGAGATTCGGACGGCAGTCTTCTCGAATACTGTATATATTTTCCAGAAAAAAAATAAATTCCTTCGGCAGCAACATCAGATCTATTTCAGTCATAGTGGAAAATGTGACAGGAAAATGGAATGAGGAAAATGAGGAAATTTCTTTAATGATTAATAAGGAACTGATATAAGATAGTCCCAAAATTGTAGACACTTTCAAGAGGTTTTTGTGTAAGTGATAAATAATTTAGGTTTGAACAATAAAAACGTTCCAAAGCAAGTTTAATAAATTTCAACTCCTGTTTTCTTGCAGGTAGTAGTCTACATACACCATTTTGCTAGGAGATAATTTTAAATAACAGATCTTCCCCACATACCGACTTTCGAAATATTGTTTGAACACAGCTTGGTAAGCTGTTCGTTTGTGACAGGCTCGAAGAGAGTGACAAATTGCAGGCCATATTGTTCCCGAGATTGCCAGCGATATAGGCTCGTGTATGGGGTCCTTAATGAACTCATCGTCGACGGAACTACCTGAATATATCATGTTATGGAGTACACAATAGCGCGGAAGCTCATCCACAAATTACACGTACCGAAATAAATTACTTATCACCGAAATTACTACAGTGTGAGGCCTATTTCCTTTGATCGCCAAAATTGGCAGCGATGTGAATAAATGTGTTTTAGAGGTCGGATTCTTGCGGCTTCTACCTATTTGTCATTAGGGAGGCGACAGGCCAATAAAATGTGGATGCACTGTCTGAGCCTGAGGATACGAACCGCGCTAGCACACAGACATATAAAGCTCACACATCATACGTAAGCAGAAACAACAATTTCAAATTGTATTTGATTCCTTCAATGAAACGCCTAAGATTTAAAAGGCCAATCAGTTTACTCGGAAAAATACAGCTCAGTGCTTAAAATCCGTCTATAATATTTTATAGATTCTTGAAAAACTTATTATTTCTTATGATATGTGCACATCGAAAATGTGTTTCAAGATGCAATGTTGACACACTTCATGCGTTAAATAATATTTACACGAGCGAATGCAGAGAGCACTTAGCAAGGAAACTTCGTATGAGAACGTATATAGTATTCCCATTTCCTGTAATTACAAGATTTAGAAAATCCATACACTTCCAACACAAACAGCCTCAGACGAAATGGCATAAACAATCTGACTGACTGGCTTTACAAAATCATATTGGCCTGAATATAATTGCATTGAAGGTCTCCATATAATTAAACATACATGCCTGTGGTAATTTACGTTGTTCGTCCGCAGAAATGTGAAGTCGAGTTGACTCCTGTTCTTTTGGATGCCATGGATTGCCATTGCTCCTATGTTTGTTGAAGGTTTACCTTCTGGCTGCTGTCATTAGTCCGTACACTTTCTGCCATTCACTGTTTTCGTAAGAGTTTTCTGAATGGGACGGCAACGTTCGTGTTGCTTGCCATTCGACTCGTCTCAAACTGACGCTAAGCAACGGCGTCAGCTGCTGGAGGGACCTCGGTATTGTTGAGAACTGCGTCACGTCGCGATTTTTTGTTTACCCTAAGAGGGCGTGCTGAAGAATACACAGCATGATTAACGGAACTATCCAGCGCTAATATCGCGGGCCTTAACTAACCTGAAGCGATTGTAGTAATTAACTGTCTGAGGATAAGGTTCCCTATCGCCAGCTGTAAGAACAGAAAAAATGGGGAAAAATGAAAATCGGAAGGAAGTGTGAAAAAATTAGTTAGCTCTATCACCAATAAGAAGTCTTTTGGTATGTTAACATAATCAGAAAATCTTTTATCGTGGTCAGTGATCAGTTTGTATTAGGGCTTGAACATCTGTTACTTGAAACTATAAAAGTTCCACGCAGTTTCTCCCACAATGTAGATCAAAATGTACATCTACTTGTATAAGATGAAAGACCACGAAATACTTATTTTTCTAAATAAATGGACCCTTTTGTACACACAGTAAACTCATTTAAATAATATAAGAGTTTAGGTTACTAAGTACGTACTCTTTCATTAGCCGTTCATATTACACTGATATTTACGCTTACGTACTTCTTTGAAATTATCTTTTTGGTCCTGTTTAGTGCTGCAATACAGTATTATAAGATGGAGAAGGGTAAATGTATCAATTTGCGGTAAGGGATCTTGATGAGGAAACGACCGACTCGAAAGTAACAAGCCACAATCATTCTGTGACCTCTGACAGTGGAATACATGACCCGGTCCTGTTGTTCCTAAAAGTGCATGGATAACACAGAGAAAAATTGTGAAGATTGTATTTCTTTTTACCGAAGCCTTAAAAAAAGAAACAAGCTGTTTAAATTTGTCAACTATGCAAAGACAAAAACAGACAGTAGGCAAAAAAGAGTCTGTGGCCTTGTAGTATCATTCCAAGTGGCCATTTTCCCATTCTTCTTTCGAGATAATCATAGAAACATTGGGAATTCTGTTCGATAAGCTGTATTGATGACAAGCTATCATTAAGACGGTATGTGATAACATCAGACAAGAGGTTGCAGTGAACGTTTGGTTGAGATTGTGGTCATTAGAGGTGAAGCATAAACTGAGGTGGTGAAAGAGGGAGGTCAGGGAGGGAAAATCTCCGAGTGTTTTTATATAAGTGGTTTGGGAAACTCGCAGCAGACGGAACATGAAAGGCAGAATGGAGATCCGAGCAACACTGCACACGAACTTGATTCCAATCCAAACTGCGCCACTTCGTACTCACATGTCTTGGAACATAATTTCCCCAAGGTAGCATTACTACCACCATAGAGAATGCGAATATACCAATATAATTCCCTGGAAAGTATACCTCATAGATATCTGACACTAACTGATCAATGAAAGTCCGGATTTGCTCCCACACTGATTGTCTCTCTTATGGCTATTTTCCAATTCAAGTGTGCGACAGAACTAAATACAGTTTGCAACAGTTGAACAACAAACCACAATTAGAACTCGAATTCTTGTTGAAGGAACAATTCCGGCACTCGCCCGAAAACATCTAGGGGACCAATGGCAATCTTAAACGCAGATAGATGGATGGAGATGCTGTATTTGAATCCAATATCGTCCCCACATGTTATTATGCTTGCTTTTCCCACAATTTGCGTCAAAGTGTCTTCAATTAGAGTACTTTACTTATGAACTTATGACGAGAGCCATGAGGTTACAGAAAGACGTCTGAATGAAGTAACTGTCAGTAAATAATCATTCATAAAGAATACTGCAAATTCGTCGTACAGCCTTCCGAATGTAGGCCGATAGATGATGACAGGGGGAGGGGACCTCATCAACGTCTGAATCGAATCTGGGTGCCTAGTTAACAATAAAAAAATTGAAATAGCAGAAGGGGAAGTAGAAAACGAACTGAAACTTCACGGATTGAGAGGGTACGTTATTTTATATTGGTGATCACAAAAGCGAGTCAGATTTATAAGCCGGCCAGAGTGGCCGATCGGTTCTAGGCGCTACAGTCTGGAACCGCGCGACCGCTACGGTCGCAGATTCGAATCCTGCCTCGGGCATGGATGTGTGTGATGTCCTTAGGTTAGTTAGGTTTAAGTAGTTCTAAGTTCTAGGGGACTGATGACCTCAGGAGTTAAGTCCCATAGTGCTCAGAGCCATTTTTTTCAGATTTGTAAACAACTTGGCAGTATCTGCCGATTTAGCAGTGTGACGTTGGATCCTCTGACCGGATACATGCACTGATTCGGGTGGTAAAAAGAGTCATAAGGCCACTGTTTTCGTACATCCGTCTTCAAACCGGATGGCTCGATAGCAGCTGACAATTACATGTGAAACAATTATATAACATCGGCAGCTGTTCTCTGTACATACTATTTATTTAAATGCGACCGGATTAGGTGGTCCATTCCACCGTCATCAGCCCCTCCATGGCAAATGGTGGTCATATAACCAACACCATAACAGGATCTAAAATATTAGCATCAGCAAACGCACTTATGTATGGTGTGTATGGTAGGTTGACGGCGGCGCTGGATGCACCACACATGAGCAGGTTATCGGACGTCTATGTTTTCGATCCTTTATGGAATTTATAACCGTTGTTTATATGACCACCACTTGCCAAAAGGGGATCTGATGACGGTGGAGTGGACCACCGAAAACGGCCGTAATTCAATAAATTACAAATACAGACGCACAACTGACAGTGTTACTCCTTGTTTCACTTAAAGCCGTTGCGCTTTCTCCTGAGGAAAGCTAGCCCACAACTACTGTAACTGGTCCTTCATATCCCTGACACTGGCACTAAAACGGAGTTGACATCCGAGCTCATCCCACACGTGTTCTGTCGAGGATAGAGCTGAGACTCTTGCTGGCCGCGGGAATACGTCAGTTCGCGTAGACAGTTCATAGAGACCCGTGTCATGTGTGAACAGCATTGCCCTATTGAAAAATGGCATCACTTTGATGTCATATAAGAGGTAATATACGAGGACACAGGATGCCTGCGATATACCATTGTGCCGCCAGAGTTTTCTCAATCAGCCTCGACCTGATGTCATACCTGACGATTCCCCACTATGATGCCAGAAGCATTGTGCACTGTGCCTCTCCAGAACATTGAAGGAATTGGACCTCTCCTCGGGTTTCCGCCACACTCGCCGAAGATGGTCATCTCACGTAGTGGAGAACCACGATGCATTGGTGAACACAGTGCGACGCAATTAACCAGCAGTCCATGCTTCCCAGAGCCAGCAGCATTCCAGTGCAGCCTTTTGGGAGCTCAACAACGGACCGCTGTCACATCCGAATGCCCCAAAAATCTGGATACTGCACGATTGAACCAAGCAGTCAAATGGAGATCCACAGTGAGGCCCCTTTCAAAATCTGTGAAGTGCTGATAACGCTGTCTAAAAGGTGTACGCAACATTTCCATACCCTTCTCAGTTATCAGTCAGTATCTGACGCTGTTCACGCCCCTTAAATCCCCTGCCAGGCCTGATAACAACACTAAACACGAACAACACTAACGCACCCTGGTGGCTGTTCTACCTGTCACAGAGAGTTGCAACTATTTGTGTAATCGCTAATGATGTAAAAAGTTACTCTGACATATGATCATGTTTTCTGGATACTTCACATTTTTTGTCAGTTTGTGTAACGCACGCAGTCAAAGAGCGGTAGCATGTGGAACAGAATTTCTAAGACCGAAGAACAAATGGCGTACTCATCAATACTCAGCTTGGACTGACATTATGGTACGTTATCAGGAAGAGTGCACAATTACATGAGGGCCCCTACTTATCGTGAGCAAAGGCTGATCCTTGGTAGCGTCTGTAAACCATGTTCATACAAGCGACAAACGGTTCAACACAAAATTTTACGCTAAGCCTTGTCATGGTTCTTATGAATCTCAATTGTAAATACGAATAACTATAACCACACTCATTTACTGACCTTCCCACTGCGCATTTCTGAGATTTATTCTCCATCATCAGATGATCAGATGAATTTATTTAAATTAACAAGACATGATGATTTTCACATATGACTTCTCTGGGCAACCTGTGCAAGTGTCTTTCAGTTGTGCTTGTATTATACACACTGTCTAGAAACTAACACTGAAAGAAACTTGGGTATTTGAAAGCATGCCCTCCTTTATTTAACTTTAAACTAGGTGTTCATATCAGGTTAAGACCATTTTAAGCCCTGAAATTTTACCTATTTATATTAAATCTGACCCGCATATAAGGAAGCGCGATCTGCGATGACTAAAGTTGCTGAGTGGGAGAAACTTCAACAAAACACGACGGAAGGAAGGGGCTTAACCACAGGTAATCAAGGCAACCTGAAATTAGAATCCGTTCTGTAGACCTCATGCGTTTAGTGACTGTGTATGTAAAGAAACTGTATATTATAAATACAAGTTGTACAAGAGAAATCTTTTTACCATCTGTGTGCTACACTACTTAATAACTTGGAAAAAAACCTGAGCTTCTCTCGTAGCAGAAATTATCTCGATGACTCCATTTTCACCAGCACGTGTCTCGAAGTTCGACAGCGAGTAAACTTACGGATACAGCTGAAAATTCTTACATTATGTAACTGCGAACGTTGCTTAACTCAGGCTGATTCACCTTAACTTTAAAAACAATTAAGAAGAATGGCGAACGTTTCTATAGTGTAGTTCTTGAGTGAACACATTTAGAAGTTGAACAAAGACCAAGGAGCAGTATATTAAAATCGTAAAATTCTTACTGAACTTAAATGCAATATAATGCTCAAATTTCGTACGTACGACAACATGTTTCAAGTATAAATACAATTCAATAGACGACGTGCTTTACATCTTCACCGGATACGACAGACTAGAAAATTACGAAATGTTATTAATTTCTGAAGCATTGACTTTTGTGTGATAGATGCAAAATCCTTTCCCTGTACTAAACCGACATAAAAGTTTCTCAGTTCAGCCGCGATTCCGTAGAAAGTTGCGTAGGTGACGTACATTATAGCTGGTAATGCCTTCCCACCCGAGACGCCGCTGCTTATGCTGAACCTTTCGTGGATTATCTAATGAATCGACATGTAAGATTTCTTTCTACGTGTTGTCTGTGTATCGCTCATAGAAGTAGTCCCTCGAAGCAGTTCTTGTAGTGCACTGGATTCTTCAGAAGAGGCAAGCAGGCTACCTTTGGACAGTTAATCAACTTGAAATAAGTCCCGAGCTGCCGTTACCGCGTTTTTGAGCAAACATCGTAAAACAGTAACACTTCGAAACTATTTCAATCAAAAAGTCAACAAAATTCGAGAGTATGTAAGACTGGCTGTCACATAATAACAGACTCTGAGAATCTCCTATCGCCGACTGGCAAGATTGGTGCGCATCCGAAATCTCTTGCTAACATCGTACAATTTCCTAATAGTTTCTACATCTTCAGTAGTTTAACATTATTGATCCGTCTACTGAATTAACCTGTTTTTTATGTAGCACGGTTATGGTATTAAATCCCTGATAACCAATACGCTCCACCTAGTATTTACTATGTCAAAAGTGCATTAATATTAAATAAAGAAAATTTGAAGTTTCACGCCAGAATAATTTTGGTTCCCCTACGGACTGGTTGCCAAGCAAGATTCGCTCTCAAGGGTCACGAACTTTTCCCCACTCCTATGATTCCCTCCGCGCCATACTATATGGTCCATTCGTCACTACTACCATCGTGCGAACCAGCTCCCCATTCGTTGCCATTGTATTCTGCAGCTCTGCTTAAGGAAGCTTCTGCTATCTGGTAAGTTCTAGTAAACGTCAAATTTAGAAAATAAAATACATTCCACAACAGGAGGTTCCTCACAGAAAGCATGAAGATAAGCCAATTGAAACGCTAAGTGACTTACTTTGAAATTGGATACTGGTTTTCAAGTGTTATAAAAGAAGTTGAAATGGTAATCAATGACCTAATGATCCCACAACAAATACGGTATATCGCGAAAAGAAACTTCTTTCTCCGTCACCTCAAAGGACACCTAAATTTAAAATCACTTAAATAGAGCGTCCGCAGCTCGTGGTCGTGCGGTAGCGTTCTCGCTTCCCACGCCCGGGTTCCCGGGTTCGATTCCCGGCGGGGTCAGGGATTTTCTCTGCCTCGTGATGACTGGGTGTTGTGTGATGTCCTTAGGTTAGTTAGATTTAAGTAGTTCTAAGTTCTAGGGGACTGATGACCATAGATGTTAAGTCCCATAGTGTCACTTAAAAAAAAAAAAAAAAAAAAAAAACTTAAATAGAGCACAACTGTGCGAAGCCAGAAACGATCTCGCCATAACCTAGAACACAGTCTGTTGAAAGCACCAATCTTCAGAGGACAAGACAAAGCGTTTATACGCCAGCACGGCACGGAAGTTGTCATGGCAACAGGATCAGAATCGTCGCCCTACGCTATGACCACATGGCTTTCCAAAGCGCATTCTGACTAGATGGAACCCGACAAACCTTACTCGCACTGTGAAAATACACGTTGCAGTTTATACCCAGAGATACACCGCGTTAACGGACAGACGGGTGACAACAGGACTTTGAGGCTAATAGGTGTTTGTAGCAGCACACACGTATACCCTGTATTAAAGATTTTCGCGCCAAGGTAGACGCCTTTCGTACCGTATATATCACTTCCGCGTGCGGACTCTAATGGACCTTTTATTACCGATCTGCCGCCACGTTATCCTCTACAATTGGTGTCATTGGGATGTAGTATGGAGGTATATGGGGTTAGATTCCTCTCACCCGCCCGTTTTGAGTTCCCCAGACCTTGGGGTTTTACCTATCACTCAAGCATCTCCTCGACTGACGTCACGAGAGTGAGTGCAGATCGCTCCAGTCCTCCAATCAAGGAAATAGCGCTGGCAGAAACGAGATCTCAACGTGGGTCTCCTGCACAGCGTTCAGACACACTGACCACTTACGTCCAAAGGTAAACAGTATGTCGTAGATACGACTGTCAAATCGACCTGCGATCACGTAAAGACTGTACCACAACTTACCAATTAGATTGTATGTAGAGACCGTCCATGTTTTGTTAATTTAAAACAATCCGCATGATGCTGGAAGTACGGTGTGCGGAATAACGTAGCTGCCAGATGAGCAGTCGACAGGGCAAGTATGGGAGAGCAGTTATGGTGGGGTTTACGGGCAGGGAATGTCGAGAGCTGGAGGGGAAGCGGCGTTCTCAATTGACACCTACGTTCATATTTTTTGCATATATTAAGTGGAGCCTCTCCATGTCCAAGCTTGCATGGCGGCCATCCAAAATTATCTACTTCCCACTTTTACTTCACCTAGTATCTAACAGGAATTCTGCTGAAAATGCAACACAAGCAGAGATTTATTTTCGCCTGACTTGTTAACCATTTGTAATTTTCAGAGAAGCGTCTTGCGAATTGTGAGGAAAGCCTACTTTTCTCTTGTTGCCATGATAAAATTTGCTCTTTTGCCAAAAGACAGCAGAGTTTACCCAGTGTCACCTCACTAACATGCTGTGCAGACGCAACTGCAAGAGAATTCTGAAATAGAGGTTTATTTAGTGTATTAAGTGAGGAACTGAGGGCAAGTAAGGTCACTATCTTATGAAAAAGCACATCTTTGGTACAAGTGTGTAATACCTTCACTTACGTTGTGCAAAATCTGCAGCATTTCCCGTTTCACCAGCTATCGACGGCTCTTAGAAATTACATTTTTTCATCGAAGAAGCCTGTAGTTAGGGGAATAATACGGAGATGATAAAGTTTTGCATAATAACCATATGGAACAATACGTGTGCTATCATTTCCCAAAGTCCCTTTTTGATATCTCAAACCGTTTATGAGATATGAGGAACGTAATGGATATTCCATTCTGGGTTTATCAGTGGCCTGTGCAATCGTAAATGAATTTGCTAGATTAGATACATTTTCTCGAGGTTGGTGACAGACAGAGGCCATCCCAGGTATAAAGAAAAATTCAGTTTGTGTGCTAAATTTCATATGTCAGAACATATTTTGTAGTACGCACCAAATGCAAAATGATACCTAGCACTGTTTTTCACTGCAATCTTTTTCGAATTTTGCGCACGGTCTTATTTAAATTCAAATATCATAACAACTAAGAGCATTAACGAAATGATGGGCAAGTCATCATGAAGCTTACATTTAAACCTTTTAGTAACGCAAAATGAAATGTTTTAACGAATAGTTTCCGCAAAATTGTTTGAGAAAAACTGCAGGGCGTGCGTGCACCTTGCTGCTGTCATCGCAGTTCACCAGTTGGCAAAAAGCGAACTAACAATGTCAGCCTCTCTTTCGGAACAAATAAATGAACCCACTCAGCGCTTCAGCTGAAAATTGGTCACTTTTCATCCTGTGCAGACTCTGTAACTCTTTCAAATGCATAGTGCTAAGATCAACAAGTGTGATTGGTTACTGTGAGTCACATTGTTAACTGAAAAACGTTTAACGACAGAAGGTTAACTAAAAAGAAATTTTGAATTTTACATAGTTCTCCTGCACAAAGTACACTCCTTGATCTTGAAGTAAGAACACCGTGAATTCATTGTCCCAGGAAGGGGAAACTTTATTGACACAATCCTGGGGTCAGATACATCACATGAACACACTGACAGAACCACAGGCACATAGACACAGGCAACAGAGCATGCACAATGTCGGCACTAGTACAGTGTATATCCACCTTTCGCAGCAATGCAGGCTGCTATTCTCCCATGGAGACGATCGTAGAGATGCTGGATGTAGTCCTGTGGAACGGCTTGCCATGCCATTTCCACCTGGCGCCTCAGTTGGACCAGCGTTCGTGCTGGACGTGCAGACCGCGTGAGACGACGCTTCATCCAGTCCCAAACATGCTCAATGGGGGACAGATCCGGCGATCTTGCTGGCCAGGGTAGTTGACTTACACCTTCTAGAGCACGTTGGGTGGCACGGGATACATGCGGACGTGCATTGTCCTGTTGGAACAGCAAGTTCCCTTGCCGGTCTAGGAATGGTAGAACGATGTGTTCGATGACGGTTTGGATGTACCGTGCACTATTCAGTGTCCCCTCGACGATCACCAGTGGTGTACGGCCAGTGTAGGAGATCGCTCCCCACACCATGATGCCGGGTGTTGGCCCTGTGTGCCTCGGTCGTATGCAGTCCTGATTGTGGCGCTCACCTGCACGGCGCCAAACACGCATACGACCATCATTGGCACAAAGGCAGAAGCGACTCTCATCGCTGAAGACGACACGTCTCCATTCGTCCCTCCATTCACGCCTGTCGCGACACCACTGGAGGCGGGCTGCACGATGTTGGGGCGTGAGCGGAAGACGGCCTAACGGTGTGCGGGACCGTAGCCCAGCTTCATGGAGACGGTTGCGAATGGTCCTCGCCGATACCCCAGGAGCAACAGTGTCCCTAATTTGCTGGGAAGTGGCGGTGCGGTCCCCTACGGCACTGCGTAGGATCCTACGGTCTTGGCGTGCATCCGTGCGTCGCTGCGGTCCGGTCCCAGGTCGACGGGCACGTGCACCTTCCGCCGACCACTGGCGACAACATCGATGTACTGTGGAGACCTCACGCCCCACGTGTTGAGCAATTCGGCGGTACGTCCACCCGGCCTCCCACATGCCCACTATACGCCCTCGCTCAAAGTCCGTCAACTGCACATACGGTTCACGTCCACGCTGTCGCGGCATGCTGCCAGTGTTAAAGACTGCGATGGAGCTCCGTATGCCACGGCAAACTGGCTGACACTGACGGCGGCGGTGCACAAATGCTGCGCAGCTAGCGCCATTCGATGGCCAACACCGCGGTTCCTGGTGTGTCCGCTGTGCCGTGCGTGTGATCATTGCTTGTACAGCCCTCTCGCAGTGTCCGGAGCAAGTATGGTGGGTCTGACACACCGGTGTCAATGTGTTCTTTTTTCCATTTCCAGGAGTGTATAACGCATCTGTGGCAGCAACAATTTCAGAATTGATCCAGTGTCATGGGCAATGGAGGTTCACAAAGTTCAATATTTTACGAAGAAAAAAATTACAAGCTTTGCAATCAGGAGACAGCACTGAGCTATCCACGGCAATCCCAATAAAGCAGTTATTTCTGTAGCATCCCATTAAAGAGTATTTTCTACTACGTTGGGTGATCAATCTAGGTTGCATATTGGGATCTGACATGCCTTGAGTCTAGCGCCTGGTGTTCAGAAGCGGTGCCTGCAGAGCGGCTTTTGTGTGCTGCCGCAGTCTCGCCGATGATCTGGGTGCCGAACCAGCTGGTGGGCGCGCCGGCGGGCACCGACGTCACGCTGGACTGCCACGCCGAGGCGTACCCGCGCGCCATCAGCTACTGGGTGTACGACAGCGTGATGCTGCTGCCCACCGGCAAGTACGTCACCGAGTCCCGCGAGGACGCCTACCGCTCCCACATGCGACTCACCGTGCGCGACCTCGCCGCTCCGGACTTCGGCAACTACCGCTGCATCTCCAAGAATTCGCTCGGCGAGACCGAGGGCTCCATCCGGCTCTACGGTCAGTCTACACACTGATGTCACGTTACCACTCAAACCACACACTTTGAGTTAATTAGTTGTTTTTTTCATTGGCATTAGTGTTCCCACTGGCTTCATGCGATCCTTCGGCTCGTACTATACAGTGCCAATGCATTGCCCCTTTCGTATGTGCCTTTTGACACATACAATGTACAAACTGTAATGTTACCTTACGTCCCGCCAAGAATGTGTAATGATATGAACAAATTCTAAAGGTGGCAGGGGTAAAATACAGGGAGCGAAAGGCTATCTACAATTTGTACAGAAACCAGATGGCTGTTATAAGAGTCGAGGGACATGAAAGGGAAGCAGTGGTTGGAAAGGGAGTGTGAGAGGGTTGTAGCCTCTCCCCGATGTTATTCAATCTCTATATTGAGCAAGCAGTGAAGGAAACAAAAGAAAAATTCGGAATAGGTATTAAAATCCATGGAGAAGAAATAAAAACTATGAGGTTCGCTGATGACATTGAATTCTGTCAGAGACAGCAAAGAGCTTGTAAGAACAGTTGAACGGAATGGATAGTGTCTTGAAAGGAGGATATAAGATGAACATCAACAAAAGCAAAACGAGGATAATGGAATGTAGTCGAATTAAGTCGGGTGATGCCGAGGGAATTAGATTAGGAAATGAAACACTTAAAGTAGTAAAGGACTTTTGCTATTTGGGGAGCAAAATAACTGATGATGGTCGAAGTAGAGATGATACAAAATGTAGACTGGCAATGGCAAGGAAAGCATTTCTCAAGAAGAGAAATTTGTTAACATCGAGTATAGATTTAAGTGTCAGGAAGTCGTTTCTGAAAGTATTTGTATGGAGTGTAGCCATGTATGGAAGTGAAACGTGGACGATAAATAGTTTGGACAAGAAGAGAATAGAAGCTTTCGAAATGTGGTGCTACAGAAGAATACTGAAGATTAGATGGGTAGATCACATAACTAATGAGGAAGTATTGAATAGGATTGGGGAGAAGAGAAGTTTGTGGCACAGCTTGACTAGAAGAAGGGATCGGTTGGTAGGACATGTTCTGAGGCATCAAGGGATCGCCAATTTAGGATAGAGAAGCATGGAGAGCTGCATCAAACCAGTCTCAGGACTGAAGACCACAACAACAACAGTATCAGGGATGCCACAAGGATCAGTACTGGTTTCATTACTTCTTTCAGTATGTATAAATGATATGTTAACTCTTAATTTTTGACGCAATTTAGGTACCACAGCGATCGTAAATTACACTTTTAACAGAGAAAAACAGTCCAGATCGAAACAGATCATTTATTTCTAATTCTGTAATTGGTTTCGCCCTATACAGCCACCTTGATGCCAGAGGTCAAATGACGTGGGCAACCGGTAAATGGAGCTGCTGTGAGTACCAGCTGGTACTGCAGCTGGTGACAGGTACCAGATAGTACTCATATTAGCTCCGTGTGCCGGCTTCTCACTTCATCTGATCCTCTGATCAGAAGATGGTCATATAGGCCGAAACCTGTTACCAGAAAGAAAAAGTTACTGCGATCTGGACTCTTTTCCTTTCTTGAAAAAAGATGCATTACCTGTTTTCTCCATTTGTAACTTTTACTTATATACTGACGACATCCAGTTATACCTTAGTGCAAGCCCAACAAACCTCTGGACAGCAATCCTGCAAGTAGGCACTAACTCCCTATCACAGAGGGGACAGAACTTAGGTTTGAAATTTAGCCATCCTAAAATGTACCCAATTTTAGTCGCTCCAGTAGACTTACTACACTCTGTTCAGAGAATCACTTCGGCCCAAAATCCCAAACTGTACAGAAATATCTTTTACTTTCGCTGAAAGGAACTGGGGAATACTACTGTACCTTCATCTAGGAAGGACTGAGCAGGAAAATGCAGATAATGCCTACGTCTCCCCATGTCCTAAAGAATCATAAAAAAGTATTTTCTTTTGAGCTTAGAAAGGAACTCTTAGAATCACAAGCAATCCAAGTTCTTCGTAATGGCAATGTTATTTTTTAAGAGGTGTCATTTGAGATCTGACGCTGAATAGAACAGGAGAGAAGCACTTGTGTGCCATATTCGAGTATTTCTGACGTTCATTTTTTTATTGTATCACTCCTCACTACGATTAATTATCACGACTACGTGCTGGTGAAGATAAAGACCATCAAATCCTCTGTTTGCTCTACCGCCTGCTCAAGCGAAATCCTGTTTATACCACCATATAACACAGCCATGTCCTTTAAATCTTTTTATATGTCAGCAAACCGACATTGATACAACGATCTTCAACAAAACCTCAGGGAAGCTAGATTCCCTTCTGGCTCCAAAAGACAGTTAACGGTCCACGTCTTACTACAAAATTTCTCTTCCACGTACTTGTGTGTAGCTCAGCCCAGTGTTATTCCCCTTTCCAATTACCCTCTCATTTGCCTATGCAGTCCTCCATTGCAACAGTCCGCTTTATTCTACTTAATAGTTACTACCACTGTCATTTCAGTCTTTTGCTCTTTTTATTATCACTCTTGTTTCTCATTACACTAATCATACCTTCAGAAGTGCTACACTAATTAATATTGCTGTTATTAATATTACTGTTACTATGAATGTCTGCTATTATTTGTAATAATCACAGCTGTTATATGCACTGGTATTTATAACTGTTCTTATAGTATTTCAGAACTATACATAACTGAGCCACAACTATTCATATAAATTGTGAAATTTGATAAACAATATATTGTTTTTTTAACTATATAGTTGCTGGTTCAAACTAAGAGAGGGCCTCAAGTCTTTAGTCTGACAATGCTAAATAACAATAACCAATAACTAAATAAACTTCCAAAAACTGAAGTTTGTAATAATTTTACGACACATTATTTCCGCCAGCAGAACAGTTAATAGATGCTTCACCACGACAGCTCATCTCTCTGTTTCCAATTACCATAGTGCACAAAAAATTTACTCTCTACTTCTTCTACCGTTTCCCAGTTACGGATACTTTCACGACACACCCCAATACTCAGCCAATATCTTTCTATCTTTACGAATTATTTGCTAATGACTGTGCTGGTAATTTTATAAGCCCATCTGAAAAATAGGAAGTTGGGAAAATGATATCGCTTCATAATGAATTGTACCCATCAGACGTATCTCGTGGTGCCTGTGGAGTACATATTTACATGCCGCTCTTGTCAGACAAAATATTACGTTATCGGAATAATCATTTCCTCATTTAATGAAAATCTTCTCAATTTCAATCAATAATAGAACCGAATTACGGTTCTTCTTATATGTAAATACTGTAATCTCTCAGAACGATATTCTGTTAATCGCATAAAAACAGAGACCTCTTTTCAAGTGTACAATACGGTTTCTACCTTATCTGGTGCACATGTCTATCCTTTTCATACTCTTTACGTAGTTATGAACGAGATTGTTGATAAAATGATTCTTGAGTTTCTCCCGGCGTATTTGATAATCAAAATATCCACGAGTGTACTGCCGGTCCACAGTGTCCAACGGGCACAATATTTCGGCGATCATACATGTTGCCATCATCAGGTGAACTGACGGACTGAGCTCCTGTGAACGTGCCGGCACGGAGATCCGTACGCTATGGCTGCTGCTGCTCTCATCTATTACTTTCCCCTCTTTGGGGAAGTGTGAGGGGGAGTTTGTAGCCTTTCGGCTTTTACTCCCCTGTGAACGTGTGTGTGTGATTTTTCTATAGTTTTTATGGTGTCTGTGATAATGTGATGATTGTTGTGAGTGTGTCTGGTACTTGCCTGAGGTAGGCGAGAAGATTGGTGTTATGTGGGAAGGAACAGGATTAGGGATTGTGTGTTGGGATTTTCTCTTCGACTTAGTCGTCGAAGATCGTTATAGGGCGCTTGTGCTTATCGCGGGACATGTCATACCGACCTAGGGAGTGGACGAGTGCGTTTCCGGGTCTGGAAGAACCCTCATAGAAGGCCCTTGCCAGATCCTGGAAACGCTCTCTCAGGAGTGGGATTTCGGCTGCGGCGTGCAGGTCGTCTGTAGGGAATCCAAGAGGTAGACGCAGTGCCCTTCTGAGGGCGCGGTTCTGCAGCCTCTGGAGTTTGTCCAGGTGCTGCTTTGCCGCGTATCCCCAGACAGGGCACGCATACTCCATTACTGGCCGTATCAGGGCCTGGTATACATTTACTGTTACTGGGCAGGGAAGGGAGCTGGTTGTGTTCAGGATAGGGTATAGGATGGACATTCTGGCGCAGACCTTCTTGTGGACCTCGTCTATGTGGGGTTTCCACGTAAGACGAGAGTCCAAGGTTACGCCAAGGTATTTGGCGGTTCTACGCCAGGGAGTTGGGTTCCGTTTAGGTGAAGGTGGAGGGGGGGGGGGGGGCGTTGAGGAGGTTCGCGCCTTCCGAGCCTG
The DNA here is from genome assembly GCF_023864275.1 of Schistocerca cancellata. Classification (NCBI taxonomy): domain Eukaryota; kingdom Metazoa; phylum Arthropoda; class Insecta; order Orthoptera; family Acrididae; genus Schistocerca; species Schistocerca cancellata. Next base: position 722,550,550 of record NC_064626.1, on the reverse strand, counting down.
CGGGTAATCAGCATTGCCTGCGTCTTCTCAGAGTTGATGGTGATGCGCCAGCGACGGGCCCAAGTTTCTGTGTCATCTAAAACCTTTTGTAGCCTCCGGATGACCAGGTCCTTATTCGCGTTTCTCGTGTAGAAGCCTGTATCGTCAGCGTACTGTGCGGTGTGCACCAGGGGGGCCGTTGGAGTGTCCGCAGTGTACAAACTGTACAATACGGGCCCCAGGACCGATCCCTGTGGCACCCCAGCACGAATACGCCTTCTGGTGGAGGTGGCAGTTTCTACTTTGACGGAGGAAGTCCTATTCGTGAGATAGCTCTTGATCAGCTGAACTATGCTCCCGGGAAACCCTTGTGTGTACAACTTGTAGAGTAGCCATCTATGCCATACTGAATCGAAGGCTTTGGCTACGTCTAGTAGCACTATCCCGCAGTAGCCTCTGTGGTTGAAGCCCTCTGTGGCTGCTTCAACCATTCTCATGACCTGTTGTGGGGCAGAGTGGTTCTGCCGGAACCCAAATTGGAAATCTGGCAGAATTTGTTCTCTGGTAATATGTTCTTGTATGGGTCTTAGCAGGAGGCGCTCATAGATCTTGCTGAGAGTTGGCAAGAGGCTAATCGGCCTGTAGTGCTACGGGAATAGAGGGTCTTTCCCTGGTTTGTGTATCGCGACCACTTCCGCATGTTTCCAGCAAGCTGGGAAAACACGGGATCGAGTAATCTCGTTGAGGACGTTCGCGAGGTGTGTGATTGCTGTGGGTGGGAGATTTTTGACTGATTAGTGACACTATCGTGCCCTGGTGCCTTTTTTGTAGGGAGGAACCTGATTACTCTTGCCACGTCCTCGGGGGCAAAAAGTATGGGTTCGTCCTCTGGATCTTCCTCGGCATTGAGGAAGACAGTCAGTTGACGACTGACTACTTCTTCATGCTCTTCATCCTGGGGTTCTGCCGCTTGGAACTGCTTCTCGAAGGAGTCGGCGAGGGCGTTGGCCTTTCCAGCATGGCTGTAGACCAATCCCCGCTCGCCATGCAGTGGCGGCATCCTAGCGCGTCTTTTTGTAAACTGTTTGGTCGCTTGCCATAGTGTATGTTCGTCTACTTTGAGAGCTGTGAGGCGGTTTTGCCATTGCTGGTTTCTGTGCTCATTGAGCGCTACCTTCAGTTCTCTCTGTAGACGATTGAGCAGCCTCCTGGTGGCCTGATTTCTGGTGATCTTCCACTCTTTTGCCACTCTGTTCTTATGTCGAATTTGAGCTAGCAAGTGTTCCGGGAGCTGTATTTGCGGCGGTGGGCCATCCTTTTGTGGAGGGGTGGCTTCTTCCGCTGCCTGCAAGATGGTGCCTGTTAGGTCTTGTAGCGCTTGTTCAACTGTTTCGGCAGTAGGTGGCGGAGCGCGAGCGATATCAGAGGCGACAGTTTCTTGGTATCGCTCGCAGGCTGTACGTTTGTACGACGTCTCGTACCGTGGGAGTGCTACCCATTCTCCCATATCGACCTCCAGAATCACTGGGTTGTGGTCGGAGGACATTCCGTTGATTGTCCTTGCGGCCACAAACCCTGCGATCCTCCTAGTGAGAGCTATGTCTAACACGTCGGGCCTGCCTCCATTTTTTGGAAAATGTGTGGGCTCGACTGGACCCCATGTTTCGAAGTGGTGGGTGCGCGCTAGTTGCAGTTTGGCGCCTGCTCTGGAGATTACTCTAGAATTCCAATCAGGATGTTTGGCATTGAAGTCTCCCCCTATTATGAGTTTTCCTCCAATTTGCCCTAGAGCAGCTATGTCTCCCTCATCTATCTGGTCATTTGGGGGTCGGTAGACTGCAACAATTGTTAGGGGTCCAGTGGCAGTGGTTACTTCCACCGCCACTGCTTCGATTTTGTTGGTAGCTGGTAAGAATACCTGGTGGTGGGGGATCCCTCTTTTTACATATATGGCCACTCCTCCAACTGGGGTTGGCCTGTCTTTACGGTAGCTAACGTAGTTGGGAACTGTCGCTTTTATTCCCTGTTTTATGTGGGTTTCCCCCATCATGCATATGTCGATGGAGAACTCCTTCATGAGTTCTCTGAACTCAACCTCTTGATTAACAATTCCGTCTGCGTTAAAGATGCACATTGTCAGGCCTTGAATATTCGGTCGTCTATTCATGATGGGGTTTTGATACTACTGAGGAAGTCGCAGAGGGGAGCGACTGCTGGACTGTTGCCTGAAGGGCGACGAGGATCTGTGTGTTCTGCTTCTGGGCTTCCCTGAATTCCTTCATCATTTCCATGACGAGGTTCATGGTCTGCACCATTACGCCTAACACCTGATCCATGGGGGGGGGGGGGGGGGGGGGGAGTGTGTGTGGGGTTCCCTAGAGCTTCCTCCGTCATGGTGGACCTGGTCGTTGTTGCCGTGTGTTTCCCGGTGTTTTTCTCGTGATAGTGTCTGGTGTTGTGATGATTGGGCCACGCTTTCATGGTACCTTGGAGGAGAAACCACTTCCGCATAAGTCGCCCTCAGTGTGTCCGGCCTTGGTTTTACCCAGGCCTTGTCCGTGTGTGTTGTCATGTTTTGTTTTCTTGTGTGTCTGGGTGGGTTTATGGTGTTTTGTTTGTGTGTGGGGGGGGGCGGCCTTTGCGCCCTTTGCTGTTGTGTGTGTCGTTTGTGGACCTCACAACCTTGGTAACCCGCTGTGTGGTTTTTGCCACACAGCGCGCACCTTATTTGTGGGTCCGTGTATAGTAGTGTACATGTTCTTGTGTCGTGGGCCTCAGTGCACTTCCTGCACCTTACTGGCATGGTGCAGTAGGCGGCGATGTGATTCAGGCCCTGACACCTGAAGCACTGCACTGTCTTGTTCTTACGGCGCAACGGTTCAGTGGTGACAGGCACAGCGAAAACCATTTTTATCTCCCTTTTGTTCTGGGGGATGTCCGGGAGTGTGGCCTGGTATAGTGGCCACTTGCTGTTGATGTTGCCCATCTGCTGGACCCCCTTGACGACGTACCCCTGGGCAGTCAAATCTGTTTTGATCGCCTGGGGGGACACTCGTCTTGGAAGGTCTCTTATCACTATGTTTCTATTTCTTGTTTTAGTTGTGGGGAACGTGTAGGGGGGTATGTTTTTGTTTTTAAAAAGTGTTTTGACTGTGGAGTAGTTTTCAGGTGTGTGTAATGTGATTTTAATCTTGTCTCCACCAGCAGGTTTTGCCTGAAAACTGCCTCCCCCGATTTCTGCTTTCAACAGTTCGAAGAGCTCTTCATAGCTTTGTGAAAACTCTGCGACAATCGCGGGGAGGTGGTGGGCGACTTGGTTCTGTGTTTGTGTTGTGTTTTCTGTTGTCTCTGGCTCATCAGCAACCGCCTGAAATCTGTTCAGGGTGGGTTCCACTCCCCGGGCTGGCGGAAGCTTCGGCTGGCGAAACGTTTTTCTCGCCAGCACGAAACCATCCGAATCCTGCCCGGTTTCGCGGTTCCCTTCGAGTGCCGGTGTTTCCTGGTCCCCTCCCAGTGCGACGACAGGTGCTGTTGGGGGCGCTGGCTCCTCAGAGGGTGTGGAAGTGGTTGGGGTGGGGATGGTGGATTTCTTCTTCCCCTTGGAGTGCTTCTTCTTCCTATCCTTCCTTACTCGCCACTGGTTGGATGTGTTGGACTTGAGTGGGGGGGGGGGGGGGGATTTAAGGTATTTGGAGCGGGTGGAAGACTGAGACGAGGGGGTGGGTTTGGGGAGGATTTTGGTCGGCAGACGGGGCATCTGCTTGCCATTTTTCATGGACGCAATGTAGTCTGGGAAGTGTGCCGGTGGCGTTGGCAAGCAGGAGCGGAGTTAGGACGAGGTTAGGAGGGGCAGGATCGCAAGTACTGACAATGTATTTCGTTGTCGGCGTACTGTGTATGACTGCATTTTTTTGTGTATTTCTCGCCATGTCCGGAGCGGAGTGTGGGGCTGCTGCCAGGGGGGTGCCAGTTACAGCCATCGTTGACACCGTTAGGTGGCCCGGCTGCATTGCTGGCCCTATTTTCCTAGTGGCCGCGGAGGTCTGATCGGCGGCGACGGAAACCTTCTCTGCGGTTCCGCGGCCGGCTGCCAGGTCCTGGCCCACATTTTCCCTAACCTTGGGGGGGGGGGGGGGGGGCAGAGCCTAGCTCTGCGGCAGCTGAAGTGCTCGAGACCGCCGGAGACGCGGCACGCGGCAACAAAAAGACGCGCCTCTTGTCGACAGCGGTGGACCGCTTCGACCCCAAGGCACCACTGGAGCTCGACATCCCGCAATTCGAAGAAGAAAACACGACAATTCTGCTGCCGGGCGTCGCCAAAAATATCCTGCCCGCCGTAATTCCTCACTGCAGACCTTGACTAGGTTCCCGCCGATGCTTTAATAAAAGCAAAGCCGAAGATATCCCTGGTGTGTCACCCGTACAAGCGGGGGCCTATGACTGACAGTACGCGAGTGAGAGGAGCGATGCTCAACCCTCGACTGCAACTCAGCGAGTGACGCTATGGCTGCTCAGAGGGAACTGGGTTCGGTCGCGGCGGCGGCCGATTTAAATACCCTCCGCTCGCGGCGCGCTCCCTCCGTTGTCCGCGCCCCGCGCCACGGTCGCGCCGTGGAACAGATTGCGGCGGCGTCTGAGATGACGTCGGTGTGATGGATCTGTCCGCCGTGGTCGTCACAACTATACGTTTGCTCGATTTACTCTTGATTAACCGAATCGCCAGTCCGCAGCTCGTGGTCGTGCGGTAGCGTTCTCGCTTCCCACGCCCGGGTTCCCGGGTTCGATTCCCGGCGGGGTCAGGGATTTTCTCTGCCTCGTGATGACTGGGTGTTGTGTGCTGTCCTTAGGTTAGTTAGGTTTAAGTAGTTCTAAGTTCTAGGGGACTGATGACCATAGATGTTAAGTCCCATAGTGCTCAGAGCCATATGAACCATATATATGAACCGAATCGCTGGTTCCCAAGCCTTGCTAAGATTATAGCCACAGTCACGGTTTATGAGGTCGTCATTGGTGCGAATTTCGATAGCCTCTCTAACAACGCTGTCCCAGTATCTCGACGTCTGTACCAGAATCCTCGTGCGTTCATACTCCATAGCGTGATTTTCCGACAAACAATGTTCAGCGACCGCAAGTCGGCCAAATTCTGTGCTGAAATCTTGTTCCATATTCGGCCATAAGTCATCAATTGGCACACAGCACACAACAGCCTTTTATATTCCATAATTTCCCTCGACCAATTCAAATGTTTCTGTGTGGTGGCACTAACTGACACATAAGAATCTTTTATTTCAGCGAACACGTTCAACTGCAATAATACTGAAATAAATTCTCTTTTACGTTCAGAGATGATCGATTGTTACACCTTGCACTTCAAACTAATTATTAATAACAGGATATCAGCTGATCTGTTTTCTTCGCTTTACGTCACATCATTTCTGATGCCTTCCAACATAAATGGATTTCACATTTGTTTGAACCGCTTAAAATGGTTACAAGGAACGTGTTTAGTAAAACTGGCAGGCGTAAAAAAGTCCCGTTCATTCATCAAAGTTATATCACTTACATAACTGTTTACGTAGTTACCATCCTTGAATTCGTTTGCCTACTTTTAAGTTCCTTCTGCATCATTATATATATATATATATATATATATATATATAACATGCCGTACTTCCTTTCTCTTCATTTGCGGCTGCGTTTATTTTCATTGTTATCCCAAAAAGAATTCAAGTTACTGAGTTCGACAGCAGTATATGAGAACAAATATTTATTTTCTTAAACAAATCTTTCGAATTTAAGGAAAAACGCATCACATCTTCCTTCCGGCAACATTATGATAGCAATTTTCGGTTGTCATCTAGTTCTCAGTTTCTGTCTGTTTGGAACTGTAGTCTATTCTTCTGTTTATCGATTTCATTCTCAAAAGCCAGTTAGTAAACCTCAACTATAGCTGCACTCCTGTATTCGGTACCAATCTCTATGAATTCTGGTGCGTTTCATTCAATGGAACAAATGGTAAGTGTCCTTTCCCTTTGAGAAAGCAAAAAGTATGACTTTTAGGATTTATCATGCACATAGCAAATAATTTGTCAGATAGATACCATGGAAAATGAAGTGTTTTACTGTCTCACTTTGATGCTGATGACACCTTCTCTATTTTGCTGCTTCCAGCAAAAAGCTATATACAAATACGGAGACTGTATGAAGCTTCAATAATTATGTTGTCTAGAGATCTTTTCGAGAAAGTAATTGCCTTTCACTGTGTACTTACAGTAGATGTGTAGTAGGTGGAAGTAATTTTTAACTATTCTAACTTTTCTCATCTTGCAGAAATTCCTCGAGCATCGTCCTCGCCGAAAGCTACCGAAGTCCGTAGCGGGTCAGCCAAAGAGGGTAAGCACTGAAAGTTGTACGATATTATGACCTAAAAGTATTGCAAATTTTATTCGGTGCCCTCAGAATATGTGACTTTAGCAGTATTCCATCTTCAAGTTCAGACTTTACATTCACCAGAAATATTCGCTCCCGTTTCGTGATTTCTCAAATATTACAGCCTGTACCGAAGAAAGAGTAACCATTGTAAATATATTAAAATATTACTGAGTGTTCTCTCCAGAACGCACATTTACATCATTTCTAGGCGTGTCTGATTAATGGCGTTCTGTCGAGTTGTTGATTCCACTTTTATACACAATCATTTGATAACTCACTTAAAGTGATGCGAGCTGTACTGTTATGTCCACTCGCCGCCTGGAGTCCAGGCAGACTGCTTGGTACATAAACGTTGTAGCAGACAGTGGTGTATGAAAATGGAATCAACAACTCGACTGAACATCCGAAAGCACACCATTGATGTACAATTATATTTGTTTTCTAAACTTTCTGCGAGGACTCTACGAGTGATATATCAAAGGAAGCATTGAAACTCCAACGACGCAAATAAAAGCTTTGACTTATAAATAGGGTGGCTCAAACCTGTAGTCTCAGCATTGTACAGTTTTAAGAGGATCCTGAGCTGAGTATTCTGATGTCAGGAAGTAATAGCCAGAGATGGATCATATACTTTTTTATCGACGTGAACAACTTGTATCTTGTAACGAAAACTGAAGCTCATAGCGGTTGTCCAAAGTGAGCGCCGCAGTCTCGAGACTGCGTTACAACGCCGCATTAAGTTCTGCCACACTGTCTCAAGTGCCCCCGTTGCTTGTTGCAAAGTGAGAGAGACTACCAGGATTCTGGTACCTGTTCCTCTTCTGTTTCTATTTTGCTGCCATACACCGACGAAATCAGGCAAACCCATGGGCAGTTATCCACGATGACCCATCACGGATGATTGTGTATTATTTTTTTAAGGTAGCGACACAAACGTCAGTACAGTCCTCGTATCGCCCGACACATTCAGCTACGACGATTGATTCCTTATCGCCAAATACCTGGTTTACAATCATCTACCGTATGTATAACTGTAGTCCTAAAGAATTGAGACAATCCATGTATTAAGTCCCTTTTAACAGTTTCATTTTACATTAATTTTTACCCTGGCGAACAGTCACAAGAAACTAATTACACTTAAAATTTATTTCAGCAGTGCACAAGCAGTGTCTAGTTTTAATAACATCTGACTTGAGAACAATATGTAGTGTTAGATACCACGTAGAAGTTCACAGAGTTTGGTGTAATATGCTGGTGTTAGTAACTGTTAATTTACCAGTACTAGATTAGAACAGCTATTAACTCAATAGATAAATATCAAGGAGCATGTGAGCATAACTAATGTCTTTCCAGGACACGCACATAACCGGCTTCGCGAACGATAGGTCATTTTTCTTTCGATTTATTTTTGCACGAATTTGAAATGGTTGGTTAATAGAATAAGTAAGTGGCTTAGTAGTCCCCCCCCCCATGAACCATGGACCTTGCCGTTGGTGAGGAGGATTGCGTGCCTCAGCGATACAGATAGCAGTACCGTAGGTACAACCACAACGGAGGGGTATCTGTTGAGAGGCCAGACAAACGTGTGGTTCCTGAAGAGGGGCAGCAGCCTTTTCAGTAGTTGCAAGGGCAACAGTCTGGATGATTGACTGATCTGGCCTTGTAACAATAACCAAAACGGCCTTGCTGTGCTGGTACTGCGAACGGCTGAAAGCAAGGGGAAACTACGGCCGTAATTTTTCCCGAGGCATGCAGCTTTACTGTATGATTAAATGATGATGGCGTCCTCTTGGGTAAAATATTCCGGAGGTAAAATAGTCCCCCATTCGGATCTCCGGGCGGGGACTACTCAAGAGGATGTCGTTATCAGGAGAAAGAAAACTGGCGTTCTACGGATCGGAGCGTGGAATGTCAGATCCCTTAATCGGGCAGGTAGGTTAGAAAATTTAAAAAGGGAAATGGATAGGTTAAAGTTAGATATAGTGGGAATTAGTGAAGTTCGGTCGCAGGAGGAACAAGACTTCTGGTCAGGTGCCTACAGGGTTATAAACACAATATCAAATAGGGGTAATGCAGGAGTAGGTTTAATAATGAATAGGAAAATAGGAATGCGGGTAAGCTACTACAAACAACACAGCAAACGCATTGTTGTGGCCAAGATAGATACGAAGCCCACACCTACTACAGTAGTACAAGTTTATATGCCAACTAGCTCTGTAGATGACGACGAGATTGAAGAAATGTATGATGAAATAAAAGAAATTATTCAGATAGTGAAGGGAGACGAAAATTTAATAGTCATGGGTGACTGGAATTCGAGTGTAGGAAAAGGGAGAGAAGGAAACGTAGTAGGTGAATATGGATTGGGGCTAAGAAATGAAAGAGGAAGCCGCCTGATAGAATTTTGCACAGACCACAACTTAATCATAGCTAACACTTGGTTTAAGAATCATGATAGAAGGTTGTATACATGGAAGAACCCTGGAGATACTAAAAGGTATCAGATAGATTATATAATGGTAAGACAGAGATTTAGGAACCAGGTTTTAAATTGTAAGACATTTCCAGGGGCAGATGTGGACTCTGACCACAATCTATTGGTTATGACCTGTAGATTAAAACTGAAGAAACTGCAAAAAGATGGGAATTTAAGGAGATGGGACCTGGATAAACTGAAAGAACAAGAGGTTGTACAGAGTTTCAGGGAGAGCATAAGGGAACAATTGAAAGGAATGGGTGAAAGAAATACAGTAGAAGAAGAATGGGTAGCTCTGAGGGATGAAGTAGTAAAGGCAGCAGAGGATCAAGTAGGTAAAAAGAAGAGGGTTAGTAGAAATCCTTGGGTAACAGAAGAAATATTGAATTTAATTGATGAAAGGAGAAAATATAAAAATGCAGTAAATGAAGCAGGCAGAAAGGAATACAAACGTCTCAAAAATGAGATCGACAGGAAGTGCAAAATGGCTAAGCAGACATGGCTAGAGGACAAATGTAAGGATGTAGAGGCTTATCTCACTAGGGGTAAGATAGATACTGCCTACAGGAAAATTAAAGAGACCTTTGGAGATAAGAGAACCACTTGTATGAACATCAAGAGCTCAGATGGAAACCCAGTTCTAAGCAAAGAAGGGAAAGCAGAAAGGTGGAAGGAGTATATAGAGGGTCTATACAAGAGCGATGCACTTGAGGACAATATTATGGAAATGGAAGAGGGTGTAGATGAAGATGAAATGGGAGATACGATACTGCGTGAAGAGTTTGACAGAGCACTGAAAGACCTGAGTCGAAACAAGGCCCCCGGAGTAGACAACATTCCATTGGAACTACTGACGGCCTTGGGAGAGCCAGTCCTGACAAAACTCTACCACCTGGTGAGCAAGATGTATGAAACATGCGAAATACCCTCAGATTTCAAGAAGAATGTAATAATTCCAATCCCAAAGAAAGCAGGTGTTGACAGATGTGAAAATTACCGAACAATCAGTTTAATAAGCCACAGCTGCAAAGTACTAACACGAATTCTTTACAGACGAATGGAAAAACTAGTAGAAGCTGACCTTGGGGAAGATCAGTTTGGATTCCGTAGAAATACTGGAACACGTGAGGCAATACTGACCTTACGACTTATCTTAGAAGTAAGATTAAGGAAAGGCAAACCTACGTTTCTAGCATTTGTAGACTTAGAGAAAGCTTTTGATAATGCTGACTGGAATACTCTCTTTCAAATTCTAAAGGTGGCAGGGGTAAAATACAGGGAGCGAAAGGCTATTTACAACTTGTACAGAAACCAGATGGCAGTTATAAGAGTTGAGGGACATGAAAGGGAAGCAGTGGTTGGGAAGGGAGTAAGACAGGGTTGTAGCCTCTCCCCGATGTTATTCAATCTCTATATTGAGCAAGCAGTAAAGGAAACAAAAGAAAAATTTGGAGTAGGTATTAAAATGCATGGAGAAGAAATAAAAACTTTGAGGTTCGCCGATGACATTGTAATTCTGTCAGAGACAGCAAAGGACTTGGAAGAGCAGTTGAACGGAATGGATGGTGTCTTGAAGGGAGGATATAAGATGAACATCAACAAAAGCAAAACGAGGATAATGGAATGTAGTCGAATTAAGTCGGGTGATGTTGAGGGTATTAGATTAGGAAATGAGACACTTAAAGTAGTAAAGGAGTTTTGCTATTTGGGGAGCAAAATAACTGATGATGGTCGAAGTAGAGAGGATATAAAATGTAGACTGGCAATGGCAAGGAAAGCGTTTCTGAAGAAGAGAAATTTGTTAACATCGAGTATAGATTTAAGTGTCAGGAAGTTATTTCTGAAAGTATTTGTATGGAGTGTAGCCATGTATGGAAGTGAAACATGGACGGTAAATAGTTTGGACAAGAAGAGAATAGAAGCTTTCGAAATGTGGTGCTACAGAAGAATGCTGAAGATTAGATGGGTAGATCACATAACTAATGAGGAAGTATTGAATAGGATTGGGGAGAAGAGAAGTTTGTGGCACAACTTGACCAGAAGAAGGGATCGGTTGGTAGGACATGTTCTGAGGCATCAAGGGATCACCAATTTAGTATTGGAGGGCAGCGTGGAGGGTAAAAATCGTAGGGGGAGACCAAGAGATGAATACACTAAGCAGATTCAGAAGGATGTAGGTTGCAGTAGGTACTGGGAGATGAAGAAGCTTGCACAGGATAGAGTAGCATGGAGAGCTGCATCAAACCAGTCTCAGGACTGAAGACCACAACAACAACAAGTGGCTTAGTGATAGAGTGGAGGTCACGATATCGATCTCTGGTTAGTCTAGGATTTTTATTCGTTACTTATCACTGCTGTCACCTATGACAGTATTGATAATGTAAACGAGTCGCTTGGTTCGGAGTCCACGCTAAATTGCAAGTTCCTCAATAACTGGCTGTGTAAGTCAGGGAGGAAGGGAATGGCAACCCACACCTATAGGCCCACAACAAGTGAAGCTCTGTGATATTCAAACCATCCTTCGGGTTGATGATAGCTATGCCTCTTTTCCTAAGTTACACTGACGAGCCAGGACATTTTGTTCATCTGAATAATAGCGTCTTGTTTCACCTTTTAAACGCAGCATAACAGCGATTTTGCGTAATATGCATTCGACTTGCGTTTTGTAAGGTTCCGGATGTATATAGCACCAGATATCTGTGCATTTCCAGCAGCTGGTGCAGAGGTGATGCCCTATAGCCTCCCAGATGTGTTTCATCGGGTTAGGATAAGGCTAGTTCTTCGACCAAGACATCAACGAGAATTCATTATGATGCTCCTCAAACCGCCATAGCACAGTCGTTGCCTTGTGACGCAGACAGCTATCCTGTTCAGAATGAGATTTTCACTCTTCAGCGGAGTGTGCGCTGATATGAAACTTCCTGACAGATTAAAACCGTGTGCCGGACCGAGACTCGAACTCGGGACCTTCGCCTTTCGCGGACAAGTGCTCTACCAACTGAGATACCCAAGCACGACTCACGCCCCGTCCTTACAGCTGGCAGAAGTAAAGCTGTGAGGACGGGGCGTGAGTCGTGCTTGGATAGCTCAGTTGGTAGAGCACTTGCCCGCGAAAGGCAAAGGTCCCGAGTTCGAGTCTCGGTCCGGCACATAGTTTTAATCTGACAGGAAGTTTCATATCAGCGCACACTCCGCTGCAGAGTGAACATCTCATTCTGGAAACATCGCCCAGGCCGTCGCTAAGCCATGTCTCCGCAATATCCTTTCTTTCTGCAAAGTTCGCAGGAGAGCTTCTGTAAAGTTTGGAAGGTAGGAGACGAGGTACTGCCAGAAGTAAAGCTGTAAGGACGGGGCGTCAGTCGTGCTTGGGTAGATCAGCTGGTAGAGCACTTGCCCACGAAAGGCAAAGGTCCCGAGTTCGAGTCTCGGTCCGGCACACCGTTTTAATCTGCCAGGAAGTCTCATATCAGCGCACACTCCGCTGCAGAGTGAAAATCTCATTCTGGAAGTATCCCTGGTGTGTTTCGGATCACATCACATGCAACTACAATTCTGGCAACTAATTCCATCTCCGCATCCCCTTGGGTTTCATACACAAGTAACTTTAGTCATCTCGATAGGAAATACTCTCGGGGATTCACGGCAGCTGACCTCGCTGGGCATGAAATAGGAACTTCCCTACCTATCCAGCGACCAGGAAATACTTCCTAGTAATCAGACTCGTCCTCATCGTTTACTTGTAGGAAATTCAGAATGTACATGTCAATAAAGAGCACAATGCTCGAAAACAGTAATGCTAGGCAAAGCGGTAGACAAGTTTACTTCCATATCTCCTTAAGCTTTCTTCTTCGACCCCACCTTCCCTACCTCAAATTGTTCAGTGGGGCAGACTCTATGTCCTGTTACATTTTTGCACGCACTTACAGAAACACCCTGCATACTCGCTTGTACAATTCTCACCCTTTCTATCCCTACTGGTATTAACATTACGTTAAGCAGAAGTATTTAACCGCGGCTGACACATGGAGCCAATGCTAGTTTAGTAATATTGGTTGAACATAATGGTATTCAAAATGAAACAGGAAAGGAATGAAAGTTACTTTATTTCATTAGGTTTTAGCGAAATGATTGACGAAAAGGCGTCAAATTATGAAAAGAATTATATTCACTAAGAATAAGCCAAATGTTTATCCGAAATCACTGTAGTTCAGCGTTCGATTATTCATTTGTTAGTTACGAGTATTTTTGTCGTTGAATCTACCGGGATCTTTTTCCTTGTGTCTCTGTTAATCGTTAGTGAAATGTGATTGACGAAAACGTTCTGATCTATTTGATATTACATGCCGTTAGTAAAGTCTGAATGAAGAAACAGCGCAAACATCGTATTATACCTGACGAATGAAACAATAAATGCATTTTCACATGTACGGTAAAAATCGTAAGTCACACAGAATATAGCTTTTCCTAAGAGTATATATTCCTCAATATTTCGCGGATTTTTGCTCGCTACTACGGTGGCCTTGAAGCCTTCCCAGATACAAATATTTTGGTCTGGAAAACATGGAGTATAGCAGAGACTACAGGACTCTTGGCTAAGGTTCCTTATGGTACGCTTGTTCCAAGTATGCCATTTGTTTTGAATACCAGAAGAAAGAAGAAATTGAATGCTGATGAGTACCTGTTTATATGGGCTAAAGTTGGTCGCGCAAACCTGTCCGACCTACTTTGTGCCGTCCAGCTGCACACAGCCGTCACTCCTGCAATGTTGGGACATGTGGACTCTCTCTTTGGAGGTGACCGACGAATCACAATCAAAAACCTCTCGGCTCAACTGGATGTCTCTGTTGGTAGTGTTGAGCACGCAAAAGTGTGTACCCACTGGGTTCCCTGACGCCTAATGGAAGACCATAAGGAGCAGCGGAGGTCCCTCTGTGCGGAATTTCTTGGGCGTTACAAGGCTGATCGTAACAATTTTTTTTTTTTTTTTTTTGTGGAACATCTTCACAGTCGATGAGACATGGGTTCATCACTTCTAACCGGAAACAAAACGGCAATAAATGGAGTGGCGTGGAACGACCTCTCCTCCAAAGAAAATGTTCAAAGCGACACCCTCAGCCGGTGAAGTCATGGCGAAGGCCTTCTGGGAGTCTGAAGGGATTATTCTATTTTGTGTCCTCCCTCATGGTGCAACGATCAGCTCTGAAGGTTTAATGTTGCCCTCAGGAAACTGAAGAAAAAGTTCAATGTCTTTGTCACCACAAAAATGCAAATGTACTTCTTCTTCTCCATGACAACTTGAGGCCTCACACAAGTATTTGCAGCCGGCCGGTGTGACCATGCGGTTCTAGGCGTTTCAGTCTGGAACCGCGTGACCGCTACGGTCACAGGTTCGAATCCTGCCTCGGGCATGGATATGTGTGATGTCCTTAGGTTAGTTAGGTTTAATTAGTTCTAAGTTCTACGCAACTGATGACCTCAGAAGTTAAGTAGCATAGTGCTCAGAGCCATTTGAACCATTTGAACAAGTATTTGCACTGAGAGGAGCTCACAAAACTTCATTACACTGTTCTTCAAAAATTGTTCAAATTGCTCTGAGCACTATGGGACTTAACTTCTGAGATCATCAGTCCTCTAGAACTTAGAACTACTTAAACCTAACTAACCTAAGGACATCACACACATCCATGCCCGAGGCAGGATTCGATCCTGCGACCGTAGCGGTCGCGCGGTTCCGGACTGTAGCGCCTAGAACCGCCACTATTTTTTGCCACTGGTGTACTTTACATACGACCAGAATCTCTTTGGGCTTTCTACCATATTTTGAGACAATATTTCATTGTGGAAACTATTAAAAGCAACTCTCATTGCCGTCCGCACTAAATTTCGAGCTTCCGTGAAACTTAGCCAGTCTTGGGGATTTTGCGTTCTTCTGACTTTGTCATGCTTTTTTCGTTGCTTCTGAAACAGTGTTCTGACATGTTTTGTGTACCATGGTGGATCAGTCCTGTCTCTTATTAACTTATGCGGTATGAATCTATCCATTGCTGTCGATACTGTATCTCTGAATTTGAGCCATATCTGAGCTACACTTACATAATTAGCTTGGAAGGAATGGAGACTCTCTGTTAGGAAGGCATCAAGCGAATTTTTATCTACTGTTTTACAGAGATGTATTTTGCGTTTATTTTTAGTGGTTTTGATTGATATGGTTTTGAGCCTCGCTACAATGACCTTGTGTTCACTAATCCCTGTATCCGTCATGACGCTCTCTATTAGATCGGGATTATTTGTGGCTAAGAGGTCAAGTGCGTTTTCGCAACCATTTACAATTCGTGTGGGCTCATGAACTAATTGTTCGAAGTAATTCTCAGAGAAAGCATTTAGTATAATTTCGGAAGATGTTGTCTGTCCACCACCAGACTTGAACATACATTTTCGCCAACAAATTGAGGGTAGATTATGTTGAAAATAGGATTTTGTAGCCAAAAGAGTGGGCAATAATATGGTGTATTAGAATCTTGAATAAAACCAACCTGCTTTTGGATAAAAATGTGTTACTTATTGAACGCCCGTCCTTCTACGGCTGATGAACTCAGGCATACAGATGGAACAACATGGAATAACATATTCATATCTCTCATCCAATCTCAGTTCGACTCGATTTCCAGCTGTTGTTGCTCCCAGAAGCGGCAGCTATGCGTATTAAATTTCGCGGCTTGTGAACCCCCAAATTATCTACAAATTTAATCATGTATTCTTATCTTCTATTCTTCGTAATGTGGGAAGTTTTATGACCAGCATTGTAGATTTAACAGACTCTCTGGAGTTATTTCATACCACAGGGAAAATTCCTAAGCAGACCTCAACAGCGCAGACAATATATGTTCGGTCACTAATGACTTCGATGCAGATGGGGCACAACCACAGCCACGTAAGGCACGCGGTGTCCACGTTCTGTGGGATGCAGATGGCTTCCCTTTGCCTGGTGCTGGGTTTGCTAGGAAAGGAAAAGTAAAAGCGACACGGGATGAAGGAGAAAGTCCGGAAGGAAGAAGCTCCCGCTGGCCGGCGATTAGGAGAGCGGGCGTGCCCCGGTCGAGCGGCGCGGCGCGGCGCTGCGCGGAATTAATTCGCGCGGCTTTATAAATCAGCCGTTTCATTAAGGTAATTACGGGCGTCGCGTGCGCAGGGGGAGACCAATTCCAGGGCTAAGTGCCGCCGTATATCTGTCGCCGCCCGCCGTGTTTCGCAGCGCCGCCCCTCTGTTGTGCTACACGCGCGCTCCCCCGCTGCTCGCCGGAAAACATTGTCTTCCGCCAGTTGCGGAAGTTGCGTCGCTGCTCCCAGCTACTTAGCACATGCTGCTGTGTCTCCGCTAACTTGTCCTGAGAGCACAAGGCCTTAACATAGACCTCATCGCCTGGGTCTGTAAGAGCGCCCCGCAAAAATATCCACCCACGAAGTCGTGCTATCTCTCATGTCGTGGCGTTCAGGGGATGCACAAAATGAAGAAGATATACGCCTTATATGCCACAAACCCGCGTTTACCATCCAGAACGATGTCGATTTTTCTTTGAATCGACGAGTATAAATCCTGAATGATGGTCAACGAGATTTATTACTCTTTAAGTTAAATTCGTACAAAAGTAGAAAAAATAAAAAATAAAAAAGTACAGGAGTAAGCCACTGTAAAGAACGCTGGGAATTATTTGTCTGAAAAGGTTAGGTAAGATTTTCTATCCAGCATTTCAAATGGTTCAAAAGGCTCCGACCACTATGGGACTTAACATCGGAGGTCATCAGTCCCCTAGAACTTAGAACTACTTAAACCTAATCAACCTAAGGACATCACACACATCCATGCCCGAGGCAGGATTCGAACCTGCGACCATAGCGCTATCCAGCATTTATCCATTCGTCAGTAATGATGTCGACAGTGAAGAAATATTAAATCCTGAAAATAAACCGCATAACGCAATATTGGATGCTCTGCTCACAGTCCTAGATAAACACAGCCGCGGTAAATAAAGTTAATACAACGGGGAACGACGAGGTCGATTTTGATCTGATGACGACATATGCCACATGGGGGATAGTGAACGTACTGATAAAGGTTTCAACGTCTTCCGCCAACACATAGCGTATCGGCATAGCTACCAAAGCGTCATTTGAGCCAACCCCTTAATACGGAAATGCTCAAAGCCAGAATGATCAATGTAGTGGAAACGTGTGAAGCAAGCAGGCAGCCATGCCACGGAAACGCATTCGTGCTTCCTACAGGCCAGCGAGGTAGTTTGAAAGTGAAACTTCCTGACAGATTAAAACTGTGTGCCGGACCGAGAGTCGAACTCGAGACTACACAAGCACGACTCACGACCCGTCCTCACAGCTTCAATTCTGCCAGTATCTCGTCTCCTACCCTCCAAACTTCACAGAAGCTCTTCTGCGAACCTTGCAGAACTAGCACTCCTGGAAGAACTGAAGCTGTGAGGACGGGTCGTGAGTCGTGCTTGGGTAGCTCAGTTGGTAGAGCACTTGCCCGCGAAAGGCAAAGGTCCCGAGTTCGAGTCTCGGTCCGGCACACGGTATTAATCTGTCAGGAAGTTTGATATCAGCGCACACTCCACTGCCGAGTGAAAATCTCATTCTGGAAACATCCCCTAGGCTATGGCTAACCTATGTCTCCTCAATATCCTTCCTTCAAGGAGTGCAAGTTCTGCAAGGTTCGCAGAAGAGCTTCAGTGAATTTTGGAAGGTAGGAGACGAGGTACTGGCAGAATTGAAGCTGTGGCGACGGGTCGTGATTCGTGCTTGGGTAGCTCATTTGGTAGAGCACTTGCCCGAGAAATGAAAAGGTCCCGAGTTCGAGTTCGGTCCGGCACACAGTTTTATTCTGTCAGGAAGTTTCATATCAGCCCACACTCCACTGCAGAGTGAAAATCTCATTCTAGTTTGAAAGTGATCCAACAGTGGCCTTCCGAGAGGTGGGATGGTCCTTTCGGAGAATTGCCACACAAGTTGGACGAGTTGTGTCAGTTGTGCAACGATGCTGGTCATGTCAACATTCGCACACCAGCAGGCGAGGCTCTGGACGTCCACACGGCACAGACGCCCACCAGAATCGTCGTATTGTAAGGGAAGCAGTGGCAGTTCGTACAGCAATCACAACACAGATAAGAGGGCTCGTGAGCCCAGATGTGTCAACACCAAGTATTGCGAACCGGCATTAGCAGCGGGACTATGGACACGCACACTTCTAGCCCGTCTTAAACTCACACCGGAGCATCGACTTGCTCTGGTCGACTGGTGCCGTCATAGTATCACTTGGAAGATAGAATGGCCCGTCGTGGTCTTCAGCGAGGTAAGCAGATTCTACCTGCACGCAAGTGACCACTGTTTACGCTTACGACGCAGACTTGTTGAGCGCCGTCTCGTGGAGAGCATTCGTCCAAGACACATAAGCTCAAACCTTGGCCTTATGGTCTATGGTGAGATCAGCTAAAACTTCCGTTCACCTTTCCTGTTTCTGGAGGGAAAGCTAACTAGAGCTTGGCACATGGAGAATGTTAATAGAGCCGTTCTTTACCTATTCTTGCAACAGGAAGGTGATGTGTTGTTCGAACAAGATAAAGCTCGCCCACACACTGCTCGTAAAATTTAACGTGCTCTGCAAGACGTTCAGCAACTTCCCTGTCCGACACGAACTCCAGACTTGTCTCCAGTTGAGCACATGTGGGATATGACTGGAAGAGAAGAGACTCGTGCGATTAGTCAATCCACAACTCTTATAGAATTACGTGAACAAGTCGAGTAGACGTGGCATAACGTATGCCAGGGCAGTATTCGCCATTTGTACGATTGACTGAATGCCAGAGTCAGCGCCTGGATTACCGCTCATGGAGGCTACATCCTGTACTAATATGGATGCTTTAGCATGGGCCGATACCTGGTACCTCAGAACCGCTTCTGCTGTGTTGATCTTTTAATGTAATCGTTTCATGTAGTCCATGTGCACTGTTGCTACAATAAATCTTGAGTGAATTGGAAATCTCTAAAAGAGCGTACTAATTTTTTCTAGCAGTATATACACTGAACAGCCAAAGAAACTGGTACACCTGCCGAGCACGACGTGGCATGGACTCGACTACTGTGTGAAGTGCACCACGAATCTTGCAGGACCGTCCATAAACCCGTAAGACTATGAGGGAGTGGAGATCTCTTCTGAACAGCACGTTGTAAGGCATCCCAAATTTGCTAGATAATATTCATGTATGGGGAGTTCGGTGGACATGACGTGTTTAAGCTCAAAAGTGTGTCCCTGGAGCCGCTCTGTAGCAACAATGGACTTGTGGGATGTCGTATTGTCCTGCTGGAATTGCCCAAGTCCTTCCGAATGCACACTGGACATGAATGGATGCAGGTAATCAGAAAGAATGTTTACGTACTTGTCACTTGTAACAGTTGTATCTAGATGTATCAGCAGTCCCATATCCCTCCAACTGCACACGCCCCACACCATTATGGAACCTCCACCAGCTTGAACAGTCCCCTGCTGACATGCAGGGTCCATGGATTCATGCGATTGTATCCATGCCCGTACACGTCCATCCGCTCGATACAATTTGGAACGAGACTCGTCCGACCAGGCACCATGTTTCCAGACATCAGAAGTCCAATGTCGGTACTGACGGACCCAGGCGAGGCGTAAAGCTTTGTGTCGTGTAGTCATCAAGGGTACACGAGGGGGCCTTCGGCTCCGAAAGCCCATATCGATGATGTTTCGTTGAACGGTTCGCACGCAGACACTTTTCGATGGCCCAGCATTGAAATCTGCAGCAATTTGCGGACGGTTTGCTCTTCTGTCACGCTGAACGATTCTCTTCAGTCGTCGTTGGTCCCGTTCTTGCAGGATCTCTTTCCGGCCTCAGAGATGTCGGAGATTTAATGTTTTACCAGATTCCTGATATTCACGGTACACTCGTGAAATGGTCGTACTGGAAAGTCCCCACGTCATCGCTACCTCGGAGATATTATGTCCCATCGATCGTGCGATGGGACATAAACTCCTTTAAATCATGATAACCTACCATTGTAGCAGCAGTAACTGCGCCAGACACTTGATGTCTTATATAGGCGTTGCCAACCGCAGCGCCATATTCTGCCTGTTTACATATCTCTGTGTTTGTGTACGCATGTCTATCCCCGTTTCTCTGGCGCTTCAGTGTAATTTCGTTGTGTGTTTGTCTTGATAATAAACATTTAATTAATTTCCTGATGTTTCGGCCACTGGCCATATTCAGAAGGTCCTGAAAAAATTTGAGCACGCAGGTGAGATAGTTGGATGTCAAAGTAGCTTCGTACGTGTATACACCATCGGTGGGTATGTAAGTGATTAAATTTTCAATTCTCTGTGAGAGATAGAACGACAACCAGAGTACATTACTGTCCGTGTTTTGTGGTGTCGACCAGGCCTGGTGGTGTATATAAGGGACGTTAACAGCAACAGATGATGAGTGATGAGTCTGAAGGAGCTGCCCCGTACTCATTTTATCGGTACCTAACCGAGTTTCAAAGAAGTCTCATATTGATTCTAGATTTTGGCCAGCTGATCGAATCGTGCAATATCCGGATTTTTGCCGCGGATACGACAGTTACCCAAAGGTGGACTGATTGCGTGGGTAAGTGAGGGCAGGCATATTTGATATCAATGTTCCCATCGACCACGTCTGAACAACGGAACTGAGGAGCACCACACTGCGCACCAGACACATCGTAATCCATCCACATAAGCGCCTGCCATCTGAGGACAAGCAATGACTCCCTACAACATTCTGTCTCGGAGACTAGCAATAGCCCCACTAAGGAATTAATATCCAGTGCATAGGCTGACGTTGACATCACAACACAAACGACTACGTTTAGAGTGGTACCGCGTCCAGGAAGCGCCGACTCCTGACTAATGGCGTCGTATTGTGCTCAGTGATGAATCGCGGTTCTGCATTACCTCAGATGACGATCGTCGGCGAGTATAGCAGCAACCTGAGGAAAGGTCTCATTCTTCCCGTGTTTTAGAGAGGCACAGCGTGGTTACTTCTGGCATCATGATGTGGGGAGTCATACGACTACAGATCCGATGAAGGCCAGGTGAATGTCCCCAATAGTGTAATAACTGGCACACAAAGGCTGCGTCCGTGGCGCGTTGCATGCTTCGAGCAGCTGTTCGCGGGATATCGGCGTATCCGGACACGGCCATCGACCTGGTGTGACAAGAAACATGATTCATCCGAGTGGGCGACACGTGTGGCTTGATGCACGGTGCACTCTAGATGATGACGTGTCCACTGCAATCGTAACTAACGATGTCGATCGGTCAACGTAGGGACACGAAGGGGTAATCTGCTGCGACGCCCGTGTTCGACGGTGTGCGGTGAACGATGTGTTTCGAAACAGTTGCACCTACACCAGCGCTGTACTCTGTCGCCAGATCTGCAACGGATCGCCGCCTATCCTGCTTTACACAGCGGGCAAGCCTCCTACCTCCACGTTCCGGCATAAAGCGTAGCCGTCCAACACCTTGTTGTCTCCACGCCTTTTCGCCATTCTTCAACCACTTTCCATAGACGCTCACTACAGTAGCACACGAACAGCTGAGATGCTCGTTTCCCGGTGCCAGGACATAACAATCAGTTCTTTGTCAACGTCGATTAGCCGGCCGCTGTGACCGAGCGGTTCTAGGTGCTTCAGTCCCGAATCGTGCTGCTGCTGAGGTGGCAGGTTCAAATCCTGCCTCGGGTATGGATGTGTGTGATGTCCTTAGGTTGGTTAGGTTTAAGTAGTTTCTAAGTCTAGGGTACTGATGACCGCAGATGTTAAGTCCCATAGTGCTTAGAGCCATTTGAACCAACGTCACTTATATCAGCGGATTTCCCCATGTGCATTCTGTATCTTTGTTAGAATGATTCCCCATTCATTTCTGCTTCGCTTATGTACGAGGGGCGTTCAATAAGTAACGCAGCACATTTCTTTTCTGAAAGCAGGCTGATTTTATTCATGATTCCAGTACACCAAGTTATTCCCTGATTTTTTGGCTACGGAATCCTATTTTTCAACATAATCTCCGTTCAGTGCAACGGCGTAACCAAACCTTACTGGGAGGACTGTGTGCCCATATGGTACTCTACTAGTCTACGTCGGAGCAAACGACTTGCTGCATGGATAGCACGCCATCATCCACGTACTGCTTCCCGTGGAGTGCATCTTTCTTTGAGCTGAACAGATGGAAACTCTTTATGGTCTTATGTTAGGCGGCAAGGAACCCAGCGCACAGACACCTTTGAGTACTCCAACTGGTGGACGAGTGTGTCAGCATTACGAACAGAGACGTCCAGTTGTATGGTGAGGAGATTGATTGTGATCCGTCGATCACCTCGAATGAGACTGTCCGCACGTTATAAACTGCGGAACCCATAGCTTCGTGCGGTCGGCCGGCACGCGGGAGATCCGACAGGTTTGCGGGCCTTTTTTCTGATGATGAGAGATGCCTCGCCCAACAGCTCACTGTCAGATCTCCGTAGACATTCTGCAACCACCTTCGAATACCTGAGACGCTCTGGTTCTCCACCAAAACAATGACATCTCTTTGACTGGAACGCACTTCCGTTATAGATCTCATTTTGAAGGTCACGTATAAAGCCACTACCTATCGGAATTTCATGAAACTACAGGGAATGAGGCGAGAATATTCCACGATATCTCACAATAAATTCTGTATTTTCCAGCCGAAATTAGTCGAGAAAAAAAAGTGTTGCATTATATACTGAAAGTCCCTCTATTTTCCTTTACCACATCACCCGCACGCAACGCCAACAGGCGGCATTCAATCTTGCGGTGGACGGTGGTCATAATGTTTTGACTCATCAGAGTATCTGAATATCAAGAAATGTAGTTATCTGTATCTTTAAGTGGTCTGAAAATTATTGCACTGAATTTGTAAGGTAAGGTTTGCAACTAGCTGAAGCCGTCTGTGTAAGAGGACGTGGGGCTTCGTGAGATATGCTACACAGGGTAGTCAAAAGGGTGATACATTTAGGAAGTTCTTTCCCTTGATATTTCCATCTGCTGTTTCTCTTCTTTATCTCATATATTTTCTCATGAAGAACTGCAGAGATTGTTAAGTACCATTCTGTGCTAATGTTGTCTCTTGAAGTCGTCTTCCACGTACGGGCTGAGAATTAGCAGTATCTTCCACATTTGAGACGTGGTTATTTCGGCGTAAGATGATCTACATTCTGTGTCATGCGCTCAAGAACAATCCTCTCGTATATCTTACTCATGTCACAAACTACTGATTCCGGTTGTAGCTTTTAAAATCTGATGTATCTGTGCTTGACTTTAGAAGGACAATTATTCGAAACATTCTCGACACATTTGCCGTTTGCTTAGCCTGTAATAATTTACTTAGAAATTCAAAGACACACTGTCTTGCTTTTGAAGCAGTGAACCTGATCTGCTTTCATATAGTCTAAAACTGTCGATTTGTACTTTCTTCAGCCCTAGCTTTTTTTGGTTTTTTAAAATGTGATGGCAGCTATGAGATTACTAGTCTCTTGTACATTTGTGCTCTATTTTCGCTCACGCGACCACAGGTTTATCCGTTTAGCAATACTTGATTAACGGTAACATATGGGGTCAGTTAGTAAGCCTTATTTTGGACACTTCGAGCTCTTCACCTACATCTACATCTGCGTCAATATTCCGCAGCCACCTGGCGGTGTGTTGCGAAGGATATTTCAGGTTCCACTAAATGATTCCCCCTCCCATGTGGCATTTGCGAATGGCAAGTGGGAAGAATTACTGTCGGTAACCCTCTGTAGTAGCTCTATTTTTTCGAATTTTATTATTGTGGTCGTTTTCCGAGACGTATGTTGGAGGAACTAATATGTTGTCCGACTCTTCCTGACTCTTTCAATAGTAAACCTGTCCGTGATGCACAACGCCTCTCTTGAAACGTCTGCCGCTGGTGTTTGTTGGGAATCTCTGTAACGCTCTCCCACGGACTAAGCGATCCAGTGACGGACGCGCTGTTCTATGTTGGATCTTCTCTAACTCTTCTATCAGACCTACTCGCCAACTGCCCCAGTCTAATGAACAGTACTCAAGAATCGGACGAATAAGTGCCTTGTAAGCCACTTATTTGTGAGATAAATTACATTTCCTATGAATATTAGTCTCTCATCTTCTTTTCCTATGTTTTATATGGTCATTCCACATACGCCTAGATATTTAAGGACAGAGCCCCAACGTTTTTGGTTCGCTGTCTGCTAAAGCTCCTGTCAGTGCCACGCACTTCCGCGCCGTTTCATGGTAAAATTTGTGCTAGAGTATGTTCGAAGTACATAGC
This sequence comes from Schistocerca cancellata, assembly GCF_023864275.1. Lineage (NCBI taxonomy): Eukaryota > Metazoa > Arthropoda > Insecta > Orthoptera > Acrididae > Schistocerca > Schistocerca cancellata. Next base: position 722,526,263 of record NC_064626.1, on the reverse strand, counting down.
GAATTAGACAAAACCACCTACCTTCAAATTAATTCATATATGGAAATATGTAGCCATGGAGAGTAAAGATAAAAAACACCTGGCTTACTGAGCGTCACAGGGTGAATGGCCAATATTCAGGGATATGACAGGAAAGATCATTCGAAGTAAAAAAAAAAAAAAAAATAGCGAACATAGGCTCTGAAATGCGTGTCTTCAGAGCTACGAGCACTTCTTCATCTTCTCTTCCCATAGTTCGAGAGATGATAGTAGGGGGCGAAACAAGAAAAAAAGTTTCAGTAAATGTAGGCTCTAAAGTGCAAAACTTAAGAACTGTGAACAGTTGTTCACCTTCGCTACTGAGAAACACATTTCTTCTACAGAACAAGTAGTCATAGCTCTTACGATGTGCATTTTATAACTCTTGTGTGCTTGACAGTTTTTCTTTATTTTGGTCCGCACCATCTCCTCGTAAAATATGGAGAGAAAAGAGACATTTGTTTCACACTATCGAAAATGAAGAAGTCGCAATAGCTCTTAAGATATGTATTTTGCTTTGAATCATCGCTTTTGCCATCTCCTTGAATACCGTTTCTCGTGGGGTTAATTTACAATGGGCCTGTTCTGTGTTAAAGGCACAGGGGCGCTGCGCTCTCCTTACACTGTTGAGCAATTTTATTCCTTCGCTAGCACAGATTAAGTCTGGATTATGACCTTGGAGCCAACGTCCACTGTTCCAAGCTTCAGCTATTTTTGGCATCATGTATCAATACCATTCGGTTAATTTTACGAGGTAACAGAATAGAATGAAAATTTTTAGCATTCTCCTATGACTTGAGCCTATGTTACTTAACTGAAAATTCTGAACTCTGGTTTCCATTGAGAAACAGAACGGAAAATACTTCGAAGAAGTCTAATTATGAAAACTACATAAACTCTAAATCAAGTTGGCTGGACAGCAGTTTGAACACCACTATTCGAGGATGCAAACCTATTATGTTAGGCGCCATGAGATTTTAAATCAATATTCGTAAAACTGCGCAACCTGTGTACAGACGACAGACTGCGTCTTTCGTGGAAATGAAAATGCGACTTCTACGTGTCCATTTCGACGCAGGAAGTAATTACAAGTAGCTGACTGTTTGTCAGAATTGCAAGGGTGTTATCCCACGCGTTCGCTGTCGAAAAAGTAATTAGTGCCAACTGTAGCTGATGCCTTGCTGACTCTCCGGTTACCAACAGGACCAATGGTATTTTTTTAGTTGTGCCGGTATCTTTGATTTCCGACTGGCATTGAAGCATGTCCTTCAGCCTGGTCTAAGTCCTCTCTCTCCAACAGAAACAAGGAAAAAACATTTTACGGGTACCAATCAGACGCTTCCGTATCACAGACTATCGTAGGATTTAGTGAATGTTACTTTCCAATTACATTTAGGATCAGAAACGCTCATTGTTCGCCTAACAGGGTGAAGGATGTTCGAAAAACAATCCTTCACCTTCACCACTTGAAAGGCGAGTATTTACAAATTTAAAAAGTTCAGTTTTGCAAGTTCATTTTGCACTGTTTCATCTACGTCTACATGTACACACACTACACAAACCGCTGTAAGGTGCTTGGCAGAAGATAACTTCCCATGGTTCAACGTTTTACAGTTTCTTCCATTTCGTTCCAGCATCGCAATTTATGACTATGCGACTGGCATGGCTTGAACCATAAGGATGTTAGTTTGGTTCATCGTTCCGAACGCATGGGTGTGTATAACTGATACCAAATTTGATGGTATTTTAATGGCACTCAAAATCTGAACAGTTTTTTTAAAGAATATTTGTTAATGCAAGAAAGGTCTGGACTAAACAACGGTACCTGTATTCAAGACGCATTAATACAAGGTGCGTCTGAAAAGTTCGATAAACGGTCTCATAAAATAAAGGAAACAAGTATTATAAATAAAATACCTTTACTGACCTTCAAAGCAATCACCTTTAGCTTCAACACCCTCCTGACACTGGTTGTGATGCCGCTGGAAACTGGCAGCAAATACTTCTTGTGGAATCGCTCGAAGCAACGTGTTTGGATATCCGCAACGTCTGCGAATGTTCGTGAAGAATAGTGCTTTCACTGTCTTTGCTTAACTTCAACTCTTCTGCTCTCATTCACAAAGACAGCTGCGGATTATCCGCGAGCATCCGTCATACTCGTTCAATGTTGTCTGGGATTGTGCGAGTTGACCCGAACGCACCTCATCCTTGACACCGTCCTTTCCGTCCCTAAAGCGTTCAGACCACTCAATACACACTTTTTACTCACCACTTCAACACCGTGCACTTGTCCTAACATTCCGTGAGTCTCCGTCGCCTTTTCCCTAATTTGAAGCAAAACTACACGTTAACGCGCGTCATTTTGCAATGACACTATGGCAACGGATACTTGCGGATGATCAGTAGCTGTCTTTCAGAATAAGAGCGAAAGAGTTGAAGATAAGCGAAGACAGTTAAGCACTGTTCCTCACAAACATTAGTAGACGTTGCGGATATCCAGCAACGCGTGACCACGGTGCTTCGAGCAATTCTACAAGAAGAGTTTGCTAACAGTTTGCAATAGCTTTACAACCGATGTTAGAAGTGTATTGTAGCTAGTAGTCATTACTTTGAAGGCCAGTAAAGGTGTTTTGTTTGTAACTCTTGTTTTCTTTATTTCCTGAGCTATTCACCGGACTTTTCAGATGTGTCTTGTAGAATCCTTCAACAGTAACTGCATTCGAGTATACTCATTCAAAACTACTGACCAGATAACCGGACGCATTCCGTTCATTGCACCGTTGCGCCCTTACGTCTTACTGTGTCTTTTCAAATATTAAAAAAAGTTCGTGCTTAATAAGGAATACATGTTACAAAATTTTATCAAACAGTCGACTTACTCCAGACTTGCAACGTCATACGCTGCAGCCAGCTTCCTCTTTTGTGAGCCTTTTAGTCAGGTGCGAGCCAGTTGGGCCACCATGTTGCAATATTAAGGATGTCGTTGATAATTTTATGCACTGAGAGATGATTCGAGCTGACTGCGTTTCTACGTGGCTCGCCGTCACACCGACTCACCTCATCCGTTGGTCAGTAATGAGCTCTTAGTTTTTGCTGGTTGTCCGCGTCTTGCGTTACGTTAAAAGCATGCACTCCCGCCGTGCGGGATTAGCCGAGCGGTCTAAGTCGCTGCAGTCGTGGACTGTGTGGCTGGTCCCGGCGGAGGTTCGAGTCCTCCCTCGGGCATGGGTGTGTGTGTTTGTCGTTAGGATAATTTAGGTTAAGTAGTGTGTAAGCTTAGGGACTGATGACCTTAGCAGTTAAGTCCCATAAGATTTCACACACACACACACACACACACACACATACACTTGCTTCTTGGAACCGCTGTTACTATCAATTCACCAACTGCGTCGCATGAAATCAGCTTCATAGACCTTTAGCAGATGGACCTCAGGATGAAGCACTGCACACAGTTTTTTTGTAGTCAGTAACAGCCTGCACATCAACTTTTGTCCATGGTTGCAATTCATAAGCGTTGTCAATATGATTTTTGAGTTTGCATTCCTTCACTACATTCTTGTCCGCCCCCGGTAGCTGAGTGGTCAGCGCGACAGAATATTAACCCTAAGGGCCCGGGTTCGATTCCCGGTTGGGTCCGAGATTTTCTCCGCTCAGGGACAGGGTGTTGTGTTGTCCTAATCATCATTCCATCACCATCGACGCGCAAGTCGCCGAAGTGGCGTCAAATCGAAAGACTTGCACCCGGCGAACGGTCTACCTGACGGGCGGCCCTAGTCACACGACATTTATTTACAACATTCGTAGTGAAAAACAGCACTGCACGTCTAATGCTTCTTCGTTATGAGGATGGCAGTCAGTTGCGCAGTTTATCCCGTATGGTTACCTACCTTCCAGCCATCAAGGCCGTACCTTCAAACGCCTGAACTAACAGTTTCTGGCAGTGGGTATGGGTAAGATGGTGCAGATTAGTATTTTCCTCAACTTCAGTGGCAATTACGGAGAATATAGTAGTAGACACGCTATTCAGACATGTGTGGATTCTCATTCGCACGTTATAAAAAGGTAATGAAATTTATTATTCTTTGTGTAACATTACCTACAAACAATAACGGTTCCTAAATTTATCATTTACATTTTGGGGATACCTCCTGAACATTAGATGCCCTGTTTCTGAGGAAACACTGGTCAAAAATGTACTACCTAGACTGGAGAAGATAGATTCATACGCAGCTTTAAAAATTTGCCAGGCCGGGACTCGAACCCAGAACCTTACTGCCCGTGAGCAATACTCTTACCGATTGATCTGCCCACGCACACTTAATCCATCAGGATGTATCAAAACAGCTTGCACTCCGCTGAAAAGTGAAAGACTGAGTCTGCAAACACTTTATATGTTACCCTGCGACCATTATTGTCTCTAAATTACTTGTTTATCTTGTCTCGTTGAGACCACAATCCGGTCTACTGTAATGTAACATCCTCCATTCCCGAATTCATCCGTCACATCCATGACCGTCTGTATGCAGGATTATAGATCTGTATTGTAGGTGCGGCTGTGTGCGACGGTCGGAGTAAGCCGAAACGATTACTGTTCATTAAATTTCTCAGGCAAAGTCCAATGTAGACGTATAGCATCGGTACACGTCATGGAGAACGACGTTCGCTAACGCTTCCATGCAATATACAATGCTAGGCGTCTTTTATTATTGTTTATGGCCCTGAGAGGCTGCAGGACGTGGGCACTTAGCAGCGTACACATACGAAGTGTAGTGCTTGTAATTCAGTCATCTTCTCCGCGTGAAATGGGGTAGGACAAGCAAATTGAAGTTTGTGATTCGCTTGTAAAAATTAATATCTTTCTCAAAGTTTTCTTGTTGAAAACCACTCTATCGGTTTACAGGGAAAGGTAGTGCGGAAGTGCAGCACGGCTGGCTAATACACCCGTCTGGTTCGAAGAAATCGCGTCGTCCCGGGGTCGGCAAATTCAATGAAATGACGCCCAGTGTCGCTGGGAAGTCTCAGTGCAAATTTAATCTCTAACAAAAGTTGTTCCTTATGACAGGATCTGTCACCCACCAATAGACGTTTGACATATGTAACACAGAGGGTAAATCACCTAAAACTTGCACTGCAAATATTGCGGAAATGACAAGTGGTATTGATGAGCGGTTTTCACAGAATGACTTGGTAGTCACAGGCTCGTATTGTTATCCAATAAACAGATTGTAATAATACTTAAGACGTGTATTTTTGTGTAGATATACACTTTTTTAAATGGATCAATGTGTATTGACATTAACAAACTAAAAGTGGGGTAAATTAGAATGACAGTAGCGTTTTTAAAGGATTCGAGTCAAAGTCGTTTATGAGATATCGTATTTTGAAAAATTTCAAGAATGACACTTATTTGTGCCTTTCAAATTGCGTAGTTGCTACTTACGATGTTTTTATGTTTGCTTACAGCTGTCTATGTGTTCCCTGAGTGCACTGTGACTTTCTAGACAGTTAGTGCGTCACAGACCAAGCAACATGTCGTGAATGGACGATGGAATTTACTAATGCAGAAAAAGCCGACATGCTCATGGCTTATGGAGAGTGTAGCAAGAATGCAGTTCGTTCTTGTACATTGTATTCTTGCGGCAAGATATCCCATTATACATCAACCATCTCGGCAATTATGTTTCATCCACTTCGACCAGTTACGTGAAAGTGGTCGTGTAACACTCACAAAACGTAGCAGAAGGAAAATAGTAAAGACAGAAGTGAGGAAAATTAATGCTCTTGCTGCTGCTGCAGTTGATCCGCACGTTAGCTCCCGCGCAATCGGACGAGGAAGTGGCGTGAGTCCGGCAAGTGTCCTATGCAAACTCCACCGACATAAGATCTATCTCTATCTCATCTCTCTCCATCAAGAGCTGCATCGAGATGATTATGAGAGTCTTGTTAACTTCTGTACATGGACTTTTAGACAGGATACTACAGATGCATCATGTGTTTTGTTTAGCCGTGAAGATACATTTACCAATGATGGTTAGGTAAACTGCCGAAACATGCACTACTGGTCTGATGGCAATCCCCTTTGGCTTCGTCAGGTGGAACGTCAGCGTCTATGGAGTGTAAACGTGTGATGTGAGATAGTGAACCTTCAGCTCATAAACCCGTTTTTCATAAACGGAACACTGAACGCACACTAGTATCGCAGCCTCCTAACACACAATCTTACACGGATGCTAGAAGACTTTCTTCTGCGCACGAGGAGAAACCTGTGGTGCCAGTATGATGGCTGTTGCGAGGGTACGAGATTTTCCAGGTATTTTATAGCCAACGTTGGGAAATAAATAATTTAGTTGAATGGAAGTGAAATCTCGTACTAATTTTGAGTATAAATGAACAAGCTTTATTAGTAGAATTATATGCACTTTTTGTTATCTAGAATAATCGTTCAGAATGTAAAGTTTTAGTTAGTATGTAAGAAGATTTATTAGGGTACTAGTCCTGTTCTGTGTATTTTATTATTTGTGTGAGGTATTGCGCCTGGTCTCCGTGTCGTTCCAAGAGAATTGAAGACGCAGTTGGAATCTTGACGGGCAAACTAGTCAAAGAGGGGAAAGAGTCTTCTGCGCCACCCACGCTGTCAAGGAATACCAACGATCGGAAGTTTATATCAATAATGTATATACGTGTGCATGTAACAAGATACTTACATCCAATATGTATTATATTTACACGAAGACTATTTAACAAGCGGTGGTTTCGTAGACTACTCCGGACTGAAGATCACAACAAGGTAACTTAAAATATAAATGAACCCTCGCACTGTCCAGCCCATAGCGCATGAAGTACTACAGCGTCTCTTCACGAATTGTTTCCAAATCGTTGGATTGGACGCAGAGGATCTGTGCCATGGCCGGCCCGTTCCCCGGATTTGACGCCTGTAGACTTCTTTCTGCGAGGAAGCTGAAAGACGCTGTCTGTAAGGATATATCAACTATACCAAATGACATGCAACGACTTATTACTACAGCCTGCTCGGACATCTCCGTTGAAATTCTAGCACGTGCGCAGCAGTCGTTCCTTAACAGACTGGGAACATGCATTGCCTCTGGCGGTGGTTATTTTGAACACAACCTGTAATGCTCAATTTTCTCGTTACCGGTCAGAATCCACATAACTAGTGTATGCATTTGTGTTGTTCGTTAGTGTGTGCTATCACAGGAAGTATACAAGTGTCAATGTGGGAACTTTTGAAAATACGATGTCTCATAAACGACTCGAGCTAGAATTCTGGAACAATTCTAATTAACCCTACTTTCAGTTTCTTAATGTTAATACGAAGCCCATAGCGCATGAAGTACTACAGCGCCTCTTCACGAATTGTTTCCAAATCGTTGGATTGGACGCAGAGGATCTGTGCCATGGCCGGCCCGTTCCCCGGATTTGACGCCATTTCAAAAGCTGTATGTTTGCACAAAAAATACGCTTTCTAATTTTTATTAGAAGATGTTGATTGGTTAACAACACGAGCTCCTGACTACCAATCGATTCTGCAAAAACCGCACAGTAAAAGCACTTTACATTTCCGCAATATTTGCGGTGCAAGTCCACCTTCGGAATGCAGTACAGCATGGATTCGACAATTCCTTGATAGGTTTCCGGAAGTGTGAGGCACTAATTGTCTACGTACAAGTCACGTAATGCGCAGTATCCCGGATGTGTACCATCAGGTTCAGATCAGAGGAATTTGGTGGCCAAGACAGCAACGTGAGTCCGCTATCATGTTCATCAACAGGGCCGGTTCAACAACATTCTTCCACACAGTCGGCTTATGAGCAATCTCCTTTTCCCTTTTACACTTCCATCCGTGTCAGTTTTCGCCATTAATTGTGGTAGGCACTGTGTACAAATCTTACACTTAGCGCCCCTCTCAGCTGTGTGCGCCGGGTGTCCACTAATGCATGTAATACTTCCTGCACAGAAATCTTGCAGCTTGGCACCACAAGCAGCGTCTAGTGTCACTTGGGCTTTAAACCGGCCCTGGTCGTCATACTGCAGTACCACGATTATGATGTTGTGACAGGGACAGTTATTCCGCTGGAAGATATCGTCATCGGGAAAGACATCAAGCACGAAGGTACGCAGATAGTCTGCAATAATTCTCAAGGAACCCACAGCTATCGTGGTGTCTTCGACTACTACCCCAGGTCCATTGGAAGCTCAGGAATGACATGCAACGCATAGTATTGGAACGCTAGAGACTTTCGCTGGCTCTTTACTATTTGCTTTGTTTTACTATTACTCGCGTAACAACTAATATATGAGATAAAATATGTTGCTACGAAAAGAGCCCCGAAATACCTTTTAGTGATGCTGTGCTATGACTTTCTTTGGATCATTAATTTTCAACAAAACAAAATATATTATGTTCTTATTATTCTGGATCTGGCTTTCTATTAAAGGAACATTTTTTCGTTACTGTAACTCGCTATAAAGTTCAACATATCTTCCTTACTTTATAGTTATTGAAAAGGTTAATGAAAATTACTTGGTTATCAATACTGATGTTACAGTACGCAATGATTGTTCAACATCAAAATTTTGCAGTGGATTTTTGTTAAAAGTAAAACACCAATAAGTACCACGACTAACCCGAGAACATGAGACTATTATCGGAGAAAAAGATGTTTTTACTATAAGGTTTGCCGGACCAGAACTACGCACAGCAAAATTTCTTTTATGTTATGAAGGTAAATTATCTTTTTACACTGTTAGTAATATATTATCAGCAGCCCGCGTCAACCTGTAAAACACATCATAAAATCTGCTGCTCTGCAATTCCGAAAGCTGAAAGAAATAATTTTACTTCACTATTACCTGCCCGCTTCTTTGCGGTATGATAGATTTCATTTAATGCAGTTTGAATGCGCCGCGGCAGCGGCTCGCTCGTTCGTAGCGCAGCTCTGCACCACGAATAATATTTAAATAACTGAAAATTTCTTAAAGGGATGGAATAAAATACCAGGCAAGCTTATTACAAATCATAATGCAAGGTTTCACTAAGTAACTCTATTCAAAACATTTAAACAAATCAAGTTATTACACACCTTTCCCAAGCTATGTCTAATGGCGTCCCTCTCACAATCTTGACAAAAGAATGCTAAGCAAGCGTTCAACATAACGTCACAGGCTCTTCCTACTCACGTAACTCCAAGAAGACGACAGAGAAATTAATGTTCGTTCTGTACTATTTATAGTAGTCACATATTCTCATCTTTGTTTGATATTTAATAAGTATCGTCTGTGGCGGTTTCAGTACTCGCCGACACAGATATTATCTAAATAAAAAAAAACAGTACATAATTCTATACAAGAACAAAACATGACACATAATGCTTTCTCTTTATTACATAATATGTCCTTTGCTAAGAGACGTTACAGGACAATGTCACTCACACGCATAACACATATGACTTACTCAAAACAAAACAAAAATACCATGGTGCTATGTCATCCAAAGTACTCCTGAAAAGAGAGGAAGTATGGGGGTGGGGTGGGGGGGAATGGAACTGACACGTAAGGGTAACTATGAAACACAGATAAAAATTTTTGACCAAACTTACTCAACATATCACTCACTACCAGGAAAAATAGTCGAGGGTGAGACAAGCTTCTCACCCACAAGCGGCGGTAGTCGTGGAAAAGTGGTAATATCGAAATAATTGATAACAGCTCACATTAGTATCATATACTAAGGCCTTCTGTGTTCTTGTCTGATTAGTGACAGTCCCACTGACAACGCACTCCTACTGGTGAGGTGAGGAGTGGCAATGAGGTGACATAAAAAGTAATCTCCAAATGCTGGATAACCTACTAGCACATAAATAAAATTTAAGTTATATGGGGCCAGTGCTTCATTTAGACTGAATATTAATTTGAATTACGGCATGTGATGCATTGGGAAGTACTACACGCTACGCTATTTGCTTTAGTTTGCAAAGCATAAATGTGGATAGACTTGATTCTCCGTATCTCCTTACACATCATTGTAGATATCTGTAGCAACACTGGGTATATATTTATGGTTACTCATCTATGCGCTTCTCTATAGACCTTTGTTGATATGTTATCACGTGAATCTGAATGGTGCCAGTGAGGCTATGCGATTCACGCATGCTGGTATTGCAGAGAAACCGACGGCGCCGGCGCTGTCTGCGGCGCTGCCGGACGCAAGCCGTGCCCCAGACGCCGGCCGCGCTGCTCCCACAGGCGGCGACAGCAGCCTGGACAAGCGGAAGCGTGTCGCCGCCTCCTCAGAGTCCACCATCACCGCAGCTGCAGGTACGCCACCTAGCCCTGCTCGCTTGCATGCTACTGCACTTCATTCGCCGATTTCCTATATCGCCGACATAGCGAACATTTTTGTGGTGGAAATAAATTAATGTAGATCCACAAGGTTCAATGTGAGGTCCATTATTATTTTGCACACATGTTAATGATCTTCTATTTAATGAACTACACGCGGAATTGCTCGTTTCTGCAGATGACGTGAGTGTTATATACAATCCCAACACATATAAAACACCTGAATAAATTGGAAATAATGTATTTCAACTGTCTCTCTGTTGCCAATGTTCCTCTTAATTAAATATAACTGTTTATTCACTCAGCACAACAAATGGTCCAACACTAATGAGAAATTTCGGCTATTGCCCAGATCTGATAATTAAGGAGAAATCTGAGCATTTTGGGGATACATACTCACGAGAATTTTAGTGATAAAAATCAGGCTTTTCATATCTTTTTATTTTAGCCTGTAAACTGGAGAATCTTGAATAAACAATTGAATTCTTTGCGTTAGATTACAGTGAACAGAAGTTAGCTGCAAAGTTATTGTGTAATAGACAAGTAAGGAATTATGAAGTTAAACATACCATTATAAGCTGGTATGGGCAGTACAAACAACCCATCCATTGGTTGACATTTTTCATGGTGTCCTTATGATACCAATTTACTCCTCTATCATAAGTCCTTTGATGTTTCAGCTTACGGCAGTGGTTGGATTCATATAATATTATCTTGACAGACTGAGTTTTGGAAGGGCATTTTGCAGGGTGCTTTGTGTCTAACAATGTTTTCCAATTCTTGACTAACACTGACCACAGTCAAAAGAGATGGCTTACATCCGGATGCTTCTACCATTTCCTTGAAAACCTTAGGCGTTTCCACGACCGTGCACAGGGAATGTAATTTTTATTTTCTTCAGGCCGTTAATTTGGTAGAGAATTACGTAATGAAAGAAAGGGAAGGGAGTGAAATTTTGGATGTTGACCACCAACAGAATCATAAAATTTGGAGGGTATTGGAGGAGGAATGGTGAAGCGTTTGCATCAGAATTCGGTTTGCCCTTCCCTCTCATAGCCGGAATACTCACCACTGACTTGCCTGCTTCTTTCACCTGATACCCCAAACTGACCTGTCTGGTTCTTTCTCCTTACATCAATACTTTGAATGCTAATATCTCTGGACTGGCTTGGTTTCTTCCAGTTTTATCCTCTCAACAGATACTTATTATCCGTCCGAATCGAGCTGTAGCAATAACTCAGTATCAAAAAATACGACGTACCGGATTTTTTCCCCTGACTCTCCGCATGTTAGCACGCAATCCCGAGATACCTATTTTTAAAACTGATGGTGAAATAAAGGTTCATATTTAGGCTGAAAGCGGGGGAAAGCATTAGCACAAAATTTCTTATCACCAGATCTTGCACAGATATTCTGGGTTACAGTCTGGTAGCCTTACCACTGTCTCATGCGGTGCTATTGATGGAGAACAGTCCATCGAAGGGAGGTGTTAACTTTAGTAGACCCTTACGGCTATTCGAGAGAAGTATAAAATAATATGCTGTAATCTCTCCTTTCCTATGATTCCAAAGTTATTCGCAATAACAAGAACATAACACTGTACTAAACACGTACTCACAAAAGCCATCCACACGATTCTGTAAGAAATTTTCAATAGAATAACATGCGATCCTCACTGTCCTGTAGAGATGGACTGCTGACTGATATAAAATATCTGTAACTGTATTTTGAAAGAAGCTAAACAACTACCTACGGACAACTTCTTCTCCATACAATATTTCTTGTACATATATAGTTTAATAATTACGTACTTTAAGGTCACCATCAACGTCATCGTGTATTAGCCCACGTGACCCAGTTTGATTTATTAGTCTTCCAATTCTCAGAGCGTACTTCACTACGCCTTTCTGATTATGTAAAACACGTATCTAAATTTCAGTTGTGATTGTCGACCCGTTCTCGTTAATTGTCCGGTATATTTGTTGTGTAGTACACATCTGTTTTCTTTCTAGGCAGTATGTGTCCAGTTTCTACCCAGTGTTGCAGTTTCTTGCAGTCTTTTGGAGTATCCGTTTACTGGACATAAGACCTACATATCTTAAATTTGGATGAAGTATTTGTTTCCGCCTTTTAGTATACATCCTACAACCATCCTACGCCACAGTGGTGTAAGAACTGAGGTGTCCTTTTTTTACAGTGTTCTGCGTCTAGTGTCAAACGAACAAGAGAAAATCACTGTCTTATCTTAAATATTCCTATAATAGTTGTGAGAGGTGTAACAACCAAGCGATTCGAAGTGTGTAACCTGTTGTGCAGGCTTTACTGTAAACAACACATTTTTTAAACTTTTTCAGGTACTGAGAATAACAAGATTTATTTTAAAAATAAGAACTATGTTCCACGAAATTAATTAAAGCCTGCGCACTGAAGTGGCCCAAGCGGTGGTGGCGCAGATAACTAAAATCCAGGTAGACAATGAAGCTTATGTTTATTAAAATGAACATAAACTTCAGTTCTCCTTCTTCGGAGTGTAATTACGCAACAAAATAACAGTACACAATTAATTTTTTGTCTTTGAAGTGGCTTTTAGCCACGGAAAACTTAATCACTATCTCTAAAGGCAATATATCGGTTCACAAGGAACAGAATGTCTTGTTACACAGAAAATATTTATGACGAGCCAAATACCAAGTCCAGAAGGTCCACGCTGTAGAGGCCAATTTTCGACGTAGTTCGAAGACGACAGCTGGCTGATACACATCGTAACACAGCAGAAGATTTCCGGTATGTTGGGTGGCGTCGGATGACAAGTCGCAGAAAGACTTCAGGAGAAGTTCTGTTTGAAGAACGTCGGCGGCAGTCGGTGTAGCTGCACAGGGAGTTCGTCTGTGGAGCACTACCTCGCCATAACCTTGCACCGGCCTAAGTCTATTGAAGCGCCAGGTTAAAGTGAGACCTGTTTTCGCGCATTTGACCCTGCAGAAGCGAGTAGCTCGGCGCTGACGGCACCCTCCTGCAGCGATACCACTGCTGTCTGCCGGCTAGGCATCTGCTGGGAATTGCAATGGTGGCGTTCACCGCTCCTGCGACATATGGCATAGGCCACCCGCGACGCAGTGCTGTTAAGCTGGACAGTTATGAACCTCGACATAGTAGAAACAGCGTGCACACATTCTGACGACAATGTAGAAGACCTCTACCACGGAATATCAAATCTCCTCATAACAAGACAATAGGAAAATTTAAGAACGCTTCTTGTTTTCCGTCAGTATGTCTCACCATTCTCAAATGTCCTGTCTGTGATGAGTATGTTATAAACTTTCTGTTCCTCCTGTAACACCTGTTTAGCTACTTCGTTGTATATTCATAGCCTCCTCTTTTTTGTCGTTCTTACCTCGTCATCTGATATTCTGCATACAGTTCTTTTTACGATTCGTCATTCTTCCTCTATGCTTTGCTTCAGAGTAGCGGTTGTATGCATTGCCTCAGTCTTGTCTGTTGTAGATTCGTGATTCAAAGGATTCTGTTTGTATGTTTTCTTCAGCTTGCACAATTTATCTGGTCGATTTTGACACATCATTTGTTTTACCAATTAAGTCCGGTTCTTGCACCCTCCCTCTCTTATGTAAGAGTACATAGCTACAACATAATTTATAACATAACTGCTCGTTTTCTTCCAGGAAAATATACAACCGGTTTTCTGTCCATTGAAAATAAATTGCACGAGTAACATTTCCTTCCCATGGTCGTTAAGTGTATGTTCGCTCTGTGCCAACAACTCCATTCATAGGAGTGTTCCAATTCTTACGCTTAAGTCTTCGAGAATAGCGATGTTGCTTTCTCGTAGGTTAAACCGTTCACTTTATGAATATCCTCCTCCTCTGGGAGGATTATGGGTAGGTGTCCATTTTTGTTTCTATTTCTACGGTCTCAATCCTTTAATTGCATACGTGTAGCTCTAGAAAACAATTTTTGCCGATAATAATAGAGAAACGTGCCTCTGGTCTCTGGTTTTGTGGCACATCTGTGCAAGTGACAACATAGTGTCTGAATCCATTATTTTCATAATTTCTTCGTTAATTTCCGAAAATATCGTCATACAGTATTATTGCTCCTCTTTCCAATTTTTTTCATTAGGCTGATAGGCCTCAATTTATTCATTTATTAAGGGAAAGAGATTGAGGAGGGTGAGGGATTAGTATCTAGAACAACTAACTTCTGCACGCCGAAGAGTACTCCCTCCAATATGGCATAAATTGAAGAACCATGTCACAAAGACACACACTGCCTTCGAATACTCGAATGGCATAGGACTATACAAGGAAAAGAGGAGCCGATAGGATTAAAGAAATGTGTCACGTAGTATGTAAATTGAGCAGGTAGCATATTATGCAGGAACCACAATGGCGTTTCTGGAGTTTTATAATCATTCAGACGAAGAGAAAGAATGAATGGCTTCACAAAAATGTGTTGAATCATACAACCTCAGATATTAACTGAAAACCTCTACTGAAAATTGAGAACAATCATGCCTCGAGCTTTCTACTGAGCTCACATCTGGGAGTTGTGGCTATTGGCAAATGCCTCTAAGAGCGAATTCAGTTGCCTCAGTATGTAGAACAAGGCGAATATTTGGTGTACCTGTGCCTTTAAATCACGTATGCATCCATTCAGTTGCTGAGCACGAACATAAAAATCATGTTCTTATATGTACCTCGCTACAAAAGGTAAATGATCTCTGAGCTGGTAATTGTCTGGTTGGGTCACATTGCACAGAAGCATGTCTACTAGTCCTCTAGTTCATTGTACACAGAACGTCCAATCTCCTATGATGCAGTAGAGTACAATATTGAACATAATACAGTTTAAACACGGTGTTCAGGCACCCATGAACCATGGACCTTGGCGTTGGTTTAGAGGTTTGCGTTCCTTAACGATACAGATAACCATAAAGTAGGTGCAACCACAGTGAAGGGGTATCTGTTGAGAGACCAGATAAACGTGTGGATCCTGAAGAGGGGCAGTAGCATTTTCAGTAGTTGCAGGGGCAACAGTCTGGATGATTGACTGATCAGGACTTGTAACATCAACAAAAACGGCATTGCTGTGCTGGTACTGTGAACGGCTAAAAGCAAGGGGAAACTACAATCGTTATTTTTGCCGAGGGCGTGCAGCTTTACTGTATGGTTAAACGATGATGGCGTTCTCTTGGGTAATATATCCCGGAGAAAAAATAGTCCCTCATTCGGATCTTCGGTACGGGACTACTCAGGAGGACGTTATCAGGAGACACAAAAATGGTGTTCTACGGATCGGAGCGTGGAATGTCAGATCCCTTAATCAGGCAGGTCGATTAGAAAATTTAAAAAGATATATGCATTGGTTAAAGTTAGATATAGTGGGAATTAGTGAAGATCGGTGTCAAGAGAAACATGGCTTCTGGTCAGGTGAATGTTGTTGTTGTTGTGGTCTTCAGTCCTGAGACTGGTTTGATGCAGCTCTCCATGCTACCCTATCCTGTGCAAGCTTCTTCATCTCCCAGTACCTACTGCAACACACATCCTTCTGAATCTGCTTAGTGTATTCATCTCTTGGTCACCCTCTACGATTTTTACCCTCCACGCTGCCCTCCAATGCTAAATTTATGATCCCTTGATTCCCCAGAACATGTCCTACTAACCGGTCCCTTCTTTTTGTCAAGTTGCTGCGTGAAGAGTTTGACAGAGCACTGAAAGACCTAAGTCGAAAGAAGGCGCCGGGAGTAGGAAACATTCCATTAGAACTACTGACAGCCAACCATGACAAAACTCTTCCATCAGATGAGCAAGACGTATGAGACAGGCGAAATACCCTCAGACTTCAAGAAGAATATAATAGTTCCAATCCCAAAAAAAGCAGGTGTTGACATGTGTGCAAATTACCGAATATCAGTTTAATAAGTCACGGTTGCAAAATACTGACACGAATTCTTTACAGACGAATGGAAAAACTGGTAGAAGCCGACCTCAGGGAAGATCAGATTGGGTTGCTTAGAAATGTTAAAACACTCGAGGTAATATTGACCCTACGACTTATCTTAGAAGATAGGTTAAGGAAAGGCAAACCTACGTTTATAGCGTTTGTAGACTTAGAGAAAGCTTTTGACAATGGTAACTAGAATACTCTCTTTCAAATTATGAAGATGGCGGCGTAAAATACAGATAGCGAAAGGCTATTTACATTTTTTACAGAAACCAGGTGGCAGTTATAAGAGTCGTGGGGGACGAAAGGGAAGCAGTGGCTGAGAAGGGAGTGAGAAGGAAACAAAAGAAAAATGTGGAGTAGGAATTAAAATTCATGGAGAACAAATAAAAACTTTGAGGTTTGCCGACGACTTTGTAATTCTGTCAGAGACAGCAAAGGACCTGGATGAGCAGCTGAACGGATTGGACAGAGTATTGAAAGGAGAACAAAAGCAAAACGAGGATAATGGAATGCAGTCGAATAAAATCAGGTGATGCGAAGGAAATTAGATTAGGAAAATAAACACTTAAAGTAGTAAATGAGTTTCGCTATTTGGGAAGCAAAATAACTGCTGATGGTCGAAGTAGAGAAGATATAAAATGTAGAACCGTTTCTGAAGAAGAGAAATTTGTTGAGATCGAGTATAGATTTAAGTGTCAGGAAGTCCTTTATGAAAGTTTTTGTATGGAATGTAGCCATGTATGGAAGTGAAACATGGACGATAAACAGTTTAGACAAGAAGAAAATAGAAGCTTTCGAAGTGTGGTGCTGCAGAAGAAGGCTGAAGATTAGATGGGTAGATCACGTAACTAATGAAGAGGTACTGAATAGAATGGGGGAGAAGAGAAATTTGTGGCACAAATTGAGTAGAAGAAGGGATCGGTTGGTAGGACACGTTCTGAGGCTTCAAGGGTACGCCAATTTAATATTGGAAGGAAGCTTGGAGGGTAAAAATCGTAGAGGAAGACCAAGAGATGAATACAGTAAGCAGACTCAAAAGGCTGTAGGTTGCAGTATTTATTCGAAGATGTAGAGGGTGGCACAAGATGAGTAACATGGAGAGCTGCATGAAACCAGTCTCTGGATTGAAGACCACAACAGCCACAGGGTGTTCGGAAATTCCCGTAACAATCATCTACGACTTGCAGAGGGGACTGAGTACGTAACACTTTGAATAGGAACCCATGTCCAGAAACCTACCGTTTCCGAGCTACAACCATTTGAAAACATATTGGTAAAGCGATGACTTTTACAGGTAATTTATTAGGAGTGATCCAGTATATCATTTGTTTCACAATTCCCCTCATTAATAAGCAAAGTAATTTGTCGTATACTCGTTAACGGGTTCTTTCCAACGTGATGCAGTACGGCCTCCTCCACTTCGGGTGTTCGGTGTCGTTTACTTGGAGTACCACAATCACGCCTGATGACGGTGATGGTACCCTTTCTCGAAACCGTTGCGTAATTGTGGCGGAAATGGTACGGGATGGAGGCATACGTTGTGGATAACGAGCATGGTAAAGCCGACGAGCAACTCTTCGGTTATCGTGAGATTCGGCATTCGGAAGAATCATGTCGGTGTGTCCTGCAAATGTGTACTCAACCATGTTGCTCTAACATCCGCATACACGCGAATGAGGTTCGAACAAGGTCAGTGAGGTAGGATAGACGTCAAATAACATCAGCCATCCCGACGTAAGCCTTCCCACCATGACTACGCTGTTGCATACCTACCTAGCAAACATGTTTCCAAATGGCTCTAGCACAGAAACGATACGTTTCCGGACATGGGTTCCAATTCAAAATATTGTCTACTCAGTCCCCTCTACAACTACTAGAAGTTTGTAACGGGAGTTTCGGAACACTCTGTAAACGTATTAATATTATATAACGTTTACGGTACACAGTATCTTATTCATTCCAATACAGTCATTTTATTACGTACAAGGACATAATTGAAAACTGCTTTCAGCTGCAGTCAAATTCTAAAACATGAGTTGGTCTCAATGCGGTAAAACTGAATCAAGACCCATATTTGTCTTCAGGGGTAAGCATCACATATACAGACTTGGTTTGACGGGATGTGCATATAACCAAAAATTAATCAAACTTAACTGTCAAACACCCAACTCTGGAACATTAGATATCTAAAATTAGACGGTGCGATAACGTTTTGACGTTACCCTTACTAAGCATAGGAAATCCCACACTCATTGACTCAAAATTATTATCTATATACATTCTGTTGTTGTTGTGGTCTACAGCTCGAAGATGGTTTGATGGAGCTTCCCATGTTAGCCCGTCCTATGAAAACATCTGCATAATTGCTGCATCTTAGATCCTTTGTAAGCGCCTACAATGTTCAAATCTTGATCGCCCTCTACAATTTTTATCCCTCACATTACCTCAGTTACCAAATTAACAATATCCTGATGTTTCAGGGTGTGTCCTACTAAACGATATCTACTTTTAGTCCTGTTGCGTCACATAAAAAATTATCGCAAAGTCGATTCAGTTCCGCCTCATTAGTTATCCGATCTACCCATCATTCTCCTGTATGACTTCGTCTGAAAAGCTTCTTGTCTGAACTGCTTATCGTCCACGTTTCACTCCAGTACAGGGCTATTCTTCAGACATATACATTCAGGAAATACTTGGTAACATTTAAATTTATATGAGCTATTAACCACACTTCATAATATTCTTAATGTCAGTGTTGAGCATAACACATGTGCTTTACACTTCATGCTTTTGTTTACACTGCATCACAAGGCGTCTGAAGATGGGCATGGTAGCCCGAAACTAGTTACGGCACTGAAATAAAACATTTTAATAAGTATTTGTGGTTGATTGCTTCGTTCTCCAACTATCATTAATGGCCGCAGAGTTCACAAGATCCAACGTGAATAAAATAAAACTCCCTTTTTCATAAATGTTTTTCGTGCTATTGTCAGTCTGTATTTTACATACTCTCTACTTCAGATATCGTCACTGACTTTCACCCAAACAACAAAACTGATCTACTAATTTTATGGCTCATTTCCTTTTCTAATTTTCTCACCATCACCTGTTATAATTCGACTACGTTTCATTATAATAATTCCACAAAAACTCTGTATGCCTTTCTGAAACATCCTGCATACTCACCACAGCAAGCCGAAGGTAAAAGCTGGGTTACCGCCCTGGTCAATTTTAGAACAATTGCTTGTGTATTTAGAGTCTTTTGCCTCCCCCATGTAATTACATTCAGTAATATTCATTATTCTTTATGTGAATTACAATATAGACAGAGACACATGGTAGCATAGTGCTCACTGCCTGTTAATCTTTAATTCATTTGTCACGTGGGGACTGTCTAGCAAATACCTGCTACAGTTCTCTTCTTCAATTGCCAATGGAAAACCGTGAGCATCAGGAAGGCACCAAGAATGTTGAGCTGCATTCGGACTACCACGTGGGCAGCGCTTTAATCCACTGACTGTGATCGATAGTTCACATTTGTACACGAGCCACTCTCAAAACGTTTACTGTTCTCTAGTTAACCGCCTAAAACAGGTTACAATCGCCAGGCAGACTATTCAATATCTGCGTTTTCTCGGCCACGGACTGGGCTCCTAGTGCCTTTTACAGGTAACGTTTATTGCTCTTCTTCTTCTTTTCTTTCTTGCCTTTTCCAGTTCCTCTACGGAGTTGACGTTGTTATACGGTTCTTGGCAATGCCAGTGACAGCTATTAGTCGAATGCCCTTCCTGACGCCACCACTCGCCTCGAGACGGAATTCGTATACCCAATCTGGTGCGTCTAGAATAAATCTCAAATTCAAATGTGATAACGTTTTCTAAATGTTTGCGTAGCGTGTATCTGAGGCGGGAAGGGAGTATTAGCCAGGAATTTACCTAGATGAATGTCAGAAACCAACTAAAAACCACACACCAGATCCAGTCGTTAATCCGTGAGGCGTATTCGATCCGGGGCAGGTTCGCCTCCCCGAAGCAAGGAAGCGGCGCGTTAACGCACTCGGCTGGCTGGGCGAACAGGTAACATTACCGGCTGGTTATAATTAAAGTGCAGCTATTAACTGAGGTCCAGTGTGGGTTGTACTATCGTGTAGCAGCGGAATTTGGTAGATATTGTAATGCGTTAATGAGCAATCGATTTACGCTGTAAACTAATTATGAGGGCTGCCCAGAAAGTAATGCACTGCATTTTTTTCTGAGGCAAAAACAATGCTACGAACGCGAAACGTTACATATTTATTATATGAAGTCTCCTGAGTGAGTGCGCCAAGATTACGTTACTTCCGACAGATAGTGTAGCTGCAGGACAGTTTCAAAATGATGTCTGTAGGTGATGTATGATACAAGCAAAGTGCCGCCATTTAATTTCTCATTGCTGAGAAATAAACTGTGGGGAATATTCACAATGCAAAGTTTATGGAGAATCTGCTGTCGACAGAAGTACAGTTAATCGCTGAGCACGGAGGTTGAGGTCATCAGAAGGCGGTTCGGCGGAGCTCAACGATGGTCGGGGAGACCATCCACGGCTGTCGCACTTGACAGCCCTGACCCAGCCCCCTCCGACTTCCACTTGTTTGGGCCATTACAAGATTTCATTCGTGGAAGACATTTTGAGGTCGATAAGGTGGTGATTCACACAGTGAAGCGTTGGCTGCGCCACTGGGACAAGGGTTGGTACCGACAGGGCATTAACGCCCTTGTTTCGCGCTGGAGGAAGGTGATACAACAGAACAGAGATTACGTGGAAAAATGGGGTGCGGAGATAAAACATCATTCTTTCGTATGTGTAATTCTCATTATGTTCAATAAAAAAATGTTGAAAGAAAAGCGGTGCATTACTTCCTGGGCAACCCTCATAGCTACACTTGTGGCCAACAGATGCAAATCTGGCGCTGTACGAGTTACAGCGTTGACTGAGAAGTATCGACGACTGAAAAGTCTGAGGAGAAGCACGAAGTCATTAAATAGCTTAAAGAAGCTGATAATGAATTTAGAAAACACTGGTGAGCTTGGTGTGCCACCTGGAAGAAGAAGGCTTCCTATCGCGGTGGAAGTTATTAACGAGGTTGTTGTTGCTACACTACTGGCTATTAAATAAAATTGCTACACCACAAAGATGACGTGCTACTGACGCGAAATTTAACCGACAGAAAGAAGATGCTGTGATATACAAATGATTAGCTTTTCAGAGCATTCACACAAGGTTGGCGCCGGTGGCGACATCTACAACGTGCTGACATGAGAAAAGTTTCCAACCGATTTCTCATACACAAACAGCAGTTGACCGGCGTTGCATGGTGAAACGTTGTTGTGATGCCTCTTGTAACTAGGAGAAACGCGTACGATCACGTTTCCGACTTTGATAAAGGTCGGATTGTAGCCTATCGCTATTGCGGTTTATCGTATCGCGACATTGCTGCTCGCGTTGGTCGAAATCCAATGACTGTTAGCAGAATATGGAATCGGTAGGTTCAGGAGGGTAATACGGAACGCCGTGCTGGATCCCAACGGCCTCGTATCACTAGCAGTCGAGATGACAGGCCTCTTATCCGCATGGTTGTAACAGATCGTGCAGCCACGTCTCGATCCCTGAGTCAACAGATGGGGGCGTTTGCAAGACAACAACCATCTGCACGACGACGTTTGCAGCAGCATGGACTATCAGCTCGGAGACCATGGCTGCGGCTACCCTTGACGCTGCATCACAGACAGGAGCACCTGCGATGGTGTACTCAACGACAAAGCTGGGTGCACGAATGGCAAAACGTCATTTTTTCGGATGAGTCGAGGTTCAGTTTACAGCATCATGATGGTCGCATCCGTGTTTGGCGACATCGTGATGAACGCACATTGGAAGCGTGTATTCGTCATCGCCATATTGGCGTATCACTCGGCATGATTGTATAGGGTGCCATTGGTTACACGTCTCGGTCACCTCTTGTTCGCATTGACGGCACTTTGAACAGTAGAAGTTACATTTCAGATGTGTTACGACCCGTGGCTATATCCTTCATTCTATCCCTGCGAAACCCTACATTTCAGCAGGATAATGCACGGCCGCATGTTGCATGTACTGTACGGACCTGTGTGGATACAGAAAATGTTCGACTGCTGCCCTGGCCAGCACATTCTCCAGATCTCTCACCAATTGAAAACGTCTGGTCAATGGTGGCTCGTCACAATACGCCAGTCACTATTCTTGATGAAGTGTGGTATTGTGTTGAAGCTGCATGGGCAGCTGTACCTGTACACGCCATCCAAGCTCTGTTTGACTCAATGCCCAGAGGTGGTTGTTCTGGGTACTGATTTGTCAGGATCTATGCACCCAAATTGCGTGAAAATGTAGTCACATGTCAGTTCTAGTATAATATATTTGTCCAATGAATACCCATTTATCATCTGCTTTTCTTCTTGGTGTAGCATTTTTTATGGCCAGTAATTTATTAACTGGCCATGGAAAACATGTCCCGGTTAGTGATACTGCTCGTGTAGTATCACGAGAATTGTCCGTCCCTAATCAACAGTACGAAAAGCTTTGCTGCCTGTTTTATACTGGTGCCAGTATTAGATCCATACGGTGCAGTAACAGAGACCTCATAATCAACAGACAACGTGCTAAAGCTGCTTGTTTCTGACACCGATCGAAGTCTACGCATGTGGTCGGACAATATTCTGTGGAGTGAATAAAAAAATTATTCATTGATTTTACATATTTTTGTGGTATTTTTATTTAACAAATTTTACACTTCAAAAGCAATAGAAAATCAGAAATTCTGAACTAATTACAACATAACCAACACAAAATTCACAGTCACAGGAAGAGTAATAATGTGTACAATCTGCAAAGTGCGGAAGTGCAGGAGAATGTCTTTAACAAGTGTCACAACTCCAACACAATTACCCTTAAATTGAAAATGTACATCGAGAAAAAATGAAATGTCATTGTGTCTCTAAAGCAAGAGCTAATCATCCATTTTAATACTGGTCTTGTAATTCAGCAGGTGGAAACACATAAGAATGAACTATTTTTGAGCCAAAAACACTTTGATTGTTGAGTAGAGTAATTTGCACTGTGAACGTGAATAAACCGCAGCAAAAAGTCAGAGTGTAAATTTAAAAAATGGGGGGTTTGTAAACTGGATATATTAAAGTACTCATAAGCCCAAATATTTTTTTCAGATCAACAGATCGCTAATAGAGGAGAAGGAAGTGATAACTGAGAGAAAAAGGGGGAGCTGAATGACTGTGGAACACGAGATCATTTGATTGGTAGTCTGGCACTAAGCCTCTTAGCCACCAACACATTTGCTAAAAATAAGGCATTAGTTACGAAATCTACTCTGTTATGCACTAAATGAAAACTTTTAAGAATGTGTGTAAGAATGCTGCTAAAATCATCGTATGACAATTGGTTTTGATAGTAAAAACGTGCCTTTCCTTTTTTTCTTGTACTGGCATCACATCACACAACATTGGCTAGGCTTTGAAGGATGGTAGATTTGAAAAATTAGTGGTTAGACATTTCTTTTCTAGTGGTTTATCCCACCTAGTCCAGGGTCCATTTTTCCAAGTTTTGGCAATTTTTTTTGCTATTTAGTTTTGGTGCCATATATCCGTCCTGACACCACAATCGTCAAGGTAACGCTAGGGAGGGAGTCGTGTGGACCATCTGTGTGTGAATCGTGTAAACTTTGTTCGTGTGGTACTGTATTTTGTTTGTGTATCATACCCTCTGAGGCGGAATTTGAGGAGCAGCGGAGCATTTGCCTAAACGAAGGTTGGAAACTTTATGAAAAGGACATCCAGATGGCCAGTGGGCAGACCCATGGTCGTCAATCCAGCACACGGATTGGATCTGACTCAAGCTCACCACCTTGTCTTGAAGTTAGGGCTTCATTAATTACCCTATACGAGCGGGTTATGGTTTGAATATTACTGATGGCATATCACAGCACAAAATACTCACTTCACGCAGATAGGATTAATTTGATGGTTTCCACAAACCGTCATTGCGAATTCTGTCTTTCAACTTAGCTTTCGCAGCCCACTGTAACTGCGTTTCTTCACTTTTAACCCGTTTTTATTAGGATTCTTTCTTGTCTGTCTTCTCCTTTCTTTTGGGCACAAATTTTTCAATTGATTTTAAACAAACTTCTCGATCACCTAGAGACCTGAAATTTTCAACATAGGTCAGAATTGGATGACAATGCAACATTAACTCGTATTCTTGTATGGCGTGTGGCGGATGAAGTCTAGGTGAATACAACTTTAATAGTGTGATCGTGTTTTCACACTCTACTACGATCGATCGTTTTACTGTGTAAAACAGTATGAAGTCCCAGCAAGCCGTTACGGGTCAAACGCAAACTTAGTGTTGAAGTTAAGATGTGCGCAAGTGACGGTCTGTTCTTGTAGGAACTGGGGATGGGTTTCGGGCGGGTATGTTGCAGCCATGTGCTAGGGCAACATTTTCAAATGTTACGATACATCATAACATCTTTGATATTTATATGTTTGTAAGCACTTTGTATGCATGAAAACACATGGTGCGTGGTAGAAATCTTTTCAGTGACAAATCTAAAGTGTTCAGTGAGGAACTTTTGTGTGTCCAACGACAAAAATGCAGTGGCAATGTATTCACATCTGTTGGACGAATGTTATGAAAACAAACACTCTAAACTGACATTTCACTTAATTCACATCCAATGAAAATCTGTAACGCAACCATCTGTGTGTGTCGTGCTTATAATTATGTATTATTTATATTTTAGGACAATTAATCTGTAAAAAACGCACCACATGTTGTAAGAAAAGCATGTAAACGGTCTGAAGATGAATCATAACGATTAGAAACCGTAACGGTACCCTATGAATGAAGGAACTGAAAGTAAATTTGCGGCTGGTTGCTGTCCCAACACCATCAACATTTGTCTTCAAATAACAGCCACGGTCTGCAACCATGTCATCATATGACAAAATTGCATGTGCTAGGTGTTGTAACTGGTCCTGTCTGTAGCTCATTAACGGCTGTACAAGAAAGCGACGTAAAAAAACATAGGATACTATGTTTCGGCTATGTTCTACAAATACTCACGTCACCCGAGATTGCAAAACAACGCCGAAACCGCTGCCATGACAAGACAATCTGATAACCAAACAATGTAGTATTCACTAAAGCCACTTTGTTACCTCTTGTATGCAACTGAGCAGAATCACAGACTATCATTTCTAGAAATAAGTGAGAATTTTGAAATAAAAAAAAGTGTACCACAGATTCATGGAGGGGACAAATGCCCCCTCTTGCTCGCCCCCACCCTCCTTGTGGATGCTAATATTTGCAAATAACTATGCCATTTTGAAAATTATAATCTGTCTACTAACACCGCACAAACTGCTCAAGCCTCAATAAACCCACGATAGGTGAAAATATGGTATCCTGAGCTCTCAGCCAATCCAGTCAGAGTCGGTATCACCGTTGACGACTCTTCTTGGTGAAACTACGTTTCCAAAAGAGCCAACTGGGTGTAATGGGACGGTACTGATATAACGTTTCCTATTACGATTTTTCTTTATTTTTAAATTATGGATTTCACATTTGTCTTCAGCAATCTAATTCGCAATTAAGTTTGAAAAGTCTCTACAAAAGAAGATGAGAAACTGAAAATACATAGGAGAGGCAACTATTAGAGCAAAATCTACATGGGATTCTGCACACGATGTACGTCGGAAAACTAGAAGTTTGTAAATCCAATATCACTCAATTAATGTCTATCCCTCTCATATCAAATAAATAGGAACCACTACCAAAATAATAGCACTAGGACGTCACTTCAAATGAAAATGCAAATTTCAAGTCCGCAGGCTTCTCCGCAGAAATAGTTTTTCTTTTTTTTTAATTAGTTCCGCTGTCGATCTTCTACATCCACTATATAACATGCCTGTATCCTCTTGAACCTTCCGCATATCTCGCTTCATAAGAGTTGGCAATACTTGAGTAACTTTTACGGATCAATTGAAAGGTAAAATATCTTGCCATTGTGGTCTTCAATAACGATCGACAACTGCCTAATCTCAATTAGTCCTTCGTCTGCTTTTAGAAGTTAACTTTAGATGGAAGCTCCTTTTGAATTAAGATCAATTTTACAATGAAAAAATCTTTTTCCATTTTCTACACGCAGAACAAACAGTTCATAATTCGTTGAAAATAACTTTACGGATTTCAGCTACCTACATGTTACGAGCATAAGTAAAACATTTAACTTCTAGTAAAACGATGTTTAGCCCCTCTTTTTCTGGTCTTAAGTTGCGGATGCTGAGAATAATTGAGTGGGACAAGGACAGCTAACCACACAGAGTCCCGCCTTCAACCTATTGATCTTCGGTGAGCGTGTCAATTGACCACCCCCTCGCAAACGCCTACTACCGAAGGCCTTCTCTTCTAGAATAGATACTGGCAAACCACACGCGTCAGGAATACACCGTGAACGTTCGATCGCATTCCAAATGGCACGTGGGCCGCGCACAAACTCTTGTGTGCAAGCGGAAAGACACTCTGATCTCTCGTCTATTTTGAGACTACAGCCCTCTGCATATAAACACTCCGAAATAAGGTACAGTTTTTTTTTCTTCCGTTCGATAATCTACCCTTTCGGAACTATCCGAAAACAATGTCTACAGTAGCTTTCTTCAGGTTTGTAAACCAAATTCGTTTTGCGTATACAAAAAAATCTCTGGGCTACAATATCACTCAACTGCTCCTAAACATGTTACACATTATCTGTCTCTTTCAATATACTTTAGCACAAATGATCCAAATATGACATTAGTAACAACAAAAGCTTAAGTTATCCTATGGTTTCTTTTTTCAGCGGCCACACCATACATAGCGGCGACAGGCAAAACGACTAGCAGACGCAGAACTAATGTCGTTAACAGCAAGGAAACACATCTCCCATGAATTTGTCGCCATTCGTTTCATGATGGGCTACCAATTACCAGAGAACCGTGTAAAACACGAACAGTCTACCTTAAATTGGTTCCCCCCCCCCCCTCTTAGTGCCAAAAAAATGAAATAATTTGAGGATGGTGTCTTATGACACCGTTAGCCAGGCAATTATATTAAAGCACACACACCCAGTTGACAGTCAGCCAAGTCACTGTTATTGGAGAATCAGCTTATAATCGCCTTGCTGCTCATTTTCGTAAATGTCTGATAAATTTTCTCCAGTTGCTCATCCAGAGTATCACAGACAGGACTAATTATTAAGTATTATCTTGCCTCTGTGTGGCTACGATTCACCCCTGACGTCGTTATAAAGTGTGACCTTTCGCAGAAGAACTTGCCTTAGAGGATTCTGAAAAGGAAACTGTGTTAGACTTTAAAGTCTCCTCGGTACAGATCGTGTATCATAATTAATGGCGTCAACGCATGCAGCTGAAGGTACACCACACTAGAATAAAAAAAATTAGTAAACATGGTCTCTAGAAACGCATACCTCAAGAGCTATGCGCACTTGCTCCATAGAAGAGATGTACTTCACAGTAGCGAAGATGAAGAAGTGCTCATAGCTCTTAAGGTGTGCATTTCAGAGCACATGTTCACTATACATCATTTTTTTATTTTTGCCCATACTAACACGTCTCAAGATATGTGAAGCAGAGAGCTTGCACTAGACCAAATTACTTCCACAGCATCGAAGACGAAGCAGAGCTGGTAGCTCTTAGGATATGCGTCTTAGAGACCATCTGAGACTTTGAGAAGTTGTGCCTATAGGAGGTACACGTGCTAAAAAAAAAAAAAAAAATAAATAAATAAATAAAAATTACGAGGAAGTTATTCAACAGTCAGATTTACATTTGTGTTCTTAAAAATAAAAAAAAAGCATCGAATCTAGTAATTATTTTGATCTGAATGGTAGAACGAGTATTTGTACGTCCTTCATCCAAAATACAAATCAGTGGAACAACGACTGAAATGTAATGCATACACAACGCTTTTCGGGGTGAGCTTGAAATGGAGCAATTGATTTTCATCCACATATCGATGTTAGGCAATGAAAACCTCTAAACTCCAGTTCGTTAAATTTTGCAGAACCCGTTTCTTAAAAAATATATAAAGCGATACAGTACAACACTTACTGCTCAATAGATAGTACTATAACTGGAAAAGCCAAATACAACACTATACTGCGCCGTTTGTTATGCTGACACAACGTATATTACCAAATATAGCATTACGTTGCAGTAGTAAATGTTACCCCCTGGGAGAATTTAAGTAAACTGACCGTGAGTTACCTAATGGATTTGGATTATCGAACCTGAATTTAATATAACAGTAGAAACCAGAAAGCTAAAGATTGAAATTTGGAAAATATCTTAAGTAGGCAATTTTACTTAAATAAAAAAAATACGGTCGCCAGCCTAATTAGGCATAGTAATATAAACATTACTTTTAAAGAATCTGTATTGAATTTTGGTAAAGGAAAGCTAGCATTACTTCTTCCCCAGAGAAATGCAATGAAACTCTACTCTAATCACATAAGTGATACAGTGAACACCAGCAGTTATAAATAGTATATGCAAGTTCTCACAGAAACAGGTAACAGCTTATTTCTTCTCAATAGTAATCACTTTGTTATATATGAATTATGTGATCACCAAAAGTTAAATGGTTCAAATGGCTCTGAGCACTGTGGGACTTAACTACTGAGGTCATCAGTCCCCTAGAACTTAGAACTACTTAAACCTAACTAACCTAAGGACAACACACACATCCATCCCCGAGGCAGGATTCGAACCTGCGATCGTAGCGATCGCGCGGATCCAGACTGTAGCGCCTAGAACCGCTCGGCCACTCCGGCCGCCACCAAAAGTTATGAAAGTAAAAATCATACTACGTAGAAATGTACATGGACTTAGTCCTATTCCAACAGTTACTTTCCGAATAGTACAAATATAATTAAAAGTCACTTGCAATAGGATTTTTACATTCATTAAGAAGTAATATCGTGCATTTTCAACTAGAATAAATATTGTTTCTATTTTTATGGATAAGGGCAGTTACAATAACTTTATCTTCAATAAACAAAATTGTTGGTGGGGGCTCCCAAACTGGCTTTCCAATTTTCATCACACTAAGTACACAAAATTCAAAATTAACTTCAACTGCAGTTAATATATTCATTATTCAAGCAGGTTTATTCATTTTTAGCAACTCAAAATTGGGGACCCTTAAACTGTCCAATACCATAAAGCAAACTAAACACACTTTTCTGAGACCATTTGTAAGATGGCAAATTTAGGTAACACTCTTTCACAAATTTCACTCACCTTGCAGGACTTTTAAAGCAGTTAATGCCGGTGATCCTTTATGCAGGTTCTTAAGTATGACTTAAAATGCATTTTAATCTAACTAAATAATAGCGTGCTTCCTTTTGTCATTAGCACAGCCAGTAATTTTCACTGACAAAATTAAATGCAGTTAATCTTTGAAGCACAAATACTTTGAATTAAAGCAAATCAAACATTATTGAGGTTTTCATAAATGCAATATTAACTACCTCCCTTGATTTCAATGAAACCCATAGTATTTCTGTATATCTTTTTGCATTCAGAATTACGCAAATAAATAAATATTCATTTTCATCAGTTTTTAAAACACACGATTCTCGTATGTCAGTATTTATGGGCAGTGGATCCTATGAGGTATAGTGAGAGGAACCAAATCAAGGATCGGACACAAGTTTCACATAATTTGCCTGATTGTTGCAAATTAAACAACACTTAAATGTACTGGTTCATACTTTGACAAAATTGTGACCTCTTACAACTGCCGAAGTGATTGCGCAATATCGGTGGAGAGTACATAACGGCTTCTGGTCTCTCTTCTGGATGTAATTGGCTCTATTATCTTCTACTTGGCGACGACGTTTCCAACATTAGAGCCTTTTTCATTAAAAGAGCACCATTTAATAGCCGCACACACATCCGAGGCCTTTCCATATTAATCCAGGTACTGGATGCCACCCTCGACACTTGCACAGTTCGCTCTATTGCTGCTCAGACCAAACTGTCCAGTAGCTAGCTGCCGACTGACTGAGCTCTCTCACTTGGCGCCCAGACTGAGCGCCACATCCACCTTTTAGCCCGCGCCAACCACTTTTTTGGCGCGAGCCAACTCGCTTCCGTTGCAAATGGGAAATACTGTTGCTTTTCATTTTATACACTGTACATAGCTGTAAACAAACATCTTTTAAAAAATCTTAATATTTAAATACATTAACATGTCATCACAAAAGCCACATAATTATGTAACATTTTCCTCCATTTAATACAAAGAATTTAAATAGTAAAGAGAAAACATTTTACACAACATTCCACTTTATTACAATAGGTCAAAGATATTATATAGTGAAAAATACATACTTGATACTAAACAGCATTAATCAGTACAAATATTTGCAGAATCAGTTATGGTGTTACAACAGGTAATGTGTTCGGAAATTCCCGTTACAGACTTCTAGAGGGGAGTGAGTACATAATGTTTTTAACAGGAACCCATGTCCGGAAATGTACCATTTCCGTTCTACGATGGTTTCAGTTCAGTTGTTTAACTCATCTGATTCTGCTTCAGGCATTGAATGAGGCGTGACGCAGTACAATTATTAGGTAACATTACAAAAGGAAACCTAACGAAACATCCATTTGTCACTTAAGCACATTTTTTTGTATTAACACTTAAACATAACGTTCTGTACGTACGGATGCTGGGTTGTTTTCTGTTTAGGAATAATGTAAACACATAATGTTTCAAGATTAACGCAAACAAATGTGCTTAAGTGATAAATGGATGTTTCGTTTGTTTCATTTCGAATTATTACCTAATAATTTTACTGTGTCAAGCCTAATTGAATTCCTCAAGCACGAGTATATGAGTTACATATCTGAATTGAAACCGTCCTAGAACGGAAACGATACGCTTTCGGACATGAGTTCCTATTTAAAATGTTATGAGCTCTGTCCCCTCTACACGTCTGAGGAATTTCTAACG
This sequence comes from Schistocerca cancellata, assembly GCF_023864275.1. NCBI lineage: Eukaryota > Metazoa > Arthropoda > Insecta > Orthoptera > Acrididae > Schistocerca > Schistocerca cancellata. The sequence continues at coordinate 722,494,814 of NC_064626.1, read as the reverse complement.
GGAATTTCCGAACGCCCTTTATGTTGGAATATTAGTTACGTACAGATTGGGTAAAATCTACGCACTTTCAAAGCATCACCATATGCCGTCTTTGGGTGGGACACTATATCCTGAAAGTGGAGTCTCTTTTCCGATATACTTGGTATAAGCAGCACTGATTGTAAGTGACATCTTCAGTGTTCATCGTCTTTCGGGTTGTTCCGTGAATATAAAAGAGCCACCTAGGATTTGCTGGTTTCGTATATTTCACAGCAGCTACACCCGTAGCCACCCTTTATGTCTCCAATATGTGCTGCCCACTAGCAGCTGGAGCTTGAACTACTTCATATGTTTCAAATCTTGGCATTTAGATGAGCAAACGTAGGAGCCATTTTGGTAATGGGTGCACGATTGTCTTTGTTTTCAAATTATGATTCAATTCGTCACTATAACGCATGTTTTGTGAGTGGATTAGGAGCAAAAACTGTCCTGCTCAATTTTATATGCTGTATATTGCAATAATAATTAAATTTTTGTATTTATTTTCGTAGTTATTATCGTGGTTTCTTTTGAAACCACTGCGGCTCTAAGGCAACACGACTAGCTGTGACAGATTGTTGCATTTCCAGTTTCATACCATGCTCTCTCGCAGAATAAAGGAAAATTTTCGAGTGCCTTTTGGAAGTGATTTTTTTCAGCTGCCGATTCAGAGACTGACAGTCGCAGTGAAAGTGGAGCTGTGTTAGCTGAAGACAATGATCTCGACTTAGGGCAGTGTGCTATAACAACAAATAGTATTCCAGACTAATCAGAAAGTCCTGTATGTCCAAGTACATCATTCGAACCATTAGCAAAAAAAATGTAAAATTGTTGTTCCAGTTGAGAAACATACAACAGAAGCAAAAGCATCTACCAGTACATGGAGCCTCAAGACACTGTGTACACTGTAGCACAAAGAAGGAACCTCACAGAATTAAATGAAGGGGTGCTCTCTGTCAAGTAGCCCTACGCCTATCCATAAAGGAACAGCATTGTATCTTACCACCAATAGTAATGACATTTCATGCACAGTGGCTCCATTTGAAACCACACATACGTCAATTAACTTGTTTTTCACATTGACCTGTCTTAATGTATGTCTAATAACCTAATGCAAAAACGATGATTTAAAAAATCTGATTTTTAATATTTCGGATCCGAAATGGTTAACATACAGAATCTGAAGAAACTGTGCGACATTGAGCGGGATGTTTACTGTAGCCTTCCTACACAACTTCAAATTTTACATTGTACATTGACATACTTTGCAAGTTGTGCCGTGTTGGCGACGTGGCGCGCTGCCAGCAGTGGTGTGGTGTGTCTTTGCGCAGGTGACTGGCGCCAGTCGCTGCCGTCTGGCGCCGCGCTGCTGCTGGGGTCTCCGCTGCTGGCGATGCTGGCCGTCCGCTGCCTGCACTGAAACCGCACCATCACCAGCGTTGCGTCACTGCAGGTAATGTCATACCCTAGCGGCACAATACAGGCGGCATACAGGCAAGTCCATCAGAAGCGAGTAGCTGTCTCATGAAACTCTCTGTGTGAAACACACCTCGCTATGTTCGTCAACGAGTGACATAGCGCCGTAGACATCGACGAACAAGTTGATGCGGTGTTCCTTGACTTCCGAAATGCATTTATTGTAGTTCAGCACAGTCGCTTAGCAAACAAAATACGAACTTAGCGAGTGTCGGACCAGCTTAGTGACTGGTTTCAGGACTTCCTGGATGGACAACACACATAAAGTAAGAATGCAAAGTCCCGCAACAGTAACATCGAATAATTGTTCTCGGACTTCTAGCGGCATCAAGTGTTTAAAACTCTACGAGCTTTCGACTTGGCACTCCTTGGAATGACTGTTGATGAGTTGCTAGTGGTTCCTTGCGCCCTCTAACTGCCTGCTGTGACGTCACTGGTGCTCACGCCAGGAAAAAATTAGAACAACTGGAAAGTCGACGTAGATTTTGATCCGATGATGGCATATGGCACCTGGGGGATAGTAGATGTACTGATTAAGATTTCAACGTCGTCTGTCAACAGATAGGCTAGTGGTATAGCAAACAGAGCGCCATGTGTCTACCATTTAACAGGAAGCCGGCCAGTGTGGCCGAGCGGTTCTAGGCGCTTCAGTCTGGAACCGCGCGGCCGCTACGATCGCAGGTTCGAATCCTGCCTCGGGCATGAATGTGTGTGATGTCCTTACGTTAATTACGTTTAAGTAGTTCTAAGTTCTAGGCGACTAATGGCCTCAGCTGTTGAGTCCCATAGTGCTTAGAGCCATTTGAACCAATTTCTTTTTAACAGGAAATGTTCACAATCAAAAGGCTCAGTGTGGTTCAGACCTGTGAAGAAAGCAGGTAATCATGCCACAGAGTCACACTCACGCTTCCTATAGCCGACTGAGTGAGTTTGAAAGGAGTCAAATTGTGGCCATCCGATTGGTGAAATTGTCCTTTCGGAGAATTGCCACATAAGATGGGTGTGCTGTGTCAGCTGTGAAACGATGTTGGTACCAGTGGTCACTTGAAAATTCTCACGGCCGTAGACGAGATTCTGGATGTCCATGCAGTACAGTCGCCCGCCAGGATCGCCATGTTGTAAGGGAAGCAGTGGCAGATAGTACAGCTACCACAACACAGATACGAGGACTTGTGAGCCCAGACGTGTCAACACGAACTGTTCCGAACTGGTTATTAGCAGTGGGACTACGGACAAGCACTCCTCTAGCTCGTCTTCCACTCACACCACAGCATCGATGTGCACAGCTCGACTGATGCTGTCAGAGGATCACTTGGAAGATAGAATCGTGCGCCGTGGTCTGCAGCGAGAAAAGCAGATTCTGCCTGAAAGCAAGTGATCATTGTTTGCGTGTATCATGCAGACTTGTTGAGCGCGCCGTGGTCTTCAGCGATGAAAGCAGATTCTTTCTGCACGCAAGGCCTGCACGTAAATGATGGTCATTTGCATGTACGACATTGCCCTGGTGAGCGCTGTTTCGTAGGGTGAATCGTCCAAGACACACTGGCCACATCCCAACCCTTATGGTCTGGCGTGCGAAAAGCCACAAGACTTGTTCACCTTCGTTGTTTCTATAGGGGACGATAACCAGCGCTAGGTGCTGGCAGAATATTGTTAGACTCGTTATTCTGCCGTTCTTACAACAGGAAGGTGATGTGTTGTCCCACCAGGATAACGCTCTCCCACACATTGGCCGTGAAATTCAACGTGTTCTGCAAGATGCTCAGCAACTTCTCTTGGATATGATGTAACGAGAAGTGACTCGTGCGACTCGTCAGCCAACATCTGTTATAGAACTACGCGTACAGGCTGAACAGGCGTGGCTTAACGTATCGCATGACAGTATCTGTGCGATCGACTGAATGCCGGAGACAGCGCCTGCACCGCCTCAGTGAAGGCTACACAACGTACTGCCGGCCGGAGTGGCCGAGCGGTTCTAGGCGCTTCAGTCTGGAACCGCGAGACCGCTACGGTCGCTGGTTCGAATCCTGCCTCGGTCATCGATGTGTGTGATGTCCTTAAGTTAGTTAGGTTTAAGTAGTTCTAAGTTCTAGGCGACTGATGACCTCAGATGTTAAGTCCCATAGTACTCAGAGCCATTTTTGAACTACGCTTCAGCATGGCTCGATACCTGGTAGCTCAGAGTCGCTTGTGCTATTGATCTGTAAATGTAATCATTTCGTGTACTCTATATGCACTGTTGCAACAATACAGGGCTATTACAAATGATTGAAGCGATTTCATAAATTCACTGTAGCTCCATTCATTGACATATGGTCACGACACACTACAGATTCGTAGAAAAACTCATAAAGTTTTGTTCGGCTGAAACCACACTTCAGGTTTCTGCCGCCAGAGCGCTCGAGAGCGCAGTGAGACAAAATGGCGACAGGAGCCGGAAAGCGTATGTCGTGCTTGAAATGCACTCACATCAGTCAGTCATAACAGTGCAACGACACTTCAGGACGAAGTTCAACAAAGATCCACCAACTGCTAACTCCATTCGGCGATGGTATGGGCAGTCTAAAGCTTCTGGATGCCTCTGTAAGGGGAAATCAACGGGTCGGCCTGCAGTGAGCGAAGAAACGGTTGAACGCGTGCGGGCAAGTTTCACGCGTAGCCCGCGGAAGTCGACGAATAAAGCAAGCAGGGAGCTAAACGTACCACCGCCGACGGTTTGGAAAATCTTACGGAAAAGGCATTTCTTAAACAGGAGATTGGAAAACCGATGGATTGGTCGTGGTGGAGATCATGATCAGCAATTCATGTCATGGCCCCCACGCTCTCCCGGCTTAACCCCATGCGATTTCTTTCTGTGGGGTTATGTGAAAGGTTCAGTGTTTAAACCTCCTCTACAAAGAAACGTGCCAGAACTGCGAGCTCGCATCAACGATGCTTTCGAACTCATTGATGGGGACATGCTGCGCCGAGTGTGGGTGGAACTTGATTATCGGCTTGATGTCTGCCGAATCACTAAAGGGGCACATATCGAACATTTGTGAATGCCTAAAAAAACTTTTTGAGTTTTTGTATGTGTGTGCAAAGCATTGTGAAAATATCTCAAATAATAAAGTTATTGTAGAGCTGTGAAATCGCTTCAATCATTTGTAATAACCCTGTAAATCTTGATTCAATTGGAAACCTCTAAAGGGCGTATTAATTTTTTTCCAACAGTGTATATGGGCCTAAGTTGGTTTTGCGTTCGATACGCCCTCTTCAACTTAACGATCACTGGATCCCACGCCGCACTGAGCTGCAGTTCTCATTTTCTATTATGGATGTTCGCAGGGATTTTTTATTTCGATGGCTTCCTTAACTACACAGTCCCAGAAGCAGTTTGTCCGAGTCACGATAGAGTTTTAAAATCTTACCCGATGACCGTTTTCTAACGCATGATTTCACAGTGTAGCGTAGACTATTAAACCTCTAAGGCTACTTCCTGGGTTGTTGTACAGTGCGCACTGTTTGTCCGAAGTCACATTGGCCACACTCAGACGAAGCATTGCCCTTCCTGGACGTTCTCGTCCGCCGCAAATGAAGTGGATGACTTAGCCACAGCATCCACAGAAAAACTATGTACGACTGTCTGTTCTTACATGCCATCAGCCGTTGTCACCCGGCACAGAAGCGCACTGTGTTAAAAACATTGGTACATCGAGCAAGAACGATGTTAGTCACTGATTACATGCACCATGAGCTGAGCTTCCTACGTAAGGAGTAGGTACTCGTGTGTGCGGCATGGTTGTACCCTAGGATGAACGTTGCAGCAACTGCTCACCTCTAAACTCAGCGCAGTTTATAAATGAAGTTATCTCAAGCAAGCGCAGCAGTAATGGTTCAAATGGCTCTGAGCACTATGCGACTTAACTTCAGAGATCATCAGTCGCCTAGAACTTAGAACTAATTAAACCTAACTAACCTAAGGACATCACATACATCCGTGCCCGAGGCAGGATTCGAACCTGCGACCGTAGCGGTCACGCGGTTCCAGACTGAAGCGCCTAGAACCGCACGGCCACAACGGCCGGCGCGTAGCAGTAAGACCATCACCATGAAGCAGGAAAAGAAATTTGATTCTTGCCGTTCTGTCGCCCCTTGGCGGGCAAGATAAGCTGCCTGCTGAAAAGGCACAATACCAATCGACCTTCAGGTCTCCGTCAAAAATCCGGCACTTACAAATACCAGTTAAAGACAATGTACACCGCAGGAAAATAAAAATGCAACATCCTCAAGAACAGTGTCCAGTGGCACCAGGGTATAATGTTTGTATACCGAAAGGTTGTAGTGTTAGTGGTTCATTTGTCACTGTCATCGACGGTCAGATAACGCTCAGGACACTTGCCTGCGTGCCCTCTGTTTTTTCTCTGCAAACAGTAATTGTGCTGAGTTTAGAGGTGAACAGTGATCGCAACATTAAATCTATAGTACAATCATGATCATAAATTAAGGATAATGTTGATACATGGTGAAACAACGCTCTGGTGGGCGATTTGCGGGTTTAAATCACCTCGAGGTACGACCATGCAGCGCATTTGACCTGCGGTCGTCGTACGGTGACTCTGGCAGCAGTCCACATATGTGGAGGTGTGTTGGTGCATGTCAGAGTACGGTGCAGCGAGTAAGTGTGTAGACGTATTCAGACGTGCTAATGGTGACTGTGTGTTGACTATGGCTCAAAGAACACATATTGATGACGTTATTGACGTTATGAGGGATACAATACTAGGGCGACTGGAGGCTGGTCAAACACAGCAGGTCTTAGCATGGGCCCTCTGCGTGCCACAAAGTGTGATCTCAAGATTATGGCAACGATCCCAGCAGACACGAAACGTGTCCAGGCGCTACAGTACGGGACGTCCACAGTGTACAACACCACACGAAGACCGATATCTCACCATCAGTACCCAGACGGCCATGGAGTACTGCAGGTAGCCTTGTTCGAGACCTTACTACAGCCACTGGAACAGTTGTCTCCAGGCACACAGTCAACAGACGACTGAACAGACAGGGTTTATTCGTCCAAAGACCTGCAAGGTGCATTCCACTGACCCCTGGTCACTGTAGAGCCGTAAAGACTGGTGCCAACAACACACTATATGGTCATTCGAACAGTTGTCCCGGGTTATGTTCACGGACGAGTCCAGGTATAGTCTGAACAGTGATACTCGCCGGGATTTCATCTGGCGTGAACCAGGAACCAGATACCAAACCCTTAATGTCCTTGAAAGGGACCTGTATGGAGGTCGTGGTTTGATGGTGTGGGGTGGGATTACGATTGGTGCACGTACACCCCTGCATGTCTTTGATAGAGCTACTGTAACAGGTCAGGTGTATTGGGACGTCATTTTGCACCAGTATGTCCGCCTTTTCAGGGATGCAGTGGATCCCACCTTCCTCCTGATGGATGATAACGCACGGCCCCACCGAGCTGCCATCGTAGAGGAGTACCTTGAAACGGAAGTTATCAGGCGAATGGAGTGGCCTGCCTGTTCTCCAGACCTAAACCCCATCGAGCACGTCTGGGATACTCTCGGTCGGCGTATCGCTGCACGTATTCAAACCCCTAGGACACTTCAGGAGCTCCGACAGGCACTGGTGCAAAATTGGGAGGCTATACCCCAGCAGCTGATTGACCATCTGATCCAGAGTATGCCAACCCGTTGGGCGGCCTGTGTACCTGTACATGGTGATCATATCCCATATTGATGTCGGGGTACATGCGCAGGAAACAGTGGCACATGTGTTTCGGGACGGTTTTCTCAACTTATCACCAATACCGTGGACTTACAGATCTGTGTCGTGTGTGTTCCCTATGTGCCTATGCTATTAGCGTCAGTTTTGTGTAGTGCCACATTGTGTGGCACCACATTCTGCAATTATCCTTAATTTATGAGCATGAGTGTACAACCATACCCCGCCGACGAGTACGTATTCCCGTTGAACAACTGCAGTCATTTGGAACTGGTCGTATGGACACATCGACGGACTCCTGTAAATGAATCAGTGGCTTGCCGCTGCTTTCAGCAGTGGTTGGTGGAAAATTCGCAAATCTATTGCGCAGCTTCTGAACGTCCCCGTAGTACTAACGGACATCGACGCTTTGTTCGATCAGCGTAGTCCGACCAAACATCATTCAGGGAAGAAATTCGGGTACATATTACACCTGCTGTTTCACCGAGTACCATTTAAACCGCCTGCTTGCAGCAAGACTGAGATCACATGTGCCTCTGTCCAGGCAGTCACCCACACCTTAACACCGCCAAGAACGGCTGCTCTGGTATCGTGAAAAAGTCAGCTGGACATCGCAATGGCGCTTTGTCGTCTTCTGTGATGAATGTTCTGTCAGTAAGTGAATGATGGACGTACACGTGTACGATGTAGACCTGTTGAGCGGCCTATTCTACAGTGCATGCGCCCAGACCACCCATCCTATTCTTTATGGTGAATTAAAACTCGCGCTCACATTTGGTATTTCTGCAGGGTAAAGCAACCAGTTCCCGCAACATATCACCGGTTGTTATCTCCGAGCTACTGCCATTTTTTCGACAGGAACGTGATGTGCTTTTTCAGCAGGACAACGCACGACAGCATAAGGCTTCTGCTACGCAATGTACTCTTCGTGGTATACAACAAATGCCCTGGTCAGAAAGAGCACTAGATATCTCGCCAATTGAACGATTATGGGACATGGTGGGGTGGGAACTTACTTGTCCTCCGGAGCCGGCAAGAACCACTGCCGAAATGCAAATAATGGCGCTATATGCTTGGGACAATCTATAGTAAGATGCCATCCTGCACCTCTATGATCATTTGCATGTAATAATATACACCAGCCTTGCCGCCAGAGGAGCTACACTTCGTATTGATGCGACAGTTGACTGTTGATATGTGCGTTTTATTTTGTCTGAATTAGTTGTCAAGCACTTCTACAAAGACGAACTACCTGCCACATCACTTGTTAGTAGAATGAGCTTGTCGCATTTTTTTCAACAGTGTAATAGCCTGCAGTTAGTTGCGTGTCTTCCTAGTTTGATATGTTAGCTTGCTCATATCCATTACTCTCTCATCCACGGGACAAGGCAGATTATACTATTCTCTGCAGGAAGGCTGCAGTGCCAGGTGAATGCAGTGAAATACAGGACGACTTGCAGAGTAAAGACGACTGATGCAGGGATTGCCATTTGGCCATAAACGTAAATAAATGTAACGTATTATACATTAATAGGCGAAGAACTCCATTACTGTCGGAACACACAACTGGTAATAAATAAGTGGAAACATAAACAACCGTAAAATATCTATTACTAATAGTCCAGAGTGGGATGACCACTTAGCAAAAATTTTAGAAAAACAGATACCAGTTTAAGCTCCATTCGTGGGATCTTTAAGAAATGTAATTCATCCACGACATGAGTGGCTAATACAACACTCATCCTATTTATTCGTGACTACCGATTCTCTTGCTAGGTGGGATTAATAAAAGAGGTAAAGAAGATCCAACGAGGCGAGTTGGATTTCGACGCTGTTCCCCTTTAGTAAGCGTAAGAGCTTTACGAAGATCCTGTGGCAGACGCTACAAGAGAAGCGTTGTGCATCACGGAGAGGTTTACTATTGAAATTCCGACAGCATGTATTCCGACTATAGTCGTGCAACATATTACTTCTTTGCACATAAACTGGTCAGCCAGAACGTTGTAACCATCTACCTAATAGTTCGGATGTCCATCTTTGGCACGGATAACAGCGGCGACACGTCGTGGCATGGAAGCAATGAGGCCTTGGTAGGTTGCTGGAGGGAGTTGGCAACACATCTGCACATACAAGTGACCTATTTTCCGCAAATTCCGGAGAGGGTGCAATGAATTCTGACGCCTGTAACCTCCCCCTCACTTATCGACCTTAATGACAGTGAAAAATTGAAACCGCGTGTACCTAATGGGAATTTTGGAAAAGCAATCGTCACCGAAGTTAACCTGTCGGTAAAGAGGGAGGAAAGGGTTACATCTAAATGAAAGAAAAAATGCAAATGAAACTGGTGGAAATTAATTTTGAAAAGGGGTAAAGTTAATAAAGAAAGTTAATGTGCGGCCGTTACGTTAACAATTAACTAGCGGTAATTAGATATTTGAGATTTGGGGGAAATTACGGTCGCCAGTCCTAAGGACAATTACTATAGTAACTGAAAAAGAAAGGTTATTACACATATAATTAGCACTAGAAGTGTGGCAACTGAAGGTTGACACGTGTAGTGTGAAAACTGAAAGTTTGTCAGAAGTAATAAATTTCACTTCACTCTGACTTAATTTAGCAAAAAAATTAATAAAACAGGAAAATCGAAAGTTAACTTAGTGACTGAAGTTAATAGTGAGCTTTCTATCTGAAGCACATCGAAATTCAGTAAAACACGGTTAGTCTTGGACTACCTCAACAATCATTTCAAAAGCTACTTGAATCTACGCAATTTAGAAATAAGAGATTTAACTTTGAACTTGAATTAAATGATTCTGAACAATAGTAAAATTTAGTACGTACCAAGCTTAGCTGCAATCACAGGTAAGCTAAAATACAGTAACAAAACTCGCACTCTTAATTCGTGCTTGTGTAATCTAAATATTGTAGCCAGCTATGAATACTTTAACTGAACTTTGAAATTAAAGCAGTGAAATGCTATATTATTATTTTAATGCTGGCGTTTGAATTTCAATGACACTCGGGTTCATTCTGGAAAAGGAAGGGACCCTGCTTGGTAATGCAATTGGGACAATGAGTAACAAATGTTCATGCTAAGTTGCTGTAATTATAGTTACGAAAATGGTACAGTTTTAAAAGCTGAGGTCTGCCATACAGTTCTAAAACTTTACGTGCTTCCAGTCTTCCTTGTTGGTTGATTGAAGGTTTGAAGCCGTCGATCGAGGAGGTGGCGACAGTCACTCATTGTCGGCCGTCGCTGTTGCAGAAGCTGGATGTTGGCGCGCCTTCTTCTCGACACGGTCACCAGGCGAAACGGGCTCTTGATGTGCACCAGCTAATGCTTCCCGTCCGCGACACCATGTCAGAAACTATTATCGCGAGTCGAGCGCAATTACATGCTGCCAAACCCCGAAAGCGCGGCAATTCGCGGGAGCGTCACACAACACACCTGCTCCACTGCACTACCCCAACCAGACTCTCTCTGCTCAGCCCGCGCTCCACGCGGCAGAGTTAACACTACCAAAGATCCTACACACTTTGATTCTTCACACGACCTATCGATGTAACTGTTCGATAGCAGTTTTCCCTAGGCAAGACCCAGCGTAAAAATACAAATAATATTTACGAAACAAACCAATTATACATCGACATCAGTGCTTATATATACAAATAGTAAAACAATTACAATATGTAAAGACACAGAAATGTCATATATTCAGGTAACAAAAATAAGGAAAACAAATTTATAGCACAATAGATGGAAATAGGAGGATATGCATTTCCGGCGTTACACGTGCCCCACATTGTCTGAGGATGTTCGTGTAACGTAAACAGACTCAGGAAATGTCCCAAAAAAGAAACAGCGGAAACGCATATGCTCAAAACATCAATAAAACTTAGCATTCGTCTAATTAACCATAAATCAATTTGTAGACCATAATAATTGAGTGGAGACACTCCTAATCTTATTCCACTCTGTCATCTTGCACAAAATAAAACAGGTTGACATCATATTAAAATTCATAGAAAACGTAGAAAATGGTTTAGCTATTCCAAAATCGTCAAAATCCGTAACACTATCAATAAATGGAATACTATTTACAAATTAATCATAGTACATGGTCATAAAAACAGGTAGATCAAAATACGCAAATTAATTATTAATTACATATTATACACATTTTATATAACCTTTTCACAATTAACATTCTCGTCTTAAGAGTCCTCTTAACGCTAAACAAGAAAATAATATACAGCAGATCGACAAAAACATAAATATTGACAGCAGAATTCTTTCACATCAGCTGTCCGGGAAGAAAAATAACTCCGCCTTCCGTACTCGTAAGTACAAAGAATGCCGACAGCGGCACAAGAGCCGACAGCGACACAAGACCCGACAGCGACACAAGAGCCGACAGTGGCTCCGCCTTGCCTGTATTGTTGCGCCCGCCTGTGCGGCACGCTTGATCTCACTCGCCCTTTTAACGGCATTCCAGAACGTCTGTTTCACTGAATTCTTTCGGAAAAACTCACTCCCGAGTAATCTCAAGGAGTCCCTTAACACTATCACAGTGGATAACTCAACACTGTCCATCATCACACGCATGTACTAGCCTGAAACTTAAAACAGCGTCTAAGTACATCGGCAATGACTAGTAAAACACACTCATGAAATCTTACAGCTTGTTACAAAATCATATTTCCATTCCTTAATCTACTGTGACTCAGCTGAAAACTTAAACTAGCAGCTTGGATTTTTCAGCAGATTAATAATCAGTTTCTCTTAAATCATTTAGTAAAAATTAATTACTTATAATTACAACTTCTTTAATGTCCTCTTGGTCAGGCAAAAGCATGGCAACCTAGCAAATCGTGAAATATTACACCCTATATTTACATACTGTACAAATTACCCATTCTGTGGTATTAATCAATCCTAGGTTGGTACAATTTCAGGTCTACAATGTTCCGTATACCTAACAGTTTTCCAGAGCTTGGATACTCTAAGCAATAAGCATTTGTGTGAGGTATACCAATGACTTTATATGGTCCATTATAAACAAACTTAAATTTAGAGATTTCATTGTCTATCTCGCTCGATTTCTCATGAGCTTTTACAAGTACTAAGTCTCCGATTGCAAACTTAGCAAAACGCGCTTTAGCGTCATGACGACGTATGCGAGCATCGGCTTTTAGCTTCATTACTTCTCGCAAACGATCTTTTTTCACACCAATACTAATGTCAATCCGTGGAGGGAATTTGATTATCTCTTCCAATTCACTTTCTACACTATTGTCAATGCAGAGATTCCTCACATTACAGTAGTTCAAATTCATACCTACATCAATACCATCCGGCCAGTTAACAATGTGTATAGGCTGCTATTGCTTATGCACACCGTGTCCTGCCTCGTCAAAACTAACTACTATTGTTTTATCTTGTGACGTACATGTCAAAGTTTTACTTTCGCAATTAATCACTGTACGACACTTTAATAGCCAATCTAACCCGATAATTACTTCCGTAGTCAAGTCTGGCACGACGACAAACTCTTGTTCAAATCGTGCCCCACATATCTCGAAGTTGACAAAAATCTGTTTTGTGACCGGTTTACTGACCTTCCCAGTAGCACCGATAATTTTCACTCCTGTTACTGGCATAACTACGATGCCAGGTCTGTCTTTCAGTAACTCAAATATTTTCCCAGATACAGCACTAAATTCTGCACCGGTGTCAATCAACACGTTTAGTTGTAGGTCGTGCATATTAACAGACACTACTATCTGTCTACATTTGTCCTCGACTGTTTCTTTATTTTCCCACAGTAAATACTCGTCTATATCCAGGTCATTCCAGAAAAAAAACCATCCGGCTTTGATCCTAAATTCGGCTTATCTGGCGGCTTTTTCAGCCTCTGTTCACATACAGTTTTAATTTCAACACGTTTGTCCTGAGGCTTAGTCTGTAGCTTCGCCTCCAATACCGAAACCTTTTCCTGTAACTCGTCAACTAGTGAGTGTTGCTTTGCTATCAGTTCACTAATTGTCACCTTCGTTGATTCCTCTTTGGCCAGATTGATCTCATCTGCCAATCTACTTGAAGGAATGTGCCCAGTAGTATCTGCAATTACTTCCTCTGGATCTGCGCAACCCACACTGCTACCGTCTGACCGTATAACGTCAGCTCTAACCTCATACACGCTGTAATCTATGTGCTTTTCTACCAATCGTGTCCGGCTATCACTAAAATTTTCGTTATCTTTCTCCTTAATATTCTCGCAATGTTTAAACTGGAGGTTTGCGTCGGATGGGTCGGCTACTTCTACCACTACGACTTTCGGTAAGGTCTGCCGGTTAGGGCCAGAACTTTCCGTTACTACTTCAACATTTAACTCCTGCGGGACGAAACACGACGAATCTTGCTCGTGCTCTCCCTTAACATCAACTGTTTCTGGTAAAGTCTGCCCGTTAGGGCCAGAACTTTCTATCACTTCACAAACACTATCTTCCTGCGGGACGAGACGCGGCAAATCCTGCACGCGCTCCCCATAAACACTTCTCCCATACAGGCCCCTATAATCTCTTAGTTCGTCGTATAAGCGACCGAACTGCCTTAACCAGACCTCATCCCTCTCTGCATCCCCTCGCTCGATGACGGACGTTTTATCCGACATCTGATCTTCTCTCAACACTTGCGAATCATTCTTAAACTCAATCTCCAGTTCCGCTGTGGGTATTACAGCTGCCACTTTATAATCGATTTCCGGAACACTACTTAAATTGTTCTCACTGACAGTGAATGTACTTCCTACTGCCGTGTATACAGCTGATCTACTACTTGTGGGCGCACTCCTTTCTCCTAACACTGGCACACTCTCCCGCCGTTGATTATTCCACACGGAATTTTCATAACGACACCTGGGTTTTCTCCTGTTATTGGGCCGCCAAAATTTCTCCACGCCCGGTCGGCCCCTCACCGGCGCGGCTAATGGTTTCCCTGTCTCGTCCCAGCAGATACTCTCCCCGGATGCTGCTGAGGCGGCTGATCACACCCTCTGGCGTTATTACTATTCTGTGAAGCCCGTATCACGTTAATATGATACTGGTTTCCGGCATTCCTGTTATTATTTGCATTGTACCGATTGTTATTACGGTCCGAACCATTATTGTTATTGCTGCCATGGTTGCGGTATGCATTATTCCCATGGTTATCGTTGTTGTGGTTGCTGTGGTACCCGTTGTTGTTACCACGGCCTCTACCACTGTCGCGATTATTGCGCCAATTGTCCTCGTCCTCAACTCTTTCCAGGAAATCATTGATTGTCCTGTGATTGCTTCCTACGTAGCGTTTTGTGTCATCTGGAAGCTTCCTGTAGAGTTCCCAGACTATTTCGGATTCCGTGCGGCGATCACGCAAATATTCCAACTTGCGGATCCAGCCCTCACAAAACTCCTTCATCGAACCGCGAGAATTCGCATCGAAAGGCCTCGATACGACAAATTCGCGCCAGACACTTTGCTGTTTTTGCTCTGACCAGTATTCAGCCAGAAACAAATTTTTAAATTCGTCAAAAGTCAGGTTCGTAATGTTGAGGTTTAAGCCCCAACGCTTGGCATTACCAGCCAACACATCAATAATCGCATTAATTTTTCTCTCATTAGTCCATGATCTGGGTAAAACTCTTTCACAATTCTTAATGAAATCCTTCGCGTGTATACCGCCTTTTTTCAAGGGGTCGAACCGCTCCTCTTTCGTCAACAATTCCGAACTATGTGCATAGATTGGCACATAGCTCTGTTTTTCGTCAAGTTTCTTTTCTAATTCCGACACTCTCGTAATTACTTGGCAAGTGGTTGTCGCAAGCGTTTCTACTTCCCTTTTTTTCTCTTCGCAGGTATTAGCCTGCTTCGTCACTTTGGTATCTACTTCGGATACTAAAGCCTTTAAAGTTTCCACCTTCTTTTGATCCTCTTTTTTCACTAATTGAATTTGTTCCGTCACCTTATTCTCGATGATCGGAGCAACTGGTTCTCCTACACTTTTCTCGATTCTGCTAATTTCGGAATAAAAACGAGTATTTATGCTCGCAATTTCCGCCTGAACGCCTATCATTTCCTGTTTAAGATTACCGATTTCGGTATTAATCACAACAATACCTTCTTTGATTTTATCAACTTTTGTGTTAACAACTCCAACATTGTTGTTAACAACATTAATAGCTTTGTTCTGAATGTCTAGCTTTCGTTCAATTTTTTCGGACTGAGCTTCTTGCTTGGCCGATTGACTCTTGATTTCGTTAATCAAAGCATTCAATAAATCAGTTAAATTCCCGGACAGTACCGGTTTTACTTCCGTAGCGGCTTCCTCTTTAATTGTCCCCCCGTATTCGTCATCAAGGGATTCACATTTGATTTTCACTTCCGATTCCGAAACATTTTCTAAAGTGTGGAATTCCATTTCTGCTCTTTGTTGCGTTTCGGCAGTCGCGTCTTTCATGCTAGCCGCCTGCCCCTGAACAATGGGTACCGCGGTGCGCGTTTCCCACTGTTCGACCGATTGTTCCGTATCCAAGTCTACCAAATTTTGGCAATTGTTGCCTTCACTCATTTTAATAATTTTCAATATAAATGCCAAATCTAAAATCTAATTAGGATTCCTCACACTAATATTCTCGCTGACGTATAGACCATTTCGTAACCAGTACTTTGTTATGGGATTTGCACAATGCAAAATTCGTGTCCAGAACAACCACAAATCCGAAGATTGTCCTGTCACCAGGTCGCCACGTGTAACCCCTCCCCCTCACTTATCGACCTTAATGACAGTGAAAAATTGAAACCGCGTGTACCTAATGGGAATTTTGTAAAAGCAATCGTCACCGAAGTTAACCTGTCGGTAAAGAGGGAGGAAAGGGTTACATCTAAATGAAATGAAAAATGCAAATGAAACTGGTGGAAATTAATTTTGAAAAGGGGTAAAGTTAATAAAGAAAGTTAATGTGCGGCCGTTACGTTGACTATTAACTAGCGGTAATTAGATATTTGAGATTTGGGGGAAATTATGGTCGCCAGTCCTAAGGACAATTACTATAGTAACTGAAAAAGAAAGGTTATTACACATATAATTAGCACTAGAAGTGTGGCAACTGAAGGTTGACACGTGTAGTGTGAAAACTGAAAGTTTGTCAGAAGTAATAAATTTCACTTCACTCTGACTTAATTAAGCAAAAAAATTAATAAAACAGGAAAATCGAAAGTTAACTTAGTGACTGAAGTTAATAGTGAGCTTTCTTTCTGAAGCACATCGAAATTCAGTAAAACACGGTTAGTCTTGGACTACCTCAACAATCATTTCAAAAGCTACTTGAATCTACGCAATTTAGAAATAAGAGATTTAACTTTGAACTTGATTTAATGATTCTGAACAATAGTAAAATTTAGTACGTACCAAGCTGAGCTGCAATCACAGGTAAGCTAAAATACAGTAACAAAACTCGCGCTCTTAATTCGTGCTTGTGTAATCTAAATATTGTAGCCAGCTATGAATACTTTAACTGAACTTTGAAATTAAAGCAGTGAAATGCTATATTATTATTTTAATGCTGGCGTCTGAATTTCAACGACACTCGGGTTCATTCCGGAAAAGGAAGGGACCCTGCTTGGTAATGCAATTGGGACAATGAGTAACAAATGTTCATGCTAAGTTGCTGTAATTATAGTTACGAAAATGGTACAGTTTTAAAAGCTGAGGTCTGCCATACAGTTCTAAAACTTTACGTGCTTCCAGTCTTCCTTGTTGGTTGATTGAAGGTTTGAAGCCGTCGATCGAGGAGGTGGCGACAGTCACTCATTGTCGGCCGTCGCTGTTGCAGAAGCTGGATGTTGGCGCGCCTTCTTCTCGACACGGTCACCAGGCGAAACGGGCTCTTGATGTGCGCCAGCTAATGCTTCCCGTCCGCGACACCATGTCAGAAACTATCATCGCGAGTCGAGCGCAATTACATGCTGCCAAACCCCGAAAGCGCGGCAACTCGCGGGAGCGTCACACAACTCACCTGCTCCACTGCACTACCCCAACCAGACTCTCTCTGCTCAGCCCGCGCTCCACGCGGCAGAGTTAACACTACCAAAGATCCTACACACTTTGATTCTTCACACGACCTATCGATGTAACCGTTCGATAGCAGTTTTCCCTAGTCAAGACCCAGCGTAAAAATACAAATAATATTTACGAAACAAACCAATTATACATCGACATCAATGCATATATATACAAATAGTAAAACAATTACAATATGTAAAGACACAGAAATGTCATATATTCAGGTAACAAAAATAAGGAAAACAAATTTATAGCACAATAGATGGAAATAGGAGGACATGCATTTCCGGCGTTACACGCCACATTCAATCACATCCCAGATGTGTTCTATCGAGTTCTGATCTGGCGAGTTGGGGGCCCAGCAAATCAATTGGAACTCGCCACTGTGTTCCTCGAACCATTCCATCACACTCCTGGCCTTGTAAAATGGCGCATTATATTGTTGAAAAATGCCACTGCCGTCGAGAAATACGATCGTCATGAAGGGGTGTACGTGATCTGCAACCAGTGTTCGATAATCTTTGACTGTCATGGTGCCTTTAACTTTTTCGACTCGACCCATGAATGCCCACGCGAATCTTCCTCAGAGCATAATGGAGACGCCACCAGCTTGCCTCCGTGCCACAGTACAGGCGTCAAGGAGCTGTTCCCCTGGAAGACGACGGATTCGCGTCCTCCAATCTGCATGATGAAGAAGGTATGGGGATTCATCAGACCATGCAACGCTCTGCCATTGCGCTAACGTCCAGTGCCAATTTCAGTCGTAGTTAACGACGTCGTGGTGTTAACATTGGCAAATGCATGGTCGCCGGCTGCGAAGGCCCATCGTTAGGATTGTTCGGTGCACTTTGTGTTCACACACACTTGTACTCTGTCTAGTATAAATTCTGATTTAGCTCAGCCACCGTTCGCCGCCTATCCTGTTTTACCAGTCTGCCCAGCCTATGACGTCCGACAACTGTAATGAGGAGTGGCCATCCAACCCCACGGCATCTGGACGTGGTTTCACCACGCGTTGAAGACACTCACCACAGCACTCCTCGAGCAGCCGACAGGTCGTGCAGTTTTCGAAATGCTCGTACCGAGCCTTCGGGCCATCAACCTCTGCCCTCACGTCAAACAGATAGATCGCGTGCCTTCCCCACTCCACGAACGGACTGCACGCTCGCTAATACTACGTGCACTGTGCGTGTGTCTGACTAGCTGTTATTTCCCACCAGGTGTGGCTGCTATCTCCTGGGCGGGTTTATATACACTCCTGGAAATTGAAATAAGAACACCGTGAATTCATTGTCCCAGGAAGGGGAAACTTTATTGACACATTCCTGGGGTCAGATACATCACATGATCACACTGACAGAACCACAGGCACATAGACACAGGCAACAGAGCATGCACAATGTCGGCACTAGTACAGTGTATATCCACCTTTCGCAGCAATGCAGGCTGCTATTCTCCCCTGGAGACGATCGTAGAGATGCTGGATGTAGTCCTGTGGAACGGCTTGCCATGCCATTTCCACCTGGCGCCTCAGTTGGACCAGCGTTCGTGCTGGACGTGCAGACCGCGTGAGACGACGCTTCATCCAGTCCCAAACATGCTCAATGGGGGACAGATCCGGAGATCTTGCTGGCCAGGGTAGTTGACTTACACCTTCTAGAGCACGTTGGGTGGCACGGGATACATGCGGACGTGCATTGTCCTGTTGGAACAGCAAGTTCCCTTGCCGAGAAGGAATGGTAGAACGATGGGTTCGATGACGGTTTGGATGTACCGTGCACTATTCAGTGTCCCCTCGACGATCACCAGTGGTGTACGGCCAGTGTAGGAGATCGCTCCCCACACCATGATGCCGGGTGTTGTCCCTGTGTGCCTCGGTCGTATGCAGTCCTGATTGTGGCGCTCACCTGCACGGCGCCAAACACGCATACGACCATCATTGGCACCAAGGCAGAAGCGACTCTCATCGCTGAAGACGACACGTCTCCATTCGTCCCTCCATTCACGCCTGTCGCGACACCACTGGAGGCGGGCTGCACGATGTTGGGGCGTGAGCGGAAGACGGCCTAACGGTGTGCGGGACCGTAGCCCAGCTTCATGGAGACGGTTGCGAATGGTCCTCGCCGATACCCCAGGAGCAACAGTGTCCCTAATTTGCTGGGAAGTGGCGGTGCGGTCCCCTACGGCACTGCGTAGGATCCTACGGTCTTGGCGTGCATCCGTGCGTCGCTGCGGTCCGGTCCCAGGTCGACGGGCACGTGCACCTTCCGCCGACCACTGGCGACAACATCGATGTACTGTGGAGACCTCACGCCCCACGTGTTGAGCAATTCAGCGGTACGTCCACCCGGCCTCCCGCATGCCCACTATACGCCCACGCTCAAAGTCCGTCAACTGCACATACGGTTCACGTCCACGCTGTCGCGGCATGCTACCAGTGTTAAAGACTGCGATGGAGCTCCGTATGCCACGGCAAACTGGCTGACACTGACGGCGGCGGTGCACAAATGCTGCGCAGCTAGCGCCATTCGACGGCCAACACCGCGGTTCCTGGTGTGTCCGCTGTGCCGTGCGTGTGATCATTGCTTGTACAGCCCTCTCGCAGTGTCCGGAGCAAGTATGGTGGGTTTGACACACCGGTGTCAATGTGTTCTTTTTTCCATTTCCAGGAGTGTAGATAGTAGGTCGGTGGTCATAAAGTTCTCGCTGCTCAGTGTACGTCTCGTGAAATGACCAAGGCGAAAAAGTCGGAGAAATTCGAGTTCCTACCGAGGTTTATCGACTGTCTTTCTTCCCACACACCATTGTGTATGGAACAGAGAAGTGATAGAGGTGCCACAAGTGGTCCCCGCAACATATCGTAAGGTAGCTTGTGTAGTACAAATGCAGATGGGACAGCTCGAAACACAAGTTCACCAGACGCAAAATTATCCACCTGTCGTGTAGAAGACAATACTAGCACATTACAGCATACGTAGAGCGAAGCGTAGCGACTATAGAATGACGTTCAAAAAGTTCACAAAAGTTGTATACAGCAGTTCCTGCCATGATGGCCGGTTTAAATATAGGGTGTAACGTCGTTGTGCAGAACTGACAAAAAGGCACGGTTACCTTTGTCTTTGTGAATGGACAGGTAGATTTTGCATACGTATCTTAGTACACTGTTCTACTTGTTTACGTACAATGGCAAACATCCCGACCTACTGGGCTCCCACATCAGAGTTGTAACTGAAGGACTAGAGCGATGAGAAGGTCTGCTCACCCACTCTTGGGTAAAAATAACTTCACTGGAAAGCTGTAGGACGGCGACATTGTTTCTTCTAGACTCGTTTCCGAATCACCACTACGGAGAGAATTGCGTCTCGTGGATATCTTAGTTGTTTTAAAAAAATGATCACTTAGTGATATAACTAGAATATTGTTTAAGCAGGACTACACCAAACTGCTGAACTCCCAGGTTTCAGTGCATGGTCCTCATTTTGACCAGAGCCGTTACATTATCAGCCCAGTCTCCCATAATGACTCATTGCGCTCACCAGGCTACAACCATGAAGGTTTTTCTCGAGAAACGTTCCGTAAGAATAACAGATCTGGAGTGGGCTGCGAATTTTCTGTATATGAACTCAGTTGACGAACTCTGGGCCGGGAAGAGTGGCCGCGTGGTTTGAGGCGCAATGTCACGGATTGCGCGACCCCTCCCGCCGGAGATTCGAGTCCTCCTTGGGCATGGGTGTGTGTGTTCTTCTTAGCATGAGTTAATTTAAGTTAGTTTAAGTAGTGTGTAAGTCTAGGGACCGACAACCTCAGCAGTTTAGTCCCTTAGGAATTCACACACATTTGAACATTTGACAAACTCTGGGGCCACTTGGAACCGTGCGCCAACATTTCAGTGACGGCATCCATGTTACCTGGCTGAATGATTGTATATTCATCGCCCTTTTATCCAAGACGTTATCAGTTCAGGGCAATGAGAGTCAGCTGTTGTCAAGGTCTGTCAATATTTCCCACGCTAGACGGTTCGCATTTAAGTTCACAGCCTAACTGAAGATACCGTTTTTACGCAGAGTATTTTAAGATTAACGCAGTCGTCTTCTGTAGGTGGTTCTGAGAGATGATGTTATGTATGCTAATGGCCCTGAACAACTATTCTGATAGGACTAGGTGACGAGCACACGAAGATATTTTATCAGTCACACTGGGAAAGAACGTCAGAAATCATGTCATACTTACTGTTAGGAAGCAATCACCCCAGTTCCCAGAACTCCTGAATATAGACTGTGAATATTGTATCACAGACACAGTCCCTTTGACTGTTCAGAGATGTCACTAAACCCGCCCAAAGATGTAAACAACCACGCATGAGCAGCGCCTATTAGACGGAGGGGATCCGACAGCCGATCGGTTCCAGTCATTCCACCAGGAAGGAGGTACACTGCTCGTGTTGTCTGTAGTTCAACCACGCCTAGACAGTCAATACCGCGGTTCGATCGCATCCACGTTGTTACTTTATGCCAGGAAGAGCTCTCAACAATGGAAGTGTCCAGGCGTCTCGGAGTGAACCAAAGCGATGTTGTTCGGAAATGGAGGAGATACAGAGAGGCAGGAACTGTCGAATGCATGCCTCGCTCAGGCCGCCCAAGGGCTACTACTGCAGTGGATGACCGCTACCTACAGATTATGGCTCGGAGGAACCCTGACAGCAACGCCACCATGTTTAATAATGCTTTTTATGCAGACACAGGACACCGTGTTACGACTCAAACTGTGCGCAATAGGCTGCATGATGCGCAACCTCACTCCCGACGTGCATGGCGAGGCCCATCTTTGCAACCACGACACAATACAGCGCGGTATAGATGGGCCCAACAACATGCCGGATGGACCGCTCAGGATTGACATCACGTTCTTTTTACCGATGAGCGTCGCATATGCTTTCAACCAGACAATCGTCGGCCACACTGTCCAGCGAGTGCAGCAAGGTGGAGGTTCGCTGATGTTTTGGGGTGGCATTATTTGAAGCCGACGTACACCGCTGGTGGTCATGGAAGGCACCGCAACGATACGTGTACGTGAATGCCATCCTCCGACAAATAGTGCAACCATATTGGCAGCATATTGGCAAGGAATTCGTCTTCATGGACGACAATTCGCGCCCCCGTCGTGCACATCTTGTGAATCACTTCCTTCAGGATAACGACATCGCTCGA
Source organism: Schistocerca cancellata (assembly GCF_023864275.1). Classification (NCBI taxonomy): domain Eukaryota; kingdom Metazoa; phylum Arthropoda; class Insecta; order Orthoptera; family Acrididae; genus Schistocerca; species Schistocerca cancellata. The sequence goes on along the minus strand of NC_064626.1, from coordinate 722,472,281 downwards.
CTAGAGTGGCCAGCATGTTCTCCAGATATGAACCCTATCGAACATGCCTGGGATAGATAGAAAAGGGCTGTTTATGAACGACGTGACCCACCAACCACTCTGAGGGATCTGCACCGAATTGCCGTTGATAAGTGGGACAATCTGGATCAACAGTGCCTTGATGAACTTGTGGATAGTTTACCACGACGAATACAGGCATGCATCTATGCTAGAGGACGTGGTACTGGTTTTTAGAGGTACCGGTGTGTACAGCAATCTAGACCACCGCCTCTGAAGGTCTCGCTGGATGGTGGTACAACATGCAATTACGAATTTTTCGAGACAACGCGTCCACAAGAAGCACTTGTACATTGGACGGCCTGATTTTACAATTTTCACACGTTTTAACATGTACTTACAGCGTGTACTGGTGTACGTACTTAGACGAGAAGACAGTAGAGCCTCCAAGACTCTAATCTGACCATGACTTGGAGAGAGGCATGCTGACTCCCAGTACCACCGTATAGCAACCAAATGACGCCACAATCAAGAGGATTACACAGAGGTCGAATGGTATTACGTACTCTTCAGAGCCTGATCACACAGCTCCTCTTCTATACAGATAGACTGCGGAGGAGAGGGCGTGGTGTACACTTCTAGCTAATGATTTTTTGCCAATGATCTAGAAAGTAATACACCTGAAGCTGATGGTGATGATCTGTCCGTCGTATGGCGAGGTCATACTTAGCACTCCCTTTGCATATCTGAGAGGTGTAAACAATATGATGGCGCCAGCTTAAAATCTCTCATTTCTTTGTGTTACATAGTCATCCTTACCGAAAAATATAAATCTACTCTGCACAACCAATAACAAACATCCCGGAGGACATACACTACAAACACCACGTCGAGAAAAGAAAAGGAACTCACTCTTAGTACATCAGTATATCCCATAAGCACCTGTGAAAATTGTTCATATCCTTGTACTACATATTGCTGAGTAGGACAAAATCTTCTATTCAGTACAACTAATTCCAGATACGAAGGCTCCCTGTAGTAGCAGCTCGGTGAGTTGTATCACTCTTTTATACAGACAATTTTTTTGTTTTGGTTTGAGGCCTCAGCACACCTAAAATTCAGTATGAGAAAGAAACTTCTGGAATGTGTACATATACAAAGTAACAAGTAATAGAAATAAAAATGGAGTATCCATTGTAAACAAGTATAGTAGCAGTGGTTATTCGAATTATAAATCCACCAGCATAAATTGTAATTACATTGTTTATGTAAGTAATTAGAGGCTACAATGATTTCTTGTTATTAATCAGTTAAAGATAAGCGCACATTGCTTTTGTAAAACAGTCCATGAGAGAGCAAATTTCCCAATAAAAATACTTCCGTGAATCTGTACAGTCAAAATGTTTGCATGTACCGATAAATGAGCTATTATGAATGTCGCACAGTGTACCATTACATAATGTGAAGTCAAATTCATATAACCCTTCTAATCCCCGATCTGCATAGAAATCAAGTCATCGCTTCACAGTCTTCGAGATCAATTAATAACTGAACAGGACAAAATAGCAGAAACTTAATTAAAAAAGAAGCAAAATATTGTTCTGGATTTAAGCTCTTATTACCACATCACCTTTTATTAAACTGAAACGCTCACTTCGATGAGTAACTGCGTTTAATGTACTCATATAGAATGAGAATAACGATGTGCTCAATTTAAAAAAGGTTGGGGGGGGGGTTATGTTAAAAAAGGGTAATAACAACTAGTGAATTTATTTCAAACCTCTTGTAGATGTTGAGTATAAATTTTCTTTCCACAGGGCCTCACCGATGCCCCAAGTAGTTGTAAAGTTATCGTTCTATTAACCGCAGGTCTCATCACAGCAACAAAGCACAAGTAAATAACTCCATGCAACCAGCATGACAGGCGGCTTAGTAATTAGCAACAGAAAGAAATTCGCAAAGTGATAAGAAGGTTCCTTTAAAAGTCTGCTTACTACAAGAGTTGAATCAGAAACGTAGTAAGATAACACCGAGAATAATGGTACTCAGTAATTATAGGTGACGACCATGAAGCCAGTCCAGCTATGAATAAACGAAAGATGATGTATCAATAGAGGTGTTTTAAGCTGGAGGTAAAGTAACACAAAAACAAACTTGCGTAGCAGAAAATTCCCCAAAAGTACTTCATAAGAAAGCAGATAGGAAACACATAAAAAAATTGTAGGTCTATGCCTCCTCTTCGCAATGCATAAGACATTCATTAAAATAATCACCAAACGCGTATTTTAATCATGCATCCAACTGGATATAGGTCATTTTCCGCTGATAAAACAGGAACAAAATTTTAGAAGGGCAATGGGTATTAATTACCGCTGAGTGTGGCAGTCACCGATTAAGTGAAAGCTTTTGACTCAGTTTCAAAACAATCCGCACTAACAGATTTTGAGAAACAAAGCACTGAATTATCTTTCATTAGTATACTGCAGAACATATACATCAATGCTATGGCTTCCAACAGACTACATAACAATAGTGGGAAATTTGCAATGCAAAGAGGACTCAAGCAAAGACATTTCATTTCACCAAAACTATTACGGCCAGTCCTAGAGAAACTGGTAAAATGAAAAAGGAACACGTGTTAATTAGACTGATGTGAACCACCTTAGCTTTGCTTCCGACGTGCTGTGCTCTAATGTCGATGAACTTCAGCAGCGGGTGAAATAATTTAATACAGCAAGCTCGAAGGTAGGCACGTTAAACAACTACTATAAGAAAAAATAATGTATAATCAATACATTGATATGAAATTATTGCAAACTAATAAATAAGTTCTAGTATCATATGACGAGTTTTTGTATTTAAGACAATAATAATAATGTTGTGTGACGAGGGCCTCCCATCGGGTAGACCGCTCGCCTGGTACTAGTCTTTCGATTTGACGCCACATCGGCGACTTGCGCGTCGATGGGGATGAAATGATGATGATTAGGACAACACAACACCCAGTCCCTGCGCGGAGAAAATCCCCGATCCAGCCGGGAATCGAACCCGGACCCTTAGGATTGACAGTCTGTCGCCCTGACCACTCAGTTGCCGGGGGCGGACATTTAAGACAATGGAAAACAGTAATGGCATCGTCGCAAATGAAATAAACAGAACAACAAGTGCTGAAAAGTTTGCACTAATTTCAGCTTACGACACTGCATCTACGTTGATTTCAACCCCTCTGATCCAGTAATTTCATTTCACACACTATTTTTATTCACAAGAGGAATATAATATGGAAGTTAAAAGCAAAATTACCTCACTCTGCAGCATAACTCAAAATTTTACGCACTTACGTTTACATCAACAAATATTAAAACACATTTCTATCACTTTAATAATTCCAAGGCACATTACAGAGTATCAGTAAATAACGGGATGGGCGGAGGGAAGTGCTAACATTCACATTTTCTGTTGTATATTTTCATTCACCATAAGTTAATATAACAACTGATTCTCTTGTTAATAAAGGAAACAAATTTCCGCTTTGAGTCCGATATCATCATGAATAAACTGACGGAAAAAAATCACAACACCAAGAACGGGTTGCGCGAAAGCAACGAAAGTTGGTAGGCGTGTTTTTACGTCTGAAAGATGATGACTATTCAAATTTTGCATAAGAGTGTCGCAGTAGCTCCGTTATGAGGATGTAAATCAGGTTTCCTGTAATACACGTTGTAACGGTCATAAGCGTTGCTTACCTTTATGACTGGACGCGGTGAGCTGACGGTAAGTCAAGAATGCCTTTAAGGCGACAAAGACACCATTATGAGCACCTCACTAGATTTGGAAGAGGCCGTGTAAAAGGCTACGAAAGCTTGGCAGGAATGTATCCACTGTACATGATTACTATCAGCCGTGTGCACGAGAATGTACGGTCGCAAGACGACTCGGTTCCGCACGGCCGAGTGGCACTACCGAGAGGGAAGACCGTCGTGTTATATAGGCGTATGGCTGTGGCACATCGTACTGCATCTGCAGCTGCAATCTGAGCAGCATTTGGCACCACATTGAAACAACGAACTGTTACAAATCGACTACGTCATGGACGGCTCCGAGCCACATGCCCTGTAGCGTGCATTCCGCTGACCCCAAACCACAGCCATTTTCGACTTCAGTGATGTCAAGCGCGAGTTCGTTGGAGGGTAAGGTGGATGTCTGTTGTGTTTTCTAATGAACGCTGGTTCTGCCTCGGAGCTAGGTGATGCCCAAGTGTTGGTTAGGAGGAGGCCACACGCACTGGACACACTGGATCTACACCTAGAGTCTGGAGTGCGAATTTGTCTGAGAACAGTAGCACTCTCGTGGTGATACCACGAATCCCGACTGAAAAACTGTACGTCAATCTGGTGATTCGACCTGCTGTGCTGACACCCAAGAACAGCATTACAGGAAGTGTTTTCCAACAGGATAACGTTCGCCCAAGTACCGTTGTTGTAACCCAACATATTCCGCAGAGTATCGACATGTTGTCTTGGCCTGCTCAATCACCAGATCTGTCTCCAATTGAGCAGGTATGCGACGTCATCGGACGACAATTCCAGCGTTATCCACAATCAGCATTAATCGTCCCTTTACTGACCAACCAAATGCAATAGAGCATGGAACCCCATCCCGCAAACTGACATCCGGCACTATAAACGATACAACGCATGCATGTTTGCGTGCTTTCATTCAACATTCTGGAGGCTACATCGATTATTAATGGACCAGCATTTCACATTTGCAATGATTTATCTCGCGATTCTATGATCTTGCAATGTTAAATCATTTAAATATGTTACCTAGACAAATGTATTACCGAAATTTCATTACTCTACGTTAATAATTTTTTGGTGTTGCGTTTTTTTTTCGTCAGTGTGTCTCATGAATAAACCCATCTAGATCGCTAAATAAAAAGTCTTTATTATGATGTTGCAGCATCTGTCATCAACAGATGTCTGCATTTAAGATGAAGTGAACATAAAGAGTGAAAGGCTCCAAAAATTTAAAAATCAGAATGATACGAGGGTTGGAACTTAAATAGTGGCAACTATTTATTCACAACCGATACAAAAGATTTACATGTTTGCACCTGTTATTGTTCTTCAAAGCGTTGTGTAGAACCCGTTGCCGGCGATGTGGAAGGCGTAGCATACTGTTAGCAGAGCCTGTTCTGTTGAAGGTGCGAATGGAGCGGTCTACTGCCTGTCGAATCTCTGGAACAGTTCTGAAGCGAATGCCACGACGTGGTCCCTTCGTCTTCGGAATTAAATCAAAGTCACAAGGACTTAAGTCCGGGGAGTATGGTGGATGGTACAGTACTTCCCAGTCCCATCCACCGAACAGAGCAGCCACAGCTTGTGCTGTATGCGCCCGCGCATTGTCGTGCAAAATGATGGGTGGGTTGCGCAGAAAGTGTCGCCGCTTCCTTCGCAAAGCTGGTCGCAGGTGATGTTCCAAAAACGAACAGTAATACTGTACATTGAAGGTCTGCCGTGGAGGAACGTAATGCGTTAGGATAACACCATCACAGTCGTACACGAGAATCACCATAACTTTCACCATACTGGGCCTCTGACGCACTGTCGACTTTCGCGGCGACCCGTAATGACGCCATTCGTTGGACTGGCGTTCCAGTTTGGCTTCGTGGCATTCGCTTCAGGACTGTTCCAGAGATTCGACAGGCATTAGACCGCCCTATTCGCACCTTCAACAGAACAGGTACTGCTAACGGTATACTACGCCTTGCACATCGACGGCAACAGGTTCTACACAAAGCTGGTGGCTACTTTGAAGGACAGTAACAGGTGCAAACATGTATCTCTTTTGTATTGGTTGTGAATAAATAGTTGCCACTATTTAAGTTCCAACCCTCGTATTTTAAAAGTTTATTATTCTAGTTTCCCCTTCTATTTATATTTATAAAAAGACCGACGTACTTTGAAAACTATGGAGATTTGTGTGTTATAGTAAAGGCCAGTAAATCTTTGCGATTCTTTCACCTTAACTGTAGATATCTGATGATGGCAGACGAACGTCGTAATACATAAAGACATCTAATTTAGCGATCTACAAGATTTTGTACATATAAAAAATTCAACATGTCCCGCTCGATAAAACTAGCTTCGATATAAATTGCTTTGTATTACTGTATTTAGGTTCACCTCTTTGAGTTTAACAATGATTAGAACACGCAGTAATGGGTTAGCACTTTCTTCCGCCGACCCCTTCAATCTTTGACTATCATTTGTACAGAAAGATATTTCATTTCACACTTTCCTCTAGCATTAATATTTGTGCCTTACAAATATATCAAAATGTAGACACATTGTTTGTGCCTTTTCCACAGTACAAAGAAATTATGAGAGTGTGATGTGGAAGAAATAGTGCTGCGATACAGTAGTCGGTCTGCAGATAATGACGACAGTGGTTCGGTATCCAGTTTCAACTGTGTGCTGCTACTGTGCATTGTAATTAATGGAACGTCTCTGGAAAAATAAAACGTATGGCAGTCAAAGCAGAGAAGACCGTCAAATACAAACCAGCTGACATCATCACTTACACATTGCTGCTCCTCTCAGACATGTGTAATTGTCAATAAAATGTCTCAAATGTTAATAAATCTGCCTAAAAATTACCATCACTTTTTGAAACTTAATTAAAGCATCTGACATAATTGGTTCATTGCCATATAATGCGTTATTGGGCTCAATGAAAGAAGTTCAGACTGAATTATAGAATTTCATTTTTTAAATAGGTTACATGGCTTCTCCATTTCGATGAAATTCCTCGCATAAATCATCCGAGCTACTATTGCAAACTATGTTTCACGCAGCTGTTGAGTCCTTCAGTAACGTGGTTAACATCAGACCGCCCGTTTCCAGCTTTGTAGCTCCTCTGGAAACTTTCCGAGCCTCGCGTGCTGCCATCAGATAGCCGCCGCTCATGATGGAGTTAGATTATTCGACTCCAACTTTCCTGATATTGCAGAATATACTGTACACGCATACTGAAGCTGCTTTTGTATTATTACGCTCATATTCTAAAATTAGACTTGGCGAATTTTACATCCCGGCCAGACCAGACAACGCTGGTAGTACATTTCATATTATGACTTCGCAACGCCAATCCGAGTGCACAGGTAATAACAGTGGCCTCGAATGATGTGCAGCTGCTATGCGTATGACAGTTAAACGATATTTAGATCTGAGTTGTCACATCAAGACTTGATTCATCTTCTCTCTGCCGCCTCAGAACGCATTCTGCACTGTAAATGTGAGAATTGCATTCAGATGGGATGTTAGCACCGTTCACAAGCTTCCTTTATTTAGTTTGTGCGACCAACACAGTTATTTTTATTTTCATCGGCTATTTCCAACCTCGTTCCCGTATATCCGTTTACGTGCATACATAGTACTGCCACTGTGATTCACTTCTTACGACATGACTGAGCGAGGTGATGGTTCAAACCTGCTTCCGACCATCCTGATTTGGGTTTGCCGTAATTTCCCTACATCGCTCCAGGCAAATGTCGGGATGGTTCCTTTGAAATGGCACGGCCGACTACCTTCCCCACCCTTCCCTAATCCGACGAAACCGATGATTTGCTGTTGCTCACCCCCTCCCCCTCAAATCAACCAACCAGTCGCACGACATGTCTGGCAGTTATAGAACTACTGCTGTTTTCTTGCTCTTTATTTCTGTCATTAAAGATGATACCAAAATTTACTGATCGTAGCAGCAGTTTTTATTTTCCAGGCAAAGCGTGCAGAAAATAAGCATTAATACAATCCCCTCCATTATATGTTACTCTCCTTCAACTCTAGTTTAGTTTTGTAATTTTGACGAAGTCTGTAGGTTTAGGGTTGAAGCAATCGTGAAGTCGAGTTCGAAAAACACCCTCCTTATCGATGGTCTACGTTTACTCAGTTGGGCTAAAGAGGGCAAAATGTGGAAATCCGAGGGTCCAGGCGAAGTTGTAATCACATATCAATCTTTCTGACGTGGAAGTGGCGTACGAAATTATAACATCGTGTTACAGTGAGACTTGCTATTTTTCCAGCTGCTTTTTCTCTGCTGCGGTCGCAAGAGGTTTGGGATGTTGACTACAAAAAAGGGTTCAAATGGCTCTGAGCACTATGAGGCTTAACATCTGAGGTCATCAGTCCCCTAGAACTTAGAACTACTTAAACCTAACTAACCTATGGGCATGCCCGGGGCAGGATTCGAACCTGCGACAGTAGCGGTAGCGCGGTTCCAGACTGAAGCACCTAGAACCGCTCGGCCACACTGGCCGGCTGTTGACCACAAATTTCACAGTTATGGATCCTTCCCAAGGGACAGTTTTTTAAACACGAGCCGTCTTCATCACAGCAGACGCATGCTCTGCTAATTGATAAAGAGAATATTTCGTTCCTGTTGATACTTTCCGTTAGGGTTCCGACATTATCGTAATTTTTTATGAACATATATTAGTGCAATATTTTTTCATCATATTTTGATAGTAATGTTCACAATTTAATTTACTACGGGAAACTGGAGATACAGAAATGCTCAGCTCCTGATGTCTGGACTTTGTTTATAGTGTTCGCTATCGATCAACCAGACTTTTTAACCTTGCCGGTAGTGTCCAAAAGCCATAACTCATCGAACCCTCGGAATGACAGAGGCATGCCATCACTAATTATAGTGTTCCAAAAGTCTTCAGGAAGTACCGTCAGTGTTACTGTACGTAGGAAATTGGCCATGCTCAAGAGGTAACGTGGCAATTCAATTCCTTATACACTGGCATGCAAAGCGTAAGCATGAAAGTAACTTCCGCATGATGTGTCACTGCCAAGTAACATATTTCGATGAAACTTTGGCCTCACATATAAAGAATTGTTACAGTACAGTAGAGTGGATAACTGATGAAATACGCAAAAAGAGAACAGAAGTTACACTTTTATTGAAAGACAATAACTACGCTGAAATCACTGTGATTTATGATGGTCCGTTGGACGGTACAAAAGGCGGGACATGGTCCTCAGTAGGATGTGTGGACACGACGGACGGCAATGCACGCTCTGCAACGTGCTTCCGTGCTGGCCACACGGCTACTAAGGAGTTCTCGCGGTAGCGCGTTCCATTCATCCACCAGCGCGGTTGCCAACTGCTGGTGGTGGTTGGTGCACTTGGAGTGCTACACTCATGCTCATAAATTAAGGATAATGCTGATACATGGTGAAACAACGCTCTGGTGGGCGGTTTGCGGGATTAAATCACATTGGGGTCTGACCATGCGGTGCATCTGACCTGCGGTCGTCGCACGGTGGTGCTGGCAGCAGTCCACATACGCAGAGGTGTGTTGGTGGTTGTCAGAGTACGGTGCAGCGAGTATGTGTGCAGACGGTTTCAGACGTGCTGATGGTGACTGTGTGTTGAAAATGGCTCAAAGAACACATATTGATGAAGTTATGAGGGTTACAATACTAGGGCGACTGGAGGCTGGTCAAACACAGCAGGTCGAAGCACGGGCCCTCCTTGTGCCACAAAGTGTGATCTCAAGATTATGGCAACGATTCCAGCAGACAGGAAACGTGTCCAGGCGCTACAGTACGGGACTTCCACAGTGTACAACACCACAAGAAGACCGATATCGCACCATCAGTGCCCGCAGACGGCCACGGAATACTGCAGGTAGCCTTGCTCGGGACCTTACCGCAGCCACTGGAACAGTTGTCTCCAGACACACAGTCTACATACGACTGAACAGACATGGTTTACTCGCCCGGAGACCTGCAAGGTATATTCCACGGACTCCTGGTCACAGGAGAGCCCGTAAAGCCTGCTGTCAAGAACACAGTACATGGTCATTCGAACATTGGTCCCACGTTATGTTCACGGACGAGTCCAGGTATAGTCTGAACAGTGATTCTCGCCGGGTTTTCATCTGTCGTGAAACATGAACCAAATACCAATTCCTTAATGTCCTTAAAAGGGCCTGTATGGAGGCCGTGGTTTGATTGTGTGGCGTGGGATTATGATTGGTGCACGTAGACCCCTGCATGTCTTTGACAGAGGAACTGTAACAGGTCAGGTGTATCAGGGCGTCATTTTGCACCAGTATGTTTGCCTTTTCAAGGGTGCAGTGGGTCCCACCTTCCTCCTGATGGATGATAACGCACGGCTCCACCGAGCTGCCATGGTGGAGGAATATCTTGAAACAGAAGATATAAGGCGAATGTAGTGCCCTGTCTGTTCTCCAGACCTAAACCCCATCGAGCACGTCTGGGATGTTCTCGGTCGACGTATCGCTGCACGTATTCAAAGCTCTACGACACATCAGGAGCTCCAACAGGCACTAGTGTAAGAATGGGACGCTATAACCCAGCAGCTGCTTGACCACCTGATCCAGAGTATGACAACCTGTTGTGCGGCCTGTGTACGTGTGCATGGTGATCATATCCCATACTGCTGTCGGGGTACATTCGTAGGAAACAGTGGCGTTTTGTAGCACATGTGTTTCGGGACGGTTTTCTCATCTTATCACCAATACCGTGGACTTACAGATCTGTGTCGTGTGTGTTCCCCATGTGCCTGTGCCATTAGCACGAGTGCTGCGTAGTGCCACGTTGTATGGCACCACATTCCGCAATTATCCTTAATTTATGAGTATGAGTGTAGAATACGTCTACGCAACGCATCCCACAGGTGCTAGGTGAAATTTAAGTCGGTGGAATGGGGAGGCCTGTCCATTCGCCAAATATACTATCGTACCAAGAGTTCACCCAACTGCGCAATTCGATGTTGTCGCGCACTATCATCCATAAAAATGTAGTCAGGGCCGAATGCTCCACTGAAAAGACGCACGTCGGGAGGAATACAGTGTCGCTGCAACGTTGACCTCAAATAGTACTCACAGACGTTATGAACTGAATGCTAAACACTGATCCACAAACGAAGAAGTGTAATTGTTACTTTGTGACTGCAACGCTGAGTCGAGTACAGTGCCGGTTAAATATCGGTACCATTAAGCCTCTTTACATTTATAGCTCGCACATGGCACTATTTTTCCTAAACGAAAATCGAGTTCTTCTTCCTAGCGCAATATCTTGCAATGTATCATAGAACTTTGTGCGTTTTCTTCTTGCATCACAGATGCACAGAAACGTCCACCCGAGGTGTCGCTTGAACTCTGTTCCAGGAACATTTCTCCTTCACAATTATCTAGTAGCATTCGACGAGCTCATATCACTGAATAACGTTAAAGACTGGCAGCTCGCAATACTACGTTTAGCGACTGATGGCCAGCACTCGGTTCGCTGGTTTGCATCCACTTCCCGCTGTCCACCTTTTATTTTGGCACTTTTGCCCCTGTCTAACGCAAAGGGACTTTGTCTCTGGTTCGCATGTGTGTAAAAGAACATGTGACACATGCTGTCACAAGATGGAGCATAGCAGTGGATAGGACGACAAATGGGAAAGAAAGCGGTCAAGTCATTTTCAGGATCGCTATCCTGAAATTTGTCACAGGGATTTAGTGAAACCACGAACGATTTAATACTTGAGGAGATTTGTCCAGTACCTTAACCACTGCATCACCTCGATCACCCATTCTTTCAGAGGAACGTCTTACCCACCGGGAAGTCATTGTACGAGACGAGCTAAGAATATTCTCTAGGATCCTGCAATAGACGGTCATTGAGGATACGGGTGTATAATTCTGTGCATCTCTTGATTTATACGGTTTTGTATCATTCGGGGCGATTAGCTGTGCGAAAGGGTCCAAAATATGAGCTAGAAAAAGGGTTAACTATAGGATGTATTCATTTTTTGAAAGATGTGAATTTCGCCTAACAAGCTGATACATTGATAGGACACGGGAGTCACATTCAGGAGGACGGTAACTGAAATCTCGTTCTAACCAGAATTAGGTTTACCTTGAGTAGTGTAGCTACAGGGCTTCTGGGCCAGTTTGTGATGTCACACGTTCAGCTTATGGTATTACACGCGCAGGTTGCTTACATGCAGAGAAAGGGCAAAGATGTGCAATCCAAGGAGGCAGAATCCAAGATGTGGTGGAGGGAAACTCCAACATCTAAGACGGCGGAACTAGCCCTGTCATAGACCATAGCTAATGTAGACTGCACGTGACGTCATTACACTGAAAACAGCGTCTAAGTCACATGACTCGGAGCAGGTACCACGAGTTGCTGTTATTACTCACTCTGGAGTGGAGATCACAGTTACAGTTTTTCTCATTTATAGCATAACAGTCAAATGATTTGGCTTCTTGCTAACACATTTGGTAGTGCACATAACCTAATTTCTCCGAAATCCGTAATATTAATGCGATGGTTGTCATTTTTACGTGGGGCCAGACGAAACGTACTGGCAGTTCTGTTTACAAACAACAGAGTTACAGTTCTTCACAGAACACTTTTTATTTCTTTTAGTTTCGAGTGTTTTAGTCCACCACATCCACAAGGATAGAAGACAAATTTTCAGTTTGGTGGACAGCATTATTTTTACGATGATTCGTCAGAAAAACGCGCGGAACGTTTTGTTATGTTTTTGTGAGAAATGAAATCCATTTATTTCCAAAACATCCCGTTTATATGCAAAATAAACGTTTATATTTTATGACTTTTGCACCTAATGGTGATGACGGTATGTAAAGCAACCAAAAGATTGCCAGTTGGCATTAAAAGAATCCCGTGAGGCAGGTTCACTCAACAACAACTTGTTTCATAGTTGTAAGTAACAGTCTATCTTCACCTTTAGCTGTGTATGGTGCTGTCAGAAGCAGATTTGCACCACGAAGGACTATCGTTCTGGCATATAAACCCAATGAAGACCTGCTGGAAGTGTTTTTCAGTGCTGTGATAAGTCGTGGAGGAGCAGCATATCAATCCAGCAATCTGAAGCAGCTTCCAAGAGATTTTTGGTACATCCACTAGTGCTAATTCCTCTGCCATTGTAATAAACAACGACTATGATTACATACCTTATCTAGTTTCTTACACTTTGTATTAGGCTAGGAAACTGAACAAAAGATAGAGTGCCACTTTTGGCAAATTTCGCCATGTTCTAAATTTTGTAGTACAGATATCTTGGACAGAAAAAACAAGGTGGCTTGTTTATCATATCCAATCATCATGTTTATCTGTGCAAAATAGGCCAGAAAGTATAAGACAAATTTCCATTTTTAATATGAAAAAACCATTGAAGAAATTAGTTACCTCAGCTTTGCAGGACATAAACAATGATGGTTTCCTTCAGCTGAATAAACATGTTTCAGAAAGTCGTCCCCTTGATAATCACATTTATCAACTGAAAAAAAGCTGTACTCATTGAGTATTGTAAAATGGGGTTACATCGTGAAGTGAGATTCCACAGCGTGAAACTACACCATGCTCTGATTAGAAGTTTCTGCACAAAAATGGTTTTGTTTAATAACCAGTGGTTTGTATTGTTTTGAGAGTAGAATGAAGTGCATATGTGGTGTCACCTAAAGCTGCAGAAGTCAAGTCACCTGCAGCTGAGCTGTAGTTTTTGTGTTTGTTTGTGTGAAATAAATTAATGAATTTGAACGCCACTCTTTAAACCCTCTCTGTGTTTTTCTTTAACTCTGTTGCTGTCAGGCGAGAAATTAATGCCTTATATTTGTTTCAGTGTGCAATTCAGAATATCCATTTCTAAATTTCTGTCCCTTTAAAACTGTATTACCATCTTAATTTTTAAGATGGCTGAACTACCTTTTGTTCTTCTCCCTCATATAGTGCTTCCACTGCAGCAAAAATTGGATGAAATAAAGTTGATTCTAAAAGATTTGTGCTAAGTGATGCAGTAATAAATTTCCACAGTACAAGAATATAAGTTCTACGTAAGTAGTTTTTCCATGACACCAATATTCATAAATTAAGTGTTTTTATTATTACCAACAGTTCTTTCATTTTTATGTTGTGTTCATTGCTGTCCCAAGGAATCTGTTGAACTTCTTGGCACCAGGCCAGGAAGAGTAAAATTCAGTCACCAGGAACAATTTGTCCTAGACAGCTTACCAGAAAAGACAGAAATCTTTATTCTCTAACACATACCTCATAGCCCATTGTAGATCCTAAAGAAAAGAAAAAAAAACACGGGTAATATCAAGCTGCCAGTAGCAGATAATCAGCAACTGTTTAGCATAACCAGAGGGGCACTCTTGTTTCAAAGTAGCAATTTTCCTTTTAATTCTCTTGGTTAAATTTAGTTAGTGTAGGCATGGATAACACCAATCAGTAGAATGATAGCTGGATTAATATTAATACCGGTACAATTCAAGATTTACAATTTTCTTGTCTTTCGTTACTGTAAATCTTGACTCGTTCTACATCCCTGAACGTTCTCCTTCTTCATGGGATTTTGTTTAGAATCACATTTTGTGGTTTGTACTAAAAACAGAAGTACTGAAGTCCATATATACTCAGAGAAGTATAGTTTTGTAGCCTAAAGATTGGGCAAACCAACGGAAATTTCATTTGTAAAAGTGTACTATTTCACAATCCTAGAAAAGATATTTCCGTGAATTGAAAATTAGAAGTATGTTGGTCCTTAGAAGTAAAACTTTATGAAAGACAAAAGATTTTAAGATGAGAGAACGTTAATATTTAACTGCTGGAGTTTTCTCTATAATCAACGTTTCCTAATATATTGCGATATATACTGTTTCGGTATCTGACTGAATTACGCAAAAGTGGTAAAATATAGATGCTTACTTTCGTAAAAAAAAACAGACATTATTGATGTAAAAGATTTTCATTTCTTAAAATAGCGTAACAAAACATTTCACACGTATTGTTGAGGAATCGTCATTTTGTCTTTGCTCCCGTGGAAGCGGTAAACCAAAAACTTACAGAGCGACGTAAACAGGTGTTCACTGAAGGACTGTAATTTTGTTGCTTGTAAACTGAACTGTTAGTATGTTTTACATGGCCACATGTAACAACGATAACCATCGCATTAATATTAGGAATTTCGGAGAAATAAGGTTAACTGCACTATTACATGCGAAATAGAAATAAGGCCAGTTGTTTTATTGTTAGGGCAATTAGGATTGTTGCAAATTTTGGTGACAGACATATCAGTAAATTAGCCCACTACACCTATTTTCATTCACTGCTTTCATATGGCATCATATTTTGAGGGAATTCATCATTAAGAGAAAACGTATTCATTGCACAAAAGAGTGCAATCAGAATAAAGCTTCAGCATTCCCAATATCACCTTGCAGATATTTATTTAAGGAACCAGAAATATACACAGCACCTTCACAATACGTATATTCACTTATGAAATTTGTTATTAACAACACATCGCAATTCAAAAATAATAACAAAGTGCATGGTTACAACACTAGAAAAAAGGATTATCTTCACTATTCTGGGTTAAATCCGACGCACAGAAAGGGTTGAATTATGCTGTCACAAAAGTCTATGGTCATTCACCAAACAACATGATAAGTCTGACAGATAGGTAACCAGTTTCTGAATGACAACTTCTACTCAATACATGAATTTTTAGATATGAAACAGTAATTGTAAAAAAAACAAAAGAAAAAAGTTAATTATATAGTGTAGAGAAATCTTATGTTAAACTGACGTGTTCCACAAAGCTACGAAATTCCGTATACATGCTCTATGGAACGAGTATTAATGTAATGTAATATTAAAATCGATACTTGATTTCAGTTGTAAATGAGAAAAAGTGTAACTGTGAACTCGGCTTCCTGTCGCGAATCACGTGAATTAGATAGTTCCAAACCGCAACACGGCAGAGATAGGGGTGGACTCAGTCTATGTTATACCTGGTCTATCAGCCCAGTGTGTGAGCAGGAAATGAAAGAACTCCAAGATGGCGGAACTAGCCCCACTTAATGCTTTACAACCCCTGTGCTATTAGTGTTCGAAAGTGTCCGATTGACCCGAATTGTATAAATTGGCGCCATGTTCACAAGTATTTGAATGAACTGAATTATTTATCAAGAATAAGTAAAGATCTTGGCAATACTGGTGTAACTTACAGTATTTCCACGTCTAAAATGTTTGTGTCATTTATCAAAAATATGTAAGATCCATCAGAAAAAAAAACATACAGGCGTATTCATTGATAAATGAATATTTTTATGCTTCACCAAAGTAAGTTTATGTCAAACACTGTGGCTAAAATTCCATCTCGTCGTTTCATTTCCCTCCCTCTCCCTACCCCCCCCCCCCTCTCTCTCTCTAACACACACACACATTTAATTAGCAATGGTTACTTTAAGCCATGAAGTTAGAACTGCGTGCTTACTACAATTACATATATGAAGATGAGAAGGAGATTCAGACATTGACAGACTGATCAGAAAATTATTTCTACGTTATTGTCTTTTACGATTTACTCTTTCGTTACTTTTTCACACAAAAGACTACTATAAGATACTATGTTCAAAGAACATTTAAGTCTGTGTAGTTTATAAAATCAATTGCCCCAAAGTAGTTTCTATCAAAGGTCAAACCACTTGCTCACACATGTCACTACTGACATTAAAAATTATGAGTGAACTATGCAAACACTCCTTAAAGAAAAACTGACATTAACATGTACAAAGACACATACTTCACAGTCTAAAGCAACATACATTTTTAGATCACTGGTATCTGAGATGAGAGGCTACATTAAAGGTCGAGTTCTCAGGAAGGTAATCTGGACTTTGGGACTCTTAAATAAGTCTCCATTCTTATTTACAGTCCAAAAATATCTATATTATTTATCAAAATACAGTTGATTTGAACAGTACTGGTGTAACAGTATTTCCCTGTCTAAAATGTCGGTATTTTTTATCAGAAAAGACTGTTTAAGCATTTATTGGTGGTCATCTCCCTCCATTCCACTGATGAATTTCTTAATAGAACCAACTGATGTGTATGCATTACTAACAATACCAAATAATGTGAATATTAGTTCATTCTCACTTTTGTGCAATTTCAGTACTGTAATGTCATCATTGTAAATAAGTGTCATAAAACAATGTTTGTATTTGATTATGTGTGTCTGTATAGCCTAAGAATTATTATTTGAAACTTAGTTTATTGAACATTTACATGTTTTCCCGAAAGTTTTCTATTATCTCATAAATGAAAATATGTTTATGATCTTTTGACTTATTCTACATCCTATAAGGACCATTTGACTTGCGATCTGTGGAAGACACTTGGAATATTTCTTTTGCTTTGTGAACATTTATTGTGTATTCTTCTTTTCCTCCATGATCTATTCACTATGAATCTATTGGAACAAAACGTACATCTAACTGACACATTTTTTAAAATTCTTTTTGCACGTAGAATTCCCTTCTAAGAAATTTGTGCCCAACTGCCCTGGCCGTGAGCCACCTTTATTTAGGACGCCATCAGATGTTACTTTCCCTGCATGGATGTCTGGAATACAGCATGTTATCCAGTCGCGGTTTTTCACTGAGACACTGAGACACAAGTAACAGAGATAGTTATAAAACGCCCAAGGGAGAGAAATTATAAAATATCTGAAGCATGAAATAAAGTGATTATTTGAAAAAACACAGCCTACGCAGCTTTCCTCAAGAAATTCTCAGCTGCTGTGGACTTAAATATACAAAAGACTACTATGAAGAATGTACAAAAGATGAGAGACATAAAACTAGTGACATCCTATTAGTGACATCCTGGGAAAGTAGATATGAAGCAGCTGAACCGATTGTAAAATCTAATTTTAAAAAGAGCGTTTTATTTAAGGAAACTTTAGGTGGTACTGAATTAAACAGATTTAATGTAGTGTTTGATATGCCAGTAACAGTAGGAATGGCAATCTTAGATATTTCAAAGTCTCATCTTACAAAATTTCGCAATGAATATGTTACCCAAATATTCAGCAAATCATATAAAACTGTGTTACACTAAGACTGATCGCTTCATTTATTGTTCTAACATTTTAAATATTTGTAAAGGTATCGGGAGTAATGTACATAAATGGTTTGATACGTGAAGTTTCCCTGTAAATATAAGGTATAACGTTCCACTTGTAAATAAAATGGAGTTTCGATTATTGAAAGATGAGTTCAATGGTGAACCTATTAACAAATTCATCAGTCTGATTTACACACCCAAGACCGAAACAGGACATGTATGTGCAGAGCAAGGAAGTGAAACAGTCTTCTGTTAGACGTAACCATTGCTGATTACTGCCACTGTGTGTTGAATTCAGATGTTAATACAATTAAACAGTTTGTTAATCAGTCCGAGTGGTTTGAAGTTACTATTGCTAAACCACACGTGTTAGGTTTATCATCACGAGACGTTAAAAGTTTTGTAGTTCGAGATAAAGTAGGTATCTTAGCTTGGTGACACTACCATCCGAAACATGATGAAGTCTGATTTTGCTGTGTGAAAATAAGAGCATTACATAGGAGATGAAGGAAAATGAAAAAATGAAATGAAATGTCGTGTGACGAGGGCCTCCCGTCGGGTAGACCGTTCGCCTGGTGCAAGTCTTTCGATTTGACGCCACTTCGGCGACTTGCGCGTCGATGGGGATGAAATGATGATGATTAGGACAACACAACACCCAGTCCCTGAGCGGAGAAAATCTCCGACCCAGCCGGGAATCGAACCCGGGCCCTTTGGATTGACAGTCTGTCGCGCTGACCACTTTTTTTTAATCTCATTTTGTTCGTTATTGTTCGTTTCAACCACTCAGCTACCGGGGGCGGACGGAGGTGAAGGAGAAAAATAATGAAACTAACAATAAAAAAATGGTTCAAATGGCTCTGAGCACTATGGGACTTAACATCTATGGTCATCAGTCCCCTAGAACTTAGAACTACTTAAACCTAACTAACCTAAGGACAGCACACAACACCCAGCCATCACGAGGCAGAGAAAATCCCTGACCCCGCCGGGAATCGAACCCGGGAACCCGGGCGTGGGAAGCGAGAACGCTACCGCACGACAACTAACAATACTACAAGCGATCTGGCAACACTGTGTTGTCCTACTTGTGTATACTGATGTGTTCATCCCTTCAAGATGCTCATTCTTAATTTCAACTCTGGTCAGAGATTTCGTGATTTTTGAATGCACATTCACTAAAGTTGTGTTTTTGTTGTATATTACGATAATGTAATTTAGTGCAACGTTATGCAATCAAGTTTTGTGTTAAAGTTGAGGAACCCATGAGTGTGACCTTTGTAAAGTTGAAACAGGTCTATGTGGAATATTCCTTATCAAGGGCACAATATTTTTCGCTGGCACAAATCATTTTCGGAAGGTCGAACACGTAGGAGATGAACCTCGCTCAGAGAGGCCTTCAACTTAAAAAAATTGTCGAATACGTCGAACATGTGTGTTCTCTTATGAGATCCGACAGGCGTTTAACAGTAAGGATGATGGATGATCTGCTAGACACATTCCCTGTACATCAAATTTTGACCAAAGATTTGGCAATGCAAAATGTTGGTGCAAAAAAGGTGCCGACAAACCTCAGAAGTGAACAGAAGGACAATCGAAGAAACGTGTGCTTTCAGCTGCCAGTGACCTCAAATGGTTCAGTCGTGTTATCACAAGTGATGAATTCTGAATTTTTTAGTATCATCCCGAGGCAAAGCGACAACGTGAGGGGTGACACATTGAGACATCCCCTCGACCAAGAAAAGCTCTAATGAGCAAATCAAAGATCAAAACAACGCTAATTTGCTTTTTGATATTAGGGGCATCGCGCATAAAGAATTTGTTCCTCCAGGACAAACACTCAACAAGTGTTTTAGAAAGACGTCCTTGAAAACCTGAGGAAAAGTTTGATTCCATTGAGACTGAACACCCCAGGCAAGTTGATGCTTCATCGTGACTACGCCCTATGTCACACAGCCACTTCCATAACGGAATTTTTGATCTCAAAAGACGTTCTTGTTATTCTGCAGTCTCCTTATTCACCTGATCTGAGTCCTTGTGATTTTTTTTCTTTTCCCGAAATTGAAAAACGTCTGAAAAGAGTGTCATTCTAGAGAACATTTAAAGGAGTATGACTGACATGCTAAAGGCCCTACCAGTTAAAGCCTTTCAGCGCTGCTACAAAGACCGACAACAACGACTCCGCCGATGTACAGCTGCCGAAGGCAACTACTCTGAACGGGACGACACTGTTGTTTGTAAAAATAAAAACTTTGGTAGATAAAAAAATCAGTATCATTACTTTTCTCGCAAACCTCGTATATATTTGTATGGTTTTAGTGTGTGCGTGTGTGCGTGTGTGTGTGTGTGTGTGTGTGTGTGTGTGTGTGTGTGTGTGAGTGAGTGAGTGAGTGAGTGGTGTGAAAATGTAAAAACATTAAATGTGATTTGTACCTGATTTACTGTATGAAAGTAAACACTCATTGTGCGTTAATTTTGTTTCTTCCGATAATTCCTTTCTACAATCTCTACAGTTCAGTTTAACAGGATGTGGACCATTAATCCCACAATGTGCCTTCGCGTTGTAATGTGTGAAAGAATGGTAATACCTGAAAATAAAAAAAATATCATTCTGAAACATTTAAGGTAATACACTATGTGATCAAAAGTAACCGGACATCTGGCTGAAAATGATTTACTAGTTCGTGGCGCCCTCCATCGGTAATGCTGGAATTCAGTATAGTTTTGGCCCACCCTTAGCCTCCTTAACGGCTTCCACTCTCGCAGGCATACGTTCAATCAGGTGCTGGAAGGTTTCTTGGGGAATGCAGACCATTCTTCAGGGAGTGCTGCACTGACGAGAGGTATCGATGTCGGTCGGTGAAGCCTGGCACGAAGTCGGCGTTCCAAAACATCCCAAAGGTGTTCTGCAGGACTCATGTCAGAACTCTGTGAAGGCCAGTCCAATACAGGGATGTTATTGTCGTGCAACCACTCCGCCACAAGCCGTACCGTGCCTCGATCGTGTTGAAAGATGCAATCGCCATCCCCGAATTGCTCTTCAACACTAGGAAGCAAGAAGGTGCTTAAAACATCAATATAGGCCTGTGCTGTGATAGTGCCACCCAAAACAACAAGAGGAGCAAGCCACCTCAATGAAAAACACGACCACGCCATGACACCACCGCCTCCGAAGTTTACTGTTAGCACTACAAAAGCTCTTCACTACACACAACGTTTTTCCACTGTTCAATCATTCAATGTTTACGCTCCTTACACCAAGCGAGGCGTGAAGTGTGGTTTATGAGCAGCCGCTCGACCATGAAATCCAAGTTTTCTCACCTCCCACCTAACTGTCATAGTATTTGCAGTGGATCCTGATGCAGTTTGGAATTCCTGTGTGATGGTCTGGATAGATGTCTGCCTATTACACATTACGACCCTCTTCAATTGTCGGCGGTCTCTGTCAGTCAACAGACGAGGTCGGTCTGTACATTTTTGTGCTGTACGTGTCCCTTCACGTTTCCACTTCACTGTCACATCGGAAAAAGTGGACATAGGGATGTTAGCTAACACAAATAATATAGACATTTTGGACACTGAAATAATGTTGTGATATTTAACAGTTCCACAGTCATGTTACAGATGCCAAGTGTACCCTAACAAGTAAGTTGCATCAGTATTGTCAGTATCTTTATGTATTTTTGATAAATAATACAGACATTTTAGATGCAACGTCGCTAGACAATGTGTAACTTCAGATACCAACGACTTGAAAATATGTTTGGCTGTAGATTGAGAAGTATGAGCACTTGCACATGTTAATATCAGTTTCTGCTTAAGGAGTTCTCGCATAGTACACTTGCAGTTTTTAACATCATTAGTGACATGTGTGAGCAAGTTATTTGAACTTGCTACTTTCGAACATTTCATTTTATGAACAACACACACTTGAACATTCGACGAACTTAGAATCTTATGGCACTGTCTTGCATGGGAAATAATGAAAGAGTAAAGAATATAAAGTAGAAATAATTTTCTGCTCAGCCTGTCACTGTCTGAACCTCATTCACATTTTCACACATGGAACTATAGATGTACAGTCATAATTTCACAACTTAAAATAACCATTGGGGCTTTCGTGTCTATCTGTGTGAGACGGAGAGAAAAAAGTTATTGACGAGGCAGAATTTTAGGTACAGTGTTAAACACAAACAGTTTTTGTAAGTGAAGTGTAATTATGTGGAAGCAAAAAGGGAAAGGTGATAAAATGGTTAAGATTCAGCAACTATCATAAACGCTAGATTACTTTGCAAAACAACAGCAATCTTGAGCTAACAAAGATATAATATGCAGTGTGCACATGACTATGCGTGTGTGTGTGTGTGTGTGTGTGTGTGTGTGTTTTGCTAACAAAACTTACTTATTTGTTGACAAATAGTATAGACCTTTTAGATGTGGAAATACTGTAAGTTATACTATTATTGTCAATATTTTTACTTTTTTGATAAATAATTCAGGAAATTTGGATATTTTTTAATTGTAGCGTCAGAGGAGTTGAAAAGCACAACTGAACTCGTTACAGCATCTCTTATTATTTTATTTCCTGCTACTGCAACTTAGCTAGTTGCTCAATCTTGATTTTTTTAATTTCTCACCATTGCTATCTTGGATCTCACCACCTTGATTTGGTATGTTATTGCCTACCTCTACATATAGGCAGCCTGTGGCCGTGATGTCATAGCACACGAGTGTAACATCTTAACATTGCCCAGCTATCCGACTTCCATGGTCTCCCTAAATCGATTGACTCATATTCCGGGACTGTTGTTTTGAAAAGAGGATCGATTTCTTGCAGCAGCCTTCCCCAATCTCAACTTTTGCTCTGTCATGAATGACTGCTGTTGCCAGAACGTTAAACCGTAATGTTCCGTATCGTTCCCCATTTTAAGAGGAATTCCGTCAGAGCCTTCCGTTTTTACCATTTTGCACAATCTTAATCGTTTTTCAGTGACGAGAATAACTTCAATATCACTCATATGTGGGTCTAGGAGCCTGGTAGATGGTGGTGTGGTAGTATGGTCTTAATAAATATATATGTATTGAAGTCTAATATTTAATATCAAAGTTCTCTCTCTATTGTCTACGGTTTCAACCCCAGGTGGTCCAGGAGTGACGGGTTCGAAATTGTGAGTCCTTTCATCGACTTAACATAGGACCAGATTTTTTAATGGATATTTCACCAGTAGACCTTGCCGTTCATGGGGAGGCCTGCGTGCCTCAGCGATACAGATGGCCGTACCGCAGGTGCAACCTCAACGGAGGGGTATCTGTTGAGAGGCCAGACAAACGTGTGGTTCCTGAACAGGGGCAGCAGCCTTCTCAGTAGTTGCAGGGGCAACAGTCTGAACGATTGACTGATCTGGCCTTGTAACAATAACCAAAACGGCCTTGCTGTGATAGCACTGCGAACGGCTGAAAGCAAGGGGAAACTATAGCAGTAATTTTTACCGAGGCCATGCAGCTTTACTGTATGGTTAAATGATGATGGCGTCCTCTTGGGTAAAATATTCCGGAGGTAAAGTAGTCCCCCATTCGGATCACCGGGCGGGGACTACTCAGGAGGACGTCGTAATCAGGAGAAAGAAAATTGGCGTTATACGAATCGGAGCGTGGAATGTCCCTTAATCGACCAGGTAGGTTAGAAAATTTAAAAAGGGAAATGGATAGGTTAAAGTTAGATATAGTGGGAATTAGTGAAGTTCGGTGACAGGAGGAACAAGACTTCTGGTCAGGTGAATACAGAGTTATAAATACAAAATCAAATAGGGGTAATGCAGGAGTAGGTTTAATAATGAATAAAAAATACGAACGCGGGTAATCTACTACGAACAGCATAGTGAACGCATTATTGTAGCCAAGATGGACACGAAGCCCACTCCTACCACAGTAATAGAAGTTCATATGCCAACTAGTTGCGCAGATGACGAAGACATTAAGGGAGACGAAAATCTAATAGTCATGGGGGACTGGAATTCGATAGTGGGAAAAGGAAGAGAAGGAAAAGTAGCGGGTGAATATGGAATGGGGATGAGGAATGAAAGAGGAAGCCACCTGATATAACTTAATCATAGCTAACACTTGGTTTAAGAAGGTTATATACGTGGAAGAGGTCTGGAGACACTGGAAGGTTTCAGATAGATTACACAAAGGTAAGACAGAGATTTAGGAACCAGGTTTTAAATTGCGAGACATTTCCAGGGACAGACGTGGACTCTGATCACAATCTGTTGGCTATAAGCTATAGGCTAAAACTGAAGAAACTACAAAAAGGTGGGAATTTAAGGAGATAGAACCTGGAAAAAACTGAAAGAACCAGAAGTCGTAGAGAGTTTCAGAGAGAGCATTAGGGAACAATTGACAAATATGAAAGAAATAAATACAGTAGAAGAAGAGATACGAAATAGTGAAGGCAGCAGAGGATCAAGTAGGTAAAAAGACGAGGGCTAGTAGAAATCCTTGGGTAACAGAAGAGATATAGAATTTAATTGATGAAAGGAGAAAATATAAAAATATAGTAAATGAAGAAAGAAAACTGGCGTTCTACGGATCGGAGCGTGGACTGTCAGATCCCTTAATCGGGCAGGTAGGTTAGAAAATTTAAAAAGGGAAATGGATAGGTTAAAGTTAGATATAGTGGGAATTAGTGAAGTTCGGTGGCAGGAGAAACAAGACTTCTGGTCAGGTGACTACAGGTTTATAAACACAAAGTCAAATAGGGGTAATGCAGGAGTAGGTTTAATAATGAATAGGAAAATAGGAATGCGGGTAAGCTACTACAAACAGCATAGTGAACGCATTATTGTGGCCAAGATAGATATGAAGCCCACACCTACTACAGTAGTACAAGTTTATATGCCAACTAGCTCTGCAGATGACGAAGAAATTGAAGAAATGTATGATGAAATAAAAGAAATTATTCAGATAGTGAATGGAGACGAAAATTTAATAGTCATGGGTGACTGGAATTCGAGTGTAGGAAAAGAGAGAGAAGGAAACGTAGTAGGTGAATATGGATTGGGGCTAAGAAATGAAAGAGGAAGCCGCCTGGTAGAATTTTGCACAGAGCACAGCTTAATAATAGCTAACACTTGGTTTAAGAATCATGATAGAAGGTTGTATACATGGAAGAAGCCTGGAGATACTAAAAGGTATCAGATAGATTATATAACGGTAAGACAGAGATTTAGGAACCAGGTTTTAAATTGTAAGACATTTCCAGGGGCAGATGTGGACTCCGACCACAATCTATTGGTTATGACCTGTAGATTAAAACTGAAGAAACTGCAAAAAGGTGGGAATTTAAGGAGATGGGACCTGGATAAACTGAAAGAACCAGAGGTTGTACAGAGTTTCAGGGAGAGCATAAGGGAACAATTGACAGGAATGGGGGAAAGAAATACAGTAGAAGAGGAATGGGTAGCTTTGAGGGCTGAAGTAGTGAAGGCAGCAGAGGATCAAGTAGGTAAAAAGACGAGGGCTAGTAGAAATCCTTGGGTAACAGAAGAAATATTGAATTTAAGTGATGAAAGGAGAAAATATAAAAATGCAGTAAATGAAGCATGCAAAAAGGAATACAACCGTCTCAAAAATGAGATCGACAGGAAGTGCAAAATGGCTAAGCAGGGATGGCTAGAGGACAAATGTAAGGATGTAGAGGCTTATCTCACTAGGGGTAAGATAGATACTGCCTACAGGAAAATTAAAGAGACCTTTGGAGATAAGAGAACCACTTGTATGAACATCAAGAGCTCAGATGGAAACCCAGTTCTAAGCAAAGAAGGGAAAGCAGAAAGGTGGAAGGAGTATATAGAGGGTCTATACAAGGGCGATGTACTTGAGGACAATATTATGGAAATGGAAGAGGATGTAGATGAAGATGAAATGGGAGATACGATACTGCGTGAAGAGTTTGACAGGGCACTGAAAGACCTGAGTCGAAACAAGGCCCCCGGAGTAGACAACATTCCATTGGAACTACTGACGGCCTTGGGAGAGCCAGTCCTGACAAAATTCTACCATCTGGTGAGCAAGATGTACGAAACAGGTGAAATACCCTCAGACTTCAAGAAGAATATAATAATTCCAATCCCAAAGAAAGCAGGTGTTGACAGATGTGAAAATTACCGAACGATCAGTTTAATAAGCCACAGCTGCAAAATACTAACACGAATTCTTTACAGACATATGGAAAAACTAGTAGAAACCGACCTCGGGGAAGATCAGTTTGGATTCCGTAGAAATACTGGAACACGTGAGGCAATACTGACCTTGCGACTTATCTTAGAAGAAAGATTAAGGAAAGGCAAACCTACGTTTCTAGCATTTGTAGACTTAGAAAAAGCTTTTGACAATGTTGACTGGAATACTCTCTTTCAAATTCTAAAGGTGGCAGGGGTAAAATACAGGGAGCGAAAGGCTATTTACAATTTGTACAGAAACCAGATGGCAGTTATAAGAGTCGATGGGCATGAAAGGGAAGCAGCGGTTGGGAAGGGAGTAAGACAGGGTTGTAGCCTCTCCCCGATGTTATTCAATCTGTATATTGAGCAAGCAGTAAAGGAAACAAAAGAAAAATTCGGAGTAGGTATTAAAATCCATGGAGAAGAAATAAAAACTTTGAGGTTCGCCGATGACATTGTAATTCTGTCAGAGACAGCAAAGGACTTGGAAGAGCAGTTGAACGGAATGGATGGTGTCTTGAAGGGAGGATATAAGATGAACATCAACAAAAGCAAAACGAGGATAACGGAATGTAGTCGAATTAAGTCGGGTGAGGTTGAGGGTATTACATTAGGAAATGAGACACTTAAAGTAGTAAAGGAGTTTTGCTATTTGGGGAGCAAAATAACTGATGATGGTCGAAGTAGAGAGGATATAAAATGTAGACTGGCAATGGCAAGGAAAGCGTTTCTGAAGAAGAGAAATTTGTTAACACCGAGTATAGATTTAAGTGTCAGGAAGTCATTTCTGAAAGTATTTGTATGGAGTGTAGTCAAGTATGGAAGTGAAACTTGGACGGTAAATAGTTTGGACAAGAAGAGAATAGAAGTTTTCGAAACGTGGTGCTACAGAAGAATGCTGAAGATTAGATGGGTAGATCACGTAACTAATGAGGAAGTATTGTATAGAATTGAGGAGAAGAGACGTTTGTGGCACAACTTGACCAGAAGAAGGGATCGGTTGGTAGGACATGTTCTGAGGCATCAAGGGATCACCAATTTAGTATTGGAGGGCAGCGTGGAGGGTAAAAATCGTAGGGGGAGACCAAGAGATGAATACACTAAGCAGATTCAGAAGGATGTAGGTTGCAGTAGGTACTGGAAGATGAAGAAGCTAGCACAGGATAGAGTAGCATGGAGAGCTGCATCAAACCAGTCTCAGGACTGAAGACCACAACAACATAGTAAATGAAACAGGCAAAAAGGAATACAAACATCCCAAAAATGAGATCGACAGAAAGGGCAAAATGCCTAAGCGGGGATGGCTAGAGGACAAATGTAAGGATGTAGAGGTACATATCACTAGGGGTAAGGTAGATACTGCCTACAGCAAAATTAAAGAGACCTTTAGAGAAAAGAGAACCACCTGTATGAATATCAAGAGCTCAGATGGAATACCAGTTCCAATCAAAGAAGGCAAAGCAGAAAGGTGGAAGGAATATATAAAGGGTGTATACAAGGGCGATGTACTTGAGCGCAACATTACGGAAATGGAAGGGGACATAGATGAAGATGAAATGTGAGATACGATATTGCGTGAAGAGTTTGACAGAGCTCTGAAAGACCTAAGTCGAAACAAGTCCCCGGGAGCAGACAACATGCCACTGGAACTACTGATAGCCTTGGTAGAGCCAGCCATGACAAAACGCTTCCACCTGGTGAGCAAGATATATGACACCCTAAGACTTCAAGAAGAATATAATAATTTCAATCTCAAGGAAAGCTGGTATTGACAGTTCTAAAAATTACCGAACTATCAATTTAATAAGCCACAGCTGCAAAACACTAACACGAATTCTTTACAGACGAATGGAAAAATTAGTAGAAACCGACCTCGGGCAGAACAGTTTGCATTCCGTAGAAATTCTGGGACACGTGAGACAATATTGATCCTACAACTTACCTTATAAGATAGGTTAAAGAAAATCAAACCTACGTTTCTAGCATTTGTAGGCTTAGAGAAAGCTTTTGACGCTGTTGACTGGAATACTCTCTTTCAAATTCTGAAGAGGGGTGAAATGCAGGGAGGGAAAGCCTCTTTGCAATTAGTACAGAAACCACATGGCAGTTATACGAGTCGCGAGACATGAAAGAGAAGCAGTGGTTGGGAAGGCAGTGAGACAAGGTTGTACCTATCCCCGATTTTATTGAATCTGTGTATTGAGCAAGCAGTAAAGGAAACAAAGGAAAAGTTGGAATAGAAATTAAAATCTATGGAGAAGAAATAAAAACTTTGAGGTTTGCCGATGACATTGTAATTCTATCAGAGATAGCAAAGCACCTGGAAAAGCAGTTGAACGGAATGGACAGTGTCTTGAAAGGAGGATACAAGATGAACATCAACAAAAGTAAAAGGAGAATAATGGAATGTAGTCGACTTAAATCAGGTGATGCTGTTTGAATTAGATTAGGAAATGAGACACTTAAAGTAATAGACGAGTTTTGCTATTTTGGGAGAAAAATAACATGATGGTTGAAGTAGAGAGGATATAAAATGTAGACTGGCAATGGCAAGGAAAGCGTTTCTAAAGAAGAGAAATTTGTTAACATCGAGTATAGATTTAAGTGTCAGGAAGTCGTTTCTGAAAGTATTTGTATGGAGTGTAGCCATGTATGGAAGTGAAACATGGACGATAAATAGTTTGGACAAGAAGAGAATAGAAGCTTTCGAAATGTGGTGCTACAGAAGAAGGCTGAAGATTAGATGGGTAGATCACCTAACTAATGAGGAGGTATTGAATAGAGTTGGGGAGAAGAGAAGTTTGTGGCACAACTTGACTAGAAGAAGGGATATGTTGACAGGACATGTTCTGAGGCATCAAGAGATCACCAATTCAGTACTGAACGGCAGCGTGGAGGGTAAAAATCGTAGAGGGAGACCAAGAGATGAATACACCAAGCAGATTCAGAAGGATGTAGGTTGCAGTAGGTACTTGGAGATGAAGAAGCTTGCACAGGATAGAGTAGCATGGAGAACTGCATCAAACCAGTCTCTGAACTGAAGACCACTATAACACAACACATTTCACCAGTACCTGATTGTGGAAATTCTTGAAATTTTGAAGCACAGTCACCCTTATTCACGCACAATGTCTCATTAATTTTTATCCATTGACTTCCCTACTTCTTCTTTTGCAAAAAAGAGTAACAATCTCTGGTTTCGGAGTATTTTCCGAATACTAGTATTAAATCAAGGTAGATCTCTGCCATCTTACTTGGTATGTGTTTCTCTACAGTCTGATTTATCATGTGTTTGGCCTGTAAATCTTTTCTTCATCTGGCTACTTCTAACTAAATGTTCTCAATTCGTCTTTTATGTGGATGTTAGTGGCTGTCCGCTTCTAACAAACACTTCACATTGCCATTAAGTACAAAATGAAAATAATTGCTCCACTGTTCGTCTCTATTTGCACTGAAAAACCGCTTCATTCTTAAAAAATTATGCTGGCTATAAATATAGTTACATAGGAGTTAATTATGAGTATTTACGTTTTCATGATGACAGATTTGGTTACCAGCTACAGTTCGTGAATGAATAAAACCATACTGTCCTTCCTATATTCGGCCTGACACACGTAGAGTAAAAGACCTCGGTATCAGCATACACGTGGAAAAATTTTTTGTTTTAAGCTCAGCTTGTTCACGATTCGGTGGTTTCCTTCAAAACACGTAGCTCTGGGGTGACCTATTTCTTTTCGTGTTGTCATTTCCCTTGGTATGTGCGTGCCACAGCACGCTGCAAACAGCAGCTATGCGTTATTTTGTTATTCTTTGTCGTAAAAGAACAATTGTGTGTCTTCCCTTTACATACACTCCCTGCTGCGTACTGTTCGATTTCATTCCTTTGTGTTTTCAGTTGGATATAGGCGCAGAGTTTTCCTCTGTTTACAGTAACACCACCAGTTCAAACTTACAGGTCTTCGTTTCCGTAGCAAGCATTAAATTAATAAATAATTTGAAGCACAGATTTCCGTTGATAACGCAAACACTTTAGTAAGTGCATTGGCCAAAACTTCCCTGCCTCTTTGGATGGTGACACGATCCAGCATGGACGAAAATCCACCTTAACACTATGTCCCTGCCGGCCACACTTCTCTACTGCTCAGGCGGCGTGCAGATTTGCCAACGAAACACTGGATTTATGCAGTAAATTACACATCTCAGACAAATTAGAATTAACCTGCAGATATTAGCCTCTTGAATTATAACTTCGCTTCATAGTTTTGCCAGCAGGAGCTAATAGTACTGAGTAAAATAAATCCTGAGCATATCGAAATCCTCAGAATGTTATGTACATTACAGGCGTTTGTTGCCCAATTAATCGTCACTATTTGCGCATCCCCCCATGAACCATGGACCTTGCCGTTGGTGGGGAGGCTTGCGTGCCTCATCGATACAGATAGCCGTACCGTAAGTACAACCACAACGGAGGGGTATCTGTTGAGAGGCCAGACAAACATGTGGTTCCTGAAGAGGGGCAGCAGCCTTTTCAGTAGTTGCAAGGGCAACAGTCTGGTTGATTGACTGATCTGGCCTTGTAACAATAACCAAAACGGGCTTGCTGTGCTGGTACTGCGAACAGCTGAAACCAAGGGGAAACTACGGCCGTAATTTTTGCCGAGGGCATGCAGCTTTGCTGTATGATTAAATGATGATGGCGTCCTCTTGGGTAAAATATTCCGGAGGTAAAATAGTCCCCCATTCGGATCTCCGGGCGGGGACTACTCAAGAGGATGTCGTTATCAGGAGAAAGAAAACTGGCGTTCTACGGATCGGAGCGTGGAATGTCAGATCCCTTAATCGGGCAGGTAGGTTAGAAAGTTTAAAAAGGGAAATGGATAGGTTAAAGTTAGATATAGTGGGAATTAGTGAAGTTCGGTGGCAGGAGGAACAAGACTTCTGGTCAGGTGACTACAGGGTTATAAACACAAAGTCAAATAGGGGTAATGCAGGAGTAGGTTTAATAATGAATAGGAAAATAGGAATGCGGGTAAGCTACTACAAACAGCATAGTGAACGCATTATTGTGGCCAAGATAGATACGAAGCCCACACCTACTACAGTAGTACAAGTTTATATGCCAACTAGCTCTGCAGATGACGAAGAAATTGAAGAAATGTATGATGAAATAAAAGAAATTATTCAGATAGTGAAGGGAGACGAAAATTTAATAGTCAAGGGTGACTGGAATTGGAGTGTAGGAAAAGGGAGAGAAGGAAACGTAGTAGGTGAATATGGATTGGAGCTAAGAAATGAAAGAGGAAGCCGCCTGGTAGAATTTTGCACAGAGCACAACTTAATAATAGCTAACACTTGGTTTAAGAATCATGATAGAAGGTTGTATACATGGAAGAAGCCTGGAGATACTAAAAGGTATCAGATAGATTATATAATGGTAAGACAGAGATTTAGGAACCAGGTTTTAAATTGTAAGACATTTCCAGGGGCAGATGTGGACTCTGACCACAATCTATTGGTTATGACCTGTAGATTAAAACTGAAGAAACTGCAAAAAGGTGGGAATTTAAGGAGATGGGACCTGGATAAACTGAAAGAACCAGAGGTTGTACAGAGTTTCAGGGAGAGCATAAGGGAACAATTGACAGGAATGGGGGAAAGAAATACAGTAGAAGAGGAATGGGTAGCTTTGAGGGATGAAGTAGTGAAGGCAGCAGAGGATCAAGTAGGTAAAAAGACGAGGGCTAGTAGAAATCCTTGGGTAACAGAAGAAATATTGAATTTAATTGACGAAAGGAGAAAATATAAAAATGCAGTAAATGAAGCAGGCAAAAAGGAATACAAACGTCTCAAAAATGAGATCGACAGGAAGTGCAAAATGGCTAAGCAGGGATGGCTAGAGGACAAATGTAAGGATGTAGAGGCGTATCTCACGAGGGGTAAGATAGATACTGCCTACAGGAAAATTAAAGAGACCTTTGGAGATAAGAGAACCACTTGTATGAACATCAAGAGCTCAGATGGAAACCCAGTTCTAAGCAAAGAAGAGAAAGCAGAAAGGTGGAAGGAGTATATAGAGGGTCTATACAAGGGCGATGTACTTGAGGACAATATTATGGAAATGGAAGAGGATGTAGATGAAGATGAAATGGGAGATACGATACTGCGTGAAGAGTTTGACAGAGCACTGAAAGACCTGAGTCGAAACAAGGCCCCCGGAGTAGACAACATTCCATTGGAACTACTGACGGCCTTGGGAGAGCCAGTCCTGACAAAACTCTACCATCTGGTGAGCAAGATGTATGAAACAGGCGAAATACCCTCAGACTTCAAGAAGAATATAATAATTCCAATCCCAAAGAAAACAGGTGTTGACAGATGTGAAAATTACCGAACAATCAGTTTAATAAGCCACAGTTGCAAAATACTAACACGAATTCTTTACAGACGAATGGAAAAACTAGTAGAAGCCGACCTCGGGGAAGATCAGTTTGGATTCCGTAGAAATACTGGAACACGTGAGGCAATACTGACCTTACGACTTATCTTAGAAGAAAGATTAAGGAAAGGCAAACCTACGTTTCTAGCATTTGTAGACTTAGAGAAAGCTTTTGACAATGTTGACTGGAATACTCTCTTTCAAATTCTAAAGGTGGCAGGGGTAAAATACAGGGAGCGAAAGGCTATTTACAATTTGTACAGAAACCAGATGGCAGTTATAAGAGTCGATGGGCATGAAAGGGAAGCAGCGGTTGGGAAGGTAGTAAGACAGGGTTGTAGCCTCTCCCCGATGTTATTCAATCTGTATATTGAGCAAGCAGTAAAGGAAACAAA
Organism: Schistocerca cancellata; assembly: GCF_023864275.1. Classification (NCBI taxonomy): domain Eukaryota; kingdom Metazoa; phylum Arthropoda; class Insecta; order Orthoptera; family Acrididae; genus Schistocerca; species Schistocerca cancellata. The sequence continues at coordinate 722,439,256 of NC_064626.1, read as the reverse complement.
AGAAAAATTCGGAGTAGGTATTAAAATCCATGGAGAAGAAATAAAAACTTTGAGGTTCGCCGATGACATTGTAATTCTGTCAGAGACAGCAATGGACTTGGAAGAGCAGTTGAACGGAATGGATGGTGTCTTGAAGGGAGGATATAAGATGAACATCAACAAAAACAAAACGAGGATTATGGAATGTAGTCGAATTAAGTCGGGTGATGTTGAGGGTATTACATTAGGAAATGAGACACTTAAAGTAGTAAAGGAGTTTTGCTATTTGGGGAGCAAAATAACTGATGATGGTCGAAGTAGAGAGGATATAAAATGTAGACTGGCAATGGCAAGGAAAGCGTTTCTGAAGAAGAGAAATTTGTTAACATCGAATATAGATTTAAGTGTCAGGAAGTCATTTCTGAAAGTATTTGTATGGAGTGTAGCCATGTATGGAAGTGAAACATGGACGGTAAATAGTTTGGACAAGAAGAGAATAGAAACTTTTGAAATGTGGTGCTACAGAAGAATGCTGAAGATTAGATGGGTAGATCACATAACTAATGAGGAAGTATTGAATAGGATTGGGGAGAAGAGAAGTTTGTGGCACAACTTGACCAGAAGAAGGGATCGGTTGGTAGGACATGTTCTGAGGCATCAAGGGATCACCAATTTAGTATTGGAGGGCAGCGTGGAGGGTAAAAATCGTAGGGGGAGACCAAGAGATGAATACACTAAGCAGATTCAGAAGGATGTAGGTTGCAGTAGGTACTGGGAGATTAAGAAGCTTGCACAGGATAGAGTAGCATGGAGAGCTGCATCAAACCAGTCTCAGGACGGATGACCGCAACAACAACAACATTTGCGCATATTTTTGAGGCTCTTGATATATTTGTCTTCAGCAAAAAGAAGATACAGTCTGATCCTAACAACCTATCTCTGTGAACTTCTGAGTCATAAAACGTCAGCTGTCATGTCTGTGATTGTTTCCTTTAATTTGAAAAGAAGAACAGAAATAATATTTTAAATTGACATATATAACCTGAAAATAACTACGATGACGAGCCAAAACATTTGAACCACCTATTTAATGGCTTGTTGCTCCACCTTTGGAATGCAATACAGGACCATTCTGTGTGGCTTGGATTCCAAAAGTTATTGGTAGATTTCCGTAGGTTTTTGCACCAGATTTCTAGGCACTGATCATGCAAGTCCAATTAATTAAGGGCCGTATTTCTAGGCCCAGAGCTGGGGCCCGTCATATGTTTCCATGGGTTCAGAGCAGGCGAATTTGGTGGTCAGTACAGTAATATGAATGGTCAAAACAGTAACATGATCCTCAAACCAATGAAGCACGATTCTGACATTATGACATGGAGTGTAATGCTGCTGGGAAACGCCATCGTCGCCGAGGAAGACATGCAGCATGTAGAGATGCAAATGGTCCCCAATAATGTTGACGAGGGCCGACGATGCCACGGTACAGATTCCAAGAAAGCCCATGTGAATGTCCCTCATAGCATAATGCTGCCCTCACCGGTCTACGTCCGTCGCGCGGTGCGTGTTTCGAGCAGTCATTCACCTGGATGACGGCATGTGCATGTACGACGCCTAAGGTGATACAGAAATAAATGTGATTCATCTCAATTTGAGCAGTTCTCGGATATCCGTCCATGCAACGTCGTAATTTCTCCACAGTATTTCGGCAGACGTACACGCTGCCATCTTCAGGTGGTTCCTGACGAATGTTGCGCTATTCCTCTCGGCTCCATTTATATACTAGCCGTTACCCCCTCCACCGCTCCTCTCCTGGTGTCTTTGGTGCGGCCGGCGCGGCGGCTACTGGAGGTGGTGGGGGAAGCGGCGACTGGGTCTGAACTGGGGTCTGCAGTCTCCCTGCTGCCGCCGTCGGGGGTGGTCCTCGATCTCTGGGACCGCATCTTTCTCTCCAGGCTGAGTGCAGGGTTCCAAGCCTGACTAAGTTGAAGGCCACTATTAATTAGATCGTCCTGTAGTCGGATTTCGATGGCCTCTTTAGTAACGCAGTCCCAGAAGTAGGAGTATTGACAGAGTATTTTTGTTTTTTCATAGTCCATAGTATGGCCAGTTTTATACAATGGTCACCCACGGCTGATTTAGTGGCCTGGCGTAATTCGGTATGGCGCTTGTGTTCGCGGCACCTCTCTTCCACAATGCGGACTGTCTGCCCAATGTATGATTTTTCGCACTGACAGGGAATTTGATAAACGCCTGGTTTTTGAAGGCCTAGGTCATCTTCATCTCACAAAGCGACTCGTTTTCGTTGCTCCACAATCCAATGTCGGTAACCCCGTGACCACTGCATTCTTAATAGAATATGTCGTTGGATAACACAGGAACCCATACGAGTCGTCTGTTGTATAATGTCCTCTCAACAGTAAGCTACAAAACACTTGTGTCTTCACAAGTAGTGTTGTCTGTCGTGAGATCTGCCACAGTTGGCCTTCTTTCCTGTTTTACAGAGCGGCCAAGCTTTCGACCTCTAAGTTATGTGATGAAGCGTAGTGCTCGAATACATGAAATCGCCTACTTACGATTTCACCGTCCTTCAATCACTTCCCATAGATGCTCAAGACAGTAACAAGTGAACAGCTGACCAGTTTCAATGTTTCCAAAATGTTCGTTCCCATGTGCCACGTCCTATAAATTTTGCCTCTCGTCAGAGTCGTTTATTTCAGTGACTTCCCTCATTTAAAGACCGCATCATCATTAGAATTCTTTCCCATTCGATTCTGCTCCGCTTATACAGAGCGGTCCATTGATCGTGACCGGGCAACATATCTCACAAAATAAGCGTCAAACAAAAAAACTACAAAGAACGAAACTTGTCTAGCTTGAAGGGGAAAACCAGATGGCGCTATGGTTGGCCCGCTAGATGGCGCTGCCATAGGTCAAACGGATATCAACTGCTTTTTTTTTTTAGATAGGAACCCCCATTTTTACTACATATTCGTGTAGTACGTAAAGAAATACGAATGTTTTAGTTGGACTACTTTCTTCGCTTTGTGATAGATGGCGCTGTAATAGTCACAAACATATGGCTCACAATTTTAGACGAACACTTGTTAAGAGGTATGTTTTTTAAATTAAAATACAGAACGTAGGTAGGTTTGAACATTTTACTACGGTTGTTCCAATGTGATACATGTACCTTTGTGAACGGATCATTTCTGAGAACGCATGCTGTTACAGTGTGATTACCTGTAAATACCACATTAATGCAATAAGTGCTCAAAATTACGTCCGTCAACCTCAATGCATTTGGCAATACGTGTAACTACAGTCCTCTCAACAGGCAGTAGTTCGCCTTCCGTAATGTTCGCACATACATTGACAATGCGCTGACTCACGTTGACAGGCGTCGTCAGTGAGTCACGATAGCAAATATCCTTCAATTTTCACCACAGAAAGAAATCCGGGGACGTCATATCCGGTGAACGTGCGGACCATGGTATGGTGCTTCGACGACCAATCCACCTGTCATGAAATATGCTATTCAATACTGCTTCAACCCCACGCGAGCTATGTGCCGGACATCCATCATGTTGGAAGTACATCGCCATTCTGTCATGCAGTGAAACATCTTGTAGTAACATCGGTAGGACATTACGTAGGAAATCAGCATTTACATTTCCATCGATAAAATGGGGGCCAATTATCCTTCCTCCCATGATGCCGCCCCATACATTAACCCGCCAAGGTCGCTGATGTTCCACTTGTCGCAGCCATCGTGGATTTCCGTTGCCCAGTGGTGCATATTATGCCGGTTTACGTTACCGCTGTTGGTGAATGACGCTTCGTCGCTAAATAGAACGCGTGCAAAAAATCTGTCATTGTCCCGTAATTTCTCTTGTGCCCAGTGGCAGAACTGCACACGACGTTCAAAGTCGTCGCCATGCAATTCCTGGTGCATAGAAATATGGTGCGGGTGCAATCGATGTTGACGTAGCATTCTCAACACCGACGTTTTTGAGATTCCCGATTCTCGCGCAGTTTGTCTGCTACTCATGTGCGGATTAGCCGCGACAGCAGGTAAAACATTTATTTGGACATCATCATTTGTTGCAGGTCGTGGTTGACGTTTCACATGTGGCTGAACATTTCGTGTTTCCTTAAATAACGTAACTATCCGGCGAACGGTCCGGACACTTGAATGATGTCGTCCAGGATACCGAGCAGCATACTAGCACACGCCCGTTGGGCATTTTGACCTCAATAGCCATACATCAACACGATATCGACCTTTTCCGCAATTGGTAAACGGTCCATTTTAACACGGGTAATGTACCACGAAGCAAATACCGTCAACACTGGCGGAATGTTACGTATTACCATGTACTTATACGTCTGTGACTATTACAACGCCATCTATCACAAAGCGAGAAAAGTGAACCAACTAAAACATTTATATTTCTTTACGTACTACACGAACATGTAATAAAAATGGGGGTTCCTATTTTAAAAAACGCAGTTGATACCCGTTTGACCTATGGCAGCGCCATCTAGAGGGCCAACCATAGCGCCATCTGGTTTCCCCCTTCAAGCAAGGCGAGTTCCGTTCTTTGTAGTTTTTTCGTTTAATGCTTATTTCGTGAGATATTTGGCCCGGTCACTATCAATGGACCACCCTGTATACTTCCCCTACAGTGTCACGTGCCCGCAACGCCACCAGTGGCATTCAGTCTCGTAGTGGTCTTAATGTTATGGCTCACAAATAGAGACCGTATTATATGCATTTGCATGTTGCACATGTATTTGCATATTTGGCTCCTTTCACCGGTTACTGCATATTTTAAATGAAAACTAGTGATGACGCGTATTTTCGCTCTGTGCAGTATTATAACAATCTAGACAGGCGGGCTCTAGCCCGATCTCGTTTTGATGCTCAAAGAGTGACCGCAACCTACAACTGCATGCGATCACTAACCGGAAGCTGCAGGCTAGCGAACTGGTTACGGAGCAGGGTTGGGGTTGTTTTGGGGTCGGAGACCAGACAGCGAGGTCATCGGTCTCATCGGATTAGGTGAGGGAGTCGGCCGTGGCCTTTCGAAGGAACCATCCCGGCATTTGCCTGGAGCGATTTAGGGAAATCACGGAAAACCTAAATCAGTATGGCCGAAGACGGGATTGAACCGTCGTCCTCCCGAACGCGAGACCAGTGTGCTGGCCACTGCGCCACCTCGCTCGGTTACTGAGCAGGAACAGGCAGGCAGAGTCGATGCGCCTGCCGCCGCGCACCCGCTTAATCCCCGCCCCTGTCACACCGCACGCGCCCCTAACAATTAAATTAAATTACGCAAGTTGTTAGTCATACGTCCATTGTTTCAGTTTAGTTGTCTTTCTATTTGAACAAAGTTTAACGTGTTTACGTGTAGTGTATAAAGTGTTGTGCACTATGCCGCCTGAAAATAGAAATGTCGTTTCGTGGGTAGCTGACCATCCTGGAAGATTTATATATGACGGAAATGTTTTATATTGTCGAGTTTGCGAGAAAAACTTTTCCTACAAAAAAAAGTCTCAAATAGATCAGCATGTCATGACAAGTCTTCATATCACAGGAACGCAAAAGAAAGGGTCACAACAACAACTTTTGACAGCGGCAAGTATCAGTAGCAGCGATTTAACCTCCAAAGGAAACCAAAACAATTTGAAGCATTCATTGCTAGTAATAATCCTCTTCATAAACTTACGAACCCTATCCTCAAAGGTTTCCATTGCAAATATTTCTTAAGTCAAAATATACCAGATAAATCAGCATTGCATAAAAATTACATACCGTCAATTTATCTATAACTTCACGAGGAAATACGCAATGAACTAAAGAACAATATTATTTGGATTTCAATTGACGAGACCACCGACTCTTGTGACCGTTACATTGCAAATTTAATTGTTGGTGCGTTAAAACATGAGCCTTCTTCTTCCTATTTAGTGACCTGCAAAGAACTTGAAAAGGCAAATCTTTCTACCATCGCCAGATTTGTGAATAAGGACATTAGAAAAATATTTTCAAAATCTCCCCCAGATGGAAAGGTGTTTGTGTTTCTCTCAAATGCTGCTCCGTATATCATCAAAGCAGGAAAAGGCCTCCAAGTATTTTCTCCAAATTTGATTCATGCGATGTGCTTTGCTCACGGAGAACATCGCCTTGCTGAAGAAGTGCGATCCACTTTTGGGAATGTAAGTCAACTGATTTCATCCACAAAGTAAGTATTTCTTGAGCCACCGGCATGCATCAAGACCCGCAAAGAAAAACCACCAAATATGCCTTTACCTCCAGAACCAGTGGTAACTCGTTGGGGTACGAGAGCCGAAGCTGTGTTGTTTTACAAAGAATATTTCGAGGCCATCAGAGACGTAGTAAACGATTTCGATAGTGCACAGGCTTTTGCCAGTTCAAGGAACCATTTAGTGATTCCCGTATTAAAAAGAACATTGCTGTGATTAGCATTTATTTGTCCCATATATCTGCGAGTATTAAAAGCTTGAAACTCAATATTTGGCGTCGAAATTTGTGGTAAGTCCCATGCATCTTTAAAGAGCGTAGGGGAACGATGCGGGAGATCTGCACCGCTTTACTAGGCAAGTGGAGGTGGTTTGCCATTGCCTTCCTCCGACCGTGATGCAGATGAATGATGATGATGATGAAGACGACACAACAACACCCAGTCATCTCGAGGCAGGAAAAATCCCTGACCCCGCCGGGAATCGAACCCGTGCGAGAACGCTACCGCGAGACCACGAGCAGCGGAGTCCCTAGGCTTACATACTGCTTAATCTAACTTAAACTAACTTACGCTAAGGACAACACACAGCCGGCCGTGGTGGGCGAGCGGTTCTAGGCACTACAGTCTGGAACCGCGCGACCGCTACGGTCGCAGGTTCGAATCCTGCCTCGGGCATTGGATGTGTGTGATGTCCTTAGGTTAGTCAGGTTTGAGTAGTTGTAAGTTCTAGGGGACTGATGACCTCAGAAGTTAAGCCCCATAGTGCTCAGAGCCATTTGAACCATTTTTTCCACAACACACACACACACACACACACACACACACACACACACACACCCATGCCCGAACCCGAGGGAGGACTCGAGCCGCGTGAACCGTGGCAAACCCCCTCAAACCGTGAGGCTACCCCGAGCGGCTTGGCGATGAATGAATCTATTCAGTTAAAGAATAAAATTAGACTAAAGAACTCCTAATCGCCGGAGGTATACCCGAGCTTACTTAAAGAAACGTTTGAAAACAATTTGAACAGTAAGCCACGTTGTGAGCTCTTGTCGCAAATTGATAGTTTTATTAATGGAACAAGTGAACTTTTGTCAGAAACAATAAGTGACAACATAGCGCCCAAATTCAAATACTGCCCAGTTACCTCAGCTGATATAGAACAGTACTTTTTCACTTATAAAAATGTTTCGAGTAATCGAAGACGCAATCTTACTACCTAACATTTAGAACAGTACCTGATCGTATATATTTACATTTGTAGCAAAATGTAAAATAATTTGTAAGTGTTACTTTAAGCTGATAATATTAATGAAACTTTAATGCTGTCCACGAAATTCCTCCTGACTGTATGTTGTTTTTTGGAATAAAATATTACGGAGTGCGCGCGTGCGTGCCCATCTATGTGCGATATATCTTGAAGTTGGACCTGTGCATATCGTCTGTTTCGCGGCGAGTAACTCACAACGCAATTTCTTGTTACTGACAAAAATTTGCAAAGAAGAAACAATATTTGAAACATAGTGTGCGTCTTCTGTTTGCAATTTTTTAAAAACTAAGCTCAAAAAGGACTCTGCCTAACGTCTACCGCAAAGTATTCAGATCACGAGATCACCATTCTAAATGTTCCGATTTTTCACGTGGCAGCACTCTTCCCAGCAATCGATACACACAGGTCCATCTTCGAGATATATCGCACACAGTAACTACTATGTTTTTTATCATTTGATATTGCACTTTTCGACACTTTTCAGGCATATTTTAGGCATTTTATTAATATTTTTAGCTTTTTATGTTGCATATAATCTGGCCTCTACTCATCAGAGTACAGAACACGTATAAATTTTCTGCAATTTTCCGTTTCCTGTTTTCAGTTCCTAGGTCGCTTATCGAATGCAGAATGCTTTTCAAGTTGACTGTGGGGTTCTACAAGTGCACTCAAAGTGCGACAAGTTAAACTCGCGTCCCTGGCCAGGAAAGGACTTCAGCCTCGTATCTTCTATACACACTATACCAGTTGACTCACCCTAGCCTTGTCCGCGGGCCCTTTCGATGCTCCCTATCGTTCGAGGGGCACCGTGATTAAGACACTATACCTTATTACACTACCAGATTTCTTTGACTAGGAAGTTTGATCAAATATTCATCATATTTCTTTGACAAAGGTCTTTGACGTGGCGCAGAAAGGGGTATTACACTGTCATCAAATATTTTATCGTAGTTCCGTCAGAATGGCTGGCATGTAGTAAAGAAGAACCGCATGATGTCAACTGAGAAATAGTTATTTTTAATGCTGTTTGTTTCGAAGTTCCCAGTCATTAAACGAGATAGTACTTTTTTCAAGACGAATACAAAATGTAATTAAATTAATACCCCTCTCCCTCTTAATGTTAACATATAATAATAAAGTTTGAGTGCATTTCACAGTAACTGAGATGTTATAGTATCATCGTAAATCCTTTAACTTGAGAAATGAATTGTAACCTGACGTGTTCAGGTTCAATAGGAATTGATTATGGGTACGCCGGCGTGCTTGCCAAGTACTTTCTGATGCCTTACGCCGATTGTAGTTCGTACCGCAAATTTCTTTACGGATTGGTTGGTTGGTAGGTTTAAAAGAGGGGGAAAGGGACCAAACTGCTTGGTCATTGGTCCCTTGTTCCTATTAAAACAATTCAATAAGAGAAAGAATAAAACAGACGAGACGTACAGCGCAATACCGAGAGGAAGGAAAAACCACAATAACGACAGAAGGGCAACAAAGACTACAAGAAACAAAATAGGATAATAAAACCACAGAGAGACGTAAGAGAAAGGTACAAGAGATTAAAACATGAGAGCAGATCTTTACGGATTTCAGACTATTTTCAATACATTCAAAACTAGGCTCGATTTTTACGTTCTTGGACATACCTGCTATTTATTCCGGTCCTTGTTTCTATGCCTTGCATGTTCCTATCAAGTTTCTCTTTCCTGGCTGCAACATTTAGTCCTCTAGCGTGTCCGTCTGTGACGCTTTCTTTTTTATGTGCATATCTTAACCTACAGCTAGCATGTGTTCCATTACATTTAGCACAAATCCTACTCACTTACACCCACCACCGCTGCATCATCAATGAATAGTACTGTGCTAATTTTCTGCCAGTAACAAACAACAGTTCTTTAATTCCCTTTTCAGTGAACAAATAAACATCAGTGATGAATTGCCTTACATCTTTCCTCGTTTGACTTCTTATACAAATATCTTCGTGCAGAATATTCTAATTTGCATTGAAGAATGAGAGTGGATTTCCATCTCCCTTCCTAAAAAAAGGTAATACATTTTATTTCATGCCGTATTATAAAGCCCCTTTTCATATTTACAGCACCACAATAAGTTCTGGAAATCGTTCTTATTTGCATTCGTGCTTCTTCACTCCATATACCGGTACACAACACACAATGGTTTCACAGCGTGTTTATGCAAGTAAACCGCATGCAGCAAACAGAAGACGATCGCTTTCGTTGATCGAATCTAATTTGACGTGCTATATTTCATCAAATAAATTTAACGAAAGGCAACATTCGACAACTACTACACTACGTCAAATATATTTGATGAAGCAACTTCGTCAGAGAAATTTGATTGTGCAATAGTGGCCGTGAGTAGATAGGAGAGTGGTTCAAAGTTTTGCAATGATGACTCTTTTGAACGTCCATTAAGTTTCATAATTTTTGTTTTGCCTTTATGATGCTTCAGTTTCAACTAACGTTAGTACTCTAAATTTCATTTACCATGCTTCATGCCTTATGTCTCTTCTGGAGATAAATTTCACAGTGCTTATTCTCCCTTCCTCTGTGTGTGACTATAACTTGGAATCTAGTTCGTGCAAAAAATGGTGTATTCATGATTCATTTCTTGTTTCTTGTAATTTTAAAAGTTCTTATGTTCTCTGTTTTTGTTTCAGGTGTTCCCAGCAAGTCCTGTCTACGAAGTATAAATCAACAGAACTTCTATCTTCGTGCAATGATCAAGGAAACCAGAAGTTTACCGCTTACTGTCATTTTGTGTGTCGTTCTCTCTCATGTTGTGTATAAATCTTTATAATAAAACAAAAATCGGGTGTAATTAGTGTTAAACAAATACGTGTCGATCATTCCCAGCCACCTTGCAATGTCCCACTCAAGTCACCCTTTTATTCTTCCTTGTCTTTGCCCCATTAAAATTTGCTGCTACCTCAGTCAAAAATATAGTGGAAGATAAACACCACAATGTTGATTAAATATAAAATTGTTTCACTCCAAACATGATAATCAAGGGTGTAAAATGTCTTATGTGCATTGCACCCATGGGATTATTTTCAACACTATAGATTAGTTAGTTAGTTGGTTTCATGTTCCATGTATCATTTTGCAGTATAAATCATCATAATGTGGAACGAGTCATTTTCCATTCATATTGCAAATTAATTTGTACATCTTTTTCTACTCTTAACATCGCCATATATTTGTTTCATTTTTCCCCAAAATGAAAACAAGATATACAGACTGAGTTACCAATTCCTACCCACCACCTTTTACACGTTACAAACATAAAAATTCTGCTACAGAATAGAAGGAGTTGTCAAGGAGAAACTTTTTCAATTTACTTTCAAATTTTACCTTGCTGTCTGTTAGACATTTTAATTAACTGGGTAAGGGGTCATAAATTTTTGTTGCAGAGTTGTGCACCACTTTCTGTGCTACAGACAAGCTAAATGTTGAGTAATGAACGTAATTTTTTTCTTCTAGTATTGTAATTCTGTACTTCATTGTTCCTTTTGAACTGTAGTGGATTATTTACAACAAACTTCATGAGGGAATAAATATACTGTGAGGCAGTAGTCAGAATGTCCAGCTCTTTAAACAGATGTCTACAAGATGATCGTGGGTGAGCACCACATATTATTCTTACAGCAAGTTTTTGGGCAACGAAGACCTTCTTCCTTAATGATGAGTTACCCCAGAACATTAGTCCATATGATATTACAAAATGAAAATAAGCAAAATATGTTAACTTGCTGATTTCTCTCTCCCCAAAATTTGCAATGGTTCTTAGTGCAAATGTGGCTGAACTAAGCTGTTTTACAAGTTCCGAAGTGCGTTTTTTTCCAATTTAAATTCTCATCAGTATGGACACCTAAGAATTTTGAAGTTCCACACTATGTATTATTTCATCACCATGTGTTACACCTATCACTAGTGCAGTGCCCCTAGAGGTGAAGAACTGAATATGACATGTCTTTGTGAAACTCAGGGTGAGACCATTCGCAGAAAACCAGTCAATGATACTTTTGAGAACTTTGTTCACCATTTCTTCCATTTCTATATGCATACTGGGAGTGATTGCAACACTGGTGTCATCTGCAAAAAGAACTAATTCTGTTTGTTGTACATTAGACTGTAGATGATTTACATACGTCAGTAACAGTAGTGGACCTAAGACTGAGCCTTTGGGACGCTCATACGTGATTTCTCCCCAATCAGAACTACGTCTCTGGATTCTGTTGGTTGAATTACTACTAATTACCACTTTCTGCATTCTTTTGGTTAGATATGACATGATCCATTGGCTGGCTATGCCATCAAACACATAAAACTTCAATTTATCTGGGAGTATACTATGAGCCACACAATCAAATGCCTTGGATAGGTCATATAAAATACCTACCGGTACTATTCTATTATTTAAGGCTTGTAATATCTCGTGTGTGAACATTTAAATGGCATTCTCAGTAGAGGAACCCTCCTGAAACCCAAACTGTGATTTGCTGAGGATATTATTGTTGCCAAGGTGAGATGCTATTCTAGAATACATCACTTTCTCAATAAGTTTTGAAAATGATGTCAGCAATGAAATAGATCGGTAGTTAGTGACGTCTCTCTTATCACCTTTTTTAAAGAAGGGTTTAACAATGGCATATTCCAATCTGACTGAAAAAATGCCTTGAGTCAGTGATGCATTACATATTTCGGACAATAACAGACTTATTATATGGGAACAAGTCTTTAGTACTCTATTGGAAACACCATCAAAACCAGAAGAGCTTTCATTCTTGAGAGAATGTATGACCCTCTTAATTTCAGAAGTAGAAGTTGGTGGTACATTCGTAAGATGTAATTTTATGAGAGTTACTTCTTCAATATATTGTTGTGATATTTTTCTTGAATTGGTGGTCCCTATACTTTCTACTACGTGTAAGAAATGATTATTAAATATATTTGCTACCTGTGACTTGTCATTTATAGCCCTTCCATTCAATTCAATAGTAATGTTATCCTCTTCAATCTTACTTAGTAATTTCGAGTAGTTTTTGTAGTGCACAACTACTGCAGGGTCTCTACTTGTTCTTGTCAAAAGATATATTTCCCTTATTCTTTCACAAGATACTTTAATCCCCTTAATGATCTATTGTTTTTACATGGCTGTTTAATGTCCCTTCTGATTAGCTTATGCCGAAAGCTATTTTCAAATACTGATATGAATTTTTCATGGAATATATTAAATTTTATACGGGTATTTGGTTCTTTATAAATTTCATCCCAGGTTGTTTCTTGTAAACTACTCTTAAAAATATTTGCCCTGTAGCCATTAATGGTTCTAACTGTCTTCCACTGAGGTGTATCCGTGCTGTAAGGCACTATGTCATTTATCCTGACAAACTGTGCATCATGTTACTGGATAAACAGTTATTTTCTTGCTTTGTCTCTCATCAAAGAAAACATTATCAATTAGGGACCTACTGTCTTTATCCACCTGTGTTGGAAAGTTAACTGCTGAGTGCAAATTGTAGAATCCAAATAAGGTTTCCACATCATTTTTCCTATCAGAATCCTTTAGAAAATCTACATTGAAGTCACCACAGACTATTAACTGCTTACTGATGTCTGACAGACAGCAGAGTAAGGAATCCAGGTTCCTCATAAATAACTCAAAATGTAGATGAAGATGAAAGCTGCATTTACAAAATGCTGCAGAATGGACTCCAAAAGTTCTGGTGTGTTCGCTGTTAGGCTGCTTTTGTGCCTATTCAAATTTCTCTGGTGCAGTTAATAGCTAGTATGTCATTTTTTGAGCGGGAAGTTACAAGCATGTTGAGGTTGCGGCACATCCAATGAAGTGGAGCCGAACAAAGGAGTGGTATCAATAAACTGTGAGTAATTTATACGCAGTGATTATAAGTTGGTGGTCGATATCATAGACACTGAACACTGACATTGACACAAACACCGAACACAAGCATGATCTGATCACCAGGTAAAAGTAGGAAATTTTGATATACCAGTATACACTATAAGACAAAAAAGTGAAGCACCACGAAGGAATTCGGTAGATGTGATGTACATGTACATACAAACAAATGATTATATCAGAAAAATTGGACGATTTATTCAGGGGAAAGAGGTTCACACATTGAACATGTCAATAACGCGCTGGTCCACCTCTGGTCCTTATGCAAGCAGTTATTCGGCTTGGCATTGATTGATAGAGTCGTTGGATACCTCCAGAGAGATATAGTGCCGAATTCTGTCCAATTGACGCGTTAGATCGTCAAAATTCCATGCTGGTTGGAGGACCCTGCCCATAAAGCTCCAAATGTTGTCAGTTGCGGATAGTGTCGGCACCTTGCTGGCCGAGGTAGTATTTGGCAAGAGCGAAGACAAGCAGTAGAAACTCTCACTGTGCCTGGCCGGTTATTAAATCTTGCTGAAATGTAAGCTCAGGATGGCATGCCATGAAAGGCAACAAAACGGGGTGTAGAATATCGTCGACGTACCGCTACGCTGTAAGGATGCCGCGGATGACAAGCAAAGGGGTCCTGATATGAAATGAAGTGGGACCCCAGACCATCACTCCTGGTATGGCGGGCGACAGTCAGTTTAGTATCTCACCGTTGTCACTGTCCGGGGCGTCTCCAGACACGTTTCGCTGGTCATTGGTGCTCAGTTCGAGGCGGGGCTCACCAATGAAGACACGTCTACTCCAGTCATTGTATTCCAGGTCGAATGTACCGGTCTTGTTGGTATACAGAGGGGCGTCATGAGCTCAGCTCTGTTTCTACAAGCAGCCTACATAGCTGCCAGCTATTAAGGATTCTCGGTAATTATTACGGATGTATCACCTTCGTTACGGAGTTACTGAGAGGTACTAAAAAATTATGGAAATGGACTTTATGAATTTAATGTTTTTTAAAAAATCGCAAAAGATGCTGTTTGTTTTCCGCCAGTCAATCCTACTAAAGTGCTTTATAGATTGTAATGATTTCTTTGCAAAGTCCGTAGTAAACATGTCTACGAAAGATTTAGACGTACCAGTCTAGTGCGACAACCGTCTAGCGATGAAACTAAGAAAAATTGCTAGACACATCATCCGCGGGCGGAAGTCGTAATCACCTGTAAATCTGCGCATGCGTACTAGGAGGCGCTAACGCCCGCATGCCTTCAGAACATAGTTGCATGATATTTACATCAGAGAACAAAAAATTACGTACTAAACAACAACTAAAAACAATTGCTTAACGAATAGAAACACTGAGCCCTCTGAAATTTTTTATTCGAAAGAGTTACTCTACTCAATCACACAACCCGCTTCAAGTTTCGCGCGATTATTTCCAGCGATCAGGGTATTCCCGCGTACTGCGCACGCGCAGGACTATGCCTTGTGCATTGTGTATAGATCGCTGACGTTTTCGGTAATCGTTACATTGTGTTCGGTGGTAATATTCGTCCATTTAGAATTCGGAAATACTGTGTTAGCTGCTAACGACAGTATTAGTAGTTTGTTAAAAATGCAAGGACTTAGACGTTTTTTGTTTCTTCAACAACTGTTAATAGCGTCCATCAAGAAAAGCCTGACAGAAACGACAATACGAATGAAGCAGTGCGAAAGCTATCCTGAGTAAGAGGGAGAAAAATACTGAGCCAAATCCAGACACTAATATTGTGGAACTCCAAAGTATTAGTACAGTGGATGACAGTGCAACGAAAAAATGTAAAACTGGAAGAAATTTCGGAAACAGTATAGTAAAGAACGGCCAGTTTGGTAAAATCAAACAAATCAGACCAACATGTGTTTTGTGCACTGTGTTCACGAGACATTTTTATAAAGTAGGCTGTCCATGATGATTGCTGTAGTCATGTTCTGTCTAATATAGTCTTAGACATAAAAATTGACCGCCAGCCGCTACAGTCTGGACCCGCGCAACCGCTATGGTTGCAGGTTCGAATCCTGCCTCGGGCATGGATGTGTGTGATGTCCTTAGGTTCGTTAGGTTTAAGTAGTTCTAAGTTCTAGGGGATTAATGACCACAGCAGTTAAGTCCCATAGTGCTCAGATCCATTTGAACCATTTTGACCGCCAGGCGACCGCCCCAGACACTAAGTCCAAGTCGTTCACTTAAGGTGGCCAATAAAACCGACCGTCCCTGACAACGCCAGCTACACAATCTGGCAACAATGCAAGATGCGGATGTGTCAGGAGGAAGTGTTGCTCATTTCCGAGATGTTTTTGTGTTGTGTGAGCTCGTGGTCTAGTGGCAATCGTCGTGAATTGTAAACTTATAGTCGCGTATTCGTGTCCGACTACACTACTTCTGACATTCAAAGTAGTCACCAGCACAGTGTGTAACCCACTACCAGCAATGTGGAAGTCGTAGGATACTCTTAGCAGTGTCAGCTGTGTTGACAGTTCAAAAAAATGGTTCAAATGGCTCTGAGCACTATGGGACTCAACTGCTGTGGTCATAAGTCCCCTAGAACTTAGAACTACTTAAACCTAACTAACCTAAGGACATCACACACATCCATGCCCGAGGCAGGATTCGAACCTGCGACCGTAGCGGTCGTGCGGTTCCAGACTGCAGCGCCTTTAACCGCTCGGCCACTCCGGCCGGCTGTTGACAGTTCGAGCGGCGCGGTCTATTGCCTGACGAATTTGTAGCAGTTCTGAATCGAATTCCGAGAAGTGTTTCCTTCGGTTTAGAAATCGAGTTGAATTATCGAGGGCTTAAGTCAGGGGGCTGCTAAAGGTGTTATAGCACTTAGCAGCCCCATCAGTCAAACAAATCAGTAACAGCTTGCACTGTACGTGCTTGAGCATTTTCCTGCAAAATGATGGTTAGGGCCTGCAGAAAGTGTCATCACTTCTGTCTCTAAGCTGGTCATAGGTTGTGTTCAAAAAATTAACTTCTACATCCTTGGCAACGGGTTATACACAATGCTGGTGACTACTTTCAAGGTCAGTAAAACTTTGTAACACGTATCTATTTCGTACAAGCTGTAATTAAATAGTTGCCACTATTACAGTTCCAACCCCCATATTTTCCATCTGATAGCAACTGAGACACCTTTCAGTCGCAGTGCAAGAAAATCGACCGACTAAACTACATCACGTGTGCTACTGCATGATAACGCACTCTTTTGATTTGAGAAACAGAACTATCCAGGAGATTGATAAGGAAGACATGTCTCAGGCATTGATTCCTCTGATCGCATACTCGGAAAATTTTCCCTTTCCCGCACCTGATCGATCAACCGCCAAGGCAACTCATTTCTAGACGAAAATGCTCTTCAAACTACACTGGTTTAATGACATCGTTAGAGCCGTTTGGTTTCCACAGGCGTAGAATTTGTGAACTACTTTAGAATTATCAATTTGTTTTAGATATTGTGAAAGAATACGCTGTTGCTAATTAATTCCTTTCTGATGATTACTATTGAAAGCAATGGAAAATGGGAATAAAGTATTCACTGTACTAATACAAATTAAATTCAATTTACTATAGAAACATCACGACGGCAGTCTACCTTAATAAAGCATTAAGTGTCTGTAAGACGATCGTGCCTATTTTAACACGAATTAGTAGGATATTATCGACTACTGACTTCGAGAAGGTATGTATTTACTTTACGTTATGTATCCTACTCAAGTATTATGAAAAAGTGGCAGTTCACAGATAAAATTATGTATTCAGAACAACGAAAAATATGTCGGCAGAAAACAAAAATGGCGTTATGAATTTTGCAGTACCATAAGGTTTTCGCTCTGACACTTTGGGGTACTGAAAGTAGCAAGACGAATTTTGCTCGAGCGTTGTCTTACGATCCCCTTGTTGAGTTTCTATCTGCCTGCTTGTAGCTGTGCTATCAAAGAATTAAAAAACTGGCTTTCAGAGAGTCTCGGAAGGCGAACGAAAGCAGCTTGTAGCTGGTAGGCTGGCACAGTACCTCAGAGCCAGCAAAGAGGTGCGGGTTGTGGGGACTTACTTATTGGCCCAGTAGCCGCTGTGACAGATAAATCGCAACATAAGAGACGAGAGAAGTTGTATTTCCCGTGTGGAACGACTTTCGTGGACTCAAAAGCATTATCTCATATCCTTATATAACATCTCAAAAGAAAATCCTCACATTATTCAATTGAAATGACACAATAATATCAAGTGAATTTAGTAAGATAGTGCTGTGCCATCAAGGAAGTATCTCGTATGTCCCAGAGTTGCCAAACATATTTTTCATTTCGCCAAATTTCAGTTATACTACCAGGAAGGATACTAGCTGATGTGTTCTGTGAGTGACCTCGAAAGTGACTATAGTTTCGTCTCATAGTTGTGGGTGGCAAGGGCCGGAATATCCTCATTATATGTCAATGAGTCTTATTCGGATTTCTGTAATTGGGTTTAAGGGCTTGAGTGCAATTACTTGTAACACATCGATGCACTGAGTCCAAACGAAACGTCATAAATCAATAACGCCACAATTATTTGTGTTTTACTGTCTTAGTCTGACCGAAACCTAGAAAGTATATTCCCCAGATGCGATTCATAATTTTGGAGCTTCTCCAGTGGCTGATTTGGCATTTATCTTTGCTATACAATATTGTTATTGAGATCACTGTCAGTTTCACACCCACAAGAAACAGGCTTGACCTGTCTTCTTGTTGTCAGCTTTTCTGACGGATATTCTGCCATTGCTCGAAACGTGAAAACTTTAGGTGAATTCGAATATTCCATATGGCGAAAATCTGATGTTTCTATTCTTACAGCTCTAACATTCAAAAAACAGCTACAATAAGCGGTAAAGAAGCGCCTTTGAACCAACAATTAATAATGCAGTTACAACTAGTGGAATCTGTTAAACTCCATCTGTCATCTGATAATTGTAATAAAGTAAATTTTTCGTCTGCACAGCACTGCAGTATGGAGAACTCAAGGGTTTCGTAGGATTCCTATACTTAATTTCGTTGTGTACGTTTTCAATGACAGTAGAGGAGGAGCAAAACCATCTGACTCGAAATATACTGTCCCCACGGGGTTTGAATCTTTGGCTACAGTTGCAGTAGCACATCCAGTGAGGTATCAAGAATGTGAGCATTCACTCATTGCTGTAGTATAGGCTAGGGCACAAAGAAGCAGGTTTCCCACATAGTAAACGATGAGAGACACTGTAATTAATGCATAAAGTAACCATCTCGCAAACGTAAATTTTCCACATCGCTGTCAGTTATTAAAAATGAATTGTTCAGAATATTACAACTATATCTAGTGAAATGAATATGTTCATGCAGCTCCAGTCCGTCACTATCACTGAGTTGCCAAACATTCTCCGAATAGCACTTACGATACAAATATGTGTGCATGTGTTTGTGCGTTTGTGTGTGTGTGGTCTGTTCTTTCGGACATGTCGGGAAGAACAGACACTACGATTCGAAACAGACAGCCTTGATAATCAATTAAATATCAAAGGACGGATGTCCTGGCTGTCACAGGGTGTTAAAATACAGCTACGGTGACAGATGAAAATTTGTGCCTGGCCGCGTTCGAATCCCGATTCGTGGTGACTTTTCTTTTGGACATGTCCGAAGGAACAGACACCACACATATATGCATATACAGGGTGTTTCAGGAGGAACAGTAGATATTTTAACAGGTGGTAGTATAGACGAATTACATAAAAAATTCCATATAAATGTGTCTACTTCTTATTGTGTACAGAGATACAGCTCTCATTACGTAACATTAACAAACTCAGAGCTGAGGCAAATGAGGACGTTCAAAGTTGATTTCCAGAAATTCCCCAACCAACTTCAATGCACTTTTGACTTCTCTTGATAATACCACGTGTAGTTCTTCTGAGGGTGTCTTTGCATTCTTTTATGAGTGCTGCACTATTCGTAATACGAACGATCGAATCGGCTCTTGGGTTTACTTTTCCTTTGTAGACTTCGCCTTTCAACCACCCCCATAGGCAAAAATCCAAAGGGATAAGATCCGGGGACCTTGCTGGCCAAGAAAAGTGCCCATGTCTACTGATCCTTTTCACGGGAAATGTTAGGTTTGGATGATGTGTCACCTGACGTCTAGAATGTGCAGGATCCCCGTCATGCTGGAGGAACGTACGCATTCTTGTAGCCAATAATGCTGGAAGCTCATTTTTAAGGAAGTGTAGACAGTGGGGTCCTGTAAGGACCAAAAAAACGAAACGAAAATGCATTGAACCCAGTTGTATGTATTCCATAAAAATTGGACACATGTTATATGGCATTTTTTCTGCAGTTTGTCTATACTACCACCTCCTACAGCATTTACTATTCCTCCTGAAACATCCTGTGTAATTATTCAGGTCTCGACGGTCCATCGAAAGTTTTCAGTGCTAGACGCACGTCATCGTCCGAACCCTCGCGGGAATACGGAATGGCTGGGAGTGAGTGGAATAATGATGGTCGGGGGGAGAGGTACAGCGTATGTGGTATGCGGCAAACATGATAATTTTCATCTGACGAGGAGCTTGTGTAGACACGTCCTGCAGGGAAGTTGGCCGTTGTGTCCTGGTAGCCCAACAGTGCTGGCACGGTAGCTCAGCGTGTTCGCTCTTGGCCTCTGTAATAAAAAATCTGAGTGTAAGGATCAACAAACGAACTTTAACGGATGTCATGTGACGTCCGCAACGACCAAACCCAACGCTCAAAAAAATAAAAAAAATAGTCAGTGCGTCTGCCTAGTACTAGCATAACCCGTTGCCAGCGATGTGGAAGTTGTAGGGTACTCTTAGCAGTGCCAGTTGTGTTGACAGTTCGAGCGGCGCGGTCCATTGCCCGACGAATTTGTAGCAGTTCTGAAGCGAATGCCGTGAAGTATTTCCTTCGGTTTAGAAATCGAGTTTAATTCACGAGGGATTAAGACAGGAGAGTGCAATAGGTGGTATAGCACTTAGCAGCCCCATCAGTCAAACAAAGCAGGAACAGTTTGCACTTGAGCATTGTCCTGCAAAATGATGGTCAGGCCCTGCACAAAGTGTCATCACTTCTGTCTCTAGGCGTCGTAGGTTCTGTTCCAAAAATGAATAGCATAGAGACAGAAGTGATGACACTTTCTCCAGGACCTGGCCATCATTTTGCAGGACAACGCTCAAGCACGTACAATGCAAACTGTTACTGATTTATTTGACTGATGGGGCTGCTAAGTGCTATACCACCTTCTGCGCTCCCCTGACTTAAACCCTCGTGCGCTCAACTCTGTTTCTTAACTGAAGAAAACACTTCACGGAGTTCGCTTCAGAACTGCTACAAATTCGTCGGGCAATAGACCGCGCCGCTCGAACTGTCAACACAACTGGCACTGCTAAGTGTATCCTACGACATCCACATCGCTGGCAACGCGTTATCCTCAATGTTAATAACACTGATTCAAATTGTGCGTTAACAGGAAAACACACACACACACACACACACACACACACACACAGTCATTGATTCCAGTGAGACTGACGACTGCTGTATGTTGAACAACACATGCGCCGATCAATTCCTCAGATGGTGTCGAGTGGATGAGATTTTTGAGTTACCTTGCGTTGCAAGAATTGTCAGGAGGAGACTGAAAGTAAATGGACTTGTATGCTAAAGATCTGCGACAAATCAAAGCTTGACTGATTATCAGATGATTGTCCACATGGGTGAGTATACTTTTAGTAACCAACCCACCCATCTTCATTACGTGAGGTTTCTCGAAGTCGTCAGGGCATTGATTCCACTAAGGTCTTCGATAGTGTAGCGTGATGGTTTACTTCCCACCATACGTTTTCTATACTCGTCCATAGGTCGCTTGCATTTGTAGGTCCACATGGGAATGACCTCGTTACCTCCGCCTACATATTCTCCATCGGGTTGAGGTCCAGTGATTGTGGAGCAAACGGCAACAGCTTTTTTCCTCTCTCGGCCCTGAAACCAATCTTGCACTGCTCTGCTCTGATGGATTGGACTGTGGTTCTTTAAATAAACTGTTATCTCGTTACTTCATATATTTATATTTAAATAACGTATTTGTAATAAGCACATTGTATTAGTATTTTCCATGGTGTATAAGAATTCAGGCCCTGTCATAGATAAATGATCTAGATTCAACAGGCCGATTAGGACTATCATATGATGAGAGTCGTATTCAGAAATACACATGAAGACTGACGGGCTGAATCCGATTAGAACGATCTGATATCGAACTGAAATTACTGAAATCTGCACACATAAATTCCTTTGGTGGAGTAACAGGTAGCAACTCTCTAAGACAAAGTGAGGAATATATCTACTAGCAGAAATGTAACGTATTATAACCTATATTTATGTGATGCAAATATTGAATCGAACAATATACATCTATTTCAGTGGTGGGAAGATACACCATATCGGATTTGCTGATGACATAATAATAATAATAATAATAATCCCATGTGAGGTTGTTAGATCCACCATCGGGAGCCTCCCCAGGTGGCGGATAGGGGAAAGCGTCCCAGATATGGATGGTACCGAGGAAATCAGATACTTGGGGTGGACAAAATACTAACACAATCCTCAACGGCTATTCAAACAGTTGAACCCAAAATCCAGACACATTTGAGTGAAAATCACCGGTACTCTGGTCAGCATCTGGGAGCTCAGTGAGGTCAGCTGAAAATGTTTGGTTCCAAAGGCTTCAATAACCTCTTGTCTTGTCCAGTCCTGGTAGCATCCAAACCACAAGCAAGCATGAACTGAGCAAGTAAATTCAACTGTACCCCAGGTGGTACACAACCCTCCCGTCGGTAAACGGCAACTGGACTTTCGAATTCTGGGAGTCCAGGCTATCACAGCAGAGATTATTGGAGATCTATGGTAAACTTCCCTACAAGCATAAAACATTAATTGGAACACTAAATATCAATACATTGATCCAAACAGAAAAACTACACCATCTCACATCAGAAATCGACCGACAAAAAATTCTCATCCTTGCTCTTCAAGAAATATGACTGACTGACAATGAATCCTTGCATTGCGGAAACAATCGCATCATCAAGAGCAAAACACAGTAAATGGTAGCGAAAGGCGCACCAATCTTCGGCATGACATTTCTCGTACACAGATATATCATCATCTCCGTCAAAGAAATCACACCCATCAACAATCGATTTATGACTATGCGCAATCAGAGCGCCAATAAAAAATATGCACTCATCAATGCACATGAACTCACCAGCATCGAAAACTAGAAAAACTCCGAAAATGTCGAAAATTTCTGGCATACACTCGACAGAACCTTGAGCAAAACTCACCAAGATGACGTGAAAAGCCTAATGGGAGACTTTAACGCTCAATTTGGGACAGAAAGAACCTGTAGAAAAATCATCGGTTATAATTCAGCACACCAAAACATTAACACCAACGGCACAAGTCTAATTGACATTTGCCAACAATTCAACCTCAAAATTATGTCTACTCACTTTAGGAAAACAAAAGAAAAACAAAAAACAAAACAAAAAAAATAGAAAACATGGCGATCCCCGATCCAGCATCTCTGTGAATACCAGATCGACCTCGTTGTCATCTGCTAAGCCCACTACAGAGTCATCCATGATATTGACTCAGACCACTACCTCACACGAGTCCAAGTGAAATTCTCTCTCAAGAGAGTTCCCCTCAAAAATCTCTGCATCCAAAAATTCGACACATCCATAATCGAAGAAACCAATATCACAAAAGAATGGGAAAAAGGACCGACGAACAGCTGGACTGACTTCTCCAGTAAAATTATCAGAAAAGCCAAAGAATTAATCCTAATCCCACTTTTAAAAAAGGCAAAACATTCATGATGGGACTCAAACTGCGATCAAGCCATCATCAATCGCCGACTCGCCTTCCAAAGATACAACAGCAACAAATCGACAGGAACCCTATAACACTTCCTCGACATCCGCAAAAAGACAAACAGAACCATCAGAAAAACCAAACGCAACTACATCACCAAAAAGCTGAAATCAATTGAGGACAACTTCGAAAACTACAACAGCAGAAATTTCTATAGAACTTTCGCAAACAAAATTAAACGTTACACACCACAAAATTTGATCGTGAAGAAAAAAATGGAAAGCTCACCCTAACCAACCAACAGAACTGAGATGAACTGGCATACTACTTTTCCGATCTTCTTAACTGCCCCGAAGCACCTGAACGATTCCCACATAAATCCCCAAGATAAAAAAACCTAATGCCGATCCACCGACACAAGAAGAAATCCAGCTCCACATCAAAAAACTCAAGAACGGAATGTCGTCAAGAGAAGAAGTAATCATCGCAGGAATAATGAAAAAAATGGACCACAAACACTACAGGAAATCACACAGACCATTCAGGAAATCTGACGAAGTGAAAACCTCCCAACGACAGGAAACGTGCTCTGATCCAACTACTCCACAAAAAGGAGACAAATCTGATATGAATAACTACAGAGGAATTTCCCTCCTTTCAGTCCCTCATAAAATCATCTCCACGTGTCTCTTACAACGTACACAGCAAAAAGTCAAACCCCTAATTGGTGAATACCCAGATTTGGCACCGAACAAATTTTCTACTTGAAATCCACACTGAAATATATTACGGAGCTCTGCAGATCAAAAACGTAGTTTTTCACAATTATCAGACGAGAGATGGAGTTTGTCATATTCTACTAATTATGACTGCATTATTAATTGTTGGTTCACAGGATCTTTTATACTACTTATTGTAACTGTTTTTTGAATGTTAGAGCTGTAAAAATAGAAACATCAGATTTTCACCATATGGAATATTCGAATCCACCTTAAGTTTTCACGTTTCGAGCAAAGGCAAATTATCCATCAGAAAAGCTGACAACAAGAAGCCACGTCATGCCTGACTTCTTGTGGGTGTGACAATGACAGTGATCTCAATAAGAATATTGTATAGCAAAGATACGTTTCCAAATCAGCCACTGGAGAAGCTCCAAAATTGTGAATCGCGTCTGGTGTATATACTTTCAAGGTTTCGGTCAGACTAAGACAGTAAAACACAAATAATTGTCGCAGTTATTGATTTATGACGTTTCGTTTGCACTCAGTGCATCGATGTATTACAAGTAATTACACTCTAGCCCTTAAACCTAATTACAGAAATCCGAATAAGACTCATTGACATATAATGAGGATATTTCGTCCCTTGCCACCCACAACTTTGAGACGAAGCTATAGTCACTTTCGAGGTCACTCACAGAACACAACAGCTAGCATCCTTCCTGGTGGTAGTATAACTGAAACTTGACAACAACGCAGTATATGTTTGGCAACTCTGTGACATACGAGCTACTTCCTTAATGGCACAGAACTATCCTACTTAATTCACTTGATATTATCGTGTCATTTCAATTGAATGATGTGAGGATTTTCTATTGAGATGTGATATAAGGATATGAGTTAATGCTTTTGAGTCCACGAAAGTCGTTCCAAACGGGAAATACATCTTCTTTCGTTTGTTACGTTGCGATTTTACTGTCATAGCGGCTACTGAGCCAATAAGTAAGCCCCCATATCCCGCACCTCTTTGCTGGCTCTGAGGTAACGTACCAGCCTACCAGCTACAAGCTGCTCTCGTTCGTCTTTCGAGACTCTCTGAAAGACAGTTTTTTAATTCTTTGATAGCACAGCTACAAGCAGGCAGATAGAAACTCAATAAGGGGATCGTAAGACAACGCTCGAGCAAAATTCGTCTTGCTACTTTCAGTACCCCATAATGTCCGAGCGAAAACCTTATGGTACTGAAAAATTCATAATGACACTTTTGTTTTCTGCCGACATATTTTTCGTTGTTGTGAATACATAATTTTATCTATGAACTGCCACATTTTCATAATACTTGAGTATGCTACAGGATATGAAGTAAATACAGACCTTCTCGAAGTCAGATGTCGGTAATATCCTACTAATTCGTACTAAAATAGGCACAATCTTCTTACACACACTTAATGCTTTATTAAGATAGACTGCCGTCGTAATGTTTCTATAGTAAATTGAATTTAATTTGTATTAGTACAGTAAATACTTTAATTGCATTTTCCATTACTTTATTGAACACAATAGTAATCATCAAAATAAAACGGCTCTGAGCACTATGGGACTTAACATCTGAGGTCATCAGTCCCCTAGAGCTTAGAACTACTTAAACGTAACTAACCTAAAGACATCACACACAGCCATGCCCGAGGCAGGATTCGAACCTGCGACCGTAGCAGCCGCGCGGTTCCAGACTGAAGCGCGTAGAACCGCTCAGCCACATCGGCCGGTGGTAATTATCAGAAAGAAATTAATTAGCAACAGTATATTCTTTCACAATATCTAAAACAATTTGACAATGCTAAAGTAGTTCACAAATTCTACGCCTGTGGAAACCTACTGGTTCTAACGATGTCATTAAACCAGTGTAGTCTGAAGAGCATTTTCGTCTAGAAATGAGTTGCCTTGGCGGTTGATCGATCAGGAGTGGGAAAGGTAAAATTTTACGAGTACGCGATCACAGGAACCAATTCCTGAGAGATGACTTCCCTGTCAACCTTCTGGATAGTTTTGTTTCTCAAATCAACAGAGTGCGTTATCATGCAGTAGCACACGTGATGTAGTTTTGTCGGTCGATTTTCTTGCACTGCGACAGAAAGGTGTCTCAATTGCTGGCACAAATTCCAGCTGTGATTGACATATCCTTGGGGAAGAATTGTTAGGGCAAAACACAGTTTTGGAGCTATCAGATGGAAAATATTACGTTCACACTACTCTTTGCTCAAGTTGAGGTCTTTTGATAGGACTCAGTCTTTCATTTCTTCTAAGAAAATTAACAATAAAGGCATCATAGCTCGTAACCAGCAACAGCATTGCATAGGAATGCTCAATGAGCGACCCTATGACGTTCAAGCAAAACTGCAGTAATAATCACTCTGTTGATTTTTGTTGTTTCGGATTAGAGCGTGCAGTACTTCTACACCAAACTTCTGAACCTTGCCGGTTGAATGCAAATGTCACATAATGGTTAAATGGTAATCCATCACTTATATAGGTAGTCGAGATTTCCTTAATGTGGAAAATCATTCTTGCCACAACTATCTTTGTTAAAACAAGAATATCTTTTCTTGGCGTATTTTTCCCTAAAGCACTCGTGCTACACACAGTTCAAATCTTTTGAGCTGCCTCCTCTGCATTCATCCCTTTATTTTACTAAAAGTAAATGCTGTGTTCCAGATGTTACACCTTTCTTCACTTGCGACCCAATTTTACAACGCTTAACGGTAGTTCATGATTTTCAAGTATGTGATCTCCAATCTTTAACTGCAAGATGATAAGTTGAACTTCAAATTCGAGATTGACAGCTGATACATACATTCACTGCGTCGCACCGCGCTCACCTGCTCGGCGCCCGATTTCAGGTGGCGGGTGGCGTCTGGCCGGTGGTCGGTAGCCGCTGCAGCGGGAGGAAATGCTCGAGCGTAAGCTGTCCTGAGGAACTGTTCCTGGAAGTATTTGTTATTCAAATGGTTCAAATGGCTCTGAGCACCATGGGACTTAACATCTATGGTCATCAGTCCCCTAGAACTTAGAACTATTTAAACCTAACTAACCTAAGGACATAACACACATCCATGCCCGAGGCAGGATTCGAACCTGCGACCGTAGAGGTCACGCGGTTCCAGACTGAAGCGCCTAGAACCGCACGGCCACACGGGCCGGCCATTTGTTATTACTGGTGGGTATAATGTGAAGCGAATTTTGTTAGATGCACAATCGGACTCGTAACTTTAGACGAGGGCCGAAATGTGGTAATAAAAAAAATAAAAAAATAAAAAAAAGAAAAGAAAAGAAGAAAGAGAGAGATACAGTCAGATGCGAACACGCGACTATAAGGCTCGGCTCTGAGCACTATGGGACTTAACATCTGAGGTCATCAGTCCCCTAGAACTTAGAACTACTTAAACTTAACTAACCTAAGGACATCACACACAGCCATGCCCGAGGCAGGTTTCGAACCTGCGACCGTAGCAGTCGAGCGGTTCCAGACTGCAGTGCCTAGAACCGCGTGGCCACCGCGGTTGGCATGACTATAAGTTTACCCCTTTTTTTCTCATTGCGTTTGGTATAGCGGACGTCACATGACATCCGTTGAAGTTCGTTGTTTATCCCTTCACTCAGTTTTTTTTTTATTTATTTATTACAGAGAGCAACCAGCTCTCTGACCGAGCACGTTGGTCAGTAGACCACAGGCTCACACAACACATCTCGGAAGTAGACAACACTTCCACATCTTACAGTGTTGCCAGATTGTGCAGGTGGCTGGACTTTGTGTTGTCAGGGGTGGTCGGTTTTATTGGCCACCTTAAGTGAACGACTCGGACTTAGTCTCTGTGGCAGCCGGCCGGAAGTCAGTTTTTATGTCTAAGACTGTACATGTAGACCTAACAAACCTTAAGTCTTCAAATGCATCACTGTCATCATTTGGGATTAAACTGATGGAGAAGACGCTGTCACCAATGCTGAAATGCTTTTTAGTTCATTTATTGTTGAATATGGCCTGTCAAATTTTTCTGCAGAGCATACTTCACAGTTGTTCCAAAAAATGATGCCTGGTTCTCAGATTACTGAAAAATATTGTTGAAGAAGAACTAAAACAGCCACATTTATAATTACTTGTCATCTCGATCAGAGAATGATGTGGTAGAGTACTTAAAAGGCAACCTGTTTTCTTTTGCAACTGATGGTAGCTCAGTCGTTAAAGATGTGAAACTATATCCAATTGTCGTTACTCACTTTGATGTTAAACAAGGAAAGATGTGCACCACAGTACTATCCTTTGCTTGAAAGCAAGTTTAAATAATGGTGATGGAATTTTTAATCTGCTGACTGGCGAACTGCTAAGAAAAGTAAGTCCCTGAAAAATTACATTTCATTTGCATGTGATAGTGCATATACAGAGATGGGATGTATAAAAGGAGTTGCTGCTTTTTTTAAGAAAGTTCAACTACACATAAGAATTCAGTCTTGTTCCTGCCACCTGCTTCATTTAGCTGCACAGAAAGGTGCAAAAAGCCTACAACATTTTCATGCTGACGAATTTGTAATGGACATTTTCTACTTTCTCCAAAAGAGTTCAAAAAGAGAGTCTGCTTCTAAACTTTGTCAAAATACATATATAGCACAAAAATACGGAAGAATGTTTTTACAAGAGTGCTCTCTCTGCTCCAGTCAATAGAAGGAAAATTGTACAGTGGGAACATCCTGTAAAATTTTACAGTGAGGAAACTTCAAAAAATGTAAACAACATGCATTTATTCAGAGTGTGTCCTATTCTAAACGATCGAGTAACTAAGTTACATCGTCTTTTCTTGCATAATACCCTTTCGTTATTTACCAAAGCAAATGTATTCCTCCAGAAAGAAGAGCTAGTAATTCACAGACCTCATAGCATCCTAAATAACTTATTTGATAGTGTGATTTATCAATCCTTCTGCAGTACCTACTTCTGGTAGTCTGCTAGAATTGAAATTTCAAAAAATAAATATCGCAAAGGAGATGAGGATATTGTCATTTTGTAGACACTAGAAGTAACCTTCACTAAAAGTATCCATCACTGGGCATCTTATGCTTGCATTACTGCTTATTCCTCATAGTAATGCTGTCTGTGATAGAGTTTTGTTAGTATTGTTAGTAAAAACAATAATAAATTATGATTTATTATGAATACAGGAATTTTGAGTGCTTTGATCGTCAGTAAAATGAACCATTCATCGTCAGGAAGAGCATGTTACCAAAATAACTTTTCAAAACATCAGAATCGGGATGCGAAGATTGTAACAGGATTATCACTCAAGAGCAAATTATCGCCAGTCACCAAAAGATTCTGTATTAAACAAGTAGAGGCAGATCCAGGAAGAAGAGCCAGTGGACGAGAAGGACTCGTACACTGTGATCACAAGTATCCGGACACCTGGCTGAAAATGACTGACAATTTCGTGGCTCCCTCCATCGGTAATGCTGGAATTCGAGACAGTGTTGGCCCGCCTTTAGCCTTGATGACAGCTTCCACTTTCGCAGGCATACGTTCAATCACGTGCTGGAAGGTTTCTTGGGGAATGGCAGCCCATTCTTCACGGAGTGCTGCCCTGAGGAGAGGTATCGACGTCGGTCGGTGAGGCCTGGCACGAAGTTGGCGTTCCAAAACATTCCAAAGGTGTTCTATAGAATTCAGGTCAGGACTCTGTGCAGGCCAGTCCATTACAGGAATGTTATTGTCGTCTAACCACTCCGCTACAGGCCATGCCTTATGAACAGGTGCTCGATCGTGTTGAAAGCTGCAATCGCCGTCCCCAAATTGCTCCTCAACAGTGGGAAGCAAGAATGTGCTTAAAACATCAATGTAGGCTGTACTGTGATAGTGTCACGCAAACAACAAGGAGTGCAAGTCCCTTCGTTGAAAAACACGACCACACCGTAACACCACCGCCTCCGATATTTACAGTTGGCACTACACACGCTGGCAGATGACGTTCACCGGACATTCGCCATACCCACACACTACCAACGGCTCGATACATTGTGTACCGTGATTCGTCACTCCATACAACGTTTTTCCACTGTTCAATGTTTACGCTGCTTACACCAAGCGAGGTATCGTTTGGCATTTACCGGCGTGATGTGTGGCTTACGAGCAACCTCTCGGCCATGAAATCCAAGTTTACGCACTTCCCGCATAACAGTTATAGTATTTGCAGTGGATCCTGATACGGTTTGGAATTCCTGTGTATTGGTCTAGATAGATGTCTGCCTATTACACATTACGACCCTCTTCAACTGTCGGCGGTCTCTGTCAGCCAACAGACGAGGTCGGCCTGTACGCTTTTGTGCTGCAAGTGTCCCTTCACGTTTCCACTTCACTATCACATCGGAAACCGTGGACCTAGGGATGTTCAGGAGTATGGAAATCTCGCCTACAGACGTGTGACACCCAATCACCTGACCACGTTCGAAGTCCGTGAGTTCCGCGGAGCGCCCCATTCTGCTTTCTCACGATGTCTAATGACCACTGATGTCGCTGATATGGAGTACCTGGCAGTAGGTGGCAGCACAATGCACCTAATATGAAAAACGGAAGGTTTTGGGGTTGTCCGGATACTTTTGATCACATAGTGTAAATAGTTTTGTATAAAACACTGAAGACAGACCTGTCATTCACTGCGCTTCCTCTTGTGCTAGTTTCTGGATCACCTGTTACTTCATGTACACTCATGTCCAGAAAAAAAAAAAAAACAGAACACCATGAACGAGTAGAGATTGGACGTTCATAATCACAGGACTTGTACATTAGCATGTCGTGCAGAAATGATTAACATTTGAACCATGTCGGTCCGCGGGTTCAAGGCCAACACTGAAATCGCGGCGCAAAACCACCTACCGCCTGCGGCTTTCCTTGTCGCTAAAAACCGATGGAAATGAGCGTCTGGCGTCATTGGCCGGGAGGCAGGGGCAGGTCCGGACGCCTTGGTGCAGGTCTTATTACACTCGACGCCACACTGGGCGACCTGGGCGCCGGTTGGGGGTGAAATGATGATGAAGACAACACAACACCCAGTCCCTGAGCGGAGAAAATCTCCGACCCAGCCGGGAATCGAACCCGGGCCTGTAGGACGGCAATCCGTCACGCTGACCACTCAGCTATTGGGGCGGACGCTAAAAATCGATGGTAACGGATCAGTGTGACTTGAGCAGACGTGCAGGATGCCTCGCAGACGTATGCGCGAACCGTACCGTCAAATCAGTGGGTCTGAAAGAGGGCGCGTTATTGGCATGAGAGAATGTGATGCACCCATCCAAGAAATTGCTGTTCATGTGGGACGATGTGTTTCGGCAGTGCAACGGGTTTGTATACAACGGTTCACGAAGGCCGTAGAACACGATGAGATGTGTCAGGCTGCACCACCGAGACCTTCCCCCGAGAAGATCGTCACCTCATCCAAATGGCATTGCAGGACATAACTGCATCCTCCTCTGCTCTGGCGCAACAGTAGAACCGTGTAACACATCGTACACGATCAGGGGTGACAGTCCATCGCCATTTATTACAGTATAGGTTACGTGCACGTCGTCCACTTCTCCGCCAACCATAGACGAATGTGCAGAAGCATGCTAGAAGGCAGTGGTGTATGGAACGACTTCACTAGGGACATGATTGGCATCAGATAGTGTTTTCAGACGAATCCAGGTTCTGTTTGTTTGAAAATGATGGCCGCATTTTGGTTCGCCACAGTCAGGGGGAGCGGCATCACAGTGACTGCATTCTCACGAGACATGCGGCGCCAACTCAAGGTCTTATGGTGTGGGTGCTATTGGGTACAACAACAAATCACAGTTGGTGCATGCACCAGTGTGACCTACGTGAATGACATCGTGCAACTCGTAACCATACCTTACCTGCACAATAACCCAGACGCCATTTTTCAGTAAGGCAACGCACGACAACATGTTGTTGCACTAAGACGTGCATTCTTGGTGTCACAGGACATCAGCCTTTTGCCCTGGCCCGCCAGATCACCAAACTTGTCGCCAATCGAAAATGTGTGGGATATTATGAAACGACAGGTGACTACTGTGACCCAATGTCAACCACCGCACATGAACTTTGGAACGAGGTGAATGCAGCATAGATGACTACACCATAGGACACCATTCGCGCCTTATACACGTAATTGACAACATGCGTGGAACAAATTATGATGGCCCATGTCGGACCCTGTGCCTCCTAGGCAACAGGACACATGCTGAACCGAGCTGACTGAAACGCTAATTATTTCTGCAGAACATACGTACTAATATACATATCCTGTGAATATGAACGTCCTATCTCTAGTCGTTCAAGTTATTCTGCATTTTTTGAACATGAGTGTACCTTCTGAATGCGGGACAGTGCATCTGCCACATAATGTGTCATTATTGTGCCTACCCTCCTCGTATAAGCTGATAGTCGTATTTCTCTAATTTTAATCTAAATTTCATCAGACGGGAAGATGAATATGAAATACTACCTATCCTGCTGAAGTCCATTGACTGTCAAAACATGCCCCAAAATTTTTCTCAAAAATTCGTTCTTTTCTATCTGAAGCTTTAGGATCTTTTTCTTCCTTTAATCTTTCTTCTAAGATACGTTGCAGGGACAATGCTGCCTGGCATGTTCCAACAGCTGTCCAGAACCCACGCTGATCTTCCCCGAATTCGGTTTCTGCCAGTTTCTTCATTCTTCTGTAAATAATTAATGTCAATATTTTACAACCATGCCTCACTGAAGTGATAGTTCAGTAATATTCATACCCGTAAACACCTGCTTTCTTTAGAATTGGCAGTATTATTTTCTTCTTGAAGTCTGAGGGTATTTCCCCTGTCTCATACATCTTCGACACCCGGTGGAATAGTTCTAAGGGAATATCGTCTATTCCTGGGGCCTTGTTTCGGCTTAGGTCTTTCAGTGCTGTGTCACATTCTTCTCGCAGTATCATATTTCCCATCTCATATTCATCTACCTCCTCTTCTCTTTCTACTATACTGCCTTCAAGTTCGTTTCCCTTGTATAGTACTTCTACATATTCCTTCCACCTTTCAGCTTTCCCTTCTTTGCCTAGTATTGGTTTATCATCCAATCTTGATATTCAAATAGGTGCTTCTGTAGACTTACATTTGCCCTCCAGCCATACCTGCTTAGCCATTTTGCATTTCCTGTCAGTCGCATTTTTTAGACATTTATTTCCTTTCATCCACTTCACTTCCTGCATTTTCATATTTGTCTTTTCATCAATGAAATTCAGTCTCTCCTGTGATATCCAATCGTTTCTACTAGCCCTTGTTTTTTACTTATTTAATCCTCTGCTGCCTTCCGTATTTCATCTCTCAAAGCCACTCAAAACCTTCTGTACCCCTTTACTTTGTTACAGTCAGTCGTTGCCTAATGGTCCCTTTGACACTCTCAACAAACTCTCCCAGGTTCCATGCTCTTTATTTCCTACATTTTTGCAAATTATTCGCTTTCAATCTACAGCTCATAACCAATAAATTATGGTCAGAGCCCACATGCGCTCTTGGAAATGTCTTATAGTTTAAACTGTGATCCCAAAATATATCTATTATGATTGTATAATCAGTCTGCATCCTTCCACTGTCTCCAAGTCTCTTCCACGTATACAGCCTTTCTTAAACCAAGTGTTAGCAATGATTTTTTTTCCTTATCTTCCTCTTCTGCTACCGAATTTCAGTCCCCCATCAATATCAAATTTTCCACTCCCTTAAATATCTGAATAACACTACCATACCCAGGGTATGGTGACTCTATCCTCAATTCAATATGATCTGATTGCATGCATTGGTCCTTGATGTCTGACCATTGTGGTTTTTGCCTTTTCGCAAGCACCACAAGTACACAGTACATTCTGCGCTTTTCTGCTCATACCAAAAAACATATATTCTCTTCTCAATTTTTCTATACACTTATCAGCAACAAAATGCACTCTGTTAAAGTATCTGTCCTAGATTAATGCCCCTATTGTACTTTTCAGAACCCACACTCGCCGCTCTTTCTTTTTTTGATTCGTCAACAGCCCAAACAAAATGTTCTTAGACATTAGGCAATGTTTACGAAGGTTTTTCTGACCTCCATAACCATACTTGCTCTTAACAAACTTCAAGCTCGATCGAATGTTTTTTTCATTCTGTGTATTCCTAGTTACGTTCCTCATGTAAGCTTCATCCAGGAAACCTGTCATCAGATTGATTCTCAATTCGTTTTCTTCAGGTCCATACACATTAATATTTTCAATACCTGGTGGCATTCTTATAATACGTCTGAGACCATATTTTGGGTTCCTGATCGATAAGTGATCTGAAACTCATATTTTGAAGCACAAGAGCGCATCTTGTCAGTCTGCTATGATGCAGTTTACTTTCAAATAAGAATGACGGCGTCTTGTGGTTCGTCACTGCCTTACATTGATCCTTGTTCCATAGATCATGAATACGACACTTTGTAATGATGTGGAACGCGTCACTATAACATGAGTTGTCTTTACACAAAATATTTTTTTTTTCAGTTACTACTTCATACCTAAGAATTAATATGTTGAGTAGAAGGAGTTGTCATTCAGAAATTCTTTTAATTTGCTTTTAAATATTGGTTGGGTATCTGTCAGACTTTTAATACTATTTGGCAAAAGACCAAAGATTTTTGTGGCAGTATAATTCATCCCTTTCTGTGCCAAAGTGAGATTTAATCCAGAATAGTGAATATAATCCTTTCTTCTAGTGTTGTAGCTATGCACTTCGCTGTTATTTTTGAATTGCGATGGGTTATTAATGACAAAATGCGTAAGTGAACATATGTATTGCGAAGATGCTGTGAATATCCTGAGTTCCTTAAATAAATGTCTGCAAGGTGATCGTGGGTGGCCTCCAGCTATTATTCTGATTACACGCTTTTGTGCAATGAATACTTTCTCTCTTAATGACGAATCGCCCAAAAATGATGCCATATGAAAGCAGTGAATGAAAATAGGCATAGTAGGCTAATATACTGATATGTTTATCAC
Source organism: Schistocerca cancellata (assembly GCF_023864275.1). NCBI lineage: Eukaryota > Metazoa > Arthropoda > Insecta > Orthoptera > Acrididae > Schistocerca > Schistocerca cancellata. The sequence goes on along the minus strand of NC_064626.1, from coordinate 722,404,080 downwards.
CAAAATTTGCAATAACCCTAATTGCGTAAGTAACTGAACCTAACCGTTTCAGCAGATCATCGATGTGTTTCTTCCAATTCAATTTCTCGTCAATGCATACATCCAGAAATTTTGAGTATTCTATCTTAGCAACAGACTTCTATTCATAGTCTATATTTATCAATGGTGTTATGCCATTTACTGAACAGAATTGTATAAACTGTGTTTTTTCAAAATTTAGTGAGAGTCCATTTGCAGAGAACCACTTAATAATTTTCTGAAAGACATTGTTTGCAATTTCCTCAACTGATTCTTGCTTCTTAGGTGTGATTACTATACTTGTATCATCAGCAAAAAGAACTAGCTTTGCATCTTCATGAATACTCTACGTGCCAGATAGTACTTGAACTTAATAAATGCTCAGAGGATTTTCAGTGTCCTTCTTGCTCTGCAATCGTGTACTGGTGTTCCTATTTTGTTAACGCTCGACTTGCAGAGGCTATGGTTCTTATTTCCTTTTCGGCAGAGTTATCTGATCGATAGAAATGCACACCAAGCATTTAATCCGTTGAGTCATATGCCACGTAGAATTTCTTACTGAAGTCTGGGTGTGTCAAGATATGAGGATTACATAACTGCCTCTTAATGTTATCAAACCCTCAATGACAATCTCCACAGCCCTGCCACAGCACTTGTTCTTCAGGAGGTTCAACAAATGATAATTCAGTGACTGCCTGTTACAAACTTTCTATAGGGTCCAGGTAAACCCAGGCCTCCTCTTCATTATTTTTTTATAATGTGGTTTAGGGAAACCATATACTTGGTGATTCAGCTGCCTCCGTCTACGGGTTTTATGCAGCCCGCAATACCTTCAAATACCACATGCAAGATTTTCATATTCTCTTGCTTATAACATACAGACTATTACTTCTAAGAAAAAATGAACAAGATCTTTTCGTAAGAAATTTAATGTAGCTGAATTTTGGAGTATATAGTGTACCTCAAGTTCAGAATCAAATATCGGTTATGTAAAGTAGTTCGATACAACTCTCAAAAATTCCCTACAAAATCTACATTAAAGTTTCTCGAAGTTGTTTAGCACCATGAAGCAAGTTGATTGTTTTGATAAGCTGCATGGCTCTGCCACATGGGTGGCCTTCGGTTAAATCTTTAAACAAAGGTTCATGTTCAACGGGCATTTCCGTGACGCGTAGGGTACATGAAGACGGAAAAAAAATTAATTTGAGATATTTTTCTTTAAATAAACTTACATATAAATTATCGGTGATTAGGGATTTATATCTGCAATGAAAACTGGGTTTTTGTGTGTGCTACGTGATGAGAAATAAGAAGACGTGCTTGACGTAGGTATTGGAAGACTACGGAGAAAAACTAAAATAGTAATGACTAAAACTAGTCTCGAACCAGCAATTACCAGTCTCGAGCACGCTTTTTTTCAGTCTTTATGTATTTCACGCTTCGAGAACATGCGTGTAGAGTATGCGACTATGTTAAATAATATATATCAACCACGCACCTATGTTTAAAAATACAACCACCTGGGAATCGAAAACCGACCCTCCATGGAAGGTTACTATCGTACCAAAGAGCTACACCGCTCGTCGAGATAGCTGTCTTTCATTTAAGTGTTATTCGCATTTGGGAAACTTCGTAGTCTGTTCCCACGATAATTTTTAACAGTAATATTCAACTGCTTTAGCAAATTGATATTTTACTTGTGAACGTCATGTACCATAAAAAAATACATAAATGCTTCACTTAACCTAGCACCCTTACTTTAAAATTCCGACCCCCATTACGACTTCTTTTATTATGATTATTTCTTAAAACTATTTTACATTTTAAGTCGATAACATTATTTGTTGCTGTAAATAAGAGAGAAAGGCAGGTGCTTGAAGTTGCACTAGTTGCACTAGGAGTGTCTCTTTTCTACGTTTGTAATGCGGAATCCTTAAACGTCAACAGTAAAAAAAAAAAAAATCTTTACAATTAAGTATTTCTTTACTTTGTATTACTAAATTTAAAAGAAGGCACTGAGGCAGAATCCATTGCTAATGTCGATTGGTGTACCCACTCACCATAACTGAATACATAAAATAAATGCAAGCCTACTAACATTAAAGACAAACATCACAGATTAATTGTAAAAAGACAAAAGCTGGCTTTACTTAGCTGAAGTGATGATAGGTATATCGCTATCGGATGCGCACCACGTATACACGTGAAGGGCCGGAACTTCACGGCAGATAGTGCTGTGATTTTACAGTATAATTGAATATGGAATGTACTGGCAATCTCTGGCACTCTCACTTGCGCAGCGCAACAAACGTATCCAGTTGCGCAATCAGTACTACTGCTGATTGTTGGTTGCACATCGCCAAAGCGAAACATATTTTCTGCAAGATGTCGCACGGGCTTTTCAAAATAAATTCGATATAGTTCTTTTTTCATACAGCAATATAGACGAAAATCTAACGGTAGTTGAATCAATGAACTGAGATATTCCTGTTGTAATTGGATATTATACGAAAGATGCTTGATGGAATGTCTTTTATGGGTTTTACGTTAAGTTTTTCTTTTCATATGAAATAGCTACGCTCGTCAAAAATTAGCACCCCGTGGGCCGCGGCTTGGCCACCGTTGATTGTAATGCATATAAAATTTAACAACCGATTCATTACTTCTCCACTAATATCCATCGATTATCATATTTACCCTCTAGTACACCGGTTACATATATGCAACATAAGGTTTATATAAATTTTACTGATCTTCAGTCTGTGCTAGTTGACCAATGCCCACTGCTACACATTTGTAAAAGCCGTGCAACATATTCTGTGAGGAATAATTGGAACTGTTGTAGAACTATTGCCTCTGGCCACGTTTGCAAATTCTTAGGTGCTCCAGTACAGAAGTTGGTTGCCATCATGTCGCACAAGGTGTGTGAGATTCTTTGTTTATGGAGATAATGTACTTTTAATCAGTATATATTAAATATTTTCTCTGTAAGTAAGGGCCGGTGGACAAATTATTTAAATTCTTTTGTGTCTGTAGTCTACATTGAAATATACATGAAATGTAGAAATCAACTCATGTTACATTTGTGTAACAGTGGGCATTTAGGGCTATATTTATGAATGTTTGTCTCTGTGATAGTATCAGTAGCTGTTGTCAAAAGCTGCCTGAAATATAGAGAAGACTGCAAGGCCCTGTCTGAAAAGCGTGTCTCTCTCAGACAGTTTCAAACTACTCTTGCAAGTGCATTGATACGTGGAATGCCCAAAAGACAAAATCAAGGAAAGTTCAAAATTTTCAAGAAACAGATTTTTTTTTCAGTGTCAAAAATGCAAATTTATTCTAGGTGTCAACAAAGATAGAAACTGATTCAGAAGATCCCATGTATTAAAAGAAATGTATGTATGTAAATAAATTCACTGTCACATTATCGACTGTGCTGTTGTAATAAACCGATTCAGAACGCAGAAATTTGATTAAACATTTATCTTACCCATGGCGATATACTACCTTGAATCTCAGTGTTACAATGTGTAACACAATGTAAAAAACAAAACAAAAATGAGAAAAAGCCAACACCTATTCATTGACCTCCAATCTATAGGTAACTGTAAATAAATCTCTGCTAACTACAACCTACAATGAATATTAACAGCTGTGGGTCCTAGAGGGTTAAGATACAATAGCTGTTCTATAAAAAACTGTGCATAATTCCTTCATCCTTTACTGAGTAAGAGATGCATTTGCAGTATACCAAATAAACGTTTCTGCTATTCACTACATCATTCACAGTCACTGCATACACACTATTTGAGAACCACCTTCAGAGACAAGAAGTTAGCAGATGATACATAAAACACTGTCAGAAGGTGTAGACACAACAGATACCAAAGGAGCATAAAGAGAGAATACTGAGAATAAATAAACTAACTCCTTTGAACCATAGAATAGGAATACCTGTGGAGTGAGAATGCAGATACATGGAACAGAATTTTTCTGCTTAAGATAGAATGCCTCTTAAACTCACGTGATTTTGTGCCACTCGTCTCCTTCTTTCACGTATTTAGATTTGCATCTGTAGTAGAAACAAATATTAACGATTGTTATTAATTATCAATAAATCTGTAAGAATAGGACAAACAGTGAAACATAATAGTTACGGTTTTAGTGCAATATACAGGGTGGTTCATTGATAGCGACCAGGCCAAATATCCCACGAAATAAGCATCAAACGCAAAAACTACAAAGAACGAAACTCGTCTAGCTTGAAGGGGGAAACCAGATGGCGCTATAGTTGGCCTGCTAGATGGCGCTGCCATAGGTCAAACGGTTATCAACTGCGTTTTTTTAAATAGGAACCCCCAGTTTTTTATTACATATTCGTGTAGTACGTAAAGAAATATGAATGTTTTAGTTGGACCACTTTTTTCGCTTTGTGATAGATGGCGCTGTAATAGTCACAAACGTATAAGTACGTGGTATCATGTAACATTCCGCCAGTGCGGAAGGTATTTGCTTCGTGATACATTACCCGTGATAAAATGGACCGTTTACCAATTGCGTAAAAGGTCGATATCGTGTTGATGTATGGCTATTGTGGTCAAAATGCCCAACGGGCGTGTGCTAGTATGCTGCTCGGTATCCTGGACGACATCATCCAAGTGTTCGGATCGTTCGCCAGATAGTTACGTTATTTAAAGAAACAGGAAGTGTTCAGCCGCATGTGAAACGTCAACCACGACCGGCGACAAATGATGATGCCCAAGTAGGTGTTGTAGCTGCTGTCGCGGCTAATCCGCACATCAGTAGCAGACAAATTGCGCCAGAATCGGGAATCTCAAAAACGTCGGTGTTGAGAATGCTATACCAACATCGATTGCATCCGTACCATATTTCTATGCACCAGGAATTGCATGGCGACGACTTTGAACGTCGTGTACAGTTCTGCCACTGAGTACAAGAGAAATTAACGGACGATGACAGATTTTTTGCACGCGTTCTATTTAGCGACGAAGCGTCATTCACCAACAGCGGTAACGAAACCGGCATAATATGCACTATTGGGCAACGGAAAATCCACGATGGCTGTGACAAGTGGAACGTCAGCGACCTTGGCGGGTTAATGTATGGTGCGGCATTATGGGAGGAAGGATAATTGGCCCTCATTTTGTCGACGGCAATCTGAATGGTGCAATGTATGCTAATTTCCTACGCAATGTTATACCGATGTTACTACAAGATGTTTCACTGCAAGACAGAATGGCGATGTACTTCCAACATGATTGATGTCCGGCACATAGCTCGCGTGCGGTTGGAGCGGTATTGAATAGCATATTTCATGACAGGTGGATTGGTCGTCGAAGCACCGCGCGTTCACCGGCTCTGACGTTCCCGGATTTCTTTCTGTGGGGAAAGTTGAAAGAAATTTGCAATCGTGATCCATCGACAACGCCTGACAACATGCGTCAGCGCATCGTCAATGCATGTGCGAACATTACGGAAGACGAACTACTCGCTGTTGAGAGGAATGTCGTTACACGTATTGCCAAATTCATTGAGGTTGACGGACATCATTTTGAGGATTTATTGCATTAATGTGGTATGTGGTATTTACAAGTAATTACGCTGTAACAGCATGTGTTCTCAGAAATCATAAGTTCACAAAGTTACACGTATCACATTGTAACAACCGAAATAAAATGTTCAAACGTACCTGCATTCTGTATTTTAATTTTAAAAAAACCTACCTGTTACCAACTATTCGTCTAAAAGTGTGAGCCATATGTTTGTGACTATTACAGCGCCATCTACAACAAAGCGAAAAAAGTGTTCCAACTAAAACATTCATATTTCTTTACGTACTACATGAATATGTAATAAAAAATGGGGGTTCCTATTTAAAAAAACGCAGTTGATATCCGTTTGACCTATGGCAGCGCCATCTAGCGGGCCAACCATAACACCATCTGGTTTCCCCCTTCAAGCTAGACTTTGTAGTTTTTTCGTTTGACGCTTATTTCGTGAGATATTTGGCCCGGTCATGATCAATGGACCACCCTGTATAAACAGCAGGTCACGTGACAATTCTGGTTTGACGTCAGCGAAATGCTCAGCATGCTAGGCTCACTCTGTAGATATGCCTATTCTATGCTTGGAATAAGAAGATGGAACTCAGTATCTAAGAAAAGCAGTAAATTCTATCTGAAGACTAGTATTCAAGGTAATCTCAAAGAAACGGTGCACATCGAAGTCGCGACCTCACTGCCTGCACATCAAAGTCTCTGCCTCACTGTGGGCGTTATACACTGAAGAGCCAAAGAAACTGGTACACCTGCCTGATACCGAGTAGGGCCCCCGCGAGCACTCAACAGTGCCGCAGCGCTACTTGGCATGGACTGGACTAATGTCTGAAGTGGTGCTGGAAGGTATTGACACCATGAATACCCCACGGCTGTCCATAAATCCGTAAGAGTACGAGGGGTTGGAGATCTCTTCTGAACAGCATGGTGCAAGGCATCCCATATATGCTCAATAATGTTTATGTCTGGGGAGTTTGGTGGTGGAAGCTGTTTAAGAGGAGTGTTCTGGGCGTGTGGGATGTCGCATTGTCATGCTGGAATTGTTGAAGTCCGTTGGAATGCACGATGGACATGAATGGACGCAGGTGATCAGACAGGATGCTTACGTACGTGTCACCTGTCAGAGTCGTGTCTAGACGTATCAGGCGTCCCATATCACACCAACTGCACATGCCCCACACAATTACAGAGCCTCCACCAGCTCGAACACTTTCCTGCATACCTCCATACCCGTACATGTCCATCCGCTCGATACAATTTGAAACGAGACTCGTCCGTGTTTCCAGTCATCAACAGTCCATTATCGGTGTTGACGGGCCCAGGCGAGGCGCAAAAGCTTTGTGTTGTGCAGTCATCAAGAGTACACAAATGGAACTTCGGATCCGAAAGCCCATATCGATGATGTTTCGTTGAATGGTTCGCACTCTGACCCATGTTAATGGCCCAGCATTGAAATCTGCAGCAATTTTCGGAAGGGTTGCACTTTTGTCACGTTGAACGATTCTCTTCAGTCGTCTTTGTTCCCGTTCTTGCAGGATCTTTTTCCGGCCACAGCGATGTCGGAGATTTGATTTTTTTACCGGATTGTGAAATTGTCGTACGGGAAAATCCCTTCTTCATCGCTACCTCAGATATGCTGTGTCCTATAGCTTGTACGTCGACTATAACGCCACCTTCAAACTTACGTATTGATAACCTGCCATTGCAGCAGCAGTAACCGATCTAATAATTTCTCTAGGCCCTTGTTGTCTTATATAGGCGTTGACGAGAGAGACGAAAGAATACGAACTTCTTAAAAACATAAAGATATTAAAACAGAGTGAGTATAGCACTTTTTTCACTAGCGGGAATTTATTTAAGAAATGAATAATATGCCTTTTATTGCTCTTCAGGAATGTCATCATCGTGCACAGTACCGTGTGTGGTGTAGGCAACGGGCGCCATTCCATTTTTCCTAGACCAAGGATACACTTTTGACACGTTGTTTAGGAAAAGTAGGAGAGTCCCACAGGAAAGAGATTGGCCCCATAGTCGTAGTTCATCACCTACTCTGCTTTATTAATATACTTAATACACCACTCCATTCGTGAGGAACATATTACATGTTACGAGCTCTAGCATTTTTGGATGATGGATACCTATTTCAAACAAGAAAAGCAGAGTACAATATCCATATGTCCCACTCCGAGAGTCGAGCGTTCGATACATGTCGCTCGCAGTGAGGCCGTGACTTCAATCTGCACCGTTTCTTTGAAATTACCGTATTCAGGCAGAATTACTTTCCAAATAAATGAAACTGGGATCTATAAAGCAGTGCTTTAACAGTCGTTATGTATACAAAGCAGGATTTTTTTCATTATGTAGATACCAAATAACGAAACTCAGTGTTTTTATGGTTTTTTGGTTATGTGGCTTTCAGAAATGTGTGTCTCACTTGAAAAAAATCCACATGTGTGGTCGTAAATGACCTAAAGACAGATCCGACGAGGAGGCTCTTTGATTTAATGTCTTATCTTGCCGTCAATACATCTTGTTCCTTTAGCTCATAAACTGTTTGTACTGTCTGCCATAAATGGCTTCATAAGCCCCATGAAGGGGTTGATTTAGGTAGAAACATGAGTGTTCATTCATTAAATGTCAATATTTAGTTCGTCTAATTTATGGCTCCCATTTGTTTATTTATTTATTTACATGTCAAGTTCCGTAGGACCAAATTGAGGAGCAAATCTCCAAGGTCATGGAACGTGTCACAACATGAACTTACAACATAAAAGTAATAACAGATAAAAATAAATGTTCATGAACCTGAAAGAAAATCAGTCCATAAGTTTAAGCAAACGCTATCAGCAATACAATGAGAATCAGCTTAATTTTTCAAGGAACTCCTCGACAGAATAGAAGGAGTGACTCATGAGGAAACTCTTCAGTTTCGATTTGAAAGCGCGTGGATTACTGCTAAGATTTTTGAATTCAAGTGGCAGCTTATTGAAAATGAATGCAGCAGTATACTGCACACCTTTTTGCACAAGAGTTAGGGAAGTCCGATCCAAATGGAGGTGTGATTTCTGCCGAGTATTAACCGAGTGAAAGCTTCTTATTCTTGGAAATGAACTAATATTGGTAACAAGAAACGACAATAAGGAATATACATATTGAGAGGCCAATGTCAAAATACCCAGACTCGTGAACAGAGGTCGACAAGAGGTTCGTGAACTCACACCACTTATTGCCCGAACCGCCCGTTTCTGAGCCAAAAATATCCTTCTAGAATGGGAAGAGTTACCCCAAAACATAATACCATACGACATAAGTGAATGAAAATAAGCAAAGTAGACTAATTTACGTGTCGAAGTATCACTCACTTTCGATACCGTTCGAATAGTGAAAATGGCAGTATTAAGTCTTTGAACAAGATCCTGAACGTGGGCTTTCCACGACAGCTTACTATCTATCTGAGCACCTAGGAATTTGAACTGTTCAGTTTCACTTATCATATGCCCGTTCTGTGAGATTAAAACGTCAGGTTTTGTTGAATTGTGTGTTAGAAACTGTAAAAACTGAGTCGTACTGTGATTTAACGTTAGTTTATTTTCTACAAGCCATGAACTGAGGTCATGTACTGCACTACTTGAAACCGAGTCAATGTTGCACACAACATCCTTTACTACCAAGCTAGTGTCATCAGCAAACAGAAATATTTTAGAGTTACCCATAATACTAGAGGGCATATCATTCATATAAATAAGGAACAGGAGCGGCCCCAACACTGATCCCTGGGGCACCCCCCACTTGACAGTACCCCACTCAGATCCCACATCACAGCCGTTATCAACATTGTGAATAATGACCTTTTGCTGCCTGTTGCTAAAGTAAGAGGTGAACCAATTGTGAGCTACTTCCCTTATTCTGTAATGGTCCAACTTCTGGAGCAATATTGTGAGATCAACACAGTCAAATGCCTTTGTTAAATCAAAAAATACGCCAAGCGTTCGAAACTTTTTGTTTAGCCCATCCAGTACCTCACAGAGAAAAGAGAATATAGCATTTTCAGTTGTCAAACGACTTCCAAAGCCGAACTGTACATTTGATAGCAAATCGTGTGATATAAAATGATCAATTAACCTTACATACACAGCCTTTTCGATAACTTTTGTAAACACTGATGGCATAGAAATAGGTCTAAAGTTATCTACATTCTCCCTTTCTCCCTTTTTATAAAGCGGCTTTACTACTGAGTACCTTATTCGCTCAGGAAACTGACCATTCCTAGAGGAAAAATTACAAATATGGCTAAATACAGGGCTAACATGTGCAGCACAGTACTTTAATATTCTACTAGACACTCCATCATAACCATGAGAGTCCTTAGTCTTCAGTGATTTAATTATTGACTCAATCTCCCTCTTGTCTGTATCACAGAGGAGTATTTCAGACGTCAATCTCGGAAAGGCATTTGCTAAGAAATTTATATGATTTCTTGTAGAAACTAAATTTTTATTTAATTCACCAGCAATGCTCAGAAAATGGTTGATAAATACTGTACATATATCTGATTTATCAGTAACAGAAATATTATTACTGCGAACTGACTTTATATCATCAACCTTGTGCTGCTGACCAGACACTTCCTTCACAACTGACCATATGGCTTTAATTTTATCCTGTGAATTAGCTATTCTATTTGCATACCACATACTTTTTGCCTTGCTAATAACATTTTTAAGCACCTTACAATACTGTTTGTAATGGGCTACCGTAGCTTGATTGTGACTATTTCTATCATTTTGATATAATTCCCGCTTTGTTCTACATGATATCCTTATCCCACTAGTCAGCCAACCGGGCTGTCCATTACTGCTAGTACCCCGTTTAGAATGTTCTAATGGAAAGCAACTCTCAAAGAGCATGAGAAATGTGTTATGGAAAGCATTGTATTTATCATCTATATTATCGGCACTATAAACATATTGCCACTCTTGTTCCTTGACAAGTTTTGAAAAACTCTCTATTGCTGTTGGATTAACTTTCCTACGTAGTTTGTAATTAAATACGACGTTGGTTTGAGTACAAAAACCTTTTAATGTTAAAATTTGTGCATCATGGTCTGAAAGGCCATTGACCCTTTTACTAACAGAATGCCCATCTAGTAATGAAGAATGAATAAAAATATTGTCTATGACTGTGCTACTGTTCCCCTGCACCCTAGTTGGAAAAAACACAGTTTGCATCAGATCATATGAATTTAGGAGATCCACCAACATCCTTTTTCTTGCACAATCAGGTACAAAATTAATACTGAAGTCACCACATATAACTACTTTCTGGTACTTCCTACAAAGTGAATCAAGAACCCTCTCTAGCTTAAGCAAAAATGCTCTGAAGTCGAAGTTAGGGGACCTATAAACAACAGCAATTAGAAGTTTAGTTTCACTAAATTCAACTAATGCTGCACAACTTTCAAATATCTGTTCAGTGCAGTGTCGTGATACGTCTATGTACTCAAATGAAATACCGTTTTTTTACGTACAGAGCCACTCCCCCACCCCGCAAGGAACTTCTTGAGAAACAGCCAGCTAATCTGTAGCCTGGTAAAGGAAGCCTCTGAATTATTAAGTGGTGCTCTGATATACCAATAATTTCAGAGTTAACATCTATTAGCAGTTCACTAACTTTATCTCTAATACCTCTTATATTTTGATGAAATATGCTAATTCCTTCTCTACTTGGAAACATTACATCCTCTGGAGGTGAGCCCTTAGTTAGAGGCACTTCCTTTAAGCAGGTATACCTATCAGCTGACTTCAGTCTAAAAAAGGTGCAGCTCTAACACCAACTACTACAGGAATTTTTCCATGAGTGATACCACTACCACCACCCACTACACTGTCACCTATAAGCTAAGCCAGCCTCCCCTTCCCATACCTATTGAGGTGCAGGCCATGCCTAGTGAAACACCATCTACTGATAGACCCAACTGGCACCACTGATATGGGATCCATGCCCTCCGCCATCAGCGCCCTCCCCAGCCCCACATTAACGCGCCTAACAGCCGCATTAAGGTGAGGCCGATCATGACGCTGAAACAGTTGCACGAAATGCACATTAGTGCCACCAGTTTGAGTAGCTATCTTAACCAAGTCACCAAGTGTGAGCGTATACAACATAAGTAACACTAACAATAAAAATAATGAAGAAGACGGCAAAAAATATAACCAGCAACTATCGTCCGGTGTAAACCATGAGCGTCGGCTGGCAAATGACTGCTGCCATATGTAGTCTGAAACCTTGTTATAGACTGCAACTCCCATTCTCGGATCATGACTTACAGTAACAAACTTCACGCATTTAAAGATATAACATCTTAAGTCCCTAGCATTCTCAAAACGTACACAGACCTCTGCCAAATATTCAGGTCAATATAATCTGTATGTTAGCTGCCTTCTAGGAAAATAAAAACAAAGCTGTACTGTCGTAACAGACTACTTCTAATACACGAATGAAACTCCGTGTTTTGTATACGTTAGTTTGAATTCACTCGCCAACCCCTCGGACGTAAAGCTGCATCATTTTCCTTGCTTTAATTACTATCCATAAAAGGAACAACGTGGCTTGTGAACAGTTTGCGGTTATATACAGGATAGTACGGCGTGCCATTTATATGGATTGCGACCAGTAATGACACCATCAAACCTCACTGTGGCGTACGAACGGCGTTGTTTGAAATCTCATGTATATGTATTGGTGCTCAATAGGATCCCATCAAAGTGCACTAAGGCACGGTAAATGGTTCTTGCATTTTCCCTTTCAGAACGCTGAAATCTGGCGTTATCTCGCAAGACTTTCTGCTTCAACCACGTAACAAAATGTATGCTGTATGGTTACCTATTCTAGTTCTTGGATTGCAGTGGGACGTAGTATGAAAAAAGTTCTGGAATTCACACTCGTGCAACGGCGAATGTTGCTGCTGAAGTTTCGTGGAGGCGGAGAACGTATTAATAAAATTTGCGCCGCTTATGGAATGGACGTTATCTTAAACAAGAATTGTCAAGGAATTTAAGTGTTTGGACGTGATGGTAATGAACTGAGAGGTAAGAGTTCATGCTTATGTCTACACTATACAGTTTGTTGCCTTCTGTCACGCATTATCCCCTCCCCTCGTTAAACTGCAGAATGACATCATACCTGATGTTATAAATGCATCCCATGTATGTTTCATTCCAGTGAAAGATAATTGAATATTTTGTTCATTTGCCATATGATTGGTTAAACGTCTCAACGAGCACGTAACATTTAGCAATAAAGTCAAATGCTTGTGTAAATTTTTAATGGATATACCGGTTTCGGATGGGTATTCGTTACTAATAGCCCATAAATACTTCTTGGCAGATGGCTGCATCGTAATATGCTGTCTTATAGGAGGAGCACGGAAATATTGACCGCTAGCATGTTATGACGCGACCATCGGGCCAAGCTAGCTATGAACTATTGATAACGACTAGTCATCCTAAACCAGTATAACTATTAAAATATTTATATGAGAATTGGATTGAAATAAACTTTACTGTTAAAAAAGAAGTAGAGTAATGTCATGGTATGAGAGTGTATGGTCATGTTTCAGCACCATCCCACTTTCGAAGTACAACAGTGAAGACATGATGTAGAAACGTAATATGTCCATCTGGCTCTGATGGAGGACTGTAAAGACAATTCGAGATGCCAAACTGTGACTGAGATGGAAACATGGAGTTATTACCATAAAAATACTGATTTTGAGCTAATCATCTTCTTCTTCTTCTTCCTTAGCGTTTGTCCCGCGTGCCGGCGGTTGTTTTGGCTCATTGTCGCCACTTCTTACTATCTTGTGACTGGTCATGGTGAAGGCCTGAGATATTGAGATCTTCATACAAAGTATCAAGCCATCCCTTCCTTGGTCGTCCTGCTGGCCGTTTCCTATTTACATTTAGATTGAAACTAGTCTTTGCCACTGTTGTCTCGTCTGCTCTAAGGACATGCCCGTACCAACGTAGGCGGCTTTCTCTCATTTTGTCTACTATTGGTGCAACACCATATGGCCTGCGAACTTCATTATTTGTGACGTGGTCATGCAATGTTAATCCCAATGTCCACCTAAGCACTTTCGTCTCCATAACAGCAAGTCTTTACTCTACTTCCTTTGTTGAAGGCCAGCATTCAGCCCCGTACAGGGCAACTGGACAGATTACCGATCGGTATATTTTTGATTTGAGCCTGTTTGGAATTTTCTTGTCGTAAAGTACTCCAGTACCGGTACGCCATTTGAGCCACGCGCTGCTAAGACGGTTGGAGATTTCTGCACTGAGATTTCCATCGACCTCAGGTACTTAAAAGTCCTTGCTGTTGGGAAGTTAACACCACTGATTCTGATGGTTACATAATCATTTAAATCTGAGGAAGGGTGATATGTTTTCAGCACATTGAGCCGTAGTCCTAAATCTGCAAGGCGGTCATTCCAGGCTTGGACTTGAAGTTGTAGATCATTCTTATCATCACTGGCCAGTAGCACCTCGTCAGCATACAGTAACGTCCAGAGTGAGGTTTTCTGCACGTTTCTTGTGACGGTATCCATGGCAGTGATAAGTAGGAGAGGTGAGATGACCGGGCGTTACTGGTCGCTTAGGGATCACATCACAAGTGGAAACTGACGATCCAAAACATTTTGACCACTGCCCATCCCGAGGCTGAATGCCAACTGGTGGCCTTATGGAGCAAACTCAAGTGGTTATGGGTGTGGGTAACAAGAGCCGCAAATGCGGCAATCCACTGACGTAAGCGAAACTGACGAAGCGCAGATTGTTATAACCTGGCTCCTGAGAACGAGTATTTCTGATGTCGATGCAGGGTGGCTGTTCGCGTGCCACAGTTGTGAGCACCTATGGAAAGTGATTGAAGGATGGTGAAACCACGAGTAGGCGACAAGGTGTTCGGCGTCCACGCCTAACCGCAGAACATGGAGGTCGGAGGTCTACGCACTCTGTACGGCAAAAAGGGCGGTGATTTGTAGCAGACCTGACGACACAGTGTTTCGTAGCACACCAATTCAGCACACATTTCTGAACAAGCAGCTCCGCATCGTACGACCCCTACATGTTCCCAAGTTGATCCATCGACAACGTCAATTACGATTGCACTGGGCACGGGATCATCGAGACTGGACGGTGGGTCAATGGAAACTAGTCGTCTGGTTAGATGAATCACGTTTCTTGTGATACCAGGTCGGTGGTCGTGTCCGGATGCGCCATCGTACAGACGAACGGCTTCTCGAAACATGCATCATGTCACAGACTCAGGCCTGTGGAGCAGGATTATGCTATGAGAGACATTCACCTGAGCTTCCATGGAATCTGTGGTGATAATCAAAGGCACCGTGACACCTGTGGACCACGTGAACAACACTGAGCAACCACCTGCATCCCTTCGTGCTTGATGCCTTTCCTGACAGCATGGTCATTTTCCAGCAGGATTACTTCTGACTTTACCATCAGAAACAAACGTCCTTTTTCGACCGTTTTTTATTAAAAGTTGTTTCTCTGAATCAAGTCGTCTTCAGCGCTAACAAACGAATCATTTAGAAGTCGCTCATAGGACGAATTACCGCTGCCAGTGGAGTGTTAAGCTTGGTATACACGAGAGAGTTCTTCACTCTCGGGCAGCTTTTGCGAGTAATACATGTCGAGTAAACAGCGTCGAGAGTCAGATCGCTGGCAATATCCGAGAGTGGGACAAGATCTCAGATAGTCAGAGAGTCGCGTTCTGCGAGTTTAAACCGCTTGTGTAGACAGTAATTTCTCGAGAGATGCTCGCCATAGCTCTCAGACGAGAAAATCTGTAGCAGCATTGTTGGGAGGGCTAAGAGAACTCGGAGACTACTGCACAGTCATATTGCGTCCTGCGGTATCGGCGACCAGTCAGTCGGCCACACTTCCAAATACGGGCGCCGTCAGTACGCCGCCGGATGTCCCACAGCCGCCAGCGTGGCACGAGGGCGCTGCCACGCACGATTACGTCGCTGCCAATGAGATGCAAGCATCCGCTCTCCGGAGCTCCAGCGGTAGATGTAATCAAGTTCGAACATTCACGCACCGACCCCGTCTTGTGTGTTTGCCACTTGAATAACATTTACAGACTTTCATAATTGCCAGGGCTCGACATCTTGTGAACAGACATAGGTCTGAAAAGTGACAGATTTATAAATCTTTTGTGTCTGTATATACACTCCTGGAAATGGAAAAAAGAACACATTGACACCGGTGTGTCAGACCCACCATACTTGCTCCGGACACTGCGAGAGGGCTGTACAAGCAATGATCACACGCACGGCACAGCGGACACACCAGGAACCGCGGTGTTGGCCGTCGAATGGCGCTAGCTGCGCAGCATTTGTGCACCGCCGCCGTCAGCGTCAGCCAGTTTGCCGTGGCATACGGAGCTCCATCGCAGTCTTTAACACTGGTAGCATGCCGCGACAGCGTGGACGTGAACCGTATGTGCAGTTGACGGACTTTGAGCGAGGGCGTATAGTGGGCATGCGGGAGGCCGGGTGGACGTACTGCCGAATTGCTCAACACGTGGGGCGTGAGGTCTCCACAGTACATCGATGTTGTCGCCAGTGGTCAGCGGAAGGTGCACGTGCCCGTCGACCTGGGACCGGACCGCAGCGACGCACGGATGCACGCCAAGACCGTAGGATCCTACGCAGTGCCGTAGGGGACCGCACCGCCACTTCCCAGCAAATTAGGGACACTGTTGCTCCTGGGGTATCGGCGAGGACCATTCGCAACCGTCTCCATGAAGCTGGGCTACGGTCCCGCACACCGTTAGGCCGTCTTCCGCTCACACCCCAACATCGTGCAGCCCGCCTCCAGTGGTGTCGCGACAGGCGTGAATGGAGGGACGAATGGAGACGTGTCGTCTTCAGCGATGAGAGTCGCTTCTGCCTTGGTGCCAATGATGGTCGCATGCGTGTTTGGCGCCGTGCAGGTGAGCGCCACAATCAGGACTGCATACGCCCGAGGCACACAGGGCCAACACCCGGCATCATGGTGTGGGGAGCGATCTCCTACACTGGTCGTACACCACTGGTGATCGTCGAGGGGACACTGAATAGTGCACGGTACATCCAAACCGTCATCGAACCCATCGTTCTACCATTCGTAGACCGGCAAGGGAACTTGCTGTTCCAACAGGACAATGCACGTCCGCATGTATCCCGTGCCACCCAACGTGCTCTAGAAGGTGTAAGTCAACTACCCTGGCCAGCAAGATCTCCGGATCTGTCCCCCATTGAGCATGTTTGGGACTGGATGAAGCGTCGTCTCACGCGGTCTGCACGTCCAGCACGAACGCTGGTCCAACTGAGGCGCCAGGTGGAAATGGCATGGCAAGCCGTTCCACAGGACTACATCCAGCATCTCTACGATCGTCTCCATGGGAGAATAGCAGCCTGCATTGCTGCGAAAAGTGGATATACACTGTACTAGTGCCGACATTGTGCATGCTCTGTTGCCTGTGTCTATGTGCCTGTGGTTCTGTCAGTGTGATCATGTAATGTATCTGACCCTAGGAATGTGTCAATAAAGTTTCCCCTTCCTGGGACAATGAATTCACGGTGTTCTTATTTCAATTTCCAGGAGTGTATCTACTTCTTTGAGCAGATATCACTTCACCAACATTTGAAAATAATCTTTCTGTTGGAACTGAAGTCCCTACAACAGATAAATAATTGTTAGCTACCTGATACAGTCTGGGACTATGTTAAGACATTTCCCTCCAGATTGTGTATGGTTTATCTCCTAACCATCCAGAGGGTGGAATTCAGAATTCAGATATATTGATAATTCTAGAGAAATATCTTCTACATCCAGATATATTCTTTTTTTTTTTTTTTTTAGCTTACACATTTCCAATATTTCTGCCAGGCCAGCCATAATTTCGAGTGAGAGGAGGTTACAAAAATACACAAATAACAACAGTCAAAAGTCTCTAAAAACAGAAAAGCAAAAAATTATACATACTGCTCCTATCTTGTAAATATTGTACAGTGGGATTTATTAGTATAAAGTTTGATTTTTATTGTTTCACCTGATGTTCGTCAATGCCTTCTCCCTGGCGGTAAGTTACAGCGTCTCAGTCACGTTGTCCAGAACCAGACAGAACCACCCTGAAACTCACGTGTTGAACCATCAGCAGCTAAACTCACGTGTTGTTGACGAGGTAACGCTACCGAACTAAGCGTCTTACGATCTGACCGACCAATAGGGAGGCTTGGAGGTCGTCAAGTGGAGGTGGAACCGCGGCCAGCTGCCGGGAACGGACGCGCCGATCGCTCTCTTCTGCTGGCAGCTTCCAAACCGATCAGGCGCTCACCTGCACGGCGCCAAACACGCATACGACCATCACTGGCACCAAGGCAGAAGCGACTCTCATCGCTGAAGACGACACGTCTCCATTCGTCCCTCCATTCACGCCTGTCGCGACACCACTGGAGGCGGGCTGCACGATGTTGGGGCGTGAGCGGAAGACGGCCTAACGGTGTGCGGGACCGTAGCCCAGCTTCATGGAGACGGTTGCGAATGGTCCTCGCCGATACCCCAGGAGCAACAGTGTCCCTAATTTGCTGGGAAGTGGCGGTGCGGTCCCCTACGGCACTGCGTAGGATCCTACGGTCTTGGCGTGCATCCGTGCGTCGCTGCGGTCCGGTCCCAGGTCGACGGGCACGTGCACCTTCCGCCGACCACTGGCGACAACATCGATGTACTGTGGAGACCTCACGCCCCACATGTTGAGCAATTCGGCGGTACGTCCACCCGACCTCCCGCATGCCCACTATACGCCCTCGCTCAAAGTCCGTCAACTGCACATACGGTTCACGTCCACGCTGTCGCGGCATGCTACCAGTGTCAAAGACTGCGATGGAGCTCCGTATGCCACGGCAAACTGGCTGACACTGACGGCGGCGGTGCACAAATGCTGCGCAGATAGCGCCATTCGACGGCCAACACCGCGGTTCCTCGTGTGTCCGCTGTGCCGTGCGTGTGATCATTGCTTGTACAGCCCTCTCGCAGTGTCCGGAGCAAGTATGGTGGGTCTGACACACCGGTGTCAATGTGTTCTTTTTTCCATTTCCAGGAGTGTATATCTCGCGAAGAGACCATGAGGATAAAATCAGAGAGATTAGAGCCCACACAGAGGCATACCGACAATCCTTCTTTCCACGAACAATACGAGACTGGAATAGAAGGGAGAACCGATAGAGGTACTCAAGGTACCCTCCGCCACACACCGTCAGGTGGCTTGCGGAGTATGGATGTAGATGTAGATGTAGATCAGACGCCCTCCTCACCTGCTCTCTTTGGTGGCTGCCCATTCAGTCTCGGCGGCTTCTCCAGGCCTGCGTTTCCTTTTACAGCATTAAAACTTCATACAGTTTAAACTATGTTTTATTCTTCACCTCAACGGGTGCCTACTGCTTTCCCCTCCTGGCCAATCCTGACGCATTAACAGTATTTCAATACTAAAAAGAAAGTAGAGTTGAGTTTTCTTTGATATGATGCAGATGGTGATGATGATAATGATGATGATGATGATGATGATAATAATAATAATAATAATAATAATAATAAAAATTTCCAATTATATCGCCACAAAATATCGATATTACTGATATATTGGCTAGACAAATATCGCCTAGTTGATTTCGATGTATAGATATTTCGATATATCGTGGTCCGATATTCTACCCTACAGTGGCCGGCCGGAGTAGCCGTGCGGTTCTAGGCGCTACAGTCTGGAACCGAGCGACCGCTACGGTCGCAGGTTCGAATCCTGCCTCGGGCGTGGATGTGTGTGATGTCCTTAGGTTAGTTAGGTTTAATTAGTTCTAAGTTCTAGGCGACTGATGACCTCAGAAGTTAAGTCGCATAGTGCTCAGAGCCATTTGAACCATTAGAGCCTACCCTACAGTGGACTGGTAATCTCCAAGTGGAGAGGGGACCTCCAGAGGCATCGAGTGTAGGATTCAAAAGATCGTATTGGGGCCCTCCACAAGTAGCGAAATCGTTAATTAAATTATTCAACTTTAGACAATTATACAGGGTGTTACAAAAAGGTACGGCCAAACTTTCAGGAAACATTCCTCACACACAAAGAAAGAAAATATGTTATGTGGACATGTGACCGGAAATGCTTACTTTCCATGTTAGAGCTCACTTTATTACTTCTCTTCAAATCACATTAATCATGGAATGGAAACACAAAGCAACAGAACGTACCAGCGTGACTTCAAACACTTTGTTACAGGAAATGTTCAAAATGTCCACCGTTATCGAGGATACATGCATCCACCCTTCGTCGCATGGAACCCCTGATGCGCTGATGCAGCCCTGGAGAATGGCGTATTGTATCACAACCGTCCACAATACGAGCACGAAGAGTCTCTACATTTGGTACCGGGATTGCGTAGACAAGAGCTTTCAAATGCCCCCATAAATGAAAGTCAAGAGGGTTGAGGTCAGGAGAGCGTGGAGGCCATGGAATTGGTCCGCCTCTACCAATCCATCGGTCACCAAATCTGTTGTTGAGAATCGTACGAACACTTTGACTGAAATGTGCAGGAGCTCCATCGCGCATGAACCGCATGTTGTGTCGTACTTGTAAAGGCACATGTTCTAGCAGCACAGGTAGAGTATCCCGTATGAAATCATGATAACGTGCTCCATTGAGCGTAGGTGGAAGGAACTAAAA
Organism: Schistocerca cancellata; assembly: GCF_023864275.1. Taxonomy (NCBI): domain Eukaryota; kingdom Metazoa; phylum Arthropoda; class Insecta; order Orthoptera; family Acrididae; genus Schistocerca; species Schistocerca cancellata. The sequence goes on along the minus strand of NC_064626.1, from coordinate 722,383,708 downwards.
TGAGCTCTAACATGGAAATTAAGTGTTTCCGGACACATGTCCACATAACATCTTTTCTTTATTTGTGTGTGAGGAATGTTTCCTGAAAGTTTGGCCGTACCTTTTTGTAACACCCTGTATGTGTGACTTACGTACGAATAAAGTCATACGAAGCCATATGTATGTTTTTTGCTTTATGTGATGACCCAGACTCTATATACTGTAATTGTTCTTCAATACTGAACTGCCTTGAGCACTCTAGGAGGACTGGATAAAGCGTCGTAAATAAAAAAAAAAAACATTATGTACTGAGTGTGATAGAAACACGCTTATACAACCAAAATTAATTCTCGTACATTGTTTTACGCAATAGGTCACTGAACCACGAGACAGACGCCACTCGGTAGGTGACAAGAAATAGAGCAGCGATATAGCTCCAGTAGAATTTGGGACAGGTAAATGAAATAATAAAGACTGCCCTATTGTTACATACACAGGTTCGTGGGGAAAACGTAAATCAGTGCCGTCGAGGATAGTGTATTAAAGAATTATGAAAGCAGTGTGTAATATTGCGAGATATTAGGACCTCTAAATATGACACCCAATAAATAGGGACAGAACAGTACCGGTAGAGCAACAAACTGTCCGCGTCAAAATGCCGGAATCGTACTACAGTGGTTTGAAGAGCATGACACTAAATTTGCGTGATGTGAATCCAAGGGACACATCTGGGACGTTATCGGGTGCCAGTTCTGAGGTCGCAGTGGCTATTAATTTACAGGAGTTGTGTGAGTGGTGCATAAACATCTCGTTCCACATAGCTCCATAAATCTACCAAGAACTTATCAAATCCATGTTACATAGAACCACTACTGCATTGTGTTGCAAAAGTGGACCAACACTATGTTACACAAGTTGGGACGTGGCAAGGATACGTACGATCACTGACCTCGCACACCCGATTCCTTGTTGCTGTAAGCAAAAGAATTGAGTGACAAGAACAGGGGTTGGAACAGGTGCGTGTGTGCGGTCGTTTATTTAAGAGCATTTGGTGAATAATTGTTATTGTAAGAGTTGTAGATTGTTATTGTTTGGCGAAGAGTTGCAGATCACGAGAGATTTCAATTTCAGTCTCGTACTGAAATCATAATTCGGCGTAGTGCGTGGATACTCGAGGTGGCAATTGTCGTTTTGGTGGGGCGGCCCAACGGCCAAAGTCGACACGTTATCATAGCGGGCTACAGAGCGCGTCGACACGCGGAATGCCGCCGTAAGAAAATGAAAGGCATAACCTTAAAGAGAGACGCCGTATCATGGGTAGAAACAGGTTTTATAAGAGTAAGAGAATTACACTGACGGAAAAAAATCGCAGCACCAAGAAGGCATTGTGCGGCATAAACGAAAATTTTGGCATGTTTCTACAATTGAAAGATGATATCTGTTCCAATTTCGCGACGGCCGCGTAAGAGTGGCGCTAGTAGTGCCACTGTGAGGATGCAAATCAGGTTTGCTTTAATACACTCTGTAACAGACGTGAGGGTTAGTTACCTTTCAGACTGGACGTGGTGAGCTGACATTAGTCAAGAATGCCGTTAAGACGACATAGACGCTATTATCAGCACCTCACTGTGTTTGAACGAGGTCGTGTAATAAGGTTATGAGAAGCTGGATGTTCCTTCTGCGATATTGCAGAAAGACTTGGCAGGGATGTAACTACTGTACATGGCTGCTAGCAGTAGTGGTCACGAGAATTTAGGACTACAAGAACACAGGGCTCCGGACGACCACATGGCACTACCGAGAGGCAAGGCAATCATGTTTGGCTTATGGCTCTGGAACATCGTACATCTGCAGTAGCAATCTGAGCAGCAGTTGGCACCACAGCGACACATCAAACTGTTACAGATTGTTTGTTTCAAGGGCACCTCCAAGCCAGGTTCACTGTAGCGTGACCCCAATCCACCGACATTTGTGACTTGCAAGACAACTTTGCAGCTGTAGGCCACATCCAGCCTGGAGCCCCTCTTTCTGCTGTGGTGAAGCCGTGCATGCAGGAGTGTGACTCCTTCTCATCCAATGACTGTGTCGTTATTCTGGGAGGTTCATTTGATGTAGCAAGAAATCAAGCAAATGATGCAATTAGACATATGAAAATGGCACTGGGTAAGTTAAATGACACTAAAACAGTTGTTGTCAACATTCCACAGAGGCATGATCTTATGAAACACTCTATTGTGAACCGAGAAGTTCATAAAACAAATGACAGGATTAAATATCTATGTAGTAAATTTCAGAATATGTCTCTAGTAGATGTCAGCTATCTAGAAAGGGAGCTGCACACATCTCATGGTCTGCACATAAACAAAAGAGGCAAAAAGATCATTAGTAGCAAAATTATTGAGGAAGTCAGCCATTGTTCACAAAGTGATGAAAAGAAGTCCATTGCCATGGGGTGGTACAACCCACCTCAACAAAATCTGCCACAACACCAGCCACCGCTGGCAAGCCGGGGAAACTTGTGAAGCCTGCTGGCCTCATTGCTAGTCCAAAATTATCCTCTAAGGTCCAGCAGGTAAAACTCAGCCTTAAAATCATACACCAGAATCTTGGTAGTCTTAGAAATAAGCATAATGATCTAGATGTAATTTCACGGATTGACAAACCCGATATATTAGTTGTAACTGAACATTGGTACAATGAAGCTCTGATTAGCATTAGTCAACCACTGTGTATGAAATTCTGCACAGCCTTCAGTAGAAAAGACAAGACTGGGGGAGGTGTAGCAATTTTCACTGTAAATGAAAGTAATTTTAATGTTATTGATGTGAGTGCCTAATGCTTGGAAGGAGTCTCAGAATTTGCTGCAATAAACCTGAAATGGGGTAGAGATAACATAACGATTATCGGTGTTTACAGGCCACCTGCAGCAAATACAGATACCGTTTTTGTAAATCTTTCTGACTTGCTTGTATATATAGACACAACATTTTCTGGGTCAAATGGTCATGTAAATATTATAGTTACAGGGGATATAAATATAGATTTATTAACAAATGATGTCAGCACCAAGAAGTTACATCGTCTGTGTGATGAATTTAACCTGACCCCACTCATTCGGGAACCCACTAGAGAAATTGGCAATAGTAAAACATGTCTTGACAACATAATAACAAACATGACCCACCTATCCCACAGTGCATCGGTTTTAAAACTAGCAATCTCAGGTCACCATGCAGTACAGCTTAAATTGGAACGCCATGAGGCCCCCACTGTCACCACAAAGCAACAGTTTGTAACTAAAAGAATAATGTATAATGACAACATAAATAGACTAAACTGGATGCTAGCACAAATAAAATGGTTTGAAAATAATAGCTTTTCATATGATAACTTTGCTGCTGACTTCTATTACTGCTTTGATACCACATGCCCAGTTGTAATCACAAAAATGAAACAAACAAAAAATATAAAGAAAAATATTTGGGTAAATACTAATGTCACTGAAGTGAGGGAAAAATTAAAACTACTCCACAGTGCAATGCTGAATAATAGAGAGATTCCTGAGCTAAAGAAAGCCTTCAAAATATATCAAGCACACTATAAGGACTTACTTACACAGACCAGGAGCAACTATGTTGCAAATAAGCTTCAAAACTCACACAATGTAACTACTGGCATCTGGGCAGTCATGCAATAATTTGGTGTGGAGGTTCTATATGGTCTTTGATGGTTCTATACCAAATTTCAGCACAGTATCTTCAGTGTTTGAATTTTTAGGGGCTTTCAGAAAGAAGTTACTTGTCTTTGCATCACATATGAAGGTGAAAATGTGTGAAGTTTGCTGGGCTTTTTTAAAAGTTCTAGCAAACATTTGGTCTAGAATGAAATTTTCACTCTACAGCGGAGTGTGCCCTGATATGAAACTTCCTGGCAGATTAAAACTGTGTGCTGGACCGAGACTTGAACTCGGGACCTTTGCCTTTTGCGGGCAAGTGCTCTACCAACTGAGCTACCCAAGCATGACTCACGCCCCATCCTCACAGCTTTACTTCTGCCAGTACCTTGTCTCCTACCTTCCAAACTTAACAGAAGCTCTCCTGCGAACCTTGCAGAACTAGCACTCCTGAAAGAAGGTAGGAGATGAGGTACTGGCAGAAGTAAAGCTGTGAGGATGGGGTGTGAGTCGTGCTTGGGTAGCTCAGTTGGTAGAGCACTTGCCTGCGAAAGGCAAAGGTCCCGAGTTCGAGTCTCGGTTCGGCACACAGTTTTAATCTGCCAGGAAGTTTCATATCAGCGCACACTCCACTGTAGAGTGAAAATTTCATTCTAGAAACATCCCCCAGGCTGTGGCTAAGCCATGTCTCCGCAATATCCTTTCTTTCAGGAGTGCTAGTTCTGCAAGGTTCACAGGAGAGCTTCTGTTAAGTTTGGAAGGTAGGAGACGAGGTACTGGCAGAAGTAAAGCTGTGAGGATGGGGCATGAGTCATGCTTGGGTAGCTCAGTTGGTAGAGCACTTGCCCGCAAAAGGCAAAGGTCCCGAGTTCGAGTCTCGGTCTGGCACACAGTTTTAATCTGCCAGCAAGTTTCAAACATTTGGTCATTTGCTTTAGTATACATAGACGACCTTTTATGTTGAAGCACGCCATGGCAAAAATTAGTGATTTAGCCACACCTAAACATAGATACAAGATACAAGATAAAAAATTCGTTGCGCTATTATGAGATTCAAGTTTTGACTGAAAACTGCTACTTTTCGTATGAATCAGTCACACCAAAACTACCTATGATGTCTACATATGGATTAAATTTTTTTTTTTTGGGGGGGGGGGGGGGGGGGGGGAATTTCTCAACTGTGTTTCGTTAAATTCTTTTTTTCTTGCCACAGCTGGAAAGAGCATGATTTAAGCTTTCAAAGCCATGCTGTTTAATTTCTGGAACTTGCATTCTTATGAGTAGAATATATTTCAAAACTTATTATTGCAGCACTTTGAGAAGATTGAAAAGTGAAATATTCTGCTCAGTAAGTCCTATTATTAATTTTTTTATTGAAGTACGTGAATCAGTTTCAAACATTAAATTAACATAAAAACAAGTATAATACAAAACACAGCAAAGTTTCAAAACAAAAATACTAAAGAATCAGTTCCACTTTTGACTAAACAGTTCTAAAATGCTGTCATAGACAGATTCTGAATAATTGTATTGTCTTCCTGATGATGATGTTGATGGTGCTTCAAACGTCATGAAAATATGTTGCTCAAGAATCCAGAAGGTATGTTTAGTAGTTGGCCAGTGGAAGGAACAGGCAGAACCATATGTGTGCATAAAGCTGATGAAGACATCTCATTTTTCATATGAAACTTCACACACATTTACAACCAACCAAAAATTGTTGTACATACATGCAACATACTGCCCTGGTTATAAACTTGCAATTGAGATTGCTGGAATTTATTGAGATTGCTGGAATTTCTTCATTTACTTTGAAGGCATTAACTGTGAATTCTGCTTACTCTGAGCTGATTACAGTTAATTGGCTTAAACTGATGATTTGCTCTTGTTCCAGGTATTGTATGTCCTATGGAAAACCTTGTTTCTTGATCAGGCTGAATTTTTTCAATTACTTCTTTTGGTACATAAAAAAACTTTATGCTTGGAATACTACCATTACAGAATTTGAACAAATCATAAGTCAATACTTGGTTATCTATGAGCCTCTGCAGACTAGCACGGGCTGCTAGTCTTTTTGCTGTTCCCTCACTGCCATCAAAAAAAGCGATTTACCTTGGCTTGTTCCAAAAAAAATTCTATTCAGCAGTGATGCCAAAATCCTTTTCGTGCAGATATAAATTGATGAAATTTTTCAAATTCTTATACTAAGCATCTGAACCATCACTAAAGTAATAAATGTTCTTAATGTTTTCAATATTTGTCTTTGACTATGCTATTAACTTTATTTGAAAGGCATGGACAGGAATGGTATCATGGCGGAGACAGTCTCTGATCATACAAATGCTAATACTCTGATTTTCTTTGCTACCAAAATAGACAGCAAATTGATGTATTGTGGCCTGACTATTCTCGAATGAAATCCTTGTACAGCATCTTGAACAACAAATGAATAACTCTCAGGAAAATCCATCAATATAATTAATTCATTTTCTGCAATATTTCTTTTTATCTGCTTCAGGTATAAACTTTGTTGTTTTGACACAAAGTGGTGGCTTCTTAAACCAGTAATTTCCAAAATCTGTGACTCCATGAAATTTTAAAAAGTTCTGGCATGTCTCAAATGTATCTCTCTCAGTATGAATCCATTGTTTGTATTCCATTGTTTCTTCAGGGTCATAGTCTCTTAAAGTGTCTTTAACAAAGCCTCTAGTTGCATTTTTCCTTGGCATTCCTCACAACATTGCAGCATAGACTCTTTCAATCCAAACTGTATACAGTTTTTTTCACAAAATCCTTGTAGTCATCTTGGATGGATGTTGCTGAAGCCAACATTAATTTAACATTTTGATGATTTACACGTACATTAGCACGAACCGTAGTACATCATTTCGTCCCGAGCTCACAAAATTCTGAGAAGCTCAGTTGGTTTTTCATATTGCTTACAATAAGCAATGAACCTTTTTTTTTTTTCAGGTTACACAGGAGTAGGCATTTATGCTTGTGAATCTTTTTCCCATTATTTTTGCTGCAACACATCCTTTTTGCATGGGCATAGATGAGAAAAGTCATTATCTTCAAAAACATACAGTTGATGTTAATGTTCAAAATTATGTATCACTAACCACAAACAGGTCTATGTGTGTTAATGTCAGGGTAGCAGCTGACAATAAACTCAAAGTTATAATGGAAATTGAGACCATATAGTGAGGTATAAAGGAGGGGGCTCAGTCAGATAGAGTGGGGAAAGGCAAACTGACAAATAGTAAGGGGCAGTTGATGGCTAAGTGTAGCACATTCTATCTTGACATATCAGTCTTTGACAGTGGCAATGTTCTGCATCAGTACTCATTGTGTTTGCTGTTGCTAAGTTAAAATTAAGACTTTGAGTGTAATTATAGAGTGTATTTCTATAGCACCAAAGTGTCATGAACATACATGGTTTGCAGGAAGAGGTATGTGTCACAGTGGAGTGTGAATACATCTGTGACACTGTCTAGCTTAAGATAGTGGTAACATTGAGATGGAGTTCTGCTGTTTGTGATTTCAGTCACTCAATCATTCTAAGATCAATGAAACATTTATCTGTGAAATAATGTTGCATAGTTTCCAAATGTCTGTCCATTATACTTAAGTACAGTGACACTGTGTGTGTGTGTGTGTGTGTGTGTGTGTGTGTGTGTGTGCTACTCCCTCACAGCATTAACCAATGTTCCATTAAAAATACAGTCTTCCACACCATGTCCATGCACTTATGTCCCATAACAATTTTTGAAATTTAATTTGCTTATGACAAATAGTTCCACAGTCTTCTATGGGTTAAAGACTCTCTCCTGATTTTGAGATGTAATTTGCTTATGAAGAAAATACCCATTCATCCAGTGGTGGAATGTAATCAAATGTGCGTAACAGTTTCCAAATATCTGTCAGCGCTATTTAAGTACAGTGATGCCGCATGTGTTACTCCTTACCATCATTAACAAATGTTCCATTAAAACTACATACAGTCTTCTGCACTATGTAGATCCCATACTGATTTTTGAAATGTGCTTCTGCATTGCTAGCAATAAATACATTTAGACAGGATCAAACTCAACAGCCCATTTCTGTAGTTATGAAAAACAATGTTCTTTTTTAGTCAGAGGAAGATGTAAATGTTCCTGCCAGAGGTTAGGTAGTCACACACATCAATTCTGTTAAAAAAATCTGGTCTTTTATCCAAATCCATAAGGTAGTATTCATTGAAATAGTACAGGCTGATAGTACATTACAATGTGAACTAGTTATGCTTTAGATGGATTTCTTATGTTGCTGCTGCCTCCATACCCATTTCTTTAAATATGCCTCCTTCTCCTGACTGTGGGAAATGGTACAATGTCTCTAGAATGTATAGACCTCCCCTATTAAAGTGCTGATTGTGACATCATCCTTCCATTCAGCATATAGTGCATATATTAAGAAACCAAGCAGCATCTACTGCCATTTCCAATTATATCTGCTGTGTGTAATGCTTTTTACTAAAGCAGTATGAGACATGGCTGTAGGCAGCACTCTGTAACTTATATGTTATGGATGGTTTTTTGTGGCAACAGAATCAGATTTTCTTTTTCTCTATGCTGTGCACCCCAATACAGAATCTAGTCATCTAGTTGCTACTAGCTTTTTAGGATGCACATGCCACAAAGCACTTGCTACTGTATCTTTTGGAACTGTGTAGGACAGGTCTTAACAATAGTACTATGCAGAGGGACGAAATGATGATTTTTAACCCCTCAGAAGGCTGTGTGTGTTGACAGAACAGTGGTATGGTCTGTCAGTTCTATGTTTTGACACAAAAAAAAGATTCTTCAACACAGAACAGGATGTGCTAAGATCACAGTGTAAAGCCATCATATCAAGAGCAGAATTAAATGTGACTGATGTTGGAAAACACAAGAAATTAATGCTTTTTAACAATAATGCTTTATTTTTTGCAGTGTGTATTAACAGTGTATAAAAAATACACCATAAAATAATAGTATTTCTTACAGCCTCACTGCTTATATCAGAAAGCTCTTGCTGCAGCTACAAAAGGACACACCAGACACTGACACACAGCACACGAAGAAAGGGAAGGTCCACATTTAATGCAAGTAGCAATATGTCTGCATGGAAGGAATAGTGCTCTCATATCTTCTCAGGAGCAGATTTTATGCAGGCAAGCTCTCACAGTCACATGGTGTTCTAATGCTGCTTTCAGAAGATTTGGTGAAGATTTAATATTAGCTGCATTCTTTGCAGTAATTTTTACATCTATATGCTGACAGAAAAATCCTTACCCATCCCAAGAAGCACACTCAAGCACTTGGAAAACCACACAGCATGTTCAGCCCATGGGTTGTTCATTTCATCCCAATATTTCAACCCTCCACCACAATGGAAACATGTGGTTTTATCTCTGAATCCAGCTTCACTTAATTTGTCAAAACACTGCTTAATAGCTAAAGACCAACCTCTGGAAGATGCTAGCCTTGAACTTTATGTTCTATATCTAAGGTGGGCTAACCTAGTCTCTCACTCATCACACAATGAACTGCATAACAATGCTGATTCAGAAGATGTATTTGGTTGTATCTCCATTTTGTGTAGGCTACAAACATCATACAAAAGAAACAGTTTGACTCACCACAGATACATTCTCACAAATATGCCTCCTGAACACCCTCACTCATTCACTATGTTACAGAGCAACCTGCTTTTAAAGCTACCTTTATCTTGATCTTTAAAGATCAAAGATGCCAACCCTCCTGCTCATGTGATCATAATGTCACTTCTAGTCATGTATTCTAAATTTGCTTGTACAACTGTAAACAACTAGAGCAATTGGGCTATTTTTCTTTATGAGTTTTCATCGGTTTCTCAAAGGTGGCTCCACCAACACTACTGTGGACCTTCTGCTGGTGAATCCACCTTCAGACACTTCCATAGATGTATTGTGGGTCGATTCATCCTCGAAACCTGTACAGTACCTGTTTCTGGTGAATTGTAAGAAATACTATTATTTTATGGTATATTTTTATACACTGCTAATACACACTGTGAGAAACAAAGTATTATTGTTAAAAAGCATTAATTTCTTGTGTTTTCCTACATCAGTCACACTTATGATGGCTATGATTACCCTGTGATCTTAAAACATTCTGATGTATGTTGAAGAATCGTGGTTTTTTTAGTGTTTTTTATATGCATATGTTTCTATATGCATGTACATGGTGTGGAAGACTGTAGTTCTAATGGTACATTGTGTAATGTTGTGAGGGAGTTGCCCCCCCCCCTCCCCCACACATACACACACACAAAAACCACACACCCACATACAGAGTCACTGTACTTAAATAAAACTGAACTGGATACTATGAGATTATCGCCCACCAGCCTCATCTCCTGACATAGTCATAAGCTTTAGAGAATACCTCAGTTCACTTGCACGTAAGTTCCCAAACCATACTGTAATCATTGGTGGAGACTTTAATCATTCAACAATTAACTGAGAAAATAAGTTTTGTAGGTGGCCGTGGTAAGACATCCTGTGAAACATTACTAAATGCCTTCTCTGAAAACTACCTAGAACAGATAGTTTAGAACATCACTCATGATGGGAAACATATTGGATCTACGAGGTGCATTCAAGTTCTAAGGCCTCCGATTTTTTTTCTAATTAATTACTCACCCGAAATCAATGAAACTGGCGTTACTTCTTGATGTAATCACCCTGCAGACATACACATTTTTCACAACGCTGATGCCATGATTCCATGGCAGCGGCGAAGGCTTCTTTAGGAGTCTGTTTTGACCACTGGAAAATCGCTGAGGCAATAGCAGCATGGCTGGTGCATGTGCGGCCACGGAGAGTGTCTTTCATTGTTGGAAAAAGCCAAAAGTCACTAGGAGCCAGGTCAGGTGAGTAGGGAGCATGAAGAATCACTTCAAAGTTGTTATCATGAAGAAACTGTTGCGTAACGTTAGCTCAATGTGCGGGTGCATTGTCTTGGTGAAACAGCACACGCGCAGCCCTTCCCGGACGTTTTTGTTGCAGTGCAGGAAGGAATTTGTTCTTCAAAACATTTTCGTAGGATGCACCTGTTACCGTAGTGCCCTTTGGAATGCAATGGGTAAGTATTACGCCCTCGCTGTCCCAGAACATGGACACCATCATTTTTTCAGCACTGGCGGTTACCCGAAATTTTTTCGGTGATGGTGAATCTGTGTGCTTCCATTGAGCTGACTGGCGCTTTGTTTCTGGATTGAAAAATGGCATCCACGTCTCATCCATTGTCACAACCGATGAAAAGAAAGTCCCATTCATGCTGTCGTTGCGCGTCAACATTGCTTGGCAACATGCCACACGGGCACCCATGTGGTCGTCCGTCAGCATTCGTGGCACCCACCTGGATGACACTTTTCGCATTTTCAGGTCGTCATGCAGGACTGTGTGCACAGAACCCACAGAAATGCCAACTCTGGAGGCATTCTGTTCAACAGTCATTCGGCAATCCTCCAAAACAATTCTCTCCACTTTCTCGATCATGTCGTCAGACCAGCTTGTGCGAGCCTGAGGTTGTTTCGGTTTGTTGTCACATGATGTTCTGCCTTCATTAAACTGTCGCACCCACGAACACACTTTCAACACATCCATAACTCCATCACCATATGTCTCCTTCAACTGTCGATGAATTTCAATTGGTTTCACACCACGCAAATTCAGAAAATGAATGATTGCCCGCTGTTCAAGTAAGGAAAACGTTGCCATTTTAAGTATTTAAAACAGTTCTCATTCTCGCAGCTGGTGGTAAAATTCCATCTGCCATATGGTGCTGCCATCTCTGGGACGTATTGATAATGAACGCGGCCTCATTTTAAAACAATGCGCATGTTTCTATCTCTTTCCAGTCAAGAGAAAAAAAATTGGAGGCCTTAGAACTTGAATGCACCTCGTAATGGGAACAAACAAACCTGACCTTTTTAAGACTGTCCACATTGAAAGTGGTTTCAGTGACCATGACACAGTGAATGAAACACAGTGAATGAAACATGTTTGGCTGTCAAGAGAGCACTGTGTGATGCCTTCAGTGACTACTGTAGCAAAATATTGTCAAATGATCTTTAACAGAAACCAAAGAAATTCAGGTTGTATGTAAAGGCTGTTAGGGGCACTAAAGCTAGTGTCAGTCCCTAGTGAATGAGACAGGAACTGAAATTGAGCATAGCAGAGCAATGTCTGAAATGCTTAACTCCATTTTCAAATGCTCCTTTACAAAGAAAAACCCAGGAGAATTGTCCAGTTTCATCCTCATACCACTATAAAGATGAATGAAATAAATATTAGTGTCAGTTTTGTTGAGAAACAACTGAAATCATTAAAACTGAACAAAGCCCCAGGGCCCTGTCAGATACTATACTGAGTTTGCAGCTGAGTTAGAGCTTCTTCTAACTGTAATCTATCATAGATCCCTTGAACAAAATCCCATGCCCTGTTCTTGGAAACAGACACTGGTCACACCCGTCAACACGAAGCGTAGTAGAAGTGATCCACAAAATTACTGTCCAATATCCTCGACATCAGTTTGTTATAGAATCTTAGAAAATATACCAAGTTCAGTCATAGTAGATATCTTGAACAGAATGAGCTCTTCAACGCCTACCAGCATGGGATCCAAAAATATCGAACATGTGGAAACCAACTTGCACTTTTCTCACATGACATACTGCAAAAACTTTGGATCAAGGCAGTCAGGCAGATGCAGAATTTCTTGATTTCAGAAAAGCATTTGACTCAGTGCTATGTCTGTGCTTATTGTCAAAAGTTCAATCATATAGGGTATCAAATGAATTTGTCTGGACTGAGGAGTTTTTGGTAGGGAGGATCCAGCATGTTACCTTGGGTGGAGAGTTATCATCAGATGTAGAAACAACTTTGCATGTACACTAGGGAAGTGTGTTGGGACCCTTGCTGCTCATGTTGTGCATTAATTACCTTATAGACAACATTAATAGTAAAGTCAGGCTTTTTGAAGGTGATGCAGTAGTCTGTAATGAAGTACTATCAGAAAGAAGCTACATAAATATTCAGTCAGCTCTTGAGAAGACTTCAAAGATTGTCAACTTTCTTTAAATGTTCAGAAATGTAAAACGGTGCAGTTCACAAAATGGAAAAACGTAGTGTTCTATGACTATGATATCAATGAGTCACTGCTGGAATTGACCAACTCATACAAATACCTGGGTGCAACACTCTGTAGGAATACGAAATGGAATGATCACATAGGTTCAGTTGTGGATAAAGCAGGTGGTAGACTTAAGAGGAGCTTTTTTTTATTGTCTATTTATTTGTAACATGCCCCATTACAATATTTGTAATATTGTGTGTGTGTGTGTGTGTGTGTGTGTGTGTGTGTGTGTTTGTTTGTTTGTTTGTGGAGTGGAGTGGAGTGGAGTGTAGTGTGCATGTTGGATGATGATGAGAGAAGGAGGCCATGAAACCTGATGCCGGCACATTGCCTACTCCTCGCGAATGGCAGCAAGGGAGCCACCAAGCTCATTGTCCCCATTTTACGGATGGATCACCATTAACAGACTCATGTGCCCTTACTTCATGAGACATTGTGGAGAGGTTTGGTATTTAAACCAGGACATTGCTACAAAGTCTGGTGCTCAGGAACTTTACACCACCACTTCTTCCCCCCTTGCCAGCAAAATAGCAGCAGTGAAAATGTTTTCCACCACCAGGATTTGGCTTACTCCTGTGTCAAGCACCACCATGTTTTAGTAACCTCTGACACAGAGGCAGGTTATTTGAAGAGTGAAAATCTCTAAAAAGGGCAATCACAGATGTTCAAAAGACAAACTTAGATATTAGGAAGGTAACTACAAAGGAACATTAGATAACTGAAGAAGAACTTCAGTTGATTAATGAAAGAAGCTAGTACAATGATTTTCTGGGACAGATGGGAATACAGCAATGTAAATCACTTAGGAATGACATAAATAGTATGTGAAAGGAAGCCAAGGGGAAATTGCAGCAGTAAAAATGTGCAGAAACAGAAAAACAGATGTTTGTTGGAAGGATTGACTCAAGTTAAAACAACATTCCCTGAATCTAAATTCAAGGATGGCAACATTAAGACTGCAGTGGAACTCTAATGTTAAATGCAGAGAAGAAAGCAGCTACGTGAAAAGAGTACGCTGAAGGTCTCTATAACAGGGAGAAATTGTCTGATGACATGATAGAAGAAGAATTTGGGAGGCAATATGGAAGAGATAGGAGATCCAGTATTTTAGTTAGAATTTAAAAGATGCTTGGAAGACTGAAAATCAAATAAGGCAGATGGTGTAATAACATTCCATCAGAATTTCTAAAATCATTAAGGGAAGTTGCAACCAAATGCCTGTTCAAGATGGAATGTAGAATTTATGAGACTGGCAACTTACCATCAGACTTTGGAAAAACACCATCCACACAATTCCAGAGACACCGAGAGCTGTTAAGTGCTAGAACTGTTGCACAATCAGCTTAACAGCTCATGCATCCAAGTTGCTGACAAGAATAAAATATCTAAGAATGGAAAGGAAAACTTAAGATCTGTTGGATAGTGATCAGTTTGGATTTAGGAAAGGTAAAGGCACCAGAGAGGCAGTCCTGAAGTTGCGCTTGCTTATGGAAGCAGTTCTGAAGAAAAATCTGGAAAAAGTGTTCAACAATGTAAAATGGTGCAAGATGTTCAAAATTCTGAGAAAAACAGGAGTAAGCTATAGGGAGAGTCAAGTAATTTACCATATGTACAAGAACCTTGAGGTAACAATAACACTGGAAGACAAGAACAAAGTGCTTAGATTGAAAAGAGTGTAAGACAGTGATGCAGTCTCTCCCCCTTAATGCTCAATCTATATCTTGAAGGAGCAATGACAGAAATGAAAGAAAGGTTTAAGACTGGGACTGAAATTCAGGATAAAAAGATACCAGTGATAAGATTCACTGATCATATTGCTATCCTCAGCGAAGGTGAAGAAGAATAACAGGACCTGTTGAATGAAATAAACAAACAGCCTAATGAATATGGACTGAGAGAAAACCAAAGAAAGACAAAAGTAATGAGAAGTAGGAGAAATCAGAATAGCAAGACACTTAGCATCATTGTCAATCAGGAAATAGATGAAGTTAAGGAATTCTGCTACTTTGGAAGTCAAATAATCCATGAGAGATGAACAAGGAGGACATAAGAAGCAGACTAGTGCAGGCAAAAAGGGCATACTTGGCCAACAGAAGTCTATTAGTATCAAACCTAGGACTTAAATTGAGCAAGAAATTTCTGAGAATGTACATTTTGGGCGCAGAATCGTAGTGAATCATGGACTGTAGTAAAACCAGAGCAGAAGAGAATCAAAGCATTTCTCATGTGGTGTTATAAAGAGTATTGAAAATTAGGTATACTGATAAGGTAAATATTGAGGAGGTCCCTGCAAAATCAGTCAAGTAAGGAAGAAATATTTGATGACATCACCTCTAAGATGAAAAGGTTAGTGTAGGACAGGAATTCATTCCAGGCCACATTAAACCAGTCAGAAGACTGAAGGGGGGGAAAACAGTCACTGATTGGTAAAATATTAAATTTATATACTGTGAATACAAAAGATTCATATTTTTCACTTTACTTTGCAAATACTCATCAACAAGTGCATATTTACATTATTAAAAATAAATATACAAAATTTCTTCTGATTTGAATTTCTGGACGTGAAATCTTGTATTTTTTAATATATCTATGGTGTAGTTTCTACACTAAGTATCACTTGAAAATAGTTTGTAGAACCACTAATGAATTTGGATACAGTTCTTATTATCTAGATTCTCCATGATTATCATAAAGAAGATTTATTGTTGAAATGTATGCAAGCTAACATCTATGAGGGATGGATAAAGTTCTTGTCATCTAGATTCCTCATGGTAATCATGAAGATTTATTGTTGAAATGTATACTACCAGTGAAAAGTTTTCAGTCACGTATCACAACCATGGATTTGTAGTTAAACATGGATTTCATTCTGAATAATCTATCATATCCTTATTCTGATAATATACAAGTATAAACATGTAAAGACTAAGCACTCTTTGTGTATCTGGCTGGTTGTTCACACAGAGAGGCTCTGATGAGTAACTATAGTAATACTGACATGCCTTTGCCTAAGATGATTCAATCTGAATAGTCCTCATTCCTTCAGCTGTCTGTGTAGCAATCATTCTGCATTAGTTTACAGTACATTGTGTACATGGAACAGTAGCAGCACATTAGAATTGAAAAACATGCTATAATTGTAACTCTGCATCAAAAAGCCTATTCTAATAGAACAATAGCAACAAAAGTCGGCATAACCCAACCCACAGTGATGTAGACATTGCAGCAGTTCAAGGAACTGGTGCCAGACATTTCATGATATGAAAGAGCCTGAGTAACATCATAAAGAGAAAATCAGTTCATCTGTGTGCAGAGTAGATGTTGGAAGACCTGTACTGCATCTGAAATTCATGAGGAAGTAAATACTGTAATAATAATAATTTTATTGTCATTCAGCTGATTACAGCAATAGACAAAGTCAAGAGCATATATTTCTACATAAACTACTATATCAATGTAAATTGGTTTACATAAAATAGGTACACATTAGAATACAGTATTTTCACCTTCAAGAAATTCATCAATGGTGTAAAACAGATTATTCACTAGTAGCTTGTATAATTTAGCTTTAAAAATAGTTACAAGCAGTTCTTAAAAGTCAGCACTTAATCTATTAAATGTCCTTAGTCCAAGAACTAGGTAGCAGTTCTGTGATTTTGATAATCTATGATATGGCATGTCTCCAGATGTTCTGTTTCTAGTATTATGGCTATGATATCACTTCTCAACACAAAATTAGAGACATTGTTTCTAATGTACAATATAACATTGTAGATTAGTAAGTTTACTACTGTAAGACACTGCAATTTAATAAACAATGTTCTGTTTTATCAGAATCCATTATTATTCATATTACTTTCTTCTGTAAAAGTAAAATGTCATTTACATGACAGCTACTGCCCCACAATAAGATTCCATAAGAGATGATGCTTTGGAAGAAGGCAAAATATGCTGATCTCACACAGTCATTGGGAACATGTTTTTATTTTATTTCTAATTAGATAAATAACTCTTGAAAGCCTAGCCAATATATTTTTAATGTGTGGTCCCCATGTCAATTTATTGTCAATAGTAACACCTAAAAATTTAACAGTTTCTAATTCTTGGTAGTCAGGAATCTCTTTGAGGCTAAAGTAAAGTTCATGTGTTTTGTTTTCATTTAGTAAGAAGCCATTAGCTTTGAACTATAATGAGGACTGAGCAAGGTTATTTTCGGTCAGTGTTTTCAGTGTACCTAGATCAGAGCTTTCATGTAGAAAAGTTGTGTCATCAGCATACTATATTGTGTGAGAATTTATGAACAAGGGCAGGTCAGTAAAGGTCCAAGCACTGATCCTTGAGGCACTCCATACCTAACATTAACCAAATTTGATTTCTCCCTACCAATGCACACAACTTGTTGATGGTTCTCTAGAGAATACCTGAACATATTTATACTGTTGTCATCAAAACCATAGTAAACTAGTTTATTCAGCACAGTGTCATGCTCTACACAGTCAAAGGCTCTGCTCAGGTCACAAAATGTAGCCTGGGCATAGTCCCTAGCCTCGAACACATCTAGGACTAATTTTACGAGGGTGTCCATTGCATCCGTTGTGGATTTACCTTTCCTAAATCCAATCTGTTTATCACTAATTACATTTAGTTTACCCAAGTAGACACTAACTTGCTTATACAGAGCTAACTTGCTTATACAGAGCTCCAGCTCTGTCTCAATAATGCAATGCCGTTTGCATAAACAAGGCTTAAATTGGTGAACAGCAGCCAAAAATCCTTTATTGCACAAACAAAATAAGGTGAAAAGATTTCATTTGGCACAGCAACATAAAAACTGGAGCATGTAGCAATGGTCCACGGATTATTCGTGGGCAAATCTAAGTTCCAATTATTCGGAATTGAATGTTTGCTCATCAAGTTCATGGAGAATGTATGAAGAGTCAGTTAATGACATCAATGGTGAAGCATGGTGGAGGGGTGGTCATGTGTGAAGATGTTTTGCAGGTGATAAATTCAATGATGTGCGGAGATGTTTTGCACGTGATAAATTCAATGATATAGTGAGAGTTAATAGAACACTAAAGAAGGAAGGATATCACAGGATACTGATCTAAAATGCTGCTCCATCTATCAGGCAAGTGACTTATTGATAGGGGGAGGGGAGGGGGTTGTTCTGCAGAGAGTATGTCAACAGAAAAGGGAAATATGAGGAACTGATGAGTATGATATGGCCACATCAGTCACCTGACAAATCCCAATGAACTGTTACAGGATGAACTTCACAGGGAGTCAAAAGCCAGGGTCACTCAATGTTGAAGATCTGTGGAATGTGTTACAAATGTGATGGATTGCAGTATATACAAAAACACTACAAAATCTTGCCTCTAGAATGCCAAGAGCTTGTGCAAGTGTTTTGAAGGTAAAGGGTGTGTACTTTCAAGAGGTGAAAGTAAAAACTATATTGTTTTGCAGTTAATGATACAGAGATTATTTTGTTGGCCTATTTAGTTCATATGTGTTTGCACTTTAAAATAAAGTATATAGTTTTTATTATGGATGACTCAGAACTTTTCACTATCACCTTCATGTTTGACATAGGTGTGATGCTCATTTTTTCATCCTTTTAATCCTGCTTCTGGTAAAACAATGAATGAATGTGCCATTATGCCTTAGCTGCCTCCAAGACTGGATGACAACATAACAGACATCTGGAAGATGCTACAAAAATTAGAAAGACAGCTGTGCAGGTATGGCACCGTAAGTGGATAAATTTATGTTACATTTATGTTATTCCATAACTATCACATTTATTTGGACACAGACAAGCAGTTTCACCAAATGATACATGGATCTATGTCATTCTATGATCCAAGTTACAATGGCTTTTACTTCTAGTTCATTACTATCAGTCATTTGACTTCCACAGCAGAATAGAAATCTCTTCCAGAATTATCACATATTACAGTATTCAATGACACATGTAAATGCTGATCCTGAGTATTTTCCAAATTCATCCATCCACCTTCCAGTACATCATCATCTCAGTCTTTCATATCTCTTGGAATCTAGCAATGAACTTCTTTGTCTTCCTGTCATTTGCACGGCTACATGTCTTTTCCACCTTTATTTCATTTTCATTATAGTCTTAATTACATCTTCAACTTCAGTCAGTTCCTTATTGATTTTCTGTCATCCTGTATGTTATAGGGATTCCGCACAAGTAAGTGCCAATTGCTTCACAGCCCTCAGTTTTTAACAGTTTTCTCATTAAAAAATCAAGTCCTACTGGTCATACATATTAATTGTAAACTTTCTGTTTCATACACATTGGAAGTTTAGTTTCAAAAATTCTGTTTTGTTTACAATACTTACTCCAAGCTATTTGCTATCCATCCAATCATTGTCTTCAACTGGTCTGTACAAAAATACACCAACTGATTCTATGATTTCATTGTTAATTAGTAAAATTTTATTTTCAATTAGCATTAACCTTAAAGCAAAAAATGTCCTTCATAGAATTAAGACAGTTTTCTTTTTTAAATGAAATTATGGTTTATTTGTTTTCCCAAGTACCTTCTTGTTTCTTCTCTGTGTGTCCATAGGTCTGAGAATAGCAATTGACTGCACTTCTCAGAATTTTTTGTGTATTTACATGGTAACTATTCTTTTTTCATATCACTTTCCTGATTATGTACAGTGTATCTTTACATGTAACCTATTTCTGTACATTGACATTCAGATAAATAATAGCACAACACCTTGATAGTCAAGCAAAGCCAAATGTAATCTGCAGAGCAAATTTTACTACACCAAATGAAAATAAATATAACAGCTTTTCCTTAGACAGTAATTTTACTTTTTGACAACTTCTGCCTGAAACAAAAGACCGTTACTGTGTGAATTGAAACAGGATTCATTATTCTGTCAAAGAGCTAGTAAGCAAAACTTTCAGTCTCCTGATGAAGCCATGTGTCTTGGTCTCAGTATTAATGCACTACTTAAGCTTCATTTCGTATTGTAAATCAGTTATATGCAAAACAGCAATGTATGATAAATGTTCAAAATGCCTGACAACTTTGTATCCAGACACTTTTTTTCTTCAAAAGTTACATGAGATCACTGCACTAATGGTAGCTATTGGCATATCTCATATTTATAAAATATTATTCAAAAATACAATGGTTACATATTCTAATTTCTAGATAGATTAGTTGATGACTGGAAGAGGTTGTGGCGCTGATGAGGTCGACACCAGAATAGATCTGAGTATCGTCTTTGAACTAACCTAAACATTATCTTTGCGCAGTGCCGCCATGTCAGTTCTGTGTAAGCCTTACTTGTGTAAAGAGGTGAATAAATGAACTATTGCAAAATGGGAGTGTTGTTTGGTGTAACCAACCCGAATTTCTCCCTCACTGGTGACCCTGACGTGATATGAACATGCAACCTTCTGACGGCTTTCGTTATGTTCTCTCTCACTGTTGTGTCTCACGATGCTCCGACCACTCCCTCCATATTGGACTTACACACTCGGTCGAATGACTTCCAGCTCCAATCATCGAGCTCTTCTCCGACCTCACCCTCTACTCCAGTCTCACGCACTCTGTTGAGTGATCACATGCTCCCCACATCGAGCTTACCTACGATCACACCCTCGCCGCCGGGCCCTTTGTCGGTCCCTTCGATATCTCCCTCATCGCCTGCCTCACTCTGTCGAGGTTTCTCACGCCCCCCCCATCTTGAACATGCCCTCGCTTGAGGTGTTTGTGCCTGTCCCCCCAGACATAATCCACGACATCTCTATAATACTACGCGATGACACACTGTTCATCATGTGTTTCCCTTCGACCTAGGGCCTTCCACCTGCCACCTCATGAAATATGTTCCCCTCTCTCACCTGACGTCGACCTGGACATGCTTCGTGTGTTCGCCATGCCCACCAGAGACATCATCGTCGTCGCTGTGTTCCACCAGCAAACCGCAGGCCTCCCTGTTTCCGCATGGCCAGCACCCCCAGTACGACACCCAGTGCGTTTCAACGACTTCCAGAGGCCCCCCGGCCTCTTAAGAGTACTCTGTACTGTTGGAGGGGGGGGGGGTTGGCTTTGTGGCGCTGATGAGGTTGACACCAGCATCGATCTGAGTATCGTCTGTGAACTAAACTAAGATTATCTTTGGGCAAAGCCGCCATGTTAGTTCTTTGTAAGCCTTGCTTGTGTAAAGAGGTGAATAAATGAACTATTGCAAAATGGGAGTATTGTTTGGTGTAACCCACCCGAACTTCCCAGTCACAGGTGAACCCGAGTTGTAACGTGTTCCATTTTCGCCGTTTTACTGTGTTCGCAGCCTCCGCATCGGTTATGTTCGCGTGTATTACTTGGAGACAGCATTCGAACAATGACTTCAGCCCAACACCTAACGCCGGATTTTGTGATCGATATGCATCGTGTTGCAGGCAATGTACACCCGCCAGGACTGCAACACAATGCCTCTTACTCGAGGGTTACGCCGATTTCGCCGGACGTTTTCGAGCCTGCAACAATAAGTGAGGTTAGGGGTGTGCATGACTCCAGCTATCTGATGCCTTTGTTCCCACCACATCCCACCACATGTGCCCTCTCTCATCGATGATGCAGTTACCTCTCACAGATCTCTGTGCAGTGTGGGACCAATGCCAATTTCTGCAAATGCTTCATTGGACAACCTACCATCGCCAGATGGTTCAAATGGCTCTGAGCACTATGCGACTTAACTTCTGAGGTCATCAGTCGCCTAGAACTTAGAACTAATTAAACCTAACTAACCTAAGGACATCACACACATCCATGCCCAAGGCAGGATTCGAACCTACGACTGTAGCGGTCGCTCGGTTCCAGTCCGTAGCACCTAGAACCACATGGCCACTCTGGCCGGCACCACCGCCAGACAATGATTTACCAAGCTGCAATCCGTGCAGTACCATGCGGATTCCTGCCACGTGGCCGGAACTGCTTTGTTCACAGGTCAACCTCCTCAGCATCCGACCACACCTGCGCTTGTCTTGGTTAAGCATCTGCACATGCCTTCCTGCTTCAATACCTCGGCCTGCAACAGGAACAATAACTTGTTATCTGTGCATGACCTCCATGTCCATCCCATTGCTACACCTCAGTGTTTTGTGCCACGACATTCACTTTATCTGCACACTGGTTTGAGTGGAGTGACTTCAAACAGTGAACATTCACACATTCTGTCTGATGTTCGACACCATTTTCCACACTGTGCTTCTGGACAGCCAGCACCAGTCAAGATCCCGCTACCATTCTCGGCACATCCCGGTGCCTCATCCGCATTGGTCTTCCGCGACATGTCAATCCGAACATAACTGCAACGCGTTTAGCTTCCGCAACCGCAATTGACACAGTACGGTGTCTCACCCGCGTTGGCCTTCCGCATCGCGACGGATCGCGCTCAACCACAACACGTCACCTTCACGCTGCCACCCGACCAGCCGTCGTCACCACATCCCCGGGAGGCATACTCTCCTGGAATACTACAGCAACAACAGCTAGTTTCAGGCAGTGCCCTGACGAATTCAACTCAACCTGTTCTTCCAAACATTCTACAATGCTTACCAACGCAGCCGCCGTTTAATCCCAACAGAACTACAACCTGGTTCAAAATTGTGGATGAAGTGTTCAACCATTACAAACTCGACGAGTCAGCCAGGTTTCTGTGCCTCATCACCCACCTGCACGACCAGGAGGACTTGATTGCTGACTTGGTCAATGCCCCAGACTCATCTACCCGGTACACTCTAGCCAAAGAGACAGTTCTACGTCGGCTTGCACGCTCAACTGAGGCAGCAATACGGCAAGTACTCCATGTCGAGCAACTACGCAACAACAAACCTTCCCAACTCTGGAGATGGCTACGCGCCCTGGTTAGCGCCGATCTACTCTCTGATACAGCTCTCCTCGCCATCAGGTCAGATAAACTATCTCCTCACGTCCGCTTTGCTCTGGCTCAGAGGCCTCCCGGACCTGTCGAGCAAACAGTGACAATTGCTGACAAGCTACACGATGCATCACTGCTCTATTTCGCCAGCCACTGCCTAACTGACAAGTCCCAGGTTCAGGCTCATCGTCCTGCGGCTGGGGCCACACTGTGCCGACTGTTCCATTCGCTCCGGAAAGCAGTAAACAAGCTACTGGGACTTCACCGGCTCTGCCCATGGTCACGCCCCCTTCTGCAACTGAGCCTGCTGTGACCACCGAACCTCGGCCACTGTCACTGGCAATGAACGTTCCACAGGAAATGCAACTGCACCACCCGTACTGTTACTTCCACACATGGTTTGGTGAGGCGGTACGGAACTGCAGACCACCCTGCTACTTCCCAAATGCCTCCTGCGCACAACATGACAAGCACCCCCTAGTGCTACATTCTGTCCAGGAACAACCGGATAATTGTGGATGACTTTACATTAAAGGCATTTCATCGGGATACCTCTTCCTAGTGGACACAGGCACTGATGTTTCACTGCTGCCCACGTCCTTAGCGTCGTTGAACATCCACCCTCATCATACGTCACTGCAAGCTGTGCATTCAACTAAACTACAATGCTCGGGTTCAACCTCGCATGTCGTCTCACTCTCCGCAAACTGCAAACTCGAGTGGACTTTTTTAGTGTGCAAAATTGACGAACCTATACTAGGCATTGACTTCTTGCGACACCACAAACTTTCACCAGACCTAGTGCGAAACACTTTGTTTCATCATCCGTCCAAGACTCACTTCCCCTGTGCTCTGTCGAGCAAACCCACCCCGTGATGCATCGGTCCGGGGTCATCTCATCCGTACATGCTTGTCTCTGTCAACGATGTTACAAGAAACAACGCATAAGTGCCTTGTCGAGCTTGAACACGTCTCTCACCTACGCAAGGAAAACTTCGAGCTCTCCCTCCGGCTCCACGAAACACAGCTCCAGCTCTCCGATGCAGCAAAGGAATTACAGACACTACAGCAAGGGCAAAGCAAGGTCAGTAAGTGCGCCGAATCTGCTTGCATTCCCAGCAATTAAGCTTCCGTGTGTTTACCTCCCACTACCCCTCGCAACTGTGCTATCAATACTGCCATAGCATGTACTGACAGTTCCACGGGGCCACACCCTCCTAACACAGCAGCATTTGACACTTGGCCAGACACAAGTGTGCATGCACGACGAGTGTCACGTGTTCCCGAACTGACAGCTCCTACCCCACCCCTTGTGGACAGCACCTCAAACAATGCAACTTCGGCTCCTGCGCACTGCCATGCGACCGCCACTGACAACACAAACAGTGCACTCGTGCCAAGTGTTTCGCCCGCGACCATGCTGCCTCAGGCCGCGCCCTCAGACAATGGACTCACTAACACTTCACGAGCTCTACCAAGCTCACCCGACCACGGTGCCACTGCTTCGGGCCAGCGGCCATCCTGTCACGTTTATTCCTGGGACACTTCACTGCCTTGGCTGCCGTCGGATCTGCTGAGTGCTCCGAACACCACGACTATGCCTTGCCTGCCCCGCCCGCCACACATTGTAAACAAACCGCCTCCTGTGCCGCCGGAAACATTTCCGTCATCACCAATGTCACGGTTCACAAGCTTTGCCTCATGCCAGGCCCCCCGATCTCGAGTAAACCACATTGACTTTGTCCTGAGTGCCTCTCCGACCTTAAAACACAGATTTTTTAACTTCGAGTAAACCACATTGACTTTGTCCTGAGTGCCTCTCCGACCTTAAAACACAGATTTTTTAACTTCTAATCTCCAGCGTCATTGAACCCTCTGCCAGTAGCTGGTCTACGCCCATTTATATGACACCCAAGAAAGATGGTTCCGGGCGCATGTGCGGAGACTACTGTTGACTAAATGCACAAACAATTATGGACACCTACCCCATACCCAACATTGTCATCGTAACTGCCATCTGCTTCACGTCTGCTGTGCAGCGAGCTACCTTATTGTCACTTCTTCTTCCATGTGTTTTTGCTTTTAGGAAGCTTTAATTGTCGATTGCTAGTAATAGTGTTCCATAGATTTCGTGTTTGTTTTGAATACAGTCAGAGAGTGTCCCTTTAGTCAACCATAGTGCCAGTAGTGCTAGTGTTTGTTTTCAATACAGTCCAGAGACAGATAGTGCTATTTTCATTGTTTTCTACAAGAAGTGGCTAGCAATCACAGTTTAGTCAACAATCAGCCGCTTTTAGTGAATTAGCAGTCTAGTTAAAAGTTGATTAACTCTCTACAGTAAATTGATTTCTTAGGATGGATAGGATGTGTGACTGCTGTGTACGGACACAGGAGGAGCTGGCCACTGTTCGCGAACAGCTGAGCATGTTGATGGCCACCGTCAGCCGTCTTCAGGCTGCTGCCTCGGAGTGTAGCGGCAGTGGGGAGTCTGCTACGTCGCATGGTACACCCCAGGTGTTACATGCTTCACCCACTGCCCCTGCTGTCGAGACATCTTCGCAGGTACCGGGTGTGGTTGGGCCACCCTCTCCCCAAGGGGAGTGGCAGGTCCAGCGGCGTTCGCGGCGCACGAGGCGGAGGGTAAATGTGGAGGCTGGCCATGTGGCATCGCCCGCTCTGCCTGTGAGTGGACATGTGGCTGCTCCTTCAGCAAGGTCCAAGCAGGCACACGGGGGGAGGGGTTTATTAGTTATTGGGAGCTCCAACGTTAGGCGGGTGATGGAGCCCCTTAGGGAAACAGCGGAAAGGTCGGGGAAGATGGCCAGTGTTCACTCTGTCTGCTTGCCGGGGGGTCTCATCCGAGATGTGGAGGAGGCACTGCCGGCGGCAATAGAGAGCACTGGGTGCACCTGACTGCAAATAGTTGCTCATGTCGGCACCAATGACTACTGCCGTCTGGGTTCAGAGGTCATCCCCAGTTCGTACAGGCAGTTGGCGGAATTGGTGAAGGCGGAAAGCCTCGCTCGCGGAGTGGAATCAGAGCTAATTATTTGTAGTATTGTTCCCAGAACCGATCGCGGTCCTCTGGTTTGGAGCCGAGTGGAAGGCTTAAACCAGAGGCTCAGACGATTCTGCGGAGATCTGGGGGTGCAAATTTCTCGACCTCTGCTATTGGGTGGAGAAATGTAGGGTCCCCCTGAATAGGTCAGGCGTGCACTACGCGCCGGAAGCGGCTACAAGAGTAGCGGAGTACATGTGGAGTGCATATGGGGGTTTTTTAGGTTAGAGAATTCCCTCCCTAGGCCCGACAAGATGCCTCCTGAGATGCGGCAAGGTAGGAGTAGGCAAAATGCAACAGGGAATAACAATATTAATGTGCTAATAGTAAACTGCAGGAGCGTCTATAGAAAGGTCCCAGAACTGCTCTCATTAATAAACGGCCACAACGCCCATATAGTACTAGGGACAGAAAGTTGGCTGAAACCAGACGTAAACAGTAATGAAATCCTAAACTCAGATTGGAATGTATACCACAGAGACAGGCTGGACAGTGAAGGGGGAGGTGTGTTTATAGCAATAAGAAGTGCAATAGTATCGAAGGAAATTGACGGAGATCCGAAATGTGAAATAATTTGGGTGAAGGTCACGGTTAAAGCAGGCTCAGACATGGTAATTGGATGTCTCTATAGGCCCCTGGCTCAGCAGCTGTTGTGGCTGAGCACCTGAAGGATAATTTGGAAAATTTCGAGTAGATTTCCCCACCATGTTATAGTTCTGGGTGGAGATTTTAATTTGCCGGATATAGACTGGGAGACTCAAACGTACATAACGGGTGGCAAGGACAAAGAATCAAGTGAAATTTTTTTTAAGTGCTTTATCTGAAAACTACCTTGAGCAGTTAAACAGAGAACCAACTCTTGGCGATAACGTATTAGACCTTCTGGTGACAAACAGACCCGAACTATTTGAAACAGTTAACGCAGAACAGGGAATCAGCGATCATAAAGTGGTTGCGGCATCGATGATTTCAGCCGTAAATAGAAATATTAAAAAAGGTAGGAAGATTTTTCTGTTTAGCAAAAGTGACAAAAAGCAGATTACAGAGTACCTGACAGCTCAACACAAAAGGTTTGTCTCAAGTACAGATAGTGTTGAGCATCAGTGGACAAAGTTCAAAACCATCGTACAATATGTATTAGATGAGTATGTGCCAAGCAAGATCATAAGAGATGGAAAAGAGCCACAATGGTACAACAACCAAGTTAGAAAACTGCTGCAGAAGCAAAGGGAACTTCACAGCAAACATAAACATAGCCAAAGCCTTGAAGACAAACAAAAATTAAGCAAAGCGAAATGTAGTGTGAGGAGGGCTATGCGAGAGGCATTCAATGAATTCGAAAGTAAATTCTATATACTGACTTGGCAGAAAATCTTAAGAAATTTTGGTCTTATGTCAAAGCAGTAGGTGGATCAAAACAAAATGTCCAGACACTCTGTGACCAAAATGGTACTGAAACAGAGGATGACAGACTAAAGGCCAAAATACTAAATGTCTTTTTCCAAAGCTGTTTCACAGAGGAAATCTGCACTGTAGTTCCTTTTCTAGATTGTCGTACAGATGACAAAATGGTATATATCGAAATAGATGACAGAGGGATAGAGAAACAATTAAAATTGCTCAATAGAGGAAAGGCCGCTGGACCTGATGGGATACCAGTTCGATTTTACGCTAAGGAATTTGCCCTCCTTCTTGCAGCGGTGTACCATAGGTCTCTAGAAGAGCATAGCATTCCAAAGGATTGGAAAAGGACACAGGTCATCCCCGTTTTCAAGAAGGGACGTCGAACAGATGTGCAGAACTATAGATCTATATCTCTAACGTCGATCAGTTGTAGAATTTTGGAACACGTTGTAATGGTCGCCTGGTCGTAGATATTGCTTATTGCTATAATCGCACTATTTCACTCCCATTTACAGAGCTTGTTAGCACTTGATGTTAGGTTGGCGCCATTAAAATGCATTGTGTAGTGGTAATTGCTGCTACTTGCTGGATTGCTGCCGTGTCTCGATGCTGATGCTGGCTCTAAATCTGGTTGTCTAGGGTTAAAAACATGAGGTCCCGTGTTTTTTATGTGCTTTTGATGATAAAGAATGAGCGAAACCAACAAATATGTAAACTTCAAATATTTATTACTCTGGTGGCCATCTTAATTCCACTGTCCACCAAAGACCATGACACTACACAAAGTAGTACTTCCTTTACATGTTCTTTGCATTGTTTATCCACCTCAAACAATAACACACAAACACACTTTACCAAAGTGACATTCCGACTGCCTCCCGACCCTTCTTGCTGCTTGTATTTATAACATTGTCAAAGAACTACTAAAAAGAGATATAGTTTATAAGTCACATGTACATCTGTTATCATAATTTGTGCAGAAAAGTTATTAATTTGCATCGAGTGACATAATTTAACATGTTATTAAAATGACAGACAGATTTGTTGACTTGACAGAATAATCCTTTGTTACAAAAAGGCCGTTTTTTAGAAGTTTGTCAATTGACTTCTCTAATTTGCATAAATAAGTAAATAACATGAATTATTAAGAATTACATTGGTTTTCGTCTAAAATAGGATTGATTTCGTGAATACTGAGTGAAACCGCTCCTAGTGAACAAATAGGTTTCACTGGGTGATTTTTATTTAAGGAGATCCAAAATACCTATGTTGGCCACTATTTTTCGTACTTCATATTAATTATTTAAGATGAACTTACTGTTTTTACATGATGACATTTGCTGTATCAGTGATCAAGTGATATTAACTTTTGTGTGGGTCAGTTATTCAGTATAATTTAATAAGTTGACTGTTTATGGAGACATGTTATGCAATCATTGTTAACATACACAATAACTTTTCTATAATCATAAATATTCATTAAACTGGTTGGATTTGGAGGGTATCGCATACTTCGGTAAAGTAAAGCCTTTAATATGTTCCGTTACAATACCCCCCTCGAGTAATATCATTTACAGGACGTTAATGATATTAGCCGACTAAGACAAATGTGTCAAATGGTTAAAATTGGGAAAAGTACTACTTTAATAATTTTTTTGTTTTACTATGCATAATGTGTATGTATGCAATGACCGTTACACCGTTTCAAAATGACTTTTTCCTGCAAATATTTTAGTTGTGTTGTTTCAAATGCACTTTGTGTTATGGCTCTCAGTATGACAGCATAATAAAAATATTTAGTAATATATGAAAGTAAAAAAAAAAAATGTTAATCTTTGCTCCCATGGAAAATGATCCAAGACAGACACATATATATCACATGCGATTTTAAGATATATAAAAAATATATGTAAATTATTTCAAAGTCAGTTCTCATTGAGTCACAGATTAATCAAGATAATAGAAGGAACATAAATATATTACATAGATGGACAGGTCATATGTCCATAGGAAAATATTGCAACTGTCTGCTCTTTTTGAGCCACATAAAAGAAATGAAAACAAAGAACATAATTATAAGTATGGACATGATATATAAACACAAACACTAGAGAAGTCATATGTATGAATCTAATATGCATTTGAAAAAAAAGAAAAGTTTTTTAAATATTGTCTCCCATTGAGCCACATAGTCAAGATAGTACAAGAACATATGAATACTAAAATTGGACACTTAAATTGGTCACAACATAACACAAACATCAAACTTGGTGAACATCTGATTAGCTGTAGAAATTTGTACACAAATCTTATGCCTAAGAACACAATAGTAACAAAATGATGGGTCTTGCACAACAATTTTTACATTGTCTTTTATTTGGTGCAGGTATGTCCCATATTCAACAATACCACAAGAAAGTAATAAATGTTTGTCACCTTCTTGCCCATAGTAAGTAAAGAAGATGTCTCAAAATTTAATATTCAATAGTGACAATAAAAATATAAAAACATTCTATCAGAGATCTGGAACTTTTCCAGGGTCTGTAGGATGAGTGGTAGTTGCTATTTGACACACCCAGTAAAAACCTTTGCTGATAACATGCTTTATGGAAAATGGGTAAGTAACTGTATTCAAACAGGAAAATGTGCTTAATCATGTTTATATGGTTTCAATTCAGTGATGTTTCTTAATCCAAATAACCTTCTTGATCTGGGAAAGATAAGTCTATACGCATTAGGATGTGGGCTTTCTTTTATTTCAAATGGACAACCTAGCCCAACATCTTTGTCTATTTCAGTATTTTCAAACAATAGATCATTTTCAATTTCTTTAGTTCCTAAGTCTAATGTCTCTTTCTTACACTTAGACACATCCCTCTCTGTTTGCAAAGCATTGACATTTAAACACAAACCTTTGTTTTCATCTGGTCCTTTTAACACTGTGCTGTCACTTAACAAACTACTGTTTTCACCCTCTTTTTTATAAAGTCCACTACGGATTCTTGTCCACCATGTAGGATACAAGGTTGCACTTACCTTTGCTAATTCTTTCCAAAAGGCATCTTTGTTTATACAGTTTCCATAGTTGTTCCACAAAACTTCTAAAAACTTTTCCCCTTTCTCTTGAAAACACACATTTACATTCCATCCCTTTATATTTTCTTTAATATTATTATTATTACCATTCTCATAGATTAGTGTTTCATAGTTCCCAATAGGCAATAGCTTGTCCTCAGATACACATTCCCTAGTCTGCATTTCACTTAAATTAACCTCATTATTAACCATGTTTGTCACATCACTTACCTTTACCACATAATCACTTTTCAATTCTACAAATACTTTTATTTCTTCCTCCACACTCTCATCAATAACATCACTTGATATAGGACCATTATTTAAATGTCCCTCTATTACTTCTTCCTCCTCCTCCACAACAACCCCATCTTCAGTTTCCCCCAAAATAGATTCTATTTGTGGTGTGTCTGACTTGTTATTAACACCAGTATCTTTTTCAGCCCAACTATGGACTCTGCAATACCTTCAACTTCTGCACTTTCACTAACTACCTGTGCTTGAACACTGTTTTTATTAACTGTATCACTTTTACTCATAGTATCCCAAAACCTTTTATTAAATTCTAATTTATTCATTCTAACATCAGTATTTTCATGGTACTTACTCTTTACATTTTATCTTCTCCTTCTCCAGTTTCGGTTATGTGTTGTCCTGTCATAATATTGTCTAGCCCCAAAACTACGGACATCTAGCTAGTGGGACTGTCCACTGTTTCCCGGCTGGTTCCCTCGGTCTGTCCGTTTGTAGTTGTCGTTTTGTTCACTAGTTTCAACAAATCCCCTTCTATCTTGTTCTCTTCCCCAATACCTAATTATATCATTCCTGTTATCTCTCCTCCATCTTCCCTCCTGTGTATTGTTTCTGAAATCATTTTCATATCTCCTATCTCCCCTATTTGGAGCATTATTTCCAGAATTTTCAAAGTCTCTCCTCCCATAACAATCTCTATTTACATTCCTGTTCCACCCCCCATACTGGTTGTTGCCAGAGCCAAAACTTTGGTTATTTTCTCTTTCCAAGGCCCTATCTAATCTATCTACAAATTTCAGGAACTCTTTCACTGAATCGTCTGGTCCATGGACCAATTCCCACTGCAGTCTCTCTGGTAATCTTCTTTTTAAAACATCAATTTGTGTCACAATATCAAAAGAGTTATTCAAGTGAGCAAGCTTTTTCAATTGATCTCTGCAAAATTTTTGCATTCCCCCTACTTTCCCTCTATACACTGGTCCATTTAGAAATTCTGACTTTAATCTGGCTTGTATGGATTGTGACCAAAATTTACAAATAAATTTAGCTTCAAACTCTTCAAAAGTATTCCAAGAATCATTATTCTCATTTGCCCAGGATAGGGCCTCCCCTTCTAGAAACCGTTTTACTAACTTAATTTTTATGTTATCTGACATTCCTACAACAAACATATCCTTACAATGGTGAATAAAGTCAATAGGGTGCAGATTTTCACCAGGAAAGCATTTCACTTGGATGTGCCCATACATTGTATTTTGATTGTAAAACATTTGTTTTGACATCAATGCATCTTCCAGTTGTGTATATTTAGTGTGTATATTTTCTACTTTTGTATCTACATTAGTGGTATACAGGTTGTATTCTTGTTTAAGGTTTTCTCATGTTTTGTCTATTCTCTGATCTAATCTTTCAACTTCAGTATCTACTCTGTTGTAGATGACAGCAATGCTGTCTGTGTTAGCTTGTATGTTTTCATTTAAACTTTCAACTTTAACTTGAAATTCTTTTCTGAAGTGTATCAACTGTTCTCTAGTGTTCTTACTGAGGGTAGTTTTAATTTCCTCACACTTCTCATTGAGATGAGTACTTAATAGATCAAAATCCAAACTTAACTTATCCAGTCTATCTGTGTTTTCTTTAAGTTTCAAACTTACTTGTTCACTTGATTGTTTAAAATCCAAACTTACTTGTTCACTTGATTGTTTAAGTTGCGAGCTTATTTGAGTTGCAAACCCTACTAGCCACTCTGTTAAGTTTAATTGTTCATCATCCCCTGGTTCAATTTTTACATTTCCTACGATCTCATCACTCTCAGGTAGAGACATGTTAACTATTAATTATTTTAAATGACAACAACAAAATACCTTGCTTTATGTAGCTATGCTATGATGTCGTGATCGGTGTTCTTGTTGCCTTTCTTCACTTCTATTCGGTTTTATCGAAGCTGAAGTCTTGATTGATGAATTCCATTGACATAATCCAGACGTTAATCTTCCGAGCGGTGTGATGATAGTTTTTCGTAGTCGCACAAACACACTTTATTTATTTATTTATTTTTGACATATTTTCACTGTTGCCACACTGCACAAAAAAATTTTTTTGGAATGCTAAGCACTTACGAAATTTATCGCTGCACTATTATCATCGATGCACTTAAAGATCCCGGACGAGCCCCCACTTTTGTAATGGTCGCCTGGTCGTAGATATTGCTTATTGCTATAATCGCACTATTTCACTCCCATTTACAGAGCTTGTTAGCACTTGATGTTAGGTTGGCGCCATTAAAATGCATTGTGTAGTGGTAATTGCTGCTACTTGCTGGATCGCTGCCGTGTCTCGATGCTGATGCTGGCTCTAAATCTGGTTGTCTAGGGTTAAAAACATGAGGTCCCGTGTTTTTTATGTGCTTTTGATGATAAAGAATGAGCGAAACCAACAAATATGTAAACTTCAAATATTTATTACTCTGGTGGCCATCTTAATTCCACTGTCCACCAAAGACCATGACACTACACAAAGTAGTACTTCCTTTACATGTTCTTTGCATTGTTTATCCACCTCAAACAATAACACACAAACACACTTTACCAAAGTGACATTCCGACTGCCTCCCGACCCTTCTTGCTGCTTGTATTTATAACATTGTCAAAGAACTACTAAAAAGAGATATAGTTTATAAGTCACATGTACATCTGTTATCATAATTTGTGCAGAAAAGTTATTAATTTGCATCGAGTGACATAATTTAACATGTTATTAAAATGACAGACAAATTTGTTGACTTGACAGAATAATTCTTTGTTACAAAAAGGCCGTTTTTTAGAAGTTTGTCAATTGACTTCTCTAATTTGCATAAATAAGTAAATAACATGAATTATTAAGAATTACATTGGTTTTCGTCTAAAATAGGTTTGATTTCGTGAATACTGAGTGAAACCGCTCCTAGTGAACAAATAGGTTTCACTGGGTGATTTTTATTTAAGGAGATCCAAAATACCTATGTTGGCCACTATTTTTTGTACTTCATATTAATTATTTAAGATGAACTTACTGTTTTTACATGATGACATTTGCTGTATCAGTGATCAAGTGATATTAACTTTTGTGTGTGTCAGTTACTCAGTATAATTTAATGGGTTGACTGTTTATGCCGACATGTTATGCAATCATTGTTAACATACACAATAACTTTTCTATAATCATAAATACTCGTTAAACTGGTTAAATTTGGAGGGTATCGCATACTTCGGTAAAGTAAAGCCTTTAATATGTTCCGTTACAACGTGTTATGTTCAAGTATAGTGACTTTTCTGGAGACTAGAAATCTACTCTGTAGGAATCAGCATGGGTTTCGAAAAAGACGGTCGTGTGAAATCCAGCTCACGCTATTCGTCCACGAGACTCAGAGGGCCATAGACACGGGTTCACAGGTAGATGCCGTGTTTCTTGACTTCCGCAAGGTGTTCGATACTGTTCCCCACAGTCGTTTAATGAACAAAGTAAGAGCATATGGACTATCAGACCAATTGTGTGATTGGATTGAAGAGTTCCTAGATAACAGAACACAGCATGTCATTCTCAATGGAGAGAAGTCTTCCGAAGTAAGAGTGATTTCAGGTGTGCCGCAGGGGAGTGTCATAGGACCGTTGCTATTCACAGTATACATAAATGACCTTGCAGATGACATCAGAAGTTCACTGAGGCTTTTTGCAGGTGATGCTGTGGCGTATCGAGAGGTTGTAACAATTGAAAATTGTACTGAAATGCAGTAGGATCTGCAGCGAATTGACGCATGGTGCAGGGAATGACAATTGAATCTCAATGTAGACAAGTGTAATGTGCTGTGGATACATAGAAAGATAGATCCCTTATCATTTAGCTACAAAATAGCAGGTCAGCAACTGGAAGCAGTTAATGCCATAAATTATCTGGGAGTATGCATTAGGAGTGATTTGAAATGGAATTACCATATAAAGTTGATCGTCAGTAAAGCAGATGCCAGACTGAGATTCATTGAAAGAATCCTAAGGAAGTGCAATCCGAAAACAAAGGAAGTAGCTTACAGTACGCTTATTCGCCCACTGCTTGAATACTGCTCAGCAGTGTGGGATCCGTACCAGATAGGGTTGATAGAAGATATAGAGAAGATCCAGCGGAGAGCAGCGCGCTTCGTTACAGGATCATTTAGTAATTACGAAAGTATTACAGAGATGATAGATAAACTCCAGTGGAAGACTCTGCAGGAGAGACGCTCAGTAGCTCGGTAAGGGCTTGTGTTAAAGTTTCGAGAACATACCTTCACCGAAGAGTCAAGCAGTATATTGCTCCCTCCTACGTATATCTCGCGAAGAGACCATGAGGATAAAATCAGAGAGATTAGAGCCCACACAGAAGCATATCGACAATCCTTCTTTCCACAAACAATACAGGACTGGAATAGAAGGGAGAACTGATAGAGGTACTCAGGGTACCCTCCGCCATACACCGTCAGGTGGCTTGCGGAGTATGGATGTAGATGTAGATGTAGATGCCGGCTTTACCAGTTCCCTCGCAGGTGAGACCATGTTCTCTGTCATTGATTGCAAATGGGCCTACCACCAGATCCCCATGGCTCCTGAAGACATTGAGAAGATAGCAATCACCACCCCGATCAGGTTATTTCACTTTCAATTCTTCGGTCTGAAAAACGCAACCCAGACCTGGCAACGCTTCATTAACAAAGTGCTATTTGAACTAAAATTCTGTTTTGTATATCTTGATGACATTCTTGTGTTCAGCTCCTCAGTCGAGGACAACATTTGACATGTGCAAACTGTTATGAACACTCTCGTGGCAGCAGGCGTCAAGACCAACCAGGACAAATTGCAGCTACATCAACCCTCTGTCACTTTTCTTGGTTTACAGGTCTCTGCCGATGGCATTTCACCGCCCCCTCAGAAAGTACAAACAATACTAAACCCACCCAGACCTTCATCATTCAAAGAGCTCCGGTGCTTTCTGGGGATGGTTAATTTTTATCGCCAACATCTACCTCGGGCTGCGGAGATTCAGGCTCCACTGACGG
This sequence comes from Schistocerca cancellata, assembly GCF_023864275.1. Classification (NCBI taxonomy): domain Eukaryota; kingdom Metazoa; phylum Arthropoda; class Insecta; order Orthoptera; family Acrididae; genus Schistocerca; species Schistocerca cancellata. Next base: position 722,348,063 of record NC_064626.1, on the reverse strand, counting down.
ACGCCTTGGCAGGCACCAAGACTTCTGGATGTCAGCCCATTCCATGGACCCCTGCTATGACTGCCTCTTGCACTGCCCTCAAAAATCTTCTTGCCTGCACCATCACACATCCTCATCCCAATGCACAGCTTTTCATCACCACAGACGCAAGCGATACTGCCATCGGCACTGTCCTTAGCAAGACAGTCGACGGCCAAACTCCGCCTCTGCAATTCTTCTCGCGCAAGCTCACCAATGCACAACATAAATATTCCACGATTGACAGGGAGTTGCTCGCGGTGTACGAAGTGATCAAGCATTTTAAGACTGTCGTTGAGGGATGCCCTTTCTATGTTTTAACAGACCCCTGGCTGCAGCCATTACAAACCCGCCAGCTGACCCACCTCCTCGCCACTTCAGATACATGGACTTCAAATCTCAGTTCACCACCGATGTCAGACACATAAAGGGTGCTGACAATATAGTTGTCGATTTCCTTTCACGAGTCGACGCCGTTCATTCGCTGTTAGACCTCTCTGAACTGCCTAACCTCCAACCCACCAATGAGGACACGCAAAACCTGATTTCAGACTCTACCTCTTCACTACACTTCGTCTGCACCACCGTCCCTGGCATTTCTGGTGAGGTCTGGTGTGACAACAGTATGGGCACGTTACGCCCCCTCATCCCAACAACACTCCATTGAGCTGTCTTCAACGTACTGCATAATTTAGCCCACCCCAGTGTTCATGCATCTGCCCACCTCGTAGAGGAGCACTTTGTGTGGAGAAATGTGAACAAGGACTGCCAGCAATGAGCACGCTCCTGCATCACGTGCCAACGCTGCTAAGTTACCAAGCACACTTCACCACCCCTCGGCGCCATTTCAATCCCTCCTGAGCATTTCCAGCATATTCATCGCGTTTCGGATGTTCAGCTATCATCACGAATGACCAGGGCAGACAATTTGAGTTGGCCCTGTTCAACGAGATTTGTAACATTTGTGGCATCCGGCGCATCCATACCACAGCATATAACCCGCAAAGTAACGGGCTAGTTGAGTGCTGGCACCGCACTTTCAAGGTGGCTCTTCGATGCCATGACTCTCTATGGACAGACGCCCTTCCCCTTGTGCTACTCAGCATTCATGCGATCTATAAGGAAGACCTCAAAGGCACAATAGCCGAGTTCGTATACGGCCAGAACATTGTTCTCCCTGGCAAACTTGTGAGCCCTTCTGCTTCTCTCCCTCAGTCTGACTTACCTTCCCTCGTGGACCGCGTCAGACGCCACTTCAACAACCCCCACATCCCTCCACCTGCCAGCCATTCCCGCCCTAAGGTTCACGTCCTGAAATCTCTGGACAATTGCGAGTACGTCATGCTTCAAGATGACACTGTCCATGCTCCCCTCCAACCTCCATATACCAGCCCGTACCGAGTTGCCCAGCGCTCAGCCAACACCTATAACATCCAGATAAAAGATTCAGCTGTTACAGTCTCTCAACATACATAAGCCTGCTCATGTCGAGCCCACTTCTACCCCCCCTTCAGGCCATGACCACGCCACTCACTGTCGTGGCTTACAACGTTCCGGCCACTCCCTCCACGTCGGACTTACACACTCGGTCGAGTGACTTCCAGCTCCAATCGTCGAGCTCTTCTCCGAACTCACCCTCCACTCTGGTGTCACGCAGTCCATTGAGTGATCACATGCTCACATGCTCCCATGTCAAGCTTACCTACGATCACACTCTCGCCGCCAGGCCCTTCTCCGTCCCTCCGATGTCTGTCTCACGCTGTCGAGGTTTCTCACGCACCCCCCCCCCCCCCCCCATCTTGAACATGCCCTCGCTCGAGGTGTTTGTGCCATGCCCACAGGAGACATCGTTGTCGTCGCTCTGTTCCACCCGCAACCCGCCGGCCTCCCTGTTGCCGCACGACCAGCACGCCCAGTACGACGCCCTGCGGGTTTCAACGACTTCCAGGTTCAGTGGCCGAACCTTCCTTCAGGATATCTACCAACACAGCTCCCCAATGACCCTGTCGAGCTGATCGTGGCCCGGCTCCTGCGGACCACCACTGCCGATGCCATAGTCACCCCCCCCCCCCCGGCCTCTCAAGAGTACTCTGTACTGCAGGGCGGGGGGGGGGGGGGGGGGGGGGGGGGGGCTATGTGGCGCCCATGAGGTCGACACCAGAATCGATAGAATCAATCTGAGTATCATCTTTGAACTAAGCTAAACATTATCTTTGTGCAGTGCAGCCATGTCAGTTCTGTGTAAGCCTTGCTTGTGTAAAGAGGTGAATAAATGAACTATTGCAAAATGGGAGTATTGTTTGGTGTAACTGACCTGAACTTCTCCCTCAAGGTCAATAAACTTGTTAGTGCATACATAACATGTAATTTAATTTTATTATATATTCCACTGGTTTATTGTATATCTTAATTGTGAACACGTTTACCTCAGGATGAGGGTAGAAGCCTCAAAATCAGTCATGGATTAATAAAAATGAAGATCATTTAAATGCATTTTGTGTCAATTTCTCCAGCCTCCCAGTCCGTCCCCCCCCCCCCACCCCCCTCCTCAATTAATCATACAACCGCATTTCCAAGTTTAAATATACTTATTGGTAATTCTTTAATTTAACATTTGCTTTGTGGTGTTTTCCATGGTCTTTTGGTCATTATCTATGACACTCACATGAGTTGTGAGGTTTATCCAGTAGGTCCTGGGTTATGCATCAGTCCAGTGCTTTACTGCAATCCCAAACTCACTAAACAGGAGATTTGTGTATTCCTTATTCCTCATGTACTTCAAGATTCATGTTATACATACTAACTTTACCATAAAAATGGTGTCTGTGCTCATTAAAGGTCCCTGTTTGTGCATGTTGTTATTCACAAGCACACAAACGACTCTTTCATTGTTCATTTTTCCTGGACCCATTTGTCTAGCTTCCTATGAGAGCAGGGTGTTAATTACTGAAACAAGCAACTGCCTGTACATGGCTGGGACTGAGTTTTGTTAGGTGCTGCAGCATGGATCAGGAAAGGAGGTGTCTGATTATGATACCTAGTTATGCAGTCCTGGGGATGTCATTGCTGAATTTCATTACGTAAAATATGGGATATCACTCCTACTTGTTTAGCATCTCTGAGCTAATTTTACTGTCATCTCTTGTTAGTGTTGGTTACCATTGATGATAAGCCATCTAGCACATTGTTAGTGCCTACTTGACAAGCAGATGTTGGTACCAGACAACTGACCCCTAGTGATGGGATGCCCATCTCCACTCATCTGCTGTTAATGGGGCATGTTTGGAACACTGCCATTGCTAACCTTATCCCAGTACAACATATGGAGTCCAAGGTGCATAGTATTGATGATCTGTATGCAACACAATCATAGTCCAAGCACAACAGAATTAAGAAAACTGTGTGGTGTAATGAAACTGTGTAGTCATTTCCCCAGGTGGTATTGCTGTGATGTGCCTGAAGGCACAAAAAAGTAGCCAGAGTGGAAACTGAGCAATCTTCCACATTAAAAGGAGTCAGTTGTACTAGAGGATGTATGAAGATAGTTTCTTTTGATTCAAGTCAGCTCTTTGATCACACTGTATGTAAATCATCTCATATTGGTCCACTTCTGCTCTCCTTCCACTTCACCAGTATCCCTTGACCACTCTTTGGTTTCTTGCCCTGCATCCTCCATCACTGGATAGCATACGATTGTGTGTTTCCTTTAAAATCTCCTCTTTAAACTTCACTGGCACTACTACCCATGGTCATAGTCTTGTTGCCTTGCACAACAGTCCATCACATGTGCGAAACTGTGATCACATCCTGTACTGTTTACAGTCATTGTCGGTGCTCTGTGCTGCCTGCCACTCCACAAAACCATGACCCACAACTTTCAAAACTGCTACCTTCCTACTTAATGCATCGCATTCCCACACTTCTTCACTGGCTTGTGTACCAGTTAGTAGTTGAATTTGTTAAGTCTCAGGGTCCATCTTGTCAGCCTGCGAAATGGTTCCTTCAGTCCCACTAACCACTTCAAAGCAATGTGGTCAGCCATTACCTGAATTTTTTTACAGTAAAGATAACTCCTAAAATATGTGACACCATAAATGTGGCTCAACATCTCCTTCTCTGCTGCACTTAACTGTCTCAGTAGACAGATTACGGATGCTCTTCACTATTAATCTCCTGATTTAAAATGCATCCCCAAGCATGATTATATGTGTTTCATAACAGGATAAACTTCTTACAAAAGTCTGGAAACATTAGGATTGGGCTTCATGTCAAAACTCTCTTTAATTCTTCAAATACGCCCTGACACTCTTCTGTTCATAGCAGTTTCATACCTTTCCTTAGCAACTGCATGATTGTTTAGTCTATGTCAATGAGCCCTTTCATGAATTTTTCTGTAGTACTTAGAGATCCTCAGAAAAAACTGGAGTTCCTTAATTAACTTAGAGACTGGGAACTCTCATTCAGCTTGTAGTAGCTTCAGTCTCTGTCCTCACTCCATGTTTATTAATTACATGCCCTAGATGCTGTACCTCTTATAATGCAAAATGGCACTTCTCTATGTTCAACATCAGACACACAGCCCTTAGTCTCTTAAACACTTCTGTCAGATGTTGTTTAAGCTGCTCCATGTCTTTAGAGCATATGATAATATTTTATAAGTAAACTAGACACTGGTGTGGTTTCAAACCTTTCAATACACTATTTAATAACCTCTGAAATGTTGCAGAAGCATTTTTCAATCCAGATAGCATTCTCTTGAATTGATAATGCTCTCATGATATTGAAAATGCTGCCTTTGGCTGGTCTTCGGCAACAACTTCCAGTTTATGGTAACCACTCCTCAAATCCAAGGTTGAAAAGTACCAATGATATTCCACATTATTGATGTTCTCAGTAAGTTGAGGATGGGGTAAGCATCTGTTATGGTTTTACTGTTCTGGTAATGGTAATCACAGCAGACTCTGTATTGTGTAGAACCATCTGTAGAGTTTTTTTGGTACCACCATAGTTCCTGCATCCCATGGACTACTACTTTCATCCATTATCCTACCAACTAACTGCTGGTTAATAAAATCTTCCATAACTGACTGCAAGCGCCTAGGAATGTGACATGGTTTCTGGTACAATGGTGCTTCGTTCCATGTTGGTATTTGGTGTTGAATCATGGGCATTGCTGGCAACTGATCCTGTGAAAAAAATAAATCCTCAAATTTGAACAGTGATTCTTCCATCCACTCTCAATGTATTCCCTTTAGATACTCCCCTTTCCTATGTAATGCTGTCTTAATGGCAGCTCACGGTTTCTTGTGCTCCACAATCCTCATGCACAACTTGTCCTCATCCTTAATGTATCAAATCACTATCAACATCCCCTTTCTTGACTTCAATTCCTTAGGATATTTATGGGTACCACTCTCCCATCACACCTCTCTTGTATGCATTCAACACTTTTCTTACTAAAACAAGTTGCCAGATATAATATATAATTCCCCTACAGAGGCTCCACATCACATAATGTAAGTGTAGGTATTCAAAAAGTCTCCGCAGTGCCATATGATTGTTAGATGCTCGTGCCGTATGATTGTTCGCCTGCCTGGGTTACTTCCCTTCAAGTGGACTCTCCCAACATTCCACTGTTTCGTTTATCTCAGCCAGCATCAGTAGTATTGTTGGTGTGTGTCATTACATGTTGACATGAATGTTTAAGTTTAGTTTCTTTGCTCGTTTGTTTCATTTTTGTCACTGTTAAAATGCTAACCATTGAAGAACATGTGTTTTTAGTTGAACAAGTGTTCAAAGCCGGTGGTAAATACACAGTTTCAATTCATCAAACATTTAATTCAATTTTCCCAGAGACAACACTCCCACATCGCGATACTGTGCGAGATTTGATTAACAAATTTCGAAGTATGGATTTAGTGACAGATGCACCGAGAAGTGGTCATCCTAGCATTTTGTCTGAGGATAAACTACTTGATATTTCCAATAAAATGTCCATGAGTCTGAACAAGTCAGTAAGAAAACTAGCCCAGGAAATTGATGTTAGTGTCAGAATGGCCCACACAGCTGTAAGGAAAAAATTAGAACTTTTCCCATACAAAGTGACAATCGTGCAAGAACTGAAAAATACTGATCATAGCAAGAGACTGCATTATTTTCAATGGTTCAAAAATTCTGTTCAACAAAATGGAAGGGATATTATTAATGAAACGTTTTTCACTGATGAGGCATGGTTTCATTTATCCAGGTACATGAACTCACAAAATTCTTGTATGTAGAGTACTGCAAATCCATTGTGTATTCATGAGGAACCACTTCATTCCGTGAAAATAGGAGTTTGGATTGCAATTTCCAGGTGTCAAATTGTGGGTCCCATATTTTTCAGCAAAACAATAAATGCACAATGATACTGAAGTGATATTCTGTACCCATTCATAGGAGAACTTGTGTTAAGTGAAATACTGAATGATTACTTTCAACAAGATGGTGCAATTGCGCATACAGCTCACATTTCAATGTCACTGCTTGCTGATGTTTTTGGTGATCACATAATTTCATAGGGACTTGGTCTCCACAATCGCCTGACCTAACACCACTGACTTTTTCTTCTGGGGTGCAGCGAAAGCAACTGTCTACAAAAACGATCCAAAATCCATTGATGAATTGAAAACAGCAATAGCCACTTTCACTGCTTCTGTCACAGAAGAAATGTTACAGCTTGTGTTTGGAAACATGATTAGATGAACTGAACTGTATATTCAATAACAGAGGGGACACTTTCAACATTTAATGTGAAAATGTGTAAATAAAAATGAATATTCAATAGATTAATAACTTGTATTTCACTGAGTTTCATTTCAGTACATTCACTAGGGCACATGGGGCTTCCAGTCATATGGCACTGTGGAGAGACTTTTTGAACACCCCGTAGATGTGGTTCCACAGTCACCCAAAGAGACTTTCTTTTGCCATCTGGCACAAAATCATGCAAATCAAGCCTTTTTGCAATTTTACACAGTTCAACCAGTTTGTGCAAGGCACTAGACACCCCACACAACAGTTCAACACCGGCAAGAGCTGCCACTAGCTAGAATGTCATTCCACCGAGTTCTACTGTATCTTGCACCAAAGGCCAATTTTAGCTCAATGTTAATGCAAATCCACTTACATCCGGTACTATCTCTACATACCATATAAATCCAACACCTCCTATGTGAAAGTTTACAGCTGTCACCCCAGTGATCTCACATCATTATCTCTCACCCCATGTAGCCTATAGCACGGCAGGTTCCATTACCGTTGACCCACTAAGTCTCTACTGGAAACTGACACAAGTGTCCTGTGTCCAACAAGAACTTGTACTATGTACCTCTTACCACACTTATTACTGCACACTCCACCTCTGCATGTGTACTCACATCTAATTTTAACAGGAATGCCTTTAGATGGACTCCAGGTTCTTTCTTGAGTTTAACAGCTCTTTACCACCTCCTCATCCACCCCTGTGTCCATTTCTGTTTCTGATACCTTCCATTATTTCTATTTCCCTGTAACATTTAATGTTTGCAGAAAATATCCCACATCTATGTCAAATCACTGTTGATATGTCAATTTCTTTGTATTCCATTGTTAACCTAATAGCAGAATACAGATCCTTTGTTGCACCTGGATGCACCTTTTTTGGCACATCTAATAGCAATTCCCTCAGAAAAGCATAGAGTGCCCATTGCTCAGCTTCTCGCAACAAAACTCCAATTGCAGCATCACTCTGCCCTGACTTGTACATGTGTTCATTGAATTTCCTTGTCCTATCCACAAAATTTTACACATGCTTCTTCACAATAACTGATTCTGAAAATACCTCACACTTTTCTGTTTTTTATACCTTTGCAAAAGCCCTTTCTCTGACTGCCCAAAACTTGCTGCATTCTTCAATGCCTTTGCACACCTCACATATATTTTTTATCTCCCACTAGTCACAATTTCGCTACCCACAACTGACTATGAGTCCAACCACCCACCACTGCCACTGTTTGTAAGGGTACTCTAAGAATGACCATACATCTTCAAATGATAAATCCTGTGGAAGCTAGATCCATCTCATGGTGCTGTATCTGAGGCAATGTTAATTGTTCATTGTTATCTATTGACTGCCCATGCTGCTCCTTATTATCTGCTATTGACTGCTCAACCTTTTACAACAATATCCATCCTGCTTCCGGCTCTGACAAACCTTTCGTCTCTGCCATTGAGATGCACTTGCTCTCTTTTACACACAATAATACAAAAATTTAATGTACTTGTATTTATGTGTCCTGGTGTTTAGGAATGCTGACTTCACCATTGTCGAAACTTTGTTTAAATCAGAAATATCTGTTATCTAGCACTTGTCAGCCAAACTGAGCTTATGTACCCACTAATGTTCATGGATCATATGATTGCCAATAATGACCTTTAAAGTTTCTGTATAGTTTGTTCACAAGGAGATGAAGAAAAACTAGGGAGTCTTGTAACACTACAGACAATAAAGAGATCTGACTGACTGTGCAAATGGTATACTTCATTGCTTATTTACCCAAGAAGCTATCTGCAATAAATCTTCAGAATATCTTTAATAACAATTGTAATAGTTTATCTGTAAAAGAGATCGACCTGGTACACAAAACTGCTCATCAAGACACATCAAGTGAGCCACTGATATGTTATTAACATACTTAATTAATCAATGAAGTTGACTGAACCACTTGTTTAGCTAAATTCAGTGTAATTGATAATGTAAAACACTTACATAAACAGCAAAGCAGTATGTGTTGGTAAACATAGTCTCACATCATAAACAACTTTTAGATAGTAAGTCCTCTATGTATAATTACTAATTTTAATTGAAGTGTTAGAATTTATAATAGTTTTGTCCAAATTCCATTAAAGATACATCAGTTTGGATAGCAGCAATGGAAAGAGCAGATAATTTCTTATGAAACAAATATGCCATATATGTGCATGTTGTAAATGTTTGATGAACATTTAACTAAACTGAATATTGTTCTCATCATTTGAAATGCGCAATCACTTTAATTAACATTGTGGGTAAATTATTTAACTGAGAACTTATTGTTGTACACAGACTGAACCATAATAAAACTGACAAACCTCAGGGATGGATCCTTGACTGAAAATGGAGGAAAAAAGGTCCTATGAACATGTGTCTAGAAGAGCATCATCACCACAGTAGATGCTACTGATAAATGAAAGTCCTCTGACCACATGCCATGTGTTCCTTGTGTGTTGCAGCTTGTTTGATTAATGTAGCATACTGTAAGCAGCAGAATTGTCCTGTACTCATGTTGGGAACAAGCCAAGATTGTGGCTATGGATGGCCAAGCAGATGGAAACGTCGAGAGGCAGCATGGCTCACAGACACCAGCCACATCACACAAGATTTCAAGCCCTTTTTGGGCGTTTGTATGGCCTTGGGTCCTTTCAGACAGACAAAGTACAGGGAGGCAGCAGAGTGTGCATACACCAGATTTGGAGGACCAGATTCTGCCTCTCTGCTTGGCTGTACACAAACACCATCTCAGCTTGTTCCCAACATGAATACCAGACCATTCTGCTGCTTACAGTACACTCCATCAATCACACAGCCTTCAACACAAGGAACACACAACATGTGGTCAGAGGAGCTTTCATTCATTAGTGTCATCTAACGTGTCAATGATGCATATCTGGACACATGCTCATAAAAACCTTTTTCCTCCATTTACAGTCAGGAATCTGTCCCTGCAGTTTATTGGTTTTATTAATGTTCACCCTGCATAATTTTTAATTGGCATTTCCACTGTCATCGCTGGTTTTAAGATAGCACACATGTATCAATAGTTGTATTTCCAACTTGTGGAATCACTTACCTGCTGAATGCATAAATTTGCAGAATTGATATAAAGAGTTCACCGTCTTTGCTTTGCACATCTGTCTGGATGCAATTGGAGGGGCAGGATCTGTGTTTCACTGGGCAGTGATTTAGCCACATAAATTTGCAGGCACAGAAGATTTTCGCAACAGTAGCTGCAGGGACTTAAATATTTTTGCTTCTGTCAACACTTAGGATAATTTTGTCGAGTGCTGGATGAACTTGTATTTATCATGAGCAGAGCTGGTCTGGACTTAGAATAATTTCATACTGAGGTGGACCCCTAACTCAGATTGTTCAGTGTCGACTTTGAATGTATTTGCAACTTTCAATGCTTAGGATAATTTCACTGAGTGTTGGATGGACTTGTGCTCATCTTTAATAGTGTTGGTCTGGACACTGAATATCTCAGGACTGTGAACATTTGCTTTAAGTAAACAAAACGTGCAGTGTTACCAGACTTATTTACAATGTATAGTGAGTTTCTAACAACTATATGGGGGTTGAGTCATTTTGGATCTGAATAGCTACAGCAAGCAAGTTTTCACAAGTTATATAGATCACAACAACTGTAATGATACAGATTATGTGGAGCAGAGGAAACAAATTCTATTCACTGAGCTAGCACATGCTACTGAGGGGTGAGGGCCAGTACTTGGACAACAAGCTGCACTTACATCACTCAGTACTGGCATTGGGTTTGTGCTCATTTATCAATATATGCTCCAGGCAATGCTGGCAGTGCCATCTACAGGACACCAAAACCTCTGTCAATTGCTACATATTACGCTTTTCTACTATTTCCATAACAGTTCTCACAGACAATGAATAAAATTTTGAAGATTTATTAACGTATGTATATTGCTGACTTGTAGGTACATATAAATCATTCACAATTAGTCTCATTGTATTCCTCACCTAAGCATAATTCCTTCTTATTGCCACTACTGTCTGATTCAGCAGTATCAATAATGAGTTTGTCTATTGCAATTTTGATGACATCATTGTACCTCTACTGGTTGTTGAACCTTCCTGCAATTCCCTTCCTAGAGATCAGCAATTACTAACAGAAGGGATTCACAGGCAGTCTCAAACAGATTATGACTGGACATGTCCTCTGCAATATTGTGCTCCATAACATCATTTTCATTTTTGCCTATATCAATTCCAGAGCACTACTTAAATTACAGTTATCAAGTGGCAAGTGGACAACTGTATTGCCTTTCTCATCAGCTGCTTTGTTAACTACATATGTCTTTTTAGAAAGTCTATGTTTCTGAATTAAAGCGATCAGAGCCTGCTTCCTCATCCTGTTATTGCAGGCAGCACACCTATTTTGCAAATTCTGCAACATCCTTGCTTTGGTATCATACAATGTGGGTGTTTCGTCTATCTGCTGTTATGGTATGGTGCATTTTTCCATCACAATGAGTGGCTTTGGTGAAAGATTTGGAATCATCACATTTCACAAACCAACTTTCAAAGTTTGCAGACTTCATCTGTCACCTTTAGTGATTTCACCAAGAATTTTATCCGAGTTTCCCTGACAAACCCATTCCTCAATCCAACACTTCCAATCATAAGTCTTTCAGAAGAGGTTTCCCTATCCCATAACACTGACATCATCAGCCTTCTGTCAACATTTCTCAGCAATCTGATTACTGTCTATTAAAGTTCTACATCTACATATGTATTCCACAAGCCACCATATAGTGCATGGCAAAGGGTACACTGTACCACTACTAGTCACTCCCTTTTCTGTCCCATTCACAAACAGAGTGAGGTAAAAATGACTGTCTATGTGCCTCCACATGAGCCTTAATTTTGAAATGTTTGCCTGTCAGTCTCAAATTTTTGGGTGGGAAGGAGCGCCTGGTCACCGGAACGAATCCTTCTTCTTCTCTTCTTCAGTAGCTCTACAGCCCTTGGTGAGCCTTGGCTTCTTCAACAATCTTCCTCCACACTTCTCGGTTATTTGCTGCTCTTTTCCACCCCCGGACTCCCATATTGCTGATATCCATTATTACCTCATCGATCCATCTTCTTCTAGGTCTCCCTTTTCGCCTAACTGAATGGATCATACCTTTCATCATTTTCTTTGGAATTCTATCCTCTGCCATTCTCTCCAAGTGTCCTAGCCATCGTATTTGCTGTGATTTCACAAATTTTACTATGTCCCTGCCTTGTATTAACTCTTGTAATTCGGCATTGTAGCGTATTCTCCAGCCTTCTTCCTCCCTTATTGGCCCATAGATTTTGCGTAGTATTTTCCGCTCAATGCTTCTTAGAGCATTTTTATCGTGTTCTGTCAATGTCCATACCTCTGAGCCGTATGTGATAACTGGGTGGACTAGGGAATTATATATTAGCAGTTTAGTTTTTCTTGTAACAAGGCTATTTTTGAAGAGCTGCATATTTGCAAAGTAAGCTCTGTTTCCTGCTTGTATTCTTTCCCTTATAGCCTTTCCAATACTGTTATCATTTGTTATTAGGGCTCCCAAGTAGTTAAAAGAGGACACTCCATTGAAGCATTTCCCATTGATGTTTAGGTTTTTAGGGGTTCTTCTGGCCTCAGATTGTGACATTACCATATATTTCGTTTTGTTTTCATTTACTATGAGGCCAATTTTTAAGGCTTCTGTTTCCATTGCCCGGTATGTTTCTAGGAGTGTATTGGTATTTCTTCCTACTATAGCAATGTCATCAGCGTATGCACATATCTGGCTAGTTTTCATAAATATGGTGCCTCTTTTGTTGATTTTATTTACTGCACTATGCAGGGCTATGTTGAATAGGACAGTGGAGAGACTATCCCCTTGCTTCACACCTTTATTAAAGTCAAAGCTATCACTTGTTCTGTTAAGGACCTTTACTTTTGCTCTTGTCTCTGTCATTGTCATTCTGATTAGTCTTATTAATTTAGCACATATACCAACTTCTTTCAGTACTCTATATGGTTCTTGCCGATTTATTCTGTCAAAGGCTTGTTTGAAATCGATGAATAAGAAATGCAGATCTATATCGTATTCATAGAACTTTTCCATCATTTGCCTTATCACAAATATTTGATCAGTTGTTCCTCTGCCTGGTCGAAAGCCACACTGATATTCCCCTAGTATGCCTTCTGCACACTTCTGTATCCTTTCATTTAATATACTTGTGAAGATCTTATAAGCTGTACTTAGGAGTGTTACACCTCTATAGTTTTCACATGCTGTTCTGTCCCCTTTCTTATAAATGGGGACTATTATTCCAATTTTCCAATTATCTGGCATAGTTTCTGTTTCCCATATATCTGATATTAATGTGTGCAGTTCCTTTATTACAGCCTCACCACCAGTTTTTATTAATTCAGCAATTATGCTGTCTTCCCCAGGGGTTCGATTGTTTTTTGACTTGTGCACAGCCTGGGAGACCTCTTGTAGTGTTGGCTTTCTTGCCTCATTGGTTTCATTGTCTACTTCCAACTCCACTCTTCCCTCCTGTGCAGCTGTCTCTTCATCTTCTAGGCTGGTGCTTAGTGTATCTTTGAAATACTCTGCCCATCTTCCCACTATCTGTTCTTCTTCCCTTATCATTTTCCCATCTTTACTGGAACAGGCTGTTATTTTTGGTTGGAACCTATTCTTCATTTTGCCTATGGCATGATAGAACTTTCTTATTTCACTCTGTTCCTTTAGTTCTTCTAGTTCTTGAAATTTCTTCTTATTCCACTCTCTTTTCTTTCTCTTGCACAGTCTGTTAGCTCTTCTCCTTAATTCTCTATATTGTTCCACATTATTTCTGGTTTCTCTCTGTAGCACTTTTGTTCTTGCCCTGTTCTTTTCCTCTATTGCTGACCTGCAATCTTCATCAAACCACTCCTGGGTTCTTCTGTTCCTTCTTATGCCTATTATTTCCTCTGCAGCATCCTTAATGGCTTTTTCAAACCTGTTCCACCTTTCATCTACTCCTACTGTGGTTTCTTCATTGCTCAGCTTTCTACTTAGTGTTACTTGGTATTTTTTTACTTCATCAGGGTTGTTCAGTTTGTCTGTATTCCATTTCATCATCTTTCCCATTCTGTTGCCCTTTGTTAGTGACAGTTTCTCTCTCAAGACTGATTTTATCAAAAAGTGGTCTGAATCACAGTTTGGTCCTCTGCAGCTCCGTACATCCGTAACTGACGTGGAGTGGCGTGCAATCACTAAAATATGGTCAATCTGATTGACTACTCCATTGGCTGCAGACTTCCAAGTACCCAGATGGATCCTTTTATGTGGAAAGCAGGTACTTTTAATAATCATATTATTCCTTGCTGCGAATTGGCATAGTAAGTCTCCATTCTCATTGTTTTCTTCATGTAGTGAATATTTTCCAGAAACTCCATATGGATGTTCATTCCTCCCTATTTTTGCATTAAAATCTCCTATTACTAGCATCAGGTCATATTTAGGTACTGCACAGCATACTTTTTCCAAGTCTTCATAGAATTGTTCTTTAATTATATCCTCTTTTTCCTCTGTTGGTGCATGTGCATTAGCTATTGATATATTCCTAAATTTACCTTTTAGTCTGAGTCTGCACATCCTTTCATTTATAGGTTCAAATTCTAGAAGGCTTTTCCTAATTTCCCTAGTTATTTTAAACCCTGTTCCAAGTTGGCCTGTTCTTTCTTCTGGTCCACTATATACCAATGAGTACTCAGGTTTATCTATCTGCCCATTCCCCTGCCATCTTATTTCCTGTAGCCCTACAATACCATATTTGAATTTTAAAATTTCATTGGCTATTTCTTTCATTTTTCCAGGCTGAAGCATTGTCCTCACATTCCATGATGCTACTGTTAGATCCTTTATCCGTTTTCTTTACCGGGGTCGTGATACATGCTTTCCATCCAGTTTCCGAGGCTTCTGTTGAATTTCCGTAATATTCTTTTTTTTACAGTATGGGGTTATTAGCCCCATGCCCAACAACCTGGAGGACCAGGATTTGTATGAGGTTTACTCCTCTAGGGAAGCTGGCTTCACTACGCCTCTAGAGCCCTCCCTGCCCTATGTTGTGGGACACACTTTGTCTGGCTCCTCTGTCGAGACCAGTCCGGCTTGGGAGACCCTGCCAGTAGCTATGCTACCGCCGGCATAGCTCTCGGCTTCACCGAAGCACGCAAACCCTCCCGCCCGGCACTGAAGGTGCCTACTATAAGGCGGTGTCCCTGGGAGGGACCGGAACGAATCCACCCGGCAGATTTGTGTCGAGGTCTGGTGAACCGGCCAGTCTGTGGATGGTTTTTAGGCGGTTTTCCATCTGCCTTAGCGAATGCAGGCTGGTTCCCCTTATTCCGCCTCAGTTACACTATGTTAGCAATTGCTGTGCAAACAAGTTCTCCACATACGCATACACCACCATTACTCTACCACACAAACATAGGGGCTACACTCGTCTGGTGTGAGACGTTCCCTGGGGGGTCCACTGGGGGCCGAACTGAACAATAACCCTGGGTTCGGTGTGGGGTGGCGGACGGGTGAAGTGGACTGCAGTAGTCGTCATGGGGTTGTGGACCACTGCGGCTGCGGCGGGCGGGGACGGAGCCTCTCCGTCGTTTCTAGGTTCCCAGTTAAAATACAATACAATACAGTCTCAAATGCCAGTTCTCCAATTTTTTTTAACAGTGTTCATCAAAAAGAATGTCCCCTTCCCTCCATTGATTCCCATCTGAGTTCCCAAAGCATACCTGTAATATTTTTGTGTTGTTTGAATCTATTGGTAACAAATCTAGCAACCCACCTCTGAATTGCTTGAATGTCTTCCTTTAATCTGACCTGGCACAGATCCCTAACTCTCAAATAGTACTCAACAATGGGTCAAACTAAAATCCTATATGCAGTCTCCTTTACAGATGAAGCACGCTTGCCTAAAATTCTCTGAAGGAATGAAATAGGGAAGGCAAATTAACAGATTCAGTTTATTGGGAGAATTTTAGGGAAGTGTGGTTCATCTTTGCTACATTATGCTCCAATATTTAATCAATCCATGAACCATGGACCTTGCGTGCCTCAGCAATACAGATAGCCGTACCGTAGGTGCAACCACAACGGAGGGGTATCTGTTGAGAGGCCAGACAAATGCATGGTTCCTGAAGAGGGGCAGCAGCCTTTTCAGTAGTTGCAGGGGCAACAGTCTGGATGATTGACTGATCTGGCTGTGTAACACTAACCAAAATGGCCTTGCTGTTCTGGTACTGCGAACGGCTGAAAGCAAGGGGAAACTACGGCCGTAATTTTTCCCGAGGCATGCAGCTTTACTGTATGATTAAATGATGATGGCGTCCTCTTGGGTAAAATATTGCGGAGGTAAAATAGTCCCCCATTCGGATCTCCGGGCAGGGACTACTCAAGCGGACGTCGTTATCAGGAGAAAGAAAACTGGCATTCTACGGATCGGAGCGTGGAATGTCAGATCCCTTAATTGGGCAGGTAGGTTAGAAAATGTAAAAAGGGAAATGGATAGGTTAAAGTTAGATATAGCGGAAACTAGTGAAGCTCGGTGGAAGGAGGAACAAGACTTTTGGTCAGGCGAATACAGGGTTATAAGTACAAAGTCAAATAGGGGTAATGCAGGAGTAGGTTCAATAATGAATAAAAAAATAAGAATGTGGGTAAGCTACTACAAACAGCATAGTGAACACATTATTGTGGCCAAGATAGACACGAAGCCCACGCCTACTACAGTAGTACAAGTTTATATGCCAACTAGCTCTGCAGATGACGAAGAAATTGAAGAAATGTATGACGAAATAAAAGAAATTATTCAGATAGTGAAGGGAGACAAAAATTTAATAGTCACGGGTGACTGGAATTAAGTAGTAGGAAAAGGGAGAGAAGGAAATGTAGTAGGTGAATATGGATTGGGGCTAAGAAATGAAAGAGGACGCCGCCTGGTAGAATTTTGCACAGAGCACAACTTAATCATAGCTAACACTTGGTTCAAGAATCATAAAAGAAGGTTGTATACATGGAAGAACCCTGGAGATACTGGCAGATTTCAGGTAGATTATATAATGGTAAGACAGAGATTTAGGAACCAGGTTTTAAATTGTAAGACATTTCCAGGGGCAGATGTGGACTCTGACTGCAATCTACTGGTTATGAACTGTAGATTAAAACTGAAGAAACTGCAAAAAGGTGGGAATTTAAGAAGATGGGACCTGGATAAACTGACTAAACCAGAGGTTGTACAGAGTTTCAGGGAGAGCGTAAGGGAACAAATGGCAGGAATGGGGGAAAGAAATACAGTAGAAGAAGAATGGGTAGCTTTGAGGGATGAAGTAGTGAAGGCAGCAGAGGATCCAGTAGGTAAAAAGACAAGGGCTAGTAGAAATCCTTGGGTAACAGAAGAAATATTGAATTTAATTGATGAAAGGAGAAAATATAAAAATGCAGTAAATGAAGCATGCAAAAAGGAATACAAACGTCTCAAAAATGAGATCGACAGGAAGTGCAAAATGGCTAAGCAGGGATGGCTAGAGGATAAATGTAAGGATGTAGAGGCCTATCTCACTAGGGGTAAGATAGATACTGCCTACAGGAAAATTAAAGAGACCGTTGGAGAAAAGAGAACCACATGTATGAATAACAAGAGCTCAGATGTAAACCCAGTTCTAAGCAAAGAAGGGAAAGCAGAAAGGTGGAAGGAGTATATAGAGGGTCTATACAAGGGAGATGTACTTGAGGACAATATTAAGGAAATGGAAGAGGATGTAGATGAAGATAAAATGGGAGATATGATACTGCGTGAAGAGTCTGACAGAGCACTGAAAGACCTGAGTCGAAACAAGGCCCCAGGAGTAGACAACATTCCATTAGAACTACTGACAGCCTTGGGAGATCCAGTCCTGACAAAACTCTACCATCTGGTGAGCAAGATGTATGAGACAGGCGAAATACCCTCAGACTTCACGAAGAATATAATAATTCCAATCCCAAAGAAAGCAGGCGTTGACAAATGTGAAAATTACTGAACTATCAGTTTAATAAGCCACAGCTGCAAAACACTAACACAAATTCTTTAGAGAATGGAGAATGGAGAAAGTAGTAGAAGCCGACCTTCGGGGAGGATCAGTTCGGATTCCGTAGAAATATTGGAACACGTGAGGCAATACTGACCCTACGACTTATCTTAGAAGCTAGATGAAGGAAAGGGAAACCTACGTTTCTAGCATTTGTAGACTTAGAGAAAGCTTTTGACAATGTTGACTGGAATACTCTCTTTCAAATTCTGAAGGTGGCAGGGATAAAATACAGGGAGCGAAAGGCTATTTACAATTTGTACAGAAACCAGATGGCAGTTACAGGAGTCGAGGGGTATGAAAGGGAAGCAGTGGTTGGGAAGGGAGTGAGACAGGGTTGTAGCCTCTCCCCGATGTTATTCAATCTGTATATTGAGCAAGCAGTGAAGGAAACAAAAGAAAAATTCGGAGTAGGTATTAAAATCCATGGAGAAGAAATAAAAACTTTGAGGTTCGCCGATGACATTTTAATTCTGTCAGAGACAGCAAAGGACTTGGAAGAGCAGCTGAACGGAATGGATAATGTCTTGAAAGGAGGATATAAGATGAACATCAACAAAAGCAAAACGAGGATAATGGAATGTAGTCGAATTAAGTTGGGTGATGCTGAGGGAATTAGATTAGGAAATGAGACACTTAAAGTAGTAAAGGAATTTTGCTATTTGGGGAACAAAATAACTGATGATGGTCGAAGTAGAGAGGATATAAAACGTAGACTGGCAATGGGAAGGAAAGTGTTTCTGAAGAAGAGAAATTTGTTAACATCGAGTATAGATTTAAGTGTCAGGAAGTCGTTTCTGAAAGTATTTGTGTGGAAGTGAAACACGGTCGATAAATAGTTTAGACAAGAAGAGAATAGAAGCTTTCGAAATGTGGTGCTACAGAAGAATGCTGAAGATTAGATGGGTAGATCACATAAATAATGAGGAGGTGTTGAATAGGATTGGGGGGAAGAGAAGTTGGTGGTAGAACTGGACTAGAAGAAGGGATCGATTGGTAGGACATGTTCTGAGGCATCAAGGGATCACCAATTTAGTATTTGAGGGTAGCATGGACGGTAAAAATTGTAGAGGGAGACCAAGAGATGAATACACCAAGCAGATTCAGAACGATGTAGGTTGCAGTAGGTACTAGGAGATGAAGGAGCTTGCACAGGATAGAGTAGCATGGAGAGCTGCATCAAACCAGTCTTAGGACTGAAGACCACAACAACAACAACATTTAATCAATGTGTCCATGTCAAGCAGCACATTACTAATAGTAGTAGTAGTAGTTTATTCATCCAGCGACAATGTACATTGTATGGATTTCGTCAAATAACATAGTATAACAAAAATAAGATAAGGGTGTACAGTTACCTACATAATACAATGGTTTGGGCAACAGAACTTTGATTACTGTAATAATATAAAAGTATGAGAAGCATTTTACAAGTAAATAATTGATTTAAAACTTTTGTTCAGAAAAATTAACATTGAGGCTATGGCAAGCATTTGATTTATGGTACTATTAACATATAGTAAATGAATGTACTTACTTGCTACAAGGTTACTGCAGATATTCATTTACACTATAATACCAGTTGTTCATTAAGAATTTTAATATTGCTTCCTTGAATGTAGATAATGTTTTTATTTCTTTTAGCTGAGTTGGAAGTTTGTTGTATTCAAACATTATGGATTTGTTTCCTCTATTCACCTGCAGTAACTTACATGTTTCTACATTTAGAGCTAGCTGCAATTCATCACACCATCTAGAAATTTTTTCTATGTCACCTAGTATCCTCCTACAGTCACTCAATGATGACACCTTACCATACACCACAGCATCAGCAGCAAACAGTTGTAGACTGCTGCTTACTCTGTCCATCAGATCACTTATGTATACAGAAAATAACAGCTCTCCTGTCACCCTTCCCTGGGGCAGTCCTGACGATACTCTTGTCTCTAATGAACATTCACCATCAAGGACAATAGGCTGGGTTCTTTTACTTAAGAAGTCTTTGAGCCACTCATATACCTGGAACCCTATTCCATATGCCTGTACCTTCATTAACAGTTGGAATTGTGGCATCATGTCAAATGCTGTACAGAAATCTAGGAATATGGGATCTGACTGTTATCCGTGGTTATTCACAGGTTCACACATGAGAAAAGGGCAAGCTGAGTTTCACACAAGCTATGCTTTCTAAAGCTGTGCTGATTTGTGGACAGAAGCTTTTCCCTCTCAAGGAAATTTATCATATTCAAACTAAGCATATGTTCAAGTATTCTGCAGCAAACCAATGATAACCAGTACGCAGCAGTGAGGTTTCAAATAACAATGTCATTATCATAGCTTTCATCATCTACTGGATCACAGAAAACTGTCTTCTGATGATTACTCACTAAAGAGGGTCCATCAAGACAAATGATCGCACAGTATGATGTAATACCTGAAAACCTAACAAACAAAACTGCACATGTGGTTTCAGAAAGTCAGGCCCACCACTGAGGATCCCTCCTTGTAAGGGAAACAGTGCCAGGAATTCCTAAAATAAATAATGGCCCTTTTACAGACACAAACACTATTACTATTTTAAAGTAATTCAGAAAACCAAAAGGTAGTTTCGAAGCACTGTGAAATTGGAAAATTGGAATTCAAATTTACCTCTTTTACCATGGGTTTCTCATGATTTTTTAGGATTACCTCTGCAAAAATTCTGAATTATCCTCACAGAGCTGAAGATGACAAGTTTGGTTTGTTCACAGATGATACAAACATTGCAATAAATAATAAATCAAGTATAGCCTAGAAGGGGCAGCTAATGAAATTTTCATGGAGGTTAATAAATGTTTCTTAGCCAATTCCTGTCACTAAACCTTGAAAAAACATACTGTATGCACTTCAGAACTTGTAAAGGGTTTCCTGCTAATATAGGCCTCAAATATGACAACATGCATATAGGAGTTGACACTGTTAAGTTCTTGGGATTACAGCTTGATAACAAATTTAAATACGAGAAGCATACAACAGGACTGCTGAAGTGCCTAAACAAATCTTTGTTTGCTATGCAGATGCTGTCAGACATCGGTGATATAAAAATAAAAAAGCTAGCATACTATGCTTGCTTTCATTCCATAATGTCATAAGGGATTATTTTCTGGTGCAGCTCATGAAGCCAAGCTAAAGTTTTCTGAGCTCGGAAACATGCAATATGAATTATTTCTTGTGTGAAGACAAGAACATCATGCAAAGGGATGTTTAAGGAACTGGGGATACTAACTACTTCTTCCAAATGTATTTACTCCTTAACGAAATTTGTCATTAAAAATATATCTTTTTTTTTTTTTTTTTTTTTTTTTTTTTTTTTTTTTTTTTTTTTTTTTTTTTTTTCCTTCAAACCAGCAGCTCAAAATCATGGAACCATTCTGTAAACTGAAGAGTGAGCAATGCTTTTGGTGGGGAAAGTGGCCTTTCCCAGAAGAATGCTGCCACCGGCCTACAGGCAAAATCTGTTGCCCGTTACCTGTCTAGCGGTGTAGATGGGCGTGCGGTGATATACGTCGTTTCTGTTCATGGGATCTTAGTTGCCAGTGTCAGTCAGTTAACATTGTATACTTACTGATATGCTTCGATAACCAGAGTTGATGGATAATCATCTAGCATTGCAAGAAAATGTGTACAATACGAAGAAGAGGAGGTATTTGCAGAGTAACGAGCGTTCAATCGTCTCTAATGTTATTACAGCGTGTATTAAAGAGGCGACCCAAAAAGAACTATAACTATAATAATATTACCAGTCCCAATCAAAGGGTGGCAATTTATGCTAATGTCAGCATCATGCAATAGGACGCATAAGGAAGGAATGTGAAAATAAGCTGCATGGTTTACTGGAATCGCCATGAAATAAAACTAATAATTTTGGGAGAAAACCATCATTACACACAGTTTCAAAATCATGTAAAGACTTTGATGCTTATGGAACACTAAATCTCTATCTCGGTCCTATTCACCTGATTCTAAGACAAATTGCTTAAAACGTGTGCCCGATAGCTATTCCAAACACTGCTAAGATTTTCTTCAAAACATGTACACCACTTCTGGATTTCTAAGCAAAAAGCTTGACCTACGAGGTGCGTTCACATTTAAATTTTTATTTTTTGGTAAGAACTTTATTTGTTAATCTACGGCAATGTTATCCTCTTCAAAATATTCCTCATTACATACTGTACACATATGCCAGTGCTTTTTCCAATTCCCAAAACATTTTACGAACTGTTTCTTCGGGATACACTCCTGGAAATGGAAAAAAGAACACATTGACACCGGTGTGTCAGACCCACCATACTTGCTCCGGACACTGCGAGAGGGCTGTACAAGCAATGATCACACGCACGGCACAGCGGACACACCAGGAACCGCGGTGTTGGCCGTCGAATGGCGCTAGCTGCGCAGCATTTGTGCACCGCCGCCGTCAGTGTCAGCCAGTTTGCCATGGCATACGGAGCTCCATCGCAGTCTTTAACACCTTTAACACTGGTAGCATGCCACGACAGCGTGGACATGAACCGTATGTGCAGTTGACGGACTGGGACCAGACCGCAGCGATGCACGGATGCACGCCAAGACCGTAGGATCCTACGCAGTGCCGTAGGGGACCGCACCGCCACTTCCCAGCAAATTAGGGACACTGTTGCTCCTGGGGTATCGGCGAGGACCATTCGCAACCGTCTCCATGAAGCTGGGCTATGGTCCCGCACACCGTTAGGCCGTCTTCTGCTCATGCCCCAACATCGTGCAGCCCGCCTCCAGTGGTGTCGCGACAGGCGTGAATGGAGGGACGAATGGAGACGTGTCGTCTTCAGCGATGAGAGTCACTTCTGCCTTGGTGCCAATGATGGTCGTATGCATGTTTGGCGCCGTGCAGGTGAGCGCCACAATCAGGACTGCATACGACCGAGGCACACAGGGCCAACACCCGGCATCATGGTGTGGGGAGCGATCTCCTACACTGGCCGTACACCACTGGTGATCATCGAGGGGACACTGAATAGTGCACGGTACATCCAAACCGTCATCGAACCCATCGTTCTACCATTCCTAGACCGGCAAGGGAACTTGCTGTTCCAACAGGACAATGCACGTCCGCATGTATCCCGTGCCACCCAACGTGCTCCAGAAGGTGTAAGTCAACTACCCTGGCCAGCAAGATCTCCGGATCTGTCCCCCATTGAGCATGTTTGGGACTGGATGAAGCGTCGTCTCACGCGGTCTGCACGTATAGCACAAACGCTGGTCCAACTGAGGCGCCAGGTGGAAATGGCATGGCAAGCCGTTCCACAGGACTACATACAGCATCTCTACGATCGTCTCCATGGGAGAATAACAGCCTGCATTGCTGCGAAAGGTGGATATACACTGTACTAGTGCCGACATTGTGCATGCTCTGTTGCCTGTGTCTATGTGCCTGTGGTTCTGTCAGTATGATCATGTGATGTATCTGACCCCAGGAATGTGTCAATAAAGTTTCCCCTTCCTGGGACAATGAATTCACGGTGTTCTTATTTCAATTTCCAGGAGTGTAGTTTATAGGTCTCTTAACTGTGCATTTTTAATCTCATCCATGCTTGTAAAACCACTGTCCTTTAAGGACTGCTTTGAAATGTTTGTAACACTTTTATGCCCTTGGTTTACTCATAACAGGTTTACCAAAAGCAATATTTAACATTTCTAAAAATTTCATACACTTTATTCCATTCTTATAACAAAATTTAATGCAGGTTCCCTAATCTATTTTTATACAAAACAAATATTCGTTGATGCTACCACAACACATGTAACCTTTTTGACAGCTGACAACAGAGTAAATACCCAATATGCATACCATTGTACACATACTTTGAGACATATTTATGAAGACAGTGATGAAGTAGTGCAAATTGGACTAACATAACACACAAAATTATAAATTTCTGCTTACTTTTTAAACACTCTTCGTGTTGCAAGAATTGTTAAGTTTCAATGCAGTTGGGTTGTTTGGGTGAGGAGGCCAGTGAGGTCATCGGTCTCATCGGATTAGGAAAGGACAGGGAAGGAAGTCGGCCGTGCCTTTTCACAGGAACCATCCCAGCATTTGCCTGGAGCGATTTAGGGAAATCACGGAAAACCTAAATCAGGATGGCCGGACGTGGGATTGAACCGTCGTCCTCCCGAATGCGAGTCCATTGTGCTAGCCACTGCGCCACCTCGCTCCATTTCAATGCAGTCCTTCAAAGAAAACTTCTACCTTTTAGTAGAAACACAAAGTAGGAACAAGCCAAAATTCTACATATTGATTGCATTATATGGGGCTCGTTTTACGAACAGCAATAGAGAAACATACGTTCACGTGAACAGCCATTCGGTCCTATGTTTGTAGTAGAATCCTGACTTCCGTTCTTATGTTAATATTATTTACTCTATGATGTTGTGTTTCAAAAGAAGCTATCATTTTTTGTATTCCTTATGGTCTTAATGCATCTGTCTAAAAATAAACACAGCCGCGACGTATCTGTACACGGCGTCACCACAGATTTAAAGTGTGCGCCGCGGCAGGGGCGGTACTATGTTGTGAAACAGCCTGTAGAAGCACCTTGTGATGTAGCTCGGTTGGCAGAATGGGGACTCGCTCACTCACTCTTCAGTTTACCGACAGACTATAAAAAGAATAATAACTTTCACAAAGATTCAAAGTCACTTACTTTGGTTCAGAAAAGTTTTATTCATTATTTATTTATTTATTTTTGTGTTCCACAGACCCTTGATGTGAGGCTGTAGAACATATCAGATGATTACAGTAATAACCGTATCTAAATGGTCATGAGGTTTACAAACTAAATCATATATTAACAGATACATGAGGTTCAAGTATTTAAACAACAATAATACAAACAAAGTACTACAAACAAATTATAAGTCTTACATTCTAATACATAGTCAGTTCTTATAGGACTGCTGAAATTAAACACATTGTGCTAGTTATTACATACTGTCAAAAAATTCCTGCAAAAAAATAGAAAGAGCTATTCAAAAGATAAAGTTTCAGCTGTTGCCTATTCAGCAATACATATTTTCAATAATATGCCAGCAGCGATAAAAAGTTTAATCTTTTCAGACCTGAATTCTTTCTAAAGGAAGGAAGTCATTTCTTTACACTCTTAAAGCTGTTAGGTGACTTTTTTTAAAGATTTTAGATGCAAGATTTATACAAATATATTTACCCATTTACAATATACACTTTGTACACTTGGCTTCTTTTTATGAACTAAAATAACTCATTTTGAAATATTCACTGTTGTGATAAGTACACAGGTAATTCAATAATTATCATGTGAAAAAGCAATAATAATATTTAGTTATACAGTGGGGTGCAACTAACCTACAACTCTCAAGAATTTTGGTAGCCACAAGCTGCTACACACTGCTATATTTACTTTTTGATGTTTTTATAGTGATGCTCAACAGATGGAAGCACTTGTGCATGATGAAAAAATTGAATATTCACAGATGTGTGTGTGGTATTTGCATTGAAGAAAAATATTTCTATTGCAGCTATTACACTAAAAGTTAATGAACACAATTGTAACCACTTAAAGGGTTAGCTAATAATAAAGTTCAGTTTGAGAAGAGTTTACAGGATTTATTGGTGGCTAACTCCTTCTGCTCCACTGATGAATTTTTTATCAGGTCTGACTGTTGCACATATGTTATTAATAATACCACATAATGTCAATATTGTGTGCACTCTGACTCCTGTACAAATTTTGTGCACTAATGCAATCATTGTAAAAAAAATGCTATAAAATGTTTCATTTTTTATTTGATGATGTGTGGCTGCAATGGCCTAAGAATTATCATATGCACCTAAGTGTATTGAACATTTAATATTTGCTGACAAGTTTTATATTGTTTTAAATGTAGATATGATTAACTCCAATCACACATCCACAAGGGAAAATTAACTTGGGATCTGTATCTGTGAAAGATACATTAGCATATCTGTTCTTACTTTTTCTGACTTAGTCCACATCCCAGGGGATCTCCTCACTATAGATCAATTGGAATGAAAAATACACCTAATCAAATCTGAGTATGTTACTGTTCATCTAATTAGCTGAAAGAGATGCTGGAGCAACTCTTCATTTTTCTCTCCTTTCTAAGTCCCCTCCATAAATTACTACCCCTTATCTTTCTTTGAATAGTGGAATGAGTATCTGGCATTGCTTGTGATGGCCCAGGAACCACTAGATCACTCATCATGAGATGTATTTGCAACACATCACAGTACAGCACAACAAACGTTTCACGATGGCTACATTTGGAAGGTTCTGTATTAGATTGCTGAGGATGCCAAAGGCCAAACACAAAGCATGAGCCAGCTGAAATTGACTGACTTCTGTGAATCCAGAATTAGGAGCCTTCATTCATCTCTTTGTAAACAGACTATATGGAGCACAAACATATCCTATGGTACCTTGTGTTTGTTTAGTGTGTCTAGTATTATTCAAGAACAGTTTAATGCATTTGCTGATTCTGGAAATTTCATACTTCTTCTACATCTGACATGTGAAACAATGCAATGAAAACACAATGTCCCATTTGTCAGTGGTTTCACCACAAAGGATGTTTATCTTTCTCTCGTCTATACCTTCACCGATGAATTACTTGTGATCAGAAGCAATTTCTAGGGGAAAAAACATATAATACACAACAAGACACAATAATCCAAAATTATCATAACAGTTTCAGTTACTACAGAAGTTACTTTGGGCAGTAAAGTTGGTTTAGGTCTGATTTTACAATTTCCTTTTAGTCATTATAAAATAAGCTTACACTGACAAAAATTAATGGTTTCATCAAACCCAACAGTCATGATTTTTATTTTGTGCAAGACACATTAGAACAAACAATTCCCATCGTTAAGTGTGTTTTCTAGCTGTATTATGACATTTTCAGTGTGATGCTTGCTGTGTGTGAGTTCTGCAGTGTTGTGGTGATTACAATTTAATGCAAACACATGGAAGTTTTACAGTTACTGAGGTATCCTGTGTTACAGCAAGTGCCAAATGTGAAAGTAATTGTACTGATGGAGATTTGAAGTGAACTGTGTAAGTGATGGCATATGAGTTTCTGTGCATGAGGACATTCAAAATTTTGTGACTGCCTTTACTTTCTCATTTGCTTCTATATAAAGGAAAACAAAAATCTAATTTCCACAAGTTTACAGTATGACCTAATGGCAGTGAAGAAACAGCTCATAGATTACATCTGCAGAATTACAGTCTTTGGGTCTGTGCACAGTTTTTGAACAGTAGAGGTACACAACACTGACCTATTGTGAAATAACTGCTGTTTCTATTTCCATTCATGATCTACTAGGTTGTGTAGAAAAGCATAATTATGATGCACGTCATGAAGGCAAACATCAGAAATCAGAAATGCTATGTTGTTGTAAACATATTTTTTTTCTACTTTCATTCCTACTCATACTTAATACGTATGTAGCAGCATATTCACAGAAGGTTCAGAACCTACGTAGAGTGACCTGTACATGGCATAAGAGTACATATAGATTACAATGTAGTCAAGATATGCAAATGAAATCTGTTAGTTGTCAAGCAAGAATGTTTATGAATTTCCACTCTTTTCCACATTTACAAGAATTTGTTACAATAACATGTCTTGAAAACATATTACTGAAATCAGTTACCATACTGAATCTAAAGTTCAAGGAATATGGCTAAAAAACAATTTAAAATGAGAATGCCATGTGAAACCTCTTAAACAGCTTTCAAAGGTTTCTGAAGCTCTGCAAATGATATATTATGAAAGCTGTAGGAAAAACCTACAATCTTGTCACTTATTTAAACCTTGCTGATGGAGAACCACGGTTGTTGTTCATTTATGCCACATCATCACTGACATTTCATTCTATTTTTATTGCTATGTTTTAACATTTAGTGCAGGAAGATTCATGTTGCTGTTAAGATAGCACCAGGTAACAGATAGTCTTAAATCATTAGAACAGAGAGATGTATCATGCTGGAACCTATACAGACAGCAGGGATTCATCTGCTAGGCTTGGTGCAAAGGATCATAACTTTCATCATTATATTTAATGTTTGAATATTAATATACATCTCCAACTATGCTTCTGATGTTACTTTTACTGGCAGCTTGTTAATAATAATTTCAAGAATTTCAACCCATACATAAAAACTAAAGACAGATTTCAGTTTTGTTCATAATCATTGGTTAACACTACTCACCAATAACTGGTGCACACTGAGAGGGCAGACGCCAAATTGTTAAGGTAGCTTACTATGATTCAACGAGCAGTTTACAGGGAGACAATATATACTTTAATGTATCAAGAGCAATGTCAAGTATAAGCTAACTGAATCATTAAAAATGGCTTTGAAAGCTTTTATGTGTGATCTAGAATGAACTGTGAGTTCATGTGAAGCATTTTGTTGTGAGTTTAGTGGTGTTCTAGAAATAACAAGTGTCCAGGAACTATTCCATAAGCATTGATAGCATACTGGCTCTCACAATCTTTTGTCTTAATTTTATGATTCTATAGATAGAAATAAAAATCAAGTAGCATACCAATATTCTGTAACTTCATGTTTAATTGCATTGAATTCTTTCCCATTTGCCATTCCATTATGTACTGTTTACTTCATGGACACTGAAGTGTCTGGCCAATGGAGAACAAACCAACTGTGGCAACGGCTATGAGATATTTTTATGGGGGCAAGAGGTTGTGCTAAGAAAAGTGAGCACAGGCATTACTTGCTGAAATGCACTGTGTTTGCTGTTTCTGGCATGCATTTTTGGTGGGAAGTGCTATATTCAGAAACCCACCATGTAACTTATGAGGGTTAAAATTTGAGTTTGGCATGAGATTGCTAATATTACGAACATTGAAGGCTTAATTATTGCACCTAGCATTTTCCCCATTACCTTCACAAATGTTACACTAGCATCCAGGTAGCGCAACTGAAAAATATTGTTATGCTATATTCTGGCCTGCACAAAAATGGTAAATCAGAAGTGTATCAGGAATTGCATGCTACAGCTAAGCATACGAATAGGCAGGCAACTAATGAAGCAAAGAAACTACATAATACAGTAAACATTTAAAAGTCCAAAAAAATGCAAAAAAACCTGAAATGTAATTAATTCTACTGACCACATTAAGCAAAAAGACGATATTGCCATAACCCAAGAAGAATTTAATAGATTTTGTATCCAACCCATTGAAGAAATTAGTAGTTCAAAAAACAAACCTCCAACTCCACCACTGCCGGTCCCAAGACCGGGGCCTCATTTCGCAAGTGATGAGGAAGAATTTGCTAAAAACAACACAAGGAGCTTTTACAGAACTTTCAAACAAAGGTTATCAAGATACCAAGCACCCACCCTCCAATTTCGAGATGTAAATGGGACCATCGCTCACAACAACAAGGAAAACTGCAAAATATTAGCAGGCTACTTTGAGAAACTCTTGAATTGTGAATCCATCCTTGAAAAATTTGAATCCATCCCAAACAACCATGAGAAGCCGGATTCAGAACCACCGATGACTGAAGAACTACAGAAGGTCATTTCAGAACTTAAAAACAACAAGGCATCCGGAGAAAATCAAATAGTGGCCGAACTATGGAAAAAGGCTGACAAAAATGCAGTTACATCCCTAAAGTGTGTTTTCGATCAAATCTGGAAAGAAGAAGAGATTCCTGCAGAATGGAGAACAGCTCTCATCCACCCTATCCACAAGAAAGGTTTGAAGACAGACCCCAACAATTACAGAGGAATATCACTGCTGGATATAACATACAAGATTCTTTCTAAAGTCCTTTTGAACAGGGCAGAGCCGCAATTGGATCTGCAAATCGAGGAATACCAGGGAGGTTTTAGAAAGGGTAGATCATGTTTGGAACAAATGCTAAACCTCAAAAACATTATGGCATACCAAACATCAAGGGCAAGGACATACGTAATCTCCTTCATTGATTTCAAAAAAGCATATGATTCGATTGATAGAGAATCTCTGTTATCAGTCCTGGAAGAAATGGGTTTGGATAAGAGAACAACTAATATTATAAAAGCGGCCCTTACAAATACATTTTCGAAAGTTAAATTTATGGGCGAACTATCGGAACCCTTTGAAATAAAAACAGGAGTGCGACAGGGCGATGGGCCCTCACCGTTGCTGTTCAATTGTGTGCTTGAGAAAGTAGTCAGAGAATGGAACACAAATATTAAGAATGGTATAAGACTGGGTTGCAAAAAGAAGAACCTTAAAGTAAATTGCATTGCTTTCAAAGATGATATGGCCCTGTTTGCTGAAACAATGGAAGAAGCACAGACGCAAATCCTTGAACTAAAGAAACAAGCAGCTAAAATTGGTCTTCACATCTCCTCTGAAAAAACTAAGATATTGACAAACATCTAGCACTCATGTAAATACCTCAAAGTTCAAGAACAGAAGATTGAAATAGTAAAAGAATTCAAATATCTCGGAGAATGGATTAGTTGGAATGCTGGGGAAAGCAAAGCAATGGAATCCAGAAAAAATAAACTTGAATTGGCCTTCCAACTAACAAAAAATACATACAACAAAAAATCCCTTTCATGGGGGTCCAAAATTACACATTACAAGACAGTGATTAAGCCAGAAGCACTGTATGCAGCAGAAACACTTAACATGAATTTCAAAGGTAAAGGAAAAGGTAAAGGTAAAGGAAAGAAAAATTTTAAGAAAAATCATTGGGCCAAAATTTCAAGACAATAAGATCATATACATCAAAAATGAAACTCTCTACAAGAAAATTGAAAAACTTTCAGATTCTATGCGAAAAAGGAGAATAAATTTTTATGGTCAACTTCTCAGAATGAATTCCAACAGATTAACTAAACAAATCTTTGACTTCTTCCGTAACCGAAAAACGAAGCCCAACTGGTTTAAAGAAACTGAGAAAGACCTAGTGGAATTAAATATTTCAGAAAATTCAATTATTGATTGAACTGCTAAATTAATTACTAAAGATGAAAACATAAGATTCCAAGACAAATCCACACAAAAGTCCAAATCCTTCATCTCGGAAGAAGAGAGGAGAAGAAGATCAGAAAGAATGAAGAATAACGCACAAAGAAATGATTGATCCAGCGTACCCCAAAGAGGGTGAAACGAAAGAAGAAGAAGAAACAAACCTCCTGAAACTGCACTTAGTATCATGGATAACTGCTTAGAAAAGCCTTTCCCGAGCACTTTCGCTTTCGCAGAAGTGTGTCAAAATACTAAACTGAAAATATTGAAAAATTTCAAACCTTTAGCTAGTATTGATTTCTATGATTTGTCATGTAATTTGTTGACAGATGTTATTGACTGTATAATTTATCCTTTAACTTATTGTTTGTAAATAAATGTTTTGTTTCCAGAATGAGATTTTCATTCTGCAGCAGAGTAAGTGCTGATATGAAACTTCCTGGCAGATTAAAACTGTGTGCCTGGCCGAGACTCGAACTCGGGACCTTTGACTTTCGCGGGCAAGTGCTCCACCAACTGAGCTACCCAAGTACGACTCACGCACCGTCCTCACAGCTTAACTTCTGCCAGTACCTCGTCTCCTACCTTCCAAACTTTACAGAAGCTCACAGAAGACAACAAATTGACAACAAATTGACCTGGGAACCACACATCAAAAATATATTGACGAGACTTTCAAGCGTTATTTATCTACTTAAAAATTTAAAAAGACATGTTCCAGATAACACTGTAAGATCAGCATATTTTGCTTTCTTCTAAAGCATTATATCATATGGAATTTTATTGTGGGGTAATAGATGTCACTTAAATGACATTGTATTTTTGCAGAAGAAAGTATTAAGAATAATTACTGATTCCAGCAAATCAGAACACTGTAAACCTCTGTTCATTAAATTAAATTGGGATGCAAGGACTTCCCACATGGAGAGAGTGGCCACAGTTGCTGCAAAAAGGATTCACATCACACTGGCAGACACGAGACAAAAATGGAGACACCAGAAACGGTAAATGAGGGTGGGATATGGGGCTGCACTTCACAACAATAAAGTATAACATTAAACTTTTCTGGGAGGGTTCCCTCCTCAAAATGAAAGTGCTGCTGAATCAATGTGATTGTCCTGAGGACCCCTGTGGACTTGCTAGACGAAATGAATGCTGTGCCACGATAAATTAACCCTTAGTTCCTCATCAGATTGAAGGAGGTGATTCCTATGGAAGATAATGCCCTGGGACATATTCAAGGACTGGTGAGGAGTGATGCACACCAGAATGTCTTCTAAGTGCTCACAGGCACAAAGAGAGGCCTACTGACAGGCAGAAGAGGTTTTAATCAATAGGGAACCACATTGCACCTTACTGAGTGAGTCTACTTCAACAAACTTATCTTCTATATGCTCAACAAAAAAAAGAGCAGTTTAGTAGTGGCCAAAGTCTCCCTGTCTGTCCTGGAACAAAGCAAGTAAGGGGGAAAGGATTTTGCCCCAAGCCAGCAGGCATGGCCCTCCTCCGAGTGGTGACCGAGGGGAAGGCTGAGGAAGCAAGAGTAGGAGGAGGCAGACAACTGCTCCTTTCTGATGAGATGGCCACAGAGAAGCAGAAAAAAGAGAAGAGCTTAGCACATTTCATGTGCAGTGTGTCCACCCTGGTACCATCCATTCTGATCAGAGGCTCAGGACATGAGCACCACCCAGCCACAGCAAGGGTTGCCTGGTGTGACGGTCATTGTCAGGCGTTTCAATACCCCGAAAACATCAGCAACCAATCCTAGGCTAACGCGAGGTGGTGACAGCTCAAATACCAGTGATCCCTGTGTTGTCAGGGCACTCAGCCAGATGGGTACATAACAGGCTCACCACACACACTGGCTACCATTCTGTTGACCTGGGAGTTGGGGGAGAGGGGCTATGGTGGGATGGTGGGGAAGAAAGCAGAGAAGGACAGGGGGGCAGAGGAACCCATGCTAGAGGTGCTAGGGAGGGAGTTTTCCCCCAAATGGCTCACACTATGGAAACAATTTAGAAAGGGAGGTCAAACCCCAAGAGGGAGCAGAAAAAGCCAAAAGAAAGGGAGATTGCAAACATGAGACAGAAGAGTAGAAGAGTAAAAGAGAATAGTGGAACTGAGGGAGCAGACAGGTTGTCATCAAGGGAAACAACAAGGGAGAAGAGAGGTGGACAGGAGGGGGAAGATGAGTTAGGACGGGAGGGATTGGATATGGGAAAGGGAATGCAGCCCAGGAAAGAAGAAAGAGGGCAAAAGCTTGTGGTCCCATTGTGATGTTTACCTGCTGTATTTCTTTGTTGATAGTCTTCGGTGTCGATGTATTGCATTGTTATACTGACTGAAAAAGGGGGGGGGGGGGGGGGGGGGGGGGAAGGTTGAAATTCAACACTATCTATTGTGAATGATGTAGCTGACAGTTGCACAATTGTTTTTCACAGTTCTTTATTTTCACTGTTCATAACCCCCCAGTATTACACAATTATATGGCCAGTTCATTATTGGTAAATGTGGATAAGCCTCATTAATAGGTTGCAGGCAACATCTGCATACTGCTACAATAGTTTGCTGTTGAACATCTAAGACCAGTAAAAACCTAAGCACACAGTTCATTGTTCTCGCAGAATAATACAGTATGTGTGACACTATTTTTCAAATAAATTAAAAAGTGGCATCATCATTAATTGTTCTAACACACAACCTATTTGTGTTACACTTATTCCACTGTTAAGTTGATTCATTATTGTTAATCTAGCCTATACATGTTTCACGTCTGAAAATCGGTCATGGACTGACTGTCTCAGAAATAAAAATCAGTCCTTTATACATCAATAATAGGCACGAAAACTATACATTGTTCGATATTTAAATTACAGAAATTACAATTAAAACATAGCTCATTCAATTAACTGAAGACATCAAAAAATTCCTACTTTTTAACAGTCCCTTCTACCACAAAGCTTAGGCCAAATTATTTGTTTAAATAATGAAATTAACAGATATAGTTAAACAAACAACACTTTTGACAAACCTGGTAATTATTTTGGAATTAATTAAGGGTTGGCTTTGCTAATATGTTTTCGAATAGAGCCAATTAAATACTTTAAGAATACTAGTAGTCCTTCTTCCAAATGTTTATAATTAGTACAGAATTTATATCTGTTTATAAGTCAA
Organism: Schistocerca cancellata; assembly: GCF_023864275.1. Taxonomy (NCBI): domain Eukaryota; kingdom Metazoa; phylum Arthropoda; class Insecta; order Orthoptera; family Acrididae; genus Schistocerca; species Schistocerca cancellata. Next base: position 722,313,839 of record NC_064626.1, on the reverse strand, counting down.
CAATAGAATCTAAGTCACGAAACAATTACTGACTTCACCCTATAGTGAACTGTAGCAAAAGATATTAACTGGGAATGATCAAAATAAATTATGAAATTAATTACATACACAAAACTAGGCACAAAATTAGACCTGGTGCTATCTTCCTTACGACTGAGGGCCAACCTTTCTGTTTTATGGAAATGCAGATGATATTCATGCATGTTAATGTTAATTAAGCAAAAATGAAAATAAAATGAATTTAAGGAGGCAGATATCAAAACAAGAGAGGAAGTAAAGAGATCCCAGCTTGCTTAGTCACACTGTGTGTGCAGCACACAAGTACCCATAAAAGAGTTGTGTGGCCACTGAGAGTTTGGTTATGGGTCTGTTGTTGGTCATGACCTTCCATGGGTGAAGCCCATTTGTTCTTGTTGTTGCTGTTATTGCTATTCCGGTTATTATAGTACTTTTGCCAGTGGCCATTCCCGTTTCCATAATATTTCAGAGAATGTCACTCATCACCTCGTTTTCTTTTATTAAATTCACATAGTCCATTATTAATGTTCCATGAATTTTGCATGAGAGGTGGTCCCTGTTGCATTATGTAATGTATCCCATTGTTTTTTAGGCCACACAAGGTGGAGAAGATTGTGCAACACACTTATTATCCGCTCTCAAATCCTCTTTATGAGATCAAGAAAATCCAAGACCTACATAAAGTGGTCAAGGTCAGTTCCTGGTACTTGTACAAATTTATCCCGGAGATGCATTGGCAATTTGGCCTTTAAAATTCTGAGAATGTCCCAGTTACAGATAAGCTTATTCTAATATCTGGTCTTGTTTATATATTTTTCAAAAAACTTGCAGAGACTACTCTGTTTGCTGTTAAAGGGCTCTGGAATGAATACTTCCTTCTTAAGTCTTCTCTGCACAGATCCAGACCAATACTTTACTAAAAATGCCCACTCAAATTGAACATAATCTTGGCAATGGTCGAGATCCTATGATTGTTTATTAGCCGATGACCTAGGTAATAAATTTTTAAAACATAACAGGATGTGTACTTTTTTCCCCTCGTGAATGAATACTGAAACTGCTCACATTTAAGCAAGCTTTTGTTGCATTGGCCCCATACCATACAACACATGGTCAAGCAACGTGCCATTGTGATTCCGTTCTTACTGTTCTCTTGCTCACAAGTCACAGGACTATATTTCCATCTGCTCTGACAATAGTGGACAACAAACTATTGACACATTGCTTAACCTTCACAAACTCTTGCTGAACCTCTTGAACTTGTGATGTGACTTTCTCTCACCACTGTGGCAAATCTTTAACTGTTTTAACTCTGCATTAACAACTTCTCCCAGACTACCACCTTGAAACAGTGATTTCTGGACTATGTGTGGCAGTTCAGAATCCACACATTCATTTAACAACTTATCTCTACTAAAAAGCCACTCAAAATAGTCTTTGTCAAATCAACTAAATAAACATTATTTCTTGCCTTGTTTCACAAATTTTATTATGGTTACTGCACAACCTAGGTTTCAAGTTATAAGTCCATTTTCAAGTACATTACCGATTCCAAAGATGATAAAGCAAAGATGAGCATGATGATAAGACAAAGGTAAACATCTCAACTTCTTAATGTATCAATGCTTGGCTTAATGCAAAGTTACTTCAATGACCATTTTTTGACAAGTTACATATGGAATTACACAATTCAGCAATTACACTAACATGCTTAAACATACCTAGGAATAAAGTTATGCATAAGCCTAGAACTTTTTATTCTACTGATGTATTGCAGTCCAAAGTTTTACTTCTATCTAGGAGTTGTGATATCATCTAAAAGAGGTGAATAATTGGTTTGCACATTTAATAATAAGTGTGGGGTATACACATCCATATTTTAATTTCTAGAATTTCTAACTGGCTGAGTTTTGCCCCCTTTTCCTCTGCATGTAAGATATGTACATATATTATGTATTTATGGCAATGTTCCACAAAGCCTGAATCAGGCTTATTCAGTCTCCAGCTTCTATCATGTTCTTTAAGCCTGATGCAGATCGACCTCCGAGTCTATGCAATGTTGCAAGATGGACACTCCTGGCTTACGATCTTATAAACCCCACTTTTTGTGATAACTGGTTGTTTGTCTTTTGCACTGAACAAGCAACTACCTGTTGTCTGAATGACATAAAAAACCACACAGAAACCCTTTGTCTTCAAAATATTACTTATCTTGGTTGACATTCTCCCTACATAAGCTAATCTGCACCATTTCTCTTCCAGTTTGTCTGTGTTGCTCTTAGGGACAGTAGGGACCTGGCTTGCTTCTTCATCTTTTTATTTAGAACTTTGTCAATGATGTTGGGATCAAATCCATCATTTGTGACTATTGTTTTTGTATTATTAAGTTCCTGGTCAAAGTGTTCTTGAGACATGGGGGTAGAAAGGAGACAGTGGAGCATGTGTTGGAATGCTGCATGTTTATAGGCTGTAGGATGTCGAGAGGCAGCCAGAAAAGAAATGGTGCAGATTAGCTTTTACAGGGAGAATGTCAAACAGGATAAGTAATATTTTGAAGGCAAAGGGTTTCTCTGTGACAAACTGCCTATTGGCTTCTGTCTCGGGTTCTTCGGCCGACGTTCATCTAATGATGTTTCTGACGTTTCGCCAGCACGAGTGGCTGGCATTGTCAAAGCTTCACCCTCCATTGCCGGTGGTGAAGAGTTCACCACCGGCAATGGAGGGTGAAGCTTTGACAATGCCAGCCACTCGTGCTGGCGAAACGTCAGAAAAATCATTAGATGAACGTCGGCCGAAGAACCCGAGACAGAAGCCAATACGCAGTTTGTCAACAAGTGGCCACGAAAGCCTTAACAATTTTGGTTTCTCTGTGCTTTTCTATTTTCTCCAGACAACAGGTAGTTGCTTGTTCTATGAAAAAAAAAACCGTCATCACAATAAGGGGGGTTTATAAGATTGTATTCTGGGAGTGTTAATCTTGCTACATTGGACAGACTGGGATGTCAATCTGCACCAGGCTGAAGAGTAAAAGAGTGCTGCGTCATTATGCGATCTTGCAACACGAATTCAGTCATCTTATACATCAAATTACCTACTATTGCTAGAAGTCGTTACTACAGAATTTATTAATTCTACTGTGATATGCAAACCTCTTTAATGAGTACTGACTGCAATTGAACCCACCCTATACATAAGCTATTGTAATAGACAATATCATTCTTACCTGCTTCTGTATGTTGAGCAGTCATCTATTCTTACAATATTATAATAATTCTTGTTGCTCCAATAAAACTTACTTCTCCTTATTGACCATCTGCTCCTCTTTATAACTTTGTCCTATTTGTCATCATTATTGACAGTTTTCACTGGTATTATGCATTGGTCATTCATACATGAAATAAAGGCAGAAAAACTACAACAACGCAAAAGAATCTAGTATATATATATAACAGTAATACTCATACAGTTTATACACAGTCCTGTCTGAAGGGAGCCAGTGTGACTTTTTGCATTAAAAATTTGTAGTCAGAATAAAGATGTAATGCTAGTCTGCACTGTGCCTCAGAATACTAATTGTTCTGAGATGGGAAAATCCCAAAGGCTGCAGCGGGAGTGAAAATGATTTTGTTTAGTTTTCAGTGAAGGTATGATTTGAACAAACTCCCACTGTAGCTGATCTGACACGTGTTACTATTATTTTTCCCAACATGATTAAACCAGGTGCACAGATTACTGTAGAAGAGCGATAAGTTCGGTGATAGTTGACCATGTTAAAAGGTAGTATAATGTGATGAAATATGTTGCAATGCACAGTAAGAATAATTGGACTTCAAATAACAAACAATTTGGTCAGCAGGTTCTAAGAAGAAAGGATGCAAACATGCATATGATAGCACACTGATAGCACATAATCATCACATCACCAAACTTATGATTCCCAACAGAATTAGGTAGCTGAAACACATAATAAAATTGTACAGACAATCAGTGATATTAAAGGTACATATTCAATAAACAGATATCATTACTATTGTTCATAATTAAATTAAAGGCAAAAATATGGCATTCTTACATTCATCTAGACAGGAGGAGGAGTGTGAAGTAAGTTGGACTCTAAGGAACTTCATTTGTTTCATGTAAAAGAAGAAGGAAATTAATCCATTGACTCTAATACATCAAGATCAAGGATATATATATGTCTCTGTGTAGTACTTAATTTATTACATTACGCAAATAATACTGGGTAATTAGTGGAAGGTGATTTGTAGTTTCACTGCAGCTCACTTAATTCTACAAATGGTGAAAATTACTGGAATATTGGCATTATTTCAGATTCTAGAGCTGGCAATTTTAATGATCTTTAACACTTGTCCAATGAATTTGAGAAAGGAAGTAATAAGGTTCTGGTAGCAGTATAATTTCAGACTGACTGTAGCTTAAAATAAAGAAAACAAAGTAAGCTGCAGTATCATTCAGTGCACTTGCACAAAGCACAACTTCAAAATTTTGTGTAGACTTTAATATTTTATCATATTTACCTGATATGGTGTGCTAATGAAAATATTAGTTTTCAAATGCATCTTCAGTGTCTGGGGATATCGATAGCAACATGCAATGGTGCTGAGACCTGCGAAGGGAGTTTAACCTCTGTATAGAGCAAAAACTACAGTGTGTTCAGTGTCATGACTAAATGTGGATGTGTCATTGCATTCCATTTGGTAAATAAAACTTCCAAGCAACTAATTGTGTCAACTACCTTGTTAGGACATCCTTACTACCTGAAACGGAATATTTTTCAATGGTGATCTCATGTACTCCATGAAACATCTGTATGAGCCATTGAATGAACCATCTTATTGCATATTAACAATGCTGTTATCTTTCATTGTCAATACAGCTCTACCACCTACGTGGTGACAATGCATGTGAAGTGTACCAAAGGCACAACCATTGTGTGGTACACTGACCTGTAATAAAACACAGTGTACCTTAACTGTGTGTGGAATGTAACCAGTCAACATAGTGCCTGTTATGCCATGACAATGCCAGACAACAGGTAACTTGCTACTGGACTTTGAACAAGACTCTACAGTGAGTACACAACAGTGTGCACCAAATCAACGAGCAGAATTTGGTTCAGATCAGTAATGCAAGCCAACGCATCATGTGCGTCGCATTACAGTATTGAACAGTTGCCTGCCTGCCCACTTCTACAGACACAGTTAGATACCATAACAAACTGGATGACCTGTTTCTTTCTGGATCGGACCTCAGCAAATTCTCTCCTCACCAATTCTGGACTGGCCAGACATAACATGACACAGACTCTACTTACTTCCCCAACTCAACTCACAACTGAAACTGCCTCCATTCAGACCCAAACAGCTGGCACTAAGGTTTGCCACTGTGTAGTGCACATTTACTTCAGTGAGTTTCTTAAAAAATGACACCATTTTTCATTAACCCTTTTTGTCATCTGGCTGAAAATTCCAAATTATCCAGTGATGTCATCATAGTGCACAACAAGTATGACCCAGCCAAATCTACTCTGCTACAACAGTTGTCACACACAACTCAACAACAATTAAAGCATGCCATTTATGACGAACATTTGGATGATAAAATCCCATCCCAGCTTTGTTGCCAACTCCTACCCTGGAAATTAGCCTCATGCCATCCTTAGGATACTCTGGATCGTTGAACTTCTGTCCCAACAACTATTAGCAAAGATATCACAAGAGGCTCAACCACCGGAAAAAACTAGCTCTTCTGAACTGAATTGTTATTGTGGTACAACACAGGCAACATACAAGGTGTGTTTTTTAAGTAAGTACTGTTTTGAAATTAAAAGAAGACGTGCTAAGATATCTCAATAATTTTATATTTACATGAAAGCCTGTACCTTAATCTACTTTTCTACATAATTTTCGTCAATATTGAGGCACTTGTCATAGCGTTGTACCAGTTTCTGAAGACCCTCCTCATAGAAGTCTGCCGTCTGACTTGTTAACCACCGCATCACCACTGTTTTGACTTTGTCATCGTCTTGAAGATGCTGACCACCCGGCTGTTTCTTTAAGTGCAGGAACAGATGGTAGTCACTGGGCGCAAGATCGGGGTTCCCATGAAAAAGACGTCATGAGATCTTATCGCCCATAACAATTTGGCTTCAGAAATCATCACTGTCATTGTGGTACCGCTCAAGGAAAGTCAATGCATTGTCTAAACGTTTGATTTTGTGCACATCCGTCAACATTTTCAGTACCCAACATGCGCACAATTTTCGTTAATTCAAGTGCTCGGTCACAACGCCATACAAAACACTACGAGAAACATTAGGAAAGCCATCCTGCAAGGAGGAAATCATAAAGCGTCTGTTTTCTCTCACCTTATTGTTCACTTCCTGCACCAAACTTTCATTAACAACCGAAGGACTCCGTTGTTCATCATGCACATTTGTGCGGCTATCTTCAAATTCTCTCACCCACTTTCTTACCATTCCATCACTCATAATGTTTTCTCCGTAAACTGCACAGATCTCACAATGAATGTCAATAGCTTTTAGGCCATTAGCACAAAGAAATCTTATAACAGCCCATACTTCACAGTCGGCGGGACTCTCAATTATCAGAGGCATCTTCAACACTCAGTATACAATGTAAACAAGGAAAAATCAGACTGTAATGGCGTCAGGATGTAGATTAAGGTACAGGTTTTCATGTAAAAATAAAATTATTGAGATATCTTAGCACGTCTTTTTTTAGTTTCAAAATGGTACATACTTAAAAAACATGTCTTGTATAAACTACAAAGGCACAACACCACTGCAGAGCATACCATCCGGCTGCTTGCTCCCCGCCCCAGACTGTCCTGAGTGGAGCCGAGGACACCCAACAGTGACATCACAGATCAGGAGGCTGTGCATGGCACCACTTATGCAGCGGCCAACACTAACCCGATCGTCACCACCCTGAGATCGCTGCAAGTATCATGTCCAGTTTGGCAAACCTGTATGCAACTGCCACTCTCCCTGCAGATTCCTAGGCTTCAAATGTAAGCTGCTCCCACTGCATCGGTCCAGACAGAGATGACAGCCACTACGGGTGACTCATGCACCTGCCTCACTGGCCAAACATAGCCAGTTCACAGTCCACGGACCCATCATACGCATCCTACAACTGTCCCCCAACATCAATTCACAAGAGGCTTTTATGTCTCCATCGTTACAGAGCCAGTACTTGGAATCGACTTCCTCTATCACTTCTCCCTCTCACCCCACTCCTACACCACAGTACAGAACACTGCACCTCAGGGCTGTTTGCCCAGACAGTCACATCCTTCCACGATGCAGCACACTGTCCACCTGGACAGGATGACGATGACCCTACTTATGTTGACACACCTGAGGAGTGTACCATGATGACACAGGAACTATGCACAATACACTAGCTCTACAATGACTGCCACACAGCCTTTAACACACTCTATGCTGAGAGCATGTCTCTTCTACAATGCATTGAGCAAAAATCAGATGCACTCACACTAGCACCTCAAGGCCATTTTGCGGGCCTGCCACTTCAATGAATGCAAGGAAGCACAACCACCCTGCCCACATTGACTATCATAACCCACTGCCCATCCTCTCAGCTGTAGTATGGTCAATGACACTCAACACACAGAGAAACATTAACATTAGTACTGCACACTCTGTCTTGGACACAGACTCCACTTTCCTCTCTACGCTATCCACAACAAAAACACAAGCATGTGCTATACATAACAGCACAGTGCATTGAATTACAACAAGCAGCAAGCCGCCTGTACATCACAATGTGTGCCGCCTGGCCATGCTCTGCTAAGACCACAACTGACAAAATCTTACAAACAGGCATTTTTCACACATCTGACAGCCCATGGGCACCACCAATCAAATTAGTATAAAAAAAAAAACCAGGTCTCTACACATCTGCAGTGACTGCAGTGTCCTCAGTACCCATACAGACCATGACAGCTACCCAGTACCTAACATACAAGACTTTACACACTTGCTAGCAGGCACAACAATTTTCAATGTAATTGACTGCAAAATTTTGAACTTCTACTGGCGACAACTGCTGCAAGCAGCAGCCATATAACCACCTGTAACTGACGCACTATCATGTTCCAGTAAACACAGACAAAGGAAGATTGACTGGATCACCAAAATGAAGGACACATTCGAACACACTCAAATTGTCTCAAGCAAGCCATTACTCTAGCTCATCCAATTCCACACACTCAACTAACTGTCACCACAGATGCAAGCAACACTACCATTGGTGTCGTACTATAACGGCTAGTCGCCAGAGGGGCACAACCCCTCCATTTCTTCTCAGGAAAACTTAACTTACACCTTCTCAATCAAAATGGTCAGCTTTTGACTTTTGACAGAGAACTCTTCACTGTCAATGAAGCCATCAAATGCTTCCATGAAGATATCAAAGGGAGCCATGCTGTAGTGTTTACAGACCACAAACCACTTGTCGAGGTCTTATGGCACCTATCAAGAGATGTCAACCTCTGTCACTACCTATACCTGGACCTTCCTAGCCACTGATCAATGTAATGATGTGAGCATTGCAAACCTGATGCACAGCACTACTGGCCCATGTATTGAACAATGCACTATCCCGAGGACAAATACAACAATCCTCTGCAACATCTCCCTTAACAGTGCCACTAGTAATGCAATGAGAAATTTTTGATCAGCTACATGGTCTCTCCCACTCCTGCGTTCGATGCACAATTCATCTCATAATGGAATGGTTTGTGTGGCCAACATCAAGCATGACAGTACACCAGGGAACAGACATGCGTACCATGCCAATGCAGTGCAACCACAGATAGGTAAATCTGATATCCCTGAAGCTCGCTTCCATCATATTCACATTGACCTTCTCAGCCCCCTCCCAGAGCTGGAGGGGTTCAAATACCTCCTGTCTATGACAGACAGTGTCTCATGGTGGGTAGAAGCAGTACCACTCATAGGCATCACAACAGAGACTACTGCTCTAGCCTTGTTGAGACTTGAGCTCACGATTCGACACACCAGATACGATTACCATGAACCAAAGCTATCAGTTTGAATCATTTCCCTGTACAACCTCTGCAGTATCAAGAATAACTGTACCCACGGCATATCACCCTCAGAGCAACGGAAAAGTCAAATGGTGGCACCAGACTCTCAAAGCACCCCTTTAGGATCATGGCAGATAGTGAGCTGAAGCACTACCTTGGATACTACCCAATGTCAGAACAGCCTTCATGGAAGACCTGCAGGTGTCCCTCACTAAGATACTGAATGGCAAATCAGTTGTTCTCCCTGCTAAGTTCGTCCCACCCACACAAGGCCATGAATAGACAGATCAACCTGCCTTAGTGTAATGAGTGAAGGACCACATCTGTCAAACCCACATAGCACCTCCTGCTTCCTTCTCAACACCCACAGTCTTCGGACATAAAGCACTCCGAATTTGAACCCCATACTACGGGATGACACAGTCCAGCCAGCACCCTTGAAAGACTTTAACAGGACACCCATGTATTCAACTTTCTGATTAATGACAAACTAACAATTTTCTTGATTAACCGCTTGAAATCAGCAAGGTTCTCAATGACAATATCGACCATGACAGCATGCACAATGATGACGCCTATCAGCCGCTACCTGATACACAGATGGTAAACCCGCAACACATCACAACCAATTGCCATTTGCCTAAGCCTTAGCGACTTCAGCCCAAATATCACTGTCAAGCTTCCTCATAACAATCTCTGCCTCACAGCCTGCAATGAAAACACACACCCATGTGACATCGCACACATTCAGTGCCTCAACCACACATACCCTGTCCCTGGTGACATCCGCTACACTTCCACATCATCTCACTTTCAACAGATGGCTTTCTCACTATCACCTGCATGAGGGTCCTCTCAGAACTGCCGCATACGCCACTGCCCCATGACGAGAGAGATTCTGCTGCAGGGCAGATGACCACTCAGGCATGTCCCACTCCGCCATCTGATGTGCGACCTGTATATAGGTATGGGCACACCAGGCACCTGCCGTGTCCTTCCTTATCAGCCTACAGCATTAGCATCACACACAACTCCGAAAAATGATTCAGCGGTGCCCTGTAGTGCACTCAGCCATGACACAGCTGGTCACACACACACCTGTGTACCCCGTGTTACCCATACAACGGTGCAGCAGACATTTCCCCTCCAGCACACCCCACTAGAAGGGACATTCTGTGGGGATGTCAGAAACATGCATTGCTGGGGAGCATAGAGAGATTTATTTTTTGACACAGCAAAGACTTCAAAGCATTCTGTACCATGACTGAATGTGGATGTGTCACTGTATTGCACTTCGTAAATAAAGTTTTCATGCTACTAATCATGTCGACTACATTATTAGGACGTTCCTTACTACCTGGCAGGGAAATGTTCTTCAAGGACAGTTTAAATAGAATCCAAAATGACCACAAAAGAACACTGAAACCATAGTTTTGAGGACATCATATAAATATTGGAGAGGTGACAGGTAATCGCCAGATGTCAAGTGAACTCATGGTCAGAAAAAACTGAACATCTCGAACAACTACAGATAGGATGTTAATATTCACAGGACACATACATTTAGTATTTCTGCAGAACTGATTAGCATTTGAACCACGTCGGCCAGTGGATTGAGGGTCAACATCGATATCGTGGTGCAACACCACCTACCGATAAAATGTGCCTGTGGCTCTCGTTATTGCTATAACCCGTAGGTAATGGATCAGTGTGACTTGAGCACATGTGCAAGGTGCTCAGCAGATGTATGCATGAACTGTGGCTCTGGCATAACAGTTGAACAGTATTAACACATTGTACACTTTCAGGGGTGCCTGACTGCCGCCGTTTATCACAGCATGGGTTACGTGCACATTGCCCACTTCTCCATCTGCCTTTGACGAATGTGTAGAAACGTGTTAGATGGCAATGGCATATGGAACAATGTCACTAGGAAAAGAAATGGCATCGGGTAGTGTTTTCAGATGAATACAGGTTCTGTTTGTTTGAAAATGATGGCCACTTTTCGATTCGCCACAGACATGGGGAGCAACATCACAGTGATTACTTTCACATAGGATATACAGCACCAAATCAAGGCCTTATGATGTAGGGTGCTATTGGGTTCAAAAATGGTTCAAATGGCTCTGAGCACTATGGGACTTAACATCTATGGTCATCAGTCCCCTAGAACTTAGAACTACTTAAACCTAACTAACCTAAGGACAGCACACAACACCCAGTCATCACGAGGCAGAGAAAATCCCTGACCCCGCTGGTAATCGAACCCGGAATCCCGGGCGTGGGAAGCGAGAACGCTACCGCATGGTACTATTGGGTACAACAACAAATCACAGTTGGTGCATGTCCAGGACACAGTGACTTGTGTGACCGACATGAATGACATCCTGTGACTCGTAGCCACACCCTCTCTGCACAATCAGGGTGTCTACGTGGACAAGGAAAAAAAATTCCCGGATATTTCCCGGATTTCCCGGATAAAAACACACTTTCTCCCGGATGACAGTATATTTTCCCCTATCACTCCTTTGATTGGTTATGGTTTTGTACACGGGTGTACAATTTCCCGGCATTTTAGAAAACGAAACTCAGAGAAAAAGACACGTTTTGGAAATATCTTTGATGTGCAGCAACATGTACGCTGCGTATTTTCGTATTACGAAAACATACATTAGAAAATCCACCAAACAAGAAAAGCAAAGCTTTCACATAAAATATTGGTCTCAAGCTGCAAGAGAAGCTAAGCTTTCGCATATACTGTTGATCTTTTTTGCGCGTGTTACACTTTAAGAGATATCATACAAATGTGCCTGTAAAATTTTTAATAATGACATAAATGTGTGATCTTCAGGGTTCGAGGGTTCGAAATGTTTCTAAAATGGCTCGTCATCAGACACCTGATTTTTAAATGAGAGTCAAACGCTTTGTGATTTAATAAATTCACGGTCCATTCTTGTACGTAGCTCAACTTACGTAAAAGGATATTTACTTTGAAAGTAACACTTTTCAAACTACCAATCGTAATATTTTCCCGCGACCTGTTACAAATAGGTTCGTTTCAGCAGTTGCCAGAGAGCTCAGGTAACAGGGGACACCGCGCTTGGGTAGGTATCATGACGTAGGAAGCCCGTATGTACGTACGTGTAAAAGATCATCAATGAAAGATGATACTGCAAGAGCATCGGAATTTCGTGAACCATATTAAAATGTGCACATTTAAAGTGCATACTTAAAGGCACACTCGTATGTCCAGATTCCCAATGAAGTACCGTAGACCCCGACCTGATATTAAGCTTTTAAGTGTGGTTTCCAGGATGTAAAGTTTCTTGGAGCACCAGTACTGTATTATATCATGTTTGGTTCTTTATTATGGCATAATGCCATACGTGCTAGAAAATGAAAACGTGCACTTGAAATGCAGCGAACAGTTGAAACTACCCAGTACTGTGGAATTAAACATTTCATTTCAGATACATTGACTGCCTCTGCGGAAAAGATTAGCAAAAGTCAAATTTCTTTAGCAAACAGACAAAAATAACTTCATTGTTCCGCAAGGCGATTAATGCTTGACTGTCAGAAAGGTGGAAATAAAATAAAATCTGAAACTAATGACATATTTCGGCCTTTAGTAATTATGTGAATGTGTTTTAATTCAGTTGATAACTCCCGGCCACGGATATCCGTTTTGTTTTCATTTGACGTGAGAGTAGACGAAGAGGAAAGAGCAAAATCACTAAACGTAAACACGGGTCACGTGGAGACTACCCACTATAGCTCAGATTGCTCTGCGCATCAGCCCCGGATCTACGACATTTGCGAACCGGGTCAATACTAAAAAAAATCGAATTTTCAAAATATGTTCATCTTGTAGCGCACATCTTTCTGAAAAGTCTGAAACATAAAACGTATGTATTCGAGGAAATGCAAGACATATTATTTGGTCTTAAGTATGCCCAAGTGCAGTTCCATGCCTCTTCATAAAGCATTTTTCTACTGCACGTCCAAACTATATTCAGGAGAGTGGAAACTGAAATGTCCTGTGGTGCCTCTCCTGCTCCCAGTCGGCCGGTTTGGCAGCCTGCCTCTCTTAAAAAAAAATCTTGCAATTAATAGCGGGCGGGATTATTTGTAATCGAGAGAACAAGAACTCTTCGGAAAATCAGAACTCTTCATTGCCCATTAGTTAATAACTTGCTGTTTTGTGTGTCCTAAAATTAAATATAGGATATATAAAATCAGTACTGACAAGAGATAAGAAAGAAATTACACATTTCTTCAAACCTTAGCTCCTAGCATTTTTTTCTCTCTAATCTTGCTACAGCTTTACATGGCGTGTTTTCCTTTCTGTGAAAGAATCTTTTACCTCATAAAAGTTTGTCAAACGTTTTGCTACATGGAAAATCGAAATGTAGTTATCTAATACTGAAAAAGCTGTTAATGCAAATAATACCCAAGACTGGTGTGGTTTCTCGATCTCATTACGTCTATTTTGTCACTGTCTGCTAGATAAAACAAAATAGGCCTTTCTAATACGGCAGCACTTTTATAACACACCAAATAAACGAGACTGTTTTGGCACAAATGGTCATTTTTATAACACGACAGAATATAATCCAATAAGTATCAATATCAAATGCCTATTAGGCCTACTACAAGCAAAAAGCTTTATGTTAGGAAGTAGTTTCACGTTTCATTCATATGCACCAGCATGACATCGAAAACTAGTATTACGAAATTTTTATATAAATTTGTAATCGTCTTATTCTTCCATAATTTGTGTGATGTCCTCGTTTCTTCTCCGTCCTCGTTCTAACAAACAATCCTGTCATCACCAATTCTGTAGCTATTGCTGCCACTGTCAAAATTTGTTCGCCGATTAACTTCACTAACCCTGCCAGAATCACTGGTTTAGTTCCCCCGCAATTATTCTCCGGTTAGGCGTTCTTACGTGTTCGTACAACACGTTTTCCGTGTTACTTCCATAATAGAACTTAAGCGGCTGGTAGCCGGGGACTGTACACCTGGTCCTTACTAGTGTAGCGATCTGGCCAAACATTTTCTGTCAAAACTTCATTTTCTTGGACACATCGAGAAGATAATACATAATCTTTCTCACCTGTTATTCCTGTCAGTCGTTTATTTCCATTCTGATAGTATGAATCTATTGATTTCGCTAGCAATTATAACAACGCTGATCATTCCCACACCCAATCAGCCACATAATCAGACAGCAATTGCCATTCATCCATTCGGCTTTACTCCACTCAGCTCGTATAGCCCCGTCCCCTTTTGTCTGTGGAAAGTTTATTTCTAGATGCGACCAGGATTCTCCCGACAGAGACATCACGTACACTATGCATGCATTCAAAAGTCAGCTTATGATTCATTCAGAAATCAACTTAAAATGTGTTCAAATACCAACAGAGAAGCGTTTCAAAATCATATGACTAATTGATAGGCAAATGTGCGCTGGATGCTAGGTGCTTTGTGAAACAAGTTTTTTTCCCCTCAATAATATGAATTAGGCGCCCCCTTTTCCCGGAAGTATCTAAGCTGCTTGCTGCGACTGCTTGCACAGCCAACAGCCACATTCCTGTTGACAGAAGCGGGAGAATCTACTACTCAAACGTGACTCTACTGCGCATGCGCATGAGACCGCGCGTTAACTGCTAAAACAAATCGAATGTAAACAGTTGCGACTTCACGCTCATTGGGGGCAATTTGTTGTTATGAAGCACTGCATAGTCTTCCTAAAGCCTTTGACACATTTTCAGTCGGCAGACGCTTGCATGAGCACTTGTGTCGTCGTTGTATATGGCGCATTTCCTTTGAAATTTAAGTTATTTTCCTTTCTTCTCTCGTTTATGTTTTATTGTTGAAGTATTATTCTGCAGTAGCGGGATACAGTAATATCCTTTGTTAGCGTGTCGGTTCTTACTAGTCAAAATTACAAAAATTTAACTGAAAACTAAAACAATGAAAAATTCCCGGAATTCTAAAAATATCCCGGGTTTTTCCCGGTTTTCTCCCGTATGAAAAAAATCCCGGGTTTTTCCCGGATCTCCCGGTTGTCCCGGGTCGTAGACACCCTGACAATACTCCAGGTGCCATTTTTCACCAAGACAATGGACGGCCACATGTTGCTGCGTGAACATGTGCCTTCTTGGTGTCACAGGATGTCAGCCTTTTGCCCTGGCCCACCAGATCACCACAGTTGTCCCCAGTCGAAAATGTGTGGGCTATGATGAAACAACAGTTGCAGTGCTGTTACCCTATGCCAATCACCACAGATGAACTCTGGAACCAGTTGAATGCAGCACGGATGACTATATCAGAGGACGCATTCACACCTTACATGCATTGATGCCATCATGCATGGAACAAGTTATCAGGGTTCATAGCAGACCCTATGCTTACTAGGCAACAGGACACATGGTGAACCAAGCTGGCTGAAACGCCAATCAATTCTGCAGAATATACTAATGTACATTCCTGTGAATATGAACGTCTTATCTTTAGTCGTTCAAGGTGTTCTGTTTTTTCTGAACATGAGTGTATCATAGTGTCACCAATTGTTGCACCTGAGTAAGTACTGTATCTCTAATCTGTACGATTTATTAACAGACGTCAATATATTGCTCAAAAAGTACTTCAAATTCACTTCGTAATCTGAAATTGGTCCAAGAATGGATTTTGTTCAAGAATACTACATTGTTTTATATGGTTTTGATGTCACAGAAGAAATGGCATTGGGTAGTGTCTTCAAATGAATCCAGGTTCTGTTTGCTTGAAAATGATGGCCGAAATATGTTTCGCCGCAGATATGGGGAGCAACATCACAGAGGCTGCTTTCACGTAGGATATGCAGCACCAAATCACAGTTGGTGCGTGTCCAGAGCACAGTGACCGGTGTGACCAACGTGAATGACATTCTATGACTCGCAGCCATACCCTCTCTGCACAATACTCCAGGTGCCGTTTTTCACCAAGACAATGGACGGCCACATGTTGCTGCGTGAACATGTGCCTTCTTGGTGTCACAGGATGTCAGCCTTTTGCCCTGGCCCACCAGATCACCAAACTTGTCCCCAGTCGAAAATGTGTGGGCTATGATGAAACAACAGTTGCAGTGCTGTTACTCTATGCGAATCACCACAGGTGAACTCTGGAACCAGTTGAATGCAGCATGGATGACTATACCAGAGGACGCCATTCACGCCTTACATGCGTCGATGCTACCATGCATGGAACAAGGTATCAAAGGTCACAGCAGACCCTATGCTTACTAGGGAACAGGACACATGGTGAACCAAGCTGATTGAAATGCCAATCATTTCTGCAGAATATACTAATGTACATATCCTGTTAATATGAACATTCTATCTTTAGTTGTTCAAGGTGTTCTGTTTCTTCTGAACATGAGTGTATCACAGTGTCACTAACTGTTTCACCGTTTTTTTAACAGAGCTCAATATACTGCTCAAAAAGTACTTCAAATTCACTTTGTAATCCGAAATTGGTTCAAGAATAGATTCCATTTAAGAATACTACTTTGTTTTACGTGGTTTTGATGTCACTGTGCTTTTTCTGCATAAAATCCATTTCCAAATCCGAAATTTATCAAGACACAAAGAAATGAATGACATTTAGCTGTGTAGTAGGCACTGATTTACACAAATGGGGAAAGCTGACAATTTGTGCCGCACCGAGATTCGAAACCAGGTCTCCTGCTCAATTTTTCCCATTGGTATAAATCAATACCCAGTATGCAGCTAAATGTCATTCACTCATTTGTGTATTGATTTGTGATGTTTGTAGGATCAAAGTGATATCCATTCTTTCAGACATGTGTGAAAGGACAGACACCACATATAAAATTAAGCCAACATTTATGCTTTGTCTTCTTCTTATTGGATTCTTGGCTCGATTCTAATGTCATAATTTGAATGAGAACACCAGTGACTTTCTCAGCTGATGTCATACTGAAAAATTTGCAAGCACAATATTGACAGGAGTGTCCAGAAAAAAGCAGCACACACTATCACTGTTGCAGCAGTCGTCAAGCCACTTGCTGGGGCGTCACTTTAGTTTGACTGTGGAAACCCAGCTTTACTGCAACATTAAACATTTGAGCTTGCTGCTGCCATAGGAACTACAAAATCTATTGCTGTCACTGTTAATAAAGGTTAGCATGATGAAAGCTAGTCAGAAAATATAACTTGTTGACATATTATGTTTCTACTTTTTGCTGCTGAACACTCGAGACATTCAGTGTGAATCTTGTGCTCTTCCGCATCAATACGTGATGCACTTAAGTCACTTTTTAAATTTAAAAAGCTAAATATGTTGTAATGGTCAATGTATAATCAGCGATATGAAAGATCTAAAATGACCGTCAATGCCAAGTTGGCCACACTTTCTCTCTACAGAGCTTGGTGTGCACTGTTGCACCAGAACCCCGAGCTTACATGTTTTGAACTGCAAACTGGTGAATCTGTACACGTGTACCATATGGCAATAACGTGCAAAATTGATGGGATATGTCTGTTTTCTTGTGAATTTGCTGATTCGGATTAAAAAATCTCTAAGGGTTCAATGTTCCTATTGAGTTGGTGCCCAAGTTTGTAGCATTCTTTCCATATATTTAACAAACACAACAGGTACCCATAACAGAGACTTAGTCATCAATAATATATTCTCCTTCACTATTTACAACAGTCTGACAATTCTGGAGCAACTTTTCGATTTTGTCACTGAAGAAATCACATGGTTTTGAGGTGAAGAACTTGTCAAGTCATGTTCTGTGCGCATTTTCATCTGAAAAGGAAGTTCCTTGAAGGTTGTTTGTTTGAGAGTGAAAAAGATAAAAATCTGATGTAGAAAGACCAGGTGAATAAGGTGGGTGTGGAATGGCTTCCCACCCCAACCTCTGTATGTTTCTTGTCAGTATTGCAGAATGCGAATGGGCATTATCGTGGAGTAGCACCACTTCAATCTTCCTGGTTATGTTCTTGGATTGTGTCTGCGAGACGTCTCAGCCATTTACAATAAATGTCAGCTGTGATGATTACATCTCAAGGAAGCAATTTGTCGTATACCACCATCACTGTTCCACCAGATACATAACATTATCTTTTGTGGATGTGCACAGGTCTTTGTATGGGGAACTGCTCCTTTGTTTGGGCTCAACCATTGCTCCTCACCAGTAATAATGCAGTATAGGAATGGCCGGTGTTGTTCACAAGCCAAGTGATTATGAGCAAGCAGAAATGCAGTTTTGTGGTTTTGGCTCAGAGCATGCTGCACCTACCCACCCAATTACTGAAGCTTCCCCATTGCATGCAAATGTTGCACGATGTCGGAATGACCACAGTTCATATTTGTCAGTTCTTGAGCACACTTACAGGGATATTCTGGATTAATACATTTAGATGATCTTCATCAAACCCGAATGTCATCAAACCCAAAGGTCCTCCTGAATGTGGAGTCACTAACGTCAAAACAATACTCCTTAAAAAGAGAAAACCACATTTTTGCTGTGTTCTGCCCAATGGCACTATATCTATACATGGCGCAAATGTTTTGGCGGGCTCCACTGCCGTCATCCCTCTACTGAAAAATATGTCGGCAATGTTAGAGAGTTCTCCACTTGGCACTCCATTTTCTAGTGTCCACAGCTCCACTCACTCTCTCCAAATGAAAAAATGGCAATATGTAAACTCAAATAGCAACAGTGAACTACAAATAAAAATGATAATTGATAAATACACCCACATCAACCAAAATACCAACATGCAAAACAAAAAACTACTAACTTATGCACCAACCTAATATTTATTAAGTAACTGTTGTCCTCTTATGTAGCTATTAAGGAACTATGTTATCACTGTTCTGAATTTTGGGCTCAACCGTTCATTTTATATTATGACACTTCTTTGCACAAGAAGATATTTATTCAAACTTACCTGTGTATAGCATTTTGCACATGGAGTCCGAAGTTGTTTTACGAGCTATCATACTGGTTCTCTCTGCAACACTTATTAGAGCAGGATTACAATGACGAAAAATCAGACATTGATGGGTTTGATTCTGGCTGGGAAGAAGGGCTGAAGGCAGGGGCATATATTCCCTATTAATAAAAGAATTGAGGCTGTTCTTGAGAATGGATGTGGCTTGTTTTGACAAGCTGCTGTCTACAAAGGACGGAATACACTCAAGTGCCACAGTAATCAAGGAAGCAATATCTCCTCCTCAAAAGTAAGAATTAACTCAATGTTTATACATTTTGATAAGACTATCTCACTGATTACTGCCAGTTTCTTATTCCTAGCATGTTGAAATAAAACAAAGGATGTGATCAAATCAAATGTGAACTTTTGTCAACCAAAGCACTATGTACACAAACAGAGAATCACACATGTAGAGCTATACTGATATCATATATTTACTCAGAAATAAAATGATCACCGAGGTACCTTATTATGATACAGGACCACAGGGACACCTTTCCTCACACTAGGCTTGTTTGTGACATCCTGTTTGTACAACACAAAGCAATCATTACAAGAATGGCTGTGTTAGATCTATTTCATTCATGGTAGGTCATGATGTAATATCCCTTAAATGCAGAGGCTGGACACACCTTCTACCATTCCGTCAACTTATCATGGTCAAAGTGGAAACTCACAAATTCATCACATTTAAAAAGTAATGCAGTTATAAAAAAACACTTTATGACATGACTTATTTACCAAAAAACATTTCCCCTGAGAGAAATTTAAAAAAAATCAGAATTCGTAGTAGGAAATTTTTTAAAAAGTGGGGAACCAAACCACTAGTTTTTAAAAAGTAAGGGTCAGGCACACAAACTGCATGTCCATAATACACATTTTCTTGTCTACTGTGGTAAAATCTTTCTACATTACTTCATTGAAGTTACTTGGCAAACAAACTGCATCATGTGACTTGTATTGGATAAAAAACATGAAAAGCAACATAGAAAATGTTATTTATGCTGTATGCTACCATTGTACGCAATTGGTTTCTGCTTTTCTCATTTTAGTGGCAGCTAAACTACCAAGGCGCACTCTTGTACATTTTAAGAAAGAGTGCTGATACAAACAGTGAACGGAAGACTTAAGAGTCTGCACTTCCATTCAGTACTAAAGGAGTGCAATAATATGATATTCTTCTTACCAACAAAAATCTCATATTCTACACACAAGTGCTAGTGCATCAAACCTAGGACTGGTTTTCCTATTATTTTAACATAAATGATAATCTCAAGTTTCAGTATCAAATAACTTGCCTGGGAAATATTTCACACAAATGGTAAACCTTCATTTGAGAATTCAGCAATCCACAACCGTATGGCTTGATTTTCCAACTTTTCCTGTGGAATGTTGGTTTTTGCAAATACTTCAACTGTGCTTTTCCTGGAATTGTATTTGCCTTTTTTCATTCTTTTAGCACTGCTTAAGCTCTCAACACCTGATGACTGTGTTCAAAAGCATTGGCATTTTCTTGCTAGTGAACACAGTGCTTCTCGGTTTTAATGTATTTTTCAATACTCTCTTTCTTTTGTCACCCAATCTGACATTTGCAAAATCTACACAACATGTTTAGTATCAGTAGCATATAAACCCTGAATAATATATTTCTGAACCTTTCAGGGGCATTCACAGCCGTGCAACCCATATTTGACAACTCTGTGAAATACAGATAGTACAAACAAGGCAGGAGAAGAATAACCAAACTGAACTATCTGTATGGACACCTTGCTGGATGTCTCTTGCACATGCACATTTCTTCGTTGCCATGTCCCATGGCTGAGTACTACATTGCCAAATGTGGTGCTTATCTTGTAGAAACAATTCAGCCACACCCCACTGAATTTGCACCAAGCTTAACGTACGAGCACAATAACAAACCGTTGCATTTGCGCACAGGTATAAAACTATTAGAAACTATTTCTGAAAATAAAGTTAATCTGGATACCACTTGTGACCAAACAGCATTTATTACGTAATTTCACAAATTGTGCTGGAATTTGCTTTTATCATAATTTGTGAATTTTTCGGGTCCGTACAATAAGACATACAATAGTAATTTGGAAGTCCCTGGCCCAGTTCTTCCAGTGCGGTTTTACATTGCAATTAGAACTCTACCCTGTGGCATTTATTCATGTCAGAAAGCTCTTTCCTATTTCCAATGATGAATTTGCACGAGAAAGTAAGTGACAATTTCCCCCTGTTGCCCGAAGGGTTCTCTCAATTATGATACTGGTTTTAAAAAATTGTCATAAATACATTCCATTTCCCTTTATACTATTTACTGCACTTCATTAAGCAGACTTGTCATGTGAAAAGCAGTAACAATAAGTTTTTACAACCCATCAATGTGGTCATAGAGATTGAGCACTAGCTTGGGTTGGGTAATAACCGAGTAGGAAATCAGACACCGCTTTCTGAAGGAACCATCATATTTCAAATTTAGGAACATCCCAGAAAATATAAATCCAGACTACTACTACATGATGATTTGAATCTAATTGCTTCCAAAGGTGAGTCCACTGTCTTAAAACAGTAATAGTTTGGTTGATATTTATTACTGTGCTCACATCAGTCCTAATTGTTGGTGACATTCTAAATATAAACATTTGACTCGAGAGCCTGAAGGGAAAGATTGGCACAAATGTGTGAACTAGCCATTTTTTCTTTATTTTTACTATGAAGTCTGACTGAAATAAACTCTGTATATCAGAATATTTATGGGACATATAAACTTTATGTAGAGCCTGGTTACTATCTGATCTCAGCCAAATGAGCAAACAGTTCATTCCATTTTACATGCACATCAGACAATGTACATTCACTGTGTTCAAAAATAATTTGCTGCAGAACAAAATTATAATAAAAATGCAATAAAGAGCCACATTTATTTATTTGATAAGGATCTATGATCCATCCTTGAGCTACATTCATGAAATATTCCACCTATTATTCATTTTAAATAAACAAAATTGAGTGGTCTGTGTAAGAATGTTCCAACTGCTGCCTATTCTGCATCAAATCAACTAGAATTAATAAAAAAAAGTCCATTTACCAAAATTCAAATAATTTATTTTTTCTGCAGCTACATTCAGCAGCTATCTTTAAATTCTCTTTAAACAAAGCAACATTATAGAAACAATTTGATAGTGTCAAAAGCTCAAAGCAATAAACAAGTGTACACAAGCTACTCTGAAATAGTTGCAACACACACTTCAATTATCATCCACAGAAACTAGTAAATGGACATTTTAACTGCTGTACAAAATTATAAATTAATGATAATATTAACATAATTCCTCTGACAAGAACTTAAAAGTGAACTGAATGGCAACTCAAAATCAAAAGCTGGCATTCTGTGCAATATCTACAAGTAACTATCATAACTGAGTTGTGTACCACATTTCTTTCCTATTTTTGGTGAATACTAAGGTTCTCTCTCTCTCTCTCTCTCTCTCTCTCTCTCTCTCTCTCTCTCTCTCTCTCTCTCTTTCACTCTCTCCCCCTCCCTTTCTTTCTTTCAAACAACTACAATACATGGGCAAGATGACTTAACACAAAACAAACCACATTCTACTGTATCAATTTCTTTTAGAAATAGAACACACAAAAGTCCACTTTATCATCACTATTTTTCATAAAATGGCATTCATTCTCTAACAGAAATCTATTAAGAGTCAGTCAAAGCAAGAATGCTTTTAAGTCATGACATGTTCAACAAACACAGTGAGTTTATATTTCTAGCATTACACTTATCTGTATAAGTGAATATTAGTTCAATGCACATTAAAACATCATTGCAGCCTCACAAGTATTACTTTTAAAAGAGTGACAAATTTATGAATCCAGTGAAACAAACTACAGAAGCATCTCCTTTAGCATCATGTTACAACCATTATTACACATTTTGTAAAAAGTTACTATAAATATTTGGGAGCAATTTGCTATCCCACAGTCTGTTTCTTTCTTACATATCCTAATTTACAATACTTTTACACTGGGAGTCCTTAAAAACAGAAAAATGTTCTTATGAACATTTAAAACTTTACAGCGAAAGAGTTCGAAGTCCAAGACATAAACAAACCATAAATTAAAGCAAATTTCAAATGGCAAATCAGAGATGGACTGACATGAAGCTTCAATCCCATGATTCAGAGGTACTGGCTTGGTTCATGTAACTCTCTAGCTCTCGGTCAAGATGCGACTTTGTGTTTGCCATATATTGATCAAGTTGCATGTCAAGTTCTTCCTTTGAAGGCAGAGGTCTATTTTGCCGCCCACGACCTCCACGACCCCTGCCACCACGCCCTCTGCCTCTTGCACCCCCTCGACCTCCACCACGACCTCCACGCCTGCATAGAAAAATTGGACTCTTTTAAGAAAGCACAGGATAAAAAATACAAATGAAAAATAAAATAACAAAGAAGCATAAAAATAGCATATCAATCTTTGTGTCAGAATGCATATTTTATCCTACACAGCACTATTTAAAAAAGATTATTTTAATTAAACACTACTACCAGTTTCAGCTTTGAAGTTCTAACAATGCTACATCATATCCATTATTTTGAGTTTGTGGCTGAGTCTCTATTTTTCCAAGATATTTTGATAAACTCCCTAACGGTTCTTTTAAAGTTATCTAAGTGTGTATCTCCAGTGTTCACTTACTGGGCTCCAAACTGTGAAACGGACAAACTGCACTCTACCTTACACAACAAAAACTGTCTTCCAGATCCAAGGAAAAAAAGAGATGTTGAATGGGAGATCACAGGTTTCTAAGACCTTGTTGGAAATCACATCCATGGTTAAGACCTTGGGGACAGGCTTCCACTGAACATCGTTGTCAGTACCACAACGTAAAGTGCATCATAAAAGTTTGCTTATGCCATGTCCAGTTCACAGTTTGGTTGGAGCCATACAGACAGCAACTGAGATCTTTATTCAACCCAACCAAGATTACAACTGCGAAACCTGTCTGAATGTCATGGTAAAATAAAGGCATTAATATGCCTGCAAACTCAAAAATCAGATCATCAATTTCACAACGAAATCTCGAAAAATCATACCATTACTGTTTCCACCTGTGAAGACGTGACAAGATAACTAGCAAACTAAGAAATCTTAGTATTCTTTCTCAGGAAGAAAGACACATATCTACAAAACAGAACAGTTTCTTTCAAAACAGTAAATTCACAGTTCTTCCAGTACGAAGCAGGAAATTACACTGCAAGATTAATTTCAGCATACAGTCCATATTATTTACACATGGTAAATTTATATATCCATATCAATTAGGACTGACGAGCAGGGTCACAGCCACTAGGTCTCCGGAGCCAGTCCACAAAACTCCTTACATATGTGGATCAGTAAACGTAATTGTTAGAGCAGATGGGTCAGACATATGCCTAGTCTTCATTTATGACCGCTACAGGCACGCACACAGACATTCTCACAATAACAAAAACTTTTTGATGACAGAACCGATAAATGGGACAGTTGCAGATATTAGAGGAAATGAAACTTGCCATAAAATAGGAACATTTTCCAAGAATAATTATCTTGGCAAGTGTATGGTTCAGTGTAGCATGGGACAAAGTGGGCATAAATCAATAGTTATGAAAGTTACTGAAAAATAATTCAACCAGCAAGAAGAGGAACCTCAGCTTGTCAATCAAATACCTGTGAAATTTAAAAATTTCCTAGTGAATTATATGTTCGAAAAGATTTTGGACTGCAGTTTATTGTCGTCAACTTTACTCGAGATAATTCAACTGGATACCTACCAGTCACCTTCAGGTGAGCCATCAAAGACTGACAAAGGTGTTCTCTGCTCTGCATTATATAAAGCGAGCTGATATTATTGCCGCACTTGTGTCAGGATGGGAGTGACAGAAAGACATCACCCAGCAGCAGTGCCCTCACTGGCGGAAGTGTAGGGATCAGCAGTCTTCAGCGTTGCCACTCGCCAAAGTCATCTCAGTATTCTGGTGTCTTCATCTGGAGCAAATCTCGGAGATTATTGGATTCCATGAATTAATCACCTGGTACCCACTGACATGGTTCATTAGATTTTCCACAGTGTGAATGTCAATGGATTCTTTTACAATGAAGTCCCAAAAACATGACTGTGGACAAAATTAATGTTTCGTCATAAAGCACGGAATATCCATTGGAGATACAATGTTCCACAATTGCAATTTGCTGGGTTGCAGAAGGCGAGTGCAATGTTTGTTTCATGTAACATTATTCCATGGTGCATGTTGTTTGTCCTACAATAGGCCACCACACTGGCAAGGTATTTTGTAAATTTCTGTCTTCTGCAATAACAAGTTACCCACAACTGATCCCAGCAGCTCTGAAATCTTAGATGGCAGGGGGGAATAACTTAACCTAAAAATTAATAAGGATTCTTGCTATTTTGAAGAAAAGGTCAAATATCCATTGTCTCTAAACATTGTCCTTAAATGTGCAAGCTCTTTAGGTAAACTATCTGTATACAACACTGTATGGACCCTGCGTACAAGGGTTTAATGCACACTTATGGTTTGGGATGGATGATGGCAACTTGAAGAGTGCAAGTATAAATAAGTATGAGTGGGCGTACAATAAACAGAATGTCCCAGACAGCTGTCACTCTTCCATCTAACCAAAACATCCAGAAATGGGAGAAATGTTCTCAGGAACGGAGTAAAGATGATGTAAGACTTCCATTACCGTATCTTCTCCATGGGGCCACACTATGAAAGTATCATCCATATACCTTCAAAACGACAGTTGGTTTAAGAACCACTGATTCAAGTGCTCTTTACCTAGGTTTCGGCTGTAATAACGTAGCCTTCTTCAGAAATGTCACAAAATAAAATTAAAACATGCCAGATATTGGCCTTGTCAAACTTAAAATGTTAGTACTACAGTACATAGTCTTAAGACTGCGTCACTTCTACTAATGTTTTGCCGATAGGCCACACAAACGGGCCAGACAGATGGGCCGCGGGTGGTGAGTCATAACTGGGCGCCGCGGGCAGCGACACAACGAGCTCAGCTGGTGGTCGCGCACATGCGCGTGCGGAGTACTAATAACTGAAGTTAAATTTCTATGAGAGGCAAATGACATTATATAGCATAAAGGAACCTTTTAATAAGAAAAGGCCATAAGTTAATGTTATCAGTGCCTGAACTTAGATACGAATAAATGCCTGCAAATAATAATTAGGACAACTGTCTCATATAGCATAGCGGTTAGATATACAAATATATGATCAGCAATTAATACATAAGATAGCCAGCTACTGATGTAGGTAGATGATCACATAAAGTAATGGATTTATCGGATAATAGGTGCGTGCAACGCCACAAAACATTATAAAGACAGTATAGCCAGTAAAGTTATATGAAAACTTTATGAAGCTCTAAATATAAATACACCATTTGATGAGTAAAAATTGTGAAACAGCATTGAACATAAGTTGAACATAGGTTAGTGTATTAAATATGCGGTGTATAATTGGGGAATACCCAAAGCTACTAATAAGAACAAAGCGTCTGTATGTCGTAGTAAGGTATTGCCGTGGGTAATAAGAAGTATACAGTATTAGATTTAACGAGTAGTACGTAGGGACGTACCACACCACAAGTTGTTATAAAGGCAGTTATAGGAAGTCATGTGTATGCAAACTTTACAAAACTCATAATTAGAGATACACCATTTGTCGTGTACCAGTTATGAAAAAGTCTTAAAGAAAATAACAATGACTACGTGAAATGCGTATGTAAACATAAAGATAAGAGGGCACTGGCATTGGGCGACATAGAGAGTCCTGAATCATCGTGGTAGACAAAGCAAGGGCTGAAATCCTTCAAAGTAGTTCTTATTTTTCCAACTGAAATTGGTATTAAACAAGTTGTCTCTATCATAAAGGAGGTGTTTGAAAATTTGCATTTCTTCGAGTGTATCTAGCCTGCATCCTTTAGCTTCTTGGTTCAAGAGCTCTGTGTTTGTAAGTGGGTTGGGGGCATGGACCATTTGAATTAGATGTTCTGCAAATGTCGAGCCAAGGGTGCCATCTCCACTTTTTGTGGGTAAACGCTCTTTGTATCTAGCCGATAAAGCGCTTCCTGTCTCACCTATGTAATAACTGGGGCAATCGCTAAGGACAACTTTGTAAACACCTGATCGTGACAATTAGTGGAATAGGCCACTTTAAAGCCCCGACTCTTTAAGATGCATCCTACTTTTTAAGAGGCTTTGCCTATAAACGGGATAGAAATTAAATTAATGGAGTGATCTTTATAAGTGGTATCTAGTGTAATTAAGGTTGTAATGTTTCTATGCATTTTCTTGTCATAGATCTGTTTCATGATATTTGGGTTGTAACCATTATTTTGGGCAATATATTCAAGTGTCTTTAATCCATTCTGTAAACATTCTGAAGAAAGCGGAATAGATAGTGCTTGGTGTATACTTGAGTGGAAAAAAGCCATTTTGTGGGCTTTGGGGTGTGTGGAATCAGCAGGAATAATATTATAGGAGAAAGCGTATTTATGGAAAATGTCAAAACTTATTTTGCTGTCAGCTATTGCCATAGTTGGGTCAAGATAATTCAAAGGTCTATTAGCTGTTTCAGTTTCTTGGGTGAAACTTATTTTCTTGTGGAGGTTGTTAAACACAGTGAAACTCTGATCTATGTGAACGTGGGTGCCTTCAATTAAAAAAAGTAAATCACCTATGTATCAAGCATAAAAAATTATTCTGTTCGCTAAATCAGGGTAATTTTGAAAAAAAGTGTGCTCCACAGAATTCAAAAAATTTGCGTATAAACTTGTGATATCGAAAGACACAAGTTTAGACAAAACAGATCATGTTAAAATTTTCAATTTACTAGCTAAGTCCACCGAGTTTTTAACAGTATAATTTTCGTTTAACACAATATTCTGTTTTATTTTATGATGTAAGAACCTGGCTAATTTATGATACACACTGTTGGTACCATCCACAACAGGGCAGATGGGGGTGAAGAATATTATGAACCTTAAATTGACTCCTCAAAACAGGCGGTTTAGGGTACATATTTATAAGCCTTTTTACGAAATTCACCAATTAATTTTTTAGTGTTATGGAGTCCTGGTGTAATCTCTTTTAGTAACATGGATGTGGGGTCTAACTCAATTGTCACAATGCCATTGTCCTCAAAAAGTTTTTTTCAGTTTTCTCCACGTATTCAGTTTAACTAATAATAATTAAAGAGTTGCCCTTTTCAGCTTTTGATATTAGGGCATCACTATTCTTCAATTTATGATTAATGCTCTTTAAAATTTGACGTATATTTGAAACTGTTTGTATAGTAGAACATTCTTTTTTGATCATTTTGCAAGCGTCGTAAGCTATTCTAGTTTGAACATTTTTGGCAGTTTTAATACAATCAAGGCCCACTTTAAGATCAACAATTAAATTTTCTATAACACGAGGATTGCTAACCTTAGGTTCTCTGTTAAACCTGAAACCTTTACACAACTGTTCATTTTCAGAAACAGTAAAATTAATATCCGTCTTATTGATTACCCTCTCATTGAATTGAGGAGCGTTCTTAGAATTATTACAAGAGCTCTGCACGCTACAGGTGTTAACACGATTTGACAATTGGCAAGTTTTTTTGTCATGTCTCTTAACAATTTCCTTCTTTTCCATTAACTAACCATAGGGTAGCCAGTGCCCAAAATGAATCCATTTGGTAGTTGAAAGAATTCTTCACTGTTCCAGAAAGCTCAAGGTGAAGCCCATGGGCTATTTCATTAAGGCTATCTTTCTTATCATATAAATCAGCAATTCTACTGTTTAAAATCTGACATACCAGATTCTTTTTCAAATTCGGTGACTTATTACAGAGCTTACTGATATAACCATTTACAAAGTTGCGAGTAACATTTAACTGCTTGCACTGATTAATATGAGAGATTGCCATACCTATTTTCAGAATTTTATACAAAATGTCCATATACTTATGAGCTGCTTTAGTCACCTGGGCATGTACAAATTTGAATATTTTTAGCATGGTGGAGCAGAGTCAGCAACTGTAAAATGTAATTATATTAAATTTCAGCCTCCAGTTGCGTAAGCAAAGAAACTTTACCTAGGTTTCATAAAGTTTGCATATGACTCCACTGGCTATACTGATTTATAATGTTTTGTGGCGTTGCAAGCACCTATTAGCTGATAAATCCATTACTTTATATGATCTTCTACCTACGTCAGTAGCTGGCTATGACATACAGCCTACTGGTTTTCTTATGTATTAATTGCTGATTACATATTTGTATATCTAACCGCTAAGCTGCATGAGACAATTGTCCTTATTATCATTTACAGCCATTAATTCTTAGCTAAGTTCCACATATTTCAAGCACTGATAACATTAACTAATGGCCTTTTCTTATTAAAAGGTTCCTTTATGCTATATGATGTCATTTGCTCTCTCATAGAACTGTAACTTCAGTTATTATGGTTTATTTCCCAGTAACATTTTTAACTCTTGCAACAAATAATGTTATCAACTAATGTTTATTCTTACTTATATACAGTACATTTGTTATATGTCTTATGCCTTTTATGGAATGGTAATTTCAGCGACTTATGATTTTAATGTCATTAACAGTCTGAACTATTGTAATAAACTACTTTCCATAATAAACACAGTTAACATTTTCTTGTTTTAAGTCTGTATTACTCTGCACGTGCATGCACATGACCACCAGCTGAGCTCGTCGTGTCGCTGTCCATGGCACCCAGTTACGTCTCAGCGCCCCCGGCCTGTCTGTCTGGCCCGTTTGTGTGGCCTATCGGCAAAACATTAGTAGAATAGACGCAGTCTTATGACTACGTACTTTAGTACTAACTTTTTATGTTTGACAAGGCCAATATCTGGCATGTTTTAATTTTAATTTTATATTGTGGTGTTTTTGAAGAAAACTACATTATTAGAGCCAAATCCTAGGCAAAGTTTCTTTGCTTATGCAACTGAAGGCTGGAATTTAATATAGTTGATAAAGGTAACTCTTTTTGTTATCTCATAGTTTGTATTTGGAGATGAATGGCCTACTTAGTGATACTATGTACCAAAAGACTGATCACAACCCTACAGCACGAGTGCAACAGAAGAAGTGCACTCTTCTGAATTCTGCCTTGTTACCTCTAGAAATCATCAAGCGGTTAAGATCACATGGCAGCGTACCAGCAAGACTTTACGTTCTTTCTAAAGTGCACAAAGGAGGTCTTCCTTTATGGCCTATAGTGAATAATACTGACATGCCCACATATGACTTAGCCAAACATCTTGCTTTCTTGCTGAGAGCATTGGTTGGTAAATGTCCACATCATATACAGAAGTAAGCTGATTTTATCAGCAGACTGGGGGCTCCCCACCTAAGTAGTTTGTACCTTTTAATGAGTTTTACAAAAGTACCTCTTGCCGATTCCTTGGCATTTAACTGGTAAACAGTTTCAGCTGGCCATCGCTGTTTTGTTTGGCACACACTTTCCTCAACCTGTTTTATGTTTAACCAAGAATGTTCTGAACAGACTGACAGCTTCAGTGTGGGTAACCCCTTGTCTCCCAGGTGGCTAACCTTTCTAAGGAGGATTTTGAGGTAAGAGCACTTGAGTCAGCAGTTCTTTTTGGAGGTACTTTTATAGTATGGAGTTCTTACATCACTGGTGTCGTCCTTCTGTCACCATGACTCAAACATGCACAGCAATACCATCAGTGCTATATAATGCGGAGTAGAGATCACCATCATCAGTTTTCGATGGCTCACGTGAAGATGACTGGCAGGTTTCTGGCTGAAATATTATGGCGTGGAGTTTATTACAGTCATAAGCAATCCCGAAATCTCTTCAAACAATCACAGTCCTATGAAATATCAACTGAAAACTTTGGAGACCTCTCAGGGAGAAATAATCATTGTGTGTGACACTTGGGTGCTGGACTTCAGAGCAGAGATTTCGCTTAGAGATCAGAAATAAGCTCTATATCCTTGCTTTAAACTTGCCAGCAGGTCCTATCACATCATCTCCGAACTTACCGTCTCTGTAAGCACGGAGACTCAACTCGTCAGTCTCAGCTGCTGCCCACGTAATTGAAAACTCGTCACTTGAGTCTTCTGGCGGACACAAGTGCACTGAACTAGTATAGAAAGTCGAGCAAGTACACAAATTCTTAAGTACAAGAGAGGACTCATGGCACTGATGCTAAATACGCAACCAGGCAACACCAATTCTTTAAAGAATCGAACTCCAACTTCTTCATATGTCTTATTACATTACAAATGAATTAATGTATTAAATATCTGACTTTAAGCTTGTAAGTGAGAAAAATTTTAGAAACAGTTTGAAATTACATTTAAAGTTAGTTGCAAGTTGCTCAATGGTCACATTGTAATCACTGGATGAATATAGTCTTGGTAATTTGAACACGATTTTAATGAAAAGCTACCTTTACACAGATCTAAATATTTATGACGTCATATTTACTGAACTGCGTGTCATTTAAATATTATGCCTGATGCTCAAGTTCGACAACTTGAGCAGCAAAAATATATATGTGTGTGTGTGTGTGTGTGTGTGTGTGTGTGTGTGTGTGTGTGTGTGTGTGTGTAGAGAGGTGGGGCCACACGCATCAGTGAAAAATTTGTGCAAATATTTGAAATTAAGTGCAAAGTTTGTTGGAAGCCATTAAGTACTCTCATTCTCAAAATTCTCATGCTGTCACTTAGGCTGCCTCGAGACAAACAAACAAACTGTAATATTTGCCTTATTGTGTTAACTTTCAACATAAGATTCTAGCTCTTAATGAGTATTTATGTTAGCATTTTAAACACAGTCAATAATTATGTGAAATATTGAAAATCAAATGTTTATTGCCCCTGGAAGCTGTTATACAGGCAGCTTGCAACTGGTGTAGAGTTCTGGGGTAACAGTTCAGTACCACAGATAGCTACTATCCAATCAAATACATGGAAAAATATTTTGTAATACATTTTCCTTTGGAATGTGTGTTGATCCTGTACAAGCCTATCACTGAATCCACAGGATATACACCTCCCATGAACAGAATATATTGTACAAACACTCTGGAATTAGCTACTCTGACTGCTTTCTTCAACTTCTTGTCGTATCTTTCTACTTCAGTCACTGAGTTTACCGCTACAAAATTACTGAGTTTGCGTTACAAATTCCTTCTCATGCCATTTTATAGCAGAACAGTGTATATTTCTTATGGAACTTTACTTCGTCTTTGTTTTCTGCAACCTTTGTGGATCTCTTCATTTCGCTGACACAGACAGTTGGATCAAACAATAGGTTCCACTTCTGCTAGTTCCTTTGCAAATATCAACTAAAGAACCGGTTTTCAAAAAATAGTTGACAGTTTTTTGTTGTGGCATTATGCTAGCAAGTCTCAGCACTTTCCACTAGCATCTATGGCAGAAAGAAGTTAATTTTGGATACTCCTGCCAGTATACAGTTCAAAGATGTACACTAAGCCATTCATAGGGACCAAAAAATGTAGCATCTACTTTTGACAAAGTTCGTATCTATTTTTGTCAAAATTCACACCTACCTTAAAAATAAATGTATATTTTAGACACACAAATTTAAAAAGTTGTCACAGTACATGAGAGAAGATAATCTGCAAAAAGTTCAACAGCTTTTTTTCTGATACGGACTTTATTTTCTTCGTTTGGCTGTATTTAAGCTTTCAACAAATGATTGTTCCACTGAAAAGCAGCAGCATTTTCCTGCCAGTGAGCTGAATGTGTCCCCAATT
Source organism: Schistocerca cancellata (assembly GCF_023864275.1). Classification (NCBI taxonomy): domain Eukaryota; kingdom Metazoa; phylum Arthropoda; class Insecta; order Orthoptera; family Acrididae; genus Schistocerca; species Schistocerca cancellata. Next base: position 722,280,838 of record NC_064626.1, on the reverse strand, counting down.
TAAGGCGATTCTCAACATTATTTGCCTTTCCCCACCCAATTCGATGATTACAAAATCTGCAGAACATTAATTTCTACCTTTCATGGTCATTTATAGCCATGCATCCCATGTTTAACAATGCTACAAACAGAAGTGACAATGCACTAAGCGTAGAAGTAGAATGAAAGCAACTCTCTTCGAACTTTAGGGGAAGAAATTTGGCACGTTGAAAAACTTGACAGATTTTGTACTCCAATCGCTACAGCGCAGAGTGCAGACACTACATAGTGGCAGCTGGCCACAAGTATAAACAAATTAGAATTTTGGCCACCAGAGTGGAGAAGAGCAGTGTGTGGAAACAAGCTCCGCTTTCCTCTCACAGGGCAGCAGTCCACACCTGTGTTATGTGAAAACAGAACTGATATATTGTAACAGGGATCACTGATCTCTTCTGGCATTGTAAGGGTCATAATCAAAATCCATGATGGACCAAGACGAGTCATTTCACTCACTGCAAAATAAGACAAGAAAACAATGAGCAACAAACAACATGAAGCATTTGGAAATGGCAACCACACAACTGCTTGTTAAGGTTGGCAGAGTATTGTTAACAAGGTAGTTCAGACCCAAACTCTTAGCAGTATTCAACACAACCACAGTTCCAAACATCCGCCACCTTATTTTCTACATTAAAAGTGTCCACATTATACCAACTTTTGAACTTCAGCTGAAACGAATGCATTTCTTTGTTATAAAATGCTAGGTCCCACGGCTGAGCACTATGTTGCATTATGCAGCGCGTATCTTAAATAGATCATTCAACTGACAACTGGCGCAGCACCAGGAAATCAAGCACACTGATACGTCGTTGAGTTCATTCGGTTTTATTTTGCATACAAGTTTTTACACACATTATCTTTCCAAATTGGGATTCGCCAGATGATATACAATACCAGAAACTGGAAACTGGTTCCGTTTCCAACATTAAAATGCAGAAAATAAAGCCTTTCAAAGTATCTCTGATAAATTAATTTCTCCAGATACAATTTGCTAGAAAATAGCGTCTATTAGGTAATTCTGTGTTTTCACATTTTAAGGCAGAATTCGCATCTATTTCGTATTTATCGCAAAATGTGGATTTCTTTTGTCCCTGTCAATTCACATGAGATAGTGTACTCTTTTTCATCCAGTGACGTCCTTTGAATGGTGCACTCTGTTCATTAAGGATTTTTTAACATAAAGCCTGCCTGACTCCTTATTAATAATGGCCAATATTTCATTTCTAATCAATGTGTTAACATACTCTCTTGAACATCGTAAACGATAAGGTGTATCATATATACCAGTCCATTATGGCATGGATAGTTCTTCCTGACATTTTTTCCATCATGAAAGTTTAGACTTTTTATTTGACTTCAGAGCATACTTTTCTTCTGTGGCAACAATGATATTTCCTTGTTATACATTGCTTTCATCTTGTTTTGTTCCTATACTTTTTGTTCTTCTTCACTGTCATGATCAGTCTCAGATACAACTATATTGGAATTTCCAATATCAGGTCCAGATATCTCATCCTCTCAATCATCTGCAAATACTTCTTCGCTGTCAGTGTTATTCAATTCCAAATTGTTACCTTCTTCAGTAATTTTCCTAACTGCTACAGAATACCTGCCCCCATACACACATGAAGCTGTAATAGATGCTACACCAACAATATAAAAGTAATGAACATAATTATACTGAATTTGCACATGTACGAAAAAGGTATATTCAAAGCAGCGAGATCATAGTGTTGCCATATGGCAACAAACCAGAAATACTGAATAATTATTTATCCTTCAGTTCCAGAAATATGAAAACATAAGCATCATTTTACATACTGTACAAACATAATTTCTTTAGATGTGATCTAAATGACAGAAATAATTCACTCTACCAGCTGCTTCCATTTCCATTTATGTACATTCAACCTTCAATAAAGATTATCGATTTTTGGCTGTTCTGCAACATAACAGCACTAAATGCAGACTAGCTCCACACAGCCAGACTGTGTGTTGCCACATGGCAATACCACACATATACAAGTGCTTTTCTTAACATTATTTGTAGATTTAAGATTTGTTGCCACGTGGTAACACCACACAATTGAGTGTTAAATGCACGATTTTTTCGTAAGAAATTATTTTTGTGAACACTATCTGTTACGATAACATTGCGTTTGAATTTTGAGCCAGCAGTAAAAGAACTAAGAGAAATTTTCCAGCTACTGTTGGAAATTTGTGTAGTGGTTCTTGTATTTGCCTAAACAGGGGTACAGGTCACATTTTTGTACAAAAAATGAATGTATACCCACGACATCCGGGATACCTGCATCGATTTCCTTCAGCACTCCAGATCAGTGGTTAGCAGAGCCACTGTGTCTGTATTATGGTGAGACAACACCTCTGGGACAGTTTTCCTTTCTTACCTCTAGTTGCTAATGAATTTTACTGCTTGGTCTATCCCTCTTTTGTTGAGATCTTCTTATGTCACAAAGACGATGAATCACTGTCCACCCATTGGCTGTGATGCAGCAGGCCTGGGTTCGATTGACAGCTGGGGTGAAGATTCTTTCCACTCGGGATCTGGATGTTTAATTGTCCTCTTCTTCATTTCATCATCATCGACACGCAAGTCACTCAATGTGGCATCGACTGAAAAGACTTGCAACTCAGCAGCATAACTGTTTCAAACTCAAGGGTTGCTCAGGCAGTTTCTTCTTCAATTTCAGTAGAATAGTTGCTTTGATGGTTTTAGTTTCACAGCTTATTAACATCTGCAAAGGTTTTGCTGGGGTACTCACAGAAAAATGTGACAACTCAACAGTTTCCATTTTATCTTTTCACAAATCATTTCCAGAACTGGTTTAGCCAAGTAACACATTCGCTTTTACTATAGCATCACTGCAACTGTCGAAGTTGCTGAGCCCATCAACACTGCCGTAAGGTAAATCTTCGATAGTTGCCTTACATCCTCTGCAGGGCAGCTTATTTCTTCAAAAATTTACTAGGGCTGTAAAATCTATTGATAACCTGAAACCCAATGTTAAATACCGCAGTAAATGTACCATCCGAGAAAATAACACCGAACATAAAAAACAGGCCACCGAATAAGAATATTTATGCTGAAATCGTGACAAGGCAAAATAATCTGTGTGTGTGTGTGTGTGTGTGTGTGTGTGTGTCAGTATCCTAACAATGATAAACATATCCACCATACATAAACTGTCATGTAACTTTGACCTCGAATGATATGCAAAGTTTTTTTTGTTGAATACAAACTTGCTTTAGTTTGTGTGGCTGTTTTTTCTTCTTCCTAATGTGAAACTATGCAAAATTCCCATTCTACAAATTTCTCAGCACTCATCTAAAAGAGGTCACAAAAAGTCTGCAGTGTAGCCAGCAACTAAGCGTCTAGTACGCACTTTGTTGGACCTGTGAAGCTTGGGTTAGTTTACTAAATTAGCACTAGATGCACACAAAACAATTTTACAATCCATGCTGGAGATTCGCAACACTATCCACATAAGGGTTAGAAGTATATTTAAAACTAGATTAAGCTATCACACAAAGTCTTTCTTCTTTCTTCAGATTTAGAAAAAACACACACATTCTTAAATGCACCACTAAATATTACACATCATTGAAGGAAAGGAAAGTTCACAGGCATCAGCATCAGTATTGCACACAATAAAATGGTGCTTCAACAGTTTGCAATCTGAGCTGTGAAAGGCCTCTTATCAAAATTGAGGTACAGAAGTCAGCAGCCACTAAAGTACTTGCAGATCTGAACCAATAATGCAAAACAGATCACTCGGACAAAGTGTCAATACTAGTGTGTGGCTCAGTGGATGAGTTTCTGACCATTCAAGAATCTAAACCTGTTGTAAGCTGCCCAAGTAAATGTGTTTTATCAAAAGTGGAAAAGAATAATCAAGCCAATCAAAAGACTGGCAATCACAATATGTAAAAGCAAAATGTTAATACTGCTTATTTATTTCAGATACAATGCAGTCTACACAACAGCTGTTGTTGCACCACCTACACATTGTTACTTTACAGCGGGACTGACTAACCACATTCAAGATCCGAATGTAATTTGTAATCAGATAACAAATCCATATCACACAAACTTCAATTTGTGAATGCCAGTCAATAAGTAAAGAAGTTTAAACATCCTGACGTATTAAAACTGTTTGCCAACTCAAACTCAGAATTTTGCTTTTCACATGTTATAAGCTATAGAGTGAACACTCTACTGCAGAAGAATGAAAGGAATTTAGTAGGGAGGGAGGGGGAGGGGGAGAGGGAGAGAGGGAGGGGGAGAGAGAGAGAGAGAGAGAGAGAGAGAGAGAGAGAGAGAGATGAACAGCACAAACCTGAATGAACCACCACCTCGACCTTGTTGACCACCTCGTTGGATGTATCTTCCGCCCCGATTTCCTCTGATAGGTGTACCACCTAAGAACAAACATACTATGTAAGACATACTGTAAAATGTACTGATTAATACAACTTAGCCTTCACTGCTGCATACAGTATTGATGGTGTATGGATTACTCTTATTTCTCACGTTGTGTACCAGCATCAAAATATATACCGGCATTAAATCCAAACTATTTTCCTATACATAAACATACAACAGTTTCAGAATCTGAACAATAAGACCTATCACAATAGGCAATACCACTAAAATTATATAAGAATCAAAATGTCATGGAACTGCTAGCTACATTAAACAAATTGAAGTCTTCTCTGAAATCAGAGATCACAAGTGACAGCTCTGTAACACTAATCAATCAACATCGTACTTCGAGCCTTTCTCAAAGATAAAACACAGAGAGAGAACAGGATGGAAATTCAGTTATTGCGAATAAAAGTTGTGAATGGTGCATGTAGTCTCAATAGTAAAGGATATTATTCAAAATCTTCAAAGTTGAAAAGAAAGAACGAGAAATGATGACACAAAAGAGGATCAAAGAATTATTGTCATAATGAAACAAAGTGACAAGAAGATAAAAAAAACTGTTCGTACGAAATTCACAATTCAAATGTAATCATTTAAACCCGAGGTAAGCAGCATGAGAAAAATGATGGAAATTTATGACAAATGCCTATGTAACGTAATACAAAAGACAGTAACAGCACCAGCAGCAGTGGTGGTGGTGGTGGTGGTGATGGTGGTGGTTGTGATGGTGGCGGCGGCGGCATAGGTATCAATTTTAAGAAAAATGATATGTAAAACATTCTTCTTCCATCTGCAGTAAAGTTAATGGCAATGGTATTAAAACAACCAGCAAATACTACAATTGTGTCCAAATATGTTTTGCATACATATAGTCTGTTACCACAGTCATTCCTATTTCACAAAGAGCTATTAAGGAGACAAAAAAAAAAAAAAAAATGGAAAAATGACCATAACTTATTCATCTCAAGTACAACATGGGTTCTACTGGCACCAACTTCCTTCCATTATCTAGGCCACAATGGAGTGAGTTGCGATCCTTATGTGCAGCGACATGTACAGTGAATTTTTTTGTATTACAATACGCTGCGTATTTTAATATTACAAAAGTATAAGTTTGAGCTCCATCAAACATAGCATATAGGCTTCCAAAGCTTTGAAATTAACATTGCAATGCACTTTTGTAAGCCAATTATAGCTCGTGTCACATGATCTCACCAGCCGATGACAGCAGATATTTGGAGTATGGGCACGTGATGCAGACAGCCAATTGCAACGTCACTGTTAAGTAGTGCAAACACAGCAATAGCAAAAGTTAATTGTTTAATATACATACTGTAGCTACAAGAAAAGCTAAGCTTTCATAAATAATATTGCTCTTTTCTTGTATGTGATACAGTTTAAGGTAGGTCACACAAATGTGCAAGTAAAATTTTAAATAAGGACATAAGTATCTGCTCTTCTGGGCTCAAAATTCTTCTATGTGGCTGGTTAAGTTTTAAATGAGAGTCAAACACACTGTGATTTCAGAAATTTATCACACATTCTCATTCATCTTACAAAAAAGGAAATTTACTTTGAAAATAATACTTTTCAAACCACCATTCACAATATTTTCCTGCGACCTGTTACAAAAATGTTCATTTCAGCAAACGCCACACAGCACCAGAGAACAGGTGTTACTGCATGTGCACAGCTACAATGACATAGGAAGCACCTATGTCCATATGTATATTGCATTAAAAGATCTTACATTATGCCATGAAAGAAACAGAACATCAGAGGATTCTCCAAGACCACTGGAATTTCGTAAATCATACTAAAATGCATAATTTGGCTTAAGTGAACAATCGTACGTCCAGATTCACAATGAAGTAAGCAACCTGATATTAAGCTTTTCAGTGTGATTTTCAGGATGCAAATTCTCTTGGAGTACCTGTACTGAATTATGTTTAGTTCTTTACTATGGCATAATGCCATACATGCCAGAAGATGATAACATGCGCTTGAAATTCGGCAAACAATTGAAACTAACCAATAGTCTGCAATGAAACACTTTGTTTTAAATAAATTGAGTTCCTCTGTGGAAAAGATTAATGAAAGCCAAATTTCTTTAGCAAACCAACAAAAATAACTTCATTATTCTGCAAGGAGATTAATGCAACTGCCAAAACTCGGAAATAAATAAATAAAAAAAAAAAAAAATCAGGAGAAGCAATAACATATTTTAGCCTTCCACAATTACGTAATTTTATTCATTTACCAGATCCTGGTCACAGAAATCTGTTTTGTTTCCATTTGGCATTAGGCCTGCAAACATAGAGGTAACAGCAAAATCACTAAACATAAACACTTGTCACATGGAGACTATCCTCCTCCCCACAAAAACCCAGACTCCTCTACACATGTGTGAATCTGGCAGCTTGGGCACTCCAGAAAAATTTTTCTGGGTAGCGTCTGGTTGCTTGTTGCTGCTGCTGATACAGCTTACAGCCACATGCAAGTAGCCAGAAGCAGGAAGAGGTACTACTCATACTCGACTCAACTGCACATGCACATGAGCCCACTGGCAATTGCTCAAATGAACCTAATGTAAACAGCTGTGATGTCACAGTCATCAGAAGCAGTTTTTTGTTATGAAGTACAGTATTACATAGTCTTCATCCTAAAGCCTTTGATACATTATTGCTGTTGGCAGATGCTTGTGTGTGCACTGAGTTTTGTTTTTATAAATGGAGCATTTCCTTTCCAATGTAAGTTTTATTTTGGTTTTTTTGCTCTTGTTTTATTGCTGCAGTGTTATTTTGCAGTAGCGAGATACAGTAAAAGTATTTGTCAGAGTAACAGCTCTTACCAGTCCAAATTATAAAAATTTAACCAAAAATTAAAACAATGAAAAATTCCCAGAATTCTAAAAAAATCCCAGAGTTTTTTCCAGGTTTTCTCTGGATTTCTTGGTTGTCCAGTGGCATATACACCCTGTTACAAAATTTATCTAGAATTTCACTCATAGCTTTGTGTGCATCTCAATGCCTACAAACAACACTCTCTAGCAACAGGATTTCCAGACAATGTCTTTCGCCTCTAACTTACATTTGAGCCCTACTACTCTAGCACCAAATATTTACTGTGAGTGAAAACAGCTCCTCTCTGTGTCAGACTTTCTACTCATAGTTGATCTCTGTTGTGTTTCTTCACTCTAAGTCATCATTTTTTTGAGTAATCCTCCAGCTGAATTCATTGATACAAATCTGATTGGCAGCACTGAATTGTTTGCCAACTATTCCATCATGCATCCTGCGCATATCTTGTGCAAAGTTCATTCTACTTCCTATCTTCACATATATTTTTAAGAGTACCTGATTATTAAGGAAGTTAAGGAGTTTGTATCATTTCTCTAAAACTGCTGTAAAATCTATTGAACTTTAAACAACAATGAGTGGAGTCTTATTTTGAGAAATAGATTCACATCAACAAAATGACATGCCCATTTTCTCTGCAATGTCACCTCACTTTCTTACACTAATATATTACACTGCCTGATTTTCAATGTGACATACCACGTCCTCTCTTGAATGGACGTCTTGAAGGACTTCTATAAAGTGAGCTTTGGCCCTGTCCTTGTGTTTGTGGCTGTCTGTATCTGAAGTTATCCAGCTGACCAACTCTGTTACCAGATAATTGTCCACGACCTGTTAAAACAAGAATTTCCATGTAAATTCATTAGTGGGCAAGACTTTTTTAATTGTGCCTAGCTAAATAATAAAAATAAATAGTATTTTAACGTAGAGAATATTAATTATCATCACCTCCACAATTAATTTTTAATTGGGGATTTTGGATCAATTTAATTCAATCTTTAAACTATTTCAAATCTTTGCTTTAATTGCATAAATTTTGAACTGGTTTTCATTACCAAGTTGTAGACTCAAATATACAACTAAATTTCATGACGTCTTAAGTGAAAATTGATAGATTAAAGTACATTTTGAGATTTAAATTACATAATAAGCACAAACTCAAATCTGCCCTCACATTAAAGATTTAGAAACAATACTATACATGTGAAAAAATTACATTTCAATATTTAGAAACTTAAAAATACTGTAAACAAGGTAGAATATGTAGACAGAATACTGATGATGGAAAGAATAACAGGGAAAACAAATTGATGTGTTACTGGTACAGACATACTTGCAACCGATCAGCACAAAGATGAGACAGAAGAGAAATGCCTGTATTATTGTTATGGGGATTGAAATGCTGAGATGTTTTCAGGAAGCAAAGGAGATATAGTAAAACAATTTGGACTAGGTACAAGGAATGACAAAGAGGCGAAAGGTCTCATGAGCTGTTGGCAATACCTTGTTTGAGAACAACAGAAGAAGGCGATATACATACGTTTCTAGTTTGAATGGAGAGAGGTTTATTTATTTATTTTTTAAGGAAGGATACAGAAACAACCCGAAGAATGCTGCAACATACCCACAAGCTAACATAATTTCTAACTACAATCCGATAGTACAGAACAAGTAAAGCTCACGAAACTATCGAGAAGAAAAGCTAAAAACAAGTTAAATGTGAGGAAATGATGTACAGATTAGCTACGGGTGTTTGAAAGTAGGGAAAAGAAGATTATCATGGAAATCCTAAGAAAGTATGGCACGATAACCAAAGAGCCACAAAAGGTAGTCTGTGTAACTAGGTGTGAGCCGTCCAAACAATTATAGTTGTGTGTTCAAGATAATCAGCCAATTGTACGAAATATGAGCCCTGGTGTACCAGGAACAAATAGCATTTATTAACTAATAAACACAGAAGATATACTTGATAATATCTGAGACTATTTAGTGTTAGAGAAGAGTTAGACAAGACTGCCTATCATTGCCAAGAAACTATCATCCTGCACTATACACAGAGAACAAACTAAATCAGCACCTCTAACGGCTGGAGCATGAACTCCTTTACAGCTTATGCAAACACAGCAGCTGACAATAAATGACAAGGTTGTTTGCCACATCAGCCCCCTCACGAGGAGCAGAGTGTCATCGAAAAATCTTGCTGGGAGGTGCAATCAACGCCTGGAATGTGTTCTGTGTACAGGTAATGGGTCGGCTTTGAGTGAATATGGCTATGCTTGAGTATGAGGACAAGGTTGAGACCGGTTCTGTGGTACATGTGTTGTGGTACTTCTGAGAACAAGTAAGCTCATGTCAATGTGTCAATCAAGACTGTGGTAGTTTTACCATTCACTAGAATGCTCAGAGTTTGTGCTCTTTCGACAACACAATGTGGGCTTGTGTAAGGTGATTGTAGAAGTGGTTTGACACCAGCGGCATGTAATATTACATGTACATGTTTGTAAAACACGATGCACATAGGTTTGTTTCGTGTAATGTTTGGATGCTTCACGAGGGCGAGTGGTTACCACGTACAATTGATTAACTGTTGTAATTTTTTTTATGTTTATAGACTGAAACAGAAAGTGAAAATATGTACTAGGCCAGGAATCGAATCCAGTTCTCCTGCTTATTAGGTAGGTGTACTAGCCATTAGGCCATGTTGGCGCAGCAGTTCACACAACTGCATGGATTAACCAAGCATGCCTCCCTCCTCAATCTAAATTCTCACACACATATCCCCATATAGTATGGGATGTGTGTGTGTGCGCGAGTGTATACCCGTCCTTTTTCCCCCTAAGGTAAGTCTTTCCACTCCCGGGACTGGAATGACTCCTTACCCTCTCCCTTAAAACCCACATCCTTTCGTCTTTCCCTCTCCTTCCCTCTTTCCTGATGAGGCAACAGTTTGTTGCGAAAGCTTGAATTTTGTGTGTATGTTTGTGTTCGTTTGTGTGTCTGTCGACCTGCCAGCACTTTATATATATATATTATATGGGAGAGAGAGAGAGAGAGAGAGAGAGAGAGAGAGAGAGAGAGAGAGAGAGGAAAACATTCCAAATGGGAAAAATATATCTAAAAAGAAAGATGATGAGACTTACCAAACAAAAGCGCTGGCAGGTCGATAGACACACAAACATACACACAAATGTTTGTGTGTATGTTTGTGTGTCTATCGACCTGCCAGCGCTTTTGTTTGGTAAGTCTCGTCATCTTTATATATATATAATAGAGGGAAACATTCCACGTGGGAAAAATATATCTAAAAAGAAAGATGATGAGACTTACCAAACAAAAGTGCTGGCAGATCGACAGACACACAAACATACACACAAAATTCTAGCTTTCGCAACCAACGGTTGCCTCGTCAGGAAAGAGGGAAGGAGAGGGAAAGACGAAAGGATTTGGGTTTTAAGGGAGAGGGTAAGGAGTCATTCCAATCCCGGGAGCAGAAAGACTTACCTTAGGGGGAAAAAAGGACAGGTACACACTCGCGCACACACACACATATTCATATATATGAGGGAAACATTCCAAGTGGGAAAAATATATCTAAAAACAAAGATGATGTAACTTACCAAACGAAAGTGTTGGCATGTTGATAGACACACAAACAAACGCTAACACACACACAAAATTCAAGCTTTCACAACCAACGGTTGCTTCATCAGTAAAGAGGGAAGGAGAGGGAAAGACGAAAGGATGTGGATTTTAAGGGAGAGGGTAAGGAGTCATTCCAATCCTGGGAGCGGAAAGACTTACCTTAGGGGGGAAAAAGGACAGGTACACACTATCACACACACATATCCACCTGTTTTGCGAGGGAAAATGGACGTAATTTCAAGATATTTTTTTCTGAGAGCTACAAAGTAGAGATTACAGTTATAATTGTTAATTTTAATTTTCAAAGAATTTGTCCTCACATTACATACCTAATTTTCATCTTCAAATTAACTTACTGATCGCTGTGGCCCTCCTGTGAATAGTATATAATTCACAGGAGATTTTGTTTGGTCATAGTATTAGAGGAATTTTATTATAAGTTTAAATCTATGGTTATGTCTGCCGATACACAACTAAAACCACTGATTTAGTTGTGACAGCAAAAGAAGAATTTAACACAAAAATATCTTACTCCACAGAAGTTAGGTGAGTAAGTAACAATATTAACACTTTTAGCAAGTTAACTTTAAACAAACAATTTTGATTTGTTTTCTAAAAATTGGTGCCACACAGGGCCTGTCTTGTGGTGGAATTCTTTTGTGAATGATACCCCCAAGTGACAAAAGTCATGTGATATCTCCCACTATCATGTCAGACCTCCTACTGCCAGGCACAGTGCAGCAACTTGACATGTCATGGACTCAACAAGTCATTGTAAGTCCCCTGCAGAAATAATGAGCTATTCTGCCACTGTAGCCATCCGTAACTGTGAAAGTGTTGCCGGTGCAGTATTTTGTGCATGCACTGACCTCTCAATTATATCCCATATATGACATCTTGGGTTGTCGGGTGTTCTGCCGGATATCAGCGTCGTACTTGCACGATATTTCGGTCACGTAGCTCGAGACCTTCATCAGGTGCGACCTGAGACTGCTCCTCGAGTGGACCTGGTCTAGTATTTATGCCTATGGCCTTCCCCCTCCACCAACGGCTGCAGGCGCTTCCTCTGTGGTCCGCGCCCATTCCCTGCGACCTGTTGGAGCGTTGCTGCTCCGTTTTCCGTCCGCTGCGATTCTAGGTGTTCCCTCTGCGGTCCGCGCCCACTAAACCCGCTCCTGGGGCTTTCATCTACGGTCTGGAGTACCAAGCGTTCCCCCTGCGGTCCGCGCCCGCTCACCACGACCTGTTGGAGCGTTTCCGCTCCATTTTTCGTCCACTGCGGCTCTGGATGTTCCCTCTGCGGTCCGCGCCCACCAGTCCCACTTCTGGGTGTTCCATCTTCGGTCTGGTGCGCCTGGCAGTCCGTCAGGGGCTCGTTTACCATCTCCATCTCTCTGGTTCTTCTGTTTGTGTAGTGTTGCAGCTGGCCCCGTTACTCCTTTAACAATTCCAGAGCCGGATCCCAGGCTCTGCTTAGCTGGTACCCTGTGTCACGATTCATAAGATCGTCAGCCATTTTAATCTCTATCGATTCTCTTATGACACTGTCCCAGAATCTGGGTGTTTGTGCTAGAATCTTGGTATCCTCATACTTCATGGCATGATCTAGTTCCAGGCAGTGTTCAGCAATGGCTGACTAAGGATACCAAGATTCTAGCACAAACACCCAGATTCTGGGACAGTGTCATAAGAGAATCAATAGAGATTAAAATGGCTGACGATCTTATGAATCGTGACACAGGGTACCAGCTAAGCAGAGCCTGGGATCCGGCTCTGGAATTGTTAAAGGAGCAACGGGGCCAGCTGCAACACTACACAAACAGAAGAACCAGAGAGATGGAGATGGTAAACGAGCCCCTGACGGACTGCCAGGCGCACCAGACCGAAGATGGAACACCCAGAAGTGGGACTGGTGGGCGCGGACCGCAGAGGGAACATCCAGAGCCGCAGTGGACGAAAAATGGAGCGGAAACGCTCCAACAGGTCGTGGTGAGCGGGCGCGGACCGCAGGGGGAACGCTTGGTACTCCAGACCGTAGATGAAAGCCCCAGGAGCGGGTTTAGTGGGCGCGGACCGCAGAGGGAACACCTAGAACCGCAGCGGACGGAAAACGGAGCAGCAACGCTCCAACAGGTCACAGGGAATGGGCGCGGACCACAGAGGAAGCGCCTGCAGCCGTTGGTGGAGGGGGAAGGCCATAGGCATAAATACTGGACCAGGTCCACTCGAGGAGCAGTCTCAGGTCGCACCTGATGAAGGTCTCGAGCTATGTGACCAAAATATCGTGCAAGTATGACGCTGATATCCGGCAGAACACCCGACAACCCAAGATGTCATTAGATCGCCGGGAAAGCCTGAAGAGTTACATATCCCATATATGTTTGGTGGAATTCATTTCGGACAGTCTGGGTGATTAAATCATTTGCTTGAAATGTCCATAATGTTCTTCAGACCAATCATGAACAACTGTGGCCCAGTTCCATGGCACATTGTCATCCATAAAAATTCCATCGTTGTTTGGGAACATGAAGTACAGGAACTGCTGCACATGGTCTCCCAAGTTGCCGCAGATGGACCGGAGGACCCAGTCCATGTCGTGTAAACACAGCCCTCATCATTATGGAGTCACCATCAGTTTGCACAGCATCTTTTTGGCAACATGGGTCCACGACTTCATGATCCATGCTACACTCGAACCCTACCATCAGCTCTCAGCAACTGAAATTGGGACTCATCTGACCAAAACATTGTTTTGCAGGTGTCTAGGGTCCAACCAATATGGTCACGAGCCAGAAAAAGCGGTGCAGGTGATGTCGTACTGTTAGCAAAGGCACTCTCGTCAGCCTGCTGCCCAGGCCATTAAAGCCAAATTTCACCACCATGTTCTAACAGATATGTTCATCATACATCCCATAATGATTTCTGCGATTATTTTACACAGCGTTGCTTGTGTGTTAGCACTGACAACTCTACACAAACACGGCTGCTCTTGGTCGTTAAATGAAGGCCATCAGCCACAGCACTGTCTACAGTGACAGGTAGTGCCTAAAATTTGGTATTCTCGGCACGCTCTTGACATTGTGGATCTTCGAATATTGAATTCAATAATGATTTCCATGATGAAATGTCCCATGCACCTAGCACCTACCACCATTTCATGTTGAAAGTCTGGTAATTCCAGTCATGTGGCCATAATCACATCGGAAACCTGTCACATAAATCACGTGAGTACAAATGACAGCACTGCCAATGTACTGTCCTTTTATACCTTGTGTATGCCATACTACTGCCACATGTATACATGCGTTATCACCATCCCATTACTCTTGTCAGCTCAGTGTATAATGAAAGTTTTATTTTTGTACAATCTATAGCACTGTATCAGTATTTAAGAGGTTAATACACTGTTGTATATTAACAATACTTGGTTACTGTTGCAGATAATGTCTAATTAAATGGAGAGAGAGAGAGAGAGAGAGAGAGAGAGAGAGAGAGTTTGCATAACTAAGAGCAAATCCTTCAAAATTAGCTGTATGTAGAGAAACTGCGAAGAAAGGAACGAATAGAACTTAGGAAATATCCAGGTATAAAGACAAGGGTAATTGAGGAGACATGGACACTGAACTCATTTACAAAAGGGAAACTTAGGACAGCACAGAGAGCCATGGAGAGATCAATCCTGGGCTATACAAGAAAGGACAGGAAAAGGGCAGATGACATTGGGTCTGTGACAAAGGTTAATGACATCTTAGAGAGAGTAGGTTCCTTGCCACATCGCAAGAAGAAAAGACAACAGATGGACGAAGCTAGTACTGGAGTGGAGTCCGAGAGAGCACTGGAGGCCTAGAGGAAGACCACCAGACAGATGGGACAAAGACATCAAGAAGATCGCTGGTAACACCTGGCAGAGAACTGCCCAAGACCGTCCCACTTGGAGAAGACTTCTGAAAGCCTACCTGAATCCACGACTCGAAGAGGCCACATCATCTAATGATTGAATTGGCTGATGATGATGAATTGAGGAAGAAATAATCATGAAAAGTACTACAGATAAATGAAAAGATTAAGTGCTGAAGTCAGCAAAATGTCCTTATCAGAACCTTATTTAAGTTCATACAAATCTCCACAAACTTTGGAAAAGATGGTAACAATGTAAAAAAGATACTTCCAGACATTTCAACTACAAAATATGCTAATAGCGTGCTTCCAGGTATTCTGCTGAGCTGCTATTTCTATTTTATGCAGAATACTGTGTGCACAAAATATTAAGCAAATATGCACAACATTCTGCATAAAATAGAAACAACTCTGCAGAACATCTGGAAGCACACTATTAACCCAAAATCAGTTAAATGATCTCGAGAGCAAGAATTGTACAGTTTTGCAGAAAGGTTACATGGCTCTCTCAATTGAGGAAGCAGTTTTTGGAAGACACTAAAATGGAGCTCATAAAAAAGACTACTTGTTATGCATTAAGACAAAAAAAAAAATTGTTGGTTTCTGATACACTCAAACTGTCTGTAGATACCATGCTAACTTTGATTATATGGTGAATGCTATGAAAACTGGGGTAATTCTAAGAGGTAAGGAGTTACTGAAACATGTAGTCTGCAATGTAAAAAGTGAATCTTGCATGTTGAATTCATATATGAAGTGTAAAAATTGCATGTCTAAGCTTCAATCCCAGTTCAATTATTAAGTTGACTATGATACAGAAATTAAATGAAAAAAAGGACTGTTGCTGGTTTGCAACCAAGACTGTAGAAGTTAATAGTACCACTACTGACATAGTATCAGAAATTGAGAAGCGAAATATTAAATACAGGTGGCCCACAAATAAACATTTGCTTAAATTGCAATTGAAGGCTTTGCATAAAAATCAGGAAACGAAATGAACGTGCCATACCATGTTCATGTGGAAATAAAGGCGAATCACAACAGGTGTTGGAAGTGACCGCCCTCAACTTGTAAACTCAGGGGAACACAATGTTACAGATTCTGGAATGTTGCTGCTAGAACCTCTAGTGTCACTGCCTGCATTTCATGGATGATGTTCTCTTAAATCTTATAAGTTGAGTGGTTTGTTCCTGTACACCCCAGAGGAACAACTTAGGTGGTGTTAAAACAGGTGACCATGGATGCCACAATCCTTTCGAAATCATTCCACCAAGGAAAAATGATTAGACTTCAGCCTTGATCGCTCAGGACATGTGGCATGTAGCACCATCCCGTTATTAAGTCCAACTGGTTCACAAATTGGTGAAACATTTTGACAAAAATTGCACTTTTCACAGTAGACTCGTAAAGAATTGGTCCGATAAAGCAACGCTGTGAATCACACAGAACACGCCAGTTTTTTGTAAATGCAAGAGTTGCTCCACGAGTGCATGTGGATTTTCATTACACTACAAATGTGTATCCTGAAAGTTTAGATAGTCAGAGAGATGGAACCATGCCTTATCACTGACCCCACGTGCGCTGTAATATTCCTGACCCCTGACCAATAAATTGCTGAAACCAACGGCCGAATGTAATTCTTTTGTCTTGACATTCAGTCCCTGAACAATTGTGAATCTATATGGATACATGGCGGCTTTCTTCAGCAGATCTGTGAAATGTGCTCTGTGACACTCCACATTCCTGAGATAAATGTCAAACTGACTTTGCAGGACAGGCCAACAAACGTTGTTTCACGTCAGTCACTTTTTCTTCTGATAGTGGTGGCTGACCCCCAACATGAAGATCCAACACTGTTCCAATGCTCTCCATCGTTTTCATTAACTTCTGTACCCAGCATTAAGACAGTATATGCTGGTCACCAAACTGTTCAACAAACATTCACTTACATGTCTTAATGGAACCAGTAATATAATACTGTTTCACAAGAAATACGCACTCTTCAACAGAATAGTGATACACTGTCACTAAACAGTGTGCTCCAGCCACACACTGTTGCATCAAACAATGTTGCAGAGTGTAGTATTGCCATGTCAAACATCACAAACTACATGGTGCAGTTTCAGGAGAATTGCTAAGTGTGTTTGTGGGACACATTATATAAATTTGCCTGCTTCATTAAAAATGCACAAAATGATGAATTTGAGACAAGAAAGCAAAATGGATCTCAAGAAACTGGAATGCTACAGATATTGGTTGCTGAACAAGTAACAAATTTTACAACCTGGTCCTGGAGTGAACTTTAAGGTGAGAAAGGTCAAAAACATAAATTCTACGGCATCTGTGAAAGTGGTGCTGAAAATGGAGAAGATAAGCTATATTTTTTTGAACCAACTTAAAAACAAAACAAGTTCTTCACATTAGACAAAAGTAACATTTCTTTCATTAAAAATGAAAAAAATTTGAAACCAATAAATTGCCGAAGATCATTAAAAAGGTAATACATGATACTACAGGTCTGTTCAAACTTGGGACTGTAACTGTGTTGCAAGTTAACTCACCTCAATTTTAAATAGAAAACAAAAAGTTGTAAAAAATACCATTAAGATTTCAACTGAGTAATTTGTTTATCGATTCAGTTTGATAGAGTCTAAAAAACTGCATTAATAACAACAGGATTTGCACAAGTCATCTATGGAACCAAGTGTGTGTCATACTGAAGGCGATGTACCTGAGGGCAATATGATGAAAATGGAAGAGAATGTAGAGGAAGATGAAATGGGAGATATGACACTGCCTGAAGAATTTGGCAGAGCACTGAAAGACCTAGTGGAAACAAGGCCCTGGGAATAGACAACATTCCATTAGAACCACTGACAGCCTTGAGAGAGCCAGCCATGACAAAACTCTTCAATCTGGTGAGCAAGAGGTATGAAACAGGCGAAATACTGTCAGACTTCAAGGAGAATGTGATAATTCCAATCCCTAAAAAAGCAGATGTTGACAGGTGTGAAACTTACCCAAGTATCAATTTAGTAAGTCATGATTGCAAAATACAAACACGAATTCTTTACAAACAAATGGAAAAACTGGTTGAAGCCGACCTCTGAGAATATCAGTTTGCATTCCGTAGAAATACTGAAACACATGAGGCAATACTGACCCCAAGACTTATCTTAGAAGATAGGTCAAGGAAAGGCAAACCTATGTTTCTAGCATTTGTAGACTTGAAAAAAGCTTTTGAAAATGTTGACTGGAAACTCTCTTTCAAATTACGAAGGTGGTAGGTGTAAAATACAGGGAGCAAAAGGCTATTTACAATTTATATGCAAACCAAATGGTTGTTACAAGAGTCGAGGGGCGTGAAAGGGAAAGCAGTGACTGAGAAGGGAGTTGAGACAGGGTTGTAGCAAATCCCCAATGTAATTCAATCTGTATATTGAGCAAGCAATGAAGGAAACAAAAGAAAAATTTGGAGTAGGAATTAAAATCCATGGAGAAGAAGAGGTGTGCCGATGATATTGTAATTCTGTCACAGAGCAAAGGACTTGGAAGAGCAGCTGATCGGAATGGACAGTGTCTTGAAAGAAGGATATAAGATGAACATCAACAAAAGCAAAATGAGGATAATGGAAAGTAGTCAAATTAAATCAGGTGATGCGGAAGAAATCACAATAGGAAATGAGACACTTAAAGTAGTAAATGAGTTTTACTATTTGGGGAGCAAAATAACTGACGATGGTCAAAGTAGAGAGGATATAAAATGTAGACTGGCTATGGGAAGGAAAGTGTTTCTGAAGAAGAGAAATTTGTTAAACCGAGTAAAGATTTAAGTGTCAGAATGTCTTTTCTGAAAGTATTTATATGAAGTGCACCCAAGTAAGGAAGTGAAACATGGACGATAAACAGTTTAGGCAAGAAGAGAATAGAAGCTTTTGAAATGTGGTGCTACAGAATAATGCTGTAGATTTGATACGTAGATCACGTAATTAATGAGGTGGTACTGAAAGAACTGGGGAGAAGAGGAATCTGTGGCACAACTTGACTACAGGAAGGGATCGATTGGTAGGACACGTTCTGTGGCATCAAGGGATCACCAATTTAGTGGTGGTGGTTGTTGGGATGTTTAAGGGGGACTAAACAGCTAAGGTCATCAGTCCCCCATTCCAAAAACAAGCGAGACAAAGTCGCAGAGCAGATAAAACCCCAAGGGGAAGGAGACTGCCCCCCCCCCCCCCCCCCAGGTGCTAAAGAACACAAATTAGGCAACGAACACTACAGAAAAGAAGAGTACAGACGAACACCAGACAGAAAGAAATAGAAGAAAAGAAGATGGCCGGAGACTGGTTGACTGACCACGACAACAAAAAAGGGAAAGAGTCAACCATCCGATGAGACACCAAAACAGCAACAAATATGGAGAGACGCGAGGACAAAAGACACAGAAACGGAAAAGTGCAGGACCCCCCTAAATGGATCCATAAAAAGGACTAGCACGGATAAAATGTAAAACATTGTCAGCCATGGAGGCATCGTCGCATAAAATCAAAGGCAAGGTGCCCGGGAAATTAAAAGACTGCCGAAGGGTGCGCAGTCGGGGACACTCCAATAAAATGTGGGCGACTGTCAGCCGGGACCCACACCGACACAGGGGGGGATCCTCCTGACGCAAAAGATGGCCGTGCGTCAGGTATGTATGGCCGATGCGGAGCCGACACAGGATAACAGAGTCCCTGCGAGAAGACCGCAGGGAGGAGCGCCACACATCGGTCGTCTCCTTGACAGCCCGCAGTTTATTAGGCATTGTCAAGCCTCGCCACTCAGCAGACCACATCCCAAGCACCTTACGGCGCAACACCAGCTGCTGATCGGGAGCCGTGAGGCCGATCTCCAAAGCTGGGGCGTTGAGCGCCCCTTTGGCCAGCCTGTCAACACGTTCGTTCCCCGGGATGCCAACATGACCTGGCGTCCAAACCAAGACCACCGAACGTCCAGAATGGGCAATGGCGGAAACAGACTCCTGAATAGAGGACACCAGAGGAGAAGAGGGATAGCAGCGGTCGATGGCCTGAAGGCTGCTCAGGGAGTCACTGCAGATGACAATGGACCTACCTGAGCAGAAACGCATATGCTCAAGAGCGCGCAAGATGGCCACCAGCTCTGCAGTAAAAATACTGCAGCCAGCCGGCAAGGAGCGTTGCTCAACATGGGCAGTGTGAGCAAAAGCGTAGGCAGTGCGACCATCAACCAGGGAACCATCAGTGTAGACAGGCTCACAGCCCGGAAATGATTCGAGGAGCGCAAGAAAACGGCGACGGAGGGCCACAGGCGGAACTGAGTCCTTAGGTCCCTGTGCCAAATCCAGACGGACGGACGGCTGGGACAAACACCAGGGAGGCGTAGGTGTACGGACCCAGAAGGGAGGCAGAAGAGGGAATGACCCCAGTTCTGACAGCAGGGACTGGACACGGACAGCTACGGAAAGCCCAGACCTAGGTCGCCGTTCGGGCAGATGGAGGACCATGGCAGGGAAAAGCAGGCGACGATTGGGATGGCCTGGCGAGCAATGCACGTGGACAGCATAGTCGGCGAGCAGTCGATGGCGGCGAATCCGCAGCGGGGGAACCCCGGCCTCCACCAGTAGACTATCCACGGGGCTGGTACGAAAAGCACCAGTTGCAAGCCGAACCCCACAGTGGTGTATGGGGTCTAACAACTTCAACACTGAGGGTGATGCAGACCCATAGGCCGGGCTCCCATAATCAAGCCGGGACTGCACAAGGGCTCTGTACAATCGCAGCAGCGTGCAGCGATCTGCACCCCAAGACGTGTGGCTAAGGCAGCGGAGGGCGTTG
Organism: Schistocerca cancellata; assembly: GCF_023864275.1. Classification (NCBI taxonomy): domain Eukaryota; kingdom Metazoa; phylum Arthropoda; class Insecta; order Orthoptera; family Acrididae; genus Schistocerca; species Schistocerca cancellata. The sequence continues at coordinate 722,260,101 of NC_064626.1, read as the reverse complement.
AGGTGCCGCCAGCATTTTTGCTTCAGCTGAGTAACATGAGGAACCCATGTGAGCCGGGCATCAAACACGAGTCCCAAGAAGCGGCAAGTGTCCACCACTTCAAGCAGGTGGCCGCCGAGGTAAAGTTCAGGATGAGGGTGGACCGTCCGACGCCTGTAGAAGTGCATAACTCGAGTCTTGGCTGCAGAGAACTGAAAACCATGAGTCAGAGCCCATGATGCTGCCTTGCGAACGGCGACTTGCAGCCTGCGGTCGGCGACTCCCGTAGTCGTGGAGCTAAATGAGATGCAGAAGTCGTCGGCATACAAAGAAGGAGACACCGACGACCCCACTGCTGCAGCCAGACCATTAATGGCCACTAGAAATAAGGAGACGCTCAACACTGAGCCCTGCGGGACCCCATTTTCCTGTATATAAGATGAACTAGAGGTGGCACCGACTTGCACCCGGAAAGAGCGGCGCAATAAAAAGGTTTGAAGAAAAGCCGGGAGCCGACCACGAAGACCCCACTCATGCAACGTGGCGAGGATGTGATGCCGCCATGTGGTGTCATACGCCTTCCGCAGATCGAAAAATACAGCAACGAGATGCTGACGTCGGGCAAAGGCCATACGGACTGCAGATTCCAGCCGCACCAAATTGTCCGTGGCAGACCGGCCCCGACGGAAGCCACCCTGGGATGGAGCGAGGAGACCGCGCAACTCAAGGACCCAACACAAACGCCGCCCCACCATACGTTCGAGCAATTTGCACAAAACGTTGGTGAGGGTAATGGGACGATAGCTGTCCACCGCCAGTGGGCCCGCACCGGGCTTCAAGATGGGGACAATAACACCCTCTCGCCATTGCGACGGGAACACGCCTTCGCTCCAAATGCGATTAAATATCGTGAGAATGTGTCTCTGGCAGTCCCTGGAGAGATGCTTCAGCATCTGCGCGTGGATGCAGTCTGGGCCTGGTGCTGTATCAGGGCAATCGGCGAGGGCAGCGAGGAATTCCCTCTCGCTGAAAGGAGCATTGTATGTTTCAGAACGACGCGTGTGGAATGAGAACGGCGTCCGCTCGGCTCACTCCTTTAGAGAGCAATGCAAAGGAAAGGATGACGGCTGATAAGTTGGCGGAGCTCAGCTAGATGGTGGAAGAAACCGCTGCAGTTCCACTGGAGGATGGTATTAGCCATGGATGGGAAAGGTGTGAAGGGATTGGGGAGGCAGATTACGCCTCCGGGGCCCCTGCTGCTACTGAGTCACCACCTGGACAACAGCTATCTATTGCATCCGAGGGACTGGCGAGATCCATGTCCTCAGTGGACGCCAGAATCTCCACCTCATCCTCAGACGCAGAGCTTGTAGGAAGCGGTGGAATGGGTGCCACCGCAATGTCGGTAGCCTTGGGGAGTTTCTTCTTCTTCTGCTTCTCGCACTGCGCCTTGGGTGGTTCAGGCTGGGAGGGCGTCACTGGGTCAGTCTCAGGGACAGACGATGACCGTGTGTCCCGACGACCAGGGACTGGCGGTTGTTTGAGCCACTTGTGGCTGTCGGCTTTGGAACCGGTCGGAACGTGCGAAGGGAGGTCCCCAAGGGATCCCTTCCTTACGAGAGTAGCTGAAGAAGTCTTACGCTTCTCCGGCTGGGAAGGGGGGACTGATGTCCCCGATGGTTGGGGGAGTGTTGCTCCTGAGGTAGATGGAGCAGGAGCAACAGGAGGTTTAGTGCCCCCCACCATCAAGGGGGCAGGTGTGGGACTTCGACTCTGAGAGCTGACTGGAGTGGATGGAATTGTAGAAGGAGTGACAGTTGCGGCATAAGAAGCTGTCATGCGCACTGGATGAAGCCGATCATATTTCCGCTTCGCCTCAGTGTACGTCAGGCGGTCGAGAGTCTTGATTTCCATGATCTTCCGCTCCTTCTGCAGAATCGGACAGTCTGGCGAGCAAGGCGGATGGTGCGCACCACAGTTCACACAGATTGAAGGCGGCGCACAGGGATGATCAGGATGGGAAGGTCGACCGCAATCGCGACAGACGAGGTCGGAAGCACAGCGTGAAGGCATGTGGCCGAACTTCCAACACTTGAAGCACCGCATCGGGGGAGGGATATACGGCTTGACATCACAACGGTACACCATCACCTTGACTTTCTCAGGTAACGTGTCACCCTCGAAGGCCAAGATGAAGGCACCAGTGGCAACTTGACGATCCCTCGGACCCCGGTGGACGCGCCGGACGAAATGGACACCTCGGCGCTCCAGGTTGGCGCGCAGCTCGTCATCGGACTGTAAAAGGAGATCGCGGTGAAAAATAATTCCCTGGACCATATTTAAGCTGTTATGTGGGGTGATAGTAACAGACACATCCCCCAACTTCGTACAAGCCAGCAAGGCTCGTGACTGGGCAGAGGATGCCGTTTTTATCAACACCGATCCAGACCGCATCTTGGACAAGCCCTCCCCCTCCCTGAACTTGTCCTCTAAATGTTCGACAAAGAACTGAGGCTTCACAGACACAAACGAGTCCCCGTCAGCTCTGGTACAGACGAGATACCGGGGCGAGTATCTTTCGCTCTCATTCACAGCCTTTCGTTCCTCCCATGGTGTGGCCAGGGAGGGGAACGATTTGGGGTCATACACATTAGCCTTAAAGTGAGCTTTGGAACGCTTAGAGACTGCTGACGGCTGGCCGCCAGCGAGAGATGATGTACCACGCTTCATTGCGGGTCATCCGCCCTGATGCCACCTACTCCGACCAAGGGCCCTCCCCACGGGCGCCACCCAGCCACAGCAAAGGCCACCTGGCAGGATGGCCATTGCCGGGAGTCCCGATGCCCCAGGGCGATGGGCATCTACTCCTTGGCATACGTGGGGAGTTAACGGCGCAGGCATCAGTAGAGCGATCCCTGTGTTGTCAGGGGGCTACAACCAAGAGGGTACTTGGCGGCCCCACCACAACGGACTGGCTACCGTGCTGGATCTTAGGTGCAAAAATGGCCAAGGTTGTCGTCGCAGTTAAAAGAAACACTGCAGAGTGCAGCGTGGTAATCGCCCAAGAGATCGAAAACGAGCGGGACACCATTGCAACGACGAGAAAGACGGCTAAAGGTCTAACTGCACGACGGATACAATGCACCATGTAAGGCGCCCTTCCCCAAGTGGCTCGCTCTTCGGAATAATTTAGAAAGATGGAGGTCAAACCCGAGAGGGGACCATCACATTAAGGCCGAAACGTTTGAGACTCCTTTTAGTCGCCTCTTACGACAGGCAGGAATACCGCGGGCCTATTCTAACCCCCGAACCCGCAGGGAGGACCAATTTAGTATTGGAGGGAAGTGTAGAGGATAAAATCAGAGGGAAACCAAGAGATGAATACACTAAGCAGATTCAGAAGGTTGCAGTAGTTATTCGGAGATGAAGAGGCTTGCATGGGACAGAGTAGCATGAAGAGCTGCATTGAACCAGTCTCTGCACTGAGGACCACAGCAATAACACCTCAATTGAAGGTGTCACTCAATGAACTAGTAGCACATGTGCAGCGTAACTTGACACTTTTTGCAGAGATTGCAGGAACTGGAGGAATGAATAGGTAGAATCACTTGCATTTACTTCCAGCACATGCCACATGCAGTACCAAGTTGAAGAACATGTAAAGTATAGTGTTCCAAATGTGGACCAACACACAAAACATTAATTACCTCTTCCTCTTGGCATTCCACGGGAACGACTTCTTGCCCTCATACGACCTCCACGATATGATACATTTAATGTCAATCGATCCTTAATGCTGGTGTTTCCCAAGCGCTGACCAAGACGTTGCCGCATGCTCCTCTGTAAAATTTATGTAAACATTTGTAACACTTCACATAAACACGTTGGTCATTTGTTAGACTAATTCCAGACAGTAAAAATAAAATGATAACTGAAAATAGGCCAATATTTTGAAACCACATTAACTGGCAACAGTACAAGGATTATGCTATAAAATAAAAGTTTTTCCTACCTTTTTCAATTTAAGAGCTGCCACAACAGCTGGACGACGTTCCATCTGCTGCACAAGTCTGCGATTCTTCACCGATGCTTGGTGTTGAAGCACTGCATTCTCTCGAATATTTCGAATTGCATTCTCTCGGTTTCTCCTCAGGTATGTAAAGCTGTGCCATTAAGAAAGGACCCACATCTAAATAAATGGGGCTTACTGTGTGCTCTGTGTGTTAAATTCAGCCATTTAAATGCATCCAAAGTGCCTTTTTATGTTAGTTCACACTGCTTTATCACTTTCTTGATATAAGCTGCTGATGCCCCAATTAATGATAAAAACTGCTGCCAGTTTGTTTCAGAGCCTTATTTCGGTGACCCTTTCAATTTTGCTTAGAGTCTTAACATTGTGTAAGGGCAGTCTTTGTTTCATTTTGTTAACAGCGATGAGAACTGGATATTTAATGACTAACTGAAAACTTAAGTTAATATCCTTATAAGCAGTTCACAGCTAAAGAGAAAAAGTGACAATTATGGAAAAAAAATTAGGATCCTGTTCACAAATCCCACTTTCTAAAGCAATTATGCCTTTGCCCATACTTCACTCCTGCTTCTGCATGAGTGCTCTATTACAAAATTGGAAATACATGATTGAGCAGATTGGATATGGCCATTTCAATCAAAAATCTGCTTGGTAAATATTAATATTATCCTCAGTTTCCAATACACATGGCCAGTAATATGCTGAAATCAGACCTTCCTTTTTTTCAAGGATGGCTGATCTGAACTGAATTGCACTGTCAAAACTCTTTATTTAAATATCAGAACAACATGCAGTACAATACATCAATGCTTAAAGTTACAGCAGTCTTGTTATACAAAGTCACCTTTTATATTTTGAACTTTCCACTATTGTATATTTGGCACACCAGCATTACTGTACTGTTTCTTTCTTTTTTGCTGAGAGCTGATGTAAATGTACACAGAAAAATGTAAACGACCTCAACTTTTATGAAATTGCTTCCATTTATTTTCTTGGAAGGTGGCTTTGTTTTCACTAATAGAATCCATTGCACTTTTTTTTCCTTTTCCTGTTGAAGTACCTTTGGCTAATCGTATCACCATTTGATATAATTTTTACAGCAGGCACAGCTTTACATATTCACCACCTTCATTGTTAGACAGTGCTTCAGTTCATTTAGCAGCAGCTTTTGACTGGCAGCCAATTTATTACAACAAATCTGGCATCATGTCTCATCTTTTGCTTCACAATGTAGTACATAAAAGGTCTCTGAAAAGCTGTCTGTAACAACTGCAGCATTCGAAAAAAATTCATAAAGTGCCTAGAAAAAGTATGGTATCTCAAGTGTTTTGGAATAACATCTTCCATTCCCATATTGCCTCTACATAAATAGGGAACACAGTACTGAAACTGCAACGAAAAACAGACATTTTAATTGTTTTTATTGATAACATAGCACCGTCTGTTTTAAACTATTTTCTGAGAACACTATAGAACTCTATATAAACATATATGCAAAAAAATTCCTTTATATTTTTTTCAAAAGTGCACATGAAATCACTGAATGTGATGAAGTAAATATCTGTATCTAAGGCCAATTAAAACTTAAGATACATTTTTGTCAAATGAATATCACTTACAGCACACACCTGGATAAAGGGAATTAAGCTATTGAAGAAAAATAGAATGTGTGTGTGTGTGCGCATAGACCAAACAACTAATTTAGCAAATAAACAGACAAAATTTAACACTTCCAGAGCAGAACACACATTGCATATACATTCATGCTCAACTGAATTAACAAACTGCTGTTGTCTTGGAGCACACTTGAGGGATGGGATGGCTTGGCATTTCACACGAGTGGGATCTTGTGAGATCTTGCACTGACAATCTGCACAATAGCTGACTGCAAACTGAAAAAGGCATGTGACATCCATGCATTTGAATGTAGATTTCAGCCAAATCGAGGGTGTCCGAAGCATAGCACATCCCACCTCCAAGGTCGTGGGATCACCAAGGTTCTCCAATACCACCACGTAAAGAGTGTGCTTAAGTACTTTAATGTGAGAAACATCTGATTGCCCACTCAAATAATGGAAAAAGGATTGCTCAGACTAATGAGTATCAGTGCACATTAGTACACCCTGACAGAATGGTACAGGAATGTCACAAGCCACAAGAAGCAAGGCATCTTCCTTGCCATCAGGGAACTGTTCAGGGCAGTTGGTGAAGGTATTCTTACGCTGTTCACCAAAAGCACAACACAGACAACATATACCTAGTGTATGAGAATGCACTACCTTATCATTCTTTAACTGTGCCAGAATGGACTGTGAAACACTAAGAACATGATGAGCTTGTGTGGTCCCTATGTCACTACACTCAATTTGTTTGAGTCCAAGAGCCCATACTGAGATAGATAAGTAGGACTTTGATTAAGATTTCTGGTAGTTCTGAGTTGTGGCTTAACAGTCATAGAGCAGGGTGGGTCCGCAACACTTTACAGTGTCTTAAGCCATACTACTACAAGTCACAAAAGTTACAAGCATCTACTAAGGTGCTGGTTAATTCATTTGATCATGAATATACACTCCAATTCTAACATTGAACTTCCTAAGTTGCCACGATCTTTCTCACAGTGCTTGTATTTACCTTAAGACTCACGAGTTTGAAAGCTTTCTTCCCCATTTCTGTCTTATAATGTTATTTTCAGAATGAGATTTTCACTCTGCAGTGGAGTGTGCACTGCTGATATGAAACTTTCTGGCAGATAAAAACTGTGTGCCAGACCGAGACTCGAACTCAAGACCTTTGCCTTTCGCAGGCAATTGCTCTACCAACTGAGCTACCCAAGCACGACTCATGACCCGTCCTCACAGCTCCAATTCTGCCAGTACTTCGATTCCTACCTTTCAAACTTCACAGAAGCTCTTCTGCAAGGTTTTGAAGTTTTATATCAGCGCACACTCCGCAGCAGAGTGAAAATCTCATTCTGGAAATATCTGCCAAGCTGTGGCTAAGCCATGTCTCTGCAATACCCTTTCTTCCAGGAGTCCTAGTTCTGCAAGGTTTCAGAAGAGCTTCTGTGAAGTTTGGAAGGAGGAGACGAGATACTGGCAGAACTGAAGCTGTGAGAACGGGTCGTGAGTTGTGCTTGGGTAGCTCAGTTCTCAGAGCACTTACCCGGGCAAAGGTCCCAAGTTCGAGTCCCGGTCCAGGATACAGTTTTAATCTGCCAGGAAGTTTCAATGTTAGTTCCAATTTTTATTAGTAATTACTGTCTTCTTTTGACACTGGCCTCTCTTGCTAGGCAACTTTTTGCTTTGTTTGGTTTGTTTCTGGATACATGAGGAAAGCTGTTGTTCATTATGGATGTACTTTTCCCCAAAAAATGATTATTGAGATTGATGAAAGTTTTTATTACAGTCAATAAATGAGAAATGTACTTTCATATATGGAACACCCCAATTGTGACAACAAACCTTTCCCCTATTATATGACACATACATGAATAATTATGGCACCAATGGAACTCCAAACCTGAAGCTGTGATTGTTACTAATTTTGCAAGAACTTCTTCCATACTCTGAAGTATACATTTGCTTACATAATATCAGAGAAAGTGTTTCTTAGTGACCAATATGTTTTGCATCAAACTTGGAAATTAGTACCCTCCCCCCTTTTTTCAAATTAACCAATTTTTATTTCCTGCATACCACTGACTGAAAACTATGTAGGCATAATTCATACCAGCAATTACACTGTCAATACAAGTGAATGTTTCTGGTTTGAACATTTACTTATAAATTTTAAATTATGAATTTATGAAGCAAAATTTGGATGGCTCATGATAGGAGGGAAAAAAAGGGGGGGGGGGTGTTGATGTCTGCATTTCAGCTATATAGGTCTAGTTAAAATTGTGGTACTGTTTTTTTATGGTTGTGTGTGGTGTTTTTGGTTTCACTGTTTTCTTTCTACATCAAGCAAAATATTTGATTCCAACTGTGTTTATTTTGCATTTTTCATTTTGTGTATTCTATTCTTTTTTGATATGTTGTTTTTTTGTGAGGGCATGTCCGATATCTCTGTCTTCCTTTAAGCTACATAGGTCAAGTGAAATATTTGATTGCCTATTGTGAGTTTTTAGGATTTTTCTGTTTGGTTTATTCTACAGAAATATGTATGCGCTATTCTCAGATTCTGTTATTGTTCTGTGGGGACATGTCCAGTATCACTGTCTTTGTTTAAGCTATAGAGGTCAAGCAAAATACTAAATTCCAATTGTGTGTTTTTCCTGTTTCCTTTGATTGGTTCATCCTCAAAGGATGCATGTACATGATTTTTTGATTATATGGTTACTTTGCAAAGATATTAGTTTTATTCTCCTTTGTTTTACTTTATCCCCACCCAAAAATCCCACATTTCCCACAGTTGTTCTGTTGATTGCATTTCATTGGGTAATTGAAATATTTCACATGTTTTTTATGGTTGTTTGAGACTAATGATCTCTACCGTTGTCGCCATCTTGAAGGATGTGATACAACTGTTATTAAAAGTTCTCTATGGTTGTCTTAGTAACTCATGTAAACTATGCTATTTACCTGAAATATGAAGCCACGGGTCAAAGCAGATTAACCACCAAAGCAAAATTCATTGTGGATGTTCTTGATAAATTCTTCACTGTTGAGAGCTTCAAATGAAAAGTGTCATCTAAACACTTCAAAAAATTTAATGTTTATCTGTTTGAGAAATACTGACAACTCCATCTATTAATATCATAAGCCCAAAAATGTCCAAAATGAGATGATGATCACTAGAATTGTTACTTCACTATTTTTCTCCTGTATGTTAATTGTATCTCTAGCACCATAAGTTAAGCAGCAATAGCAATCTTCGGAATATCATAAGTCACCGAAGGAACTTATTCACTGGTGCAAAGTTGTGTTATGTTATGTTGTTTTCCTGGGAGAATGGCAACACAATTAAAGTCATAACCGTAGTTCCGAAGTTTGTACAGGGAAACTTTACTGTTTATTTTCCTTGCTATGGAGTTGGGAGCACTGTCATCTAATGTTGCTTGTAGCTAATAATATTAACAAAGCCTGAATGTGATTCCAACCTATGCTGACTGAAATGTCATAACAAGTTAATCCTAGAAAACAGAAAGAATATTTCTGAACGGTTTTGGCAGAGGGGAGATCATAGCAGACAGCAGACCCAAGACACGTGTAAAGATCTGGAAAACCAACTGAAGGAGAAAGATCATACTTCCAGAGCTTATTTATTAACACTTAAGGAAAATACCACTGTAACAGACTACATGCAGCTTGCTATATTTGTGTGGGGTATTGATTCAGAACAACAGGTTTTCCAGGAGCTATTAGATGTTATACCTCTGGACTACACAACCATGTCGTAAAATGTTTGGAATGGCGTTTGAATCCGTTGAAAATATGTTTGCCATGGGACACAACCTGTTCTGTGGCAGGTTGAGCACCTCAGATAGCTGACAGTTGGCAAGGTTTTGTGTGTTGTATGAAAGCAAAAATCAAGATAAATTTGCGAAATACATATCAAATATATATTGTTTTATCCATCATGAAGCCCTCTGGACAGGAAGTGTGCAATATGGCAATGTCCTGAAGGTCATTGTAGAATGTGTGAATTCTGTAAGGTATCACAATGCCAATCATCACCAGTTACAGGTATTTTTGCTATCTGGAAGCAGTATACAGTGACACATCATTATGCAGTATAATGGTTTAGTAGAGCATAGTTCTCCACATATTCTTTGCAGTTCATTAGAAAACCAACCTATATACAGAAATGAAACAGGAGATGCTTTCGGGGAACGCTTTTTGCATACACACTTTCAGGCGAATTTTGTTCACCAGCAAAGTTTTCCTTTTTTATTTTTTTGCCCAATGAAATGCACATGATTTCTTGTAGGACAAAAATTGAATACAATTTAAATTAGGTAGGTAAAAAGAAAGCAGTAGTAAAAATGGGTTTTATTTTCTTTTTCAGGTCACAAACAATGGAGAGAGGGAGAGAAATGATCTGAGAGAGATGAGACTATTACCATCCGTTGGGATTAAGAAGGACTCAATAGATAGTACATCAGCTGTCGAGTGACATCTTTGGGCGATTGAGAAAAACTCATCAGTGCCAATGAATTTTATAAAATCTGCAGCATAGATTTAACTACAAAAAACAATAATTATCTTGGACATGGCAATATATTAATTTCTTATTCTTCAGAACACTCTTGTTTTCTTGGACAAAGAAATAAAATGTGATGTCTCTTGTGAAAAGGTTTTGTTGACAAGTTTTAAGGAGAGAGCACTGAGCATTAAAGAACTCGTGGGAAAATGCAAATAACGAATGAATCCTAATTAAGTGGAATGATAAAATAGAATCTAAGTAAACTTTATTTTCATTTCATTAATTAGACTGCAAACAGTTTCTTTTCCTGTAAAACTTGAATTACAGCCTTTAGCTTAAAGTAAAGTCAGTAAAAGAGAGTTTTGCTGGTGATTTAAGTAAACTATTTGTTGTTGTGGTCTTCAGTCCTAAGACTGGTTTGATGCAGCTCTCCATGCTACTCTATCCTGTGCAAGCTCCTTCATCTCCCAGTACTGCAACCTACATCCTTCTGAATCTGCTTAGTGTATTCATCTCTTGGTCTCCCTCTACGATTTTTACCTTCCACGCTGCCCTCCAATGCTAAATTTGAGATCCCTTGATGTCTCAGGACATGTCCTACCAACCGATCCCTTCTTCTAGTCCAGTTGTGCCACAAACTTCTCTTCTCCCCAATCCTATTCAATACTTCCTCATTAGTTACGTGATCTACCCACCTAATCTTCAACATTCTTCTGTAGCACCACATTCCGAAAGCTTCTATTCTCTTCTTGTCTAAACTATTTATTGTCCATGTTTCACTTCCATACATGGCTACACTCCATACAAATACTTTCAGAAATGGCTCCCTGACACCTAAATCTATACTCAATGTTAACAAATTTCTCTTCTTCAGAAACACTTTCCTTGCCATTGCCAGTCTACATTTTATATCATCTCTACTTCGACCATCATCAGTTATTTTGCTCCCCAAATAGCAAAACTCCTTTACTACTTTAAATGTCTCATTTCCTAATCTAATTCCCTCAGCATCACCTGACTTAATTCGACTACATTCCATTATCCTCGTTTTGCTTCTGTTGATGTTCATCTTATACCCCCCTTTCTAAGACACTGTCCATTCCGTTCAACTGCTCTTCCAAGTCCTTTGCTGTCTCTGACAGAATTACAATGTCATCGGCAAACCTCAAAGTTTTTATTTCTTCTCTCTGGACTTTAATACCTACTCTAAATTTTTCTTTTGTTTCCTTTACTACTAGCTCAATATACAGATTGAATAACATTGGGGAGAGGCTACAATCCTGTCTCACTCCCTTCCCAACCACTGCTTCCCTTTCATGCCCCTCGACTCTTATAACTGCCATCTGGTTTCTGTACAAATTGTCAATAGCCTTTCACTCCCTGTATTTCACCCCTAGAACCTTTAGAATTTGAAAGAGAGTATTCCAGTCAACATTGTCAAAAGCTTTCTCTAAGTCTACAAATGCTAATCTTTCTTCTGAGACAAGTCGTAAGATCAGTATTGCCTCACGTGTTCCAACATTTCTACAGAATCCGAAATGATCTTCCCTGAGGTCAGCTTCTATCAGTTTTTCCATTCGTCTGTAAATAATTTGCATTAGTATTTTGCAGCTATGACTAATTAAACTGATAGTTCGGTAATTTTCACATCTGTCAACACCTGCTTTCTTTGGGATTGGAATTATTACATTCTTCTTGAAGTCTGAGGGTATTTCGCCTGTCTCGTACATCTTGCTCACCAGATGGTAGAATTTTGTCAGCACTGGCTCTCCCAAGGCCGTCCGTAGTTCTAATGGAATGTTGTCTACTCCCGGGGCCTTGTTTCGACTCAGGTCTTTCAGTGCTTGTCAAACTCTTCACGCAGCATTGTATCACCCTTCATCTTCATCTACATCCTCTTCCATTTCCATAATATTGTCCTCAAGTACATCGCTCTTGTATAGACCCTCTATATACTCCTTCCATCTTTCTGCTTTTCCTTCTTTGCTTAGAACTGCGTTTCTATCTGAGCTCTTGATATTCATACAAGTGGCTCTCTTTTCTCCAAATGTCTCTTTAATTTTCCTGTAGGCAGTATCTATCTTACCCCCAGTGAGATAAGCCTCTACATCCTTACATTTGTCCTCTAGTCATGCCTGCTTAGCCATTTTGCACTTCCTGTCGATCTCATTTCTGAGACGTTTGTATTCCTTTTTGCCTGCTTCACTTACTGCATTTTTGTATTTCCTCCTTTCATCAATTAAATTCAGTATCTCTTCTCTAACTATAGTGAATCAGAATCCCATTGCATTGAAGTGGGATCAACTATAGCTTTGTTTTCAGAAAGAAGTGCAGCACGAGGTCTATTTACCAATTAGGTGAACTGAAAAGCCATTACCAAAGAATAATTCACATTTTAGCTGTTGGCATAGTATTTTCCTGTGTCATTACAGCAAGGTGTTAACTCTAGCCTCCCAGTGGGTAATGTGAGAAAGCAACAACATTTTTCAAAGAATTTGGAAATATATATTTCCCTGCAACCTACAGACTGTAGCTTACCACACTACAAAGCCGCCACTGCAATTGCGAAATCAAAACACCAAGTATCCAGTGACATCCGAGTCTTTAACTTTCTCGCACATTACATTACAACAGCAAATCCTCTTTACTTACTTACTTTGGATACAGGTCTTTGTTCACTACCCTAGCAACTGAAACTGAATATACAGTACTCAAAGTACTCTTTTGTTCACTTAACAGACAAAGTCCGATAAATGCAGTAATTCTGTGCACTAGCAATGCAGACAGCACTTAGTGACAACAAATGAACAGGGAACTGGCTTTTCTCATTGATGTTACAGTACACTCAAGTCTGTCACTTCAAGGAAAGTATCTTGTTTACTCTTAACATGTATGAGAAAACCAAAGTATTCGTGTGCCAAACTCAGTCCATTTGAAAGGCGATTTGCTACAGGAAAAGCTTTTCATCGCTACGATTACCTTCATGTTTCACAACAAAATACTGTGCAACTCTGTCAAGTCATTTGACACAAGGTTTTAAGGACCTGTGCAACCTTAAAAGAAAAAAAGGAAAAGAAAAAGAAATTTCATTTAGCACATCATTTTCCACTGCACCACATACTGTGCCTTCAGAAATGCAATTAGAACTGACTCATTTGCAAAACTGCATTTTGCTCAATGACAGATCTTACAACATAACCAATTTGTTAAGACAGTATCATGATATTCATGCAAAAGAGTTTCTGAAACTTCACAGGAAGCAGATAACATTACATAAATGTTTAGCTCAAAATATTGTTGTTAAAACTTGTTTTCTGTAATGACAAGGATAAAAACTGCAGAAATGTCCCAGCTCCATGACCCAGCACCGAAGATCATTCTGCATACTGCAGCAGCAAGGAGCCTCACTATGAATATTTTGAATCTTGTAATGACAAAAAGATGTCCTGTTTCAGAAACCCAATAAAGTATCAGTATTTTTCAGTTGAACTGAATATTTCTGTTGAACATATCCCATTACAATGTATCTGCTTGCTCATGGTCTTCTCACTACCCAGTTTTGGGATATGCATGGTGTTAACTATTCACATGCAACTCATTTGCAGCAGCTCCCCGACTGTCCGCATGCGAGCCATTTGCATGTCACTGCTTGGTTGTGCACACACGCATGCCACTACCAGCCAGTGGGCACACATGATGGAACAGCCTAACCAAATGTGTCCGAAAGCAAATAATTGCTATATGTAGTAATTACGACACATGTCTTGGCGAGAATAGTGGCAAAGAGCCTTCATGAACCTACTAAGCAGCTATGGACCATTATAGCAAAGTAACACAACCATAAATTTAAGTAGTTTAACTACAAGACTAGAATGGCCGAATCAATGCTTGCAGATCACAGTACAATGATCATTGAGATATACAGCAAGTAAACAACATATTCCTACCTTGCTTTCAACTTGCAAAACAAAGTTGTGATACAGTCAAACCCGACTTATCTATTGCTATTGAATGGCAGTAAATATTTCAAAACATCTCACTGACTGATGCAGACAGTAGCATATTACAGACAATCAAAGCCACATATGATGAAATATTCCCAGTGCAATTTGAGACAAACTGTGATAGATCGAATGTGATGCAGAGCATTGTCAAACAAAATCTTGACACAGCTGACACAAACTGCATCGGGTCAAAGCAGCTATGAATATTGACATCAATGCTGCACTTTATTGCAGTGACTTAGCATCTGCAAGGTTCTACAGAAAGCAAATAGAATAAGCAATTAAAACAGTGTTATGATCACAGAAAAATCTCATGAGCCAAGAAAAGCAGCAGGGAACCACGTTATCATGCACGAGGGGGGAGGGGATCCTGTTCCAACAGTTGCAGACCACATAAATCCAATAGACCTGCAATTGCTATGAAATCTTGAAAACACTGTAGCACACAAAAATGGTAGAGAGAGTGCTTTAGACAACATTGCAAGAATTAAATGACCTCATCAACAATGAGCACTGACATTCATGGTATGTCATGCACTGCATAAGGCAACTACTGTAATTGTTCAACCATTACTTGAAATGGGGGTGGTTTGTGTGTGTGTGTGTGTGTGTGTGTGTGTGTGTGTGTGTGACCATAACATTCTGAATGAGGACAGTCTAATCAGGTCAAGTTATCTAGTAAGCTACAGTTTCCCCATGTATGGAAACTGTACTTAGTGTACTTACTCTTCAGTCCCTTGCGCCCCCCCCCCCCCCCCACACACACACAGTAGGGTAACGTGTGTGTGTGTGTGTGTGTGTTTCGTATCTCATCAAAGAATAACTCAGAAAGTTAGCATGTTTTCTTTCTGCTATGTGTGCCTATCAACAACAAAATGTTTCTGCTTCTTACTTTTCACAGACTGGTCTCCTGTAATCCAAAAATATTTATATTCTATAAGAACTTTCCTATAATCTTCAGACTGATTTGTTTAATTCTCTCTTCTAATGATACTGTTTTACAACACTTACAGCAACAACTGTATTGTACTTTACATATCATTACATAATCAATTTTATTGTGGTTCTGTTAGTATAATATAATCGTGCCAATGTCCATTCAGTGCCAAACGGTCAATGATACTTAATTTATCACTACTATTATGCAATTAGTATTAACTAAAAGAGGATAAAAGAGGCTAAGTTTATCCTGTAAGTTTCTTACTACACGAGTCATCCACTGAAGGTAGAGTGTACCTCCAAATTCATGTCTCTTCAAAAGTGACTAGAATGTCCCTAACTACCCCCCTTAGAAACACTCGTAACACGAAATAAACCACCCAGCCGACCCTGAGCCGCAGCCACCCACCCACCTACCCAAACCAACCTAACCAACCACTTTCGGCCTATACATTTTACTGACAGCCCTTAAGAAAACCCGAAAAACACAATAGCCCTCAGGGACACTCTTCCGTCAACAGTACTCATCTAAATGAGACTGAAGGTTGGAAGAGCACCTCTTCTCCCTTCCAAGAACTGACTTAACAGCCCCCCCACATACCCTCTATTGTACAGGTGCGAGCCCCCATCTCGTAATTTTTGAACTCTAAGCTATGGTTACCTACTAAATGATGGAATCCCCTCACCCAACCCCCTACACGAACAAAATGCATCTGAAACTAATGTGGATCCCGGTTCTATGTACTTCTCAATTAACCCCACTAATTCGGCCTTAGACCTCCCTTCCACAACGGAAATACGGAAGTGTCCGATCCCGCCCATCTGCTTTGACCCATGACGTCAAAAATATGGCAGAAACGACCATAAACCACAATTCCAATATGGCACATATAAAGTCGTTATGTACACATTATGAGGACGAAAATGCATCGAAAAACAAACACACGCTTTCCACAAAAAGCCTAATGACACTAACGGGACAAGTGCAGGAAATGGGGTGTTTTTGGATGGGAGCAAACTAAATATAAACAAATTTGGACACCCAACCCCATACAAAACCACACAAAACGACGAAAAAACCGACATCACGAAACTCCCCAAATGCCACTAAACACTATATCATCTGGAATCGGACACTGCTCTGACCTATATAGCTCAACAGCAGCTCCCAATCCCATAAATTAGGATCAAACAATTCCCTTGGCCTATATAGCTCAAAAACATCTCCCGATACCAATACCAACATACACAGCCACACATTGGGATCGAACACTTCCCTTGACCTGCGCACTGTTAATTTTATCTGTCACATCCATTTCTGAACAAAAACAACAACCGATTAATTTTACTAAAATTACCACATGACGTACAGCGAACAACACTAAATTAACCTTCACGCAAAATCGTTAACTCACTGAAACGAATTTCACTACAAACACAGCCGACACTCTAACAATTCTGGATAATGAGCAAAAGCAAATTAAGCCCAATACATTACACAAACGAAAACCCTGCACATACCACCAGAGAGCACAACAAACCCCAACACGACTACATCTACAAACACGCCACACACACAAACCAAACTCCGCGCCGTCATGACGTCACGCACGACAACACCCTTACGTCACGGGTCAAAGACGACGTGTGGGATTGGACGCTTCTGTCGACCATCCACAACCCTAAAAACACATTCAGAACACCCCCCCCCCCCCCCCCCCGGAACAACAGCCCCCCACACCCAGAGTCCAACCACATACTTACCCCTCCCATACTTCCTTTTCCCAAACTGCAACTCATTCACCTCCACAACAACCCAATGCCCACCCCCCTACCCCCAGCTTACCCCTGTACTTAATAAATTTGGAACACACTTCATGGCAAAAGGAAAACCAATCAAGCACACTCCTCTCACTCACACCAGTCTCATGCGCGCAAAAACTGTGTGGGGATCTATAACAAAAGCAATAAGTCACTAGTACAATCTCGCGCATGCCCAACCTAGACTACTCAAACCAGGTACCGTGCCATATGGAATGCCAAATGTCATCTTTCTGACATCGCCACATATAACCGTCCCTGGTCCGAGATACCGGAACTTTAGCCAACTTCATTTCTTCGCCACAAATACAGCACTTGACAACCTCGGCAATTAAACCGAAAAGCTGCAAAAACTTAATCAGTTCCAAAGGAGTGTTCCCCATCATAGCCCTCAGACACGCACTGTTAATTTTGTCTGTCATATCCATTCCTGTACAAAAAACAACAACCAATTAAATTTAATAGAAATACCATACGACGTACAGCGAACAACACTAAATCAACCTTCTCACAAAACCAAAAAATTGTTAACTCACTGCAACGAATTCCACTACAAACACACTCAAACAATACTGGATAACGAGCAAGAGCAAACTGAGCCCATTACACCACACCAACGAAAACCCTGAACATACCACCAGAGGGCACAACAAACCACGACACAACCACATCTACAAACATGCCACACTCACAAACCAAACTTCGCGCCGTCATGACGTCACACACGACAACACCCTTACGTCACGGGCCAAGGCCGACGCGTGGGATCGGACACTTCTGTCAACCCCAAAACACATATAGCTACAACGACAATTTGCAATCGCTCAATTCCCATGACCTATGCAGCTCAAATACAACTGACGATACCAAAAAAATTGAAACTGAGTACTTCCCCCTAAGATACATACATCAACCACAAGTGCCAATACCAAACCATCAACCACCAATACATGCAGTAAATAACACTGGCCCAACAACACATAAAAACCCCACCGAACATCTTAACACGTGAACAACGGACCTAAAAAATCAACGACTTACCATAAGAATGTTCCGGCACTACACACTATCCCCCAACTCCTATATTCTGCCTGCATACACCGTATTTCACTATCTCCGTCATAGCCAAAAAAATTGCAGAAACTTAATGACGGACAACATGTTGTCCCCCATTTCAGCCCGCAAACGTGCACTTTTAACTTAGAAGTCATATCCACACGTAGCAAAACAAGCCACAAATTGAATAAAACGAGTTACTCCACAACAAACAGCATACCAATAACATCAAACGACACCACAGTAACAAACACAACAGAAACTTAATTCTTAACTCACTGAAACCAATTTCAGTTCTTCTATAACAGTCACGACCGATAAATGCACACTTCAAGCACCGACACCCAAATGAACCCAATACACCACCACAGGACACCACCAACCACAACAAGACAACATCTACAAACACAACACACTCATAAACTCCGCACCGTCATGACATCACACAACAGAACACCCTTACGTCACAGGTCAAAGCCGACAGGTGGGATCGGATGCCTCCATTGACCCCAAAATGTGATCCCTGCTTTCCAACTGTTTCAGTGGTTCCTATTTTCAGTATGCATCTGTCACAGTCAATATTTACACATACTAAAAATGCAATGGAAAGTCAGAATAGGCAAATTTCTGGCAAGTATTAATGTGCATATTAACCACACATATTGTATATCAACTACGAAAAATGCATGGGGGATGCCATTACACAACCCTAACCACAATACAGTGTGACAGATCTAGGTAATAAACCTTAGGCAATTTTTTCTCTTTAGCATATATTATGAATGTTTAAAAGATAATAATTACTACATCCTTATTAAATAAAGTGAAGCATTGTTTGAATTATACTGAAAGGGTCTAGTATGCCAAACTAATAGTGTGTGTGTGTGTGTGTGTGTCTCAATACAGAGTGCAAATATTCCTCTCACCGTTCATTCAAAGACATAGTTGTGCTCTTTTGCAACACCATCTTCTTGAGTGACATGATCGAGTTGCTTGTCACCTGGAACAAGGCAAATATTCTGAAGTTAATTCACTGTTATTCAAGCGACTGTACACTGCAAATTATATCTGCCACATTCCAAGGCCCGATCCCTTCTTAATTGCACCTAGCACCAAAACCGGATCACAAATGAAAAACCTGTGGCAATTCTTAGGGTGACTGTGCAACGACAAGATTATTCCAGAAGCAAAGTGCACAGTAAAACCGATTTATTTAAGTCGTGCTATAAAAATACGACAGTCACAGTGTATCGTATTGCGAAACGCTGTCGAATAATAGTAACTGGATATAAATCTCATTATCTTACATGAAACATCATTCAATTAAATGAAAATATGCTTCACCAAAACAAGTTACGAATAAAACTGGAGAAAGCCATAAATAGCTAGTGACGAAATCCTCGATGCTGCCACCATCTTACATTTAACACGATACTTACCACAGAAAAATCACTGTTTCGCTATCACGGTCAAAACTGATTTCCCTACATTAAATGCTGCAGAAATACCGCGCCCTTCAAAAAATTAATACCACAATGAAAGCAAATTGCTGCATAATGCAATTAGTTTCTGGAAATCCAAATACTTCACACCAAAGTTTCTCATATCATGTTTCACAAATGTCTCGACTTTTTGTAACTATATCTGTTTTATCGAAGAGATCAACTGGCAGTTACTTTTCACAAATTATAACACTCACCGGATTTAAAAATATGAATTCAAAACACCAATACAAACAACGACAAACATTGACGAAAAGTTAAAATGGTTACTTATCATTTGTATACGTTGGTATACGACAATCCACAATGGTACCAACATACCACACATTTATTTCTAAAAAAATTATAATACACATTGTACCCGTGAACTAAACCATTTCTTATTATTAATTAATATTAAAGATTAAAATATAAAATAATTATACATAGAAAAAAATTATTTGAACTAGTTTGCTAATGATCTCGTGCAATATATGATGACTATTTCTGATTGAAGAGATTCCTCACATATATTTACAGTATTAATTACTGAAGAATTTAATATTTGTTTTTTTTGTATATTAATAAGAATTGTCATTTACATGACACAGTTCTCAACTTGTGTGATACCATGTTGTGTTATCTGTGAACGCGCTCATAGTTGGCACTTGTTTGATATATACAGAAGCACTGTGTCTACTCCTTTTTCCGGTCATCTGCGTGCCAGGCAACATGCCTGTGAGTATATGTTTATATGTTTATGTTGGTGAATATTTAAGGTGATATGTGTATTAATGTGTACGTGCGATTAACAATAAATAATTATGTCAGTATTAGCTGCGGAAATCGGTAATTTGCAGCACATCGGGAATGTATGTGTTTGTGCTCACGTGTGGCAGCCACATGGCGATTGCTAGACTCCATTGTGAATGTGTGTAAACGTTAAGGATATTATGAAAGTGTTATATTCGTTTCATGTTACAAGAATTGAATGAAAGAAGTTCTAGCGATTACTCTATGAAATTTGGATTGCGCTGTCTTAATTTGTTTCGGCGGTATCTGTTATGTCTTGACAGTTGACCGTGTTATCCTCGTGTGACGACGGAATGAATAAAGGAATATCAAAATTTATTTCGGAAAAAAATTTAATTCTTGATTTGCATAAAGCGCTGGCTACAGATCTTTAAAGTGTAGCTGATAGGGATATTGCGCATCATTGTGAAAGTTCACCTCGGGCGAGCGTTGTAGATAGTGTTCAGAACTTTAGATAGCGATAGATAAGTTTTCTTAGGTGACAGAGATTTGTACGTTTTTTAAAACTTAATACTCCTAATAAAGTTACGTTGCAAATGCTTGTGTGTTACATGCCCAATAAATGAAGTTAAAGATCCTTCACTGCTATTATTGCTGTTTTAGCTTGCCAAGGATTTGCTGCATCCGTCACCAACGGAGGAGAAGAGGAAACACAAATTGAAAAGACTTGTGCAACATCCAAATTCTTACTTCATGGATGTAAAATGCCCAGGTTAGTATACGTAAAGTGCGATTATGTTGGGGATAAAGATAATAGATGATTGTAACTTTACGTGTGGCTAAAGGTTTTGTATGTTAGTAATGTGTAAAGTTACTTCTAAAACATTTAAGAGCTTGTTTCCTTGTCGACTAATAGTCCCAAATGTAGAACAAAATTGGATTGTTGCTAGATTGAGGTAATCATTTCTTACTGGTTAGTTACCATTCACATATGTTGCATAGATTTTGAGCTGTATTCAAAGCTATAAGCTAATCTGAAACCTTCCAAAAAAATCAATTTTTTTCTTCTTGTTACTCATGAAGAAGTTTGTAGGAGATCAGAAGTTTTATATATTGTGGGTTGACCACTGTTGGGTAATTCTAAAGTAATATGACCTCTATATAAGATAGGTACCATGGCAACTACCTTTTGTTCTGGCAATAATTGCCACACAATTTTTGTTATGTGCTGGGAATGCCAGTTTCAGTCAATGCTTAGTCACGTTAGTGACTTGTTTTTGTTTTTTCTCGGTGCCCTATTTATTTTGTGGCGGAATTTGTAGTCTGTTGTGAAGGTGTACGGTTATCACTATTTACCAAAGGAAACAAAGACTGGCAGTGTGTGGATGTATCCATGATTGAAATGCGCAACTAATAGTGCTGCAGCCATACAGTGTCACTGATTAAGCTAATCTTCTAGGATCAAAACATGTCTGTTACTGGCCAACTTGGTACCACAACCAGATTTTCTTGGGGGACTGATGACTTTAGCTGTTTAGTCCCCCTTAAACATCCTAACAACAACCACCACCACCAGATTTTCTGCATTCACATTTGTTGTTTTTAGCTGACAACCAAATTGTCACCTGGAACACTGCCTGAACTACAGATAAGTCTGTTTCCACAATTAAGATATCAGGGGGTTCAGTACATAACAAAAACCCATTATTTTGACCAAATTGTAATACTGGATTAAATAATTGACGATGTCTGTATTTGCTGTGTAGTCAACAGCTGGTGTGGAATGAGGGTTAACTGATCTTTACATATCTGTAAAGAAATGATTAACTTGAGTCTTTACACAACTAATTTAAGTAGTGTTGCAAGTCAACTGTGGCACGAGAAAAGTGAAGAAAAAGCAATATGTTGGAGGTTTGGAAAGTAATGTTAACACAAACTTTTGGCAATGACTTTTAAAACTCAGTTGAAATATAAGAAGTCATGTATTGCAGCATTGGATTGTTTCTTCTTGTTTAAACATATTAAGCATTGTTGGATGGAAGATTTTAAAGTTCCAAAATTCTTTACAGATAAGCTTAACACTGCTTTGTCTTGTGGCACTAAACTGCTGATAATTTTATATAGTGTATGTTGTGTGTTCATGCTTGCATAAATGTTGCACAACATTGTGAATATTGTACCATTGTGCAATGGTTTGATGCATCATACACAAGTTACACGTGTGGTTGTTGTCCTTGAATTATTTTGAAGTTACGCTGAAAAATAAAGCGTTTCAATAAAACTTGAGTAGTTAATGCAGTAGAAAAAGCTAACTTCGATAGTCGTCTTAGTGGCACAATTATTGTGACTAAGTGGAAATACTACCCCTCGGCATTATCAAAAGCTCTAATTTAGTTGTACAACCTGCCATGAGTCTTGCACTTCAGACTGGTCATTTAATCAGTTTATAAGATTTAGTGTAATCATTATGGAGTTCCGTAATAATTGTGCTTCTTATGTCAGTTACATAGATTTTCCAGAATGAGAATTAAGATAAACAAAAATTATCCCTTAATCTCATTGAGTCATATAAAAGATCACTTTGCTGTGAGTTTTACCAGAAGATAAAACAATGCAATATTGGGATCATTGAGTGCCTCCAGAATTTGTTTTTAAGCATATTTTTAAATCTGACATCTTACATTTGTACTTTGTTAGTTTTGGTGGTGCTGGTTTCTTAGAAAGCTATACTATTATAGATGTTTTTTCCTGCTGGTGTTGCAAATGAAAAAGGCTGGAAAGTTTCATTATTTAGTTTTGAGTTAAATGTTTGTAATTTTGACTGGTAACAGATACTCAAGCAAAAATATATTACTTTAGTGCACTACTGCACAATAATACTGCAGCAATAAAAACATAAATAAGAGAACAAAAAAATGCAGTGCACATATTATCTGTCTGACAGCTATGTGTCAAAGACCTTGCAATACTTTTCAACAACATACTGCTTATGATATATCTTTCTTGTGGGTCTCATTTCAATGATGGTGACAATGGTTTACCTTTCTAATAGGTTGCGGGAAAATATTGCAAATGGTGGGTTGAGAAGCGTTCTTTTCAAAGTAAATTTCCTCTTGCGCAAGGTGAATTATGTCACGCGCGAGAATGTGCGAAGATTTTCTTAAATGTTGGAGCATTACTCTTCCAAAACTTAACACTGCCCCTTGGAAGAATTTCAGGGCCAAAAGGTCAGCTGTTTATGCTGATACATAAAATTTTACTGGCACATGTGCTTATACACCGTAAAGGGTAACACCCACTAAAAAGGCAAAGTTTCAAGGTTGGGGTTTCATATTTATTCTAGTTCTTTCATAGATTACAAGTTGTGCAATAACAATGATACGTACAATTTACCTTCAAAAAAGTGCAGTGAGTTTTTGAGAAATTTCATAAGTCCCTTTTCTGTGGAAAATTTGAAGTGTTATACAAAATGTGTTCAGCCAGGTAGCCAATGAAATGTTCATTGTACAGCAGTGAAATTTATAATTGTGCTTGTTGGAAATATTAAACTGCTGGCGGCCAATATTATATATGGAAGCTAGCTACTCTATATGTTTGTTGATTCAAACCATTAACTTTTTCTGTTTGTGAGTTCATGCTATTTAATTGTTTCCACTATTGGCCCACTACATCATGTGTCTTATCGGGTATACAAGTAGGAAATGTTATTTTTTCCTAAATAACATGTTGAATTCAGAAGAATGATATAGTGCTTTATTCAAAGTATGCTCCATCATTTGTTACACATTTGTCCCATATTTTGGGCAAACTGTGAATATAACGCTAGTAAAAATTTTCCTCTTTTGCTGGAACCATTCGTAGAGCCATTTTTACAAATCTTCATACAGACTTCACACTGCCCATCAAGTGTCTGACCTGTCAATTCAAACAACTGGCAGTCAGAATGAACCAAGCCTAGTGAGTAAGCTTTGTAGGATAGAACTCGCCAGCAGAGTTCATGCAGCATGTGGCAAATTGGTTCTGCTGTATGTGAAGGGGCATTTACATGAAGAAATAAGACAGTTTTCTCTTTCAATATTGTGACCTTTCTTTTCAAGCAGCGAATGGTTCTAATCGGTCAATTGTTGGTGGTAATGTTTAGTATTAATCTGTTTCCCTAGGTTTTAACAGCTCATAATAGACAACACCCCTCTGGTCCCACCAAACACAGAGCATTCTTTTTCTACCAGAGTGGTTTGGTCTTGTGTTCGGTGTAGATGGTGTGCATTCGGGAGGCTCAAAATAAATCCACATTTTATCCCCTGTAACTTCACGATGCAAAAGTCTTGTGTTCGGTGTAGATGGTGTGCATTTGGGAGACTCAAAATAAATCCACATTTTATCCCCTGTAACTTCACGATGCAAAAGTGACTTCCTTTTGTACTGAGCGAGCAAAATTTTGAATGTGCTTTTGCACTTTCCCATTTGCCTGTTGTTCAAAAAACCACTCATGTGGTACCCATCTACCGGTCTTCTGAATCTTTCCCATCTCTTGTGGCCAAATGCAAACAGTTTGCTGACTAATGCCCAATTGCTCGGTGAATTGTTTTTGTGATTGCGATTAATCTTTGTTCAACAAAGATTACAATTCCACGTCTTCATCCTTTTCTTGAGTGCTACATTGGGGTCACCATTTTTGAAATGCCAAAACAAATTGTTCACACAGATCTTTTATGGAGCTCGTTCACCATAAGCTCGGAAGTAATTGGTATGATTCGGCAGCAGTTTTCTTGTAATGGGAAAAAAAAATTAATGCTGCCTGCAAATGCTCTTTGTTTGGTATAAGTTTAGACATATTGAACACAACACTATGCACACACTTCTCCAATTTATCACTTGTACGCATCTGACACTTGCTGATGACGTGACAAAATCTTTGTGGCACATTGCATTGATATGACGTCTGTTGTTGTAAATCTGCATTTCATACTTTTATACGTGGTATGCCCTGAATATCTGCTGCCATTGGCTGGTAACTTTTACAGCTCTGTGGGCAAGTATGTTGTCATTTAACATGGAATTAATGTGCTTTCACTTGGGGTATAGCATATTTTTACCTGGGAAGTCCCCTTTTTTTTCTGGCATATACACTCTGTAAATGCTTGGTGTAGTTTGATGATTCAGTAGTTGTAATATATATTTAGCGTTCTCATTTTGATCATGTAAACTGTACATAAGAAATGACTTCAGTTTAACTTTAAATAATTTTCCACAGGATGTTTCAAGATCACGACAGTATTTAGTCATGCGCAGAGTGTTGTAGTCTGTGCTGGCTGTTCGACAATACTGTGTCAACCCACGGGAGGGAGGGCGAGGTTAACAGAAGGTATGTATAGTTCTGACTGCACATTTTGTTTTTAATTGTGATTCTTATGTTGCTGAATACACTTTTTTCTTTCAGGTTGTTCGTTTAGAAGAAAACAACACTAAGGCTGAAGAGGATACTTCAAATGCAGCCTCTTTCACTTTTCCAGAGTGTGATGTTGTGTACAAATGTTGGATATTTCATGGATTGTGTGAATTTCTTTTAATAAAGGCTAATCAAAGGACCTATTTTGTTTTCAATGAAAGATTGTGTAAGTTAAACAAGCATTGTACGACAGGTGCTAGCCTGAATTCCTCAAGAATCATGTTTCATTGGTGGGATATATCTTTCTTGGTTAGGTTTCATCATGGTATTTGCTTTATTTCCATATATATAGCAGAGACTGCGTCACAGATAGGCACAACAAAAAGACTGTTACAAATAAAGCTTTTGACCAGTAAGGCCTACATTGAAAATCTCTCATATATATATTACTTGTGGCATAATTTCTACTCGTGTTTCATTTAAAAAATAATTCTCTAACTGGTACATTGCATGCGAGATTTTGCTTCATTGTTAAAACCTTATCCCATGTCTTGTACAGTCTTTGTAATGAGGAGAAATAAGTTTCTGACTTAAGTACTTACTATTTTACACCATAAACTTGGTGTTATATTTCTTAATGTATATATTGACAGCATTTTAAATGTGGTTAGTAATTGCATGAAATACTGAAAATCAAATTTTGTTGCCCTTGGAAACTGTCAGGAATGCAACTGGGCTCATTTTAGTTGTTTCGTTAAAGATTTACTAGACAAAATTTTTATGTAAGCAATGCAGCACTGAAGTACACTTGTACAGAGCTGCAGATACATAGCTTCTTGTTAATGTAAGGATATAAAGTGGAAAAATGTCTAAAATTGAGAGCACAGAATACAATGATTATTTGCAAGAAATAAATCACACTGAAAAATCTGGAGTAAGTTGCAGAGTCTAAGTGACTAGTTTGCTGCCAACATGCTGTTGAATGTGAATTTAGATTCCTTTTCCATTTATATATGGTGGGAACATCATTCATAATTTGCCTAAAGCTCTGATAGTTTCATTTCTGCACCAGGCCCTGACATTGTTAGGAAATTGAGTTCTGAAGCCTGGAATATTGATAATTAACACTAGAAAATGGCAGCAATTTACCCTGCGGGTAATTGCTTAAATTTCAAGAAGACTAAATCAAAAGTAGTACATGAAATATGTCTAATTTGTTTGTAAAACCTGTGGGTTGTTTTGATCTGTGATAGCTGACCCTCAGTTCAGCTGGAAAGTGTTTTCTTTCTATAGCTACGAAGAAATTTTGTTCTGTACTTGATCTTATACTATAATTCAGTGGTTATATATGTTTTAAGATCCAAAAGTTGTAGGGTTAAAGTTAAATCATTTGTGTGATTAAGATCTTTTCGTATCTGCCAGTGTTGTGGATGTAGTTGGCTCAAGAATGAAACTGAAAGAGGAATCAACTGTTGCAAAGAACTCGCGAAAATTGTCTTGATAATTGAAGATCGTGTTTAAACTTCTGGTATTAAATGTTTTATGAAAATCAGGTTCCTAGCCTCTAGTCTAATCGGCTCTTGAAAGTGTAACAAATGATGAGCTAAATCCAAATCAATATATATACATAGCAGGAAATTTGAGAAAAACCTGGGTATTTAATTTTAGAATGCAGGGAATTTTTCATTGTTTTGGTTTTCAGTTAAAGTTTTGCAATTTTGACTGGTCAGAACTGATACTCTAACAAAGAATGTTACTCAAGCCTGCTGCTTCAGGCACAAAGAAAATGTGCTATTAACAGTAAGAAAACAAAATGCACACCCAAGTGACTGTTAACCGAATGTATCAAATGATTTGGGACTAAGAATATATTATTTAGTAATAACAAACTGCTTTCACTGAGTGTTTACATTTGTAATAAGTTGTGGGGAAAATATTGCAAATGGTGGTTTGAGAAACGTAACTTCCGAAATTTCCATTTACACCAGATGAATCGTGAGGTGTGATAAATGTCTTAAATCGTAGAGTGTTTGCCTCTCATCAAATCTCAACACTTTGAGGACCAGCCACTTAGAAAAATTTCGGGCCCAGAAGACCAGTCATTTATGCCATTATTCAAAAATTTACTGACACGTGTTGGATATATCTTTAAAAGTTAATGAACACACACTAAAAAAGGCGAAGCTTCAAGGGTAGTTTTTCACATTTATTTTAGTTCTGTTGTAGATTAGATATACAGTATAGATTGCAAAAAATTGTAATTATCACCTCAAAAGTGTGAGGTGAATTCTTGAACAATTTCACACGTAGTTAACTTTTCTGTGGGAAAGCCAAAGGACTCGCCAGAACTTTATTCAACCAGGTAAGCCACGAAATATTCAGTGCATAATAGTGAAGTTTATAACTGTGCTTGTCAAAAATATTCAGCAGCTGCAATGGAAGCTAAGCTCTTAAAATCCTGCTTAGCCACACCCTCGGGGAAAATAGCAAAAATTTTTTACCAACAAATATATTTGAAACCTTAGCTTTCCTTGTAGCTATACTGTGTGGATATTAATTTAAACCATCAACTTTTCCCATTTGTGTGTTCACACTAATTAAGTGGTGTTGCTATTGGCTGACTACATCACGTTACTCTTTAAATATAGGCTGGTGAAATCCACAACACAAACTATATTGGCTGACCAAAAGTGCATTTCATCCCAATCTAGATTTTAGTGCTTCGGAAGCTACCTTGTGATATTCGGTGGAATTCATGTGTTCTTTGGTAATATATGAAAATATGCAGTGTACACATTGCCGTGCATCACTTTCCAAAATGTCCTCTCCTTCTCCCCCCTTTTCCCCTTCGGGGTTTGTTTCCTGAAGTGCTAAAGTGCCGGGACATTAACCACCAGTGTATAAAACCATTACCATTCAAAGGATTTTAAGTTTTATGGCTCCAAGGGAAATTATATTGTCACATGACACAAAAAATTGTATTTTCATCCATGATAGTGTATTTTTGCATGAGAAAGCTGAGAAAAATAGGATTTTTTCTTATCCTTGTATATGCCATGCAAATGTTTTCTTCTGACCATGAACTTTAAGGAAGCAACATTAGAAATTTCAAACTGGAAATCTTTTATGTAGTGGGAACTGCAGGTGCACTTTTTTTCTTGTAACTCACTTGAGTGTTCTGTTACTTAAGACTAATCCTTTTAACGGAGCACTGTACATTGCTAAATTTAGTTTAGGAAGCAGTAATTCTAGTTTGCCATAAGCTGTGCAGCAAATGGTTTATGCTTGCCTTCACTCGTTCATCCTGTTTTATCAGTCACCTCAAGGAACCTTCAGAGATGTAGGATGATCAGAGTATGCATCAACAAAAGAGTTAATTAAATCTGCTCAAAAATTTAACAATACTGCCTGTGCTTTTGTCAGATTTAACCTAGTGTGTTTCAGGATTGAGGGACTGATGACCTTGCCGTTTAGTCCCATATCTCCCCCTTAATCAGTCAGTCAATTTATTGTATTAACTGTGAACTACTGCTTAGGATTGGGGAGGGGAGTGCAAAACTGTGCTCTCTGTGGTATAATATACAGCCATTGTTTATCTTGTACTGTTAACTAAAAATTGCTGCATCACATTTGAAAAGAAAAATGTTTTGTACATTTGCAATGAGTCAGTTTACAGCACGTAACTAATTTTCATGTATCTTGCAGTGAAGTTACTTATTTCTTTCCTTGAGTGTAGATAATTTGTGGAAGTAGTCATTTCTCGCTCTCCTGACTAGCTCATAATTTTCCCGAAAATGCAATGAATGGCAGAGAAAAGTTTGTGGGTAATACTTGAGAATTCCTTTGTACAAAGAACGAGCATGATAACTTTTGTGGGGCAGCAACTAAAATGCAGTAAGGATATTTTTTTCCACTTGCACGTTGTGTGATAAGTAATGTTATAGATTTTTTTAGGGAACAGCAGATATGTGCTTGTATTGTAGTTATTGTTTATTCTCTAATTTGACTGCTGCATTGTTAGTATTGACTACACTGTATGTTGCACTATTAATCATATTATTTTGTAGGTTATCTGTGAGTTGTAAGTCTTGATATAAGTGCAAATACCAGGTTTCAGAATTGATTATACGGTATAGCACAGTAAACACTGTTTTTGAAACCTCGTAACAGATTAAAACCTTGTGTTGGACTAGGGTGCCAACATGGAATCTTGCCTTTTGCCAGAATACTCTTAGTGACCTATCCAGGCACATCTCACAATCTACTCAGGAGTGCTAGTCTTAACAAGGTGAGCAGGAGAGCTTCTTAGACATTTGAACAGCAGAAGACATCTTGGTAGAAATGGAGCTTGTGGAAGGAGCAGAAGTAACAGGATTTTAACAATAGCTCAGCCATTAAGAGCATTGCCCTTAAGATTCCTGGTTTGCATCCTGATATGGTGTGCAGTTCTCAAAGAGGTCTAAGTGTTTCTTAATCTTAACTGATTACTTACTGTACATAGTGATTCCAAAAAAATTCTCTAGTTCTGCACACAGTACTATAAATTTTCTTTGCACAAACTACCTTGGATTGCTTTTAGTCACATGATTATGTCGGTCTGTAACCAGAAAAATTTTCTACCAGCAATATGTTAATGGAATCAGACTGGGAGATACTAGTCTTCAGTATACTACTTGTAGAAATTGATGTTCGCCTTCTTTATTTCTTAGTTGGTTGTCCTCTGTTTCACATACTGCGTTGTGATGGTGGCTGAATGAGGAGTGGAGGTTCAACACTTGACTATTTTAAATGATGTAACCAACAGGTGCACATTTGCCTTTCACAGTTCTTTACTTTCACTGTTCACACCCCACCCCCCTCCCCTCTAGATATCTTATTGTTTTGAGCCTTTTCTTGACACCCGTCTCAATCTGTTACTGAGCGGGCACTGAAGACCTTGCCATCGTGCGCCCTTAAAACCCTCTCCATCCATCCATCATCATCCAGATATACACAGTTAATATAGCCAGTTAACTATTTTTTAACTTTCGATAAGTCTCAGGCAAACATCCACATACTGCTACAATAGTTTACTGTTGAACATTTACAAGCAGTAAAACCCTAACCCCATAGCCATTCAAATAAATTGAACAGACACTGTCATTGTTTTAACAAATGGCCTATTGGTGTTATTTCACAGTTAAGTTGATGCATTGTTGTTGCTCTAACCAATACGGGTTTCTTGGCCATGGACTGACTATCTTGGGACCAAAAATCAGGCCCTCATATATCCTCACAATAATAGGCACTGAAACTACACAGTTTGATTATTAATTTACAGAAATCACAATCAAAACTTAACTCATTAAATTAACTGAATACATTGAAAAATTGTCTTTTTAACAGTTTCTTCTGCTACAAGGGTTAGGCCGTATTATTTGTTTAAATCACGAAATTAACAAATGTAGTTACATAAACAATACTCTGTTGAAACTGGAAATTACTTTGGAATTAAGAGCTGGCTTTGCTAACATGTTTTTGAATAGAGCCAAACAGATCCTTTAAGAACACTGTTAGTTGTTCCTCCAAATGTTTACAATTAATGCAGAATTTATATTTGTTTATAAGTCAACAATTGAATTTAACTTACAAAACAATTACTGATTTCAATCTGTAGTGAAAGATATGCACTAGGAATTGTTGAAATAAATTATAAAATCAATTACATACGTAAAACTAAGCATGAAATTAGATCTGGTGTTACTTTCAGTAAAACTGAGGGCCAACCTTTCTCTTTTATGAAAATGCAGATTGTAATCATATATGTTAATGGTAATTTGTCAGACATGAAAAATTTAATTTTAAGGAGGCAGATGACAAAACAAGAAGGGAAGTAAAACTTTTATCCCAGCTTGATTCTTCACAAAATGAATTTAAACACACAATGCTTCCTGTGGCTAGAAGTTACTAAGTGTGTATGAATGGCATGAAAATGCAGAAATTACTACAGATTCTCCAGCATTTTATCTTTCTCAGATCATAAATTCTTTCAGTTAAGAGTTAAACTACTACATGCAGCTCTGCCCAAAATTCTTCTTGCCAGTACAAAGTGTGGCTTCTGAACGCATTGAGAGAATAATTTCTTTTCATATAACATTTGTACATATTTGTAAATATTGGTAAATTTCTGTAAATTTGGTAACTTAAATGCCAAAGATCTCATTTCCCTAGTATTTGATTGCCACTGCATGAAATCACAGGCTGTGTTGTGGTACACTGCAGATTGCAAATTCTGTAGTCCATTCCTGAACTCCAAATCCTGGAACCTATTGAATACTATGGGTGCAGCTGGCTGCTTCACTCATGTCAGATGACTGATGACTGTTAGTTCAATGCCATCCTCACTTCCATTTAAAATGGTGAAGTGTTGCTCAAGTGGTGAAAGCACAGCTAGCAGCTTGTAGTATTGACCTAAGATTCTGTAGGGGATATGCAGATCCCTTGGTCTGTACTATAAACACTTCGCCGTTCGCACTTCTCATACTAATTTATTTGCGTGGCGCCGTCAGTGCTAATTCAGATTGCTAGGCTTGTCACTAGACACTTGTCACCTTTCCGTTGATGACAAGCTTCAAACACATTGACTTTTACGCGCTTTAATTTTTTCTGGATGTCCTCCATTTTGCCATATCGTTCCACAAACTTGAATTTTCTTTTCAAGTATCTTCTCTGCAAGTTCTACACTTATTATCCATGTAGAGGAGATGCCACTTTCCATAAGAAGGTGTCAATAGATCCATCACTGTTTTTGCTAAAGGTTGTCCAGCACCGGAATATATCTGAAATGAAATGTATCCCGTACTCGAATCACACAGTATCCGAATGAGTGTGCCCTATTTTGTAATTTTCGACAGATTGTAAACTTTAAAATTTAACTGTCCACGTCATGGTATCGTTCCTTCATCAGTTGAGATGTTTTGACTTCGAATAAACGTTTCTTTAAACTTTTTGGAAAAATAATCTACATCTACATGACTACTCTGCAATTCAAATTTAAGTGCTTGTCAGAGGGTTCATCGAACCACAATCATACTATATCTCTACCATTCCACTCCCGAACAGCGCACGGGAAAAACGAACACCTAAACCTTTCTGTTCGAGCTCTGATTTCTCTTATTTTATTTTGATGATCATTTCTACCTATGTAGGTTGGGCTCAATAAAATATTTTTGCATTCGGAAGAGAAAGTTGCTGACTGAAATTTCGTAAATAGATCTCGCCGCGACGAAAAACGTCTTTGCTGTAATGACTTCCATCCCAATTCGCGTATCATATCTGCCACACTCTCTCCCCTATTACGTGATAATACAAAACGAGCTGCCCTTTTTGCACCCTTTCAATGTCCTACCTGGTAAGGATCCCACACCGCGCAGCAATATTCTAACAGAGGACGAATGAGTGTAGTGTAAGCTGTCTCTTTAGTCGACTTGTTGCATCTTCTAAGTGTCCTGCCAATGAAACGCAACCTTTGGCTCGCCTTCCCCACAATATTATCTATGTGGTCTTTCCAACTGAAGTTGGTCGTAATTTTAACACCCAAATACTTAGTACAATTCTCAAGGCTGTCAATTCAACTATTTATCGAGTAATCGAATTCCAACGGATTTCTTTTGGAACTCATGTGGATCACCTCACACTTTTCATTATTTAGCGTCAACTGCCACCTGCCACACCATACAGCAATCTTTTCTAAATCGCTTTGCAACTGATACTGGTCTTCGGATGACCTTACTAGACGGTAAATTACAGCATCATCTGCGAACAACCTAAGAGAACTGCTCAGATTGTCACCCAGGTCATTTATATAGATCAGGAACAGCAGAGGTCCCAGGACGCTTCCCTGGGGAACACCTGATATCACTTCAGTTTTACTCGATGATTTGCCGTCTATTACTACGAACTGCAACCTTCCTGACAGGAAATCACGAATCCAGTCACACAACTGAGACGATACCCCATAGGCCCGCAGCTTGATTAGAAGTCGCTTGTGAGGAACGGTGTCAAAAGCTTTCCGGAAATCTAAAAATACGGAATCAACTTGAGATCCCCTGTCGATAGCGGCCATTACTTCGTGCGAATAAAGAGCTAGCTGTGTTGCACAAGAACGATGTTTTCTGAAACCATGCTGATTACGTATCAATAGATCGTTCCCTTCGAGGTGATTCATAATGTTTGAATACAGTATATGCTCCAAAACCCTACTGCAAACCAACGTCAATGATATAGGTCTTTAGTTAGATGGATTACTGCTACTACCCTTTTTAAACACTGGTGCGACCTGTGCAATTTTCCAATCTGTAGGTACAGATCTAGCGATGAGCGAGCGGTTGTATATGAGTGCTAAGTAGGGAGCTATTGTAACAGCGTAATCTGAAAGGAACCTAATCGGTATATAATCTGGACCTGAAGACTTGCCCGTATCAAGCGATTTGAGTTGCTTCGCAACCCCTAAGGTATCTACTTCTAAGAAACTCATGCTAGCAGCTGTTCATGTTTCAAATGCTGGAATATTCCATTCGTCTTCCCTGGTGAAGGAATTTCGGAAAACTGCATTCAATAACTCCGCTTTAGCGGCACAGTTGTCGGTAACAGTACCATCGGCACCGCGCAGCAAAGGTATTGACTGCGTCTTGTCGCTTTTGTACTTTACATACGACCAGATTTTCTACCAAGTTTCGAGACAATGTTTTGTTGTGGAACCTATTAAAGGCATCTTGCATTGAAGTCCGTGCCAAATTTTGCGTGTCTGTAAATTTTAGCCAATCTTCGGGATTTCGCGTTCTGAACTTCGCATGCTTTTTCCGTTGCCTCTGCAACAGCGTTCAGACCTGTTTTGTGTACCACGGGGGATCAGTTCCATCTCTTACCAATTTATGAGTTATGAATCTCTCAATTGCTGTTGCTACTATATCTTTGAATGTGAGCCACATCTCGTCTACATTTGCATAGTCAGTTCGGAAGGAATGGAGGTTCTCTCTTAGGAAGGCTTCTAGTAGCATTTTATCTGCTTTTTTAAATAAAGTTATTTTGCGTTTGTTTCTTGTGGATTTGGAAGAAACGGTATTGAGCCTAGCTACAACGATCTTGTGATCACTAATCCTTGTATCAGTCATGATGCTGTCTATCAACTGCGGATTGTTTGTGGCTAAGAGGTCAAGTGTGTTTTCGCAACCATTTACAATTCGCGTGGGTTCGTGGACTAACTGCTCGAAATAATTTTCGGAGAAAGCATTTAGGACAATCTCGGAAGATGTTTTCTGCCTACCACCGGTTTTAAACAAGTATTTTTGCCAACATACAGAGGGAAGGTTGAAGTATTTATTTGTTACGAGACTCAAATTTTCTCTGAACTGTTCCGCAACTATATCATCGGAGTCTGGGGGTCGGTAGAAGGAGCCAATTATTAACTTAGTTCGGCTGTTAAGTATAACCTCCACCCATACCAATTCGCACGGAGTATCTACTTCGACTTCACTACAAGATAAACCACTACTGACAGACACAAACACTCCACCACCAATTCCGCCTAATCTATCTTTCCTGAACACTGTCTGAGACTTCGTAAAAATTTCTGCAGAACTTATTTCAGGCTTTAGCCAGCTTTCTGTACCTATAACGATTTCAGCTTCTGTGCTTTCTATTGGCACTTGAAGCTCAGGGACTTTCCTAGCACAACTACAACAATTTACAACTACAATTCCAACTGTTCCTTGATCCAAGCACGTCCTGTATTTGCCATGCACCCTTTGAGATTGCAGCCCACCCCGTACTTTCCCCGAGGCAATTATGAGTTGCACTTTGAAAAGCCAGTCGGCATTATCCGGTTTATTGTTGTTGTTGGAAAAATGTAAAAATGATAATATTTGTTTGAATCGGTTGCGGGATATCGTTTTGCGAAATATCGGTGTGTCTGTCAACAGATTTGTTGAGCAGTAATCATTGATCTTTGCCTTTTTTTTTCAATTCCCATAAGGATAGCAAGCCCAAACCGTATTCCAAGTTCAGGTCCCGTAACATTGACAAATTTGACATTTTTTGATCCAGTTTCCTTCTATTGCAATTTTGACTGTAATACTTGGTTTCGTTGCTAATCTATTCAAATAGATCGTTCCCAATATATAATTCTATGATATTCACGACACTCTGTGTATCTTTGGGAAATATGTGTGGACCCGGAAATCCTCCAAATTTATTATTGTTCCTCAGTAAATCATAGTCTGTTTTCTTCGTCTGATTCATCCGAATCAGTTGGCAACTGTAAGAGTTCGCTGAATTCTTCTTGGACATATTTCACTCTCTTCCAACGATTCTGCTTCACTTTCATTTTTTTTTTTTATCCAATGTCTTCTTCCCAATCGGCCAAGTCGTCCGGAACATCAGACATGACGTCCGCGCATTCATTGTAAATAATTGTTTCGTCTCTTTCGTCTGCCATGATGAAACAAAAAAAACTTGTTGACTTGTGTAACTTTTGTTACCTAAACAAAACACCAACAGAATGTAAAAGATACTAAAGCACTGTCACTGGCCACTGTGCTATACTATACTATGAACATCAGACATGACGTCCGCGCATTCATTGTAAATAATTGTTTCGTCTCTTTCGTCTGCCATGATGAAACAAAAAAAACTTGTTGACTTGTGTAACTTTTGCTACCTAAACAAAACACCAACAGAATGTAAAAGATACTAAAGCGCTGTCACTGGCCACTGTGCTATACTATGCACACGACACCACTGTGATGTCGCCGGCCGTTAACCGCTATTTCTCGCTCATCACTGTGGTGTCGTTGGATGGCAAAGTGTTAATATAAAATAGTAGGGTTGCACTAAACACTATTATGGAAACACTTGCTTGGGCAGTATAGTACAACTGGTGTGCTCATTCAGAGGGACTGGCCCCTATGCTGGAATGTCAGGTGAAGTATACCAAGGGTTATGTAATTCTTATGAGGCACGAACATATTTGCAGGTTAAGAAAGAACTTAATATTGACTAACTGCGAAAAGGTCGAGATACTGTTCACATATGGTTATAAAGTTTGCAAAATACTTTGAAATAAATAAAAATGAAATATTAACTCAGAGATGAATATGTACTGAAAGAATATTTTGGACCCATGCACATTAAATATGGCATAATTATCGGAGAAAGGCTGGAAAATGTAATGGAAAAAGTTCTTGGATTGTATCGTAGTGATACAGGTGATTCCAATCTCCAGCCTGTAGTGGACAAATAAGATATAGGCAGAGACTCTGGTGACACTCTACTGCACATATTTTCTGAAAATTATTTGGAAACTCTGAATGAATATATATTGTGTGTGCTGGTAACAAATATGTCTAAACATTTCAATTCACTGAAGCCTCAGGTATCAGTAGCCAAACGAGAATTACTGCATCTAATAACTAAAACATTGTTCAAATGGGCTGTAGTAAATTTCTCTATGCTCTTAGCAAATTTTTGACTGTTTGTCATTTTAAGGATTGGCTTGTATTGGTGCTACACTCGCACATGAAAGCGATGTGTGCTTTTACACGTCTCCTGACTATTCAGTCAAATCTGATGTGAAGCTTGAGGTGTGTGGTAAATGAGTGATAATTGCCAACAGGTGAAGTTAACTAATAGCACAGACAATAAAGATATTACAGGCTGTTTGGACCATGTTTTTGTTCTGAAAACACATTAAGGTTTTGGACCTCCTAAAAAAAATAAGTTTGTTACATTATTGATGCTGAATGAAGCGTTAAGGTAGCAAAATAGATCACCTTTAAAAGTGTGATTAGGAGAACAATTAGTAGCAGTCATAGATAGCCCAGAGTAGGAGAATGTGGAGGGTCTCAGACAAATTGAAAACTATTGTAGTTTTTTATTGTAGACGGTAATTGCCGCATAACTAGTGACGTATATTTCATTGCCAGCATGTGGTTCCACTGCGGCCAGAGGTGGCCATCCGACACTTAACGTGTTAATAAAATTAGTAAGCTACTCCGAAAGGGGAACTGAAAAACAAATGCTGAAAAAACTAAGCACAAGGACAACCACGTGAGCAGTGTCAACTCTGAAAGAAACGTCCTATCTGTTGAGTACGTAAACTGTCACTGCAACTAATTAATTTGCCCAGATGCTTGTTGACGATAATGACACTTAAAAAGAAGATTAGATGAAGGCCTTCCAAAATTGCTTCCCCGAAGATGACAATTCAGTTCCTACATTAAACATTTGCATGTACGAGAGAATGAGTCGCACAAAAAACAAGTGCAGAATCGAAATACAGCTCAAACTGTTCCATAGAGACACAGGGGAAGTGCTTATTATATTTTGTATTAAATGTAATAATTTTTTTAAAAAAATGTATTAGTTTATTAAGGGAAATGGATAGATTAAAGTTAGATATAGTGGGAATTAGTGAAGTTCGGTGGCAGGAGGAACAAGACTTCTGGTCAGGTGAATAAAGGGTTATAAATACAAAATCAAATAGGAGTGCGGGCAAGCTACCGTGAACAGCTTAGTGAACCCAAGATAGACACAAATTCCACGCCTACCACAGTAGTACAAGTTACATGCCAACTAGGTCCACAGATGACGAAGAGATTGAAGAAATGTATGATGCAATAAAAGAAACTATTCAGATAGTGACGGGAGATGAAAATTTAGTAGTCATGGGAGGCTGAAATTCAACAGTAGGAAAAGGAACAGAAGCGAAAGTAGTAGGTGAATGTGGAATGGGGGTAAGGAATGAAAGAAGAAGCTGCCTGGTAGAATTTTGCACAGAGCATAACTTAATCATAGTTAACACTTGGTTTAAGAATCATTAAAGAAGGTTGTATATGTGGAAGAGGCCTGGAGACACTGGCAAATTTCAGATAGTTTATATAATGGTAAGGCATAGATTTAGGAACCAGGTTTTAAATTGTAAGACATTTCCAGGGACAGAGGTGGACTCTGACCTCAGTCTGTTGGTTATGAAATTGAGATTAAAACAAGCAGGTGGGAATTTAAGAAGATGGGACCTGGATAAACTGAAAGACCCAAAGGTTGTAAAGAGTTTCAGAGAGAGCATTAGGAAATGACTGACATTTACGAGGGGAAGAAATACAGAAGAAGAAGAATGGGTAGCTTTGAGAGATGAAATAGTAAAGGCAGCAGAGGATCAAGTAGGTAAAAAGATGAGGGCTAGTAGAAACCCTTGGGTAACAGAAGAGATGGTGAATTTAACTGATGAAAGAAGAAAATATAAAAATGCAGGAAATGAAGCAGACGAAAAGGAATACAAATATATCAAAAATGAGATCAACAAGAAGTGCAAAATGGCCAAGCAGGAATGGCTAGAAGACAAATGTAAGGATTTAGAAACATG
The DNA here is from genome assembly GCF_023864275.1 of Schistocerca cancellata. Classification (NCBI taxonomy): domain Eukaryota; kingdom Metazoa; phylum Arthropoda; class Insecta; order Orthoptera; family Acrididae; genus Schistocerca; species Schistocerca cancellata. Next base: position 722,221,106 of record NC_064626.1, on the reverse strand, counting down.
TATCACTAGGGATATGATAGATACTGCCTTCAGGAAAATTAAAGAGACTTTTGGCAAAAAGAGAACCACCTGTATGAATATCAAGAGCTCAGATGGAAAACCAGTCCCAAGCAAAGAAGGGAAAGCTGAAATGTGGAAGGAGTATATAGAGGGTATATACAAGAGCGATGTACTTGAGGGCAATATTATGGAAATAGAAGAGGATGTAGATGAAGATGAAATAGAAGACATGATACTGTGTCAAGAATTTGACAGAACACTGAAAGACCTAAGTCGAAACAGGGCCCCAGGAGTAGACAACATTCCATTAGAACTACTGATAGCCATGGGAGAGCCAGCCACGACAAAACTCATCCATCTGGTGAGCAAGATGTATGAGACAGGCGAAATACCCTCAGACATCAAGAAGAATATAATAATTCCAATCCCAAAGGAAGCAGATATTGACAGGTGTGAAAATTACTGAGCTATCAGTTACGTAAGTCACGGCTGTAAAAGACTAACATGAATTCTTTGCAAACGAATGGAAAATCTGGTAGAAGCCAACCTCGAAGAAGATCATTTTGGATTCCGTAGAAATGTAGGAATACAGGATGCAGTACCGACTTATGACTCATCTTAGAAGATAGATTAAGGAAAGACAAACCTATGTTTCTAGCATTTGTAGGCTTAGAGAAAGCTTTAGATAATGTTGACTGGAATACTCTCTTTCAAATTCCGAAGGTGGCAGGAGTCAAATATAGGGAGCGAAAGGATATTTACAATATGTGCAGAAACAAGATGGCAGTTATAAGAGTCGAGGGGCATGAAAGGGAAGAGTGGTTGAGAAGGAAGTGAGAAAGGATTGTAGCCTATCTATGATCTTATTTAATCTGTATGTTGACCAAGCAGTAAAGGAAACAAAATCAAAATTGGTACTAGGAATTAAAATCCACGGAGAAGAAATAAAAACTTTTAGGTTTGCCAATGACATTGTAATTCTGTCAGAGACAGCAAAGGACCTGGAAGAGCAGTTGAACAGAATGGACTATGTCTTGAAAGGAGTATATAAGATGAACATCACCAAAAGCAAAACTAGGATAATGGAATGTAGTCAAATTAAACCAGGTGATACTGAGGGAATTAGATTAGGAAATGAGACACTTAAAGTAGTAGATGAGTTATGCTATTTGGGGAGCAAAATAACTGACGGTGGTCAAAGTAGAGCAGATATAAAATGCAGGCTAGCGATGGCAAGGAAAGCATTTCTGAAGCAGAGAAATTTGTTGACATCGAGTTTAGATTTAAGTGTCAGGAAGTCTTTTCTGAAAGTATTTGTACAGAGTGTAGCCATGTATGGAAGTGAAACATGGACGATAAATAGTTTGGACATGAAGAGAATAGAAGTCTTTGAAATGTGGCGCTACAGAAGAATGCTGACAATTAGATGGGTAGATCACATAACTAATCAGGAGGTACTGAATCGAATAGGGAGAAGAGGAATTTGTGGCACAACTTTGACTACAAGAAGAGATCAGTTGGTAGGACACATTATGAGACATCAAGGGGTCACCAATTTAATACTGGAGGGAAGTGTGGAGGGTAAAAATTGTAGAGGGAGACCAAGATATGAATACACTAAGCAGATGCAGTAGGGTGTAGTTTGCAGTAGTTACCTGGAGATGAATAGGCTTGCACAGGATAGAGTAGCATGGAGAGTTGTGTCAGACCAGTCTGGACTGATGACTACAACAACATTAAATGTGCAGACAAATTGCATCAGCTGTCTGTCCTCTCACTTACCATCTACGAAAGTGTTAGGGAGGAAAATGGTACTGGGTACAATTTACCATACACTGCGGAGTCCTCATGTAGAGGTATAGACTGGCATTGGTAACACAATTTTTCTAGGTAGTTTGCATTTGTCTAAAGAAGCTCCTTGTCACCCAAAATTATTGGAAAGATTGTGTTGGCTAAACTAAGGGTTCTTGAAAATAAAATGCTGTCCTGAAAATGCTTCATTTTTCATTCATGCTTTTGTTCACTAATGTAGATCCTTGTTTCTAACTACGTATTCAGTCTATGAATTTGTGACTTGAAGCATTTTGCAGACCACTATACTGGAAAAGTTAAAAATCTGTTTAAGATTGACATTAGTCTTAACGATGATTTTAATTTTAACTTCATTCACATGCAGTCACTAATGTGTGGACATTGAATCTGTTTTCACTAGTACAGTTAAAGATGAACATACATTAACATTGAGTTTGAAGTGAGTGATCAAAATAAAAAAACATAAAGCCAGTGAGCCCATTACTTCAAATGATTACCAAAATTCAGCATTCTTAGAATGAAAGATGAGAATGTTAGTAGAGAATGAAACCAAACAAATCAATTTTTTTGATGAAAAGAAGCACCAGTTTTTAAAGAAACTAATTTTTATTTTGTTATGCTTGTGGTATTGTATTTGAAGATAGTTTCTTCTTAAAAACTGGACTTTGGAATAAAGAGCACATCCAGGAATGCCAGAGTGCAATCTGTTTCCTTTTAAATTTTGGAAACTTAATCCGAGATAGCCATAGTTCAGATGTGATATCATTCAGATGCAGTATTACTTGGGGAGGGGGATCGACATGACCAGTCAGCTCTCCAGACCTTGGCACTGCTATTACCTTCTTGATTGGCACCAAACTGTAGAGTAGACACCTTTCAATCCTTCCACCAACAAAAAATCGGTGGACATACTAGGAATAACCTGGGTCCTGTGCACAGCTGTTATACACAGTGATCACAACTACAGAGGTGGACAGTTTGCAGAAATAACATAATAGATAACGCCTGTGGCTCTCTCAGCTGTTTGCAGATGACATAGTTGTGTTTAGGTATGATGTATAGTTAGTAAATGCAGAAAGAATTGAAGCTAGTAAGTGCTTAGTGCAAAGAATGGCAACTGACTCTAAGCTTTTATAAAACAATGGAAACTCCAGGTTATAATATTAATAATATTAGGAAAAACATAGGTTGCTACTCACCTCAGTTGCAGACAGGCACAATGAAAAGACTGTTACACATTGTAGCTTATAGCTTTCATCCGAAGCCTTCTTCAGAACAGAAAGGAGGGAGGGCGGATGGGGGTGGGGGGAGGAAGAGAGAGAGAGAGAGAGAGAGAGAGAGAGAGAGTGTGTGTGTGTGTGTGTGCGCGCGCGCACACACACACAGACACACACAATGTCTGTGCAGGTGCGTGTATGGGTGCGTGTGGTCAATACAATGAGTAGCAATCCATCCCTTTCATAACAGTTCATTAACAAACATAAGTAGATAATTATACCTGATATCTTTTGACTTCATGATAGGTCATCAGTTATAAAGTGTTTAGTCATTTGTCCAGAGTGAGTTAAAGTGGAACAATTATTTAAACCTGGCCATAGTGAAGATAGACGTCAGACTGGGACCATCAGGGCAGTAGTGAGAAACCATAATTCACCCACAATTCACCCTAAAAATTCTGTAGTATTGTTCGTCAGTCTCAGATATTTCCCAAGTTTCATTAAAAGAAGAGAGAGAATATTCAGACAATCTGTGCATTTTGTCTTACGTTTGTTTAATTAGCACAATAATGTTATGAGCTAGCTAACTACTTCTGTGGTGAATGATTTAAGATACAATGATTGCTTTGGGTTAAAACAGCAGAAAGAACACTTGTGCTGTTACACATTTCTTATACCAACTGAAGTTATGCTCCAGGTCATGGATTCATTCAGCAACGGAGGTGGACTGCCTCACAACTTCCTCTTCTCTTTCTCTCTCTCTCTCTCTCTCTCTCTCTCTCTCTCTCTCTCTCCCCCTTTTCCCCCCTCTTCCCTCCCTCCCACCTGTCCCCCTTCCTCCCTCCCTCCCACTTTTTTCTTCTTACATTCACATCTTTCCACACCACAACATGTCTTCTAACTCAGCCTACATCTCACTTCTTCCATAGACCAGCAGAAGCCCACACACACACACACACACACACACACACACACACAAAAAGAAGAAGAAAAAAAAAAACCTTATGAATTTGGTGGAATGTAAAAGTACTAGCATGTACAAATGATCGTCTTTTTAGGGGTCTTCCTCATTTTACTCCCATTATAGTGTAGTTCTAGTGACTGTGATCACACAATTCATGAAAAGTTTACATTGCAGCTACTTTGTACTTTGGTTTCTGCAAATGAATGCATAATCAGTTTCCAGCAACACTATCTTTTGACAGAATATGTGTATCCATCAATATTGCTGTTTTCTAAATACTTAAAAGAGTCTTTGAAGATGGGAAAACACAGAGTCATGATGGGTGTCGTGTGCAGGAGAGCTTCAAAGAAAATCCCAGACATTTTAAACATCTTGATTGGCATCAAAACTCAGCAGACATATTAGCTGTTGAGCACTTTGAAACAACATGTTAGGTGACTAGACAGATTCTCCACATCCATATCATCATCACTGATAGCATGATTTCATCAGAGTTGCAAATACTGTTATATGAAAGTACGTATGTCACAAGACTGTTATGATTATTGTATGGGAGTAGAAAGTAACACATACAAGATGACAATATTTTCCTACATTAAGTTTGCAAGCTGAGGTATGGAACATGGAGTGCAGTTGTGAGCACATGGATGTAGTTGGTCCCTCAAAGTTTGCAGAAGCTGTTGTGCACCATGGCATGTGAATGTCGACATGGATATATCTGATTTTAAAGTCAAATGGATTGTCAACAGGGACAAATGTACCTTGAAATGTTGCAAATTTGATGTACCTCATCTTCTGCAATGTTACCAATTACATAATCAGCATGCCTGGCTGTAAAGACACTGGTGTTGGCATCATGTTTGCAAATGACATCTCGCCTCATTTGCTTGCCACTCATAGCAGTTGGCAATCAGCGATGTTTGTGACTCGAACTTCCACACCAATTGCTCAGCAGTGACATCACCACCAATGAACATATTGCCTCGTATCAACAGCAGCGCATCAAGGCATTTGTTAGCAGGTCTCAAGGTGTTTGGTAAGCCGCAATGAAAGTGGTCTGACCTGCCAAGGTGCTGACAGCCATGCAATTCATGTCCATTATATCCATGTCTTGGAGTTGCACTGAATGGTGGCACAGCAATTTTAGACATATGCCACTGCTCTAGCACCCACCATCTATCAATCTGTGTGGTAACAGTGGTAGTTTGCCACCACTGCATTTACGCAAGGCTGCGTGCAACACTGGCCAGGGCTTTAGGTTTCCCCTGCCATTGAGGTGAACAGAGCTGACCCCAATAATATGCTTAAAATAAAGATTCCTGGCTGGAAGCTATGAGAACACCACCATCCTCCTGGCACCACCTGTCACAAAAGTAAACTACATAAACAGAATAATTAGTTATTACCCAAGAATCTTCAACAAGTTCTCAAAAGCCCACTCTCCTGCCTAAGAGGACTGCATGAAATATACAAAAATATGGGGGAGGGGGGTAGCGGTAGGAGCAATACTTGTTTCTCTATACATGAAAGTGTACATAGTGATACTATCTACAGAGGCAGATGAAGGGAAGGTCATAGTTTCTGACCCTTGAATTCGTAGTTTCTGATGCTCTTGTTGCACTTAACTTTTCAAAAACTTTGTCTGTAAGAAGTCCATATTACTGATGTTCCATGCCATCTCTCTTTTATACTTCATCCTTTTACATTTCTGTGGTTTCTCCATGAATAATAAAATATAATTGGTGATATTTTTTTGCATTTTATTTATTTAAAATTTGTGATTCTTCAGTTTCTCCCAGCGTATTTCTTGCTCAAACAGTCCACGTGTGTACTGCCAGTCCATAGTGTCCAACAGGCACAATATTTTGGTGATCAGACATGTCGCCATCGTAAGGTGCACTGACGAACTGAGCTCCTGAGGGCAGGCAGCCATATTAAATCCCCTCCCCTTGCGAGGCGTTCTCTCCACGGTCCATCAGCAACATTAGGGCACCTACATATTTTCTGGCCAAATACCTGGCAGAATTACTAAGCCCTTATGTGGGTAAATGCACTCATCATGTTAGTAATTCTGTGGATTTCATAAAACGTCTCAACAACTTCAAGCTGAAAGACTCAGATATCCTGGTGAGTTTTGACGTCGTTTCATATTCACCAGGGTGCCTCTTCGAGAGTCAGTTGAGCTTATCGCACAGAAATTTGACGAGAAGACAACCGACCTTTTCAAGCACGTTCTGATCTCCAAGTATTTTCTCTTTAATGGAGAATACTACGAAAAAAACAGGGGAAGTCGCAAATTTCTATATGGAGTACTTCGAGGAATAAGCTTTGGCCTCATCCAAATGGAAACCTACTTGTTTTCTATGTTACGTGGATGACACATTCGTGATCTGGCTCCATGGAAGGGACAAGCTCCAAGACTTCCTTACAAACCTGAACTTGATACATCCGAACATAAAATTCACTATGGAGACTGAAGCAGAAGGAAGATTACCATTCCTGGACGTCATGGTAAAAAGAAGAGCAGATGGCACCCTGGGCCATGGGGTATACAGGAAGAAAATGCACACCAATCTGTATCTGCATGCAGATAGCTGCCACCACCCAGCGGAGAGGAATGGGGTGCTGAAAACACTGGTGCACAGGGCGCACACCATCTCTGATGCAGAGTCTGCCCCAAGAGCTGGAACACCTTAAAACTGTATTCCGGAAAAACGTGTACTTGGAATGGCAGATCAGATGTTCTCTCCGCCCCACCTCTACAGTACAGCATGTGGAGATGGAAGAAGTCATGGAGAAAAAGATAGCCACTGCCAATATACTATATACTGGCACACTATCAGGAAAAATAGGATGAATATTGAGGAAACACTGAGTAGGAACTGTCTTTTGCCCACCAAATAAAACACGAGCATTATTGGGAAGTGTCAAAGACAATCTCAGTTTGTGGAAGGCTGGCATATACCAGATCCTGTGTCAATGTGGGAGGACTTATATTGGACAGACAGTGCGCACCATCGAAGATCGTTGCCGAGAACATCAAAGGCACACTCAACTTGGGTACCCCAGCAAGTCGCCACTGTTTATCCAAAAATCATGAAATGAACTACCAACATACCAGGGTCTTGGCACAGACATCTAAATACTGGGACAGCATCGTTAGAGAGGCTATCGAAATTTGTACCAGTAACGGACTCATCAACTGAGATTGTGGCTACAACCTCAGCAAGGCATGGAAACCAGCATTGAGTCTAATTAAAAAGACGCTCAGCAAAGGAAACAAATTGGCGACTAGGGCAGACGAGGCAATTACACCGATGCCATCACAGACGCCGACGCCAGCGTCTCAGCGACCACTGATGCGCGGGCTCAGACTGTGGAGAGAACACCTCGCGAGAGGAGGGGATTTAATACAGCCGCCCACCCTCAAGAGCTCAGTTTGTCAGTGCACCTTATGATGGCGACATGTCTGATCACCGAAATATTGTACCCGTTGGACACTATGGACCGGCAGTAAACCTGTGGACTGTTTGAGGATTTAACTTTTGTTCCTTTTTTTAATAACAGAAACCATCCATCCTTATGGGAAGGAGGATTGGGTGTTTAATGTTTTACCAGCAGTGAGTTAATTAGACAATGTGCAAAAGCTTTCATAAGAAAAGGACAGGGAAGGAAATCGGTCCTATCTTTACAAAGTATCTGCCGAAATACAATATAAGTTATGAATCACTTTGCGACACAGATTCAGACAACATTTGTTTAACATAGTTCTTGTGTTACCACCAGTCTCTTTTCCCAGTCATCAAAATTTGTGGTTTTGTCTACATATGATGTGAGTGAATTAGGTACACAATCTACTTACATTAGAGTAGGTAAATGAATCATCAAATGGCTGACACTGATTAACTCCCCATACTTCAGTACATAGTACTTGAGTAATTGCTATTATAAGGGGTGATCAAAAAGTTTCTGTTTGAGGGCATTGCTGCAGCTTGTATCCAACGTAGCATGATTCTGATGTGGGTATATAAGCACATACATGTGTGCAACAGATTAGTAAGGCATTCATGTCTTTCTGATGTCATACAGTAAATGAGGAAACATGACCTATGCTAACATTATTACCAAAAGTGTCCAAACAGGACCAACATGCCGTTACTCTTTTCTAGGCTGCCAAATGACAAACACTAGTAGAAATCTGTCTGAGAATGAAGAATGTATGTGGAGCAGCATGTCTGTTGAAAATCACTTCTGTTGAAAACCGTTGTTGTAGAACTGTTCATGTGCCAGGTTCCATGCTGGATGTGATTCGACACAGGACACCAGTTGATCTTGGAGGCCAGCCTCGTTCATTATGCCTTGATGCCAACTCAAGTAGGAGATACTCAAGCTCCTGTGAAATCCATTTGCTCACCGTATAAAGCGATATTTTATTAGTTGTGACTTTTCTGCTCATGAAAGTTTAAATTTTACACTCAAACAAGTGCTCTTTAGTCATGATCTCTTCCCTATGATTATCATGCCTTTAGTCCCGTAAGAAAGGCCTTGTTGATCATTCCTTTCAGACAAAGATGTGCATCAGGCAGTTATGCACTTCTTCATGCAGCTGGACAGTGTTTTATCAAAGGTTTATCTTCATTTGGTATGTCATTAGGATGATTGCCTCAGTGTTCACAGGGATTTTGCCCATTTGGCATACTGATTCTGGACTGTGTGGCCTTCGAATGGAAACTTTTCGATTGCCCCTTATAGATGATCATCTGTGTTGCCATTACATCTGCGACAAAAAATTCAGTACACACATATCATGCTGTGGGCTGTAGAATACTGATTGCTACACAGGAAATGCCCCAAATCGATCTGACCATTAGTCTGGAGCTTGTAACGGAACTGAAATGATGGTGGGCTGACAGTAATTTGAAGCCCGTGCGTCGGAAACGGGCGCGCTTGTGTGAGACTGCCAGGGAGTGCACCCTGATGCCATCTATTGGCGAAACTGGGAATTAGCGCTGCCTGTCAGACAATGCACTAAGCTCTCAGAGTCAAATGTATTCTTTTTCTTGGTAATTATAAGTTATTACTGTATAATTTAATGTTGTAAAGCGCTAGTAGTAAATTATTATGACTGGTATGAACTCCAGGGTAGTAAATATAAATATTCCTAAATACTAAATGATTTCGGTAAAAAGGTGGTAGGGGAACGCCCCCACTCTTGGTGATACGAGCGTAGCTAGGGGTAGCTGGAGACACAGGGACTGAACAATGGAATGGCCTGGGGAGTGTTGACGTGATCGGACGTGCGTAACTGTGCTCACGCAAAAGTGATTGTGCAACAGCGAAGAGGCGAATATCGTCGCCGTTTTTGGAGTAAAACGCGACAAATGGTTGTTGAAGCCGCCTCTATGCCACTGGGGCTGATTGTAAGAGTTCCTGTGCCCAGGTTTTATGGCGGACATGCAGTAGCTTATACGAGTGCTACAGCTCATAGTTCCAGCCGCCATTAAGGGCATGAGGCGTGAAGAGCTGCGTTAGCCACATGCATCTCACCACCAGCACCGACACGTCTACCCAAGGCAAGACTGCTTGCAATTGTTAAGTCGAACTTTGTATACATGTAAAAGGAGAATACCAGTTTTCTTTTATGCAAGTGCAGAAGACAGAATATAGTAATGAGTAAAATTACGACGCATGTTGTTCATTGTAAAGTGTAGTAACCTCAAACATAGTATAGTGAAATCAGACTGAGGCCACCATCGCCTCTTTCATTTACAATTCTTTTGGTTGTAGAATACTTTAGCGTATAAGAATGTTGAAAAGAGCAATGGTCACACCAGAATGAGTCACCTATTTACAGTTACTTAAAATTTTCTGAGCAACCTTTCAAGTAAAGTCACTTAACTAATTCTGTATCAATGGTCCAAAGAGTAATATCCAAAATCATTAAATAAGTTGAAGCATAGAATTTTGTTAACCGAAGTTGCATAACCTGTCTTGGTAGTAATTACCAAGCCACCTCACAGAAATTGAGAGAGTATTTGCTTTGTAGAATCATCTAGAATGATCAGAAATAGTAATATTCAGAATTAAGTTTAAATTCAACTCAAGCCATTTCACTTTGAAACGAGCCCAAAAATTGATTTATTCTTTTGCTCCTTCAGAGCTGGCGACCGTAGTTATAAGTATTTTCAGGAGGATTCGACGGTAAGTCTGCTGCTCTCGTCGTGCTGATAGGATTATCCACTGCTGCTAGCAGTGGTGATTGGATACATAAGCTCACTACCAAGTTAAGTGGGTCAGGTAGGCAGTGTTACCGTGTGAACTGTAGGGCACTGTAGGCCGTGGATCGAACCCGTTCAATCATCACAGCTCTTAGGGAAATAGTCCGGTTAGGAGTGTACTAATCATTAGGTAAATACTGGCGAGTAACGGTCAAAAATGTATACGCTAGTGAATTTAGCAAGGTCCACGTAGCACCTAGTTAATGTGGCGCAATGGCGAGGGTAGGAGTGGAGTAAAAGTGAGCTGAGCTTGTGGCAGCTGTGCTGGATTCAAATATTAACTACGTGAATTCACCTAGTTAATGTGGCGCAATGGCGAGGGTAGGAGTGGAGTAAAAGTGAGCTGAGCTTGTGGCAGCTGTGCTGGATTCAAATATTAACTACGTGAATTCACTACTGCCTCTTACCATTGGGACTGAGCTATTTACAGTCAAAATACGTAGCAGTAAGCGCAAAGGCGTGACAGCTACAAGTCCGTATTGGTTTTATACATACGGAATTGGGAATGGGTCATTCCGTCAGTGGAGGGGGTTAAAACAACCGAGTCAGTGGAGAACATACCCCATTTACTGATGGAAAGATTCAGCGGTTCGGTCGCAAGCTATTGTGCCAAATTAATCATTTCCTAGAATGATGCAGTTTATTCACGATAATTCTCATTTATTGTTCCGTCTCATTTGCACATTTTTAATTCCATTACATGTTTCAATCACTCAGGATCATCTTTAGATCTAGATCAAAGTAAAATTAAATATGTACCATCTAATATTTTACACCAAGTCAAAAAGGCGAGAATTGTGCATAAACATAGAATGTATGTAAGTAGTTGCATTAGTGGCTTATCTTGTCTATTCAGAATCACATAACTGAGTACTGTGTTCTGTTACTACGGTCAATGTTTTGAATAGGTATATGTGGGAGGGAAGGGGGAAGAGGAAATGGAGTGAGCTGATTGTGGGAGGGGATAGGAAGCAGGATGGGGATGGTGGGGGTGTGCGGTCTAACGCACGGATTTCCAGGTGGGAAGGAGCACCTGGTCCTCAGCATGAATCCACCCAGCACATTTGTGTCGAGGTCCGGTGAACCGGCCAGTCTGTGGATGGTTTTTAGGTGGTTTTCCATCTGCCTCGGCGAATGCGGGCTGGTTCACCTTATTCTGCCTCAGTTACACTATGTCGGCGATTGCTGCGCACACAAGTTCTCCACGTACATGTATGCCACCATTCCTCTACCACGCAAACATAGGAGTTACACTCATCTGGTGTGAGAAGTTCGCTGGGGGCCCACCAGGGGCCGAACTGCACAATAATCCTGGGTTCAGTGTCGGGTGGCGGAGGGATGAAGTGGACTACGGTAGTCGTCCTGGGGTTGTGGACCACTGCGGGTGCAGCGGGGACGGAGCCTCTCCATCGTTCCAAGTCCCCGGTTAACATACATACATACAACAATGTAGAACAATGGGTATGTAAAATTAAGTGGCATAAAATAATGAAATTGTAAAATGGAGGGAAGGGGGATTGAGAGCAGGCAAAGAAAGCAAGACAAGGGAAAAGGGAATGGTGGACGGATAGTGGCAGGGGTAGTATGGGTTTAACAAGAACGTAAAAATCCTTCTGTTAAGATACCAGAATGGGTGCATGAAACTGTAATACAGTAGTGAATTATAATAGTAGAAATAAAAAAAAACTAAAACTGCATTAGTATCCTAAGATATTCAACAAGTGAACCTTTGAAAGAATGAAATCATAAGTTCTTGCTCTAAAAGTAAAAATTTTTTTCCTTAAAATGTTAACATATAGACTTAGAACAGCAGAACAGTGGATGTATAAATAGGGAGTGACAAGAAGACTTGGGCCCAAGCCAGTGAGTTGTGCACATAGCTGCAGCTGCGCCATATGCTTTCTCGGCTGTGGAGAGTTCCAGAAGAAGTTCTGTGCTGTTGGTGCCGCAAAAAGCAAATTGTCATGTGTTGTTTTTCCAATACCAGCAAACTGTCGTGTTCTGTGCCCCACAGCATGGGAAAGTAGAACACGCAGAAGAAACCTGCTGCTACAAAGGGGCCTTTGGTTGTGGGACTCACTGAGTCTGCCGACCAAGCAAGGAAAACCTGAGAAGACAAGTCGCAGCCTGTTTCCCCTTTGTACGTCAAGTGCAAAGGTGGGTGGATGGTGCTGTTTGACTTGATGATGAATTGCGCCAAGAACGAGGTGGTCTACGAGTCTGTCAACACAGACTCACTGATCTGCGTTCTGGCAGCAAACCTGGCCAACCACAGGGCAATCAGAAGTGCTGTGGCTGCCCACATTGTCGACGTGCCGCTGTTGAGTGAGAAGGCACCTTTCGATGGAAGGATGAAGACGACCAAGGCACTCCTAGGGGGTTTGCCTTGGTGCTGTGATGAAGCAACAGTCTGGGAAGGGCTGCTGCGGGCCGGTTTCGGTAACGCAACTGCAAGGTTGCACAACCAAACAACCAAAGAGAGGGCGCCTCTCTATGCCGTGACCATGCAAACGGCTGATAGTGTGGGTGACATCTTCAGCTTGCAGAAGCTGTAGGGCTTCCCGGTTATGACAGAAGCTCTCCTGACCACCATGGCCCCCCAGCCCCAGTGCTTCAAGTGCCAGGGCAAGAGCCATGTCGTGAAGTACTGCCACAACGCAGAGCGGTGCGTCAACTGCTCCGGTGAGCACGACAGCTATGCCCAATTGTGCCCAGTGTGGCAGCCCACATGTCATCAGCTGGCGCAGATGCCTGGCTTTTTCAAGCTATAGTCGCGTCAAAGGCGGCGAGGCAGCCTTGGCTGCACTAACGCAGCGGAAGAGACGACGACGTCGGCGATGACGACTGGCGCAGACCAGCCCGGCTCAGCAGAGGGACAGAACAGAGGCAGCTCCCCTCACCAAGAGTGGGGACAACAACCTGGAGGTGGATGTTCTAGATGCTGCCCGCGTCCCTGAGAAGAGCAGCAGCGTCGACATCAGCACCGCCGTGAAGGAAGCCACATCAGCCCTCATAGCCATCATGGTGGCAGAGAGGGCTGCCTTCGCAGCCGCCATGGCTGTAGAGAAGGAATAGGCCTTGGGGCAGCTGTGTGCAGTCCTTGCCCAAGGCCTCTTTGCAGCAGAAGTGGTTCAAACCCCTACGAACACTCCTGCAAATTCGCAGAAGGGCGTTTGGGTGCCTACCCCGCCAGCCGCTCCAGCAGCACCGCAGGGTGTAGGGAAGCAGCCTACTCACGCCGTATAGAATTCATATGCTTTCCATTGTGTGCCAGCCTAGTCTGCTGTAACTAGCTATGACATCATGAATGTTGTGCAATACTTTAAAAATAAAGTAAATAATCTGAAAAGTTAATAGCATGTCAGGGGTGATGCTAAAATGATAATGTGTTAAGTTTCAGTTTGGTAACTTTAACAGTTTTTTGAAATTTGGACATTTTACGCAAAAATCATTGGCGCAACAGGAAGGAGCTAGAAACTTCAAAATTTATATTCGGATTCCTTTTCCATTTTAATTTAATGGAAACAGCATGTTGGATCTCGCAAAGTAATATTTTGGTTGAAATTCATGATTTTCTGTTTTCGTGTCCTAAGAGTATGGAAGCAAGATAGATTAAGTAAGTGATTAGATAAAACTAGGATGTTTAGATTTAGGTAGAATGGAGATACGCTATAATAACAAAGATGTGAGAAGTTTCAAAAAGGTAGCTATAAAACTATAGCTGTAGTGTCTCTCCAAAGGGCAAGTTCAACGATCATCCTATTGTGTGCAGTACAACTAAACTAATTTTCTCACTAAAAGTATTTAACCTAGCCACATTAGAATTTTATTATAGATACTTACCTGTGTGCTGATTGCACAATTAAATTGAGAGCTTCATTGGCCTTCAGCGGCTATATAAATAAGAGTAGCCGAGCTAGAGCAAGGGCCCATTCTCTTCTAGATACGTATCAGCGTGCACTCCGTGTCAGAGGCCGAGTCGCGTTTGTGCAAGGAACATCCTTGGATGCCGTATTACGTAACTCGATATGCACTTAACAATGAGTTCGCATTGGGGTAAAGAGTTAATAATGGAACGAATCCAGTGATTTATTCTCAGTTTGCGTGTGTCGTATTTTCACATGTCGCCACAGGGCAGACTTTCAACCATTACTAGCGTAGTGTTTGATGAGTATTAACATCAAATTTTGGTGAGCATTCACTTTGAACATTTACATCGATGATGGTTATTGAACAGTTTCATTATCTAGGTATAACAGGATCCGCGCAGTAGACTCTGAATAGCTCTGACAGTACAATAGCTGATATGGGTAATCATTTGTCTGGAATTTTACACTTTATCATTTTCAGAATCTAGTGAAAATTGTTATAGTAAACTGCATTTTCTATGAATCCCAGACATTATCCTAAATCCTCAGAGTAATGAACTTCAATAATCAATAACTTTTATTCTCCATTAGAGTGGGCACAGTGAACTCTAATTACAGGCATCACGTTTTTGCTGATCACTTTCTAGTTGCCAACATTATAGTCAGATAGCCTGTGTTGAGAACGGCATATATAATAGAAATAACAACTTCATTTTTCACCCGTCGCCCCACAAGGAGAAGGGTGCAAAGAAGACAACCGTCACCCCAACAGTATCAGTGGCAACGCCGTCCGCCATGGGGGAGCCCCCCGTAGGGACTGAGAAGTCCAAAGGGCAGCCTACATGGCGCATGCGCAAGACAACGACCTGCAGCTCTCCAATGACACTGCAATGCAGTATGCCGAGCAAGTAGAGCTGCTCGAGGAGCAGCTGTGGCAGAACTGTGCCATGCAGAAGCAGGGGACGCCAACCGACAGCGAGCTGCCACCGTTCAGCACCAGCCTGATGAATATGTGCCAAGTTACTGCACCGGACTCCTTTTATTATGACAACCATGGCACTGACACAATATCTTCTTGCATGATATCCACCATTAACATATCCTACCCTTGCATGAACTGTCGCTGTCAGCAAGACATCAGCTACTGTTCTTACTACCCGACCTGACTATTGCCTTGGCACTATTTTCCCTCTGCCTTTCAAACCGCTACCCTTCGTTCAACTTTCGGCCCAATCTATCTCTAGATGAGCGCATATAAATGGTTAATCTTAACCAGACATATGCAAACATTGCAATACCCACATCCTGCGACACCTCACTTTAGTGAAACCTAACCCTTATACAGAGATGGCAGTATACCTTTCGAGTTGGCCATCATGCCAGTGTGGGCTTGGAGGGGCTCCACCTCTTAAAAAAAAAAGGATCATAAAATTACGGAAGTGGGTTTATGTTGAGGACCTAGACCTACATGAAGTGTCATTAAATGTTATGAATTTTAAAAAAAAAGGTAAAAAAGAACATTGAAAGTATAAAGCCGTAAAAAATATAAAACAATAAATTATAAAAGTGAAACTATGTGCAGGAACTAAAGATATAGGAAACAGATTGTGAGTTATGGTTAACTGCATTTGCTTTTTGTTGGTGGCATTGCACGGTGCCTTGTTTTTCAGTATACACGGAAGCCAGCCTACTGCTAGGACGGTGTGCAAGTCGATGCGCTGCCACTGTCTCTACTCATTGAGTGGAACTGTTGATCACACGTGTGCTGTGGTGATGTGGACGGTTGGAAGAGGCTTTCAAAGTTTCTAAATGATGCAATGTTAATAAAATCATTCTGCTGACCTGATGTGTTGCCAGGCTCTTGCAGACAGTGTTTGAAAATCTCAATTTCTTTCATCTCTGCCAGGAGGTGTCACTTAGGTTCATTGTGCAGCAATTCCAAATGCGTATCAATGGTTACAGCAGAATGTTCCCATGTTAGAAGATGTTCACCAAATGCTGTTTTATTATTACAAATTGAAGTGTGCTCCGTGAAGTGTATTTCAATTATCCTTCCTTATTAAAACAAGCTATTAATCATGGATTGAAGTATCTTACAGTGAACCTTCCAGGGTGCCAAGACTTACAGTGGACAATATGGGTCATGTCTGCACAGGTCAGTTTTCTGTACATGCTAAAACTGTATTTACTTGCATGTATTTTAACCGTAATATCGAGATTGTTGATGGTTCCTTTATTTTCGTGCTCAACTGTAAACCTAATTTTTGGGTGAATAGCAATCTCTGCTACATCATTAACATCACTTTGATATCCTTTAACTAATAAAATACCATCATCAACACAGCTGTAACAGTAGGGAATTTTACTGGCTATTGCAAGGCTGTTAGTGAAAAATCGATTTTCTAAATGATTAAGGAAAATCTCAGCCATTATGCTGGCTAGGCAATTTCCAATGGATAGCCCTTCAGGTTGGTGGTATTATTTAGCGTGAAATGTGGAATAGTCATAGAACAGAAACAGTCATAGGATAACAGTAGTTCTAGGAACTCTATTAATTTAATTATTAGAGATTAAGATCAGCCTTATAAAACACATTAAAATGGCATTAGGAGAAATAGTTGAATTGATGGAGCATTTCATGTTTAACGGTAAGAAATACCACCAGCCCGAGGGTTTTCCTAGGCGGCACTGTGGCTGAGATTTTCCTTGATCCTTTAGAAAACCAAGTTGTCACTAACAACACTACAATAACCAGTAAAGTTATCTTCTTTTACTGCTATGTTGATTATGGTATTTTTTTAGTTAATAACGTAGCAGAGAGAATGAGTGCTATTCACCCAAAAATTAGGTTTACAGTTGGGCCACCAACTATCTCAACATTACAGTTACAAGGGCTGCAAGTAAACACCATTTTAGTGTGTACAGAAAACTGACCTATGCAGATATTATCGTTGATTGCAAATCTTGGCACCTTCAAAGGATGAAAATAGCATATCCATGATTAATAGCTTATTAAAACTGTTACTAAGCGAGCATGAGAGGAATCAAGAAATCGCCATTATAAAGCAAGTTGCAGTGATAAATGATTATCCAGTCTGAACAGTAACTAAATTACTATAGAAAATTAAAAGACAACAACATTGTAAAATCAATGGCAACACGCTAACAGGCGAACAGGAAGACAAGAATGTCATGTACATGCCCATGAGTTATAAAGGACAGGCTCAGAAGCTATTGTCACACAATTTTGCAATGCCAATTTACGTATAGGGTTTAAAATTAATGACATTATTCGCTACAGACTGAGGCACCATGTCAATAGCCTCATAATTCACAGTAGCAGGTGTATATAAACAAAACTGTGGAAAATGTCCAAAAGTTCACATGAGCAAACAACAGTACATTTGAAATATGCCTCAGAGAGCATGATTCAATTCATAGTAATGAAACAGCATTTGTTGAGCATCATCTAACATCAATGCTTGCTGTTGGAACTACGGGTACACATTTGGAAGGACTGCACAATGAACCTAAGAGACACTTCCTGACAATGTTGGAAGAAATTCAGATTTTTACACATTATCTGCAAGAGCCTGGGCAACACTTCCAGTCAACAGAATGATTTTATTAACAGTGCATTTTTTAGAAACTATTGAAAGCCTCTTCTAATCATCCACATCACTGCAGCGCATGTGTAAACGACAGCCCCGCTCGATGAGAAGAGACAGAGATGGCGACAGTGCATCGGCTCATACACCATCCTAGCAGCAGAGACTGGCTTCCGTACACATTGCAAAACTGCACGGGGCGCACTGTACAACACCACCATGCAGAAATAAATGCAGTTAACCATAATTGTCACACGCCTGTTTCCTATAACTTTAGTTGCTGCACGTAGTTTCACGTTTATAATTTATTGTTTTATATTTTTATGACTTTATACTTCCAATGTTTTTTTTTTCTTTTTTTAAATTCAAAACATTTAATGACACTTCATGCAGTTATAAATCCTCAACATAATCCAACTTACATAATTTTATGATCTTTATGTCACTATTTATATATCCATTGTTCTAGAACTGTTCTTCTATATTTTAATGAATTTTTTATATACTTTTATAGTAAGGACTTATGGCTTCATACATTCAAAGTTTCACACTTTGAATATCTTCAGATACCAATGCAGTTTTAGCTACGTTATCTTCGCTTTTATAATCTACTATTTTATCCCCTTATACAATTTCACGCATACATTCTGGTCGTTAACAGAAGTATTTTTATGTTATTGACTATGCAATTTTAGTACAAGACCCTGTAGTTTGTCTTACAGGGCTATTTGCCAGCCACTAAATTGCATGCGATATGTGGGCATACAACACGTGGCAAATGCGAGCATTATTCTTTCTTCCGTATTTAAAACACTCTCCACTCTCAACTAAGTAAAGGAAAGTCATGTACATTGAGAATAGGGACTTTTATTGGAAACGAAAAGGATAAATAAACTTGTTGCTATCAACCATCCGGTTTTAGATAGACAGTCCGGTTTTTAAATAAAAACTGGAGTATCCAGTTTTTTGGCCCCCTTAAATTAGGCTAAATTCATGTTTACTAATTTCATTTTTTTACAGAAGCCAAATAATGAAAATGGAGTCAGATAAACGTATCAGTTTGATTATTCATTGGTTTCAATATTTTATATCAGATTGTATCACAAGTTGGGAGTATTTTTGATTTGTCACAACAAATTCTAACATATTTTAATATAAGATGGCGCATTCATTTGTGTGACAAGCTATGTCAAAAAGGTCAAAGAGGCTTTGTACTTTCATTATAATGTGGTGTTCATTGTTGTCCACTGTCGACAAGCCATTTGAAGACCACTCCAATAAGAACGAACTGGGAATGACAGACAAATAATAGCTTGTATTATTTTTTAATGGCAGGTGCAAGTCACTTCCAGGTGGACAATAAAGCAGAGTTACAGTAACAGTTTATGTCTATTTGTTCTTCTGCACAGTCATATTACATAGCAGCAAAAAACAACAAACAGAACAAGCTGCAACAATGTTGCATTTTCGTTTTCTTATCAGTGCTTGCAATATAGACCTACTTATTTTAGAAGGAATACCGCTCTCAAACAAATGAATGAGCCAAGAATATCCATTGTTGTGTGCGGCTGTTTGATGTAGTGAAGTATATTGTTGCGGCATGAGTGTAATTTCAAGGACAAATGGCTTCAAGAAACAAACTTTTTGGAGTGGCGTTCAAAACAAGATGAATATACAGGATACTGTAAAACATGCCCTGTAAGATTTACAGTGCAGTGAAAGTAGTAAAGCATCATGCCAGCAGCAAGCCTCAGATCGATAAGGTGCAAGATGTGTTATGAAACTACACTGTTCAAAGGTATTTCTTGCCAGTGTGAACTAATCAGGAAGAGCAAGTGTCAGCAACTTGTCTTTCACAAGACTGTGGAAATCCTCTCCTATATCAATTGTTGTTTCAAGATTCGAAACTATCATCCAAAATTCACTGTGGACAGACTACAGCTGAAGCTATAGTAGAGAGTGTATTGGCTCTACATTCTCTGCAACAAATTCTGAAAAAAATTGGTACAACTCCATTCTTGATTGCATGTGTTGCTTCAGATAAAGGAAGTTCCTATCTGGTACTTCAACCAAGAAATGGGAACGACTTCAGCTGTTACCGATTTTTACAAAGACGCTGACAAAACATCAGCTTCACAAGAAGCTTAAAGAGAGCATCATTAACATTAGTCTTTCATGATCACAACTAGTTGCTTATGGTGCAGACAGCTGTTGCTTCAATTATGGGAGAAATCAGTCTGTTTTCGTGCAGTTGAAAATAATGTTTGAAGCACCAGATCTTATTGCAGGACATTGTCACATGAATATTCTGCACGATACTGCAAAATATGGACCAAAACTACTGCCATACGACGTTAAGTCGTTAGTGGTTCAGGTATTTAATGAATTTTGTTCAAGCACGAAGAAGGTAAGTGAGCCGAAGAACCTTTTTGAGTTCCTGCAGTCAGAGTACTCCACACTACTCTTTTTTTCTGCTTTAGATAGACTGCTCCAGAACTAGCTATTGTTGAATCCCTGGTTTCTAAGCTAGGGTGAAAACAGTAATGCCAATTGGATGTTCGGAGCCCATGAAAACAACAATGAAGTGGATGATGAAGTAACACTCCCAGAGATTTACATTTATTTTGTCCACAATATTATGCATTTCTTTAATACAGCCATAAAATATGTGGAAAGTGATTATATGCAGACAACTAAAATATATTCTATATTTCTGAAGTTGCATTCAGAAATTATTAATAGACAAAGAAATAATTTCTTCAGATTCTAGGTATTACAAGAGATGAAAAAATTTCTGCGATATGAACAAGCAAAATTTGTCAGAAAAGCTCATAAAGTCTATACAAGGATTCTGGAATATCTAGAAAAATGGTTTGACTTTAGTGAAAATTCAATTTTCAAGCTTAGCTCTCAGTTAAACCTCGAAGAACTCCTTAAATGGAGAACATAATGAAACTTGTAGATTATTTCAACATGAATATAAATGGTGAGGAACTATTTTCTGAAATATGTGCACTGAATGACATCTTTATATTCATTGAGGACTTGCCAGATGCACCAGTGGCAGTTAGACCATCAGTGAGACTGCACCTCATGTTCTTGGTACTAATAAGGTGAGTACACTGCTTGTCACACATTTCTATGAGCTTCAAACAGGAGTGACTTATTTTCAGTTATCTGTGTAAGTACTAGTTAATTTTTGTAATTTCTTGCATGTTTGAATGTCTTTAGCTTAAAGTCATTAATTTCATGTGTGTTTACTTATCAGGCACAGTTCCACATTTGTTAACAGTCTAGTATATATATCTTTCACTGTCTTTAGTATGGATAGGCACTGTGATTGCTGTGTACAGATGCAAGCTGAGTTGGTGACCCTCCACTCGCAGTTTTAGGATGTGTTGGTTACCGTCACAAAGTGGCAGCGAAATACCTTCTTTGGGGCCAATCAGAAGGCTGGTCCTGTTTGTCTGATGAACAGGTTTCAGGTGCTATCCATGGCTGATGATTTCTGATTTTCCTGGGAAGCCTCTCAGCTGGCAAGATATGGGCATTCACAGAGGGTGGGTTTGCTAGTAGTTGGGAGCCCCAACATTTGGCATGTAATGGGGGCCCTTAGAGATATGGCTGCACACGAGGGGAAGGAGTCCAGTGTGCACTCCTTGTGCATACCAGGTGGAGTTATTCCAGATGTGGAAAGGGTCCTTCCAGATGCTATGAAGAGCACAGGGTGCAGCCATCTGCCAGTGGTGGCTCATGTCGGAACCAACAATGGGTGTTGCTTCGGATCAGAAGAGATTTTCTCTGGTTTCGGTCAGCTAGCTGAAATGGTAAGGACTGACAGTTTAGTTCGTGAGATGAAGTTGGATCTCACCACCTAGAGCATCAATGACAGAACTGACTGTGGTCCTTTGGCACAGAGCCAACCGGAGAGTCTGAATCAGAGGCTTAGGTGTTTCTGCGACTGTGTAGGCTGCAGATTCCTCGACTTGCACCATCGAGTAGTGGGTTTCTGAAGAAAAAATACTCCTCCTGAACAGGCCATGTAGGCCCAATGGTTCCGACTGGTCACCATGTCATCCTCAGCCCATAGGCGTCACTGGATGTGGATATGGAGGGGCATGTGGTCAGCACCCTGCTGTCCCGCCCATATGTCAGTTTCCGAAACCAGAGCAATCAAGTAGCTCCTCAATTTTCCTCACAAGGGCTGAGTGCACCTGCTTGTCAACAGCAGTATGGTCACCCATCTGAGTGCTAGCCAGCTCGACAGCGCTTAACTTCGGTGATCTGACAGGAACCGATGTTACCAATGTGGCAAGGCCAATGGCGGTGAGTTTCTGGGAAATGGTTACATGGTTCATGGGGGTTATGTGGAAGGGACTGTGCGATTAGGGTCTTGGTGAACTACTGAAAGTGTGTCAGGATAAAACGGCGCAGGGCAAACACAGGAAGGTATAGATAGGAAAAACTGATATTGTAGTTGTAAATTGCCACTGCTGTGTTGGAAAAGAACCAGAGCTTGCAGCACTAATAGAAAGCACTAAAGCTCAAATCATTATAGGTACAGAAAATTTGCTAAAGCCCTAAATAAGTTCAGCTGAATTGTTTTCAAAAGACCTAATCATGTTCAAAAAGGACAGATTAAATACAGTCAGTTGTGGAGTGTTTATTGCTGTCAGAAGTAGTTTATCTTGTAGCGAAATTGAGGTAGATAATTCCTATAAGTTAATATGGGTAGAGGTTATACTTGACAACCAAAATAAATAAACAATTGGTTCATTTTACTAACCCCCTGACTCAGTTGATGCAGTTGCTGCAGAGTTCAAAGAAAACTCGAGTCTCATTTCAAATGTGTACCCCACTCACTTCAATCTGCCCGTAATACTTTGGGAAAAGTACATGTTTAAAGCCAGCCGAGGCATATAAAGTTGTCTGAAATTGTACTGAATGCAAATGGTTGCAAAAAATATTTGACCTATTAGCAACAAATAATCTTGAACAAATAGAGAGTGTCATGATGGTTGTAGGGATTAGTGTCCACAAGGCAGTTGTAGTGAAACTGAATACCGTAACATCCAAACTCACAAAAAATAAATGTAATGTACATCTACTTAAAAAAAAGCAGATAAAAATTCGCTAGGCACCTATCTAAGAGACAGTCTCCACTCCTTCTGATCTATGTAAGCGTAGACCAGATGTGGTTTGAATTCAAAGAAATTGTATCACTGGAAATTGAGAGATATATATTATATAAATTAATAAGCAATGGCACTGATCCCCACTGGTACACTAAATGGGTCAGAACACTCTTGCTGAAGCAACAAAAACAGCATGCCAAATTTCAAAGAACTCAAAATCACAAGGTTGGCAAAATTCTATAGAGACTCAAAATTTAGCCCGAACTTCAATGCGAGATGCTTTTAAAGTACACCAGCAGCAAGATGCAATCAGTACCTCCACTACACTATAACAATGGTTGTCACTGATGACAGTGGCACTAAAGCAGAGTTACCAAACACGGTTTTCTGAAACTCATTAACCAAAGAGCACAAACTAAATATTCCACAATGCAAATCTAGGGCAACTGCCAACATGAGTAACTTAGAAGTAAATATCCTTGATGTAGTGAAGCAGCTTAAATTGCTTAATAAAGGCAAGGCTTTTGGTCCAGATTGCATACCAGTCAGGTTCCTTTCAGAGTATTCTTATGCAAGATCTGTACCCAAAAACTGGAAAGTTGCGGAAATCACACCAATACCCAACAGAGTAATATGTGGCATTCCACAAGGAATTGTTATAGGTCCTCTGCTATTCCTGATCTACATAAATGATTTAGGTGACAATCTGAACAGCCCTGTTAGGTTGTTTTCAGTTTATACTGTCATTTCCCAACTTATAAAGTGATCAGGTGTGTAAAACCAATTGCAAAATGTTATTAACTATTATGAAATTATATTGGATGTATAATCTTATCCCATAACTTTACATTTGGCGATTTCTCCTGTTTTCTCAGCACTGTTGCTTAATGACGTGCTGCTTGGTGTTCTGCCAAGTAGTTGTTTCCATTTTATGCACAACATTTCAACAACTAATCCAGCTGTCTTCTTCTGGTGCTGCGAGTTTTACTGTTATGTGTACTTGCTGCCTGCATTCCAAACCAGGCAGTGAAATATTGCTGCTCTTGCACCAGCTGAGTTCAACTCCAAATACCCGCTACATCCTTTGATGCTCTTTTATTTCTTAGAGCTTGCACTGATAGTCCATGAAATGCAAATTTTCTCAGAATTTTGTAGCTCTTGTCAATGTGATGGTCAGTAAGATCTTAATACATTCAGTTCTGGACCCCAAACCTAGTTTAGATTGAAAACTCCATCCAGGTTTATTAGAGTTTCTGATGTCTTAATTGCAAGAGATTCTTTACTTATGCTGTCCCAGAAAATTGGCATTTGTACCATGAAATTGATACCACATTTCATTTTGTCATTATATTCGATTCAATGCTCAGCAACAGATGATTTGGTTGGTTGTTTTAGTTGAGTGTGTCACTGATGGTCCTTACATCTCTCCTCTCTGCCCCATGTAAGACATGGCATATTTACATGGAATGTGATAAACACTCAGCGTATGGAGACCTAGATCATTTTTAACATTACAAAGAATACTTTGTAACTTAGTTAAATGGAGGAAAATACACTAGATGCCATGTTTCCAAAGGAGTCTACCAATCTTTCCAGATATTGGGCCATCATAAGATAGATAAGCGATTTTTGGCTTATCTTCCTTGGTCTCAGTCTCAGCCTCTTTCTCAGATGTTCTTGATTTTAACTGCCATGCCCATTCAGTTTGATGCCCTGAGTACCCATTCCTTCTAAACAATGTTTGCAGGTGACATAATTCTTCAGTGAGGCTCTCCTTGTCTGAAAGTGTTTGAGCTCTGTGCTCTCTGGTCCAGAGTTTTTAGCAATGAATTTCTTTATGACAGATGATGATGGCTCGAGCTGTGGAGATAGAGGTCAGTGTGCATAGGTTTTCTATATACACTGGTGTCTCAGGTATCCATCTCTTCTTCTGTTAACTAATACATTGAGGAAAGATAGCTGGCACTCTTTTTCAAATTGTGAATGGATAAAGTTACTATGTTTCAGGAACTCTTCAAATTTTTCCGCTCCTGTGACCACACCACAAATGTGTCGTCCATGTACAGATAGAAACATGTTAGTTTCAACTTGACAGATTCTAATGCCTTTGCTTCAAAGTGTTCCATGTGTAGGTTCACCATGACAGGCAATGATGAACTACCTCTAACCACACCAACCATGTGTCCATAATATTTTTCATTGAATAGGGAATAACATTACAGGACTTGAACACAGAACCTTCTGACTTAGCCCTTCACACAGTTGAGCTATTTCCACCATGCTGGATTGGATGGTGGGTTGGAGAAGTGGGTGAGCACTGGAGAGATAGGGAATTTATGCCATAGGTGTGGGGGAGGAGTGAGGGTGTAATTAGAGTGTGACCTTGGGCTGTCTCAGCTTCTGCCCTCTCCACTGTTGCTATACTGCTCAAGCAAAGTTCAAGAAATGTCAACATGTGGGCATAGAGAGATGGACTGTAAATTGCCTCAGTGCTTTTACTGTAGTAACTATAAGCTTTTTGAGAGCAATTAAAAGCTAATATTCAAAACTGACAGAGAAAAAAGACATTGGGAAACTGGGATCATGGAAATCCAAGTAGTCAATTCTTTCCATGTTAGCATGGCAAAAAATCCAGGAATTATACTGCACGCATGGGAATGAACTAGTAATGATAATAGGAGGAAGGTTCAATAAGGAACTGTGGCTTCCAGGTATAGGGGTGCAGGTTGCCTGTTAAAGTGGGAAATAGAAAATTAATGAAGATAAAGTACTGTGACTAAAAGGCATCATTGAATAATACATAAATACTTCACGCATGGTAGAATTACAGCTATATTTTGTGAAGCACTTGACAATAAGGCAGAAATTCCATGTGATAGTA
This sequence comes from Schistocerca cancellata, assembly GCF_023864275.1. NCBI lineage: Eukaryota > Metazoa > Arthropoda > Insecta > Orthoptera > Acrididae > Schistocerca > Schistocerca cancellata. The sequence goes on along the minus strand of NC_064626.1, from coordinate 722,195,342 downwards.
AAATGACCTTGATATACTAAATGATAGCCTGTGGGGAGAGTTTTTCCTAGAATGCCAGAGACAACAGACTATGGAGAATGGGTAATGGAAACACAAGGACAAGGAGTTCCCTTAGTGCCTGAACCAGCAATGTGGAGCCTCATGAAAAACATACACAGAAAATGATTCTGAAGAGAAGTAATAGACAACACATTGGAGCATGGAGCACTGAGTTAACTCAGATCAGAATAAGGTCAGCTGTCATGGTACAAAAGAGACATCAGCCATGACCTGATTGGAAGACTGGTCCAAGAAAAAAAATATAATGCAAGTAAAAGTCAAGACAGAGTGGCTCCGAGCAGACAGAGCAGTTACAATGAGATCAAAAGGTCGTAAAGCAAAAGCAAACAGTGTTGCTAGGGGCCTTCATACCAGAACCACTAGCAGTTAATGCACCAAGGAGAAGGCATGATTAGTTCTCTAAATATCACCCACAGAAGAACCAAAAAATATCAGCTGCATAGTGAAGACAAACTCACACACTGATGGAAAAAAATTTGCAGCAACATAAAATAATTGATGTAGAGTAATGAAATTTCAGGAGTACATTTTTCTAGGTAATGCGTTCAAGTGAGCAACAATGCAAGATCACAGGGTAATATAAATGTGAGAGAAGCCATTGCAGATGTGAAATGTTGGTACATTAACATATTGACTGCCACATGAGCCATATTTGGTTCACGTATACATTGTATTGTGGGCCACGTGGGCCATAACTGGCTCACATGCAGAGTTGTGTTTAAAGGCCATGTTTCAACTATGAGTTTAAAAGCAGTGGCTCCACTGAACACTCTCATGTTCATAGCACTCAATATTTTTGCAGTTGGTGAGACCTAACTACAGCCACCAGAGATATACTTAACAACCACTCAGCTATAGTAGTCTTTTGCTAGTTTTGCTGATTGCCATGTATGCTAGTTGAGGTTTCATTTGTGTATTTGATTAGTTTCCTAGTTTATTATTGTGGCCAAAAGAAGACACCCTTTTGAAGAACTCGAACAGCTAGTGAATGCGACTATGCAAGATAGCTTATCAATTTGTGAAAGTGACATTTCTGATAACACAGACAGTGACCCTGATTACGAGCCTGATAATGAACATTATGTTAGAGACTGAACAAAGCAACAGAAGTTTATTGAAAGTGATGATGAAGATAGTGACTTTGAGGAATTGAATATTTGTGATACGCCTAATCCAGACAATACTTTTCAGTGTAACTCTTCACAAGATACATTAGGCCCACAAGACCCTTCCTGCTCTACAGACCATAATTATTTAAAACATCTGTTGTTGCAAAATGATGTGGATGTCAGTGTTATACATTATGGCTATAATTCCGAAAATGATGCCACTGAAACACCAGATGGGAATCTTACCAATGTCATAGATCTAATATGGGCATATGCTACTGAGGAGTCAAAGATATTTCCTACATGTTTCCCCCATGCTTTATCAAAAGATGTTTTGTATATGTTGAGCAATTGTTCACCAGAGGAAGCATCTTTTCATTTAATTGATAATGACATGTTTGAGTTTTCTGTGGCTGAAACAAATCAATATGCAAAACAAAATATTGCTTCTCAACAACTCAGTCACAATACCGGGCTAATGGAATGAAAAGAAACACATACACCAGAGATAAAATGTTTCTGTGGCATTATAATATAGATGGGCTTGATAAAATTGCCAAATTTAGCTTTCTATTGGAGAAAGTCGATGCTTTACTCTAACAAGGTTAGCCCCATTATGTCACATAATCGGTTTGAAATACTCCTTAGATTATTTCATACTTCTAAGAATGAAACTACACTTGAAGGGGATAGACTCCACAAAGTCCAACCTCTCTTAGACCTGATAGTATCAAAATTCAAGGACACGATTTGTCCTCAAAAGGAAATTTGTACTGATGAGACTATTATCCCATTCAGAGGACGTCTGTCATTTTGGAAATATGTACCCAACATAAGGTATAAGTATGGGGTAAAAGTCTTCAAACTTTACCTTCCACCTGGCTATACATGGAACCTCAAAGTCTATGCTGGGAAAGAAGCAACTACAGGTGTTTGTGTTCCACAAAAAGTAGTTATGGAGTCACTGGACCCTTTGTTGCACAATGGGAGGATACTGTATTGTGACAATTGGTACAGTAGTGTATTATTGGCTACAGAATTAATGTACACCTCTACCCACTTTGTTGGCACTCTTAGGAGGAACAGAAAAGATAACCCACAAACTGTAATATCTGCAAAACTGAAAAAAGGGAATACAGCACATTCACAGAGCAACACAAAAACCTCCATAATCAAATGGAAGGATAAACAGGATGCTTTGATGATTTCTGCCAAACATAACGATAATATGGTGCCTGTAAAACATAAAAATGGTGTGGAAGTTTAGCAACCCAAAGCAGCCGTGGACTACAATGCCACCAAGTTATTTGTTGATGTATCCAATCAGGTGAGCTCAGTGTACAGTTAAATGGTACAGAAAGATCGTTTTTGAAATCCTTTTTGGAACATCTGTTGTAAATGCTCAAGTGCTGTACAAGTTGGCAAACAAAGGATCCAAGTCTCGCATACAAATAATTCCTTTCAGGCAGCACTTGACTCTGCTGCTATTGAATGCCAAAGATCCATAACCACAAGCAACACACAACCATTCCATGAAGGTAACTGCCATCGCCTTGTGACAGTAGAGGGAGCAAAGCAGAGCAGTCGAAGAAGATGTTTGGGCTGTTATAAGTACTTGCGAAGAATGGAAGAAAGAAATGATGCTGCTAAGAAAGTGAAGAGTGTGTGCACTAAATGCAATAAATGTGACAGTTTTGTGTGTAATGAGTATTTTAGTGACATTCACAATGCTGTGTTGAAGAAGTACAATATTCTAAGATCTTTATTCATGAACATTGCTGTCAGACCAAGTAAAAACTAAGTGTTTGAATCATTTCTTGAACAACAATTTATTTAATACCTATTGTGGTTTTAAATCATGTGAGCCACATGTGGCTCATGTGGCAACAGATTATAATTGTATTAAAATGTTGTTGTTGGGCCATGTGAGCCATATATGGCTCATGCCTTTTATCAGTCCAGATCAGTAATAAATTGACATTTTATCAAGTAACGTAATTCAACATGTTCAAAATAAGACATCTGATTCAAAAATCAAAACTGGCTTCAGAAGTAATAATCATGATTTCATTGTGGCATAGTCCACCCCCGGTAGCTGAGTGGTCAGTGCGACAGAATATCAATCCTAAGGGCCCGGGTTCGATTCACGGCTGGGTCAGAGATTTTCTCCTCTCAGGGACTGTGTGTTGTGTTGTCCTAATCATCATCATTTCATCCCTATCGACGTGCAAGTCGCCGAAGTGGCATCAAATCGAAAGACTTGCACCCAGCGAATAGTCTACCTGACAGTAGGCCCCAGTCACACGACATTTACATTTAATGTGGTATAGTAACGCATGGTCCAAATTTCATCATTGCAGACAATGAATTAATAACCGGTATAACCATCAGAATGTTGAGTGCAAGCATGCAAACACACAAGCATTGTGTCGTACAGGTGTCAGATATCAGTTTGTGGTACAAAATTCCATGTGTCTTACACTTGGTTTGTCAATATAGGGACCATTAATGCTGGATGTGGATGACACTGGAGTTGTCATCCGATGATGTCCCATATGTGCTCCATTGGAGGCAGATCTGGTGATTGAGCAGGCAAAGGCATCATATCAACACTCTGTACAGCATGTTGGGTTACAACAGCATTGTGAGGGCAAGTGTTATCCTGCTGGACAACACCCCTGGAATGCTGTTCACGAATAGCAGCACAACAGGTTGAATCACCAGACTGATGTACAAATTTACAGTCAGGGTGCTTGGGATAACCGCAGAGTGCTCTTGCTGTCATACAAAATCGCACCCCAAACCATAACTTCAGATGTAGGTCCAATGTGTCTTGCATGCAGACAGGTTCGTTGCAGGCCCTCAACTGGCCTCCTACTAACCAACACCCTCCTAACCAACACAAGGCCATCACTGGCACCGAGGCAGAACCAACTTTCATGAGAAAACACAACGGACCTGCACCCTGCCCTCTAATGAGCTCTCACTTGACACCACTGAAATCGCAAATGGTGGTGTTTTGTGGTCAGTGGAATGCATGCTACAGGGCATCTGGCTTGGTGATTTCCCTAAGTAACCAATTTGTAACAGTTTGTTGTGTTGCTGTGGTGCCAACTGCTGCTCATATTGCTGCTTCAGATACAGTATGTTGTGCTAGAGCCATACACCAAACATGATGGTCTTCCCTCTCGCTAATGCCACATGACTGTGTGGAGCCCAGTCATCTTGTGACTGTACATTTTCGTGACCTCCGCTGCCAGTAATCATGTAGAGTGGCTACATTCCTGCCAAGACTTTCTGCAGTGTCACAGAAGAAACATCCAGCTTCTCATAGTCCTATCACACAACCTCATTCAAACTCAATGAGGTCTTGATGATGATGTCTTTGTTGCCTTAAAGGCATTCTTGACTAGCATCAACTAACCATGTTCCATCTCAAAGGCAACTAACACTCACGACCATTACAAAGTGTATTTCAAGCAAGCCTGATTTGCATCCTCATAGTGGCACTACAGGCGTAACTCTTGTGCAACTGATGCAAAATTTCATTAGACATCATCTATCAGATGTAGAAACATACCTACCAGCTTTTCTTTATGTTGCATAACTCCTTCCTGATGTTACAATTTTTTCCCAGCATTGTATGTATTCAATGCCAATGCTACCCAGGAAAAAGAGACAATGATGCCAGCTAGCAAGAAGGCAGTGCAACTTGTTAAGTTTAACTGATGACATTGTTTACATGCCAACCAGTGAAAATGAAGTAGCACAAGAAACTGTGTTTAAAGATACCAGTAGTGTTCCAGAGAATAAAGCACCTAAATTCAATATACTGGAAAGGTGGGATTGGGGGTGGGTGTTGCCAGTCCGCAGCCAGCTACGCTGCACAAGGCACTACATGTTCCTAGAAAACAGGCAACGCAGCTACCACATGATGCTCAAGAACGTACCACAGTTGGATGGCAGCTGGCCACTATCAATCAACTTGCTGAAATGTTAATCATAGAATAATTTTAATGAGAGTATAGTCATGTGAAATGAAGATACAAGTCACGAAATACAGCATGGAAACCGAAAGTTTTGTTAGTGAGTGATAGGCAGTTTAGGTGCTGTAGAAGCATACTGGAGAAAGAATTTGTTTCAGATTATTCCATTAAAAGTTTTATTAAGCCAAATGCTCCTCTCTATAAATTTTTAATATAATTCATAAATTATTATAAGTGTTTATTGTGAGTCATAATGTTTTATTAATGGTTGGGTCAAACAATACTTATGACTAATGTAACAACATTCTTGAAAACACTGATTAATGTTTTACAGAGTGTTCTCAATCTTAGTAATAAGACAAGCATAATTTTTTGCCCAATTGCTAAAATATTCAACCAAGAACATCTTAATAAGAAATCAGCTTAGTTAATCATCATTTACTGCAAATTTGTGCAACAAAAACAGAATATCCATGAATTCTGAAATGGAAATACTATCATGTGATAAATTCATGGGTCATAGTTTTCACTTGAACAGTGAAGGCAAGGGAAAAGTATCCAGTGGGCTCTCTTCATTAATTAAAATTAGTACTTGTACAAATCATGTGCATTCACCTTATACAAACAAGCCTGCGTGGAACAATCAGTGCTCCAGTGAAATAAAAATGATGTTGTAGCTGGTGAAGTACAAATGCCTAAAATGGAAAAAATACTGCCCAACAAGTAGTTTACCACCAGAAACACCACAGCACAAGAATAGCAGCATTCAGAATCCAGGGAACCACCTGATAAGAAGACACCATCCATCTTTATAAACAAGGTGTATTTTTTACAGATAACAAATTTGGTAACCTGGTCCAGCAACCTTGAAAGCCTGGCAGAGGGTATGAAAGTTGACCACAATTACTAGATGGAACTACTACATCTGTGAGCAATAGTATCACCACTGCAGCCATGGCTGCAGAGTCATACTCCTGTTGGCAGCCACATAGTGCTCATGGAAGTACTATACAGCTAGCATCATCATTGCTCTGCCTTGTTGTGCACTCACTATGGTCTTTTTTGATTTTCGTGCACACTGTTTTTTTAGTCTCAGATTTCACTATATGTTAGGTTTTCATTCTCAGATTACTAATTGGACTTTGTTGTTCTGCCATGCCGTGACTTCCTCTTGCTGTTGTCATTCTGTACACATTTAGTGAACCACTGCTGATGAACCCATGGCCAACTGGTCCAGCCTCAGGAGTCTTTTTGGTCATTCCTGATTTCCTGTTGAGTCTCAGTCACTATAATTGGTGATGAGATAGAAGATTACCGGTAGCAACCTCTCATGGATGCAAAGCTCATGCAACTCATGAAGCAGCAAAAGCAACAGCAATATCTATTTGTGGAGCAGTAATTATAACAGTAGTTCCAACAGCAAACTGATCCATCAAGAAATACAACTTTTGAAGGATCACCTGCAGGTTTAGAGTATCCTCCCAACATAGGTAGTGGTTACTTCTCAAGCGGAGAGCCACCCACCTACATTTCCGCCTTTCAACAATGGCAAATAAGACTGGGACATGTATTTACAGTGGCTGAAACAGCACTTCACCAATTTTTGAGGTTTTGATCAATTTTTGAGGTTTTTATGATGCTCTACAATGATTGCTCTTCCCTCTTTAGTCTTTCTCAAAAAAGTTTTTCTTACTAAAGAAGTTGGGTACCCTCTCGAACCCAATTGCACACCTATTCCAGGAGATGTGCACGTTGCTTCTGAATTATTATTCATAATGTTTCCATGTGGTCACATCATGATTCAAATTTCATCATCACCAACAACCAGGTCAATTGTATCGCTCCTAGGTGACTGATTTACAGGGATTGAGTTTGTCATAGTGATTTCAGTTGTGTAAAAACAATTTGCAAAACTTCATATGTCAACTCTCTAATTCAGGACACTGTAGTCCAGTTGCTGTTCCAGAAGTACACTTGCCAGCCCTCAAGCTGGACAACCCTTTCTTGGATGATGATTTGAAAATTGTGCACTCTTTTGAATTCCTGCAGGCAGTAAATGAGCACCTCTTTGCTCAAGCTCAGGTACCAGTGGTCTGGATGTCACATTGTGCCCCAGGGAGATGAAATGCTTATAAATCACTTCCCAGATGCTGATGTCTCAATTCATCAACATTTTTGAACCTGGCATAGGGTGTGCCACAGATTTCCAGGCTCATGTCTCTTTGTGTCCCAATGCAAGGGCCCATTTTCATTGAGCTTGACCCATTCTAGTCTCCTTGCAGATGGCTGTAGAGAAGGAACTCAGTCATCTGCAAGAAACTGGGATGACTGAACCTGTTAAAGCTATCAGTTGGGTCACACATCTGGTAGTTATCAAGAAACCCAATGGCTCCGTCTGGCTGTGTAGAGATTTTAAATCACCAATCAGAGCCGAGGCACAAATGGAACCCTACTCTACACCACATCTAGAGTGCCATCTCACAAAGCTTGTCAGGGGTGACCATTTTTCTAACATATATTTTGCTGACACATATTCACAGATCCCACTGGAAGAGGACTCACAACATATAGCGGTTATTACGGCACACTTTGGCTTATAAAAATACAAGATCTTTTCTTTTGGGATCTATTCTGCTCTGGAAATCTTCAGAGATACCTGGAACAGTTAACCATGTCCACCCTGCTTACACTAACCATCTAGATTACTTAGCTGTCACAGGTACTGCTTGTCAAGACTGTCTGTACAACCTTCAAGCCATAGATTAGATTAGATTAGATTAGATTTACTTTCATTCCAATTGATCTGTAGTGAGGAGGTCCTCCAGGATGTGGAACGTGTCAGAAAAACAACAATACATGACAAATATTTTCAACTAAAACAAATAAGCTAGTGTACCATTCCACAGGTCCCAAGTGGAATGATCATCATTTTTTAATGAACACTATATGAAAGAGTCATTTTGCAAATACTGATGCACTGAATTTAAAAAAAAAGTTTTTTATTTATTTATAAGGTAATAAACATGTAATACAACTACTGTAATACTTATTTACAATGAACACATTACTGCACTGAAATGGTGCAGAAGTTAGATTGTACTTACTTACACACACACACACACACACACACACACACACACACACACACACACACACATACACACACACAAATTTTCAATGAACACATTACTGCACTGAAATTGTGCAGAAGTTATATTGTACTTATATACAAATCAGTTGGTTTTACTGAGAAATTCATCAATGGAGTAGAAGGAGTTGGCCACCAATAAATCCTTTAGGCTTCTCTTAAACTGAATTTCATTTGTTGTTAAGCTTTTTATGGCTGCTGGCAAGTTATTGAAAATGTGTGTTCCTGAATAATGCACACCTTTTTGTACAAGACTAAGTGACTTTAAATCCTTGTGAAGATTATTCTTATTTCTAGTATTGATTCCATGAATTGAGCTGTTGGTTTGAAAATGTGATATATTTTTAATGACAAATTTCATTAAGAAATAAATATATTGGGAAGCAGTAGTTAGTATCCCTAGTTCCCTAAACAGGCTTCTGCAGGATGTTCTTGAGTTCACACCACATATAACTCTTACTGCACGTTTTTGTGCCCGAAAAACTTTAGCTTGGCTTGATGAATTACCCCAAAAAATAATCCCATATGACATTATGGAATGAAAGTAAGCATAGTATGCCAGCTTTTTCATTTTTCTATCCCCTATGTCTGACAAAATTCGCATTGTGAACAGAGATTTGTTAAGATGCTTCAGCAGTTCTGTGGTGTGCTCCTCCCAGTTGAATTTATTATCAAGCTGTAATCCCAAGAATTTAACACTGTCCACTTCTTCTATCTTCTTGTCATCGTATGTTAGACATATACTCGTGGGACACCCCTTACAAGTTCTGAAATACATGTAGTGTGTTTTTTCAAAGTTTAGTGACAAAGAATTGGCTAGGAACCAGTGATTAATGTCCACAAATATTTTATTGGCTGATCTTTCTAAGAGTACACTTGATTTGCTATTTATTGCAATGTTTCTATCATCGGCAAACAAAACGAACTTGGCATCTGGTAATGTTACTGATGAAAGATCATTGATATACACAAGAAAAAGTAAGGGCCCCAAAATGGAACCTTGTGGGGCCCCACATGTAATTAGTTCCCAGTTGGATGATGCCTGATAGCTTGATACATCTCTCTTTCCTAATAACGCCCTTTGTTTCCTGCCAGAGATAAAAGATTTTAACCATTTTGCAGCATTTCCTGTTACACTACAATATTCTAATTTACTTAAAAGGATATTGTGATTTACACAGTCAAATGCCTTTGACAGATCACAAAATATTTACAACATTGTGTGGCATAAGGCTTAACTGCCACTTACACAAATGACAGCTTTTTCAGGAGCAGTAATTGGAATACATTGTAAACTTGCTCAACAAAGAAGGTATCCAACCCACTGATTACGGTGTTGCAGCTATTGACTTTCTCTCCTGTTCCAGAACTTATAGGAGCAGCAAAACTTTCTGGGAAAGGTGAACTATTACTCCAAGTTCCTACTGCAAGCAGCCCGCCCCAGCTAGCACTCAAGCTTATTTCAAGGTGGATATTGAGTTTACGTTCAGTTGAAAATTCAAGATTGAAAAATCAACCTGTTACACAGCTTGTTTCAAGGTGGGTATTGAGTTTAGGTTCAGTTGAAAATTCAAGATTGAAAAATCAACCTGTTACACAGTTTACATCAAGCTGTAAAAATTTAGCTTGAATTAAAATAATTTTCCCAAGCTTGAAATAAACTTTAATTTCCCTGGAAGGCTGTACAGCAGATGCGCGCGCAGCATAGCTTCCATAGACGTCCACAGGAAGCGCCACAAGCGTTTATAAGCCGTGACGTAAGGGTGTTGTCGTGTGTGACGTCATGACGGCGCGGAGTTTGGTTTGAGTGTGGCTGTCTCCAGTTCTGTTTTATCTTATTTTATTTACTTTTCTGAGCCTTGCTATGTTTACGGCCATTTTACCTTTGTGATGCACGTTAATGGTTGTGGTTTGTTGACAAGTTTGTTTTATACTAGAAAACAGTTCGGTACGTTAATGTTACAAATGTTAAATATTACGTAACGTAAAGTTACGTTTACGGCCATTTTACCTTTGTGACGCGCGTTAATGGTTGTGGTTCATTGTCAAGTTTGTTTTATACTAGAAAACAATTCGGTACGTTAATGTTACAAATGTTAAATATTACGTAACGTAATTAATTAGGTTCAATAAATTCAGATTAATATTTATATAGCTTAAAACAAGCTGTAAATACCAGGCTGTATTCCACGTGTGTAGATACAGCTGGAGCCAAGCTTGATAAGTCAAGCTTGAAATATAGCTTGAACTCTGCCAACTTTGATGTTTATTTCAAGCTAGAATCCAGCTAACAGGCTTGAATATTCCAGCTTTGATCAAGCTTATATACTTGAACTTTACAGCTGGAAACAAGTTTGAAACCGGCTTACTGTGCTATCTGGGGCATTATGCAGCTGATAAACCAGTTGCAGAAGAATGGCATTCCGTACAGGTGGGCAGCTACATGTGAGCAAGATTTCACATGGTTGAAGCCTATGATGCACTCATCACCTTGCCTTACAGCCTTTCTCCACTGCATCCACTGTATTTGTCCATGGATGCCTCTCCGTATGGCATTGGTGTAGTGCTGGTGCATAGGAATGATGACAGTGTTAAATAACTGATGGCTATGCATCAAATATGCTGACTCCATCTCAAAAGAACTATTCACACCTAGAAAAGGAAACTTTAGTGATTATCTTTCCAATTAAGAATTTCCATTTTTTACCTATTTTGGACTTATTTTACACTCATTGTGGACCACAGATCATAGAATAGCACTAGTTGCACCATGCTCCCATCTTCCAAAGTGGACAGCACAATGGCAATAGCACTGAGCACTTTCTCCCATCTCCTACAGTTACACCAGTAAACACAGGTCCACTGCATTACACAAATATGAATGCTCTGTCATGTTCCTGTGGGAACAAACCCAGCCTTTGATCATAAGGAAATCTCATATTTCCCCATACATGTGGAATGGCAACACACCTTTGACTGGTTTCCCCTTATGGCTGCTCAAATCACTGCAGATAGGTGCCATGACCCTATCTTATGATGCATCATGCACTATGTGCTCCATATGTGGCCCATGAAGTTTCAGGCCTGGGCTCATCACTTCCACATCTGTCAATCCTTACCAATGTTCTCCTGCTTGATGCTGAGACAGATACTGTGTCATCATCCTGACCGCTCTACAGCCTCAGGTTTTACAACTCTTCCTCTGCAGATATCTTATGTCACAGATGAAAGCCCTCACGCAGTAACATTCCTACTGGCCAGGGTTGAACAAGTATGTAGATGCCACAGTGCCCAGCTGTTCCACTTGCCATCAGGCAGTTCTGCCCTGATCTTTTGCCCCCTGGCCCCCATCCCATCGGCCCTGAGATTGCATTGATTTCAACTTTGTGGGGCCCTTTTCTAGGCTACGCATACATGGTCAGCATGGTGTCTGCCACAACAGATGTCAATTAACATGCTCGTCCACAATCTGTTCAATAGAAGGCTTCCCCAAACCACTGTGCCAGACCATGGGCCCCAATTCAAACAGCATCAAATACCTCTTTAGTCCACAATTTCATCAAACTCCAATGGCAAAGCCTAATGTCTGGTGCAGACATGTAAACAGCAAATGTTAAAAGCAGTGGAAACCACCACCACCACAGTGGCACTCACAATGTTCTTGAGTGCATGGCAGGACAACTCCTGTCCATGACCATACACCAGCAGGGCTTCTCCATGGGCGGTAGCCACATACCCTCCTCCACCTCCTAATGCTACAGCCCAGGGAATCCCAGACCCAGCGCAGCTGGCAGTTCCCACTAGGCACAACAGTGTGGGCACGCTCATATGGACTGAGAGACGTATGGGTGCTAGCTACAGTGGTTATCACCAAGGGATGACACCTTAAGACTGTTGACACCCTGAGGGGTTTTGAGTGCACTGCTTCATCTGCGAGCACTGATGTCACCAATGCAGCACTAGCTGCAGAGCCATGTCCCTCTTGCCAGCCACCCTGTGCTCAAGGGCCTACTATAAAGTTAACAGCACCATGCCTCTGTTTTCAATTGTATATTTGCTGTGCATTCATATTGTTCTCATTGCATGCCATTGTTTTGGTCTCATATAGTGTGATGCCTTACATTTTCAATCTTGGATTGCTCATTTGAACTCTGTTACTCTGCTGTGCCACCCCAGTGTCTGATTTCCTCTTGTTGTCCTCCTATGCACACTTGGTGAAATTGCTGCTGACGACCCCTGGCTGGTGGTCCAGCCTCATCAGCTTCTTTGATTATTCCTGACTTTCTATGATATCTCAGTTACTATAAACAATGCTAGATTTAAAAGGCAGGTATGTGATCAAGCAAGGAAAAGTATATCCTCTACTTCAGACTTAAAATTACTTCCTGAATGAAACAGAAATCTTGGTAAATGTTTTATTAAATATTGGTTGAATAAAGGCATGTTAGAACTGATATACCTCCCTAGTTCAAATTATGAGCAAATTTTGCAAAGAAATTCTCAGGCATGGTGGTAGCTGTATATATGTCTGAGAAAATGTAGAATTCAACAATGTGGTAAAATTTACCAGCTTATCCACAGAAAGAGACAAAGAACTCTAAATAGTAGAACTGCCAAAACAAAATAAAGTGATCATCTTTGTATAAGGATGTTTCTCATATATTTGTATATGTGATTGTGGGAGATCTGTTAGAAAATTTCAACACTCTCAAGAAAAATATTTTCGTATGTGGAGACTTCAATGTTGATTTCTGTAAACACAATAAATTTAAAGATTAAATCAAAGATTTACTGAATCCATAAAATATAACATCACCTTTAACTAATCCAGCTCATATAATTAGTACTTCAGCAACAACCATTTGAAGCAAAGCAAGCTAGACATGTCCCACCTGCTATTATTATACTCCTATAGTAACAGTAATTATCATAATGGCATGTAATGATAGATTTTGACTGAGTTAAGCAATAGTTTTGGAAATACTGATACCTACCCTTAGAAAGTTAAGACTCTAAACTTAAGAGTAACATTTATTTAAATTTCAGCAAAAACTAATTGACTTAAAAGATAATTACTACAGGAATTAAGGTTTGGGCACATCCAAAATCATTGTTGCCTGTTGTGCATTAACAGCTGTTCATTTCTGAAATTTACCACTATACTTATGTTGTCCTAATTTTTCTGGACCCATCATTATTCAGTTAAGCCAGTAATCAGGAATCAGCAAAAATTATCATAATTTCAAATGTTACAGCTGAACTTTTATTTAGGTAATGCCAAGCATAGGCACACAAAATAGTTCTGTAGCCCTTTTTACCTATACCTACTTCTTATGTAAACCAGTTTATTGCCTGAATTTTTAGCTCATTCACTCTAGTTAATTCAACTGTACAGTTTATAAAAAAAAAGTAGTTTCCAGAATTCCAAAATATCTATACACCAATTTATAAAGACCCCTTCCAAACCACAAATCCTCAGTCCACATAAAGTTAGATTATAAGCAACATCTACATATGTAAAGAGCCCTGGCCGAGCTTGTACACAACTAACATCTGTGAAAGCTCGCTAATACATCTGTGCCAGTACCATCAGTTAAGTAGTGAAGCTGGTGTCTAAGAAATACTCTCTTGACATGACTATGCAAGTTTGTGCTCCTTTGGATTGAGTTATGCAGCAAAATGTATGAATGTGTGTTAACCATCCCTTGTGCAATAATCCACTTGCCCACTCCATCTCTGTTGCTTAAAACATTTCTCATGATACATCTGTGTGAGTTTCTTTGGTGCTTGTGAACACAGACTTTGTTCACAAGACTGCACTTTGCGAATGTGTTTTTGATTTGTGCTTTAGTGAATACATATAGTGATATCAATAACGAACTGTGCTTAATTAACATGTTTGCTGTGGTCACCAGTGTAGGCTGCTAATGCTCTAGGCAGATGCATGTAATCGCACATGAGCCGAGAGCTGAAATCATACCCTTGTGAAACCTGTAAGTTCATGTTGTGCACATACGTAATATTGACAGCAAATATAACGTCTGCGCAAGAGGTGGTGCTGGATATAGAAATACAAGTATGCTTTAGCTGTATGCTGATCATGTGATAAATGCTGCATGCTGTCTGACACTTATAAGTGTCATATGCATTTATTGCAAACAATTCTAACAATACCTCTGATTTATCGATTTTACTGCAAACTGGAAAGAAAATGCAATTCAAACAAGCAATAAATTTGCTCCATTGAGAAAGAATTAGAGTCTGAAGTTCACATACTGTACAGAAACCTCATGTTCTTAGCAATCAACATAACAACAGTTTACTTGGCTTTCAAATAAAACAAATAAAAACACTTTACAAATCAAACATGAACAGATCTTCCTCTGAAGATAAGACATCCCATTACATTATGGATGTGTAATTGTAAACAGTTCAAACAGTATCCAGGTTTGTTTGGACACGTTATGTACTCATATGGTGTATCCATATGCTTGCTCCATTCTGCACATGTTGTACATTGACATCATTTCCTCATAACTTGCTTCTTCCCTTGTGTCCCGCTTTTGCGCAACATGTCTGTCTTTATAATATTTGTTATACACCCCTTTTGTAATGTCCATGGTGGAAGTACTCCCTTTATTATTTGTATTCTATAATCACACAACGTCATTTTATACCCTGAGTATTTATTACATAGGTAATGTGAAATGAACATTAGCATGTCAGCTACATGGAAGAACAGTTTCTTTGGCCAGTGGATAGTCTTTCATTCACATAAATAATATGACAACATATGGTCCTGCCTGTCAGTCCCAGACATACAACTATTACATTTGATGACTGGCAGCGGTTTCAAGACCATTTTCTGGTGTGCATTTGGCACACATCCCATTGTATTAGCATTTTCTATGGAAATATAGGAGACCTCTCATCTATCCTTTCATTTGATTATCATTACACCATCCAAATACCATGCAATAGTGTCTCCTTTCCCCAGTTTTGCGTGTACCACATCTTTAGGGGTATTTCTCCTATTTACCCTTAGTGTCCTGGTGCAATGTGTTTTTGCATTCAGCAGGGTTTTAGCTAAAGCAAAGTTGTTGTAAAAATTGTCCATGTAAATGTGATGACCAACATGCAGCTTCTCTTCCAAAAAATGTAATACTATCTTTTCAGCATGCCCCCCCCCCCCCCTCCCCCCCACACACACACATATTACCACGCATCCCCATGTACACAGCACATATATTTACGAAACCATCTGGATTATTTAGCATGTACAATTTGATGCCATATTTATTCCTTTTGTTCTTTATATATTGTCTAAATGACAATCGTCCCCTTCAAAGAATCATTGATTCATCTAAACATAAATCCCTACCTGGGTAATACACCTGCCACATTCTGTTGTTAAAATAATTCAATATAGGGCATACCTTATATAGTCAGTCATCTGGTTTTGGGTCTTCTGACTTTGGATTTTTTTGCAAAAGTGCAGTGAGCATAAGATGAGGAAATATCTGTCTCTGCCCATACTCATCGCTATTCCTCCATTTTCGAACAGCAGTTCTTTCTTCCAGTAGTCTTGTAATTGGGCATATTTGACATTACCCATATATAATGAAATACCCAGGAAGACTAGTATTTCTCCTATACTTACAGGTTTCCAATTACTAATCCTAGAGCCCTGTTTCATATTTTTGCTCGCAAATATAATGCATACGTTACCGTTCGCTTCATCAACTACGAGCTGCAGTATGTCATCTGTAACCAGTAGCCTAAAGAAACCCATTGATGTATTGCCAGCAGGATTTATCTGCAAACATTCTACTTTTGTAAACAGATGATACTGTATCCTGTGTGGTTCTTCCTGCCAAGTCGCACCTGGTTTGCATACTTGTGCGAGCGCAGGTACTTTATCACCCCGGTGATTTCTTCGTCATCGTCATCTGTATCATCTAATTCCGAACTGTCACAAAAAATATTCGAAAGTTCTGCTACCACACTGTCATTACTACGGTATGTTTCTGCATCTCTAAAGTCCAGCCACCTTCCTCTGGTTCGTCCCTCCTGAATTCAACATCACTATCTTCCAACACACTCAGTAACTCATAGTCAATATAGTGTTCACTCTTCCTACTCTTTTTCAGGTTAGAAGGCACCGGTGTCAGTTGATTTGCCACCATTGAAAACAATGCACAACACAGATGACTAAAGACAAAAACACACAACTGCATAAAGGAAAACATTACATGATATTTTGTTGTTTGATTGTACTAACATGAGTGCACAGCTGCACAAACTAAAATGAGTACTCAGCCAGCGAACGTGCCACTTATAAACGTTACCTGCACTGGCTTGTTGATCATGGAAATGTTTATAAATGTTGGCCACACTGGTGTGTTGATTGCGGAAATGCTTATAAGCATCAGTTGCACTGGTGTGTTGATCACAGAAATGCTTATAAGTGTCAGCCGCAGCGAACATGTTAACTGTGTTGCATAAACTGTGATTTTTGGGATGAAAAGTTTGATGACATGAATTGTCATTGGAACTATTACTGAATATGTGGACTAGCCTGGTTGTTGTTCTATGCAATAAGCAGAGTTAAGAAACTGATCATTGAGCAATGTTGGCTCATTTTCTGAGCTGTTATATTGTTGCTTACTGGTGCGCCCTGTTTTCCTGTCATGCCACTGGGTGGCGCTTCAGTCTTCTTGTAGTTGGCTCTTTGGTTAGAGGAGATTAGAGATAGTTAATGGATGGTGGGGCAGTAAGAGAGAGGAACTGGTGATGAATGGAGAGCATGTGATTATGGGGCCTGATCAGCAGTCGCTGGTTCAAGGAGGCAGCTACTTTTATGGGTTCGTGTTGGTGTGGAGTGTTGGACAGCTCTACACTATTGCACCCCATTCGCTATCTGGGTTTGCGAGTAACTGTCTACTGATGTGGGCATTGTGATCCCTGGTAACCACCCATGCTACCTTATTTTTGGGTAAGGTACTTTTGTTTGTGGGTTTTGGCACCTGTTCTCCGGTGCTAGACTTGTTCCTGTTAGGCTGGTTTGCCCACAGTTCTCCAGCACTCTGTACTCAAGCTACTAAATTTGCCCTCCCCCTCTCTGTGTGAACTCCCCTTATGCATGATATATTTGAATGTATTTAAATTATATTTACCTTTGATTGCAATTTGTTCAGGATTTTGGTGATCTTATCATTAATGCTCGAGTGTCAAATTAATTTGTTTGTAATATGCTCTGGGGCATATATTAGTGACCACTGAGATCAAATATCGAGCCTGACCTTTCAGGTGGCAAGTTCTTGCTTGCCCGACTTGTGCATGAATTGTAACACTGGATTTGGTCATGACAAGCAAACGCCAGTGGCCCGATAAATGTTGGCTCGTTTTCTGTACTCATTTTGGAAGGTCTTGGTGAGATCCAGCACTTCTCTCAAATTTGGAAATTTGTGGTAAGCTTCTTTGGAACCAAACACTTCTCTTAAAAGAAGGACTCTATTCTTTTGCTGTTGTATAGTTTAATATTACTGTGATCTCGTGCTTAGTTATTAGCACTTAAGCATTTCTTGTTACTTTTAAGCTTACTTAAACCTTAACAGCAGATATATTATTACTGGTGTGCTTCACAGTAGTTTGCAGTGTATGTGTGTAAACTTGTTTGATTACTGGCAATATTTTCTAAAATTTTATGGATACTGGGTACAAAGAGTAGAGTCCCATGTTATTAATAGTAATATTATTAGGAAAACATAGTAAGGACTTTGAAATAGTGGTTCAACTGAGAATGCTAGTAACACATTTGGTTATGAAACATAAAAAATATCAACTATGAAAAAGCTCCAGTTGCATTTATGTGTGATGTTTTTATTTGTGATGTGTCCAAATAATTTGTCTGGGTAATCAAGAAGTGCACTAGAAAAACTTATATTTAACTGAATCAGTAATCTATTAAATGACTGATTCATGGCATATTTAAGAATGGTTGACACTTTAAGAAGTTATCAAGGGAACACAGCATAACTTACTGTCTACATCATGTATCATGCACATAGTAGTAATATTTCATAATTGTAGGTGTAAGAGCAGTTTTATCTGAACCTCGAGTCTCAGAGTGTGCTTAACAAAAATTATGGTAATGAGGACCATGAAGTGTTGGAATAGGTCCTCTGCACCTTTGTCCCGCAGTTTTTGCAGAGTCGGCATGGTTACAATCGGATTTGGCATTTTTAATTTGAAGGGGTGGCTGGATGCCCTTCCTGCCTCCACCCCAAACCCCCCAGGATGGAATCAGTGTACCCCAGCTGTCTGCAGCGAGTGTAACTCATAAAAGAGTGTAAACGTGCTTCAAATGTCTGCGAGTCATGTAACTGAGGCGGGACATGGGGACCAGCCCAGTATTCACCTAGTGGGATGTGGGAAACCACCTAAAAACCACATCCAGGCTGGCTGGCACACCGGCCCTCGTCATTAATCTGCTGGGTGGATTCGATCTGGGGCCAGCCTCCTGCCCGAGTCCAGGAAGCAGCACATTAGCACTCTCAGCTAACCTGGCAGGTTAACTCTAATAATAAATATAATCTTAAATATTAAATCATATTTCATAACATAAAGTGGTTACATTATTCTTTAATAGGTAGTATAGGACGTTGTGACTTGGTTTAAATTCATTCCTATGAGACTGGTAGTTTGTCTATAAATCTGATTTTCAGAAACATCTATTTTTTCTCAAAATTTGTTTCTATGCTTTGGGCCCTTATGGTTCTCAGTGCTTCAGTTTTAATAGACATAAAGCAATATATGCATCAGCAATATTAAAAAAAATGTATTGTTAAGCTTCTTTAAACAACTCCTAAATAAAGAGATACATGACCACACAACAAGAGGTAAGGACAATTATTAGCCAAGATAATGAAATCTCAAACTGCCAATGAGTGCTCCATATGAAGCAGGCAAACTTTTTTTAACAAGCTACTGAAATCAATTAGGAAGAAATGGAATTAAATTTGTTTGCTTATAGTTTAACAGCGGGTTTCACAGAGATATGTATATGCAATATTAGTGAATATTAAATACCAAATTAATTATTAGATGTTATATTGTGACAAAAAATATGTAATAACCTTATATGTGCCTGTAAAATGTAATCCTGTTTTTGTTATTGTATGTTCATTGTATATCATTGTATTTAACTCTTTATGTAATGTAACTTGCTAAACACAGTCAGAACACAGGCACTGATCTGTTTTAGTCCATCTTTACAATTTTATGATGCATCCTATATTATAACCTAACATTATCAGCTAGAGTATGTGCACAATGAATAAATAAATACAGGGCTATTACAAATGATTGAAGTGATTTCATAAATTCACTGTAGCTTCATTCATTGACATAAGGTCACGACACACTACAGATATGTAGAAAAACTCATAAAGTTTTGTTCGACTGAAGCCGCACTTCAGGTTTCTGCCTCCAGAGCGCTCGAGAGCGCAGTGAGACAAAATGGCAACAGGAGCCAAGAAAGCGTATGTCGTGCTTGAAATGCACTCACATCAGTCAGTCATAACAGTCCAACGACACTTCAGGACGAAGTTCAACAAAGATACACCAACTGCTAACTCCATTCAGCAATGGTATGCGCAGTTTAAAGCTTCTGGATGCCTCTGTAAGGGGAAGTCAACGGGTCGGCCTGCAGTGAGCGCCGAGTGTGGGAGAAACTTGATTATCGGCTTGATGTCTGCCGAATCACTAAAGGGGCACATATCGAACATTTGTGAATGCCTAAAAAAACTTTTTGAGTTTTTGTATGTGTGTGCAAAGCATTGTGAAAATATCTCAAATAATAAAGTTATTGTAGAGCTGTGAAATCACTTCAATCATTTGTAATAACCCTGTATATGAATATTTTTCAGCAAGAAAGGAAATATAGGTATTTGGAAATGTTTCTCTTCTCAGCAACGTACCAAACAAAATTGACCAAGACAATCTGTTATGAGGTTTGGTTTGTTCATTATAAACTTTATCATTGTCATTGAACATCTACATTTATTTGCTATAGAAAATATATAAGTGGTAACATGGCAGCAGTCACATGATGCAGCATAAGGCGACTCTTTGGTCAGCACTATGTCTCCAACACAGGACCATTTTTGAACTAGTTCATTCTGAGCTTTTGTGGTTCTCAGATGTATCTCCACTTGGTAATAAAGTGTAGATTCACAGTATTTGCTATCTCCATTTTTAACCTGGAGCATCCTCACCTACATCTATCCCACACTGGTGGCCCCTCACTGAACAATGCTATCAACTAGAGATTGTTCTATGTCCATTGTCTCATCTTGTTTTCAACAACAATGGAGTCATCTTACAATCTTAATTCAGAGACAAGCAAATACAAGACAGTGACTTATACGGGACTGAGTTCAGTGCTTCCTATCAGCAGCAACAACTTTTGCCTTCCATTAAAGGTGAAAGTGACATTTTCTTGTGCAGTATTAGTGGTATCAATAATGACATCCATGTACCTGAACAATGTGTATCAGTTATTGACTTTCTGGGTGACTTTGGCAATGAATGCAGCTCTTCCACAAAGAAACATGACACTTCTCGACAAATTACTGTGGACAGATAGGGCCTGATATTGCCTGATTATGTTAGACCTCCCACATTGCCTGCAGTTTTACTGAACACACTCACATTGCCATACATAGCCCATCCAGCCAGGCCATGCACAGACATCTTCCTGGGTTTTCCTTCCATGCCGTGTTCTTTACTTGAGAACCCATCAGTTGTTGCTCTTGGACCAATTGCATTGTTACATGAGCACCAGAATTTTAATGGCTATCCTGCATGCCTTAATTTACACTCAACTGCCATCTTTCTGTCCAGAACAACCAGACATGTGGCTCATTACCACCAAATGCATTCTCCAGAGGTTTGTCGTTTGCAATGATAGCTCCAAGTTCATCACCATACTGTACCAGTTCAGTGAACAAACCAACCTCATAAGTGATGTTACATTATCACACCCAACTAACTGCAAATATAATGTAATGAAGACTACTCATTCAGTGTCTTGCCTGAACACCAGAACAGCAACTGTCTACAATGCAGGTTTAGGTACCAAAATGCATGGAGATGTCTCCTACATTTAATCAATGTAGCACTCCTTCCAGACAATACCTTGTAAAATTAACCTGTTCAGTTACGATTAGCAATGACCTCACATAAGCATGAAACTTTGGAAAGAAGATTAATTGTAGTGGGGTTGGGTTGTTTGGGGGAAGATACCAAACAGCGGGGTCATCAGTCTCATCGGATAAGGGAAGGATGGGGAAGGAAGTCGGCCGTGCCCTTTCAAAGGAACCATCCCAGCATTTGCCTGGAGCGATTTAGGGAAATCACGGAAAACCTAAATCAGGATGGCCAGACGCGGGATTGAAACGTCGTCCACCCGAATGTGAGTCCAGTGCGCTACCACTGCGCCACCTCGCTCGGTTTAATTGTAGTGGACAGATTTCTCAATGTGTTACAACATCATCAATGCATTAATTCAATTGACAACAATTACTAACTCCATGCTAGTCAGGGAATAGGCCATGATGCATGACAGCAGGGGGCCAAACGATACCATACATACGTGGATGCTGCCAAGGATGACGTCACTCCAATTTGCCTGAGCAGTGACCTGCAGCCACCTAGACAGACAGCTGCCTGCCAACAATACACCACATGCTGAGAAAAAGATGTGGCCACACTTCTTATTTTTTCATACACATTCTGGTGATAAAGATTGCAACTGCATTGCACAATGCGACTACCTAAATGAGAAGAAGGATCTTCAGTAGGTGCTCTCAATCATTGCACCTTCAGAAGGGACCTGCTGCCTCAACATGTGAGCCAATCTTGCTGCATTCCATCCTCATGTGGAAGACTATACATTCTGGGTCACATTTGCAGTCAATTTTTCTATTTGACATTGAGTCTGAGGTGATCATCATCCCTTGTGAACTACCAGCAACAGGAAAAACTTTTTCTGCATTTCAGCTTATGCAGCGTATGCAACCACATCTCTGACCCTGGACTTCAGCTTAGAAGACATATTCTCCTGGCAATTTTTCATCACTGATTTAATTAAACAGTATTGACTTTTAAGACATTTTCATCTCTCACCCAGTTTGGCACATGGAACTTTTCTTTATCATAGCAACAGACATTCTGTGACTGTAATCTGTGGCACCCCACTGTCCTCCATGCAACCAACACCTATGTCCTCCAGCTCACAGACTGCCAATTCTGTCAACACATACAAACACTATCAGCAGGTACTATGAGACTGCCTGTCATCAGCGCTGGAATTGAAATGAATTACTCAGCAATATTTCGATGTGCAGAAGGAAATGCTTCACCTATGGAAAGAAAATACCGCTATACTGACAAAATTCACCCATCTAAAGATGAGCTCAGCATAGCATGTACATACCTGGAACAGCTCACTCGAGAACAATCTCATCATTCTGACTATCCCATCATGAATGGGTCAGCAGATGGCGGAAAGCTGGCAGCAGCCTGCAACAGCTTTACCAGCACTGGCACAGATCAGTCAAATGCATCGTTCTTCTCATGCCTGTGCAACCCTGCCAAATTCATGCATGCAGTTTAGATAGTATGCTATCATCCCCCCCTCAGACTTTATGAATTCCTTTATATGCTGTATGGACTTCAAAATGCAGTGCCAGCTTGGCAAAGATTCATAGACAACATTCTTTTCAAATTTTCCTTTGCTACTCCTATTTGGATGATATTTCAGTCTTCTCTGCTTCCCAAAAGGAACACAATGAGCCTCTCAAACTAGTCTTTGATGTTTTACCCAAACTCAGTGTCACCATCAATGACAATAAGTGTCAGCTGAGACAGTCTCATGTTTCTTTTCTCAGCCATTTGGTTTGCCATTGGCTCATTTGTCACTTACTGTGGCCACAGACTTTTTATCAATTATGCCAATTTCTCAGCACAATTAATGTAGACACCTGTCTAATACAGCTACCACCTGGGCATCTCTTAAAAATGCGTTATCAGGCAAGGACACCTCAGGAAAAAACAATATCAACTGTACCCCACAGATGCAACAAGCATCTGAAAAAATGAATGACTTCTTTATCTGACAATCACCTCAGATGCGAACATTTTTGTGACTGGCACTGTTCTCTAACAGTCAATAGCAGGCATACAACTGCCATAGTGTTTCTTTTCCAAAAAGTTGACAGACTCCCCCAGCATAAGTGGTTATCCAATTACATGGAACTGTTAACAGTGTACAAAGCAATATGGTATGTTAAAGACAATACTGAGGACAGACCTTCAACAATCTTTACGGATTGTCACTCCCTTTCAAATTCTATTTGCAACCCAGCAAAAGATTTTTGCCCATGGTGTTCCCACTATTTGGACCATATGATGCAATTTACAACAGACATCCGACATCTCAGTGCAGACAATGTCATCACCAATTTCCCTTCATGGATCAATGCTCTCTCAGAGGGTACTGATTTTGACAAACTTGCAACAGCATAGTTTTGGGACATACAGTTATGTGGACTCTTGGATGACAACAGAAAGGGATTGTGCATCAAATGTCATGATGTTCCTGGCTCTTCGATTCAAGTACTATGTGAGGTCTCAAAAAACTGCCTTCATCCAGTAGTACTAATCACCCTGAGGTGAGCCATTTTCCCTGGGATTTAACCTACAATGAAACTTGTCACAGACTGCTTCATATGGCCAAATGTTAAGAAAAACTGTAAATCTTGAACATAAGCCTGCCAGTGCTCTAAAATAGGATGGCATGCATAATCACAACACAGCTGTTATTCTGTCCCTAAGGTCCAGTTAGACCTCACTGGATCCCTCCTTGTTTCAAATTGTTATCAATATATCCATGCAGCAATCAGAAGATTAATATGCTGAGTTAAGACTATATCGATCAGGAACATCACTGCTAAGACCACTGCAAACGTATTTGTCAGTCTAAGGATTTCCTATTTTGTCTGCCCTGCCACAGTAACAATGGATCAGAGCAGACTATTTGACTCAGCACTTTTCACCACTCAGTTACTTATGCGATCTTTAGTACTTCCAAATAACAGCTTATCATCCACAAGAGCAAACAAAGTGCAATATAGGCAAACAAAAATCTCAAATCTTGTCATCTACACAAGAACAAACAAAGTGCAATCAATATACACTATGTGATCAAAAGTGTCTGGACACCCCCAAAAACATATGTTTTTCATATTAGGTGCACTGGTGCATTGTGCTGCCACCTACTGCCAGGTACTCCATGTCAGCAACCTCAGTAGTCATTGGACATCGTGAGAGAGCAGAATGGGGCGCTCAGCAGAACTCACAGGCTTCAAACATGGACAGGTGATTGGGTGTCACTTGTGTCATACGTTTGTACATGAGATTTCCACACTCCTTAACACCCCTAGGTCCACTGTTTCTGATCTGATAGTGTAGTGGAAACATGAAGGGACAAAAGCGTACTGGCCCACCTTGCCTGTTGACTGACAGAGACCCCCAACAGATGAAGAGGGTCATAATTGTAATAGGCAGACATCTATCCAGACCATCACACAATAATTCCAAAGTGCATCAGGAGGAATTCCAAAATGCATCAGGATTCACTGCAAGGACTATGACAGTTAGGCGGGAGGTGAGAAAACTTGGATTTCATGGTCAAGTGGCTGTTAATAAGCCACACATCATGCCAGTAAATGCCAAATGACACCTCGCTTGGTGTAAGGAGCATAAACATTGGATTATTGAACAGTGGAAAAATGTTGTGTGGAGTGACGAATCACAGTACACAATGTGGCGATCTGATGGCAGGGTGTGGGTATGGTGAATTCCCAGTGAACGTCATCTGCCAGCATATGTAGTGCCAACAGTAAACTTTGGAGGCAGTGGTGTTATGGTGTAGTCATGTTTTTCGTGGATGGGGCTTTCGCCCCTTGTTGTTTTGCATGGCACTATCACAACACAGTCATACATTGATGTTTTAAGCACCTTCTTGCTTCCCACTGATGAAGAGCAATTCGGGGATGGTGATTTCATCTTTTAACGTGATCGAGCACCTGTTCATAATGCACGGCCTGTGGCAGAGTGGTTACATGACAATAACATCCCTGTAATGGACTGGCCTGCACAGAGTCCTGACCTGAATCCTATAGAACACCTTTGGGATGTTTTGGAACGCTGACTTTGTGCCAGGCCTCACCGGCCAACATCGATCTCTCTGCTCAGTGCAGCACTCCATGAAGAATGGACTGCCATTCCCCAAGAAACCTTCCAGCACCTGACTGAGCGTATGCCTGTGAGAGTGGAAGTTGTCATCAAAGCTGAGGGTGGGCCAACATCATATTGAATCCTAGCATTACCGATGGAGGGCATGACAAACTTCTGAGTCAATATCAGCCAGGCATCCGTATACTTTTGATCACATAGTGCAGGCAAACAACAATTTCAAATCTTATCTACTGGCATTGCCTAAGGAAGTACTCTGGTCATCGGTTGTCTGTTTCCTCTTCATTCGGCGAATCTTCACATTCTGTACAGCAGATGCTGCTGGTATCTTTGGCAATGGATCAACAGCTCCCTTAAAATGTTGAATACCTCCCACATGAATAATTGAAGCCTTCATTGGCATCTGTATTTTAATATTGGCAAGTGACATTGTTTTGTTATTGGCTGTGGTATTGGGTCAGGAATTTCTTTGTTTTGCCTTTTGATGTACATGGGTTCAATACTAATACCCATTGCCCAACCTTGTATTGTGGTAACTTCCCTACACTTTGTCCTATCTGCTCTTGTCATTCTAAGGCTTTCGTATTTGTGTGTTTTACTTGTTGCCACACATCTCACAGTTTTGTAGCAAACTTTTTTACCAATTTGATGTTGCAATCCAATCTTTAGCTTAATCACTTGGAAAGGTGAAGGCATTTTTCTCTCATATACGAGGGTTGCCCAGAAAGTAATGAACCACATTTTTTTTCTTAGCCGAAAACAATGCTACAAATGCAAAATGTTATGTATGTATTATTTGAAGTCTCCTGAGTGAGCACACCAAGTTTCCATTACTTCTGACAAATGGCATAGCTGCAGAACAGTTCCAAAATGGCATCTGTAGATGATGTACATTACAAGCAATGTGCCGTCACTGAATTTCTTGCTGCAAAGAAAAAAACTGTGGGGATATTCACAAATGCTTGTGCAATGTCTATGGATCATCTGCTGTCAACAGAAATACAGTTAGTCACTGGGCACATAGGGTGAGGTCATCAGAAGGCGGTTTGGTGGAGCTCCACGATTTGCCGATTTGCAGCGGTCGGGAGACCATCTGTGGCTGTCACACCTGACATGTTGCAGCAAGCTGATATCGTCATTTGTGAGGACAGACACATTATGACTCAGCATTTGGTGCTGGATTTGTCAACCAGCAAAGGAAATGTGGATGCACAAGTCTGAGGACTGCTGAACACCCCACAAAACAGGGCTGGAAAGTGTTACCCCATCTGCCCTACAGCCCTGGCCAAGCCACCTCGGACTTTGACTTCTTTGGGCCATTACAGGAGGCCGTTAGTGGGTGACATTTTGAGGATGATGAGGAGGTATTCACACAGTGAAGCACTGTCTCCATCATCAGGACAAGGATTGATATCAACAGGACATACATGCCCTTGTTTCGTGCTGGAGGAAGGCCATAGAACAGGATGGAGATTATGTGAAAAAATAGGGTGTGTAGATAAAACACCATTCTTTTGTGTGTGTACCTCTCATTATGTTCAATAAAGAATTGTTGAAGAAAAAAATGTGGTGGTTTACTTTCTGGGCAACCCTCATATGGTGTTAGACTAGTATTTGTATGGACATTAGAACTGTATGCCGGCAGTTAAAAAATTTAAACAAATGTCACAATTTTCATCACTACTGTTAAAGTGACAGCTCAACATCTCTGAAATCATGATATGATCTCTCTCATTTCTCCCATTGAGGGTGGAAGGGGTTTGTTCACTGCTTGAGCATTTGGAGCAACCAACTCAATTGCTACAGAACATTGGACATGAAATTGGTTCCCTGGTCTGTAATTAGCATATCCAGAATGACATATGTGAGCAATTCCTGCTGTTGTTTTACTAAATGGATCTAAAATGTTGATCCCAAGCATTTCAAACAATTTAGATGCTTCCAGTATATGATTTAATGGAATCAATCGATGGCTAAGATCAGCTTGTTGTGCACAATAACAGTTCCTGACATATTGATCGACATCTCCTTTTATAGTTCTCCACCAAATTTTTGGGCAGTTTGTCTATCTGTTGCTCTTTGCCCACCATTGCGTGACAGCTTATAGTCATGTGTTTTTGCCAGGACTTTGTTCCAGAAAGCTGCAGGTACTACCATTCGTAACCCACATTTTGTCGTTCTGCACAGCAAGCTGTCGACTGTCACGAACTAATGTTGCAACTTGACTTGTTGACAGTCAGCATAAGCAGCTTGAGCTTTTCACCATTCAGCAGTGCTCCTTCCCAGTATTTGTAAAACTGCAATTTTTCTAGTCAAACTGTCTGCATTATAATGCCTTTTCCCTGGTTTGTGTATTGCCTCTAACCAAATTCACTCAGACAGAGTGTCCATCTTGGTAATCTGCCACATATGTCCTTCAATCTTAACAAGCATTTGAGAGCAGTGTGCTCCATCACTACCTTAAACTTTTGACCATATAAATAACATCAGAAGTATGTAATACCATAGCTATCATCTCATTCTCAGTCATAGAATAATTTTGCTCTGCTTTGTTCAACTGTTGGGATGTATACACTACAGGATGCTCTTTATCATCTGTATTCTGTCTCAGGATGACCCCCAGAGCTGTATTACCTGGATCACAAAAAAAGAAAAAATTCTTTTTTGAAATTGAGGAATGTGTAAACTGGGTTCAATTTCAGTGCTTGTATTAAAGTATTGAACACCTTCTGACCTTTAGCAGACAATTCAAGTTTTGCTCCTTTCCTTAACAAATGGTTTAAAGATCTAGTAATTTCAGTAGTCTTTTATGAATTGACAAAAATAATTACTGACTATGGTGGCAAAAAATTCTGAACTGCTGAGACTAAGCATGGATGTGGTCTCACACCATCCTTGTTAATTGCGTGCCTAAGATAGTTTACTTCCACTGCTGCAAAATGACAATTATTTATGCTTAGCATTAGTCATGCTGTTCTGTCTTCTGAATACCTTCTCCTGCTGTTGTACGTGGTCTTCCATGTCCTTTGAAAATACTGTTATGTCATTCAGATAGATCGAACATTGTTTTGGTTTTGATCCAATAAGCTCTGAAAGATGGTGAGTGCAGTCTTGAGCCTAAATGGCATTCAGCAATACTGGAAGTGACACCCGGTAACAGAAAAAGCTGCCCTTGATCCTTCCTCTAGTGCTGCTACTATTTGATGATATCTGCTCTTTAAATCCATTGTGGAGAAATAGTTACACTGACCCAAGCTGTTGAGCGTCTCTATTATGTTTTTCATTGGATATGCATTGGTGAACATTTGTACATTGAGGTACTGGTAGTCACAGCAAAACCTGTATTTTTTAGTGCCATCGGATAATTTTTTGGGATCAAAATTACAGGTACCTCCTAGCGACTATCACTATATTCAATAATACCATCAGATAGCTGCTGGTTAATAAATTTTTCCATTATCAGTTGCATTCACTGTAGGACTCATTATGTGTTCTTGTACAATGGAGCATTATTTGTGCTGGTATTCTGTGCTGCATGAGGCACATTGCTTCTTATAGACCACTTGGATTAAACAAATCTGTGAACTGCAGTAAAAGAGCTTTCATTGCTTCTCTATCACTTTCTTGTAAATGTTTTGTTTTCTCACATAATGCAGATGGATTGATGGTTTGCTTGTGGCAGAGTTCCTCACTTGACCTATCCATGTCACTGTTCTTCAAAACATGCAAATTAACAATTAGTAAACCATTTGACAGACTCTCTTCATCCCTCCAAAAATTATCAAGACTGACTGGAACAATAAAATCACCTGCCACATCACTGAAGCATACTGTACTTTTGCGTATGAAATAGTCTGACTTATGAATTCTTCATTAGTTTCCAATGGCTCTAAAATACATAATAAATCCATAGGTAGGTCTGTATCTACTCTCACCCAGATCAACTTTGCCATACCTCATGGCACTGTATCACATGAATTGATCTTGAGTGCTTGTCTCCACAGTTTATCGGGTACGACCTTCATGATCAGTGAACCTCATGAGTGTAACACTTGTAGCTGTTGCACTTAACAGAAAAAATGTCCCTCCAAGTTCAACACCATGCTGCAAAGGGTCAATTTTTGCGTGATGTTTAGCAATAAAGTCAGGCCCCAGGATTGCACAGTACCCCTCAATGTGACGTGGCAATACTTGTAAATGCTCTCAAAAACACTTATTTCCTATAAAACAGAACAGCATTATCTCCAATGACTTCATGTCATTATTATAACCTACTCTGCTAACCTATACCATGGAGACCACAGTCTCTTTCTCCCTGAGAGATCCAGATTGATTACTGGCACATGAGCCCCTGTGTCCACCATAAATTTATGTTCTCTACCATTTAATTTGCCAAGCAACCAACATTTTGTTTCTGCAGTCTCATGTTCTGCTGGGGATGCTTTCTGATAGATGAAGCAATTCCATTCCTGTTTAACAACTGATTTTTAAGACACTGCTTGTCCTGTGCTTTCTTATGACAATCACACACTTTATGGGCCATCTCCTCACACCCATGACATTCAGGTTGATGGCATTGTTTCCTGATGTGGCCAGTGCACCCACATCTAAAACACTTCACTTAAGAAGAAAAAACATCACTATCACTTTGCCTTTATGTAGCAATGTAGATCTCCTCCAATTGTGCAGTAATCGTAATCACAGCAGGTAAGTCACTTGGGTTCTCCATTCTGATACTCCTTGAATATCAGCAGAAATACCTCTTAGATATACATATGGAACCCTATTCTCACACAGAATCACTCTATTGGCCTTCACATTCTGCTTTACTTCATATGTTTGAAAGTTCAGTTTCCTAACCCTGTCAGAGAAAGATTCCACTGATTCACCATACTTCTGTGATAGTCCTTTGGGTTTTTCCCTGAAGAACTTGACACTGTTATGTCTGATAGCACTGTATTAGATGAACAGCCAATTCATCAAATGTCTGTGCCTTCCTAAGGATCACATGGCACATAAAGTACATTTTCGCTTCACCCACTAACTTTAATTTAGCCATATTCAAGGATGTTCCTTGAGACAATTTTCCCAATTTGGCAGCAGCCTTTACATTGCTAATAAAAAGAGATTTGTCCTCAGTTCCTTTTCCAGAAAATGGCGCTATGAGGTTAACTGCTGTGGGATCAATGGAATGGGTGAGTACATTCAACACGGTTTTATTTTCTCCTGAATCAACAAGTCCTTGGCCCCCATTGGCTTCCCACTGCTCTGTTCTCCTATGTGTTGCTGCATTGCCTTGCCCCTGTTTCACTGTAGGTTGTAACAACGTGGCTATCTGCCCCTTCAAAGATTCCACCATTTCTTTCAGAGTTGCTGCTCATGTTTCTGCCATTATACCAGAAAAGAAGGAAACTGCACACACATTAGGCAAATAAAGGAATTAAACTATGCTCAATCATTATACAATATTGTAGACCAATGAGATTCTGTGCACTGGTGTGCTTTATGACCAACACTTCTACACATACTACAGGTAGCTGACACAGCTTTAACTCATGGCAAGTCATGCCCAGATAAATTACATTAAGGACATCTCACTAGCTGCCATTAAACAGCTCCGGCATTCACATGGAACTGAGATAAATCTGTAGTTTCCTGTGGTCTAACAAACGAATGTTTTAATATACTTTCACGGTCCCTATGGCTCATCATGGCCACACGAAAATACTGGAAATGAAAGCAGAGAAATATCAGTCACTCACCACACCTCATTGTTACAAAATTCACTTTGTAGCTGTTGACCTCATGTTGGAGTTGTGTAGATGGTCGGCTGCGATTGTCTTAGATGTGTGGCAACCACTCACTGACATCAGATATAGTGGTCCAATCCCTTACTTCTACAGTTGTCAGGACAGAGCCAAGTGGGATGCTGAGTTAGATTTGCACTCAAGAGTCTCGCCCCATGTCCACCTGAAATACATGCTGGCTTGCAATCCCTGTTTAAGAGACTGGAGCTAGTAGCATCAGTGTCAGCCTCAGGAAAGGGATAAGCAGTAGCAGTGCTCCCCTTCTCAAAAGCAGATGACAAACAGCATCCACGTCATGCAGATCAAGCCTCAAGCAGGTCTGCAGGATGATGGCAGCCCCTGTGCCCCATCAGTATTGCATCAGAACTGGCACTGCAGTGTCCTTCCCACTGGTTCCATTGACAGTTGAAGACAGCTAGGCCTGCTGAGGGTCGACCTTCACAGTCTCGCCTCTCACTGGATAGGTGCAACTGACACAAGGGCTGAGACTATACACTGTGCAGTCAGTGGTCAGCACTCAGCAATGAGACATTTGTGAAGAAGTGTGGGGTAC
Source organism: Schistocerca cancellata (assembly GCF_023864275.1). Classification (NCBI taxonomy): domain Eukaryota; kingdom Metazoa; phylum Arthropoda; class Insecta; order Orthoptera; family Acrididae; genus Schistocerca; species Schistocerca cancellata. Next base: position 722,163,357 of record NC_064626.1, on the reverse strand, counting down.
TTATGTTGGCACTTCCCATGTGCTCTGGGCAGTGGGGATGCTATGGCATCATGTATAGTGTTTATCCTTCACTGTCAGCTCTGTTAGTGACTTTAGACTATTGCAGCTTAACCTTTCAGAGGCTCTTTTCTGCTGGTTCAGCACCTGAATACTTGTTGTTGCAGTGTACCTAGTGTCCCTTATGAAACTGTGCTTTGTCACTAGTACACACATCAAAAAAAATTTTGCATCACCCCAGTTCCCAGAAATCCTGAAGATAGGTGTTGACTGTGGATAATGTATCGCAGACACAGCCCCTTTGACTGTTCAGAGATGTCACTAAACCCACCCAAAGATGTAAACAACCATGTACAAGCAGCGCCTATTAGACAGAGGGGTCCAACAGCCGATCAGTTCATCTCATTCCACCAGGAAGGAGGTACCCGGCTCGTGTAATCTGTGGTTCAACCATGCCTAGACAGTGAATACTATAGTTCGATCGCATCTGCATTGTTACTTGTTACTTTGTGCCAGGAATGGCTTTCAACAAGGGAAGTGTCCAGGAGTCTCAGAGTGAACCAAAGCAATGTTGTCCGGACATGGAGGAGATACAGAGACAGGAACTGTCGATGACATGCCTCGCTTAGGCCGCCCAAGGGCTACTACTGCAGTGGATGACTGCTACTTACAGATTATGGCTCGGATGAACCCTGACAGCAACGCCACCATGTTGAATAATGCTTTTCGCGCAGCCACAGGACGTTGTGTTATGACTTGAACTATGCGCAATAGGCTGCATGATGCACAACTTCACTCCTGACATTCATGGCAAGGTCCATCTTTGCAACCATGACACCATGGGCCCTACAACATGCCAGATGGACCGCTCAGGATTGGCATCACATTCTCTTCACCGATGAGTGTCGCATGTGCCTTCAACCAGACAATCGTCGGAGACATGGTTGGAAGCAACCCGACCAGGCTGAATGCCTTAGACACACTGTCCAGTGAGTGCAGCAAAGTGGAGGTTCCCTGCTGTTTTGGGGTGGCGTTATGTGGGACTAATGTACACCGCTGGTGGTCATGGAAGGCACCGTAATGGCTGCACAATACGTGAATGCCATCCTCCGACTGATAGTGCAACCTAATGGGCAGCACCTTGGTGAGGCATTCATTCTCATGGATGACAATTCATTCCCCCATTGCACGCATCTTGTGAATGACTTCCTTCAGGATAATGAAATCGCTTGACTAGAGTGGCCCGCGTGTTCTCCAGACATGAACCCTATCAAACAGGCCTGGGATAGATTGGAAAGGGCTGTTTATGGACAACTTGACCCACCAACCACTCTGAAGGATCTATGCCAAATCACCATAGAGGAGTGGGACAATGTGGACCAATAGTGCCTTGGTGAACTTGTGGATAGTATGCCACGACAAATACAGGCATGTGTCAATGCAAGAGGACGTGCTACTGGGTATTAGAGGTACCAGTGTGTACAGAAATCTGGACCACCACCTCTGAAGGTGTCACTGTATGGTGGTACAACATGCAAAGTGTGGCTTTCATGGGCAATAAAAAGGGCGGAAATGATGTTTATGATGATCTCTACTCCAATTTTCTGTACAGGTTCCAGAACTCTGGGAACCGAGGTGATGCAAAACTTTTTTTATGTGTGTGTTACAGCATCTCTCAGGTTCCAAGATGCCATTATGCTTCACTTGCAGACCTGGGCACTTGTCATTTCCCCATGCTGTGATAGCTTCTGTGTTTGCCATAACTCACTCAGATTCCCCCTACCTAATAGTCTACCGGTCATTGAGACATATGGTTCAGCTTTAGGGAGCTGCCAAGGTAGGGCTTCGATGAATTTTTAGTGTCCTCTGGGGATACTATCCTGTGGCATAACACATCTAATATAGCTTTACAAACTTCCAAAAAAATATACCTTGAGTTGTCAGTGGATCTCCATGACCAAGTTTCTTCGTCTTCGGAGAGCGGCAACAGAATGTACATGCTACACAATCATGCTCCTGGCCTCAGACATTCATGACAATCCCTGTAGATGGTACCAGTGCAGGATTGAGTGACTTTTTAAAAAGGATGCCACAGTCACCACCAGCAGACAGCTCATGCTGTGAAAATTGGTGGCAGTTCACACATGCATCAGTACCTAAAAACAAAACTCATGGGTATAAGGAACAAAATTTTGAAGGTAGTGCAAGTGCTTCACATAGAAAGACAACTTGGTGCTGGTTCCACAAAAAAGTTTGGACACAGTTCAAGACAATATACAGTGCCATGCAATTACTCAAACAGAAATGACAAGTGTTAGTGGGGGGCCAAATTCGATGTCCAGATAAACCCCTCCCCAACAACAAAAACAGTCATAGTGCTCAGTGCAGCAATGCTATAGTCACAGCACTAAGATAATCTAATCAGCTCTTTCTTACAGACAGAAATTATAGATGCAGATTCCTGATAGATTCTGGTCCACAAATAAGTGTTTTTCCATGGCACCTGCACTCTGATCCAACACCTGTATGAGCCATAAGTTTATGGTAGCAACCAATATCTTGCAATGGTACCTAATGGTTGCTACTTGAGTAGTTGCTCTTCCAAACAGTATCCCATACAAACAAACCAGTTGCTTGTTTACCTGTGATTACTCATAGTTTTAGGTATTTGGGCTATGCACGACTCTGTTTAAAAAAGAATAGCTCGATGTAGTCTTGGGCTCAAGCCACACATGTCTGCTTTCATGTTCTGCAGCTAAATTGCTGCAAATAATAAATGTGATCCTGAAGTCAAAAAGTCTGTACATTGGGTAGAATTGTGAGTTAATAAAATACCAGATATACTAAATAAAAGGTAAATGAATAATTTAATAACATGGGTTCTATTGATGTAGATGACAGAGAGTTATGATGAATAATATTTTTTCAAGAAAGAACATCTGAAATAAATGGGAAGAGCTTCTGTGATTTTCAGTTAAAATACAGACAAAAAATCCTGATCAAATGTGGTAAAGTTACATTGAGAACGTTATAAGAATGGTAGCAAAATCCCCAAACTAAATAGTCATCAAAGATATATGAAAACTAAGTCCATTTTGTAACCACGATACATGGAATATTCATCAGCTCAACATGATGATTCACATATTGAAACTGTGATAAAAAGAACAGTAACCCATACTCTGTCTATGCTCAGTTCCACAATACAAGCAGGAACAGTTAGTCATACACTAGAGCACATTCAGATCTCTTGTGATTTAGAGTTCCTTCAAATGTTAGAGTATTTAGCAGCCATTCACCACCCAGAATGAATCACCTATACAACTGTTCACATGCATTACCACAGGCAGGTCTGCCTTTTTCCAGCACTTGACAAAAAGTGTCCAGAATCACTCCCTTGGGCTTTTCACTCAAAAAGTCCCAGTCTTCACTTCACTCTCATAGTGTTCCACTACTATCTGCTTTTCCACTGGCTGGAGGCCATCCCCACCAAAAATACATCATTCTTATCTTTTACAAACATGATTTGACTTATCATGATCACTTCCCAGACTAAACTAACATATTATAATAATACTTAAATAAAGAACAGTTATAAATATTTGGTCACACTCAGATCATTCACAATAATTACAAATAAAGATATTTTCATGAATAAATAAGCTAGTACTCTTGCACAAGTGCACTCACATTAAACGGCAATAAACTGTCATTAAATTTTGTTTAAACAATTACTTATGCCTTCTAGGCAGAAGCATCTTTTGGTTCTCTTTTCAATTGTTTTGTCCACTAACACATGCAATTGATAACAGTTTTTTAATAGCACGTACAATCAACTTTTGCATAAAGTTACTTGCAAAATGGTAATCTATTCATTAAATAAATACACAAGTACAGTAAAATATGAGATACTGATGCTGTGTTCATTTGCTGTGTAAATGTGGAAAATACAGTGTTCTGAGAAACATTTATGTAGTTGTTGTTGTGGTCTTCAGTCCTGAGACTAGTTTGATGCAGCTCTCCATGCTACTCTATCCTGTGCAAGCTTCTTCATCTCCCAGTACCTACTGCAACCTACATCCTTCTGAATCTGCTTAGTGTATTCATCTCTTGGTCTCCCTATATGATTTTTACCCTCCACGCTGCCCTCCAGTTTTAAATTGGTGATCCCTTGATGCCTCAGAACATGCCCTACCAACCGATCCCTTCTTCTCGTCAAGTTGTGCCACAAACTCCTCTTCTCCCCAATTCTATTCAATACCTCCTCATTAGTTATGTGATCTACCCATCTAATCTTCAGCATTCCAGATCCAGTGCCATCAAGAATGTAACTATGGATGTAGGTACACAATATCAAAGTGACATAGAAATGTACAAGCCAAGTGAGCAAGGTGATGGGCTGCTACATAAGAATCCAGACCTACCCTTTTGTGAGGATGGCTCATTATTAAATATTATGTCTTTAAAAAATAAAATTGATGATCTTAGTAGTAACTATATAATGCATTGTTATATAAATGGTTTAAGTGCTGAATACTCATGTGACAGAAGCTCTAAGTTAGATGAGCTACAAGTTTTTTTATCTGAATTTCTAAGTGTTAAAGTCATTTGTTTAAATGAACACTGGCTTAGTAGTGATACCATAAAAATCTTAAATAAAATTGAAAACTTTGAGGTAGCTACCAGCTTTTGTAGGATAAATAAGTCACGAGGAGGTTCATGCATACTCATTCATTCTGATTTAGCTTACCATGTAAGATGTGACTTCAATTGTTTTAATGAAGAGTGTATTTTTGAAAGTTGCTGTGTTGAGTTAAAGGACTTAAATGTTGTTATAATATCAATTTATAGAATCCCAGGGAAGGTGACAACTGAGCATTTCTTACGTAAATTTCAGAGTTTGTTAGAATACGTCAGTAAAGAAAAGAGGAAAAAAATTGTGGTTGCTGCTGATTTCAACATCAATGTGTTGAACGAAACATGTGAGGTATCAAAATTTACAGACTTAATAAAAAACTATGGCTTCAAATTAAATTTTTCTGAATCTACAAGAGAAAATGCTCAGTCATTGACAATATTTTAACGAATTACATATTTGAAGATGGATATAAATTTTGTCTAGATCTAGGAATTTCTGATCATTCAGCATTATTCATTGAGCTGTCCAGAGCAGGTAGAGAAGTCCCATGTAAAAAAGCTTATGTAAAAAGGATCTTCAACCAAGAAACTTTGACTCTATTCCATGATAAGCTCAAGGAGACAGAATGGCACTTTGATAAAAATATTTCATGCACGGCAAATTTTGAAGTGTTTTCAATGAAATGTTTCCGCAAAAAACTTATTTTAATAAAACGACAAAATTAAAATGGATCATTAAAGGTATAAAAATCTCCAGTGCTAAGAAAAGGCAGCTACATAAGGAACTAAGACATAATAAAAAAATTGAATTTATTGAATATGTTAAACGATACAAAAGTACATTTAAGAAAGTTGTCAAAGCAGCAAAGCAAATGACAAATAATAAATTAATCTTAAAACATGAGAATAAATCAAAGGCAGTGTGGTCAGTTGTAAAACACGAATTAGGTATCAAAGCCTCTAGACATAGAATTAGTACAAATAAGCTTGAAGATGAGACCATTGTATATCCTGCTCAAATTTCAGAATGCTGCAATGAGTTCTTCATTAATGTAGTGAAACCAGAGGTTAATGTTGCAGATTATGAGAACAATGTATGTCCCTTTGGACTAAATCATAATTCTGAATGCCTCACAAAATTCAAAACAGTTTCAACAATAGATGTACAAAAAATTATATTAAAACTAAAAAACAAAAATTCTGCAGGTTGGGATGGAATACCAGCAATAGTCCTTAAATTTGTGTGTAAAATAATAGGATACCCACTATCTAAAATAATAAACCAATCCTTTGAACAAGGAAGCTTCCCAGAGGTGCTGAAGTATGTGGAAGTAAAACCGTTACTCAAAAAAGGGTCAAGAGAGGATATGGGGAATTATTGTCCCATCTCCCTCCTTCCAGTCCTTTCAAAAATCTTTGAAAATGGTGCTGCTATGCAGATTTGAAATTTTATCGAGAAATATGATATTATTATGGAAAACCAATTTGGTTTCCAGCGTGGTAAAAGTACTACTGATGCAATTAACAAGTTTATCGACAAGATCAGCACATCATTAGACAACCATAATAAAGTTGCAGGAATCTTTTGTGATCTCACAAAAGCCTTTGACTCTGTAAATCATGCACTGCTTATCTATAAGCTTGACAAGTATGGGATCAAGGGTAATGTTCTAAATTGGCTTACTTCATACTTATCAAATAGGAAACAAAGAGTGATTGTCTCATCAAATGCAGCAAATTACTATTCAAACTGGAAAACAGTAGCCCAAGGTGTCCCTCAAGGCTCGATACTAGGACCTACTTTGTTCTTGTTCTATGTTAATGATTTACCGAACAATATAAATGCTCCATCGATTTTATTTGCAGATGACACATCTGTATTAATTGAAAACCAGGAGCCAGAAAACATCCCTCTCTATATAATAAACACAATGAACAAACTAGAAACATGGTTCCAACTGAATGGATTAAGATTGAACATCCCCAAAACCCACATGGTCCAGTTCAGAACAAAACAGTAAAAGCCCCAAGAAATTAGAATAACTCATAAAAATCAAGATATAGAAGAAGTAGATTCTGTAAAGTTTTTAGGGTTAAACCTAGATAAAAATTTAAATTGGAATAAACATGTTGACTACCTGTTAAACAAATTATGTAGCTTTGCATTTGCTATGCAAATATTAGCTGGTGCAACAGACATGAATACAAGTAAAATTGCATACCACAGCTACTTTCAATCAGTTGTAAGGTATGGTATTATTTTTTGGGGAAATTCAAGCAATTTATTGCACATACTAAGGCTACAGAAAAGAATAATAAGGAACATGTGTACTGCCCATCCAAGGACATCATGTCGCCCACTATTTGAAAAACAACAGTTATTAACAGTTCTCCCCTTATATATCTATGCTATTATCATCTTTCTACATAGCAATTTAGAGTTATTCGAGAAAAACTGTTTCAATCACGCATATAAGACGAGAAACATAGACAATTTTATGCTTCCCACTCATTGCTTAAACCTGTATGCGTAGTCTCCTCAGTATATGCCAATGAAAATTCATAACAAGCTAAAAGGAAATAATGTTCTGAGTATGAACCTAGAGACACTGAAAACAAAGCTATATGATATACTTGTCAAACGCTGGTACTACACTGTTGAGGAGTTCATGAAGGATGAACTGAACATTTGAGTAGGATAAATTTACATATAGTCTTGTGTGTAAATGTAGCTGTCCTTCACAAAAGGGAGGAAAGAAAAATAAAAGTTTATATTAATGTTAAAATTCTTTGTACCAATTAGGCCTAAGTTGTGTTATCCATTTTTTGACATGTCTCCTGTACACTAATCATATGATTAGAAATTGTATGTTATGAGATGAATAAAACATTATTCGCTATTCACTATTCTGTAGCACCACATTTCGAAAGCTTCTATTCTCTTCTTGTCTAAGCTATTTATCGTCCATGTTTCACTTCCATACATGGCTATACTAACGCTTTCCTTGCCATTGTCAGTCTACATTTTATATCCTCCCTACTTCGACCATCATCAGTTATTTTGCTCCCCAAATAGCAAAACTCCTTTACTACTTTAAGTGCCTCATTTCCTAATCTAATTCGCTCAGCATCACCCGACTTAATTCGACGACATTCCAATATCCTTGTTTTGCTTTTGTTGATGTTCATCTTATAGCCTCCGTACAAGACACTGTCCATTCTGTTCAACTGCTCTTCCAAGTCCTTTGCTGTCTCTGACAGAATTGCAATGTCATCGGCGAACCTCAAAGTTTTTATTTCTTCTCCATGGATTTTAATACCTACTCCGAACTTTTCTTTTGTTTCCTTTACTGCTTGTTCAATATACAGATTGAATAGCATCTGGGAGAGGCTACAACCCTGTCTCACTCCCTTCCCAACCACTGCTTCCCTTTCATATCCCTCGACTCTTATAACTGCCATCTGCTTTCTGTACAAATTGTAAATAGCGTTTCGCTCCCTGTATTTTACCCCTGCCACCTTTAGAATTTGAAAGAGAATATTCCAGTCAACATTGTCAAAAGCTTTCTCTAAGTCTACAAATGCTAGAAACGTAGGTTTGCCTTTCCTTAATCTTTCTTCTAAGATAAGTCGTAGGGTCAGTATTGCCTCACGTGTTCCAACATTTCTACGGAATCCAAACTGATCTTCCCCGGGGTCGGATTCTACCAGTTTTTCACATCTGTCAATACCTGCTTTCTTTGGGATTGGAATTATTATATTCTTCTTGAAGTCTGAGGGAGTTTCGCCTGTCTCATACATCTTGCTCACCAGATGGTAGAGTTTTGTCTGGACTGGATCTCCCAAGGCTGTCAGTAGTAAAAAGACATAATTAATCAAGAAATAAAACAGATACAGATGCATAGTTTTCAGAGATTATGGCTATAGTGCAAAGCTGTCATCAGAGATATCATACCATATGTTGAAATAGCATGTAGCATTTAACCTTTTGAGTACCAGTCATTTCTGCCTGTAACCACCATTTCATTAATTCTTTTCAGAAGCACCAGTGGCATTTGCTTGAACCACCAATGCTAGTGCAAAGCAGAAACATCCAGTGGTGTGACAAATTTCTATGGCTCTTTCAGCTTCTAATCAGTGACCCAAATCTTTCGCAGGAACAGTTGGCGCCCTCTTCTTGCTAGCGGTTGTTGGTGATTTGTTTTTGTATTGGAAACTTTTTTACATAAATTTCAATTAGTGGTACTGGTTTTATTGGTGGTTTCAGTCTGAAACCAATGGGACAGTTTGCAGTTTCATACATTATGTAGTGTGACATGAAATTACTACATTTAATAATAATTTTGCTTTTCACTGAGCACTTTTGTTTGTTTTAGGCATTATGAGTTTGTGGAGGTTTCAAGATGTTGCCCATGAGCTCATAATTGGCATTTTAGATGAAATTCCAATCGATGTAGATTCTGATGTATCTGAGGCAGAGAGTGACTCCGAGGATGAAGTTTCTTTGAGTGGTCCCAGACAGTCAGGTACTTCAGGAACTTCGGTGCCTTTGCCATGTCCTGAATTATTCACTGATAATGGAGTTGATGAGGATAGTGATGGTGACACTGATGAGTAAGATGCAATAGTAATAAATTCACAAACAATATGGTACACGTTATACAAATAACTGTTGTGTGTGCCTTCTCTGAAGAATTTGGACCAAATATTGATGACATCTGTGACTCTCCTGTTCAAGTGTTTCTAAGCTTGTTTCCAGGGAAATTTACTTCGGAACTTGTATACAAGATTAATTTGTATGCCACCCAAAAGAAAGGATGGGGAATACCAATTTTTCACCTGTAATAGAACAGGAAATGAAGCCCTTCCTTACACTAAATGAACTAATGGGAGCAAAAATTCTTCCAAGCTACAAAGACTACTGGTTTTCAGACCTTGTGCTATAAGACAAATATATTTCGTCGAAAATATCTTGAAACGGTTTCATTTGGTACTTACCAAATCTCCACATCAACGATAACAGCTGCCAGCCGCACAGTGGAAGTGACAACTTTAATAAGTATATAAATTTTGTCTGCTACTAGACGTGCTGGCTAGGACTTTCTTAGATTCCTACAAGCCCACTGAATGTCAGTCTGTAGACAAGTCAATGATAAAATTCAAAGAATGGAAAACCAATAAAATGAGGTTACAAGATGTGGGTGAGAGCAAATGAAAATTGATATATATCATTGATATATATCAATACTGAGGTATTGTTGTATCATTGGACATGTGCCTTTCTTCTGGAATTGTTTGTGTATTCAGATTTGCATTAATATTTGACTGTAAATTATTATAGACTATCAAAGAGCTGTAAAAAGCGATCTTTCAGCTTATCTGATACTCTGCCATATCTTAAAGCATTGTCTGTTCTCTTAAGCAACCATCCATCATCAAAATTCTGCACTTCGCTGGCCTGTACCAGTTGCTGCATTATTATTCCAGATTTATACAGGATAAACTGGTTAATGTCCAGAAAAACAATTGGGTCAAAGGGTAGTGGAGGAATTGACTCAGAAACTGGTGAACAAAAACTATAAGATTTACTTTGACAGTGTTTTCATTTCTGTTAGCCTAATGAAAAATCTTCTTGATCATGGTGTGTATGCTCATGGGACAGTAAAAAGATGTTGACATGACTTGCCCAAAGATTTGAAGTCTGAAAAACATCTTCATCATGGAGAATATGGTTACAGATACACAGAAGAATGCATGCCTTCCTTAATATGGAAGGACAGGAGGGGAATTTTATTTCTGTCTAATTTTCTTGAACCAGGGCAGACAACAACAGTGACTTGAAAACAAAAAGATGGGTCAGTAATTGAGATCTCATGCCCCATATTTGTGAAACAGTACACCATGCATATGGGGTAAGTTGATAAAACAATCATGCAGAAATCTCTCTGTGAGACTGATAGGAAAAGCAAAAGATGCTGGCTTAGAAGTTTTTGGCATATGCTGGATGTCTGCATTGTAAATGCATTTTTCTTGTTCCAAGAAAGAAGGAATGTAGTAATAATGTTTTGAAGGGGTTCTGGATTGCGGTGGTCAATGGACTTGGCACAATAAATGCTACACCATCAAGAAGGTGCAAAATTTGAAACGCAAAAAAATTCAAAAAGATGGTGCATCAAGAACTGAGAGAAACCAAGTGTGAACACATGTCAATACAAGGAGGATCTCACCATTTTGCACACTGCAGCACGAAAGCTGAACATCACAGAACAAAATGGCATTGCAATGTGTGTAATGTGGGACTGTGCCTGGTGAAAGTCCAAAATTGCTTTAAAAAAATACCACTCAAAATTATAGATGGTACAGGATCGTGTGTCCCAGTGATTTTGCAGTGAAACCACATTCATTAAAGAACTAATTTTTTTTATTTTTAAAAAATTTTTCTTGTATTCTTCATTTACGAGACTAACAAAAGCAACTTTTGTGCAAATTATTAGGATTTTACTTATGTTTCACATACTGCGACTCAAAGGGTTAAAAGTTGTTAATTCAGACATACAGTGTGAAAATGTTTATTCGCTGTGTGGTACTTTCTGTAGTTTTAAAGATACTGAGGTATTGTTGTATCATTGGACATGTGCCTTTCTTCTGGAGTTGTTTGTGTATTCAGATTTGCATTAATATTTGACTGTAAATTATTATAGACTATCAAAGAGCTGTAAAAAGCGATCTTTCAGCTTATCTGATACTCTGCCATATCTTAAAGCATTGTCTGTTCTCTTAAGCAACCATCCATCATCAAAATTCTGCACTTCGCTGGCCTGTACCAGTTGCTGCAGCCCATACAGCCATGATGTGCTCCTGGCCTCCAAGCCACACAGCCTCGCTAACAAATCCATCCCACCTCACACCAGCTCTAGCCAGATGACTAGCTTGCTTAGTTATGCGTAAGATTACAAGCTGCTTCAACATGTATAGTGAACAGGAGATTTTGTTACATTTATGTCATACTTCATGCTGACTTGATAGTTTGTGAGTGCGGACATCATCAGCCAAGTCATAGGAGCTGATTTTCTAAAAATTTTCTATGTAGTGCCATACCTGGTTAACAGCTGTTTAGTGAGTGCTAATGGAAACAAATTTCTACCTGTCATATCGACCATACTGCTTCATGATGAATGTGCAGATCCTGCTCCACCCACACATTTCCACTGCATGTTCAAAGAACCCACAAGTCTTACTGTTCAGCAAATGATGACCGCACATGTATGTGAGAAGCAATCTGTCTGTCTGTTTTTTTTTTTTTGTTTTTTTTTTTTTTGTTTTTTTTTGACAGGTGAACTATGTGCCACTTCCAGTGATGCTATCTGTGCACAGTTATTGAACAAATTCCCTGCACTGATAGACACAGTCAAAGCTTGGGAAAACACTGCCACACCACACAGCATTACATCAAGACCATGCCCAGAGAGCCTGTATTTTGCCATGCATGTCACTTAACTCCTCAGAAATTTGCAGCAGCACTAGAAGAAATTAAGGTGTTAGAGGGAAGGTATTGTGACTGGTCATCTCCACTCCACATGGTACGTGGAGATTATGCAGTGATTACTGAGCTTTAAAAGCTTGGAAGAAACCGTATCACTGTCTGGTACCAAACATCACCAATTTTAATTATGCAGTGAGTGGTGAATCTGTATTTACTATCATCAATAGTGCCAAGGCATTCTCACAGATTCCAATGGCCAATGAGGACATAAGGAAAACAGCTATCACCACACTCTTTGGACTACATCATCAAAATTTTATACTGTATGAATTAAGAAACATCATACAGACATGTCATGGATTCATTCAGTGTTTTACATCATCTCCCGTCTGTTTTTTGCTATCTTGACCATATTTTGATACCACTGCAAGGAAATGTTTCAGCTATTCAAAATATGCCGTGCTCTACTACATACAGGAGCCTCTGGTGATTTTTATGTTCCCACAGAAAGAAACCCCTCTGGCAACAGAAAAACTGAGTGGTTTGCGGAAGCATGTAAAGCATTTCAAGATAGCTCTATCTAAGGCAGTACTGCTAATACATATGAAGCCTGGTGCATGGATCAGACTTTTCTAGATGCCAACAAGGTACAAGAGTGCACTACTCCACAGCATATGATTCATGGATCTTGCCAATATTTTGCTCCAGGAATCTTACAGAGGCACAATCTAAATGGAGCGCTACAGAAAGAGAACTTCTCACCATGCACCTGGCCGTTAAACACTTCCAACCCATTTTAGAGGGCCAAAACTTTTCAGTCTTTATGGCCCATCAAACACTTGCTTCTATTCCACAGCAGCCAAATCAACTTATTTCACCACATCAGTTCCGATATGCAGCATTCGTGGCACAATTTACAATGGCCATTCAACACATCAAAGGCAAAGACAACACCTTGGCAGACTGCATTTTGAGAACAGTAGCCAGCATAACTATGGTGTGCTGTGTGAAGATTACAGACAGTCAGGTGAAGGACACTTTCATACGACAGTACATACTCAATGGAGCACCTGTCTCACTTTACCAGACTCATGAACCTGTTGATAGATCTGGTCAAACTTGTGCCAAGTAAGTGGTCTGGCCAGGTGCAAGAAAGATAGGTGTGTGTGAGCTCACTCCTGTGTTTTGTGCCACAAAAATAAAGTTTCACTACACATGCGTGCAGCCATTCAGGATTTTCCTCTACCAACTTGTAAATTTTGCACATATCCATCTAGATCTTCTTGGCCCATTACCATGTATAGATGGTCACCATTACCTACTAATAAGACTGTTATATCAGCCATACTGCTAGCAGACTTCATCACTGCATCCATCACCAAGGCACTTGTGAACATTTGGTTTTCTTTTCACAGGATTCCTCTTACCACTGGCACAGACCAAGAGTTACTTAACATTTGTGGCAGCCATGATATTCATACCATGAGTTACCACCCAGCTAGTAACAGCACAATCGAGTGCATGCAGAGCTCACTTCAATCTATTCTCATGTTTCACAAAGGATCTTGGGTTGATATATTACCACAGCCTCTGCTTGAGCTTAAGATGACTGTAAAAGAAAATTTGTTGTGTTCTCCAGTGCATCATTGTTCTGAGAACATGTGCAAGTAACTGGTGATATAATAGCCAACAAACCAGCTATCCAGTTACCATTGTGGTTTTCTCCAAAAACTAGGTTTGGACATCTGAGAACCATGCACGCAAAACTCGCAGTGCCATGGACAATACCCCCAGTTCATTTTCAAAAAGTTCAACACATCATCAGATGTCTGGCTGCATGATGATGCTGTATTCACATCTCTCACTTCTCTATATCTCAACCATATGATGTGATATCAAGAGAGCCAAACATTCATCATCCAAAAGAGTGATACGAATGAGACTGTTTCAGTTGAGCAACTTAAACCCACTTTGATTGACATTTCAGCAAATGAACAGTTACGTAGGTCAATGGCACTGGCACCTGCACAGCAACCGTCAATGGCCATGCCCCCTATGCACCTCTGCCAGCAACACTTGTGCCGGGAGACACAACATTTTCTGACCCACACCCTGCTACGTCTGCAGTGACATGTGTGATCAGACATATCAAGTGCAAGTTTCCAGATGTCTCCAGCACACCAGGCTGTCACATAGGCAGAAAGTAGGAGGCAGATGTTGACCATCTGACTGATAATCAAACCGCACTTACTGCCCGTGTACTGGTGTAGTTGATATTGTTAAAAATATAACGTAATGTTAGTGGCAGCCCCGGACATTGCACAAGTCCCGCACATTAGCTCCCCCTCCGCACCTATCCATCTGCTAAGTCCCGCCCATAGTCTGCTACATGTTCCCACATCAAAGTTGTTAGTATCACAGATATGGCACTCATAAAAACAAAGGAGAAAATCAGTAAGTAGTGACTGTGGTAGAACGAAAATCAGTTTTACTGGTACCATTGTGAAAAGAGCTTATTTTTAAAGAAATAGAAATATGTATATTGAATATAAGAGTTGAAAAAATCATCAATAAAAAACAAAAATAAAATTGTTATCCATACTGTCTTTTTTACTTATTGGCTTTTGTGTGCAGTATATCAAAAAACTGGAGTGAGTGCCAATTTCCATCAATTCACTTAGTGTAAGAAATTCTGTTGGGAAATATTTATTGGTAGTAACGCCAAGGATGCAGTCTCGTATCTTGATTGTCTGAAGTCAATGCTGTGCATAAACAAGCCAAAAGCGATGTCTTGATTTGTTTCTGATTACCTCATCAAAATTAAAGAATATAAGAGTGCGACAATGTAGATGTGAGTAATGCAAGCAGTCCGACATTTATATATGTGGTACACTTCATTAGTATTTGCAAGTGTAATGGGTCAATTTTTACTTGTGAACTCTTGTGATTGCTTGCTTATTGCAGACACGAGATTACTTTGAGTTCTTCTTTTGTGTTTGAGAGATTTAGAGCTGTATGTTGTTAAACATTTGTATATAATTTTGTCACTGTCATTCCAACCCATCTTATCCTACTTTAATGTCTGTTCGATTTCAGTTTTGACAGCAGTTGGTCACAACAGTCAAGATTAGGTATCTAGTGTATGATAATTTTGTTGAAAGTGCATATCTGTGTTACATTTTGACAGTGTATTAATTCTTTAAATATTAGCATTTCTAGTTTACTGTAATGTATTCACACAGTTTGACAACCTCCTGATAAATGATCAGGGTAGTGAGTATTCAAAGGTTTGGTTTTTTGTTTCATACTTTCTGACTTGTTCTACACCCATGAGAATCATCTCATGGGTTTATGGAACGAAAACTGAATCTAATCTGAACTTAATAATTGGGATGTGGATGTAAGAAACATATTAGCAGAATGGAAAGGCATGAAAGAAGTACTACATAGATTTTTTATGGCCAAAACCAACATTCTTGATTGCACTGCTAAATTCTTTTTCCACCCTTAAAACTTTGAGCAAAATGTAAAACTGTGTGAATCACATATGCAGAAAGTTTGGGTTGCACTGGCAGGAATACAGTGATTTGGCTCCCCTGGAGAACTTCAGCCAAAATTTGTATTTTGTCACACATATTGTCTGAATTCTGAAAGTTACCTCTCAGCTAGTATGTTGATATACATTCTCTAAGATGTGCTCATTATTATTTCTCTGATTGTGTTACATAAATATGCCTCAAGCATTGAGGTTACAGTTTTCAGTTTTTGCTTTTAATCACACTGAGATCTATTTCTTCCTAAGCTATTCACCTAAATACTGAGTGCTTGTGTTTAAAGAATCTGGTGTAAGTTCAGGTGCTGTCATTTTCACCTACATTTTCTGTATAAATTGCTGTCACAGATGAAACCAAATCAGCAAGTTTTCATTTTTGCAATATCTGTCTTCCAACTTGGTGGAAAAGCAAGGATACTTAATTAATGCTCACATCTGAAAATACTTAAATTATGCACTCTTGAATGATCATTAGAGAGAGAGAGAGAGAGAGAGAGAGAGAGAGAGAGAGAGAGAGAGAGAAATCCTATACCATTGTAAGATGATACCTGGATGAATAAATACAACATTGCAACCATATGAACAGTTTTCAGTATTAAAAAAATTATTATTTCATGTGGATATATGCACCGTGCAGACAAAATTGTAAGCAGCAGATATACAGACTTGCATATCATTCTATGGACGTCACCAAGTGACAACACACTGATATTAATGATATTAACAAAGGTTCCACTGCACCCCAGGACACCTTAACTGCTGTCCAGCAACAGCCTGGAGTAGGGAGGGAAAGGAGTAGCTATTGGGAGTGAGGTCATGTAATCTAATAATGTAAAGCTCTATTAATCTATTTTCCAATGAAAAAATTTCCATTGCTGCACCTGTACTAGAATCACAATGCAGTCCTTTAACTTGAGACATATATGCGTCATGTACCACTACAAATTGGTATTTTTCATCTCTTACCAGGATCATTGACTGTAGCAAATCAGAGAGGTTTAAGTTGAAAATGTTTTCCTTTTATGTTGTTTACAAGGATGATCCATTAATGTACGATTGTTCATCACGTTCTCTCAGAATCAAACAAATAACCCTTCCTCTCCCCACCAACCTATTTTATCTATATTAGGTTAGTTCAGCTGAGTGTCAACCTTTGCTCTCATGGAATCTACCACCCACTTAACACTAATCCAAATAAAAATATTTTCCACTATCACAATTTTTTATGCAGAACAAAATCAGAGAGCCATTACATTACTCACTATTACCATATGTATCCACAAGGGCTCTTTCTCACAACAATGTAATAACATTATGTCCACATTTGTGTAATTTTATAATGTACACTAAGTTTTGTTTATGTTGTCAGAGGATCCATAATATAATAGTTCATTTCAATATAAATATATTACCATGAGAAGAGAAATTTGTTAACGTCGAGTATAGACTTACGTGTCAGGAAGTCGTTTCTGAAAGTATTTGTATGGAGTGTAGCCATGTATGGAAGTGGAACATGGACAATAAATAGTCTGGACAAGAAGAGAATAGAAGCTTTCGAAATGTGGTGCTACAGAAGAATGCTGAAGATTAGATGGGTAGATCACATAACTAATGAGGAAGTATTGAATAGGATTGGGGAGAAGAGAAGTTTGTGGCACAACTTGACGAGAAGAAGGGATCGGTTGGTAGGACATGTTCTGAGGCATCAAGGGATCACCAATTTAGTATTGGAGGGCAGCGTGGAGGGTAAAAATCGTAGAGGGAGACCAAGAGATGAATACACTAAGCAGATTCAGAAGGATGTAGGTTGTAGTAGGTACTGGGAGATGAAGAAGCTTGCACAGGATAGAGTAGCATGGAGAGCTGCATCAAACCAGTCTCAGGACTGAAGACCACAACAACAACACCATGAGAATAGCAAGCTGAAGTTTCAGCATTGACAGATTCTCCATGTAAAGTAACAAGGTAGATTGGACTTCCTTCAGTCAACTACATACAACTAAACTGAATTATTGGAAAACTATGTGCATGTGTTTCTTTCTTGTATATATTCCCTCAGAAGATCACTATTCAGATGATGTTTTGTTTCCTCTCACCTCACACTTTCATGCCCCTTCTGTACTCACATTTTTTGTTCCACTTGTCCTGTCTCAGGCAAAATCATTCACTCTGCAGCTGAGTGTGAGCTGTTTTTCAAACATTAATCGAAGATTGAAGTATCCTTACTAGTGAGTGCACTGCTCTAGATAATCAAGTACCTGCATCCAACTCCTGGCCAGTTCACAATTGTGATCTTCCATTAATGTTTCAAATAAAAATCTAACAATGGAAAGGCAATAATACTATGAAAAGGATAGATTGATACTCTTTGTAAAGATATGTTCTGTTGCATATAAGCTTTTGGCCTTCCTTTTACGAAGGAGAAATGCACACACATTCACACAAGGTAGAACACCTCTTATACACTACTGCTACCTCCAGCCATACTGCAACAGAAACGTGTTGAACAAAAGCAATAATCCAGAGCAGGGTGGGGAAGGGGAAGGGACAGGAATCGGCCCTTCTGGTGGGGCATGCAGGAACTATATAGGGCAGGATAGGGCTGACAGATGCAGCATTAGGAGGCTATGGCGGAGGGAGAAGACGGGGATGAGAAAGGAGAGAAGCAGAGAAGAAAAAAAAAAAAAAAAGACCAGTGGATGCAGGATAGGGTTGACAGGTGCAGCATCAGGAGGCTGTGGGGGAGGGAGAAGATGGGGAACAGAAAAGAGAGGCAGAGAAGAAAAAAAAGACCAGTGGATGCAATGGCTGAGACCAGCATATAGTGTGGGTGAGGGGAGGCGAATTGCGAGGTGACAGGACAGAGGGGGCTGGAAACTGTTTGTAGCGGTTCTGCCTGCTTTATTTCTATGGTTGTAAAACCTCGGTGTCAAAGTACTGCTTTGCTACACTGGGTGAAAAATGAGTTGTGGATTCTGACACTGACTAGTGTAAATAATGTAGCCAACAGTGGACAGTTGCCTTTCACAGTAGTTTAATTTCACTGTTCACAACCCCCAAATAATACACAGTTATATGACCAGTTAAACATGAAGATGGAAATTATTCTACAAGTTTGCACGTATCTCGATGAGACTTTCAAATATTATAAACTGTTTGCTGCATAAGGTTCAATACTTTAATTTTGAAAAGGCTAGATTTCAACTCACCACACAGAGGAGATACTGAGTCGCACACAGGCACAACAAAAAGACTGCTATACACGTGAGCACTTTTGACCAAAAGGCCTTGTTCATGGCCAGACGCGGTGCTTATTTGTGAGAGTTGTGCTTGCATGGATGTGTATGTGTGGGTGTATTTTCCACAGAAGGAGGACACCCTTTGGCTGAAAAAGCACATATATAGCAGTATTTTTGTTATGCCTGTCTGGGACTCAACGGCTCATCTGTATGGTATCAATCTACCCTTTTCTTAATATAAGTGTTATTCCATCCTCAATTATCCATTGTTTGATTTCAATTTTGAGAGTCCTTTCGCACTGTTGTGCATTTTTGATTAGCCAGAAAGAATCCTTGTGACGAAATCATCTTGGGTGTTCAGTGTAGAACTACACATTAAGAACTATGTACAGCATGGACATCATGAGATAGTACTGACAGTTGTCAACACTAGTTCACAACTCAGGCAGGCACAGGTACTGAGAAGGATATAGGCAGCACATTATAAAACTGTCAGATTTTTGTGATGGGTGAGGGCTGGGACTGTGCATTGTGTACTTTTATCGAGAAGCAATGGAGCACCATCTGTAAGGTGTACATCACTATGTAATAGTCCTAGGATGACCATTTCATTAACAAATACTTATCAAGTGATGAGCTTTCAATGGCACCCCTTCATATTTCCAGTGTATAATTTTAATACGTAAAATGATCAAGGTACTGAATAAGAAACAAATTCTGTAAGGACATACTTTTATTGGCTCAGTAAAATTCTTAAAACTATTACTGACATCAGAGTAAAACAAATGTGGGACAAGTTCAGTGACATACTGTCAGATATCTGTAGTTCAAAACAGGCAATCAACTGGCTTTCAGTGCTTACTAAATGAAATATTAAACTCTGAACACTTCAAGAAAACAAAAACATGTTCCCCACTGTATCCAAAATTTAAATATTTCTCAAAAGCTTTGAAACGAATAAGAAAATTCAGTATGATGACTGTTTCAGGGAGCCAATTACTTAAGTTGGTGAAACACAGATAATAGTGAGGTTGAAACAGATTACAACACTCATGGCTAAAATTATCTACAACTGAAAAACGGTATTTGCTTAGCTTAGTAAAGGTCACATAAAACAACAAAGTATCAGGTTAACACAAAAAATAGATTATGCCCTATGTTGGGTGGCAAATGTAATAAATTAGGATGTGAATATGACACCACATGGGCATTATGTAAATCAAATCAAAATACTGAGTACCAAAAATATAGTACATTGGGAATAGGATCTGCAAATACCATTCATTAAAACACGAGACTTGAGTTATCACATTAACGTTCATTCATTTCCACTGAAATACATACGCTACAAGCTCTAAGCTCTCACAGGGATCAGATACATAGCTTTAGTTCCATATATAAGTGAGGAGAACCTCACAGATGTAGACTACTGCAGAGAACAAATGATGATTTCTTTTGGACTGTCACAATAGCCTTAATAAATCTATAGGAGAACATTATTCCACATGCTGTATTTCAAATTACATTGAGGAATAGTGCAACTCCTGCAAATGTACTCCAGTTTAACAGTGTCACCTCATCAGTGCAAAGAAAATAACACACAACCACAATGTTAAGAATTTAATAATGCTAAGCTACTTCCAGGGTGGCTACTCAAACTTGGAAAAAAAATTCCTGAGAATTCCAAGTGGAGGAGAATGAATGCATCAATACACTGCTGACAAAGTAATAGTAAGAGGGGAAGGTAGGGGTGGGGGGCAAGAGCAGATACAATAATGACTTTTCCTTTCTCTCAGCTGTACTAAATACCAGGGTTAAACAGTAGTTTAATTAATTTTTAAATGTCACTAATTTACATGGAAAAATATTCATATTAGTAATACAATTTCAAATATTATGTATTTCAAAATTTCTTTTTTATTAAACTCAATAAAATTCAATTTCAATGCTACATTAAAATGCAGGATTCCTTGAGATTTTATAACATTCCTGAAATTCCCTGAGTTTTTCCAGGTAAAATGTTCTACATCTACATAAGTACTTCGCAAGCCACCATATGGTCCATGGCGGAGGGTACCCTCCACCACTACTTGTCACTTCCTTTCCTGTTCTGCTCAGAAATAGAGCGACTGCCACCTTCTACTTCTTAGTTAACACATCATTGTCATTTCTGTTAGAAGTGAGGAAAGTGCATAGAAATCATTGTCTCATATCACCCAGTACTAGTTTTGCAGTAAGTTCAAAATCATGGCCGTTTGGACCATCAGTCCCATCAATACAAATATAATCATTTCCATATTTTGCCTATAATTCACCTTGTGCAGTGTTCATTATTACTAACATGAAATCCTTACTTCTCAATTCTGGGTGCTGGTCATTGATTGTTTCTTGAGGCTTATAAAATAATACACATGGAATACCACTTTGCTTAACTTCTTGTACCCAAGCTTGGATGCTGATGGAATCGTTTTGATGTCCGACTGACTCTGAAGCCAAATTAAAAGAAGCTGCAACGTTATACAAGTCCTGCAATGTTGTGAGATGTACTCTCTGAATTTGAATCCTGCACTGTCCCAGCTAGCACTCAAGCTTATTTCAAGGTGGATATTGAGTTTAGGTTCAGTTGAAAATTCAAGATTGAAAAATCAACCTGTTACACAGCTTGTTTCAAGGTGGGTATTGAGTTTAGGTTCAGTTGAAAATTCAAGATTGAAAAATCAACCTGTTACACAGTTTACATCAAGCTGTAAAAATTTAGCTTGAATTAAAATAATTTTCCCAAGCTTGAAATCAACTGTAATTTCCCTGGAAGGCTGTACAGCAGATGCGCGCGCAGCATAGCTTCCATAGACGTCCACGGGAAGCGCCACAAGCGTTTATAAGCCGTGACGTAAGGGTGTTGTCGTGTGTGACGTCATGACGGCGCGGAGTTTGGTTTGAATGTGGCTGTCTCCAGTTCTGTTTTATCTTATTTTATTTACTTTTCTGAGCCTTGCTATGTTTACGGCAGTTTTACCTTTGTGACGCGCGTTAATGGTTGTGGTTTGTTGACAAGTTTGTTTTATACTAGAAAACAGTTCGGTACGTTAATGTTACAAATGTTAAATATTACGTAACGTAAAGTTACGTTTAGGCCATTTTACCTTTGTGACGCGCGTTAATGGTTGTGGTTTGTTGACAAGTTTGTTTTATACTAGAAAACAGTTCGGTACGTTATGTTAAATATTACGTAACGTAATTAATTAGGTTCAATAAATTCAGATTAATATTTATATAGCTTAAAACAAGCTGTAAATACCAGGCTGTATTCCACGTGTGTAGATACAGCTGGAGCCAAGCTTGAAATATAGCTTGAACTCTGCCAACTTTGATGTTTGTTTCAAGCTCGAATCCAGCTAACAGGCTTGAATATTTCAGCTTTGATCAAGCTTATATACTTGAACTTTACAGCTGGAAACAAGTTTGAAACCGGCTTACTGTGCTATCTGAGGTTGATTAAATTTTGTTAAGAACAGTGGGAATCAGGTTTCCTACAGCAATGCCTGCAGCTATGCTCTTGTGGTGTCAGTTTCAAATGACTTAAGGCTGGATCGTGTCCAACACGAGTGCAAACAGAATTAACAAGGCATTTTTCTTCCTTATAGAGGATTTTCATCTCTGCAGGGCACTTTCCATCGATTCTGTTACCACCTGCCATTTTGAGATGTCCCATACCTTCACCTTTGGTAAGAAACTGACCTGAATGATGGCAAACATATTACAGGTTGAGCAATCATTAACAAACTTAATGCCTTGGTGTTTCACGAATCTGGATTGTGTAGTGTGTTCGATTTCCTCTTTCCACTTCAAAAATTCACCTTCACTAGAGAACTCAATACCTTCAGATTTCACACGTATTAGATGAGTGGCTTGGAAACGATCAATCCAACACGTTTTTGACTCAGCTTCAAATGTACACATCATACAACCTCTTCTGTTGCTTCTTTATTGTTGGTGATTTAAACTTCTTTTCCAAGCAAAACTCTTGTCGCATAATACACACGGAGTAGCACTTAGCTTAACTTCTTGTACCCAAGCTTGGATGCTGATGGAATCATTTTCATGTCCGACTAGCAAATTCTCGCTCTTCAACAGGCGATGACCAAAGATCATATCGATGCAGTACACGGTGTGGACCATGGAGGTAATCTATTCTTACCTCCATGGTGTGGACAAATACTTTACACATACTCTTGGTTGGTTCAAAAATGGTTCAAATGGCCTGAGCACTATGGGACTTACCTTCAGAGGTCATCAGTCCCGTAGAACTTAGAACTACTTAAACCTAACTAAACTAAGGACATCACACACATCCCAGCCCGAGGCAGGATTCGAATCTGCGACCTTAGGGGTCGCACGGTTCCAGGCAGTAGCACCCAGAACCGCTCAGGCACTCATGGTTGGTATGGACGGGAGGGGGGGGGGGTAACTGGGCAGGGCTTGTGCAATGTCCGGGGCTGTCGCTAACAGAGATCTCCATACTAAGTATAGAGATCACTGTTCGCCAACGTTTCCTAAAATATCGGAAATCCGATATATTGACATTTAAAAAATGTCGGCATAGGGACGCTATATATCACGAAGATTTATCGACATATCGCAGAAGTAATAGCGATCTAGCGACACATAAAAATATAAGCTTCACATTGTAAATATACTGCTCGTTTCAGATCTGTATATTTATGTATCGATTTGTTATGAGATATTCTGGAGATCAGCAAACTAGCAACCCACCTATCCCCCTTAGAGCAAGAACTGAAAGGAAAACGATACACGTCCGCACTAGGCGATAACCACTTTGCTAACAATGATAGCATTACGTAAATGGCTAAATAAATGGCAAAATAAAAGGTGTCCAATGGATCAGTCACTTCGTTTCGTCACATATCGGATTAGTCTGGAACACTTCATGACTTTTTTTTCATTTCTGCCAATGCATGCGACCTAGCAGTTGTGTCAAAACTCTGTGGTGAAGCTAAACGTTGCAGTTTCTCTTGGCAGCGGAAAGCGCCAATTACGTCAGCATTTCCCCATACGGCTCTGCCGACCGCAAAGACCAATCTTGTCATTTAGATTCTTGTTCATCGTTTTCAGCAACTGTTTTTGAAGAAAGCCGATGTGAAGAAGAAGCACACCATTTATGTTAAAAATTGCTTTTAACTCTACTGGTGAGCTATTTCTTCACATCAGAAATCTTGTTAATCCTTTGAGGCTGCTACTTCGCTCCCCTCCCCCCAGTGCAATGCTTCTTTTGTGCAACATATACTTGCTTCAAACAGACAAAGAAAAAGATCGGACATATTGACAGTTCAAAAAGCACAATGAGTTCTTAACACAGTGAAGGTAAAATTCTAATAATTTTTCAAAATAGCTTTTGAGAAACTATTCGTATATCCATACTTTACCAACAGCCCTACCATGCACCTACTTACATGCAAGTGCTCACTTCCCATTTTCTCACAAGATTTCTTCGAGAAAGGTAACCATCCATGTCCTACTATGGCAGCCTGCCATAGGTGGCCTCCTCCAACTTCCTAGGGAACCGCCGAAGAAAGATGAGACATAACGCTCTATTGGTTCAAACTGCAGCCTCTAAAGCTTTTCAAGGAAACAAAGCTACTGTTGCGACCACCAGATCCACCGATCAACTAAGTTCAGTGCTGTGTGCTGTGCGAATTGGTATCTTTCTCTTAGTTCACTTTTGCTTGTTGTCTTTTAAAGTCAAGGACTTAAAATTTCATAGAGTGGCTAACACACGAACTTCAACATTCCTTGCAACAACCAATGGTAACTCGGCCGCCACTTCCACGCAGCTTGGAACATTAAGAGGAGCCGAATAAGTTAAAATCAGGCTGGTCAATTCGCAGTTTTTATAAGGTCTGGATATACAGACAGACCCTAATAATTTCTGTTTTTATGCAGTAAAATTACTATTACAATCTTATAGGGGAATTTCATTCTTTTGGTGCCCAGTACACCTGCTCATAACGATCACAGTTACAGTCTTCCAATTCCAAAACAAGCTGACAGCACAATATTACAAGCACAATAACCTATTTTTAATTTTCTTTAGCAGTGTGTGTGTGTGTGTGTGTGTGTGTGTGTGTGTGTGTGTGTGAGTGTGTGACTTAACCCTGTGTGAAATCCATTTTTGGATCCAAGATTTGTGTTTTGTGTTTCTTGTATTCATGTCTCTTCACTGTTCAAACGCCAAAACCTGCACTATAACATTAATCCCCGCCCATATGATTCCAGTTAACGCAATTTTTAAAGCTGTGCAACTACATGGAATTTGTGGTGTCATGTGTAGATGTTACCTCATGGTGCCACTGCAGAAAGCCACTGGCTGTGGTGTCACATAAGTTGTGTGTGTGAATCTGCTTTACATAACCCAACAACAAATTGATTGCATCCGTTATGTTTTTCTTTTCTCAAGTATCCAACAATGTCATACACAACTTTAATTTGCTCTTTCATTAGAGCTGACTTTTAAACTTAAAATATTATGTAATGTTAATTGTGTCATCAACATTTGTTCTTTATTTTATATGCTGTGTAGGTGTCAGTTTTGATATGTTATTGTAAGACCTATATAATTTTTCGCTTTTATATATCAGATCCCAATCATGGAAGAAAAATCAATGGAAAATTATCCAAGTCACCATGGAATTTTTGCACTTTGCTGCCAAAACAAATCAAATGAAAAAAAGTTAAGAAGAGACAAAAGCACTTAATCCACTACTGTAACATAGGTAACTGTGACGAATTTCCGATGTTACGAGACGAGGACAATGTCAAAACTTCCTTTCCAAGAAACACTGACGTGACGACAGGATCCATTGATGGACAGTTGAATGCCACCATTTGAAACTCAGTGTGGGATGTTTTGATGTAATATGACGTGACAGCCAGAATAAATTGACTTATATAGTAGCAAAGTAGGCGCGAGTGTGTCTGTTTGCACACTGGTAAAGTCATGTGTGAAGCTCTAGGAGTATTAATGGCGTATACCCACTGTATCACAAGTGACAGAGACTGTTTATCGACTTCTGTGATTGTTCGAGATGCTAAACTGCAGTAGCTTTTTTGCATATGTATTAAACTGATTCATTGCAATTTTGAAAGCTATTGATGTCTTTATTTTCTTTGGATTTGTGAACCTGCCAACGTTTAGAAAAAAATGATCTCACAATGTTATTTGTGAACAGTAGACGATAGTACATCGTTTTTGCTGAAAATAGGTGACCTGAACCTTTTTTCTCAAATGCCAGTTTGTAGTGAATGTACTCAGCTGACAATATTTACAAATGCTTTTTTATATCATTAAAATGCAAAGTTTTGTTATCATTATTCATCACAGTCTCAAAATTTATGGCATGACTAATGACAATGTATTCAAGCAAACTAGTCTGTCTTAGCGCATAGCATCATATAGATAATTTTTCCAAGGTAGTTTAATATCTTCACCTCAATTTACTCGAAACTTAACAGGTACAGAATACTTCAATGCAGTATTCATCACCATGTAAGTATTGTTGCAAATTTTAAAACACGTTGAAAGTAATTGTGTCAGACGACAATGAGAGTGAGGAGAGAGAGAGAGGGGGGGGGGGTAGAGAAGGAGAGAGAGAGAGGAAGGGAGAATACAGTATTTATCAAATTATGCTTTGGCATTAGATATTTCAATCTTCAGGTCTTTGGCATTAGATATATCAATCTTCAGGTTTAACAACTGAATCATTCCTGTAGATACAAAAACATGGAATTTTTGTCACCACAGAACTGCAGTTAACAGACTGAGCCACAGACAAAGCTCGTCCACATGTAACAATATGTCTGAGCAGATATTTGCGCAAATATCTGTGCATTCTATAGATAGCTGCAAATGTGGTATGTTCACACGAGACAACTTCGATATATTGTTCTGCTGCCATCTGTTGGTATCGAAAAGAAATTTCAGTGGCAAGCGACTGCACTTCTGTACTGTAACCTCAAAGTAATTTCATCTATTCCAAAATGTAGGAAATTGTATTACTGTCTGTGTTCCCAAGTTGTGTTGTAAATAACAAAAAGCAAACTAAATGTCAGAAATAGAAAGACAGATCAAAATGATTTATGCAGAGGCTGCTCAAGCAAAGGAAGTTTTCGCTCATAAATTTACTTCATGTGTTGCAGGACGAACTATATGACTGCCGAAATATTTCAGGATGGATTTAGAAACGTATAATTATTTTTTTATGCTCATAATTCCTTGTATAATAGGGAAAAAATTATAAGAGGAGAGCAGTTTCTTCACATGAGAGACTGATGGTGACATTAAGGTCCCTGCCAATTGGAGCTGCAAAGATCAAGAGTTTTTTCTGCAATATCTAAAGAAGCATTCAGTGAAACCATATGCAACACACATAAGCCATTTACGCTGTCCTAAAGGATGATTTCATAAAGGCAAGTAAACTACTGTACTTTAGTTCTGACAAGTTACAATTCATATTTTTACAATTACTCTTTTTATGAACCACATAATATATTAGGAAATAAAGAAGGATTAGCAATAGCTATGACGCAGGAGGTACTGTTCCAACATCTTCCATTATCAGCTAGCACAATATTCTGACTGCCATTTTCCTTAGAACTGTGGCAGTTATTGACTGTAATAGTAGGCCGCCTTATCTTTGAGAACGAACTTCTTTGAAAACTGTTGATTAAGGCCGGTATTACCATGGAGGTATAAGGAGGGGAGATGGCACTATGGCCGTCTGCTGTACGTCTGTTTGAAGCCGGTGGGCGTGGTCGGCCGCCATGTTTGATTGGTCAAAACAGTGACAGAGCTCTTATTAGAATTGCGTGTTCTTCATATTTAACGTTATGTCTGCGAAATAATACCTCCATGGGTATTACACTATCAAATTTCTTTGTCAAATATCTTTGTCCAAAATCTTTGTCAAAGATATTTGATGGTGTAATAGGAACTTTGTCAAATGTCGTCCAATATTTGATCAAATCTAGGGCCTCACTGTAGATTTGATCAAATAAATCGCTTGTCTTCTGTTCACTGCAATGTGACATGTTACCACACGGAGCGCTAGCATCGCTGCAGCGTTCTGTCGTCTGTAGTGTTCTTATAAACATTGCCGGTAAATACAATTGGTGTGTGCCGATAACTACAAAATTAATAGAGATGTATGAATCTGATGAGGCACTTTACAACGTGAGGCACCCTGAATACAAAAACAAAATAAGAAGATTGGAGACGAGACCTGACCTGACCTGACCTAACCTAACCTAACATAACATAACCCTCTCCTGTAGCAAGGAATCGGAGGGTTACAGTGAGCCTATCCTCTGAAGATGTAGCAGTTCTTAAGTGAATATTGTGCTTTGTGATATGAGGATACACTTCACTGAGCACATACAGGAATGTATGCTCATCCATTCTTAAGTAATTGATGTACCACTTGACGTCTTCCACTCTAAACTCATGTAAGAAGTTTTGTTGGATGCTTTTATCGTGTCGTCGTAAAACCCACGGCTTCACCCAGAGTAGATTAGTTTTTCGTTCCATAGATCCGTGCTGAGGAGATCCTCATGGATGTGGAACATGTCAATTTTTTTAAGCTGAAATAACAATACTAATAGTATGAATAAATACAATACATCATTTGTTTCTATTAAAAATTTCGTCAATGGAGTAGGAGTTGGCCACTAGTAAGTCTTTCAGGCTCCTTTTAAACTGATTTTTATTTGTAACTAAATTTTTTATGTTTGCTGGCAACTTATTGAAGATGAGTGTTCCTGAGTAGTGGACCTCTTTTTCAACTAAAGTAAGTGCTTTTAAGTCCTTGTGTAGATCATTTTTGTTCCTTGTATTGTATTTATGAACTGAGTTGTTTGTTGGAAAAAGAGATATATTATTTACGACAAATTTCATTAAGGAGTAAATATACTGAAAAATAAAGTGAATTCATTATAAACGAGCGAATACTTAATGTTGGGTTCTATATTACCGCACATAACATCTCGACCCCCACACTGGTGACCCCGACGCTCACGAACGCCGCTTACGAGGCCAGAAATGTTACTGGAACATCGCCATGGACCAACAATGCAGCTACTCTTTGTCGGATTTCTACGTCCATCGACTTCGCATCGCGCCGCATCTGAATGCAGTGTACAAGAAGTGTAATTAGTGTGTAAATTCCCGACTCTTGTGTGAATCGTGCTTTTTGGTAAGTTTCGTCACCTTCTCACACATCGACAATGCGACCGAGGCGCACACGTCGTCCGTCGAAACCCGCTCAACGCGTCGGTAATTTCACTCCCGGACAGAGCAGTGCTCCTTCGCCGAATAATTAGGACTATTTTGACTTGCTTTTGTGTAATGAATTGACTTTGTGCAGTGCTTCGAAACCGACCAATCATGCCAAACAATGGACTGCAACAAACCGGGACTATGTTGCAAATCCCAGTTCGCAAGAGCTCCGAACTACGGCTAAATCGCATGCCTGGTCGAATTCACAGGAACAATTTCATCAAAGACATCCTACCGATCAACGACAATACATCAATTACGCCGACGGCAATGCTGGCTTTCTCTCAGTGCAGTACTGCATGTGCCACGCCTCCCTCTACGCAGTATCCGAGCCGCACCGACTCTGCTCGACCGCTACCGACAGCGACGTCACGGCCGCCGCCTGCTGGCTCCTCCATGGCTGGCTCACTGACCTCGACCCAGTCAAAACAAACAGCTGTGCGGCATACGATACCGCCACGGCTACCGCACCCGCCTCTTGTCAACAACTCGCCGACACTATGCACGCTTACCGCCCGGCCGTTCACTACTCGATCGCGCCCGCAACTTGTTCACCCATCCCTAAAGACGATTTCAGCCGTATCAATGCTTCATTCAGCAGTAAATGTGTTCTCACTCCGCCGCCGTCGAGTACTGAGTTTCACATTAGCGATCGCACACACGGTCTCTTCTACTCGAGCTGTTACGTACATACTGTGCCGCCGATCTTGTCTTGTACGCCAGACAGATTCTGATTTCGACCCCATCTTACTCAGTGATACACAGCAGACTGCTTCACGACATACATTTTCGCCTGAACAACTGCAACAGCTTCGTGAGCAAATTGCGACATACAACTTGTTGGTACAAGATCAGTTACACATGCTGCAGCCGACACCGACCGAGCACGACATGCAACGAGATGTTCCTGTCATTGTTTCGCCTCCGACTGCTGACGATCCTTCGCTGTTACTACCAGCTACAACTAATACCCTGACGATCACGCTATATGGATCTATGTCCCAGATGTCACAACTGTCATCATCACGCCACCTCAAGTGGAAATTCTACGTTACTGATGTGATACAAGCAACTTATTTACGCCGCTTGGTAGTTCCAGACACCTCTTTTCTGTACCACGGCATAACCAGCCGCATTCCAGTGCCGCTTGCTTTGCCGCCCTCTTCACTACCTCCGCAATGTACGACCAACATATCTGCAGTTTCTGCTTCGACGAGTGAGCATCTTTTCGCTCCGACACACGACCGTGCAGGTTGCAGCCTTACGACTCGACCGCAGCGCTGACAGCGACAGCACACACGCAGCTTCAGTTCCATCGAACTGTGTCTCCTCTCCGCCACGGACCAGTAGTTCATCCGCCAATTCGACCTCTTCACGTTCACATTACGTCTCATCGCCTTCCTGCTCCGACCACGGTTTCACCGACCACGTCCGCCTTCCACCACCTCTCGCCGTCGCCATGCCTCGTACACAGGGCTCACGGCCACGCCCCCCAACCTTCGATCACGGCTGTTTCGCACATCAAAACACCGTCACTGTCAACTCCGCTCGGAACATCCTGCCATCTACTGCTGTAACACACTCACCGTCCACGGACTCTGAGGTGACACTTCTGTCAACACCGAAGTCAACCGCCGCCAAGGTCAGTCATGTGCAGCTTGCTGTTTTCTCCCCTGCTGCGATATCAAGCGCCTCTATAACTCTGTCATTACCGTGGGTGTTGCTCATCCGGCATCTCTTACGTAACCTGTTAAGCCACAGCATGCTTGCTCCTTTATGTCATACGGCCAATATCAAACTGTTGTCGGACACGTCGCGCTTTACCGCGGCGCTCGCCGATAAATACATAGGCAATACATCGCATCGCATCTTCGACACACTCCGCGCCTTTGATGGAATCAAAACCCCGCTGCGCCGCATGGCCTCGGCATGACGATGTTCTCCCCACCGTGCCATCAGCAGCATGCCACTGTCAACCTGTGGACGCTTCCCTCCGCTGGTCGCGCTTACCAAGACATCGAAAACGGTCTGATCACGCCTCGCACTAGCGCCTGCCACGACACGATCGATCACGCGCACCTGCGCCATCAGCCGGCCAGATGCACACACGCCTCTCATCATCCTTACCGTTCTTCGCACTACCGGCGGGGGCTCCGTGGCGGTTATCGACTGCAAGATCCCACTGCCTCATCTTTGAGAACTAACTGCTTTGAAAACTGTTGATTACAGTGTGTTCCGAACTCTGTATTCGAGCGGATGTGTTTGTACCGACATGATCAAAATAAAGTGGATTCATTATAAACGAGCGAATACTTAATGTTGGGTTCGATATTACCGTATGTAACATTTCGACCCCTACAGAACAAATAGGAGCTTCTTTATTTTGCTACACTGTCACAACTCGCATTAGATTATGACATAGGACAGCACTGAGTAAAAGTATGCTGGCAATCCTCCGACAACAAATGAGAAAGATTTCGTTATTTCGCTTAACTTTTGGTGATGAACAGTCCACAGCGATTTGTTTTATTCTGTTCCGTTTCCCTCTTTGCCGATGGGTCAACTGCTCGCAATTCCTGTGTAAAAGAATTGTCAGCAGCTGCCTTCCTTCTCATCCCTGTCACTGTATACCCTGCTTTTAGTTTTCCACAAACATGTATGACTCCTACAACTTCCATAATTTCGGCAGCGAACTATCTAGAACACTGACGCGTATCTGCCATTTTAAAACTCACAAATTCACTCTGCACACACAGACGAGAAACACTTGACTGAACAAAGGGCTTACTCAACATGTTTTGGCGTCAGGCTTTCTGTGATCTCCTGTCCAAACTCTCCAACTTGTCTGTGTAGCATGATTTAAACACATAGATTTGAGTAATTGCTCAAACCTCCAACTCCAACTTCTAGATTTGCTTAAATGTCAAAACTGCACAAAGCCCCTGTTCACATGCAACGATCTGTCTGTGTAGAAATAATGTGCACAGACATTTTTGCAGACAGATCATTGCATATGAATGGGCCTTAAAATTGCTTCCAAACCTGCCAGTTTTATCAATTAGATAACATATTGTGAGGTCATTTTTTTTCCAAAAGTTATGTGGTTTCACATTTCCCAAATTGCATACCAGTTGAAGATATAGTGTGCCACTCTTTTAATTCGTCTGAAAAACCGGCTACCACAGTTAGCATTTCGAATGATCACAAAAGTCGATAAACAGCCTCTGTCGTCTTCGACACAGTGTGTACGCCTCGACATCACATGTGATTTTTACCAGTGTTCAGACAGACATGAGGTCGTATGAACGTAGGGCAATTCACACAGGCTGTGGCGCCACGTCGCATCCCATCCTAATAAAACATTCTGCAGTGCATTTTAAATGGCGGCTTTCACACCGGCCATCCCATCATGACATGTCACAGCACCATCAAGCTTCCTCTGCAGGAAAGTTTTGAAAGCTGCCATCATACATGCACTGTTGATCACATGACCCACAATCACATTTCCTCCCAACACATAGCCATGTACTGATCTCCATATTTCGTTTCATCGAGTTTTTTGTGGTTCATATCAGTTATCTGTTGTTCCTTATTTGCTATAAATTGTTTTGTTTCGTTATTTCTTTTCTTAAAATTTATAGTAAATGATGACAGAGTAATTGAAGCAATGAGAAGTCTAAATTGTACAACATGATTGTACTAAATTACTTGCTCTGTACTACATATATAAAGTGAATTTTTATAGATATTGGAACCATATTTAATATTTTACAATGAAATAGATTGCAGTGTGACTGTAACTTGAAGTGAAAATAGTACTGTGGGTAGAATCATACTGATTAGTGGGTGCGATTTATTTGTATATTGCCATGCATTTGTAGTATTTCGTAAATAAATTCACTGGAGCCTTCAGACACTGCAAGTTATTTGTTTTAAAAATATGTATTTGTGACAAGCCTATTTATTGTTAAGTACCCCTCTGAATTGTGTGTGAAACAGTTTTGCAAGCATCAAGTGGTCAATATTTATGTGGTTCCACTACCTAACCCCAGTACAAATAAGGAACTTGAGCTATTAAAAGCCAAATACAACATGTAAAGAAACCTATGTATCTTGAAGGGAAAGGTATTGAGGGAGGACATGACTATTGCAGAAAAATATGCACTGGACTAGCAACTAAAGTTAACCTTAAAACAAACCAAATTTTCATCGGATGTGATGGCAGATCGCAACACTGTGTTCCTTATTGATGTTCTGGGTGCAGTTTGAAGTAACAAATGAAAAAACTCATGCTTCGACTTTCCAAAAAGGGAAATGCAAATTCCACCTCCTCAAACTCATTGTATAGCGTGTCTCCTTTCTCTAATATGCAAGCTATCCCTGCAAGCTGCAAACCTTCACCATCCACTTATACAAGCTACCACGTTGTGGTTGTGCACTTTACACATAAAAAAATTGAAAATCATCTTGTGAAGATCGTAATTCCTGTGAAAAGAATAAGTGAGCACAGGAGTGCGGTTTGAGATCACATGGTTTGAATTGACTTGCTATGACATGATGGATAGTGCCGTGATACGACAGTGCAATGATGGACAGTGTGAATTTAACATGGAAACTATACTTTATACTCGAAATTTCGGAAAACGTTTCAGGTTTGCATTAATAAAGGAAGTAGGAGAGTATTCTTCACCCAAGGACATTCTCAGCGTGAGTAAAAGGGCGGGGGACGTTGCCCAAAACAAGAACACCCTACAGTTTCATACGAAACACACATATGGGGAACACTCTACATTTTTTTGAAGTGAGCACTGCAGCATACTCCGAGCTGAGTAAGTTTTGCTGAGGTTAAGGTACACATAGCCCAAAGAAATACTGAAGAGAAAAACTGTAGAAGTTTACAGGAATCTAATGATAAAAACAATACTTGTCTGGCGAGCTTCCTTCCAGAAAATCATGCAAGTAGAGTGGGGTATCTTTCGAACAAACTGAAAATTAAAGCATTTTTGTCGCTATTTAGCAGACCCAAGTTTTCAGACTGTACACACCAAACAGCTGTGTTACTTGTATTTCAAGCTGTTCATCATCATGTATTCTCACAGCGTAAATCTTATCATTTTTTATGTTCCAAATAAGGAGGAGGATCAGAAAAATTAAAAACTGGTTTATTACAAACATAGTGATCTGTTTCTTGTAACAAACCACATAGGTGACAACTTATGTACTTAATGCAAGATTAGACCATTATGTGTCGTATTTAACCAAAATTATCTCATCTTAGGAAACTGTGAAACTCTGATAGAGTTCCAGTTTGGAAAAGATAAAAAGTCATATGTCTTCACCTAACTTCAACAACAACAAAATTTCATGCAAGTCGAAAATTCGTTAACATCACAAGAAAATGTATTTTCGTAAACTGTCCATAATCGTCTTAATAATTTGTTGCTGCACATAAAAGTAAAACCGAAACGTAGTGCAACTCTTCCAGAACACACTGATGCCATTTCATATTTGTGCATCGAATAGTTTGCCTGTTTGAATGAACAGAATGAAATGTAACTTTATGTGTACATTCTGTGCCAGCCATGCCATCAATGCACACTGAGAACGTTCTCAAGAAGGATGGGAGGTAGTAAGTAGGAACTCCATCAAAGAACATGCTTCGAATTTTTTATTCATACAAAAATGAGATCTTCTTCAGAGAATGGTCTTTTGCTCTGAAAATCTACCCCATAGGGTGTTATCTTTTTTACTCATATGTTGGCAAGAGTTATAATGTGGTTGTAATATAAAACACACCAAATATGAGGTTGATAAAATCCAATATGTCCTTACCCAGCTGCTTCAGCTAAGATATATCTTTGAAAGAAGCACAGCCATAGTACCTCTCATAATGTATATGAAAATAAAGGCATATGTAGCTATAAAGTATAATCATCTATGGTGTGATGCACAGAAGGTAAATTCTGTCCACAATGTCTGCTTCTCAAGTCACGTGATTTTGGAGCAGCGCATTTTAGCCCTTACAGTGCTTAGCTTATTTTGAGTGTTATTATTTCGATGCTACAGAGAGATCACCTTCATAAGTATTGTGAAACTTTGTATACGTGTCTTACAAACATGTTAACATTTTGGTACCAGGAACTGAAGTTGGCTTAAAGATGTGAAGAGCAATAGTATCCTGCTTTTTCGGCACAATGCCATACCTCTGATTCCACTTTATGTGCATTTTTTCGATAATGGGATATGAACTGCCAGACAACGATATTTTTTTACGTTTTCTGTTGCGCCTATTTATGTTGTCGAATCTCTGTTCGAATTAATTATGTTACAATGATACTATAGATGGCGCCAAAGTGTCACAGATGATGCCAAAGTGTCAAAGATGACGCCAAAGTGACACGAAAAAATAATGCATTTAGAACTACGAAATTGTTCCTTAAACACGGTAAGTGATTTGCTCCACCTGTTTATCCATTACTGTTTTCAATTTTTCTTTATTGATCCTTATAGACAAATAAAAGATTAATAATATATTTTTACCATCTGATCAGACAATTAAAACCATACATTACGCACAAAAAAATAAAAAAAAATACATGGTCAATGCTCGAATTGTGGATTAATAAAAGAAGTGACAGCCAGCAACAGTTGATTATATTGTCAGTCCTGTTGTAATAACTGCATTACAATGACACTGAATAGGAAACTGTCTGAATCAGAATACTTTGCAGAATACTATGATACACACAAGGGTTTTATAACCTGACTACATAGAAGGAAATTAATCAGATTGTCATGTATAAATTTTATCTGTATATAAACATAGCACCAATATATATACACTGACTGGCAGTTTACTGACAAGTTTAATAAGCACTTGGTTCATAAATACATGTCATAAAATGTCAGAAATTATCTCTGAAATACACTCCTGGAAATTGAAATAAGAACACCGTGAATTCATTGTCCCAGGAAGCGGAAACTTTATTGACACATTCCTGGGGTCAGATACATCACATGATCACACTGACAGAACCACAGGCACATAGACACAGGCAACAGAGCATGCACAATGTCGGCACTAGTACAGTGTATATCCACCTTTCGCAGCAATGCAGGCTGCTATTCTCCCATGGAGACGATCGTAGAGATGCTGGATGTAGTCCTGTGGAACGGCTTGCCATGCCATTTCCACCTGGCGCCTCAGTTGGACCAGCGTTCGTGCTGGACGTGCAGACCGCGTGAGACGACGCTTCATCCAGTCCCAAACATGCTCAATGGGGGACAGATCCGGAGATCTTGCTGGCCAAGGTAGTTGACTTACACCTTCTCGAGCACGTTGGGTGGCACGAGAGACATGCGGACGTGCATTGTCCTGTTGGAACAGCAAGTTCCCTTGCCGGTCTAGGAATGGTAGAACGATGGGTTCGATGACGGTTTGGATGTACCGTGCACTATTCAGTGTCCCCTCGACGATCACCAGTGGTGTACGGCCAGTGTAGGAGATCGCTCCCCACACCATGATGCCGGGTGTTGGCCTTGTGTGCCTCGGTCGTATGCAGTCCTGATTGTGGCGCTCACCTGCACGGCGCCAAACACGCATACGACCATCATTGGCACCAAGGCAGAAGCGACTCTCATCGCTGAAGACGACACGTCTCCATTCGTCCCTCCATTCACGCCTGTCGCGACACCACTGGAGGCGGGCTGCACGATGTTGGGGCGTGAGCGGAAGACGGCCTAACGGTGTGCGGGACCGTAGCCCAGCTTCATGGAGACGGTTGCGAATGGTCCTCGCCGATACCCCAGGAGCAACAGTGTCCCTAATTTGCTGGGAAGTGGCGGTGCAGTCCCCTACGGCACTGCGTAGGATCCTACGGTCTTGGCGTGCATCCGTGCGTCGCTGCGGTCCGGTCCCAGGTCGATGGGCACGTGCACCTTCCGCCGACCACTGGCGACAACATCGATGTACTGTGGAGACCTCACGCCCCACGTGTTGAGCAATTCGGCGGTACGTCCACCAGGCCTCCCGCAAGCCCACTATACGCCCTCGCTCAAAGTCCGTCAACTGCACATACGGTTCACGTCCACGCTGTCGCGTCATGCTACCAGTGTTAAAGACTGCGATGGAGCTCCGTATGCCACGGCAAACTGGCTAACACTGACAGCGGCGGTGCACAAATGCTGCGCAGCTAGCGCCATTCTACGGCCAACACCGCGGTTCCTGGTGTGTCCGCTGTGCCGTGCGTGTGATCATTGCTTGTACAGCCCTCTCGCTGTGTCCGGAGCAAGTATGGTGGGTCTGACACACCGGTGTCAATGTGTTCTTTTTTCCATTTCCAGGAGTGTACGAGACTTTGTAACACTGTGTCTCTCTATTTTTCAGCAGATAAAGTGCCTCAAATCAATATTACATTTACAGTTATACATTTCTTGTATATACCTATGAAAAGTAACTGGTCCTCGTTTCACATACTTCTCTTTACATCCATTTACAACCACAATACTGCACCATAAATGTTGCTAAAACTCAGACTTGAAGAAGTGAATATAATACAAGGTGAATATGTGTTTTATTCAATTTATCCTAAATTCCACAAATTGTAACCTAGCTATGTCGTCCGAAATTACATGACTAGCCCCATTTGAGGTTGAGGATATTCACAGTAGGCTATCTTCACTTGATAGATACCAGTGGGAGCTACCACATTTGTCAGAAACTGTTTTGATGTCAAGAATATTGATATTAAAAAATTTTCCTCAGAACAGCACTTAGAAGTTTCCGCAGCAGAAGTAGTATTTCTTAATGAGTCCTTTATAGTAGTAAGTATATGCAGAGCACCTTCAGGAAACATCTTTGTAAGAAATCTACAATCTCTGTTTCACCTCTCACAGTAAAAAAAAAAAAAGAAAAACAAGGAAATCCGTTATAAAATCCTTAAAATCTGAGTATTCTAGTGGTTATGCTAAAATATTATCAAAGTTAATCAATGAGTGCTTATGTGAGTTGAGTTCTATCTTAAGTTGTTTGTGTGATCAATCTCAGAACATTTCCAGACTGGCTAAAATATAGTAAAGTTAAACCTCTTTACAAAAAGGGGAATAAAGCGTTACCATCAAATTATCAAGCAATTCCACTTTTGCCAGCTTTTTCAAAAATGCTTGAAAAGGTTGTGTTCAAAAACTCCTTATTC
Organism: Schistocerca cancellata; assembly: GCF_023864275.1. Lineage (NCBI taxonomy): Eukaryota > Metazoa > Arthropoda > Insecta > Orthoptera > Acrididae > Schistocerca > Schistocerca cancellata. The sequence goes on along the minus strand of NC_064626.1, from coordinate 722,124,905 downwards.
ACCTGAGTGCAAATAATATATTGTCCAAATCATAGTTTGGGTCCTTAAAGGTTCCAGTATAGAAAAAGCTATTTACACATATAGTGAGAATGTACTTAATTCATTAGATAACAAATTAGAGACTACTGGCATTTTCTGTGACCTGCCAAAAGCCTTTGACATTGTCAATCACAGAATTCTCTTAAGTAAATTAGAATATTGTGGTTGGTGTTGCGAAATGGTTTGAGTCTTATCTAACTAACAGGAAACAAATGGCGTCATTGCAAAATAGCGGTGTAGTAAGCAGCCAGTCTTCACCTGATTGGGAATTAATTACATGTGGTGCCCCTCTAGGTTCTAACTTGGGACCATTGCTTTTTATTGTGTACATTAATGACCTCTCCTCTGTTACATTGCCTGATGCTATGATTGTTTTGTTTGCAGTTCATACAAACATTGCAATAAGTAGCAACTCAAGTACTGACATTAATAAATGGTTTAAAGCTAATTCACTGTCATCAAACTTTGAAATCACCTACTATATACAGATCAGAAACTGTAAGAGATCTCGTTCCGGCATGTGTATAACAGTTGAAGACACATAGATCGAAGAGGTTGACAGTTATAAATTTCTGGGATTACAACTTGACAATAAATTCAGTTGGGAAGGGCATCTCACAGAATTGCTGAAGGGCCTAAACAAGTCTGTATTTGCAGTGAGAATGATGTCAGATGTAGGAGACATAAATATAAAAAACTTTCATACTTTGCTTACTTTCATTCTGTTATGTTATACAGGGTAATAGTCTGGCGTAACTCTTCAAACTGAGCAAAAGTTCTTAGCTTGCAAAAGCTTATAATAAGACTCATCTGGCGTAAATTCGAGAACATCAAGTAGAAACCTCATCAAGGAACTTTGTATACTACTTCTCAGTGTCTGTATACATTAATGAAATTTAAAGTAATATATCTCATTTCCAACCAGTAGCTAAGTGCATAGTATCAATTCTAGGAACAAGAACAAACAACATAAAGACCCAAAATCACTTACCTTGGTCCAATACGGGGTCCAATATTTAGGAACACACATTTTCAATAAATGACCAGCAGCCATTAAGGACTTGGTTTCAGATAAAGCACAGTTTAAACTGAGTTTGAAAGACTTTTTCATAGGCTACTCTGTCTACTTTACAGATGAATATCTGAACAGGGTCTATTAGACAATCTTTAGTAAAAATATCTGTTAGATTTCAGTTTTGACACTCAAGATTAGGTATTACACAAATGCTCAATTCATTAAAAGTGCATAACTATCTTTCACTCCAACAATATATTAATTCTGTAAATATTAGCAGTTCCAGTTTACTGTACTGTATTCAACTATTTTTGACAATCTCCTGAAGAATGATCAGGGTAATGAATATTATATTCAAATGTTGTAGATTAAAACTGAAGAAACTGCAAAAAGGTGGGAATTTAAGGAGATGGGACCTGGATAAACTGAAAGAACCAGAGGTTGTACAGAGTTTCAGGGAGAGCATAAAGGAACAATTGACAGGAATGGGGGAAAGAAATACAGTAGAAGAAGAATGGGTAGCTTTAAGGGATGAAGTAGTGAAGGCAGCAGAGGATCAAGTAGGTAAAAAGACGAGGGCTAGTAGAAAGCCTTGGGTAACAGAAGAAATATTGAATTTAATTGATGAAAGGAGAAAATATAAAAATGCCATAAATGAAGCAGGCAAAAAGGAATACAAATGTCTCAAAAATGAGATCGACAGGAAGTGCAAAATGGCTAAGCAGGGATGGCTAGAGGACAAATGTAAGGATATAGAGGCTTATCTCACTAGGGGTAAGATAGATACTGCCTACAGGAAAATTAAAGAGACCTTTGGAGAAAAGAGAACCACTTGCATGAACATCAAGAACTCAGATGGAAACCCAGTTCTAAACAAAGAATGGAAAGCAGAAAGGTGGAAGGAGTATATAGAGGGTCTATACAAGGGCAATGTACTTGAGGACAATATTATGGAAATGGAAGAGGATGTAGAGGAAGATGAAATGGGAGATGCGATACTGCGTGAAGAGTTTGACAGAGCACTGAAAGACCTGAGTCGAAACAAGGCCCCCGGAGTAGACAACATTCCATTGGAACAACTGACGGCCTCGGGAGAGCCAGTCCTGACAAAACTCTACCATCTGGTGAGCAAGATGTATGAAACAGGCGAAATACCCTCAGACTTCAAGAAGAATATAATAATTCCAATCCCAAAGAAAGCAGGTGTGGACAGATGTGAAAATTACCGAACAATCAGTTTAATAAGCCACAGCTGCAAAATACTAACACGAATTCTTTACAGACGAATGGAAAAACTAGTAGAAGCCGACCTCGGGGAAGATCAGTTTGGATTCCGTAGAAATACTGGAACACGTGAGGCAATACTGACCTTACGACTTATCTTAGAAGAAAGATTAAAGAAAGGCAAACCTACGTTTCTAGCATTTGTAGACTTGGAGAAAGCTTTTGACAATGTTGACTGGAATACTCTTTCAAATTCTGAAGGTGGCAGGGTAAAATACAGGGAGCGAAAGGCTATTTACAATTTGTACAGAAACCAGATGGCAGTTATAAGAGTCGAGGGACATGAAAGGGAAGCAGTGGTTGGGAAGGGTGTAAGACAGGGTTGTAGCCTCTCCCCAATGTTATTCAATCTGTATATTGAGCAAGCAGTAAAGGAAACAAAAGATAAATTCGGAGTGGGTATTAAAATCCATGGAGAAGAAATAAAAACTTTGAGGTTCGCCGATGACATTGTAATTCTGTCGGAGACAGCAAAGGACTTGGAAGAGCAGTTGAACGGAATGGATGGTGTCTTGAAGGGAGGATATAAGATGAACATCAACAAAAGCAAAACGAGGATAATGGAATGTAGTCGAATTAAGTCGGGTGATGCTGAGGGAATTAGATTAGGAAATGAGACACTTAAAGTAGTAAAGGAGTTTTGCTATTTGGGGAGCAAAATAACTGATGATGGTCGAAGTAGAGAGGATATAAAATGTAGACTGGCAATGACAAGGAAAGCGTTTTTGAAGAAGAGAAATTTGTTAACATCAAGTATAGATTTAAGTGTCAGGAAGGCATTTCTGAAAGTATTTGTATGGAGTGTAGCTATGTATGGAAGTGAAACATGGACGGTAAATAGTTTGGACAAGAGGAGAATAGAAGCTTTCGAAATGTGGTGCTACAGAAGAATGCTGAAGATTAGATGGGTAGATCACATAACTAATGAGGAGGTACTGAGTAGGATTGGGGAGAAGAATAGTTTGTGGCACAACTTAACCAGAAGAAGGGATCGGTTGGTAGGACATATTCTGAGGCATCAAGGGATCACCAATTTAGTATTGGAGGGCAGCGTGGAGGGTAAAAATCGTAGGGGGAGACCAATAGATGAATACACTAAGCAGATTCAGAAGGATGTGGGTTGCAGTAGGTATTGGGAGATGAAGAAGCTTGCACGGGATAGAGTAGCATGGAGAGCTGCATCAAACCAGTCTCAGGACTGAAGACCACAACAACAACAACAACAATTCAAATGTTTTACATTTATTATGTTATGCTTTCTGACTTGTTCCACACCCACAACAGCCACTTCATTTTTGGATCTATGGAATGAAAACTGTATCTGATTTAAACTAATCTAACATGTTAAGGTGGATTCACACTTATCGCAATTCACTGTCACATTTTTGAATGTTGACGATCTGAGTAATTCCTGAGCATTCACACTGCATGGCACATTGAAAGAACGTTGTGACATTACAGGTGGTTTATAAAACATCCACCAGAGGCGCTGGTTTGTAGCTCATGGTAGATCTTTATAAAATGCCGAAATTTAATTAAAATTAGATTACAACGATTTCTGTTGCACTTGACGATGGGAAACAGAAAGCAAAAAGACCCTGGGTTAGAAAAATTTTAAAAAATCGAGACTGTGAAGGAGTGTTACACACTAATTACAAGGAGCTGGAAGAGAAGAGTCATCGTTCCATTAATTTTTCAGAATGTCTAAACACCAGTTTTTGACTGTTAAGCAACATAGAAATAAAAATTATGAAGAGAAAATCAAGGTCTAGGAGTCCAATATCACCACAACAGATGCTGATGGTTTGCCTAAGGTATCTCAAACACAGTTAAACTCACAGAACCTCGAAATGTGCTGCACTAAGCAAAACAAGTATGGAGGCTACTTGCCGACAGCAACAGGAAAATATAACATGTATCCAACAATGCCACATCGAAACATGCTCCCCGAGAAACTTTGATGTAACACTGTATGATGTGACGTAATGTTCTGTTGACATCATGTGTGAATGTCACCATTTGAACTACAGAGGAAAATCTTTTTATGTTATGGACGTGATGGTGACGTTTCATCAAGTGTGAATCCACTTTCAGTCTGTCTCGTATCTGGAATGTTGTTTATCAAAGCCACAAATACACTACTATAAAATATAGTGAAACAACTGATATTAGCAGACAATGTCACCCCCCCCCCCCCTTGAAGTAGCATTCCATTTACAGCCTCAGCCTTTTTGTAAGCTACTGTTTTCGAGAGCATTGTACACTGAAAAGACCACAGCAGTCTAGCATATACAGTCACGACACTCATTGCTGTCAAAACTGTTACCCTCTGACAGTTGGAACGACACTAGCACTCCTAGCGGCGTGAAAGCAGCTCTAAGACTAAAGTTTGTTTTAATTATTTTTCTACTTAATTAACAAAATAATTACAACATTTTTACGCTCTAGCCACTATTTAATTATCGAAAGGCATGGATGATACTGAAATAAATGTAAAAATTGCCAAATCTCACTGATTCAGTGCCATAAGCTACAACTTATTCATAAAGAACTACTTTCTAATACGTGTGTAATTTCAGCTTACTCTGCTGAAATAAGAGAAGATAAACACACATTTCATGCATGGAGAACATATATTTCTGTTGATGTTTGTTGTATCATGTACTTTCCTTAATATGTAACCATTTTGTATGAAGTCTAACTATTCGCACGTTCTTAAATTTTACTCAACTTTCCAACACATAAATATTTTTGTAAATGGAACTACTTTTGCTTAAAAAGTGAATGTGATGATTTTGCCAGATGTGAGTCTGATGTAGCAATAACACTGGAATTGGTTCCTTCTGTATTGGGAAAGAGTTTTATTACTTTTGACATTTTATTATCACAACTGTGTGGTTTTCCCTTCGGCTACAGTTGTGGTGGCTTAAGGCCAATTCACACCAGCTGTCACGTTGCATTATATTGTGTCAAAGAATTCCACATTGCATTTCAAATGCCGACATCCACACTAGTTGTACCATCCCATTGTGTCATATCACATTATGGCAACATCAAGGTATCTCAGAAGGAAACTATTGCTGGCTGAAGAAATCCATCTGTTGTTAATCATATGACTCCCACATTCATTTCCTCTATATAAACTACCATGTACAGATAGCTGTATATCGTTTCATTGTGGTTTCTGTCCTTAATTTCAGTTGTTTTTTGTTAATTATTTGTTATAAATTCTTTCATTTCGTTTTTTTGATTGTTAAAATTGATTATAAATGATGAAAGATTAATTGAAGCAGTGAGGCAGCAGTCTGAATTGTATGAGATATGCATACAAACTACTTGCCCTCTACTACATTTATAGAATTGGTTTTTATACAGACCAGTACGGTATTTAATATCTTACAATAAAATGCATTGCAATATGGCTCCAACTTGAAGTGAAAAAAGTACTCTGGGTTGATTATTAGGTGGTATTGATTTGTTTGTTGTCAGGTATTTGTACTGTTTCAAAAAGAAATGGACTAAAAATGTAGACACTGCAAGTTTTTTTTATTTAAGTATATGTTTTGGCAGGCTTTTTATCGTTAAGTAGTTCTCTGGATTGCGTGTGGAACACTTTAGCGAGTGTCAGTGGTCAATATTTATGTGGGGTCACTACCCAACCCCAGTATGAATACGGCACTTGAGCAATTAAAAGCCAAATACGAGACATACAGAAAATCTATAAGTCTTGAAGGGAAGTGAATTGAAGGAGATATGACTATTGCACAAAAATTTTAACTGGATAAGCAACTAGGCCTACCCTTAAACAAACCAATTTTCTGTGGCATATGCTGGCTACTAGTTACACAGTGTTCCTTTTAGTAACTCTGTGCAATTTGATGTAACAAATGAAAAAACTGATGCTTCGACTTCCTAAAACATAAAATGAAGATTCTTCTCCCTCATGCTCATTGTATAGTGTGCAAAAATCCTCTTTGTACCACTTAATGACATTTTTCGAACCCACCTCTGTCTTCTTTCTCTAATATACACACTATCCATGCAAGCTGTAAACCATCTGAGTCCAGTAAATGTCATTTTCAGACAAATGTGAACTCCAGCATTTATGTACACGACCTACCACGTTTGTGTATGTGCACTTCGTGTGTAAAATCAGTTGAAAACCATTTTGCCAAGATCGCAATTCCCGCTGAAAAAAAAAAAAACAGTTTAGAGCAGCCATGTGAGTTGATATCACGTGACTTGCATTGACTTGGCGTGCTGTGAGGTGATGTACGGACAGTGTGAATAGACATTAACCAGACAGTGCTGTGATGTGACGATTGCGTGATGGACACAGTTAATTTACCTTCATTTGGAACATTAAGGGCCGATGGTATAAAGCACTTATCTATAGATTAAGACAGAAAATGACCACAGATCAAACTTACCTGGAAATATTCGTTGTATGAACGTTAATCCCAGATCATAAGGCCGTGACGCCGGATCTTGTTTGACTGCCGAAAATTCGTGGTTCCAAGGTCCAGTTCAGCTCTAATCGTCAGTTTATAGTGTTGTGGGATTACTATTCATGGCTTTTGTTTTTGGTAGACACTAATTGAAATAATAATTAACATAAAGAATGGTAAGTGAATATGTAGCTAAGCCACTCACACACCACTGATGCTCGAAATACTCTTTCAATTCTAGAAGGTTAGGTTAAGGGAATTAATGGCTACTGTGTGTACATAATGCTCAGTCTTATAACAGCTGTTGTAGACGACTCGTAATTTACATGAATAGTTCAAAGGCATTTTATAGACACTCATCAGCAGATCAAGAAAGAAAGAGTTGAAATGTTTGCAGTGAACATAAGTATGGGAAGTTTGACAGCAGCTAATAACTATTCAACATCTCTTATCCATGTTCTCTGTCGGCTCGAGTAGCAGTAACTATGCAATTCGTATTAAATCTTTAACTAACGAACATGTTCTCAAACTGCTATGACAATTACACATACATACATCGATAAATAGAACATATGCGTCATGACATACCTGACCTCATAACGTGAGTAATTAGACAGTGGCTCAGAGGTAAGGGTGAACCCACTCTTGGAATTAAATGGCAAGTCATTTAAACTAAGGTTTAGTTTGGAAAAAAGAAGCCGGCACAGTAGCACAGTGTGTCTGGTCATAGGGCTGCTTGCTTTCTGCAATGAAAACTAAGTATGGGAATCGATGATCAGCTTGCATGGATGTCATGTGACGTCTGTCCAGACCAAAATGCAACGGATAGCTCTGAACAAAATGAAAAAAAAAATATTGTTCATAAAGATAATTATAACATTACCACACCATTCCATACCATTGAAACCATAACATACACTGTCCGTTTTCCGAGTGTTCTGGGCCACTGTTTGACAAAATTCTGTGTGCAACAACACTACGTGATATAAATTCATTGTTTCCTTTCGTTTACTTTACAGATATCTGAGTATTCAGATGCATCCACTGAGGACAATGACGGTGAGATCCAGCGAGCTCCCAGCACGTTCCGTGAAAGGATGAACACATTCTTGGAATTAAATGACAAGTCATTTAAGCTAAGGTTTCGTTTGGAGAAAAGAACTATAGAGCAGTTGGAATTAAGGCTTAGAGACTATCTGATTAAACCAACCAAAAGAAACTAGCCACTGACTCCAATGTGCATATTGCTGTTAACATCAAGATTTTATACCACAGGAACCTTTGAGTTATTGGTGATATATTTAAAGTAGATGCAACAACAGCTTGCAGAGTTGAATTGCCTCATCGAAAAATGAATTTATGAAAATGCCAATGGATGAAAATTATCTTAGAAACACCCATAGTGATTTTTATCAAACAGCACATTTTCCGAGCGTTTTAGGCGCTATTGACTGCACTCATATTCCCATCAAATTGCCTGGTGTCGACAATGCTGATATATTTAGAAATCGTTATGGGTGGTTTTCTTTAAATGTACAAGCAATCTCAGCTCCAATGTTTAATTATCGTAGCTAGATTGCCCATGACAGCAATATTTTCGGAAACTCACATATCCATGCCCAGTTGGAAACAGGAGAAATTCTGGAAGGCATACTTCTGGCAGACAGTGGCAGACTCTTTACTTAGAATATCATGTCCATACACTTTCCTATCCACTCGCTAACTGCTGGTCCATCCAACCACAGAATCTCTTGCTGAGGGCGCAGAGCACTGCCAGTTATATTAACACACTCTGCAACGCTGCCAACATACACACAGGCTACTTACACCACGTCTCCACACAACCAAAGAACTCAATGCAGTCGAAATCGGCCATAGGCACATCAGAGTGTGAACATGGGGAAGTATCACCACTGTGAACATCAAAAGTATGAATGTGGTGAACCTAACGTCTTGGACTAGTTAAGATGGCGGACATTGGCCTGAAGTTTGTGACATTTGACAGTTTTTTATACCTCCATGGTGAATCGACCAATAGGGTCTGCAATAGCAAAGATGTACGAAACAGTAGGATTTTTACCAGTATTACCAATGATAGCAGAATTCGGCTATGTTTAGGTGAGGTTTTTTTACCTTTGTGGCATAGTGGCGAATTACTTAAACTGTCAAAAGTATAGGGCAATTTAACTTCCTTTGGCTGGTTGAAAAACACGCCTAAATTTCCATTCCAGAGTTTAAAAAATATGTAATTCAGTGTTATGTTAATTTTACAAAGTTAGTAATTTACCAACTAAAGGCAGATGCACACTTAACAGGACGGGACATCACCATCACGTCCATCACTTCATAAGTCTCCTCTGTAGTTCAGATGGTGGCCTACTTGACGAGCACCCTTTACATTAAGTACACAGTGTGAACCGATACGAAAGTATTTCCCACTGATTGCTATTGTGGAAGGGTCTTAATATGTTCTGGAAGACAATACTAAGGAATAGTATTTTTATTTTATACACTGAAGGAATACATTGCAAAATAAACGATATATATCTTGTTCAATGTGCTTTACTCACGACTGTTGCAGTGGAGTAGCGAAAAGAGAACCGACAGTGAAGCTGATGTGGCATGCAGAAGTTTAAAATAAGATTTGTAATAAATTAAAGATGAAACGCAGCTAACAGAAAACAGCCCATCTAGACATAACGGAGGCAATGTGTCCTCGGAGTCTTTAGTGATGGCATACATGAATAAAATTTCTCGGTTTTCAAACCGCATCAATTCGAATGAAATCCTCGAGCTTTCGATGATCATCTCCGCCATCGTCATGCTAATCCACGAACAAAAACATCCGAGAATGTGCCGTCGAAACCCGTGCTCTTTCTCTGTTTCTCCTTTTGTAATGTGCCACAGCCAGGCCTGTACGAAACGTAGGTCGTGGTCCGACCCGAACTGCAAACAAAGCAGCATTTATCCGGTAAACCCCCGTGGAATACTGACGAATGTGAGACGCATTCTTTCCAAGGCAAATTCCTGACTGAGAATGGATTCCGCAAAGGGCTCTAAGCTACAATCTATACTGAGGAGAAGGGATCTCATGACAAGAAATTCACTTATATAGCATAGGATATACTGTTTGTTTATAAATATCAATTTGCAGGGGCTGGATCTCACTTTTATTTGGTGGGAAAAGCTCACATCCAGCAACTGCATGTCTTAATTATGTAATTACACCATGACAGATTGAAAGTGTCTTTTGTTGGAAAATTTTTCTGTTCATCTTGACATGCAAGCATCGACTGAGCTGGCTGGGAGAGAGAGACTCATATCCAAATGCATGAGTGTACACAAAACAACTATCAGATACAATAAAGCGATCAATCGGGAATTTGACGTAGCAACTGGATTTTTAAAAGTACTGTAGACTTTCTGAAGTGATTCTCTCTGCTACACTGGGAAGTAGAGAGGAAGGTTCTATTGTATGATAGAATAGAAACAGCAATTACCGCTGCAAGACAGAGTCCACTGTGATGTATTGAGAGCAGCTAAACATGACACACTTAAACTACGATCCAGTTCGTAGCAATAAGCTGTCATGGATAGATGTCGAAGACAGCTGAAAACACTAGCATGCCCCGATTACTAGCCTTACAGACGTCCACACACAGCGCGCCAAACCCCTCAAACGCTGCCATCACCAACATACAGGGACCAAAGAAAGTACATCCGTGGCTGTAGCAGCAGTTGTGGACGTGCGTGTACGCCAGAGAGCACCACACGCAGCCATGGATGACATCCGGGGATGATTGGAGTGGTAGGAATTCCGATGTTATCAATACGTCCAGTGCAAATGTCCATCATTTTGAATCTTCTCTCACTCAACAAACACATGTCCGCTTCTGCTACACTCACCCAGCACACTGGTCGCTTTACCAGCCCTCGCCATCGTGGGCAAGATCAGACAAGTAGGCGCATTCTTTGTACATGTCAAAGGCTGAGCTAATGTGTTACTTCGGTTGCCGACTCCTTGTGACCTCTTTTGCAGGCAGCTGCAGTGCGCTGGGAAACAAGCAGTAGTTTGGATGTATACTAAATAATTCCGCCCCGACATAGACCACCCAGTTTTAAAAAATCCACTTTACCCAACCTGAATCAACGCTGTTGTTGACTATACACCTGGAGTTTCTTGCACGAAATGTACATTCCTCCTGTTTAAACGAGTTATTTTCGAAGATTGAAGAAATCGGACAATAAACTCGTTACCACATCGCTAAAGTATCATTATTTGTTGTGAAAATCCTGTACAGGACTATGTTATACTTTCATCAGATAGAGAAATGTCTTTTCTTGTCCGTTGCGTCTTCTATCACAAGATTAGAATATTAAATTCGTTTTCAGCTCATGATGGAGCGCTAAGATCTACCACTGTCACAGTACACCTCCTCACTTTCGATCTCTCTCTTAAGCTAGCCAAACGTCTGGCCACATACGAAGTCTATCAAGGTAACAGCACAGAGAAGTTATAAATGTGACTTTTATACTACGTATCAGTTTATAAATTCGGTAACACATCTGATTTTATTACGATGGTTGTCCCTACCTCTATAGCTGGATGAGTGAAATATCATTAAAAGATATTGCGGTAATGAAAAACAAAAAACGAACACCAAGTGAAGAATCATATCTGTGGTGCCCTAGCCATCACCTACACCCACCAGGCGGCTTGTCACTGATAAGACAATTAATGAAATTGTCATGAGAGTCACTTTGCATGGCTAGTAATTTTCTTTTTTCAGTGGTCGGATTACACTCATCATGTAGTCCAAATGGGAATCTCTGGAGGAAAGGAAATGTTCTTTTCGAGGAACGCTATTGAAAACCGACATTTGAAGCTGACCACAGAAGAATTCCACTGCTGATAACATACATTACGCTTAAGGACCACACTATTAAAAACACACTATTAAAAACATCACAGCAACTATGTTACCGTCACCCTGCATAAAAAACGGTCTTGGTTCTACAGGCACACTTAAGAGTCGCTATAGTGTAACGACTTCTGGTACATACATACATACATACGTTAATCCTTGTTCCATAGATCATGAATACGACATTTTGTAATGATGTAGAACGTGTCACTTTAACATACATTTTCTTTACACAAAATAATTAATTAATCAATTGATTTTTTTAAGTTACTACTTCATATCTAAGAATTTATCTATTGAGTAGAAGGGGTTGTCATTCAGAAATTATTTTTAATTTGCTTTTAAATGTTGGTTGGCTGTCTGTCAGACTTTTAATACTATTTGGCAAATGACCAAAGATTTTTGTGGCAGCATAGTTCACCACTTTCTGTGCCAAAGTGAGATTTAATCCAGAATAGTGAATATCATCCTTTCTTCTAGTGTTGTAGCTATGCACTTCGCTGTTATTTTTGAATTGGAATGGGTTCTTAATGACAAATTTCATAAGTGAATATATGTATTGCGAAGGTACTGTGTATATCCCGAGTTCTTTAAATAAATGTCTGCAAGGTGAGCTTGGGTGGGCTCTGGCTATTATTCTGATTCCACACTTTTGTGCAATGAATACTTTCTCTCTTAATGACGAATTGCCCCAAAATATGATGCTATATGAAAGCAGTGAATGAAAATAGGCATAGTAGGCTAATTTACTGATATGTTTGTCATCAAAATTTGCAATAACCCTAATAGCATAAGTAGCTGAACCTAACCATTTCAGCAGATAATCAATGTGTTTCTTCCAATTTAATTTCTCATCAATGCACACACCCAGAAATTTAGAGTATTCTACCTTAGCAACAGACTTCCATTCATAGTCTATATTTATCAATGGTGTTATGCCATTTACTGTACAGAATTGAATAAACTGTGTTTTGTCAAAATTTAGTGAGAATCCATTTGCAAAGAACCACTTAATAATTTTCTGAAAGACATTATTTGCAATTTCCTCAGCTGATTCTTGCTTCTTGGGTGTGATTATTATACTTGTATTATCAGCAAAAAGAAATAACTATGCATGTTCATGAATATAGAGTGGCAAGTCGTCAATATATATTAAGAATAACAAGGGACCTAAGACTGAACCCTGTGGGACATGATTCTTGGTACCTCCCAATTTAGAGTACTCTGCTGATTTTTGTAGACTATCTGTACTGTTAATTTCAAACTTCTGTATTCTTCCAGTTAAGTGTGAATTAAACCATTTGTGCACTGTCTCACTCATACCACAATACTTAAGCTTATCTAGAAGAATTTCATGATTCACACAATCAAAACCCTGTGCTGCCAACGATTTGGAATCAAGCCTCTCCATTCAAAGGCAGCAATTTTGTACTTCGTATCCAGTTACGATGCAAATTATCCTTAAGTTTGGTAATTGTATGTATTAGCTCTCTAACAAATATGAACAGTTATTGGAATCGTCTGGCGATCAGATACAATGATAGGATTAGTAAACACATGAGACAATTGAAATTGTCTTCGAACCGCTCAGTTGTGTGGCTTACACAGTCATTACAATCCTCAAATACAAATAATAATAATAATAATAAATAATTTCGTTAAAGATTGCATTTTACGAAGCTAATACATGCTATCAACTAGAAATAACAAACTATTGTGTTGAATAAAATCCATACAGTATATATCGTCATTCAGGAAGTAGAAGATTAATTAGAATTTTATAAAATTTTCTTTCCTTTCTAAAGGTGATTAGTCAGACAGTTTAGATGTATATGACTCTAAAGTGTTAAGGGGGATAAAAAAAATCTCTCCTTGTTATCCCCGAATAGCCTAGAATAGAATTCAACTACCACAAGATGACCAAAATATTGATACGTTTACAGGATCATGAATTTCGCTGCCATTTTATAAACATAGAAACATTTCACACACAAATCTAACGAAACCCCCTCGAGAATGAACTCCTTATGCCTTCGCAAGTTCAAATCACATAAAAAGAGAAAAGTACTTGCTGCATCAAACTATATTTACTATGTTAACAGTGACTCTGTGAATGATCCACTATCTCTAAGTTCATGACTTGTCGTGCTTGGAGTTAGCCAAGCTTGAAGGGTATGGAATACACTTGTTTACAGCTCAAATTCTTTATGCAGCCCATTTATCGCCAGTTATTTGTGTAGGCGATATTATAAACAATATTTGACATTGTGGTGTAATGTAGCGGAATTTGAGTATGCTTATAGCGGAAATAACTTTTATTTGGCTGGCAACACTGATTTGTAGTAGTCAATGAGCTTCGTACCAATACAAAATAAGCAAAGGCGGGAAGGGTAGATTGAAAGTGTTATCATTCTTTGGGGGTATTGTATTTTGTGTGAATTGTAAACAAAGCGGGTTCGTCGTTGGAACAACGAAAATTCAGCTTAATTATTCTTGAGATCGTGTGTGTAAATCTAATGTTCTTGTTGAGAAAGCTGCCTGGGACAGTATATGAAGTGTCAGTTACAGCAGATATTTTGCTATGAAATGCGTAAACAGATAGCGAAGTATTTATTTTTTTAAAAGAAAGATAGGGGACACATGACTGATACTTAATGGTTTGTTGATCCTGTATGTGAGTTTGTCAACGAGTTTTGTAGGTGCAGTGCACCTTTGTTGTGAAATGCTGTGTGTTTCAGAGTTTCAGGATATGATTAGTTTTTTGTGAGACTCTCACTTGTTGGTAGTACAATTTGAAAAGTAGCCTATTCGTATTTTGGTTTATTATTTTAACCAGAACAATGATTGTGGTGTGATCCGTTACGTATACGTGGAATGAAATTTATTAACTGACAGTACATAAAATTTAATAAATACCCCGTACTAGACTAGCATTGACAGACATCAGTGCTTCTTAAGATTTGAGGGCATGAACACAGGAGACGTCAAAAGAATAACTGAACAAGTACGGTATGTACCACCAATTCACATCGCTTTTGTGTGATAATGGCCCAGGGAGAAAATTGTTTTTGGCCCTAATACATGACATAGTTTGAGTCACTGTGAATTTTGATTTACGTCACCATTTGAGGTATAAGAAAAATTCGTGTTAATTTCCTGCCAAAAATAGTTTACAGCATTAAGAATTTATTTTCATATTACTGTTAAAAACCTGTTAAAAAGTTGCCTTTGACTGTGAAACTGGAACTTGGGAAGGTTCACATAACAGTTAAGTCAGTTTGCTAAATCATATTATTAATTATTGAATCAAGAACGTGGCACACTATCTGATATAAGAATTACAGAAAATTTCTTGACATTGTGAAAATGCTTCTGCCTTACGGTCAAGCATTGAGATGTCTTCTGACTTTATTGTTTAAATGTTTTGACCAAATGAATACATTTGAACAAATGTTAACTAATGCGAAATACACGTTAGTTTACGTTGTAGGCATACACTTCTTGTACGGTTAATGAGAATAGTCAGTCCAAGTCGTTTTCACACATGTGAAAATGTAATTTTTTCAGAATACTAGTTGTAGGCTACGTGAGTCTATGGGTGTGCAACCAGTTCCTGCTTGTTTGTATTTGAAAACAGAGGGATGTGTAGATTTAACCATAAAGTTACCTGCATTGGTGTGATAAGGAATGCAGTTCTCACAAACTAAAAATTCAGCTTCCTAACTAGTTGTTTAAATTATACAACTACAAGAAAATTTGAACAGGTTGTATCATAACATACATCACCTTTTATAATTTTTCTGTATTACACCATTACTAATCATACCAGACAGAAAAATTGGTCACACCCAAGAGAAATGACAGATACCACTCTAATATGAGGGTAGTTTGAAAAGTTCTCGGAACGGATTTGGGGGGGGGGGGGGTGGACGGGACGGGACGAATTACATCAATGAAACTTTTATTTTTTATTTTTCAATGTAGTGTCCTTGTAGGTTAATGCACTTGGTCCAACGATGTTCCAGTGCCTTGATCCATCTCGGAAATGAGTTTCCTCCAGGCCTGCAAAATAGTTGTCAACTCCGGCTATCAATTCTTCGTTTGAAGTGAATCTTCATCCACCAAGAAAAAATTTCAGTTTTGGGAAGAGATGGAAGTCTGATAGCCATATCGGGTGAATAAGGCAGGTGTGGCAACAATTCATACCTTAGTTTGTGTAATTTTGCCATGGTGATCGCACGTGTGTGCGAGCGTATGTTGTCTTAGTGGCGGCGCCCATCTTGCAGATAATTTTTTCATTTATAATTCTCCAGTTAAAATGTGACTCCTTTCAGATGACATCTGGCAAGTGTGTGCAATTTCACGCACTTTCATTTGGCGATCCTCCATGACCATTTTGTGCACTTTTACAATGATTTCTGGAGTAGTGACACATCTTGGCCGATCACTGTGCGGATCATCATCTAAGTTCTCCCGAGAAAATTTAAATTCATTTATCTCCTTGGCAACTGTTGAATATGAAGGAGCAGAGTCTCCCAGTGGATTCTGGAAATCAGCATGAATGTCCTTTGCTTTCATAACTTTCTGTACAAAGTACTTAATCACTGCTCAAATCTCGATTTTTCCATCTTCACAAATCACTATGCGGGAATAGCAACAGTGCCACATCATCGCCACAACTCTCCGCTAAGAGTACTGACATGGCACGTATTTACAGATCACAGTGCACTGAATATCATGTGAACAACTTGTTGTGCTAGTGCTGACCTCTCCTGGTGATTCCGAGAACTTTTCAAACCACTCTTGTACCATGTAACACCACCTCTAAACTTGATAATGGCCTCAATTTGGCAAGAAAGAGAATCTACAAGTTTCATGAAGTGCGTGCTATTTTATTCAGCTGAAACCAGCCATAGATGATTAGATCCCATAAAGCTACAAAATAGTGAGGATGTTGATTATAATATTTCAGAGAGCCCAAGACATGTTTTTAATTAATATCAGGTGATCTAACAGGCCTTTCGAGTTGAGGTATGGTGCCTGAAAGTTTGTTAAACGAGGAATGTGCACATACAGTTCCCTTAATATAGCTGTTGCCATCCCAAAAGACAGTAGTGTTCACGGCAGACTCTTCATGAGTATATAGAAAAAAAGGTTCATACTTGGTCTCTCAGAATACTGAAGTAAACATGTAATTCTCATTGTCACTTGGCTGTAGTACAGTATGTCCCCATAGCATTAGAGAACTATATCTTGTATGGACTACTCTATTCACACTTGCTTCCAGTCAATTGCGGACCACTTTCTGTGATGTTTGGCCCACTGAAGGCTTGCAGCTTTATGTATTGCTGTGAGCAGGGATCTTTTATAATTAGGTACCCAATTCCAATGTTTGCCAAGAAACTGGTTGAGATTAACCCTCATCCAAGGATAGCAGCAATTCCTGTCAGCTTTGAAACCTTTTGCCTTTGACAAAGTGTGACACATCTCCAGTCTTTGGTTTAGATCCTTGAATGCCTGCTGCTCTTACATTGTGTTACATTTCTGTAGACATGTTGATACACAAACACATGGGCAACTTTATTCGTGAGGTGGTCACATAAACACCTTGGCACCTTTATTTGTGATGTGGTCATGGGCATGTCCAAACAAAGTAGTTCCTCTCTTGGGTGTTCAAGAAGCCATGAAAATTTGCTTATACTTATAACAACTTTGCCATTTCTTTCTCAGACTAAACTTTTTTATACGTAATTTTCGATGTAATGTTCAGATATTTTTGCTTTGTGTGAATGCCCATGCAAAGTGGTACTTATCTGCAGAATACTCACAACCCATGTCTTTATGAAGCTTTTGATTACAAATTGTTGTTTCAGAAATTAAAGAGGCATATAGCTGACAGAAATATAATTGTTGAAGCAGTAAAGTTTGCAAAGAAAATTACAAGAGACATTATTGTATGTCCAGTTCCTGGAAAAATAACAGGGATGTTGAAAAATGCTTAGGCCTATATAACATTTCTCCAACCTGTTGGTAAACTAACTTTTTTCTTAAATAATTCCCAAGACTGTAGGTTTTCTAATAAAATAAAAATATTCATGGATTTTCCCTATGAATGGACACACAAATTCGAAATAAAAAGCTTTTTACTGTGATGAAAATGGGATAATTCCATCTAAGTTTATCCAGGCCTGACACCACTGCATCAGATTTTCAGAAACGTTTTTTGCTTGTTACTTTTGCGATAGTTATAACTAGTGTAAAATTTCTTCTCTATATTTCTTATAGTTTTTGAGGAAAAAGTGGTAAAGTTTTCAAAAAGCATACATAAACGCTGTGGTTGAAGCTTCCCATTTGGATTGCATTACTTTAGAGAGAGAAAGAGAAAAATTATTTGTAACACATCACTGTTATATTTTTCCAGATGAATCAAAAAGGATGTATCTTCTGAGGAAAAGATATTAAAATAACTCCACTCAATATTGGTATGGGAATATTGGTAATTAATTTAAATTTTTATGACCTAAAAGATGATGTCTTAAATGTGCAAAATATTTTCGAATGTGGTTTTAAAAAAGCATGGGGTTTGATAGACTGGGGATTTTCATTTGCATACAAAGGTATTTCATGTCATTGTTCCGAAGGTCATTTAAAAGACATTATGTAGACTGAAAAGCTTTAGTAAATGTGTCACATGGTTTGATAAAATAATAAAAGTACAAAGCCAAAAGTTATAATTTTAACTGGAATATTTTCAATACTAATATTAACTTTATTTAAGGGTAGGCAAAAGTTTAAAGTTAAAAATGTGCATGTTCAGCAGTTAAGGTCCATGTATCTCTCAAGGGAAAGTTTTAATAGCACCTTTACTTTTAATCCACTGTGACAAATTAGGTTAGCTGTTAACTTCGTATTGTTTCATTAAAAAATAATATACTCTTCCTAATGTGCTTGATCCAGTTACACCAAAGTATATAAAGAGGTACAAAACAAGAATTTTCCTTTTTGGGCCAAAAGAATGCTGCTGGTCCAGACGGGTGAAGAAAAAGAAAATTAGCATCTCCTTGTTCATCACATACATTCTTGATGAAAGCAAAGCATCAACTGTCATCATGTACAGCTCCAAAAGATTTTTCTTGGGGATGGGTACTTTTCCACTATGAGGCATTTAATTGAACAAAAAAAATCAAGAATGGCTTTTGATAACAAGTTACTCTTTTTAACTTCTAATCAATAACAGTAAAATGGTTTGTAATTGTGAACATTCCTGGGTGTCATATATTGTCTTCATTGCAAAAAATCTCTTCTTGAGATTGTTGTATAAGAATTCTATGTTGATTTTCGCTAAGAAGGGGAAAAAATTATTTATTTATTTATCAATAGACTATTTAGTACAATAGTATCGGATGTATCAGCAACATTACTTAAATAATATTTACATATAAAACATTAACAGAATGGGATAAGACAATGTGAGGATAAGGCAGGAAATAGGTCATGGCATAATCAAAAAAACCATCCCAGCATTCATCGTAGTGACAAGGAGAAACCATGGGAAACGCAAGTCAGGATGACTGGAGGGAGAATAAACCCCATTCTCCCGAATGTGAGACTCCACTGCATGAAGAATGGAGTAGCCACTTCACTCACTAGGGGAAGGGGAATCACAAACTACAACATCTGCATTGTGAGTGTGACGTGCACAATAATAAATAAATGGAAAAGAAATTTTGAGAATAACAACACTACTGAAAATGTGAAAATATGTCAACAAAATACATAACACTGCAGAAAAATACAAAAAGCACAATACGTCAATCAATTACGTAGGTAAATCATGAAACTCAGATTTAAAACAACCCTTAAAAAAGTAATTGCATAAGCACATTATGTATCACTGCTTAAAAGTTTAAAGCGCAAGCACAAAAAGATGCTGACACTATAACCATCACAATAACATAAGCACCAAATTCCCTCGTTGCCAATGTGTACCACACTGTATCTGAAACAGAAGAAATAGAAAAAAAGAAAGCAGAAACATTCTTTGCAAAGACAAACACAGCATCAGTGGTACCTCACTTAACATAATCAAAAGAACCCAACAGTCCATCTAATCATATAAGAAACACTTTTCAAAAAGAAATGATTTTAACTCTGATCTAAAAGCCATTTCTGTCTCCAGCCTCTTTATTTATGTTGGCAGTGTATTATAAAGAATGGCACCAAACCACCTCACATGTCCTTGAATGCGGGTTGTTCTATTGCATTCCATCTGGACGGACCCACAGTTTTGAGTATTATAAGTTGGTTAGCAGGTCTCCAAGTCTTGTCATCAACACCCATTTGGATACGTACAAGGAGGGTACAGTAAGCAAACACAAATTTTTAAATAGGGGCTTGCATTGAGCCCTAGCCAAACTATGTGACAAGATTCTGATAACCCTTTCCTGTAATGCAAAAATTTCATTTAATCAGCTATTAAATTTACCCCAGAAAATTATTCCATAAGTTGCAAGGGGCTGGCAGTAACCAAAGTAATCCATTCTAGCACCACCTGAAGAGTGAACATAAGAGATAATTCTCAGAGCAAAACGTGCAGAACTCAGTGTCTGTGAGAGACCAGTTATGTGGTCTTTCCAGTTTGTCTCGGTCGATATATGTTCCTAAATGTTTTATGCATCACACCCAATATTAGCCTTTGCAGTTATTGTAAATGCCAGATGCAGTTGTTATTTGTACATCATCCTCAATACACGTTTTACAATTCCTTCTAATCCATTACACATAGACATACCATGGCTAGTCACAAGAAAAGGAATCTTCAGTGTCAGTAGAAAAAACATTTTTGTGTTCACACAATATTTAAAGCTTCTCCCATTTTTATATTTAATGCTCAGCCAACCACTTCTTTCTGAGTAGCTTTTATAAATCCTACATCATGCTCCATATCATTACTTGCAAAGTAGTGGTTTACTATTACCAATTTGTTTCCCACATTTATCACATAAACACAAACAGGATGGATTGTACAGCTGCTTTATGTCCAGTAGTAACTCGGGATTTCATTCTGAATTACAAAACTGTACTTTTCAGGAGAGTCCATTAACAGAATTGCTTTTTCAGAGGTTAGATTTTCTTTCAATTTTTTTTCAGGGATCTCACTTGACACTTAGACATAAATAAATAAATATAAATAACTGCAGGTTTAAGTGCCTATAATTTTGTTACAAAGTATTCAATAACAGTTACAGACTTCTTTAACAGTTCTGTCTTATAGTTTTTGGTAACTCACTGGCTGTACTCGATTTCTTTATCGGCAACTTTGCTAAGCTAATTTTACATACTAAAAGTCTGACAGTTTGTCATCACTGGGACAGTTGTAGTTTTCCGAGTTACATACAAGAAATTCTATAAGTCCTTTACATGTTTCTTCAGAGCGTTCCATATCCAAAAGCAGTTTCACATTTTGGTGGATACCACAGACACGTACCGTTGAGTACCTGCAGTGTCAGTTAAAATACACCACTTTCGTCTTAGTGAACAAAATTTGGAAAAAGCAATATTAATGTTTGGGTTATACCGTTTAAAACAAGATCTTCTTACACAAACCATTTTTATTAACGATATTATCCCATCAGAATTTTTGGGTTTCTTAATAGTTTCGGGTCGACAGAAGCGTCCGATCCCACGCGTCGGCTTTGACCCGTGACATAAGGGTGTTGTCGTGTGTGACGTCATGACGGCGTGGAGTTTGGTTTGAGTGTGGCTGTCTCCAGTTCTGTTTTATCTCATTTTGTTTACTTTTCTGATCTGTTCGTTCTATCTCGTGAGATTTTTTTTTTTTTTTTTTTAATTTACAAACGCTTATTACTTATTTTAATTATCTGTTTCCTCCAATTTCTGTTTTAGTTTATTATATTTATCTTTCTGATCTGTTTGTTCTATCCTGTGAGATCTTTTTTTTAAAAAAGACAAAAAACACTAATCAGCTACTGAAGCATCTTTATCTTCTATGGGTTGCAGGGGTTACGACGCCTGGGGAGGTGGGTGGGTATTCATGCAGGGCTGTCTTCACTTACACGTTGTAGCTACGCAAGACGTCTAAATTTGTTTATATTTAGTTTGCCCCCCCCCCCCCCCCCCCATCCAAAACACCCCATTTCCCGCGCTTGTCCTGTTAGTGTCATTAGGCTTCTTGTGGAAAGTGTGTGTGTTTGTTTTTGTTTCCGCCATATTTGTGATGTCATGGGTCAAAGCAGACGGGAGGGATCGGACGCTTCCGTATTTCCATAGTTTCATCATCCCTACTATCAGAAATTTTGAGACTGTAATCTGCCTGGTACACTTTTTCCCCAAAACATGCTCCACTATTTCTAGCTTCTGTTTGCCATATGAGGCCTTGCTGCTGCAATTTGGAATGGATTGAAGTTTTAAGGGAGAGCAATACAAATCTTTCAAAGTTTTATTTGCATTCTCAATATTTTGACTTTTTAGTACTGGCACATGAAATGCCACCTCCCACTTACCTGCATTACTGTCATTTCCTTCACTGATTTCAGTTTTTTGTTCACAAATCTTATGACATGCTGTACACGGTTTTTGCTGTGTTTTACATAGATTCTTCTTGCACTTATAGTTCTTTCTTGATCTTCTTGTGGATCTTAGGAATGCCAAATGTTGTTGGTCTTCATTCATCATTGAAAATTTTTGAAGAGTTTTTACTGAAGTTTAGGTCACCAAATGACTTGATGTAAATAATTTTCTTATGTTATGTGAATCTATATTTTCAATTGTAATTAACTGAGCACTATTTCATTTAAAAGCATACTTCATTACAAATTGGATGATAAATGGCTTGGCCGCCAGAAAATATGACCTGTATTTCAGAAAGACAAAGAGCAAATGATGCAAATGGGCTAACTGTTGAATGTCAGTGATTGTTACGTTGCTTTCATGTCTGTATAGGTTTTGGGCAAGCTACTGCAGGCACACAAAATACTTTCTTACCACTGTGAGTAGGTGGTTAGATTCACAAATAAATCCAATATATTACAGTCTTTCAAAAATTACTGAATTAATAAAATGAAATAATTTTTTCACAAATAATTTGTCTGCCTACAGTAACTGATATTTAAATATGCTAATTTAATACCACTGTGTCTGAGGCACTGGATGTCAGGCCTGGATGAACTTACTGGAAATTGCACTTTTTTCCCTCACAGTAAGTAGTAGTTTTTAATATGCAATTTATTTGTGTGTCCATTTGTAGAAAACCCATTAATATTATTATATTAGAAAGTCAACAACCTTGAGAATTACCTATTCCTGAGATATTATGGGTATAACAGCATGTTATACAGTACTGAAAAAGTATATGTTTGTGTCTTCAGTCACAATTACCTTTTATTGTTGCCTGGCTACTGGGTTTGGTACACAGTCGCATCCTTAGGCCATCCTCTTGTATGTAGTTATCACACTTGCTTCCCAAATAGTTGTGTCAAATTCTCAACCTTGGGGATTAAGACCAAAACTAGATTCCCAGGAGGTTGGAGAAATGTGATATAAGTATTTTTCAGTGCCCTTGTAATTTTTCCTGTAGTCGGAAAATGACATACATTAGTATTTTTTGTAACTTTAACTGCTTAATTAATTGTTTTCTGTTAACTATATGCCTCTCTCAATGTATGAAGAAAATTCTAAATCAAAACTTCATATATTCCTGTATATAAGTACCCCTCAGCAAGGAAATTGTGCAGAGCCAAGTTACCAGAACATCACTACATCGAAAATGTAATATTAAGAAAAAAGTTTTAGTCTGAGTAAAACACACACACACACACACACACACACACACACACACACACACACACACGCACACACACACACACAGAGAGAGAGAGAGAGAGAGAGAGAGAGAGAGAGAGAGACGTGTTACAAATCATAGAATTATTGGGTGATTTGATTTGGAGTGATCCTTCTGCCATTATGTCACATCTCCTTGTCAACCCATTGTATTGTGCTGATTCCATATGATCATCTGGTACACATGTACCACTTCATGGCCATGATGAAGTCATATGACCACCTGGCACCTGTTCTCTGCCATCTACAGTGCTCCAAAGTGATAAGTGTGCTCTTTTAAGAGGAGTGACAAATAGTTTTTTATTGCAGTGAGCCGATTCACTAGTACAACTGCAGGTCCAACTTCCCTTCACTGGACTTCTTTAAACACCAATAGTACTATTACAACACAACTACAACTTTTTCTATATGATGTTTTTTTGGTATATTTACAACTTGTAGATTTCTTGAGTGTCTATCTGGGACACATTGTAAGTTCTCCATGATATTTTCTCAAACAGACTTGTTACCATCTTCAGGTGGTTGCTGATGACTGCTGCTCTGCTCCTCTCCTGTAGGTGTTGGACTTTACCCCCTCCACTCTGCTACTGACATTGTCTGTGCAGCTGCTGCATTGGGTGGTTGTAGGGGTGACGATCCCCAACTGCAAACTGTTCACCCCAGTCTCTGCATTATCACCATCAAGTGCAGACCTCACTGTATGGGAATGCTTTGCTTTTTCTCACCACGATGCAGGATTCCACACCTGACTCAGTTGTAGGACACTATCTTTGCTAATTAGACCTTTTTCTCATTCCAAAATTCTGTTGATTTTTCTGAAGCTACTACCGACAAAAAGAATGCACAATCGTTAGTGATTTGTGCTCCTGATTTGCTTCATGTTTATGTCTAGGTACAACCCATAGTGCATGCCCTATCTACTTGTTGGTGTACCCATTCCTTCAGGGTACTGTTTCCACACACTTCAGTTAAGTTGGAAGGCTGCCTTTGTCTCAGATGGATTGCACTCTGTGAGCCAGTGTGTGTAAAATACACTTGTGATAGTAACTATTGTGAGTACAGGAGGCGTGCAGTTGCGAGTCAGAGTGTGCAGGGTTTGCGTGTACACGGTGTCATGGCTTGCAATGTGGTTTCCATTTCACCAGGACGTCAAGAAAGAAGACAGCGTCATCCTTTTTCACCTCCATAGTAAAATTGTGTCGGGGTGAAAGGAGTTTAGGCAATGGAGAAATTCACCTAAGCTGACCTGTCCATGTGGCTGAAAGACAAAATATATCATTATCACATAACATTTGAAACATACTGATTTCATGGACATATTTGCCACAACTGGCAACAGAGATAGTGCAGTGTTGATGCTGTCCATCTGTTCATAATAATTTACATCCAACAGTAACTAAGTTGACCTGTACAAAGATGTTGGTCTCGAATTTCGTACTAACCAATTCTATGGATTCCTTTCGTGGTACCCTGGTTAAAAAATCACTGAGAAAAAAAGTGTCAAAAAGTCACTGAGAAGTCACTATCATTGCGGTGAAATTCTCATTGATTTACAAAATAAGTAGAATAATGGATGTGATGTTGGCATTTCCCCCAAGATGGACTCAGGAGAGTAGACAGGCATTTGGCCATGCCATATGTTTCTGTTCCTGTGTTGCTGACTGTGGACCACAGTGGTATGCTCTCTGTCGACTTTTGTCAGCCCATACAGTTGTCACAGAGCAGCTCATGCTCAAAGTTTCTTGACAGTTTTCATATCGAAAGTACTGCGAAGATTTCTTGCCATATCAGGACTGCAGCAGTCATTTGTATCACAAAATGAGACAGTTTGGCACTCACAAGACAGAGAATCCACTATACTTGTCACTGCCTGGATACCACCTCCAAGAAACTGTTGGTATCGCTCCAGCACTCTTATGAAGGAGATTTGACAAGTCTAGTAAATTTCCATGATAGACTGGAACATTTTTGTTGTGCCTTCCTGGTTGGTAAGCTTGAGTATTCCAAAGATCGTATGAAAATTTGAACAATGTTCAACATACAGTTCATTGTTGACAGCTGTCTGAATTGGTCAATGTATCGACTGTGTTTGAGAACCGAGTTTTATGCTGTTATTAAACTATTTCATGTGAAGGGTTGGACTGCTGTACAAATCAAAACAGAACTGGATGAAGTTCACACAGACTTTGCATCATTATTGAAGACGATTTACTTTTCGATTAATGAACTTAAAGGTGGTCGGCCAAGCACCGAAAATGAAACGTGCTCTGGCCATCCAGTTGAGTCACCACAAAGAAAACTATTGACAAAATCCATGATGTGGTAATGCAAGATCACCTAATTAAAATTCATGAAATAGCTTGGACTGTAGGTATCTCAACTGACAGAATGCGTAATATCCTGTATGGAGAATTGGCTATGAAGAAGTTGTGCACCGCTGTTGCTCACTGTTGACCAAAAGTGCACCCACTACAACATTTCAGCATAATGCCTGTGGTGTTTAATTGCATTCCTCAAGACTTTTTGTGCCAATTTGCAACTGTTGATGAAATATGGATCCATCATTACACAGCAGAGTCAAAATGGCAGTCAAAACAATGGACAGAGGCCAGTGAAAGTGCAGTGAAGAAGGCAAAGACCATTTTGTCAGCTCCACATAGATTGCTTGGAAAAAGGCAGAGCCGTAACTGGACCCTATTGTGCTTCATTGTCGAATCATTTGCAACTTGGCATTGCCTGAAAAAAGGCCAAGATTTGCATGCTAAAAAGTGCTCTTTCTCCAGGGTAATGCACCATCACAGAAATCAGCAATAACAATGACGAAAGTGCATGAATTGGGCTTTCAGTTGATTCCTAATTCACACTATTCAACAGCCCCAAATGATTTCATCCTGTGAAGCTTTTGCTTGCTGGGAAGAAATTTTCATCAAATGAGGAAGTGCTAGTTACAGTCAACAAGTATTTTGCAAAGTTTGACTGAACCTATGTTTCTAGTGGGATGAAAAAGCTGTAGGATCGTCACACCAACTGTATATCATTCAAAGGAGACTGTGTCAAGAAGTAAGGTGAAATGTGCCATACACCCACCACGGCTATGAGCTGCTGCTCTGTGACAACTTTATGGGTTGCCAAATGTCCACAAACAAGGCAGCCCCCTTTGGTCT
The DNA here is from genome assembly GCF_023864275.1 of Schistocerca cancellata. Classification (NCBI taxonomy): domain Eukaryota; kingdom Metazoa; phylum Arthropoda; class Insecta; order Orthoptera; family Acrididae; genus Schistocerca; species Schistocerca cancellata. The sequence continues at coordinate 722,098,171 of NC_064626.1, read as the reverse complement.
ATAGTCAGCAATGTAAGAGTAACAACATATGGCTTGTCAAACAACTGGTCGCTCTCCTTAGTCCGTCTGTCAGTGTCACATTCACTTTGTACATCATCCACAAGAACTTCACCTCAACAACAAAAGTGACCTGCTGATGAATTTAGATGTGGTGTCCTCTTTCACCAAGTTATCACTAAAGGATTCCAAGGAATTGATAAGTCTGAAGTTCAAAACCAAACTGACAGAGTCTTTGAGCTTTTGATCATCTCAATGTACTACCTGCTTGGTGGAAATTCTTATGAAAAATCTGATAGCTTTGCCACAGGGCGCCCCGTGTCAGAATCATGGTGAACTTGGTCAAGGAAGATTTCAAGGAGAGACAGTGGCTCAAGACCAGTTGAAATCAACATGGAACTGGAAATGCTGTGCGGCTAGGGCCTTCCGTTTGGTAGACCGTTCGCCTGGTGCAAGTCTTTCGAGTTGACGCCACTTTGGTGACTTGTGTCTCAATGGGGATGAAATGATGATGATAAGGACAACACAACACCCAGTCCCTGAGCGGAGAAAATCTCCAACCCAGCTGTGAATCAAACCCGGGCCATTAGGTATGATATTCCGTAGCGCAGATCACTCAGTTACAAGGGGCGGACAAATCAACATGTTTCTACCATGATGTGGATGACACAAACTAAGGACAACTTAGGTTAATTTCTCAATCACCTCACCACACTTTGCTTAACATACAATTTACTATCGAGGTGAAACAAGATTGCACACTCCTGTTTCTTGACATCTTGGTGGAATGGAAACCAGATGGCAGGCTGGGACACAGTGCGTACAGAAAGCCTACACACAATGATCTGTACCTACACACCTTCAGTAGTCATCACAACTCTCTGCATGAAGGTATTTCGCTAACACTGGTTCACAGGGTGTGATCCATTTGCATCCAAGACAGTCTTCCAATTGAGCTGAAGCATGTTTTATTTATTTATTATTTTTTATTGTAGTTTTAGGGCGCAAAAGCTGAAACACGTGGAAATAGCATTCTGAAGGAGTGAGTAGAGCAACAAATAGATAAAGCGCATATTTAAACACCTTGTACCTAGACAACAGCAAGAAGGAACAGAAAAACACAAACCAATAGTGTATATGCCATTTGTCAGCTAGACCAACAGAAACATCAGTAGAATCTTGGAGTGACACAATGTCAGATGTGTATTTCTGCCTCCCCCTGTGATCTTGACACTGCTGGGTGCAGTAAAGGATGATCTAAGCCATGACAAACCAGGGGTCTACCAAATCCCCTACCAATGTGGCAAGGCAAACATTGGGAAAACTGTACACACGTTAGACAAGAGGAGCTGCGAACATAGACACTACTCTGAAGTACACCAGACCCTCAAATTAGCTGTGGTCTACCTTAGTATAAAAGCTGGCCATACTACGGATACAGCAAATCCATGATTCTTAGATAATCTTTTTGCTTCTGGTGTTGCCTGATTAAAGAGGCCATTGAAATTAAGGTCCAAGATGATCTAGCAAACAGAGATAGGCAAGGAACCCTGAACTGAGCTGCAGAAAAGCAAAACATTTGCACCTGATGGTGGTAGAACAGAGAACTGGGACCACAATTCACAGCTGGATGACTTCACCACCTCCCCTAGCAGCTTTATGGATGGCAACAGGAACTGTGGGGGTGGGGGGGTTGACAGCCAGCTTATATAGAATGCTGACTCAAGTAGAGCAGCAGTTATCAGGAAACACAAGAAAATGGCAAAATTTCTGTTTGCCGTAATATCAGGGAGAACTTATTTTGGGACCTGGGTGGACACCTGAAGTTCTGTTAACTACTGTTATTTATGTTGTATGTTTCAGTTACTCACCAGTAAGCTATTTCCTAGTCTCTCGTGCTATCTCATTGGGTAGTTTTGTAGTTCGTTTTCCTCTCTGAACGCTGACTGAAATGCATCCTTTCCTTCTGTACAACATGTTGAGTTATAAGTGAGTTCGTGCACTAATGTGCAATAGAATCTTCTAGAAAAACTTCCTGGATATATTGTAGCTGTGATTTGCCATCAGTGCTCCAGGTTACCTCTTTCTCTGTGCTGTTATACTATCCGTCATTTATTGCCAACCATTACCATACATTTATTGTGTGCACTTGACTGCCCTGTGAGATCTAGAGCTCCCAGTCTGTCATCAGCAGTAGTGGTGGTGTGCTATTATTTGATTCTGTGAAAATATTTGTATAAACCTGTTGTAGCTGCGCAGTGAGCAAACTGGTTTATGTTAACATGGAAATGGCTTGATTGTTGCTATGGTGGAACAGCAGTTGGGAACTACAATCTATTTCAGAAAGCTGACTGAGAAAAGATCAGTACAGATAGTATTGAGACAGGTGGGACAGTAGGTAGCATACTAGACTCTAAATAATTAGCATTTACACCTCTGTATGATCAGCCTAATTTATGTTTTCCATGGACCCATTAAACCAGGGGCGGGCAGGAATTCTGCACGTGTGCGGTGCACATGCACGTGTGCAGTTAATAGGTGTTCTGTGTGCACACAGGGGCAAGCTGGCCACCCGCTTCTCACCCCTCCCCACCATACCGTCTCTCCGCTTCTTCCCCTGTAATGCGTTTTGTTTCCTGGCCTGCTCTATTAAATGAAGGAATAAGGTTAGTAGGAGTGCTTGAAAGTAATCATGGTTTGAAAGAGTACCTATTACCTATGATACGTTTTATTTAATTATCACAGGTGGAGTTTACAATACGTTTAACGTCTGGAACAAAATTTCTACATACAGACAAACGCAAACAGTTACGTAAATTTTCATTACTGATGTTTGCTCTTAACCGAGACTTATTAATTTTCATAACAGAAAAAACACTCTCACAAAAGTATGTCGAGCCCAACATTGACTATCTTCATGGCTTCACGATGGAGATGAGGAAACTCTTGCTGTGGAAAGTTGTGATAAAAATCTATTACACGTCTTGCCAAAAGGAACTTGTCTCTCAGACGAGAATTACACTGTAGATCTATTAATTCCATTTGCAAACTGAGATGAATATCATCTACAGAAACCAGATTCTCTCGAGAACTATTCAAAACCTTGGGATAAGTAAGAGATATCCCCAAATCGCTTGAGAAATTCCTCTTTTATTGCACTAAGAACGGCAACATACTGAAATTTATTATAATGGCGTTCAATATTAAACTTCCGCTCACCAGCGAGAACACTGTCACATATTATACATTTCCAATTTTCACGTTTTTCCACAGAGAACAAATGATTCTCCCATTCCTTTTTAAAAGATAGCAAATCTCCAATTCTCCGTTTCCTTGATTCACTCTGCATTTTCCGGTTATTGAAATACAACGTTCACTACGTAGTGGTCGCTTCACGTCAACGTCCGGAGCTTAGCCTGGTACTACACTGCCGCAACCTGCAGGCTGTCGGCACTGTCCCGTTTGACGATTGCACATGAGCAGCACACGTGCAGCGCTGTGTGCTCATGAGTCGCGTGCAGCGTTTGCCCGCCCCTGCATTAAACCAAGGATGTACAGACTTGCTAGTGCAGCGGGCTGTAAACACCTCACTGTGACTATGTAAGGGCCCAAGGGGGGAGAGTGAGCAGTTGTTAACATCATATGTTTCACAGATGTTCATTATATTTAACAAATGTAATTACAACAGCCTATTTTTACAGAAACATTATTTACACAGTTTATTTTGGAACATGACACTCCATTGTTTTCACAATTGCTTTGATGTTTTGTTCAATTTATGTTGTAAATAAGCACAAAATTGACTCTGCATTATCATTTGACAGACCCTTTTTTTATGGAAAAAATTATTCGCATGTACGGTGTGTCCCAGGAGGAAAGTTCAGTATTTAGTGATATGACAGGAATGATCATCTGTAATCTGAAGCAAAAAAAAGGTAATCTGGTAGGCGTAGGCCCTAAAATAATACTGTACGAGCTATGAGCACGTCTTCATCTTCAATACTGTGAAATAAATTTCTTCTAAAGCAAGCTCTTTGCTTTCCAAATTTTTGGTAGGGGGTAGTATGGACCAAAACAAGAAAAAATTTTGTAGTAAATGTGAGCTCCGAAATGCATACCTTAAGAGCTATGTGCACTAGTTCGGTAGAAGAGATATGTTTCAGAGTAGCGAAAGTGCACTGTTTTTATATTTTCCAGCAGATTCTGTCTGATGCTCCAGAATCTGAACTCAGATCCTTGCCTTGACTATTTATTTAATTATATTTTGAAACCTACTACTACTACTACTACTACTACTACTGCTGCTGCTGCTGCTAAATATATATGTTGGTTTGAAAACTAAGTTTGCTATGTTTCTTGGTATTTAAAAAGGAAGACTGCTACCAATTATTACATTTGTACATTTATATTTTTCTTATGTGGTAAATGTAAACAAGTGCAGTGATTACCTGTGGACCAACACAACTGCAGAACTCATGATTTTTGATAACACAGCATGGTTCCTATTGTGTTGACTGAGTTCTGTCATGAAAGTCTCTTAGAATTAGCATGTTTTATTAACAGTGCTGGTGTCTGGTAACACCTTCAGAAGAAATAGGCAAATTTTGATAACCAAGATGTGCTATTATGATGTTAGCTCCCAATCAAACCATTGCCTTGTTATTCGTAAAATGTTCAGGGGGGAGGGGGTGGGGATGTGACAACAAAGACTATTAATCTAATTTTTGTGAGTAAAACTGTCGTATTCCAACCTAACCTAGGCTTAGCACTAAGTTACAAATTAAACTGTCACCGAAATCAGATTTTTAGCTTTCACATTCATTGGCTTCACCACCTCGCAACCAAAGTGTGACATTACAACTTAACCACAACCTCATTAATAACATATTGGAGAAAACAGTCAAATAATTGTGGCAGTGGCAAAGAAGAGAATGATTTCTATTTCACTGTTAGAAATTCATTGCCTCTTTCCTTACCTCTCATTGGTTTGCATGAAAGTATCATATCACTGGCAACATTAAACTGACACATTGCCAACCTATGATTGGTAGAGAAACAACATGTAACTGCCACTGGTCCTGATCTAGATTTTAGCCAGCAACACATTGTTTGATATGTAATTATTGTGGTTGTATTGTTATATACATTCCAATCAAAATTCAGTACCTTTACTGGGGTCACATATTGAATTATTTCGTGTAGAATATTGTATATCTTTGCTTCAAAATTAACATTGATAATGTTCCCTAATATTGCCCTTTTTCATGTGTGCTTCAGAACTGTGACTGTCTTATTCTCACTGCATTTATGATAACAGAGGAAAGCAACTCACAGAATGACAGCTGCTAAATTGCCTGTTGAATTGTCTGGACTAGAGGTAAATACATTGTAAATAATTCCTGGATTTGCTTTGGTTTGCTTTTTGTTGCTAATATACATGGCATGGTAATTTCAGCAGCTAGACAGGCTCCTTCGGTGTGGAATATGCTATGAATATTTAAGTACAGCATTGATGACGGGGTGTTCTCACAACTGTAAGTATGGGTTGTTATAGATTTTAGTGTTGTAGTGTTACACATGATATAATAATTTATGTATTAACAATAATAAGCAGAGGAAGTAGCAGTTAATATTTCTGTTGCATGGTGTCTGAAAGAATATTTTTTTTATATATGAAAAGAGTATCTTGTCGTTTATGATTTGTGAATGTCATCTTCTGTTTGCCCCCCCCCCCCCCCCCCCAAATACTTATTCTTTTCATTATTACAGGTTTCATCATTTTCAGAGAGTACAACATTTACATTAACAGATTTAAATTAACTTGAAAAACTGAATTATATTTAGAAATGAATTCTGAAATAGACTAATCCAGTAGTGGTTCACCTTTTATCTCTGTTAGCAGTAAAGTTTTCTAAACATCCACTGGTTCCATGTTAATGGTGATTTATAAAGTAGCGAAGTAACTTCAGTCCAAAAAATCTATAAATCACTCATAAAATGAATACTTAAACTTGTTGGCTCCACCGCGTCCGGCCATCCTGATTTAGGTTTTCCGTGATTTCCCTAAATCGCTCTAGGCAAATGCCGGGATGGTTCCTTTGAAAGGGCACGGCTGACTTCCTTCCCCGTCCTTCCCTATTCCGATGAGACCGATGACCTCGCTGTTTGGTCTCTTCCCCCAAACAATCCAAATTGTTGGCTCCAGTTTACATCATGTAGGGATACAGGTGACACATTTAGTGCAGACCTTGATTGCATAATGTCACATATTATAGAAGTAGATAGTAATTTCTTGAGATATCATTGCTCTTCAATTGAAACTTTGATTTAATTGACAGTTGTTAATTCCACATCAGACAAGATGTTTAACATTACCGTGAAACTCCTATTTTATGTTTTCATGCTGTCCAGACTTAAAAAAACGCAAAATTGAGTTAAAATAAGAATTGAGGAAAATGTTTAAACCCACCAAAATATGAACAAAAATACATGTAATTGACAAATATGAATAAAAATCACAATGCTCAACAATAATTTTTATGAAATCTGTCTAATTGAAAAAAATTAAATGTCAAATACAATGTTTATACAATAATTTGTGCCAATGCATTTCATCAGTTCTTAAAAAGATCACAGATGTGAAACAACAAGTAAAAAGTCATCAAAAATTGAAGTTGGTGTGTGGGTACAAGGTAATCGAGCTGTTTTCTGACAAGCTATGACTACAACTTGTACATTCAAAACACGCATTTTTGAGAGATCGTCCTTTGTACTAACCCAGGGAAAAAAATAAATAAATAAATAAAATTAAAAAAAATAGATGAACATGTTGAATTAAACCAAAAACATCACAGCAGCTAAGTGGTTAAACTGTAAGCATAAAAGTGGACATTTTCTTTGTGACATACTTTGTCACCATTGCTGTTATTGTTTCATGCTTTTCTTATGAGGCACGTTTCAGATGCTCACCATCATTAAAGTTTTATTTTAAGCTTGATGAGAGAAACATTAAAACCTTATTGGAAGTCGGCTCAGTCAATTTCTATACTCTGTGTAAAATATAAATTTGAAAGAAAGCATAGGTGCTACAGTTTCACTTCATGCCCTCTATCACTGCTGCCAATCTTTTATGATCTGCTCTGTGTGGTGTGTGTTGTGCAAGGTATATATATGAGTAGTGTGTGTTGGTGTTGCAACTGTATCATGTCAGAGTTGAACACGAAAGTTTTTAAAATGTGCTGTCACAAAACTCTTGTTCTATTTTCATGTGATGTCTCTGTCATAGTACATCATCTGCACTCCCATCACTGAACGGCATCTCCTCCACTCCATACATCCAATAGAAGAGCTCATTTTACATGTGTTAGTGTGTTGTGGTGACTTAACAGGTTGCCAACCAATAAAAGTTCACTAGCCGGAAATGGGCGACGTTTCCTCTATTATGACTGAGCATATTCAGTATTTGAATTTTAAAGGTTGTTGCTGAGTACAGTAGATCAGAAATACATGCAAAAAGATGAGACTGAGTTGTATGTGGCACAAGAAAAGGTGGTGGCTGGGCCCCTTCGTCACGTATTGACTAAGTCTGGAATACTTTGCGTCAACTGTCTTGTTTTTCCATTACTACTGCAATGTAGCTGTAGTTGTACCATAATTGCACACTGAAGCTAAATGTTGCAAGTTGTGTTGGCAACACCGGTTGTGGATTACGTCAGCATTTCCTCTCTCTCACATCTCCCCTCTCTGCAACTGTGTAAAATATTCCCCTAATTCCACCACCACCCATGGTGCAAACCATCTGTCTTTTGAGCCACTTATAACTTGTTCAGTCACATCAAATCTCAATAGGAAGACAATGGGACGAATTCAAGCGAGACATCGAGTAAGAACTTAGAATCGAGGTAAATATTACTAGCAAGAAATGTAAAACCGGGGAACTTTTAGCATTGATCATATGGGTTTTTCACACGGTCTACGAATTTATGGTGTAGAATCACAAAAAACCTAAAATTGGAGAATGTGAAATTGAAGTTCCGTTGAATTTACAGTGACCTACTTACTCAATTTTACCAGAAATAAACAAGAAAATGTTACATCTCTTCAGAAACCAGCAAAAAAGGAACTGTCATAACTCCTTTAAAATCCTATCCCAGAAGTTAGAGATGCCCCAGTCAGCTCCTTGGCCTGCATCAAGGCACTACAGATCGATACATAGATCAGTCAGCAGCAAACCATTTAATTATATCAGAAGCATTCACAAATAGCACTACGAGATTCATTTCATGATGTCGTTGAAAATGCTTTAAACTGATCAGAACAGTACCAACCAGTGTCCCATGTTCATTGCTTGAGGGACTGTACTAATAGTGAACTTTTTTAATGCTTTCGGCTGATTTGAATAATATAAATTTGATGTGGACACTAGTAACAAAGTAGTCAGGTACACTAATTTGATTTTTTTCGTGTGTGAGATAACCAAATATGTCAGTTGTATAGTTTTATGCCAGTAGTTTTGCGGTCTTACACAATCTTAATGAGCTGAAGTACCTGCTAGTTCCCTCTATGTTGACAGAGCCTTTTTCTTTTTAATGTTCTATATTTAATTGTTCATCATCCATAACAGCACTTGTCCCTTAGCATAGCATTCTTATTGAAAATGCTGTAATCCTACCCATGGCAGTGGTAGGCAAGGCAGTATTCACGTTGGCGAGATTGTGTCTGTTTTCCTATACAGGCCTGTCCCAGAGGGAGGACCTTATTCGTTCTCCTAAACACTTACATTTCCAGATATTCTCAAAAAGCTGCCAGTATGTCTTCATTAGTCTTTATCATGGTAATATAGTTTGTACAGTGCCTGTATTTGTATTCAGTAATGTTGTTAATAACTACACTTCTGTGCTTTCTAAAACTTCCACCATCAGAATTAGAAACTTAGGCACCTTAGGCACAAAAAAAAAGTAATGATCACGAAACACAGGCTAGATGAAGGTCGTTCATTGATTGACACTAAATGATCAACGAAAGAAGAACCTACAAAAATGTTCAGGGAAAGACAGCAATACAGCAGTATGTGTTACTGAGGAATGAAATAAAGATGAAATGCAAGGAAGCCAAGGTGAAATTGCTGCAGGAAAAATATGAAGAAATCAAAAGAGAAATAGTCGTCAGAAGGACTGTTTCAGCACATAGAAAAGTTAAAACAACCTTCAGTGAAACTGAAAGAAAGGGCACCAACATTAAGAGTACAATGGGAATTCCACTACTAAGTGCAGAGGAGAGAGCAGATAGCTGGAAAGAGTATATTGAAGGCCTCTATGAGAGAGCGAACTGTTTGGTAACGATATAGAATCAGCCAATATGACCTTGCTGCGCTTGTACGGTGAATGGCTTAAAGCAAGGGGGAACTACATCCATAATTTTTCCCAAGGGCATTCAGCTCTACTCTATTTTTGAAGAAATATACCATGAGATAAAAGAAATTATTCAGAGTGTTAAGGGAGACAAAAAATAATTGTGATGGGGGATGTGGAATACAATAGTAGGAAAAGGCAGGGAAGGAGAAAGGATGCTGTGCATATTCAATGCACAATTGATCAAATCTAGACCTAATGGAGATCAAGTAAATTGAAATGGAGGCTGCTTTCTGAGCTCTGCGTAGGAATCGTGTATGGTACATAATGCTTTGAGCAAACTCTTGTTGAGGCATTGCTGCACGGAGTGGCCGCACAGTTAGAGGCACTACGTCACGGATTGCGAGGCCCCCTCCGCCGGAGGTTCAAATCCTCCCTCGGGTGTGGGTATGTGTGCTGATCTTAGCATAAATTAGTTTAAGTAGTGTGTAAGTCTAGGGACCAGTGACCTCAGCAGTTTGGTGCCTTGGGAATTCACACACATTTGAGCATATTTGTTGAGGCATTTCAGAGGTGAAATGAGCAAATATTCATAATTTCTTAGTCTATTCAGTGTACTTGCACGCTGGAAGGAACAGCCCATCCTTCACCAGTAATTATAAAAGAAGAATGTGTTTATTACAGAGTCTCTTGATATTAAGGCAATAATAAGCAACTCACTGAAAGTCTCAAAACTTTTGCAAATCTCACTCAGCTGTAAATCAGAGTTCAACTTGTAACAGCTTGATAACAATATACATGATGTTAGAACTTTTGTGGGAATGGCCTGACTAAAAGTTTTTGCCATGGAGTGAACACACAACTGATATACAGTCTTTGTGCAATGGTGAATGCCCTTGAGATGAGATGGGAAAGTTTTTTGCCAAGCTGTCACCAGTCTAAGATGGCCCTTAGGCACTGTTGTATCTCTTGACAGATTACACATGTGGGCTCTGAGCACACATTTTCTTGTGTAGAGTCGAAGATAGGAGAAAGTGGTGATGACTGTCGAAGGCGTGTGGCAAAATGATAATTCGACATGGTATAGAGTTTAGCACATATCAACAAACTAAACATTACTCCAGATTATATGAATGATTTTAGAGAGGAACATTTTTGTCGAGTGTGTGTGCTTCTTTTACTGGGAAAAAAGGGTGTTACACAACACCAGTTAATGTTAGATTGATGAGATGAAAGATCTATGGTGGACAATCAGGTGTATGGACATGGTCATTCCAAATTCCACAAAGTGCTGGGAGAGAGACCCTTGAAGTTCTGGGCACCTCGTCACTGTTCCGGATGTGAGGCTCTTGCGACTACTGTTTAGAGGTCATGCAGTTCTATGATTGTCAGTGTAAGTTAAAGTCATAACTAGTAATTGGTCTCTCCCATGCAGCTCTGACTGCAGCTATGCATGCAATATAACTGCCACTTTCATGCAGTGCTCATTACATGGACTTGCTGTTTGCAGAATCCCACTCACAGTCACAAGTTGATGTCACTAGCATACTTTGCATAGTACCTGGCAGTAACAGTTGGTTTGCCTCAAAGTAATAACTAAAATCCAAGACAGTGATCCTGCCATGCTTATTGACACAATGAGCATATTTTTTTTTCTTTTTCTTGATTGTAGCATTTGAGGGGAAAGTATTAATTGTTTTAGAATAAGTGCCTTTGAAGGTAATTGCATTCCGTCAAGCTGTGATACAGTACAGAATATTTTGTGGGAATAAGAGAAATTGTAATGCACTGTATTTGTATTTCTGAAGCTGGTGCATTTATTCCTTATATTTGTTATTAACTGCAAAAATGCATTCACATTCAGATTGTTATAGGTCGTTAAATATTATAAATGTTAATTAGTTCGGCACGTCTACAAGTGATCGGTCTTTATCTGTTCCACCTTTTAGAATTTTCAACAATTATCTCTCTTTCCTTAGGTCTTAAATGATTGTACCTTACCTTTGAAAGCTCCTGGCATTGCTTCTTCTGTTTCATATTTACTTAAATCCATTGTTCTGCTAGGTAAGTTGCTCATTTATCACTAACAAGTTAAGCTTTTCATTTGTCTCTGTAGTTTCCTGACTGTCCTGGTCATGTCATACCATCAGGTTTCCTAGACATCAGTGTTTTATCCCTTAGTTACTGATACAATATGTTTTGCATTGAAACTTCTTGGCATTCTGGAAATGTTTTGGATTATTTGTTATTTTTGCAGAAATTATTTTACAACAGAAGAATTTCCCATGTGTGTGCATTCTGTTCCAGATTGTTCATTATGCATCAGAAAATCTCTTGGGTACAGAACAGAATGTCCAACATGTATGAAGGAAACATTCGAGTCTCATCTTCGATGCAATAGAATATTGGATGACATTGTCACTTTGTATGTTGGGTTTAAAGGTAAACTCTTGCCAATGCTGCTACATAACCATAACAGATTGACATTGAATGAAGTTCCATTTACTTCAGCAGACGATGCAGATGATAAGCTTGCAAATATTAAGCAGCAAGTAAAATGTACTCCAAGTGAGCGGGAAGCTACAATAATATCTGAAGAGAAACGTAACTGTGAACTATTTAATAGAGAAATTATATCAAACCCAACTGTGAAAGAAATATCAGATAATGACCTAAGAAATGTTGTAACTCCACAAAAAATCATCGTCCCCTCGCAGCTGGCTGTAGGGAGACCATCGACTTCAAAATCATCCATCAAAATACCAGCCATGTTTACCAGCCCCAAGAAAAATGTACAAAATAAAGAGCCAGCCTTAAGAAAAGTTACTTGTCCAGTATGCAGTGTTGACATCCCAGAAAAGAATATAAATTTCCATTTGGATAACTGCTTGAAGCGAGAAGAAGACCAAGTGAAGATCAGGTAATGATTTCTTTCACAAATACAATTTTATTGTTGCATGTCCTCAAAACTCGTTAAGGAGAACTTAGATTATTTAGCAAGAATTTTTCTGCGATCTTTTCCCAGGAAAACAATTTGAGATTTAGTTACATTATTATTATTATTATTATTATTATTATTATTTATTGACTTGCTCATTTTTACATGGTATGATGTAATGATAAATGACTTGAACAAGTTATCACGAAATATGATATCAGAGAAACAAACTGTTCTCCAGATGTTCATTTCAGCTGCCTTCTGTAGTTTCCACCAGAATGAGTCCTGTAGACTCCATACAGTCCATTTTGCAATAAAGCTGGTATATATATTATTACTAGAGGGTAAATTCATAAGCAGCTCCAAATCGCACTGAGTACTGTAAGTGATTTGAAGCTGGGTCTGTTGGAGGGCTGCAGAGAGTTGTGTACCAGAGATCAAAGATGCCTCAAGTACTATTCTCTCCTGCAGTACTATCTCTCCTACAGGGAATATGGGACCCATCATTACTCATCCACTTGACTGTGAGTGGTATGTCAATTCTAGGTTTAGGCATCCTGTATAAGGAAGACAGGGATAAGGGAGAACACAGGATGTTGCACCCATCTCCATCTACTCACCCATCTCCACCTACCCAACAAGTTCAGGGTGCTGTCTTCCACTGAAACTGAAACTGAGCCAGTGAGACTCACTTCCCCTGTTGGGAAACTTTCGTGTCATGTGTCTAGGGGCAGCAAAAGCAAATGGATGGGAGTCTGTTAATCATCGGCAGTTCAAATATACGGCACAATGGCAGCAAGAGATAGAAAAGAACAGCAGGTGCACTCAGTTTGTATGCCTGTGGGCCTCATTCAGCATGTTAATGAGACTCTTCCAGCAGCCATTGAGGAATCAGTGTGTAACAAACTGATTGTGGCACACTTTGGAGAAAACAGTGCTTGTCATCTGGACTCCAAGGTGATACTTTGAGCAGTCTAGTGACTATCGGAGAAGGTTGAAAACATCAGCCTTGCTCATGGAATTTCAGTGAAGCTCACAGTCTGCAGTACTGTTCCAAAAACAGATCATGGTCCCTCATTCTGAGTCGAGTGGAGGGCTGGAACTAGAGACTGTGAAAGTTCTCTGAGAGGCTCAGCTGTGACTTCCAAGACTGAGGCATTGGATTGAGAGTTCTAGGGTCTCTCTAAGTGGTCAGTTGTGCTCTACACATCAGAGGCAGCTACCCAGGTAGCTGACTTCTGTGTATGGAGAACACAAGTTTTTTTTTTTTTTTTCCGGATTAGATGACTCTCCATTCAATCCAGATAACTACAGCTGTAGGAAACCCAGAAGTATTAGTGTAAGATCTGGAGAAATGCCTCCTACAGGTGAGAATATTAAAATCCTATTGGTTAACTACTGAAGCATTCACAATGAAGTGCTGTCATTTGAAGCATTTGAAAAAAAGCATTGAAGCTCACATAATACTAGGTACAGAAAGATGGTGAAAACTTTCTAAGCTGACAGTAGTGAAATATTTTGGGAAAATTTAAGGGTGTGCTGAAAGGGTAGTGAAATGGATATGGTGTTTTGTTACAGTAGACAGGAAACTCAAATCCACCAATATGGAAATTGAAATTGCATGAAAGATTGTGTGACCATAAAATTATAATTGGATCCTCCTATTGACCACCAGCTTACTTCCTAATGTAACTGAAACTTTTTAGAAAACTTCAGTTCAGTGGAAGTGACAAGAAATCCTGTGAAACATTACTAAATATCTTTTCAGTAAATTACCTGGAATAGATATTCAAAACCTCACTCATGATTGAAATTACTACTTCTAGTGGCAACAAATAGACCCTTTCCTCTTTGAGGACATCCATATCCGAAAACGGAAATGGTACAGTGGCCAAGAGGCTGTCATAGCAGCAGGGAATGCCTAAGTACAAAGGGCACTAAAATGAGTAGAAATATTTATATGTTCAGCAAAGTAGACAAAGGAGCAATAGTGTCATACCTTCGTGAGCAACTTGAATCCTTTAGCTCAGCTCAGGAGCATGTAGAACTTTGGTGTAAGGTTAAAAGAATATTTGACTATGCACTGGATAGATATGTACCCAGCAAAGCAGTTCATGATGGGAGGGACCCTCCATAGGTATAAAACAAAGCATAGGGCTATAGACAGACAGAAGCTGAATGAAACACAACTGGCTGTAGAGAGAGCAATGTATGAAGCCTTCAGTGACTACCATAGCAGTTGTCGAAAGATCTAAATGAATTCTGGCCTTGTGTAAAGGCTGTTAGTGGCACCAGAGATAATGCCCAGTCACTTATGGACAAGACAGAAAATACGTATCTCCGTTTTCATATGTTTTTTTACAAACAGAAACGCGGAAGTACTGTGCCAGTTTAATCCTCATACCACTGCAAGTGAGTGAAATAGATATTAGTGTTAGAGGGGTTAAAAAACAGTGAAATTGTTAAAATTGAACAAAGCCCCAGGACCTGATAGAAAATCAGTCGGATTCTGTATCCAATTTGCAGCTGAGATAGCCCCTCTTTTAACTATAATCTATTGTAGATCCCCTGAACAAAAATGTCGCAGCAGTTGGAAAACAACACAGGTCACACATGTACACAAGAATGGTAGAAGAAGCAATCCACAGAACTACCATCCAGTATCCTAGACATCCATGTACTGTAAAATCTTAGAACATGTTCCGAGCTCAAATATAATGAGGTATCTCGAATACAATGATCTCGTCCATGCCAACCAGAATGAATTTCAAAAATATTGAGCATGTAAAACCGAACTCAGACTTTTCTCACATGATGTTCTGGAAGCCATTTATCAATTTCTAAAAAACATTTAATGCGATATCACACGGTCATTGACAGTTGTAGAAGAACATTTGGGTGTACCCAAGGGAGGTGTGTTGGGTCTCTTGCTGTTTGTGTTGTATATTAATGACCTTCCAGAAGAAATTAGTAATAACCTCAGATTTTTTGCAGATGATGTAGGTATCTTCAATGAAGCAATCTGAATGAAGCCACAAAAGGTCTTGATAATATTTCAGAGTGGTGCAAAGATTGCCAACTTACTTTAAATGCTCCGAAATATAAAACTGCCCACTTCACAGAAAAAATGGCATCCTATGAATATAATATGTGTGGGTCACAGTTGGAATTGGTAAACTCATACAAATATCTGGGTGTAACACTTAGTAAAGATGTTAAATGGAAAGATCACATAAGATTTGTTGTGGATAAAGCAGGTAGAACACTTAAGTTTATTGGCAGAATACTAGGGAAACACAAATAGTCTACAATGGAGATGTTGCTCAAGTGTGTTGCATCCATGCCATATAGGACTAACAAGGGATATTGATCGTATACAGAGAAGGGCAGCGTGGATGGTCACAGGTTTGTTTGACTTTGTGGGAGTGTGTCATGGAGATGTTAAAAGAACTGAACTGACAGACTGTTGAAGAGAGACTGAAACTATACTGAGGAATCCTACAAAGTTTTAACAACCGGGTTTAAATGACGACTCTAGCGAAATACTACAACCCCCTACTCATTGCTCCCGTAGGGGTTGTGATTAAAAGATTAGTTTAATTACAGCATGCACAGAGGCATTTAAACAGTCATACATTCCACTCCCCATAAGTGAATGGAATGGGAAAAAGCCCTTATAAATCGTACAGTGGGACATACTCTCTACTATGCACTTCACACTGGTTCACAGAGTATATATATATATAGATGGAAATAGAGGTACTCATTCTGTTTCCAAATGGATTGTACCTCATGTGCCATCTTCTCGTTGTGCATTTGTTTTGTAAATATCGGTTTTGGATACAGTAATGTCGACGAGGAAAGTAACTTCCTCTGCTTCATTGATCACTGTTATCTCAGATGAGTTGCACCAGATTGTGCAGTTGCAGTTATTATGCTGGCCCAAGTAAATTTTGAATTTTGAATTTTCTGCAACAGTGAAATGATTGTATAAGCAAGGTGATTCAAAATTCTTATTACAGGCTTCTAGGGATGTTGAGGGGACTTACTAGATGAAGTTTTAATAAGGAACCCATGTCCAGAAATGTACTGTTTGGATGTAAGATCAGTTTGAGGATCGGAGCACTTTCAAATGTACCACTTCATGGTACACACACAGCAGAGACAATGAATTCTGACCTGCATGCTGTAGAAGCATATGGTATGGGCAATGTTTTGAGTACTCACCCTCAGGTTCTCTTCAAAGTCAAGACTGCGGTGTGTCTGTGGACCACCACTGCCAACCCTCCTAGTGTCAAATGTACCAATTTCTCACAACCATTGTTCTAGTCATACAAAGCTGTTATTTGATTTCATAATTACGATATGGACTGATGATGACACCCACTTCTTATGTTCTCTGTGTAACTGCCATCATCTATTCCTTGATATTTGAGGATATATTTTGAGTAGTTCCTCATCACAATTACCTAATCTTGAATTGCTGACAGAAGTCCATTGTTCAGTGCTGACAAATTGATGTGGTCTTTGCTGAGGTTTTTCACATTTCCTGTGCTGTTCTTTTCTAGTCCAACATATTATCTTGGTACATATTATTTCTGCATAATACCCAGGATGGTTCCAGGTGTTTCTAACAGATTGATTGGCATGTAATTATTATCTGTTTTTACTGTTCTTTTATAAAGTGATGAGTTGCTGTTACGAAAATACTGCTTTAGATTCCAAGTTAGATTTTTCATGGAGCTGTCAAATATATGTTAGTTTTTAAGTTTTTTTCATTGTAATTGTGTATTGGTATGTTTTACACCTGAGGTGTTGATTTCATTTTATGTATAAAATGGAATCAACAGCTCGGTTCTACACCTGAAAGCCCCCTTTCTCACATAGGATAGTCAGTCCTGTGGATATTTTCCAAGTCCATTTTCATCAAGTTAATGGGACCAGAAGTGTAAGGCAGTAGTGGAACTGCAAATGCCTTGCAGTGCTGAGGTTAATTTTTTAGTTTAATTTTGATTTCAAAATTGAAGAAATTTTGGTGATACATGTACTTGAGATGCACTGTTTCATGTTTTAAGCATCTGTTTCTCCTTGGAGGAGGTCTGAGTAATTGTAGGTGGCATATTCATTATAGGTCTCTTATGTTGCCATCACACACTTCAAACCCAGTAATTTGGGCTTGACCTTCCTTATGTCTATTCTCCAGGATTTTGTCTATGCCAAGTGAGATGCTTATGCTTTTTAAGTTACTATTGCTTTTAGGAGACTGGTCATCTGTGTTTTTTTGAGGTATACAGTACATACATTACATTGGATGGTAGAACATGTAACTTAAGCAATTGCTGCTTTTGATGGTTGTAAGCTAACGCTTCTGTTTTGCTCTTTTCTGCTGATGGTTAAGCCTGAGAGCCGAACGTGTGAAAAATTTTGCACAACCGATTTTATAACGCTAATTTGTCACCCTGACACTTATACGCTCTCCAGAAGGGTAAGCTTATCCTTTGCTCTATATGTGACGTTAACTAGTTATATGCAAATCTGACTAGTTTCTAACCATATCCTCAGTATACACTAGAATGTTCAGATGTGCTGACCTACAAACACTGCCTCCACCAGGTGGTTGCAAACATGAAATACACAAATAAGGACATAATAAAATGTCAAAGGAAAGTACTAGCTATGAAATGATACACTCAGTAGTGTTAAATTCTTTACTCTCCTGCAATTCACTCTATTCAAGATTACACAGTACAAGCAACGTTATTGTTCTGCATATTCACATTTGGTAATCGCTCTGTCTGGCACTGTCCTGTGATATATAACCGCAGTCATTAATTCAAGCGCGGAATACTGACACCAGCTATGGCAATTGCAATTATATTTAGAACTACACTTGCGACTAGCAACGTGAGCCTCAGCATAGAATGAAAAAGACACGTGATCAGCAATTTACTTTACTTCCCTAACCGCCGTTGCGAACGCACGACCACTACAGTGATCTGACACTTATCGCTGCAAAGGTTCTCGGCTCAGCGAGATAACATAAATTCTACTTCACCAAAAGCTTCCATGGGCACCTCCACGGCTGCCGTGGAACACCAGACCATCCTCAGGCTCTCGCTACAAGTACTCTGTCCCAGTAACGAGGTCGCACACCTCGCCAGGACCAACCTCTCTCCTCGACGCTCCAGGAACAAGTGTCTCTCAGTCGCTACGCTTTTTCGTAGCTCCTGTTCTTTTTTCTTCCCCCTTTTAATGTGTGTGGCCAATCATGTTGCTGGAAGGCGTTAGTTTCCGAGTGCCGACCAATCTCATTTTTGCAACCGATCGAAGCTTCTAGAAGCTTCCAGACTGTTCCAGAAGCTTCCGCTCCGGCCGTTGGGAAAACCACCTACACGCCACCACGTGTTTTGTGAGCGAGCCCCTGTGTCTTCTCCTTGTCCTCGGCCATGTGGCTCCCGGTAAGCCGCGGTCCACCCGCCTCGGGTTTCCACAGTAGCTTATGGGTGCTGTTGTCTTCAGCTCTCAGGCCTGCCTGCCACGCTTGTGTCTTTCCAGTTCTCTTGCCAGCCTCCCGTCTCCATGTGCTTCACTATCGCCCAAAGTGCAGATATTCTGCTACAAATTAAGATCCCTAGCCAATGTCAGTATCGTCAATGGTTTCCTGTCTCGATGTTTATACTTCCGGAGTGGTAGTTGTAATGTCGCTCAAAATGATGCCACCTTACATGGTAAAAACCCATATCTAGTAGAATTCAGGTTGCATGAAAGTGAATTGAGTGCTTAACATAAATATGCAGAAGTTTAATCATCATCATCATATTTTTTTTGAATAGAGTGATTAAATTGACACAGTAGTTGTTACTCCAGTTTACTTCCTGTTTCTTCAGTAGTAGGCCTGGTGACTTTAAGTGATTTTACAATATTTTGCGCAAGATATGGGGAGTTCGGAACACTACTGTATCTTTCATTTCACTGCCTTTACAACATCCTGGGTTCCTAGAAACAGCACTTTTCAGGATGTGTGATATTGATTATAGAGCACCATTGGTGACAGTGATAACACCAGAATGAGATTTTTCACTCTGCAGTGGAGTGTGCACTGATATGAAACTTCCTGGCAGATTAAAACTGTGTGCCGGACCGAGACTCGAACTTGGGACCTTTACCTTTCGCGGGCAAGGGCTCTACCAACTGAGCTACCCAAGCACAACTCACGCCCCGTTCTCACAGCTTTACTTCTGCTAGTACCTCGTCTCCTGCCTTCCTAAGCCATGTCTCCGCAGTATCCTTTCTTTCAGGAGTGCTAGTTCTGCAGGGTTCGCAGCAGAGCTTCTGTAAAGTTTGGAAGGTAGGGGACGAGGTACTGGCAGACGTAAAGCTGTGAGAACGGGGCATGAGTAATGCTTGGGTAGCTCAGTTGGTAGAGCACTTGCCCACGAAAGGCAAAGGTCCCGAGTTCGAGTCTCGGTCCGGCACACAGTTTTAATCTGCCAGGAAGTTTCAGTGATAACACCAGTTTTAACATTCTGCATTCAACTGACATAAGCGATCAGATCGTCATGTCTCAACTTCTTCTGAGCAACCTTATCATTAATGTTCACATGGGACTGATAAGTTAATTAAAAGGCATGGTCTTTTATCTGGCTGAAATGGAACAGTGTCAGGTCTCATAGCTGCAACTGTTCAGTTGGTATGCATTTGTTGGTTTTACAAGAGATACAGTTACATCCAGTATTTGTAACTGTTTTAGATGAGTGTGTATATCATTTGTTGAAGAGATCTAGTACTTCTTGAACTCTGCATGTTTGCCAATAGAAGTATGAACGCACCTTATTGTGCCTCTTGGGAGGGTGGGGGGGCTATTCATTCTTCGTCAAGATAGAACAGCCAATATTACATGGTATGCAATGTCAACAGTGTACTAGATGAAGTCAATACTTATCATCTTGAGTGGTTTTTGCTATAAGTTTTTCATAGTTTTGAATCCTCAAGGTCTGATGTTATACATTGACTATTAAAACTTCTGATTCTGCTCTCTACCTTTTGCATTCTGTGATAACTTTCTTGCAACCTTCTTAGCTTGGACAATAATTCCTCTGTTTCCATTTGACATCTTGGCTGTATTATTTGGTGCATTAGTGGTGTTATGCTACTCAAGTTTATTGCTTTTCACTAGTTTCAATCTTAAATCATCATCAAACAATGGAAAGCTCAAGTTGGGTTATCAACTACTGTATAAAGGATAGAATGCTACTCACCATAAAGATAACACAGTGATTTGCAGGCAGGCACAACGAAAAGACTGTGACACATTAAGCTTTTGGCCAAAGCATTAATCAGAAAAGAAAAAAAGACGCAGTCATTTATACAGTCAAGCATGCATCACACCACACATGACTGCTGTCTCTTGCTGCTGAGGCCAGACTGAAACATGTCGAAAGGGAGCAACAATCCATAGTGGAGTGGGGAAGGGGGAGACATAGCAAGGTGTGGATTGGGGAAGAGGAAATAGTGCTGCGTGGCAGAGTTTGCAGGGTCTAGAGGTGGCAGCCAGCCAGGTGCAGCTTCGGGAGGCTATGGGGAAGGGAGGGAGAGGAAAAAGGGAGTGGAAAAAAGAGGAGCAGAGAACGGGAAAAGTTAGGTGGGTGTTTTGGCAGAGAGCAATGCACAATGCGGGTAAGAGACATGAGTTGGAAGGAGGTGATAGGACAGAGGGGGCAGAAAACTGTTGGGTGAAGGATGTGAGGACAGTAAATTATCGTAGGCAGAGGCCAGGATGATTTCAGGAGCAGAGATGTGTTGTAAGGATTATTCCGGTACATGAACTGGCTGTTTTCACAGGTGGCTTGGCCTCTGATGGAGTAGGGTAAGCCTGTGACAGGACTGCCGTAGGAAGTGTTGGGTGGGCGGATTGAACAGGTCTTGTACCTTTTGTCTTGCACAGGGATATAATCACTGCGGCAAGGCGTTGGTATTGGGAGTGACGTAGAGATGGACAAGGATGTTGTGGAGATTGGATGTGCAACAGAAAACCACTTTAGGATGGGTGAGAAGGATCTTGGGTAGGGCGTCCTTTATTTCAGGGTATGATGATAGATAATCAAACCTCTGCTAAAGGACGTAGTTCAGTTGCTTCAGTCTGGGGTGGTATTTGGTGACAAGGAGGAGGTGTCCTTCTTTTATTTTTATTTTTTATTTTTTTAGCTGGTTCTTGGGGGGGGGGGGGGATGTGTGGAGCTATGGCACAGGAAATCTGTTTGCAGACTATCGGACTATATCTGGGGGGATAGTGCCTGTCTGTGAAGGTCTTTGTGAGACCTTCAGCATACTAGTCAAGGGAGTTGACATAATTGCTGATACACCGTCCCCAGGTGGCCAGGGCTGGATGGGGAGGGATTTTTTGGTATGGAAGGGATGGCAAGTGTTGAAACACAGGTATTGTTGCTGGTTGGTGGGTTTAATATGGGCAGAGGTGTTGATGGAGCCCTCAGAGAGGAGGTGGTCAACATCTAGGAAGGTGGCATGTTTGGTTGAGATGGACCAAGTGAATTGGATGGAAGAAAAAGGTTGTGAAGGAATGAGAATAGGGTGTCCTGGTCATGAGTCCAGATCATGAAGATACTATCAATGAACATGAATCAGATCGGGGTTTGGAGTTTTGGGAGGCCGGGAAGGTTTCCTGTAGACAGTCCATAAACAGGTTGGCATAGAGGGGTGCCATGCAGGAGCCCATGGCTGTGCAACAACTTTGGATTTGTTTGTATACCTTCCTCGCAAAGGAGAACTAGTTGATGTTAAGATATAGCTAATTAAATCATCATGTTGCGGAAATATGGAATTGCAGAAGTCACAACAAAAAAGACTGTCATAAAGTTAGCTTTCAGCCAACAAGGCCTTGGTCAGAAGTAGACAAAACACACACACACACACACACACACACACACACACACACACACTTCACACACACATGACCACAGTCTCTGGCAGCTGGAGCCAGACTGTGAGCAGCAGTGCATTATGGCAGAGGCAACTGGGTGGGAGTGAGGAGGGGGCTGGGGTGAGGAGGGGGAGGGATAGCACAGTGGGGGTGGGGGAAGATAAATTACTGCTAGGAGCATGCTGGGGCGAGGTGGAGATTAGGGCAGCTAGATGCATCAGGAGGTTAGGCAGAGGGCAAGAGAAAGGGGGAGGGTAGTGGAGAAGTAAAAAGACTAGGTGTGTTCATGGAGAGGGCTGTGTAGTGCTGGAATGGGAACAGGGAAGGGATAGATGGGTAAGGACAATGACTAACAAAGGTTTAGGCCACTACCTCTCATCATGCCCGGAAATGAGAAATGCCCTTCCTACTATCCTTCCCACTCCTCCCACAGTGCTATTCTGCCGCCCATCGAATCTACAACATCCTCGTCCATCCCTCCACAACTTCTGCTCCCAACCCATTGCCTCATGCCTCATATACCTGTAGTAGACCTAGATGCAAGACCTGTCCCATACATCTTCCCACCACTGCCTACTCCAGTCCGGTCACAAACGTCACCTATCCCTACCTGCAAAAGCAGTCATGTGATCTACAAGCTAGGGTGCAACCACTGTGCTCCATTCTATGTGGGCATGACAACGAACAAGCTGTCTGTTAGTATGAATGGCCTCTGACAATGTGTGGCCAAGAATCAACTGGACCACCCTGTTGAGCAAGCTGCCCAACACGACAGCATTTCAATCACTGCTTCACAGCCTGTGCCATCTGGATCCTTTCCACCAACACCAGCTTTTCTGAATGGTGCAGGTGGGAACTCTCCCTGCAATGTATCCTATGGTCCTGTAACCCTCCTGGCCTCAACCTTTGTTAGGCATTGCCCTTGCTCTTGCCCTTGTTCCCGTTTCAGCACTAAACAGCCCTATATTCCACCAACACACCCAGTCTTTTTACCTCTCTCCATTCTGGTATCCCACCTCTCTCCCTCACCTTCTGTCTAACCTCCCGACTGCACCTAGTTGCCCTACTCTCCATGTCATCCCTCCATGTTCCCAGCAGAACTTAACAGTCCCTCACCCCTACTCTGCTATCCCTCTCCCTCCCCATCCCAACCTACTCCTTACCCCCACCCTGTTGCTTCTGCCATAACATGCTGCTGCTCGAAGTCTGGCTCCGGCTGCCAGAGACTGTGGTCATGTGTGTGAGAGTTGCATCTGAGTGTGTGTGTGTTTTTTGTCTATTTTTGACAACAGCCTTGTTGGCCGAAAGCTAACTTTACAACTGTCTTTTTGTTGTGCCCTTCTGTGAGTTAGCATCTCCGCCATATGGTGAATAGCAACTATCCTTTTCATTATATTGTTACAGTCCATCCTGGATTTTCCATTGCTTAATTAAATCATCATGCTGACCTAAAATGGAATTATTGTAAGCACGTAACTTAGACTTGTGAATGTGGTGATACAAGAATGTTAACACATTTTTAATACAAAAAATCTACAGGGCTATTACAAATGATTGAAGCGATTTCATAAATTCACTGTAGCTCCATTCCTTGACATATGGTCACGACACACTACAGATACGTACAAAAACTCATAAAGTTTTGTTTGGCTGAAGCCGCACTTCAGGTTTCTGCCGCCAGAGCGCTCGAGAGCGCAGTGAGACGAAATGGCAACAGGAGCCGAGAAAGCGTATGTTGTGCTTGAAATGCACTCACATCAGTCAGTCATAACAGTGCAACGACACTTCAAGACAAAGTTCAACAAAGATCCACCAACTGCTAACTCCATTCGGCGATGGTATGCGCAGTTTAAAGCTTTTGGATGCCTCTGTAAGGGGAAATCAACGGGTCGGCCTTCAGTGAGCGAAGAAATGGTTGAACGCGTGCGGGCAAGTTTCACGCGTAGCCCGCGGAAGTCGACGAATAAAGCAAGCAGGGAGCTAAACGTACCACAGCCGACGGTTTGGAAAATCTTACGGACAACGCTAAAGCAGAAGCCTTACCGTTTACAATTGCTACAAGCGCCGACACCCGATGACAAAGTCAAACGCTTTGAATTTTCGGCGCGGTTGCAACAGCTCATGGAAGAGGATGTGTTCAGTGCGAAACTTGTTTTCAGTGATGAAGCAACATTTTTTCTTAATGGTGAAGTGAACAGACACAATGTGCAAATCTGGGCAGTAGAGAATCCTCACGCATTCGTGCAGCAAATTCGCAATTCAGCAAATGTTAACGTGTTTTGTGCAATCTCACGGTTTAAAGTTTACGGCCCCTTTTTCTTCTGCGAAAAAAATGTTACAGGACATGTGTATCTGGACATGCTGGAAAATTGGCTCATGCCACAACTGGAGACCGACAGCGCCAACTTCATCTTTCAACAGGATGGTGCTCCACCGCACTTCCATCATGATGTTCGGCATTTCTTAAACAGGAGATTGGAAAACCGATGGATTGGTCGTGGTGGAGATCATGATCAGCAATTCATGTCATGGCCTCCACGCTCTCCTGACTTAACCCCATGCGATTTCTTTCTGTGGGGTTATGTGAAAGATTCAGTGTTTAAACCTCCTCTACCAAGGAACGTGCCAGAACTGCGAGCTCGCATCAACGATGCTTTCGAACTCATTGATGGGGACATGCTGCGCCGAGTGTGGGAGGAACTTGATTATCGGCTTGATGTCTGCCGAATCACTAAAGGGGCACATATCGAACATTTGTGAATGCCTAAAAAAACTTTTTGAGTTTTTGTATGTGTGTGCAAAGCATTGTGAAAATATCTCAAATAATAAAGTTATTGTAGAGCTGTGAAATCGCTTCAATCATTTGTAATAACCATGTACCTAAATGCTCATAAATATTCTGACGTATGATTGGAGGAACGTTTGTTGATAATATTTGCATCTACATTTTTTTGTGTGTGTTACAAATATATTTATTTCCTTATACCACTACATTCTTGTTCCTAAATATGAGCTGTTATACGTCAACTTTATGATGATTTAAGATTGAAACTAGTTGAAAATAATAAAAAGTATTAATATATATTCCAAAATTATTTGCATGGTGTTCTGTAATGATCTTGTGTTTTGGAATGCGTCTCTTAGCCTGGAAAACAAAGTATTGAAGCCACAACCAAAACATGATGTTACACAAGGATGGTTCACCTTAAGACAGAAATTCAGTCCATTGGTGAGTCATTTACAAACTCTACTAAATGAGAAAACAGCAAATGGATAAATGTGTGTTCAGACACGGTTTAGTTAATGGTTGTGTGGTGGCTACTGTGGACCATGCGCTATAAGATAGTCAGCATTGTAAGAGGGAATCAAATATAAAATTTGCAATGATCAACACCCTGTAAGGGGTAGAAGCAGAAATCAAAATGGAAGGAGCAAAACAGTCATAAAAATGAAGTGATAAAAAGATTTCCATAAGAATTAATTGACGGCGAGATTTCAGTAGAATGAGTTGATGGAAGATATTTCCACAGAATGAACTGACCGAAGAGATTTCCATAGTGCTAACAATATCCTTTTTGGAGAACTTACTAACAAAGTTTTAAAATTGTACCACTTTTCATTAAGAGAAAAAGAGAAGAAAATTGGCATAGGATCCAGTGCACTGATGTCCATCTGTGGGAAGCCACAGAAACAAGTCTGTAAGCTGTATTACACCTTCCTGCTACTGGATGCAGTTTAAGTATACAAACATGGATCTTGGAGTTAACAGTGGCTCAGGGGGCATGCAAGTAATGCTGTGTGTCCCATATAAGCAGTAACCAAGTGTCATCTTTTCATTTTGCCATGATACTAAACCTAAAGAAATAGAAATACTGACAAATAGGTTCACTGCTAATGAACATAACCAATAATGTTCAGATCTGTTCAATGCTGGGATGCAAATCCTAGCTGAGATGGTCTGGGGGCAGCAGCTCAGCCATTTACTATCTATCTGGGGAAATCATTTTTCTAAAATACTCGACTAAGTAGTTTTCTACAGATATATTTACCAACCATCAAGCTGAGAACAATGCATAAACAAAGTTAAACCAAATCAACTATTCTGACAAATTTACCAGACAATTTCCATTGTTTCCTTCCATAGCCAAGACTCAGCTGTCTGATTTTATTGAAATGCAACTCCTGGCTGTAGGTCCCCCACCACGTCACCATATCTCTTCTGGAGACATGCGATTGGCCTGCCTGTCAGGCCCTTGGCAGAGGAGTCTGCTGTCCAGAGGCTATGAAGGAACAAACTGGTCATGAATCTGACACTTCACGTGAAGATGATGAGTAAGAAACTTGTTAAAACATTGCAACAACACAATGCTATGACTTTACTGATGATCTGAGATTATTTCATCATTGACTCACAGTACAGTCAGAAGCTTCATTGTACCAGTTTTAAAGTCCTGTTTCTCTTTTCTGCACCTGCAATGAAAATACCACATTCAATTCTATAAGATCAAGATTTTTCCCAAATTCATCATTAAAAAATGCAGGGTCATCTTGCACTCACAGATTAAGCTTTGGCTGTTGAGGGTAATGTTTTTTCTTTGTGTAATAGCCTAACAGAGAGGTTGTCTTACATTCACAGATGAAGCTTTGGTTGTTGAGGTCACACGTGTATTTTAGTTGGTTATTTCAGAAAGGTGAGAAGGGAAGCAGTGCGACCAGCCTGGCTAAGCACTAGGGCAGATGTGGGGCAAACAGGAAGCAAATTTCATCATATTGTTATTCATGGAGATGCATTCCATGTATCTTGAGTTTTATGAATATCTACCACTACTGCAATTTTCCTGAATCCAAATGTAGTCAGCAGTGAACTGATTTTAAAGGTAGACAGCTGCTGAACAGTAATATATGTTTGTACAGGAGACAATTTAATGTTGACATTAAGCGTAGAATACTATACCAATTTTGAAACCTTTCATGCCAGTACCTTCATCAATTCGACTACCACAGCTAGGTTTGGCCGGGAAAATGATTAAAAGTGAAACAGCGATAGAATTATAAACCCTTTAATGTAGGGAAGTTAAAGAAAAATATGTTTTGAGGTTTACATGGTATTTTCATTGCAATAAATTGCAAAAATTCACACCACATAGGTTCACAAACAAAAGGGTGTTGATATGTTCTTCACCCACTGGGAACAATATAGAATAAGTACTCAGAAGAAAATTGCATCAACTCTTTCACGATAATTTGAGTGATTGCATGCCAGGAGTATTGAATATAAACAGTAGTTACAGAAACAACAAAAACTAAAACTAAACTCTGCCCTCTGCAGGTCATGAAGACCCAACGGTACTGACCAGCTGCTGTGTCATCCTCAGCACACAAGTGTTGCTTGATGCAGATATGGAGAGGCATGTGGGCAACTCACTGCTCTCCCGGCCATATGTCAATTTATTAGACTGGAACCGGTACTTCTCAGTCATGTAGCTCCACAGTTTGCCTCACAAGGACAGAGTGCACCCTGCTTGCTAACAGTACTTGGCAAACCCAGTAGTCATCCATCCAAGTGCCAGCCCAGCCTGGCAGCACTTAACTTTGGTAATTTGACTGGAACTGGTGTTACCACTGCAGCACGACCATTCACAGAAACAACCAAAGAAAAAAAAAAATACTACATCAGTTTATATAATGAATCAAAAGTCATCACATCACAAGTCGTTCTGCTCATTGCTGAGCTTTATGACCCCATGAGCCAAGCATCTCCATCCCGAATTGTTACCAGCTTCTCTTAGAACTTACTGAAGATCTTCCTGATTTGGTCAGTCCACCTCTTCTCGCTCTTCCTCTCACTCTCTTGCCCTAGATCTTCCCTTCCATGTTATTTTCTCCAGGTTTTTTCCATC
Organism: Schistocerca cancellata; assembly: GCF_023864275.1. NCBI lineage: Eukaryota > Metazoa > Arthropoda > Insecta > Orthoptera > Acrididae > Schistocerca > Schistocerca cancellata. Next base: position 722,070,049 of record NC_064626.1, on the reverse strand, counting down.
TCTTCTCAAAATATGGCCAATGAACTGGAGAATTTTTTGATTGACATGAAAAGAAAGGTGCTTGGAGATATTGAGTTTCTCAATAATGGACACATTTGTTCTTTCAGTCCATTTTACGCACAGCATCCGGCTCCAGCACCAAAGGCCAAATGCATCAATGCACTGTTTGTCTCTGGCTTTTAAGGTCCATGTCTCCCAAACATAAAATAAGGTGAAAAACATGAAAACATGAGTGTTTTCAACAAACCAAACATTTGTGGTATTCCTTATTGCTGTGTTCTGCCAGATCTTGGTGAACTTCCTCATAGTGACTCACCCTAGCATAATACGTCTTCATACCTCATCCTTATAGCTTCCTGTGTCACAGATTGTTGACCCAAGACAAGTGAAGGAATACATGACTTCTAATTCCTTTAATCGACCTGTGAGTTGAACTTTTACTCATCAATTATCATGAGTTTAGACTTGCTAAGGCTGAGGTCCAATCCATGTGACAGACTAATGTCCTTTACTTTTGCTAATAACTGAGCAAGTTTGTCTTCACTGCTGGCTAAAAGCATGGTGTCATCAGAAAATTGGAGGTTGTTAATACACTACTGGCCATTAAAATTGCTACACAAAGAAGAAATGCAGATGATAAACAGGTACTCAATGGACAAATATATTATACTAGAAATGACATGTGATTACATTTTCACGCAATTTGGGTGCATAGATCCTGAGAAATCAGTACCCAGAACAACCACCTCTGGCCGTAATAACGGCCTTGATATGCCTGGGCATTGAGTCAAACAGAGCTTGGATGGCGTGTACAGGTACAGCTGCCCATGCAGCTTCAACACGATACCACAGTTCATCAAGAGTAGTGACGCGTATTGTGACGAGCCAGTTGTTCGGCCACCATTGACCAGACGTTTTCAATTGGTGAGAGATCTGGAGAATGTGCTGGCCAGGGCAGCAGTGGAACATTTTCTGTATCCATAAAGGCCCGTACAGGACCTGCAACATGCGGTCGTGCATTATCCTGCTGAAATGTAGGGTTTCGCAGGGATCGAATGAAGGGTAGAGCCACAGGTCGTAACACATCTGAAATGTAACGTCCACTGTTCAAAGTGCTGTCAGTGCGAACAAGAGGTGACCGAGATGTGTAACCAATGGCACTCCATACCATCACGCTGAGTGATACACCAGTATGGCGATGACGAATACACGCTTCCAATGTGCGTTCACCACGATGTCTCCAAACATGGATGCGACCATCATGATGCTATAAACAGAACCTGGATTCATCCGAAAAAATGATGTTTTGCCATTCGTGCACCCAGGTTTGTCGTTGAGTACACCATCACAGGTGCTCCTGTCTGTGATGCAGCGTGAAGGGTAACCGCAGCCATGGTCTCCGAGCTGATAGTCAATGCTACTGCAAACATCGTCGAACTGTTCGTGCAGATGGTTGTTGTCTTGCAAATGTCAATTGACTTTCTCAAGTCAACCCCTGAAATGAGATCATCCCTTGACAAAATTCTCCCCACACCACCCAGAGTTGCCTTTCGTCACCCCCCTAACCTCCGTTACATCCTTGTTAAACCCTACAATATTCCCAGACTACCTTCTCAACCCAGCGGTTCCTACCCCTATAACCAACCCCGCTGCAAAACCTGCCCCATGCATCCCCCCCCACAACCACCTACTCCAGCCCCGCTACTGGTAAAAGATACACAATTCAAGGTAGGACCACGTGTGAAACTACACATGTCATTTATCAACTGACATGCCTCCACAGCACAGCCTTTTACATCGGTATGACAACAACTAATCTGGCTGAGCGCATGAATGGGCACAGACGAACTGTCCGCCTAGGAGATGTCCAATACCCAGTAGTGGAGCATGCCCTCCAGCATAATTCTAGGGACCTAGGAACCTGCTACACTGTATGTGCCATTTGGCTTCTCCCACCCAACACCAGTCCCTCTGCACTGCGGAGATGGGAACTTAAAAGCACTCCAACACATCCTTTCATCCCGCCATCCCCTTGGACTGAACCTACGTTAAACAACCTCACTCCCATTTACTCTTCAGTCTTCTCCTCTTTCCCTTTCCTCTTTAGCCATTCACTCATCTTTTCATGCTACATAGTTGTGTTTATCTTTATACTATATACCTCTTTACTAGATCCTTGCTACCCTCCCTGTTTTCCTTTCCCTGTTGCTTCATAACCGGGTTGTGAGTAACTGAATCTACTTTCCCTTCTTCCCTTTCTTTCCCCTCTCTCCTCCCTGATGAAGGAACATTTGTTCCGAAAGCAAGGAACGTAAATTTTCGGTTCTGTTTTTTGTGTATCTATCGGCTGTACTGAGCTGAGGTAAGTACTGGCCAGCCCCTCTATCTCTTTGTTAGTATTAGTTTCACATCTTTATATGAGATTTTCCATTAATCATTTAAATGTCCCCATTTGTTGACTCAGGGATCGAGACGTGGCTGCACGATCCATTACAGGGATAAGATGCCTGTCATTTTGACTGCTAGTGATACGAGGCTGTTGGGGTCCAGCATGGTGTACCGTATTACCCTCCTGAACCCACTGGTTCCATATTCTGCGAACATTAATTGGATGTCGACCAACGTGAGCAGTAAAGTCACGATACGACAAACCGCAATCGCGATAGGCTACAATCCGACCTTTATCAAAGTCGGAAATGTGATGGTACACATTTGTCCTTACACGAGGCATCACAACAACGTTTCGCCAGGCAACGCCGGTCAACTGGTGTTTGTGTATGAGAAATCGGTTGGAAACTTTCCTCATGTCAGCACGCTGTAGGTGTCACCACCTGCGCCTACCTTGTGTGAATGCTCTGAAAAGCTAATCACTTGCATATCACAGCATCTTCTTCCTGTTGGTTAAATTTTGTGTCTGTAACATGTCATCTTCGTGGTGTAGCAATTTTAATGGCCAGTAGTGTAGTTCTATCACCAATTGAGATGCCTTTAGTCCAGCGATCAAGAGTATTTCTAATGACGTGTTCTGCATAGATGTAGATCTTTTAATACACTGAAGAAATTAGACGTGCCAGCACTTATCTTCACAGATACGAAGTGGTTATTGTACAGACTTCTGATCAGTGCTCTCAAATTGTGGGACACCAACCTCTGCAAGCACCTGTCACAACTTGTCCCAGACAACACAGTCAAAGGCTTTCTTACAATCAAGGAAGCAAATGAAGACAGGAACACACAACTCTTGCGATTTCTTAATTATTTGTCATATGTTGAGTATCTGTTCGCGAGTTCCATATCCTTAAACAGAACCTGCTTATTCTGTGGATATGTGAGGCTGAATGTATGGGTTTAAATGCTGGTTCAGGCTGTAGAGCAAAATTTCACTTGTGTGGGATGAGAGAGCAATGATTCAGTAATTGGAGCAGTTCCTGATTGACCCTTTCTTGTGTAGTGGGGTGAAGAGAGACTTTGATCAGTGTTCTGGCCACTCCCTTGTTTCCCATATTCTTGTACACTTTGAGTGCATGTAGTAATGCATTCTCTGTTTTGCTGGGTAAGATTGTAGCTTCCAATTTAAGTTTATCAAATACTTCACTTTCCACACTGTTGTTAATTGTTAATCCCAGAATATAATAGTCTTTCACTGCACTGTTTCCATCAAGCAACAGCTTCTTCCTTGTGTCCTGTAGGGTTGCCATTCCCATCATCTACCACCCAAGCACAAGGATTAAATTCACTGGTGATGCTTTTGAGTTTCTTGAAGAGATCACGTACGTGATTGTGATTATAATGTTGCTCCGTTTCATCACAGATACCATTAATGAAGTGTGGTTTGTCCTCTCTGCAATACCGCTGTATGTCTGTGCAAAGGATCTTATATCTGTATTGATCCTGTGTGTTGTGGATACAAGTTTTCTTCAGATTGCTTCTCTCTTCTGTTAGTTGTAGTGTGGGTTGTAATATCTAAGGATGCTTTGCACCTTGTGGTCATTCTGATGTCAGAAGTGCGAGGAAATGACCTCTGTCATTTGGTCCCACGTTTTTGATGCTGGTGCATCTTTATTAAGGCTGATGTTATGGAATCTTGGTCTTAAAAACTCACTGAATTGCTGAAGAGCTTCCTTGTTTGTGAGTTGTAGTTGTCTTTCTATGCCCTTCTTGGTGGGTTGGACAGCAGACTGTGAGCACTTCCACAGTCAGCTCCAAGAAAGGTCTTACAGTCCATTACTGAAGTGTTCCAACATCCTCACACTAGGACGAAGTTTCTAAGCCTATCACCAGGTGATATGCAAGTGTACAGTCGTCTTGGGTGAAGGTGGTACATAGTGTTACAGACAGTCAAGCCGTTACTCGCACAGAAATCTAGTAAGTACCTGCCTCGGTCATTTCTCTCACCAAGACCATAATGTCCAGCCACAGATTATAAATGTGTGTCTTTGGTAGTATCAAAAATAACTTGACAAAAAATGTGGAAACACAAGAAGTACATATACCTAACGAAATAATCAGAATAGCTAATATAAAAATGAATACAGTATTGCAAAAAGATACAAAAAATAAATCAAAGCTGCACTTGACTAAAGCATATGGCTACACATCGCAAATGGCCTCTATAAATGTTGCATTGAGGAATTGTACGAAATTGACTTCGAAGGAAAAATGCTCTGGGGGAGAGGTAACTCACCCCCACAATGTGAATTCCTTCAGCCTGCCTGAGCGTTGCTGATGGCATGTATTGCACAGAATCTCATTATGTTCCCAGTATACAGGTGCATATACTTTTCATCATCCTTCTCAGCTTATAGCTGCTCTCTCTGCAAATGTGCTGTTTTTTAGACTGAGCGGGCTGGATGTGGGATGCGGCTCCTTGGTCTGTGTTGGGAATTGCTGGAGGAGAGATGGCGCTCTTCTTCCTTTTGTTTTGGACACTGTTCAAAGACGTTTGTATCTTCAACATATTTTCAATTCTCTGCTTCACATTCTGACGTTGCCCTGCAATATAATTTCTGAGCCATTCCTTCAACAAAGCATCTGTGAGGGAGAACACGAAATCCAGCCAAGACAGATTCTGTTCACTCCATTCCACATCATGGGCCCCATAGAAATAATGCATATAAATGGTGTAGGCATTTATTGTGGCAATATTTATCACATAGTACAAATAACAGATTTGCCACTGCTTTGTTTTTCTGCTGGCATTTGCAGCGTGGCACATCTGGTCGAATGTATCAATGCCAGATTTTGTCTCATCAGGTAACCACCGTAAATGAAGAAGGGTGTAATTGTATGCTGGTTTACAAAATTTATGTCGACGAATTCAACTGGATGTTCCCTCTTAGTCAACCAAATTTTTCCCAGGGTGGTGAGCTAGTAGTCAGACTTCACCTTCTTGAAAAGTGGAATGGACATGAACCAATTGTCCAAGGTTAAATTTCGATTAAAGCCTTTGATAGAATGAATGAGTTTTCCCACAAAAAAATCTGCTGCAGGTGTTCCAGCCAGAGTCGTACCCTTCCCCAAATATGGCCCTGCTTGTATCATGTATTTTGTCCCACATCATTATGATTTTCATTTCATCTTAGTCTGACTTGTTGGGAATGTACATCTTGAATGAATGTGACTTGATCACGGAATCCAACTAGTACCTCGTGAATAATGACTTAGGCACTAGGTTTACAGTGTTGCTGACAGTTCTCTCGCAACATATCCAAAACCGTTCTCACTGGAGGTAGCTTATCATTGGGATCTCATGAAGTTCTGATGTCAAATCAAAGGCAGTTTATGATACAGTCAAATCGAGCCTGGGAAATTGTAGCCAAAAACTGGGCATCACATCTACTCTCGTTGAAAAGAATGTGGATTGGAAGATGATTTGTCTTCAGGCCAGTGCTGAGTATAAGCAGCGCCAGAGTAGCTTTCAGCTCACTTTTGCTGGTTTCCGATGTCTAACTGATGAGTTCATACTCGGTGCATTGCTCAGCGATTTCAGCATTCGTGCTAAGTAACTTTTTGTTGAGAATGTCATCAGAGAAAAATATCTCAAAACATTTTAGAATGTCGCATGTATATCCAGTGAAAGCAGTCAGTCCTTGGTGAATATGGACTATGTTCATTGGTGATGTTTCACCAGTGGTTTTCACACAGACTTTTCGTTTTCCAGGATATTCCTGTCTTAGACATTAGCTCGCCTTCAGATGACTTAAAGGCGTATTGGAAGTTGTCTCCACAGAACGATGTTGTGACTGACAACTGGGAAGGTTCTGAGGAACTCTTCTTCGTTGTTACTTGTGTTCTGCAGATTTTTTGGGCCAGTATTTCTGGGGTGAATATTTGACTGTTTTGCCTTCTTGTTTTTGCCAACAAACACTTCCTTCTCAATTTGGGCCATCTGTGTGTTGAGTGTTTCTTCATCCCAGTTTGATGTGAAGTCGATAGTGTCATCAGAAATGGTGTCTTCTTGCTTGATGTTGCATTCTTCATAAGAATCATCATGTAGTATGTCAAGAGATGATTCCATTGCTTCCAAAGCTCTCGGTTTTGGGAAAATTGTCAGAACCTAAAAAGAAAATGAATGTTATGGAATAGGTATCACAACCTACTTGAAACCAAAACGTTCCTTTCAACAAACATCGAATTAGACACCTATAGCAAATTGGTTGCTTGATACTAAACATTCATTGAATTGAAAAGCCAGTTTTGATTGTGAATTTTACGCTTTGGTCATTTTGATGAATCAGCATTTATGTGCCCACCTGTACCTTCGTTGATTCAACCTGTAACTTTGGGACGAAATGTGGTTTACCTGATTGGAGAGTGGTATGTGTCACTTCTGCCAGCAGAATCATGGAACCAACTAGACTCTCCAGACACTGCTGTGAAGATGGTGTGCCCCTCCCAGCCACAATAAGGGGGTGGGGGGTGGGTGGGAGGTTATTGAATTGTTGGTTAAATTGACTATCAGTAGTATTCTAGGGTTAATATGTCCCCACAGAATATCTGAACTGCGGCACAAAAAATGAACATGGGTTCAACAGCAGTTTCAAAATTGACAACTAAGAATGATGTGCTTTGTTAGGCTGAAGTGGTCGGACTTCTGACATTTCAGCATCAGGGAACTGAGATGACAACATTAAGTGATGCAATATCACTAAATTTTAGTGAGTGGCAATGGATTCAGTGACCGTATTGAGAAGCATAGATCTAAAGCACCGATATATGGACGGTAAATCGCCGTAATATGTTGTGCAAAATGTTGTTTGAGTCAACTGTTTGTTCATCAGAATGTTTCTTGTCTTTGCTCACTAAATTCTAAAATAACAGAAACATGTCATTGCTATAGAGAGTTCATTGCTGAATTATTTTGAAATACAGTTGTCATTCATGTGTTGAAAAAGAGCAGTAAATGCAGGCTGCTGGTAGACTTCAAGCAGAGAATAGAAAATCGCCAGATACTTAGGAGCACAGTAAAAGATACTTTATTGGCCACTCCTCTATTTTATTAGAATATATGGAGTTTCAAACATATCTAAAAATGTAAAAATATTATATCCAACCTAACACAGTTGATATACCACTACTACATAAGTGATGTACTTTATCTAATGAAATCATTCTTCAGAACAGTGTACATAGCTTTACACATTTTAGGTATTATCATGCTGTGTGCTTGCATGGACGTAGCAGTCAAAAATTCTAAATCTATGTAACATCTCCAAACTGATCTTCCCTGAGGTCGAGTCCTACCAGTTTTTCCATTCTTCGGTAAAGGATTTGTGTTAGCATTTGGCAGCCGTGTTTTATTAAACTAATAGTTCGGTAATTTTCACACTTGTCAACCCCTGCTATCTTTGGAATTGGAATTATTATATTCTTCTTGAAGGCTGAAGGTATTTCACTTGTCGCATACATCTTGTTCTCAAGTGGAAGAGTTTTGTCATGGCTGGCTCACTCAAGGGTACCAGTAGTTCTAATAGAATGTTGTCTACTCCCGGGGCCTCATTTCGACTCAGGTCTTTCAGTGCCCTGTCAAATTCTTGACACAGTATCATGTCTCCCATTCCCTCTCCATCTTTATCTATGTCCACTTCCATTTCCATAATACTGCCCTCAAGTGTGGACCTTCTATATACTCCTTCCACCTTTCTGCTCTCCCTTCTTTGCTTAGGACTGGTTCTCCATCTGAACTATTGATATTCATACAGGTGGTTCTCTTTTCTTCAAAGGTCTCTTTAATTTCCTGTAGACGGTATCTGTCTTACCCCTCCTGATATATGCTTCTATATCCTTATACTTGTGCTTTAGCCATCCCTGCTTAGCCATTTTGCAGTTCCTGTCGATCTCATTTTTGAGGCATTTGTATTCCTTTTTGCGTGCTTCATTTGCTGCATTTTTGTATTTTCTTCTTTCATCAGTTAAATTCAACATCTCTTCTGTTACCCAAGTGTTTCTACTAGCCTTCATCTTTTTATCTACTTGATCCTCTGCTGCCTGCAGTATTCCATCTCTCAAAGCTACCCATTGTTCTTCTACCATATTCTTTTTCCCATTCGTGTAAGTCGTTCCCTAATGCTCCCTCTGAAACACTCTAGAACTTCTGGTTCTTTCAGTTTATCCAAGTCCCAGCTCCTTAAATTCCTACCTTTTTGTAATTTCTTCAGTTTTAATCTATAGTTCATAATCAATAAACTGTGGTCAGAGTCCACATCTGCCCCTGGAAATGTCTTATAATTTAAAACCTGGTGCTGAAATCTCTGTGTTACCATTATAGAATCCATCTGAAAGCTTCCAGTGTACCCAGGCCTCTTCCATGTATACAATCTCCTTTCATGAATCTTAAACCAAGTGTCAGCTATCATTAAGTTGTGCTCTGTGCAAAATTCTACCAATTTGTTTTCTCTCTCATTCTTTACCCCAGTCCATAATCACCTACTACTTTTCCTTTTCTTCCTTTTCCTACTATTGAATTTTTGTCCCCCATGACTATTATATTTTTGTCTCCCTACTCTGAATAATTTCTCTTATCGCATCATACATTTCTTCAATCTCTTCTTCATATACGGAGTTAGTTAACATATAAACTTGTAATACTGTAGCAGGTATGGGCTTCGTGCCTATCTTGGCTACAATAATGCATTCACTGTGCTATTCGTAGTAGCTTATCCGCGTTCCTATTTTTTATTCATTATTAAACCTACTCCTACATTACTCATATTTGATTTTGTATTTATAACTCTGTATTCACCTGTCCAGAAGTCTTGTTCCTCCTGCCACCAAACTTCACTAATTCCCACTGTATCTAACTTTAACCTGTCCATTTCCATTTCTAAATTTTCTAACGTACCTGCCTGGTTAGGGGATCTGACATTCCATGCTCTGATCTGTAGAACACCAGTTTTGTTTCTCCTGATAACGACAGCCTCCTGAGTAGTCCCATCCTGGAGATCCGAATGGGGGACTATTTTACCTCCAAAATATTTTACCCAAGAGAACATCATCACCACTTAACCATACAGTAAAGCAGCATTCCCTCGGGGAAAATTACGGCTGTAGTTTCCTCATGCTTTCAGCCGTTAACAGTACCAGCACATCCGGGCCATTTTGCTTGACATTACAAGGCCAAATCAGTCAATCGTCCAGATTATTGGCCCTGCAATTACTGAAAAGGCTGATGCCCCTCTTCTGGAACCACATGGTTGCCTGACCTCTCAACAGACACTTGTCCACTGTGGTTGCACCTACGGTATGGCTATCTGTATCGCTGAGTCATGCAAGCCTGCACATCAGTGGCAAGTTCCATGGTTCATGAGGGGGCCAAGTCAGTGTAGGACAGGGCCCAAAATCATGACAAAATGACACAACCATATGTATGGAATATTTTGGCTCTTTATAACAATGTGACTCTGAATATGAAAGAAGCTGACAAAATTTCACAATTGATGAAAGGAGTTGGATAAGACATATACCAAGCTCTTCTATTAAAAGATTTCACAACAGAAGAATTCACATGGGATGCCGGCACATTGAGGGAATGAAACAGAAAAAAAGAGTCATGTGAAAGTGATATGATCAACTCATTAATGTGTTTCCTATGGCAGTTATGGAAGACCAGCACATCCTCACTTCTCTCGTACGCCATATAGTAAGAGAAGAGATGTAGCATTATATGGCATCTAGGAATGTCAGACTAAGTACACAAGATAGTGACAATGAAATTTGATCCCATCATAATGAAGTAGCAGAGGATGTTGATAAAGAGATGTATTGTTTGATGACAACAATTTTCACCACGATTCAAATGCGTTATGAAAAAATAAATTAATGAACTTGGATTTACACCACCGCCATCGAAGGACAACCCAGAATACAACCAGTGCGGGTACAACTAATTTCTTCTGAATAAGAACAGTCATTTGATCTGTTTTCATGTGGATGCTCTTGATATTTTGTGAAAGAAGACAAGTGTATGATGACTACTACACTGCTAGATATAAATCATCACAGCGTTTCTATTCATGCCAATCAACTGCAGATGACCCCTTAACCCCCACCAGGGGACTGTCCGCTCTTTGGTGGGTTTGTGCTTGTTTACCATGGGGCCCCAGCCTTTGCAGCATAGTTTCCCCTTCCAAGCTGCAAGTCTATCCTCCTACTATTCTATTTCCTCCTCTCTTGGGGAACATGTCTGGAATGTTTCTGGAAATGTGTTCTGCTTTTTCAGTGGCCAACATCAGAACAGCCACTCCACTGTTTTTCGTTCCTCTTTTTCTATCTTCGTTCGCCTTCTCCTATCCTTCCTCCACTTCGGCATTTGAGGTCCCTCTTTTTTCTTCTTCCTCCCTGTGTGGTCCTGAAGGCCAGCCCATGCGTCTGATGCATAAGAGGTGACTGGGTAATGCATAATTCCCAGCCCTGGGTTGCCAGATAGGGTTCACTTGTTCCCTCTGGTAAAGGGCAGGCCCAGGGAGGGGTGATTCCTTGAGCAGCTACTTTCGCAAATTGCCGATTGGTCCCTCTGTCAACCGAGTGAGGTGGTGCAGGGTTTAGCATACTGGACTCGCATTTGGGAGGATAACGATTCAATCCTGCATCCAGCCATCTTGATTTAGGTTTTCCGTCATTCCCTAAATCACTTTACGCAAATGCCGGGATGGTTCCTTTGAAAGGGCACGGCCGACTTCCTTCCCCGTCCTTCCCTAATCTGATGAGACCGGTGACCTTGCTGTCTGGTCTCCTCCCCCTCAACAGCCCAACCCAACCCAACCCAACCCAACCCAACCCAACCCCACCCCAAACCCCACTCTGTCAGGTGTTCGGGTGGTGTGACCTGAGGTGTGAATAATCACCTAAGGTGGGTGCACCTCCTTTTGAAGGGGGCCCCAGTTGGAAAGAGCATGCTGTCGGAGAGTCTGGCAATCATGGGGGATTTTCTCGCAATGAGGCAATCATCTTCATAGTCAGTATCTACGAAACATAAGCAGAATGAGGCTAACGATTCAAAGACCCTCCCAGCTGTATCATGGTTCCTTGTGGTTTCGCATACTGAAGATGGTCAGTCCTTCATATGGTATCCCATTTATTATTTAGAAAGGTGTTGATGCAATTGCTGGCACTGTGAAATTCTACTCTCGTTTATGCAATAGCTCTTTGCTTTTGGAGTCTACTTCTGACTCTCAAGCACAACAACTTCTTGCAGCTTCACTCTTCCATGGCTATCCAGTTCGTGTTGAGGCCCATCAAATGCTGAATTCTTCCTGTGCTGTTATTTACACTAGGCTCCTCAATGGTCTGACAGAGGCAGAAATCCAAATGTACCTCTCTGATCAGGGATCATTGCAGTCCATTGGGTGATGAAAAAAGTAGATGCCTCCTTAGTGCCCACATGCACTCTCTTGCTGCCCCACCTACATGCGCACCCAAATGGCAGCTTACTAAGGCTGACTGGAGGCTTTACTCCTCCCCGACGACCTTCGACGAACAACATTTCCCCATTTGTGATGATTAACTAGAATATCTTACAAACATTACCCTTACCGCCCCAGAACGTTCCATTCCTCGCCCTTTCTCTTTACCATGCCATGCCCCAGTCTTTGCATCAACACAATTCACACATGGAGACATGCTCTCTGCTTCTTTAACCATCATCGTTCGATGGCAAACTGCATTAAGTATAAACAATTGCGTGCACAGTGTCGTCACCTTCTTTGGGATAGCAAAAAAGCTAGCTGGATTTCATCCACTAGTTCTTGTAATAGTTTCACTCTCCTTTCTGTCGTATGGGCCAACCTCCTCTGAAGGTCACATTCCCCCATTTCCAGCCTGACAGTAGCAGATGATGTCATAGTGGACTCTACTTCTATCTCTAATGCCTTGAGCCACCATTTTGTGGAGATATCGAGCTCCTCCCAGTGTAACCCTGCCTTGCTCCATCATAAACAGGTGGAGGAGGCTCAGGCGATACCCTTCTCTTCTCAGAATTGTGTGCTACAATGCCGCCTTTACTATTATGGGGCTAGATTGTGCTCTCATTTCATCCGAGTCCTCCGCCCCAGGGCCAGACAATGTTCACATTCAGATGTTGCAGCATCTTTCTCTTGTGGGCAAGCACTTTCTGCTTCATACATACAACAGCATCTCTGCGAAGGGCACGTTTACTAGACACTGACGTGAAGCCAGTGTCGTACACATACTTAAGCCTGGTAAGGACAAACACCTTCCTCCTAGCTACCGCCCCATTTCTGTCACCAGCTGTGTTTGCAAGGTGATTGAATGTATGATTCATGCTCAGCTGGTATGGTGGCTTGACTCTCGTAGTTTATTAACCATTGCACAGTGTGGATTTAGAGTGTGCCTTTGTGCAGTTGACCATTTTGTTATTTTGTCCACCCATTTCATGAATGGTTTTCTATGGATATCCCAGACTTTGGCTGTGTTTTTCGATTTGGAGAAAGCCTACGACACCTGCTGGAGTATTGGTATCCTCCATTCTCTCTACATGTGGTGCTTCCATGGCCGCATGCCCTGTTTCCTTCAGGAATTTTTAAAAGACAGAGTTTTCAAGATACATGTGGGTTTTGCCTTGTCAGACACTTTTATCCAGGAAAAAGGTGTACCTCAGGGTTCCGTCTTGAGCATTGTCCTCTTCACTATCACCATTAAACCTATAATGGCCTGTCTCCCGACAGGCTTCTTTGGCTCCCTTTTCATTGACGATTTTGCCATCAGGTCACCCCGTTTTCAAGAATGGACGTCGAACAGATGTGCAGAACTATAGACCTATATCTCTAACGTCGATCAGTTGTAGAATTTTAGAACACGTATTGTGTTTGAGTATAATGACTTTTCTGGAGACTAGAAATCTACTCTGTAGGAATCAGCATGGGTTTCGAAAAAGACGGTCATGTGAAACTCAGCTCGCGCTATTTGTCCACGAGACTCAGAGGGCCATAGACACGGGTTCACAGGTAGATGCCGTGTTTCTTGACTTCCGCAAGGCGTTCAATACAGTTCCCCACAGTCGTTTAATGAACAAAGTAAGAGCATACGGACTATCAGACCAATTGTGTGATTGGATTGAGGATTTCCTAGATAACAAGATGCAGCATGTCATTCTCAATGGAGAGAAGTCTTCCGAAGTAAGAGTGATTTCAGGTGTGCCGCAGGGGAGTGTCATAGGACCGTTGCTATTCACAATATACATAAATGACCTGGTGGATGACATCGGAAGTTCACTGAGGGCTTTTTGCAGATGATGCTGTGGTGTATCGAGAGGTTGTAACAATGGAAAATTGTACTGAAATGCAGGAGGATCTGCAGCGAATTGACGCATGGTGCAGGGAATGGCAATTGAATCTCAATGTAGACAAGTGTAATGTGCTGCGAATACACAGAAAGATAGATCCTTTATCATTTAGCTACAAAATAGCAGGTCAGCAACTGGAAGCAGTTAATACCATAAATTATCTGGGAGTACACATTAGGAGTGATTTAAAATGGAATGATCATATAATGTTGATCGTTGGTAAAGCAGATGCCAGACTGAGATTCATTGGAAGAATCCTAAGGAAATGCAATCCGAAAACAAAGGAAGTAGGTTACAGTACGCTTGTTCGCCCACTGCTTGAATACTGCTCAGCAGTGTGGGATCCATACCAGATAGGGTTGATAGAAGATATAGAGAAGATCCAACGGAGAGCAGCGCGCTTCGTTACAGGATCATTTAGTAATCGCGAAAGCGTTACGGAGATGATAGATAAACTCCAGTGGAAGACTCTGCAGGAGAGACGCTCAGTAGCTCGGTACGGGCTTTTGTCAAAGTTTCGAGAACATACCTTCACCGAAGAGTCAAGCAGTATATTGCTCCTTCCTACGTATATCTCGCAAAGAGACCATGAGGATAAAATCAGAGAGATTAGAGCCCACACAGAGGCATACCGACAATCCTTCTTTCCACGAACAATACGAGACTGGAATAGAAGGGAGAACCGATAGAGGTACTCAAGGTACCCTCCGCCACACACCATCAGGTGGCTTGCGGAGTATGGATGTAGATGTAGATGTATTGCAGTTATCCATGGACTTTTCTCATTGAGCGGCGTTTTCAGCGATGTCTCGATCATCTTTAGTCATGGACTATCAACAATGGCTTTCGTTTTTCCTCTGACAAAACCATTTTTATGAATTTCTGGCAGCGCAATTGGTTTCTTCCACCGTCTTTGCATCTTGGGCCTGTTGTTCTTCCATTTATTGAAACTACAAAATTCATGTGGCTCATATTCGATAGGAAACTTTCTTGGTACTCCCATGTGTCTTACCTGGCAGCCCGCTGTATGTGGTCCCCCCTCAGTGTCATACGAATCCTCAGTGGTACTTCCTGGGGGGCAGATGGAACCACCCTCCTCTGTTTATACCGGTCCTTCCCTTCGTCCATTGGAAACTAGACTATGGCTGTTTAGTTTATGCAGTTGCTTGTCCATCCCTCTTACGCCATCTCAACGCTATCCACCATCATGGCATCCGTTTGGCCACAGGTGCCTTTTACACTACCCATTCGAGAGCCTAAATGCAGAAGCTGCGGAACTACTGCTGTCCTTCAGCCGTGCAGGTATGCATGTCATTTGTCAGCCAGGCGTGGCCACCCATCCTGTGCCTCCTTCTTCAATGACTCTTTTGATTGCCAGTATGGGGCATGTCCCTCTTCTATCTTACCGCCTGGAGTTCGCGTTCGGCTCTTGCTCCAGCAGTTTAACGTTGTGCTACCTGCCACTTTGCTGATGGGTGTGAACCCTTCACCACATTGGCTTTGTGCGGTGGCCCGTCTTCACTGTGGTCTTCATTCGCCTCCTTAGGACACTACTCCGGCCTCGCTTTGTCGCCATCAGTTTCACAACCGTCGCACGGAACTTTTTGATAGTTCCTTTGTGTTCACTGGTGACTCTCGAACTAACTGTGGTGTCATTGGCACTGATGTTTTTTGGTATTGGCTTCTGAAACACTGCTCAGTATTTACAGCAGAGCTCTTAGCCCTGTTTCAGGGCACACA
Source organism: Schistocerca cancellata (assembly GCF_023864275.1). Lineage (NCBI taxonomy): Eukaryota > Metazoa > Arthropoda > Insecta > Orthoptera > Acrididae > Schistocerca > Schistocerca cancellata. The sequence continues at coordinate 722,054,511 of NC_064626.1, read as the reverse complement.
GTACGTCCGGTGACACAGGTTTTTCAATTGTGTCATCTGCTCTGACTCTCTCTGTGCCCTTCAAAGCCAGTGTGTGCTGTACTCTGTCCATCCCATAGTGCAACTATGTTACTTGCTCACTTTTTATGGAGCCACAGTGATGTTTATGTGAGTTCCTGGTCATGTTGGTCTGACAGGAAACGTGGCTGCTGACGCTCTGCCAAGGTTGCGGTCCTCGTACCTTGGCCCTCTAGTTCTTCCATTCCCTCCAATGATCTGTATGTTGCCATCTGTCACCAGGTGGTGTCACATTGGCATCACCACTGGTCCTCTCGTCTTGGGCACAAGTTCCAGGTTATTAAGCCTCTCCTAGTGGCCGGATGACCTCCACTTGGCTTTAACTAAGTTGCGTATCAGGCACTGTCTTTTTAGCCATCGCCATTTGTTGAGTGATTCTCCCCCCACCACTTTGTGCTCATTGCCTTCAGCTTTTGACAATTCACCATTTCTTGACTGAATCCATTCTTTTTACCACTTACATTCTCATTTGTGTTTGCCATCTGAGTTATCGGCCATTTTAGTGAACGATGCGTGGACTGTCGACCGCATTTTACTTTAGTACCTCCGTTTCTTTATGTTGTATTTTATAGACACTTCTCCACATCCCTGTTTTTAGCTGTCTTCTCTTCTGTCCATTGGAATTAATGTGTAGTCGTTTTTAACTCCTCTTTGTCTTCGAGTCCTACCATTCTTATATGGACGTGTATGGCCCTAGTTGTTTTTGTGGCCTTAAAGAAAAAAACAGAACTTCAGATGATTATAGTCAACATTGGCAGAAACTCCACATCGTATCCTGGACAAAGTGACTCCCCAGCATGCCATAGCCATTCCCAGTTACTGTACAGAAGCACCAGCAGCTCACCTAACCACCGAATTCAGAAAAGATGAGCACGATGACCGCATACGGGGATGAAGTCAGCACATATGAAAATCCTCAATGGATAATTAGTGCTAAGATGATAGGAAATGTCGTCAGTGGCCAACGAGTCTGAGCGCTAGTTGACGACAGGCTACCGACAAATCATTGTTGATGAGACTGACCGTAAAAAGGCTTTCATAACTCCAGATGGCCTCTAGAGTTCAAAGTTATGCCATTTGGACTATTTAACACTCCAGGCACCATCAAATGTGTGATGAACAACTTGTTTCGACACCTTAAACTGACTTGTCTAGATGTGTCTTTGCTACCTGGATGACATTTTCATTTTTTTGAAGACATTTGAAGATGATCTGTGCTGCCTTACATTTGCATTGAAGTAAGTTTAGACTGTAGGCTTCTGCCAGAATCCACGGGTGGTAATGGACCCTCTTCCCAGTTCAGAGAAAATCAGAGCAGCACAGATGTTCTGACTCCTGGGCACATTCACGATGTGAGAGTCTACTTGTACATTCAGCAATTGATAAAGGACTTCTTTACCAAGGCACATCCCTTGCAAGAACTACTGCAGGGAGATGACAAATTTTCCTGGAACGAGACACAAGAAAGATCCTTGTCCTTAAAGAAGGGGCTAACATCATCTCCCAGCAGTTTTGGGATGGGGACATTTCTGATGCAAATTCAGGAAGGCGCTAGTTTATGCTTTCAGAGTACTCTCAAGTCAGAGAAAAAGTGCTGTACAACGGAGAAAGAGTGCCTCGCATTTGTCTAGGCCATCAACAACTTCCAGCTGTATATATTTTGTATATCATTCACCTTTGTGATGACCACCATTCTCTATGTTGGCTGACGTAACCAGAAGGATTCATTGGGTTGACTGGTGAGATGGGCATTGATGTTGCAGTGGTATACAAAAGTTGATGCAAGCACAAGGATGCTGACTGCCTTTCAAGGAATCCTTTAGCAGAATACAGCAACATGGATGAAATCTCAGGCATCACTGTATTAAATGAAGTTGCTGTTGAACATAGGAAATATTCAGTACTGCTGAAATGCATAGAATCCTTAAAGAATGAGGAACCAACCAAAGGAGAATTGAATTGAGCATTGTATAAGAGAATTATGGTCCAATAGAGTGGAAATGTTTGCTCATCATACCTGACCATCTATTGCCAGCTGTCCTGAAGTATTTCCATGACACTCCAATATCTGGTCACTTGTGCTTCGTGAAGATTGTAGACAGAATCAGATGCAGGTATCACTGGGCAGATCTCTACCAGTCCATTAGATGTTATGTAAGCCACTGTAAGGAATACCAAAAATGTGGGCATGTGCCTCCAGGGCATGTACTACCAATCCCGCCTGCAGCAGCCCATTCCGCTGTGTTTGCATTGACCTCTGCCGGGTGTACCTGAAGTTCATTAAAGGGAATCGATGAATAATAGCCGACACTGGCTGTCTCGCTTGCTATACTATCACCAAAGCTGAAACTTCGGGAATTGAAAAGTTCCTTGTAGAGGACATAATTTTTAAGCATGGAGCATCCTGTGTGATGATCTCTGAAAAGTTTTCCAGTATCAGACGTATGTTCACATTGCGACTTCACCCACATCCATAAACAAATGGCCTCAAGGAATTCTTTAATTAGGCTCTGACAGATATGCTCTCAACCTACATTAATTTCAAACAGAGATATTTGGATACAGTACTGTCTGTTGTGATATTTGCGAACAATACAGTGAAACAAGACAGTACAGGCTTCACACAATTCTTTCTGCTCCACAGTCACGAGTCTGAAATGGCAATGGAAACACTATTCCAGTTTCAATTAGATAATGCTCTGGATTACGTGAAACACATCATCACCAGGACAGCTGGCTTTCATGTGGACCCTGGATGCCTAGGGAAAAGACCAAGAGCACTATAAAACCAAGTGCTGGGCAGCAAGATACAGCTCGGAATTCTTGGTACAAATTTTTTCACCTGTTTGGAAAGTGGGATTATCAGAAAAGTTACGTAAGTGCTGATTTGGGCTATGTTGTACCCTAATTCACATGTCAGATGTCACATGTGAAGTCAAGGATTATAACCACTCTTCTCAAGAAGACAAAAGCACAGAGATGTCCATATGAAGCCCTAGTGCAGTTCAGACATGCAGATCAATGATGCGAAGTTCAAGGAATCTGAAAACCCACTCGATGATTATGAAGCTTCGACAGGCGGAACCACATTTGATGCTTATCATAGTGAAGAGGATGTACAAACAAGACCAAGATGTGAAGCTCAGCTAGTACTTTCATACAGCTGATCATTGACATGATCTAGGTCCAGTGAGAATATCAGAAACAGCAGGTCGCTGTTTCTCCAGGAGAGGGAACAGTACCATAAGCTGTGGTGCATTCAGTGTGGTGTAGTGGTTAGCGTCACTCGCTGGTGTGCTGCAGGTTACCAGTTCAAATCTGATGACCAGCAATTATTTGGTCATTATCAATTCTGGAAGGTTCTTGAAGTATCTTCTGTTTGTAACGTTTGTATAAGGGGCATTCAAATGGAACCTGGTCATTAGTGTAAAGTAACGGTAACGATTTTATTAACTCAAAAATGAAGTTATACACAGTACACATACCCAAAAATAGTCACCAAAACTGTTGGCACATTTATCCCATTGTGACACTAGCTGGTTGATTCCATCCTTGAAGAATCTAGTAAGCTGCTGTCGAATCCAGGCCTGGACCCAGTCACACACTTCGTCACCCGTTGCAAATCGATATCCGCAAATAGCTTGTTTTATGGGTCCAAACACTAATGGATCTTGTCCACAGTGATTCTGCGGTTGTCCAAGACTAAAGCATTCACTTCTGCAACCATTTCCAGTGTGATGACACGATGAGCCCGTCCAGGACAAGCATCACCTTCCAGCGACTCGTGCCCCTCAAGGAATTGTTAGAGCCATTTCCCAACACTTGAACGACTAAGACTGTGCCCACTGTCCACAGCCTTCATCCATTGATACATTTCATGGCCTCCAACTTCCTCTGCCACCAAAAATCGAATCACTCCTCGTTGTTCCTGCTTAATCGTCTTCATGTTTGGTAGTGGGTGATAACTTGTATGACCACCTTCTCTTCGACGTGAAACCACACTGGTGCTATGCAACATCAAACGGTGTGCAGGTGTCAGTCTCTCTACCACTAGATGGCGCCACCACACCCACAGTTACGTTGTGCTACCTTACGTGTAAGGCAAAGGTAGACGCACTGACCAGGTTTCATTTGAATGAGCCTCATGTATTATGGATTATTTGATCAGTGTGTGAATGCCAGCAGTCTGGAGGTAATTTCTGTTTCAGCTGTATGTTGGTGTTGATAATAAACATTCTTTTAGTTCTAGGTGTTGTACATCAATGATGAGCCTTCTTTCACATTTGGACTTGAGAGTGGTTTTGATGTGACAGTACCAAAGAACAACACAGACCTGGTAATAATTCCTGGTAGTGTGACTTCACAGCTTCAAGTAATGTATGGTGTTGTGAACAGACTTTTTAAGGCCCTTGAAGGAGCTCATGTCCGCACTTCAGGAGGGTAACTAAATGAAACCCCTCAACTGGTGCAGTGGATCCTTACGGCGTGCAGGGGAATCTGTTGTGAATCTATACTTAAAGGATTCAAAAAATGCTGCGTATCTAATACTATGGACAACTCAGAATGTGACATAATGTGAGAGGACTAGCAGGAAGAAAGAAGTGGCAATAGTCTTATAAACTAAAATTATACCAGTGATGCTGATTAAGAAATAGTGATACTGCAGATTACTTTACATCAGTAAAACAGTTTGTGATTTTGATTAATCAGAACATGTTAACAATAAAAATTTCTGAAGACGCCTCTTAAAGAAAAATGGGTGGGTGGGCAGGGGGAGTCTCGTCTTATATTCAGGGTTGTCTTGTAGTCTGGTAAATACAGTAATTTAAATGCGCCTGTTTTTACTGTCTGTGCAATGTATATTTGATAATAAAATTTTTATGGCCAGTAGAGGATGAGGAGGAAAGCAGGTAGTGATCAAGCAGATATAAAAATGGCCGCAGATTGTAACGATATTATGAGACAGAAAGTTGCTACTTGCCATATAGCGGAGATGCGGAGTCACAGATAGGCACAACAAAAAGACTCTCAGAATTAAAGCTTTCGGCCATTAAGGCCTTTGTCAATAACACACACACACACACACACACAACTGCAGTCTCCAGCAACTGAAACCACACAGCGGAAAATACATGTTTTTGCTGTCACTAATGAACCTACCAATATTCTGCATTCTTGTCGCTAAATCAAGAACAGTGGCGCAGTGGTAATACACTTGAGTGACATTTGGGAGGATTCAATTTAAATCCTTGTGTAACTAACCATATTTTGGTTTTCTGTGGCTTCTGCAAGTTGCATAAGGTATGCCAGTTTCATTACTTTGAACAAGACACAACTGATTTCTTTCTTCAGCTGTGGACTGTGGTCTGTCTGTAATTACTTCCTCATTGGTGGAATTTTAAATCCTAATCTCCCCTCCTTCCTTCCAGCACACAATAACTGTTCTGCTGCAGTTGCTGGGAAGATGTTACGGAATTGGCACACTTGTTGGAAGGTTGCATGTCATGATTCATTTTGTGAACTAATATTCATCGAATCTGTCGTAGAAACATGACTGACATTTGATCATTTTCTAAATGAACATCACAACTAATAATAATTATTAGATATATAATTATATTTTTACAGTTGCATTCTTCATAGAAATGTGTAAAGCATTTAATGATTATAGCTAATATGAGATTTTACCTTATGGCCCTGAATGAAAGGATACTGTTTATGGAATTCAGACAGAAGGTTATATTTTATTAAGTTCACTCAGACTATTTGCGTGTACCACAGACAGTGGTAAAATGTCTGAAATTCCATGAGTGATGCCGATAGTAACTGATGTCAGGTAATTGGTTGTGATTCAGGGAACATTATTATAACAGTGTTGTTTCAGGGTTGTTCATCTGTGGCATAGAGAAACAACTGAAAGATATGAAAACAAGTAAATCATCTGATCCAGATGGAATCCCAATTCGGTTTTACAAAGAGTACTCTGCGGCATTGGCCTCCTCACCTAGCATGCACTTACCGTGAATCTCTCGCCCAGCACAAAGTCCCAAGTGACTGGAAAAAAGTGCAAGTGACTCCAGTATATAATAAGGGTAAAAGAACGGACCCAGAAAATTATAGACCAATATTCCTAACTTCGGTTTGCTGAAGAATCCTTGAACATGTTCTCAGTTTGAAATACACTCCTGGAAACTGAAATAAGAACACCGTGAATTCATTGTCCCAGGAAGGGGAAACTTTATTGATACATTCCTGGGGTCAGATACATCACATGATCACACTGACAGAACCACAGGCACATAGACACAGGCAACAGAGCATGCACAATGTCGGCACTAGTACATTGTATATCCACCTTTCGCAGCAATGCAGCTGCTATTCTCCCATGGAGACAATCGTAGAGATGCTGAATGTAGTCCTGTGGAACGGCTTGCCATGCCATTTCCACCTGGCGCCTCAGTTGGACCAGCGTTCGTGCTGGACGTGCAGACCGCGTGAGACGACGCTTCATCCAGTCCCAAACATGCTCAATGGGGGACAGATCCGGAGATCTTGCTGGCCAGGATAGTTGACTTACACCTTCTAGAGCACGTTGGGTGGCACGGGATACATGCGGACGTGCATTGTCCTGTTGGAACAGCAAGTTCCCTTGCCGGTCTAGAAATGGTAGAACGATGGGTTCGATGACGGTTTGGATGTACCGTGCACTATTCAGTGTCCCCTCGACGATCACCAGTGGTGTACGGCCAGTGTAGGAGATCGCTTCCCACACCATGATGCCGGGTGTTGGCCCTGTGTGCCTCGGTCGTATGCAGTCCTGATTGTGGCGCTCACCTGCACGGTGCCAAACACACATACGACCATCATTGGCACCAAGGCAGAAGCGACTCTCATCGCTGAAGACGACACGTCTCCATTCGTCCCTCCATTCACGCCTGTCGCGACACCACTGGAGGCGGGCTGCACGATGTTGGGGCGTGAGCGGAAGACGGCCTAACGGTGTGCGGGACCGTAGCCCAGCTTCATGGAGACGGTTGCGAATGGTCCTCGCCGATACCCCAGGAGCAACAGTGTCCCTAATTTGCTGGGAAGTGGCGGTGCGGTCCCCTACGGCACTGCGTAGGATCCTACGGTCTTGGCGTGCATCCGTGCGTCGCTGCGGTCCGGTCCCAGGTCGACGGGCACGTGCACCTTCCGCCGACCACTGGCGACAACATCGATGTACTGTGGAGACCTCACGCCCCACGTGTTGAGCAATTCGGCGGTACGTCCACCCGGCCTCCCGCATGCCCACTATACGCCCTCGCTCAAAGTCCGTCAACTGCACATACGGTTCACGTCCACGCTGTCGCAGCATGCTACCAGTGTTAAAGACTGCGTTGGAGCTCCGTATGCCACGGCAAACTGGCTGACACTGACGGCGGCGGTGTACAAATGCTGCGCAGCTAGCGCCATTCGACGGCCAACACCGCGGTTCCTGGTGTGTCCGCTGTGCCGTGCGTGTGATCATTGCTTGTACAGCCCTCTCGCAGTGTCCGGAGCAAGTATGGTGGGTCTGACACACCGGTGTCAATGTGTTCTTTTTTCCATTTCCAGGAGTGTATTAAACTTTCTTGAGACTGAGAAGCATATGTCCATGAATGTGCATGGTTTTAGAAAACATCATTTGTGTGAAACTCAGCTTGCCCTTTTGTCACATGATATACTGCAAACTATGGATGAAGAGCAACAGGCACATTCCATATTTCTAGATTTCTGGAAAAAGCATTTGACACGGTGTCCCATTGCAGGCTGTTAATGAAGATATATGAGTTCACAGATATATATGAGTAGCTGAAAGACTTCTTAAAAAATAGATCCCAGCATGTTGTCTTCAACGGTGAGTGTTCATGAGAGACAAGGGTATTGTCAGGAGTGCCCTAGGGAAGATTGATAGGACCACTGTTGTTCTCTGTATACATAAATGATTTTGCAGACAGGGTGGGAAGCAATCTGTGGTTGATTACTGATGATTCTGTGGTGTACGGTAAGCTGTTGAAGTTGAGTGATTGTAGAGAGATACAAGATGACTTAGACAAAATTTCCAGTTTCTGTGACAAATGGCTGGCAGCTAGCTCTAAATGTGGAAAAATGTAAGTTGATGCAGATGAGTAGGAAGAACGAACCAGTAATGTTTGGATACAGTATTGCTAGTGTCCTGCTTGACAGTCAAAACATTTAAATATCTTGGCATAATGTTGCAAAGTGATATGAAATAGAATGAGTGCATGAGAACTGTGGTAGGGTAGGTGAATGGTTAACTTCAGTTTATTCGGAGAATTTTAGGAAAGAGTGGTTCACCTGTAAAGGAGACCACATACGGGAGACTGGTGCAACCTATTCTTAAGTACTCTTTGAGTGTTTGGGATCCGTACCAGGTCGGATTGAAGGAAGGCATCAAAGCTATTCAGTGGCAGGCTGGAAGATCTGTTACAGGTAGGTGTGAACAACACATATTATGGAGATGCTTCAGGAATTCATATAGAAATCCCTGGAGGGAAGGCGATGTTCTTTTCAAGAAACATTATGGTGAAAATTTAGAGAACCGGTATTTGAAGTTGACTGATTAGCAATTCTACTGCTGCCCACATACATTGCACATAAGGACCACAAAGATAAGATACAAGAAATTAGGACCCACATAGAGGCAACAGACAGTCATTTTACCCTCACTCTATTTGTGAGTGGAACAGGAAATGACTAGTAGTGGTACAGGGTACCCTTCATCATGCAGTGTACAGTGGCTTGTGGAGTATCTATGTAGATGTAGAATATATGAAACAACATAGCTTCTTAGTAAAGTGTAAATAGCTACATTACTTTTCTAGCAATTTTATCTAGCTAGTATACAGATTTTCATATGACTGGCTCTTCATTTAAGTGATCGGTTGATTGATGTTTTGATGCTTCACTTATTGTTGATAAAACAGTTTTCTTAAGATTTAAAGTGACAAAAATTATTACAGAGAACAACAACATGAAACTCGGAAGCTACTGAAAAAACCAGTATTCAGTTTATTGAAGCAGGCTGACTTGAAAAAGAAATTGAAAGAGCATGGATTAAATTATACTGGAACTCGAGAAACACTTATTAAAAGATTTGAAAGGTGAGTAAAGTTACTTTTTGATATACTAAATAAGCTGATAACTATTTCATGAGAATTGTGGATTGCAGTCAGATGATGTTGACTTCTTGCCTTCATATTTTTCCTAGGAACCAGGTGGGTTACCTATAGGTAAGTTTTATGACTGGAGATTACTTCTGTGCATTGCTGTGTTTATACCAGAAATCAGCTCAGTGGTGAATATGTTTAGGTCTTGGCTCAAAACCATCCTTAGTATTGTCTGCTAATTTGTGCTGTATCTGGTGCATGCATAACTTAATGACTGCATGTATGTCTTCACTGAAACTGAACACCCATTGAGTTAAACCTCAATAGTCAGATTTATAAAATTAATTGTCACTGGTTGTGGCTCTAGGCACAGATTTTGGAATCACACTTGGGGGGGGGGGGGGGGGGTGGCAAAAATGCTTGTTCTAAGTACTGGTCAGAAATAGAAAGTTGTGGCCTTATGTAACTGTTCAGATATCTGTTCTTTTACTGATGTTAACTTTACCACAGATCTGAGATGGAATGTTGTGTGCTACTCAGCCTTTCATGTGAGGTATGAAAAGCTCTGTGAACAGTGTTCTGTTGATTTTCATATTTGTGATCCAGAAATATGTTGTATATACCATATGTGATGTATTAAACAGTGATATGGCACATCACATTGCTCCATTTTTTTCCCTTTTTCATGAAAATTTTATTGATACTATACAAGGTGAATCACCTAAAACGTGAACTGCAAATATTGGGGAAATGGAAAGTGCTACTGACGTGTGGTTTTTGCCGAAAGGATTTGTTGTAAGGATCTTACAGTTAGCCAATGAACAGATTGTAATAATACTTAGAAAATGTATTTTTTGGGCAGAAGTACACCTTTTTAAATTTTTGAACAATGCTTATTGACCTTAATTAACTATATAAATTATAAATATATTTTATTAGAAATTATATTTCTATATATAGAGAGTATAAATTAGAATGTCAGCTGTGTTTCTTGCAAGATTCTAGTGCGAGTCATTTACAAGATACTGCATTTTGAAAAGTATACACACTGACACTTATTTGTGCCATTCAACCTGTGTAGTTTCTAGGTACAATGTTGTTTGCTTACATTGTGCTTCTGTGTTCCTTGAGTGCACTTTGACTTTGTAATCAGTGTGTTACAGAGCATGCAGGAGGTAGTGAGTGGACAATGGGATTACCAGCGCAGAAAAAGCCGAGATGCTCATGGTGTATGGAGAGGGTAGGAAGAGTGCAGTTCGTTTGTGTGCAATGTATGTGGCAAGATGTCCCATTAGACATCAACCATTTCAGCAGTTACTTATCGATGTTTACAACCAGTTATGTGAAAATGGTAGTGTAACAATGAGACAGTGTAACAGAAGGAAACTAGTGACAGCAGAAGAGAGGGAAATTAATGTTCTTGCTGCTGTTGCAGTATATCCGCACGTTTGCACCTGTGCAATCACACAAGGGAGTGGCATGAGTCAGGCAAGGGTCTTATGCATTCTCTATTGACATGTATGGCAGAGCACATGGCCGTGTCCCCTGATTGTTGCTCTGTATACATCGGAGAAGCAGGCCCATCCACTATATTGGAATCCTGCTGGTTTATTCTATTACATACCGCCTTTTAGTGGTGTTTTTTTCTGACAGACAATGAATGTTGGGTAAAAAGATTCCGAGTTTTTCCACTCTAATGTGTTAGTCATACGTTCACCTGAAGATGTGGTTTTTAGTGCCATGAAACTTTAGTGGTCTAATAATAAAGGACTAAATACAGCTGAAGCAGTTATTAATACCCAAAATGACCGTTGACATAAGTTTCATCTCTATTACATCTCTCTCCATCAAGAGCTGCATGAAAGTGATTATGAAAATTGTGTTAACATGGACATTAAGACAGGGTACTCTAGATGTACCATATATCTTGTTTAGTGATGAAGCCACATTTACCAGTTATGGCCAAGTAAACCTCCAGAACATGTGCTATTGTCTGTTGGGTTTGTCAGGTGAATGTCAGCATCCATGGCGTGTAAACATGTGATGTGAGATAGTGGAGCATCAGCTCTTAGTCCCATTCTTCATAGATGGAACACTGAACCTGCACAAGTATCGTAGCCTCCTAACAGACCATCTTCCACGGATGCTAGAAGACGTTCCTCTGCTGACTAGGAGGAACCTGTGGTACTAACATGATGGCTGCCCAGCCTACAGTGCACAAAGTGCTACAGCAGTCTTCACGAATTGTTTTCAGATTGTTGGAGTGAGTGCAAAGAACATGTACTGCGGACAGCCTGTTCCCGGGATTTGATGCCTGTGAACATTTTTTCATGGGGGAATGCTGAAAGACACTGTCTACAAGGACATACCAACTACTCCTGATGACTTACAATGACATATTACTACAACCTGGTCAGACATCTCTGCTGAATGCTTGCCTGTGCACAGCAGTTGTTCCATACTAGACTAGAAGGGTGTATTGTTGCTGTCGATGGTCATTTTGAACACGACCTTTGATGGTCAGTTGCCTCATTACTGGTCAGAATCCACATAACTAGTGTATGCATTTATGCTGTTTTTTAGTGTGTGCTATCACAGGCATTTAAAAGTGTCAGCATGGAAACTTTTCAAAATATGCTATCTCATAAATGACTCTCACTAGAATCTTGAAACAAACACCACTGATATTCTAATTTACTCTACTTTTACTTTGTGAATGGTAATATGCATTGTTCCATTGAAAAAAGTGTTTGTTTGCACAAAAAACACGCTTTCTAATCATTATTACAGTCTGTTGATTGGCTCCGGACTACTAATCCTTTCTGTGAGTACCACACATCAGTATTACTTCCAATTTCAACACTATTTGCGGTGCAAGTTTTAGGTGATTCCCCTGTGCAGTGAATATGAATATGATGGCATATGATATGCATAATGATAATGGACATGTGATGAAAGTTATGTCAGATTGTCTTAGTGCAAAATCAAAAAAGCTTTAAAAAATGTAAAATTGCAAACTGGTGAAAAGTGTTGTTGAAGGATGTGGTGTAAGGGGGGGGGGGGGGGGCAGTTGTTGTTTAACAGATAGCAGCCCAGAAAAAAGACCAAAAAAATTTTGAACTTTTAGACTTATTGTTGTTATATTCCATCCTGGATTGTCCATTGTCTGATTAGACTTATTTTCTGTCAGGTAAGGAATAAATTTGGAGAAAAATACAAAGTTGCAAAAGGGGTAAAAGAACCCAGCAACTGGAGAATTGTGCATGTGGATGTGTTGAGGTCAGACTGTGTAGTATAATGTGGCACAGGAGACAAATGCCAAACCTAGTGGTTTGGGATTCTGCTGAATACTATAGATCTTGATTTACACATATTCAGAACATTCTGTAGACCAGTATCAAGATCATCTTGGAACCAGAGGTACTTAGCAACTTTGAGGCAGCTTCAAATGCAATATTTCAATTAGACAGAGCTCAGCAATACATGAGAAAAAACAAGCAAGCCTTCTAAAACTGACAGGTGACACTGCTTCCCTGTCCAGTCCCTTTCTCTGACTTTTAGTCTATTGAACATGTCTACAATATGCTTGATTAGCAACTTTTTTTTCAGGTTTCTCAACCACTATTGATTCACTATAGTCTTGCATACATGCTGCATGCTGTGTGATTTTTCAGGAAAGTACCCACTTGGTATATGATTCTGGACCTTGTCATACTATGATTATCATACATTGATGTTTCACACCATACTGAATGCTCAAAATAGACATCACATAAAGTTCTTTAATCTTAAGTATTTGTATTGTCATATACAGAATCTGAGGTAAACATTTCACTTCAGTCACTTGTATCCTTCTTAGTGTTGTTATGAACCATGATATGGGAAGGATAGGGTGCTACATACTGTAAAGATGACACATTGACTTGTAAACAGCTACAATGAAAAGCCTGTTACATATTGAGCCAAAGCCTTATTCAGAAAAAAAATACACGCATTCACACAAGTAAGCACATCTCATGCAACACCATCGTTATCCCCTGCTGCTATGGAGAGACTGAAACTGTTACATTGAATAAAAACAGCAACTAGATCTGGTAGCAGGACAAAGCTTCCAAGCACACTGTCAAGAGGCTGTGGGGGAGGGAAGGGGGGCAAAACAGGGAGCAGAAAAGGAGAGGAGCAGAGGAGGAGAAAAGAATGCTGGGCATGGTGGCAGAGAGCAGTGTACCATGAGGTTGATGGGATGCGAGTTGGAAGGAGGAGGTTGGACAGAGGCTGCAGAAACTGTTTGTCGGAGAGTGTGGGGACAGTATGTTACCGAGGTTGAGGCTGTGATAATTTCAGGAGTAAAGAATGCGTTGTAAGGACAATTCCCATTTGTGCAGTTCGGAAAAGCTGGTGGTGGAGGGGAGGGTCCAAATGGCCCGGGTTGTGAAACAGCCATTGAAATCAAGCATATTATGTTCTGCTGCATATTGTGCCACAGGGTGGTCCACTTTGCTATTGGCCGCAGTTTGACAGTGGCCATTCATCTTGCTGAACAGCAGATTGGTATTCATACCAATATATAAGGAGCTGTACAATGATTGAAGCAGAGTTGATGTGGGTACTTCTGCAGGTGGCCTGACCTCAGATGGGGTGGGATAAGCCTGTGACAGGAATGGAATAGGAAGTGCTTGGTGGGTGGATTGTGCAGGTCTTGCACAGCAATATGATCCCTGTGGCAAGGGGATGGGATTGGGAGTGGCATGGGGTTAGGCTAGGATGATGTGGAGATTGGATGGGCAACAGAAAACAGCTTTAGGTGAGGTGGAAAGATCATGGGTAGAATATTCCTCATTTCAAGATGTGACGATAGATAACCAAAGCCTTGACAAGGGATGCGGATCAGTTGTTACAGTCTGGGGTGCTGATGAAGGGGATGGTTCTTGGGGGTGGGAGAGGATTGGAGGGTGTATGGAGATATGAAACCGTCCGACAACCACCTGGATGCATACAAAAAGTGTGGTATCAGACATTTCCTATGACTTTTGAGAAAGGCTGTTTCATTATAACCTCCTGCTCTCCGATTGCTCCATCCACACCTCTCCCCACATCAAAGCTACCAACCACCAACAGTACCTGCATTCTGACAGCAAGAAAGCCCCCCTACACAGCATGGCCAGATGCAGATGGCGTATATGCCTTACCAGTAAGCTGAAGATCTCAAAAAGGCTTTCACAGGCACACAGAGTCACCTAGAACTAGTTCACAAACATATTTCCTGTGTCATATCCTCACACACCACCTATCCTCCCACCTCCCCCAAGACCCAGCTACAAAGGAGTGCTCCCTTTGTCATATAATACCACCCCATATTGGAACAACTGAGCCTCATTTTTTGCAGGGCTGTGATTATCTATTGCCATTCACTGAAATGAAGAACATTCTACCCAAGATCCTTCCCATCCCTTCTAAAGTGGTGTTTCATCATCCACCCCACCTCAACAGCATTGTAGACTAGCACTACACCACTCCTAATCCCAACCCCTTACCACAAGGATCACATCTCCATGAAAGACCCAGGTGTGAGTCCTGTCAATCCACCCACCAAGCACTTCCTATTCCAGTCCTATCACAGGCTTATCCTACACCATCAGAGGTCAGGCCATGTGAGAAAGCAGCCACATCATACATCAGCTCTGCTGCAGTCATTGCACAGCTTTTTATATTGGTATGACTACCAACCAATTACCCACCAGGATGATGGCCACTGCCAAACTGTGTCTAATAGTAAGGTGGACCACCTGTGGCACAACATGCAACAGAACATAATGTGATTGAATAACTTTATCTTGGAACTCTTCCATTTGGTCCACATTTGCATAGAAAAACAACAATATCAGAAATTGAGTCCACCTTGATCCAAAACACCTTGTTATTTGTTTACTTATTTATTTTCCCAATATCATCAGTGTTTTTTTTTTTTTTGTTTTAAAAATCTAAAACATGCAGAAAATAGCATAGTTATACAAACACAGTAAAACATTATTACATTTTTACTGTTCATTTTTTGAAATATAGTTTTCTATGGCTACTTTCGTACTACCATATTTATTCTATGTTATGGCGTGTTTTTATGAATTATTCTTGCTTTCAAAAAATGAACAGTAAAAAGGTAATAATGTGTTACTGTGTTTGTATAACTATGCTGTTTTCTGCATGTTTTGGATTTTAAAAAACCCACTGATGATGGTGATATTTTCCGCCGAAACTAGTTTGGGAAAATCAATAAGTAAACAAATAACAAGGTGTTTTGCATCAAGGTGGACTCAATTTCAGATGTTGTTTCTTCTATGCAAACACAGTCCAGATGGAAGAGTTCCAAGATAAAAGTATTGTTTCTACACCAGTAAAGCTCTTCAACAAACTTAAAAAACAGTGAAACTACATCAAACAAACACGAACCTCAAACACAACAAAATCTGCTCAGCCAACAACATCATTCCTAATTATATTAAAATTAATGTAAACAGCATGTCACTTGCAGCACAGCATGCTAAATGAACAGCTGAAAGAGCTTGGCTGAAATATGAAATTTGCTCCCTATACTCAGAAAAACAAGAACTGAATGTCAGCTTATACAAATTACACCTAGAATTAGCAAAGCAAATCTCCAGTTCCTCAGTACTGTATGACATAATGCAAAGAATAAATCACCACTCACAGTCAATAATGCAAAAGAAATGGCAGAAACAGGAACAGAAATTAAATAAACTCATGCACAAAAACTGCTCTAAAACTGAGACACACACACAACACACATTCCATGAACGCTTGATAAATTTTACTGACATAACACTCACAAAACAAGAACAGCAGCTACTTGAGAAAGGCCCCAAATACAATTTGAACACCCACATAACACATATGACCATAGAAAATCTCATTACTGAGACCGAAACATCGTAGGACAACATGAAAAAACTAACACACCAGACTTCAACTCAGGCCTAACAAGAGAACTAGTGACAGAGGAAATGAAACAAATCATCAGAAAGAACAAACCATCCATAAGTGCGCGCAACACACAAAAAAATTATCTGATGAGAAAACCATAAACAGTATACACAGAAAACTAAAACAACACAATGCTCTCATCATCAAGGCAGACAAAGGGAATGCTCTAGTCTTAGTAACAGAGGCAGAATACATGGAGAAAACAAAAAAAAATCTGGCAGAGAATGAAATAAACAAGCTAACCAGTGACGCAACACAAAGAAATGTGAAGACACTCTTAAAAAACATCAAATACACCTTGACACAGAACCAGACAAAAAGAATGACACAAAAGAACCCTAAAGCTGCATTCTTAGGAAGCCTGCCAAAGGTCCACAAACCTCTCATCCTAGTCAGGCCGCCAGCCACGGTGGTCTAGCGGTTCTAGGCGCTCAGTCCGGAGCCGCACGGCTGCTACGGTCGCAGGTTCAAATCCTGCCTTGGGCATGGATGTGTGTGATGTCCTTAGGTTAGTTAGGTTTAAGTTGTTCTAAGTTCTAGGGAACTGATGACCATAGATGTTAAGTCCCATAGTGCTCAGAGCCAATTGAACCTAGTCAGGCCAGTGGTGGACTTCAGATAAGCCCCACCTTATTTACTAGGGAGACACATGCACACATTCCTAATGAAAACATACACATACAGAAGCCCCAAAAACACTGGAGACATAATAGAGAAAATTAAGAGTGTCAACATCCCCCAACAGCAAAATTGGTATCTTTTGACATTACATCCATGTACACAAACATGCCCACAAAAGAAACTGTAAACATTATAGAACGACAGCTAAAATGCAAGAAATTCCCAGGCATATAAATAAATGAAATCTCATCAATTCTTATGCTAATCACAGAAAAAAAAAACTACTTCACTTTCAACAATAACTTCTATTTGTAACAAGAGGGGCTACCCATGGTGCCCCATCAGTGGAACCTTAGCCAACATCTTCCATTTTCTTGGACCATATAGAGAACACAATATTCAATAACATCGTGAAACAGGGAGGATATAAAACAATCTATTGGTACTGATATGTGGATGGCATAATGTATTGTAGATGAAACACACAACAGGATAGATGAGCTACACAGTAACATCAACACAGTTCACCCACAGATCCACTTCACATTGGAAATAGAAAAAAAAAAAAAAAAAAAAAAAAAAGAAACTAAATTTCTTGGATCTCATAATCACAAGAAACAACCACCAACATGAATTTTCCATCTACAGAAATCCCACATCCACAAGTACTGTTATCCACAGCTCATCCAAACACCCAACAGTGCATAAATATGCCAGTTTCACTCACATGCTCCACGTGATAAACAGAACATCTCTGAAACCAGAAAACTACACACAGGAACTAAATATAATCAAACAAATTGCTGTTGGAAACGACTACAAAACAGACATCATAAACAAACTCAACAATAAGGTAAAAATTAAACATAAAAATAGCGGCCAGCCACTCAAGAGCACAACCAAAGGATCTGAAAATCCAGAGGCAGTACACACCATACCACATCAGGAGAAAGAGACAGATGGTATGCACTAACATACAATAACAAAATGTCACATAGAATTGGCAACATCTTGAAAAAGCAAGGGATTCCAATAACATTCAGAACAAACCACAGTTCAGAGAAGGCTAGGACGAATCAGGAAAAACTCAGACAAATTCAGCAACACTGGAATATATCAACTCACTTGCAACTCCTGTCAGGCCAAATACGTAGGACAAAGAAGCAGGAACTTCTGAACGAGATACACAGAGCACATGAGAGCTCTAAAGAGTGACAGCACACATTCGACTTTTGCAGAACATCTAGAGAACAAAAACCACAACCCCACTGATATCGAAAACTATCTACACATTCTGAAAAATAGTGACAGTCTTTACTGACAACTAACAATAGAAGAAAATTACTACATACAAAAGGCTATAGTGGAAGGGAAAAATATAATAAACGAAAACCCAACACTTTGCAACAACACACTCTTTACTACTATGAGGGAACTGACCAACGACACAGAACAGAAAGCACACACATGCACACACGCGCGCTTGCTCACACACACACACACACACACACACACACACACACACACACACACACACACAAAAGAACCACTTCCCCATCACACACAGAGACATAAACAAGGAACAGAAGTCGTCGTAATTCCCACTACAGTTTTCATAGCCTTCTCGCAACATGCAATACTCCTCTCACGACGCACGCGAACAGTAAGATGGTGTAATGTTTCTTGATCATAAACAAAGTGCGAAAGTTTTATTTTTTCTGTGTACAGAATCAGCTACATGCTGTCCAACGAACGTGAGTACACGAATAACTAATTAACAGCCCATTGCACATCAAAACTGTATTCCACAACACTACTGCAACCCCAAGTGTATTTCCAATTTCACCTTTTAGTATTTGTTTATTAACAGCTGCTTACACAGTTGCAGATGACATGATGTACGCTGAGGAAAAAAAAATGGCAACAGAAAAAAGCACAGAAAACATGCTGCAAACAGCGAGAATAATTCATAAAAACATGACATAACATACAATAAATAAGGTAGTATGAAAGTATCCATAGAAAACTATATTTCAGAAAAGGAACAGTAAAAATGTAATAATGTCTGCTGTGCTTGTATAACTATGCTATTTTCTGCATGTTTTAGATTTTAAAAAGCCACTGATGAGGCGACATTTGTCGCTGAAACTGGTTTGGGAAAATAAACAAGTAAACAAATTGTTATTTGTTTACTTATTTATTTTACCAAACTAGTTTTAGCGACAAATATCACCATCGTCAGTGTTTAGCATCAAGGCTGACTCAATTTATGATATTGTTATAATATGATTGATTTCAATGGCTACCTCACATTCCTGGCCATTTGGATCCTTCCTTCCACCACTAGCTTTTATGAACTGTGCAGATGGGAATTATCCTTACAACATGTTGTCTGCTTCTGAAATTTATCTTGCCTCAACCTACGGTAACCAACTGTCCCCACACTCTCCACCAAGCAGTTGTTGCCCCCTCTGTTCTACCTCCTCCTCCTCCTCCTCCTCCTCCTCCTCCTCCTAGTCCCTGTCTCCACATGCCCAAGGTGCACTGCTCTTTGCCAACACGCCCACCAGTCCACCGGTCTGTCCCCCCCCCCCCTCCCCCCCTGCACCTGTAACCTGTTACCCTCCCTCTTCCCCACCTCACTCCAGATTGCCGCTTTTGTTCAATGCGACAGTTGCAGTATGGCAGTAGTGGTTGGAGATAATGATTTTTGTGTGTGTGTGTGTTTTCTTTCCTGAAGATGGCTTTGGCCAAAAGCTCAATGTGTAACAGTCCTTTTGTTGTACCTGTCTGCAACTGAACATGTTATCTTTTCGATGAGTAGCGCTCTATACTTCCCATAATATTGTTGATACTACAACCTGGACTCTCCATTGCTTGCTTCAGTGTTGGTATTTTACATATATTGTGTGAAATGGATATCTTCATGTATCATTCACTTTCCAGTAGTGAACTGGTAAAGCCAGAAACACGTCTCACTTTATAATGGCTGAGTACATATCACTTCAGAAGATGATCCCACGCAGACAGAGATATGTGGAAGGGATGAAATTTGCTTACGTGTGGCCAGCAGAGGGGCAGGGAGGCACTGTCCACTTTGTCAAGTGAACAGCAGTCCATTTCATTTGGCTACAGTGCATTTTATTATATAAGGTGTGTCAATTAAACAACACGTCTGTGCACCTCCATCGTGCAGCTGCATGGGGAGAGGTTGGTATTGGAGTGCAGTTGACCTTGAACCTTCAAGAGCAGCTACAGGTCGTTTTGTCTTTCTGCCTACTTTAGTTTGTATTTGAGCCTTGGTTGTACAGGACTTTGTTCTGTGGTAGTGTTGCTAACATGATGAATTTAAAAATATAGTCCATTAACCCCATATTCCTCACGAATTTGAAAGAGATTCCATCAGACTGTTTTTCATATGTTAAAGGAGGTGTTTGGTGAGAATGCTACATCATGCACTTGAGTTTTTCAATGGCACAATTGATTTTCAGAAGGTTAAGAAAAACTGGAATATGATGAGTGTCCTGGTTGATGTGTGAATTCAAGAACCGAAGCAAACATTCAAGAAATTTATGGATTTGTGTGGAACAACTGATGCCTAAGCATTCAGGTGGTCGCAGATGTGGTGAACTTGGAACAAAGTGACAGTAAGACAGATTATGTGTGATGAATTAAACACAACATAAGTATGTTCAAAACTGGTTATGAAAAACCTCTCTCAGGAACAAAAAGACTATTGGAATAATATTTGCTGTGATATCATAGAATGATTCAACGAAGAACTGGACTTACTCACAGATTTCCTCACATGTGATGAAATGTCGATCTTCAAGTATGACCCCCAGAGTGGCTGAGCAGTTCTAGGCGATACAGGCTGGAGCCGTGCGACCGCTACGGTCGCAGGTTCGAATCCTGCCTCGGGCATGGATGTTTGTGATGTCCTTAGGTTTCAGTAGTTCTAAGTTCTAGGGGACTGATGACCTCAGAAGTTAAGTCCCATAGTGCTCAGAGCCATCAAGTATGACCCAGAAACTAAGTGGAATTGATGCTCTGGAAGACTCCCACGTTGCCAAGAATGGAACAAAAAGCAGGTCAAAACTGAAGATAATGCAGATCATTTTTTCGGTCTTGGGTGTTATGCCTGAAGGAGTGCCTAAGGATCAAACCATTAATCAAAAATACTACACAGAAGTTCTAATCAAGCTGAGTGAAAGCGTAAGGAAGAAGAAACAGGATTTATGGAAGAATAACAAGTCGATTTTGCATCAGGACACCACGTCAGCCCACAATGCTCTATCTGTGAAACAGATTTTAGCAGACAAGTGCATTCCTTTGCTCGAACATCATTATTCACCAAATCTAGCTCCCTGTGTCTTTCGTCTGTTCCCAAAAGTGAAAAGTGCATTGAAAGGAACACAAATTCAGTCTGTTGAAGAGGTAAAAGCAAAAAAGGCAGAAGTTTTGAAGTGGGTGATAAAGAATGACCTACAGCATTGCTTTTATACAGTGTAAGTCACTTATGCAGTGCTGTATAGATAGGGGAGGGGCGTTTGCTGATGAGGACAAAGTTTGTTACAACTTTGTTCACAATAAATCACATGTATGTCAACAGTCTCTTTATTCATTTACCACACCTCGTACAAGTGTTGTAACCAAATTCAGTCAGGTCGACCCTGTGATTTTGATGCTTCCAAAAAATATGTACTCAGCTTTGATACTTTTGTTTACAGTTCACTATTCAGTTCTCTTAAGACAGCACACGTGTCTGCAGTCCATTCTTGTGTCTTTGGAATGTCAACAATAGGAGTCATGCTTTCAGATTTGCATTGTGAAAATGTTATAAACACAGTAGATAATCCCTCTCACCTGTTTGTAGAGACATATTTGTGTACAGAGTGCGCTAGCAAGCTGACAAACGCATTCACAGCTATACCACTGTTGCAAAACATTACTGACATTTCAGCTGCAATGAAGAATTTGATCACTAAATTAATGAAATTATATTTTCTTGTCATTGTTGTTGTTGTTGTTGTTGTCTTCAGTCCTGAGACTGGTTTAATGCAGCTCTCCATGCTACACTATCCTGTGCAAGCTTCATCATCTCCCAGTACCTACTGCAGCCTACATCCTTCTGAATCTGCTTAGTGTATTCATCTCTTGGTCTCCCTCTACAATTTTTACCCTCCACGCTGCCCTCCAATGCTAAATATGTGATCCCTTGATGCCTCAGAACATGTCCTACCAACCGATCCCTTCTTCTGGTCAAGTTGTCCTACAAACTCGTCTTTTCCCCAATTCTATTCAGTACCTCCTCATTAGTTAGGTGATCTACCCATCTGATCTTCAGCATTCGTCTGTAGCACCACATTTCGAAAGCTTCTATTCTCTTCTTGTCTAAACTATTTATTGTCCACATTTCATTTCCATACATGGCTACACTCCATACAAATACTTTCAGAAACGACTTCCTGACGCTTAAATCCACACTCGATGTTAACAAATTTTTCTTCTTCAGAAACGCTTTTTCTTGCCATTGCCAGTCTACATTTTATATCCTCTCTACTTTGACCATCATCAGTTATTTTCCTCCCCAAATAGCAAAACTCCTTTACTACTTTAAGTGCCTCATTTCCTAATCTAATTCCTCAGCATCACCCGACTTAATTCGACTACATTCCATTATCCTCGTTTTGCTTTTGTTGATGTTCATCTTATACCCTCCTTACAAGACACTGTCCATTCCGTTCAACTGCTCTTCCAAGTCCTTTGCTGTCTCTGACAGAATTACAATGTCATCGGCGAACCTCAAAGTTTTTATTTCTTCTCCATGTATTTTAATACCTACTCCAAACTTTTCCTTTGTTTCCTTTATTGCTTTTTCAATATACAGATTGAATAACATCGGGGATAGGCTACAACCCTGTCTCACTCCCTTCCCAACCACTGCTTCCCTTTCATACCCCTCGACTTGTATGACTGCCATCTGCTTTCTGTACAAATTGTAAATAGCCTTTCGCTCCCTGTATTTTACCCCTGCCACCTTCAGAATTTGAAAGAGAGTATTCCAATCAACATTGTCAAAAGCTTTCTCTAAGTCTACAAATGCTAGAAACGTAAGTTTGCCTTTCCTTAATCTTTGTTCTAAGATAAGTCGTAGGGTCAGTATTGCCTCACGTGTTCCAACATTTCTACGGAATCCAAACTGATCTTCCCCGAGGTCGGCTTCTATTAGTTTTTCCATTCGTCTGTAAAGAATTCGCGTTAGTATTTTGCAGCTGTGACTTATTAAACTGATAGTTCGGTAATTTTCACATCTGTCAACACCTGCTTTCTTTGGGATTGGAATTACTATATTCTTCTTGAAGTCTGAGGGTATTTCGCCTGTCTCATACATCTTGCTCACCAGATGGTAGAGTTTTGTCAGGATGGCTCTCCCAAGGCTCTCAGTAGCTCTAATGGAAAGTTGTCTACTCCTGGGGCCTTGTTTCGACTCAGGTCTTTCAGTGCTCTGTCAAACTCTTCACGCAGTATTATATCTCCCATTTCATCTTCATCTACAGCCTCTTCCATTTCCATAATATTGTTCTCAAGTACATCGCCCCTGTATAGACTCTCTATATACTCCTTCCACCTTTCTGCTTTCCCTTCTTTGCTAAGAACTGGGTTTCCATCTGAGCTCTTGATATTCATACAAGTGGTTCTCTTTTCTCCAAAGGTCTCTTTAATTTTCCTGTAAGCAGTATCTATCTTACCCCTAGTGAGATAAGCCTCTACATCCTTACATTTGTCCTCTAGCCATGCCTGCTTAGCCATTTTGCCCTTCCTGTCGATCTCATTTTTGAGATGTTTGTGTTCGTTTTTGCCTGCTTCATTTACTGCATTTTTATATTTTCTCCTTTCATCAATTAAATTCAATATTTCTTCCGTTACCCAAGGGTTTCTACTTGCCCTCGTCTTTTTACCTATTTGATCCTCTGCTGCCTTTACTATTGCATCCCTCAAAGCTACCCATTCTTCTTCTACTGTATTTCTTTCCCCCATTCCTGTCAATTGTTCCCTTATGCTCTCCCTGAAACTCTGTACAACCTCTGGTTTAGTCAGTTTATCCAGGTCCCATCTCCTTAAATTCCCACCTTTTTGCAGTTTCTTCAGTTTTAATCTACAGCTCATAACCAATAGATTATGGTCAGAGTCCACATCTGCCCCTGGAAATGTCTTACAATTTAAAACCTGGTTCCTAAATCCCTGTCTTACTATTATATAATATATCTGATACCTTTTAGTATCTCCAGGGTTCTTCCATGTATACAACCTTCTTTCATGATTCTTGAACAAAGTGTTAGCTATGATTAAGTTATGTTCTGCGCAAAATTCTACCAGGCGGCTTCCTCTTTCATTTCTTAGCCCCAATTCATATTCACCTACTATGTTTCCTTCGGGAGTAGGAAACTCCCGAATTCCAGTCACCCATGACTACTAAATTTTCGTCTCCCTTCACTACCTGAATAATTTCTTTTATTTCATCATACATTTCTTCAATTTCTTCGTCATCTGCAGAGCTAGTTGGCATATAAACTTGTACTACTGTAGTAGGCATGCGCTTCGTGTCTATCTTGGCCACAATATTGCGTTCACTATGCTGTTGTAGTAGCTTACCCGTACTCCTATTTTTTTTATTCATTATTAAACCTACTCCTGCATTACCCCTATTTGATTTTGTATTTATAACCCTGTATTCACCTGACCAAAAGTCTTGTTCCTCCTGCCACCGAACTTCACTAATTCCCACCATATCTAACTTTAACCTATCCATTTCCCTTTTTAAATTTTCTAACCTACCTGCTCGATTAAGGGATCTGACATTCCACGCTCCGATCCGTAGAACGCCAGTTTTCTTTCTCCTGATAACAACGTCCTCTTGAGTAGTCCCCGCCCGGAGATCCGAATGGGGGACTATTTTACCTCCGGAATATTTTACCCAAGAGGACGCCATCATCACTTAATCATACAGTAAAGCTGCATGCCCTCGGGAAAAATTACGGCTGTAGTTTCCCCTTGCTTTCAGCCGTTTGCAGTACCAGAACAGCAAAGCCATTTTGGTTAGTGTTACAAGGCCAGATCAGTCAATCATCCAGACTGTTGCCCCTGCAACTACTGAAAAGGCTGCTGCCGCTCTTCAGGAACCACACGTTTGTCTGGCCTCTCAACAGATACCCCTCCGTTGTGGTTGCACCTACGGTACGGCTATCTGTATCGTTGAGGCACGCAAGCCTCCCCACCAACGGCAAGGTCCATGGTTCATGGTTCTTAAAGTACAGCAATAGCGCAGTATGATGGAGAGCAGTTATCACCGTCTGTTGCTAACTGGTGTGTAGGTGCCCAAGAGAGGAATAAATGTTATCGGCTGCTGGAAGTTAACGGAGGTAAATGCACAGAATGGTTGGAAACTGTGCAACTTCTTGTTGGATGTAGACTGAGCAGTAGTGTGTGCTACATAGGAGATTTTAATTTGTGGTTGATACTACAGGTCTTTGGATTTACTGCAATATGTGTTTATGTGTATGGAAGTTGTCAATTGCCTGGTAATGTAACACACATAATAACTGAAAGGTAGGACTACGCAAATCAAAGCATACCACGAATACATTTGGAGATGGATCCTAGATCAACCTATAAAACATCAAATGAATCTTCATGTTGAGATGGTTTGTAGTTGCACATAACATTGTCGTCCCAAGAAGCACCAAGTATTTGGAATTCTCTTAGTAGATCCCTGACTGATTTTATATGGACTGGTCCAGACAGTTAAAATTAGTATACAGCATTGTAATTGGTGATAAAATATAGCTGTATCTATTTGATTTAGAGAGAAATTGTAGTCATATGCCATGACCTCATGTGCCACTGTAATTGCATAGGAGATAACCAGCATGCTGCTAGAGATTAGCCAGTTCCAGCTGTGTTGTTGATAAATCAGTAGCCTCATTACAAAAATGGCATCTCTGAGATTGAGTTCAACATTGAGGAGGTGGCTTGTTGGGTTGAGGACCAGGTGAATCGAATGGGGGAGAACGTGTTGAGGTTCTGGAGGAATGTGGATAGGGTGTCCTCTCCTTGATCCAGATCACGAAGTTGTCATCAATTAATCTGAACCGGGTGAAGGGTTTTGGATTCTTTGTGGTTTGAAAGGATTCCTCAAGATGACCCACGAATAGATTGGCATAGGATGGTACCATGTAGATGCCCATTGCCATACCCGGATTTGTTTGTTGGTGATGCATTCAAAGGAGAAGTAATTGTGGGTGATGATATAGCTGGTCATAGTGACTAGGAAAGAGGTTGTAGGTTTGGAATCCAACAGGTGGTGGGAAAAGGAGTGTTCAATAGTGGTAGGGCCATCGGAATTAGAGATTTTGGTGTAAAGGGAGGTGGCATCAGTAATGATGAGCAGGGCAGGGCATTTCCTCCACTGACTCTCCACAGTTCCTGTTCTGTTACCACATGATGCCCTTTTGATTGGGTAGATTTCCTGAGTTTGTCATGCATTCCATTGATTTCGATTGTAGAAACTTTAAGAAATCTTTTATGCTTCACATCACACTAGGTGATTTTTTAATTGTTTCTAAAGACCCAATACAAAGTAAGCCACAAGAAAATAATCTTATTACTTTGATTTCTAAACATTTAGTCTGTTATAGATCAGATGAACACCATTTTATTGTGTATACATATCGCTGTTGAGAAATGTTGGGCTGTGTTATTTCCCAGTTTCATACCAATATGCAGGGTGAATGACCTAAAACTTGTACCGCAGATATTGTGGAGATAGTAAGAGCTATTGATGCATGGTTTTCACAGAATGGATTATAATCAGGGGCTTGTATTGTTAGTCAATAAACAGATTGTAAGAATACTTAGAAAGTGTATTTTTGTGCAAACATACTCTTTTTTTTTTAATGTTTGAATAATGCATATTGACATTAACAAACTAAAAGTAGGGTAAATTAGAATGCCAGTGGTGTTTGTTGCAGGATTCTTGTGTGAGTCATTTATGAGATATCATATTTTGAAAAGTTTACACACCGACACTTTTTTGTGCCATTCAACCTGTATAGTTGCTAGATACGATGTTGTAATGTTTGCTTACAGTGTGATTGTGTTTTCCTTGATTGTACTGCAGCGTTATAGCCAGTGTTTCACAGTCCAAGCAGTCGGCTTTAGGTGAATGATGGGTTTTACCGATGCAAAGAAAGCTGACATGCTTATGGTGTATGGAGAGTGTAGGAAGAATGCAGTTTGTTCTTATATGGTGTATGTGGCAAAATATCCCAATAGATGTCAACTATCTCGGCAGTTATTCGTCATCCTCTTCAACCAGTTATGTGAAAGTTTTAGTGCAACACCCAGACAGTGTAGCAGAAGGAAACAAGTGACAACGGGGGAGAGGGAAATTAATGTTCTTACTGCTGTTGCAGTGGTCTGCATGTTAGCTCCCGCACAATCGAACAAAGGAGGGGCATGAGTCAGGCAAATGTCCTACATGTTCGTCATTGACATTGGTTCCATCCCTACCACATCTCTTCCATCAAGAGCTGCATGGAAACAATTACGAGAATTGTGTTAACTTCTGTGCACGGGCATTGAGACAGGCTGCTCCAGATGTATCATGTATCTTTTTTAATGGTGAAGCCATATCTACCAATCAAGGCTAAGTAAACCTCTGAAACATGTACTATTGGCCTGTTGACAATCCCCATTGGCTCTGTGAGGTTGAAAGGTCAGCGTCCATGGAGTGTAAATGTGTGGTGTGGGATAGTGGACCATCAGCTCATAGGCTCATTTTCATTGATAGAACACTGAACTCGGCGAAGTATTGCAGCCTCCATGTATGCTAGTTGATGATCCTCCACAGTATGTCTTCACGAATTGTTGGATCCAACACAAAGGGCCTGTACCTTGGCCGGCCCATTCCCATGATTTGACACCTGTAGGCTTTTTTCTGTGGGAAAATGCTGAAAGACACCATCTACAATGGATGATGATATGCCCATGATTCTCATCACTTCAGCACATTTGCTGCATCCCACATCATTGACAGACTGCCTTATATCTGCTGTATATATGAATGTACACAGATCTGCCCCTGCAGTTCTTTCTATGTACCGTCTCTTCACTTATGGTTTTCAGCAATAACTCATCCCATAATATGTTCCCAACATTCTCTCTCTTCATTTCATTAACTTTTTATTAGGTATTGTTTCTTGTTGACTCGTTGGAGGTCATTGTCATTATCTTCTTAGTCAATCCGTCCGATGTTTTTCAGTCTTCATCTAGATCACATGTCAAAGCTTTTTAACAGTTTCATTGTTGCCTTACTCATTGTTCATTTTTTGCACCCATACAGAGTTGTGTTCCAAACATATCTTTCTATGATTTTT
Organism: Schistocerca cancellata; assembly: GCF_023864275.1. NCBI lineage: Eukaryota > Metazoa > Arthropoda > Insecta > Orthoptera > Acrididae > Schistocerca > Schistocerca cancellata. The sequence continues at coordinate 722,026,244 of NC_064626.1, read as the reverse complement.
TTTCTGTACTCCTGCTTTATATTTGGTATGTTAATTGTTGTATCTTTTTATAGAAAGCCTTTACTGCAAAGCTTTTCTCATGTCTTCCATCTTCATCTACTTTTGAGATGGCAAAATCCATCCACCTCATAAAGAGGTTAACATTTAGGAATCCAGCATATCCACCTTCTGTGCACACTGTTAACTTTCTTTTTGTTTATATGTGTATTAGCTATCACCTAGCATATGTTGCATTTCATGAAGCATCTTGTGTTCATTTTTGGTGACTGCTGCTGTGTCATTAGCAAACCATTTCTTGCTAATTTTCTGACTATGATAAACATCTCTTTTTGATTCCTTCTTGTCTCTTTTATACATAGATTGAGTATTAATGATGACAATGAGCAACTCTGCCTACATTTTTTCCTAATTTTGGCAGTTTGTATCATTCCATCACTTCTGACAGTTACAGTTTGCCTCACACTAGGAAAGTGGATTACCCTTCTGTCCCAGCAGATGATGTCATACTGATTAAGAAAGGAAAATATTTTATTTCATTGTGCATTATCAGTAACCTTCTCCAAAACTACGTTTCATACAGATGATGTTCATGTTCATGGAAATATATGAACTGTGTAAAAAGTAAGTGCAGGAATTAACACCCGAATATAATTTGTCATCAAAACAAGTTGTAAAACTTGACAAATTGAACAACACAGATTCAGACTTTTAATACAGTAGGAAGGAAAGCTTTAGACCATGACAATAGTTTTGTTTGTCTTGCTGGCACAAAATTATTGTAACTATTAAATTTTTATTACATAAACAGTATTCACAGGAAAATTGTCTAGGGAAGTTTTCTGAAATGTTTATGTAATGGTTCAGTTTGCAAAGAGGTTACAACTTCTTGGAATGCTGTGAAGACTTAATTTATAAATGATTCAGAAGCTTTGCTTTAGTGATGGACTGATTAAGTTTGGGACAGTATTTTAATTCTGGACCTTTTTTATGTATAGAATTTAGAGGTATCTGTCAAAAATGTACTAATTTGTTGCTTTGTATTTGAAGAGGTTGTTTTAAATATCCAGCAGCACTTTTTTTCATATTAAATGTGCATAGACAGTGAGGTTCATGTATCTTGTACACTGATATCTTGTTGTGAACATATTTTTTGTTGTGTTAGTTTCAAATTGTTTATGTGTGATAAAATTCTTTATTAACAGTGTCTACTTAAGGGGTTTCTTTTCTTAAAAATACTTATGTTATAGGTTCATCCTGTTGTATAATACTGAGTGTGATTCACTGAAACCACGGCCAGTGGCAGATATCATAAGACAATTAGAACAAGAAGAACAGGAGGAAAAGAAAATACCAGCTCCACAAAAGATACTTGTAAGTTTCAACTTACTGTTTGGTGTTTTATCTTTTCTTTCTTTTTTTCATTTGGAGATTGAATTGTCAATGTCAAATTTAGCACTGTTATTAAATTCCTATGACAACTTCGAGCATTTTCCTGTTATATTGCATGACACACTTTTCCTTTAATGTTGTAGTTGTAGTAGCTCAACACTGACAAGATTGTCTTTGTTCATCACTATCACTTATTTGCATTAGGAGAAGTCATACACTCTGTACCTCCAAGTAATTTAAATATGGCAGGTTGTTCCTGTTTAAAATAATGTGTAGAAAACTAATACAAGTCCAGAAGTGCAAATATCAAGGAAATTCCGAAAGCCGTCATCTCCCTGGTGGGCCTGTATATGTATGTCCAAACTCTAAACCATACCCCGCCGATCCTGAAAGTTTTGAGACTGGGTTGAAGTAGAGAGGATCAGATGGTAGTGTCAGTGCTTCAGTTGTTCTGCATCAGGGGTGGTCACCCTTTTGAAGCTTGAGATCTACTACATGCAATTTAGTCCATTTATAAATCTGTTGACTTGAACATTCATAAAGGTTTAAGTACAAAACAACACTATAGTCAAAATTAACCGTTTTAATTACACAAAATACGTAAAAGGTAACTTTCTCACCATCAAATATTGTAAGCATACTAGTTAGTTTTCATGATATTATACATTTTAAAAGAATTAAAATATACACCATCATCAATATTGAAAAAAGTTAAATGAGATACTTGGCTTTGCATATCAATAGCAAGTTTATTATGGTCTGGCGAGTAATTTGTCAGAGTCAACCTTACATGGTTTGAAAGATGAGGATCAGTCAGTTTATTTCTACACTTAGATTTCACTATTTTCATAATTGAAAACGCTGTCTCTCATACATACGCCGATCCAAAAAAACTATAAAATATGTGCTACCTTTTTCAAAATGTTAGGATATGTTTTTCTATCTATATCCGAATCCCGCTCCAGCTACTGCCGGGTCTGGGTGCTGACGAGTCCTCTCCATTTGGCTCGGTCCTCCCACCACTTTTCTTCCTCCACTTGCTGCCAGGTCACACCTCTCCTTTCAACAGATATTCTCACTCCCATTTTCCACCGTGTTCTTGGGCGCCCTCTAGGTCGTTTCCCATCCATCTTTAGTTCTTCCATAATTTTGGGGAGTCTCTGCCCATGCATCCTCTTAACATGCCCATACCATCTTAATCTCTTTCTTTCAATTTCTTCTCTCATACTTTCTTGTTTGAGGTCCTTTCTAATCTCTACATTCCTTACTCTGTCCATTCTTGTTTTTCCCTTTACTGCTCTGAGAAATTTCATTTCCCCTGCTTGCAGTCTGCTCCAGTCCCTTTCTTTCATTGTCCATGTTTCTCCACCATAGGTGACAATAGGGAAGTAATAATTCTTATACATCAGGAGTTTTGCTCTTTCTGGAACTTCATTATTCCAAATCAGATGTTTTATTGTTTGGTAGAAATTGCCTCCCTTCTGTAACCTCCTATTAATTTCGTTAGTTATTCTTCCATCCCTAGATATTTCACTCCCTAAATAAGTGAAACTTTCTACCACTTTGAGGGGTTCTCCATTCAAGGTAATATTTCCATTGATTCCTTTCTCTCTTCCAAATACCATTACTTCACTCTTATCTTTATTTATTCTTAATCCATACCTTTTCATTATTTCCTTCCACGCATCAAGCTGTAACTGTACATCTACCTCTTTATCACCCCATATTACCATATCATCTGCAAAAATCATCTTTTTGTCTTTTTCTTTTACTATATCTTTAACTGCCCTATTCATTCCCTCCATCACAACATTGAAAAGCGCAGGAGATAGAATACTTCCTTGCTTAAGTCCTTGTCTTATTTCGAAGTATTCAGAGTTCCCCAATGGTGTTCTAATTCTACAATTGTGGTCTCTGTACATTGTCTTTATAACATTAATGTATCCATCTTCTATATCTATCTTCTTCAGTTCTTCCCAGAGTCTTTCCCTGTCAACTGAGTCATATGCCTTTTCTATGTCAATAAAAACCATTATCACCCTTTTGTTATACTCCCAACTTTTTTCCATCAGTTGACGGATAGAAAATATCAGGTCGATTGTGCTCCTTCCTTTCCTAAACCCATGCTGTTCTTCACTCAGCTCCTTTTCTATCTTTTCACTTATTCGATTTAGTAAAATTCTTTCAAAAATCTTGGCTGTATGACTCATGAGGGTTATTCCTCTGTAGTTTTTACAAAGTCTTTTATTGCCTTTCTTGAAGATGGGAACAATGTCTCCTGTTCTCCAGTCGCCAGGTATTTTACTATTTCTCCACACGCTTGATAGTACTCTATACAGCCACTGCATTCCCACTGGACCTGCTGCTCTTATCATGTCCACAGATACTTCATCAGGTCCTGGGGCTTTCCCCCCATTCATCTTCTTCACAGCTTTTTCCATTTCTTCCTGTGTAATTTGTCCTAATTCTGCTTCCCAACTTCTCTCAATTTCTCCATTATTTGTTGTTTCCTCATGTACCTGGTCCTCAGCGTTTAACAGCTTCTTAAAATGTTCTTTCCAGAGATCTTTTATATTCCCTGGATCTTCAATAATGGTACCGTCCTCTGTTTCCATCTTTACTGGTACTTCAGAAGCCTTCCTTTTATTTTTCATCATTTTATAGAACATTTTCTTATTGCTCTTCACATCTTCTTCAAGTTTTTTTGTAAACTCTTCCCATGCCTTTTTCTTTGCTGTTTCCACTATTTCTTTGCACTTCTTCTTTTCCTCTATATATCTTTTATGGTCTTCGTCATTTTTAGTTTTCCACCATTTTCTCCATGCTCCATTTTTTCTTCTAACTGCTTGGATTGTGGTATCATCCCACCAACTTGTCTGTCTTATTTTTTCCTTTCCAGATGTTCTGCCACATACTTTTTGTGCTGCTTCGACTAAAGTGTCTTTGAATAAACTCCATTCTTTTTCTACATCGCAGAAAACTTCTTTTGGAAATTTTTGTGTTATTAATTCTCTGTACTTCTCAGCACATTCACTCTCCTTCAATTTCCAATCCCGTATCCTTGTCACTTTCTTCTGTTTTCTATTTTTCACACACTGATTCATTTTCCATTGTCCCACCAGTAATCTATGGTCTCCATCAGCACTCACACTTGGAATTACCTTCACATTTGTTACTTTCTCTCCCCATTCCCTATCTACTAGAATATAATCAATTACACTCTTTGTTCTTCCATCCCAACTGTATCTGGTGATAACATGACTTTCTCTCTTCATAAACCAGCTGTTTGCTATTTTCATTCCATTTCTCTGGCACAAATCCAGGAGTCTTTCCCCTTCTTCATTTCTACCTCCATATCCAAAACATCCCAATACTTGCTCAAATCCCTTTCTGTCTTTGCCTACCTGTGCATTAAAATCTCCCATCACTATATTAGCACTCTCTATATGGTTTTCTAACACATTTTCAAAGTCCATCTTCTCTTCTTCGCTACATCCCACTTGAGGTGCATAAATCTGGATTACTTTTAGTGTTTCTTTTTGGAATCTCAGGTTTAAGATTATGATCCTGTCTGATATATATCTCACATTTTCAATACAGCTTTGTACATTCTTATTCACCATCACTGCCACACCATTTCTTCCAGACCTGTTATTCCCACTCCAGTACAGTTTTCCTCCTCCTCTCAAATTCTTCTCACCTTTTCCCTTCCACTTTGTTTCGCTTAATCCCAATATATCTAACTTCCTCTCTGTCAGTACATCTGTCATTTCTTCCATTTTTCCATTGAGGGTTAATATATTAAGGGTGCCAATATTTAGGTTATTTTTTAGTCCAGTTGGTTTCTTCTTCTTGTACTGATGAGTAACATCAGGTCTCCCGTCATTTGTACCAGTACTTGAAGAAGCAGTGGGGTCAAATCCTGAGTGGTTCGTTCCGAGGCTCGTCTGTGTTTTGAAAGCAATATATTAACACTTTCCTACTGGCTTGCTAGGCCTAACGCAAGGAAGGATTTTCTGTTGGGGTTGTCTCCCTTAGCCTTTGGAGTTTCTCCTCCACCACAAGGCAGTGGTTCCCTTCTCATTTAATCCCCAGAAAGGAGGGTTGCCTCATCTGCCAGCTACGCCGTTCCGAAGTCTTCCTTCTCCGCCGTCGCTGCCATTAAGGTCTTCACCCGTAACCCTGGGCATGGGTTCCGTGTTATACCCCACGGGATTGGGTCCCTGCCTGAACTCAGCCATCCTAGCACTCCGGCCTACTGAAGTGTAGGATGCCCACCCCCGCGACGTGGACGCGCCAGACAGGAATTACCCCAGTGGAGGATATGTTTTTACATCCACTAATTTCCAAAGGTTACCTTCATTGTATTCTGAGTTTAAGGAAATGTCATTTTGAAATCAAATTATTTCCTCTTCATGTTCACTTCCACTACAAGACGAAAGAGTACTCATTTTACTTGAAATATCTTCCCCTTCCACTTTTTGGAAAGGTTGAGCAGTGAAAGCTAGACCAAGTGCCTTTGCCCAGAAATCTGAAAATCAGTCTGAATACTATCTTCAGTGCTGTCAGGTTGGCTGTATACTTGCTTCTTGATCCAAATGTGCTTGTTGATCCAACAGGTCTGACTGTATTTGAGGAAAGTGTTCCATATTTAATTTCTGTAAATGAGCTGTCCACAGGTTTTTGTATGAAACACTTTGTAGAAGATATGAGAGTTTGTTTTTTTTCCCCATGAAGTTCATCGTTTAAATCATTCAGTTCAACTGTCATATAGTTGCACCAACAGCAGCTCAAACACACAGTTGTGAACAGACTTCTTCTCTTTCAGACATAAAAGATTTTGTTGCTGGCATACATCTACACAGCCACCAAATTTTGGTGTGTAACAGCATGTCTCTGTACAGTCTATCAAATTCTTCTAATAGCACTCTAAACTTTTGTTTTTCTTTAGTGATTGTGAGCAAACTGAATCCACAATTTTTGTGGCACTACTCCTAACATGTGCCATTTTCAAAATATGTCCGCAAAACACATGCTGATCCATGATAGAATGATGCTTAAAGAAAGGCGAGAAAGATTCGTTGTTTGCACACAAGGTAAAAAAAATTCTATGTGTTTGCCTACCATGGAAGGTGCTCCATCAGTAGTAACACAAAAATTGCTGAGCTGTCAAATCATATTCAGAAATGAAGGAACTGAATGCATTATAAAAGTCTTCTCCTCACATAGTGTCTTTCAAGGTCAAAATTGTAAGCAAGTCTTCTTTTGCATTGAAATCTGAAAATATCAGTCCTACAAAAATCATAACTTGAGGTGAACCTACTTCATCTACTGTCTCACCTAAGAGCAGTGAAGAAACCCAAGCAGGATTGCAAATTTGTCGTCATTTGACCTTTTATACTTTCCATCATTAATTCCACTTTTCTTGTTTTATCAGGCCTTGATAAAGGCATGGATGTGTGTGATGTCCTTAGGTTAGGTGGTGGTCTTCAGTCCAAAGACTGGTTTGATGCAGCTCTCCATGCTACTCTATCACTCTATCATGTGCAAGCCTCTTCATCTCCAAGTAACCACTGCAACCTACACCCTTCTGAATCTGCTTGCTGTGTTCATCTCTTGCTCTCCCTCTTTGATTTTTACCCCCCACCCATGCTTCCCTCAGTACTAAATTGGTGATACCTTGATGCCTCAGAATGTGTCCTACCAACCTATCCCTTCTTCTAATCAGGTTGTACCACAAATTTCTCTTCTCCCCAAATCTATTCAGTACCTCCTCATTAGTTATGCGATCTGCCTATCTAATCTTCAGCATTCTCCTGTAGCACCACATTTCAAATGCTTCTATTCTCTTCTTGTCTAAACTGTTAATCATCCGTGTTTCACTTCCATATACGGCTACATTTCTTTCTTGCCATTGCCAGTCTACATTTTATATCCTCCCTACTCTGACCATCAACAGTTATTTTGCTTCCCAAATACCAAAACTCATCTGATACTTTAAGCATCTCATTTACTAATGTAATTTCCTCAACAACACCTGATTTACTTAGAATACACTCCATTATGCTCGTTTTGCTTTTGTTGATGTTCATCTTATATCCTCCTTTCAAGACATTGTCCATTCCGTTCAACTGCTCTTCCAAGTCCTTTGCTGTCACTGACAGTATTACAATGTCATTGGTAAACCTCAAAGTTCTATTTCTTCTCCATGGACTTAAATTCCTAATCCAAATTTTTCTATTGTTTCCTTTACTGCGTTCTCAGTATACAGATTGAATAACGTCGGGGACAGGCTACAACTCTGTTTCAATCCCTTCTCAAGCACTGCTTCCTTTTCACGTCCCTTGACTCTTACAACTGCCATCTGGTTTCTGTACAAGTTGTATTTTACTGCTGCCACCGTTAGAACTTGAAAGAGAGTTTTGCAGTCAACATTGTCATTGTCAAAAGCTTTCTTTTAGTCTACAAATGATATAAATGTAGGTTTGCCTTTCCTTAACCTATCTTCTATGAAAAGTCATAGGGTCAGTATTGCTTCGCGTGTTCCTACATTTCTCCAAATTCCAAACTGATCTTCCTTGAGGTCGGGTTCTACCAGTTTTTCCATTCTTCTGTGAAGGATTTGTGTTAGTATTTGGCAGCTGTGACATATTAAACTGATAGTTTGGTAATTTTCACACTTGTCAGCCCCTGCTTTCTTTGGAATTGGAATTATTATATTCTTCTTGAAGGCTGAAGGTATTTCCTTGTCCCATACATCTTGCTCGTCAAATGAAGAGTTTTGTCGTGGCTGGCTCACTCAAGGCTACCAGTAGTTCTAATAGAATGTTGTCTAGTCCCAGGGCTTCATTTCAACTTAGGTCTTTAAGTGCCCTGTCAAATTCTAGATGCAGTATCATGTCTCCCATTCCATCTCCATCTTCATCTATGTCCACTTCCATTACCATAATATTGCCCTCAAGTACATCTCCCTTGTGTGGACCTTCTACATACTCCTTCCACCTTTCTGCTCTCCCTTCTTTGCTTAAGACTGGTTTTCCATCTGAGCTCATGATATTCACACAGGTGGTTCTCTTTTCTTCAAAGGTCTCTTTAATTGCCTGTAGACAGTATCTATCTTACCTCCTTGTGATATATGCTTCTACACCCTTACAATTGTCTTCTAGCCATCCCTGCTTAGCCATTTTGCAGTTCCTGTTGATCTCATTTTTGAGACATTTGTATTCCTTTTTGTGTGCTTCATTTACTGCATTTTTATATTTTCATCTTTCAACAGTTAAATTCAATATCTCTCTACCCATTGTTCTTCTACTGTATTCTTTTTCCCGTTCTTGTCAGCCGTTCCCTCTGAAAATCTCTAGAACTTCTGGTTCTTTCAGTTTATCCAAGTCCCAGCTCCTTAAATTCCTACCTTTTTGCAGTTTCTTCAGTTTTAATCTACAGTTCGTAACAGTTAAATTGTGGTCAGAGTCCACATCTGATCTGGAAATGTCTTACAATTTAAAACCTGGTTCCGAAATCTCTGTCTTACCATTATATAATCAGTCTGAAACCTTCCGGACATCCAGGTCTCTTCCACATACAAGAGCAAGTGTGAGCTATGATTAAATTATGCTCTGTGCAAAATTCCACCAGGCGGCTTTCTCTTTCATTCCTTTCTCAGAGTCCATATTCACCTACTACTTTTTCTTCTCTTCCTTTTCCTACTATTGAATTCCAGTCCCCCCATGACCATTAAATTTTCGTCTCCCTTCACTGTCTGAATAATTTCTTTTATGTCATCATATATTCCCTCTATCTCCTCCTCATCTGCTAAGCTGGTTGGCATACAAACTTGTAATACAGTGGTGGGTGTGGAATCCATGTGTATATTGGTTACTATAATGCATTCTCTAAGCTATTCGTAGTAGCGTATCCACGTCCCTTTTTTTTTATTCATTATTAAACCCACTCCTGCATTACACCTATTTGATTTTGTATTTGTAACCCTGTGTTAACTTGACCAGAAGTCCTGTTCCTCCTGCCACCAAACTTCACTAATTCCCACTGCATCTAGCTTTAACCTACCCATTTCCATTTTTAAATTTTCTAACTGGTCCAGGGATCTGACATTCCATGTTCCAGTCTGTAGAATGCCAGTTTTGTTTCTCCTGGTAATGACATCCTCATGAGTAATCCCCGTCTGGAGATCTGAATGGAGGACTATTTTACCTCCAGAATATTTTACCCAAGAGGATGTCATCATCATTTAACCATACAGTAGAGCTGCATGCCCTCAGGAAAAATTACGGCTGTAGTTTCCCCTTGTTTTCAGCCGTTCACAGTACCAGCACAGGTACAAGGCCAGATCAGTTAATCATCCAGACATCCCCTGCAACTACTGGAAAGGCTGATGCCCCTCTCCAGGAACCACACATTTGTCTGGCCTCACAACATATACCCCTCCATTGTGGTTGCACCTACAGTGCAGATATTTGCATTGCTGAGGCAAGCAAACCTTCCCACCAACGGCAAGGTCCATGTTTCGAGGGGGTGAGAGGGAGGGGGGTATTAGCACGTGGCTATTTCCTCCAGAAACATAAGCAGAGGTCTCTGTCCTCAAGACTGAGCCATTCACATACAACACAGTGCATTAGTATAGATCTCCTAAAGACTTTTTATCTCTGGTAGGGCTGGCATTAGGGTAGGACGGACTGTGCCACCATCTCTGGTGGCAGGTTTTTCGGGTGGCAGAATCATAAATTTTAATATGGTTCCAAAAGGATGAATTAAACAAGATAATGAAAGTTTTGTGTAAGTGAAGAAGTCTGAGAATAATCTGTAAATACAAATCAGACACAAAATTTGTAGTGTTTTACTGGTAACTGTCTATGGTATTGTGAAAAGAAATCACTGGAGTTGGTCACCGTGGTTGCATCTCTCAAAATAGCAAAGGTTGCTAGTTGGTGGCAATGTTGTCAACTCAGTTCTACAGTGCACATACACAATGATTGAAACATACCTATGGAACCTTAAAAGCCCATAGAAAAGTGAAAAACTTAATAATCTATATTACTATATAAAGATAAGTCACTGTTTAATGCTGTTCGGAAAAACCTCAAAAAGTGCTTCACTGATTTACTCTATATCATTTAACCATACTCTAATAAATACTTACGTGGATGTTGACAACATATTTCTTAGTATAATTTATGTGGTATATGAATATGTAATATGAAAAGGCTGCATGCAGAGTCACCATTTGGATGGGAGGGGGGGGGGTGAATGTTGTGGTGCTCAGTTTATATTTGAGCAAGAGGTGAAAAGTTTTATGCTTAGACGGGACCAGCGACCACTTGCCATAGCCATTCGAACATCTGTCTTACTGCAGCTGAGTTACAGTATGCTAAGCAAGGTTTGAATGACAAATCAGAGCTGCCGCCCAGGCAAGTTGTATAAAACAATTAATTCCTTTTGCAAACGATTTGAACTGGGCTGACATTAATGCTCAGCTAATGGTATCATTTGCAGGTGCATAATTTTTATTTTTTAGAAACATGCAAAAAACATGTTTTATGGGAACTTTTGACACACACCACTTATATACATTAGACTTGTATGAATCAGTTCAAACTTTGCACAATGGTAGGCAAATGGATAAAGTCGAAACAGTTTGTTTTTTCTTTTATAAAATCAGAGCTGTCCATTGTTAATGTACGACTGTTTAAAGTTGAGCTAAATGTAGCATGTAACATGTTAATTGAGTTACGTGTTAATTGAGTAGCATGTTAATTGACTTAACAGAAATGGTTTAAAGTAAATCAAATAAATAAATAAAAAAAAACACATTCTTGTGATAAAACTGAAAACTCACTTTCAAAAATCTAGTTTCATTCGGATTTTACATGCAAAAAAAAAAAAAAAAAAAAAAAAACACATTTTTTGTGAGTCTTTTATGTATGCCCCTTCTGTCTGTCAAACTTATGTGAATCGTTTCAAATTTTGTAAAAAGGAATACAAATACATGTAATTAATGGTTGACCTGTTATTTTTTGAAAGCTTTATTTGTTGCCACTAAATAAGCAACAAGGTTTGTAGGACAATAAAAAGCCTGTACAAAATCAGCTGTCACCCTAGTCAACAGAAATTTTCATCAGTTGCCGAACTATTGCAGTGTAATGTCAAAATTATGGTACAGTAAAAGTTGGAAGCCAAATGTGGTGTCACCGCCAGACACCACACTTGCTAGGTGGTAGCTTAAATCGGCCGCGGTCCATTAGTACATGTCGGACCCGCATGTCGCCACTGTCAGTACTTGCAGACCTAGCGCCACCACATGGCAGGTCTAGAAAGACGGACTAGCACTCGCCCCAGTTGTACGACGACATTGCTAGCGACTACACTGACGAAGCATCGCTCATTAGCCGAGCAGATAGTTAGAATAGCCTTCAGCTAAGTCCATAGCTACGACCTAGCAAGGCGCAGTTAACCATATCTGGATAGAGTCTTACTTGTATTCACCATAAACGATGTATACCAAAAGGATGGATTAAAGTTAACTATTCCCAAAGCAACGTACTTTTCTTATTAGCATTCATTGAGCATCCTGTTTCAGACTTCACGATATTCTGGGTGAGCTGATAGCGTGCCTATTCGGCCCTTCTAAATAACACTGTGTCGACACATAACACCAAAAGTGACTAACGCATCTATCATAGCACAGAAAAGATGGATATGTCCTGGGCAGAGCTAGGGATTTTAAAGAAGGGATCTAACTTTGCTGCGTATCTGGCAGCTTCGAAGACATTTAAATGTGACACATTGATGTGGTTTCACTTGTTAGTACTAACACCCTGTCATGTAATATAATGCATCATATTAAGTAAAGTACCATCATACATAATGTCATGTCGTAAAACATGACATGCTATCATGTTATTCACGTGGCATTTGTCGTGCCGTGCAATATGTCACAATGTTTCATTAAAATATAGGATGCATGCAGCCCCACTCTGGGATAATTCCCATTATATATGTACCACCTTACTCAGATACATCCTATCGTAGATTCATCCCACTCTCTAGAAGCACATAAATTAGCTTCTGGATTCTGAGCACAGGATCAGGGACTTAAGCCTATAAATTGCAAAATGCAGGTGTTTCAACACCTTGCAGCTAAGAGAGCTCACTGTGCTTGGGAAGTAGGGTTAACTCATAAAAAAAGCACAAATGGGTCAAGATGTTTTGATTTAAAACCTTTGAAGCTGCCAGATAAGTGAAAAGCCTAGTTCCATTCTTTTACATCACTGACTCTGCTCAGCACGTATTTACCTTTTTTGTGCCATGATAGGAGCATTTATTATTTCTGGTTACCTTTTTTGTGCCATGATAGGAGCATTTATTATTCTGGTTCCCAGCTTTTAAACTATCATAAATTTGACATTAGACTGCCAAAGCTTGACAACCAATGAAAATTTTTGTTAACTTGTGTGATGATTGATCCAGTATCGATTCTTCATTGTCTTTCGACCCATGTTGCTTATACAGTGGCGATGGATAAAGCTTTCACAAAACAACAGATGGACCATTAATTACATGTATTTGTCTACCTTCTTACAAAATTTGAACTGATTCGATTCAATTTAAACCGTTTCCATTCATCAGGGTGTATACGACCTGGGACAATCGGGAGATCCGGGAAAAATTCGAGAATTTTTTCATCTGGGAGAAAACCTGGAAAAACCCGGAAATTTTTCGTTGTTTCGTTGTTTTGCCTGACGTATTAAAAAACATTCCACCTCGTGTTTGACAACAGCTGTGGTTCAGCATACTGTTGTACTACCAAACTTTAGAATTAATCTGTGTAACTATTTAAATGAAGTGTATTCAGGGAGATTGATGGTCATTGAGGTACAATGTTTTGGCCTCCCTGTTCCCCAGACTTTAATCCACTCGATATTTTTTTAAATTTTTTTTGTGGGGTCTCTTAAAGGAACAAGTTTATAGCACTCCAACCATGGGTGTACACGACCTAATGACTCAACTGCATGCCGCTTTGGCAATTTTGTATGCAGGTTTGTTGCGTAGGGTCCAGCAAAGTATGATATAGTGAGTGGTGAAGCATTTGCAAATGCAATGTGGTCGCCTTGAACATCTTCTCCAAGTGAAAATTGCTAGTACATGTACATCCCAGCTCTGTGAAGATAAGCCTGGACATCAAATGTACAGAATGGAATTACAGTGCATTGTGTAATGTGCAATCTAGTGTAGCCTACATATTGTGTTTTTTGTACCTCAGTGGATATAGACTGTGTTAACTGTATTCACTGTTATTTTCTGTTGGCTTTATTTGTGTCATGGACAAAACAAAGTGGCCATTTATGTCTGTAAGAAGTTCATGTTATGTCTTACACTGAGGTGACAAAAGTCATGCGATACCTCCCAATATCGTATCGGACCTCCTTTTGCCTTGTGTAGTGCAGCAACGTGACATACTGTGGACTCAACAAGTACTTGAATGGCCCCTGCAGAAATATTTAGCCAAGCTGCCTCTATGGCAGTCCATAATTGTGAAAGTGTTACCGGTGGAGGATTTTGTGCATGAACTGACCTTTCGCTTATGTCCCATGAATGTTTGATGGGATTCATTTCATGCAATCTGGGTGGCCAAATCATTTGTGTAAATTGGCGAGAAAGTTCTTCAAACCGATTGCGAACATTTGTGGCCTAGCAACATGGCCCATTGCCATTCATAAAAATTCCATGGTGCTTGGGAACACATTAGCAAAGGCAATTGTTAGTTGTCTGCTGCCATTGCCCATTAATGCCAAATTTCTCCACACTGTCGTAATGAATATGTTCATTTTATGTCCCACATTGATTTCTGCAGTTATTTCACACAGTGTTGGTTGTCTGTTAGCACTGAAAACTCCACGCAAACACCGCTGCTGTTGGTCTCTTGAGACTGTGGATATTGGAATACTGAATTCCGTAATGATTTCCGAAATGTACCTCTTGTTTCTAGCTCCAACTACCATTCACCATCCAAAGACTTAATTCCTATCATGCAGCCATAATCAAGTTGGAAACATTTTCATATGAATCACCTGTGTACAAATGTCAATTCCAGCAATGCACTGTCCTTTTATATCTTGTATATGTGATACTACCACTGCCTGTATATCTGTATCCCATGGCCTTTGTCACCTCAGTGTAATGTTTAAATAATGGTAAGAGTAACAGAAAGAAATGCTCAAGATACCACATTGTGGAGGCCTAAATTGGATACAGTTGGATGTTTTAACTGAAAAAGAAAATGTTTGACGTGAATGTGACTCGGAACATTGGCTAGTTTGCGTATCTGTTCACCACAGCATTGCCTTATCTGACTGAGTTACTGGGATAGCTCCGGCACAGTGCAGAGTTCACACTACCTGTTCTTGGCTGTGCTGCACACAGTTACAGCATTTCCAGAGCCTTGTTTTTAGATTGCATTTTTATTAAACCTATTGGCGATACTAGGTTTTGTTAGATACACTTTCGTCTTGAATAGGGTTGAAAAATTGTATGCCAACCACCACGTGCAACATTGTTTCTTCACTCTGTATTTGTTACAGTGCTTCCAAACTGTCAGCTTTAAAGCCCCTACAGAAGCAAAAAACTTCATAATCTATACTACTATATAAATACAAGTCATTTCTTTAATGTTGTTAGCAAAATTCTCGAAAAGTTCTTGACCAACTTACTTCAAATTTGCACGCATCACTATAATAAGTGCTGTTATATAAAGACAAACATTGTTTAATGTTCTTACCTAAAATCTTGAAGAGTTATTGACCAATTTACTTCATATTTTTACACGTTATTCTAATAAACATTCAATTTGACATAGGTGATGTATATTTTTAAACAATAATGTATTGGTTTTCCGGTAAAACTGACTGCGAGATAGAAAATCCTGTGCTATGAAAACGTGCATTTTCATTGTCTTTCTCACAGTCAGTTTTTTCTACGAAAGTAGGGCATTTAAGCCTTGAAACAAATTGCTTTTCCTCATATATACTCTTTCTCCTTACATATAACTTTTAAAAAATTGCACACACAACCAAGTCCTGATTTGTTTTCTTCCTTGCAGTCGTTTTTAACAGAAAACATGAAAGTTGTGTTTATGGCTTATCAGCCTATGATTTCTACGGAATATAAATTGTTCAAAACTTTGTAATCCTACCCCTTTGCAGATTAAAACTATGCAAACTGCCGTCATTGAAGGAACTACCCTCACAGATCAGTAGCAGGAGAGGTTGCTCATACCCTGTACACCAGTGATCCGAATTGATTTGTGTGTTCTTTTGAAGAAACTTCAATTCCCAATCAGACTTTCATTGGCAGCAACTATGAGCAAGGATTAAGTTAAGAGGAGGGAGGAAGAGGAGGTGGATGGAGAGGGAGAGGGAGCAGGAAGGAGGATGTGGACAGATAGGGGAGGGGGGAGGAGAAGATAGACAGAAAGTGGGGGAGGAGGGAGAGTTGGGGAGGAGGAGATGGACAGAAAGAGGGGGAGGAGGAGGAGATGGAGAGAGAGAGAGAGAGAGAGAGAGAGAGAGAGAGAGAGAGAGAGAGGTGGGTGGTGGAGATACGCACAGAAAGGGGGGGGGGGGAGAAAAAGATTAGGACATATACCCAACTCCCATAGACATTTAGTAATTGCAAAGCATTACTGAGTTCAGTAGTAAAGAAATAAAGATAAATGTCAGCATATAATAGCATAACAGTTTCTTAAATATGTATAACATTATCACCGAGAAAAACACTTTGCAATAAATAAATAAATAAAGACTAAGCAAAATATGCACTGCCTGTCACAAGCACTAGTATTTTGAATCCAGACATTGTGATTAAGGGGACATTTAGCTGTGGAATGATGTAGCGCATTGTTTCCCCGCCAGCCCACCTCTGGATTTGCCATTAATACCATTTACATTGCTCTTCTCATTGTCATTCTCCTCTAAATTAATTTTTTCTGCTTTGTCTATAATTTCTTTTAAATTTCTCTCGTTCACCTTTACTTTCTTGGTATTGAAGATAGATATTAATATTATGGTATGGATGAAATGTATCAAATCTTATTTTGAAACTGAAGAAACTGAACTGCATAAACTGTTTACCCATCTTCATTGCATTTCACACTGGTTGCTTTCCAACTTTATTTAAAATATAACTGTTACTTTTTGCTGCAGTAAATTAAAGTGCTTTCAGAACTGTCATTTTCCTTTATTACTGTGGACACATCAAATGAACACTGGCAATTTATAAACTTTTTTTTAACAAATAAAACATTTATATGTAAGTGACTCACTGTCCTAGGACCTCCACTTTGTACAGCAGAGGTGATGACAGTACCACCAATGATGCAGTATTCAGGTGTGTGGGTTGTTAGCGGTCTCTTGTCTCATGCTACCCTCTGCTCAGGCCACGAGAAAAAGTGGACAGATTTTAATAATAGGGTGCATAATTTATTTTGGAATTATAACTCAAAATGTAGTACATTGATAACGTTTTACTTCTGTTTCACTGACTGGTGCTCCATATTTGGGTGTGGTTTTAAAGATTTACTCCTGTGAAAAAGACATAGAAGTAAGTTGATAGAGACACTAACAAACACAAACACACACACAAAATTCAAGCTTTCGCAATCCACGGTTGCTTCATCAGGAAAGAGGGAAGGAGAGGGAAAGACGAAAAGATGTGGGTTTTAAGGGAGAGGGTAAGGAGTCATTCCAATCCTGGGAGCGGAAAGACTTACCTTGGGGGGGAAAAAAGGGACAGGTATACACTCTCGCGCGCGTGTGTGTGTGTGTGTGTGTGTGTGTGTGTGTGTGTGTGTGTGTGGGCGCGCGCGCGCGCATATGTGTCCCTTTTCCCCCTAAGGTAAGTCTTTCCGCTCCCGGGATTGGAATGACTCCTTACCCTCTCCCTTGAAACCCACATCCTTTAGTCTTTCCCTCTCCTTCCCTCTTTCCTAATGAAGCAACCGTGAGTTGCGAATGCTTGAATTTTGTGTGTGTGTTTGTGTTTGTTAGTGTCTCTATCAAAATACCAACGCTTTCATTTGGTAAGTTACATCATCTTTGTTTTTAGATATATTTTTCCCACGTGGAATGTTTCCCTCTATTATAGACATAGAAGTAAGTGTGATATGTGAAAATACGTCGTCATGCATGAGTGACATTGTGAAAAAGGTTGACTTGTGTGAAAGTGAAGGATGAGGACTCGATGGGAGAAAAGAGGGGGGGGGGGGCAATAAAATTCCACATGAGGCAGCAAAATCCCTGTAGCTGGCCATAACCGATGATGTATCGTTAACCGACATTTAATTGTAACAAATCATACCAAGAGTGACGTTTCTGATAAATTTTCAGTGCACCATTGCCTTGAAATGGCTTACTGTCATAACACGCAAGTTATAATACAGAAACAACAAAATATGGTGATATCCATTATGGAACCTCCAAAGTAGCAAGTGAAGGACATCACTTGACCTGACCCGAATGCTTTGAAATGCTGTTGGTTGTTCTTGTCTTGGGCTGAGCTGTCCCTGATGATAAGTTACTAAAATGGTGTTCAGTATTTCCATTTTGGTATGACTAAAGTAGCATTACATAGCAGACATACGGACCTATCTTTATGCATTGTAATGAAAAACTGTTCTTATACTCAGCATGGAAGTGGTATGTTTTCCTATGTTTATCTGCACTCATTTTTTCACAAACATGTTGCTAAATGAGAAGTATAACATGGCGTTTGGACTCCCTAGTTCTTATCTGTAGTTCTCAGCAATGGTCAGGAGACCTTGTGCTGTAGGTTTTGAAGTTGTTCATTGCCAACTTTACAGCATACTATTCGCCAGTGCTGACTGCATTGTCACTGAAGTGTGCACTGTTCTGCTATTTTGATCATGATTGTTTCATAAATAAGTGATGAGGTGGTTATTTGACATGTCAGTGCAAACAGCAATCTCAGTTTGGATAACATTAAGTATTTAACTAATCAATAATTATCTCCATTGTGCTCATTGTTGTTTTTTGGAAGCTCAAAAACAGAGGTTTGAGTTGCCTACTGGAAGTAGAGCATGTTCCGCTCCCACCCCTCCCATCACTGCACATTGCATCAAGTTAAAGTTTGTTCATGACAGTGGAATGCAGTTGGAGACGAAAGAGATGGAGACAGTTTTCCAATTTACCGCCCACAAATGCCGTTCAAAACACTCATTGTAAACAAACTGGTATTTTACAAAAACAGCTCGTTTAAACAGATTTCGGACAAAGGTTTTGAAAGATCGGCTCTTACAGCCGTAGCAATCGACTGGTTGCTTGTGATCGATGGATTGACCACCTCTGTTCTACATAGTCTCCCTCTCACCTAAGTGCAATGCACAGAATCATTATACAGCCATATGAAACAGCAGAAAAGTCTTTCTTTGGAATGTTGTAAAAATTGCACATAACATTTTGATTTTTGCCAGACAAGAATTGTCTGTATTTTTCATTGCAATTGAGTTGGGGCAGTCATCCACACATCATTACTGTTCGGGAATCAGGGTGTTTTGGACATACTTTTCTCTTCTTCAAAATATTCTGGAGAGTGTTGTGAATACTTGATGCAGAAATGTTTAGTTTGTTGTTCCTTTAGGATTCGGGATACAATATTGTTGATATACTACTGCTGTCCTACTTAAGAATGCACATATGATGTTTGCAGTTGTTAGTTCTAGCTGCCACCATAGTTACTTCGCTGATGTCACTTATACCCCATGAATAAAATATCTTCGTATTCAGTTAGCTCATAAAATTTGTGTCTGAGGAATGGATGTAAATAACATTTGACTAGTTGGGGTAAATTTTCAGTCTCTCAGACATTTATTTGAATCTTACAGATGGTCATTACGTGTTCTGCATAGTCATTAGCAACTAGCTGTATATGAACATATGTTTGTAGTTTTATTGTCTTTCTGACATAGAAGTTAAAAATAAGGCTTGTCTTAAGTACCAGGTATTATTATGGCATGATTTTTCTGTTGTTTTCCTGCCATGACTGACAGAGGATGTGATTAGACAGTTTGACAAGATATTGTGCTGGAAAATGGAATTGTTAATCTAGCTGAGTACCAGGTATTATGCTGCACTATGATTGTGCCAGCACACCCTGAAAGTGAAAGGTAATCATTAATATTAAAGTGGCTCCTGTTTGTAGCATACTTAGAATAGCTACAATGGCTGTTGCCCAGTTAAATCTCATGAAAAGAAAAAACTCAGCGCTAGGAAGAAATTAAGGCAAGTCTCTAGAGCATCTGTGTGGTAAATGTTGTCATGAAATCATATTTTACTTGAAGGAGGAGGATATAAGTTTGCATTCTGAATTGTCTGCTAATGCGTGACCTACTACTATAATTATTTTATGTTGACATTAGCTATTTATATATTTCTGTATCTACTTTTGTAACATATCACTATTCAGTCGTTGAATTCTATTCTGTAACATGTAACTGTTGTTGTATGATTTAATATCTATTTAAACTACTATCCTAAGAATATGTTTCCAGATTCCATTTTATAATTCATCGCAATAATTTATACATATCCTACATTCCAGACATTTCCAAAAAATAACGAGAAATCTGATGATATACGCAGAGAATATTGTAAGTACTTAAAAAAAATAATAATAATTCTTGTAATTTTGTTTTGTAATTACAGTAAGTGTCAAGCTTTAATACTTTATTACTATGTAATGAATTGTTTGCATTTAAAGTTGGTTCTTATTTATGTTTTATGTTTCTGTTACACAGTGAAAAAGAACAAATCAAGTTTTGAAAACTTAATACAGATGGCAAAGCAGCGACTGCAACAAGAAAATCCGGCACAGCTTGCATCCAGTTCTAACACTGTGAAAGTATTGGAGGATGATGATCATGACAGTTTTGGTAACAATGTCCAGAGAATGGAGAGTGGTCAAAACATTCTTCCTAGTAATGATGGTGAGAGTAGCAGTACCTCAAGTATAACAAATGAAGTGGACATAAAGAATAGTTCCAAGAAGTGCTCTAGGAAGCTTCAATACTCAGATGATGATGACGATCCTGAAGAGGGTGTCCAAGTTAACTGGAATTTTCCTTGTACATCTTTGATGAATCAAGCGAGCCATTCAGCTGATCATGCTGCCAAAAATAGGTGTAATTTGGTCGGTGACAGTGTGCCTGTCAGTGGAACACCTTACTCATCAACTGTAAAAACACCACCGCAATATGTGAGAAACAGTGATATAAAAAATAGTGGGAATGACAGTAATACAGCAAATGTACAAGCCTCACCTGTGTTTGCATCACGATCATCAGTAAAAAGAGTTAGAAGTGATTATTCAGAAGTTCAAGCATCACCAGAAATGTTTATAGAGGAAATTCAAGAGAGCTGCACTCTGAGAAATGGTAATACCAGTGATGCTGAGAGTGAGAAAAGTATCAGCTTGTTAGAATATGATGAAGGTGAGTGACTGTAGTTATCGTTGCCGCAGTGAAACAACTGTAACATTTCCTAGGTATAGATTTATGTTCATTTATAGTAGTTCTGCTGTCATAAATAAAATACAAATGTGCATTATGATTTACGATTTTCAAGAACAGAACAAAAGTTCAGAGACAGAATATTTTAGAGGACATGTTGAGTCGCAGACAGGCACAATGAAAAGACTGTTTTACATTTTAGCTCTTATGCAAATGGCCTTCTTCAAAAGTAGAAAACGGACATACTTTCACTTAAGCACAACTTGTGTGGACGTTTTCTACCATGAGAAAAGGTCTTTTGGTTTAAAGCTTAATTGTACAACAGTCTTTTCATTGTATGAATGTCTGTGACTCAGTGTCTCCTTTATATGGAGAGTAGCAATATATCCTTTCCATAACAACGTTGTTTTTCTATCCTTGACTTTCCATTGTTTAAATATGTTAGGGGAGTAGATGTGGTCATCACTCAGAATTCCGAAAGTGGGAGTGGGAAAAGGGGCAGGGGAGTAAAGTGGACTCTGCTACTGGCTATTGAAGACACTGGATGCAGCCAACTGTAAATAATAGCTCATGTTGCCACTAAGAATATCTGCCACCTGGGTTTAGAGCAATCTCCAGTTCCTGTGGACAGCTGGCTGAATTCATTACAACAGCTAGCCTCATAGGCAGGTTGGAAGCAAGGCTCATGATTTGGGTTGCATTTTAATATGCAGAACTGATCATGATCATCTGTTCGTGAATTTACACTGCAAAGGAGTCTTGTTATACATGCTTTTGCACTCTAAAAACTTTTTCTCAGTTTGAGGAGTTACTCCAGAATATGATCCATAATGAGATAATAGAATGAAAGTAGCAGAATATGCAAGTTTTTTCTGTTTATATATCCTACATCTGACAACATTCACATTGCAAATACAAATGTGTTTAGTTGCCTGAAACGAGAAATGAACCACAACAAAATGTTAAATTATGATTGGAATAAATACTATATAGGTTGGTCACCAAAGGTGGAGGTGTATTTATTACTGTAAAGTATTTGATCCTATGTAGTGAGGTTATTACAGATTCATAATATGAAGTATTCTTACTGAAGGTAAGCATATAGGAGGGCCGTTCAGAAAGTAACCTCCGGTTGATTTAAAAAAATACACCAAGTTAAATAAAAATATTTTAATATATACATCTTACAACTACATCTTTGCACTATTTTTCTACATAGTCTCCATAGCTATTGAGGCACTTATCGTATCTCTTCACAAGCTTCGAAATTCCTTCTGCATAAAAATCACCCGCTTGTGCCTGGAGCCAGCCTGTGACCGCATCTTTGAGCTCTTCGTCGTCATCAGACCGCTGTGCCTGAGCCATTTCTTCAAATGCATGAAGAGGTGATAATCACTTGGCGCCAGGTCTGGGCTGTAAGGTGGATGGTTGATAACGTCCCACTTGAAGGACTCAAGAAGGGCCGTTGTTCTGCGAGCAGAGTGAGGACGGGCGTTATCGTGCAAAAAAACGATACCGGAAGTCAGCATACCACGGCGTTTGTTCTGTATAGCCCGTTGTAACTTTTTTATTGTTTCACAGTACACGTCTTGATTAATGGTCGTACCACGTTCCATGAATTCAACCAGCAACACCCCTTTGGCATCCCAAAACACCGTTGCCATCAGTTTTCTGGCAGAAAAATCTTGCGAGGCTTTTCTTGGTTTGGTAGGCGAATTTAAATGTGCCCACATCTTTGATTGTTCTTTTGTCTCAGGGTTCACGTACTTAATCCAGGTTTCGTCACCGGTCACGATTCTGTTTAACAATGGTTCTCCTTCGTCCTCATAACGTGACAGAAAGTCTAATGCAGAGGCCATTCTTTGAGTTTTGTGGTGGTCGGTAAGAATTTTGGGCACCCATCGTGCACAGAACTTACGGTAACCCAATCTTGCTGTCACTATCTCGTACAAGAGAGTCTTAGAAATCTGTGGAAAACCAGTAGACAACTCCGACATTGAGAAACGTCGATTTTCACGAACTTTTGCATCAACTGTCTGAACGAGTTCGTCAGTCACCAATGATGGTCTACCACTCCTCTCTTCATCATGAACGTTTTCTCGTCCACTTTTAAATAAACGTACCCATTCACGGAGAACTCCTTCACTCATAACTCTTGGTCCGTACACGGCACAAAGCTCACGATGAATAGCTGCTGCAGAATATCCTTTGGCTGTAAAAAACCTTATGACAGCACGCACTTCACATTTGGCGGGGTTTTCTATTGCAACACACATTTCAAACTGCCACAAAAATTAAACTAGCGCAGGTACGACGTTCACTCGACCACGGCTTGATGCCGATTGACCTGTTGAGCGCGTGAACGCACAGATGGCGTCGCTACTCCCCCCACAACCCGCACTGTGACCGATCGGAGGTTACTTTCTGAACCGCCCTCGTATGTTGGATCAAACATGCTAATTGAAAGCTTTTATAGACCACGTGCCTCAGGAACTGTAGTTGCAAAATGTGTGTAGTATGGTAATAGGGAGAGCCCCATATTAACATAGGTTCTAGGAATATGGACTGAAGCAAGATTATTCTGAACACCTTTAAGTACAGAAGCAATTTGTCACAGCAACACCTTACACTTCTTAGTAACTAACAGACACAGACTTATCGATTCCTAAAGGTGGGATTCAGTAGGCATAATGTATTTGTTATTAAAGGAAAATATTTTTGCTTGACAATTATGGCAAGAAAAAGATTGCAGTTTTTCAGAGCAGACATCATCAAACCTTTGTCTCTGGGGATGAAGAAGCGAGCCAGGTTGTGGCAGATGGGAAAGATTTGTGTTTCTGTAACACTGTTAGAGAGTTTCTGCATAAGTAGAATGAGTTTCATCTCAGGTTTAAATGAACTCAAAGCCTTATTGCAAACAAAAGAGCACTGCAAGAACATCCTATTAATTCAAAAGTCAGATTTTGCAGAGCCGTGGGGGTGGGGTGGGGGGGGTGTCTTATGTAAAGTCTTCCGAAATTGTTTCAGTGCAGAAAACTGTAATATGATTTATCTTATCAAGCATTACAGAATGCTGGAAGTATGTAAGCTTAAATCACTTGACAGAGGGAAAGTGACTGTATCTGATGAGATGCATATACTGTTCGTCACAGATTATGTGACAGAACTTTATCCTCTCCTAGAAGAAGCTATTGCAGGAACAAAGTGTTTTAAGTGATTGAAAAATTGTGCAGATTATTCCCATTTTCAAGAAGACCCATCGAACAGATGCACATATTGCTTATTTTCAAATTATAGACCACATTTCTCATTGCCTGGTTGTAATCTTTCTCTGGATCAAAAATTTTCTCTGTAGAAATAAACATGGATTCTGCAACTAGTGATCTTGTCTAACTTGGTTCACCGACCCAAAAAAGAGAGAGAGAGAAGAGGAGATATGAGGCACTCAGATTGATGTCATGCACTTGTCACCTACTGAGCAAAATATGAGCTTACAGAGTTGTGGACCACCATCGTGATGGGATTCAAGATTCTGTAGCAGAAAGAATTCAGCATGTTGTTCTTAATGGGCTAAATCATCAGATCTAAATTGGACACTAAGAGTACCACCAGAGTATCGCATTCTTCAAATGGGTGGGCTGTTTTGGTTTCAATAAGTATTTACTGTTCATCAGAGCAGACATCTGTGTGTCTGCCATACCTACACAGCTTGCTTTCAGTATTTGAAGTGGAGTTTGTATAAGCAGTGGTTTTTCCAGCCTTAACGTGGTAACAGATTGGCTGTTGGAAAGGGCGGGTAATTGGTGCAGGGAGAAGTATTAATTTGGAGGACATGGGGTTGGGTCTGTGATTGGTGTAAATATTGTGCTGGTTGTGTAGCAGGACTCATTGGAAGGAATTTAAGAAGAATATTGTTCATTGTCGCACAGAAGAGGTGATGTTGCAAGCTCTGACAAAAATTGTGTTTGACCTGTTCTGGCCTGAGCAGATTCCCTATTAAGGAAAGTAATTTATGAAATTGTGAGAGAATGCAGCACAGAAATTTTTATTATTGACTTACCCTGTAGAGGAAACCTATGATGTTGCTTTAACAACTGACATAATTAAAATATGTCATGACAGTCTTCTTGCAATTGATATTATTCAGATGTCAGAGTGTGTGTATGTGTATATCACACAGTAGGAAAAAAAACCTCTTTGTTTTTCAAACAAATAGTGTAACAAAAATAGACAGTCACCTCACCATAGCTCTTTCAGTTTACAATGTAGGCCCATAACAGTCAATATTCGCATCTGTCACATTTTTATTCCTAACCAAGTTAAGTGGCAGTTCATAGATCATTACTAAAAACTTTTATGTGCTTGTGCTTTTTCATGAAAAAATATGGTAGGGATATTTGATATTTATATCTTCCATGCACTCTTGTTTCTCATTTTTTTAAAAGTAGTTCTTGTATTAAAACAACCCCTCCCCCCCCCCCCCCCAACCTTTTCCCATACACACACTCTCTGTACTTTATGCAGTTTTGAAACTTGGATTGTAAAACTGTAGTGAATGCAAATATGTTCTTGATGTGTAGTTCACATGCTTTATCCTATTTTTACTATGCAAAGGAAAAAGAAATTTAAATATTTTATAGGTACTCTTAAAACACACTTTTATTTTCAGGTGGTACCAGTTTTCCAGAACAAAGGGAAACACCATGTCAGTTCCCTCAAGAAATTGTTTCTAATAATGTAGATGTAAAGGGATCAGAGGAGATAGATTTGGGAGGGTCTCCACTCCATCCATCATCTGAGGAATATGTTCCTTATGTTCATCAAAGAAAAAGCAAGAGACGAAATTTGCATGCTGCAGAGCAAGAGAACATTGATAGAGTACTTAGAAAAAGAAGCAAACGATGACAGTGAACGAAATTGCCACAACATGTGCTAATCACTCCATAATGTATATCAGTGCATGTAGATAAGCATTAGTGATGCTTTTAAAGAACTGTAAATATTGTTTTGTACAGATTATGTATATTACAGAAAAAATACTATATTTTTCTCAGTTAGGACATCACAGATTTGTAATAAAACTATATTAATGAAAACTTTTTGTAATTTGTAATAAATGAATTCAGTTTATAAAAGATCAGTTTTTGTATTTTACCTTAAATTGTGAAATGGCCTTTTTCACATTCTTATTGTCAATTACAGATAATTTTTCAGGAGGAGGAGGAAGGGGGGGGGGGGGGCGAGAGCTAATTGTGTACAGCTGGACTGGATTGTTGATATAATAAATGTATTCTCTCTCTTTTCTGTGGATTTGTTTACTTTACTTTATAAAAGTTAGACATTAACATTCTGTTGTTTGTAGCCTTTTCTTTCTTGCAATATTCCAGTGGCTCATAACTTTGGTTCAGATGGCTCTGAGCACTATGGGACTTAACATCTGTGGTCATCAGTCCCCTAGAACTTAGAACTACTTAAACCTAACTAACCTAAGGACATCACACAACACCCAGTCATCACGAGCAGAAGGCTCATAACTCTTAGGTATATTAGACATTATCATGTCAAAACGTACAATTTATACAATCAACAAAAGGAATTCAATCACTGATGTCAGTTAATACATTGGTTGGCCAGAAATTGGCCACAATTAACAGATTTATTGTGTTAATAGGTTAAACTAATGGCCCGGCTCGGCTTGGCACGTGTAGCATTAAGTACCTGTGGACAGATGATTTGATTGACATTGCATATTTTGTTGGGGGCCCAAGTAAAATTCAGAGAACAGCATTAAGTAAGTGAATATCGTAACTTTCATATAACTTACCCGTTGTAAGCAGTGCATGAATATTGTGTTTTCCACATTGAATTGGCATTTGGAGTGACATCTTGTGGCAATAATGGGAGCACATCGCAATGGGAGTAATATGTTTGCAACCAGTGAAATATTCTGAGTGAATTGTGGGTGTATGAGTGATTCAATATGCATCTGGCCGAGGTGGCACAAATAAAAGGGAAAACATTACAAAAGATCCACATGATGTACATGTTTAGCTTGTGTTACATCACTCGTTTTGTGAATTGTAGTATGCAGTGTGATGCGTTGTTGAGACTCGTTGCTATGGTTTTTTGTTGTAGACTCTTTATGGCAGACTTCTTCACTGTACCATTTAAAGAACTGCGTCCATATCCAGGTCGGATTCAAGGAAAGCAGAAAACTGAAAGTTGAGTCATCTGCTGTGCTGCTTAAAGAACGTAGTGTATGTAAATAAAGCAAAGTTGCTGAAGTACTTTTTCAGAAAATGTTTTACTTGAAGCTTAAAAAATGAAACATCACATATTTTTGATTCTTTTTTTTCCCACTATGCAGTTGTTCTGAGATGATTGCTGGTAAACTATTGGTTAAAAATATTTGTTTGTTTCTAATTCTAAGCATCACTCTGCAGCCTGATAGTGAAGTGGTTATCTTTTTGTTATTGGTTATACTTATTACAATACTTCAAAGTTGATTAACTCACTGTCCATTATTCTAAGAATTTGAAGTGAATTCAGAATGCGAATTGTGACTTGTAATGTGAATGAAGCCAAAATTGGCAGTCTAAAATTGTCATGTTTCAAAATGTATCCTTCCGCCATCTGTAAAAGTACTTTGAAGTCTTATGTATTCATACGCAAGAAATTTCTGAATCCTATTCAAGAAGATTGTGTTGATGTCTCTTTGATCTTTAAAAGGCGTAAATCTATTTCTCGCCACTGGATATACAGTTACCAGTCTTCTGTATAATTTGAAAGCGTCCAAACAAATAATATATTATGGTCCCCCCAGGCAGAGAATCATGTTCACATCTACATTTGACTCAAAGAGAGCAGAAAGCTATAAGTTGAGTCATCTGTTGTGCTGCTGCAAAACTTTCTTTATATAAGTGAAGTAAAGTTGCATCTTGTACTGTCTTTTACTCTGTGCGTAAGTTAGAAATTTACCTCAAAGGTATCTTCATCTCCCTCTGTAATGGTGTAAAAGTGTGGCACCATACAACATTACTCATTGGCTTGACGGCGCTTCAGACATCAAGGTGTTGACACGTGCGAGAAAAAGGCCACAGCTCAGATGTTCATTTGAGCTTTAGTGTGTATTAATGATTTCACATTGGCACCAAATTTTACCACAATTCTGCCCAGTGCTACCGTGGACATGTCACACCTCCTCTTACCAACATTTCACCCCTTTTTTGACGCTTCTGTCATGGAGGTTAGAATGACCACACCCAGCGTTGAAATCGTGCAGGTTTCTTATGGATAGCTGAAGACAACTTTTCAGACAGACCACCACTCAGAATAAATATGAAAAGGCTTCAAGCGGTGGCATACAGCACTTCAATGAGACAACCCCTTCCCACACATTTTGCGGTCAAAAATGACAGTTTACAGTGTAATGATCAATAGGATGACATTCATGGCAATGTTAGACACTCTTGACATTTCACCCTGCTGTAAGGACATCATGTGGCTGCAACATCATTGAACATGATCTAATCCCTTTGAAGTGTAGTGCTCCTGTATACACGGTGTAGCCACAAGGGTCCAAATTTGAATGTGATCCGAAACATAAAGGTTTTTTTTATGGTTTTTCATCCTTCCTTTTTCATGTACTCCTGTGGCATGATCGTGGGGAGGGGAGGGGAGGGGGAGGGGCTGGCTATGTGTGCACAACATTAACATGTGTGTGTGAATAAAACAGCAAAGCAGTTAAGTAACATCCTTGTTGCTGTCCACACACCTTTGTTGAGCACATTAAAAATGTACCTATCAGAAACTTCGCCATTTTATTCACGCACATAGCACAAATGAATGTTGCAACTTCCCTGCACCCGCCTCCTCCCCGTGATTACGCCACAAGAGGGGGCGAAAAAGGAATGATGTAAAATCATAAAAAAATCTTTTATGCTTTGGATTATGTTCAAATTCATCAAATGGTCTTTAAAGATTCGTAGTGGTTCCAACTTGTGTACTAACATAACAATTGTGGTCACACTACGCTCCGAAGTGGTCACATCACATTCAATGGAGTTGCAGTCATGCAGTGCCAAATGTTGTCAAGAAGATCGTCCTGTTTGCCGTCGCACTGCTGTCATTTTCGGCCATGAAATGTGTAGGAATCAAAGCCTGGAAGGGGTGGTTTTACTGACGCCCTTTATGCCACTTCCTGAGGTCTTTTGATGTCAATTCTGTGCAGCTGTGCATCTGAACTGTTTTCCTCAGCTACTCACAATGAAACACTGATATTTCAATGCTGGGCATTATAATTCTAACCTCCATTGCAGAGTTGTCAAAAGAATTGGTGAAAAGAGGGTATGACGACCTTACCATTGTGTGACACATCCATGGTGGTGTTGGGCAGAATTGTGGTAAAATTGGTGCCAGTGTGATATTAATCTACCTTGCAGCTCACATGAAGTTCTCAGTTGTGGCTTTCGTTCGTTTTATTTTGCACCTTGCTGTTTGAATGTCACTGAACCCGAGGATGATACTGCAGGATGCCACACTTTTGCAATATTAGAGAGGAAGGCTGTAGGCACATGTGAGCCGAATTTCAAACTTATCTGTCAGAATGGGGTCCAACTACAGAGTTTGAAAAAGTGACCCTTTAATTTTGTTGAACCGCTGTGTAGTAGAAAACAACAGGCTTTGACTCGTGCTTGTTGAACTTGCATGTCGCTAACCAGTTATCCAACTGGGGAAAAGGGAGCTGCAGTATAATGCGGAATCCAAGCCATGTTTTGTGCCTGCTGAATCTCTACTTCATTGACATCTAAATACTAGGTTAAAAGGTAGAGTGAAAAAAGTGATCCCTACAGTATTTGATCCTACAACCTTTCGGCTTCCGGCCAAGCACTTTACCTTTAGACCATCAGACCAGATGTGAATATGGTTACAATGTTTGCTGCCCTACAGTATTGCTGCTGTCTTGAGATATGGTGGCTATGGTATCATTTTCACAGCTTAATGTTAACTCTTCACAATTTAGGTGATTTGTAAGAAATATTTAAAAACTGCATCCAGAAATCTTGCTTGTGAATCAGAGAGAGAGAGAGAGAGAGAGACTTACGGCATATCATGGAATGTGAAAAAGTAAACAATTATATTTACTGAATGAGATTTTCACTCTGCAGCGGAGTGTGCGCTGATATGAAACTTCCTGGCAGATTAAAAGGTCACGAGTTCAGTTGGGCACACAGTTTTAATCTGCCAGGAAGTTTCAATTATATTTACTGTTGAGCACAGTGACATTACAACCCACTATTGTGTGTATGGTTCACGCATAGATTTTTATATTGTGGTAACACTAACTGAAGGTAGTGCAGAATAATTATAAACTGAAATTTGCAGACTCAGTTACTTTATTAACAATGATATTTATGACCCATCTGTGCCACATCTGTATCTGTGCCATCCCATTCCTATTGTCTTTGTGAGATGGGAACAAATTGTCTTGAAGCTGCTCCCATGCATGTCACACTTACCTTGTAACTACACAGGTGTTATATATTTAGTGACAAAATTCTGCTTGCTGGAACTGTTTAGAAATATGAGGTTAAGCCATTAAATAACTTTACTTTTTTTTGCAGAAGTGCTTAACAAAACAATTGTTGCTTTTATTTCCTGATGTAGTCTCCCTGCTTTGCAGGTAGTTGATCCACCTATAGACAAGTTTCCGCTGCTTCTGTCGCATCATTGTCACCTGTAAAATTCTCATCTCTCAAACATTCTTCCTGTGCTAATCACCTCTTGTATCCTTAGTTTGCAGAGTCGGTCATGGAGCAGCAGCATTACTTGCGAGTAAACTACTCAGCTTTTTAGGGGTATGTCAGTCAAGTGCCTTTCCAACATATCACTGTGTGGGCCCTACTCATATTTGGATCCCTCTTCTAGAAGTATACAAGTACAGAGGCCCTGGCATAACAAAAGAATGAAAGCCAGACTTCACACATGTAGAAGTCCAATTCTCTTGTGACATCTGCCACACGTATATATAGTCACCTTGGTACCCATATGTTACATGCTTTCTTATAGCCAAGGACATCATGGATAATGAGGTTTTGCAGTGTTATGGTTTTTTAAATCTCTGAAAATTTTGTCAAAAATTAAGTGCTTGTCAGCATGGATTCACTGGTCAGTATACTGTTTCAGTGTCTCACTTTGTTACCAGTGGCACACCATGTTGTGTACACTACTGTGCAGTCACATAATCACTCGGATCTCTATTGATCCTGTATCACAGCATCTATTATCTGCAGGATGTTTTGCATGAAGGAAGCTGTGTATGTTCATCAGTAGTGGCAAAATGCATCCTTGTCGGAAACAGTAGATGATTGCACAAATATGGACTGATTCTCTCATTAGCAGCTCATTGCAGCCAATCGGGTGCACTGTCATAGTAGGACAACCTTGCCCCTCTGTATTACATTGGGTATAAATCTCCTTAATAGTTATATTAAAATTCTAGTTATTTGATGACTTACCCTCACAATTTTAGGGAATTTTCATATTTGCTTAATATTGTACATGAAGAAGAGGATTTTAAAAATTTTGAAGACCTTGCAGAACAAGATTTCAGTGCAACATTCTTATTATATTTACATTTGACAGTTACACTAAAAATTATCTTTGGTAATACAGAACTAGTGCCTGAGTAGATATTTACTTCACACTAAATGGAAGCACAAAATAGCTTGCAACCACTGAACTACAAAATATTTATCTGTACACATATTTAAAATACTTAAGTGCTTTAGAAAAATAATGAACATTTATATATTACAAGCACTGACTTAAACTCTGTGTAAGCTGTTCAGTCATAATAAGGTGGACAATACACATTCATATCTTCTTCATCTGAATGGGGTAACATAACACAATAAAATATTGCATATTTTACACATTTATAGAAGTCAGAGAAAATAACTTATGAAACAGCTCAATTTTTTCTATGAAATATATTTCTCTGCAACAGTCATATGACATTGAAGGCGTCATTAAATCACCGTATTAACTAAATAATTTAACACTATAGTAAACACTAATGGTAACAGTATGTTACAAGATTGCTTCTCCACAGACTGACTGTAATTTCACCATTAAAAGTACACTTATTTAAATGCTCAGCTTATAATTTCTGATGGAAAGGTTGATACACATACTGCTAACATCTAAACACAGTTGGCTGAGTTACAGTTTTTTGGCCTGCTATAGTTGCCAGTCATGGTCAACAGATTCCACATATATTTACTATTACTACACGGGATGATATATTTAGCATCAGACAGCAAAGTGTAAGAAACTGATTTTATTTCTTGTGAAATACACTGTAGGAGAGTACCACTTTGATGCTATCATTTTAATTGACGTAATTGTCACTACAGAAAGATTGTGTCACAATGAGAGAAATGTAAATGTTCCTTTGATAAATTCTATTTCAGTGATCATAAAATTT
This sequence comes from Schistocerca cancellata, assembly GCF_023864275.1. Classification (NCBI taxonomy): domain Eukaryota; kingdom Metazoa; phylum Arthropoda; class Insecta; order Orthoptera; family Acrididae; genus Schistocerca; species Schistocerca cancellata. The sequence goes on along the minus strand of NC_064626.1, from coordinate 721,993,833 downwards.
CTGGCTGAGACGTGAGCTAAGTTGGTACAGTGAATAACTGTAATGATCAAGGGTTTGAAATCCTGTATTTTCATTCACCTTTGTAACTCTGAAAATGTTTAGTTGTAGAAAATCTTGAACTACTGAAAAATAAAAATAACTGTGAACAATCATTAAAAGATTTGCATTTCCATTGCTCCTCTCCCTTGAAGCAACTCTTCCTTCTTGAAGGAACTGGATATGTAGGATTTGATTATTTGAAATGACCGAGCGTGCTTCAGCCAGAGTTTAATTGGAATAAATAAATTTTACTATTCAATAATAGTACTTTGTTTCTCTTCCCATATGTATTGGTTTCAGACCATTTTACTGGAATGCAAGCATATTTAAAAGAATTTGTTCTCATCTCAAAAACCCAGCCAACAATTCAGATTTTAGAAAAATGGCAAGTAAATTCATTGCCTTTTCTTCGCATGATTGCATAGCAATTAGTTCATTTTGAGTGCTACAAGTCATGCACACTCTGTAGGAAAAGGGCAATCTCTGTACTGAAAATAAAGATATGTTCATGGCCTTTCAATTTAGTGTTGCATCTGGAAGTAAATGTCTTTATGTTAGATGTTGAAATAATTGCCCCTTCTTTTTAGAGGGTATTTATTCTTGCAAATAACTTTTACTGAAAGCCAAGGTATAATTAAATACAGTGACTGTACATTTAAAAAATAACATCTTTGATTGCAAGATAAAATTTAACACAGATGCTTAACAGATGTTATGTAAAGTATCCTTGGTAAGCGGAACAATAACTATAGCTTTTCTTTTTAAGCTTTTGTAAGTCACGTGGTAGGTGTTGTAAGTTCTTGTTTATGTTTCCTTAGAACTGTAATGCCAATTGTCCCGCGTATTTTTCTCAGAAGGTCAATTACATCTGCTGTACTCATAGTCTCAACATTTTCATCATTAACCTGAAAATAACATATAAGTTATGTTAATACATATTACTTTTGAGAGAGGGGGGGGGGGGGGAGGGGTAGGCAAGGAACAAGCAGATAAAACCAGCAATTGCATAGAACAGATCTTTATCACAGTGACAAAGTGAAAAATCCTCATCCTGACATTGAGTTGCAATTCTTAACAGTGAAATTTTATTTTTTGTCACATTGGTAAATGCTGAGCAGTAATACAAGCCAAGTGTCAACAATATCCGCAGAGCAGATATTTTTTAAATATCATTCTATGGCATTATGTGTATTTTATTCAAACAAATAAATTGTAATACCATGCTGTCATTAAATTCTTCATTTTGAATGATTTATCATCATTGTAATTTCATCCAAAGCTACTAAACATTTCTAAGAATAGTGTTATTTTTAACACTCAATTGGTAGGTAGCTAGATTTAAATGTTACCACCCTCCTCTTGAAGGTTGTCCACATGAAGAATGTCTCAAAAATTGCAACTACTGAGAAAGTGGGTATAATATGGTATTAGACAATCGGCTATTAAAACTATATGAAAAAGCTGAAGCTAAATGCGTTTCAGAAGGAAAAGTAGTTATAACAATAGTATGAAAAGGATAGTTGCTACTCCTGAATCATAATGTCGGTACATTCCTTCCTGGAAAAGTAGTTATATTTTACATGAAGACTCAACTATGAGAAAGCTTTGTGCCAGACAAGTGCCACATTTTATTTATTGAATTTTATGCAAAAGTAAAAACAAATCTCTGTGCAGTTTTGTACCATTAAAAGAGGAAAAGATCCAATGGATTTTGTGTGTATTGTGAATGATACTTTGCTCCATCACTTATGCAAGAAACAAAACAGAAATTGCAGCCTGTGACAACACTGAAAGAGGCAAAATCCATTTCATCAAGGAGTCTTTGTCTTCGATTTCCTTGCAAAAGATGAGCAGTAACTGGTAAATGCCTTGCGAGGTTTTTGGATCAGTGGAATGGGAAAAATAGTAAGAAGAGATCGTGACAGCAATAGTGAAATAATTTTTTGTCAGGACAGTGTACCTACCCACTCTTTACTCCAGTAATGGGGAAACTGATGGATCTGAAATATGAATGCGAACTCTGTTCAGCAGATTTGCCACTCTTTGACTTCCACTTGTTCTCCTGCCCACCCCCTCCCCCCTCAAAACAAACCCATTAGAAAACACTTTGGGTTCAATGAACAGAAGTGTGGCAGCTGAGCATGGGTATTCTGCAAAGTTTTCAGTGTTGAACTTTGTTGCATTTCATAAGTTTATATTGCTGCAAAACACCAAAAAAGTGCACCGACCAAAGAAAGACAAGGTCAAGAAGTGAGGGCAGTTTTTATCTTAAACTGCCAAGCAGAGAACTTTTTTCATATTGCCCTTATATGTGTATCCACTAAAAAGCTATTTAGAAAGAGGACAATGTTACAGGACACTAGAAGGTGAAACAAAGATCACCCTGACAAAAGCCTCAAAATGTTAGCTGAGGAACCAACTAAGACCCTGGCTGCCACACACATAGTGATGGATGTTCCACCACCAGGCCAGGCCACTGTGTCAGGTGTGAGGTGCGAGGTGTGAGGATCTGCTGTGGCTATCAGTAGCCTTGTGGGACTCGAGTCATTTTGTAGAGAGGTTTGTGAAATTCGTTTTCGGGATAATGTTTGATCATGTTGCTTCAGCAAATCGGATATTGCTGCACTTACAAAATCAAGTTATTTCTTAAAAAAATACATTGTAGTGAGAAAGGAGCAAAGTACGAGTAACATGCAAGGTCAAGGAGTATTAATAGCATACCTTCTGGGATGGAATAATGACAATATTATGAAATTGCTACTCATCATATAGCAGAGATGTTGAGTCAGACTTTCTTCTGACATAAACACACACACACACACACACACACACACACACACACACACACACACACACACTCATGCCAAATGCAGCTCAGCTGTGTCTGACTGCAGCAGCCAGTGACTCTGTGTGTGTGTGTGTGTGTGTGTGTGTGTGTGTGTGTGTTTCGGAAGAAAGCCATCTGGGCGAAAGCTTACTTGTCTAGTAGTCCTTTTGTTGCAACACAATATCTCCACTATATGATGAGTAACAATCTATACTTTCATAATATTGTCAGTGACATACCTTCCGTTTGATGTAGAAACTTGTAAGTGCAAAAAATGTATACCAAATTTATTTGATGGTGATTTTAATTTCAAACTTTTACTATCTTTTTCTATTACGATTTGCTTGACATGAAATTGTATCTGTATTTCCCGAAGTAGCAGTTTGTAATTGCTGGGACTGCTGATCATAATAATGTCAATGTTGCTCAATATATATTGAACCATCATTGTAGTGCTGGCCTGTTTTACTTATTGAGGCCAAAGAAGATGTCCTCAAAAGAATAGCTGCATTCAGTCCCATTTAAAACACCCATGGTGCTTCTATGCAATTTTGTACAGTCTGTCACTGCTGCTTGTATGTCGTCTGTCACATATGCCTGTCACCACTAGATTTTTTACTCATTCAATTCTCTTCAGCTACGTTTCTGCACAGGTGGATCTCAGTTGTGATATTAAACCTTGTATGAGCAGTAGTGTCATGCTACAAATATTTGCTTTAAGGGTGTCAGGTTGGTTTCAAGGTTCAAACACTGTCTGTAAGGTTCGTTTTTTATTGAGTGCCACAGCCACAAATTAATTGAAGGATGTTTTCATTTTTCTACCTGTCTGTAATAAAATCACTGTCTTTAATCAGCTGATTTCGACTGTTTGCAGATACTAGTACAAATGACAGTGATGTTATTACAACCAGGATGGAAAATGGAATTGTGTTTCAACTGTCCGTCAGTGCTGTTGATGAGAAATTTTTACTCTGGGTTGAATGTTGTTTCAAGAATATTTGTGGAGCCCAGATACATCTTTAGTTTTTGATGAATTCTGTGGTCTCTGTTTGCATTGTTTTTCTTTTTTCTTTGCTTTCTTCAGAGTGCTTCAGATGCCACAGATATGAACATTCCCTCTACTTTGTGAAGAATGCTATCAGTGCTTGATAATAGTTGCACAACATTATTTTCAGACATCTGATTATGTTATTCACTCTTCAATTTGATTTATTTTCTGCATTTAACAGTTTAATCTATGTCAGCCCTTTGGTGTCTTTGCCACTGTTTATCTCAGTTTTATTTTCAAGTATTCTTTTCTGTTCACACTAGTATGCCACTGATTTATTTTGTTTCCCTTGTTGTGTTAATTAATTTTATGTTACTGTATAATTTCTTATTACTTAGTTCAGAAATAGAAAATTTTTGGTGGAATACATCTTATAGAGGAAATGTTGAGCAGTAGATGTGCATATAAATGACAATTTCAAGAGGAATATGTGGCTGAGACATCTCTTCAAGTTGTCGGTTGGGGTAATTGCTTGTTGTACAGGAGAAGGAGCAGTTTAAAGGAAGAAAGAAGTACGATGAGTAGTGTTACAAGTGCTTTCAGTGATGCAATTATTAGAGATGCAGCACAAGCTCTGATAGGACAATGATGGGAAAGGAAGATTCCTCTGTCCTTTTCAAAGAAACTTGTAGCAACCAGGAAAACCTAAATCTGGATGGGGATTTGAACACCATTTCTCCTGAATGAGAGTTCATCAGTGTCTTAACCATTGCATCATCTCAAATGGAAGGTGGTGTGATAGGACAGATGGAGGCTACTAGTAAACCAGCCGCTAATTCTCAAGACATGGTTGCAGAACTTTACCATTAGAACTCGATCACCAGCCTGCAGGCGACCGTCCTTGGCTGCTACACTGTCAGCATAAATTGCACTTATGTAGGTATGTTGCCCATTGCCTTGTAGACTGAATCCCAATCTGCTGTTCCAGCCACGAGTTAGCTCTACCATGAATATCTGAAAATGTAGTAGAAAATCAAAGTAGTTGGGATTTTAAAATAAACACATTGATGAGAAGTGAACACATGGTGAAATGAAATCTGATGTTTTTCTATTTTTCATGTTTAAATGATAGAACAACATTTTCTATAATTAATCAAAAAGAATTGCATAAGCTATTTTAATACACTGGTGACTATGACACTCAGAACACTATGTCAGAATCATGCAGAGTACATTCCTAGTTGTAAAATTTAACTATTTTGTGAGCAGCCATAAGAGCTAAGTGAAAGACCAAGCAAAACAATGCCCAAGATGAATGTTAGTAAGAGAGAAGATAGCCTGCCTGCCACTGGTCAATAGAAGAAATATGTGGAACAGTACTCACTCTCATACCAACTGAAGAATGCTGCTGAAGTTGTAGCTTTTAAGATTTAAAAAAATTGTCATGAGAAACTTGGAACATACACATAGAACAATTGGATAATTGAAAATCCTGAAAAGAGTAAAACCAACAGCTTGAACAGAAAAGATATTGGGGATGCACATTAGGTGTTAACTTGTGTTGTTGATCTAAGTACTCAAATTGATGAATAGTTGTCTTTTCAATACCAGTGTTTGAAAAGAAAGATAGCCATACATGTGCTGGAGAGAAAGAAAATTCATTCCAAAAGTTGGACTGAGAGTATCACAAGATTTTACAAAAGGCTTAACTCTTTTATAAAATTGATTACAAATTTAGCTCCATGTTAAATAATTAAATTCAAGTGACTTTTCAGGCTTTACCGGCAGATCTGTTGCAAATACACTTCTCGGGTTTGCCACCGGTTTGTATTGCATAAGTCCCACAACATTTCATCAATGCAACTGCTCAACATCTTTAGGTGATGGTAGTTGCTGCTGTAACAGCAACAAGATCAGGTCAATAGCAGGCAATACATGTGGCAGGAAGATGCTCGCAGTGGGAGCCGCAGAAAGGCCTTCTGCGTGTTCACTGTGGGCAATGACTGTGCTGCCAGACAGTCCTGTCATTAAGAGCTGAATTAAAACTCAGCAGTGTGTTGCGTGAGGTCATGAATCTGAAGTAGTTCTTTTCCCTGTTTTGGTTTAATGGCAGCCAGTGCTGGATTCCAGTTGGTGAGTAACTGAAAACCTGCACCCATGTTGATAAGATTGTCTGCTGTACGGATATGTGTGGCCTCTTTAACAACACAGTCCCAGAGAGATGACACTGGGGGTAAAATTTCAGTCTTTTGACAAAACATACGATGCCCCGTGACCAGGCAATACTCTGCTACATGCCACAGGCATGTGTGATGCAGTGACCTTACATGGTTCAGCATGGTTGCCCAATATAAGATTTTCCACATTGGCATGGGATCTTATACACACCACATTTCCTAGGGCCAAGGTCATCTTTGACCAAGCACAATAAATTCCTCCATTTTGCAGTGGCGAAAAAACACACTTAATGTCGTGCCTTTTGAGAATTCTTTCTATTCTTGAAGACATGTTGCCAAAATAGGGCAAGAACACCACTGTAATGGGTTTGTCTTTATTTACATCCTTGCTTTGAATTTGCTTAGAACGGAATGCATGGTGTACCTGTCTGTTGATATAGCCATCCTGTTGGAATACTGTTCTTAGGTGTTATAGCTCACCAGGTAGACTGTTTGTATCTGAGACCATGTGTGCTCTATGAACCAAAGAGAGCAAGACTCTTCTGTGTTGTGCAGCATAACAACACCTTGTGGCTTGCTTTGACGCTGTATCATTATTTATGAAAATACCTCTGCAGCGTTTGTTAGAGCTTATCAGCAGTTAGTCTGAAAGAGACATTGTGGCATTGTTTAAACATGTGCTTACCTCAACTTATTTCTTATTCAATGACCAGTATTATCAACAAGTGGATGGTGTCAGTATGGGAATTCCTCCATCTCCCACGGTGGCAAAGTACATCATAGAAGACTCTGAGGAAAAAGCACTCAGTCCGCAAGTCACAAACCTTCCTGCTTCTGGCAGTATGTAGACGATACATTTGTGGTGTGCCCCCATGGAATAGAGACAGTGCCTGTGTTTCTCTGGCATCAGAACTCGTTCCATCCGAATTTACAGTTCACAGTGGAAGATCTTTGGTGTGACGTCATAAGCGAGTGACTGCGTGTGAGATCGCTCTCTAAGTTTTTATATATTTTTAGGTTTCAGATACATATTTTAATGGTTTTTGTGATAATATTTACTATATAAGTGACTTATTAGTGGTTTCTTCATTCACCTCTGCCTTTCTTGTGTTGTGACCTGATATTTGTGAGTGTTTCGTATCGAGCAACATAACCTCTTACCTGTGTTTACATTCCGCGCTGGCCAGTTGCAGCTGTAGCGGCGCATCGAAAGCTAAGTACTAATTAATTGTTTGTGTATAGTGGTTTATTTAGGAACTTTAGTATCCTTTGACCGGTGTTTTTTGTGTTTTCTGGTGAAATAATTTCAGAAGAACCTTTTGGGAACTGTTTTCAGCTTCGTTACTGTGTCATTAGACATTTGATTCTCTTTCTGTATTAGTCTTTTGTTATATTCACATTTGTTGTTTATTAATACTGTTAATAATAGCAGTTACTTCCCTTGTAGAGTAAGTTCGTGATTATTGTAGTCAGGTTTTTAACATCTTCTTATTGTAGTAGCGGAACTTAGAAAAAGTAAAATTTTGCCATGAGTGAGAAGTGTGGGCTTTGCTGTAGGTTCGTGACTAGTGGATTGTGGTGTGAGACTTGTTCGAAGTATTTTCACTGGGCGGAATGCAGTGGGGAAGCCAGTGGGCATTCTGGTGAGATCCTCTCCTGGAACTGCAGGTTATGTAGCAAGAGTAAGTTGATAGAGGAGCAGGAGCGTAATATTTGTGCCCTTCAGGTGCAGTTGAAAAACACACAGGAGGAGCTAGATAGGATGAGGAGGGAGAAGGGGGTTGGGGAGTGGGAGCTGGCTGTTGGCAAGAGATCTGCTAGGAGAAGAAGATTTTCAGCTAGTTTTACTATTGGTGTTTACAATAGATATGACCAACTGTCAGAGTCTAGTGGAGAGGAATCTCTAGTAGCTGTAGATGTAGGAAGTACGCAGCAGACCTCAGTAGTTACTGTGACTAGAACAGTTGCAAAGTCGAAGAGGAAGAAGAAGGTTCTGCTGTTAGGTAGTTCTCATGGCAGAGGTGTAGGCCAGCAATTGCAGGAAGTGTTGGGAGTGAGTACCAGGTCACCAGCATTGTGAAGCCTAGTGCAGGATTGGCTCAGGTGACTGTTAACATGGCGGGGTTATGTAGGGATTTTACTAAAGAGGATCAGGTAGTGATTGTGGGTGGGGCTGGTAATAGTATTGATAGGGATGGGGAGTATGACATAGATGGTGACCTGGAAAAGATAGCCACTCAGACTGGCAACATGAATGTGCATTTCGTGGAACTGTTTCAGTGTCACGATCGGCCTCATCTTAATACAGCCATCAGGCGTAATAACATGAGACTTGGGGGTGCGCTGATGACAGAAAGCGTGGGTCACATTTCAGTGGTGTCGGTGGAGTCTATCAGCAGGACGGGTTTCACTAGACATGGCCTGCACCTCAACAGGTATGGGAAGGGGAGGTTGACAAACCTTATAGGTGACAGCATAGGTGGGGTTGGTGGAATCACTCATGGGAAAATTGCTGCAGTAGTGGGTGTTAGAGCTGCACCTTTTTTAGATTGAAGTCAGGTGATAGGTATTCCTTCTTAAGGGAAGTCTCTCTAACAAAGGAACCACTTTTGACAAAGCTTAGGTATCCAAGTAATGGGGGAATTAGTATATTTCATCAAAATATACAAGGTATTAGAGATAAAGCTAGTGAACTGCTTATAGATGTTGACTCTGAAATTATTGGTATATCTGAACACTTCTTAAATAAGGAGATAATTCAGAGGCTTCCTTTACCAGGATACAGGTTGGCTGGCAGCTTTTCGAGGAGCTCGTTGCGGTGTGGGAGACTAGCCATGTATGTGAAAAATGGCATCCCATTTGAGTCAATTGATGTTTCAAAGTACTGCACTGAAAAGGTGTTTGAATGTTGCGCAGGTGTGGTTAAATTTTATGGAGCTAAACTTCTAACTGTTGTTATTTATAGATCCCCAGACTTGGATTTCTAGAGGAGGTTCTTGGTTCACTTTATAGGAAATACAAAAAGTTAGTTATATGTGGTGACTTCAATATTAATTGTATAAGTGATTTTGCAAGGAAGAGGATGCTGATGAACCTCCTTAATTCATATAATCTTATGCAAACCATATTCTTTCCAACGAGAGTGCAAGGGAACAGTAGAACAACCATAGACAACATTTTTGTTCATTCATCATTACTAGAAGGGCATTCTGTTAGCAAAAAGGTGAATGGCCTTTCAGATCATGATGCACAAATTTTAACTCTAAAACATTTTTGTGCTGCAACAAGTGTTAAATATAGTCATCATCTGTTTAGGAAAACTGATCCAGTCGCTGTAGAGACCTTCGTAAACCTTATCAAGGAACAAGAGTGGCAAGATGTTTATAGCGCTGATACAGTAGACGATAAATATAATGCTTTTCTCAAGACTTTTCTCGTGCTCTTTGAAAGTTGCTTTCCATTACAACGTTCAAAACAGGGTACTAGCGCAAACAGGCAGCCTGGGTGGCTGACTAGAGGAATAAGAATATCTTGTAGAACAAAGTGGCAATTATATCAAAACGTTAGAAACAGTCAAAATCTAAATGCAGCAGCCCATTACAAACAGTATTGTAAGGTGCTTAAAAATGTTATTAGGAAGGCAAAAAGTATGTGGTATGCAGATAGAATAGCCATGTCTCAGGATAAAATTAGAACCATATGGTCAGTCGTAAAGGAAGTGGCTGGTCTGCAGAGACAGGTCAAGGATATAGAATCAGTGCGTAGTGCGAATGTCCGTGTTACTGATAAGTCGCATATATGTACAGTATTTAATAATCACTTTCTGAATATAGCAGGTGAACTAAGTAGAAACCTAGTCCCAACAGGGAATCATATAGCGCTCTTAGAAAAAAGTGTTCCGAGACTGTTACCTGAAATGCTCCTCCAAGATACTGACAAGAGGGAGATTGAGTTAATAATTAAATCACTAAAGACCAAGAACTCTCATGGATATGACGAGGTATCTAGCAGAATACTGAAGTATTGTTCTATGTATGTTAGCCCAGTACTTAGCCATATCTATAACTTTTCCTTTAGGAGTGGTCGGTTTCCTGACCGATTAAAGTACTCGGTAGTGAAGCCACTTTACAAAAGGGGAGGCATTGATAATGTTGACAATTTTAGACATATTTCTATGCCATCGGTGTTTGCTAAAGTTATCGAGAAGGGTGTATATACAAGGTTGCTGGAGCATTTAAATTCACATAATTTGCTGTCAAATGTTCAGTTTGGTTTTAGAAATGGTTTAACAACTGAAAATGCTATATTCTCTTTTCTCTGTGAGGTTTTGGACGGATTAAATAAAAGGTTGCGAACGCTAGGTGTTTCCTTTGATTTAACGAAGGCTTTTGACTGTGTTGACCACAAAATATTACTGCAGAAGTTGGACCATTATGGAGTAAGGGGAGTATCTTACTATTGGTTCACCTCTTACTTTAAGAACAGAAAGCAGAAGATAATTCTCCGCAGTATTGAGAGTGGTAGTGATGTTCAGTCCTGATGGGGCACTGTTAAGTGGGGCATTCCCCAAGGGTCGGTGCTGGGGCCACTGCTGTTTCTTATTTATATAAATGATATGCCTTCTAGTACTGCAGGTGATTCAAAAATATTTCTGTTTGCTGACGACACCAGCTTGGTAGTGAAGGATCTTGTGTGTAATATTGAAACAGTATCAAATAATGTAGTTCATGAAATAAGTTCATGGCTTGTGGAAAATAATTTGATGCTAAATCACAGTAAGACTCAGTTTTTACAGTTTCTAACTCACAATTCAACAAGAACCAATATTTTGATCAGACAGAATGGGCATATTATAAGCGAGACGGAACAGTTCAAGTTCCTAGGCGTTCGGATAGACAGTAAGCTGTTGTGGAAAGCCCATGTCCAGGATCTTGTTCAGAAACTAAATGCTGCTTTATTTACCATTAGAACAGTATCTGAAATAAGTGACACTTCAACACGAAAAGTAGTCTACTACGCTTATGTCGTATGGTATTATGTTTTGGGGTAATTCTTCTGATTCAAAAAGGGTATTTTTGGCTCAAAGACGGGCTGTTCGAGCTATATGTGGTGTAAGTTCAAGAACCTCTTGTCAACCCCTATTCAATAGTCTGGGAATTCTGATATTGCCCTCACAGTATATATTTTCTTTAATGTCGTTTGTTGTTAGCAATATTAGCTTATTCCCAAGAGTTAGCACCTTTCACACAGTTAATACTAGGCAGAAATCCAATCTGCATGTGGAATGCACTTCCTTGACTCTTGTGCAGAAAGGAGTGCAGTATTCTGCTGCATCCATTTTCAATAAGCTACCACAAGAACTCAAAAATCTTAGCAGTAGCCCAAACACTTTTAAGTCTAAACTGAAGGGTTTCCTCATGGCTCACTCTTTCTATTCTGTCGAGGAGCTCCTGGAAGAGCTAAAAAATTAAGCAAATTCCAGTGTTACATTGTTGATTTTCTTTATTTAAACTTATGACTTGTCACCTGAATATGTTTTTTTTTATATTTCATTTTATCTGTTTCTAATATCGTGTTATAATTTCATGTATTGACTTGTTCCATGACCATGGAGATTCTCCTTAATTTGGTCCCACGGAACAATAAATAAATAAATAAAATAAGTGGGAAAAGATGGCATTTTACCATTCCTGGATGTCATGGTCCAAAGAAAAGCTGATGTACACTGGGACCTAGTGTCTATCGCAAATCAGCTCACATGGAGCTATATTTAAAGGCCACATGTTGTCATCACCCTGGGCAATGCAGTCATATCGTACACTCTTTGGAGCACAGAACACATATAGTCTCAGATGCTGACAGTATACCTGGCGAGCTGCAGGACTTAAGAATGGTATGTCAACAGAATGGCTATCCCAATACCAGGGCTGTAAATGAAGATGTAGAGGCACCCATTGAAACGGCACTCTTGTCCTATTTTGGTGGCACGTCTTCAAGAATAGAAAGAACCCTCAAAGGGCATGACAACAAGTGTGTTTTTCAGTGACCAGCAAACTGGAGGAATTTATTGTGCTTGGCCAAAGATGACCTTGGCCTTAGGAAGCATGGTGTGTATAGGAACCCATGCCAATGTGTAAAACCTTATATAGGGCAGACATGCCAAATCATGCAAGAACGTTGTCACACGTGCATGGGGCAACCTGATATGTCAGCTGTAGTGGAGCATTGCCTGGACATAGGGCATCACATGTTTTACGAAAAGACTGAAATTTTATCCCCAGCATCATCGTCTGGGAGGCCACAAATATCCGTACAGTGGACAATCTTATCAACTGGGATGCAGGTGCCACCTGGAATCCAGCACTGGCTGCCATTAAATCAAAACAGAGAAAGTAAGAACTTCTGTTTCATGACTCGATGCAACACACTGCTGAGACTTAATTCAGTTTTTAACCACAAAAGTGTCCAGCAGCACAATGATTGCCACAGCACATATGCGGAAGGACTTTCTGCAGCTGCCAGCAGGGGGGCACTAGGAGCACTGCTTTCCTGGAACTGCTAGCCTCTTTCCACCTATGGGTATTGCCAGCTCCTGGCCAGATGAATTTTGATGCTGCCATCCAATCATCATCAGTCGCATCTTGCAACAGTAACAGTAGCAACCACCACCACCACCTCCTCCTCCTCCTCCTCCTCCTCCTCCTCCTCCTCCTCCTCCTGAAGATGCCAAGCAGTTGCATTGATGAAATATTGTGGGATTTACACAGTACGATCCATTGCAAACCTGAGAAATATATTTGCAATTAAAATAATGTGAGCAAAAATCAAGTGTTTGAAGGTGAAAGAAATGATAAAAAAAGCAACACTGTAAATTATGAAAAAATGTTAAGTAATAGAACTAACTGTGATGAATTTTGTAACAATGAAAGATTGTGAGCTAATTGTTGAACAAATATAAATATGTTGGTGACAGCAGCCATGTGGGGCTAGTTATAACGAACTGATTGTATCTTTTCTTCTTGCACACTGAAGTGAAAACTGAGAGAATTTAGTGTCTCAGTAATTAATCAAATGCTAGAACAATACATCTTGCGACTGAAGTTAAGTACCACAGTTTTATGTTTAACATTACTGCCTCCATCTCTAGCACATAGTATAAGGATGTGGATTTTGGTACCATGAAAATCACCTTGCTGATATTATTTAATATAATTACTGATTCTGAATATATTTTGATGAAATAGAAATGTTAAAAGTCTCATTATGTGTCCGACCCTTGATTGTCAGCATTGCAACTGCAAAGTGTGACATTGTCAACACGTATTTGAAATCGTTTACTAAATGGCTTTTCACACCAGATGGGTCTCATAGTGTCCAATAAGTATATGATAGAGGTTTAATAAGTGGCAGTTTTTTTAAGGGAGAGAACACTGAAAGTGGAAAAAGTAGTGACTGCCAAAGTTAATATGCTAATGCTTATTAAAGGCCTTATTTTAACAGAATTGTACATATGATCACCCTGTTGATGAGTAGCAGCACATGGTTTATTTATGACATATATACTACAGCATGTAATGCTTTTGATGGTGAGTAACTGAATGGCCATACCTGATCGCCTGGTTCATAATCAGCTGGAAGGTGAGCATCTGGTGCCCTTTCTGCTTCTGGTAGACAGTGCAATCCATTTGTGGGACCATTGCCGTCTTCTGGTGTGAAAACCACTCCCTTCCATTTCAGCAGTCCCCCAGCACCTGCGCCTGAAGTACCAGTACCTGCACGATCTGATTGATTGCGATGCCCTGTAGCATCGACTGCAGACTGGTATGCTGGATTACGGTAACTGAATGCAGTACTTGTGCTTGATGTAGATGAGAGTGGTGGCATGCTCACTGGCTCAACAGAGTCAGTGGCTAGTGGCATTATGTCACCACCACCACTACTGCTGCAGCAACTGCTACTAAAACACAAAATTTGAAAATACCAATAGAGGCCTTGCTGCAAGATCATGTCAAATATATTTTACCCTATTTGGTTTCAGTATCTTCACAAGTGGAAAGTGGGTAAGTGCAGTGTTTTGAGGTGGAGTGGAGGAGTGAAGAACGAAGGAAACAACTGCAGGGTGTATCAGAAAGAATCGTCCAATTAAAAAAAATGGTAACTATTGTGTTATGTGAGATATGTGCATGAACAACGTATTGTTGGAAAGAGCAAATTCACAAGTATTACATGGTTCCTGCTACGTAGCAGCAGTGAGAGTCCATTTCAGTTCTAGTGAAAATGGTGTCGGGAAAATGGAAAGCGTTTTGTATTCTATGTTTTACGCACTGCAGGCCAGTAATAACTGTTCAGTGTGACTTTTGTACTAGGTATGGTGTGGTGTGGGTGCTCCTACAGCACAGGCATGATGGCATGAACAATGCTGAAAAACAGGTTGTTTTCAAAAAGACAAATCACCAGGCTGTCCCCAAGTGTCTGACACAGAGGTTGAACACATCCGTCATAGTTTCACAAGGAGCCCCAGAAATCCAGCTCAACAGCTTGACAGCTCAACATGAGAAATGGAGAAATATTCCTGTGATCCACATTGCGTCCAACATTAAATGAAAGAATTCACTGCATGATGGTAAAGTAGACTTAGGCTGTCATTTCATGTTTGTGTGATTGCTTTTGCATGTCAATAACACAAACTTATTTGGAGAAGAACATACTTTTGGCTTCTGTCATTGTATACTGCTTGAAGCCGTCTACTCAGCACACCAATACAGATGGTCTAAATTAAATTGTATAGATAAAAAAATCTACTCAACAAGTAGCAGCAAAACATACACATAAAAGACTGTTGTAATTGTTAAGCTTATGGAGACAGTGGCTCTTTCATCAGGCAGAAGGGTTTAAGGGGAAGGAAGAAGGGTGAAGGAAAAGGAGTGGAGAGATCTAGGGAAAGGGTTAGATTTTTGGAAAGTCACCCAGAACTGTGGGTCAGGGGAGACTTACCATATGGGATGAGAAAGAAAGACTGATTGTTGGGGACTGCATCAGACGAGATTTGAAAACCTGAGAGCTTAAAGGTGGAAGACAAGGTAATAAGCAGACAGAGATTACTGTTTAAACATAATGCGTGAGTTAATAAGAGTGCAAAGCTATGTGCATTGTACGTAACAGGGGTGGGAGGGGGGTGGCGAAAAATAGACGGGAAAGCAATGAAAGATATAGAAAGCTTAAACAGAGTGAAGCAAAGAGTAGCTACAGTGAAGAAATGCTAAGGCAGAAGAAATTTACGTAAATTAAGGCCAGGTGGGTGGCAAGAATCAAGGACATGTTGTAGTGCTAGTTCCCACCTGTGGAGTTCTGAGAAACTGATGTCTGTGGGAAGAATCCAGATGGTGCGTGTGGTGAAACAGGTGCCAGTATACACTCTCTTCTTATGCCCATTCATCCTAATTGATAATTTGGTGGTAGATATACCGATGTAGAAGACCGAACTGTATTTACATAATAGCTAGTATATGACGTGTCGTTTTGTAGGTGGCTCTCTCTTTGATAGGGCTATTGTAGGTGGTGGTAGGAGGGTGCATAGGGGAAGTCTTGCAGCAGGGATGGTCACAGGGGTAGGAGCCATAGGGTAGGGAGATGGATGGAGAAGGAGCATAGGACATGACAAGAATATTGTGGAGATTGGGAGGAAGACGCAAAGGTATTCTAAGTGTGGTGGGCAAAATTTCAGACAGAATGGATCTCATTTCAGGACATGATTTTAGGAAGTCATGGCCCTGTTGAAGTAGCTGATTAAGACATTCCAGACCAGGATAATATTGAACCACCAATGGTATGCTCTGAAGCTGTTTTGTGGACGAAATAGCTGTACCAGGATTGGAAGTGATGGCCCTGGAAATCTGATTTTTAACTGAGCTAGTGGGATAATTACGTGCAATGATGGCTGAGGTGTGAATGGTGGTGTATTGCTGTAAAGAGTCTACCTCGGATGCCAAGGCTGTGTGGAAGGGAATGTTCAACATGGGGTGGATGGCAACTGTCAAAATGTAAGTACTTTTGATTGTTGGTAGGTTTAATGTGGACAGAAGTGGGTAGCTGGCTTTTGGTGAGTTGATTAAGGTGAGTAGGATTGATGTCATATGTTTGGAATCAGGTGGGTGCTGGCTAAGAAAATGTTCAGCAGCCAACAGACCATGTATGTGGGGAATGTTGGTATAGAGAGAGGTGGCATCAATGGTGACAAGCAAGGTGTGTCGTGGGAGTGGGAGTGGGACGGCATGTATTTCAGATGATCCAGGAAATGGTTGGTATCTTTTCAGGGAAGTCTTTGTACTATGGGTTGCAGGTGTTGATCAACTACAGCAGATATACGTTCGGTGGGTGCTTCGATCCCAGCAACTATAGGACGGCCAGGATGATTGGGTTTGTGGATCTTAGGATGAAGGTAAAAGGTGGGGGTGCATGGTTTGTGTGGGGTGAGAAGTTCTATGGATTGAGGTGTTAGTCCTTGTGAGGGGCCTGAGATTTTAAGGAGGGACTGCAGGTTAGTTTGAATCACGGGCATGGGATGTTGATGGCAGACACTGTATGTAGAGGTGTGAGACAATTGCTGTAGACCTTCACTAACATACTCCTTTCTGTCAAGTACTACAATGGTAGATCCTTTATCTGCTGGGAAGATAATGATGGAGTCATCAGCTTTTAGGGAACATAGAGCCTGGAATTCTGCAGAGGACAGGTTAGGGTCATACTGTGGGGACCTGAGGAAGGGGTGTGAAGCAATGCTGGGTGGGAGGAAGGCTTGTAAGGGATGATTTTGACATAGTGATGGTGTATCAAGTTGAGATCATGGTCTGAACTGTTCAACACAGGGTTCAATGTCAGGTTTTCTGTTGGAAAGGTTTTGGGATTGGGTTGTAAAGTGATATTTCTGATGGATATTATGTGTGAAGGAAAGTAGGTCCTTCAACAAAGCAGGGTGATCAGATGCAGGTTTAGGGCTCTAAGTGAGGCCCTTAGATAATAGAGATAAGTCAGGAGTGCTTTAGACGAGAGGTTATGCACATTGTACTGTTGTGATTGGTTCTTGGGATTATGGGTTATTCTTGGTCTGGGAGGCAGAGGTGAAGGCTGTGCGATGTTAAGGAGATTGGCCAAGCTCAGTTTGTAGGAAAGGAGTGGTGGTTGATGGTGTGGCTGATGGTATGGCTGTTTTGGGAGCTGCAGAGGGACAGGAAGGGAAATACCACTGTTCAGGTAGTTTATGAGAAGATGGGACAGCTTTTTGAGGTGAAGTCTGGCATGTTGTTGCAGTTTGAAGTTGGCTTGGCAGATGATACCATTCAAGGAAACATGAGGAACAGATAACTTCAGGATTTTGTAGAAAGAGAGGAACCTGGTAGAGTGGAAATTTGCTGATGCATATAGGTCACAGATTAGCCAAGTAAGAGCAAGACATTTCTGTACTTGAAACTGTAAAAGAGCCCACCATTTCTTCTGTCTCAACATTTCTTCATTTAACTACCCTTTGCTTCCCTCTATTTTATTTTTCTACAGCCTTCATTGTCTTTCCCGTCTATTTTTCATTGCCCCCTCTCACCCCTGTTACGTACAGTGCACTTGGCTTCTCGTGCTTATTAACTCATGCACGATGTTTTAGTAGTAATCTCTGTCTGCATATTACCCTGTCTTCCACCTTTAAGCTCTCAGGTTTTCAAATCTCATCTGATGCTGTCCCCAGGAATCAGTCTTTCCTTCTCATCCCGTACGGTGTGTCCCCTGACCCACAGTTCTGGGTGACTTTCCCAAAATCTACTCCTTTTTCTAGATCTCTCCAGTCCTTATTCCCTTCATCCTTCTTCCTTCCTCTTCACCCTTTCTGCCTGAAGAAGGAGCCACTGGCTCTGAAAGCTTGCCAATGTGTGTGTGTGTTCTGTTGCCACTTGGTGAGTAGATATTTAACTATCCAATTTAATAATTTTGTCAGTAATTGATTGTTTTCATTGTTATATTAGATAGCATAAATAGACACACAGTCCATCAGTTACAACGGAAAACATTGGATTATATAAAAAATCTCACTGTGATACAAAAATAAAGTTATGTAACCTCTGTTATTACAAATTTACATGTGTCACAAAATATGTCATAAACATGCACTTATGAACCTCTTTTACTCAAAAATGTCTTCCTCCCTCTCCTACCCTATATTTCAGACCATAGCTAGAATTCAAAAGTGAAGAATGAGTATGTATAGAAAAGTGTGTAGGTTTACGACCTTACCTGTACCTAGGGCAGGGACTTCCAGGTGCAGGCTCAGGAGGTGGGTCCCCCTCATCCTCTTCCCATTCAGCCTCCCCGCTGCTCCCAAACACCAGACGTGGTTTCCGCGTCTGTGGGGTCAGGCTGCCCACTGCTCCACAGAGATCGAGGAAATTTGGCCTCAGGGGCTTGACAGGCTCTCCCACACTTCCTGCTGTTGATGAAAAGCTGCTGGCATGCCCTCTGGCCCGTGTGGAGTCGGCATCAGCATCGGCACTGCTCGAACATGTCAGTGTGTTGCTGTTGTTTTGTGAGTGCTCCTCAGATGAGTCTGAAGTACTCGTCTGACTCTGACTTGATACCATGTATTTTTGACCAGCTGGCATTCCTGATGGGCATTGAAGAGTATGAGTTTGCATATTCGTCTGATTTGCACATTAGAGAATAAGCTACAATTTTTTGTTATTTATTGTACACTTTTAAAAAACTGAAATATTATTATTTCTAAAAAGTACCAGAAAATGATTGATCTTTTTTACTACAATGAACATAAAGCAGTATGCATTGGAGTGGGTGTGTGGAGCACCTTTTCTGCTATATACACTTTTCTGTATTAAATTTTGCACCAATCACTCACATGAAGAAAATTTTACAAGATAAAAGTGGTCTAAAGGATGTCATATACACCCACATATGGACAGAAATGAGAGGGGTTTTCCAAGAGACACAAAGAGACGTTAGAATGGGAGGTATTCACAAACAGAGTGAAAATAAAAGTGGGACTGTGATACTGTGCTATTGATGTAACCTAAAATCACAATGTTCCTCTGGAAATATAACAAAAACTTATGAGTATTTACACCATCTATTATTTGCTCTAATCTTTTATGGTACTGGAATGCAGAACTGGGCTTCATTTTCTCCAAGACATGCATATCATGATCATTACAAACAACAATGAATGAGTCTTCTGGCATATGTTTAACACTAAACACTTTGTCCTGGTATGTGGAATGAGAAGAAAGAAATACATTGCAAGTATTACAAAGTGTGCTTAAACTGAAATTTCTATATTACTAAACAGCTAATGTGTGGCACAGTTCCGGTTACAGCCTATCTAACAGCTCCAAGGAGCAACAAAATTTGATTTTCAATATTTCATAAAATTATTGACTGAATTTAAAACTTTAAAATGCTGTCATAACCTACTTGTTAAGAGCTACAACCATGTGTTAAAATTTTAGCACAGTATGTCATTAATTACAGTTTTGAGCAGTTTATATGTCTTGTAGTTATGTAGACAACATAACTCATGGCACACAAGTTATTCAGAATATATTCATCCAGTACATTAGAATGAGAGCCCTTAGTGTCTTCTGACCAAGCTTTACACTTAATTTCAAACCTCTAAAACCATTTTATTCTCAACATTCCCCCCCACAAAATGATGAAAGGAAGAAAGTTTATAGCGTACTACATTTTCACTGTTCATGCAGTAAAACAACAACATCAGGCACATTCTATTCACAACATTTGCAGATGGTATCCACATGTACCACTGAATATAATGGAAAATTGTATCATTGTACAAAACTTACTTTGGGAGATACGATGTTTTATACGTCTACATCTACATCTATATTCTGTGAATCACTGTGAAGTGAACAGCAGAAAGTACTTCCTATTGTAACAGTTATTAGGGTTTCTTCGTGTTCCATTCACATATGTAGTGCAGGAAAAAAGATTGTTTATATGGCTTTGCATGGCTGTAATTAATCTGACCTTGTCCCCATGATACCTGTGCAGCGATACATAGGGGGTTGAAGTGCATTCCTACAGTCAATGTTGAAAGCCAGTTCAGTTTCTTCAATATCTCTTTGACCCTCTGTCACAGGTCAGGGAAATGTGTGACCATTTGTGCTGCCCTTCTCTGTATACATTCAATATCACATGTCAGTCCTATTTGGTACAGGTTCCACACACTTGAGCAATACTCTAAAATGGGT
Organism: Schistocerca cancellata; assembly: GCF_023864275.1. Classification (NCBI taxonomy): domain Eukaryota; kingdom Metazoa; phylum Arthropoda; class Insecta; order Orthoptera; family Acrididae; genus Schistocerca; species Schistocerca cancellata. The sequence goes on along the minus strand of NC_064626.1, from coordinate 721,973,541 downwards.
CACACGAGTGATTTGTAAGCAATGTTCTTTGTAGACCGATTGTTTTTTTTTTCCAATTTTTTACCTATGAAGTTAAGTCTACCACCTGATTTGCCCATGTGATCATTCCATTTCATATCTCCCCAAAGTTTTACACTCAGATATTAGTACAAGTTGGGTGATCCAACTGTGTCTCATTGATTTTATAGTCATATAGTCCCAACATTTTTTTGTTTTGTTTTATGAAGTGCACAGAAGGATCTGACAAAGTAGTTCTAGTCTTTTAAGAATTGGGGAAGAGATTTACTGGTAAAGGACTATTTCAATATTAAATGTAGCATAACAGCAAAAAAATTACACAGTTTTTCCTGTTGGTAGTTTTATCTACTTCACTGCTGCTGGAACAAGCTCAGTTGAGCAATGATGGAAAAGGAATTCAGCAGTGGCCTTGTTGATAAAAAAACTCCCTTGGATTCATCTGAATCAGCTGAGGGAAACAGCTGGTAACCTAAATCAGCATGTTTGCCTGAACTCCGTAAAAGGCCAGACTGTGAGAGAGTGTCAAACTACATACTGTTTGGCAGCACAAATTTAGAAATACACCATAAAAAATAACTATACATTTATTTACCTCTTGAAAGTCCTCTAAGATAACAGAGAAATTCTACTTGATGTTGCTTAACACAAGGAGAGGAACTAAAGCACATTACAAGAGAAATAATCCAGTGAGAGTGTTAATGAATGACAATGCAAAACTACAACCAACAGTTAATAAAAATTTATGCACAAGAACTTTTTAATTTCTTTTAATTTCTTTTCTTATTCTTACTTTCAAGTGTTGCAGCTTTGTTTTCTGAAGGAGAAGATCTTGTGAGATGACGTCTGCGTGGTGAAGAGCAGGGAGATGAATCAGCTGACACTCGGCGCAGCCTGCTACCACTGTAGCTTGATTCACCAGGTGACATCTTTCGTACTGCTAAGTCTGTAAGCATGTCTCTTGCTTCTTTCCTGAAATAAAATGTTAGTTACATGTTGCCATAAAAAGTAGCAAATGACATTTATTAATGAAGTGAATTTTCCTATCTATCTTACCATCAATTCTTTTATAGGATTTTCAAACAATTCTTGTTGTCTTTATAGGATATTCAGTATTTGTGAGACCATTGAACATGCAGTTAATAATAATGAAACTGAACAGAAAACTATTGCAAAAACTATTTGCTCTAGAAAGTATAAGATAAGTAAAATATTATCCCCTTCTGTTCCACCCTTTAGTGCAAGTGTTTTATACTCTAAGCGTTAAATCCTCGTACACCAAGAGGAACATTATCCTGTGGGTGCCCTTCAATTTATCAATGATCTGGATATCCTGGCACTCACCCAGATAAAAAGTAAAAAGTACTGATATGAACTTGAGTACAGTATAACAAAGACCAATAATTTCACTATACTAGAACAGATCAAAGCTCTTCCATTCTGCAGTCATTCTAAATATGCTCTCATAGTTATAATGGCTATGCTACTATGTTCAAATTTATACTGCAAAAATCAGTTTTATTTTCAGAAGTACCGTTTCATTATTTAACATATATTGTGAATCACTGGAAATTATGAATATTCTGACACATACTGGCCAGTATTTTTGTGCATTCATGAAGATTAATTTAATATCATATACATGAAAATTCAGAGTAGGTATTAAAATACATGGAGAAGAAATAAAAACTTTGAGGTTCACCAATGACATTGTAATTCTGTCAGAGACAGCAAAGGACTTGGAAGAGCAGTTGAACGGAATGGACAGTGTCTTGAAAAGAGGATATAAGATGAACATCAACAAAAGCAAAACAAGGATAATGGAATGTAGTCGAATTAAGTCAGGTGATGCTGAGGGAATTAGATTAGGAAATGAGGCACTTAAAGTAGTAAAGGAATTTTGCTATTTGGGGAGCAAAATAACTGATGATGGTCAAAGTACAGAGGATATAAAATGTAGACTGGCAATGGCAAGGAAAGCATTTCTGAAGAAGAGATATCTGTTAACATCGAGTATAGATTTAAGTGTCAGGAAGTCGTTTTTGAAAGTATTTGTATGGAGCGTAGCCATGTATGGAAGTGAAACATGGACGATAAATAGTTTGGACAAGAAGAGAATAGAAGCTTTCAAAATGTGGTGCTACAGAAGAATGCTGAAGATTAGATGGGTTGATCACATAACTAATGAGGAGGTATAGAATAGAATTGGGGAGAAGAGGAGTTTGTGGCACAACTTGACAAGAAGAAGGGTCCGGTTGGTAGGACATGTTCTGAGGCATCAAGGGATCACAAATTTAGCATTGGAGGGCATCCTGGAGGGTAAAAATCGTAGAGGTAGACCAAGAGATGAATACACTAAGCAGATTCAGAAGGATGTAGGTTGCAGTAAGTACTGGGAGCTGAAGAAGCTTGCACAGGATAGAGTAGCATGGAGAGCTGCATCAAACCAGTCTCAGGACTGAAGACCACCACCGCAACAACAACAACAACATGAAAAGATAAAAATATATGTTGAGATTAATTTAAAAAAACAATATGATAGCAGGAAAAATGTATCAAGTATTTTATGTAGTGCTAAATTCACATAATAGACATTCATTTTAATGGCGATGAATTCATTCAGTAGTTAAATTTCATTGTACAACTCTAACCTTAAGAGAGGCTTTGGTTTAAATGGCTTCTCCTCCTCAGTTGGTGAAAGAGCAGATACTGGAGTCTGGCTCTCATCACGATACAAACGTAATTTGACAACATCGCCACACTGTCGCAGGAACATTACTGCTTCTTCATGACTCATTGGAGATATATCCACATCGTTTACCTGAAATGGGAAATTGTACTGCTTGTTTTTGTGTCATTTTACATCTCCATAGCTATAACACTGTAGATAGATAAAGTAAGATCAAAGAAAAAGAATACAGTTGTTTCTAGCAGTAAGGGACATTTACTCTCTCTAAAAAATGATGTCTGCTGGCTTTCACAGAGTGGAGACTGTCTGCAGCATGTTATTTCACCAAACTCTGCAAAACACTTACATTAAATGATGATGCCAAATAACAATGAATTTATATATTATGTATTAATTTGCAGCTGGGATAGTCACCCAAGTGAAACATGACTCCTGATATCTGAACCTCATTGGAGACAGAGCATCTTTCCCTCAAATACAAAGAATGCATAGCTTTAAAAGACTAAATTGTATTGAGAATTTCACCAAGACAAACTGAAGAAAGGGGAACAAAAAATATCATGATATTAAAATTGAAAAAAAAAAAATGTAAAGCTGTTATCCCAACATACAGCACCGAACACCCTTTCAGGACTTAATGATAAACATACACTACTGAAATCGGGAACAATGGCAAGGAGGAGGATAACTTTCATAGACTGACAAGTTGAGGGAGAGTCAGGGCAGTGTTGAAATTTCCCTTGTGTATGCATGCTAAATGAAACAATGATTCTTTATTACTTCCCAGCTTTCAGTTCTTTACTCTCCCAACCCCACTTTTGTGCTATTCATTACACTTCTTGTTTATCTGCCTCTCAATCCATCTTCACTTCTCATACTTTTCTTCTGTCCTCTCTGGACTGAAGCTGACACAGTAATTACCAATGTACTGTCTTTGACTTCATACTCTGACAACTCCCTTTTCATCTCCCTCCCCCATCATCCTCACAAAGAGTGTGTCCCTCTCAACCTGTTGCTTGAGTGACCTTCCACTCCTCATCAATCCTATCTCTTTTTCTTCAGTGACAAATTACCGAAAACTACCAAAAGTTAAGAATAGTTTTTTCCTACTTTTAATGTTTCTATTGGCAGTTCTGAAATTTCACCTCCTGGAGCTAGTTCCAGGCCAACCAGTCTCTGTTCTCGTAATTTTACACTACTGTGCCAAACTGTGGCAAACCACAAACTTGACCATCCAGTGCTGAAGATGCTGCACACTACAGCACTAATGACTTCAACAGCTGCTTCACTACGTGGGGCATTTGGATACTCTGTTCCAGCACAAGTTTCTCTGAACTGTACAAGTGCATATTGCCTCTGCAGCATAACATACAGACTCTCAATCCCCCTGGCCTAAACCTCTACTAACTTGTTTCCTCCCTTCTCTCTCTCTCTCTTCTCTCTCTCTCTCTCTCTCTCTCTCTCTCTCTCTCTCTCTCTCTCTCTCTCTCCCTCCTTCTCCCCCCCCCCCCAATGTGCTCTACCCTCAGATCTCCTTTCATTTTACTGTGCAGCCTCTGCATCATGTGGCAGACGACCTGCCTCACACTACCCCACTACCCTCTCCTCGCCTCATGCATCCTTCCCATTCCCTCCCCTCAGCCATCTACACAGGCAACTGCTCTCACTGCTACCATAAGCGAGTACATTTGGGTATGTGTGTGGCTGTGTTTGTGTGAATGTGTGTACTTTTACTAGAATTGTTTTCTTTTGCACGTTTCTGTGCATGACACACTAATCCTCTATAGGTAAGTGATTGTGTATCACATATTTTGCACATTTTTCAATCCAAAAATATCAGTTTACAATGCAATCATCAAGAAAAGTAAATTCTCTCTCTCTCTCTCTCTCTCTCTCTTGTGTGTGTGTGTGTGTGTGTGTGTGTGTGTGTGTGTGTGTGTGTGTGAGAGAGAGAGAGAGAGAGAGAGAGAGAGAGAGAGAGAGAGAGAAGACAGATGTGGTGGTGGAGATCTCAGACACTATCCAAAAGAAAAACAGCATTCAGCATTGAAATAGTAAGAATACAGATAATCCAGATACCATTTGGTCTGCTTAATGTAACCAGTCTTTCAAAGTTTTGGCTGAAAATTTACATACACAGATGCCTACAATTGCTAGTGTAAAGAATAAAGACTGACCGCAACTATCTTGTCACCAGGCCGAATACGCCCATCTGAGAGTGCAGGTTCACGAACTAATGCTCTGACATAGTGGCCCAGAACACTTTCATCCTCCTTGCGCAGAGTGAAGCCCAGGCTGCGGTTCACCTTGGTCAGCACAATATCAAATTCCTGCAACATCCAAAAGATCCAACCAAATCAGTCAACATATTTCACAGAAACTTTGCGACCTTGCACTTTTTGTAATGATAGCTGTTAGCATGTAATTGACCCATTAAACATTTATTTGAAAGGCATGTTTAGTAAAATAACCTCTGAGCAACAAGAAATTAATGTATTTCATTGAAAGACTCAGATTGTTTTTTCATTGGAGTTCCTGATTTAGGTGGGCAGTATTTTGTAAAAGACTTGCACACTGATCTTTGTCACCATACAAAAACAATATACACTGATAGTATTACCTTCCTATTCCCTTAAGTCACAAACTGCATTAACTTACTGTCCATTGTACTAAACTGAGAATTGTTCACATAGCAGAATATGCAGGGATAGTGGTTCATCCTGTGGGAGAAAGTTCATCAATATCACTCATCAGTTTTCCTGAAGTTGCACACCTCAGTGAATACAGTGTGCAGAGTGAAGATGAAGGTGGAGATTACATACTGTGTAGCAGTTACACCTATATCATAAACAAAGTATGCAGTCAATGGGGCAAATCCAATGTTAAGTTCTGTTAATGGGTTGTATAGTTCAGTAGTGTAGTGCAGAATGTGCCTTCACTGGCGAGCTGAAGGTTTTCCACCAGGATCCTTCCAGAACTGCTACAAAGACTAAAAACAATACCTTTCTTGCTGTTTACCTGCTGACTGGGAAATATTTTGTACATACCTACTCTGATGTACAAAAAGAATAAAATTCATAGTTCCAAAAAAATCAGTCTCATAGCTCCTGTAAACCATATGTAATAATATTCGATAATCTGAAGTGTCGACTGGAGCATAACTTTTTAGGAAAGAATGGGCGTCTCAGCAGAAAGGGGAGCTACAGTCTAGCCAGCGTAAGAAAATTCCTGACAGCTGCAGTGTGCTAGGCACAGCTGTTTTGCATCAAACTTCCCTCAACAAATTATGTAACACAATTTTGTAAATGTCTCTGTGGTAAAGACTCTGTGTTGTTGGAGTTGTATAGATGGCTATTGGTTTCACCTGCAGCCGTTTGCGGTTTACAGCTGAAATCTGGCAACACCACTACCAGGACATCTTCCTTCACTGACTCAAGTTGTGGGCTTCACATTGCTTGAGGCATTTGGGAGGAGCAAAGTCCAGCTCTCATTGTCTTATCGAATCTTGTGCTCAACCTGTAAGAGGGCAGCTTTTACATGCTGGCTGTTTGTACTGCAGCCTAGGGGCCCACACCACAAAAATATAAATAAAAAATGATCATTTTGATACTGCTGAGGGGGCCTCCATAAAAGACATGGATGTAAATATTTCACATGGGTTTATTTGGTTGGTTCTTCAGTGGGCTGCTGATATGAATGTAGTCAGCATTCACCTCTCGAAACAACTCGTTTGCTCATTCCAAATTCCAGGTCCAATGCATGGCACTTCAGTTGGCAGTACTTCAAACTGCACATATTCACACCAGAGCAAAACACAGCATTTTCTTTCTCTCAGTCATTTTAACAGAAAACATGTAGGTGCCTATAGAGTTGTTTAAAAAAAATATACAACCTACGTCTACATGAATGTTATTAGAGTGTTATGTAAAAATATGAAGTAAACTTGTCAAGAATTTTTCAACATGTTTGCTAAAAATGTTTCTCTGTTATATATTATGATCACATTTAAATATTACATATAATTAAGAATACATAGCCCATGTCCATCCAACATTTATCAGAGTAACATGTAAAAATTTGAAGTAAATTGGTAAAGAACTTTTCAAGATTTTTGGTAACAACGTTTCCTCTTCACATATTACGTATGGTTTTATAAAGTATAAATAAGCTGGTGTTCCAGTATGTACATACTGGAGGACTACTATCATATGTGAATGCAACATTGTTTCAGACTTTGAAAGCAATTGCTTAAGAACTTTTGGAGATTTACTAGCGATGTTAATAAATCATGTTGAATATGTTAATGATTTCAATTCTTTACATTTCTGATAGCATCAATTTACTAAGTTTTAAATTTCATAGCAAAATTTTATGGAATTTAAATAATAAATTTTGAATGCTTTTCATTAGAACACTGATCCAAAATGGTAGTTTTGTAAGTTAGTTATCACAAAATTTTCTGTGATGTGGCCTGCTGTACAGATTCAACCTCGGGGTCCGCATATCCTAAATACAGCTCTCATTTTTAATGACGTCATAGACATTGGGATACTAAACACTAATCTTCATTCTTTGGTGCAAGCTGCTGTCGTTCGCAGTTGCCTATTTACAAGTTTTTCAGTGTGCATTTTTGTGAATTTGTGTTGTCTATGTCGCAGCGCATATAAGGTGCGAGATGTATATGCATCCCTGCAGTTGGTGGTAGTAGTGATGGTGGTGGTGGGAATAGTAGTAGTTTTAATCATTCGTAGATGGCTTTTATAAGGATACTGGATGTGGTGGTATTACAGTTAAGAACAACAAAAATACGTGGTGAATCACCTAAAACTTTAATTGCGAATACTGCAGAAATGGGAAGTGCTATTGATGTGCAGTTTTCAGGGGCTCAAAGTGTATTTTTAGTGCAAACTTACACTCTATAAATGGAACAATGCCTACTGACATTAACAAAAGAAAAGTAGGGTAAGCTAGAATATCGGTGGTGTTTGTTGCAGGAGTCATTTACGAGATATCGTATTTTGAAGAGTTTTCAAACTGACACTTCTATGTTTATTCACCCCGCCTTGGTACTAGGCATGGTGTTGTTATGTTTGTTCACAGTGTGCTTGTGTGTTCCTTGAGTACACTGTGCCTTGTTAGTCAGTCAGTGTGTGACAGTCCAACCAGGAGGCAGTTAGTGAATGATGGGTCTTACCTGAGGATGAACGATTTTGTGGAAATATCACCAAGAACGAAAAAGGCCTGATTAATGAAAACTTTGGGCTCCAGCTAGCAGAATAGCTTTTTGGTCAAAAGTACTTTCAGAAAGGACCATACTTTTACAACCTTAATTAGCGTAAAAAGTTTAGGTGATGCAGTTTTAGAAGAACATAAAAATTCGATTAAACAAAAATAAAAAATACCTGTGCAGGCCATACAGTCTATGTGAGCGAAGCAGCCGACACTAAGCTATTCATATCCACTGAAGAGCCGAAGAAACTGGTACACCTGCCTAATATCGTGTAGGGGCTACCCCGAGCACGCAGAAGTGCCGCAACACGACGTGCCATGGACTCGAATAATGTCTGAAGAGTGCTGGAGGGAACTGACACCATGAATCCTGCAGGGCTTTCCATAAATGCATGAGTACGAGGGAGTGGAGATCTCTTCTGAACAGCACATTGCAAGACATCCCAGATATACTCAATAACGTTTGTGTCTGGGGAGTTTGGTGTCCAAGGGAAGTGTTTAAACGCAGAAGAGTGTTCCTGGAGTCACTCTGTAGCAATTCTGGGCGTGTGGGGTGTCGCACTGTCCTGCTGGAATTGCCCTAGTCCATTGGAATGCACAATGGACATGAACGGATGCAGGTGATCAGACAGGATGCTTATGTACATGTCACCTGTCAGAGTTGTATCTAGACGTATCAGGGGTCCCATATCACTCCAATTGCACACGCCCCACACCATTACAGAGGCTCCACCAGCTCCAACAGTCCCCTACTGACATGCATGGTCCATGAATTCATGAGGTTGTCTCCACGAGCATACACGTCCATCCACTCGATACAATTTGCAATGAGACTCGTCTGACCAGGCAACATATTTCCATTCATCAACAGTCCAATGTCGGTGTTGACAGGCCCAGGTGAAGCATAAAGCTTTCTGTCGTGCAGTCATCAGGAGTACATGAGAGGGCATTCTCTTCCGAAAGCCCATATTGGTAATGTTTCATAGAATGGTTCGCATGCTGACATTGCTGATGGCCCAGCAATGAAATCTGCAGCAATTTGCGTAAGGGTTGCATTTCTGTCATGTTGAACGATTATTTTCAGTCGTTGTTGGTCCTGTTCATAATTTTGACGAGGATAGGACAGATGGCGTTATGTTGCTGTTGTGGTCTTCAGCCCTGAGACTGGTTTGATGCAGCTCTCCATGCTGCTCTATCCTGTGCAATCTGCTTCATCTCCCAGTACGTACTGCAGCCTACATCCTTCTGAATCTGCTTAGTGTTTTCATCTCTTGGTCTCCCTCTATGATTTTTACCCTCCACGTTGCCCTCCAATACTAAATTGGTGATCCCTAAATGCCTCAGAACATGTCCTACCAACCGATCCCTTCTTGTAGTCAAGTTGTGCCACCAACTCTTCTTCTCCCCAATTCTATTCAATACCTCCTCATTAGATGTGTGATCTACCCATCTTATCTTCAGCATTCTTCGGTAGCACCACATTTCAAAAGCTTCTATTCTCTTCTTGTCCAAACTATTTATCGTTCATACAAATACTTTCAGAAATGACTTCCTGACACTTAAATCTATACTCGATGTTAACAGATCCCTCTTCTTCAGAAACGCTTTCCTTGCCATTGCCAGTCTACATTTTATATCCTCTCTACTTCGACCATCATCAGTTATTTTGCTCCCCAAATAGCAAAACTCTTTTACTACTTTAAGTGTCTCATTTCCTAATCTAATTCTCAGCATCACCCGAGTTAACTCGACTACATTCCGTTATCCTCGTTTTGCTTTTGTTGATGTTCATCTTATACCCTCCTTTCAAGACACTGTCCATTCCATTCAACTGCTCTTCCAAGTCCTTTGCTGTCTCTGACAGAATTACAATGTCATCGGCGAATCTCGAAGTTTTTATTTCTTCTCCGTGGATTTTAACCCCTACTCCAAATTTTTCTTTTGTTTCCTTTACTGCTTGCTCAATATACAGATTGAATAACATCGGGGATAGGCTACAACCCTGCCTCACTCTCTTCCCAACCACTGCTTCCCTTTCGTGCCCCTCGACTCTTGTAACTGCCATCTGGTTTCTGTACAAATTGTAAATGGCCTTTCGCTCCCTGTATTTTACCCCTGCCACCTTCAGAATTGGAAAGAGAGTATTCCAGTCAACATTGTCAAAAGCTTTCTCTAAGTCTACAAATGCTAGAAACGTATTGCCTCACGTATTCCAACATTTCTACGGAATCCAAACTGATATTCCCCGAGGTCGACTTCTGTCAGTTTTTCCATTCGCCTGTAAAGAATTCGTTTTAGTATTTTGTAGCCGTGGCTTATTAAACTGATAGTTCGGTAATTTTCACATCTGTCAACACCTGCTTTCTTTGGGATTGGAATTATTATATTCTTCTTGAAGTCTGAGGGTATTTCGCCTGTCTCATACATTTTGCTCACCAGATGGTAGAAATATGTCAGGACTGGATTTCCCAAGGCTGTCAGTAGTTCTAATGGAATGTTGTCTACTCCCGGGGCCTTGTTTCGACTTAGGTCTTTCAGTGCTCTGTCAAACTCTTCACGCAGTATCATAATCATCTACATCCTCTTCCATTTCCATAATATTGTCCTCAAGTACATCGCCCTTTGGATAGACCCTCTATATACTCCTTCTAACTTTCTGCTTTCCTTTCTTTGCTTAGAATTGGGTTTCCATCTTAGCTCTTGATATTCATACAAGTGGTTCTCTTTTCTCCAAAGATCTCTTTAACTTTCCTGTAAGCAGTATCTATCTTACCCCTAGTGAGATAACCCTCTACATCCTTACATTTTTTTCTCTAGCCATCCCTGCTTAGCCATTTTGCACTTCCTGTTAATCTCATTTTTGAGACGTTTGTATTCCTTTTTGCCTGCTTCATTTACTGCATTTTTATATTTTCTCCTTTCATCAATTAAATTCAATATTTATAATAGCCCTCGTCTTTTTACCTACTTGATCCTCTGCTGCCTTCACTACTTCACCCCTCAAAGCTAACCATTCTTCTTCTACTGTATTTCTTTCCCCCATTCTTGTCAATTGTTTCCTTATGCTCTCCCTGAAACTCCGTACCACCTCTGGTTTAGTAAGTTTATCCAGGTCCCATCTCCTTATATTGCCACCTTTTTGCAGTTTCTTCAGTTTTAATCTACAGTTCATAACCAATAGATTGTGGTCAGAGTCCACATCCGCCCCTGGAAATGTCTTACAATTTAAAACCTGGTTCCTAAATCCCTGCCTTACTATTATATAATATATCTGATACCTTTTAGTATCTCCAGGGTTCTTCCATGTATACAACCTTCTTTTATGATTCTTGAACCAAGTGTTAGCTATGATTAAGTTATGCTCTGTGCAAAATTCTACTAGGCGGCTTCCTCTTTCATTTCTTACCCCCCAGTCCATATTCACCTACTACGTTTCCTTCTCTTCCTTTTCCTACTATCGAATTCCAGTCACCCATGACTATTAAATTTTCGTCTCCCTTCACTATCTGAATAATTTCTTTTATCTCTTCATACATTTCTTCAATCTCTTCGTCATCTGCAGAGCTAGTTGGCATATAAACTTGTACTACTGTAGTAGGCATGGGCTTCGTGTCTATCTTGGCCACAATAAGGCGTTCACTATGCTGTTTGTAGTAGCTTATCAGCACTCCTATTTTTTTATTCATTATGAAACCTACTCCCGCATTACCCCTATTTGATTTTGTATTTATAACCCTGTAGTCACCTGACCAGAAATCTTGTTCCTCCTGCCACCGAACTTCACTAATTCCCACTATCTCTAACTTTAACCTGTCCATTTCCCTTTTTAAATTTTCTAACCTAGCTGCCCGATTAAGGGATCTGACATTCCACGCTCCGATCCGTAGAACGCCAGTTTTGTTCCTGATAACAACGTCCTCCTGAGTAGTCCCCGCCCGGAGATCCGAATGGGGGACTATTTTACCTCCAGAATATTTTACCCAAGAGGACGCCATCTTCATTTTACCATACAGTAAAGCTGCATGCCCTCGGGAAAAATTACGGCCGCAGTTTCCCCTTGCTTTCAGCCGTTCGCAGTACCAGCACAGCAAGGCCGTTTTGGTTAGTGTTACAAGGCCAGATCAGTCAATCATCCAGACTGTTGCCCCTGCAACTACTGAAAAGGCTGCTGCCCCTCTTCAGGAACCACACGTATGTCTGGCCTCTCAACAGATACCGCTCCGTTTTAGGTTGCACCTACGGTACGGCTATCTGTATCGTTGAGGCACGCAAGCCTCCCAACCAACTGGGAGGTTGATGGGGGGGGCGTGGCGTTATAGTAGTTGTATTTTGCCGGTGCTTACCCTGGAACTATCGTCGGCATGCGAGGGCGGCGGCGGCAGCAGCTGCTGCTGGGAGAGGTGGGCGTCGCGGCGCGGGGGCGGCGGCGGCTGGCCGGGCGCCGGAGGCGGCACGGGCACCAGGCTGCCCGGAGGCCGCACCACGCGCAGCGACACGCGGCTCGGCGTCCGCCGCAGCACCTCCAGGGCTTGCTGGAACACGGAAATCAAACTCCTGCCGCTCATCTCTCCCCCACCGACACAGCCAAAGAAGTCGCGCAGTCAATATTTCCTGAAGATATACTACTGTACATTATACACTGAGGTGAAAGATATGCACGTATGTGCAGTGATGGCCGCACGACGGGAATTGACAGACTTTAAACGCGGTATCTTAGCTTGGGCTAGACGCATTGGACATTCCATTTCGGAAATCGTTAGGCAATTCAATACTCTGCGATCCACAGTGTTAAGAGTGTGCCGAGAATACCAAATTTAAGGCATCACCTCTCATCGCGGACGACGCAATGGCCGACGGTGTTTGCGTAGAGTTGTCAGCGCTAACAGACAAGCAACAACCTGAGTGAAATAACCGCACAAATCAATGTGGTACGTACGACGGACGTATCCGTTAGGACAGCGCGACGAAATTTGGTGTTAATGGGCTGTGGGCAATAGACCACTACATCTACATCTACATACATATTCTGCAATCCACCATACGGTGCGTGGCGGAAGGTACCTCGTACCACAACTAGCATCTTCTCTCCCTGTTGCACTCCCAAACAGAACGAGGGAAAAATGACTGCCTATATGCCTCTGTGCGAGCCCTAATCTCTCTTATCTTATCTTTGTGGTCTTTCCGAGAAATATAAGTTGGCGGCAGTAAAATTGTACTGCAGTCAGCCACAAATGCTGGTTCTCTAAATTTCCCCACTAGCTATTCACGCAAAGAACGCTTCCTTTCCTCCAGAGACTCCCACCCGAGTTCCTGAAGCATTTCCGTAACACTCGCGTGATGATCAAACCTACCAGTAACAAATCTAGCAGCCCGCCTCTGAATTGCTTCTATGTCCTCCCTCAATCCAACCTGATAGGGATCCCAAACGCTCGAGCAGTACTCAAGAATATGTCGTATTAGTGTTTTATAAGCGGTCTCCTTTACAGATGAACCACATCTTCCCAAAATTCTACCAATGAACCGAAGACGACTATCCGCCTTCCCCACAACTGCCATTACACGCTTGTCCCACTTCATATCGCTCTGCAATGTTACGCCCAAATATTTAATCGACGTGACTGTGTCAGGCGCTACACTACTAATGGAGTATTCAAACATTACGGGATTCTTTTTCCTATTCATCTGCATTAATTTACATTTATCTATATTTAGAGTTAGCTGCCATTCTTTACACCAATCACAAATCCTGTCCATGTCATCTTGTATCCTCCTACAGTCACTCAACGACGACACCTTCCCGTACACCACAACATCATCAGCAAACAGCCGCACATTGCTATCCACCCTATCCAAAAGATCATTTATGTAGATATAAAACAACAGCGGACCTACCACACTTCCCTGGGGCACTCCAGATGATACCCTCACCTCCAATGAACACTCACCATCGAGGGCAACGTACCACTGAAGGGAGTGCCCTTGCTAACAACGCGACATTGCCTTTAGCACCTCTCTTAGGCTTGTGAACATATCGGTTGGTATTTAGGGATTGGAAGCGATGGCCTGGTCAGATTAGTCCCGATTTCAGTTGGTAAGAGCTGATGGTAGGGTTCGAGTGTGGCGCACTCACTACGAAATCGTGAACCCAAGTTGTCAACAAGGGTCTGTGCAGGCTCGTGGTGGCTCCATAGTGATATGGGTTGTGTTTACATGGAATGGACTGGGTCTTCTGGTCTAACTGAACCGATCATTGACTGGAAATGGTTATGTACGGCTACTTGGAGACCAATTGCAGCCATTAACGGTGTTCGTGTTTCCAAAGAACTATGTCATGTCGCATGGCCACAATTGTTTGCGATTGGTTTGAAGAACATTATGGACAATTCGAGCGAATTATTTGGCCACCCAGATCGCCCGACATGAATCCTATCGAACATTCATGGGACATGCCAGAATGAGGGTGCGCTGATATGAAACTTCCTGGCAGATTAAAACTGTGTGCCGGACCGAGACTCGAACTCGGGACCTTTGCCTTTCGCGGGCAGGTGCTCTTCCAACTGAGCTACCCAAGCACGACTCACGACCCGTCGTCATAATTTTACTTCCGGAGTACCTCGTCTCCTACCTTCCAAACTTCACAGAAGCTCTTCTGCGAACCTTGCAGAACTAGCACTCCTGAAAGAAAGGATATAGTGGAGACATGGCTTAGGCCACAGCCTGGGGGATGTTTCCAGAATGAGATTTTCACTCTGCAGCGGAGTGTGCGCTGATATGAAACATCCTGGCAGATTAAAACTGTGTACCGGACCGAGACTCGAACTCGGGGAGAGCTTCTGTAAAGTATGGAAGGTAGGAGACGAGGCACTGGCAGAAGTAAAGCTGCGAGGACGGGGCGTGAATCGTGCTTGGGTAGCTCATTTGGTAGAGCACTTGCCCGCGAAAGGCAAAGGTCCAGAGTTCGAGTCTCGGTCCGGCACACAGTTTTAATCTCCCAGGAAGTTTCATTCATGGGACATAATCGAGAGATCAATTCGTGTACAAAATCTTGCAACAGCAACACTCTCGCAGTTGTGGACGGTTATAGAGGCAGCATGACTCAGTCTTTCTGCACAGGACTTCCAACGACTTGTTGAGTCCATGCCAAATCGACGAGCTGCTGCATTACGCCGGGCAAAAGAGCTCCGACGCGATATTAGGAGGTATCTCACGACTTTTGTCATCTCGTCTAATTAAAGAAGCTGTCACTGTGTTTCTGAGGTATTGCATCTATGGCTGCATCAATGCAAGTGTACTGATGATTCACATTTGCCGTCTGGTGAAACCGCTGTGCCAGTTGCCAAATGGCCGTAAGCTATCTCGAGTCAGCGACATGCCAGATTAAGTTTTGTCGGGAGGTCGGCACGGCGGAACTACACTAAGCACCAGTGGCGGCTCAACACAGAATGAAATTAATAGCATCTGCTGTACAACAGCTATGCTTACCAACAAGTTTATAGAACTACAGCCACTGCCAATAATAACAACAACAATAATAATAGTAACAACAACAACAACAACAACAACAACAACAAAAGTTAGAATAATTATTAGTATTATAATAAGATGAATTACTTATCTGACAAAAGAAAGAATTGTTTTTGTAGAATTTTGTTGTTTTGTACGTAATTAAGTGCAGTACAGGGCAATAACGAAATAATACGTAAGCTTTCGCATCTCTCCGTTTCGCATTTTTGTGTAAGTAGGAGTTTTCGGGCTTTTCCATTTTTTCAGACAAATGTACAAGATCCCCAACAGATGTATTAGTACACGAATTTACTTCCGGGCTGAAAATCAGATATTCTTACTCTGCACCCACAACAACAACAACAACAACAACTTGTGCTAACTGCACACTTCCTTGCTAAATGTTCGCTTGTAGTGGATTTCGTCACTCTCTCAACCTGTTCTCAGATGCCCTAGTTCCTTTGCTGCTAACTTTTCATGGTAATTTTCTTCTCTGTTCCCAAAATGAGATCTTCATTCTGCAGCGAAGTGTGCGCTGCTACGAAACTTCCTGCCAGATTAAAGCTGTGTCCCGGACCGAGACTCTAACTCGGGACCTGTGCCTTTCGCGGGCAAATGCTACATTGACTAAGCCACCCAAGCACGACTCACGACCCGTTCTCACAGCTTTCCTTTTCTGTTAGCATTTAGAATAGATTCAACACAGTTCATCTTTACATTGCACACGAAAGCTGATTCCCGCACAGTAAACAACCAACTCCTAACACAAACTGTCGTTTGCAGAAATTATTTAAACTAAAGTAGTAGTGTTTGCTGACATGATCACTTGACTAGAATACAAATGAGGTGCTGAGATCCATAAGAGCCTAAAGCACAATGCCGGCGATACCACATTTAAGTGAATACCAGAGAAACCGGTGAGACAGATTTTCGTGAATTTTTAAATATAGGATATGATCCTACAGCACAGATAAACTCCACTCACCATACGATCAATAGATTTCGGAAGGATGAATAAATGATACAATCTCCCTTCTGATTCTCAGCGCCTCAAATGGATTACTTTATGATAAAATTCATAATTGAATATACCATAACTTACTCAGAAACCCACAAAATATGTTTACTGTCAGTACAACTTACACTGACGTACGATCTAATTTTACTATATAGTGAGTGAATTAGCATATCTGAGGAGTGTGCTGTCATCTAGCAGGATTTATGCCAAGCGAACGGGAATAGAAGTCTAGCGCCTTATGCTACCATCTGCTGGCACCGACTTAAACTTCTAGTTGAGAGGCAAGAGCTACATGTGCACATCATGAACCATGCACATTGTTTAACAAATTCGTATGTATTTGACCTGTAAGGTAATTACGTCACGCGAGTTGCGCATGCGCAAAAGCTCCTTAAAATACGACTGTAGGTATCCTCATGACCCTGTTGCCCAGTTTCACGGAGTCTAGAGAACATTCAAAGAAAAATGAGCAATAAATCCGCAAGGTGTCGAAAAGTAGGGTGTTCACATGCTCCTGCGCCCTTACACAGCAGCCGCCACTGCCCAGCACAATTTGTGGGGAGAAGTGATGGGAGGTAGGCTGTCGGATGGTCATACCCAACCGACCGGCCAGCAAAAAAAAAATCGGTCGGTCGGTTGGCCAAAACTCCTACACGCGTCCAGTTTGTTAGTCGGTAGGTGCGTGTGTACGGCCCATAAATGGCGCTACTGCGATGTTACGTTATTATTGTTTTCAAATTTGTCATTTTGTATCATTAAAAAATGGCAGCTTAGAAAAGAGGGCGAATAATTCGTTCGATTATTGTGAAAAACTGGAAACTTCGCTTGGAACTTTTCGTAGGATGATGATTTATGAGTTTTGTAAAGCCTAACTCAACAGTAACGCCTCGTACAACTTCATTCAGCTGTCAGTAATCGATCACCTTCAGAGGAGACAGTTCAAAATATTGGTTTGCAGAAATTCGTCGTGACTGTGCTTCCGTCAGCGATGAATTTCTTGAAGGTCACCAAAATCAGTTTGTCCAAAATAGACATGGATGCTACTCACAAAAGATTGAAGACTTACCGCGACACGGATGCATGTTCAGGCGTATCTAACTCTGCACTTCATTCGATTCTGCACGAACGAAGCAGTCACATGTCGGCTGGGGTAAGGAAATGCTCAAAAATTTAGACCGAAAAGATGCTGTATTGTACAACATCGTGGTAGGGGGCGCAACGTGTACGTAAGCGTACAAGCCGGGAACTAAGCAGCAGTTAACTGTTTGGGTGCTCCATGGTGAACCGAAATCAAGAAAAGTGGTTCGTTCGCGAAGCACTACCAAGAAAATGATTGGTTGTTTCTTCCGTTACACTGGAGTGTTGTCTGAGACGATCGAAGATCAGTTAATACAGAAGAGTACTTTATAGTTTCTTTGCGACAAGTCATCGATCGAATCATGTAAAACAACCGAAAACGTCGCATCATTCCTTGTCATGGCGATGGTATTTGTCACACAGCACGTCAGACAGTCGAAGATCGAATTAATGTCTCCTTACTTGAGTCCACCTGATTTACGGCCTAACGGACTTCCCTTTGAACCATTATGTCAAACCAAGAAATTATACAAACAGAAGATTATGTCAGAGATGATTTATTGGATTTTTGACTGCCACTAAAATGGAAGATACATTACTTTTGAGTTATCTTTCCACTATGTCTTACAACTTTTGTTTGGCCGGTGATACATTATTTCTTTTAATTATTACATTATAACTTTTAATTTGCACTCTATTATTTGTATCCTAATCGATAAGATTAATAAATGGTGCCCCGAGTTATATGTGAAAGACTTAACTTAGTGATTTCTAAAGAGTTCTGATATTAAGAAGGCTATTTACACATACAGCGAAAATGTACTTAATTCATTAAATAATAAATTACAGACTACTGATATATTCCGTGATCAGTTAAAGCCATTAGAATGTGCACATCACAATATCCTTGTAAATAAAATTATACTTCTTGAGTATTTTAGTAACCTTTCAGTACAAAATTTGCTGGTGCCAAGTTTACTTTGTTTATAGATGATTAAAACATTGAAATAAATAGCAAATCAAATACAGTTTTAGAAAGACCGGTTAGTGAAACTTACATGGACGTTAATAAACGGTTCCTAGCCAGTTGTTTTTCACTAAACTTTGCAAAGACACACTATATGAGTTCAGAATTTTTAAGAGGTTTGCTTCTCAGTACATGCATAAAATATCACACAAGCACATACAAGAAATTTGCAGTGTTCTGTTCTCAATATTGTAACTTGATAATAAATTAAGTTGGAATGAGCATACCACAGAATTGCTGAAGCACCTAAACAAATCTTTATTTGCAACGCGTATGTTATCAGACATGGGTGATATGGAAATAAAAAAGCTAGCGTACTTCGCTTACTTTTATTCCATATTGTCATATGGTACCTTTTTTTGTTTGCGTAACTCATCAATTGAAACTAAAATTTTCCAAGTCCAAAAGTGTATAACATGAATTATTTATGATGTGAACTAAAGAAGAAACTGGGGATATTAACTACTGCTTCCCAATGTATTTATTTCGTAATGAAATTTGTCTTAAATAGTATACCTCTTTCTCAAATCAAAGCTGAGTTCATGGAACCAGTGCTAGAAACAAGAATGAACATCATAGGGATGACTTACTTTATTTGGTTCACAAAAATGTGCATTACTCAGGGACACACATTTAATTAACTTACCAACAGCTGTAGAAAAGTTAACTACTAGTAAAATTCAGTTTAAGAGCAGCTTAAAAGATTTGATGGTGGCCAACTTCTACTACACTGACTAATTTCTTAGCGGAACCGACTGATGTGTGTACAGGGTGCGCCAAGAGGAATGGTCAATATTCAGGGATATGGCAGGGACGATCATTGGAAGTAAAGACATGCACACCTTAAGAGCTGTGGGCACTTCTTCATCTTCGATACTGTAAAAAAAAAAAAAAAAAAAAAAAAAAAAAAAAAAAAAAAAAAAAAAAAAAAAAAAAAAAAAAAAAAAAAAACAACTCTTCTACTGCAAGCTCTTTGGACTCCATATTTCGGGAGGACATAGTACAGACCAGACAAAAAAAATTTATTTATATGGGTTGTTACATGCATACCGGTACCTTAGGCGTTACGGGCACTTGTTTAGCAGAAGAGATATGTTTCACAGTTGCAAAGATGAAAAAGTGCTTATAGCTCTTAATGTATGTTTACTAAACATTTTTTTCCTTGTTTTGGTCTATACTGCCACCTCCCTAAATATGGGAAGCAAACAGTGAAAGAGATTTGTTTCACAGTATCGAAGATGAAGGAGTGGTCATAGCTCAAAGTATACATTTTAGGTCCCATTTTTACTAGACTTTTCTTCCAAAGATCCTTCCTGTCGTGTCCTTGAATATTGACAGTTTCTCCGGATACACGTTACATGTCGTAGACAATATGAAATAATTTAATTGTTTCTTAAAATCTAAGTTCTGCCAATCTTCTGTGTAGTAACGTGATTACTTTAAATAAGCGCTGTAAACTGATATTCTCCATGATGATGCAGGGCTACCGTGGCTTAAGAATTATCACATGAAAATGAAGGTGCTTGAAATGTTGCATACGTTTACATGTTCTGTGACAAGTTTGTCATAACCTATTAAATGAAAATATGTTTTAAGATTTTTGTGCTTATTCCACATCTATGAGGACCAATTCACTTAGGATTCGTGGCAGGGTCACTGACACACCTTTTCTTTATTAAGTAACCTCATCATCATCATCATCATCATTTAAGACTGATTATGCCTTTCAGCGTTCAGTCTGGAGCATAGCCCCCCTTATACAGTTCCTCCATAATCCCCTATTCAGTGCTAACATTGGTGCCTCTTCTGATGTTAAACCTATTACTCCAAAATCATTCGTAACCGAATCCAGGTACCTTCTCCTCGGTCTGCCCCGACTCCTCCTACCCTCTACTGCTGAAACCATGAGTCTCTTGGGTAACCTTGCTTCTCCCATGCGTGTAACATGACCCCACCATCTAAGCCTGTTCGCCCTGACTGCTACATCTATAGAGTTCATTCCCAGTTTTTCTTTGATTTCCTCATTGTGGACACCCTCCTGCCATAGTTCCCATCTACTAGTACCTGCAATCATCCTAGCTACTTTCATATCCGTAACCTCAATCTTGTTGATAAGGTAACCTGAATCAACCCAGCTTTCGCTCCCATACAACAAAGTTGGTCGAAAGATTGAACGGTGCACAGATAACTTAGTCTTGGTACTGACTTCCTTCTTGCAGAAGAGAGTAGACCGTAGCTGAGCGCTCACTGCATTAGCTTTGCTACACCTCGCTTCCAGTTCTTTCACTATGTTGCCATCCTGTGAGAATATGCATCCTAAGTACTTGAAACCGTCCACCTGTTCTAACTTTGTTCCTCCTATTTGGCACTCAATCTGTTTATATTTCTTTCCCACTGACATTACTTTCGTTTTGGAGATGCTAATCTTCATACCATAGTCCTTACATTTCTGATCTAGCTCTGAAATATTACTTTGCAAACTTTCAATCGAATCTGCCATCACAACTAAGTCATCCGCGTATGCAAGACTGCTTATTTTGTGTTCACATATCTTAATTTCACCCAGCCAGTCTATTGTTTTCAACATATGATCCATAAATAATATGAACAACAGTGGAGACAGGTTGCAGCCTTGTCTTACCCCTGAAACTACTCTGAACCATGAACTCAATTTACCGTCAACTCTAACTGCTGTCTGACTATCCATGTAAAGACCTTTAATTGCTTGCAAAAGTTTGCCTCGTATTCCATAATCTTGTAGAACAGACAATAACTTCCTCCTAGGAACCCGGTCATATGCCTTTTCTAGATCTATAAAGATCTATAAAGCATAGATACAATTCCCTGTTCCACTCATAACACTTCTCCATTATTTGCCGTAAGCTAAAGATCTGGTCCTGACAACCTCTAAGAGGCCTAAACCCACACTGATTTTCATCCAATTGGTCCTCAAGTAATACTTGCACTTTCCTTTCAACAATACCTGAGAAGATTTTACCCACAACGCTGATTAAAGAGATACCTCTGTAGTTGTTACAATCTTTTCTGTTTCCATGTTTAAAGATTGGTGTGATTACTGCTTTTGTCCAGTCTGATGGAACCTGTCCCGACTCCCAGGCCATTTCAATTATCCTGTGTAGCCATTTAAGACCTGACATTCCACTGTATTTGATGAGTTCCGACTTAATTTCATCCACCCCAGCCGCTTTATTGCACTGCAATCTACTGACCATTTTTTCCACTTCCTCAAATGTGATCCTATTTCCATCATAATTCCTATCCCATTCTACCTCGAAATCTGAAACATTACTGATCGCATTTTCACCTACATTGAGCAACTCTTCAAAATACTCCCTCCATCTGCCCAAGGCATCCACAGGATTCACCAGCAGTTTTCCTGACCTGTCCAAAATACTTGTCATTTCCTTCTTCGAAGACTGCTAATTACACTCCAGAATGGTTTTCCAGCAGCTTGACCCATAGTCTCCAACCTGTTTCCAAAGTCTTCCCACGATTTCTTCTTGGATGCTGCAATTATCTGTTTGGCTTTGTTTCTTTCTTCAACATAACTTTCTCTGTCTACCTGGGTTCTGGTATGTAGCCATTTTTGATACGCCTTCTTTTTCCTTTTACAAGCTGCCTTGACTGTATCATTCCACCAACCTGTTTGCTTCATCCTACTTTTACACACTACTGTTCCAAGACATTCTTTAGCCACTTCTAGTACTGTGATCCTGTACCTTGTCCATTCCTTTTCCAATGACTGTAATTGACTACATTCAACTAACTGGTACCTTTCTGAGATCGCTGTTATGTACTTGTGCCTGATTTCCCTATCCTGAAGTTTCTCCACTCTTATCCTCCTACATATGGACCTGACCTCCTGCACTTTCGGCCTCACAATCCCAATTTCACTGCAGATTAAATAATGATCAGTGTCATCAAAGAATCCCCTGAATACACGTGTGTCCCTCACAGCCTTCCTGAATTCCTGATCTGTTATTATATAGTCAATGACAGATCTGGTTCCCCTGCCTTCCCAAGTATACCGGTGAATGTTCTTATGTTTAAAAAAGGAGTTTGTGATTACTAAGCCCATACTGGCACAGAAATCCAAGAGTTGTTTCCCGTTCCTGTTGGCCTCCATATCCTCTCCAAATTTACCCATAACCTTTTCATACCCTTCTGTTCGATTTCCAATCCTGGCGTTAAAATCACCCATGAGCAGAACACTGTCCTTGTCCTTTACTCTAACAACTACATCACTGAGTGCGTCATAAAAACTATCCATCTTATCTTGATCTGTCCCTTCACAATGCGAATATACTGACACAATCCTAATTTTCTTGCTAGACACTGTCAAATCTATCCACATCAGTCGTTCGTTTACATACCTTATTGCAACTACGCTGGGTTCCATTTCTTTCCTGATGTAAAGCCCTACAACCCATTGTGCTATTCCTGCTTTGACTCCTGACAGGTAGACCTTGTATTCTCCCACTTCCTCTTCTTTCTCGCCCCTTACCCGAATGTCATTAACACCTAAAATGTCCAGCCCCATCTTACTTGCAGCCTCTGCCAGCTCTACCTTCTTCCCAGAGTAGCCCCCATTGATATTAATAGCTCCCCATCTCATTACCATTTGTTTGCCAAGTCGTATCTTAGGAGTCCCTGGTTTGTCAGTTAGAGGTGGGACTCCGTCACCTCCAAAGGTCCGAGGCATTTTGCTCTGATTGTTGCCACCATCATATTTAAAGTACCAGGGAAGCAGGTTACTAGCCTTACTTGCCCCGAGTCCCATTGGGTTTTACCCCTGACGGCTGAGGGACTAACCGGTGGATTTGGTAGTCTTTGCCGTATGAGCACAAAGGTGATTACGACTCAGAATATGTCCGAGATGCCCAGCCTTATTCCAAAGTAACTGGTATCCCGACTGTCGGGACCACTTACTTGGCCACTCATACGTTGCCCGTGGTTCATGAACTAGGACATGACTACAGGAACCCACACCATGAACCTATCAGAAAAAAATTAAAGCACCTATTGAGAGTTCTCCATTCTTACTTTATTGTAGAAGTAATACACATCAGGTACGCTGAATGATTAAATTTACAGATCGATAGCTCAAGAAGTTCTAATGGACCAGGCATCGGCCTGTGCTGAAGCACCCAGTGTACCTTTCATGGGTGGCAATGCATTCACTGACATTGGCATGCAGTCGATCATAAAGGTGATGAATACAGTCTTGGTATTCATTATTCCGCATGTGCTTTAATTGTTCGTGTAGATCTGTAAGAGCTGTAGGTGGTCGCACGAGTCACTTGTTGTTGCATCATGTCCCACACGCGCTCGAATAGAGTCGAGTCCAGTGATTGTGCAGCCCAGGGAACCTGCTGCACGTTTTGCAGACCACGTTGAGTTTTAAGAGCAGCGCATGGGCGAGCATTATCCTGTTGGAATAGCGCATCGACTGTATATTGCAAGAACCACAGAAGAACTGGTCGAACAACATTCTGTAGGTATCAAGTGCTGGTGAGGTTCCCTCCACGAACATCAAAAGTGTTGTAAATTACGCCATTTTGTCCTCTAGGTAATCCTCTGACAGCACCTGTCGAGATGTGGACGTCGTTGCTGTAACATGAGTGAAAGATGGGCTGGACAGCTTGAGGTGCACATGCCCATGGTCCTAGTGCTACTAAAATGTTCGCAACATATGATGTTGACACTACCTGGGTCACATTTGCTCTTATATGTGCTGTGGAAGACATCGATCTGCCACTGCTGGCCTCAAATATGTTGGTCACAGTGCGCGTCTGTTTTGTGTAGACGCCAAGAACCTCGCCTACAAGTGTGAGGATGCTCGCGTGTCCACTGTTGTTAGCACTGCCGCACAATTGGCATGGCCCACACAACTTGTGTGGCAATTCTCCGAAGCGACTATCCCACCACTTGAAAGGCCACAATTTGACCACTGTCAAACTCGCTAAGTTGACTGCAGGAAGCAGTAGTACGACTCCATGGCAATGTGCCCGCTTGCGCTAGAAGTCTGCATCAGACTGGGCCTTATGACTAAGCTCATTCCGTTTTAAAGGGATGGACAGAGATGGTGATCTGGTAGCTATGCCACTAGACCATCTGCTGGTGGATTATGTTGAAAGCATCAGTACGAGGGGGCTCTAGTAAGTAATACTACTCATTTTTTCTGTCAGTTTCCGTTGAATTTTTATGGAACATAATGGAATGTTCCCACTTCAGCCCCTATAGTTTCATGAAGTTCCTACAGGTGGTGACGCTATACATAGTCTTTAAAATGGTGTATGTAACGGAGGTGCATTCCAAGCAGAGAGCTGTCACTGATTTTCTTTGGTGTAAAACCAAAGCATCGCATAAATTGATAGGCCCTTGCAGAATGTATACGAAGACCGGGCAGTGCACAAAAGCATGGCGAGTCGTTGGGCGATGTGTCATCATCACAGCAACAAGTCGACAAACCTGTCCAGTCTCCCATGTGATGGCCGGCCACACACAGCTGTGACTCCTGCAAGATCGGCACATGTGGACCCACTCATTCGAGGTGGTCAACAGATGACAAATACCTCACTGCACAACTGGATGCTGTTGGTAGTGGTGACACGCTCATCCACCAGTTGGTGTGCTCGTTGGGTTCCCCACTGCCTAACAGAAGACCATGAAGATCAACGAAGGAGCATTTATGCGGAATTGCTAGCGCGTTACGAGGCTGATAGCGACACCTTTTGGCGAACATTGTCACAGGCAATGAGATATGAGTTCGTCACTTGGAAGTAGAAACTAAACGGCAACTCATGGAGTGGCGCCACTCCACCTCTCCTCCGAAGAGATTGTGCACAGCCACACCCTCAGCTGGTAAGTCGAGATCAGATCACAAATCTTCATTTGACTGTTCTACCTCGTCCACCCTACAGCCCGGATGTGGCAGCTTCCGACTTCCACCCGTTTGGTCCAAAGAACGAGGTACTCTGCAGGAAGCAGTACGTGGATGACGGGGAGGTTACTGGTGCAGCAAGATGTTGGCTCCGACATCGACCAGTAGAGTGGTACCATCTTGGCATACAGGCGCTTCCAGTATGGTGCGACAAAGCCCGTCTCACACGCAGTAAGATTCCTGTTCTCTGCAAGTCTGTAAGATACGCATCGCTGCCGGCTAGCAGGGGGAGGTGCCGGCTACATCCCACTTTAACGTCTCACACGGTGTATGATTCGGCGTGAAAGCTAACTGGCTGCCTTGACTCCGTTAACAGCAGGGCGCGCCATCTGGCAACTGGAATCTTTCTCAAACGATTGTAAAGAAAAGGAAAATATGCCGAAAAAATTTGATTCTCGTACGTCTTATAACTTCACTTGTCAGCTTCACGGTGAACAACCTATCATTTCGTTAGCGGTGATATTTATTGTGATGTTTTAGGATTAAGTAAACTACTGGAAGAATTTCGGAAAACTTGCAGTGAAAAACTAGAGGCTGATACGAATTTGCGTTTGGTGGATGTTACGTTATATGTTCAAATGGTTCGAATGGCTCTGAGCACTATGGGACTTAACTGCTGAGGTCATCAGTCCCCTAGAACTGAGAACTATTTAAACCTAACTAACCTAAGCACATCACACACATGCATGCCCGCGGCAGGATTCGAACCTGCGGCCGTAGCGGTCGCGCGGCTCCAGACTGTAGCGCCTAGAACCGCTCGGCCACTCTGGCCGGCCGTTGTATGTTGCTGCGTATGATATTTAGCTAACATAATGAATTTTTCTTTAAGCTTCGAAGGATATTACTATTTATTCCAGTCTCGAGAAAATGGATCGTACAAAAAGCACTTCGTAGCAAACTCACGAGCCAGCGAAAAAGCCAGAATGAAATATGCATAAAATTCCTTCTATCTCGTAAAAGGTGAACAAGATTTTGACAAATTATAGCACGAAAAGAAGTTAGTCTTTCGCCACATGATTAATATTCTAAACTTCGATATATACCACGATATGCCAGCGGCTACAATTTTTTCAATGAAATTATGTAATATTTAAGCGCCATCGATAGCCGGTGAAACGAGAATTACTCTGGTTTTAGAACATATGTGAGACAATTTCTCTTTATTTTTGTACCAAAAATGGGCATTTTCGAAAACTATTGACATAGCTTTCCATCAGTTGCTGTTTTATAATTCTTTCGCAATTTAAACTGCGTTAGAATGTTATTGACATGAATATTTACAAACTCTGCTGCAGCAGATGTGAATGTGGCAACACGAAACTTAACGTGTCGCTCAAAACTCGATACTGATAGCGTCTGTCTGAACAAAATTAAAGGGAATGAAAAGCCTGGCGAAAAGAAACCGATACCTTTGCTGAAACTGTAACGGGATCCTGTACCCCAGTGTGTGTTTAATAGTGAATGATGTGGACTGACATCGGCCACAGAATTTCATTTCTGAATCTCAGTGATCTGAGAAAATTGAATACATTTAAATTTGCAAACTCCAGTCAGCTACCTATCAAGGTGTAAACAGATTAGCAATATCTTTGACAAACTAATAGATGTTTGTGGTCAAAAAGTACAATTCCTCATTCCGTATTGAGAAAGGAAAGAAAAGATGGCATGCTAGGTGCTGTTAATTGTTCCCATATTGAGGTATAGAAATAAAATCTGTTGCCCAGTTTCAGTCCATATCATTCGTTATCAAAAACGCACTGAGGTATACCATTTAGTCGAAATTTCAACAGAAGTAGCGATTTATTTTCCCCAGACCTATCATCACCTTTATTTTTCTTCAGAGAAACGTTATCAGTGACGAGTTTTGAGTAATACGCAAGACTCCTTGTTGCCACATTAATCGGTTACAGATTACAGCTGAGTTTATAAATATTCATTTCACGAAAATTCTAATGCAGTTGAAACTGCGACAGAATCATAACACAGCAACTGATGTAAATATGTTTAAATAGTTTATGAAATAACCATTCTTGGTATAAAAATAAACTAATTTCTTTGGACAGATGAGTCCACAGCCACACAGAAAGACGTAATGATAAGCAGTTCATCATGAAGCTGATGAATAAATCTATAAGATGTGAGAGATTTTTTTAACCTTATAGTTTTTTTTATAATCGTTTGATAAGGATCGCAGGTCGGCCAACGGGAGTGTGAAGTTCTCTTTGGTCTCGCGGGTTGACTGGCGTTGTCAAAGATAGCCCACCCTGTAGGCTGTGACGTCAGTCGCCAAGCGGGACACCTGATCGGTCAGCGCAGGTAGCATGCAGGGAACCCGACTGGGCCTCACAATAGATATAGCACCGCACCTATCACGGGAAACATCATCCCCGCTCACGCTCCGGAGAGGCACGCATAGCTTCTGTCGCTGTTGCTACTCGAGATGTCGGGACGCGGAAGGGGACGCAAAGCTGCTGCCTTGGCGGAGTTGCTGCTCACGCTAGCAGGAACATCCGGCAAGAAGAAGAAGACTGCAGCGCAGTGCTTTCGCTGCCAAAAGCTTGGCCACGTCGCCAAGCATTGCAGCGGCGTAGTTGCGTGTTTGAAGTGTGCGCAAGCACATGACACACGCGACTGCAAGAAGGAGAAGGACACCCCTTGTATCTGCGTCAACTGCGACGGCGCACACGCGGCGAACGCCCGTTCCTGCGCCTACGAGAGGAATTGGCGCGGACCGGACAAGAAGAAGACGCAGAAGCAAGTGACCACCACACATGAAGAGGTGGTCTCTTGTACAGAAGACGTCGTTTCCAGGCGTCTAAAGGACGCTGTACAAGAAGCCATGTCCGCCTTCAAATCCGCCATGGCGGAAGAGAGGGCGGCGATGCTGGCGGAACTGGGCGAGACCCAGCGTCAGATTGCTGTACTGACGCAGGAACTTCGCTCAGCCAAAGAAGACTCCGCCACAAGAGAAGACACCGCACCCAGACAACTCCTGCACGAGAGAAGGAGTTCGCGACTGACGAGCCTGCCGAAGGGCAGGCGACACAGCAAAAGGACACGGAAGCAGCTGCACAAGAGGAAGAAGAGTGGGAAGAAGTACTTCTACATCTACATCTACATGATTACTCTGCAATTCACATTTAAGTGCTTGGCAGAGGGTTCATCGAACCATAATCATACTATATCTCTACCATTCCACTCCCGAACAGCGCGCGGGAAAAACGAACACCTAAACCTTTCTGTTCGAGCTCTGATTTCTCTTATTTTATTTTGATGATCATTCCTACCTATGTAGGTTGGGCTCAACAAAATATTTTCGCATTCGGAAGAGAAAGTTGGTGACTTAAATTTCGTAAATAGATCTCGCCGCGACGAAAAACGTCTTTGCTTTAATGACTTCCATCCCAACTCGCGTGTCATATCTGCCACACTCTCTCCCCTATTACGTGATAATACAAAACGAGCTGCCATTTCTTGCACCCTTTCGATGTCCTCCGTCAATCCTACCTGGTAAGGATCCCACACCGCGCAGCAATATTCTAACAGAGGACGAACGAGTGTAGTGTAAGCTGTCTCTTTAGTGGACTTGTTGCATCTTCTAAGTGTCCTGCCAATGAAACGCAACCTTTGGCTCGCCTTCCCCCAATATTATCTATGTGGTCTTTCCAACTGAAGTTGTTCGTAATTTTAACACCCAGGTACTTAGCTGAATTGTCAACCTTGAGAATTGTACTGATTATCGAGTAATCGAATTCCAGCGGATTTCTTTTGGAACTCATGTGGATCACCTCACACTTTTCGTTATTTAGCGTCAACTGCCATCTGCCACACCATACAGCAATCTTTTCCAAATCGCTTTGCAACTGATACTGGTCATCGTATGACCTTACTAGAAGGTAAATTACAGCATCATCTGCGAACAACCTAAGAGAACTGCTCAGATTGTCACCCAGGTCATTTATATAGATCAGGAACAGCAGAGGTCCCAGGACGCTTCACTGGGGAACACCTGATATCACTTCAATTTTACTCGATGATTTGCCGTCTATTACTACGAATTGCGACCTTCCTGACAGGAAATCACCAATCCAGTCGCACAACTGAGACGATACCCCATAGGCCCGCAGCTTGATTAGAAGTCGCTTGTGAGGAACGGTGTCAAAAGCTTTCCGCAAATCTAGAAATACGGAATCAACTTGAGATCCCCTGTCGATAGCGGCCATTACTTCGTGCGAATAAAGAGCTAGCTGCGTTGCACAAGAACGATGTTTTCTGAAACCATGCTGATTACGTATCAATAGATCGTTCCCTTCGAGGTGATTCATAATGTTTGAATACAATATAGGCTCCAAAACCCTACTGCGAACCGACGTCAATGATATAGGTCTGCAGTTCGATGGATTACTCCTACTACCCTTCTTAAACACTGGTGCGATCTGCGCAATTTTCCAATCTGTAGGTACAGATCTATCGGTGAGCGAGCGGCTGTATATGATTGCTAAGTAGGGAGCTATTGTATCAGCGTAATATGAAAGGAACCTAATCGGTATACAATCTGGACCTGAAGACTTGCCCGTATCAAGCGATTTGAGTTGCTTCGCAACCCCTAAGGTATCTACCATTCCTCCCGCTTCCGGACATGTACAGCGCAAGTGCTGTAATGAAGAAGATAGCTAGTTCGCTTCGCGACAGTACATACCCCCACCACGAAAATCCGTATCCTTTTGTTCCACCAAACCATCCAAAACCGCCACTCCATCAGCCACTTGGCTATCCAGAAGGCTTTCCTGGACTTTCCAGGGAGGATTTCAATCTCATTGATTCCTACCCTATCTTCACAGCAATGCAGATGCGCTGCGTAATCGTTCTCTGGACAGCGGAGAATATGCGAAGACAGAATACGTTACGTATGAACTCAACCCCGAGGAACAGACCTCAGCCACCAGCAAGAGGAAAAAGAAAAAGCGTCACATCGACAAGCACAAGAAATAGATCATCGGCACCCCTTGCCAGTTCCAGTTATATCAAATAGTCCCAGGAAAAAAAGTTTCGTCAAGATTCTCAGGTGAGTAAAGGCCAATAGGCCACAAACTTCCATTCGAACTTCCTCACAGTGAGGAAAGTCGAAAAGGAGCCGCCAGCCAGCACGGGAAACATGCACAACTCCCAGCATGGCAGCCGGTTAACAGACGACAGCGACCTCAAGGAAGCCGTCGCATGAGCCGGCAAGTAAGATGACAGCGAATCTTACTCCGTGTGACGGCAATTATGTTGAAAAGTAGGCTTTTGCAGCTAAAAGAGTGGGGAATATTAAGGAGGACCGGAATCCTGAAAAAAACCAACCTACTTTCAGAAAACAAGTGTTGCATTATTTACTGAACGTCCCTCGTACATGAACCAACTCCCGGGTGGCATATGCTGTCGCTAGATCAAAACCGATAAAGTGTTCTAATATTTTCTACATCTACATCTACGTTTATACTCCGCAAGCCATCCAACGGTGTGTGGCGGAGGGCACTTTACGTGCCACTGTCATTACCTCCCTTTCCGGTTCCAGTTGCGTATGGTTCGCGAGAAGAACGACTGCTGGAAAGCCTCCGTGCACGCTCGAATCTCTCTAATTTTACATTCGTGACCTCCTCGGGAGGTATAAGTAGGGGGAAGCAATATATTCGATAGCTCATCCAGAAACGCACGCTCTCGAAACCTGGACAGCAAGCTACACCGCGATGCAGAGCGCCCCTCTTGCAGAGTCTGCCACTGGAGTTTGCTAAACATCTCCGTAACGCTATCACGCTTACCAAATAACCCTGTGACGAAACGCGCCGCTCTTCTTTGGATCTTCTCTATCTCCTCCGTCAACCCGACCTGGTACGGATCCCACACTGATGAGCAATACTCAAGTATAGGTCGAACGAGTGCTTTGTTAGCCACTTCCTTTGTTGATGGACTACATTTTTTAAGGACTCTGCCAATGAATCTCAACCTGGCACCCGCCTTACCAACAATTAATTTTATATGATCATTCCACTTCAAATCGTTCCGCACGCATACTCCCAGATATTTTACAGAAGTAACTACTACCAGTGTTTGTTCCGCTATCATATAATCATACAATAAAGGATGCTTCTTTGTATGTATTCGCAATACGTTACATTTGTCTATGTTAAGGGTCAGTTGCGACTCCCTGCACCAAGTGCCTATCCGCTGCAGATCTTCCTGCATTTCGCTGCAATTTTCTAATGCTGCAACTTCTCTGTATACTACAGCATCATCCGCGAAAAGCCGCACGGAACTTCTGACACTATATACTAGGTCATTTATATACACTCCTGGAAATGGAAAAAAGAACACATTGACACCGGTGTGTCAGACCCACCATACTTGCTCCGGACACTGCGAGAGGGCTGTACAAGCAATGATCACACGCACGGCACAGCGGACACACCAGGAACCGCGGTGTTGGCCGTCGAATGGCGCTAGCTGCGCAGCATTTGTGCACCGCCGCCGTCAGTGTCAGCCAGTTTGCCGTGGCATACGGAGCTCCATCGCAGTCTATAACACTGGTAGCATGCCGCGACAGCGTGGACGTGAACCGTATGTGCAGTTGACGGACTTTGAGCGAGGGCGTATAGTGGGCATGCGGGAGGCCGGGTGGATGTACCGCCGAATTGCTCAACACGTGGGGCGTGAGGTCTCCACAGTATATCGATGTTGTCGCCAGTGGTCGGCGGAAGGTGCACGTGCCCGTCGATCTGGGACCGGACCGCAGCGACGCACGGATGCACGCCAAGACCGTAGGATCCTACGCAGTGCCGTAGGGGACCGCACCGCCACTTCCCAGCAAATTAGGGACACTGGTGCTCCTGGGGTATCGGCGAGGACCATTCGCAACCGTCTCCATGAAGCTGGGCTACGGTCCCGCACACCGTTAGGCCGTCTTCCGCTCACGCCCCAACATCGTGCAGCCCGCCTCCAGTGGTGTCGCGACAGGCGTGAATGGAAGGACGAATGGAGACGTGTCGTTTTCAGCGATGAGAGTCGCTTCTGCCTTGGTGCCAATGATGGTCGTATGTGTGTTTGGCGCCGTGCAGGTGAGCGCCACAATCAGGACTGCATACGACCGAGGCACACAGGGCCAACACCCGGCATCATGGTGTGGGGAGCGATCTCCTACACTGGCCGTACACCACTGGTGATCGTCGAGGGGACACTGAATAGTGCACGGTACATCCAAACCGTCATCGAACCCATCGTTCTACCATTCCTAGACCGGCAAGGGAACTTGCTGTTCCAACAGGACAATGCACGTCCGCATGTATCCCGTGCCACCCAACGTGCTCTAGAAGGTGTAAGTCAACTACCCTGGCCAGCAAGATCTCCGGATCTGTCCCCCATTGAGCATGTTTGGAACTGGATGAAGCGTCGTCTCACGCGGTCTGCACGTCCAGCACGAACGCTGGTCCAACTGAGGCGCCAGGTGGAAATGGCATGGCAAGCCGTTCCACAGGACTACATCCAGCATCTCTACGATCGTCTCCATGGGAGAATAGCAGCCTGCATTGCTGCGAAAGGTGGATATACACTGTACTAGTGCCGACATTGAGCATGCTCTGTTGCCTGTGTCTATGTGCCTGTGGTTCTGTCAGTGTGATCATGTGATGTATCTGACCCCAGGAATGTGTCAATAAAGTTTCCCCTTCCTGGGACAATGAATTCACGGTGTTCTTATTTCAATTTCCAGGAGTGTATATTGTGAAAAGCAATGGTCCCATAACACTCCCCTGTGGCACACCACAGGCTACTTTAACGTCTGTAGACTTCTCTCCATTGAGAACAACATGCTGTGTTCTGTTTGCTAAAAACTCTTCAATCCAGCCACCCAGCTGGTCTGATATTCCGTAGGCTCTTACTTTATCAGGCGACAGTGCGGAACTTTATCGAACGCCTTTTTGCGGCATTGAATTATTATTGCTTAATGATATGTTGCACGCGGCTGAGTATGTCCTCTCTTTTGACCTGTGGAATGTAAAGTACAGCTAGTGATGGCTAGGTGTCAGAGGGCACTTACGTAGTCGGTGAGTCCGACGAGGGAGACGCCGTTGGCGGCCAGCAGGATGTCCCCCGGCTGGAGCCGGCCGCACAGCCAGGCGGGCTGCTGCGGGAACAGCCGCTTGACGCGCACCAGGCCGGGCCAGCGCTCCGCCGAGTCGGCGCCGCCGCACACGCTCAGCCCCAGGCCGCGGCTGCCCTTCACCAGCTGCACCTCGAACGCAGAGTCTGCAACACCGCGCCACACGGGCTTCCTCAGCAGGGAGATGTGGATGGAAACCGAGAGAACACTCTACCAGACAACAGTCCTCCCAGCACTAACGTACGGGTGCTCTGCGTGGGGAATCACGTGCCAGACCAACCACAGAAAACTGCAAAGAGTGCAAAACAAAGTACTGAGGTGGATTCTGGACGCCCCACCATGGACATCCATACGCGAGCTCCACGAAACAGTGGAAACTGAAACGATACACGACACTGTGAAAAGATTAGTAAACACACTATATGACAAATTAGAAACACTAAGAGAAAGGAAACAAAAGAAAAATTCGGAGTAGGTATTAAAATCCATGGAGAAGAAATAAAAACTTTAAGGTTCGCCGATGACATTGTAATTCTGTCAGAGACAGCAAAGGACTTGGAAGAGCAGTTGAACGGAATGGACAGTGCCTTGAAACGAGGGTATAAGATGAACATCAACAAAAGCAAAACGAGGATAATGGAATGTAGTCGAATTAAGTCGGGTGATGCTGAGGGAATTAGATTAGGAAATGAGACACTTAAAGTAGTAAAGGAGTTTTGCTATTTGGGGAGCAAAATAACTGATGATGGTCGAAGTAGAGAGGATATAAAATGTAGGCTAGCAATGGCAAGGATTCTGAAGAAGAGAAATTTGTTAACATCGAGTATTGATTTAATTGTCAGTAAGTCGTTTCTGAAAGTATTTGTATGGAAGTGAAACATGGACGGTAAATAGTACGGACAAGAAGAGAATAGAAGCTTTCAAAATGTGGTGCTACAGAAGAATGCTGAAGATTATATGGGTAGATCACATAACTAATGAGGAGGTGTTGAATAGAATTGGGCAGAAGAGGAGTTTGTGGCACAACTTGACTAGAAGAAGGGACCAGTTGGTGGGACATGTTCTGAGGCATCAATGGATCACCAATTTAGTATTGCAGGGCAGCGTGGAGGGTAAAAATCGTAGAGGGAGACCGAGAGATGAATACACTAAGCAGATTCAGAAGGATGTAGGTTGCAGTAGGTACTGGGAGATGAAGAAGTTTGCACAGGATAGAGTAGCATGGAGAGCATCAAACCAGTCTCAGGACTGAAGACCACAACAACAACAAGAGAAAATTGTAGACAACTCAGGGACACAGGTACTGTGATACCCCGAACATGGCACAGGCAGAGAGTACCACGCCTAATCATTCAAGGCCCTGTAGAGTAGTAATCAATAGTGAATAGTTTAAATGTTTAATATGTTTTTGTCCTAGTTTAGTCCATTCGTGTTTCCCTTTGATATAATATACGTTTGTTGTTTTGTCTAGCCGATTCGTTGGAATCCAATAGTGAATAGATAAATGTTTAATTTGTTTTTCCCTTTGTTTTTGTCGTTTCGTTCCCAAGTAATTAGTAGCGTAGGAACCCAAACTAAACCAAGACGTAGCGACTAAGTCCAATCCCCCCCCCCCCCCCCCCTCTCTGTCGGCTGTGCGACCACCCTTAGCATCATAGATTTACCCAGAGTTAACCAGACTAGACTAGAAGATATAGAGTCCAAGTTTAAGTGTAGACGCAGACCAGCTGCGGACCTACGCATGCACGCCGCCCGTCCTCAGCGGGCAAGCGGCGGGAAACACCGTACCCCACCAAGGTGGGGACGACCAGCATCCTACAACAACGAGCACAGCGGCCGCAGCGGCCGCCACGAAACGACGACAACATCTCGCCGAGCGGCCGACTGGCGCAACTATACAAAAGGAAGCAGTGGGAAGCAGCACCCGCTGCACCCACTGCACAGAACCCAACAACACTAAATCCACGCCCCACAGATAGAGGATGGTTGGGGGCCGCAAGGCCTTATTGTTACCGACCATGCCCTCCAAAGCCCCCGTACTCTTTTGGATTTATGGACAGCCCTGCAGGATTCATGGTGTCAGTTCCCTCCAGCACTACTTCAGACATTAGTCGAGTCCATGCCACATCGTATTGCGGCACTTCTGCGTGCTCACGGGGACCCTACACGATATTAGGCAGGTGTACCAATTTCTTTGGTTCTTCAGTCTGTTATTTTAAGTTCAAAGTTTAACACAGTAACACAAATATTACGATTACAAATTGTGTATATGTCTTAAGGCGATGTGTGTCACGGAGCCCAAAATATACAAACTAGAATACGGCCTTGGCACAAGGAATGAGAGAGGAAAAGGGTTATTCAGTTCTTCAATAAATTTCAGGTAGAAATAGCGCTTACTCTAATCGAGATTCACAAGAGGAGGAGGTATACTTGGAAAAGGCCGGTAGGTACAGGAAAAGTTCAGTTAGATTCCATCAAGATCAGATACTGGATTGTAAGGCGTGCCCAGGGGCAGATATAGACTCAGATCACAATTTGGTAATGATGAAGACTAGGCTGAAGTTTAACAGACCAGGCAGGAAGAGTCATTGTTTTTCGTTTATCTCCCATGTTCATGGAAGATTACAACATGAAAGTTTTCCAATGTATATTGAAAAAGCGTTGCCCTTATTCGCATACTAACGGTATGTCTGGTGAATGAATTAAAGAACAATAAATAAATGAAAAAAAAATTGGAATTGTTTTCGTTGAGAACCCTTTAGCGTTCGTGATTCGTAGTCAGTTGCAAGCGCCAGTTTTCGGAAAAGTGGTCCGTTATGCATGGTTTTTCCGCGAAATTAATGCCAACGCATGAAATCTTCAGCAATGTTAACGATGTTTCTTTGCCGAATGACTTTCACACGAAGAAATGTCGCTGTGGCAAAGCTGCCTTCACGCGATGCTCGTGATGTTCTGAATTTCTCTATTTCGAATGTTTCTACGATCGATCTCATCCAAGAGAATGCACAAGAGTGGATAAAAGTAAGATTATAATGTAAGAACTAAGAATTTGTATAAGAATGAAATATAACAGTATGAGAATTTAAAATGATGACAACGGCTGAAAACACCATACACACATATATAATAAATTAATAAATGTATGACGCTTATTCTGAAACCCAGTAGTAATTTTACAATTAACATAACGCTTTTTTTATCCCCTATCTCGATAAGAAACATTCGTGTAGTAATCTTCCACGACCATGGTAGATAAATGAAAAATAAAATAAATACAATCAGTAATCGGATTTCGAACTCGGGACGCAAAAGTGAGAGGCCACGACGCTAGTCACTGTCCCACCGGTTGAGCTGAGCTTATCGATCGCTAGAAGACATCTAAATTACGTTGAAAACTTTACCGTTTCTAAGAAAACGGCGGTCAGAGTATTTGCAGATAAGCCGAAACAATTGTTGGTGTATTTTTACTCCTCTTCCCCTGAGCGAAGTTTCTAGGATATCGGGATATAGCAATTGCCGTGTCCTCCTCGTAAGTGTATTCGCAACATAATTTGCAGACGGTATCCACATACATCAATGAATGTAACTGCAAAATTATAACACCGCACAACACACAGTTCATGAGGTATAACGTCGTAAACATTGAGATGCGTGAGAAACTAGCTTCTGCTTAGTGAGAAACTAGCTTTTGCTTAAAACAGGCCACAGATTATCGAGATTATACTTATCCAGTGTTTAGCGGTGAGAACACTTAGCGACTTCCAAAAACTTCAAACCATTTCTAAACTTTTTATAGCTTACACGCCTAACGTCCAACGTTTAACAAATTAACTCATTTATAAAGTTACCGGACCTCTGAAGCTGTTTTACTCAAGGAAGTTCGATTCTTCAAACAATTGGGGGTTTACTGGGTGCCCTCTAGTAGTAGAGAATATTTCGTATGGCCATGCCATATATACCTTTGTGATTGTCTATAAACGCCTCCATGCTTTAAGAAGTCGTTCACACAGGAGGATCGTACAAACATATCGTCGTTTGACCACCGAACCGACTGCCGTATGGAGAACATTGTAATAAGCATCTGTGGTGTAGAGAAACAAATGAAAGAGTTGAAAACGAAAAAGTCGCTACGTCTGAAATGAATTCCAGTTCGGTTTTACAAAGATTATTCTACTGCATTGGCCCAAACTTAGCTTGCATTTATCGCGAACTTCTCGCGCATCGCAGAGTCCCAAGCAACTGGAAAAAAAAGCGCAGGCGACTCCTATATATAAGAAGCGTAAAAGAACTGACCCGCAAACTTACAGATCAATATCCTTAACGGCGGTTTGCTGCAGAATTCTTGAACATATTCTCAGTTCGAATGTAATAAAGTTCCTTGAGACAGGAAAGCTTCTGTCCAGAAATCAGCACGGTTTTAGAAAGCATCGCTCGTGCGAAACTCAGTTTGCCATTTTTCTCATGATATCCTGCGAACTGAGGACTAAGGCAAAAGGCAGATTCCATATCCATAGATTTCCGAAAAGCATTTGACACGGTGCTCCACTGCAGATTGTTAAGGAAGGTACGAGGCATAAGCCTTAAGCACCCAGATGTGTGAATAATTCTAAGACTTCTTGACTAATAGGACCCAATACGGCGACTGTTCACTGGAGACAGGGATATCGTCAGGTGTGATAAGACCGCAGTTATTCCCTATGTACACGTATAGTCTGACGTCTACGATAAGCAGCAATCTGCGACTGTTTGCTGATTATGCTGTAGTGTAGGGGAAGGTAACGTCGTTGATTGAGTGTTGGAGGATACAAGACGACTTAGACAAAATTTCTAGTTGGTGTGATGAATAGCAGCTTCTTCTAAATGTGATGAGTAGGAAAAATAATCCCGTAATCTTCTGATTAGATGTACCATTAGTAATGTGCTACTTGAAACAGTCAGGTCGATTAAATATACAGCCGTAACGTTGCAAAGCGATATGAAATGGATCGAGCATGTAAGGATTGTACATGGGAAGGCCAATGGTCGACATCGGCTTATTGGGAGAGTTTTAGGGAAGTGTGATTCATCTATGAAGGAGACCGCATATAGTACGCTAGTGCGACCCATTCTTCAGTATTAATCAAGTTGTAAGTAGGCTGCTTATGTTTTCTTTATGTAAGTAGGCTGTTTATGTTTTGTTATTGGCAACGTTACGTAGCGCTCTATATGAAAATCACTGGCTGTGCTGTGTGCAGCCTGTGGCTAGTTTGCATTGTTGTCTGCCATTGTAGTGTTGGGCAGCGGCAGCTGGATGTGAACAGCGCGTAGCGTTGCGCAGTAGGAAGTGAGCCGCCAGCAGTGGTGGATGTGGGGAGAGAGATGGCGGAGTTTTGTAATTTGTCATGAACTGCTATATATATATATATATGATGATATTAAGGTAAATACAGTGTTTGTTCTCTATTAAAATCTTGCATTTGCTAACTATCCCTATCAGTAGTTAGTGCCTTCAGTAGTTTGAATCTTTTATTTAGCTGGCAGTAGTGGCGCTCGCTGTATTGCAGTAGTTCCAGTAACGAAGATTTTTGGTGAGGTAAGTGATTTCTGAAAGGTATAGTTCAATGTTACTCAGGGCCATTCTTTTGCAGGGATCTTTGATAGTCAGATTGCGTTGCGCTAAATAATATTGTGTGTCAGGTTAAGCACAGTCGTGTATAATTTGTTCTAAGGGGACGTTTCAAAGTGTCTGGGATCCCCACCAGGTCGGAATAAAGGAAGACATCGAATCCATTCAAAGGCGGGCCGCTAGATTTGCTATCGGTAGGTCCGATCAATAGGCCAGCGTTACGAAGATGTTTCGGGAGCTAAAATGGGACTCCCTGCGAGGAAGGCGATGGTCTTTTCGAAGAAAGCTATTCGGAAAATTTAGAGAACCAGCATCTGAAGCTGAATGCAGAACGGTCCTACTACCGCCAACGTACGTTTCGCGTAAGGAAGGCATATTGGTAGTGTTTTTCCCTCGCTCCACTTGCGAATTGAACAGGAAGGGAAATGATTAGTAGTGGTACAACGTGTCCTTCGTCACGCATCCTATGGCGGCTTGCGGAGTATGCAGTGTTGTTAGTGAGAGAAAGGAAGCAAGAGTGAGAGTGAGACTCTACAGCTACACACAGTGTGGTGATGGTGGTGATGATGATGATGATGATGATGATGATGATGATAATGATGATGATGATGATTCGTTTGTGGGGCGCTCAGCTGTGTGATTATCAGCGCCTGCACAAAGTCCCAATTTCTTTACCCAGTCCAATTTCTTTACCCAGTCCAATTTCTTTACCCAGTCCAATTTCTTTCCCCAGTCCAATTTCTTTACCCAGTCCAATTTGTTTACCCAGTCCAATCTAGCCACTGTCACGAATGATGATGATATGACGAGGACAAGACAAACACCCAGTCCCTGGGCAGAGAAAATCCCCAACCCAGCCGGGAATCAAAACTGGGACCCTGTGATCCAGAGACAGTGACGCTCGTCGCTAGACCACAAGCCGCGGACACACTGCAGTGTCAAGCCACATAATGACGCATCTAACAACATTATTTCGCTTCAGTTCGAAAAGTGTCGCACGTACTTAGACACACTCCATTTGTTTGCTGTCTTCAGGATTGTAAAAAGAGGACAAACGATATAACCATGAATTTCATAAATGCCATATATCTGCGACCGGATTAATGGAACATAGGAAATATATTGAAGTGATAAAATTCATGCCATACCTCCTAATATCGTGTCAGACCTCCTTTTGTCTTGCATAATGCAGCGTATCAACGTGGCATGGACTCAGCAAGTCGTTGGAAGTCCCATGCACGAATATTGAGACACGCTGACACAATAGATGTCCTTAAATGCGCAAGTGTCACCGGTGCAGAAATTTCTGTATGAACTGATCTCCCGCTGATGTCCCATAAATGTTCGATAGGATTCATGTCGGGCAGGCGGAGTGAGCAAATAATTCGCTCGGATTGTCCAGAATGTTCTTCAAACCAGTCGCAAACATTTGTGGCCCGTTGACATGATGCATTTCATGCATGAAATTCCATCGTTGTTTGGAAACATGAGGTCTATGAATGGTTGAAATTGGTCAATGATCTGTTCAGTTGGACCAGAGGGCCTAGTCCATTCAACGTAAACACAGTCCACGCCATTATGGAGCCATCACCAGCTTGCATATTGCTTTGTTAACAACTTGGGCCAATGGCTTCGTGAGGTCTGCGCCATATTCTGACACTACCATTTGCTCTTACCAGCTGAAACCGGGACACATATGACCAGGGCACGGTTTTCCAGTCGTCTAGGGTCCAACCGATATGATCACGAGCCCATGAGAGGCGCTGTAGGTTATATCGTGCTGTTAAAAAAGGCACTCGCGTCGTTCTTCTGCTTCCATAGCCCATTAACTCCAAATTTCGCCGCACTGTCCTAACGGTTATGTTCGTCGCACGCCCCACGCTGATTTCTGCGGTTATTTCACGCGGCGCTCTTTGCTGATAGCAGTGGCAATTCCATGCAAACGCCGCTACTCTCCGTCGCTAAGCGAAGGCCGTCGGCCACTGAGCTGTCCGTGGAGAGAGGTAATGTATGGGATTTGGTATTCTCCCACACTCTTGACACTGTGGATCGCGGAATATTCAATTCCCTTAAAGATTTCCGAAATGAAATGTCCCTTGTGTCTAGCTCCAACTACGATTCCGCTAATTCCCATCGTGCGACCATGTCACGTCGAACACCTTTTCACATGAATCACCTGAGTACAAATGACAGCTCCGCCAATGCACTGCCCTTTAATATCTTGTGTACTCGATACTACCGCCGTCTGTGTATGTGGATTTCGCTATCCCATGTCTTTTGTCACCTCAGTGCAATGTATAGAAAGACCGCTATCCTCAAGGCCTTTCTCGCTGCTCCTGCAGTATTAGAATATCTTCAGCAGTGAGCCACAGTCGTGTTCTGCACTGCTTTCAAGACTCCTAAATTTTGTTGTAAACTTCATAATCTGTGTATCCGTTTTCATGGACAGCAACTTGCCATCTGGCCTTGTTCCAATTATGGTCTTTATGCACATTACTATCCACGTCCCTTAACTCTGTCATACATGTATCGTGCTTATAAATTTCATAGTTTTCTCATTGTATTATGGACAGTAATAAAATATGAACGTAAAATCACTTGATTATTATTTGAAACTTATCTAAACAAATTGGTTCAAAATGGTTCAAATGGCTCTGAGCACTATGGGACTTAACATCTATGGTCATCAGTCCCCTAGAACTTAGAACTACTTAAACCTAACTAACCTAAGGACATCACACACATCCATGGCCAATGCAGGATTCGAACCTGCTACCGTAGCAGTTGCGCGGTTCCGGACTGTAGCGCCTAGAACCGTTCGGCCACCGCGGTCGGCTCTAAACAAATTCCTTGAGCCCTGGAACCAAAGTATATCAAACGTCTCGTTCTAAGAGGCGTATTGGTGAGAAGTGCATTTTAGAAGTACGTCAAACTATTGTATGAATCAGCAGCAGCCAAAAACCGGAGGATGATCGTTATTGTCGTAGTAAGTGAAGTACAGGATTTCATATTGGTATTGGTCTTACCAAATCGCGGACCAATTTCTTTTACGATGTACTCAAAATCATGTTTATAAATTCTGGACAAACTCTGGAACAGACATGTTTTCAACATCAATTCACGATTTAATCTTTTCAGATCTAAATTTTTTGTGTACAGAGGAAATTTTTTCTTTATGTTGTAATGCTCCTAGGCGACTTTTTTTATGATTTTAGACGCAAGATTTGTACAAAAACATGTACCCGTTTGCAAAATTATGCTGTGTACATTGGCTTTTTTTATTGACCAAAAAACTAATCTTAAAATATTAACTGTCGTAATAAATAAACTGAACATCACCATTACGCAAAATAACAACAATAATATTCATTTATACACTGGACTATAACCACCCACTTCCGTGTACTCTGTCCGCAGCTCGTGGTCGTCCGGTAGCGTTATCGCTTCCCGCGCCCGGGTTCCCGGGTTCGATTCCCGGCGGGGTCGGGGATTTTCTCTGCCTCGTGATGACTGGGTGTTGTGTGATGTCCTTAGGTTAGTTAGGTTTAAGTAGTTCTAAGTTCTAGGGGACTGATGACCATAGCTGTTAAGTCCCATAGTGCTCAGAGCCATTTGAACCATTTTGAACCGTGTATTCTGGCGGTCACAAACTGCTGCCGGCTGCTACGTTCAGTTGTTGATATTTTTATCGTGATACGCAACAGCTGGCAGCACTTGTGCTTGATGGAAAGACTGAACATTCACCAATTTTTCTATGAGGTTTCCCATGGAGAAAAATATTTTTGTTACATCTAAGACACGTTAAAAGATAATGTACACAACTGTAGCCACAGGATCTGAAAGGATTAAAGTTTTGGAAGCAATTCGCTTACTAAAGAAAAAAAGCATCCAGCAAAGCCAAGGTTCTATTTCTTTGCTAACTTTTTGCTTGTGAAATGCAAAAGCAGGATAGCCGCATTCACTTCTGTGGTGTCGTCCGAAGAACTAGGTACCAATGCAAGGTTGGTACCTCGCGACGGAACCCCAAGTAAGCACGGTCGTTGCCAGACGCAACGCCGAGTAACAGAGGTCGGCGTAGACACGTGCAGAAGAGTTCCATACGCCACCGCTGCAGCAGGCTTGCTTACGTCAGAGCGGACTGCCGCTCAGTCCAGTCTACAGTCATTGCCGCAGCCGACAGCATCGTCTTACTAGACAGCCAGCAGTGCGCGAGAGAGAACCATGCAGTGAAGTTTATTGTCAATCGTACTTTGAGGGAAGACTTTTATCTTGCACCGTATCAAGTGATAAGTTAGCGTTCATAATATCCAATACACATGACAGTCCTGTGACAATGGATTATTACAAAGTTAAGTATTTAATCTTGTTTCGGTTATAATAACGTGAGCTAATATTTTGTGTGTGTTGTAGTCTCAACTCGGCCTACTCCAGAAACAACCGATGAGGGTTTTTTTTTCGTTCGTGAAACCACTCTTAGTCAGCCTTAAGCAAGTAACTAAAGAAAAGTAGATGAACATTATCATGAATTAATGATTTAAATAATCTTATTAAATATTATTTAATAGAGAGTAATTAAAATAGCTAA
Organism: Schistocerca cancellata; assembly: GCF_023864275.1. Taxonomy (NCBI): domain Eukaryota; kingdom Metazoa; phylum Arthropoda; class Insecta; order Orthoptera; family Acrididae; genus Schistocerca; species Schistocerca cancellata. The sequence goes on along the minus strand of NC_064626.1, from coordinate 721,929,695 downwards.
GAGCATAAGTTACAGAAGCTAAAATACGTACAATTTTTTGTTTTTCTAATATTATAAATAGGCTGGAGTCTTATTTCATTCTGTTTGTCGTCCGTTTTGTTTCGAGGTGTTCATGTCGGCTCGTGTGGTCATTAATGTATGATTTCGTATTGTCAGAAATATATTGACAAAATAAATTCCAGCATTTCCATTTACAAAGTGTGTAGCTAGTGTCCTTAATTTGTGTACATGAAAGAGACTAAACCCAGTTACATATCAAGTAACGTGGATGGATTTCATAAAGAATACCAAGGGAAGTGTTTTTCCACTAAGATAGGCTGTGAATTTAATAAACAGATTTTTTTATAAAGAATTAAAGCGCTATCGTATGATGAGCTGCAGCGCTACAGTCAATTGTCTAAGTAATATCTATTGCTTTCAAACCATTGACCTCTGGACTGGATTGTTCTGTTGAAAACCTAAAAAAACATGCTGATGCGAATGATAGCTGTATTCAAATAACAGATAAGAATCAACATTTTAGCGAAAGATACAGAATATTAGCATGAACGTAAAACTGTGATAAAGCCAGACCATCACGTAAAAATAATAGTGTGGTTTCTCTGAACATTACCTACCTGGCTAGAACTTAACAAAATGTTAACTGAGAACCATTTATGAAGATCCTTAACTAGGCTACTCTTGTGACGTCTCCTTTGGCAAGATATCTGCGTAGCATAATGTCTCCGAGATACAATTAAACAAGAAATCACAAGAAGCGAGTCACTGCTACAACGAGATACGCGCACCACGAAGGCGTGGAAGAAAAAGATGGGAGACGCCACATCCGGCACATCAACTTCCACTACTTCGCTTTCGCCCATTTAGCGCCCGTATTGTGTGGCCCGGGTTAACCTTTTTGGTACGGCAGTATATTGACGCAAACACTGCCGTCCAACAGTAGCTGCAATTCGTGTGAGGGGCAGTGTTGTCGGAAAACACTGTCGGGCCATACTGTTAGCAGTATGCAACTTCTACAGTCCGTGTAAACGTACCGTAACACTCCTAAAGGCTACTGAAAGGAATATAGCTTCAGGATCTTGAGGAAACTGTTGTTCGGTGGTAGTAAAACCTGAGGCGTTAAGAGCAGATTGAGTATCCGGTCGATGAAGTCGGGAGAGCGTCAGTGACTTAAGCTCAAGAGAGCAGTGCGAACTTCGAGCGAGTGGAACTGTGTAAAGAGGGAAGTTAGCCAGTGAGATCAGAGACGTCTTTTATTTGGAGAAAGATTTTCTCTCTTAGGTTCATTACGTCGCCGTTTTACTGAAGCGGACTGTCAACGAGAAGAGAACCGAGGGCGTTAACGTGAAGCTCTTAACGCTGACTACAGTCAAGATCTGCGGGCTAACTCAGTTATTAGACTACTCTGTGCTTCACATTTAATTAAAAGAGACTACGCCAGGGACAATTCGAGAGAAAAAGTCCTTTGTGTATGAACATCGTTCATTCTTATGAATAAATGTTATTAGCTTTTCCGTTGTTTCCTCGGATTGCAGCGAAGTGTTCGAATACCTGCAGCGAAAGCAAAATCTACCAGTGGATATTAAAATACAGTTAAGTGAAAAACAAACGATGGCGATTCTCTTTTAAGTTTTCATGGTTTTCCTAAACTATTTCAAGCAAAAGGCGAGATGGTTCCTCCTATGAACAGGACCTTTTTGTAAAAATTTAATGTAGTTAAATTTTTATGCTGGTATACCTTTTCGCTGGAGGCCACGGTTATCGAGGGATTCAAGAAAAACGCTTTTGAAGGTCACCATCGTACGGTTTTCTTGGAAAACTGGAGAACTACGGCTTCTAGCGAAAACGTATCCCAGTATAAAATTTAAATAATTTCATAGAAAAGGTCCTGTTCATTTTTTCTGTAGGCCTAGCAGTTTGTGCATAGTGATGGGGAGAATATGAAAATCTTGCTCGTGGTGTACGAAGGCTTTAGGATTGCACAGGATTAGGTAGTGGCAGCTGAATCAACTTGTACATAAATTATGCTTTTTCCTCTTAATGTGCAATACTGTGATATGTGTAAAATGATCCACTAATAAACTGATTACTACTAACTAATATTTGTTGGCAGTGGGAGCAATTTGGGGAATAGTAACAGTAGTTCTATTAATTTATTACACTACTGATAGTTCAGTTAGCGATAAAAATAAATTTTAAAAACGAATGGCAAAGTTGAAAAGTTGTTTCGACGCATTAAGGAAGGTATAGTTGGTGGCCGGAGAGGTCCACATGTTGCCCCTTGTGATGTCTGTGTGTCGAACCTGCAGATTTTTCCTTTCCCAAAAGAAGGGTGTCTTGGGAGGGGAACGCTTTTGTGGTGAGCAGGACACCCAAGGCACTGTGAATGAGACACTGAAGAAGACACCTGTCTGCTCAAACTGCTGCCAACAGTGCCTCCATCACAGGTGAAAATGTTTCCGGTTCACAGTAGGCTAAACAACTTCCCGACAGGTTAAAACAATGTGACACGCGGGTCCCGAGCTTTCGCTGACAAATCCCTTTCCTACTTACTGCGCTCAGTTGGTGAGCCATTGCCTGGGGGAAGGCAAATTACACCTACAGCTACTCTGAAACACCGTATGAACACTATGGTTGAGGGTTCTTTCTATTGTTCCAGCTACAATGCATTCATCAAACCCTCTCCCTCCTCCCCCTCTCCTCCTTCCCCGGAAAAAAAAATTTTATTAAAAAAAGTATTTTCAAACCGAGCTCGCATTCTGTCCGCTAAACAGTCATACGTAATTAGAGTTCCTTATCAGTTTGAAGAAAGCCACAATATGTAACTGATGCTGACAAGTAGCAAGTGTACCGAGAACCATGTCACAAAATCTCAAAACTTTTTCCTTATTCTCCACGAAACTAACTCAGAACCTGGGCATGCTCTTTGTTCTTTCCATTGCACTGAAGGGGGGATAAGGAAGAATGATTCCTTGTGTACCCCTGCGCGAGCTGCTATTGTACTTTCATCTTCACTTTCTCTTTACCAGTAGTGTATAGGCGACTACTCGTAGATATGACTGCCATTTTCAGAGGATGCGTTTGCAAAGTATAAGGCGTCTTTCTGCGAGCGTCTTTGAGCTGAAAATTTTCAGCATTTTTTGTTACTCTTCTGGTCAAATACATCTGTGATCTCTCACACCATGCTCGATGTTCCCTGTTTATCTGACCATCGACAACAAGGGCAGCAGAAGTGACCCACAAACCTACCGACCTATGTCACGGACGTCCAACTGTTGTAGAATCATAGAACATATCCTGACTCAAACATAATCTTCCATCTCGAAGAGAATGACCTCCTCCGTGCCAATGAGGATACTTCCTGAAAACATCATTCAGGTGAACCTCAACATGCACTTTTCTCATGCGACTTCTTGAAGGTCATGGACCATGGCAATCAGATGCATTGACTTCCGAAAAGCATTTGACTCGGCACCACGCACGCGATTATTAACAAAACTACGATTACGTGAGCCACCATACGATATTTGTGATTGGATTAAGTGCCGCAAAGAGGCAGTAATTCTTGGCGCGCTCGGAACGGGAAGAAACCATAACGTGGTCCTATGGTAAATACGCTCTGCCAAGCACTTCACAGTGGTTTGCAGAGGATGTATGCAGATTTTGGCGCCGTACTCACTTAAGTAGTATTCCTGTACGAGGTGGACAACTATTTCGTTAGCAGTATCTTTTGTAAACAGAGTGCAGTTAATAGCATACCACCAACGGATTCTGGTTAGAAACTCCGAAAGCCACACGTTTTTAATTTTTGAACAAGTTTCAAAGCAGTATGCACTCCGCTGTTACATAGAAGTTTATTCTAGAAGGAAGGTATATTTAAACTGGGAAAATGTAAATACCGTTCTTTATTTCGCTGTAACTCATTGCGTTTAAACTTTATTGGAAAGTGTACAGACTTATTTGTTTGTGTGCTAATTAGAAATCAGCCAAACTGTCCCCAGTATGAACAGCACACGGAAATCGGTACAGACGCGCAATCTGACCGCTCAGCATGTCTTGTTGTTCCGCTCTCTGTCTCCCTAACCCACACATCAGAGTTGTGCTGGTCGCATTGTAGCATATCGTGGGCTGATGCGTGGCAATCAAAAGACAACAAGTGGCGATAAACCGCACTGAACACGAGTTCTATCAAATCGTGTGCTCTTGCTGCTGGGTTCTTTCGGCTTCAGTATTTCCAAAATTACATGCGCTAAAATTGTGAGTACCATTGGTACGAAACGTGTGCGCACTGTATTTCGTATTGTATGACTTATTTTTTAATGCTCAGCAAAAGCAACAGTTTTCCGCCTTCATATGCTTCTGCGCTAGCAACAAGCTAGCGTCAGGATCGAACATAAATTCACAATATCAAAATTGGAATTCTTAACTATAAAATGTGAGGAAATCTTGTAATATTGCCGTATCTTTCAAAAGCAAATTTGCTAGCCAATGATGCCAAATGCGCCAGAATGAATCGGAACAAAACCTAAACGACCCTCACGTAACTTAAAATTCGGTTCGTGACGTTATACAGTTCACCAGTGTTTGAGAACCTAGAAACAAAATGGGATATGTCTTGCTGAAGGCCTCTCTTAAATCTGGGGATGTTTTGGGATTGTTCAGATTCTGCTGGCTTCGTAATACGCCACAATAGTTTACAAACTTTTGATGTCATGTGAGCATTACGGAACTAATGACTAATGACTACTGATTTCATTTATAACAGTCACAGTGCCTGCAACGAACTCTATTGGAAATAACTTAGCATATTTGTAAGGACATCAGTCTTGATTCATAAAACTGCGTAAATCACTGTTTATTACTTAAACCTTTTTAAACTAAAATCAGTTCTTAAATTCGATTTTGATTTTTTTCCACTTTGGTGTTAAAAAGGTTTCGTGAATGTGAGATTTTCTGACACGAAATGCGAGGATCGCTCATACAGACTAGGTTCATGCAATAATAAGGTTATCTTTTTGTACAAAATTTACATTTTCGCAGAATTAAGACTCATATATTAGGCATTCACAGTTTACTTAACATGTAAATATAAATAGTTAATCTATATCTTCCGTGAGATATTTTTGTCCACGTTGAAAAACCGAGTTAGAAATGCCATAAAAAACGGAAAGATGTCTGATAAATTTCATACTGAGGCACTACCGGCTTGTGATGGACAAAAACACAGCATCGGGATTCACATTTCACTTCTTTACCAGATATAGTTATTTTTACTTCGCGTTACGGTTGCTCTCTCTCTGCAAGTGATAAAATTTTCCAACTGTATTAACGTGGCACTCATATCATTATTCAGTATTTCATATTGTTTGTAAAGTAGGTGTAAATAAAAGCTAAAAACCTGTCAAAAACAAAAATCTGAAGTTTTGATACGTAGTTCTACAACTAATGATGCAGGATGTATATGCAGACCAAATTTCTAGCCTCTAACACTACCCTCAGTTTACGAGATATTACGGTCCCCCTGCGGGTCCGGGGGTTAGAATAGGCCCGAGGTATTCCTGCCTGTCGTAAGAGGCGACTAAAAGGAGTCCATCCCCCTCACGGGGGTAGTTCCCCCCTGCGGGTCCGGGGATTAGAATAGGCCCGCGGTATTCCTGCCTGTCGTAAGAGGCGACTAAAAGGAGTCCATCCCCCTCACGGGGGTAGTTAGCGCCTGCGTCCGGAGACGGACGGTTCCACGACCTATAATTGTGGTCTTTTTGGTTTTTCACTTCTCGTTTCTTCCTTCCTTTTGTTGGTTCCTTTCTTTGCTCTTCTCCACCTCACTGTCTTCCTCACTCTTTCCCTTGACTTCTCCTTGCCTTCTCATTGCCTTCTTCTCCTTGCCTTCTCTGGTCTCCGCCTCGGCGTTTGAGACAGTCTGTCCTCTTTTTCCCTCTCTCTCTTCTTTTTCCTCTTCTTCCTTCCTCCCTGTGCGTGCCTGAAGGCCGACCCACGCGTTCGCACGCGTAGCCGGTGACGGGGTAACGCGTAAGTCCCCGCCCTGGCACGCGCGTACCCCCTGGTAAAGGCCAGGCCCGGGGAGGGGTGATTGCCTGAGCTGATACCTTCTGACCATGCCGATTGGTCCCTCCGTCTGTTTCTCGGGAGGTGTGACCTGAGGTGTAAACATTCACCTAAGGCGGGAGTGCCCTCTGAGAGGGTCCCCACAAGGAAGGAGCGCGCCATCGGAGACGCTGGCAATCATGGGGGATTCCTCCGCAATGGATTCCACTCCATCTCTCTCGACTTCTGCCCAAAAACGGAAACGTGACCAGCCACCAGTGACAAAAGTCCTACCGCCTGCCCCACAGTTCCTCGTCGTTTCTCGATCTGAGGACGGAAAGGATTTTTCCTCTGTCAACCCTTTCGTTATCCAGAAGGGCGTAGATGCCATAGCCGGATCTGTCAAATCTTGTACCAGGTTGCGTAACGGTACCTTATTACTAGAAACTGAGAGTGCCTTTCAGGCACAAAAACTGCTTCGGGCCACCCTCCTGTACACGTTCCCTGTCCGGGTGGAGGCCCACCGAACTTTGAATTCGTCTCGTGGTGTAGTCTATACTAGCTCCCTCGACGGATTGACTGACGAGGAGATTCAGTCTTTCCTCGCTGAGCAGGGCGTGACGGCTGTCCATAGGGTCATGAAAAAGGTCAACAATGACCTTGTACCGACCCGGACACTTTTCTTGACCTTCGATAGTGTTAAGCTGCCATCGCGCATCAAGGCGGGCTACGAGGTTATTTCTGTTCGCCCCTATGTCCCGACACCTACGCGCTGCTACCAGTGTCAGCGTTTCAATCACACTCGACAGTCTTGTTCCAATGCGGCTAAATGTGTCACTTGTGGCAGGGATGCCCATGAGGGTGACTGTCCACCTCCGTCTCCTCGTTGTGTGAACTGTCAGGGTGACCATGCCGCATCCTCCCGCGACTGTCCTGTCTATAAGGAAGAACGCTGTATCCAAGAAATTCGGGTCAAAGAGAAAGTGTCCACCTCGGCTGCTTGCAAGCTATTGGCTAGTAGGAAGCCCGCGCTGCTCCCAGCGGGGAAATACAGTACTGTCCTCGCCTCTCCTCGGACTACCAGGGAGGTAGCAACCCAGACATGCGATCTGACCTTCAGCACCACGGTCGTCCGTTCGGCCAGTGCTAAGATCGCGCGGTCGACGTCTCCTCTTCCTCCCATCACCCCACAGACACCAGCCCCTTCATCAGCTTCTGCTAAGACGAAGACCCCGAAGTCAGATGCACGGGCCTTCAAGAAGGAACCATCCCGTGCAGACTTCCTACGTACCTCGACCTCCCAGCCTTCGACCGGTACTTCCACCAAACGTCCTTCTAAAAAGGCTCATAGGAAGCACAGTTCTCCTTCTCCGCCACGGCGCATTTCTTCTCCTGCGCCACCCAGCGGTTGCCGCCCCAGGCCGTCATCCGTTTCGCCTGGCCGCACCGCTGGTAGCCGTACATCTGGCCGTTCACCGGCGGAGGAAGCTCCCCCTCCCTGCCATCCTCCCAAGATGGCCGATGAACCTATAGACACAATGGACGATGACTGTCCGCCTACTGATAGCGGCGGCAGTGCTCGCTCGAAGCCAGGCCCTCCGCGGCCTTCGAGGTGACCCCTTCTTTCATCTTCCTTTTCTTACGATGGCACTTATTCACTGGAATATTCGCAGCATTCGCTCCAACCGAGAGGACTTGAAGTTGCTGCTCCGCTTGCACCGTCCGCTCGTCGTAGCCCTCCAGGAAACGAAGCTACGCCCATGCGATCAAATTGCCTTGGCACACTACACCTCTGTGCGTTTTGACCTACCCCCTGTGGTAGGTATCCCAGCCCATGGAGGGGTTATGTTGCTGGTCCGGGATGATATTTACTACGATCCCATCACGTTGCACACCGGCCTGCAGGCAGTTGCCATCCGCATTACTCTCCCCACTTTTACGTTTTCCTTTTGTACCGTTTACACTCCATCGTCATCTGCCGTTACCAGGGCAGACATGATGCAACTTATTGCTCAGCTACCTGCACCATTTTTGTTAACTGGAGACTTCAATGCCCACCATCCCCTTTGGGGCTCTCCAGCATCCTGCCCGAGGGAATCCTTGTTAGCAGACCTTTTCAACCAGCTCAATCTTGTCTGCCTCAATACTGGCGCCCCTACTTTTCTTTCGGACACATCTCACACCTATTCCCATTTAGACCTCTCTATATGTACTCCCCAACTTGCCCGCCGGTTTGAGTGGTATGCACTTTCTGATACATATTCGAGCGACCACTTCCCGTGTGTTATCCATCTCCTGCAGCATACCCCCTCTCCGTGCTCCTCTAGTTGGACCATCTCCAAGGCAGACTGGGGGCTCTTCTCTTCCAGGGCGACCTTTCAGGATCAAACCTTCACAAGCTACGATCGTCAGGTCGCAAACCTCACGGAAGTCATTCTCGCTGCTGCTGAACATTCCATCCCTCACCCTACTTCTTCTCCACGTCGCGTACCGGTCCCCTGGTGGACCGCAGCATGTAGAGACGCTTTACGTGCTCGTCGACGTGCTTTACGCACATTTAAACGCCACCCTACAGTGGCGAATTGTATCAATTATAAACGATTACGTGCTCAGTGTCGTCGTATTATCAAAGAAAGCAAGAAAGCCAGCTGGGCTGCTTTCACAAGCACCTTCAACAGTTTTACTCCTTCTTCCGTTGTCTGGGGTAGCCTGCGCCGGCTATCTGGCACTAAGGTTCACTCACCAGTTTCTGGCTTGAAGGTCGCGAATGACGTCCTTGTGGCCCCTGAGGCTGTCTCCAATGCCTTCGGCCGCTTTTTCGCAGAGGTTTCGAGCTCCGCTCATTACCACCCTGCCTTCCTCCCCCGCAAACAGGCAGAGGAGGCTAGGCCATCTAACTTCCGCTCCTCGAATTGTGAAAGTTATAATGCCCCATTCACCATGCGGGAACTCGAAAACGCACTTGGCCGATCACGGTCCTCCGCTCCAGGGCCTGATTCTATTCATATTCAGATGCTGAAGAACCTTTCTCCTGCGGGTAAAGGTTTTCTTCTTCGTACATATAATCGCATCTGGATTGAGGGACATGTTCCCGCATGCTGGCGCGAGTCTATTGTTGTCCCGATTCCTAAGCCGGGGAAGGACAAGCACTTGCCTTCCAGTTATCGACCTATCTCGCTTACCAGCTGTGTCTGTAAAGTGATGGAGCGAATGGTTAACTCTAGATTGGTTTGGCTGCTCGAGTCTCGACGCCTACTTACCAATGTACAATGTGGATTTCGTAGGCGCCGCTCTGCTGTTGACCATCTGGTTACCTTGTCGACCTTCATTATGAATAACTTCTTGCGGAAGCGCCCGACCGCGGCTGTGTTCTTTGATTTGGAGAAGGCTTACGACACCTGTTGGAGGGCGGGCATTCTCCGCACCATGCATACATGGGGCCTTCGCGGTCGCCTCCCTCTTTTTATTCGTTCCTTTTTAATGGATCGACAGTTCAGGGTACGTGTGGGTTCTGTCCTGTCAGACACCTTTCGCCAGGAGAATGGGGTGCCACAGGGCTCAGTTTTGAGCGTCGCTCTCTTCGCCATCGCGATCAATCCAATAATGGATTGCCTCCCAGCTGATGTATCAGGCTCCCTTTTCGTGGACGATTTTACCATCTATTGCAGCGCGCAGTGTACACGTGTCCTGGAGCGCTGTATTCAGCGTTCTCTTGACTGTCTTTACTCCTGGAGTGTCGCCAATGGCTTCCGTTTTTCTGCCGAGAAGACGGTCTGTATTAACTTCTGGCGCTACAAAGAGTTTCTCCCACCGTCCTTACGACTCGGTCCCGTTGCTCTCCCAATCGTGGAGACAACCAAATTTTTAGGCCTTACATTTGACAGGAAACTTAGCTGGTCTCCACATGTGTCATATGTGGCCGCCCGTTGTACCCGTTCTTTAAATGTCCTCCGTGTTCTCAGTGGTATGTCGTGGGGAGCGGATCGAACCGTCCTACTTCTTCTATATCGGTCGATCGTCCGCTCCAAGCTGGGTTATGGGAGCTTCGTATACTCCTCTGCACGGCCATCCATCTTACGCCGCCTCAACTCCATACAACATCAGGGTTTACGTCTTGCGATCGGAGCATTTTATACTAGTCCCGTAGAGAGTCTTCATGCTGACGCTGGCGAATTGCCACTCACCTACCGGCGCGATATACTGCTTTGTCGGTATGCCTGTCGGCTACTGTCAATGCCCGACCATCCGTCTTATCGTTCCTTTTTTGACGACTCTCTCGACCGTCAATACGGGTTGTATGTCTCTGCCCTGCTACCCCCTGGAGTTCGCTTTCGTCGCCTCCTTCAACACCTTAATTTTTCACTCCCTGCAACCTTTCGAGTGGGCGAGAGCCACACGCCACCTTGGCTCCAGGCTCAGGTCCGCGTTCACCTTGACCTCAGCTCGCTCCCAAAAGAGGTTACCCCCGGTTCGGTCTACCACTCCCGTTTTTTGGAACTTCGTTCGAAGTTCATCAACATGACTTTCATTTATACAGATGGCTCTAAGACCAGTGACGGGGTCGGGTGTTCCTTTATTGTCGGGGCACAAAGTTTCAAATACCGGCTCCATGGCCATTGTTCGGTCTTCACAGCTGAGCTCTTTGCCCTCTACCAGGCTGTTCTTTACATCTGCCGCCACCGACATTCTGCTTATGTCATCTGCTCCGACTCCCTGAGCGCCATCCAGAGCCTCAGTGATCCGTACCCGGTTCACCCTTTCGTACACCGGATCCAACGCTCTCTTCAGCAGCTGGTGGACGTCGGTTCTCCGGTTAGCTTTATGTGGGTTCCTGGCCATGTCGGTATCCCTGGGAACGAAGCTGCAGATGCCGCGGCCAAGGCAGCGGTCCTCCAGCCTCGGACAGCTTCTTGTTGTGTCCCTTCGTCCGATTTTAGCAGGGTCATTTGTCGGCGCATTTTATCGCTGTGGCATGCCGACTGGGCTGCACTTACAGACAACAAGCTTCGGGCCTTAAAACCTCTTCCCGTGGCTTGGACGTCCTCCTCACGCCCTTCTCGGCGGGAGGAGGTAGTTTTGGCCCGGTTAAGAATTGGACACTGCCGATTCAGCCATCGCCATCTGCTGACGGCTGCGCCGGCGCCGTTCTACCCATGTGGGCACTTGCTGACGGTTCGGCACATTTTACTGTCCTGTCCAGATTTTAACACACTGCGTCTAGATCTTAACCTGCCAAGTACTTTCGATGCCATTTTAGCGGATGACCCACGAGCAGCTGCTCGTGTTCTTCGTTTTATCAATTTGACAAACCTCTCTAAGGACATTTGATGATGCTGTTTTTTAATCCTATGCCTGTCAGTCTGTCTTTTATCGTGTTTTCCCTTTTAGTTGTTGTTGTTGTCAACTTGTGCCTCGCGGTGCATTATTAGAGTAGTCAGGGCGCTAATGACCATTGAAGTTGTGCGCCCTAAAACCACAAAAAAAAGAGATATTACGGGTTTTTTTACCTCTACTACAATGGATCGTGTTGAGAAAATTCCTACAAAATATTTCGAAGCACTGCATGCTGTGAATTAATCCCACACATTAATATATTTGGACACTTTACAAGATTAACTGCATATTTGAAACCCGGTCTCATGACTGAAACGGGATTCGACCGTGCAACCTCTGGTTCACGAGATACTGGGGATGTCCTATAACGCTGTAGGTTGAGCTTACGTTTATTCCTTAACGTCTGTGGGCAGATAGAGCCGGAACCTCGAGCCACCCTCACAGAAAAACTTATGCAGCAGCTTCTTCCTGTGTCTAAAGACGCAGATGTAAGCTAAAAGTACAGTGAAATACGGAGACAATACCACAGTACTTCTTAAAAAGAATTTTCCAAGTTTTTAGTTGACAAGATGAAAGCTTACATTTATGGGGAACAGCGGGCGACAGTAGATACCCATGCGGCTGTGTCCACTGCTGTAAACTCATTTCACGGCAGAAGAATTGTTTCCGAGAGTTGGGCAGTAAATCTGTGTGGTCGCTGCAGGATGCAACAGGGCGCTCCCAGAGATTTAGTGCTGACTCCACCGCAGTTCGTTACACGAGATGAATAACACTGCGGGGATGTCCTCGGCACACTTCGCGAAGGAGCCGAGCTCTTGCGGGTGTTGTTCTGCAGTGGACGGAAAAACAAACCGCTGTCTTCCCTCTGAAAGAGACTGCTGAGCCAACGAGATGGTTCCCATGGCGAGATGGAAGCCTGTCGCTTCTTTCAAAGTTCCGCGGTTTTTGTTACAGTTCGCTGTCGTCTCAGCATCGCCAACAAAGAAGTCTCAACAAAATGTACACATATATATTATCACTGTCTATGAAGCATCAGAACTGTTTAATGTTGTTGTTGTTGTGGTCTTCAGTCCTGAGACTGGTTTGATGCAGCTCTCCATGCTACTCTATCCTGTGCAAGCTTCTTCATCTCCCAGTATCTACTGCAACCTACATCCTTCTGAATCTGCTTAGTGTATTCATCTCTTGGTCTCCCTCTACGATTTTTACCCTCCACACTGCTCTCCAATGCTAAATTTGTGATCCCTTGATGCCTCAAAACATGTCCTACCAACCGATCCCTTCTTCTAGTCAAGTTGTGCCACAAACTTCTCTTCTCCCCAATCCTATTCAATACCTCCTCATTAGTTACGTGATCTACCCACCTTATCTTCAGCATTCTTCTGTAGCACCACATTTCGAAAGCTTCTATTCTCTTCTTGTCCAAACTAGTTATCGTCCATGTTTCACTTCCATACATGGCTACACTCCATACAAATACTTTCAGAAACGACTTCCTGACACTTAAATCTATACGCGATGTTAACAAATTCCTCTTCTTGAGAAACGCTTTACTTGCCATTGCCAGTCTACATTTTATATCGTCTCTACTTCGACCATCATCGGTTATTTTACTCCCTAAATAGCAAAACTCCTTTACTACTTTAAGTGTCTCATTTCCTAATCTAATTCCCTCAGCATCACCCGACTTAATCTGACTACATTCCATTATCCTCGTTTTGCTTTTGTTGATGTTCATCTTGTATCCTTCTTTCAAGACACTGTCCATTCCGTTCAACTGCTCTTCCAAGTCCTTTGCTGTCTCTGACAGAATTACAATGTCATCGGCGAACCTCAAAGTTTTTACTTCTTCTCCATGAATTTAATAACTACTCCGAATTTTTCTTTTGTTTCCTTTACTGCTTGCTCAATATACAGATTGAATAACATCGGGGAGAGGCTACAACCCTGTCTCACTCCGTTCCCAACCACTGCTTCCCTTTCATGCCCCTCGACTCTTATAACTGCCATCTGGTTTCTGTACTATGTAAATAGCGTTTCGCTCCCTGTATTTTACCCCTGCCACCTTTAGAATTCGAAAGAGAGTATTCCAGTCAACATTGTCAAAAGCTTTCTCTAAGTCTACAAATGCTATAAACGTAGGTTTGCCTTTTCTTAATCTTTGTTCTAAGATAAGTCGTAAGGTCAGTATTGCCTCACGTGTTCCAACATTTCTACGGAATCCAAACTGATCTTCCCCGAGATCGGCTTCTACCAGTTTTTCCATTCGTCTGTAAAGAATTCGCGTTAGTATTTTGCAGCTGTGACTTATTAAACTGATAGTTCGGTAATTTTCACATCTGTCAACACCTGCTTTCTTTGGGATTGGAATTATTATATTCTTCTTGAAGTCTGAGGGTATTTCGCCTGTCTCATACATCGTGCTCACCAGATGGTAGAGTTTTGTCATGACTGGCTCTCCCGAGGCCATCAGTAGTTCAAATGGAATGTTGTCTACTCCCGGGGCCTTGTTTCGACTCAGGTCTTTCAGTGCTCTGTCAAACTCTTCACGCAGTATCTTATCTCCCATTTCGTCTTCATCTACATCCTCTTCCATTTCCATAATATCGTCCTCAAGTACATCGCCCTTGTATAAACCCTCTATATACTCCTTCCACCTTTCCGCTTTCCCTTCTTTGCTTAGAACTGGGTTTCCATCAAAGCTCTTGATATTCATGCAAGTGGTTCTCCTTTCTCCAAAGGTCTCTTTAATTTTCCTGTAGGCAGTATCTATCTTACCCCTAGTGAGACAAGCCTCTACATCCTTACATTTGTCCTCTAGCCATCCCTGCTTAGCCATTTTGCACATCCTGTCGATATCATTTTTGAGACGTTTGTATTCCTTTTTGCCTGCTTCATTTACTGCATTTTTATATTTTCTCCTTTCATCAATTAAATTCAATATTTCTTCTGTTACCCAAGGATTTCTATTAGCCCTCGTCTTTTTACCTACTTGATCCTCTGCTGCCTTCACTACTTCATCCCTCAGACCTATCCATTCTTCTACTGTATTTATTTCCCCCATTCCTGTCAATTGTTCCCTTATGCTCTCCCTGAAACTCTCTACAACCTCTGGTTCTTTTAGTTTATCCAGGTCCCATCTCCTTAAATTCCCACCTTTTTGCAGTTTCTTCAGTTTCAATCTGCAGTTCATAACCAATAGATTGTGGTCAGAATCCACATCTGCCCCAGGAAATGTCTTACAATTTAAAACCTGGTTCCTAAATCTCTGTCTTACCATTATATAATCTATCTGATACCTTTTAGTATCTCCAGGATTCTTCCAGGTATACAACCTTCTTTTATGATTCTTGAACCAAGTGTTGGCTATGATTAAGTTATGCTCTGTGCAAAATTCTACAAGGCGGCTTCCTCTTTCATTCCTTCCCCCCAATCCATATTCACCTACTACGTTTCCTTCTCTCCCTTTTCCTACTGACGAATTCCAGTCACCCATGACTATTAAATTTTCGTCTCCCTTCACTACCTGAATAATTTCTTTTATCTCGTCATACATTTCATCTATTTCTTCATCATCTGCAGAGGTAGTTGGCATATAAACTTGTACTACTGTAGTAGGCATGGGCTTTGTGTCTATCTTGGCCACAATAATGCGTTCACTATGCTGTTTGTAGTAGCTTACCCGCACTCCTATTTTTTTATTCATTATTAAACCTACCCCTGCATTGCCCCTATTTGATTTTGTATTTATAACCCTGTATTCACCTTACCCGAAGTCTTGTTCCTCCTGCCACGGAACGTCACTAATTCCCACTATATCTAACTTTAACCTATCCGTTTCCCTTTTTAAATTTTCTAACCTACCTGCCCGATTAAGGGATCTGACATTCCACGCTCCGATCCGTAGAACGCCAGTTTTCTTTCTCCTGATAACGACGTCCTCCTGAGTAGTCCCCGCCCGGAGATCCGAATGGGGGACTATTTTACCTCCGGAATATTTTACCCAAGAGGACGCCATCATCATTTAATCATACAGTAGAGCTGCATGTCCTCGGGAAAAATTACGGCTGTAGTTTCCCCTTGCTTTCAGCCGTTCGCAGTACCAGCACAGCAAGGCCGTTTTGGTTAATGTTACAAGGCCAGATCAGTCAATCATCCAGACTGTTGTCCCTGCAACTACTGAAAAGGCTGCTGCCCCTCTTCAGGAACCACATGTTTGTCTGGCCTCTCAACAGATACCCCTCCGTTGTGGTTGCACCTACGGTATGGCCATCTGTATCGCTGAGGCACGCAAGCCTCCCCACCAACGGCAAGGTCCATGGTTCATGGGGGGGACTGTTTAATGAATAATTATAATATCTGTATGTTGTGTTAGCAGAAGAGCCAACACCGTGTTACGATTGGAGGCCGAAATGCACGCGTTTTAGCTCGCGCAGGCTAGCGTGAAAAGGGAAGAACTATACTGACGTGAGGTCTGGAACATGACAAGGAATGAGAATTCAGAAAGCGGACATAATTAGTTTGATACTTAACTTTAATCCATTAATGATGAACGTCGCTCTTGACGGTACATGATTCACAGTATTATCTGATCAGAATACCTTCTTGCATATAGTAATAGTAACTGAATATGGCGCCTTGCTATGTCGTAGCAAATGACGTAGCTGAAGGTATGCTAAACTGTAGTGTCTACAAATGAGAGCGTATGTAGACAGTGAACCATCGCCAGCAAAGTCGGCTGTACAACTGGGGCGAGTGAAATTGAGTCTAGACTAGACGTGCCGTGTGGCGGCGCTCGGTCTGCAATCACTGATAGTGGCGACACGCGGGTCCGACGTATACTAACGGACCGCGGCCGATTTAAAGGCTACCACCTAGCAAGTTTGGTGTCTGGCGGTGACACCATACTGTATACTTACAGACTTACGTTGTGTCGAAAAAGCAGTTGTTGAAACCAAAAATTGCAAGAAACCAAAAATTGCAAGAAACCAAAAATTGCAAGAAACCAAAAATTGCAAGAAACCAAAATGGTTACAGTGACAGCTGAGACAGAAGCGCTCAATGAATCTGAAAGCAAAGTACACTGGCCGACAAAACATGAAGTGCTCAGGAGGCGAGGAAGAAACGAATTGAAACTTCATGGGTTGAAAGGGTATGTCACGTTATTTCAGTGGTTACAAACTAGAGTCAAATTTACAAAGAAATTGGCGCATGATCCCAATTATCAGTATGACAGCCTACCCTCCTTTACCTGGATGCATGAACTGATGCAGTTGGAAGGGGTGTCATAAAGTCATTGTATGCTCTTCTGAACCAAGCTGACCCGCAACTCTTGTAACTGGTCCTTGATGTCCTGTATGCTGGAACTGGGACACAGTTGATGGCCGAGCTGCTCCCACACATGTTCTATCGGGTACAGATCTGGGGATCTTGCTGGACACACAAGTATCTGAACAGGACACACACAATTCATAGAGGCACGGGCCATATCCGGACGTGTACTGTCCTATTGAAAAATAGCACCACGGTATTGTAGTACGAGTGGTAACACATGATGAAGCCGTCAGAGTTCCCTCAGTTATTACCAACCATGACCTGAAGTCATACCCGACGCCTCAATACGCCATGACACTAGAGGTAACACCGCTGTACCTCTCCAAAGCGCTGGAAGAGTAGAACTTCTGCTGCGGCCGTCGCCATACTCGCCAAAGATTGTTATCCGACGTAGTGCAAAACCACGATTCAGCACTGAACAGTGTGACGCCGTTCCGTGCTACCAGCTCATAGCACTATTCCAAATGCAGCCATGTGTGTTGTTGTGTTAACGGCAGACTACACATAATGACAGTAATTCCAGCTGCTGCTAGCCTCTGAGCAGTGGTGCTGTATGACACAGAACGTTGCAAGGAGCCGATTACTTATCCGCGGATGGTAGGCACAGATGTGAAGGGGTTACGTCCACTACTCCATGGTGGACCGGAATCTTGAAGAGAATGCCTACCCTCTTGTTCCCATGAAGCCCAACATCGAGCCACTGTCATATCTGAATGTCCTACAAATCTAGATATTTCACGATTCGAAGAGCTGGCCAAATGGACACCCACAATGACGCCCTTTTCAATCCCTGTCAGGTGGTCATAATACTGTCTCATACGAAAACACGGCATCTCCGTGTCCTTCACTCTAATCAATCAAAATGTGACGCTGTTCACGCCTCTTATATACACTAACAGCCCTTGTAACAAAACACAAATAACGCTAATATACCCTGGTGGTTGTTCTACCCTTCATATAGAATCGCAGGCCGTATCATTTACGTACCCGCCGATGGTGTGTGTGCAAAGTTACACTGGTATCTAACCCTGCCTTGTGCATACTTTATCTTTTTTGTTAGCCAGTGTATTATCAAAAAGTTTCCAGCTTCCGTCTCAGCGTAGCTGTTTATTTATTGTGGCAGCTCCTCGTTTGGCCTCAATAGGCTGAGAGGACCGCGTATTCGGCCTCATCACCACAGAAAATCCCGAAGTAGTCACCGGGAATCTAATTCAAGGTCTCAGCAGTAGTAGGCTGTCACAATGGTAGTGACCACTAGTCATCGAAGGAGATTTAGGTCATTAATAACATGTAGCCGGCCGGAGTGGCCGAGCGGTTCTAGGCGCTACAGTCTGGAGCCGAGCGACCGCTACGGTCGCAGGTTCGAATACTGTCTCGGGCATGGATGTTTGTGATGTCCTTAGGTTAGTTAGGTTTAAGTAGTTCTAAGTTCTAGGGGACTGATGACCTCTGAAGTTAAGTCGCATAGTGCTCAGAGCCAATAACATGTAGGGCGTTAAAGGCGAGTAAATGAGTGGAGTTCAACGTGTCGTCGACGACGACGTCATTAGAGACGGAAGACGATACAGAGAGAGCAAAACACGTTGGATAATGGTGAGCATGATGTCATATAGCTCGCAGCCTTTTTGAAAGAGTTATCGCGGCATTCACCGGGACTGAAGTAATACAGAGAAATGGCACACGGAGACTGGAGTATCACTCTACACAAATGCACATCTAGGCCACTCTGTCAGAAGAAAATCGAGCGAGGTGGCGCAGTGGTTAGCACACTGGATATGCAATCTGGAGGAAGACAGTAAAAACCTGCATCCGGCCATCCAGATTTAGGTCTTCTGCGATTTCCCCTAATCGCTCGAGGCAAACGCCTGGATGGTTCGTTTAAAAGGGCACGGCCGATTTCCTTCCCCATCCTTGACGCAATCAGAGCTTTTTCTCCGTCTCTATGACCTCGATGTCGAAGTGGCGTTGAGCCCAATCCTCCTCCTTTCCTTCCTGTCAGAAGAAATAATTTTTGTAGACGAGTTGGTAGTCGTCATCTTCAATTGTCCTCATAAGCAAGTAATGAATCGTTCACCAGCTAATAACTACTTACATCATCATAACTGTATTTATGCCTGGTGTGACATTTGGGCCTACAACTAGTGCAGGCTGTAAAAAGAGTACGTGAAGCACTTTCTAAGGACGGTCCCAACCGTTTCTTCCCACACATGAACTGCGTGGTTTACACTGTTCACATGAGGCCATGTGCTCTCTCTACGAATTGCAACGCAGAATTTGAAACGAAAACAGGATTGTAGATTGGAGCCACACGAATATAAACTATCATTTACTTTGTTTTGCGAGTCGCTGGTAACGATATAATATTTGCTGCTATGTGGTCAGTGTGCAGGAAAGTTGTTTTCAAGCTGTTAGTTTACGCAAAAAGTTTTCCAGCAGTTGCAGCAAATACGAAAATATTTTGCAAAATAATTCCATCAGTACAGCAAAATTACATCTCAAATTCCTACAAAAGTTTTCGGGAGGCATATACCAGACTGATAACCACCTATTACGAATGTGAAAGTTGAAATTCGCTTAGCTCAAATCGTAATCCGCAGGTACATGCTTAAAAAGTACACGTGAGAACTAAATGGCAGCAGCTACTTCCACAGGGACGCAGCAAAGCGCCAAGTTCCTCCTTGAAGCTCTTGTTTGATTTGGAAGTTAGTTTCGAGATTTTACGTCTATCGCGTTAGAGACGGCCTACTATCCACATGGAAGGTATTTCGCTGATGTTTGTGTATGATCCATCTAAAAGGAGAATGTCAGTGGGATATGATTCGCAATACATTTTTTGCACACTATGACGACCTAAGATACAGTCGGTAAGCTTATTCAGTTATTGGAGAGAATTGGTGGGAAATTTAGAAAACCTGCCGCTTGTTAAGCCTCCAATTATGTTGGCAAACGTAGCGAGGTGTTAGTGAGACAGCAATTAATGGCTTTGTTTTGTTGTTTTGTTTATCACAAGTTCTGGTGTAAAGAACGTTAAACGCCCGTACATTGGTAAAATTTTCATAACCACACGAGCATTAATAACTCTGTCCGATTTCCCGCTCCACCACTCGGTCAGAAAGCGGCCGTGCGCGCTCGTGACCGATGAATTTCGCAGTCGCTGGTGCGCTATTATTCGGCGGCTCCCGAAAGTCGGTTTATTTCGGCGCTGTCGGCCGACCATTGTCCGATTAACGTTGGCGCTCCTTTGTTGCAGCTTCCTGCGACCACTCATCGAGTATGAAAAGCGGCTGCTCGCGCGTTTCGCCGCCAACAGCCGCTCCCTCCTCGGTGGCGGAAAGAGCTGCCGGGGAAACACAAAAGCACTACGCTGCTTGGCGTATTACCGCCTGTGATTGCTTCTCTAGATGGAGTTCGTCGCAGTAAAATGATACCTGCCGCCACAGCGCTGTATCCTGTTTATCTCCATCTTATACCGCGGTTGTGCGTCATGGATGTAATTAACTACCGGGAAAGATAAATTGTTGTGCAACGATTAATATCAATTTAACTAAGGAATTGGTGTTTTCAGAATTATGTTTGTGAATTCCTATTTTGGTTTCTAAACCCTTATTTTGTTATATTTCGACGATAGAAGCATTAAAAGGAACGGTCTTATCGTGCTCGAGTTCATGATTTTGCAAACTAAAATCGAGGTGTTCCCGTATTGGTACGAAATTGAAATTTTGTCTGGCATCTATGCTTTTAATTAGCAATTAAGAAACAACCTGGTCTTACTGTAATGGCTAAATCCGGTATCTGCTAAAAATTTATCGCTTACGAAACGAGACCCAAATAAGGCTACCGTTAAAGAGTATCTAATAGATTTGATCGCAGATACGTAGTGTCTTATTTATCTGTTTTCGAGTTTCCTTGTTTCGTATTTCATTAACTCATACTGAAAATTTATTCACTGGACTGACGCAAAAATTTGTAATGATGCGTACCTTTTCGAAGCACAGGGAGTCGAAATTGCGTTGTAGCATATTGAAACAGTTCAGTGTGCTTACGCCTGTCTCTAAAAAAAATATCCGGTAGTAACACGAGGCTGAGGCAAACTACATGTTTTTGAATGATGTTAATACAGTCCTTGCGTGGAAAGTATGTCTACAATCTTTAAACCATTTTCTAAAGTGAACGTAATGTCCATATAGAGCCGGCCGGAGTGGCCGAGCGGTTCTAGGCGCTACAGTCTGGAGCCGCGTGACCGCTACGGTCGCAGGTTCGAATCCTGCCTCGGGCATGGATGTGTGTGATGTCCTTAGGTTAGTTAGGTTTAAGTACTTCTAAGTTCTAGGGGACTGATGACCTCAGAAGTTAAGTCCCATAGTGCTCAGAGGCCGGCGGGTGTGGCCGCGCGGTTAAAGGCGCTACAGTCTGGAGCCGCGCGACCGCTACGGTCGCAGGTTCGAATCCTGCCTCGGGCATGGATGTGTGTGATGTCCTTAGGTTAGTTAGGTTTAAGTAGTTCTAAGCTCTAGGGGACTAATGACCTTAGAAGTTAAGTCCCATAGTGCTCAGAGCCATAGTGCTCAGAGCCATTTGAACCATTTTGTCCATATAGTGATTATCTGTTTGTGAGAGCAATGTCACCATCGGACTAGAATCACAAAAATAAACAGAATGGTCCGTACGAACAAGGGTCGAAATTTGCCTCGTTCCCTAATTGTTATTTTGATTGTAGAGTTTAAAGCTCCACACCTTCAGTCCACTGCATCGTTCTGTTTGAAAATTCTTAACACTGTATATCACTGGTTATGACTTTTTCTCTCTTCGTGCACTTGACATCTGCTACTATACAGTTTTATATGTTAAATGATTCTGTTCTCGTTATATGTAAATGAATATTTTACTCTGGGATGTTTGGAAATATTGCTGGATTCGTCAATACCAATTTTTGATGGTGTATGTCAATTCAGAATAGAAAGAATCTTTCAAATGGCCCCTTGAATAAAAATACAATAACATTAAGACTGCAAATAGTTGCAGGAAAGTTCTACAAGACATACGTCAATACTTCGCCAAAACGAGCAAGTTCTTGAATTCATCTCGAATGTGTTCATTTAAGAAATTATTGGAGTCGGACCAGAATACGTTTTCACTTACAATAACTACCCTGTATAAATCACCTTGTCGGAATACACATTCTGCTCCAGAATTATCAGTGTTTCTATATGGTTTTTTGTCGTTATCCTGTATTTGTTAGGTATTGCTAGAACGTTAACTAGACAGTTTCAATGTGCAGAATCATAATAGATGATTTGAAAAGAAGATGCAAGCGCGACTGTATTAAATGGTCGAAGCTTTGTGGCTGCATCGCTCTGACAACTGTAGTTGATATTGACAGAACGTATTTGGCTATACATTTCTGTGGCAAAGACGTTCCGAAGGCTTGCATAAAAACTGGATGTCAAATGGAGTGTCCTCCGATTTCGCATACCTAGCACTTTTATAAATTGCACGCAGGTGCTAAAAGTAACCAATAATAAGGGAAAACTTATGTTCAACTATCTTTTCTTAGTGTTCTGATGTGGGAGCCTTACACAGTGCTTAAGGGAGAGAAATGATCAGACGAAATAGTAGATTTGACCGTAATTAAAGAGCGCATTATAAGACCGTTATTGAACTCAGAAAAAATGTAACTTACTAAGTGGATAACGTCTCAAAATACATAAGACTTTTCGCGACTGGTGCTGTTGTATACAGAGAAGTCGCAACGTTTGAAAATTGTTGGGAGACACAGGACGACCTTTAGTAGATCGACGCTAGATGCGGGGATTGACAGTGAATCAGAATAATTGTAACGTTGTTGTGTTGTGGTCCCCAGTTCGAAGACTGATTCGAAGGAACTCTCCAACTTCTCTGTCATGTGCAAGCCTCATCATCTCCGAATAACTACTGCAACTCACATCCTTCTGAATCTCCTTATTATATTCATCTCTTGGTCTTCCTCTACGATTTTTGCCCGCCACACTAACCTCCAATACTAAATTGGTCTTTAGTCCGAAACCACGCTGCTGCTACGGTCGCAGGTTCTAATCCTGCCTTGGGCATGGATGTGTGCGATGTCCTTAGGTTAGTTAGGTTTAAGTAGTTCTAAGCCGGCCGTGGTGGCCAAGCGGTTAAAGGCGCTACAGTCTGGAACCGCGCGGCCGCTACGGTCGCAGGTTCGAATCCTGCTTCGGGCGTGGATGTGTGTGATGTCTTTAGGTTAGTTAGGTTTAAGTAGTTCTAAGTTCTAGGGGACTGATGACCTTAGAAGTTAAGTCCCATAGTGCTCAGAACCATTTTTTTAGTAGTTCTAAGTCTAGGGGACTGATGACCTCAGATGTTAAGTCCCATAGGGCTCAGAGTCATTTGAACCATTTTTTGAGCCGTTGCATGCCATCTCGATTCTTGTAACAGTCAACATTGTCAAAAGCTTTCTCTGTATACAAATGCTACAAGAGTAGGTTTGCCTATCTTTAACCTACCTGTTAAGAGAAGTCCAGAACGCTTTATGGAGAGACCCAAATTTCCATACGTTTAAGTACCTGCTACCAATATTGCTCGCACAATTATGCGATTCCCGCACTCTGAGAAACTTATTTAGTTTCCTCGTATGCATGCATCTCCGGAGCAACATTGCATCGAACTTTAAATACACTATCAAATGCAAGCACTGCATAAATTGGACGTAAACTGTTTGGTTACACGATCCATTAAAGATGTGGGAATACGTGTAGTGTCTATGTGTACAGAGCAATTTCCAGTGGAGTGCCCACATACAACCAGTCGTCGGAAAGGTTCACGGCAGATCATTGCAATAACTGTCAGGAAGTCTAATGCAACCACCATGGAGGTAACCTGCAAAAGTCTCGCTACACCAGTGCTATAGAGGTAGGCCTGGAAAAGGAAAGAGTCCAAAGATCAGAATGTTTATCTAAGGCTTCGTTTAGTAGGCGCGAGAACGTCACAGAAATGGTCGTTCAACTTCACTAGCAGGCGCTACAAGAGAGGCGTTGTGCATCAAGGAGTGGTTTACCGTGTTTCCAAGAAGAGTCAGGCAAGATACCACTTACATGAAGGTTAAGTTAGAGAGGTTTGATCTTACAAGGAAGCTTACCAAGAATCGTTCTTCCCACGCAACATCTGCGACTGGAAAAGAGCGAAGTGACAATGTTGCAGGAAGCACTCTCTGCCACATACCTTAAGATGGACTTCGGAGTGTAGATTACTCTCTAAATTCTACCAAATTTTCTGATAAGGGTTTTCTATGAACGTCGTAATTAGCACTTTTATACGTTCGCATTCACTTCACATGATCATTTCGTTATTAACATTCTTGAGTAACACAATCTACAAAGGCTTTTTATTCACCCTCTGATCGGTCGCGAAATGGAAACCACAGTGAAAAACAAAAATGTTTTATTTGCAACATTTAGCAACACCTTCCAGCTACTTCTCCACATAGTCGCCACTCCGACTTGATTCATTTGTCGTGGCGTGGTACCAACTTCCCCACACCCTCCTCACAGACGACAGACGCCTGTCCTTTGAGCCAATTTCGTATGCTGGTCTGCAGGTCGCTGCCTGCCCCGAGAGCCAGCGGTTCATGTGAGCAAAGGGATGGATATCAGAGGGAGCCAAGTCTGCGCTGTGCGGATGGTTCACATCGAAAACGCTGTAGAAGTGCCATTGTTGCTGCTGAACATTGTCATGAAGACGGACACGCATGGACAGTTCAGATGCTTGGCTCCGTGAAATCAGGTTGAACCCCTCAGCATGCACGTCACACTTGGCGGGAGACACTACTGATCTAGACATCTTTACATGCGACAGGAAATGTATCCGTAGTTGCGAATATGAAATATCATCGGGTGCAACAAGGAAAATTTGTGCCGGACCGGGCCTCGAATACGGACTTCCCGCTTCACGCCTCAATCGCTCCGGTTATCCGTGCGCGAACTACGGCCATACTCGGACTTCCACATTTCGTCCGCCGTGTGTCACAACCTGCACTCGTTCGTTATATATATTCCCGACCAGGGAGGACATATTTATAGAGATTCGAGGGACTGGTAATGACAGTCCCTGTGTTATTAAGAAGTACGGCGCAATATTCCTTCGGACATGCTTGCATGTCTTTAGTACCCACTCTGCGCTTGGAACTGCAAAGTGCGATGTGACGCGACTGCCGGGCGTAGCAGAGTCGCTGCGCAACACATCTGTGCAAAGCTTCATCGGATTATTACCGTGGAATTTCACGACCGATCGGCGGTTGGAGAAAAAAATAAAAAGCCCTCGTATCTGAAATGCTGCCATCAAATTATTCTGTACATATTATCAAATAAGAGGAAACCTTCTGGCTTTGACACAGCTGCGAACCATACAGTAATTTTTAGCTCAGACCGCCAGACGCTGGTGTCCATTGAAATGTAATGCCGGTATACATATCAACCATATTGACTACTCTGAGATCTTTCCCGCTCCGCTAGCAGGAGAACAGTGGGAAGGAGCGGGCTGTGCCGTACTACGGAATCGCGCGACAACAGCAGGCAGTCCTTGTCCGCTGGCACGCGAATACCAGCTAGCCAGGCGGAAAGCAGGGGCCGCCGATACTCGAGGCGAAAACCGCATGTCTGGTGGTGGCGGTGCGAACAGGCGGGAGGCAGTTCCAGCTTACAATTCGCATGTGCCGCCGCCTCTCGCCGTCGGCCTCATCAGTCCTGTCTCAATCACCCTGCTTCCTTTTTAATCAGCGGCAATGAATTATATTTTTGTCGAAGCCACAGTTTTCGGTGTTGTTGGGCTGACTGGTGACGGTCTAGATAACATTTAACTCCTAGACGTTGGGCGAGATGGAGTTGCAAGCGATGAAATGTAGACAGTAATCCCGGCACACTTGCATTAATTTCAGCCAAAGTAGGTACACACACACACACACACACACACACACACACACACACACACACACACACACACACACACTAACTAATCAAAAGTATCCGTATATCACTGCGTAATGAAAAATTGACCACTAGATGCCACTAGAATCGGATCTACCAGTATAAAAGGAGGCAGAGAGTAACGTTATCGAGTACACCAACAGTGGTAAGCCACTTGTCAGTTGGCATCAGACGTCAAAAATTTACTCAATTTTGTCCAATCGACTTAAAATCGAATGACCTCATAAATGTTATTTTACTCATAACAATGGTTAATGAGAACCGTGGATATACGTTAAATCACTTGCATTAGCATAACTATCAGACTCTTTTTGATATTCACTTTAACAAGACGCATTTCGGGATTTTGACCGTCTTCAGCTAAAAAATCATCTTTCTTTTCTTTCACTATATTTTGATTTTTTTGTTTTAAGGCGAAAAAGACTATATTTTGAATGTTACAGCTCTCCTGCGAGGAAAAACAATTTCGTATGCCACTCAATTATTTGAGTTGGATACTGAAGCTAAGGCATTACTTCAATGCTGCTATCAGCGACTTACTCTTCCCCTATTAAACACAGGTTTTGAAAAATTGTACACAACTGGAACGCAGTTTACAAATTTGTCGTCCGCAGCTCGTGGTCGTGCGGTAGCGTTCTTGCTTCCCGCGCCCGGGTTCCCGGGTTCGATTTCCGGCGGGGTCAGGGATTTTCTCTGCCTCGTGATGACTGGGTGTTGTGTGATGTCCTTAGGTTAGTTAGGTTTAAGTAGTTCTAAGTTCTAGGGGACTGATGACCATAGATGTTAAGTCCCATAGTGCTCAGAGCCATTTGAACCATTTTTACAAATTTGACTTAGTTGCAAAAACACCAAATCTGCACTCTTTCTCTTTAATATCACGTAGCTTTGCGTTACGAATGCGTTTATATTTAGAATTCTTGTCCAATTTCCACGTTCCGAATCACTACTTGAAAAAATTTCTTCAAATTCACACAAATATTCACTCTTGAGTACACTTCCTGCACTTGACAAGTGTCGAGCCGGCTGCGTTAAATCAATTTTCTCGTCTTGTTGGCAAGAAACGAAGTCTCTCTCTAAATGAAAAGAAAAATTAATCACTAAAAAAGTAATTTAAAAAATATAAAAACAGTCGGTGGTTCCACCACTCATTATCGCTGTATCAGTTATCCTAGGTGGAAGTCACGAATTCCCACCCATCCCGTCCCATTCTCAATTTAAATACAGATCTTCAGGCGTGGCACAAATACAGAGGTAAATAAACAAACAAATATGATTCTCACCTATGAGCAAGCATTTAGAGTTTACACAACTTCGGCGGCTTGTTACCTCTGCTTATTTATTCAACAAGCTGCTGAACGAGTCCCGTGTATCTCAGGGGAACCTACTCTAGACCTTTCAATCACAGAAAACGTCTGAGATTGGAATCGAACTCGTAGCCCTGCATCAACATTCAGTAACGCTAGAGGTTAGACCACAGAGGCCGCCATCATGACGGTGATTGAGAGAAGGCACAGATCAGGAAAGGTAGTCGTACATCACCCACAGTAACCTACTGTTGCCAGCGAAAAGTCAACGGTGTCGGCGCAATCTCAGGCAGCGAGCAGACGGGTACTAGGCGTCACAGGTAGAAGGCGGTTTGGAGGCGGCGAGCCGTGTGTTTTGATCCCGACCAGGGATCAGGGAAGCGTTGAGAGGGAAACAGGGCGCCCGGGTTGGGGGCGGCCCGTAATCCCAGCTTAGCCCGTCTTTCCGAAAGCAGCCGCCGCCAGGCTTCCATTCCGCCAGTCTGGCGCTGTTATAACGACTTGGTGCCAGCTTTTTTCTTACCCGCCGCGAAGGAAAATTCTAGTTTACGCAGCGCACTCAAAAACAGAGCGGCGTAGCAGAGCTGCGTGTATGGCGCCCGTTAGCAGTGTTTTACACTTCTACAATTAGCGTTTTGGGTTCCTGATAGCGATCTCGTTGGAATGAGTTTAAACTTGTAGGAATGAAGGCTCGTCCTTTAGGAAATCTCAGTTACAGGCAAGGATGAAAAACTCAGGTGACATGAACATGTGAACAGCATATCCCAGTTTTTCTTTATCACCAATGTTTCTACAGATTTGATGCGGCCTATCACGATTTCCTATCCTATGCCAAGCTCTTGATTTCGGCGTAGCACATACATCCGAACGTTCCAAATAATTTGTCATACATATTCCAATGTTTGCCTTTCCCCATAACTTCTCTCCTCTACAGCTCCCTCTAGAATGGAAGTTATTCCCGGTGTATTCATGCGTGTCGTGTCATCACATCCCTTCTTCCAGTTAGTGTTTTCTGCACCTTGCTTTCCTCCTCATTTTTTTTACCTTATCAGTCATCTTAACTTTTTGCATCCTTGAGTAGAACCAAGTGTCAAACGCTTCAGTTCTGCCCCCGGAGTCGTTCACATTGGCATGCTTCATTAAAATCTTCCGGGTTTACACGTCGCATCACTTCGAATAAAACGCATGGGGTTTCGGTAGCTGTTTCCGCCATCGTCATCAGGAGTTAGTCACTGATTGCCGGGGTTGGTACAGTGTTCTGATTATATAGATGCAAGAGGATCGAAATGACGCATGTGCGGGAGGCAATTTGGGCAGCTCGTAGCAGCTCTATCCCGCCGCGGGGCCGAGTGACGTCACGTGGCGCGAAGCGAGGCAACACCGTCTCCAAGGAAGGCCTCGGCACTTGTTGGTGAAGTCACGTCAGGTAGGCACGGCGAACGCCAGGTCTGTTGCAGGCATACTCATAATGGTGGTGTCTCCCTCTCTGACACAGGAAAATGTGAAACTATTGGAGGTAGTTGACCAACACACACTGTTCTGAGAGATTTCTGCAATCAATTAATTGTGCAATTCATTACACTTCTTAAATAGTGTACTCCTGAACTTAAATTTCCACCTGTTTTAAGGACTGACATACAAAAACAACTTCATGGTTCAGCAGCAACAGAATTCGTGCTTCTTTACCTTATTTTTAAATCTGAGGAAGTTACGCTTGTACTGGGCTGCTTTTACAAGAAACTGTGAACACGTTGGTGCTCTTCTTTAGGTATCTTGGTTGACTATGGGGTGAGGAGCACTGAATGTTAATGAAATATCTTGCGATTGTACACGTTTTTTATGTTATAAAGTTTCTCCTTTCTGTTGCAAGAGGGGAATATTTATCTTTTCTAATGTGCATCTTTAAGAAAGTTTAAGCTCAGCAGTATTTTCGATGTAAGAAGCTATTTTGTTTCCTGTTTCGAATTCCTTTCGTTGAAAACGACTGTAATCTAATGACTGGCAACAGTTGGACATTTACACATGTGAATTAGTTCACATTTCCAGTGACGATGTCAAACGAAAATAAATAAATAAATAAATAAAAGAAACGAGTTCATTGTAAAGGGGTTGGGGTATGTTTCGATAACAAAATGGATCAAGTAAATATAGTTACTTGAATGTAAAATTTCCGAAGCTTGCAATGGGGCAAAGCATCTTCTCATATTGATATACGTTTGTTTCGACAGGATTCAGTAATACAGAACTATGATCTTCATTTGTAGCTTTACGATAGTAAGAAAATCTTTCATCTAAATAAAACTGCAGAATCCAAAACAATACCAAACATTTTGTCCAAAAATAAGAAATTTATAGTGATACGCATGCCCAGGCGTTTCTGCCTGCAACAGACCTGGCGTTCGCCGTGCCTAGCTGACGTGACGTCACTAACAAGAGCCGAGGCCTTCCTTTGAGTCGGTGTTGGGCGACGCCCGCGAGGAAGACAAGCCGCGGTACATACGTCACAGCACGTGACACTGCAGGTCAAATGCGTGCCCGGAGGAACGAGTAACTACTACAGAAGCGTTTAACGACTTTTAACTGCCAGTTTAAACGCTTGCAAGCTCTCGATGGCACATGGCAAAGTTAAGATCTATAGTGGGTACAAGTACGGCGGGCAAGCCGACTAATGCGACGCCAAAAGTTCGTTGCGGGGTCAGTATTTTTCGTGTACCTCAGCGCGAGGGGCCAACATTACTTTTGAAACTGCGTCTCCCGCCTCCCTGCTAGCGTCAAGTCTCTGTGTCTGCTTTCGTTCGATGTTCAAGGCCCGTCCCCATGCCCTACTAGGTGTGTATCCCGTCTCTGCTGAAACTGTTGCTATTTATCCTAATTTCAGCCTCTTCTTTTGTGACAGAATCCCAATACGATGATGTTTTGGCCCGAACTCCCATCTTTTCAAGTTGTTTTTTATGCTCGTTTTCTAAGCAATGGTCAGCCACGACTGACTTATAAAGTTTCCTTTGTTTAATATGAGTGTTTTGCACAATGCTCGAAACAGCGAAAGTAGTTTGTCGTAAGTAAACGCTGCCACATTTTCAGCGGATATCGTTCACGCCAGGAACTCTTCAAATGGTTCAAATGGCTCTGAACACTATGGGACTTAACATCTATGGTTATCAGTCCCCTAGAACTTAGAACTACTTAAACCTAACTAACCTAAGGACATCACACAACACCCAGTCATCACGAGGCAGTGAAAATTCCTGACCCCGCCGGGAATCGAACCCGGGAACCCGGGCGCAGAAAGCGAGAACACTACCGCACGACCACGAGCTGTGGACCCAGGAACTTTTCTTAATGTTGTATTTAACGGGGCGTAACATCTCTTATCTTGGAGGTGGACCAGAACAAAAAAAATGTTCCAATATGTGTGAAATCTTATGGGACTTAACTGCTTAGGTCATCAGTCGCTAAGCTTACACACTACTTAACCTAAATTATCCTAAGTACACACACACACACACACACACACACACACACACACACACACACACACACACACACACCAATGCCCGAGGGAGGACTCGAACGTCCGCCGGGACCAGCCGCACAGTCGATGACTGCAGCGCCTTAGCGCGCTCGGCTAATCCCGCGCGGCAAGGACCAAACACTTGTCTCAGTTCATGTCTCTTCAGCACACAACTTATCTCGGTAGCCGTTGTTCCGCAGTATGGAAGGGCCGGAAACCTATGGCCGAGCAGTTGTAGGCGCTTCAGTCCGCAACCGCGTTGCTGCTACGGTCGCAGGTTCAAATCCTGCCTCGGGCATGGATGTATGTGATGTCCTTGGGTTAGTTGGGTTTAAGTAGTTGTAAGTCTAGGGTGACTGATAACATCTGAGGTGAAGTCCCATAGTGCTTAGAGCCATTTTTGAGTATGGAAGAAATGCAGCTAACTTGACCTCTTCCACCGATTCACGAGGCGTTTCTTCGGTGACCTCTGAATACTTCTGCAACCATTTTCCCTGAAGACAAGCACTGACGTTCAAACTCTAGATTGTCGTCGTGAGAAATCATCTTTGCCCTGCATACTATTCCCGTGGCTGCAGTTTTTCTCTACACAATATAACAGCGTTTTCCACGTACAGACTTCGATACCACAGCACTACGGGAGCAGTCGCAACACAATGCTCTTCGGAGAAATTTTCATCCCATCTCTCCTCTAGTGTGCTTTCTTTGATACGGATGTTCGGTGGTTCGCCAGAATATCTGTACAGTGCTGAAGATACTGTAATTTCATTGGTATCATTGGGTTTCTAACCAGTTTCCCTTTGCCACTTAACATGTAATTAACGGCGAAGGGATTTCCCGTCATGCCTGCGAACTAGCTGTCAAGGGAACCTCGCGGCAGCGCTAGCCGGCCCTGTCTGTCAGTCCGGTACAGCACACAAGCGCCAGAGGTGGCGCGGCGTGCTGGAATGGCACGGAATCCTCTTAGCGCTGTCGGCGTGCGGTGCTCTGCGCTGCGAGGTCGCCCTCCTGCAGCGCACAGAAGTTCCCCCACCCTGCTCTCCCTGTCTCCCGACCGGCGACCGTGAAGCGTGTGCCGCTTCCCGCCAGAGGAGCAGCACTTCTCTTACCGAGCACGCTAATGTATTTTCCTCGTAATCGTCTTTGCTCTTAAACTCCATGAAGCTCGACGCTGCAGTCCTCCTCCTAAATGTGGCAGCAGCTCCTCTTGAGAAACTAGCGGTGACAACGTCAATATTTGCTCGCGGTATTCCTTCGCGGTACCGTTTCCTTTGACGGTAATTTCTTGCTTGAATAGGGAGCTAGAAACAATTGCTCACTGTCTCAGTTTTGTGATCGTATTTAATTTCACTGATAGTGCCCATAAGTGGACGAGTGCAAAATCAATAATTATTTAAATGAAAATTAATTCTTTAATTTGCAATATTTATGAACAGGACTTAAAAGTATAAAATAATTTCTCCTAGCCTCATACATATTCCTAATTCCATAGCGATAGCCCCGAAACTTCGTGAACGTGAATTTTTAGAAGCTATGAAAATACTTGTGAAACGGGAAAGTGGGGAGTGTGCAGTAGATAAATGAAAGAGTTGAATTACTCATGCACCAGTTGTGTGTTGCATACACCCCATGTTTTGCGTTTTAAATCTTACAAGCATTTTCACAGCAATTAAGTTTCCAATCACATATTTTCAAGATACTCTGTGCAGCGTTAGGAATCTGTGTGGAGCTAGGAGAAATCATTTTATACATTTTAGTCCGAAATTGAAATGTAATTTATTACAAATTCATTTTTAATTAAATTATTTTTTAATATTTTTAGTGCGTCTAAATTTTTCAACCAATTTCCAAAATTTTTATGAAATTACAGCAAAAACATGTGTTAAATTTAATGTTTACTTCAGTTTCTCTTCACACGACTCAACCAATATATTGCCTCCTCCTAAATACAGGGTGTTTCAAAAATGACCGGTATATTTGAAACGGCAACAAAAACTAAACGAGCAGCGATAGAAATACACCGTTTGTTGCAATATGCTTGGGACAACAGTACATTTTCAGGCGGACAAACTTTCGAAATTACAGTAGTTACAATTTTCAACAACAGATGGCGCTGCGGTCTGGGAAACTCTATAGTACGATATTTTCCACATATCCACCATGCGTAGCAATAATATGGCGTAGTCTCTGAATGAAATTACCCGAAACCTTTGACAACGTGTCTGGCGGAATGGCTTCACATGCAGATGAGATGTACTGCTTCAGCTGTTCAATTGTTTCTGGATTCTGGCGGTACACCTGGTCTTTCAAGTGTCCCCACAGAAAGAAGTCACAGGGGTTCATGTCTGGCGAATAGGGAGGCCAATCCACGCCGCCTCCTGTATGTTTCGGATAGCCCAAAGCAATCACACGATCATCGAAATATTCATTCAGGAAATGAAAGACGTCGGCCGTGCGATGTGGCCGGGCACCATCCTGCATAAACCACGAGGTGTTCGCAGTGTCGTCTAAGGCAGTTTGTACCGCCACAAATTCACGAAGAATGTGCAGATAGCGTGATGCAGTAATCGTTTCGGATCTGAAAAAGGGGCCAATGATTCCTTTGGAAGAAATGGCGGCCCAGACCAGTACTTTTTGAGGATGCAGGGACGATGGGACTGCAACATGGGGCTTTTCGGTTCCCCATATGCGCCATTTCTGTTTATTGACGAAGCCGTCCAGGTAAAAATAAGCTTCGTCAGTAAACCAAATGCTGCCCACATGCATATCGCCGTCACCAATCCTGTGCACTATATCGTTAGCGAATGTCTCTCGTGCAGCAATGGTAGCGGCGCTGAGGGGTTGCCGCGTTTGAATTTTGTATGGATAGAGGTGTAAACTCTGGCGCATGAGACGATACGTGGACGTTGGCGTCATTTGGACCGCAGCTGCAACACGGCGAACGGAAACCCGAGGCCGCTGTTGGATCACCTGCTGCACTAGCTGCGCGTTGCCCTCTGTGGTTGCCGTACGCGGTCGCCCTACCTTTCCAGCACGTTCATCCGTCACGTTCCCAGTCCGTTGAAATTTTTCAAACAGAGCCTTTATTGTATCGCTTTTCGGTCCTTTGGTTACATTAAACCTCCGTTGAAAACTTCGTCTTGTTGCAACAACACTGTGTTCTAGGCGGTGGAATTCCAACACCAGAAAAATCCTCTGTTCTAAGGAATAAACCATGTTGTCTACAGCACACTTGCACGTTGTGAACAGCACACGCTTACAGCAGAAAGACGACGTACAGAATGGCGCACCCACGGACTGCATTGTCTTCTATATCTTTCACATCACTTGCAGCGCCATCTGTTGTTGAAAATTGTAACTACTGTAATTTCGAAAGTTTGTCCGCCTGAAAATGTACTGTTGTCCCAAGCATATTGCAACAAACGGTGTATTTCTACCGCTGCTCGTTTAGTTTTTATTGCCGTTTCAAATATACCGGTCATTTTTGAAACACCTGTATATTCCTCTTGTCTCGGAATAGATGAATACAGGGGCTGTATCATTTCAAGGGATCCGAGCTATTAGAGTTCACACGAAGGCTTAACCAGCAATCATTCTTCCCGCGAAGCATACGCAGCAGAAACAAGAAAATGGGCAAATGGCTGTGGTACACAAAGTACCCTCGTCCACGCATCAGACAAGAAAGCAAGTTAATATTGCATTATCTTCCAGTTCGGGACTATGTGAAAATTTCAAGCCTCTAGCTCATCGGAAAGTTACTTTACATTCAATTGAAAAATTTGAATCGAAAAGACAGACAGTGAACTAATAAAGAAAAGTGGTAATAAAAATGGACATCTCTAAGAACGTGGCATGCGAATCGCTTAAATGCACACAGAACTTTTGTTGTATTGCCTCGCAATATAAATTCGTAAGACAAGAGGTAGAGGCCTGGGTGGATAAAAGAAATACTATGGCACTGCTTCGGCAAGGCCCTTACCTGCACCCGCAAATATTTGATCCGCATCCGCAGACGTTAAGATTTTGTGAAGCACTTCAACCCGTTCGGTACGCCGCAGCTCTTTACGATGGTCTTCTACCTGGTCCTAATTTTCTTCTGCTTAAGTCCGCACTCGGCTTTGAAGCCTTCCTGCGATTTAACGGTTGGAC
Organism: Schistocerca cancellata; assembly: GCF_023864275.1. Classification (NCBI taxonomy): domain Eukaryota; kingdom Metazoa; phylum Arthropoda; class Insecta; order Orthoptera; family Acrididae; genus Schistocerca; species Schistocerca cancellata. The sequence goes on along the minus strand of NC_064626.1, from coordinate 721,895,037 downwards.
GTACTTCAATGTCATTCATCTAAAATTTACATTCATTTCTTTCTATATCTGTCAAGAGCTGCAAAACAAATTTATGTTCCTTATTTATGACTAAGGTCTTTTACTGAGAAAATATTTGTACCCGTTTTCTAACATTTTACAATCGTACCTGGCAATTTATATTTCGTAGCAAAACAACGCAGAGGCCGATCATGATCTCATTTTACATTGACCCCCATATTCTAGATACGTTCTGCAGGTTATAACATTCTGTCGTAATTAGTGAAATGTACTTTGTGAAGTTTTCTAAGGAACATTTTCAAGGTATCGATGAGTTACGTAAATTTCTAATCCTTATCTGTTGTTTGTCATTGGAGAATTGATGACAGAGCATTTTATCCAACGGCCATTTTTATCGCGTTCCCGGATTTTGTGGATTTCTTGTTTCAAATTACTTGACTCAGTCTTTTATAATGCTTCGAAATGCTTAAAACGTTAGTCTCACGGCCCGCATCTCGTGGTCGTGCGGTAGCGTTCTCGCTTCCCACGCCCGGGTTCGATTCCCGGCGGGGTCAGGGATTTTCTCTGCCTCGTGATGGCTGGGTGTTGTGTGCTGTCCTTAGGTTAGTTAGGTTTAAGTAGTTCTAAGTTCTAGGGGACTGATGACGATAGATGTTAAGTCCCATAGTGCTCAGAGCCATTTGAACCATTTGAACCTTCAGCGATATGCCAGTCAAATTTACATGTCGTGTGATATTTTAGATCTTTCCACTGAATTAGACCCCCGCCCCGAGTGATAGCGAGTGGACGCTCCAAGGTTTGTAGCACACTGTGCAATGGCACCCCCGCAATACAAGCTACAATTTGCTAGCAAACTTAAGGATTAGGCAATAATTCTGCATTACGATCTCTCTTTCTGGAGTCCCAGTTCCCGAGCGCAGTACCGAATGCAATAAAACAGCGACGTACATACGTAAGTAAGCGGGTTAACTCGAGTCGTGTTTAAACAACACTACTCTGGGTCTGCGCTTGTAAATATTTCCTCTCGCATAGTTTTAATGCGATTATGGAGGTCGCGTGCAGATACGCGGACAGAAGTGGTGAGCTCGCTCGCCTTTGCTAGTTTCACGGCCGCTTTTTGTGCACGGCCCCGAGAAGCCACCTACTGGCCAGAGCAGATAGCGGCGGCTGTTGTCTCTGCAGCGGTCAGCGACTGCTTAGCTGCTACCTCTCCGCCTCTCCCCTCACTTCATCCACACTAATCCCTTTTGAATTTCACGTGCAGTCCACTGTTCACGAGATGAGCTCCGACATGGAGTGCTGCAGCATTGGTTCATCGTACTACTATCGCGCTGGAAGCTTGATGTAAAGAGCTCGCACAAAATTACGTCAACATCTGCTATCTTGCTACATCATATGGCATCTCTCTGCTCTTAATATTGCTCTGCTACCATACAGAACTATGGTTGTTAATTGATTCCAAATTTCACCTCAGTTTTCAGCCACATCCATGCCGTGCTGTAGCTCATTGTAGTACCTCCGAGTAGAACACTCAATAATCCATGTTGAGAAAAATGACAAAAGTTGTGCATTTCGCAGTACACCAACCAGCACGTGTTTTAAAATACACTGCCAGGAAAAAAATACACACACACATTTGTTGTTGTTTTGGTCCTCAGTCCTGAGACTGGTTTGATGCAGCTCTCCATGCTTCTCTATCCTGTGCAAGCTGCTTCATCTCCCAGTACCTACTGCAGCCTACATCCTTCTGAATCTGCTTAGTGTATTCATCTCTTGGTCTCCCTCTACGATTTTTGCCCTCCATGCTGCCCTCCAATGCTAAATGTGTGATCCCTTGATGCCTCAGAACATGTCCTACCAACCGATCCCTTCTTCTAGTCAAGTTGTCCCACAAACTCCTCTTTTCCCCAATTCTATTCAGTACCTCATCATTAGTTAGGTGATCTACCCATCTGATCTTCAGCATTCTTCTGTAGCACCACATTTCGAAAGCTTCTATTCCCTTCTTGTCTAAATTATTTATCGTCCATGTTTCACTTCCATACATGACTAAACTCCATACAAATACTTTCAGAAATGGCTCCCTGACACTTAAATCAATACTCGATGTTAACAAATTTCTCTTCTTCAGAAACGCTTTCCTTGCCATTGCCAGTCTACATTTTATATCCTCTCTACTTCGACCATCATCAGTTATTTTGCGCCCCAAGTAGCAAAACTCCTTTACTACTTTAAGTGTCTCATTTCCTAATATAATTCCCTCAGCATCGCCCGATTTAATTCGACTACATTCCATTATCCTCGTTTTGCTTTTGTTGATGTTCATCTTATATCCTCCTTTCAAGACATTGTCCATTCCGTTCAACGGCTCTTCCAAGTCCTTTGCTGTCTCTGACAGAGTTACAATGTCATCGGCGAACCTCAAACTTTTTATTTCTTCTCCATGGATTTTAATACCTACTCCGAATTTTTCTTTTGTTTCCTTTACTGCTTGCTCAATATACAGATTGAATAACATCGGGGATAGTCTACAACCCTGTCTCACTCCCTTCCCAACCACTGCTTCCCTTTCATACCCCTCGACTCTTATAACAGCCATCTGCTATCTGTACAAATTGTAAATAGCCTTTCGCTCCCTGTATTTTACCCCTGCCACCTTCAGAATTTGAAAGAGAGTATTCTAGTCAACATTGTCAAAAGCTTTCTCTAAGTCTACAAATGCTAGAAACGTAGGTTTGCCTTTTCTTAATCTAGCTTCTAAGATAAGCCGTAGGGTCAGTATCGCCTCAAGTGTTCCAACATTTCTACTGAGTCCAAACTGATCTTCCCCGAGGTCGGCTTCTACTAGTTTTTCCATTCGTCTGTAAAGAATTCGCGTTAGTATTTTGCAGCCGTGGCTTATTAAACTGATAGTTCGGTAATTTTCACATCTTTCAGCACCTGCTTTCTTTGGGATTGGAATTATTATATTCTTGTTGAAGTCTGAGGGTATTTCACCTGTCTCATACATCTTGCTCACCAGATGGTAGAGTTTTGTCAGGACTGGCTCTCCCAAGGCTGTCAGTAGTTCCAATGGAATGTTGTCTACTCCCGGGACCTTGTTTAGACTTAGGTCTTTCAGTGCTCTGTTAAACTCATCACGCAGTATCATATCTCCCATTTCATCTTCATCTACATCCTCTTCCATTTCCATAATATTGCCCTCAAGTTCATCGCCCTTGTATAGACTCCTTCCACCTTTCTGCTTTCCCTTCTTTGCTTAGAACTGGGTTTCCATATGAGCTCGTGTAGAGGTTTCCAATTCACTCAAGATTTGTTGTTGCAACATTGCATATTGAGTGCATGACATGAGTACACTTACAGACCAATAGACAAGCGGTTCTGAGTTACCAGGTATCGACTCAAGTTGAAACACCCATGTTAAAAGTTGTGTAACCTCACGGGCGGCAGAGCCGGTTCCGACTGGCATCCAGTCGATCGCACAGATAGTGAATACTGTCGTGGGATACGTTATTCTACGCCTGCTCGACCTGTTCACGTAGTTATATATGAGTTGATGATTGACGAGTGGCACGAGCTACTTCTCATCTAATCATATCCCACACGTGGTCGACTGAGATCGTGCTGGACAAGAAAGTTGCTGAACGTCTTGCAGAGCACGTTGGGTTTCATGGACGTGGGCGAGCATTATCCTGTTGGAACATCACATCACCTTCCTGTTACAAGAACGGCAAAATAACGGGTCTAACAACATTACGCTCAAAGGCCAGGGGTCGGGCCGCTGTGTCTTGGGCGAATGCACTCTACGAGACAACACTCACCAAGTCTACGTTGTATGCGCAAACGACCACCACTCGCGTGCAGGCAGAATCCTTTTTCATCGCTGAAGACCGCAGGTCGCCACTCCATATTTCAAGTGATCCTGTGAGGTCACCAGTCGAGCCATGCTCTTCGATGCTGTGGCGTGGATGGAAGACGAGCTGGAGGTTTGCGTGCCTGTAGTTCCACTGCTAATAACCGGTTGGCAACAGTTCGTGCTGACACGTCAGGGCGCACAAGCCATCTTATCTGTGTTGTGGCAGCTCTACGACCTGCAACTGCTACCCTGTCAGTACGACGATCCTGGCGGGTGTGTGTTGCGTTGACCTCCGGAACCTCGTCTACAGGAGTGAGAATATTCACGTGACCACTGCTACCAGCATTGTTGCACAACTGCCGCAGGACGTCCAACTTGTGTGACGATCGTTCGAGAGGACCTCCTGCCAATCGGAAGGCCACAATTCGACCCCTTTCAGATTCGCTGTTTGTCTGAGTGGCATGGCTGCCTGCTTGTTTCACACGTTTGCACAACACTGAGCCTTCTACCCGAGAATATTACTATTTAAGGGTAGGTATGGCATTATGCTATCTGTTGGCGAACAACGTTGAATCCATTATTAGTACATTTACTCTTTCAGGTGGGATATGCCGTCATCGGTTGAAAATCAACGTCGTCTTTCCAAGTGTACTAATTTTTTTCGGCAGTGTGTGCACGTAAACATGGCACAAAGAAAAATCTTCAGCGATGTCAATAGATGTAGGTGCGGAAGACGCGATATGGTCCCCTGCTGTCTTATACGGCAAGTCATTTTTGCTACTTTCGGCACCATCCGAACCCATAGCATTAATTTTGAACAGAGACCGGGAAGCCGTTATTTGCTGTCCTTCTTGGTGTCTTAATAGTCAGCAATGTAGATCCAAGCTACGGTGGGTAACAAATAATAGTGTGGTGGCGATAGATCTATATAGAGGTAACCGATTAAAATTTCAGTATCAGATGGCTGCCAGTAGCATTTACTCGTGGAAAATAACAAGTGGGTTGTTGAATCACAGACAACACACAACAGGCATTGCGACAAAAGGTTAAGTCATGAAGCCACCGCCCATAGGTCACAGAGAACTGCTTAAAAGACGGATAGGGAAGTAATTTTCTTGGTTTTAGCAAGTTATTAGAGCGCCCACGGCCAACACCGACTCAAAGGAAGGCCTCGGCGCTTGTTGGTGATGTCACGTCAGCTAGGCACGGCGAACGCCAGGTCTGTTGCAGGCAGAAACGCCCGGGCGTGCTTATCACTATAAATCTTATTTTTGGACAACATGTTTGGTATTGTTTTGGATTCTGCAGGTTTATTTAGGTGAAAGATTTTCTTACTATCGTAAAGCTACAAATGAAGATCATAGTTCTGTATTACTGAATCCTGTCGAAACAAACGTAGATCAACATGAGAAGATGCTTTGCCCCATTGCAAGCTTCGGAAATTTTACATTCAAGTAACTATATTTACTTGATACATTTTGCTATCGAAACATACCCCAACCCCTTTACAATGAACTCTTTTCTTTTATTTATTTATTTATTTTCGTTTGACATAGTCACTGGAAATGTGAACTAATTCACATGTGTAAATGTCCAACTGTTGCCAGTCATTAGATTACAGTCGTTTTCAACGAAAGGAATCCTAAACAGGAAACAAAATAGCTCCATACATCGAAAATACTGCTGAGCTTAAACTTCTTTAAACATGCACAACACAAAAGATAAATATCCCCCCCCCCTTGCAACTGAAAGGAGAAACTTTATAACATAAAAAAAATTTATTTGATAAAACAAGTATCTCTCTTTTGCCTCTTCTTCTGTTCCCCACCCCGTCCCCCAACGTGTACAATCGCAAGATATTTCATTAACATTCAGTGCTCCACACCCATAGTCAACCAGGATACTTAAAGAAGAGCACCAATATGTTCACAGTTTCTTGTAAAAGCAACCCAGTACAAACGTAACTCCCTCAGATTTAAAGTTCAGGAGTACACTATTTGTTAAGAAGTGTAACGAATTGCACAATTAATTGGTTGCAGAAATATCTCAGAACAATGTGTGTTCGTCAACTACCGCCAATAGTTTCATATTTTCCTGTGTCAGAGAGGGAGACACCACCATTATGAGTATGCCTGCAACAGACCTGGCGTTCGCCCTGCCTAGCTGACGTGACGTCACGAACAAGCGCCGAGGCCTTCGTTTGAGTCGGTGTTGCCACGGCACGCTTAAAGCGGTCATGTCCCACACCATTCGACAGGTGCAAAAGGGATTATCCAAAATTAAAAGAAAGAGAACGAGCCACGTATTGATTACAGTTACTGGGACTATTAGTTGTCAGTGGTATGATCTCTGACAGTTGAGCTGAGCTACAGCCGGGAGAAAATTCTAGCATATGGACAGAGGCAAGTTACGGAACACGTGCATAGCCACAACAGTTATGGGAAATTGACGTCCACTGACTGATGGCTACCAATAGAAGCGGCGAGACATTGAGGTATGTTGAGTAGGTACTGAGTTTTGTCCTGTGCTGTAAAGAGAGAATCCAGAGTTATTTCGAATGTAAATTACACCACCAGCAAGACGCAATCAATACTTTCACTGTGCGATAACAGTGGTGATGTTATTGATGACAGTGCCACTAAAGCAGAGTAATTCAAGTCCTTCGCAAAAGAAGTAGATATTCCACAATTCGAATCACGAACAAATGCCAACATGAGTAACTTACAAGCAGGTATCCTCGGTGTAGCGAAGCAGCTTAAAACACTAAATAATAAGCAAGGTCTCCGGTCCAGATTGTCAGATTCCTCTCAGAGTATGCGGATACAATAGCTGCATACTTAGCAATCATATATAACCGCTCGCCCGTATAAAATCCGTACTCAAAGACTCGAAAGTTGCCCAAGTAACACCAATACCCTTGAAAGGAAATAGGACTAATCGGTTGATTACAGACCCATATCACTAACGTTGATTTGCAGTAGGATTTTGGAATATAATTATATTTTGTCCAAACATTATGAATTTCCTCGAAGAAAACGATTTACTGACAAGCAATCTGCATGGATTCAGAAAACATTCTTCTTGTTAAACAACTAGTTCTTTATTAGACCTATCGACAGGAAACATCAAATTGATCCCATATTTTCAGATTTCCTCGCAAGCTACTTCTAGTCAAATTGCGCGCGTATGGAGTATCGTCACAGTTGTGTGACTGGATTTGTGATTTTCTTTCAGAAAGGTCACAGTTCGTAACAACTGAAGGAAAGAGTAAAACGGAAGTAATATCTGGCGTCGCCAAGGAAGTGTTATAGGCCCTCTGCTGTTCTTGATCCACACAAACGATTTGGGAGACAACTTAAGCAGCCCTCTTAGATTATTTGCAAATAACGCTCTCATCTACCGTTCTGTAAAATCATTAGACGATCAAAACGAAATGCACAATGATCTAGACAAGACAGGCTATCTGTATGGTGCGATAAGTGGCAACTGACTCTAAATAATGGAAAGTGTGAAGTCATCCACATGAGTACTAAAAGGAATCCGATAAATTTAGGTTACACTATGAATCACACGTATCTAAAGGCTGTAAATTCAACAAAACACTTAGTGATTACAATTACGAAGAACAAACTGGAGCGATCACATAGATAATTTCATGGGCAAGGCAAGCCAAAGTCTGCGATTTATTGGCAGAACAGTTCGAAAATGCAACAGGTCTATTAAAGAGACTGCTTACACCACGCTTGTCCGTCCTCTTCTGGAGTATTGCTGTGCGGGGTGGGATCCGTATCAGGAGGAGGACATCGGAAAAGTTCAAAGAAGGGCAGCTCGTTTTGTATTATCGTAAAACAGGGGGGAGTGCCACGGATATGATACGTGAACCGGGATTATAATCATTAAAACAAAATGTTTTTCTTTACGGCTGGATATTCTCGTCAAATTTCAATCACGAACTTTCTCCTCCGATTGCAAAAATATTTTCCTGGCAACCACCTACGTAGGGAGAAATGATCAGAATAATAAAATAAGAGAAATCAGAGCTCGCATGGAAAGATTTAAGTGTTCGTTTTTCCCCGCGCGCCGTTCGAGAGCGGGACGATAGAGGAGTAGCTTGAAGGTAGTTCTGTGAACCCTCTGCCGGGCAGTTAATCATGAATTGCAGAGTAATCATGTAGATGTACATGTAGCCAGAACAAACTGCAACTGAACGCAATGGTTTCCGATGGTTAGAATACACGGCAAAAAGTGACGCCAAACCATCTCTGTGTAACTTTCTAATCAGTAAATACCGAACGCTCTTTCGTCTACCTTCAGAAATTCTACTGATACCCCTGTCGGGATTATAACTAATTACTCTCTCTGACCTTCGACAATATTCGACAGCGAGGTACGGACCCTCTGCCTTCCACGTCCCTGATGTTAATAATGAGATGTATCGTCTCTCATCTGCTGGGCAGAGGATCAAGGCAGGTATAAAAGTGTGAATATTAAGTTCAGTAGAAGCATAACGTCTCTGGCATACGACAGTCGTACTCAGAATTTTACCACGTAGTTCAGGAGAAAGGCTGGTATACCAGACGGGACATCAAAGTCTTGCCGTGGATAAAGGGTTTGTGACATCATTGTTGTTGATTAGCCGTCCACCGTTAATCTCAGCGGCCGTTTTGGTCGAGTAGGCAATTCCACACTTGTCTATAAGGGCGTCATGAACACAACACCAAAGTGAACGAGCATTTATCAAGTCGCGTGCAGGATAGTAATATATTTGATTGACTGAAGTACCGGGGGAAGCCACTGGTGAAGCACGTCCACTAGGATCTAGTTACGAAAGCCTTGTCTGAAACTTCCTGGCAGATTAAAACTGTGTGCCCGACCGAGACTAGAACTCGGGACCTCCCGAGTTCGAGTCTCGGTCGGGCACACAGTTTTAATCTGCCAGGAAGTTTCATATCAGCGCACACTCCGCTGCAGAGTGAAAATCTCACTCTGGAAACATCCCCCAGGCTGTGGCTAAGCCATGTCTCCGCAGTATCCTTTCTTTCAGGAGTGCTAGTTCTGCAAGGTTCGCAGGAGAGCTTCTGTAAAGTTTGGAAGGTAGGAGACGAGATACTGCCAGAAGTAAAGCTGTGAGGACCGGGCGTGAGTCGTGCTTCGGTAGCTCAGATGGTAGAGCACTTGCCCGCGAAAGGCAAAGGTCCCGAGTTCGAGTCTCGTCCGGGCACACAGTTTTAATCTGCCAGGAAGTTTCATATCAGCGCACACTCCGCTGCAGAGTGAAAATCTCATTCTGAAAGCCTTGTCTGATTGCTGTCCTACTCCTAAACTTAACATCGAGTATGGGACTAATTTTGTCTGTCTATACATGATATCATAAACTGCATGGAACATAAATATGAACACATTTTCAACGTATCAAGAAACAAGAGCGACTATGAATTCACACCTTACAGATTAATTAAGGAGGCGACACGAAAAGGCGAACATGTCCACAATTAAAAAAGAAGAAAAAAAAAGAAATACGATATGGAATAGTACCCATAGGGTAAGCAGAAATAAATGCATCACGCTATTTAAGAGAATTCGAACATGTCCCATGATATAAGCCTGTGAAAATACGTGGGTCATAACAAACATGAAGTTCAGCACATACTCGTATATCTCGTGCAAAGAAGTAGTAGTGCATTACGGCCAATACGAGATGCAGATTGTAGTCACATGATTTGCATACCTGTGATGGCCAGACTTTCCCTCAATGAGCAACTGCTAGCATCAGTTAGTGCTTCTGCGCTCCCGTACTGATGATATTGCATAGTACTAATATTAATAATTATTAGGCTACTCCGAGGAGAAAGTTACTTAACTGCTGACAGCGTTTTCGGTAGAGTAATGAGGTCCGCGAGTCAGTGGGTGAAGTAAGAAACCTTGGTGAAGACTGAAGAGTGATAGACGCAAAACCCTTATTTCAAGAACTACGAAATCTAGATCATAGAAGTAAAATGAAATGCATTTTCGTATACAAAGACGAAGGAATGGGAAACTCTCATACTGATTTTAAGGCAAATAAAGTCAAGTCTCAGCAAGATATACAAGAGCGGAAGTCTGCTGAACACAGATAGACCACCACGAAACTCTTTTCTTAACTACGAGATGAAGTACTTCTCAGCCACGCAGTCTCAGATAACAAGAAGAAAGATGTTGATGGCTTACTGTAAACTATTTTCGGAGAAGACTGGTGGGAGCGAGAGATGGTATACATGCACACATAATAAGATATATTATAGGAGGCGCTACACAATAAGATGTAAGTTATTTTGAAAAGGCAATATTCTTTTGAAAATCATTCAAAGGCGAACTTCTCCAAATGGTTCATGCAAATGAGAACCTGTTCGTATTTATGTGTACTTTTAAAGGAATATTTTCATTGTAGATGTAATCCACAGATATGAACTGCGTTTTGCGCACAACAGTAAAGGCGTTTGCATTGCAATATATTTTTTCATTCATATGTGTGCACGAAATAAATTTCACGTTGATCGTCAATAAGCGCATTTAGTGGACACGTTCGGTATTGCGTGTCACATCAATTGTATCGCATGCTAAAGACTGACAAGGGGAGGCCACGACGTTTGGAACGCGGATTTACTGCAAACTTCGTACACTCGTAGTACTCCATTAGGACAACAAAATGTGTAAGCAATAGCGCTTACTTCTCAAGCGTTATTGAGAATATCGCAAGATAATTTCGATCGTCAAATATCTCAGATATATGTACTTGTGCGTGGCCGTTTCTACCAGGAAGCGCCCGTAGGCGAGTGGTTAGAGTTCAAGCCCCGTAATCGCTGGGTCGCTGGATCGAGTGCCGCTCGTCAGTTTTTTTTAATTTCTAACAGTCATTTTCTTTATTATTTGTATTACAGTTGATGTAATGGGAAAAATACGTGTAATCGGATGAACTTTTATTAAATTTACAATGTTGTTTGGCAGTCTACAAATTTTTATTATCACGAATAATATAATATTCAAAACTACCGACTAGTAAACGGCCAAACGCATAAAGTGATACTGAAAATGTATGATTGTCCGTGATTTGAGAAATCCCTTATACCTGGAAGGAGCCCGAAACGACTTGTTACCTCAGAAGTTTTGACCGGCACAGACGGCTTTCGAAAGATGTACAATTAATCGATTACAAGTTGCGGGATGGTATTTTTCGAAAAACATGAAAAACAAAGTTAAACGGCACCAGCTGCATTGAATAAATGCTATGTTTCCGCACACGAAAGGTCTTTTGAGGTTTTCCACGGAAAAACAAACCTCGTTAACATTTTCAAAAACCTCTCTTTCAGCCGATAATTTGGAAGCAAACCATGCATAACGCAGCATTTCCTTAAATATCGGCGCTGATCATTGGTCATGCAGTATCGAGTGTATTTTAATAGCGTCTTCACGAGAAGCAGTTTCTCGTTCTCTTTCGATTAAATACGTACAATTTTGAAGACACGGACAAGCATACACTTTCAGTATCACTTTATGCGTTTGGTCGTTAACTAGTCGGTAGTTATGAATGTAACATTATTTGTGATGATAAAAAATTGTAGACTGCCAAATAACATTGTAAATTTAATAAAAGTTCATCCGATTACACGTATTTTTCCCATTAAATCAATTGTAATATTAATAGTAAAGAAATGACTGTGTTAGAAATTTAAAAAAAATAACGAGCGGGACTCGACCCAGCGATTACGGGGCTTGAACGCTAACCACTCGCCTGCCGGCTCTTCCTGGTGGAAACGGCCACGCACAAGTACATACACTCCTGGAAATTGAAATAAGAACACCGTGAATTCATTGTCCCAGGAAGGGGAAACTTTGACACATTCCTGGGGTCAGATACATCACATTATCACACTGACAGAACCACAGGCACACAGGCAACAGAGCATGCACAATGTCGGCACTAGTACAGTGTATATCCACCTTTCGCAGCAATGCAGGCTGCTATTCTCCCATGGAGACGATCGTAGAGATGCTGGATGTAGTCCTGTGGAACGGCTTGCCATGCCATTTCCACCTGGCGCCTCAGTTGGACCAGCGTTCGTGCTGGACGTGCAGACCGCGTGAGTCGACGCTTCATCCAGTCCCAAACATGCTCAATGGGGGTCAGATCCGGAGATCTTGCTGGCCAGGGTAGTTGACTTACACCTTCTAGAGCACGTTGGGTGGCACGGGATACATGCGGACGTGCATTGTCCTGTTGGAACAGCAAGTTCCCTTGCCGGTCTAGGAATGGTAGAACGATGGGTTCGATGACGGTTTGGATGTACCGTGCACTATTCAGTGTCCCCTCGACGATCACCAGTGGTGTACGGCCAGTGTAGGAGATCGCTCCCCACACCATGATGCCGGGTGTTGGCTCTGTGTGCCTCGGTCGTATGCAGTCCTGATTGTGGCGCTCACCTGCACGGCGCCAAACACGCATACGACCGTCATTGGCACCAAGGCAGAAGCGACTCTCATCGCTGAAGACGACACGTCTCCATTCGTCCCTCCATTCACGCCTGTCGCGACACCACTGGAGGCGGGCTGCACGATGTTGCGGCGTGAGCGGAAGACGGCCTAACGGTGTGCGGGACCGTAGCCCAGCTTCATGGAGACGGTTGCGAATGGTCCTCGCCGATACCCCAGGAGCAACAGTGTCCCTAATTTGCTGGGAAGTGGCGGTGCAGTCCCCTACGGCACTGCGTAGGATCCTACGGTCTTGGCGTGCATCCGTGCGTCGCTGCGGTCCGGTCCCAGGTCGACGGGCACGTGCACCTTCCGCCGACCACTGGCGACAACATCGATGTACTGTGGAGACCTCACGCCCCACGTGTTGAGCAATTCGGCGGTACGTCCACCCGGCCTCCCGCATGCCCACTATACGCCCTCGCTCAAAGTCCGTCAACTGCACATACGGTTCACGTCCACGCTGTCGCGGCATGCTACCAGTGTTAAAGACTGCGATGGAGCTCCGTATGCCACGGCAAACTGGCTGACACTGACGGCGGCGGTGCACAAATGCTGCGCAGCTAGCGCCATTCGACGGCCAACACCGCGGTTCCTGGTGTGTCCGCTGTGCCGTGCGTGTGATCATTGCTTGTACAGCCCTCTCGCAGTGTCCGGAGCAAGTATGGTGGGTCTGACACACCGGTGTCAATGTGTTCTTTTTTCCATTTCCAGGAGTGTATATCTGAGATATTTGGCGATCGAAATTATCTTGCGATTATCTCAATAACACTATTGCTTACACATTTTGTTGTCCTAATGGAGTACTAATGGAGTAATAATTCCAAACCCAAAGAAAGCAAGTGTTGACAAATGTGAAAATTACCGAACAATCAGTTTAATAAGTCACAGCTGCATAATACTAACGCGAATTCTTTGCAGACGAATGGAAAAACTGGTAGAAGCCGACCTCGGTGAAGATCAGTTTGGATTCCGCAGAAATGTTGGAACACGTGAGGCAATACTGACCCTACGACTTATCTTAGAAAATAGATTAAGGAAAGGCAAACCTACATTTGTAGCATTTGTAGACTTAGAGAAAGCTTTTGACAATGTTGACTGGAATACTCTCTTTCAAATTCTAAAGATGGCTGGGGTAAAATACAGGGTGCGGAAGGCTATTTACAATTTGTACAGAAACCAGATGGCAGTTATAAGAGTCAAGGGGCATGAAAGGGAAGCAGCGGTTGGGAAGGGAGTGAGACAGGGTTGTAGCCTGTCCCCGATGTTATTCAATCTGTATATTGAGCAAGCAGTAAAGGAAACAAAAGAAAAATTCGGAGTAGGTATTAAAGTCTATGGAGAAGAAGTAAAAACGTTGAGGTTCGCCGATGACATTGTAATTCTGTCAGACAGCAAAGGACTTGGAAGAGCAGTTGAACGGAATGGACAGTGTCTTGAAAGGAGGATATAAGATGAACATCAACAAAAGCAAAACGAGGATAATGGAATGTAGTCGAATTAAGTCGGGTGATGCTGAGGGAATTAGATTAGGAAATGAGACACTTAAAGTAGTAAAGGAGTTTTGCTATTTTGGGAGCAAAATAACTGATGATGGTCGAAGTAAAGAGGATAGAAAACGTAGACTGGCAATGGCAAGGAAAGCGTTTTCTGAAGAAGAGAAATTTGTTAATATCGAGTATTGATTTAATTGTCAGGAAGTCGTTTCTGAAAGTATTTGTATGGAGTGTAGCCATGTATGGAAGTGAAACATGGACGATAAATAGTTTGGACAAGAAGAGAATAGAAGCTTTCGAAATGTGGTGCTACAGAAGAATGCTGAAGATTAGATGGGTAGATCACATAACTAATGAGGGGGTATTGAATAGAACTGGGGAGAAGAGGAGTTTGTGGCACGACTTGACAAGAAGAATGGACCGGTTGGTAGGACATGTTCTGAGGAATCAAGGGATCACAAATTTGGCATTGGAGGACAGCGTGGAGGGTAAAAATCGTAGGGGGAGACCAAGAGATGGATACACTAAGCAGATTCAGAAGGATGCAGGTTGCAGTAAGTACTGGGAGATGAAGAAGCTTGCACAGGATAGAGTAGCATGGAGTGCTGCATCAAACCAGTCTCAGTACTGAAGACAACAACAACAACAACAACAACATCAAAAACATGGCTCAAATGGCTCTGAGCACTATGGGACTCAACTGCTGTGGTCATAAGTCCCCTAGAACGTAGAACTACTTAAACCTAACTAACCTAAGGACATCACACACATCCATGCCCGAGGCAGGATTCGAACCTGCGACCGTAGCGGTCGCGCGGTTCCAGACTGTAGCGCCTTTAACCGCTCGGCCACTCCGGCCGGCCAACAACAACAACAACAACAACAACAACAATGGAGTACTAAGAGTGTACGAAGTTTGCAGTAAATCCGTGTTGCAAACGTCGTGGCCTCACCTTGTAACACAATAGGAGCAGCACGGCCCATTAAACGTTCCATATGTTACCATCGACCGCGGAGGAAGGAAGGAAGGAAAGAAAGAAAGAAAGAAAGAAAGAGAGCCGGACAGAAAAATTCGGTATAGAAAGGAGCGGTCGGCCGTCGGCCACTCGCACTCACGTGGCAGAGCGAACTTCTCGCGGTACAGAACGCGACGGCTCCACAGCAGGGAGGCGCGCCGCATCGCGTCTTGGGAGCTCGGCGCCGTGTTGGTAACTACACGCCAAGCGCAGCGGCGCTTCGATCTTCTTCCTGTCACTCAAAAGTAACGCGTCCTGCCAGGAAACGCCGAGTGACGCTGGAGCGTTTCCCGGAGCTCTGCGTCTGCGACTGTGACTGTTCTCGGCGTCTGGTGGTCACGTAGGCCTTAGCCTAAACTGCGCAATCACGAGGAGAAAAAGAAGTACAACCAATCACGATTTCGTCGAATGAACTATTTACTTTGCCGCAACTGTTTCGGACATAAGAACATTTTCAGTGGCCGGCATTATTAATCTCCATTGTAATGGATGTTAGAAAAAGGTATAGAATATCTTGAGAGGTGGTAGCACTTATCGAAACGGGAGAAAAAAGTCTAATAAAAATGCGTCTAGAAACGTGTACTTTCTGGGATACGAATACTTGTTGATAGGAGGGGCTAAGACACGTCTCGATGGCGGCCATGGCCAGAATCGTTGCACTGATCTCGGTCAACAGTATCAGTACACTGTTTCGATATCTTTTTGTACCACACTACTCTAGGTATCCGAGTCTGAGCATTAAGTGGTCTACAGCCAGTTGTATGGTTCGAATTATGTTGCACTGTATTTCCAAAAGTATTCATATGTGTTATTTTGTGGAGAGTTACTACAACTCTGGGTAAATAGCGTAGAGTCTTACGTACTTACACATATGGCTTCGCTTTGTTCGAACAACTTATGGGTTTGCTGCCGGGTGACGTCGTCGACCACCGCCGATATTTCGACAAGTGCACACCCTGCCATTCTCAAGGCACAAATGCAAGGAGGAAGAAATGTGCAAGGAAATTTAATACCTCGGTTCACAGAGGAGACACGGAGATTCTGGCTTGCACGTCCAGCTATTGGGATAGTTTGATTTCAACAGCTTCCTTAATAACACTATCAGGCAGCCTTATAAACAGAGATGGTGGATTTTGTTTAAATGCTGATTGGAATGCGGCTCTGTCTCTCATCAAAAAACAGAGGGACAGAATTAATGCTACCTCTTCTGTTGAGTAATAGTCACTATCGATATTTCTGACGTCGGTTATCTTTGTTTGTGTTGACACTTGTTCTGCGTGTGGTATCTACCTTGTTTCTCCTCTGTGAACCGAGGTATTAAATTCCCTTTGCACCTTTCTTCCTCCTTGCATTTGTGCCTTGAGAATGGCAGGGTGTGCACCTGTCGGAATATCGGCGGTGGTCGACGACGTCACCCAGCAGCAAACCCGTAAGTTATTTGAACATTCAATTCGCCGGGAAAAGTTAAGGTCTCACATGGCTTCACTTTGGTTTTTACATCAGTGGATATGTATATTTTCTTTCCTGTTTTCCACAACTTGTTAGCGAGGGAAGCGTACTCAACAAATGACGTTACAGAAATTATTTTCATGGTTCAGCAAATGGAAACAGCTTGCGAGCCCGTGCACTCTACGCAAAAAAAATAGCCATATTGCAGAGTATCATCTGCTTAGCTGTTCGGCCTATTTGTCCAGCGCTGTCTAGCACCCAGACGGTAAGCAGTCCACACACCTGAGATAGAAGAGGGTGTGCCATGTTAAGTTGATGCAACATACGGTACCAACACAATTCGAACCACGCAACTGCCTGCAGGCTTTTTATGTTCAGCAGATTAATATGTATCTAGGGTGTTGTCGTACAGAAAGACACCAGAGTAGTTTGCTTACCGAGCAGCAATGCGCATCCCTCCCCCCCCCCCCCCCCCCCATGAACAAATGTTCATTTCTCAGAGGGGTACTTGTTTCCGTATCCACGTTTACTGGACTTTATTTTTTGTGACACTGATTATTACCACATCTCAAAATATCCGCCACTTTTTTAACACGCTGTACATTTCTTCTCTAGCGTAGAAAACCGTCTTTTTCTATCTTAAATAAGACAGAATGTCTTTTGTTTATTATACTGATATGTGAGATAGATTGACTTCCTTTACGAGAAACAATAGTTAATTTGACGAAGAGTATGCCGACATCTGCAGATATGATTAGACCCGAAATCAATTACGACTAAATAACTAGTTTATTTGACGAAACTGTGACGGGCTGAACTGCTTTTCGCCTTACCGTGATAACAGCAACACTGACAGAGCTCTTCAGTCACTGCAGTTAAAACAATGGAAATGCACACTACAGCGAGTAATGCAATCAACAAGAACAAGTCCATGGAGTCATCCAGAAAATTCATATGAACTGTGCAGCCAGGTGTAATGAAGAAATTCCATGGACAGAACAAACCAGAGTCCACGGGTTGGTATAGAAATAGGGAAAACCACAACCACACAATTGCTAACGTCTTTGTCATGAGATAAAATATGAACGTCTCACACGTCATTACATTGAATCGGGAAGTCGCATGAAATGTCGAAAAGACGGTGTCTGTCAAACTGTTTGGAATTGAGCCTGAATTACAGATAGCTGCAAAGGGATCTGCAAAGTTACTAACGACAAGTTTTCCTCAGCCTTCTCGTTTCCGTAGCAGAGGCGTTATCTTCAATGGCTTGCTAGTTGGACTGGGCTGTCTTGTGACCGCCAACATACGCTTTGTGCTGCCTCGCCAAGTGACCAAACATGTCCTCTTAAACTAAAACCAGTAAAGTAAGGACGTATTTCAGAAGTAAACTGAATGTCATAAGATTTTGAAAAATATTTCTGTGGCACATTTCTTTTATTCCGCACAGGAGTGTAGTACTTCAGCCCTTCGTTGTGATATCTAAGATTCTTCTTTAGACCCTGAGTTTATTTTTACTCATCCTTAACATTTTTATTTTTTAAAAAAAATTATATATTATGAGCAGCGTCCTGTGGACTATATAGTGATTGGTTTCAAAACCAAATATGTTTGACTCATACGGTCAACGAAACCTGCTAAAAATAAATAAAATGGAAATTAAATGACTTGGCTTCAAAGACGGGGTGGCGTCACGGAATAACTATGCACTTTAGTTGCTGTGATGTTATATTCCATAAAAAAGTGAAAGTCTGAAAAGAAATTAAAATCGCTGCTAAAAAGAAAAAATAAGCTATTGCTTTGGGAGAGGTATGTTATTAACTGGATTGAGGTAAGGATGGTTTATGAATAAAGCATCTTATCTGAATCAACTTGGACTTGATGATGGCATTGTTTTGCTTTCTTCGAGAAGCTTCAACAGATAATGATGAAGCTAATAGAACAAACAAGAAAACATGATTGAAAATTAACTACAATAAGATCAAAATTATCTGCAAGCAGGATACTGAAAGGAAGAGAGTTAAATGTTGACATCTATGTTGTTTAAACAATCTACTAACTCGTGCACTTACGTCAACCGGAGACTACGTGGGGATAGAACTAAAAATAAGCACAAAGGTAAATAAAATTTCATTGTTCGTTTGGAAAATTTGATGCCTTATTTACAAATGAATTAGTATTTTGCTTGAAATGGGAAGTTAATAACTGTAGTGTTTACCATTTTTAGCATGTAGCAGTGAGACACCAGAAAACTTGTCCAGCAGGAAATGGGAAGAGGTATGTTTGGAATACCGAGAACAGAGGAGAAAAAGAAAAAAAAATGCGTAAGGTATAAGACAGCAGGTGAAGGAGCTATAGCAACGCAAGACTGGCTGGACATGCTGGACGACCTAATGCACGAAGATTTATTTTTCTGTATACTTAGTGAAAAGAAACGATCTATACAATGAGCTAATGGAAGATTCGTAGGCAACACGAGGAAAAAGTTAAGGTATATATGGGTGCATAAAAGATGAAGACTGCGTGTACGTGTAGAATTTTGGAATAAGACCATCTGGCAGTGGGTTAAAAGTGACTCATAATGATTTGCCTCTGTTGTTGCAGTCGCAAAAACAGCATTTAATGCTTTTCTGATGGCTTTATTTTCTTGAAACTTATTTCCTCATGGGTGTGAACAGAAATTAAAATTAACAATGATTCAGAGAAACTATCGCGGCGAGGGGGTGGGGGATGGGGAGGGGGGAGGGGGGGGGGGGAGGGCAGGGCAGGGCAGGGCAGCGGAGGACGAAAAACTTCTTCGACTCGATTATAGGAGGCGATGGTATTTTACGTGTTCCTAGTTTTGTATATCTTCTTAGCCTGCTCGCCACACATTCGTCCAGGAAAAACACGAGTTTATATTAGGTGCTGTCTGTTTATAGCTAGAGTCAGAGATGTTAATCACGCCCGAAGAATGTGGAGGTACTCAAGAAGAAGGAAGCCAGATGCTCGGGCCGAAGAAGGGAAATAAGGCAGACGTGTTTGTGAAGCACTCGACGCAAACTTCCGAGAAGTGGCTCTAAGGCTTTGGACGGCGCGCAGCCTGGCGAATTAGTCAGGCCGCCAGCCACAGGCGTGGGGGTTCCCCGCGGCCGGCCGCCATTATTTATAGCCACTGTGCACGCAGTTAGGGCGCCGGCCGCAGCGCAGCGCCAAACGAGGCTGGCTGGCCCGGAAGAGCCGTGGCCACGCTACGCCATGCCGCAGCAAGGCACGCTTATCTGGAAGCGGAGCCTTGCGAGAGCCTGCTGGCGTCTTTTTCCGGCCCGCGCCAGAAGCTGCGGCCTCTAAAAGTAAAGCAAGTACACGGCCGTGCAGACGGCGATTTATTACCTGATCCGGCAGCCCATTCCCGTCCACCAATATGTATCAATAAAAATCAAACTGTACTCCAGGAGTCAATGATACTTGTCCCGCAACAAGTTGCTCAGCCGAGCGAGCACTGCTTGTAACACCTACAACGCCTCTCGGTGTTAATAAACCAAATAGCTCCCAAATTAGCTCCCATGCCCTCGAAATATAAATTCAGAAAATGTTCCAAGCTCCTCCACAAGTAGTAATTTACGAAATAGAAATAAGAGACAAATAGACGGAAATCTATAGCAGAAAAATAATAGAAAAAGAAAAGAATTTTAATCATAAATTTTAGAAGCATGGGAGGGGGGAAAAAACGATAGAAATGGTTAAATTATTAGATATTCTTATATATGAGAAAATCAATATTATAGTCACAGAACTTAGGTCTTGAACACCTGTAACGCCGGAAATGCATATCCTCCTATTTCCATCTATTGTACTGTAATTTTTTCCTTATTTTGTTACCTGAATATATGACATTTCTGTGCCTTTGTATATTCTAATTGTTTTAGTATTTGTATATATATATATATATATATATATATATATATATGCATTTATGTCGATGTATAATTGGTTTGTTTTGTGAATATTATTTGTATTTATACGCTGGGTCTGGCCTAGGGAAAACTATGCTATCGAACGAATGCATCGATAGGTCGTGTGGAGAACCAAAGTGTTTGGGATCTTTGGTAGTGTGAACTCGGCCGCGTGGAGCGCGGGCAGAGGGGAGTCTGGCTGGAGGAGGGCATTGGAGCAGGTGTGTTGTGTGACGCTCCCGCGAGTTGCCGCGCTTTCGGGGTTTGGCAGCATGTAATTGCGCTCGACTTGCTATGTTAGTTTCTGACGTGGTGTCGCGGACGGAAGGCGTTAGCTGGCACACATCGAGAGCCCGTTTCAGCTGGAGACCGTGTCGAGAAGAAGGCGCGCCAACATCCAGCTTCTGCAACAGCGACGGCCGACAATGAGTGACTGTCGCCACCTCCTCGATCGACGACTTCAAACCTTCAATCAACCAACAAGGAAGACTGGTAGCGCGTAAAGTTTTAGAACTGTATGGCAGACCTCAGCTTTTCAAACTGTTAAATTTTTCTCAGTAAATTACAGCAACTTAGCATGATCCTTTGTTGCTCATTGTCCCAATTGTATTACCAAGCAGGGTCCCTTCCTTTTCCGGAATGAACCCGAGTGTCGTTGAAATTCAAACGCCAGCATTAAAGTAGTATCATTCGATTTCACTGCTTTAATTTCAAAGTTCAGTTAAGGTATTCATAGCTGGCTACAATATTTAGATTACGCAAGCACAAATTAAAAGTGCGAGTTTTGTTAGCATATTTTAGCTTACCTGTGACTGCAGCTCAGCTTGGTACGTACTAAATTTTACTACTGTTAATTGTTCAGAATCATTTAATTCAAGTTCAAAGTTAAATCTCTTATTTCTAAATTGCGTAGATTCAAGTAGCTTTTGAAATGATTGTTGAGGTAGCCCAAGACTAACCATATTTTACTGAATTTCGATGTGCTTCAGAAACAAAGCTCACTATTAATTTCAGTCACAAAATTAACTTTCAATTTTCCGGATTTATTAATTCCTTTGCTAAATTAAGTCAGAGTGTAGCGGAATTTTTTACTTCTGACAAACTTCAAGTTTTCACACTACACGTGTCAACCTTCAGTTGCCACGCTTCTAGTGCTAATTATATGTGTAATAACCTTTCTTTTTCAGTTACTATCGTAATTGTCCATAGGACTGGCGACCGTAATTTCCCCCAAATCTCAAATATCTAATTACCGCTAGTTAATTGTTAACGGAACGGCCGCACATTTACTTTCTTTATTAATTGTACCCCTTTTCAAAATTAATTTCCACCAGTTTCATTTGCATTTTTCCTTTCATTTAGATGTAACCCTTTCATACCTCTTTACCGACAGATTAACTTCGGTGACGATTGCTTTTCCCAAATTTCCATTAGGTACACGCGGTTTAATTTTTCACTGTCATTAAGGTCGGTAAGTGAGGGGGAGGTTACACACCAAAGAGCGTTTACTTAAGTATAAATATACATACAATGCAATTATGATACTCCAGTCTCTATCCTCTAGTCTGTTCTAAGTCAATTAGGATGTATAGCTTTAGGAAGCAACAATAGGAGCTTTATTAAACCAGGGCGCAAGAATAAATCGCGACGAGATTGTTTTTTGGGAAGCATTAATTTCAGACCAGAATTAGAACTTTTGTCATATTAGAGGAACGGGGAGGTGATCAATAATCTCTCGGACTTTAACGTCACTTCGCGTGAAAATTTAAATATTTTACAGAATTAACGGTTTTTGGACAAATTCGGATTTTGTATTGTGATAATGGAAAAGCTTTACTTCACGTGACTAGTAATCGTAATTCGTGACAGTTGTGGATATTAAACGAGAACAATCTTTTTATCGGAAGTGACAGAACATTGTTTAGTATCTCTGATATTGCCGGGATTTCAGATTAGATACTTATTCAAAGAACCCCTTTGAATGCGATCGAGTGAATGAACTGATTTATTAATAATTATTGTTAAATAAAATAACGTGTTAATTTGAAACTGACTATTCGTCTTGAACTTTACTTCGATTTAGGTTTATAAATAATTAGGTTACGTGATTTTCACCAAGAATAAACTGCAGACTAGTGACTGAAACAAGTGAACGAGAATCTGTTGAAAACACTAGCATTAATTTACTTATGGTTTTTTTCCTTCAGAACTGGGAAGACAATACATGTAGTGATTCACTGGGGTTAATTTAAGAACTAGCCGGGATAAAACAAAACCCCTCAATACCAGTCCATGTACAGATAAATTAACATTCCTACTTTCATGCAAGATACGGAAGTCGGGATAGAAAAAAGGGTCGCTACATGCTCCACCTTCACCCTTAAGCCGTCCTCACACGGGACGAGGCAGCTAACGTTAACGTGAACGTGAACGCGGATGCGGCATCCACTCTCACGAGAAACAAAGCCGTCGGCACACGGGACGAGATGGTTAACGTAATTTGCGGCCACAGCGCTCTCCAATGGCCGTCGTCGGATTTATTTGGCTCGCAAACCACGAGATTCTTTACGAAAATGATGAGCGTAAAAGAGCTGTGATAATTCTTAGCAGATTTAGAAGATTTTTGACTCGCCTGTGACTTGAAAAGCGATTTCGTTGTAGAGTAGCAGTACATAACGCTGTGTCACGATCTGAGTTACACACTAGTACAAGTTATTCGTTAACTCAATTGGATTTTCATGCAATTTTCTGTTTCAAAAAAATAAATATGGGCAAGGTATACTGTCTGTTAGTTTGGGCATGCATATTATCAATACTCTCGACGTTGCATTGACTGCCAACAGACTGAAATAACGTACTTGATCGCACATATTTCAAGATCGAGATTCGTTTCGAAATTTCATTCGAATGGAAGAGGAGATTTTTTCGAAGCTGCTCATCATCACTGAAAAAGGCATTTACCGGCAAAATACAAACTTGAGACAGTCCATAAACCCAGAGATAGGTATATATATTTTTTACAGAACGTTTCATAATAGCAAAAACTTCCTGTGTGTAATGTGTGTTTACTTTCAGACGTAGACTGGCAGTCACATTAAGATTTCTGGCCACTGGGAAAACTTTCAATCGTTGGATTTGCAACAAGAATTGCAGCAAATATATTATAACAAACAAGATCGATTTTTAAAATAATAATTCTCTTAAATGATTAAGAAAGACCCAGAATCTTTTAGAAAACAAAAGGCGAAAAACATTGAAAGGTGGGTGCGAACCTGCTACTTTTCTCGTCGCTACTCATAACCCACAAAGCTAACAGCTGCGCTACAGCTTCTACATGTCAACCCACTCTCATTATCTGGCACACACTGTCCAGAGACTGCACCTACATACGTCACTGTTCGATATTTAATACGCCAATTGCACCAAAAGACACACTTTTGATAAATCAATTGTGCCGTAGCACTGAAACGGTATTTTTTCGTAGCATACGAATTATAACACTAAAAACATCAACTACAGAGTGTCTTTACCTACCGATATGTAGTTTCCCGCTATTTTATTGTAACAAATCGTAGCTACAACGATGCGTTTTCGAGAGATGCTCAATTTGCTGATGCTTTGAAATCTCTTATCTTCGTACCACATAGTCTGTGTGAAAGGTAATCCAAATGCGATGTTAATGCCATACAATATGGCGGCTTCGATGTTCTGCTTGTGACGTAAGACGATGTCCCACCTCACTGGACACGTTCCTCTCCATGAGGCAAAAATATGACTTGGCAGATGCTTTATTTCACGGCCCGCATTATAGTGGAACGTGGAATTCCATGCTGTAACGTCACCAGCTCTTCGTCCATGTTTATTTATAGGTAAAACAATGAAACTGATTTCGATTCCGTTGCTGTCTAAACGTCGATGGCCGAAAATGATCGACCCAAAAACGTCAGCGTCCCAAGTACAGTACTTGTTATGATGCAGACCCCTCACCAGCAGTAATGTTCGAGAGGTGGAGCGGACTCCTTTCCACTCCTCGCGCCAAGTGAACAAGGGAAAATCTCTGGCGGAAGCGGGGATATAACCCGGGTTGTCTATTTGACAGGCAGACACACTTAACAACTTGCAACAGAAGACCCCATGAGTTTTCCAAGCTACGACAAATATTTGATCACCATCAATGGTGCGAAGAAACAACGGCCGTTGAAGTTTTTTTTTTTTTTGCTTTCAGTATCTCGACCTTGATGCAACGAAAAAATGGTTCAAATGGCTCTGAGCACTATGGGACTCAACTGCTGTGGTCATAAGTCCCCTAGAACTTAGAACTACTTAAACCTAACTAACCTAAGGACATCACAAACATCCATGTCCGAGGCAGGATTCGAACCTGCGACCGTAGCGGTCGCGTGGTTCCAGACTGTAGCGCCTTTAACCGCGCGGCCACTCCGGCCGGCTTGATGCAACGATATTTACGGTAGTTGGTCATGTGAGGTTTAGTAACACCGTCTTCACAGCTGTATACGTAGACTCGGTTGAATGTTTATTGCAAAATTGCGGGCGTATGAGCTCTTCTCGTCTGAAGAACAAAATATTAACTTTGGAAAATATTGCAGTATTGTGTGATAAACTTCGTGAGTTGTATTGCACTGTAAACTTTACGACAGAATCAATTGCATTGTTGTATGTTTTATAGTGAAGGCAATTCGTCGGTGTAACACACTTTTATTGTTGGTAAATCAGGAGTTGGTCATCATCCTTTTACACACCCCTGTTTGTACCTCTTTCCACATGGGCAGGGGCAGTGACAGGTCAGTCGTCTATTTTCTTCTTATTGTCATTTCTGTAGTGTTCATCCCCAAGAATTTTTTCGGAAGAGAATTTGAATTGCGTACCATGTAGAGAAATTTGGAGCCGCATGTATAGGAGCAAAAACGAGTACCTGATACTGGCTCGTCACGTATTCAACCAAATACAGCAGAACTCCTTGCTTCCATCTGCATTGGCAGATTCCAAAGTGGCCAGTCACATGATGTTGCTCAACTTCTATCATTGTTGGGACTGCGTCTCTGATATCTTTGTATTATCTTTTTGCTCATCTTTCTACTACGGAATCTGCACTTTTTAAACTTTATAATTTTTCTTGGGATGCCCCCAGTATGGTTCCATTCCAAATAAAAGAGTTATGTGAAATTTAGTCCGTTAGGATAAAGGAAAAGCCTGGTCCGACATATTCAAAATCCAGAAAAAATGGAACCCATCACCTTCACAAAATATTGCTTCTACAAAACAACTTTGTACATTTCTTAACGTAGACCGCGTATTCAGTTCAGTCGTCATAGATGAAAGCGCTCTCATTTCAGAGATCACACTGATCAGGTGACGTGACAGGTCACCGGCACACGTAGCAGAGCGAGCCGTGGCTTTCCTTTATACGGCACAATATGGACCTCCCCAAACAGTCTTCCGCTATTGAGGGAACGTAGCAGATGCAGAAAGAACAATATCTTCGTCTTCAGTCCGCTTACAGGAAATAATATACTAACTCTGACATTGCTCACATGAATGGCTGTGCTGGTCTAGCGGGCAGAGCACTAGACTCCGATCCTGGAGGTCCCGGATTCAATGTCGGGTAGAGGTACGAACTTTTCCTTGTTTCAGTCCCTCCAGCACGGGCCTAGGTCACCTCACTCTGCTATCAAAATGAGTACAGGGGATCTTTCACGGGGTAAAAAAGATGGCACGCCACTCACACAATTCCTAATGCCGCGGCGAAGAAAGATTGCACTCTACGTCCAGACAAGCCAACAGCCCGGTCACAGGCTTGCGCCACAGATTTTATCCTTATCTGTTACTTCTAATAACTGGAGTAGAACAACTATCTGTCCGATAAACTTTAGATTCTTTTTAGCCGCGCGGGATTAACCGAGCGGTCTCAGGCGCTGCAGTCATGGACTGTGCGGCTGGTCCTGGCGGAGGTTCGAGTCCTCCCTCGGGCATGGGTGTTTGTGTTTGTCCTTAGCATAATTTAGGTTAAGTAGTGTGTAAGCTTAGGGACTGATGACCTTAGCAGTTAAGTCCCATAAGATTTCACACACATCTGAACATTTTTAGATTCTTTTTACCATTGGTGTATGCTGCGTAAATTAACGGTATGTTAAGGTGCAACATATGCTGTGCGAAAAATGGTGATTTATTGGGGAAAGCCGGCCGGAGTGGCCGTGCGGTTCTGGACGCTACAGTCTGGAACCGAGCGGCCGCTATGGTCGCAGGTTCGAATCCTGCCTCTGGCATGGGTGTGTGTGATGTCCTTAGGTTATTTAGGTTTAAGTAGTTCTAAGTTCTAGGCGACTGATGACCTCAGAAGTTAAGTCGCATAGTGCTCAGAGCCATTTGAACTATTTTTTATTGGGGAAAAACACCATTATCGACTCATGAGTAAAATTGCAAGCAATACGTCAGCAATGAAGGCAACTACAAAAACGTGCTGGAAAATCGTCGGAAGTTCACCAGCGAAGAAATTTAAGAGTTTGAAAATGTAGCACTTACTCATAATTTGAATATCATTAGTAGCAGAAGAGTTTTCTATCAACCAGCGGTTGAAAAGGCTGCCAAATCTGTCACTAGTTATTTGTGAAAAAAGAGTAGCGCTTCTGAGCGAAAAAAGCCTGCTATTAAGGGCGACAGTGAAGCGAAAGTGAAATTCAACAAAACAGTAAGTTAAGTATTTATGTAGTCATAATATACATTTTATATATAAACATATTTGAAAATAAAAGTATAATCCATTTACGTTTTACATACATTTTATAATATCAGACGACGTTTAAAATTTTACGCATATCTTGGTCTTTTTATTTACTATAGAATCTATTGCCTCTGAAACTCACTGAGTGGTATTTTCAGTCTCAGGGTAAAGCCCGAGTGCTTGTTACAACAACAACAACAACAACAACGAAAAATTGAAGGTTTTAGAGTTTTGTGGTTGAAAACTCTTGAGAAAAACTTTCCATGCATCACATATATGAAATCATTCTCAAAAATGTTTTTTGTGGCAACAATGTATGGTAAAAAACCCGTCCTAGTCTACACCATTTTTGAAACAATTTCAAACCATTTGGTCTAGAACCGATTTTAATAAATTCTTAAACTATAATTCAACGATGGACTTTCATTAATTTGATGTGTCTACAATCCTCAATTTTTCTCTAAATACTTTGACAAGCCGAATATCGTGGAATTTCCACGCTCCAGGGGATATTTTTCATGCACAAGAGATATTTATTACCTGAAAATTGTTACGGTTCGTATTGAATTTGAATTATCAACACAAGATGAAAACGAAATTTGTGTTACTTGTGTGTATGTGTGTATAACTAAAATTACGTGTCCCTTCTACACTCCTGGAAATGGAAAAAAGAACACATTGACACCGGTGTGTCAGACCCACCATACTTGCTCCGGACACTGCGAGAGGGCTGTACAAGCAATGATCACACACACGGCACAGCGGACACACCAGGAGCCGCGGTGTTGGCCGTCGAATGGCGCTAGCTGCGCAGCATTTGTGCACCGCCGCCGTCAGTGTCAGCCAGTTTGCCGTGGCATACGGAGCTCAATCGCAGTCTT
This sequence comes from Schistocerca cancellata, assembly GCF_023864275.1. Lineage (NCBI taxonomy): Eukaryota > Metazoa > Arthropoda > Insecta > Orthoptera > Acrididae > Schistocerca > Schistocerca cancellata. The sequence continues at coordinate 721,867,163 of NC_064626.1, read as the reverse complement.
TAACACCGGTAGCATGCCGCGACAGCGTGGACGTGAACCGTATGTGCAGTTGACGGACTTTGAGCGAGGGCGTATAGTGGGCATGCGGGAGGCCGGGTGGACGTACCGCCGAATTGCTCAACACGTGGGGCGTGAGGTCTCCACAGTACATCGATGTTGTCGCCAGTGGTCGGCGGAAGGTGCACGTGCCCGTCGACCTGGGACCGGCCCGCAGCGACGCACGGATGCACGCCAAGACCGTAGGATCCTACGCAGTGCCGTAGGGGACCGCACCGCCACTTCCCAGCAAATTAGGGACACTGTTGCTCCTGGGGTATCGGCGAGGACCATTCGCAACCGTCTCCATGAAGCTGGGCTACGGTCCCGCACACCGTTAGGCCGTCTTCCGCTCACGCCCCAACATCGTGCAGCCCGCCTCCAGTGGTGTCGCGACAGGCGTGAATGGAGGGACGAATGGAGACGTGTCGTCTTCAGCGATGAGAGTCGCTTCTGCCTTGGTGCCAATGATGGTCGTATGCGTGTTTGGCGCCGTGCAGGTGAGCGCCACAATCAGGACTGCATGCGACCGAGGCACACAGGGCCAACACCCGGCATCATGGTGTGGGGAGCGATCTCCTACACTGGCCGTACACCACTGGTGATCGTCGAGGGGACACTGAATAGTGCACGGTACATCCAAACCGTCATCGAACCCATCGTTCTACCATTCCTAGACCGGCAAGGGAACTTGCTGTTCCAACAGGACAATGCACGTCCGCATGCATCCCGTGCCACCCAACGTGCTCTAGAAGGTGTGAGTCAACCACCCTGGCCAGCAAGATCTCCGGATCTGTCCCCCATTGAGCATGTTTGGGACTGGATGAAGCGTCGTCTCACGCGGTCTGCACGTCCAGCACGAACGCTGGTCCAACTGAGGCGCCAGGTGGAAATGGCATGGCAAGCCGTTCCACAGGGCTACATCCAGCATCTCTACGATCGTCTCCATGGGAGAATAGCAGCCTGCATTGCTGCGAAAGGTGGATATACACTGTACTAGTGCCGACATTGTGCATGCTCTGTTGCCTGTGTCTATGTGCCTGTGGTTTTGGCAATGTGATCATGTGATGTATCTGACCCCAGGAATGTGTCAATAAAGTTTCCCCTTCCTGGGACAATGAATTCACGGTGTTCTTATTTCAATTTCCAGGAGTGTAAAACCAAAGAATAGTATTTAGAGCTCAATGTTTCTAATCTTTATATGGAGCAAGTTGTGTTTGCCATTCTCTCTAGTATGTCTTTCGTAAAACTCAAAAAAATCATTAATGGTACCTGTCTCCTATGTAGCTTCAGCCACCTTTGTTGCAGTTCATGTACTGAATGAGGCAGAACAATCAGATTAAAATATTAAAATAGTCCAAGCAGGAATCGATTACATTCTAGAAAATGACAGTAACGGGACTGAACAATGTATTTCTAACAAACAAGCCTGTTGTACCAAATTTAACTTTAGTGACTTAACCCTTAAGAAAGATCCTTTCCAGTGGCATGAAAATGGATACACTGTAAATGCTCTATGCTTAGGTATTAATCTGAAACTGTTTAAAAAGCAACAGAAGGGAAAGCAGTTTACGGTTCAGGTTTTATCTGAGGTCAAACATAGGTATCTGCAGTATAAGAAGAGACTTTATAAAGGTAAAAGAATTTTTAAACTAAAATGTGATTTCTTGCAACATATTTTATGTTGTACACAACAGCTTTATATTTTGCATTATGAATGTTAATACAGCAGTATTTATAATTAAGTAGTACATAATTGTTGGTTAATCAGTTACTTCTGTATAGCACTTTTGTGATAAAAATAATTTAAAAATATACGATTTTTCATTTATGTCCAAGTATAGGGACGCTCTTCCTCTTCTGCCATGGAGCCCGAATCACACATAGATCATGTTTTTGTGCAGTGTAATCAAAGTGGAGTGTGCAAAAATAAAAAAAAATCAAAGTTGATAAATGAGAGCCGCTCTGCTTTCTACACTACGCTAGAATCTAATCGACAAACTTACTGAGAAATGACAAGGGACTTACTGCAGCTTTCTCCTGTCGGTGACACAAGAGTTGAATGTTCGGGGTCTGTGTGTGTGTGTGTGTGTGTGTGTGTGTGTGTGTGTGAGAGAGAGAGAGAGAGAGAGAGAGAGAGAGAGAGGGGGGGGGAAGGAGGAACGGCTGAGGGGCTATTATGTCATCATCTGTAATATTCCAGAAACGCATTAAGGGGGGTAGGACGTCAAAAGGGCCGACTTGGAGCTGGAGAGGCATCACAGGACATTTTAATTTCCAGTGTCTATACTTTTACAAATAAATTCATAAATCTTTGTCAGCATCACCACGAAGGATTCAGGATTCACACTCATTGCAGTGGAAGTTCGAAAACATAACAAAATAATTTTTTTACGTGTGAAATTTCATCATTTTTTTCACTTACTAACGGCTGCATTTGTTGCTATAAGTACACTTTTATTCATAATTTAGAGAGATTCTTCGATGAATTTTGCACGGCATACATACCATACCTTACAGGTGGATGAAACTCTAGAATTTATGTAATTTATGAAAAAACGAACGATCTGTTGTATTTTAAACTTAATGTTTAGAAAAAACACAAATTTTGTAGGTAATTACCTCAATTTTTACCACAGTTTTTAATAGATTTGGAAAATTCTAGAGTTTCATACATATTTAAGTATGGTTTGTATGCTGTGCAAAATTCATCGGACCATCTCTCTTACTTATGAAAAAAAAGTGTACCTATAGCAACAAATGCTGCCATTAGTAAGTGAAAAAAATGATGAAATTTCACATGTAAAAAAAATTACTTAGTTATGTTTTCGTACTTCCACTGCCATGAGTGTGAATTGTGAATCCTTCCTGGTGATACTGACAAAGTTTTATGAATTTATTTGTAAAAGTATAGACAGTGGAAATTAAAATGTCCTTGCCCCTCCTGCTCCAAGTCGGCCCGTTTGAAGTCCTACCCCCCTTAAGATATGAAACAACTGCCTATACACAAACGAGCGAATATTTTGGCTTATGTACACTACCGACAACTATTTTACCTACAAGATGTTGAAGACGTTACCCTCATTTTAAATGAAACGTGCTTCACTTCTTAATGACGTCCTAGAAACATTTATAGCGCAGGCACACACATATGGCATACATTAATCCTTGCACTGCAACTTTTCACAAAATTTGCGGAAAAATGTGAAGGCTATGGCCGCGGGAAAAATGCCTTTTCACCTGTATCCCAGTTAAATATTGCATAATGTGATTCAGTAGATGCCATGGGAACTACATTTAGATGTTTTGAGTACATCGTCTGCGAAAAATTTAACTGCAAATGTTTACCAATATTGTATTTTATTCTCGTATTTTCAAGACGAATGCTGTAGAAAGAAGTGCATAGCTACATTTAGAATCCTTTCGTGTTTTATTCTCTTGGAAGAAAAAACTATCATAAATGTTAACTTATCTTTACATTGTTCCTGAAAGATGGCATAGAATGCGGTTTACAATGACTCTTATGTCCGATATGGATTTCACAAGCAGCATGAGAGATTGCAGGGCACTCTCACTTCTGATTCGGTGTCATGCCGCATACTATTCTTAGGGAAGATGATCTTTATTATGATCTGACTTCACGCATCATGGTGGGCGTAGTTAAGACTCTTGCTTATGTGCTCTAGTGAAGGAATTGCAGTAAGCTTTACCTGCGCTGAAAGGAATAGGGTCTGATTTAAACGACTGCGGTAAAAGCGTAAGGCGACTGAGGGTCGAGGGGAGCGTTTTTTTCTGCGGAACTTAGGTGAAAACATTTCCGGACAGCCGAGTTCCGCGGTCTCATTGTGCGGACACGTTGGATGGCGCCGGTCGGTTGGGGTCCGCGTTCAGGTAGGCTGACTAGCACCAAGGAGACGCTGCTCCAATGGGCAAAGCAATGAAGGTTGGCAATGAAGCAGAGGAAGGGCTCTTGTTAGGTAGGAAGCCTAAGAGACAACTGCGAGCTTTCTGCGAATTTTCTGTGGGACAGGTCACTGGCGCCCAGACATCCAGACTCTGTTACAAAACATATTTGTGAAGGTACGAGGCTTTTAGCGAGTTTGTGTCCGTTCTTTGGAAAGTTCGAAATAGATGGAACAGGGGAGATAATAAACGGTTTATGGAGGGCTGTGGCTCCATCCTGGTCATGTTGTTAAAAAAGACATGGCATAACCACTAGGGAAAGAGGCCTCAAAGCTGAATCTTTTTTTTTCTTTTCTCCCAGTTAACTTTGAATTTTCTGATTGGTCAAATCTGTGTAAGCAGAGCAAGGGGGCAGTCTTCCATATTCGAATGTGGTGCTCCAGCTCGTGACTGGCTTGTGTTGAAGTGGGAGTAGTCTAAGATGTAAATGTGCTTTGCTACCGAACTGGAGGAAAGCGCGGAGGGAGAGAGAGAGAGAGAGAGAGAGAGAGAGAGAGAGAGAGAGACGTGGTCACTCTTGGACTGACACTTCGCTCGTAAAGAACTGCATGTCTCTACCTAAATAGTGAGACTGTGTGCTTTGCTAGTGGGCCACTTAGTCTGTGCCATTCTCCTTTTGAACCATCAGAGGTACTGCATCTAGTATCATGCACACAACAAGTGATGCATGGATGTACTTATTTGTCTTGAGTCGGCCATCTAAACATTTGACATATTCTGTCAAGCATAGTTGTGGGATGGAGTGAAATTGGTTTGGCAGACCAGCAAACAGGTCCACCTGCACACTGAAATCCTTGGGGGTTTCAGAGGCTAATAGAGAATACCTGCATTCCGAATTATCTGAACGAGAGACCGCGTACTTGCATTTTTCGAGCGTGCGACATTAATAACAGATTGCTGCCGTCCATGACTTCAGTTGCCGAACGCATCGAGGTGTGCAGCCCTGACCAGGAGAAGGGTAAAGTATTTGCTGCTATGGCGCAGGTCTCCAATATATGTTTCTCAGCACCCTGTTCTTTCGAACTATATTTTTCTTTTTGGAATAGTAGAATATAGATGCTTGACTACCCGCCAGGTTAGCCGAGCGCGCTAACGCGCTGATTCCTGGACTCGGGTAGGCGTGCCGGCCCCGGATCGAATCCGCCCGGCGGATTTACGTCGAGGGCCAGTGTGCCGGCCAGCCTGGGGTTTTTAGGCGGTTTTCCACATCCCCCTAGGTGAATACCGGGCTGGTCCCCACGTCCCGCCTCAGTTACACGGCTCACAGACATCTGGACACTTTCGCACCACTCCAAGGATTACACTAGTCGCAGACAGTTGGGGTTCACTAATTCCTTCCCGGCGGGTACGGGGTTGTGGCAGGAAGGTCATCAGGCCACCCCTTCAACTAACATTGCCACATCCGATTAACCATGCCGACCCTGTGTATCCACGGGAAAAACGGCACAAGCGAGAGAAAAGAAAGAAAGGAAAAAAGTATAGATGCTTGCTGTAGCGTAGTTTTTGGGCCATACCCCCGATTCACATGTATGAAGTCAGATAAAATGATTAATGTTCTGGTTAGTGTCGTGTGTCGATCCCCAGCTGATCACTTTGTCTACCATAGACCCAATATTAGTGAAAGTGTTTGTGAAATGAAAATATTTGTGTGACGTTTCTTTAGCCATTTTTTGTCTTGTGAAGTTAAGAATGAATAAATCTATTATTATTTAGATCACATCATCTCCCTGTGTTCTGATTAACATGACCTTGCCATTTATTAAAGTCTTGATTACAAGAGAAAGAAGGAAGTTTGTAAGGATCCTCCCTCTCTATGACTTTTCGTAAGTGGTCACCAATTGCGCTTCATTAAATTCAGTTTCGTAATGTTGCGTAATAACACAGATAATCACTGCAGTTTACTTGGACGCATTTTAGGTATGGGGAATATACCACTACACAAATGACTATTGTGTGATATGTTCTGAGGAAATCGGTACCAATCTGTTCGTTCGTTCTCTCTCTCTCTCTCTCTCTCTCTCTCTCTCTCTCTATCCCTCGTTCTCTCTGTCGTTCTCCCTTCCTCCCTCACATACATCTGTATAGCTATATCTCCTATTCAGTTCCACAAATAGAACAGAATAGTTTCTGTACTGAAAAGCAGGGACGACCCCTAATTCGAAGCATTCACTTCAATTCGCCATACAGCACGAGAACTGAAATCACTTCACGCTTCTATCACGAAACTGATGTGCTCGGTGCCAACTCTTCCCTGGACAAGTTACACAGTGAATGGGGATGGTGAAGGGGGGGGGGGAGGCGTGTCTTTTTGCGTCGACACCGAGATTGGGTGTGCAATTGCGCTGCCGTATGCCTGCGTATATGCACGCTCTCACTCGCTGTTGTGCAGCAATTACGTGGCCGGGAATTCAGCGGCTAACGGTCCGCAGCGGATGACGTATTGGCGCGAAACGATTGCCGCACTGCTGCTGATGCTGCCGCCGCTGCCACAGCGCGGTTGCGGAATTAGCGGGATATATTATTCAGATACGCCGGCGCTTATTAGCATAACCGCTTGACAGCGCGGAGCGCGCAACCGTGGCCAGAGCTGAACGCAGGTGCGCACTCAGCCTGTGCGCCCGCACCCCGCCTCACTTAATCGCGCCGTACGGACAGTTTATTAAAACAGCCGCCAGAGCGAGCAAGGAGTGCGCTCACGTGTGCAAGTAGCACCTACGCTTTGTTTTTATTAAAGGCGAAAGTGTGTTTACGTACCTGTTTTCGAGCAGAAACTTCCAAAATGACTGGAACCATGTCAACCGCATCTTAAATGTGGAACTATCACATTTTGAGGAGTCATACTACAAGAAATGTAGCTAACAAGCAACAGTACTTAAAAGTGACTGACATTTTGGAGACAGTGGCGCCATTAACAGATGTCGTCGTCGTCGATCGCATCGCCTACATTGAACGTAGACTTCTTCTGCATGCGCATAAGCAAATATGCTGGGTGGTTACAATTACACTGAGGGTGTTGAGTGCTCCAGTGCATCGCAGGACGCTGTAACATCGTAGGTATGTTCATTAATCGGTGCGCTAGCGGAGAATACTGAAATAGTTCCACTTTCTGCCACCAGGTGAAAATATGGCGCTGTAAACAGAAAAAAATTCTTGTTTTTACGTCAGTAAGGTTTCTGCCGCGTGGTGAAGCGTGTTTATTTTTTTTGTAAAGTGACTGTTGGTGTAAAGGATTACGTAATTTGAAGTTTTCCATACAAAACACAATGGCTATTGAAAAGAAAGAACGAGCACTGCTGACAAAGTTGTTTTACCAGAATGGCAGCAGTAGCAGCGCGCATTGTGGGCATATCGGCAATAGAAATAACTGGAACGAAGCACCATGTCATTTGAAGAAACGGGTGATTTAGATGGTGCAGGAGGGAGAGAGAGGCGGCCCATTCCCACGACAGTTATTGAAGTTGCCATAGCTGTAGCCGACCGTGCTGAATATTCCTCAAATTGTGCCGCCACTGCTTGAGATGTGTCACAGGACTTGTCTGTCCCCTCGTCAATAGTTCAAAATATTTTGCGGTGCATTTAACATTGTTACCCATGCAAGGTTTAGAATGTGCACTAAATGAAGCCCCAAGATAAGTTACAACTCTTATGACTTTGCCCTTCGTTTTTTGGCACACGTGGAAATGAGTGACAAGTGGTCAGGGAATATCCTTTGGATGGTCGAGGCATATTTTACTCTGCACGGTGCCAGGAATCCAAGGATACGTCGCATATGTGATTGATTCTACTCCGCCACATGTCATGCTGGAACATCCACTGCACTCAGCTTACGTGAGTGTACGGTGTGGTTTCAAATGCTCCTTCATTCTCGGTCCATTTTTCTTCAAGGAGATGACATTTCGCGGGCCTGTTAGATGCACAGTGACTTCTGTACATTATAAGGACTTCTGTGCTACACGTGATTCCAGCTTCGCAGGAACGCGACTGTTCCCATACCACTATATTCATGCAAGATGGTGCGACACCACACGTTTATTACCCAGTGAAAGATATGCTTCGAGAAACATTCAGTAACAACTGCATCATCTCTAGGCAATTTCAAGATTTGTGCCCTTCCAGATCCCTGATCTATATCCTTGAGGTTTCTGGTTGTGGAGATATCTGAAAGATCATGTCTATCAGGGATGTACACGGACTCTGCCTGTCTGAAGGATAGCATACGATGAAACAGTGGATATGCTGCGAGCAACTGTCGACCACGCCGTGTTACAGATACAGTATGTTGCCGAGTTGGGAGACCACATTTAACACACCGTTATCATGTGTTTGATCGTTCCTCTCCTTTTCCTGCATCCACATAACATTCTGATTGTTTACAGCACCATAGTTTCATCTGGTGGCAGAAAGTGGAGCTATTGTTTTTTACAGCTTACTGCGCGACCACATCGATTAATGAACATACCTACCATGTTTCAGCATCCTGTGACATATACAGCCCGCATTGCAGAATTTGGAACACCATGAATTTACGAAATTACAATGAAATCCAGACCATTAGCTGCTTACAGGCGGTTATAAATATCAACGGGGACAGTTGAAAATGTGTGCCCCAACCGGGACTCGAACCCGGGATCTCCTGCTTACATGGCAGACGCTCTATCCGACTGAGCCATCGAGGACAGTGCGACTGCAGGGACGTATCTCTGTCACGCTCCCCGTGAGACCCACATTCCCATCTTACTGTCCACACACTACATATGTATTGCCCCGGCCCACTATACTCATTACTCGCGGCATTCAGTGTACCATTGAATGCCGCGAGTAATGAGTGTAGTGGGCAGGGGAGCTACAAATGTAGTGTGTGGACAGTAAGCTGGAAATGTGGGTGTCACGGGGAGCGTGACAGATATCACTAACTAAACTGCAAGGCATGTAATAAATCAACGAGAAAAATTTACCAATGAAGCAATCCTCTTCGCCTTCATTGTGTAATTATGTGCCGAGCGGTTCTAGGCTCTACAGTCTGGAACCGCGCGACCGCTACGGTCGCAGGTTCGAATCCTGGCTCGGGTATGGATGTGTGTGATGTCCTTAGGTTAGTTAGGTTTAAGTAGTTTTAAGTTCTAGGGGACTGATGACCTCAGAAGTTAAGTCCCATAGGGCTCAGAGCCATTTGAACCATTTTGTAATTATGTTTTCATTCTTGCATCCGTGTCTGCGGACACAGTGCTCAGAGTTGATTTAGCAGTCTTCTCCGTGCTAGTCACTCTGCAAAGAGGGTGAATCGTAGTGGGCTTTACTAAAAACCGTAACTAGGCTTGTTGGTATACACCTGATGTTAATAGCGTCTGTGCTTTCCACTTATATCTTTCTTACCTCCCTGTCTCGGAATATAAAGCTTTGCATACTGCGCTAAATGAGCTGATAACGAAAGAGAAATTCTGTCATGCTTAACATACAGAAGAAACGTCGAAAATTGTTAAAGGAACGGAGATAAAGATTTCATAGTGTGTCGATGAAGTGGTCATTAGAGACGAAACACAAGCTCGGACTGGGAAAGGAAGGGTGAGAAAATCGGGCGTGTCCTTTCAAGGGAAGCCGCCAATCACTTACCTTGAGCGATTTAGAGAACCACGGAAAATCTAGATCTGGTTGGTGGGACGGAGAATTGAACCTTACACTCCAAAATGAGAGTCCAGAGACTTTTAAACAGTGCGCTGCCACGTTCCCTGCTGACGACTGCGCTTGATGTGAAAGCTGAAAGTTTGATGCATGGCTGCCTTACGCAGAGGCCTTCTATTTTAATGCCACGTCACTGAAGATAAAAAACGACCAGCAAGCCTTGTGCCCGACATCAGTAACCTTGGTTGTGCAGTATCGCTGTCAGTGCCAACGGTTTCCTTTCTCCTCTTCGAGTAAGTGGCTGCTAACCCAGACACGTTAGCGCAACAGAATGCGCGCGATAAGGAAAAGTTGGTCAACAAAAAGAACTGAAAGAATGCGACTGGGTATGCAACAGGCCTGTAGAGGGTTATTCAGCGATTTTATGTGCGAGAAGTTGGAAGAAACTTTTAGTGTGACACATACCGCCCTGATAATCGATTATTCTACTACGAGCGTTTTTTTACGCTGATGCAGATTAACCGAACCTCAGGTACGACTACAGTACAAAACAGGTGCAACACGGTTTCCTCGCAATACGCGCAGCACGCTCTACGTATTTTTTTTATTTAGCCTTTGAATTTTACTGTCTAGCCAAATAAAATGCCGATTATTAACGAAATTATTATAAAAAATATTTTGTACACAAATACTTTACAATAAATCTGTTCCCATTACATTTTCTGCCTGTTTCCTCCTGCAGATTTGAAACTACATAAAATAGCGTAGTTAGTTTTTTTTTAGAGAAGTCATTGTCCTGTGTAGGCTGTTTTTGTTATTAAATTGAAAATTTAGAAATTTGTGGTAATGAGTATGGGACCAAACTGCTGAGGTCATCGGCCCCTAGGCTAACGCACTATTTCATCTAACTTAAACTACCTTACGCTAAGGACAACACACACACACACACACACACTATATATATATATATATATATATATATATATATATATATGTACCCGAGGGAGGACTCGAACCTCCGACGGGGGGAGGCGCTCGAACGGTGACAGGGCTGGCCCCGGCGGAGGTTCGAGTCCTCCCTCAGGTGTGTGTGTGTGTGTGTGTGTGTGTGTGTGTGTGTGTGTGTTTGTCCTTAGGATAATTTAGGTTAAGTAGTGTGTAAGCTTAGTGGCTGATGACCTTATCAGTTAAGCCCCATAAGATTTCACAGACATTTGAACATTATTTTGAACCGTGACAAGACGCCTCAGACTGGACGGATATCCCGCGCGGCTTTGTTATTAAAGAGAACACTTTATCTTATGCTTTTGCGCTCTTAGCTAATTTTATCCCCTTGCGTGTTTTCAATCTACCTCCGTCACAGTGAGAAACCTTAGTCACATACCTTATGTTTCACGCATGGAAGCGGAGGAAGTCCATCTAATGGTATCCCTAATAATTGTTGCTTATGAACCTGATGGTAAATGGCATAGCTTTCACAGATGTGAATTCAGCATGTAATATGACAAAATGCTACCCTTACGCGCGTCTTCGTCACTGTGGCAGCGTAAAGCACATTAAAACACGTTAGTTGACATTTCAAATAAAACTGCACACGACATGGTCAACATCTAAAGTTACTCGACTAAACAGCAGGAATCACACACAGATGTCGCACTGCATAGACTGTTATAGGCACGCAGCAACTCGACGTGGCTTGAACTCTGGCAAGTCGTTGAAAGTCCCCTGAAGAAGTACTCATCGATGCTGCCACTGTAGCCGTTCGTAGCTGCGAGAGAGCTGGTGCAGGATTTTGTGAACGAACTGACCTTTGGTTATGTGCCATAAATATTCGATGGGATACATGTCGGGCGATCGGGGTGCCCAAACCATTCAATGGGACTGTCCAGAATGTTCTAGAAACCAATATCTGAGAATTGTGGCTCGACGACCTGTCGCATTGTCATTCATAAAAATTACATCGTTGTTTGGGAACATGAAGTTCAAAAAATGATGGCTGCGAATGTAGAAAGATCGGTTCACTTGCGCTTGGACTCCATGTAAACACTGTCCACACCATTATGGAGCCCCCATCAGCTTGCACAGTGGCTAATTGACAACTTGGGTCCATGAGTTAGTGGGCTCTGCGCCACACCGGAACCCTACTATCAGCTCTTACCAACTGAAATTGGTACTCATCTGACGAGGCCACGGTTTTCCAGTCGTGTAGTGTCCATACGATATCGTCGTGAGCCCAGGAGAGGCGCCGTAGGCGATGCCGTGGTGTTAGAAAAGGCACTCGGACTGGCCATCTGCTGCGTTAACGCCACGCATTGCCGCATTGTCCCAACGGGTGCATTCGTCGTACGTCCCACATTGATTTGTGCGGTTATTTCACGAAGTGTGGCTTGTCTGTTCACAAACACCGCTGCCCTCGGTCATTTAAATAAAGGCTTTACAGTGAAATGAACACCCTTAGCTGCTGACAGGCGTTGACATACGTCAGCGGGGAGAGATGAGAATGTGTGCCCCGACCGGGACTCGGACCCGGGATCTCCTGCTTACATGGCAGACACTCTATCCATCTGAGCCACCGAGGACACAGAGGATAGCGCGATTGCAGGGATTTATCTCTGGCACGCCTCCCGCGAAACCCACATTCTCAACGTATTGTCCCGCACTACTTTCGTTAAGTCCCCGCCCATTATACTGATTACGCGCGGCGCGTTGCCGATTCCCCTAAGAGTTGGGGCACTGTTTGTGCATTTGCACAGAAGAAGAAGATGGTCAAGTGGCCGGTGAGCCTTAACTATATATATTTTTTTACTAAGATCTTAGTATATATACAGGGTTATTACAGATGATTGAAGCGATTTCACAGCTCTACAATAACTTTATTATTTGAGATATTTTCACAATGCTTTGCACACACATACAAAAACTCAAAGTTTTTTTCGGCATTCACAAATGTTCGATATATGCCCCTTTAGTGATTCGGCAGACATCGAGCCGATAATCAAGTTCCTCCCACACTCGGCGCAGCATGTCCCCATCAATGAGTTCGAAAGCATCGTTGATGCGAGCTCGCAGTTCTGGCACGTTTCTTGGTAGAGGAGGTTTAAACACTGAATCCTTCACATAACCCCACAGAAAGAAATCGCATGGGGTTAAGTCGGGAAAGCATGGAGGCCATGACACGAATGGCTGATCATGATCTCCACCACGACCGATCCATCGGTTTTCCAATCTCTTATTTAAGAAATGCCGAACATCATGATGGAAGTGTGGTGGAGCACCATCCTGTTGAAAGATGAAGTCGGCGCTGTCAGTCTCCAGTTGTGGCATGAGCCAATTTTCCGCGGGCTACGCGTGAAACTTGCCCGCACGCGTTCAACCGTTTCTTCGCTTACTGCAGGCCGACCCGTTGATTTCCCCTTACAGATGCATCCAGAAGCTTTAAACTGTGCATACCATCGCCGAATGGAGTTAGCAGTTGGTGGATCTTTGTTGAACTTCGTCCTGAAGTGTCGTTGCACTGTTATGACTGACTGATGTGAGTGCATTTCAAGCACGACATACGCTTTCTCGGCTCCTGTCGCCATTTTGTCTCACTGCGCTCTCGAGCGCTCTGACGGCAGAAACCTGAAGTGCGGCTTCAGCCGAACAAACCTTTATGAGTTTTTCTACGTATCTGTAGTGTGTCGTGACCATATGATATGTCAATGAATGGAGCTACAGTGAATTTATGAAATCGCTTCAATCATTTGTAATAGCCCTGTATATATATATATATATATATATATATATATATATATATATATATATATATGTGTGTGTGTGTGTGTGTGTGTGTGTGTGTGTGGCTGTTTGCCACTGCGTTCTCCGTGGTGAGAGGCGATGCCTGAAATGTGGTAATCTCGGCAGACTCTTGACACTGAGGATTACGGAATTCTCTAACCATTTGCGGAATGGAATGTCCCACGCGTCTAGCTTCAACTACCATTCCGCGTTCAGAGACTGTTAATTCCCGTCGTGTGGCCATAATCACATCGTAAACCCTTTCACATGAATCATGTGAATACAAATGACAGCTCCTGACATATGCACTATCGTTTTACACCTTGTGTAAGCAGTACTAACGGCACCTCTATATGTGCATCTCGCTATCCCACGACTCTTGTCACCTCAGTTTAGCAACCGTTACTTCAAGCATGAGTTGCACAGCTTAGTGTTACATACGTCGGCTTCAGTAGAGTAACCATAGGATTTTGATCACATAGCAACATCACACAAATGCAAATGTAACGACGTCTGAGCGACGCGAAGCGCTGTGGCGACTGGAGACACGGCCGAGGAGTCTGAGGACGCAGCGGCCGCCAGCCTGTAATGGAAACGCGAGCTCTGCGGCCAGCGCCCGGAGCGGCGGCCAGGAATTTAATTTGGCGCCGCGACGCCGGGCCATCAAATAGCGGGCAGCGCAGGCGGGTCTGCGGACTGCAGCCGGCGATGGCTGTGGCCGCTGCTGTGCGCCTGTTGCGCGGGCCACGCCACGGCACAGCCCGTAATGATGTGCTCGCACCGCCCGAACCTCGCCGCTCTTCCCCGTCTGCTGCCTGTCGCTGCCATTAGGCGCGACTACGCACGAGCCGTAATCCTGCTACACTCTAAAGGCCGCGGCCTAACCTACCACAGTTCTTACGAAGCCGGCCGTTGTGGCCGAGCGGTTCTAGGCCACGACGTTTGCAACACGGATTTACTGCAAACTTCGTACACTCGTAGTAATCCATTGTTGTTGTTGTTGTTGTTGTTGTTGTCGTCGTCTTCAGCCCTGAGACTGGTTTGATGCAGCTCTCCATGCTACTCTACCCTGTGCAAACTTCTTCATCTCCCAGTACCTACTGCAGCCTACATCCTTCTGAATCTGCTTAGTGTATTCATCTCTTGGTCTCCATCTACGATTTTACTCTCCACGCTGCCCTCCAATACTAAATTGGTGATCCCTCGATGTCTCAGAACATGTGCTACCAATCGATCCCTTCTTCTGGTCAAGTTGTGCCACAAACTCCTCCCCAATTCTGTTCAATACCTCCTCATTAGTTATGTGATCTACCCATGTAATCTTCAGCATTCGTCTGTAGCACCACTTTTCGAAAGCTTCTATTCTCTTCTTGTCTAAACTATTTATCGTCCATGTTTCACTTCCATACATGGCCACACTCCATACAAATACTTTCAGAAACGACTTCCTGACACTTAAATCTATACTCGATGTTAAAAAATTTTTCTTCTTCAGAAACGCTTTCCATGCCTTTGCCAGTCTACATTTTATATCCTCTCTACTTCGACCGTCATCAGTTATTTTGCTCCCCAAATAGCAAAATTCCTTTACTACTTTAAGTGTTTCATTTCCTAATTTAATTCCCTCAGCATCACCCGACTTAATTCAACTACATTCCATTATCCTCGTTTTTCTTTTGTTGATGTTCATCTTATACCCTCCTTTCAAGACATTGTCCATTCCATTCAACTGCTCTTACAATGTCATCGGCGAACCTCAAAGTTTTTATTTCTTCTCCATGGATTTTAATACCTACTCCGAACTTTTCTTTCGTTTCCTTTATCGCTTGCTCAATATGGAGATTGAATAGCATCGGGGATAGGCTACAACCATGTCTCACTCCCTTCCCAACCACTGCTTCTCTTTCATACCCCTCGACTCTTATAACTGCCATCTGGTTTTTGTACAAATTGTAAATAGCCTTTCGCTACCTGTATTTTACCCCTGCCACCTTCAGAATTTGAGAGAGAGTATTCCAATCAACATTGTCAAAAGCTTTCTCTAACTCTACAAATGCTAGAAACGTAGGTTTGCCTTTCCTTAGTCTTTCTTCTAAGATAAGTCGTAAGGTCAGTTTGGCCTCACGTGTTCCAATATTTCTGCGGAATCCAAGCTGATCTTCCCTGAGGTCGGCCTCTACTAGTCTTTCCATTCGTCTGTAAAGAATTCGCGTTAGTATTTTGCAGCTGTGACTTATTAAACTGATAGTTCGGTAATTTTCACATCTGTCGACAACCGCTTTCTTTGGGATTGGAATTATTATATTCTTCTTGATGTAGATAGAGAGGTACAAATTGACACACATGCTTGGACTGACATGGGGTTTTATTAGAACCAAAAAAATACAAACGTTCAAGAAATGTCAGACAGATGGCGCTTCATCTGATCAGAATAGCAATAATTAGCATAACAAAGTAAGACAAAGCAAAGAAGATGTTCTTTACAGGAAATGCTCAATATGTCCACCATCATTCCTCAACAATAGCTGTAGTCGAGGAATAATGTTGTGAACAGCACTGTAAAGCATGTCCGGAGTTATGGTGAGTCTTTGGCGTCGGATGTTGTCTTTCAGCATCCCTATAGATGTCGGTCGATCACGATACACTTGCGACTTCAGGTAACCCCAAAGCCAATAATCGTACGGACTGAGGTCTGGGGACCTGGGAGGCCAAGCATGACGAAAGTGGCGGCTGAGAATACGATCATCACCAAACGACTCGCGCAAGAGATTTTTCACGCGTCTAGCAATACTTTGTTTTTTTGTTCTCATAAAACCCCATGTAATTCCAAGCATATGTGTCAATTTTTACCTCTGTATCTACATTATTCCGTGGTTTATTAAGTTTTCAAATTTATACTGACATTTTGATCACCCTGTAAGTTTTAGGGGATGATGACCTCCGATGCTAACTCCCATAGTGCTCAGAGCCATTTGAAGTTCTTACGAATATTGTCTGCTCCCGTTCTCACCACCTAATGGACACATCTATAAACTATTAGCTTGGCGTAGACTGTCTGGTCTTCAGACATTTCTTTTTTTTGTTTTTATCGATCGAATTTTTATGTTCTTCAGAAATTGTAACATCTTCTCAGCTATTCACGGTAAATAAGGCTATATAAGGTTCGTATTTTCCATATGTACTTCTGACCAAAGAACGACACTGGCGTCTGGAGTCCCATGTTTGCCGTGTCTTTTGCGTTCTTGAAGAGATATTTCCATAGCGACTTCCATCCCTAAGAAACATTTCTTTATATCTAACCGAGAAGTGAAATACCAGTTTTCATAAATTTAGGTTTAAAAAATTTCAATGTAAATTTTCACCCAATATTTTACTTCCTTAATGGTTTAAGTTAAAAAAATGCTGAAACACGCATTTCTTTACTTTTCACCGAGAAACCAAATACCAATTTTCGTCGGTCTAGCTTCAAAATCGCCTTAATAGCGACATTTTAAAAAAACCTTCATCCCCTTTTCACCCGCTCAGGGCTGGAATATAATCCCTTATTATGACGACACCTACAGTATAAGATACATATGATCTCCAAATTTCAGGTTTCTATCCATAGCAGTTGGGCCTGGGCGATGGAAAGTGAGTGAATGTGCCAGTCAGTCAGTAATTTGCCTATATATATATATATATATATATATATATATATATATATATATATATGGAAATGCAAGTAACTATAAAGAGTTGCATTTATTGAGGTTCCCATTACTCGAATCCGAGGCCTGGCCTTTAGCGGACAATAGTTTTACCTTGTGAGCTATCTGAGCATGACTCACGACCCTTGCTCACGGCATCACTTCCGCCACTACCAACCTCCTGACTTCCAAATTTCTAGGTAGTTTGCTGTATATCTTGCGGAACGAGCGATCATGGAGGAAATATTATTGGGCAAAACGGCTTAGCCATAGCCACTAGAACGTTTAATTCTGCAAATAATCCTATAGGCTATGACTAAGTCATTTGTATGCAATATCCATCCTTCCAGCTGTGCTTTTATAACTTAAAGCCTTTTTCGATCAAGTACCACACTGTGTTGTTATCCTTTGCATTCTTATCGGAATCTGTGCCTTCTTTTGTTACATATAAACAAGTTACATGTTTGAGTACAGCCACCGAAACGCATCGTGAAAATTCTTCGTTAGCGGAATGCCAGCGATGGGTCGTCGAGCCGCTTCTATTATATTGCAAAGCATGACATTGCAACGACCCCGACTACCTTACGCAGCGAAATTTACGTTATGCCATTATTACGCTCGTCATGGCTGATAAATATCAGCTGAATATTTACGTTTCCGTCTAAAAGTGAAATATTTTTTTCTTCTAAATGAAAATTGAAACACTGCATGCGTGAAGTTAACGACATGAGCACTGAATCTTATTTTTTATTTTAGGAATTGTTTTTATCCCATTCCGAAGATGTTCCTCGCATTTTTCACAAGTGTTTAATGCCCATAATTCACGTAACAAAATCATAACTGCGTTACACTTCCTCGCAGAATGTAGCAGTGGAGGCCGCGGTAGCTGCCCGGGTGCCTAGAGTGGATGTACACCCGCCGACATGAATCTTATTTCTCCGCGTTAGCATGGGGGGCGCCGTATGAATGTATTCATGCGAGGCCGTGCTGCCCGGCCGCCGGAACCATGTAATACCGCAGCAGCGCGTTATTTACTGCGGTGTGTGTGTGTGTGTGTGCGCGTGTGTGTGTGTGTGTGTGTGTGTGTGTGTGTGTGTAGAGGGGAGGGTGCTTATTGATTCCGCTTCTGGGCCACTGAAAACGCGTCCTGCCTGCGGAACGAGCCATTTCTGAGTCTCAGAGGCGACGTTACCCTTCATCTAGGCGTACACACACACACACACACACACACACACACACACACACACACACAGAGGGAAGAGTGGGGGGCTGGTCTGGGGCAGTGACGTGTAGCACCTATCCCAGGTACTTGTGCGAAACATCTGTGCTTTTCTTCCTATGTGGTCTTTTATTTAAAACGTGAATAATATGAGTGTTGTTCGCACGGGGTGGTTTAGCGCTGTACTTGTTTTCTTAAAGAACCAGATTTTAATCCTAGCGTGTCAATGGTAAACCCGTCGGCACACGGACCGTACATTCGAACGTCAACTTTGAGCATGCCTTGTTGAGCGCGCTGCTGCACGCTCACAAAGGATGCGGCTTGTGCACACGGTACGCGTGTCTAAACGCGGTGTATATGATCGCAGCGTGCTTCAGAGACAGTTGTCGTCTGTACCTGGCTCACAAATCACCCAGTCTGTTTCGAAATGGACGAGTGTAAAATTCCTACTTCAGATTTACGAGGGTTATCCGGAAAGTAAGGAACGATCGATCGCGAAATGGAGTTGGTTGTTTTGGGGAAGGAGACCAGACAACGAGGTCATCGGTCTCATCGGATTAGGGAAGGATGGGGAAGGAAGTCGGTCGTGCCCTTTCAAAGGAACCATCCCGGAATTTGCCTGAAGCGATTTAGGGAAATCACGGAAAACCTAAATCAGGATGGCCGGACGCTCGCGAAATGGAAACCACAGTGAAAATCCGATGAAGGTTTGCACACATGTGTTGGACAGTGTCTTCAGCATGCTCGTCGATCGCGTTACGTCGTTCTTTTTAGTTCTGAGCACACAGGGAGCACATAAAGATACCTAGAACAATAGTGCCTCCCACAAAGTATGAGGACCTGGTGAGAAATTTCACCTGAAGCTATGCAGCCAACATTGCATAACTGTCGTGCGTTTTGTTCTTCAGGACAATTCTCAGCCGAATTCTGCAGGGGCAATGAAAATGCTCCTGGATATTTTTCAATTGGAAATGTTTGATTACCCATAATACAGCCCGTAATTGTCTCCCTCTGAGTTTCATCTCTGCTCACATGAACCGCTCTGGCTATGAAGACAACATTTTGGCACAGACAACGAGCTACAGGCCAGTGTAGAGAATTGGCGAAAAGCACTGGCTGCTGCCTTCTATAACGAGGGTATTGGAAACTTGGTACAACGCTACGACAAACGTCTAAGTCAGATCGGCGACTATGGAGACAAGTAGCTAACTGTCGCAAATAAAACAATTTTGATTTTCACTGTGGTTTCCATTTCTATACCTATCGTTCCTTACTTTCCGAACAGCCCTCGTATTAAAATGCTCGTTTCCTGCCTTGTCCATATGTTAGTCACCTTGTTATGTCTGTAGTAAATATAAATAAAACTTCAGTAACTATGAACGCGTTATAAGACAAAAAGGAAAGTCCCATATACTATTAGCGAGACCATTAGCTTAAAATAATTCCATTATAAGTAGCACGACGCAAATTTACAATTAAAAAATGGATATTGAACTAAAAATGTGGTACCGATAGAGAGAAAAACTAATTTCATAACTAGATTCAGCTCCCAAGATAGATCCACAACCGGTTCTAAAATCCTAGGCGCCAAAAAAATTTGTTTCTCGTAACCCTGTCTGTTCTTTTCTCCGAGCATTTCCATTGCATGAAGCTGGTGCGCCTTACCAACGAAATGTTTGTAACTGCTGTTGCTACACGCAAGGACACATTTTAATCAAATGGCAACATTCAAAACCGTGTTCAACCTGCATCAGTTTTGATCTGACTGATTCATTACGGTAGAGGTTCTACAGAATTGTCATCAAAATATTGATATAAATCTACGTAATATTGGGAGACAAGTGTGGTACGTAAAGAGATGGGCGCACCGGCTACTTTCTGGACACACTGACCACCTTTAAGATTCCATTCTTCTTGTCGTCGCTTCTGCTGCTGCTGCTGCTGCTGCTGCTTGCGTTTTTGCTACTCAAGTTAGGACGTCGCACAGCTTTGGCAATTCTATTACTGGTATCAGAAACTGATTTACAGAGCAATGACTAGTTTCCGTGTTTCTATCGGCGTCAACCACAATGTTTCTCCTCCCATTCTTTATTTAGGTACTCCACATTCCATCTCCCCTCGCAACACCATTTGTTTTTTCATCTTACCTCTTCATTTTCCACCGCCATAGTACAAGGAGAAATGCATAAGGAAACGGGCAAAGCAGCTATATTGCATTGCTTACAGTGAAATATGTAGCTGCTGCAAAAAAATTAATACATATGTATTACATTTTGGCCATTTGTTTTGTTCACACAGAAACCCTCGGCATGCCGATAGTGATAGGCAGTCGATCTCTGCGCATGGAATCACTTTTTCTTCTCTGAAATTTGAGCGTAGTTTTCGAAAGGTATCATCCAAACACTTACCTCTCTCCCTAGTTCCACATTGGAGACTACAGAAAATAAACGTGAACGTGAAAACCACGAATGTTAAACGCAGTCCGCTACACGTTTAGAATAGACGATGCATACCAAGGAACGACTGGTGTGTGGCAGCGAATATGATGAATAGACGTTATCTTCGAATACGAGACAGATCCCCCCGACGTAAAACAAACGTCCATTCATTCGAAACAGCGCATGTATTATGCATTGCCACCTTACGAGAAGAGCCCGCATACTTCGACGGTTCCGCGGGTAGCATACGTCATAGGCTGAGTTTACAAGGTACCCACTACAAGCCGCTTCCGTGATGATACAACGATGGTCGAAAAAGGTTGATGCAGCTGGTTCAGATAAGGAATTATGGTCTGGAAATGATCGCGTCGACTGTTATAAACTAAAATTAAAAAAATAAGGTTTACTGTTGTATCTGCTGACGACAGTAAAAATCAAAGAAGACACATTTTGTAACATATTTATCTGGACACTCACAGGAGGTGGTACATTCAAGACAGTAGTTGAAAATGCTATCGCCCACCTTATTTTATAGGCACGACACGGTAGCAAATAATTACACTACTAGCCATTAAAATTGCTACACCACGAAGATGACGCACTACAGACGCGAAATTTAACCGACAGGAACAAGATGCTGTGATATGCAAATGATTAGCTTTTCAGAGCATTCACACAAGGTTGGCGCCGGTGGTGACACCTACAACGTGCTGATATGACGAAAGTTTCCAACTGATTTCTCATACACAAACAGCAGTTGACCGGCGTTGCCTGGTGAAACGTTGTTGTGTTGTCTCGTGTAAGGAAGAGAAATGCGTACCATCACGTATCCCACTTTGATAAAGGTCGGATTGTAGCCTATCGCGATTGCGGTTTATCGTATCGCGACATTGCTGCTCGCGTTGGTCGGGATCCAATGACTGTTAGCAGAATATGGAATCGGTGGGTTCAGGAGGGTAATACGGAACGTCGTACTGGATACCAACGGCCTCGTATCACTAGCAGTCGAGATGACAGGCATCTTATCCGCACGGCTGTAACGGATCGTGCAGCCACGTCTCGATCCCTGAGTCAACAGATGGGGACGTTTGCAAGACAACGACTATCTGCATGAACAGTTCGACGACGTTTGCAGCAGCTTGGACTATCAGCTCGGAGACCATGGCTGCGGTTACCCTTGACGCTGCATCATAGACAGGAACGCCTGCGATGGTGTACTCAAGAACGAACCTGGGTGCACGAATGGCAAAACGTCATTTTTTCGGATGAATCCAGGTTCTGTTCACAGCATCATGATGGTCGCATCCGTGTTTGGCTACATCGCGGTGAACGCACATTGGAAGCATGTATTCGTCATCGCCATACTGGCGTATCACCCGGCGTGGTGATGGTATGGGGTGCCATTGGTTAGGCGTCTCGGTCACCTCTTGTTCGCATTGACCGCACTTTGAACAGTGGACGTTACATTTAAGATGTGTTACGACCCGTGGCTCTACCCTTCATTCGATCCCTGCGAAACCCTACATTTCAGCAGGATAATGCATGACCGCATGTTGCCGGTCCTGTACGGGCCTTTCTGGATACAGAAAATGTTTGACTGCTGCCCTGGCCAGCACATTCTCCATATCTCTCACCAATTGAAAACGTCTGGTCAATGGTGGCCGAGCAACTGGCTCGTCACAATGCGCCAGTCACTACTCTTGATGAACTGTGGTATCGTGTTGAAGCTGCATGGGCAGCTGTACCTGTAGACGCCATCCAAGCTTTGTTTGACTCAATGCTCAGGCGTGTGAAGGCCGTTATTACGGCCAGAGCTGGTTGTTCTGGGTACTGATTTCTCAGGATCTATGCACCCAAATTGCGTGAAAATATAATCACATGTCAGTTCTAGTATAATATATTTGTCCAATGAATACCCGTTTATCATCTGCATTTCTTCTTGGTGTAGCAATTTTAATGGTCAGTAGTGTATATTGTTTGTGGTTACTCTGCTCATCATGACATTGGGTGTCTGTGTCCGTTCCCGTACAATCAATTTTTATAGCGATATCACGATCTTCGTAAGAGGTGAGTGTGAAACTGACTTCTGCCTTCGCCAACATACGTGCCTTTGATGCTACAGCGCTCATGACACACTTTTCTTAATTTATGATCTGAAGTTAAGGCAGCAGAAGAATGCAGATGTAATTTTTAAGCCCTGAAACTGAAACATGAGACACGTTTCATAGAAGTGCTTCTGAAGTTCGTTCTAGATGATAGAGCGGCTTTTGGATAGAGGTAAAATGTTGAGTACCGAACATACAGGAGAAAGCACGACAATCAGTGGAAGACTGGCGCAGCTGTCTGCCGACAGCCCTGCGAACTGTCGGCCTGCCGGCACCGACTCAGAGTCTGCGTGCACGTAACGCGTGTGTAAATCGATACCTTTCTGTACTCTTAGTTTTGTCGTAAGAGTCGAAGTAGCAAGCTGCTAACACCAACTTCTGTACTCAGTCCGTTTTTAAAAACGGTATCGTAGGGAAACAATATATCTCCAGAGTTTTTCTTTTCTGTTAAATAAGTCTAACACTTAACAAGTTACAAAGTTTCCGCGCAGTTGGAACTAGCTTGTTTTGTTCACAGTATGGAGAGACAGTTAACTCTCAGCACATTTATGCAGATCGTTCACAAGACGGTTAAATTAAGCGTCTGTCATACTTCCTCCTCCCTGGATAAGATACTGAAAATTTCTCTCACCACAGTAAGTTGTCTCCAAATTCGTAATTTGTTTTCCGTAGTATTATATATACTTGGACACTATCGGTCACATTTTCATATTTACTTTGTTTTCTTTTTTCTTCGTCTTCTCTTTCTCTTTGTCAGTTACAATTTGCCACATTAACAGCAAGCCATCGATCTGACCGTGAACTCTTTTTCTGGTGTTGATTGTTATGCTTATACCACAGAATGAAATCGTGTGCGAACCACTTTGCGCTTGAATGTGCCTATACCTCGCGATAAGACATAAAGCTTAGTTCTGGAAACTACATTCAGCTTCGTCACTCTGCTGAAAACCTTGCGAAACAGCTTGTAGGTGCTCCTTACGACGTAGCTGGGTAGGAAGAGTGACTACTCGCTTACTCGCTCTTCGGTGTGCAGGTAGAATATACATATGGCCATATCTGCCTCTACTAAGTAACGGCATGAATGAAACGTGGCACTTTTTCGAAGGCGTTCTGGCGGTACTAACCGTCGGACCGCCAATTTCGACGGCGCCCAGCAGGAAGCGTCGCTTGGTTCAAATGGTTCAAATGGCTCTGAGCACTATGGGACTCAACATCTTAGGTCATAAGTGCCCTAGAACGTAGAACTACTTAAACCTAACTAACCTAATGACATCACACACACCCATGCCCGAGGCAGGATTCGAACCTGCGACCGTAGCAGTCCCGCGGTTCCGGACTGCAGCGCCAGAACCGCTAGACCACCGCGGCCGGCAAACGTCGCTTTTCTGGAGGCTAATGATGGGGGCAACAGAATGAAAACAATCGATTCAGTCGGTTGTTGGAAAACATTCGTCTTATTTGGATGTATTCTTACGTATAGATTGTATTATTCATTCCTTTTAGTGAAACCAGTCTATGCGGCCAATTGAATGAAAGTCGAATCAACTGGTTGTAGTTTCGTGTATCCGTGGAATTACACTGAAGCGCCAAAGAAACTACTATAGGCATGCGTATTCAAATATAGAGATATGTAAACGGGCAGAATACGGCACTGCGGTGGGAAACGCCTATATAAAACAACAAGTATCTGGTGCAGTTGTTAGTTCGGTTACTGCTGCTACAACGGAAGGTAAATGAGTTTAAACATGGTGTTATAGTGGCCGTACGAGCGATGGGACACAGCATCTCCGAAGTAGCGATGAACTGAGGATTTTCCCGTACGACCGTTTCACGAGCGTACCGTGAATATCAGAACATGAAATCTCCGACATCGAGGCGACCGGGAAAAGGTCCTGCACTAACGGGACCAACGACGACCGAAGAGAATCGTCCCACGTGACAGAAGTGCAACCCTTCCGCGAATTGCTGCAGATTTCAATGCTGGGCCATCAAAAAGTGTCAGCGTGCGAACCATTCAACGAAACATCATCGATATGGGCTTTCGGAGCCGAAACTTGAAAACATGTTGCCTGGTCGGACGAGTCTCGTTTCAAATTGGATCGAGCGAGTGGACATGTACGGGTGTAGAGACAACCTCACGAATCCATGGACCCTGCATGTCAGCAGGGGCTGTTCAAGGTGTGCAGCTGTAATGATATGGGACCCCTGATGTGTCTAGATACGACTCTGACAGGTGAAACGTACTTAAGCATTTCGTCGAATCACCTGGTTCCACTGTGCATTCCGACGGATGCATTCCGACGGACTTGAGCAATTAATTCCAGCGGGACAATGTGAACCCCACACGTCCCGAATTCCTACAGAGTGGCTTCAGTAACACGCTTCTGAGCTTCAACACATTCGTTGGCTACCAAACTCCGAGACATGAAAATTATTGAGCATATCTGGAATGCCTTGCAGCGTGTTTCGGCACTTCTGCGTGCTCGCGGAGTCCCTACACGATATTAGGCAAGTATACCAGTTCCTTCGGCTCTTCAGTGTATTATTCACTCATTCCTTTCGAGCGAAACAAACCTGTTGGAGCAACCGAATGAAAGCAGCCGACGTAGCCCGCATATTGACTGACCAGTTTTTAGTTTTGTAATTGCATGTGTTCATTCTTATGAGTGAAACCAATCAGTAACACTTTCATCTGTTGAACTAAAGCAATGGGATATAACCCAGGTAAACATATTGCCGGAGAGTGGCACACTCCCCTCTGCGGGTAGCGCTAAAGTCGAAATAAGAATTATGCACATTCATTTACTAATGTACTCAACAGACTTGTTCTTTTCCTTATTTAAAACTGATTAATACATTTCCGCAGATTAAGTTGTTCCAGATGTAATTAATACGTAACTAAAAAAAGCTGACGTATCATTTGGGGTAAAAAGGTTGAGCGCAAAACTTTCGTCAGGTAAAAAAGAAATGCTTAATCTTAGTGATTGATTTTATGAAAATGTGTGATCATATCCATCAATTAAATACCATTTGAATCTAGTCCTTAATTATTTAGCTATTTTTTGTGTGGATAGTAAATATATGGTGCAGAAAACTGCATTACTGGCTACGTGCGTACAAATCATAAGCCTATTTAGATTTTACAGCCTTTGAAAAGTAACAGGTAGTGTTCCATAGGCACGGAATAGTACAGGGTATTTCAGAAAGAATGACTTGATTTTGGACGGCAATGATTACGAAACATACGACGTGCGGCAAGGAAATCGATGCTGGTTGAACAAGCGTGATCCAAAGTTTCAGAAAATTGCCGTTAAACGCCGGTCAGTGCGTCTTCTCAGTAAGCAATCAGTCAACAGACGCGTTTCGTGTGATTGAGTTTCCAAAGAATGAGCCAATGATTTCGGTGCAGCGTGCTTTTCGTCGGCGCTTTTGCGCTTATCTGCTTGCACCCGAAGGAAAAATTCGTCACTGGTATTGCCAGTTTTAAGAGACAGGATGCTTGTGCAAAGGTAATAGTCCAGGTCGATCCCGCACTTCTGAAGACGTGGTGGAAGTAATTCGGCAAACGTTTGAGCAGTGTCCACGAAGCCTATTCGCCGTGCATGCACAGAACTGGCAATGCCTTAAAAGACTGTCTGGCGAGTATTAAGGTGTCTTTTGGTTTATAAACCATACAGACTACAATTAATGCATGCTCTCTGGGCTGGTGATAAAAGGAAACGGGTTGTCTTCAGAAATGCTCTGCTAGAAGACATAGAAGACGATAAATTTTTACCATTGCAAATTTTCAGGGATGAAGCAACATTTCGTGATATAATGCGCGCTTATGGGGACTGAAGAACCCTCATGATATCACTGAGCACGAAAGAGGTGCAATTTCTTACGAAAAAGTGCACTTTCGCACCTTCACAGTGATTGGAATGAGCTATCTTTAAATGCTGCAGAACTGGATTTTTCAGCAAAATGGAGCTCCACCATACTGGCACAATAATATACGTCAGGTTCTCAACGAAACTCTGTCTCAAACCTGGATAGGGCGCACGGGACCCCGAGATACTGCCCCGCATTCTTGGCCTCCAAGATCTCCTCTTTACCTCGTGATAAAGAAGTGGTGAACAGAATAACAGCCGCCATAACTTCTGTAAAAGCAGATACACTGTATAAAGTTTACGAAGAATTTAGCCATCTTCTGGATGTTGCTCGTGCTGTGCTAGTGGACACGTAGAGATTATGTAATAGCATAGCTAAAATTTTAAGATTTTGTATTTTGCAACTGATCCCATGTTTGTTGTATGTTTTTATCAATAAATATCGAGTTCTGAAATGAGGTCATTCTTCTTGAGATACCCTATCGGTACTTCAATTGTATAGTTAAGCCTCTCTCTAGCCATCACAGGAAACTGATTGATACTACCCACGCTCGCACCCGTCTGGAGCGCTGTGAGAGACGTGTTACATCACCTGCTGCTCTGCCGTCAAGGGCAGCAGGGTCAGCGGAGTGGTGGCGCGTATTGTCCACTGGCTGCAGCCGTTCATAAGCATGCGCTGACTACTTTCTCCTGTCGGCTGCTCTCGTTGCAGCGCAGTGCGGCATGCTCTCTGTTCTGCGAGTCAGGCACGCCAGGTAGCTATGGACTGCTGAATGTTCCTTAAGGCGAAACATAAAATGGCGGCTTTTTATTCACGTCTTCTCGCAATAAGATATGTTATTTGTCTGTAGAAATGTTGGCAACTCTAGTCGAGATTCATGTATAACCGAAAAGTCTGAAAGAGTATGCAAGTGAAATCACTCAAACGCAGAGACTGAGTGAAAACATCCATGTAACAGACTAGCTTTTTCCCGCAACTTCGCCCGCCTAGATCTCGAACCCGCATGAATTTTGAAAAATCATGAAGCTTATTATCGGTGAGAAATACGGGCATGAAAAACTGAAGGTGAAGTTGTCAAAAAGGCGCAACGGTAAAGATCTGATGTGTTTGTAAGTACAGATACAGATATTTGAAATATGAAATACCAATAGACCTGGGTAAGGGAACAGCCTAGCGTTGTATTTACGAAATAACTAAAATTAAAGAATCTGTGCTTACAAAGACATTAGTTCTTTACCGTTGTGTCCGTTTCATGGCATCAACTTCAGTTTTTTATATCAGTTGTTCTTAATGATAATCCGATTCAGGATTTTTCAAAATTCGTGGGGTAGGCATTATTACTACTCGACAAACGTATCAATGATAATAATTACACCAACTGAAGAATGAAAGAAGCTAAACGAACAAAGACACTAATACAAAATCATAACAATTATATCAGTTCATTTATATCGCTAAGGAACAATGACATCCTCTGGAGGAATGTACGAAAGTGATTCTTAGTGCCAACTCGACATACTTATCAATGGTAATAGTTACACCGATTCAAGAAATTTTGTGGGTAACGGGATTAAATTGTTATTATTATTATTATTATTATTCTTTCTTTCTTTTCTCAGACGTTATGTCTGGTAAAAAATGGAAAGTGACGCGGACCTTGATCAAGCATGACTTCCTTTTACCTGTACGGTATATGTTATATTGCATTTAGGAACTTTTGGGTAATTGAACATGTATCAATAATTACGGATTTCTGTAGTTGTATATATAAGATTGGAACTAGCTGTATTGCGTTGATGTACTGATGGATATTGTGTGGTATGACTCCTGTAGTTGGTAGTATAATTGGTATAATGTCAACTTTATCCTGATGCCACATGTCCTTGACTTCCTCAGCCAGTTGGATGTATTTTTCAATTTTTTCTCCTGTTTTCTTTTGTATATTAGTTGTGTTAATTTCTTCTTTTTATTGGTGAGTATGATGTCAGGTTTGTTATGTGGCGTTGTTTTATCTGTTATAATGGTTCTGTTCCAGTATAATTTGTATTCATCATTCTCCAGTACATTTTGTGGTGCATGCTTGTATGTGGGAACGTGTTGTTTTATAAGTTTATGTTGTAAGTCAAGCTGTTGATGTATTATTTTTGCTACATTGTCATGTCTTCTGGT
The DNA here is from genome assembly GCF_023864275.1 of Schistocerca cancellata. Lineage (NCBI taxonomy): Eukaryota > Metazoa > Arthropoda > Insecta > Orthoptera > Acrididae > Schistocerca > Schistocerca cancellata. The sequence continues at coordinate 721,838,281 of NC_064626.1, read as the reverse complement.
GTATTCTGTATTTGCTAGTATTGTACATTCACTTGTAATGTGATCTACTGTTTGTATTCGTTGTTTGCAAAGTCTGCATTTATCTGTTGTGGTATTGGGATCTTTAATAATATGCTTGCTGTAATATCTGGTGTTTATTGTTTGATCCTGTATTGCAATCATGAATACTTCCGTCTCACTTTATATATTGCCTTTTCTTAGCCATGTGTTGGATGCATCTTGATCGATGTGTGGCTGTGTTAGATGATACGGGTGCTTGCCAAGTAGTGTTTTCTTTTTCCAATTTACTTTCTTCGTATCTGTTGATGTTATGTGATCTAAAGGGTTGTAGAAGTGGTTATGAAATTGCAGTGGTGTAGCCGATGTATTTATATGAGTGATTGCTTTGTGTATTTTGCTAGTTTCTGCTCGTTCTAGAAAGAATTTTCTTAAATTGTCTACCTGTCCATAATGTAGGTTTTTTATGTCGATAAATCCCCTTCCTCCTTCCTTTCTGCTTAATGTGACTCTTTCTGTTGCTGAATGTATGAGATGTATTCTATATTTGTGGCATTGTGATCGTGTAAGTATATTGAGTGCTTTTAGGTCTGTGTTACTCCATTTCACTACTCCAAATGAGTAGGTCAATATTGGTATAGCATAAGTATTTATAGCTTTTGTCTTGTTTCTTGCTGTCAATTCTGTTTTCAGTATTTTTGTTAGTCTTTGTCTATATTTTCTTTTAGTTCTTCTTTAATATTTGTATTATCTATTCCTATTTTTTGTCTGTATCCTAGATATTTATAGGCATCTGTTTTTTCCATCGCTTCTATGCAGTCGCTGTGGTTATCCAATATGTAATCTTCTTGTTTAGTGCGTTTTCCCTTGACTATGCTATTTTTCTTACATTTCTCTGTTCCAAAAGCCATATTTATATCACTGCTGAATACTTCTGTTATCTTTAGTAATTGGTTGAGTTGTTGATTTATTGCTGCCAGTAGTTTTAGATCATCCATGTATAGCAAATGTGTGATTTTGTGTGGGTATGTTCCAGTAATATTGTATCCATAATTTGTATTATTTAGCATGTTGGGTAGTGGGTTCAGAGCAAGGCAATGAGTCTCCTTGGTATATTCCACGCTTAATCTGTATTGGCTGTGATGTGATATTATTTGAATTTGTTCGGATATTAAGTGTGGTTTTGCAGTTTTTCATTACTACGAGGGCAGTTCAATAAGTAATGCAACACATTTTTTTTCTCGGCCAATTTTGGTTGAAAAAACCGGAAATTTCTTGTGGAATATTTTCAAACATTCCCGCTTCGTCTCGTATAGTTTCATTGACTTCCGACAGGTGGCAGCGCTGTACGGAGCTGTTAAGATGGCGTCTGTAACGGATGTGCGTTGCAAACAACGGGCAGTGATAGAGTTTCTTTTGGCGGAAAACCAGGGCATCTCAGATATTCATAGGCGCTTGCAGAATGTCTACTGTGATCTGGCAGTGGACAAAAGCACGGTGAGTCGTTGGGCAAAGCATGTGTCATCATCGCCGCAAGGCCAAGCAAGACTGTCTGATCTCCCGCGTGCGGGCCGGCCGTGCACAGCTGTGACTCCTGCAATGGCGGAGCGTGCGAACACACTCGTTCGAGATGATCGACGGATCACCATCAAACAACTCAGTGCTCAACTTGACATCTCTGTTGGTAGTGCTGTCACAATTGTTCACCAGTTGGGATATTCAAAGGTTTGTTCCCGCTGGGTCCCTCGTTGTCTAACCGAACACCATAAAGAGCAAAGGAGAACCATCTGTGCGGAATTGCTTGCTCGTCATGTGGCTGAGGGTGACAATTTCTTGTCAAAGATTGTTACAGGCGATGAAACATGGGTTCATCACTTCGAACCTGAAACAAAACGGCAATCAATGGAGTGGCGCCACACCCACTCCCCTACCAAGAAAAAGTTTAAAGCCATACCCTCAGCCGGTAAAGTCATGGTTACAGTCTTCTGGGACGCTGGAGGGGTTATTCTGTTCGATGTCCTTCCCCATGGTGAAACGATCAACTCTGAAGTGTATTGTGCTACTCTTCAGAAATTGAAGAAACGACTTCAGCGTGTTCGTAGGCACAAAAATCTGAACGAACTTCTCCTTCTTCATGACAACGCAAGACCTCACACAAGTCTTCGCACCCGAGAGGAGCTCACAAAACTTCAGTGGACTGTTCTTCCTCATGCTCCCTACAGCCCCGATCTCGCACCGTCGGATTTCCATATGTTTGGCCCCATGAAGGACGCAATCCGTGGGAGGCACTACGCGGATGATGAAGAAGTTATTGATGCAGTACGACGTTGGCTCCGACATCGACCAGTGGAATGGTACCGTGCAGGCATACAGGCCCTCATTTCAAGGTGGCGTAAGGCCGTAGCATTGAATGGAGATTACGTTGAAAAATAGTGTTGTGTAGCTAAAAGATTGGGGAATAACCTGGTGTATTTCAATGCTGAATAAAACAACCCCTGTTTCAGAAAAAAAAATGTGTTGCATTACTTACTGAACTGCCCTCGTATGTTTAGGAACTGTATCAATCTTGGATCTTCTTTGTATATTTCCAATATTTGTAGTAACCATGAGTGGGGTACACTATCAAAAGATTTTCGGTAATCAATGTATGCGTAGTGTATCACCTCTGCATATATTATCAGTTGCTCTTTACATCCTCGTTCTCCTTTGCACTAGCCTTTTCGTTCTTCATTTATGATTTTTTTCTGTGTTGTATGTGTCGTTAATTTCTGTGTAATGACTGAAGTTAACATTTTGTATATTGTTGGTAGGCATGTTATGGGGCGATATTTAGCTGGGTTTGCTGTGTCTGTTTTATCTTTAGGTTTCAGATAAGTTATTCCATGTGTAAGTGTATCAGGGAATGTGTATGGGTCTGCAATGTAACTGTTAAATAATTTAGTTAGATGTGAATGTGTTGAGGTGAACTTCTTTAGCCAGAAATGTGCTATTTTATCTTTTCCAGAGGCTTTCCAATTGTGAGTAGAATTAATTGCTTGGGTGACTTCATGTTGCAAAATTATCACTTCAGGCATTTGTGGTATCATCTTGTATGTGTCTGTTTCTGCTTCTATCCACCGTGCATGCATGTTATGTTGTACCGGGTTTGACCATATGTTGCTCCAGAAGTGTTCCATGTCTGTTATGTTTGGTGGATTGTCTATTTTAATGTGTGTGTTATCTATTGTCTGGTAAAATTTCTTTTGGTTTGTGTTGAATGTTTGGTTTTGTTTCCTTCTATTTTCACTTCTTTTGTATCTCCTAAGTCGTTTGGCCAATGCTTGTAATTTCTGCTTCTTTTCATCTAACTGCTCTATCGCTTCTTGTTGTTAGATTTTACCTAACCTTTTTCGTTTTTTGTCTGATATTTCATTTCTTATAAATTGTGTTAGCTGTCCGATGTCTTTTCTCAGTTTTTCTATTCTGATCTGTAGCCTGTGTTGCAATGCTGGTTTTGTGGGTTTCTTCTGTGTGTTGATTGATTCTGATCTCTGCCTAGCGGTAGTTGTAACTCTTCCATAGTTGTGTTTTCATTTATTTTGTTGTGTATGATTCTGTTGATAGTTGCTGTTGTTGTTTTGACTTGTGGGTTATTTGGCGGTCTATGCAAGAATGGTCTAATGTCTGTTTTTGTGTCTTTGTATTCTATATATGTCAGCTGAAATTTTTCTTCTATATCTAACATCTGTGTCACTTCGTGTTCTATTTCTGCTTGTTCTGGTGGCTGTCTTAAGATTTTGTCTTCCTCTGATTGTTTAATTGATGCGTGTTGTTCTTTGTTTGTTTGCTCTGGGATGTTTGAGTCCATTACTGTATTTTCTTCTTTTTCTGGTTGCACATTATTTTGTTCCAGTATTTGTTGTACTTGTTGTTTGATGTGTTCTAATTCTGACTGGGGTATCCTATTATTTTTGATTATTACACGGATCTGATCAGCTAGTCGTTGTTATGTTAAAAATTTTAATTCTGGGTATCTGGTAATAAATGTTGTGTATACTTGTGATCTGTATCCATTTGTATTGGTTCCTAGGTTTGTTGCTTGGTATAACAGAACATGAGTTGTCGGTTAACTTCATCTGACCATCTCATCCTCTGTCTTTGTTTTCCTTCTAGGGTGGATGCAGGAAGCATATCCTGCAAAACACCTCTATTTGGATTTAAATCATTTTCCAGTTGGCTAGCAGTGTCGTTACCATTGTGGGCGGGCATAGGGTTCAAACGTTGTCCGAGGCTTCTTTAGTTCTGTCCTGAACCAACTAATCACACTAAAAGGGGGGTTAGCCTTATTAGTGGTTTGTTCTTTTCGTCGCCTTTTACGACTGGCATAACATACCGGAGGCCTATTCTTCTCCCGGGCCTCCACGGAAATTTATATATATAAAATTATACGTCATACACTCGGCTGGCACATTCTCACGAAGATATGCGACAACTTCACAAAGATCATGTGGTGGCGCGCCGCCTTGCTGAAAAATAAATTCCCCGCCTATATCCTGTTTTAACTGAGGCATTAGATAATGTTCAAGCATGTCCAGGTACGATATGCCAGTTGCAGTTGCTGCGTCGGAGACTGCTAGCCGACCCTGACCCGGCGCCCTACGTGATACACAGCCAGTATCGGTGGAACGATTGTACCAATCAGTAACAGTTTGTCTCTGAGGTTGTGACTTGTGATATTTAGTCCTGAATTGTCTCTAAACGGCAGCAGCGGATTTCGTTCAAATGGCTCTTAGCACTATGGGACTTAACTTCTGAGGTCATCAGTCCCCTAGAACTTAGAACTACTTAAACCTAACTAACCTAAGGACATCACACACATCCATGCCCGAGCCAGGATTCGACCTGCAACCGTAGCAGCAGCGCGGTTCCAGACTGTAGCGCCTAGAACCGCTCGGCCACTCTGGCCGGCGCGGATTTGGATTCATGAAATCATAGACAACACTGTGCACGCTCTGCAGCATTATACGACTCCATGATGACTGTTGGAATATCTCGTCGGGAAGTAATAGCGTTAGACGGGAATTTAAATTGAACATATTGTGGAGTCAGTGCGGTATCAAACATTTCAGTAACTTTTTTACCTTTCCGCAATTGAAGGTTACTTTGATAACTAATTTATAAATACCCAGTAATGTGACAGTGTTTTCGAACGATATTTCAATTATGCTAACAGGATGGACGACGAACAGGCTCCTCACTGTTAGGTTATTATTATTATTATTATTATTATTATTATTATTGCAAAACTTTCCAAAATACTACTTTTTACGGATTCTATTACTTCTATCCTAGGTTATACAGTTTAGTTTTATAAAACTGGTGTCCCGATTTTTTCTGCCAATATAATGAAACGATCCTTACGCGAAACCGAGTCTACCCACATAAAAAATGACGATATTACTCATTTTCACGGAAAACTTTCTCTCAACCATAAATTTGATTACAGCAAAAATGTTTTTACAAAAAAAACATCTAAAGGTTCCTAAGTCAGTTTCCCTATATCTCCTATGGATTCAGATTTTGCCGTACTGCCTAGTTGAAGAAAACACTGCGTGTATAGATAACTCGAATTCTAGGCGGCGTATCAAGATGAAACGCGTACGAGATGTTAAGTTAGACCAACAATATAACTGGGAAAACCACAACCAAATTCGTGCAGTAGTTGGACAGGCGGGCAGACAGACTTACGAACAAAAATTCTACAAATAATTGTTTTGGCTTCTATTACTATTATAAAGACGTCCTCATATTAAGTTTTCTTAAATATTTCCTATGCACAGACATCGGTCAGCTACAATATTACTACATATATAGATGTAAACGTCAGAGACTTGGGTCAGTCAGCTGTCTCACATCGAGTGAAACTACTCATTCCCAAGGAGAGAGCGGAAAGCGTTCAAATATCAGACGTGGCCGCAGAGACTAATTTCATACGGTGGTTTCATTCAACTGAAAAAAAATCGAGTAAACAAAGAAACAGTCGACTTGCCAATCGGTTGGTAGAAACGAGGCGTTTGTCCCGCCGCTACTGTGAGCTGCGGCCAGTTTTCTTACACACTCACCAGGCTGCAGCCTGCAGTGCGGGTGGACGGCGGCGCGCCTGGCCCTCCTCCGGCGCGACCGCCCTTTACGGGCCATCAAATTCAATAACCTGCCGCCGGGACGGCTGCCGGCGGGCATCAGTGCTGCGGCCGTCCAAATAGGACGTCACTTACATAGCGATGCGGCTGGGGCAGCGGGTTACGGAGCTCGCTTCTGCGGCCGTTCGGCCCGCTCCGTACTGCTGAGTGCCACCCCCCCCCCACTCCGCCTTCTCCTTCGTCACTATGGATGACGACGTATCGGCCCCACACTTATCATCACTGAATCGGCTGTCCACCCACCATCCGCACGAACAACGATGCCGTTCTATCCTTCTTCGCATGAGGACAGCGATTGATTGATGTGGAGGTTAGCTGTGATTTTCGACTGTAATGAAGTTTCCCTTTGAGGCAAACCACTATAAAGAAATTAGCCAGTGATATACAGGATATTTGTAAATTAGTTACATCAAAGTAACCTTTAATAATGAAAAGTTAAGTAACTTAAGAAATGTTTGCTACAGCAATGCAGTATATCTTCAAGTTTTCTTTATAAATGGTCCATGTGGCTACCTTTTGTAGCACGAAACATTTCCCATCTGTAATCAGTTTCCTGGCATATCCTATGAAGCAAGCCTTTCTGTATGGCGGCAATTGGTCGTGTTATCCGTTGTCGCGCCTCGCAGACATTTACGGAAGTGGAGGAACAAACACTTTACCTTTAACGTAACCCCCCTACACATAGAAGTCCATTGTGGTTCGTGATCGTGGTGGCCAGGATATTATTCCAGCACTTGCAACATCATAGATTAAGGGTCGACTTGCGACAGCAATCGCACAACTTGCGTACGGGCCGCTAGACGCCGCCGCGAGCGCTAAGAGTGCATTGCGATCGCAGGCGCGCGTGTTGCGTACGGGCCGCTAGACGCCGCCACGAGCGCAACCGTTTATAAGTGCCGACGGAGTTCGGCCAGCTCTCATTTTCTTGGCATCTCATTTTTGCCTATTCTCTTATTTGCTTAGTTGCTTAGCTCTTATTCGTTTATGGCTCATGTTATTGTGCTCCCTTTCGGCCATTCTGATTGTTTTGATTTACTCCCAATTGAGAAGTGCTCATTTTGGCACTTCACTTTTGCACATTTCTCATTTTGCTAATAATATGCTCCTTAGCTTTTTACAGTTGAATTGATTAACATAGTCTCATGTACTGTTTTTTCATTTCAGCCTGTTCACATTTTGATGTTCTTTAAATACTGTAATAATTATCGGAAGCATTTCTTCCCTTAAACTTGTGTAAAATATTCTCCATGTTGGATTTGTTCTGTAACACAGGTGTGTAAGGTTTTGAATATAAATTATATACGAAACTGTGCTTTAAAAGGAATTTATTTTTTCAGTTTGTACTATATCAGACGACAGTTTTGTGATATGAGGGAGAAATTTCAGGGGCGAAGCCATGGGAATAGTCTTAAGTGATCCCCTTGAAAAATAAAAATTTGTGTGACACTGAAGGACGTGACACTGTAGGCACCGAAAATTTATATATATAAAATTATACGTCACACACTCGGCTGGCACATTCCCACGGAGATATGCGACAACTTCACAAAGATCATGTAGTGGACCGCCGCCTTGCTGGAAAATAAATTCCCTGCCTATATCCTGTTTTAACTGAGGCATTAGATAATGTTCGAACATGTCCAGGTACGATATGCCAGTTGCAGTTGCTGCGTCGGAGACTGCTGGCCGACCGTGACCCGGCGCCCTACGTGATACACAGCCAGTATCGGTGGAACGATTGAACCAATCAGTAACAGTTTGTCTCTGAGGTTGTGGCTTGCGATATTTAGTCCTGAATTGTCTCTGAACTGCAGCAGCGGATTTGCATTCATGAAATCATAAACAGTACTGTGCACGCTCTGCAGCATTATACGACTCCATCATGACTGCTGGAATATCTCGTCGGGAAGTAATAGGGTTAGGCGGGAATTAAAGTTCAACATATTGTGGAGTCAGTACGGTATCTAACATTTCAGTAACTTATTTACCGTCCGCAGCTCTTGGTTGTGCGGTAGCGTTCTCGCTTCCCGCGCCCGGGTTCCCGGGTTCGATTCCCGGCGATGTCAGGGATTTTCTCTGCCTCGTGATGACTGAGTGTTGTGTGATGTCCTTAGGTTAGTTAGGTTTAAGTAGTTCTAAGTTCTAGGGGACTGATGACCATAGATGTTAAGTCCCATAGTGCTCAGAGCCATTGGAACCATTTTTTTCTTTACCTTTCCGCAATTGAAGGTTACTTTGTGTAACTAATTTATAAATACTCAGTAATGAAACAGTGTTTTCGAACGATATTTTAATTGTGCTAACAGGATGGGCGACGAACCAGCTCCTCACTGTTAGGTTAGCGCTCATTGAAAATTTGGAAATTTGTGGTAAGGTCGTATGGGACCAAACTGCTGAGGTCATCGGTCCCTAAGCTTACACACTACTTAATCCAACTTAAACTAAGGACAACACACACACCCATGCCCGAGGGAGGACTCGAACCTCCGGATGGTGACAAGGCGCCTGAGACCGCGCGGCTACGGCTAGCGCTCATTACCGGAGTTACTAACCACATGAGTAGAATTCTATGCAGGTATGACATACATGCCACTTTTTTCAGCTGGAATGAAATTTTTTCGACGCAGAACGGGCGCAACTAATTACCTCTTACTTTGAGAGTCTATGAAAAGACATGTGGCTGCGGCAGAGTGTACATAGGCGGAAAGGAAAGGACTGTAAGAGAAAGTATTTAAGCAACATGAAGATCACTCGCGGTTAAAATGAACTGTGAAAGCTGCAGTAGCGGGATATCAGGAGAACTGCGACAAAGCCATTTATTTCCACAGCTTACGTGTGGCCAAAGCAACCAATATTTATGGAAGAAAAGTCCGAGACGCGATTACAAGGAAATGAATGTAACTTCAATAGAGAAGACGACTGTAGGCTTCCGGCTTCGTGGCTTCCTGCCATCAAAGAAGTAAAAGCGCAGCCGGGGTACGCGAAGAATACTAACAACGTCGAGGACCCCACCTCTTCGGTATGACAATAATATTTTGCTAAATATTCCCCCTACCTCGTTTTGCCTGTTTCTCTTCTATCCAACGACGATGGGCTGCCAACAGTTACCTGAAGAATGTTACACCATAATGCCACTTCCTCAGCGTAAGGGCTAGAAAACTGCCTTTTGTAAGTGAACGCCACAGTGGTCTTTGACAGCGTTCACCAGACCGTGAACGCCACAAGATCCCGAAGAAGATCCCAGCTGAGGGATCCAAACACAGATCGAGTACAAAAATTGAAGAGGAAAACGATGCGGCCTAACAAAAAATGGTTCAAATGGCTCTGAGCACTATGCGACTTCAGTCGCCTAGAACTTAGAACTAATTAAACCTAACTAACCTAAGGACATCACACACATCCATGCCCGAGGCAGGATTCGAACCTGCGACCGTAGCGGTCGCGTGGTTCCAGACTGTAGCGCCTAGAACCGCTCGGGCGCTCCGGGCGGCTCATGTTACTCCATTTGATAAGATATATAGTTCAAAAGATTCATTCTCAAAGATAGTTTGTCGAAAAGCCACTGTAATGTCTCAGTGAACAGTAATTCAGCTATATCTTCACGGGGACTGAGCGAAGTAAGTTACTAGCTAACGTCCTCAACTGGCACTCAAAAAAACCCAGATTTAGTTCTCAGGTCGGCCACCCAGATGTGTGTTTTCTGCGGTCATCCAAGTCACTCCACGCAAATGCCGGGATGGGTGCTTCCTTCCCGCCACTAGTAACAATCTCAAACGTGGACGGGACGTACCTACCTTCTTGCGCCAGGATATTGGGTCAAATGGCTCTGAGCACTATGGGACTTAACATCTATGGTCATCAGTCCCCTACAACTTAGAACTACTTAAACCTAACTAACCTAAGGATATCACACAACACTCAGTCATCACGAGGCAGAGAAAATCCCTGACCCCGCCGGGAATCGAACCCGAGAACCCGGGCGCGGGAAGCGAGAACGCTACCACACGACCACGAGCTGCGGACAGGATATTAAATGAGCAAAATTCAAGCAAGTCGTTCTTGTGAACAACTGTGTTCGAGAAACTATTAACTCGACAAATTACGATCGGATTATGGCACGCTATGTGTTTGCGCCACGACCAGCCAATCAAGGTTGCGTGCAAGCCCTGTTGCACATTCTGTAGGGGTGTACAGTTCCAGCTGCCTGGTGACACAATACTGGTCTTTTTCAACATTAAAAAAAAAAAGACCTATACTGGCAAGAATTTCAACTCTTATTTCATTCTGCACTGACTGATGAGTAGAGCCCTCAAGCACACGATAATTTTTATGTTTTCTTCGACTCTCGATCAACGCTCGTGGCCCAGTGAAACGCTGCAGACGCCCCATGGGTTGGGAACCGTTGCCCTAGATTTTAGCTACGCTATAAAAAGAATTTCCATCATCGTGGTCAGTCGCGATACAGTTCAAGGAATCGAAATAATGCATTCGACGACGGATTGTGCAGCGAGGAGTCAATATTTCTATCTACACTTCGTTAAGAAAAAGGTGCGTGTTTTTTCAAAGGCGCTCGAATAGGACGGCTGCGATATAACACTTCTGTGGCGATGAGAAATTAGGAACAAGACGATATTATGATATCGTCACAATAACTGTATAATTCCAAAAAGCGAACGATAGAACCGGCCGTCATTGGCCGTTGGTCAGTGTGTTAATCACTGCCACATTAGTTTGTCACGTGACTAGGTACGCACACGTTTCACTTCAAAGTAGCGCGCGCAGTAACCTCGCAGTCCAGGCACGGAAATTGATGGCGGAAAATTGCTTCGCGAGCAGCAACAACATCTTACTGGTAATACCATTACTGGTAATACCATTAAATTTACTGACGATGAGAAGGAGAAATGAGTCACGCTGCTTTCTGGAATCGTGACGAAACACGCAGACATTAAAGGTGAATACGTCTGTGGTGTGTAGACGATTGCAGGACCGACACGCTGCTGGATGGAGAGGGATTCAAGTATGTCAGAAACAAGACTCGAAATGCATATGGCTCGTTATGGCGGACTAGGACAGCGCCGCACTTTTAAAGGAGAGGCCGCCGCGGTCGCACGAGTGCGCCAGGCAGCCTGCTGTGGTCTTGTTTGCGGCAATGCGAGGCAGTGCGCGGAGCACGCAGCCAGCGTAGCGCCGACAACCGGGCCTGCTGGTGACTGATGAGTCCATTCACACGGAACGACCTCGGGCACGCTATGGATCCGCAGGCGCACGCAGAACAACCACACGATTCTCCCAGGGAGCACGGAATGGTCAGCTGTTCTCTGCGTCAGCTATTTTTGTATCACGTAACTACGACGGTAAGTATCACGACACACGTTTATAGAATAATAGCTCATCTCCCGCTGGTTTGCTCGCGTAATCTGTACTGTCTACACAGATTTTGCTTTTCTCTTACCGAATTTTTGTGTTGTCCACAAATTGCAACGCCTCCTAAACTTCTCACGCTAATTAAGGACTTTTCTGAATGTGCTTCTCATCAAAAAGCGATTCTGACAGCTGGAGTCGAGGTCTTCGTTAGTCCTGCCTTTTGAGTTCTTGTGTAAATATTGCCGGCCGGAGTGGTCGTGCGGTTCTAGGCGCTACAGTCTGGAACCGAGCGACCGCTACGGTCGCAGGTTCGAATCCTGCCGCGGGCATGGATGTGTGTGATGTCCTTAGGTTAGTAAGGTTTAAGTAGTTCTAAGTTCTAGGCGACTGATGACCTTAGAAGTTAAGTCGCATAGTGCTCAGAGCCATTTGAACCATTTTTTGTGTAAATATTTCCGCAGAAACTTTCATCCCCTAACACCTATTTCTTTATAACTAACCGAGAAATGAAATACCAGATTTCATAGATTTAGCTTTAATTTTTTTTGATGAATTTTTTTTGTTAAAAATTTTCATCCTCCATTTCACGTCCTTAGGATGTGAATTGCAAAAACAGTGAAACACGTATTTGTTTTTATTTCCGCCCGAAAAATCAAATACCAATTTTCACAGACGTGCTTTAAAAATGCTTTAGTAATTCTTTAATAATGAATACTTTCAAAAAAAGCTATTACCCACTATTTTATTCCCTTAGTGGTTGAATTTCAAAAAATGCTGAAGCACGTATTTTTTTTTATACTTGACGAGATATCAAATACCATTTTTCTAAGGTCTAGCTTCAAAACGGCCTCAATGAATACATATTTGCAAAAAGCTTTTCATCCACTACTTCACCCTGTTAGGAGTGGAATTTCGAACCACCCCTTCTTAAAGGATGACTGTAGTATAAGATTAACATCCTCTCCAAATTTCGACTTTATCTCCTTAGAGATTTGTGTTGGGCAATGATAAGTGAATCAGTCCGGCCCTAATTCACCCCCTTGGGGGTTGAATTTTCAAAAACAGTGAACACGCATTTTTGTCATTTGTAACTGAGAAGGCAAGAAACCCGCTTCCGCAGCCGTGGCCGCTAAGGTACATCTGTGCAGTAGCACTTGGATGAGACGTAGCCGATCCGAATCCTGGTACGGAGCAAGGTGACAAAGTGACAAGAATTTGGACCCTCACTCGGGAGGACGACGGGTCTAACTAGAAATTTTCGTCACCAGTATTTGATCGTGTAAGAAGAGGTGGAGGAAAGGGGACGGGTGGGGAGGTGTTAGCGCAAAATCCCTTATCAGAAAACTTCACCCCAGTGTCATGGATTAAATTCTACATCTCTCCGCTGAGTGTCAGAGTGAGGACATGTGACGCTGCTGGTCGTCACGCGTACTTCGGTATGGACATCAAGTTCGGCGGCCCATTCTGTGCTCCCCGGGAGCGACAGGCTACGCGCTGGCACCGAATCTCACCGTGTCTCGTCATCAACAAAACAACCTCTACATAACACTCTACCCGTCACCCTCACAACAGCCATCTACACTTCATACATATACGTAAGACAAAGCTCAAATACCTCGCGGAAAGGTGCGATTGTGTGTGTGTGTGTGTGTGTGTAGGAAGAATATCCTTTCAGATTAGTTCTTGTTAAGGAGAGGGCAGCAACGCTGCGAGAATAAATTATTAACAATAAGGCTTCTTACAGTCACAAGAGGTGAAACCATTATTGTGGATATAACGGTTTCGACTGTATTGTCATTTTCATCAGCTCATGGGATGAGCATTGACTTAAGTTTGCACCGTAGTGTGTCAAGCTGCATCACATACGCGATGCTCCTTCCAGCAGGCCTCTGGTTAGCAGCTGCACCTGCTACACAGGGTCTCTCACAACAATGCTATACGACTCTACATCTCGACACTCTGTGCCATATAAGTTACTAATTCGGATCTTTTATGATACGCTCTGTTTCTGTTGTGCAATAGGTAAATTGTGCGTTCTTCAGACGACTTTAATATGGTGGCAAAGTATAGCAAAACCTGAATCTACTACGAATTTCTGTCAGTGTTTGTTAGCATAACTTTTCCTCACGACAGAGTATACTTTTGCTGGGCGAAGACTTTATCACTCTTCGCCAAAAGATGGGTTGCGTCGATCTACGCTGCATCATAACAGAACTAGATGCTGGACAAATGTGTTTTACGGTATACGCTTATGAAGACTGAGCCATTCATATTCACTTGACAGTGCCTCAACCTGTCACTGACGTAAATATAAATGTTGTAGAGAGTTGTTGACAGAGATATCCCACGGGGTGGGTTTAGCCGCCGAGCTTGTGTTCTCCCTCATCGCACATTGGCCTCTTTCCTTGTGGATATGTGAGAGTTGTGTCGTATGTCTATTTGTTGAATGCACACTGAGGTGACAAAGTCATGGGACAGCGATATGCACACGTACACATAACGACAGAATTGCGTAGACAAGGTATAAAACGGCAGTGCGTTGGCGGAACTGTCATTTGTACTCAGGTGACACATGTGGAAATGTTTACATTATGATTGTGGCCGCACGACGGGAATTAACAGACTCTGAACGCGCAGTGGTAGTTAGAGCTAGATTCCATTACGGAAATCGTTAGAGAATTCAATATTCCGCGATCCACAGTGTCAAGAGCACGCCAAGAATACCACATTTCTGGCATTACCTCTCCATTGCCTCTCCATGGACAATGCATTGGCTGAAGGCCTTCACTTAACGACCGAGAGCAATACCGTTTGCGTAGAGCTGTCAGTGCCAACAGACGAGAAACACTTCGTGATATAACCGCAGAAATCAATGTTGGACGTACGAAGAACGTATTTGTTAGAGCAGTGTGCCGTTATGGGCTATGGCAATAGACAACCGACGTGGGTGCCTTTGCTAACAGCACAACACAGCCTACAGCGCCTCTACATGGCTCGTGGCCGTATCGATTGGACCGTAGACGAGTCCCGATTTCAGTTGGTAAGAGCTGATGGTAGGATTCGAGTATTGCAGAGACCCCACGAAGCCATGGACCCAGGTTGTCAACAAGACACTGTGCCAGCCGGTGTTGGCTCCATAGCTAGCGGTGTTTACATGGAGTGGACTGGGTCCTCTCGTCCAACTAAACCATTTGCAGCCATTCATGGACCTCATGTTCCCAAACAACGACATTTTTATGGATGACAGTGCACCATGTCACCAGCCCACAGTTGTTCGCGACTGATTTGAGGAACATTCTGGACAATTCGAGCGAATGATTTGACCACCCAGATCGCCCGACACCAGTCCCATCGAACATTTTCGGGACATACTCGAGAAGTCAGTTCGTGCACAAAATTCTGCACCAGCAATGCTTTCGCAATTATGGACGGCTATAGAGGCAGCATGGCTCAGTATTTCTGCAGGGAACTGCCAATGACGTTTTGAGTCCACGTCACGTCAGTTATGCTGAGCAAAGGGAGGTCCCACATTAAGAGGTCTCCAATGACTCTTGCGACCTCGGTGTAGGACAGTGTAACGGATTCGTGTGTAGTGTACAGCTTTTTCTTTGATACGTTATGATGATGATCAGAGAAGGGAGAGGGTGAAATCAGGTGCCGGCGCGTAGCCTACTCCTCTCGAATAGCACAAAGCAACGACTTTCCTACAGAGCTTACACTTCATGAGACACTGTTCGGAATTCAATTCACAGACATTAGCGCAGAAACAGATGATCAGGAACTTCACGCCGCCAACACTCCTCCCGTTGCCGCCCAAATACTGGCAGCGAAAATGTCATCCATCACCAGGATTGGAAACGACTTTCCTACGAGTCGAGGGCCGCCGCTCAAGTGCGCATTAGCAACTTCGGCTACCGAGGCTGGTTGCCACTGACGTGCCATGCACGCGAACACACAAGCTGTTAAGGGTAGCTCAGATTAAGATCGAGAAGTGGTCTAGTGTTAGTAACCTCTGCTTATCTCTTGTTGTTATTGTTGACGTAAACAAATCCTCATCTTATACGTCTCTACTGCTCTTGACACAAAGCCTGGGCCTTCATTCCTGTTGTAATTAGATATTAACCTGAAATTACAAATAAATTGTAAATTGCCAAATTCACTTATCTTCAGTTCTCCTGTTTGTGTCTTCAAGCCCACACATTGACTACATTTGACGTTCTGACACCCATGAAGTTTTTTAGTACGCACTAATATTCCTAAACATTCCGATAAGGTTCCTGCAAACGTTTCCCCATGTTAGGTAGTGCTTCCTGTATCAGTGTTAGAAGTATTGCTTTTACCCAATGGAATCAAAATCCGCCACCCAGCACCTGTACTCCAGGACGTTCAGCAACTGGAACAATTCTGATTTGTTTACTTACTAGACCTGCTGCTACACTGCCCAGTTGTCTGGTGCTAACCGTAATTGCCCACTGACACGTTATAGTGCGGCGGTGAACGGTGCAACTGGGCTCATTCAGCCACTTAAGAGAAGATGAAGAAATTCTGAAATTGAAAAGTATCGACGACGAGAGGCAAGACAACGAAGTGGCGTCTAGTAGAAAGGTTTGCACGGGACGCTGAACTACTGGAAATTTCTTTACGCACTAGTGCTACTGTGTACGGTGATTCAAACACAACAGCGGGTCGAGGTTGTGAGGGTGACAATAACGGTGGTACTTTGTGTTGGTAGCTGGGCACTCCTCGCAAGCGGCTGTACGCCGCCCATCTTCCCCCAGACAGCACTGCATTGACCGCAGCAAGCAGCTAGCTTGTCGCACTGGCACGCCAGTTCCCGCGCACCGACCAGAATACAGATCGCCTGCGGCTCATCTCAATATGTATGGCCGCGGAGTGCCTCTCGGCGACCAAAGCAGACCGGTTGGCGCGCCGGCCTAAATAATCTAGCGCAGCCATACAGTCTCCGTCTCGCTCATGACAGTAGGAAACTACCAATGAGAAGCGTACTTCATATCTGGCTCACAAAAAGGCCGTTAGACTTTTATCCGTTTCGGCTAGTATTCTACGCCAGCAAAAGTAACGTTCGTTACCCTTTATTCTACAGAAAATTCAATCAGGAACGGCCTCTTCACGGGAAAGATACAGGGTCTCTCAAAAAATGACTTACACTGTTTGAACTTTAATAACTGATGAGGTATAACAAGTTGGATAAAAACTTGTCCTTGGAGAAGAGACAGTGAGTTTTAAAGATTTACTGGAAATGTGAAAACACGAAAGACGTACGGAGACGATGGCGTCCAGAGTTTGATAGTGATCCACCGTCACGTGTAACAATAACGAAAATACACGAAGGATCTGAGAGGGAAGAAAGTGTGCGTGATCTGAAGAACGGGCGGTATGACGGGAAGAAATCAGTAACAGATGGAAGAGGGCTGGACTCTGTGATACAACGTTTCACAAGATCCCAAATAAGTCCATACGATAAGCTGCGCGTGCGTCAGGAGCAAGCAAATCAAGTGTTCACCGCATTTTAAAGGGAGCAAAGTGGAAACCCTTCATTCCCCAGTTTCTTTACGCGGCGAATGAGGACGAGCCGGATAGGCGCCTCGAATTCTGTGAACGGGTTTGCGATAGTGAACAGTTAACTGATTTCATTGTTTGGTTCGATGAGGCGATGGTACCATCCATCGCCATATCTGTGTGTACTGCGCAAGAGAGAATCTCCATATTACGGAAGAACGAGCTGGATTATCAGTGCAGTGCGGCATTTCTGTCAGAGGTCTTGCAGCGCTGATCTTTTTTGAAGGAACAGTGACAGGAGTAAAGTACCTCTCTTGCCACACTGCAGAAACGGATTGTACCAGCTCTTCACCAAATGTACCGAGATGAAGATTTTTTTTCTGTCAACAATAGCGTGCACCGTCACATTATCACAGTGACATGCAAACATTCCTGGATAAAACATTTGTGGAGAGGTGCGTAGGCCGACGAAGAAGTGTTAAGATGCCAACCGGATCTACCGATCTAACGCTGTTAGAGTATTTTTATTCTGTACATAAGGAGAGATTCCATAGCGGGCTTCTCATTAGGAAATCGTATTTCAGTGTTGACTGCTAGCGAGATGCGTATTGTAACAGTCTTTCCAGAGTTTCACCCTCTCACTTTTATGTTATCGTCGTGAGCGTTACGACACAGTTTTACATAATTATATAGCCACATACTGACTGCTGTGAAAATTTTTACCGTCTTAAGGAGACACTAACGTCCCAAGCAGCGAAAAAACCGACCGTCTTCTGACGTCACATGCACCGTAAGATTAATATTTGTTTTCAATTCTTCTTCTACTATATTCACAAAATAGTTATCATATTATTGCGTTCGAAGCGTTAGTAAAATCTTAAGAGACATAAATTATCTTAAAATAAATGTAAACAGAGTCAAAATTCATAAATAAAATAGATTCGTGAAGAAATATTTTCACTTTTCTCTTCGTCTTTTCATCTTCCTTCACTGGCATCCGGAACTGCGATGACAACAAATCAAAAGCCTCTGATTTTAACACTCTCAACCCAACATTTAAGAAAATTCCTCTTTTTTCTTCATTCTGTGGTACTTCTTTGAGTGTGTATTCTTATTAAATAAAAATTCTATCACATAGCAACCCTGCACAGAATCTGATCCTTTGCACATTCTTACTCTTCTTTAGGTTTTCCAACACATGACCGAGCGAGGTGGCGCAGTGGTTAGCACCCTGGAATCGCATTCGGGAGGACGACGGTTCAATCCCACGTCCGGCCATCCTGATTTAGGTTTTCTGTGATTTCCCTAAATCGCTCCAGGCAGATGCCTCGATGGTTCCTTTGAAAGGGCACGGCCGATTTCCTTCCCCGTCCTTCCCCAATCCGATGAGACCGATGACCTCGCTGTTTGGTCTCCTGCCCCAGACAACCCAACCCTCCAACACATGAATAATTTTATTCAGTCAAATTACTGTATCCTCAGGATATATCTGCGTTCAACAGTCTCTCATTTGTGGGTTGATGTTACCCACTCTAATGTAGCAACAACTGGGGAAATTGATTCTTCTATGTATTTAGTTTTGTTGCCTTTGACGTCTTCTTATCATAGCTGTGTGGTAGTTTTCGACTCAGTGGTTGATGTGATGGCGTTCATAAACTAATTTGGAAGTACAGCGAACAAAACTTCGTTATGTTTTACGGATGCGAAGTCTTTCAGCAAAAGGTCGTGCCTTGTAGTGTTTTCTAGACATTTCGTTCTAAACTTAACTAGCGTGTAGGTTACAATCGTAATTTAATAGAGTTTAATGTTTCGTATCACTATGGATTTTTTTTAGTAAACAGTCCTCTGACTGGTTTGAAGCGGCCTATCCTGTGCGAGTCTCTTCTCATCACCTCAGATTACCACTTCTAACCAAAGTCCTCACTTATTTGCTGGGTGTATTCCAATTTCTGTCTTCCTCTACAGTTTTTACCTTCTACAGCTCCCTCTAGTACCGTCTTCTGGAGAAGTCTCTCACCCCAAGGGCAAGAGAGTGCCCGGAACCTCTGTCCGCTCCTCCGCCCTCTTTGACAAGGCCGTTAGCAGAATGAAGGTGACTTCTTATGCCGGAAATCTTCGACCGCCAATGCTGATTGTTATTCAGAATTTAAGCGTGACTCGAACTCGGGACCGAGTACGTTTTGATTAATAATCAAAGACGCTATTCCTAGACCGCGGGTGCAACTCGGATCTTTGGTCAATCTAAAGAATGACAAAGGTGGTGTCTCCTTTCTGTATTTTCCGCAGTTTATAGCGCTATACAGGGTGTTACAAAAAAGTACGGCGAAACTTTCAGGAAACATTCCTCACACACAAATAAAGAAAAGATGTTATGTGGACATGTGTCCGGAAACGCTTAATTTCCATGTTAGAGCTCATTTTAGTTTCGTCAGTATGTACTGTACTTCCTCGATTCACCGCCAGTTGGCCCAATTGAAGGAAGGTAATGTTGACTTCGGTGCTTGTGTTGACATGCGACTCATTGCTCTACAGTACTAGCATCAAGCACATCAGTACGTAGCATCAACAGGTTAGTGTTCGTCACGAACGTGGTTTTGCAGTCAGTGCAATGTTTACAAATGCGGAGTTGGCAGATGCCCATTTGATGTATGGATTAGCGCGGGGCAATAGCCGTGGCGCGGTACGTTTGTTCAAAAAAATGGTTCAAATGGCTCTGAGCACTATGGGACTCAACATCTTAGGTCATAAGTCCCCTAGAACTTAGAACTACTTAAACCTAACTAACCTAAGGACATCACACACACCCATGCCCGAGGCAGGATTCGAACCTGCGACCGTAGCAGTCCCGCGGTTCCGGACTGCAGCGCCAGAACCGCTAGACCACCACGGCCGGCTGGTATGTTTGTATCGAGACAGATTTCCAGAACGAAGGTGTCCCGACAGGAAGACGTCTGAAGCAATTGATCGGCGTCTTAGGGAGCACGGAACATTCCAGCCTATGACTCGCGACTGGGGAAGACCTAGAGCGACGAGGACACCTGCAATGGACGAGCCAATTCTTCGTGCAGTTGACGATAACCCTAATGTCAGCGTCAGAGAATTTGTTGCTGTACAAGGTAACGTTGACCACGTCACTGTATGGAGAGTGCTACGCGAGAACCAGTTGTTTCCGTACCATGTACAGCGTGTGCAGGCACTATCAGCAGCTGATTGGCCTCCACGGGTACACGTCTGCGAATGGTTCATCCAACAATGTGTCAATCCTCATTTCAGTGCAAATGTTCTCTTTACGGATGAGGCTTCATTCCAACGTGATCAAATTGTAAATTTTCACAATCAACATGTGTGGACTGACGAGAATCCGCACGCAGTTGTGCAATCACGTCATCAACACAGATTTTCTGTGGACGTTTGGGCAGGCATTGTTGGTGATGTCTTGATTGGGCCCCATGTTCTTCCATCTACGCTCAATGGAGCACGTTATCATGATTTCATACGGGATACTCTACCTGTGCTGCTAGAACATGTGCCTTTACAAGTACGACACAACATGTGGTTCATGCACGATGGAGCTCCTGCACATTTCAGTCGAAGTGTTCGTACGCTTCTCAACAACAGATTCCAGATTCGGTGACCGATGGATTGGTAGAGGCGGACCAATTCCATGGCCTCCACGCTCTCCTGACATCAACCCTCTTGACTTTCATTTATGGGGGCATTTGAAAGCTCTTGTCTACGCAACCCCGGTACCAAGTGTAGAGACTCTTCGTGCTCGTATTGTGGTCGGCTGTGATACAATACGCCATTCTCCAGGGCTGCATCAGCGCATCAGGGATTCCATGCGACGGAGGGTGGATGCATGTATTCTCGCTAACGGAGGACATTTAGAACATTTCCTGTAACAAAGTGTTTGAAGTCACGCTGGTACGTTCTGTTGCTGTGTAATTCCATTCCATGATTAATGCGATTTGAAGAGAAGTAATAAAATGAGCTCTAATATGGAAAGTAAGCGATTCCGGACACATGTCCACATAACATATTTTCTTTCTTTGTGTGTGAGGAATGTTTCCTGAAAGTCTGGCCGTACCTTTTTGTAACACCCTGTATACGCTCCATTTCGTAAAAATGTCACACGTCAATATAAACTATAGTCATTGAATATCGTATTCAATAGTGCAACTTATTACCGCTTGGTGAGGTTGCTATCGCAGTGTAAATAAAAATGTGTCGCTACTGTTTGTATTACGAGGTGCATTCAAGTTCTAAGGCCTCCGATTTTTTTTCTCCGGACTGGAAAGAGACAGAAACATGTGCATTGTTTTAAAATGAGGCCGCGTCCATTGTCAATATGTCCCAGAGATGGCAGCACCGTATGGCAGACGGAATTTTACCGCCCGCGGCGAGAATGAGAATTGTTTTAAATACTTAAAATGGCGACGTTTTCCTTACTTGAACAGCGTGCAATCATTCGTTTTCTGAATTTGCATGGTGTGAAACTAATTGAAATTCATCGACAGTTGAAGGAGACATGTGGTGATGGAGTTATGGATGTGTCGAAAGTGCGTTCGTGGGTGCAACAGTTTAATGAAGGCAGATCATCGTGTGACAACAAGATGAAACAATCTCGGGCTCGCACAAGCCGGTCTGAAGACATGATCGAGAAAGTGGAGAGAATTGTTTTGGGGGATCGCCGAATGACTGTTGAACAGATCGCCTCTAGAGTTGGCATTTCTGTGGGTTCTGTGCACACAATCTTGCATGACGACCTGAAAATGCGAAAAGTGTCATCCAGGTGGGTGCCACGAATGCTGACGGACGACCACATGGCTGCCCGTGTGGCATGTTGCCAAGCAATGTTGACGTGCAACGACCGCATGAATGGGACTTTCTTTTCGTCGGTTGTGACAGTGGATGAGACGTGGATGCCATTTTTCAATCCATAAACAAAGCGCCAGTCAGCTCAATGGAAGCACACAGATTCACCGCCACCAAAAAAATTTCGGGTAACCGCCAGTGCTGAAAAAATGATGGTGCCCATGTTCTGGGACAGCGAGGGCGTAATCCTTACCCATTGCGTACCAAAGGGCACTACGGTAACTGGTGCATCCTACGAAAATGTTTTGAAGAACAAATTCCTTCCTGCACTGCAACAAAAACGTCCGAGAAGGTCTGCGTGTGTGCTGTTTCACCAAGACAACGCACCCGCACATCGAGCTAACGTTACGCAACAGTTTCTTCGTGATAACAACTTTGAAGTGATTCCTCATGCTCCCTACTCACCTGACCTGGCTCCTAGTGGCTTTTGGCTTTTTCCAACAATGAAATACACTCTCCGTGGCCGCACATTCACCAGCCGTGCTGCTATTGCCTCAGCGATTTTCCAGTGGTCAAAACAGACCCCTAAAGGAGCCTTCGCCGCTGCCACGGAATCATGGCGTCAGCGTTGTGAAAAATGTGTACGTCTGCAGGGCGATTACGTCGAGAAGTAACGCCAGTTTCTTCGATTTCGGGTGAGTAGTTAATTAGAAAAAAAATCGGAGGCCTTAGAACTTGAATGCACCTCGTAGAGTGTAATGACATGTGGCCATATGTCTTGGTTATCGTTGTAAAGATACACATGTCCTCTCATAGACAGCGAACACAAAGCGTACAACCTCACAAGTAATAGAGACGGGAATGTACTTGCGACACTTCGTTTGTTGTCTACCGAACTTGTCAAACTTACATCCCCAAGACGCGTAATTAGAACTCGCGTTCCACGATCGTACTGTATTAATGGAAATCATTTCATTTATTACGGCTATGTGTCCGAAGAACGGCGTTCACGGGGAATTTAACTTGCACCTGTACAGTGTTATACAGTAGAGCCCATGTAGCACAGCTACTCCGGGATAGACAGTTACATAAGGAGCAGCCACCGCAGGTAAGAACGACGAAACTAAAATCAGAAGAAATTGCGGTGATAAATGCATTCCACGTTCAAGCGATTCCATTTGCCCGTGGGTACAGAGCGGTTGGGAGGGGTCGGCAACAGTGGCCCAGCGCCGCAGTTACGTGAACGCAGCTGGCGCAATTCCTCCCCACCCCCACCCCCCTCCCGTGTTTCCTCCCCCTCCCTCTTTCCGCGTTGTTACGAACCCCATTAGCGCAGTACGGTTGGTGTTCGTGCCTTCTTGCCTTGGCGCAGGTCGGATTTAACAGCTCCACCTCGCATACATTACACGGCGCAAAAACCGCTATTGATCCAGAAGTCGAGCGCTAAGCGATCTGCTCTCTGGGTCGCTAGGGCAGTTCGGGCTGTCTTGGTTGGAGACCGCCCTAAGAGACAGTCAAACTATAGCAACCCGTTGCATAAAAGGCAGATTTTTATTGATGTGAAACCCACTTTTTTATTCACACGCTCGAGAAAATACACTTTATAAACTGGAACGAGAAGAAATTGAGAATTAAGCAGAGCATGGGTTACGCTATGGAACCAGCACACACTAATAAACACACAATGATGGCCGTGACACGCAAAGTGTAGAGCGTAAGGGAGTAAAAATAGTTTATTTCGCTTGCAAGGGAAGTGCATGACATAGAACGCTCAGGCCTGCACGAAAATGTACTTACAATATAAACTGCTCTTCCCAGAAACAGTAGTACGAACCATTCGCATGCAAAACTGCGCTTCTTATTGAGAGAGCCATTTCGATGATCGCCTGTGCAATGTCTAAGAGGAAGTTCGGCAAGCAAATAAACAAAATTTCAATAAAATAGGACTAAAAGCACAGATATTTCAATGCCGTGACCTGCTGGAATATTTCCCTCTGTTGAAAATAACTGCTGTATCTGAAAAACAAACATTTTCTACTGATGTGGTAGTTTTGCGTAGCTGCTCAGTCTTCAGAGTATAGTTGGGGGTTGCAATGAAACGGTCAAAGCACAGTGGAGCAGAACAATACGCACTTCTGACTAAAGCTCTTTTTCACATTAGTAATCGCTTCTGCATTCTAGTAGTTCAGTATCAGTATACCAGTGTCATCATTTGAAGATGTAGTTGGTGTGTAAGGTACGGAAGCAGTGTGACTGTCGGTGACATGTCGTGCCACATACAGGGGGTGGACAAAAATATGGAGATGCCTGTTTTAACACGAGTGGAGATGATGGCCACGCCTGCAGGTTGCGCTGTTGTATTTGACCACTAACGGCACCTGTGCAATGTCCTCAATATGCTGCAAGTGCCAGCCGCGGTCAGTACAGCATTTTGAATAGTTATGAGTGCATTATGTCGGAGCTAAATGATTTCGAACGTGGACAAATTGTTGATGCTCGTTTGCGGGGTGCTTCCGTAACCAAGATAGACGAAATGGTTGGTATTTCAAGAGGAATTGCATCAAATATTTATACCGCAAACAGAAATAGCGGAAAAACATCACCCGGTAGGCCACAACGCGGATGAAAGTGAGTATTGAGTGATCGTGATGGACAGTCACTGAAGCGGATTGGTGGTGCAGTCATGGACTGTGCGGCTGGTCCCAGCGGAGGTTAGAGTCCTCCCTCGGGCATGGGTGTGCGTGTTTGTCCTTAGGATAATTTAGGTTAAGTAGTGTGTAAGCTTAGGGACTGATGACCTTAGGAGTTAAGTCCCATAAGATTTCACACACATTTGAACATTTTTATGAAGCGGATTGTGACGAAAAATAAGAGAACGGCAGCTGCAAAAGTCACTGCGGAACTGTATGTCGCACTTGCGAACTTCGTCAGCACCAAAAGACGAAGGGAGCTCCATAAGTTGGGAATTGCAGCGCGAGCTGGAATTCCAAAATCACTCAACAGTGTTGTATATGCCCGTAACAGGAAAACTGGTGCCAAAGCGATGAAGCCTGTACCGTAGAGCAATGGAAGAGTGTCATTTGGTCGGATGAGTTGCTTCACACTGTTTCTATCTTCTGACCCAGTTTACGCCCAAAGAGTGAAATACGGCGGGGATTGGCTGATGATTTGGGCAGCCAAGGGCTTCATGGTTACTCTGCGAGGTCGCATTATTGTCAAGGATTATGTGGCCATTTTTGCTGATCAGTTCCATCCCGTGGTACAATATTTATCCCCCAGTAGTGATGCTGGATTATAAGATGACGGGGCCCTGTTCACACTGCTCGCATCGCCCTGGATTGGTTTTGTGAGCACGAGGATCAATTCTCGCACCTCGCCTGGTCACCACAGTCATCAGATATCAATATTGTTGAGCCTTTGTGGTCTGCTTTGGAGAGAAGGGTGTGTGATCGCTATTAGCCTTCCGAACTTGCCACTATTTTGCAGGAGAAATGATGTAAGATTACCTTGAAAACCGTACAGGCCCTGTATTCATCCATTCCGAGACGACCCAAAGTCGTTTTAAATGCAAGGTTTTCCTAAACCGTATTAAGCGCGGTAATGTGTTGTATTTTGGTGTATCCGTATTTTCGTCCACCTTTGTACCTCCGGGACCTACCTTGTCGAAACCATGCCGCGCGTTATCGATATTGCATTGCTTTTCAAAGGTGGGCGAACAGGCTGTTAATAAATTGAACATAATGTTTTCACTCATTAGTGTAGATACTGCAGTGATGCTGCGTTATAAGGAGAATTGTGGAATATGTGCGTTGCCTGACAAGAACACGGAGGAAGTGGAGGCCCAAGTGCCTTATTGGCGTTCCACAGGCGACTCTTTACGAAGGGAAGAAAGGCTAGTGGTTAATGTCTCGTCGACGACGAGGTCAATAGAGACGGAGCAAAAGATCTAATCCAAGGATTATGGGGAGAGAAATAGGCCGTGTCGTCATCAAAGTAACCATTCTGGTGTTTTCCATAAACGAATTAGGGAAGCCACGAAAACCTAAGGCTGGTTGGGCTGACAGATCTGAACCATGAGACTAGTGTGCTAACCATTGATCGGTGACAGCATAATACGACCGGCAAACACGTTTCTCTGTTCATGTAGTTCAGAGGCCTGGCTATGTGCGACGTTCGGATTACCTCATAAATAGTTACGTCACTAACCACTGCAAAAAACACACACACACACACACACACACACACACACACACACACACACAAAATGGTTCAAATGGCTCTGAGCACTATGGGACTCAACTGCTGTGGTCATAAGTCCCCTAGAACGTAGAACTACTTAAACCTAACTAACCTAAGGACAGCACACAACACCCAGCCATCACGAGGCAGAGAAAATCCCTGACCCCGCCGGGAATCGAACCCGGGAACCCGGGCGTGGGAAGCGAGAACGCTACCGCACGATCACGAGATGCGGGCACACACACACACACACACACACACACACAGTGTATACCTTAACGCGCTTGTTACACTGGGAAGAACGTAGCTGGTCGACCGGTTGGCCCGTACGATCCCAGGGGCACCGAGTAAAAATTATCTACCTCGGTAGACGCCACACACGAATATTGGGCCTGAGTAATAATCCCCCCCCCCCCCCCCCTGACGCTTGCTATCTCGCGACAGTAACACAGCCCTGAATTAATAACTTTGCCCGACTTTTCGGAAACTGGAGCAAATAACATTACTTCTCAGAATAACTCAATTGCACAGAGAAATGAAGTGTCATTTGCGAAAAAAATATGCCTCCAATTCTTCATGCAGACTGACTCTACTTAAGCCAATTTTCCAATCGAGTCGTAGGAAATCACTACAATTCAGCGGAGCAAAATATCAGAGCTAAACTACAAATCACTTTCAGTAGAAATTAAAATCAACACCACAATATTCCCCATAATATATACAGTCAGGGACCACCTAGAATCTCTAACTAGCCTTCGACGTCAATCATTACATTAAAGAATAACTGCAATATGCTGCTTGGAGCGATACGCTACATTACAAAGTATGTAAAAATCGGAACAGAACTTGCTTTTTAACATTTCTCATGATTTGAATCTGCCGCGGCGATGATATTGTCTCTTTAGCGGCTGCCTTTTTCTCGCCCGGCTATCGGCTGTATGCTGCTGTCCGTCATCAACTCTGGTCACCGATCGTTTTATTAGCAGCGGCGCCCCGTAACTTATATTTTAGTTTCTGCAACATACATTAACTTCTAGTAACACGTGAAAAATCTCCCTTGGCCGCTTAGTCTAGTTAAAATACACTCCTGGAAATGGAAAAAAGGACACATTGACACCGGTGTGTCAGACCCACCATACTTGCTCCGGACACTGCGAGAGGGCTGTACAAGCAATGATCACACGCACGGCACAGTGGGCACACCAGGAACCGCGGTGTTGGCCGTCGAATGGCGCTAGCTGCGCAGCATTTGTGCACCGCCGCCGTCAGTGTCAGCCAGTTTGCCGTGGCATACGGAACTCCATCGCAGTCTTTAACACTGGTAGCATGCCACGACAGCGTGGACGTGAACGGTATGTGCAGTTGACGGACTTTGAGCGAGGGCGTATAGTGGGCATGCATCGATGTTGTCGCCAGTGGTCGGCGGAAGGTGCACGTGCCCGTCGACCTGGGACCGGACCGCAGCGACGCACGGATGCACGCCAAGACCGTAGGTTCCTACGCAGTGCCGTAGGGGACCGCACCGCCACTTCCCAGCAAATTAGGGACACTGTTGCTCCTGGGGTATCGGCGAGGACCATTCGCAACCGTCTCCATGAAGCTGGGCTACGGTCCCGCACACCGTTAGGCCGTCTTCCGCTCACGCCCCAACATCGTGCAGCCCGCCTCCAGTGGTGTCGCGACAGGCGTGAATGGAGGGACGAATGGAGACGTGTCGTCTTCAGCGATGAGAGTCGCTTCTGCCTTGGTGCCAATGATGGTCGTATGCGTGTTTGGCGCCGTGCAGGTGAGCGCCACAATCAGGACTGCATACGACCGAGGCACACAGGGCCAACACCCGGCATCATGGTGTGGGGAGCGATCTCCTACACTGGCCGTACACCACTGGTGATCGTCGAGGGGACACTGAATAGTGCACGGTACATCCAAACCGTCATCGAACCCATCGTTCTACCATTCCTAGACCGGCAAGGGAACTTGCTGTTCCAACAGGACAATGCACGTCCGCATGTATCCCGTGCCACCCAACGTGCTCTAGAAGGTGTAAGTCAACTACCCTGGCCAGCAAGATCTCCGGATCTGTCCCCCATTGAGCATGTTTGGGACTGGATGAAGCGTCGTCTCACGCGGTCTGCACGTCCAGCACGAACGCTGGTCCAACTGAGGCGCCAGGTGGAAATGGCATGACAAGCCGTTCCACAGGACTACATCCAGCATCTCTACGATCGTCTCCATGGGAGAATAGCAGCCTGCATTGCTGCGAAAGGTGGATACACACTGTACTAGTGCCGACATTGTGCATGCTCTGTTGCCTGTGTCTATGTGCCTGTGGTTCTGTCAGTGTGATCATGTGATGTATCTGACCCCAGGAATGTGTCAATAAAGTTTCCCCTTCCTGGGACAATGAATTCACGGTGTTCTTATTTCAATTTCCAGGAGTGTATAATAAAATGTGCTATTACAAAGACAACTGTGCTTACGATTAAAATAAAAAAAACAGTAAAGTTTGGCTGATTGAACACGTATAAAAATCATCATTAGGTTCAACCCTGACAACAGATTAAAATATTTTCCCAAAAATTTTAGGGAGCAAGCCAGGCATCTCAGAAACTCTTAAATGTGTTACTACGAGGGGGCATTCAATAAGTAATGCAGCACTTTTTTTCTGAAACCAGGCTAGTTTTATTCAGGACTCCAATAACCATATTATTTTGGATATAAAACTCTACTTTTCAACCCAATCTCTGTCCAATGCGACGGCATTACGCCGCCTTACTTGGAGGGCGTGTATGCCACTCTACTGGTCGACGTCGGAGCCAACGTCTTGCTGCGTCAACAACTTCTTTATCATCCACGTAATGCTTCCCGCGGAGTGCATCATTCATTGAGCCAAACAGGTGCAAGGCGGAAGGTGCGAGTTTCGGGAGACAGAATAGCTTAGCGCGATCTTACTTCAGTGACAGACGCCTCGCACCACGATTCACCGTGCTTTTGTTCACTGTCATGTCTCCGCAGACATTCCGCATGAGCCTATGAATATCTGCGATGCTCTCTTTTTCCGCCGAAAGAAACTCAACAATAGTTCTCTACTTGCTGTGAAACCTCAGTTACAGACGCCATTTTGAAGGCTACGTATAGTGCCGTCACCTATCGGAACTTCATGAGACTATTGGGTCTGAAGTGGGAATATTCCACGATGTTCCGCATCGAACTGCGTATTTTTTAACCGAAACTGCCTGAGAAAAATTGTGTTGCATCATTTATTGAACGCCCCTGGTATATTCGTCTCATTGTCAGCTACAATAGAGGACAGGTCAGCTAGTAAACTCTGCCCTCTTGTATGAATATAAAATACCTCCTTTTAAAATGTAGTGCATTGTAATCTGTACGCACTGGAGCATCCTGCCGACGTATCAGGGAGTTATACGTCATCGGACTGTCCCCTATCCATCTCCTGTCGCTTCAGTGATCTGGAGCAGGTACGCCACGACCGAGTAGTTGGTTTTACCAACGGCATTGTCTGTCACTTCCAGCCAATCTTCTTCCCGCCTAACCTATGACCCTGTACCTCAAAAGCGAGGATATAGCGTGTAGGAGGGAGAGCAAACTGAGCCACCTGATTTGGAAGATACACTTCCTCGGACGCCGCATCCGCTTATTCCCTTGGGCTGGCACACAGAGCGGGAGAGAGCAGGGAACGTATTTTTGCTGGCACTCTCGGAGCCGCGAGGGCAGACGCGCCTGTCACGAGCGCTCTGGCCTGGCTTGACAGCGGCAGTAGGCGTCGTGCCTCTCTCCGGCTCTCAGCGTAACGACCCGTGCAGTCAGCCTGGGACCCCGCGTGCCTCTCACGTGTCGAGAGCGCCTCTCAGCTCAAGCCACTCATTCGGGCCACTCAGCCCGTGCGCTTCAAAAATACCGCGCCGCAACGTTCGACCGGGGGAATACCTTTGTTCGTACCGTCCAGACTCGCTTTCACGAACAGTCGCAGCGACAATTAGCTCGGAGAGATACGCAATGGCCAACGTACACGAACTGCGACATCTTCAGCTGCCTCGTAATTGGTATGAGTTGTATTTTCGTACTCGACTCAGTCTTTCTTCGGTCTGCACAAGTTTCGTTAGATATTGACAACCACAGAGTTAGCAATGGTTCAAATGACTCGGAGCACTATGGGACTTAACTTCTAAGGTCATCAGTCCCCTAGAACTTAGAACTACTTAAACCTAACTAACCTAAGGACATCACACACATCCATGCCCGAGGCAGGATTCGAACCTGCAACCGCAGCAGTCGCGCGGTTCCAAACTGAAACGCCTAGAAACGCTCGGCCACTCCGACCGGCAGAGTTAGCAGTCTGAACCTGGAAGCAATTTCTAACCCCATGCCGTTGACCACTATTACACTGCTCACTCTGACAGAAATACTTTCACCTCAATTAACGACGATACACGATGGACGTTAATGTGCCATTACAGAAGGGAACGGCACCGTCAGTTGGTGGCGCGTTCACACTAGACGGGACGCAGACTTCTCGTCGCTCAGCCCACCACTGAACGGTGAAATGCAGGTTACGAGGAATCTCACGTCCGGCAAAATACGGACGTAGCATAAGGATTTAAGAGCAACCAGTGGTAATACGGCTTATTACTGACCAAAGCAGAATACATGCTCCTGATCTAAGTTAATTTTCTACACTGTGAGAAGTTGAAAGAATGGGGAAGGTGTCTTCCAGATATTTCCGAGCATAAAAATTTGTCGATAAACCCATAGCACGAATCCTTGTAGCTATTATTGAGGATTCGTCAACTCCGTCTTGTAGTTGCGAAGACGGAATTAAAATACCCTCAATCACTGTAACGCAACTACGGACACTACAGCCACAAAAAATTAAATGAGACTATTTAGAAGGCAGTAGATAATGCCATTTTACTTATTCTTTCGCGTTTTGACGTCTTTATGATTACCAAGTGACTTTAAAAAAAAACATTTTCTCCCTCAATAGAGCCGGCTTTTAAGGGGCTCCGGAACGCCCTATACTTGCAATGTTAAAATAATGCTTATAAATTACATCTTTCCTCACAAAGTATTTGAGGTAGGAAGTTGAACTTTTTACAGATTATTTATTGGAATATGGGCTACAACTTAACACAGGGATTTTACAAAATTTTAGTTCAGTTATTAAAGATGATTTTTTTCAATTCTAATGAAAATTCACAACATTTTTTTGCAATTTTTTATTTATATATTCAAAAATATACAGTTTTTTGGAAAAAGGCTGTGTTAAATTATGCAGAAGGTACTGTGTAACATTTACTGAAAGTTTGAAACAAATATGTTTGGAAGATCTTTAGAAAACATGTAATTAGTATGAGAAAATAAAAGTTTTGGGAATCGAGCGACAAAGATTGGATTAACTTTTTAGTGCATTCCAGGTCCATACGATGGATTATCTTCATCCTCTGCAAACTCCTCCTCCAGCTTCCTCTTGTTCCTCCTCCTGTTTACTCTTTCTTGTATTTCTAGACTCTTTACAGCCCTGTCTGCAGCCCGAAGACGTTCCTTGTCTAAAGCAAGCATCGCTCGTACCATGTTAGAATGTTATTATTTACAGTAATAACACATACCTTTGGCTTTCCAACATTTCTCCTTTTCTTAAAAGCCTTCAGAGGATTTCTAATAACTTTACTTTTACTCATTATTATACTTCAACAAAACAGAGACTCAAGAAACAGAATTAATTACGAATATTTTCGAGATAACGACAGAGTAAATAAACATGAAACAATCGACAATCACACCAGCGATATATATTGAACCATCACAGGTTAGCCACAACACATACTTTATCTCACATCACTAAAATGTACCTGATGAACACGGACGTTAATAATAACACCATTTGACAGCAGTTTAACAGCGCCACAGTGGGTCACGCCCATGTAGAACACATTTCAAAAAAAATTTAAAAATAGTTGTAGTCTTCGGAATTGAATAAATTATATATCTATTAAAAGGTAATAGTCTGCAGATTCAGAAAACGCAAAAAAGTAAAAATTGAACTTTTCATGATTTTGAGCCTTTCCGGAGCCCCTTAAGCTGCCAAAACGCACTTCCTTAAACAACCTTTGTATTGGTTTATATTCTGATTTGTACATACTCTAGGGGTTTTCTTTGCCCGAGTATTGTAAAGTCTAAACCATTTTTCGCTTTCAGATATTTGGCCTCTTTTTGTGGGAGAACACTGTTAGGGAAAACATCGTTCTTCATACAACCTTCTCAGCGTGTCACAAAGACGGATCAAGCACCGAAATAAAGAGTTAGAAGAAGAAAAATCAGGAAGTCCACTAGTCGTGACTGCGACGAGGATAGGTTAACTCCAGATGTTAGTTGCATCCTCCGTCAACGTCAAAACATTCTTCCTGAGCATTCGTGACGCTGACGTCCCGATCCATCACGTTCCGTTCCCATCCCTTGACAGTTTGTGTGCGTGCCGCCATTTGAAATGCATGGCGGAATGTTTTAAAGTTCGGTCCCTTTTCCCAACAACAGTGAGAGTTGTACAGTACGTGACTGAATCTAAGACTATTTAATGGTACGCATGCGGTATTTCCGTCTCGATGACTGCTATAAGCGGAAAAAAAGAAAGAAACAGAGCGTATGCTGTGTCTACCGAAGTAATCTGTCACTCTTAGTCTTTACGTACATGAGAACAGATTTCTATTAGTGCTCGATGATGACTCCTGGGAAAAACTTATCACCGCTGAATGACTACAGGATAATTCAAAACTGCTTACGGCACAATTTACCTCCTGGAATGTTTTTTTTTATGTGGTAAATTGTTACATAGGGTGTGTGAAGAGAACAGAAAATGAAGTTTTGTGTCTTTCATCCCTTGGCATTCTGAGGTACTCCAAACTCTGTTAATTCTGGGAGGCTCATTACTTATCGTTGATATCGGCAGTCATCCCCTCCACAACTTCTTTTTTCGGTGACGTCCTAGCATCTCTTAAGAAATAAACCACAGAATTCTTCTTTCGCTGCACTAAAAGGAAATAGCGAAGTATTTGCTACGTAATAATGACTGTTAGTGTGCTCAGTATGACATCTTAACCCTCTATTGTATGACTTTTTAGGAAACCAATATCAATGAAAAAAATAACTGTAGGTAGGGTTGACACACAAAATACTATGTAACACGTTGGACATAGAAATTTTGATTTATTCAGTTTTTTAGGTTTGTTACCATAAAAAAGTATACCGAAAATATTGATTAATTATTAATAGTTCAATTACAGTCACATGGAAACATAATCGTTGTTATCAGTAAGCATCACTTTACACGCCTTTAAAATTTTTCTAGATGTGACCGAAGTAGCAGAAATAATTCGTTCTTTCACTTGCTTTCGAATGTTTTTGGTAAACTCGACCTTCAGCAAAGATCATCTATTTTCAACTGTTTCTCCCAACATAATGACTCCAAACACAGTCTAGCTGGGTGCAGCCAGACTGTGTGTATTGCCAGACGCCAACATCATGCACGTACAAGAGGTTTCCTTCACATTATACGCAAATTTACGATTTACTGCCAAACAGCAACACCATACGATATATGTTTAAAGCGCAGAATGCATTAAGCATACAGCAGCAACCAAAATTTTGCTTTTCGATTTACGTTATTGAAGAAGCGCCGTGACTGGTTTCGAAGTTACACGTACATCGTCAAACGGCATGCACACCAAAATACATGGTACGTTGGTTTAGTGATGGGATGAAAACCATCTCTACTTCTATGCTTGAATTATAGACAGGTAACTCTGTTTTCATGGGCGTAAATCAAAAGTAAATTGATTGCAACTGTGCGTAATAAACATTCTGTACAATAAAACAGCCACAGTTATTAGGAAATATCATTATTTTATAAAATAAAATTATTTCAATTTCGGAGAAGCGAAATTATGTATCTTCCTTAACGATACACAATAGTAACCACCTTGCTTCCAGTGATCATTGCATGCAGTAATTGTTGGCTTTCCTGGACCAAAAAACGTGTGTACATGTATGCAGAAGCATAAAAAGCCAAAACCAAACCAAACAAAAATACCACTAAAACAATGGAGTAGACTATAAACAGACACGAGACACAGTGGGCTATGGCTGGTCACACGGACACAGAGAAATATGAGCCCGTGAGGCATGCTGACCATCAATATGGGGCTTGGTCCGCAAATACATTAGCTGCACGGCGACATGGTAAACTCCCAGCGAGGATGTTCACACTTGCCCTCACAACGCCGTCTTCCCCGTCATACTGGTTTCATCCCGTGGGCTGGAGTAGAGGATACTCTGCTATTGACCCATGACTCCACGACCGTGTTCCTCTCACTCTAGCTTATGCAGCTCCAAGGTTCTGCGAGGGTATAGGAGATACACAGACCAGCTGACTGCAGATGGCCACAGACTTGTTTTGTGACCGTGCTGCCGCTGCTGTGAGATCTGATGCCTGGTAGGCAACTGCCTAATGCCTCGCTTTCAGTGATACAGAAGGGTCTCCTTGAAGGGTAGCGACCCTTGACACTTCTGGTATGAGCTGAAACTAAACATACTACCTGTGACACAGGTTAGATATTACACCTCTGGACACGTGCTACACTTTGGAAACCTCTGCCTGACCTTGGAATCCTTTCGAGAGACATTGTCGTATTCTATGACACAGGGCCTACTTTCTTCCTTTTGGAGCGTTCCACCCAACAGCTCTCACTAACGCCAGAGATAGCACATCTGAACTTTAAAAGAAAACTGTCTCTATTGAAGTATTGAAGAATTTTACGGTGTTACCAGATTGGTGAGTACTGTTTGGCAATTGCAGAAACCATAGGTTTGCATGTGTCAAGTACGTGAAATGTCGTACTCTTGCTCTGGTAGCAAGTGCCTCTGAACTCATTCACCGATTTTTCATATTACCACGTTAAGTACGCCTTTGCACACTAATGTATATCGCATGTGTGCAGGGTGAACACGAATAAAACCGACGAACTGCAAAGACGGACTCCTGACGGGAAATTGAGGAAAAAAGGTCCCGTGAACGTATGTTCGGAAATGCATCGTTGCCACGGTAGATGGAGCTGACGTATGACAGTTTTATGACACTTGCCGTGTGTTCCTCGTGTGTTGCAGGCTATGAGATTGATGCAGCGTACTGTAAGGAACAGAATGATCCGGAATTCATGTCGGAAACAAACCGACATGGTGTTTGTCTACGGCCAGGTAGATGGAAACCGTCGAGATGCAGCACGGCTTTAGCAAGAAATGTACCCCCACAGACACCAACCACATCGCACAACATTTCAAGCCGTTTTTGGGCATTTGTGTGATCACGGGTCCTTTCAGAAAGATGTTCATGCAACGAGGCGGTGGACTGTGCATGCACCAGATGTGGAGGACCAGGTTCTGTAGGATACTGAGACGAACCCCAGTACAAACTCATGGCAAGTGGCCTGACAACTTGGTGTATGATTATGTGCCTCCTGTATGACAACCGTTACTATCGCTGTCACCTGCAATCCCATGTGGGCCACTTTGAACCCCAGTTATGATGTGGATGCGATGCAGCTTTGTCTGTATTCCGGAAAGGTTTGTCGTCATTGGACGCACACCGACCATTTTCGGCCACATGTTTTTATCCCCTTTTTTCCACAATTTCCAGTCGGGAATCCCTCTGCAGTTAGTCGGTTTTATTGATTTTCAGTCTGCATAGGCGACAATGTCACAAAATGGTTGCAAAATCCGCTACGAAACATGTAGAAATTTAGCGATAAAAGTATATCTCGTTAAAAAATGTACACTTTAGTGTAGAGCTCTTTACTCATAAAACTTACGTAACGTTTCAATAGTAAAAATGTTACCTTAACCCTAAGAGTTTGATGGTTAAACAGAAAAATTGAACTGTGTGAATAGGGTTTCAACCACGTTTGCAATACGCTTATAGTATCACTTACGTTTAATCGTTATATCTTATTTGCGTGTGTTTTAGACGTTTAGTAACGGGCTAGCGGCTAATAAAATATCAGAAATTCCAGCAGAGCATGTTAAACTTGTGAATATTTCTAGTATCTGTTATCTGTTACAATGAGAGGTGTCAAAGAGAAACACAGATAAGCCGATACTGAAAACCTTGATTTGCTGTTTCAGGCAAAAGAAATTGTGCGTAATGTGTAGCATAGAAAAGATCTATTGTTGTAAATTGTTCGTGAATAATCAAATCGTTCCTGTAGTGGATGAAGTCGGAATTCAGAAGAAAGTCAATAATACCATACTGACTAACGCACAGTTAAAGGAACAACGAAGATCTGACATATAATGTCCAGATACTGAAAGGGTACAGTACCGTCCGACATTGAAAAACGGTACAACATTCTTCGTTATTCTTGTTAGAAGAACATTTTTTTGTAATAATAACTCAGTTTCACTTAATACACCGAAACCGGATACCAGTGTAGGAAAGAATGACAATTTCTTTATTTAATTGATCACATGTGCACTCCCACAAAATAAATCCCTACATCCAATTTGGTGAGATCTGCGAAATGAATGAATGTATGGTCATCTGCTAACCGCAGATAGTGAATGTGAATATATGATCATCTTTGAGACGGTCCTTTGGTCACGTTTGGTGGAGCCAAAGAGATGAAATTCACCTGAGCTTTGAGCGCCTGAAATGTGGCTGACCAATACGGTAGCATGGTGCTGCCCCACCTTGGCGGAGGTGCGAGATCGGTCATGTTTCAGCACTCTGCCGCTGGATCTTGTGTTGGTAAGACCTGTCTTAGGTGTGCTCCGTAAAGAAAAAAAGAGTGGAGACATGGTATGCATGTGAAATACTTAAGTGTAGTTTAGAATAATAATTTCTCTATTTCAGGAAC
The DNA here is from genome assembly GCF_023864275.1 of Schistocerca cancellata. Taxonomy (NCBI): domain Eukaryota; kingdom Metazoa; phylum Arthropoda; class Insecta; order Orthoptera; family Acrididae; genus Schistocerca; species Schistocerca cancellata. The sequence continues at coordinate 721,801,242 of NC_064626.1, read as the reverse complement.
TTTTGTGGGGAGAATTAAATGTCGGGCAGGTAATATTAAGGGGATCGTAGTAATCTTCGGAAGTGACCATCGGTCACAATGAAACCACGTGTAGCAATAAGTTGAAATACTTCCAAGTGCTTAAGTTAAGCTGAATCACTAGCGTGTGTACTATAGGTTGGAAATATTTAAGAAATGGGGTGTGCAGGACTTGAAATTAGAGACGAGTACTTCCACGTGGTGAGTACTGTGTGAGTCTCAATCTGTGTGTGAGACAAAGGATAAAGAGAAGTACTCGTCCATGGTATCAGTTGAGGACTCGCGTGTGTGATGAATATGTTCTTAATATTACTTTGCGTGTTTTGTTTCCGCGTGACGCTTGATTCAAACTATAATACTCTGAGAGAGAAGCAAGGTGATTCAGCCATCTATCCAGCAACGCCACTTGGCTTGCATTGCACAGGAAGACGTGCATATATCCTCCAGAGTTCATAGTAGGAAAGAAAAGTTACGAAGTGGGGCAGTGTCGTGTGAAACTGGGATAAATACTAATTGAAGTGGGAAAGCTGAAAGTGATGTGATTATAACGTTGTGACTATTCTTTGTATTGTATGTTGCCAGTGTGATGTATTTCATGAAATTTAAGTATGTGTGGTTGGCATGGGAGAGTAACAAGATAGTTTCAGAAGCAGTGAGTTATGCATGTTCCTTTTTGTACCGCTCGGTCTGGAGGAAATTTTCGTGATGATGGGTGTGAGAGTCGAAGTGTGAGTTATAGCAAAAGATCCACCATCCCGTCCAGAAAGTGCACTGTAGCGTTAAATAATTACGAGACCATAAGATAGAGAATCACCAATGTAAAGCCATGCCCATTGGGCGGAATTTCTCATGTGTTATTGTTGTAGGTTATAGAATTTGAGTGTTTAGGTTATAGAATTTACCGGAATAAATAAGATAGTGAAAAGAAAAACATTGGTGGCCTTTACCTTCGAATAGTATGTTGTCATGACACCCAGAATTTATAATGTGTGCGATGGCCACGTGTTGATCAATGCCGTTAAATAAGAAAGAAAATGTGGTATTGCCAGTGCGTAGTGAACAGTCACAGTTGTGTAAATTACTAATAGTCAGATGTGCGTTTCCGTTGCGTAATATCCAAACAGGAGAATAACTTTTAACTTAATTGTGAGTACTAGAGTTCATGTTACTCGATAAATAAGAATGAGTCCACTCGCTTGGCAGACCACTCATCTTGCAGGCCTGACCGCTTGATGCCACAGAATGAGCAAGGCATGTGGGTGCCTCTCAATATAACAATTACTTACGATGGGTCCACTTCTATTTGATACGACCTATACAGACCAAGTTTAAAAAAGATCGTCCTAAGTGCCTTCCTCTGGCAAGTTTGGTGTATATCAAACATCTTGTCAAACATGAGTGAATGAAAGTCGAACGTATCAAAACAGGCAACACGCCTCTTGGCTGTGAGTCGAAGGTCAATGAAGTACTGCCATGGGGAGCCGACCTATCCCGCGATATATTTGGCACGCATACTGTTCTAGCAATCATTCAGCATCGGCATACGAAGCAGGTTCTAAGAAAAGATCGTTTTATGCAATCTACAAATAACTTCAAACAAATATTTCGTTCTCTCTATGTTCTTCCATACTTTCAGTATTGCATATATGCCTTTCTTAGGCATTAAAATACTCGGAAGTTTCAGAATGAGACAATCAGATGAACTTTGGCTATCTTGTCCAGCAATGCAAGCTCGCGGCCACCTGAAAAGAAGTGGAACTTTTCAAAATTAACGCACAACACCATTCCACTATTGTTATAACATATTCAGTACGTTTCGCCGGCCGGAGTGGCCGTGCGGTTCTAGGCGCTACAGTCTGGAGCCGAGCGACCGCTACGGTCGCAGGTTCGAATCCTGCCTCGGGAATGGATGTGTGTGATGTCCTTAGGTTAGTTAGGTTTAATTAGTTCTAAGTTCTAGGCGACTGATGATCTCAGAAGTTAAGTCGCATAGTGCTCAGAGCCATTTGAACCAAAAGCCAGTACGTTTCTTTCTATTCCCACATTACATCCTTCTAAAAAATTTGCACCCTCATTTCTTGTGGACATAAAACGTATATTGTCACTGCATTTCAGATGGTGTTTGGTAGTGTTACAAATAATAGCCCTTCAGTCTTTTTCTGTGTGTATCTTGGCAGTGTTTGTTCTAGGTGTCTTCTCACTTTGATGATGTTAATAAAGGACTGAAAAACTCTTTTCAACTTGAAATTCCTTTCCTAAATGGAATATATATAATTTACCATAAAGTAATACTACAACCCATAAGGTTTACTAGCATCTACAAGACCAGAGAATTCTCATCTGGATTCTCGTATCTGTGCATGTAAGTCTCCCTGTTCATGTGTATGCAAAGCGCTTTCACTCTCTTCACATTATTCCATTGTCAAGTAGAGTACAGTGCTCTTCTTTGCCTAGCATCGTAGGAAAATAGGAACGTTAATGAATGTGTGCTTGCAGTCAATGATACGTCCGAGGTGTGCGCCGCTTTTGTTAGCTACTATCACAAAGACAATGGCTCTCAATTACTAGTATATGACAAAACCAGGTGCTGGTATTCTTGTCCCTGAACAAAGAAAGCAGCCGTCATTTCTCCAGTCCCGTACTAGGCACTCTGTTCATTATGCGCGCAGTTCTTTTCACGATTATACTGACAACTACGTTGCAATTGATGCCTACGAGCCACAATGTGAATAACTGTTTTATTCTAATAGCCATTTATGTCAGTGGATAATTTCGATGCTGCTTGGCAGAACAATAACAGAGTCAGCTGTGCGCGAATATGAGAAGTAAGTTTCGCATCCACAAGTGTTTTATCTGTAGCTCCATTGGCAAGTCTTTTTCCACATCTGCATCCACCGATACTAAAATTCTGTATATCAGTTTAGTCCGTTTGGTACGCCTGAGCTCTGAGGCCTGAACTGGCTCTCACCCAATTTCCGGCTCCGAAGTAGAATTCGTAATTTATATGCCACTGACCAAGAACGTAGAAGCTGATCAAGAGCACATATTAGAGTAACACAATCGGTTATATTCTGAATATATTCCGTGAGTTTTAACTTTCTGTCGCAATTAATGAAACGGATTTTCTGAAATTTTCTGTTGAACATTTCCGCAGCATTGGTTAACTGAAATGGACTCGAGTCACAAGTTGACCCATACTAGATACTGTGTAAAGCTAGTAATGGGATAGCGATAGGCACACATACAGACGGCGGTAGTATTGCGTACACAAGGTATAAAAGGGCAGTGAGTTGACAGAGATTTATGTGAAAGGTTTCAGGCGTGATTGCGGCGGCTCGGCGGGAACTAACAGATTTTGGACGTGGAGTGGTAGTTGGAGCTTGATGCATGGGGCAATCCATTTCGGAAATCGTTAGGGAATTCAATATTCCGAGATCTAAAGTGTCAATAGTTTTCCGAGAATACCAGTTTTCAGGTATTATCTCTCGCCACTTGCAACGCAAAAGCCGACGGCCTCACTTAAATACCGAGACCAGCGGCGTTTGCGTAGAGCTGTCAGTGCTAACAGACACGTAACACTGCATGAAATAACCGCAGAAATCAATGTCGGACGTACGCCAAACGTGTCCGTTAGGACAGTGCTACGAAATTTGGCGTTAATAGGTTGTGGCAGCAGGCGACCGTTAGGACTGCCTTTACCTACAGCAAGACATCGCCTACAACACCTCTCCTAGGCTACTGACCACATCTGTTGTTCCCTAGACGACTGGAAAACGGTGGCATGGTCAGATGAGTTCAGATTTCAGTTGATGAGAGCTGGTGGTAGCTTTCGCGTGCAGTGCAGACCCCATAAAGCCATGGACCCAAGACGACAACAAGGCACTGCGCGAACTGGTGGTGGCTCCATAATGGTGTAAGTGGAATGGACTGGATCTTCTGGTCCGATCGTTGACTGGAAATGGTTATGTTCGGCTACTTGGAGACCATTTGGAGCCATCCATGAATTTCATGTTCCCAGACAACGAAGGAATTTTTATGGACGACAATGCATCACGTCATTGGATCACACTTGTTCGCTATTAGTTTGAAAAACATTCTGGACCATTCGAGCGAATGATCTGGCCACCTAGCTCGCCCAACATGATTCCCATAGAAATTTACAGGACATAATCGAGAGGTCAGTTTGTGCACAAAATCCTGCAACACTTTTGCAATTATGGACGGCTATAGAGGCAGGACAATCCAATATTTCTGCGGTGGGCCTCCAACTTCCATGCCGCGTCGTTGCGGACAAAAGGAGATCACACACGGTATTAGGATGTATCCCATGACTTTTGTCACCTCAGAGTAGTTCACTTGAAATCTAATTAAGCACAATATTGATAATGTAAATGTGCTACACTTAGTGTAATGAACGTTGCACTGAGTACTTGTAAATATATTTGAGAGGAACGTTCATAAATCCTCTGATTTTATATCGAACATTATTTGCATGGTATGCGACACAAAAACCACAGTAGAACCAGGGAGCGAAGATTCCAACGGATGGTGTACCATGTACGAGCGTTCAGAAAGCGTTGTCCAGTTTTCGGTAATTACACAAGTGATGTCCGTTACTGCTAACGAAACAGGAATGACTCAGAATAAGGTGGATGTTAGTACGACGAAGGAAGGATTTACATGTAACTGTAAATAAAACCAGAGAGAAAGGCATGTCGCCATCGTGAGTTCTTGCAGATGTCAACAAAGCATTTACCCCCTCCTGGATACTGAAGCCAATACAGTGGCTCTCCGTCCCAAATACGTAATAACAGCGACTTAAAAATAATTATTATTTATGATCCCATATAACTTTTAACCAAAAAGTAATTTTTGTTGCATATATATCCACGAATACCCCTATCACCGCAGCCTTTTGTTCGTGAACTATTTATTAGTGAGGATGTGTGGAGATATAGCAGAGCAAACCTCTAAACATAGTTCTTGTTTACTGAGAGAGGCGTCTCAAATGTAGAACTCGTTACCAAGTAAAATGAATACAGTAAGTGATTCAAATTTATCTGTCTTTTATTGTCAGGAACAGTTTGACGATGCAACGACGTGAGTTCTTTTATCGTGTGTGTGTGTGTGTGTGTGTGTGTGTGTGTGTGTGTGTGTGTGTGTGTGTGAGTGCTAGCTGCTCTCGTCCTCATTCTGTAGGAAGGCTACGTTCGTTTCTTGAACGATAGTGCGCAGCGTTTCCTCTACACGGGATAAAGTTCTGATTTCTAAAAATAGGTGCGCCCTCCGCAATTCCATGCTCAAACTGCGGAACAGCGAAATTTGCCGCCAACAGTGAAGAGCGCGCGTGGTTTATTTGGATTCCGGCGGTAGGAGAACAAGAAAGAAGGGCACGGGTTTTTACCGTGGCGGAAAACAAGGAGAATCTCAGCTGCGACGAAGTTGTGGGGCAGACTGCAAGACGTTTCGTGGCAACTGCTGTTGTTATTAAGATTAAGGACATTTACTCGTTGACTGTATGCCATATCGAGGAATGACTAGGAACATGAAACCCAAATTACAGTAACAGCGGACGACTTAAGTGCAGCAGCACGTTTTGAGTTTTGCCAGTAAAAAGGCGCCCCAAGATGCCCGCTGAGGCCAGTCAGTCAACGAGACAGAAGCGAGTGCTCGTCAAATGAAATGGCTGGTATTTTGTTTTTATTTTTTTAAGGCGCCAGCCTTTTGTGCGTTAAGCCATTGTTCACTTTCTTACCTGAGATCTTCATTTTAGGCGCATCATCTACAACAAGGACCGACTGTACCATATAGCCAAACTGGACAACCCGCTAGGACGTCAAATTTTTGCCGGTATGAAGACTCAAGAAAACTCTTTAAACTGGGTTTTGTGCATGTTTTTAGATGCAGCTGCATGATCGCCATAGCATGCGCTGACGGAAATGAAAAGTGCTACGCCTTGAAGCACCACTCTGATTTTTATCAAACTTTGTCGAGATGATGAACACATAACGAGTAGTAAATGATATTACTCAGTTCCATTCGGGAATTATGTACGACGGCAACATGATTATGAAGTGTGACTCGACAGGCACAAATAACTTTTGTAATGGTTTGGCATGGAATCATACATCCTCTGAATGTCATCTCGAGAAATTTTATTGCCATGTCTGTAACACATGCCGTGTTAGCTGGAGGTCGATATGAAAATGCACGTTTTCCCATAGCATAGCAGACATGGCCTATGGGTGACAAATTTCGAGACGGGGGAAGGCAATCAGAAGTTCGTAACTTACTCAAGGCCCTTCTGGTGTGATATGCAGTGGGGTCTTGCTTTATCCTGTTGGAATATGCCTTTTAGTACCCTGGTAGTTAGTGAGCAACACGTCAACAGTATTTATCGTTCTTGCCACATACTGACGAGGATTTAGCCCCGCTACTACAATAAACAAATTAAACCTGTTGTTGTATCCAGTATTACCCCACACCATAATAACAGGAGTTGGAAAGGTGTCGGTCTCTAGAATCTCTGCTGCCCGTGATTTTTCACCAGGTCGTCTACAGACAATTTGTGTCGACCTGTCAACCATTAAAAGAAGCGAGACTCATTGCTGCACAATACAGAATGCCACTCATTGTCCCAGTTTACTTTGGCTCTACACATGCAACTGTGTTGTTTGTGGTATGGTGTCAGCGGTAAACAACGTATTGACAAATCGACATCTCATTTTTGCTTCTAGTGATCCTATTTCGACGGTACGTGATGTCAGACTTCCTGTAACATCTGCTCAGATTCGTCTACTCATCAGAATCAGTCGAAAAATCCTACGATCTTCCCGCGGAGTAATCCTTCCGGAAGGACCTGTGGTGAATCTTCTTGCCACACTGTTGTACTGAGTCATGTCGCTGCCCCTCTTTCCGCAGCCATTGCTCTACAGCAAACTGTCTCTATGATCTGTCGCTACGATGCTCCTACAGAGTGACCCAAAAGTTCGTTCACATTTGAAAATGCACTAATTCACGGAATAATGTGGGTGGAGAGGTAAAAATTGTCACACATGCCGGAAATGACATGAGGATTTTACTGAATCAATTGTTATAATAATTATTTCTTTTGTATCTTATGCAGCGCAATCTGTTAGTCATTTTAAACATTCCTTTTTTGTTTCAGTAAAACCGGAGGCCGTTTCAAGCATCTATATCAATTTTTACCTCTGTGCCTAAATTATTCCGTAAAGTATTGGACTGTCAAATGTTAACAGGATTTTGGGCCATCCTGCCCCTCCCGCCAGCGATTCGACCTTTCTTATCGTTCCAAAGATGTCGATATGATGGTACGCGCACGTTCTCTGGCCTGCTCTGTTGCGATCTAAACCTTAAAAGTTACAGTGGCCTAAAACTCAGCAAGTAGCCATCAGATACCCACACCATTTTTCATCTGTACCTCTACTGAAAATAAATTCGCGTAAGGTTGAAATTTTAATAAAAACGTCCGACAGGGGCGGAAATACTAACGTGATAGTTTGGTAACATTCGGCCAAGGTGTTCATGGAACACTTTCGATATCCGTCAGTGTTATACCACCACTACTGAGGCCCCATTTACAGCAGCAGCTTGCGGGTTCACTCGGAAATAACGCACGTCGACTGACAGTATTCTAATAAAATTAGTAAAAAATAAAATACAGTCTCGATCGCACAGCTGTTTCAAACGTCGTCATCATCGGCCGGATGGCGCATTATCTGAAGATGGCCTAGTATTAAAGGCCGAAACCGGTCATAGTTTTAATAAATGACTGTGCGACTGAGACTATTTTTTACTTGTTTTACTTAACTGACACATCACTGTTTCCCAATAACGTTATCTAAAATTATGAATATTTTAATATGTAATATTATTGGATTTCAGAAACTTTGCAAATGAGATATTCGTCATAGAAGAAAGGAACAGCCATCGGGCTATAGTTCGTAAAGATATTAAGCATCACAGCGCATGTGTAAAGAGACGAAATGCTTTATAATGTGCGCCTACACCAAGACGTGCGTCCAGCATTAAAGTATTTCAAATAAACACTATGACCCACTGGGCGCAGACATTTAAATCATTGCCACAGCGTTCGATAGCAATAAGCTGCGAAACATTTGAAAGAACAATCCATCATTTGTTAAGAAATGTTCTAAAGACTTCATTACCTTTTTACGTTTGGTCGCCGATTTGTTAAGACGTGTTTTGTAGCACAGCAACAAGTTATATTTTATTTAGTGTCAAAAACCATGTAAATCACCAAGCAAATAGGCTGTGGTAAACCGTGTGACGCTAAAAAGAACTTACGCGCACGCTAGAACATTTAATTTTTAAGAAATCTCGAACAGACAGAAGTAGCGATTGTTGGACTGCTCCATGTATGAGAGAAACATAAAAATGTAAGTTTTGTATTGATTGTACATTTCTTAATGTCTATTAGTTTAACGCCTTTGTTCTTTGAGAATATACTGAAGCTTCACTTTACAGAAAATCTCTGCTTATTCGTTTCTTTAAACTTACCATGATTTTTCAATGTATGTAAGCTTTGTTACAGGTTCGCTCTTCATCGCAGTATCTCGATTGTATTCGGGAGGACATTAATGTGTTCAATTTCCAATCTGATAACTTTTTACAAAATTTCACTGTTTTGCAATCATTTCCACTTTTTTTTATTATTGAAATAGGTCCCTTAGGTATTTCTATCGAAGATTCTGAGTGCGTGAAGGCCATTCGGGTCAAAGGTCAGTCACGAAACCAGCTTCGTGTAATTAAACCTTACGTCTCCTGAACACAATCGAGAAGAGACGCATCAGCGATCATCCATTAATTTTTCTCTCTTTCCAAGTCGTACCAAAAACGACAAAGCAGAATTGCCGTGAGCACGCAATCTATTGTTATGGATTGCATTCTTTATCTTGTCGGCAAACATTGCCAGACATTATCATCATTACTGTTACATTTGATTAAATGTCTGTGACTAGCAAAATATATAATACTAGAAATAACATCATCTTATGATTTTAGAGAATTTCACTACCACTTGGTGTACATACCAAGCAGTCAGCACAATATGCTGTTAGCAGTACATCTGATTTAATTCTTCACGCTTCCCCAGCGATTTGTTGGCATCTTGAGGTGTCGGGCGTTCTGCCAGATATGTGTTATCCATGTACTGTATTTCGACAACGTGACTTGCATATGGCTCAGGGATAACGAGTCACATTGTCGAAATACTGTTCATGGACAACACTGATACCCTGCAGAACACCCTACATCCCAAGATGTCAGTAAACTGATGTTTACAACAAATGTTACATTGATACTTGTATATTACGAAGCAGGTATGTATGTAGGAACAGCTTCTTTAAAGTTTTACTCGTGGGGGTAGCCGCGCGGTCTGGGGCGCCTTACCATACCGCGCGACTCCCCCCGCCGGAGGTTCGAGTCCTCCCTCGGTCGTGGGAGGTGTGTGTTGTCTTTAGCGTAAGCTATTGTTAAGTGAGACTACGTAGTGTGTAGGCCTAGGGACCGATGACCTCAGCTGTTTGGTCCCACAGGCACTTACCACCAATTTCCAAAATTTTCCTAAAGTCTATGATTGTTTTGTCAGTTTTGAATTCCCTGATACGAGGATCGGCTGCGTATTTTTGAAATTGATGCTTCAGTTTTCTCAGTCTCTATTTACTTTGGTTGCTAACGACTTCCGTTCAACCACAAATGCCGCCTGCGAAGGCCATTGAAAAAAAAAAAAAAATAGAAGCCGGCCAGAGTGGCCGAGCGGTTCTAGGCGCTACTGTCTGGAACCGCGCGACCGCTACGGTCGCAGGTTCGAATCATGCCTCGGGCATGGATGTGTGTGACGTCCTTAGGTTAGTTAGGTTTAAGTAGTTCTAAGTTCTAGGGGACTGATGACCTTAGAAGTTAAGTCCCATAGTGCTCAGAGCCATTTGAACCATTTGAAAAAAAAGAAGGAAAAAAAAAAGAATATGGCTCTGAGCACTATGCGACTTAACTTCTGAGTTCATCAGTCGCCTAGAACTTAGAACTAATTAAACCTAACTAACCTAAGGACATCCATGCCCGAGGCTGGATTCGAATCGCGAGCGTAGCGGTCGCTCGGCTCCAGACTGTAGCGCCTAGAACCGCACGGCCACTCCGGCCGGCTGAAGGCCATTGCAGCTCACCGCTATGACAATTGATTAACTCCCATTCTGACAATGGATTAACTCCCATTCTGACTGCACGCCATGAACTACGTAAGACTTAACGAAGGAAAAATATGCCATTATGATCTAATCATGAGAAGATGTAGTATTTTGATACTTGAATCGTTTTATGTTTCTCCATACCAAACCTACCATTTGTAGCTGTCTTGAGAAACGTGTACAGTCCGACCAATGCCTTGCCTCCAATTTTGTTCATTCATGAGGAGATGCAGTCATGTAGTTTGCAATTTAAAAGTAATATGAGGAGTATTTTCGTGGTCAAAAGTACGCAATTTCTTTGCCCCATTCATTTACTTGTGGATCTCATAACTAAGTTGTGATAGCGTGATTATAGCCTGATATTTCTTTGCATGACTTTTGTAGAAGGTTAGGACGCCTCTTACAGTATTGGCACCCTGATAAAACACAGCCAGTTTTCAATGTCTCTAAACTTTTTTCTTTGTAAGTGCAAGTAAAACATCTACATCTACATGGCTACTCTGCAATTCACACTTAAGTGCCTGGCATAGGGTTCATCGAACCATTTTCATACTACTTCTCTACCATTCCACTCTCGAATGGCGCGTGCGAAAAAGTAACACCTAAATCTTTCCGTTCGAGCTCTGATTTCTCTTATTTTATTATGATGACCATTTCTCCCTACTTAGGTGGGATTAACAAAATATTTTCGCATTCGGAAGAGAAAGTTGAGGATTGAAATTTCGTAAACAGATCTCGCCGCAAAGAAAACCGCCTTTGTTTCAGTGACTGCCACCCCAACTCGCGTATCATATCAGTGACACTTTCACCCCTATTGCGATATAACACGAAACGCGCTGCCCTTCTTTGCACTTTTTCGATGTCGTCCGTCAATCCTACCTGGTAAGGATCCCATACCGCGCAGCAATATTCCAGCAGAGGACAGACAAGTGTAATGTAGGCTCTCTCTTTAGTGGGTTTGTCGCATCTTCTAAGTGTTCTGCCAACAAAGCGCAGTCTTTGTCTCACCTTCCCCAGTTTACATATAGGCATCTTGAATGCATGAACTATTATCAATCAATTCGTACATCAGGAGACGCTTTAAACTGGATTTCATTACTGATCATTCATACAGGCATTTTACGAAGAAATACGGAATATCTTACGCGCATGCAAAGAAATTTTCACATCCGATTTGCTTGGAGACATGAGGACATTTTAGATGTGAAAATATCAATATTCTTAAGAATCTAGAAACTTAATGACAAACTATGAACAAGAAGAATAACAAGCCTTCACTTTCTGAAAAATATTGACACTGACGATATTATGAACATACTTTATACATCTAATAAACAAGATAAAGCATGAAGTTTACTATAGAGTATTGAAAGAACAGTTGTTTTAATTTCCTTTGCTTGACCAAGAGAACACCAAACATACTCTCTGATTCCATAGGAAAGCAACAACAGGTAACATCACACACAGGATTTAGTTCCTCTGGTTACCCGACTAAACACTAACATTTTGCATATGGTATACTAATCAAAAGAAACAGTAATATGATATTAAATAAATATGAGCTCAACGAGGAACTTGACACCGTCAAACAAATACTGCAGCCAATGGCTCTATTTGCACACTTGCTGACAACCTCAGACAGAAAAAGAATATAAACAAGTCCTCTACACACAATTAAGGAAAGAAACACAATCTGAACGCCCCTCCTAAAAATTCACAGTATTTTTATCACACAAATAAACGTTGCTTTCTTAACGGAAAGCAAACTCTGATATACACTTAGACAACACAAACACACAGCCAATTAATAGTACTGTTATATCTGTAAAGCTTTCAAGGTAGGCAAGACACAACTGGTAGATATTTTCATACGCATCAACAAGTAAAATCTGCCAAAACCACCCAGATTACGGACACAGGCCATCCAATTCAAGACGAAAAACATGGTCTTTGAACATTACATAAAATGAATAAAAGACGTAACACGGATTTACATGGAGAATACTGGAAACGCTGATAAGTGCTACAGTACATGGAAATGGTTTTCTAAGTGCCAAATTGGAGAGTATCAATGTAATTTCCTCCAGTAATTCTGTATGTAACAAATACTGGTTCCATTAAAAGGAAAAAAGCTCTCTAAGAATTTTTATAACGTAAATTTTTATGCGTAATAACATCTGCGTCCATAATACACTAAGTTTAAATGAAGAGCATTCTTACTGCACTAACGGCAACTACTGGCGTCCTCGATATTCATGGTAGGACATGGCGCGTAGTTATCGTGGCCTAAAACTAGGCTTTTAATTTCGAGATTATTAATTCCAAGCGATAAACTATTTTTGAGCGCATAGTTTATTTCCTCTCCCGGGGTGAGTAAATGCATAACTCAGAATCTTTTTCAGGATATCATAAAACATCTGGCACATTATTTTACCAATGAAATACTTCTATGGCCACATAACAGCACTAAATTGCAACTTGCCATTTAAATCTTGTTGAGATAAGTTGTAGCATCTACACATTATAGAAATGATTTACGGTAAGTAATAAATAATTTAATGGATGTGATTCTCAAAAGCGAGTAGCATGCACTTTTTCAGCCCTACAATGGGTAGTACTTTATATTCTGATCATTTTGTCAAATTCACTTTGGTTACCTATGTTATACGGTGGTGACTTTATTACACTATTCAGCTTGAGAATGAGAAGCTAATTTATATAAATTACATCTACTAAAGATAAAAACTATACTTGAGTGTGGCATTTGCAGTGTACAGTAAATAAGAGCATTAGAGGCACCCGCTGTATGAAAGTAATTAAAGTATGTGATGGTTTTATTTTCTTAAAAGTTTTCTTATTCTGGACTATGGTTAGTTAAATTCATTACTGGTACACTTTACAAAATCTGTTATTAAACAGGTGATATCTTTTAACAAAGGAAAACAATAATATGGCTATTGTATTAGTAATTACTACGGCGTCAATATCCTTGCTATTATTTAATACTTCGAGACAGAGGGAACATTGCCAGGTGGACTTTTATATGGGAGACGTAGATCACACCAGTTAAAACTTTCGTTGCTCCTTGTCCTCTGGCACGTCAGTTGTGCATTATTGCGCCGCACTACTGCATAGGAAGCTTTCACTTCTCTCTTCGCAACTGCATCACGCGAACATAACTAAAACTCGATTACTTTGTAAGTTTCAAAGAAAAATTGAAGACAATGCCTCATAGTCGGTAAAAGAGCAAGATGGCTCAAATGGTTCTAAGCACTATGGGACTTAACATCTGAGCCGTCCGGAGTGGCCGAGCGGTTCTAGGCACTACAGTCTGGAACCGCGCGACCGGTACAGTCGCAGGTTCGAATCCTGCCTCGGGCATGGATGTGTGTGATGTCCTTAGGTTAGTTAGGTTTAAGTAGTTTCAAGTTCTAGGGGGCTGATGACCTCCGAAGTGAAGTCTCACAGTGATCGGGGCCATTTTTAACTTAACATTCGAGGTCATCAGTCCCCTAGTCTTAGAACTACTTAAACCTAACTAACCAAAGGACATCACACACAGCCATGTCCGAGGCAAGATTCGAAAATACGTCCGTAGCAGCAGCGCGGTGCCGTACGGAAGCGCCTAGAACCGCTCGGTCACAACGGCCGGCTGTGACTTGGTACTGCGGAAATGAAGCCCATGAAGACCAGCAGATTAAAGGAAACACGGAATACGAAAAGAGAAACTGAAAATCTGGAAGACAAACTATGAATTTAGCGATAGGTTTTCCTTTTTAAAACAAAAAAAAATATTTACTTAACTGAAACATTGTTTTGGTATCAGGATCAGCAAGTCAGTATAACAAATGTTACTTTACTGTGTTCTGAATGTCTTGATACATCCAAAATAGGATAGGCGTCTTTACTTGTTTATACATTCTGACAGACGTCTTTAGTTGTTTATTATGAAGCACCGAGCAGACGGACACACAACAAACAACTGAAGGTGCTGTCAAATTTTTATGTATAAACAACTAAAGACGCCTATAGAATTTTGGATGTATCATGACAATATTATATTGATCTGACGTAAAAACAAGTGTATTATGAAGAGTGAAAAATTACAAATGCTGGTATTTCAAACTCCTGTAAAATACGCGCAAAACGTTTGAAAATGTTGCCTTTCATGTTTTGTCAATAACGTTTTACCTTTTAATGTACGTAATGGTTTGAGAACGAACGATAATGTTCAACACTAGTCAGTAATAAAAATATTATTTGCAGCTCCGGCAGAATCCGTGATTATTTACTGATCTTTTGACAAGGTGGTTATTTTACATCTGACATTTTGTGTCGAGCCAATATTTTCTTAATTTATGGCCAATTTTGAGCTTGATGATAATGATTGTTTTGTGAGGCGCTCAACTGCGCTGTCATCAGCTCTCTTACAGTCAATTTTTACACAGTCACAATTTTTACACAGTCCATTCTAGCCACTGCCACGAATGGTGGTGGTGAAATGATGAGGACAACACAAACACCCGGTCTCCGGACAGAGAAAATCCCCAACACGGCAGGGAATCTAACCCGGGATCCCATGATCCAGAGGCAGCAGTGCTAGCCACTAAACCACGAGCTGCGAACTTTGAGCTTGATGCCCCGTAATACATATTAAAGACATAAACTCAAGTCACTTGTAAATAGTGTAACAGGCTGAAACCTAGGTCGTAATTAACTAAAGAACAATACAGTCAAATGGCGGTGTGTTCATATAAAAATTATTGTGTGACTGTTGCTCAGCGACATCAGAAACTATTATTTTGCGAAATAAATATTTAATATTTACAATAATTTTATGTGAATCCGCTTGAGACGAAAAGGAACATATCCCTTCTTGTTTTAATGCCAAATAAGCCGTGTTTATAAAGCTGTGAGGGCCCATGCACTGGTACAGTAAACAGATGTGCTGCTTTGAAATATCAGCAGACTCTACTTCCATTTTGCGCCGAAATGTTTCGCAGAGCAAAAACTTGTCGGAGTAAACGCGCACTGTTTCTCACTGACACGTTCTCGTTCGCGCCGTGGGCGGTTTATGTTAATTCTAGCAGTCATTTTAAGTCCTGACGATAATGCGTGCGGAATACTTTAATTGGCAGCTGCCGGCCAGCCGCAGTGCGGGTGCGGGTGGTAATGCGTAGCCTTTCACCCGCCGGCTGGCGATTCTCTCTCTCTCTCTCTCTCTCTCTCTCTCTCTCTCTCTCTCTCTGTGTGTGTGTGTGTGTGTGTGTGTGTGTGTGTGTGTGTGTGTGTGTCTTCGGTGCCGCGCACAAGTTACCCGGAGCGCCAAGATGAAAATTTACCATCGCATTTAAAGCGAGATTAATGGCGTTAATAAAACGTGCGCGCGGGAGAAAGGGCCAGGCGCCGGACTGTGTCCGACTGTGCTAAATACGTAATCAGCGGGGCGGAGCGGAACTGGTGCGAAACGTGTCGGCGCAGAGCTATATACCCAAGTTTGCCTTTCTCACCGAGGCGTATCATCCGCAGCCTAGCTGCTAATCTATTTAAAGCCGAGTTTGCCGGACTGGCATCTGCTGTTCGGCGCGAGGAACGCTCGGCAGTATTAAATATTAAAATTCTCCAGAGGGGCGAGAAGACTCTCCATGAGATTCGCAAAGTCCGTCCTGGCTCTTTATTTAAGAGAGACGGTTGCCGCGATTCCGCAGAAGCAGCTGCCGGAATCCCACGGACACAGTTATACAGACCTCGAAGATTTCGCGCGACCTAGCAGACGAGCTCTTAACTCCTTTGCCACAATTTTCAAATCTGGGTTTGATTAGCTAGATGCATCCTTCATTCATTGAAGGGGTTAGTTTCATATTTTGGAGTAAAGCTACTAACTGTGAAGGGTGTTCACGTCTTTGCATCAAATGGCTAGTGGTGATGCTGGCACGTAATGTCCGAACTGGATACATATATTTTATAGCGAGGACAGTTATGGGGATCTTGCTGTCCAATGGAGTGCCTCAGCATCACGCCGACTGCTCATAGTCACTCGTGTCTTTATGTGGATGAGCATTGTCCTGTTGAAAAATGTGTCACGATACTACTGAATGAAAGGTAAGGCAGGATGTCCGTGACATACCGTTGGTCACGTTAAGAGTTTCCTCAATCGCTACCAGTCGTCGCCGTCAGTCACACCTGATGGCTCTCCGCACCATCACGGCAGGAGTAACAGCTCTGCACCTCTCCAAAGAACTTGAAGATTGGGACCTCTCCCTAGCTCGTCACCATACTAGCCGACAATAGTCATCTGAAGTAGTGCAGAACAAGGATGCAGCGCTGAATGTAGTTCGATGCTATTCTTCAGCAGTCCACCTGGTCACGGCGCCACTCAAAATTCAACTGCTAATGTTGTTGAGTTGATGGAAACTTCAGCATGGCACAGTAATTTCCTGTCCCAGTTGCTGTTAGTCTCTGGTCAATAGTAGGGAATGACACAGAATGTTGCTCAGAGTCCATTACTTGTTCTCGGACTGCGGGCGTAGATGTAAAGGCATTATGATGTGCTTGGTGCGCAGTATGGCGTTGATGTTTCACGACGAGTTTGCATACCCGCACTCTCCCATGCAGAGGAGCATCGGGCCACTGTCACATCCGAATGTCCCACAGATCTGTATATTGCAGGATTTCACTAACTAGTCGAACGGAGACCCACAATGAGCCCCATTCTAAATTCTGTCAGGTGCTGACAACACTGTCTCACACTAGTATGTGGCATTCTCCTGTCCTTCACATAGATCACTCAATATATAACACTGTTCGCGCCCCTTATATACCCTACAAGGGCTGGTAACAACACTGGACACGGGCAACACCAAGCACGAACAACACTAATGCACTCTGGTGGCCGTTCTAACTGTCACAGAGAATTTCAGCTCTAATCAGTTACATATCCGCTGATGGTCTGTACGTGTGCGAAGTACAGAGACATCTGATCATGTCTTCTGGATGCTTCAATTTTTTCATTTTTTTGTCAGGCAGTGTATATTAACGCGAGCGCACTTAAAATACAGGTAACAGGCCTCCATACAAAAATATTCCGGATGTGTAGAACACGTGACACCTAAAACATGCGAAGTCACGGTAGAAATGTGAAACACAAATACACACATCAAAAAAAAGTTTTGCATCACCCCAGTTCCCAGAATTCCCGAAGATAGACGTTGACTGTGGATATTGTATCACTGACACAGTCCCTTCCACTTTTCAGAGATGTCACTAAACCCGCCCAAAGATGTAAACAATCATGCATGAGCAGCGCCTATTAGACGGAGGGGGTTCGACAGACGATCAGCTCCACTCATTCCACCAGGAAGGAGGTACATGGATCGTGTTGTCTGTAGTTCAACCATGCCTAGCCAGTCAGTATCGCGGTTCGATCATTGTTACTTTGTGCCAGGAAGGGCAATCGACAAGGGAAGTGTCCAGGCGTATCGGAATGAACCATAGCGACCTTGTTCGGACATGGAGGAGATACAAAGAATCAGGAACTGTCGATGACATGCCTCGCTCAGGCCGCCCAAGGGCTAATACTGCAGTGGATGACCGCTACCTACGGTTTATGGGTCGGAGGAACCCTGACAGCAACGCTACCATGTAGAATAATGCTTTTTGTGCGCTCACAGGACTTCATGTTACCACTCAAACTATGCCAAATAGGCTGCTTGATGCCCAACTTCACTCACGACGTCCATGGCGAGGTCCATCTTTTCAATCACGACACCATGCAGCGCGGTACAGATGGGCCCAACAATATGCTGAATGGATAGCTCAGGACTGGCACCATGTTCTCTTCACCGATGAGTGTCGCAAATTCCTTCAACCAGACAATCGTTGGAGACGTGTTTGGAGACAACCCGGTCAGGCTGAACGTCTTAGACACACTGTCCAGCGTGTGCAGGAAGGTGTAGGCTTCCTGCTGTTTTGGGGTGGCTCTATGTGGGGCCAACGTGTGGCCATGGAAGGCGCCGTAACGGGTGTACGATACACGAATGCCATCCAACGACCAATAGTGCAACCATATCGGCAGCATACTGGCGAGGCATTCGTCATCATGGACGGCAGTTCGCACCCGAATCGCGCACATCTTGTGAATGACTTCCTTCAGGATAACGAGATCGCTCGACTAGAGTGGCCAACATGTTCTCCAGGCATAAATCCTATCGAACATGCCTGGGTTACATTGAACAGGGCTGTTCATGGACGACGTGGCCCACCAACTACTTTGAGGGATCTACGCCGAATCGCCGTTGAGGAGTGGGACAATCTGGACCAACAGTGCCTTCATGAACTTGTGGATAGTATGCCACGACGACTACAGGCATGCATCAATGCAAGAGGACGTGCTACTGGGTGTTAGAGGTAGCAGTGTGTACAGCAATCTGGACCACCACCTCTGAAGGTCTTGCTGTATGGTGGTACAACATGCAATGTGTGGTTTCCATGAGCAATAAAAAGGGCGGAAATAATCTTTATTCCAAATTTCCGTACAGGTTCCGGAACTCTCGGAACCGAGGTGATGCAAAACTTTTTTGATGTGTGTATTTATAATGCTGTTCACCTATGGGAGTGTTTATTAAATGCTGGCACGGCTAGCAACTGGGATTTTCATGTGATAGGTCTCAAGGACTGAAGGTACTTCATCTCTCTTAACAAAATTTGATGTATTTTGTCTAGCTGCTTAATTTTTAACTTCAATCAGAAAAACTACCGTTCAGTTGCTCAGTTTCTTCTTTTATTTTTTTATCACACTCCACATAGATGAAGTACAATGTTCCAGATGTATATCGTTGGTAGTTTCGGTTTTAATACTACTGAATTTTTCAAAACGAAGAGATTTCTCTTCGAGGTGAAAGCTGCATTCCTTATCATTTTTCACCCAGCTACGTCCACTCAGTGTTACTTGATTTCCGCGATGGAAAATTCCGTTCTTACGAGGGCTAATCGGAAAGGAAGGTCCGATCGGTCGCGAAATGGAAACCACAGTGAAAATCGAAACTTTTTTTTCGCAACAGTTAGCTAACCATCCAGCTACCTCTCTAAATAGTCGCCGCTCCGACTTAGACATTTGTTGTGGCGTTGTACAAACTTTCCATTAACCTTGTCATAGAAAGCAGCCGCCTGTGCCTTCCGCCAATTCTCTACGCTGGTCTGCCTTTCGTTGTTTGCGCCAAAACGTTTTATTCGTAGCCAGAGACTCATTTGAGCAGAGATGAATAACGGAGGGAGCAAATTAAGGGCTGTATTGTGGATGGGTAAACACTTCCCATCAAAAAAGCTGCAGGAGCGTCTTCATTGCTCCTGCAGAATGCGACTGAAAATTGTCTTGAAGAAAGAGACGCATGACATTTACGTTATGTGGGCTGTACAGCTTCAGGCGAAATCTCTCACTAAATCCACATACTTGCCCGGAGACACTGTTGTTTTAGGCATTTCTACGTGATCGCTTTGCGCTCTGAAATGAAAAGAGCAACGTAAAACGATCGACAGGCACACTAAAGAGACTGCCCAACACATCTACGCGAAGTTTTCAGTGGTTTCCTTACTTTCCGAACACGCCTCGTATTTCTACTGAAACTTCCTCAGTTTTGCTGTACTCTTATTTCTTTTCTGGTTACTGAGTGTAATTGTCTGCTAAATTGTTTGCTCTTATTGTGGAGGACGGAGGTTCAAATACAGTCCGTCTATACATGCTTACTTGGGTTTTCTATTGTTTGCGCAGTTTTGCTACTAGGAAAACGCGTGCCGGCCGCGGTGGTCTAGCGGTTCTAGGCGCTCAGCCCGGAACCGCGCGACTGCTACGGCCGCAGGTTCGAATCCTGCCTCGGGCATGGATGTGTGTGATGTCCTTAGGTTAGCTAGGTTTAAGTAGTTCTAAGTTCTAGGGGACTGATGACCACAGATGTTAAGTCCCATAGTGCTCAGAGCCATTTGAACCATTTTTTTGAACTAGGAAAACGCCTGAATAGTTATTTCGAAAAGAGCACAGTCGATTTCCTTCCCCTTTCTTCCACAATCCGAACATCCTGTGTCTCTAATGACTTCGTCTTTGACGGACGTTAAATGTAAATGTTTCTTCTCTTTTTAGTATTTTTATTACTTCATATTATTCTTCGCAGTCATACATGCATTAAGCTAAAGGACTAATATCACTTCTGTATCTCAACATTTTTACTATCTTTCTCTCTTCAAACAAAAAATATAGCGGGCCTATGAGCTCTTACGAAAGACAGGGGGAGATCATGTCCATCGCGCAAACTATGTTAGTACAGGGTGCATCAAGGTCTCTGTGATTCACGAGGGAACGGTATTAGGAAGCAGAAAAGAAAATCTTTTATCATGCTTCCATATGTTCTGACGCTCATTTTTGATTCTGTTTGAAATTTGTTATACACGGTACGTGTATCCGTTCGAGAGTCACACTCAACAGAGTTCAAATATGAGTATTTTTACGATGTTGGCGCCTTCTGTTTTCGCTTGGTTGGTTCATCACCTATAGGACAGCGGTTAGGGACGGTAGTGTCATTACCAGAGCTAATATCTTTTGGATATCCCTCTGTGGGTGCACATGATGAATGTCATGAATGTCATGTCCCCATCTCATCTAATACAGGTCATGTGTCATCTGTGACAGCGTTGGCTGCTTTTAAGCAAATTACCAGCTGTAATAGCCATTACTCAATAAGTCACTGCTTAATAAGTCATTGCGTAAAAGATTCTCCACATGCAATGCCTTTCAGATCAAGGATTTCATTACAACTTGGTTACAAGCGAAATTCCACAAATCAGTGTTTTCTGTGTGTTAGCTCATGAGCGATGTCAGTACCGTTTTTAATGAGGAGCCTTTACCTCAACGAGTGTGAGAAAAAAGGAAATAATCCTCGCTTAAGCGGGTGTTCTTTCGTACGAGTCATTACTGTGACTATGATGGCCCTACGCTCTACGACGTCATCTCTAGAAATCCAAGGACCATTGCTGAACCAATTAATTATCAGGAGGTCAGAAATAGGTGCCTTACAGTATTGAAGACCAAGTCGGCAAATTTCTCAAGTCTTATTGCAGGACACGGTTCACCCGCTCTCTGCTGATGTAAGTAAAAGTATTATCTCGTACATAGGAGCTTCAGAAAATAAGTTTTCGCACTGTCAGGAGTGAGTACGTGTTCCTGGTTTCCTGCAGACGTACATCAGACTGTGGGATTGAAATGGCTTGGCAACTCGAAATGTACTCCAAAGTTGAAGTACGCGAAACAGCACGATTCCTGTGAGCAAAAAGTCTAAATCGCACACAGAATCAACGTGAAATCCTTTTGTTACGGAAGAACTGCAACGTCGCGCCCAGTCATAGTGAAATGTTGCCAAAAATTTGACCTACGCAGCACAGACGTGTGTGATGCTGATCCGCCGTACAATCCAGATCTTACAGCACTTTATATCCGTATTTCCTTGAAGATGAAAGAACATCTGGGGGAAAGAGATATTCCAACGATGATGACCTTAAAACAGCTATTCTAGAATGGAGCCATTACCAAGGAGCGGACTTCTATTTCCGAGGAATTGAACGGCTGGTACAACAATACTACCGTTGTTTACGGAGAGTTGGTGATTGTACAGGTAAGCAGCGTCATGTAGCTCTGTCACTATGTAGTGCAGCATTCATAAAATGTATCTGGCCTACCATAATAACGCCTAACCAACTTTTTTAAGGCCTCTCGTAGTTCGGTTGGAAGGTGTTCCCATGCCTGTCGGCTTTTTCTCTTCTTCTACTCAATAACACCCACAAAACCCCTTGAATAACGGATATGTTCTTACACAATGGATTCATACATTCAAATATGCTCCCTCGTCAGTCTAGATACCTTTATAGTGCCACAAATAACAAGATTCAAACAGTGAAGATTCGATAAGATTTTATGCGTCAGCCAAATATATTGCAGTCCATAGCTTCCGTCATAGAATTCTGAAGAAAACGAATAATTTGGCACAATCGAATAATGGAAAATGTGTTTATGTGAGTATAATGTTTTTACTTATTATTCACGAATAGAGATTCAATACGTTTTCGAATGTATAACAAAAGTGCTTTATACCAAATTTAGAAATTGAAGAATATAACCACAATACAAAAACGTGTGCCAGATCACCTTAAAAGAAAGAGAACTTCTAGTGTAAATCGCGGCTTATGTTAGTAAATGCCATATGAAATCCTTTATTAATCTCAGTGAATAACAGTCTCTACCTCTAACACAACGTGTGGTCAGCGGTGGCGCTGTTTCCTTTCAGGCGGATGCTGTGTGACGACCTTATCGAACTCGCACGTAGCTAAACAATTCGTATACGTTATTCTTTAACAATGTTGTGTTTAAAATATTGTATACCAAAACCTAAATGTGGTCCTCGGTATGTCATTTATGGTTTATAGAACGGAGTTTTTCGCACATCTAGGAATAGTTATTTGAGTGTCTCTCATCCTAGTACGTGGCGTTGTTATTAACGTAGTTGCGTTTTTCTGTAAGCATTTTATGAAGTTAAGAAATACCTAACGGAAAATACATTGAAAGATTTGTGGGAAATGCTATAAGCTGCGTCACATTTCCAGAATCATAAAGTTGTAGATTGCTGACGAATCGTCTCCTCATTTGTCGCATTTAGCGAAGCTGGTGCAAATTCAGAGGAATTCCTCAAGTCTGCGAATACTAGTTAGGAATTTTAATACTTGCGGAATAGGATCCACGGTTCGATCGTCCAAATTTCATGACCGAAATCATCACGTAATTAATCTTCATCTGTGTTACTATGTACGATCATTTTTCAGTATAGCTTAAAGTTTATTTTCTTCCTATCTTTCTTACAAGGGAAACTCCCCATCGCACCCCCCTCGGATTTAATTCTAAGTTGGCACAGTGGATAGACCTTGAAAAACTGAACACAGATCAATCGAGAAAACAGGAAGAAATTGTGTGGAAATATAAAAAAATAAGCAAAATAGACAAACTTAGTAGTCCATGCGTAATATAAGCAAAATCAAGGAGAAGGTGAGGTTAGGAGCGCCGTGGTCCTGTGGTTAGCGTGAGCAGATGCGGTACGAGAGGTCTTTGGTTCAAGTCTTCCCTCCAGTGTAAATTTTAATTTTTTGTTTTCAATTTATGTCACAAACTCTTATGTTTTCATCACTTTTTGGGAGTGATTATCACATCCACAACAAAACCTAAATCGGGAAAGCTAGAAGAATCTTTTTACCCATTTGCCAAGTGTACAAGTTAGGTGGGTCCACAACATATTCCTGTCATGTGACGCTCATGCCGTGACCAGTGTCGTATAGAATATATCAGACGTGTTTTCCTGTGGAGGAATCGGTTGACCTATGACCTTGCGATCAAATGTTTTCGGTCCCCATTGGAGAGGCACGTCCTTTCGTCGACTAATCGCACGGTTTTGCGGTGCGGTTGCAAAACACAGACACTAAACTTATTACAGTGAACAGAGACGTCAATGAACGAACGGACAGATCATAACTTTACGAAAATAAAGAAAGTAAACTTATTACTCGAGGGAAGACTTGAACCAAGGACCTCTCGTTCCGCAGCTGTTCATGCTAACCACGAGACCACGGCGCACCTATGATTACATTATCCTTGATGTTGCCTATCTTGCGCATGAACTACTCAGTTTGTATATTTTGCTTATTTTTTCATAGTTCCACACAACTTCTTCCTGTTTACTCGATTGATCTGTGTTCAGTTTTTCAAGGCCTATCCACTGTGCCAACTTATAACTAAATCTGACGGGGGTGCGATGGGGAGGTTCCCTTGTTAGAATAGTTTAAAGAGTCTCTATGGTTTAACATAAATCGAAAAAGTTGCATCAAAGTTATATCGTTCAACTGCTTGTCTTAACAAACGTATCATATGTTATCACTTTCATTTGTGTTATATTAAATACATTTCTTACTGCCTTTTCTTTGATTAATTTGTAATCTTAGTTCTGCGTTTTTGTGACTGTCAACTGAGACAGGTTATTCTTATTTAAAGTGAAAACAGATCATTACGGATCTATAAAATTTACACAAGACTGTGCCATTACTAAGAAACATTGCAGTATTGCCTATGAATATCAAATTTACTAAGAGTCGAAGATGATTTATTGCACGATTCGCGCACTGGATTAAGATTACAATTTAAAAATCATTATTCGTCAAACTGCTTTTGATACTGCGGTTAATGTGAGTACGTACGTTCCTATTCGCGATTAGGCGGGTTAATGCACACTGAAGCGCCAAAGAAACTGGCATAGGCATGCGTATTCAAATACAGATAGATGTAAAAAGCTAGAATACGGCGCTGCGGTCTACAACGCCTATATAAGACAAGTGTCTGGCGCAGTTGTTCGATCGGTTACTGCTGCTGCAATGACAGATTATCAAGATTTAAGTGAGTTTTAATGTGGTGTTACAGTCGCCACACGAGCGATGGGACATATCTCCGAGGTAGCGATGACGTGGGGATTTTCCCGTACGACCATTTCACGAGCGTACTGCGAATATCAGGAATATGATAAAACATCAAATCTCAGACATCGCTGCAGCCGGAAAAAGATCATGCAAGAATGGCACCAACAACGAAGGAAGAGAATCGTTCAACTTGTCAGAAGTGCAACCCTTCCGCAAATTGCTGCAGATTTCAATGCTGGACCATCAACAAGTGTCTACGTGCGAACCATTCAACGAAACAACATCGATATGGGCTTTCGGAGCCGAAGGCCCACTCGTGTATCCTTGATGACTGCACGACACAAATCTTCAGGCCTCGTCTGGGCCGTCAGCACCGACATTGGACTGTTGTTGACTAGAAACATGTTGCCTGGTCAGATGAGACTCGTTTCAAGTTGTATCGAGCGGATGGACGTGTATGGGTTTGAAGACAGACTCGTGAATCCATGGGCCCTGCATGTGAGCAGGTGCTGTTCAAGCTGATGGAGGCTCTGTAATGGTGTGCGGCGCGTGCAGGTGGTGTGATATGGGACCCCTGACACGTCTAGATACGACTCTAACAGGTGACACATACGTAAGCATCCTGTCTGATCACCTGCATCCATTCATGTCCATTGTGCATTCGGACGGACTGAGCAATTTCAGCAGGACAATGCGACACCCTATACGTCCGGAATTGCTACAGAGTGGCTCCAGGAACACTGTTCTGACTTAAAACACTTCCCCTGACCACCAAGCTCCCAAGACATGAACACTATTAAGCATATATGGGATGTCTTGCAACGTGCTGTTCAGATGAGATCGCCACGCCCTAGAACTCTTACGGATTTATGGACAGTTCTGCAGGATCCATGGTGTCAGTTCCCTCCAGCACTACTACAGACATTAGCGGAAAGCATGCCACGTCGTATTGCGGCACTTCTGCGTGCTCGCGGGGGTGTTACACGATATTAGGCAGGTGTACCACTTTCTTTGGCTCTTTAGTGTAAATCGATGGTAAGCAATGAAAACGACGTAAATCAATTTTGTTAAAATTTGCAGGGGAAGCAAAAACTGTTTCTTAAACAATAATATAAACTGATGAAGGAAGTTGCTACATTTGTAACTTTATACTAGGAGCCTACTTATTGGCAGATTAGAGAAATCCATGCACTTTCAAATCTCTGTTACATAAAGGAGATACCGTTTTCTGGAATTAAGAGGGGTTTCGTTGCCTACCATCGATATATCGATGTCATGTGTATTCACTATGATTAGAAATAACGACTGAGACGTAACAAAATACACCACTTAAGGCTATTTCATTATTAGTTCTACCAAAAACACGCGTAGGAAGTACCCATAAAACAAATATTATTATTTTTCATTTAGGCGGTATTTCCAGATGATCCTTCAGATCACAACAGTCTTTCATATGGATGCTGCTCAATCGGAGAAGAAATCGCACACAGTCCACAGCACTGTTCACATTTATAAAAAAAAATAGCTAAAAAGGGATAGTCACATAAATGTCTCATACGCTCACGTGTATGATTAGGCGACTATACGGAAACGGGCTTCATCATGTTGAAATTTCATTTCTTTCACACTTTCGAAAAGTATTTCAGTGCAATGGTACGGCTCCAGTGTTAGCACACATTCTTGAAAACAAAATTGGAAGTGTCTCATTAACCAGTAAGTGAATAGATAAGGAAAATAATTTTTCTACATAAGAAGAGAGCGAATTTTAGTTGGCGTCCGCAGCACGTAATGAGCTTACGAGCTTGGCGGTGAGAGGACTCGCCGAGTGTCCTCATACTTCCTTTTTTTTATTTTGCTCTCTTTCCCTCTGGTTCCGCCGTCCTGAAGAGGATTTTTTAAGTGTTTATTAGAGAGGCTACACACACACAGACACAAACTCCGCAGATGTACACACACGTAGTGTGCTCCTCATCTCGCGCTTTTTAGGTACAGCAGTTACCTTGTGCGCGTGGGGATGTATTTCTGTAGGAGGTGAAGTAGTTTGTTATTACTGAACCTGCGGCACAAACTCCAACGGCCAACGCTCCTGCGGTTCTGCTAGCGAGTAATTGCGATGGCAAATTAACAAAGGAAATCACGTTACGTCAGGCGTACAAAAAGAAAAGGAAGGAAGGAACAAACTACAGGGAGACAGAGCGTGGTTTACGTAAATTCGATTTCGACACTGGAAAGAGTAATTTGCTTTATTTGTACGTCGGCGTTCCTGCAAACGCTGTTGGAGAGCTCAGTATTTCAGGAGAACTGTGCAGACCGAAAGTAACTTTCGATACGCTCATTTTAATTAGGAGCAGAGAAATTTATTACCACTTCCTAGTAATCAAGCTATTTACAGAATGTACAAATGTAAAAATAATATTGTGTGTTTCTGTAACTATTATACCACTGAAATAATTTCGTGTTTAGGTGTAGCTAGTTTTTTTTGTATTATGTTTGTTCATGAACTTATATGAACTTAAGTGTTTTTACTGGCTCGTTGGTATATTTCGATACTGCTGATAACGTGAGAGGAGACGCAAATCATCCGTTAAGATTTGTAGACTTCGTGGCGGAGCTTCTTGAAGGTCGGACAGCGATTGATAGGTGATATAAGAGGACTTCTAATCACAAAATATTCCAGCAAGTAATATCGTTACCTCTATTCAACAAATAGCAAACAAAGACAAAAAGCTACACGTTTCGAGAGTCAACCTCTCATATCTTACTCCCGTGTTGTTTAAATCGTCAATCAGACTAACTTAATCATGGAAAGTAGCAGGCATATAATGAAGATTACGATGGCAGCGCGTCCCTCGAAATATGTGGATGTGTATCGTTGCTTTGTTCTGTGTTGGCTGCTGTGTGAATGGAACAATCGACTTTTCAGCCATACTTTGTATTCATAATATGGATAATGTTAATAAGAGATATCATAATTTGCATTAGAGACTACTGTAGATGGAAGAAGGAATTAACCCACTCTTTGCTGCAGAATACCAACAGAGTTTGCTGGTCCGTTCACACGACTGTTCTTGGTGTTACGAGCGTCTAAACAGGAGAAATTCTGCCGATCTGCATCATGCTTTCTAAATGGATATCAATATTTTTACTACAGATTTAGAACTACTGATGTTCAGATTACATATGCACGGGGATCTGATGTTTAGAAACCCATGGATTTAGATTGTCTTCGGAACGTTCCAGTTCCGCTTTAGCAATGTCATGAAGAGGTGCGGCTCATAGTTATGGTTCTCAGGCGAGGCCGGAAAAAAGGGAAAAAAATTAACATATTTTTAAATAATATATCTCCTGATTTAAATTATCATGGAATGTTGTCCACATTTTCCACACTGATTGAAATAATAACAGTCAAAGTTTTTAGAACTGTGAATATGGAATGATATTTTTCAAATAGGTACTAGCTAGTCTTAAAGCTGCACCTTTAAATGACGATTAGGTCCATGTAGCAGATGTGTTGCGATGTGGTTTCTGCAGAGCTCACCTCTTTGGTCTTGTACGAGGCGCAACTAATCGAACCTAAGTGACTGCACACCATTTTCACGTCCCCTGCTTACAGCGAAATGGGACCAACAGAGAGGATGAACGTTCATTCTCGAATCCCTATCTCTCTATCAAGCTTTGACGCGTCATTAATCTACCGGATGATCAAAAAGTCAGTGTAAATTTGAAAACTGAATAAATCACGGAATAATGTAGATAGAGAGGTACAAATTGACACCCATGCTTGGAATGACATGGGGTTTTATTAGAACCAAAAAAATACAAAAGTTCAAAAACTGTCCGACAGATGGCGCTTCATCTGATCAGAATAGCAATAATTAGTATAACAATGTAAGACAAAGCAAAGATGATATTCTTTACAGGAAATGCTCAATATGTCCACCATCATTACTCAACAATAGCTGTAGTCGAGGAATAATGTTGTGAATAACACTGTAAAACATGTCCGGAGTTATGGTGAGGCATTGGCGTCGGATGTAGTCTTTCAGCATCCCTAGATATGTCGGTCGATCACGATACACTTACGACTTCAGGTTACCCCAAAGCCAATAATCGCACGGACTGAGGTCTGGGGACCTGGGAGGCCAAGCATGACGAAAGTGGTGGCTGAGCACACGATCATCACCAAACGACGCGCGCAAGAGATCTTTCACGCTTCTAGCAATATGGGGTGGTGCGCCATCCTGCATAAACATCGTACTTTCCAGCAGATGTTTATCAGCCAGGCTGGGGATGATGCGATTCTGTAACATATCGGCGTA
Source organism: Schistocerca cancellata (assembly GCF_023864275.1). NCBI lineage: Eukaryota > Metazoa > Arthropoda > Insecta > Orthoptera > Acrididae > Schistocerca > Schistocerca cancellata. Next base: position 721,772,186 of record NC_064626.1, on the reverse strand, counting down.
CCTCTCACCCGTCACGGTAGCAGTTACAAAACCAGAATCACGCATTTCCTCGAACAAAAAGGCCCGATAACGGTAGATGTGGTAAATCCAGCCCATACCGTGACTTTCTTGTCGTGCAATGGAGTTTCCACGACAGTTCTAGGATTTTCGGTAGCCCAAATTCTGCAGTTGTGGGCGTTGACAGACCCTCGGAGCGTGAAATGAACTTCGTCGGTCCACAACACGTTACTCAACCAATCGTCATCTACCGCCATCTTTTGAACTCCCACACCGCAAATGCCCTCCGCTTCACTAAATCGCCAGATAACAGTTCATGATGCCGATGGATTTTGTACGGATAGCATCGGAAGGTACGCCTCAGTGCCAACCAAACAGTAGTGTATGGAATGACGGTGCGACGTGCGACTGCATTATTCCGTGGTTTAATAAGTTTTCAAATTTATACCGACTTTTCGATCACCCGGTGCATTTAAGTGTTGCGACAACATCCCTAAAAAACAAACTTCACAATCAGTGGCCACCTATATGCCTGCGAAAATTCGCTGCCAGGGAATATTGCTCGGGCGGCATAGTGCAAGACCTCAGTCTGCTACAGTGGAGAGCCGAATTGCCTCCTGTTGTAGTCTGACGTTGCGCCGCCTCGGTCCCTACGTGACCAGAGGCGGGGCCCAGTCGCAAAATTGCTGGTCACATCCACCATAAATACGCGCCGCCCAGACCTAGTAGCATGCTGGCTCCGATCGCCAGCGACGCCAAGATGTACTCCGTTGGCCAGTGTTGGGTCACCCCGACTCACCTACGTCTGGCCATTACCTAGCTGCTGCTAGACTTGACGCTGACGGGGCTTGAACTAGCGCCATCCAGGTGTGGCCGCCTCCAAGCGGCCGCCCCTGGGCGCATGAAGAGGTCTGGAGCTCGGGACAGCGCGCCAAAAAGCCACACCCCTGATGGTCCGCGGAAACAGCCTGCTATTCTACGCCCTCTACTGTAACTTACCAGGCTCCTGACCTCAGTGTTACCTAAGTAAGGCTTCTTGCCACTGTTCTTCGTTGAGGCAGCACACAGCCGTCCTGGTGATCTCGCCTGCCGTGAGCCGAGCGTGCTGTGCTTTGCTGAGGTAAATACGGTTGCCTGGCGGACAACGCACGTCTTCCAGTCGCCCCAGAAGCCATTCTAGGAGTGCCTAATAATAAAGTTGAGAGTGCTAATGGAGCATTCTGATTCACGACGCCCCCCCTCCCCCCCCCCCCGCCCCCCAAGAACTGGTAGCATGCGCTTTGCGGTCTGCACGGTGTCCTGACTCGACAATCCTGGCGCATAAAAGATTAACGTTCCGTATACATCGAGGTCGCTACAGACGGAGCAAAAGATCGGAACGATTCAATGATAGGGAAGGAAATTGGGTGTGCCCTTTCCTGGCGTTTACCTGGAGTGATTAACGGTAATCACGGAAACCTGTATCAGGATTGCTGGACGCGGATTTGAACCGTCGTCCTCCAGAATGTGATACCAATTTGCTTATCACCGTGCCACCTCGCTTCATGCTTGGCACATTAATAGTGTTGATAACTCAGACATTATTACAAAAGATTCTGATAATGTTTACGCGATTCAATACACTGTAGTAAAGGCGTGAAAAGTTTGTGAATCTATTGCTAAAATACACTAGCATAAGCTAACGTAACTGTTACTACTTGTCGAGAGTTTCGTGGACGTTTAGATGAGATACGGGTGCCAAATACGTCTCTTTACTGTGTAACATACTAAACAACTGTCTGTTTACTTAAAACAGCGCGTTGTATCCAAGCTTCTTTTTGTTACTTTGGATACATTTTGACGATTTCCGTAACGTGTGCGTTAAATGGCACTGTTAGACACATACATTTTGAGAAGCAATTGAAAGGGGCAACAGAACCTGCAGGCCTCTCCAGTAATAGGTAATTTGACCACAATTGTAATAGATTCGCTGTCTTCCCCAGTCTGTGAGCGTTGTGCTCCCTCTGACCGTGAACGAATGGTAGTCGATTTCATTATCTCTCCCGAAATACAACACACCTGTTCCATAGGTTACTAAAATTTTTATCATCGGTCTTTTAGACATCGTGTGGTATAAACTATCGTGGATTCTGTACAGCGCGTCATGAAATATATGACAGGCCTGAAACCTGATAAAAAAACGCTTTAAAATACAGGATGATTATAATTAAACTTTCAAACCACTTCACTGATCAGAATGGCGTCAAATTGCAACGGAATATTACCGGAGAAGGGGGAAAACGTATTGCAGAAGCAAAATAAATAGTTACAAAATGTAGCAATAGATGGCCGTGCGGTTCTAGGCACTTCAGTCTGGATCCGCGCGACCGCTAGGTCGCAGGTTCGAATCCTGCCTCGGGCATGGACGTGTGTGATGTCCTTAGGTTAGTTAGGTTTAAGTAGTTCTAATTTCTAGGGGACTGATGACCGCAGGTGTTAACTCCCAAAGTGCTAAGAGCCATTTTTTTGTAGCAATAGATGGCGCTGTAAGCATCATAATTTAATAGTGGTCAACTACAAATGACAAATGAATCATACAGCAATGCCTAAGGTGTACGCTTGACTTTAAACTGTACTACTCAGTGTGCATGGGTGTACAGGTGTGATACTGTTATTTACGCAAGCCCATACACCACGGCAAGGTCATATCACACCGGATGGGAAAAATCGGTTTTTAATTGTCCTGAGGTCAAAAATCGCATAAAAAGCATAAATCAAAATCAAATGGGATTATTAATTTCCGTGTGACTGGCGCAAAACATGTTCAGTATGCTGTCCACCGTTTTCTGCAACAAGATGAAATCGAGAATCAGCATGTTTCACAACTGATCGAAGTGTTTCCTGGGTCATGTTCAGAATGTGTTGCGCAATGCGTGCCTTCAATGTAGCTAAGTTTGCAGTCGGAACACTGAACACAACATCTTTCAGATAGTTCCACAGCCAGAAGTCACACGAATTAAGATCAGATGATCGGGACGGCCAGGCTGTAGGGAAGTGGCGGCTGATAATTCTAGCATTTCCGAAATGTCGCTTTAGCAGCTGCTTAACTGGATTTGCAATGTGCGGAGGTGCGCCGTATTGCATAAAAATGACGCCATCCACACGCTGTTCGAGAGTTGGAATAACGTACTTGCACAAAAGACAGTCATAGCGCTTACCAGTGACGGAATAGGTAGCAGGACCGGAAGCACCTGTCTCTTCGAAAAAATATGGCCCTATGATAAGTGATGCCGTAAACCCGCACCACACAGTGACCGTTTCAGGATGAAATGGTACTGGTTGATTTGCGTGTGGATCTTTCGTTGCACATATTCGACAATTCTGTGTATTGACGTATCTTGTCAGATGGAAGTGGGCTTCGTCTGCCCACAAAATCTTCCACGGCCAATCATTGTCCACTTCTATGCGAGCAAGAAATTCTAAAGCGAAGGTCTGTCTTGCTGGCAGGTCGACTGGAAGCAACTCGTGCACATGGGTAATTTTAAACGGATAGCAAAGAAGGATGTTTCGTAGGATTTTACGCACCGTGCTGACGGGTATGTCCAATGTTCGGGCAATTCTCCTTGCACTACACATTTGCGCAACACCACTCGCCTCCTGCATTGCTGTGACCACTGCTTCCACTGATGTCGAATCAATTCGTTTCCTCCCTCTACCAGGTTGCACACCAATGAACCAGTCTTTTCGAATTTCCGAATCATTTCTCCAGACCAGTCATCTGACCAACGTCTTTTTTTCAAACCCTCCAGTGTCCGGAACTTCTGCAGAGCTTCTTGTAATACAGCTTTACAAGCAGAGCGCGATCCTGAATTGAGACGGTCATGGCGTACGTCGCAGACGCGAAAGGAGGAAAAGCCGCGTACCCGATGCGTTTATACCAACTTCAGTGGGTCGTGTGATTCACGGGTGTTTTCATTTACGTACAGCGCCATCTGGTGATCAATTTTCACACTATTTTTTCTTCCGTCATAGGTTTTCCTCCTCCTTCGATAATATTCCGTTGCAATTTGACATCATTCTGATCAGTGGTGTTATTCCTACAGCAAGTTTAACTGTAATTATAATCACCCTGTATATCCCCCACATGTATGATTCTACAGCAGTTGCTATGTCATAGAATAGAGGGTTAAAGTATTTCAAGACTAGAAATGAACCTTTAGAGTATTCACACTATTTTTTACAGTAATATATATCGGGTGAACAGGATAGGAATGGTTCTCTCCCAACAATTCAGTCTGGAAACGAACGTATTTCCACACCATCGCGGTTTGGCTGCTATATTGCAGTAGCCACGTGCGCCGCCAATCTCTCTTCCGATGCTGGCAGCGTCTCGAGGATATTCCGCTATCGACCACCGAGGAATCAAATTTCCCGCAAGGGTGGTGGCGACATCCTGACAATTCGAACGCGGTTGCGTTCCTCGGCTCTTCCGCCACGAAGATAAGCAATGAAAATTCGTCCGATGTGAGTTTCATACCCAGCTGCAGCCGCTGAACTCCATCGGGTGTACCCTGATTGCAACAAGCTAGAAAGATTTCAATTAGAAATAACTGTAGGTACGACATATGGACTTTCTGAATGAGGGGTGGGGGATAGGGGGGGAGAGGTGGGACACCGTTTGTTACTATCTCCCTAAAATTGTCTAAATTATGCGCAAAATTTTTTTCATATAATAAATGCCCCGGAATTTTATAACTCTTACAAATATATTAAATGTTTTAGTGAAATATTAGTAACAAAACAACAATGAATATAATAATAATAATAAATTTGTATACATTAGTGCTTAGTACATCACTATATCATAGCGTCCAAGAAATTGTAACTGAGAAAAATATAGCATTTGGAAGGCACACTAACGAAAATTTGAGAAGAACGTTGTGTCATGCAATTCATTTAAGAACTGCTGGGTGGTCAGAAACAGTCTGAAAAGCTTGTAAGGTTGTTTCAGGATAGCCTGTGCTGCGAAATAACTGTTGAAAAGAGTCGATACCCTGCTCCGTTTCAGCGTTAATTAGCACTGAAATTAGCTAGTCAGGTCGTTGCTAGCGCATATTCAAGCGACCAGCAGGAGACGATGCCGCCAAATGTGTGTTTCGATTGGTTTTCTGAAAACGAACACGAGAGCGATACAACAATTGGACACGGGATACTAGTAAGTATCGAACCCGAGCCAAAAGCTGAGCAGTCTCGTGCGCTGACATCTACGCTATGCAAACACCAACTATATCTGGCGGGCCGCTTAAATTTGCACAAGCAACTGCCTATTTGCTAACTACAGTGCTAGTTAATTCGGAAACGGCGCAACGTATCCCTTTTTTTCTCAGTACAGCCTACCCTGCAACACCCTTACTAACTTTTCAATCTGTTTCTGACCACCCTCCATAACAGCAACATTCTCTTACAACTTTGGCACTGCCACAACACACACGATACAAAGTCGCGATGTGGACCTACCATTACCAGTATTTCACTAAGGATTACCATCATGAACACTGGTCTGGTCGGCTATGTGAACGTGTACACAAGAGAAATGCTGTTCCTTTAAAAGGTTTCCGCCAATGATTGGGAAGTCTATCTTCCTTCCCCTACCCTGTCGGTGGAAGGTGTTTCCCTTAAGTCTTCCCTTACTCATCTTACTATGGTTTGCTGCTTCTACTTTGCGACTCATCTACCTTGTCGAATTAGGTGTTAGCAGCACATAGGGGTCATAGATTGTGAATTGCCGCATTAACCTGGATGAAATGTTACCGACCATGCTGCAATCCCATCCACTTTTGCTAGCCCTCACGCAAGGCAAATGCGAAGTATCGTGCGTTTAGCACAGTTTGTAATTCCTAGAATTCCCTGGAATTTTCGGAAACTTCCGTTTTCATGAAACGAGCGGCGTTCAATAAGTAACGCAAGAATTTTTTTCTCGGCAAATTTCGGTTGAAAAGACGCGAAATTGGTTGTGTGGCATTGTGGGACGTTCCCGCTTCAGCCCCTATAGCTCCATGAAGTTCCAACAGGTGGTGGCGTTATACGCAGCCTTTAAAATGGCGTCTGCAATAGCTGCGCCTTCCAAGCAGAAAGTTGTCATTGAGTTCCTTCCTGTGGAAAACCAGAGCATCGCAGATATTCTTAGGCGCTTGCACAGTGTCTATTAGAGTCCTGCATGACCGAGTAAGCGAGCACAAAATACGAGATGGGGCGAGCACACCCTAACTGGATAGGCTGCCCGCAGTAGTTCTAGTGACCGAGCATAGAAGCCGTGACCGAATACGTAGCACGCAACTTCAAACACATTACACGTGTCATTATCCGTGTGAGACTGCAGCCAGTACAGGCTTCTCATTTGTGGTGTCTCTCTCTCTCTCTCTCTCTCTCTCTCTCTCTCTCTCTCTCTCTGCAATCATGCAGTGCGAGGTAACCAGTGGAGTAAGACGTAAGATTGAAATCAATGTTTACACATTGAAGAGACGGGAAGGTCTAAAAAGCCAAGTACGGAGCATATTTTTGGTGCTTGTAGACGAAAACAGTGCGTCTACTGGATACATATCGTGCATAAACTGCTCCATATTATTGTGTTCCCAATCGGGAACCACTCTTTTAAAGAAACACAGTTGCAAGAAACCTCACAAAGATACAGCTCCTTCAGGAATACCGGCAGTAATAAAAAATAGTATTACAGCAAAGTGTGTTGCAATGTGTGCTAAAGATATGAGACCTTTTAATGCTGTTTGCGGTGAAGGTTTCAGAGAACTAGGCCAAGAATTAATACATGTAGGTGCGCATTATGGAAAAGTTAACGTGGCAGATGTCACGCCACATCCCTCTACTATAAGCAGACATGTCAAAGAACAAGCTGATGCAATACGAAACAGTATAATGCCTTCTGTTATTGCGGAAGTTATTAATAAAACATGTGCTGCGACAGTTGAGATGTGGACTGATTCGCATAATCAGGTGCACTATTTGACGCTTACATCTCATTACATTAACACAGATTGGTCTCTTGTGATCATCGTTTTATTTACAACAAAATTCCCGGACGTTAGGAAGACGGGAGTAAATATTAAAAAAGAAAGTGCTCTATGAATTTAGCTGTGTAACGTACCCGTTCTTGGAAACGTTACTTTTGTATTAAAAGAAAGAGAGAGAGAGAGAGAGAGAGAGAGAGAGAGAGAGAGAGAAAGAGAGAGAGAGAGAGAGAGAGAGAGGCGTTGGATTTGTACAGTAAAGTGCAGTGCAGCGAGCCGGTGCGAGGCGAGGTGAGACGTCAGCGGTGACCGGTCATGCTCGGTTATCCGCGTGTCCGGAATCCGGACAACAGACATGGGGCGAGTACGTGACCGAGCCGAGTCGTGTGGGGCCGGACACGAGCGGCTCGGTCCCCCCGTCAACAGGCGAGCCGTGACCGGTCGAACATGGAGCGTTGCAGCACTCTAGTGTCTATGGAGACCTGGCAGTGAATAAAAGCATGGTGAGTCGTCGGACGAGGCGTCTGTCATCTCAGCAAGGTCGCGCAAACCTGTCGAACACCTGCTTGCCGGCCGGCCGAACACAGCTGTGGCTCCTGCAATGCTGGAACGTGCGGACACACTCATTCGACGTGAAAAATGGATCACAATCAAACACCTCGCTGCTCAACTGGACGCCGCTGTTGGCAGTGCTGACACGCTAGTCTGCTCACCAGAGAGGAGCCCACAAGACTTCACTGGACTGTTCTTCCTCACTCATTCAACAACACAGATCTCAGAGTTCCATTTGGTACAACGAATGAGGCACTCCGCAGGAAGCAGTACGTGGATGATGGGGTGGTTATCGATGCCCCAAGACGTTAGCTGCGACGTCGACCAGTAGAGTGATGCCATGGGGGCATACAGGCTGTCCCGGTAAGGTGGCGTATGGCCGTCACATTGAACGGAGATTGTGTTGAAAAATACTGTTTTGTGGGCAAAAGATTGGGTAGTGGCGTATTCAAATCCTGAATCAAACCAACATGATTTCAGGAAAAAAAAGCCCGCATCTCGTGGTCGTCCGGTAGCGTTCTCGCTTCCCACGCCCGGGTTCCCGGGTTCGATTCCCGGCGGGGTCAGGGATTTTCTCTGCCTCGTGATGGCTGCGTGTTGTGTGCTGTCCTTAGGTTAGTTAGGTTTAAGTAGTTCTAAGTTCTAGGGGACTGATGACCATAGATGTTAAGTCCCATAGTGCTCAGATCCATTTGAACCATTTTCAGGAAAAAAAATATTGCGTTACTTGCTGGGCGCCCTTTGTACTTAATTCTCCAAATGTCAGATGTTAAATATGGAAGTTAATGTATTCAACAATATAATCGCATCTACTTAAGTGTTATTATGGGGTGGGGGTCTTGATCCTCACTATAACAACCCCCCCCCCCTTCCTCCTGTATCACTGCAGTACGTCGCTTCGTGATTTCTGCAGCATGAAGTAAGATCCAGGACAGTCTTGGAGGACTCTCTAATGCGTCCAAAGTGCCTATTCCCGCTTGGATGAGAGAAACAACGAGCGATCTCTGTTGTTTGCTGTTGTAGGCTGTACCATAGACAGTCGCGTCAGGCAAGATGGAGTGTCCGCCACCGTCACTTTCCTTGCTGACGAGAGGTTCGCTTAGTGGAGCAGCGGCTACGGGCGAGAGAGCTAGGGGAGTCGAGTACGGTACAGACAAGTCGAATAACACATCCACTGCGCGCCGTGGCGAGCCCGAGCCCGGATATTGTGGCGGCTGCGGCTTTGTGTGCAAATGCTGGTCGCGTAGCGCCGCGCCGGCTAGTGCCCTATCTGGCATCAGCCGCCCCCCGCAGTATTCAGTCGTGCCCAGATAACGGACTGGCGCGCTGCGGTACCGTGGCTTATGGCAGAGATTACCAGCCACGTAAACAGCGCCCCGGCGAACTGGGGCAGCCGTAAAACACGAGCTCCTACAGACATTTCCAGGGATAGTTCCCAACTTGTGATTTACCTAATCTGAAATTCACCCAGATCATTCTACATTGAAGTCAACTTCAGTTTTTACACATCACTAGGATCTAATTCCAGCTTGGTCCTTCTCAAAATCGAGTAAGCGTTACATCTTTAATGCGCACAGACACATACGGATGTCAGACCTTGAAAGTACAGTAAACATTTTGAACTACTAAGAGGCACAATGATTTTGTTTCCTGGCACAGTAGACACGCAGATATTTGCGCTACCAACAATTCGAAATTGACGGCAATGACACAAAAAGAGTGAGTATAAGCCTACAACCGACTACAACATGCCTTTCTTTGGTGACTGACATTGTTTACTGTACAAGTTGTTTCAAAAAGAATGACCTCGCTTTGGCCAGTAATACTTACGAAATATGGGACGTGTCGGGAAGTAAATGTGTGTTGTTGGAATGGGCGTGGCCTAGACCTACAGAAAATCGCCGTTAGATATCAGTCAACACGTCTTCTCAGTTTGCATTCAGTCAGAAATAAGATGGCGTCCGCTCAACAGAATACGTTTTGTGTGCTGCAGTTTGCTAAGAGTGAGTTTTGATTTCGGTCCAGCGTGCTTTTCGTCGGCGTTTTGACATTGATCTGCCTGCACCCATAAACATTCGTCGTTGGTATCGCCTATCTGAAGAGGCAGGGTGATTGCGCAAAGGTAAGAGTCCAGGTCGACCTCGCATTTCCGATAGCACGGTAGAAAGAATTCTACATCTACATCATACTCCTCAAGCCCCCTAATGGTGTGTGGCGGAGCATACTTTAGATATCTATCTGATCCCTCCAATCCCGTTCCACTCGCGAACAGTGCGTGGAAAAAATGATTGTCGGTAAGCCTCTGTATTCACTCTAATTTCTTGAGTTTCCTCCTCACGGTGAATACGCGAGATGTGTGTGGGGGAACTAATATGCTGTCCGACTCCTCGTGAAAAGTGCTGTCCCGAAATTTCAACAGTAAATCTCTATGTGATGCACAACGCCTCCCTTGTAATGTCTGCCAGTGGAGTTTGTTTAGCATCTCTGTAACGCTCTCTCGTCAGCTAAACGATCCCGTGACGAAACGCGCCGCTCTTCGTTGGGTCTTCTCCATCTCCTCTATCAGTCCTACCTGATATGGATCCCAGATAGACGAACAATAATAAAGAAACGGGCGAACAAGCCCCTTATAAGCCACTTCTTTCGTGGATGAGTTACATTTCCTTAAGATTCTTCCGATGAATCTGAGACTGGTGTCTGCTTTTCCCACCATCTGTTTTATGTGGTTATTCCACTGAAGGTCGCTTTGGATAGTTACCCTTAGATATTTTACGGCAGTCGCTGTCTCCAGCTGTTTGTCATTAATAGTGTAGCTGTACAGCAGTGAATTTCTTTTCCTATGTATGAGCAATATGTTACATTTATTTACATTCAGGGTCAACTGCCAGAGCCTGCACAAACCATCAATTCTCTGCAAGTCGTTCTGTAAATTCTTACTATCCTCTGGCGTTGCTATTTTTGTACAGACAACTGTACCATCTGCGAATAGTCTTAAAGAGCATCCGACGCTTTCTACTAAATCATTTATATAAAATAAAAATGATTTAGTAGAAAGCGTCGAATGCTATATACACTCCTGGAAATGGAAAAAAGAACACATTGACACCGGTGTGTCAGACCCACCATACTTGCTCCGGACACTGCGAGAGGGCTGTACAAGCAATGATCACACGCACGGCACAGCAGACACACCTGGAACCGCGGTGTTGGCCGTCGAATGGCGCTAGCCGCGCAGCATTTGTGCACCGCCGCCGTCAGTGTCAGCCAGTTTGCAGTGGCATACGGAGCTCCATCGCAGTCTTTAACACTGGTAGCATGCTGCGACAGCGTAGACGTGAACCGTATGTGCAGTTGACGGACTTTGAGCGAGGGCGTATAGTGGGCATGCGGGAGGCCGGGTGGAAGTACCGCCGAATTGCTCAACACGTGGGGCGTGAGGTCTCCACAGTACATCGATGTTGTCGCCAGTGGTCGGCGGAAGGTGCACGTGCCCGTCGACCTGGGACCGGACAAAAGCGACGCACGGATGCACGCCAAGACCGTAGGATCCTACGCAGTGCCGTAGGGGACCGCACCGCCACTTCCCAGCAAATTAGGGACACTGTTGCTCCTGGGGTATCGGCGAGGACCATTCGCAACCGTCTCCATGAAGCTGGGCTACGGTCCCGCACACCGTTAGGCCGTCTTCCGCTCACGCCCCAACATCGTGCAGCCCGCCTCCAGTGGTGTCGCGACAGGCGTGAATGGAGGGCCGAATGGAGACGTGTCGTCTTCAGCGATGAGAGTCGCTTCTGCCTTGGTGCCAATGATGGTCGTATGCGTGTTTGGCGCCGTGCAGGTGAGCGCCACAATCAGGACTGCATACGACCGAGGCACACAGGGCCAACACCCGGCATCATGGTGTGGGGAGCGATCTCCTACACTGGCCGTACACCACTGGTGATCGTCGAGGGGACACTGAATAGTGCACGGTACATCCAAACCGTCATCGAACCCATCGTTCTACCATTCCTAGACCGGCAAGGGAACTTGCTGTTCCAACAGGACAATGCACGTCCGCATGTATCCCGTGCCAACCAACGTGCTCTAGAAGGTGTAAGTCAACTACCCTGGCCAGCAAGATCTCCGGATCTGTCCCCCATTGAGCATGTTTGGGACTGGATGAAGCGTCGTCTCACGCGGTCTGCACGTCCAGCACGAACGCTGGTCCAACTGAGGCGCCAGGTGGAAATGGCATGGCAAGCCGTTCCACAGGACTACATCCAGCATCTCTACGATCGTCTCCATGGGAGAATAGCAGCCTGCATTGCTGCGAAAGGTGGATATACACTGTACTAGTGCCGACATTGTGCATGCTCTGTTGCCTGTGTCTATGTGCCTGTGGTTCTGTCAGTGTGATCATGTGATGTATCTGACCCCAGGAATGTGTCAATAAAGTTTCCCCTTCCTGGGACAATGAATTCACGGTGTTCTTATTTCAATTTCCAGGAGTGTATATATATATATATATATATATATATATATATATATATATATATATATATATATATATATTGTAAAAATCAAAAGGGACCATCGACCTTAATATGTGACATAAATCCGAACTTAATAGGTTAACCGGTTCCAGTGAAACAGGGGTCTTAACAGATTAACAGAGGCAGATGAGAATGGATAAAAAATGACAAGAAAATATTTTTTCGTGTGATATAATTGGACAATTTTAGGATTTTTCTTCACTTATAGTATGAAACCTTGCTTCTTTTTAAATTTCATGATTCTAGGTCAACGAGAAGCAGCCTATGGCTATTGATGAGAAAGTTTCGAGTGCCGTATCTCTTAATTGAATTCATTTACAAACTTAAAAGTCTTACACCGCCAAGGGACCATAGACCTTGATACGAAACACAGATTTGAGTTCAAATCCTGTTCCTGAGAAAAAGGGTTCTTAACAGTGCGACAGTCAGATCGACAACAAAGCGATCCCATAAGGGTTCTGTTTTTATAGGCTGGGAACCCTGAAAAATCCTAGCATTGCTTTAAATAGGTTTCACAGAATTCTATTCTATCGCTTGAGCCTTGTCCCGCAGTTACGCAGGGTCAGCCGTCGTTAATCGGATTTCGCATGTTAATGGTTAAGGGATGGCCGGATGTTCTTCCTGCCGCGACCCTGTACCCCCCAGGACAGACTGAGTGTACCCCAACTGTCTGCGTCGAGTGTAATCCATGGAATAGTGCGAATGTGTGCAGATGTCTGCGAGCCGTGTAACTGAGGCGGAACACGGGGACCAGCCCGATATTCACCTAGCGGGATGTGGAAAACCTCCTAAAAACCACATCCAGGCTGGCCAGCACATCGGCCCTCGTCGTTAATCCGCCGGGAGGATTCGATCCGGGGCTGGCGCGCCTACCCAAGTCCAGGAAGCAGCGCGTTAGCGCTCTCGGCTACCCTGGTGTGTCAAATAGGTTTCACAGAATTTCAGGTCAAAATAAAAGTAAACAAAAATCAAGTAACTTTTTGTATGACGGAAAGACAATATTTACAAAAACATGTTCAAATGTGTGTGGAATCTTATGGGACTTAACTGCTAAGGTTATCAGTCTCTAAGCTTACACACTACTTAACCTAAATTATCCTAAGGACAAACACACACACCCATGCCAGAGGGAGGACTCGAACTTCCGCCGGGACCATCCGTACATTCCATGACTGCAGCGCCTCAGACCGCTCGGCTAATCCCGCGCGGCACAATATTTACATACAACTCTCCTGTTCTTCAAGAAAAATATCGCAGGACTGGGTTCACCAAATCACACAATACTGCAATTGTAAAACTGATTTAAAAATAAAAGTGGTGTGCCATACTACATTAATAATATTACTACTGTCACATTATTCATGTATCTCATGTATATGTTGTCACCTGTTTATTGCACTGCATTTACACAATACCACATAAGTAACATTCATAAAACTGGCCATCACATATTCCCAGTTTATTTGTAATTAATCCTCACTGAATATGGTATTCTTTGTAATTTAAATACTTGTATGCAACGTTGATTCCTTGAAAAAAAATACTGCTACTATACTTGATTCAAAATTTCAGTGCACCATAGATGTTAATTCAAATGTTACTGTCATATTATTCATTTTATCTCACCTCTATGTTGTCTGTTGTATTTATCTTTGTGTTTTAATTTTCATTATGTTATGCTTTTCTTTAAAAACATTGTATGAAATCAAAGCAATCTGTATATTGTGATGTCTCTGAGAGAGAACGTCTCTGACACTGTTGTATTTGTACATCTGCAATCTTTGTGATAACTTCACATGTGGCAAATTAGTGTGTGTGTGTGTGTGTGTGTGTGTGTGTGTGTGTGTGTGTGGTGCTTTGCACAATATGGTTATGTACAAATTACATAAGTGCTGGATATGGGTATATTTTGGAACATTCGAAAAATACAATCCTGCAACTTCGCAACAAAATCGCGAGGAATTTTCGACGTAAGTACCATTACCACTTAACCTCTCATATTTATTTACGCTGTATTTCATCGTTTGGAGGTTGGTTATTTTCACATAGGGCTCTTCTAACACTGTTTCTACCGTAGGGCAACAGCACACCAAAAATACTTCGCCACAGTGGAATAATAAAAATCGAAAACTGACGATAATGTAAAGTGTATCTTGAAAATCATGTGAACAGCCGTCTGATGATGAGCTTGCCCGTTCGAAACCTGTAACGGCGCTATTTACCTAAATAAATAGCAGTATTAATAGTGGCTGGTTGCTGTTTTCTTCTTTGTAAGAACTAACCTACGTTAAATATATATGAGTTTATTTGGAAGACACCTTACGTTTAAGAAAGCGGGTAACAGAAATAGCGAATACAACAAACTGTGTTAACTATGTTATATCTCTAAATGAACGGAAGATCATCCCTAAACAGGAAAAGCAATCTCTTTCCTTGTACGTAAATTATAAAATTAGCAGTGCTGTATGTCTGATCATACAGGAATATGCTGTGCCTAGCACATAAACAGAACCTAAACTGTCCAAGACTGCGAATATTCTCATATATTTCGTGGTTTATCATAAACTCAACTGCTCATAATTACTTGCACACTAAAATCATTTCAGAAGAGATTCACTCCATATTTAAAAACCTTTTACTCCAACCTATCGTACTTGGCCAACACACAAACTAACCACTCACATACCACGTCAATGACCAATAGAAGCGCCGGCCGGAGTAGCCGTGCGGTTCTAGGCGCTTCAGTCTGGAGCCGAGCGACAGCTACGGTCGCAGGTTCGAATCCTGCCTCGGGTATGGGTGTGTGTGATGTCCTTAGGTTAGTTAGCTTTAATTAGTTCTAAGTTCTAGGCGACTGATGACCTCAGAAGTTAAGTCGTATAGTGCTCAGAGCCATTTGAACCATTTTGAACCAATAGAAGCATGAACATCCCAAGTTGGTACCGTTAAGACATCGGTACGTAAAACTATGATGTCTAAGAACAATACTATAAGCATATTTTAATCATACATCCGTGTATGTAGACTCTTACAACATTCTGCACATGATTAATAATATGTTTTTCTTATAAAAAGAAGCTCGCGGTTGAATAATTAGTCGCAAGTAATTTTTTTAAACTCGCTATGAACTAGTCAACTTGCAAACAAATACTTGAATATTCATTTGTACTTTACCACGTGATAAATATTTCGTCCATATTTTACTGCTGTGTTAGTCGTACCAAATGCTGTATGTAGTTGCGTGCAAGAACCCTTGAGTCGAAATCTTAAAAAAATGGTAATAAAGAAAACAAAGACCTCAGTCATGCCAGACAACGCCTCTAAAGAGTTCGCTATCCCGTTGATGTCGAGGTCATTATAAAAAAAGCACTAGGTCAAAATGGGAGAAGAAATCGGTCATTGCGTTTCTAAGCGTCTGTCACGGCATTTACTTGTAGCTCGTGTGGAACACGAATCCCCTGTCCTGATTAACCTCGGTCCCATCTCGCTCTTATCAGAGACCCCGGGATACACGTTTCATGTTACTAAACAGTTCATAAACGAGTTGCGTAGGAGGTCAACACTGGAAAAATAAACCAGGACCCTTCGAAGTCTGTATAGTTTTCGACTCTTTCATTGCCGGCTCAATCTGAATACATTTACCATCTTTTATAGCTTTAATGTAACGCTTGTAAGTACAATGTACCAGGTCATATCGTTTATGAAATGAAACACCAACTACCCACAAACATGTTGACTTCGTTTTCCCCACTATCCAACGGTCTCCAAATACTGAGATCCACAATTCATTTCGGAACTAATAACTTGCTTAAAATATATTTTTCCCGAAAAAAGCCGAACGCAGCGTGATTGAGCAAAACGGTTGCTATTTTTAACATTTATTTACCGGTTCAGTTCATAAATACAATTGGTAATGTGACTGATTTGAACCTACGTCTGCGCTGGGAAGGAAAACATTCTAATAAATCGAAGGACGATACGATAATAGACTGCTGAGACTGATACTGTCACTTCAAAGTAGGAGAATAAGGGAGTAATTCTTACGAGACGTGTATATACGTGCAGACTAACTAGGCATATTTAGGCGTACCTGTGATACCAAGGAGACTCCGTGTGAACTTTTAAGCCCGTCTGAAAGGGATTTGACGCTGGTTTCCACATGTAAGTAGATGACCACAGTTTATCAATAAAATTTTATTGTCTGTTCCATTGACAAACCATTTAACAATGATTTATGTCTCATTAACGAAACTTCTAGTAATATCTCCAAATCCTTAGAACACTACAAAAACTGTCAGTTCCAGTATTGAATATGAACTTAAATCTTCATTGCATATATGTTGAAAAAAAACACGAAAAGAAAAAAGTTTAAGATCGCATTAGATATGAAGTTCATTCGTCGAGCAGAAAGAGTTCTTAGTTCATTGGCGAAGTGATGTCCGTGCCAATCCAGTCAGACATTTTCATTATTCTCTGCGGGTCTGATCTCTGAAGTGATTACCATACAAATCTCTAGCCACAGTGAAACCGCTGTGAAAGTCCTTCGGCCCACTGTCGTCTGGATGTCGTTGATAAGACAGGCAGCGGCGCGCTCTATAGAAGTCCTCCAATCGAGGTTCCGCAGCGAACTGTGAAAAGGAACAGAAGTGAGCGAAGAATACCGATTGGGTATTCAAAAACTTCGAGCTTTTCGAGTGCGTCTCTTTTGCCTTTTTCAGTGCGAAATAGATTAATTCCGTTTCCACGCAGTTTTCGTTTTCGCTCACAAATGCCCAGCTGTAATTCCATTCATTTTTTGTAAGCAACGCCTTCGTAATTTTTTTCTGGTAACCATCTGCACCATAAATGTAAATCTGTCAGTGATTACTCCTACTGAGAGCTGAAGCAGCCTGATTTCATTTCAAGTAGCAGGGAATGCGGGAAAACTTTGTAACAGAAAAGTTTAGGTAGCTCTTTATCTTTAGAGTAAATTCGAACAGTCTAGATGTTGTTGTTGTTGTGGTCTTCAGTCCTGAGACTGGTTTGATGCAGCTCTCCATGCTACTCTATCCTGTGCAAGCTTCTTCATCTCCCAGTACCTACTGCAGCCTACATCCTTCTGAATCTGCTTAGTGTATTCATCTCTTGGTCTCCCTCTACGATTTTTACCCTCCACGCTGCCCTCCAATACTAAATTGGTGATCCCTCGATGTCTCAGAACATGTTTTACCAACCGATCCCTTCTTCTAGTCAAGTTATGCCACAAGCTCCTCTTCTCCCCTATTCTATTCAATACCTCCTCATTAGTTATGTGATCTACCCATCTAATCTTCAGTCTAGATACAAACTACTTTCGCAGATATAATTTCCCATGTTGATATAATACAGGGCTATTCAACAAGAAGGAACAGATTTCAAATATTTATCCTTCCAAACTAAAAAAAAAAAAGATAGAAACACAATTCCAACGTTCCTGGAAAGAGACATGTTCGCATTGTTATGCATTCAATGTGAGCACCATGTGTTACACGACAAATATCAAAACGGTAGCTCTTTTCCTGCCACACAAGAAGCAGCTGTCTCTCGTTGTTGAATTCACAGCTTCAATAATGCGACGTCGCAGATTTAAGTGTCAGGCATGGGGGGGGGGGGGGGGGATGAAAACGCGATATTTTACCTAACTCCACATATAAAAGTCACAAGGTTGAGGTCTGGAGACCTGGGAAGCCACTGGCTATGAAGTTCATCATCTGCTCCTCCCAGGTCTCCAGACTTCACACCTTATGACTTTTACCGTGGAGTTACGTAAAATACCTCGTTTTTATCCCCTCTATGCCTGACACTTTTGAAGGTCTGCGACGTCGCACTGTTGAAGTCGTGAATTCAACAACGAGAGACCAGCTGCATCGTGTGTGGCAAGAAATGAGCCACCGTTTTAATATTTGTCGTGAAACACATGGTGCTCACATTGAATGCATAACGATTTGAATTTTCCTCTTTCCAGGAACGTTGGCGTTGTGTTTCTGTCTTTTTTTTTTTAGTTTGGATGGTTAAATGTTTGAAATCTGTTCCTTCTTTTTTAATATCCCTGTATTAAAATTTATTTGTTGCATGTAAAAGTTAAATATGTGTGTAATAACATTAATCAATCTTCTACTTCAGAAGTAAGTGACTAATTTTTGTTTCACTGATTGCATTACTGCTTTTATATTTCTCGCCTCCACAGTTTCAGAATCGTCCATCATTGGCAGTGTGTGTTAAAACAGTTGTTTAGCTGTTTCTGTTGACATTTCGCTCTCTGTTTACCTGTTACAAAACTTTCAATCCCAGAATCCTGAATATCTACGGAAATTTTCGTCAGTCGGTTTGTTGCGTCATTGTGTTTATACACGGCTGTCTTCTTGATTGAGCGGTTTCCTTGTAGTTTCCGGCACACCGCAGAGTTCTACACTCGTTTAAGACATGTAGACCACAAAAACATTGAGTAAAGACAGCTACGAAGTGTGCCAAAATAAGGGCGCTACAAACTGTTCACTAAGATGACCTTTGTGCAACACTTCTCATTCAGACCTCATAAAATCCATTACGCTTGGAATTTAAGGTGAGAATGAAATGATTGTCGTGAGAATTGAGAATATCCAAAAGAAAATTAAAAATAATTTCGTGAAAGTGAAGGTGTTACATTTTGAGTGTGGAAGAAAGAGCAGATAGGCTGCAAGGGGAGAGGGGGACACAGGAGAAGTAGTATGAAAGGGAAGAGATGATGTATCCAATCATACAGATACGATTTGAGCTCTAATACTCAGTTGTACTCAACGAACTGCCTTCAGGATTACTCAAACAGTGGAAAGTATAGAAAGTAGGTTATTTAGTATGATATCCAAAACACGTGAAACATAACATAGAATTTCGAGTAAAATGATTGTCGTTATGTTATATAAGTAGATACGAGGGCATACATATCCAGTGTATTGACGTTTGTGCCATGTGTCCTTCCTGTACATAATCAATAATAAGATGTGCGGAAGAATAGAGAGAGAAATCGAAAGATTATTGAGTGAAAACTAGTTCAATTGAGAGACAAATTAAAGGTACAATTGTGAATATTTTGACGTCGCAGTTGTAATATTGATGGTTACTGATAGACTAGGAAACTTTCATAACATTTATGGACCCAGAAAAAGCATACATTGTAACAAAAGGTATGAGGTTCAGAATCCTTAGAAAAGAAGGTCACATTTAGTCAGTTGAATGATCTACAGAAGCTGCAAAATCAAGTTGGGGTAAACAAAATGGAAAATCAAGGAGGACAAGATAGTATTACGATCCTGATAAGACATGGTTGCAGCGTATCGCCACTGTTTTTTGACTTGCATGTTGCGAATGCACTGATGGAACTGAAACAGAATTGAAGAAAAGTGAAATAAATATAGATGTTACGGTTTGGATATAACCCTTACAGCCGAAGTAATTAAGTTTTATAGACAAGTTGTTGAATGAAGAGCCGCGCGGGATTAGCCGAGCGGTCTGAGGCGCTGCATTCATGGACTGTGCGGCTGGTCCCGGCGGAGGTTCGACTCCTCCCTCGGGCATGGGTATGTGTGTGTTTGTCCTTAGGATAATTTAGGTTAAGTAGTGTGCAATCTTAGGGACTGATGACCTTAGCAGTTAAGTCCCATATGATTTCACACACATTTGAACATGGTTAAGTCCCATAAGATTTCACACTTATTTGAACTTTTTTTTGTTGAATGAAGAGAGCGGTTAATTGACCCAGAATTTAAGTTATAGGCAAAGAAGAATACTAGAAAGGGGACTAATGACTTGCTCAACATCAAAAGTGAAGAAAGTGTACAAGATATGAAGGAATTTCGTTCTGAAGGAAAGCAAGATACAAGAAATGTTGATGCTATTAACAGACTGATATTGGCGAAGATAGCTCACTTCGACAAAAAAGTTCCACTAATAGCAAATTCTGATATGGAACTGAAGAAGAAGCTTGTGAAAGGTACGTATGGAACTAAAACGTGGAAGGAGAATTCGGAAACTATTCAAAGATGATGCAAGAGAAAGACACTTAAGTTTGAGTAAAAGAGTGAAGTTATAATGGAAAGAGCAAGAAAAGAAACACGATTTTTTCGAAACCTGCAACGGCAAAATGAACGTGTTTGAGAGACATGTGCTGACGCGTCTGAGTAACTGAAGAAAATAGTGGACGGGTACAGATTTGTGCGACTAGACAGATATCAAAATATGTGCATTGACTACCCGAGGTAGAGATGAAAAGTTTAGTGCGGAATATGTAAATATGGTGGGTGGAATTAAAACAGGTGTAAGAAAGGAAAAAAGGAAGATTTGTTCACACTTCCTAGGCTATTCGCAAAATATTCACTGATGTAAGTTCAGGGGTACTTCCACAATATCCGTACTGGAATACTACGATAACGCGTTCCAGCAGTAGTACTTGCCACAAGGTCATTCGGAACTAACATGAACTCGGAATGGCTGCCGGAAAGCACTCGAAAGGAAGTGATGTCGTCGGGAGTGCAGAAAGTAAGTTACACGAGTTGTCCCACGTTAAGACCATTGCGCAATAAGAGTGGAGCATTGTCAGAAGAGATTACATGTTGACCGGTTCCTGCATACACATTTCTGCTGATGTCCCGAAGACAGGTGCATCACAGTGAGTGACTGAAATGGCGCAGCAACTGAAAACGTACTCCAAAGTCGAAGTAGGCGAGACAGTACGAGTACTGTGGGCGAAACGTCTGAATTTTGAACAGGTTCTGGTAGTAAGTGGACCAGTTGTAACGCCGCGTCCAGCTGTAGTGAAATGGTGCCAACATTTTGACCAAGGCCGCACAGATGTGGATGATACTGATCGTGAAGTCTAGATCATGTATCGTGCAATTTCCGTCTTGTCGGCTAGCTGGACGAACATCTGGGAGGAAAGAGATTTTTGAACGATGAAGACACTCTCACAGAGGGTCTAGAACGGCTTCGTACCAAAGATTCCTATCGTGAGGAACGGAGTGATTGGTAGAACGTTCCGGTTGTTGTTTACAGAGACTTGGTGAATATGTTCAAAAATAGTGTCACGTATCTGAGTCACTTTGAAGTGTAGACCAGCGTTCAACAATAGTTACTTGGCCTGCCATGATAATGTTTAACTTAGTTTTTTAATCCATTCGTACGTTTGTTACAGGCAAACAGAGGCTTTAACGCACTGTGGTTGGTGCGTCACATTTTCTGGTTCTCGATTTTCCTTTGGGAGTTACAACTGAAATAGAGAAGCAAGAAAAAGTCGCAAATAGCATTACAAAACTGCAAGGCGCAGAAACTGTACAAAGCAAAAGGGTTGGGTTGTTTGGGGGAGGAGACCAAACAGTGAGGTCATTGGTCTCACCAGATTAAGGAAGGAGGGGGAAGAAAATCGGCCGTGCCCTTTTAAAGGAACCATCCCGGTATTTGCCTGGAGCGATTTAAGGAAATCACGGAAAACCTAAATCAGTATTGCCGGACGTGGGATTGAACCGTCGTCCTCCAGAATGCGAGTCTAGTGTGCTAACCACTGCGCCACCTCGCTCGACTAAGCAAAAGGTTGAGGGCTGGAGCAGATGTGTAGGAGCCATGAATTCGACCATCGCTCCACTGGTTTACAGATAAGCGTGCTTTCTTGCACGCGAAGGCAGAAGAGAATGTTAAAATGGAGCGTGAAAACGTTCGCTGAAAGTCTCGGGGTATTTACTTTTGATGGGAAAGATCATCATTTGATATCTTACAAATTTATTTATTGAAATCGTTACTGTAGTGTTCTTGAGACTTTTCACATTAATAACACAAGCCTGAAAATTAACAGGCTACGTTCGGACTACAGAGAGTGGGAAATAGACGAGAAATTTCATTTCCGAGGCATACTTTTCATATCGTAAACATGCTAGAAAACCACGTCGCCCTCAGTGAAACCTGAAGCGGCATTATTAAACACACCCCAGTTCTGCGCTTCGCGCACAGAGGAGATACGGCAATGAAATTCATTTCGTTCCGTCTCAGATGGCGCCCTGTATTTTTAATGTTGCGCTTTGAGAGCGGATGTTTGCCTTTTCCCCGGAGCGGACGCATTAATAACGAGGTATAAGGCTCCGCGGCCATGGCCGGCTCATATCGAGAGCCCCTCTTTTCCACAAAAGTTCCTGAAGCTTTGTGAGGATTAAACAGCCGTGTACCTGCAATCTCATCTGCACGGCCCACTGCAGGAGACAGCCTGTTTCGTACTGTGCATTGCTTTTCTGCACCGACCATCTATTTTATTGGTCGTTCGGCACAAAAGAAAACACTGCAAAGAGGAACTGTTGGTTGTATTTCATTCCTCCCTTGTGTCATATTAACTTTGACCAGAAAGGCCAGAACATCGGAAGACAGCAATTACTGTGGACCATGGTTGTGGAAGCTGCTATCGCGCGAAACAGAGGGTGAAATCGATGTAAAGTAATGCTATCTCGCCAGATAGCCACCGCCTGATGAGGTATTTTTCTTGTTGTGGGCTGATATTAAGTGCTCGAGGCCGGCCACTGAGACCGAGCGGTTCTAGGCGCTTCAGTCTGGAACTGCGCGACAGCTACGGTCGCAGGTTCGAATCCTGCCTTGGGCATGGATGTGTGTGATGTCCTTAGGTTAGTTAGGTTTAAGTAGTTCCAAGTTCTACGGGGCTGATGACCTGAGATGTTAAGTCCCGTAGTCCTCAGAGCCATTTGAATCATTTTAAGTGATCGATATACTGCGTGATGCCAAGTCTTTACTCGTTTCCTGTAATAACAATTACCTTCTTCTCCGAATTTCCCAGCCTCCTTGTTTTCTCTTGATGCTGTGGTCCTGTTATGCAGTGCCACGTATTTGACTGCTGGCTTCTTTTCCGACTGCAGAGGGCCGAGGGCTATGAGAGAGCTTTCACATTTAAACAACTCACTACGAAATCACAAAATACGCTTTCCGTAATTCTTCTATATTCAAGTAAGTTCTCAATTTTCAACAACTGTAATTAACAAAGCTTTTCAGACAACATGTTCATATGTGAAGCTTCAATGCTTGACCAAAATTACAAGTTCGTACTTAAGTCGAGATAGCATAGCATAGAATCTATATAACAACATTCATTTTTCTTCAGTGCTCGACCACTGTCGTCAGGCCCTTTTTCCCTTGGAGTCCACAGCACCCCCAAAGCACGACAGCAAAGTTCAAGTGACCCCTCACTGGCCAGTCCAAATTACACTTTCGTCGTCGTTTTTTGCGCTGTGCCTGCATTTCTCTTTCTCATATCTGCACATAAATTCCGTCGCACCCGGGCACAGTAGATGCTCTTTACGTTACTACCAGTTAAAGTCACGTTTTTCGCACGCACATCTTTCATCGGTCTAGAAAAGGAAAGTGAGACATGTTTATAACAACTTGTACCAAGCTGAGAAGCTTGGAAACGACCCTCGGGCAGCTGCACTTTTGTGACGTGAGCAGCGACGATGGGACACCGGATGAAAACCTTTTGTGCAAAATTTTCTCATACGGTGAAATTTTCAAACCTTAAATCTCTGATATAAAATAGTGTTGAGGTAATAGGGGCTAAATGTAGGGAAGCTTACATGGAATAAGCAACTGTTTCATTTGAATGAAATGAGATGACGTAGGACTTGTCACTGGCTTCCTTTTGGAAAAGCAATTACGAATTAGATTAGATTAGTTTTTCGTTCCATAGATCCGTGCTGAGGTGATCCACATGGATGTGGAACATGTAATTTTTTATTTATTTTTTGTTTCTTGAGAAGCAAGAAATGTGGACTTAGGCAGTAACGATTAACAATCTACAAAAAACCTACGCGACGGTGGCCAGATGAGGTTTGAACCTCGAACCTCCCCACTTAGAGTCCAGAGTCTTTACACTGCTTACTTTCCACTTATCTCTCAAGAATCAACTTTACATTTAGGTGATACTTTCTTTATTTCTGCTCCTTTTAAACAATGATCAATCAAAATTCATGAGTCTCGTTTTTAACGGTTGCAAAGCGCTTTACACTATGTTGGAAAGACAGTTCGGTTGTTTAAACCTATACCATGAATATATGCATCATGTGACATTATTGGTATTGACATCCATTTCGCAGCTGACTAGTTCATCGTTGGGATTTGTCGGTAACGGCTTAAACAGATTCTGTTGTTTTCATATTGTTGCACATAAGTTCTGCATTGTCACGTACACAAATTAATTAATTAACTGGATTACGAAATTCGCCGTACTAGGAATTATTTGTCAGATGCTGCCCGTCTTTGTCAGCCTTTCTCATTTCGTATGCGGTCGTGGCTCAAGATCAGATCTTATAATGGAACGATGAGTACCACGAAAATTCAAGTCATAGTTCGTGCTTTCCTGAAATTCTTTGCTAGGATCCTCGGAGGCATGTCCAGAAAGTAAGAGTACTTAACCTCTTACGCTGAAAGGGAATGTTTCCGACAAAGTTGGCAGCATTACGTGCAATGACAAAGTACTGGCAGTAGAAAGCTCGTCCATTTCTCTCAGTTGGCTGAAACCTCTTGTTGCAGTCGCACGTTGAAATGAGCGTCTCTGTTCCGAATCTCACTAAGTGCGAAGAGAGGAGCGTAATCCGGTTTCTTCTTGCAAAGGAAAAGCCACCGTTCCAGATTTTTTAACGAAACCAAAATTGTTTGTGAGGATGGTGTGATAAATCGTGCTAATGTGTACAAGTTAGCAGAACGCATGTTTATAATGAACAAAGGAATGGGAGTCCTTCAGTGGCGGCTGATGAGATATAGAGCAAGATCCAAACAAATGATTGATGGTGACAGTCGGTTGTCTTTGGATGAGAAGAACGCAATGTTTCCACAAATCTCCAGATCTCGTCTGCTTGAAAGCATTACTGATACATTTGTTTCCGGAAACTATGTGCCAGGGGGGTACGAAAACAGCCACAAATGAGCACAAAGTCAAGAGAATTTTCTGAGCACTTAGAAACTTAAGAGTCAATAATTCCTTAACTCTGTTGTGCCTGGCGACGAAACGTAGTGGTCCGCTACAACCCTGAGACGAAAATACAGTCAATGCAGTGGCAACATTCCACGTTAATATCAGTGGGAAAAAGAAATCAAAACAGTTGATTCGATCCGGAAAGTCATGGCCTTTTCCTTTTGGGACAGTAAAGAGATTCTCTTTGCGGAATTTTTTGCCCCGGGGGAAACAATTTAATGCTGTGAGATTCTAAAAAACCCTTAGGAAAAAACCTACAGGGTGCGATACACAACAAAAGAAGGTGAAAGTTAACTGAGGAAGCGTGCTTGTTGCATGACAATACGCAACCTCACACAGCCAACGCCATAAAGCAATTCCTGGATTCATTCGTTTGGAACATCTTCAACCGGAACGCTTATTGCCCTGATCCGGCACCTTCAGATTTTAAGCTTTTCATGTGTCTGAAATTGTTTATGGATGGGAAAAGGTTTTCTACCAACGGTAAGATCGAACGATAGGCCAGATAGGCGGCAGGAGAATTTTTTGACAAAGATATCGGAAATCTCATCTCTCGGGTCACAAAATGCGCTGAGAACGAAGGCGACTACATCGAAAAATGGAGTTCGTTGTAAAATTTTTCATACATATATTGCCTTTTGAATTTTTAAACAATTGGTTCTCCCGTACTAGGAGACGTATTTGTATAATTTATTGTAGAACCGCGAAGGCAAAAAGAAAGGTAAAGCTGTCATCAACCCTATGGTTGCTTCACCGCCACACACTAGATATTGTCCTATTGGAGGTGGTATGGCATTACCTTGCAACGATGTCTAAATTCAATTCACAGAGCCAATTAGCAGGAAACAGTCGCGCGGGGTAGCCGTGCGGCCTTGGTCGCCGCCGCGCGGGATTAGCCGAGCGGTCTTGGGCGCTCCAGTCATGGACTGTGCGGCTGGTCCCGGCGAAGGTTCGAATCCTCCCTCGGGCATGGGCGTGTTTGTTGTCCTTTGCGTAAGTTAGATTAAGTAGTGTGTAAGCCTAGGGACCGATGACCATAGTAGTTTGGTCCCATAGGAACTTACCACAAATTTCCAAAATTTTTCCAGGAAACTTAAACTTAAGCGTGTACTCTGAGTCAGGATGCAACTCAGCATTTTTCACATTAAAAATATTACCAGATGTTAAAGAACTGATTAGTAAGAGATAACTACTTTAACCAGGGATCGAAACCGAGACCTTTGGATCCGTAGTCTGGCAGATTACGACTGAGCCACAGAACCACTCAATAAACACGAAATTAGTTTAAAAAGTGATAATGTAATGCTATGCAGTAATAAATAAATTTCTGGGAAACTTCGACAATTGGATATACTCTAGCATTTCTCAACAGTAAAGATGACAGCTAACACACACACACACACACACACACACACACACACACATTCTCTCTCTCTCTCTCTCTCTCTCTCTCTCTCTCTCTCTCACTCACTCTCACTCTCTCTCTCTCATATAGATGTTTCACCAAACAGTTTAACATTGTGTAAAGTTATGTTTGCGCCACCATCACAACTTTTTCCACGGCGATAAATTTCCATAAAGAATTTATCTGCGAGGGTACTAAAAATTTATCTACGTCCTTTTTAAAGCGTTGTTTATGGCCCAACACGTTATCTCACTGCAATGAAGCAGCGGAGTTAAAAATAAAATGGGATTTTATTTTTCAGTTTTAAATCCCAACAAAATTATCGTAGTCGCTTTTCCAAGTTTAAACTCGTTACATACGCTATGCTTGGAGTTCATCGCACTTGTGAACAGAAATATCAAAGTACACAATACGTATTTTACTCATATACGTTACGTACTATATAAACGGTGCATGAACAATTCTTCAGACACTTTCTTACTACAAATAGTGTTACGTGAGCGTGTGATCTGACATGTACACAGTAGTAGAATGCGATGTGCTCTTGTAATGCACAGTAGCTGCTCCACTAAGATCCGTCTGTTCCAGTATCCTAGAGCTGCTTGTAACATCGAACGTAACAGCATTCCTGGAGCGATAAGAAGCTTCTCGCAGAATGGATACAGGAAAAAATAACTCGTTTGAAACACACCTCCTTCTCTTCGCAAATGAAAAAGTACATTCCGTCTATTCAAAGCGTTCCATACTTAACCACAATGTCGAATGATGAGCTGCATATCACCAGGACAGAGTATCTTTCAAAATATATGACTGGCTTGAAAAATGTGCGACTGACAAAACCTTGGAGTCATACTGCGCTGTGAATGTCCAATAGAAAAGGAAATAGCATCGGGTGTGCCCCAAAGAGGCGTAATGAGACATCTGTTATAAATATACGTAAACGATTTATTAGATAGGATCTGGAGCACCAGAAGATTGTTCGCTAACGTTGATATTGTCTGCAGGAAAGAAACTGCACAGTGACTTAAGACAGTATTTCAAGTTGGTGCACGAAATGGCAGCTGTCTTTAAATGTTGATAAATCCAAGATATAGCCTATAACAAAGACACAGAACTCGACTGTATCTAGTAGATGATTAGTGATACACTTTTAAAGCCGGACTCATAATTCAAATGTCTGGCGTTAATACTAGGTAGCAACTTGAATTAGCAGCACGGAAGGCGAATGGAAGACTCTAATTTGTACAGGGGCTTATGGGAAAATGTGGTGCAAGTGTAACAGAAACCACACGCAAGACGAGGATTTTAAAAAGTATATAAAATAAACGAATTTTGCCAAAAATAGAATCGAATTTTCAGTAACGGAAAGTCTTTAATATTGGTACGAAGTAGTCTCTGCTTTGCTGTATACAGTCTTCTGCTGAGTATTAATGGCGAGAAATATACACAACATTTGTGAACTAGTAGAAAGTGACCTGTGAGATTATTAGAAAATCGAAGTTAGCTTGAGACTTAACATCTCCTCAACATCGATGTAATTAGGAACGGAGTAGAAAGATTTACATGGCATCTGCTGTTTTTAATTTTTATGAACAGTTTAGGAGACAATTAGGTAAACCTCTTAGACCGTTTGCAGATGATTGTGTCGTTTACCTTCTAGTAAACTTGACAGAAGATAAACTCGAATTATAAAATGATTTTCACATGGTATCTGCATGGCAATCGACGCTGAACAACAATGGGTGCGAGGTCCTCCACAAAGGTATCAAAAAATTAATAATTAATATTTTCATGATTCCAAGAAGAAGTGGAGATTGGAAATAATATGTGAAGATTCATTTACCATACGCATTTCTTGTTCTTAGATCTTTCTTGCGCTTTCTTTCTTTATCTACTCTACTTCCAAGATGGCAAATTTGCCTACTTCTTCAAGACTTGTGCAGTTTCAACCTTTAGCCATCAGGCATGTTCCACCTGCAGCCCACACTGTTATAATATCTTAGTTTTCTCGAACGGCCTGGTCCTGTTGAGGAGTTCCGTTCGAAGAATGGTTTACTGCATCTCTTCACACCAGTCTTTTCTGTGCGAGACTCTTCTTCTCTGAATAACTACTGCAACCTACATACGTTTGAACCTGCTTACTATATTCATGCCTTGGTCTCCCTCTAAAATTTTTACCCCCTCCCCCCCCCCCCCCCCCCCCCCGCCCACATTTTTTCCATTACCAAGTTGACGATCTCTTGACGCCTTAGAATATGTCCTATCAACCGACCACATCTTTTACTCAAATTTAGCCAGGTATCTTTTCCCCAGAACGATTCAGCACCTCCTCATTAGTTACATTTAATGTTCTCCATTCTTCCATAGCACTACATCTCCAAAGCTTCTCCTACCGTATTGTCTACACTGCTTATCGTCCAGGTTTCATTTCTGTACAAGGCTACGTTTTCTAAAACATACATTTATGTTAGGTGTTAACAAATCACTCTTTTCCAGAATTACTGTTTTTGCTATTGCCACTCTGCATATTATATCCTTTGTTCTTCGACCATCATCAAAAAGCAAAACTCTTCGACTTCTTTCAGTGTCACATTTACTAGTCTAATTCCCTCAACATCGTCTCGAATAATTCGGTTACTTTCCATTACCCTTGTTTTAAGTTTGTAAACCTTCATCTTATTACTTCTTTTCAAGGCAATATCGATACCATTTAACTGCCCTTCAGAGACCTTTGCCACTTCAGACAGAAGTACAATGTTATCGGCAGTTCCCAAAGCTTTAATTTCTTCTCCCGGAACTTTAATCCCCTTCCCAAATTTCTTTTTGGTTCACATTAGTGTTCAGTCAATATACATACTGATTAACATCAGGGGTAGGTCTTCACTCCCTTCTCAACCACTGCTTCCATCATGCCCTTTTACTTTTAGAACTGTGTATCATATCTCCCATCTACTTCCTCTTCTATAAGATCATTCGTTTTGTATAAACCTTTCGTATGTGTACCTTCCACCTTTCCCTTCTTTGCTTAGTACTGCCTTACCATCTGAGCTCTTGATATTCATAGAGCTACTTCTCTGTCCCCCAGGGGTCTCTTTAGTTTTCTACACTCCTGGAAATGGAAAAAAGAACACATTGACACCGGTGTGTCAGACCCACCATACTTGCTCCGGACACTGCGAGAGGGCTGTACAAGCAATGATCACACGCACGGCACAGCGGACACACCAGGAACCGCGGTGTTGGCCGTCGAATGGCGCTAGCTGCGCAGCATTTGTGCACCGCCGCCGTCAGTGTCAGCCAGTTTGCCGTGGCATACGGAGCTCCATCGCAGTCTTTAACACTGGTAGCATGCCGCGACAGCGTGGACGTGAACCGTATGTGCAGTTGACGGACTTTGAGCGAGGGCGAATAGTGGGCATGCGGGAGGCCGGGTAGACGTACCGCCGAATTGCTCAACACGTGGGGCGTGAGGTCTCCACCGTACATCGATGTTGTCGCCAGTGGTCGGCGGAAGGTGCACGTGCCCGTCGACCTGGGACCGGACCGCAGCGACGCACGGATGCACGCCAAGACCGTAGGATCCTACGCAGTGCCGTAGGGGACCGCACCGCCACTTCCCAGCAAATTAGGGACACTGTTGCTCCTGGGGTATCGGCGAGGACCATTCGCAACCGTCTCCATGAAGCTGGGCTACGGTCCCGCACACCGTTAGGCCGTCTTCCGCTCACGCCCCAACATCGTGCAGCCCGCCTCCAGTGGTGTCGCGACAGGCGTGAATGGAGCGACGAATGGAGACGTGTCGTCTTCAGCGATGAGAGTCGCTTCTGCCTTGGTGCCAATGATGGTCGTATGCGTGTTTGGCGCCGTGCAGGTGAGCGCCACAATCAGGACTGCATACGACCGAGGCACACAGGGCCAACACCCGGCATCATGGTGTGGGGAGCGATCTCCTACACTGGCCGTACACCACTGGTGATCGTCGAGGGGACACTGAATAGTGCACGGTACATCCAATCCGTCATCGAACCCATCGTTCTACCATTCCTAGACCGGCAAGGGAACTTGCTGTTCCAACAGGACAATGCACGTCCGCATGTATCCCGTGCCACCCAACGTGCTCTAGAAGGTGTAAGTCAACTACCCTGGCCAGCAAGATCTCCGGATCTGTCCCCCATTGAGCATGTTTGGGACTGGATGAAGCGTCGTCTCACGCGGTCTGCACGTCCAGCACGAACGCTGGTCCAACTGAGGCGCCAGGTGGAAATGGCATGGCAAGCCGTTCCACAGGACTACATCCAGCATCTCTACGATCGTCTCCATGGGAGAATAGCAGCCTGCATTGCTGCGAAAGGTGGATATACACTGTACTAGTGGCGACATTGTGCATGCTCTGTTGCCTGTGTCTATGTGCCTGTGGTTCTGTCAGTGTGATCATGTGATGTATCTGACCCCAGGAATGTGTCAATAAAGTTTCCCCTTCCTGGGACAATGAATTCACGGTGTTCTTATTTCAATTTCCAGGAGTGTATATGCAGCATCTACCTTTCCCGTAGTTATGCAAGCTTCTAAAGCCTTTGATTTGTCACCTAGCCATTCCTGCTTAGCCATTTTGCATTTTGTGCCAATGTAATAATTCAGTCGTCTGTCAGCTGCTTCATTTTCTTCTTTTCTCAATCAAATTCCATATCTCTCGTGTTAAGCAACAATTACTTTTACTTATCTGATCCTCCCTTGCTTTCACTATATCAAATATTCAAAGTTTCCCAGTAGCCTTCTACTCTTTTCCTTTGTTTCAGCCAGTCGTAGCCTAACGCTGCCTCTGAACGTCTGAACAATCTCTGGTTCTTTTAATTTATAGAGATCCCATCCCATTAATTTTTTTACCTTTTCCGCCTATCTCTGCTGAATATCTGTTAATTCGTACATGACACGGGGTGGGTTATGTCCGAAGACCACGTAAGTAAATAACAAGGGGCGTAGCAATGTTATGAGAACACGGTGAGAAGTCCGAGGAACCTGGAAGAGCAACTAGAGGAGCGCCTAGCTGAGTGTTAAGGGGCGGCGCGCGCCGTGCTCCCTTCACCTGGTGGGCCTAGCTGGCTAGCATTTCCTGGGTAGCGTAAAGGTTACGGCGGTGTCCAGCCGGTCTGTCAGCAGCGCAGGGCTTTCACTTTCGAAGCCGGAACCTCAGCGTCAGCTGCGCTGCAGCGCCGTCATTTGTCGACCTTGTCCGGCACACACGCTGTCCGCTGCACAGTACACACGGGGCGTGGCGTGGCAGTTTGCGAAGCGGTAGTACACTGAAGAGCCAAAGAAACTGGTACAGCTGCCTGATATCGTGTAGGGCCCCCACGAGCACGCAGAAGTGCCGCAAGTGTCTGAAGTAGTGTTGGAGGGAACTGACAACACGAATCCTGTAGAACTGTCCATAAATCCGTAACGGTACGAGGGGGTGGAGGTCTCTTCTCAACAGCGTGTTGCAAGGCAGCCAAGATATGCTCAATAATGTTCATGTCTGGGGAGTTTGGTGGCCAGCTGAAGTGTTTCAACACAGAAGAGTGTTCCTGGAGCCACTCTGCAGCGATTCTGGACGTGTGGTGTGTCGCATTGTCTTGCTGCAATTGTCAAAGTCCGTCGGAATGCACTATGGACATATATGGATGCAGGTGATCAGACAGGATGCTTACGTACCTGTCATTTGTCAGAGTCGTATCTAGACGTACCGGCGGTTCTATATGACTCCAACTGCACACGCCCCACACCTTTACAGAGCATTCACCAGCTTGAACAGTCCCCTGCTAATATGCAGGGCCCATGGATTCATGAGGTTATCTCGATACCTGTACACGTCCATCCGCTCGATACAATTTGAAACGAGACTCATCCGACCAGGCAACATGTTTCCAGTCATTAACAGTCCAATGTCGGTGCTGACGGGCCCAGGTGAAGCGTAAAGCTTTGTGTCGTGCAGTCATCAAGGGCCCACGACTGGGCCATCGGTTCCGAAAACCAATGTCGATGACGTTTCGTTGAATGATTCGCGCGCTGACACTTGTTGATCGCCCAGCTCTGAAATGTGCAGAAATTTGCAGAAGTGTTGCACTTGCGTCATATTTACCGATTCTCTTCAGTCGTCGTTGGTTCCGGTCTTGCAGGATCTTTTTCCGGCCGCAGCGATGTCGGAGACTTGATGTCTTACCGTATTCCTGATGTTCACGGTATACTCGTGAAATGGTCGTACGGGAAAATCCCCACTTCATTGCTGCCTCGCAGATGCTGTGTCCCAACGTTCGTGCGTCGACTATTACACCATCTTCAAACTCACTTAAATTTTGATAACCTGCCATTGTAGCTGCAGTAACCGATCTAACAAGTGCGCCAGACACTTGTTGTCTCACATAGGCGTTGCCGACCGCCGCTCCATATTCTGCCTGTTTACATATCTCTGTATTTGAATAAGCATGCCTATACCAGTTTTATCGGCGCTCAGGTTAGTTGTGAGTACTGCGTATTCCTCGGATCGTGCTTAGTTGCCACCAGCTGGAAACTGGTGCATGACGATGATTGTGGGTTCAAAGGGATTAAACTACTGGGTTATCAGTCCCTCCATCTCGTGAGAGAAACACGTAAAAAGGTAAAAAGCGAAAAACTGGGGACTTCACTACTCCAACTATACAAGCAACTGAAAAAGAGTTTGAAAAAGGGCGTGACAGTAGTTGTAACATGATAGGTAAAAGGAAATGGAGATAACCTAAGCAGCACAAGACGGCCTAATACACAACAAGGGGAGGGAAGAAGAAAAGTAGCCAGTGATTGCATGGCGGATACTAGCCGCAGGGGGATGCTCTCACCACCCACAACGACCCCTGTCACTGAAAGTGGGGGAGTATTATAAAAATGGCCCTGGGCACTATGGGACTTAAACATCTGAGGTCATCAGTCCCCTAGAGCTTAGAACTACTTAAACCTAACTAACCTAAGGAAATCACACACATCCATGCCCGAGGCAGGATTCGAACCTGCGACCGTAGCGGTCAGGCGGTCCCAGACTGAAGCGCCTAGGACCGCTCGGCTAAACCGGCCGGCTGGAGTATTACAGATTAGTGTAAAATCCGCTATGTCTCAGGAAATGCAACACTATGGTAGTAGCTGTCTCGTCATCCGCAAGGATCTGAGGTATTGAGATAGACAAGCTGAGAGCTTGCCGCAGATCGCCCAGCATTGCGCACTCAACAAGAAGATGCGCTATCGTCAGTAGACTACCGCAGATGCAGGGAGGAGGTTCCTCCCGAAGCAGAAGGAATTCGTGGGCGACTCTCGTGTGGCCGATGCGTAGCCGACACAAGACATGGCATCTTTAAGAGAGGCCTGGAAAGACGTATGTCACACCGAAGTGGTCCGTTTAATCACACTCAGCTTGTTTTGGGTTGTAGTAGCCTGCCATTCCAGTTACCAGAACTTCAGAATATTGCGCAAAAGTTGTGGTTGTATGTCGGTGCTCGTATTCCGACGTCAAGTTGATTTCTATAGTTGCATCTTCAGCTAGACGGTCGGCAGGTTCATTTCCTGGAATCACTATACGGCTCGGTGTCCAGATGAAGGCCACTGTCTTTCCAGAGTTATAGCGGTCAACCAGTAGGTCCTGGACGTTGGCGGTAAGATTTTTGGGATAGCACAGGGATATGCCTATTAAGTAACTCATGGAATCGCTTCAGATCAGGAAGCTCGTCGTGGTGAGGGATATGGAAACTAACTCTGTAGTGAATATACTGCAAGCACTCGGCAGAGGGTGCTTGTGATGTCCCCTTGCATGTGCAAAAGCGTAACCAA
The DNA here is from genome assembly GCF_023864275.1 of Schistocerca cancellata. NCBI lineage: Eukaryota > Metazoa > Arthropoda > Insecta > Orthoptera > Acrididae > Schistocerca > Schistocerca cancellata. The sequence continues at coordinate 721,737,857 of NC_064626.1, read as the reverse complement.
CCGTGTCGTTGACTTTCGATACATGCCGAATTAGAATAATCGCGGAAAATCTAACGAAGCAGGTGTCGGAGAAGGGTCGGATAAGCGTCCTTCTTTGGGCAACAAAAGAGTTGCAGCCATATCACAGGACAGGGAGGCCATAAGGGCGTCGAGAGGGAGCTCTAGGAACAGAGACTAATGGAGGCCGCTGGAGGTCATACAGCAGAGTATCGAGTCAGATACCAGCTAGTCTACCCAGTTCTGGGTGATGCGCGAACATTCTCAACTGTTGGTTGTGCAACACAGTTGAGTAACGTGGGTAAGTAGGCATCTGGAATCTGGTGCATGGGTGAAAAAAAAATCTTTCGTGTTTCTACTAATGGTAGAGACTCCTGTATCATCTGCCAGTGAGCAATAATGGCAGGAAGACCAAGCTTCAATTTCTCGTGCAATAAAATTTGAGATGGAGCACAAACTCGTGTAGTACATTTTAGAAGATAAGAGCGACTACTTGTCAATTTTTTTACAGTACCGCTTCCGTCAGGAGATACGAGGTCTACATATCCACGATCTATAATACGGTAAACCAAATTTCGTTTTTTCTTTTGTTTCCGAAAGTGTCCATTTTTTTGCAGTCTTTTTGTGTCTCTGATATGATCTGACTTCTTCTCTCATACGAGACTCCTATTAATGAAGCATTCAACCTAAAGCATAAGCATAGTTGGAAAAGTTTGTAGAACTGCTAACAACGATAATAAGGCAATAGGAAAAATTAATTTGTAAAGTCCTGTCAAAAGTAGAAAGCTTTTTAACTCCATTCGGGAATATATTTCCTCTATCTATAGCATTCAACTATGATATTTAATATACGTTCCAAAACATCAACGGCACAAGTGGGCGGCGCCGTTTCACAGCACTCCGACCATTGCTAGCATTTTGATTTCGAATTCCATTAACCTCCTTTTTTTTTTAATTACTGGTAATCTTGTTGTGAAGCGTCCGAATATCACATCATCATACATTTGTGAAAGCCTGAGCAGTCAGTCCTGAAGCGAGACGACTGCAGCAGTATCCCGTAAGACCTCCGGAGAAACGAAGATTAGTGCAGGGACTGATAGTTGACCCTGAACGTAAGTAAATCCAATGTATTGAGCGCAAACTGCTAAGAGATCTCTTGCTCCTTGAGTATCTGTGAGTAAAACAAAAATCACTGGAAGTAGAAACGACAATAAAATATCCAGGGGTAACTGCCCGGATGATCGAACGTCCATAGACAGCATAAAACTAATTGTAGATTCACTGGAAGAATCTTAAGGAAATGTAATTCATCCACGAAAGAAGTGGTTCGCAAAACACTTGTTCGACAGATCGTTGGGTATTGCTCGTCAGTCTATGACCCCTGCCAGATTGATTCCGCTTTACAGATTAGTAGAGAGAAGATCCAACGAAGAGCGCCGCGTCTCGCCACGGAATCGTTTAGTAAGAACGTGAGTGTTACGGAGATGTTTACCAAGATCTAGTGCCGTACTGTGCACGAGAGACGTTGTCTCTCTCTGAGAGGTGTGCTGTTGAAATTCCGACAAAAACGTGGTGGTAAGTTCCTATGGGACGAAACTGCTGAGGTCGTCGGTCCCTAGGCTTACGCACTACTTTTGTAACTTTAACTTACGCTAAGGAACACACACGAACACACACACACACACACACACACACACACACACACACACACACACACACACACAGGACTCGAACCTCCGACAGGGGGAGCCGCGCGAACTGTGGCAATGTGCCCTAAGACCGCGCGACTACCCCGCACCGCTTGAAATCCCGTGAACGTACATTTGAGGAAGAGTCGATCGACATATTACTTCCTGTCGCATCTTCTTCTTCTGTAGTGGTCAATCCAAAGATTGGTTTGCAACAGCTACAATGGCAGCTTGTCTCCATTCTGTGAGTCTTTCAGCTTTTCTCTTCATTTCTTTATAGGTGTTACATCCCACATCTTTCGCGATTTGATCCATGTACCTCAGTCGTGGTCTTCCTCTTGGTCTTTTTCCCTCGACATATCCCTCTATGATTGAGTTCAGGAGACCTTTATGTCTTAATAGATGGCCTGTAAATTGCACTCTTCTTTTAACAATGAAACTCCAGAAGCTTCTCTTCTCACCTGCTCTTTCCAGAGCATATGTCTCGTGAAATGACTACGACGAGAAGATAAACTCATTCGGAGGTTTATTGACAGTCGTTTTCCCCACCCACCGTACGCGAATGTTTCAGGAGTACCCTTCGCTGCTCGCCTGGTTGGCCGTGCGGTCTAACGCATGGCTTTCCGGGCTGGATGAGCGCCTGGTCCCCGGCACGAATCCGCCCGGCGGATCCTTGTCGAGGTCCGGTGAACCGGCCAGTCTGTGGATGGTTTTTAGGCGGTTTTCCGTCTGCCTCGGCGAATGCGGGCTGGTTCCCCTTATTCCGCCTCAGTTACACTATGCCGGCGATTGCTGCGCAAACAAGTTCTTCACGTACGCGCACACCACCATTACGCTACCACGCAAACATAGGTGGTTACACTCGTCTGGTGTGAGACGTTCCCTGGGGGGTCCACCGGGGGCCGAACCGCACAATAACCCTGGGTTCGGTGTGGGGCGGCGGAGGGGTGACGTGGACTGCGTTAACGTCGTGGGGTTGTGGACCACTGCGGCTGTGGCGGGGACGGAGCCTCTCCGTCGTTTCTAGGTCCCCGGTTAAGATACAATACAATACAATACAATACAATACCCTTCGCTACTCTGCGTAAGGTGCTTTGCGTAGTATAGACGCAGATGAAAATTGTGTGTGTTGGAATAGAGGAATTCAAAATCTTCGTCATATCAAGCGTCATTTGTCTGAGATGAAACTGATCAGCACAGGCAACGGACTTTAGCGTAATGTAAATACATAAAACTGCAACCATTCACTTTTCTGAGGAGTTGAACAAACGGTCACTGGTTCTTAAACATCCGCAATGGATGAGGCTAATTTAGCATAATGTGCAATTCGTCATTGTCGACGAGAGAGGGTTACGCAGGGGGGTGAAACTCGTTGCCAGCATGTAACCTCTTCCTATCTAAAAGCAGCAAGGTTGTCACAGGACACAACGTACCCTTCTGGATCACCACCAAAAAAGTCAAGCCCCTCCACCGAGCAGCACACTGCACGAAACACTGAAAAGAGCTCTGACTTCTTTCAGTTATTGTGACGACAGAATGTGAAGAAATGTTGTATGCCTGTTTACTTCTGATCTGTAGTTCCTTTTAAGGAAGTTCTTTACATAGACTTCAATCTGTATGTGATACGCAAAGCAATCTCCCTGAAAGATGGTTTATGCACATGGAATGACTATTTCACGTTGATTACTTTTGCCCTCATCCGATTAACGAATTATCCCAACGACGTAATTGCTGAGATACTAAAAACCGATCGTGTAAGAGTTTAACAATCTGTCTACACTGAGGCCATTAGAGACCCCAAATTTACGAAGAACGAAACACACATCGATAAACCAATGTGAAATAGAGAAATGTTGCTGAGAATAGAAGAAAAAAAATACTAAAGGCGTCATGAATTAGAATACCAGATCGGAGTCTTTAATATCATACTTACGTGATTGTTACGCATTCAAAACTGGTACGAACATTCACTGCTGGTGGTTGAAAGACCCACAATCGAACTACTGAGTTACATTTGCTGAAACGAAATTAAACGTGATGGGTATGTAACAAATGAAAATGCAGCGATACAAATGGTATCAGCAAAAACCGGCGAGGAATTTTGGGCTCTTAGTTTAATTGTTAAGATACTGTTCATGAAAACAGGAAAACCTAATTAGCGACGATATATTCAATAACTGATCAGTATTCAGTTCTTAAGACAAAACCGTACACAGGGTGTTAAAAATATTTTGAATATTTTGACAAAAGGTAATAGCCATTAAATCAAGGAAAGAAGTGCAGCAAACATGGGCTACTTAAGAGGTATGAACACTTGTTCACCTTCGGTAATGACAAACACGTATCTTATACTGAGCAACTGATCACAGTTCCTCAGATATGTATTTTACAGTTCATATTTATTGGCTTTTATCTCGCTTTGATGGTTATTACCATCTGTCAAAATATTCGATACGTTTTTTTAATCAACTGAAACTATGTGCTTCCAGATACCTTTTCAAGTCTGAAACATCTATGATGTTTATATGCAGACGGAAGCGACGAATGAAAATGCATACATGACTTATTTGCACTGGTTTTACCTATTTTTTCAAATATCACTCTTGAATATTTCTACTGTGCATTACTTTCTAAACAACATCTGAAAAGTGTGCGGAAATTTTTTTGGTATGGCTGTTCCGGTACCAGGATTTGTTAGCGGCATCATAACTGAATGGATGCAGAACAGAAGAGCCAAGACAATGCGTAGGGAGAATCTTTCTATTACGTTCAACAGGTGACGTTCAATGCACAATAATGTGAACAGAATTTCTAATGGAACAGATGTGTTGTGTACATGTAATTCCTTTGCACCTCCCCGCCGTCGCGCTCCCTGAATGAACTTTTATTCCGCGTTTCATTCTCCCATTCAGTTCAGCACCTGCGCTAACTGCATTCTCGCCACGTGCGTCCATGTACGCCCCGCGGAATGTTAAACAAAGCGCGCTGCTTCATAATGAGGCTGTAGCGTAATTTCCTCTGCCTTTTGTTCGGCGCCGCAGTTAATTTTAACAGACGACTGGGAGAAAGCGAGACGCGGAAGTTAATCAGTAAATCGCGTTTCACGCAGTTGCAGGCAGCTGTCACGCTTCTGCTGCTGTTCCGAGAACTCAAAAGCGCTGCGCAGATCGCTGCAGCATCAATTAACGCACACGAACGGCGGGCGCAGATTTTTTTCCATTTGCGGCTGCTCCTGCAAGTGCAAGGTTTCCCATCTTCGTGGAAGTTGGTGCAGCGTGGAAAGTTGAAAATTGCTTAGGCGCCGCCGAGCCTTCACACAGATTAAAGTGAGGTGAGGATCACGCTGCACATGGCAGCTTACGCTAGCGAATTTTGCAGACGGCGGGAAGATAATGTCGGGTTGAATTACAGCAGAATGAGTTGTGAAGTACGTTACGCTACCGTTTTTTCGGAAACAGCCCCGTAACGTATGTAAAAATCATAGTGTAAAGAATCATTTGATTGGGATAATTAATCTCTAGATTGTCGCACAGATGACAAAATGGTAGATATCGAAATAGACGAGAGAGGGATAGAGAAACAATTAAAATCGCTCAAAAGAGGAAAGGCCGCTGGACCTGATGGGATACCAGTTTCATTTTATACAGAGTACGCGAAGGAACTTGCCCCCCTTCTTGCAGCGGTGTACCGTAGGTCTCTACAAGAGCGTAGCGTTCAAAAGGATTGGAAAAGGGCACAGGTCATCCCCGTTTTCAAGAAGGGACGTCGAACAGATGTGCAGAACTATAGACCTATATCTCTAACATCGATCAGTTGTAGAATTTTGGAACACGTATTATGTTCGAGTATAATTTTTCTGGAGACTAGAAATCTACTCTGTAGGAATCAGCATGGGTTTCGAAAAAGACGGTCGTGTGAAACCCAGCTCGCGCTATTCGTCCAAGAGACTCAGAGGGCCATAGACACGGGTTCACAGGTAGATGCCGTGTTTCTTGACTTCCGAAAGGCGTTCGATACAGTTCCTCACAGTCGTTTAATGAACAAAGTAAGAGCATATGGACTATCAGACCAATTGTGTGATTGGATTGAAGAGTTCCTAGATAACAGAACGCAGCATGTCATTCTCAATGGAGAGAAGTCTTCCGAAGTAAGAGTGATTTCAGGTGTGCAGCAGGGGAGTGTCGTAAGACCGTTGCTATTCACAATATACATAAATGACCTTGTGGATAACTTCGGAAGTTCACTGAGGAATTTTACGGATGATGCTGTGGTATATCGAGAGGTTGTAACAGTGGAAAATTGTACTGAAATGCAGGAGGATCTGCAGCGAATTGACGCATGGTGCAGGGAATGGCAATTAAATCTCAATATAGACAAGTGTAATGTGCTGCGAATACATAGAAAGATAGATCCCTTATCATTTAGCTACAAAATAGCAGGTCAGCAACTGGAAGCAGTTAATTCCATAAATTATCTGGGAGTACGCATTAGGAGTGATTTAAAATGGAATGATCATATAAAGTTGATCGTCGATAAAGCAGATGCCAGACTGAGATTCATTGGAAGAATCCTAAGGAAATGCAATCCGAAAGCAAAGGAAGTAGGTTACAGTACGCTTGTTCGCCCACTGCTTGAATACTGCTCAGCAGTGTGGGATCCGTACCAGATATGGTTGATAGAAGAGATAGAGAAGATCCAACGGAGAGCAGCGCGCTTCGTTACAGGATCATTTAGTAATCGCGAAAGCGTTACGGAGATGATAGATAAACTCCAGTGGAAGACTCTGCAGGAGAGACGCTCAGTAGCTCGGTACGGGCTTTTGTCGAAGTTTCGAGAACATACCTTTACCGAAGAGTCAAGCAGTATATTGCTCCCTCCTACGTATATCTCGCGAAGAGACCATGAGGATAAAATCAGAGAGATTAGAGCCCACACAGAGGCATACCGACAATCCTTCTTTCCACGAACAATACGAGACTGGAATAGAAGGGAGAACCGATAGAGGTACTCAAGGTACCCTCCGCCACACACCGTCAGGTGGCTTGCGGAGTATGGATGTAGATGTAGTACTAGAGACTGTCAGTAGCTGACTAATGTAATTTATTCTTAATCTACTCTTTTATTCGAATTTTCATTCGTTATATAAATGAGAGGAGATTGGAAGCCGACTGGGACGAGGCGACAGCGCCGTGGTGGAGTCACGTGTACCCCTGCCCTTGGTGGAGTTCTCGGAAGAGAGTGCCGAGAGGTGACTAAGTCAATGGCTCGCAGGCCATCGGGCAGTCTTTTGTAGTGCACAGTTGGGTGACCGAAGTACCGTAGGTAAACACAGATGAGATCTCCTGTGGCGCAAGGCTCGCAGCCACAACAGTTTTTACAATCCAGAAGAGAAATGAGAAGGAACGCTGGCTTCAGCGAAGACCAAGAAGGCAATGTTGTGCAACGTGGAGAGTTGTGTTTTCTCTGGATAGTGCAGATTCTACAGATGCTATCTTGAAAATGGACTGGGGCCCGAAGTTTTGGGATGTTTTACAGGGGTGAGAATCTGCTGAACGTTGACTTCACAAAAACCGAATGGTTATGCAATGTAAGAACTGCAAGGACTGGCTAATTTGAATAAATTAGGGGTTAGACAGAGAATCTCAACAGTGCTGACAAGGACCCACTTCATTCGCTACAGAGAGAGGTGGAAAGAGAAAGAGATGTTTCAGTGTTAGATGGTAGAGCATGTATTACTGATTAACTGTCTAAAGAATAGCCCAGGGGAGGGGAACGACGTTTTCCAAGGAACATTTTTAAAGGTCGGCACACGGCTGATGCGTAGCCCAGCCATTCCGATAGAGTAAAGAGCGAAAACGCGGAAATGCTAGTTTTCCTTTTAGCGAACCCTCGGTACATAATTACTTGGTCATAGAGAACCTTCACCACTTCATCCTGATCTTCAAGAACCTAGCGATGCCGCCAGAGCAGATGTATTGACGGATTTAGATTTCAGGCTAATCTGCACTTAGCAGTTGGCGACGGTCGTTGGTGTGTCACCAGTGACTGATTCTGCAGCCACTTCAGCCTTCACTTGCAATTTACTGTGGTGAGATCGAGCCGCCACCATGAGACGATGTGTTCGAACATTAAAGTCATTTTATAAAATTTCATAACTTCAAGTTTCACTTGCGAGACTTACATTCAGATTCAATAACCAGCCTGCTTTAATTCCGACACCAGATTCACGCATTCCCTTCACTAGTTCTATCTGTCCTTTCCACTAACGTCATGACAATCACGGTACAGTTTCCCAATCGCAGCTGCCTCATTTATGCGATTATGAGAATCTTACCCAGGCCCTTTTATCGGATATCCAAATTTTTTACGAGAATATTATTATTATTAGTTTTTAAATGTCTTCCTTAACGGAATAAACCGAATTAATTGTGATTCTTGTTTTACTTAATAGTCATTTAATTCCCAATTCATTATTTCAAATGGTGAACAATTAACATACGTCAGATACAGGACCCAATCTCCAGACCTCAAATTTTGAATCACACAACCGTAACCCAGCAAGTACCAGTCGAACAGAGGATTATTTTTAAGTTCTTTGTTAAGGCTGTACTGGTATTTCTTGTATTAGGAAAAACCCAATAGAGGTTCCAAAATACAGAAAATAAACTGAGGGAAAACATCGATGGAGAACAGATGCATGTATTACTGGGCAGTGTCGGGCTAGGGCACTTCATCCTATATGAGAGACGAAAATTATGTAAGCTATGGTTGACGTGCGGATTTCACCACCTTCAGTTTGTTCTAGAGTTCCCTCAAACTCAGACAGTTTTTTTTTTGTGCTGAGTCATGTCAGTAGTGCTTCATTGCTTCGTCCCCAGAAGCTTACCTGACGCATCACTAATTCATTTCCCTCTGTTCACGTGGTATCCTGTGCCACCGTAGTGGTACCAACTTTCTTTGCCACTGGACGTGGAGAAAGATGTGCTGTAGGGTTTGTACGTTTCACCGCTAGATGCGTGTGTTTTACTGCCTGTGTGACAGTCAAGGAGGAAGATCCAACGAGTTGTTCCGCGTCACCGTCTTTTGCTATCTAATTTGGCCCCCTTTAACACTTTCATGTTAAGACGAACTCCGGCGACGTTGTAAAAGGGGTAGGAACAGCAAGTTAACTAACTGGAAGTGAAAAGGAACGGAGATTAGGGTTTAACGGCCCGTTGACGACGTGGTCAGTAGAGATGAAGTACGAGGGTAATCCCAAAAGTAAGGTCTCCTATTTTTTTTATAAGTACATAGACCTCTTTACTTCTACAATGGTTTACATCATTTTACAGCTTGAAAATTTAGCTATTTTTCAACATAATCACCATTTCTGTCGATGCATTTTTTAGACGCTGTGGCAGTTTTTGTATGCCCATGTCATACCAGCTCGCCGCCATGCTGTTCAGAAAGTTATGAACCTCTTCTTCCACCTCGTCGTCGGAGCTGAATCGCTGGGACCACAATTAACGCTGACAGCCACTGTGAGGCTCTGAAAAAACTCAAACAGGCAATTCAGAACCGGAAAGAGGAATGTTGAGCAAGGGCGTACACATTCTCCGTGACAACGCTCGCCCACACATCGCTCGGCAAACCGTTGCTCTCCTGCAACAGTTTCAGTGGAACATAATCACCCACCCACCCAATAGTCCTGACTTGGCGCCTAGTGACTATCACCTGTTCCCTAGGTTAAAAGAACATTTGGCTGGAAAGCGATTCGGCTCCGACGACGAGGTGAAAGAAGAGGTTCATAAGTTTCTGAAGAGCTTGGCGGCGAGCTGGTGTGGCATGGGCACTCAAAAACAGCCACAGCGTCTACAAAAATACATCGACAGAAATGGTGATTATGTCGAAAAATAGCTAAATGTTCAAGCTGTAGACTGATGTAAACCACTGTAGAAATAAACAGGTCTACGTACTTACAAAAAAATAGAGACCTTACTTCTGGGATTATTCTCGTACAAGCTCGGGCAGGACAAGAAAGGCGGGGGAATTGGTCCAAAGTATCTCTCCAGCGTTGCTTCAATCCATTTTGGAAGAAAAAAAAATGCAGGGGAACTGCTGATCTGACATGACGGGAATTTGAATCCCACTCATCCCGTATGCGAGTCCCGCGTTTTAACCACAGACGCGCCTCTCCTCGTAGAAACCAGACGGATGAACAGAGCGAACGAGTCACGACCGGTCTTCATTGTCAAGAAGGATTGATGCTTGACAGTGCCTGACGTTATGTATGATGATAGTCTGTGGCGTGATATACAGGTGCAGATGTATATACCTGGATCAGAATAACAAACTGATTGACGTCCAACTGCTAACAGGACAGCTACAACAGCAACAGCCAATCACAGAACGCGGTCGGCCGCGCCTCCTGTTCCTTTCACCGTCGTGAAATCTCTCTGCTACTGCAGATAGCGACTACTGTAGTCAGTTGCAGACGACGTCCGAGGCCGGTAACGCAAACAGTTGTGGTCCGTTTCACTGTGCGCTTTGTTTCTCTGTGCGGCGAGATTATTTTGCGCTACAGAATGTCTAAGACTTGTAGTAGAATCGTACAAGAAGTGTGGCTGCTGAACTGAAATTTCAGCGATCCACTCATGTTTAGCGTGGTTACACACGTGAGTCTGTATGCTCGGTGCGAGAATATTTCGAGAGAGAGAGAGACAATGGTGCAACTCTATTGCCTCTAACGAAGGTAGTCGAAAGACCTGCAGATGACTTGCAGATACACTATACTGTCGAGAAAATTTGTAAGGAGAAATACTGTGCAGAAGGGGAGGAGCCTGGTTCATCCGCCGGCCTGAGTGGCCGAGCGGTTCTAGGCGCTTCAGTCTGGAACCGCGCGACCGCTACGGTCGAAAGTTCGAATCCTGCTTCGGGCATGGATGTGTGTGCTGTCCTTAGGTTAGTTAGGTTTAAGTAGTTCTAAGTTCTAGGGGACTGATGACCTCAGATGTTAAGTCCCATAGTGCTCAGAGCCATTTTTTGAACCTGGTTCATCCAAACTGCGGACACGCGGGAAGAAGAAGATAGAATCACGTGTAACAAACTTTGACTCTTTTCAACACGATTCTGTTCGTCATCACATATATGGATATTAAGAGAAAAAAAGACCACCCAACTATTAAGAAACTGTGCGATACTCTTCGCGAGGCAGAATTATTCAGTGGCAGCAAAACGTCTTTGTTACGGGTTGTCAGAGCCCTCGGTTTTCGCTATAAAACATTAATGGACAGAAAATTATAATGGAGAGGTACGGCATCGTAGGGTGGCGTTGTGATTTTTAAAATCTAGTTAAAGTGCCATTAAAAGACTATGTGACTCGACGAAACTTAGATAAACGCCGGTCATTCTGTCAGAAAAGACTGGAAAAATGGTAACATTTGTGGAACGTCTGCCGTTCCGGCGGTAAAGGACGCAAGAATTATTGACTTGCATGCTGGAATTGCATCCAGTTTCGTACCTAACTGTCTCCTCGTTTACAAATCGGGGAAACAAACGACTACCACGAGAAGATGAGTAATGGATAATGTCCCATACCATTCAGTTACTAAAGATACAGCTACAACGATGGCAACGAAAAAAGCCGATATTGTTGAATGGTTGAAACGCCAAAACGAGAAAATTCAGGCGATTTACGTAAGGCGGAAGTCTGGAAATTGTAAAAATTAGGTCACAGTTCCAACACTACGTTGCAGTCGAGGTAGCTAAAGAACATGGCCACAGTGTTCTTAGCCTTCCACCATACCAATCCCACTGTAACGCCATCGAAATGATTTGAGACCAAATTAAAAATTATGTGGCAACAGATAACCAGAAATACAAAGACTGTTAGAGAAAGCAGTGGGCGCGCGGTCTAAGGGTGCTTTGCCACGGCTGAGTGTGTGTGTGTGTGTGTGTGTGTGTGTGTGTGTGTGTGTGTGTGTGTGTGTGTTGTCCTTAGCGTAAGTTAGTTTAAGTTAGATTGTGTGTTAAGCCTAGGAACCGATGACCTCAGCAGTTTGGTTCCATAGGAAGTTTCCAACGAAGCAGTGGTACAAATAACGCCAGAGAAGTGCAGAAATGTTGTACGCCACGCAGAAAAGGTTGTTAAAGAAGCGTGGAAAAGTGAAGTGTGTGTCGAGAGTGATACAGAAAACATAATTATATCATGGACAATTTCAGTAACTCGTCCACGGATCAGAGCTCAGATAACGACAGCGTCTAGGGAGAAAGTGATTCTGAACTAAGTGGCATTTACACTTCTTCAGTTCGTCTATATTTTTGTGTCTGTGTTCCGTATTATTGGCTGAATGGTGTGTACCGCAGGTGCACAATAAACCTCATCTCATTATTAAGGAATACTCTTCCGCACAAGTATGACACTTTCCATACACGCTACAGTGACTGGTAAGTACTCAAGCAGTTTATATTACTTTAATGTCCTTGGTCATTGTATTTAGATGAACGATTCAGATCCGTTTTAACATCCCTTATGTATCGAATACTCAACTGAATGTGATTCGTTCTGATTATTGTGAAAACAGTGCTCTTCCTGTTGTTTTCGTTGAAAAATACAAATAATAGGTTCAAATGGCTCTGAGCACCATGGGACTTAACATCTGTGATCATCAGTCCCCTAGAGCTTAGAACTACTTAAGCCTAAATAACCAAAGGACATCACACATATCCATGCCCGAGGCAGGATTCGAACCTGCGACCGTAGCGGTCGCGCGGTTCCAGACTGAAGCGCCTAGAACCGCTCTGCCACAACGGCCGGCACAAATAATAGGAAACGATATCATTTTAGACACGGGAGTGAGCTTGTTAAGCCACAATGATATAACGAACCAGTAAAGCGAAATCAATATGGCGGTGTTAGAATATAGTCCAGTATGAAGCGGCACAGCTGTTGCTGCTACAGTCGTAATGGCCGCGGATGCACCGGCAAACAGACATCGTCACCTTCTACACTCAACTGTTCTTCGCTCTCAGTCACTTTATAATTCTGATCCGGGTATAGACGCAACTGTAGAATAAAATAAACTGTCAGGAGAGAAAAAAAAAACATCTTGTATAACTGTAGAAATCATCCAGAACTTTTTGAGTATGAGCACTGTCTAACACTCGTCTTGGTCGTGCAGCCGGACTAAGGAGGGACAGTTCCAAGAGATGCAACAGTCACCACTGATGCAGATTCATTGCCCAGACTGATGTAGAATATTAATAAAGTATTTAAAAAGCTATATGAGTTTCCACGTAAAGAATTCGAAACATTTGTCAGCACGCCCTCGTACGTCTCGCGAATATAATATTAGGAAATTTGTGGTAAGGTCTTATGGGACCAAACTGCTGAGGTCATCGGTCCCTAGGCTTACGCACTACTTAATCTAGCTTAAAGTAACTTACGCTAAGGACAACACACACACACCCGTGCCCGAGGGAGGATACGAGCCTCCGTCGGGAGGAGCCGCGCGGACCGTGACAAGGTGCCCTAGACTGCGCGGCTACCCCGGGTGGCCGAATAAGAGGGTCACTCCAAAAGAAATGCACACTATTTTTGTAAAAATACCGTTTTCATCCTGCATGTGTGAAAGTTTTACAGTGTGTAGATGCATCCTTCCCGCTTGTTTTCAAACTTAGTTCAACTTGTTCCCGTGAGTACCGCCGTCACAGCATGTCTTCAAGATGGATGCTACACTTTACGTTCGTCAGAAGCAAAGTGCTGTCATAGAATTCCTGTGCTGTGAAAACGAGACAGTGGGAAACATCCACAAGAGGTTGAAAAAGGTGTATGGTGATGCTGATCTCGATCGCAGTACAGTTAGTCGGTGGGCAAGCAGGTTATGTGATGAAAGCGGGCACGGCAATATTGAGGATTGTCCTCGCAGCGGCAGGCCTCGTACTGCACACACTCTCCAGACAGTATGCAGAGAGTTAACGAACTGGTGACTGCTGACAGACGCATCACAGTGAACGAATTGTCACGCTACTTTGGGATAGGGGAAGTAAGTGTTTGCAGAATACTGAAGGTGTTGGCGTTAACAAACGTTTGTGCCAGGTGGGTTCGCAGGATGTTGACAGTGGCCCACAAAGAAACAAGAAAAACGGTATGCAGCGAACTTTTGGAACAGTACGAGAATGGTGGAGATGAATTTCTTGGAAGAATTGTGACACGTGATGAAACATGGCTCCATCATTTTTCATCAGAAACGAAGAGGCAATCAATGGAGTGGCATCATGCAAATTCACCCAAGGAAAAAAAAAAAAAAAAAGAAAAACAATTCAAAATCACACCTTCCGCTGGAAAAGTTATGGCTACCGTGTTTTTTGATTCCGCAGGACTATTGCTTGTGGACGCCATGCTAAGTGGAACCACCATAAATTCTGATGCATATGTGATGACACTCAAGAAACTTCAAGCTCGACTGAGTCGTGTTCCACCACATCGGCAAAAGCAGGATGTTTTGCTGTTGCACGAGACTGCACGGCCACATGTCAGTCAAAAAACCATGGAAGCGATCACAAAACTCAGCCGGACAGCACTTAAACAACCGCCTTACAGTCCTGACCTGGCTCCATGTGACTATCATCTCTTTGGGAAACTGAAAGACTCTCTTCGTGGAATAAGTTTTGAAGATGATGACTGCCTTGTGCACGCTGCCAAACAGTGACTCCAACAGGTTGGTCCAAGAATTTTACCGTGCATGTATACAGGCGCTGGTTCCAAGATGGCGTAAGGCAATTGAGAGGGATTGAAATTATGTGGAGAAATGAAAATATTGTTCCTAAAGGATGTATCTACACACTGTAAAACTTTCAAACATGTAGAATAAAATATGGATTTAAAAAAAAGTGTGCATTTATTTTGCAGTGACCCATAATATGAGGACAGTATTAGAGAGAGGTGAGGGTATTACAGTGCCTTGGTTTTTTGGCACTGCAATATCGTATTTATCCGCCCACACCGGGCAAGCGACTTCCGAATAAAATGTCTCTCCTGTACAGGAATATACATAATGGATTTACGAGTACAGGTTGTAGACGAGTGACTGACGACCTATGGAAGTTTGGGTTTGGGTGCGAGTCGTGCTCGGGTAGCCAAATGGTATGGCAATCGCTAGCGTTAAGTGGGAAATACGGGTCCGAGTCCCGGTGTTGCACAACGTTTCATTGTCATACATTATACAGATTCTGGGTGTAGACAATTGCAACTCCGAATACATATAATGAATTAGACGGACTCACACTCACACGGAGGCGTACCAACAATTGTTCTTTCCGCACACCATTGGTGACTAACAGGACAAGGAGGAAGTGACAGTGGTACACAAAATACCCGCTGCCACTCACCAAAAGTACAGAAGCAGATGTGAATGAAAGCCGGTGACAGAACTAGTAGTTGTCAAGGGTCTTCTTTCGCTGTAGTGTGTGATGTGGAGTCGTACTCACCGGTGTTGAGGAACGGGTAGGTGGCGCAGTGGCAGGTGGCCTCCTCGCCCTCCTCCTCCTCCTCTTCCTCCTCCTCCTCCTCGTCGTCGTCGTCCTCCTCGTCGTCGGGCGACCGCTCGGAGCCGTAGCCCTGGTCCAGCCCGTTGCTGGCGTCGTTGCAGTCGAGGTGGTTGGGCAACGAGCCGCAGAGCGCGGCGCGGTCCTTGCACAGCTTGCCGCTACGGCCGCCCCCACCGCCCCCGCAGCTGCGGCCCCTGGCGCCGGGGGCGGGCCCCGCGGCGGAGGCGGCTCCGGCGGCGGTGGCGGCGGCCGCGGTGCGCGGCAGAGAACCCGAGGAGTGCGCGCGCCGCCCCGCCAGGCCCGCCGGCTGCCGGCTCGCGCTCGATCCCATCGCCTCGCCGCCGCCTACATCGCACCCGCCGCAACCTGCAACACACCACCACTCACTCACTCACTCTCCCGCTACAGAACGAGCGTACAGCTTAAACCTAACATCTCGTTCGTACTGTATGTGTGGTGTCACCGCCAGACACCACACTTGCTAGGTGGTAGCCTTTAAATCGGCCGCGGTCCGTTAGTATACGTCGGACCCGCGTGTCGCCACTATCAGTGATTGCAGACCGAGCGCCGCCACACGGCAGGTCTAGTCTAGAGAGACTCCCTAGCACTCGTCCCAGTTGTACAGCCGACTTTGCTGCCGATGGTTCACTGTCTACATACGCTCTCATTTGCAGAGACGACAGTTTCGCATAGCCTTCAGCTACGACCTAGCAAGGCGCCATATTCAGTTACTATAAGTACTATCTTCAAGAATGGATTCTGAACAGATAATATTGTGAATCATGTACAGTCAAGAGGGACGTTCATCATTAATGGATTAAAGTTAAGTATCAAACTAATTACGTCCGCTTTCTGAATTCTCATTCTTTGTCATTTTCCAGACCCCACGTCAGTATAGTTCTTCCCTCCTCACGCCAGCCTGCTTGAGCAAAAACGCGTGCATTTCGGCCTCCACTCGTAACAAGGTGTTGGCTCTTCTGCTAACACGAAAGTATGCGTTCGTACTGTACTGCTTTAAGTAAATACAGACGTATACCATAATCGGCTGAGACCCGATGGGAGGTTCAGAGCTAATAGGAAACGTTTGTCTTCCTTCGCGCACGGTGGCATCTTTCATCCGCGTCAAAGAAATACGTAATCAACATGGAGGCTATCTATGCATTACAGCGCTCTGGTGGCAGTAACGAGCAACACAGGCTGCCGTATATTGTAATTTCAAGCACACCGAATATTTCAACTAGACAGATGCTGCAAATCACGTGTTTATGTCATCGAAATGTAAATTAAAAGTTTTTCGGTTGACCGTAAAACATTTATAGTGTATGTGCAACGTACGGTTCTATTAATCGTAGTAATGATTCGGTAGGAATGTTGCACTAGGTACTACCACGTTTTCACATGTAACATTTCTTATACATAACTGTCCTATTCGCCAAATTTCTACATCGCATTTCTGGATCTTCATGGTCATTTAGAATGTCAAGCAGACGACTTTATTAATATACAATTCTCTACTGCATTTAGTTTGTTTTAGTGTGTCGACAATACACGTCTGCCCGGAGTAAAATACGTGTTAAACAAGAACTACAATAGGCATATGAACGACGCATGCATATAAACTCTACGTTAGTCTTCATTTTTTGTATAAAATTCTTTTTAAAAGCAAGAAGCTGACAACTGTCGGAAACCAACAAACTGGGAAACTAGTGGCAGCCTCAGGTCTTCTGGTAAATGCTTCTTTCTGAGAAACAAATATCCTACGCAATATGAGATGAAACATCAAAGTCCTCTCTTCCATTAGAACTGCTGAAAGCCACACAAAAAAATGTGAATCTCGAACAAAAACCTCTAACCCACATATCTGGAATTGTCCTCAACAGAAAAAAATATTAAGCCTTCGAGTCATATATTTATTTATTTGACGACTACTATGGTCTGCTTTCTCCATAAATACCAACGACCTAAATAAATACATTTCTTTGGTAGATACTTAAGACAGAACTGCCCTACAGTGAATCCCGCTATACGTTATCCAAATCAAGGATGTAATAACTGTAAGTAGGAGTAACATGGAAATTCTCTAGTCTCTATAGGCTAGGATACATTGGTAATTACACAAATACGTTTGTTTACATCAAAGTCACCAGAATAATGCGGCAGCTCGCAGATCCCAAACATCTCGCTTGAGATGCCACTGAAGACGAAAAACGCTCTGCATATTTGGGAATTATTTCCGGAAACATGTGGGGCGGGCAACAGATAAAGAAAAAATTTCGACTGGCAATAGCTAATGTTACTGTATGGCGAACAAAACTGTATGATTCTGAGCTAGCAGACGACTGTATCGCTCAACATAACCTTGAAAAATATGGCGGCTAAGTTTTCAATTGGCTTCAAATATGGTGGCGCCTTGACCGGTCTGCTTTTTTTACGTAGTCGTTGATTAGCGACATGTGAAAGCTGTGTGTTACATATAACTGTTGAGTGTTGATAATTGCAATGGGTGTGTTCGAATAATGTGATGTCACGTTTGTGTTGTATGATGATGAGAGAAAGGAGAGGATGAAGCTAGGTATGGGAACAAAGTCTCCACCTGTCTAGTTGCATCAAGTGGGCTCCCGCAGTCCCCATCCGACAAAAGAATCGTCATTAAGAGTGTCATCTACCCTTGCACCATTATAGGCTTCGGAGACGTTTGAATTTTTTCCACGATTCTAACGCAAAGTTTGTCGGCAAAATCCTGATGGTGAAAATTTCTTACAAGTCCAGACTTTGAAGCAACTACCTCTGTCAGGAGTTCCATCGCACAGGAATATTTTATTCTTTTACTTTCTTATGACGACAACCGCAACAAGTCACAACGGTGTTACCGGTTTGCTCATCTGTCAACAAATAAAAAAGAGGGACAAAGAATTCGTTGTAAAATCTATAAGATCTGTCTTGTAACTACGTAATTAAAAAAGAATAAAGTTATACGTAAATGCACAAGTTGAAACGGTGACGTAAAGTTCCCGTTGCGTTGACAACATAGCAATAGGCCAATACACAGAGTGACAATTATTGAACTATATGAAATAAAATAGTCATAACTTCTGAACTGTTTGTGTTAGGACGTCCAAATTGCAAAGTTGGCAGCGGAGCATGACTGGAATTAGTATGCGCATGTGCACGCGCCTTTTTGTTGTCGTCGGTTACTTGCACGTGAAAATGTCACTGCACAGCGTGCCTGAGCTTATAGGGCTTGTGAAGGCCTACTATGCGAGCAATAACAGCCCAACTGCGGCTCGGAGGAAGTTGCGACCGAGTTCAAGCTGAAGACAAGCGGTCCAAGTGTGATAACAATCAAGAATCTGTTTCGCAAGTTTGTGAAAACGGTTAGTGTTCGTAATGACAAGTGTTTCCAATGCCGATCGTACAAAAAGCGTAAAAACGCCTGAAAACGGGAAGACACGGACTGTGTTTCAAACCAGCTCCAGGAAATCGATCAGACGAGCTGCACAACAAGTGTGGATCAACCGGGAGACACTGCAACAAATTATTGTTTGAGACCTGCATCTCTTCCCATACAGAATTCAAACTCATCAGCCATTAAGCCCCAGGGACATGGAACAGAGCTTGTGTTTCGCTAACACTATTGTTCACAGAACTGACGGACAGGACTTTGAGGTGAATATGATTTGGTTAGCGACGAAGCCCACTTTCATTTGGATGGGTTCGTCAATAAGCAAAATTGGCGCATTAGGGAACTGAGAACTCGCATTTCGCGAGCGAGAAGTCTCCTCAGCTTTAACGGATGACTGTGTGGTGTGCAATGTCCACTCACGGAATAATCGGTGCGATATTCCTTAATGGCACGCTGACTACCGAACGGTATGCGAAGGTTTTGGAAGATGATTTCATCCCTATTATCCAAAGTGTCCCTGATTTCGACAAGATGTGGTTCATGCAGGACGGAGCTGGACGCCACCAAAGCGAGAGTTTGATGTCCTGGAGGAGCATTTTGAAGACAGCTTTCTACCTCTGGGGTACCCAGAGGCCACTGGCATGCTCCTCGATTGGCCGCCATGCTCTCCGGATCTGAACATATGCGACTCCTTTTTGTGGGGCTATATTAAAGACTAGCTGTACAGCAATAACCCCAGAACTATTACTGAGCTGTAAACAGCCATTCAAGAGGTCATCGACAGCATCAATGTTCCGACACTTCAGCAGATCATGCAAAATTTCGCTATTCGTCTGCGTCACATCATCGCCAATGACGGCAGGCATATCCAACATGTCAGAGCCTAAATCCGAATAGGTTTTACACGTTGAATAATGCGTGGGCAAGCCGTAATTTGTAAGTAATTTTGTGTTTTTTTCATATAGTTCAATAATTGTCTCCTTGTAGAAGCCAAGATTTTATATGTTTTGTCTAGTCATATGTCTACATTTCCGGAAGAAATATCCAATTCGACAGAGTGTGGTGACGCGATTTTTAAACACTTTTATTCAAATTTAAGATAATTTTTAAATATCATCATATGTATAGTGGGGAGCAGAGGACAGGATAGTATGGGTACAGAGCTTTATGATGCATTAAACAAGGTAATTATTGCGTATGAGTAATAATAAAGCAACGTAGTGTAGGAGCAAAAGTAATCATTTGGGAACTATGTTTTTTCTAGTAGTAAAGTTTTCACTCCACCTATAAAACCATGACGTCTGTCTACTGTTGCCTATGCGTTTGTTGACAATGCAACAGGAGCGATAGGTCGACACCTGCAACATGTACTTTTAGCGATCATTTCATTCTTGTTTTATCATTACGTTGCATGTTTTTATATAGCCCTTAACTAACTTTTTTTCTCGTCTTTTTTATTCATTGACAGCTAATCATGACCGAAAGGCATATTTCCAAATATATCCAAGGGTTTTAATTCTTATGACCATTAAATTCTACTGATGTAATGTGTGTGTGTGTGTGTGTGTGTGTGTGTGTGTGTGTGTGTGTGTGTGTGTGTGTGTGTATTGAACTGGGGACCTAGAAACGACGGAGAGGCTTTGTCCCGCCGTAGCCCTCAGCGATTCACAACCCCACAACACGCCACAGCAGTCCACCCACCCCACCGCCGCCCCACACCGAACCCAGGGTGGTTGTGCGGTTCAGTCCCCCAGTGGACGCCCCCCCCCCCCCCTCCCTTCACAGGCAACGTCTCATACCAGACTAATGTAACACCCCAAATGTTTGCGTGGTAGAGTAATTAGGGTGTACGCCATTATTGTTCTGAATATGTATCGAAGACTTTTGAGAAATGTTACTCATAGGGGAACAAATCCTTTGCAGATGATAGCACTATCGTAATTACAAATAAAAAGCCAGAATGCCCCGGTCGGGGAAGCAAATGAAAACCTACTGGTCAATAAACAAACTGAAGCTGAACATACGGAAAACAATCAGAAAGAGTTTTAGTTTGAAGAGGGGGGAAATAATACCGTTTAATTAAATGTGGATGACATTTCCGCAAGTTTTTTAAAGAAATGCGCAAAAATTGTAATTAACGCTGTTTGTCAGTTAAAGTGAAATTAGCGCAAAGAAGATAATAACCAAGAGTGTTTTGTTCTTCGAGTCCTGTCGTCAGTGTGTAAAAGTAAGTGCCTCGTTGTTGCGAAAATTCAAACGTCTTGCATGATGCGTCAGTTTCTCACATATCTCAGTGTTTACGACGACATATCTGCTGAACTATGTGTCGAACAATGATTTAATTCTTCTGGTTTATTCAGTGGTGCATGTGAATACTGTCTGCAAAATGTGTCACGAATACAGTTCGTAGTAAAGAAGTAAAAAACTAAAACGTAATGTTTCATGAGGGAGTTTTATCGCATGAACAGCGAAAACGTAATAATCGATAAACTTCTTTCCTTTTATTATTTTGAGTGGGTCGTCGGCAACAAAAAAATTTCTTAATAGATTGAAATTATGTGCAAAGTTTGTTGCAAATGTATAAGTGTTCACATTCTCAAATAGTGGATGACTAAGTTACAGGCTTTCATGCCATGTGGGTTACAGTGCTTTTTCAACCAAAATTCCACCCCCTTTGATACGTAGGTGGTTCGTGGTTCCTTACCCCACAGCGATGATTTCCAGACAATAAGTGATACGTGTACCAAGTTTTATTGCAGTCGATACAGTGATTTAGGAGGATATGTGGAACACACATACAAACAAACGTACATATATACGTACAACTGTTTTTGTGTTATTTATGGAATATGAGTGTCATGGTAATAAAATCGGAGAACTAATAATTATTTGGGAAATGGTGTTTTATTAGACGCAGAAAGTAACAACATTCTCTGTTTATCTATCCAGAATAACTTTAAAGAAACTCCGAATTTCGCAGAGGGAATAATTGTCGACTGCAACAGCCTGCCTGTGTCCGCCGATAACTTTTTCCTGCTGGAGCTTAGCTCCTGCATCATTAGCGATCCTGGCGCAGCCGTAATAGCTGGGGCATCAAGTATTTCCGTTAATACAGTGAGGAAGAGACTAAGCATCTCTCTTCCTTCAGCACAGTAAAAAGAGTTGTCCTTTCTTGTTCAGCTAATTGACTTGGGGATAAGTTGGCTCCTCTTAATGAGCTTCTTCCAGAGAGAGACCTCGAAGAGAGCAGGGAGCGCCTGCTGCTTTAACCCTCCGCTCGGGCAGAGCAGGGACTCCACACGAACGGACGCCGGGCTGCTGGTAAGCGCCTTCTTGCGGGATATCGGCCTCCACCCGGCTTCGGCCATCCATCTTAGCCGCTCTGCCGTACTCTCACGAGATCGCGCCATCCTCATCCCCGTGCCCATCGCGAGGAGAAAACGCTGAATTTCAGATTTTCTTACGGAAGCCTTTTGACATGTACGGAATTGCGAACCTCGCTTGCGCCACGCAAAGTTGGCGGCAGACTCGCGCAGTCGACGCCCCAACAGCCCAACTTTAACCCCAGCGCTGCTCTCGCTGTGCAAGACACGTGGCCGCGGCTACGGCCAACTTTCATTCGTTTTGACAGAGACGAACAAAGCAAAGTGGACACCCCAGCGTGCTGCTATGCAAACACATAGTTGCTCATTCCGTGAGGAAGCAATCCGTTATTATACTAGACATTCACACGCTTCACTCGCTTTTTTGCGTGTATGAGCATAAGAAGTAGAGTCCTTCAATAAAATCCGAAATAAATAGCACAAAAAGTCTCTCTCAGATAAGCTCTGGACCTGCTTGTCAAAAACGATTATTTGTTGTACACTACTGGCCATTAAAATTGCTACACCACGAAGATGACGTGGTACAGACGCGAAATTTAGCCGACAGGAAGAAGATGCTGTAATATGCAAATGATTAGCTTTTCAGAGCATTCACACAAGGTTGGCACCGGTGGAGGGACCTACAACGTGCTGATATGAGGAAAGTTTCCAACTGATTTCTCATACACAAACAGCAATTGACCGGCGTTGCCTGGTGAAACGTTGCTGTGATGCCTCGTGTAAGGAGGAGAAATGCGTACCATCACGTTTCCGACTTTGATAAAGGTCGGACTGCAGCCTATCGCGACATTGCTGCTCGCGTTGGTCGAGATCCAATGACTGTTAGCAGAATATGGAATCGGTGGATTCAGGAGGGTAATACGGAACGCCGTGCTGGATCCCAACGGCCTCGTGTCACTAGCAGTCGAGATGACAGGCATCTTATCCGCATGGTTGTAACGGATCGTGCAGCCATGTCTCGATCCCTGAATCAACAGATGGGGACGTTTGCAAGACAACAACTAGCTGCACGAACAGTTCGACGACGTTTGCAGCAGCATGGACTATCAGCTCGGAGACCACGGCTGCGGTTACCCTTGACACTGCATCACAGACAGGAGCGCCTGCGATGGTGTACTCGACGACGAACCTGGGTGCACGAACGGCAAAACGTCATTTTTCGGATGAATCCAGCTTCTGTTTACAGCGTCATGACGGTCGCATCCGTGTTTGGCGACATCGCGGTGAACGCACATTGGAAGCGTGTATTCGTCATCGCCATACTGGCGTATCACACGGCGTGATGGTATGGGGTGCCATTGGTTACGCGTCTCTGTCACCTCTTGTTCACATTGACGGCACTTTGAACAGTGGACGTTACATTTCAGATGTGTTACGACCCGTGGCTCTACCCTTCATTCCATCCCTGCGAAACCCTACATTTTAGCAGGATAATGCACGACCGCATGTTGCAGGTCCTTTACGGGCCTTTGTGGATACAGAAAATGTTCGACCGCTGCCCTGGCCAGCACATTCTCCAGATCTCTCACCAACTGAAAACGTCTGGTCAATGGTGGCCGAGCAACTGGCTCGTCACAGTACGCCAGTCACTACTCTTGATGAACTGTGGTATCGTGTTGAAGCTGCATGGGCAGCTGTACCTGTAGACGCCATCCAAGCTCTGTTTGACTCAATGCCCAGGCGTATCAAGGCCGTTATTACGGCCAGAGGTGGTTGTTCTGGGTACTGATTTTTCACGATCTATGCACCCAAATTGTGTGAAAATATAATCACATGTCGGTTGTAGTATAATATATAAATGCCCAATGAATACCCGTTTATCATCTGCATTTCTTGTTGGTGTAGCAATTTTAATGGCCAGTAGTGTACGATGTCTCATTAAAACTACAGCGTCATGCAGGCAGCATGTGACAGAAGTTAGTGACATGTACTGTACTACATGCACATGACTAGTACTGCTGCGCATCGCCCAAAGTGCTTGGAAGTAATGACTCTCCAGTCTGTACATAAGCTTTGCTTACGCTGCGGGTCACTCATTCAGAAATCGCATTTGAATGTAGGTTGTCTATCATGAGTTCTTGTGTCTCGTGTAAGATGGAGAAATGCTTGTCAGAATGAGTCGGAATTCGATAAACGGCAAAACGGTGGCCTATTTAGACAGCTGCTTACCGTTCAGTAACAGTGTTGTTAACGTTGGCTGGAATCCCACAGCTCTGAACTCAATATGGAATCGATAAGTTCAAATGGTTCAAATGGCTCCGAGCACTATGGGACTTAAAATCTGAGGTCATCAGTCCCCTAGAACTTAGAACTACTTAAACGTATCCAACCTAAGGACATCACACACAACCATGCCCGACGCAGGATTCGAACTTGCGACCGTATCAGCGCGCGGTTCCGGACTGAAGCGCCTAGAACCGCTTGGCCACGGCGGCCGGCATCGATAAGTTCACGAGTGTCATACTTAACACCATGCAGGATCTTAGCGGCCCCACAGATCGTAGAGGATGTTGGCTTCTGTTGCAGTGCGAAGATACAAAGGTTATCTGGGGATGGAAAAGAATCGGATCAGTGGAAAAACTTTTGTCTTTATAAAGGAAATTATTCCTTCAAGTTTTTATCTAAAAATTCGTAAAGCTTTATAAATAAAACAAATCTTA
Source organism: Schistocerca cancellata (assembly GCF_023864275.1). Lineage (NCBI taxonomy): Eukaryota > Metazoa > Arthropoda > Insecta > Orthoptera > Acrididae > Schistocerca > Schistocerca cancellata. Next base: position 721,713,199 of record NC_064626.1, on the reverse strand, counting down.
TTAATATTCTACGTCTTTATTCTTCATTTCTGCGCATTTGCAGCCCTCTGTCGCTAGAGGGCTCAAAAATTGTAGCGTGTAACATGGCGGTGCGTAACATGACTATGTCGGTGCGTGAGAAACAGCGTGCTGGAATCGAGCTTCGAATTCGAAAGAGTTCGTCCGCACACGTAGCCCCCTCTCCTTCAACATGACAATGGTAGACCACACACAGGCGCTGCGACATTTGCAAATGTGACGCCTTGGTTTCGCTGTCACCGATCATCCCCCATGCAGTCCCGGCTTGGCCCCATCCGATTTTTATCTGTTTCAAAAACTTAAAGGACACGTCGACTTCACTTTGATAGTGGTGAAGGGGTGCAAGCGGAAGTGAGTTGTGGGTCCGTCAACCAAGGCAAACATAAACAGAGACGGCATCAACTAAATCGTCTCTCGTTGGGAGAGAAGTGTTCGTCATCATGACGGTTCTGTTGAGAGATAAATATGTAGACATGAAGGATAAATTTTTAGAATGTTACTAGCGTTTGCTTTACTTAAAAAGATTTAACAGGTTTTACATAAAGAATTCGGAAGCATTACTTTTCAGCACGCTCGTATGTAAGCAAAAATGTCGCCCTCGTGCATCCGTAACTCGTGACATGTTTTCAAGAGCAAAGGGAGGAACGAAGCTGTGCAAGACGCTCTGTCATGAAGCTTAAAGTGATCCCGAGAGGGAACTGATACCGACGTGAAGAATGCAGTTAATAACTAGAGTAAGAAAAGGGGGCAGCAGTCTGCGACATGGGACTTACGAAGCTTGTGGACAGACGTGACAAATCACCAAACTGATTATTTACATATATAAAAGTAAACTTCAATTTTGTAAATATTATGATTTTCATTAATGAACATGTTTCGACTTTTTTTAAAGTCAGATAATTGGTCGTTAGTTCCTGGATTATCCAAACAGCGCACATTTCAGCCACACTTTCTCGGCGATCAGTCTTGCTGCTTTCGCTGGCGCCAAACTGTTTTTGATCTTCATATAATGGGGTCGTCAAGTTCAGAAAATACGAGGGATTTTGTGTGTCCAGCAATTATTTTTATCTCATCATTTACACATCTAACGGATGTTGTGCCACCACGTGAAACGTTTTACTATCACGTGCGGGCGCAGTAGGTCACGGGGAACGAGAATAATGAAGGTGAACGCCGCAAGGAACACAGTACGACCCTATGTGCCACTCCCCTGCAGACAGCTGTCTCGCAGCAGCGTTAGAGAGGGCTGCTTCTGGGGGAGGAAACTTAACTAAGAAGCGATCGATAATCCCTGTACGACTCATTTAAGCAGCTGTTGTTTCAGCTAAAGACCTGTCTTCTGTTTCAGATGCCAGTGAGGAAAGTGAGGCATGCATTTCCGCGGTTTCATAAAAAAAAAAAAAAGAAAATGCAATTTAGGTTGCTTGACAAGGTTTGTGATTAACATGATGACGCTTGTGTTTGCCAGTGAAGGTGTTTAGTTTCTAGCTCTCTCGAAAATTCTTGATGTCATGTAGCGACTAATGTACCTAAATTACGCCCAGGACAGCCTGAAAATACCTGCTGTAACAAAAAGCAAAGAAAAATAAAACTAAACGTTTGTCAGCATCTATGACACGGGGGAGGGGGCTATGATTATACCAAAATGTTATAGAGCACTTTAGTAGGTACATGTGGCTGGCTGACCAATGGACTGAAAAGAATTAGTCATAAGCTTAGATAGGAAACCAGACAACAGAATACATACCGCTCTTTTGGGCGTCCAATTTTCGGTGACTGGCCTTGGATTCTCTGTCAGATTCTGAGAACAATGTTCTAAGGCGCGTTCGCCACTTAGTCGCTAAATAAGTTTACTGTGCAAGCATGGAGTCCTTGCGATGTTAGCGTGTTACAAGCGTATTTTACATGAACGGTAAGCTCATCATTACACTTCCATAGTCCTGTGTTAAGGAATTCGTTAAGGTAGCCGGAGAACAGTAGACAATTTTGTGGTGACTGGAGAGCGGCAGAACTTCGGCTGGCAATCTGAGGTTTCCAAGTTGAGTGCGGTTGTTTGACCCCAGGCGCGCTGCCGGTCCCAGACAGTGTCGGCGGGTGACTTCGCTTGCACAAAGCACTCTTAACTACGCAAACTGCGCATGCTCATAAACACACAGAGAGACAGAGAGAGAGAGAGAGAGAGAGAGAGAGAGAGAGAGACTGGAGGAGATTAGTGTTTAACGTCCCGTCGACAACGAGGTCATTAGAGACGGAGCGCAAGCTCGGGTGAGGGAAGGATGGGGAAGGAAATCGGCCGTGCCCTTTCAAAGGAACCATCCCGGCATTTGCCTGAAGCGATTTAGGGAAATCGCGGAAAACCTAAATCAGGATTGAACCGTCGTCCTCCCGAACGCGAGTCCAGTGTGCTAACCACTGCGCCATCTCGCTCGGTGGAGAGAGAGATAGAGAGAGAGAGAGAGAGAGAGAGAGAGAGAGAGAGAGAGAGAGAGAGAGAGCGAGCTCTTACATTCACTTATGGAATCCTGATACCTGAGATATCTCGATCTTACGTAAATGTTATTAAAAGGAAAATATTCCTGAAAATAATGCATTGTTCAAATGGCTCTGAGCACTATGGGACTTAACATCTGAGGTCATCAGTCCCCTAGAACTTAGAACTACTTAAACCTAATTAACCTAAGGACATCATACACATCCATGCCCGAGGCAGGATTCGAACCTGCGACCGTAGCGGTCGCGCGGTTCCAAACTGTAGCCCCTAGAACCGCTCGGCCACACCGGCCGTCTAAAGCATTGTTCTATACTTTCGTGCTGCTGGTACTGACTATTCCAGTCTACTTCACATAAAGAGTATAATCTATCCTTTTATCTCAGTTACTGTAACCACATTGTGTAATAATTAAAACCATTTTGTTCTGTTCCACATAATCAAAAGCTTTCTTCAAATCTATGAACGGAACGTATGCTTTCTTATTTTGCGCAAACACGCCCTTTGTTAAGAGCCGCAATAATATTACTTCTCCAATTGTCTGTTTCTCCTAAAACCGAACTAGTTAATTTGTGATCTTCTTTATCCCATCCATTTTTTATAAGTTCTCTTGTAGGTATTTTGATGCATGTGATGTTACACTAACTGTGGGGTAATTTTGACACCTCTCCACTCTTGGTTTCTTCAATAGCATAAATTTCACTCAAGAGCTCTCTCTTCTTGCTCCGCCCTTTGCCTCACAGTCCATTAGAATTACGCTTTTCATCAATTTCCGGACTTTTGTTCATTTCCAGTTCGTACAAACTTTTTTGGAATTCAGAGGTACGGGGTCAGTTTTCAATTGGCCTAATTTTTGCCCCAGGATACAGAGTTTCGCCAAATATTATTTCAATCTTCTAGCCTTATTTTCTACTTCCCTCGCTCTATCATTGTTTAATCTCTGAACCCTGTACTCCTCGTTCTGCGCTCCTTAAAGTGACATTTTACCAGCATTCGTGCGCTATCTACATTATACTGTTTCAATATTGCATTTATCATGACGTCTTCCTTCCATCCATTCTTCTTAAACTTTTTTCGACATTTCAGGTCAATTTAATTGCTGAATGTAACAACTCCTTTGAACTTTCAGTGAATCTTTTGCCACGTGTTCTGGAAGGTCCTTCTCCTTCGTTCTCGAAGCTTCCGTGGCATCGCACAAAATCCCACAGGTTCCGCAGCCAGAATACTCTTGCTATTAACGACGGATGGTGCTCGAGGCAAATAACGCGAGGTCTCGCTTTAGAGATCTATTAGGAAAATTTTACTACAGGACCGAGCTACACTTACAAAAACAACTTAAATACGAGTCGACAGCCTCTTTACGACCCGCAAGTCAGGGTTAAAATTGTCACAAATAAATAGCCGCGTAGCAATCTAACTGCTTCCAGAAAGATTCCGAGATTCCACCACTGAATTGGAAAATGAACACCTCAAACGGTTCATACACCTCCTCCAGTTGATGCCGAGCAGCTTCCGCTCACCGTCTCCAGCAAAAACAAGGCAGGATAACAGTTCCAGTCAGCAGGGGAAAAAGCCTCAAAAATAAATAAATGAAAATAAAAAATTGAAGTAATTTACTTTCTTCGGTGAAACCTCCCCAAACCCGCCTCGTTCACCGAACATACACGTCTAGCTAGCTACTTGGCCTAATGTAAGGCTTCTGCCTAACGGGTAGGTGCACTAATCCCATGCTGTCCTGGGTATCCATAAAATGATTGATCAGAACTGTACGACCACGTATGGGAATGCACTTGAGAACGTTTTTAAGCAGGTAGCTGGACACAGTCGACACTGAAACGTATGTTGTACAGTCTGTTCTTCCCCGCAGTCACATTGGGGTTTTCTTCAACGTATCCCCATTTTGCCAGGTTAACATATGATCTGCCCACTCCTGAATTCAGCCTATTGAAGGACTTCCACATTGGCCGATTCTCATCATTACCAGGGGATAAATATTCTGAAAATATTTTCCAATAAGGAGGATGGAATGTCTCAGCCCTCCATAGTTGCAGCCTCGCTTCTTCATCAGTTGTAGTTAGTTTCTCCCACGTTCTGAGGAAACTTTTCCCTGACCTTCGTCGTTGTGGGTAGGGTTGTTGCCCATGCATGCGCTGCGTTTTTTCCTGCTGCTGTTTCGCTCTTTCCCTGTTTGCTGCTAATTCTCTTCTACAAGAGGTGGTGCAGTTTTGCAAGGTTGTAGAGCCATTCGACAGGAGTTTACTTCAAGCAGCCTGTTATAATTATACATGTGTCGTATAGGGCAATATCCACGTGCCTGGCATGTGTTGACTTACGCCAAACAGGACAGGCATATTCTGCAGCGGAGTAGAATAATGCCAGTGCAGAAGTTAGGATGGTTTCAGCTTGGCTGCCCCACTGTGAGCCGGCCAGTTTTCTCAGTAGGTTGTTTCTGATGGACACTTTTGAAGTAACAAAAATACTTTTATTCTTTCCCGTAACGAGTGGCAATATCTATCTTTTGGGAAGTACTGCATCATTTTTGAGCTAAAAATAGTAATGTATGACACTCTCGGAGTTTTTACTAACTTCTGAAATTACCACTTACTGGCAATACTGTAAGACAGTGAGATGACCCTGATTTTCCTATTTTCGTGATGTCCACTACAGTACCAGGTAAGGATCACTAGATAGATAACAGCACAAGGATAACTAACAGTCCTCAAGTTAATTCATAAATGTTTCTTTTGACATCTCTTTGCTACCGTGGTGTAAGTGTCAATGGCGTCGTTAGCTCGCGATTCATCGCGAAGACACGGAATTCGTGGTTTGATGCGTAGGCTATGTCTTTGCAGCCAGGCCACTGCGCGCTTAGACGATGAAGCGGAATACGGCAGACGCAGCGGCCGCGGTCCTGGCAGGATGCCGGAACAGTCGTCGGGCCGGATGTCGGCCCCAAGTGGTCCCCGGGCGCTGGAGCCGATGACGCTGACACCGACTCCCTTAATGCGACTCCCGCCTGCACACACAGCCCTGGGGCCGCCATGAATACCAAATGCAATTCCGCGCCGCCGCCAGTCGGAGAACAGAGAGCGCGAAAAGTGCGCCACGAACAGTCATCCATCAATTTCCCGCACCTCTTAGTGCTTTCCGCGTCCCTGCATGCCGTTCGCCGCCAGGAGAATCTGCAACCCCACGCGCCGCTCACTAATCCGGGAAACCAGCCAAGTCGGCAAGAGTTATTACGGATTCCCTACCCACACCCAAGATTGTAACACTGTGTACGAAAAAGAAAAATCCCTAAAACAAAAAGTAGTAACGGGCTTAAGCTTTTAACTGTGCGTTAAGATAAGCTGCTCGCGAGTATCTCCACAGCGGAACGCTTCTTTCTGTACTGTTACTGATGATCATCTCGAACGCAAAATATTCCTTGCAGTCATTTTCGACAAGAATGAAAGTTTATAACCAATATGTAAGCTAATTCTAGGCTGCTCGTCCATTTCTTCGTGAAACATACGCCCACAAACACAATGAACACTTCCTGAATTTTCCGTATTGCATAGATCGCACCAAACTCTTTGTAGAAAATGTTATGTTATTACAACTCTAGTACAGACGACAGTCCAGATCGTAAACATTCAAGTTTATTAAATAAGCTCGGTACAATAGGCACGCACATGGTGATAACGATTTACGCTTCGATAAGATAAATCCAGTATTCTGTTTCTCTTAATTAGCTCCCAAGTATGACCTTACCATGTAACTATCTTGTCAAAACGTCACCAATAGCTAGCGGACTCATTATTAAAACTGCAACACCAGAAAGAATAGCAAATATCGAATTTTTTCTAATTGTGCACATAAAGCATACTAGGAAAAACACATGATTAAATTTGTAGTTTATCTGCCGGTATACAGGCTGCGAAATTAGAGCATAGAACTGTCGCCTCTGAGATCAACAACGGCTGTAACTCCCCTGGAAATCGAGGCGACGTTAAATTTGGTGACGGATGTCCACTAATGAAAATGCGCTGAATCCCGCGTTCGATCTCAGCCACTCTTTAAAGTGTAAACAAAAACCGTCAGCAAAGATACATCATGATTTCCGTTACAATCCTTCGTGCTTCCAACGCACTTGTCAAAGAGCGCAGAGGAGCGGACATAGGGGTAGGAAATTGTTCCAAAAAGGCGAAAGAATCAGCAATTATCAATGGCGTGAGGCCACAGAAGGCAACTGAAACCACAACATTACAGACCCCTAAAGTTTTCTAGATGACATGTGGCCTTTAATGAAAAAAAAAAGTAATAGTGATCTCTCCATTGACAAAAAAGATTCCGGATTAGTTGTCTATTTGGATCACTGGGCGGAGAATGCCAACGAAAGGGTAACACGCTACGAATGTAATAGAGAAATGAAGCAAGCCTGAATATGATAACGAAGCAAGGAAAAATAAAAATGCAAATGCAAAGGCTCAGTCTAGGTAAAGTGTACATCGTTGAAGAGAAGTGGAAAAAGTATCTATGATCACACGAATACAGAGGAATATCAACAGCAGCAGAAAATAATGTAACGGAAGTAAGATTTGTCATGAACAGGAAAGTAGGGAAGAGACTGAAGTACCGAGAAAATTCAATGAAAGTGTGACGCTCATCAGAATCGACAGCAAACCACTGCTGTTCCCACAAGTAGAAGATGCAGAGAGAGAGGAAGTATGTGAGAAACTGAACATGTAATTCAATATGTAAAGGAAGATGAAAATCCAATATGAAGGGTGACCGGAACGCAGTAGAACGGTAAGGAATAGCAGAAAGAGTTATGGGAGAATACAGGATTCGTAGTAGGAACGAGACAGGAGAAAGACTGAGTTCTGCAATAAATTTCAGTTACTAACAGCTATTACACGGCTCAAGAATCACATGAGGAGGAGGGTTACTTGAAAAAGGTTTCTGTGTTGTCCGTATAGGAACAGTAGCAGTAGACTGGATCGGTAAATGACAGAATGTGAACTGGTTATTGGATGTCACCTGAGAACAAATTCATCAGGGATTTTTCAGTCCTTCTAAAGCTCCCAAAATAGACTTACGGTGATGTGATTGTGAAGTGAAAAAGTGAAGGTACAATCACAACTAATTCAAAACCAGGCAGACCTTATGTGCTGACAGACAGGGACCATAGAGCACTGCAGAGGATGGTTGTAAAAAAATTGCGTGAAATACGCGCAAGGAATCACTCGTGAGTTCCAAAGTGCTCCCATCACTCCAGCTGGCACAATGACTGTTCATAAGGAGTTAAGAACGATGGGGTACAGTGGCTGAACAACTCCTCATAAGCCACAAATTTTTGTAGTTAATGCCAAGTGACGCTTGAGTAGTGTAAAAAGCGATGCCTTTAGACACTGAATGAAATGAGTAATGCTGATGGAAGGATTTGGTGAATGCCTGGAGAATGTTACCTGCCAACATGTGTAGTGCCAGAGGAAGTGATGTTGCAATGTGGTGGTGGTTTTCGTAGTTAGCGTGTGGTCCCCTTATTGTGCTTAAGAAAACCTCAAATGCAGGTGGATATGAATACATTTTACAGCATTGTGTACTGTATATGGTAGAGGAACCTTTTGGAGACGATGATTGATTGTATCAGCATGACAATGCACCCTATCATCACGCAGCATCTGTGAGACAATAGTTTGTGGACACATTTCTGTAATGGACTGGCTTGTGCACAGTCCCAACCTAAACCAGAGAAGTAGGACAACGGCAGCATTAGCACGTTTTGTTAGTGTGGGTTGCCACATCAGGGGCAGGTATGCACTCAAGGGCTAACCTATTGTTCTCCTTTAATTGACAGGTAAACAAAACATGCTGATGCCGCCTTTATCCTACTACTAACCAAATGGAACACTTTTGAGATGAGTTAAAACATCGACTTCAGTCCAGACCCACCATCCAAAATCACCACAATCTTTGCTGCTTTTGGCTCTTGTGGAAGAAAACATTCAGACAATACACTGAAAGCATCCCCAGCATAGTTGAAACCATCATAAGGGAAATGAATGGACACTACCGATATTAGTAGATGTCTACATACTTGTGATTAGCAAGTATGCTTCTTCGATATTTAAAGTCCAACGATAATTTGAAATATTTGAATGCAAGAAAGAAAAATTGAGCAACAGAATCCTTTTTGGGTTATAGTCCAGAGATTTTGAGAACTTCAAGTTATGATTAAAATTCATTTTGTGACTTTTTATGCCTACAAATCCCCGTCCTTGTTTTCAAGTGCAATGCTAGTAGCTAACATAGAAGCTAAAAATTTCAGTCGTTTTTCCAGATTCCCACAATCTTCAAATATATTTGTTGAAATTTTACTTAAAAGTCTCTCATGACACGTTAAATTGCGGTTAAAATATTCTCATGTAAGAAAAGATAGTTTTCCTTTTATTGAAAAAAATCATTACAAGTAAGGAATTCGTAACTGTTTTATTTACAGAGTTTCTTGTTAATCGAAGAACTCTCAACTCCTATCGAGACTGGCCCATCGTAAACAAGAAATCTGAACAGGAAAAGATAAAAGATCGATAGTAAACAGCTTCATACAGAATAAAGCACATGCTGCATTGAATTGATCGTTGATCTGAAACATTCTGACAGACAACGTCTGTGTGATCGGACGAGACTGTAACCCGAATCTTTGTCTTTGGAGATAACGTTTCTCAAACTGATAGAAAACTTTATGCCCAGTAATTAAAAGATGACCAACACAGTTTCCGCAATATTACTAATCTGCCTTGACGATTGAAAATTTGTGACGATAGATGAATAAGATTTTGGTAACTGCATTAATGGCCTGACTTACTTGGTTTCAGTGATTTTATGCATATCAACATCATTGTGTCAATTCTGGAGCCTGACTGCCACCAAATACACTTTTCCAGTGTTGCGCTATTCACACATACACAATGAGAACCACTGGTTATAGTGTTTGAGAGTAAGCAGAGGAAGAAATCTGCAGTTGGTTTTATACGAAGTGTGCTCAGATGACCACTGGTTAAGGCGATGTTCGCGATAAGCAAGAAATATGACCAAATATAGATCTGGCACAAGTTTTCAATTGGCACGACTCATCAACGGCCCAACTACTTTACTTCCTATCAGGGACACAGTTTTAACTTGCTGCTGACGAGGAAAGGGTTTGATACGTTGGTACTGCCGCACGTTGCTGCGGATTATTTCTTCAGCAAGTACTATTGGCTGGTATGCAGGAAGTTCGCTGAATGCCTTGCTTTTCACGCTCTCAGATCCGATTCCTCTATCACAATAGTAGTGGGGAGGATGAATGTAACGATCATCGGTTCCAGTCTCAGAAACAGTAAGTACAGGTTGCCGTTCTTCAAGGTGCAACAACTTGGGTAAAAAAAAAAAAAAAATACTCGGGCTCTATTGTGAGCGTGGACAGGTGTTACTTCAAGGTGTGTCGCTGCTATTTCTGATACTAATGAACAGAAACAATAGCACTATGAGCGGCATTAAAATGTATAGGTTACTATTTCTAAACTCATTAGAAACAGCGGTGTTAATGGCCTTCGATCATAAAGCTTAAGTTGCTGCTGATGCCTTACTGTTTCCTACCCGAGTAGATGGAGACTACCTTTATTGGTGCTCTAAATTACTCAGTAGCTATCCGATTATTGGCAATATCTTGGTAACTCGTTTCCTTCCATGCCAGAAACTTAATTCTTTCGCTCTGTTTCTTCTATTTACTGAAAATTGTTAAAAAACTACACTAACAGATATTCTATGGTTTTTGCAATTGTTTAAGGTAACTTGCTTAAAATGGTTGTGATATCGACTTGCAGTGCTCCTGTCAGTTTACTCCCTGGCGTCTGATAATTTATTTTCGCCCTTTGAACTAGTACCACGTACGTCTTTTATATTATTTTATCGTTAGATATTTATAAAAAAATGACACTGCAGTGTCTTTGTTGCTAGACTTCTGACGACGGCTAACGAAGTGTTGGAGAAACGTCTTTGATATTTTTGTAGTACACTGTAGTAAGGATGTTAATGTCAACCCCTTCATAACAAAGGATATTATATGTGTTAATCGCTCGCAGCGATTTTGCCCGATTGGCATACTGGTTCTCGACTGCATGGCCTTTGAACGGGAACTCTATTATCGACCCTTATAATGAGGATTTTGCATCTACTACCTTCCTCACTTATTCCAAGACCTCATCACTGCAATAGAATTATCTGTCTATTAAAATTAAGGTATATGTATCGGTACATTGCTAATGTATCTTTTTTCTGGATTGAACTACGAACATGTTTCTCTTTCTCGTTTTACTGTGCTGCAGACGGTCATAGATAATTTATAACGGCCCGTATCTCCTTATTTATAACTGCGCGAAATTACGTAAACAATTCCGTTCCGTGCTTTTACCGCTTTGAGCGTCTGCAGTATACGGGACCCCGTATACGCAGTCTAGAGTATGGCGGTCACGGTTCCACCGAATTTGCTTTCCTCGATTGACGAAGGTCTGTGATTGACTCATCGACTTTTCAAATTCAGAGCAATACACTAACTTTTTCGAACATCCCAACCCTTTTAGCCAATCATAACTGTGGCTACGGAATAATTGGTCTGTTTCTCACTCGATGGTATTCTCATTGATCCACCCTCTTTTATACCCAACATTTGCCACCAGTTGTTACAACTAGTTGTAACCTAATTGTCAAGAGAATGAGTAAAACAGTTCTCCTGATATCACAGGAAGCATTACTTCCTAACCCGGGTGGCTGAGTGGTCAGCTCGACAGAATGTCAATCCCAAGGGCCCGGGTTAGATTCCCGGCTGGGTCGGAGATTTTCTCCGCTCAGGGACTGGGTGTTGTGTTGTCCTAATCATCATCATTTCATCCCCATCGACGCACAAGTCCCGACGTGGCGTCAAATCGAAAGACTTGCACCCGGCGGACGGTCTACCCGACGGGCGGCCCTAGTCATACGACCTGTGGTAAAGTGTTCGTACTGCAATAAAGGCTTCTCCGGGTATCTAAATGTTCACCAGTGGCTACTAAATTTTACAGTTATATTCGTACGCAAGACCATGTCGGCCTGTTCCTGGTTAGTATACCGGGCCGTCGTCTCTCTGCTCTGCACTACACGACACGACACACTTCCACACCAGACTGAGTCTACAACAGCGGTGAAGCGGAAGAGGTTTGGATGGAGAGGGTCATGTGGTGTTAGGTTTCTTTTTGTTTTAATTTAACTCCACGTTCCCTGCTTTCTGCCTTAACATTCATTCATGCTGAAGAATATAACTAAATCAAGTTAAACTGTAAGTAACTTCCTTCTTGTCTGTAGCCGCGCCGTCCCGATGTATCCTTGCAAGAAGTCTGACATGGTCATGGTCATGGTGACAGGAAATTCTCTGGAGCTAAGATACTATTTACGTCCGGGGGGGGAAGGAAGCGACAGTTGGAGAAAGAGAACAGGCCAAGATTTACAACAGGTTTTTATTATAATAGTTTTATATCCAAATCTGGCGATTTTTGGGACCAGAAAAGACGTTTTATTTCATTCATACCCCAATCAACCACATCATGGTCCTGTCCATATGTGTGAGAAGTCCCATCGTGATTTTAAATGGAATCCCCCATTTAGGATCCATACAGGTGACAGCATCAACATAGTTAAACAGCATTTCCGGATGTTCAAATAACTTACGGGTTTGCTGCCGGTGGACGTCATCGAACACCGCCTATATTTCGACAGGAGCTCCTATCGAAATATCGGCGGTGTTCGACGACGTCACCCGGCAGCAAACCCGTAAGTTATTTGAACATTCAATTCGCCGGGAAAAGTTAAGGTCTCACAGAATTACCGGACCTTACCGGCCACCTTCAATTTCAGTATGACAAAGGAAGACTACAATGTGGCTGCTCAAACTAATGTAGAAACTCTACGCATTTGAGAAAAATTGCTTCTTGGCTTCCTCTGAAACTTTCTGCGGTCATAGCCGATACCAGCAACCACACTAAATTCATTGACGAAAATAAATCTGTTACACCACTAAGCACCAGTCCGAGGTTTATCAAACTTTGTGATGTTCGTCATACAACGAGTATTAAATAATTAAACTTTCATTTCACTCGGAACTGAGCTCCATCATCATTATCAATATTAGCTGTGACCCCCCCCCCCCATGAGAAGGAACACACACTTGTATTCGTTGTGGCATGGAAGCAAACAGCCCCCGAATGTCGTTTTGTTGAATTTCTTCCCGTGCCTGAAACACGTCCTGCGTCAGCTATGAATATTGCTTTTTGGAGGTTAACATGAAAGTATACGTCTTCCAATAGCATCCCAGACACTCTCTGTGAGTAACAAATCAGAGAATGGGGTACTCCAATCACGGATGCCTACATTACTCTAACCTATGAACTCTAGTGTGGCATCCTGTAATATCTTTATGTAATAAGCCATTTGGCATCTTTACCATGATGGGCACGGCAATAGGATATACTCTTCTTGCCACATACTGGCGAGCATTAAGCCTGTCTTGCCGGCCGCGGTGATCTAGCTGTTCTAGGCGCTCAGTCCGGAACCGCGCGGCTGCTACGGTCGCAGCTTCGAATCCTGCCTCGGGCATGGATGTGTGTGCTGTCCTTAGGTTAGTTAGGTTTAAGTAGTTCTAAGTTCTAGGGGACTGATGACCACAGATGTTAAGTCCCATAGTGCTAAGAGCCATTTGAACAATTTTTAAGCCTGTCTTCACTAATTACCAATTCAGTCTTTTTGTCACATCCAGTAGCTCCTAGAGATGGAGACGTGCAGGTCTCGGGAATCGTAGCTCCCTGTGGCATTTTATCGTATCATTTACGGACACGTTATGGTCGATATGACCACCACAAACAGCAGCGAGACTCATCTCTGAACACTGCAGGAATCCACTCTACGTCGTAGTTGGCTCTGGTTCTACACCATGCAAGTTTCTGTTGATTGTCGTACAAAGTCGTAGGTAAACGAAGCATGGCAACTCGAGATCTCAATCCAGCTAGCGGCAATCTGTTGCCGACGGTCGGTGGTGACATACTGCCAGTAACCTCAAGCTGTCATCCGACTACACGTCAGGACCAGTCGAACAATCCTACGCTCTTACCTCGTGTGGTCTTCCTAAAAGGACCTATGATCGCTCTTCTTGCCACACCGTTCCCCCGAGTCCATTCCGTCACCACTCGTTCTCCAGCCATTGCATTACAGCCAGCTGCCTGTGCAATCTGTTGGTATGAGGTCCCCATATCAACCATTCCAATAATTCGAGCTTTCTCGAAGTCCAAGGACGGTGACTGGCTGCAGGCGCACGTCCTCTGGGCATGCCATATTGCGATCTCCACCTCAAAAGTTCCCACTTGAAAAGTTTCAGTACCATTACACACCCAACAGACATCTTGTACTCACACCGTATTTCATCAGCAGGAGTGACTTTCTTTCTGTAGTGAAACTAAGCTTGCTTAAGGATGAAATTTAAGTCAACAGATCCCACAAGCTTGTCAATATTGCAGTAACTGTTTGGTAGCGTTCGGTCAGAGTGTTCGTGGTCTAACACCACTCATTTTCTGTCAGAGTATTTCTACGAGAAGCGTTCAGTAAATAATGCAACAAATTTTTTCTGTAAACAGGATGGTTTTATTCACGATTCCAATACCCCATAATATTACCCACTCTTTTGGATAAAAAATCCTATTTTTCAATATAATCTCCGTTCAACGGCACCTTACTCGGAGGGCCTGTAGGCCTACATATTACCAATCTAAGACGCAATATATTGGTCGACGTCGAAGCCAACAACCTGCTGCATCAGTAACCTCCCAATCATCCACATACTGCCTCCCGCAGAGTGCATCCTTCATGGGGCCAGACAGGTGGAACTTGGTGGGTGCGAGACCCAGTCTGTAGGGTAGATGAGGACGGAGAGTCCAATGAAGCTTTGTGAGCTGCTCTTGGGTGTGCGGACTTGTATGAGACCTTACCTTCTCATGGAAAAGGAGTTCATTTGTCTTTTGTGGTGACGAACACGCCACACTGAAGTCGTTTCTTAAGTTTCCTGGGGGTAGCACAAATACACTTCAAAGTTGATTGCTGCACAAATATTCAAATGTTTGTGAATTCCTAAGGAACCAAACTGCTGAGGTCATCGGTCACTACTTAAACTAACTTTAACTTAAGCTAAGAACAACACACACACCCATGCCCGATGGAGAACTCGAACCTCCGGCGGGAGAGGCCGCGCAATCTGTGACGTGGCGCCTCAAACCTCGCGGCCACGACGTGCGGCGATTGTTGCACAGTGGAGGAGGACACCAAACAGAATAAACCCTACAGAGGCCCAGAACACAGTTACCACGACTTCAGCGGCTGAGAGAGCGGCTTCGAGCTATTGTTCGGAGGTGAAGTAGCGAGGAGCCATTCCATGGATTGCCGTTTTGATCCCTGTTCGAAGTGATGAACCCATGTTTCGTTGCCTGTGACGATGTTCGACAAAAAATTGTCACCATCAGCCTCGTAACGCGCAAGCAGTTCCGCAGAGCTGGTCTTTCCTTGCTGTTTACGAGCTTCCGTTAGGGAGCGAGGAACCAAGCGGGCAGACACTATTAAGTATCCCCACTGGTGTACGAATGTGTCAGCACTACCAACAGAGATATCCAATTGAACAGCGAGTTGTTTGTGATCCGCCGATTACCTCGAATGAAAGCGTGTCCGGTAGGCCAGCAAGCGGGAGATCGGACATGTTTGCGCGACCTTGTTTCGATGATGACAAACACATCGCCCAACGTCTCACTATGCTTTTGTTCATTGTCAGGTCACAGTAGGCGTTCTGCAAGCGCCTAAGAATATCTGCAATATTCTGGTTTTCCGCCAAAAGAAACTGAATGACATCTCACTGCTTGGAACGCACATCGGCTACAGTCGCCATTTTGAAGGTTACGTATAGCGCCGCTACCAATCGGCACTTTATGAAACTATTAGGAATGAAGAGGGAATATGCCACGATGTCCAACAACAACTTCTGACTTTTTCTTTCAACCGGAATTGCATTACATATTGAACTCTCCTCCTAATTGTTGGTAGTCCAGGTTTTGTTGTTGTTGTACCTCTCAAGCTGCTTCAGTTCTACCCTTAATGTTGTGCACTTGTTTTCGCTGACGCTTTGTTGAAGCTCAATAGTAACTTTTGAGGCAGTTGTCTTCTCAATCTGTGAAGCCCCTAAAGCCGAAATACGTCAGGCCGTTACACACTAGCCGCCAGGTAACCCAGGACTACGCATCGACTGGAGCGACCTTGTTCAGGAAGCGTGTCAGCCGCTCCGGGCCTATGAATACCGAATGCAGCGTGAGAGCTGAGCCGAGCTGAGCTGCCCGTGCGTCGGCTGCTTCGCAGGTTGCCTGCTCGCCAGGAGTGCCGCTCTCTAGCTACATAACTTCCGTCTTGGAAGGAAGGAAGATTTAGTGCTTCACGTCCCTCCGACAATACCAGAGGCCGACCCAAGCACGGATTACGAAAAGAAAGGGGAGGAAACCGGCGGTGCTCCTTTTCAAAGGAACCATCCCAGCATTTGCCTGCAGCGATGCAGGAAAATTACGGAAAGCCTAAATCTGGATGACCGGACAGGGATTTGAACCATTGTCCTCCCGGATGCTAGTCCAATGTACTAACCACTGCGCTTCCCCGCTCGGTGCTTCCGTCTTAGGATCTCCGGGCGCGCCATTTTTATCAGTAATGGCATAAGTTCTACGCGGATTTGTACCGTCCGTATTTTCCTGTGGTAGCCTGCAGAGGCATGCACCGAGCCTGCGCCGCCTGCCCGGCAACGCAGGCTCGACTGCCGGGCGAGCCTCGACTCGCGCCGCCCGGTCAGCCGGTCGAGCCCCGTCAGAACCAGAATCTAGCCGGGCGCCCGTGAGGTTCGGCACATCATCAAGTCGCGCGCCCGCCAGGCATTGCACTGTTGCGGGCGCGAAACGGAATATCTGTGGACCGTTTGCAGGCAGTTGTTTTACTTCGTACAGTATTTACCGACTCCTGCCGTGTATAAAAAATAAGAAGAATAATAAAAAAAGTGTATATTGAACATTATCCAAAGATAGAAAATTTATAAAAATGTATGAGGATTGTAACTATAAATAAGTAACATGTAAATAAATTGCTGAGTTTAACTTCATAACAGCGTACATTACAGAAATACAGTGAGGTGGAACTTCCTGCGGTAGATAGGCTCGACGAACTTCCGAGACTCCCCTCCCACAGGAATGACTTTGCCATTAATCAACAGTAAAATTAATATTAGAACTGTGCATTAATTGATTATATTTAATGAAAAATTGTAAATAAGATATTAATATCTTTTGTACTTAGATCTAAGCAAATTGCTGCTCCATTTGGGACTGGCTCGAAGTTGTTTCGAGGCCGTCCCTCTTGGAACAGCCAGCTTCTTCCTAAATTTTTAAATTGTTTGTGTTTCGTTTTACTCAATTTATGCTCATTTTATTCCAGTACCAACTCATTATTGTCACTCTTGTTTTATTGCTCAAGAAAAGTGTTGGAAGTATGGAACACTGTATTGTAACATGCGGCAATGTAAAATGTACGACCTGAGCTATAAAATAGACAGCAGGTCTTTCAATATGCAATAGGTGAAATGAAAAATCAGACCTCCGGTCTTATATTAAAAGAACTGATGACTGTAACACCAGCAACAAGATGGTTACTCAAATTCCACAGTTGCTTGTAATTATTAAATCAACTTATTGTTAGGCACATATGAAAAGCCTCTGTACCTTACGATGCAGTGAAAATAGTTAATTTTATTAATGGTCATCTTACCATTCTACTAATTAGCAAACTTTTTTAATACTAACCTAAGTATTTAAAAGTTTTTATTTGCTAACACAGATGTAAGATGATTATAACAAAGCAAAAATTTTCTCGTTTTGTATGATGTTTATCTTTTCTCAACAGGTACATCTTTCCTGCAAAGTCTGCCTTCCGACTATAGCTTATTTCACAGAAATTTTGTTAAAAAAAGTCAACAGTTGAAATTTATTATTTGAAATGCCGAAGACAAACCTATGTTATGTGCAAGACCGTATGAACCCTTCATTAAAAGCCTTGGAGTTTAGGGAATCTGTCTAAATCCCAATCATATTGAGTGCTTCGATACCCTTCACGATTTCCTAGGAGAAATTCATCTTACTTCGGACGAAACAGTCAAGAATAAACTTAAGAAACATTGGAAGGGATGTGGAACAAACTCTAACACTATTTCCCTGCTCGTCTAGTAATAAAAAATGGATTCGCAATCGCTTGGAAAAGACAATAAATTTGGAATCCACATGAAGTGTAAATTGAAACGAGGAGCTATTGGAAACTTCCAGTGACTAAGTTACAGAAAATAAATATTTATCACCGGGATGCTTCTGGTTAAGCTTAAATATGGAGTTTCCAATGCAATCAGATAAAGCGGTAACAAGATTAATATCTGCCTCCTCCTCGTATCAGTGCGAAAAGGTTTTTGTCTCTTATACGTATATAAAAAATAAATCAGAAAACAAACTTTACAATGAAAATAGTTTGAAACTGTCTTTAACTTCTGTGGTTCCTGATTTCAAAGCTATGTCACTTGCAAAGCAGGCGGATCCTCCTCAACGAATTCCGAAGAAGGGCTGCGCCAGTCAGTTCCATAATGAAAACTTTTAGATTAACAGAAAGTGTAAATACTTTGTTATTTCCTACTAGGCCTACACCTAGCCGTTGTGAAAAAGCTTCACCAGCCCTTTTGATGTGGTACAGGTGAAACGTAAAGCGTTATAAAAACATTAGGGCTATTAAACCATTTTCTTTGAATTCGATTACTTCCCTGTTACAGTAAGTACTTTCTTTGTGTTACATCCATCATTTTACATTGCGCATTAGTTTTCTTTGTAAACGATTAAGAACGCCCTGCTCTTAGCAGAGCCAAAGGAGTGCAGATGATTCAGAAAGCAATTCCGCATCCCGCACATTGGCCAGTCAATCCCGTCTTCCCAGCGCTGCGTGTTTCCCTGTTGCACCGATCCCTGTTGACACCCGGGCCCGGTGGGGTACTCGACGAGCCGGGGGCCTCGACGGCGAATCGCGGCTCGCGCACTCTGTTGCCGGTACAGTCGAGCTCGACTATCCCGCGGTGCAGGTCGTAGGTCGGAGCGGTCGGTCGCAGCCGGGCTCTGGCGCGTAAACGTGGCAAGATGCAAGGGCCTGGTAGCTTGTGAACGATGTTCTTCTCCTGTGGGTTGTGCTTTATACTTCGATCAGCGCTGGTCTCGCACTATGCTATGGGTATACGGGCCAGAGAAGAGTGATTAAAGCGGGAAGTTACGTGTCTGCAACTGAACTGAGTTTACGAATACTTAAAGTCACAAACGTCATATGTAACACCACATGTGCCATAGGTAATTTTCAGAGAAGCTAGAATTATAGACGGACATAGGGCGGGCAAGTGCAGACAACTTAATGGAGTGCTCTCGTGGCTGAAGCAACACAGTCGTATGAATGTGGATCGGTGTTCAGATGCCCGTCCGACTTTCCTGGAACAGCGTTTCTCTGCTTTGACTAAGTCATTTCAGGGAAATGTTGGCATGGTTCTTCAAAAAGACAAGGCCGAGTCTTTCACGTTCTAAGAAAATTGATATTATTACACTAGTTTACTTAATCTCGATGAGTTGTAAAGTTCTAACGAGCCTTCCTTCCAAACATGATTTAAGAAATACAAAAATAATGAAGAATTGCAGTATTGTGATAGTACCCCTGTAAAAAGTTTTAAAAATGTCAGAAACGCATACAAGATGAAGGAAGAGTACTCTCCCATTTGGGAATGCAAATTTGACAATAGGTAGGAAGCAAGACTTAAGCCGCAGAGAGGAAAGAATGAAGAGCAATTTTTTGACTGGACCAAATCTAATTTTCTTCCGTGCTCGCCTTGAAATGAAAACAAACTCTGACAATGACTGGCCGCAGCACAGCGCAGCGAGAAAGAAAAAGTAGTGGTTGTTCACTATAGAAAAAAGGTGATACGTAAAACCTTTAAAAAGTTTAATGAATAAAGTCAATGGAACGTAGAGAAGTTTTGTAAAAGGTAAATGACAAACCGGATATAAACCCTCATTAGAAGTATAGAAATGATAGTGGCAAACTCACTGAGACAGTAAGGCCTTGCTGACAACATTCATTGTCGGTGTACTGTTTATTTTATATCCTTAGAGAATACAAATTGCATTTTATAAGTAATAAAAAGTAGTTGATTGCGTAACTTCTGCACTTTTATGTAGCCAAAGCAATTACTTTTGATGGAAGTAAAGTTTACACGCACAAACATAAAAATACATAAATTAGTTATTGTTATTTTATATTTGGTAGAAAGTTCGTCATGGTTATCAACGGCAAAAGTTTCCTGTTGTTACTGATGAATACGGAAGTTGTTTATGATTAACAGAAACATGTTTTATACATTTGACGAAGTATTAAAGCAAAGTTTGATGTATTGCTGTAGCGCGTTTTTTTGTGTTTTGCCTTTTGTTGAGGAAATTGCGTTTTCTAGCACTACCGGTATATGATAAATCTATATTGTTTTCTTTCTTTTTATTGCAACATCACTCTGCTTCACTTCACAAATCAACATTTTCAGAATAAAATCTGAATTTAACATCAGTAATTTCAGTTTTGCTATAAATGCTGTTTAATCCTAACAGACAGGAGGGTAACTATGTAAAACAAAAATGTTCCAAAGGTTACGTGGGCCTTTATGTATCCTCAATCAGTTTCCAGACGGTTCATGACTACCAGTTTTTAGGGGAATCTTAGTAAGACACTGATCGCATAGGTAATGAGGTAACGCCCGATATATAGAATACACCTAACAAACAGGTAATGCGGGTACGACCTTAACTACTCTGGAAACTACCGTAAAAACGCTTAATTATGGTAGGCTAGGGTAGTTTTGCAATTCAAACTACAACTATAGCAGACAGGCAAGACCAAAATCTTTGGCAGTTGGGCTTGTAGTAGGGATGGGAAAAACCGACCGGATAGAACCGATACCGTTATTTTAGTTCTAAGTAACAGATATTTTACGTATTTTTTGGTATCAGTTACTACAAATGTTTTTATTTTTTATTAATAACCGGGAAAAACCCGAAATTTCAGTTACTCGTAGCATTAGTGCTACAAGTTTGCGTTTCTAAATAAACCTTTTTAAAGAACGAGTAATTTTATTCGTAAAAGTTCTATCGCTTTGAAATACTGTGTTGTTGTAGAAAATAGAAAGCAATGAATGCTATTTTAGTAACAATACTGACGGAAACGAGCAACAAAGACATTGCATAAGAATTGATACAATATTGCTGAGACAGTAATGTACCTGTTACTATGTGGAGTGGCATGTTAGATTGTACGCAGTGTGCAGGACTTGTCCCTTCTAGTTTATGTGACAGTTTCTCACTGTTATCGTGGGACATCAATAGAATTACAGAATGGCACCATGCCCTGTCTGCAAGTATTTTACAAAGTGTGGTATCAGTTAAGAACAATGCTCCATTTCCTTTAAAAGATTGAAAACGGAAGAAACCACAAAAAACTTGTGACATAACATAATCTTAAAACTTAACAGTTCACCCATAGTTACAATAAAAACAGAAAGTAGCTGATCTGGTGCCTGTGTCTACAAACATGAGTCTACTTGAGCCCTGAAAACGGGCCGACCGCGGTGGCCACGCGGTTTAGGCCCTGCAGTCCGGAGCCGCGCGACTGCTACGGTCGCAGGTTCGAATCCTGCCTCGGGCATGGATGTGTGTGATATCCTTAGGTTAGTTAGGTTTAAGTAGTTCTAAGTTCTAGGGGACTGATGACCTCAGATGTTAAGTCCCATAGTGCTCAGAGCCATTTGAACCATTTTTGAACCTGAAAACGGAAAAATTAACACGAAAAATAGTTTTTCCACCTCAGTTTTCACACTTTAGCACTGATTACTCATAAATTTCCAAATAGTGGTATGATCTCCAATTACAATCTAATTTTTAACAGACTTTCAAAAAATTAGAATCAATAGGAGAATACTAGTGATTTTTTTTATAGCAGTCGATCATTTATTACTTTTCGAGAAAAGCAGTGAACGGTGGACGGACAAAATTTTCTTTTAATTGCTTATTTAATTATAGATTCTTATTCTGTGTATCTTGAAAGTGAGGGAGTCAGAATTTTTCAGTCTTCGTTTAATTTCTACGTTTATTACAGGAAATAATACGAATAAAGAACGGACTATCGGTTATTTTAGAAACCGCTGATTTTGAACGATTTTTACAGTCCAGTTACACTGTCGTTGAAAAAAGAAAGAGCGGTACAACCAAGAACCGCCATCCCTAGCTTGTAGGTGCAGTGAGTAGTTTCGTGCATTCAACCGCCTCAGTGGTCATTGCACAGTAAACAGTTAAAGAGAGAAGATGATCGGCGCTGGCCTGATTGACATCCAGGCGACCGTCAGGGGGCTGTGAGCGGCTATAAATAGCCTAGGACAGGACTGGACAGGACAGCCGGCGTTACGCAAACCGGCCCGCCGCCGCCGCCGCCGCCGCCGCCGCCTCGACCACCGCGGCGTGCTTTCACTGGCGGGCCGGCCTTGACCCGAGGCGGCGGTGCTTTGCACCTCTGAGCGGCTCCGCCCAGTCCGCCTCCCGCGCAAAGATCCGAATCCACATCAACGACACGCCAAACACTCACCTTGGCCTTGTGTTCACCGGTGTATCGTCTCAGGTTGACCACTTACTACAGTTGTCAATCTACCGTAGGCTACTGTAGACTATTACAACTAAGCGTAGCTTGCGGTAGGTTTCCTAGCAGCCTTGGTCAGTTACGGTCGTACCCGCCTAACCTCTACGTTAGGTGCGTTGCACGGCCATCGGCCGTTACCTCATAACGATTGCGTTCTTCACGTATGCCATCAGTGCCTTGCTGGATTTCTCTAAAAAGCAGAAGCCGTGAACTGTGTAGAGACGGAGTGAGGATGTACACTGAAGAGCCAAAGAAACTGGTACACCTGCATAATACCGTGTAGGGGCCCCGCGAGCACGCAGAAGTCCCGCAACACGACGTGGCAGGGGTTCGACTAATGCCTGAAGTAGTGCTGGAAGGAGTTGACACCATGAATCCTGCAGGGCTGTCCATAAATCCGCAAGAGTACGAGGAGGTGGAGAAGCGGTGTGTGGTGGAGGGTAGAATTCACACCAAAGTCCTTCCCCTCCCCCCCCCCCTTCCACCACTGTTCCACTCGCGGATCGCGCGAGGGAAAAATTACTGTCTGAACGCTTCAGTACGAGCTCTAATTTACTTTACCTTTGAAACGTGATCACTACGCGATTTTGTAAGTTGGTGGTAATAATATATGCTCTACATCCTCGGTGAAGGTCGGATTTTGGAATTTAGTGAGCAGCCCCTTCCGTTTAGCGCGTCGTCTATCTGCAAGTGTGTCCCACTTCAAACTGTCTATGAGATTTGCTACGCTCTCACGATGGCTAAATATACCAGTCACGAATCTTGAAAGGAGGATATAAGATGAACATCAACAAAAGCAAAACGAGGATAATGGAATGTAGTCAAATTAAGTCGGGTGATGCTGAGGGAATTAGATTAGGAAATGAGACACTTAAAGTAGTAAAGGAGTTTTGCTATTTAGGGAGTAAAATAACCGATGATGGTCGAAGTAGAGAGGATATAAAATGTAGACTGGCAATGGCAAGGAAAGCGTTTCTCAAGAAGAGGAATTTGTTAACATCGAGTATAGATTTAAGTGTCAGGAAGTCGTTTCTGAAAGTATTTGTATGGAGTGTGGCCATGTATGGAAGTGAAACATGGACGATAACTAGTTTGGACAAGAAGAGAATAGAAGCTTTCGAAATGTGGTGCTACAGAAGAATGCTGAAGATAAGGTGGGTAGATCACGTAACTAATGAGGAGGTATTGAATAGGATTGGGGAGAAGAGAAGTTTGTGGCACAACTTGACTAGAAGAAGGGATCGGTTGGTAGGACATGTTTTGAGGCATCAAGGGATCACAAATTTAGCATTGGAGGGCAGTGTGGAGGGTAAAAATCGTAGAGGGAGACCAAGAGATGAATACACTAAGCAGATTCAGAAGGATGTAGGTTGCAGTAGATACTGGGAGATGAAGAAGCTTGCACAGGATAGAGTAGCATGGAGAGCTGCATCAAACCAGTCTCAGGACTGAAGACCACAACAACAACAACAACAACAACAACGAATCTTGTCGCTCTTCTTTGGACCTTCTCAAACTGTTGGATCAGACCCAACTGGTAAGGGTCCCATACAGACGAACAATACTCTAAGACTGGACGAACTAACGTATTGTAAGCTACTTCCTTTGTTGAAGGACTGCATCGCTTCAGGATTTTACCAATAAACCGCAATCTAGAGTTCGCCTTGCCCGTTACTTGTGTAATCTGATCATTCCATATTGAGATCATTTCGAATAGTCACACCCAGATACTTGACGGATTTTACCGCTTCCAAAGACTGGCCATTTATTTACGTTACAGTTACTAATATTGAAAGATAACTGCCAGTCATTACACCACACATTTATTTTCTGCAAATCCTCATTGATTTGTTGACAACTTTCGTGTGATACTACTTTCCATTAGACTACAGCATCATCGGCAAACAGTCTAATGCCGCTGTCAATACCGTCAACTAGATCGTTTATGTAAATCGTAAAAAGCAGCGGACCTATTACGCTGCCCTGGGGCACACCTATATCGAGAGTGGGGTGGCCAGTGGAAGTGTTTCAACTCATAAGAGTGTTCCTGGAGTTAATCTTTAGCAATTCTGGACATGTGCGGTGTCGCAATGTCCTGCTGGAATTGCCTAAGTCCGCCGGAATGCACAATGCACATAAATGGATGCAGGTGTTCAGACAAGATGCTTACGTACGTGTCATATGTCAGAGTCGTATCTAGACGTATCAGGGGGCCCATATCACTTCAACTACAGACGCTCCACACCATTACAGAGCATACACCAGTTCGAACAGTACCCTGCTGACATGCAGGGTCCATGGATTCATGAGGTCGTCTCCATACCCGTACACGTCCGTTCTCGCGATACAATTCGAAAAGAGACACGTCCGACCAAGCAACATGTTTCCAGTCATCAACAGTACAACGTCTGTGTTGACGGGCCCAGGCGAGGCGTAAGGCTTTGTGTCGTGCAGTCATCAAGGGTACTCGAGTGGGCCTTCGGCTCCGAAGGCCCATATCAATCATGTTTCGTTGAATGTTTTGCACGCTGTCACTTGCTGATGGGTCAGCATTGAAATCTGCAGCAGTTTACGGAAGGGTTGCACTTCTGTCACGGTGGACAATTCTCTTCAGTCGTCGTTGGTCCCGTTCTTGGAGGATCTTTTTCCGGCCGCAGCGATGCCGGAGATTTGATGTTTTACCGGATTCCTGATATTCCCGGACACTCGCGAATTGGTCGTACGGGAAAATCCCCACTTCATCGGAAGCTCGGAGATGCTGTATCCCGTCACTCGTGCGCCGACTATAACACCACGTTCAATCTCAAATCTTGATAACCTGCCACTGTAGCAGCACTAACCGATCTAACAACGGCGCCTGACACTTGTCTTATATAGGCGCTGCCAACCGCAGCGCCGTATTTTGCCTGTTTACGTATTCCTGTATTTGAATACGCATGCCTATACCAATTTCTTTGGCGCTTCAGTGTATTTTATCTTCCTTCAGACAATTGGCAACTGACATTTTCAGCATCTCTGAGACTGAACCTTTCCTTTAGACAAACTTACAACTGCCCCTGCGTCCCCCCCCCCCCCCCCTTATTGGTTTCTTATTTCCCAACTATCCAAAGCTATTTCTTCACAAGCGAGTTTGCTGACGGTCTCCATGTTGTACGCAGAAGCAAAGGGGTCTATTCATGGTGATGGAATAAAGTTTCATCGGCAGTATTTGGCACACACACGACTGCTTACAGATCGTGAAAAGCACGCTGTGCGACATACTCCTGTACTGGATCACAAATTTCTCCGTAGGGGCTCACACAATAACGACATAGACAATACTGATTTTAATCTGCCCATCAGATGTGGACATTAATCTCGGGATCGCCTTTCATGACTATGGAGAGGAATACACAACGCCGGCATTCGATGTCAGCCTCTTTCCCTGACAATTTCCATAAAAATGTATACAAATTCAGTGTAACAGCTGCACGTGTAGGTCATTTCATAAAGCAAATAACTGGTCTACTGCTTACAGCTGTGCACACGACACAAACAGAAAATATTAAACTGATCTACGAACACACCCATGCAAATGAGCTCTAACGTTCTCGTTCCGTCTGACGAGGTCACACACACACACACACACACACACACACACACACACACACAATTACCTGTTAGATAAGTCTACAGTTCGTTGCGTGCAACGTGTGTCACAATATTTGCACTGACGAAGTAGCTACAAGAAAGCATTCAAACATTTACTGTACGCACTTGGCTGTTTGGAGTCATGAATAAACGAAGAGTGCTATTTAAGTTGGAGAAGGGATGATCATCGGTTTATTGCACAATGAACGAAGTGTCGCTGTGGAAGGAACTGCAGCAGCCAGTTTATGTCACCAAACTTAGATCATAACGCTTTATCGGTTTCGGGTGTTTTGACACCCATCTACGAGAGATGAACATTTAGATTATTACATAAAGAAAATAGCTAGTATGACCTTTATTTTCAACACACATTTTCTTTTACATTTCCGCAAGTTAATATATCGGAAGCCATAGACGCAAACATTGATATATCTGCTCGTTTCAGGCAGACTCCTCTTTGGTACAGTAGCTTCCTTTCTCTAGCAACGTTCTGTTCAGGGAAAGGGTGCAGAAAAATGGTGTTTCCCTTCTGCAACCATCTAACCATTTAGAATGTGTTTAACTACGGAATACTTTTCTCCAAGACGTTTCGCCGAGCCACAAATTCTGTATGTGTGTTCGAGGATAAGTATTCCGGAAAAGATCTCGCCACTGTCTGTTCTATTGTGGCACCTCGTAAAGGTAGCCGAGCAACTGCAACGTCAGTCTTTATTTTTCGTACGGATACGTCTAAACGCATACAAAAACACCTGCAGTCTTACACCAACAAACACCGTCATATTAACTTGATCGCCGACTTGTTAATGGCACTGGAGTTTCAGTGTCCTGTTCGGTCTCAGAAGAGAGGGAGCTGCTAGGCCTACGTGTTCACCATCTCTCGGAAACGTTACTAACTTGTTGCTAATACACCGTGCGACGTATCGAACGAGTTTGATTTTAGTCATCAAATTGTTTGCGGGTGTTGAAGTTTTCACGGACTTCAGAGGGGCATTTTTCTGGGTCTATATGCGTAAAATTTCTTAATCGGCACTGGTGAACTACAACAGAGCAAAAGCCATTCTTATAGGTGCCAAATGTATTTGATCAGTGACAAGTCAAGTGACTTTGTAGGCTATGAATGGTGTTCACATCTTTTAGTGTGTCTAACAGCTGTCAACTATACGAGGACGTGCATTATAGATTAGTATAATCGTGGTGGGTACACGTGTGTGTGAAATGACAGGACGTG
This sequence comes from Schistocerca cancellata, assembly GCF_023864275.1. NCBI lineage: Eukaryota > Metazoa > Arthropoda > Insecta > Orthoptera > Acrididae > Schistocerca > Schistocerca cancellata. Next base: position 721,685,978 of record NC_064626.1, on the reverse strand, counting down.
CGCTACAGAGCCGTTCGACATGATTGAAGTAAACAAGTAATATGATCGGCTGTCATTAGTAATGACCACTAAAGCACCCTAGCGTGCAATAAGGTAGGACGAAAGTAACTTTCTCATGAAGCGTAACGGTCAACTAACGTAACTCGATGAAGCATGGACCACGCATAGAACGAAGCACTGCAGTATAGTACAGTAGGTAATAAAGAAATGCCCAACGAGACGGACAGAAGTGGCACATTTATTCAAAGACAATTTGTATATTACAATTTCTCACCGCTCGCCGTGTGAGGGTACGTCGGGGATCACTACTCTTACTGCATCTGCTGTCATCTCAGAATAGCACGGGACTCCAGTCCTCTTTCGTCGAGTCCCTGTGCTCTTGGCACCATTCGTAAACTGTGCCTCCGAGATGCGGGTGTTACGGTACTGGTCGTCAGGCAAAGACATCACCCCCAAGCAGTCGCCATGCCACCGTGCGCCCGCATCTCGTGGTCGTGCGGTAGCGTTCTCGCTTCCCACGCCCGGGTTCCCGGGTTCGATTCCCGGCGGGGTCAGGGATTTTCTCTCCCTCGTGATGGCTGGGTGTTGTGTGCTGTCCTTAGGTTAGTTAGGTTTAAGTAGTTCTGAGTTCTAGGGGACTGATGACCATTGATGTTAAGTCCCATAGTGCTCAGAGCCATTTGAACCATTTGCCACCGTGCATGGTGACATTGCGTGCCTTCCAGTGCTGTTAAATGTGGTTGCACCTGCACTCGCTGATTGACGTGGTGCCCTTCTTGCCTGTTGCACAATGCACCTGTCAATTGCTGCTATAGCCGATAGTAGACGATCACATCCTCTCCATCGGGCAGTAGTGTCTGTGGTTCGGAACGCTCCCCAAGCACGCGAAAAAATCATGCTGTGGACAATACAAAACTCCTGGGCTACACTCCTTACGGTTCATGCTCCTTCCAGTTTCCCGACGATTCTGCCTCATGTGAAATCATCCAGATGCTATCTCCGGGTCATGTAATGAAGTGCACCACCGCAGTGCAACGAAAGTACTCGCTGATTGACACACACTATCTTTTCCTGTTTCTTCAAATGTCTTGTGTTGCACGGCCAGTTCCATTTGGCGTTATAGACACGCTAATTTCACGCCATGTGATATCAGACTTTCTGTGAACGAGTGGAAGACCTCCGGTAACATGCTCTCCCAGTTTCATTCATTTTCAACGAATTAATATGTTATGTTATTTAACCTAGTTCGTCCTTAAGTTTTGCAGAGCAGCATAATTATGCTTTATGAAATGTCCTGACAAGCTAAAATAGTGTGTTGGGCACTAACTCAATTCCTGGTGCTTGCCTTTCAAATACTGATGCGCCGACTGAGGTATACTCGCACGCCTCAGGACGAGCATCAACGCTTAATCCCGCTCTCCTTGTCTGAAAATTTGATGGGAACACTGTGGAATTGGTCGACCGCAATACTATTGCACCTATGGTTGAGGACGTTTCCGTCGGCTATCGTCATATTTCACGTGGACGCACTGAACCACTTGATACTATATGCCCAACTGTCTTGGCCGGCCTCTGTGGCCGAGCGGTTCTAGGCGCTTCAGTCTGGAACCGCTCGACCGCTACAGTCGCAGGTTCGAATCCAGCCTCGGGTATGGACGTGTGTAATGTCCTTAGGTCAGTTAGGTTTAAGTAGTTCTAAGTTCTAGGGGACTGATGACCTCAGATGTTAAGTCCCGTAGTGCTCAGAGCCAATTGAACCATTTTTGAACGCAACTGCCTTGAAATCATTCACAGTGCGACGCCTTTTCCTTTAGTCACCACTATACTTGTTTACCGTAACGTGACCGCGTGTTTCCGATAACGGCCACGGGAGGCCAAATGCAGTAATATCGTGGTCGGGTAATATATTTTGTTTCGGTTAGCCCTCACATAAGAAAGGAAATGGCGGGAGAACGATTCGAGCGCAACCTGAAAATTGTTTCCAGTATGAATTTTTACTCTGTACCTCTAATAAAAGTTACTTGTATCGAACCGGGCATTGAGACGCACGTGTGTGGCTAAGATGCTTACAGCGCTGCCTTTGTCTTCAACAATGGCAGTGGCAACTCTGCATTCTCCAATCACGATGGCGACGAGAGGTTCGTGTGCAGCGCTGAAATTGCATTGCGCGTCACGCGGTGTCCGGCGCGTCTGTATGACGCGGCACGATCTGCTGCTGTGCACCGGCGATTCCAGCTCTCTCTCTCTCTCTCTCTCTCTCTCTCTCTCTCTCTCTCTTTCTCTCTCTCTCTGCAATGAGCGTGGGTGAGGGTACTTGATCTGCGTTGCGTGTAACGCCCCTGCGCCCACGCCTGCAACATGCTGCTGCAGGGATGGTTACACGACCCGTATGACCGCTACGCGGCGGTCCGAACATCCGGCTGCGTGCATGCTGACAATGCGTAACCCATTGAAACGCGCCCAACTGCTGGTATTCCGATGGAGTAGGACGTCGAGCCGAGCCACTAGCATCCATCCCTGCACCCTGCTGCTAGCCTCCTACACCACATAGTGCGGGCAAGCGAACGGTCTGTGCAATGGCGCGAGTGCGACGTTCCTTTTTGTCCATTTACATCTCCCTGCTGTTGTCGCGTGCGGTCCCGCATTTTAGCTGATGGTTTTGGCTCCGCGTAGGTACACCGATTTCGACGTTCATCAGTGTATTTCGCCAACGAAGACTGCGAGTTATCAGTGGTAAATTTTCCCTTGTTGCTTGTCGAGTTCACCCACGTTCAGTGCAAATAGACCCATCAACGACCGGAAGTTTCAACTAAGAGATACTTTCACGGCAATTGCATACCTGCGTAAAGCCTTCCATCGCCAATGTTGTTCCACTTGTACCTGAAAGACGCAGTAGAGGGACAGAAAGAAAGTTTTAGAGCAAGAATAATAGTGCAAAATGAAACGGGTACTAGTATTGTTTTCTGTGACGCAAGTGTGTTGCGGTACAGCAGGTTGCATGTAGAGGTGTTCTGGAGAACTGCCAGCAGAGCTCTGAGTACTGGCCCTGATCGGGCAGGACGTCTGTCATATGGCGTCATTCAGACGCAGTGTCGAGGTGCGTGGGGTCAGCACTCTGCTCACTGGGCCCTTATTAGTTTCCCAAGCCTTGAAGCCGTTATTTCTCACTCGAGTACCTCCGCAAGTGGCAGCACGAGGCTGCGCACACCCCTTACCAGTTCTCCCGCCATGTTAAAGACGTTTGCAGTACTGGGAATCGAACTCGAGTCCCCCTAATAGCAGTAAGACACACTGAACACTTACCCACGGAAGGAGACCCAATCCCTTTACATAGTTTAATACTCCTTACACTCGTATTTTGTAAAATGGTGACGACTGGAAGTGTGCTGTGTCGAACATTTGTCACAAGTCAAGGAACACGGCATCAGTCTGGGCTCCGGTATCTACTGCCTTCTGGGTCTCGTGCACGAACAAAGGGGGGAGATGGTTTAAGTAGGACCGGTCTTTACGGAATGCATGTTGATTCGTACAGAGGAGATTTTCGGTTGCGGAAAAAGGAGTACGAAACATTTTCCAAAATTCTGTAATTGTGCATTCTGTTTGTGCGTCGATTCGACAATCCTCCTTGAAAAAGAGAATAACCTGCTGATTTCTGCAAGCATTTAAAACGCTTCATTTCTCCAGGACCTACAATAGACTGTCGCTAAAAGAGGAGCAAGTATCTTTCGCATACGGTATGTAGAACCAACGTAAGTATCCCATCATAAAACCGTGCAAATTAAGTACTCAACTTCTACCCCTCCTGCCTTAAGATTTGTAAATGTTTCTAAAATTGCTCAGTGTATACCGCTTCACTATTCCCCTGTCTCTTCTTACAGACTCATCATTGTTGACAGATTTATAGTGTCGTCAATTATGGAACGCTCTGAGCCATCTTCTCTCGAAGTCTTTTAACAATGGAGTCCTTGAATGGAAAATTTTGCCGGCCGGAGTGGCCGTGCGGTACTAGGCGCTACAGTCTGGAGCCGAGCGACCGCTACGCTCAGAGTCAATCCCTGACGATGATGAAAGGGGACACTTCGAAAGCTAGGGCTTTTATCCGAATTAGACGTAGCAAGTTAACTGAAAACTTTTTATCTCTGGTGTAGTTGTTCACTGACATCGGTAGCCTTAAAGAGTTGCATAAAATCCTCAATGAGGACATTCGATGTAGCAGGGATTTTTTTCGGTAGTGTGCTGACACATTTCGAAGAGGAACAGATTTCGCAGCAGCTGAGCCTGACGGACGGCTCGTAGCTCACGGCTCAGGTCGCCGCAGCACACACAGCAGCCGGATCGCCTCCTGGGCCGGAGCGCGGCCGAGACCCGCCCTGGCACTCGCTCCTGGGCAGAGGAAACATTGCGCTATAAAATTCACCAGCTGCGGACCGGGGGGCTAATAAAACACCGACTGCGCCGCGCCAGGGACGGCGCGGCCCGCATATGCAGGCGGCCGCCTCCGTAATAGAGTTGCCCGGAACGAAAGGGAGGGACCCGCTCTCTCTTCTCTTCTCTCTCTCTCTCTCTCTCTCTCTCTCTCTCTCTCTCTCTCTCACACACACAAACACACACACACACACACACACACACACACACACACAAACGCGAGCGTGCCCGCGCGAGCACGTACGCAGGCTCACCAGCCCAGGGAAATGCTGCCCCTTGCGAAGAGTGGGCTTCAGCCTCACCTCGCTACGCCATTCACGTCCTCCAGTGGAAAAGGCTTGCTGCATCCAAGCGAGCAGGATACCAACCCGGTTTTTCTGCACTGCCTGATATTTTGTTGCTAACGAAGCAGAACAGAAAAGCAAAACACGCTGATAATAACTTACTTCTCCACGGGCTGCTGTAACTGATCGAATTATTATGGGGCTTTCCCGATGTGGGTGCTAGAAAGTGCATTTACTGTTGTCCAACCAAGTTTCCTATTCAAATGGTTCAAATGGCTCTGAGCACTACGGCACTTAACATCTGAGGTCATCAGTCCGCTAGAACTTGTAACTACTTAAACCTAACTAACCTAAGGACATCACACACATCCATGCCCTAGGCAGGATTCGAACCTGCGACCGTAGCGGTCGGTCGATTCCAGACTGAAGCGTCTAGAACCGCTCGGTCACACCGGCCGGCCAGGTTTCCTCCTTTACTTTTATTTATTCATTTATTTTTCGTACACCTTATCGATGACTCTCCTAGTTCCCTTCGTAAGGTTCGAGTCCATGAAGCGAGAATATCTTAGACCATCCCTCGTAGCTTTTGACGAAGGCGCCTAGGTCCGCCATCGAATCGTTTACTAGTTCTCTATTGGAGGACTGGTTGTCACTAATTCTTCTCGATTATTATTCTCTGTTTCCTTTTGATAAGAACCTGCTCCTACATCATTCCTGATCTGTATATTTCGTAATATCTTGCCTCGATTATCCTTTCCATTACATTAACTAGAATACTATTGGTCGGTAAAGATGGTCAATTTGTTGATCTTTTCCATACTATTCGTAGCAGGGATGTTTGTTCGCCCATTGTTCTAAGGATTTTTTGATTTGTGATCTTTGCTGACGGCCGCTGTGGCCGAGCGGTTCTAGGCGATTCAGTCTGGAACCGCGCGACCACTACGGTCGCAGGTTCGAATCCTGCCTCGCGCATGGATGGGTGTGATGTCCTTAGGTTAGTTGTGGAGGACTGATGACCTCAGATGTTAAGTCCCATAGTACTCAGAGCCATTTGACCCATTTGAGCTTTGCTTCGAGTAGTTCTTTTCCGGACATTTCTTGTCTCACATATCAATAGTCCACATTGCCGAACCGTATAATCCACAAACGTTGGACAGTTATGGATTTATGGCAACAAGGAATTTAGTGTTTAACATCTTTAAGTTCTTGATGTTGTTATTACGTAGGACATTGGACCTGATGCTCTACCTAAAGCGTCGACGGGCGGTACTAAGTGAAGCACAGTGGTCAGCATAGCGTTCTCCCAGCAGTCGAAGTCCAGGTTTCAGGTCGGGGCCACTATCATCTAATCAAAGGCCTTATCTCTAAGCTAAGGGAGTCCGTTCCGTCGTCCTCATCCTGAGGAGATGTTCTTGTCACTACCACCTTTCAATCGTCGGACGTACGTTGAAGTGACAGGTATTTAGACATGTCATAGCGGCTTAGAAAATCAACTGACTTCGCTCTACTGAGAAAAAACAACTAGACCGAATGAGCTACCTGTGCGATTTTATACAGACTATGCAAAAGAAGTTCTACCGCTTCCTAAGAATATTTTATCACAGTTCTCTGGAGCTGCTAAGCGTTGCAAACGATTGAAAACATAATTATTAAAATAAAAGTAAATTGTTAATATAACACGTTTTTAAACTGGACTGAAAATTTATTCTAGCTGAATACAGATTCCTAACCCCATACACAGACCTGAAAGTACGTGATTGTGAATTTTTAAGAGCTACTGCAATACTTGCATTGTTTTAAAGAAAAACGTACGATATATGCAATCCATAATTGATCCATGAATAGCCGCGCGTATTAGCCGAGCGGTGTGGGGCGCTGCAGTCATGGACTGTGCGGCTGGTCCCAGCGGAGGTTCGAGTCCTTCCTTGGGCATGGGCGCGTGTGTTTTTCCTTAGGATAATTTAGGTTAAGTAGTGTGTAAGCTTAGGGACTGATGACCTCAGCAGTTAAGCCCATAAGATTTCACACACATTTGAACATTTGATCCATGAATAGTTCACCTCATAACTGCGCCCAACCTTTTTCGCTACAAATCATGTAAGTATTCTCATAACTATAATAAACGCACAAGAACGAGTTTTCAGGACTGTGTGTATGGAGTCAGAAATCTTTATGGGGATATGAGAAATAATTTTGTACTTTTTAGTCCAATTTGAGAACCCTTTTACCCTCAGCTTCACCTCTATACACATGATATATATTGCACACATCTCCTTCTCCCCTGTCTGCTCATCTTCTCTTGCCCTCTTTCTGCTCAGCTCTGCTTGCCCGCTCACACTCACTCAATCTGGGAAACTTTCCATTACTACTACCTGTACAACACGCCAGATCTCTGGGGCAGCCGAGACGCCAGGCATTACCAATCTTTATCACCCAAACCTCCCACATCTACCAAACACATCAACAAGAAAGCTATTTAATATTCGCATTGTCATTCACTTCTGAACTATGTTTAAAAGTTTAAGTTCAAAAAATGGTTCAAATGGCTCTGAGCACTATAGGACTTAACTGCTGAGGTCATCAGTCCCCTAGAACTTAGAACTACTTAAACTTAACTAACCTAAGGACATCACACACATCCATGCCCGAGGCAGGATTCGAACCTGCGACCGTAGCGGTCGCGCGGTTCCAGACTGTAGGGCCTAGAACCGCTCGGCCACTCCGGCCGGCAAAATTTTAAGTCTTTAACTCATTGGGAAGTTAGTTTAAAATCAATTGCAAGATTTGTACTGATCAAGCAGAAACGACGAAGCGACCTAATAAAAACGTGTTGTAGCGATCATTCCTGTTTGCAAGAAGGGTAGTTGTACCTAAGTGCATAGCATTAGGCACACATCGCTGATATTGGTCTGTTACAGAATTATTGTTGTACGAGGCAACGAAAGTGGATTGGTGCCCCACTGTGCATAGGCTGCATCTGTTGCTTTTCTGCAGTGGTAATGATCTCCAGTAGCGCAGGTAATTGGAGGGGGGTGGGCTGAAAGGTGTGTAACGATGAGTGGTAAGCGCACTGAACACCTCGCGAGTGTCAGCTGACAGGTGTCTATAATGGGGCAGAATCGGCACACCTCAAATGTATTTGCATCCTGGCATATGTTTGTGGAACTTTATATCTAGGTTCGACCATTACTGTCTCTTGTACAAATATGGAAAAACAGACCACTCTTTAGTGTAAGCTACGCCCTCAGCTCGCACAGTTAAATTACGTGACATTTAAATTAAGTTTTGAGGCACGAGCGAGTCGGCAGTGATTCCATTTGTTGCAGGGTTCAGAGAAGTAACGCCGCAGCACGGTGTTCACAGTGCCGCTGGAGTGACTTGGCCCCTCCCCCAGTGTTTTTGCGCCCGCCTGCCGCCCACCGCACGTCTGTGTCTGGCTGAGCGCCTGGCTGCCTCGGCTGGACGCTTCGGCCGCTAATGGACGGCGCCCAGCCATTACTCGGCGCCAATCTACGGCCGGCGAGCGCCGAAGCCGCCGCCGGAAATTCGTTTACCTCGGGATATGGGATTACGCTTAATGCTGATCAATATTATCGCAGGCGAAGGCACGTTGCTGTACGCGGTCCACCAACATTTTATGCGCCGGAATTTGGGGCCCGGCATTGCAGTTTGGACTAGTTTTCTTCCTTCACGTCGTCTACCGAGATGAATATAGTCAAAAGTCGGAGTAATTCGTACAAGAGGAGGGGAAAGAAGTCTAGTTTGTAAATGTAAAAATTTGTTCACACGGGAGTAACGAGTCACAACTGCGGTCAGTCACACACTGAGGAGGTACCTCCTGATATCGAGTCGGACCTCCCTTTGCCCGGCGTAGTGCGGCACCTCGACGTGCCATGGACTCAGCAAGCCGCTTGCCCCTTGCAGAAGTATTCAGCCACTCTGCCTCTATAGTCTCCATAACTGCGAAAGTGTTGTCGGTACAGGATTTTGTACACTAACTGATCCCTCGAGAATGTCCCGCCGGCCGAAGTGGCCGTGCGGTTAAAGGCGCTGCAGTCTGGAACCGCAAGGCCGCTACGGTCGCAGGTTCGAATCCTGCCTCAGGCATGGATGTTTGTGATGTCCTTAGGTTAGTTAGGTTTAACTAGTTCTAAGTTCTAGGGGACTAATGACCTCAGCAGTTGAGTCCCATAGTGCTCAGAGTCATTTGAAGCCATTTGAGAATGTCCCATAAATGTTGGATTCTGGATGGTCAAATTATTCGGTCGAAAGATCCAGAATGTTCTTCAAACCAAACGTGAACAATTGTGGCTCGGTGACATGGCGCGCTGTCATACATAAAAATTCCATCGTTGTTTGGAACATGCAGTCTATGAATGGCCTAAAATATTCTCCAGGTCAACTTCCACTCAATGTTCCATGTAAACACAACCCACACCATTATGCAGCCACCAGCACCTTGCTCAGTGCCTTGTTGGCAACTTGGGTCCATGGCTTCGCGGGGTATGCACCACACGACCCCTACCATTAGCTCTTACCAGCTGAAATCCGAACTCATCTGACCTGGCCACGGTTTTCCAGTAGTCTAGGGTCCAACTGATATGGTCAACAGCCCAGGTGAGGCGCTGCAGACGATTTCGTATTATTAGCAAAGACGCTCACTTCACTAGAAGCGATCTATGCTCGTGGGACACGTGTTCCAGCATGTCGCCTATCCCTCCAGCCCTTGTCGCCAGTAGATGACTCCTGATGATGCCGCTGCTTCTTTCTTCAAGCATCTACCATGGCCTCACCATTGCTGAGTTGCCCCGTATCAGACCTCCCTACCTAAAAAAACGGGCCTGCGGAGGTACCGTGAATCGAACCCGGGTCCTTTCGCACGAAAGCAATCGACGTTAAAAGTTCTTTGTCTGCTGCAGAGGCGGTCTACAGGAGAAGTAACAAACTGAAGTGGTCAACTACGTACGGCTGAATAAAGAGAAAAATCACAATTACCAATTGGGTCGTATAAACGAAATAAGGAATGTCCTAGGAGCCGTCAAGCAGTCGTCATGCAATCCACGCTTGGCTTAATTTTCCATGTGTATCTCTACAGGCAAGCGCTCTCAACGATACATATATTTTGTGTTCTTAAGTGGTGTTCAGAAATTAGAAACTGAATAGTAATGAATATACTGTCCAGTTTTCTGTCATCTATTGGAGAAATGGGTCAAAAATGTAACGAAAACCGCAAATAACTGAACTAAAATGCAATCAGTAACCATCGCTGGCAATCTAATTTCAAACTGCTCTGTTTGAGAAACCTGCCGGCAGCTGTGGCCGAGCGGTTCCAGGCGCTTCAGTCCGGAACCGCGCTGCTGCTACGGCCGTAGGTTCGAATCCTCCCTCGGGCATGGATGTGTGTGATGTCCTTAGGTTGGTTAGGTTTAAGTAGATCTAACTCTAGGGGAGTGATGACCTCAGATGTTCAGTCCCATAGTGCTTAGTGCCACTTGAACCATTTTGAGAAACCTGAGGAGGCGCTGAGGCATACAGTTCCGCCCTGTAGTAGTCTTTGGTTTTGTTCTCCTGGAACAAGGTGTCTCTCCAGTTGTCCCTTAAATTTCTTTTTTCATCAGTTAGATCCAGTAACTCCTCATTAGTTATCCAGTCTACTCATTTGCTCTTCGGCATTCTCTTGTGGTACCACACAAAAATAAATTCTGCTCTCTTCTTGTTTGACTCATTGTTAACGAATTTCTCTCTCTAAGAAATGATTTTGTTGATTTTGCCGTTTTGAATTTTATATACACTCTACTCCGGCCATCGTCAGTTATTTTGTTGCCCAAGTAACAAAACTCGTTTTCTACTTTTATGGTCTCACTAATCAGATTCGCTCAACATCGCCTGATTTAATTCCACAACATTACATTACCGATTGAGAAATATCTTCTTCAGGTCTGTGTGATCATTCGATACCAGTAAAATTCTCATGTAGGAGAAAGATTTGTTCCCTCGTGCCATTCTGCTTCTGATGTATCCGTTGCTGTATTCAATAATCTGACTTCCTAAGCAGCAGAATTCTTTCACTTCTTTTACTGTTTTTCCTCAATTTTGCTTATGTTGACCACTTTCGTTGCTACTTTTTACCCAAAACATCGCATTCGTGCTCGCTTTGTCCCGCGTTATATGAGTGCATTGTTGTATCCCAAATGAAACCACAGTCTGCGAACTTGGCCGTTGTGGTGCAGGAGCGGTTAATGTAGCCCGTGCGCACGCACGTCTGTCAGGCTGCTGCGCCCCACTTGGAGGCGACCGCACGCAGAACGGCCCTGATATGGGAAGCCGCCGCAGAAAACGATGTTTGCTTGCCTTAACGAACCAGCTGTGTGGACGCGCCGCGCACAACAAACTGTTCGTGTTGCGCTGCCTCGCCTGCCGCTCTCGCCAGTCTAACCTACAAACACTTTGTCTCTCCGCTCGGACGTGCTACACGCTCACTGAGCGTAAAAAAGAAAATTAAACTTCCCTCAACATGCTGAGGCCATTTAGCTCGACCAGGATGTGTCCTTGCTGTAGGAATCGTATCGACATTCTTCTAAAATATTTTACGGAACCTCCGAAATCTCTGTGACAATTGCCGAGCGATAACTTAAAACACGATTTCATTTGACCGATAGGTTAACCGATGTGAGATATAGGGTGTTCAACAGCACGGTTATCGGTGTCTTTACTGGATATCAACATACACACTCGTAGTTTGAAAGATGTCTGTTCTCTCTCTCGAATATCTGGTCACGTCGACAGAGATATGTGGTTTGTATGTACATTCTAAGACAAAGAATGCGACGCACCACGAAGGAATTACACTGAACCGCCAAAGAAACCGATATAGGCGTGCATATCAAATACAGAGATATGTAAACAGGCAGAATACGGCGCTGCGGTCGGCAACGCCTTTATTAAGATAACAAGTGTCTGGCGTACGTGTTACTGCTGCTCCATTGACAGGTCATCAAGATTTAAGTGAGTTTGAACGTGGTGCTATAGTCGGCGCACGAGCGATGGGGCACAGCATGTCCGATGAAATGAGGATTTTCCCGTGTGACAGTTTCACGATTGTACCGTGAAAATAATGAATCTGGTAAAACATCAACTCCCCGCCATCGCTGCGACCGGAAAAAGATCCGGCAAGAACAAGACCAACGACGACTGAAGAGAATCGTCCAGCTTGCAAATTGCTGCAGATTTCAATGCTGGGCCATCAAGAGTCAGCATGCGAAACATTCAACGAAAAATCATCAATATGGGCTTTCGGAGCCGAATGCCCACTCGCGTACCCTTGATGACTGGACGACAAGGCTTTACACCTCGTCTGGGCCCGTTAACACCGAAAATGGACTGTTGTTGATTGCAAACATGTTGCCTAGTCGGATCAGACTCGCTTCAAATTGTATCGAGCGGATGGACGTGTACGGGTATGGAGACAACGTCATGAGACTATGGACCCTGAAGGTCAGCAGGTCAAGCTGGCGGAGGATCTGTAGTCGTGTGGGGGCGTGTGCAGTTGGATACGTCTAGATACGACTCTGACAGGTGACACGTAAGTAAGCATCCTGTCTGATCACATGGATCCATTCATGTCCATTGTGCATTCCGACAGACTTGGGCAATTCCAGCAGGAGAACGCGGCACCTCAAACGTTCAGAATTGCTACAGGGTGGCTCCAGGAACACTCTTCTGAGTTTAAACACTTTCGCTGGCCACCAAACTCCCCAGACGTGAACATTATTGAGCATATCTGGGATGCCTTGCAACGTGGTGTTCAGAAGAGATTTCCACCCCTCGTACTGTTACGGATTTATTGACCGCCCTATAAGATTCATGGTGTCAGTTCCCTTCAGCACCACTTCAGACACTCTAGTCCATGCCACGTCGTGTTGCGGCACTTCCGCGTGCTCGCTGGGGCCCTACAGCTGTACCAGCTTTTTTGCTCTTCAATGTATCCAAATGTGGCCAAATTAGGTAGATGTGACGTACATGCAAAAAAGAACAAATGATTACAGTTTTAAAAAATGGACGATTTATTCAAGAGAAAGTGTTGATAGATTTGCTGGATGTCTTCCTGAGGGATATCGTGCCAAATTCTTTTCAGTTGGCACGTTATATCATCAAAATTCCGAGCTGGTTGGAGATCCCGTTATGCTCCAAACGTAGTCAGTTGGGGAGAGATCTGGATACCGTGCTGGCCAAGCTAGGTTTTGACAAACACGGAGACAAGCGGTAAAAACTCTCGCGTGTGCGGGCGGGTGTTAGCTTGCTATGAAGGGCAACAAAATGGGACGTAGAATATACGAGGGCAGTTCAATAAGTAATGCAACACATTTTTTTCTGAAACAGGGGTTGTTTTATTCAGCATTGAAATACACCAGGTTATTCCCCAATCTTTTAGCTACACAACACTATTTTTCAACGTAATCTCCATTCAATGCTACGGCCTTACGCCACCTTGAAATGAGGGCCTGTATGCCTGCACGGTACCATTCCACTGGTCGGTGTCAGAGCCAACGTCGTACTGCATCAATAACTTCTTCATCATCCGCGTAGTGCCTCCCACGGATTGCGTCCTTCATTGGGCCAAACATATGGAAATCCGACGGTGCGAGATCGGGGCTGTAGGGTGCATGAGGAAGAACAGTCCACTGAAGTTTTGTGAGCTCCTCTCGGGTGCGAAGACTTGTGTGAGGTCTTGCGTTGTCATGAAGAAGGAGAAGTTCGTTCAGATTTTTGTGCCTACGAACACGCTGAAGTCGTTTCTTCAATTTCTGAAGAGTAGCACAATACACTTCAGGGTTGATCGTTTGACCATGGGGAAGGACATCGAACAGAATAACCCCTTCAGCGTCCCAGAAGACTGTAACCATGACTTTACCGGCTGAGGTTATGGCTTTAAACTTCTTCTTGGTAGGGGAGTGGGTGTGGCGCCACTCCATTGATTGCCGTTTTGTTTCAGGTTCGAAGTGATGAACCCATGTTTCATCGCCTGTAACAATCTTTGACAAGAAATTGTCACCCTCAGCCACATGATGAGCAAGCAATTCCGCACAGATGGTTCTCCTTTGCGCTTTATGGTGTTCGGTTAGACAACGAGGGACCCAGCGGGAACAAACCTTTGAATATCCCAACTGGTGAACAATTGTGACAGCACTACCAACAGAGATGTCAAGTTGAGCACTGAGCTGTTTGATGGTGATCCGTCGATCATCTCGAACGAGTGTGATCGCACACTCCGCCGTTGCAGGAGTCACAGCTGTGCACAGCCGGCCCGCACGCGGGAGATCAGTCTTGCTTGACCTTGCGGCGATGATGACACACGCTTTGCCCAACGACTCACCGTGCTTTTGTCCACTGCCAGTTCACCGTAGACATTCTGCAAGCGCCTATGAATATCTGAGATGCCCTGGTTTTCCGCAAAAAGAAACTCGATCACTGCCCGTTGTTTGCAACGCACATCCGTTACAGACGCCATTTTAACAGCTCCGTACAGCGCTGCCACCTGTCGGAAGTCAATGAAACTATACGAGACGAAGCGGGAATGTTTGAAAACATTCCACAAGAAATTTCTGGTTTTTTCAACCAAAATTGGCCGAGAAAAAAAATGTATTGCATTACTTATTGAACTGCCCTCGTAGTCAACATACCGCTGTGCTGTAAGGGTGCTGTTGATGACAACCAAAGGCGTCCTGCTATGAGATGAAATGGTGTCCCGCTTGTCGGGCCGTATGGCGGGCGACAGTCAGGTTGGTATAGCACTGCTGTCTGGGGCGTCTCTAGACACGTCTGCACTGGTCATCGGGGCTCAGTTCAGAGCGGGACTTATCACTGAAGATCATTCTACTTCAGTCAGTGAGATTCCGTTCCATTCGGATAATTTCTTCACGGTGCATTTTTTTCTCAGAGTGTATTGAATAGCTTCAGCTGTTTCGGAAAACGTCTCAATGACACTCTGCCTGTTACATGGCTTGCTGCTTACATACAAGACCGGGACCGAAGAATATTCTTCTGCTTAGATTCATCCGTGTGTGTAACGACAAAATCTTAATAAATTAGAATTAATTTAAAACATTCAACTGTTGACGGACGTTGATATATATATTAACGGGGACAGGTGAAAGTGTGTGCATCGACCGGGACTGGAACCCGGGATCTCCTGCTTACATGGCAGACGCTCTATCCACCTGAGCCTCCGATGGTACAGAGGATAGTGCAACTGCAGGGACTATCTCTCGCACGCCTCCCGCGAGACCCACATTCTCACCTTGTATGTCTACACACTACATTCGTAGTGTCCCACCCCGACACACTCATTACTCGTGGAAGACTCTCTTACCAAGTACCGTAAGAGTTCGAGGAATATGTGTGCATCCGCACAGAAGAAGGTCATAGCCGGTATTGCCGGAACTATATGCGTATATGGATATGGTGTCTGTTCTTTCGGACAAGTATAAATCTTGATAAAGTCTTTAAACTGAAGAAAATAAACGTATAATGTTGTTATGTTATATTTCGGGTAAATATAACTCTTCTGTTCTCATCGTAATGCTGCCAGAGCCCTGCCCTGCCACCTACGAATGATAAATTACCTAGTGCAGCCGAACAGAACTGTGACGGAATGATCTAAAATAAGTCGAGTATTTCACCCCAGAGCCCTTCTCTGTGGTCTATTCCGAGAGGCAGATCAAGAAACGAAGGACCAAATAAAATCGACACGGCAAGAGTTTTCGGAATTTGTGACAATTTAATAATAACAGCAGTGAGATCGTTAGAAACCGTCAACTGTGACCACTTTCGGATCTTCTGCGAGGAGTAGTTTTCCTGTTATTTCGTGTCAAGTGCAAACAATTTCTGTCCAAGTTTTATTTTCGTCGCCACGAATATGGCACTGTACCAGGTGAGAAAGTGAAGTGACAGTGTGATGTCCTTAACTCTCAACACTCCTATAACAGCGACATTCGTTTTGTACCTGTACTGAAGTAGTAAACTCGGATTCCACTTGGAGCTACCGATGGTTCGAAGAGCCTAACTTCTCCCATCTGAAACATTTCAGTATTTTCACTTTTTTTGAGAACGACTTCGTGTCTTTCCCGTAAGTGCTAACGTACAGTGTGTAAAAAAAGTACATGGTGCGTTTTCTTATGAGATCTTTTGGTACTATATACTCTAAACTGTCGTCGCAGGTATCAACAGCCATTGCTACTTAATATTTGTAACTTATTTAAACGACTGTATTGCAGGAATTAGCGAGTATTGTCAGACATTGGTTTCTCCCGACGTGGTCTAATTGGACTGAGCAAACGACACCGACAGCTAGTTTACTTTTGCTGATTCTGAGTTACGCTTGTATACCACGGTCATCTCTCCAGCGCATGTCTTTCATTGAAACTCTTACATTGAAAGTTTTAGAAGCGTGCCGATTGCGGCATTAGAAAACGCTTTTTATTCGTGCTAATATGTGCAGCTGTATTTAGCTTTTTATAAGGTTTCTTGCTGAGACTGTTTAAGTATCTCAGACATATACGAAGCAAATAATACCTCAAATAAACAAACTTTATTGTAATATTTGTTTTGTAAATGACAATCTGTCTGGTGAAATTTTCGAGTGGTACTGAAGTTCTCGAAGTGAGTAAACGATAGCAGCGAAAAGAGTCGTCGAGGCTATAATTGGACAACAGGCATAGCTCTTGGCTGTGGCTAAGACAGTTTGTGTACTTCTCAAGTGGGTGCCGTGTTTTCAAACTGTACTTGACGCAACCTTCAACTGTCTTGGCTCGCAGATCTTACGACGACGGACAAGTTGTGTCGTGGTTCACTCATCGAGAGCAACTCATAGCAAACAACTCCAGTTAGAAGGCAAAATATGCTTCCTTCCCCCCCCCCCCCCCCCCCCCACCTGAAGAAGTATACAATGTGCGACATATGGACGCGCACTGCAGTAAAAGTACTGATTATCTTGCCGCTGAAAGTTTTGTTCCTTTACCAGAGTCAGGCTCACACAAATTTAATCTTTTCATCTTTTTTCCAAATAAACAGCGAGGAGAGTGAGATACAGTAATAGATTTATGCTTATAAATCAACATTTTGTGTAAGAAAACTTAGCAACATTGCAGACAGTATAGCTAGAATGAATAAAACTCTAAAAATAAGAACAGTGTACGACAAATATGTGATTCAGACTGCAGAAATATGATGTTGCGTTGATCCAGTAGCGTCCTCACTTGTTTGATCAGAAATGTCAGGGTTGACCAAACTCGGTTGGCGAAGAGCTGTCAGGCCATTTAGAAATATCAAAGCAACGATAAAAGGTGAAGATCAGCCTCTGCGCGCTTTTAAAGTGGGCAAAAAGATATGTATCGAAGAAATGTATTTTTCATATCGTGAAATACCGGCACGCACAGTGCATGCAGCTATGATAGAGAGTCATGTTGGGAAATAGGCGACATACTTATTAGGTACCCATTAGTGGAAAGGAGATGAACGATGCATATGAATTCTACTGTGGTGTCACCGCCAGACACCACAATTGCTAGGTGGTAGCCTTTAAATCGGCCGCGGTCCGTTAGTATACGTCGGACCCGCGTGTCGCCACTATCAGTGATTGCAGACCGAGCGCCGCCACACGGCAGGTCTAGTCTAGAGAGATTCCCTAGCACTCGCCCCAGTTGTGCAGCCGACTTTGCTAGCGATGGTTCACTGTCTACATACGCTCTCATTTGCATGACGACAGTTTAGCATAGCCTTCAGCTACGTCATTTGCTACGACCTGGCAAGGCGCCATATTCAGTTACAATGTCTTCTGAACAGATAATATTGTGACTCGTGTACCGTCAAGAGCGACGTTCATCATTAATGGATTAAAGTTAAGTATCAAACTAATTACGTGCGCTTTCTGAATTCTACTTCCTTGTCATGTTCCAGACCTCACGTCAGAAGAGTCCTTCCCTCCTCACGCCAGCCTGCGTGAGCTAAAACGCGTACATTTCGGTCTCCTCTAGCAACACGGTGTTAGCTCTTCTGTCAACACAACACCTACCACAACGAGAAAAAATGCTCTAAGTGTTCAGACCACTAATTAAATCATTAAAACTCGTTCGACTATAAAATAAGTAATTATCACGGCACAATGACACAGAATGTACTATTAAGAATCTGTTGATATATGATTTGCTTTTAGTTTAAGTTATAAGGCTTACTATTTTCAAACTGTGTGCCCGTGCCAGAAACGAAGCTGGCACAAAAATGGTTGAGATCCATCTATGACACACATGTTAGCAACAGGTTTTGGTACACTTTTTATTCCTGAAGAAGTCAACAATGACACTGGACGAAATTTACACTTAATGTTTCGCCGCGAGTTAATATGGAGACTTTATTTTGGGAGTTGTCACAAACGCATAGCTTTCGATCGAATAGGTTACTACACTACTGGCCATTAAAATTGCTACACCAAGAAGAAATGCAGATCATAAACGGGTATTCATTCGACAAATGTATTATACTAGAACTGACATGTGATTACATTTTCACGAAATTTGGGTGCATAGATCCTGAGAAATCAGTACCCAGAACAACCACCTCTGGCCGTATTAACGGCCTTGATACGCCTGGGCATTAAGTCAAACAGAGCTCCGATGGCGTGTACAGGTACAGCTGCCCATGCAGCTTCAACACGATACCACAGTTCATCAAGAGTAGTGACTGGCGTACTGTGACGAGCCAGTTGCTCGGCCACCATTGACCAGACGTTTGCAGTTATTGAGAGATCTGGAGAATGTGCTGGCCAGGGCAGCAGTCGAACATTTTCTGTATCCAGAAAGGTCCGTACAGGACCTGCAACATGCGGTCGTGCATTATCCTGCTGAAATGTAGGGTTTCGCAGACATCAAATGAAGGGTAGAGCCACGGGTCGTAACACATCTGAAATGTAACGTCCACTGTTCATAGTGCCGTCAATCCGAACAAGAGGTGACCCAGACGTGTAACCAATGGCACCCCATACCATCACGCCGTGTGATACGCCAGTATGGCGAAGACGAATACACGCTTCCAATGTGCATTCACCGCGACGTCGGCAAACACGGATGCGACCATCATGATGCTGTAAACAGACCCTGGATTCATCCGAAAAAATGACGTTTTGCCATTGGTGCACCCAGGTTCGTTGTTGAGTACACCATCGCAGGCGCTCCTGTCTGTGATGCAGCGTCAAGGGTAACCGCAGCCATGGTCTCCGATGTGATAGTCCGTGCTGCTGCAAACGTCGTCGAACTGTTCGTGCAGATGGTTGTTGTCTTGCAAACGCCCCCATCTGTTGACTCAGGGATCGAGACGTGGCTGCACGATCCGTTACGGCCATGCGGATAAGATGCCTGTCATCTCGACTGCTAGTGATACGAGGCCGTTGGGATCCAGCACGGCGTTCCGTATTACCCTCCTGAACCCACCGGTTCCATATTCTGCTACCAGTCATTGGATCTCGACCAACGCGAGCAGCAATGTCGCTATAGGATAAACCGCAATCGCGATAGGCTACAATCCGACCTTTATCAAAGTCGGAAACGTGATGGTACGCATTTCTCCTCCATACACGAGGCATCGCAACAACGTTGCGCCAGGCAACGCCGGTCAACTGCTGTTTGTGTATGAGAAAGCGGTTGGAAACTTTCCTCTTGTCACCACGTTGTAGGTGTCGCCACCGGCGCCAACCTTGTGTGAATGCTCTGGAAAGCTAATCATATCACAGCATCTTCTTCGTGTCGGTTAAATTTCGCGTCTGCAGCACGTCATCGTGGTGTAGCCTTTTTAATGGCCAGTAGTGTATTAAGAAACAAGTAGAAGAAGGGATTTCTTTATGCCGATAGACGCAGATTGAGCATACAAGACTGTACAGTGGGAGGTTCCGCAGAAAAATTTTCAGGACATCAGTGACTGGATGAAACAATGATGTCAATACCTGATTACAGGACGCGGAGGCGTGGTCACTGTACTGGGAACGACGAGTAGCACTCTATGCCTGAGCTTTGAGTACTGCTCCGCCATTTGAGAATACAGGCATGTGACGTACTGACCAATCAAAAGTACGTCAGTCGTGATGTTCTGGAATGTTACATTCGTATGTGAATGCTTACCATAAAGGATATGGAGGATGTAACTTGTTTTCAACGTATTTAAGAAATATATAGGGGAACACAATTACAGTAATGGTCAAATAAGCAAAAAGGATAAACTTTTTATTCAGGAGGAAATTAAGCCTCTTCATTTCTTAGGATTGCTCTGTCAACGATGTTGTTCTTACGCAAGCGCAAAACTGTTCTCTCTTTCTGTAAACAGCTGCCTTCAGTATGTTGGAGGGACGTTTTGAAGAAGCAACGTGGTATGTTTAGAGACCCAGTGACTTTCCGAGAGTACGACGATTGTAGTGAAGCAGAGTGCATCATTCGCAAACGTGCCAGTGGAGACGAGGCGAGAAAGCGATCGGCGGCAGCAGAGTGGCCGCTTCGCCTTTAAGAGCTCCGCACTGAAGCCGCAAATGTAATCAATTCCATCCGTCGCGACACTGCAGAAGAGGGCCGCAGCACTGCAGCACAGCCGTTCCGGCCGCCTCGTCAATGGCGGCTGCCGGCGTGCGTCACACGGCGACAGCGCTCTTCGTCTTCCTGCGCTCGAAGACTGAAAAGAGGCAAGGGCAGCGGGCAGCCTCCTCCTCTGCACGTAAGCATCCAGGCCATGCAGACGCACATCAGTATTACGAGTAAAGTATCTGAGATCGTCATCATCCCCAAGACTTTTGTTGAAAGTCCAAAGGCCTGTGTTAGTAGATGCAGGATAGTCGTGTCTTCATTCAGTCTGTGAACCAATTTACCCAGAAAGAATCGGCAGTTTAACGTGAAATCCCAACAACACTGCAGGTTTCACTTACTCTAATCTCACCAACACAATTTTAAGGTCTTTTTGTTAGTTAGTTGGTTGCGTGTTCCATTGATCAATCTCACGGTACGGTAGCCGTTGTGGTGTAGAACCTGTCAAGTGCACAAGAAATGCACATATGAAACAATACAGAGTTAAAGAAAGTATTTGTGTTATTTACCCAAAAATGTTCAAATGTGTGTGAAATCTTAAGGGACTTAACTGCTACGGTCACCAGTCCTTAAGCTTACACACTACTTAACCTAAATTATCCTAATTATCCTAAGGACAAGCGCACACACCCATGCCCGAGGGAGGACTCGAACCTCCGCCGGGACAAGCCGCACAGTCCATGACTGCACCGCCTGAGACCGATCGGCTAATCCCGCTCGGCTATTATTTACCCCATTCCCTTAAATGGCACAAAATGCATACACTATATTTTTAGATTTATTTATTCGTATTCAAGAAATCATCTGTAGTATAGAAGGAGTTGTCACGGAGATATGATTTCAGTTTATTTTTGAAGCTATTACTGCTGTCTGTCAGACACCTTATTTCATCTGGTAATTTGTGGAAAATTTTTATAGCAGCATATTTTACCCCTTTCTGTGCCAAAGATAGGTTGTGCAAAGGACAGTTAAGTCTCTCTTTTTTCTGTTATTATAATCATGAATGTCACTGTTGTTTTTAAAGAGGTCCATGTTGTTGAGAACAAATTTCATTAGTGAGCAAATGTATTGTGAGGCTGTTGTAAGAATTCCCGATCTTTTAAAAAGATGCCTACAAGATGTGTGACTATGAACCCCACACATTATTCTAACCACTTTCTTTTGAGCAGTGAATACTTCTCGCCTAAATGTTGAGTTACCCCAAAATATTATTCCGTATGAGATCAGAGAGTGAAAGTATGCCAAGTATGTTAGCTTACTACTTTCTATATCCTCAAAATTGGCAATTATTCTGATCGCAAAAGTTGCTGAACCTAGTCGCTTTAGGAGATTCAAAATATGAATTTTCCAATTAAGATTCTCATCTATATGTACACCCAAAAACTTATGGGTCTCATCAATTGGATATTGCAATATGTTATACGTACATTACATTTTCAGGGGTAAACTACTGCGAAATTACCATGGCGTAGTCTTTCAGAATAGATATTAAAACACCTGGCTCACCACAGCATGTCAAATTGAGATTATCAAGACTAGTTTGGTGTATGATGATGCTTGTTCCTCGTTATGCGCGACATTTGGATCCAAGTCAATACATGAAACAAATATTTTAAGCGCGGCCACGAATTAGTTCTCCTAAGGCCATAGTTCAATTGTTGACGTTGGAGAATAAGACCATACTCGCTTACTAAGCAGTGTCACATGTTAGAAATCTTGCTACGTAGCTGATGAAGTTGCCACGAAGATGCGACATACATCGTTTTTAAAGTTATTTTTAATGCCTCTTAGACGCTGTACATAAGTGAGCAAGAGGCCAAAGACCGTTATGGCGCACAGTTCACTTTGTTATGACCCGGCGAGGGGTCGCGGGGGTCAAACCCTAGTCAGCCCGTTCTTATTTATGTTTTCCGCCCTCTCCATAACTCATTGATAGTCAGCACCAGGATGATTCGTTAAGAAATGATAGAGGCCATTCCATGCCTCATCTTAATGCAAACTGGTCAGTTCTCCGTATGCAACGACAAGAACATCTATTAAACGCCATCTTCCAAACACCATGAACTGCACTTGAAATGCGTATTTGCGAAACCGATATTCGGGAGTATAACCCATCGTCAGAGGCATCCAACACACAGCAACAAACGACTGTATGTAAATCAATTTCCGCAACATGACAGCTGTATATATAAAAGCAGAAATATAAGTCTACTTACATTAAGTGCCTCTACAGCAATGACATGCCTGTCAGGACGTTAGGCTGTGCGTTTTAGGATGTTCAGCTTGACGTGCATAAAGAAAGCAAACAACATGTGAATACATAGAACCTCATTACATTCATGTCCATGTTAATGCGATAACATATAAAATCCATTCTAACACATAGTAAACAGAATGTCGCTTATGTTACTGTTGTGATTCTTCAATTTCTCCAGGCGTATTTTATGACGAAATAAATCTCGGGTGAACAGCCTCGTATGAGTGTGCGTAGGACACAATATTTCGGCATATAGGAAGAAGACGCACACCGATTTGTATCTACATGCGGATAGCTGCCACCACCCGGCACAAAAGAATGGCGTACTCAAAACTCTTGTACACAGAGCTCACACCATCTCGGACAGGGACAGTCTCCAACAAGAATTGGACCATCTGAAGACCGTGTTTCGGAGGAACGGTTACAAGGAAGGGCAAATTCGGAAGGCTCTACATCCCACACCCGCGGCACCGGCGGAAACTGAGGATTAACCTCAGGATGAGGCGGCCTTGGCTATTATTCCGTTTTGTGGGGCCTTATCCGAAAAAATTGGACGCATTTTACGTAAACACCAAGTGAAAACCATCTTCCGTCCTCCAAGCAAAACCAAGAGTCTTCTTGGTCTACGTAAATCAGGGGTGTATCAGATACCTTGCCTATGCGGGAGTCTATACATGGGTCAGACCACTCGTGCCATTGAGGACCGATGCCGAGAACATCAACGGCACACTAGATGCAACAGCCCAATAAGTCGGAAATCGCTGAGCATTGCCTGTCGGAACTCCACAGCATGGTCCTGACACAGACTTCCAAGATTGTGTCATCAAAGAAGCCACAGAGATTAGAGTAAGGGAGCCACAACTAAATCGTGACAGTGGTTACATCCTCAGCCAGGCGTGGGAACCCGCGATCACCTGGATTAAGAAGAAAAAGGATATTTACCAGAATGTACCGACTTCAGGGGAGGAGGGAAGAATAACGAGAGCGGTGCCGGCAGACCTTCCTGAACGAGAAGACCTAGGACGCAACGCCCAGACGGCGGGAGAACGGACGCTGTACCTGGACCGCGCGCGGGGCGCGGACCGTACCGACTCATAGGAAGCGCCTGAGGGAGGAGCGGAAGGGGGATTGTCCTATATATACATGGCGCCGGCGCACCGCCGGTCAGTACATCAGCGCACCTGATGGTGGCAACGTGGTCGATTGAAGAAATATTGTGTCCTATGCACACTCATACCAGGCTGTTCACCCGAGATTTATTTCGTCTTATGTTACTGTTGTCAAATTTCAGGCAGTATCAATTCTTGATCACGTCTGACATAACTGTCAGCTTGTAAACATGAAAGAAATCAGAAGCTATATTACCTCTCCTTTGCTATTTTTATGGTCATGTTTACATATATCTGTGAATGCATTCACATATGTAAAATACAGCTTCTGGGCAGTTGGTATATGAAGGCAGAATATACGAAACGTACAAACTTGCAAAATAATCCAACATATTACGTCAAATTGGACAATTTTGAATTGCAGGACATGGAGTCATTCCAAATGGACCTCATCAGGTTAAAACACTGTTGAAATTTTTTATGTACACTCCTGGAAATGGAAACAAGAACACATTGACACCGGTGTGTCAGACCCACCATACTTGCTCCGGACACTGCGAGAGGGCTGTACAAGCAATGATCACACGCACGGCACAGCGGACACACCAGGAACCGCGGTGTTGGCCGTCGAATGGCGCTAGCTGCGCAGCATTTGTGCACCGCCGCCGTCAGTGTCAGCCAGTTTGCCGTGGCATACGGAGCTCCATCGCAGTCTTTAACACTGGTAGCATGCCGCGACAGCGTGGACGTGAACCGTATGTGCAGTTGACGGACTTTGAGCGAGGGCGTATAGTGGGCATGCGGGAGGCCGGGTGGACGTACCGCCGAATTGCTCAACACGTGGGGCGTGAGGTCTCCACAGTACATCGATGTTGTCGCCAGTGGTCGGCGGAAGGTGCACGTGCCCGTCGACCTGGGACCGGACCGCAGCGTCGCACGGATGCACGCCAAGACCGTAGGATCATACGCAGTGCCGTAGGGGACCGCACCGCCACTTCCCAGCAAATTAGGGACACTGTTGCTCCTGGGGTATCGGCGAGGACCATTCGCAACCGTCTCCATGAAGCTGGGCTACGGTCCCGCACACCGTTAGGCCGTCTTCCGCTCACGCCCCAACATCGTGCAGCCCGCCTCCAGTGGTGTCGCGACAGGCGTGAATGGAGGGACGAATGGAGACGTGTCGTCTTCAGCGATGAGAGTCGCTTCTGCCTTGGTGCCAATGATGGTCGTATGCGTGTTTGGCGCCGTGCAGGTGAGCGCCACAATCAGGACTGCATACGACCGAGGCACACAGGGCCAACACCCGGCATCATGGTGTGGGGAGCGATCTCCTACACTGGCCGTACACCACTGGTGATCGTCGAGGGGACACTGAATAGTGCACGGTACATCCAAACCGTCATCGAACCCAGCGTTCTACCATTCCTAGACCGGCAAGGGAACTTGCTGTTCCAACAGGACAATGCACGTCCGCATGTATCCCGTGCCACCCAACGTGCTCTAGAAGGTGTAAGTCAACTACCCTGGCCAGCAAGATCTCCGGATCTGTCCCCCATTGAGCATGTTTGGGACTGGATGAAGCGTCGTCTCACGCGGTCTGCACGTCCAGCACGAACGCTGGTCCAACTGAGGCGCCAGGTGGAAATGGCATGGCAAGCCGTTCCACAGGACTACATCCAGCATCTCTACGATCGTCTCCATGGGAGAATAGCAGCCTGCATTGCTGCGAAAGGTGGATATACACTGTACTAGTGCCGACATTGTGCATGCTCTGTTGCCTGTGTCTATGTGCCTGTGGTTCTGTCAGTGTGATCATGTGATGTATCTGACCCCAGGAATGTGTCAATAAAGTTTCCCCTTCCTGGGACAATGAATTCACGGTGTTCTTATTTCAATTTCGAGGAGTGTACATCTCATTTCATAACTGTGTTAAGTATGTTGTCTGGCTGCTTCGTCGTATGGGTGTATATTTCAATTTATCCTAGAATATTCAATAATCTGCCTTTTTCTCCTTTATTAAGAGGGGATGATGTTTTTATTAATGTCATTAGCAGGATGGCTATATTCTTATTCTCTTAAATGAGCACTGAATATTCAGGGATTGCCTTCACTAATTTTAGTACGTTCTCTGAATCTCGTTTTGAAGTTTTCCGCCGTTTCGCTGGCATAAAATTTATCACATTTATTACATGTTATTTTACGTACATCATATACATTATACTTATATACATGTTATAATTTTGCCGCTTACCTACATTGTGAATTACTTCGTTCTCTGTCCTGAAGCCAATTTGAGGCCTAGTTTTTCGTCGTAAGCCGGATTTCATATTCTGTCTTATTAACACAGACATAATCGTGATTGTGTTCTAGGTATCCACATCGCTGTTCGCTTTCTAAATGCACACCGAGATGGACATAAAAGAATTTGTAACTGACATGTGATTGCTATAGAGACACATTATGTATGTAGACTAATATTTCTGCTATTATGCATACAGTCATCGTGGTGTGGAAAATGATGTACATTCAGCTGTAAGTTCCTGTGCATCAGATATCAATGACGATGGGTTATACACCTGAACACAGACTTCGCAAATAAACATTTCAAGTACAGAGCATGACGTTTAGATGACGTCCTTTAAAAACGTCAAGGCTGCGGAGCACCAAGCATTCAAGACCTAGATATCAACTCAAAGTTTAATCATAAGCTTCCTTCTTTTCTTTATTCATTACCTTCTGCATCACGGCGACTACACCGACAACAATGGTCAAAATTAGGTTACCATTGTGTTTCAGCATGACCTATTGTTGACAGCATAAAGTCATGTAAAAAAGTATTGTAATAAACGTAGTGGGCAGCGTTTGTCAGAACGTCCAGCGCTCTAAAGAAAGGAAGAAAAGATACGCTTTATACGCTCCATCGACAATAAGGTCATTAGAGACGGAGTACGAACTCGGAGTGGGGAAGGAACACAATCGTATCGTTTCTGAAGAAACCATCCCGACATTTGCATTAACCTATTTAGGGATGTCTTGATGGACAATTCAGATGCCGCCCTCCCGAATGCGAGCCCAGTGTTGTGATCTACATCTACATCTACATCTATACTCCGCGAGCCGCCTTACGGTGTGTGGCGGAGGGTACTTATTGTACCACTATCTGATCCCCCCTTCCCTGTTCCATTCACGAATTGTGCGTGGGAAGAACGACTGCTTGTAAGTCTCCGTATTTGCTCTAATTTCTCGGATCTTTTCGTTGTGATCATTACGCGAGATATATGTGGGCGGTAGTAATATGTTGCCCATCTCTTCCCGGAATGTGCTCTCTCGTAATTTCGATAATAAACCTCTCCGTATTGCGTAACGCCTTTCTTGAAGTGTCCGCCACTGGAGCTTGTTCAGCATCTCCGTAACGCTCTCGCGCTGACTAAATGTCCCCATGACGAATCGCGCTGCTTTTCGCTGGATCATGTCTATCTCTTCTATTAATCCAACCTGGTAAGGGTCCCATACTGATGAGCAATACTCAAGAATCGGACGAACAAGCGTTTTGTAAGCTACTTCTTTCGTCGATGAGTCACATTTTCTTAGAATTCTTCCTATGAATCTCAACCTGGCGCCTGCTTTTCCCACTATTTGTTTTATGTGATCATTCCACTTCAGATCGCTCCGGATAGTAACTCCTAAGTATTTTACGGTCGTTACCGCTTCCAATGATTTACCACCTATGGCATAATCGTACTGGAATGGATTTCTGCCCCTATGTATGCGCATTATATTACATTTATCTACGTTTAGGGAAAGCTGCCAGCTGTCGCACCATGCATTAATCCTCTGCAGGTCTTCCTGGAGTACGTACGAGTCTTCTGATGTTGCTACTTTCTTGTAGACAACCGTGTCATCTGCAAATAGCCTCACGGAGCTACCGATGTTGTCAACTAAGTCATTTATGTATATTGTAAACAATAAAGGTCCTATCACGCTTCCTTGCGGTACTCCCGAAATTACCTCTACATCTGCAGATTTTGAACCGTTAAGAATGACATGTTGTGTTCTTTCTTCTAGGAAATCCTGAATCCAATCACAAACCTGGTCCGATATTCCGTAAGCTCGTACTTTTTTCACTAAACGTAAGTGCGGAACCGTATCAAATGCCTTCCTGAAGTCCAGGAATACGGCATCAATCTGCTCGCCAGTGTCTACGGCACTGTGAATTTCTTGGGCAAATAGGGCGAGCTGAGTTTCACATGATCTCTGTTTGCGGAATCCATGTTGGTTATGATGAAGGAGATTTGTATTATCTAAGAACGTCATAATACGAGAACACAAAACATGTTCCATTATTCTACAACAGATTGACGTAAGCGAAATAGGCCTATAATTATTCGCATCTGATTTATGACCCTTCTTGAAAATGGGAACGACCTGCGCTTTCTTCCAGTCGCTAGGTACTTTACGTTCTTCCAGCGATCTCCGATAAATTGCTGATAGAAAGGGGGCAAGTTCTTTAGCATAATCACTGTAGAATCTTAAGGGTATCTCGTCTGGTCCGGATGCTTTTCCGCTACTAAGTGATAGCAGTTGCTTTTCAATTCCGATATCGTTTATTTCAATATTTTCCATTTTGGCGTCCGTGCGACGGCTGAAGTCAGGGACCGTGTTACGATTTTCCGCAGTGAAACAGTTTCGGAACACTGAATTCAGTATTTCTGCCTTTCTTCGGTCGTCCTCTGTTTCGGTGCCATCGTGGTCAACGAGTGACTGAATAGGGGATTTAGATCCGCTTACCGATTTTACATATGACCAAAACTTTTTAGGGTTCTTGTTTAGATTGTTTGCCAATGTTTTATGTTCGAATTCGTTGAATGCTTCTCTCATTGCTCTCTTTACGCTCTTTTTCGCTTCGTTCAGCTTTTCCTTATCAGCTATGATTCGACTACTCTTAAACCTATGATGAAGCTTTCTTTGTTTCCGTAGTACCTTTCGTACATGATTGTTATACCACGGTGGATCTTTCCCCTAGCTTTGGACCTTAGTCGGTACGAACTTATCTAAGGCGTACTGGACGATGTTTCTGAATTTTTTCCATTTTTGTTCCACATCCTCTTCCTCAGAAATGAACGTTTGATGGTGGTCACTCAGATATTCTGCGATTTGTGCCCTATCACTCTTGTTAAGCAAATATATTTTCCTTCCTTTCTTGGCATTTCTTATTACACTTGTAGTCATTGATGCAACCACTGACTTATGATCACTGATACCCTCTTCTACATTCACGGAGTCGAAAAGTTCCGGTCTATTTGTTGCTATGAGGTCTAAAACGTTAGCTTCACGAGTTGGTTCTCTAACTATCTGCTCGAAGTAATTCTCGGACAAGGCAGTCAGGATAATGTCACAAGAGTCTCTGTCCCTGTCTCCAGTTCTGATTGTGTGACTATCCCATTCTATACCTGGTAGATTGAAGTCTCCCCCTATTACAATAGTATGATCACGAAACTTCTTCACGACGTTCTGCAGGTTCTCTCTGAGGCGCTCAACTACTACGGTTGCTGATGCAGGTGGTCTATAGAAGCATCCGACTATCATATCTGACCCACCTTTGATACTTAGCTTAACCCAGATTATTTCACATTCGCATTCGCTAATAACTTCACTGGATATTATTGAATTCTTTACTGCTATAAATACTCCTCCACCATTGGCGTTTATCCTATCCTTGCGGTATATATTCCATTCTGTGTCTAGGATTTCGTTACTGTTCACTTCCGGTTTTAACCAACTTTCCGTTCCTAATACTATATGCGCACTATTTCCTTCAATAAGAGATGCTAATTCAGGAACCTTGCCCTGGATACTCCTGCAGTTTACCAATATTACGTTAACTTTTCCTGTTTTTGGTCTCTGAGGACGGACGTTCTTTATCAACGATGATAATGTCCTCTCTGGTAAGCCGTCAGGTATTTTGTCGTTTCGCCCAAGGGGGGGTCCCTCTAACCTAAAAAAAACCCCGTGTGCACGCCACACGTACTCTGCTACCCTAGTAGCTGCTTCCGGTGTGTAGTGCACGCCTGACCTGTCTAGGGGGGCCCTACAGTTCTCCACCCAATAACGGAGGTCGATGAATTTGCAACCATTATAGTCGCAGAGTCGTCTGAGCCTCTGGTTTAGACCCTCCACACGGCTCCAAACCAGAGGACCGCGATCGACTCTGGGCACTATGCTGCAGATATTAAGCTCAGCTTGCACTCCGCGTGCGATGCTGGTTGTCTTCACCAAATCAGCCAGCCGCCGGAAGGAACCAAGGATGGCCTCAGAACCCAAGCGGCAGGCGTCATTCGTTCCGACATGTGCTACTATCTGCAGCCGGTCACACCCAGTGCGTTCAATAGCAGCTTTCACCTCCTAAGTCTGCTTTTAGCATAACGCATTTCCCATTCTAATGGTCGCCTTCACAGTTGTTTTCTCACTGAGGGGTGTGTCGTTTTGAATGTAATCAAGAATGTATTTGCATTTGTCTCGTAACAATGACTACACTTTACTGACGCCTGTAGTGCTATACGACAAAAGGCTCAGTTAACCTGAAGTTCTGCAGAGTTCAGGACATCATTGCTAACTGGATTCAGCGTGATGAATCCGAAGTAAGAAATCAGTTTCTCTTGCTATACTAACTTCGAAACAGGAAACCTGCGACCTGCATCATTGTCAGATATCCTCTTTCCAGCCTTCTTTTTGTTGTGTTTAAATCTTCCTGACTTTCGGCATGCAGTAAATAGCACCTGTAGCTGTAATTCTTAAGAAAACAAATTGAAAATTAAAATACCTTCTTAACTTATTGTTTCTTACTTGATCTAACATTAAATG
Organism: Schistocerca cancellata; assembly: GCF_023864275.1. Classification (NCBI taxonomy): domain Eukaryota; kingdom Metazoa; phylum Arthropoda; class Insecta; order Orthoptera; family Acrididae; genus Schistocerca; species Schistocerca cancellata. The sequence goes on along the minus strand of NC_064626.1, from coordinate 721,655,428 downwards.
GTCCTAATAATTGTACGTAATTTTACAGACTACTCTATTGTCCCCAGAAGAGTCGAAATTCCGCTGTAATGGAAACCGGCTGCTACATGATAAGGATTGTCTCTAGAATTCCTGCTGAATGAATGGTCATCTATCACGATGCCACACAGCTAAATTGTAGGAGAAATCCAAAACTTGTTTTCTTTGCTGAGAAGAAATTTTAGAGCAGAGGGTCCAATTTCAACAGCAGATGTGGAAAATAATGCCAAAACACACGTAATTCATTACTTTAGGAAGGAGATATGTTTAGGTCTACAATGGCAAATATGCTTGTCACTTGAGACGCATTCTCTGACAACCGAAAGCTCACATTCTTCTTCTGCCTCTACTTTTAATGTGTTCCTTTCTGCAACTTCTTTGTTCTTATTTGAAGATGCACTATTAAATATCAAAAATAATTTGTCCGACGATAATAAATAATGTACATGATTACGATAATTTCATTATTGATAAAACAGTGAAATATCCTCTGTGAAACATACTGATTTTTTGATGTCCTTGGTATCATACAAAATTTATGCGTACTTTACACAACAGGCTAGTCCACAATTTTCTTTTATTTGTGCGGAACGTAGTCAAGAGGTTGCATAGAAGTATTGTGTCATGAAAAATCCTTTCATAAGTTAAAAATGTATATTTAAAAGGCACCATAAATGGTTCAAATGGCTCTGAGCACTATGGGACTTAACTCATGAGGTCAGCAGTCCCCTAGAACTTAGAACTACTTAAACCTAACCAACCCAAGGACACCACACACATCCATGCCAGAGGCAGGATTCGAACCTGCGACCGTAGCGGTCGCGCGGTTCCAGACTGTAGCGCCTAGAACCACTCGGCCACCACGGCCGGTAAAAGGCACCATATTTTCAGGATGCCAATTACGGGTCTTTGGACTGTACATATTATACTAGTCTTGACTTGCCAGTTGGATACATGTTAAAACGCTTATCGACTATTTCTGATTTCCTATTACTTTAAGACGCGCCAAAAGCTGTAGGCAGTTTTGTAAGATAGTATTTATGGGTGTTTGCGACGACTGCAGTGATAACAATTATAGCTATGTAACATGTATCACAAAGGAACCTCTTATGTTGTTGGATCCCTAAACCCCTGAGTTCCCAGCGCAGTCATTTTTGCCAAGAAACGTGAGCAAAAGGCAGTGCATGTCTGCTCACCTGTCATAGCAGAACCCCAGTGCTTGCACCCTAGCAGTGCCTCTCACCTCTACAGCAAGCAAACGACTATGCCTCAACATGGGTTTCAAAACTGGCACGATCTGATTGTTTCCATTTCGCAGCTTGATTAGATAAAAGAGTTGGCAGGCCGGCACAGATTTTGCGTCACAGGCTTTCCCAACGCTAGACTCATGAACGTAGCGTCGTTCACCGCCGTAACCACGTCACAACACACTCTTCTTTGTTTACAAACGGATATTTGTCTTTCATACCAGCCTGATGACAAGTGAAATGGCATATACCACATCGTATCTGCGAAGAGAAGAACGAAAATAAAGAGATAACGGTAATGAAGTTTGACGATTTATTTACAAATCATTGGTCTTAGCTCCATGTTAAAAAGCTTTTAGTTAAATTCACGTAATTCCTCTTCCACGTATGCGCAAGACTGGCGTGGTTACGTGGTACGAACATTTTAGTCTGACAATGAAACACGCGCGTCATTTATACTTCTGACATTACATACGTGAGATGTTATGAGAACTTTGACGCTAAATGAAGAAGAAATAGTGAATGGAGCTAGCTACCAATCTTGGAACTGTAGACCTTGTTGCGAACTTCAAAGGTAAAGTGATTTAAAGATATTTACTGTCAATTCTGTAACAATATAATGTTGGAAGTTGTAATGGTTCTTTTGCCTGCAACGAACAATTACTAAGTGACAAACTGTTTTATCTCTTTCTTTTGTGGGGCTGCAAGATAAAAATGTTTGGAAAAGGTTTGAAAACATGTTTAAAGTTAGTTTCAGTCCACTAAGTGCTGTCATCATCAAACACTGGATGAGTATAGTCTGGGTAATTTGCACTACTTTTTAAGAAAATCTAGTTTCTTACACATCTCAATGTTTATGTCGTCACATCCCCGTAACTATTTGGCTTACAGCGACATAATTTGACAGGTACGTCTAGTGGTACACGTGGATACTTTCTGCAAAATGTGTTGCGAATGGAGTCGGTAGTAAAGAAGTAATAAATAAATACGTCACAACTGATACTGAAGTTTTAATGCACGACCAGTGAAAATTTAGTAAACGATAAACTTTTTTCCTTTCATTATGCTTGTGTGTGTGTGTGTGTGTGTGTGTGTGTGTGTGTGTATGGCGTGACAGGGGGAGGGAGGGGGGGGAAGAGGAAGGAACAATCAGCGAGGAAAAGTTTCGAAAAGGTTAGAAATGTTGTGTAAGGCTGCACATACTGGAAGAATATAATCCGGATAATTTGCAAGCCATGAGTTATCCTGCCTCAAGACTTATATACAGTTTACAACCTTAATACTTTACATACTGTGTTAAATCTATGAAGTAAAATTTTAACTCTTGATGGGTAAATTATGATAACATTGAAACTTTTTTAAAAATTCGGTCAATAATTACATGAAGCACTGAAAATACGATTTCTTTTGTCTCTTGAAGCTGTTAGATAGGCAACTTGCAACAGGAACTCGTTGACCGTTTTAGCCTTTCAGTGATATAGTTGATAGTTGTTTATTTCTGGCATATAGTGGTGTGTATTTTTGGGACTACGAAGACAGCTTTATGTAAACAGAGTGAATGCAAACTGTGGGAAGATTCAACTGGACCATATATTCCCTAACACTGGAACTTAATTTTATCTTTTCAGTTACCCTACGTCATAGGGATCAAAAACGTAACGGTGTACACCACGTTGTATTTGTTATTTTTCAATATAATAAATACCGTTTATGGCTGTCAACATAGCCATTATTTGCTGTTGGAATTCCGACTGTTGTCATAACAAATGTCTTGGAAGACGTAAACAATACTATAAACGAACAAAATCGACCGCAACCTGTAACAAAAACTAGTATTGTCGGTGAAAGAAAATGCATTACCTCTGATGGCTGGATTTCAAAAGCAACAAACTGACGTATGTCAGACCTCACGGTTTTCCTTTCGTCGATATAGAGATATCTGCAGTCCGAAAAGGGATCTGGACGACTTTCTTCGCTTTTCACATTGCTAGTGTCAGCTACAGCATTCGATTTGTTTGCTTGACAAAACAAACGGTTAAAATTGCAGTCGTACATGATAATATATTGACATTCATAAGAGGTATAGATAAAGTTCAAAAATTCTACAAAGTTTCTGAAGCCCTTTTTCATTAGACTGCAGGATTTGTTTACGTATGTATTTAACATGACAATACACAAATGATTAGCATTACAGAGCTGTAAGTGTTCTCCTCTTAGGAATCATGTATATTATGAAGCTCATCCGCACTGAAATAAGGGGTTCTGAAGGATGTAGCATGAAATCAATCGCATATTCCTTCACATGGTTTGTACGCAAGTCGATGAGATACCAACAACGTTTACTGGAGGACTGTGGCGAATAAGAAACCAGCCAACAGTTTCACAGGCCTACTGTGTGGACGTATGAGATGGACAAGCATACCACAGAGGCAATGGTAACCTCGTCGGGACGAAAAAATCTTGGTAATTTTGTGCCACTTATGGTCAGATATTGGCATGTTGAGGTACATAAAAGTGGGCAGTACCTTGAACCCTAAAACTTCTCTCTGGCATGATAACTTTCTGTGTGGAGGGATGGAGGCTGCGTGCTGTATCCAGTACCAGTTCAAACAATCGCTTTTGGCGTTTGTCGGATATGCTGCTCAACAATATCGGTCGCCAGAATAAGGTCGGCATGGAAGTGTATAAATGTATGCGGTCACCTCTGTAATAGTGGTTCTAGCATCATTCGAACTAAATCAGTATACTTTTCCATTCACCATGGCAGCGATGGCATTCGCAGGCCTGTTCTAGCCTGAGGCGTTCGCTGCTTCTGGACTTTCAAAATCGACGTAAACGGCATGCTTGCCAATTGTCAAGGCTGCAGCAGACGGCGTCGACGAAACTTTATAGTCCGTTACAGCAACACAGACTGTATATGGGCCACAACGTGCAGTATCGTACTGGATAAACGGTAATCACTTGTCGCTGTACAGAATCCTCCTTAATAGTTATTGTTATTTTATGGGACCTTTTTCTCATCGGTCCCTTCGACTGTGGAATGACCAACGGTTATCTCTGACGGAAAGGAAAAGAAATAACTGTTTTCCGTTCAAGGAAATTAGATATGGCGGCGCAAAGTGAGGCAGGTCCAATGAACAAAGTGACTGGTTTTCTAATAGCAGTACAGTGGTATTCTGTTTAAGTGTGTCTGTGATGTGGAAGGACCGGCTAAGCGGCCGCTGCAGATGATAAATGCAGAATATTTCGTCAAAGCGGCGCTTTCCGTGAGTATGTGGATCACTATTAAGAGAGCACCTCGTTCACACTGGCTTGGATCCGCTCACATTAAGATACTATCACGGGGGCACCTGGAGTGACCAATTCGTAGGCTGCATAAATCTATGGACTATTTCCATAGGCCGTTTTGGGAGGTCCTCCATGAGTCATTGGCTCTCTTAATCACACTTAACTTGCTGGAGTTTGTTGTGGATTGCCATTCCTCCTCAAATAAGTTTAAATTAGGTGCTTATCTGATATAATACACCAGTGACAGGTATAAGGAGGTCAAGCAATTCTTTCATCGCATTCTGCATGGCCTTTGACCAGCGAGCTAATTTCCTGATTGCAAGCGCGAACACTGCCGTAGCAGAATGTTATTTGGAAACTGAGGTGACGCAATATGGCAGATCCATTTCGTGGGGAGGAATGATTTTACCCTTCTATAACTCACTCTGCTTGCTGATATTGTGCCCTGCGACGCCGACGGTGAATAGAAGCAGTCGCTTTCACGTTTCCGCTTCGTCTGTCAGCTCCCCAGTGACAGAACCTTTCGTAAAACTGACCTTACTGGTGCAATGGAAACATCACTCTTGTCTCTAAGTGTACCTGATCTCTCTGCAGTCTAGATCATATGCTAGTGGCACACGGTACATATCGAAGCAGTCTGAATAGATTTTGAGCATCTACTGCAGTTTCGAAAATTGTAAAATAGAAACAGCTGAGTATCTGTGATCACTTAGAATGCCTTCATGAGCTGCTTATCGAAACTGTGTATAATAAATTTTCATATGCGGTTTAATACGGACCTGAGACTGCACAGATACTCGAAAAACATGGACAAACTAAAATACGTACTGTTTTGCACAAAACTATTTAGGCCTACCGTATTTACAAAATATGCTACATAGAACAGCTGAAATCCAACTTAAATACGCATTAATCATCGGAAACTGAGAAATTATTTACAAAATTACACTTTAAACACACTAATTTGATATCACTTTCGGGAAAAAATCGTCCAGTTTTTTCTGTTTCTGTTTTTCACACACTTTTTCCGTGATGACTGTCCTCATTGTCTTCCTTGTTGCAGGGGTCCTGCAGCTGTCGCCGCCTCCCTTATCTGTCCCCAAATTCTGCCATCTCGCCGTTTTTCCTCATCCTCTTCCCGATTTCTTACGTGATCAAGTCATGAGATTGTACAAACTCTTATCAAGTGGTCCATTTCTAAAGCTCTAACTCTCTTTATTTCTCTGTGAGTTCCCGATACTCTCTCCCATATTTTGTTATTGGTTCCAAGAAGGATTTGTACAGAGTCAAAATATTGGCACTGTCCAATGAATTTTGTGCTGCCTACGCTGACGAGAGACCAATGAATTTAAGTGGCTCGGTGTGCGTGATGATCATTCTCTCTCTCTCTCTCTCTCTCTCTCTCTCTCTCTCTCTAACACTTTTCATTTTATCTACGACTCTTAGCTGCTCAAATCACAGTTCAAGGCATTGCCATTTAACCAACCGCGGATGTTTTCGTAATCGACATCTACACGACAACAGATGTACATTCTAAACGAAATTGGCAAGACGACGGCTCAAATGCACCTCTGGCCATTCAGATTTACACTTCCTGTGATTTCGCTAACTCTTTCCAGGCAAATGCCGGGATGACTGCTTTAAAAGATAAAGGCCAATTTAATTCCCTGCCCCTTAAAAAGCAATCCGAGTTCGTGCTCCGTCTCTAACGACCTCTTTGTCGAGGTGACGTTAAATACTAATCTTTCTTTCTTACTTACTTCTTTCCTTATTCGTTATAATTATAACAGAATACTCATACTTTTAGAGCTTACTTCATGCATCATTCCTCAAACATCCTTTACATGGTCCCAAGCTCCAAGATGAACTTAGTGATATCGCTGTAATCCACCTGTGCTACTTTAGAACAGCGTGCAGAGTGAGTAAGTGGTTAACTAGCAGCGGACAACAAAAATACATGCAAAATAAGCATCCATGGCAGCCGCTTCCGCACAGTCCGGCAAGCGTAGCGGCGTATGCCTGCGTCGCCGGTATCTGTGCCAATGTCAGCGGACGGCTCGGCGCCGCCGCCTCTTCCGCTGCATTCGCGACGCCGAATCCGCTGTGGACAAATTGGGAACGCGCGCTGCTCCCATGTCGCTCGCATAACAGCTAGCTATTTCTACTTCTTTTCCTGTGTAGAGCGTCGTCCACTTACCAGGATTTGACAAATTGTGTTATTTACCTATTATTTAACTGTGGTCCGAGACAATAAGCGACAAGGTAACAGTCCCGGAGGTGACAAAAGAAATGGGGTACCTCCGAATACCGTGTCGGACCGCCTTTCGCCCGGCATAGTGCAGCAACTCGACGTAGCATGGATTCTACAAGTCTTTGGAAGTCCTTTGTAGAAATACACTCCTGGAAATGGAAAAAAGAACACATTGACACCGGTGTGTCAGACCCACCATACTTGCTCCGGACACTGCGAGAGGGCTGTACAAGCAATGATCACACGCACGGCACAGCGGACACACCAGGAACCGCGGTGTTGGCCGTCGAATGGCGCTAGCTGTGCAGCATTTGTGCACCGCCGCCGTCAGTGTCAGCCAGTTTGCCGTGGCATACGGAGCTCCATCGCAGTCTTTAACACTGGTAGCATGCTGCGACAGCGTGGACGTGAACCGTATGTGCAGTTGACGGACTTTGAGCGAGGGCGTATAGTGGGCATGCGGGAGGCCGTGTGGACGTACCGCCGAATTGCTCAACACGTGGTGCGTGAGGTCTCCACAGTACATCGATGTTGTCGCCAGTGGTCGGCGGAAGGTGCACGTGCCCGTCGACCTGGGACCGGACCGCAGCGACGCACGGATGCACGCCAAGACCGTAGGATCCTACGCAGTGCCGTAGGGGACCGCACCGCCACTTCCCAGCAAATTAGGGACACTGTTGCTCCTGGGGTATCGGCGAGGACCATTCGCAACCGTCTCCATGAAGCTGGGCTACGGTCCCGCACACCGTTAGGCCGTCTTCCGCTCACGCCCCAACATCGTGCAGCCCGCCTCCAGTGGCGTCGCGACAGGCGTGAATGGAGGGACGAATGGAGACGTGTCGTCTTCAGCGATGAGAGTCGCTTCTGCCTTGGTGCCAATGATGGTCGTATGCGTGTTTGGCGCCGTGCAGGTGAGCGCCACAATCAGGACTGCATACGACCGAGGCACACAGGGCCAACACCCGGCATCATGGTGTGGGGAGCGATCTCCTACACTGGCCGTACACCACTGGTGATCGTCGAGGGGACACTGAATAGTGCACGGTACATCCAAACCGTCATCGAACCCATCGTTCTACCATTCCTAGACCGGCAAGGGAACTTGCTGTTCCAACAGGACAATGCACGTCCACATGTATCCCGTGCCACCCAACGTGCTCTAGAAGGTGTAAGTCAACTACCCTGGCCAGCAAGATCTCCGGATCTGTCCCCCATTGAGCATGTTTGGGACTGGATGAAGCGTCGTCTCACGCGGTCTGCACGTCCAGCACGAACGCTGGTCCAACTGAGGCGCCAGGTGGAAATGGCATGGCAAGCCGTTCCACAGGACTACATCCAGCATCTCTACGATCGTCTCCATGGGAGAATAGCAGCCTGCATTGCTGCGAAAGGTGGATATACACTGTACTAGTGCCGACATTGTGCATGCTCTGTTGCCTGTGTCTATGTGCCTGTGGTTCTGTCAGTGTGATCATGTGATGTATCTGACCCCAGGAATGTGTCAATAAAGTTTCCCCTTCCTGGGACAATGAATTCACGGTGTTCTTATTTCAATTTCCAGGAGTGTATTCTGCCACGCTGCCTCTACAGCCGTCCGTAATTGCGAAACATTGACGGTGCAGAGTTTTCTGGACGAACTGAGCTCTCGATTACATCCTACAAATGTTCGATGCAATTCATGTCGGGCGAACTGGGTGGCCAAATCATTCGCTCGAATTGTCCGGAATGTTGTTCAGGTCGATTGCAAACAGTTGTGGCCCGGTAACATGGTGCTTGTCATCCATAAAAATTCCATCGTTTTTTTTGGAAATATTAATGAATGGCTGCAAATGGTCTTCAAGTGGTCGAACATAACAGAGGACCCAGTCCACTCCATGTAAACACAGCGCCCACTATTCTGGAGCCACCACCAGCTTGCACAGTGCTTTCTTGGCAATTTGGGTCCGTGGCTTCGTGGGGGTCTGCACCACACTAGAACCCCACTATCAGCCCTTATCAAACTGAAATCGGGACTCATCTGACCAGGCCGCGGTTTTTCAGTCATCTGACGTCCAAACGATATGGTCACGAGCCCAGGAGAGGTGCTGCAGGCGATGTCGTCTAGTTAGCAAAGGCACTCGCGTCGGTCATGTGCTGCCATAGCCCACTAATTCGTAATTTCGCCGCAGTGTCCTAACGGTAACGTTCGTCGTACATCATACATTGATTTCTGCGGTTATTTCAAGCCGTGTTGCTTGTCTGTTAGCACTGACAACTCTACACAAACACCGCTGCTCTCGGCCGTTAAGTGAAGGTCGCCTGCCACTGCGTTGTCCGTGGTGAGAGGTAATGCCTGAAATTTGGTATTCTCGGCACATTCTTGACACTGTGGACCTGGGAACATTCAGTTCCCTAACGATTTCCATAACTGAATATTCAGCGTGTCTAGCTCCAAGTACCATTCCGCGTTCAAAGTCTGTTAATTCCTGTCGTGCGGCCATAATCACGTCGGAAACCATATCACGTGATCAACCCGAGTACACGCGACAGCTCCGCCAGTGCACTGGTCTTTTACACCTTGTGTGCGCGATACTGCCGTCATCTGTATATGTGAATATCGATGTCTCATGACCTTTCTCGCCTCAGTATAGTGGGAGAGAAATCGTATAAACTTTACTCATTTTGTTGTCGTATTATAACTGTTTGTCTGTCGTGTTCTCTAAGGCGGAATCTGGGGCCAACCGAGCATTTGCCAAAACAAGCGTGGGAAACTATCCAAGAACCACACTCAGGCCCATATACCGGCCCATGGTCGTTACTCCGACGCGCGGATTCGATCGGAGCCGGACTCATATTCTAGTCTCACAAGCTAGCACGCTGTGCGTTACGCTACACGAGCAGGTTACGTAATAGTTAATTTTAGTAACTATAAAATCTGTGGGCACATCTTCTCGTAAAACATCGGTCTAGCTGTCGTCGCTCGCTGCTTCATTCTCTGCCTAAAACTAGAACCCTAACAGTTAAAATATTGTTAATAGCGTATCGAAAGATCCCATGTTCCATTCAGAATCAGTCCTAACAGGTCTTCTGTCACTTATCGTTTCTTTCACATCTAATAATGACGTTTTGTTGTGGAAACTCACACTTGGATGTTGCACAGTCCATATTAAACCGCAGGGCCTCTATAAATGCCTGCATAAGTGGGTTCAACGATCAGAGACTGGCAGTAGCACTCGCCATCCCTATAGTGCGGGTACTTCAAGCAGCAGTCGGCTCCGAGCGTAAACAAAACACAGTTTCAGCAAACCCCGCCACCCTCTCGCAGGGCTGGCAGTCTGCACTCGTTATTTGTGCTTCTGCCAAAGCAGAACTGACGCTTGGTCGTAGGGATCGCTAATGCTTTGTGGTATCGTGGGAGTCGTACTCGAACTCCGTGACGGACAACAAAATTGATCAGATTTTGAAAGCAGTCGCTGGCGGCCACAACAGTTTCAGAATTACATTTTCGCTTTATATATATCAAGTCAAGCCTTGGTTACATGCCATCTGTGTTCTGAAACCGCATAAAGTTTTGGCATTGCACATATTATCTACAAATTCAAAAATAGTTCCCATCATGCATATTGCATACAAGAAATGACAACTTATTTTACTTGTGTTTCCACAGAACATTCATTAACGTAAAGAAATTCGTACTGTTTCACATAATAGGCGAACCGCGTCTGGCGTAAAAACTACCAACACTACAACACAAAAAAGGCAGCTTCTTTACAAAGTAAAACGCTTATAACAAATATCTGGAAGTCTTTCACTTAATCGCAAAGACAAATAGTTTATAAACGATTCTTCCCATTCTCTTTAACATTTTCCTGCGTTCTTCCATTTTAGGCGAGAGCCGTCATTCAGGACAGTATAATAATTTTTGTAGTCGTTCCTGTTTATTTACTGTTATTGTGAGATGATATTTACTAAGCACACCGGCAACAAACGTTTCAAAAATACAAGTCACGCTTATCTTCTCTGATAATCGGAATTGATAGGATACTTCTTTGCGTCTCAGCTGCTGCGCGACCAAGAAGTACTGTAGTCCTACGGGTAAGAAAAACAATCGTGCTGGATCACGCATGGATCACTTTCTTTAGATTTTATCATTTGGACGGCTTAAAAGTTGCTGAATGGCCTCACGATAATGCGCTTAAAACGCAGGTATCTTTCACCGCGTCCAAGAACACCATTCAACACTGCGAACGGTAGTCAGAAGGTTTTAATTACACCTTAAAAAAAAATATGCGGCTGTGAAATTCGGTGATGCTGTTAGTTCTCTACGCTTTGACACTCCAGTGTGACACATTAGTCCAAACTACTGATTAACTGTCGGAGATCTTAGATGAAGAAGTCTGCGTCTGGCTGACCAATAAACGTTTCTATCTCTTGTCATTCTTGAAATGTTTGTCATACAATAATTACTTCATCCGACGGTAAAGGATGTAGTCACTGGGTGCTATACCAGCTGTGTCAGGGAGGAGAGGAGGCAAAATGCGATAGCACAGAAGCAGCATGTGTGACCATCCCTGTGAAGAATGAACTGGGGCGGTGCAGTGGAGTAAAACCAACCCCTTGGGCAGCTTCCCGCGACCCTTCATCTTAACAGCCTCATGTAATCTCTCACGAGATTTCAGTAATGTGCTACTTTGAAGATTTATCCTTTACGAGCACAATCTCATAGCAACGAACCATGGTACTCCCAAAAAGCATTCAGCAGCATCTTGGCCGATAATGGCTGGGTCTTCGTTTCAGTGTAAATGTTATGTGCAATGGAGAGGACATACATAACGCAACAGTATGCATATCTTTTAGATCTCTGTCGTCTCTCAAAAGACGCAAAGCTGGCCGAGGTGGCCGAGCGGTTCTAGCCGCTTCAGTCCGCAGGTTCGAATCCTGCCTCGGGCATGGATATATGTGATGACCTTAGGTTAGTTAGGTTTAAGTAGTTCTAAGTCTAGGGGACTGATGACCTCAGATGTTGAGTCCCATAGTGATTAGAGCCATTTGATTTGAAAAGACGCAAAATAACCTACACTACCCTTGGCCTGCGATTATGTACTTTTCACCACCACCAGCCACGAAACTAAACAATTCTCCACCGGAAGGTGAGTGTGTGAACCACCGAAACGTATAGTGGCAAAATAAGAAAGTGACTGATGCAGAAACTGTTTTATTTGTATTGATCAACAGTCGCAGCTCTCATAATGCCGTCCCTTATGCACGAAATATTCGAGTGGAATACGTCGTCCATAAGGGACCGCTGGTACGCCCTTATACATACTAGCTGACGGCAGTGACGTCAGTAAAGCTCAAGGCATCACCATATATGGGCATAGTGGACTTCGCGTTCGCTGTATACCTTCAGCCTCGCGGTCAATGGATCCCACATCGCTCTGAGCTGCAGGCCGCAGTCTCCATTAATGCTGTTATCGGTCATTTTTATTCCGATAGTTTCTTGAATTACACAGTTCCAGAAGCCGTTAGTGTGAGCCACCACAAATTTCGTCAAATCTGATCCGGTGATCGTTTCCCAGAGTATACTCAGCTGAAACTGATTTTTACGGGTAGCGCAGGCGGTAGAACGTCTCACAGTCGTTCCCGTGTTGTTCTACACTGCGCACTGTTTGTACTACGTAGGACTGACCACACTCGCAAGGCATCTTGTAGTCCCCAGGTGTTCTGAGACCTGTCTGAAGTTAGATCTGATTTAGTCTTTTAAGCAAGTGGCTAATCTTGCCCGAGATGAAGGCACGGAACAGGAAACAGGCAAGTTTTTTCTCACGTTCCTTGTCGATGATCTGATTGTGATTCCTGTTTGAGATCACTTCATTTTTTTTTTTTTGTGAACGTTTTAGCCGTCGCTCCTGAAGACCTCGCATAGGTGACTTAGCCAATGGGGCAGGTTATCGGCGTCTTATATCAGTCTTACACGATGTACCAATTCTAGTAACATAGTGCGCTTCTGTGTGGTGGTTGCTGATGCCGTGCAAGTAGAGATCGGTCACCGAATCAAATTTGACGAAACCTCTGTCATGGCTCGCACTGTCGGCTTCTGGAATTGTGTAATTAAAGAATTCACCGAAATAAAAATTGCCGATAACACACTCGGTCGAAATGGCGACCTGGAGCTCAGCGCTGCGTGGGATCCAGTGATAACGAGGTTCGAGCTGACGCTACGGACGCGAAGTCATCGTATGCTCGGAGCCCACGAGAAATACGAGCCATGCAACGAACTCGTGACGTCACACTAGTCGGCTTGTCCGCCACACTTCGCTAACACTCCTCTGAGCACGGCCCATGGTAAACCAATATGTCTACATCTACATGGTTACTCCGCAATTCACACTTAAGTGCCTGGCAGAGGGTTCATCGAACCATTTTCATACTACTACTACTACTACTCTATCATTCCACTCTCGGATGGTGCGTGGGAAAAAGGAACACCTAAATCTTTCTGTTCGAGATCTGATTTCTCTTAATTTATTATGATGATCATTTCTCCCTACGTAGCTGGGTTTCAACAACATATTTTCGCATTCGGAAGAGAAAGTTCGTGATTGAAATTTCGTAAATAGATCTCGCCGCAAAGAAAACCGCCTTTGTTTCAGTGACTGCCACCCCAACTCGCGTATCATATCAGTGACACTCTCACTGTCATTGCGCGATGACACGAAACGAGCTGCCCTTCTTTGCACTTTTTCGATGTCCTCCGTCAACCCTACCTGGTAAGGATCCCACACCGCGCAGCAATATTCCAGCAGAGGACGGACAAGTGTAATGTAGGCTGACTCTTTAGTGGGTTTGTCGCATCTTTTAAGTGTTCCGCCAACAAAGCGCTATCTTTGTTTCGCCTTCCCCACAATATTATCTATGTGGTCTTTCCAATTTAAGTTGCTCGTAATTGTAATTCCTAGATATTAAGTCGAATTGACAGCCCTTAGATTTGTGCGGTTTATCGTATATCCAAATTTTATCGGATTTCTTTTAGTACCCGTGTGGATGACCTCGCACCTTTCTTTGTTTAGTGCCAATAGCCACTTTTCGCACCACACAGAAATTCACTGTAGATCATTTTGTAAGTGGAATTGATCGTCTGATGATTTTACTAGACGGTAAATTACAGTATCATCTGCAAACAATCTAAGGGGGCTGTTCTGATTATCACCTAGATGATCTATGTAAATCAGAAACAGCAGAGGGCCTATGACACTACCTTACGGAACGCCAGATATCACTTCTATTCTACTCGATCACTATGAACTGTGATCTCTCTGAGAGGAAATCACGAATCCAGTCTCTCAACTGAGACGATACTAAATATGCATGCAATCTGATTAATAGTCGCTTGTGAGGAACGTTATAAAAAGCCTTGTGGAAATCTAGGAAGATGGAATCGATCTGAGATCCCTTGTCGACAGCACTCATTACTGCATGGGAATAAAGAGCTAGGTGTGTTCCACAAGAACGATATTTTCTGAATCCGTGTTGGATGTGTATCAATAAGTCATTTTCTTCAACGTGATTCATAATGTTGGACCACAGTATATGCTCCAAAATCCTACTGCAAATTGAGGTCAGTGATATAGGTCTGTAATTCAACGGGTTACGCCTGTTTCCTTTCTTGAATATTGGTGTGACCTCTGCTACTTTCCAGTCTTTAGGAACAGACCTTTCCTCATGTGAGCGGTTATATATGATTGCTAAGAAAGGCTCTACTGTGTCTGCGTACCCTGAAAGGAACGTGATTGGTATACCATCTGGACCGGAAGACTTGCCTCTCTTGTGTGATTTGAGTTGTTTCACAACACCTAAGATATCTACTGTTATGTCACTCATGCTAACAGCTGTTCTGGTTTCGAATTCTGGAATATTTACTTCGTCTTCTTTCGTGAAGTAGCTACGGAAAACTGTATGTAGTAACTCCGCTTTAGTGGCACCATCGCTATCGCGCAGTGACAGTATTGACTGTTTCTTTGCCACTGATGTACTTTACATACGACCAGAATCTCTTTGGATTTTCAACCATATCTTGAGGCAATGTTTCATTGTGGAAACTATTAAAAGCATATTGCATTGACGTCAGCACTAAATTTCGAACTTCCGTGAAACTTAGCCAGTCTTAGGGATTTTGCATTCTTCTTAATTTGGCATGCTTTTTCCGTTGCATCTGCAAAGTGTTCTGACGTGTTTTGTGTACCATGGTGGATCAGTCCCGTCTCTTATTAACTTATGCCGTATGAATCTATCTATTGCTGTCGATACTGTATCTTTGAATTTGAGCCATATCTGCTCTACACTTACATAGTTAGCTTGAGAGGAATGGACACTCTCTCTTAGGAAGGCATCAAGCGACTTTTTATCTGCTTTTTTAAATATATATATATATTTTGCGTTTATTTTTACTGGTTTTGGTTGATATGGTTTTGAGCCTCGCAACAATGAAAAGGTACCCACTAAAGGTCTTAACTTCGTCTTGTGCTATCGAGAGCTTGCATGAATTAAAACTTGAAGTCAAGAGTTTTTAAACTCATCTGAACTAGTTACTCGCCACCCACCAGAGAGAGCTGCTGGCAGTCGTTCAGACCTGCAGTTTCACGTGCTGTGACGCACGCGCCAAGCCTGCCTTTGTCTTGGGTTCAAATGGCTCTGAGCACTATGGGACTTAACATCTGAGGTCATCAGTCCCCTAGAACTTAGAACTACTTAAACCTAACTAACCTAAGGACATCACACACATCCATGCCCGAGGCAGGATTCGAACCAGCGTCCGTAGCGGTCACGAGGTTCCAGACTGAAGCGCCTAGAACCGGTCGGCCACTCCGGCCGGCCCTTTGTCTTGAGTATGATACGGCGATGCCGTGAGCACCAGTGACGTCACAGCAGGTGGGTAGAATATGTAAGGGCGTACCAACAGCCCCTTGTGCAGTCATTCCACTTGTCAATGGTCAGGGGTGTTTCGTCGACTGCCGTGGTATTTTAACCACTTGAAGTGGTTGGGAATTCTAGAACATTTTATGCCAACATAAAAATAATTGCGTAACGTCATTCTTACCAGGTTGTAAGTACCCCTTTAGGACCAAACTTCGTATAACCCTCGGTACGAGTGCCACGGCAGCTTGGGCCCGGTCTTCTTTACGGTACCATGGCCGGGGCTGTAGCTGGTGCCGGGGCCGGAAGCCGGTGGCTGTGCTGAAAGAGGCGGCAAGGCGCAGGGGGACCAACTGGCATTGTCGCCGTGCTTGATATGCGTTTTCCGTTGTTCCGCGTCGTGACGCGTGTCTCAATGCGCGGCGCGTGTTCGGCTAGAAAGGGAATGACGGCGCCGCAACCTCGTGGAGCCGGAACAATGGGCCACCTCCTCCCCAGAACCCCGCGCCGGAGCCCGCCGCCGGGCACAGCACAATGGGCAGGAATTCGAGCGCTCAGCCGAGGGCTGTGAGTGTACGTGTGTAAGACACAGAGGGAGATTCTCAGATGATGGCTGTTAAAGCTGTGCTTTCAATTCGTAGTCCTCAAGCTGCCGGAAAAGCGCACAATGAATGAGAAATTGTTAAGAAAGCTTGCTGACCATGGACGACCTACAACTTCTCTGCTGACAAAAAATATACGAAAGCTTCGGTGCAAACTTACCGCTTGATTTCAGCAACGTTGGTGTGAAGCTATACCGCTTGCCCAGCCCTCGGTGAAGCAAATGAATTTTTTGTCACTACACAAGTATATTTCATTATCACTCAGTATTCTACAGCATATTTCAGTACACAATACGTTGGTATTGACTGTGCGCCCATGTGTCACTGCTGTACTCGTTGGATCTGATGATACGTGAAAAGTCGAAACTGGGCATGAATTTTAATGAAGTAATATGTGGCCAAGACATTGATTTCTGTTATTTAATATTTTCGCAAGTTTTCGAATCCTTGCCTAAAAATTTGATAGCTTGATATTGTTGAAAAATTATATTATGGTTTCAGAAGCAAATTACTGTAGAGCGTTTATGAGGTTCTTGTGATTCCACCTTATTGCCATTTAATAGAACTACATATTAGAAACGGAGCGTTACTATTTGTTCGTCTGAAAGAAGGGGATGCATAGCATCTTCAGCGTAAGCAAACTCCGTAAATTAGCCCAATATGCGAGGCATTCTCCGACTATAACGATAAGTGTAAACAGTGGCAGAAAAAAGAGACCATGAGCACACTTCTGTGCGAACTACGGCTGTGTTAAGTCGATTAGGTTATTCTACGTAATTTTAACTAATTCTTTATTCATCCAGTTGCTCGTTAAGTATAGTGACACACAATATGCTAGATGAAATTGTTATCTATCTTGCACAGTTAACGAGCAGTTAAAATAAGGTGTATTCAGTCAAATTCAGCTGATCTTTACCGTCACGCAATTCATATTCCGCCTCCTGAAAATCAGTTATTAGATTAGTGAAATTAGCTAAAAGCCTCGGAGATATGATAAGGGTAGTGCTGGTCACCTTACGCATTCTTCATCTATTTCTCAAAACCACCTTAACAGGTATAACAAGAGTAACGGACGTTGCCTGCAAATTTCCTCAGCAATGGAAATAAAAAAAAAAAAAAACTAACCGTAATTTCGGACGTAAAAATGAGGTCTCTGCAAAAATAAAGTAAAAAGTCAAGATTATTGTGCTTCCAAAAGCTGTATAGCTGTAGGAAGGTGCTTTATTCGCAACTATCGGTTTCACGTCAGTGTAGATGCATCTTCGGATTCATAATGGTTAAGTTTCCATAAAGCAGATGGACATCTACGGATAACCGTTGTAAACTTCAAGAAGCGTCTACACTCACGTGAAACTGATAGTTGCGAATAAAGCTTCTTCATACAGCTATGCTGCTTTTGGAGACACATCACTCTTGAGTGTTTTATTGTCATTTTTATGACAATTTGAATTGTTATTGAGTTTTATTACTGTTATTTATAATGTCTCTGAACTGTTGTTGTCCTCCCCAGAGAGCCGTTAGTAATGGGCCGGCCGGTGTGGCCGTGCGGTTATAGGCGCTTCAGTCTGGAACCGCGTGACCGCTACGGTCGCAGGTTCGAATCCTTCCTTGGGCATGGATGTGTGTGATGTCCTTAGGTTAGTTAGGTTTAAGTAGTTCTAAGTTCTAGGGGACTGATGACCACAGATGTTAAGTCCCATAGTGCTCAGAGCCATTTGAACCATTTTTTTGTGTTAGTAATGTAAAAACTATGTAAACCATATGTTGTATGTCACTCAATTAATTTGCTTGGCTTTGAAGTAAAATATGAGTATTCTAGAGAAAACAATCGAAATGAGATATTGTGCTTATGAAATATTTAGGTCATACAGTCGTAAAAAATGTATTTCATTCGGTAACTTTCGGGTGCGTGCTCATATCTGAAAAATTGGGGCAAGATATATTTCGTTTCGTCCCCATGTTGTAAATGGAACTCCCAAAATTATACGTTCCAATATAGAAACGTATTCTACTGAATGTAAAATCCAGAAAAATGGGTGGACGAAGTTCTTCGAAAACAGACTGGTTACATGTTTATTCTGAAACCAGTACGTAACTTTACAGCGGAGCTCTGCTTCATTTAAGCACCTGCGTCGTTGGTGAGCACTACTTGTCGCGAGTGTAGACACGAAGCGGAGGTTGCCTGTCACATTTCAGCGGCGTGTGCTGTCGTCGCCATTGCGCCCCACTCTCTGGGCTGTCGAGTGAATGACTCACTTCACAGGCTGTATCCGTGTTGGTGACTACGAGGCACGCTCCGAAAATTATTGCCAGTCACGATGAGCTGGCAGTACCACTGAGAAGTTATCAACAGACGTATGTTTGTTTCCTTCAGCAGAATTTTCACATACTGATTCGAATCCTGCTTTTAGACATGTGGCTCACGTAAATTATTACGTATTTATGACAGGCAGCGTAGCTCGGGATTATAATGAAGGATTTACTACCGATTATAAATGAAGTGATCCGCACTGGCTGCAAAATACTTTTATTAAAAGTCACGACCGGTTTTGGGTCAGTTGAAGACGCATCCTCAGGCGATCTGTACAAAATTATTAAGGAAACTTTTTTTACAAAGAATTCGTAACAATGGTCCGAAGAATAAAAGGATACTGAATAGTAGTATTTTATAACAATAGTTGAAGAATATTCATAGATGTTCTTTTTAACAAATCGTAGCGGAAAGGTAACTGCCTTAGAGTCACTCTCAATTATTAACATCAAGTTATAAACAATAGCGCGCTAAAAGCGATAGTCCGAAGTTAAAATGAAGGGTATAGCAGAACCTATACAAATGAAACTTGGATAAACGGGGCTCAATCTTTTCTATACTGTGTTACATACTTTTTACGTAGTTTAGTACATGTGCAGCCGCCCCACAGCCTTCACGCCTTCTATATTGACGGTTTTGTTTCCGTCACCTCTGACTCCACTTATAAAGATATTCCGCATTGCAAAGAGGTCAGTACTGCCTCACCTGCTGCTGCTAAACCACCTTCCTGCTCGTGGCGCGGTAAGACTCTTCCCGTTTAATGGGTACATACGTTGAAGCTATCTAGCCGGTCTCGGTGGCCGAGCGGTTCTAGGCGCTTCAGTACGGAACAGCGCGACTCCTACGGTCGCAGGTTCGAATCCTGCCTCGGGCATGGATGTGTGTGATGTCCTTAGGTTAATTAGGTTTAATTAGTTCTAAGTTCTAGGGGACTGATGACCTCAGATATTAAGTCCCATAGTGGTCACAGCCATTTGAACCATTTGAAACTGTCTAGGTGCGTTACTAGTATATAACTGTCCCATATGATATTTATCGATGTTTCATTTCTATAGTTTCTGTTAGCCCCTTCATTTTAACTACAGACTACCGCTTTAAGCGCGCTATTTGTTTGTAAATTGACGGGAAGAATGGGAAGTGGCTCTTAGGCAGTTACCTTTCCACTATGACTTGGTAAAAAGAACTTCTGTGAATGCTTTCGGAGTATTGTTATGTAGTACTAGTTTTCAGTATTTCTTTAGTCTTCAGACCACTGTTAGGAATTCTTTGTAAAAAAAAAATCCGTAATAATTTTGAACAGGTCACCTGAGGATGCCTCTTCAATTGACGCGAAACCGGTCGTGACTTATTAAAAGTGTTTTACAGCCGGTGCAGATAATTTCATTCAAACTGCGGAACTTTGACTGCGGTTGCACGCAATTTGAAATAACATTCACTACCGAATCTGGAAAGAAAGCCCTCCAAGTTAATCTCCAGGAGAGCTGATGGAATTTACGTGAACTCATCTCTCGTGTCACGTTAGATTCATTTGATATGGACATAGTCTGCCGCCCACAATTATAAGATCTTAGTATCAGCACACATTGTTACCCGTTGAACTTAGTTGCTTGGGCTGCAACCGCAACTGAATGTCGTCACTGGTCTATTCTACCCTGCTGGCCATTAAATTTGCATACCGAGCGAGGTGGAACAGTGGCCAGCACACTGGACTCGCATTCGGGAGGACGACGGTTCAATCCCGCGTCCGGCCATCCTGATTTAGGTTTTCCGTGATTTCCCTGATTCGCTCCAGTCAAATGCCGGGATAGTTCCTTTGAAAGGGTACGGCCGACTTCCTTCACCGTCCTTCCCTAATCCGATGAGACTGATGACCTCGCTGTTTGGTCTCCTCACCAAAACAACCCAACCCCATTAAATTTGCAACATCAGGAAGGGGTATATATAACGAAATTTAACTTATTCAAAATGGTTCAAATGGCTCTGAGCACTATGGGACTTAACTTCTGAGGTGATCAGTCCCCTAGAACTTAGAACTACTTAAACCTAACTAACCTAAGGACATCACAAACGTCCATGCCCGAGGCAGGAATCGAACCTGCGACCGAAGCGGTCGCCCGCTTCCAGATTGTAGCGCCTAGAACCGCACGGCTACTCCGGCCGGCTGTAATTTATTGTGCATACACAGTATAGTAGAAAGAATACATGATTAAATGTAAAGGCGAATTCGGGGTGTAGAGAGTGTGAAATTTAACACACATAGCTGCCACCTCTGGTAGCAACAATGGTTCTCATCCGGCTGGGAATCGAATCGAACTTACTTTTGACGACAGAGACGGGAACGTCATTCCCTGCTGATCCACCTCTGTTCCAGAGTTCATCAGTTGTAGTGGCTGGCATGTGGTGGTGCGCAGGTCTCTCGACAACCCATCACCAAACGTTTTCAGTGGATGAGAGCTCTAGGGAACTAGCTGGCCAAGGTCGCAGCGGAGCACCCCCTGTATCACAGGTCAGAACAGCTCAATCAAATGCCACTTTTCGTCATATTGTGCAAGATAAAGTCACAGAGACCTCGAAGATTTGGCTCGGTCAACGGCCGTAACACGGCAGAAGTGTTATGGCTGCAGTCCAAATTACCTATGGGAATCAGAGCACCAGGTGCTGGGCCTCTATGACGATGATGAATGCAACTTGGTAACGTTCAAATTCCTCTGAGGCCTCACACGAGAGTACGTCCATCGTATTGCTACATGCAGAACTAGGGCTCGTCCGAAAAAAAAAAAGTCTTGTCAATCCTGAGTCAAGTGTTGTCGATGGGTGGATCACTGTCGGCTGCCGCATAAAGGGAAGCCGCAACAGTGGATGCGGTGTTGACAGTACATGGTGCTCCAGACGTCATACAACTGTCCATGCGGATCCTTTTCATGCTATAATCAAACCGAGCGAACAATGAATCTGTCCTCTCTGGCGCTAGTCGAGTGGAGTCGTTGGTATACGCAGCGTTGAGTCCTCGAGAATCCGCCGATTCCATACTCGCATAGCAACCGTGGGATCTCTACAACGCGAGCAGTGATATCGCGGAACGATGAGCCGCACTCTCTTTAGGCCACGATACTGCTGCTGTTTTGGTTGGATAAGTGCTGGTAGACACTTCTGCTCCCTCTCATGCGAGGCATAACCATCAGCTCACAAAAAAGCAACATTCAGGTACGCTTTCTGAATAATACAATCGGCACATGATCTTTCTTTATGTACGGAATGTACATGGCATAAGTCCTACCTACTTTTGCATGTGGTACACTTAATGGCAATCTGATGTTCACAGAATGTCTCCTTCATTATCTTGCAAGTTTTTATGGCAGCAGTGTCTTTTGAGCGAACCAAGTACAGTTATGCATTTTGAACACTTGCTTCGGAGATATAGTTTGAACAGATATATACAACACTATCATCTGCCCCATAGTACTGTACGGTTCAGAAAGCTGGACGCTTACAAAGAATGAAAAACGGAATGTTTTCGAAAGAAAAGTAATGAGAAAAATCTGGGGACCTGTGTTTGAGAATGGTGTATGGAGAATTCGAAAGAACAATGAAATTTATCAGTTAATGAAGTAACCCACTATCATCCAGAAATTAAAAAGTAGGAGACAGCAATGGGCTTGATACGTGGCTAAAATTGAAAACAACAGAATCACCAAGAAAGCATTTGAAGGAACTCTCCAGGCAACAAGACCATTAGGCCGACCCCATACAAGGTGGGAAGATGACATAGAGAAGGACATCGCAGCATTAGGAATTTCCGCAGGGTGGAGAGAGGCTGCGAGAGATAGAAGGCGGTGGAAGCAGATCGTTGATGCAGCGCGTTGTCTACAGGGCCTGTGATCGCTGAGAAGAGAGAGATATGCAACTGGGTGTGAGACTTACGGTAAGTCGTCTTTTTCCCAACTTTGAAAAGTATTGTTCGTTTCCCCCGTCTGTGTCGTTATTTCTGTTATTATGATACTCATGCTGGAAGATAATAATTAATTAATTAATTTTAATCGGCTAAAACCGAAGTCATGGGTGCTCTGTTGCCAGATAATAGTCTACTAGCGGTTAACAAGACAGATAGGCAGTTTAGAGCTTCGAGTGTTTCCATTTTCATGCACAGTAAATACGAAGTTGTAGTATCAAGCAACGACGCAATTTTGGAGATACGTAAGTAATCGTCGTCGTGTCAGGTTCAGTATGCGGTAGTCCATGAGAGAGAGAAACGTTCGTGCCGGGAAGGTATATATACTGCTCTGCGAAATTTAATGGCGAGATAAATAAAGTGGCAAAACATATTCACCGGTCGGTGGAAATGAATGAAAGTGTGGGAGCATGTTCCCAGAGGTCTCCTAGTCCTGGAGCTGGAAGTCACGTGGAGTGAGATCAGCGTGACTACAGCGCCAAATGGAGCTGTTTGGTTGATTTGGGAGGAGGGGAATAAACAGAGAGTTCATCAGTTCCATCGGGTTAGAGAAGGGTAGGGAAGGAATTCGGCCGTGTCGTTTCAAAGAAACCAACCTGTCATTTACCTGAAGGGATTTAGGAAACTCACGGAAAACCTAGATCAGGGTGGTCGGACGCGGGCTTGAACGGTCGTCCTCCAGAATGCAAGTCCAGTGCGCACTGTGTCACCTCGTTCGGCAAGTGGAGCTGGCCCTGCAACTTGAGGGAGCTGAAGGAACGGGAAAAAACACTGTGTCAATCAGCGAGCAGTTACGGTGCCCTGTGATGGTGTTCTTCATTAGAACACGGCCTGGAGAAAACAACTGGACAAGTTGTAAGAGGTCCGAGCAGATGTAATTTTACGTAAGAGGTCCGAGGAGATGTAATTTTATGTAAGAGGTCCGAGCAGATGTAATTTCGATGTACTGCTCATGCGCTGCCTGCGATATGCAAGGTATAAGAGAATCACTGACCAGTGAGCAGTGTTGACTGAGTACGAACTGTGTTCAAATGGTTCAAATGGCTCTGAGCACTATGGGACTCAACATCTTAGGTCATAAGTCCCCTAGAACTTAGAACCACTTAAACCTAACTAACCTAAGGACATCACACACACCCATGCCCGAGGCAGGATTCGAACCTGCGACCGTAGCAGTCCCGCGGTTCCGGACTGCAGCGCCAGAACCGCTAGACCACCGCGGCCGGCACGAACTGTGTAGCTGTAGCAGTAAGTTGTTGCCAGTCTGCAGTCTGCTCTGGTCTCGTCTGGTATATCGTGTTCGCTGGCCGGTCGCGGTGCAGCGATGCGATGCCGGAGCCTGAGTATTATAGAATAAGGTAAAAGGGAGCCTCGCGCATATGTAGTAATATGATCTCAACTCCCATGTAAATGTTTTAAAAATCTCGTAATAATAATCTTTCTCATAAAAAGTAACTTTTAGCAACCATTCATTTCAATTTAAAGAATTTACTAATTTCTACCATCCATGATCATCCCGATTGTTGCAAAAGAAAAATCAGTTGCTTCCTTTCATAAATGACAAACCTATCGGCCAGCATTGCACAGGGCTGTGCCAGAAAACATTATTTTAAGAGCAGATATATATGCGTTATCCGGCGACTTCATTGAGGTAACAAATTTTCTCTTTTTTATTCAGAATGATCTTTCAGGGCCATGACGCAGCACTGCTGACGTCCAAAATTTACCAGGTTAAATTCATAGTCAATTATTGAAAAGTCATAAGTGAGTGACAATTTAATTGAGAGGTTAGTTACATTGTATTATTACCAGGTTACTGAATTTTTTTTTTTTTGTTGGGACGTCACACATGAATGAGAACGACATAATTATAATTATTACTGTTGAGAGGTTTAGGAATTTTTCTGTTTTGAGCTTACATTAAATGAGAAAAGAATTTCGTGGGCACGTTAAATTGGAAAGAAATTTTGTTCTGAGGTTACACTAAATGTGAATGAATTTTGTGCGGAGGTTAAACGGGAACGATTTTTGTTGGGAGGTTACGGTAAATTTTCTGTTCTGAGGTTACACTAAAATTAGAATCATACTCATATTATTATTTATTTAATTTTGTGGGGAGGTTACAGTAAATTAGAATATTATTGATATTATTTATTTTAAAAATTTGTGGGGAGGTTACAAAGTTCACACGCGGAAGAATCATCGCGAAACTGGAAGAAGGACGAAGTGTGACGAGTGTATCACAGGAGTTTGGTATTGCTCACAGCGTTGTTTGACATGCACAGGGAGCGTCGCGGACCACACGCACTACTGCCCGAAGGAGAGAAGGTGGTCGACCTGGTGATCAACAGCAGCGTATGACTGCTACATTGTGGAAGAGGCGAGGCACGTAATATCACGCCGCACAGTTGCAGGGCGGCTGCATGGGTGTGGTCTCTCTGCCTGACAACCAGTATCTCGTGTTCCGTTGACACCAGTACATCGGCGGGACCGCTCGCGATGGTGCCAAGAGCATGGGGGCTATACCAAATAGGATTGGGGTCGCGCGCTTTTCTCGGATGAGAGAAGATTCAATCTGAGTAGTTATTCTGGATCTACAATGATATGAAGAGAGGTGGGAATATCGTCAGACATGATCGTTTTGGTGCCCCGGGTGTTACTGTACTTGGAGGCAGAACGTTGCTTGCTGATACTGACGACCTTGTCTTTGAGCACGGTGGACTTCCCGCTAAATATTAATGTGACACTGTATTCATTCCGCATGTGCATCTTTTCAGAGGTGCATTCGGCCCCGATTTCATTTTTATGGATGACAATGCGCGACCGCATCGGATAGCGCAGATGGAGGAATGGATGACCTTTTGGAACGAAACGAAATTTGGCGAATGGACTGACATGACCGTTCCCACGACTTAAAATTCCATAGAGCACATGTGGCATGTGTTGAGGAGCCGTACTGCAGCACGTCCTCATGCACCAATGGCCATCCAGCAGTAGTCAGCCGCGCTGCTTGAGGAATGGAACGCCCTGCAAGAGAAACTCCGTACCAGCCTTGTGGTCTGTGGTGGTCACACATCCTATTAAGAAACATTACCCGCCTATTTTATTCCCAGGAGTCCATTACAACTCGCGGTGACTTAGGTGTAATTATTGCGTTTCAATAAAAGTGTCGTTTCTTTTGGTCTCATTACGTATTTCTTCTCAGTTACCTTCCGTACTATACTGTAGCAGTTCTTTCTACGTATGGTACAAGTATCGAGCTACATTACTTGGCCGAGAGACTTCATGCGGAAGTTACTTTCATTGTTAAATTTCGCACACCAGCGTACACCACAGCTACGACTCTTCGTATGCCTGGAGCGGCGCATCGTTTACTGAGAACTGTGTCCTTGCTAAGACCGCAGTCCACCTCGTCTCCTTCACAATGCGAGTATGCCGCGAATGGAGAAGGAAGTATCGCGCCAGGTGTCTGGTGGGGGCGGGAGCACAGACACGGCACAGCGCGGTTTGCAGTGGCTGCGCAAATTACGACACAATAAACTGCAATTACTGGCCGAGGCGGCCGCTAATTACGGCAGTACGGTCTGGGCTGCGGCGGCGACAGCGGCGCCCGACAACACGCAGCGCCTCTTTCATTCGCAGCTAGGCGTAAAAAGCTCTAGGCTTCCCAAAAAGATACTTAATTTCTTATTTAATGCCATTTAGGATCAATGCAATTTCTCCAACGACACTCCAATGAGAAATTTCCATAGGTGCTAAACACCCATCTCTGGCTTTCCTATCGCTTCTTCTCTGAAATCAAAATGCTTTCCACGTAACTGCAAACACGTGGAAGTCATAGGCTGCCAAAATACTCGTACATAGGGTATTTATTCAGTTTACCTGCTGCCAATGCACTTGGACGCGCAGGAGCATTACCACTACGAAAGTTAATGTTTTTCTCTAACGCACTGACATGACGAAAGTCATGGGATACCTTCTTGGCCGAGCGGTTCTAGGCGGTTCAGTTCGGAACCGCGTTGCTGCTACGGTCGCAGGTTCGAATCCTGCCTCGGGCATGGATGTGTGTGATGTCCTTAGGTTAGTTAGGTTTAAGTAGTTCTAAGTCTAGGCGACTGATAACGTCAGATGTTAAATCCCATAGTGCTCAGAGCAATTTGACACCTTCTAATATCGGGTCGGATCTCCTTTTTCCCGGCGTAGGGCAGCAGCTCGACGGGGCATGCACTCAACAAGTCGTTGGTAGTCCTCTGCAGCAATACTCAGCCGTGCAGCCATAACTGCGAAAGTGTTGGCGGTGCTGGATTCCGTGCACTTACTGACCTCTCCATTATATCCCATGTCGGGCAATATGGGCGGCCAAATCACTGCCTCGAATTGTCCAGAATGTTCTTCAAAACAATCGCGAACAGATGTGACCTGGTGACATGGCGCATTGTCATCCACAAAAATTCTGTTGTTGTTTGGGAACATGAGTCAACAAATGGCTGTAAATGCTCTCCAACTAGCCGAACATAACCGAGAATCCAGTCCATTCGATGTAAACACAGCTCGTACCATTATGGAGCCACTACTAGCTTGCACAGTGCCTCGTTGACAACTTAATACATTGCTTCGCGGGGTCTGCGCCACACACTGAAACTTCCCCTTTGTATGTAAACAATGACAGTGCTTGGAAAAGCTCTTACGTTATTTGATTTTCAAACAGCTGAGCAAAACTGAATGTACTCAGACAGTTCTCTCTTTACTTATTCTTATCATCACTAAACTGACACCTAATGTTTTTAGCGCAACGCAATCTGACTTTCAATAATCCCTACAAAATAATGGCCCTGACTAACAATAACCTATACCTTTCATGAATCACTTACCTCAGAAAAATCTTCGTTACTCGAACTACTTTAACATAGCGATCGCCAGTACTGCCAGCTTAATAAAAGATTCTAACTACTGATGGCACTAACTACTGATAGTCATCATATATATCAGTTCATGATATCCAGTATTAAAAATTTCCTTTTTCTGACGGACACATGTCCAGATCGTCCTCTCATAGTAACCTCTAAAAACTCTGGCATCTCTCTCCCACATCCACCACTGCTCGCGGTTCACGTCCAACTGCCCAACGCTACGCGCTGTTCACTAGACTTGGCCACTGTTTCTGTTTCGATACAGTGTATCGATACGTGGAACTGTTTCAGTGTTTCGGAACGGTTGTGGTTCACTGTTTCGAAACAGTGGTGTTTCATTCCGTCCCTGTCTCGGACCAGATTCGATCTCGAGCCAGACACAGAAACTGTATCGTTGTTTCAAAATAAGGCTGTTTCAGTCCACCTGTGCCTGGAACGGACTAATTGTATCGAAACAGTGATGTTTCATTCCACTCTGTGTCGGACGAGATTCGGGCTCGGCACAGGTACTGAAACACAACATACCACTTCATGAAACTCTTTCAAGAGTGTCGAAATCTTTTTGACAAGCAATAGCATGAAGCTTAAGATATCCGAAAATAAAGCTTCGTTTCTAGCTGACTGTCCTGTTTCGAAATGGCGTAACATCTGCTTTATAAACACTAACCAAACAATAAAACAACGCATACTATTCACATTCAAAATAATAAATATGTGAAAATCATTCAGTTAAATTACACTTTTTTAATAACATACGCTTCTCTGTTCATGTACAGTAATCATATTAAGAAACGCAAATAAGCCTGCAACATTTTGAATTAAAAAAGGCGTAGAGTGACAGTCATTAGAGATATACATAAATTTGATGTAGGTATAATCGCAAGCAATCTGTTTAACAAATCACTGATAGTGTAATGGTGTAGGGGAAGGGCTGGGAAGCATGGTGAATTTATAGTAACGGTTCGAAACACCTTGAAAGACAAAAAAAATTTCTGTTATATTTTGTTATTTATTCGAATTATTTGGCGTTATTTGTGAGTCTATAGTCACTGCGCCTATTATCCACAATGATTTCCTTTGTGTAGATGGAAATTAGCAGGATGGGTATATTACCCATACTAACGGAATGTGTGTTTCTGCAGTTTGCTCCCACCTCCAGTTCCGTTCGTGGTGGTTCTTCTGTCTTCAGCTATGGCTGTCCTCAGCCAATTGAAAAGTATGAAAGTCATAAGACACGAAAGCAGCGCATTTGCTGCAGGAAATACGAAACTGCCAAGACGTCTAAGTGATAGTTTCATACTTTCTGCGACATGACTAGCGCTCTCGCACCTCATTTGTGTTTATATGGACAAACTTATACAGTAGACATTCAAGATGATAAAATGTGTAGGTTTATTAGAATACAAAACACAAACTGTTTCGAAACAACGTATCGGAACATTACATTGTACTGTTTCATTTGTTTCGAAACAGTTACGTATTTCAGTTTGCCCATCTCTACCGTTCACATCCAACTGCCCAACACTACACTAGCGAATATTCCAACAATGAGTCCAACCAGCCACAGACCGCACACAGCGCAGTCAGCGATTTTCATACAAAGCACTACGTGGCGTTACCAACATAAAAACCGAAACAGTCTACTTACAACACTATCCCTACCATCAGCTCTTACCCTACCATCAGCTCTTACCAGCTGAAATCGGGATTCATCTGACCAGGCCACGGTTCTCCAGTCGTCTAGAGTCCAACCAATTTGGTCACGAGCTCAGGAGAAGCCCTGCACGCGATGTCGTGCTGTTAGGAAAGGCTCTCGCGTCGTTCGTCTGCTGCCATAGCCCACTAACGCGTCATTTCGCCGATCTGTCCTAACGGAAACGATCGTCGTACGTCCCACATTCACGCAGTGTTGCTTGTCTGTTAGCACTGACAACTCTACGCAAACGCCTCCGCTCACGGTCTGCCGCCGAACTCTGCGTTGTCCGTGGTGAGAGGTACTGCCTGAAATTCGGTATTATCGGCACGCTCGTGTCACTGTAGATCACGGAATACTGAATTCTCCAACGATTTCCGAAATGTGATGTCCCATGCGTCCAGCTCCAACTACAATTCCGCGTTCAAAGCCTTTTAGTTTCCGTTGTGGGGCCATAATCACGTCGGAAACTTTCACGCGTGAGTCAGCTGAGTACAAATGACAGTTCCGCCAATGCGGTGCCATTTTATACCTTGTGCACAAGATACTACCGCTATCTGTAAATGTGCATGTCGCTATTCCATGACTTTCGTCACCTCACAATATTTACTGTATCTATCGAATCTAGTAGTGGACATTCTTTCAAAGTCAAGATTCGACAAATATAGCTCTGTGTGTAACAGGAACAGGAAACACTGCTTTGGGAAAGGATAGAGAAATCGCTACTTGCCCACGTACACGAGAATGTAAGCCAGAAAAAATCCTCACTGTTCTACATTTTCACAAAAAGTACGAGAGGTGTGAGATCAGCTCACAGTTTCACTAAGAAATCATGCCACGGTGCATCAACTGCTAATTTACACAGCAAGCACACATATTCAAATTCTGATTCAGCCATTTAATTACTTGGAGTTGGTTAACAAGGGGACCGCGCCAACACGTCATCACCGATTTTGTCCAAATTTACGGTGTTTGCTGGATTTGGCCTGAAATGAAAGTGACATTACTGGGAGCTCCAGATCACCAAACGTTTAGAAAAAGTAGCATTTTTAGGGTGGTGTTTGGCGAGGCAAGGGCCTTTTATTTTATAGTAGTTTCAAGGCGGTGGTTGGCGCTATGGAGAGAATACAGAACGGTAATCCGAGACTCGTAGGATCGAGTCGCAAAGCGGAAAATTTCTTTCTATTTTCAATTTTTACGCGAATAAACCTAAATAATGCTCAATATATTGTATTTGATATGATGACCTTATGTGGAGGACAACAAATTTCTTTTATTCATTGAGTCTTGGAGATAGCAAACAAATTTACAAATAGATCACGAGAATTTCAAAATGGAAGAGGATTAGCATCGTGAACTATTCAAATGTATACTCTCCGTCAAATGCACTCCGTTACTATAACCCTACAAGGCCCAATTGTATGGTCACCTAAAGAATTTCATCAAAAAGCTTAAAAACTGCTATTATCTCGTCGGGTTGTTCAACCATAGGTGGAAGCACAAGCGGCCAAAGACACTACTAGCTAGGGCATAGCCACTTATGGTAAACTAACACACACAAACAAGCGACAAACGTCGGCAAGCCCCTGCATATCAGCAACACTGACTGCTGCTATTAGAGCCGACCAACATGCCACAGCGGGGACACCGACGAGCTCGCCCACTGACGCACAAACAAACCGCCAACATTCCCTTTCACTGTGCATCCGATATATGACCTATCGGACACAAAAACGATAATAAACCTAACTGTTGCACGTTGCTGACGCTGAACGATAGCTCCACACTGGCACCCAGCGCCAGCCTCCGAGCAACACAACCGCACAACGTCAAAGGTATCGACATGCATGATACCCACTACTAACAAAGCCTACCCTTGCACGACCTATCGCAGGCAGCAAGACATCCGCTACTGCTCTTACCCGACCTAACTATCGCAGAGGTTTTTTTCCCCTTGGCTCTTGCCTTGGCACTTTTTTTCCTCTGCCCTTCAAACCGCTACCCCTCGTTCGACTTCGACCCAATCTATCTCCAGCGCGTATTAATGGTTAACCTTAACCAGACTTACGCAAACATCGCAGTACCCACATACCCACATCCTGCGACACCTCACTTTAGTGAAAACTAACCCTTATGCAGAGATGGCAGTAGACCTACTGAGTTGGCCATCATGCCCGTGTCGGCGTGGAGGGGCTCCACCGCTATTAAAAAAAAAAAAAAAAAAAAGTCGGCAGAAAAAGAGATCACATTCCGAGAAGACTGCATCAAAATAAACTCTTTTTAACATCACCAACTATCCTCGTCAATATTTGATGAAATGAAGTGTTACGCGTGTTTTTCTGTCAAACTGTGCGATGAGAAAGGACGTTTTATGAATATAAACGAGGTTCGTTTTTGAATCAAATGTTTGAAACAACCGTGTAATTGTAAAAATGCTGCGTTTACGAGTATAACGAGGATGCTAGTGCTTCCTCTGTTTTTTCGGTGAATATTTCCGCAGCATGTGCAAACATCAACTGCGCGATGTTAAAAGTATTTAATTTTACACACGAAAATCTTGTATATGCCTTACAATCCCTTCTTGGAAATTCGTTCGCATGTTCAAATTTCCCTTTTGTTTTTCCTTCTATGTATATATTAATAAAGGCATTATTCCCTGAGCATTACAGGACGGTGACAAATCCATGGGATAGCGATTTGCACATATACAGATGGCGATAGTATCGCGTACACAAGATATAAAAGGAGAGTGCATTGGCAGAACTGTCATTTGTACTCAGGTGATTCATGTGGAAAGGTTTCCGACATGATTATGGTCTCAAGACGGGAATTAACGGACTTGGGCCGCGGAATGGCAGTTGGAGCTAGACGCATGCGACATTCCGTGTCGGAATTCAATATTTCGAGATCCACGGCGGCAAGAGTGTGCCCCGAATACCACATTTCACGCATTCCCTCTCACCACGGACAATGCAGAGGCCGACGGCCTTCACTTAATGACCGAAAGCAGCGGCGTTTGCGTGAGTTGTCAATGCTAACAGACAAGCAACACTGCGTGAAACCTCTGGACTTAATGTGTGACGTACGACGAACGTATCCGTTACGGCAGTGCGGCGAAATTAGTCATTAATGGGCTATAGCAGCAGATGACCGACACGAGTGCCTTTGCTAACAGAACATGGCCTGCAGTGCTTCTCCTCGGCGCTTGTACCTTAGACGACTGAAAAACCATGACCTGGTCTGATGAGATCCGATTTTAGGTGGTAAGAACTGATGGTAGGGTTCGAGAGTGGCGCTGACACCACGTATCCACGTAGTCAAGAACGCATTGCGCAAGCTAGAGGAGGCTCCCTATGGTACGGGCTGTGTTTACATGGAAAGGTCTTCTGTTATTTCAGGTACTTGGAGAGCATTTGCAGCCATTCGTAGACTTCTAGTTCTCAAACAACGATGGAATTTTTATGAATGACAATGCGCCATGTCACCGAGCTACAGTTGTTCGCGACTGGTTTGGGAAACATTCTGCACAACTAGAGCGAATGATTTGGCCATGCACATCGCCCGACGTGAATCCTATCGAACATCTGTGAGATATAACGAAGAGGTCAGTTCGTGCACAAACTCCTGCACCGGCAACACTAATGCAATTATGGACGGCTACAGAGGCAGACTTGTTGAGTCCATACCACGTCGCGTTGCTACACTACGACGGGCAAAGAGAGATCCGATCCGATATTAGGAGGTATCCCATGATTTTCGTCGCCTAAATGTTGTCCCGTCTATTTGCAGCGTAAAAAAGTTTGCACGCAGGGACTGGAATACACGACACTCGTATTACGGGCTGTACACTCTCCACTGGGCCAACTGCTGCCTTGACAGTACGTGAATAGAAATGGCTCCTGCCTCCCCAGATCCGCGCCGAAAGTGCTACTTTTTCTAAACACGTCGCCATCTGAAGCTCCCACTTCTCTAAGTTCCAATTTTGGCCAAATACTGCACGTACCATAAATTTGGACTAAATCGATGATGACGACTAGGTGCGGTCCCATTGTAAGAGGGCGAGTGGGCAGGATGGGTGTGGCGGACGGACTGGAATTTGAAGACCGATGTAAGTGATTCATGCACGCTGGCCGTAGATTTCATAAATTCCTGTCATAGAAAGCCGGAAAGCTGATGCAGAGTGTCACGTTACTTTCCTTCCTTGGAACTCATCAAATGCTGCTGCATTCTGATGGATGTCAGCGCACGCTCCCGTACACACACACACACACACACACACACACACACACACACACACACACACACACGAGCCACAAGCTTGAGTCACGCGTATCTCCAGTGGCATGTGTCCCAACGACGATTAAGCGAGGCCTTCACTACAGTGGTAAATTAACAGATGCGTATACGGGAAGAAAGCAGGGTTATATGATTACATTTAGTTAAACTATTACGCACGAATGTCGGTATTGGTCGTTCAACAAACTTACAGTCGAATCCTTTCCCCTCTCTTGTGTAGTTACCCTAAATGAAGTCGCTGTCAACGACACATTAGAGTCCAACCATAACGAAGATATTTGTAATAAATATTACATTTTATTTGCATAATGGTTTTGAATGCTATCGTCCTTCTGCGCAAAAAATGGTTCAAATGGCTCTGAACACTATGGGATTTAACTTCTAAGGTCATCAGTCCCCTAGAACTTAGAACTACTTAAACCTAACTAACCTAAGGACACCACACACATCCATGCCCGAGGCAGGATTCGAACCTGCGACCGTAGCGGTCACGCGGTTCCAGACTGTAGCGCCTAGAACCGCTTGGCCACCCCGGCTGGCCCTTCTGCGCAAAACACCTATTTTGGGCGAGCCCGCAAGAGAACTATTTATGTTAATACCAGTTAATAGCAACTCTCGTCAAGACTATCCTCCTCCTGCATGCTGATTGCCTCGTCCTATTCACTCTTATATTTCGGATCCTTCTGTCATGAGGTACTGTAGAACTGCTGGAAAGACGAAGTGCGCCTTTGCTGACGTTGCTGCGGGGGTTGTCGTTGACAGCTTTGAAAGACATTTGTTTCAATGGCCCAGAGGAAGTCAACTTGCCATTCTATATTCATGAAGAGGCAAAGTTAGTTCTCTTTGCTGATGATACAAGTATAGTAATCACACCTGACAAACAAGAATTAACTGATGAAATTGTCAATACTGTCTTTCAGAAAATTACTAAGTGGTTCCTTGTAAACGGACTCTCACTGAATTTTGATAAGACACAGTACATACAGTTCCGTACAGTGAATGGTATGACGCCATTAATAAATATAGACCTTAATCAGAAGCATATAGCTAAGGTAGAATATTCCAAATTTTTAGGTGTGTCCATTGATGAGAGATTAAATTGGAAGAAACACATTGATGATCTGCTGAAACGTTTGAGTTCAGCTACTTATGCAATAAGGGTCATTGCAAATTTTGGTGATAAACGTCTTAGTAAATTAGCTTACTACGCCTATTTTCACTCGTTGATTTCATATGGCATCATATTTTGGGGTAATTCATCACTGAGGAATAAAGCATTTATTGCACAAAAGCGTGTAATCAGAATAATAGCTGGAGTCCACCCAAGATCATCCTGCAGACATTTATTTAAGGATCTAGGGATATTCACAGTAGCTTCTCAGTATATATACTCTCTTATGAAATTTGTTATTAACAACCAAACCCAATTCAAAAGTAATAGCAGTGTGCATAACTATAATACTAGGAGAAAGGATGATCTTCACTATTCAAGATTAAATCTAACTTTGGCACAGAAAGGGGTGAATTATACTGGCACTAAAGTCTTTGGTCACTTACCAAATAGTATCAAAAGTCTGACAGATAACCAACAAGTATTTAAGAAGAAATTAAAAGAATTTCTGAATGACAACTCCTTCTACTCCATAGAGGAATTTTTAGATATAAATTTAAAAAAATAAAAAAATAAAAAAATAAAAATAAAAAAACACAAAAAATGAAAAAGTTGTTATATTAACTTAAGTATGTTGTTAAATTAACTTAATTATGTCATGTATTGGAAAATTTGACTCGTTCCACATCATTACGAAATATCGTATTCATGATCCATGGAACTAGTATTAATCTAATCTAATCTAATCTAATCTAATCTAAGCAACAGATTTTCACTCGGTCTCTTTCGGCTGCTGGGAGCGATACCCTATTCCGCCCACTGCTTGCATGGGATACGCGGGGTATGAGGGTAAGGGGCGAGGGGGAGGGGGTTAAGTGGAGAGAGCACATGGTTTGTACTCAAGAAAGAGGCGTGGGTGGACACGTGCATACCATCAGAGCATCACTGCACAGACTCCACTCATGTC
Organism: Schistocerca cancellata; assembly: GCF_023864275.1. Lineage (NCBI taxonomy): Eukaryota > Metazoa > Arthropoda > Insecta > Orthoptera > Acrididae > Schistocerca > Schistocerca cancellata. The sequence goes on along the minus strand of NC_064626.1, from coordinate 721,619,893 downwards.
CCTCAGCAATGGATGAGGAGTTCGTACTTCTGCGTGTTACACGAATGATTCAGAAATGTGGAAGGTCTGACTTGTTGGAAAATGAGAGAACGTGCGTATGCTTACTCTGTTTTCTGTATTTACATCGCTTTTACTTGCTCATATAGTAGAAGTACTCATGCACAACGTTCTTTTAGCAGTAATTCAGAGCGACAAAGACAGGCTTGATTTCTTTTCAAGACAGGGCTACAGTATTAGTTTAGGACTGTGCGGTGCAGTATTTTCTGCAGTTGTAACTTCAATGAAACTCTGATAGAGCCAAAAAAAGTTTTGTCACTAAGGAACTGCCAAAAACAAGAGAATAGGTGCGCAAAATGCACCTCAATTTTTCTGTCGATTTTATTCTTTGAATTTGTGTCATATTTCACGATGACATGGACATCCAACTAGTGATTTGGGGCTGTCTAAGAAATAAATGGGTCACTGATGTCATAACGTATTCAGAGGAGTGAAGAGTGCGGTGATGCAGTTCCTGCCTCGCTCGGTTGAAGCGATGCATTTCCGCATTAGCCCAGCACTCATTGAACATTTATAGTGACACAGTAAATCGAATGTAGGCCAGCCTGTTCTTTTATAATCGTCACGACTACACTTTAACATACTATGAAAAGATAGTTTTACATCTGAAAGATTAGGAGAAAACCGAAATCAAAACGGTGACTTTTCTAAGTTAGTACACGTGGGGCAGAAATAAATTTTAATCTAAGACGATCAGTCCAACAGAAAAAAGTGAGTAGAAAAAGATAAATATCTACTACAAATATCCGCAGAAGGTTTTAAGTTTAGAGAGAAGTGCGGTCTTACATCATCAATTCTGCCTACTTCATGGGCCATGGATCACAACTATATTAAAATGAATTTTAGCCAACTCCTATAATAGCAGAATATTACGCTAGTTTCACAGAGATAATTCCGTCGATTATCTCTTGGCAGCCCCACAACGTGACAAATACACGCGGAATATCCTTATTGGAGTGACTATATATGAAAATAACAGTAATTAAACAAACTGTACTTTCTGCGTAACACAAAGAACGTTTAATAAAAGAGTAAGGTGCTTAAAATTGATAAAAGCGTCAAAATAAAACTACAGAAAAAGAGTATTGCTTAATAGAAAATGGATAAACCAATTATTCTGTTGCACATTAGGAACTCCTGCCTAACAGTTTAAGGAGGGATCCTATACAAAAACCATTAAATCTTTTACAATTTAGTTTTGTCTTCAGATATAGTGACAAAGGGAGGGAGGGAAGGATGGAGGAGACGTAGAGACGAACGTTATAGGGAAAAAAAAAACAATGTGAGTGTGAGTAAGAATTATAGAACAAGGAAGATAGTGTGTGGCACACGACATAAAAAAAAAAAAACCAGCAGAATCGCATCGATCCATGGGATCATTGTTTGTTTCTAGCGCATACAGTAAGTCTTACCGCCTATACTTCGAATGTAGAATTAATTTAGTTAACAGATTCTATATATTCTATATACAGCTACATGACGGACCTTAAAGAAAGAACGATTTCCACATAAAAATTTAAATTTCGATGAAATAAACCAATCTATGAATTGTCCAATATTAAAAACATCACCCTAAATAGGTGTATTTCCACTTCCTTACCACGCTGCTTATTGTGATATAAAGAATTCACTAAAGCCTGCACCTGTAATGACGAATATAACCGACCCGATGAGTATCTATTCCACTTTTAGTAAAGAGAACTCTGAAAGCAGATTAGTTCATGGATCACTATCTAAGGAAATAGTTGCATGCCACTTGCACAGCATTGCGTAACGAAGTAGGCTAGACCACGTTTCATCCACGGCTACATTCATAATCAGCAGGCGAAGGGTACTTACAGGATCTTTATCTCCCCCCATACCTTTTCCTTTTACAACATCGCGAATGGTGCACGTGAAGGTTGACTATCACTAAGCCTAAAGTGTGAGTATGAATAACTGTATTTTATCATTATTTTTATGGCCACATAAAACCATAACACCGGAAACAACTTTCGGCGGTGGTATTTTGGACCAAATAAAGAAAAAAAAGTTAGTAAATATGCGTTCTAAAATGCTTACCTGCGAGCACTTGTGCGGTACAAGAAATGTGTTTTGCAGAATCGAAGATGAACGCGTGTTCATAACTCTTACGGTATCCATTTTAGACCCGATGTTTATTAGATATTTTGTTTGTTTTTATCCATCCAAACACATCTGAAAGTTTGTAGGTAGAGTTCTGGATCACTCTGTATATGTGGTAGGAATTATTATGTTGTACGATTCTTCTACGAACGTACGCTTTCAGAATTTCAACAGTGAACTATCTCGTGATGCACAATGCCTCTCTTTTAGCGTCTGCGACTGGAGCGATGCTATCGCGCTTCCTAAACAAATCTGTGACCTAAGGTGCCGTCCTTGCTTGTATTTTCCTATCTGTTCTAATAATTCTACCTGGTATCGCTTCAGTGTTACCGCAATCAGTGCCCAGCGGAAATTGGCTCTACACTGCCCCACGTCTTGCGCAGTAATCACGTGCACAGTATTTTTTGGGTTATCGTTTATGACAGCGTGTAGCGGCATAGCCTAACACAAACGCGCGACTGCAAACTGTGTCCTGGCATTTCTCTCCAGGAGAGCACTACAAAGAGCTTGATTTCCATTTGAGACGTCTCTCTCTCTTATATGGCATATCGTGGTGCAGCAACGAACTAAAGCGGCCATAAAACCTACGCAAGCCATCTTCATTTGAAGCGACTTGGCATAATAGCGAATCACGTAAAGCGAAGAAAACGCAAAGAAACTGCTCACATAAAAAGTTATTACCTATTCCGTGAAGCTGTTAACATCTTTACAACAATGACGTACTACTTCCCCGAAGAGTGAGTACAAATGAAAGTCAGGTGACGCTGGTATATCTGTTGTCCAATGGGTTTTCTTTCGAACGTCTACCAAATATCTGCATGAATTCTCACTCTTTCTAGTCGTAAATTTCGGTAGGAAATCCATTTCGTTGTAAGTAGACGTTGTAATACACTCCTGGAAATTGAAATAAGAACACCGTGAATTCATTGTCCCAGGAAGGGGAAACTTTATTGACACATTCCTGGGGTCAGATACATCACATGATCACACTGACAGAACCACAGGCACATACACACAGGCAACAGAGCATGCACAATGTCGGTACTAGTACAGTGTATATCCACCTTTCGCAGCAATGCAGGCTGCTATTCTCCCATGGAGACGATCGTAGAGATGCTGGATGTAGTCCTGTGGAACGGCTTGCCATGCCATTTCCACCTGGCGCCTCAGTTGGACCAGCGTTCGTGCTGGACGTGCAGACCGCGTGAGACGACGCTTCATCCAGTCCCAAACATGCTCAATGGGGGACAGATCCGGAGATCTTGCTGGCCAGGGTAGTTGACTTACACCTTCTAGAGCACGTTGGGTGGCACGGGATACATGCGGACGTGCATTGTCCTGTTGGAACAGCAAGTTCCCTTGCCGGTCTAGGAATGGTAGAACGATGGGTTCGATGACGGTTTGGATGTACCGTGCACTATTCAGTGTCCCCTCGACGATCACCAGTGGTGTACGGCCAGTGTAGGAGATCGCTCCCCACACCATGATGCCGGGTGTTGGCCCTGTGTGCCTCGGTCGTATGCAGTCCTGATTGTGGCGCTCACCTGCATGGCGCCAAACACGCATACGACCATCATTGGCACCAAGGCAGAAGCGACTCTCATCGCTGAAGACGACACGTCTCCATTCGTCCCTCCATTCACGCCTGTCGCGACACCACTGGAGGCGGGCTGCACGATGTTGGGGCGTGAGCGGAAGACGGCCTAACGGTGTGCGGGACCGTAGCCCAGCTTCATGGAGACAGTTGCGAATGGTCCTCGCCGATACCCCAGGAGCAAACTGTGCCTAATTTGCTGGGAAGTGGCGGTGCGGTCCCCTACGGCACTGCGTAGGATCCTACGGTCTTGGCGTGCATCCGTGCGTCGCTGCGGTCCGGTCCCAGGTCGACGGGCACGTGCACCTTCCGCCGACCACTGGCGACAACATCGATGTACTGTGGAGACCTCACGCCCCACGTGTTGAGCAATTCGGCGGTACGTCCACCCGGCCTCCCGCATGCCCACTATACGCCCTCGCTCAAAGTCCGTCAACTGCACATACGGTTCACGTCCACGCTGTCGCGGCATACTACAAGTGTTAAAGACTGCGATGGAGCTCCGTATGCCACGGCAAACTGGCTGACACTGACGGCGGCGGTGCACAAATGCTGCGCAGCTAGCGCCATTCGACGGCCAACACCGCGGTTCCTGGTGTGTCCGCTGTGCCGTGCGTGTGATCATTGCTTGTACAGCCCTCCCGCAGTGTCCGGAGCAAGTATGGTGGGTCTGACACACCGGTATCAATGTGTTCTTTTTTCCATTTCCAGGAGTGTAATTAGTTTCTAGATGGCTTTGGAATCCTCCAAATATTATTCAGCAAAGAGACTAAAACTATGAATAATATTCAACGGTTAAAAGAGTATGTTTGCTGAAAAGCGTGATTTTTTGTAGAATATGACGATTTACATACGCCGATTCGTCGAGGAAAAGGAACTGGATGTAGCATAAAAATAGAGTCGTCAGAACAGTTTGGGGACAGTACAAGATACCTATGCAGAAGGATATACTTTCAGCTATAGTATTAAGCAGTCCACTAAACTTATATAGGTACAATTCAATTTCTGTTTATGTCATTCTAGACGTAAGTACTATGAATAGGGGACAATACGCTTATCGGCTACACCTTGTAGAATAGGCATAATCTTCGTAATGCGTCTGCTTTGCTTTACAGACTCAAATGTACCAACAGGGATACTAGCAAGAATAGTGAGAATAATAGCGCGGTGATCGGACACTTTTCAAAATGGCTCTGAGCACTATGCGACTTAACTTCTGAGATCATCAGTCGCCTAGAACTTAAACTAATCAAACCTAACTAACCTAAGGACATCACACACATCCATGTCCAAGGCAGGATTCGAACCTGCGACCGTAGCGGTCACTCGGCTCCAGACTGTAGCGCCTAGAACCGCACGGCCACTCCGGCCGGCAGGACACTTTTAATTGTAAGAACATGTCAAAGAATCTTCTGATGACCCATGAAGACAAACTGTGTATCAAATAATAAAAAAATTGCTAATAACAGTAATAAATGAGAAAGACAACGAGAAGAACTTGAAATGTTAGTACCAGCATCTTGAAATCGAACGTTCAGCGTAAAACTGATCAGAGAAAATCTTGAACACATTTTTCCAATGCGTGTGTGCCAAAGTATTCAATTAATTTATACATTAGGGTAAATGTGAAAACGACGAAATTTTACAGTCAATGTAATCTGCAGTCACCCAATAACTTTCGGTAAAATGTGATATTACCGATGTTACATAACACTTTCAATTTCGAAACCAGCACGAATTTGAGTGACGATCATGCACAATTAGCTTTGTTCGTTGCCAGAATGAGATTTTCACTCTGCAGTGGAGTATGCGCTGATATGAAACTTCCTGGCAGATTAAAACTGTGTGCCGGACCGAGACTCGAACTCGGGACCTTTGCCTTTCGCGGGCAAGTGCTCTAGCAACCGAGCTACCTAAGCACGACTCACGCCCCGTCCTCACAGCTTTACTTCTGCCAGTATCTCGTCTCCTACCTTCCAAACTTTACAGAAGCTCTCCTGCGAAACCTGCAGAACTAGTACTCCTGAAAGAAAGGATATTGCGGAGACATGGCTTAGCCACAGCCTAGGGGATGTTTCCAGAATGAGATTTTCACTCTGCAGCGGAGTGTGCGCTGATATGAAACTTCCTGGCAGATTAAAATTGTGTGCTGGACCGAGACTCGAGCTGTGAGGACGCGGCGTGATTCGCGCATAGGTAGCTCAGTTGGTAGAGCACTTGCCTGCGAAAGGCAAAGGTCCCGAGTTCGAGTCTCGGTGTGAGGTCGGGGCGTTAGTCGTGCTTGGGTAGCTCAGTTGGTAGAGCACTTGCCCGCGAAAAGCAAAGGTCCCGAGTTCGAGTCTCGGTCCGGTACACAGTTTTAATCTGCCAGTAAGTTTCAGCTTTGATCGTTCCTGTCCTGCTATAAACGAATGAGGTGATATGGATGGCAAGTTCTTTGGCTTCCGGGAGGCCTTTTGATACCAGTAAATACTGCATTTTAATAAATATGATACGGCTCTGCAATATTTAATTAGACAGGCTGTCTGACGCGGATTTTTTGGAAGGTATGACGTATGCCTTAGGGAACAAGTTCAGGTTATAATAAAAATATAGCGGAACGAAGTAGGTGGTATAAGCAGTCCTTTGTGACTGTTTCGGTCGATTTATTACTAATAGATACGTAATAACGTACGGTGTCTGTGAAATTCATGAAAAGTCAAGCAAAATTATTGCTTACTGCAGCTGCCACTGACTGCCAATTGGCTCCGCAAAATGAATGTCTAATAAAAACGGGTGCATATAACATTGCCTTCGTAGTTAGAATATAGTAAAACGAAACTCTCAGTTTCTGAGACGTCGCTCCAATAATGGCTCATAGGTGGCAAAAGTCATGGGATACATTCTAATATGATGTCAGGTCTCCTTTTGTCCGGCGTAGTGTCGCAACTCAACGTGAATGGACTCAACAAGTCGCTGAAAGTCCCCTGCAGAAATACAAAGCCACGCTGCCTCTGCAGCCGTCTATATTGCGGAAGTGTTGCCGGTGAAGGATTTTGTGCGCGAACTGATCTGTCGACTATGTCCTATAACTATTCTATGGGATTCATGTCTGGCGATCTGGGTGCCAAATCATTCACTCGAATTGTCCAGAACGTTCTGATATGGCGCATTGTCATCCACCACAATTCCATCGTAATTTGGGAACGTGAGGTCCATGAATAGCTACAAATACGCTACTGGCCATTAAAATACTACACCACGAAGACGACGGGCTAAAGACGTGAAATTTAACCGACAGGAAGAAGATGCTGTGATACGCAAATGATTAGCTTTTCAGAGCATTCACACAAGGTTGGCGCCGGGGGCGACACCTACAACGTGCTGACATGAGGAAAGTTTCCAACTGATTTCTCATACACAAACAGCAGTTGACCGGTGTCGCCTGGTGAAACGTTGTTGTGATGCCTCGTGTAAGGAGGAGAAATGCGAACCATCACGTTTCCGACTTTGATAAATGTCGGATTGGAGCGAATCGCGATTGCGGTTTATCGTTACGCGACACTGCTGCTCGCGTTGGTCGAAATCCAATGGCTGTTAGAATATGGAAGCGGTGGGTTCAGGAGGGTAATACGGAACGCCGTGCTGGATCCCAACGGCCTAGCTGTCGAGATGAGAGGCATCTTATCCGCATGGTTGTAACGGATCGTGCAGCCACATCTCGATCCCTGAGTCAACAGATGGGGACGTTTGCAAGACAACAACCATCTCCACGAACAGTTCGACGACGTTTGCAGAAGCATGGACTATCAGCTCGGAGACCATGGCTGCAGTTACCCTTGACGCTGCATCAGAGACAGGAGCGCCTGCGATGGTGTACTCAGCGAAGAACCTGGTGCACGAATGGCAAAACGTCATTTTTTCGGATGAATCCAGGTTCTGTTTACGGCATCATGATGGTCGCATCCGTGTTTGGCGACATCGCGGTGAACGCACGTTGGAAGCGTGTATTAGTCATCGCCATACTGGCGTATCACCCGGCGAGATGGTATGGGGTGCCATTGGTTACACGCCTCGGTCACCTCTTGTTCGCATTGACGGCACTTTGAACAGTGGACGTTACATTTCAGATATGTTACGACCCGTGGCTCTACCCTTCATTCGATGCCTGCGAAACCATACATTTCAGCAGGATAATGCACGACCGCATGTTGCAGGTCCTGTACGGGCCTTTCTGGATACAGAAACTGTTCGACTGCTGCACTGGCCAGGACATTCTCCAGGTCTGTCACCAACTGAAAACGTCTGGTCAACGGCGGCCGAGCAACTGGCTCGTCACAATACGCCAGTCACTACTCTTGATGAACTGTTGTATCGTGTTGATGCTGCATGGGCAGCTGTACCTGTACACGCCACCCAAGCTCTGTTTGACGTATCAAGGCCGTTATTACGGCGAGAGGTGGTTGTTCTGAGTACTGATTTCTCAGGCTCTATGCACCAAAATTGCGTGAAAATGTAATCACATGTCAGTTCTAGTGTAATATATTTGTCCAATGAATACCCGTTTATCATCTGCATTTCTTCTTGGTGTAGCAATTTTAATGGCCAGTAGTGTAGGTCTCGATGTAACCGAACATAACCACAATCAATGACTGGTTCAGTTGGACCAGAGGACCTAGTCCATTCCTTGTAAACACAGCCCACACGGAACAGCAGCTTGCACAGTGCCTTATTGACAATTACAGTCCACTGCTTCGTGGAGTCTGTGGCACTCACTCGAGCCATATCATCAGCCCTTACAAGATGTAATCTGGATTCATCCGACCAGGCCAAGGTTTTACAGTCTCGTCTGGGTTCCACTCGAAATAATCACGAGCCCAGGAAAGGCGCTGCAAGCAATGTCGTGCTGTTAGCAAGGGGACTCACATCTATCGTCTGCTGCCACAGCCCATTAACGCCAAATTTCGCCGTACTGACCTATCGAATACGTTCGTCGTACGTCCAACACTGATTTCTGCGATTATTTCAGGCAGTGTTGCTCATCTGTAAGCCGTGACAACTCTAAGCAAATGCCGGTGTTCTGGCTCGTTAAGTGAAGGCCGGCGGCCACTGCGTTGTCCCTGGTACGTAATGCCTGAAATTTGGTATTCTCGGCACACTCTTGACACTGTAGACCTCGCAGTATTGAATTCCCTAACGATTTCCGAACTGCAACGTCACACGCGTCAAGCTCCAACCACGATTCCGCGTTCAGAGTTGTTAATTCCCCTCGTGCGGCCTTAATCACGTTGGAAACTTTTACAGATGAGTCACCTGAGTACAAATGACAGCTCCGTCAATGTGCTGCCCTTTCATATCTTCTGTACGCAGCACTACCGTCACTTGTGTATGTGCGTATCGCTATCCCATGCGGAATGACCAAACAACTTCTGCAGTGAAGAACAAGGAAAAAGCCACATTGTCGATTATCAGTAGAAGTATCGTTACGTAAATACCTGTCGCAGGTTTGATTCTCTTCTTAAGGTGTCTTCGAAATTCAGTAGTTTATTCAGTAAAAAAAAGCCTTTGTTGTAGTTACTCCGTGATGACTGGGTGTTGTGTGATGTCCTTAGGTTAGTTAGGTTTGAGTAGTTCTAAGTTCTAGGGGACTGATGACCACAGATGTTATGTCCCATAGTGCTCAGAGCCATTTTTGTAGTTACTCTAGTTATCTCAGCGAACTCTCGCTGGCAGCCACATTCACGAAAAGCATACCGTAATTATCCCTTGAAATTCACGAATTATTCATCACACTGCTAATTTCACACTGTGTATCAAAACACTTCTCCTTTAACTTTAAAATACGTCTGTCGTCTCACTCGCCGACGTGAACTGGACTCGCGAATAATTAAAAATTGGTAACATCTGCACTACACGGCCACTAACCGCACAGAAATCAAAACACACCAGCTTTTCAAGCTGCGTTCTGTAGGCAGAGCTCTTCACCTTTCCTCGGCGCCCAAGACCAGCTTACTTTGCATTACCCCCACTACTTCTTTTAGTTTGCTTCCTATTGGCCGCTAGTATGGTCTCTTCCCAACTTCGTCTCACCGTCCTGGTCACGCGCTTTCCATTGCAATTTAATGTAACTTTCGGACGAAGTAGCCAACATTTATGACTCGGTGAAATTTCCACCTCAGTCGTTCGTGACGAGCATTTCATGTGAAGGCGTATCGGTTCCTGTTGGCTGAACACCGCTGCCCGGCCCAGCTTACCTGCCCTTGTAATTACTACAGCCTTTGAATATCTTTACCACTCTAAATGGCATGACAAAGCGTGTTCGAAACAATGGCATCCCTTTCAGCTTTCCGAACTGGAAAAACCTCGGACTGATTTACACACAGAGACGCCCGGTACTGCAATATTTCCAAAAGGGCCGCCATAAAAGTACAGGGCTATTACAAATGATTGAAGCGATTTCATAAATTCACTGCAGCTCCATTCATTGACATATGGTCACGACACTCTACAGATACGTAGAAAAACTCATAAAGTTTTGTTCGGCTGAAGCCGCACTTCAGGTTTCTGCCGCGAGAGCGCTCGAGAGCGCATTGAGACAAAATGGCGACAGGAGCTGAGAAAGCGTATGTCGTGCTTGAAATGCACTCACATCAATCAGTCATAACAGTGCAACGACACTTCAGGACGAAGTTCAACAAAGATCCACCAACTGCTAACTCCATTCGGCGATGGTATGCGCAGTTTAAAGCTTCTGGATGCCTCTGTAAGGGGAAATCAACAAGTCAGCAAGCAGTGAGCTAAACGTACCACAGCCGACAGTTTGGAAAAACTTACGAAAAAGGCTAAAGCAGAAGCCTTACCGTTTACAATTGCTACAAGCCCTGACACCCGATGACAAAGTCAAACGTTTTGAATTTTCGGGGCGGTTGCAACAGCTCATGGAAGAGGATGCGTTCAGTGCGAAACTTGTTTTCAGTGATGAAGCAACATTTTTTCTTAATGGTGAAGTGAACAGACACAATGTGCGAATCTGGGCGGTAGAGAATCCTCACGCATTCGTGCAGCAAATTCGCAATTCACCAAAAGTTAACGTGTTTTGTACAATCTCACGGTTTAAAGTTTACGGCCCCTTTTTCTTCTGCGAAAAAAACGTTACAGGACACGTGTATCAGGACATGCTGCAAAATTGGCTCATGCCACAACTGGAGACCGACAGCGCCGACTTCATCTTTCAACAGGATGGTGCTCCACCGCACTTCCATCATGATGTTCGGCATTTCTTAAACAGGAGATTGGAAAACCGATGGATCGGTCGTGGTGGAGAACATGATCAACAATTCATGTCATGGCCTCCACGCTCTCCCGACTTAACCCCATGCGATTTCTTTCTGTGGGATTATGTGAAAGATTCAGTGTTTAAACCTCCTCTACCAAGAAACGTACCAGAACTGCGAGCTCGCGTCAACGATGCTTTCGAACTCATTGATGGGGACAGGCTGCGCCGAGTGTGGGAGGAACTTGATTATCGGCTTGATGTCTGCCGAATCACTAAAGGTGCACATATCGAACATTTGTGAATGCCTAAAAAAAACTTTTTGAGTTTTTGTATGTGTGTGTGTGCAAAGCATTGTGAAAATATCTCAAATAATAAAGTTATTGTAGATCTGTGAAATCGCTTCAATCATTTGTAATAACCCTGTATTTTAAGCTGGGCTGCCAGCTCGTGACAAATTTCGTTTTCTTAAGCACTCTATGTCCAGTGTTCGCCGCCGGTATTCTGTAACACTGTGAAACCCACACTATTAAGTTCCCCAGTGCCCATTTGCGTCTCTTGGAACCTCTTTCTCTGCACTGTAATCACAGGTGTTGGACAAAAATAGGAAAACATCTCGGGAGCCTGCAGCTGGCGCTGTTGTATTTGACCACGGACGGCACCCGTGCAATGTCCTCAATAAGTCGAAAGCGCCAGTCGTGATGAGAAGAGTCTTCCATGTAGTTGAGAGTGCATTACGTCAGTGCTAAGTGAATTCGAACGTGGGAAAATTGTTGGTGCTCGTACGGTGGGAGATTCTGTAACAGAGGAAGCCGAAACGTTTGCAGTTCCAAGAGGCACTGCTAAGTCACAACTCAGAAGGAAGTTGAGTGATCGTGACCGTCGGACACTGAAGCGGACGGTGAGGAAAAACAAAAGGACGAAATCTGCAAAAGTAGCTTCAGAAGCGAATGTCGCACTCGCGAACCCCGTCAGCACTAAAACATCATGCAGGGAGGTTCATAAGCTGTAAAATGCGGGGCGAACTGGAGTTACAACATCATAAATCATTATTGCAAATGGCTGTAAGAGGAAAACGTGGTGCCGAAGTCCTAGAACTTGCACTACTGATCAATGGAAGAGTGTCATTTCGTCGAATGAGTCTTGTTTCACACTGTTTCCAACTTGTGGCTGAGTTTACGTCTGGTATACGTGGCCCAGGTGTATGATCCAGACTGCTTGCTGCCTAGAGGGAAGAATGGCGGATGGTTCAGTGATGATTTGCGCGGCTATATCGTGGTGTTCCATGCGGCCCAAGGGTACTCTCCGAACTTGCATTACTGCCAAAGATTACGTGATCTTTTGTGGCTCATCACTTCCATCCCAAGGTATAATGTTTGTTCCACGACGGTGATGCTGCGTTCCAAGACGAAAGCGCCCCTCTTCACACAGTTCGCATCATCCATCATTGGTTTTGTGAGGATGGGGATGAATTGTCGCTTCTCCACTGTCCACCATAGACACCATATCTGTTTTGCCGGAAGATTGGTGTAAGATTCTCTTGAAAACCACACTGTACCAATATTTATCCACTTGGAGACGATTAGACGTTTTGAATGCGAAGATTTTCTATAACGCATTAGGCATGGTAAAGTACACCCCCTGTACGAGTCCACTCAAACCAACGCAGGTGTTCATACTGTAATCTCTCGCCGCGTAATGTTGCTTTCACGTGCTATTGTATTTTTACATTTCATAGAGCGCGCAATTCCATTTTTCCGTACTGGAATAAGTAGTGATAATTGTGGCACCAGGCTTATATTTTGTCAGGACCTGACTTTTGTGGATGTCTGCTTTTAAAATTTCAAGATGGTTGTAAGTACACTTTACCGTCTGGCTCACCTGCTCTGACTAGCTGCACGCACGTAGGGTCACGGAAGAATAAATACCGCATAACTGACTTTTCCGATTTTCAGGACTTCGGGAAAAGGGCATACTGGACTCTGTGTACATACTGTTACCGCGGGATGCCAATTTTTCAGATTCTTTGTAATGAAAATGTACCCTATAACACTACCTCGTATGTAAAACAAGTTTAAGAAAGGTGTAAATTCCACATAAGTGCAAAAGAATAAAATACTGCATAACTGGAGCGTCGGAACGGTCGTGATGTTGTTTGCGGACGATGCTGTTGTTTGTGTTGAGGTTGCAACACCAGAACTATGTAGCGAAATGCAGGAAGAGCGGCAGAGGAATTACGATCGTGCGGTGTCTGGCAGCTCTAAACTAGATCCCTAGTTTCATACGTTGCTACCAAATGAGTAATGATTTCGTTATCAGTAAAAAAATTCGTCTTGTGACATACTGTCCATTTCCATCAACTAAAACACTGAGTCCATAACTAATGTCCAACATGGAGAGACAGGTAACAGGCAATAACATCGTGCTGTGGCTGTGCGCGCTTTTGCATTTAAACGCAAAATCGATGTCAGATGCAGTTAACAGTACTGTTTCTTTAATGATGATATACAAATGTAATTAAGGAGCTCTGAATTACTGCATTCAACCACTGGAAATCATTTGCCCTGACTAATGGCAATTTCTTGTCTTTTTACTTAGGTTATAACAAACCGTAACGCAGGGTGTTTATAAATTAGTTATACAGTACAAAAGTAATCTTTAATTGTGTGAAAGGTAAATAACTTACAGAAATGTTTGATACAACACTGCACGCAGTATATCTTCAAGTTTGATTCCCACCCAATACTTAGTTCCCGACGTTCCCGCTAGGTGGCACGAGTTATTCCGAAAATCATCTTAGAGTCATACCAAGGTGCAGAGCGTGCGCAGTGTTGTTTATGGTTTCATAAATCCAAATCCACTGCTACAGTTCAGAGGCAATTGAGGACTAAATATCGCAGGTCACCACCTCAAAGAAAAACTGTAATTAACTGGTACAATCGTCTCACTGAAACTATCTGTGTATCACATAGGACGCCAGGTCAACGTCAGCTAATAGTCTCTGACGCAGCACGATCACCTGATTTAACACCAATTGTCTTCTGTGTATGGAGTTACGTTACAGACCGAGTGCTTGTTCCTACGTTTCCGGGAAACATCAACGAGCTCCGACAACGGATAATACAAGCAGCATGCCACCACACATAAAGACTTGCGTTATTGGTTTTGGCAGGAAACTGATTGCACATGGGACACTTATCGTATTACAAGTGATAGCCTCATTGAAAATTTTTAAATAAAACTCTAAGATGTACTGCACTCAGTGCTGTACCAAACATTCTGTAATTTATTTATCTCTTTCACATCTACAGGTGACTTTTGTATAATTAATTTATAAATATCCTGAACTTTTACACCTACTGCGAGGATTTTGAAGTTATGGAAATTTTAATTCTCAAGAATATGTATTCGGCCGTTCTGATTTGCTCCGTGACGTCACAGAAACGAGACGATGAAATGTAACTACTCGTATAAGAGAGCCTTCTACACGGCATTACCCAAGTAATGTCTACGCTCTTGTTTTCGCCGGTAATATGCTCGTCCATTAGGTTTAACACCCAGCCACGGCTCCAGTAGCCTGGTTTCAGCTCCGGGACGTACGAAGTGCGCCAAAGTCATCATCCCGTGGCAGTATTTATCTGCGATAATGGCCATAACGAGCGCCGCGCCGCAACCCCCCGACCCCCTCTAACCACACCTCGCCAGCGACACGGGTCCGCTCCCATGCAAACCAGAAACTTAATTAAGGCTTGCCATTAGATCTCGCAGATAGCGGCGAATTCTCCGATGCCAGAACAATATTACTTGGTGCCAGCGGAGGGCGAACGGGGCCAAGTCTGGCAGAGTTTCATTAGTCCTTTCGGCTCGGGAGCTGGGGAGCGCGTACTGCGTGCTTAACGCCCATCGGTCGTCAGTAATCACGCAAGAGCTGCGCTAGCAGGGCTCGCCTTGTTAACGTTTCGTCTACAAAACAGGCAGCCTTGCCTTGCACTCACTTTAGCGCATCTGAACTGCAAGCACGGACGAAATGTGCCAATCTAGAGGGTGGTGGACGAATACGCTCCAGCAGCTAATTGTGGTGCAGGCTAAGCGTCGAGGAATGTACCGCTACTGTTGCCCGTGATAAGAACACCGGAGCAGCATGGAGCCATTTACACTACTGGCCATTCAAATTACTACACCACGAAGATGACGTGCTACAGACGCGAAATTTAACCGACAGGAAGAGGATGCTGTGATATGCAAATGATTAGGCTTTCAGAGCATTCACACAAGGGTGGTGCCGGTGGCGACACCTACAACGTGCTGACATGAAGAAAGTTTCCAACCGATTTCTCATACACAGACAGCAGTTGACCGGCGTTGCCTGGTGAAACGTTGTTGTGATGCCTCGTGTATGGAGGAGAAATGCGTACCATCACGTTTCCGACTTTGATAAAGGTCGGATTGTAGCCTATCACGATTGCAGTTCATCGTATCGCGACACTGCTGCTCGCGTTGGTCGAGGTCAAATGACTATTAGCAGAATATGGAATCGGTGGGTTCAGGAGGGTAATACGAAACGCCGTGCTGGATCCAAACGATCTCATATCACTAGCAGTCGAGATGGCAGGCGTCTTATCCGCATGGCTGTAACGGATCGTGCAACCACGTCTCGATCCCTTAGTCAACAGATGGGGACGTTTGCAAGACAACAACCATCTGCCCGAACAGTTCGACGTCGTTTGCAGCAGCATGGACTATCAGCTCGGAGACCATGGACGCGGTTACCCTTGACGCTGCATCACAGACAGGAGCGCCTGCGATGGTGTACTCAACGACGTACCAGGGTGAACGAATGGCAAAACATCATTTTTTCGGATGAATCCAGGTTCTGTTTACAGCATCATGATAGTCGCAGCCGTGTTTGGCAACATCGCGGTGAAAGCACATTGGAAGCGTGTATTCGTCTTCGCAATACTGGCGTATCACCCGTCGTGATGGTATGGGGTGCCATTGGTTACACGTCTCGGTCACCTCTTGTTCGCACTGACGGCAATTTGAACAGTGGACGTTACATTTCAGCTGTGTTACGACCCGTAGCTCTACCCTTCATTCGATCCCTGAGAAACCCTACATTTCAGCAGGATAATGCACGACCGCATGTTGCAGGCTCTGTACGGGCCTTTCTGGATACAGAAAATGTTTGACTGCTGCCCTGGCCAGGACATTCTCCAGATCTCTCACCAACTGAAAACGTCTGGTCAATGGTGGAAGAGCAACTGGCTCGTCACAATACCCCAGTCACTACTCTTGATGAACTGTGGTATCGTGTTGAAGCTGCATGGGCAGCTGTACCTGTACACGCCATCCAAGCTCTGTTTGACTCAATGCCCAGGCGTATCAAGGCCGTTATTACGGCCAGAGGTGGTCATTCTGGGTACTGATTTCTCAGGATCTATGCACCAAAATTGCGTGAAAATGTAATCACATGTCAGTTCTAGTATAATACATTTGTCCAATGAATACACGTTTATCATCTGCATTTCTTGTTGGTGTAGCAATTGTAATGGCCAGTTGTGTACTTACTTGCAGGTTCCATAGATCATTTGAACGACATCCATCAACGAAATGATGTGTAACAGGTCAGTTTACATGACATGTATAGGTGATTGGTGTCAACATTAATGAGCTTATTTTTTAGCCATACTCTCATGAAACTACATTTAAAAAGGGCAAGTACGACTCCCGCACTGAGGGTTCTATAAAAACTTAATTATGCATACAAGGTGAAGATTAATAAAACCGAAGATCTACAGAGACTTATTCCTGACTGGAAATGGAGGAAAAAAGGCCCTCTGAACATGCGTCTGGAAATGGACGGTGTACGTGCAACGACAACAAACAGCACAGAGCTCCATTGCATCCACGTCATAACAGATGTTCAAAGTGGCCTGCACGGGACTGCAGTCACTAGCGTTAGTAACGACTGTCATACATGGCTTGCACCATACTGGCGCGCCATTTGCCTGGAGCTCGTATTAGGGTTCGTCTCAATATCCTGTGGAACCCGGTCCTCCAGATCTTTTGTACGCCCTGCCCGCAAGCTGCATGCACATTTGGCTGTGCGGAAGGACCCATGGTCATACAAACGCTCAAAAAGGGATTTGAATGTTGTGTGATGCGGTTGGCGTCTGCGAAAGGCTTTGTTTTGGTATAGCCGTGCTGCCTCTTGGCCATTTTCAGCCGCTTGACCGCACCTGCACCTCTGCTTGTTCCCGACACGAATACCGGACCATTTTACTGCTTACAGTACGCTGCGTCAGTCACAAGACCTGCAAAACACAAGGAACACACGATACGTGGTCAGAGGAACTGTCACTCCTCAGCCCCGTCAACCATGGCGATGATGAGGTTTCCGAGCACGTGTACATAGGAACTTTCTCCAAACATTTCTAGCCGGAAATCTGTTCCTGCAGTTTGTCGGTTTTATTAACGTTCACGCTGTATAGACAGTTCATCAATTACGGGATCGGGAATCTGGACTATTTTTGCAAGTTATCGACATTGATACTGGCAAGATATCAGTCCCAGAGATTCTAAGATTTTCTTCTTTTTTTTAATTTCAGTAATACAAACGTGACAAAGTAATGCAGCAGACAGACTACCGTTATTTAGTAATCGAGAGTTCTCCAGTGAGGCTGACTGGGTCGCAATGGTAAAAGTCAAACATCAGTCAAGGAATTACTTTATTACTCATATGACGCGTTTCGGAATTTATCCATCATCAGATTCATAATCCAGGAGCGGTACCTGCACGTAGATATGGCGCAGACTTGTCTGCGAATGTTTGTTTCACATACAACTTGACACGCCATATCTACATGCGGTACTCACTCCTTCATATCTGATGACGGATGAATTCCGAAATGCGTCATATGAACAAAAAGAGTCATTAATTGCCTGATATTTGACTTTTACCACTGCGACCTTGTCAGCCTGTATGCAGAACTACCGATTGTTTTAATTTCAAGTTTGACATCAGATAAATGACAAAAGAAGTATTTTTTCGTGTGTTATAGTAAAATATTAAAAATTTTCGGATTTTTCTTCTTTTCTCGTACTTCGAATCTTTGCTTCTTGCCAAATTTCGTGATTTTAGGCCTATAGACTTCGGCGAGTGAGTCTGCGAATATAAAAATGTGACCTAAATGGCCGTAGCTTTTGGTTGTACCGACTTAGAGCATGTACGTGTTACAATGGTAAGCGCCTATCGACCTTAGGATGGTAACATGAATTCCAACTTGAAAAGTCCACCCGTTCCTGAGAAAAAGGGATCTTAACAGACGGATAAGAAGACGGATAAGCAGACAGATTCAGGTAAGAAATGACAAATTCTTTTGTGTGTGATAGAATTACAAATTTACAGTTTTGGGATTTTGCCTTCAGCTGTACTATGAAACATTCCTTTGACAAACTTCATGATTCCAAGCCAACGAAAAGTACTCTATGTTCTGACGAATGAGGTTGCGAGTATTAAAATACATGACGCAGATAGCCGTATCTTTTGATTGTATTGACTTGGAAACTTCAATGTTTTACTCGATCAAGGAACCATAGACCTCAATATCTGACGAATTTCAACTTGATACGTCTACCCGTTCTGGAGAGAAAGGCTTCTTAACAGTCGGACCGAGAGACAGAGAGACGGACAAACAACGAAGCGATCCTATCGGAATTCCGTTTTTACCGACTGAGGTACGGAACCCTAAAAACTAGGTTTTTTTAAGGCTATCAGTTTTTAAATATAAATTAATCCTCTGAACAAAAGGAGTTGCCCATGGTAAATGTTTTCAGGTTAAGAGTTAAAACTTGCTTTGCTACCTGTCAGACATTTTATGGTATTGGGCAAATGATCAAAAATTTACTGTTGGATATTAAACTCCTTTCCATGTCACTGATAGCCTTAATAATGTGTAATGAAGGCTACTTTTCCTACAGTGTTGTAGGTACTGACGTCAGCATTTTTCTCAAATTGTGATTGATTATTAATGGCGAATCTCATTAGCGAATACTTTTGTCATGACGGTGCCGTTAAAATGCCTAATTCCTTGAAGAGATACCTTCATGATAACTAGGGGTAAACACCACTTGTTATACGTACTGTTCGTCTTTGTGCAAACAATGCTATTTACATTTACATACGTATGGTGCATCGTGAAGGATACCTTGTACTACTGCTAGTCATTTCCCTTCCTATTCTACCTGCAGACAGAGCGAGGGACAACTACTGTCTATATGCCTCCGTAGAAGCTCATAATGATGAAACTTTAAATCTTGTTTCTCAATCCTCTGAAAAGACACGCGAGGGATTGGCAGTGTTCTGGAGTAGCGACAGACAGATCACTGTGGGCTTCATTTCAGAGCTGCACGAACTCGCCGGATATTTCCCGGCGTTTGAACTGTCATTTCATTTCCGGTGCCTTGTGTTTCTCATTGGTTATAGGACCCGCGTCACGCCACTGTTTTAGCTACCTGGATATTGTCGTTTTGTGTGGAACGTGGAAACGACGGCCTCTTCCATGGCGCATTCCTCGTTGGACAGCCATAACGCTCAGAACTCGACAGAACTCCTGCAGTGCCTCAGTTCGACAGTGAACTGAATGGCATGTAGGTCCGTTTAGATACGGTAGATGGCGCGAGCACATCTGCATCTTAGCACGGTGGCCAACAGAAAATGTACTGTTTTTCTTGGGCCACCTTATATTATAGGCTCGCGACTGAATTCTGTAGTTAAGCATATGTCAATGAACAGTTCAAGAATCGACATTTTATCACCAAGCCACATCTGTCGGAGTTTCATCTGTATGTATTCTGTTAACAGAATTCGTCCAGGAAATAATAGTTCGAAGCTACATGGCCGAGTTTTCAATTCAAGCTGTAATCTCTCACAGTCTCGTAGCAGTAACTGCTGCCGTACCCCCAAACAAACACTTGTCTGTTGCATATGATTGATGCAAGAGGACTGCACCCTGTAATTTGTTCAAAATTGTTCAAATGGCTCTGAGCACTATGAGACTTAACATCTGAGGTCATCAGTCCCCAAGACTTAGAACTACTTAAATCTAACTAATCTAAGGACATCACACACATCCATGCCCGAGGCAGGATTCGAACCTGCGACTGCAGCAGCCGCGCGGTTCCGGACTGAAGCGCCTAGAACCGCTCGGCCACAGCGGCCGGCCTGTAATTTGTATTTAGTAATTATATGGAGTACTGCTGTTGTAATAACACATTCAACTTTTGTCTAAACTGGTTAATGGTTCTCCAAGTTTCTATGATTTTTCGTTAATTTATGGAAATCATTGTATTTTAGTTTCCGGTCTTTACGCAGTTGCCCGTGGAAACGACAGCACTCCGTTAGTTCCCATATACCATCACATTCGGTTAAAAGCTGTTAAGTTTAACACAGTGAACGTCCATGGGACAATTTCTTTACTGTACGGTGGCAAGCTGTTAGCTGACAGTCCCCATTCACCTCGGAGTGACGAAAAATTTAAAACAAAGTGTGTGTGTGTGTGTGTGTGTGTGTGTGTGTGTGTGTCGGGCGAGACCGTGCGGGAGAGGGGAGGGGGGGGGGTGTATTATGCAAAGGTCCCGATTATATGGTGAAAGACATTGTGGGAAAGGCGAAAATAACAATACGCACGGCAGTTAAGTATAGGTAAGCGTTGTTACCAACGTGCCTGCAACAGTGATTTAGCGTCTGCTTGCTAGAGGGATATAAATTACACCCGCTCTGACTACAACGTGTATGTTGTCCCTTCCTAATGAGATACTCGAGTTGATAAATCCTCTTTCGTGAAAGGTAATTAATAGCCTGCCTCAATCTATCACTGCTAACAGCATCGTTAATAATGGACTAAAGACGTAACATTAGATGGTTGTTCACATTATCTTCTCAACCAACATTCACCGGTACCGTAGCGCAATCAAAGTGGAGCATTTTACGAAGCAGACATCGAGATGCATATGGGATACCTTAAGAATGACGACGTATCTAAATTTGCTCTTCCGCTTGAAACCTGTGTCTCAACATTGTTTCATTTCAAAAGAGTTAATCACGCATCAATCGGGCTCTTGGATCGATCATTATTTTGATTTATTGGGGGTTATTCTAGTGAGAGCTTTTCACCTCTGCCTGTTGTGAACTGCGAGAGACAACTACAGATGGGCGTATTTTTACACATGAAGAGCTTTTACTGATAGACAATAACGTGAAGTGGCAGGTGAAAACTTGGTATGAATAGGATGCAGAGTTCCAATCCCTAATCAACAGGACGATGAAACCACAGATCGACGACGGGGCAAAGAAACATTTTTTATCAACAGCTATTAATGTCTCTGATTCACACGTGTAAGATACCTCACGTACTACTTTGGATAGATACTATCAGTAATTTCTAGCTAACTTCCTTTTTTTAAAAAAAAGAAAGAAAGAAGGCAACTATCTGCACATATTTCGTGTGTCCTTTTGCAGTCGTGATCGTTGCACATGATTATCTAGACTTGTGGTTGCCTTGTGCTTGTGGTACATTAGATATTCACACAAAGACATTCCCCAGGAGGATAACTATACACAGGACGTGTTTTTCATCGCAAAGCACGCCAGACTTAGTATCCGTCGTAGTTGATTCACGCCGGCCGCGGTGGCCGTGCGGTTCTGGCGCTGCAGTCCGGAACCGCGGGGTTGCTACGGTCGCAGGTTCGAATCCTGCCTCGGACATGGGTGTGTGTGATGTCCTTAGGTTAGTTAGGTTTAAGTAGTTCTAAGTTCTAGGGGACTTATGACCTAAGATGTTGAGTCCCATATTGCTCAGAGCCATTTGAACCATTTTTAGTTGATTCACGCTCTGAAACGATCATCTACATCTCACGAAACGTGCTCCTCGTCGTGATTTGCGACATCAGCGCTCTCCACTGGCAATTCCCCGGCTGCACCTGGCACGTAAATCACAGTTTCCTTACGGAAATGGATGCACGTAAAATAGCTCCATTAACAAGCGAAGAAGAGCGGAGAAATCGCGAAGAAGATTCTGGACTCGTCAGTGGTTTGAACAACGAAATGCTGATACAGGAACACTACATAACGCTGTACAACGATCTGAGAAGCACACTAATAGACGTTATCCGTTAACTCAATTGAATCTTCATCCCATTTTCTGTTTTAAATTGAATACATTTAAGGTGTAGTGTCTAATGTCAGTCTGCGCATGCATAATATCCGTTTTCTCGATGTTGCACTCACAACCGCGACACTAAAGTAACGCACTTCATCACACAGATTTCAACACCAAGATTCGTTTCGTTATTTTATTTGAATGGAACAGGCGATTTATTTCGAAGCTGCTCACCATCACTGAGAAATATATTTATCGGCACGATATAAACAAGAAGCAATCCATAAAATAAAGGCAGATATAGAGGCTATATTTTATACGAAGTCTCATAATGGCAAAAATTTTCAGTGTGTAACTTGGGTTTTCTTTCTGACACAGACTGGCAGTCACGTTAAGATTTAAAGCCAGAGCAGAAACATTTCAATCGTTGGCCTTCGCACTAGGAATGTAGAAAATAATTTAATTTATTTATAATGTGTAACATCGACTATTGCAGATTATACTTTTATTGAATTAATAAGAAAGTTTTAGAATTTTGTAGATAACAAAAGGGGACAAAACTGGGAGGAGGTGGACGCGAAACTCATACCTTTCTTTTCAGAGCTCAGGACTCTATCAAGTACAGTACGGCTTCAACATGGCAACCAGGCTTCCGTATTATGGCATAGACTGTCTACAGGTTGTGTCTACAAATGCTATTATTTGATATTTAACTATGAAAAATTGTACCAAAACGACGCGCTTTTGATAATTGTGGCATAGAATTGAAACGGTGTACTGTCGTAACACAAGTTATAACACTAAAAAACATCAAACACAGAAAGTCCTTAACTGTTTTAGTTTCCTGTCATTTTACTACAACAAATCGCAACTAAAATGACGCGTTTTAGAGAAGTACTCAATTTGCTGATGCTTTGAAACAACTTATATTCGTACGACATAGTCTATGATAAAGAAAACCCACGAAATACACCGTTTAATTAAATACAATATGGCGATTCCTAAATTCTGCTTGTGATGTAAAAACGATACCGTACCTCAAGGGCCACGTTCTGCTGGACGGGTCAAAAATCTGACAGGCCAAATTCTTCATTTCACACCCCGCATTGTAGTGGAACGTTGAAATTCACGCTGTGACGTCACGAACACAACATCTACGTGCGATCTCACGTCCCCTGAGAGGATGGCTTAACGGTTAAGAGCTACCATAGTTCACTGGCTATGCAAGTTTTTGATCAGCTATGCAAGCTTAATTTACTTTTAATACAGCTTGATGTATGCCATTCACATTTTTAGGTGACGTCATCATGGTCTGTGAACTGCCCTGACAGGATAAAGCGCAGAAAGTAACCATTAGGAAATCGCTTCACTCACTACGAGAAGCCATGATGAGGTAAATGTTAAGCATTGTCGCATAATTCGTATCCTTCTGCCCCCGTTGTATTAATTCAGGATTTTTTACAACGGCATACCATTGTTCGAGGCATAATTTTCCGTTTTCTTCAAGACAAAGCTGCCGATGGATAGCAATATTTATTCTATTGTTGCTTTTTAACATTCTAGTACTGCAAATTTATAAAAACGCTCTCGTTAATTCAAACATTCTTCTTGGAGATAAACGGCAATTCTTCTTATTTTTAATCTTCGGCTGCTTTGTTTCCTTCTATGAATATCGACCGTCAGTGTGAAGGCTCTTCTCCACTCGTGGCATTCTGACGTGATCGACCACATTATCTGTGTCTATCCACATTGTGATGATATCCAAGAATCGAATCTCCCTCCGTCCGCCACACTTCACTGGAGTATCCAAAGAATCTATTACGAGCATCCTCAGGGAAAGAAAGTAATTATTCCTTGCGCTAGCACTTTCTTCGTCGTCCTAAATTTTTCACAGTAGAGTGTTCTTGACGCAGAATTCTACGATTTAATCTCAACTTCACCGTTCAGATATTTAAAAACAGCCTCGTCTTAACGTCTAGTTTTCACATGTCAGATCTGTTATAGACTAATGTGATATCCATATAACTTTAGCTTTAATTTGCTGTAGAGAAAATGATGTTCTGTTCGGCACACCAATTATTTGTTATTAGAGCAGATGAATGTTTGTAATTTGACCACATTCTACTGGAGCACGGTGGGAGAAAGGGGGGGGGGGGCAGAATTGTGGTGCACTCGCGTGGTATTCGCATTCGAACATAATGAGTTTGATACTAGCGATTTTAATGACGATGGGGAATTTCAGTACATCTGTTTCGTTGTTTAATTTATGAAGATCGTCGATACTATGGCATATTGCGAGGTTTCCGTCAGCGAATCTAATATTCTGTTGATCACAAGTTTATAAAGAGTGTCTCTGATAGTTCCTTAAAACGAACCGTTAAAGTGAAAAATACGGAAGCAACATTGCTGGCTTTAGTTTGGCACTGTTTGACAAGAAAAGGCTTTCCAAAGTCAGTTTTGGTGCTTATATCTAGAACACGCTTAAAATTATGTAGCAGACTTAACGCCTCGTACAACAACTTTGTAGTAGTTAACGCATCAGGTTTCCAGTACACAGTAACTTAGCGGTATTGCAATGAAACTGTCGCATATCGCTTGCGAAAATTTAAATTTTGGCGCAAATACACTCGAGAGTTCTCTAAACAGCGTAAATGCGATGGACACCGCATTCCACAGACCTTCACGTGCGGGTGAATTAATTATACACAGTCAAATTAAAAACTATTTTTACGATCATATTATGCAGACAAACTCTAGTTGAGATAGAACGAAATAACCGAAACCGAAATTTGCAGACGTTTTGTTTAATGTCTCTAGTGTTAAGTCGATGATGATTAGTGACCGGAATTCACTAATAGGATGTATTCTGAGATGGTTTTCGGCACGAAGCGTTCTAGCATGTTGTGGTACACGCGTCTGTAACTGGATGTCTACTTAAAAGTAAATTAAATTATTGTATTTCATTTTAGTAACTGCGTGCGTGTTGATCAGGTTGACTATGCCATGACATATGGATTGTTCATGCATGGCTTTAGATAACTGAAAACAGTGGTGGGGTTTACGTTGCTTAAAGTTCGAATCGATAATTTTTATTTTCACACACTTAGATGCATTAAAATGGAAGATACTGAAAAAAGTTGTATACTAAATGAAAAACGAATACAAATGTTGAGCACAATACAGAAATCTAGAACGACACAAAAAATTATGATGTCGTATATGACCAACAGCGTTAAAAGTAGAGAATTACAGTGTTAGACTGTTAGGCTACTACATTCCTATAAAACACCAATAATAATTTATGAAACCATACCAGTTTTTATAAAACTGGCGGTATATACTCACGAGCTTGTCACAGTCCGTGATATAGTATCGACCTCGAGTGTACATACCTGAAACATAAGAATCAGCTATTAACAAATGCATGATGTTATTGAACAAACTATAACTAGTCTATTGTCGTGCTGAGACTAGCACGATCAATTGCAACAATCCTCTCAAACGAAATGAAATAAAAATTTCCACCACTATTAGTGCAACATAGGAGCACACAAGTTGTTGGAGTCTGCAGGAAACGAAAGTTATTTATTTCAGATGACTTACTTTAAATGAACTGCTCAGTGTTACAGGTGACAAACACCTCCGCGCCTTATTTTGAGGTATGCAATAGAACTCGCAGGCAAGACTCTTGGCGAACAACTGACTAACCGTCTTACTTCGTCTGCAGGCTCATATCGATACGGTGCTGCCACAAGTGAACAAATGTAGCACTACAAGAATCCCTCTGGTGTGAATACCACAGATGACTAAGTGTCAGACAAGATGGCCAGTTGAGTGGATGACACATTGTCAATCCTGACATTTCTGCTTTCTGTGGTAGTGACAGGACATACCAAACAGATAAACGTGCCTCCAGTGATGAATCAGTTACGCCTGTTTGCTACAGTGATAAAAATTTGGAATACAGTTGATCGGGAAAGCCATAAAATGGGTGTAACTGGAAACAGCACCGAGTCATGTGTGGTTTTGTTACTATGCGCAGTAATGGTTCGGCAAAGTGGAAGTCATCATCATAAAAAAGTTACTAGGAAAAAACTCCATGAATCAGGACAGGCAACTATACCCTGATTACTTGTTACATCCAGAGAATTAGCACATGTTCTAAGGAATCTAATAGTCTGATATGTAGAGAAAGACGACTGGAAATACATCACAAATTTCACAGTATGGACCGCTCACTAAAAATTACTTTCACTGTGGAATCAGTCACAGCAAAATCATATTCGAATATGATGTAGCAAGAAAAAGAACCAAGAAGTAATGTGGCTCCAATAGACAGATTGCAAGATGCAAGTGGAAAAGACGTTTTATTGTGAAATGTTAATTCCAAATTGAACAAAGAAGAAGCAACTGACATGGCAGCTCCTGTTGGTCGTGGAAAACACGTACCACGTATCAAAACTCCAAACGGTGGATGGGAAATAATTATGAGGTTTGTGGACTCTTTTCAGATATACTTTACCATTCTCACTATGGTCAGAGGGAGAAATATTTACCACTATACTTGAATAAGTCAATAATGTAATTGTGGTGTGTAGGAGAGACTCCTACATCAGTCCATAAAATAGTGAACTTCATTTTCGTACGCTGTTTATAAATTCATTATCTGGAGTACCATATTCTTACACTTTATCCTTCTATTTCTTAATAATGTATGTTACACATGAATTACCAATGAAACTGTATCCATTCATACATCGAACCTACAATTACTCCTCATACAATTATGGACAAAAACTATTAATCTTTTTTGTAATTAAAGCATGCATATTTCCATTATATTGCCACTGTGACAGAGAAGCTAAATTTTTGGAAGATCCAGAATGAATTTTAAAATTTTCCTACTGCTCCTCATACTTTTGCTTCATGCAGGACTTTACCCTTATTTTTCTAAAAACACTAAATGGCACTTGTCCATCCAACAAGAAATACCACGGAATGGCTACAGTACATTTGCTCTTTCATGGCTAAAAAGAAAGACATATTTATAACCTAAATCAATGGAGCTGTTAACATTTTTATTGTTTATTCCAGTATTCTTGTACATCTGATCACTAAGAAACTGAATTAGACTAGAATATGCTACAATGAAAGTTCACATCCCTCCACCTGTATGCACTGGACGTGAACTTCCATCTCAGAGCGAATAACGTTGTGAAGTGTGAAATATATCCGATTTGGATAGTATTCCTGGACGATTCAACCATAAACACACCCTGATCTGCTAGAGTTCATGTTACGAGAAAGGATGATCAGTAAGCTATTAAGAGAACGCATGTCAAGCAACTTGACATTAGGAAACAAAAGACTCTCCCATAGCACGTGAAGATTAGTTTTCTACTTAACGTGAATGGTGTTTCGTCAACATCGGTATGTTTATGAAAAAGCACGAAGCAAGAAGGATAATGGATCGCACTACCCGACGCAGATTTCGGTTATTTTACGAAAAAGGCAAACCCACTCTCGTTAAGTTATTAGTCTACTGGCCAGAGATATGGTACCGTGGCTTTCAACAATCCATATGACAGTCATCACCAACGTACGTCACTTGTCGCAAACTGTTAGGAAAGCTCTCAGTGACTCATAGCGAGGGATACCACATGAAATTTAAGAAAACAAAGGCGTATAAAAGATCAGTCGAATTGTGTACATTTATACTGCTACCAATTGAGTACAACTTTGAGCTCGGGTCTCACCTGTCTGGAAGATAACTGAGAAGAAAGCGCTGCTATTTTCCTTCCCCCCTCCCCTCGCTTCCGGGAGCAGACATACGTAGGGGGACACAACATCGCTGAGCTCCGTCATACAGCGTTCGTAGCGTAGCAACGACAATGTGCAAGCGTAAAACCCTGGATGTAGCAACTCGTCAAAGAACTTTCACAAAAAGAGTCGCCTTTTTCAGGAACTGTACGGATCCTATAATTGCGAAGCCCACACAGACGCATCTAACAATTGTAAGCGATAATGATGTCGAGATACAGTCTCTAGTTGTTCTCCCGATGTTTCTGCTGGGAACCTTCCAGCCATTGAAAAAACTAGCATCGTTTAGACGTCAGTATGAGTGAGAATATAAGCACTCTAATCAAAGAAAAAAAACTAACAACCGATTCGGTATTGCACGCTTCTGAAAATCGATGTGTATGCCTTGGTTCTAATGAATCCCCTGTAGCCGATACGTCATAAAAATATTAAACAGTTATGGAAAGGAAAATATTACTTCGTTTCCAGCTGTTATTTTATCAGTGGGATCTAATTATGCAGTTTAGGGATTGACTTATTTCAGGATGCACAATGTTGTTCAAAACTTAAGGGGAGTTAAAATGGAATTTTTTTCCCACATTTTCGGATTTTTATACTCATTTTAAAATTTGCAATTTTCCGAATACATCTCACTTCTAAACTCACATGGGAAGTAATTTATTTTATTTTTTAAATATAATCTGCATTGGTTGAAAATTTTGAAATTTTTATGTGCATTACTTCAAGATCTAATAAAATCGGCAATTTTTTATGGAGAAGGCTGTGGATTTCTGTGTTATAAAGGTCTCGTCCGGAAGAGGATGGGCATCAGATTGAGGAAGGTGAAACAAAGTCTGAGAGACAAACTTTCTGATGCTAAAACCATAAGAGGCAGGCTGACAGACAAAATGATTGATGAATTACAGCAGTATTATGGGATGGTGATTAGATAATAATATTGAGGATTTGTTGAAAATGAAGCAGACTGTCAACTCATGAAAAACCAGTACACCACCTTTGTCCTCCTGGACCTGATTCATCGTGCAATAACCCAGTACTCAAACAGTTCATACAGCCATAAACATTCCATCCCAGCAACAGTCATGGATGTCATGAAACCTATTTACAAAGACCTGACAAATTCCAAATTACTGAAGAAGTGTCTGCATGGTCAGACTCAAAATTCCAATGAGTCGTTCAATAATCTTAGATGGATTTGCTTACCAAATAATGTTTTTGTTAGAATGAAGACGCTAAAGTGGGGAGTCAGTGATGCTGTTATTGCTTTTAATGATGGCAACATTGGTAGGGCGGAAGTGCTACATCATATGGGAATTAATCCTGGAGCAAACTGCATCAGAGAACTTGAACGGCTGGACAAGGTTCGCACTGATAAAGCAGAGTATGCAGCACAGATGGCCACTAAGGAGTCCATAAAGAAGAAAAGAAGAAAATACTTGTAAAAAGATCAAGAGGATGATGTACAGTATGGTGCAGGGTGCTTCTGAGTGACTAAAAATGAAGTGTACAGAACTAGAAGAAGAACATTATGTTATGAATAATTAAAATTATTTAGGATAACGTACAAAAAAGTTCACAAAATTTTAACCGTGTAATTAAAAATCATATTTCCGAAAGCAGTGGCTAAAATGCAATTATTGAAGTTCAGTAGACTGAGAACAAACAGTTTAATGTCCTGTAAAAGTTTCATGTCAATGGCTACAGTGGTTTCTGAAATACAGGGAAGCCAAGTCACTAAATTTAACATTGTCAGGGTAGGGCGTTACAACTCCCCTTAAGGACGAAAGTAACTTTAGTCTGATGTGTCACTGCCAAGTGCGCAGCTTGATGGAAGTTGGAACACGCTTAGAAAGAACGCCACAATATAGTACAGAAGGTAACTGAAGGAAATGCGAAATTAGACGAGCAGAAATGACACTTTTATTCAAAGGCAGTGAAACGTCCCCTTTGAACAATTATACATGACTGTGCTTAAACTGACACACAATATTTTTAGCGCAACGCAATCTGACTTTCAATATTCCCTACAAAAGAATGGCCCTGACTAACATTAACCTATACGTTTCACAAATCACTTACCTCACAAAAATCTTCATTACTCGAACTACCGCAATACAGCGAGAGCCACTACTGCCAGCTAAATAAAAGATTCAGACTACTGAAGGCACTAACTACTGATAGGCATAGTTAGCAAATGAAAGATTTTGATAGAGAACAAACAATGTATTTACCTTAATAGTGTTCAAAAGTCATAATATATATAGCAGTTCATGACATCCATTCTTACAAATGTACTGTTTCTGATGGACATACGTCCAGATCATCTGCTCTCAAAAATCCGCCATCTCACTCCCCCAGCCCGCATCTCGTGGTCGTGCAGTAGCGTTGTCGCTTCCCACGCCCGGGTTCCCGGGTTAGATTCCCGGCGGGGTCAGGGATTTTCTCTGCCTCGTGATGGCTGGGTGTTGTGTGCTGTCTTTAGGTTAGTTAGGTTTAAGTAGTTCTAAGTTCTAGGGGACTGATGACCATGGATGTTAAGTCCCATAGTGCTCAGAGCCATTTGAACCATTTTTTTCACTCCCCCACATCCACCACTGCTGGCGGCTCACCTCCAACTGCGCAACGCTACGCGCTGTTAACATCCAGCTGCCGCTGCCCAACACTACAATGGCAGACAACAATGCAAACCAGCCACAGACTGCACACAGCACAGCCAGTGATTTTCATACAGAGCGCTACGTGGCGTTACCAATAAAAAAACCTACACAGCCTACTTACAGCAGTTATTATACTGCAGTCACCGTAATTTACTATGATCTCATGGACACCACGAAAAGTAGGGCAGGGTTCTTAATAGGGAGTGTGATCACCATGGACAGCAATGCGTGCTGTGCAACTTGCTCCCTTATTGGCCACAAGTTCTTGTGGTAGGGCGTTCCATTACTTCACCAGTCCGGTTAAGAACTGCTGGGAGGTTGCTGGTGGATATGGATGTGGAGGTGCTGAAATACGCCTCCTCAAAGCATCCCACACGTCTCGGCAGGCCAGCCCATTCTCCGAATATCCTCTAATTCCAAGAGTCATTCACTGCGCAGTTCGATGGGGTCACGCATTGCCATCCATAAAAAAGAAGTCGGGACCGAATGCACCACTGAAAAGATGCAACCGGGAAGGAGCACAGTGTCATAAAAACACTCAGTGGTGAGTATACCTTGTCCAACAACTTTGAGGTCAGTACTCCCTTACAACATTATAACCCCCCCCCCCCCAACACACACACACACACACCTAGACCACCAAAACAATCATGTCCGATAACGCTGGACGTACCTTTATGTGGCGAGGGATGGGAACGTACAATGCACCCGGGAAAACAGTCGAACTTGAAGTTTTGGTGGTCCAGGTATTATGTAGGGAGGCATAACGTTGCATAGGGGTGGTGGTTGTGGTTTTAAGTCTGAAAACTGGTTTGATGCAGCCCTCCACGCTACTCTATCTCATGCGAGATTCTTCATCTCCAAATGACTACTGCGACCCACATCTTTCTGAATCTGCTTACCGGGCAGGACAGTCCATTCGCCGAATATCCTCTCGTTCCAGGTGCTCCTCCATCTGCGCACGTCGATGCAGTCGCACATTGTCATCCATGAAAATGAAGTTATGGCCGAAATCAGCACTGAAAAAGAGGCACATGGGAAACGAGTACAGTGACACAACAGCGTTGACCAGTGAGTGTGCCATGTTCAAGATTTTGGAGGTCAGTACGCCCATGAAGAAACTGGTGGAAGCTAACCTCGGGGATGATCAGTTTGGATTCCAGAGAAATGTATGAATACGCGAGGCAATACTGACAATACGGGGTTAAGGGCACGAAAACCCACATTTGTAGCGTTTGTGGACGTAGAGAAAGCTTTTGACAATGTTGACTGGAATACATTCTTTTAAATTCTGAACGTAGCAGTGGCAAAATACACGGAGCGAAATGGTATTTACAACTTGTACAGAAACAAGACGGCAGCTATAAGAGTCGAGGGGCATGAACGGAAAGAACAGATCGAAAAGGGAGTGAGACAGGGTTGTTATTCTACCTATGCATTGAGTAAATAGTGAAGGAAACCAAAGAAAAATTTGGTGTAGAGACTAAAGTTCAGGGAGAAGAAATAAAAGCTTTGAGGTCTGTGGATGACATTTGAATTCTGTTAGAAACAGCAAAGCACTTGAACGGAATGGACAGTGCTTTGAAAGGAGGATATAAGAGGAACATGAACAAAAGTAAGACGAGGACAATGGAAAGTTGTCGAATTAAATTAGTTGATGCTGTCGGAATTAGATTAGGGAACGACACACTTAAAGTAGTTGATGAATTTTTCTATTTTGGCAGCAAAATAACTGATGGTGAGCGAAGCAACAGGATATAAAATACACTCCTGGAAATGGAAAAAAGAACACATTGACACCGGTGTGTCAGACCCACCATACTTGCTGCGGACACTGCGAGAGGGCTGTACAAGCAATGATCACACGCACGGCACAGCGGACACACCAGGAACCGCGGTGTTGGCCGTCGAATGGCGCTAGCTGCGCAGCATTTGTGCACCGCCGCCATCAGTGTCAGCCAGTTTGCCGTGGCATACGGAGCTCCATCGCAGTCTTTAACACTGGTAGCATGCCGCGACAGCGTGGACGTGAACCGTATGTGCAGTTGACGGACTTTGAGCGAGGGCGTATAGTGGGCATGCGGGAGGCCGGGTGGACGTACCGCCGAATTGCTCAACACGTGGGGCGTGAGGTCTCCACAGTACATCGATGTTGTCGCCAGTGGTCGGCGGAAGGTGCACGTGCCCGTCGACCTGGGACCGGACCGCAGCGATCATTCGCAACCGTCTCCATGAAGCTGGGCTACGGTCCCGCACACCGTTAGGCCGTCTTCCGCTCACGCCCCAACATCGTGCAGCCCGCCTCCAGTGGTGTCGCGACAGGCGTGAATGGAGGGACGAATGGAGACGTGTCGTCTTCAGCGATGAGAGTCGCTTCTGCCTTGGTGCCAATGATGGTCGTATGCGTGTTTGGCGCCGTGCAGGTGAGCGCCACAATCAGGACTGCATACGACCGAGGCACACAGGGCCAACACCCGGCATCATGGTGTGGGGAGCGATCTCCTACACTGGCAGTACACCACTGGTAATCGTCGAGGGGACACTGAATAGTGCACGGTACATCCAAACCGTCATCGAACCCATCGTTCTACCATTCCTAGACCGGCAAGGGAACTTGCTGTTCCAACAGGACAATGCACGTCAGCATGTATCCCGTGCCACCCAACGTGCTCTAGAAGGTGTAAGTCAACTACCCTGGCCAGCAATATCTCCGGATCTGTCCCCCATTGAGCATGTTTGGGACTGGATGAAGCGTCGTCTCACGCGGTCTGCACGTCCAGCACGAACGCTGGTCCAACTGAGGCGCCAGGTGGAAATGGCATGGCAAGCCGTTCCACAGGACTACATCCAGCATCTCTACGGTCGTCTCCATGGGAGAATAGCAGCCTGCATTGCTGCGAAAGGTGGATATACACTGTACTAGTGTCGACATTGTGCATGCTCTGTTGCCTGTGTCTATGTGCCTGTGGTTCTGTCAGTGTGATCATGTGATGTATCTGACCCCAGGAATGTGTCAATAAAGTTTCCCCTTCCTGGGTCAATGAATTCACGGTGTTCTTATTTCAATTTCCAGGAGTGTATAAACTAGCAATCGCAAGAAAGCGTTTCGGAAGAACGGAATCTTTTTAATATCGAGTATAAATTTAAATGGTAGGAGGCCTTTCCTGAATGTATTTGTGTGGAGTGTAGCCATGTATGGAAGTGGAACATGGACGATAAGTAGTTTGAACAGGAAGGGAATAAAAGCTTCTGGTGCTACAGAAAAATGCAGAAGATTAGATGGATAGATCGCCTAAGTAATGAGGAGGTATTAAATAGAACTGGGTGGACAAGGAATTTGTGGCACAACTTGCCTAAAAGAAGGAATCGGTTGATAGGACACGTTCTGAGACATCGAGGAATCACCGGTTTAGTATTGGAGGGAAGTGTGGGTGGCAAAAACGTAGAGATGAATACAATAATCAGATTCAGAAAGATGCATGTCAAGTTGTTATTTTGGAGATGAAGAGGCTCGCACAAGATATAGTAGAATGGAAAGCTGTATCAAATCAGTCTTTGGACTGAGGACAAAAAATAAAAAAAAAAAAAAACTGCAACGTTATGCCTTCCTACACCATAATACCTGGACCACCAAAACTTCAAGTTCGACAGTGTTCCCGGGTATTGTATTTTATTGTATTAATTATATGTTAACCGGGGGCCTAGAAACGACGGAGAGGCTCCGTCCCCGCCGCAGCCGCAGTGGTCCACAACTCCACGACGGCTACCGCAGTCCACTTCACCCCTCCGCCGCCCCACAACGAACCACTCTTTCAGGGTTATTGTGCGGTTCGGCCCCTGGTGGACCCCCCCCCCCCTCCCCCAGGGAAGTCTCACACCAGACGAGTGTAGCCTCTATGTTTACGTAGTAGAGTAATGGTGATGTACGCGTACGTGGAGAACTAGTTTGCGCAGCAATCGCCGACATAGTGTAGCTGAGGCGGAGTAAGGGGAACCAGCCCGCATTCGCCGAGGTAGGTGGAAAACCGCCTAAAAACCATCCACAGACTGGCCGGCTCACCGGACCTCGCCGGGCGGATTCGTGCCGTGGACCAGTCGCTCCTTCCCAACCCGGAAAGCCGTGCGTTAGACCACACGGCTAACCGGGCGAGCGTTCCCGGGTAATTACGTGTTCCCGTACCTCATCACATGAAAATACGTCCAGCATCGTCGAATATGATCGTGTTGGTGGTCTAGCTGTTACAATGCGGGGAGGCATAATGTTGCAAGGGCGTACTGACCCCCAAATATTTGAACAAGGTACACTCACCGCTGACCGTTATGATGACACTGTGCTCATTCCCGGTGTCTTTTCAGTGGTGCATTCGGCCCCGAGTTATTTTTCGTGGATGACCATGCGCGACCGCATGGAAATGCGCAGCGGAAGACTCTTGGAACGACAGGATATTCAGAGAAGAACCACGTTCCGGCTTTTGTAATGTCCAGGGGACCGCCCCGAATCGCCGTGACATGAGCGTAATTATTGTCTTTGAAGAAAAGTGTCCTTTCTGTTCGTCTCTTTAGCCGGCCGCGGTGGTCTAGCGGTTCTGGCGCTGCAGTCCGGAACCGCGGGACTGCTACGGTCGCAGGTTCGAATCCTGCCTCGGGCATGGGTGTGTGTGATGTCCTTAGGTTAGTTAGGTTTAAGTAGTTCTAAGTTCTAGGGGACTTATGACCTAAGATGTTGAGTCCCATAGTGCTCAGAGCCTTCGTCTCTGTGCGTATTCCTTTCAGTTACCTTCTGTACTACAGCGTAGCAGTTCTTTCCATGTATGGTCCAAGTTCCATCGAGCTGTGTTACTTGGCAGTGACACATCATGCAAAAGGTCTATCGTCCTTAAGTTCTGCACACCAACGTACACAGCGCTATTTTATTCATTTCTAGCTGTGCTTGTAGTCATGTGTTTATTGTTTCATTTGTTTAAATCGAGTTACGTGTTAAAAAGTGTATTGATAGTGTTCTTGAAGTCTATAACCAGTATTATGGGCCTTGAATACAAAATGATCAAAAAGCTGAGAATTGTCAAACCGGCAATGAAGAGAAACATATTGCATAACGAGAAATGACAGAATGGCAATTACACAGCGAAGAGAGAGAGGGAGAAAGGAAAAAAAAGAAAAAATGGGAATTGACAATTTCGTAGTGGTCAGTATAAAATCAGGAGAGAAATGGGATTGGATAGAACAACATAAATTGATGAAAAATGGACTAGGGAAATTCTGTGTTTGTTCTATCGTGGTTAGAAAACAGGCCAACTAGCTAATAACAGTGCTGATTATTTCATAGACGACTGTGAAAGAAAGATAAATCAGAGCGCACACAATACTACGCGGGAAGTCAAGCATTTCCCGTGTTTTCTGTACAAATTTGCATAGCTACGAGGTTAGCTCGTGACAGTTCTGACGGTAAAGGCTAGCCCGTACACTGCCGTGTTGGGAGTCAGGCAGATATTGCGCGAAATAGGCGACGTTACCCGGCGCGGGGTAGGATGTAGATGGAGCGTGTACACCAAAACTGGGCGCCGCTATCCGAGGCCGCTGTGACACGGCATTTTCTGATAGACTTATCGCCTACCGCTGTTTTGTTCAGAGTGGTTCCGACGTCGCGAGTTATACCGTTTTTGCTCTGCTTGTCGCTCAGCTGATACGACACGCCATCATGCTAAATGAAAATAAATGGCCAGCTTCCTAAATATCGCGCTCTTAGTCCCAGAGGAGCTAAAGAAACAAAAATAAAGATTGTGTACGTTAGTTTATTTTCTCTTTTTATTTCCACCGAATTTCCTCGTCGTGTGAAATGAGATCTGCGCTACTACGCTTCAACGCATTTAAACAGAATGAACAGAACGAAGCAGATTAGTTTCTAAAATGGAGCAGCGGACGGGGGCTTTAAGTGATCCGGTTTGTGAGAAAACAGCTTTACGATGTTGCGTGAAACGAGGATTCGAGTTTGTTGCTGCACACGTTAACTGAGTTAATGCCACAGAAGCTGAATATAGCTGAGTGAGAAACTTTTGTGTACTGGCTTTATGGTTCAAATGGCTCTGAGCACTATGGGACTTAATTGCTGAGGTCACCACTCCCCTAGAACTTAGAACTACTTAAACCTAACTAACCTAAGGACATCACACACATCCATGCCCGAGGTAGGATTCGAACCTGCGACCGTAGCGGTCGCTCGGTTCCAGACTGTAGCGCCTAGAACCGCTCGGCCACCACGGCCGGCCACTAGCTTTATGCTTCATGCAATATGTGAGACCACGAAACACTGCTAATCTTCTTGGATTAGCAGACATAGTTTAAGTTGGCAACATGTGATTTAAATTCGGCTATATTTCCGAGCATCATTCCAAGCAACGTTGCTTAAAAACGGTGATACATAATGCTGTACGTACCGAAGTGCTAAAAGTCTACAACATAGTGCCGCTAGATTCTGTAGCAGCAGATCCTCAGTTACCCTGATAGAATACTTATCGTCAGCAATAGCTTCAGATGGGGAGGTGAGGTTAGCAGTGCACAATTACTGATCATCACATTAAGTGCTAATATACCAGAGCTCATTATCAGCTACGTACCGGTTTCAAACTTTATTTTTTTATTATCAGTCTGACTTGCCATGATTTTTACCGCCCTTTGACGATTTCACATTTCTCGTTAATATTAATCAGTATCAGAACAGTAATAAGAGCCCTGCAATTGTCACACGAAGTACACAGACGTTTCTAAAATGGATATTTTGTGACAAATAATACTGAGCGGCGCTGGGGTAACTGATGATGTGAGGGAAGGTCGCGAATCAATTCAAGGCAAGGTTTCGGGTTCGAATCCAAGTAAAGCATATAATTTGAATCTGGCATGAACTTTCATACAATTGGAGATTTTCTGTTAGGAAATAGCAACACCAGAGGGACTTGTATGTTGAGTTCCTATACTGCATACTCCTTCGATCTGTCGAACGTTAATTATAATGCAGCAGGAATGAATTACAGATAAAAATGGTAATTACTCACCAGTGATCTTTTGTAGGCTCGATTTTATTATTAGGTCATCACGTAATAAGAAATATCAACATGGCGATGAAATATTTTTTTACAATTCATTGTATAGAAAGTCAAGTACTGGGTTATTTTCTCTCAAGAAATGCTTAGGGCGGGCATGATTGAAACTTAATCTTTCCAAATAACAATAAATTTCTCCAATAACACTCTAATTACAAAGAAAAGTGGGATGGCAACAGGATCACCACAAAATTAGAATTCAATTGATCTTTGTGTATTACTAAATCCCTATTGCGAAAACTAAGTGGAGGTCGAAACCTGCTCTCGAGACATGCAGTGTGTCTGTAGCTCTGATTCAGCGTGTTGCTTCGCCTGTGGCCTCGTTCTGAGATATGTACGGCGCGGCGCCACAGTCACGGCGCATATTGCTAAGAATGGACAAATGTTCGTGTTGCATCAGACACTCTGAGATTCTGCGCCTGACAGAACGGGGTTATGGCTACAGTGACTCTGTGGAGTATTTATATTTCTCCATCGACGAACTTACTCTCACTCTTATTTCGACTAGCGAGAGCAGCGTATAGAATCTGTCGTTTCGTTGTGGGACGGTAAAGGAAAGGTCCGTCCTCGTGGTCTCGCGGTAGCGTTCTCGCTTCCCGAGCACTGGGTCCCGGGTTCGATTCCCGGCGGGGTCAGGGATTTTTCCTGCCTCGAGATGACTGGGTGTTGTTGTGTCGTCTTCATCATCATCATTCATCCCCATTACGGTCGGAGGAAGGCAACGGCAAACCACCTCCATTAGGACCTTGCCTAGTAAGGCGGTGCGGGTCTCCCGCATCGTTCCCCTACGCTCTGTAAAGAAGCATGGGACTTCATTTCCATTTCAAAGGAAAGGCCCGTTTACTGTTCTGGTCTTACAGTGATGTTTATCATCAGGTTCACACCTTCGTTTGTTGAAAAGCAATGCCTCCGAATATTTATGTGAACACCCTTAAAGTTTTTTTAAATAAAACAAATTTTATTAACATTCTGCGTCTTTATCCTTCATATCTAGATATTTACTTCTCAACATAAGTCAGCCTGGCGATGAACACATTTCTCCCAACGACAGACCAATTTGTTGATACTGTCACTGTAGAATGTCTGACTTTGTTGACGGTGCCACAAACAACCTCACCACTCCTTCATCGCTATCAAAGTGAAGTCCTGAGTCTAAGTTTTGTAAACAGATGAAAATCTGATGGCGCCAAGTCAGGTCTGTATGGAGAATGGTTGATAACAGTGAACACAAGGAGACGGATAATTACAGGTATCGCAGCGCTCGTGTGCGGTTTGGCGTTGTCATGCTGAAGGATATGCTACGTGTTGACGAACGCTTCGGGTTCGAAACTCAATTACAGCATGCTATTTTTCTCCAGGAGTTTAGAATACAGTGAGGTGCCCTTACAACGAGAAAGTAAAGCCTGGCTCCGCCATATTGGTGAGGCCTGGTGAAGTGTTCGTATCGCAGCACTGTTCTTCGATCTCACTTAACACAGGAATAAAACGTTCGACTGTTTTGCCGCGATGTATACCATGCTCGACGAGTTAGAATTGGCGTTAAGAAACTGTGTTTTTACTGCCTGATAACGAGTGTTCACCCACTAAAGTATGTTGTTTCAATGAACATATTCGGAACTGACTGTCAGTTCAACTCATTAAAGCTAAAAGGGTGGGTTGAACAAAGGGCGTTAAAGGAGAGTCAGTCTTCTGAGACTCCACAACGCAGAAGGGTTTGGGTGTATTAATTGCCAGCAGTTCAAACGTACGGCGAATGATAGTGCCGCTTAGGGAAATGGCAGCAAGGGGCAGGAAAGGACACCTGGTGAACTCAGTGTGCATATCTGGGGGCCTCATTCAACATGCTGAAGAGGTTATTACCGCAGCTATTGAGTGAACAGGGAGCAGCCATCTGCCGATGGAAATGAGAGTTTGGCGCCATTGGACGCGAGGCCCCTTACGGGGCAGGCCCGGCCACCTTGGTGCAGGTCTTATTACATTCGACGCCACATTGGGCCACCAGCGCGCCGGATGGGGATGAAATGATGATGAAGACAACACAACGCCCAGTCCCAGAGCGGAGGAAATCCCCGACCCAGACGGGAATCTAACCCGGGCCCGTTGGACGGCAATCCGTCACGCTGACCACTCGGGGCGGACACTAACTGCCGATTATGGCGCACGTTGGGACAAATGATGCCTGTCGTCTGGGCTCCGAGGTCATATTTGTGTCGGTCAAGCGACTGGTAGAGAAGGTTGAGAAGACCAGCCTTGCGCATGAAGTTCCAACGGAGCTCACAGTTCGCAGCATTTTCCTCAGAACTGATAGTCGCCTTTGGTTCTGAGTTGAATGCAAGGACTGAACCAGAGACTTCGCAGGTTCAAAAATGGTTCAAATGGCTCTGAGCACTATGGGACTTAACATCTGAGGTCATCAGTTCCCTAGAACTTAGAACTACTTAAACCTAACCAACCTAAGGACATCACACACATCCATGCCCGAGGCAGGATTCGAACCTGCGACCGTAGCGGTCGCGCGGTTCCAGACGGTAGCGCCTAGAACCGCTCGGCCACTCCGGCCGGCAATTCGCAGGTTCTGTGACAAGGTAGGCTGTGAGTTCCTGGACTTGCGCTATAGGGTTGAGAACTGTAGGGTCCCTCTGTCAGGTGTGCACTACACATCAGAGATTGCTACTCAGGTAGCTGAATGTGCGTGGGGTGTACACAAGGCTCTTTTTTTTTTTTTTTTTTTTTTAAAAATTAGATGACTCTCCATCCAGTCCAGATACCGACAGCTGTAGGGAACCCAGAAGTAAGATCGAAAGAAATATCTCCCACAGTTGAGGGCATTAAAATCCTTATGGTTAACTGCTGAAGCATTTTCAACAAGCTGTGAGAGTTTGAAGCGCTCCTGAAAATCAGCGAATCTCATATAGTACTGGGTACAAGAAGCTGGTTGAAATCTGAAATTGATAGCAGTGAGATTTCTGGGGAAAATTGAAGTGTATATCCACAGGATAGGCAAATGAGGAATGGAGGTGATGTATTTGTCACAGTACACAAACTCAAGTCTACCGAGATAGAAACTGAAGCTGAGTGTGAAATTGTTTGGGCAAGACTCGGTATCAGGGGTGCGCATAAAATGATAATTGGATCCTTGTATCACCCACCAGATGCATCTCCTGATGTACTGAAAACTTTAGAAAAAAAAAAAAACCTCAGTTCACTTGCGCGTAAGTTCACATTCATACTGTAATCATCGGTGAAGACTTTATTCATCCAACCATCAATCGAAAAAATTACAGTTTTATTAGTAGTGGCCGTGATAAGACATCCTGTGAAACATTACTAAATATCTTCTCAGAAAACTACCTAGAACAGATAATTCGGAAACCCACTTACGATGGAAATATATTGGATCTAGTGGCAACAAGTAGACCTGACCTCTTTGAGAACATGGTAGGCAGAATTCCGCTAACAACTGATAAATTTATTGTTCACTGAAACAAACCGACTTTACGGTATAAGTCCCCTGATCAAGTGCAGTCTACATGCTAAAAAGCACCACTTCTTGTGGCTATTACAATTAATAAAGGAATTTCTAAAATATACTCGCAGCGGCAAAAGTTCACAGGCATACCCATCGCTCCTAGTTAAAATTTACTATTCAGTGAATATTGTCAACACTGTGCCGAGCGAAGTACAATGAAGACGTGCTCCATTCATTTAGGAAATATTGCTGATAGGCGAAACTTGCTGTTACAGAGCCATGTTTTAAATTTTATCTGCACATAAAAAGAAAAATATTATAGTGAGAGGACGAAAAAGTTTTTAAAAAGTCGAATTCACGAAAAAAGATTGTCACTCCTAACATGATTTATCGTGGCACTATGTAAATTACTATGCGGATTGTATCTGTGGCAGTGCCTTATCGGTGTGACAACAGGACAACCCGGTGTTGGGTAAAGTAAAGGTGGCCCACATGAGCGACAAATAGAAACTGGGTGGCAGGGCGAACGGAAGCTATCGCTGTGGACAGTATGACGTCATACACTCATAACAAGGAGCACTGAATAATAATACAGAACTTTATTACGTACTAACATGTAGTAGCATAAACGATTAAAATTAGCTTTAATTCTAATTGGCTATTCAATGTTAACTCTATATTTTTTTATACATAAAAATTTCTTATTCCTCTAATATATTCAAAATATGACATTTTTCTTTTTTATGAAGCATTTTTACGTTTTCTGAAGGGCTTGTGATAGTGTGCCTTTCTTCGCTTAAGTGCGCTGTTAATGTGGGATTATTTAAGTTAAGGTGTTCCTGAAATCTTACTCGAAATGTCCTATTTTTAGGTCAATCATTGCATTATTGCTTCGTTCTACTTATTTAGCACAGCTTTTACCTTGTGCCTGAGGTTTTTACCTAGATCCGAAGAAGTAAAATGCACTGGAAGTTTGTAGGCCTCATAAATCTACCATTTTTTTTCAGATACTGCACCCAGATACTTCATAAAAAAAAGAGCTTTCTTTTGTCTAGTCCGTTGGTCTGAGCGTTATAAAGTCTGCCTATAATCCTCTATGAGAAGGAAGATCTTTCTTTTTCAACATACTTCTATTAATTTTGTTAGCAAATTCCGACTCATAACCGTTTTGGTAAGGTATATACTGTATTACCTCATATTCAGCCATTTGAGCTTCACCAGTAAGGGGCAGTACATACATACGATTTAACATGGCTCGGAAAGCCGCGGATTTATATTTCACTGTGTGATATGACTGCCTATGTATAACTAGATCTATCGTGGTTGGTTTTCGATAAATACCAAAGTCTATATTCCATCCTTTAACGGTCACTTGGAGCTCCAAAAACAGTAAAGTATTCACAGTGCACTGCACAGTATGTATCTTTTGGTTCGAACTATTTAGATCCCGGACAAACTGGTCGCTTTCAAGGACAAGATTAGAATAATCACAGCACGCACAGAGATATTCAGTCATTCTTCCCGCGCTTCACACGTGAATGGAAGAAGGGGACCTTAATAACTGGAGGTAATCTCTGCCAGGTACTTCACGATGGTTTGTAGAGTATAGATGTAGATTTAGGTGGCGAACAGGTTTCACAACTGACATTTGTACTCCGCACAGACAAACCCCCACCTTGATTTTTCATGCACCGACAAAGTTACGTTACACTCCACCATGTTACACGCTATTACCCGGAGCCCCCTAGCGACAGAGGGCTGCAAATAGGTCGATATGAAGAATAAAGATACAGAGTGTTAATAACATTTGCTTTATTTAAAAAGTTGTACGCATTCTCACATTAAAAATTCGAAGGCATTGGTTTTCAGCACGCCCTCGTAATTTCGACATTTAAGGTGGCTATTAACTGACACACCGACGATACAGTTGACATTCAAGACTTTTGTCACTATGCATAAAAAGGGATGTATCGGACGCGGAATTAGTTGCAATTTAAGAATTGTTATAAGTCTAGGATTTTTTTGGTAAAATGTCATTTACAGTGGAGAATTAATGATTGATTGCTTATCCTTTTATTTTCCTACAACAATAAAGAAGTATTTCAAGATTCAGTGGACAGTCTCAACAAGCCTGCAGTCATCATCACATTGCCTATAAAACAAAAACGACCCGACAAGTGACATTATAGAATTTATACAATCAGCCAGTTAACTATCTATGCTATGATGAAACTACAATGCTTACAGCAAGTATATTTAAGAATAATTTTATTTGGCGGGTTTTATAGATTCCGAAATGATTGTTTGTCTCTCCTTATTTATCTGTAGACAGTCTGATGATGATCATTGGCTGTCAAAACCAGTAACTGCATTATGGAATGCTTATATGATATATATATATATATATATATATAATGGAAACAGGATTCTGCCTTGAGCGAACAGGAGTTTCTGCTTGAATACCTATACATGTTTCGGTGAACTTTCACCATCGTCAGTGCTTTTTTTTTCTGTCGGAGAGTGGGTAAAAATTTTGCTTGGTAATACACACAGTTTTTGGGTTATGGCAGGGGCGGCCAAGATTTCGGCTCGCGGGCCGCGCCCGGGCCTGAGTGCCGAAACGCTCAGGCAGTTTCACATTTCCCTCACTGCTGCGCTGTGCTATCTAAACGCGAGGAGGCAGAAGAGCGGAAAACTACGAACGCACCGCATTTAAATGGCAGTGTAGCCGCACTGCATACTACTTGGTTTTATCTTTCACATTTCGCAACAACATAGGTCACAAACAAAACAAAATTTCAGCGTTACTTAATTACACTGGTGTCCAAAAGTAAAGCAACAAACGGAAATTTTGGAAGGCTGCGTTTATTTTGCCACAAAACAATATAAGCAGGTGACAGTAAAGTAGAAACAATGTAAAGAATACAGAACATAATCAACTGCAACATGCCTAACGGTAGACAAAAATGTTAGTTTTTCCCACTTAACGGATTCGGATACACATTCTGACAACTGGTTAATGTGCTCAGTTTGGGGGTGTGATCACCTCTGGCACCAATACAGGCCTGACAACGACGAGACATGCTGGACATGATTTCATCCATCTCA
This sequence comes from Schistocerca cancellata, assembly GCF_023864275.1. Classification (NCBI taxonomy): domain Eukaryota; kingdom Metazoa; phylum Arthropoda; class Insecta; order Orthoptera; family Acrididae; genus Schistocerca; species Schistocerca cancellata. Next base: position 721,575,556 of record NC_064626.1, on the reverse strand, counting down.
TGTTAAGGCAACAACGCCCGTCCTTCCCGCAGAGCTGCTCACAAATGTTGAAGACTGGTTGGTGGATGCTGACGTGATGCAGCCCGTCTCCCTAGTGCATCCCAGACATGGCCACGGGGTTTCAAATCGGGAAAGCGAGCACACCACGCCATGCGGACAATATCTTCCTTTAACAACAACAAAATTAACCACCCGTGCTCTATGAGGTCGAGCATTATTGTCCATCAGTACGAAGTCTGGGCGCACAGTGTCTCGCAACAGCTGCGCATGAGTTCCGAAGATCTCCTCACGGTACCTGACAGCAGTTAAATCTTGCTGATCGATCAGTACAGTTTCATGACGAAGTGTTCGAGGGGTTAACACAATCTCTGCCCACACCATTAGAGGTCCTCCTCGACATCGGTCTCTTTCCACAATTTTTGGGCCCTGAAATCGTGTTCGACGCGCCCTCCAGATGCGAATCCGTCGAGAATCATTCTCCAGTCCAAATCGGAACTCATCTGTGAAAAGAACATTGGGCCACCGTCCAGGTGGCATATTGACGGCTCCACCCTAGACGCTCCCTTCTGTGACAGCAGGTTCACAACAATAAAGGCCACTCTGCCGAAGCCTTCCGCTCACCGTTTGCCTCGATACAACACGTCCAGGGGATGCTGCGAGTTCAGACGCCAGTTGCAATGCGGTAGTGAGGTGGTACCGTCGTGCCCTTACAGCCAAATAACGGTCCACTCTTTCTGATGTCACGCATGGTCGGCCCTGTCCTGGTCTCCTGGATACAGTTCAGTCTCTATAAACTGTCGCCTCATCCGAGAAACAACAGAACGGTTCACATTAAGCCTTGAGGCAACATCAAATTGCGACTCTCCTGCTTCCATTCTTCCTATGGCACTCCGCAGCTGAGTGTCTGTAGGCGTCTTCTCTGTTCCATACTGCACCGTCTGTGACTGAACACACCGATTGTAGATGTGGGACACCCTGCAAACACTATCCCGCTTGAAAGGTGATCTGACGTCACTGCGGGCGTGGTTGTCCTTTGATCGAAATGCCATCTTCTGTGCAGAACACGACCGTAACGACATCTGTTGACAGTTTGTATGATTATATCGTGAATTAGACACAAGAGGGGGAAGTAGTTTGTTGCTTTAATTTTGGACACCAGTGTATTTTTGGCGTGCTGCAGACATAATTCCTGTCTGGTACGAAGTGACGGCATACGGATACACGCAGACAATTTCACAAAATTTTGTACTTAAGTTGCTACGTAATCGTGGCTTATTTAGTTCCATAATCGAGAAAAACTATTTCACACAAATATCTCGAAATATTGTAGCACTTTTGTAACCTGATTATGGAGACCTGCAAACTCTACCTGAGGAAAGCAATGTCGATATCTCGGACAATCTGAAAGTGAAAAGAATTGTCGCTAAAACGCGAATTACCTTACAAGTCAATCAATTAAAACTGCACATGCATAGTGGGCTTTCATCTGAAATGGGAAACGGTATCGAAAACAGTGTAAGATTGATATTATACTTAAAATCTTTATAAAAGTATCACTGTAATTCTTTCAAGGCAACGACGAATTCTTCAAATCTCACGTTTTCTTTAACGCTAGTGAGCTTATGCAACTGTACTGTCTTTGTCAGAGTTTGTCCCTTCTACAACGCGAATTTCTTCTTAAATGTCTCCCCGTCAAATAAGATAGGAATTACGTTGCAATGTCTCACTGTGGGCTGTGTGCAATCAAGTCCACTTAAAATACAAAGTGTGCACTCCATTCCGGATGTTCTAATTTTCGTTCTTGCATTCCTTTGTCTTTCAGAAATTCAACAATAGCGAGTCTTAAATCGTTCGAGGCACGCCTCTTGACTTAAACAACATACTTGGCAGTGATATATGAAGAATCAATACACTTCGTTCAGTTGCACTGAAAACTACTGCAACTGACAATGGAATAACGCGTGCGACTCCAGAATTTTACTATTCGTACCACCAATTTCTTCACGTACTCCACGTCTGCAAGCAGCACAAAGTGCTTGTTGATGTAGAGAACAAAGAATCGTGCTTCTCTATTGTTGTCATTTTTTGCTCTTTCATTGTCAACTAAATCTTTAAAACCTTTCTGCATGTCATTTCACAGCAAATATTTCGTACCTGTCGCTTATGTGAATTGAATTCTCATTCGTTTTAAAGAATTGCAAAGATAGATCGTTGGACTACTTTTTGTGCAGACAGCCACTGGGCCCGCGAACGTCATTCACACCAGGAACAAATAACGTAAGTTCAATAGCGCTGACAGCGCGATTCTGCCAAACCCAGAGAGTTGTAACGATCGAAAAATACCGCACCGCAATGCTAAATGAAACGTCGCGCTGTTCCGTGTGTTTCCGAGAACGACCGAGCAAATCTGAGGGACAGGCCGGGCCTTCGCTGCACCCGTGAAGTTTGGCACGCAGTGGCCTGCCCTGGATTGTGGCGTGTATACCTGTACGATTAACGCAATATATATAGTGATATTTATGTAGCTGTACGTGTGTGTTGCCGCAAAAAAATAAAGGAGGGCTTTGCTCATAGATATTTAATATTCAACGGGATTAATTCACGCTAGAATTCTCTGCAGTTGTTGAAACACTAAGTGTGTACGGGTATCTGAATAAGGAACCGAAAATGCAAGGCGACTTTGCTGAAAGTCTAAATTCTTGTTGGTGTTCGGGCCTCTCTCCGTATACTGTCTGTATTTTCGAAACCACATAAGCCAGCAGGCATCGGTGCATATCCTGTGATACGAGTCATTCTGTGCAAGAAGTGCGCCAATAAGGGCACTATTTGAGTTTTAGTAATCTGACGAGGTTGATGCATTCCGAAATATGGTCAGTACATCCAACAGTGCCTGTAGTGGATAATGTGTGAAAGCTCGATACTGTAGGAAATAAAGTAAATTATGAGTAGTTACAGCAACCAGTCATTATAAACAACATTTATTTATTACATATCTGACTTAAGAGTGGCAGAGCTCATGACTGGATGAAGTACGTTTGTGTTCGCATGTGTAAAGCTACGTGCTCAGTAGCATCGTCGTTTGACCTAAAGCGGCAACAAAACACTTCAGTAAATATTTACTCACTTCAAAAAATTATCATCATCATCATCATCATCATCCGTACGAAATCACCTTCATATAAGGGTTACCTCTAGACTTTTCCATGCATTATCGTCTTCAGTTACAGGCACGCAAGGTGATCCGAGATATTTCCTAATATCATACACAACCTTCGGTTAAGTCGCCGTCGCAGCCTCTTATCCCCTTCAGAATCCAGAAAAGAATGTGGTTTATTCTTCCATTACGTCCATAGTTGAGCCTAATACCCCGGTCTATCCCCTCCTTCATTATTTTGCTTTCTCGTCCCTGCCAGTAATTTTCAGTTTGCATTTTTCCTTTTCTCTTTGAAACAAACTCAATTTTTGAACGGCTTCCGCATTAAAAATCCTTGTTTCACACCCATGTTTCAAATCTGGGCCGGCCGGTGTGGCCGAGCGGTTCTAGGCGCTACAGCCTGGAACTGCGTGACTGCTACGGTCGCAGGTTCGAATCCTGCCTCGGGCATGGATGTGTGTGATGTCCTTAGGTTAGTTAGGTTTAAGTAGTTATACGTTCTAGGGGACTGATGACCTTAGTAGTTTAGTCCCATAGTGCTCAGAGCCAGCCAAATCTGGTAATTAGCACTGATTGTAAACTTTCTTTTCGTACTCATCGGAAGTTTAGTTCAGATAGCCATACGTAGTTTGCCAGAACCACTTCTTACTACTTCTCCACCCTCCGTCCCGTTATCATCTTCCACGACCTAAATACCAACGTTCATGAACGGTTTCTATGACTTCATTTTTAATTTTTACCACTTTATTTTTATATTTAGACGTGTTGGTCACACATAATTTTACTTTTATTGAAACTGATTTTGAGACCTACTTTCAGACTTGCTCTAGTACGTTGTTTCGTTGCTTTTACTAGTTTAATCTGCATTAGAGGCAAGCAGCACAGTGTCTTGAACAAAACGGTAGTGGGCTAGTTTAGATATGTTCCATTAACAAGTATTTATTTTTCGTTTTCGAAATAGTGTCAATAAGTTTCGTGACACAGGATTTCCTGGCCGAAATCCTGGATTTTTCCACTATTCTGATGAAGTTTAGTGGTGGTGGTGGTTAGTGTTTAACGTCCCGTCGACAACGAGGTCATTAGGGACGGAGCGCAAGCTCGGGTTAGGGAAGAATGGGGAAGGAAATCGGCCGTGCCCTTTTAAAGGAACCATCCCGGCATTTGCCTGAAACGATTTAGGGAAATCACATGAAGTTTAGTGCAAGCTGTTTCACACAAATGTCCTCTTCCTTATACAAACGTAGATTGAGTAAATATCTTGTTTCTTCAAGTGTGTCAGCACAAATTTTCTTGAAACTGACAGGTGGGTCGAACGTTTTGTCGCATTATGTAAATCTCAAATAAGTTTGTAATTCCTACTGATTGTATCCTCGGCTCGTAAATAGTTCCTTACACTTTTGAAGCGAGCTTGCCGCTTTGCCTGATCAAAGGCTAGTGCTTATTCCACAGGGTTCGTAGGAATTTTAGTAGATACCTTGTACATCACCGAGAACAATCTGGAAGACTTATTGGTTTTCGCGTCTTGTCTGGCTCCCTTTTTCCGACACGGAACTACTAGAACGTGACGGAGCGACGGCATGCGGCACTGTTGATGGTCTGCCGGCAACTGACGTGAAGCTCGGCGGATCCCTCCGTCTTTCTCAAGAGGGACAGAGGGCAGGCTCCGCTTCCAGCCCCATCCGTCTACCATCTCCATTAGCAACAAGGCAAACAAAACAAGACGTGACACCCTAAAAGCACTCGTCACAGGCACCGACACTGACAAGTCGAGTACGCCATACAGCCGAAGTATGAATTTGGACAATGCTATGAGACAAGGGGACAGTAGGGAACTTTAAAGGACACTCTGTTACTATTCCGCAAAAAGGATTGAAGATCCAGCAAGGTTGGTAACACTATCGTGCCAGAGAAAAAGAAAGGGGAGGTAGTGACGGCGTACCATCCAATATTATAGCAAGTGGAGAGATAAGTTACATAATTATACCTCAATGACCTGCATCAGCACAACAATTAAACACTGACTACAACTTTTGTTTGACGGTACTCCTCGTACACTACAAGTCAGGCATTTCAATCGACGTTTCGTCTGAATAAACCATTGGCCTCTAGAGTTGGGATGTTTCGTTTTTTCGTAAAATGTTTCATATCTGTTTTGAAGCTACGTCGTCTGGTTGTCACATGATGACATTGTAATTCAACTCCTACAAAATGGTTCAAATGGCTCTGAGCTCTATGGGACTTAACTTCTGAGGTCATCAGGTCCCTAGAACTTAGAACTACTTAAACCTAACTAACCTAAGGACATCACACACATCCATGCCCGAGGCAGGATTCGAACCTGCGACCGTAGTGGCCGCGCGGTTCCAGACTGTAGCGCCTAGAACCGCTCGGCCACCCCGGCCGGCTGTGCTATTATTTGCTTGCATGTTCTGTCTCCTCTTCGTTCAGTACTGTCACACTTTTCTCCTTCTCTTCCTCGGTAAATTTAATGACGTTAACAGTAAGACGCCACAACTGCTCGTGAAGGCATTTCTGCGACCACTTTCCATGCTTGCTCTGCGACGTAACTAAGCACAGTGCTTCCGAACTGGAAACGTGAATGTACTTAGCTCTCGCTAGAGCCAGCTTTACGGTTCGCTTCTTCGAGTGATAAATACGCCTTCTTTTAATCAGGTACATGTAAATGGGCTCAGAATAGAAACTATTCTAGAAGACTTAGCACTGTTTTGCGTTTCGTCTACCTGTAAGCTTCTCTTAACCATACCAATTTTTATTCTCCCATTCACCTTTTGATTAGTCTACTCTGTTGTTTTCTTTCTTTGTTGTTTGCTTTGCTTCTTCACTTGGGATCAATTTCCAAGCCATTGGGGCAGCCTCTGATCTAGTAACAATTTCGTTTTCCCCTACAGTGCAGCAAGTTTTTTTCAGTTGTCTTTCTTCTCTTAATTTCAGACAAATCATCCCCGCAGCATCGTCTCCGAAAACCATTTTCTATGCTGTATTTTCTTGAATGTATTTCTTTTTTTCATTCACTCGAAGGGTAATATAGTTCCCCATCATGCCAATGCAACTTCAAAGCCTTTACTTCCCCTTGTACATTCTCCTCTTACTTAAGTGATTCAGTAACGTGTTGCGAAAAAAAAAATGGCTCAAATGCCTCTGAGCACTATGGGACTCAACTGCTGAGGTCATTAGTCCCCTAGAACTTAGAACTAGTAAAACCTAACTAACCTAAGGACATCACAAACATCCATGCCCGAGGCAGGATTCGAACCTGCGACCGTAGCGGTCTTGCGGTTCCAGACTGCAGCGCCTTTAACCGCACGGCCACTTCGGCCGGCTGTTGCGAAAAAAACTGCACAAGTCTATTACTGCAGGTTAGCCTGAAAATTGTTTACCGTGTTCCATGTGTTGCTCCGTGGATTCTCATATAGTTCACAGCTAAATTTGCGCAGAATCTAGAAATTCCGCACTCCCTCTATACTAGCTTCTGCATTACAGACTTCGTGCAGCAGGCACCTTGGCTGCTGTAGCAACTTTATAAAATTAGTTTTTCATGTTGACTATAATCTGCTCCTCAGCAACAGCGTAGGAAAAGTTCCTTTGGGCTGCGGGCTATATTGAGAGGAAGCTGGCAAGGCTGCATGAGCTGAGTTCATTAGGGAGACTGCAGAATGAAGCTAACGGGGATCGACCTTCAGAGGCAGACGCTGGGTATCTACTGAGAACCTTAGCCTGAAAAAATGTTCAATATCGACAAATATATGACTTGTGTAGCTACAGATGTTAATATGCAAGTTCACTATGTAATTTTGAATGTTAAGATGTAGGAATTTGTATCCATTTCCCTCGTGCAACACACTATTAAGTATTTCACCCATGAATCTTTTAGCACATTATGTACTACCTTCAATTGGTTGCTAATTTATACCTGCCTGAAAAAAAGTTGGAGCATCCAGAAATGGAGGAAACTACACTACTGGCCATTAAAACTGCTGCACCACGAAGATGAGGTGCTACAGATGCAAAATTTAACCGACAGGAAGAAGATGCTGTGATATGCAAATGACTAGCTTTTCAGAGCATTCACACAACACAAGATGGCGCCGGTGGCGACACCTACAACGTGCTGACATGAGGAAAGTTTCCAACCGATTTCTCATACACAAACAGCAGTTGACCGGCGTTGCCTGGTGAAACGTTGTTGTGATGCCTCGTGTAAGAATGACAAATGCGTACCATCACGTTTCCGACTATGATAAAGGTCAGATTGCAGCCTATCGCGATTGCGGTTTATCGTATCGCGACATTGCTGCTTGTGTTGATCGAGATCCAATGACTGTTAGCAGAATATGGAATCGGTGGGTTCAGGAGGGTAATACGGAACACCGTGCTGGATCCAAACGATCTCGTATCACTAGCAGTCGAGATGAGACGCATCTTATCCGCATGGCTATAACGGATCGTGCAGCCACGTCTCGATGCCTGAGTCAACAGGTGGGGACGTTACCAAGACAACAACCATCTGCAGAACAGTTCGACGACGTTTACAGCAACAGCTCGGAGACGATGGCTGCGGTTCCCCTTGACGCTGCATCACAGACAGGAGCGCCTGCGATGGAGTACTCAACGAGTAGTACGATGGAGTACTCAACGATGAACCTGGGTGCACGAATGGCAAAACGTCATTTTCTCGGATGAATCCAGGTTCTGTTTACAGCGTCATGATGGTCGCATCCGTGTTTGTCGACTTTGCGGCGAACGCACATTGGAAGTGCGTATTCTTCATCGCCATACTGGCGTATCACCCGGCGTGATGGTATGGGGTGCCATTGGTGACACAGTGGACGTTACATTTAAAATGTGTTACGACCCGTGGCTCTACCCTCCATTCTATCCCTGCGAAACCCTACATTTCAGCAGGATAGTGCACGACCGCATGTTGCAGGTCTTGCACAGGCCTTTCTGGATACAGAAAATGTTCGACTGCTGCCCTGGTCAGCACAATCTCCAGATCTCTCGCCAATTGAAAACGTCTGGTCAATGTTGGCCGAGCAACTGGCTCGTCACAATACGCCAGTCACTACTCGTGATGAACTGTGGTATCGTGTTGAAGCTGCATGGGCAGCTGTACCTGTACACGCCATCCAAGCTCTGTTTGACTCAATGCCCAGGCGTATCAAGGCCGTTATTACGGCCAGAGGTGGTTATTCTGGGTACTGATTACTCAGGATCTATGCACCCAAATTGCGTGAAAATGTAATCACATGTCTGTTCTAGTATAATATATTTGTCCAATGAATACCATTTATCATCTGCATTTCTTCTTCGTCTAGCAATTTTAATGGCCAGTAGTGTAAATAACACATGTCCGTGATGCCATTACCAGAGAATCTAATAGAATTTGCAAGGAACTAGCCAGTGTGAGGCCATTTATCAGTATGACGTTGCACCTCCTATGGCCTGGATATATGCGTTGATTCAGTTGCAAAGGCTCCCATGAAGACGTCGCATCCTCTGCTGCGACAAGCTGGCCCACGACTGTTGTAACTGATCCTTGACATCCTGTATACGGGGACTGGGACAGAGTTAATGTCCGAACCGGTTCCACACATATTGTATTTGGGCAGATGTAAGGATCTTGCTGGCCACAGCAGCACCTCAGCATTACGGAAACAGTTCATAGAGACATGTACCATATGCGGACGAGGATTGTGCTGTTGAAAAGTGGCACGCAGGTATTGTCAAATGAGAGGTAACACATCAGGACGCAAGATGCCCTGAGATACCGTTGTCCCATCGGAGTTTCCTCTGTTACCACTACCTGAAGTTATACTCTTGGCTCGCAACACCATGACGCCAGGAATAACACTGCTGTGCCTCTCCAAAACACTGGAAGAATGAGACCTCTAAGTCGCCGCTGTATTCGCCGATGCTGGTCGTCGTGGGTAGTGCAGAATCCCAGTTCGTAACTGAACACAATGAGATGGCATTCAAAAGCAGACCATGCTTTCCGCTCATGGGACCTGTTGTGGGGTAGCAAGACAGCCACGCCACTCGGAAGTAGCCGAAAGGCACGCGTTAAGCTCACGCAGATGGGCGTGAGGTCTGAAACAGGATACGTAATGAATGCTATAAAGAAAAGTACGTAGCTGCTGAAATACTTAACTTTAATCCATCATTTGTATACAGCATTCTTGATGATACAAGTGAGACTCTCTATAGAAATGGTTAATGGCGCCTTGCTAGGTCGTAGCCATGGACTTAGCTGAAGGCTATTCTAACTGTCTCTCGGCAAATGAGAGAAAGGCATCGTCAGTGTAGTCGCTAGCAAAGTCGTCGTACAACTGGGAACGATTCCTTGTCCGTCTCTCTAGACCTGCCGTGTGGTGGCGCTCGGTCTGCGATCACTGACAGTGGCGACACGCGGGTCCGACATGTACTAATGGACCGCGGCCGATTTAAAGCTACCACCTAGCAAGTGTGGTGTCTGGCGGTGACACCACAGGACCAGTCCAAATGCAGCCACTTGTGTTGTTAACAGCAGCCTACGCAGGGGCCAGTAATTATCTATTCTGGCTGCTGCTGATCTCCGACCAATGGTGTGGTGCGAGCTGACACCAAACGCTGCAGGGAGCCCATTACTTGTTCTCGGATGGCAGACGCAGATGTAAATGGGTTACGACGTACTTGGTGCGCAATACGGCCATCCTCCCTTGTGGTGGTCGGGCGTTGTCGACCACAGCCTTAATAACGAGTATGTCTGCTGTCACGTTCCGATGCAGTCCAACATCGGGCCACTGCCACATCGGAATGCTTCACAAATCAGGCTACTGTGCGGTTCGCCCATCCAGGCGAATGGAAGACCCACAATCAGGCCCCTTTTAGACTTTGTCAGGATCTGATAACGCTGTCTCATTTGAGCAAGAGGCATCTCGGCGTCCTTCACGGTGATCACTCGACATGTGACTAGTTCACGCCTCTTTTATACCCTACCATGCCCGTTAACAACACGAAAAACGCTAATGCGTTCTATTGGCCGTTATACTTCTCACCGAGAATTGTAGCTGTGATCACATACATAACCTACGACGGTGAGTATGTGTACGATGATACATTGACTTCCAAGCATGTGGTCTTGGCGCTATAGCTTTCTATATCAGACAGAGTGTTTTCCTGCTTTACATAAAGCTAGCTAGTGTTTTGTGATGACAGTGCGACAGGATGTACACTTTGTCAGAAGTTTTCGTGTTTTCTGCTTGTTTGCGCATTTAATTGTGATTTGGAACCATATTTGTCTCACTGTTAGAATTTTTACTCGCGCAGTAGCTTTTCTTAGTGAGAGAGATGGATACTCCCCCTGAAGATACAAGTTAACTGATAGTGCGCTGCCGGCCGATGTGGCCGAGCGGTTCTAGGCGCTTCAGTCTGGAACCGCACGTCCGTCACGGTCGCAGGTTCGAATCCTGCCTCGGGCATGGATGTCTTTGATGTCATTAGGTTAGTTAGGTTTAAGTAGTTCTAAGTTCTAGGCGACTGATGACCTCAGATGTTAAGTCCCATAGTGCTGAGAGCCATTTGAACCATTTGATAGTGTGTTTGGCGCAAAAACAAATGCACGTAGTCGAACAGTTGGTTTCTGTGTCATTCTCTGGTGAGGAGACGATGGCGGACGTATCAAGAAGTGCATTTCAACCAGCAGAAAGATCCTCCACAGCACAGTACTTCTGTCACCCGCCTGAACGGTCCCTTGCTGCCAAAAGAGACGTATTTGCCTCACTAAGTTTTATTATTAACAAACGTTAGTTCGGGCCCACGCTACACATCAATCTGTCACCAAGACCAATGTTCCAAAAATATTGTCAGTGTTCCGTTGCATATGTATCATTACTCCACTGGTAAAAATCCACGTCCGCAATCGCAAGTTTCAATATATCCCAACGTTTTTCAAAATTCAAATGGCTCTGAGCACTGTGCGACTTAACTTATGAGGTCATCAATCCCCTAGACTTACAACTACTTAAACCTAACTAACCTAAGGACATCATACACATCCATGCCCGGGGCAGGATTCAAACCTGCGACTGTAGCAGCAGCGCGGTTCCGGACTGAAGCGCCTAGAACCGTTCGGCCACAACAGCCGGCTCATCGTTCTTTCCAAGCACTGATTTCATGTGGTCGCTCCACGTGATGCCATTCAGGACATACATTCCCAGATATTTTACGGTTGTTACTATTTCTAGCGTAAGGATCGCCAGTCGTGTAATCGAACAGTAATGTCGCACTGACATGACACTTTGACATTGGCCGAGTTTTACTGAGCCTTTGGGACGCCCGACTCGGGACCGTGAATTACTGTCACAGTCTATGGACAACAGAAGGACGAATTTTTTGTATCAGTTAGCCTTCTCCATTTGAGTATAGCCTTTGCTGCCTACAGATTTCGACGACGCAGGTTTGAATGTTTTAGTTTTGTGCAGTAATACTGCGGTAATACAATACAGGTTTATTACAAATGATTGAAGCGATTTCACAGCTCTACAATAATTTTATATTATTTGAAATATTTTCACAATGCTTTGCACACACATACAAAAACTCAAAAAGTTTTTTAGGCATTCACAAATGTTCGATATGTGCCCCTTTAGTGATTCGGCAGACATCAAGCCGATAATCAAGTTCCTCCCACACTCGGCGCAGCATGTCCCCATCAATGAGTTCGAAAGCATCGTTGATGCGAGCTCGCAGTTCTGGCACGTTTCTTGGTAGAGGAGGATTAAACACTGAATCTTTCACATAACCCCACAGAAAGAAATCGCATGGGGTTATGTCGGGAGAGCGTGGAGGGCATGACATGAATTGCTGATCATGATCTCCACCACGACCGATCCATCGGTTTTCCAATCTCCTGTTTAAGAAATGCTGAACATCATGATGGAAGTGCGGTGGAGCACCATCCTGTTGAAAGATGATGTCGGCGCTGTCGGTCTCCAGTTGTGGCATAAGCCAATTTTCCAGCATGTCCAGATACACGTGTCCTGTAACGTTTTTTTCGCAGAAGAAAAAGGGGCCGTAAACTTTAAACCGTGAGATTGCACAAAACACGTTAACTTTTGGTGAATTGCGAATTTTCTGCACGAATGCGTGAGGATTCGCTACCGCTCAGATTCGCACAATGTGTCTGTTCGCTTCACCATTATGAAAAAATGTTGCTTCATCACTGAAAACAAGTTTCGCACTGAACGCATCCTCTTCCATGAGCTGTTGCAACAGCGCCGAAAATTCAAAGCGTTTGACTTTGTCATCGGGTGTCAGGGCTTGTAGCAATTGTAAACGGTAAGGCTTCTGCTTTAGCCTTTTCCGTAAGATTTTCCAAACCGTCGGCTGTAGTACGTTTAGCTCCCTGCTTGCTTTATTCGTCGACTTCCGCGGGCTACGCGTGAAACTTGCCCGCACGCGTTCAACCGTTTCTTCGCTCACTGCAGGCCGACCCGTTGATTTCTCCTTACAGTGGCATCCAGAAGCTTTAAACTGAGCATACCATCGCCGAATGAAGTTAGCAGTTGGTGGATCTTTGTTGAACTTCGTCCTGAAGTGTCGTTGCACTGTTATGACTGACTGATGTGAGTGCATTTCAAGCACGACATACGCTTTCTCGGCTCCTGTCGCCATTTTGTCTCACTGCGCTCTCGAGCGCTCTGGCGGCAGAAACCTGAAGTGCGGCTTCAGCCGAACAAAACTTTATGAGTTTTTCTACGTATCTGTAGCGTGTCGAGACCATATGTCAATGAATGGAGCTACAGTGAATTTATGAAATCGCTTCAATCAGTTATAATAGCCCTGTATATTACAGTCAGGCTCAGTTGCTTTACGTTTCTTCAAGTCATCGTTATTATTATAATTTTTCCGCAGTTTATGAAAATTTCCATGTCGTGTTGCCGACGGCGATTGCCGCATGAGAATATTAGTTCGTGTCGCATCACCCATGTCAGAATTTTCACATCGTCACCTTGCAGATCCCAGTGTGTTGTTTCTGGAGTACCTTACACGTTGCTGTCCTGAAGCTGCCATGCTAGTGCTCGGTGTGAACAAAAGAGGAACCTGATGAGACGCACGGCGGGCGCACTGCTCAGTGTAGGGGCAGGGCGAGCGAACACGCGAGAGTGCAGGAAGCACGCGCGAGCGCTCCCCGAAACGGCCTGCAGCCCGGCCGCGGTTCTCAACACGCTGCTCACTCGACGTGTGGACACTGGGGACGGGCTGTGTTTAACATCGTACCTGTCAAGCAAATAATGCGCTACACGCTCAATCCTACTAAACTTTTAATAGGACTAGACTCACCAACAGAAGTTGCGTTTCCACCAGTCTGATCATAATAATACTTCGCTTCTTGTTGTTACAATTTCAGTTAATTTAAAAAAATAACAAAACTATTTTTCCCTTGCTACTGTAATATACTAACTGAACAAAAGTATCCGGACACCCCTAGTTAGCGCGCAGTTGAGCATTCGATGTCACGAGAGGCATAAGGAGGCGAAACGTGCAATGTTGTCACTGGAGAAGCAATAACAGCAAAAGGTCGGTCAGGAAAGTGGGCTAATCATTGGATATTACCTGACTAACAAATCCGTCAAGGACATTCCAAACCTTCTAAAGCTACCCAAGTTGACTGCTGGTGATGTGACTGTAAACGCCATGGAACAACCATAGCTAAACCAAGACCAGCCAGACCTCATGTACAGACGAACAATAACCGTCAAGCATTGCGGAACGTGGCTTAAAAAATCAACGCATGGAAAAACTCACGAGTTCCATGGTGCTACCACCAGTCCGCATAGCGCAACTACTGTGCGAAGGAAGTTAAAAAGAATGGGGCAAAATGGTCGAGCAGCTCCTCATAAGCCACGCATTGATGTGCTCCGTGCTGAGTCAAACTTGAGCGTGTAAAGAGCAGTGTCACTGCACAGACGATCAATGGAAACGGGTGATTTGGAGTGACAAATCACACTGTTCCTTGTGGAAATCCGATAGCGCTACAGTCTGGAACCGCGCGACCGCTACGGTCGCAGGTTCGAATCCTGCCTCGGGCATGATATGTGTGATGCCCTTAGGTTAGTTAGGTTTAAGTAGTTCTAAGTTCTAGGGGACTGATGACCTCAGATGATAAGTCCCATAGTGCTCAGAGCCATTTGAACCATCTGAAATCCGATGGAAGGTTCTGAATATGGCGAATATCTGGAGAGCATTACCTGCAATCATGTATAGTGCCAACAGCGAAGTACAGAGGAGGCGGTGTTAGGGTATCTGGGTGTTTCTCGTGGTTAGTGTGTGCTTCCCTTGCTGCGATTAAGAAAACTTCAAATCCGCAAGGACCCAAAGACATTTGGCAGCTTACGTGCTGCCTACATTAGAGGAACAGTTCAGATATAATGATTGACTGTATCAGCATGACAGTGCGCCTTGACGTAGAGCAGCATCTGGGAGGCAATGAGTTGGGAAAAGTAACATTCCTGAAATGGACTGTCCTGCCCAGAGTCCTGATCTGAACCGGATGGAACGCCTTTGAGATGAATTAGAACGTCGACTTCATTCCAGAGACCAGCGTCCAAAATCATTTACCTTCTCTCGTTTAGGTTCTTGAGGAAGAATGGCTTGCTATCCGTCCACAGACATACGGCCACCTCACTGAAAGTGCCCCAGCGGAGTTCAACCCGCTTGTTTGGTATCCGTTGATATGGACGGACTGCCGAGTGTGCAGTAGTTCCACAGCGTAAGTAACGCCATCGTTCCAACACACTATCCGTGGCACGTTCACAGTTCTTGGCTGCACACCGGTTCTCACGTATCTTGCAAATGCGATGTACTATAAGAAGCTTAAGTAAAGAAATTTTCAGCAATACTTATAAAATATTGCTACACTAATGCGATCTGTTTCGTAGGTTGCAGGCCGGAGTGGCCGAGCGGTTCTAGGCGCTACAGTCTGGAGCCGCGCGACCGCTACGGTCGCAAATTCCAATCCTGCCTCAGGCATGGATGTGTGAGATGTCCTTAGGTTATTTAGGTTTAAATTGTTCTAAGTTCTAGGGGACTGACGACCTCAGATATTAAGTCCCATAGTGCTCAGGGCCATTTGAACCATTTTTCGTAGGTTCTTGTGTATTTCGAGGCCTACGCGAAACATATTAAATAATAAATAGGTTTCTGGAACTTATTTCCTGGTTAGTACGAGAACACTGTAAACTATTATTCGTAACTAATAGTGCAATCCATTCTTAACATTGGACAGAGAACGGATTCTCTCCACAAGCGCAGTGGTCAGGGAGGTCACAGCCAAGTCTAAATTCCCCCTCGCAAACATTTCTTTTCGACTGATATTACAGCTTGTCACACGTTGCAGCGGTTACCGCTTGACGACATTTCCTGCAGTAGTTTATAAATGCCACCGTTCAAAACAGAATCCGTGACACGTTCTCAGTTCCCAGTGCTCTTGGTTGCACACTTGTACTCACGTGTCTTGCAAATGTGATATACTATAAGAGATTGCTCTCTGTAGGTGTCTTTTCCATACTTAAAGGGTCAGATCCGCAGTGACAGCATTGGTCTTAGGGAACTATATCAGTATTCAAAATTTAACGATCATAACTGAGAAGGGAGAGAGACAGGATCGTCGGCTATTCTCCATATTCTCAAATCTGTGCATAGAGCAAGAAATAAAAAAAAAACAAAGAGAAATTTGGAAAAAAGGATCTGGATGATTGGTTGAACAGAACTGAATAAATAAAAAAAAAACGAGGGTAATAGTATGCACTCTAATTAAGCCAGGTGATCATGACGGAATGTGATGATGAAACGAGCACAAGCTATTTGGGCAGAGAACTAAATACTGACGGAAAAAGTAAATAGGATGGATATTGCAGACTTAACAGACTTATCGTTATATGGAAGTTAAACGTGGACGAAAACGTTGCAGACAAGAAGAGAATGGAATCCTTTGAAATGTGGTGCTGCAGAAGTATGTAGAAGATTATGATGATGATGATGATGATGATGATGATGATGATGATGATGATGCTGATGTTTGGTTTGTGGGGCGCTCAACTGCCTGGTTATCAGCGCCCGTACAAATTCCCAACCTTTGCTCAGTCCAGACTCGCCACTTTCATGAGTGATGATCAAATGATGACAACACAAACACCCAGTCATCTCGAGGTGCAGAAGATTAGAACCGTAAATCGAGTAAATATCGAAAAGGTACTAAATTTTATCGAGGAGGAGAGAAATTTATGGTACAACTTGACGAGAAAAGTGAAGATGTGGCATCTGAAGATAAATCGTATGAAGTTAGATTAATAGAAGACATAGAGAACAGAATATATAGAGAACATGATTCGCCAAAGGTTCCTTTGCGCGAGGATGTCAGAGAAGTGCTCATTAATTTCTACCGGAAGAATTTACAAGAAGGCCACTGAGCAACACAGGAAGGCTGTCTCTGAAAACTCAAGAAGCGGATCAAGACGACTCCTGATATACATTTCGTTTCACACATGTCTCATCTGACTATACAGAAATATAAACATCACTTCGAAAGAAAGGGAACTCCCATTAGACTGGAGAAAAGCACTGTTGTACCACTCTTCATATAAGAAAACAGTTGGACACGTGGCAACTAAGTAATCACACTACAGTCTCACCGACTTAATTTCATGATAAAAGAAAATCATTGAACGCCGTTTAAGAACCACCATTGAGCCACAGCTTGAGTAAGAACAGAATGTGTTTAGAAGTAACAGAACAACAAAAACAACAACAACAAGTCTCATTTTTGCTGATGGAATGACAATTGTAAAAATACGAGTACTGGGGGAAAGGAAAGAATATCATATTATTATAGCTATTCAGAAGATAAAGTATGGGAAGCAGGATTGTACCAGAGTCTCTTATCAGAAAAGTAAAAACGCTGTAGAACCACTGCCAGAGCGGCGTCCTTATGAGCGATGGTTAGAGGTCTGCGCGGATGCGGATATCCGCGGTATTTGTTACTTGGCGGATAAAATCGCGACCGGCGCGGATATCCGCGGGTCATCTGCGGATAATGAGCAAGGCATCTGCCCAGTACGTATGTTGCAATGTTAGTTGAAAACTTCAAATCTGTTGACATTCTTGGAATCTTCAGGGCCCGGGTAGAGCGGATGTCTGTTGTCCTCAGCCCCTGGCTACGACCGACGTAGCTGTACCCCAGAGACCTACGCCTAATCCGTTTCCGCGACCGTGTCTTTTGTGCGGCCTGTGAAGTGCTCTCTGGGTGGCAAATCTGCCCACCGTCTACCATCAGATGGTTAGAGCGTCTGCCATGTAAGCAGGAGATCCAGTGTTCGAGTCCCGGTCGGGGCTCACATTTTCATCTGTCCCCGTTGGCGTATGTCAACGCCTGTAAGCAACTAAGGGTGTTCATTTCATTGTAATTTCATTCTAACGAGCTGCATGGTCCCCGATGGTATCTGCTCTTTCTGACATGTCCGAATGAACAGATACCATCTTAGTATATATAAAAAGTAGTTAAGTTGTCGCAGAAATGGCACCCTAACAATAACTATGTCATTACATACGATAATTCTAAGTACTACTGTCTACTACTATTAATGACTCATTCAAAACTTAAATATATGCGGTTGCGGATTAGGACCTTGCGGATGCGGATTGCACTTTTCTTATCCGCGCAGACCTCTAGCGATGGTTATTCTGAGTGTTTCACTGCAAGCGAAGGAGTCCAACACACTCTCGTCGCATCTGTTCATCACTGTGGTGGACTAAGTAATGAGGAGAGTGAAACAAAGCTCTCATGAGAAATTCAGCTCATCTGCCGTTGCAGGTGATGTGCTGATGCGTTGGGAACCACAGAAGAAGTAGTGCAAAAGAAATTACACGCGAAACCACCAATATTGCAGCGATATGGTCTAAAACTAAGCCAAACAAAATTGCGATGTCAGTCACAGAAAAGGATTACAAGTGAACATCAACCTGGATGGAGAGCACCTAGAAAACGTTGACCACTAACACTACCATGGTAGTGCGTATCCCGTGGCGCAAAACCTTCACGGAATTCGACGGAGTTCGGAAAGAAGTAGACTTTTACCACCAAGTTACGACTGCGCTACGGTACAACCATATCCCCTTAAGAGCCAAGATATCCCTCCTTCCGTCAACAAATGTGCCTGCCACTGAAACCCGTACCACGAAAAGTAGAGAGAGCAGTATACCACAGTAGAAATGACGTTCCTGGGGTGAAAGTGTCCAGAGTGTCTGAGAGCCAGAGTTCAATGCCCAATACTGTCACAAATTTTTTCTTGTTCAGAGGACTCGTGATGCCAGCTGAGGTGCTACTTGAGTGACAAGTAGCAGCTCAGAGCTGACAACGGCCGGGAGGGCAGTGCGCTAAACCCACACCCCTTCGTAAGGCATCCGAAAGAGACTGCTGGCAGAGAATGACACGGCGGCCGGACTTTTCTGAATGGACAGTCAAGGCCAGTATGCGGAGTTCGTTACAGAATGGGATTAAAGAAAAATAGCGAGAAAATTGTTTGGAAAGGAAGGCAGTGGTACTAGAGGACCCCTCACGCCCACTTCCTTAGAAAACGGCGGATAACTCGAGTGAAACAGGATCTTGAAGGATAGTATACTTCTCCAATTGGAGAAAGTTAATGGATGATGATGATGACGATGATAACACGTCACATAATGGCTGTCTAAGTAAAGTTGCAGATATTCTTCACCAACAGCCCGTCTTCCCCACCTTCTCCCAAAGGCAGTGATGGGAGGGTGGCGGAGGGAAGGGACGGGATGATTGGTACCTTTGTAGCCTGTGCCACAAACCATACGGCGCATGGCCCGTACAGTTGTAATAACAGAAAGGTATACCAATGCTAGACTGCTACAACGTTTTGACTGCCAATAATAGGAGTATATCGTTCGCAACTGCTTAACATGACACATACACACACACACACACACACACACACACACACACACACACACACCACAGAGAGAGAGAGAGAGAGAGAGAGAGAGAGAACCGTTACTGGCCCTTCATCTTGTCTTCCGAGCCACCTCAGCGTCGTGTTGTTCTTGAACTGGGGGTCCGGAGGTGGAGAAATTCGCCCACCCACTGCGTCCGTGCAACACGAGGCTGTGACGAGACGCAACGCAATACGAGTTGCGTAAAACGGAGCTGAGTAATCAAACGCTTGCGTAGGAGAAACTCTGAGGAGGCTAAGGTTTCGCAGTTGTTCCACTGCCACATGGAAGTGGAGCTACGAACAGAACGGAGGGCTATTTCTGACCTCGGACAGTCAGTTCCGCTCTGATTGGGCAATTTGCCTTACGTGAACTGTGCCGCAATCCTGCTTAACAGCTGAATACCGTAATAAATGGAGGGAACCAAATAGGGTGCATGCCGTTATCTTCTAGTATTTCCGTGTACGGTTCTCGTAATTTGTGTAATTTATAACCAACGACGCTTATCGTACCTGCAGAATTTCCATATCAGGCGTATAGATAAATCGTTTGACTTTTTGCCGAGGAACAAATTATTGTTATTTGGAAATTAGAGGAAATGGTGGTTCTCAACGCAACTGACTTTCCTCACGAGCACCACTTACGACGGGGGAAGGAGGGAGGGAGAGAGGGAGTGGGGGAGAGAGAGAGAGAGAGAGAGAGAGAGAGAGAGAGAGAGAGAGAGAAGGGGGGGGGGGAAGTCAATGGGAGGAACGTATAATAACGAAATCTTCACTGCAACTGCGTCATTGGAGGAGAGTTCAGAAACATCCATTGCAACTGACCATATGCAGGAACATAGTGAGGCAAGTGCAACAGTGTATGTTCGTAAGTTCGCCTAAACTTTAAGGACATCACGGACTGAGGTCTTCTGTTTCTGTTCTTCCAGGCTAGGTAATTATGAATGTCTTTAGAATAAAAATAAATGCGAAGTTCATAGCTGGGGCTTCAGGTTCTCTCTTCAGTTGCAGACGGGTTTAAATTCGTCACAGATACTGATGGCGACAAACACACACACGCACCTACATGAACATTGCGCTCCCTCCCCCCCCCCCCAAATCCCTCCCCCTTCCCTTCCGGCCACACACACAGAAGCCTGCGCGGCATACAAGCCCTTTATTCCATTCCATTTTATTTTATTTTATCGTACATATAATGTAATGTTAATTATTTTCCTCTTAGAAAACATTTTATAATAACAAATTGCGCAAGAATTTATTTTGCTACTGTCAAGCAATGTGTATTTAACGGTTTACATAAAGCTTTTCATACTAAAAAAAAGTGGAATATATGAAAAATGAATAGTTATCTCTTCTGGCATTTATTTATTCTTTACCGTGTAGCCTCCATGCATAGAGAGAAATTTGAAATATGAGAATAACAACTCTTTGCTTCAGCTGTTACGGAGAAAGTGGGAATATAAAACTCTGAATTGATTAGCCCACACAGAAATATAATGAAAGAAGAATTCCTTTTACCTTGTATTTTGAATACGTAAATCATCGGAGTCCCAGACATGCACTCGTACACAATACTAAATAAGTCTGACTTTGGAATCTTTTTTGACAGTATCACTGAGACAATTATGCCTCTTGTAATTGAGGCCAATTACGTAGGTCGGAGCTCGACGGAAAAGCGTATAGTACAATGAGCCGATGAAAGCAAACCGATCTCTCTCTGGCATTGACTTCGTCTCCGTAGGGAAAAAGAAAATTGAATGCCCAAAGAGTACAAAAATATATATCGTTTTCTTGCTGTAGACTGTGGAGGACAACAAATTTAAATTACACCGTAATAAGATGAAATTGCTACGGTGGAGGCGGAAAAATAATACTGAAATACTACTATAAATATGATGGCAAGTTCTGATGCAACGTCAACAAATAAACGAAAATTAAATATTTGGAAATCCACCTGTCTACGATTCCTAATTGTATTGCAATGGACAAACATGCAATGACATTTGAATGAAAGTAATGCATTCGATGATCATAACTCCTTTATTCTCCTGACGCCCCTCACTTTCCTTCCACCCCTTCACATTATCGTCTCAAAGAAAGTGGATGTGAATCGGTGGCTTAGTTGTGAAGTGCGAGATTACGGATCCAAACGTCTCTGGTTCGATTCCCTGTAGGTGTTTTTATCAGTCGATTAGGCCTATCACTTTTTTCACCTCTGACAATGTCTGCTGATGTGAAAAATTTCGAGTACCACCGTGGTTTAGAGTATACTTCAATCTGTAGGTGCCCCTGTAACTGGCTGGTTAAGCTTAGGACATCTACATCTGCATGTGTACTCTGCAAACCATTGTGAGGTGCATAGCAGAAGGTACGTGCCACTGCCCCCGTTATTAGGGATTCTTCCCTTTCTATTCACGTAAGGAGCGCTGGAAGAATGATTGATTGAATGCCTCTGTGCGTGCGGTAATTATTCTAATCTTGTTCTCGCATACCCTATGTGAGCGAAACGTAGGGGTTTTAGTTTATTCCTAGAGTCATCATTTAAAGCTGAGTCTTTAAATTTTTTTGCCCACTCCAACACGACCACGCCTAGTAAAGCACTGTGAAGTTAAAAAATAAAAAAAAAAGAGACATCGGGTTGATGACAACTTTACTATAAGAAAATAGGTTGTTAAAAACTCTTAAATATTCAGACGTAATTCGAAAGAAAAAAAATACTGACAGACTTATTATTCATATCTAGAAACAATTTTTCTTTCCCTTCAAACTAAGTAATGTCACTGTTGCCAACGATAGACTGTATTTGCGGTTGCTGCATTTACTAAGTGCAATATACATTTCAAGGTTATCTCTTGCTGGGTGAGATCATCTCCCTGTAACAGCAGCATTTAATTTTATTAGTCTTCCAATATGAAATTATTATCTGGCCGTTAATATTTGTAAACATTTCAGGATACTGAAAAATGCTTGCAATAAATGATATACGAATACGTGCAAGTATTTTGCTGCTCGGATAATGGTTCAAATGGCTGTGAGAACTACGGGACTTAACATCTGAGGGCATCAGTCCCCTAGAACTTAGAACTACATAAACCTAACTAACATAGGGACATCGCACACATCCATGCCCGAGGCAGGATTCGAACCTGCGACCGTAGCGGTCGCGCGGTTCCTGACTGAAGCGCCTAGAACCGCTCGGCCACAACGGCCGGCACTGCTCGGGTAATATTTTAAATTTATTTCAGCATCGAGATACTGAAACAGCCTGTATGGAAAGGAAAAAACTGTACGTTTTGATAGAATTAGATAGCTCTCAAAATTAGTAAATTATAATACAACTCAATTTCTTGTCATTATCCTTCTTTCGGATTCCTCACGTGATAGGGACTAACTCATCTTGGATTTGACAAACATTTTATTTCGCGTGACCGGATTCCTTCCAGTCACCGTCTCATTTTGTTTATCTGGGATGACATAAAAAGTCATGTCGTCTGTATGAGAGTCGTACAAACTTTGTTTTGGGTATCTTTGTGTTTAACTGTTTGTTTTGTTTACAGGATATTCCAAAGCGTCTGTGAAAAACTATATACAATTATAGGCAGATAGGTCCATGTCTTTAATTATGATCCCCCCCTGTCTAATAAGATATCGTACTACAAATTCAGCTAGAACAGCAGGTACCTAAGCATATTGATACAAACATTGTTCATATCTACAATGATAGATTTCGAACAGTAGTATTCCACAAATATACTGAATGTGAAGTAGGCGGCCGGCCTTACATAGCAGTTTCAGACCCAGTGCCACGTAAATATAGGTTCAAACAACAATGTCTCGCCTAACCGATGCCTTCACTTTCCGAGCATTTCCTGTTTTATTTTTAGGAGACATTTCATTGCTTGGACTGATAAAAGTTTTATCAATTTACTCTTAATTTCAAGTGTTATCGAAATGTGTTGGAAAAAGTACATCGTTCCTTTTTAAAATCCAAAACTCATTTGCCGCATTGGTAAATGGGAAAAAATAAGAAGTCAGTCATTCTGTAAAATACCAATCGTTTTCCCGTAACTTGTAAAACTTTTATTTCGCTGTCGGAGAGAGGTCGAAAGAGATACGGGAGTAATTTGTTGCATTTATAATAGAGTGGTGGAATGGTGAGATCCGACGTTCTCCTTAAGCGCCCACGGGGAGTTTTCATCTCTAGTGATTTGCCATAAACCTTTGTTGAGGTGGTAGTAGTTCAAGAACTGTAAACTAATGTCATCATTTTTCAGTGGGATGTTTACTAGCACTTGGCGGAGAAATTGCACCTATATCCTGACCAAGTGAAGCAAGCTACTGGCAGGTCAATTTTCCATTTTGTTATTAGTTCAGGTGCTGCACGCCAAAGATGTGTTTATTAATTAGTGACACGTCACATTACTTCTTCACACCTTCCTATGCCTTCTCTGTATGCTGTAAGCTACAGCAGTAAACAAACACTGTGGTAGATACAGTATTTGTATGTCAGGAACCATTAACGTGTACTAAATCGTAACCCTGTATCCGAAAGAAAATTGACGTCCACAAAAAATTAAACAAAGTATAAGACACTCATACTTGGAGCTACAAAAGTTCAGCGCCTATCGCAGGATACAATCAGTGAGACTTGATAATGACGCGAGCAAGTTTCATTTATGTTCCACATGACCTAGGCCACACTAGCGCAAATATCCAGAGGAAATGTTCCAGAGTCAATCACCTGTGGTCGAGCACTGCTTGACAGTCAAATCACCGCGGCAGTACAGCAGGCGAGGTGACGAATCCCCCAGAGTCCGGCGGAGCGGAACGAAGTCAAAAGCGGAGTCCATCGGCAGTAGCGGTGAGCAGACGGTGGCTTCTCCTAGCTGGCAATAATATGCTTGAGCTGGCTGCCCGAAGAGAACTGACTTCTGCCGGGAGAAGCTAATGACGCGCTCGGTCTACTGTGAAGTGACGTCAAAATGACGTGTCACTCAACGCGACAACCACACTCGATAGCAGTCGACAGATGAAAAACTCTGGAGACGCTTTATTGGATTTCGTCATATTTAATTGGTTTCGTAATATTATTAAAGTGTTATGACAGTATACCACTTGAGGAAAGTGGTGCATGAAGATTTCTCTCTCTCTCTCTCTCACACACACACATACACACACACACACACACACACACACACACCTAACACTTGGAATGGTTTCTTACAATTCAACTATCTTAGCGACTATCGTCTGCGCAGTATTTTTTGTTTTTATTTAATCGAATTTTTATTCTGTTACACTCATTGCTCACATGTAAATCCACACACTGTGCAAACAGTGTTCAGTAAAAATACAAATTTTCGCTTAAGGGGTAGAGAATCGCATCCTCTAATTTTTTTTATGAATCTTCGCATTTTTTGGACTTTCTTATTAACGTAAAAATAGTATGTTCTGCAACATTCGATGTTATTTTTTATGAGAGCGCTCTCCCTCATGAGTTTCTTCGATTTTGTGACTTCAGTCTGATGAAAAAGCAACAGATTACATGAGATTTGTGTTCTTTCTTGTCACAAACATTTATTTCCGAATATGTCGCCGTTTCCGAGGGTCTGCTAGTTTCACTTGCAGCAATTTATGCTGTACTCTTAATTTCTTGCCTAATCACGCCCTCGGAAATGACATATTCGGCAATAAACAGCCAAATCTAGTAAAGGTAGTTCATTCGCAACTTATTGGGTTGATTGCTATACAGTTTGATGGTCGCATCGAGTGACACGTCGCTGTGGCATTTCTTCACAGGAAGCCGAGTGTAAACTAGCTTCTCCCACTTCTCCTGCTCCGTTACTGATTTAATGGCCGTTTCCTTAGTTCCAGGGGCGGTGGACTTGCGTAACCGGTCACCTTGTGGCGTAGTTACCGTCACTTTTGGCGGTGCTGCTGAATTTATGATGTTCATGGTCTCTGCCATCGATGTGTCCATACAGACACTTGGAAGGTTCTGTGACACGCTAGACTGCAACTTCCTAGACTTACGCCACAGGGGTAAGACATGTTGGGCCTCCCTAGATGGGTCAAGTATACACCAACTTCTCCCAAAAAAATGGTTGAAATGGTACTGAGCACTATGGGACTTAACTTCTGAGGTCATCAGTTCCCTTGAACATAGAGCTACTTAAACCTAACTAACCGAAGGACAACACACACATCCATGCCCGAGGCAGGATTCGAACTTGCGACCGTAGCGGTCGCGCGGTTCCAGACTGTAGCGCCTAGAACCGCTCGGCCACCCCGGCCGGTAACTTCTCCCACTTCCGCCTGCTCCGTTACTAATTAAATTGCAATTTTGAGTTTGAGATGTGGTGCTACAGACGAATGTTGAAAATTAGGTGGACTTATAAGGTAAGGAATGCGAAGGTTCAGCGCAGGATAGGAGAGGAACGCACTACGTGCAAAACACTGATAAGAAGAAGGGACAGGATGATAGGACATCTGTTAAGACATCGGAGAATGAATTCCATGGTACCAGAGGGAGCTGTAGATGGTAAAAATTGTAATGGAAGACAAATATTGGAATACATTCAGCAAATAATTGACGACGTAGTTTGCAAGTGCTACTCTGAGATGAAGAAATTGGCACAGGAGAGGAATTCGTGGCGGGCCGCATCAAACCAGTCAGAAGACTCGTGACCTAAAAAAAAAAAAATTACACTACCTACCAGAGGCTGCTATACAGGTAGCTGACTGTGTGGAGGGCGCACAAGAGATTGTTTTACAGTAGGCTACTCACCACCCAGTCCATATAATGATAGCTGTATGGGACCCGGAAGTGTTAACATGACTTTGAAAGAAATTGCTCCTTGAGACGGGAGTGTTAAAATACTAATGATTAACTGCTGTAGCATTTGCAACAAATTGCCAGAGCTTGAAGCGCTCCCTAGTAAGTGGTGGAATTCACACAATACTAGGTACAGAAAACTGGTTAGAATCCGAAATCGGTAGCTCTGTGGTATTTGGGAAAAAAACAAATCCAAACGTATATGAAAAAGATAGGGTAATGACAAATGGTAAATGTCGAAATAGACAAGAATCTCAAATCCATCGAAATAGAAATTGGAACTGCATGTGAGACTGTCTGCATAAGACTAAGTATCAAAGGTGGGTATTAAATTAGGATCTGATCCTTCTATCGATCACCAGACTCATCTCCAAACGTAGCCGAAAACTTTAGAAGAGACGTAAGTTCACTAGCACGTAAATACCCAGTCATACAGCCACCACTGGAGGAAACTTCAACCATGCAACAGTCAGCTGGGGAATCTGCAGTTTTGTAAGTGTTGTGTATGTCAAGATGTCCTGCGAAACATTACTAAAAATTGTTCGGAAGCAAATTCTTGATGGAAATATAATGGGTCTAAGAGGAACAAACAGATCTGACGTATTTGGGGATGTCCTCATTGGAACTAGTTAGAGTGACCATGAGGAAGTTGCTCCCGTACTGCATACGTGTATGGAATGTAAAGAAGCCCGAACAGTGATACATTAGTACCCTCTGCGATACCATTCACAGTGGTTTGTAAAGTAGGGATGTAGATGTGCGTGTGGAAAACAACATTCACTATGTGATCAAAAGTATCCGGACACCCCCAAAAACATACGTTTTTCATATTAGGTGCACTGTGCTGCCACCTACTGCCAGGTATTCCATATCAGCGACGTCAGTAGTCGTTAGACATCGTGAGAGAGCAGAATGGGGCGCTCCACGGAACTCACGGACTTCGAACGTAGTCAGGTGATGGTGTGTCAATTAAGTCATACGACTGTACGCGAGATTCCCACACTCCTAAAAATCCCTAGGTCCAATGCTTTCGATGCGACAGTGAAATGGAAACGTGAAGGGACACGTACAGCACAAAAGCGTACAGGCCGACCTCGTCTGTTGACTGACAGAGACCGCCGACAGTTGAAGAGGGTCCTAATATGTAACAGGCTGACACCGATCCAGACCACCACACAGGAATTCCAAACTGCACCAGGATCCACTGCAAATACCATGACAGTTAGGCGGGAGGTGAGAAAACTTGGATTTCATAGCCGAGCGGCTGCTCATAAGCCAAACATCACGCTGGTAAATGCCAAACGACGCCTCGCTTTGTGTAATGAGCGTAAAAATTGAACATTGGACGATTGAACAGTGGAAAAACATCGTGTGGAGTGACGAAACACGGTACACAATGTGGCGATCCGATGGCAGGGTGTGGGTATAGCGAATGGCTGGTGAACGTCATCTGCCTGCGTGTGTAGTGCCAACAGTAAAATTCGGAGGCGGTGGTGTTACGATGTGGTCGTGTTTTTCTTGGAGGCTTGCAGCCCTTGTTATTTTGCGCGGCACTATCACAGCACGGGCCTACATTGATGTTTTAAGCACATTCTTGATTCCCTATGCTGAAGAGCAATTCGGGGATGGCGATAGCATCTTTCAACACGATGGTGTAGCTGTTCATAATGGACGGGCTGTGGCGGAGTTGTTACACAACAATAACATCGCTGTAGTGGACTGGCCTGCACAGAGTCCTGACCTGAATCCTATATAACACCTTTGGGATGTTTTGGAATGCTGACTTCGTGCCAGGCCTCACCGACTGACATCGGTACCTCTCCTCAGTGCAGCACTCTCTGAAGAATGGGCTGCCATTCCCCAAGAAACCTTCCGGCACCTGATTGAACGTATGCCTGCGAGAGTGGAAGCTGTAATCAAGGCTAAGGGTGGGCCAACACCGTACTGAATTCCAGCGCTACCGATGGAGAGCGCCTCGAACTTTTAACTCATTTTCAGCCAGGTGTCCGGATACTTTTGATCACATAGTGTAGCCTGTGACAAGCCGGCAGCATGCAACACAGTTCAGTTACGGCGCCCGGCTGCTGCACGCGCTCAGTGTCTACGGATGAGTGTCAGCAGCCGCGCCGAGTGCTGACGCGTGCAGCACGTCGGAGAACGGACACGTGCAGCGCCGACTGGCGCGTCGGCAGCTCCCGCGGGAACGCCGCGCCGCTCTCCTCCCGTGCAGCGGGCACGTGACGTCACGTGAGGGGACAGGACGTGACGACACGCCGGCCACGGTGCCCACCCGGATGAGCGATCGGGAGCGGCCGCGGCTTGCGCAGGGCTACTGCCGCTCTACGTGCACACACCGGCACTCTCAACCTTTCCATCACCGGCACGCGCATGGCTGCACAAGCAGCAACCGTTGGATTGGTGCAAAAGTTCGCATTGTTTTTCCATAAGGTTTACTATCTTTTGGTTCAAAAAATCGTTTTTTTAAAATTGCATTTTTGGATCCATGCAAGTGTTTAGAATCCACCCCTGAAACGGTTTTTCCGAATGTGGAACGGAAATGTTTGTTATTCGCGGTTGAACAAATAAATGCAGCAGCCTGAAATCGGCCATTTTCACACACCAGTTTTTTTTCTTTCGGAGGACGAGTTACTGCACCGGTGCTTGGGAGGAAACACACAAAATTCGAATGAAAGTTTGAACGCGTGTGTTTGGAAGTTAGCCCCCAACATTTGCATTCTGGTGCGAAGACTGTGGAGATTGCGACTTTCCTGGCACTGAGCAGCTTCAGCGAAGGGTATTCAACAATTCTGAAGATCATGACAACGATGGACGTCACCCTGGGACTCTATTCGACGCAGTTCGCCAACCATTGAGGCGTCTACCGGATTCGCCGGCCGCAGTGGCCGAGCGGTTCCAGGCACTTCAGTTCGGAACCGCGTGACTGCTACGGTCGCAGGTTCGAATCCTGCCTCGGGCATGGATGTGTGTTATGTCCTTAGGTTAGTTAGGTTTAAGTAGTTCTAAGTTCTAGGGGACTGATGACCTCCGATGTTAAGTCCCATTGTGCTCAGAGCCATTTGAACCATTTTGGAGCCTACCGGATTCAAGCGGCTGAAAACCGCTTGTCACCGGCCGTACGAGCGACTCTGGAGCAGCGCAGGATGGCCCAGATCGAGCAGAACGCCCTCTATGAGGAAGAGGGAGGACTAGTTTATGGGCGCGGAATAGCGGATTGAACGTACGTTGCATAATATTGCATTTATATGTAGTCAAAACTTCAAACGTGTTTTTCTCGAAACGACGTTTTTTTTATCGCGCGGTATGGTAACTTCAAATCTACAGAACCGATTGGCATGATTCTTTGTTTCCGACGAAGCTAACTAAATTGTCTACAAGTTGCACCATTTTTATTCCGATCCATCAACTATAAATATTTTTAATTGGCCGAAGAAGTCGAAAAGTCAATGGAAAAACCCTATTTTTTTCAAATGGCCGCCAGTTTGTTTTCTGTGGTCCAAATAACTTAAGCGAGGTACAACTCCTAAAGAATCTTACATATTTCACTAACGTCAACTCAATTTTGATTTCAGACGAGCCGGCTGACCTGTGACATACCGCGCGTCGAGGTCTACATCGAAATTTTGTTTCGTTCCGACGGCACTTCCGCCTTTGCTCTTCGACATTTCCGGTCGAAAAAATCCAGTTTGTAGAGGAAATACCAACGAACATTTTGACCAAATTTGACATTGATATCTATAACACATCCTGAGGAAAAAATGATCAAAGAACATGCTTTTTTCGGGCCAAAGATAGTAAATCTCCCCTTAATAAACACGACAGATACGCATAACAGATACTTTGGTCATCAATAATATATTCTTCTCCATTATTTACAGCAGACTGCCAATGCTTGGGTCACTTTTCAATTCCGCGAGTGTAGAAAGCACGCGGTTTTGAGGCAAAGAACTCGTCGAGCCATGTTCAGAGCACATTTTCATCCGCAAGGGTAAGTTCCTTGAAGGTTGCTTCACAGACAGCCGAAAAGGTGAAAATTTGAGGGCGCAAGATCAGGTAAATAAGATGGGCGCTGAATTTCCTGTATAGCGTTTTTTGTCAGTCTAACAGAATGCGGGCGGCCGTTATCGTGGAGTAACACCACTTCACGCAGTCTTTCTGGTCGTCCTTCTTCGATTGGGGCTGCAAGACGTTCCATTTGTTGTCAGTAAGTGTCAGTAGTGATGGCTACACCTCGGGGGAGCAATTCGTAGTACACCACACCGTCTCTGTTCCACCAGATGCGTAACATTGCCTTTTGTGGACGCGCGCACGTCTTGTATAGAGAGTTGCTGCTTTATTTGGATTCCTTTCTTTTCCTTCCGTGAGCATAAGGGCATCATTTCTCGTCACCAGTAACTATACAGAATGGTAACGGTAGGTGTTTTCCACGAGCCAGTTGATGACGAGCAAGAAGAAATTCACATACGGCCATCCGCTGATTTTTGTGATTTTGGCTTAGAGCTTGCGATACCCATACAACCGAATTTTGAGCCTTCGCCGTGGCATGCAAATGTCGCACTATGGTTGAATGATCACAGTTCATCACATTTTACAGTTCTCGAGAACACTGACTTGGATCATTTTAGATTAATGCATTTAAACGATCTTCAACAAACACCGATGGCCTTCCTGAACGTGGAAAGTTCCTAATGTAAAAACGATCCTCCGTAATAGGAGAAAACTTTTTTTGCCGTGCTCTGTCCAGTGATATCATCCCCATACACGGCGCAAATGTTTCTGGCTGCTTCCGCTGCTCTTATCCCTCTATTAAACTCGAACAGAAGGATAGGTCAGAAATGTCCCCATTTCCCCACTCGGCACTTCGTCACAGCTCCACTCACTATCTCCAAATGACAAAACGACAATATTTAAACTCAAATAGTAACAGTGAACTACAAATAAAAATGACACTCGATAAATAAACCCACAGCAACCAGATTACTAACATGCTAAACAAAAACACTACGAACTTATGCACCAATCTAATATATGCTTATGAACATGTTTAGCACTTTATCTTTACTGGACGCACATTATAAGAGAGAAGATTACACGGCCTAGCAATGAACTGTATGTTTTAAGGTAAAAAACTGCTGTTATTTTTCGACGTTCTCTCAACTGACTTCAACAAGCTTTTTCCATCATTTCTACAATCTGTAGGTCGCATCTCTGAAGTGCAATTGTGGATGATCCACAAAATATCAACTTACGCTTGTCACAACCTCTTCACTCGACTCAAATCGTTTTCCAACCATAGATCTCTTAGACGTGTAAATGGATACAATTAATGGAAGCAAAATCCGATAGAGGGCGGATATTTTTAATACAAATTCTTCAGTTTTCCCGTTATTTTAAAAGGAACTACAAGAGAAGCTACGTCATTTCCGTGAAATATTTTCGCGCAAGGAAATTGTGGCTAAGGATGAAGTTACCTGCTAACTCTCCGACCAGCATCACAATAAATCACTTTAGTTGCAAATGGTCTCACAGAATCTAATCTCATAGAGCACAAGGCGATGATAACAAAAGATATAAAATGTTTTTAAATTTAATTTTCGTTTCAAGAACCTAATCACGATCAAAAACATTTTCTATTTTACGAACCCGAAAAAAAATGACCCAACGATGATAACTGTGCTGATTCATGTCTAGACAAGAAAAAGATGAGCTGTTTACATAATGAGGCGGAAAATAACTCCATAACGTCTCTATTTCCACGATGAGTCCTACCGGCAAGGATACTGGACTGAGAACCGATGCTTAAATGTTGGTTGAACGAGGTACTTGTAAGCTACCACATTCGTGAGCGGCCTACATTGCCTTAGGATTCTTCAGTCTCGTATCTGACTTCCGTACGACTAATTTTATTTGGGCATTGCACTTAGAATCGCTACATACGTTCCACTTAAAATCGTTCCGTGCGCATACTCCGCACAATTTGATGGATACAAATGTTTGTAGTGAATGTTCGGCAATCGTGTAATAAACAATAAGGGGTCTTTTTATCTATTTATGCGTAGTACACTGCCTTTCATTGAGTCCAAATGCCAGTCCATGTCTCAAGCGTCGATTCTCTGCAGGCCCTCCTGCATTGCACTACAGTTTTTTTTTTTTTTAAATCGTTGCTACTTTTCTATATACAATAGCATTGTCCGCAAATAGTATCATTGAGCTTCTGACGTTATCAGTTTGATGAATATATATATATATATATATATATATATATATAGAGCTAGTAATGGACTTCATTAGTCCTTAGGGGTATTCCCTGAAACTATTTTTATGTGTGAAGATATCTCTACATTAAGAATAACAAGTTCTGTTCCATTTGATAGGAACTCTTCAATATAATTAAACCAAGATAATGCGAAGCTCCGCGCTGTGGCGCAGGTTGTGAATCGAACGAGCGCCGGTCATCCTTTGTCAATGGCGACATTCGTATGCGATATGGTTGGGCAATGGGTCAGAAGACCGATCTTCAGGCCGTTTGCCGGCTTTCCAAACCTTGGAGCTGATGCTTCTCATTCAAGTAGCTCCTCGACTGGAGTCACGAAACTGAATGCACCCTGTCCCAGTTCTCCCATCCAGGCAAAATCCCTGGCAATGGTGTTTAGGTCCTCCGCATCGCAGTCGGACACACTGACCACTTACCTACAAAGGCCAGTTACACAGTCTGATATTCCGTACACGCATATTTCGTTCAGTGACTACAGCTGGCACTGTCTCTGACATCTGTCTTAAGTCAAGGAACACGATACCAACCTGGGCTCCAGTTTTTCTGCCATCTGGGTCTCGTGGACGAACAGGGCAAGATGGTTTTAATGACGAGTTCATGTTGATTCCTACAGAAGAGATTTGCAGTTGCACAAAGAAGGACATAAAACATGTCCCATAATTCTGTAACAGATCGATTGCATACAGTATTACAGTTGTGTGCATCCGTTCTACAATCCCACTTGAAAACGAGAATGATCTGTCCTTTGTTGCAATGATTTGGAACGCTTCATTTTTCCAGCAACAAGCAATAGACTGCCGCTGGAATATGCGCAAGTTCTTTCCCACATTGTATGTACAACGACATAAGGGTCACATTAGTCGGTTTTCCTCTGTTGAACGATTTTAGATGAGTTTCTATATCACGTTTACTTCCATTTCACTATTTTTTTTAATTTTCCGACACAATTACAGATATACATGGCCGTCTTCGACCGTCTCAAACGACCATATTCAGATGTAGTTGCTACACCGGAGGGTCGCACCGCTTATGACCGTGTCAGAAAATAATAAAAAAAAATTGTAACTATTGTACCGATCATGGTCTTCTTCTGACGATATATAAATAGCGTCGTGCTTTGCGATATTTGCAGTTTTGGTGTTCGTTCGACGAAGAAGTGGAGAAATCGCAGTACAATCGTCATCAATGAATCAGTTTTCTAAAAACGAATTTAGCGTTTTGATCTTCTGTCATCCCCCGTTTCCATGGCGTTATACTGACTGAGTGCCTGGGAAGACGGCTTCGATTCGTTTACTGTCTTAAAATGAGACAGAAAGTTCTTAGCATCTGTTGTCGGATCGGTAGACGGAACTTTACTTTCAAATTCGTTGAATGTATCCATGCGATCATTTTGGATTAGGTAAGTTTTCCTTTATCTGCAAGTCTTTGGCTGCTTGTAAATTTTGATGAAGCTAAGTCATACGATTGAGCTACGTAAGAACGGACAAGAATTTGTTTCTTCAGGCTTCAAAAAATATCAAAAGTCTGATGCGTAAAGAGAGTGTTAAAGCGTCTCAAAACTGTAGCCCAATGGCTTATCCTCCACCACAAATTTTTAATTTTCTGGGATACACTTTGTTGCTTAACGACCCATTCTGATTTGGAGGGCATTTCATTCAGTTTCTGTTCTAAACTACATCCTGCAAACTTCTAATTCTTCCCAGTTACAATTTTGTAACTAGGTACCCAGAATATTTTCTGTGGAAAGCGTCAGGTGGTTATACTAACTGTCGATCATTGCTCGCTCACCGACAGAGCATTGTCACAACCTATTTTCGCATACTGTCCTTCGCGAAAGGAATCGTTCGGTTATTGCCTAAGAGTGGTAGCCGTCATTACAAAGGAATCGTTCGGTTATTGACTAAGAGTAGTAGCCGTCATTACAAAAAATATATTGGCGTCAACAGACGACAGAACCATTACGTGAAATTACGATGGGACAAACAACCACAAGTTGAGGACACTTGTTCCGTATATAGTGCTGTGGTTCACGCACGTACTAGGAGTATTTCTTTGCAGCGCTGTTTCGTGATACTGTTATTCGGAGCCTAGGTCCTAATTCTGGCGACGACTGCGGTTTTGAGGTTTCACATCTCATATACGAGTCTTTGGATGTTACCTTGAAAGCTGGAGTCTCTGGTAGGATCGGATTGCTCAGTTAGTTGAGATCTCTTACGCAAGCACTCAAAACAGAAATTTACGAGCGCAAGTATTCCGAAGGCTGTAAAAGACAAGCAGCTGAAAGGAAGAAAGATACGAAGGATGGAAATATGTGGCAAAGTATATGTAAAGGAAGAAGAACACGAAAAAAAAGAAAGAAAGAGTAATCCTTGTAAAACTAGCGCATTACACCAAGTCGTACGTACTGCGAGCTGACATATCTAAATGCTGCAAACAATCTGCATATCCATATTTTAAAGCATGATTCCCAAGTCACCAAACACGTTCCGCATTATCTACACTTTCGGATAGTTTACGTAGACACAATTCTGAACTACACGCAGCGATTACATGTCTTTTGCGTCGTGGGCTGCGAGACTTCACTTTAAAATATACGTTAGCTTATCATCTTTGAGTTAATTCATTTGTGTTAGCAAAAGCAGTTCACCTGGGCATTAGGGGTCGCTCAAAAATTAAAATCTCATCTACCGTACAGAGCATTAAATATTTATCTTTCCATGAATTTTTCTCTGAGGGGAGCTCGACCAACTTTCTAACGTTTCATTATGCACCTAATACAATCTGGAGCATATACGCAAACAACATCTGTTTTTGCCTGGGACGGATATTACATGCCACAACATTGAAGGAAATACAAAACCATACGCTCTGAACAATTACATGCTCCAATTACTACATGTCTGCAATGTAAAATAAATAAATAAATAAAAAAAAACAAAAATCCAGTTCTATTGGTGGCTACTTTTTCGCCAGTCTTTACGAATCTCACATGCGTACATTTTCAAAAAAGTTAGAGATGTGCAGTAGTAGCTCATGTAAGACATCTAGTAAGTAGAATATTTTTAGAGAGCTTTCGTCCTGTCCCGTTTTGAGTTTCTAAAATTCTTACACCATGCCCATTTCATTTAGCTCCTGCACATAGCAGATTAGTGAAACATTTCACAAATTGAGAGGTAAGCAGAATTTTCTTCTGTCGCTGTACGATGACAATAAGACAGGAGGGAAATTACCACTACAGGCAAGGGAGAAGACAAGCTCACTTCATAAATAGAAGCAGAATAAAATTTCGCTTCAGCGTAACCTGAATTTTGAAGGAAAATGAGCATGTTTATGCCACCGCGTTTGTTGGTTGAATGGGAGTTCATCCGGATCAATCAATCATAAGTGTCAATGCTGTCAAAATAATTACCAAATAAGCCAGCGAGGGTAAAATAATTACATGGCACAGAGTATGATGGGAAACAGCCGAGAAAATATCATTTTCAGAATAGCTTTAATCACTTTATCAAAGGCAGCTTTTAACTTTGAAATGAAAAACGTACGATAGTAACTCACTAATGACTCTCGAAACTATTTCTCTCTTATTACTGGAGCGGACTTCCCGAGAACCGAAAGCACGCTCACATCCAACAAATGTTTCTTGATTAGTTAACATAATACACAGTATTTTAGTATTTTATCCATCTTCAGCGACTGTAGTTGTGTATATCGAAATAATTAGCAACCAGTTGCATAGATGAAATTTATTTTCTTAAACGGTTTCTGGCACCTTTTTCCCCTTCTTCAGAAGGCTATAACCATCGCATTGTTTTATTGCTGACACTCGTAAATAATGCAATGCCTCTAACCTTCTGAAGAAGGCCACTAAGGGCCTGAAACCGGTTAAAGAAATAAAATTTCTTTTATGCAACTGATTGCTGACTATTTCGATATATACAGTACACAATGTTTCACCAAACACCCACAGTTAAAATGTTTCTGAACTACGAGGCCGGTATGGCATTTCGATCAGAAATTAAGACGACCACGGTCATCCGCCGAGTTTTATAATTTAATCTCTTTGTTCTCTCAGAGTTTCGAGGACCGATAAACATTTAATCTTATCCCGGAAAACATCGTATCATGTGGAATGAGAACGAAACCTTTAAACAAGCATCTTACAGCAGATGTGTAATCAGAACCCAAAATAATGGAAAATTTGTAATACAGTAGCCATATGAAGAACTTTTTCTGTCCACCGTAGGCTGTCAAATTCCTCATACAAGATAAGCTTTAGTTTACCGTGTACTACATTATATTACTGTCCGATTTCGGCCTACGGCCATTTTCAAATGCACTTGGGTCGGTGATACACATGTCATATGTAATAGCATTTGAACACGGCCAACGCCGAACCTGGCCTGTGATGTAATGTTATACCTGATGAAATAAAACACATCATGTAAAGAGTTTGAGAGCCTAAGATGATTATTTAAAATGGTTTTATCGTACGTGCAGTGGACATACACATGAAGATAAAATAAAACTATGACCTAAAAAATTAGATCTTGTTAACAATATCCAAATCGTAAACCAATATCTCTAATCCTGATATTTATGCCAAATGGACTTGATCACCGAGTCATTTTCAGTTGCCATATTCGCAAGTATACTTAAAAAACTTACAAAACTGTCAACTCACGTGCAGCGTACACTAACGCAGTTTGTAGAGGCAGCTTCATCCATCAGGCGCAGAAATTTCAAAAATACGCAAGGTGCCATCTGGTGTTCCAAAAGTAAACCAAGCCATTCGTCATCTTTAAATAATACTGTTCCCGTTCCTGCGGACGAAACTCAATTTAACAATGGCTCAATGTTCCGCTAAATTCCATCGAATACGAGACACTTTATTTTAACAAACAAAAATAATTTTTTCAGAAACTGAGTTAACATGTACTGTCGCTCTTCAGGAAAATCGTCCAGCAACTTCACCGATATCAATGAACTATATTTTGCTAGCTTTCTGAAAATCTATGAATCCTAGACGGAGTGAGAATTCACAGTCCTTGCTCCATTCTACTGTATATTCTACAACTTGCAAATGTTCCATTTCTATCAACTGCTTGTCAGTTTGTTCCTTTAACTCATAAAAATATACATGGTTGGTGACAATTGAAGTGAATATCTTATATTACGGAGTGGATGCTGATACGGCTTTGTTTTTTTTGTGTTGTCTGGCTCCTTCATATGAAATATAATTACAGCCTTACCCGTTTTGGTGTATTGTCGCCCTCAGTAGAAAGTATATAAAGAATTTTTCAACTTCCTGCTGAATTATTTTGTTTCCACGATTAGCATTGAAACTGAAACCTTATTATATCCAGAGCGCCTTTCATTTGTTTACACCTCGAACGATGTTATCCACTTCAGCTAGCATTATTGTCGTTATCAACTATCTGTGTTTCTGATTTAGCTATTGAAATACATGAACGTTCAAAGAAATCTGGGTATACTTTTAAAATTTTCCCTATGTTATTCACTGTGCCATATGAAGAGTTGTGAAACTACTGTAAGCAGCCGTAGAGTATCATAAGTAAGTGTAGAGTACGAATATTCGTAGTAGCTTTGGTCAATTAAGGTCGTACCCGTGTTACCTGTACATTAGGTGTGCTGCATATCTATCGGGCGTTACCTTGTAACGATCGCTTTCTTTATATATGCGATCAGTGTCTTAGTAAAGTTGCCCAAGAACCTGAAGCAGTGAACTGCCTAGAAAATGAGTGAGGTTATACAAATGACCATGTAACCTACGAAACATTTTTGTTCCACATACTCATTTTCCTGTCTGTTGCTTAAAAGTAAACATATTTACATCAAAATTGAAAATTTTCAATGTTTTATTCAGGTTTTATTCAAAAATTTTTGATCTGTAACATGAAAGAGATGGATTTTGTAGTAAAAAGTAAAGAAAACAATACAGATTCTTCATATAGCATTAGGAAACGGAAATTCCTCAACGAAAAGTTAAAATAAAAAACACAACAAAAATATATCAAACATCGCTTCAATACTTCATCGAACTTTTTCGCATAATTAGAACCACACATTATTCTCTGTTAGTCCATTGTCTATTTTATATTCTTGCATTTTATGAGTAGTAAAAAATTAGTTGATCGCGTAACTTCTGCGGTTTCATGTAACTAAGCAATTACTTTTGATGGAACTATAGTTTAAACACGCTTCGGTTATGTATAACGAATTTTGGTATTTGTCAATAATAAAAGGAAAATCTTGCCTTTGATCATTATGAAGAATGTTCTGTAGAGTACAAAGTAACAACAATGATTATACACAATTATTTTTTACTTGTGCATGTAAACTGTACTTGCATCAAAAGTAATTGCTTAGTTACATGAGAGCCTACAAGTTACGCGATCAACAAATTTTTACTACTCATGAAATGAAAGAATATAAAATAGACAATGGACTAACAGTGAATTATGTGTGATTATAATTATGTGGAAAAGAGCCGGAGAGAGAGAGAGAGAGAGAGAGAGAGAGAGAGAGAGAGAGCAGCCATTGGCTCCCAGTTTCTGTCTTGCACTTTCATTTGTTCTCCGTTCCATTACCTACTAATTCTACCCATACTACCGGTAATCCTGCCATTTACTATGTCATTTATGTAGTGTACCGAAACTATCGAACCGTAGTTTTGATAGAGCACATTTATAGCCATATGACACCTTAACTGATACACATTGAAGGGGCAAAACATTATGACCACTGCCCATCGCAAAACTGAAAGCCGCCTTATGGCGTTAAGCGCACGTGATGCGCTGAGGAAAGTATATAAGCGGAGCAAAGACGAATGCTGAATCATTCTAGCGACGACAGCAAATAGGAAAATCCACTGATATAAGTGTCTGTGACAAAGGGTCGATTGTTGTGACTCGGCGCCTGGGATCTAGCATCTCGGAAACGGCGGAGCCGGTCGGCTGTTGGCGTGTGTTACTGCCGTGAGCGTACATGGAGAGTGGTTGCAGAGCGGCGAATCTGCTATTAGGCGACACGACGGTGGACGTCCAGGCCTCATCACAGGACGCCGAGGGCGGAGGCTTCCCTGCTCTATAAAGCAGGATAGGCGGCGATGTATGGCTCATCTGACGTCGGAGTACGAGGTGCATTCAAGTTCTAAGGCCTCCGATTTTTTTTCTAATTAACTGCTCACCCGAAATCGATGAATCTGGCGTTACTTCTCTACGTAATCGCCCTGCAGACGTACACATTTTTCACAACGCTGACGCCATGATTCCATGGCAGCGGCGAAGGCTTCTTTAGGAGTCTGTTTTGACCACTGGAAAATCGCTCAGGCAATAGCAGCACGGCTGGTGAATGTGCGGCCACGGAGAGTGTCTTTCATTGTTGGAAAAAGCCAAAAGTCACTAGGAGCCAGGTCAGGTGAGTAGGGAGCATGAGGAATCACTTCAAAGTTGTTATCACGAAGAAACTGTTGCGTAACGTTAGCTCGATGTGCGGGTGCGTTGTCTTGGTGAAACAGCACACGCGCAGCCTTTCCCGGACGTTTTTGTTGCAGTGCAGGAAGGAATTTGTTCTTCAAAACATTTTCGTAGGATGCACCTGTTACCGTAGTGCCCTTTGGAACGCAATGGGTAAGCATTACGCCCTCGCTGTCCCAGAACATGGACACCACCATTTTTTCAGCACTGGCGGTTACCCGAAATTTTTTTGGTGGCGGTGAATCTGTGTGCTTCCATTGAGCTGACTGGCGCTTTGTTTATGGATTGAAAAATGGCATCCACGTCTCATCCACTGTCACAACCGACGAAAAGAAAGTCCCATTCATGCTGTCGTTGCACGTCAACATTGTTTGGCAACATGCCACACGGGCAGCCATGTGGTCGTCCGTCAGCATTCGTGGCACCCACCTGGATGACACTTTTCGCATTTTCAGGTCGTCATGCAGGATTGTGTGCACAGAACCCACAGAAATGCCAACTCTGGAGGCGATCTGTTCAACAGTCATTCGGCGATCCCCCAAAACAATTCTCTCCACTTTCTCGATCATGTCGTCAGACCGGCTTGTGCGAGCCCGAGGTTGTTTCGGTTTGTTGTCACACGATGTTCTGCCTTCATTAAACTGTTGCACCCACGAACGCACTTTCGACACATCCATAACTCCATCACCACGTCTCCTTCAACTGTCGATGAATTTCAATTGGTTTCACACCACGCAAATTCAGAAAACGAATGATTGCACGCTGTTCAAGTAAGGAAAACGTCGCCATTCTAAGTATTTAAAACAGTTCTCATTCTCGCCGCTGGCAGTAAAATTCCATCTGCCGTACGGTGCTGCCATCTCTGGGACATATTGACAATGAACGCGGCCTCATTTTAAAACAATGCGCATGTTTCTATCTCTTTCCAGTCCGGAGAAAAAGAATCGGAGGCCTTAGAACTTGAATGCACCTCGTACAACGCCGGTACAGACAAAAGTGCTCCGGAGCACACCGTTCAGCGCACATAGTTGAACATGGAGCTCCGCAACCGACGCGTTCCCATGCTGATCCAACGGTTATAGGTATACCTCAATCGACCATACGTGCCGCGTGCACTCTACGATTTCGCGTGTGCTCACCACTTCCGTGTGCCTTTTGGACAATGAACACTGAGGCTAAAGAATGATTTATCTCTTAGGTTAAATACGGACATTTCCAGTGCTTACGCTACCTCGAAAGATTACAGGACTTCCTTGCAATGTACTTCACAGTTGCATGACTGTATTTTGCCACCCATAAATAAATAAATAAAAATTGTTGACGTCATGGGAGAACCTTGGTCAGTCCACAAGCTTCACATACTATTAAGTGTGCAGTGTGATCGTCTCCGTAAAGGTACATGTGCTGTGATAAGAGCCACATAAACCCTGTTAAGTGGCAATCCTAAACAGCCCGTCCACCAATTGATCACCTCCGGCACATAAAGAGTTGACTAAATACCCACCTCGTCTCAATAGCGGCTAGAGCAATTCTCATGTTTCGGCGGCCTCTCGAGCCGCGCGTAATGCAAACAATGAGATTTAGAGGGTTGAAATGTGGGTCGGGTAACTAATGCTACAAAGACTCGAACCTGCGGGCTTGGGAAAGCTATATCACAAAGTCTCCCCTTATAGGTATTGGAAAAAAACAGCCAAGGGTTCTGTACAGATTTAATTATGTTTATAAATAGTTCACCTATAGGTTTTCATGAGTGAGTTGCCGATTATCAAAATATGTGATATAAATGGCCGTATCTTTTGACGGCGTTGACTTAGAAGCTTAAATTTTTACAACGCCAAGGGACCGTATGCCTAAATAATCGGCATACGTAAATTTCAGCTTGATATCTCTATCCGTCCTGAAGAAAAGCGGCCTTAACGGACGGCCCTATCTTTTGTCTGCGTTTCCTTCGAGGCTTAAATCTTTTTACACCGCCAAGGGACCGTAGACCTTAGATGTGACATAAATTCCAATCTGATGCATCTACTTGCTACTGAGAAAAAGGGTCTTAATAGACTGATACGCAGCTACGTAGCCCTAAAAAGTTCGTTGTAATATTTCACTGGCCACTCGAAAGAAATGAGCTACCACTACCGTAAAGAACAGTAAATAAAATATGCGTTGAAAATAAGTTACTGCCTCAAAATAAAGAAAAAATATTGTCTTGCTATTAATAATCCACTAAGGAAATGTAGGCGAATTAAGTCGGGTGATGCTGAGGGAATAAGATTAGGAAAGGAGACACTTAAAGTAGTAAAGGAGTTTTGCTATTTGGGGAGCAAAATAACTGATGATGGTCGAAGTAGGGAGGATATCAAATGTAGACTGGTAATGGCAAGAAAAGCGTTTCTGAAGAAGAGAAATTTGTTAACATCGCTTATAGATTTAAGTGTCAGGAAGTTGTTTCTGAAAGTATTTGTATGGAGTGTAGCCATGTATAGAAGTGAAACATGGACGATAAATAGTTTGGACAAGAAGAGAATAGAAGCTTTCGAAATGTGGTGCTACAGAAGAATGCTGAAGATTAGATGGGTAGATCACATAACTAATGAGGACGTATTGAATAGGATTGGGGAGAAGAGAAGTTTGTGGCACAACTTGACCAGAAGAAGGGATCGGTTGGTAGGACATGTTCTGAGGCATCAAGGGATCACCAATTTAGTATTGGAGGGCAGCGTGGAGTGTAAAAACCGTAGAGGGAGACCAAGAGATGAATACACTAAGCAGATTCAGAAGGATGTAGGTTGCAGTAGGTACTGGGAGATGAAGAAGCTTGCACAGGATAGAGTAGCATGGAGAGCTGGATCAAACCAGTCTCAGGACTGAAGACCACAACAACAACAACAACAACAACAACAACAACAAGGAGACACTGGAAAGAGAAAATAGAGACAGGGAAAATACACTAGTTCACACTTCTAATGCCACAGTCTGACCAGTGCTTGAGTATTCTCCTGTCTATCTAAATGCGTATCGCCCCCGAGCGGTTCTTACCGCCTTAGCAGGTGAACCAACTGCCAAACGTAAGACAACATGTCAACAAGTTCGTAAACATAAGACAACATGTCAACAAGTTCGTTCGTTCGTTCTCTCTCTCTCTCTCTCTCTCTCTCTCTCTCTCTCCCTCCCTCCCTCCTCCCCCCTCTAACTCAGCTGCTGCAGAAACATACGTGTGTACCGCCGCCCCCAGCAGAACTTGGCAGTGACTCTGCAAGTCGTCTTCTGCGAATTTCCACCGAAAGTGCGTCTTGGAGAAGAACCTATTTATAGTACTGCCCTAATTAACTGAAGCGGCGAAATGCGAATCGGATTTAGCGGCCGTCATCCAATTTAGTACCGCCCCCGGAGTATTTGCGCAGTTCGACGGCAGCGTCTTCTTTG
The DNA here is from genome assembly GCF_023864275.1 of Schistocerca cancellata. Taxonomy (NCBI): domain Eukaryota; kingdom Metazoa; phylum Arthropoda; class Insecta; order Orthoptera; family Acrididae; genus Schistocerca; species Schistocerca cancellata. Next base: position 721,532,349 of record NC_064626.1, on the reverse strand, counting down.
TTTCGGAGGCTGCTCTGTCCGCGTCCGGGGAGAAGAATGGGCGGGTCCGGCGGCGAAACAACCTCCAGGCGAGCAGGACCGCTTGTTCATTAGGAGGGTAACACGAGTACCGTTTACGCGGTGCTACAGCCACCATCAGCCGAGTCCTCACTCATTCTTTACCACGCCTCTGAAGCTGTGCAATTCTTTGACCAAATAGTGTTAGGCCGCTTCTCATTTCCTGACAGCTAACAGCGAATAATAAATGCACTGACAGAAAATACCTCGAGAACCTTGAGCTGACACTACTAAATTGATAATCCACTGTTTCATCTTTGTGGGATATGTCGATTAAAATTTCATTGTTACGTGAAGTTATTTTCAGTACTTTCAACACACAAAAATATCCTTTCGTACATATAAAGAATGGTGTGAGTACATGATGTCCATTGGTGTGTGTAACGTTACTGGAACTTTTCAGCTGCGGATCGTTACATACCACGCCCAGAAGAAGTGCACGTGCCAGCATATCGCCATCTATCTAACTCTGAGAACGGTGGAGTCTTTGGGGTGAGGGACATGGACATGAGAGCATCGTAGTGGCAGATCACAGACAGTTGGTTGCAGCTTACTGATTGCCAGCAGACGACGTGGTCACATGACAGCAGCTACATCTATATCTACACTCTGTGAACCATTGTGAAGTGCATGGCAGAGGGTGCGTGCCATTATATCAGTTATTAGGGCTTTTCCCGTTCCATTCATGTATGCAGCGCTGCGATTACACTAATCTTGCCCTCACGATTCGTATGGGACCGATATGTAAGGCGTTGTAGTATATTACTAGAGCCTCATTTGAAGCCGTTTCTTGAAATTTTGTTAATAAGCATTCTTGGGATAGCTTTTGTCTATCTTAAGAAGGCTGCCAGTTCAGTTCTTTCATCATCTCTGACACTATCCCACGGATCAAACAACATGCTGCTATTCGGTCTGTTCTTTCAATATCCCCTCATATTACTATTTGGCATAGGTCCCACACACTCGAGCAATATTCTAGGATGGGTCGCACGACTGGTTTAAAAGCAATTTCTTTTGTAGACCGCACATTCCAGCAGGATAATGCAAGTTGCACATTCCAGCAGGATAATGCAAGACCTCACATTACAGTTCACACCACAAACGCATTGATGAGTGTACGGATCATTAGCTGGCGTGCTCAGTCTATTTATGTATCACCCATATAGGAAGTCTGGGATGCAATGAGAAGATGTTGACTTTCACATCAACCTCTAAGCAGCAATTTTCATGAGCTGACAGAGAATGTGTTTCAGACATGACAAGAAATCCCTCGATGACATTCGGAAGATACTGCTTACATGCCACAACGAATACAAAAGTATATTCGTGGCCTTTGGGGTGACTCCTCATACTGATGTTGATAGAGAACATCATATTCGAGTGTACGGAAACGTTCATCATTTAATATTTGTTATGTGATGAACATCACTGCAGAGTTTGATAAATATCGATCTGGAGTCTAATGATACATTTTCCAGTTTCGTCAGTGTATTTAATAGAATAGGCCATGTTCCTAGAAGATCTGCTCGTGTAGCTTATGCTGCAACGTGCTAATAGGATAGAGAGGGAGCTGAGACGTCCATCGGATTAGGAATCAAAGGTCTAGTTCAGCGGGCAGCCTAGGGTTGGTTTTCAGGCCATTTCCAAACTAATCTAGCTGAATATTTTGCTAGCACAACGTCCTTGGCTTCTACAGAAATACGAATATACACGGTACAGAGTTCACGCAACCCACGCATACATCTACAGAATTCAGATTCAGACAGCTGCCAACGGATCCTTCACCAGGAAAGAGAAAACCCGTAGGAAAATAATACCAGAATGTGTTTCCAGAGTTTCCAAAACTATTTCAGGACAATCTGGACGACTGGAGAGTTTTTTTACTGATTAAAACCAAACATCTGGTACGTGAAGGAGATAAGCCGCAGTGGGACGAGACTAACGGTTCATTGTCTGACTGGACGAAATATTCTTCGGAACACGTCGTACATGTACCTGATACGCGAACCAGCTCGAACGTAGCTCTATCTCACTTCATGAAAGAGTCTGGTCACCTGCACGTTCAGTGTCAGTGTGAACATGCATTAAAATGTCTTTGATATTTAGAAAACGTGCAGTTTACGGCGTAACAAGCACGAGACAGGTCAGTGGTAGATTATGAGCATGGCTACTGACTGAAGATTAATATACGGCAAAACTGGAGGCGCTTGTGTTTACAATAATGTTTTACCATCGCTCCAAGTAGATCGAAGCCCTACATAACAGATTGTTCAATCACAGAACTAGACTCGGAATAGCGACAGATAGAAAAGTTCAGAGAGACTAGAATGTTATTATCACCATTACCAGGACCATCAGTGTCTTTCACATCAAAACTGTTCAGTTATATATAACAGTAAACTATTTCCGCACTTAGTCTGCCAAACAGCGAAATAGGGCAGCCATTCGTATGACGCTCCAGAGAGCCACGTTTCTCAAAGTAATTTCAAAAATGTTCCCTCGAGGTTGAATAGAACCGGTCAGCGACCTCCTATCAAGCGAAAATTCTTAGCGGTACCAGGGATCAACTCTGGGTCTCGTACTTGATGGTAATAGATCGAAAAGTTTACAAAGACATCGACATTTTGGCAGAGAGTGAGGACCACTGCAGCACTAGGAACTAAAGATATTGTACTCTGATTAGTGTAGAGGTAAAAGGTACTGTAAGGAATCAGATGCATCGGTGAAGCAATTATTGTGGTGGCAACACTGCCTACAGCTACTGAACTCAGTAAAGGTGAAGTGACGGTGGATGATGTAAGGGTTGCAGCCGAGCACATATGCCGTCGGCAGTGTCGCAATCGCTGCGCTGCGAGTACCTGCGGATCGACTTGGCGGAAATGCCAATGGGCGGCCCCCTCCCCGTGCCGGCACAGGTGTGCTCGCGGAGGATAAAAACTCTGGCTGGACCTTCTGCGGTTGCTGAGCCGAGTTTTGTAGACTCCTTTGTGTGGCGATGCCCTGGACAGCACACATTTTTTTGAGCTAAAAATGTTGACAACATAGTTCACCTTTGACGAGACACAAGTCTGATTTGGGAATTTTATTTTGAATACACGTACACTGCTGTGCACCCATATCCGTAAGTGAGAGGCTCACGATGAATATTTCTTGCCACTGATTTGCTAGACATGGGAACCACTACATTCGCTATGAAAAAATCAACCGAGACAGCGCAGTGCTTAAAAAACTTCGCCCTACTCGGAACAATCTGAACACAAATTAACATCTCTCCGTCCTAATTTACGTATGTTCCTTTTCTCGATGAAGAAAAGAGTGCAACTTCTAGTTCGTTAAACATGTGTAGCTTCGTGTAATCTAACTAGTGCTACGCCTATAATGATGACAATGTGGTTGGGGCATACCATAACAACCTTCCTTTCTCGTTGTAAATTACAAATATCCGTAAATGTAAATCAGGACAGATTCCGTAGGGGCAACACCGCACTTCGAGACAAAGAGGGCGAAACAGAAGTCCAGTAATGGTCAGAGCCTCCTACAGCAGCGATACAAAATCGAATGAGACAGGGTATGTCACACCTTCTCTGCCACATTTCATGGTCCGTCCCCGCAACTCCAGTCACACGCCCCGATTGCCCTGTATCGACGTCGTTCTCTAACGACAGAATAGACGCAACAGAAGTGATCATTTGGTGGAAAGCCTGAGGACTATAGAATGCCTAGCACATATGGCTGCACAATGGCTTTGAGCAGGCAACGTAGAAATAGCAGGAAGAGGGCCTACATGGCGTCCGTCTCACATCGATAAAATGTCTCCATGTTCACACAGAATTCGAGAGTTTATCGGAAATTGTAACTAGACCGTTCCCCTGAAGTCGCCTTTGTATTGTGCTCAGAAAGCTTTACGATTGAGAAGAATGTCTACGTATGGCGTAATGTGCGCACACGATAAGCTGACGGGAGTGACCGCAAACACTGAGGATGATTCCAGAATGAGATTTTCACTCTGCAGCGGAGTGTGCGCTGATATGAAGCTTCCTGGCAGATTAAAACTGTGTGCCGGACCGAGACTCGAACTCGGGACCTTTGCCTTTCGCTGGCAAGTGCTCTACCATCTGAGCTACCGAAGCACGACTCACTCCCGGTCTCACAGCTTTACTTCTGCCAGTATCTCGTCTCCTACCTTCCAAACTTTACAGAAGCTCTCCTGCGAAACCTTGCAGAACTAGCACTCCTGAAAGAAAGGATATTGCGGAGACATGGCTTAGCCACAGCCTGGGGGATGTTTCCAGAATGAGATTTTCACTCTGCAGCGGAGTGTGCGCTGATATGAAACTTCCTGGCAGATTAAAACTGTGTGCCCAACCGAGACTCGTACTCGGGACCTTTGCCTTTCGCGGGCAAGTGCTCTACCATCTGAGCTACCGAAGCACGACTCACGCCCGGTCTCACAGGAGAGCTTCTGTAAAGTTTGGAAGGTAGGAGACGAGATACTGGCAGAAGTAAAGCTGTGAGTACCGGGCGTGAGTCGTGCTTCGGTAGCTCAGATGGTAGAGCACTTGCCCGCGAAAGGCAAAGGTCCCGAGTTCGAGTCTCGGTCGGGCACATAGTTTTAATCTGCCAGGAAGTTTCACTGAGGATGATATTTTGCATCGTTACATGCGTTTCTCTATATAGCGGTGGATGATTCTTCTGCAAACTGTAAATGCAGTGCAACGACCATTATTATCCAAGGATAAGGGGCTATAAGATTTTTCAACGCTGTGAGTCAGTTAACTGTTGCACTATTGATGAGTCCATACAGGAACTTTAAGAGTCGGATGAACTTGAGCTTCCCCATGCAAGAGAGATGCGATTTTGCGTTATCCAAACCAGTAAGCATGAGTGTACCGCTTTCCTACAATTACGTTTAATAGAAAAGCAACGCAATGGCTCGAACGAATCCAAACTCAGATGATGTGCATCGTAATATGATAACAACAAGCGGTTAAAAGTACTAAGGCGTCATGTATGAAGGCCCAGTAATATCCTCTTTTTGACCAAAATGATCAGTGTTACGTCAAGCTGACCGCGAAGAGCCGCCAAACGAACAGAAACGCAAAAGCAAAAGCCATTGCATCGAACGATGAAGTATCTGGGTATGGAAGAGTTAGAACGGGATAGATTGAGTAATCTTCGAGAAATGGAATTGTCACACTATAACTTTTCGGTTGTTATATAGACATACAGGGCATGTTTCGCGGTCCTGCCGCAGGAAATCCTGGGCCTTATCTCAATGAGGAACCTCCTCAGGAGATACTGGCAGCGTACCAGGCGCCCGTTCTGTAAACTCCACGTTAACAGACTCCAGGGTATGACTCTGGCTCTTAGCATTATGGGAGTTAACTCTGAGGTCATCAGTCCCCTAGAACTTAGAACTACGTAAACCTAACTAACCTAAGGACATCACACACATCCATTCCCGGGGCTGCATTCGAACCTGCGGCCGTAGCGGTCGCGCGTTTCCAGACTTAAGCGCCTAGAACCGCTCGATCACACCGGCAGACTCCTGGGTATAATACGAGACAAAATACAAACATTTCGAAACGAACAATGGGAGCAGAAACTCGCAGGGCTAGATGCCACACGTCCTGGCGTATGGAAGCCAGCCAGCCAGACAGTTCACCAGGGAGAAACATTAGATTTCCACTCTACAAGGACCAGACGACCCAGCTTACACCGCGACGAAGAAAGTAAAGCTTGTGGCCACAACACTTTCAGCGTCTTTCACGCCGAGTCTATCTCCTTCAGATCCAGTATTCACACTTGAAATGGACCAGGTGGTTACATGACGTGTAGCCCAGCTCTCTCGCGACGAAATCAGACGCACTACTACAAACGAAATTACTTGGGCTGTCAAGTATATCAACGCTAGGAAAGCCCCTGGGCCTGATGGCTTTCAAAACCGTGTCCTCCAGGAGTTCACGGATGGAGCTCTAGAATACCCTGCACACATAACGAATGCCATCTTAAAACAGCAACACTTCCCTGACTTTTGGAAGGAGGCCAAGGTCCTGATGTTCAGAAAGCCAGGGAAAGACCACTCCCTCCCACATAATTACCGACCAATCAGTCTGCTGTCCTCGCTCAGCAAGATTGTTGAGAAGGTAATACTTAAACGCATCGCTGGGCACTGCATTGCCGACACGCCAAGACCGGAGCAATTCGGCTTTAGGAATCACTACTTAACAACACAACTCCTCCGCGTAATGGAACATATAACAGACGGCTACAACACGAACAAAGCCACAGGGGTCATGTCCCTGGACATTGAAAAAGCTTCCGACCGTCTCTGGCATAACGGCCTTATACGTAAACTAGCTGGTTTCCCGGACGGACTAGTACCTCTCATACACTCATATCTCACGAACAGATTTTTTAACACTGACGTGCAACAATCGACACAACACGGTATCCAAGCTGGAGTACCCCACAGAAGCATCCTAGGGTCCCATCTTGTTCAATCTGTGCATTAATGACTTTCCAGCAACACAAAACACGATGTTAACCATCTACGCGGATGACACAGCCATCTTTGAGCAAGATTGGAAACCGTCGAACGTAAATTCACGAATACAGACAGCGCTCAGAACTGCTGAGCCTTGGTTGAACGATGGCGTATTAAAGTAAACGTCGACAAGTGCGAAGCAGTTCTGGGTGTCTGGCTGAACCGGAAACTTACATTGTGGGGCGGGGGGGGGGGGGGGGACACATCGAGTACGTTGCCAACAGAGCGCACGCGAGGCTCAGACAACTCTACCCAATGCTCAACAGGGAAAGTACACTGCACTGAATAGGAGGGTGTCGAGGTCCATATACATGACACTGATTAGACCTCTGATGACGTACGCAGCTCCCTCCTGGGGACACCCAGCTCCTACACCGCTTGCGGCGCCTGCAGAACACACAGAACAAAGTGCTGTGCTTCATTAGCAACGCTCTACGCTACACCCGCACCGTGGATCTTCATAATGAATACCGCCTTGAAACCCTCAAGGAAGCATTCACAAAACCCGCCAAGCGACTATGCAGGAAGTCGAGACACACTAACAATCCTTTCATCCATACTCTGGGAAACAATGATCACAACCATAGGTGGACGCATAAGCGGCCAAAGGCACTACTAGCTAGGGCATAACCACCTATGGCAAGCTAACATTCATCTACAAGCGACAAATGTCGGCAAGCCCCTGCATATCAGTAACGTTGACTGGGTATGCCAGCTGCTATTAGAGCCGACCAACAGGCTACAACAGGGAAACCGACAAGTTCGCACACTGAGACACAAACAAACCGCTAACATTACCCTTCACTGTGAATCTGATAGATGACCTATTGGACACAAAAACTATGATGAACCTGTTACAGGTATGCTGACGCTGACCGAGAAATCAACACCGGCACCCAGTGGCAGCCGCCGAGTGACAGCACAGCACAACGTCAAAGGTATCGACCTGCATGATACCCATTACTACAAAGCCTACCCTTGCATGATCTGTCTCAGGCAGCAAGAAAACCGCTACGGCTCTTACAACCCGATCCAACTATTGCAGAGTTTTTTTCCCTTGGCTTTTGCCTTGGCACTTTTTTCCATCTCCCCTTCAAATCGCTGTCCTTCGTTCATCTTTCGACCCAGTCTATCTCCAGATGAGCGCTTATTAATGGTGAACCTTAACCAGACGTATGCAAACATCGCAGTAACCACATCCTGCGAGACCTAACTCTAGCGAAACTTAACCCTTTTGCAGAGATGGCAGTAGACCTTTCGTGTTAGTCATCATGCCGGTGTGGGCGTGGAGGCGCTCCACCTCTTATTTAAAAAAAATGTTGATATGACAGTGACGTATTTGCGGATGCAACGCAGTTACTAGTGGACGTTGAACCACGAAACATGATCACAGCACATGATACGCAGAATCCGGTCTACATGACGGTATCAGACAATGCTGCTTTATCCGTAATATAAGCTGGACGCTGGAGCACTTGATGTGAAGCCATCTGCGTCGACGATTCGAGCCCCTCTGCTACGGACTATAGTGTCACAGCGTTATTGTATCGGCATACAGGCTTCAGACTAGAATAGGTATGTGAACGCCGCAGCTGGCGTACTGAGTCGCAAAATGGAATGTTTACAGGCGAGTTCTGATTCAACTTGCCCTACAGCGACGGCCGCACAAATCTTGGATACTACCGTAGTGAATGAAATATGATATCCTGCATTGTAAAGTGGTATAGTGGACAATCGCCACGTTCTATGGTTTGGGTTGACGCTAGATACAACTAGCGATCTCAGTCCTATTGAGAGCATTCTCGATGCAACCGCTACGTCATGGAGGTTGCACATTCCTCTTTTAGACGACCACATTTCAGCAGGCATATGCCCCGTTCAGCAGGCATATGCCCCACGTAGTTGCAAGCTTTCATCGAAAAACGCAGTGTACCAATAGCTCCTGTCAATTGCAAGTTTCTCTGACAGGTCAACTATCGATCTTGCCTGGAATATGATTGGTCGACAATTTGCTCGTTTATCAGCAGTCACTATTAATTTGTGGATTCAGGTACATACCGTGTGAGAGAAATTCCCCGGTTCCTCTTTGATTTCATGTCACACAAGTTAAAGATCATGAAGGTTATACATGATACTGAATTCCCAAGGTCAGAGATATTGTGAAACTTTGAAATCCTATTTATTTATGTGTTTTCCGGCAGTTAGCTTGAAGAGCAAAGCAAAGTACATTTAAGTCACGTGTATTCTCCTTGGTGATGCAATTTTAACAAACTCTAGTATAGAAAGTGTCCCAGGAGAAATGGTCAATATTCAGGGATAAGTCAGTCACGATTACTCGAAGCAAGAAGGTCTAGTAAACATAAGCCCTAAAATGCAGACCTCGAATGCTATGAGCACTCATTCTTCTTCGCTCCTGTGAAACACACCTCAAGTGCCCATAGCTCCTAAGATATGTACATTATAAACCGTGTCAACTTAACAATTTTTCCTTATTTTGGTCCATACAACTTACCCCTGTTTACTAGATTTTTTTGCTTCGAATGATTATTTCTGTTATATACCTGAATACTGACCATTCCTCCTGGGACATCCTGTATTATGTTACGAGGTAAAAGAATCGTTTCAAAAAGTTGTCCGTTTGCAATTAAACGACCAACAATTAAGACTGATTCCTTCCTTAAAAACTCAATCGACAACAAACACGCAATCATTATTGTTAAGCCTTCCAGATACCTTATGTTTCAGAAATAGATGACGTTACTAACTGAATGTGGAACTGGTCGCTAGTCTTCCTTTGGACACCATGTTTAAAACAATAGGTTATTTAGTTGATGTTAGCACAACAAGACTGTGTAGCGTTAGCAGAATGTCGATGTTGCCCTACCCAGACTGGATGTGATGGCAATCACAGTAGTTACGGACAGGAGTTGTAAGGCTCACAGGCACTTAAGATGCAGGGGATTCGTACTTTGAGATCGAAAATTTCTTGGCAGTACTGGTAGTTTAAGCATGAAGGTCGTCGAATTTTGTTTTGTGATTTGGTTTATTATGCTGGAAAAACATTTTCTATCGTTTTGTTATTCCTTTCGTTAGGGTTTGTGTGGCCGGATAAAGGTAACTTTCTGTTCCGTCTGAACTTCGTACATGTCCACATTAAACCATTTTTGTTTCTTTTTCGTCATCCTCGACTGCTCAGCGCTTGACTGGGAAAATGACTGTGTCATGAGTGTGCAACGACTTACAGAGCAATTAAAAATATATTAAAAATCTAGACATGTCATTTTGCGGGAAAATTGTGTCATTCTCGCAGCACCTCCGCCATCAACATACTACTCACGAGAGTGCGGGAAACGCTACATAGACGTTGTCACTGCGGAGTGCTCGTTGACCTGCTACTAATTTTCGACCTTCACTTTCGTGTCGGGTTGGTGCATTCGCTGCTAAAATTTTTCTGCGTCGTCTTACTGAAGACAGCGCTGATCAACCATTTTGCTGTTGGTCGTTTACGGCACGTTCAAGTATCAACTAGACACACTGAATTCTAAACGTAAACGAAAGGGAACGTTCTTTATTTGTCGTTCTAGTTTATAATGATTCTTTCATATTTTACCTGATTTTGTCCAGTTTCTAAATTGCATATGCAGGGGTGCTTGCTAAATGATTGGATATTGTGCACTTATTGTTGCCTACGGAGTTACCAATAATTGGATCCCATATCGATTCTGATATTAAACATAAAGAAATCTATTATTCATTACACTCTGTGAGAAAGGAAAGGTAAGTACGACTCGCTTAACAACATGCATGAGAAGTGAGTATAACAATCTCATGGAAAAGCACGTAGACTTTAATCACAGCACTGTTCAGTATCTGTTCTGTTAGTGTTCGGAACTGTTTCTGTAAAGGAACTAGGAACTAATAAAGATATCGATGTCCATGGTAAAGACAGATCCTACAGAGGTGATCAGGGACGGCTGTTTCATTCTAGGAAATTTAAGCACAACTACCCATGCTGGAGGCCCACGCGAATGTCGACTGAAGCCTTACAAACTACGTTATTCACACAGTCGTAAAAGAATAGGTCTACTGATCCGATATCTAGTGATAGTTGTGGACACAGAACACCAGCACAATCAATCCACTACTGTCCAAGCAGTATTTTCCATTTAGGCGTGCGAATATTCTTCTCGTCGCGCCAAGAGTAAAACTTCGAGTTTTCGATTATTCCATTCCATTTTTTTTCTCTCCTTTGTAGTACAGGAATGAAACCTAAGGAAAATAAGTGCATGTGGTATACTATACCTTTAATGATTACGAACTGCGTCACTTTCCTTTCAGCAACGTACTTCGATTGGTTGAATTGTACTATGAGTTAAATAGTAAGTCTTGGCTGATAACTCGTCCCACAATCCGTATAAACAAGTTACAGAATTAGTTGGCCTAATCAAATATTCGGTCTCGAGTTACAGATCCTGGGTTCTCATTTCAAATGATGCCGCAAAACATCAGTTAGTAAGAAAACTGAATATTCTAATTCTAGTAATTTCACTGGCAGATCCTAATCCTAATACGACCGTCAGTTTCAAGAATGGGCTTTGCGTTTGCTGTTAATACCGTCAAAGGACACTCACTTAATGCAGCTGAGTACTTTATAGAAGAACAGCTATCCGCCCCGGGGGTAAGCATTTAAACATATACGGCCAAACCACTTGGGTGCCGTAGCGTATTCTGTTTTACGGTCCGTTTCGGTAGAGTTCTGGATAAATTTCAGAGAACAATGTTAAGTAACTGAGTATCATCACTTTCATAGAAGACCATGTAAGCAGAGGAAGGAAGGAAAGTTTTTATATAGGAGGCTGGCAGGGGTGGCACAAATAAAAGAAAAAAAAAAACAAGAAGAAACACGCAGTATGTACACACTTAGCTCTTGTGAACTTCAGTACACATCGTGATGCATTATTGAGGCTCACTGCCGCAAATCTTTCAAAGAATCTAGGTTTGATTCAAGGAAGGCAGAAAGCTGAAGGTCAGTCATTTATTGTACGCCTGAAAGAACGTCCTCTACTAAACGAAGCCAATTTGCTGAAGCAATTTTTCGGAAAACGTTTTATTTGTAACGTAAAAATAAAAACACCACATATTTTGGATTTGAGTGTTTTTTCACTAAGCAGCTGTTCTCGAATCATTGCAGGGAAACTGTTGTTTAAAAATATTTTATTATTTCAAATTACAAGTCTCACATCACAGCCGTTTAATGAAGTGGTTGTCTTTTCCTTATTGGTTATTTTTGTTACGATACTTCAAAGTTGAGTAACTCACTACTGTTGTACAAAGAATTTGCAGTGAATTAAGAGAGAATTGTGACTGCTAACCTGAAGGGAGCGGTAACTGGCTGTCTGAAATTAATGGAAGGTTAAAAAGCAGAGCGAGAAAAGTGCCCTAGCTGGGATTCTCTCCTACAATCTTTCGGTTTCCAACCGCATGCTCGATCGTTAGTCCACCATACCAGATGCGAATTAGATCGCACTTGCTGCGTCGTGAGACATATCTGCTCTCTCCAGTTATAGCGGCTGTTCGCTAGGTGGCAATGGTATCGTTTTCACAACTTAACTTTAAGTCATTATAATTCAGACAGTTTATAAGAAATGTGTGTACATGTATACAAAAACCTTCCTCATGAATCAGCTTATCTATTGGTCAAAACCAAATCAAAATCCTTACAGCAGTTCTTGAGACTAGCGTTCATATACGGACGGACGCGAGTAAGCTACCTCACTTTATAAATATACAGAAGAGAAACTGCATAATATACTCATACATTCTGTGCTACAAAAATATTTTGAGTTACTTTTATCCCTGTACAGAAGATGATCGGTTGCGGTATGAGCCAGTGTCGAATAACAAATTTACAGGTCCGAGATTCAGTGCCTGGTTGATGCTAGAATTTTTCAGCAGTTAATGTGACAGTCACTTGGTGTACGGTGCGATGGACGAGTCGGTTGTCCAGTTGTACGAAAGCAAAGTGTTACCCACTCAAAAAAGACCATGTCTCAAGTATGTTGCTCAAAACAACGACTGAGTTGATTACTAAATTATCTATAACAGCGACGACAGACGACAAGTAATTTAAGCCCAGAACAGCAGGGAGGAACTGTAAATACGGCACGTAAATAATTTAATTAATGCGCTTGTGTCGGTCTTGCTCATCGAGATACAAGAGCCCATTGGCACAGCTGTACTGGATTTCCCGGCCAACAGTCAATCGATCCGCTGACTCATCTTCCACTGCACGGCGAGCTGACTTCGTGCTTCTCGAATCCGGGCCAAGGTGATGGGAGGAAGTTGCACAGTGCGAACCCGGCTTGCTTCCTGTTTTATTACGGAGCGCACGCAGGAAGTGTACGGCTCCGACCTCGCTCTTGTTTTCCCACTGTCTCGCGTTGCGCGTCTTGACACACAAACAAGGTGTGTCCCGACAGAAAGCGGGCGGCAATGTTTGAACAAGGACGTATTACGGTCACTTTCGGATGACTGCGTTTACACATAACCTAAGGCTCGTCAAGAACAACATATTTTTGTCTCAATGCACTTGTTGATATTAACAGACTTTCGAATGTAATTTATATGCCCTCTTCAGCTAGAGTGCTTGCGTGTCACTCAAGTCATTGCAGCATGCTGACAACGATTCCACTATCTTTACGATTATGAACGTCTCCTGATATCTTAGTGGAGGCTTCACTGAGTATCGTATCAGCTGTAAGCTCACAAATAATTTTCTAATAATTCATTACGGCTTATTATCTCACATTTTACTTATCACGCTGTTTATCCGATTTTAATGGTTACAGGGTCCAAGATGTAATGCTCTAAGTAATTACGGAAAACTTAAGTTTGTCATACTGAGCACTTAAGCAAATGTAAACTGTGTAATCTTACTTCTTGCCTACATTCCGCTTCGAAATTCAGGAAAAACAGGGAATAAGTTAATTTTTTTTCTTCGTTTAGTTTACTTGTATGAAATCTCGGTTTATGGGAAGTTTAGATTTTGATTGCGTCAACTTTAATATAAACTCGGAAGACAGTGGAATGTATTGAACAACGACGCTCATCCGATGAACGGTAGAGCACTCCATTTCCTCTTGTTCCTTCAGTACTTTTAGTTTAATCCTCTTCTATTCTGCGCATTTCAAACAAATATAAAATAAAAGGATACTGCAGGGCAGCATCTTGGTGTTAATCAATACAACGGAAAAACAGTAAAAGTTGCAAACTTCACTTTTATTTATTTGATAATCAGATCTGGGTCGGGACCCATTTTCAGATCATTCAGATAGTCAAAAAGGTATTTTGCAAAATATAAGTACCATGTCGATATATAAATATAAAAAAGTGGACTTTGATTTTTACATGTAGATTTGTTATCTTGACATGGTTCTTATATTTTGGGAAATACCATTTTGACTATCTGGATGATCTGAAAATGGGCCCCAACCCGAACCTAATCATCAAATAAATAAAAGTGAAATTTGCGACTTGGACTGTTTTTTCCGATGTACTGAAAGGGATGGAAATCATCCAGTGCATCGCCGTTTCAGTTAGTTAAGCTATCTATAAAAGGATAGGAAATCAACTACGATATGAGGGCGCATCTCGGCCGCACATACTGCACATTTTCTCGCGGAAATTTTCGAATTTCATATGAGCTTTACCAGTTCACGGTATAGAATATTCTACTGACGTAAAGCGCGTCGTTCTATTGGAAAACATCATTGCTTCGGTATCTCGTACCTACAGAAGTGTGGTAAAATAATAACCACTCCGCATACTAACACACTCCGAAAACATGGATTCGATGGTTCAATGGTTCAAATGGCTCTGAGCACTATGGGACTTAACATCCATGGTCATCAGTCCCCTAGAACTTAGAACTACTTAAACCTAACTAACCTAAGGACATCACACAACACCCAGTCATCACGAGGCAGAGAAAATCCCTGACCCTGCCGGGAATCGAACCCGGGAACCTGGGCGCGGGAAGCGAGAACGTTACCGCACGACCACGAGCTGCGGACATATGGATTCGATGTCCTGAACCTTTTACGACACACAACAATTAAGTGGACGGCAAATTAGTTTTCCCAAGACACGTTTCGCGTCATGAGTGGTGCTTCTGTAAACATTTAGCATACATAGTATTTCTTTTTTTCATTCTGTTTACGACTGTATCTTTCTTATCATAATGAATTAAGGATGAATCCGTCTTTTTGCAAGCACACAATTGCTGTTTTCATTAATAGCCAAACATGTTTCACCACAGCTGCGGCATCCTTAGTGAGCTTTTTCTTTTATTTTTCTGAAATACATACAGATTATACGTTAAGAATTATGTTCCACCTGATTTTATATTTATTTAAATTACATGTTTGCTTTACCTTTTATTTTACATCGCGTGTGTCCTGCGGCTGCCAACGGAAATCAGTAACCATGTCATTTACGAACGTAAGGGATGTTAGGATATTTCTGAACCGAACTTTTGTTAATAATTCAACATTTCAAATATACATTCCCCTAAAAATCGTCGTATATGTCCCTTTTTTGTCCTTGACATTGCTGTATTTGTCTTCTCCTGAACTGTGGCTGGTTTGTGCCTGTGGGCCAAAGTTGTTTTTGTCGTTTTTGTGTAGTTATTTTGACTTGTGGACGCCGATGAAATTTTTGTGAAGCTTTGATATAGAGAACTATTTGGTGTGCTTTTCACGAGTTGGTTCTCTAACTATCTGCTCGAAGTAATTCTCGGACAAGGCAGTCAGGATAATGTCACAAGAGTCTCTGTCCCTGGCTCCAGTTCTGATTGTGTGACTATCCCATTCTATACCTGGTAGATTGAAGTCTCCCCCTATTACAATAGTATGATCACGAAACTTCTTCACGACGTTCTGCAGGTTCTCTCTGAGGCGCTCAACTACTACGGTTGCTGATGCAGGTGGTCTATAGAAGCATCCGACTATCATATCTGACCCACCTTTGATACTTAGCTGTTTGGGTATTCTTTTGTCGTGGCAATGCATTTTGTCCTCATGTCCTGTCTTCTTGTGCTGTCGTCACAGACTCGGCAACGTGTCGAAACTTTGTGCATGCTAACATAATTTTTAGACATTCTCTGCATACAGATTGAATACTGTAATAAATTGATAGTAGTTTTCAAAAAATGTTATCTATATACATACACAGAAACTTATTAACACGCACACCAGTGTCCTTCGCCATACGTATTTCTCTGATGTTTTGGCATAAATTTGCAATTCCGTTTTCGGAATGTGCAGCTGGGCAACGGCCTTGCCGCAGTGGATACACCGGTTCCCGTGAGATCACCGAAGTTACGCGCTGTGGGGCGTGGCCGGCAATTGGATGGGTACCATCCAGCCGCCGTGCGCTGTTGCCATTTTTCGGGGTGCACTCAGCCCCGTGATGCCAATTGAGGAGCTACTCGACCGAATAGTAGAGGCTTCGGTCAAGAATACCATCATAACGACCGGGAGAGCGGTGTGCTGACCCCACGCCCCTCCTATCCGCATCCTCCCCTGAGGATGACACGGCGGTCGGATGGTCCCGGTTGGCCACTCGTGGCCTGAAGACGGAGTGCTTAAAAAAGGATGTACACTTGGAGTCAGCCCAAATAAATGCCGGTGCTGCTGATCACGCCTTTCTAGTGACGGCCAGTGTCGACGAAATACGTCAGTTTGTTTCACACTACAAACAAAATGAATATTAAAGCGGAATTTTATGTGCCGATTCGATAGAGCAGTCCCAGAGTAGTCTCTTTCCATATTCGTCTTATCTCTATGTATTAACAGGGATGGTAAGATAAGAAGAATAACCAGCACTCCAACAGCGACTGAGAAGCGCTGCTACATGGCGGCAGCAGTCATTGCGGACCAGGGCGTTGCTGGAGTACTGGTTACTCTTCGTGTTTTACTGCTCCTGTGAATACATACAGGTAAGACGAATATAGAAAGAGACTAATCTGGGACTTCTCTATTGAATGCGCATATAAACACCTCTTTACCACCATATTGTTTGTAATGGAAAACAAACCGACGCTATCCGTCGACACTGGATGCTGCATGAACGACGTGATGAACAGCATTTACTTGGGCTTCTTCAAGTTGCACTCTGCAAAAACGAAATTGCGAGCATATGCCGAAACATGAGAGAGGATACGTCTGACGACTGTTCTGCATGCATTGTACTGATGGTTGCGTTCGTAGAGGGGATCGCCGCGAGTCCTCTGTTATACTTGCGAAGTCGTGTACCCACTTTCCGTTCTACATGGGACGAATCTACTTTTAACGGACAACAGACTCAAGTGATGAGGTTCCAGTTAAATGGGCAGCGGCGGAGACTTGCGAGTGGAGTCCCCTGAGCGTATGGAGACAGCTAGTTCGCGGGTCCCACGAGAAATACGGGCCCCGCAACGAAATTGTGACACCCCACTAGTCGCCTTGTTCGCCACACTTGGCGAACCCTCAGTTCCGTGCAACGCCCACGGGAAATCAGTATGTCAACTGAAAGGTACGCACTGAAGGTCTTAACTTTGTCATGTGGTATCGAGGGCTTTGGTGCGTTTAAACGCTTCTGACAGACACTACTGGCCATTAAAATTGCTACACCACTAAGATCACGTGCTACAGACGCGAAATTTAACCGACAGGAAGAAGATGCTGTGATATGCAAAAGATTTGATTTTCAGAGCATTCACACAAGGTTGGCGCCGGTGGCGACACATACAACGTGCTGACATGAGGAAAGTTTCCGACCGATTTCTCATACACAAACAGCAGCTGACCGGCGTTGCCTGGTGAAACGTTGTCGTGATGCTTCGTGTAAGGAGGAGAAAAGCGTACCATCACGTTTCCGACATTGATAAAGGTCGGATTGTAGCCTATCGCGATTGCGGTTTATCGTATCGCGACTTTGCTGCTTGCGTTGGACGAGATCCAATGACTTTTAGCAGAATATGGAATCGGTGGGTTCAGGATGCTGGATCCCAACGGCCTGGTATCACAAGGAGTCGAGATGACAGGCATCTTATCTGCATCGCTGTAACGGAACGTGCAGCCACGTCTCGATCCCTGAGTCAACAGATGGGGACATTTGCAAGACGACAACCATCTGCACGAACAGTTCGACGACGTTGGCAGGAGCATGGACTATGAGCTCGGAGACCACGGCTGCGATTACCCTTGACGCTGTATCATAGACAGGAACGCCTGCGATGGTGTACTCAACAACTAACCTGGGTGCACGAATGGCAGAACGTCATTTTTTCGGATGAATCCAGGTTCTGTTCACAGCATCATGATGGTCGCATCCGTGTTTGGCGACATCGCGGTGAACGCACATTGGAAGCATGTATTCGACATCGGCATACTGGCGTATCACCCGGCGTGGTGATGGTATGGGGTGCCATTGGTTGCACGTCTCGGTCACCTCTTGTTCGCACTGACGGCACTTTGAACAGTGGACGTTACATTTCAGATATGTTACAACCCGTGGCTCTACCCTTCATTAGATCCCTGCGAAACCCTAAATATCAGCAGGATAATTCACGACCGCATGTTGCATGTCCTGTCCGGGCCTTTCTGGATACAGAAAATGTTCGACTGCTGCCCTGGCCAGCACATTCTCCAGATCTCTCACCAGTAGAAAAGGTCTGGTCAATGGTGGCCGATCAACTGGCTCGTCACAATACGCCAGTCACTACTCTTGATGCTCCGTGGTATCGTGTTGAAGCTGCATGGGCAGCTGTACCTGTACACGCCATCCAAGCTCTGTCTGACTCAATGCCCAGACGTATCAAGGCCGTTATTACGGCCAGAGGTGGTTGTTATGGCTACTGAATTCTCAGGATCCACGCACCCAAATTGCGTGAAAATGTAATGGGTCAAATGGCTCTGAGCACTATGGGAATTAACATCTGAGGTCATCAGTCCTCTAGAACTTAGAACTACTTAAACCTAACTAAGCTAAGGAAATCACACACATCCATGACCGAGGCAGGAGTCGAACCTGGGACCGTAACGGTCGCGCGGTTCCAGACTGAAGGGCCCAGAACCGCTCGGCCACATCGGCCGGCGAAAATGTTATCACATATCAGTTCTAGTGCAATTTATTTGTCCAATGAATACCCGTTTATCATCTGCATTTCTTCTTGGTGTGGCAATAGTAATGGCCAGTAGTATAGTTACTGGCTGCCCGCTGCAGACGGGTGTAGGCACTCTTTAAGACCTGCAGCGACACGTCCTCTGACGTATGCGCTGCGGCCTGCCTTTCTTGCGGGCCTCGCGAGATCGGAGATGACGTTATAGAACCCGCTAGCGAGTTTAAAGTGAGTATACGGAGCTCTCTTCTGTTCTCTTGTGCTGTACAGATACGCATTTTAAAAGCAATGATCACTGGAAGTTCTTTTCTTGTTTTGGTGCATCCTACCACATCTGAAAATATGGGTAAGTTATTTTTAGGACACCCTGAATGTGAGTGTAACGCTGTTTTCCGTCTAGCGAGATCTCGCAGTGCGGTGTGGTCGGCTATGGTGACCGCTGCGAGTGTTCGCCTGTGGCAGTCCTGGCGCCACTCTGCGTGACGCGCCCCTGACAGCGGGATTGCAGCAGCGAACGGGGCAATCGCGCCCCTTTGGCGTCCTGTGCAGAGGTCGCACAGGCACGCCGGAGGCTGTCGCGAGCCGACAGAGCGCGCGGCCGGGTCCGCATCCGATTGTGTGCCCTGTCCCTCTCTGTCCCGACTCACCGCCTCCGCCGCCGCAGCAGCACCGCGCCGCTACAGGATCGCAAATGAGAGTGCGGGGAGGGAACGGAATGGAAGTGTAGGACAGGGTTGCGAGGGGCGGCGGGGAGGGGGGGGGGATGGGAGAACGCTGCAATTGGCACTGCGCCACCAGCCGCTGTCCCAGCCCCCGGTGTGGCAGCGTGTCCGTGAGGGCGCGACACGCCTGGCTCTCCGCACCTAATCTCACCCCCAGCCACGATTCTTCTCCGTGTAACGGCGGACCGTAAACAATTCTTAAACGACCCTGCCACAGGCCGGCTGTACGCCGTGGAAAACCCGAGTCGCTCCTCACCTGGTAGGCGAGCCACCGGGCAGGGATTATTCTGGATGCTTCGTCTTGCCACGACTTCCACTATTACAAAGCGAGAAGCGTGCTCTCTCTTGGCACGTGTTGAGTCAGTCGTCTTATTGGTCTCGGAAGCTCCTCTTTACGTTTCTTTCTCCGCGTTTGCACCGTAAATGTGGGTTTTAAAAACTCCACCTTCTGCAAAGCACATTTCTTTTTTGTGTTTGTTACCCAAACATGTTTCGACACCTGCGTACCATCTTCAGCGTGTTTCATTTTATACCTGAATTTACATTAATTTTTGAAGATTCCTTGTGAGGCTTAGCTTGCTTTTACTCATTTTTTATAGATTTGACGACATGCCACATTTTCCATAATATTGTACACGTAGTAACCAAAACCAACCGCGGGAACGCCTTTGGCTGCGGATCGGAGCCGCCAGGCGGGGAAGCCGCCGGAGGTGGAGCACGCACCGCCGGGTAAACACAAGGACGAGTCGGACGACAGACCAACGACAACAACTGACCACGACCGACTATGACCGACACAACAAGGAAGAGAAACAACGGAGGCTTGTGGGAACCACAACACCAAACACCAACAGTAAATCCACTCGGAACCAGAGCCAGGCAAATGTCAACAACGAGCAACGACCAGAACGCAGTACCGCCGAGATAGAAACGTAATCCAGAGCGAGTACCAGACTGACTGGACTATGAGAGAGATTGGGCCCCTCCACGCCCGCACCAACGTGGTGACCAAACCAAAAGTTATACTGTCACCTCCGTAAACATGTTAGTTATCTAGTAAGTGGATCACAGGATGCTGAGCTGTGATGTTGTCCGTGCGTCTGGGTAAGACTACGCATTAACACGGTCCATCAGGTGATAGATAGTGGACGAAACGCGAGTGAGGGTAGCGATTTGAAGAGCAGAGGGGAAAAAGTGCCATGGCTCGTGCCGTGGGAAAAAAAATCTCTGCGATAGTGGGATGGGTAAGGGTAGAGCGGGTCCCTATATATGAAACCGGAGAGAGCGGCTATTGGCCGCTGTCTGCACGTGGCGTAGCGGTGGCGCCCTCGCTGCGTGAGAGCCGCTGCGCGGAATAGCCGCCGCGGAGGCGGAGCCCTCTATGGGCTGACCACGTCCATTTGTTCTGGCGCGTGTTCGACTTCCGCAGCGGAAGGTACTAGAGTACACATTTAAAAAATTATCTGTTTTTAATAGTCCTCTTCTCCAAAACTGCAAGGGAATTGCAATCAATGCTCCAGGAACTTAACACACAAAGAAAGATGGCACGACTCACAATGAACAAATGTAAAACACAAGTAATGACAAATGGATTAGAAACCCGAATATATCTTGAAAGAACGGAACTAATGTATGGATCACAATACATATGTTGTTGTTGTTATTGTTGTGGTCTTCAGTCCTGACTCTGGTTTGATGCAGCTCTCCATGCAACTCTATCCTGTGCAAGCTTCTTCATATCCCAGTACCTACTGCAACCCACATCCTTCTGCATCTGCTTGGTGTATTCATCTCTTGGTCTCCCTCTACCATTTTAAACCAAACACGCTGCCCTCCAATACTAAATTGGTGACCCCTTGATGCCTCAGAACAAGTCCTACCAACCGATCCCTTCTTCTAGTCAAGTTGTGCCACAAACTTCTCTTGCCCCCAATTCTATTCAATACCTCCTCATTAATTATGTGATCTACCCATCTAATCTTCAGCATTCTTCTGTAGCACCACATTTCGAAAGCTTCCATTCTCTTTTTGTCTACACTATTTATCGTTCACGTTTCACTTCCACACATGGCTACACTCCATACAAATACTTTCAGAAACGACTTCCTGACACTTAAATCTATACTCGATGTTAAAAAAAGTCATGATTCATCCTCACAGTCGCTAGAGCGAAAGCCGAAAGTCCCGAGTTCGTGTCTCGGTCCTGCACACAATTTTAATCCGTCTGGAAGTTTCATGAATAGTTCTGATTAGTACTGGGTAATGTAGATTTATTACATTGCCAGATTATTAGTGAGTCACCTCCTGGTGCGATCGCTTTATTTGTCTTGTGCCACAGCAGTTTTTAGTTCTTGTAGGGGATATTTGATTTCCTTCGTCTCGGCTTTCAAAATCTATTTAAAGAGACTTAAAATTTTATGAGATCATGGATTATTTTTTACAAAACGAAAAACTGAAGTATACTAAAATGCTGAGAACGTCGGAGCGCAAGAAGGCAATGGCATACCACCTACAATAGGACCGTGACTAGTAAAGCAGTGTGGAATACAAACCAATCTTTGGGTTGTGAATAGTTCAACTTTTCGTATTCCATGCATGCTCAAAGTTCAGTCACCGACTGATCCCAGGATTCTCACACCACTGACAGGTAGGAAGTAAATTTTTAATTAACTTCATTCCTGGCAGTAGTGTGAGAACTGAGGCTTGAGCTTCGCTCGGATTCTCGGGTCAAAGGAAATCATCAGTTTGCATGTCACTGCCAATAGCACCATAGCCAGTAAAACAATACAGCGATCAAAAAGATCTTAAGATTCATAATTTACTAGGAACTCCAAGGACAAAAATAAATACTGTCGCAGCACTGGAAGGCTGTGCTAGGAAAACATTTGTCCTGCTTGGTACTTCGACAACTGAGACCTAAAACAATTGAAGTTGGCAGCCTGTATAACTGTGAGAAGCTCGAAATCTAAGCCTTTGCCTTTTCGGGCAAATGCTCTCAAGCTGGTAGGGCACTTGCCCGTGAAGACGAAGGTTGCGGTTTCGAATTCCGATCCTGGGCACAATTTTAAACTGCCAGGAATTTTTATATCAGCGCACAGACTTCCGCAGGAAAGTAACACAGTTGTACAAAGTTTGTGAAATTACAAAATTTCGCACCTTCGACGGTAATTAATATTTATTTCTCGCTATTGGCTGACTTCGGTTTTTATGCCATTTTCAAGAGGTAGATGTAAAGTATGCATATAAAATTGAGGGAAAAAAACTCATACAGCATCACAACAAGTGAAGGCTGCGGTAACAGTCCATTTCAGCAAAATTTGTGTAACGTGCATGAACCCAAGCGACCACTTTACCCAGCCACCATTATAGGCGGGCAAAAACATAAAACTTACGAAAAGTGGACATTGGTACAATCAGCACAAAAACGTTACAGGTATCTCGTTTGTGTCAATGCAAAGAACGCCATTGCAGAGGCGGGGTGTGGTAGCTGAAATATCGTAAAATATGTCGTTGCCATCGCACAGAAGTCTGCATCATAGTCTATTATGCACGAACCTACTTTACCGTCGACGTATCGACGTATACAATGAAGTTCCTTGAGAATCCATGATACAGACAGGCAGCATAAATCATCACCAGTATGCAAACACGAAACGTTACCTTTTTGTCAGCAGAAACGCAGAAGCGAATATAACGTGGAAGATACTGGGCTAAAGGCTTGATTTGGGTTAAGTAGTGCAAGATATTCTGCGTCGCGTCAGGATCTCAGTGACTGTACATATAAGATACATATTCTTGACGAACAACAGACACGTGCGTCTGTAATATATGCGTTACGTCGTGCGCTTCCTGGAAACAAAGTTCAGTAAGGGCACATTACGTGATCGCTTCTAGTTACGCAAGGAGAGGTCGTCTACGTGGCAGCAAAACGTCTCTGGTGGCATGCAACCGATGGCAGGCGCTGCGCCAAGTAATTGTCCCAGGTGCAGCGCTCTCACAAACAGCAGCTGAAGGACGCACTCCATGACAGTTACAGTAATTAATGTATAATGCCGCATGAGAACTTCCTGGATGGATTTTCATGTAGGATTGAATACGCGCCATACATTTACTCGATGTTGCAGAAAAAATTATAACATACTCTATTCAATCTCAGTTCCATATTGCGTACCGACTACAAAAATAGATTTGGTTGAGTAACCAATGCAGGATTGGTCTAAACATCTGTGGACTAGAGCTCAAAATTAGTGTACCAATGGGCATTCAAGATCCATCCATTACGACACCTGTCAAGGACACCCATCATGACATGTGTCAAGACCAGTTATTCCCTTCGTGCGTTCTACATTTTGGGTAAATGTCATCAGCTTCGACACTTACCCCGGCATGCCAGAAAGTTTCGAGACTCTATTAATAAAAAATAGAGGAACGTTAAGGTGGTGGTTTTAGTGTTTCAAGTGTTCTACACACTCTCCTCTCACTTGAGTATAACGCACCGAATGTTCATACAATCTTAGGGCACTGTCGGGAAAGCCTTTGTTTGGAGCGCTGCTCAACTCTTGACTTCATATTCTGGTAGGTTCTTATTGATAATACAAAGTCTCGTTACAAGCTATGATTTTTTTCAGAAACGGCACCTCCCATCCGTCGTCAAAGTGATGTTGTGCATGGTCTTGATGTGCCCGGTGCTGCGTCGTATCAGAAGCATTGTTACGTTCGCTACCTTCGGCCTGTTGTAAACTACTGGTAGCATTTTCATAGTCCCTTCGTCTGAATCCCAGAGCGGTATGCAGGTTGTACGCCATCCTGAAATGTCCAAAACATAATAAAGACGTGCCAATGCCTTCGTCTGAATCCCAGAGCGGTACGCAGGTTGTACGCCATCCTGAAATGTCCAAAACATAATAAAGACGTGCCAATGCCTGCCACCTATAATGTAAACAGCGTTTTGTATTTCAGTGAAGCTGCTGCAGACATCCACACATCGTCGTTTTTGTACTGGAGTCGAGGTATGTGTGACAGACTTTGCACACACTTTTGTCTTCTTCAAAACATACTGGAATATGTCTCGACGTTTGATTTCGAGATGTTCAGTTCGTTGCTCCTTTGTTATTTTGTGGCACAACAGCGTTGACGCACTAGTCGTACGTCCACTACTTAACACTATTTACAACTGATTGATCGTAAGCACATCTGCTGTTGACAGTTGTTAGTACAAGCTGACAGAGTAGCTTCTGCGCTGACTTCATTTGTACGCCAGGAGTAAAACCAGTCTCGCAGCTTTTTTGGACAAACGATGTAACATTATGAAGTACAGTAATTTAGATGAGTTTTCTTGCTTTATTGGAATGAAGTGTACTTACTTGGCAACCAAAGAATCCCGTCAACAAATTGTAAGTGTTCTAGATAGTTTACAACAGAAGTTCAGTGTACAGTGCTGTCTCTGGACTATGGGAAATACACTGAACTGACAAAAGTCATGGCATACCTCCTAATATTGTGTCAGATCTCCTTTTGGCCGTCGTTATGCTGCGGCTCGATGTGGCGTGGAGTCAAAAAGTCGCGTTGGAGCCCCCTGCAGAAATACAGAGCCATGCTGCCTGTACAGCCGTCCATAATTGCGAAAGTGTTGCCGGTGCAGGATTTTGTCCACGAACTGACCTCTCGATTATGACCCATAAATATTCGATGGGATTCATGTCGGATGACTTGGGAGGCCAAATCATTCGCTCTAATTGTCCAGAATGTTCTTCAA
Organism: Schistocerca cancellata; assembly: GCF_023864275.1. NCBI lineage: Eukaryota > Metazoa > Arthropoda > Insecta > Orthoptera > Acrididae > Schistocerca > Schistocerca cancellata. Next base: position 721,507,108 of record NC_064626.1, on the reverse strand, counting down.
ACCTATCGCGAACAACTGTGATGCAGTGACATGGCGCACTGTCATGCATAAAAATTCCATCGTTGTTTCAGAACATGAAGTCCGTGAATGGCTGCAAAAGGTCACCAAGTAGCCGAACATATACATTTCCAATCAATAAGCGGTTCAGTTGGATCAGGGGGACCAGCCCATTCCATGTAAACACACCTCACACCATTGTGGAGCAACCACCAATTTGCACAGTGTCTTGTTGACAACTTGCGTCCATGGCTTCGTGGGGTCTGCGCCACACTCGAACCCTATCATTAACTATTACCATCTGAAATCGGGACTCATCTGACATGGCCGTGGTTTCCCAGTCGTCTATAGTCCAACCGATAAGGTCAAGCGCCCAAGAGAGGAGCTGCAGGAGATGCCGTGCTGTCCGCAAAGGCACTCACCTCATTCGCCTATTACCATAGCCCATTAACAACCAATATCGCCGCACTGTCTTAACAGATACGTTCGTCGTACGTCCCATATTGATTTCTGCAGTTATTTCACTCGGTATTGCTTCTCTGTTAGCACTGATGATTCTACGTGAACGCCGATGCTCTAGGTCTTTAAGTGAAGGCTGCTGGTAACTGTGTCTTCCATGGTGAGAAGTTGTTGTTGTTGTGGTCTTCAGTCCTGAGACTGGTTTGATGCAGCTCTCCATGCTACTCTATCCTGTGCAAGCTTCTTCATCTCCCAGTATCTACTGCAACCTACATCCTTCTGAATCTGCTTAGTGTATTCATCTCTTGGTCTCCCTCTACGATTTTTACCCTCCACACTGCCCTCCAATGCTAAATTTGTGATCCCTTGATGCCTCAAAACATGTCCTACCAACCGATCCCTTCTTCTAGTCAAGTTGTGCCACAAACTTCTCTTCTCCCCAATCCTATTCAATACCTCCTCATTAGTTACGTGATCTACCCACCTTATCTTCAGCATTCTTCTGTAGCACCACATTTCGAAAGCTTCTATTCTCTTCTTGTCCAAACTAGTTATCGTCCATGTTTCACTTCCATACATGGCTACACTCCATACAAATACTTTCAGAAACGACTTCCTGACACTTAAATCTATACTCGATGTTAACAAATTCCTCTTCTTGAGAAACGCTTTCCTTGCCATTGCCAGTCTACATTTTATATCCTCTCTACTTCCACCATCATCGGTTATTTTACTCCCTAAATAGCAAAACTCCTTTACTACTTTAAGTGTCTCATTTCCTAATCTAATTCCCTCAGCATCACCCGACTTAATTTGACTACATTCCATTATCCTCGTTTTGCTTTTGTTGATGTTCATCTTATATCCTCCTTTCAAGACACAGTCCATTCCGTTCAACTGCTCTTCCAAGTCCTTTGCTCTCTCTGACAGAATTACAATGTCATCGGCGAACCTCAAAGTTTTTACTTCTTCTCCATGAACTTTAATACCTACTCCGAATTTTTCTTTTGTTTCCTTTACTGCTTGCTCAATATACAGATTGAATAACATCGGGGAGAGGCTACAACCCTGTCTTACTCCTTTCCCAACCACTGCTTCCGTTTCATGCCCCTCGACTCTTATAACTGCCGTCTGGTTTCTGTACAAACTGTAAATAGCCTTTCGCTCCCTGTATTTTACCGCTGCCACCTTCAGAATTTGAAAGAGAGTATTCCAGTTAACATTGTCAAAAGCTTTCTCTAAGTCTACAAATGCTAGAAATGTAGGTTTGCCTTTTCTTAATCTTTCTTCTAAGATAAGTCGTAAGGTCAGTATTGCCTCACGTGTTCCAACATTTCTACGGAATCCAAACTGATCTTCCCCAAGGTCGGCTTCTACCAGTTTTTCCATTCGTCTGTAAAGAATTCGCGTTAGTATTTTGCAGCTGTGACTTATTAAACTGATAGTTCGGTAATTTTCACATCTGCCAACACCTGCTTTCTTTGGGATTGGAATTATTATATTCTTCTTGAAGTCTGAGGGTATTTCGCCTGTCTCATACATCGTGCTCACCAGATGGTAGAGTTTTTTCATGACTGGCTCTCCCGAGGCCATCAGTAGTTCAAATGGAATGTTGTCTACTCCCGGGGCCTTGTTTCGACTCAGGTCTTTCAGTGCTCTGTCAAACTCTTCACGCAGTATCTTATCTCCAATTTCGTCTTCATCTACATCCTCTTCCATTTCCATAATATTGTCCTCCAGTACATCGCCCTTGTATACACCTTCTATATACTCCTTCCACCTTTCTGCCTTCCCTTCTTTGCTTAGAACTGGGTTGCCATCTGAGCTCTTGATATTCATACAAGTGGTTCTCTTCTCTCCAAAGGTCTCTTTAATTTTCCTGTAGGCAGTATCTATCTTACCCCTAGTGAGATAAGCCTCTACATCCTTACATTTGTCCTCTAGCCATTCCTGCTTAGCCATTTTGCACTTCCTGTCGATATCATTTTTGAGACGTTTGTATTTCTTTTTGCCTGCTTCATTTACTGCATTTTTATATTTTCTCCTTTCATCAACTAAATTCAATATTTCTGCTGTTACCCAAGGATTTCTATTAGCCCTCGTCTTTTTACCTACTTGATCCTCTGCTGCCTTCACTACTTCATCCCTCAGAGCTACCCATTCTTCTTCTACTGTATTTCTTTCCCCCATTCCTGTCAATTGTTCCCTTATGCTCTCCCTGAAACTCTCTACAACCTCTGGTTCTTTCAGTTTATCCAGGTCCCATCTCCTTAAATTCCCACCTTTTTGCAGTTTCTTCAGTTTCAATCTGCAGTTCATAACCAATAGATTGTGGTCAGAATCCACATCTGCCCCAGGAAATGTCTTACAGTTTAAAACCTGGTTCCTAAATCTCTGTCTTACCATTATATAATCTATCTGATACCTTTTAGTATCTCCAGGATTCTTCCAGGTATACAACCTTCTTTTATGATTCTTGAACCAAGTATTGGCTATGATTAAGTTATGCTCTGTGCAAAATTCTACAAGGCGGCTTCCTCTTTCATTCCTTCCCCCCAATCCATATTCACCTACTATGTTTCCTTCTCTCCCTTTTCCTACTGACGAATTCCAGTCACCCATGACTATTAAATTTTCGTCTCGCTTCACTACCTGAATAATTTCTTTTATCTCGTCATACATTTCATCTATTTCTTCATCATCTGCAGAGGTAGTTGGCATATAAACTTGTACTACTGTAGTAGGCATGGGCTTTGTGTCTATCTTGGCCACAATAATGCGTTCACTATGCTGTTTGTAGTAGCTAACCCGCACTCCTATTTTTTTATTCATTATTAAACCTACTCCTGCATTACCCCTATTTGATTTTGTATTTGTAACCCTGTAATCACCTGACCAAAAGTCTTGTTCCTAAAAAAATGGTTCAAATGGCTCTGAGCACTATGGGACTTAACATCTATGGTCATCAGTCCCCTAGAACTTAGAACTACTTAAACCTAACTAACCTAAGGACAGCACACAACACCCAGCCATCACGAGGCAGAGAAAATCCCTGACCCCGCCGGGAATCGAACCCGGGAACCCGGGCGTGGGAAGCGAGAACGCTACCGCACGACCACGAGATGCGGGCAGTCTTGTTCCTCCTGCCACCGAACTTCACTAATTCCCACTATATTTAACTTTAACCTATCCATTTCCCTTTTTAAATTTTCTAACCTACCTGCCTGATTAAGGGATCTGACATTCCACGCTCCGATCCGTAGAACGCCACTTTTCTTTCTCCTGATAACGACGTCCTCCTGAGTAGTCCCCGCCCGGAGATCCGAATGGGGGACTATTTTACCTCCGGAATATTTTACCCAAGAGGACGCCGTCATCATTTAATCATACAGTACAGCTGCATGTCCTCGGGAAAAATTACGGCCGTAGTTTCCCCTTGCTTTCAGCCGTTCGCAGTACCAGCACAGCAAGGCCGTTTTGGTTAATGTTACAAGGCCAGATCAGTCAATCATCCAGACTGTTGCCCCTGCAACTACTGAAAAGGCTGCTGCCCCTCTTCAGGAACCACATGTTTGTCTGGCCTCTCAACAGATACCCCTCCGTTGTGGTTGTACCTACGGTACGGCCATCTGTATCGCTGAGGCACGCAAGCCTCCCCACCAACGGCAAGGTCCATGGTTCATGGGGGGGGGGGGGGGGGGTGAGAAGTAATGCCTGAAATTTTTTTGTTCTCGGCGCACACTTGTCACTGTGGATCTCCGGATATTGAATTCCCTAACGATTTCAGAAATGGAATGTCCCACGCGTCTAGCTCCAACTACGATTCCGCGTTCAAAGTCCGTTAACTCCCGTCGCGTGGCCATAATAATGTCGGAAACCTTTTCACATGAATTACCTGAGTACAAATGATAGCTCTCAAAGCACTACCCTTTTGTACGTTGTGTACGCGAGACTACCGCCATTTACATATGTGCACATCGCAGTGCCCATGACTTTTGTCACCTTAGTGTACATGACGAAGAACATGACTAGAACCTGATGTACACTACACTACAGTACACTACAGTTCGTTTTTGTGCGGGACCGGTACTGTGCAACGATTCTGTACCGCAGGTATATGGAAGGCCAGCAAGCCTTAAAGCGCCAGGTGAGACGTGACAGATTCCGTCCCTACCATTTTCCATTTACCCTCCTTTCCCTTTACCCACCTCTCCCCCCCCCCTTCCACCGCCCCCCCCCCCTTAAGCCAACCTTATGCTGCGCAGCTACTGCGGTGCCGCTGCGCTCTCTCTCCTGCTGCTGCCCAGCGGCTGGTCGTCCTTGGCAAGAGCGGCTGACTGCAGTAGAGCCTGCCAATGAACTTGGCCCCCGGTAGCTCGATCAGTCTACTCCAAACCACTGCCACGCCCGACACTAGCCTCTCTGCCCCCATACATTTCTCGCCAGCTTTCTCTCATTCACTATTGCGTAGCGCAAGTATGTTACCTGGAACCAGTGCTATTCGCTTTCTAACCATGCATCTCCATTTCACTGCAGTCTATTGCAAGCATATTGTCTGGTGCCAATGCTGTATGACATCTCAAGATTTACAAAAAATAAGCACAGGTCCCACTCTTTTCCAAGATGGGCAGCAGAAATGATCCACAAAACTACTGCCCAATAATTTTTTGTGGTAAGTTCCTATGGGACCGAAATGCAGAGGTCATCAGTTCGTAGGCTTCATCTCTGAATAACTAAACGCTTCCCTCCAATACTAAATTGGTGATCCCTTGATGCCTCAGAACATGTCCTACCAACTGATCCCTTCTTCTAGTCTAGTTACGCCACAAATTCCTCTTCTCCTCAATTCTATTCAGTCCCTCCTCATTAGTTACGTGATATACCCATCTAATCTTCAGCATTCTTCTGTAGCACCACATTTCAAAGCTTCTATTCTCTTCTTGTCTACATTGTTTATCGTTTACGTTTCACTTCCATACATGGCTACACTCCGTACAAATACTTTCAGAAAAGACTTCCTGACACTTAAATCTACACTCGATGATAAATTTTTCTTCTTCAGAAATGCTTTCCTTGCCATACCCATCCACAATTTATATCCTCCCTACTTCGACAGTCATCAGCTATTTTACTTCCAAAATAGCAAAATCATTTACTACTTTAAGCGTCTCATTTCCTAATCTAATTCCCTCAACATCACCTGACTTAATCCGACTACATTCCATTATCCTCGTTTTGCTTTTGTTGATGTTGATCTTATATCCCCCTTTCAAGACACTGTCCATTCCGTTCAGCCGCTCTTCCAGGTCCTTTGCTGTCTCTAACAGAATTACAATGTCGTCGGATAACCTCAAAGTTTTTATTTATTCTCCATGGATTTTAATTCCTACTCCAAATTTTTCTTTTGTTTCCTTTACTGCTTGCTCAGTACACAGATTAAATAACATCGGGAATAGGCTACACGCCTGTCTCACTCCCTTGCCAACCACTGCTTCCCTTTCGTGCCCCTCGACTCTTGTAACTGCCATCTGGTTTCTGTACAAACTGAAAATAGCCTTTCGCTCCCGGTATTGGATCCCTGACACCTTCAGAATTTGAAAGAGTATTCCAGTGAACATTGACAAAAGCTTTTTTTAAGTCTACAAATGCTAGAAACATAGGTTTACCTTTCCTTAACCTAGCTTCTAAGATAAGTCGTCGGGTCAGTATTGCCTCGCGTGTTCCAACATTTCTACGGAATCCAAATTGATGACCCTATTAGTGGGAAATAACACAGAGCGTGTTCTCCCTTCGTCTTGACGACGGCATGAACCATGCTGAGAACTCTTTGAATGAGGTGTTTGAATATCTGTGGAAAAGTGGCAAACCATTCTTCCTCAGGAGCCGAAACCAGTAAATGTGGTGATGTTGGACGCTAGCGTCTGGAGCGATGACGACTGTCTAACTCATCCCAAACGCGTTCTATTCCTTTCAGATTGGGATTCTGGGCAGAGCAATCAATTTCAGGAATGATATTTTCCGCATACCATTGTCTCACAAATGCTGCTTTGTGATAGTCTGCAGTGTCAAGCTGATACGAACAATCGTCTACTGGGATCTGCTCCTCTACTGCAGCAGTACACATTGCTGTAAAATATTTTCACATCATTTCGCATTTAGCGTTTTCTTCAGCGCAGTAAGGGGGGCACACACTAATGACGAAATACACTGCTATTCCGTAATACCACCTCCTCCGTTCTTTACTGTTGGCACTATAATTGGTGTCAGGTAACGTGCTCCATGCATTCGCCAAACCCGAACCTTCCATCGGATTCCGACAGTGTACAGCGTAACTCCCTACGCGCAGTCACTGTGACAGCAGGAATCCTGGTAGCTCTGTAGAACTCACGAGTGATTCCTTGCACTGATTTTAAGCGATTTTGTACAACCACCTTGTCCGTCAGTAGAACTGATCTGCCTATCGCCACTGGACAGTGGGTGACTGGAAACAAGTGATTTGCAGTCATGAATCACGCTCTACCCTGTGGGAATCTGATGGAAGGTTTGGGTTTTGCGAATGCCCAGAGAAAGTTACCTGACCTCATTTACATTGCAAATAGTAAAGTACGGAGGACGTGGTGTTACGGAATGGCAGTGTATTTCGTGATTAGTCTATGGTGTCTTTACTGCGCTTAAGAAAACGCTGAAAGCGAAATGATATGAACACGTTTTACAGGAATATGTAGGCTACAGTAGAGGAGCAGTTCTGAGTAGATGGTGTTCGTATCAGCATGACAATGCAGATTGTCATAAACGAAAATTTGTGGGACAATGATCTGTTGAGAATACCATTCCTGAAATTGATTGGCCTGCCTGGTTTTTGTTGTTCCTCCACGTTTCCACATCACAATAACACTACCAACGGTTCACTCGAGGAGGTTTAGAAGGGCTGAAATGTCCCTGAAGGATCTGTCACTCAGACGACATCCAATGATTAGTCCGCATAAGTCGCTAACCTTTCCTGACTGACCCATTCCGGTGTTAGTGCTTCTTCACAGATATCACAACATCCCCGCCTCATTTTATAGTGGCGGGTCCGCCTCTCTTGCCATATAGTGGTTAATTTTGCATTACGTAGGGGTGTCCGTATACTTCTCATCAGTGTATAGCAGAACGGTGTTTATTGTGAAGAAACTTATGGCCGAAAGAAGAATGCCCCATGGGAACAGTAACGATTTATATAGAGCAAACAGCCATGACAGGAACGCGCAGTATCGCAAACAGTTCTGAGACCGACAGCAAACACATCGTCAAGAACGTGCTGACTGGCCTCAGGAAACGTTTAATCTGCTAAGAGGAAGAAAACACGGTCGAGAGCACTGTCTTTGACAGTCTCGAACAAATGTCGTAACGGAAAAGTCACGTCGTCCGGGAAAGTGCCACGTGGAGCAGCCAGAGCGTTTGACGCTGCGGACCATGATCGTCATAAGCCTTTCGCTTTAATGAACGGCGAAAACGGTGTTTTCTTTACATTTTACAGATACAGCCTTTAAGCACTGCTGATGAGTATATTATACAGGGCGTATCATAATTCATAGCGAAAACTGGGACAGGTGAAGGAATACGACAATACAAGCCATAACGTTTCAATAAACACTGGTCCGCAAACAAGCTGTTCCCGAGATAACTGTGAATAGATAGCTGCGAGCCGCCACTGATGTCAGCATGTAATAATCCCATTAGTTCTGCCGCCTTCCTATCCACCACTGTCACGTGACTGTCTGTTGGCACTTCCTGCCAGGACCTGCTGTTGCCATACAGTAGATGACATCATAATGCCGTAAATGTTAAACTCAGATTTGGGGAACGCCCTCAGATGTGAGCATCCCAAAAGTTCTTGACTAGGTACGTGATCGGTGCTTTTATCCTTCTGGAGAGCCAACCGGGGAATTCTGAAACGTTATCAAGCGTTACATTTTATGTAACTGACACACACACACACACACACACACACACACACACACACACACACACAGCTGTGGGCCAGGCGTTGTCAGAGTATGTACTTCTTCCACTCTCACATAAGACCATCTCCTCCCCCTCCCCCCCCTTCCGCCTCCACGTTATCACGCTCACCCCAGTTCTTACCACTTAAAAAGTGAAATCGGAACTCGTCACCAGGTGAAGGCTTTTCAGTCGGCTACAGTCCAACATATAAGGTCACGAGCCTAGACAGAAGCCGCAGGCGATGTCGTGCTGTTAGCAAAGGCACTGGCGTCGAACATCTAGAGTCATAGCCCATTAACGACAAATTTCACCGCACTGTCCTAACGGATACGTTCTTCGTAGGTTCCACACTGATTTCTGCGGTTGTTTCATGCAGTGTTGCTTGTCTGTTAGCACTGACAACACTACGCAACCAGCGCTGCTCTTGGCCGTTAAGTGAGGACCGTTGGCAACTGTCTTTTCCATGGTGAGAAGTAATGCTGAAATATTTTTCATTCTCGGCACACTCTTGTCACTGTGGATCTCGGAATATTGAATTCCCTAACGATTTCCTAAATGGAATGTCCCATGCGTCTAGCTCCAAAAACGATTCCGCGTTCAAAGTCTGTTAATTCCAATCGTGCGGTCATTATCACGTTGGAATCCTTTTCACATGAATCACGTAATAGGGGAGAGAGTGTGGCAGATATGATATGCAAGTTGGGATGGAAGTCATTAAAGCAAAGACGTTTTTCGTCGCGGCGAGATCTATTTACGAAATTTCAGTCACCAACTTTCTCTTCCGAATGCGAAAATATTTTGTTGAGCCCAACCTACATAGGTAGGAATGATCATCACAATAAAATAAGAGAAATCAGAGCTCGAACAGAAAGGTTTACGTGTTCGTTTTGCCCGCGCGCTGTTCGGGAGTGGAATGGTAGAGAGATAGTATGATTGCGTTTCGATGAACCCTCTGCCAAGCACTTAAATGTGAATTTCAGAGTAATCACGTAGATGTAGATGAAACACCTGAGTACAACTGATAGCTCCCGTCAATGCACTGACCTTTTGTACCTTGTGTACGCGACACTACCGCCATTTAGATATGACCTTACCTCAATCCTCGTGACTTTTTTTCACCTGAAATCTGTTTTGAAGGAATTAATTCCGCCAAAGCACGTACGCTACAGTCTGACACTTAGAAACAGAGACCAAAGACACTGCTTCGACGACGGTAATCTGCCAGTTGTACATAAGTAACAGTGCTATGCGTACTTGCAGTGCAAAGATTTCATGATTATAGTATCCTGGTAGAATTCTGATAGTAGTTACCACAAAAGCTGTTGCTCTGTGCAGCAGGGTATAGATCATCGGCGAACAGGAAGCGTCTTGTATTTGGAGCCAACGGTTGTTCTTTGCTATGCGTACTTGCAGTGCAAAGATTTAATCATAAAACATCAGCAGCGTACACAGACTGTGTGCAGGGAGAGCACTTTTCTGTTTTGTATAAATGAGACCCAGTTTCCCTTCCCTTTTCGAGGGTGGAGTTGCTCTGGGGCTCTCCCCACTACTGGACACACAGTGGATGAGTGTTGTACATTATGCAAAGTTGCCTTTATCCCTGTGACACTTGCCTGCAGAGTAAACACACACATTTATGTGGACTTCATTACGCCACACGTCGTCAGTTCCCGAAACGGGGCACGCCGCTCGTATCCGCCCCACCACAGCGGCTGCCGCACCCGCGACCGGTTTAATCACCGCCAGATTTATGTGCGCCTATCTCGCTGAAACGCACCGCTGACGTCGCATAATTTATGCTTTCATTTGTTCAAAATAGTGTTCGAAATTACCGACATTTACATGAAAGTTACATAACTGGTGACAGGACGATAAACATATCACGGTGAAGGCAACAAGCAGCTGAGTGAGCCAATGACGTTCTCTACTCTAGACTGGTCCGTGGATGACAGTTTTCCGAAAATGTGATTGTTTCTTCCTTCGCAGAGATTACGAGGTCAAGGTCAAATTTCCTCGGTCTGACATACAGATTGAGCCAACACTGTCTGATGCCCGATACGCAAACTCGAGAGGTGAAGTTGTGATTTCATTGGGACTATCGGGAAGTGGTTACTCAGGTGAAACTGCCGATCTGAATATTCAGAGGTTGTGCAATGTGATGATCTCAATACGTCCAAAGTGCTTCCCGCTATAGATAATCAGTGCCTTTATGATGGACGTATGCTCCGCCAGCAGGTGGAAACTAACAGGAAGCACAACTATTCACTTGAGAAGCCGTGAAAATTTTGAGACTACGTTAAAAATAAAAAAATGTCGAATATTAAGGAACTGAATATGATTACCAGTTTCAGTACCAGGACCAGCATTCGTCGGCTCAGGATCCAAGGATGACTAGTGGCAGGAGAAATAAAATACTACATAAGGTGTCCAATAGAAAAGCGTTACGATTGGAAACATCAACCACGTGAGAAGTCTGAGCCCATGATACGAGAATAAACCTTGTGCTTGGCCCTGGATGGACGCACTGGAGGACAGGCAAGTGAGGTGGTCGGACCACCAGGAAACGTAAACTCAACGAGTTATACGCTATCAGCGAACTGCTGATGTTGACGATGTCAGATTGAAGAGAGTAGTTCGTTTCTGGGAATGGAAACAGTGTGTTAAGGTGGCGAGAGCTTGGTCGCTTTGTAAGTTGGCTGTTTAGCTTTTTATATTGGTAACGCCACGTAGCACTCTGTATGAAAATCACTGGCTGTGCTGTGTGCAGTTTGTGGCTGGTTTGCATTGTTGTTGGCCATTGTAGTGTTGGGCAGCTGGATGTTAACAGCGCGTAGCGTTGCGCAGTTGGAGATGAGCCGCCAGCAGTGGTGGATGTGGGGAGTGAGATGGCGGAGTTTTGGACAGAGACAGTAAATTTGTAAGACTGGATGCCATGAACTGACATATATATATACATATAATGACGTTTGAACACTATTGAGGTAAATACATTGTTTGTTCTCTATCAAAATCTTTCATTTGCTAACTATGCCTATCAGTAGTTAGTGCCTTCAGTAGTCTGAATCTTTTATTTAGCTGGCAGTAGTGGCGCTCGCTGTATTGCAGTAGTTCGAGTAATGAAGATTTTTGTGAGGTAAGTGATTTGTGAAAGGTATAGGTTAATGTTAGTCAGGGCCATTCTTTTGTAGGGATTATTGAAAGTCAGATTGCGTTGCGCTAAAAATATTGTGTGTCAGTGTAAGCATAGTCATGTACAATTTTTCTAAGGGGACATTTCAGCTTCTGGAGGGCACAAAAATGGAATGATACAGGCGCTTTGGAATAAAACTTGAGATTTCGATTACAAGCACTGGTCTAAATCCATTTTCCAAACTCCAGTTGTGTCAATGTTGATAGAGAGCTTTTCAGTGATCCTGTTGCATGATACTTATCCAGTGAACGAACGGAGCAGATCTTTTGATAACTATTGAAGTATCTTAACTCTCGTTGACTTAATATATTTTCGACTCAGCAGTAGTTCATTAAGCTGACAGCTCTTTTATATTACTTAATTAACTAGAGAATTTATTTTGCGCAGATGGAGCTCCACAGATTTCAAATACAAAGATAGTGAGAAACGGACATAATTAAAATGCGATACGACTTTAATTATTCACGACCAGTTTCGATAACCTAAATTGTACATTTCAAAAGTATCAAATGTAACATAATTGTCGATATCCAAGAACACATACAGAAGCGCGATAGCAAAAACGTACGTAATCAGCTCAAATTTCTTCGCTAAGGCCAGCCATTGTCATCATCATTGTCAGCATCAGTAATTGTATAAACCTTACCCTAATGAACAAACGTATGGAAATCACGAAGATAGACGAATATTTGAAAATGTGTATAAATAATGCTTCGTAGAATGTATTTACTTATACAACTGGCGTAGTCCATTAAGGCAATGAAGCTGAAAAACTTCACTCACTTCACGGTTAAGATGGGTTTCCGTGGTATTCAACATATTTTTATTCAATCACAGACATTCAGCAATACTAAACAAACGGATGTTGAATTTGGTGGAGGTAACAGCTCCGAAAGAATATAATAATAAGTGAAGGAGGCAGGATTTCGAGACACACGACTGGCACAAAGTAACCGCCTGTAGATCGATTTGAAACTGCTATCATGACGCAATGACGGTCACGGATTTCGTTACAAAATAATGTAATTCGGGCTGTATATGTTTCGAATGACTTTTTTCTTAATGTATTATCCAAATCTGTTTTACGTGAATGAGCTCATCATAAAGAGTTTAGCGTCAGTTTCTCTCAGAATGTGGTTCTCAAATGTGACGTGGTGCGTGGGGGTGTATAATAAAGGGTGGGGGGGGGGGGACTGGGAGGAGGAATAGAAGGAGAACTCAGGGAAACTGCAAAATTAATGCTCCGTTAACATCACGACCTTAATGAAGGTTTTTCAGAGACTGCTACCAGCCACATTTTTTTGACAACTTGATTCAGTTATTTAATTTGCAATATGTTACGAAGTGTAATCTCATCATTGGGCAAAAATGGCAAAACAAAAACTTATAACACACGATAGAGTATGACCTTACAGCGCTTCATAGCAACAAGCGAAGATGTTCGAATATTTGATAAATGTTTGCCTGATGAAGCTATACCTCGAAACACGTTGCAAGATGCTTTAAGCAAGTTAACAATAAGAAACTTCCTGGCAGATTAAAACTGTGTGCCGGACCGAGACTCGAACTCTGTTAAGTTTGGAAGGTAGGAGACGAGGTACTGGCAGAAGTAAAGCTGTGAGAACGGGGCGTGATTCGTGCTTGGGGAGCTCAGTTGGTAGAGCACTTGCCCGCGAAAGGCAAAGGTCCCGAGTTCGAGTTTCGGTCCGGCACACAGTTTTAATCTGCCAGGAAGTTTCATATCAGCGCACACTCCGCTGCATAGTGAAAATCTCATTCTCAAGTTAACAATACTTTGTGACTTTTAGAGGTGTCTGAAAAATGTTTCAAATGTCAACAATCAGTCTCGTTGAATAACAGCAAGTGGGACTTTAAACTGTCAGCAAAACAGAAGTTGCACTAACGTCCCAGGAGACTAGAATCAGATTCTGCCATACTTTAACACAATATATCTCGTATGGCATGAATAACGATATTAGTAGTCAGAAGTGACGTTCAATAACGTCTAATTTACCACGTAATTACAGCCTCTCCATTCAAATAGTCTATAAGAACGAGCGCTCTTGAATCCAAAGCTAGAATATGCATAAGTTCTCATAATAAGAAACAGCCGATCGTTTCAGTGAACACTTTGCTTCGAAGAAGTTGGTGAAATTTAGGTTTTTGTTCTCCAAAAATTTTGGTGTAAAGCTCGTACAGTCGCAGAATTATTTGTAAGACGGGAACTTTTACCTGTCAATAGTGAAGTTTGCAAAGCAGCACCGATCGAGATGGAGTAATGATTACGAAACTGGAGAAGCTTTCGGATACACTGAAGTTCAAGATGGGCATTGCCCATAATCCTCCTCAGTCGCTCGAGGCAAATGCGGGAATATAAACTCTGTGCATATCCTATATGCAGCTGTGCTCCGTCTCTCATGATGTTGACATCTCTTTTCTATCCTTCATTGCAAAGTAGCTCATTGCTTAAGCTGTGAAATGATCCCACGTCAAGGGCCAGACCCCTCCATTAAGATAATTCATTAATAGTAAAGTAGTGTGGAGGATTCGGTTTGATGAATGCTTTACATTTTACTGGCAGATCTGAATTTGCGTATGAAGGGCCATTTAACATCACAGCTCATTATTATCTCTGAGAATGGAAACAAATAATTTTCAAGGGTATCTGATTGTCCTAATGGAGTGCGTTTTGCCGGATGCTTCTCAATCCTGTTACAGGGATTCAGAGGAGACATTGTGCAGATCACAAGAGTTTGCGTGATATCACATGACTGAAAGTGTTCTCATTAACTTGTTTATGCCTCCTAAATGGTACATAGTTTTCTGGTATCACGTAAAGCTTTTTCATAACGGAATGATATCTATTTCAGTTTTATTTATATTTTTTTTAGGACAGCACACTGGATACATGAAAAAGCCCTGCATTATGTTATGAGTTACCTGGGCAAAACAGAAGCACTGGAGTGTAAAGTTTTCGCTACATCGGAGATATTTTTGCGCCTGGCACTTAAAACATCTTACAGTGGCCGCTTATTAGACTACAATACAACATTGCTTCCACCAGAACATATCAAACTGATGTAGCAGTTTGTAGGTGTCCTTCCACGAGACGGAACCTACTTTAAATACATTTCTATAAGAATTCCCTTGATCAGTCAAGAAAAACTGAAAGCTATAATATTTGTTTATCCTCAACTTCACGAACTGATGAAGGATCACGTATCTTAGAATCCAATGGTTGTTAGAAAGGTGCATGGCATGCCTTCAGGACTGTTACTTAAAACTTTTTAAGGAATGAAAAACATCCAGATTACAAGAAAACTGTCAAAAACGTGTTGGAAAGTTTCTAGGAGTTGAATTGTAACATGAGTGTAGAAGTCCACTTCATACACTCACGTGCGACTACTTCCTTGACAGTCTGGGACATTACATTGAATAGCAAGGAGAACGTTTCCACTAGGACGTTAGCAAAATGGAGAAGAGATTCCAGGGAAAATGGAATGCAAGTATGATGGCTGACTATTGTTGGATGTTGAAGCGGGACATTAAAGATGCAGATTCTGGGAAGGAATGAAAAACGAGAAAGTTTGAAAATTAAATGTAACCGAGTACTCAAGAGAACAGCTTGTATTTTTAACATATGCCTAAAAAATAAAACAATTTTAAAAATATAAACTTGGCTTGGATTTTATTTTAATATTTGCGCTTCAGTTACTGGAATCAATAAATATAATATGATCTTTTGTGAAATATCCGGATGCGATAGAACAAAATGAAAGTAATTTTCAAAATCAATTTTTAACGTTGATCAGCATACAAATTGATTCTAGAATAGCTATTTTCGAGTAACTGTGTGACAGAAATTTAAAAAAATGCTGGCTTGTATTATTAATGAGGCTTTTAGCTGTGCTCGTGCATTAACCGTGAGAAAACCGAGCTTGCCCCAACTTCGTCTTTGACGTGCCACCTTACAAGTGCATGTGACGTTATTTACATAAGCATACTTCTTCGTTAACTTGTGGCTTTTTTGTTGGAGCACAGTTTACACGTTTCATTAGTATGCATTCGAGCAAAGTTTATGCTCCTCATTACCATCTGGCGCTGCCTCGCTCCATCTCCCTCCTTTATGTAAGGCCATTTGAGGCAGAGTCTGACCGCCGCCGAAATGAAACTGCACACACACACACACACACACACACACACACACACACACACACTATATATATATATATATATATATATATATATATATATATATATATATATATATATCGCTCCCACGCTCGAGAGAAAGGAAATAACAGCAGGTTGAAACATAAAAGCGTTGCATGTTAAATATGAAATTTCAAGAGTAATTATAATGGTGGGGAAGAAGAAAGAAACTGTATTAGTGAAAGAATGAATGTATAGGTTTCATTTGCTTATGAAACAAATATTATGGAGTATGAGTGAGGAACAAAATGTCATGCAAGTAGAAAACAAAATACTATTGACTTAAGAAATGTTTGAAACGGTGTTTACTGTAATAGAAAGCAATACAAGCTCGGATGCGTACAGCTCCTTAGCCGTATCTATTCAAACACTAAATCTTTGTCCATCTGCTCCTCGATTTCTGCGTTCAATGGGAGGTTAAAACTTTACCTGTTGTCGTCGGTGTATATCCCAACGGCGAACTACTTCGTCTGCCACACTGCCAGCACAATCCCTATCCATTAGTGTTCTTTCCTCCGCCTCATCTGCTAATTTTACCCTATTACATCTTGCACTTGCCTGGATCAGTCAACATCTTATCCGAATTCATTCCTTCTGTACTGCTAACATATGTTTCTGTTATATGCCATTACTCACATTCGACAAAAACGTAACGAGGAAAGTACTTAACATCATCTTAATAAGACTGACATTTCTGAACTACTGCATGTTCACTGTTATACTTACTAGTGTTATTAAGATCTAATCATTTACTATTACTACTGTAATGATTACTGTAATTATTATTACTATTACTATTACTATTATTATTATTATTATTTTCTGCTCATGTACTACACATATTGTAATGTGTACTTTCTGAGGATGTCTGGCTAGATGTAAGAGACGGCCCGAAGGCCCGAATCTGCCAGTTGAAATAAATGTATAACTAAATATCCGAATAAATAAATTGAAAGAATTTTTGTATTCTAGTAATATGTTTGACATCACTAGATAGTTACTAGCATTCGCCATTAGGATGACGGTATCTAGCACTCGTCTTCCGAATCCACCATCCGAACCTACGGTGTTTTCCAGTTGCATCAACATGTGTCATGTTACATGTAAGAGTTGCACTAGTTCAGACTGAATACAAAAAGTGGTCTAAATTTTCGACAGATTAGTTGATGTACATTTGACTAACATAGAAACGGATTCGTCGTCTTTGCGCAGTAATGGGACAGGTCTTTTAAGAGCTGTGAGTGACATTTGTAACAGTAATGATGGAAATCGTCTTGGGACAGCTAATGTTCTTCAGTAACCAGGAATGCCTCGTACTCTCACATTACTTAGCGAGATGTCACAGTGATTAGAGTCATATTTTTGAGAAAGTTGGTTAAGGTCATTCCCCTTTTTATGTGATTTAAATTTTCTGTCGTTTCTCTGAATGGTATCACACTAGTGCCAAAAGCATTCTTCGAAACCTATTTAAGTACACGAAATGGGGAGAGACGATATTGAAATAAAATATAAATTTAGGACAGAAAGAACGTCAGCATCGTTCAAATGTCATCTGCACTTTTTTACTGGGAAAAATGTTTCAGGTAACTGTCAACAGCGTTGTTATACGAGGGCTGTTCGGAAAGTATGGTCAGTATGGTCAGATCGGGCGCGAAATGAAAACTACAGAGAAAACCAATGGAACTTTACACAGATGTGTTGGGCAGTGTCTCTAGCATGCCTGTCGAACGCGTCACGCCGCTCTTTTCAGTTCTGAGCGTACAGTGAGTACGTAAAGATGCCTACAAAATAATTTCTCCCGTCATGTATGAGGGTCTGGTGAGAGGTTTCGCCTGATGTCATGCAGCCCACATAACATAACCGTTATGCGTTTCCTTTTCCTCGACTATTCTCGGCCACACTCTGCGAGGGCAATGAAGAGGCTTTTGCAGCGTTTTCAGCGGGAAGTGTTTGATCACCCACAGCACAGCCTGTAATTGGCTCTCCCTGAGTTTCATCTCTGCTCACATGAACCGATGGCTACGAAGACAACATTTGCCGGCCGCGGTGGTCTAGCGGTTCTGGCGCTGCAGTCCGGAACAGCGGGACTGCTACAGTCGCAGGTTCGAATCCTGCATCAGGCATGGATGTGTGTGATGTCCTTAGGTTAGTTAGGTTTAAGTAGTTCTAAGTTCTAGGGGACTTATGACCTAAGATGTTGAGTCCCATAGTGCTCAGAGCCATTTGAACCATTTGAAGACAACATTTTGGAACGGACAACAAGCTGCAGTCCAACTTAGAAAACATTCAGAAAGCACAGGAGGCTGCCTTCTATGACGATGGTATTGGAAACTTGGTTAAACGTTACGACAAATGTCTAAGTCGGAGCGGCGACTACGTAGAGAAGTAGCTGAATGTTGCAAATAAAAAAAATTTGATTCTCACAGCGATTTTCATTACACGACTGATCGGACCTTATTTTCTGAACAGCCCTCGTATTTGGAGAATTGCTTGACACACACTGTGCTCCTGTCTTCCAATACATTTATTCACTACCGTTTTCGATCATGGACTACCTTCACAATGGAAAAATATCTGTTGTAACAACTTCACATTGCATACTCGCTATTTAACCAGGACAGTATACGCCGTTGCTGACTTGGAAACTTCAGAAAATACAAATCAGCAATGGTGTGTGTACTTTCCTGGTTAAATAGCATGTATGTCATACGATGCTGTTACAGTATGTACTTTTCCACTGTGGAGTTAGTCCATGATCGAAACAGGTAGTGAATACTTGTGATGTAAGACAACAATGTTTGTCGTGCAGTTCTTTTTAATTTCATTGCAGTTCTAGATTTCAACTGGCAGTGCAGCTATTACCAGTCTGTTGTAAGTAGCCATATAGACTGAACGTAATTATAACGAAACATATTCCATTCTAATCAGGCAGTTGGACTCATGCTCGTACATGTCTGAGTTATTAGATTGGAATGTGGGTAGTTGTACCCTGAAGCGTCAAAGAAACTGGTATTGGCATAGATATGTAAACAGGCAGAATACGGCGCTGCGGTCGGCAACGCCTTTATAAGATACCATGTGTCTGTCGCAGTTGTTAGATCGGTTACTGCTGTTAGAATGGCAGGTTATCGAGATTTAAGTGAGTTTGAACATGGTTTATAGTCGGCGCATGAGCGATGGGACACAGAATCTCCGAGGTAGCGATAAAGTGGAGATCTTCCCGTACGACCATTTCACGAGTGTACCGCGAATATCAGGAATCCGGTAAAACATCAAATCTCCGATATCGCTGCGGCCGGAAAAAAGATCCTGCAAGGACGTCACAAACGACGACTGAAGAGAATCGTTCAACGTGACGGAAGTGCAACACTTCCGCAAATTGCTGCAGATATCAATGCTGGGCCATCAACAAGTGTCAGCGTGCGAACCATTCAACGAAACAACATCGATATAAGCTTTCGGACCGAAGGACCACTCGTGTACGCTTGATGACTGCACGACACGAAGCTTTACGCCTCGCCTGGGCCCGTCAACACCGGCACTGGACTGTTGATGACTGGAAACATGTTGTCTGGTCGGACGAGTCACGTTTCAAATTGTATTGAGTGGATGGACGTGTACGGATACGGAGACAACATCATGAATGCACGGACCCTGAATGTCAGCAGGTGATTGTTCAAGCTGGTGTAATAGTGTGCCTCGGGCATGGATGTGTGTGATGTCCTTAGGTTACTTAGGTTTAAATAGTTCTAAGTCTAGGGGACAGATGACCTCAGATGTTAAGTCCCACAATGCTCAGAACCATTTGACCCATTTTGTAATATTGTGAAGAGTGTGCAGTTGGAGAGATATGGGATCCTTGATACGTCTAGATACGACTCTGAGACGTACCTAGGCATTTATGAACATTATTGAGCGTATCTGGGATGTTTTTCAACGTGCTGTTCAGAAGAGATCTCCACCCCGTCGTGCTCTTACGGATTTATGGACAGTCCTGCAGGATTCATGGTTTCAACTGCCTCCAGCACTATTTCAGACATTAGTCGAGCCCATGCCACGCCTTGCTGCGGTACGTGCTCGCTGAGGCCTGACACGGTATTAGGCAGGTGTACCAGTTCAAAAAATGGCTCTGAGCACAATGGGACTAAACATCTATGATCATCAGTCCCCTAGAACTTAGAACTACTTAAACCTAACTAACCTAAGGACATCACACACATCCATGCCCGAGGCAGGATTCGAACTTGCGACCGTAGCAGTCGCGCGGTTCCGGACTGAGCGCCTAGAACCGCTAGACCACCGCCGCCGGCGTGTACCAGTTTCTTTGGGTCTTCAGTGTAATTACGTTCAGTCTAAATGGTTAATTATAACGTACTATGATAACTGCAGCGTCAGCTGATATCTAGACCGATGCTGACCTTCTTTCTGTCCTGGATTACATGACGATCGTTGGTAACAATCATTCCCATGTAATCGAACAAGGCAAATATTAATTTATTTGCAGTACTGGGAGCATCTAATAATTTCAACAACGAATTCACTTTTCACTGAAGAATCATACAGAAATGGTCTCTCATGAAGGCTGCAAAGCGATTCAGTAGTTTCTGAGGATCCTGGTGGTGCAATGAATCTTATTACAAAAGCTGTGAGGTCGTGCGGTAGCGTTCTCGCTTCCCACGCCCATGTTCCCGGGTTCGATTCCCGGCGGGGTCAGAGATTTTCTCTGCCTCCTGTTGACTGGGTGTTGTGTGATGTCCTTAGGTTAGTTAGGTTTAAGTAGTTCTAAGTTCTAGGGGACTGATGACCATAGATGTTAAGTCCCATAGTGCTCAGAGCCATTTTGAACAAAAGCTGTGAGGACGGGGCGTGAGTGGTGCTTGGGTAGCTCAGTTGGTAGAGCACTTGCCCGCGAAAGGCAAAGGTCCCGAGTTCGAGTTTCGGTTCGGCACGCAGTTTTAATCTGCCAGGAAGTTTCATATCAGCGCACACTCCGCTGCAGGGTGAAAATCTCATTCTGGAAACATCCCCCATGCTGTGGCTAAGCCATGTCTCCGCAATATCCTTTCTTTGAGGAGTGCTAGTTCTGCAAGGTTCGCAGGAGAGCTTCTGTAAAGTTTGGAAGGTAGGAGACGAGGTACTGGCAGAAGTAAAGCTGTGAGGACGGGGCGTGAGTCGTGCTTGGGTAGCTCAGTTGGTAGAGCACTTGCCCGCGAAAGGCAAAGGTCCCGAGTTCGAGTTTCGGTCCAGCACACAGTTTTAATCTGCCAGGAAGTTTCATATGCTGCAGAGTGAAAATCTCATTCTGGGAACCGTAATACAGTCACAGCAAAATAGCAAAGAGAACGTTAGAAGACACATAATTTCCGATTAGTCGTATTTTCTCACAGCAGCCGTGTTTCACGCGCAGTGGCCGTACAGAACGTACTGGGTAAACGAGGACACGGTACCCGAGAGTAGGCACCCGGCTCCTGGAGTAGCGGATGACGTTTACGGTAAGCGGCGGTGTATAATGAGCGACGGCAGGCCATCTCCATGAAAATGAGAGCTCCCTGGCTTGGACGCCGGTCACGTGCTGGGCCGGCGAGCGCCGGCTCCCCTTATACAGCGGCCGGCTCTCCGCCAGATTCCGGAGTAACAAGCGCTGCTGCAGCCGTGCTGTGCCGTGGCGTGGCGCCATTTGTGAACGTGCGTACACCTCGTTACAGAGGGTAAACTGTGCAGCAGCTGCAGTGACTGTGTGTACTAACGAAAGTATACGGCTTCACTGGAGTGCTATCACTGCGTACTCATTCAGCTGAAAGGAGGGCCATTGTCGTGAATAACGCCACCATCACCATTACTGTGATTGTTATCGTCGTGTATGTATTACTTTTATAATCAAGTTCGTCGTCTGTACACAGATATCGTCAATAATGCGTCATGGAATTAGTCATCCTTCTGTCTTGCTGCTTACTGTGGCAACGAGAAAGTTACATCTTAACTTACCATACGGAAAGCGTTCAGTGCCTCCATTACACCGATTATTTTGCACAGTCTGTTTTTTTATAGCCATCTTATTTTCCTGTTATTTCGCTACATTTACTCATTCAACGTCGTTTCCGTAAATTGGTATCAACTTTGCCTTGATCCGTTCATAATATTCAAACCCACAGAATATTTAGAAGATGGCTGCACTTCAACAACAATTACAGAATAGCAAGTGAATAGGACAGCAGGGGAATAAAATTGCAATTGGTTGGCTATCTTGTTCATCTGCTGAACCCATAAAATTGATTGCCTGCATGAGTTGATTGCCAATAACTAGCATTCAGTGGGCAGAATACAGACACGACATCTTCGTTTCCAATATTGCGCCCCATTCTGTACTTTTAATTTGTTCTGAACTTGAAACATCCATGTTTGCAATGACATGCGACGCTTTCTCCCATCAGTCTGCATCGCACAGAGCCTCAGAATATGCTGCCAGCAGCAATTTAAGTAAACATTTCACGACCCGAAAGATCGGGAATTTCTGAGTTGATCGTTCAGTATCAAGACAAGTAAATACTTGTTTCTCGTCATGTCAGTTTTTCAAAAACTTAACTTAGTCCCTGCTAAAACTGCAGAGCCGCTGCAGTAGGCGTCTGTGGCGAATGATGCACTACCCATGTATGAATTGGAGACTGCACTTTGATCGCCATCGTATATTTAACATGTCGGACAACACTTGGGCACCCCCCACCCCCCCGCCCCCTCTCTTCTGCACGACTTCCGAAGAAAACCATGTAAGATTAAACGAAGCGATTGGCTCCGTGTTATGTATGAAGTTGCCCCTCAAACAAAATGCAGCTATGAAATAAAGCCGGGCGCGCGGGATTAGCCGAGCGGTCTCAGGCGCTGCACCTGCGGCTGATCCCGGCGAAGGTTCGAGTCCTCCCTCGGTCATGTGTGTGTGTGTGTGTGTCTTTGTCCTTAGGATAATTTAGGTTAAGTAGTGTGTAAGCTTAGGGACTGATGACCTTAGCAGTTAAGTCTCATAAGATTTCACACACATTTGAACATTTTGGACAAATAAAGCCACCAATACGATCGCGGACCTTCGTGTACCTTGTGTTTCAAGAAATTTATTCTTGGTGTATGACAGCAAAGTTTTAGACTACAACGCCTTCACAAAACTCCTTTTATTGAAAAAGACAAGTGACGTAAGGATAGTTGGATCCTCTAAACGTCTGACACAGGGTAGGGTACAGTGCGCTTGGCTGCAGATTCGAAGTAAAGCGATGCTCTTAAGAGACCCCTTTGCTTGTTTCCTTCTTCTGCTGCTCTCTTCTGTATGTGTATGTAGACAGATATCGACGTCACTAACGACAATGATTCAGCTGAAACAGAGACGATTTTCTTCTTATTGTGGTTAGTTTACAACTGGATGATTTGTTGGTGCAAGAGGATGTAGAGTGCCGCGAGCATTAATACGTAAAGGCTAACGTGATGGAACCAAATTTGGAAAGAAATCACCAGCTTCTTAATAGTATAACATTCGACTATACGCACCTACAAAGCCATTTTCCGAAGCACTCGGCATTCGGTACTTCAGTTGTAGAAATTGGGTGACAATTCCGTTGTTCTTCCTGAAATCGAACCCGTTAGCAGAAAAGGGAACACGATTTCGGTTTACACTACTGCTCTCTTAGAACACGCGAGATTATAGCATCATATTTTGCAAGGGAAGTCAGGATCTTGCAGCATATCAGTAGTTTCCCACCTGATATGGAAGTCTGGTACTGGCGTTTACAGGCTACCTTTACGTCTACATCACTACTCCGCACCGAGCGAGGTGGCGCAGTGGTTAGACACTGGACTCGCATTCGGAAGGACGACGGTTCAATCCGGCGTCCGGCCATCCTGATTTAGGTTTTCCGTGATTTCCCTAAATCGCTCCAGGCAAATGCCGGGATGGTTCCTCTGAAAGGGCACGGCCGGCTTCCTTCCCCATTCTTCCCTAATCCGATGAGACCGATGACCACGCTGTCTGGTCTCCTTCCCCCAACCAACCAACCAACCAACCAACCAACCACTACTCCGCAAGCCAGGATACTGTGTGTGGCTGACGAGAGTACGGCGTGCATCACACACGGTTTCCTCACTTCTGTTCCGTTCGTGGATGGTGCGCGGGAGGCAAGACTCGGTACTGCTCAGTAACACGGGATGCAAATTGAAGCCAGGGTTTCTTAACTGATTTTATTTATTTTATTGTTTATTTAGCCTGACCAGATTAGGGTCTTAAAGCCCTTTCTTCCATTGGACTAGGAAACAATAATAATCATACACGTACAATAATAACTCTCAGTAAGAACAGAAATAATAATAGTAATAATAATAAAGGGCATTAGGAATGACAATAATGCAAATTTTAAGGCGTATTTAGTATATTCAGAAACATAAGGGATAATGAAGTAGGAGAAGATTCAAAACGGCAATGAGAACAGGTGTTAAGAAAGAACTGTCTTTCAATAGAGAACTGTGTGGCAAGGGGAAGGGGAAAGTGGGGCGATATGGGGCGTCGATTAGAGTGAGGCATGGACAAGTACATGTCAGAAGTATCTATCGCTATAGAAAGTTGACCATTAGCTGACTGTTGGAGTTTGAAAGGAATTTAATTTCGCTGATATTTTGAGGAAGATCATTCCAAAGTCGGGTTCCCGACGCAGAAAATGATTTCAAGAAAAGAAAGACAGGTTTTACTTTGTTGAGAACGAGTGTTTCTGTTGTGCTGCACATGTAGTAGTTGAACACTTGAAGATAAATAAGAGGGAGTGCAATGGAGAGAAGACGATAGAGCAAAGGCAGCATATGACAGTCTCTATGCTTATTGGCACACCCGTTCGACTAGCCGTGCGCGTTAAAGTACTCGCTTTCAGGATGTGGTGGCACGCCGGTCCCTGTTCGAATCTGTCCGGCAACGACGTAGCGAGCCTGGGTGTGGCTTTTAGGAGGTTTGCCACAACCTTCTAGGTGCATACCGGTTAGATATCAATGACCCGCCTTAAATACACTCTACGCAAACATTTCGAAAACGTTCTTAGACACGCACATAGAATTTACTCTAGACGCAGACAGACAGATTGATTCCGCCCTGGGAATTGAGTAGGGGACTGGTGACCGTAGATACTCAGTCTCCTTAAACCTACAACCAGCAGCAGCAGCTTATCGGGACGTAGCCATTGTAATTATTTGCCAGCAGTGGTGATGTAGTCGGAATAGCGAACATCACCAATGTGTCGCACACAAGCATTCAATGCCAGCCGGTATGAGTTCCCAAACGAAAGTCGTTGATGAATAGGATCACCATAATAAGGTGTGGGAAGTATTAATGATTCTATAAGTTTCTTTTTACGCTCGAGATGTAATACCTTTTTATATTCTGCGGTGAATCAGATGGTGCTGATACCTTCTTACGGACTGCATTTGTGTGTTTAATCCAGTCGAAGTCACAATCCAGAATTATCAATAAGTTCCTTGGAGGGGGAGGAAAAGTTGTTTCTTTAGTGTTTCTCGTAAGGGTGGAAGAGATTCTTTGAACTGGCGCGTAACAAGTCTTTTGTGAACCACTGAAATTGCTTGCGTTTTAGACGGGTCAAGTTTGAAATCTGTGTTCCGCTCACTCTCTTGATAAGCCAAATAAGTCAGCGTTTTCATGCTGTATGGCTGTGCATAGGTACTTTGGGCTTGCATTTAAGTATAGCTGAAGATCGTCAGTGTGGAAGTGATATTTTCAATGGAACAGAACAGCCGACGCGATCTGTTGTAGAATTGTGGAACATGTTTTATGATCAGGAATTATGACGTTGTTGGAAAATGAACATCTTCTCTATAAAAATCAACATGGATTCCGCAAGCAGAGATCCCGCGAAACTCAGCTCGCTCTGTTCCTCCATGAGATCCACAGCGCAGTGGACAACGGCGTTCGCGCGGCTGGTCCCGGCGGAAGTTCGAGTCCTCCCTCGGGCACATGGGTGTGTGTGTTTGTCCTTAGGATAATTTAGGTTACGTAGTGTGTAAGCTTAGGGGCTGATGACCTTAGCAGTTAAGTCCCATAAGATTTCACATACATTTGAACATTTTTGACAACGGCGTTCAGGTTGACGCCGTGTTCCTTGGATTTTCAGTAAAGCATTTGACACCGTCCCGTATTGCCGTTTAATGAAAAAAGTACGAACTTGCGGAGTTTCGGAGCAGACCTGCAATTGGATTCAAGACTTTCTTGCAAAAAGAACTCAACAAGTCGCTCTTAATGGAACTAAATCGCCAGATGTAAAGGTAATATCCGGAGTACCACAGGGAAGTGTGATAGGACCGTTGCTGTTTACAACATATATAAATAGAAAGCGTCGGATGCGCTTTAAGGCTATTCTCAGATGATGCAGTTGTCTATACCAAAGTAGCAACGCCAGAAGATATTAAGGATTTGCAGAACGACCTGCAGAGAACTGATGAATGGTGCAGGCTCTGGTAGTTGACCCTGAACGTAAATAAATGCAGCATATTGCGCATACATAGGAAAGAAATCCACTACTGTACAGCTACACTATTTATGACTAACAGCCGGCCGCGGTGGCCGAGCTGTTCTAGGCGCTTCAGTCGGAACCGCGCGACTGCTATGGTCGCAGGTTCGAATCTTGCCCTGGGCATGGATGTGTGTGATGTCCTTAGGTTAGTTAGGTTTACGTAGTTCTAAGTTAGGGGACTGATGACCTCAGACGTTAAGTCCCAATGTGCTCAGAGCCATTTGAACCATGACAAACAGCTGGAGACAGCGTCTTTCGTAAAATATCTAGACGTAACTACCCAGAGCGATCTTAAATAGAATGACCATATACAACAGATAGTGGAAAAAGCAGGCACAAGACGCAGATTCAATGGAAGAATCTTAAGGAAATATAACTCATCCACGAAAAAAGTGGCTTACAAGGCGCTTGTTCGCCCGATTCTTTAGTATTGTTCATCCATCAGGGATCCCTATCAGGTAGGACTGATAGAGGAGATAGAGAGGATCCAACGAAGAGCGGCGCATTTCGCCACGGGATCGTTTAGCTGGCGAGAGAGCTTTACGGAGATGTAAAACAAACTCTACTGGCAGATGTTACAAGAGAGGCGTTGTGCATCACGGAGAGATTTACTATTGAAATTTCGGGACAGCACATTTCAGGAGGAGTCAGACAACATAGTACTTCCACGCACATACATCTCGCGTACTGACCACGAAGATTGCGTCCCCGGTAGCTGAGTGGTCAGTGCGACAGAATGTCAATCCTAAGGGCCCGGGTTCGATTCCAGGCAAGGTCGGAGATTTTTCTCCGCTCAGGGACTGGGTGTTGTGTTGTCGTAATCATCATTTCATTCCCCATTAACCCACAAGTCACCGAAGTGGCGTTAATTCGAAAGACTTGCACTCGGCGAACGGTCAGCCCGTCTGGAGGCCCTTGTCACACGACATTTACATTTTATCACGGTCAGAAAATTGGAGAAATTAGAGCCAATACAGAGGATTACCGACAATCATTCTTCCCACGCACTATGCACGAGTGGACAGGATTGGAGGTATCAGATAGTGGTACTGAAAGTACCCTCCGCCACACACCATTAGGTGGCTTGCGGACTATGATGTAGACGTAGATGTCATTAACATATGACCCAACACTGATCCCTGTATGAACCCTGAAACTTCATTTGTCCGTCGTATTTCTTTGCTCGAATTGGGACGCGGTTCTGAGCACTATGAAACTCAACATCTAAGATCATCAGTCCCCTAGAACTTACAACTACTTAAACCTAACTAACCTAAGGACATCACACACATCCATGCTCGAGGCAGGATTCGAACCTGCGACCGTAGCGGTCGCGCGGTTCCAGACTGTAGCGTCTAGAACCGCTCGGCCACCACGGCCGGCTTGGGACGCGGGCTTTCAAATTTTTGAGGATAAGGCTGTA
Organism: Schistocerca cancellata; assembly: GCF_023864275.1. Taxonomy (NCBI): domain Eukaryota; kingdom Metazoa; phylum Arthropoda; class Insecta; order Orthoptera; family Acrididae; genus Schistocerca; species Schistocerca cancellata. Next base: position 721,479,297 of record NC_064626.1, on the reverse strand, counting down.
CGTTGTGCACAGCACATTCACTATATTCCTCTACATTTGAGCTTCTTGAGTATTTCTGTTAAGCTCTCAAACTAACTAAACGAACGGTTGACGAAGGCTGCAGCTGCTGTGTACTTTCTCTGTCTCTGCCCTTAATCCTACTTGGTAACTTTTTTCAAAAAATGTTGAAATGCGTGTGAAATCTTATGGGACTTAACTGTTAAGGTCATCAGTCCCTAAGCTTACACACTACTTAAACTAAATTATCCTAAGGACAAACACACACACCCATGCCCGAGGGAGGACTCTAACCTCCGCAGGGATCAGCCGCACAGTCCATGACTGCAGCGCCATAGACCGCTCGGCTAATCCCGCGCGGCGGTAACTTCCTTAGAGCAAGGAACAAAACTACATAATTTATTCAACGGGCGTTTTGTAACTCGCTTCCTTTGCGCATGAATTGTGTTCCGTCGGGATTCTGCCGAAAAATGTCAATCTAGCATCTAGATTTATGTTAACCTGCCGGCTCAATGGACTCCGAAGACACACTCCTACGGAAATGGTATTCTCCCTCCGTGTGCTTCCTAGGTGTTTCAGGGTATTCAAATCACGGCGTTTATATCTGAATCTATCCCCGCAGAGGAAGCAAACGAGAGGCGGCTAACGAGCGATCCTGCGCTACGCGTGGCTCGGAAGGCTGACGCACCGGCCGGACACTGGCTGCGGTACGCTGCTAAGCAGTCACAGCACACGCAGCGGCGAGGCGTGCGCGCAGCACAGTCGCCGGGCGGTGCTCCTCAAAGGCCGCGGCTGCCGTAGCCGCAGCGGCAGCGGAAGACGTCGCCATTCATCAGCCCGCGCCGGCGGCTGCGCATGCGCTCGCCTCGCTGGTCGCGGTAAACAGCGGCCCTCGCGATCCGCTTTCCGTTATCAATCTTGCGAAAATGTGTACCAGTTAGGTTAGCAAGCTCGCGCTGTGATCTGCATCTACGCGGATTACTCCGCAATTCTCACTTGCAGTTGTGGCGTGTCGTATATTGGCCAGACTATCAGGATCGTGGAGGAATGGTGTTACGAACATAAGTGGAGTGCACACCTACAACAGCCGAGCAAATCGGCTATTGAACGTTGTCATGACAACGGTCACCCTATGGAACGTAACAACACGGAGATTCTAGCAAGCACTTGAAATTATTGGGATAGTGTGAAACCTTCCCGTCTCCTCTATATCTCTTTTGTTACGCAACCTTCCCTTCTACAATAACCTATGAAACCTTCCCTTAGGATTTCTATCTCTTGCTTAATAATAACAAAGGAAATCTTCCCTTTGAAATTAATTCTCTTTCTCAATCTTCGCATACAAATTTAAATGCTGCTTATTAAAAGTGATTTTCTGATTATTTCGACGAAACATAGAACGTGTCATCGTCGTGGCCCTCAGTCGTTTCCTGCAATAACCCAAAACTGTGCCTTACCTTTTTTACTGTTACTGGATCGCTATCTGACTGCTACATCGAACTGCGACATGAATATACTTACTCTGTTTTACTATACTCTATTAGCTGCTGGTGGGCTGTCATAATAAGTGGCTGTATTTATTACCAAAGCTGACGTTATTCTTTAATTAATTTGACTAAAGTTACGTAATTCATAGTTAAACTTTTTCTTGACAAGAATGAAGTTTTGCGTTGATGGCTTATTGGGATGGATTATAATCAGTAATGCAATATTGCTGGCAAAAATTAATTATATTCTGAATGAAATGATTTTACAAACGTTCAAATGGGACATACTTTTTACAATAATGTTACAACAAGCATTGCGCAAACATACCTCCAGTAGTCTTGAGTTTCTCAAAAATAAATAATTCAATAATATTAGTTCCTCCTCTGATAATAGTTAGCTGATGTCTCTGTACATCCGTTTATAATCACTTGTAAATCATAGCTGGTGGCTGGCAGGCATACCACTCCTCTCAACCTCTCGCTTCAGACCTGCTATCAACTCGCTTCACATGTCGCTTACTACTGACTTCCTACGAACGCTAAAGTGCTGTCTCTCCCGCCAACAATGCTTTCTGGTGCAGACAAACCCTGCTACCATTACAAAATGTATCAGTGCGTGGTCTTCCCCGCTCTTTTTAAAATTTTATCAATGTGCGGTCTCTCCTGCCAAGGATACTTTGGTGCAGACATTCCCTGCAACCACAACTATTTCCAACATAACAAATATTAATTATTCCTACTTAATCCTATTAATAAAATATAAACATCTTTGCCGCGCGGGATTAGCCGACCGGTCAAGGCGCTGCAGTCATGGTCTGTGCGACTGGACCCGGCGGAGGATCGAGTCCTCCCTTTGTCCTTAGGGTAATTTAGGTTAAGTACTGTGTAAGCTTAGGGACTGATGACCTTAGCACTTAAGTCCCATAAGATTTCACACACATTTGAACATATAAACATCTTTCATAAATTGTGGTCTGACAACAGACAATAGAAATATACACGTCTTACAAGTGTTATTAAGGAAGCAGTTCAAAATAAATTAGCAAGCAACCTTATAAATAGAGATGGTGGTTTATGTTTAAATTCTGCATAGAATCCTGCTTTCTCGCTTGTCAAAAAAGAGTTCAAAAAAAGAGTTCACTATCGATAACTTCTGACATCGGTCATCTTTAGTTTGTGACTGCGCTAGTGTTTACAATATGTGTGTGTGTGTGTGTGTGTGTGTGTGTGTGTGTGTGTGTGTGTTTCGCGAGTTTCTCTGCAAATCGAGGTTTTAAATTCACTTGCACAGCGCTTACTTGCTGCAACTTTGCCTTGAAAACGGCAGAGTGTGCTCCTGAAGAAATATCAGCGGTGTTCGACCTAGTCACCCTAAAATTATTAGAACACATATGATTGTTTGGCAGACAGTTCATTGCAGCGCTTTCAGATTATCTCTCTACCCTTCCACTGCCGAATAGAACGAGGGAAAAACGAACAGTGTTCCCGTGCTGCAAGGATATACTCTTTGCCAGTGGACGACCTAGCAGCAGGCGCTAGCTGGCGAGTCTTAAGCTTCTAGAATTTTCTGCGGTCACCCGCCCTCTTTTTTTCTTCTTCGACGGACGGGGCATTGCCGAGCCACGACGACGACAATGCGAGTTAATAGCGAGCGCAGTACTGGGGCAGACTCGGTCGAGCGAACAGTGGTGAAAGAGCAGTGATCAGAAATACGCGAAGTCTGATTCTAAAGTGTTTAATACTGCAGTGAGGGAAATATTTGGAACAGGGATGTTGAATCCTCCGTGGCTTTTCTGGAATGCATGAACTTTAAAATTTGTCAGTATAATCAAAGTGAATTACTGCGACACAGTTGGATGTGCTTTCCATTGTTTGAAGATTATCATATTAAGTTATCGTGCGTCGTATTTTATGCCAAGAAACCTTACCATCGTTTATGGTTGATTTTGTAGTAAATTACTACAGTCATCCCAAGCACAGTCAGGCTGCAGTTTAGTTTCTTACGCGATCGTGGCTGAAGTATGTCTTCCTGTAGTCCGATGCCAGCTCGTTTCTCCCTCCGGAGGTGGAAGTAATCAAAATATTTCCACACTCGTAGAAGAACTACTGAAAAGCCTAAAGCCACATTTACAATCATTTTGAAACATGTCTTGCAAGAATGCATATAGCACTGTTAGCAGTTAATGCCGGACCATCGGTCTTTGCACCGCTCTGCAGACACAAAATTGGTATCATGGCTTTGTTGGTACAGACGTAAGGAAACATCGTTGCTGTTCAAACAAATTTCGGGCTTCCAGTCAGTGATCGTTTAATTCATCGCACGATATTTTGACTGTGCACCTGCCCGTCATCTTCAGGTGAGCCAACGAAGACCGTCCTCGATGGCTTGGCTGAAGGTAATTGGCAGGACCCGGCCGGTGTGGCCGAGCGGTTCTAAGGAGCTTCAGTCTGGAACCGCGTGACAGCTACGGTCACAGGTTCGAATCCTGCCTCGGGCATGGATGTGTGTGATGTCCTTAGGTTAGTTAGGTTTAAGTAGTTCTAAGTTCTAGGGGCTGATGACCTCAGATGTTAAGTCCCATAGTGCTCAGAGCGATTTGAACCATTTGATTGGCAGGTGCCCAGCCGAAATATCGTGCAATGAATTAAACGGCTACCAGCTGCATGCTCTAAATTTGTTTGAATACCCAGTCTGCCGGGAAAGCTTTAAACCTGACATTTTTCCCCATCTTTCTATTTCTAAATCCTAAAAAAAGGGCGCAAGTGTTTGTCTATGTTCTGGCGTACTTCCTGTAGCAGAGGACATTAACCGTGTTGGATCGTAGTGGTGTGGACAAGGCGACAAGTATGTGAACCATCACACTCTATGAGACAGAGGAGCGCCTCTGGAACATGCGATGTGCAAACTACAACAATTTTAATTTAAATGGGGGCTCCATCAGCAAACTTGTTGTTGTGTTGAACACCAGTAGCACTGACGTACAACATAAATAGATTTCTCTGATAACAGTAGAGATAAATTGTAATTGAATAACAAGTTCTTGGGTTTCCAACCGCGTCAAGTAATTAAAATTACGCGGGATGATAACCTGCCTCATGAACTGAACCACCTATGAAAGGTCTTCAGGAACGTCCATCACATAAATGGAGTGATTTCATGCAACACTCACAAGAAGACCACCTACGAGGGGCCGGAAGAGGAACTCGTTTTCTTGCCATTCTATGGCTCCGTGTCGGGCAAGATAAACCGCCTTCTGAAACGACATAAGATCAGATCGATCTTCAGGCCTCCGATGAAAATCAGTCAATTACTGAGACCAGTTAAAGATGCAGCAAATCTCAGAACACCTGGAGTCTACACGATACCTTGCGAGTGTCACCACTTACATTAATGGAAATAAGTATTCATACACTAGAGCGTGGAAAAGTAAACTGGCTTCATTGACAATACGAAACCAGAAACACTAATTGGGTACGCACTATACACATTGGCGCCGGCCGAAGTGGCCGTGCGGTTAAAGGCGCTGCAGTCTGGAACCGCAAGACCGCTACGGTCGCAGGTTCGAATCCTGACTCGGGCATGGATGTTTGTGATGTCCTTAGGTTAGTTAGGTTTAACTAGTTCTAAGTTCTAGGGGACTAATGACCTCAGCAGTTGAGTCCCATAGTGCTCAGAGCCATTTGAACCATATACACATTGGCCAGTCGCCAATGCACCTATGCTGGTATATAGAACGAGAATGAACAAGCCTTTAAACAACAAAATACAAAAACGTCTGCCAAGTTCTCTACTGCGCTTGGAATTAAGTATTCATACACCAACAGAAAATGACACTTCTAAGAAAGCCAGAACATTTTTAATACTTCGTATGCATACCCTTCCGATTTATTACTCCTCGCAACCTCCGTGGCATGGAATGGACCAATTTTCTTTTAGTTTCCGACGTGATACCTTCCCATTCTCTAAGGAGAGCCTCTTTCAAAGATGCCTTACTACGGATGTCGTGTTTTCTCACTCGTGTTTCCAGCTCACTCCACAAGCGTTCGATGGGTTTCAGGTCCGGACTCTGAGCTGGTGTTTTAAGGCTCTGAGCACTATGGGACTTAACATCTATGGTCATCAGTCTGGTGTTTTAAGAGTGTGTGGAGTGTTGTAGAGCAACCACAGCCGGACAATTTGCGCCGTATGTTTGGGATCATTGTCCTGTTGGAAGTAATAATTTCTAGGAAGACCCAAGACGTCAACATTGTTGTAAGTACTGTTTGAGAATGTTCATATACACAAATCTGTCCACGGTACCTTCCACAAATACTAATTTTCCGACACCGGAGGCTGACATACAGCCCCATACCATCACTCCACCACGTCCGTGCTTCACCGTGGGTTGAATGTTGTTTCGGTCGAGGTCTGTATTCGGTCTTCTCCAGGCCATGATCCTAACAGCATTGTGACGATATTAAATTTGCTTTCATCACTAAACAATACAGTATCCCAGAAGTCTGCTGTCTTGGATACATGCTGTTTCGCGAATTCCATCCGTCACTTCCTGTTCTTTTTGCTGATGTAGGGCTTTCGTCTCGGGATCCTGGATCTGTAGCCCGAACGACTGAGAATGGTACGAACTGCCCTTGAAATGATGTCCTTTCGGAAGTGGTCATGTACATATGCGGATAGTGCCGAGGCTGTTGTTTTCGGGTTTTTCTCGATGATTCTTAGTAGCATTTTGGTCTCTCTTGTTGTAAGCCTCTGTGGACGACGGTGTCGTTCACTGTTTATTACTACATGTCTGTCGTTATATCGCTTAATGGTAGATTGCACAGTCGCTCGGCTTCGTCCTATGCTGTTCGCAATTTCGGCATACGACTTTTGTTGAAGATATTGGGCGACAACGATGTTTCGTTCCTCAATGGTCGTTTCCTTAACCTTGCGGCCCATTCTGATGTTCCACGGTAGCCACGTCCGACGTGCTGTTGCTTCACGGCCGCCACACGACTAGAAAAGTGTTGCATGCACTTCGGGGCTGCGTCAGCCGTTTGTTTGGTTGAAAGTAGTCCGCTGTATGAATACAGTTTGCCCTGTCGTAGACCGTGCGGAGTGTAACATATTTTATTTTCCCAGAATAGATTCATGGCATACGGGAAGCTTCATTACCAAGAACATGATTATCTGACGCTACATCATCGTACTTATTCGTATCGGCGCTATGGGTGATTTACTATCCCAAGACACCATCGTAGTTTTTTCACCACCTACTGTATGAATACTTATTTCCATGACTGTATGTCCGACACAGACATTTTGCAGGCTTGGCAGAAAACAATGTTGCGTGTAATAGCAGCTTAACGCGTTACAGGTAAACAGCCTCGGGGCCGCGCGGCAATGACTCGGTGTGGCAGAGCGAGAGGCGGAATGCGTTGCCCCCTGCGCCCGTTGGCTCCTGCAGATGCTGCTGGCAGGGCCCCAATGCTCGAGTGGAGGGGGCGGCGGCGAGTCGCAGCGGCAGCCTTGGAGCTACAGCCGCGGCAGACACCTGCCGCAGGCGTCGCTCTTGGCCCTTAGCCTCAGCCGCTCACACCTCCGCCTCCAATTAGCTCCCGCTTCGCCACTCTCGTACTTTGACTCGAGGCCAAGGTCTCCGACTGCACCGGACTTCACAAATAATAAACTGCTCAGACAAGCGTTTTGCAACGACATCGTAATTTCCGTTGTGCTTTCGTCGCAAACCTGTTTCTCGGTTCTGTTTCGGCCGCATGAGATCGCTGTGTACAGAGCCTCCACTGTAATGGAGGTAAAAGTGAACCTGCCTCATTCGCAATGCAGCTGAGTACGCTGTCTCTCCAGTCGTGATCAGGGCAATGCAGTTTCTGCACGCTACTCATTCACTCAACAGGCCTCAGAGGCTCATTGCAAGCTTAGTGCATTGTCACTTAAAAAGAGTAACGTCATTCGAACATTCAGCCGTTATAAACTTTGTGTTCTGCCTTACGGCAGGTCTTGTCATGGGTAATGGGGAGGGGGGCTCGTCAGAGAAGTCCGCCGCATAAGAGTCTAGAGAAATGATTCCAGTGGTGGTTTCCCGTTGCCTTCCACTGATGATGATGAAATGATATTGAGGACAACACAACACCCAGTCCCTCAGCGGAGAAAATTTCCAACTCAGCCGGGAATCAAACACGGGCCCCTTGGCGTGATAGACCACCGCGCTGAACACTCAGCTATCGCGGCGGATTCAGCTGTTATAGTGACACACAAAATTTTGTTTTTATCCATTAAAATTTATTGGATGCGAGCTGAGACTGTAAGAAACAATGGTTTCATTTACGGAAGTGTTGCGGCTTTATTAATCACATGTTGACATATTACCTGTTGAATTCTGCCTCGTCAGGAAAACTGTTATGCAAACGTCGACAGGAGATCCAGAGACAGAAGCAACAGGTGAACGTCAATGGTTTTGTACGTTATAAAATAACATTTTCCGATGCCAGTCATAATTTTCCTTTTGCTTATTGTCAACACGACGCGTTTCCAGAAATAATTACCATTATCAAGGGAGTGTTTCGTGTGTTATAACGCATTTCGGAGTGATTTTTGCGATGTGTGAACTAGTGCCTTTACTGCAATATGAACACGCGCAATTTTGTAATTACTTCTTTATCTTCCCCTACAGGTTGTTGTGCGCCGGCCGGTGTGGCCGAGCGGTTCTAGGCGCTTCAGTCTGGCACCGCGCGACCGCTACGGTCGCAGGTTCGAATCCTGCCTCGGCCATGGGTGTGCGTGGCGTCCTTAGGTTAGTTAGGTTTAAGTAGTTCTAAGTTCTAGGGGACTGATGACCTCAGATGTTAAGTCTCATAGTGCTCAGAGCCATTTACAGGTTGTTGTTGTTGTTGTTGTTGTTGTTGTCTTCATCCCAGGGACTGGTTTGATGCAGCTCTCCATGCTACTCTATCCTGTGCAAGTTTCTTCATCTCCCAGTACCTACTGCAACCTACATCCTTCTGAATCTGCTTAGTGTATTCATCTCTTGGTCTCACTCTACGATTTTTACCCTCCTCGTTTCCCTCCAGTACTAAATTGATGATCCCTTGATGCCTCAGAACGTGTCGTCCTAACCGATCCCTTCCTCTAGTCGAATTGTGCCACAAATTCCTCTTCTCCCCAATTCTGTTCAGTACCTTTTGGTTAGTTACCTGATCTACCCATCTAATCCTCAGCATTCTTCTGTAGCACCACATTTCGAAAGCTTCTATTTTATTCTTGACTTAACTGTTTATCGTCCACGTTTCACTTCCATACATGGCTACACTCCATACAAATACTTTCAGAAACGACTTCCTGACACTTAAATCTATACTCGATGTTAACAAATTTCTCTTCTTCAGAAACGCTTTCCTTGTCATAGCCAGTCATCCCTAGAGGTAACGGCAAATTATGAAACAGCATTTAACCCTAGATTACTGAACACTCGTAAAATTTATGACTGCAGCAGGGTATAAAACGGGACATTTTGCACTTAATTTGGTATGTAACATACGACTGGAGATGTAATAATGGTAATTAACTGATGCGTAACCTATAAATTATGATCCCATTTGAATAAAGAGGGGAGTAGTAAACTTTACGACGGTTTAGAAGTAATCTAACATTCTTCCCTCTTTAGTGTTCTAGGTTTAAGAAGAATTCTTGTTGTCCTCTTGTGCAGAAACTTACACATATTATACATGACTTACACAGCTGACAGTCCACAGTATACGTCAAAAACAGTACTATAGATAACAAAGAGCCACAAAGATATTTTACATATTGTTAACAGTGATATGATGCTACAGTTCGTCCTCAGAGTCCCACGGTCTCCAGGAAGGGTAAACGACCCCGATCTTCAGCGTAACGTCTGTTTCCCTTCAGTTATTCCTACTCCGTAAGGGTCCCAGACTTCTGAACAATACTCAAGAATAGGTCGAACGACTGTTTTGTGAGCTACTTCTTTCGTGAGTAAATTACACTTGCTTGAAATTCTAGCAAAGAATCCCAATCCGGCATCTGCTCTTCCCACTATTTGTTTTATACGGTGATTCCTCATTAGGTCGCTCCGGACGGTCACCTATACGGTAATCGAACAGTAGACGCTGCATTTATTTATATTCGGGGTCAACTGCCAATACCCGCCCCAGACTTCGATCGTCAGCAGTTCTAACTGCAACTCACTACAGTCTTCTGGCTTTCCTGGTTTGAGAAGAGAAAAGATTTTATCTGCTGACTTTCCTGGTTAAGATACCAGGAAAACCAGCACGTAAAATCCTTGGTCTTCTCAAACCAGGAAAAGCCTGAGGATTCTGGCGAAAGAGTCCATCAAGCTATCGGCCCATCGCATTGCTAAGCATGTGCTATAAATTTCTAGAGATATTATTGCATAAAAGATTTTCCCCCATAGTAAATTAATCATACCAGAACAGACTGGCTTTAGAAGTGGCCGATGTTGTGCCGACCAAATTCTGGCACTAACCTCATTTATAGAAGCTGGTTTTCAAAAAGGACTTAAAACCATCTGCGCATTTATAGATTTATCTTCGGCATATGACACCGTCTCGTAAAAGGAGATGCTATACAAACTAAAACAAGCAATTCCGTGTAAAAAGATTACTAGATTAATCCAGAATATGCTTAGTAATAGGAGAATTACAGTACACGTTAATGAAAGATCCAATTCAACCCGTACTCTCGGAAAAAAAAAAGGACTACCACACGGGTCAGTCCTGGCACCGCTGATTTTTAATATATGTAGGGATGACATACCACATACATCAATGAAATTTATGTATGCTGACGATATGGCACTGGCAACCCAGCACCGAAGATTGGAGGAAGGGAGTGGCCAGCTAACAGTAGACATAGAAACAATGCACAAATACTGCATGAAATGGTATGTCAAACCTAATCCTCAAAAATCAGAAGTGAATGCTTTCCATCTTAGCAACAAATTGACTCACAAAAAATTGATGTGTACTTTGGCGGAGAAAGAATACGGCACACCACCTTCCCCCACATACCTAGGGGTCATTCTGGACAGATCATGTGAAAAAAAACTGTCCAGAAAATAAATCCTATGAACAACATTCTCAGCAATATAGCTGCAACCTCGTGGACGGTGGAGCGCAACTGTGAACACACTGAGAAGCGTTGCGCTGGCCTTCACCTACTCTGACAGAATACTGCGTCCCGGTATGGTATAGGAGCCGTCATAACAACAAAGTCGACATACAGCTAAAAGAAGCAATGATGATCGTAACAGGCACATTGAAACCCACTCCCATTACGTGGCTTCCGATCCTAGCCAACTCCACTGAACGGCCACGGTTCAAAAGGAGTGGTTAAAAGTAACCAGCCAGGAAAATTATCACCCCATCCAGGAACCTTTACACACTCCTCCGCCAAATCGTCTGATGTCTCGTCGCCCTATCTGGAGAGACACGGAATTGGAGGACAACTGCGACATTATTGCCAAATGGACTGAGCACGTTGCCAACAATAAAGAAATTAGGAACTTTGACATTATCTCACAAATAGAAGACAGAACTCCGGGAATGGATCCACCCCGACAAATATAGAGCCGCCTGAACCGGTTTAGAGTAGGCATTGGCAGAACCGAGACATGCGGCTGGTCCCGGCGGAGGTTCGAGTCCTTCCTCGGTCATGGGTGTGTGTGTTTGTCCTTAGGATAATTTAGGTTAAGTAGTGTGTAAGCTTAGGGACTGATGACCATAGCAATTAAGCCCCATAAGATTTCACACACATTTGAACATTTTTGAACCGAGACACGTTCCTCAAATAGGGCACGGAAAGCTCACCAGAGTGCAATTGTGCAGCACCGAATCAGACAATGGACCACATACTAGATGAGTGCCCCGGCAGATCATTCCCAGGAGGCATCATGGACCTGGACTCCGCTTCTGCGTCGGTATTCGCTTGGCTCTCTGATCTGGATACAACTGTTTAGGTTTCTTGCTTACTGCATTTTTATGTTTGTTTTTCTGCTGCACTTGTTCAGACTGGGTATATTTACACCCAAATGTGTACATTTTAATTGTCTTAACTGAGTACTGTATATTGTATATGTATAACGCTTCATTTAAGTTATATTTTATGTGATATGTACGTACTTAACATGCACCTGCTTGGTGCTAGTTGTTGTTGTGATGTGAAGTTTGTAATTTTTCGTGATTCTCATACGAAAACTTATACTATAGCATCGCAGTCTCCCTCATCGTCCGCGAATAACCGTACAGGTCCTCCAACGTTAACCACAAGATGAAATGAAATGATCGTATGGTGTTACTGGCCGAGAGACTCCGTCTGGGGTTACCTACATCTACATACTCCGCAAACCTCTGTGTAGTCCATGAGGGAGAGTACCTAGTATCACTAATAGTCATTTCCTTTCCTGTTCCACTAGCAAAAAGAGTGAGGGAAAAACAACTGTTTATATCCCTCCGTACAAGCCCTAATTTCTCTTATCTCCGCGATCCTTACGCGAAATGTATGTTGGCGACAGTATAATCGTGCTGAGTCAGTTTCAAATGGTGGTTCTCTAAATTTTCTCAATACTGTTCTACGAAAAGAACGTCGTGTTCCATCCAGGGATTCCGACTTGAACTTGAGTTGATGAGGCATCTCCGTAACACTCGCATACTGATCGAACCTACCGCTGACAAACATTAGCAGCTCGCATTTGAATTACTTCGATATCTTCTTTTATTCCGACATGGCGGAGACCCGAGACACTCCAGCAGTATTCAAGAATGGGCCACTCTAATGTTCTATACACGGTCTCCTTTACAGACGAGCTACACTTTTCTGACAAACTCCCAATAAACGGAAGTTGATCATTTGCCTTCCCTACTACCGTCTACGACGATAGCCTAGATATTTAATCGATGTGACAGTGTCAACCAGAACACTAGTAATGGTGTATTTCTGTTTGACGCCGCTTTGGCGACTCGTGCGTCGAATTCATTAGATTACTCATATAAACCATAAACACGCTAGTGTGCAAAAGTTAATAATAATCAGGAAAAGAGGACATATTGCCGTATTAGGATACCGGAAGGATTACTGAACAAGCTACAGCTTAATAAAAAGACATTAGGCAACAACAGTGCCAGAAACGTAATGTTGGAAAAGTTCTCACAGCTAAGATATACATTTGTAAGAAAATAACACAACTGGGAAATCTCATCCACAGCAAAAGAAGCTCTTCATAGGGAATATGTTTAACCCTAACAGCCACACATGTTGCACAGCGAACCAGCGTGCCCTCTACAAGATGGTTCAAGAGCTGTCTTGGCAGTCGATGCTATTCTCTAGCAAGAGCGATGCGGAGATCTGGAAGTGTCCTTGGTGGAGTCTCACGGGATGCAATTCGCCTTCCCAATGCATCCCACGTATGTTCTATAGGATTCAGGTCGGAGGATCTCACTATCGGTCCAAGCGACGGATATCTTCACCTTCAAGGAGTCACCAGAGCAGCTCGATGCGGACCGGCGTTAGCGTCCATAAAGTAGTCTGGACCAACTGCACCCCTGAAAAGGCGAACATGTGGTGCCTCTGAGCGTTTACAGTAGTCTTCCGACGGCCAACGAAAATGTGCACCTCCGTACAGCCATGCAACACGATGCATCCACACACCATGACGCAATCACCACCAAACGGGTCTCTTTGCACGATGTTCATGGGCTACCATGTTCTCGCCACACTAATGTGAGACGAGAATCATTTTGCAGTCTGAAACGGGATTTATCTGTGAAGAGCACATTCCTCCATTCATTCATGGTCTAGTTTTGATGTTGCCAACTCCAAGATACACGGGCCCGTCTCTGAGCTGGAGTGAGTGACATGCACGCAGGCGGACACCTGGCAAACAGCCCAGATGGTGCGAGCCTCCATAACACAGTTTATCGGGAAACAGCAACTCCTAAGGCAGCCGGAAGTTCTGCAACCAATTGTTTTACAGGTGAACTCCGATTTCGTCGGGCAGCTACAGTCAGATATTGGTCCTGCTGTGGGGACGTTATTCGTGGTAGACCTTGAACTGGACTATGATGAACATCTCCTGTGTCTCGAAACACAGAGACGCACTGAACTCAACAGTTATCATGCAAGATGGGACCCCACTGCAGATTGCTCGTGAAGTTCACCTGCTTCTCCGAAACACATTTCGAAACGATCGAATTATCAGCTGACCATTTCCAAATTCTTGGCCGCCACAATCACCTGATCTCACTCTTTGTGATTTCTGGTTGCGGGGCTACCTGAAGGCAGGGGTTTATCAGGGGAACATTCACACATGTGCTGATCTGAAGCGCAGAATGCAATATTGCGCTTTCAGATTCTACTGGACACTGATGGGCGCCATATTGAGCCCCCCCCTCTTTTTAGTAGTAATGTTACTGGTATGTAATGGTATAATGTACCGTAGCAGCACATTAAAAGTGTTTCAGTTGGATTCATTCTGCATTATTTCTCTTCCCCACGTCCTTGACATCAGTGCAACCATGTTTGGTCCTCGTACGGTATTTACTATCCGCGTTAAGACGTGTTGAATAGGGAAAGTTTAATTATAACCATATATAACGTATGTTTTTGGGGGTGTCAGGATCAAAAATATCTTGACACCCCCAAAAACATATGTTTTTCATATTAGGTGCATTATGCTGCCACCTACTGCCAGGTACTCCATATCACCGATCTCCGTAGTCATTAGACATAGTGAGAGCAGAATGGGCGCTCCCCGGAACTCATGGACATCGAATGTGGTCAGGTGATTGGGTATCACTTGTGTCGAACGTCTGTACGCGAGATTTCCACACTGCTAAACACACCTAGGTCCACTGTTTCCGATGTGATAATGAAGTGGAAACGTCAAGGAACACGTACAGCACAAAAGCGTACAGACTGACCTCGTCTGATGACTGACAGAGACCGCCGACAGTTGAAGAGGGTCGTAATGCGTAATAGGCAGACATCTATCCAGACCATGACACAGGAATTCCAAACTGCATCAGGACCCACTGCAAGTACTGTGAGAGTTAGGCGGGAGGTGAGAAAACTTGGATTTCATGCTCGAGCGGCTGCTCATAAGCCTCACATGACGCAGGTAAATGCCAAACGACTCCTCGTTTGGTGTAAGGTAGCGTCAACATTGGACGATTGAAAAGTGGAAAAACATTTTGTGGAGTGATGAATCGCGGTACACAATGTGGCAATCCGATGGCAGGATGTGGGTATGGCGAATGCCTAGTGAACGTCATCTGCCAGCGTGTGTAGTGCCAACAGTAAAATTCGGAGGCGGTGGTGTTATGGTGTGGTCGTCTTTTTTATGGAGGGGTCTTGCAACCCTTGTTGTTTTGCCTGCCACTATCACAGCACAGGCTTACATTGATGTTTTAAGCATCTTCTTGCTTCCCGCTGTTGAAGAGCAATTCAGGCATGGCGATGGCATCTTTCAACACGATCGAGCACCTGTTCATAATGCACGGCATGTGGTGGAGTGGTTACATGACAATAACATCCCTGTAATGGACTGACCTGCCCAGAGTCCTGACCTGAATCCTATAGAACACCTCTGGAATGTTTTTGAACGCCAACTTCGCTCCAGGCCTCACCGACCGACATCGATATCTCTCCTCAGCGCAGCACTCCGTGAAGAATGGGCTACCATTTCCCAAAAAACCTTCTACCACCTAACTGAACGTATGCCTACGATAGTGGAAGCTGTCATCAAGGCTAAGTGTGGGCCACACCGTACTGAATTCCAGCATTACCGACGAAGGGCACCACGAACTTTTAATTCACTTTCAGCCAGGTGTCCGGATACTTTTAAGATATATACAGGGTGGTCCATTGATAGTGATCGGGCCAAATATCTCACGAAATAAGCATCAAACGAAAAAACTACAAAGAACGAAACTCGTCTAGTTTGAAGTGGAAACCAGATGGCGCTATGATTGGCCCGCTAGATGGCGCCGCCATAGGTCAAACGGATATCAATTGCGTTTTTTTAAAATAGGAACCCCCCTTTTTATTACATATTCGTGTAGTACGTAAAGAAATATGAATGTTTTAGTTGGACCACTTTTTTCACTTTGTGATAGTTTGTGCTGTAATAGTCACAAACGTATAAGTACTTGGTATCACGTAACATTCCACCAGTGCGGAAGGTATTTGCTTCGTGATACATGACCCGTGTTAAAATGGACCGTTTGCCAATTGCGGAAAAGGTCGATATCGTGTTGATGTATGACTATTGTGATGAAAATGCCCAACGGGCGTGTGCTATGTATGCTGCTCGGTATCCTGGACGACATCATCTAAGTGTCCGGACCGTTCGCCGGATAGTTACGTATTTAATGTAACAGGAAGTATTCAGCCGCATGTGAAACGTCAACCACGACCTGCAACAAATGATGATGCCCAAGTAGGTATTTTAGCTGCTGTCGCGGCTAATACGCACATCAGCAGCAGACAAATTGCGCGAGAATCGGGAATCTCGGTGTTGAGAATGCTACATCTACATCGATTGCACCCGTACCACATTTCTATGCACCAGGAATTGCATGGCGACGACTTTGAAAGTCGTGTACAGTTCTGCCACTGGGCACAAGAGAAATTACGAGACGATGACAGATTTTTTGCACGCGTTCTTTTTAGCGACGAAGCGTCATTGGCCAACAGCGCTAACGTAAACAGACATAATATGCACTATTGGGCAACGGAAAATCCACGATGGCTGCAACAAGTAGAACATCAGCGACCTTGGCGGGTTAACGTATGGTGCGACATTATGGGAGGAAGGATAATTGGCCTCCATTTTATCGATGGCAATATAAATGGTGCACTGTATGCTGATTTCCTACGTAATGTTCTACCGATGTTACTACAAGATGATTCACTGCATGACAGAACGGCGATGCACTTCCAACATGATGTATGTTCGGCACATAGCTCGCGTGCGGTTGAAGCGGTACTGAATAGCATATTTTATGACTGGTGGATTGGTCGTCGAAGCACCATACCATAGCTCGCACGTTCAGCGGATCTGTCGTCCCTGGATTTCTTTCTGTGGAGAAAGTTGAAGGATATTTGCTATCATGAACTACCCACAACGCCTAACAACATGCGTCAGCGCATTGTCAATGCATGTGCGAACATTACGGAAGGCGAACTACTCGCTGTTGAGAGGAAGTCATTACACGTACTGCCAAATGCATTGAGGTTGACGGAAATCATCATTTATTGTATTAATGTGGTATTTACAGGTAATCACACTGTAACAGCATGCGTTCTCAGAAATGATAAGTTCACAAAGGTGCATGTATCACATTGGAACAACCGAAAAAATGTTCTAACGTACCTCCGTTCTGTATTTTAATTTAAAAACCTACCTGTTATCAACTGTTCATCTAAAATTGTGAGCCATATGTTTGTGACTATTACAGCGCCATCTATCACAAAGCGAAAAATGTGGTCCAACTAAAACATTCATATTTCTTTACGTACTACACGAATATGTAATAAAAATGGGCTCTGGCTATGAGCACTATGCGACTTAACTTCTGAGGTCATCAGTCGCCTAGAACTTAGAACTAATTAAACCTAACTAGCCTAAGGACATCACACACATCCATGCCCGAGGCAGGATTCGAACCTGCGACCGTAGCGGTCGCTCGGTTCCAGACTGTAGCGCCTAGAACCGCACGGGCACTCCGGCCGGCAATAAAAAAATGGGGGTTCCTGTTTTAAAAAACGCAGTTGATATCCGTTTGACCTATGGCAGCACCATCTAGCGGGCAAACCATAGCGCCATGTGGTTTCCCCCTTCAAGCTAGACAAGTTTATAGTTTTTTCTTTTGACGATTATTTCGTGAGATATTAGGCGCGGTCACGATCAATGGACCACCCTGTATATTTTGACACTACACTCCTGGAAACTGAAATAAGAACACCGTGAATTCATTGTCCCAGGAAGGGGAAACTTTATTGACACATTCCTGGGGTCAGATACATCACATGATCACACTGACAGAACCACAGGCACATAGACACAGGCAACAGAGCATGCACAATGTCGGCACTAGTACAGTGTATATCCACCTTTCGCAGAAATGCAGGCTGCTATTCTCCCATGGAGACGATCGTAGAGATGCTGGATGTAGTCCTGTGGAACGGCTTGCCATGCCATTTCCACCTGGCGCCTCAGTTGGACCAGCGTTCGTGCTGGACGTGCAGACCGCGTGAGACGACGCTTCATCCAGTCCCAAACATGCTCAATGGGGGACAGATCCGGAGATCTTGCTGGCCAGGGTAGTTGACTTACACCTTCTAGAGCACGTTGGGTGGCACGGGATACATGCGGACGTGCATTGTCCTGTTGGAACAGCAAGTTCCCTTGCCGGTCTAGGAATGGTAGAACGATGGGTTCGATGACGGTTTGGATGTACCGTGCACTATTCAGTGTCCCCTCGACGATCACCAGTGGTGTACGGCCAGTGTAGGAGATCGCTCCCCACACCATGATGCCGGGTGTTGGCCCTGTGTGCCTCGGTCGTATGCAGTCCTGATTGTGGCGCTCACCTGCACGGCGCCAAACACCCATACGACCATCATTGGCACCAAGGCAGAAGCGACTCTCATCGCTGAAGACGACATGTCTCCATTCGTCCCTCCATTCACGCCTGTCGCGACACCACTGGAGGCGGGCTGCACGATGTTGCGGCGTGAGCGGAAGACTACCTAACTGTGTGCGGGACCGTAGCCCAGCTTCATGGAGACGGTTGCGAATGGACCTCGCCGATACCCCAGGAGCAACAGTGTCCCTAATTTGCTGGGAAGTGGCGGTGCGGTCCCCTACGGCACTGCGTAGGATCCTACGGTCTTGGCGTGCATCCGTGCGTCGCTGCGGTCCGGTCCCAGGTCGACGGGCACGTGCACCTTCCGCCGACCACTGGCGACAACATCGATGTACTGTGGAGACCTCACGCCTCACGTGTTGAGCAATTCGGCGGTACGTCCACCCGGCCTCCCGCATGCCCACTATACGCCCTCGCTCAAAGTCCGTCAACTGCACATACGGTTCACGTCCACGCTGTCGCGGCATGCTACCAGTGTTAAAGACTGCGATGGAGCTCCGTATGCCACAGCAAACTGGCTGACACTGACGGCGGCGGTGCACAAATGCTGCGCAGCTAGCGCCATTCGACGGCCAACACCGCGGTTCCTGGTGTGTCCGCTGTGCTGTGCGTGTGATCATTGCTTGTACAGCCCTCTCGCAGTGTCCGGAGCAAGTATGGTGGGTCTGACACACCGGTGTCAATGTGTTCTTTTTTCCATTTCCAGGAGTGTAGTTAAGAGCGGCTCGGCAACTCTCTTTTGGGGTCCTCCGGAAATTACCTCTAAATTTGTTGAGTTTGTCGATCAGCTGACATCGGCTGCTGTAGTCACTCTTAAACTATTCCTTTTTCTTTGTGGCAGAACAATTTTCTGTAGTAAACTGCATCCAGTATTTAGGAAACAAGAGATTTCGGTCAAAGTGTTGTTAGTTGTTTGAACCGTTGCGTTTTGATCGGAAATTAAAGCGCTTTGCGTGAGGATGCTGCTGCGGAAGTCCTGGCGGGCCTAATCGCTGACAGAGCGGCTTCGTGCAGCGGGCCGGTGGACTGCCGGCCGCCTCCGCCTCCTGAAGGACTGTGTGCAGCCCGCAACAACTGAGCCGGCGGCTGGCGCTATTAATATTCCGCACGCTGTAATCGCGGCCAAGTAATTACGCGGCCTGTAGCGATGGCCGCGACGCTAACGACGCCCTCCATCACCGCCGATCGCCGCCTGACGAAAGCGCGGTGTCGCCGCAGATCCAACCCGACCGCCCGGCGAGCGGCGGATTGGCTCCGCGGGCACGAATTATTACACTGTGCGCCGAACTCCGCTAGGCCGTGTAACACTGTCGGGCTCACAAAGCGGCTGCAAGGTGGACGAGACGAGACGCAGTTGGACAATTAGCTCAAATCACTCGGCTAATTATCGGACAGATAAATTACCTACTACACGACCGATAGATAGGTGGCAGTTGCAACGCTCCCCGGGAAACTCCTTTGATAATTCGACTCCCGTGATGAATCACTTAGTAACAACAGCTAATTGTCTACTCGGCTGCCTGTCGTGCACGGTGTGCGCACGTTCTGTGTAGCTCTGGATGGGTGTGGGAGCTCTGCTTTGCCATTTCAGTGTTACCGACACTGGATATGGGATCTCTGTTTCCATGCTCTACGCTGAAGTTCATCAACAACTGCCAAACTACTGTAAAGGATGGGCGATAATTTCCCGTACCACTGTAAATTCTGTTTAGTAATAAATGTTACAATGTACTTTGATACCTATATTAATTCTCATCAATTGTTGCAATTCGCGTTTACATGTTTTCGCAGTCAAAAATGGCTTTGAGCGCTATGGGACTTAACATCTCAGGTCATCAGTCCCTTTAACTTAGAACTACTTAAACCTAACTAACCTAAGGAAATAACACACATCCATGCCCGAGGCAGGATTCGAACCTGCGACCGTAGCGGTCGCGCGGTTCCAGACTGAAGCGCCTAGAACCGCTCGGCCACACCGGCCGGCTTTTTCGCAGTCGCAGTCGAATTTTAATTTATAGTCATGGCAGCTGTGAGCGGTCGTAGATACACTACTGGGAGCTATTAGTAACAAGTGTGTGGGAGCACGAACGACAACAAACAGGGCAGACAATGGGACAGATTATGGGAGCGTTCCAGAAAAGGGTTAATAAGGCTCCACCGCGAAAGGCGACACTTCTGGATTCGGAAAGACGAGCTTTTGCTTTTGGCAGTGTGAAAGACAGGCCGCGGAGTGGAAGGAAGAAGACACGAGAAAAAACATGTGACGGAGTCACTGCTTCAATTGAACAATCTCCTATGAACTCTACACGTAAACGAGCTTCGCAACTCGGTATACCCAGTAACAATAATGAAAGATTACATGAAAAATTCGTAAACGATTTATTCGATACAGACAGGAATGAGCGCGTTTTAGCACGCTGTTCTTTGTTAATTCAGTTTCCAAATGCAGTAAACCGTGTCAAGGTTATGTTTTCAGATGAATGTGCCATTTATCGCAGCTAACGTGTTAGAAATTCTGTCGTTTGGGCCAAAGATGAACCTCATTGCCCAGTCGAATTACAACAGAATCCGCCTTGCATAATGGTATGGGCACCGATGACATCACCAACAATCTGCTTGGACCGTACTTTTTTGAAGGGGGTATCACTGGAGCAAATTATTTACACATGTTACAAACATGGTTAATACATCAGCTCGAGGAAAGTGGCATAACCAAAAGCATATATTTGCAGTAAGACTGGGCGCTTCCTCACTAAGCTGTTGCAGTGCAAGAGTTCCTAAATGAATGTTCGATTGGTCGTGGTTAATCAGCAACACCAGCTCCCTTGAAATGACCATCGAGAAGTCTTCACAACCCAGCACCTCACAACTCGTTATGGGGAGTCATTAAGGCGCATGTATATGGACGTCGTTATGGTACAAACGAAGAAATGCGCGATGCCGTTGAGGATGCATTTCGTATTATAACACCAGATTTGCTAAAAATATGTAAAGAAGGACATGGAGCCATATGGAATGTGTTTACAGCATTATGGCGAACATACCTATATATTTGACACTTAATACGTATGTAAGTACTTGCGGTAAAACAAGTAAAATCAATCAGCTTTCGATACTAGGGGATACGGGAACTACTGCCCCACGCTGTACATTAAATGCGACAGCAAAAATATCAAAAACAAACAACAAATAGATTGCTGGCAAGAAAACAGCACACATGTATTTCTGAAATTCGAAAGTACAATGCTGCTGCAATCGCGAGACATTAGGATGCAAGAAGGCAATGCCACGAAACGGGAGGTTTTTTAAACTCTTTTCGAATACCGTTTCTCCACACCTCAACTCATAAACTTCTCGACTGAAATGAAATAACGATGTTCCATTACTGGCTGGGAGACCTCGTCTCAGGTTTTTCGGCCTCCTGGTGCATGTCTTTCTATTTGATGTCACTTCGGCGACTTGCGCACCGATGAAGATGAGATGAAATGGTTTGGACAACAGAACACACAGCGCCTGAGGGAAGAAAATCTCAGATCCGGCAGGCAATCGAACTAGGGACCCCGCGATCTAGAGCCAGCGACACTAAGTACTAGACAACGAGCTGTGGACAATTGAGGGAATGAGGCCATTAGTATGCGGCATCTTTGGTGCGTCAGTAGTACTTCCTTAGGAATCTTCCAATAAATTGAGTTTAGCATTTCCTTTCTCCACGGCTACGTTTATGCGATCGTTCCACATTACAAAGAACTTGACAGAATGCATTATTCGGTTGGGAAGAGCCTCATAAAGTCGTTGCATCCTCTCTTGAGAAACGCTGGCCCACAGCTGTTGTAACAGGTTCTGGATATACTAGATAACGGGTCTGGTTCGATTGACATCCGAGCTGGTCCCATCCATGTTCTATTCGGGGTCAGATCTGGGTATCTTCATGGCCACGGCAGTTCCTCGGCATCACGCACGCAGTTCATAGATACACGTGGCATGTGTGGAGGGGCATTCTGCTCTGGAGAAATGGCCGCACGATACTACCGCATCAGAGGTAAAACACGAGAAATCAGGACATCCGTGACGTACCATTGAGCCGTCAAGAGTTCCGTCAGTTAGAATCAGCTTTGACCTGAAATGATACCAGATGACTCCCCACATCATGATGCGAGGAGTTCTGTGGTTCTCCAAAACATTGGAAGGATGGGATTTCTCTTCAGGTAGCCGTCAGTGGTCATCAGGAGTAGTGCACAATCGTGATTCGTCGTTGAACACAATGCGACGTAATTCATCAGCAGTTCATGTCACGGCATCACTCCAGACACAGCCACTTGTGTTGTGATGTTAACAGCAAAATGGTTCAAATGGCTCTGAGCACTATGCGACTTAACTTCTGAGGTCATCAGTCGCCTAGAACTTAGAACTAATTAAACCTAACTAACCTGAGGACATCACACACATCCATGCCCGAGGCAGGATTCGAACCTGCGACCGTAACGGTCGCTCGGTGCCAGACTGTAGCGCCTAGAACCGCACGGCCACTCCGGCCGGCTGTTAACAGCAGCCACAGCTGGAGATATTTCTGTAGTCCGGCTGCTGCTAGTTTCCGACCAATGGCACAGAATGTTGCGAGGAGTCCATTACTGGTTCTCGGATCGCAAGTGCAGATGCGAAGCAGTTAAGATGTGCTTGGTGCACTTTGTGGTGGTGATAAGTAGTCGACTGGAACCTTCATACGGGTGTGCCTGCCCTCGTGTTCCTAATAGTCCAACATCGAGCAGCTGTCATATCCGAACGGCCCACAAACCTGGATATTGCACAGTTTGACCACCCAGCCAAATGGAGACACTCTCATGTGCGGGCCGGCCGGAGTGGCCGAGCGGTTCTAGGCACTTCAATCTGGAACCGCGCGACCGCTACGGTCGCAGGTTCGAATCCTGCCTCGTGCATGGATGTTTGTGATATCCTTAGGTTAGTTAGGTTTAAGTAGTTCTAAGTTCTAGGGGACTGATGACCTCAGATGTTAAGTCCCATAGTACTCACAGCCATTTGAACCATATGTCATGTGCGATAATGGTTTTTGTTGTCATGGATACGTGGCATCTCGGGGTCCTTCACAGTGACTCAACATTTGAAAATTGAAGCTCTCCACGCCTCTTATATATGCTACCATTCCTGGTAACAGCACTAAAAACGAACAACACCAATGCAGTGCGGCGGTCGCTCTACCTGTCGCAGAGAATTGCAACTCTAATCATTAACATACCAGCTGATGGTGTGTACCAATACGGAGTTACACTGATATCCGACGATGTCTTCTTGGTGCCTCGTGTCTTCTTTTTGTGATACCTTATATTTAGGACACTGACTACAATATTCGTATCAGACGACCCCCACATTCTCATTATTAACGCTGTACAAGTCGCTGCTCATGGTGCAGCAACCGTGCCACTGAGCGGCGTGAAGTGCAGCGACGCGGGCTTTTTGTTAACGCACTGTGGCGACCCGGCTGCGGAGTGCGCAACTTGCGGTCGTCAGAATGAGACGTGCCGGCCGGGCCGCGCCGTGACGGAGAATGCGCAGCCATTCCGCGAGTGGCTCTCGGGGGCGCGCGCAGTGTTTTCACTGCCACTGCCGGCGGGGAGGCGAGGCACGAGGCCATTCCAGCGCCGGGCCGTTGATGGCAGTGCTGCCTCTCTTCTCTCTGCAGGAAATAGTACCACTACCGTCCCTAAGGCCGTAGCTTTGGAACAGAGGCGTGTAAGCATGTTCGTGGTCCTAAAATCTCTACTCGGCAAAGTGTTTTCTCCGAAGCCAAAGGCACGTGTCGAATAGAGACTCCTGAGGAAAGATAGCCCACGTGTGCTACTAACAAGGACTCCACAATAAATGCCCCAAGCAATTATAATACTTTTGGCAGTGGTGCGGCCTGAAGTGGCGCTACTGTGCCGCCGAAACCAGTCGTGTGAGAGAATAAAGACTTTCTCAAGATGCAGATGTGATGGTACTTTTGCTCATATATATCATCAGCTGAAGTCCCTCGTCCATGAAATAGGATGGACGTCCATAAACATATAATAATTCTTTAAAAAAATGGTTCAAATGGCTCTGAGCACTATGGGACTCAACATCCGAGGTCATCAGTCCCCTAGAACTTAGAACTACTTAAACCTAACTAACCTAAGGACAGCACACACATCCATGCCCGAGGCAGGATTCGAACCTGCGACCGTAGCGGTCGCGCGGTTCCAGACTGAAGTGCCTAGAACCGCTCGGACACCCCGGCTGGCTATAATAATTCTAGGTTAGGTATAACAGGATGAGGTAGTGCAGTTGATACGATACTGACTATAGGCTGTGGAGGATAGGGGTTCAGGATCTGTTTATAATCATATGTTTTGCTCTTATTAAGCTAACAAGACCTGTATCACTGTACAATGGTGCTTGGACAAACAAATTACTGGTACTACGTTATCAGTGGGTATGAGGACAATTCTAGGAGGAATATCAATAGGAAAACATTTCAAAAATAAGACACTTGTACTCCAGATAAACACATCTTGTCAGCCACTTGTTCCAGTCAGTTTCAGTTGTTTGTACACCGTACAAATCAGTAATTCTCTGCCAGCAGTTCTGTCTAACAGACAGCATGGGCTGCAAAGAAACAATACGAGCACATGATTCCAAACCTAAACAGACACCTTCCTCCCTACTTTGGCAGTCTTTTCCGTTTTATTAACCTGAGCTTTAGGAAACATTTCCTGCCTCCCCCCTCCCTCGTTCCCCCCCTCTCTCTCTCCCCTCTCTCTCACCTCTCACCCTCTCTCTCTCTGCTCTGGTTTTTCTGTTTAACATAATTTTATTAAGTTATTATAGCACAGCTGTGAAACCCAGTGTTGCCCGGGTATTTATTTAATTTATTTATAGCTGTGTCCAAGACGTCGTATGCATAACATTTATTATTGACTTACAAAGCTTTTTAGTACACAACGTTTGAAGCGGTATGATTGGGGAGATGAACGAAGAGCTTGTTTGCTTCCTTAACAACGGAGAGCCACGCAGAGCTGGCCATACAAAAAGCAACTGACACTACGGCCTAGGTTCGCAAACAGGGTCTCGTCTCGCGCTCCATTTATCGTCACGCCATAACATAAGGTCACTGGGAACTGTACAGGCCGTGCGGTTCTGGCGCTGCAGTCCGGAACCGCGGGATTGCTACGGTCGCAGGTTCGAATCCTGCCTCGGGCATGGGTGTGTGTGATGTCCTTAGGTTAGTTAGGTTTAAGTAGTTCTAAGTTCTAGGGGACTTATGACCTAAGATGTTGAGTCCCATAAGGCTCAGAGCCATTTGAACCATTTTGGAACTGTACACATTTAAAGCGAAATGGTAAATTGTTAGGAATAAGTGGTATTCGAGCTATAAAAACTCACTCACCTGCACCACTTCCCGTCAGAATTTCCGTTTCTATTATGTTACGCCGGAGAGAAGTAACTGTAGGCGTTTGTGAACGTAGGGTTCTAAGAAGCGAGATAGTGCATGACGTTCTCGGTCAGAGTTAAGTCGCATGTCGCTTTCGGAAGGTGTTTCCAAAGAGCGAGTTAAAGCCTTTTCTCAACCAGCAGCAAATCTGCCTCACGATCTTCATTGGGTTCTTGACACTACATAGTGCTTAGTCCTTTAGCTACTTTAGTGTATTCAGGAAGACTACAAAAGTTTTCTAGGCATTTTTATTTGTAAGCAATACGAAATCAAAATGTAATGAGTAGGCACACAAACCACAAAGCAGACTTAATGAACCCGTTTTTCCTAGCAAAAAAAAAAAAAAAATATAACCTATAAAAAGAAGCAAATCAGGATCGTTAAGTTTTCAGTATACAAAGCTCAATCAGTAAATCTGTACTTCCTATCCAATGCTCAATCAGTAAATCTGTACTTCCTATCCAAGTAAATTCGATGTTAGTTTGTGTTCATAAAGACAAGATCGCGGTGCTTAATCCTGTCACTGAAGTAAATTTCCGAAAATACATTTGTAACTGAGATAAAAAAAATTGACATCGCCATCTGTAGGTTCTTCGGTGTACTACGAAACGAACAGCGCCGTCTATTGCTTTTTTTCGTATACTGCGCAACGATAATTAAACACCTGAACTACTAAGCTGTGCAGACGGCTTCAGATAAAGCTTTAAACCATGTTATCTTTTCTTCCCGTGTTCCGAGTTTGATGAAATAAAGCCTATATATTGCCCCAAGCTGCGCTTAGTTACCTGTGAAAAATCAGCTAATAGTTTTGCAGATTAGCGTGGTCAAACAAACGGGTGTGTGCAGTTTTATTAGTATACATCTGGTACTGGTGGACTCTCATGCATGAGCTCACGTTGAACGTATTCGTGGACGGGTGCGTAACTAAAAATATACACTGATGAGCCAAAACATTATGACCACATGTTTAATAGCTTGTTCGTCCGACTTTGGAACAAAATACATCACTGATTCTGGGTATCAGGGATCCGACAGTTTGATGGTAGGCTTATAGAGACATGTGGCGTTAGACGTCTAGACACAAGGGCCGATGATTTGGTCTTCGAAACATCAATATGAGTTCACTATAATGCTCCTCATAGCACTGGAGCACGGTTCTGGCTCCGAGACACGGACAATTATACTGCTTGGAGACGACATCGCCACCGCTTAAAGACGATATCACCTTTGGGGAAGACATCAAGCATGAAGGGATGCATGTGGTTCGTAGCTAACAGCGTGTCTTCAGTTACTACCACATGTCCCATGCAAGCGCAAGAGAATGTCTCCTACAGCATAATAGTTCTCACAACATCCTGCGTCGGCGGCGCGCTGCACAATATCTTTATCTTGGAACATTTCCATTTGGTCTGTGTTTAAATAGAAAAACAATATCAGAGTCCGCCTTGATGCAAAACACCTTGTTACTTGTTTACTTGTTTCTTTTCCAGACTAGTTTCGGCGACAAATATCACTATCAGCAGTGGGTTTTTTAATCTAAAACATGCAGAAAATAGCACAGTTATTACATTTTTTACTATTCGTTTTTTGAAATTAGTTTTCTATAGATACTTCCATACTACCTTATTTATTGTATGTTATAGCATGTTTCTGAGAATTATTGTCGCTGTTTGTGACATATTTTCTGTGCTTTTTTTCTGTTGCCGTTTTTTGTCAGCGAACATCATGTCATCTTCAACTGTGTGAGCGGCTGTTAGTAAACAAAATACTAAAAGGTGAACTTCGTATGTCAGCAATATACACTTGGCCTTGCAGAAGTGCTGTGGAATTAAGTTATTTGGTGGGTACCGGGCTGTTAATTAATTATTCGTGTACTCACGTTCGTTGGATGGTATACAGCTCATTCTATACACAGAAAAACCAAAACTTTCGCGCTTTGTTTATGGTTGAGAATATTACGCCATCTTGCTGTTCGTGCGTGTCGCGAGAGGTGTATCGCATGTTGCGAGAAGGCTATGAAAACTGTAGCGGGAATTACGATTTCTGTTCCTTGTTTATGTCTCTGTGTGTGATGGGGAAGTGGTCCTTTTGCGTGTGCTTTCTGTTCTGTGTCCTTGGTCAGTTCTGTCAGAGCGGTAAAGAGTGTGTTGTTACAAAATGTTGTGTTTTCGTTTATTACATTTTTCTCGTCGACTATAGCCTTTTCTATGTAGTAATTTCCTTCTATTGTTAGTTGTCGGTATAGACTGTTTTTCACAATGACTTCATCGTTTTCGGTATTATTGGGGTTATGGTTTTTGTTCATTAGATGTTTTGCAAAAGTTGAATGTGTGCTGTCACTCTTTAGAGCTCTCATGTGCTCTGTGTACCTCGTTCGGAAGTTTCTGCTTGTTTGTCCTATGTATTGGGCCTGACAGGAGTTGCAAGTGATTTGATACATTCCAGCGTTGCTGCATTTGAGGTTTTTCTGACTGATCTTAGTCTTTTCTGAACTGTATTGTTTGTTCTGAATGTTGTTGGGATACCTTGCTTTTTCAAGATGTTTCCATTTCTATTGATATTTTGTTATCATACGTTAGTGTGTACCATCTGTCTCTTTTTCCTGAAGTGGTGTGTTCTGCTGTGTTGTCTGTGTGTATTGCATGTTTCAGTTTTACCTTGTAGTTGAGTTTGTTTTAATGTCTGTTTTGTAGTCGTTTTCAACAGCAATTTGTCTGATTATATTTAGCTACTGTTTGTAGTTTTCTGGTTTAAGAGGTGTTCTGTTTATTCTGTGGAGCATGTGTGTGAAACTGTCATATTTATGCACTGTCGGGTGGTTGGATGAGCTGTGGATAACAGCGCTTGTGGATGTGGGTTTTCTGTAGAGGGAGAATCCATGTTGGTGGTTGTATCTTGTGATTGTAAGATCCAAGAAATTTAATTTCTTGTTTTTTTTTTCCTATTTACAGTGTGAAGTGGATTTGTGGGTGTACTGTGTTGATGTTACTGTGTAGCTATACCGTCCTGTTATGTGTTTCATCCACAAGACAAGGCGCGCTGCACTTTTCGAGCCGACCTTCACCTCGATGACGGTGTTTATGGAGACGACCAGTGACCTAGTGTAGCAAAAATGTGATTCACCCGAAGAGGCGAACACGTTTCCATTGATCGAGGGTCCAATCAAATCAAATGCTTCAAATGGCTCTGAGCACTATGGGACTCAACATCTTAGGTCATAAGTCCCCTAGAACTTAGAACTACTTAAACCTAACTAACCTAAGGACATCACACACACCCATGCCCGAGGCAGGATTCGAACCTGCGACCGTAGCAGTCCCGTGGTTCCGGACTGCAGCGTCAGAACCGCTAGACCACCGCGGCCGGCCGATGGTCCAATCCCAATGGTCCCGTGCCCATTGTAACCGTAACTAACGATGTCGTTGAGTCAACATGCAAACACGTAGGGGTCGTCTGCTGCGAAGCCCCATGTTTAACAATATG
The DNA here is from genome assembly GCF_023864275.1 of Schistocerca cancellata. Lineage (NCBI taxonomy): Eukaryota > Metazoa > Arthropoda > Insecta > Orthoptera > Acrididae > Schistocerca > Schistocerca cancellata. Next base: position 721,450,185 of record NC_064626.1, on the reverse strand, counting down.
AGACGAACGGTGTGCTGCGAAACGCTTGTGCTGCACCAGCATTGTGCTCCTTCGGTAGAGATGTCACAGATCAGCATCTGTCCTACTTTACCGAGCAGATAAGCCGCTGAACTCCACTCCCTATGAAGAGTTGCGATCGTCCAACCAATTGGAGCACCTAGTGGTTGTTTCACTATCCTTCTACCTCTTTCCGTAGATGTTCACGACAGTAGCATGTGAACGTTCAACCAGCTTCGCCATTCTGGAGATATTAGTTAACAGGCCCTGCCTAATTATAATACGCCCTTTGTCAGGGTCGCTTATCTCAATGGATTTTTTCCATTTTCAGCCCGTTATCTTCGCGAGACCGATCCCCCGTCCGTGTCTGCTGCGCTTCATCTACATCTTCATACCGTGCAAATCACTTTTAAGTGCCTGGTAGAGGGTTCATCGAGCCACCTTCACAATTCTCTATTATTCCAATCTCGCATAGCGCGCGGGAAGAACGCACACCTATGTATATCGTACGAGCTCTGATTTCCCTTATTTTATCGTGGTGTTCGTTTCTCCCTATGTAGGTCGGTGTCAACAAAATATTTGTGCATTCGAAGGAGAAAGGTGGTGGTTGGAATTTCGTGAGAAGTTTCCGTCGCAACGAAAAACGCTTTTCTTTTAATGATGTCCAGCCCAAATCCTGTCTCATTTCAGTGACACTCTCTCCCATATTTCGCGATAATACAAAACGTGCTGCCCTTCTTTGAACTTTTTCGATGTACTTCGTCAGTCCTATATGGTAAGGATCCCACACCGCGCAGCAGTGTTCTAAAAGAGGACGGACAAGCGTAGTGTAGGCAGTCTCCTTAGTAGATCTGTCACATTTTCGAAGTGATCTGCCAATAAAAAGCAGTCTTTGGTTGGCCTTCCTCACAACATTTTCTATGTATTCCTTCCAATAAGTTGTTCGTATTTGTAATACATTGGTATTTAGTTGAATTTGCGGCTTTTAGATTAGACCGACATATCGTGTAACCGAAGTTTAACGAATTCCTTTTAGCACTCATGTGGATCACCTCGCAGTTTTCGTTATTTAGGGCCAATTGCCAATAATCGCACCATAGAGATATCTTTTCTAAATCGTTTCGCATTTCTTTATCTTCTGATGGCCTTATTAGTCGATAAATGACAATGTCATCAGCAAACGGCGGCCGCTGTGGCCGAGCGGTTCTAGGCGCTTCAGTCCGGAACCGCGGTGCTGCTACGGTCGCAGGTTCGAATCCTACCTCGGGCATGGATGTGTGTGATGTCCTTAGGTTAGTTAGGTTTAAGTAGTTCTAAGTCTAGGGGACTGATGACCTCAGATGTTACGTCCCATAGTGGTTAGAGCCATTTGAACCATCTGCAAACAACCTAAGACGGTTGCTCAGATTGCTTCCCAAATCGTTTATATAGGTAAGGAACAGCAAAGGGCCTATAACACTACCTGGGAAATGCCAGAAATCACTTCTGTTTTACTCGATGACTTTCCGTCAATTACTACGAACTGTGAACTATGTGACAGGAAATCGTAAATCCAGTCACATAACTGAGACGATATTCCATAAGCACGTAATTTCACTACAAGCCGCTTGTGTGGTACAGTGTCAAAAGCCTTCCGGAAATCCAGAAATACGGAATAGAGCTGAAATACCTTGTCAATAGGACTCAACACTTCATGTGGGTAAAGAGCTAGTTGTGTTTCACAGGAACGATGTTTTCTAAACCGATGTTGACTGTGTGTCAATAGACAGTTGTCTTCGAGGTAATTTATAATGTTTGAACACAATATATGTTCCAAAATCACGCTGCATATCGACGTTAACGATTTGGGACTGTAATTTAGTGGATTACTCCTACCACATACTTTTGTTACCGCGTCACGTGCCCGCAAAGCCATCCAGCGGCATCTGGTGTAGCGGTGGGCAGTGGTCATAATGTTTTGGCTTGTCAGTGTAGAACACTTAGTTTAGAAACGTATTTATCCGTACCTGCTTAGGCATAAATAAAAGGGAATGTAAACTGCAGTACGTCAGAAGCATGTAGTAAACATGTCGCTTTCCTCGTCTGTAATTATTGTTTTCGAAACCCGAGCTGGCGCTTTAGCTGTTGTAACGACACTGAGCCATCTCCTCCTCGGTTACCGAGGCAACCTATCTACAGGTACAGGCAGACATAGGGACTGCTTAATCGCGAAGTCAGATCACGGCCATTGCAAAGCGCACCAAAAATTTATTTCTGAAACGAGCCGTCGATCTGATAAGAATGTTATCAATTAGTCCTTTGGGGAAAATGTAACTGTCTTAAATTTTCTCCATTTCATTATTGTTTTTTTCACTTTAGGCATCTACGTCTGCGCACTGCAAACCACTGTGAAGTGCATGGCAGAAGGTACTTCCCATTGCACAAGCATTAGGGTTTCGTTCCGTTCCATCCCCGTAGGAGCGCAGGAAGAATGCCAACTTAAATGCCTTTGCGTACGCTACAGTTAGTGTAATATTTATTGTCTTCACGCTAAGTAGGGGCTGTATCATATTCGAAGATTCCGAACTTAAAGCTGGTTGTTGAAACTTTAAGTAGGATTTCGCGGAACAGTTGGCGGCTCTCTTCAGGCATCTGACAGTTCAGATATTTCAGTATCTCCGTGACGCTGCTCCAAGGGACAAACAACCTGTGACCAATCATGTTATCCTTCTTTGTATACGTCCATTATTCCCAGTTATGCTTATCTGCGGTATGGCCCCTCGCACTTGAGTAGTACTCTAGTTCAAACTACAGATTAGTTTAAATTGAAATAGGTCGTAAAATAGAAACCTACCCGAAACAAGCATAACTTGGAAGATACGAGTGGATTACAATACATGAACGGTAATGTCACCGGTGATCCATACACAGAACTAAAGTCTCTTTCCAGTTCCCCAGTTGATAAGTGTTCTCGTAACATCAATAGATTACGCTAACGTAAGCATTAGAGAGTTTCCAAAAAAAAGTTTATTCCAACAGCGCAAAAATTAAACTGAGGCCTCGAATATGAATTTACATACGCAGGAGAATCTACGATTTCGGATGATATAAAAGCAGAGTCGCTATCGGAAACAAAGGGATTTGGGACATTTTGGTAGTTTAACCAAGTGTGGATTTGGCTACTGTGATTCGGAACGGACGCAAGTGTTGTCTTATTTGGAAAAGTAGACTCAGTGATTGGGAAAGAAAGGATTCACTGTGAATTAACTTCAAGTTAAAAAAGTAGTTCATTTGTTTAGTTAAAATATTTGGAAAACTGCGAATTTAGACTGATAGGTACATTTAGCTGATGCTCAACTTTATGGCTGATAACGGATAGTAATTGAGAATGGTTTGTCTTCTCTTAAAGCAAGCACATTCGATGCCCTAAAAGAGTCACTTAGCGTGAGTTACCTGAAGAGCACTGCAAGTTCACTGTATGTGGCGATATACACACAGGTATTCCTGTAGATCTTCGGTTTTGGGTTGCTTTACTACCGACCCGAATGCGGACCGCTCTTCGGAGATGACAAATGTCACACATTGTTCTTCAGAGTTATGTATCACAGTAGTACATCTCACTGCAGAGCTTCCTCTTAGTTCGCTGTACTTTGATGAAAAATTTACACCGTAGACATCCATGGGTGCGTTTGATCTTTCGAGTGAAACTCCACACGCCAGAGAGAGTGCCAGGCGAGGAGCACACTGGCTGCGAGGCTACACGACACGAATTCAGAAACAACGAGCCGCAGACACCAGGTGCTCTCTTCTACCTGCTCCACAACCTTCCAGAAGCCTTTCCTGTCGCATTAACGGACTTTTAACGGTTTGACAATACGCAACAGACTAAAGTCTCGGAAAACCCTGTCGATGTGGCTTTAGCTACAGTTCTACACATCACTGATCTTTCACAACAATTTCTTCTTTTCTTTGTTTTCTGGACTCGCTTCATTTACTGTAGCCAATTGTGAAATGCTAGAAAGAGTAAACTGACCATGTAAACATTCAATAATTTAGTGAGAATTATTGTGTGTTACATCGGTAACCACACGCACAACTTACTTAAGAACGCAGTTTATGGGATCACCTACCTAAGTTAGTTGGAAGCCCTTAGGTATATCTAACTGTGTTCCTGTTTGCAGACCAATATTCCGTTGCTTTTTTTCTTTGACTCCCTAATAGTGACATGATAGAAGGGCGAAGACAAAAGAAAGGGTACGTCAAATTTTCAAATGTATGTGAATGCCTAAGGGGCGAAACTGCTGAGGTCATCGGTCCCTAGACTTACACACTACTTAAACTAACTTATGCTAAAAACAACACACACATCCATGCCTGCGGGAGGACTCGATCCTCCGGCGGGAGTGGCCGCGCAATTCGTGACTGGCGCCTCAAACCGCTCGGCCACTCCGCGCGGCAAAGAGTACGTCCCTTTCTGTAATAGCAGATGATATGTTTTCATGATACTAGCGTTTTAGATAATTACACGTTACTGAACGAGGCCTTGGCTACACCTACATACACAACTACCAACAGCGAGCCAAATGATAATTAAATCAAGACCCTAAGCTGTCGACAGGCGTTGATATACATCAACGGGGACAGTTGAAAATGTGTGCCCCGACCGGGACTCGAACCCGGGATCTCCTGCTTACATGGCAGACGCTCTTTCTGTCTGAGCCAACGAGGGCACAGAGGATAGTGCGACTGCAGGTATTTATCTCTTGCAAGCTCCCCATGAGACCCACATTCCAAACTTAATGTCCACTTTCGTAGTGCCCGTGCCCATTACACACATCACTCGCGGCAGACAATCTTACCGAGTCCCGTAAGAATTCGGGCAAAGCGTGTGCATCCAGCACAGAAGAAGGGGGTCAATGGCTCGTTAGCCTTAACTATATGAAGATTCGGACATGTCCGAAAGAACAGATGCCATCTTCATATCAAATTACTGTGTAGTCCTTTCCTGTCCCATTTTAGGACAGCGCACGGAAGAAAGTCCGCTGCTAAATCTCTGTACGGACTCAAAATTTTCCGATTATATCGTCCGAGTCATTTAGCGCGATGTAGGCAGGAGGAATCAATACGTTAACTCACCCTTCCTGGAACGTATGCTCTCGGAAATTTAATAGTGAACCTCTCCGTGATGCGCCACGCCTCACTGTTCCTGGAAGCGGACGTGCATCTCTTCGACTATTACTAAACGAATCCTTGACATAAGTAGTTTAGACTCGGACGAACAAGGGTTTTTATGAGTTGTCTTCTTCTTGAGTGTATTCTCCCAGTAAATCTCAGCCTGGCATCTGCTTTTCCTACACTTGGCTTTACGGGGCCGTTGGCCGTTACACATTAAGTTCCTCCAACATAAACTCCTACATATTTTACGATTGTCTCAATTCCACTGACTGATGCTAATCGTATTATCGAACAATAATGCGTCTACCCGCCAAGTTATGTTCTTTTCACTACTAATACCACTCCCAACGCTGTTCTTTAGATACGCTCCACTCTTGGTGTTATAGCATAACGTGAGGGAAAAAAATACTAGATATTTATTGATGTTATGATTTAGTGGGAAAAGATGGGAAGAATAATTCGTGTTGCCCTAACCTCACACCACATTCCTGTATTCGCGTCGTGCAAATCGTAGAGGCACTTGATGCAGCTGATGAGGATTTTGAGAACTTCAGTGTCGGTTTATCTACAAGTTCACGTACGTCGATAAACGCAGCCAGGCTTCATCATAAAAATAAAGAAAGTGCAAGATCAGGATCAGCAACATACGCAGCCTGCAATAGCCAGTTACAATACTGACGAGCAGTACCTGAATTGGTCACATTTTCTCGGATTCCTTCCAGGGTTGTTCAGTATTCGGCTAAAACCGATACGCCACACGCCAGAATCCGACGAACGGCTCCTAGCGTTGCCGTTGTACGCAGCCTGCCTCCCCATGTTAGTTCACTCGTAACGCCGCACATAGCACTTGCGTCGTAAGACAAATACACTCTGTTTGCATTTTATTGCTTACCCTGTTATTCAGATTTGTGGGGGGATTAATAAATAGAATGCTGTAGTTGGATCAATATTTCTTTATCGTTGTCAATACCATGCACTAATTCGGAAATTGCGGGGACAATCGCGATTTGGCCATACCAGTCAGATCACCGCAGAGTTAATATCTTACAAGGGGAAGGCCTCAGACACGACCAACCGATTCAGCTCAAATTTGGCAGGTCGTCGCTTGTGTACAAGCTAAAACGAAGGAATCTAAGATATTTTGGGTCAACACCCCCGCAATTTTGAGAAAATCACCCCTAAAGGTTATGACGAGCAATCGACTGAAAATTGGCGGGATCGATAGATAATTGTAAATATAGCATTTTTCATCATCAGGTATAAGGTCCGAAAATGCATACTTTTCCAGAAATCGAGATAAGAAACTTCAACAACTGCCGCTTCTGTACCCGCACGGTAAACGCCTTTTGCCGACCGCACCGATAGCCCAACGGCCAAGGTAACTGTCTGGGACTCGGAGAACCCGGGTTTGAATCTCGAAGAAACCTAGCGGATGTACTTCTTTTCGTTTGTATTTTTCTATGTCTCAATTAATAGGGATAGGAGGGTTAATAAGGTAAGTATTACTATCATTCCTTATTGATTTACTTACCTTATTAATCCTCCTATCGCTATCAATTGAGATTGGAAAAATACAAACGAAAAAAATAATATCCGCTACCTTTCTGCGAGATTCGAACCCAGGTTTTCCGATTCCCAGCCAATTACCTGGGCCATTGCACTATCGGCGCTGTCGGCGAAAGGCGTTTACCTTGTGTGCGGCAGTTGTAAAAGTTTCTTTCCTCGATTTTTGGAAAATTTTGCGTTTGCGGACCCCATACCTGATGATGAAAAATTCTCTATTTACAATTATCTATCGATCCCGCCAATTTTCAGTCGATTGCTCGTCATAACCTTTAGGGGTGATTTTCTCAAAACTGCGGGGTTGTTGACCCAAAATATCTTAGAGACCTTCGTTTTAGGCTCTACACAAGCGACCTGCCAAATTTGAGCCGAATCGGTTGGCCGTGTCTGAGGCCTCCCCCTTGTTAGACCTACAATAACGGCCACGTTACTTTACATGCGTGTGTCTACAATGCAGTTAAGACGAAATAAGCGCGTTGTGTGATGCAGGCTGTTTCCTGAAGGCCAAACTCATTAGGACACGCCCGAAGTTGTGTGACCGAAATAACATTATTTTCAAGCCATAGTTTTAGATGTTATGTTATGTTATGTTATGCCACTCTCAGGATTAAAAGTGACGCTACTTGTCAGGGGAGACTTAGTGCGTACAGAGCGTCTGCTGAGAGAGACGCAAATGTCCTGCAGCATAAGGACCTGGTTTTACGAATAATTCTCAGTATTGCGGTGTATAAAAAAAATGTCATTTTTCTTTGTATTTCATTGTTCATAAATGCACATGCCGTCGAAATTTGTGTTAAAAAGTGATAGTTAAGCTGTGAAACACACTAGTATGATTTAAACAGACTCCACTCATTCTTGTACTTTTGTTATTATTATTATTATTATTATTATTATTATTATTATGGGGGGGCGGAGACGTAATGAAACTGTTACCATCTTCTCGAATGAGTTGTTCGTATACATTTATATACGTTCGTATAGAGGGGGTGCCGGCTCAGTGGGATGAGGGTGGACTGTCCCCTATGTTACTGCAGGAATAATTGCAGCGTTTGTCTCATATCCTTTGGAAATTGATGAAAAACGTATATGAATCACAAGAAGATTGTCAGTCTACAAATCCTTCTGAAAATGAATCAAATATGAAGATTTTCAGTGGGTCCCTGCGTAACTAAAGGCACCACCAGAATAATTTCTTTAATTAGTCCGTTTGATCTGATTTTCCGTATTTAATCAAAAGTTGAGGCAGAAGAAGGAAATACTGAAGATGCAGTGCTTAACTGGTATGCTGAGGTGAAAACATTTGCAAAGAAAAGATGATATGAGAGATTAATCTTTACTGCTCGGAAGACTTGTCAAAAAGTTGCTAGCGTTGTAAGCGTGCGAGACTTGCTTAGAAATTAAGTTCTTGGAAATCGTGCAACATTATTTACATAGCTTCTGCCAAGTAACACTGATACTTCTGAAACATCGGAAGCGCTTGTCCCGGTATTATTTCCGCAGCATTATGCTATGTTTACACGTATACTGTTGCGAAGAAAATGTGCTATGATGGCAACGCCGCTATTCGGAGAAGACACATAATTGATAGTCGTAGTATCTCTGCAACTTTGTTTTCAAAACCCTATTGTCACTAAAAAACTGCATCTTTCTAGAATGAGATTTTCACTCTGCAGCGGAGTGTGCGCTGATATGGAACTTCCTGGCAGATTAAAACTGTGTGCCGCACCGAATCTCGAACTGGGGAGCTTTGCCTTTCACGGGCAAGTGCTCTACAAGAAGAGCTTCTGTGAGGAATTGAAGCTGCGAGGACGGGTCGTGAGTCTTGCTTGGGTAAGTCAGTGGTGGAAAAAGTGGTAGAGCACTTGCCCGCGAAAGGCAAAGGTCCCGAGTTCGAGTCTCGATCCGGCACACACTTTTAATCTGCCACGAAGTTTGCATCTTTCTATTTTCCTGAAGAGTGTAGTTGTTCGCATTTGAGTATTGAGACTATAGCCGGCCGGTGTGGCCGTGCGGTTAAAGGCGCTTCAGTCTGGAACCACGTGACCGCTACGGTCGCAGGTTCGAATCCTGTCTCGGGCATGGATGTGTGTGATGTCCTTAGGTTAGTTAGGTTTAAGTAGTTCTAAGTTCTAGGGGACTGATGACCACATATGTTAAGTCCCATAGTGCTCAGAGCCATTTGAACCATTTTGAGACTATACAAAAATACTCCTCGTACTGTCTATTATTATTTGTTGAAAACTACATTTTCGATATTTTGAAGGGTCTGTGAAACATTGCTCGTGCCCACATATAGTAAGCGCTTCAAATCCCTATCCACCATACAGATTCAGGTATTCCGTGAGCTCCTAAATCGCTTAAGTCGGATTCCGATATGTTGCCTCTGAATGGGTAAGGCCGATTTCCTTCCTATCCTTGATCAAACTGAGATTGTACTTCGGTCCGTCGTCGACGGACTCTAAACCCCAACCGTTTTTCCTTTTCTTCGTTGAGGAGTGACATAGAATCATAGGGGCACTCGGTATGCGTCCGAGAGAGTTTGCATCTTTCTATTTTCCTGAAGAGTGTAGTTGTTCGCATTTGAGTATTGAGACTATAGCCGGCCGGTGTGGCCGTGCGGTTAAAGGCGCTTCAGTCTGGAACCACGTGACCGCTACGGTCGCAGGTTCGAATCCTGTCTCGGGCATGGATGTGTGTGATGTCCTTAGGTTAGTTAGGTTTAAGTAGTTCTAAGTTCTAGGGGACTGATGACCACATATGTTAAGTCCCATAGTGCTCAGAGCCATTTGAACCATTTTGAGACTATACAAAAATACTCCTCGTACTGTCTATTATTATTTGTTGAAAACTACATTTTCGATATTTTGAAGGGTCTGTGAAACATTGCTCGTGCCCACATATAGTAAGCGCTTCAAATCCCTATCCACCATACAGATTCAGGTATTCCGTGAGCTCCTAAATCGCTTAAGTCGGATTCCGATATGTTGCCTCTGAATGGGTAAGGCCGATTTCCTTCCTATCCTTGATCAAACTGAGATTGTACTTCGGTCCGTCGTCGACGGACTCTAAACCCCAACCGTTTTTCCTTTTCTTCGTTGAGGAGTGACATAGAATCATAGGGGCACTCGGTATGCGTCCGAGAGAGTTCCCCGCCTAACCGCTTCGCCAAAAATCCGCATACTATTGGTACAGAAAGCCAGGAGAGTCAGTCGATACAGTTGCCAAGTGGCCGCACGCCATGCTCGACTAGAGGGCAACATGGCTGGTGAACATGTAGGCCAAGGAAGACGCCGCTCAACTGAGAAAAGGCCGTGAACGGTGAGGGCTGTGCTGCCTTGCCACAGTGATGAATGGAGACGTTTGTGAAGAAGTAAGGGCACAGTGGCGGTTTCTGAAACTCTGCTGTGCAACGGTTGGGAGTACTCGCGATTCTTTGCACGGGGATTGTCAATGAAATCCCATGCCGCATGGCTTATATAAATTTTCGTTCTTGTTCTGTATAATGCTCCGAAACCCACCCTCCGACATGAACCGTAGATGTCTCTGCCTATCGTAGATGCAGAAACCCAGTCAGCTGTGACAGTGAAAGCTGACACTGACATTTCCTGGCGTTATATGGTTGTGGTTACGGTGATAGCCACTCACACATCACACCATTACTATGCTTTTGTGCGTGCTAAATGGAACGTCGTATCATGCGAAAGTCTGATGTGATGGTACAGTGTATCTTGGATATTGGCTACTCAGTTGTGAGTACTCCAAATAAAAATTTCTGTTATGGGAAGTTGTGGAGCTCTCTTTTTCTACGATTTTCTTCGCTACACAATAAGTATAATTTCTTCGCTTTTCTATTCATGGATCAAGTTACGGGTGGCTAGATACCTGGCGCATGTGGTCATTTGGCAACAGACATAAACGTTTTTCGTAGAAGACAGTGCAGGTTGCTGCAATACAGTATCGAAGGAGGTAAACGAAATGTGCTTTAGAGCCTCGGTGCTTCAAATTATTTGCTATACGACTAATAGCAACTTGTGTTACAAATTACTGTCTTTTTTTTAGACGTGATTATTTATTTGTGTAACACTTGTACGCTTTCATGATCACTCTCCCACGATATGGAAATTGTTTGTACATGATTGAATATTTATAAAAAATTCCAACCAACAAAACCCACGACTGTAAATGAAGGTTAATTTTTTTTCTGTTCTGTCCACATATTACACCGAATTCCCAGTTTTTGGATACTTATTTGATTAAGTTACTTAATTTGACAAAAAAAAACAGATAAAACTATGAAACGAAAAATCTTGATCTAACACTATTACACTAACAATGTTGTTTTTCACATGTTTTTGAACAGGTACGATGTATAGCCGGATTACTTCAAATGGCTCTGAGCACTATGGGACTCAACATCTTAGGTCATAAGTCCCCTAGAACTTAGAACTACTTAAACCTAACTAACCTAAGGACATCACACACACCCATGCCCGAGGCAGGATTCGAACCTGCGACCGTAGCAGTCCCGCGGTTCCGGACTGCAGCGCCAGAACCGCACGGCCACCGCGGCCGGCTCCGGATTACTTCGGCTTAGCTCTTCCTCATTACTACTTGTAATCGTTTGAGCTCTATCATGATACTTGGCAAAAACCACATACTGCACGAAATGGTTTTCATGTTTACCAGGTGCTCTGCAAAGTCCTAGACACTGGACACTTGATGATATTCAATGAACGTGACTGGTAGTGGAAAATGGAAGTATTTATTAACAGCAGCTAAGATGGTGTTTTGCACATACCTTGTGGAAAAGCAGTGTTGTTGTTGTTGGTTTGGTCTTCAGTCCGAAGACTGCTTTGACGTAGCTCTCCACGCTAGTGTATCCTGTACAAGCATCTCAACCGCTGCACAAACAATACAACCTACGTCCATCTGAAACTGCTCACTGTAGTACATCCTCGAATTTCCTTCCAATAAATTGGATGCTATTCCTCGCCAGTGCTATCACTTGTTTCACGTCTGGCAATTTTTTACACGTAAAAAGTGTTGAATTTGTGAACGATTGAGAGCCCACGTTAACCTGTAGGTCCCCCTATAACTGGATGAGTCCATCGGGGGAAGGCAAAGGCATACCACCTCCCTTGGGAGCAAGCCTAGCACAGCAATGTGTTGTTCGAGGTAGCCTTCGGTGGATGGCAGCTTTACACCGAGGTGACGAAAGTCATAGGATACCTCTTAATACCGTACTGGGCCTCCTGTCGCATGGCGCAGTACAGCAATTCGACATAGCATGGACTCAGTAAGTCGTTTGAAGTCCCCTGCAGAAATATTCAGCCATGTTGCCTCTATAGCTGTCCATAATTGCGACAGTGTTGCCAGACAAAATTTTGTGTACGAACAGGCCTCTCGATTGTTTCTCCGGGTGACCATATCATTCGCTCGAATTGTTCAGAATTTTATTCTAAAGAACTGCGAACATTTCTGGTCCAGTTACATGGAGCATTGTCATTCATAAAAATTCCATCGTTTGGGAACGTGATATCCATTAATGGCTGCGAATGGTATCCAAATAGCCGAACAGAACGATTTTCTCTCAATGATCGGTTCACATGAACCAGAGGACCCAGTCCATTGAATGTAAACACAGGCCACTCACTTTTGGGCCACCACCTGCTTGCACAGTGCCTTGTTGACAACCTGGGTCCACGGATTCGTGGGATCTGCACGGCACTCAATGAACCAGGCCCCGGTATCACAGTCGTCTAGAGTCCACTCGATATAGTCAGTAGCCCAGGAGAAGCGGTGCAGCCGATGCCGTGCTGCTAGCAGAGGCACTAGCTTCGGTCGCCTGCGGCCATAGCCCATTAACACCAAATTTCGCCGCGCTGTCGTAACGGATACGTTCGTCGTACGTACCACATTGATTTCTGCGGTTATTTCACGCAGTGTTGCTTGTCTGTTACCACTGACAACACTACGAAAATGGTGCTGCTCTCGATCGTTAAGTGAAGGCCGTAGGCCACTTTGTTGTTAGTGGCGAGAGACAATGGCTGAAATTTGGTATTCTCGGCACACTCTTGTTACTGTAGGTATATTTAATTTCCTAATGATTTCCGAAATGGAATGTCCCATGCGTCTAGCTCCAACTACTATTCGGCGTTCAAAGTCTGCTAAATCCTGTCGTGTGGCCAAATCAATCGGAAACCTACTCATTTCGATCACATGAATACGAATGACAGCTCCGCCAATGCACTGATGTTTTATGTCTTGTGTACCCGATGCTATAGCCATCTGTATATGTGTATATCGCTATGCCATGATTTTGTTTCACCTCAGTGTATCTCGTAAGCTGGAGATTCGCAGATGATTGGAAAAAACAATAGTGTGATTTTCGAATACAATATTAGTGTATGCTCTTTACACAGTGACGTCAATTAAATATCTAGTCGTAACGCTTCAAGGCGACCTAAAACGGAACCAGCATGTAAGGTCGGTGGCAGGGTGGCGGAAGATTGACTTTGCTTTATTGGTAGAATTCTGTGAAAGAGTAATACGTTTGCACAACCCTTCCCCGAGTACTGCTCGAGTATTTGGGACTCTTATGAGATCAGATTAAAGGGAGACCTAGAGCAGTTCAGAGGCGCGTTGCTAGATATTTTACGGGCGAGATCGATCAAATCGCAACTGTCTTGGAATAGCTTCTTGAACTCAAGGATGTATCCCTAGAGGGAGTAAGACGTACTTTTCGCGAAACACTATTTAGAAAGTTTACAAAAACACAGACATACTGCGAAACCATTCTACTGCCATCAACGAACATTTTTTCGAAGGATCGGAAGACAAGATAAGGGAAATTAGGGCTCCTACGGAACCATATTGACAGCCGTTTCTCCTTTGCTCAATTCGCGAGTGGAACGAAGAAGGGAACAGCACTGGTAGGAGGTACCGTGTGCCAGGCACTGTATGGCAGTTAGCAGGCTATGTGTGTAGACACTGAAGGCGGAAGTGGGTACTTGGCGCTACGCTGTCTCCTTATACCTAAATAACATGTTTGAGATGTTATCGACAGCTGAAATACGTCTGAGCCAACACGGGACGCCTCTTTTGTTGGGACAAGGGTCGATCTTCCTAAAAATTCCGAGAAAACGCAGAGTATACGATTGTTTGTAATTTGGAGTTACAACATTGGGTGACTGATGGATCCTCTTCTGGGAATAGCGGGCAGGTCGAGAAAGGTACGGGCAAACACACATCACTTCTGCCAATTAATAACTGTATTGATGACGATTTACCAATACTCGTATCACCGAACAAATACTATTGATTTTTCCTTACCTCCTCCTTAAGGTAGCTCGCATTATACCAACGAATTACTTTCCAGGCCCAAGAATCGCCAATATACAGCTTCCAACAACGATAAAGAGGATATTTTAATCTCCTCTTTGCCTGAAAAGCACCCACAAACAATTCTATAACTTTCAACATACGCGATAACTTGCAAATAAAAGAATGTGTATAATCAATTCCAGATGTACTCTCCTCAGCAAACCTGTGCAGCTGGTAATAAATATTTAACTATGAACTAGGAAGATTTGTTGAGGCATAGTTATCTTCCTTAGTTACATATTTCAACCAATTACTTGAAGATCTGCATTACTGTTGTACTAGTTAAGTGAGGGAGCGTCTGTGGTAAGATCCCACAGTGGGTCTTTCTTATAAATGTTAACAACGTCCACATAGTACTAGGGACAGAAACGTGGCTGAAACCAGATTTTAATAGCAATGAAATTCTAAATGAAATGCATTTTATATAGATACGTTGAACGCCGTTGGTGGAAACGTGTTTATATCCGTAAAAATACTACATCTGGTGAGGTTATCATAGTTTCCTAATGGGAAAAAAATTTGGGTGAAAATAACTGTTCAATGTGAATCTAACATAGTCATCGGATGTTTTTATAGATCCCCTGCCGCATAAGCAGCAGTGGCAGAACATTTGAGAGGGAACTTAGAGACTATTTCGAGTAACTTTGCTGGTCGGTTATAGTAGAGTATTAGGTGGAGATTTCAACTTACTAGCTGCAGACTGGGAGACTGAAGTTATTAACGCGTGTAATAGGGACAGCTGCGAAACTGTTCTAAATCCGAAAATTTCCTTGAGCAGCTAATCAGAAAACCAACCGATGAAAATAACACATCTCCTGGTCACCAAAAGTCCCGAAATTTTCGACTCAATTAACATATAATAGGAAGTTGGCTATCGTAAAGCCGTTACAACATCACTGAATATGAATGTAAATAAGAATATGAAGTTTTGTAAATAAAAACCGCCTTGTCTTGCTGCAACTTATTTTATTTCTCCCAGATTCGTTTCGTCTTTTACTTTAAGGCGTCTTCTGTGGGATCTAGAATTATACAGTTTTGTTTTGATTCATGATATTAGTAGGTTACATGCAGACGCAAAAAACTGTAAGTAATCACTTATACGTAAAAAACGAAACATAGCTGTTTTATAACCTACAAATATCACGTTCTAGAGCCCATTGAAGATGCCTTAAAGTAAAAGACGAACCACGTCCGGGGGAATAAAATACATTGGAGCAAGGAAAGACGGATTTTATTTACAGAAAAAATATTTCTATGCTTGCTGCGGATGTTGGCCACGCAAACAAACTTGTTAAGAATATAAAGAAAGATCGGAAGATATACCTGCTTAAAGGGGCCGACAAGAAACAGATTTCAGATTAGCTGAGAAGCGGACATGAAAATTTCATCTCCAGCATCGACAGTGTTGAACATCAGTGGACAAAGTTTAAGAGTGTTGTACAGTTCGTCTTAGACTGGTAGGCGCTGAGTAAAGTTGTGAAGGACGAAAAAGACCTCCTGTCGTACGGCAACCCTGTTAGAAAGCGAAGAGAGCTCCACTGTAAATTTAAATGCAACCAAAGCCACGCAGGCAAATAAAGAGGCCAAAACTAATGTAAGGGAAACCATGGATTGAGGATTCAAAGAAATCTAAACTACAATTCTATATGCCGACCTGACAGAAAATCGTAAGAACTTTTGGTAAACGGATCGAAGTTATCTGCCCAGACACCGAAACGGAGGATGTCGTACATACTAAACGTTTCTTTCCAAAATTGTTTCACTCAGGAAGATAACACTGTAGTTCCTCCTTTAAATGGTCACACGGATGTTAAAAAGACATATTGAAATAAGCGACAGTGCGACAGAAAGCAACTGAAATTGGTTAGCAGAAGAAATGCCACTGGATCTGATGAGATGCCAGTAAGATTCTAGATAGAAGATGCGAAAGAACTTTACTCCTTTTCTAGCAGCTGTGTGTCGTAGGTGTCTGGAGGATCGAGGCGTTCCTATTGATTGTGGAAAAGTGCAGGTCATTCCGTTTTCAAAAACGGTCCTCGAACAGACGCAGAAAACTAAGGCCAATATCTCTGACCTCGAGCAGTTGTAGAATTCTGGAATATGTTTCATGGTCACAGAGTGTCGATCCATTCACTGATTTAATCTAAGACTTAAAGTTTTGTCATGGTTTTCTGTCAACTTCCGAATTCGTTGAACGCTCAACATTTCTAGAGACAAACTATCCTCTGTAGAATTCAACACTGGTTCCAAAAGCAACGATCTTGCGCCATTCAGTTCGCTTTGTTCGTCCAACAGACACAGAAAGCAGGAGATACCGGCGCCCAGGTTGATGCTCTGTTCCTCGACCTCTGGAAGGCATTCCACACAGTTCCGCACTATCGCATAATGAACAAAATACGAGCGTACGGAATATTAGACTATATATGTGTGACCGGATTGAAGATTTTCCAGCAAAAAACACAGTATGTTATATCAACAGACAGAAGTGTTCAGACGTAAAATAACTTCGGGCGTATCCCAAAAATAGTTCTGAGCACTATACATCTGAGGTCATCAGTCCCCTATAACTTAGAACTACTTAAACCTAATTAACCTAAGGACATCAAACACGTCCATGCCTGAGGCAGGATTCGAACTTGCGACCGTAGCAGCAGCGCGGTTCCGAACTGAAGCGCCTAGAATCGCTCAGCTGCACCGGCAGGCGCGTATCCCAAGCGAGTGTTACAAGACCATTACTTTTCACAATATATGTATCTGACCTAGTGGATAACGTCCTAAGTTCGATGATGCTTTTCGTGGATGGTATAGTTGTATAGAGAAAAGTTGCAACACTGGTGGCCGAGCGGTTCTAGACGCTACAGTCTGGAACCACGCGACCGCTATGGTCGCAGGTTCGAATCCTGCCTCGGGCATGGATGTGTGTGATGTCCTTAGGTTAGTTAGGTTTAAGTAGTTCTACGTTCTAGGGGACTGATGACCTGAGAAGTTAAGTCCCATAGCGCTCAGAACCATTTGAACCATTTGCAACACTGGAAAATT
This sequence comes from Schistocerca cancellata, assembly GCF_023864275.1. NCBI lineage: Eukaryota > Metazoa > Arthropoda > Insecta > Orthoptera > Acrididae > Schistocerca > Schistocerca cancellata. The sequence continues at coordinate 721,433,049 of NC_064626.1, read as the reverse complement.
ATAACGTAATTTAGGAAAACCTCCGAAGGATAGGTGCTTGATGCGGTGAGTGGCAGTTGACACTCAACGTCATCTAATGTAGCGTTTTGCTCCGAGGTAGGAAGGAAGGCGCATATTGTGTAATTACACGACTGAAGAACAATCACTGGAAGCATTTACATGGATAAAATATTCAGAAGTGTACATACGGAGCCATTTGAAATGGAACGACCACATAAGTTAACCGTAGGTGAGGCACATGACAGACTAATTCATTGGAACGACGCCCAGGAAATGTAGGTATCTTACAAAACACCCGTTGGAGAAATACTTCAATACTGCTCGTCAGACTGGGATCGGTACCAGAGAAGACTCGCTGAGGAAATAGAGAAGATCCAAAGAAGAGCAGCACGCTTCTTTACTGGTTTATTTAGTAAGTACGTTAGCGCCTCGGAGGTGCTTGGCCAACTCCGTTGGCAGACACTGTAAGAGGTGTTCTGCACCGCCGTGTGGTTTACCATTAAAACGTTCGGAGAGAGTATGTTCCTCGTAAGTGTATCTCGCAAAAAGACCGTGGAGATAAAATCTGAGAGATTCGAGCTCACACGAAGACTTACCAAAAATCGCCTTGCCCATGAACCCCTTGCGATGGGAACAGGAAAGGGAGAAGTGATACCGGCACAGCGAATAAACTCCGCCACAAAACGCAATGTGGTTTGCGGAGGATAGAAGTAGATATAGATGTAATGGCGCTACTTTTAGTGCGTATTCTCTGTTTAGGAAACATAGTAGCTTCACTCAGGGCCTTACGTAAAAGCATTAGAAAGCACACGGTTAGCGTGGCCTGATCGCGCAGCCTCCGCCCTCGGCCGGTGCCTCTGTAACAGTAAACTCGGGCAGCGGAGCAGGTTTCGCTTAAAAATTCCGCCAGCGGGCGGCAGGTAGCGGGTAGCGGTGCAGCGCCAGCGCCAGCCGCTGCAGGCCTGCAACCTGTTCCCGCGGACCGCAGGCAGGCAGGCAAGCAGGCAGACAGCGCCGGCGCCCGCTGCTGTCAGTGTCACGCCGCGCCGCAGAGGTCACTGCTCCTGCACTCACTGGGTGACCCTGCTACCGGTATGCATACCGACCAAGCGCAAAGTACTAAGGGCGCATTCGCCAACTTATCGGTGCCACGCGGTCATTAAAATCAGTTTTGCTGAAAGATCAGAAATGCGTGCCTTAAGCCGTCGGCACACGAACCGTGAATTCGAACGTCGAGCGTGCCGAGTTTCTGATATCGCAGCGTGGAATAGCACGTTGAAGTCTTTCTAAAGCCGGCCGTTGTGGCCAAGCGGTTCTAGGCGCTTCAGTCCGGAACCGCGCTGCTGCTACGGTCGCAGGTTCGAATCCTGCCTCGGGCATGGGTGTGTGTGATGTCCTTTGGTTAGTTAGGTCTAAGTAGTTCTAAGTCTAGGGGACTGATGACGTCAGATGTTAAGTCTCATAGTGCTCAGAGCCATTTGAACCTTTTTTGAGGAGTCTTTCTAAACATGCAAAGCAATATCTAGCATGCCAGATATTCTGAACGTGCGTTTGGGCGTTGACCGATGAGATGGTGGAACGCCACCTAACACATGCACGCTATCTCCCTTCAGTACAGAGTCGCGAGGCGCCATATTGGCTTTTTATCGAAGCCCATATGTATATACACCGTCTCTGAGCGCCAAAACATTGAGGGTCTCTCGAAAATCCGTCGTTTATTGTACAGTTCGTTGTAATAAAATGACTAGAAACGTCATGTTCGTCGTTAAAGAATTATTGTAATTTCCGCATTGTGAGAGTAAGCCGTTTGAAGGCAACGGCAGATCGATGATCCATTAAAAAACGTATTGTTCTTGGTATAATTTGTCATAATTACATTTCAGTTACTAAAATAGCTACGACTGAAGCTTTCAGGAGCCCTAAGAGGCTAGGTATAGTCATTAGAAACTAGTGGTCGGTTTAGCGTAGTTAATAGTACCACAGATTCGGATTACAAAGTGACGTGTTTGTGGTTCGCCTCCCATTACAGGTAAATCATTTTTACTAACCTTCGCGTTTTTAATGGTTTCTGATATTTTCTTATTAATTTCATTTAAGTATATACTATAATATTTGATGCTATGTAAATATAAGGAGTGAGTTTGTTCGATTGGTTTAATCTACAGGACAGCTTGCACTACTTGCAGTAAGATATTTTGCCCTTTCTTCTTTTAAGTTTTGTATGTCATGTGTTGTAGGAACAGTGATCAAGTAAGAATGACCTTAGGGTTTTACTAAAAAGCGAGACCGATGAAATAATTTTTACCTCATGTCGAGAACTATTGTAAAGTTGTATCGCACTGTTAGTAATGTAACATTAGCCCGCCCAGCTATCCGCTGCTTCCCGAGCGGGAAAACTTTTTTATCGCCCGGCGGATGTGTGTGTCGAGGTCCGGTGTTCCGGCCAGTCTGTGGATGGTTTTCAGGAGGTTTTCTATCTGCCTCGGCGAATGCGGGCTGGTTACCCTTATTCCGCCTCAGTTACACTATGTCGGCGATTGCTGCGCAAACACTTTCTCCACGTACGCGTATACACGTACACCATTATTACTCACAGTGTGATAAATTATTCCGACAGATGTTTTCATATAGCTCCACACGCGCTGAACGACGCGCCAAAGTGAGCAAGTGACGGCACAGAAATAGTAGGCGTATTTTGTAAACTAATTACCGTTTCTTTAAAAAAACGGAGCTAACAGTATATACTTTCACATGAAACCCAGGATCTTAATCTCCTTCTCAACATAATTTCTTTTCTACATTAAGATTATTTTGGCATAAAATGCTTTCTAGGATGTCTACTTTATTTGTAGTCTTCATTTCAAGATTGCCAGAAACTCGTTATCAAGTTACAAAGCGATTTGTGAAAAAGTGTGACTGAAAACCGATCATAGCGGCAAAAAAATAATCGACATCGCAGCCATTGTGATGCCGTATGATTTCAACGACGGTCTAACACACATTTCGAAAATTATGAATGTGCTCGAACTTGAGATCGGACCAACCTGTCGCAACTTCTCCACAAAAATGGGGAAAGGGGTGCCATGACCACGAAGAAGATGCAGTATGACCTTTCGGATGTGGGAGGATTGCTGTATGGTCCAGGGATCGGTAATTTGAGCTATGTTTAACTTAAGCACATCAAATGTAACCCAAAACGCGCTTTTCTCGAAACAGTATTTTGAAAACTGGCAGGAAAATAACTTCAGAACGGTACATGCAATTTTGATCGGAGTTTGATACTACCATTCTGAACTGAATTCTCGGTCAGCATTTTGAGATATCTCGAAAAGTCTATTTTCGGTGTTCACTTCCGCCTCGAAAGTTTGGACGATTAAAATGACATTTTCCTCAACGCGTCACCATTTTATTAGAACATCATATTTTTCAGTTATTCTATGTATGCTGATAGAAAATATATTGAAAATTACTTACACGAAATTATTTCTTTACAGATCCAATAGGAGGGCTTCGAAAACACCGCTGACGACCAATGCTACGGCAGCCAGGGGTCCATCCACCTGGTGCAGCGATTATAGTGTGCCCCGATGTGGACGCAAAAATAATTCCTTACAGACAAACGTCTAAGGGACAGAAGTCTATTATCAGATTTAGCGTTACTTTTTTATTTTACATTAAAAATCACCAAAAACCACATGTTTCATGCTTTCAAAAAGGAATACTCCCGTAAGGCACTTATCGTTTCGTATGACCAGGTTCTGCAATCCATACTTAGAAATCTGCCGCCTGATTTTTGAACCAGTGCTATACTGACGCTTTCTCATCGTTTGCTTCCTTGTAGCGCTGACCGGCAAGGTGCTCCTTTAAGTGCAAGAACAAACGACAGTCGCTACGCGCTAGGTCAGAGCTATACGGTGGATGATCGCATTGTTCCCAGCCGTATGACGCAACGAGGTCTTGACTGCGTTGAACAGCATGAGGACAGTCACTGTCTTGCAGCTGAACATACTACCGCCCGCCGCAGTTTTTTTTAAAGAGATATTACAATAACTATCTTCGTCGACTGTGCTAATTCGATGCAACAGTCGACAAGCAAAACGCCCTGTCTATCCCGAAACACAGTGAACATGATTTTTCGGGTTGGAATTGTTTACTAGAACTTAACGTTTCTTGGGGGACCTCAAATGTCTCAAATCCAAGGACTGATACTTCTATTCTGGTGAAACGTGAGCAATCGCGTAACAGTTTGGCTTAAAATCCTACTGCTTATCGACACAGCAGCCCAGGAGGAAATGCATTGCTCTGGCTAAATGAAGAGTTTTATGCCCTTCAACTAGCGTCTTTGAAACTCAGCGTCTGCCTTTTCGACGTTTTTCTTCTTTTTTTTTTTTTCTTCTTCTTCGACTCTCCGTTCCCGATCATCATGGATGAAGGACGCTCACACACTTCATTTCTCATCATGCAAATTTGTTCGTTCGTTTTGAAATGCTCTAAACCATTTTCTAACCATTCAAGCTCTCATAGCGTTTTCTCCACGCACTTTTCTAATTTGTGGATGAACCTCGTCTGCTTTTAGGTCTCACGTAATGAACACACGAGTACAGAGCGTATTTCACAATCGGCGGCATTTTCAGTAGGCTAAGCCATTTTAAAGATGTATAAACAAACGTTTATGCAAGCGAAAACCAGCCGCTTCCGAATAGTCTATAGTTGAAGGTACGTCGCGAGCATGCGCATTACGGCGAGTGCAATGCTGCAACGAGCATATTTCAAAACGGTACTTACTTCAAAAACGTAACAAATAATATTTGCGACATCACATGTGAGGTCCTAAAATCTGAAACACAGCTCTGCTGAAGACATGTAAGCAATCAGCCCAGCAGAGATGTTGGCAAATTATACACTAAGGTGACAAAGGTCAGCCGGCCGCGGTGGTCTAGCGGTTCTGGCGCTGCAGTCCGGAACCGCGTGACTGCTACGGTCGCAGGTTCGAATCCTGCCTCGGGCATGGGTGTGTGTGATGTCCTTAGGTTAGTTAGGTTTAAGTAGTTCTAAGTTCTCGGAGACTTATGACCTAAGATGTTGAGTCCCATAGTGCTCAGAGCCATTTGAACCATTTTTTTGACAAAGGTCAGGGGATAGCGATAAGCGCACGTATACAGGTGGCGTTACAATTGCGTACACAAGATATAAGCGGGCGGCAGTCCATTAGCGGAGCTGTCATTTGTACTCGGGTAATTCGTGGGAAAAGACTTCCGGCGCGATTATCGCCTCACGACGGAAATTAACAGACTTTGAACGCGGAATGGTAGTTGGAGCTAGACACATGGGACATTCCATTTCGGAAATCATTAGGGAATTCAGTATTCCGAGATCCACAGCGTCAAGAGTGTGCCAAGAGGAGCTTATTTCCGGCGTTACCACAGTCAACGCAGTGGCTTAGTGCTAACAGTCAGTCAGTGCTAACAGACAAGCAAAACTGCGTGAAATAACCACAGAAATCAATGTGGGACGTACGATGAACATATGTGGTAGGATAGTGTGGCGAAATTTGGAGTTAGTGGGCTATGGCAACAGACGACGGACGCCAGTGCCTTTGTTAACAGCACGACATCAGCTGTAGTGCCTCTTACGGGCTCGTGACCATAGCGGCTGGCCCCTCGACAACTGAAAAACCGTGGGCTGGTCGGATGAGTCCAGATTTCAATCGGTAAGAGCTGATGCTAGGGAGGAACTGTGGCACAGATCCCACGAAGCCACAGACCCGAGTTGTCAACAAGGCTCTGTGCAAGCTGGTGGTGGCTCCATAATGGTGTGGGCTGTGTTTACATGGAGTGGACTGGGTCCTCCGGTCCAACTGAACCCAGTCATTCATTGGAAATAGTTACGTTCGGCTGCTTTGAAACCATTTGCAGCCATTCATGGACTTCATGATCCCAAACAACAATGTTCCATGCCACAATTCTTCACGACTGGTTTGAAGAACGTTCTGGAAAATTCGAGCGCTCGATTTGGCCACCCAGATTGCCCAACATGAATCCCATCGAACAATTATAGGACATAATGAGTCATCAGGTCGCGCACAAAGTCATACACAGGCAACACTCTCGCAATTCTCAGTCCGCAGCTCTTGGTCTTGCGGTAGCGTTCTCGCTTCCCGCACACGGGGTCCCGGGATCGATTCCCGGCGGGGTCAGGTATTTTTACCTTCGTCGAGATGACTGAGTGTTATTGTGTCGTCGTCTTCATCATCATCATTCATCCCCAGTAGGGTCGGAGAGAGGCAACGGCAAACCACCTCCACCAGGAGCTTGCCTAGTAAAGCGGTGCGGGTCTCCTGCATAGTCCCCTACGCTCCTCGGAGTATGGGACATCATCATCATTATAAAGGCAGCATGGTTCAACGTTTCTGCAGGGGACTTCTAACGACTTGTTGAGTTCATACCAAGTCGAGATGCTACGCAATGCCGGCTGAAACGAGGTCCCACACGATATTTGGAGGTATCCCATTATTTTTGGCGCCTCAGTTCAAAAATAGCTGTGAGCATTATGGGACTTAACTTCTGAGGTCATCAGTCCCCTAGAACTTAGAACTACTTAAACCTAACTAACCTAAGGACATCACACACATCCATGCCCGAGGCAGGATTCGAACTTGCGACCGTAGCGGTCTCGCGGCTCCAGACTGTAGCGCCTAGAACCGCTTGGTGTCGACTTCAGTGTAATGGCTGTTAATGGTGCATCTTGTCCAAGATGTGTTTACATTCAAATTGGAAGTTAACGTTGCTTCATTGCCATGTGACGTGTGTATGAGGTGTTTGTCATCCCATGCTGATGACAACTTATATTGTTCTCTTCGGACGACACCTTCCACGTAAGGGCTGCAGTTTCAGGACATGCCATGGAACCTTCGGGACTTCTCTGTACATTTACGGTACTTGTAAACACCAAACACGATAACTCAGACACTTCCATTTACCTCACACGCACGCTACATCTCTGTAGTTCAAATGCTTTGTAAATCACTGATTTTAATGCCTTATAGGTTTAAAATATTTGTGTGTAACTTCATAATGTTTCAGTATTCATAAACATTAACGTAGGTAAATGCCTAAAGTTCATTTGGAAGAGTTCACAATTAAAATTAAGATTACACCGGTAGCGTCACATAGGAGGGAACATTAGGGGCTGGAGTGCCAAACGCGATAGGGACGTTAGCGACAGAGCACAAGCTAGGATGGGGTAAGTATTAGGTTGGTGCGTCTGTCCATAGCGTTTTTGTTTTGCATGTTGGTATTCCGGTTGCTATGGGTTTATTTATCGATTGTCATTTTTTATTTGTAGCTCACTGTTGCTGTCTGAGTTTACATGTTGTATTTTGTCATTTGGAGACAGTGTCCGCCCCTGGTAGCTGAGTGGTCAGCGCGACGGAATGTGATACCTAAAGTCTCGGGTTCGATTCCCGGTTGGGTCGGAGATTTTCTCCGTTCAGGGACTGGGTATTTTGTTGTCCTTATCATCATCATTTGATCCCCATCGACACGCAAGTCGCCGAAGTGGCGTCAACTCGAAAGACTTGCACCAGGCGAACGGTCTACCCGACGGAAGGCCCTAGCCACACAGCATTTCCATTTCCATTTGGAGATAGTGAGTGGAGCTGTGGATGCTAGAAAATGGAGTACCAAGTGGAGAAATTGGAACACCTCCGACGTATTGATCTGTTTGACTTCAACCGATGGGGTGACACCTGCAGATGCAACCAGAAACATCTGCGCCATGTATGGGGGTAATGCCACTGGACAGAGCACGGCAGTTAAATGGTTTTCCCTTTTCAAGGAGGACTGTTTTGACATTAGGGAATCTCCACGTTCAGGAAGACCTTCATGGTTTGCTGTAAATCGTTTAAACGCATTAATCCTCAATGATCCATGTCAATGTACTAGAAGAACTGGCAAATATGGTGAACCTTGAACATTCCACCATCGCGCGACATTTGCATACAGTGGAGAAGGTTCAAAAATCGAGTGTATGAATACAGCATGCTCTAAGCCAAAATCACAAAAATCATCCTGGTGACAATAAATAGTGTCTTTATGCGAACATAAGGCAAAGAAAGGAATGGCTGAGCGCAGACAAAGCAGCAACCCCCCGTGCAAAGATCTGTGCGCATCCACAAAATATGTTATGCATCTGGTGAAACAGCGACAGTGTGGTGCACTAAGATTTGCTTTCCCGAGGTACAACCATGACTGCTGACGTTTGTCAACAACTGAGACGTCTTGCTGCAGGAATCCACGGACAGCGACCAGGAAAACAGCGTGAAGTTATGCTACTCCTCTGTAACACCCGATCGCATTTTGTTAGGCTGACAAACGCTATACAGTAGTTGGGTTGGTAAGTCATTTCGCACCCACTTTATTAACCTGATCTTGCTCCCTCAGGGTTTCATTTTTTCCGCTCTCTATCTAACAACGTTCAAGGGGGTTCCTTTGCGGATGAAAATTCGCCCCGAACATGGCTCGACGAGTTCTTCGGCTCAAAACCACGTGACTTCTACAGTCGCGGAACCCAAAATTTATCTCAACGTTGGCAGACTGCTGTAAATATGGAAGGAGATTGTATAATTGATGACTAAAGTCTCTATTATGTTTATCTGCTGTGTTTATGAAATGTATGAAGAAAAACGCTATCAAATTATGACCAACCAATATAAAGAAAGAATCGTCTGTGTCCATTTCAAAGGAATTATCTACGCATTTCCGTCAAATGTTTTAGGGAATTCCCGAGAAATGGATCGTCGGACGAGGTTTTAAATGACGGGCCTCCCGAATGCGAATCCAGTGTCTTATCACTGCGGCCTCTCACTTCGTCACAGCAACGACGGTAACTGTCAGTGTGTAACTGCACCTCACAACAAAAGCTCTAGCGACAAAAAACTAGTATAAAATGAATACGTTTATTGGATATCTTTTCCGTATTACACAAGATATCTCACTACCATTTTACTGCCCGCGCTTAAAGATCATGTGCACTTCTAAACGTATGTTACAGGAAGAATAACTCAGACCTTCGCAGCATTTACGAAAAACTGATAATGTTATACAGAAGTTCCACGTCGTGTTGTCAGTGATGTACATTAAGTGCTAGCTGAATCTAAGCTCGCTACAGTCAACCCAGCTTGGATTTTCCCTTTCGTTTTTGAAGCTTTCATTTGCAGCGACAATAATAAATGGAAATGTCAGAGTATTATTCAGGTGCGAGCGTTTGGTTCGTTATGCGGGCTATTTATAACTGAGCTGGTTCCGCTCTGTGACAGCTCGATTATTCATAGCGTGTAAAGTGAGGTATCAGGGACATTGGACTGATAAAATGAGAACATGTTTGCCACGTGTTGTGTCTTTCATTAGAAGCCAGGTTTATTTTAGAATACTGGGTAGGGGTGACTGTTCCGCTCAAGTGAACAGAGTGAAATGCAGTTTTTTAAAAAAGAGTATTTCTGTTTGCGACAAATGCCACATCCAGTTGGATATTTGGATCAGTTGTACCAGATTATAAATTAAAAGTAATTATGAAATATTTTCACCTGCACAAACTGATGTTCTGACACAAGTGTTGCCTACTGTCATTGCTTTTAAAAAAATGGTTCAAATGGCTCTGAGCGCTATGGGACTCAACTGCTGTGGTCATAAGTCCCCTAGAACTTAGAACTACTTAAACCTAACTAACCTAAGGACAGCACACAACACCCAGCCATCACGAGGCAGAGAAAATCCCTGACCCCGCCGGGAATCGAACCCGGGAACCCGGGCGCATTGCTTTTAAGTTATCACATAAAAAGTAAATTTACTACTGCTTAGTACCACTATCGTCAACGCTTGAAGTCTTATTTGTCCGATCACTTACCAGAGAATCAGTGTGCAATGTACGACAAGTTCCACTCACCTGAAAGAAACAAAAGAAGAAAAGCGTTAGCCTATATGATAATCTACAAAATATGCTACGTTCTATATTTTATACGAACTAGAATTAACTGTTAATGATTCAAGGGTCAAAGGAAGTTTATTTGACATGTACACAAGAAAATAATTTTTGACAGTATCATCCTAGATCCATTATCAGAACTAATTATCGAATGTGAAACTAAGGCTGAATCTAGCCCGCCCGGTTAGCCGTACGTTCTAACGCACGGCTTTCCGGGCTGGGAAGGAGCGCCTGGTCCCCGGCACGAATCCGCCCAGCGGACTTTTGTCGAGATCCGGTGTGCCAGCCAGTCTGTGGATGGTTTTTAGGCGGTTTTCCATCTAGCTCGGCGAATGCGGGCTGATTATCCTTATTCCGCCTCAGCTACACTATGTCGGCGATTGCTGCGCAAACAAGTACTCCACGTACGCGTACATCACGATTACTCTTCCACACAAACATTGGGGTTACACTCGTCTGGTGTGAGACGTTCCCTGGGGGCGGGGGGTCCACCGGGCGCCGAACCGCACAATAACGCTGAAAGAGTGGTTCGGTGTGGGGCAGCGGAGGGGTGAAGTGGACTGCGGTAGTCGACCACTGCGGCTGCGGCGGGGACGGAGCCTCTCCGTCGTTTCTAGGCCCACGGTTAACATACAACAGAATACATTCAAGGCTGAATCTACATTTATTGTTCAGATTATAGTTCGTGAATCTGTTACGAAATACCTTCAACTAATATTTCGGATGATACACCCCTGTCATCTCGCTATTAGCGAATTTATCATTAATAAAGAACACATCGATTGACGTGAAATTTTGAAACATGTTGCAGCTGATGCTTTCGACATGCAAGAAACGCTAGATTGTTTATTTTTACTGTAACGTCTAATATTCTCGTCTTCAAGTTTTTAACTAACAGAATGTAGAATCTTGTCACATTTTGATTTTCATTTATCTCTATTTTACACGGCATTTAAAATTTTCATTTGAACTCAGCACGCGTATGTTTAAATTGAATGAAACAAAATCGAAGAACAATAAGTAAGAAAGAAACAAATCATCCTACACAGACACATAACCGAGGATAGTGCAACTGCTTTTCTGTTTCAGTACGTCCGCTCTTATATATTTACATTTAAGTTAGCTAGAGACCTCAACAAACTGTACAAACATAAAAATATAATACTAGATATGCTAAGCCACAACGAAACTAAAATACGGGGTGCCCACGGACGAATGTTCAAGTTAAAAATTTTTGGTAGCATGAACTGTAAAAGCTGTTACGTTTTGGTTCCAGGACAAATTTAAAAGGTAATTAAAAAAGTTATACATACGCGTATTCACGAGAACTGCTTAGTTATATTCCCCCTTGCAGCGCCACATATACCACTTAACGAAAAATGACGACACCTCAACGTAAAGAGTTTTGTGTCATGAACTTGCTAAGAGTGAATCTGTAATTTCAGTTCAACATGCGCATCGTTTAATGTTTAATTGTGACGCCCCCATGTGGCAAAACATCCGACGAGGATGATACGAACAATTTGAAACGGCCGGATGTGTGTCTACAGGGAAAAGCATGGGACGTGAAAGGGCATCTTACCGTCGTAGTCCTCAGAATTCTGGTCAGAAGGCAAGTCTCGGACTTCACTTGCCAACGACGACATTGTGGAACGTTATAAGAAAACGTTTATTCACGCATTCGTGCCGGTTACTGTTGGTATCTGCTTTTAAGCTACCTGTAGATGACCGCGGTGCAAGTCAAGGGTTGTAGCGGGAAGATGACTTTTTTGATCGTGTGGTGTCCACTGGTGAGGCAACGTTTCATCTACATGGGAAGGCAAATATCCATAATGTTCGTATCTGGGAGTCAGGACAATCTAATGAACCTCTGCAATATCAAAGAGATTCCTGAAAATTAAAAGTTTTCTTCGCAGCGTCCCGACGTCAAATGTATGGACATTTTTATTCTTTTTGCTGTAGCTACCATAACAGGGGTGGCTTATCCGTACGTGGTGCAAGAATAGTTATTTTCTCAGTTAGAAGGTAAACCTGAAAACTGTATCTGGCAACAAGACGGGATCGTTCCCCATTGACATCTTTATGTACGCGGGTGGCTGAACGTCTAAGTCTTGACGGCTGGACTGGTTGTAATGGCCAGTACGACATAGCTTTCCTTCCACTGGTTTCCACGGCCACGTGGCCCCATGATATGCGGATTTTTCATTTGGGGCTTTATAAAGGGTTGTGCCTACGATCCGCCTGTGCCTAATGATTTAATAGAGACTATTGCTTCCAGTACTCCGGACTTGTTAACCATGGGAAGATCTGAATTTTAGATTGGATGTATGCCGTGTAACTACTGATACGCATATTGAACATATATAAAAAAAACTAAGTTAGTTTACCCTCAGTCTAATGTAAGCTTTTAAAGGTTTATAATAGCCCTTGAAACTGGGCATTCTCTTATGGACATCCCGTACATTTATCGGACTATTAGCACCAACGTTAGCGAAGAATAATGACAACAACAGTGACTATGCATATTCAACTGTAAAGCGCTTCTAGATTGTGTCTCTGTGACGAGCGTTGAAGCCTCACAATGTTCATCTGCAATTCTGCGCTTTTTAGCATCTGGCAGACTGTCCACAGCACAAGTCCTTATTAGCGTCAACTACGTTTACAGTTTAGCAGTTGCGTACTTAGTAATGTTTTTGCTGGTAGTTTAATTATCGTTCTGCCTGTAACACAGTCAGTACATTATATTTTTAAAATCTTTTTTCCTTTTTTCTGCATTAAGTACGGAATGTAATTCTGTAAATCAGTATGTTGAATTTCTTGAATGTATTGATCGATGAATCAGAACTAAAATTGTTGCAGTTGCGTGAAACAGGAATTAAATGATGCCGCGCGGGAAAAGCCGATCGGTCTGAGGTGCTGCAGTCATGGACTGTGCGGCTGGTCCCGGCGGAGGTTCGAGTACTCCTTCGGGCATGGGTGTGTGTGTTTGTCCTTAGCATAATTTAGGTTAAGCAGTGTGTAAGCTTAGGGACTGATAACCTTAGCAGTTCGGTCCCATAAGATTTCACACAAAAATGGTTCAAATGGCTCTGAGCACTATGGGACTTAACATCTGTGGTCATCAGTCTCCTAGAACTTAGAACTACTTAAACCTAACTAACCTAAGGACATCACACACATCCATGCCCGAGGCAGGATTCGAACCTGCGACCGTAGCAGTCGCGCGGTTCCGGACTGAGCGCCTTAACCGCGAGACGATTTCACACACATTTGAACATTTGAATTAAATGATATTGCTAGTACTAATAACAATAATAAATAGACGAAATGGAAAAGGACAGTCCTCTACACAGTAGCAGGTAAATTCATAGACACCTTGTCCAAGATACACTAAAAACTTTGTTGACTTAACTGTAGGATGGGTAACTACAAAGTGATTAAAAAAACTGTTCCGATGACTTCATTGAAGTAGGGGGTTAACTTGTTAAAATAAACCAAGAGAAATTTACAAGTAATTAACACTACTTACGAATCACATGTTCACGGAGTAATATAAAACGAAAATTGGTTAAGAAACAGTAAGAAGGACGGAAGAAAGAGGTTCTGGAAAAAAATTAAATTCTAACTAAAAAATTCAATGTGAGTAACAAACAAGTGACAACAACAACGATAATAATAATAATAATAATAGAAAGACAGAATTTACGCTAGTAGCTGTAGCAGCACTGCATCTGAAGGAAATAAATGAAACCAGCAAGAAAGATGATGGATGAGATTACAGCAAATACTTGTAAGAAGGAGATGAATCACTTTGAAAGAGAAGGACAAAAAGATGTCGAAAAATAATCATAAGTGAAAATCAATGAGAGAGTAAAATTTGAATGTTTACTTTTTCTGTCAAACTGTAAGAAGAGTAGCTGTGATTACTCTGATGAAGTTACGGCAATGAAAACCGAAAAGTGATACAGTCACTTCTCAAATGCTGCATTATGCGAGTCCATAAGTAATCCGTAGGAGAATTGGGTGCTGAGGGAGATAGTAACAATGGGGACGAGAGCTTGAGAGAGGTTGTGGTTATTTGACATGAACAGCCAATATACCTGACAAACAGGATCTTATGATCAGTTGTTATAGCTTGCCACCGTTTGCATGTCACAGAAATTGCACATAATTGAGCAACTGTTGAACATAGACTACTGGCCACCATAACTGCAACACCAAGGAAGACAGCAATATGGCAATTTTAATTATTGTGCTCATGACCAGCGGTAGAAAGAACACAGAGGTTAATTTGTAGGTGATTTGAAGGTATACCACAGGAAATGTACTGCGCCGCTGTGCCACCTCTGGTAGCAACAACGGCTCTAACACAACTTAAGACTGGATGACTGATTCGGGTACGTTATACCATGTTGATTCGACTCTGTGCCACAGTTCATCAGTCGTGGTAGCTGGTGAGTGCCGGTGTGCCGGTCTCTTAGCAACCCATAATTAGACGCTTTCATTAGGTAGGTGATCTGGAGAACATCATGGTTACGGCATCTGTCCTATGCCTTCTGCATCAAGATTGGTCAGGTCAGCACGGACAACTTGCGGCCTTGCGTTATCTTGTTGAAAGATAACGTCACAGAGAACTCGAAGATAGGGCACAGACAAGAGTCTCAACTGCAGAAATGTAGCTGTTATTGCCTAAAGTACCAGCTGTGCGACACAGAGGTGATCGAGTTACGTATCTGGAGGAACCCCACACCACATATAATCTTTCCTCTCGGGCGGTATTGGTGTGGGTACTTTGAGATCCTGCATGAAGTTTAGTATGGCCCTCCTGAACCCACTGATTCCACATTTGCTCGACAGTCGTGGTATCTCGACCAAAGCATGCAAGGAAAACACGGAACGATTAAACACATCCATGTCACGATCCTGTCGCTGTCAGATTTCGACATGTGCCAGTAGATGTTTCTCCTTATTACACGACTAGTTTAGCGCCTGCTGCTTTGTTAGCGTAGACTATATGGTCTGATAGATTTATTGCTTTTTCTTTCGTTTTTCTTCAATCGAAATTCATGTTGTTCACAGTTGCAACACATTCTAAACTTTCTACGTCAATTACGGCCATAGAAGCATGGTCTTTCCAGAATGTATTGAGCAGAAAGATATTCTGGTGCTAGAGTCAAAGGTTTTTGTTAATCATGCCTTTTGCGTTTATCTGGTGATATTTCCATAGAAACTTTCATCCCGTAATAGATAATTCTTTATATCTAACCGAGAAACGAAACATAAATTTTCATAGTTTAGGCTCAAATTTTTTTTAGTATAACGGAATACTTTCTTCAAATTTTGATCCGCTCTTTCACCCCGTTAGCGGTTGAACTTCCAAAAACATTGAAGAACGTGTTGTTTACCTCCAAGCGAGAAGTCAGATACCAATTTTCGTAGACGTAGCTTTAAAAACGCTTCAGTAGTTCTTTAATAATGATTTATTTTCAATAAACTTTCACCCACTATTTTACTTCCTTATTGGTTTGAATTTCTAAAACCGTGAAACACATCTTTTTTAATTTCCGACTGAGTTCGTTGTCCTAGGTTCACAATTGCTTTAATAGTGTCGTTTTTTCAAAAAGCCTTTCGTCACTATTTCACCCCCTTTGGAGTGGAATTTCGAACAATCCCTTCTTAAACGATGCCTACGGTACAAGATTTACACCCTCTCCAAATTCCAAGTTTCTATACTTAGCGGTTTGGGCTCAGCGTTGATGAGTCAGTGAATCACTCTGGCCCTATTTCACCCTCTCAGAGGCTGAATTTAAGAAAACACTGAAATCTGTGTGTTTTGTTTGTAACCGAGAAGTCAAATACTAATTTTCATATATTTAACTTTAAAAACACTGCAGTAGATCGTTAATAATGATTTATTTAAAAAATCCACCCAACATTTCACACCCGTAGGGGTTAAATTTCCAAAAATGTTGTAATAAGTATTTCTTTATTTCCGATCGAGAAACCAAATACCAGTTTCCGTACTCCCTTAACAGCGACATACTTTCAAAATACTTTTCAGGCATTATTTCACGCCCTTAGGTTCAAATAGCTCTGAGCACTATGGGAGTTAACGTCTGAGGTCATCAGTCCCCTAGAACTTAGAACTACTTAAACCTAACTAACCTAAGGACATCACATACATCCAGGCCCGAGGCAGGATTCGAACCTGCGACCGTAGCGGTCGCGCGGTTCCAGACTGTAGCGCCAAGAACCGCTCGGCCACTTCGGCCGGTACGCCCTTAGGGGTGAAATCTGGAAAAATCCCTTCTTAAACCACATATACTGTATAAGATGAACACAGTCTGCAATATTTGAGTTTCTATCGTAAGTGATTTGGGCTAGGCGATGATGATGCAGGGAGTGAGTCCTGTCGGGACACAGCCTTTTACATATTATAGAAAGACGGACAACAAAATCCTCTCACGAACAAACAAAATTCATATGAGATTTGTGAATGATAAACCCGTTGATCCCAATTTTACATTATTTCTCAGTGTCACGTCTGGCAACTCTGGGTTTTGCCAGTAACATCAGCATTTCCTTCTGTACACGAAGTAGATGGTTTTAATGCTACCTAATTCACGTGGCTGTGTTGATATCCTAATCATTTGCGTACTCTAGCATGGATTATACGTCATACTAATTATACGTCTGTTGCATTCCACCTATATGGCGATCCTATTTTGATGATCGGTGGTGTAATTACGATTCTTCGTTTTTCTACTATATAATTGTAACAAGGCATTCAACGCTTCTAGATATACCCAAAGCAACTCGCGCAGAGGTGGTAACTAGCTGAAATCATCGCAACAAAATATTTCTAATGTACAGATGTTGAAATAGCTGACAGTGAGAATTGCTTTGACGTCCTGAGGGCAATCGGACACAGACTGGCGAGTGTAGGACAACAGCAGCGTGGAGTGCCCCAAGGGCCAAGATGCATGCCGCTCTCGGAGGGTCGAGTACGTTCCAAACTACTTTTTGAGGAACTGACGTAATCGTAACGTAATGGTGCTTTGAAGGCGACCAGAGACGAGTTTATCGTTTAGTCGATCGCTATAGCGCCGAGTTGATGTTTATGATGTGTTAGTGAGACGAGAATCCCACAGCCGTAGCGAGAACTCTATACGGGAATGTGTTTGTGGTTGTGCAACGTGCGAAATATTTGTGTCATGAAGGTATCTAAATGTTATTGCCCATCGCTTCACTCGCAACAATTTAAGCTCTCCTCTTAGGTTCCTGCCTGACTACGTACTTGGAGGTCACTATATTTTCGGAAATAACGCCCAGATGTATAATTTATTCTTCGTTCTCTAATCAGGCGGAAATGTTAAATCGGTACATACATTCATTAAGAGCTGGCCGGAGTGGCCGAGCGGTTCTAGGCGCTACAGTCTGGAACCGCGCGACCGCTACGGCGCAGGTTCGAATCCTGCCTCGGGCATGTGTGTGTCTGATGTCCTTAGGTTAGTTAGGTTTAATTAGTTCTAAGTTCTAGGAGACTGATGACCTCAGAAGTTAAGTCCGATAGTGCTCAGAGCCATTTGAACCAGTCATAAAGTCCCACACTACCAAACGCTAAGATGAAAGAAACTGTGTGAAGGGAGTTGCAAACCTAGATCCGCTCGCAACATTACGCTAAGGTTTCATCAGACAACTGTTGTCTCAGGTCTTGTTTATCGTAATATTTCTTCAAGGCTTGTATCGTTGATGCGTTATTAACTGGCATTCAATGTTACAGGTGACGTGTTTGCGATACATTTTCATTGCGCCATTCCTCTGAAACAGCATACTGTAGCATACACACTACTAGGTAAATGAATAACCGAAATGCACGCCATTCACACAGGGGCTGTTCACACGTTCTCGCGTAAGTCGACAGCCAAAAGCCCACTAGTGACGTCACGACTGCAAAAAGCAGCGCGAAGTGCACTCGAGCCGCCCTGGGAGCTGCGCCCGCCGTGCCCCCGGCACCTCGCCCCAGGACAGTGACGTCAGCGGGGTGCTGTCTGCGGTCGCAGGTTGTGCAACGTGTTTACCTGGCCGCCGGCCGCCGCGGGAGCCGCTGATGGCGCTGCAGCCAAGGACGGCTCTGGTTCCCGGAACGCAGCCAGCCTCCCACCAGGAAAACTACAGCCATCACTCTCCCTTATCGCCGGCACACACTTCAGAGGAAGGAGCCGCGGTAAAATTTACTCATTCTTCGTACAGCGTGTGATGAGTTTTCAGTTATCGCACTACCGAGTGATGTTGGCTGACAATGGAAGAGAAAAGTCATTGCAGCACAAAAATTATCAAAATTTCCATTCGGAAACTGCTCTATCCCAGGACGTCGAGAGCGAAAATAATTTAAAAATGAGTACATGGAATTCCATCCACTACGGACGTGTTCTGGCATCAAACTACTGCCGGCCGGGGTGGCCGAGCGGTTCAAGGCGCTACAGTCTGGAACCGTGCGACCGCTACGGTCGCAGGTTCGAATCATGCCTCGGGCACGGATGTGTATGATGCCCTTAAGTTAGTGAGGTTTAAGTAGTTCTAAGTTCTAGGGGACTGATGACCTCAGATGTTAAGTCCCTGAACCATTTGAACAATTCTCCGAACGGACCATCCCACCACTCCGAAGGCCACTATATGTGCCACCCCTACCAAACTCACTCGTTTGGCTGTAGGAAGCACCAGCGCGTTGTAGCTGATTTAAGTCCCGGAGCAGGTTCTGCCTTACCATTGCGCGTGTATCCATCTGAGCCACCGAGGGCACAGAGGATAGCTCGATGCAGGGACTATCTCGCGCGCGCCTCCCGCGAGACCCACATTCTCACCTCATATGTCCACACACTACATTCGTAGTGTCCCAACTCAGCACACTCATTACTCGTGGAAGACATTCTTACCAAGTCCCGTAAGACTTCGGGTAAATATGTGTGGATCCGCACAGAAGAAGAACATGTCCGAAAGAACAGACAAAATATCCATATAACTATATAGTTCTGGCAAGACCGGCCATAACCTCCTTCTTCTGTGCGGATGCACACATATTTACGTGAACTCTTACGGGACTTGGTAAGAATGTCTTCCACGAGTAATGAGTATATTGGGTAGGAACACTACGACTGTAGTGTGTGGACATATAAGGTGAGAATGTGGGTCTCGGGGGAGGCGTGCACGAGATAGTCCCTGCAGTCACATTGTCCTCTGTGCCCTCGGTGGCTTAGATGGACAGAGCGTCTGCCATGTAAGCAGGAGATCCCGGTTTCGAGTCCCGGTCGGGGCACACATTTTCACCTGTCCCCGTTGATATATATATCAATGCCCGTTAGCAGCTGAAGGTATTAATATAATTCTAATTTAGTACAGCTCTCGTTCACGTTTGGTTTTTCTGGAGCAGATGCTAAACAGTGCTCGTTACGTGCAGAATGATGTTAGACCTGACCTTTTTGACCTTTTGCCGTTCTTGCAACAGGAAGATTATTCGTGCTTCCAGCAGGATAATGCTCGCCCGCACACTGCCCGCGAAACTCAACGTGCTCTGAAGACGTGCAGCAACTTCCCCGGCCAGCACGATCTCCAGACCTGTCTCCAATCGAGCACGTGTGGAATATGATTGGACGAGAAGTCAATCGTGCGACTCAGCAACCAATGCTTACAGGACCACGCGAACTGTTCGAGCATGGGTGCAATAACATATTCCAGAACAGTATTCGCCATCTGTAGATCGGCTGGATGTCAGAGTCAGCGCCGGCACTGTCGCCTGTGGGTTCAGACGGCCGACCCACGTTTTCTTTCTTTGGTGGATGACCTTCCAAAGACACGGTTTCTCTTCCTCGACTGTTTGGAGCACCTGTCCATTAGGCACCAAGTCTACCCTGGCTATCTTCAGCACCTCTATGGCTATTATTTCCATTTTTTTTTTTTTTTTTTGCTTTTCAGTGTCCATGTTTCACTTCCATAAAGCAGTACACTCCAAACCTGAGGACTTGTGTGTGAAGTATCAGCTGATTGTGAAAATGTTTCTTCTCCCGTTAAAAGCAGCCTTCGCACCGTTGGTTCCGTTTGCATTATTCATCGTTGATCTTCCATCTGACCTAATTTTACTCCTTAGATAGGGGAATGGTTTTACTCCCTAGGTGGGCAAACGAGTCTGCCGTCTCCAGTCTCTCATTGTTAAGTGAACATTCAGCAACTGCGTTTTGTCTACTCGCCGCTGAGATTTTTCTTTCAGCTTTGTTAATTTTCGTGTTACACGAAGCCCTGGGTGTGGTTTTCATCTGGACCAGCATTGCTCAGTTGTTACACTTAACACTGCGATATCATTAGCAAATCTCAGCAAGTGTATTTTCTTGCAATCGATTTTAATCCCCCCTATAGCTTTTAGTTTCTCTCTGACTTCACGCACTGAACTCAGAGTGTATCCAATGAAAAAGGGTGAAGAGAGTGAGCAGCCCTGTCGTACATCCTTCTTAACAACAGCTGCTTCTTTACGTTCTCCACATCTTATCACAACTACCTATTTTCTATACAGTCTCTGTTTTACTCTTCTGTCCTTATACCTTATGCTATTCTCTGCCAGCGTTTCAAAACACTATCAGAAGCTTTATCTAAATCAATGAAGGTATTAGGTATAACTGTGTTATTTATTAGTTTAACACTTTGAAGTAGAGTTTTCTACATTCAGAAATAGGAGGGATGATGACAGAGGATAAAGACTGAAATCACAGTGACAGTAACAGGTAAGAAAGATAAAGCAAATTTTAAAATCTTAAAAATGGCTGCGATTCAGCAACTGTATAAATTTGAAGAGGTTGAAAAAAATCAGCCAATCAGCTGCAAACCAAATGTTTATTTAGGCCTGACTGAGGTTTAGATATTTCTTAAGTTAACTTCTTCTGAAGAAGATATTTTTAGAAATATCGAAACCTATGTCAAGAGGTAAATAAACCTGTGGTTTGTAATTGGCCGGCTGATTTTTTCAACCTCCTGAGAAAGCGAATTCTTTGAACAGAGGACCCTGTAGACAAGAGTGAGGGAAAGGTGAGGGTAGAGGGTTTGCCTAGAATGCATTGCTGAACAAGTATGCGAAATAGATAGCTATTGGGACAGGAAGTATACGGTTAACTGTCTTTTGAAGATCGAAGCAGTGTGAGTGTTCTGAGTTTTTGAAGAGGATCGTCCTGAAGTCAGTATCTGATAAAGAAAAATATTTTGAGTAGATAATTATGTTATGTAGTGGTACGGAGAGGATTCTGCTTTTTTGAGAACGGTGATCGATGGTAGAGCAAACATAGTATACAATCAGGTGGCCGTATCCATGTTGAAGGAACGCCCATGAATTCACCAGGCGTGATACAGAGAAACAATAGAAAATTAGAGTGGCGAGAAGTGGTTGCTTTTAATTTCACTCTGCCCACAAATAAGTGCAGCATGTTAGTCACTGTGTCACTCCGACTGGACTTCAATCAGGAAAAAAAAATAAAAATAAAATAAAATAAACAGAGTGGGCAGGCTCACATTTTAGTCGCATTAGGAATGACTGGAATTAGAATCTACGTCAGACCATCGTGATGTCAGTTTTTCCTTCCCTTAACAAATCGACATCTAGTTGTTGCATCTATCCTTGTCTAAAGGAGCTCGTTACCTGCCTCCAAGAAGTGATTCTGGTTAAAAGTATCTTCGATGATGTCATTTATTGGTGAAATATGGAGAAAGAAACCAGCCGCGTCCTTTTCGAGGAAACCATCCCGGAATTTGACTTAAGCGACAGTGAAATCACTCAAAAATTGGATGGCCTGACTTTCGATGTGAGTCCATTGCTTTGAGCACTGGGTCACCTCGCCAGGTCTCTCTCCCTGTTACATCAATGTCATTGATACATTCTCCCTTGTAACAAGTGTTCCCGCTGTTTTCATGCTGTTCTGAATTTTTTCGTGTTTTGTGCCAATCTGTTCGTTTCTGCATATTGTAAAAAACTGATATATCTCGTTGTGTCAGAGATTAACCTGTAATCTGTATCGCTGCAAATGATTAGCATCGCTTCTGTAATTTCGTGTTTCATACTTTTCAAAATAACTGGGGCCACGTTAAGTTTCCTTTTCGTTACCTTTTGTTTCGCGACTGCCTTCAATAATAATGCATTTCCTTATTCTCTCTAATTTTGGCTGTAATAGTAATGTTATATGTTGGGAAGCGATTGGTTTGGTGACGTGTCGATTGCGTGCTATCAGCGTGATCCTGGTAACCTCTATTTCTTATTAAGAAATCCGATTACTGTTTCTGTGCACTACAAATCATTTGTTGCGTTGTACTTCATATTATCACGGTCCGCCGCTTGCCAGTAACGATTCTGCACCTAAATATAATAGAAATCACAAACTAACACGTAACTGAGTTTTCTTAATACAAATTAACATTAAAATTCCATATTTTTTAATGTGCTGCTCCTGTGGTCACTGTGGTGTTTTCCACCTCTGAACAATAAGCTTTCGGAGGTTAAAGTGTAACCGTTTCACTACACACACGTTTTTTGAGGGATGCATTACAATATCTACTACAGTAAACGGTCTTTGTAACCTGTTTTACATGTTATAATGTTTCTCTGCTTTTACAATTCCTCCCTTCCCCTCGTTCTCCACTTTTGCTGCAGGTTTTAGAACATGTTTCGCTAATTTGCCCCTTGTCGTGGCAACGGCTTCCGATTCATTTGTTTATTCTGGTATTCTTTCTAGGTCATTTTCTTTTTATACTTGACATGTCTACTTAAATTCTAATACCATTCTATAGCACCACGTATTGAACACTTCCTTTTGTTCTCTCCGACTTCACCAAATGATAACGTGGTGACGCAAGATTAATCGTATATTACAGTATGTTACGGAACCTTTTTCAACCGCATCCAGCCAAGAAATATGACTATGTAGACATCTAAAACTGTTGGAAATATGTACACTGACGGAAAAAAATCGCAACATCAAGAACGAATTGTACGACATAAACGAAAGTGGGTAGGCGTGTTTCTGCATCTGAAAAATGATGTCTATTCAAATTTCGTGCCAGTCGCGTAAGAGTGGCGCTAGCAGCACCACTATGAGGATGCAAATCAGGTTTGCTTTAAATACACGCTGCAAGGGTCGTGATCATTAGCTACCTTTGAGACTGGACCTGGTGAGATTATTTTAGTCAAGAATGCCTTTAAGACGACGAAAACGCCATTACCACCACCGTCGTGTAATAGGGCTACAAGAAGCTGGATGTTCGTTCTGCGATATTGCAGGAGGACTGGGCAGGAATGTAGCCACCGTACGTGATTGCTGGCAGCAGTGGTAACGAGCATGTAAGGTCGCAAGACGACTAGGCTTCGGACAGCCACGTGGCACTAATGAGAGGAAAGACCTTCGTGTTCGTCGTATGGCTCTGGCGCATCGTACTGCACCTGCAGCGCCAATTTGAGCAGCAGTTGGCACCACAGTGACACAACGAACTGTTATAAACCTGTTACGTCAGGGACAGCTCCGAGCAGCCAGACGCCCTGTAGCGTGCATTCCACTGACACCAAACCACAGCCATTTGCGACTTCAGGAGTGTCAAGCGAGAGCTCACAGAAAGGCAGGGTGGAGTCTGTTGTGTTTCCTGATGAAAGCTGGTTCTCCCTCGGTGACAGTGACGGCCGTGTGTTGGCTGGTAGGAGGCTAGTTGAGGACCTGCAGTTAACCTGTCTGCGTGCTAGACACACTGTACCTATACCTGAATTTATGACTGGGGCGCAATTTCGTATGACAGCAGAAGCACTCTCGTGGTTATCCCACGCACTGTGAAGGCAATTTTGTACGTCAGTCTGGTGACTCGACGTGTAGTGTCACTCCTGAACAGCATTACACGGTAAGTCTTCAAACAGGATAACGCTCTCCCACCTATCGCTGTTGTGACCCCGGCCGGCCGATGTAGCCGAGCGGTTCTAGGCGCTTCAGTCTGGAACCGCGCGACCGCTACGGTCGGAGGTTCGAATCCTGCCTCGGGCATGGCTGTGTGTGATGTCCTTCCGTTAGTTATGTTTAAGTAGTTCTAAGTTCTAGGGGACTGATGACCTCAGATGTTAAGTCCCACAGTACTCAGAGCCATTTGAACCATTTGTTGTGACCCCACATGCTGTACCGAGTGTCGACATGTTGCCTTAACCTGCTCGATCACCAGACCTGTCTTCAACCGAGCACATATGAGACATCATCGGATGCACAAACAGCATCAATCGCCCTGTACAGACCGACCAGGTGCAACAGGCATGCAACTCTATAATGAGATTTTCACTCTGCAGCGTAGTGTGTGCCGCTATGAAACTTCCTGGCAGATTAAAACTGTGTGCCGGACCGAGACTCGAACTCGGGACCTTTGCCTTTCGCGGGCAAGTGCTCTACCATCTGAGCTCCCCTAGCACGACTCACGCCCCGTCCTCACAGCTTTACTTCTGCCAGTACCTCGTCTCCTACCTTCCAAACTTTACAGAAGCTCTACTGCGATCGTTGCAGAACTGGAAGGTAGGAGACGAGGTACTGGCAGAAGTAAAGCTGTGAGTACGGGGCGTGAGTCGTGCTTGGGTAGCTCAGATGGTAGAGCACTCGCCCGCGAAAGGCAAAGGTCCCGAGTTAGAGTCTCGGTCCGGCACAGAGTTTTAATCTGCCAGGAAGCTGCATGCAACTCTATCCCATAAACTGACATCCGGCACCTGCAACAAGACAATGAATGCACGTCTGCATGCTTGCATTCAACATTCTGACGGCTACACTGGTTATTACCCCGTACCAGCGTTGCATATTTGCAATGGTTTATATCGAGATTACATTACATTGCGATCCTGGAATGTTAATCACTTACATATATTAGCTAGACAAATGTGTTCCCGACATTTAATTACTCTATAGTAAATTTTTGTTGGTGCCTTTACGATTTGGAAAGAAACACGTCATAGCAGCACTGTAGTGCATATCGAAATATAGCTATTCATCCTCTCTGACACCGTTGCCAATCTAAAGCCCCCCCCCCCCCCTCTCTCTCTCTCTCTCTCTCTCTCTCTCTCTCTCTCTCTCTCTCTCTGTGTGTGTGTGTGTGTGTCGATTCGAGTTGTCGTAGAACATAGCGACCATCAACTGCTGTGACGGCAAACAACCTTCTCCGGCAGTTGGTGTTTTGGTGCTGTGGAGCGGCCGTGCAGACTGGATGAGTTGGGCGCGCCCGGGCGGAAGGGTGTAACGTCCGTCCGCTAACACAATGCAAAACACTCGCTACGCGCTTCAGCATTGTGAGCAAACGCGCTGTTGCAGGCGTTCTACGAGTACGCAGACAGTTCTTACGCATCTTAGTCGGTACAGAGACATTGTAATTATCAAGTGTTGTATCAAAGTAAGTGTGTAAATGGGACATGCGTACATTAGGTCCAAAGGCAGCTGATAGCCTCTTTTTGCGCAATATGTATGTCAGCACCACAAGGAACATCCCGACTTTCAGCACCTACGGCGAAGAGCACACGGTAGACGAATAGTCGTATCTGGTTATCATAGATATAATTACTCACAAGACAAGACATCTTCCAGTTTGTAGCGAGCATACAAACATTCGATAGTTTGAAATTACGGAGAATCTGCAGAATGCCAGTGAAGTTTAGAAAAATGACCCTAGTGGTTCTCTATTAACTAAGGCTTAATAGTTGGTTGTGCTGTAAAAATATGTTAAAAACAGTAACTATTAGACACAAAGTTTTATTCATAATCATGAAGACAGACAGATCTTAACATTTTCCAAGAAAATAAACCAAACCTTCAAAATGACAGTTTTCCGTGAGTACCCAAGATAGTGCAGTAAATATCCTTCGCTGATAAGCGAATATTTTAAATAGTTAAAAAGTCGCCAATATGTATCTCTCCTAAGTAAAAGTTACTCTGTAGTAAATTGCTGCGTAATTAAAATGGTATAAATGAAAGTCCGACATCAGTGATCGACAATACTGACACTTTTTTCACTTTGTGCGGCTCAGCATCTAATTCGTTATGAAGGCAAGGCAACGTGAAATAGTTTTCCTGACTAATTTTTCGTTCTCAAAATTTAAGTTTTTTTGTTTGTGTAAACGTATGTATCATTAACATTCTTAATTTATAAGCGTTCATTCCTGTAACACAAACTGGCACATCTGATGAAATACGACCTCTTGGAACAATTACAAACGTTCTAGGCACCTCTAAGGCACCTCCGTGTTTACGTGGACACAAAGAGAACATTCGTTACGGGCCTTAAGGAAACAGATATTGGGTGACAGAGAATGTCTCTCATACTCGCTTCACATTCGTTGCACTCACGCTGGGACGCCTTCTCCTGTGTAACTGACGCATGACCTTGACTGAGTTAACATACTGGCATTCGTCTCAAGTAACTTAGGAAAACATAAAGCAGATGGCCTGGCCGGGACTTGCACCTCCTTCTGCGCACTATCGTACCCACCCACGTCTTAATCGCTCCCCGTCGTTCAGCACGCGATCCTACGACGTATCAGCTGAAATGCACAAACAATTATGATCGAATTAGTACTTCTGAAATATCTGTGGTCTGTAATGTAAATACCATTGTACAGCTTTCCTACTGACGTCAGTTCATGAAAATTGAAGTGAGTAACGTAAACACAATTCGGAAGAGCATCCTGTGGCCACGGATAGACGATGTCACATCGTGCGCTATGAAAGTTAGGTAAGAACCAGCTATGAGACGGAATTAAAAATAAATTGCCTGATGATAGAAGCAATACGATAACGGAAATATAACCAAACGTGACTTATTGTATCTCTGTTTCATACCGTATTCACGAAAGTTACGATTAGACCTAACATAAACCGAGCGAGGTGGCGCAGTGGTTAGCACACTGGACTCTCATTCGGGAGAACGACGGTTCAATCCCGCGTCCAGCCATCCTGATTTAGGTTTTCCGTGATTTCGTTAAATCGCTCTTGGCAAATGCCGGGATGGTTCCTTTGAAAGGGCACAGCCATCTTCCTTCCCCGTCTTTCACTAATCCGATGAGACCGATGACCTCGCAGTCTGGTCTCTTCCCCCAAACGACCCAACCTAACATAAAATGTTCACGTGAAAGAAAACAAGATTCAGGAAAAATAGGCAGCAGACTGAAATTCAGTGTGAGAAAGGTAGCGGGTATGAATTAACAACAAAGTAGCTGGCGTATAGAACTATTATCCGAGTTGTTCTTCGCCAGTGTTACGCTCCGTGGACGAATGATGTGCAGAAAAAACTGGAAGCTGTGAAGCCGACTTGTGAGATTCGTGTCAATCACAGTCAGTCGATATTACGGTTGTGGAAAGCTGTGATACGGATCAGGAAAGACTCAGTGGTTCACGTAAAGGAAAAGAATCAGAGAAGGGTCTTCGGTAAGCATTCACAGAATGCGCCGCTTCCACGAACTTAGGCGAGTCGTGGTAGAATCAGACACTCCAGTATGAAGACGTTTCCCAACGTGTCCGTAATCTGAAACTTATGTTCTACAGACCTTAAAAAATTAATTTGTTGGCATGTTCAACTTTTAATCTACTTCACCAACTTTTGAAAACAGTCCTCCAACTGGAACTGAAGCCCCTTACTCTTATTTGATAGCTATCTGGTACAGATTGAAACTAGGACGAGATACTTCCCTCCAGATTGTGAATGGATTATCTCCCAACTAACCGGGATTTATACTGCCACAAAATATCGATGTTATCGATATATCAGCTGGATAAATATCGATTAGAAATATCACGTACTTGATTCAGATATTTCGGTATAACAATAAACCGTTGTCCGATATCCCAACTCTGGGTTTCAATAATATTATCCGTATTCTGAGTATTTTTATCTCCCAACTAACCGGGATTTATACTGCCGCAAAATATCGATGTTATCGATATATCAGCTGGATAAATATCGATTAGAAATATCACGTACTTGATTCAGATATTTCGGTATAACAATAAACCGTTGTCCGATATCCCAACTCTTGGTTTCAATAATATTATCCGTATTCTGAGTATTTTTCTATCATTTGATACGCTGTAGTATAACATTGTTTATTTTTCCTTGAAACATTTCTCTTTACGCGTTTTTTGATACATTCTTAAATCTGCTTTCCCGTTACTTTTATATTAATCCATAAATCCCGCTATACACAGTTTTAAATAACACGTTAAATCACAAGTTATAATCTGAATTCTAAAGCCATTTTTGTCTACGATACATCGAAATATGGATATTTTTATTCGATAAATCTTCAATAAAGATTTGAAGTGAGGCGATGTTCAATTACATCGAATATCAATACTTAAAAGTTTAACTGTACCCGCTGACTAACGAACGTTACCCATACCTGGTACAGATTGTTGGCTCAGCATAAGACGGCTACCTTCAATATCGATGGCGTTACTGCTGCAAAGGGGGCGCATGCTGGTCCTGTAATTGTTTGGTTCGTCGAAAGTAGGAAAGAGTTGTCGGTGTTTTCGCAGAAGTACGGATTTTTTCAGACATATTTGCAATCGAGGCTGCGTTGCAAATAATATGCGGAAGTATAAGGCGCTAGTGATTATATTTTCTATTACAGTTACTAGCTACGTTGCAAAAGACTTATTCGAAAGGTGGCAACTGTTGCCATTAGTGAACTTAAAACGGCTTAAATGCTATTTAACGTGCCAGTTAATTAATTATAGTAACATTTAGTCCACCCAAGCAATTAAAAAATCACGAGGTCATGGAGACATTACGACATTTAGCCAGTAGACTACTTCGTGTAGTGCGAAAAGAATGCACAAAAGGATTTCACGCAAGTGTTCAACCTTAAACTGTGCACAATGCAGTCATTACAGCGTATTTGCCGTCAGAACACGCGTGCAGTGTTTGCCGGAGATTAGTGACCGTGGCTTCAGACGCACGCGGACGGTCAATTAATCATCCGTGTACTTGTATAGGCGGCGCCACGTGATTCAGTATAGGCAGGGTCCCCATAAATTCAGCCCACGCTGCCAGCGCATCTGTAGTAACATTCTGCGACCAGAACCGTGGCGGTGATAACAACAATACAAAACTAGTATTGAGCGATCACGTAATAGACAACTAGCTTCTGAGCTGCGTGGTCATTTCAGCGTGATTTACCTAGAGTACGACTTGATGCTCAAATTCGTCTGCGGTTTTTTTTACTTCTTTCTCTGTCGGTACTCTTCTTTCTTTTAAGTTCTCACACAGCACTGTTTTCACATCCGTACTACACAGTTCTATTGAAAAGTAGCTAGTGTAACTGCCAAAATATACAATATATTTCTGCGTCAAATCTCGTTCATATTTTAAAGAAATATACATTCTAGTCTACAGACAGATGCAGTTATATACAAATGAAACCAGATTTAATTGCGTTTGTTTCGTAACATGTAAATATATCAGGCGCAAATTCAGCAACGCTTCTGTTTATTACCCTTGCAGAAAATTAGATACTTCTGTACTTGATTGCGCGTCCGTTTTCTGTGGGAAATGTCTCTCCTTAACGCTGTTAAATGCAAAGTTCATCGATAAAGGTCTCTTGGTACTGTACGGTAAAAACTCTTGTATACTTTTCTGCGATAGGTATGAAATAAATGTTGAGGCACTAGCGCTACTTTTTTTTCACATTCTATCACCTACTGCTGTATTTTATTCAGTTTCTTGGTAGCGTTCTCTTAGACTATATTAACGGTCATGTGCGTTTTAAATAGTCGATATTTAAGTGAGTGGTATGCAATTAGTTTTAAGTTCTGAGGTGCCACGAACATAAAACAGTAATCACGTACACCCATAGGCTCAACATCTACGCGTGAACACCGATTTGAGATGACTATAAACGAACGACATCTTAATTCTCAACTGGTTTACTTCTCGGTTTGGAAATTTTAGTATAATGAGTACACACTAGCTGATAACACAAGAGGGGACTATTACGTCAACACTAAATATTTCCTGTAGGTAGGCGATACTTAATATCTGTAATAAAGTTTAGGAACTGCGCCATACTATACGCAGCTTTATTTATTTTTATTTTATTAGTCGATTTCGGTCACACTCTGGCCATTCTCACGCCATATAAGAACTATTTAACTGTTCATTTCACAATTAAAATACTTAATCAATATCAATAAATGTCTCATTTTAGTATAACTTGTGATGTCACACCATGGGCTTCTGTCTTTCAAAGTAAAGTATAAACACGGTTGGAACAGCCCTACGGTTGATAGTTTTCATTTGGAGAAGGATGTCACAAATTTTACCAAAATTAAGCATTTCAAGATTATGATTAGTTATTGCATTTGTAGACTCCAAAGATAAATATGCCATTTACGGCCCGAAAATGATACGAGTGTTAGCAAAATAAAAATAAGCACAGCTTGTGTACTACATTTTGTAGTTCTTTATCTCTCTGTCACCAGGGTTAACACTTCGCATGGTCGACAGTAAACACACTACTTCCTGTCCTTCGTCTTGTACTCAGGAAGTGGTCATTACCTTCAGCATATTGCTAAATGTTTCTGTATATTTTGCATATGTTGCGATTTTTCATTGGTTGCTTTCAATGTACGATAAATTAGCGTAGTACGTTCCTGCTCGCCGATGTATTAAACAGGGTAGTCAGAAAAAGTGAGTAAAGTTTTTAAGGGTTCTGAATGTCTTGTCTGAAAATTACTTTGACCAGATATTTAGAGAACTAGCTCGTGAAGGTTAAGTTTTAGATCTCCTAGCAACAAGCAGACCTGAATTTATAGAATCAATTAACGTAGAGCAAGGTATTAGTGATCATAAAGCTGCGATAGCAACTATTATTACGTGTTTTACAAGGAATGCTAAGAAAGGTAGCAAGATATTTCTGCTTAACAAAAAAAATCGTTCAAATGGCTCTGAGCACTATGGGACTTAACATCTTGAGGTCATCAGTCCCCTAGAAATTAGAACTACTTAAACCTAACTAACCTAAAGACATCACACACATCCTGCCTGAGGCAGGATTCGAACCTGCTACCGTAGCGGTCGCGCGGTTCCAGACTGAAACGCCTAGAACCGCTCAGCCACTCCGGCCGGCGCTTAACAAGAATGACGAGACACAAATTGCAAAGTATCCGAGCAGTCAGCCTGAAATATTCAGTAATGAGGACGAAGAGTTGGAACAGAAATGGAAAAAATTCAAAAGCATCGTTCAATATGCCTTAGACTAGTATTTTCCGAGCAAGATTTTAAGGTGTGGGAAAGACCCACCGTGGTTTAATAGGTGTGTTAGAAAAATGCTCTGTAAACAAAGAGAGCTTCATTTGGGGTGCAAGAGGAATCGAAACCTAGCAGATAAACAGAAGCTGAACGATGCGAAAATGTGCGTAAGGGGAGCAATGAGAGAAGCGTTCTACGACTTTGGAAATAAAATTTTATCGGCAGATCTGAGCAAAAAACGCGACGTTGTTTTCGTCTTACGTAAAATCAGTAAGCGGTTCGAAATCATGCATCCATTCATTCAGTCAGAGACATACTGGCACGGAAACGGAAGATAACAGAGAGAAGACCGAAATACTGAATTCGGTCTTCCGAAACTGTTTCATCGCGGAAAATCGTAACACAGCCCCTCCTTTCAATCATAGTACGAACGTCAAAATGGCAGATATTGAGATAACCGATTGTGCAACAGAAAAGCAACTACAATCGGTTAGCAGTGGCAAAGCATCAGGACCAAATGAGAGACCTCTAATATTCTCCAAAGATTATACGAAAGAACTTGCTCCCTTTCTAGCAGCAGTTTATCGTAGATCACTGGAGCAACGAAGAGTATGGAAAAAAAGTGCACGTCATTCCAGTTTCCAAAATTGGCCGCAGGATTGATGCATACAATTATAGACCTATATCGTTCACATCAATCCGTTTTAGAATCGTAGAACATATTTTGTGCTAAAGAATTATGACGTTTCTGGAGAACGAAAATCTCCTCTATAAAAAAATAAACACGAATTCCACAAACAAAGATCTTGCGGAACTCGGCTCGATCTGTTCCGCAATGAGATCCACGGCGCTGTAGACGATGGCGCTCAGTCAGATGTCGTGTTCCTTGACATGAGAAAGGTACTTGACACCGGCCCGCACTGTTGTTTTGTGAAAAAAGTACGAGTTTACCGAGTATCGGGACAGATTTGCGACTGGATTCAAGGCTTCCTAGCAGAGAAAACTCAACACGTCGCTCTTAACGGAATAAAATTTACAGATGTAAACGCAATTTCCAGATTACCCCTGGAAGTGTGACAGTGCCGCTATTGTGTACAACATACATAAATGATCGAGAAGAAAGCGTCGGATGCCCTTTCAGACTGTTCGCAGACAGGCTCTGGCCCTGACCCTGAACGTAAATAAATGTAATATATTGTGCATACATAGGAAAAGGAATCCACTGCCGTACAACTACACAATTGATGAGAAACTATTGGGAACAGTGTTTACCGTAAAATATCTAGGAGTAGCTGTCGAGAGCAAGCGAAAGAGGAATTGGTTCGAATTGCTCTAAACACTATGGAACTTAACATCTATGGTCATCAGTCCCCTAGACTTAGAAGTACTTAAACCTAACTAACCTAAGGACATCACACACATCCATGCCCGAGGCAGAATTTGAACCTGCGACCGTAGCAGCAGCGCGGTTCCGGACTGAAGCGCCTAGAAACTCTCGGCCACAGCCGCCGGCCCGAAAGAGGAAAGACCGCATAAAACACACAGTAGGAAAGGTAGATCCCAGGCAGAGATATATAAGGAAGTATCTTAAGAAAGTGTAACTCACCCACGAATAAAGTGGCTTATAAGGCGCTTGTTCGACCTATTAGTGAGTACTGTTCATCAGTGAGGTATCTCTACCAGGTAGGACCGATAGAAGAGACGGAGGAGATCCAACGAACAGCGGCGCGTTTCGTCACGGGATCGTTTAGTCAGCGCGAGACCGTTACCAAGATACTTAACAAACTCCATCGGCAGAAGTTACAAGAGAGGCGTTCTGCATCTACTGAAATATTGAGAGAGCAGTTTCCGAGAAGAGTCGGACAACATGTTACTTCCTGCCACATAAATCTCGCGAAATGACCACGACGAGAAAATTCGAGAAATTACAGCTAATGCAGAGGCTTGTCGACAATCGCTCTTGCCCCACGCCATTCGCGAAAAGAGCGAGGTAGGGGAGAGGAGGGGGACCAGTTAAAAGGTACCAAAGTACCTCCGCCGCACACGATTAGGTGGCTTGCGAAGTATGATGTAGATGTAGATGTAGATGTAGATAAGGGTGTAGCAGGGCAGTTTATGCTGAGAAATAATTGTTGAGAAAAAAATTCGATACGTTGCGCCGTGTCCGAGTAAACTTGGATCAAAGGTGGCCAATCTGGCCGTTTCGCGAGCAAATTCAAGCGGCCCGCCAGATACAACTAGTCAGCTGTTGTCATAGCGTAGACGACATCGCACAAGACTGCTTATCCTTTCGCTCGGGTTCGTTCCTTACTAGCGTCCCATGTCCAATTTTTTGTATCGCTGTCTTGTTCGGTATTAGGAAACAAAATGAAGGACACGTTTGCGACACCACTTCTGGCAGGTCGCTTGAAATTACGCATGCAACGGCCTGACTGACCAATGTCAGTGCTAATTAACTCGGTAACTTAATAACGTATCGAATCTTTCCTTAACAATTATTTCTTAGCACAACCTACCCTGCAACACTCTTACAAGCTTTACACACTTTTTCTGACCACCCTGTATATGTTGCAGTATGTGCAGGCCTCCAGGCTTCAGCGTTGTTATTTGTTCTCGGGTATCTGCGTCTGTCTCGTCGTAACAGTTCAGTTATATCTAGATTTACAGGGGCTGTCCTTTAAATCAATGTCAGTTTCTGACGAAGGGAATTCCCCATATCGTCTGCACTTCACAAAAAAGCAGGAACATAGTATCCCGTGACTACAATATCAATGAGTCACAACTGGAAGCAGTCAGCTTATACAGATATCTCCGTGCAACAGTTTACAGTTACAGGTAAATTTCGTTGTACGAGATAGCTACGTTCCGCGAAATTGCCTCGCATACCCAATTCGCATTAATCAAGAGCCTTTTTATATGTAAAATGCGGGGTTAAGTTCACAGTTACTCACATATTAAGTTTAAAATAGCCAATATCATCTTTCTGAAATGCATTTTGACGCAAAATTAATAAATTTAAAAATTTAACGCTGAAACATACAGTAATATGCTAAAACCATTTTCATTAGGCCCATCAACAATCTAAATAGCCTCTGGATCATCTTCATTGGAGGACTCTGATGGCGCTGTGTCAGTTCAGTTTCCGTAACGGATTTCCTTACATGCAATCATTTCTTGCTCAGGTCCTCGTAATGAGAGTTTAGGAGGTCACAGACATTCTCTCCGTCCGCATCAGTAAACCCAATTTGATACGCCACATCCGCCATTTTTCTCGTTGCAACTGTAAGATCACTCCACCTTCTAAAACTGTCACAGCATCGCGTCACAATTTTCTCCATACACCATTCACACATTTTGGAGCGGTATCAGTCCATGCGTCTCTAATAACATCAGTCGACATCTTAATATTGAACTGTCGCCAGTAATTACTGACGGTAAGTTCGTTATTCAGATCACATTCATCTATGATATTTGAGAAAGTTTCATGCAGATAGTATGTCCTCAATGTCGGAATAACTCCCTGGTCCGTGGGTTGCAGGATAGCCGTAGTGTTCAGTGGCAGAAACAGACTTCAATAATTTGATTTGAATCAGTTATGGAAAGTGGGCGGCTGGAAAAATCAAGGAGGAGAATTTTGTAAGGGATTTTTTCTTTCCTACAGTAGCCTTCAATTCTTTATTCAGTTAATTATAAAAGAAGTCGCTGGAAATAGCACTCCATTCCATCCCAGTCTTATCGCAACCCTTTAATGCCCTACGATTTTGAGAGTGGTACATCGTACACGGCTTTCATTTGCAATTTCCTCCAATATTTCCTCCGAAAAGAAGGATGCATTAGTCCTTGGCAGCCTTAAATCTAGGTGCTGTTTCTTTCTTCAATAGAAAGGTAAGCGCCGCTGCGCATTCGTTTCCAAATAAGCCCGTTTCAGCAAGGTTGAAAAGCTGCTTTGCAGCATAGCCCTTTTACTTTCACAATTCCTTTAAACCTGTTTTTAAATACCTCGGTTCCAGCTTCATCTTGTGCAGCTGCCTCTCCTGTCCTTAATATTGTGAACGAAGCTTGAAGCGATCAGATCAAGCTGAGCTGGCCGAGAAAGGTGTTTGGTAGTGCTAGTCTTTCGTTACACAGTACCTCCGTATAGGATCTTGGCTTTAGCTTGAATAGCAGCTCCAAAGAGAGGCACGTGCTGTTGGTCGTGGTGCTCAATCAAATGGCTTAGTACTTTTTCCGTTCTTTGCAACGCCTCCGACACACATTTCGTCACTCTAGGTACACTTAAGTCAGTTAAAGATTGAGCAGTTTTTCGAACTGATGCTGCATTTTTACGATCCAAAACGTCTAACTTCGTTTCTTACGAATAAGACTCCGGTAAACCTATCTTTCCCTTTACAGGGACACTTTTTT
This sequence comes from Schistocerca cancellata, assembly GCF_023864275.1. Classification (NCBI taxonomy): domain Eukaryota; kingdom Metazoa; phylum Arthropoda; class Insecta; order Orthoptera; family Acrididae; genus Schistocerca; species Schistocerca cancellata. The sequence continues at coordinate 721,397,388 of NC_064626.1, read as the reverse complement.
CTTTCCTTTTAGCCGATATTTTAAAAACGAACCCTGTGAAGTGCAACTTCACAGCTTTTTGACCTGAAATGATTCGAGTCTCGACAAACACGACTGGAGGTTCACTAACGCATTACTTCTTCCGCGTAATGTTAAGGCAAATACCAGCATTGGACTTAAAACTAAAATCGCGTGTACGCGAAAACGGGAGTAACGAATCCACCTATAACGGGGTCGATGTCGAGCGCCCATAAGCCCCAACACACCACTATAACGGGGTCTACCAGTGTATGTAATGGAATGAACACAGAGGCTCAATCGCAGATAAAGCGGACGGCAGGCTTTGCTTCGTTGGCTAGTCACTGGGGAAATGAAGTCACACGGCTTACAAAACACCTGCGCGTTCCATCTTAGAATATTGCTCAACGAGGACTAAAAGATTTTTTTTTTTTTTTTTGAACTTATTCAAAGAGGCGCAGCGGGAATCGTCGCAAGTTGGTTTCACTAACGGAAGAGCTTCACGGAAATGCTGAAGAATCTGAACCGACAGACACTAATTACCCTCGAAAGCTTATTCACAAAACGATTTAAGAACCAGCATTAAGTGACGATTGTACAAACATACTTTATCCATGTACTTAACTTGCCCGTAATAGCCGCGAAGATAAAGTTACACTAATTACAGCTAACACATGTATTGTCCATTTAATCAGTGTTTCCGCGGTCCTTAACCGATTGGAACACGAAGAAACTCTAATATATACTAGAATTCAAACTAACTCAGTCATGCACTTCACAGTGCAGCATCTCTATATAGATGTACTTTCAATACGAAGTCGGATGAGTAACATACACATGTAAATCTAGGATCACGTTCGCAGCAGGCGTCTAATCTATGAATGGTCTTATTCACCTTCTATTCGGATGAAGTCTTCCGGGATGACTGCCTGTTTTTATCCTGATTTCTGATTTTCCCAATATTCTTTCACAGGTTCCAGATTAACAAAAAGGTATGGCCAAACTTTCAGGAAATATTCTTCACACATAGATGAGGAATATGTGTTATATGGACATGGGCCTGGAAACGCTTTATTTGCACGTCAGAACTCAGTTTCTGCAACTTTTCAAGACATTAATAGTGGGAAACAAATAGTAAGAAACACTTTCCTAAATGAGATGTTAAAGATACCCACCGTTCGCAAGGATAAATGCATCAACCTGCCAGAATCCCCGATGCGGTGATGCATCACTGGAGACCTGCGTATTGTTTCACAGCCTACCACACTACGGGCATGAAGAGACTGTAGATTTGTACAGGGATTCCATAGTACACAAGAACTTTTCAATGGCCCCGCAAATAAAAGTCTAGTGGGTTTATGTTCGGAGATCGTGGATCTCTACCTGCGCATGTCTCACGGAATCTGATATTTACAGGATACGAACATAAAGACTGAAATGAGGAACATGACGCACTTTTTTTTCACTCAAAGGCACATGTTACAGAACAATGTTTCTTTAAGAAAGCGTGATAAGTTTCTCAGTTGAGCTTGTGCGGAAGGACATGAAACCCTAACAATACCGGCTCATACGTTGACGTAAAATCTTCGTTGATAACGTGACTGAAAAATTTCGTGAGAATTCTCAAAGGCCCACAACGAGACACAGGAGTGGACGCAAAACTGAAGCCTGTGGGTCTCCATAATTTCCCCCGTGTCACAGAAATGTTTTCTCCTCTCAGTATTGTTTGAATTAGAAAGCATAACTTTTTACACTTTGTTGTGTTCCCCACGATTAATGTGATTGTGAAGGAAAGTAGAAAATGAGCTCGAACATGAAAGTAAAGCGTTACTGGACGCATGTCCATATAGTGATTTTTCTTCCTCTGCATGTGAGGAACGTTTGCTGAAAGTTTGGGCATACATTTTTGTTACACCCTGTTATTTATTATTTATCGTATGGTAGGCTTGTATATTGTCAGGACTGAAGTTGCAAGTTTGTAATAATAATTTTGGATTTTCAGGTTTCTCGAAGACAAACTTCTGACTCCCCACTTTTTCACCATCTGATTCTGGAGTGAGTCGGACAACGCCAGACCTGCGGCAGCGTTCGTCCGCAGGATCGAGTTTAAAAACCGCCAGAGCGCAGACGCCCAGCCGCGCTGCGTGCGCGCCCTGGGGAAATCAGGCGAGGTGCCTGGCTGGCCGGCCGGCCGGCGCGATATTGGCTGCGTAAGATCATCAGCCGCCCCCGCTGTCTGACACCTAAGGGCGAGCCGGCAATTGCAGAACCCTGTCCATGCATCCCTAACAGCCCAGGTCTGCGCAGAGCCAAGGCCAGGCCCGCAGCGGTGGCGGGGCAACTTCGCTGTGTAGCCAAGGTCAGCAGTGTCACGCATATTTCAAGGTCACGAAAAAAATTACTCTAAACTACGTGAGGTCCTTAAGGCAAAGAATATCACAGTTTCTAGTTTCCCGATAGTTGATAAAAATAATAGGAAAGATATTCTGAGATGTGCTAATTTCCAATGATTAAGCGCCCGAACTATTAAATTAAGGGTGCATTATCCACAGTGGTTGAAACCTCCCGGTCCATGGGACGATTTTATGGAGATGGCTTCTGCAAGAGTTGATGTAGTCTACAATGAAGTGACAAAAGTCATGGGCTACCTCCATATATCACGTCGCACCTCCTTTTGTCCGTCGTAACGCAGCAATTCGATGTAGCATGGACTCAAGATGTCGTTGGAAGTCCCCTTCAGAAATATCGAGCCCTGCTGCCTCTGTGGCCGTCCGTAATTGCGAAAGTGTTGGCGTTGCAGGATTTTGGGCACGAACTAACCTCTACATTATCTCCCGTAAACGTTCGATGGGATTCATGTCGGGCTATCTCAGTGGTCATATCATTCGCTAGAATTATCCAGAATGTTCTTCAAACCAATCGCGAACAACTGCGACTCGGTGACATAGTACACTATCATTCATCAGAATTCCATTGTTTGGGAACGAGGAGTCCATGAATGGCTACAAATAGTCTCCAAGTAGCCGAACACAACCATTGCCAGTCCATGATCTGATCAGTTGGACCAAAGGACCAGTTCATTCCATGTAAACACAGCCCACACCATCATGGAGCCACCATCAAGCTTGCACAGTGCCTTGTTGAGAACTTAGGTTCATCGCTTTGTCGGATCCCCGCCACCCTCTAACCCTACCATCAGCTCTTATGAATCGAAAGCGGGATCCATCTCACCATCCCACAATTTTCCAGTCGTCTAGGGTCCAACTGATATAGTCGCGAGGCTAGGAGAGACACTGAAGGCGATGTCGTGCTGCTAGCAAAGGCACTAGTCAGTCGTCTGCTGCCATGGCCCGTTAACGCCAAATTTCGCCGCACTGTCCTGACGGATAAGTTAGCCGTACGTCACACATTTATTTCTGCAGTTATTTCACGCTTTGTTGCTTGTCTGTTGGCACTGACAACTCTACGCAAACGCCGGTGCTTTCGGTCGTTAAGTGAAGGCCGTCGGCCACTGCGTTGTCCGTGCTGGCAGGTAAAGCCTGAAGTTTGGTATACTCGGCACACTCTTGACACTGTGGATCTCGGAATAATGGATTCCATAGCGATTTCCCAAATGGGCTGTTCCATGCGTCTAGCTCCAACCACCACTCCGCTTTCAAAGTCTGTTAATTCCTGTCTTGAGGCCATAATCATATCGGAAACCTCTTCACAAGAATCACCGGAGTACAAATGACAGTTCGCCAATGCACCGCCCTTTTACACCTTGTGTACGCTATACCGCCGCCATCCGTATATTTGTATATCTCTATGACATGTCTTTCATCATTGTATTGTTTGTAAACATTATTTGACGCATGTCCAGCACTGATAAATTTTCACACGAGGCTTACCTGTATTTTAACATCTTATATATTTCTCAAATATTAAACTACTGTTCTTTTTAGCTCGAGTCTACCTCCGTAGCTCCGTAGCTACGTGGTCAGCGCCTCGGACTGCTGTGAGGAGGAACCTGGTTCAGTTCCTGGTCCTGCATAGTTAGAAGACTGGAAAGGACTGCAATCAGCCTCGTGATGCCAGGTGAGGTACTGCTTGAATCAGAAGAAGCGGTTTTAAAGTCTCGAAGGCCGACAATGGACTTAAGAGCGATGTGTTGACCACATTCTCCCCCATATCGTATTGGAATGACGCCATTGGCAGAGGATGACACACCGACCGGCCTCCATCGCGCAGACCTCTGCTTCCGATCGCGAAGTTTAGTTTCTTTCTTTTAATTGTTTCAGCCCATTAATACCATATTATGGTTTAACTGATTAACGAGGTTTAGTTGATCAGCTAGCTCAGAACGTAGTTTAATCCAATCAGTAAAAAGGTGAAGGTACTGCGATTTTGGTCGTTCGCGATAAAAGCAGCTGTATAAAGGCAGCCCAGCCATAGTTAACACTGAAGTCCTTTATATCAGGACGATGGAATCCCTATCACGTTCTGTAGAAAGTGAACAACCTCCACTAATGATCACAACTTACCGCACATCGCTTCGGCACAAATATGTCCATGTGAATAGAAAACAGCACAGGTCACAATCATCTACCAAGACGGAAATAGAACTGATCGAGAGAACAGTCGTCCCATGTCACACACACCTATTTGTTGCAGAATCCTAGTTCAAACAATAACCATACCTGGAATTAAAAAAAAAAATCCAACTAGTCCTGATAACATACGATATGCTCCACGCCACGAGTAGAGCAAATCATGTGGATTCAGTATTGCTTGACATCCACAAAGCTTTTGATTCGGTGCCGTATAGACGCCTTATAACGAAAATATTTTCCTGTGTGATTTGCAACCAGCTTGGCAACTTCTCGAGAGTCAGGACGGAGCACGCTGTCCTGATGGCGAGTCACGTAAATACACTGTCGTAATGTCTTGTGTGCTGTATGGGAGAGTAATAGAACCTTTGCTTTTCATGTTGTATATTGATGACTTAGCTGATAATATTACTGTCAGACTAAGACTTTTTGCAGATCATAGAGTTATGTACAAGGAAAGAATATCAAGCAAAAATATCCAGTTATATCTCGGCAAAACATCAGTCCGTTGTAAAAGTTGGCAACTAGCTCTCAGTTCAGAGTGTTGCAGCTCATGAGACGTAAAACTGTAACGTCAGTTGACTCTAGGAGTTGTACAACACAATTAGTCACTCATGTCATAAGACATTGGCAGTAACAGCTTACAGAGACAAGAAGTGAAATAACACCATAGGCTCAGTTTTACGCAAACGGAATGGCAACCTATGACAAATGAGTGGTGTAGTTGGAACCTGCAGTTTGTCTACAAAAGAGATTTTACACTGAACACTTCTATGTCCCATATCTGAATGCTGCTCATATGTATGGACTTCTGTTACGTCTGACATCGAGAATATTCAAAGAGCAGTGGAAATGGGCTAATGCAAGTTCGACTGACGAGAGAAAAAGGGCTGCTAAAAAATCTTAACAGGCACACACGCGACGAAAGAGTCGTATATTTCGCGACAGTTTGCTTAGAAAATTTGAGGAACTGTGTTTCAGAACGGAGCGCACGAACATTCTTCAGCCTCATTCACGTCTTCACCGCGTAGTCCGTGCAAATAGTACTAGGCAAATAATATTTCGCACAGAGGTGTACGTGAGTCATTCTTGCAACGCTCTGTCCGTGAACGCAACGGGAAGAAACGTAAATACAAGGTAGTCAATGACCAGATAGTTGGTTTGAACTCTACTGTGCTGCTGGAGGTGGTACATCGTAGTTTTCATCTAACCTCTGAATTGACTGACTCAGCTGGTCACAGAGGGACCTAAAATTTAATGTAGATTCCGTTCGAATCACGACGCAGTTCGGCATTTTTCACATTAACAAACATATAGAGAGGTGAAAGATTTGGTAAGCAACGGATAAAAATCTTAAAATTAAATTACAATGAAATGAATACCCCTAGCTGCATATAGGCGTTGACATAAGTCAATGAGGACAGTTGAAAATGTGTGCCCCGTCCGGGACTCGAACCCGGGATCTCCTGCTTACACGGCAAACGCTCTATCCACCTGAGCCACCGAGGACACAGAGGATAGTGCGTCTGCAGGGACCTATCTCTGGCACGCCTCCCGTGAGACCCACATTACCAACTTATTGTCCCACACTTTATTCAAAGTGCCCCTGCCCATTATACTCATTACCCGTAGCTTTTTGCCGATACCCGTAAGAGTTCGGGCACTGTTTGTGTATCCGCATAGAAGAAGGTGGTCAAATGGCCGGTGACCTTTGGAATTGCATCCCGGTATTTAACCACGCCACTGAGTAAAAGCTTAATACACAATACAATAAAAAGTACTATCTTCCACACACTTCGCAGTAACTCGCAGACTGTAGGTGTACACAGTGAGCCAAAACGTTTGACCACTGTCCACCATGGGACTAAAAACTGTTGGCGTTGAAGACTCGTGACGCAGTATGGAAACTATATAAGCGGAACAGAGTGGAATGAGGAATCACTAGAGTGCCGATACGGCTGTAAATGGAGAAACCTACTGACGTCAGCGATTTGGACAAGGGGCTGAACGCTATGGCCCGGCGCCTGGAAACGAGCATCTCTGGAATGGAGGAGCTGGCGTGCTGTTCACGTCCTCCTGTCGCGAGCATCGACGGTAAGTGATTAAAGAACAATGAAACCACGAACAGGCGACAAATTGTCGAGCGTTCACGCAACATCATAGAACATGGAGGTCGGAGACTTACACCCTCTGTGCAGCAGAATAGGAGGCGCGACCTGTGGAATATCTGACAACATACATTAATGATGCAGGACCAACTGTTTCGAAGCTCACCGTTCAGCGCATTTTGCTGATTTGCGGCTCCACAACGGATGACACGTGCGTGTTTCCATGTTGACCCAACGACATCATCATTTACGACTGCTGCTGACACAGGATCATCGAGACTGAACCGTGAATCAATGAAATCGTATCGCCTGGTCGGATAAATAGTGTTTCTTCTACACCAGGTGGATGGTCATGTCAAGATCCGCCGTCGCAGGTTCGAATCCTGCTTCGGGCATGGATGTGTGTGATGTCCTTAGGTTAGTTAGGTTTAAGTAGTACTAAGTTCTAGGGGACTGATAACCTCAGAAGCTAAGAGCCATTTGAACCATTTTGAACGAGATACGCCGTGATCCAGGCGAAAGACTGCCCGAAATATGCTCCGCGCCACGGTGGGCAATTTATGCTACAGCGGACGTTCAGCATGGTTTACATGGAACCTGTGGTAGTAATGTAAATAATCATGACAGCTGTAGATTACTTTCACTTTACTGGGTACCACACGCATCTCTTCATGCTTGCTGTCATCACCGACAGCTATGGCGTTTTCCAACAGTATAACTGCCCATGCCGAAGGGTACAGTGGTTTGTGGAACATGATGGTGAACTCACGATGTTTTGGCCACCAAATTTGCCTTATGTGAACCTGTGGAACACATACGGGACGCTATCGGCCGCAAGCTCTGCGCTCACAAGTCACCACCCGTAATTTACAGAAAAGGTGTGACCTGTGCGTAGATGTCTGAAGCCAGATACTTCCGGAAACCTATCGAGCACTTGTCAAATCCATGCTGAGCAGAATTGCTGCTTTATTGTGTTCCAAAGTTGGCCACCAGGCTATTAAGCGGGTGGTCGTCATGCTTGCCTCATCAGTATAGTTACAGACATGACGTGGTCTTAAGAGGCAGAAGAAATTTATGGAGATTGTGCACGGACCGTGACAGTACGTTTGGCACGGCTGGGACGTGGGACGAGCTCCCAGCTAGAGTGAGCGTCGCCTAGTGCGGGTGCGGCGCCGTTCCAGGGCACTGCATTAAGCGCCGCCACCGCTGCATTAGTTACGGCGAGGGCTCACGAATAAGCGGCGAGTTCACGGGCTGACGGGGCGCCGGAATGTTGGCCGCACTGGCGCGCGCAGGTCTCGCCTTTCAGACGCCGCAGCAAGACCCGTCCAGTGGTCTGACTTGGCGTCTGTCTTCACGTCGCCGCTACACCGCAGCCGAGAAGCGGCACCGGCGGCACGGAAGTGGAACAGACGGGTGACAGGGCGTCGTACGTCGGTTACATCATCTTTCAAGTCAAGTCAAGGGTACGGCGTCCGAGAGTGTGTACCACAGTGAGGTAAACGCAAGTTTGCAGTGTGATTCCGCGCTATTAGTCTCCGAGGCTTTTTCATTATTGAGATTTACGTAGAAATAGCCGCAAATCTAGTAGATCGTGAGTATATTGAACTTGGTGATACCACCAATCTTTCTTGGCCTACGGCGTCGTCAATGTGGTGGACATAAACACGGTGGAACCGCGCTGCTGCTGCTACGGTCGCAGGTTCGAATCCTGCCTCGGGCATGGATGTGTGTGATGTCCTTAGGACAATTAGGTTTAAGTAGTTCGAAGTTCTAGGGGACTGATGACCTCAGATGTTGTCCCATAGTGCTCAGAGCCATTTGAATCATTTGATAACGCCCGCCCGCATTCTGCTAGACTGACAAAAAAACACTGTGCTGAAGCTGGATTGAGAAGTCATCCCACATCCACCTTATTAACCTTATCTCGGGCTCTCAGATTTTCACCTTTTCCGCTTTCTGTCGAACAGTTTTCAAGGAACTTTCTTTCCGGATGTGAAAATGCGCACCGAACATGGCTCGGCGACTTCTTCGCCTCAAAATCACGTGATTTCTACAGTCGCGGAATCGAAAAGTTATCCCAGCGTTGGCACACTGTTGTAAATAGTGGAAGAGTCTTTGTCACCTGTATCTGTTGTGTTTATTATTAAACTTATGGAAAAAAACATTACGAACCTATGCACCAATCCAACACATTAAAAACAGCTTCATTCTCTTTTTGTTTTGAGACATTTGTTTCGATGCGTGCCGCGACGCCTTCCTCTCCTTTGTCAACTTTATCTCAGAAGCCGGCCTTTGTGACCGAGCGGTTCTAGGCGCTTCAGTCTGGAACCGCGCGACCGCTACGGTTGCAGGTTCGAATCCTACCTCGGGCATGGATGTGTGTAATGTCCTTAGGTTAGTTAGGTTTAAGTAGTTCTAAGTTCTAAGGGACTGATGACCTCAGATGTTTAGTCCCATAGTGCTCAGAGCCATTTGAACGATTTTTTTATCTCTGAATATCAATTCAACTTCCCCCACTGACATGGAATTCATTCGCTGAAGTCCTTAACGCCATCTGTCTTGTCCTGCTGTCCCTTTCTCCAGCCAGTATTTTCCATTACATTCCTTTCCTCTCGAATTTTGTGATGAAGCTACTCATCGAATGATTCGCTTCATTTTCTTTCCTTCTGTGACAATACATATCAAAAATTCCTCAAATTACGGCCTATGTGTGATACCTTCAGACTGTATCTAGAGAGGAATGCATAAAGGAAAAAAATGTATATATATTTTCAAAGTACTGTTCTACATCTGTTTGCTCATGTGTGATGTCACACGCCACAGTTGCAGTCGTCGTCCTGTTCTGAGGTTTAATACATACATTGTTTGTTGAGCACAATGACTGGAAGACCTGATTTGTAATAGCTATAAATATTTAATTAGTGTAGTTTCTTTTGGTGTAAGCGATTATATATTACAGCAAGGAAAAACTGCAGTTAAGACTGTGAGGAGGCGTTCGCTGTTTACTGTTTCCTCCTGTGGACGTATCCGTTTTAAATAATCTCTGTCATCACACAGAATTCATCGGTCTACTAAACTTATTTATCTGATGTCATTACGTCAGTGTTTGTTACCGGTAAACTACGAAGAAATAATAAATAAGAGGAACAGACAGGGGACAGTCTACGTCGTCGCCAATTTCACTTACCCTGATTTAATTATTTAAATATTAATAAACAGCAATAAACTTCTGTCAGCAAGAGAGAGAAAAGAACATTCCACAGACACTTCTGACTTCTTCACATGCCACAGTTTCTGACGAACAACGTCGCCACCATGAATTTTAATATTGACTACAACTGCGTCACGATTAGAAGAAAAACCACGTTACTGGACTCAGATATTCAGCGTGTCTGGTCATGTAAAAACAACGAGAGAGCCATACTGCAGTGTTAGTATTTGTATAGAAGCAGACGTGTCTCCACGAAAACATTTACTTAGTTACAAGCCATTATTTTAGGTTTTGTCCGCTAGATGATAACTGATCGATGTTAGTAACAGAAATAAATTCATCACCAAGAAAACAGCTTTTTGCAAATTTCAAGATACCATTTGTTAATGAGGCAGTTCTATCTTTAATGTCGCTACTCAGTATTTCCCTGACTTCTCAGAGTATTACCGTTGCTCTAGAGACATGAGGCATGTACATATTTTCGTTAGCCATAGGTTTGTTCGGGTGCACTACTCCCGCTGTTTTACTGAGAAAGTATTACACGTGATAGCAGTGCAGTGTCGAGATACATCAGGAACTACGTAATAAGCCTGTTATTTTATCCGACAATATCATTATGAGAAAGGAAAATCGGCGTTCAACCTCATTTCTGTATTAGGCAGTTGGGCCACTTTCAAAAAGATACTGATTTATAAAAGATAAATTATTTCGTTACCGATGGTAAGACCTTTTTAGCGATTAGGCTGCTTCATATTCATCTTTAACTTATTCATAGAATGATCTGGCCTTCAATGACAGCGTCCACGAAAGCTTGCAGACTACACTATCCAAATGTTCCTTATGTGCGAAGTAGCTGATCATTAACCCATTTACTATCTCAATTGCAGTTACAGTTCACTGGAAGAGAGGAAAGTGTATCCCGCACTACTACAGCAGGAAGTGTGGATGGATGTGTTAATGCTGTCGTCATTATCAAGTAATGACACCGAAAAGAATAATAGCGAGAAATCTGTCAGACGTCATGGGCAGATAGCTGAAATAGTATCACAGTTTCCATTACATCTCGAATCTGTTTTTAATAAAAAGTGGCGGACGAGTATGTAATTACAAACCAGATCTAGGAAATGTCATTAAATTAATAGCAACGTTCTTCACTAACGCACTATCTAATCGAAAGTATCTGGATACCTATTAGTGGACACTAATATAGGATGTCTTCATCTTTATGACGGCTTGAAGTCTGCTGGAGACACTTTCAATGTGGGTCTGAATGTCTGTGGAGGAATGGCAGCCAATTCTTCCTCCAGAGCCGAAGCCAGGAAAGGTAACTATGTCGGATGCTGGGGTCCGGAGCGAAATCGACGTTCTAACACATCCCACTGATGTCGCACTGGGTTCACAATAGGGACTCTGAGCAGGCCTGTCCATTTCAGGCATGTCACTGCATTACATTTTCAGAAATAATACAGATACCGACATGTGCCTGATAATGTTTTAATTTATCTGCTTTCTAGTTTGAAAATGAATAAAGATATGGACATGTAACTCACAGTTAACAGATACGATTCTCAAATTTTTGTGTGTGTTGAGAACGTAAGTCAGGATGTTGTGACATTACAAGAAGCCGTCTCGCGAAGTGGGAGACAGTGGTGAGTGTGTCGACACCTCGCGCTGGCCTGCTGTCCGAGCAAGGAATGCAGGTAAGCTGGGGGCTGAAAGGCGGATGTGGGTTTTCCCCGAGACTCGAGAGCACGCGCTTGGCTGAAGGGTGGAGACGACTCAATGACGGCTAAGGTGGTTAAAATTAAAGATGAATATGATATTTTCAACAATAATACGTCACACACCCTACAAACATGATACAGGAAAACCACTTACACCAGAAACATCGCGAATGGGAGACTAGATTATTGCATCTTCAAGCACAAGTTTAGCGTAAATATTATGAAAGTTGCTACTGTTTTAATAGCATTAGATAACACTAATAACAACTGAAGTACTGAAGCTATTTGACCACATGAAGAGTGAAATAAAAGTTAACAATGTCAGTAAACACCACAACAGACTACTTTTATAAAATCATGCTTGCGTCTAAAGAATTATAGAACAGTTCATTTCAAAGTTTATATGATAATGAGTCAATATTACAACTCTTCCAGAGTTACAAGTAATATGAAGGCAGCATTATTTTCACAGATCCTTACCTAATGCACCCGCGTCAGTTACGTACTCTAAACTTCTTTAATATTTTGTGAGCGTGAATTAAATATTTAACTTTTCATTGGATTTCGAGTAGATTGTGAGAGCCAGTTACATATTTCAACTTTCCATTTGACTTGGAGTTTTGTGAATGTGAGTTACGTACATGAACTTTTGACTAGACTTAGAATATTTGACAGCGTTTTCGGTGACAGATTGTTACGGGACTACACAAACTTGTGTGTTGTCCTTAGGTTAGTTAGGTTTAAGTAGTTCTAAGTTCTAGGGGACTGATGACCATAGATGTTAAGTCCCATAGCGCTCAGAGCCATTTTTGAACTACACAAACATTAACTTCCTGTACGAGTTCTGAGGCAGCTGTGAACTGTAGTTGTTTTCTGCAGTTAATATTAATACTTTTGTACCATGGCCTTAATGCATGCAATCGCAGTGGCTAATTAGGATAGTGAACTCATGTCGTGATTGGTAACTTGAGTGTCTGCTACTGATTTTCGTAAATTAACGCGCAGTTCACTGAATTTTGTGCACACTTCCCTCTATGTTCGATGCTCCACTCACACTTTATACATTAAGTGTTGTTTAATTGTTTTTATTCGAATCAGCTGTTTATGTGAGACCACTATAAACACAAGTATGAATATTATTCAATAATCATTCATTTCGTTTAAATTATAACCGTCTTGTTTTTTCAGCATCGTTAATCGTAGAAGGTTTACTCAGACTTTTACTTATTTCTGTACAGGCTGTCGCAGGAGGAATCGTAAATATTCAGGACAGGAACTACCATTTGAAGCAAAAGCTTTATGTGGATATATGCCCTATTCCGAATGGTTTCCAAGATATGGTTCAAATGGCTCTGAGCACTATGGGACTTAACTTCTGAGGTCATAAATCCCCTAGAACTTAGAACTACTTAAACCTAACTAACCTAAGGACATCACAAACATCCATGCCTGAGGCAGGGTTCGAACCTGCGGCCGTAGCGGTCGCGCGGTTCCAGACTGTAGCGCCTAGAACCGCTCGGCCACCCCGGGGGTTTCCGAGATACACACATTTAATGTCGACAGTCATTTATTTTCTGTGTGGTTTAATGCATTGTCAGGTTAACACATGTAGACATGTTGCAAGTGTTAGTGAACATCGCAACATGCGTTTTACAAAGTGTCAATTGAAAAATACGTATTTTTAAAACGATCACCACTAAGCATGATCCTACATGACATGTTATAACTGTTGCATAGTTCACAATAAATGTTCAAATATGCCGCCGTCAGCTTCAATCGATTTTTGGCCTCTTGGGAGAACATGTTGTGTCGCTCGTCTGAGTGAGTTTGCACCTTCCCTAATGAGGGAGCGGCGTCCATAATGCGACCAAGCAGTTCATCTTGAGTACACACATTTCGTTTGTATACCTCAGACTTCATTCAACCCCATGAACAAAAATGTAATGGCATAGGTCTGGCGACCTTGGTGACAAGTCCAGTGATAAGTTAATTACAGTAGTGATAGTCCTTCACACGGAGGGTAAAATATGGAGGGGATCCGTCATTGCGAAAGAACAGTGCAGTCCGTGCGACTAAAGAAACGACCTCAAGAAAAGCAAGTAAATCTGTCCTGTCATTCACTCTTCTGAAGTGACTGGACTATCATGTTACCGATCACACCGCGCCAACTTGGAAACTGGTTTCCATTGCAGCGTCGTGTGGACTTTCCTGACACCATCTATGATTATTACGTGTTTTTTTGGTTCCATACTGTGTGAACGTGGCTTCATCAGTGAATTAATTGAACCAAAAGACTATTGTCGTCAACGAGTGACAAAAATCAAGTCGTGTGGTATTGTCGCCAATATGAAGAGAGCAGATACGAGTTTTAGAAATGGGTATAATTAGCCTGCTCTAACTATTGCGCTTGAGTGCGCATGTACTGTTGGGTTTCCGTTGCGGAAGGTTGAGATGCTTTAATGGTTGCGGTGGAGATAGGGGCAGACAGGCTGAAGAATTTGTACACCCCTGCCTTGCACATTAGGGACTGTTTACATGCAAAGTTGGGGAGCCAAGAAGCTATTTGAATGGTGGTGTTTTAGTGAAAGAGATAGACCTGGTGAAGCCAATAAATACAGGGTGTTCAGAAATTCCTATTACAAACTTCTATGACTTGTAGAGGGCAGTCAGTACATAATATTTTGAATAGAAACCCATGTCCGGAAACGTATTGTTTCCGTTCTACGATGTTTTCAGCTCAGAGCTGTAACGCTCCATGTCCACATCCACACAAGCTAAAGTGTTCTGCATAACTGATCTTCCCACAAAACATATTGGACCCGCTCTTGGAAGCTGAGCCATTGAACGTCCATCATGAAACGTGGTTTCACTTTGCTGGCGCACCACCTCACTTCTCATGTGCGGTTCGGAGGCATCTCAACAGACGATATGGTGAAAGATGGGTAGTTAGAATTAAATTAATACCTTCAGCTGCTAAGGGGTGCTGATATATTTCAACGGGGACAGGTGAAAATGTGTGCCCCGATCGGTACTCGAATCCGGGATCTCCTGCTTACATGGCAGACGCTCTATCCATCTGAGTCACCAAGGGTACAGAGGATAGCGCGACTGCAGGGACTATCTCGCGCACGCCTCCCGCGAGACCCACATTCTCACCTTTTGAGGTTCGCCGATGACATTGTAATTCTTTCAGAGACAGCAAAGGACTTGGAAGAGCAGTTGAACGGAATGGATGGTGTCTTGAAGGGAGGATATAAGATGAACATCAACAAAAACAAAATGAGGATAATGGAATGTAGTCGAATTAAGTCAGGTGATGTTGAGGGTATTAGATTAGGAAATGAGACACTTAAAGTAGTAAAGGAGTTTTGCTATCTGGGAAGCAAAATAACTGATGATGGTCGACGTAGAGAGGATATAAAATGTAGACTGGCAATGGCAAGGAAAGCGTTTCTGAAGAAGAGAAATTTGTTAACATCGAGTATAGATTTAAGTGTCAGGAAGTCATTTCTGAAAGTATTTGTATGGAGTGTAGCCATGTATGGAAGTGAAACATGGACGATAAATAGTTTGGACAAGAAGAGAATAGAAGCTTTCGAAATATGGTGCTACAGAAGAATGCTGAAGATTAGATGGGTAGATCACACAACTAATGAGGAAGTATTGAATAGGATTGGGGAGAAGAAAAGTTTGTGGCACAACTTGACCAGAAGAAGGGATCGGTTGGTAGGACATGTTCTGAGGCATCAAGGGATCACCAATTTAGTATTGGAGGGCAGCGTGGAGGGTAAAAATCGTATGGGGAGACCAAGAGATGAATACACTAAGCAGATTCAGAAGGATGTAGGTTGCAGTAGGTACTGGGAGATGAAGAAGCTTGCACAGGATAGAGTAGCATGGAGAGCTGCATCAAACCAGTCTCAGGACTGAAGACCACAACAACAACAACAACATGTCCACACACTACATTCGTAGTGTCCCACCCCAACACACTCATTACTCGTGAAAGACATTCTTACCAAGTCCCGTAAGAGTTCGGGGAATATGTGTGCATCTGCACAGAAGAAGAGGATCACGTCCGAAAGAACAGACATCATATCCATATAAGTATAAAGATGGGTAGGCCGAGGTGGTCTAAGCGCGTGGCCGCCGCAATCGTCGGATTTAACTCCTACGGAATAATTCGTTTAATTGACGATACTCCCGCAGAGATAGAGGAATATCTACTGGCACGGGTTCTTGCAGCTGCGCTAGAAACTTAAGAGACACCAGGTGGGAATATGAGTGTGTACCGGAACGTGCCTCTAGGTACAATATACGTAACAACGTTGGTGGGAGACAGATCAAGCTGCTGTCTTAATACAGCAGTATTGTAGGTTGCTTTTCATTTTGGAATAACGCAAAAACGTAATGTTTAAGTGTTAATACACAAAAAATGTGCTTAAGCGGTAAATGGATGTTTCGTTATGTTTTCTATCGAATTGTTACCTAATAATTTATTGTTAGGCGTCATGCCAAATCAGTTCCTCAAACAGAAGTGGATGAATTAAACATTTTAATCGAAGCCGCCGTAGAACGGAAAAGATACCTTTCCGGACATGGGTTCCTATTCAAAACATCATGTACTCACTCTCCTCTACAAGAGCAAGAAGTTTGTTTTGTAAAGGGAATATCCGAACACATTGTACATTCGTTTCCATGGAAATCTGAATGTGGTGTCATTTTGTCTGTCTTCTCCTTTTGATTTTGAACTGTATTTCTGTATTATGTTACGAAGGTTATCGGCGGAAGATACTAGGAGCTAGCTGGAGGCGGTGTCTGAACTGTTTGCGATGTACCTATTCCAGTCGCAGTTGTCGGATCCCGGAACCTTTCTGAAAGCGGTTCGATTGCTGCAGGGCTTTTAATTAAGATTCTGGTGTGGTGAGAAATTTAATACCATCTCACAGATCAAAGCAAAGCTGGCGACCCTTACTTGGAGTGACTTTACACCGTAGCAAATGGAAAAATCTGCGGAGCTCTTTAACACTACAATTAATAGTGTTAATAACATGTACTGATTAATTGTGCATAATGTCAAATGTATATTCTTTACTATGTGATGTCTTCGATCTACTGTACCGAAGTTTGAAAGTAGTGTGACATGTTTACTCTTTGCAAGTTAAGTTCTTTGTATTATTTGGAGGGAAGTGGTATTTAATTATGTATGTTTGTGTTGACTTCTTAATATGTTTAAATAAGTTTGCTGGCAACTATGTAATAACTGGTTCATACATAGGGACTTTGTATTGTATAAAGAGAAACCCAAGGTAGTTCCCCTCTGCAATGGAAGTCAGTTGGCGCGCTAGGAAAAGGTGGATGTGGCGCTCAGTCTGGGCGGCGAGTGAGAGATCACAGTAGTCAGTCGGTAGCAAGTAACTGACGAGTAAACAACGCAGGTGCCGAGTGAGGCTTACAGTACTGCAACTGGAATGGAATGGCCTCGGATCTAATATGAGGCTGAAAAGTGGTGCTCTCGATTTGGGAAAAGCTCTAAAAGTGATATTAACAACGCCACGGAGAGGTAAATAGAGGTAATTACTGCCAATGGAAAGACCACCTAGCCGCCACATGCTCGCCACCACGATTGCGCAACCACTTCGTCACACTTACGAAAGGTCAGAACTGTATTACTGTATGAACCAGTAATGTTTGGTTCTGTGAAAATATAATCATAATATTCAAAATGTGTTTGAACAATGTGTCCAGCCTATGCACTTATCCAAGTAGGATCCTCTCCTTTAAGTGATGGAATCCGAGAGTGTCCTTTGCATAAAAAGCATTAACAGTTTTAAAGTTCATCTTAGTTGATGTGTGGCAAAGTTATGCCAGTACTTTTAATGTGCAGGGTAAAATTTACTTGTTTTTTTTCATACATATAAAAGAGACTATTTATGTTTGAGTTTTTTGAAACTTAACTAGAAAATGAACTTGAATATCAGTTTAGGAAACAGTATTACTTGGAAAACGAAGTGTTCTAATGTTTGTTGCTTTAAAGTTGTTTCCAAAAACTACTTGCTTCACAAATGGTATCGTGAAACACTTTGTCTTGAGGTTGTTTGAAGTAAAAGTTTACTGGAGATTATCGCTGATTTTGTAGAGGTTTTGTCAGGGTAAAGAGTGTTAAAATAGTACAAAATTAATTGTCTCAAATGAAAGAGTAATCCAATTTCCTTAATGCTACATAATTTTGAAAGTGTGTGTGTAGTTTTGTTGTTACAATGAAAGGGATATTTTGTGGGACCACATTTCTTTCCCATCATAATAAAAAGGATAAATCAGATTAGTAGGTTTTTGGTTAATGACTCTTGAACTGATTACTGAGAAGCAAAGATAGAAAGTTTGTATGTTGTGTCTCCTTATTGCTTTTGTATAGTAAATGTGTGTATTAATTGTACTTCACTATTATAATGTGGTATCTGGTCTTATGTGGGTTGTGAAGAGCAAGTTTGGACTATATTAGTGAAAGGCAAAAGTAATAATTAAATTGTTGTTGTTGTTGTTGTTGTTGTTGTTGTTGTTGTGGTCTTCAGTCCAGAGACTGGTTTGATGCAGCTCTCCATGATACTCTACCCTGTGCAAGGTTCATCATCTCCCAGTTCCTACTGCAACCTACATCCTTCTGAATCTGTTTAGTGTATTCATCTCTTGGTCTCCCTATACGATTTTTACCCTCCTCGCTGCCCTCCAATGCTAAATTTGTGATCCCCTGATGCCTCAGAACATATCTTACCAACCGATCCCTTCTTCTAGTCAAGTTGTGCCACAAACTCCTCTTCTCCCCAATTCTATTCAACACCTCCTTATTAGTTATGTGATCTAACCATCTAATCTTCAGCTTTCTTCTGTAGCACCAGATTTCGAAAGCTTCTATTCTCTTCTTGTCCAAACTGTTTATCGTCCATGTTTCACTTCCATACATGGCTACACTCCATACAAATACTTTCAGAAACGACTTCCTGACACTTAAATCTATACTCGATGTTAACAAATTTCTCTTCTTCAGAAATGCTTTCATGTCATTGCCAGTCTACGTTTTATATCGTCTCTACTTCGACCATCATCAGTTATTTTGCTCCCCAAATAGCAAAACTCCTTTACTACTTTAAGTGTGTCATTTCCTAATCTAATTCCCGCAGCATCACCCGATTTAATTCGAATACATTCCATTATTCTCGTTTTGCTTTTGTTGATGAAGGGCTTATTTGCAAATCTTGTGACTGCTTTACTGGTAAAGTGACAACTGCTGCTACTCACTGTGTAATTTGTCCATTTGGGTGTGCTCACTACACTTCTCAGAACAGTATTTAATGAAAGTTCGTTTTGAATTAGTAAAAATAGGTTCTTTATAAATAATGTTTTTACATTATTATGCCTAATTAGGCTCGCAGCCGTGTAACTATTTCATTTAATAATAGTCAGTTGCTGTTGGCAACGGCCTTGCCGCATTGGGTACACCGGTTCCCGTCAGATCACCGAAGTTAAGCGCTGTCGGACGTGGCCGGCACTTGGATGGGTGGCCATCCGGGCCGCCATGAGCTGTTGCCATTTTTCGGGGTGCACTCAGCCTCGTGATGCCAATTGAGGAGCTACTCGACCGAATAGTAGCGGCTCCATCATAACGACCGGGAGAGAGGTGTGCCGACCACACGCCCCTCCTATCCGCATCCGCATGTGAGGATGATACGGCGGTCGGGTGGTCCCGATGGGCCACTTGTGGCCTGAAGACGGAGTGGTGTGCTGTCTACCTACAGCTATTATTACAAAATTAAGGTTCGATACCAATCCTTCCGTTAGGTAAACTCGGTCAATTTTCTAAACTCCTCTCAGAGGGTAACATTTACTGCAAGTTTACTACCGCAGTAGTGTTCTACGTGGTCGCATTGTGACAGAAATAAACCTTGTCGTCACTAGGATAAACTGCACGCCGGCGTAACAAGCGGAGCAGTAGTGTTATACACTGAATCGCGGCCGGCCGGAGTGGCAGAGCGGTTCTAGGCGCTACAGTCTGGAACCGCGCGACCGCTACGGTCGCAGGTTCGAATCCTGCCACGGGCTTGGAGTGTGTGTGATGTCCTTAGGTTGGTTAGGTTTAAGTAGTTGTAAGTTCTAGGGGACTGATGACCTCAGAAGTTAAGTCCCATAGTGCTCAGAGCCATTTGAACCATTTGAACTAAATCGCGTAATTTGCAATTCGCGCGCCGGCAGCTACAAAGAATGTATGACTCCTGGCCGAGACTACAAGTGGAACTCGGCCCGCGGGCGAAAGGGACGTTTCGGTATGAGCCGTCAGCCCAGAGACGATCTGTGCAGCTGCCCTTTGCGCACGCCGCGTGACGGACACGGCGGCGGCAGCTCCGTCAGCGGTTTCCCGAGCATCGCGCTGCTCGGCGCTGCGTGGCCGCGTTCCCAGTGAGCGGTGCGGTGGCCCGAGACACGACGGGACGGGACGGGACGGTCTGGTCGCAGCGAGCTGCTATCTCGGCGGCCGCCTCTCTGGCTGCTCTCCTGGCACCCTGTCGCCGAGGAAGGCGTTCACCGAACTGGCGCGCCGCAAAACGGCAGGGAGGTGTCTGCTCGCGATAAGACCGGCCCTCCAGCCTCGCTCCTCCAGCACTTCCCTCAGTGCGCAGCAGCCGCTACTCCCTTCTGCTGAATGGAAGCCGCCCACAACGTACTGTGACAGCCTTGAGCTGTCTCGCCATCCCTAAATTTCCCAAACCGTGCAGGACAATATCTGTACAGCGTTTATCACAATCGCGAAAACCAGCGCAGGTCAAAGTATATGATAATACGAATATGGTGTCCTTAGAAAATTAGAAACATATTTTATAGGCAACGGCTCATGCAGGGAACTCAAACTTCTGTGAGTGCTGGATGGCAACCTTGTGAAGACTATCAATCATTTGTTACGCTAATACACTGAAGAGCCAAAGAAACTGGTTGTTGTTGTTGTTGTGGTCTTCAGTCCTGAGACTGGTTTGATGCCGCTCTCCATGCTACTCTATCCTGTGCAAGCTGCTTCATCTCCCAGTACCTACTGCAACCTACATCCTTCTGAATCTGCTTAGTGTACTCATTTCTTGGTCTCCCTCTACGATTTTACCCTCCACACTGACCTCCAATACTAAATTTGTGAACCCCTGATGCCTCAGAACATATCCTACCAACCGATCCCTTCTTCTAGTCAAGTTGTGCCACAAACTCCTCTTCTCCCCAATTCTATTCAACACCTCCTCATTAGTTATGTGATCTACCCATCTAATCTTCAGCATTCTTCTGTAGCACCATATTTCGAAAGCTTCTATTCTCTTCTTGTCCAAACTATTTATCGTCCATGTTTCACTTCCATACATGGCTACACTCCATACAAATACTTTCAGAAACGACTTCCTGACACTTAAATCTGTACTCGATGTTAACAAATTTCTCTTCTTCAGAAACGCTTTCCTTGCCATTGCCAGTCTACATTTTATATCCTCTCTACTTCGACCATCATCAGTTATTTTGCTCCCCAAATAGCAAAACTCCTTTACTACTTTAAGTGTCTCATTTCCTAATTTAATTCCCTCAGCATCACCCGACTTAATTCGACTACGTTCCATTATTCTCGTTTTTCTTTTGTTGATGTTCATCTTATATCCTCCTTTCAAGACACTTTCCATTCCATTCAACTGCTCTTCCAAGTCCTTTGCTGTCTCTGACAGAATTACAATGTCATCGGCGAACCTCAAAGTTTTTATTTCTTCTCCATGGATTTTAATACCTACTCAGAATTTTTCTTTTGTTTCCTTTACTGCTTGCTCAATATACATATTGAATAACATCGGGTACAGGCTACAACCCTGTTTTACTCCCTTCCCAACCACAGCTTCCCTTTCATATCCCTCGACTCTGGTACACCAATCTAATATCGCGTAGAGCCCCCGCGAGCAGGCAGAAGCCCCGCAACACGACGTGGCATGGACTCGACTGATGTCTGAAGTAGTGCTGGAGGGAACTGACACCACGAATCCTGCAGGGCTGTCCGTAATCCGTAAGAGTACGAAGCGGTGGAGTTCTCTTCTGAACAGCACGTTGCAAGGCATCCGAGATACGCTCAATAAAGCTCATGTCTGTGGAGTTTGATGGACAGCGGAAATGTTTAAGCTCAGAAAAGTGTTCCTGCAGACACCCTAGCAATTCTGAACGCGTGGGGTGCTGCATTGTCCTGCTAGAATTGCCCAAGTCCGTCGCAATGCGCAATGGATATGAATGGTTGCAGCTGATCAAGCAGGGTCCTTCCGTACGTGTCACCTGTCAACGTCGTATCCAGAATTATCAGGGGTCCCATATCACCAACTCCACACCCCCACACCATACAGAGCCCTCACTATCTTGAACTGACCCCCCGCTGACATGCAGGATCCATGGATTCATGAGGTTGTATTCATACCCGTACACGTCCATCAGCTCGATACAATTTGAAACGAGACTCGTCCGACCAGGCAACATGTTTCCAGTCATCAACAGGCCAGTATCGGTGTTCACGGGCCCAGGAGAGGCGTAAAAATTGGTGTCGTGCAGTCATCATCGGTACAAGAGTTGGCCTTCGACTCCGAAAGCCCATATTGATGATGATTCGTTGAATAGTTCGCACGCTGACACTTAATGGCCCAGCGTTGATATCTGCAGCAATTTGCGGAAGGGTTGCACTTCTGTCATGGTGAACGATTCTTTTGAATCGTCGTTGGTCCCGTTCTTGGAGGATCTTTTTCCGGCCACTCTGTGACGCACTGTCGTTTTCACTGTGATGGACTGAAGCATGTAAAAAAAAAAAAAAAAAAAAAAAAAAAAAAAAAAAAAAAAAAAGCAGCATTTTGCTTAATTTAACATAATATATTTCTGACATCGTCAGCGGGGCGATTTGTAGTATTGCGAATATTGAATAAATTTGCAATTGGCAAGGTCGCTAAAATCACTATGTAAAATATGAATCTAATTAACGTTTGTTTCGATTGATGCTGTAACTATGACGTCACAGGCTACCACATAAAAATTCGTTGCCTCAGTAAAGAAGTGCGGCGTCAGTAGGCATCGTGGAGAGGCTGACAAAACGCGTGTGCCGAATATCTTCTATCAGTGTATTCGTTTGTATTATTTTTTCAGTGGCAACTCTGACGTCACGCATCTTATAATTCTCATATTTTTACTGACCGTGAGACACAAGCGTGAAAAGCAAATACATTAGGTAAAGATTTTTTTCATTGGTAACCTAACACTAAAATAACATTAGACATTGTAATTCTGTCAGAGACAGCAAAAGACTTGGAAGAGCAGTTGAACGGAATGGATGGTGTCTTGAAGGGAGGATATAAGATGAACATCAACAAAAGCAAAACGAGGATAATGGAATGTAGTCGAATTAAGTCGGGTGATGTTGAGGGTATTAGATTAGGAAATGAGACACTTAAAGTAGTAAAGGAGTTTTGCTATTTGGGGAGCAAAATAACTGATGATGGTCGAAGTAGAGAGGATATAAAATGTAGACTGGCAATGGCAAGGAAAGCGTTTCTGAAGAAGAGTGTCAGGAAGTCGTTTTTGAAAGTATTTGTTTGGAGTGTAGCCATGTATGGAAGTGAAACATGGACGATAAATAGTTTGGACAAGAAGAGAATAGAAGCTTTCGAAATGTGGTGCTACAGAAGAAAGCTGAAGATTAGATGGGTAGATCACATAGCTAATTAGGAGGTGCTGAATAGAATTGGGGAGAAGAGAAATTTGTGGCACAACTTGACTAGAAGAAAGATTGGTTGGTAGGGCCTATTCTGAGGCATCAAGGGATCACCAATTTAGTATTGGAGGGCAGCGTGGAGGGTAAAAATCGCAGAGGGAGACTAAGAGGTGAATACACTAAGCAGATTCAGAAGGAAGTAGTTTGCAGTAGGTACTGGGAGATGAAGAAGCTTGCACAGGATAGAGTAGCATGGAGAGCTGCATCAAACCAGTCTCAGGACTGAAGACCACAACAACAACAACAACAACAACAACAACATGAAGGGAAGTCGTGGATATGCACATCTAGGTAAAATAGCGCCGTCAAACAAATACTCAGGAGTAATTAACTACGTAAATACGGTTCAGCCTTGAGCAAGAGAGTTTTCTCCTTGTTTGCCACCCACATGTGTTTAGGTGCAGTTTCACTATCGTCAGTGGGCTCATTTCTTTTATGATGTAATACACAATTGAAATTTTGCTCTATTATATACACAGTTATGAGATTATGGTACTTACATTCCTAACATTATTAACATGAAATACGTACTTTACTGTAATATATAGGTGTTTGTGAGGCTGTCTGACATTCGCATTACTGCTGATATGTTGCTCCGGTTTGTCATCTAAGGTCAGTCACGATTTCTCAATATTATGTGGCATGGATTTTCTGAAAAGTTAGACCTGAAACAAAACTATCGCTTGTTTATTTCTACACTTTGCTGCTGACAGACTATAATAACATCATCTTATATTATGCTGTCAACACTGATTTGTTATTTTCTTTAACTGTCGTTTGTTAAGTCAAAGTATTGACCTTCGAATATATTATTTGTGAATGAGCATTGTCATTTGGTGAGTGGGGAGATGGAAGTGGGTGTTTATTGACAGGAAAGCAACTGAAGTCGTTTAGAAGTCTTGCAGCAGGCAGGGAGTTCCACGAATGAATAAATAAATAAATATTTCGCTTTTAGTGTCAATACATAATTAGAATATCTTTAGCGAATGCATATATTGTGAAGCTGCAATGCCAATATGCAACTCCCTGAAAAGCCCCCTAGATGGTGATTAGGTGAACACAATATTAAAACTTCTTAATTATATTTTTACTAAACTTCAGAGTGAAACTGAATGCAAGTGTCACTTCGCTTGTCTTTATCGTTCCATTTCTGACCTACAGAATTTGCGCTGACTAATACAGCTCAAACTTATTCTATTCATTAATGACACACAAGATCCTAGCACAACGCAATCTGACTGCTCAGAAATGATAACCTGACTTCAAATAATTAGTACAAAAGAATGGTCCTGAATTAGAAGAAATCCTAACAATAACCCATACAGGCCGGCCGGTGTGGCCGTGCGGTTCTAGGCCCTTCAGTCTGGAACCGCGTGACCGCTACGGTCGCGGGTTCGAATCCTGCTTGGGGCATGGATGTGTGTGAAGTGCTTAGGTTAGTTAGGTTTAAGTAGTTCTGAATTCTAGGGGACTGATGACCTCAGATGTTAAGTCCCATAGTGCTCAGAGCCATTTGAGCCAATAACCCATACATATCATAAGTCACTTACCTCACAGAAAATCTTCATAACACGAACTACAGCGATACAAGCGCCAATACTGCCAGCTAAATAAGAGATTTTAACTACTGAAGTCTGTAACTACTAATAGACATGTGGTTAGCAAAGGAAAGATTTTGTTGCAAAGCAAACAATATATATTTTGCGGATTTTACCTTAATCGAGTGACAACCAGTTCAAAAGAAGGTATATAATCAACAGTAATAAATTTCCATTATTGATACACATTCAGATCGTTCGCTCGCGCTAATATTGCAAAACCTCCAGCACTTAATTATTAACCTCTAACCTCCATCACTGCTGACTACTCAGTCCCAACTTGCATCACTGCTGGCTGTTCACCTCCAACTGCTAGTCCGACCAGCCACAGAGTCTCTTATAGAGGGCGCACAGTGCTGTCAGAGTTATTAATGAAGTCTACCGCGCCGCTAACATATAAACAGGCTACTTACAGTATAATTCTCAGTGCTTGCTTCTGTCCAGTCAGCACTTTTTTCCTAGGTTTTCACAGATGGCTCATTTGTACATAACCACTTTTTTTTAGCGTAGTTCATCACTGTTGAATTCAGAGTACGTTCTGGCACAGATTCTTGGGCTCTCCGTTAAAGTCCAAGAGGGAACTCTCCTTCGAAAAATACATGTGCAGTGAGGTCACATCAAAGTGAAAATTAAAATTCTGTGTCCACAGTGTTTTGTTGAAGTTCACTAGCTGTGTTCAGCACATGGACGCCATGTTCTTAATTTTAGTTCCCACGCAAACGATTCCCCTCCCCCCCCCCCCCCTCTTCCTCCATTTCTCACTTCACAGATACGGCCCTCTCTTGAAGTAACGGAACCGGTGGACACCGATGACATGTACTCCACCCGCATGTTCTTTTCGTCGCAAGTTTATTTCTACTTCTATAGCAGCGAAACGCAACTACCTCATATGCTACCACTACACTATCGTATGAGACACAAGGTCAGCCTGCTTTCGTATCAGCGGAACATCCGGCCGTGATATGCACGCGTATGCTTATGTTTGTGTGTGTGTAAGGTGGTTGGGTAAGCCGCGGAAGTATATTCTAGCTTCTTGTTACACAGTGATTTTATTCACTTCCTTCTTCCTGCTGCTGTAAACTTCTCTTTTAGTGTGGTTGAAAATCAGTAGCGTGCCGTTGCATGCAGCTCATTCGCTGCTGCTCGTTGTGTCGCACTTGAAAAATGCGATCCCTACGTTTATGAGTACGCCAGGTGCTGTAACAGGTCGTTTGTTCAGAGAAAATGTGACTTCCGTGACTTAATTATATCTCTCGGAAACATGAAGCAGTAGGATGTTTTTCAGTATATTGTGTTATTTTTTTTATTACAGTGTAACGTCAGCGACGAAGCAACATTAGCATACGAAAAAATAGAGGAGCTGCATTGCTCTGTTGAAACCTTGTTGCGGTATTCGATTGAAAAGATGTAAGCAAAATGCAAGAAATATAAGTTGATTAATCGGAGCTGCAGCTGGAAGCAGCCATTCCCATACCCGTACGCTCAATACAAATATCAGCCAAAGGTCTTGAAAGATCGACTATTGAGCGTAGCGAGAGATTTTGAAGGCTTCGGTAAGTCATTATTATGACGCTCAGCAGTTCGATATTCTGCTCCGAATAGTTAAACATTTGAGTGGTAAAAGGAAAATGACAACGCTGGAAATAATCAGTTTCTATGATTTCATAACGGCCACTATCACAAATTTCATCTATTGACAACTGCTGTGGATATCGAAAAAACAAGCAAGTATACGATCTGTAGTGAATTATAAGTCCCTCGCACTGCTGACTTAACCTAATTTACATAAGAGAATGAACGAATGAGGTGTAAAGAAAAAAATGTGAAAATATTTTGTGTACAAAATGTCTCATTTATATACTATTGTTTAAGGAAACTACAACACCCGGAAGGAATGGTCTGAATCACTTCAGAATCAGAAGATGTGCCTAAACAGTGGTACCGTAATACGCGATTAAGATTGCAGGGAGATGGCGTGTACTTCGGCCCAGCAGCGCAGTCTTTGATTGGACAGGCCGGTGTTACGATATGCCCAGTTCAAAGTGGTTCAAATGGCTCTGAGCAATATGCGACTTAACTTTCTGAGGTCAACAGTCGCCTAGAACTTAGAACTAATTAAACCTAACTAACCTAAGGACATCACACATATCCATGCCCGAGGCAGGATTCGAACCTGCGACCGCAGCGGTCGCTCGGCTCCAGACTGTACCGCCTAGAACCGCACGGCCACTCCGGCCGGCTATGCCCAGTTGCTGCAGAGCTCTCAAACGAAGTGGAAATGTGCAAACAATTGCTGGTATGCCACGTCAGCATCAAAGGGCTCAATATCAGCAAGTGAGCTCGAACGGGGCAGAATGATTGGTCTCCGAGAAACAGGTTTGTCGTTCCGGGACAGTGCGGTTCGTTCAAGAGACTGCTACGACGGTGATGCGTTTGTGGAACCAGTGGATAGAATAGGAGCGCAAAAAGCGACAAGTGGGTACTGGACGACACAATGCGGCCACAGCATGAGATGACTGCTAACTTAATCTGCATGTAGAGTTTTCGGACAAGTCCCACTTCATCTTGTCCTTCAGTGACGGCTGCGGACGTGTTAGAAGTTGCTGTGGCGAATATAACGTGGTAGGACTGTACTGCTGAGTGGCATAGCCGACGAACGAAAAGTGTGGTGGTTTGGAGATGTTATTAGCTATAACATACTATGCGTCTCCAACGTACCGAGGAAAGGTTTAGCAACAGTCGCTGTATCATGTAGGCTTTAGAGTCGGAGACACTGTTCCTCGCTACGGTCGCAGGTTCGAATCCTGCCTCAGGCATGGATGTGTGTGATGTCCTTAGGTTAGTTAGGTTTAAGTAGTTCTAAGTTCTAGGGGACTGATGACCACAGATGTTAAGTACCATAGTGCTCAGAGCCATTTGAACCATTTGAACACTGCTCCTCTTAGAGGCAGTTCCAGATGCCGTATTCCATCAGGATAATGCCTTCGCACATATGGCGAAGAATGTACAAGTCGTGTTCGAAGGACAACGGCTAGCACAGCTTCACTTGCATAAACGTCAGCCCGAACTGTCACCTATCGAACATTTGTGGTGTATAGCCGGACGACTGCCTGTTCTTCGTGGTCCTCCTGCAACCACTGCCGTTGCTTTGTAGACGCGCGTGCAAATCGCGCGACAGTGTGTTCTCCAGCCTTACGAGGTGTGCGAGAAAAGTGATGAGTCTGACTGTTTATCTATCGAAGATTTTAGATTGTCCCCTTCAAAGTAATTACCTTCGGCAGCTATACACTGGTGAAGTCGTTCTTTCCAGCGCTGAAAGGCTTCTACTAGTCAGATCTTTAACATGTCGGTAATATTCTTTTGAACGTTCTCCAGACTCCCAAAATATCATTTTAAGAGATTTTTCAATTTCGGGAAAAGAAAATAGTCACAAGGACTCAGATCAAATGAATAGGGGGCTGTGGAACAACAGTAATGTGTTTTGAAGTAAAAAATTCCATAACGGAAATGGCCGTGTTTCATGGGGCGTTCTCATGATGCAGTATCCACTTGCGTACAATGTCCGGTCTCATTCTTTTTACTCTTTTCCTTAGCTTGTATGCTGAAAGCGTTTAATAGGCACCCATCATTCTTTTTGTTAAACGTCGGTCTGATCTCTTAAGAGCACGCCCATTTTCGACGTTTTCGTTGGTTTTTGAAGTTGAAGGTCTCTCTGAGCGAGTTTCATCTTCAATGTGATCTCGCCCTTGCAAAAATGATATCTGCCAGCGGAAAACTTGTGCTCTTGATATGGAATGTTCCACATGCTCCTATTTCAACTTTTCAAAGGTCACATCTGCGGATTCTCCAAGTTTAACAGAAAACTTCATTTCATTATGTCGCTCTGAATTCCGCTATTCTGCCTTTGTAACGCACAACAAAAGCACAACTATACTGATGGCGCAGTCAAAAATCACGTGATGGCTGTACGGAGCTGAAACTGGGACGCAACATCTTGAAGGGATGAACACACCGGCCTACACAAGTAGAACACAGCGTTGTGAGACTGGTCTCAGTGTTGTCAGTCTCATTATTTTCCTCACACACCTCGTGTGTCCATGCCCTCTCTGATTCTAAGCCATGACGTCCGGAAACACTGATTGCAGCACGTCACAGCTTCACACCGTACTGTATTTTCACGGTGATACTGCATATACAGTTCTGTTATTTCAGGCACTTGCGTATAGTCAAGTCCTTAAACTGTGGAATAAATTTCATTGTAATCACTTGCCTCTTCCTTGATATTAAAACAGCAATGTATGTAATGCGAAGCTCAGGAGTATCAGGATTTAACTTCTTGTCGGCGGGACATGAACTGGGACACAAATCGGTTGTGTCCGAGAAATCATCCCACCACTTGCCGTAAAACATTCGGGAAACGAACTAAATTTTGAACCTCACTCTTCCCGAAAGCAGGTCCTGTGGCTTAGTCAATACGCTTCGTCGCTCCATAAGTAACACTCTTGCTTACTCCTTGTTCTTCCGCACGTAGAAAGTATGTGTGCTAGCTAGGGCATAGCCACTTATGGTAAACTAACATACGCAAACAGCGACAAACGTCGGTAAGCCCCTGCATATCAGCAACATTGACTGGCAACTACCAGCTGCTATTAGAGCCGACCAACAGGCCACAGCAGGGACACCGACGAGCCCGCCCACAGACGCACAAACAATCTGCCAACATTCCCTCACACTGTGCCTCTGGTATATGACCTATCGGACACAAGATCGATAACAAACCTAACTGTTGCAGGTTGCTGACGCTGAACGAGGACTCTGTACCAGCACCCAGCGCCAGCCGCCGAGCAGCACAAACGCACAACGTCAGGGTATCGACATGCATGATACCCACTACTAACAAAGCCTATCCTTGCACAACCTATCGCAGGCAACAAGACAACCGCTACTGCTCTTACCACCCGACCTAACTTTCGCAGAGGTATTTTTCCCTTGGCTCTTTCCTTGGCACTTTTTTTCCTCTGCCCTTCAAACCGCTACCCTTCGTCAGATTTCGACCAATCTATCTCCAGATGAGCGCGTATTAATGGTTAATCCTAACCAGACGTACGCAAACATCGCAGTAC
This sequence comes from Schistocerca cancellata, assembly GCF_023864275.1. NCBI lineage: Eukaryota > Metazoa > Arthropoda > Insecta > Orthoptera > Acrididae > Schistocerca > Schistocerca cancellata. The sequence continues at coordinate 721,367,223 of NC_064626.1, read as the reverse complement.
CCACATCCTGCGACACCTCACTTTAGTGAATACTAACCCTTATGCAGAGATGGCAGTAGACCTTTTGTGTTGGCCATCATGCCGGTGTGGGCGTGGAGGGGCTCCACCTCTATTTAAAGTATGTGTGGAACAGTAGAACAACATTACGATAATTCTCTAAAATCAACTTTTCGCAAAGACTGCTCCACTGTTGTCGTATTAGTATAGCTTGTCGTCTTTTGCGGAACGCATAGGCTGTAAAATACAATAGGTTAACTGAGAAATAAACAAGGACTCCGTGTAAGCCATTTTTGCGACCCGTTAATTTTGCCGTCGTGTACTGCTTGCGGTATTTTGTGAACGTTTTATTTAATTTAAGTTTAGCTCATAAATATGACCATCATCATGATACGAAAATAAATAGCGTAATGAGCCCAAAATTATTAGCGAATTATGCGTCAGTGCTATGACTCGTAGTTAACAAGTTTCTTCATAAAAGAGTAATGTTGTGGTCAAGAGAATATGAAAGTTGTATTTTAGAAAGAGTTTTTGATTTGAGATTAATCGTCCACATACAGATCACTATGGACTAGAGAATATACTATTACATGTTTGCCACTGGTGGAAAAAAAGCACGATATAACGTTATGAAAACCTGTGCAGCAAAAATTAGACTGCACGTCTAAAAGGAATAGGTGAGATTAAATTTGTGATCAGACCGGTATGATTAAGAACGCCTAGGAAATCACATTTAGGCATGAGATAGAAACAGAATAATGTAGTGCTGATCTGGGTTCGGCATATCTCACAATCGCATTTACACCATCATACGATCCACGCGAGTCAGCCACGAATAAGTAGATTACTTTCGGATGAATGGTACTTTAATTCTCTCTGCCAGTATGGCACTTGAATAGAGGCCTTTTAGAATCTCGAAAGCAACAGGTACCTCCTCGCAGTTGCGGAATCACAGTCTCCCCTGTTTCCTTTCACTGAGGGCTCTGTGGCAGCTTTTGATCAAGGTGGGAAACCGGGCTGCTGTTCCCAGCTTCTGCCACTAGCAGGCGAACGTTAAAGGCGGTGTGTTTGAGTCGCTCACACTGAATATGCGCCCCGTAGCCACAATAACACAGAGATTTACAAAGTGACCAGACATATTGCACTCATAAACAAGAAACAGGGGAGCAGTTACGTTGGGTAATATAATAGTAGACGCTCTGTAACAAAACTGGGAGAGTAAAAGAAGAACGCTTTACTACAGTGAGAAGTAAAATCATTCACGTTGCCACCAAACAACTAAAATATCTGTGGTGGAGTGGGACGAATACACAAAGGAGCAGGTGTACCGAAGACCAAGAACACTGAAATGCTTAGGATAACAGAGCCTTTACAAAAAAACTCGTTCAAGATGTCTCCTTTGAAAACGACGCGTCCCATGTTATTCCCCATCCTTGTCGTATCCGACCTTGTGTTCTGCCTCTAAAGACATCGTCCTCGATGGGTTGTTGATAAGTAATATTACTTCTTACCTTCAAACACCATTAACGCACAACCCGTTATCGTAATCGAGATCTTATCGTCGTGAGTGGGTTACTCGCTAATAAAGTGCATCTTGTTGAACTTCTGTTGATATTTGTGTTCTCTGCTAATAGATTTCCAAGGCAAGATAATTTGGTACTGATTTTACACATTAATCCACATTGGCTAATTCAGCATGATCACCATTACGTTCAAACGCAGTTGTGCTGGATATCGGCAGTTATAATGATGATTGAGAGTGATTTTGTTGCAGTGGTATTTAACTGCAAGTTACGTAACAAACAATTCGCCCCAAACGTTCTGTACTGTGTTCGGTGGACGTGGACAAAAAACGTAAATGCAATATGCTACACACTTCGTCCGAGCAGAGCATAAGAGGACTGTCTTTTGAGGATTAACAAGCTGTGGAAATGACATGATGTAACACGTAAAGCTACTGTTCAGTTTATCATTTATTGTGCAACCGATTTCGGTCGAAGATCATTATTCAGGATGGACTTTTTATTAACAGCAAGAGTTACATACATACACATCTACAATTAAAAAACACAATTTCAAAAATATCACAATTATATATAATGTTTAGTCATGCAAGGGCAGATGCATGGAGTGTCAGTTACAGACAACTAATCAAGGAATCCTTGGATATGATACACTATTTCATGAGACCAAGACGCTGCTGTGTTTGGTTATACTGTTTATTACTATAGGCTTATTTCGGTGCGATTGCCATTTCAAGTTATATCAGGTAGTCGTAACATCCATTTGACATCTGCGTCTCAGTTGCTGTCATACCATTGTTTAAGTTTGCTCCTCTGATGTTGCACGGAGCTGTAGTAGATGTTAAGCTCTAGTTGGAGCAGTTATTTTTGTAGTTGTCGAACTATGAAAATTTATTCCGTAGTGACGTTTCGTGACAGCAGTGTTGACTGTTGAGTCAGCGATGTCAATACTGCTGTCACGAAACGTCATTATGTCATAACTTTCATAATTCAAGAGCTACACAAATAACGGCTCCAGCAAAAGCTTAACATTTACTGCAGCTCCAACAAAATCAAAGGAACACACACAACAGCGTGACAGCAACTAAGACATCGATGTCATATGGATATCCAAACTACCTGATATAACCTCAACATGGCAATCCTGCTGATGTAGTTCCATAGTAATAAACAATCACAGACAGCACCGTCTTGGTCTCATACCATAACGATGCAGCGGGCCCAGATAAGTACAAGTCCTTGGACAGTCGTCTGTAACTGACGCTCCATACATTCAAGCTCCGTATGACTAAACACTATTTATAAATGTTATATGTTTGACTTCGTGTTTTCTTTACGTATGTACGTTTATCTAACACTTGTTGTTAACAAAAACCGAAACCGGTCCCACTATTAAGAATAAATTGAACACCAGCTGGAGATCTTAGACGATGTCATTTCTAGAATTTATGGAAGACAATAATAGAATTTTTGTTGGTGGGCAAAAATCCATGACACATTGTGACCTAAAAGTGCTTTTCATCGGTCACAAATGCACTAGATATAAACGCTGCGGGTGCAGGCTAATTATGGACACCTTATGATGTGAGAGAAGAGTATTACTCTAATTTTGACAATGTGATACATCCAAAATCAATGAAACATCATTGTTTACTGTATACTTGTAAAAGCATTTTCACCAAGGAGAACTGGGATTTAACGTTTCGTTAGTTAAGATATCATTAGACGCGAAAAACAAAGCCGGACTGGAGAGGATGTGGGAGAAAATTACGGACCATGAGAAAAGCTACGTCTGTATGACCCGGGAGATGAAGGAGCATTTCAGTACACATCAACACCCCTGAGCTATATAGCTTCTGCAAACTTCGCTGCTGCCAGAGTTGTATTGGACAATCGTGACTGACTGACTGGTACTATCCATGGCAATGCACCAAATCTTCCTGAAGAATAAACATATGAATAAAATATAAGAATTAATATATGATTTGATATGAGAATGAAATACCAGAAAATGAGAATTTCAAGAGATTGTAACCCTTCAACACACCATATACACGCATATTATACAATAAATGTGTGACACTTCTTGTGTAATCCAGTTGTGATTTTACAATTAATATAACGCCCTTGAATCCCATAATTTGATAAGAAACAATCGTGTAGTAACCTTCTACGGACACTGGTAGATAAATGGAGACAATAAAAATAAAATAAATAAAAATAATAATCGCAACAGAGCGCAAAATCAAGAAATCGTGACGATAACCACTTTCGTCTGAGGATATCGCGCAGTATAAGGCACATAGAGCTGTCCTCCGTCATTCTTTGTGTGTACTGTAGTCACTTCTCTAGTTATTTATTGGTATTATCTGCCCTAGTTTGTGTCATACTGTCGCTGGGTTCACTGTGTGCCAGTATGTAAATATTGACTGCTTTCATAAACCAGGAGATCACCAATGAGGCTCGCCGGGCCGCGCCCGTAACGCAACCAGCTGACATTTTCTCACAGTGAAAAACTTCAAGTAGGACAGGTAAAATACTAAAATACACTGAATTGCCAAAGAAACTGGCATGGACATGCCGTATTCAAATACAGAGATATGTAAACAGGCAGAATACGGCGCTGCGGTCGGCAACGCCTATATAAGACAACAGGTGTCTGGCGCAGTTGCATCGTTTACTGCTGTTACAACGGCAGGTCACCAAGATTTAAGCGAGTTTCAACGTGGTGTTATAGTCGGCGCACGAGCGATGGGACACAGCATCTCTGAGGTAGCGATGAAATGGAGATTTTTCCCGTACGACTGTTTCACGAGTGTGCCGTGAATATCAGGAATCCGGTAAAACATTACATTTCCGACATCGCTGCGGCCGGAAAAAGATCCTGCTAGAACGTGACTAACGACTACTGAAGAGAATCGTTCAACGTGACAGAAGTGCACCCTTTCTACAAGTTGCTACAGATTTCATTGCTGGGCCATCAAGAAGAGTCAGTGTGCGAACCATTCAACAGAACATCACCGGCGTGAGCTTTCGGAGCCGAAGGCCAACTCGTGTACCCTTGATGACTACACGACACACAGCTTTACGCCTCTCCTGGGCGCATCAACACCGACACTGGAGCCGGCCGCGGTGGTCTAGTGGTTCTAGGCGCGCAGTCCGGAACCGCGGGACTGCTACGGTCGCAGGTTCGAATCCTACCTCGGGCATGGATGTGTGTGATGTCCTTAGGTTAGTTAGATTTAAGTAGTTCTAAGTTCTAGGGGACTGATGACCACAGAAGTTAAGTCCCATAGTGCTCAGACCCTTTTGAACCATTTTTTGAACCGACACTGGACTGTTGATGACTGGAAACATGTTGCCAGGTCGGACGAGTCTCGTTTCGAATTCCATCGAGTGGATGAACGTTTATGGGTATTAAGACAACCTATTGAATCCATGGACCCTTCTTGACATCTAGATCTACATCCATACTCCGCAAGTCACCTGACGGTGTGTGGCGGAGGGTACCTTCAGTACCTCTATCGGTTCTCCCTTCTATTCCAGTCTCGTATTGTTCGTGGAAAGAAGGATTGTCGGTATGCCTCTGTGTGGGCTCTAATCTCTCTAATTTTATCCTCATGGTCTCTTCGCGAGATATACGTAGGAGGGAGCAATATACTCTTGACTCTTCGGTGAAGGTATGTTCTCGAAACTTCGACAAAAGCCCGTACCGAGCTACTGAGCGTCTCTCCTGCAGAATCTTCCACTGGAGTTTATCTATCATCTCCGTAACGCTTTCGCGATTACTAAATGATCCTGTAACGAAGCGCGCTGCTCTCCGTTGGATCTTCTCTATGTCTTGTATCAACCCTATCTGGTACGGATCCCACACTGGTGAGCAGTATTCAAACAGTGGGCGAACAAGCGTACTGTAACCTACTTCCTTTGTTTTCGGATTGCATTTCCTTAGGATTCTTCCAATGAATCTCAGTCTGGCATCTGCTTTACCGACGATCAACATTATATGATCATTCCATTTTAAATCACTTTTAATGCGTACTCCCAGATAATTTATGGTTTTAGCTGCTTCCAGTTGCTGACCTGCTATTTTGTAGCTAAATGATAAAGGATCTATCTTTCTGTGTATTCGCAGCACATTACAGTACTCTACGTTGAGATTCAATTGCCATTCCCTGCACCATGCGTCAATTCGCTGCAGATCCTCCTGCATTTCAGTACAATTTTCCATTGTTACAGCTTCTCGATACACCACAGCATCATCTGCAAAAAGCCTCGGTGAACTTCCGATGTCATCCACCAGGTCATTTATGTATACTGTGAATAGCAACGGTCCTATGACACTCCCCTGCGGCACACCTGAAATCACTCTTACTTCGGAAGACTTCTCTCCATTGAGAATAACATGCTGCGTCCTATTATCTAGGAAATCCTCAATCCAATCACACAATTGGTCTGATAGACCGTATGCTCTTACTTTGTTCATTAAACGACTGTGGGGAACTGTATCGAACGCCTTGCGGAAGTCAAGAAACACGGCATCTACCTGTGAACCCGTGTCTATGGCCCTCTGAGTCTCGTGGACGAATAGCGCGAGCTGGGTTTCACATGACCGTCTTTTTCGAAACCCATGCTGATTCCTACAGAGTAGATTCCTAGTCTCCAGAAAAGTCATTATACTCGAACACAGGAAGGTACTGTCATACTGGTGGAGCCTCTATAATAGTGTGGGTCGTGTGCAGTTGGAGTGATATGGGACCCCTGATACGTCCTAGATACGACTCTAACAGGTGACATGTACGTAAGCATCCTTTCTGATCACCTGCATCCACTCATGTCCATTGAGCATTCCGAAGGACTTTGGCAATCCCAGCAGGACAATGAGAGACTCCACACGTCCCGAATTGCTACAGAGTGTCTCCACGAACACTCTTCTGAGTTTAAACACTTCCTCTGGCAACCAAACTCCCCAGACACGAACATTACTGAGCATATCTGGCATGCCTTGGAACGTGTTGTTCAGAAGAGATCTCCATCCCTCGTACTCTTATGGATTTATGGACAGCCGTGCAGGATTCATGGTGTCATTTCTCTCCAGCAGTATTTCACACATTAGTCGAGATCATGCCACGTCGTGTTGCGGCACTTCTGCATGCACGCGGGGGCCCTACACGATATTAGGGAGGTGTGCCACTTTCTTTGGCTCTTCACTGTAAGGCAAGAAGTAAAACTGACACATTGTTCTCCCTACGTTCGCTGTGACTAAACATTATAAAATTTCATTTCAGTGTCATAATGTACAGCCACAAGACTCTTTACACTGTACTTCCGGAGAAAAAAAGGAATAATTGACTCTTTAATGCAAAACTATTGAAATACGAAATTTGAAACAAACATGTATAATTTTTGATAAGCACGAAGGTGATGACGTATATGATAATATAAAAGCAAATTGTTCAAGAGAACGTATATGTCCCATTAATTTATGTACTAATTCAATCACAATCAAACAATTACCAAAAGTTTCAATAAAATTTTCAACTGATGCAGGCCTGACGAGGTCATTTTCTACTTTTCCATCTATACTTCGCAATCTATGCCTTGAGGTGTATGGCGGAAGTTACTTGTAGTATTACTGCCATTATCATTTCTCCCCTTCCCTCTCCCATTCATGAATAGTGTGTAGCAAGGTTTGTAGCTAAACCTTGGAACGAACTCTTATTTTGTCATTTTTTTTTTGTGGTGGTCATTTCACAAGACGTCTGTGAGAGGAAGTAATATGTTGTCCAATCCTTCTTGAAAAGTGCTCTTACTCTCTCGAAAATTTAGTAGTAACCACCCCGTGATGCACAAAGCCTCTCCTGTAGCGTCTTCCATTGAAGTTTTTTGAGCATCTCCATAACGATGTCGCGCTTACGAAACGATCCCTTGACGAGTCGCGCCTCTCGACGTTGGATTTGCTCTATCTCTTCAATTAATACAACCTAGTATGGATCCCAAAAGGATGAGCAACTGTATGGATTGTCTATAGAAGAAAGTTATTACCATATTCCGAATATCCATCTCATTTCCAGATAAACTTTACTTTTTAAATCTAGCATGTCATGAGTTTCTCTTAGCAAGATTTGAGAAACATCGTAGCTCCGAAAGTAATCTGACGTGTCACGTAGGCATAAAATTCGCTGAAAGAACACACACTCTAATGGTTCAAATGGCTCTAAGCGCTATGGGACCTAACATATGAAGTCATCAGTCCCCTAGACTTAGAATTAATTAAACCTAAGGACATCACACACATCCATGCCCGAGGCAGGATTCGAACCTGCGACCGTAGTAATTCTAATGGTCAAACGAATCTCTTCCTATTGGGATTGAGTCTGTTTTCATAACAGATGCGTATACGATATCTGAATGAATGTCCAACAAGGCAAATGGTCCATGAGCTGCGTCATAGTCGCAGTAAGGTTTTCCAGCGATCCAGGACTTTCTAATTTTACGATAAAGACAGTCATGGACCACAAATATTTGTTAATTACGGATTATTAATAAACATTTTTGTTTCGTGACTGGATCTATAATAAAAGAAAAAGTGTATTTATTTGCAGAATTGTACGGGCTTCTGCAGAGAAAGAATTCACGGATGTAAAACAAATATTTTTATTCATCTCTTTTCGGCTGCATTTACTGTCGACATATTTAAGAGCGAAATGTCTACACTTTCGGGCACTTTGAAAGGAGACAGTCTGTGTCACTTACTGACAGAGATTGTGCCAACATAGCGCCGAATACATCAGCTACAACAACCTGACACAGGTGTAATCATTACCTACATTGACCGAGTTCGGTTGTGTTAGACTATGGATTCAGATTGATTCTTGCATTGTATTGTATGTAACTGGGGACCTAGAAACGACGGAGAGGCTTCGTCCCCGCCGTAGCCCTCAGTGGTTCACAACCCCACAACAGGATACAGCAGTCCACTCACCCCACCGCCGCCCCACACCGAACCCAGGAAGTGAGTTTGGCGGCACAGATTAAGATCCACGTAGGCTGCCAAATATACTGGATAAAAGAAATCCAACAAAAATAAAGAAAATGTACACTAGACAGCCAAACGGAATAATTTAGTTCGGGAGAGATGTGTCATTAAATCTCTAATCAATCATTAGTTCATTTGTATAATAATGATCGCGTAGTTTATTACAAGTAGATTTAAAGTCCGGGAAGATCTTTGGCATAAGTTGGTTGCAACCTAAAAACAGTTCTATGTGTAGAAAATTCTTTTAAAATTGTTTCCAATTGAAACTTCCTGCCAAACTGTGTATCGGACCGAGACTCTTACTCGTGACCTTTGCCTTTCGCAGGCAAGTGCCCTACCGACTTAGCTACCCAAGCACGACCCGTTCTCATAGCTTCACTTCCGCCAGTATCTGGTCTCTTACCTTCCAAACTTCAGAGAAGTTCTCGTGCAAAACTTGCGGGAGTAGCACTTCTGGAAGAGGAGCTCAAGCTGTGGCTAAGCCACTGCTTGAGGGGATGTTTCCAGAATGAGATTTTCGCTCCTCAGCTGAGTGTGCGCTGACGTGAAGCTTCCAGGCAGATGATTCCCTTGTATCTAGCGTGTACTGTATAATAATTGGAATCATGTGTATCAGACATCTGAAGATAATTCGAACAAAAATTAAGTGGAACGCGTGAGGCTTGTGTTAAACTTTTATTGTACAGCTATAAGAACGAATAGGACACGAAAGGAGGATCACGCTAGATTTTACTCATTAATGAATCAGATGAAAAATGTAATTTCTCATGTTGTACGTCAGGTTCGCAGTTATTTATTCACTCGTGGATTAATCTAAAATGTTTTTTTTTATCATGGGTGTTTTTTTTTATTTGTGTTGTTGTGGTCTTTGGTCCACAGACTAGTTTGATGCAGCTCTCCACGCTACTCTATCCTGTGCAAGCCTCTTCATCACCGAGAAATTATTACAACCTATATCCTTCTAAATCTGATTACTGTATTCATCTCTTGGTCACCCTCTGAAGTTTTTGCCTCCCACGCTGCCCTCCAGTACTAAATCAGTTATCCCTTCATGTCTCTGAATGTGTCCTACCAACCGATCTCTTCTTTTAGTCCGGTTGTGCCACAAATTTCTCCCCAGTTCTATTGAGTACCACTTCATTAGTAAGTGATCTATGCGTCTGATCTTCAGCATTCTTCTGTAGCACCACATTTCGAATGCCTCTATTCTATTATTGTCTGAACTGCTTATTGCCCATGTTTCACTTCCGTACATGGCTACACTCCATACAAATATTTTCAGAAATGACTTCTTGACACGTAAACCTACACTCGATGTTAACACATTTCTCTTCTTCAGAAACGCTTTTCTTCTCATTGCCAGTCTGCGTTTTTATATCCTCCCTACTTCTACCAATATCAGTTATTTTGCTTCCCGAATAGCAGAACTCATCTATTGCTTTAAGTGTCTCGTTTCCTAACCTAATTCTCTGAGCATCACCTGATACAATTCGGCAAAATTCCATTATCCTCGTTTTGATTTTGTTGAGGTTCATCTTATACACTCTTTTCAAGACACAGTCCATTCCTTTCAACTGCTCTTCCAGGTCCTTTGCTGCCTCTGACAGAATGACAATGTCATCTGCAAACTAACCGTACAGTACAGCCTGCGTGCCCTCGGGCTGTAGTTTCCCCTTACTTTCAGCTGTCCACAGTGCTAGCACAGCAAGGCCCTTTTTGTTGATGTTACAAGGCTGTTGCCTCTCTTCGGAAACCAAAAGTGTGTCTGGCCCCTCAAATACATACCGCTCCGTTGTGTATGCACCTACAGTACGGCTACCTGTATCTCTGAGGTACGCAAGCTTCCCCACTGACGGCAAGATCCATGGTTCATGAGGGCGGATGACTTACGGATGTGATGCATGTTTGACATATGAAGTACACTTCTGGTCTTTAAAATTGCTACACCACGAGGATGACATGCTAAGACGCGAAATTTACCCGAAAGGAAGAAGATGCTGTGATATGCAAATGATTAGCTTTCCAGAGCATTCACACAAGGTTGGCGCCGGTGGTGACACCTGCAACGTGCTGACATGACGAAAGTTTCCAACCGATTTCTCATACACAAACAGCAGTTGACCGGCGTTGCCTGGTGAAACGTTGTTGGGATGCCTCGGGTAAGGAGGAGAAATGCGTACCATCACGTTTCCGACTTTGATAAAGGTCGGATTGTAGCCTATCGCGATTGCGGTTTATCGTATCGCGACATTGCTGCTCGCGTTGGTCGAGATCAAACGACTGTTAGCAGAATATGGAATCGGTGGGTTCAGGAGGGTAATACGGAACGCCGTGCTGGAGCCCAACGGCCTCGTATCACTAGCAGTCGAGATGACAGCCATCTTATCCGCATGACTGTAAAGGATCGTGCAGCAACGTCTCGATCCCTGAGTCAACAGATGGGGACGTTTGCAAGACAACAACCATCTGCACGAACAGTTCGACGACGTTCGCAGCAGCATGGACTGTCAGCTCGGAGACCATGGTTGCGGTTACCCTTGACGCTGCATCACAGACAGGAGCGCCTGCGATGGTGTACTCAACGACGAACCTGGGTGCACGAATGGCAAAACGTCATTTTTCCGGATGAATCCAGGTTCTGTTTACAGCATCGTGATGGTCGCATCCGTGTTTGGCGACATCACGGTGAACGCACATTGGAAGCGTGTATTCGTCATCGCCAGATTAGCTTATCACCCGGCGTGACGGTACGGGGTGCCATTGGTTACACGTCTCAGTCACCTCTTGTTCGCACTGACGGCACTTTGAACAGTGGACGTTACATTTCAGATGTGTTACGACCCGTGGCTCTACCCTTCATTCGATCCCTGCGAAACCCTATATTTCAGCAGGATAATGCACGACCGCATGTTGCAGGTCCTGTACGGGCCTTTCTGGATACAGAAAATGTTCGACTGCTGCCCTGGCCAGCACATTCTACAGATCTCTCACCAATTGAAAACGACTGGTCAATGGTGGCCGAGCAACTGGCTCGTCACAATACGCCAGTCACTACTCTCGATGAACTGTGGCATCGTGTTGAAGCTGCATGGGCAGCTGTACCTGTACACGCCATCCAAGCTGTGTTTGACTCAATGCCCAGGCGTATTAAGGCCGTTATTACGGCCAGACGTTGTTCTGGGGGCTGATTTCTCAGGATCTATGCACCCAAACTGCGTGAAAATGTAATGACATGTCAGTTCTAGTATAATATATTTGTCCGATGAATACCTGTTTATCATCTGCATTTCTTCTTGGTGTAGCAATTTTAATGCTGAGTAGTGTATTAGTACTGAGGTTACGGTTGTGGTCTCAGTTTATTCATATACGCTCCTCGTTGGCTGTGAATGAATGGGAGCCAACGACAGTTCTAGTAATCATAAACCACCAGAGCTAGGGCCAGGGTCAGATGATGTAACAGGAGAAGCGCCAAGAGAGAGCGAAGTTCCTCAGCCCACTTCCCAACGCCGATTCACAGTTCCTCCTCACTCCCCGTCGCTTCTTCGGCAAGTCGTTGTTTCGCCCCCCGGACGACTAGCAGAAAAAGCTTCGCATCGGCCATCAACGTCCCCGGCGCTGGCGTCAGCGGACGTCTGCTCGGAAAGCTTGCCTCGCGGAAAAGTGGATCCGGCTGTACGTATCGATTTCCCATTGCGTCGCGCGCCGACTGGCTCGGTTTACTTCCGCGGCGGGCTCGCCATTATTCACTTCAAAGTCGATACGATACGGCTGGGCGCCGACGGCGGCGGCGTGTGCTTCCTCTGCACCAGTCAGCGGTCGCGCCGCCCCTACCAGGTCACTGAGGCAGGGGGGCAGGTTCAGCGGCGGCGACAAACAACTGCCTCAGCAACCACTCTGCAACTTCACTCCCTCTTCATCAATTAAAGAATGTAATTAATCGCCGGCCGATGTGCCCGAGTGGTTCTAGGCGCTTCAGTCCAGAACCGCGCTGCTGCTACGGTCGCAGGTTCGAATCCTGCCTCGGGCATGGATGTGTGTGTTGTCCTTATGTTAGTCAGGTTTAAGTAGTTCTAAGTCTAGGAGACTGATGACCTCAGATGTTAAGTCCCATAGTGCTCAGAGCCATTTGAATAATTTTTTATTCTTGTAATATGCAGCATCCTTTAATATTTATGACGGCTACTATCCGGCTAATTTGTCCGCTTTTTATCAGTGGTTTACCAAACCGATGAAAAACAGCCTGGTGTCGACATAAATCACCTGTAAAAAGTATTAAAAAAATAGGCGGAATATCTCTGCAAGATACGAGGATTAATGTGCACCACTATGTTTCAACAGTAACATGCCCTCAGACACTACCGATCTACTCGAAATCTTATATGTTCCGCCGTTTCCAAGTTACTTAGCATCGCAGTTAGCCAGTTAGTTCGTCTAGCGTGCAAATTCAAAGATCCTGCAGGAGACGATGTCGCCAAACGTGTTCTTCGTTTGGAAAAAATAGAAAGAATGCCATCAGCTGTAAGTTTATCTCCAGTGTATTTTGTTGTTGTTGTGGTCTTCTGTCCTGAGACTGGTTTGATGCAGCTCTCCATGCTACTCTATCCTGTGCAAGGTTCTTCATCTCCCAGTACCAACTGCAACCTACATCCTTCTGAATCTGCTTAGTGTATTCATCTCTCGGTCTCCCTCTACGATTTTTACCCTCCACGCTGCCCTCCAATACTAAATTGGTGATCCCTTGATGCCTCAGAACATGTCCTACCAACCGATCCCTTCTCCTAGTCAAGTTGTGCCACAAACTTCTCTTTTCCCCAATCCTGTTCAATACCCCATCATTAGTTATATGATCTACCTATCTAGTCTTCAGCGTTCTTTTGTAGCACCACATTTCGAAAGCTTCTATTCTCTTCTTGTCCAAACTAGTTATCGTCCATGTTTCACTTCCATACATGGCTACACTCCATACAAATACTTTCAGAAACGACTTCCTGACACTTAAATCAATACTCGATGTTAACAAATTTCTCTTCTTCAGAAACGCTTTCCTTGCCATTGCCAGTCTACATTTATATCTTCTCTACTTCGACCATCATCAGTTATTTTGCTCCCCAAATAGCAAAACTCCTTTACTACTTTAAGTGTCTCATTTCCTAATCTAATACTCTCAGCATCACCCGATTTAATTCGACTACATTCCATTATCCTCGTTTTGCTTTTGTTGATGTTCATCTTATACCCTCCTTTCATGACACTGTCCATTCCGTTCAACTGCTCTTCCAAGTCCTTTGCTGTCTTTGAGAGAATTACAATGTCATCGGCAAACCTCCAAGTTTTTATTTCTTCTCCGTGGATTTTAATACCTGCTCCGAATTTTTCTTTTGTTTCCTTCACTACTTGCTCAATATACAGATTGAATAAAAAAATGGTTCAAATGGCTCTGAGCACTATGGGACTCAACTGCTGTGGTCATAAGTCCCCTAGAACTTATAACTACTTAAACCTAACTAACCTAAGGACAGCACACAACACCCAGCCATCACGAGGCAGAGAAAATCCTTGACCCCGGCGGGAATCGAACCCGGGAACCTGGGCGTGGGAAGCGAGAACGCTACCGCACGACCACGAGATGCGGGCACAGATTGAATAACATCGGGGATAGGCTACAAATAAATGTGTATGAAATCCTATAGGACTTAACTGCTAAGGTCATCAGTCCCTAGACTTAACACTACGTAACCTAAATTATCCTCAGGACAAACACACACACCCATGTCCGAGGGAGGACTCGGAACTTCCGCCGGGATCAGCCGCACAGTCTATGACTGCAGCGCTCAGACCGCTCGGCTAATCCTGTGCGGCGGTGATATAATATGTTCCTCTGTACTAGACAGTCGCTGACTTTTCCCTTGACAAACGTATACCTGTCACGTGTGAAAATAACCAGTCTCCGCACCAACTTATTGACGCGCGATTTGCAAACGCTCGTGTTCTACATAGCAGATCGTACCAACCAGAATTCGTGAGTAACAAAAGCACGGGCTAGAGGACAAGTAAGTAGCGCCACGAACCTCGATGTGACAGTCAGCTGTTAGTTACGACACGAAATACTTTACAAACACACTGTCGCGAATGGGTCGCGGATGTGAATAGAAATGCGTAAGATTGCATAAGATGAACAGGTAGGAAAGCAACCTAACGTCAGCCAGGGTGCTGGGAAGCAGGAGAGGTTGTCTCTTTGTGGCAAGGGACGCTGGAGCTACATGGCCAGCTACGATAGAATGTTCTGGAAGGACGACAGGACACCGGAGACGCGCGTGATCGCGAGGGATTGCATCAGACGAGCCTATATAAGCAGGGCCGCTGGTGCTGTTAGAGAGATTCCTCCGACAGTTGCCTCAGACGCTGAACCTGAGGTACTATGCCCTCGGGATGGGACTTATTTTCCCGTGGCACTTAGCTGCACAGGGTACATGCAGGATTGCCCAACTTACATTGAATGTGTTGGTGTCTCTTAGGGTTCGACAGTGGTCTTATCCTACCTCCCGTTTCATCTCAGTTATTTCATCAGAAGCATACGCCTCTTATCCCCCGAGTTCCCTTATCTGCAAAGAATTTCCAGCTTGTTTTGCAGCACCAGGACTGCGAGTTGGACGAGTGACCTCATTACTGGATTTAGCGTCTAGCTCCCATTCTGATCCGCTCGCGGGAAACTAAAGACGCGACAACACACCCCTCATGTTAGTTGCTCACTTAAGACTTCGTACCCCCTAAAATATTTATTTTCTATCATTGGTCCCTAATCTCAAAATATCTATATCCCGCACAATTCTACCCTAAAGTTTTGTAACACTATCTAATCTGCATAGTATCTCAGAAACCGCTGCTTTTGATTCTTATTTCCATATTTAGACGGATTCTCAAAGCAGTACTGTGACCACACTGCTGTTTCTTCTTCAGGCTGGATACTCTAACGTCTCTTTTCGGCGCGATGGCCCTCCTTCCGTTATTTGCAAATCACCGGCTACAAAATGTCACAAGCACTTTCATTCATCCCTTTTGATTCCGCTCTCGAGATTTTCTTTCCTCATCAGCAATAAATTTAAAGACGTCTCGTCCGCCCACAAAGTTGTTTTTGACACTGTAAACACGTGAAATATCGTTAACTGTATTAGTTGATCACAATATTATTGCACGTAGTAGTGAGGACGCTTTTCTCGCCTGATCGTGAGTCAGCACGAGATCGGGGTTGATTGTAGACGCGCCACTGACCTGAAAGCATTGACATTGCGGAGCTTTTTCATTAGTCACCACTGTACTTGTTTACTGTAACGTCACTGCATGTTTTCGATAACGGCCATGTGCAATAATATCGTGGTTGGGTACTATTGGCGCAGTACCTAGGCACGCAGCTACATTTTATCAATTCACCTCCACGGCCGACCCTGCAGTATGCATTGCCAAATAATGGACCTCGCCAGGATTAGTTGCTCGTACAGGAATCTTTTTCTTAAGCTGTTGACAATAAACCATTTGATTACTGGCCTCTCCGTTTCCTGCATAGTATCTATCAGACACAGGAAAGTTCAACCATTAAAATTCTTCGGTCGCATATTAGCAAAAGTGAGTGCATAGCTCCAATTGCGGTAGGAGGAACAAATCCGCTCGTAGAATTTTCTAAGAAATGAAGTTGGATGAAATTGAGGCGTACCTTCAAGTTGGGCGGTTGATTTTCTTGTAAGTATTTGAAAATTATTTTGTTACTTAAATAAAGTACTTCTGTCAATTTTAATTCAACATATAGGGTTAACACTAATAAAACCGACAAACTGTGTCCGGAAATGCATAATCGCCGCAGAAGATGGAAGCTTCTCTGAGAACGTGCCATATGTTCTTTGGGCGTTGTAGGCCTTGTGATTGACGGAGCGTATTGTAAGCAGCACAATGGTCCGGTATTCATGTCGGGAACAAGAGATGGCGTTTGTGTACGGACAAGCAGATGGAAACGGTCGAGAGGCAGCACGACTATCCCAAAACAAGTATCCTCACACAGACACCAGACATAACACAAAAAATTCCAAGATCTTTTTGGGCGTTTGTGTTATCATGGGTCCTTTCTGACAGACGGACGTGCAGGGAGGCACTAGATTTGGAGGATCGGGTTCTGTAGGATGTTGAGACGAACCCTCGTACAAACTCCAGGCATGTGGCCCGGCAACATGGTTTAAGCCTAAGTAAGAATACGTGTATCTTGCATGACAAACGTTACCATCCTTATCCCCTGCAGTCTCATGGAGGTCACTTTGAACATCCGTTGTAAGGTGGATGCGTCGCAAGTCTGTACTGTGTTACGGGGCGATTTGTTGTCGTTGTTGCACGCACACCGTCCATTTCCGGACACGTGTTCATAGCACCGTTTTTGCTCCGTTTCCAGTCAGGAATCCGTCCCTGCAATTTCTCGGTTTCATTTATGTTCATCCCTTATACGATTCTCCTTGGGCACAAGGGACACATAGTTGTAGTATGGATGAAACAAGTTATATATAAATATAGTGAAATATTTACTACATAGTTAGAGTGAATGAGTTACTGGTGTATGTAACAGATACAAATGACCGTGGAACGCAGTAAAATCCTTGTGCAGCCGTGTAGTGGCTCGGAAACTAGTTAATGGCACTATAAATCGGATTAAATTCGTATAACTAAGTTGCGTATAGCCTACAAAAACCGTCAATTTAAATCACAATCGCAGTCCGTCATCCACAGTGCGTTTGCAGATGTCGCTGTAATTTACCGTCTAATAAAATCATCAGACGATCAGTTCTAATTACAAAATGATCTACAGAGAATTTCTGTATGGTGCGAAAAGTGTCAGTTGGCACTAAACAAAGAAAATTGTGAGGTCATCCACATGGGTATTAAAAGAAACCCTATAAATTTTGGGTATACGATAAATCATACAAATCTAAGGGCTGTCAATTCGACTGAATACCTAGGAATTACAATTACGAGCAACTTAAATTGGAAAGACCTCATAGATAATATTGTGGGGAAGGCGAAACAAAGACTGCGCTTTGTTGGCAAAATACTTAGAAGATGCGACAAACCCACTAAAGAGACAGCCTACATTACATTTGTCCGTCCTCTGCTGGAATATTGCTGCGCGGTATGGGATCCTTACCAGGACATTGACGGAGGACATCGAAAAAACGCAAAGAAGGGCAGCTCGTTTCGTGTTATCGCGCAACAGGGGTGAGAGTGTCACTGATATGCGAGTTGGGGTGGCAGTCACTGAAACAAAGGCGGTTTTCTTTGCGGCGAGATCTATTTACGAAATTTCAATCACCAACTCTCTCTTCCGAATGCGAAAATATTTTGTTGACATCCACGTACGTATGGAGAAATGATCATCATAATAAAATAAGAGAAATAAGAGCTCGAACGGAAAGATTTAGTTGTTCTTTTTTCCCACGCGCCATTCGAGAGTGGAATGGTGGAGAAGTAGTATGAAAAAGGTTCGATGAACCCTCTGCCAGGCACTTAAGTGTGAATTGCAGAGTAGCCATGTAGATGTAGGATGAGTTCTCCGAAGTTTTGTCGTTTTGAGTTCCACTTCACACTGTATGGTACAGGTATGGGATATACCGACCAGTTAAAATCGAAATCTGTGTTTTAGTTCTGAATAACCGGTATTTTTCGGTATTTGTTTGGTCTCAGTTATAAGAAATTTCTTTTCACGTTTTAACTAATAATCGGATACAGAAACTAGCAGATCAGTTTGCCATATTAGCAGAGCTAAAATTTTTGGCATTTAATGAAAACTTTTTTAAAAAAAGTGTAATATTTATTCGTGACATTTCTTGTGCTTCGCCTTATTGCGGTGTTAAAGAACTCTGAAAAAGTGTTAAGCAGTATTTTAATAACAATGTCTATAATTAGAAAGTAGCAACAAACACACAACGTAAGAATCAGTAAAGTGTTGCAGAGCAAATAATGTGCACCTTGCAGTGTGGTGTGGCATATTGGATGTCACGCATGTACGTGCAGCGTGCAAGGCTTGCCTGCATTTGTTCGGTACTGTAGTTTCTCGCTGTCGTCCTTCGACATCAGTTGTACTGCAAAAAGGTGCAATCCCTATTTTGGCAGCAATTTTCGAAATGCAACAGCAGTGATGTACAATACTCCATTTGCTTTAAAAGATTGAAAATGGGAGGAGTCACAATTGACTTGCGACATCATATAAGGAGAAAATATCCACAATCTTCTTTGGAAGCCAAGGTAAATGTTATTGGCAAACCTATAATGTTATTAACGTGCTGTAAACTTAGGGTAACAACTGTGCCTTTAATTTTGTGGCTGCTTTGGGGTGAAAAATCGATACCATCCAAGAGTGTCGAAACAACAAGAGTGTCGAAACAACAAGAGTGTCGAAACAACAAGAGTGCCGAAACAACAAGAGTGTCGAAACAACAAGAGTGTCGAAACAACAAGAGTGTCGAAACAACAAGAGTGTCGAAACAACAAGAGTGTCGTGATCTTGTGACCTTTCGCCCCCACTGACGCTGCGCACATTTCATTCACCTTTGCTCAAAAATGGCTCTGGGCACTACGGGACTTCACATCTGAGGTCATCAGTCCCCTAGACTTAAAACTACTTAAACCTAACTAACCTAAGGACATCACACACATCGATTCCCGAGGCAGGATTCGAACCTGCGACCGCAGCAGCAGCAGCGCAGTTCCAGACTGAAGTGCCTAGAACCGCTCGGCCACATCTACCGGCTCCATTTCTTTCACCTTTGCAATCATGCTTGAAGTAGATATGTAACTTCCGGATAACCATCTGAAGATGAGCCTGAAAGCGACTAGTTGCAGTTTTATTTATTTACCTTTCCCATCTTTCTTCCACGTCTACTTTTATTATTGGAAGTAATAACAATAAAAAACCGAAAATCGGTTATTTCGGAATCGGTTGATTGGTTGTAACAGCCAGATTAAACTGGACGCTGAAAGAACCAGTGTATCCGAAAACCGGTTGTTTCAGCGATAAATGCCATCCTAAGTATAGTGTGAAAAAGAAGGCAGATACAACAGTCCAATAGACGGCACGTTGGGTTCCAGTGGGCTGGCAGCATAGTGTAAGTCCGTGTAATATAGAATGAAAAGGAATGCTCCAAAACCTAGCTGCAGTATTTATAATATTTTACACGACAGGCCTGGTTCGGCTTATTGCCAGTATCTAGTGATGTCTAGTTGGAAGTGACGAAGATATTGCATCTCTAGAAATTTTTTTCTGTCATTTCTTGGTGAGTATAATACTTTTTGTTGTTACGGAATGTAAAATACATGCTTCTGTAAGATATTATGACGGTTCAAGTCTGGCGGTTCAAGCCTGGCAGTTCAAGCCTGGCAGTTCAAGCCTGGCAGTTCAAGCCTGGCAGTTCAAGCCTGGCAGTTCAAGCCTGGCAGTTCAAGCCTGGCAGTTCAAGCCTGGCAGTTCAAGCCTGGCAGTTCAAGCCTGGCAGTTCAAGCCTGGCAGTTCAAGCCTGGCAGTTCAAGCCTGGCAGTTCAAGCCTGGCAGTTCAAGCCTGGCAGTTCAAGCCTGGCAGTTCAAGCCTGGCAGTTCAAGCCTGGCAGTTCAAGCCTGGCAGTTCAAGCCTGGCAGTTCAAGCCTGGCAGTTCAAGCCTGGCAGTTCAAGCCTGGCAGTTCAAGCCTGGCAGTTCAAGCCTGGCAGTTCAAGCCTGGCAGTTCAAGTCTGGCAGTTCAAGTCTGGCAGTTCAAGTCTGGCAGTTCAAGTCTGGCAGTTCAAGTCTGGCAGTTCAAGTCTGGCAGTTCAAGTCTGGCAGTTCAAGTCTGGCAGTTCAAGTCTGGCTGTTTGATGTATATTATCGCAGTAACTGTCAAACTTGAACTGTCAGAATATCTGACAAAAGCGCATATTTTACGTTTCATAACATCAAAAAGTATTATACTTACCATGAAATGACAGAAAAAATTTACTATCGATGCAATATGGTCGTCGCCTCCAACCAGACGTAGCTCGTAAATGTCAATAAGCCTAAGCAGGCCTGTCGTGTAAAATATGAAAAACATATTACCTCATTGCAGCTAGTTTTGGAGCATTCATTTTCTTTATGTCTTACACAGACGGTGCGTTGTTCAGCCGGCTTGGTCGCACCCTGGCAACAAGTGCCTAGCACTCTGCTCCCTCATGTGTGTGCAGGCAGCCTCTAGAGGGGCAGGCGAGCGAGAGGTTGCTGTTGCAGCCGGCAGTGACACTGCGCAGGCGCGCTCCGTCTGGCGGCGCCTCTGCGGAGCACAACACACGCCCAGCAGGCGTGGAATGCGGCAGCCCTGCTGTCTTTCCGTATCCAGGCCCCATCTCGGCAAGAGGCCGCATCCTGTGCGTATCTGGAATTCGTCAGACCAGCAGTCCTGCTGCGTAAGTCAAAAGATACCGCCTCCACCTTAATCCGCTGCCACGCATTTGGTTTCACAGCGTCATAATCAGCAAAAAACGCCTGTATACGTAGCGCCAAACGTTGAGTTGTAAAACAGCTGTAGGCTACCATAGACTATCGTAAGTAAGCGTAATCTTAGGTAGTTTGCTAAAAGCTTTGATCAGTTAAGATCGTAACCGCACTACATGTACCTTAGGTGTCTTGCATAAGTATCATCGTCACCACATTACGATCGCTTCGTTTGAGTACGCAATCAGTCTCTTACTAGGCTCCGTAGAAACTGGAAGCGGTGAACCTTCTAAAAACTGCATGAGGATATATGAAGGGCCAGGAACATTTTTGTTTTGCATATTTGTCTTCCTATCTGTCACTAAAAAGATTAACTATAGTTATAGCAAAACTGAAATTATCGATGTTTAATTCTATTTTTATTAAAAAACTGTTGATCTGTTACTTCAAACAGAGGGATTTTGTTGTGAAATTAAAAAAAGAACAAAACAATGCAGATTTATCACATAGCACTAGAAAGCCCAATTTCCTCAAAAATTGATAAACAAATAAATAAATAAATAAATAAACAAATAAATGGCAAAATTAGGAAAATACAAAAGAGAAACGTATCAAACATCGCTTCAGTGCTTCATCGAGCTTATATGAAATATGTTTGTTATTCGTAAACAACGTTCGCATTTATCAACAGCGACAGGGAACTCTTATCTTTGATCATGAATAAGAACGTTACACTGAGTACAAAAGAACAACAATAATTATATAGTTTTATATTTCCGTATGTAAACCGTACTTGTAGCGAAAGTAGTTGGTTTGGTTACATAAAAGCGCAGACGTTACACGATGAACTAATTTTTACTACCCGAAATATTCAGTTGGTATTTTGCAAGGCACGCCCGGGTTCCCGGGTTCGATTCCCGGCGGGGGTCAGGGATTTTCTCTGCCTCGTGATGGCTGGGTGTTGTGTGCCGTCCTTAGGTTAGTTAGGTTTAAGTAGTTCTAAGTTCTAGGGGACTTATGACCACAGCAGTTGAGTCCCATAGTGCTCAGAGCCATTTGAACCATTTATTTTGCAAGGACATAAACTTCTCAGTGGACTAACACAGAACGATATGCAGTTCTAATTTTGCGCAAAACAAACAAACACACAAAAAACATGTTTCTTTCCGTACTCAGGCTAATATTTACTACGTTATTCATCAACTGTACCACAACTGCCGAACCGTAGTTTCGGTAGAGCCCAACTTTAAGCCAAAAAGCAAACTAAAAGTAACTGAACACTCATCTACGATGGCGTCTCCGAAGAAAATTATAATACAGAAGTGGGAGGACGTAAAAAAAAATTCACTTGGTCCAGAAAAGACGATTACGATCTAATCACGAATATATTAGGTTCACTAAATGTTCTCGGTGTTGCTGAACACAGCCTTACGAATAAGCACGTAATCTTGTTTGAGTGGGCACAGATTATAATCCATACTTGAATCTACTGGGGCAAAAATAACGAAGAGGCTGCGGAAATTAGAGTGCGTGTCAACGACTATTAGAGATGGGCACTCAGCAATACATCGAGAGACTACATAGGATTATGTATTATATTAAGGCTAATTCACACTATCCGCCACATCACGTCACGACACGTCAAAACACTCCACAATGCATTTCAGATGGTGGCTTACTATGACTATTGCGTCACGTCACGTCACCGCACTATGAAGGTTCCTCGGGAGCAACATTTTGACGGCTGAAGTCATCATCCACCGTTGATCACGTGATCCCCAACCTCATCTCCCCCCCCCCCCCCCCCCTCCCGGGTTCACAGCCTTGGTCACTTCCTCCATTTTTTTTCGTCGAGATTTTCGTTATTGATATCTGTTGTTATTCTACTTATTTGCTATTCGTTCTTTATTAATTTCTGTTATTGACTGCAAGCAGTTGCAGACAGCCATGCGAGTTGAGATCACGTAACTTCGTCTGAGTTGACGTGCCGCTGCCGCAACACCCTGTGTGGATTGGTCTTTTCACAACGTGATGGAAACAAAGACGCGGCGAGTGGCTAATTCTCGTTCTGTCTGTTAACCGTTTCACAATTACGATGAGGACGTTTATTCACAATGAAATATGAAACACGGTTCATTTTTCACAAATACATAGCTCTGTAAAATGGGAAAAAGACTCAAAATATCATAGGAACAAATGAGATTCCAAATTAAAATTTATGCCCCCAAACCCACCGAGCAACGAAAATTAGAGCAACTACAATTACTAATTATCAAGCTACTTGGTCGATATAATGTTACTTAAATCGCTATCAACCAAATCACGTCTGCACCGGGAAGACCTTTAACTTCCCTTTTCATTTATCCTTGTGTCCCTTCAGGTACTCCACTAATCATATTGTCCACGAGTACTCTTGTGCTATAGTGATATGGTTTTGAAACAGTGTGTCTTCGGGGATGGGATATACTTCCAGTGGAATATAAAGGCAAATGAGACATTCCGTATGGAGGGAAAAAAAGATCTACATATATTTGGCCGTACAAATACCACCTACAGGGATGAGTTGTATTTTACACACTACGAATAAATTGCATGTGATTCAAGAATCATCATATTAGAAATAACAATGTTAAGAGTTCAAACTTCTGTGTACAAATTAAATATGAGCATGACGCGTCGCATCTGCTTCTTTTGCTGAGGGTGAGAGAGTGAAATCATTACACACTCGCTTAACAGTGAGAAACTATAGGCACCTACACTGTAAGAATAATTTCTGTATTATGCATGCAGGAGAACACGGATAGGTCATTATAATGATCCATGAGAAATATTGGGAGTATTGGGTATGTTGCCATACAACGACTACATTACGTTTACGATTTAGACTTCCTAAAAGTTGACATTGGGGCAACTTGTGTAACAACCTTCTTCTGGTATTCTAAGAACATGCTGATGCCATTTAGATTTATACATTTCGACATTATTCCCCTAGGTGACGTTGTGTTCCGTCTCTAGTGACTTCTTCATCGAAGAGACGTTAAATCCTGATCTTCTTGTCTTGGAGGTAGTCACTTGCAACACTGGTGATGGAAGAAATTTCATGGGCATTAGGCAGTAAATGGCAGAAGGTGGAGTACGATTTCTGGTCACCGGACACGCTTCATGGCCCTCGGTTCCATCACCAACGTGTCTGCAGTCTACTGTGAATGTGAAGACAAAAGGTGGTCTTTGGAGTTAAGTTAGGCGGCCACTTGTTGGTATTCGGAGTGATGATGATGTTTGGTTTGTGGGGCGCTCAACTGCGTGGTTATCAGCGCCCGTACAATTACCCAATATTTGCTCAGTCCAATTTCGCCACTTTCCTGGATGATGATGAAATGATGAGGACAACACAAACACCCAGTCATCACGAGGCAGGTGAAAATCCCTGACCCTGCCGGGAATCGGGGCGCTCAACTGCGTGGTTATCAGCGCCCGTACAATTACCCAATATTTGCTCAGTCCAATTTCGCCACTTTCCTGGATGAAGATGAAATGATGAGGACAACACAAACACCCAGTCATCACGAGGCAGGTGAAAATCCCTGACCCCGCCGGGAATCGAACCCGGGACCCCGTGCTCGGGAAGCGAGAACGCTACCGCGAGACCACGAGCGGCGGACATTGTTGGTATTCGGTAAGAATATGCTAAGCGTAAGCACCACCAGCAGGTTTCATCCTAACTCTTCCTTTCATGTTTATCATCACCTACAACACCGCAAAAACGAAACTCATCATAGTCATACACAAGTAAAAGCTATACAATCGATACACTTATGACGAATACATAGAAGATATTATCTAATATTTCAGTATGTCTCACGAACATTTGTCAGTACGAATTATGGCATTCAGGTTTCAAATCGTCAGATCTGTTTACAGTACTCACTCTGTTATTTTTGATCCAGTTATCACAAACTCCACTCACCTGAAAGGAAAGAAAAAAAGAATTAGTTTTGTATAACTAATTACTTGCCATCAATTTATTTTTCGAGAGGTGCATTGCAAACAAAAACAAATGAAATTTATCCGAAAGGCAGATTGTTTACGTTCCGAAAGTCCTAGAGCTTCTCTTAATATCTTAATATGTACACTGCTTCGTTCAGTTCGTTTGTAGCCCAGGGAGTAAGGAAGGGCGGGAGGGAAGGTTTTATCAAGCAGTACTTACACTAAGAGATCAAAAGTATCCGGACACCAGGTTGAAAATGACTTACAAGTTCGTGGCGCCCTCCATCGGTAATGCTGCAATTCAACATCGTGTTTGCCCACACTTAGCCTTGCTCACAGCTTCCACTTTCGCAGGCATACGTTCAATCAGGTGCTGGAAGGTTTCTTGGGGAATGGCAGCCCATTCTTCACGGAGTGCTGCACTGGGAAGTGGTATCGATGTAGGTCTGTGAGGCTTGGTACGAAGTCGGGGTTCCAAAACATCCCAAAGGTTTGCTATAGAATTCAGATCAGGATTATGTGCAGTCCAGTCCATTACAGGGATGTTACTGTAGTGTAACCACTCCGCCGAAGGCCGTGCATTATGATCGTGTTCAAAGATGCAATCGCCATCCCCGAATTGCTCTTCAACAGTAGCAAGCAAGAAGGTGCTTAAAATGTCAGTGTAGGCCTGTGCTGTGATAGTGCCACGCAAAAAAAAAACAAGGGGTACAAGCCCCTTCCATGAGAAACACGAACGCACCATAACACCACCGCCTCCGAATTTTGCTGTTGGCACTACACACTCTGGCAAATGACGTTCACCGGGCATTCGCCACACCCACACCCCGCCATCGGATAGCCACATTGTGTACCGTGATTCCTCACTCCGCCGGCCGCGGTGGTCTCGCGATTCTAGGCGCGCAGTCCGGAACCGTGCGACTGCTACGGTCGCAGGTTCGAATCCTGCCTCGGGCATGGATGTGTGTGATGTCCTTAGGTTAGTTAGGTTTAAGTAGTTCTAAGTTCTAGGGGACTGATGACCACAGCTGTTAAGTCCCATAGTGCTCAGAGCCATTTGAACCATTCCTCACTCCACACAACGTTTTTCCACTGTTCAGTTGTCCAATGTTTACGCTCCTAACACCAAGCGAGGCATCGTTTGGCATTTACCGCCGTAATATGTGGCTTATGAGCAGCCGCTCGACCATGAAATCCAAGTTTTCTCACCTCCCGCCTAACTGTCATAGTACTTGCAGTGGATCCTGATGCAGTTGGAATTCCTGTGTGATGGTCTGGATAGATATCTGCCTATTACACATTACGACCCTCTTCAACTGTCGGCGGTCTCTGTCAGTCAACAGACGAGGTCGGCCTGTACACTTTTGTGCTGTACGTGTCTCTTCACGTTTCCACTTCACTATGACATTGGAAACAGTGGACCCAGGGGTGTTTAGGAGTGTGGAATCTCGCGTACAGGCGTATGGCGCAAGTGATACCCAATCACCTGACCACGTTCGAAGTCCGTCAGCTCCGCGGAGCGCCCCATTCTGCTCTCTCACGATGTCTAATGACTACTGAGGTCGCTGATATGGAGTACGTGGCAGCACAATGCACCTAATATGGAAAACTTAATGTTTTTGGGGATGTCCCGCATAATTTTGGTCACATAGTGCAAGTTACAGAGCGAGGGGTCAGCCGTTGTCTTATCATAACGATCAGTTTGGTAATCGCTCGAAATGGTATCGGGAAATATGAATAATTTGTGTGTTGGATATTCCCCGTCTATTTTCTTCTTTCCATTTGTGGTTTACTGTATGTGTTCTAGCACTTTCTACACGTTCATTTCCCTCATCAGCAGGGAGTGTAATATCACAGTAATTATCACATGCTTATTTACTGTTATTAATTAGCCTATTAAGTTGCTTGAAAACAATAAATGTATAGTACAGACATACTCAATATGTATGCCGCTGGCGACACAACTTGAAAAGAAAAGTAACATTGGCTATCTGGTTGCATTTTGCACGACCAATAAAGCTTCTGTAAAAATATTTTAAAAAATCTCCAATCTAACTGAAGTAAGAAAGGTTTGCTTCTATGATACTTTGAGAACATACATCTTTCGCACTTTTGACGATCTTTATGTAACAGTAGAAACTTCTTTCTTTATTCGGAATGATAATTAAATCTGTGGAATGCAGTTTGAGTGAAGTGAGTTGTGAATGATTTCTTGAGAAACAGCTGTTTACAACATTATATGGGCACGTGTAAGTTGGGGAAGAATAGCATTACATTATTTATAGTAGGCATTAAGCATCACATTTAGACACATACCGAGTGGTCTTCCAGGCTGACATTCCTCAATGCCTCGTTTAGAAGGCACGCCTTTGGGTTGTAGCCAACACGTAGGCAAGCGGCCGCTGCTTTTCTTGAGCCGCGCTCCCACTGTGTGATTTAATGCGTACACACAATTAGCGCTACGACGCTTCCAGTCAAAGCTCGCTGCTGTCTACACATTCGACATGTGAACCAGTTAAGCAGATAATTACAATAAATCTTTCTAAAATTTTCTTCTATCTTTCCGTACGTAACTTGGAACTGTTACTAAGTTTATTGTATACTACGCACGGTTAATAAATCTCATAGACGGTGAATATAAATAGAAAGAATTATCTGTACTGCCTTTACATTGAAGCCACAGTATGTAAAGGGAATATTGTTGCAGGAATTAAATGCTATTGCTTTATGAACACGAGTCCGATTAAAATTACTTGATAGTTAACGTCTGTCACTTGCCGCTACAGTGTTGCCACATCCATTGTCGGCTAACGCTCGGTTACTGGCGACACAAACTCGGTGGATCATTTCACGAATTCTGTTAATGTGTAACGCGAAGCAATGTTGGAAGCGGCCATCGTGAAGTATGCCGGAAGAGGGAGATGCTCTGTCGACAACTAATTAAACGACCAATGACCGAACGGCGGCAGACGACGGGTTTTGTAGCCCTGAATTTGAGCTCATGTCCTGACCTAACCACAACCTCGTGATGTGCACTATCCGAGAAAGCGGCGATCAATAGTCTGCGGCAGAACTGAAATTACTATCGTTTTGTTCACGGCGTTTAGGGCCTACCTCTACGAGCACACTCAAGACTGAAAAATTTCGTAATATGCTTGTTTGTATAGCAATCTTCAGCAGAAAACTTCCAGTTTTAGCTGTAGAAGCAAACTATAATTTCTCACTGTCATTGGCTACTGAAACCATCCTCACATTGGCTACATGGAATGCCGCATTATCAACTGAGCCAGTCCCGGTTGGCACTTTGGTGCAGATTGTAGTTACACTGGCATCTCCACATGAAAGAAGAATGATAGAAAGAAAATTAAGAGCAAATAAGAAAGTCAATGCGATGATGAAAAAACGCGGCAAAATATTAGAAATAAAAAACATTTAAACCAAGTAACTGAATAAAATTGATCATAATAGTCTTAATTAGCTTCAAAAGAAATAAAAAATTTAGCTGCTTTTGACGAAAGTCGAACCTTCGATTTTCTAATTCTGCAAAATACTCTGGGGTTCCATCCGCAAAGATTAGTTGACGGCCTTCAAAAAGTCGGCTCCATGCAAACCTTACTTAAAGTAAGCCGATCTCTGTGATTGTAATAACTGTGTATATGACGCTGAATCGCGTTTTGTGCGGAAGGATCAGGTAGTGTTTGGTTAGCGCTGTGTATGAAATGTATTTCGTTAATATATATATATATATATATATATATATATATATATATATATATATATATATATATATGTGTGTGTGTGTGTGTGTGTGTGTGTGTGTGTGTGTGTGAGTGTGTGTGCGCGCGCGCACGTGTGTGCGCGATGTAATTAAATATGAAATATAAAGGCCAGACCCAAATTCGGAATCCAGACACATGAAGAACGAAAGCCGGACAAGGATTTGAAAGTGATCTAATTGTTGTGGCAATATGGCAACGGCGAACAGTTTGGGCGTGACACTGAGCGCTCTGATCGGAGGAAACCCGCTACAACGTGTCAACAATCGAGAAATTTTAATCGGACTATACGTACACTGCTTAACGGAATCCAATAACTGTCTTGTGATGGAATTCTTTTATTGTATTTTTCAGTACTGTTTGTCTGACTTGAGTTTGAAAAATACAATAAAAGAATTCTCACTTCAGACAAAGAAGCAAATCGCACTGCATGTAGCATGCCACGGTTCACCTTTTCCCCCCCATATATTCTCTTCTCGAGCAGCAATGTAGAGCTGTTTACTGTTTGTCCGACGCATGTTAATTATTTCCTAGATCCGAAATGTTGAGGTTAATATATGCATGTTAATAGGCAAAAATGTTATTTGGCTACATGTTGCATGATGCGCTGCATCGTTCAACCTGAAAATGACTGTACTATACAGATAAAATAAGAAAAATGCAGGCGATAGGAACATTATGCTAACGGAGATATACACATACAACGTCTGTTGAACATGGACGAAACCCCTTAACTGGTCTTGTCATTGGAAAAAACTATACAAGAAGTGGCTGCTTGTTATATTTCTTCAGATAATTAAATGAAGGGGTGTTCAATTCCGTCGTTCGTCCTTACAGGTTGTCAGATGTTTTTGTGTATAATTTGTAGATCAGCGTGCCTACTTACTTCGTTTAACCTATGCACAGTCCAGCAAGACACACTGTTAACGGAGGATCAGCAACATTCCGTCTCCGACTGTCTCGCGCAGTGCTTAAAACACTGGATTTCCATTAGAGAGGATCGATGGTTCAGATCTCCGCCCGGCCATTCAGACTGCCTTTTCCCGTAATCAAATACAGGGAACAGGGAATACCGGAATGTCACATTTAAACTGTTTCTGAGTCACTAGTCGTGTGACTGGTTTGATATGGCCCGCCACGAATTCCACTCTAGGCACAATCTTTTCACCTTCAAGTAGCAATTAATTGCACCGATGTTCTCGTAGGGAACGCTGTTGGATGTATTCCATCTTTGTCTCCCTCTACAGTTTTCAAGCCCTACAGCTCCCTCTGTTCCATTCAACAGGTCCTGAACTTATTCCTCACTTTCACCGAGGATGCCAATATCATTGCCAAATCTTGTCATTTATATTCTTGCGCTCTGAATTTTAATCTCAGTCTTAAAACTTCCTTTTATTTCGATCACGTTTCTTACATGTATAGATTGAACAGTCGGGGCAAGTCTTAAACGCTGCCTTATATAATTTTTAATTCGAGCTCTTCGTTCTTCGTCTACCAGTCTTACTTCCCCTCTTCGTTCTTGAAAATATTGTCATTGCCCCTCTTCACGTCCGCCTCACGCCTATCTTTCTCACAATTTCGAACGTATTTCACTATTACACGGTGGTGAACGCTTTTTCTAGGTCGATCAACCCTATGGACGTGGCTTGGTTTTTCTAAGTTTTGCTTCCAGCACCAAGTGCATAGCAGAACTGCCTCTTTCCTAAAGCCAAACTGATCGTCGTCAAACATATCCTCAATATATATCATTCTTGTCAGAAACCTGGATCCAAGATGTGTTAAGCTGATTGTGCGATAGTTCTCGCGCTTATCAGCCCTTGCTATCATCATCATCATTGTGTAGATGACATTTTTTCAAAAGTGTGGTGGTAAATCTCCAGTCTCATAGATTCTAGTAAATAACTTGAACTGACGTCGGTTGTCGCGTCTCCTTATTCGATCGCTTGTCTTCCAAAGCTGTGTTAAAGTAAGACTTACACACTGCATCTCCTGTGTCTTCCATATCGACTCCCACTTGTTGTTTGTTCTTCTGTCATGTCATCAGGCAAGTCCACCCCTCGTAGATGCCTTCAATGTACTCTTTTCCTCCATCCACTCTCTCCTCTGCGTTGAAAAGTGGAATTCCCATTGCATTCAATGTTGCCTCCTGTCTTTTTTATTCCAGCGAAGGTCGTATTGACTTCTCTATATGCTGATACACTCCTTCAGAGGAGATTTAATTTTTCTATTTCTTCACACTTTCCTGCTGTCATTTTGCCTTGAACTCCCTGCGTATCTTATTTATTTCACTCCTAAGCGACTTACACTCCTGCCTTTCCCTGAACATTTTTCTGCTTCCTTTTTTCGTCGATCAGATAAAGTATTTCTTCGGTTGCACACGCATTCTTCGCAGTTACCATCCTTATGCCTATGTTTGCCAGTTCAACTACTGTGATTATCCTTTTCAGATACGTTCATTCGTCTTAAACTGAGCTGCCTACTGTCTATCGTATTCATTACCGCAGGATCTGCAACCTTAGAAACTTCAAACGCATCATGTAATTCCTCAGTGCTTCTTTCCACAAACTTCAATCTATACTACATCGTTCCTAAATTGTGATCTATACCTGAGCCTCGGTACATCTTATTAAACAATATCTAATTTCGGAATCTCTTTCTGAGCATGTTGCCATCCAGCTTGTATCTTCCTATGTGTTTGGCACTTTCCAAGTAAAGTTTCTCCTCTTACAATTTTTGAACAGTGTCCTTCCTAACTGAAATTGAAGACCGAATTCAATTAGTCCTCCTCCTTTCTCACTCTTACTACCAAGTCCATATTCTGCCGTAACTCTTGGTTGATTATCTCCCAGCCAGCCGGGGTGGCCGAGCGGTTCTAGGCGCTACAGTCTGGAACCGCGAGACCGCTACGGTCGCAGGTTCGAATCCTGCCTCGGGCATGGATGTGTGTGATGTCCTTAGATTAGTTAGTTAGTAGTAGTAGTTAGTAGTTTTAAGTTCTAGGGGACTGATGACCTTAGAAGTTAAGTCCCATAGTGCTCAGAGCCATTTTGATTATCTCCCATACTACCACGCTCCAGTCCTCCATGATTATTAGATTATCATACCCCTGTACATTCTGAATTAACCACTCAGTCCTCGTGTGGTTCTTCTAACTCTTCATCTTCTGCTTGTGACGTCGGCATGTATACCTCAACTATCTTCGTTAGCGTTGGATTGCTTTCGATTCTGATAACAGTGCTATCACTCAACTGTTCACAGCAACTCATTCTTCAACATACCTTCCTGTTTGTAACAAAACATACTCCCTTTTAACAATTTTCTGCTACTGTTTGTACTAGTATTATCTGTGTTCACCTGACAATCAGTCGTTATCTTTTCCGCTTAATTTCAATGACACCTACTACCTCTAGCTTGAGCTTTGGTTTTCCGGTTTTATGTTTTCTAGCTTCCCAATGACGTTTAAAGTGCAGACATTTCATGCTCCGGCTCGTAGAACGTGATCCTTTCGTCTGTTTAATCTTTTTCTTGAAGTCACCTCCCTATTGGCAGTACCCTCCAGGAGTACCGAACATAGGAATAATTCGGAATCTTTTTCCAATGAAGAACCACGGTTTTTTTTCTTCAATTTCAGGTCACAACTCCTGTGGATAAACATTGTGCGTCTTTAAAACAGTGGTTTCATTGGCTCCAGCATCCTAAAGCTATTAATAATTGCTGGTTCTTCCGCCATCTAGAGGGAGTTTCCCCACCCTAAGGGCAACAGGTAGCCCTCAAAATCTGTCCGCTTCTCCGACCTCCTTCGACAAAGCTGTTGGCAGAATGTGGGTGACAATGCTTTATCCAAAATTTAGGCAATGGCTGCGTTAGAATCCGGGAACCAGACGTTTTCACTACTTGTCAGACACGCTCCTCTTGGAGTACGGTTGCATCATGAAATAAGCATTGGCATATATTCTCTATGTACTCGTCCAACTGAACTGTAGCTGCTGATAACTGTGGCATAGTAACAACGTTAAACAATCTTCTCAATCGAAATACAGCAATCTGACCAACCCTTTTTTTTTCATGAACGTCTACAATTAGGGTGGATATGGCACTCTCTCATAGCCATGTAGGCTTGCTTATTCGGAAATATTACATTTGTGCGGGCAGTGCATAAAGTGGAGTGTATCTACTTTCTCTTAACAGCGCATGGCCGTTAACTACAGATATTAATATTAACCAGGTGATGTATACCTTCCAGGTTCTAGAAGAGACATCTTTTGTGAGCATGGCAGAGCCTCTTCGGAATCCAATTAGCTGATCCAGTTGTAGAAAATTATTAGTACTGGTTAAAAACAGTCTTGGTTGCAATTTTAGTTTTTTTATTTGTCAATTACGCGTTTCGCCTTATTTAGGCATCTTCAGGTTATCTTAATTTGGTATTTCTTAGAAGGATCCTTTAGTCAGTGTAGCCAAAGGGCATATTCGAATATATTAGCCCAACATCGCCTTCATTACTTTCAGTAAAAACTTTTCTAGATGGACGCGAGTGACACGAAGACCTGCATTACGCGTTCCCGTTCACAGGTCTTGGTGTCACTCGCGTCCATCTAGAAAAGTTTTTGCTGAGTTTAATGAAGGCGATGTTGGCCTGATATATTCGACGATGCCCTTTGGCTACACTGACTAAAGGATCCTTCTAAGAAATACCGAATTAAGATAACCTGCAGATGCCTAAATAAGGCGAAACGTGTAGTTGAAAAATAAAAAAAAATAAAACTGCTACCAAGACTGTTTTTAACCAATACTGTTAAGCACTGGTTTGCTGTATGCCATATATGGACTGGAAGAATTTCTATAGAAAGTTATTGATACTTTCTCATGTAACTGCAAGTACTTCTGCAAAGAAAGTAAAACTGGTAAGCTACATCTACATCCGTATACTCTGCAAGTCATCCCACTACGGTGTTCGTCGGAGGTATTTAGGGCAACACAAAACCCCCTCCCGCACACACGTTTCCTGATAAATTTGTGGACAGTCGTGGGAAGAATGGCAGTCGGTAAGTCTTCGAACGATTTCTAATTTTACTGATTTTCTCGCTGTGATCACTTTTGATATGTACGTGGGAGGAAGTGGATACAGTTCCTGACTCTTGTCGGACTACGGGAAACTTGAGCATCCAAAATGTTGCATCTAAAGCACAAAGATATATTACTCTATGCCTAAAGGCAAATAGTCACACTAGGGATACCTGCTGGCTGGACAATGGCAAATCTCCCCACGCCTCAGACGCCCGTCCCTTTTGTAACGCCCCTGAAAGGCAGTTCGGTGATTCACTCAAGGAACGCCCGCGCATTCCCGTTAGCCACTCTCTCTCTACCTGCTTCCAGAATGCACCGCCAACAGGTGCGTCAGGGTATAACGGCGACCTGTGGCGAAACGCGAGGCTGTGCTCACCGCCTCCTCTCTGCCGCTGCTCGTTAAGGAAAACTACGTTGTTTCCAAGACGATCAACGTCAGAGTCAGACGCATGACAAATGTGCAGCGATACTGTAGACTGCTGTGAATGAATCAGGTCTTCTTTTGGAAGAATTTTATGTAAGGAAGTCGCATAAGCGACTATCACAGCAGCATTTGCGTCTCTCGTTTTTTTTTTATTTTTTTTTATTTTCCTTCGCTAACAACATCAATGAATGGCGGCACGTATTAAAATAAACATGTAATTAAAAAACGTCTGTGCTCACTGCACGCATCCAGTCATAGAACAGACGACGCCGAGATAACACATAAAGGCAGAAACACTGTTCTCAGCTTATATTTGTAGAGAGATGAATATGCTTACATATTTAGCGAATGTAGCAGCTAATACAGATCATTTATTTTTCACTGTCACTAAGTTTTAATGATCAAAGTGACAAGACAGAATGGTAGAAGTCTTCAGTGAAATTAAATGTATAGGTATTAACAGGACGTAGGGTCCTACTGGAAAAATATGCAGAGGTATTATACGACGACACGCTTGGCGTAGGATTGAGTGTAGGATGGAGATACGTAATTCAACAAGCAACATGTGCGGCTCACGTACGCCACACAGCTTTGCTCACAAGTAGTCTTCGCTAATTATTAATAACACCTTCGACAAAGATCTATGAAGTCGACCGTGAAGCAGAAAATAAAATCAACTTACTAGAGGCAACGCGTATGAAAACGTTGTTTACGTCTACTGTGTATTACGTTATACACGCGATGTATCTATCACCTGCAGCACTATCTTATCATACTCGTGTGCAGGGCATTCGTGTCCTTTTAAGAAGTGCGTAAAAACCTGTTTCCAAAACAGTTTTTCAAGCCATCGTTCAAGCAAAGGACTTACTGGGCACCTTAATTTGTTAAGGCTTTCGTGGCCACTTGTTGACAAACTGCCTATTGGCTTCTGTCTCGGGTTCTTCGGCCGACGTTCATCTAATGATTTTTCTGACGTTTCGCCAGCACGAGTGACTGGCACTGTCAAAGCTTCACCCTCCATTGTCGGTGGTGAACTGGAGCCGAGCTCGCGGGCGCAGACTATATGTACCTGGCGCGCCAACGTCCGAGGGCTTCTCCGCGGTCATTTCCGGTGCGGTTCTCCTCTTGCTACCTGCGACGGTCGTTCGCTGCAGTACGGGAAGCCAGGATCCGTTTACCTTAAGGCTTTCCTCTTTCTTGTTCAAACTGTTCGCGTTTTTGTATTTCTGCAGCTTCTCTGAACAAGCGCGTGTGATAGTGCTTGTCTACAGCCACAACTTCCGTGTCGGCGAATTTTATTACGTGGTCGGTCCCATTCAGTGCGTGCTCTGCCACCTGCCCCAACCTGCAATGTCGCTTATGCTCTTTGATCCTGGTGTTAATGGATCGTCCAGTCATTCCAACATAAACTTTTCCGCATGTGCATGGTATACGGTATATTCCCGACATTGCAAGTGGGTCTCTTTTCTCCTTCGTCGATCTAAGACACTCTTTGATCTTCCTTGTCGGTTTGAAAATCGTCTTTACGCCATGTTTGCGCAATATACGGCCGATTCCGTCCGTCACTCTGGGAATGTATGGCAGAAAGGCCGTACCCGACATTTCTTTTTCTGGTTCCTTACTTCGCCGAGTGTTTGGCTCTGTTACACTTCTAATATAATTTGTGGAGTACCCATTGCTTCTCAGGACCGTTTACAGGTGTTGCATTTCTTGTTTGAGGTGTTGCGGCTCACATATTCGTCCTGCTCTCGTTACGAGCGTACTAATCATGCCTCTTTTCTGGCTCGGGTGGTGGTTTGACACTTTGCGCAGGTATCGGTCCGTGTGTGTCGGTTTTCGATACACGCTGTGTCCCAGTTTTTCACCGTCCCTTGTGACCAGCACATCTAGAAATGGCAGTTTCTTGTCCTTTTCTACTTCCATGGTAAATGTTATGTTGGCATGGAGGCTGTTCAAGTGTCTTAGGAAGTCACCGAGCTGTTCTTCACCATGGCTCCACACAACGAAAGTATCATCGACGTACCTGTACCACACCTTAGGTTTGCAAGTCGCCGAGTCCAGTGCGTGTGCTTCGAATTGTTCCATGAAGAAGTTGGCCACCACTGGACTGAGAGGACTACCCATGGCGACGCCTTCCAGCTGTTCGTAGAAATCGCCATTCCACGTGAAATAGCTCGTGGTGAGACATGCATGGAAGAGCTTTCTGATGTCTTGCGGGAAAATGGAACCGATGTGCTCCAGAGCGTCACTGAGTGGCACTTTCGTAAATAATGAAACAACATCAAAGCTGACCAGGATGTCGTTTGGTGCAAGTTTCAGTTTCTTCATCATTAGATGATCGTCTGCCGAAGAACCCGAGACAGAAGCCAATAGGCAGTTAGTCACCTTAATTTTGTTTCTAACGCTGATTTTTCTGTCATATGAGCCACCTCTATATAGATGGCAGAGCTAATACAGTCTGTAGTTACGTTGTCGTTAAGGTTACATATATATGCTCACTTTGTCAGTTCGAGCGCCTGTTGACGTATTAGCGCTCTTCTCCTGAGAATGTACATATAGAGGATGCCGAATATTTTTAAAAATTAATCGTTTATCACGGTCCTTCACTACTGTAATTTCCACATCTGAAGTGGAAATTCTCGCAGACACAGAGTGCTATTTTATGTGATGGATA
Source organism: Schistocerca cancellata (assembly GCF_023864275.1). Lineage (NCBI taxonomy): Eukaryota > Metazoa > Arthropoda > Insecta > Orthoptera > Acrididae > Schistocerca > Schistocerca cancellata. Next base: position 721,330,271 of record NC_064626.1, on the reverse strand, counting down.
CAAAGTATTCACGAATGTGCACGACAGTGAACTGCACTCTGCAGACCTCAACGGCACTGCTCGAATTCCTCAAGTGCCAACGACTCTCGGCCATATATCTGTGAAGGTTGCAAAGCTGAGGGGTTCCGACCCCACCGCGGAAGTGAGACAGGTAGAAATACCTGAGGGACACAAGCACAGCGGAAGTGAGGCAGGTAGAAATTCCTGAAGAACACAAGGGCTGTATCTGCACGAGGCATTTTGCGACGGAACAAAGAAACAGTCGAAAGCTCTTAAAGACTATTTACCACAATGCAATGAATCAGCAGCGGACTCAGCTGTAGAAAGTTATTTCAAGCAGCATGTTTGTTAAAAACAAGTAATATGTTCATCTACCTTCCACGAACCAACCTCTATACAGATTTCTGGAACCTCCAGCAAAATATTTCGTGTGGTACAGATCACAACATTATAACTAAACACACAGTATTCCCCTGCTGCGGCTGTAGATCACAGTAACACTGATGTGATATTCATTAAAGGGGTGGAAACAGCTGTATGACTGACGAATAGATTTACAGCATCTACATCAATTCTCCGCAATCTATCTTACTGCGTGTGGCGAAGAGTACGTCTTATACCACCGACTTATCCACTCCCGAAGGTGTTGTGAACCTCCGCATTACTATAATTCCTCAAATTTTCTCGTTGTGGTCATTTTGCGAGACGTATGTGGGACGATGTAACATGTTGTCCGACCTTTCCTGTAACTTACTCTCTCGGAATTTCAAAAGTAAACCTTTCGCAGCGGCACAACGCCCTCCTGGTAGTGCGTGCAACTGCAGTTTGTTAAGTATCTCTGTAACGTTCAGAAGCCGACTTAATGATCCCATGAGGAATATTGCCGCTCTCCGTCTGATCTTCTCCGTCTCTTCTATTAATCCTACCTGATAAACGAGTCTGATGATCAGTGCTTAAGAATTGGTGGAACATGTGTTTTGTGAGCCATTTCTTTCGCGGATGAGATACAGTTCATTTAGGTTCTTCCTGTACACCTCAGTCTGGCATCTGCTTTTCTTACTATTTCTTTTTGTCCTCACTCCTCTTAGAGCGCTCCGGATGGTTGTTCCTAGATATGTTACGGCAGACACTATTTCCAGCAATTTGTCATTAGCAGACCGTGGGCGTCCTGCTGCAAATCGTTAACGTGAAGAGGTTCCAAAAACCAGCCAACCAGTTGCAAACTAAAGATTTATTTAGCCCTTGAACAAACCTTTGGTTTGCAGCTGGTGGGCTGGTTTCTGCAACCCCTTCAAATTTGTACAGTTGCTGGATGGCAGTCATGTTTAAGATTTTGAAATAGTTAAAGTCTTCTGACGTTACTACCTTCTTACTGACAACCGGATCACCTGCGGACCGCGTAATGGAGCTTCCGACGTTTTCCACTAGATGGTATCAGTAACTTTTCCATTACACTTTCTTGGGATACTCCTGAAATTAATTTTACATCTGCCGATTTTATTCCATTTTCTTTCCTCATTTCCATCGCGGACTGGAGTGGATAGCAGCACCGTATATAATAGCCTATTTATGAATAGTTGATGTGGCTCATATGCTTGAACAGATATTTCATATGAGAGAGGAGGAACAGCGACAAGATACTACACTGATAGCGGAGATGGCGGTGAGTCATTTATTCGTCCGGTCATACAAATTTTGGTTTCTCGTGATTTCCTTAATTCGCTTAGGGCGAACGTGCGGATGATTCTTTGAAAGTCAATTTGACATTATTTCGATAACTTGCGAGTTGTTAATTTTCTTTTCGTGGACTAGTATTCTTTTCACGAAATGCTTGTAACTAGAAAATATAAAATAACCTGGTTACTTTTAAACAATAATTTCAAACATAAATAAACAGAAATAATTTTGGAGTTGCAGATGACAAGTTGTGATCTGTACACAGTACAGTCTACTTGTTTATGAAACGTAAGGCTAAACACTTTATTCTGAAATTTTTTATGAATAATTTCTATCTCTAGGTAAGTAATTTGCTTTGTTCAATTTTCCACCAAATAGTTGTTTCCAAGACATTGAATGTATACATTGTAACTTTAATTTGTTTGATCCTATTGTTCATTATTGTGATATCATTGCATTATTTGCTTTTAAATTAAATATGCTGTGCACACACACAGGTTATCTGGTTATCTTGTTTTTATTTAGCTATTACACTAACAGAAGGGCTGTATTCCTAGTGAAAGAGTCAGATAATTATTTTAGAAAATATTTCTGTAGCTCAGACAAACTCTTGCCAGTTAGCCTGAATCAATGCAATTTCACTGTAGATAATGACAGTTTCTCTACGCTTTGAAAAACGCTGCATGGCGACTGGAAGAAATGCCATCATGATATACGGTATAAGAGCCAAACTGTGCATCTACAGTCAGTGCGTGATATTCTCTTCTTGGTAATGTGGAACAGTAGGGTTAAACGCCCCATCGTCGACGTAATCATCAGAGACACGTGGGACGAGGGAAGAATAGGAATAGAAATTGGCCATGTCCATTTCAAAGAAAACACCTGCCATTTGCCTCAAGTGCTTTTGCAGGATGTCAAACTTTTGCATGATTAATACCTTGTGTGGTTGTTTTCATCATACTATTTAGAACGGTAGAATGACGAGGGAGGGGGCTTTACATTGTAGCAGTTTGGTGTACTCTAGGAGAACGGTTGACTTGGGAATGGCGGGGGAAGGGGGAGGGATAGAATAGTTTTGGAACAACAGTACCCTTAGCAGGTCTTGGAATCAATTATTTGGTGGAAAACTTAACAAAGCAAATTACTTAAGTAGAGTTAGATTTTCATTCCGTTTAGTTGCTTCAAAACAAGTTTAATAAAGAACTATTTACTGTGTTATCTGTTCTAATACAAATTGGTTAATGCACAGGCATAGACACCCTGTTCTAAGCAATGAAGTTACACATTATGATCATTAACAGACCCCCTGATTTAAATTCTGAATCATTTCAAGCTTTTCCCTGTTCAGTATTGCTACTAGTTTCATGTGTATCGGTAATTGGTTTTATAAACTGTTACACCTAGTTCATTTAAGGTACTTGTTGTTGAGAGGCGTATTTTACTGTTGACTATCTCATTGGCCATTTGTTTGTCAGTAGCGCATTCAGCTGCAAGGTTAGATTACTGTCTTGTAGCGTGAACAGATATAAGGAAAGATTTTAGTGTGTGTCAAGGACGGTTAGGTTAGCCTTACCACTGCCTTCTGTTTTATCACTCCGCTTGACAAGAATGCCTAATTAGGCTAGCGACCTGTTTTAATATGTAGTGTTACAACTTACTTTTGTGCTGGGAGAACGTCTGTTCCTGTCCCACCGTTTACTGCTGGCCATACTTTGCTGGAGTATTTCGGAAACGAATCCCAGTTTGATTGCTCTGTTTCCATTAGGTTATCTCACGGTCACAATTACTCGAAAATTCCTCGCAGAGATATAACGTTAGCATCGATTGTCGTTTAAGGTGGTCGGTGGTACCGATACACCGAAATATTTTTTGGAGGAAGTAAGACGCACTTAATCAGTCCATCATCACTAGACAGATCACAGGGATAAACAGAAGGAATGTCTACCGTCAATAACGCTTTCCTATCTTCATGTTTGAGTGTCAGCCTTTTAATTTGGTATTCCCGAACTTCAGAGACGAAGTTGTTCTTGAATAGTAATAGAATAAGTGAGTGGTAACCCAAGCCTTTTTCTTAGCTTTATTGGTGACTAGGAGGTGCTGCATCTATTTCTGATTGCTCTAGGTTTTACGTATTTCCCCATAACGAATGATATGAAACGGTGTTACCAACAACATTAGTACACCGACCAGTGAATAGTCCCTCGCTCACTTTACATGCACGTTTTAAAATGGCTTTCCTACTGGTCTGTGTATTGTCAAGGCGGTTTATTAAACAAGCCACCTTCGTTTGCGTTGTAAATTTGCACCACAGGCAAATTTCGCTCTTCTAGTACAGTCTCTAATTCTTTATGAAGCGGTTCATTTGAACTTTCTCTCCACACTCTTCTGAGAGAATATCAATAGACATCCAGTACTAGTCTTGAAAGCTGTTTGGCGCAATTTATCTGCATATCATTCCGCTGCAAACAGGAGTACAACTTCTGTTACAGGAACACCGACAAAGAGATGTTTGCACGAGGTGTACACAGCATCTTCAATTTTCGTCGGTTTTTGTCTAGTTCTCCACTTCGTTTTCCGTTTAGATCGACATGATTTAACACAATGTCAGAAATTTTACTGCGAATTTATTCACTCTCGTAAAAAGTCCACGTAGAGTGTCATAACACTCTGGGCAGAGGCACCAGCCTGGATCTTACCATTCACTTTCAGTCAGTGTATTGCACTACATGACACATTAACACACTTTTAAGCGATTATGGAGATATAGTTTAACACAACTCATCGTGTGGTCTTCAGCAAACTAACTGAACAGCCGTTGACTTGGTTGTGTGCTCGCGATCACTAATAATACATACATTATTATTGACAATGGGTAAAGTTAATGGGAAGAGAGGGGATGTGTTCAACATTTTACAATAAATGAGTGTCGAGCAAACGATGTCCTCTACAGTACAAAGGTACACTTACTAGCGTCCGGATTACAGTGAGTTCCAAATTGGTGAAATCAGAATTATTGTTTACTGTATTATTAAAGTCCGAATAATACAATGAGTCGGTGGAGGTAGAGTCCAAGTATCGCTTCAACGAATTCTCGGACGGTATGCAAATGATCAAGACTTGCAGATTTGCTGTCCCAGATCATGAATAATGACAAAATTACCCCATGGAACAAGAGGACATACGAAAATTTTCAATTGTAACGCATAGGAAACGCTAAGTATCTTGCAATTTGCACCGTTAGTTACTTACATGTTCCATATACAATTTCAACGCTTCTTTTATGGAAATGATTGGGAAGGACTCAGTTTACAGTATATGCATACATGACTAGTGTTAACATTAATGAATACATCATTATACTCCTACTCGTCCAACTACACTTAAAAACAAGTTTTTTTACTGGCTGTCAACTTTTAAGTATAAACTCGTCAATGTAATAGAAGGAGTTGTCCAGGAGAACTAATATTCAATTAGATTTAAACTTTGCTTCGCTATTTGTCACATATTTTTATCTTATTGGTAAAATGATCAAAACTTTTTATTGCTGCGTTTTGAACTCCTCTCTGAGCCACTGACAGCTTTAACAGTGGGGCGCCGGCCGCTATGAGCGAGCGGTTCTAGGCGCTTCAGTACGGAACCGCGCTGCTGCTACGGTCGCTGGTTCGAATCCTGCCTCGGGCACGGATGTGTGTGATGTCCTTAGGGTAGTTAGGTTTAAGTAGTTCTACGTTCTAGGGGACTGATGGTCCCAGATGTTAAGTCCCATAGTGCTTAGACCCATTTGAACCATTTTAACAGTGGGTAATAAAGGTAATTTTTCCTTCTAGTGTTGTAAGTAGGTGCGTCAATGTTCTTTTCGAATTGTGATGGATTATTTGTGACGAATTCTATTAGCGAAAATATGTATTGTGACGGCGCAGTTAAAATGCCTGGTTCCTTGAAGAGGTGCCTACACGACATCCGTGGGTGAACACTTTTATTCTTATTGCTCGCATTTGTGCGATCAATACTTACTTTTTAAGTGTTGAGTTACCCAGGAAAGTATTCCGTAAGATATTATCGAATAAAAATACGCAAAATATATTAGGAGGGTGATACGTTAGTCAACGCATCTATGGCTGGAGAATTCGGGCGTTTAATAATCGAGAATCTTATTTATTACGAAATACACTGAGTTTGATTTGGAAAATAGTTAAACTTTGTTCCAGAATTTCTGACAGGAAGAAAACTCACGAATCCCATTGAAATTTAATGACTAAAGATTTAACTTGCTTAGACAAACTTATGCTTGAGTAATTACAGTGCAAGGGCCGCCACCAGTATCGTAGTGGAAAATTTGATTAAGATGCTGACTGTAAATAATGTCTGGGTATATAATCCTTGATCTCAACCGTGATGTAAAATACCGTAGAGACTGAATGAATACCAGCCGAGCACACAGAAAGGAACGGACCTGAAATATAAGGAGTACACGGACTTAACAGACGTGCCGTAAACTTACAGCTGATGGCGTAATGCGACAATTAAGACGTGAATGGTGAAGCTGCGGGCGGGAACAGTATGAACAATGGTTAACTGGTTTAGCGAGGAGGAGCTGCGTGACATCTCGACTATAAGAGTTGAGCATCAAAACACTGTCTGAAGTTACGGTCAGACATTAAACCATGCATCTTGTTACTTGGCACAGGCTCTGAAAGGGCAGAAATACATTGCAAGTGCCACCCTACCGTATCTGGAGTGATCGAAGCCGGAGAGAGTAGCGCCGATCGCTGAGCCAGAAAGCTGGTGAACTGCAGATGCTATTGGCTGGAGTGCGCTGGCTGTATGGACTACTATTCGTTATCTTCACAAGAAAACAGACGCGGGTGAGAAGTCACAGTCGCATCAAAAATAAATCCAACACTGTCTGTGACTAGGCACATGGCCGAAGCCCAAAAACTAAAAGTCTACCATGAGAAAAAATATTCCCATGACTGCCACAAAAATTCCTTCTCCTTTACATCTACCAGAAAACAGTCAGGATTTAATTGGTCAGCCAATCTGAAACATGGAAATTTGTTCCCAGGGTCCCGCCACCTCGAGTTGCATGTTACTGCCAATGAAAGCTGTTGAACAACCTCCCGTCAGAAACTCACGTCCTTTCCATTCGGCTCGCTTCCAAACAGTGCAAAAAAATTTTCGAATAATCTTTGTAATGGCTTCTCACATTGTCTCCACATACTTTTCTGGGAGAGTCGCAGAGTCCATAATCAGCAAAATATCGAGAATAGCAAGACAACACTCGAGATGGACAAAGCGAAGCCCCCGAATGGAAACGACCAGAGTTGGTCGTCGACGGGATGTTACCGTGTCCAGGGCTCGCCCAGACCCTCTCTGTGGTACCGTTTGGTATACAAAGTGAAAGATGCCGGTGGGTCGCTGACCGTGATCTACTGTGTAGCTTTGTGGTTGCCAGCAGTTACCTGCTTGCCGGTCCCGTTCTCGGGATGGCCCCAGTACTGTGCAGCTCAGCTCCGAGACGAACTTTTCCGTCTTCACTAACATGCACCCAGTAAAATACAGGGTGTTCCAGAAGTGATGGTCAGTATTCAGGGATATGATAGGAATGATCATTCGAAACAAAAATGTCAAGTAAACATGGGCTCCAAAACGCATACCTTAAGAGCTATGAACAGTTCTTGATTTTCGATACTGTGAAACAAATCTCTTCTACTGCAAGCTCTTTGCTCTCCATATTTTGGGAAGAGGTAGTATGGACCAAAACAAAAAAAAAAAAAAAAAAAATGTCAAGTAAACATGTGCTTTAAAATGCATACCTTCAGAGATATGAGCACTTGTTCATCTTCGCTACTTTCGAAATACAACTCTTTTAACGAGCAAGTGTTCATAACGTTTAAGGTATGCATTTTAGAACACATGTTTACTTGACATTTTTTTCTTGCTTTGGTTCATACTACCTCTTCCCAAAATATGGAAAGCAAAGAGCTAACGGTAGGAGAGATTTGTGTCACAGTATCGAAGATCAAGAATTGCTCCTAGCTCTTAAAGTAGGCGTTTTAGAGCCCCTGTTTACCTGACATTTTTGTTTCGAATGGTGATTCCTGTCATATCCCTGAATACTGACCATCACTTTTGAAACACCCTGTATAATACCATATGACGTATGCTTTATAGATTATAAGATACCGATTGACTATCCCTTACGCTGCCTCTGTGATCCAATCACTCACGTGGTAGATTCGCAAATCACGAGAGAGAATAAGTTGTGGATGATCGACTTGATATGTAAGATAGATAAAGAAGAATTTTAAATTAATTATACACATATTCAAAAAAAGGGAAAAATGTGAGAACAAGCGTAATGAAGGGTGCCACCTGATAATACGAAGCGTATTACAGAATAACGCTCAGAACGTAGTCTCGACCGTCCAGTAACCTTTCGCCGAAAATGGTGGAGAGGCGAGTAAACTGGGTCCCGAGGGACGGATCGGTGATGGTGCAGACACTATTCGGCGGCTGTCGGCCAGCAAATGGATCGGCTTGATCTCGCTGTGTGACGTGGAACCAGGAGCCCGCATTCTGCTGAAGCACGGTTCTCGACTCCCATTTCCCTGCCATCGATTTTCTTCGCCGAACAAATTTCCACGCGCTGTGCGGACGATTGATCGCCGGTGCAAGGTTTGAAACGGTTCGTAGATGAAATGATCCGGGGAGGGAAATTCCAGAATAAAGGTAAAGGCTGACAGCCAACCAAAAATACGATAGTCCCGAATGTCAGTCTCATGAGACTCTTGATATCACTAGCTTTATCGAATTACTTTCTTGTGTATACAACACTGTTCTTCCTTAACTGCATTAGAAGAGTTGAGGTCTCCTATGAGCCTCATGACTGTTCACTACGACGATTATTTTTCTGGTAACAATGGCATGTGTGTATAGCATGAGTTTACCATAATTTTTATTAGTAATTTTAAATAAAGAAAAGCTTAGAAATACATAAAGCAATATCTTGAGGTACCGTCGGCATCGAAACTTTTGTCTGCTAGTAGCGAGGTATCGAAATAGTATTATTCATTGCTATTGGTACCATATACACTCCTGGAAATTGAAATAAGAACACCGTGAATTCATTGTCCCAGGAAGGGGAAACTTTATTGACACATTCCTGGGGTCAGATACATCACATGATCACACTGACAGAACCACAGGCACATAGACACAGGCAACAGAGCATGCACAATGTCGGCACTAGTACAGTGTATATCCACCTTTCGCAGCAATGCAGGCTGCTATTCTCCCATGGAGACGATCGTAGAGATGCTGGATGTAGGCCTGTGGAACGGCTTGCCATGCCATTTCCACCTGGCGCCTCAGTTGGACCAGCGTTCGTGCTGGACGTGCAGACCGCGTGAGACGACGCTTCATCCAGTCCCAAACATGCTCAATGGGGGACAGATCCGGAGATCTTGCTGGCCAGGGTAGTTGACTTACACCTTCTAGAGCACGTTGGGTGGCACGGGATACATGCGGACGTGCATTGTCCTGTTGGAACAGCAAGTTCCCTTGTCGGTCTAGGAATGGTAGAACGATGGGTTCGATGACGGTTTGGATGTAGCGTGCACTATTCAGTGTCCCCTCGACGATCACCAGTGGTGTACGGCCAGTGTAGGAGATCGCTCCCCACACCATGATGCCGGGTGTTGGCCCTGTGTGCCTCGGTCGTATGCAGTCCTGATTGTGGCGCTCACCTGCACGGCGCCAAACACGCATACGACCATCATTGGCACCAAGGCAGAAGCGACTCTCATCGCTGAAGACGACACGTCTCCATTCGTCCCTCCATTCACGCCTGTCGCGACACCACTGTAGGCGGGCTGCACGATGTTGGGGCGTGAGCGGAAGACGGCCTAACGGTGTGCGGGACCGTAGCCCAGCTTCATGGAGACGGTTGCGAATGGCCCTCGCCGATACCCCAGGAGCAACAGTGTCCCTAATTTGCTGGGAAGTGGCGGTGCGGTCCCCTACGGCACTGCGTAGGATCCTACGGTCTTGGCGTGCATCCGTGCGTCGCTGCGGTCCGGTCCCAGGTCGACGGGCACGTGCACCTTCCGCCGACCACTGGCGACAACATCGATGTACTGTGGAGACCTCACGCCCCACGTGTTGAGCAATTCGGTGGTACGTCCACCCGGCCTCCCGCATGCCCACTATACGCCCTCGCTCAAAGTCCGTCAACTGCACATACGGTTCACGTCCACGCTGTCGCGGCATGCTACCAGTGTTAAAGACTGCGATGGAGCTCCGTATGCCATGGCAAACTGGCTGACACTGACGGCGGCGGTGCACAAATGCTGCGCAGCTAGCGCCATTCGACGGCCAACACCGCGGTTCCTGGTGTGTCCGCTGTGCCGTGCGTGTGATCATTGCTTGTACAGCCCTCTCGCAGTGTCCGGAGCAAGTATGGTGGGTCTGACACACCGGTGTCAATGTGTTCTTTTTTCCATTTCCAGGAGTGTATTATATTGAATCTGGTATCGGAACGTTGATACGCATAAAGGTCAGTATCCATTTACTCGAAACTGCTTATTTAGAATAAAGTGGTTCGGAAAGAAAAGAATTGAGTGAGTGCGATTTTCTTAAAGCCTAAATTAATTTCTTGTCTGTCTCAAACTATGACACACGGTCCAGCCACATTAATGTCACCACGATCTTTGTTTGACGTCAACGTGCAATAACCACTTCCTAGATTTTCAGAAGGCTTTTGATACCGTTCCTCACAAGCGACTATTAATCAAATTGCGTGCATATGGAGTATAGTCTCAGTTGTGTGACTGTATTCGTGATTTCCTCTCAAAGAGATCACAGTTCGTAGTGATAGACGATAAATCACTGAGTAGAACAGAAGTGATATCTTGCGTTCCGCACGGTAGTGTCATATGCTCTCTGCTGTTCCTGATTTACATAAATGATCTACGTGATAATCTGAGCAGCCCCCTTAGATTGTTTGCAGATGACGCGGTAATTTTCCGTCGAGTAAAATCATCAGATGATCAATTCCAACTACAAAATGATCTTGAGAGAATTTCTGTATGGTGCGAAAAGTGGCAATTGGCACTAAACAAAGAAAAGTGAGAGGTCATCCACATGGGTACTAAAAGAAATCCGATAAATTTAGGGTATACGATAAATCGCACAAATCTAAGGGCTGTCAATTCGACTAAATACCTACGAGCAACTTAAATTGGAAAGACCACATGAATAGTATTGTGGGGAAGGCGAAACAAAGACTGCGCTTTGTTGGCAGAACACTTAGAAGATGCGACAAACCTACTAAAGAGAGAGCCTACACTACATTTGTCCGTCTTCTACTGGAATATTGCTGCGCGGTGTGGGATCCTTACCAGGTAGGATTGACGGAGGACATGGAAAAACTGCAAAGAAGGGCAGCTCGTTTCGTGTTATCGCGCAATACGGGTGAGAGTGTTCAAATGGTTCAAATGGCTCTGAGCACTATGGGACTTAACATCTGAGGTCTTCAGTCCCCTAGTACTTAGAACAACTTAAACCTAACTAACCTAAGGACATCACACACATCCATGCCCGAGGGAGGATTCGAACCTGCGACCGTAGCGGTCAAGCGGTTCCAGACTGAAGCGCCTAGAACCGCTCGGCCACACCGGCCGGCGGGTGAGAGTGTCACTGATATGATACGCGAGTTGGGGTGACAGTCACTGAAACAAAGGCGGTCTTCTTTGAGGCCAGATCTATTTACGAAATTTCAATCACCAACTTTCTCTTCCGAATGCGAAAATATTTTGTTGACACCCACCTTCGTAGGGAGAAATGACCATCATAATAACATAAGAGAAATCAGAGCTCGAACGGAAAGATTTAGGTGTTCCTTTTTCCCACACACCATTCGAGAGTGGAATGGTAGAGAAGTAGTATGAAAATGGTTCTATGAACCCTCTGCCAGGCACTTAAGAGTGAATTGCAGAGTAACCATGTACATGTAGAAGGCAGGTGGCAGCACTAGCAGTGCTAACTGGGAGGACTTGAGAGATAGCGCAGTCGTTCTTATAATGCGGAAACGAAGCTATTTAGTTGACGTCTAAAAAAATGGTTCAGATGGCTCTGAGCACTATGGGACTTAGCATCTATGGTCATCAGTCCTCTAGAACTTAGAACTACTTAAACCTAACTAACCCAAGGACAGCACACAACACCCAGCCATCACGAGGCAGAGAAAATCCCTGACCCCGCCGGGAATCGAACCCGGGCGTGGGAAGCGAGAAAGCTACCGCACGACCACGAGATGCGGGCAGATGACGTCCAAACGGGTATGATCATTGGCTTTCGAGCCAAGGATGGAAGAATTTTCGAAACTGCCATGTTTCTAAACTGTCCGCATGCCGCCGTGGTTGTGGATGGCAAAATGGCGCAATTAAAAACCGTCACGGGCCGTAGATGACAGGGTGAACGACGGCTGCAGAGATGTGTACGGGCGAACAGGCGTACAACTGTTCAGCAGCTGATCGCCCAGATGAACCAACGGGCCACCAACAGTGTCTCCTCGATGACTGTTTAGCCAAGGTTGCTGCGCATGGACCTCCGCAGGTGCCTGGTTCATGTACCTTTGCTCACTGTTGTTCATCGGCGACGAATGCAGGTATTTGCACGCGAGTATTGCAGCTGGACGTTCACTGAGTGGCGACAGGTGGTCTTTTCACATGACAGCTGGCCGGTGGCGTGTACGGCGTGAAACGTCTGAAAGCAAACACCCCGCAACAACCGTCGGAAGGGTCCAGACCGAGGAGGGATCTTTATGATATGGGGGATGTTTTCGTAGCATTCACTGGGTGATCTCGTCATTCTGGGAGGCACAATGGGTCAACGCAGCAGGACAATGCATGTGTCACACAGCCCGCACAGTCCGTGTGTGGCTCGAAGAGCACCAGGGTGAGTTTGCCATATTCCTTGCCCATGAAACTCCCCATACTTAAATACAATCAAAATATGTGGGATCGCCTGGAACGGGATTTTCGCGCCATGAACTTTCATCCGCAAAAAAAACCCTAGCTCAGCTGGCCACGGTACTGGAGCGTCACGGACCCACATCCCTGTCGATACCTTCCAAAACCTTATCGAATCTCTTCCTGCCCGCCTCGCAACGGTCTGCACTCCTGAAGTTGGTAATTCAGGCTTTTGACAGCTGGTAACATTAATGTGACTGGACGGTGCATAATTCTGTCGATTTCACAACTTTCATCTGTCAATCCAGCATCGACTTCTAGCACTCGAATTATATCTAATGGGGCGCTTGAGACGGGAGAACCTTTATTCACCATAACCCAATAAAAGATGGTGGTGGTGTCGCGCAATAGACATTTCTAGCTTTAACTGCTTGAAGCTGTTCGAATCTTTTGCTGTTGATCCTTTTAGTTATATTTACTTCATCATTTCTCATTGCGTGATCCAAGTTTTCGCTTTTGATTTCCTTTTTAGAAGCTATACACAAGATTATTAGGATTTATTGACTGCCAGAACGACATCATATTGGGAGTGATATGATCTGTAGGAGACTATTTCCATGGCGGTTTTCATGAACCAATCCCACCAAGCCTGACACGAGAGCGTTACTCAACTTTCTTCTCAATACGTGCTTCAAAGAGCATTTTTAAGCAATTAAGGTATTTCAGCCAAAGCCGTAAGTGAAAATACGTCCTCTTAGATAATTAACTGTACCCAAAATGTGACGCTTTAAACAATACTGCAATGGCACGTTATCAAGATTCAAGTGAGTTCGAATGTGGTGTTACAGTCGGCGCACGAGCAATGGGACACAGCATTTCCGAGATAGCAGTGAAGTGGGGATTTTCCCGCACCGTGAATATCAGGAATCTAGTAAAACATCAAATCTCCAACATAGCTGCGGTCGGAAAGAGATCCTGCAAGAACGAGACGAACGACGAATGAAAACAACCGTTCAACGTGACAGAAGTGCAACCCTTCCGCAAACTGTTGCAGATTTCAATGCTGGGCTGTCAACAAATGTCAGCGTGCGATCCATTCAACGAAACATCATCGATAGGGGCTTTCAGAGCAGAAGGTCCACTCGTCTACCCTTCATAACTGCACGACACAAAGCTTTACACCTCGCCTGGGCCCGTCAACACCGACATTAGACCGTTGATGACTCGAAACATGTCGCTGGTCGGGCGAGTCTCGTTTCAAATTGTATCGAGCGGATGGACGCTTACGGGTATGGAGACAATCTCATAAATCCTGCATGTCAGCAGGGCACTGTTCAAGAAGACGGAGGCTCTGTAATGGTGTAGGACACGTGCAGTTGGAGTGATACGTGACCTCTTATACGTCTGGCTACGTCTCTGACATGTGACACGTACTTAAGCATCCTGTCTGATCACCTGCATCCATTCATGTCTATTGCGCATTCAGACAGACTAGGACAATTGCAGCAGGACAATGCCACCCCACACGTCCAGAGTTGCTACAGAGTGGCTCCAGAAACACTCTTCTGAGTTTAAACACTTCCGCTGGCCACCAAACTACCCAGACGTGAACACTGTTGAGCATATGTGGGATGCCTTGCAACGTGCTGTTCAGAAGAGATCTCCACTCCCTAGTACTCTTACCGATTTATGGACAGCTCTGCAGGATTCATGGAGTCAGTTCCCTCCAGCACAACTTCAGACATTAGTCGATCCCTGCCACGTCGTGTTGCGGCAGTTCTGCGTTCTCACGGGGGCCCTAAACGATATTAGGCAGGGTACCAGTTTCTGTGGCTCTTCGGTGTAGTTTGCCTTGACAAAAGCCAATATCAGATTTGCACTCTTCTAATCAAGAGCTCTCATTTTGTACAAAAAGAAACATTCTATTCGTCTTTTATCTTTCGCTGTGACTTTGTTTTTGCATATTTCAGTCCTTCTACCCAGTTCAGCCAATATATTATCCATGTGATTTGCACGGAACAGAAAGGAAGATCTGTTAGGAACGGTATTAATTTGAATGCACTAAATCTTGCATGAAATTTGCCCACACTGTATAGAAGATAATTTGAAATACAATAAACTTTGTAATTACTGCGTATGGCTCAGCTGACACCGTAACAATGACAACACTAGATACCATTACAAAGTTTGCCTCGGCTGAAGGCGGACCGCTATAGGCAGAGAATCGGAAATGATAAACAGAGTAGTCGGAGCGACAAGTAGTTGTCTAGCAGCGTGGTGGCACCACTGATGATAGCTAAATTGGAGGAATGATTAAATGTTTTTGGTGGTGCTCTGTGTTGATAATAATCATTCTGTAAAGTTTTACTTCTCCTAAATTATAGACTGAAGATATCAACAGGAAACAGTCACCTCTCTATTAAAATACCCCATAAGAAATAAGATAATCATCAGTACGGTAATAACAGGTGTTCTATTTCCAATATGTAGGATGTGACATAAATTTTCAAGAAGAGATAGACATAAATAAGACTATTAACCCATATCAATATATATGCCACGATAAGAATATTACAGGGTTAATTTAAATTTTGTAAAGCAATGGCTCTGTACACAGCATAAAGTTAGTCATTGCGATCAAAAGATCTTCTGGTGACGTTCATCAAATACATGAGAGCTTTTGTTTACAGTACGGTCACCTGCCCTCCTCCCCCACGTGAGGTCTACCCCATAGTCGGATAAAAATGAAAATTTTTATACATGCTTCAAACATTGATTAGAACGCTTTTAAAAAAACGAAGTTTTATTGACGAAGCTCATTATACAGTGTTTTTAACGCGTGATTAAAAGTACTTTATTTTAAACTTACCAACACTGAGTAGTTAAACACACACACACACACACACACACACACACACACACACACACACACACACAGATATATATATATTTCACGAAAGAAGTATTAGCCACGTGTTTCGACTTGTCCGCATGCCACTTGCACACACATTGTAAAAGTTTTCATATAAATTCATGTTGAACGCAAAAACAACGGCTTTATACCCGTTCCAGTAACTACAACCGGTGCGGTGGAGAACACTTGTGCAGCACTTGTTTCAAATCGGGGAATCCCGGATATGTGCACTTGTAAAGCTTTCAGTTCAGTTTAGAGAGGCCAAAAAGAATGGTGGCAACTTAAATACTATCTATGCACGGGATTAAATGCCGGCCGGGGTGACCGAGCGGTTCTAGGCGCTACAGTCTGGACCCGCGCGACCGCTATGGTCACAGGTTCGTATCCTGCCTCGGGCATGGATGTGTGTGATGTTCTTAGGTTTAAGTAGTTCTAAGTTCTAGGGGACTGATGACCACAGCAGTTAAGTCCCATAGTGCTCAGAGCCATTTGAACCATTTTTGAACGGGATTAAATGCATAAAGTAAAATATTATCCATTATAATAACGCAATTCTCTGACTGAAAAGGTGACGCGTGGTTTCCACAGCTCTCAGCCCACTTTAAATGAGATATGGTGATATTTTCTACATCTCTCCGCCCCCCCCCCCTACCCTTCCCTCCCCACCGCACTCACCCAGTTTGAGTTAACGTAATTAACGGATGTCCCCTAACATAACTTGAAATATCAGAAATTAAGTTTCTTAGATCTGTGAAAGACTGCACAAATCCGAAATACGCAAAAACCTAGGGGTATAGTCATTAAATGAAAGAGCAATCCAACGAAAGTAGGGCTTGAAAGAATATGTATTGCGTATGTCACCTCAGAGTATGCAGTTTTATTGGAAGAAATTTGACGTTAATGGGCTGTGGCAGCAGACGACCGACGCGAGTGCAGTTACTAACAGCACGACATTGCCTGCAGCGCCTCCCCACGGCTCGTGATCTTACCGGTTGGACCTTAGACTACTGGAAAACCATGACCTGGTCAGATGAGTCCCGACTTCAGCTGGTAAGAGCTGATGGTAGGGTTCGAGTGCGCTGCGTACCCCGCGAAGCTATATACCAAAGTTATCAATAAGGCACTTTGCAAGATGGTGGTGGCTCCATAATGGTGTCGGCTATGTTTACATGGAACAGACTACGTGCTCTGGATGTTCGGCTGCTTTGAGACTACTCGCAGTCATTCATCGACTTCATGTTCCCAAACAATGATGAAATTTTTGTGGTGATGCGCCATGTCACCGGGCCATAATTGATCGCGGCTAATTTGAAGAACATTCTGGATAATTCGAGCAAATGATTTGACCATCTAGATCGCCCTACATGGAGCATAACAAGAGATCAAGAGATTCAGCACCGGCAACACTTTCGCAATTACGGACAGCTAAACAGGGTGTTACAAAAAGGTACGGCCAAACTTTCAGGAAACATTCCTCACACACAAATAAAGAAAAGATGTTATGTGGACATGTGTCCGGAAACGCTTAATTTCCACGTTAGAGCTCATTTTAGTTTCGTCAGTATGTACTGTACTTCCTCGATTCACCGCCAGTTGGCCCAATTGAAGGAAGGTAATGTTGACTTCGGTTCTTGTGTTGACATGCGACACATTGCTCTACAGTACTAGAATCAAGCACATCAGTACGTAGCATCAACATGTTAGTGTTCATCACGAACGTGGTTTTGCAGTCAGTGCAATGTTTACAAATGCGGAGTTGGCAGATGCCCATTTGATGAATGGATTAGCACGGGGCAATAGCCGTGGCGCGGTACGTTTGTATCGAGACAGATTTCCAGAACGAAGGTGTCCCGACAGGAAGGCGTTCGAAGCAATTGATCGGCGTCTTAGAGAGCACGGAACATTCCAGCCTATGACTCGCGACTGGGGAAGACCTAGAACGACGAGGACACCTGCAATGGACGAGGCAATTCTTCGTGCAGTTGACGATAACCCTAATGTCAGCGTCAGAGAAGTTGCTGCTGTACAAGGTAACGTTGACCACGTCACTGTATGGAGAGTGCTACGGGAGAACCAGTTGTTTCCGTACCATGTACAGCGTGTGCAGGCACTATCAGCAGCTGATTGGCCTCCACGGGTACACTTCTGCGAATGGTTGATCCAACAATGTGTCAATCCTCATTTCAGTTGCAAATGTTCTCTTTACGGATGAGGCTTCATTCCAACGTGATCAAATTGTAAATTTTCACAATTCACATGCGTGGGCTGACGAGAATCCGCACGCAATTGTGCAATCACGTCATCAACACAGATTTTCTGTGAACGTTTGGGCAGGCATTGTTGGTGATGTCTTGATGGGGCCCCATGTTCTTCCACCTACGCTCAATGGAGCACGTTATCATGATTTCATACGGGATACTCTACCTGTGCTGCTAGAACATGTGCCTCTACAAGTACGACACAACATGTGGTTCATGCACGATGGAGCTCCTGCACATTTCAGTCGAAGTGTTCGTACGCTTCTCAACAACAGATTCGGTGACCGATGGATTGGTAGAGGCGGACCAATTCCATGGCCTCCACGCTCTCCTGACCTCAACCCTCTTGACTTTCACTTATGGGGGCATTTGAAAGCTCTTGTCTACGCAACCCCGGTACCAACTGTAGAGACTCTTCGTGCTCGTATTGTGGACGACTGTGATACAATACGCCATTCTCCAGGGCTGCATCAGCGCATCAGGGATTCCATGCGACGGAGGGTGGATGCATGCATCCTCGATAACGGAGGACATTTTGAACATTTCCTGTAACAAAGTGTTTGAAGTCACGCTGGTGCGTTCTGTTGCTGTGTGTTTCCATTTCATGATTAATGTGATTTGAAGAGAAGTAATAAAATGAGCTCTAACATGGAAAGTAAGCGTTTCCGGACACATGTCCACGTAACATATTTTCTTTCTTTGTGTGTGAGGAATGTTTCCTGTAGAGGCAGTACAGCTCAATATTTCTGCACGGGAATTCCACCGACTTGTGGAGTCCATGCCACGTCGAGTTGCCGCACAAGTCGGGGAAAAGCAGGTCCAACACGATATTTAGGAGGTATCTCATGACTTGTTCACCTCAGAATAATTACTGTCCGTGACAAGAAAATAATAATACGTAGTGCAGTGTATGTGGGGATTAACGCTAGTAGTTGAAGGGAGCGAACGTGGTGGCAGTCATTAGGAACACGAGTCCCAGTGCACAGTAGGCGCTCCCACGTACCGGCCGGTGTGGGAAGCCGGCCACGGACCTGCGGCCGGACCCGCAAACAAGCGCGTAGTCGAGGGTCGGCCTTTCCCAGAGGAGCGCGCTCGAACTACTACGCATGCGCAGTGCAGCCAGCCGCTACCGGCGCGTTCGGCCGCACTTTCACCGCTCCGGCAGGTAGCCCGCCTCCGCCGAGAGATTACGATCGACTTCCGGCCGCCCTTGTTTCCTGGCGAGGCGCCACGGAGCCGGGGGCCTCAGAAAATTCCGCCCCCCCGTTCGTGATTTGTAGCACCGCACTCCATTAGCTGCTCGGCATGATTAATTAAAGGAGCCGCGTCATACTTAAGCCGACTACCGCCGTCTCGAGCTCTTGTCCAGATCACTACCCCCAGTGCTTCCGGCTCATCGGTTTGATGTTCATTGGTACCGTGGTGAGGTAAATAGGAACGAGATCGTAATTGGAATATTGCCTCAAAGTGGAGATCCAATTTCGATGACAAGAAATATCACACCTCGTTTGTTAAGCGCAATGGAAAATACTGGATTTTTAATCAAGCAAAGGAACAAGCTGGCTTTAGAAGCGAATGCTGCGCAAGATAGTACCTGCAGGTCGCGAAGGGAATTGTAGAAAGGAGTAATGAATATGAATTACAGGAAATGTATTCACAGTTGCGAAGATGAGCTACCATCGGGTGTATCTTGGAATTGCGACAGTAAAAATTTGTGCCGGATCAGGACTACACCCCAGATTTCCCAATTTACGTGAGCGGTCGCCTTAACCGCTTCGGCTATCAGTGTTTCGAATCACGGCCAGACAAACTTCCATATGTCGTCGTCCACGTGTCACAACCTGCACTCGTACGTTTACGTATATTCCCGTCCAAGAAGGGCATATTTATTGAGAGTCGATGGCCTAGTTCTTGTGGATAAATACTAAATAACACTGCCACTGCTGTTTCGTCGTTAGTAAGGATTACGATTTTTCCTGTGACTCATTGATTCCGTGAGAACTTTCACCTCTGTCCCAATACAGTATGTACAAACGGTCCTTGAAAAACCAAGGAACTGATTCAAGTTACGTTATTTAGTTCGAGGGAGCATCAAAAAGTAAGTTACACAGTATTATAGCAGGCCAAGTACTTTTAATGATTGCTGAACTGCACTTCAAACTGACACTGATACATTACACTATTCTTCAACATTTTCGCCAAGTCTAAACAACGATCTGAACTGTCTACTAATCTTTCATTACCTCGGCGATAGAAATCCGCTTCTTGGTCACGAAGCATTCGAGAACGACTGTGTCTACATGCTCATCGTCGGAAAATCTACGATTGCGTCGAATTAGTTCCCCTAATGGCTGGACGCTGTCGTCTTTGGTCGATATGGAAGGCCTGCCTTCCCGACCAGCATCAGCTACGTCTGTGAGGCTCTGGCCGAATTGTTAGCAGCATTTTACTAAGGCTGGACGCGACACTGCATTGGTCCATTAACCGCTAGAATTTCACGGTGATCCTGTGCGTAATTTAGACGTGTTACCCACAAGAATCGTACTGTCTCGCGTGCTTCAACTCTGGAGTGCGTGTCCAGTTACCAGACCCTCTCACTCGCGCACTGTGGTGCATCTGTTATCCGTACTTCAATAGTACTGTATCTGCAGGACACCGGGAACGTGTACTATTTCCTGACATTGCGCCACTCTTGTTACGCGATGGTCTTAGCGTGTGGATGACACATGTAACTTTCTGTACATCCCTCATACGTTGAATATATACGTCAAACGTACAACTTCCTTTGGACTTCTTCAAGATTGTGGAAAATTTAAAAATGAGACAGGAGACAAGCGAGG
The DNA here is from genome assembly GCF_023864275.1 of Schistocerca cancellata. Taxonomy (NCBI): domain Eukaryota; kingdom Metazoa; phylum Arthropoda; class Insecta; order Orthoptera; family Acrididae; genus Schistocerca; species Schistocerca cancellata. Next base: position 721,309,609 of record NC_064626.1, on the reverse strand, counting down.
AGATCCCATATAACTAAAGCTACTCCCAGCAAACCTACAGTAAGTGTTGGGATGCTTAAGTTGGGGCTATGAATCACCGACACGTGTTAATGGAACCACGCGAACCACTGTCATTTCTGTGACGACAATGTGCTGTTTGCCACTGCTGTACGTAAAAGTCGACAGCGACAGCGACTGGACGAACTTGATAGTGCAAGTAGGTCTAAATATCAGTCACAACAAGAGTAAAATAATTTATAGCGTAGCCAATGAATCTGAAACGAATGTGTAATTAACCATGTTGGCAAGGGCAGCTGGTGAGTTTTTCTTTTTGGGGTTGTTGAAGACTACGACTGGGGGGCTTTTGGTAAACTAAAGTGAGTTTTCTAAAGTTAGCTTTCAATGTGTCTGAAACAAAGTTTGCAGTCAATGATATTGAACGATTATTAATTATTCCTGTGGCACATGGACATTTTATGCAAAAAAACCATTTAAAAATTGATAGCTTCTCAGCGAGCAACTATTGGGAAAACAGTAGGAGACACAAGAAAACAAACCAATGGATCAGAGAACAAACTGAGTGGAAGATGCAGTTGCGACTGTCACGAAAGGGATATGGGCAGGACGTACAGACAGGAGAATGGATGGCAGACGGACGAAGGAATTTCTTTCTTGGATTAGAGAAAAATAAGAAAAGAGCGCGATGACAGCCTTATAGAAAATAGATAGATCACATGCAGGAGCAGCAAGGATGATTGTCGCTGAAGACTGTGACACGTGGGGAAGTCCAGGGGAGGATGCCAGATGGTTGATGGTGATGAGAAATACCTAGCGATGGATCTTTTTATTTCTTCGTAACTATCTTCATAGATATGGCCGTTAGTTAGTCACGTTAGCCTCTATGCAGCCCGTTTAATGACATATATTTCACGATAAATAATTTCAGCTTTCCCAGCATCATCGATTTCGAAGCATTCAAAGAGCCATCATTTAATCGTTCCCATTTGGATGGTGAATCGTCGTTGGCCAACTGAGCCATGATGGTACCCAGGTGTGGACTTCTACGCCCAAGCAGATTGACAGCCACAAATCTCTATTTTCGAGGCTCCAAAAAACAAAAATCGCATGGGGAGAAATCAAAACTGTGTAGAGAATGTGTAAGAGCTTCTCAACGAAACTTCTGCAGCGTAGTCGATGATGATGATTATGATGATTTGAGGTGAGGGGCGCTCGACATCATGGTCATCAGCGCCCTGACGAAAAGCCAGCTTGCTGATCTCATGGGTGGGGACTAAGGCTGACCCTACATGCGGAGCAGTTTATAATGTGTGAAGGTCCGCCTCCCTTCCCCACCAACTGAGGGATGAGGCCTGACAGTTCACAAAATTTCATCACCCTGGCATCAGTATCAGCGAGGATGGTGGGCAGATCTCCAGCGAGACTGAGGACAGTATATAGGACACACGTTGCCACAAAGTGCTAAACTGAAATTGGCACGCCACAAACTCCACAGAGTGGTGGATCCTGCCGCCGGAGGAGGGAGCCATGTGTTAAAGGACTATGTCCGATGTGCAGCCTAGTAAGCTGAACCTGGAAGGCCGTGAGGCTGTCATGAAGTCCGCCATGCCTTTGTGGTCGATTTGAGCGACCGCAGTTTGTTTTCGGTTACCTGCAACCATTCAGTCTCCCACTAACGCATGATTCGTCTGTCAGAAAATAAAATGATGGCGTACAACTGGACAGGACTTGATGGACAGCACCATCCCGACATGCTTCCTTGGCTTCTTTGTCGGCCATGTCGTTTCCTTGTATCCCGATGTGGCCAGGTTCCTTCCCACCGTGCTGGAGCTGCTGTAAGGAGTCATGGATGCGCTGAATCAGCTGGTCTACTGGATACTTTTGATGAAGTGCTTGCAGTGCCTAAACGAGTCCAAACAGACAAGAAACGTTGTACGGTCATGTTTGAAACTTATACATAGTTACAGATTGAAAACTTAATTCATATACAGTCCAATGCATGACCTACGTCAATAATTTTTAGAATCTGCAGTGAAAGTTGCTTATGAACAGAAAAAATGGCGTCCATTACACACAAGCGAACAATATTTTTCCGTCCTAATATAAACTTATCTACGTTGCGTGCAACATTTCTGTATATCAGAGAAAACCCTACCAGCTTTTGTGTATCTTGGAACACCTGGCAAATCATGAAATATCAGGGTAATCGTTCTCCTTTACGCCGTCTATAGTAAGGGGTATTCTTGAAATATACAGTGCTGCAAAAGACGCCTGTTTCTTCGTTTCTGGGTTCCAAATAAATAGTTTTTTAACGTTGAATAATTGCAAGAAACGTTAAACCTGAGTAGTCAGAGATGACAATCTTGGAGTGAAGGTGGTAAGTGCAGACTTCATTGAGATAATTGTAGAGATGGCGTGTCTACATTGTAATTGTAAACGGCAAATGGATTTCACATCGAGGTACGAGGATGGCATGGATTACTCGTAGTATTTTCTGTAAACAGATAATCTACAGCGGAATTATTGTAACTCTAGGAGAGAGGTCGCATATGAAAAAGTGACAATTAATGGCAGACCCTAGCGAATTCTTCGATAAGCGTCTTACAGCATTACCGCAGTAATTGTTGCTGCATATTAAACAGGGTAAGGAAAATAGCTGTATACACTCTTGTGAAATAAACTAATAACTTAGATTTTTTTTGTCATCTAGTGGAGTGATAGTGTAAACAGCGAATCTTTTTATCGGATCACGCGTCTTGTTTTTATTTTCACAATGCGTGCTGGTATGCTAAGAATAAGTGTACAGTAAAGATTAGTTTCTCATATACACTCCTGGAAATGGAAAAAAGAACACATTGACACCGGTGTGTCAGACCCACCATACTTGCTCCGGACACTGCGAGAGGGCTGTACAAGCAATGATCACACGCACGGCACAGCGGACACACCAGGAATCGCGGTGTTGGCCGTCGAATGGCGCTAGCTGCGCAGCATTTGTGCACCGCCGCCGTCAGTGTCAGCCAGTTTGCCGTGGCATACGGAGCTCCATCGCAGTCTTTAACACTGGTAGCATGCCGCGACAGCGTGGACGTGAACCGTATGTGCAGTTGACCGACTTTGAGCGAGGGCGTATAGTGGGCATGCGGGAGGCCGGGTGGACGTACCGCCGAATTGCTCAACACGTGGGGCGTGAGGTCTCCACAGTACATCGATGTTGTTGCCAGTGGTCGGCGGAAGGTGCACGTGCCCGTCGACCTGGGACCGGACCGCAGCGACGCACGGATGCACGCCAAGACCGTAGGATCCTACGCAGTGCCGTAGGGGACCGCACCGCCACTTCCCAGCAAATTAGGGACACTGTTGTTCCTGGGGTATCGGCGAGGACCATTCGCAACCGTCTCCATGAAGCTGGGCTACGGTCCCGCACACCGTTAGGCCGTCTTCCGCTCACGCCCCAACATCGTGCAGCCCGCCTCCAGTGGTGTCGCGACAGGCGTGAATGGAGGGACGAATGGAGACGTGTCGTCTTCAGCGATGAGAGTCGCTTCTGCCTTGGTGCCAATGATGGTCGTATGCGTGTTTGGCGCCGTGCAGGTGAGCGCCACAATCAGGACTGCATACGACCGAGGCACACAGGGCCAACACCCGGCATCATGGTGTGGGGAGCGATCTCCTACACTGGCCGTACACCACTGGTGATCGTCGAGGGGACACTGAATAGTGCACGGTACATCCAAACCGTCATCGAACCCATCGTTCTACCATTCCTAGACCGGCAAGGGAACTTGCTGTTCCAACAGGGCAATGCACGTCCGCATGTATCCCGTGCCACCCAACGTGCTCTAGAAGGTGTAAGTCAACTACCCTGGCCAGCAAGATCTCCGGATCTGTCCCCCATTGAGCATGTTTGGGACTGGATGAAGCGTCGTCTCACGCGGTCTGCACGTCCAGCACGAACGCTGGTCCAACTGAGGCGCCAGGTGGAAATGGCATGGCAAGCCGTTCCACAGGACTACATCCAGCATCTCTACGATCGTCTCCATGGGAGAATAGCAGCCTGCATTGCTGCGAAAGGTGGATATACACTGTACTAGTGCCGACATTGTGCATGCTCTGTTGCCTGTGTCTATGTGCCTGTGGTTCTGTCAGTGTGATCATGTGATGTATCTGACCCCAGGAATGTGTAAATAAAGTTTCCCCTTCCTGGGACAATGAATTCACGGTGTTCTTATTTCAATTTCCAGGAGTGTATCTCTTAATGATTTAGCTGCTTACTGAACGTTGAATAGCTCATTATTGTTTATAGATTCGGATGTGACTACTACCAATTTTTCTACGAGTGTCTGAATTGGTATGTTTCTGTTTTTCTGAATTTATCTACGTTTATTTTGGCGTGGAGCAGAGGCATTTTTTTCTCCACTTTTTATTCGAAAGTGATTGTCTTCATTTTGTATTTTGAACTTTATGTTAATCTGTGCTACTCATAATGTGTTTTTTTTCATTGTGAAATGCAAGTTGTGTTCGTGTTTATTAAAATAAACAGTGCGTATCCTTACTAAAGAACACCAAATATTTCAAAGCCACATAGCTATATTTTCACGACAGCAACATTGCTTGATATGCCGATCTTACACAGGTCGGAATTGTTTAAAAGATTTAAAAGAGTTAAAGAAATTGTTAAATGAGAAACAGTGGAACTACTGCATAGCACAGCGACAAAATATAGAATTACATTCTCACAGACAAGTCGTCAGTTACTGTAGCTTTGCACACTGAAAAAATAAACTTTTATTCGAATTTATTACGTCACAGATTCAACTCCTAATGCAATATAGCAGCTATAAGAATTATCGCCATTCGTAATGAGTTTTTAAAATTTTTGCATATCAATTTAAAGAGAACTACGAATGAAACTTGTATGATTGATATCAGTTTGCGAACTAATTAACAGCTACCCAGTGTCAATCTAAGGATACCAGAAACGATGTCGAACTGTTTAATTTTTAAATCGCTGTGTGAGGAATCTTGAAAAATAAATTTATATTAATAACAGCTAACCGAATTTCACTGATATGTGATTTTATTGATTTCACAATGAAAATACTTTCTTTTCAAAGCTAACATCATCTATTTATTATGCCTATCTGCATCTGATGAAACGTAGCTTCGCACGTGGTCTTCGAAGCTACTTCGCAAACCTCAAATGTCTAAGGAAATTTTTTTCCCTTCTTTTCGCGACAGAGCCAAAAAAAGAGACGATCTGCCACTATAGGCGTTCCGTGATAGAACAGATATCTAAGCCAGTAGTAAATATTTTAAATAACATATGAGTATGCAGTCTACATTCAAAATTCAAGAACATTAGAATCAGTGGTATTCAATGCACTTCACTGTACTACGTGGATGTTTGTAAAAGAAGGCGACAAACGATAATTTGAAAAATGAATCGTTTGGGATCTATGCCATCTGTATCATCGGAATTTCACGCAATGAAATGAATAAAAGGTCTATATAACAAATATGTGCAAGCTCCTTAATGAAGCTTTGTCAACAGAATGCTGGAACTTTAACAATTTTACTTATTTTCACGTTGCAATGTATTTATTTGCGCGTACAAGTAATATCGTCATTTGACCCGAGTGATATCATCTAGACCGAAGAGCGTGGACGCTTCAAAAGAAGATGGACTGAAGTGTACAACTGGGTTGTAATATGACGCTGCTGTTGGTATCACAGCAGGCGGATCATTTTTCAAGCTCAGCAGCCAACAAGGGCCGCGTTTCATCCTGTCAGATTCATCACGGGGACTTTCCCTCCATACGGCGCCTGCCCTGACAGACGGCAAATCTTCATTCATCACCAGCCCGCGCTACAGTAGGAGACGGAGACAGAAAGAGAAAGAGAGAGAGAGAGAGAGAGAGAGAGAGAGAGAGAGAGAGAGAAAGAGAGAGGGGGAGAGGGGGGGGGGTCGATGAAGCGGCGAGGTGTGAGTAGGGCGAACAGTGAGGTGGGAGGTGTGGCCATTACCGGTGATCGATCACGTTGCTTTCATCTTTCCAGGACAAGATTCGAAATGTGTCGTCAATAATACACTGATCAGCCAGAACATTATGACCACTACCCACCGCGATGCTGACTGCCGCCTGGTGGCATTGCGGGCAACTGAAACAGCAACAAAAGTGTGTAGGCGGAGAAAACACGGATGGGGAATTACCCTAGCGAAGATACGAACTGCAAATGGGAAAATCCATTGCGATAGGCGACTTTGACAAAGGACAGATTATTATTACACGGAGCCTGTGAACGAGTGTACCGAAAACGGAGAAGCTAATCGAATGTTTACGTGCTACTGTCGTGAGCATCTAGTGAAAGAGATCGAAAGACAGTAAAACTACCACTAGGAGCTAAATGGTTGGACATCCAGGACTCTTCATAGAGAATAGGCTTTGGAGGCTTGTCTGCTCTGTAAAGTAGGGTAGGTGTTGATATGTGGCATCTCTGCCGAAAGAGCACAATTCTGGTGTACAAATGTGTTTCGGAGTCCACCGTTCATTGTTGAACATGGAGTTCCGCAACAGAACACCCCTACGTTTTTATATGTTAACCAACGAAATCGTCAATTACGATTGCAGCGGACACGGGACCATCGGGATTCGACCGTCGATCAATGAAAACGTGTCGGCTCTTCGGGTGAATCACATTTTTGGTACACATGGTCGATGGTCGTCTCCCCAAACGCCGTCATCGAGGCGAACGGCAGCTCGAAGCGTGCAGTGCACCACGGATGCAGGCTGGTGTGAGCAGTAGAATACTATGGAACACGTTCTTCTTCGCTTGCGTGGGACCTATGGTTGTAACCTAAGACATGCTGACAGCTACGACCATGCGCATCCCTTCATGCTTGTGCCGGCCGGAGTGGCCGAGCGGTTAAAGGCGCTACAGTCTGGAACCGCACGACCGCTACGGTCGCAGGTTCGAATCCTGCCTCGGGCATGGATGTGTGTGATGTCCTTAGGTTAGTTCGGTTTAAGTAGTTCTAAGTTCTAGGGGACTTATGACCACAGCGGTTGAGTCCCATAGTGCTCAGAGCCTTCATGCTTGTTGTTTTCCCCTACGGCGATGTCATCTTTCACCAGTGTATTTGCCCGTGCCTACAGTGATCTTGAGGAGAATTGTAATGAACACACGTTGATATCCCGGCGACCAAATTCGCCTGATTTAAATCCAATGGGACCCTTCAAGGTCGCTATCGGGTACCCTCAAGGCGTACGCAAATCAGCGGTGCGTAATTTACGCGAATTACGCGACCTGTGAGCGGACATCTACTGCCACATACCTCCACAAAGCTAAGAACAAACTGTCGGACCCCTGATACACAGAGTCAGTGATCTATTTCGTTCCAAAGATGGACAAACACGCTATTAACCAGGTGGTCATAATGTTTTCGCTCATCGGTGTATTTTGTGTATAATTTGAAGCTACCATTTCAATAGCCAACATGCCATCGCTGCTAAGTGCCACAAACTGCGACAAAACGCAGATACTCAAACTCATAACCACTGACCTACAAAGCATCAATTGTCACTAGTTTTTCGTCCGCTACAGCAGAAAACATCGTAAGGAAAGTTAGAGCTATAATGTCTCGTTGGCAGCAGATAAAGATGGGGCCCCACCTCATTTGGTGACGGATAGGAAAGGAAGCAGCCGTGGTCATCTACAGGAAACATTCAGTTTCTCCCGTGAGTGATACAAGGAAACCACTGAAATCTATGTATTGCTGTCTATGTCTGGGTGTAAGTGGTCTCAGGGTACGAAACCTTGCAGATCCTCTTAATTTCACCTCAAATGAATTTAGGTTGGGAGGCGCTTGATTTGCCTGTTTCCATCATAATCGATGATCAGCACAGTTATTGATATATATACCTCTTGACTTTATACACGACCCAGTCGCATTATCGTGACCACCGTCTCTCTTCGGCGTCGAAGTGCAATAACCACTCCCATATGACAGGTTGCAACACTTTTGGTGGAGAGGATATGCAACGTGCCGATGGTGGGAGGGGAGGAGGGGTGGAGGGAGCGTCGTAATGCAGAAACGGAATGGTTTATTAGACGTCCAGAAGCGCATGATCATTGGTCTTGGGGCCAATGGTGGAACCATTTCCGAAGCGGCTAAGTTTGTAAAGTGTCCTCGTGCCGCCATGGTGCTGTTCGTCAGAGAGAAAAGCTGAAATTTGCACGCCAATAGTGCAAATGAACGTCCACTGCGTGGCTACAGGTGGCCTTTTCAAATGACAGACGGCTGTTGGTGTGTCCGGCGTGAAAGTCTGAAAGCAAAGACCCTGCAACAATCGTCGGAAGAGTCCAAGGCGGAGGAGGGAGCGTTATAGCCTGAGGAATGTTTTCGCGGCATTCCCTAGGTGATCACGTCATTTTGGAAGGCACAATGGGTCAACAAAACAATCCGTGTTTCCTTGAGGAAAATGCCCACCGCTACATGCAGTTTGTTTTCCATTGGCACGACAGCATCTGCTAGCAGGGGAATGCGATGTGTGTTTATTGCTATCCAGTTTAATTACATGTGTTGTTACAGAGCTTTGTATTACGTCTAGCGTATTTCGTGTAAATACTGTGTATTTGCCTGGGGTGTCTCGAGTTAAATGCCTAGCACGTATGCTGGTATTTGGGCCCCCCAGTCGATGCAGGATGGTGGGGACACTAAGTGTTCTGTCGCATCATATCTACCTCTCACTGTTGCTGCGGCTAGTAACGAACTGTATGTTATGCCTGCGAGAATGTGATAATGGTTGCACGTGAAGAGTTTCGTACAGAACATTCGCATTCATATCCTCCCCATCGATAACATTACTTGCATATGCCTGTTCATTTGTATGTGTGAAATCTTATGGGACTTAACTGCTAAGGTCATCAGTCCCTAAGCTTACACACTACTTAACCTAAATTATCTTAAGGAAAAACACACACACCCATGCCCAAGGGAGGGCTCGAACCTCCGACAGGGGAACCCGCGCGAACCGTGCCAAGGCGCCTGAGACCACGGGCTGCGAGTGTGTGCCAGATACTTGTTGGGAAGCCGATCAGGTCATACCCTCACGGCATGCGGCAGCCAAGTTGCCAGTGCAATCGCGGATAAATATGTACATGATGTTACACGCGTTGTGTGCGCCTGTATTAATGTATTACGTGACATTGCGTTTACGGCCAGGTGGTCTCTAAGGCAATGTGTCGGGGTCTGTCTAATGACAGAAAAATTTTCTAGTTTAACTGGGGATTTCTGCGTAATAAGAGTTGTTCTTTTAAGAGTATGTACACTTTTATCCATTCGGCTACGGTTAGTCTATCGTTCACGCGCAGTCGCTGCTTCCAGGGGAGGAACCCATTTGCCAGTAATTCCGGATTAGCTCTCGATTTTCCTGACCCTACTGCCACTATAAAGTCAGCGTATGGTACTACCCCGCCAAAATGACCGTCCTCTTCCACCTGACGTAGGATAGGTTCTCAACCACCAAGATTCAGAATACAAGCCCGAAAACGATGCCTTTTGGACATGTGTGTCTTTCTTTGACTACTTTTAGTTTTCTAGCAATACATTCCACAATTGTGCAACCTACGGGAATCTCTCATAGAGACTTTGGAACATCTGCATTTCTTCCATTCGCGCAAAACACTATTGCGATTACACCGTATGCTTTTTTAATTTTTTGTATCTCTTTTGTTGCTCTGCTGATTGCATTTCAATGAATTTGCCTTTGCTGAGGTCAAAGTGGCACTGAATTAGGCTGTGAAACTACTCCTGCGACAGCTGTCTGCCTCAGGAGAGTAAGTATTAAACCTCGACCAGTGTATTTAACAGATGCCTTGGTCTATGGTTTCTAGGCTGACTTAGATTTTGTATACAGGTTTAGTTAGTATTACTGCTTTTGATCATTTCCAAAACCATAGACCACCCTCCCCCTGCATTAGTGAATTATTGAGAGCAATTTCCTTAATACTTGTAAAATTTTCTGCTTTGTTTGTTTGATGACTTTGGCATATACAATGACGTGACAAAAAATTTTGTATCATCATCATTTATTGCGTTAACGGGCCTTTGAGGCCTACAGCAGGAGAACAATAGGAAAAAACCCACACACAAACAGAAAAACCCGAATAAACGGAATGTCTGTCAATCACAAGAGAGGAGATATTTGTTGCAAATGGCACTCCATGTTTTTCGGTGTCTAGCGTTATCCTCCAAGGGCGCTGGTTCCACTTCTTGAAGGATCGTCATCACTCGATCCTTCCATCGCGTTCTTTGGCGTCCTCTCAGGTGTTTTCCGGTGGGTTGAGAGTGGAGAACTCTCTTAGGAAAGGATCCGTCCACTCGAAAGATGTGGCTAAACCATTGTAGTCGCCTCTGTCCCAATATTCGCCCAATGTGTGGCTTTCCAAACCTCTGGTACAGGTCTTCTTTCTCTCTTCTTTCCCATTTACCTTCCGGGTTATTGTAGACGGGTCCATAGATCTTCCGAAGTACCTTTCTTTCAAACGCACGTATTGAATCTTCTGTCGTTGCTGAGGTCGCCCAAGTTTCACAACCGTATAAAATTACTGGCCTCACCAGTGTCGTGTACAGATGGACTTTGTTCTTCTGAGATATCAGAGGAGATTTAAAAAGATTGCTCAGAATAAAGAACACGCAATTAGCACTTGTTATGCGTTGATGCACTTCTTTCACTTTTGTTGGTTAATATTGAGCCCAGGTACTTGAACTCTTGCCGGCCGCGGTGGTCTAGCGGTTCTAGGCGCTCAGTCCGGAACCGCGCGACTGCTACGGTCGCAGGTTCGAATCCTGCCTCGGGCATGGATGTGTGTGATGTCCTTAGGTTAGTTAGGTTTAAGTAGTTCTAAGTTCTAGGGGACTGATGACCACAGCTGTTAAATCCCATAGTGCTCAGAGCCATTTGAACCATTTTTGAACTTAAGCTCTTCAACTCGTTCGAAGGTGTGCCCGTCTACAACAATGGAGGAAGAACTCGACGATGTGATACTCCAAGATGTTTAGCTTTGTTCTCGTTCACCTCCAGCCCAGTTTCCTTTGCATTTAGGAGGAATCGGAATTTCAATGGTTCAAATGGCTCTGAGCACTATGGGACTCAACTTCTGAGGTCATTAGTCCCCTAGAACTTAGAACTAGTTAAACCTAACTAACCTAAGGACATCACACACATCCATGCCCGAGGCAGGATTCGAACCTGCGACCGTAGCGGTCTCGCGGTTCCAGATTGCAGCGCCTAGAACCGCACGGCCACTTCGGCCGGCTAATCGGAATTTTGTGTACCTTGTAATGTCGTGTCGTACCTCCATTTGCGCAGCGTAGTGCATCAACTCGACGTGACATGGACGCAAGAATCGTTGGAAGTCCCTGCCTCTAGAGCCGTCCATAACTGCGAAAGTGTTGCCGGTGCATGATATAGCACACGAAGTAACCTCTCGATTATGTCCCATAAACGTTCGATAGGATTCATGTTGGGCGATCTGGGTGGCCAAGTTATTTGCTGTAATTGTGCAAAATGTTCTTCAAACTAATCACGGACAATTCTGGCCTGGTGCCATGGCGCATAGTTATCTATAAAAATTCCATCATTGTTTGGGCACATGAAGTTCATGGATGGCTGCAAAAGGTCTCGAAGTAGTCTTAACATAACGATTTTCAGTCAATGTTCGGTTCAGTTGGACCAGAGGACCCACTCCATTCCATATAACACAACCCATACCAATACGGTGCCACCACCAGCTTACACAGTGCCCTGCTGAGAATTTGGGTCCATGGCTTCGTGGGGTCTGCGCCACACTCGAACCCTACCATTAACTGTTACAAACAAAAATCGAGACTCATCTAATCAAGCCGAGGTTTTCTAGTCGTCTAGGGTCCAACCGATATCGTCACGAGCCCAAGAGAGGCGCTGCAGGCGATGTCGTGCTCTTACCATAGGCACTCGCGTCGGTCGTCTGCTGCCATAGCCCATTAACGCCAAATTTCGCCGTACTGTATTAACTGATACTCGTACGTTCGTCATACGTCCCACATTGATTTCTGCGGTTATTTCATGTCTGTTAGTACTGACAACTGTATGCAAACGCCGCTGCTGTCGGTGAAGACAGTCGGTCACTGCGTTTTCCATGGTGAAAGGTAATGCCTGAAATTTGGTATTCTCGGCTTACTATTGACACTGTGGATCTCGGAATGTTGAATTCCCTATTTCCGAAATGGGATGTCCCATGTGTTTCTCCCACTACCATTCCGCGCTCCAAGTCTGTTGATTCCCGTCGCGCGGCCGTAACCACGAAGGACACCTTTTCAAATGAATCACCTGAGTACAAATGACAGCTCCGCCAATGAACTGCCGTTTTACACCTTGTGTAAGCGATACTACCGCTCTCTGTATATGTGCATATCGCTATCCCATGACTTTCGTGACCTCAGTGTATGTTATCCAGTCCTAAGGATTTACCATTTCGTAATTGTTTTATGCCAAAGTCCACAACCTCTTCTACAAAAGGTTGTTGTTGTTGTGGTCTTCAGTCCTGAGACTGCTTTGATGCAGCTCTCCATGCTACCCTATCCTGTGCAAGCTTCTTCATCTCCCAGTACCTACTGCAACCTACATCCTTTTGGATCTGTTTAGTGTATTCATCTCTTGGTCTCCCTCTACGATTTTTACCCTCCACGCTGCCCTCCAATACTAAATTGGTGATCCCTTGATGCCTCAGAACATGTCCTACCAACCGATCCCTTTTTTTAGCTAAGTTGTGCCACAAACTTCTCCCCAATCCTATTCAATACTTCCTCATTAGTTATATGATCTACCCATATAATCTTCAGCATTCTTCTGTAGCACCGCATTTCGAAAGCTTCTATTCTCTTCTTGTCCAAGCTAGTTATCGTCCATGTTTCACTTCCATACATGGCTACGCTCCATACCAATACTTTCAGAAACGACTTCCTGACACTTAAATCAATACTCGATGTTAACAAATTTCTCTTCTTCAGAAACGCTTTCCTTGCCATTGCCAGTCTACATTTGATATCCTCTCTACTTCGACCAGCATCAGTTATTTTTCTCCCCAAATAGCAAAACTCCTTTACTAATTTAAGTGTCTCGTTTCCTAATCTAATTCCCTCAGCATCACCCGACTTAATTCGACTACATTCCATTATCCTCGTTTTGCTTTTGTTGATGTTCATCTTAAACTCTCCTTTCATGACACTATCCACTGCGTTCAACTGCTCTTCCAAGTCCTTTGCTGTCTCTGACAGAATTACAATGTCATCGGCGAACCTCAAAGTTTTTATTTCTTCTCCATGGATTTTAATACCTACTCCGAATTTTTCGTTTGTTTCCTTCACTGCTTGCTCAATATACAGATTGAATAACATCGGGGATAGGCTACAACCCCGTCTCACTCCCTTCCCAACCACTGCTTCCCTTTCGTGCCCCTCGACTCTTATAACTGCCATCTGGTTTCTGTACAAATTGTAAATAGCCTTTCGCTCCCTGTACTTTACCCCTACCTCATTCAGAATTTGAAAGAGAGTATTCCGGTCAACATCGTCAAAAGCTTTCTCTAAGTCTACAAATGCTAGAAACGTAGGTTTGCCTTTCCTTAATCTAGCTTCTAAGATAAGTCGTAGGGTCAGTATTGCCTCACGTTTTCCAACATTTCTACGGAATTCAAACTGACCTTCCCCGAGGTCAGCTTCTACCAGTTTTTCCATTCGTCTGTAGAGAATACGCGTTAGTATTTTGCATCCGTGACTTATTAAACTAATTTTTCGGTAATTTTCACATCTGTCAGCACCTGCTTTCTTTGGGATCGGAATTATTAAATTCTTCTTGAAGTCTGAGGGTATTTCGCCTGTCTTATACATCCTGGTCACGAGATGGTAGAGTTTTGTGAGGACTGGCTCTCCCAAGGCCATCAGTAGTTCTAATGGAATGTTGTCTACTCCTGGGGCCTTGTTTCGACTCAGGTCTTTCAGTGCTACAAAAGGTATTCTTTATTTATCTATTATTCATCCAGGCATCGTCTCACAATCACGTTAGTTTTGTCATCATAATATATTTCAAAATAAATATACACAGAATATGTAAGTATGCTTTTATTGTTATGAATTGTTCATGTATTCACTGTGTTGTGCGTATTTAGCTCCTAGTGATTTTGGTTGGAATCTGTATCGTTGTCCGGAGGCCTTAGCCCAGCAGGTTTTCTGCTGCCCTACTCCATTTACTCGTCATCGACCGATCTTCTCTTTTTATTATAAGCAGAATGGCCAGAATTTTGGTACTATCGATCACCACTTTATACGGTTTTCCCCATGGGAAGCGTAAATCAGGATAGTCGATCGGAGGTTTGAACCTTCATCCTTCTGAAGGTGACTACAGTGCGTAAAAATGCTGTATCTCGCGACTCTAGAAGAGGGAAGAAATTTTTTCCACTGTTCAATAAGAGACTATAAAAAATTTAACTTAGCCTTTATGTTCAAAAGAAACACTTCTCGTATGAATGAAATCAAAGTCCAATACACATATTAAGTAACATAATCGCTCTCAGGACATACTGTTGAAAGCTTTTAGGAATCGTTAATTTTGCAGGGAAGACGTCAAAGACTGAAATACTTGACAAGCGCCTTGATATATTTTAGCAAGGTTTTCGACAATGATCGGTAATGTGTGGGGCGAAAACGTCTAGCTCCCATTTCTTCTAAAAAAAAAAAAAAGAAAAAACTTTTATTTACGGATATACTAAAGCAAATATGTTCATGGGAGAGCTGTACTGAGTAGATGAACAATGTTGTAACTGTTGCTGTATTTGCACCAAAACCCAGTGAAAATAGTCGGAAAGCGCGCTACATATAAGGATAGTGGCGTTTGAGCCCCGTTGCAAGATCTTCGTGTGTCAGTGGACGTAAAACTGCGCTAGCCTTGGTCGTCAAGTCCAGTAATTTTCTCAGGAGTTCTTTCGAAAAGCTTTAATGGAAACATTAACGACAGTTACATCACTCTTTGTAAGATCCCGAATGTCCTTAAGAAGGCAACAGTCCCATTAAGTACAAAAGTGGTTTCGCTATCTCAATGGGCGATAAAGTTAAGAGTATTATGTATGCCAACAAAATTCTTGCAGCTTTGCGTATTATCACTTTTCGTAATCACTGCTTTTACTTCTCAAAAATCTTTGTGTGTTAAGACTGACCACGACATACGAACTGATTGACACCTACGATATTCAAAGTGTTTCCTTTAACGCAAAGAACCGCAATCGTAAACACGAAACTAAAATGAAAGGAAACGAGTTACCTTCAGCAGCAAGAAAGAAACAATTGACTTTTGAAGAAATAGGCACTGTCATTTAGGGATTAACAAAAGCACCGGCAATTTTCGCAGCGCTTGTCTCCAATATCTTTGTACCACCTAGTTAGGCACTTGTTGAAAGTAATGCACTGTGAACTACTTCACACGCTGCGTATACCTACCGAAGAAGTCTTTGTACGACCTCTCTTGGGTTTCGTAATTATAATCGCCAGATACTCCAAGGAAAATAGTCCGAAAGGTTAAATTTGTTCCTCATATTTCTGAAGCTGTGTCGTCACAGAACGAGGTTACCAGGCGCGCTTTATTATCCTCGCTTTATCCCTCCATGCAGCCTCTACTACATATCCAAGTTCTTTGGTACGACAGCATGACTCGCAGTCGAAATCATCCTTACAGACATCATGTGCAAAGCGAGCGCTATGTATTTTGAGTGCATGGCTCAATATAACATGAATGCAACGGTTGTTTGATCGTGAACTGTGACGCTAACGTACGGAGGGCTTGCTAATGATGTAATGAAGAAAACTATAAATGAGAAGAATTCTAGAGGACAATGACTGGAATGATGTTATTGTGATTTTCAGTCCGAACAGCGGCTTGATGCAGCTCTCCACGCTAGTCTAGCCTGTGCAACTGTCTTTGTCTCTGCATAACGCCTCAAACCTACATCTGTATGAGTCTGTTTACTGTAGCCAAACCTTGATCTCCCTCTACAATTTTTTTTCTCCATGCTTACCTCCAATAAGAAGTTAAATTTTCCTTGATGTCTGAAGATGTACCCTACCAACCTAGTTCCTTTCTGTTTGAAGTGGTATCAAAGTTTTTTCTCCTCAATGCGATTCAGTACCTTCTCATTGGTTATTTGAACTACTCATCTATTTTCAAAACCGACTTCCTAACAGATTTATATTCGATGTTAACGAATTTCTCTTTTTAAGAAAAGCTTTTCTTGCTACTTCCAGTCTGCATTTTATGTCCCGTTTATTACTGTCATGCCCCCCCTTTTTTTTGCCAAAATAGCAGACCTCTTTCATTACTATAAGTCTCTCATTTCCTAATCTAATTCTCTCTGCATCACCTGATTTAATTCGGCTACATTACATTACCGTTTTGTTGTTATTCGGTTAATAACTACTTATCAAGACACAATCCATTCCGTTCAACTACTCTCCCTTTGTCGTCCCTTACAGAATCGCAAAGTCATCGACAAATCTTGCTGTTTTTATTTATTTCCCTTTCTAATTTTGTTTTCGGTTTCCTTTACTGCTTGTTCTGTGTACAAATATCGGCTGCAGCATTGCCTAATTCCCTTCTCAACTACTCTTTAATTTCCTATAACTGACAAAAATGCGGTCTGGTTTCTGTACTGCTTGTAGACCAGCTTCGAGTATGAAACGGAGACTGCGATAGAGGTAGCAGTTGTACAAGCTGAAAGAGGATAATTATTCGAAATATTGCTGGTGGTGAATGAACAACACAGCCGGTACTCAGACTGTTGTGAGCGAAAGATGTCCAGTCAAGAAGAGTCAGGAGGTTCATGACCTAGAATGGTAGGTGATAGGTATCGGTCTTGATAGTCGTGGAGGATTCGAACAACGCTCCTCCCTCCCTCTCCCTCCTACCCTTACCCCCGCCTCCATTAAATTCGTCACTGTTAGCTGATCTTGGTAATATACTAGGTGTATCATAACTTAATAGTGAAAATTGACGAGGGTGGCAGTTTAAGACAAGGAAGCAAAAATGTTCCAGTAAACAATACGAACGTGTGGTCATGGGCTGCCATTGAATTCAGTATGAATTATTATCCTAGGTAGTAATGACGTATTTGTAATGTAATATTTGGGATCAGGTTCCCATCTAACTAGGACAGAATTTCGCCCATGACTCGGGGAACGTGTAACATGCATGATGGGACACCGGTATATTTTGTTACTGGTGTAAAACTTGTAACGGGCCAATGTGAAGCATCATGGATAAGTTAGGTTGAGCAAGGGACATACCTTGGCCTCCAGGCTCACATGATCTGAATCCTCAGGTTTTTCCGTCTGGGGGCATCTCAGTTGTGATGTGTATAGTACTCCCACTCATAAGTTTGAGAAAGTGGAGAATCAAAGTGCACAGTACTGTCAAGATTTAAAAGTTGGTGTGGGAGTCTCTGAAAGAATTCGTGGCGAGATGAGTGCGGAATTGCAACCAAATGAAAGAAAGACACGTGGCAAATATCCTTCTTGTAGTATGAATGTACAGAGTTTGGACAAAAATATGGGAACAGCAAAAACAAACACATTATCATGCCTAATGGGTGCATGAAAGCCTTTGGCATTCAAAACAGTCGCCTCGGAATGGATGAGTACAGGTCCTGTATGGTTTTAATGGGAATGTTATACTATTCTTTTCGCAAAAAAAGTGTCAAGCTCAGGTAACGATGATGCACGTGAATAGCGATCATGTGCCCTTCTCTTCACAGCGGACGACAAAGGATTAATGATATTGAGATCTGGTGACTGTGATGGCCACGGGATATGGGTGAATTCATCCTCGTGTTCACAAAACCAATCCTGCACGATGTGGTCTGTGTGGACAGGGGTCCTGTCTTTTTGGTATACAGCTTCACCAATGGGAAAAAAGATTGTGCCATGGGATCTAACTGATCAGCCAAAATAGTCACATAATCAATGACAATAATGCTAAAGTGCAGAGTAATCATTGGGGCCTTGGAACACCATGATATAGCTTCCCAAATCACCATCGAACCCCCACCATGTTTCACTCTTGGGACGTAAACTCGCCAAAAAAGTTGGAGGCTGTCTGAAACAAAGTCATCCGACCAAACTAGTTTCTTCCACTGCTCAATGGTCAAGTTTTTATGGCTTCGGTATCACGTTTCCCTGGTAACAGGTATTTACATCACTGATGAGTGGTTCTGGAATTGCAGCTCGCCCTGCAATTCTCTGCTTCTGAACCTCCCTTCGTGCTCTTACGGTGCTCACACGGTGCGCGAGTGCGACATTAAGATCTGCAGGACTTTTGCAACTGTCGTCCTCTTATTTATCGTAACAATCCGCTACAACAGCCATCTGAAAAATGGTTCAAATGGCTCTGAGCACTATGGGACTTAACATCTGAGGTCATCAGTCCCCTAGAACTTAGAACTACTTAAATCTAACTAACCTAAGGACATCACACAGAGCCCGAGGCAGGATTCGAACCTGCGACCGTAGCAGTCTCGCGGTTCCGGACTGAAGCGCCTAGAACCGCACGGCCACCGCGGCCGGCTCAGCCGTCTGACAAGATCGCTCAATAGACACTTTCGTCCCCGTTGTGACTTGCCGGATGACGTTTTTCCGATTTCGCCGTATGCAGTATAAATCTTCGCCACGGCGTCTCTTGAAAAACCAAACACTTCGGCTACCTTGGTTACGGAAGCACTTGCAATACAACCATCACAATATGTCCACAATAGAATTCACTTAACTCCAACAAAATGCACTCGCAACTACACAGAATACTGATCTGATCACGACAGACACAAGCTTCGTACTGAGTACATAGCGCAATTGCTGTTGATGCTGAAATAGCACAGCGCAGCCTGCAGGCTTGGCTAGCATCTGCATTTAAGTTCAAGCATGAATTTCTCACAGTGTTTCCGTATTTTTAGCCAATCCCCTGTATGCCAAATAGTAAAATGTAACATGCTAACTAGTATTTTTCCTGAAGTATGGTGTCGCTGAAATTTGAGCTCAGTTAGTTGGGGAATTGATCGAAAAAGTTGACAGATTTCATATACCGGGTGATCAAAAAGTCAGTATAAATTTGAAAACTGAATAAATCACGGAATAATGTAGATAGAGAGGTACAAATTCACACACATGCTTGGAATGACATGGGGTTTTATTAGAACCAAAAAAATACAAAAGTTCAAAAAATGTCCGACAGATGGTGTGGTGTCACCGCCAGACACCACACTTGCTAGGTGGTAGCTTTAAATCGGCCGCGGTCCATTAGTACATGTCGGACCCCCGTGTCGCCACTGTCAGTAATTGTAGACCGAGCGCCACCACACGGCAGGTCTAGAGAGACTGACTAGCACTCGCCCCAGTTGTACGACGACTTTTCTAGCGACTACACTGACGAAGCCTTTCTCTCATTTGCCGAGAGACAGTTAGAATAGCCTTCAGCTAAGTCCATGGCCACGACCTAGCAAGGCGCCATTAGCATTACATTGCATGTATCTAGAGAGAGTCTCACTTGTATCATTAAGAATGCTGTATACAAATGATGGATTAAAGTTAAGTATTCCAGCAGCTACGTACTTTTCTTATAGCATTCATTACGTATCCTGTTTCAGACATAACGCCAGCCGGCGTGTGTAAACGCGTGCCTTTCGGTTACGCGTCACTGTGGACTGGCTGTCTTGTCAGTCCACAACAGATGGCACTTCATCTGATGAGAATAGCAATAATTAGCATAACAAAGTAAGACAAAACAAAGATGATGTTCTTTACAGGAAATGCTCAATATGTCCACCATCATTCCTCAACAATAGCTAACGCGCGCAAGAGATCTTTCACGCGTCTAGCAATACCTTCTAATAAAACCCCATGTCATTCCAAGCATGTGTGTCAATTTGTACCTATCTACATTATTCCGTGGTTTATTAAGTTTTCAAATTTATAGTGACTTTTTTTGATCACCCGGTATGTTTGTACCACTCAGAACACAACATTAAATTCCCTAGCAGACTAAAACTGTGTGTCGGGCCGAGACTCGAACTCGGGATCTTTGCCTATCGCGCGCAAGTTCTCTACCAACTGAGCTATCCTAGCACGATTCACGGCCCGTCCTCACAACGCCACAACCTCGTCTCCTACTCTCCAAACTTCACAGAAGTTCTCCTGCGAAACTGGCAGCAATAGCACCCCTGGAAGAAAGGATTTTGAGGAGACATGGCAATGCTTTCAGAATGAATTTTGACTGACCTTGGGTAGCTCAGTCGGTAGAGCACTTGCTCGCGAAAGGCAAAGGTTCCGAGTTCGAGTCTCGGTCCAGCACACAGTTTTGATCAGCGACGAAGTTCCGTATCAGCGCACATTCCGCTGCAGAGTTAAAATTCATTCTGCAGGGCAACATTTCATACTGGAGTCAGTGGCCGTTCTCAACCACATGTTCGAAATTATCTCGCACAGAGTCGTTTGCGGACCAACTTCTGGTCGGAGGTTTTTGCTCCTATTAGACCTACCATCTACTTTTACCGGTGTCAGTTTCCGCAACTAATTACGCCACACCGTGCATATGACGCCAGTAGCAGCGTATTTCTGCGGCTTCAGTTGGACAGGCCTTCCGCAGCCCGCTGGTCCCCTGGCACTGTGCGTCCCTTTTTGTCCCCTCCTGGACGTGAGCGGCGTGCCGACAGCGGCGCGGCCAGCCGACCACCCCCGCCCGCCACGGCCGCATCGCAAGTGCTTTATTATCCGGCATGAATAAGCCTCGCCCTCATCTGAAATTCATGTGTAAATAACCGTTTGTCCCGCCGGGCCCCGGAATAAACAAGCAGGCTTGGCCGCAGACAGACGCGACCTGTGGCTAACAATGAGGCATTCTTGACGTTCCTAGGAATCCATCTGCGCGCCGCACCGCGCCGCGGAGCCCTGGCTCATCTCTCGGATCTACTTCTGTTGCGTGTTTACCAGTGGAGCTCACCTTTATATACCTCTACCCTCTAGTCCACAGAGGACTCAGCGAAAGAGTGACCGAGATCATTTCAGTAAAGCTCTCTCGGTTGGACCGTAAGAGAGAACAGATGGTGTAAGATTGAACAGTCTTCGAACAGATTTATTATAAACTGGCTTAGAGTGCGCTGCTTTGCTCTCGCAGACTGTATGGCCTGCACAGACTTTATTTTTGTTTTTCTTTCATCGAATTTTTTTATGTTGTCCATAAAATGCATCATCATCTACGCTTATTAAGGCCAAAAAAGCATGATCTTTTCAGAATGTACTTCTGGCCAAAAGCGATCCTGGTAGCTGGAGTCAGGTCTTTGTTTATCCTGCCTTTTGAGTTCAATAGTAATATTTCCATAGAAACTTTCAACTTCTAAAGCACATTTATTTACAAGTGAAATACCAGTTTCGACATATTTAGATTTAAAAATCCTTTAATATAACGAAATGTTTCCCTAAAGACTTTCATCCCGTAGTTCACCTCCTTAGTGGCTGAACTTCCAAAAAACACAAATATTTTTTATTTCTAGCCGATTTTCAATGATGTAGCTCTAAAAATGCTTTAGTAGTTCTTTAATAATGATTTATTTTCAAAAACTTTCTCCCACTATTTGACTCTCACAGCGGTTAAATTTCCAGAAATCCTGCCACATGTGTTCCTGACAGTGAAACAAAATACCACTTTCCGTAGTTCTAGCATCAAAATTGCTTTAATAGCGATACAGTTTCAGAAAAATTTTCATCCCTATTTCACTCCGTTAGAGTCAACAGCTCGCGCTCTAGTGGCTCGCTTTGCTGCTTGTGCATCTCGGGTTCGATTCCTGGTCGGGTCGGAGATTTTCTCCGCCCAGGAACTGGGTATTTGTGTTACCATTTCATCATCATTCGGGAAAGTGGAGAGACTGGACAGTGAAAAGATTGGGAACTTTTACGGGCACTAATATCCACACAGTAGAGCGGCCCACAAACCGAGTGTCACCGCCGCCGCCGCCGCCGCCGCCGCCGCCGCCACCACCACCACCACCACCACCACCACCCTTTTACCGGTCTGGACTGCCCGGTGATGAATCAATTAGACAGGAAATTTCCTTTTATATATAGAAATATGATTATGTGTTTCGCTTTTGCTTCTTAAACAGATACAAAAAAACTATATATCTTCGTTACAATAAAAATCTCAAAGTAAGTATTTGTTTTACACGCCTGCGGTATCTAGCCGGATTAGTGCTGTCGGTAGTGAAGATGGTAGAAGTGCAAATAAAACTATGGTAGATTGCAAACTTTCACAATTAGGGAATGAAAGATGTAAAACAGAAAAAAAAACATTCTGATTAGGAAGCGTTGTCCCAGAATAAGTTTAAATAGTTTCTACATTCTAGTTTCCTTCTGAATTTTTATTGAAGTCCCCCTTGTTTACTTTCCGAAGCGAAAATGTGTGTGAATTCCTAAGGGACCAAACTGCTGCGGTCATCGGTCCCTAGACTTACACACTTCTTAAACTAACTTACGTTAAGAACAACACACACACACACACATGCCTGAGGAAGGACTCGAACCTCCGGCGGGAGGGGCTTCGCAATCCGTAACATGGCGCCTCAAACTGAGCGGCCACTCCGGCTTACGTAGCGATACTTGCATGAAAATACTGAAATTCTTCACATCCACATTCGTTTGGAACAATAACCAACAAAATCGTCCGAATCTTCCAACAAACGTCTTCGGAAGGTTTACTTTGGTTATCAGGAGAAATCCAGAATGAGATTTTCACTCTGCAGCGGAGTGTGCGCTGATATGAAACTTCCTGGCAGATTAAAACTGTGTACCCGACCGAGACTCGAACTCGGGACCTTTGCCTTTCGCGGGCAAGTGCTCTACCATCTGAGCTACCGAACCACGACTCACGCCCGGTACTCACAGCTTTACTTTTGCCAGTTTCATATCAGGAGAAAGCCGTATGTGACAACTCTTCCATGTATTGCCAGTTGGGATTCGCTTTGGCCCAATCTCATTTTACTAACTCCACAAGTTATCTTTCGACAGTTGCAGTGAGAGATAAATAGATTGTAACTGGAATTCCTGTAAAACATACAATGCTGCCTCGCACTGGCGTATCGACTGCAGTGATCCTACTATAGACACCAGACATGCAAAACAAGTGCTCACCCTACCAGTTTAATTGTTATATATAATGCTTGTGTCTAAAAACCATACACCTACACGTACGGACATCTATACTCCGCATGCCACCTTGGGTTGTGTACCATTGTCGCTTCGCCCCTTAGCCTGGTAACAGACACGAATAGTTCGCAGGTATAACTATTATTAGTAAGCTTCCGTGTCAGCTTGAATATTTCTAATTTCATCTTCACGAACTTTTCTTCATATGTACATAGGAGAAAGAGAATATCGGTTGAATATTCTAACAACATTCGCTCTCGGAATTTTAACAATATATCACACTTTGCTGCAGAATGCCTGTCTACCAGCGTCTGCCATCGGAGTTGGATAAGCATCTCTTTGACGCTTTTGCGCTTACTAAGTGAACTGAACGAAGCAGGCGAAAGGGAGTACAAACGCCTAAAAATGAGATTGACAGGAAGTGCAAAATGTCCAAAAAGGAACGGCTATAGGACAAATGTAAGGTTTTAGAAGCATATATCAATAGGGGAAAGATAGATGCCGCCTGCAGGAAAATCAGAGAGACCTTTGGAGAAAAGAGAATCGCCTGTATGAATATCAAGAGCTGAGAAGGAAAACCAGTCCTAAGCAAAGAAGTGAAAGCACAAAGATCCACTGAGTATATAGAGGTTCTATTCAAGGGAGATGTACTTGAGGGCATTATTACGGAAATGGATAAGGACGTACTTGAAGATGAAATGGAAGATATGATACTGAGTGAAGAATTTGACATAGCACTGAAAGATCTACGTCGAAACAAGGCCGCCAGGAACAGACAACATTCCGTTAGACGTTGGGTGAGCCAGCCGTGATAGAATTCTTCCACCTGGTGAGCAAGATGTATGAGGCAGATGAAATACCCTCAGACTTCAAGAAGAATATAATAATTCCAATCCCAAAGAAAGCAGGTGTTGACAGATGTGAAAATTACCGAACTATCAGTTTAATAAGTCACGGCTGCAAAATACTAACACGAACTCTTTACAGACGAATGGAAAAACTGCTTGAAGCCGACCTCGGGGAAGATCAGTGTGGATTTCGGAGAAATATAGGAACTCGCGAAGCAATGCCGACCTACGCATTCTCATAGAAGATAGGTTAAGAAAAGGCAAACCTACGGTTATAGCATCTGTAGATTTAGAGAAAGCTTTTGACAATTTTGAGTGGAATACTGGGGTAAAATAAAGGGAGCGGAAGAGTATTTACAGTTTTTACAGAATCCAGACTGTGGCTATAAGAGTTGAGGGTAATGAAAAGGAACCAACGATTGAGAAGGGAGTGAGACAAGGTTGTAGCTTAACACTTATGTTATTCAGTCTCTACATTAAGCAGGCCGTGAAGTAAAGCAAAGAAAAATCTGGAGAAGGAATTACAAAGTTCAAGCAAATGAAATAAAAACTTTGAGATCTATAGATGGCATTGTAATCCTCTCAAAAACAACACAGATCATCTAAGAGCAGTTCATCGTCATGGATAGTGTCTTGAAAGGTGGATATAAGTGAACAGTAATAAGAGAAAAACAAGGAGAAAGGAATGTAGCTGAATTAAATCACGTGACGCTCAGGGAATCAGACTGGGAAATGGCAAAAGTCTTAGATTTTGGGCAGCAAAATAACTTATGATGGCCGAAGTAGAGAGAATATAAAATGTAGACTGGCAATGGCAAGAAAAACGTTTCCGAAGAAGAGAAATTTGTTAACATCGAATGTAGATTTGTGTCAGAAGGTATTTTCTGAAAGTATTTGTATGGAGTGTAGCCATGTATTGATGTGAAATATGGACGATAAACAGTTTTCACACGAAGAGAATAGAAGCTTTTGAAATGTGGTGCTACAGAACAATGGAGAAGATGAATGGGTAGGTCACGTGACTAATGAGTAGATAGTGAATAGAATTGGGGAGTAAAGAAATTCGTGGCACAACGTAACTAGAAGAAGGGATCGGTTGGTAGGTCGCACTCTGAGACATCAAAAGGGATCACCAATTTAGTACTGGAGAGAAGAGAGGAGGGGGTAAAACCCTTAGAGGAAAACCAAGAGATGAATACAGGATGTAAGCTGCAATAGTTACTCGAAGATGAAGAGGCTTGAACAGGGTAGAGTAGTATGGAGAAGTGCATCAAACCAGTCATCGAACTGAAGACCACAACAGCAACAGCAAGTGAACCTGTAACAAAACGCGCTGCTCTTCTTTGGATCTTCTCCATCAGATCTGAATGGTATGGATCCAAGACTGACGAGCAATATTCAACTATCGGTCGCGCGAGGGTTGTGTAGGCTGTCTCCTTTGTGGGTGGAGTTCATTTTCTCAGTATTCCTCCAATAAATCTGTGTCTGGCAACTGCCTCACCTATGATTAGTTTTATGTGGTCGTTCCATTTCATACTATTCCATCCGCAAATCCCCCAAGATATTTTACGGATGTGACTGTTACCAGTGAGTGTTCTGCAATCGTGTAATCATGCAAGAATGGGTCTTTCTACCTATTTGTGCACAACACATTATATTTGGCTTTTTTAAAACAAACGACAATTAGATTAATGATAGATAGAACGCGAAAGTTGTGACCATAGAAAAAAATAAAACGACTTGGTAGTGGGAGATGATTTTGGTGTAGTTGTACAGTGTTAATCAAGTCTGCACAAAAATCCAAAGAGAAATTCGTGTTCGGACAAAATTGTGCATTTATTGGAGGCATACGATGCAATTTGCAGACAGCTAATTTTCAAGTGTTTTCCATCAGTTTCTCCCCAGAGCTTACATGATTCATCCAGCAGTTCCATAACATTTATCCTCGTTAGCTGCAGTGCGGTGGAATTGGCACACGCAATGGTTACACACACCAGCGGCATAAATTATTCAAAAGTTATTAATGTACGTATATACCCGTACGTCGGCGTTAGAAACAGTCTAACTTGCAAGGGTGTGGCAGAGTAGATTGTCCAATGAAACAATTGTTTGGAAAAAAACTGGTACGTTTCACCGTTTTGGGGTTAATTAGCATCGAAGCTAACCAAACAGGCAGTTGTTCGTGCAAATTCAAGCGGCTCGTCAGATGCAAATAGTGTCAGTTGCGCAGATGATAAGACCACGAGACTGCTCATGCTTTGGCTCGGGTTCGATCCTTACTACCGCCCCTTACCCAGTTTTTGCATCGCCCTGTTGTTCAGGTTTAGGAATCCAAACGAAGAACACTTTTGGTGACACTGTCTCTGGCAGGCCGCTTGGATTTTGTGCGTGCGTACGGCCTGATCGGCTAACTTCAATGCACATTAATTCAGAAACGGCGCAATGTATTGACTTTTCCCTTAATAGTTATTTCTCAGCATAGGCTACCCTGCGCTACGGTCGCAGGTTCGAATCCTGCCCCGGGCATGGATGTGTGTGATGTCCTTAGGTTAGTTAGGTTTAAGTAGTTCTAAGTTATAGGGGACTAATGACCTCAGACGTTGAGTCCCATAGTGCTCAGAGTCATTTTTTGACGCCTACCTTGCAACAGCCTTACAAGCTTTCCAGGTTGTTTCTGACTACTCTGTACATGAAGTGGGAACATCTTGGCGTGACGTTTCACAAAAATCTCCAGCGAATCAACAAATAGAAAATGCATATTTCACATCTGCAAATTTATATAAGAAGTGCACCACTAGAAAGTGAAAAAAAGTATTTAAATAGGGTGGCAAAACTGGAATGTCTGTGTGGATGTTATTCTTTAGCTTTTATATTCCTATTGTATGTTCCATACACTTTTCGACAATGACGTGCAATGTATGTAAGGTATGTGCTCAAATTAAGCAGATACTTTTCGTATAATTAGTGATCTGTTGGGGACTGTCGTCTGAATTTATTATATCAGACGAGTGCAACAAAGAGGCGTCCCCCCACGGAGTTTCATAGGGTGTGCACTGTGAGTGGTGTCGTTGGTAAACATTATAGTTCCGTGTCTGCCTGCACAACAATGCCAACGAGCAGAAACACACAACTATCCGCATCGCCGCGATCTGCTACCTGTTTACTAACAGCTCGCGTGTCGCTCGTAGTTTACACCAGACTCACGCCCTCGTCGCACGTTTGTGCTTGCAGGACATTGCTCCGCCAGTGTTGTGTGTCGTCGTGGGTTTGTACCATTATTGCGCAGTACATAAACTACACTTGCTGAACTGACTTCCACGTATTCTCGTCGATTTGAAAACAAGAATTACTTCGTCCCTGATGAAATATACGATTGCATATGTCCTAAGCTGACACTTGAACCAGGTGATGCGTCAAGACATGATCGTTTATTCTTTGTTATAGAAGTAATTACACTGAATGAGTTCTATTGAGGTTATGGATTGCCTTTAGTCTTTTCGCAATATATCTATCAATCTTCGAACCAGTTTTCCAGTGAGTTTTATTGCTTACATTCCAATGTCCCATCTAGTTTCAGAGAGAGAGAGACAGAGAGAGAGAGAGAGAGAGAGAGAGAGAGAATTGAAGGTGTAAACAAACGAATTCCTTCAACGACTTGCCGTTAACTGGAGAAACGGTTCTCCATGTGCCAATAGAGATCTACGATTAAATTCAATAAATAAATGCGGGTTCGTAGGTGAGGTGCGGTTAACAAAGGTTCCCCTCTAAGAAAGTTTTTGAGCCACCGCTTTAGTGTTCTGATCCTCACCCCTCCTCTTGTGGCCTGTCTGCCGGCTACCTGATCAACTGAAGTGAAACATGATCACAAAAAAACTGGTCGTTGGACCTGATGCCCAGACCACAGTCACCTAGTTAAGTGTTTTCCGGGTTAGCCCACGTCACCTAACCAACATTGATGCAGCCAGCGTTTTGCACAACCACAGCAGAAAAAGTTCTCTTACTGAGGGATCACGACTGCGAATTCAGTGCACAGTGTGTTGCATAAAGAATGAAGAAGATGACGCATGTGGATAGTGAAGTCTTATGTCAGGCTGCTTCAGCTAGCGGTGATTGCGTCAACATTTTCACTTGCTCGCTCTTGAGAAACAGCCGAATCACCGTGACACGCTTTATTCTTACTTCTATACTCGGCTGAAGATCTTATTCGCCTTTCTATTTTTCAAGAAAGTTCTCTTTCAGTGGATCTCAATAGTCAATAATTCGGCCATTTTCTGAAGTAAACTATCTTCTCAAATTAGGTAACAATCAATTTCGATATTCAGATTATTGAGATAGTAGAACTGAACATACACTACACAGTTTCAAATTTCGTTCGTTTCACATCTTAGCAACATTGTCAGCCTACTTCAAACATATAGTTATGCTCTGTGGTTTCTAAGCACAACCTTTTGGTATGTATTGACACTCTTAACTAACGCACACACAGGATGTACGATTGGTTTCAACATGAAATGACTTTAGCAATTTTTAATCTTATATTGAGTGTGAAATCTACTTGGGTTACGTATTTCAGTTGGTACATGAAAGTATTCAGACGGTCACAGATATAACAGAGTGAAACGGTGTGGTGAGCGAAACTCTGCACTCATATAAAGGAAGAGCAAAGTTCAAATCACCATTCAACCACAGTGACTTAGGTTTACAGTGTCCTCCATAAATCGCTTGAGAAGAAGGCAGTGATGGTTTCTGTAACGACTGATTTTTCCTTCTACTGAGTCAACACTCCAACCCTAATGTCTAAGACGTTACTTAGTTACGTGTTCCATAGACCACGATTGTTTTCTTGAAATGATACAGGATATGTATACATGATATAGGATGACACATTCTTTTTTAGTTCTACTCAAACAACTACACTTAAAAAGAAGCGTTTTTCTTATAGGCTACTAGTTTTTAAACAGAAAAAAGTCCATAGCGCAGAACGAACTGACCAAGAGAATTTTTTTTTATTAAATTTAAAACTTGCTTTGCTACCCGTCACACATCTTATGTTATTGGGTTGCTGCATCATTCACTCCTTACTGAACCACATACAGCTTTCATAATGGGTAATAAAGGTCATTTCTCCCTCTAATTTTGTAGGTATGCACATCACTGGCATTCTCAAATTGCAATAGACTATTCATGACGAATTTCATTAGTGAATAAGTATTATGACGGCGCAGTTAAAAAAGCCTAGTTCCTTGAAGTACCTACATGACGTCGGTGGGTGAACACCATAAATTATTCTTATTGCTCACTTTTGTGCAGTCAGTACTTTCTTTATAAGTGGTGACTCACCCTAGAAAATTATTCCACAAGACATTACTTGGTGGTAAAAAGCAAAATATGTTAAGAGGTTAATTCGTTTGTTTCCAAGACTAACAATCATCGAAGAGCAAAAGTAGCTGAATTCAACTGCCTGAGAAGCTCAGTAACATCATCTTCCAGTCCAAGTGATCATCAATATGTAGTCAGAAAAATCTGGAGCATTCTACCCTATTTATTGCCTCCTGTTCACGTGATACATCAGTTGCTACTATTTGTTGCAGAGAGCTAAGTATAGTATTTTTTTTTTCAAAATTCAGGGAGTATTATCCGAGAAACACTTAATGATTCTGTTAAAAAACACCATTAACGATCCGTTCTGTTGACTTCTCTCTAAAGAGATGTATTATAATATTAGCATCGTCTGCCAAAAAAATAACATCTTTGTTGAACTGAATAGGTTCGGACTAGACATAGTGGCACTGCAAGAAATGAGATGGCCTGGAGAAGGAATGCATAAAGAAAATTGGTAAAGCTACTTCTATAGTGGAAGTAAAGAAGATAAACATCAGTTTAGAGTAGGCTTTGCAGTAGCCAACAGAGTAAGGGGAAGTATCATGGACTTCAAGGCTGTTAATGAAAGAAGATTCTGGATAAAAGTAAAACAAAAATTCTACAACTCTGGTTTCATTCCATGCACCTACAGAAGATAAAGATGACAGTGAAAAAGACAGTTTCTACGAAGACCTAGAATCAGTGTATGAAGCTGCACCAACATACGATATGAAAGTTTTCCTTGGTTATGCCAATGCTAAAGTAGGAAGAGAAGATATTTTGAGACTTTACGCTAGCCTTCACATTCAGCATGATTCATCTAACAACAATGAAATGCGATTAGGCAGTCTGACAGCTTCAAAAAACTTAATAATTATGAGTCCCTACTTTCCTCGCAAAGACATCCATAAGATAAGATGGCAGTCACCTTACCAGGAGACTCAGAACCAAAAAGACCACATACTTTTGGATGCCGGACACAGAAATTCTATCCAGAATGTAAAATCTCGAAGATGTGTAGAAATAGGATCAGACCATTACCTTGTGGTGACAACAATACAGGAGAGGATAGAAAGCTGTACAGCAGGAGAAGCAGACCAGAAAAAAATGCAGACCTACTGAAGGAGGACCACATTAACGATAGATATGCTCTTGAAACTATAAACATGTTTGCTTCCATAGAAGGAGACGAAGATGATATTGAAAAGTTTTGGTTGAAAATCAAGACAGGTTTAAAATATGCTGCAAGTGAGGCGCTGAAACCACTGGAGAAAAGGAGGAAGAGCAGAGAATGGTTTATGATAGATGTAGAGACGCAGTCACCAAGAGAAAATCTGCGAAACTTACGGCTGACAAACGAACAGGATGAGAGAACAAGGTTGGGATACATGGAAGCAGCTAGAGAAGCAGCACAAGTCCTTCGAACAGAGAAGCGAAAATTCATAAATAGTAAAATAAAACAGGCGGAAGAAGACCGGACAGTAGGAAATACAAAAGATTGACGTGACAAGGATTGACGTGATCAGAGGTCAAGAAGGACAGATAATCACAGATGAAATGAAAAAGCTATGGAGGAATAGAAAAACTACTTCGAAAACCTCCTGAATGTGGATGTAAACACCATGAGTGCTACTACAGAAAATGAAGAAGAAGAATCATACAGATAAAACAGAGATACTGTGCTATTAGGGGAGTATGAACTACCAAGCATGGAAGAGGTAAGAGCGACCATAAAACTGTTGGAGAGGGGGAAGGCACCAGGAATAGATGGCATACCTGCAGAGATGCTGAAGGAGGAAAGAGCTACTCTACAAGCGAGACTATACCACTTAATCTGCTTAATTTTGAAGAAGGAAAGGATCCAAGAAGAATGGAAGGAGTGTCACCTGCCCTATACTAAAGAAAGGAGACCCAGTGAGATGTAACAACTATAGAGGAATCACAGTATTATGTACAGCCTATAAGATCCTGGGCATGTTGTTACTGAAGCGACTAACACCACATGTCAAGAAAGTACTGGGATTCCAACAAGCAGCTTTCAGAAAGGGAAAGTCAACTGTAGACCAGTTACATACAATACGGCAAGTGCTAGCAAAGAGCTGAGAATCCCGCAAAAATGTTCACTGCCTTCCTGTGGACTTCCAAAAAGCATATGATAGTGTGAATAGACAAGCAATATGGCAAGAACTCGAAAGGGCTCAAGCTCCCAGAAAACTCATGAAACTGACACAGATATGCACCCAGGAGACAAAATGCACGGTGAAAGTAAATGAAAACATATCAAAGAAGTTAAAGATAGCGACAAGGAGACTACCTCTCCTCTCTTCTGTTTAACCTGGTACTGGAGAGAGCCATGAGAAAGGTAGAAAGCCTAGAGACAGGAATACAGCTGGGAAGAAGGATCAATACTCTGGCCTATGCGGATGATGTAGTTTTAATAGCAGAGAAAGAGTAAGAGCTGGTTCAGATGACAAGAACATTAATGGAAGAGGCAATGAGGGTAGGCCTGAAGTTGAATATGGATAAGACAAAATACATCGTAGTTAGCAGAGAAAATGATGACAGACCCCTGAAGATGGAGGACAAAGTCTTTGAAAGGGTAAAAGACTTTAAATATCTTGGGGCTATACTCAATGAAAGGAACGAGATAGACCAGGAAATTACTGCACGAATACAAGTAGAAGCAGGTCAAGGTTTGCTCTGGGAAAACTGTTAAAGTCCTGCTTCTATCGAGATCCTCAAAGACCAAGATCTACAAGACAATAATACAACCTGGACCATCACCCAAAAGGTGGAAATAAAACTCCTGACATTTGAGAATGCCATCCTCAGATAGATTTTTGGGCCAGTGAAGAATGGAGGAAAAGAACTGTGTATTGCAGGAGCTATACAAGTCGATGGACATTGTGGCAGTGATCGAAAAAAGAAGACTGAAATGGTATGGACACGTGATGCGTCGAGATGGCCAGATCATCAGGCAGGTAGTGGAGGAAGATATTGGAGACAAAAGACCACGGGAAAGACCACAACTCCGATGGACTGATCAGTTCAGAGAGGATAAGAGTACGCTGGGGCTGTCTGAAGAAGAATACATGGACTGAGGACGCTGGAGGAGGCTGATTGGTGAGGCCTGCGGTTTGTGTGGCCAACGCAGTAAGTAAGTTGTTGAAGGTTGAAAGGAAGATTATTCACACGTATAAGGAATAGGAGTGGACCCAAAATTAAACCCTGCGGGAGTCCCTTTGTAATTCTATCCAGACACTAAAATTTTCTTCCCTTCCAACACTGTTTCAGTTATTCAGCATTAACACCGAACGATGTGCAATTCTAGCTTTCCTCTGTTTCATTCTTTAGTCTACAAGGTGCAGAAAGCATTCCAGTGTTTATAGTGAAATTTAACAATTTTCACATTTCATGAATCCCTTGTGACGCACACTGTAATACAGATAACGAGAAGCCCATATTCCCGAAAGCATAGGAAATTCCGTATCACTGAAAACTGCTTAAGACCTCAAGCTCAGATATCCACTCGACACTAAACATCTGCACTCAAGAACAGAAAGATAGTGTCAAATGGATGGAGCCTTCACACTGATCTGACCGAAAATGATATGCCAGGGGTGCTTTCCTTTTTTAAGGGGGGGGGGGACCCTATTTTACAAGGTAAACGGCATGTTCTCAGTCGTCAAATACTACACTTTTGAAGGTCATGAAAGGTTGGTATGACCTATGACGTTGATAATCGAACTCGAGAAAACGGCAAGTTAATAATCGCAATAATCATTGAAAATTTCAATTGTTTCTTCCGTCGCTGCTTAGCAGAAGCCGGAAGGTGTGGCCGAGCGGTTCTAGGCGCTTCCGTCTGGAACCACGCGACCGCTACGGTCGCAGGTTCGAATCCTGCCTGGGGCATGGATGTGTGTGATGTCCTTAGTTTAGTTAGGTTTAAGTAGTTCTAAGTTCTAAGGGACTGATGACCTCCGATGTTAAGTCCCATAGTGCTCAGAGCCATTTGAACCATTTTTTGCTTAGCAGAACAAGTTTATATTTCGGAGTGGTAGTTACGGAGTTTTGACTATCGCCTCGAAAAAAGAAAATTACTGATTTTTCATCTTGTTTGCATGTGGATAGAAGAGCTAAAAGAAAATGGCACAGCCCGTTGATAAATGGGAGTGTCGCCAATTTGTTTTCATTAGATGCAGAAATATTGCAGTTGCGCCGGACCAGTGCAAATGCCTGAAGAAACTTACTTTTACAAAACATAAAACAGGTACGTTTACAGTGATTTACACAGCTGAATGGTCAGCGTGACGGACTGTCATCCTAAGAGGCCGGAGCTCGATTCCCGGCTGGGTCGGAGATTTTCTCTACTCAGGGACTGGGTGCTGTGTTGCCTTCATCATCATTCCATCCCCATCCGGCGCGCAGGTCGCCCAATGTGGCGTCAAATGAAATAAGACCCGCACCAAGGCGGCCAGACTTGCCCCGTAAGGGGCCTCCCGGCCAATGATGACAAACGCTCATTTCATTTCACTTTTTATGTAAAAAGTTCAGTGGATGGGCTTTATTGCTTACGATGCTTAAAATAAATTGATGTGAATACTTATTTTCATCCTAAAAGCGTTATGACGGGTAAAAATAATAATTTATTTTCTCCAACTTTAAAAAGGTATCCAATATAGAGTTAATATTCGCAACCAATGAAAAGCAGTTTAACGAACTTTCCGACGTACGAGTTTCCTAAAGCACTGTCATCCCTGACTGTATGGTAGTAAATGGAGAGATTACGGCACATTTTCTATTACATTTACGACCACGCGGGCGCACAGTGATTTATCCGCGAGCCGGCCTGTTATCAGCGCTTCCTCTGAAAAGCGTGCCACAGGCAGCAGGGCTAATGACAGACAGCGGGCGGAAGAGGGGCGTGGCGCTGCTTTGCGGCACGTCCGTCGCCGGCCCATCAGCCAGCAAGTGAGCCGGGCGGCCAAAGCCAGACGACAGCTCCGTCGCAGCGTCGGAAGTTGTTAGGACCCCGCCCACACCGAAATGGGGGTGGGGAGGGGGGAGGAAGGGAGGCTTCTGATGGATGGCCGCCACCCACGCCTTCCGGTATACCCCGTACCGCCGTGGCGGCCAGATGTGTCAAGGCACAGTGTAACATATCTTTGTCTGTGGTCAGGAGTGAATCACAGGTGCGCCGTGGGAGTAGTACGAACCGATGGCTGTGACAAGTCATAGCCACAGATCTTGTAAATATTCCTCCAAATTTCAAGAACGTCTCTCTCTCTTTCTCTCTCTCTCTCACTCTCTCACTTACACACACACACACACACACACACATAAACATAAACAAACACGAGAGGCGTATCTAGTTTATTCTTCGGGGGGCAAAGATTGAGATTTCAGTCCTGCCATTCCTATCTATGATTTCTGTGGTTGCGTTAAGGCAAATGCCCAGGGGTTGCTAAAAAGAAAGAAAGAAAAAACAACACGGTCATTTCATTTCTCTATCCTTCCCCAACAGATCCTCTGGTTCGTCCTTTAAGAACTAATATACCGGGATAGATAGAGAGGTAAAAATTGACACACAAGCTTCCAATGATATGGGGTTTTATTAGAACCACCCCATATTGCTAGACGCGTGAAAGATCTCTTGGGCGTGTCGTTTGGTGATGATCGTGTGCTCAGCCGCCACTTTCGTCATGCTTGGCCTCCCAGGTCCCCAGACCTCAGTCCGTGCGATTATTGGCTTTGGGGTTACCTGAAGTCGCAAGTGTATCGTGACCGACCGACATCTCTAGGGATGCTGAAAGACAACATCCGACGCCAATGCATCACCATAACTCCGGACATGCTTTACAGTGCTGTTCACAACATTATTCCTCGACTACAGCTATTGTTGAGGAATGATGGTGGACATACTGAGCATTTCCTGTAAAGAACATCTTCTTTGCTTTGTCTTACTTCGTTATGCTAATTATTGCTATTCTGATCAGAAGAAGCGCCACCTATCGGACATTTTTTGAACTTTTGTATTGTTTTGGTTCTAATAAAACCGCAAGTCATTCCAAGCATGTGTGTCAATTTGTACCTCTTTATCTACATTATTCCGTGATTTATTCAGTTTTCAAATTTATACTGACTTTTTGATCACCTGGTATTTTACTGTTCAGGGTGTAACAGGTATAAGCGATTTTTTTTTATTTGCTGCCTTAATATATACAAACATTAGTATGTTGGTTGTTTCTTCTCTGCATCGAATAGTCTTCCCACAAACACGTCACAAACTTTACGACCTGATATTTTCTACACGGTAGCAATGCACCACTAAGTGTATTACGCCTGCCAGTATAGACCAACCGTTTTGTGTCCACGAGTCCACACATCAGCACCTGATATGCTCCCCAGGGGAAAATAAACATTACTGGCTTGTTCTCGCCATATATTTTTGTAGGTACTGACCAACCTAAAAATATTTGACTTGTGATGACTATAATTATTTATCTGCACGTGACGTAAATGTTGCTGTAATGTTATTCAGTATACCGTCCTCAGTCACCAACAGAAATATCTGCACCGTGTATTGGCTTGAAACCTGTACCATCAACAGCAGTAGTCTCCTGACTTCAGAAATGAACTTCCTGAAGTCAATGCTCCAAAAATTAAGGAAATAAAAAATACGAAATGAAGATCTGTAAAGAAACACAAACGAACCAACCATACGACTATCATGGCTGAAATGCTTTTCGACATGTAAAACGGGAGAATCAAAGAACAGCGAAAAATGGCTTGAAAACGAACTTGAAGACAAGCACCTGAAGGCCGGCTCAGGAAACGGTGGATCACTCAAATGAAACTGGATCTGGAAGGAAGAGGAGTGGAAGGGCACCAAGTCAAGAGGGAAGAAGTGTACACGGGCATGGAAAGTGCTCTAATATACCACATTTGGGTAATGTATCATCATGTTAAACCCTGCAACGACAAAAAATTAAAATCCTGCGGTCATTATTTTACAAATGTTTGGTTCTTCATGAAAGTTGTATTGTGATTAAGGCATATGCAACCCTCTTCTGACGGTTGAATTCACATACTGCATGTTTCTGGGACGGTGTCGTCTGCTTTTGCACTGCGTGTGGAATAATTACTTTGTCGTTGAAGCTACGCTTGTTTGTGCAATCGAATTAATTAGTCAGAGAGACCAAATGCATAGTCCACTTCCTACTGTTTGTTCTAGCAGTCATGATAATTTACTTCAGGTTTTTTATTCGGAAATCCTCGTGACGTTGCATTATATATGTAGCACAAGTAAGTTATACTAATTATGGTTTGAATAAAGAAGTAAATCTTTACATAAAAAATCACTACTTGCTTTTGGTCATCATCTAATATCCAGCACAGTCACGTACATACCAAAAACGAAGGTGGAGAGGGAAGCATAGCCGTACCGCATTTACATAGCCGCGCAGGTTGACGAGAAACCCCAAATCAAGGTAACCGAACGCAAATTTCTGTAAATGGCTCTGAGCACTATGCGACTTAATTTCTGAGGTCATCAGTCGCCTAGAACTTAGAACTAATTAAACCTAACTAACCTAAGGACATCACACACATCCATGCCCGAGGAAGGATTCGAACCTGCGACCGTAGCGGTCGCTCGGCCCCTAGATTGTAGCGCCTAGAACCGCACGGCCACTCCGGCCGGCCAAATTTCAGTCTCGCCTTTTCTGAGCACGATACTCGCGAGAAGATAATTTCTGATACCCATCCATCGATT
This sequence comes from Schistocerca cancellata, assembly GCF_023864275.1. Taxonomy (NCBI): domain Eukaryota; kingdom Metazoa; phylum Arthropoda; class Insecta; order Orthoptera; family Acrididae; genus Schistocerca; species Schistocerca cancellata. The sequence continues at coordinate 721,272,357 of NC_064626.1, read as the reverse complement.
TAGATTTTGGCTTGTAATGTTGTCCCTAGATCACTAGAAGCGAAAGTCGGGATGGTTCCTTTCACATGGCAGCGGCCGAATACTTTCATCGTGTTGGTCTAGTCCGTGCGTCGGAGATAGAGCAACCGTATCGTTAGATAACGCTATAAAAATATGTTTCGCTGCTGTGGCAACTACAGGGTAAATATTGCCAAAAGTCCATCTTAATTGTAATATCTGGCTAACCTCCTAGATTTCTTACCGTTGTGTGACTCGTTTATAGGGCTGTTCACTCTTGATCGAACGTAACAGGATGGAACGAAATGTCAAAACATTCCCCGATGCCATCGAAATGATAGCATTTGCACAGGCCGTCAACCGGACGTTTGAGTCAGTGTTTCGGGAAGAAGCTGGAACGTTGACGTTGATGCTGGGGCGTCGTCGTCGTCTGCTAACGCCGAAAGTAAACTTATTTTCGCAGCGCTCGCACATATACGTTGAAGCGACAAAGAAACTGGTATAAGTGTGCGTATTCAAATACAGAGATATACAAACAGGCAGAATACGGCGCTGCGGTCGACAACGCCCAAATAAGACAAGTGTTTGGCGCATTTAGATCGGTTACTGCTGCTACAGTGGGAGGTTATCAAGATATAAGTGAGTTTGAACGTGATTTTACAGTCGGCGCACGAGCGATGGGACACAGCATCTCTGAGGTAGCGATGAAGCGGGGATTTTACCGTACGAGCATTTCACGAGCGTATCGTGAATATCAGGCATCTCCGACATCGTTGCGGCCGGAAAAAGATCCTGCAAGAACGGGATCAACGACGACTGAAGAGAATCATCCAACTTGACAGAAGTGCAACCCTTCCGCAAACTGCTGCAGATTTCAATGCTGGACCGTCAACAAAAGTCATCGATATGGGCTTTCGGAGCCGACGGCCCACTCGTGTACCCTTGATGACGCTACGACACGAAGCTTTACGCCTCGCCTGGGCCCGTCGACACCGACAGACGAGCCTCGTTTCGAATTTATCGAGGGAATGGACGTGTACGGGTATGGAGACAGCCTCATGAATCCATGGACCCTACGTGTCAGCAGGGGACTGTTCAAGCTGGTGGAGGCTCTGTAATGGTTGGGGCGTGTGCAATTGGAGTGATATGAGACCCCTGATACGTCTAGATACGGCTCTTGACAGGTGGCACGTACGTAGGCATCCTGTCTGATCACCTTCAGCCATTAATGTTGATTGTGCATTCCGACGGACTTGGGTAATTCCAGGAGGACAATGCGACACCCTACACGTTCAGAATTGCCACAGAGCGACTCCAGGGGCACTCTTCTGAGTTTAAACACTTCCGCTGGCCGCCAAACTGCCCAGATATGAAAATTAGTGTGCATACCTGGGATGCCTTGCAACATGCTGTTCAGAAGAGATTTCCACTCCCTCGCACTCTTACGGATTTACGGGCAGCCTTGTAGGATTCATGGTGTCAGTTCTCTCCAGCACTACTTCAGACATTAGTCGAGTGAATGCAACGTGTTTTTGCGGCACTTCTGCGTGCTGGCGGGGGCCCTACATGGTATTAGGCAGGTGTACTAGTTCCTTTGGTTCTTCAGTGTATATTACTAAATGGCTAATCCCTTTCAACGTCCACAGTGCACTGCCCCATTTGCAGGCTGCCTATCTAACAATTTTCGTGGGCAACAACATTTTATTTTATATGTTCTGCGTAGTTGCAGACCACATTTAAAAATTTGAAATGTTGAAATAATCTACTCTTTAGGAGGTACGATCTTATATTCAAGGTTATAAGCGGTAAAAAAAAAATTATAGACAGAAATACTGTATGTACCTCAAGGTAGCACTAGGCAGGAAACGGAAATACGAGTACCACGACTACATTCACCCATCATCTAAGAATTAGAGGACTTAGGACTTGCAAAAAACTTTACGCACAGTTTCAAATCCTTATGAAAGTTCTTCTCACGGATACCCACCACAAAATTACGAAAGGAAAAAGTATATCTCATTACATTCTGCTGTTCACGCAGTAAAACTGCTTCATCAGGAATGACTTTATAATTTGTCACTCCTTTACTACTAACTAGATTCGTAAAACATTGTGCACACAGCGTCGACATGTACCACTGAATGCCGGCCGCTGTGGCCGAGCGGTTCTAGGCGTTCGTTCGGAACCGCGCGTCTGCTACGGTCGTAAGTTCGAATCCTGCCCCGGGCATGGATGTGTGTGATGTCCTTAGGTTAGTTAGGTTTAAGTAGTTCTAAGTTCTAGGGGACTGATGACCACAGCTGTTAAGTCCCATAGTGCTCAGAGCCATTTGAACATACCACTGAATGTACCTGCAGAATTGTACTATACTCATCCAGTGTTTGATTATGAGAGCAATCAGCGACTTCCAACAACCTTCAAACGTATTTTCAAATCTTTTCTAACCCTTTTCTCGCTCACATGCTTAACGACAAATATTTAACACATTTACTCATTTGTAAAGTAATCAGAAGTTTGAAGATGTTTCATACAAGGGAGTCCGATTCCGTACAGAATCGCGGGTTTACTGGTTGTTGTGTATTTTGTCCTTTTGCCTGTTTTCATCCAGGAAAGTAATTAGGTGTGTATGAATTCTTACTGCTCCACGCATGAAAAATTTCATTTTCTTCTACTGTAAACTGCTGAAAAATATCCATAACGAAGCAGTGGGACGGTAACATTGAGAAAGAGGGGAAGAGTGTGTAAGTCTTATACTCCGAGAGCGTTTGATTATCAAATGGTACACTAGCACACAAAGATTGACAATATGACACACCGCGTTCAAAGCTCATCATTGCAATGGACTAGTCGATGCGAGCACTATCTGCCAAGTTTCTTTGCTAATGATATCGATAAATAAATATTATGAATGAACGGTTGCCAGAGTCGTACATGCTCTGCAGGCGCACCACTTGGAGGGTCTGACGGATGCTTGGCAACCATACAACCTACATACTAACAAGTAGAAACAGCGGTACACGGGGCAGAAATCCACTTATCCTGCGAACATCCGCGACCCACTTTCAGTTTCTCAGTTGCCGGATTCCCACGAGCAGATGGGCAAGTAATCTGGCGCGTCTTCCCACGGGATACGAGCCACACGTCAATGGAGAAGCCGCTGAGATCTACGGTAGCTCCTCTCATTTCGGTTCCCAGAACACCGCATCCACAGCATTGCTCGCCCAATGACGTGCGAAAGACGTTGTTTCCTTCTTAACTACTTCGTCCAGAGCACTAACAATTACTGACAACGAGGATGAGAGTCTCACCCACATTAGGGTTTCACGAGTAACACAGGGAAAGTGAGCACTTGTGTTTCGCGTTTTGAAAGCCTTCGTAAGGCAGTCGGCTGATTTAGCCGAGCCGTTATCTCACGTCTGTTTGCACAGTTTGACATTCTGAAGCTATCTCCACAGGACTCATAAGGAGCAGCTACTTATCTGGTTTCGCTGCTGACTCACTGGTCGAAACGGATAACTCGTATGGCCATTACAAACGGTGAGTGAGTTATCTTCCGTCAATGGTTCTGGAAACTTGATAGAAAACTCACGTTGGTTTCTTGGCAACTGAAGCAGCCTGATCTGAACCTGATGGAACACATCCCGAACGCTGGAGGGAACAAGCCCCGTGCTCATTAACCAACGGCTCGTAATTTACGGGAACTGTTTGACCGGTGTGTAGACACATGCTTCGAAATAGCTCTATAAAACCTACCATGGACTTGCCGAACCAAAGCCACGCAGAATCGCTTCTGTACTGCGTTTCAGTAGCCCACAAAAACGCTAGTAAGGAGGAGGTCATTATGTCTTGTCTCAACAGTCTGTATCTGGATGGTTTAACAGGGATTTGAACCGCTGTTCTTCCAAATGCGAGCCCAATATTTTACCACTGCGCCATCTCGTTTGGTTGTAACTCTCCTTATACGATAAATTCAAGCACATTGTTGTTTACGCTTACGAATGATAAGGTGAAAATTATGTTCAGTTTTGAGCGAAATTGACAAGTGGAGGTGCTTCCAACAAGGGGCTATTTATATACTATTATGGATCTGTTTCCAAGACTGGCAGTGGCTGGACACAAAAGAGTGGCGGACTGAAGTATTCCGGCTTCTACGCGTTCGGAAGAAGACAGTCCAGTCTAGTAATGATGCTATTACAAAACGTCCAGTGTGCGGACCTAACTTAAAAGATTTTTGAGGGTGTTGCGGGAAGAAGACGAAGAAGAAGAAGAAGAAGGAGAAGAAGTTGTAAGTTAAAGGATTGGAACAGAGGAAGCAGGTTCCGTGATAATCGTCTACCTTCGTTGTAGACAGTGAACTTTCATTGGAGGCCATGGGCCCAGAACTACTACATCACTACTACGTAAATATACAGCTCGACCTCACCACTGTGAAAGAAATACGACGTCCAAGACTGGTGGCTTGAGAATATATTTTTTAAACTGCGATATGAACGGGAACAGAAACGAGGGAATGAACGTAGAGCACGACTTACGGTGGCTATTGGCCAAAGTGAATGTAACAAAACGTTATTTCAAATGAACAGAGCATGTTGTCTCACTGACTCAATTCTTGGTTTAATAAAACAACGAAAAATTTGACACTTGTTTGAACATTAGCTAAATACAGCCTAACTTTCCTCATTTTAAAAATCAGTGTTCGAAGAAAGAAAGAGAACACCTTCTGAAATTTGGACTAAACTTTGTCCGTGGAGTCAGTATCCGATGGCGGTCAGGTTTCTCAGATCGGAATCACTGGAGTAAACGGTAGCGTCTGCGCAGCCCCTGCTCCTGAAGCAGCCATCTTTTCAGCGAGGTGTAGAACAAAATGTATCTCGACACCTCAACTGATGTTCATTTCAATTTTAGAGCTTAAAATGAAACGGAGAGCTAGAAAGATTCCTGGAACAGCACTAGCTCGTATGGACAACTGACAAGGGCACCATGGACGAAATCTCCATGTATTGACCTACAACGATTTAGCGGTCCCTTGAAAAATAGGTAGTTTAAATCTGGTCCTCAGTGCCATACCCATTGCCCAGCTCGCCTAGTAAGATTTCTATGGCTTTGGAGGCGTCTAAACTAGTAGATGTGAACGTCCCTCAAACTACAGACAGTGTTCCAAAGTCAATGCACATTCTCATATCCTCTTGTATGTGGCACTTCTGCTTCCCACTAAATGTTTGTTGAAAGTTCATCTTCCTGCAGTAACTGCAAGAGCTGACCTCAATGTGAGTATTCCTCCGTATGTGCGATAGTTTTGCAGAACAGTGAGGGGTTTCTCGTTACAAGGTTGCCACACTTGAGCCTACGGAGGCAGCAGTGTGTCCGTAACTGAAATAGCCGTCTCTGTAACGGACACTGACCGCTGGAACAACGGCACACTTTCCAACCATATCCACAGCGCCCGTGCCAAACGGCACCACTGAACTATCACTGCAGGCGCTTAGCAGTGGGTGCTCTTCACTCTGTTACACATGTGAAGCATGGTAGGTAATACGGAGCAGAGCAGGCAGCTACTAGCTCAGTAGAATCTTCAGATACTACAAGAAATTTATCCAAGGGACTGAAGAGCATTCTTAAATTACTTCTTGAAATCGGTTTATGCAATTTTGTAAGCTCTTTTCCTTTAGACAAGAGACTCCTTCCTTCTAGTTTCTGCCGGTGCAAATGTTTCAACATGTCTGTGGCAATTTCCCGTGAATCTAACACTGCGCATTCGCGCTGGATATCCCAGCAGGGCTGCTGTGTGTCTTTTCCACGACTCCTGCCAGTGTAGTTGCACGTGTACTGCAAACAGATGCAAGCAATGGTACAGTACGGATCGTATTACAGTTTAAATAACAGATTTCTTTCGGTTACAAACTAGTTTCTCTACATTTTGACAGTGAAGAAAACCATCTTGCTTACTTTAGGTACAAACGCCCCTGCAGAATGTTCCATGTTTATTCCTACGGATTACTGCTTACAAATATTTAAACGACGCAGATATCTGTCGTCGGAAGTTATTATTAATCCTTCATTTATCAGCTATCTCAACTTTTTTAATTGTGTTGTGTGAACAGTCTTGTTTATGTCGACCGAAGGGGGTGTCGCTGTGGTGACACACCGCACCCGTCGTCTTGAGAACGGCAGTTCAAAATCCTCGGGCAGCTGTCCGGATTTAGTTTTCCCGCGCTTGTTCCTCCGAAAGGATGCGGCCCATTTCCTTCCTCAACTTTCCCCAGTCGGCGATTGGGCCCTGTATCTAATGTTCCCTTCGTCAACGGCATGTTACACCGTAAACTTCCTTCCTTCCTTCCTTCCACGTCTACATTTATTCTCCGCAAGCCACCCAACGGTGTGTGGCGGAGGGCACTTTACGTGCCACTGCATTACCTCCCTTTCCTGTTCCAGTCGCGTATGGTTCGCGGGAAGAACGACTGCCGGAAAGCCTCCGTGCGCGCTCGAATCTCTCTAATTTTACATTCGTGATCTCCTCGGGAGGTATAAGTAGGGGGAAGCAATATATTCGATACCTCGTCCAGAAACGCACCCTCTCGAAACCTCGACAGCAAGCTACACCGCGATGCACAGCGCCTCTCTTGCAGCGTCTGCCACTTGTGTTTGCTAAACATCTCCGTAACGCTATCACGTTTACCAAATAACTCTGTGACGAAACGCGCCGCTCTTCTTTGGATCTTCTCTATCTCCTTCCTTCCAATCTTTGAATAGTGTTGCAATCTTGTCAATAACCGACTGGGTACTGCCGACTGCTTTCACGTGAAATTTCATTTACGACTGCCTTGAGATTATTTCCTAAATAACTGATATCGTTGTATAAACAATTATCACATCACCGGTATTGTCTCATTTCTCAAGGAAAAATCGCAAAATACTGTTTTTGTACTGCCATGAAACTACAACTACAAAGAAGAAAAATTCGTTTTAGACCGTAGATACAAATTTTATTAATATACTTTCAATAACAGACATCTTTTCGCAATTATAGAAACACTGAATACACTCGATTATCTTAGCCTGTGGTTCTCGGGCAGCATGAAGTGCGTAAATACGTAGAAGAAAGCACCGCCGGGAACATACATTTGGCTACTTCAAGGCTACCAGAAGTTATAACAGCAGAGCTGTAAAAGAACTGGAACTGTTCTGCGCTTCACATTTCAATAGTATGCACGAATGCTTCATCCTCAAAGTCCAGACCACCGGAAGTATTCATCGCGCGCCCGCAAAATGTAAAGTGGTTCAGGAACATCCATCTTATTTCACTAGACGATATTATCTACATAAACGAAAAAAAGAAAAAAAGCTGTGGATGAATTAGGATTACAGAGATTTTATTTTCGAAAGAACTATCCGATTTTATTGCGCTGTATTTTGTAAACGCGTTCATTACAGGCTAGTGGCACTTTTTCACTTACTTTTGGGACCAAATTTTCATTTATTTTTTGCGAATATCCAGACGAGCAATACATGTGCATGGGATAATGAAACTCGATCGATACTTTTCGAGAATGTCTGGAACTACTGTATAATACAGGATGTTTATAAATGAATATCGGGGTTTTAACGCTTCATAATATTTATTAAATTAACCTTAGAAATGATACGTCAAATGAAAGAGCAACAGTTTTGCCAAGAACCTTATAAATGTTCAATGTGAGTACCATTTGTGCCGAATCCCGGCGGAAAGTTTATGGGCCTTTCATTTTTGGTGAACCTACTGTAACTAGCACGTCTTATCTTGATATACTAGGGCAATGGCTCTTCCCTCAGATGGAAAAAGATGAGCCAGAGAACTTCATTTTCCAGCAAGATGGTGCACCACCTCACTGGCATAGCGAAGTACGCAACTGGTTGAAGTTCACCGTACCCAAGAGCTGGATAGGCCGCAAGGAGCCCAATGACAGGGCTTGCTTTGCGTGGCCCCCCACCCGACCTAACGCCATGTGATTTTTTCCTGAGCCTCCGCTACCAGCAGACCTCCCTGAATTAAGAAACCGCATTGAAGCAGCTGTTGCTACACTCACTGAAGACACACTTATCAACGTTTGGGAAGAACTCAGCTATAGACTTGATGTGTGCCGTGTGACAAATGGTGCTCACATTGAACATTTATGAGGTTCTTAGTAAGACTGTTTGAGTTGCTCTTTCAGAAAAAAAAAAAAATTGGCTCTGGGCACTATGGGACTAAACTTCTGAGGTCATTAGTCCCCTAGGACTTAGAACTAGTTAAACCTAACTAACCTACGGACATCACACACATCCATGCCCGAGGCAGGATTCGAACCTGCGACCGTAGCGGTCTCGCGGTTCCAGACTGCAGCGCCTAGAACCGCACGACCACTTCGGCCGGCAGTTGCTCTTTCATTTCACATATTATTTATAACTGTAAGTTTAATATAATAAATATTATAAAGCGTTAAAACCCCGATATTCATTTATAAACACCCTGTATACTACTTTTGCTATGCGGAGTCCAGTTCACCCAAAACTGTAGGATGGGCAGCCACTTACGAGGAGTTTTTCACGTATACTTTAAAACAGATGCAAACCGCCAGATCAGGTGACATTGGAGGTCAATGGTACAATGCGAGATCCGTGCACCCCTTACGGTAAATCCATCTTTGATGCAATTCATTACTAAGGAAAGCTGTTATATGCAGCTTACACTGGATTACTGCCTCTGCTGCTGCGTCCACTTGAAAAATGAAATTTTTGACATGTTCTCGATTCGGCGTACGCTGGTTAATGAATGAGCTAGCGAGCGAGTTACACTAGAGATAGCCCTACCGTTTACTTACAAACGGCGTCGAGGTAAACTTACAGTGTCGATGCGAAAATTAAAATGCATCCTAAGTTTTTATCTTCGTTAAAGGAGAAGAAACATACTAGTCTTGTGAAATCTGGCGAATCTTTTTGCAACATCGTGTAGTGCGTCTGCTGGCTTAGCGCCGACTTGCGCGGTCAGTTGCGCTCAGCTGCTACAATCCCTTTGGATGGCAGCAGACCTACATCAGGGGAAAGAGCCCGGCACACGAGCTGTCGTAAGACTCGGAAATCTCTCAGGCGAAATGACAGGTCTTGCCAACGTGACTGTAAGCTCGGTTTATTTCCTGCAACGTCACTGGCGAGTTGTTAGGATTACCGCCCGCATATCTTCGCAAGACGTACTGCAGTCGTGTAGAAAATCTCAGCTCCAGAAGTCGCGTCGAATCGGTCAGTTACGTGTTTTCGCCTGCCGTTTCTCACGCAACGCAGTTGTAGCTTGCAAACAACACTTCGGAGAGGTGTAACGATGGTTCTGTACAATTAGCTGCTCAGAGCTTCCGCTGCCTGAAGACCGTAGAGGACACCAGTGAGGGAAGAGAGAGATTCGAACAAAAAGCAACAGTTTGTTAATTACGTTGTTAAATGCTACTCAAATACGTGATCAACTATTTGAACATTTCGATTCATACTAAAGTACCACTGAACCTGTAGAGGTCAGCTAAGCATGTCTGATCTTTATGTAACATCATGATGGCCGATTTCAGACAAATTGGTCAACAACATTAAGAAGTTTTTATCGTCCGTTAACCACTGAAGAATATGAAGGCTACATTCTGGGTGACCCTTGTAGTTGCAGATTTGAAAATTAAAACTAGCCGCTATACAGTAGACAACCTGAAGGTCTGTCCATGGCAACAAAAATGCAAAACGAAATGTTTATGTGTCAGTACTGAACTATTCGGAGGAGGCCGACAGGTTATTTTGGGTGTACGAATTGAAGAAAACTTTAACTGGAAGAAGCATATTAATGGGCTGCTCAACCAATTAATGGTTCAAATGGCTCTGAGCACCATGGGACTAAACATCTGTGGTCATCAGTCCCCTAGAACTTAGAACTACTTAAACCTAACTAACCTAAGGACATCACACACATCCATGCCCGAGGCAGGATTCGAACCTGCGACCGTATCAGTCGCGCGGTTCCGGACTGAGCGCCTAGAACCGCTAGACCACCGCGGCCGGCAACCAATTAATGTCTGCTACTTCTGCTGTTCGTATGACTGCTAGTCTTTGAAACAAACGAATCAGTGTCATGACATTTCCACTCAATAGTATGTTATGAACTAATTTTCTGGGGGGGGGGGGGGGGGGAGGTGTGACCCAATTGATCGCACAGAACAGTAAGAATAATAACATGGTATTCTCCTAGGGAGAGGTACTAGATAAAACTGCACCATCACAATACTTACACTCGCAAACGAAATTCGTAATAAATAACCCACCACAATTTGAGAATAATAATAATAATAATAATAATAATAATATCCATACTGTGGTGTCACCGCCAGACACCACACTAGCTTTAAATCGGCCGCGGTCCATTAGTACATGTCGGACCCGCATGTCGCCACTGTCAGTGATCGCAGACCGAGCGCCACCACACGGCAGGTCTTGAGAGACTTACTAGCACTCGCCCCAGTTGTACGGACGACTTTGCTAGCGACTACACTGACGAAGCCTTTCTCTCATTTGCCGAGAGGTAGTTAGAATAGCCTTCAGCTAAGTCCATGGCTACGACCTAGCAAGGCGCCCGCCATTAACCATTTCTAGAGAGAGTCTCACTTGTATCATCAAGAACGCTGTATACAAATGATGGATTAAGTATTCCAGCAGCTACGTACTTTTCTTTATAGCATTCATTACGTATCCTGTTTCAGACCTAACGCCAGCCTGCGTGAGTTGACGCGTGCATTTCGGCCTCCTCTCTCAATTAGTGTGCGTTGTGTTGGCTAATCTGCCGACACAACACATACCTACAACATTAGACGAAAAAATCGGCCAATTTCGATTAGAACTCACGCAATGAAGGTCCCGTACAAGATTAATTATGTATATTGACAGTTTGTCGACTCCAGGAATCTAGGATCTCTACGACTTTTGCCTGTCATCAATATTGATACTGGCAAGCTATCGGTCCCAAGGATTCCAGTGCATTCAAGAATGTTTCAATTTCAAGTCTGAAGTTGGATAACAAATGTTAAATATTTTTTGTGTGATATAAATTAACATTTTCTGATTTTCTTCCTTTATTTATACTGCGAAACCTTTCTTCCTGCCAAATTGCATGGTTCTACGTCCAGAGGAAGTACCCTCTAGGTTTTGATGAGTGAGCTTGGGAGTATCAAATTATGTGAGATAAATGGCCGTATATTTTGATAGCACTGACTTAGATGCTTCACTTCTTTACATGGCCAAGTAACCGTAGACCTCAATATGTGACCAACTTCAGCTTGATACGTCCACCCGTTCCTGAGAAAAAGTGTTTTGAACAGTCAGTCAGACAGACAGACAGACAGACAGTGTGACCGTTTAAGCGTTATATTTTTACCGACTGAGGTACAGCACCCTAAAAATGATCTTTATTTTCCACCATTAAAACTTTCAGTGGCTTAGACAGGAGATCAATATGTAGGAACACATTTTTTTCACAGTTTTCCCAATAATATAAAACGTTTGACTGGTACCAAAACAAATTATACATCCAACCTAAAATCATTTCTCTTGGAAATATCCCTCTGTTCCACGGACAAGGTTTTTCTTAAAAACTAGCAGCCCGTAAAACACTAGTTTTTAAGAGTAACAAGGCTAAAAACTAAAATGTTCATTAACGTTCACACTTATCACGTATACACACATCCTGTAAACTGACTCGTTCCACACCCATTGTGATAAAAGGTACCGTTCAAATGATCTATGGAGCATGTAAAGAATTATTTTGGCAAACACGAAACGGGATATCGGTGTGCCCTTATTGAGCCCTTCTGCGGAATGTTACGTGTTGACGTGAGGGCTGGTTCGTTCAGACGGCAATACGACAGCGCAGGTGGGGGAGGACGCGGCTCCCCTGTGCGCCGAAGCCGGGACTTCCTGTTCCCCGAATAGACGGGCCCGCGCCACGCATCAGCCACTCGCTGGCTGCCCAAACAGCTCTCGACGCGCGACAGCAATTGAGCACCATCCACACTGCACCTCAACCGACCGACGGAAAGCGCAGCGGAGCGGCACTGTCGAACGGTGGTGCGGCCATACTAGGCTAGCGATGGCGGTTATCACTGAAACAACCGGTTTTCGGATATACACTGAAGCGCCAAAGAAACTGGTATAGGGTATGGGTATTCAAATACAGACATATGTAACCTGGTAGAATACGGCGCTGCAGTCGGCAACGCATGTATAAGGCAACAGGTGTCTGGCGCAGTTGTTAGATCGGTTACTGCTGCTGCAATGACAGCTTATCAAGATTTAAGTGAGTCTGAACGTGGTGTTGTAGTCGGCGCAAGAGCGATGGGTCACCACATCTCCGAGGTAGCAATGAAGTGGGGAGTTTCCCGTAAGGCCATTTCACGAGTGTGCCGTGAGCATGAGGAATTCGGCAAAAAATCAGATCTCCGACATCGCTGCGGCCGGAAAAATATCCTGCAAGAACTGGATCAACGACGACTCAAGTGAGTCGTTCAAAGTGACGGAAGTGCAGCCCTTCCGCAAATTGCTGCAGATTTCAATGGAAGGCCATCGACATGTGTCAGCGTGAGGACCATTCAACGAAACATCGTCGATATGGGCTTTCGGAGCCCAAAGCCCACTCGTGTATCCTGGATGACTGCACGACACAAAGCGTTACACCTGGCCTGGGTCCGTCGACACTGACATTGGACTGTTGATGAATGGAAACACATTGCCTGATCGGACGAGTCTCGTTTCAAATTGTATCGAGCGGATGGACGTGTACGAGTATGAAGACAACGTCATGAATCCGTGGACTGTGCATGCCAGCAGGGGAATGTTCAAGGTGGTGGACGATCTGTAATGGTGTGGGGCGTGTGCAGTTGGAATGATGTGAGACCTTTGTTACGCCTAGATACGACGTTGACAAGTGACACGTACGTAAGCATCCTGTTTGATCACCTGTATCTGTTCATGTCTATTGTGCATTCCGACGGACTTGGGCAATTCCAGCAGCACAATGCGACACCCCACACGTCCAACATTTCTAGAGTGGTTCCAGGAACACTATTCTGAGTTTAAACACTTCCGCTGGACACCAAACTCCCCAGACATGAACATTACTGTGCATATCTGGAACGCCTTGCAATGTGCTGCACAGAAGAGGTCTCCACTTCTCGTATTCTTATGGATTTATGTACAGCCCTGCAGGATTCATTGTGTCAGTTTCTGCAGCACTACTTCAGACGTTCAAATGGTTCAAATGGCTCTGAGCACTATGGGACTTAACTGCTAAGGTCATCAGTCCCCTAGAACTTAGAACTACTTAAACCTAACTAACCTAAGGACATCACACATATCCATGCCCGAGGCAGGATTCGAACCTGCGACCGTAGCGGCCGCGCGGTTCCAGACTGTAGCGCCTTTAACCGCTTGGCCACCACGGCCGGCACTTCAGACGTTAGTCGAGTGTACGCCACGTCGTGTTCCGGCGGTTCTGGATGCTCGCTCGGACCCTACACGATATTAGGCAGGTGTACTATTTTCGTGTTTGTGTTTTAACGCTCAGGTTGACCAGTCGTTAAAAAAATATGTATTATAACGCGAGTTTAACCTGAGTGTTAAAACCGCTAAAATGTCAGTTTCTGAAATAACCGAATTTCGGTTTTTCATTTCTATTATTTCGTGTAATACACGTAGAAATCTAACGGAGATTGGAGAATTTTGACTCCTTCAGTTTCCGGATACATAAAATCAAAATACTCAATTAAATCAGCAAATAAAAGAAGACCTAATTCATCCACCGTTCGCTGCTTTTCACTAAAAGTGGTAAGTGGTTGAATACCGTAAAAAATCACGAGTATTCTCCTATCGATTCTGAATTTTTCAAACTCTGCTCAAAAATCATCTTGCAATCGAGGTTCATACCATCACTTGCGCATTAAGAACAATAAATGCTAAAGGACAAAACTGCGGTTGAAGATGTATTTTTGCGTTAATTTGTCCAGTTTCAAGGGCTAAAAACAGTTTAAGTTACAGTACGTTGACCCAGGCAACAGATCAGCTAATTTCAATTTTTATTCTAAACTGTGAACGAACTGTTATTTCTAAGCTTTCTCCTTATATTATGTCGCAAGTTTGTTGTTTCTCCTTTTGTTCTCAGTCTTTTAAAGTAAACGGAGCGTTGTACTTGACTGATAGCACATTTCGTAAAATACTTCCAGACTATGGATGGTGCCATTTCGGAATACAACTAACGTCGGGCTATGACAGCATGAAACCACCGCGTACAGCAAATGGAGACAAGTCACACACATTGCCTGTACACGCATACCATCGAATAGACGATGCCACATGGTAACATATTCATTATTGTCTCAGCAATGCTGTATCAATTCCTATGCCATGTGTTTGTTGCTCGTTTCTGTCTGCGTTATTGAAACAACAGAATCCCTTTTCCCCATTTTCAATAATAACGCAGTATTTCAAAGCAACGAAAATTTTACGAATAAATATCGTAAAACACCGCTTATTCGGAACTAAAATGTCAATCTCGGCTTTAACCGGTCGGTTCTTCCAATACCTACACTAGACAGAACGCTAACGTAGCGTCTCGTTGCGCAACCCGGTACCGAAACGTTAGTGGGGTTATGTGGGACAGTTTGTCTTACGGAAGTCTGATTAGAGCAAGAGACCCGTAATGACAGTAAAGTTTATTCACGGCCGATGCCCAATTCAAAACGTATATATTGAGAAAGATCATACGGTAAATTTACGGCACTGAAATAGGGAAAGTGTCGTCCAAACTCTTCAAAACAGTATCTATTTGCACGAGAAAATATATACACACAAACACAAAAAGCATTATTAAGATGATAGCACGAAGAGCCTTTATAATTTATTTCTACGTCTTGTTTTGTTTCAAATTGTGAAATAACGTTAAAGCTAGTTTTCTGCTTCGATAGAGTTAACTTTTCACTTTTGAAATACTTCCATTAAAAAAAAAAAAAAACCAGTGTCATCTGTGGTCTTGGCGATTTATGTAGCTATAATATCCATCCAGTTGCGTTTTGAATTTGGTACGATATACTGTACCATTAACCAGTTTTCGGGCCACTGGAGACACATCATTCGGTGGAGGTTTTATAATAATATTGTTTTCTGGATCATGTGCAAGTCGGAAGGAAGGAAGGACGGACGATGAGGGTCAATAGAGACGGAGCAAAAGCTCGGATTGTGTCACGGATGGGGAAAGAAATCTGCCGCGTCCTTTAAAAGGAACCATCCCTGCACTTGCCTGTAACGATTTAGGGAAATCACAGAAACCTAAATCACGATCATCGGAAACACACACACACACACACACACACACACACACACACACACACCACCTAGGTGCACTTGCTTATTCAGTAAATTAAGTTCTTATTGATACAGACTACAGACTTTTATTTAACCATGTATTGTGGAATCGTTTTTCTGCTTTCATATACTTAAGCTTTTTTAAGGCAGAAATTGGAAGGAAAGCCCAGAAACCTCCGCAATGAATCACGAGAATAAAAGTATAAAAAAAATTAAAGATTAAGATGCCACTATATTGCGGAATCTTTTTTCTGCTTTCATATACTTGGGCATTTTTAAGGGAGAAACTTGTAGGGAAGTCCAGCAACCTGCGCAATGAATCGCGGAAACAAAGGTAGCAAAGAAAAAAGATTAAGATGCCACCAAAGCATAAAATTCACTTTTTATGTGTACAGACTAAAGCGGCAAATGAAAATTTGCACCAAGGCCAGAAATCGAACTCGCGTCTCTTGCTTACTAGGAAAATCCGTTAGCCACTTAGCCACCTTGGTTCACGCAACTGCATGGATTATCCTGGTACGCCTCCCTCCTCGATCCAGATTCTCACCCTGTCCCAGCCTATTTTAAATTCCCCCTTAGATACGAACAGAATTGCCGAGGCTCTCCAAGTTCTGGAACAGCACCTCATCGTCGAACGTAGGGAAATCCAACCTCAAACTCAGGTGCAGGTACTTATACAAATTAAATGACAATTTCAAACAATTTACTGGTCTCATACAAATAAAATTTTATGTATATAAACTGAAGCGGCGAGTGAAAATTTGTACCAAGGTCGGGAGTGTAACTCCGGACTCCTGCTCCGAAGGCAGGTGCGTTAACCACTAAGCCACTTTGGCACAGCGGTTCACACTAGTGCACGGATTATGCTGCCACAAATGTTAACTCGTCGCTTTAGTCTATATACATAAAATCATATCAGTACGAGACCAGTAAAGTCTCTGAAACTGTGTCATTTCATTTATAAAATTCACTGTATCACATGGATGAATGCGACGAGAATTGCCTAACTTACAATTGTGGCAGGCGATGCAACCGTCAACACCAACGTCAAACCTTTATCCCCGATAATTCTTAATGGGGAAGCGTCCACTCTGTCCAGTTCCCGCTGCAGTCATGGACTGTGCGGCTGGTCCCGGCGGAGGTTCGAGTCCTCCTTCGGGCATAGGTGTATGCGCTTGTCCTTAGGGTAATTTAGGTTAAGTAGTGTGTAAGCTTAGGGACTGATGACCTTAGCAGTTAAGTCCCATAAGATTTCACACACATGTGAACATTTTTTGTGCAGTTACATTGACGATCTCTATGACTGGCATAGTCTAAAAAGCCTTGTCGGTTCCATGATGTCCCTTGTAAACTGACATTTTCTCAAACTATGCCTTGAAAGGAATAATTTCGCAAATTTGTTTTGGGAAAAAATACGAATGGGACAGCGACATCAATTTCTGAATTACTAAGAAAAAAGAACCTAACATATTGGCGCGATACTGAATGTTACACTAACTAAGACACACCAGGCCATTTTCAGTGAAATGTTCTTCACACGCGTGTGCCAATATTATGATTCAAATACTAAATCTTACTGCAATGGCTCACGCAGCGACGGCGTTTTAACATCGCTGATCCGTTCGTAGGATGGAGGCACTTCCATTTACTCAAAGGAAGAGTTATGGCGTGGTGATTGGTGGGAGTAGCTGTTTCACGTGGTCTCGGCCGGCGCTGACAGCTTTTTTGGCACAGCCAACTTACTCAACCGCGGTTGGCAGCTGACAATGTGTCCAATACGTCTACATAATCGTGAACAAAACAAACGTAACATATGGAGTTTTAAGCATTACAGAAACGTAGTACCATATCTGATTGACGTTTAAAAATGTCGATATGTTCAGTGAAGATTCTCTCTGCACATAGTACTGAAGCCTAAGGTTGGTAGCGACCACAAACAAGTGAATATCGATCGTAAGTCATACACCTATCTAAACAGCTACTCCAGTCAGCGATTTGCGCCATAACTCTTGGTGAACAGGTAATAAGATAAGAAGCGTCCACGTAGCCATTAAAGTTAAGTAGGGCAGTCCTGACACCAGGATTCTCTTTCGTTCTCAGATTCATCCATGACAACCAAAACTGCATCAATACTCATCAGTTTCATCGGAACAATAGACTTTATGAAAGAAGACGGGCTCTGTCTCATTATTGACATAGGGCTCTCGGGCGCCAATGATAGCGTATCAGGGCGACTTCGTTTACCATTAGGCTAGGTTACATAACGACATGTGGGCGAGCAGATAAGCGTTAGGATATTTGTGAAATATGGATTTCGCCGCGTAAAGTATGAATTACTCAAATGTTGGTTTAGATAAGCATGTAAGACAACTTCACGACAGTCCAGAATCTCAGTGGTGAACTATTCTGCGCACCACGTCACCTCCTGCTTTGTTAAGTGTTCTTCCTCACTTACGCCGAAATGCAGCTAAAGCCCTAAAGCCGTGGTTGCAAGTGCAATTTCGACGTCCTAGCGGATGCACTTTTACGACCGACGATTCGAGCGCAAAAGGAGCGGGACTTAAACCTCCGTCCGACCGTCGTCATTTTGGTCGTCAACCGAACAGGGTGGGGCGGTTCGTTAAACAGGACACTGCCGCTACCTTGCCCCGACCTCCCCAGATTCGGCGGAAGTTTAAGCTCTCACTCGTCTCAGAGTCTAACACTACGGTCGCTCAACGTTAACAGCTAATGCAGGTACCTGATGGGATGAAATACCTCTTAAGAATCACGTTCTGTGTTTCTTATATATTATAGTATATGACATTCGTAGATGTTTCGAAACTGTTGTATGATTTATGAAATTGCTTGGGACCGACAGAAGAAAGTATAGTGCAACATAAATATTTTTTTTCTCGATAGTGCTGAGGTATTTGATATGTAGAAGTCCAAAGAATAGCATCCGTGTTCAGGAGAGTAAGGCTACATAAGCATCGTCTTTTTTAACGTTATAAATTTTAAGTAGCGAGTGTGATTCGCTATAAAGATGTACTCTTTTTCTCTGTTTCTGTAACAGGAGCATGTAGCTGATGTCAGATTCAACGAAAGTAACAACGAAAAATTGTATAATATAAAGAAAGCTCTGCAGAACCGAACATTCCAGAAAATAAGAACTAATTAAAAGTACCCACTGATGATATCATAAAGGCGTTGAAACGTATTTGAACATTAAAAAAGAACAGATGTTTGCATATTAGGTGTTCTGAACTTTCATAATTTACAGCTACATATTCGGCAAGTTGAAGTATCGAACAAGATGTTGCAACGAGAAAGCGGAGATTCAGAGTTCTAAAAGTACGAACTTCCCTGATAAATGAGTGAGACTGTATTAGTGTTTCCTATATAAAATCACAAGATTTTCCTTCCCCTGTCTTCCCCATTTTACCTTTCCCCTATTAGAAACATGGGTGTAGCAACTGCTGGAAGCCACATATCTTATGGGAAATGAAGTTTCGCTCTAAGCAGGCTGTATTGCTGACTATACGCCAAACTGCGTAAGAAACAAAAAATGCCTTGCAACCAGTCACGAAAATATATGTATGTTCGCCACCAACCGTTGGTGGCTTTGCTGCATGTTTGGGTGACAATGATGTTTCAGCTCGTCCTCAGGAAACCAACGTCGCTATATATTTTAGGGCGTGTAACACATTTGTGTTTCTGAGAAGTGTGTTGATGAGCTACAAAGCGAGACTGTCACCTGAAAATAGGTCTTAGCTGATGAGAGGCGTTGTTAGTCGTAAATATTAATGAGTTGTTATGAAAAGTCTTTGTTGCTTGCCTAGGAAAATAAATAGTTTAAATTCAAAATACTGTTCTGGACTCTCGCGCTGTCTATGAAACGAAAATGAAAATGTGTGTTGTTGACCCAGTACATTTTTTGTAATCTATGTAAACAATGTTACAAATAACGAGGATGACAACTAAATCCTAGACTGCCGCACGTCGAAATATGGTGACAATAGCAATAACCAAATAGGGTTAGGTATTGTTACGCTGTTGTATATTACAAAAAATATATATGAGTTAGTTTAATCACATTGGGAACGCGTTACGACGAAAGAATGAGACATAATCGTTACAATGCCAGCGTAACTGACCAAATAGCCCACGACGTTTCCTTTACTAAAGTTTTCACTGTTCGGAGCGAAATGGAATCACTTTTGGCGACAGAACACGAAGTTCTAGATTGTTTATAAACTGTGCAAGTGATGTTTTATGGAGGTGGTATGTTACTGCTTTAATGAATGTTAAGAACTGCGTTATGCGGCATACGATCGATTTCGATCTAGAACCAGACTATAAAAAAATGGTTCAAATGGCTCTGAGCACTATGGGACTTACCTGCTGACGTCATCAGTCCCCTAGAACTTAGAACTACTTAAACCTAACTAAGCTAAGGACATCAGACACATCTATGCCCGAGGCACGATTCGAACCTGCGACCGTAGCGGTCGCGCGGTTGCAGACTGAAGCGCCTAGAACCTCTCAGCCACTCCGGCAGGCAAAATCAGACTATCATCGGGGTCTGAAAACCATCTCAGCTATGCATTTGCGTAATTGGCACAACAGTTACCAGTTGAACATTGTTGCATCGTTGATATTAGCTGAAGATACGTACCATTCTTTCCATTTAACCCCACAAATACAACGTTACAGCTATGCATAGCATACTACAGTTCTTCATATATGTAAGAGACGCAAGGGAGTGCAAGGTTTTTTGTGAGTTTCGTGTAATAATAACAGAAAGAAACGATAAGGCCATTTTACACCACACCGTGTCGCTCGACTGATGGACTTAAGTAATGCTAATATAATGATAAAAAAAAGACCCAGAAAATAATTCCTAAGAGATGTAATAATGGACTGTAAGTGAGGTGAAAACACGACGCCTATGAAACTTCTCGGTTGATCAACATTTCAACGAGTTTCCTACCAGTCATCTTCAGGCGAAGATAACGGACTACAAAATCGTTGAATCGCTACTTCAATACGAAGACGCAGTCTGCTGTCAGCCCTAGAATTTATCATCAACTGAACGCGTCTCAACACGACACCTGTTGGGCACACCGTCATTTGGCGAGCACATCGCTCCGGCAGTCGCACTGGCTGCCGGCACCTGTTGTCGGCGTCCCCCGGCTCTGATGCAGAACGTACCGTTGGCGTGCGCGGGCGGCGCCTTGGGCCCCAGGCTGTGGTCGGTCCACCGCGGCGACTGCACCAGCATGGCCACGACTTCTCGGTAAGCAGCACACACAAACACACGCGAGGCGTCAGCTCGCTCGCTGCGGAACACTGGAGCGGCACTCGCACAGACGGTTACACGGAACACACGCACACTACTGGTGGCGCGGCCGGCGGCCGACTGAAGTGGCACAGAGCCGCGCGGCGTGGCGTCCAGCCACGGCCGAGCGCAGCAGCCAGACAGCGGCCCTTCTCCCGCCACCACGCGCCCCCCCCCCCTCCCACTCCGCGCGGCCAGTCCTGTCCCGGCCCGGCACACCGCCAGAGCAGCCTCAGCCTCAGACCCTGCAGCCGCTCTTCTGGTCCAGCGCCGCTACTTCCGCCAGGTCGCGCTCACGCGCCTCTGTTCCTCTACCTGCCGGCTCCCCACCGCACATCGCCGCCCCGTTAACTCCGTTATCAATATTACGAGCTCATCTGCAGGATGCGTAGAGCGTCCTCGAAGTTTTGTGTCCTTGAATTAGCCCTTCTGTTGGCGAACGGGCTGACACATTCAGCAGGCAACTCTACTGAACACATGCCTCAGTAGCTGAGGTTGACGCTCTTCTCTGGGGTAGCCGATTCGAGTGCTGGTGGTAAAAAATTTGTCATGATCATCATCGGACTGGCAAGGTTGTTGTTGTTGTGGTCTTCAGTCCTGAGACTGGTTTGATGCCGCTCTCCATGCTACTCTATCCTGTGCAAGCTGCTTCAACTCCCAGTACCTACTGCAACCTACATCCTTCTGAACCTGCTTAGTGTACTCATCTCTTGGTCTCCCTCTACGATTTTTACCCTCCACGCTGCCCTCCAATACTAAATTGGTGACCCCTTGATGCCTCACAACATGTCCTACCAACCGATCCCTTCTTCTGGTCAAGTTGTGCCACAAACTTCTCTTCTCCCCAATCCCATTCAATACTTCCTCATTAGTTATGTGATCTACCCATCTAATCTTCAGCATTCTTCTGTAGCACCACATTTCGAAAGCTTCTATTCTCTTCTTGTCCAAACTATTTATCGTCCATGTTTCACTTCCATACATGGCTACACTCCATACAAATACTTTCAGAAATGACTTCCTGACTGGCAAGGCAGGCAGTAGTAAATATAAAGGAAGAATTTAGTGTTCCATCGACGACGAAGTCAATAGAGGCGGAGCACAGGCTGGGGAACGACATTGGCTGTGTCCTTCTCTACGTCTACATCTATATGATTCCCCTGCAATTCACGATTAAGTGCCTGGCGGAGGGTTTATCGAATCACCTTCAAGTTATTTGTCTACCGTTCAACTGGCGAACGGCGCGCCTAGGTAGGTACGCGCCAACACAATACTTCCGCAATCGAAGGAGAAAGTTTGAAATTTAGTGAAAAGATCTCACCGCAACCAAAAATGCCCTTATTTTAATGATTGTGCTTTCACTTATCTTATTCGTGGCACTTTCTCCCCTATTTCACGTTTATACAAAACTTGCTGTCCTTTGAACTTCTTCGATGTACTCCGTCAGTCCCACCTGATATGGATCCCATGCAGCACAGCATTATTGTAGAAGAGGACGAACAAGCGCAACGTAGGTAGTCTCTAGTGGAACTGTTGCACTTTCTTAGTGTTCTGCCAATAAATCGCAGTCTTTGGTTTGCTTTGCCCACAACATATCTATGCGATGGTTCCAACTTAAGATATAAGTCGTTCATAATCGTAATCCCTAAGTACGTAGTTGAAATTACAGCCTTTAGAGCAGGCCGGGTGGCCGAGCGGTTCTAAGCGCTTCAGTCTGGAGCCGCGCGACCGCTACGGTCGCAGGTTCGAATCCTGCCTCGGGCATGGATATGTGTGATGTCCTTAGGTTAGTTAGGTTAAAGTAGTTCTAAGTTCTACGAGACTGATGACTTCAGAAGTTAAGTCCCATAGTGCTCAGTCACTAATCTACGTTTCGGGAAAAAGTTTTCACACGAAGTGAAAGGTTGGAAATTTTGTCCTCAATTAATATATTCTAAAACTTAGGTGAACAAGTATCACTGCCAAGCCCGTGCTAGTCTCAACACAGTGCAGCCGGTTCACGTCGAAGTACAGTAGGTTTCGCTCGGCTTTCCTACTGATGATCTGCTGAGACTTTGTTCACAGGTGGGTGCAGGTCCGTCGTAAAGGGACGGAAAGAAGCGCGCAGCCGCAACTGGATCGTGTATTCCGGCGAATATTTTTGTTGTCTAGCTTTGGCCCTAGTAATGCTCCGCAATTCCTACAGGATCAATGTCCCAGCTAAACGTGTTTCCAGCTACATCAATTTATAACTTTACAGAAAGCTAATCCAGAACTATCATGAGCATGCGGCTACAATCGAACGATGACGCCACAGCAGAGAAAAGCGTTCGATCGACCAGCGACCACGTCAAAAGAAGCAATTACGTAGCTGGCTCGAACGATATTATATTGAGCCCACTGAGTCTCTTGCTATGTCCGCCTGTGATCTGCTTCTGTTCTGGCTGTTTTATGAAATAAGCCACTGCTGATCGTGCTGACCTAATCGACGAAGATGCTATGTGCATCGTTTGATACACTTGTTCGACTTCAGGAGCCTACACATCCTTGGTACATACGATAAACTCATGTTTGATTTGTCCCGTAACCATCATATTACTCCATGTAGCCACCGTATTAAATAGAATGGTAGTTACAAACACTTGTGATTTTATCCCAAAGCTTTCACGAAAACTCTACGGCGCTGACTCAATTGGCGCACACTTAATTTCTTTTATTGACACTGAAATTTTCTTTATTATTGAGAGGTAAAGCTCCAATTTTGACTTCCTCACATAGGAATATTGTTCTTTTGACTGACAGTGCAATGCCGTACTAGAAAAGATGTTCAAATGCGTGTGAATTCCTAAGGAACCAAACTGCTGCGGTCATCGGTCCCTAGACTTACACACTACTTAAACTAACTTATGCTAAGAACCACACTCACACCCATGCCCGAGGAAGGACTCGAACCTCCGGCGGGGCCAGCCGGTGTGGCCGAGCGATTCTAGGCACTTCTGTCTGGAACCGCGCGACCGCTACGGTCGCAGGTTCGAATCCTGCCTCGGGCACGGATGTGTGTGATGTCCTTAGGTTGGTTAGCTTTAAGTAGTTCGAAGTTCTAGGGGACTGATGACCTCAGATGTTAAGTCCCATAGTGCTCAAGAGCCATTTGAACCTCCGGCGGGAGAGGCCGCGCAATGCGTGAAATGGCGCCTCAAACCGCGCGGCCACTCAACGCGGCAGAAAAGAAGCCTAACTTCATCACACTGTTCGTACCACACATAGAATATTAACTGCCTGCTTTTGCTATAGAGGCCACAGATTCGTCCGTACGAATCCACTCATCGCTCAGTCAAGAACATTTTTTCTCTTATGCCTCCTTTCGGCTGTCCTCGTGACTGTTGGCATTGCGAAAACATCACTGTTGCGGCTGACTGTGCAAGGCAAAAACTACGCCGACGATCGCTACCTATCACTTAAAGGCAAAGGTCTACGTGAAGTTTCGAAAAACTAGATGATTCCGAAACAATCAGTACTGGCTAAAGTTGCAGGTTCGTAAACTGGCTGGGTGAGTTGGGGCAGCGTCCTGGTGTCGTGGGCTTTCCGACCGTGGGCTTTGCACCTTGTGACGTCAACGTCGTGTTTCAGGGAACAAATATTGTAGCCGTAGGTTTTCCGACCGGCAAAGGAAGCAGCAGCAGAGGGGAAAGGCTCTGTCAACTGTTTTCTAATAAGAACATCCCTTCACATTTTACCGAGGCGTGGGACTGGCTGTGCACAAAGTGTATACCAATTTTTAAATATTTTTTATCTTTCATTTTTATTTTTCATTTCCTATTTTTAATTTCTGTTCTTTCTACATGATTACTACAGCAAATGATTAAGCTTCACGTCTTATTCTAGGAATTTTAATTTCCCACTCAGTTTTTTTAAGAAAGCCAAAGATTTCAAAAAACATCTTAAATCCCCAGAGTCATTATACATTCTTATAATGGCCTTTAACCTTTTGTCAATATCTGTGTACCATTTACCTCTTTCTCGAAGGGGCAGGCCAATGAAACGTTTTTTCTTTTTAATTTCAAATACAGCATTTGCTGCTTCCTCCATCTGCTTATTTGTCAGAAAACATACATTCTGATGTTTCCGATTTTTCTGAGGAGTTTAGTTTCCCATGTCAGCCTTCAACAGCATTCGTGACCCTCTGCCGCTGGTTAAAAACGTTCCACGTGTAACTGGTATACTAGGGTACCCGAAAACTGATCGACCATATAGTCTGAGAATATCATGATCCTTTGTCCGTTGGACATTTCCTCCATCACTACAAACGACGCTTCATCAACACTCTTTGGTGGAATATGTGCCACTGAAGCAAACACAGGGCAAAAAATTCGAAATTCTTCTCCATCCCTGTATTCCTGTGTTAATCCCAACTCTTGAATTTTCTTCTACAGTCATTTGAAGTGAAAAGTGTAACCGGAAAGAGATATCTAGGAGGCTACTGTTTTCATATTTTTAATTGCAACCATTTCAAAATGTAATACTGCAGTTTTCGGTGACCACCCAGACATCTTATTTTTCAACCCACATTTATTTTCACTCTTATCTGAGAGCACAGCAAATGAAATAGGAAATCCTATCGTCTCTTCTTCTGCGCCTCCGTTGTCAACGTGTGTGGTATACAGTTGTCTGAATTGTTTCGAACAACTGCCAAATTTCCCGTCCATAAGCACTGTTATATTTTCACGTAAGATTTTCTCCATTTCTACACAACCGAACACCAGGATTATTTTGTTAGAATCAGACCCATCATCAATTATTAAATAAAGATGATCTTAAGTTAATCGCAAATTGTCTTCGTTCAGCTGAATTTTCGAACTAATGCCAGGGTTCTGGGTCGCCCAAATAGCTTCCCTTCTTTCTTTATACAAGTTCACATAATTTGGCGTATTTGCGACGAAATCTAAAATTTCGTTATTCACATCGGTAGCGATGACAGTGCTTGATGAGAAGACACAGCTTCCCTTTCGTTGCTGTAATTATTTCCATGCGCACATTGCATAGAAGCAAGTAGCGTAGGCCTACGAAACTACGAAACGATGGTTGTAGACGAGGACACTGCCTGACTGTCGGGGACAACAACAGATTCACTGCTTGTGAAAGACTTTCACTGGGAGGGGGGGGGGGGCTCCTGTGTTTGCAAAACCCCTCAGTGCAAAACTGTTTGGCTGGAGGTTCCAAGGTACATGCAGTATCTACAAAAAAGTCGCAAACACCACGGCTGGAAGGACCACCCAGCTATTGCCTATCGGCCCAAGAGGGTGAGGAGCATCTGGAGTCAGAAAACAAAGAAAACATTAAAATTGATAAATTTGTGAAACCGCTCAGTCAAGTGAAGTCTCTCCCCATACTAAAATAATCAGAGATGTTTTGAAAGTCTCTCCGACATAAAGATGTATGATATATTTAGTCAAGAGGAGACAGCAGAGGTCGCCATCTACTCGTGAACGAAAGCGTTGAAACGTCTGTATGAAGTCGTGTCATAAGACGGTTGTCGAATTCGGCACAACTTATTCACTTTACTACCTGATTTTAGCTCAATTCATGAACTCTTCCAGAAAGACTGAGCACTGAAATAAGGCCTATTGATTATTATATGTGTGTTTTAATTGGGGGGGGGGGGGGTCGGTTTTGTTTTGTGGGAAACGCTGAGTTGGTCATCGTCTGCTGGGAGCAGACGATGTTGCTTCTCGTTCGAAGGAGAGCACAGGATGACCAACTTAGGTTTCCAATTCCTGAACAGTGAGGTTTACTCATCTTAGTCGAAGGCTGTTTTTGTGTGTGAGGTTGGTGACGGAGCTTCCACTGCACGGGGAGCTAGCTAATATCGAAAGAGGAAGCGGCACTCTTCGGTGAACGCTTGGTGAGTACCGATCGTAGCTCTTAAGGGGGGTTTCAGGTGATAGGAAGCAGGTTGAGTTAGGACTTCGTTATGTTTAACTGGTGAAATACTTAAGAACTTCAGCTTAACTGAAGCGTGTGAAGCGAGTATGATTTTTAATGATTTTAATCCCATATTTTGTGGAAGTTGCTTTTGTCTTTGTGTGTCGATTTTGTGCCACGTGTTTGGTAATCAATGACCCTTCTGGTCCACCACGGCACCACAATGGGCTTTATTTTAACAGTTTACTTGCTTAATGAGCTATAATTTCTGCAAGAATACCTGTTCTTTCGTGAGCTTTCTACAAAGCAGCACAACAGTTTGATCCGTAATGCACCACGTGCTCTAGTTCGGCCGTTTGCAAGCAGCAGACGCAGTTAGTATGTTAAATAATTATCGCACAGCCTCGTGGGTTGGTTATACCTCTGTCCAGAATAGTGCATGCGTTGAATCGTAATGCAAATCTCACTGAGATATTTTTTGGTATTAATGCAAAGGAGATGATAGTATAATTGTCTCCCACCTCCGTCTTCTATTTCTTCTTGCTGTTGTTAAATTGTGCTCTGTTTCATTCTCATTAATTATTTCTTAAATATTTCTAGTCAGGCACCAGTTATGTGTGGTTAGGATGTGCAACCAAATATTTAGTTACAATAAAAAATCTACGTGAAACATAAATTATTTGGTGTCGATCTTACCGCCTTACTCCGATTTCCAATTCTGAACTAATCAACTTGCTTCATGTACGACATGGAGTGCTATTTATCTGGCTACTTAAAGAAATTTTCATACTTGTAATTAAATTATTAAAGTAATTAAACTAATAATTTTCCAGTTCCGTGTTCCTCTAAATGTTTAGGAAGGGCTTGGGCTGATGGCGACCCTGAATTTCTGAATTTTTATCATTATTTGTGTGAGAGAAGCAGCTAGAAATGGGAGATAACGTATATGCCTCGATTAGAAACGTCGTAAACATAGTAATACGTTACAGCGTACGTAAAACGCGGAATTAAAGATCATAGAAATGTTATATGTTATTGAATTATAAATACTTTAAATTTATTGATATGTTCAGTGACGATACTCTTTACACACAATATTGACACCTTAGATTGGTAGCGTACATAAACAAGTGATTAACAGTCCTAAGTCATATACAGTCTTCCTACTGCTGTCGAAACAGCTGCTCCCGCCAGCCTTAGGCAGAAACAACGATTTCAAGTCGCATTTCATTTCGGTTTTAAGGGACTTACGATTTATGACAAAAACACAGCTCAATGATTTAAATTCATCTATTATCGTGAGAAATTCTTTCAAAAATGTGTAATTTCTTACGACATATGCATGGTAAACCGTGGTTCAAGATACCGTGGTGACACATTCGACTTGTCGAAGAATGATTGTGCGAGGGAATTTAGTGATCACTTGACGCAGAAACTCATAGTATTCCAAATTTCCTGCAATTACATGATTTACAAAGCTCGTCCTCCTCCAACACAAACTAACATGGACAAACATTAACAAACAGTCTGAAAAACTGGTTTGCAATATCGATTTAGCCTGTGTATAACTGCTATGTCGAAGATCTCCATATTCCTTAAATACAAACGTCGTTGACAATCGAATAAATTATAGTGTCTGATTTCACCCGTCGGCTTTGACCAATGACGTCATACGTAAGGCAAAGATACTGAATATCAGCAGTCTACGAAGGGAACGAATCATACTTGTAAATAAACGAATATAGCATGCGATAAAATAATACATTTAACGCGAGTACTATTTACGCACTAATTACATGTAAACGAGTTCATTTAAACGGGAGAAGCGCAGGATATTTGGAGTTTTGGTCGGGGAGAAATTAAGTTAAAGCAGAATGTGGTGTCACCGCCAGACACCACACTCGCTAGGTGGTAGCTTTTAAATCGGCCGCGGTTCGCTAGTATACGTCGGACCCGCGTGTCGCCACTGTCAGTAATTGCAGACCGAGCGCCACCACACGGCAGGTCTAGAGAGACGTACTAGCACTCGCCCCAGTTGTACAGCCGACTTTGCGAGAGATGGTTCACTGACAAATTACGCTCTCATTTGCCGAGACGATAGTTAGCATAGCCTTCAGCTACGTCATTTGCTACGACCTAGCAAGGCGCCATTATCATTTGCTATTTATGTTGTGTTGCATGTACCGTCAGACCGATGTTCACCAATTATGAATTAAAGACCTCACACCAGCCTGCGTGAGTTTAAGCGCGTGCCTTTCGGCTTCCTCGCCTTGTGTCTAGACTGTCTCGTCTAGACACAACACAGAACAACGGAAAAATAAAGCGAATTATAAGGAATAAGAGTTACTAACATAAAATATGGAGAAACGAACACCATAAATCCTAAACTACGCAGGAACTCAAGTAAAGGAAATCCATTAAAAATTAACAAATATTGGAATCGGTAACTAGAATTGACCAATATAAGAGGTCAATTCTAGTTACCTATTCCAATGCTTGTAGCTGTTTCTCGGTAATTCAGAGAGCAATTACGAGCGGAAAAATGTTATTACGTTTGAGATAACTATTGGAAAAATAAAGATCCAAGTAATGAACTTTCGAATAGATGGAATCGGTAACTAGAATTGACCTTATATATAGGTCAATTCTAGTTACCAGTTCCAATATTACTAACGTTTTCGCAAAACTTCAGAGAGGAATTACGAGTGCAGATATTTTCCACATGTACTGCAAAAGCTATGTAAGTAATGAACCCCCGAATATTTGGAATCGGTAACAAGAAGTAACCTATATAGGAGCCCGCCCGATCAGCCGTGCGGTCTAATGCACTGATTTCCAGGCGGCGGATAAATGTCGAGGTCCGATGTGCCGGCCAGTCTGAAGATGGTTTTTATGGCAGTTTTCCATCTGCCTTGGCGAATGCGGGCTGGTTCCCCTTATTCTGCCTCATTTACACTATGTCGTCGATTGCTGCGCGAACACTTTCTCCACGTACGCGTCCACCATAATTCCTCTACCACGCGAGCAATGGGGTTACACTCGTCTGGTGTGAGACGTTCCCGGGGGGATGCACTAGGTGCCGAACCGCACAATAATTCTAGGTTCAGTGTGGGGCGGCGGTGAGGTGAGTGGACTGCTGTGGCCTGTTGTGGGGTCGTGAACCACTCCGTTGTTTCTAGGCCACCAGTTCCATACAATACAATACAATACAATACAATACAATCGGAGGTCATTTCTAGTCGCCGATTGCAATATTGTTTCGGGGTAGTGCAAAGAGCAATTACAAGTGCAAAATTCTTATAATATATAAGAAACGTGTTTAAAAAACGATCTTGTTAGTGAACTACAGAATACGACTAGACTTTCAAAAAATGAAAATCTTTATACACATTGCTGCAACCTCAAAAAAATAAAACGTAAAAATGACCAAGCCTTGGAACCGATAACTATACTACACGAAAGTGACACCAGCTACAGTAGCTCCAAAATAACACTCTGTAAAATTGATACATCAGGAATGAAAGTAAAATTAACAGAAGTATAGCAAAAACATCGAAAAGGAAAACATAACAATGGCTACATGAAAAGGAACTTACTACATATGAACTTCCAAAGGAGTGAAAGATCGAGGCTGACAAGAAGAACAAAATAAGGACATAACACAAAATACGCAAAACCCAGGATAACTAATTAACAAATTAATAAGAAACACAAACTGCCAGGTAGGAAAGAGGTACCACCAAAATCAGTTCTTCCCTACTTCCCGCCCTCTACCAGACGAAAAATTATAAAATAATAAAAAATGTGATACCACGAGCCAATCACATAAACCCCCCGGCAAAGACACAGCAACCCTC
Source organism: Schistocerca cancellata (assembly GCF_023864275.1). NCBI lineage: Eukaryota > Metazoa > Arthropoda > Insecta > Orthoptera > Acrididae > Schistocerca > Schistocerca cancellata. The sequence goes on along the minus strand of NC_064626.1, from coordinate 721,241,892 downwards.
CTCGGCCCACCACTGTGACCGAAAAATATTAAAACGGCAGAAAAACCTCCCCCCAGAGAAACAAAAAAAATCGCAATCGCACAGTACAGTAACATAAAAAAAACGCAAAGTAAAACAAAAAAAAAAAGCATCAGACCCTCCAACACCTAACTAACAAAACGAGGCTTGTACATTTTGCTGACATAAATGCAAGAAATACACAATAACCTTTAGGAATACTCTTCCTCCAACAGTATTCATCTTAATGGCCTTGCAACACCTAAATCCTTCCCTTTCCCCACCCGAAAGCAGATTTTACAGCCCCCCAATACCCCTCGATAGTATTGGTACATTCCCCCGTCTTGTAATACACCTCGGTAGTATTGGTACATGCCCCCGTTTGTAATCTTTAAACTGAATATTGTGATTCACGACCAAATGATGATAACCCCTTTCACCCAACCCTTAGTACGAAGGAAACCCATCCGACATGACTACGGAACCTTCTTCCACATATTCTTCTATTAAAGATATCAACACTTCCTGTGTACGATTTGGTACGACCCTAAATACAACATCATTACAATCCCCTTCAGAAACCACTACTCCAAAACCCAAAACTCAACAACCTCATGCCCCATTTCGTACTTTCTCTTTCCGAAATGTGACTAATCTACGTCAACTGTAACCCCTGAGCCCCCCCTCCCCCGCCCCCACCCGTCAATGATCCCATATACTTTACGAATTCCCCGTAGACTTCTGTACAAAGTGAAAACTAGTCAGCTACAGTGGCACACAAAACCCCTACATCGTGCATGACAGATTTGCAAGAATATTGATATCAAAAACAGTAGGTTAACGTGACTCTTACTCCTACATTCAGCCTCGCTCTTTCGAACCACGTCCCCCTGCGCATGGCTCTCCATATATTATTTTCTCTGCATCTCCACATGTATTTGTCGGAAGTTCGTGATAATGGAGCCTTTGTCAAAACCATATAATTTCCACAAACACTGCACTTGCAAAATGCTGCAATAAAGCCCAATGATTGCAAAAATCTTATAGTTGATTTACGGCCAGTCATTATCTGAAGGAGAATTTTCGCTTTAAACACAACTGACTCATCCATAACGAAAAACAATTGCGTGAGAAATAAATATCTTATAAATCAGGACTACTTTCATTAACAAAATATGCCGAAAACAAATTACGATATGAAAACAAAACAATCTACATTGAATTTTTAATATTTGCGGGTAACGAGGAGATCTAGAGAAATCATTTACCGTTCATTGACACCAATCTGCGGCACAAACAAAATAACATCACACATAACGTCATTGGTCAAAGCTGACGCATGGAGTCAGACACTACAATTTGACCCTGACAATCTATGTTTTACGTTCACCGAATTGTTTTGAGGACTATGCTTTGGTTGCCACGGATTGGCGGAACTCAGATGTATGTTAATGGCTTACCATCTCACTGCTGACGTTGCTTCGTGAGCTTCCTGCATTTCACGGTTTCCTTGGGATTTTGCTGAATGTGGTCGCAAACATTCATGTTACTCGCCTGTCGCCTCGTCTCAAACTGTTTCTAAGCAACGGCGTGGGCCTCTGCAGAGATTCCTGTATTGTTGAGAACTGAGTCACGTTGCGACATGCTGTATGCGTAAAATAATCATTGCAGGATTAGCGAAACTATCCAGCTACATTAGTAAGAGCGTAATTAGACTGAGGCGAAAGAAAAAAATGAAAAAAATTAATAAAAATTAAAATGGGAAGGAAAAGTGGAAAAATTTATAAAATAATTTAGTCAAGTTTTTCGCTATGTTAAAATAACAAAAGATTGTTTTAAAAACCATTCTGATGTAAAAATATGCGACTCACTTATCTCTTTTACGTAGGTCAAAGATCAATCTGCTCCCTGATACGAACGTCAGTTCACTGAATACATAGAACGAAAGACACTAGATGTGAGTAACTGTTTCGGCCAAGTCTATGACGGGGGATTCGTTGTAAGTGGCGTATGCAGTGGTGCGTACAAAAGAATCACGTCACAATTTAAAATAGTGCTTAAAAACGCTGCAGAGGCTAAGAGGTTAATTAAGAAAGAGCCGTGTACTTCAAACAGCAGAGAGGATGCTACGAAGGTAGGATTTAAAAACTTGATCCGTCAATACATCCAAGGTGACGCTAAAGACAACAAACCCAATTCTTTGCATTAGCACGTTAGAAACCATGTACAAACTTAAAGATTTATTGACGTTCTTAAGGCTCTGAGAAATATTATTCTTAAGAGTAAGAAATACAACGTAGAAACTGTAGCAATAGATCTTAAATACGTAATCTTATCCTTTTCATTTCCAGTACAGACCGCTAGAAAGAACTTTCATTAATGTCTTCCTGGCGTATCTAAGAAAACTCTCAGTTATTGCAGAACCTAAGCGTTCCTTTCCACACTAAAAATATTTAACAGAAATAGTTACGTACTACAATGAGTCAGGAATGGTTATCCGATTTGGAAATGCTATCAACAGTAGAAAAGTACGCTGCAAACTGCGTGGGAGAAGATACTTTTGCCCGCCGGAGTGGCCGTGCGGTTCTAGGCGCTACAGTCTGGAGCAGAGCGACCGCTACGGTCGCAGGTTCGAATCCTGCCTCGGGCATGGATGTGTGTGATGTCCTTAGGTTAGTTAGGTTTAATTAGTTCTAAGTTCTAGGCGGCTGATGACCTCAGAAGTTAAGTCGCATAGTGCTCAGAGCCAAGATACTTTTACTGAGCCATATATTAATGCTCTTCCATTCGCGGATGGAGCGTGGGATGAGTGAAAGCTTCTGTGCCTCTGTGCGAGTTGTTATTTCCACCCTTCATCCGCACCTTCTCCATGGGGTAGACACGTAGGGGACAAAAGAACATTGGTGGTTTCTACGCCGATAGACGAATCTCAGAGCTTTCCAAATACTTGACGTATTTCTTAACATTTGTGTAACACTCTCTCAGCAGTCAAACATGCTCGTGACCATTTACATTATTTGTCACAGACTGACAGAAATAATGTGTTTGCTACGAGGGAGAATTGCTAGCTGGCTCTTTACTATTGGATTGGCTACAAAAATCTCTAAATATGATACCAAGCGGTTGATTTTTCTTTATAAGAAGACACATACAGGGTAAAACAGGGACAGATGGCCATATAGGAGACATGGCAACGGCTGTAGTTCTCCAGCTAGCCCTCTTTATAGCGCTGTCGGTCAGTTGATAGCGAGTCTTTGTTGCGAGCGGCGAGATGATGCATCCCTGACTGTTTATTTCAACAAAAACTAAGTATTTTTCATGGTTTTAATTTTTATTATGCCATCATATTATATAACGTATCAGTACTTTTCCATTTTTACGTATGTTAGTCTGTGAGTAATTACGGAAACTTACATTTCAGGGCTGTGTCGGTCTAGCTGCATGTTGTGTGTCCCTGCGTTCTCGTTCACCATGTTTGATCACGCGCGATGGCCATCTCTCCCTGCTGGTTGGGAGAGATAGCCGTACATCCTTGAGATAGTTAGCCATTCCGTAAAACTTTGTTTATTTTTTAATTTCGACGGGAATTCATTTCTTTTTACAGATGCCAACTATGTACGTTCAACAAGATTGACTGTACTAGAGGCATATGGAGAGAAGAAAACCTTCAGATTGCTGGTAATAAAGTAAGGAATGATAGTTATTCACTCAAAAAAGCTTCTACAGAGTTCAATATTGCAAGGATAACTCTAGAGTGAAAAATTAAAGCCAGTTGTGATTCAAAAAACTTGTTGAAATAAGTGTAATCCTACGGGTTTCATTTCACAAGAGACAGCTTACAGAGTTTAGCTTGTGATTTTGCAGTGCAGCTTCACCTAAAACATAAATTTAAAGTTGAAAAAGAAAAAGCAGGTAATAACTGCTTACAGCTTTTCTTGCATAGATATCCTGATTTATATGTGCGGAAATCTGAAGGTGTATCTCATGCGAGAGTACAGGGAATCAGTCGTAATGAGATCAAGGAATATCTTGCTCTACTTTTTAGCCTGATTGAAGAGAACGACTTCCTCACAAAAGCGGGAAGTGTATTTAATGTCTATGAGACGGGACTTCCGTTACACATCCGAGCAGGTGCCTTACACGGCCAAGAAAGGATCGAAGGTAGTTACTGCAGATACACCGTCCGAAAAGGGAGAAACTATTACCGTGCTGGCATGCTGCAATGATGAAGAGATGTTCCTCGTCCTTATGTTGTCATGAAGAAGAAGAGTGGGTGGATAGCATGTCGCCGTGTAGTGAAACAGGAATTTCAAGAAAATCTGTATGCGTAAATAATGAGATCTTTTTGCAATGGCTAAAGGATCATTTTTTGCCACATAAACCAAATAGTTCAAGAAAAACGTGTTAACATAATTGGATACTGTTTTTTAATAAGATTTCTTCTTTGTTTTCTATTTGTCAGCTGGCCATCTACCCTTTGCATGTCTGGCCATCTGACCCAGATATGTGTCACATAATTAAAAAAAAAATGGTAGTTTGAAATTTGGTGTAACTTTGTGAAGGAAGTCTTATATTGTTTTTTATGAGCATGTAAATCATACCTATAAATTTTCATGTATTAGGGTTTGAAAAGATTATTGCTATCTATCTTTGTTTTATCCTATTTGCCAAAAATTGGTATATGGCCGAGTATCTCATTTTTTAAGCAGATTTGAAGTTATGGAACACTAATACGGAAAATTTTGCTCAGATTGCCAGACTGCGTCAACACAGTAGTAGAAGAAACGTAATCAACGTCACAATTCGTAGTTAACCTAACGAACGTGCTTTTATAAGGAGGTGAAATTAATCTTTAAAAATAAATTCTTATTTTACTTTGTAACGGAGAATCAACATTTACAGCAGAGTAATTTAGAGAGCGTGATAATGGTGCAATTTTACCACGTCCACTGCATCCCGAATGAGTGCTGGTTTCACATTTTATCAGCTTTGCAGCAGACAGCTGTCGAATACAAAATGAAAAGGCAGGCTGCGTCACACAATCGCACAGCTAAAGAAATAAAAGCATTCCGATTTGCAGTGGATTGCGTTGGTAAGGGCCACACGTGCGTTCCCTCTCATGAACTCAGCGGAGCGTTGTACGCAACACTTGGTGAAATCAATTGACCCCGCTGCCGTTTTAATCACAAAACAATTTACCAATCAGGGAAATCGCTGCTGGGAACGTCCAATTACAAAATGCGGTCGGTGATCACATTTAATAGTGATTAATTAGAGAACCAGCAGTATCATTAATGCATAATGTGGAAATAACTGTTGCGGGAAGCAGTTGTTAACTTCGTATGAAAAATTACAGCGGTACAACTAGCTGAGAAGAGAAATGATTTACATGAGGCATCTGGTCGACAGAAGCAAACTGTGATAAATCTTGGTTAGCTTGAAAGTCTCTGCTCAGTAAGATTTAATTACATTCGCTTTCACGCATTTGGAGATAAGAACCACATGATTCTTCGGCAGTGCTAGTGCTGAATAAGGTTCTCAACAGTGAACTTTAGAATTTTAAATGCAGTAGCTTTGCTGAGCTCATTTCATCTTTTCATCCGTACACTGCACGTTTACGCTTTCCAGCAACACAACAGTGACTTTCACGTGAATTCAAAGAGAAGTAACAAAGATTATTGGACGTAGTATCATTCCAGCACCAGTCAGTATGGAAAGATATCCAAATATCTGCGTCATGTTTATGAGTACCCGTTGCTGTGTTAGCCAACAGTGACTATTTCTCTCTTATTTCAATAGAGATTTGATGTAATGTATTATCTTATTCGAGTAAAACTTCGGTTTCACTGGCTTAATGGATTAGTGAGACGAAAGAATCCAATACAACAATACTCATGCATTAGTGATGAACTGCTAGAATGTCTCTCAAACTTGGAAAGGAAACTAATGATAATACTACGAGACGTGGACGCATAAAACAAGTAATAGGCAAGATGAACGAGAGACTTTGGTTTCTTTGGGAAAATTCTGGGACAGTGTTATGCATACGTCAATGCAAAACTCTAATGCGACCCATCAGTTGTTTGATCTTTCAAATTACGATCTTTAGTTATTCTTAAAAATTTAATTGTGCTGGCTTTATTCGTTATCAGTATTGCTTACTCATTGTTCTTGACGCACTTCCGTACTTCGGTACAGAAGTAGTCACTTCTTTACTGAATTTTGTTTTTATCCCTCATATTGGTTTGTTTATCAATATTCCTCTTACAGTGTCGCATAATAGATGCCGCAACTTCCCTTTTTTCTTCTAAGAAAATTTATAGACTATGTACGAGTAGTTCAACATTCACCTTTTCTAGTATTATTTATTCACCTGCAAGCTACCAGCATTTTACTTGTATAATTATTTACTGGAGATTATATGATTGACTAGTTATTTGTTTCCATCAATGTTCAAAGTTGTCATGTGTTAATGACTTAACTCTTGTATTATTTCTTAAATTGTTCTCGTCTGTTATAATAATTTTCTATTCTCTTTATAACTTTGTAATGGCCTCTGTTGCCAACGGCCTTGCCGTAGTGGTAACACCGTTTCCCATGAGATCACCGAAGTTAAGCGCTGTTGGGCAGGGCTAGCACTTGGACGGGTGACCACCCGGTCTGTCCAGCGCTGTTGGCAAGCGGGGTGCACTCAGCCCTTGTGAGGCAAACTGAGGAGCTACTTGATTGAGAAGCAGCGGCTCCGGTCACGAAAACTGACAACGGTCGGGAGTGCGGTGTGCTGACTACATGCCCCTCCATGTCAGCATCCAGTGATGCCTGTGGGCTATGGATGACACGGCGGCCGGTCGGTTCCGTTGGGCCTTAATGGCTTTTTCGGACAGAGCTTAGTTTAGTTTAATTCAGTTTAATGGCCTCTGTTCTATGCTTATGATGTTCTAATAATTTCCTATGAAGATAAGTGATCTAAGGCCCTTGTGTAATAAATATCTATATGATAGGTATTCAGCCAACACCTCAGAAGTCAGCTTAGATTTTTTACTAATGCGTAGAAATTTTAAATTATTTTACATGTAAATGAATATTTTAATTCGCTTCAGTACTTAATGCTCGTTTGATGTAATGTTGGATTGCGAAAAACAAAGACAGAAGAGAGGTAATTGTAAACCGTGTTTTGATCTGCTCACACGGTGCTGTTCACGTGATGACAACGTGCAACGTGCAGCACAGGTATAGTATAGGCACCGGACTGTAGGAATGCCAGGTCAGTGGAGTCAGACCACAACAGTGACAGGACAAAGATGGGTATGGAATTCGTGGTAGTACATCCGAAGTACTGATAAAATTAACATTTGGGATAGGATGTCGCGGGTGCAAGAAAGACGAGATGACTCCAAGTAAAATAACGAAACAAGTTCAAGAGTTTTAACAGTGTTCAAAGAAGTGTGTAACATGATCGATCAAAGGTGTGCTATCGGTAATAGCGTTGTATGTTAGCAGTCGGCGACGAGAAGCAACCTGAACAGTAATAATTTATAACTGGAAAGAAAGGACTTATGTGGGTTTCTTCTTTGATTTAACCACCTTCTCACAAAAATTACTGCAACGAAAATCATGAAAGGATCGACGCACCCAACCAGCCATGATGCAGGTACAGCAGAGCACATAATTAGCACACTCCAGAAACCATCATTTCAAGCTTAGAAGAAAAATCGAGACACATTTTAACATAACGAGTATGGAAACCAGTGCTCAAGACAAGATACGTATTTCAGATTCTTTCTCTAACACTTCCCTTGCAGTCACATAAAATATACAAAAATAAAACCGCTGCACAAATAAAAAGGGAAAAAATTACATTAAAATGGTCACAAACATTAATAGGCAATCCCAACGCCTCAGAACAAATATTGAAAAACGGTGAAATGAATTAGTTATACAAGAATTGCAGTAACAACATCACATCGTTAGAACTGTAGTCATAATATACAGCACGAATATTAATAGAATCGATAAACTGCAGGAACTGATTCCTGACTAGAGATGGAGGAAAGAAGATTGTATGAATTTGTGTCCAGAAATGGACGGTGTGCGTGTAACCATAACAAATTGCCCCGGAGTAGAATACAGAGCTGCATCGCATTCACGTCACAAGAGATGTTCAAAGTGGTCTCCATGGGATTACAGATGATGGGGATAGCAGCGGTTGTCATGCAGAATACACATAATCGTACTTTTGCTTACACCATGTTGGTGGGCCAATTGTCTCTGGAGCTTGTACTAGGTTCAAATGGTTCAAATGGCTCTCAGCACAATGGGACTTAACATCTGAGGTCATCGGTCCCCTAGACTTAGAACTACTTAAACCTAGCTAACCTAAGAACATCACAAACATCCATGCCCGAGGCAGCATTCGAACCTGCGACCGTAGCAGCAGCGCGGTTGCGGACTGAAGCGCCTAGAACGGCTCAGTAACAACGGCCGGTTTGTACTAGGGTTCGTCTCAATATCCTGTAGAAACCGGTCCTTCAAATCTGGTGTTGGCGAGGTTGACACCTGTCGTCCTGGCATAGAAGAGGCGTGTAATTTATTAATAGTCACAGCGCCGGTAATGACTTCTTTGGACATCCTTTTTACTGCTCGCAGTAACGAAGTACATCATTTTATGTGACTACATTCACAATGCATGGGCTCACGTGAAGGTTGAATAACAGGATCTAACTAATGCGCCACAACGAATAGTTTCTTACAAGGGAAACTCCCCATCGCACCACACTCAGATTTTGTGGTAAGAGGGCTCAGTGGACAGCCCCTCAAAAACTGAACACAGATCAAGCATGAAAACAGGATGAAAGTGCAGTGAACTGTGGAAAAAAAGCAAAATAGAAACAGTGAACTGTCAAAGCACAAGAAGTACAACATAGAGCGAGTTAGAAAAAACACGGCCTCGTGGTTAAGCGGTCACGGTGTTGGGACTGCAAAGGGGGCGAGTTGCGTTTAAATCTCCCTCCTGCCATTTTTTTTGCTCTCGCTGTATTCAGTTTTGTGTCTGTGTCGTGGTGTAACGGTCGTTTGCAACAGCGAGGTGTGAGGGAAGGACCTCCAGACGTACAGGCGTGCACACATTTTATTCAACATGTAACCGTCACTACAAATATACGAATTTACGTTATGACATGTTCTATACGTCTGCCATAATTGGCGATGATGTGGCGCAGACGAATCGCAAAATTCTGCATGACCCGCTGAAGTGTCGTAACATCGATGCTGTCGATGACCTCCTGAATGGCTGTTTTCAGCTCAGTAATGGTTTTGGGATTATTGCCCTACACCTTGTCTTTAATATAGTCCCACAAAAAGGAGTCACATGGGTTCAGATCTGGAGAACATGGCGGCCAATAGAGGGCCATGCCAGTGGCCTCTGGGTACTCCAGGGCCAGAATGCGGTCCCCAGAGTGCTCCTCCAGGACATCAAACACTCTCCTACTTTGATGGGATCGAGATCCGTCTTGGAAGAACCACATATTGTCGAATTCAGGGTCACTTTGGATAATAGGGATGAAGTCATATTCCAAAACCTTCACGTACCGTTCGGCAGTCACCGTGCCATCAAGGAATATCGCACCGATTACTCCATGACTGAAAACGGCGCACCACACAGTCGCCCGTTGACAGTGAAGAGGCTTCTCGATCACGAAATGCGGATTCTCAGCCTCCAATGTTAGAAGTACGGAGGTTTAGAATACAAGGTTTAATTATCATAATCAAGGCCGTGGTAGAGGAAGAGAGGGTACACAGTCATCACTCCTTCGCAACAATTATTATGACGAAAGCAGAAATGTAAATAATGTGCCGTTGAGACAAGACGGAGAGCCAAATGCTACCTTATCTGATTCTGTATCAAATGAACACGACAGACCGTGGCAAACTAACTTCCGTCTACGAAAAAACTGGAGTTCACAAGGCGGAAAGAGTAACACAGCCAATAACAAAAGCAGAAATCATAGTAGCACACGCAAGCCGATAACAGGGATGATGAAATGGGAACAGATAGTATCAGTGATGTGCTGAACCACGCTCATTGTATAGCTGACAGTATTTTGGACAGTTTAGAAAAATAGGTCAAGGGGGAGAAAAAACGCTACAGGCAATAGAGAGGAAGAAATTAACGGGTTTGAATCTGATAGGGACGAAGATGAGATAAAGGCTTACATCTTCGACGATAATGGCAATCTGAAAGCTAAAGTTTCGGCAGAAGAGATAGATTCGGTTTTGCAAAGTTTTGAAGAGGAGTAGTTGATCGATGAAGAGGGTGGCAATAATAATGAGGTAAAGGAACACATAAGCTCTATTGATTTGCCACAAACAGTAAACGCCGACGACAGTATGATAGATAGCAATATTGCGCACGTATGCAGTTACTCAGAGTTAGAGATTAGTTTAGCTGATGTGCAGCAAACGAAAGTAGAGGAAGTCGTCAAGCGCTTTGATTTAAAATTGGTCGATTGGTTGAAAAAGGCAGCTAAGAATGTAGAATTTTGCTTGTTGACCAACCCATCCTAATGAAAGAAGGCTCCGTCGCTCAACCAAACCATGCATGCGCATACTAACCCCCATCAGGCTCCGCGACCAAACGTGCAGTTTGAACGTGCTAACGAAAACCGTTCAGATGTTATGACGATTTTATTTCATAAAGTGCAATAATTATCACCCTGTTCGTACATCGTATTTGTTCTACACAAGCAGCAGATGTTATAAAGTGTGTTTTGAACGGTAACTGTAAACGTTTGATAACAAGGTGACAAGTCAATAGAATCTCCAAACGGAAAACACGCCGGGTGAGTCATGGCTCTGAGTACTATGGTTCAAATGACTCTGAGCATTGTCAGACTTAACATCTGAGGTCATCAGTCGCCTAGAACTTTGAACTACCTAAACCTAACTAACCTAAGGACATCATACACATCCATGCCCGAGGCAGGATTCGAACCTGCGACCGCAGCGGTCGCGTGGTTCCAGAAGCGCCTAGAATCGCTCGGCCACAGCGACCGGCACTGGTGAGTCATACATGGCAATGGCATTAGTGACAGTACGTGTGTCTTATGATTTGCGTCTCCTATCGAAGCACCTAATTTGTACGTCGGGTTGAGTGGGTGAGAATGCCTCTTTGCCTGATTTAGGTGTTCGTATGAATGTGATCTCTCCCAAGGAAATGATGAAAACATGATAGCTTGTCACATAAACTGCAACAAATGAACGGAGCCGTTTCACAATCACACAGTTTCTGTGTGCTGTGTCAAAAAACATGTTTTTAGTGTGTTTGAAGTTTCATTCCGTTTTGGAAGTTCTGACTCTTGATATCCTTCGTTGTAATATAGTTCACACCCATTTATTTGTTGATTTCCTTTCTGTGAGACGCCTATGTGGTATCTCGCTTTCTCTCAATGATCATCACATTTACTTGCGACAGTAATGTATTCTTACCAAATGACTCATATTCTGTAAACTATGTATAGTATAACAACAGGCAGGATTACTGAAAGAGAACAAACATGTCAATGACCGGACTGATATTTCATAATGTTGTGAAAAAAAAAGGACACGGGGTAGATTTGAACCCAGCTCGTCCACTTTGCAGTCTAGCCCAGTGACCACGTAACAACGACGCCGTGGCTCTTCCGTGTTCCTCGATGTTTTACTAGTTGAACTTGGATAGTTCACTATTTTGATTTTTTTCCCATAGTTCAGTGCACCTTCTTCCTGTTTTCCTGCATGATTTGTGTTCGGTTTTTGACGGGATATCCAATGGGCCATCTTGCCACCAAACCTGAGGGGGATGCGATGGGGAGTTTCCCTTCTTAGTGACGCGATGAGTCTCGTTCCTTTCTTTTGTGCGTTTGGCAATATGTTTTAGGCCCCAGAGAAATCGGGATGTTAGTGAGGCAGTACGAGGAATTGCCGGGCAGCAACTGGCAACGCGAGCAGCTCTGTGGACAGGAGCAGTCTGTTTACAGAGCAGCTCCTCCGGAAGCGGCGGGGGTGGGGGAGTGGGGGTGGGGCGCTGTGTGCAGACCGCCCGCACGCGCACCTGCGCCCCAGGGTCGTACAGGCCGCCACACACCACCACAGAGAAGGCGACAGGGGCCGAGGCTATATGAGGCTTACAAAAATATGGAAACACCAAAACCACCATGTGCTACCATGCCTAGTACAGTGTAGGAAACAAGCTGGCATTCAAAACAGCATCCAGTTGTCTTGTAATGGGTAAATACAGGTCTTATATGGTTTTCAAGGGACTCTCATACCGTTCTTCTTGCAAAATAGTGGCAAGTTCAGGTTACGATGATGGAGATGGATAGTGGTCACGCATTCTTCTCTCAAAAGTAGACCATAAAGGCTCAAGAATATTGAGATCTGGTGACTGTGGAGGCCAGAGGAAATGCGACAATCCATCCTCGTGCTCACAAAACCAATGCTGGACGATGCAAGCGGTGTTACCAGGATCTGAATTGTCTTGGTGCACAGCATCACCATTCGGAAACATATATTACCACTGGATGAAGCTGATTAGCAAAAATGACCACATAATCCGTAGCTGTAATGCAACCTTGCAGAGTACCCGTGAGGCCCACGGAATACCACGATATGGCTAACCAAATCGTCACCGAACCTCCACCAAGTTTCACTCTTGGGACGTACACATGGCCAAAAGTTGGAAACAATGTGCAACAAGGCTCGTAGGACCAAAGGACGTTCTTCCATTGCTCCATAGCACAGATTTTATAGCTTCAGCACTACGTTTTCCTGGTACACGCATTTGCTTCGCTGTTGAGTGGTTTTGGAATTTCAGCTTGCCCTGAAATTGCTGCTTATGATGCTCCCTTCCTGTTGTTTTTGTCTAAACAGGGTTCGCTAGTGAGACATTCACTTCTGCAGTGACCTTTGTAGCTGTTGTCCTCTGATTTTTCCTCACAATCCTCTTCAATTAACGTCTGTCACGATTTCTCATCACATATTTTCATCCGCGTTGTGACGTAGCGAACGATGTTTCTCCGCTTTCCTTGTATGCGCCATTAATCTACGATATGGGGCCTCTTGTAACACCAAACACTACAGCTTACTTGATTACTGAAACACCCACTATACGAGTACCAACAATTTTCCCACATTCGAATCCACTTAGCTCAGGCATAATGCGCTTGCAACTACACAGAGCACCGTTCTGACGACAACTGATACCAGCAGCATATTGAGGACATTGCACAGGTGCCGTTCGTGGTGAAGTACAACAGCACAACCTGAAGGCTTGACTGTCATATCCATTATAATTATCCGGGCTGTTATGCCGTGGTCGGTTGGTGAATTCTTTGTCAAATCCCAACGTTTCGTCCCCGTCTGCGGGAGACATTGTCAAGGGGGTCTGTAGCTCGATGGAAGATCCAACGCACTCACTGGCTCGCTGCTGAATATTCAGCAGCGAGCCAGTGGGTGTGTTGGACCTTCCAAGGAGCTACAGACCCCCTTGACAATGTCTCCCGCAGACGGGGACGAAACGTTGGGATTTGACAAAGAATTCACCAACCGACCACGGCATAACAGCCCGGATAATTATAATGGACATGACATTTCCAGCCGTGAAAGTCTAAATTTTAGTATTGACTGCCATACGCATTTATGATCAAGTATACATTTCTCGGGGTGTTTCCATATTTTTGTCGAACCCCTGAACGTTGCAGTACTCATCCAATCAGCGGCTCACTACACAAGCCGGGACTACTTTCAGAGTTGACAGATGCTTGACAATGAACAACGCGAATCCAAAAACATGCCTTCACAACAGAATAGAGACACAGTTCGTTGCTTATTCATCACGAGACGTTCATTTTGTCCGTGCTGGGAACGTTGCCTAAATTCACTTGCGATCGCGGACAGAACCACGCACTCTTAGCACAGTCCGGCGTGCGATACACATTACGCGACGTATTGCTCATCAGATGTCCAGGAAATGTTTACTGACGGAGCTAAAGTAATCTTCACCACTACTAAAATATTAGACCAGAGTATGGAGGGGTCGGCAGGCACGCTTTGACCTGCAAGGCACTAATAAATACCCTGTAGCAGACTACCTCCATCTAGGTAAAGCCCCCACCTTCTGCTATGCTGCCTCCTCCTATCTAGCGCTGTCAGTAAACTCTACGCCAACTGGACAAGTCGAAATCCACGGATGCGCACGAGAACGCATTTACGAGCCCTCTCAAAGCTTTCTGCCACCCTTATTGATCACTATCACTGATTACCGAACTGATCTACTCAACAATCTTGAAAACTCACTTCAGCCCCACGCGGTCTATGACTCCTTTCCCACCCCTCCCCTCCCCCGTCCACTGAGTGGTTACGCACCAGAAATTTAACATCCTTCGCCTTCAGCCAAACAACGTCAGAAGCAGAATGCAGCCCGCATCTCGTGGTCGTGCGGTAGCGTTCTCGCTTCCCACGCCCGGGTTCCCGGGTTCGATTCCCGGCGGGGTCAGGGATTTTCTCTGTCTCGTGATGGCTGGGTGTTGTGTGCTGTCCTTAGGTTAGCTAGGTTTAAGTAGTTCTAAGTTCTAGGGGACTGATGACCATAGATGTTAAGTCCCATAGTGCTCAGGGCCATTTGAACCATTTTTGAAGCAGAATGTATGTTTACTGGCTGAAGAAAAAAGTAAAGCACCGAGAAGGAGAGCAGGAAACGAAATGAAACTTACCGCTCTCAGATGGGTTGAGGTGGTATGCGATTGTATTTCAAGGATTACAAAATGGAGTCAGTTTCATAAAAAACTTGGCACGTGGGTCCACTTACCAACGTGACATGGCAATCCCTGTGGCCTGGATGCTTGTGGTCCGGAACCGAGCTGCTGCTACGGTCGCAGGTTCGAATCCTGCCTCGGGCATGGATGTGTGTGGTGTCCTTAGGTTAGTTAGATTTAAGTAGCTCTAAGTGTAGGGGGCTGACGACCTCAGATGTTAAGTCCCATAGTGCTTAGAGCCATTTTTGGATGCATGTACTAGTTCGATTGAGAAAGGTGTCATGAAGCCATTGGATTGTCCCCTGTGGTAAGCTGGACCATAGCTGTTGTAACTAATCTGTGATATCCTCCACACTGACTCTGACGTCCGAGTGGGTCCATATATGTTTATCATGGGGGTCAAATGTGAGTGAAATCTTATGGGATCTAACTGCTAAGGTCATCAGTCCCTAAGCTTACACACTACGTAACCTAAATTATCCTAAGGACAAACACACACACCCATGCCCGAGGGAGGTCTCGAACCTCCGCCGAGACCAGCCGCAGATCCCATGACTGCAGCGCCTTAGACCGCTCGGCTAATCACGCGCGTTTATCATGGAGAGAGCTGGAGATCTTGCTGTCCACAGGAGCACCTCACCTCGCAGATAGTTCACAGGGACATGTACCATGTGTGGAAGAGCATTATGGTATTTTAAAGCTACTTCACGCACTGTCGCGTAACAGGTAACACTGAGAAAGCGGGACGCCCGCGGCTTATCATTGCCTTGTCAGAGTTCTCTTAGTCACTACCAGCCAAGACCTGAAGCCATAAAGGACGGCTTCCCGCTTCATGGCGCCAGGGGTATGCATGTCAAACGCAATGGAATAATGGCGCTTCTCCCTGGTCGCCGCTAAGGTTGCCGACGATTGCCATACACGGTAGTGTATGAACACAATGCGACGCCATTAATCAGCATTTAATGCTTCCCGGTCGAGGCACCACTGAAAACAATGCCGTTTGTGTTGTGGTGTCAACGGCAGCCTACACATGGAACGGTAATTTTCTAGTCCTGGTGCTACTAGTCTCCGACCAACGGTGCGAGAGGACACGGAATGTTGTAGCGACTCAATTACTTGTTCTCAGATGGCACACGCAGGTGCAAAGTGTTACGGTAAGCTTGCTGCGCAATATGGCGACCCTCCGTTATGATGGTCTGAGGTCACCGACTGGAATCTTGACGACGGGTATGTCTGCCCTCACGTTTCAATGCAGTCCAGTATTGTGCCGCTTTCAAAGTCTTGTCAGGTGCTGATAACGCTGTCTCACACGAAAGCGGCATCTCTGTGCCCTTCACAGTGACCACTCAACATCTGGCGCTGTTCATGCCACTTATATACCATACCAGGCCTGACAACACTACTTATCTTTCACAGACGACTGTTTCACCAACTGAGCTCTCTGAGAACGTCTCTAATCCAGTCTTTTTCTGCTTTTCGAACTCCATAATGGTTTACTTTGCTGCATGAAAGCACAGTAGCAGATGTATATGCTGGAACACGCCCTCGCCACAGCCCTATGATTATTCCAAAATTAATTTCACTCTGCTTTTGAGTATAAGCTGAAGGGAATTCAGTACTCGACCAAACCATTCTCCCTAGGCTCCGATATACTTAAGTTGTGCAGGAGAACTTTTGTGGAGTTTGGAAAGGAAGTTGTGGCTAACACATGCTGTCACGAAATGGCAACGGAACGGCACCAATGAGTTTCTCCAAAGGATGGCAAATTGGGTCCGGGTTTCCCCGAAAACCGAAGGAAGGTTCATCATAAGCGGAGCGGTACCTCATTTGTACAAAGATACTGAAAAAAATGGGCTGTAGCCTAAGGAAAAGAGCTATATCGACATTTGCCACAACAGTATGAGTAAGTCTACGAGAAAACTACCCCAGGATGGTCGGCCAAAATTTGAATTCTTGTCCGAACTGGTGTGCCGTATTGATCGATGGTAGACATCGACAATCTTTGTAACTGCTAATCCATGTCATTTGACTCCCTTCCCTATAAAATAATGAATTACTACCTATGTGTACATTCATCGTTTAGCAAAAAAATGTTAAGCACCTGAAACGGATAGGCTCATATTTAAGTTATTTGCAGTTTCGTACCACTTCATACCATCGAAGTGCATGTAAATGATTAGTTGCATTTATCTATGATATCTACAACGTCCTCTAGAGTGGATTAGTGTTGTCATCATGTTAACAGCTATTGCAGTATATAAAAGGGTCGTGTGCAGTGTCAGGTGTTTTCTAAGAACTGCGAAAAACCGCAAATAATGGCACAATGTAGTGCGAGACTACGTTACTTGTACGAAATCGATTCTGAGAGGAACACTGACCAGCTGGTGCATCGTGCCATATGTACTCTTGTCAAGCATTCAGCTGCAGTGGCTGCACGCTGGTCTGGAGGGGAACTTGGAAACCGCACTCGTTGTCGAGGTTGTGACAGAGAAGTCTGATAAAACCGAGGAAGGATCGATGTATTGTATGTCAACGATCGCTTACCCAAATACTTTTCTGCCTGCCATATGGGCACAGGTAATAGAGTAACTTCAACACCCTAAGTCGCCATCATTCGTCAGAGACGAGCAACAGCTAGACTACTGAAACACTGCGCCATGTGTAGTCTGCTGGTAACATGAAGAGAAAAATGGTTGCTTTTGGAATGGTCCCTGCCGTAGCCGGATGCACAGACTGCTGCGAATGGCGTTACATCATTTTCTGCGATGGATCTCAGTTCTTAGACTGAGAGGATAGTGGCACCGTGGTGAGACGGCGCATTCTTGCATGTTCCAAATAGCACAGAATTTCGCTGCTAATGTTATCATGTAGGAAGCCATAGAGTATGGCTTCAAGTTACCTTTGGTATTGATTCTGGGAACTCTGGTCCGCAGCTCGTGGTCATGCGGTAGCGTTCTCGCTTCCCACGCCCGGGTTCCCGGGTTAGATTCCCGGCGGGGTCAGGGATTTTCTCTGCCTCGTGATGACTGGGTGTTGTGTGATGTCCGTAGGTTAGTTAGGTTTAAGTAGTTCTAAGTTCTAGGGGAGTGATGACCATAGATGTTAAGTCCCATAGTGCTCAGAGCCATTTGGGAACTCTGACGGCGCAACAGTACGTCGGAGAGATCTGTGTTACCAGGTGTTACCTCTCATAAGATAGTGTCTTGGTACTACCTTTTAACAATTTAACACTGATTGACAAACAGTAGATGTCTCTGTGAACTGATTCCATAATGTTGGGTAAATTCTTTGGCCATCAAGATACCCCAGAGTGTCCTCAATAGCACACGCAAGACCAACCTTGGACGTCAACACAATCCCGTTCCTAAAATCCTGGATATCGAGGGAAAGTTATAACTTCCTATGTAATAAAATGGAACAACTACAGCTGTCCTTACGATGTTATTTATTATGTAGTTACCAGTTTCGGTGCTTCAGTACACCATCTTCGGGCTTTAACTGACGCTGACGGGGTTAAGTCAAATCGTATACACGATTCCATCAGTGGCCAACATCTATGAACCAGTTTGTGCTGAATACCTGCAACAACGATGTTGTGTCTCCATTCAACAACTAACAAATACAGTTTTCGGACAGGTAGTCTAAAGATGGAATATAACGGCTGCATGATACTATTCTCAAACAAGTCATTGTATCCTTGGACGCATGAGAGGGAGTAACGTCCCGTTGACAATTTACCAGCCGTCTGTTCATATTGCCAACTCTACGATACATGTCATTTGACTTTTTTTAATCATTGAAATGATACTACATTACCCCTCAAAACGCCAAGTTTCACTTCGTTTCGTCCTCTACTTTCTGGTGGATAATTTTTTATGCCTGTCAGTGTGCATTTTAGTCACATTCCCGCTCTTAACTTTTTGAATTTTTAGAAATCGGAATTATTTTTATTCTTTAGTGAACTATTCAAAAACTTATCTATATTACAACGATTTTATCAGTAGTACAAACGCCCATAAATAAGCTGCGTATCCAGCCCACAGTTGGGTAGGTAACACGTTCGGCCGCAGATGCGTGCGACGCTCGGCAAAGGTGTCAATGTGATTTTAATGTGTACGTCTGTTGTACACTCCTGGAAATGGAAAAAAGAACACATTGACACCGGTGTGTCAGACCTACCATACTTGCTCCGGACACTGCGAGAGGGCTGTACAAGCAATGATCACACGCACGGCACAGCAGACACACCAGGAACCGCGGTGTTGGCCGTCGAATGGCGCTAGCTGCGCAGCATTTGTGCACCGCCGCCGTCAGTGTCAGCCAGTTTGCCGTGGCATACGGAGCTCCATCGCAGTCTTTAACACTGGTAGCATGCCGCGACAGCGTGGACGTGAACCGTATGTGCAGTTGACGGACTTTGAGCGAGGGCGTATAGTGGGCATGCGGGAGGCCGGGTGGACGTACCGCCGAATTGCTCAACACGTGGGGCGTGAGGTCTCCACAGTACATCGATGTTGTCGCCAGTGGTCGGCGGAAGGTGCACGTGCCCGTCGACCTGGGACCGGACCGCAGCGACGCATGGATGCACGCCAAGACCGTAGCATCCTACGCAGTGCCGTAGGGGACCGCACCGCCACTTCCCAGCAAATTAGGGACACTGTTGCTCCTGGGGTATCGGCGAGGACCATTCGCAACCGTCTCCATGAAGCTGGGCTACGGTCCCGCACACCGTTAGGCCGTCTTCCGCTCACGCCCCAACATCGTGCAGCCCGCCTCCAGTGGTGTCGCGACAGGCGTGAATGGAGGGACGAATGGAGACGTGTCGTCTTCAGCGATGAGAGTCGCTTCTGCCTTGGTGCCAATGATGGTCGTATGCGTGTTTGGCGCCGTGCAGGTGAGCGCCACAATCAGGACTGCATACGACCGAGGCACACAGGGCCAACACCCGGCATCATGGTGTGGGGAGCGATCTCCTACACTGGCCGTACACCACTGGTGATCGTCGAGGGGACACTGAATAGTGCACGGTACATCCAAACCGTCATCGAACCCATCGTTCTACCATTCCTAGACCGGCAAGGGAACTTGCTGTTCCAACAGGACAATGCACGTCCGCATGTATCCCGTGCCACCCAACGTGCTCTAGAAGGTGTAAGTCAACTACCCTGGCCAGCAAGATCTCCGGATCTGTCCCCCATTGAGCATGTTTGGGACTGGATGAAGCGTCGTCTCACGCGGTCTGCACGTCCAGCACGAACGCTGGTCCAACTGAGGCGCCAGGTGGAAATGGCATGGCAAGCCGTTCCACAGGACTACATCCAGCATCTCTACGATCGTCTCCATGGGAGAATAGCAGCCTGCATTGCTGCGAAAGGTGGATATACACTGTACTAGTGCCGACATTGTGCATGCTCTATTGCCTGTGTCTATGTGCCTGTGGTTCTGTCAGTGTGATCATGTGATGTATCTGACCCCAGGAATGAGTCAATAAAGTTTCCCCTTCCTGGGACAATGAATTCACGGTGTTCTTATTTCAATTTCCAGGAGTGTATTTGTGAACTCCTGCGTTGCCCTTCGGCACCTGCCATTTATCACGGACTGTACAGCCTGGGATCTTTCTCATTACATCAGTTTACGATGTGTGAGATCTTAACTTTTCCCGGCGAATCGAATGTTCAAATAACTTAAGGGTTTGCTGCCGGGTGACGTCGTAGACCACCGCACATTTGTGGCTTGAGAACGGCAGGGTGTGCTCCTGTCGAAATACCGGCGGTGGTCGACGACGTCACCCGGCAGCAAAACCGTAAGTTATTTGAGTTTACGATGTGATTTACATAAAATGAGTGGTGTTCAGTAAGTAATGCAACACATTTTTCTTTTTCGGCCGATTTCGATTGAAAAACATGCGGAATTTGTACTGGGACATCGTGAAATGTTCCCGCTTCAGCCCCTACAGTTTCATGAAGTTCCGATAGGTGTTGGCGCTATACGTAGTCTTCAAAATGACGTCTGTAACGGAGGTACGTTTCAAGTAAAGAGTTGTCAATGAGTTTCTTTTGGTGGAAAACCAGAGTATCGCTGACAGTCATACGCGCTTGCTGAGCGTGTACGGAGATCGTCAGTGAACAAAATCACGATGAGTCCTTGGGCGAGGCGTCTTTCGTCATCGCAACAAGGTCGCGCAAACCTGTCCGATCTACGCCCGGGTTCCCGGGTTCGATTCTCGGCGGGGTCAGGGATTTTCTCTGCCTCGTGATGGCTGGGTGTTGTGTGCTGTCCATAGGTTAGTTAGGTTTAAGTAGTTCTAAGTTCTAGGGGACTGATGACCATAGATGTTAAGTCCCATAGTGCTCAGAGCCATTTGAACCATTTTGAACCTGTCTGATCTCGCGCGTGTCGGTCGGCGGTACACAGCTGTGACTTCCGCAATATTGGAGAGCGCGGACACTCTCATTCTAGGTGGTAGACAGATCGCAATCAAACACGTCGCTGCACAGCTGAACGTCTCTGTTAGTAGTGCTGACACTCTCGTCCACCTGTTTGGGTACTCAACGGTTTATACCCGCTGCTTTCCTCGCCGCCTCACAGAAGGCCATAAAGAATAACGAAGGACCTTCTGTGTGGAATTTTTTGTGCATATTGAGGCCGATCTTGACAATATTTTGTCGAAAATCGTAACAGGCGATGGAAGATGAGTTCATCACTTTGAAAACCATGGAGTGGCGCCACACCACATCTCTTCCGAAGAAAAAGTCACGGAGACGGTCTTCTGGGGGTCTGAAGGAGTTATTATGTTTGATGTTCTACTTCATGATGCAACGGTAAACCACGAAATACACTCCTGGAAATTGAAATAAGAACACCGTGAATTCATTGTCCCAGGAAGGGGAAACTTTATTGACACATTCCTGGGGTCAGATACATCACATGATCACACTGACAGAACCACAGGCACATAGACACAGGCAACAGAGCATGCACAATGTCGGCACTAGTACAGTGTATATCCACCTTTCGCAGCAATGCAGGCTGCTATTCTCCCATGGAGACGATCGTAGAGATGCTGGATGTAGTCCTGTGGAACGGCTTGCCATGCCATTTCCACCTGGCGCCTCAGTTGGACCAGCGTTCGTGCTGGACGTGCAGACCGCGTGAGACGACGCTTCATCCAGTCCCAAACATGCTCAATGGGGGACAGATCCGGAGATCTTGCTGACCAGGGTAGTTGACTTACACCTTCTAGAGCACGTTGGGTGGCACGGGAACATGCGGACGTGCATTGTCCTGTTGGAACAGCAAGTTCCCTTGCCGGTCTAGGAATGGTAGAACGATGGGTTCGAACGGTTTGGATGTACCGTGCACTATTCAGTGTCCCGTCGACGATCACCAGTGGTGTACGGCCAGTGTAGGAGATCGCTCCCCACACCATGATGCCGGGTGTTGGCCCTGTGTGCCTCGGTCGTATGCAGTCCTGATTGTGGCGCTCACCTGCACGGCGCCAAACACGCATACGACCATCATTGGCACCAAGGCAGAAGCGACTCTCATCGCTGAAGACGACACGTCTCCATTCGTCCCTCCATTCACGCCTGTCGCGACATCACTGGAGGCGGGCTGCACGATGTTGGGGCGTGAGCGGAAGACGGCCTAACGGTGTGCGGGACCGTAGCCCAGCTTCATGGAGACGGTTGCGAATGGTCCTCGCCGATACCCCAGGAGCAACAGTGTCCCTAATTTGCTGGGAAGTGGCGGTGCGGTCCCCTACGCCACTGCGTAGGATCCTACGGTCTTGGCGTGCATCCGTGCGTCGCTGCGGTCCGGTCCCAGGTCGACGGGCACGTGCACCTTCCGCCGACCACTGGCGACAACATCGATGTACTGTGGAGACCTCACGCCACACCACGTGTTGAGCAGTTCGGCGGTACGTCCACCCGGCCTCCCGCATGCCCACTATACGCCCTCGCTCAAAGTCCGTCAACTGCACATACGGTTCACGTCCACGCTGTCGCGGCATGCTACCAGTGTTAAAGACTGCGATGGAGCTACGTATGCCACGGCAAACTGGCTGACACTGACGACGGCGGTGCACAAATGTTGCGCAGCTAGCGCCATTCGACGGCCAACACCGCGGTTCCTGGTGTGTCCGCTGTGCCGTGCGTGTGATCATTGCTTGTAAAGCCCTCTCGCAGTGTCCGGAGCAAATATGGTGGGTCTGACACACCGGTGTCAATGTGTTCTTTTTTCCATTACCAGGACGTATGTTCTGCCATTCTCGAGAAATTGAAGAAGCTACTTCAGCACGTTCGTCGCCACAAAAATGTATACAAACTTTGCCTTCTCCATAAGAACTCAAGGCTTCCTACAAGTCTGCCGAGAGGAGCTTCCAAACGTCACAGGATTGTTCTTCCTCACCCACCCAACATCCTGGATCGCGCACGTTGCGGCTTCCATCTATTTGGCCCAATGAAGAATTCACTCCGCGGGAAGCAGTACGTGGACTATGAGGAAGTTACTGATGCAGTAAGATGTTGGCTCCGACGTCAACCATTTCGGTATACAGGCCCCCTCACCGCCTGCCCCCCCCCCCTCCCA
The DNA here is from genome assembly GCF_023864275.1 of Schistocerca cancellata. Taxonomy (NCBI): domain Eukaryota; kingdom Metazoa; phylum Arthropoda; class Insecta; order Orthoptera; family Acrididae; genus Schistocerca; species Schistocerca cancellata. Next base: position 721,218,514 of record NC_064626.1, on the reverse strand, counting down.
TCCCCCAGTAAAGTGGCACAAGACCACCTCATTGAACAGAGATTATAGGGTTTTGTAGACAAAAGAGCGGAGACTAATACTGTGTATTGGAATCCTGACTAAAACCAACCTGCTTTCGGAAAAAAAAGTGTTGCATTACTTGTTGATCGCCTCACGCCGTGGCAAAGCTCGTAGTGCGGCAGGAACAAAACCTCGTGTTAACAAGCTAAGTCATCCCAGTGCTCATAGTCTTGCGCTAATCAGCGTATGAAACACACGTCAACGGCCTTCGAGAAGTCTTATCCTCTCATACATCTCTATTGTCACGAACTGCGAAAATTTAAAGAAGAAACTCAAACGGTCAGCCAGCTTAGGAAGCATTAAATAATGTTATAGACGCTAAATCATGGTATCAGGACGAGTATGCGTGCTTGCTACACAGCGTTCCGTTATCTTGGTTCGTTCAAGAGTTATGACGCATTTGTGGACGCTTTTTATCAGCTGAAAACAATCTGCGCGGGGGGGAAACATTGTTCATCAGAATGAAACATCGGTTAAAACGGTGTACGTGGGGAGCAAACACATGTGGAAAAATAAAAACCTGCACTCACACGATAATAGCTTGGAGCGCTCTCCCGCAGGCTGTTAAAGATACAAATGTTCAGCTGTGACGCAGCGTTGCAGGGATCTGTGTTTTGCGCACCGTGAAGTCAATGATGGACGCCAGAACATTTCTGTGCGTATATATTGCTTATTGCTCTATTAACTACACATCGAGCAGCTTTACACACATCGCTATCTGATTTAAAGGAATGACAAAAACATATCGTTAATAACAAATTCTGCCCATATTGGCTGTTATTTCCCCGTGACTGTTTCTTTAAGTGTAGAAACTGGTTTCATACCGACTGCTATTAGTCACAATTCTTTGTTTTCTAGTTCTTAGTCCTACGGAAACAATGAACAGAACCTTTTTGTAGGAAACCTATTAATTAAATTTTATACTGGGATCCGTTGTCTAGGCGCTATAGTCTGGAACCGAGCGACCGCTACGGTCGCAGGTTCGAATCCTGCCTCGGGCATGGATGTGTGTGATGTCCTTAGGTTAGTTAGGTTTAATTATTTCTAAGTTCTAGGCGACTGATGACCTCAGAAGTTATGTCGCATAGTGCTCAGAGCCATTTGAACCATTTCATCCGTTGTCACTGAAGGCCACTGTTTTCGAGTTGTTAAAAAAAAGTTTGAGGGTCACTTGTGTACGTTTTTCTTGAATAATGCGAAAACTATAGCCTGTAGGGAAAAGGCGACCTACTAAATACATTAAATTTCGTACAAAAATGTCTTGTTCCATTTTTTCTGTAGGATTAATAGTTTGCGTATAGCGAGCAAGATAATATGAAAATTTTGCCAAAAAAATTTGAATGCATTGTGGGTTGCGTAAAACCCGGCAGTAGGGGCAGCTGAATCACCTATATATATCCATTATGGATGAGGAACACTGCGACTGTAATGAAAAAGTTTCTTGAAATTACTACAACCAGTCGCTTTTTGTTTTGTTCTTCAATGTTTTCGAACCACCTAGCTATTCATCCTTAGATGGTACACATATTAATTGTCCGTAGCACCGTGGGAGTCACGTAGCTGTGGTAAGATGTATAAACGAAACATATAAGCTTGAGTACGGCGAGAATTATTGACAGCTTGAGATAGATTTTGTTGTTTTACTCACAGGGATTAATCTCCATTGGTTGGATGTTGGCATACACAGCAGCCTGGAAAACATAATGAATGTTTTCCAGTGACCGTATTCATTTTTGTGTAATGGTGAGGTCAGTCTCGAAACACGCTGCAATATTACAATTATTTAAGCAATGTAGCAAAGAATTGTGACTGGTAGCAGCCTGTACAAAATCTATTTATAAATCGTTGATATAGCACTTCCGCACCGAATCTTCTTTCAGACAAAACAGGCAGTAGTTTCTCGTTATTGCGGTAGCGTTCTCGCTTCCCGCGCCCGGGTTCCCGGGTTCGATTCACGGCGGGGTCAGGGATTTTCTCTGCCTCGTGATGACTGGGTGTTGTGTGATGTCCTTAGGTTAGTTAGGTTCAAGTAGTTCTAAGTTCTAGGGGACTGATGACCATCGATGTTAAGTCCCATAGTGCTCAGAGCCATTTGAACCATTTTTTCCTCGTTATTAGCAGTAGCAGCAACAACGACTACAACACCGCTGCAGCCTGCCCCAAGTGCCCACGACCTGTAATGTCTGAGTAGGCGCCGCCATTAGACAGGGCAGGATGACATTAAGTCAGTCCGTAGCCACGCAGGTATGACCTGTGTGCACAATACGAAGGCATGCATCGCACATACTGCGAGGACCATACGCAAGCACGTGCACATGCTATGCATGGAAAGAATGTAGATAGAACCAGCAGCAATAACTTTCCAGTAAATGCAGGTAAATATCATTCTTTACTTTTCAAAACAATCGGATCAACCTAGAAAGTTACCTGTTGCGCTGTGTTTTAAACAGTTACAAAAATTTATCACCTGTCACAACTACTCATGTGAAATCACGAAACTAATAGACCTCTCTTTCAAAACGAAGATCGTATCTTACTGTTCTTATAAATATCAAAGATGCCGAGCGGAATAAAGGCTGCGAGAACAAGAGATAGACTTTTTAAAGAAGTTTCTGTCTGACGAAACGGGGTAAGGCACGTTGTTGTTGTGGTCTTCAGTCCTGAGACTGGTTTGATGCAGCTGTCCATGCTACTCTATCCTGTGCAAGCTTCTTCATCTCCCAGTACCTACTGCAACCTGCATCCTTCTGAATTTGCTTAGTGTATACATCTCTTGGTCTTCATCTTCGATTTTTACCCTCCACGCTGATCTCCAATACTAAACTGGTGATCCCTTGATGCCTCAGAAGATGTCCTGCCAACCGATCCCTTCTTCTGGTCAAGTTGTGCCACAAACTCCTCTTCTCCTCAGTTCTATTCAATACCTCCTCATAAGTTATGTGACTAACCATCCAATGTTCAGCATTCTTCTGTAGCACCACATTTCAAAATCTTCTATTCTCTTCTTGTCCAAGCTATTTATCGTCCACGTTTCACTTCCACACATGGCTACACTCCATACAAATACTTTCAGAAATGACTTCCTGACACTTAAATCTATACCCGATGTTAACAAATTTCTCTTCTTCATAAATACTTTCCTTGCCATTGCCAGTCTACATTTTATATCCTCTCTACTTCGACCATCATCAGTTATTTTGCTCCCCAAATAGCAGAACTCCTTTACTACTTTAAGTGTCTCATTTCCTAATCTAATGCCCTCAGCATCACCCGACTTAATTCCACTACATTCCATTATCCTCGTTTTGCTTTTGTTGGTGTTCATCTTATATCCTCCTTTCATGACACTGTCCATTCAATTCAACTGCTCTTCCAAGTCCTTTGCTGTCTCTGACAGAATGACAATGTCATCGGCGAACCTCAAAGTTTTTATTGCTTCTCCATGGATTTTAATACCTACTCCGAAATTTTCTTTTTTTTCCTTCACTGTTTGCTCAATATACAGATTGAATAACATCGGGGATAGGCTACAACCCTGTCTTACTCCCTTCCCAACCATTGCTTCTCTTTCATGCCCCTCGACTCTTATAACTGCCATCTGGTTTCTGTACAAATTGTAAATAGCCTTTCGCTCCCTATATTTTACCCCTGCCACCTTCAGAATTTGAAAGAGAGTATTCCAGTCAACATTATCAAATCTAAGGCACAATAACGAGAATTTTGAAGTGGATAAATACGATAAAAATGTAGACAGCGAAATGGCTTGGTGGAAGTTAAAGTACGATACCGTGCTAACGAAGGTGTTTACGCAGGAACAGTGTACCGTATGTGAAGTCTTCGCGAAATTATGATGGATGGACACTTGTGGCGAAGTTCGGGATGGCAACGGCAGGCTGACGTTGGTGATAGTGGCTGAGCCTATGCGCGACGTGTCTTCTCGCTGCAGACTTACCTTCCTCTCCGTCAACGGGCAAGCACTGACAGTGCCCTCAACCCGTGACGTGCTGTCCGTTCCATGGGCAAGTGTGGCTCCTAGATCTGTTTCCTGCGGAATTGTTTGCTGTTTTTCGAGAAACAGGGTTGTGACTGAAAACTAATGTTTTTTGTAACATCTACTTCAATTCTTTCTTCTATTTTCTCACTGTCGTTTGACAGACAGCGACCCTGATCATCGTAATCGGCATCAAGTCCTGAATTTAAAAACATCGCCTGTCCCCTAACCAGTGATCAGAAATACTTAATGACAGTTGGTGTCACGTTCTGTGCATTCTGAAGTCCGCAGCTCGTGGTCGTGTGGGAGCGTTCGCGCTTCCCGCGCCCGGGTTCCCGGGTTCGTTTCCCGGCGGGGTCAGGGATATTCTCTGCCTCGTGATGACTGGGTGTTGTGTCATATCCTTAGGTTAGTTAGGTTTAAGTAGTTCTAAGTTCTAGGGGACTGATGACCATAGATGTTAAGTCCCATAGTGCTCAGAGCCATTTGAACCATTTTTTTTTTCTGCATTCTGAAATCGAATAACTGTCAGATTCTCAGGTAAAGCATGGGCTTTGATTATTTTTAGCTTCTTATGCACGTTTCGCCACAAGCACTAACAAATGTAATTTGGGTAACGCAGTTGACGCCATATACGAGCGAAGTGGTGATTCTGACTGATGAACAACTTAGGGTCGTCAGCCACTGTTGTTACGAGCAGGGATGTTGACAAGAGTTCCTCGACTCTGTGAACTACTACGGACTGATAGAGATCTTTCTCAAAATGACAGCCGGAGGACAAATCACTATTACGGACTGGTAGAGCTCTTTCTCAAAATGGTAGACGGAGGACATATCTAAATTTGTATATAAATCAGTGCCACTCCATAGAAAACCAGGATTTCTGCGGAAATAAAATATCTTACATCTTCATTTTATTCTGTGAGAAACACTTTCTTGCCCCGCGGGGCGTCTTGTCACGGTCCTAGTGGCTCCCCCCATGGGAGGTTCGCGTCTTCCCTCGGGCATGGGTGTGTGTGTCGTCCTTAGCGTAAGTTAGTTTAAGTCAGATTAAGTAGTGCGCAAGCTTAGGGGCTGATGACCTCAGCAGTTTGGTCGCATAAGGCCATACCAAAAATTTCCAAAAACGCTTTCTTATAGAATACTTGATCTGGTAATGACGTTTCAGAATTATACAGAACCTACTGTCGATAATACATACGCTGTAGCTGAAAAATTCCCTGATAAACGGAAAGAAATGCAAAATTTCTTGCAAAGGATAAAGTTTCAAATAATCCAGAATTATACTATTCGTAGTTTGACGCCTGCTGTTGCGCTCCATAACTTCAGATTTGGTACGCACGACGAATTTGCATACGACTGAGTACCTTGCACCAAAACGTAGCGAATACATATAAATAAATACGCTTTTAAAAAAGGGAGACTATATAAATAAATTAAGAGGGGAGATAATATCTACTCCCCTCTGATAGTCGTCGTTCGTATCTAATGATGATGAGGAACGTTTTTTTTTTTTCATCGAACCTAGTCTTTCTTAATACTGAAGACCATCTCAGCAGTCAGAAACAAAACAAGGGTAAAAATAACCTTAATCCATAAAGTAGGGGCAGCTAAGGCGTGTGGAAAGTCATTTAATTCAAACTTCCGAGCCGGTCGCGGTGGTCTAGCGGTTCAGGCGCTCAGTCCGGAACCGCGCTACTGCTACGGTCGCAGGTTCGAATCCTGCCTCGGGCATGGGTGTGTGTGATGTCCTTAGGTTAGTTAGGTTTAAGTAGTTCTAAGTTCTAGGGGACTGATGACCACAGATGTTAAGTCCCATAGTGCTTTGAACCATTTGAACCAAACTTCCGATTAAATAACATATACACCGGATGGCTATAATTAAAGTGCAGCTACCTACAGAAGTGCCAACGGCCTTGCCGCAGTGCTAGCACCGGTTCCCGTCAGATCACCGAAGTTAAGCGCTGTCGGGCTGGGCTAACACTTGGATGGGTAACCATTCGGTCTCTCGAACGCTGTTGGCAAGCGGGCTGCACTCAGCCCTTGTGAGGCAAACTGAGGGGCTACTTGATTGAGAAGTAGCGGCTCCGGTCTCGTAAACTGACATACGGACGGGAGAGCGGTGTGCTGACCACATGACCCTCCATATCCGCATCCAGTGACGCCTGTGGGCTGAGGATGACACGGCGGCCGGTCCGTAACGATGGGCCTTCCAAGGCCTGTTCGGACGGAGAAAGAGGGAGAGAGAGAGAAAGAGAGAGAGAGAGAGAGAGAGAGAGAGAGTTACCCACAGAAATCCATTGTGGTCTCTAATTATCGTATGGCAGCGAAACTTAGTGCAAGTCTATCATTGTAAATGGAATGTAAAACGTACAGAAATACTTCCATATGCAGTGTATTAGGAACGGGACAAGTGTGCAGTGGCTCTTCGTGTACGACACGTAGTTTAACAGTACCCCAAATTCGGTAGTTCTGCTTATTCACAGCGACCTATAGCATAAAATGTGCCTCGTTACTCCACAGATTGTTGCCCGGCCACATGTCATCAACTTCGGCCCGTGCCAGAAACCAGCAATTTCAGAACTTTGTTGTGGATCATGAGGTTTCAGCTACTGCACCGTCTGGATCTGGTACAGGTCCCAGTGTAAAATAGACAACAAACATTTCCGTACTGTTGAACGTGAGACGGACAATTCTCGACATCCTGCACGAGCAATAGCACTACCTGGGGCATTTCTTGCATGGTTAGTTACAGCAACATCAACCTCATCAATAACTCCCCCGTGATAGGACGCTTTCCTTTTCCACATGCCACACCAAGCTCACTCGATCCTCTCCTCACATCTTTCAGTGGCCAGCCGTTGTGGCCGAGTGGTTCTAGGCGCTTCAGTCCGGAGCCGATCTGCTGCTACGGTCGCGGGTTCGAATCCTGCCTCGGGCATGGATGTGTGTGATGTCCTTAAGTTAGTTAGGTTTAAGTAGTTCTAAGTCTAGGGGACTGATGACCTCAGATGTTAAGTCCCTTAGTGCTTAAAACCATTTGAACCATTTGATCTTTCAGTGGACGATATTCTCTCAGAGCAATTCTGAAATTGCCGCCGTTCACTTAAAAGTCTTTCAATAACGGCGCAGGGCGTCTCTTCTCGACAGTCATACTGTTCACTCACGTTATGGCTTGTTAAATATCTGCGTGGATGTCATATCGCCATGTCTACAGCGCCACGTTTGCAACTGTTGGCCACAATTGGAACTGATTGTTTTTCCAGCGTAAATGGGTTCCGCATTGACGCATTAGCATGTCTAGCAAGTTTCGCTGCCATACGATAATTACAGCTCACACTGGAGCTCCGTGAGTACCTGCACTTTAATTATAACCAGCCGGAACATAAGCTATATAAACTGCTTGTATTTATTTGCAACATTCATATCTGTTGGGCACTTAACTGTCCCAGCTAATTGATGGCTTCATTGGAAATGATATCGCTTGTCACGAAGTGAGCTCAGTAGATGACTCTGCAAACAGAAGTTCGATTTGTATTGCTGCAGATAAGATTCAGTAATACGGGCTGATGAGGATCTCGTTATGTTTCCAAAGTGGACGACAAGCCAAAGAACTTGATTCTAAAAGAAAATACGCCTTGGGCAGCAGTGCGTAGAAACTTATAAGATCGGAGAAAATATGTTTTCAACTTTTTCGACCTCAGGAAGATTTGGTTAAAACTTGGCAGGCTTATGATAAAGAATACGGCTGTCATACAGTCAAATGCCGGATGATACCTTTGGAAAAACGCGTAACCGAATGCGTTTCCACTATTTGTCCAATGTTTCGACCTCCACCTGTAATGGTACCGCTGTGGATGAGACCCCGACACCAGTCTTTCCCTCTTATTTGCCGTTTTCGCTTACGTCAAGCGCATACTGACTATGATTAGCCGAAAACAACGCCATACTCTTACACAACAACAACAAAGAAATTACCACGACAAAATGACCTAAAAAAGGCAGTTAGAAAGTACGTGTTATGGTATACATTCTTTACAGTGAACAATTACTTTGATAATAGAAATAAACAATACCAAAATGCCTCTGGCACTGCACAACTCATTACACTGCAATGATTTTCTTAATTTATTTTATTTTTTAAAGAAAATCTTACACCAAAGCTCAGCAGTGCGTAGTGGCATCTTATCTTCCCAATGAGCTCAAAATGGCGCACTTATGAGGCACGAAGAGTCTGTTTTTTAGAGAGGCAAATAGAAATTTACGATGCACACACGGAGCAAGCCATGTTTTAATGCAATAAAAAATTAAAGTATTTTTATTTTATGTTTTAATTTTATCACCCTTCGGACACCACACATTCAGCTTGCTAAGATACCTGAGGTTTGACTACAAATTTCGTATATTTTAACTGACACAAATAATATTTTCCAGAGCTACACGTCCAGCAGCGGTTCTTACGATACAGCCGATGTATTTACATTTGTACTGCTACGCACGATACACAGAGTAATGGTCCATTTTAAACCTACGCCCATCCCCATGGCGACACTCGAACCCGAGACCTGCCCACTACGAGGCTTCGCCGCTGCCCTAAGGCTGCGGTTGCAGTGGCACTGACAACGGTTGCCAGACGCCGGCGTCAGAGGTCACTGCATGACATCGGCAGACGGGCTGGTCAAAGCGCGTCCGATCTCCTACGCCAGTTTTTGGCAGGATAACAGCAACAACTGCATTGAAGATATTGGTATTAAAACAACTTCGGATAAATTCAACAAAACAGGCATACATCAGTTACCCTAAAGCATTATGGCTATGTGTGAAAGAGGAACAAAGTTTAGAATAAAATGCTCTGAACACCTAAATGATTGAAAAGTGGAAACACGTTCTCCACATTTACAAACCACCCCACACAAAATAATCGCAAGGCTACTGTCTCAGAAATGTTGCGACAAATTTCTAGGGGACATGGGACACCTTATAAGGTTCGAAAATTGCATAACAACCCATGGCCGCAAACGTCGTCATACGCCTCTAGGTATCGATGGATTGGGCGTGGTGGACCAGTTCCCTGGCCCCCCTCGCCCACAGGATTTATCGAGCCTTGGTTGATTTCTTTCTGTGGGCAGTCTGAAATGGATCTCATCGCAGGTATCGTTTGTCCAGCTGCTTGGATCGAAGAAACTCCCGGTGTGTTCGTGAGTGTCCGGCAGTCAGTGCTCCGCCGTGTCAGGCATGTGTTGCGTCTGATAGTACAGACTTCGAGCATCTGTTGTAACATTGGAGAGGTATTTATGTCGTACACCATGGGTACTCAATAAGTCCAATAAACGTTTCAAATGAAACACTCTCTTGCTTCCTTTCCTGTCTGCGATATCTGCCACCACTTACCCATGATGTTTGCGGTCATGGTATGCTACGCCTATGCTCAGTCCTCATGAAGGTCCCATCTCTCCTAGAAGTTTGTCACAATTTTCCTGGGACACCTTGTAGAGACACCAATAAACAGTAATAACACTTCATAGATAGTTAATGCCCATCTACCATAGTCCGAAAAGAGCCACTACTGTATCTTTAAGAATCAAAATTGACATATGGCCCCTTTCTAATTTAAATATGCAATTTTTTGAGATTATAATTTAGGTCTAAATTTTGCGACATAGATTTTTCTGTATTGCAGATGACGTGCTGTATTAAATATAGAAAAGAGGCTGAAACAAATAGACAAAAACAGAACATGCATACCATATAAGAAACTAACATTCAATTAATTATAATTAAATTGTTAGCTTCTTGAAACCTGTGGTTTCTCATAAAGTAGCGATCTGGGACCCTAGATTCCGAGGAATATGCTTGTTATGATATTTCCCTTCCTCCGGATGCCACATACTCCTTCTTTCTTGCACTAAGCTTACAAGTTTCTCCAATCCATGTTCTGCGTGTGGGAACCTCACCCGATTCGACCGATAAAAACAAACTGATTTGGATTCCGAAAACCGTCGACCGAAGTCTGTACGTTCGGGTATTGAGTTCTTTTGTAGTGACAAGGAGAACATGCCAAGTGCCATAACGCCACTTACCAGAAACTTCTCAAAGTGGAAGTGGAACCAAAATATGCGAACACGTGTCTTAGCTTATCCGTAGGTACTCGATCGTTTCTGAGAAACGTCAAAGTTTTCGACGCAATTTAGATGGCTTTTAGCGAGCGATAAGCTCAGCCCAAATGGTGGCTTAGTGGCTAGCATCGTGGTTTCCCAATTTTGTATTTCTGTTCGAAATTCGATTGTTGTTTTTTTATTTTATTTTTTCATTTATCTACACATGTCTATAGAAGGTTACTACACGAATGTTTCTTATCGAGTTAAGGGGTACAAGTGGCGTATTAGTTGTAAAATTACAACTAAGTTTCATACATTTATTATATACTAGAGCGTATGGCTTTTCAAGGACTGTAATTTTTTAAAAATTCTCATATTCTTCTACTTACACTTACATCCATTCTTGATTCTTATATTTTATTCTTCTCTTTATTCTTCAGGAAGATTTCAAGTATTCCCCTGGATGATACCGATCGTAGAAACATTCGAAACAGAAATATTGAACACCACGAACATCGCGCGAAGGCAGGTTTGCCACATCGACGTTTCTTCGTTTGAATTTCACTCGGGAACGAAACGTCGTTAACACTGCTGAAGATTTCACGCGTTGGCAATAATTTCGCGACAAGCCAGGCGTAACGGATCACATTTCCGGAAACTGACATCTGCATTAGATTATGAATCGAGATACTCTACGGGAATTTCGCCGAAAAGAATTTCAAATGATTTTTCTATTCATTTATTGGTTTATTTTTTAAGTTCATTCACCAGACGTACAATTAGTAGACGAAAAATGACAAAATTATTTCAGAATACATTGAAATTATTCCAATATACATTGGAAAACATTGGTGTAGTAACCTTCTACGGACATGGATAGATAAATAAAAAATAAAGTAATCGGGTTTCGAACACAGGGCGCAAAAGCGTGAAGCCGCGACCTTAGCCACCTTGCCACCGTTTCTGCTGGACTGTTTACCCATTAAAAGGCACATAAAGTATCTCGAGATCTTGGACACATAGGTTTCTCAGAATCTATCGAATATCTACGTAAGCCGATGCATGTGTTCGCCTATTTGGACCCCTCTATCACCTTGCCGTGTTCTCCCCTTGTCACAAAAGAACACGTACTGGCATACTGCTTTCAGAGGGTCGACGGTCTTTGGCCGACGTCGGTCGTCGGTGGAACCCCGATGTCAGTACCAATGTGACGGCGCCCTTAGACAGCTACATGCCAGATGTTACGCCATCAGCCTGTAGTTTGTTTGTTGACGGGGGTCACGTGGCTCGGATCTCGGCTACTGCTGCCGACGGCGGCGGCACGGAACCCCGCTGGCTTTTTTGAGTCAACGTACCTTCCTCCTCAGGAGACACGGCCTCTGCTTTCTTGATCTCCATTCCGAAACGGCATTAGTTCCGGCTGCTGGAGGCACGCCGGGCCGCAGAACGGCCACGAAGCGGCAGGCAGTCCTCTCACAGCGCACGCCTCTGCCTGCTGGGCACCGCCAGCGCCACCACGTGTGTTGTCTTCGCAGAACTGACTGCCACGCTGTCTCAGTTTCGCAACAGCTGTACGGTTACGCTTATCGGTTTCCGATATCACTTTAGGTGATTAAAAACGGTGGACTTTGGAGCACTGCATCTCCGCTATTTACTCCTGAGACCACGGGCAGCTTCTTCATCTGTTTTTATCTCGCGAGCGTTGCAATCTGGCACTGTCTCTTCAGATTGCGAATCACAGCTGCAGTTGAAAATGAAAGGCTGATATTGGTCAAGTACCTAATTTGCGCATTTCTGCAGCGCTTTCCAGCGATCGTGCTGAATTCTTTACTGTGCCTGAAGTAATATTTATCAGAAGAAACAAGAGCGAGCTCTGGCAAATACAATGATGATGAAGTCCCATACTCCTTGACAGAGCGGAGGGGACGATGCGGGAGACCCACACCGCTGTGCTACGCAAGGTCCTAGAGGAGGTGGCTTGCCGTTGCCTTCCTCCGACCGTAATGAATGATAGTGACCGGGATGAATGATGATGATGATGATGAAGAAGACGACACAACAACACCTAGTCATCTCCAGGCAGGTGAAAATCTCTGACCCCGCCGGGAATCGAACCCGGGACCCCGTGTTCGAGAAGCGAGAACGCTACCACGAGAACACGAGCTGCGGACTCTTGCAAATACAAAGGACAGTAGAAAAATTTCGAAATGTAAGAGACTATGTGGACAAATCACAACAAGGGATGCTCACTCATTCACTAAAGCCAGAACACTGGCCGTTGTGGCCGAGAGATTCTAGGCGCTTCAGTTCGAATCCTGCCTCGGGAATGGATGTGTGTGATGTCCTTAAGTTAGTTAGGTTTTAGTAGCTCTAAATTCTAGGGAACTGATGACTTCAGATGTTAAGTCCTATAGTGCTCAGAGCTATGTGAACCATTTTGAAGCCAGAAATTGGCACTTTGTTGTTGATCACTTAACATTCAGAAATGTCGCATCGAAAGGGAGAGGACGATCAAACAGCACCACGTTACCTATTTTATTACATAATGAGCTAACACGGGGTCAGTCTGCTATATGCCAGCTACTGAAATAGACTTATTTTTATCTTTGTCGAGGCTAGACTGTACACGAATGTACCTTATAAAAAGTAAAAATTACCGGTCAACACTGCTTCAATTCATGTGATGGCTGCCGGTTTCGGTTATATTATAAGCAGCGTCAGACCAGTTTCAACTCGGGATGAGGAGCAAGTGCACAGGGCCGCTATGTTATTATAAAGAGGTATCCGAGAACTTGTCATTATGACTAGGTAATAACAAAGCGGCGCCGCGAACTGGTTCCTCATGCAGACTTCAAACTAGTCTGATCATGGTTATAAAATAACAGAAACCAGTATAATTGAAGCGATAAAGATTGATACTTTATTTATATTTATCTTGTTCGACGGCGCGCTGAAAAGTAATACCTCCGAAATTTTTATGTGAAAACTCTTAAAACTTTTTTTAATAAAACAAAAGTTACTAACACTACATCTTTATTATGCATGTCTATATTTTTGCAGCCCTCCGTCGCCTGAGGTCTCCGAATTGTAGCGTGTTACATGACGGTACGTACCGTAACGTAATGTAACTACACTGACGTGACAAAAGTCATCGGACAGCGATTTGCACATACGCAGTTGGCGATGGTATCGCATACACAAGGTATAAAAGGGCAGAGCTATCATTTGTACTCAGGTGGTTCGTGTGGAAAGGTTTCCGAGTTTATTATGGCCGCACTGCGGGAATTAAAAGACTTTGAAAGCGGAATGGTAGTTGGAGCTAGACGAATGGGACATTCCGTTTTCGAAATCATTACGGAACTCATTATTGAGAGACACATTGCGCCAAGAATGTGCCGAAAATGCCAAATTTCAGGCGTTACCTCTCACTCCGGACAACGCAGTGACCGACAGCCATCGTCTAACGACTGAGAGCAGCGGCGTTTGCGTAGAGTTGCCAGTGCTAACAGACAAGCAACACTGCGTGAAATAACCGCAGAAATCAATGTAGGACATATGACGAACGTATCCGTTAGGACAGGTCGGCGAAATTTGGCGTTAATGGGCTACGGCAGGAGACGACTGCGCGAGTGCCTTTGCTAACAGCGCGACATCGCCTGGAGCGCCTCTCCTGGGCTCGTGACAATACCACTTGGGCCATAGGTGACTGTAAAACTTGGCCTTGTCACGTGATTCCCGATTTCAGTTGGCTGATGGTAGGTTTCGAGTGTGGGGCACTCCCCACGACACTATGGACCCAAGTTGTCCACAAGGCACGATGTAAGCTGGTGGCGGCTCCACAATGGGCTGCGTTTACATGCAATGGACTGAGTCCTGTGGTCCAACTTGACTGGAGATGGTTATGTTCGGGTGCTTGGAGACCACATGCGCCCATTCACGAACTTCATGTTCCCAAACGACGCCATGTCACCGGGCCACAATTACTCATAACTAGTTTGAAAATTTTGGACAATTCGAGCGAATTATCTGGCCACCCATATCGCTCGACGTGAATCCCATCGAGAATTTATGGGATGTAGTTGAGGGTTCAGTTCGTTCATAACATCCTGCACCTGCAAAACATTCGCAATTATGGACGGCTATAGAGGCACCATGGCCTTCCGACGACTTGTCAAGTCCATGTCACTTTGATTGCTGCACTACACCAGGCAAAAGGTGGTCAGACGTGATATTAGCAGGTATCACACGACTCATTATATGCCGGTGCGTGAGAAACAGCATGCTCTTATCGAATTTCGAATTGTAAGAGTTCGTCCACACATAGAGCACCCTTTCCTTCAACATGACACTGCCAGACCACACACGAGCGCTACGACATCCTCAACAATCCGACGCTTTGGGTTCACTTTCTTGAATAATTCTTCGTACAGTTGAAAGAAGATTATTGTTAATGAAGTAAAGATCCACGCAGTGGACACCAAGTGAAAAAGCTACTCCTTATGTTTCAGATCTAGACTGCGATAAAAATGCGAAGGAACTGTTAATAAGAACTCAGGGAGAAGTTTTTGTCTAATTGACAACCGATTTATTGATCTCATGACAAGACAACAAAATTATTAAAGAAACATCATACAAAAAAACATATTTATTTGATAAAAGCATCTATGGTGGATAAAGTGATCTGCTGGGGATCGACACACAACACTAACCAGAACGCTACTCACTCTATCTCACTTCATACATGTGAATCCAGGTTATGGGATCAAATTGTGCCACCACAAAGCATCTATATTCTACCATACACAAAAAAAGGGAAAATATGGTTCGAAAGAACAGGGTGCTGAGAAATAGATATTATAGCCCTACACCACAGCAGCGAATACTTTACCATCCTACTGGTCAAGGCGCCACACCATGATACATTCGGCAACTGAAGTCATGGACGGTGGCAGTCTGTTATTAAACGCCCGTTCCCAAAAAATGCAAGTACGCGGTCTCAGAATGCAGGTACTTCCCTAAGAACCTCTGAAAGCCCAATGCATTCCAGTGTGCAGGTGGACCCGTTTGCTGGTCTGCCAAACCAATTGGACTCCGTGCCACGACTGTACATGTCGGAATACGTCAAATGTTTAGACGGCCCACTCAAGACAAATAAGTACATGCATGCATCACTCGTTGTGACCATGATGATATCAGCAGTACCTCTGATGTTTCACAAGGTGACTGGCACAGGCTCTAAGTCGCTCACTAGCAAAGGGCACAAGTCTCACCGTTTTGGTAGAGACCTGCAGTTCTTTACTAGCGAAGTCCTGTACAAGACACTTGTACCAGAGTGCCCTTTCTTGCTTTCACCCCGTTTCCTCGTCAGCTCTGTTCCAAAAGCACATTTCTCTTTTTTGACTTCCCCCACATACACACCAACAAATCACGAGCTGGGGCCTGGCATTCTAAGCTTGCAGAATGGTCTTTGCACTTCAAATCGATTTGACCAATCAGAAAGTTAATTGCCAGAAAATGGAAAGAAATTCAGCTTCGCAGCCTCTTTCCCATGCGTTTACCGTGTCTTTTGTTAATAGAATACAGGGTGAAAGCACAGCCCTCCATAAACAACTTGATATCTCCTCTGTTGCATCCATTACAAAGTTAGCAAAGAATGGCCATAAACATGCAAACTGCTTCGTGCATTAACAAAAACATGTTTTGAAACAGGGTCTGGACGTCTGGGCGCGAGTTTCCCTGTCCCACAGACATTTGCAGAACGTTTACATTTCTTTTGGCGGCTTGCTCGCTAACAAGGCCTACAACACGCTGTCGGCGACTTTTCGGCGCTAGGCCGTATGCCTGGATGTCTGTCCCCTGTCTGGCGCCAAAGCTAATGTGTTTTGCACAATGAAACCGCTGCACACGGCCATCTGGAAATGTCCTTTGTATTTGCAAGAGTCCGCAGCTCGTGTTCTCGTGGTAGCGTTCTTGCTTCTCGAACACGGGGTCCCGGGTTCGATTCCCGGTGGGGTCAGAGATTTTCATCTGCCTGGAGATGACTAGGTGTTGTTGTGTCGTCTTCATCATCATCATCATCATCATCATCAGAAAAAACGCGCTTTGTCGGCCCACCAACGCCGTGCTTTTACTGCAGTCGTTTAAGTCTGCACCCTGTTCCTTTGAATGCAGGTAAAGCTTACCATATTTCTTTCCCTAGAGCACACAAACAAGACCATAAACTGCAGCCCACCATTTCATCACAATGTACGAAGTCAAATCGCCCTAGATTGTATTCCCTACACCGAATCAGAAGTGAGAGTGCTCTGCAATCTATCGCAGTCCCCACTTGGCTCCATCCGATTTTCACCTGTTTCCAAAACTTAAAGAACACCTTCGAGGACTGCACTTTCATGGTGATGATGCGGTGGGATCACAGGTAAGGCTGTGGCTCTGTCAACAAACTCAATCATTCCGCAGTGACAGTACCAGCAAAATGGTCACACGTTGAGAGAAATGTGTTTCTCGACAGGCTGACTACGTCGGGAAATAGATGTGTATACATGAAGAGTGAAGATGTACAATGCTGATAAAGTTTGTTTTATTTAGATAGCTTTAAGAATTTTCATGTAAAAAATATGGAGGCATTACATTCCAGCACCCTCTCGTATTGAGTAAACTGTTGTAAATTTCTCATACATAATATGTTCTTGGTATTATCTAGACTTTCCTTTCTCTACTGAACACTATTTTGGTTGTTATTAAGAAGCTGTTTGCAAAAGATGGACTCTTAACATTTTTCACAATCGTTTTGCTAATGTAGAACTGTAACAAGACAAACTCAATGTAAATTTGTTACATCTGTGGGAATGACCAAGAAATATTGTCGATTTAAAATAATCATTGTAAGTAAACCTCATTCAAGTTCGAGTCGAAACTAAATACTCGTTGTTGAAAAGCAGTGTCATAGCGCCTGCAGTTCTCTTAGTTTGCACAATATGTTGTAAGGGTATCATGAATAGCTGAATGGTCTGGCATAGAACAGCTGATCGCTATGAGGAAGAGATCCAAATGCTTGGAGACGACGACGTGTATTAATGCAGGTACGCCCATAATTCCGCGACTGAGAGGGTCGACTGCGACTTCATCACTTCAATGTTTTGGCAGTAAAACGATGTCGATCTTTGTTCAGGATAGTGGTTAGTTTCTCATTTTGAAAGTTGAAATGCTCCTTCCCTCCAAGTCTCGGAGCTTCTGTGACGTCACGCGCGAAAACAGTTGCAGCTGCGGCGAGAACCCACACCTATTAAGACATCAGGGAATGACTTCCATTGTAGTAGAGGGAGCTGTAGAGGGCAAAAACTGTAGAGGAAAACAGAAAATTTAAATTGGAAATTTGTGGTAAGTTCTATGGGACCATACTTCCGAGGTCATCGGTCCCTAGGCTTACATACTACTTAATTTAACTTAAACTAACTCATGCTAAGGAGAACACAAACATCCAAGCCCTAGGGAGGACTCGAACCTCCGACGGAGGCAGCTGCGCGAACCTTGGCAAGGCGCCATAGACGGCACGGCTATCCCGCGTGGCCAAGGAAGACAGAGACTGGAATACATCCAGCAAATAATTCAGGATGTAGGTTGCAAATGCTACTCTGAGATGAAGAGGTTGGCACAGGAGAAGAATTCTTGGTGGGCCGCATCAAACCAGTCAGAAGACTGATGACTCAAAAACGCGTGGGAGAGTGGGACGAGCAACCACAGCTCCCGCCTATCCAGGGAGTCTAGCAGTACATACTGTATTGATATAACACAGCGACCTGTTAGTAGTGAGGCGGAAGTACGCACATTACAAGGTTCAAATGGCTCCGAGCATTATGGGACTTAACTTCTGAGGTCATCAGTCCCCTAGAACTTAGAAGGACATCACACACATCCATGCCCAAGGCAGGATTCGAATCTGTGACCGAAGCGGTCGCGCGGTTCCAGACTGTAGCGCCTAGAACCGCTCGGCCACCCTGTCCGGCACATTACAAGGGATTTTAAGTTTCAATTCATTGGTTTTAGACAGCTAGTGTCTACCGGATCTTATAATATGTACCACAGGGAGTTATCCAGCCTGGCTCATTCAGCAGTCATGCTTTGTACACTTTGAATAGCGTCTTTTGGGCGTACTCAATTTTATTATGACAGCCCACCATTGTGGTTTGACTCTTAACGTGGATAGCTTCCCGACAGCTGGGACTCCGCAATCGTCCATCCACGTTAAGGAAATACAACTATTATAAGCCTGTAGATATGTCTGTACTGTCGTGAAACCGGTAGTTGCGAATAAAGCACCTTCATACAACTACGCAGCTCTAGTTGTTAAAAGCTTTATGTTAATTGAATGGTTATTGAGTGTTGAGTATCGTTATTGTAATTCCCTTCTTTTTGTTGTGCTATGCCACACATATCTTTTCTCCCAGTTCTATTCAGTACCTCCTCATTAGTTATGTGATCTACTCATCTAATCATTCTTCTATAGCGTCACATTTCAAAGGTTCTATTCTTTCCTTGTCTGAATTCCTTATCGTCCACATCCGTACAAAGCTACTTTGCCGACAAGTATTTTCGCCGGCCGTTGCGGACCGAGCGCTTCTAGGCGCTGTAGTAGGGAACCGCATTGCTGCTGGGTCGCAGGTTCGAATCCTGCCTCGGGCATGTATGTGTGTGATGTCCTTATATTACTTAGGTTTAAGTAGTTCTAAGTCTAAGGGACTGATGACCTCAGATGTTAAGTCCCATGGTGCTTAGAGCCAACTGAATCATTTTGAATCCGAACAAGTATTTTCAGATAACACTTCATAAAACTATGATTTGTGGTATATGTTAACAAATTCCCGTTTTTCAGAAATACCTTTCGTGCTATAGACGGTCTCTGTTTTGTATCTTCTCTACTTCGACCATCACAGTTTATTTTGCTAGCCGAATAGCAAAAAATGGTTCAAATGGCTCTGAGCACTATGGGACTTAACATCTGTGGTCATTAGTCCCCTAGAACACACCGGCCGGCTAGCCGAATAGCAGAACTGATCTAGTACCATTAGCATATCATTTCCTAATCTAATTCCTTCAGCATAATGTAATTCGATTTGATTACATACCATTACTCTTGTTTTGTTGATGCTCATCTTATAACTTCAGGACACTCCGGTTCACTCTTCGTCAAGTGACAGAATTACAATGTCATATGCAAATCTCAAAGTTTTAGTTTCTTCTCCTTGATCTACAGCTACCACTCTAAGTTACTCCTTGATTTCCTTTACTGCAGTCCACAGATCGTAGTCTCGCGGTCGCGTTCTCGCTTCCCGAGCACGGCGTCCCGGGTTCGATTCCCGGCTGGGTCAGGGATTTTCACCTGCCTCGAGATGACTAGGTGTTTGTGTTGTCCTCATCATTTCATCATCATTCGTGAAAGTGGCGAGATTGGACTGAAGAAAGGTTGGGAATTTGTACGGGCGCTGATAACCACGCAGTTGAGCATGTTCTAAGTACAGATTGAATAACATCGGTGATAGTGTACAACGCTGTTTCACTCTCTTCTCAATCACTGCTTTCACGTTCTTCGACTCTTTGTAATTGCAGTCTGTTTTTTTGCACAAATTGTAAACAACCTTTCGCTCCATGTATTTTATCCCTGGTACCTCCAGAATTATCGATTAACGAAGACGTGTGCCTTTGCTCTACAGATAAAAGAAAATTTTATTAAGAGACACAAGTGATGACGGTGCGTTTATCTCAGTAAACATAGAGTAATTTTTATACAGTTTCTTCCAGCTACGCGGACAGTTTATAGATCAGACAGTTATCGATAACACTTTTAAATCAACTATACTATTTGACTACGTCTACAGATATTATAAATGTATAATGGTTATTTTCGTTTTACAAATATGCACTCATCAGCCAGAACATTATGACCACCGACCTGCTGTCGATAGCAGACGATAGCAGCGTCACCTGGCGGGGAATGACTGCACGGTGCATTTAGTATCAGTGAGCGTGCTGTCCGTTTGTAGAATGGGGGAGGTGCGGGAACTATCTGAGTGTGGCGGAGGGCAGATTGTGATGGCCCCTAGGCTCGGCACGAGGATTTCGGAAGCTGCACGATTTATCGGGTACTCGAAGAGCGCTGTGGTGAGTGCCTCAACGCGTGGCGAACCCGAGGTGAAGCCACGTCCAGACGTCGTGTGATTGGGCGGCCGACCTTAATTACAGATGTCGAACGTCTTAGGCTGAGCAGACTGGTAAAACAGGACAGGCGGCGAACTGTGACGAAACTAACATCAGACTTTTAAGAACCGCCATTTGAAGCTGACTGCCAAACGATTCTACTGCCGCCAACATACACTACGCGCGAGGACCACGAAGATGAGATACGAGAAATTAGGGCTCATGCAGAGGCATACAGACAGTCGTTTTTCCCTCGGTCTATTCGCAAAGTGGAACAGGAAGGGAAATGACAAGTGTTGCGACAGACTACCCTGGGCCACGCATCGTACGGTGGCTTGCGGACTATCTATGTAGATGTAGATGTAGATGTAGATGAGTAGAGTACAAGTGTGTCTGAACACACTGTGCACCAGATACTCGTAACGATGGGCCTCCGCAGCCGACGAGCCATGCATGTGCCAGTGTTAAACACCATGAAATCGGCAACTACGACTGAAATGGGCACGTGGCCGTCGGCAGTGGACGTTGGCGCAGTGACAGAATATTGCGTGGTCTGATGAATCCCGATACCTTCTTCAAGGGAGGGCGCGAATCCGTCATCTTCCAGGGGGAACAGCTTGACAGCTGTAGTGCGGGGCGGAGATAAGCTAGCGACGGCTCCATTACTCTCTGGCGAACATTTACGTGGTCATCTTGCCGGCCGCTGTGGCCGAGCACTTATAGGCGCTTCAGTTCGAAACCGCACTGCTGCTACGGTCGTAGGTTCGAATCCTGCCTAGGGCATGGATGTGTGTGATATCCTTAGGTTAGTTAGGTTTAAGTAGTTCTAAGTCTAGGGAACTCATGATCTCAGATGTTGAGTCCCATAGTGCTTAGAGCCATTTGAACCATACGTGGTCATCCATCGATCCAGTGGAGCTCGAGCAAGGCAGCTTAACGGCCAAGGAGCATCATAGACCGGTTGCACACCACGTAAACCCCTTCATGACCATCATGTTTCCCGACGGCAGTGGAATTTTTCAACAAGATAATGCGCCATTTCTTAAGTCGAGAAATGTGATGGAGTGGTTCTAAGAACACAGTGGGGAGTTCCAATTGATGTGCTGGCTCCATAACTCGGCAGAGCAGGACCCCATCCAACATATCCGGGATGTGACTGAACGTGTCATGAGAGCTCGTCGCCCTACTCCCCGGAACTTACGCGAATTAGGTAATTTATGTATACAAATGTGGTGCCAACTCTCTCCACCGAATACGAAAGCCTCATTTCTTCCATGCCACGACGCTTCGCTGCTTTATCCATGCAAAAGGTGAACATACCGCCTATTAGGTAAGTGGTCATAATGTTTTGGCTGATCAGTATACATTAGCAGCATATATAACGACGAACGCTAAAAGTTCACCTTTTGTTCATTTCAGTGTTGCATAGTGTTATACGCAGAACAGAAAGAGCAATACCGTCGCAACGTCCTTCGAGGAAATGTCTCCGGGCCGAGAAAGGTGGCTAGTAGGCTGAGACAAGAAGTCAGTATTCAGCAGGGATCGTTATAAAATCCCCATCTGGTCGTCCTGATTCAGGTTTTCCACTGCTTTCTGAATCATTCCAGGCGTCCAGGCGAATGCCACAGCGACAACTTAGAATTACCCAGGCAATATCACGGCCGATTGACTTACTTAACATTAGTGCGACTAAGTTGGCTCTACATTTTCAATTACATTTTTGCCGACGGAGCACTGAACTCTTAACGTTAACTGATTTCTTCAAACTGACAAATTAAGTCGGTATCGTGAGTTCCAGGAAGGTGGAAGCTTATAAGATGCTCTCACTGTAGATCGACCTGCTCCATTGGCTACTGAGGAGATTGTATGTTGCTGCAATAGTGAGACCAGTAAGCGTTGTACAATAACTTAGGGGTCCCTGGAAGTCCACAGTGTTCCTAAATATCAACTTGAAAAGACTAAGCTATGTCCTGCGTCCGGAACGCACTCCTTGACAGAAAAGTCGGCAGTTCGCCGTGTACCGTGGAACAAGCAAGTGGTCAATGAAGTGATAAAAATGCATCTCCCTACGTGAATAGCATTGATACAGGCTATGAACTCATCGTTCTAAACTAAAGCTTATCGAAAGGCAGAAGCTCGTTCTGAACGACCGATTAGCTTGCAAAACTACACAATTGACTGGTCTGCTATTCTTGATGTACATCTGATCGATGTAGATACTATTTTTTCGGGGGTACGTAGCATGCTGTCAACTGCTGAGCTGCCATTTTCTGTGGACATAGGTCTTGCATGCATTGCTGATCAGTGATGACAGTCTGCACTAAGTCCGAAAAAATAACAACTACATGTGTACATGCAAGGTTCACTCAAGGTGAGTCTGGTAGTCCTGTAATGGATTATGCAATAAGCAAATTAAAAACCACCTTGCTGTCAGAGGCTAGTTTATTTGTAATTGAAAATATCTTTATATTTTACATTCCTGTCCTCAAAACCTTTTCTGTCTTTCCAGACGCCGTGTTTCACCTTCCACGGCACTGGAAGTAATTGCGCATGACGGTTCTGACGCATCAAAGAATCGTGGCACTATCCGGAGCATGATCTTCTTAATGCATCGTTAAGATTTTTCCCAGCAGTGACAGTTAATCTAGCGACACTCGAGCTTTTCAGATAGAGCTTCTGTCTGCTAAGCACCTCATTGATTTTTGCTCCCGTTTGATGATAGCATCTCTGAACACGTGTCCGCCACCCGCGGCTGTCGACGACATCGCTCTTCGAATCGAAACGAGTAGTTAGGTCATTACACTTAACGTAAGCCAACCGTGGCGTTGATGAATAATCCCAAGGGGGAAGTAAATGGCTAACTGCTAAATTTCGAAGGCTACTACACGAAAGGAAATAGAAGCAAACAAATGATGAAAAGTGATCAAAATGACATAACTGAAAAGTAAGCCTCCACGCGGAGCCAGAAATACGAACAGCGTACTTACGGATACTTGCACTGATTTCGAGTTTCCGATCCATCGAAAACGATCGTAACAGTCTGCACAGCTCTTTAACAGCTCCTAGTTTCAGGTTTCAGTATCGCAAAGCGTAGTCTGGCGTAGTTTACACGCTCACTCAGTCTGATCTAACGGAACTGTAGTTGATGTATTAAACGAAAACAGAAAAACATGCAGAACAAGTACTGAAAATATATTTCTATCCAAATTACATGTTTCAAAACAGCCATTCTGAAAACAAAACTATTCGCCTTAAGGACGATGAAGTTTGCGCCATCGCTTTGACATGAATAATTCGCGA
The DNA here is from genome assembly GCF_023864275.1 of Schistocerca cancellata. Taxonomy (NCBI): domain Eukaryota; kingdom Metazoa; phylum Arthropoda; class Insecta; order Orthoptera; family Acrididae; genus Schistocerca; species Schistocerca cancellata. The sequence continues at coordinate 721,194,871 of NC_064626.1, read as the reverse complement.
CGGCAAAACAAAAATTTCGTAAAATACGAAGTATGATAGAATACAAATAACAATAACCCAAAGTTAAACAGGTTTTCACTTTCTGAACCTTTGTGAAAGGCCTAAAAACATGACCGGCCACTGAAACTGCCTAAGGTTTGATAGTACAGCACTAATGGACGTATTCCGACCATTATTATTAGCTCACGAAACAATAACTGGTATTACTCTTTACCTTCACAAGGCTTAGTGGATTACGCTCTAATCCTTCCAATAAGGAAATACAGCACAGAGACAACGGGAAGCGAACCTGCCACAAAGGCGTACTTTCGGTTTCACATAGACACAGACTCGTTGAACGCCGGGAGAAGAGGTCACTACTATCGGCAACTTGCAGACACATTGTCTCCTGTCACGTTGTCTGGACAATGTCAAAAATTGTTAACTACGCTGAGAGAAGTAGTTTGGCTGCAGTGAAGGGAGATTGCAACACTTTTCCGCTTACAGGAATTAATTCTGCGGTCAGCAGACGGCATTGTTTGCTGTGGCTCGCAGATAACTGGAAGAGCCAAAATTCCGGTTGTGAAACGCGAAAGTGACGACCTCACAGGATAACGGACATTTCACCTGCCCGCCTGCGACGAATCTTCTGTTTCCTTTTGCTGTTCGCAACACTGGCGCTTCTTTTTGGAAACAGAAATCCATGCATCCGAAATTAGGTAATGTACACTGCACAGAAAAATACGTGCATGATTCCTACTTGTGAATTAAATCACTGGTCTCGAATTCGAGAGGTGGAAAGTTTAAATCACCATTTGCGGCATACCGCATCGCTCTTGGTCGCACCCGTCGAATCTGTTCGGAATACCAGAGCTGGTTACTCCGATCTGTGGAGGATAAACGCCCTCTTCTGTCGACATGTGGTGTATACAAAATTCCGTGTACGTGTAGTAAAGTTTATATTGGAACTACGAACAGCAGCGTAGATGCACTGTTAAAAGAGCACAAAAGTCTTTGCCGACTAGCAAAGCAGAGAAATCAGCTGTAGCAGAGCATGCTCTTCAGTCAGTAAAACAGTACAGTACAGTGCACAAATCGTACATGAGGTGCGTATCGACCAACTTTCATCATTTAACCTATCGATACTGCTATGTTTCATCGTTAACATACAACTAACACAGCTGCCTAGACAGAACAGAGCAGTACTCAGTACAAGCTTCAGGGCGAAGACAAAAGTAAGCATTGCTGCTGCGAGTACCGAGAGTGAATAGAAAAAAATTGTATGCAAACAAGACACACAGCGCACAGTGTACACATTTGCACTGTTGTACAGATATCTTCAGTTTCACGATACAAACATAAATGGGTATAAGAAATGAAACGTAGAGCAATGACTCCATAGTCAGTCGACGCAGACCACAACTCCCTTGAACCAAAATACCAAAATATCCCTGAAACATCTCTAAATTATTATCGGTATTTTCGTTCAGCCTGCATAGTCTAATTCGCTTCGTTGTGCAGGCTGTATAACGGAGGTAAATAGTGAAACGCTCATATTCATGGGCCAGTTAATGTCCAGTGACTTAAGGTAGCGTGGATGGGTGGAATGTAGCTGTTGAATGCCGAATGGGATAGAGTCTTGTTTCCAGACGAGAGCCGCGGGAAACACGGCGTACAGCGATGACAGCAGACGCAGTTCGCTACCACTGGAAACCTGGGCTATTGCGACGGCCACAGATGCATCTCGCGACTTTGTGGTGACAGTAATGAACCTGGCTGCATTCAAGTCCGCATAGCACACGAAAGCCGGGCCTAGTATAATTTTAGTAAAACATAAACTACCATCGTAGATTTACGCTGTTGCAAACTGCCACTGTCCGCTACCTCACAAATGTCGGAGTCTGTGACACTTGTCCGGATTAATGTTGCGCAGAGGAGCACAGCATAAGTCTTGTAGTGGACCTCGGAACGGAAGTAGGATACACGGGCCTAACTAACTGCTACCTCCGTCGTACTACTAGAAAAGATCACTTCCTAGACTAAAAACCCTGGCTGCACACCAAGTCGTTGACAGGCGGATGAGTTGCGTGCTATCTCTCAGATCCAGTAATGCAGTTGATAATTTACTAAGCGAGTAGTGAACCGTTTTCTAAGTGTTGTGAAGATGGAGTTCACTTTGCAATGTGTAGCTGGGGATATTCATCATCACCACGTTCCCGAGACGTCTAGTGTCAACGAAAACGTCTGTTCGTTTCCCGTTACAAACAGAATTATTTTTAAACTAGTGTTATATTCAGTTTACCGATTGCATTAATACGGAAAGTAAAACAAAGAAAGCCAGTACTCTAGCAGCGGCTGAGTAGCGCCGGAACATGTAGGGCGCAGGAAGATCTGTCGAACAGATGTTGACCCATCTTTCGGTGTCTGTTGCGGGTATCAACTGCATAATAAACGGACGACAGAAGTCCATGTAGCCACAGTAGTAATTTGGAAATTTGTAGTAAGGTCTGATGGGACCAAACTGTTGAGTTCATCAGTCCCTAAGCCTACATACTACTTCATCTAACTTAAACTAACTTAACGCTGTCCGAAGGAAGACTCGAACCTCCGACGGGGGGAGACGACACAGTAGTAATAAAGCCCACTGCATTATCATATTCAAGACGATTTCACGGAACGGCCAGGTGTTACAGTTTCCATATACCTAACACGATAATACCTTCTGAATTTTACGAAGGTCTAAGATCAATAAAACATACTAGAAAGTAGACGAAACACCTTCAATTTACCTTAGCTACTGCACTTAATGTGTGGCAAGACTACATATTTACAAAGCAAATCGTGGCCAACTTAATCGTCAATAAATTATTAGTTGCTACCAAAGCAATTCTGTAACTGATTTACATTCCCACTATTTCATTGGGTCAGTCCCTTACTGTAGGTGTTTAAATAAAGCGCCGTTTTGTTCTCGACACCGTTCCAGTTCACAACGGATGCTAGCTGTAACACACAGTACATTATATGACCATCAAGTGCAAGAAGGGCTGCCTGGTGCGATTTTTCATTTCGTCGCTGTTTTCACATTGCTTCGCGCGCAGAAGCAGTGCAGCGGCTCGGCGGACCATTCTGTTGTATCCACATCACTTGCACGTTCTTTAAATCAATGTTGACGAGCACAGCAGACGGTTCGTTCTGAAGGAAACTGATGTACGTTCTCTCGCTCAAGTTTTTTTCAAACAAACGGGGAACAACGACACTGCTACGGATAATACCTCAGCAGCAACTGACGATCCGCCGGAATTGATGATCTGCCCTCGGCGCTACAGTCTGGAACTGCGCGACCGCTACGGTCGCAGGTTCGAATCCTGCCTCGGGCATGGATGTGTGTAATGTCCTTAGGTTAGTTAGGTTTAAGTAGTTCTAAGTTCTAGGGGACTGATGACCTCAGAAGTTAAGTCCCATAGTGCTCAGAGCCATTTGATTTCTTTTATGATCTGCTAACGCAACCCGTAGGGGTTCACGGAGGCTCAATAGTGTTTGGCATTACGAGCTGGCACACCTGCGCTGCAAAACGTTGACTCGTCTGTGAACAGTCTTTTTAACAAACTACAAATATTAGTATAATGCCCACACACAAAATATTAGTCGATTGGCCTCATCCTCCGCCGAAAGCCTTTGGTACACGTGCGCGCGGTATGTTTTCATGTTTGAGTCTTTAAAAATGCGATGTACCTATGCAACGCGAGATTTGTAAGTCCCTGGTTAGCGTCCTTGAACTGCTGTATGGATGCTACACAGTGGCACTGTTTCGATTTCACACAAGCCCATCGGCTGCAAATCCCCAGCTTCTCGAGCTCGTTATACTACAGTAAGAAACGTGTCCGCAGGGGAATATCTCTCTTTTCGTTCCGGATACTTTTCACGGTACATCAGAGCTGCCTCTCTGGCAACCTCATTACACATGTCTAAATATCTAAAATTCGTAGTACGGAATCTTGTCAGAGAGATCCACTACAGCAGCAACAACTAAACACGATCACTGTACAATAAAACCTTAAAACCACTTACCCATTATCAAAATCGCTTCTATTAGTTCTGAAGGCGTGTGTATGTTGCATTCTGCAGTACGATGTGGCGGAAAAAGAATGCGTCCACTGCCATCTGTAATGTCTTGTAGCACTCATCATATCGATAAACATACGTTTGTCACGTCTTCCTTGCCCAGTTTCCTCTGCCTCGTGTGCCGCTTTGCCGCGTGCTGTCTGTTACAGCCGTGTAGCAGCTGTACTCGGTAGCTGCTCGATTACTGGTTATTCTTCGCGTTTTACTGTCCCTGTTAATATACACACATAAAAAACACATTTGCATCACCTCGGGTCCGAGAGTTCCGGAACCTGCACAGAAAATTGGAATAGAGGTCAACGTATACATCATTTTCGCCATTTTTATTGCTCATGAAAACCACACATTGCATGTTGTACCACCATCCAGCGACACCTTCAGAGGTGGTGGTCCAGATTGCTGTACACACTGGTACCTGTAATACCCAGTAGCACGTCCTCTTGCATTGATGCATGCCTTTACTCGTCGTGGCAAACTATCCACAAGTTCATCAAGGCACTGTTGGTCCAAATTGTCCTACTCGTCATCGGCGATTCGGCGTAGATCCCTCAGCGTCGTCCATAAACAGCCCTTTTCAGTCCATCCCAGGCATGTTCGATAGGGTTCATGTCTGGAGAACATGCTGGCTTCTCTAGTCGAGCGATGTCGTTATCCTGAAGGAAGTTCAAATGGTTCAAATGGCTCTGAGCACTATGGGACTTAACATCTGTGCTCATCAGTCCCCTAGAACTTAGAACTACTTAAACCTAGCTAACCTAAGGACATCACACACATCCATGCCCGAGGCAGGATTCGAACCTGCGATCGTAGCAGTCGCGCGTTTCCGGGTGAAGGAAGTCATCCACAAGATGTGCACGATGGGGGCGCGAATTGTCGTCCATGAAGACGAAAGCCTCGCCAATATGCTGCCGACATGGTTGCACTATCGGTCGGAGGATGCAATTTACGTATCGTACAGCCGTTACGGTGCCTTCCATGAACGTCGACCCCAGATAATGGCACCCCAAAACAACAGGGTACGTCCACCTTGCTGCACTCGCTGGACAGTGTGTCTAAGGCGTTACCTCCAAACACGTCTCCGACGATTGTCTGGTTGAAGGCATCTGAGACACTCATCAGTGAAGAGAACGTGTTGCCTATCCTGACCGGTCCATTTGGCATGTTGTTGAGCCCATCTGTACCGCGCTGCATGGTGTCGTGGTTGCAAAGATGGACCTCGCCATGGACGTCGGGTGTGAAGTTGCGCATCATGCGGCTTATTGCGCACAGTTTGAGTCGTAACACGACGTCCTGTGGCTGCACGAAAAACATTATTCAACATGGTGGCGTTGATGTCAGGTTTCATCCGAGCCATAATCCGTAGGTAGCGGTCATCCACTGCGGTAGTAGCCCTTGGGCGGCCTGAGCGAGGCATGTCATCGACAGTTCCTGTCCTGCCTGTATCTCCTCCATGTCCGAACAACATCGCCTTGGTTCACTCCGAGACGCCTGGACACACTCCTTGTGAGAGCCCTTCCCGGCGCAATGTAACAATGCGGACGCGATCGAACCGCGGTACTGACCTTCTAGGCATGGTTGAACTACAGACAACACTAGCCGTGCACCTCCTTCCCCGTGAAATGACTGGAACTGATCGGCTGTCGGACCCCTCCGTCTAATAGGCGCCGCTCATGCATGGTTGTTTACATATTTGGGCGTGTTCAGTGATATCCCTGAACAGTCAAAGGGACTGTGTCTGTGATACAGTATCCACAGTGAACGTCTATGTTCAGGAGTTCTGGGAACTGGGGTGAGCTCGAACCGAGCGAGGTGGCGCAGTGGTTAGACACTGGACTCGCATTCGGGAGGACGACGGTTCAATCCCGCGTCCGGCCATCCTGATTTAGGTTTTCCGTGATTTCCCTCAATCGCTCCAGGCAAATGCCGGAATGGTTCCTTTCAAAGGGCACGGCCGACTTCCTTCCCCGTCCTTCCCTAATCCGATGAGACCGATGACCTCGCTGCCTGGTCTCCTTCCCCGAAACAACCAACCAACCAACCAACTGGGGTGATGTAAAACTGCTTTTGATGTGTGTACTTCACGCCAACCTTACAAGTTCTTACGAGGAAACAACGTTATTGCATTTGTCTCCGTTTTGCTACTGTACAAGAATCGAGAACCATATCACTTCTTTACCTATTAAAATCAGAGTTGGTACATGGAATTCTGATTCTCTTATGATCGACTTCGAAACTGTTATCATCCAGTCAGCTAGAAGTTTGTTTCCTGAAACACAGATTGCCAATTTTAATTTTTATTTTTATCAGTGTTCGTGGAAATAAGGATCAGGGTTGTGACCTTTTTCCTGCACATAAGGAAAACGAAGAAATATCTGTAGTATAAGAATGTGCTTAGATCTGCCAGATTTTCTCCTCAAAATGATGGATGACGGTTGACTACCTGTTCAGGAGAGCGTATCTGAAAATTAAAAGTTTCAGTAATTATGGGACAATGTGTGAACCAGTGGCTCGATAACGAGCACCCGCCAAGAGACATGTGGAATTGCAGGAGAAGGCACCATTGCACTAGCATCGCCTCTGAAGGATGGAAAGAAAGGTAAGCACATTAATATCACATGTTCATCCAAATGTTTACTCATTAGTAAAAAAAAAGCATTTGAGAAGGCGCAGAGTACTGCTGCCACTGGTTTGACGATTAATTTCAAATTTCGAGGGGAAAAGAAGAAAGAGGTCAGCAACTAAGACTGATGAGACTACTAAAACGGCTCTACAAAGACTCCAAATTGACTGACTTGAGTGGCCTACGCACAAAAGTTACAGTGCAGAAGAAAACGTCACACAGATAGCCATTATGTAAATATTAGAAAGTGGTTTATTGCACGCCATACTCATTGTTAATCTTGTACATGTTGTAAATAAGTTTAATGGAGGACGAAATAACACTACCCCCTCGTGGTTTTCCTTGGAAACGACATAAAGTCAGCTAAATGTCTCTTGCAATTTGTAAAATATTCGCTAATGAAGACGGACAAGACAACATCAAAGGCCATTCCTCTTATAGGAAATCATCGCAGCGGTTCCCTTGAGAGATTCTTGGAATCAAAATCTGTATGGGCGGGCAGCGAATACGAAATCGTTGCAATCGAAACGGAGCCAAATGACGTGCACTTACATCCATCCATTCACCCGCCATCTGAAGACGTATCGGAGACTACTTGCTAAACTGCAAGGGTTCTTGGCATGTGCGTACGTACCCGTTTAAATCTGCATCTTACACAAGAACTCCAGGCTCAGTAAAAGTAATCCTATACACGCGTTCCAGTCACGAAATTTCGTTTGTCCCGAAGCAGTCCTCTAGCATATACAGCTAGTTGCAGAAGAAAATATATACTGTTATCTATATGAAATAAAAGACACTGTTATAAATATATCTTTACATGAAAATATATGTTATTACTAATTGCACAATTACCTAAAGTGAATCCAATCGCCGCCATTATCGGTTATAGGTTGGCACCTTTTTGATTTTCATGAGACTTTTTGCATATTCTCTCGGTAAAGATCTCCATATCGTCCTGATTTTACATAACAGTTGCTTCAAAGCATATACTGACTTTCCTTTAAACTTCATCTTATCATACGACCAAACATTTGCGATCGGATTTGCATCCGGAGACACTGCATGCCAATCCATAGTGGACACTCCATTGTCTTGTTTCCACGCTGTACAGAGACGGCTGCTATGGTTCAAATGGCTCTGAGCACTAGGGGACTTCACTTCTGAGGTCATCAGTCCCCTAGAACTTAGAACTACTTAAACCTAACTAACCTAAGCCCGAGGCAGGATTCGAACCTGCGACCGTAGCGGTCGCGCGGTTCCAGACTGTAGCGCCTAGAACCGCTCGGTTAACCCCGGCCGGCATGGCTGCTATGTTTCGGATTATTATCCTCTTGAAGCGCCCAGTTTGGCTCGTTTGAACTAAACAGCTTCTTAACAGACCTCATACGGGATTTTTGATAAATACTGCGCATTTTTTCAGCGTTTAAACTGGCCGTAAATAAGTGCAAATAGCCAAAACTGCAACCAATACAACATATTCAACTCTCACACTGTTTATCTACGCAATGTGCAAAAACGCCTTGAGTACATATTCGAGACCACTACCAGAAATGCCACTGGGGAACGTTACATTTAACATTGTGGCGTACACTTTCTTCTGGAACTGACTGTAACTTGAGCTTGTACTACAGGGATGGGGCGTTGCATAAAATCAGACGGGTAGTTCGTGGCTTTTTCGAAAGAATCAGTCAGGTATTCATCTGAATACGAAAACTCATATGAACGTCGTCGGATGTATGTTTGAATCACTGTAGATGGAAACGCACGTTCTCGGTCATTCGATAAGGTATCCAGTCAAAAGGCTGTCACAAACTTATGGGCCATACGGAAACTAAAATAAAATATTCGCTGCGGGCTTGTCAAGGCTGATGGTTGTTGCGTACAATAGGTTAGGAGGAAATTCTCCGATTCGATGCAATTACCGATAGAAACAGTTACGAAGACACTGCAGCAGATCATGTATTTTGATAGGACAAACAATGGATCGCTTCTTCCATTCCGAATACAACGTACACACCCTTCGTTGTAAATACTAGGAAGAAGCTGCACTCGTTTTAGTACTGGTTGATTTCAAGAGCTTTAAGAGAAAAATGGCGCATAAATAAACACAGTGAAAACTTTTCAACGCAAGTAGAGACCGGACTTTGCACTTCTTTGACTAAGAAATGTTCCGTCTGGAGCGATACTTGACAGTAAAAATACTGAACATTTAGTAATTCTGTTTTCAGTAATAATCTTTCACTATGCCGCCTTGGTTACTGTGGAACCGTCACTTTCGTATTTTCTTTAGAGACAGCAGGTATAAACTCCCCACTTGCAGTATACATACCAAATGTAACGAAATATACACTTGTAAACAATTAAAAGTTGTGGTTTATTTGGAAGACTATTGCGTCGCGAGACAAGTAGCTTGTTTACGTGCCTACAGATGACAAACTTAATGGTAAGAAATGAAACGACTCTCGGCTGCCGACTCGAGATAGCAGATGACCTCCTCGTCGTGACGAAGTAGTTTCCTACTGTAAGCAATCGTGACTGAAGAATAAAAGCTAATTAAAGCGCGACGAGGTATTGTTTGCTCTCCCAAGAACTCCTTTCCCACCTTCTGTGATACAGAAATAGACTCGACGGAAATAAACTGTTTTTCTCGTGGTTGTTCACTCCATTTAGCAAGCTCACTGAAACGTAGGAATCACTGTCAACTGGTGATTTCTGCAGACGAATCGATATGTAGGGCACCTGAGCTGTTTGTTACAAGTGGAGTCGGTGCTTTGTCAACTTTTAGACACCCAGGCCATTGTTGAGCGTGAGTGGCGATATTACTCTGAGAAAAAAGATTGCCTTTCGCACGATTTCACTTTTCGGGTTCACTCTCAAATATTGCTTACTTCAGTATAAGTTCTATTGGCAGTCATCGTGGCACTCTCCCATCAATAACATACCCCTATTTTGCTGTTGTGGAACTCCATGAATATTTATTTCTGCATTTATTTCACCTGGGAAGATAAGTGCCTTCTGGCCCTTTCTTAGGCCTGGCAAGGCTTCCTCAGTGAGCTAAACAACCCAGATTTGTATAGTACATGAGTACTAGTACATTTAAGACAATATGCGCTGGATATTGGCGGCAACAACTTCTATTTTCGTTTTATTTCACGCCACATGACTGATGACTGAGTGCGGCATAAATCCAAAGGTTCTGATTCGATTCCCCCATAAGTGTAAATATTTATTTCTGGAATTTAGTATGATTTTTTCCTTTGACAATGCTTTGTATGTGCGAGAATTACCAACAATCATATTCGTTTGGATTTCAGCTTATTTATAAGACCATTTAGTTACTTACTCCGATTTCGTTTGCAATCAAAGCAAAGATGTTACGTCTCAGTTAGTGGGAATGTCACTGATATGCAAAGCATGGCCGCTGTGGAATAAAATAAGCATATCTTTCTAGACTTTCGACTAACTATCACACCGACGCGTTATAAGGAAATTACGCTCCTGTCGGGTATCTTATCACTGTTGCCACTGGATCGAAAATTTACTGATAGGCGGGGGATACGGAATCCGAGTTTCACATTTTCTGCCTTGTAGGAGATCGACTTCACAACTAAAAACGCAAAAAACCTCAAAATGTTCGCACTTTGGCAATGGAAGCCGCAGGCAAAGAGGTAGGGACTGTGGCAGGTCCAGGCTGAACAGTACACTGTTGCAGTTCTTCCAGTGAAAAAACTGGAATTGAATGAGTAATGTTTTCTCAGCTTCTTCAGGCAGTGGTAATGCGAGGGACTCGTACAGATCGTTTTCTTTTTCTATAAAAAATTGTTGCCGACGTTGAAGTATGACCCTTGACTTTACTATCACAGTTTCGTGCAGGACACGTACACCCACCGCAGGATTCCTGGCTTCGGTCCACAAGAGCGTCGCAATTATGGGGGAAGATGTTGACATTGTGGTCATAATGATGGATCTCCGAACTGCCCCCAACGTATCTTTCCTCAAGCCAGGGAGGTGTACATCCCCTCAGCTCGTCTAGCACCCAGGGAGAGTAATGAATAGGAGTGTTGCCAACCACATTCTCTTCCACGACGCGATGAGTGGCTGCGAATCTACGTCCGCGTTATTCAGCCAAGGCTAAGTGAAATTTCACAAGAGCCTCCCAAAAAACCCGGATCTCGACTCATATGTTAATATAGTCATCGATGCTTCAGGCCATTCAAAGTAAATAACAGCATTTATGGTGGTAACCACACAACACAAGACTCAACCTGACGTATTAACTATACGTGACATTAGCCAACAAGACATCAAAAAATACGACCGCAGAACCTTCCACTGATGCTGCAGCTCAATAACACACCCTCAGAGTTTCCCGTCAGGTGCAGCAGTAAGTCGAAATCTACGAGGACCCAGAGCTGTTCGGGTGGAAGCTGACAAAAAATAGGTTGACTCCCATTTCACTCTGGAACCCCCGATTCCGGACAAGATTCTTCAGGTTATATCTTGCAAATGCCAGACAGACTGCCTGCGTCAGTATGAGTGTAGGCGAGCAGGAGTGTTCTGCACGAAACTGTGCCAATAAAGTGAAGGGTCGTGATCCAGCGTCGGCGACGATTTTGGTACAGAAGACGACGACGATCTGTTCCCCTTATGAAAAAAAAATTAATGTCACCAAAGTCTCTTGTAGCAAATGTTATGTACATCACGTTATGTATAGGTGTTTCTTGATAGCATGTACATTTTTCAAATTGTATTTTTTACATTTTCACAGAACAGCCAAAGCATCGGCACTTTTCAGCACGCTCTAACGCCGATGCAGCTTGTTAGAAAATCAAAACCGATTAGTGAATTTTTCATAGGGTGATCTTCTTTGAAAAACGCATAGTTTTCGATATATAAGCGAAAAAATGAAACGAAGTGCGAAAATATTGAAGTTTTATTCTTTAGTCGTTGTGAAGCCCATCTGTTACAAGACAGCAAACATGAAATTCGTATTCAACACGCAAAACACCCGTAGAACCGCTGAGAAAAAAACTTCCGCAATTTTGTGACGGGAGAACTACCATTTGAGTGGGCTATTTCGGCAGTTGACGTTCACCTCTGTCATCTATGGACCGTGGTGCATCAAATATGGCTCTGAGCACTAGGGGACTTAACATCTGAGGTTATCGGTACCCTAGACTTAGAACTATTTAAACCTAACTAAAATAAGGACATCACACACATCCATGCCCGAGGGAGGATTCGAACCTGCAACCGCAGCAGCATCGCGGTTCTGGACTGAAGCGCCTAGAACCGATCGGCCACAACGGCCGGCATGGTGCATCGACATTGCCTCGGTGCTGGTCCTGGATAACGCCATTTTGCTATCCACGGTATATTTTAACCACCGTGGTACGCCACCAGTTTAAAAACTTAGCTGTTTCGGAAATGCTTCCACACTTGGCCGAGAACTCAATGATCAGGGCCGTTTGGACGTCAGGAAAATCGCTCCGTTTCCCCATTACGACAACGATTGCATTGTTTTTCGCGTTCCCTCTCTTCCTGTCCCTTCTCCCCAGCCCCATCCCCCAACACGTTTCATATACCCTCCACTGCTAGTGCTGCCACATGTCGTCTGCAAGTGGTTATTGTAAGTTGATGTCGAATATAGGCGGTGGTTACATTAATGTGACTGGTCCGTGTATATGGTGCAGCAAACAGTACCCTCTGCCAAGCATTTCACAGGAGGATGTAGTCGTCGACGTGAGCGTATGCCTTACGGGTAGCGCCGTGATCTCAGGCAAGTTTATTCTTGCCGAGAGTGAACCAAACACTGCCATGGAAACAGAACTGGCGTACGCAATGCAAGCACAAAGGAAGGAACCGCTCTTGAAACAATAATGGCGCGGCGTGCTATCTCGGCAGGAAGTTCGCTCAGCTTGCCGTGTGCGAGAGAGATAGCGCTGTGCGTTATCTGCGGTCGCGGCGAGGCAGACTGTCGGCGCCGGGGAGCCGGCAGGTAGGCAGGGTTTGCGTTGCTGCGTGGGCAGCCTCGGCAGCGGGCACGCTTCCCAGAACACGGTCTGCCAGATACACCACGGAGAGGCGCGGCCCACCTGCCGTGCTCTCTTCTTACGCAACGTCTTCTCCTAACACGTTATCGTTTCGTAAGGAATAGGCCGAGCTCCGGTATGAGCCATAACATTATGACCACATCTTAATAGCTTGTTTGTTCGTCTTTGGGACGAAATACATCACTGATTCTGCTTTTCAGCGATCCGACAGTTCGTTGGTAGCTTTGTGGAGGTATGTGGCGTTAGATGTCTGCGCACGGGTCATGTAATTCGCGTAAATAACGGGTCACTGAAATTTCCTGGCAGATTAAAACTTTGTGCCGGACCGAGACTCGAACTCGGGACCTTTGCCTTTCGCGGGCAAGTGCTCTACCAGGAAGTTTCATATCAGCGCACACTCCGCTGCAAAGTGAAAATCTCATTCTGGAAACTGGCCACTGATTTGCGTACGCGGTGGTGGTGCCCGATAGTCACCCCTTCCGTTCCATAGAATTTAGATTGGGCGAATTTGGTCGCCTGGAGTACGGAAACTAACAAATACATGTCCAAGACCGCACACATGAGTTAACAGCGCTGTAAAATATAAGTAACACCGAACGATAAGTTCATATTACGGAACTTGTGCTACAAATGTTGCTTCTAACATAATAAACAAGAGAATAACATGACAAAATGTGAAACTTCCTGGCAGATTAAAACTGTGTGCCGGACCGAGTCTCGAACTCGGGACCTTTGCCTTTCGTGGGCAAGTGCTCTACCATCTTTTTTTTTTCCATTTTGTTCGTTGTTGATCGTTGTGTTTGGTCGTTGCGGACGTCACATGACACCCGTTAAAGTTCGTTTGTTGATCCTTACACTCAGTCTTTTTATTACAGAAGCCAACCAGCTCTCTGACCGAACACGCTGAACTACCGAACCGGCTTATATTGTTCGTTGCGTTTGGTCTGGGCGGACGTCACAAGACATCCGTTCAAGTTGATCGTTGGATCGTTGATTCTTTGACTCAGTTATTTTATTATAGAGAGCACGCAGCACTCTGACCGAACACGCTGAGCTACCGTGCCGGCACCATCTGAACTCCCCAAGCGCGGCTCACCACCCGTCCTCACAGCTTCACTTCTGCCAGTACCTCGTCTCCTACTTTCCAAACTTCTCAGAAGCTCTTCTGCGAACCTTGCAGAACTAGCACTCCTGGAAGAAAGGATATTGCGGTGACATGGCTTAGACACAGCATGGGGGATATCAGCGCACACTCCGTTGCAGAGTGAAAATCTCATTCCAGAAACATCCCCCAGGCTGTGGCTAATCCAAGTCTCCGCAGTATCCTTTCTTCCAGGAGTGCTAGTTCTGCAAGAATCGCAGAAGAGCTTCTGTGAAGTTTGGAAAGTAGGATACGAGATACTGGTAGAATTGAAGCTGTAAGGACAGGTCGTAGATCAGATGGTAGAGCACTTCCCCGTGAAAGGCAAAGGTCCCGAGTTCGAGTCTCGGTCCGGCACACAGTTTTAATCTGCCAGGAAGTTTCATATCAGCGCACACTCCACTGCAGAGTCATAATCTCATTCAGGATGACAAAATGTAATATAGCGGCATATTATATCTACCACATAATACGTTTATTGTAAGTATAAAAGGAAACACATATTTCAGGGCACTGATGATGCTTCCCAAATATAAGAAGCGAAACGCATATGGGAATAAACAAAACTGCCTTCATTTAGTTGCGTAGACGGTACATACCTCCACGAATAAAAATAACAAATATAAAAAAATTGCATTGTTATACATCGCACTGAAGATGCCTTAAAGTAAAAAATGGCAAAAGGAGTCTGGGAGAAATAAAATACAATGCAGCAAGCATAGGCGGTTTATATTTAAAGACAAATATGTCCTTAGTTTTCTAGATATTAACTGGCTGTCACTCTCAGTTCAAATCAATCGATTCACTTTGCCCTTTGTGGGGAGACGTTAATGCCTTCACTGCGAATGCATAAATACATCCGATCTCCTATGCGAATCTTTAAGTAGCGAACGGGAGTATCAATGGGCAGCGACTGAGGGTAAGTGGCGCTCGGTAGGAGTGTGGATCGACCGCTAGGCGTACCGAGATGGTCCGTGCAGGTGCGGTAACACTGTGTCTCGGTTGGAGCAGTGGTTACCGCACCTGCTTAATAAACAGGAGACTCCGGGTTCGAATCCCGGTCCGGTACACATTTACGCTCGTCGCCGCTGATTCCGCTTAATGTCCCGCTGCAGCTGACAGCAGTGCTGTCCCTTCAATTTACATACGTTAGGCCCACCGCTGTGATGCCTGTCCATGAAAGCGCTATGATGTGTACATGCCGAGTATCAACCGTTCGGGATCTTTATCGACTTTCATTATCGAATCGAGTTCTGAAGAGACATCATATTCGATTTCGTTGTTTTAGATGGAGCTTGCGTTTGATGGGTTTTATATTAAAACCTTTGTCCTATGAATATATGATGTTTCAAATATTGAGGATATCCTAAAACGTGTCGGTACTGACATGATTTGTCGTATAATTAAATTTAGGGTAAGGACACGTCGGCGGTTAAGAGACTTCAGGAGATGTAAGTAAAAAACAGGCGTGGACTTTATGTGTTCACTGATGCGTAAGGAATGGAGCTTATTGAGTTATGATTTGGGATACAGGTGGTGCACTAATGGTAAATCAAAAGAACAATGAAAATAGCATGAAGAACGCAAATGTGGCACCCCCAGAGGAAGTTTATTTTTATGGTCTGGCTATGTGTTTTTACTTACAAATTAAAAATTTTAGTTTATATACTATAATTTTTTAGATATGTACGATAATTATACGGCCCTGGACACATAATTCCACCTCTTCAGGCTGTGAACACTGATAACAGATAATAGTTCAAAGGAACAGGGGAGCTTAAGATATTTAGGGAAAAGTTCCAGAAATGATATCATTTTGGGATTTTTTTTGGTCTGGTATAGAGGAATTTTGGAAATTCAGTCGAGAAATGATGACTAGTCACCCCGTTAATGAGGCCCACTGGTACCTTGGAGTGCTGTAGATGGTAAAGAACGGGTACCAAGCGTTTACGTGATCCTCCAATGCTGAACTACGTCACTGCAGAATAGTGGCGTGTGTGTGTGTGTGTGTGTGTGTGTGTGTGTGTGTGTGTGTGTGTGTGTGTGTGTGTGCGCCTATCATTCGAATCGAGTCTGCGATTTATTGAGGTATCAATGTGTCTGACCAATGTGTCTGAAAGGAATGGTGTACCCACTAGTAGAGGATGAAGTCCGCTTTAGGTGCAGGCCTTCAGTCCGTAACTGACGAGGAGAACACAATGGGTGTCATGATCCGATTTCCCAGAAACTTCGCTCAGTGTAAAAGGGGTCAAAATAAGCGAACAAGTATCACCGCTTATCCGAAGATATTAGACTGTTTCTGAGAAAGCGAGGGTCAAAGTTTTTGACGTACCGTAGATGCCTTTTGGCGCACGATAAATTCATGGAAAGTGATGGTACAGATCACACTTTTACGCCCAGTGATCTAAACCCGATAACTGTTTTTGTTTTTCCTTTTTGTTCATTTACTTGCCCACGTACATAGAGGGTAACCAGATCAATATTTCTGATTAAGTTAGGCTATACTACAACGTTATATTGATTGTAAATTACGATGGTGTTTCACAGCAACTAGCTTATATTTACTATATAATGTGTGTGCATATGGTATTTTCAGTGATCAAATTCTTTTAAAATCCTCATATTCTTACATTTCATTCTTGTGTCAATTCTTGCAGTAATTTCTTATGTTTTATTCCTACGTTTGTTATTCAGGCAGATTTGGTGCATTCCCTGGATGATACCAATCGTTGATACGTTCCAAACATAGATATTCCGAAAACTACAAGCACTGCCTAAAGCCAGCTTTGTCACAGTGATAGTTCTACGTATAAATATCACTCGGGAACGAAACGTCGTTGACAGTGCTGAAGACTTCACGCGTTGGCTGTAATTTCGCGGCAAACCACGCACAACGGATCATTTTTCCAAAAGCTGGTGCTTGCAGTTGATTATGAATCAAGAAAGACTACTAGAATTTCATAGCAAACAATTTTAAATAATTTTCTCATTTAGTTATTTTTTTTTTAAATTCATTCAGTAGACAGATATGTAGTAGACAAATAAGGTCAACGTTCTTTCAGCATACATTAGAAAACATTCGTGCAGTAATCTTCGACAGACATGGATAGACAAATGAAAAAAAAATCAAAAGTAAAAACAATAATCGGATTTCGAAAACCGGTCGAAAAAGTGTGATGCCGAGACGTTAGCCATCGTGTGACCGCTCTGGCTGAGCTTATTGGCTCTGAGCACTATGGGACTTAACTTCTGAGGTCATCAGTCCCCTAGAACTTAGAACTACGTAAACCTAACTAACCTAAGGGCATCACACACATCCATGCCCGAGGCATGATTCGAACCTGCGACCGTAGCGGTCGTGCGGTTCCGGACTGTAGCGCCTAGAACCGCTAGACCACCGCGGCCGCTGAGCTTATTGCAGGCTAAAAGGCACATAAACTAACTTGAAAATTTTGATCGTAGTTTTCTGGAGAACGATCGAGTATTTACAGATAAGCCGATAACCGTGTTCGCTCTTTTCACCAAGCTTTCACTAAAGCCCGTCTCACACGGAGCAAGGTTCGCCATAAGTTTGCGAGATGGCATGCATGCCTGCCGGCTTGCAGGGAAAGGAGCCGGCTATCTTCCATGCCGAAGCTCTCCCACGGTGCAAGATCGACAGCTAGTTGTCTTGTGATCGGCTGCATGATGTATCGAACGAAGATGGCTGCTTCAGGTACAGATGTCCAGAGCAAACTGGTGTTATTAGCTGTTTTGGTGCTAAACGATGCAGAAATGCATGCTAATGAGAGAAGAAGAAAGAAAGTATGGACGAAAAACTGGATTAAGAGGAGAAACGCTGAAAAAGGTGTGCTCTCCATGCTTCATAAAGAGTTGAGGTTATTTCGCATAACACCTACTTTTGTTCGAAAAGTATCACCATTTCATTTATAAATACACCAATAATGACTGTTATATACGACTTTGTTTTATAGGATGGAAGATCGTACATCCTTTGCAAATTTTATACGAATGGATGTATTGGTATTTGAAGAACTGCTTTGTATGGTTGCGCCTCAGATTCAGAAGAAAGACACGGTGATGCGTCAGGTAATTACGGCGTACTCCACTTTAAAACGAGTACGTAAATTGTGCATTTTGCTGTAGCACTCCTTGCTCGTCGTATATGGTCGAACAAGACACACGGCATTTGCAACTCTTTCGAGTGCTTCTGCATGCAAGTGTTTATTGTAATAGTTTGCGCTTTTCACGACGTACAGACACTGTTCTTCCCTATAAGTACATATCAGTGCTTCAATCGCTTCCTTGGACCACTGCGGTGCCATAATTTAGTAATTATAAGAACTTCCTACCGCACCTCACAACAGCAGAAAAGCGACTATCAACAAAGGCTTCCCGCCCAAGTTTTCCGCGTCTGACGTCACAAACGAAACGTATCATGATTGGCCAACGCAGGTAGCACCCAGGGAACCTTACAAGAAAAATACCACCGGACCTATCCTGGAAATCTTATAAGGTTTCCAGCAAGGTAGCCCGCTAGCAGCCGTCGCGCGAGCCAGCAAGGAAACTTACAGCGAATCTTGCTCCGTGTGAGACGGGCTTAAGCGCAGTTGCTGAGAAATCGAGTGATGGCACTTGTCGTGTTCTTCTCGTAAACGGTTACTGGCCCAACCCCTCCTCCTACCTCTTCGCATCCCGTCTAGAGAGCTCTGGTGTCGCAAGGCTCTGGTTCGAGCTCCGTCATCTTCGTTTTTTTAAATTTCACAAACAGCTCATTTGGGCTATCACAGTAGGCATTACAATGTTTTCCGAGCAGTAGCTTATAGAGCTACAGTACCGTAGCGGGAGGTTACGTGAGTGAACAACAAAGGTTTCTCTTCCTAATGAAGATCACACGATTCAAAGATATCTCTACGGGGAATTATTGGCGCAAACATAATGTTAGACCATCAGTAACAAACTGCTGGCTTCAGTCGCTTTGAGCCATCCCCAGTATTACAGCTGGTCAACGTGTCACATTGTCACAGTAATGTAACTGAACTTCTTCTCAGACTCACTGCTATAAGACTGAAGATCTGAACATTGCCGAGGGTGTGCGGCGCGGTGGGTTGTAAGTTCTCATCTCTAACGTTTAGCCCACGTACCTCAGTAGGTTTTTTGCTGTCTGCCCCTTCACTCTGCATTGATAGGTAGTGGTCTAGTTGACAAAAGCAGCGTTTAAGAAAAATCGACTGCATATCTACCAAACAACGGCCGCATAACTCAAGCTTGGATGCAGCGTCTGAAAATTCGTAAAATAACCGAGAGTTTGGATTTCTAAGTAACTTGCATGGAGACTTTTTAAAGTTCGATTGATTAGGCTTTATTGCCTCCAAAAAATGTTGTTAATGGCTATCAAGTCAGTATTTATTGTCAAACTATATACTGATGTAAGTTAATGGCTATAATTACTACATGTTCTCCACACAAAAGCAGCCAGAAATTTTTCAGTCCGGTCTGAATAATTTTAGCGATCCCTAAAGTCTTTGTCGCACAGTTACTCGCGAATTCTACATCAAGTTCTTCAGTGGACTTCATAGAAAGAAGCGCTCTCCAAAATGTTCAAAGACCTTCTCGAAAACAAATTTATTTAAAATGCCCAAACTCTCACTAACACGTTTAATACTACAGTCGCTTTATAATACACTCCAGGAAATGGAAAAAAGAACACATTGACACCGGTGTGTCAGACCCACCATACTTGCTCCGGACACTGCGAGAGGGCTGTACAAGCAATGATCACACGCACGGCACAGCGGACACACCAGGAACCGCGGTGTTGGCCGTCGAATGGCGCTAGCTGCGCAGCATTTGTACACCGCCGCCGTCAGTGTCAGCCAGTTTCCCGTGGCATACGGAGCTCCATCGCAGTCTTTAACACTGGTAGCATGCCGCGACAGCGTGGACGTGAACCGTATGTGCAGTTGACGGACTTTGAGCGATGGTGTATAGTGGGCATGCGGGAGGCCGGGTGGACGTACCGCCGCATTGCTCAACACGTGGGGCGTGAGGTCTCCACAGTGCCCGTCGACCTGAGACCGGACCGCAGCGACGCACGGATGCACGCCAAGACCGTAGCATCCTACGCAGTGCCGTAGGGGACCGCACCGCCACTTCCCAGCAAATTAGGGACACTGTTGCTCCTGGGGTATCGGCGAGGACCATTCGCAACCGTCTCCATGAAGCTGGGCTACGGTCCCGCACACCGTTAGGCCGTCTTCCGCTCACGCCCCAACATCGTGCAGCCCGCCTCCAGTGGTGTTGCGACAGGCGTGAATGGAGGGACGAATGGAGACGTGTCGTCTTCAGCGATGAGAGTCGCTTCTGCCTTGGTGCCAATGATGGTCGTATGCGTGTTTGGCGCCGTGCAGGTGAGCGCCACAATCAGGACTGCATACGACCGAGGCACACAGGGCCAACACCCGGCATCATGGTGTGGGGAGCGATCTCCTACACTGGCCGTACACCACTGGTGATCGTCGAGGGGACACTGAATAGTGCACGGTACATCCAAACCGTCATCGAACCCATCGTTCTACCATTCCTAGACCGGCAAGGGAACTTGCTGTTCCAACAGGACAATGCACGTCCGCATGTATCCCGTGCCACCCAACGTGCTCTAGAAGGTGTAAGTCAACTACCCTGGCCAGCAAGATCTCCGGATCTGTCCCCCATTGAGCATGTTTGGGACTGGATGAAGCGTCGTCTCACGCGGTCTGCACGTCCAGCACGAACGCTGGTCCAACTGAAGCGCCAGGTGGAAATGGCATGGCAAGCCGTTCCACAGGACTACATCCAGCATCTCTACGATCGTCTCCATGGGAGAATAGCAGCCTGCATTGCTGCGAAAGGTGGATATACACTGTACTAGTGCCGACATTGTGCATGCTCTGTTGCCTGTGTCTATGTGCCTGTGGTTCTGTCAGTGTGATCATGTGATGTATCTGACCCCAGGAATGTGTCAATAAAGTTTCCCCTTCCTGGGACAATGAATTCACGGTGTTCTTATTTCAATTTCCAGGAGTGTATGATCAAATAACCGACAGAGTGCAAAATGTTCTTCATCTTAACAAAAATGCATGTCGTGAGGATCCACATTGATATACATAGTAAGACGTTTCCCGAACGACTCCTACAGACGCAGAACTGTAGCACCACATAAATGGTTCAAATGGCTCTGAGCACTATGGGACTTAACATCTGAGGGCATCAGTTCCCTAGACTTAAATCTACTTAAACCTAACTAACCTAAGGACATCACACACATCCATGCCCGAGGCAGGATTCGAACCTGCGACCGTGGCAGTCGCGCGGTTCCAGACTGAAGTGCCTAGAACGGCTTGGTCACTGCGGCCGGCTAGCACCACACAAAGCGCGGAAACTACCGCACTTCATCCCTATTAGCTGGCAGCCAACCAGATACGCTCGAGCACTCCTTTTCTCACAGTAATTCCTAAGTCACCCAATAAGATTGGACGCAGCAATTAGTAACAAATATATTTACAAACCCAAATTCAATTTAAATAAAAGATATTGGTTATCGTCAGAAATGAATTACTAACTGATTCTGTCTGTTTTTATACAAAAGCATGCACACTTGGACATACGTCACATGATTCAGGACTGCACAAGAATTTTCCCACGCATGCATTTCCAGAGTTTTAATTAAATAAAGCAACCAGATTTTACGTCTGTCAACCGTACACTCTCTGTGTCTCCACAAAACTCATATAACAAAACATAGGTAAACAGATGTTTTTAAAGTGCTTGTTACTATATCAGCAGCTATGAAATGAAAGCAAGAATAATATTGGGGCCGGCCGCGGTGGCCGTGTGGTTCTAGGCGCTCCAGTCCGGAGCCGCGCTGCTGCTACGGTCGCAGATTCGAATCCTGCCTCGGGAATGGGTGTGTGTGATGTCCTTAGGTTAGTTAAGTTTAAGTAGTTCTAAGTTCTGATGACTACAGCAGTTGAGTCCCATAGTGATCAGAGCCATTTGAACCATTTTTTTTTATAATATTGGGTAAACAATTTCTGTGCACTGAATCTTCTTGATTATAATCTCAGACAAGATTATAAATGAATACTTTACAGGCTTTAACCCTGTTTTGTAGTACCAGAAAAGTTATTATGAGTTTCAGGTAAAAGTTTACATTTCGAGAAGTATTAAAGATACTGAACTGAGATTTTTACTGTATAGTTGCGTTACCAGTACAAATCTGGATGGAATATGAACAAGATTGAATAAAATACAATACTATTTCTTTCGATTTATAGGAGTATGCATAACGAAATCGAACGCACGCGATACGCCAACGACAGCTGTCCTGAGATGAGAGCAAAAACAGTTGATCTCCTTCCAGATGCAAGGCATAACACAAGACCTCTTACTTCAATGCAAGGTGAAACACACGAACTAATTTGCTGTGCTACAAGTGGCTGAAATGTGCAGTTTTGTTGTTGATAATCTCCTCCTGTATTCTCGGGTGACCCTGTTCACGTCACGTATCTAGCAAAACTAGAACTTAACTTCTTTGTAATAATGCCACAACTATGGTCCCTGAATGAAGGACTATCCCTGAAACTTCTTCTATAAAAATTAATTTATTGCTATTAATGGTTAGCGGTAAAGTTATGAATATTTGACTCCAATTCTCCGGGTACTTCCTGATCAATATGTCAGCATGCAAAATATCTTGTGATGTAGCGACCATCTCTTCATATCAGCGACCTGTTGTAAGCATCATACATCGCGACATATGTGCTGCTCAACCTCTCCCAGGCTGTGGGGACACCCTCCCACTACTGTATTATATAACGCTGTAAGTTATTGCTTATAAAAATTGTAGCGTCTACAATAAGAATCGCGCTGCGCTATCTGGGAAATTTAAGAAAAATAAACATGACGGGTTTCGAAACCAGATCCTCCTAATACCAGATCTTCAAGAGCGGACCTCTCCAGTGGGAATACGAAAGGGGAGAGAGTGGGATGGGATTGAACCACTGCGCCGTTACCCGCTTAGATATGGCTACTGGGACAGTGGATCTGAGTCACAAACCACCGTCAGACCCTAATCCCACTCCAAGCCATGTAACACGCCATAAAAACAGTGATCGTAAAAAGATGCTAACCGACACGTTCCTGAGAAGAGTGTAACGCACTGCTAGTGATATACACTGAAGAGCCAAAGAAACTGGTACATTTGCCTAATATCGTGAAGGGCGCCCGCGAGCACGCTGAAGTGTCGCTACATGACGTGGCAGGAACTCGACTAATGTTTAAAGTAGTGCTGAACAGCATGTGGCAAATATGCTCAATAATGTTCATGTCTGGGGACTTTCGTGGCCAGCGAAAGTGTTTAAACTCAGAAGAGTGTTCCTGGAGCCTCTCTGTAGCAATTCTGAGAGTGTGGGGTGTCGCATTGTCCTGCTGGAATTGCCCAAGTCCGCAGGAATGCACAATGGACTTGAATGGATGCAGGTGATCAGACAGGATGCTTGTGTACGTGTCACATGTCAGAGTCGTATCTAGACGTACCTGGGGTCTCACATCACTCCAACTACACATGCCCCACACCATACAGAGCCTCCATCAGCTTCAATGGTCCCCTGCTGACATGCTGGGTCGGGGTTGCCTCCATACCTGTACACGTCCATCCGCTCGATACAATTTGTAACGAGATTCGTCCGACCAGGCAACGTGTTTCCAGTCATCAACAGTTCAATGTCTGTGTTGACGGGTGCAGTCATCAAGGGTGCAAGCGTGAGCCTTCAGCTCCGAAAGCCCATATCGACGATGTTTCGTTGAATGGTTCGCTCGCTGACGCTTGTTGATGGCCCAGCTTTGAAACCTGCAGTGATTTGCGGAAGAGTTGCACTTCTGTCACGTTGAATGAATCCCTTCAGTCGTCGTTCGTCCCGTTGTTGCAGGATCTTTTTTCGGGCCGCAGCGATGTCGGAGACTTCATGTTTTACCGGATTCCTGATATTCACGATACACTCGTGAAATTGTCGCACGGGGAAATCCCCACTTCATCTCTACCTCGGAGATGCGATGTCCCATCGCTCGAGCGCCGACTGACTAACACCTCGTTCAAACTCATTGAATCATTGATAACCTGCCATTGTAGCAGCAGTAACCTATCAAACAACTGCGCCAGAAACTTGCTGTCTTACATAGGCGTTGCCGACCGCAGCAACGAAATCTGCCTGTTTATATATCACTGTATTTGAATACGCATGCCTATACCAGTTTCTTTGGCGCTTCACTGTATAATCGGTAACCGGTTTCAGACCGACTTGTTTCGCTGTTGCCATTGAATGCTGGTCCATCTCATCCAGTTTACGAGTGAAAATTGCGAGAGAAGCTACAAGCAATGGACATTTGGACTCCAGTACCCCGCAAAGACGTATTGCTCACACCGTCGTATAAAACTGGGCGACCCCAGTGGACCAAACAGTGTAGATATTGGGGAGTAGCTAATTTAATTCGTGTAGCGTAGTTTGATTAGCTGAGATGTTGCATCTTTTCGAATTATTCAAGGTGTCGCTTGCATCGACAGCCCAATGAGCAATAATTGGAGCGTATAGTTGAAGAAAAAGATGGTTCCGTGATGATTTCGGGCTGTTTTTCGTACAATGACTTGAACCCACTCGTTCAGGTTACCGTTAATGTGAACCAGGATCTTTATTTCACATTTGTCGATGACCAAGTGTTGCCCTTTCTTCTACAACTTCATGATGAGTTTGCTGCGGGTATTTGGGTCGATTAAGATGGCGCAGCTGTGTCCATGGGGCTGCACATACACGTTCCTGGTTTGACGAACACTGAGGCACGTTGTCGCATGTCGACTGGAACGCTAAATTACACAGTCTTAATCAAAATGGTTCAAATGGCTGTGAGCATTATGGGACTTAATTGCTGAGGTCATCAGTCCCCTAGAACTTAGAGCTACTTAAACCTAACTAACCTAAGAACATCACAAACATCTATGTCCGAGACAGGCTCTGAGCACTATGGGACTTAACATCTTAGGTCATCAGTCCCCTAGAACTTAGAACTACTTAAACCTAACTAACCTAAGGACATCACACACATCCATGCCCGAGGCAGGATTCGAACCTGCGACCGTAGTGGTCACGCGGTTCCAAACTGAAGCGCTTAGAACCGCACGGCCACACCGGCCGGCGTCCGAGACAGGATTCGAACCTGCAACCGTAGCGGTCGCACGGTTCCCGACTGTAGCGCCTAGAACCGCTCGGCCACTCCGGTCGGCACAGTCTTAATCCCACAGAAAAATATCTGGTACTAAGTGGGTATTTGTTTTTTCATTAAGTAAACGGTTTTCGGTATTTATTTAGTGAGTTGCTATTTTCACACCATAGTAGGATGATGTGCACAAAATGAACCACGTGTTCCTTCATATTTTTCACACTATATACATATAGAGATTTTTCTTCATACTGAAACTGACAGTGTAGTGTAACCTTGAAATTCTGTTCAAAAAATGGTTCTGAGCACTATGGGACTTAACTTCTGAGGTCATCAGTCCCCTAGAACTTAGAACTACTTAAACCTAACTAACCTAAGGACATCACACATATCCATGCCCGAGGCAGGATTCGAACCTGCGACCGTAGCGGTCGCGCGGTTCCAGACTGAAGCGCCTAGAACCGCTCGGCCACATTGGCCGGCTTGAAATTCTGTGATATGACATAATACCCCCCACCACATCTTATCAAACTGTATCATAACAGCATACTCACCTCCATAGTGGGTTACGGTTCAGGAGTCTGGGCATACAGGCTCACGAGTTTGGTGCCCGCCATGACCGTGAGAAGAGTGCAGAGGAATATGATTATGAGATCAATGGGGGCTTACAGGACCACACCGGGAGGAGCCCTGTTAGTCATAATGGGACTCTGCCCACTGGATATCAAAATTCGGGAGCAGGCCGCCTGGTACTGGGCAAAAAAGGGGAACTTGAATAAAATAGAGGAAATTCTAGGGAGTAGGACTGAAAACAAAGTAGAGATCAGGTTAAGAGGGGAACAGCTATGGCAACTTTCATGGGAAAGCGAAGAAACAGGGCGCAGGACTTTTGACTTACTACCAGATGTCAGGGAAAGAATAGGAATGACATATTTCGAACCAACCAGGGGACTCATCCATTTTCTCACTGGACATGGACCCTACTCGACATATCTATGTCGATTTGGGAAAAAGGCGACACCTACGTGTGACTGTGGTGCTCCGGAAGGTACTCCTGACCATGTGGTCTACGAGTGCCCACTCTTCAATGATGTGGCCTCAGAGTTACGCGAACAACTACCTCATAACAACACATATAGACTGCTAAGACATCAAGACACCTTTCAGACCATTAACAAATTGGCTAACGCGGTATCACAGAAAGTCGTAAGGGACTACCTGAATGAACCAAATTAGCTCATGATTAGAGACTTATTTAAACACCGATAAAGACAGCACCCTATTCCCAATCCGCCCGGGCACGGAAAGGTCGACTCTTCAGTCTAGAATCCGCCGAGCCCCGGGATTAGGGGGAGTGGGGTGCAACCCCACCGATCTAGACAACGCACCCAATTGTGACATTAGGATAAGTTTAGTTGTAGGACCTAGTTTATAGATAACTTTCTTAGGAACCTGCAGCGACCAACTCCATGGCCTGCCCAGTGTCAGGGGCACGCTCATTGGGGTTAGCTCAATGAGCAAGGCCTAATAGTAGGTTTATACTATCTGCTGACACCTTTGTAACGCTGCAGGCTTAGTGACTAGTATATAGTTAGTTAGTTAGGTTACCACTTAGTCCTTAATTAACATACTAATTGCCCATTGTAGTTTCCATGTACTTTGCTACTTGCTACTAACTAGTTACTAACTTATAAAGAAAAAAGCTGCAATTGTATAAATGTATGAGATCTTCGGCCCACTAATCATATAAGGCAGTGGGCTAAAATGTATAATTAATATGATATGGAAATAAAGATTTTTTTTAAAAAAAAAGAAAAAAATACCCAATTTCTAGAGAGATCGCCTCATGTTGAGAGCGAAAAATAAAGTGAATCAAGAATTCTGTAATGTCTTGTACAAATTGGCATGCAGATCACTAATTATATTGTTCCACGTTAGGAGGAAATAATTATTTGACATGAACAGTTAAGTGGAACCAAAGAGCCAGAGGTTGAAAATACCGGTACAGCTGTAAGGCTCTTTTATTTAGAACACTACCGGTTTCGGACTTTAAACGACCATCTTCAGGTGTCGTAACTTGGTGCTGTGACCCCCAGAGCGCCGCCGTGTACGAGTACAAGACGCTGTGTGCAGAGGGCTCGCCGGCAGCATACCGCTTCTTATACCTGTCCACTGTGGGTTCTGGGGGTCACAGCACCAAGTTACGACACCTGAAGATGGGAGCATAAGAGTCAGAAACGGTAGTGTGCTAAATAAAAGAGCCTTACAGCTGTAGCGGTATTTTCAACCTCTGGTATAAGCTCAGTTGTGGATGTTCCTCCGTCTGGATTGCTTGAAACCAAAGCGGAAGAGGTTACGAGATTAATGGATGGATAGGCGAATGGAATAGATTGTTTAGATGATTAAAACATGAAATGATTGAATTTATTTCAGTACCTTCTTACACAAAGAAACATTTATCTCAAGGCCGATTCGACTGGGTATGGACAGGACTCATCTATTAAGGGGAAGGAGGGGGAATGAATCACCTCACCGCTCTCCGTGCTCATTCGTCGCGTGCGATGTCGACATCAGACGGTGGGCCGGTCACGGCGCGTTGCCTCGTAACAGCGGCGGCGAGTCTGCGGCTCTCATCGGAAACCCGCGGTCTTGCGGCGAGGCCCAGGTGCGGTCTCCGGGTTAACCGCTCCAGGTCTGTTGCCCTGCCGAAGCGGCGATATCGCGGCGTCGGGAGGTGGAAGTAGGCGATGGATGGAAGAGCTCACATGTCCTCTTGCTTCTGTGCTGTCTCACCGACTAAACGACTGATCGTTGGTGGAATTTTTTTGTGTTGCGTGGGCTTGGTGAGAGTCGAGAATCGGCGTCTTTCTCACGTTTTCACTGTCAAGGCTGTTCCCAGTGTTGACCGCACAATGTCCCGATGCTTTTCTGCATACCTA
This sequence comes from Schistocerca cancellata, assembly GCF_023864275.1. Taxonomy (NCBI): domain Eukaryota; kingdom Metazoa; phylum Arthropoda; class Insecta; order Orthoptera; family Acrididae; genus Schistocerca; species Schistocerca cancellata. The sequence continues at coordinate 721,166,767 of NC_064626.1, read as the reverse complement.
AGTTGCTGTGAAAGCGGCGACACAATACTTCTTCGTAACGGCTATCTATGCTTGAGGCCTGGAGAGTCTTACGTTTGTGCTTCGTTACAGAATCACTGGGCATTCGTAATTTATAAGAAGTCTCCTTACTGTCCAGCAAACATTTTTGTAAGCACGTTGACTTCTTCCGCACGACCCGCCGTGCGAATTCCTGGTGCTTTGCGCCTAAGCCCCATCCCAGGGTCTACAGGGGTCCTTCAGCTATCTGCACATTTCGCACTGTCTGCCAGGCTGTTCACAAGGTGTCCATTCTTAAGCGAGTCGAGGGCGTCCTCTAGCCTGCCCCCTACGTGTTTGCAGAATGCGTCTCTGGCGCTAGCTGAGGCCCACGAGAAAGACAGGCCGCGGCGCCTACGTCACGAAGGTAGTCCCGAACTCGTTCACTCGCTCAGCTCAGCAGAGAAAATGCGTTTCTAGACCTGTTAACTCGCAGCTGAGTGTGTAAGTACTAACGAGAATTGCATCTTCTACTGGAATCTGCTATTACGAAGTCTTACTGATTAAGAGTACTACAGAAAAATTTAATTTGAGATCAATACTCGATATAAATGGTATAACGGCTTCTTTACAACATTGCTTAACAGTACGCATTATATGCTGGAAGTGGTGCCTTATGCAACTGATGATCATTTTAGCATGATTTTATTTTATTGTACGCCAGTGCAGCCGTAACAAATTATAAGTAGGCCCATGGACCACCCATCATTACAGGACTAATAACAGTAAGATTCCATAATAGCACATTCCAGTAGAAGATTCAGTTTTCGTTTGTACGGACACGCCTAGTTACGAGTTACCGGTGTAGAAACGTAGTTTGTCTGCTGATTTGAGCGAGCGCAGAACTACCTTCGTGACGTATGCGCCGCGGCCTGTCTTTCTCGTAGGACTCGGGCGCTAGCTCTATGACGTCAGATATTAGCCTCGTACTGGGCTGCTGACGCTGTGAATCGGTGATAGTGGTCGCCGGCGAGGGTATCACAATATATACTCCTGTTCAAAAATGGCTCTGAGCACTATGAGACTTACCTTCTGAGGTCATCAGTCCCCTAGAACTTAGAACTACTTAAACCTAACTAACCTAAGGACATCACACACATCCACGCCCGAGGCAGGATTCGAACCTGAAACCGTAGCGGTCGCGCGGTTCCAAACTGTAGCGCCTAGTACCGCTCGGCCACTCCGGCCAGCTACACTCCTGTCTAAGGATGTCCGTTCTACCGCCAAAACACCAACTTAATCTAGAGCGGGAAAAAATTTCGTTTGCACTAACTGCCCGTGACTCGTCTTCCCCCAGTTGAGCATTTTTTCATCTTTAATACGGTTGCAGGTTCGAATCCTGCCTCGGGTATGGATGTGTGTGATGTCCTTATGTTAGTTAGGTATAAGTAGTTCTAAGTTCTAGGGGACTGATGACCTCAGCAGTTAAGTCCCATAGTGCTCAGAGCCATTTGAACCTTTTTTTTTCATCTTTAAACTGTATCTGAGGCAGATGTGGAAAACAAACCCAACATATGTCTAAGCCACCTATTCTGTGTATCCAAGCTATACAGAGTTTTAGAGAGGCCTTATTTCACTGAGGGGAGTCAAAATGGGTCCGACATGCACCCACTCACTCAAATAATCACTCCGTGAATTATTCTACACACACAGTTCAAAGTAGAACAGAGTCGCTTATGTATAACACATCTCAAGATATTTTGTCTCCTCTTATCGTTCAGTTATATTATTTAATTAAAATATTCCGTGCATTTTGGCGCCGGAACCTGTGGCCGTGTGGTTCTAGGCGCTTCAGTCCGGAACCTCGCGACCGCTACGGTCGCAGGTTCGAATCCTGCCTCGGGCATGGATGTGTGTGATGTCCTTAGGTTAGTTAGGTTTAAGTAGTTCTAAGTTCTAGGGGACTTATGACCTCAGAAGTTTAGTTCCATAGTGCTCAGAGCCATTTGAACCATTTTTTGCATTTTGGAAATTGAGAATAATTTTTCAGTATCCATTTCTCTTTCACACTATACAACAGAACATTCTTTGTATTACGTGTCAATTTCAACGTCTCGATAACTCAGTACATCTTCAGCAGAGAAAACTCAGAGATTGTGCTGTTTACCTTGCACGCTCTGAAAACAGTGTACCTAATTATAGAGGAGCGTAAATGACATGTGCAGTTTGACTGTATGATTTACAAATTACCGAGTGCCGTACGTTTCGTTCTGCAGCAAACAGTGCGAAGAACTAAAAAATCTACACTCTATTTGCACGCCAGTTAGGTCAGCGAATACAGAAAAGTCACCGAGTGTAAACCCGTCGTATACGGACAAAAATTTGAACGTCCCGTGATACACTGCAGAGAGCAAATAACAGAAGATGCAGTACAGCGGTGTTAAAAAGGTGAGAGCAAACGGACAGTTTATTTTATGCTAACATTAAGTGCAGTAACATGCTGCTCATAATTACAACAAATGAACCCCATCTCAGGTAACACTGTAGTTATTAGACACTCAAGAATAAACGGAGCTCGTGGAATAAGCAGAGCGATAAGAAAAAGAGACATACTGACGCTACTCATCTCATTGACAAGCTTTTGCACTTTTAACATTTAGCGCTTGTGTTGTAGGATGGCATCTAACCTGTTTATCCATTATTATGTTGAAATACTCGTATAATGTTTTCTTGTTCTTTCTTTTATAAATGCACTGTTGTCATCTTGAAATGAAGATTTTTCTGCCCTCCCAGCACTCAAGACAAGAACCACACAAACGTCCAAATCTGATGTTTCGCCAGCATGAGTGGCTGGCATTGACAAAGCATGATACTCCAGTCCACTACCAGCACTGGAGCGTGAAGCTTTGACAATTCCAGCCACTCGTGCTGGCGAAACGTCAGATAAATCATCAAACAAACGTCGGCCGAAGACCCCGAGACAGAAGCCAACATGTAGTTTCTGGACAGCTATATGTTGTCTTCCGTATCAAGAAAGTAAAGCTGCAGCATCTAGTGTACACTATGTTTCAAATAAATGGTTCAAATGGCTCTGAGCACTATGGCACTTAACATCTGTGGTCATCAGTCCCCCAGAACTTAGAACTACTTAAACCTAACTAACCTAAGGACATCACACACATTCATGCCCGAGGCAGGATTCGAACCTGCGACCGTAGCGGTCACGCGGTTCCAGACTGAAGCGCCTATAACCGCACGGCCACTATGTTTCAATCTGCATTTACTGTACTGAAAACATAGGCAACTTTACGCACAGTCAGGCTTCGAATTTGGAGTAATAATATGCAGTGTCAGTACACATACATTGGGATAGTGCAGAAGCAGCACAGTCGTTGATATCACAAATGGTTGCTTTTACCGCGGTGGATTGACCTCGTCGCATGTTTTCTTAACTCAAAATAGTTCTGCTACTGTAGTTAAACCGAAACTTCATATCCAGCATGGAAGGCGTCTTCCATAAAAATGGTTCAAATGGCTCTATGGGACTTAACATCTGAGGTCATCAGTCCCCTGCACTTAGAACTACGTAAACCTAGCTAACCTAAGGACATCACACAAATCCATGTCCAAGGCAGGATTCGAACCTGTGACCGTAGCAGCAGCGCGGGCGTCTTCCAAATAGACGAGATTTCTGATGGGGTCTATTGCTCTACACCAGTGGTCGTCAAACCGCGAATGCGGCCCGCATCATGTGTTAGTGCATCCCGCGGTTCTCAGCCTTATTTTATAACAATACGATTCTAGCAATTGACAGCTAAATCGAAAGACGACAGCTAACGTTAAGAACTTCTGAACGTTGTATTTTTCTTTCTCAGTAGTAAACAAAAGTTGTTAAAGAGCCACTATTATTTTAAGACGCGCTAAATTTTAATCGACGTTGGTGAATTCGGCCGTGAGCTAAGTAAAGTTTGCGGATTATGTGAGGGGCAGAGCACGTAGCGCGACGACTACAGGGTCAATAGAATACGAGTGAGGAGGGGAGTATTTCATTGTTTGTCTCCCATTCCTGACAACTCACGTTCGTGAGCAAATAGCGCCAATCAGACGCTGTGGTATAAATATGAAACGGAGGTAATATGGATTCACCTCACCAAGAGTTTCTTACTCAAAAAAGAGAAAAAAACACAACAGAGCAGGTAAAAAGGGCTTCTGAGCCCTTTTATACAATTCTATATCCGCTACTCTATCCCTTTGTGACAATTTTGAACTAATTGAGTTATATTGTATGAAACAGTTTTGCTCCGTTTTATTTGCCCTAACACAAAAATCCAATTGAAATCGGTCTATTGCAGCCGTTTGGTACTGTTTCAGATGCCAGGGCATCCAGATGCCTAGTAAATATGCCCTGAAATCAGAAAAACAAACATGGGAACCTGTTGGGATGGCACTGGCCACAGTACCTCTTTAAATGCGTTAAAAATTGGTCACTATGAAAGCCTGCACAAAATGCATGTAGTTCCAAAACTGTAGTTCCCCCCCCCCCCCCCCCTCACCACCACCGCCCCCTGCACCTCTCTTTGCGTCCCGAAGAGTCGTCCTGCAGTGTCGATATTGGCACTTACGCAAAGAAGTCTGACGAGCACTGATCCATACAGTGAGAGATCGCGCAGTGGTTTAGACGCTGAATCCGCATCCGGGAGTGTATGGCGGTTCAAATCCTAGTCCGGCCATCCACAGTTATGTATTCTGTGGCGTCCCTAATTCTCTTAGCATGCTTGCTTTTTCTTCCCGCCTCAGAATCTGTGTTCTTTGTCTAATGACCTCGTAATCCATGGGAAGATAAACACTAAGCTTCCTTCAAATGGTTCAAATGGCTCTTAGCACTATGGGACTTAACATCTGAGGTCATCAGTCCCCTAGACTTAGAAGTACTTAAACCTCACTAACCCAAGGACATCACACACATCCATGTCCGAGGCAGGATACGAACGTGCCACCGTAGCAGCCGCGTGGTTCCGGACTGAAGCGCCTAGAACCGCTCGACCTTAGCGGTCGGCAAGCTTCCTTCCTTCCATTCTTTTGTTGTTCCGTGTAACACAAAAAATAACCAGACAGACTGTCCGCCCCCGGTAGATGAGTGGTCCGCACGACAGAATGTCAATCCTCAGGGCTCGGGTTCGATTCCCGGCTGGGTCGGAGATTTTCTCCGCTCAGGGACTGGGTGTTGTGTTGTCCTAATCATCATTAGGTTAAGTACAGCAGATAAGTTGGATTAAGAATTCCCTGCATGATTTTGTTTAATTTGTTTCCTTTCTTTATTCTAAAGCATTTTTCGTAAAACATATCGAGATTGAATTCCAAATTGTATCTAAACTATTAAAGCTTGTACATAAAAATGTTATATCACTCAACAATAAAAGATAAAGGTGAACAACGTAGAAACTGGTCTGCCTCCACGTGGCAGGGACGGGCAACATCGAGGGTGGCCGGAAGCTAACAAATTTGCCGCCACTCACGATGGCTAAGAGACCAGAAAACCTTGTTGGGTATATCACAAAAGTATTTTTTGTGGTAAAAAAAGGACCAGCCATATACCCACAGGCGGCTGGTCACCCACCTGGTTTAATAAAAAAAGAAGTCCTAATCATCATCAGTTCATCCCGATGGACGCGCAAGTTGCCGAAGTGGCGTCAAATCGAAAGACTTGCACCCGGCGAACGGTCTACCCGACTAAACGCCCTAGTCACATGAAATTTACATTTTACCAAACAGTCTGTATTTCCTGGCGATATATGTTAGTGGCCCATTGTGTGACCTACAGAAGGAGCTTTGAAGTAAAGTGATCATTCACTAAACTAAGTTACATCTTTTACGGGGCATTATTCTAAGTGATTTGAAATTACAATACAAAAAAATGGCTCTGAGCACTATGCGACTTAACTTCTGAGGTCATCAGTCGCCTAGAACTTAGAACCAATTAAACCTAACTAACCTAAGGACATCACACACATCCATGCCCGAGGCAGGATTCGAACCTGCGACCGTAGCGGTCGCGCGGTTCCAGACTGCAGCGCCTAGAAACGCACGGTCACTCCGGCCGGCTGAAATTACAATACATTTAAAAACTTTTTAAAGAGCTGTAAACTGCTTAATAAAACACCGCGTATCGGTTATTTTGAATTTTGAAATGAAAAAAAACGTTCAGCGCCAGTGTTTAAAAATAACAGATACACTTACTCCCGTCTTGTACGCAAAGAACCTGTCACCGAAGACTGATCGCTTTGGCTCGGAGCTCGCCGGGAACGTAAATACGGGGCGAGGCAGCGACCGCAGGCAGTGTGTTTGTCAACGTGTTGGTAATGGGATGCAGTGGCAGGGAGGCGGTTCGGCACGGGCCACAGACAAAGTTCAACTCCCCCTAATCAGACAGTGCGGATTTTCGCGGATGATGCTGTAGTATACAGAGAAGTTGCAGCATTAGAAAATTGTAGCGAAATGCAGGAAGATCTGCAGCGGATAGGCACTTGGTGCAGGGAGTGGCAACTGACCCTTAACAAAGATAAATGTTTACTACTAAAAACAGCCTTGATCACAATTTATTTAACAAGGTGACCGGTTACGACCACTACTGTGGTCATCTTCAGACCTATAAGTTGTATACAAAGCTCTAATTAGAGGGCTACATACATTAAACAAAATACATAATGTTATAAAGCTATAAAACGTTGAATTACCATTGAGTAGGAACCTCTTTCTGTTGGAGAATCACTACTGGAGAAACCAGTGCACGTCTTACTATATACACTCCTGGAAATGGAAAAAAGAACACATTGACACCGGTGCGTCAGACCCACCATACTTGCTCCGGACACTGCGAGAGGGCTGTACAAGCAATGATCACACGCACGACACAGCAGACACACCAGGAACCGCGGTGTTGGCCGTCGAATGGCGCTAGCTGCGCAGCATTTGTGCACCACCGCCGTCAGTGTCAGCCAGTTTGCCGTGGCATACGGAGCTCCATCGCAGTCTTTAACACTGGTAGCATGCCGCGACAGCGTGGACGTGAACCGTATGTGCAGTTGACGGACTTTGAGCGAGGGCGTATAGTGGGCATGCGGGAGGCCGGGTGGACGTACCGCCGAATTGCTCAACACGTGGGGCGTGAGGTCTCCACAGTACATCGATGTGGTCGCCAGTGGTCGGCGGAAGGTGCACGTGCCCGTCGACCTGGGACCGGACCGCAGCGACGCACGGATGCACGCCAAGACCGTAGGATCCTACGCAGTGCCGTAGGGGACCGCACCGCCACTTCCCAGCAAATTAGGGACACTGTTGCTCCTGGGGTATCGGCGAGGACCATTCGCAACCGTCTCCATGAAGCTGGGCTACGGTCCCGCACACCGTTAGGCCGTCTTCCGCTCACGCCCCAACATCGTGCAGCCCGCCTCCAGTGGTGTCGCGACAGGCGTGAATGAAGGGACGAATGGAGACGTGTCGTCTTCAGCGATGAGAGTCGCTTCTGCCTTGGTGCCAATGATGGTCGTATGCGTGGTTGGCGCCGTGCAGATGAGCGCCACAATCAGGACTGCATACGACCGAGGCACACAGGGCCAACACCCGGCATCATGGTGTGGAGAGCGATCTCCTACACTGGCCGTACACCACTGGTGATCGTCGAGGGGACACTGAATAGTGCACGGTACATCCAAACCGTCATCGAACCCATCGTTCTACCATTCCTAGACCGGCAAGGGAACTTGCTGTTCCAACAGGACAATGCACGTCCGCATGTATCCCGTGCCACCCAACGTGCTCTAGAAGGTGTAAGTCAACTACCCTGGCCAGCAAGATCTCCGGATCTGTCCCCCATTGAGCATGTTTGGGACTGGATGAAGCGCCGTCTCACGCGGTCTGCACGTATAGCACGAACGCTGGTCCAACTGAGGCGCCAGGTGGAAATGGCATGGCAAGCCGTTCCACAGGACTACATCCAGCATCTCTACGATCGTCTCCATGGGAGAATAGCAGCCTGCATTGCTGCGAAAGGTGGATATACACTGTACTAGTGCCGACATTGTGCATGCTCTGTTGCCTGTGTCTATGTGCCTGTGGTTCTGTCAGTGTGATCATGTGATGTATCTGACCCCAGGAATGTGTCAATAAAGTTTCCCCTTCCTGGGACAATGAATTCACGGTGTTCTTATTTCAATTTCCAGGAGTGTATAATGGAGGCTCCACCCACTTCTGACTGCATGATGTCATTATTAACCAATGAGTTATAAGTCGAATTACAATTTAAAATTTCTTCTTAGTTAAAAGAACATTGTCAAGAATTAGAAATAAATAGACACTAAACTTAGCTTATTAAACAGCTATTGTCCTGGCTAGCACCATAGCAGATATCTTCGTCAACTACGTTGAAATCTAATTTTTCAAAAATAATCCAGAAATAAAAAATAAAATTATATACTACAAAAGATATGTTGACGACACACTGCTATTATATAATGGCTCTAAGGAAGAAATTGACGCTTTCGCTAACAACTTAAATAATTTACATCCAAAACTTGTATTTACAGTAGAACACGAAAGTAACAATAGTATTAATTTCCTTGACCTCACAATTACAAATCAGAATGGAAAACATAATATTTCTATTTATAGAAAACCCACATCAACCGACATAATAATAAATGCTACATCATGCCATCCATTAAGATACAAAATGGCATTTTTTAAAACTATGATACATAGGATACTGAAATTACCTCTCCAACATGATGCAATACGAAAGGAAATTGATACATTAAAAGAGATAGCAGTTGCTAACAATTATAACTCCCTTCAGGTTGATCTGTTATATCAAAAATTACAAGGAAAAAATGACGCTGTTATAAATTCCAAGAAGAGATTTACACAAATGACATACATGGGACCTATCTCAGATAAAATAAATAAATTATTTAAGAACACAAGCGTGACAATAGCATTTAAAACTAATAACCCCGTACAGATGAAACTGAAACACACAATTGGAGACTCAAATAGATACCAAAAGTCAGGTGTTTATAAAATAATATGTAATGTCTGTGAGAAACAGTATATTGGCCAAACTGGCCGTAACTTTTTAACACGTTTCAAAGAACATACTACTGGTACTGCACGTATCAAATCAATATTTGGTCAACATCTTGATGGAACAATCATTCTGAGGGTTGCATTTCTAGCACTTTGAAAATATTACATACTGTGCCAAAAGTACCTTAGAAAAAATGAAATTTTTTCACTTCACAAAAGTAATCCATTATCTGTTTTAAATGAACAACTTCAGTTCAAAGACAAACATTTCTTCGAGTTTTTCGATGATCTGCTTTAGAATGTTTACTCTTCTGTCCTTTGTTTAAAAAACGAAAAAAAATTATATATATATTTTTTAATTATAAAGACTTTTAGCAAATATTTTACCTTTACATAGTAATTGTTTTTTACCAAACATTATTTTATGATTGAATATCTGTTTTAGAATTTTTGCTTTTATGCTTTTAGACTGCATATTGCTAATTCATATTGTTTTATTTTTGACACTGGTTTATAATTTTATAATTTTAAATTCTTTCATTTTTATTTGCTTATATGACTGTCATATAACTTGAGGAATAGCAATACCTTAAATGAAAAAAAAGGCTCCTGTAATCTACATATCAACTTCATAAATAATATTTCATATATACAGACAACTACTTCGTATCGTATTTGGGCAGCATGTAGTATACATGTCAGCTACAGATTATTGTAGCTTACTCTTTTCGTTTCAATATAGACAAGTTGCTGCTCAATAACACATCGTCTGACGCCACAGTCTTTGCCATTCTACTTCGCAACAACTTCGTTGGAAAGAAGCCTACTGCCACATTTTTGCACTGGCGTTTGTCCTCACCATGGCAACCACTAGTTCGACTATCGACTTTACAACAACTTCAGTGAAAAAAGCCTGCTGCTTCATCTTTTCAACGGTGTCTAACTTCACCATAGCAACCAGTGGTTCCAAATGGTTCACTGACAGCCCTTGAGAGGGCAACCCATGTACTGCCAAACTGAAGTTCATTTTCCTACATATTTAAATAATTTTAACGCTTCTTAATTGACTATAGCTGTTTAATAAGCTAAGTTTAGTGTCTATTTATTTCTAATTCTTGACAATGTTCTTTTAACTAAGAAGAAATTTTAAATTGTAATTCGACTTATAACTCATTGGTTAATATTGACATCATGCAGTCAGAAGTGGGTGGAGCCTCCATTATATATAGTAAGACGTGCACTGGTTTCTCCAGTAGTGATTCTCCAACAGAAAGAGGTTCCTACTCAATGGTAATTCAACGTTTTATAGCTTTGTAACATTATGTATTTTGTTTAATGTATGTAGCCCTCTAATTAGAGCTTTGTATACAACTTATAGGTCTGAAGATGACCACAGCAGTGGTCGAAACCGGTCACCTTGTTAAATAAATTGTGATCAAGACTGTTTTAATAGGAATTATTTATAAGACATTGATCACTGCTATTTCGATAATGCATTCAAAAGTAATAGATAAGTGTAATGTATTGCGAATACATAGAAAGAAGGATCCTTTATTGTATGATTATATGATAGCGGAACAAACACTCGTAGCAGTTACTTCTGTAAAATATTTAGTGGAATGGAATGATTGAAGTGGAATGATCACATAAAATTAATTGTTGGTAAGGCGGGTACCAGGTTGAGATTCACTGGGAGAGTCCTTAGAAAACGTAGTCCATCAACAAAGGAGGTGGCTTACAAAACATTCGTTCGACCTATACTTGAGTATTGCTCATCAGTGTGGGATCCGTACCAGGTGGGGTTGACAGAGTAGATAGAGAAGATCCAAAGAAGAGCGGCGCGTTTCGTCACAGGGTTATTTGGTAAGCGTGATAGCGTTACGGAGATGTTTAGCAAACTCAAGTGACAGACTCTGCAAGAGAGGCGCTCTGCATCGCGGTGTAGCTTGCTCGCCAGGTTTCGAGAGGGTGCGTTTCTGGATGAGGTACCGAATATATTGCTTCCCCCTACTTATACCTCCCGAGGAGATCACGAATGTAAAATTAGAGAGATTCGAGTGCGCACGGAGGCTTTCAGACAGTCGTTCTTCCCGCGAACCATACATCAGCAGGGGGCTGGCTCATTATCTCCACGCACCATCGTCACAGTCACTGTTTTTTTCTGATTTATTTATTACACCATACGGGCGTGGTGAGTTACTCTGAACTTTGAAACGAGTAACAAGGTTAGCTATTCACGTTCTGTTTACATCGAGCCAATAGGAAATCGATTGGAAGTTGAAAAATCTAAGTTACATAATTCTGTGTTCCAAAGCAGCTCCACTGTAGAAGATAACAGTTGCTGAAACGTTCGTTTCGTCCCTCGTTGGAACTCCCGTGACGTCACTTCTAGTCCCACTGCCGGCCGCGGCCAGAATCCGCGTATAATATGCGGCGTGAGAGGCAAACCAAGCAATATATCGATCCGCAGATTTACTTAGCTCGCATTTATCGTGAATCTCTCGGCCAGCGCAAAGTCCCACGTGAGTGGTGAAAGCGCTGGTGACTCCTGTATATAAGAAGGGTAAAACGACGGGCCCACAAAATTAGAGAGAGATATTTTTAACGTTGGTTTGCTACAGAATTCTAGAATACACTTTCAGTTCGAATGTAATAAATTTCCTCGAGACGAAAAAGCTTTTGTCCACAAACAAGTACGGGTCGGGCGAAACTCAGCTTCCTCTTTTCTCACAAGATATCTTGCGAACTATGGATGAAGGGCAACAGCCAGATTCTATATTCTTAGATTTCCGAGAAACATTTGACACCGTGTTCCTCAGCAGACTATTAGTGAAGGTACGAGGATATGGAATAGGTTCACAGACATGTGACTTCTTAAGTTATAGGATCCAGTATGTTGTCCTCGATGACGAGTGTTTATCACGGACAAGGGAAGTGTGATAGGGCCCCTGTTATTTTCTGTATACATAAATGACCTGGCGGATAGGGTTGGCACCAGTCTGCAGCTGTTTGCTGATGATGCTATGGTGTACGGGACGCGAAAGAGTCGTTGTTAAGTGACTGTAGGAGCATACAAGATGACGTATACAGAACTTCTAGTTTGTGTGATGAATGGAAGTAGCCCCAAATGTAGGAAAAATGTAAATTAATGCAGCTGAGTAGCAAAAACGATCCCGTAATGTTCGAATTCGGCACTAGCAGGGTGCTCCTCGTCGCAGTCACATCGGTTAAATATTTAGGGGTAATATTGCAAATTGATACAAAGTGGAACGAGCGCCTAAGGGTTTTAGCAGGGAAAGCAAATGGTCGGTTTCGGTTTATTGGAAGAATTTTAAGAAAGTGTGGTTCATATGTAAAGCAGACTGCACGTAGGACACTAGTGTGATCAATTCTGACTAATGCTCGGATTACAGGAAGACATCGAAATACACTCATGCTCATAAATTAAGGATAATTGCAGAATGTGATGCCACACAACGTGGCACTACACAAAACTGGCGCTAATAAAAAATGGCTCTGAGCACTATGGGACTTAACATCTATGGTCATCTGTCCCCTAGAACTTAGAACTACTTAAACCTAACTAACCTAAGGACAGCACACAACACCCAGTCATCACGAGGCAGCTGGCGCTAATAGCATAGGCACACAGGGAACACACACGACACAGATCTGTAAGTCCACGGTATTGGTGTTAAGTTGAGAAAATCGTCCCGAAACACATGTGCTTCAAAACGCCACTGTTTCCTTCGCATGTACCCCGACATCACTATGGGATATGATCATCATCTACACGTACACAGGCCGCACAACGGGTTGGCATACTCTGGATCAGATGGTGGAGCAGCTTCTGCGGTACAGCCTCCCATTCTTGCACCAGTGCCTGTCGGAGCTCCTGAAGTGTCGTAGGGGTTTGAAGACGTGCAGCGATACGTCCATCGAGAGCATCCCAGACATGCTCGATGGAGCTTAGGTCTGGAGAACAGGCAGGTTACTCCATTCGCCTGATATCTTCTGTTTCAAGGAACTTCTCCACGATGGCAGCTCGGAGGGACCGTGCGATATCATCTATCAGGAGGAAGGTGGGACCCATTGCACCCCTGAAAAGGCGGACATACTGATGCAAAATGACGTCCCGATACACCCGACCTGTTACAGTTCCTCTGTCAAAGACATGCAGGGGTGTACGTGCATCAATCATAATCCCACCTCACACCATCAAACAACGACCTCCATACAGGTCTCTTTCAAGGAGATTAAGGGGTTGCTTTCTGGTTCCTGGTTCACGTCAGGTGAAAATCCGGCGAAAATCACTGTTCAGACTATACCTGGACTCGTCCGTGATCATAACCTGTTCCAATGACCATGTACTGTGTTCCTGACACCAAGCTTTACGAGCTCTCCTGTGACCAGGGGTCAGTTGAATGCACCTTGCAGGTCTCCAGGCGAATGAACCATGTGTGTTTAGTCGTCTGTAGACTGTGTGTCTGGAGACAACTGTTGCAGTGGCTACGGTGAGGTCCCGAGTAAGGCTACCTGCAGTACTTCGTGGCCGTCTGCGGGATCTGATGGTGAGATATCGGTCTTCTTGTGGTGTTGTACACTGTTGACGTCCCGCACTGTAGCGCCTGGACACGTTTCCTGTCTGCTGGAATCATGCCATAATCTTGAGATCACACTTTGTGGCACACGCAGGGCCCGTGCTACGACCGCTGTGTTTGACCAGCCTCCATTCACCCTAGTATTCTACCCCCCATAACGTCATCAATGTGTGATCTTTGAGCCATTTTCAACACACAGTCACCTTTAGCACGTCTGAAAATGTCTGCACACTTAGTCGCAGCACCGTACTCTGACATGCACCAACACACCTCTGCGTATGTGGTCTGCTGCTAGCGCCACCGTGCGACGACCGCAGGTCAAATGCACCGCATGATCATACCCCGATGTGATTTAAACCCGCAAACCGCCCACCAGAGCGTTGTTTCACCATGTATGAGCATTATCCTTAATTTATGAGTATGAGTGTAGTTGAGACGTGGTCAATACGCGAGTATTACAGAGATTCTTCGGGAACTCAAATGGCAATCCCTGGAGGGACAGCGATGTTCTTTTCGAGGAACGATATTGAGAAAATTAAGAGAAGCGGCATTTGAAGTTGACAGTAAAACAATCTTGATCTTACTGCCGCCAACGAACATTTCGCCTAAGGACCATGAAGATAAGACAAGTGAGGGCTCGTACGGGGGAATATACTGTATATACTCGTTTTTCGCTCGCATTGCTTGCGAGTGGAACAAGAAAGGAAATGACTAGAAGTGCTACAGGGTACCCTCCGCCATGCACCGTACGGTGGCTTTCGGAGTGTATAAGTAGATAGAGATACGTTCATTGACGGACTATTTGCACCGTTACACTGTTAAACCAGCCTAAATAAGGGTCGCCGGCGACGCTTTTACACGTGAGACAGGGTAACAATATTCACTACGCCTATTCTACTAATACACTCCTGGAAATGGAAAAAAGAATACATTGACACCGGTGTGTCAGACCCACCATACTTGCTCCGGACACTGCGAGAGGGCTGTACAAGCAATGATCACACGCACGGCACAGCGGACACACCAGGAACCGCGGTGTTGGCCGTCGAATGGCGCTAGCTGCGCAGCATTTGTGCACCGCCGCCGTCAGTGTCAGCCAGTTTGCCGTGGCATACGGAGCTCCATCGCAGTCTTTAACACTGGTAGCATGCCGCGACAGCGTGGACGTGAACCGTATGTGCAGTTGACGGACTTTGAGCGAGGGCGTATAGTGGGCATGCGGGAGGCCGGGTGGACGTACCGCCGAATTGCTCAACACGTGGGGCGTGAGGTCTCCACAGTACATCGATGTTGTCGTCAGTGGTCGGCGGAAGGTGCACGTGCCCGTCGACCTGGGACCGGACCGCAGCGACGCACGGATGCACGCCAAGACCGTAGGATCCTACGCAGTGCCGTAGGGGACCGCACCGCCACTTCCCAGCAAATTAGGGACACTGTTGCTCCTGGGGTAACGGCGAGGACCATTCGCAACCGTCTCCATGAAGCTGGGCTACGGTCCCGCACACCGTTAGGCCGTCTTCCGCTCACGCCCCAACATCGTGCAGCCCGCCTCCAGTGGTGTCGCGACAGGCGTGAATGGAGGGACGAATGGAGACGTGTCGTCTTCAGCGATGAGAGTCGCTTCTGCCTTGGTGCCAATGATGGTCGTATGCGTGTTTGGCGCCGTGCAGGTGAGCGCCACAATCAGGACTGCATACGACCGAGGCACACAGGGCCACCACCCGGCATCATGGTGTGGGGAGCGATCTCCTACACTGGGTGTACACCACTGGTGATCGTCGAGGGGACACTGAATAGTGCACGGTACATCCAAACCGTCATCGAACCCATCGTTCTACCATTCCTAGACCGGCAAGGGAACTTGCTGTTCCAACAGGACAATGCACGTCCGCATGTATCCCGTGCCACCCAACGTGCTCTAGAAGGTGTAAGTCAACTACCCTGGCCAGCAAGATCTCCGGATCTGTCCCCCATTGAGCGTGTTTGGGACTGGATGAAGCGTCGTCTCACGCGGTCTGCACGTCCAGCACGAACGCTGGTCCAACTGAGGCGCCAGGTGGAAATGGCATGGCAAGCCGTTCCACAGGACTACATCCAGCATCTCTACGATCGTCTCCATGGGAGAATAGCAGCCTGCATTGCTGCGAAAGGTGGATATACACTGTACTAGTGCCGACATTGTGCATGCTCTGTTGCCTGTGTCTATGTGCCTGTGGTTCTGTCAGTGTGATCATGTGATGTATCTGACCCCAGGAATGTGTCAATAAAGTTTCCCCTTCCTGGGACAATGAATTCACGGTGTTCTTATTTCATTTTCCAGGAGTGTATATGCAGCGCAGCAGCCAAACTACTTTTAAAATGCTTCCGAGATTCAATCAAGGGACTGAAAAATGCACACCGCTAACAGTTCACATACCGCTTCTGGCTGGCTCCTAGCAACTTCAGCAGACAACATCAAAAAGCGAAAAAGGTCAAAAGTTAGTTGGTCAAAAGGCACACAAAAGTACCACGCTTCAGGTCTACACACAAACGAATGGGATATATTGGTTTCAAACCAAATTCGTTGACGGTCTAACCTACTTGATTCACGATCTGAAACGATGCCTCGGTGTATAGAGCACGTACATGGCCCGTGAATCGTACCGCCTGACCAGAAAATTGGAACTTCCTCAGTCAGAACTTCGCACCCACAGAGGTACGCCCACTACCGCATTCTTGCAGCTTTTCCGTATTTGAAAAATAACTCGGTTCATCACTAACCGCTGACCTCAGTACTACACTTCGAAATACCAGCTGCACCCCAGAGGTAACAGGTCTCCTCTGACACACACTGAGAGCAGTCAGCCGACTCGCTTTCGATGTCACGATTTTCAAGCAGCTCCACAAAATTATTTTTTACATTTAGCCCTTCCAGTCAGCCAACCTCAAGAACAGAATTTGGACATTCCCGTAGGTCATTTTCTGTTCCCACAAAAGTACTCTTCAGTAAAGAGACGCTTCTTGCACGAACTGTTGAAAGTTTATTTCAACAGATGATGTTAAACAGAGTCGATTCTTCTGGTAATATCACTCGCCTTTTTTTTAATATCAGTATGACGGACACAGTCTACAAATGAATTACAGGGATTACTGAACGATCGGTCTATGATCTCCAGGCGGGACAAACGGTCTCCTCACTTAGGTACCGGCTCCGTCGTACTCAATAGCCAAAGAGGCTGCTCACTGGTGTACTAAAGTGACAAATATAGAAATAGCGCAGAACTGAAAAATCATTGAGAAAGAATTGTCTGCACTTTTAACAATGCTTAATGGCAGGTCGATAGAACGCGGAAGAGCGTCAGGTAATTGGTAAACAGCCCAGGTCAATCGTCTACAACAAGGTTCACAGGACAAATATGCAGAGGTTAACTCACTGACGTCAATCACCTGGTCAGATAAAATTAAGAAAAAGACAAGAAAAAGTTATATGACTCAATAATATAAAGCATTTGTTTATACGGAGCGGAATTCTGGAAAACGTTAAAGAAAGATAGAAGAAGCAGTGCAAATCGATTTTTTGAGAAGTTCTACAGTTTCAAGACCGCAGAAGATTGCAAATAAAAACATGAAGAAACGCATGTAAACCCCCACATACATCACGGAAGAGGTTGAAAAACGGCGTTAAAATGGTACGGGAATGCGATGACATTAGGGGATGAACGATGACCGAAAAAGTCCTATGTTACCAATTTCCTCGCAAGAGAAAATGACGATAGCCGTGTACAGAATGGAAAAATCAAGTGGACGAGGATATGCAACGGAGAAATTTGAAAGAAGATTCATGGAACGATCTAGAGGTTTGGATGCGAGGTTGCGACAAACGGCCAAAAGAACAGAGAAAAATGAACTACCGTATAAAATAGGATTTGCCTTACGTGATTAAGGGTAAGTTCTCGAAATATGAGTCCTGATGACCAAACGGAGACCTGAACCTTTGAACCACCATCCTCCCGAAAGGGAGTGCAGTGTCTCTGCGCTGCGCCACCTCGATCGGCAGCAAACTCAATTTAGTACAGCGATCTTAATGGGGAGCTGGCGTCACAACCGAATGCACCGTCTGGCGTGCCTCAAGGTTGTGAGTCCGGGCCACTATTGTTCCGACGCTGAATATAATGACCTCGCAGATAACGTGTGTAACTTAATGAGGCTGTTCACAGACAATACAGTTGTATACAGGGCTATGACATCGTTAGGATCACCGTCATCTTCAGTTCCAGGGATTAGGCTTACTCCTTGTTCCGTATTCAAAGATGGGAACCCCACCTCGCCATTAAAGAGAGTGAATAATGATAGTCAACGTATCATTATAATTAAGCCGTGCGCAACGGATTTAATAAACACTAATTTTCGGCTCAGCAATGTATCAACGGATGGCGTTAATCAAAAATTTTCATTAATTATGCACAGGGCTGACTAACTATGGAATTAAATTCACAGATGTGACAAATCCATGAGTTTAATAAATAGCACAAACAGAGTTCCTTCAAACATTGTCAAGTAATTCAGTACAGCTTACGAGGGGCGTTTGAAAAGTCCGAGCAAAAATAAAAACTTCTTACGTGTTTGGGATAAACCTTTTTTATTTTTCGACATAGTCTCCTTTTAGACTTATACACTTCGTCCAACGGTGTTCTAATTTGTTGATCCCTTCCGAATAATAGGAATTATCCAAGTCTGCAAAATAGCTATTAGTTGCTGCAATCACTTCCTCGTTTGAATAAAATCTTTGTCCCGCCGGCCATTTATTCAAATTAGAGAACACATGGTAGTCCGAGGGAGCCAAATCTGGAGAACAGGGGGGATGCGAAAAGAGGTGGAATTCTATTGCCATTAATTTTGCGACCACAACTGCTGAGGCGTGTGCTGGTGCTTTGTCATGATGGAAAAGGACTTTTTCGCGGTCCAATCGCTGGCGTTTTTCTTGCAGCTCGGTTTTCAAACGGACAAATAACGATGAATAATATGCACCTGTAATAGTTTTACCCTTTTCCAGATAGTCAATGAGGATTATCCCTTGCCACCCGAGGTGGCCGAGCGGTTCTAGGCGCTACAGTCTGGAACCGCGCGACCGCAACGGTCGCAGGTTCGAATCCTGCCTCGGGCATGGATGTGTGTGATGTCCTTAGGTTAGTTAGGTTTAAGTAGTTCTAAGTTCTAGGGGACTGAAGACCTCAGAAGTTAAGCACCATAGTGCTCAGAGCCATTTGATTATCCCTTGCGAATCCCAAAAGACAGTCGCCATCACATTTCCGGCAGAAGGAATGGCCTTCGCCTTTTTTGGTGCAGATTCTCCCTTGATAATCCATTGTTTAGATCGTTCTTTGGTCTCAGGAGTATAGTAATGCATTCATGTTTCATCCACAGTGACGCTTTAAGTCCTGCGGATTCTTCGTGAACAGCTGCAAACCATCCTTGCAACACATGACACGATTCCGTTTTTGGTCAAGCGTGAGCAATCGCGGAACCCATCTTGCGGATAGCTATCTCATGTCAAAATGTTTATGCAAAATATTATGTATCTGTTCATTCGAAATGCCCACAGCAGTAGCAATCTCACGCTCCTTAACTCTTCTGTCATCCATCCTAGGTTGCAGACGTCTCAGTATGGAACCTTAAACACCTGCCTTTTTGGGGACGAACAGTTAATTGTATTTGACGAACAGAAATTGATGTATGCTATATATAAGCTGCAGGTAAGTACTTGTCTCTTAGTATAAATTAGCATCACATACTGAGCGAAAATAAACGAAAAGATTTGGCAATAGATCACTCTAGTCGGTCACACTCGTCAAGTATCTTTTAATTATCTCTCCGGAGCAATTTGAGATGCAAGGAACACCCAAATCCAGCCGCAGAAAGTCAAATACCAGACAGATTAATATCAAGAATCCTTAAGAAGTAAACTGACGTGCGAAAGAGACCAATAAAAAAAAAATCTCGTTCAACCAGTTTTCAAGTACTCTTCTGTGGTCTCAAATCCTTACTGAGTTGGGTTAACAGAAGAACTAAAGAAACTGTCCTTCGGCACAGGTTCGTTTAGACAGTCTGAAAGTGTCACGAGAATATTCAAAAGTTGCAATGGGATAGGAAGCTACAAGAAAGGTGTCGTGCATTTTGGAGAATGTGCATAAAATGGAAGACTATGTTTCCAAACGAGCCGAAAAATATAGAAATTCCTCCAAAAATACATCCCGCTTAAAAACAGCAGGGCGAAAAGCGCGGTTTACACAGAGATATATTGACTTTATTTCTTCTTTAGATAGTCCGAGAACGCAATACGAAGGGGAGAAAGAGAATTCTGGTATAGTACTTGTATGTCTCATTTACCACACACTGCACTATGGATTGTGGAGTACAGAAATAGATGTAGATGGATCCTAGGTCAGATGGACAAGAAGCAAGGAAAGAATCAACCATGACCTTGTCGAAAGCACAGTATCGCAATAATTCGACTTCACTTTTGCGCCATATTGCTCGGCAACGGTTGCCCTGAAATCTTATCGAACGGCAATCTGTAACTGAAGAGAGTCTATGCTGGTATCTCGAGCATCAATCTTCAGCCTGGGATGAGGTGCAGAATGTCGGATGGTAAGTTTAAAACTGTGTCCTCACTGAAACAAAGAACGCTGATTGTAGCAAACTGTCGCCAGTGTCTGGTACAAGCACAGTCGTTCTGGTCTGCCAAGAGTGTTCTGTAATCTCGTAGTCAGGTAGGCGTGACGGATGTCGACTCTTAAGTATTTAATGGTCCGCTCTGTAATTTGTCTTGTAGCGAATTAAATGCTCAAGGTAAAGGTGAGTGGATAAACTGCTGGCAGACAAACAGATATCCTTGAAGCTGCATTAGACGGAAACAGCAACGTTGACTGGGTGTATTGTAATGGAGGGACAGTTTCTTCGATAGTGATTGGCGGGTGAATTAGTTTTCAGGTACAAAAGAATTTCAAATCCGCAGTCTTTTCCGTTGTGGCCGAATAATAGTCTCAAGATGTGGCTGACTCCTTCTTTCGTGAAATGTGGTGAACTGTTAATAGTAGGTAATTTGTCCGTCTGAGCACATGGTGTATTGTAATGGAGGGACAGTTTCTTCGATAGTGATTGACGGGTGAATTAGTTTTCAGGTACAAAAGAATTTCAAATCCGCAGTCTTTTCCGTTGTGGCCGAATAATAGTCTCAAGATGTGGCTGACTCCTTCTTTCGTGAAATGTGGTGAACTGTTAATAGTAGGTAATTTGTCCGTCTGAGCACATTATTTTTCTTTCTTCTTTTGAATTTTGTCTGATTGCCTATTACACAGATGACGTGGTTCATTCTGATTATCATCATTATTATTTTGTTTCACTGCACGCGTACCAGTTTGGCGACGGAGAATATTGCACAAACCATAATCCTTGATAGAACAATATTTTAGTTACGCCACTGACGCATGTTGAAAGTATGCATGTGACAGTGCTTTAGCTGTCGTATTACTATTCGGCTTATACGCTCTTTCTGACACCTCTCTATTCTCGTAAACTGTATGTCGACGAATCCAAGCATCGTCCCATCCAAAGCAGCAGGCAGACTAAAAAGTCACGAGCAAACTTCGACTGCTGCCGATATCCATGATCTTGCGATATCCTTATTGTGAACACAGCGGAGATCACCACTTCGAGACCTGAAGCGGGGCTGGGTGTGTGCCTGAAATTTTCCGCCATTGTTTGTATTCCGAAAATTAGTAGGATAAGACCCAAATGATTGTGTATGTGATGAATGAGGACGACGTGAATAGATCATAGCGCTGATGTATGGGAAAATATAAAGATGTGTGTGACTGCTTGCTTCAGAATAATAAAGTGGTTGACAGCTATTGCTTTCAAGACAGTTATCACAGCAACAAACAGTCAAAGAATGGTCTAGATCATGGCAACTGTTGCGGTCAATAACGGACCAATTATGAATTGTTTTCGTCGTTTGGACTGTTTCTCTGTGTGGCGTGTTTAATTTACGCGACAAAAGTCCTAAAGTAGTTGCGAAAGTGCGCAAAGAAATGATTATTATGACCGGGCTAAGCAGACCCAATACTGCACGTTAAGAGCAGCGTGTAACTTTCCAGAACGGAATCGCCCAGCTGTTGCTGCTGCAGCCACATGCGCGGACAAACGTGAACCGACAACATCTTCGCCTCCGATGCTCGACTGTCAATCACATTCTTACTTTGATCGAAGTACACAAATACTAGTACCATGCTGTATACCTCAACTTTGCAAATGCCAATAAAAAATTAAAAAAAGCTTCGGATTTCTGGTGTATCTACAGACCTTTGATCAGATCGTGTCATTCCCGGAATGTCCGACATAGACTTTTTATATTAATTGCAAAATTGTGATACATTTCTAGAAATTACTGTCTGGGATTCCCTTAAGCTGCAGGTTAATTTTATTCTGGCATTACGTTGCTGAGGTCGTTCAGAACTACTGTGGTCTTCGCTATTGTTATGGAAGATATCTTTGCTTGTCAAGCTATTCACGGAAAATTGTACTGTTTCCTTTCGCTCTATATTTGTTTTAGCGTCGTCCTACAATGAAAACGGTGAAAGGTGGCTACACTGAGCCACAGCGCCAGAGATTGCGCCAGAGAGTATTGTTCCGCCGCCTCCACTGGCAGTGCTTATTGAGAGGTAGCGGCAGGCAGTTCTGGCCGAGAAGTTGTGGTGGACACTGCTTGTCGTGAAGTCAGAGTGAGATGTGGTAGTGGAGAGTGTTGTTCCATGTTTTATGCAGTGGTTTGATGGGAGAGATAGCAGATGTTGTTCTAATGGAGATATTGTAATGGTCAGAGTGCATTTCGTCAATATATATGGAGGTAATGAACACTATTTTCTTTTATTCTTTTAGTGTCCTGAATAATGTGTCATTACAGGTTCAGTCAACAAAGCATCTGGCGTGTGTTCTTGTATTAGAGTGTAATTCTGGTTTTCTTGCGCAATTATAGTATTTCTAATTTTCTTTTATCACGTCAGTATAATTGGTATTTAAAAATTCTTGTCTTGTTGAAGAAGAACCGTGCCAGATGTGGGTTGAGTCATACTACCACATACAGAACAGCTACACTTGTGTTTGTTGTTTCGTAGGTTTTATAGTTGCTGGGGACTTAATTAATTAATTGTGCTAACAGAAATTTTCTTACATTCTTTGTTGTCATTCTAAGCAGTCAGATTGCGTACTAAAACTAGTCAGGGCCAGCCGTTTACGAGACTTGCGTAATCGGACATACAGCTACTAAAAAAATATTTTCATTAATATTTAAAAAAGCCCCCATGCAAGTTGTAAATTTAACTCTGTAAATTTCTGTACTATCACGCGATCTCTTTCTTCCTGTTCTCTATCCTGTTCCCTTTGTATAATCTCTACTGCAACTAATCTATTATTGTGAGCATTCAAAATCGGTTGTACTTCTTCTCTAATTTCTTTTTTTGATTCATCTTTCATGTTTTTGAAACATGTCCCTATTCGTGAGTCTAACCGTGTTTCCATTGTTTCCATATCAGTTTCTAATCGTGTTGCCAAAGTTCCCATCTGTGATCCCATTGAGTCTAACCGTGTTTCCATTGTTCCCATCTGTGTTTTTAATTCAGATCTAAACCGTGTTTCCATTGTTCCCATATCAGTTTTTAATTCAGATCGTAACTGTGATCCCATTGTTCCCATCTCAGTTTTAAATTCAGATCGAAAATTTAATATTGCACTCATCAACTGCTCCATATTAACTTGTTCGAGATTCCTTTCGCCCCTAACATTTCCCACAAAACCAGCTTCCTTCGTCATGGCTGTAAAGCTATCTGTGTTCGATACTATTCCAGAATCTTCTATCGTTACTCTCGTATTCTGTGAATTTTCTGATTGAGAAAAACCTTGAACTGGTTCCGGACTGTCTTCCCGACTTATTAAATTGTTTTCAACTCCATTATTCATGATACTGTTGTCCTGTGTTGGCGAGTTCGCCAGGTCAACAATTTCGTCATTCTGACTATCTATCATTTTCGCCTTTTTCATCGATCGCGTAATCATTTGTAAAACATACAAAACTCGTCACAATACGAAAATTACGGAGAATTTAACACGTTATCACCAACAATACCATTCACACGATATGCTTCCCTCAAACACGATTAACGAACAATTGAAATAATTGCACTAAATTATCAAACCCGTAGACAAGACAACAAAAAATAAATAAATTTTGAAAAATACCATTAGAAGAATACCAATTACCAAATATACACATGCAATATAGACTACAATTACTAACTCAAATTACTACAACAATACTACGGTCTACTATTTTTACAATCAGAAGATTCCAAGGGACGATCTGAAGCAGCGGTCGCCACGTGCATGGGGGCTTTTTTAAATATTAATGAAAGTATTTTTTTAGTAGCTGTATGTCCGATTACGCAAGTCTCGTAAACGGCTGGCCCTGACTAGTTTTAGTACGCAATCTGACTGCTTAGAATGACAACAAAGAATGTAAGAAAATTTCTGTTAGCACAATTAATTAATTAAGTCCCCAGCAACTATAAAACCTACGAAACAACAAACACAAGTGTAACTGTTCTGTATGTGGTAGTATGACTCAACGCACATCTGGCACGGTTCTTCTTCAACAAGACAAGAATTTTTAAATACCAATTATACTGACGTGATAAAAGAAAATTAGAAATACTATAATTGCGCAAGAAAACCAGAATTACACTCTAATACAAGAACACACGCCAGATGTTTTGTTGACTGAACCTGTAATGACACATTATTCAGGACACTAAAAGAATAAAAGAAAATAGTGTTCATTACCTCCATATATATTGACGAAATGCACTCTGACCATTACAATATCTCCATTAGAACAACATCTGCTATCTCTCCCATCAAACCACTGCATAAAACATGGAACAACACTCTCCACTACCACATCTCACTCTGACTTCACGACAAGCAGTGTCCACCACAACTTCTCGGCCAGAACTGCCTGCCGCTACCTCTCAATAAGCATTGCCAGTGGAGGCGGCGGAACAACACTCTCTGGCGCGATCTCTGGCGCTGTGGCTCAGTGTAGCCACCTTTCAACGGGTGCACACATTTACAAACTTTACAAAACGATGTCATACATCCCTAAACTCTTCTTTGCTGTATCATTGTACATGTCATTATTGAGCTCCTAAAGGAAGTTAAACATCTGAGGTACGGAGTCAGTCGCCAGTTTGGTGGAAATTATCTTCTGTCGCCGACATAATAGCAGAAACAAGGTAGTAAATAAGCCTGAGGTTCCAGGAGGGCATACCCCCTCTCCTTCCCTCCTTTTGCAAAAGTTAATCAGCACAGTAGTACATACCTTTTCTCCGTGCACAGCCAGCAGTCTGCACCTGTGGCGACTTAAAAAAAAATAAAAAAAATAAATAAAAAAAGAGAACCTGTATTCTGTCGAAAACTTTGCTGGTTTCCATGGAACTCTGATGAAGTTTATCTACCAAAGATAACAGTCCAAAGGACTAAAGTCGTTGGAATGTGCTGACCATACAAGATTTTGGAATATGTACTTTGTTCCAAGATTATGATACACCCCGAAGACAACGATGCATTGACACACCACTAGCACGGATTCAGAAAATATCTTTCCTGTGAAACACTGGTGGCCCTTTATTCACACGAAGTAATGAATGCTACTGACATGGAATCTCAAGATATCATTCCTCACCAGCGGCTTCTAATCAAACCGAGTGCCTACGGAGTATCGACTCAGCTGTGCGACTGAATTTGTCATTTCCTGTAACAGAGGTCAAAGTTGGTATTAATTGACGGGGAGTCATCTAATGATACCGAAGTCATATCTGGGATTCCGCAAGGATGTGTTACGGGCCCTCAACTATTGTCAACGTACATAAACGACTTATGACACAATCTGAGCATCTATCTTGGATTGGAGATGATACGGCCGTTTACAGTGTACGAAAGTCCTCAGAAGATCAAAATTAATAACAAAGTGTGTAAAACAAGATATGTGCATGGTACGAAAAGTGACAGTCGACGTTAAACAAATTAAAGAGTGACGTGCTTCACACGAGTACTAAAAAAATCCGTTAAATTTCGGTTACACGATAAATTACACAGACTTAAAGGCTGTAAATCAACAAAATACGTAAGTATTACAGTTACGAACAACTTAAAATGGAACGATCGTATAGAAAATGTTACGGAGAAGGCACGTATTACCGGCAGAACAAAATTCTAGGAATATACTACATAGACTGCCTTCATTACGCTTGTTCGTCCTTTTCCGGAGTATTGCAGTCGGTACGGGTACTGAAAAAGATCAAAGAACGACAGCTCGTTTTGTTCCAAAAAATGGTTCAAATAGCTCTAAGCACTATGGGACTTAACATCTAAGCTCATGAGTCCCCTAGACTTAGAACTACTTAAACCTAACTAACCTAAGGACATGACACACACACATGCCCGAGGCAGGATTCGAACCTGTGACCGTAGTAGCAGCGCGGTTCCGTACTGAAGCGCCTAGAACCGCGCGGTCACAGCGGCCGGCGCTCGTTTTGCTTTATCGCAAAATACGGGAGAGTGTGTCACGGATATGGTGAACGATTTGGGTTGGCAATCAGTTAAACAAAGGTGGTTTTCGATACAGCGAGATCTTTTTACCAAATTACAATCACCAAATTACTCCTCCGAATGCCAAAACGTTTTGTTGACTTCCACATACATAGAGAGGAATGACCATCATAATGAAATAAATCAGAGCTGGCACGAAAAGATTTAAGTGTTCATTATTTCCCAAGTGGTATTTAACTGTGGGACGATAGAGAAATAGTCAGAAAATGGTTTTATGCAATCTTTGCCAATCACTTAAGTGTTAAATACAGATTAATTATGCAGACTTAGATGAACTGGTCCTCCCCTACCTATGGATCTATCATCATAGATATTAGCCAATCCGTCTCCTACAGTGTCCATGAAATATGTTATTGCCCCATAATACATAAACGACTTGCTTCCTATTTTTTTAGCGCTCCATTTTGTAAGAAAGATGGACGAGCACTCTTTAGAGGCTTTCAAGACAGCCCCTATGAAACGTGATAATCAATGAATTAAAAAAGATGGCATCAATAACTATGCAACATTCTACACAACAATGACATTAATACTATAAAGGGATATACCTTTTCGATACCATATTGATCTATCTACAATAAATATTGAGTACATAACTATCGGGTCGTTGTAATTAAAGTGAAATTACTTACGGAGGTACAGTGTGGACTGCAGTTATCGTATGGCAGCGGAACTTGGTAAATATGCTAATGCGATAATGAGGAAGCGAATTATGCTGGAAAAAAATAGTTCCAATTATGGCCACCAGGTGCAAATGCGGCGCAGTGCACTGTTTGTATAACGGTATGACATCCATACTGACATTCGACAACCCGTAACGTTAGTGAACAGTACGGCTATCGAGAAGAGCGACCGCGCACTGTTAGTGAAATTGCTTAATGTGAACAGCAGCAATTACTGTGCTGCATTCAGTGAGTATCGCCGAATGAAACGTCTGAGGAGATGCCTGATGTCGTTAGATGGCTGGAAGAAGATAATAACGAAATTTTAAGCCACGAGTGAGCTTGGTATAGCATCTGGAAGACGAAGGACTCCTATCCTGGAAAAAATTACTGGCGAGGTTGCTGCAGCTGTAATTGACCATGCAGTACGTGCCCCGGGTAGTGCTAGTGCTCACGCAGCGTGACGAAAATGGTCCATCCCGTGGTCAACAGTGCTGTAAAGTTTTGCAGTCTATTTTACACTGGTACCCGTACAAGTTGTGTACATGGAAGAACCCTGGAGATACTAAGAGGTATCAGACAGATTATATAATGGTAAGACAGAGATTTAGGAACCAGGTTTCAAATTGTAAGACATTTCCAGGGGCAGATGTGGACTCTGACCACAATCTATTGGTTATGAACTGTAGATTAAAACTGAAGAAACTGCAAAAAAGTGGGAATTTAAGGAGATGGGACCTGGATAAAATGAAAGAACCAGAGGTTATAGAGAGATTCAGGGAGAGTATAAGGGGACAATTGACAGAAATGGGGGAAAGAAATACAGTAGAAGAAGAATGGGTAGCTTTGAGGGATGAAATAGTGAAGGCAGCAGAGGATCAAATAGGTAAAAAGACGAGGGCTGGTAGAAACCCTTGGGTAACAGAAGAAATATTGAATTTAATTGATGAAAGGAGAAAATAAAAAAATGCAGTAAATGAAGCAGGCAAAAAGAAATACAAACATCTCAAAAATGATATCGACAGGAAGGGCAAAATGGCTAAGCGGGGATGGCTAGAGGACAAATGTAAGGATGTAGAGGCTTATCTCACTAGGGGTAAGATAGATACTGCCTACACGAAAATTAAAGAGACCTTTGGAGAAAGGAGAACCACTTGCATGAATATCAAGAACTTTGATGGAAACCTAGTTCTAAGCAAAGAAGGGAAAGCAGCAAGGTGGAAGGAGTATATAGAGGGTCTATCCAAAGGGCGATATACTTGAGGACAATATTATGGAAATGGGAGAGGATGTAGATGAAGATGAAATGGGAGATGTGATATTGCGTGAAGAGTTTGACAGAGCACTGAAAGACCTGAGTGGAAACAAGGCCCCCGGAGTAGACAACATTCCATTAGAACTACTGACAGCCTTGGGAGACCCAGTCCTGACAAAACTCTACCATCTGGTGAGCAAGATGTATGAGACAGGCGAAATACCCTCAGACTTCAAGAAGAATATAATAATCCCAATCCCAAAGAAAGCAGGAGTTGACAGATGTGAAAATTACCGAACTATCAGTTTAATAAGTCACAGCTGCAAAATACTAACGCGAATTCTGTACAGACGAATGGAAAAACTGATAGATGCCGACCTCGGGGAAGATAAGTTTGGATTCCGTAGAAATGTTGGAACACGTGAGGCAATACTGACCCTACGTCTTATCTTAGAAGAAAGATTAAGGAAAGGCAAACCTACATTTCTAGCATTTGTAGACTTAGAGAAAGCTTTTGACAATGTTGACTGGAATGCTCTCTTTCAAATTCTGAAGGTGGCAGGAGTAAAATATAGAGAGCGAAAGTCTATTTACAATTTGTACAGAAACCAGATGGCAGTTGTAAGAGTCGAGGGGCATGAAAGGGAAGCAGTGGTTGGGAAGGGAGTGAGACTGGGTTGTAGCGTATCCCCGATGTTATTCAATCTGTATATTGAGCAAGCAATAAAGGAAACAAAAGAAACGTTCTGAGTAGGTATTAAAATCCATGGAGAAGAAATAAAAACTTTGAGGTTCGCCGATGACATTGTAATTCTGTCAGAGACAGCAAAGGACTTGGAAGAGCAGTTGAATTGAATGGACAGTGTCTTGAAATGAGGGTATAAGATGAACATCAACAAAAGCAAAACGAGGTTAATGGAATGTAGTCGAATTAAGTCGGATGATGCTCAGGGGATTAGATTAGGAAACGAGACACTTAAATTAGTAAAGAAGTTTTGCTATTTGGGGAGCAAAATAACTGATGATGGTCGAAGTAGAGAGGATATAAAATGTAGACTGGCAATGGCAAGGAAAGCATTTATGAAGAAGAAAAATTTGTCAACATCGAGTATAGATTTAAATGTCAGGAAGTCATTTCTGAAAGTATTTGTATGAAGTGTAGCGGTGTATGGAAGTGAAAAGTGGACGATAAATAGCTTGGACAAGAAGAGAGTAGAAGCTTTCGAAATGTGGTGCTGCAGAAGAATGCTGAAGATTAGATGGGTAGATCACATAACTAATGAGGAGGTATTGAATAGAATTGGAGAGAAGAGGGGCTTGTGGCACAACTTGACTAGAAGAAGGGATCGGTTGGTAGGACATATTCTGAGACATCGAGGGATGATCAATTTAGTATTGGAGGGCAGCGTGGAGGGTAGAAATCGTGGAGGGAGACCAAGAGATGAATACACTAAGCAGATTCAGAAGGATGTAGGTTGTAGTAGGTACTGGGAGATGAAGGAGCTTGCACAGGATAGAGTAGCATGGAGAGCTGCATCAAACCAGTCTCAGGACTGAAGACCACAACAACAACAATCCGTACAAGATCAAGACGATGCAGCAACTGAAACCTCATGATCCGCAGCAACTTTCTGAATTTGTGCTTCGGTTTCTGGCACGAATCTCACGACTATTACATGGAGTGACGAGACACATTTTACACTACAGGATGCAATGAAGAAACAGAACTGCCGAATTTGGGCTGCTATAAAGCAGCGCCTTGTGCACGAAGGGCCATTGCACTCACCGTACGTGTGTGTGTGTGTGTGTTTGTGTGTGTGTGTGTGTGTGTGTGTGTGTGTGTGTGTGTGTGTGGGAGGGGGGGGGTGTATTCTCAAGCACCTTTATTCTCAGTCCCTCCTTCTTTGAAGAACCTACACCCAGAGAGCCTATTAATTATGCCGTGTCGTCTGCACTTTATCGAGTTCTCCTTGTACAGCATGGGATTCCTGATTTGGAAGAGCGCAACTGTGTGAAAACCACTGTTTTCATGCAAGATGTAGAACAACAATTCATATCGCTCGCCCAGTGAAAGATATGCTTAATGCAACCTTTCACGAACGTCTCATTGGTTCTGGAGACATCTAAAAGAACACGTTTACCTGGGACACGTTTGGTCTCTACCTAATCCGGAGGCTAGTATACACGAGCACGTTGCTCAGATTCCACTGGAACTACCGTGAGCAACTCTTCATCACGTCGTCTTATGGATGCAGCATCTCATCGACGTCTCCAGTGCTCATAATGAACAAATGGTGTAAGCTGCGGCTAGTAATAAATCAAAGCTAAGCGTTTCTCACTTGTTTGACCTTTTCAGCCCACGTTTCGCTCCTAATCTGTTACATACAGAAATATTCCTTTATATGAGTATCTTTCTTGCAGTCACAACGCCATATTTGCACCTGGTGGCAGAAATTGTAACCAAATTTTTGCCAACCTAAATCTGTTCCGCATTAATGCATTAGCATATCTAGCATGTTTCCCTGCCATACGGTAATTACAGCCGACACTGGATCTGTGAGTAGCTGTACATTAATTATAACGACCCATTATTAATCACTTCTACATCTACATCTACGTGATTACGCTGCTACTCACAATAAAGTGCCTGGCAGAGGGTTCAATGAACCACCTTCATGCTGTCTCTCTACCGTTCCACTCTCGAACGGCACGCGGGAAAAACGAGCACTTACATATATCTGTGCGAGCCCTGATTTCTCTTATTTTATCGTGATGATCATTTTTCCCTATGTTGGTGGGTGCCAACAGAATGTTTTCGCAATCGGAGGAGAAAACTGGTGATAGAAATTTCATGAGAAGATCCCGTCGCAACGAAAAACGCCTGTGTTTTTATGATTGCCACTCCGATTCAAGTATCATGTCTGTGACACTGTCTCCCCTTGTTGTTGTTGTGGTCTTCAGTCCTGAGACTGGTTTGATGCAGCTCTTCATGCTACTCTATCCTGTGCAAGCTTCTTCATCTCCCAGTACCTACTGCAGCCTACATCCTTCTGAATCTGCTTAGTGTATTCATCTCTTGGTCTCCCTCTACGATTTTTTCCCTCCACGCTGCCCTCCAGTACTAAATTGGTGATCCCTTGATGCCTCAGAACATGTCCTACCAACCGATCCCTTCTTCTAGTCAAGTTGTGCCACAAACTCCTGTTCTCTCCAGTTCTATTCAATACCTCCTCATTAGTTATGTGATCTACCCATCTAATCTTCAGCATTCTTCTGTAACACCACATTTCGAAAGTTTCTATTCCCTTCTTGTCTAAACTATTTATCGTCCATGTTTCACTTCCACACATAGCTACACTCAATACAAATACTTTCAGAAACGACTTCCTGACGCTTAAATCTATACCCGATGTTACCAAATCTCTCTTCTTCAGAAACGCTTTCCTTGCCATTACCAGTCAACATTTTATATCCTCTCTACTTCGACCATCATAAGTTATCTGTCTCCCCTATTTCGCGATAATACAAAACGAGCTGCCCTTCTTTGTACTTTTTCGGTGTCATCCGTCAGTCACACATGATGCGTATCCCACACCGCACAGCAATACTCCAGAATAGGGCGTTCAAGCGTAGTGTAAGCAGTTTCTTTGGTAGACTTGTTGCACCTTCTAAGTGTTCTGCCAATGAATCGCAGTCTTTGGTTTGCTCTACCCACAATGTTACCTATGTGATCGTTCCAACTTAGGTTATTTGTAGTTGTAATCCCTAAGTATTTAGTTGAATTTACAGCCCTCAGATTTGTGTGACTTATCGCGTAATCGAAATTCAGCTGATTTCTTTTAGTACTCATGTGAATAACTTCACACTTTTCTTTATTCAGGGTCAATTGCCACTTTTCGCACCACACAGATATCTTATCTAAATCATTTTGCAAGTCGTTTTGATCATCTGATGACTTTACAAGACGGTAAATGACAGCATCATCTGCAAACAATCTAACACGGCTACTCAGATTGTCTCCTACGTCGTTAATATAGATCAGGAACTTGGGGTACAATAAGTTTCGTGTGTGCCTTGTAGAATTCAAATTTATTGATTCAGTTATAATAAAAAATGGGAAGGCTGATACTATTTCCCCAGGAGTGGATTTATGTGAACGCCCAGGACTGCGCCCCTGTTGCAAGGCAATATGTAGCTTTTCCTTCATATAATCCGGACTGAAGTAAACAGTCTGCAAGAGCTGCGCCTGTCAAGAAAGCGCGCCGTGCAAAGAAAGCGAAGACGGCAGGTAAAGAAGTGTGCCGGTATTTATTAGCGGAGGCGAGCCGCGGCATAAGCAGGACGCGATGTGTCACCGCGGGCGGAAACAGCGCGTGCCCGCAATAATTGCTGTCGCCAGAGCGGCAGTGGCACGCCAGCGGTAGCGGCGCGCCAGTGGCAGGAATAACGAGCGACGCACTGACGCACTTTCACCCCCGCAGCCCTCGGCGGAGCGCCGCTGAGTTACGGCTATTGGAACGTCGCCACTAATCGTAGGCGAGGCTCTCCCAGGGCCGATAGCTGAGAAGCGAAGAAAGCGTTCTCCGTAATGGTCCCCTCTCCGTCCCTAGTAATGCTCCTCGGCCCGTGTAAATACGCAGCCGACGCTTGTGAGGGCCCCCTCCAGTTGTGAACGGCCGTAAAAAAGGAAGCGGCGCAGCTATTCCTGTTCTTAATGAGCCGTAATAATCGAGACCGGGACGAGAGGTCCGGAAAGGAGAAACGGCACGAAGCGGCGGGTGAGCGCCTTTAAGTATTGGCCATCTCAGCTTGAAGTCCTCTGCGCCAATTTCTCCAAAGGGGTGTTCTAAATTTATTACGTAAACTGACAATAGGGTGCATTGTGCGTATTCACTGAAAAAAATCAACTATTTATTATTTTAACTATATCGCAAGCACGTTGATTGACTTATTACGAGTGCTCAAATGGTTCAAATGGCTCTGAGCGCTATGGGACTTAACATCTGAGGTCATCAGTTCCCTAGAACTTAGAACTACTTAAACCTAACTAACCTAAGGACATCACACACATCCATGCCCGAGGCAGGATTCGAACCTGCGACCGAAGCGGTCGCGCGGTTCCGGACTGAAGCGCCTAGAACCGCTCGGTCACAGCGGCCGGCTTACGAGTGCAAATAACTTATAGTGTATAAAGGTTGTTAAAAAAAGTATTCCACATTTTGAGAGGTGGTGATAGTATGGACCAAAAAAAGGAAAATATCCAATAAACGTTGGCTCTGCAGTGCATACCTTAAAGAGCTAAGAGCAATTATTCACTGATTTGAAACACAGCTCATCTACTACAAGCTCTCTGCTATTACCAAATCTGGGCAGAACACCAGTGGCTTAACATACTAACAAAATTTACAAAGTTGAAGACATATTTTGTTCGATGTTTCTCCTTACGAAGATACTCTCATCAAGAGAGCCGCTAAAATTATGATGTGTAAGAACAGCTCTGTATTCTCTTCTTAATATTAGTAATGTGAAACTATTGTCATTCCTTCACAGGAAGGTTATTATTATTATTATTATTATTATTATTATTGTTTTGCAGCAGCATGTAGTTTCTAGCAGTAAAAAATATTCTTCTCCTTGAGAAATATGGAAGTGCACTCACAATGCAAAAAGCAAGCGTGATGTCGCAAAATGATGGCGCCGTGGAAGAATCTGCATCAAGACAATGGAGAAAAGAACAGCAGTCTATCGCGAAATTCGTCGTTTAATTACAGTAGATCTAGTTTTCAGCTATTACATAGTCATCTTCAGCGCATGTAACAACAGGCTACATATATAACAATAGGCGACATGTTGAGTCCATTTTAGACACCTGTAAGCTCTATACCACAGGTATTGTTTACTACATGACATTTTGGACTAACGTCACCTGTTGTTATACGCACTGAAGATGACTATGTAATAGTTTAAATCTAAATCTGTTGTAATGAAACGACGGATTTCGCAATCGATTACTGTCCTTTTCTTCACTGTCGGTATTCAACGATAGCTGTACACAACGGCGACCACATGGATTCAAGTCTGATTAGATTCTGTATCGTTGGAGTATGAATGGAAAGAGGTAGATGGATTCCTAATCACCTGATGTGCATTAGTATCATGGGTGAACTGTAAACCTCAACGCATTTCTTATGGAGTGTGGACATAAGACACTGTCGATAGACACGTCATGAGGCAGAAGAATATTGTGCACGGCCCAGTCTCATTCATTGCCAGCCACTTGTGAAACACGATTGTAACGTTAAACTGTATGTAGATTCATAACTATCAAAAGTAGTGCACAATTAAGATACAACACTTTATCTGCGAGTAAAGGTATCGAAGTACCTGGATTAAAACCAGTTAGGGCGACAGAACTAAATGCAGTGTCCGACACCCGACTAAGTGAATTATCCGCTCTTTCTTTTCTCTAATTGTTGTGTACGTAGAAAAAGGAGCTTCATTAAATTTTCCTTTTGATAATATTCCAAGGAGGTTAGGTCGATTGAGCAGCACTAACAATAATCCCATTACTCTCTTGCAGAAGCATGGTGGATCTCTCTATCCAATCAAAACCAGTCGCAACAGGCAATTTAGCATCAACCATTAGGCATCACAACAGCCGCAATTATTGTTAATTCTTGAGGTCTCGCTACCGAAATCACTTACCTTAGTAGCTGTTTGCTAGTTACCACAAGCTCCACTCACCTGAAATAAAAGAAACAAGCATTAGATTAAAGGCATTGCTGTTTATTAACAGCGATGTTATGAAAAGGATACATTGCTACCCACCCTATAGATGAGTCGTTGAGTCGCAGATAGGCACGACAAAAAGACCGCTACAGGTTTTAGCTTTCGGCGAAAAGGCCTCCTTCTGAATTAGAAGACTCACACTTTCACACTAGCACAGATCGCACACACATGACAACTGATACTGGCCGCAGCAGCAGCCAGAGACAGTGGACACGTGTGTGTTGTGCGAATGTGTTTGTGTTCTACTCAGAAGAAGGCCCTTTGGTCGAAAGCTAAAATCTGTAATGGTCTTTTTGTTGTGGCGGTCTGCGACTTAACTCTTCTCTATAGGATGGAACAAAAATGTACGCCACAAACATGTTACAACTCGTTTTCGCCAAGGAGTTTTAATGAAATCAGATTGTAAATTTTCAGAATCGGCACGTGTGCGCAGACGTCAGTCCTCACACAACTGTTGAAGCAAGTCACGAACAAAGATTTTCTGACTATGTTTGGGCCGGCATTGTTTGTGACTGTTCGGCGGGATCTCACTGTCTTCCAACCAGGCTAAGCAGACAAAGTTATTGTAATTTCGTAGAGAATGTTCTACCTGATCTGTTTGCAGATGTGCATTTAGCTGTTTGACAAAACATGTACTTCATGCACGATGGAGCATCTCCTCATCTTAGTGTTACTGTCCGTCATCTGTTAAATAACAGGTTCGCTCACAAATGGATAGGTAGAGATGGGCCAATTACCTGGCCTCCACGTTCTCTGGACCTAAGCCCTCTGGACTTATTTGTGGGGCCATTTGAAAGCTCTTGTGTGTGGAACACCAGTAACAAGATGTTCAGTCTCCGTATCCTTACTATGGAAGACTGCGAAACCATACGCAATACTATAGGGATACATCAGCACATCCTAGATTCACTACTACGACGAGTTGATGCATGTACCAACGCTCGCGGAGGGCATATTGAACGTTCCTGTGAGACAGATTTCCTGTCATATACTGGTGCGTTCTGGTCGTGAGAGTTTCCTATGATCAATGAGTTGGAGAAAGTGAGCTGTAAAATGGAAAAAAAGCATTTCAAGACCGATGTTCATTTAACATGATTTCTTCGTCTGCGCCTGAGCAAAGTGTCCTGCAGTTTTTGCCGTACATATTTGATACACCCTGTATGTGGTGAGTAGCAATCTATCCTTCTCATAATGTCACTGTTATTCCATATTGGACTTTCCATTCTGACATAAATTAACAGTGCACTTTTGCGACAGACGTATTGTGCAGGAAATGAAACTTCATCTACAAAATTCAAGAGAATCGCTACGACTGTTGGGTGGCGAGGAAAGAAAGTGAAAGTTCCCTGTTGGGGGCCAGTTTCAATTTGTAAAATAATTTTCATTCAGTAACTCGCGAACTTACCGTTGATGATACCTAGCAAAGATATTCCTGTAACTAGTGTCGATACGTACAGGAGCGATTCTTTAAATTTGTATCTTTGAGATGTTCTGGAAAAAGCGTAGTCCCCTCTGACGACTCCGGGTTCTTCTAGCCATTCAGCGCATTGGTGGATGCAAGTACATCCTTGGCTTGCAGTTTGCTTTGATTGTGTTCGAAGACGGCCGTTGTGGCCGTGCTGTTCTAGGCGCTTCACTCCGGAACCGCGCGACTGCTACGGTCGTAGGTTCGAATCCTGCCTCGGGCATGGATGTGTGTGATGTCCTTAGGTTAGTTAGGTTTAGGTAGTTCTAAGTCTACGGGACTGATGACCTCAGATATTAAGTCCCATAGTGATTAGAGCCATTTGAACCACTTTGATTGTGTTCGAGAGACCAGTTACGGCTGGAGGTTACATGTAGCGCGGTGTGATTGCAGTTGTTGTTGAGAATGTTTCATTTTCCTGCTGTTATTATAACGCTCATTGAGAAGACTTTGCTGTCAACTCATTCGCGTTTCGTCCGTATTCCACGGGTTATTTTACACTAATTTCGAATGGTGAACTTGCTTTGCTTTGCGAAGGCCAGCATGTATCCGTTCGCAAAGTGTCTTCGTGACTTGGTTGCAGGATTGATGGCGCAATGCCGATTTAAAATGTAGACTGCATGTGGTCTGAGTCGAGTGTGTAAGAGAAGGCAGTTACTGTAACAAGACGCAACGAAAACCACAGTGTGAGCAGTATTGACGAGACAGCGAGTGATGCACAGGGTGCAGACGCCAACGCACGATCACAGCAACAGAGGCAGTGAGAAAGGGGTTGGAGGATGAGAAGGAGGAGATGATGGAGGAGAGAAGTGGGACAGCCATGTGTAGTGCCGGTGGTAACGGCGAGCGCGCAGGCTCGGGTCGTGAACTCTGCGGCCGGCCGTGTGGGAAGCGGGGCGGCCGGTCCACGGCCCACGGCCCTCTGGGTCAGCCCTGCCCCGGCCACAGGGAGTGTCTCCCGCCAATAAACCGCCTGGCTGCGTTGATATTTCGGACAAAAAACCGGCACCACGCGACTAGCTACCGTGCGCACCCGACTGCAACGGAACTCTATACTGGCGTGGAATAGGGGAACCATACCTAAGTGTGCGCAGTTAAGGAATAATCTTAAATATCTGAGTTATTATCAACAGGAAAACAAAATCGCTGTAGGTATATACACTGAAGAACCAAAGAAACTGGTACACCTGCCTAATATCGTGCAGGTCCCCCGTGAGCACGCAGAGTGCCGCAACACTTCGTGGCATGGACTCGACTAATGTCTGAAGTAGTTCTGGAGGGAATTGACACCATGAATTCTGTAGGGCTGTCCATAAATCCGTAAGAATACAAGGGGGTGGAGATCTCTACTGAGCAGCACGTTGCAAGGCATCCCAGATATGCTCAATAACGTTCATGTCTGGGGAGTCTGATGGACAACGGATGTGTTTAAAGTCTGAAGAGTGCTCTTGGAGCCACTCTGTAGCAATTCTGGACGTGTGGGGTGTCGGATTGTCCTGCTGTAATTGCCCAAGTCCGTCGTAATGCACAATGGACATGAAAGGATGCAGGTGGTCAGACAGAACGCCTCACGTACGTGTTACGTGTCAGAGTCGTTTCTAGACTTATCAGGGATCCTAGATCACTCCAACTACATACTCCCCACACCATTGTAGAGCCTCCCACAGCTTGAAAACTCCATTGATGACATGCAGGGTCATGGATTCATGAAGCTGTCTCCATATACACGTCCATCCGCTCGATACAATTCGAAACGAGACTCGTCCGACCAGGCAACATGTTTCCAGTCATCATCAACAGTCAAATCTCGGTGTTAACGGGCCCAGGGGAGGCGTACAGCTTTGTGTCGTGCAGTCAGCAAGCGTACACGAATGGGCCTTCGGCTCCGAAAGCCCATATCGACAGTGTTTCGTTGAATGGCTCGCACGCTGACACTAGTTGATAGCCCAGCACTGAAATCTGCAGCAGTTTGCGGAAGGGTTGCACTTCTGTCACGTTGAACGATTATCTTCAGGCACCTTTAGCCACGTTCTTGCAGGATCGTTTTACTGCCGCAGCGATGTCGGGATTTGATATTTTACCGGATTCCGATATTCACGGTACACTCGTGTAGTGGTCGTACGGGAAAATCCCCACTTCATCACTACCTCGAGATGCTGTCTCTCATCGCTCCTGTACCGATTATAAAAACACGTTCAAAGTCACTTAAATCTTACTAAGCTGCCATTGTAGCAGCAGTAAGCGATCTACCAACTGCACCAGACACTTGTTGTCTTATATAGACTCGCTGACCGTAGCGCCGTATTTTGCCTGTTCACATACCTCTGTATTTGAATAATCATGCCTATACCTGTTTCTTTGTCGCTTGTGTCTACACTCCTGGAAATGGAAAAAAGAACACATTGACACCGGTGTGTCAGACCCACCATACTTGCTCCGGACACTGCGAGAGGGCTGTACAAGCAATGATCACACGCACGGCACAGCGGACACACCAGAAACCGCGGTGTTGGCCGTCGAATGGCGCTAGCTGCGCAGCATTTGTGCACCGCCGCCGTCAGTGTCAGCCAGTTTGCCGTGGCATACGGAGCTCCATCGCAGTCTTTAACACTGGTAGCATGCCGCGACAGCGTGTACGTGAACCGTATGTGCAGTTGACGGACTTTGAGCGAGGGCGTATAGTGGGCATGCGGGAGGCCGGGTGGACGTACCGCCGAATTGCTCAACACGTGGGGCGTGAGGTCCCCACAGTACATCGATGTTGTCGCCAGTGGTCGGCGGAAGGTGCACGTGCCCGTCGACCTGGGACCGGACCGCAGCGACGCACGGATGCACGCCAAGACCGTAGGATCCTACGCAGTGCCGTAGGGGACCGCACCGCCACTTCCCAGCAAATTAGGGACACTGTTGCTCCTGGGGTATCGGCGAGGACCATTCGCAACCGTCTCCATGAAGCTGGGCTACGGTCCCGCACACCGTTAGGCCGTCTTCCGCTCACGCCCCAACATCGTGCAGCCCGCCTCCAGTGGTGTCGCGACAGGCGTGAATGGAGGGACGAATGGAGACGTGTCGTCTTCAGCGATGAGAGTCGCTTCTGCCTTGGTGCCAATGATGGTCGTATGCGTGTTTGGCGCCGTGCAGGCGAGCGCCACAATCAGGACTGCATACGACCGAGGCACACAGGGCCAACACCCGGCATCATGGTGTGGGGAGCGATCTCCTACACTGGCCGTACACCACTGGTGATCGTCGAGGGGACACTGAATAGTGCACGGTACATCCAAACCGTCATCGAACCCATCGTTCTACCATTCCTAGACCGGCAAGGGAACTTGCTGTTCCAACAGGACAATGCACGTCCGCATGTATCCCGTGCCACCCAACGTGCTCTAGAAGGTGTAAGTCAACTACCCTGGCCAGCAAGATCTCCGGATCTGTCCCCCATTGAGCATGTTTGGGACTGGATGAAGCGTCGTCTCACGCGGTCTGCACGTCCAGCACGAACGCTGGTCCAACTGAGGCGCCAGGTGGAAATGGCATGGCAAGCCGTTCCACAGGACTACATCCAGCATCTCTACGATCGTCTCCATGGGAGAATAGCAGCCTGCATTGCTGCGAAAGGTGGATATACATTGTACTTGTGCCGACATTGTGCATGCTCTGTTGCCTGTGTCTATGTGCCTGTGGTTCTGTCAGTGTGATCATGTGATGTATTTGACCCCAGGAATGTGTCAATAAAGTTTCCCCTTCCTGGGACAATGAATTCACGGTGTTCTTATTTCAATTTCCAGGAGTGTATTTATTATAACAAAATTTACGTGTTCAGAAAACTACAGCGGCAGAGAGGTAATACTTTTATTGAGCTTTTCAAAAAATACAAAAAACCAGAAACGAGCACTCTTTCGTTCACCAGCGTTTAAGAGTACGCAAAATATGGCAAAGAGTACGCATTTAGCAAATGTCAGAAATGAACGCAGTATGCAATAGAGTATCAGAACATAGTATCAGAAATTCTTACCTGTTTCACTTCGGAAACACAAGGTTTTTTCTAACCACTTCTGTGAGGTGTTTCTGATACCACACTGAACACAACTACGTTTGTGGCGAGCTGATCAGTTAGTCAACTGTCAGGGACACAAGCTGCGCTCTCTTTGGGACTGTGCACTCTTTAGTGTATTTGCCCTAAGTCCGAAATAGTTGGATCACTCTTTTTTGTCAGCATAAAATTTGTGTGTATTTCAACTTTTTGTCTCCTGATAGCATGTTCGCATAGAGTGTCGTATAAAATTAAGTACAATATGTTATTGAAGCACTGTCACTGGGATATACGAGATATGATAAAATGAAAATATGCATGACCGATCCATCTCATCTATGGATGTAAGCGTGAGATGGACCATTGTACTGGCAGAGATAGATCATATAAAATGGCTATAAATGATGGAAAGAGTCAAGAAAATTTCATATTTTTGTTTGGAATATGTGAAATGCATAAAGAATTATACTATTAAATATTTTTGTCCAAAACGCTTTTATCATTTTATTATACATTTTGATCGAACGTTGGCTTCTGTAATGAGTTGTTGGCTTTGTTCGAGCATTAGCCTGTCTTTCTCTGATCACAGCAATTACATTTATTACCAAATGTTGACGATCGTGAACCGGCAACATACTCGATTCAATCATAATTTTTATTAGTACCGTAATAGGTTTCACCACAGCCAACACATTCATCCACAGCTCTTGCATCAAAGTTATTTTCGTAGTCCTTTACAATGTTTTACCTGATAAACATTGTAAGCTCTTTGTAGTATTTCTCTTTTACAGCTTCTTCAATTTGGTGGTCTTATTGTGCTTTTCTCTATTTCCTGTCTTTTCTTATCCCTCTCTTTTCTTTACTGTTTCAATGTTTTCAGCTGAGTTTAGCCGTTTGAATACAGTTGCTGCCTTCCTCTTACAAGTCATGGTTTTATCAATAGAAGAAACAGGTCGTATTTCAACCAAATTTTTGTCTGTTGTGGCTTAGGAATAGTCCGTTTTGAGGTGATAATCTTCAAAGTTTTAGGTTTAGCAGGAGTAGTGTCCGAAATTGTGTCAGTGATGGAATTTGACTTGTGCTGATAACTCTGCTCTTTTGCTCAGTTTTTGACGAGCTTTGAAGTGGTTGGTTGGCCTGTGTACAAGATTCTTTTGTTCCATTTGTTGGGACATATATATCTTCCGTCAAATAAGTGTCGTCTGAGACTGTGGCCATCTTCAGTGGGATTACTGGACATGCCACGATGGTTAATTTATTTGTGTTCCATCTCTCTCACATTAAAACAAGTAGTCCATCTGCCCCAAATAACACCAGTCCACCTCTTCCGATTGTCTGAGAGAGAAGGACCACCCCAACTTCTTTCTGTAGGCAGCGAACGCGGTGACCATTTCACGTTAGTTTCATGCCTGCACATTTGTCTAGCATGCACTGAAAAGTACATCAGTATTGTGCAAACTAAGCATTGATACAAAATTATGGAACCACGCGATAAAACTTTTCGGCTTACCAGAACAGAGAACGCGATTTTTCTCCAAAACTAACACGAAAATGACAGCAACACTTCTGCACCAGGTTTGTTCACAAAAGATCTTCCTTACAAGTAGAGGGAGGTGCTCTCCAGCGGCGCATTTGTGAATCACACCACAGGTTCGTCACACCAAGTGGTCCAACTCTCCCGGAATTACGCTATTCGTAGATATAAAAAGTTCATGTACGTCTCCTCATTTTAAGCCCACAGTTATTCATATGCACTAAACAAAGTAGCGATTATACTACTGATGACTACTGTTAATGGGAAAAATATGGTGCTAATTACATTTCAGTTGTGCTTGAGAACTTACGCCTTGCAGAAAGAAATCGTGTGATTGCTGTTTTTGTAATACATGTGCGTGACTCCATTGTAGAAGTAGAGTCAAGATCAAACAGTAGTCAACATTTATTGTAACGTATGTGGTCCAGTTAATTATGACGATGCATTAAATATTGTGAGATATCTTAAGGTTCTGAATCTATGCTCGGAAAATAAATGCAACAAGACCATACTGTACGCTTCTGACACATTGGGGATTGCTTTAAATACTCGTACATTTAGATCGATATTTTAAATGTAATTATTACTCTGTACCCATAAATTATTTTACTGTTGTACAATTGTTTGTCTATATCAAGTAAACAACCTTTAAATTTCATAAAAACTCCTCTATTAGCGCTTGGTGTATGACGAAAAACTTCATTTTTTTTCTGGGCGTCTGTATCTCTGATAAAGGTAGTTCATTGACATCTCCATCTCAGAGAAGTTAAAACTATTAGAATTTATTCAGTCTAAAGCCAAATATATATTACCAACATATGTAAAGTCACGTCTGTGTACATCACGTCTTTGTAATACTGAGTCATCCCTTTGTTTGCTTTTGGGATAAGGCATTTTTTTAGCGTACAATGGTAACACAATTAATGTTGCAAATAACCGAGAAGGGTGGCCTCTATGACTCAGTCACGTATTCATTATTTCTTTAACAGTTCTGGTTGTTTTCTTTTGCTACAGGAATACTGTTAGTGTACAGTATGGTTTCCACGGAGGCTAATTCAAAGAAGAAAATTATAACACAGGAAAGTGTAACATGTAAGCAACTGTTTTGCACTTACAGTGGTTCCTAATTTGTAAAGGTTGAAACAACTTTTAATAGCCTGCTATAAACTGTGTGCCTGCCATGTCAATTTGAAATCTAGCTGTACGACTAGTCGTCTCACGGATCATGCTTATTAACTCCGTCACTGAGTTTGTGATGGAAAATGTAAACAGCATTAGCGTCAGTGTTATTTAAAATGTGGATGTCATGTGAAAAAACAGGAATACCTATTACGCCTACTTCTTTTCCCATTTTAAATACGGGGAGAGATTGTGGGATAATTTGGCAGCAGCTAAACGAGTTTCCAGTATACAAAAAAGGCGGTTAGAATTATAAAGGACGTAAACCTAGAAACACCTGTAAGCTGTGGTGAAGAGTTTAGATATTCTACCTTTAGGGCGTGCATTTATATTATGATGACTCTCGTTTTTTTTTTGTTTTTTTGTTTTTTTTAACTAACGTAATGTGTAGGGAATAGGAGATTAAACAGTGACAATCGTCGCCAAAACAATGTTGTTGTTGTTGTTGTTATCGTCGTTGTTGTTGTGTTCGTAAGTCCGGAGGGCCTCAGTGACTCACTCTTTCAGACTGGCGTTTATCAGTTCCCTCGCACAGCGAGCCTAGTTCGTAACAGGCTACGACAGTACATACTGACCAGATTAGTG
This sequence comes from Schistocerca cancellata, assembly GCF_023864275.1. Lineage (NCBI taxonomy): Eukaryota > Metazoa > Arthropoda > Insecta > Orthoptera > Acrididae > Schistocerca > Schistocerca cancellata. The sequence continues at coordinate 721,122,905 of NC_064626.1, read as the reverse complement.
ACTTGTACTTTACCAGCAGTGAGACTAAGGTTTGTAATAGCAAGATATATTATGCAAGAGGACTATTACTGATAAGCTTGTACCACAACGCATGGGCTCCATTCATTTAAGTAACAGCTTTCTGTTCATATAAACAAAGAACCGTATTAATCGACGTGTGCATTTGTGTTGAAGAAAGAGGATACCGGCAACGCATAACAACGTCCTCTCCTTTGCTTCCTTGCGGCACATGACTCTACATTCTGCTCACCGTTTGTCGTGTTCCATTACAGCAACATCCTTACGGTACCTCTTTACAGAGGTATATACTTTTTATGTCTGAACGTTTCCAGTACGTCACTGGTTGTTTTCCACAGTGTGTGTAGCTTAGTAGAAGGTTTGGAATAGCGTCAACCCACACGGACTTACGAAGACGACTAATGTCGGCACGTAAAGCTGGAGGATAACGAACAGATTAGCTATAGTGTGGATTACTTAGGATAGGAAGAACGACAAGGGGTTGGCAAGATTCGAAGTCTTCGGAAGACAGCCACATGAAACAATGAATGTTTGTACTTGTAACTAGTGTTTTTTCAAATAAACAATTTTAAACTATAAAGGATTATAATGTGGAGCCACCTGTGTGTGTCAAACTACCTGTGTTAGGAATTCAACAGAGAAGGTCTTGAAGAAATACATCTGCCTCTACATCATACTTCTCAAGCCACCTAATGGTGTATGGTGGAGGCTACTGATCCCCTATGCCCTGATACACTCGTGAATGGCGCGTGGGAAGAACAACTGTCGGTAAGCCTTTGTATCGGTTCTAATTTCTAGAATTTTCCCGTCGTGGTCATTACGCGAGATGTATGAGGGAAAGAATAATACATTGTCTGACATTTGACGCAAACTGTTCTCTCAAAATTTTGGTAGTAAACTTCTACGCGAAAAATGAATGGGACAAAAAGAAAGTATTATTGTGACTACAGTAATGCTGATATAGACCCAAGGTTAACTGTCTCAGTTTAGGTTGGCCACAATGAAACATTGGAGAGTCTCTGTTATTGTTCATCGCTGTCGTTAGTACTCAAAATGGTGACATCCACGATAGAAAAGGCGTATTGTGTCATACAATACGCAAAAATATCATGAATAATAGTCGTTTAAAGACTTTTCGGGCCAGAGTTTTGTAAGGTAGCATCACACCGTCACAACATTGCTAGATGGGCAAAGCAATTCGAGGAGAAGGGGTGCATATACTAGAAGAAAACCACGGGACGGCCGTCCGTCGAAAACGAAGCAGTGGAAAACGCTCTTACGATCGACGAAAGCAGCCCCAGGAAATTCACGCGTCGTGTCAGCAGAGAAGTGAATGTGTCGCAATCAACAGTGCGGTGTATGTAGCACAATGTCTTCCGTTCAAGGCTTAGAGAATTCAAATGTTGCAGCTACTAAATGCAGCAGATAAACCAAACTGAAGAAAATTCTGCATTGATTTTCGAGCACGGGTGGAGGTAGGTGGTTTCGCAGGCAGACTTGTGCTCTCTGACGAAGTCACATTTTACTTAAGTTGGAAAGTGAAGAGACATAATTCGAGAATATGGGATACAAAAAACCCACATTACTCTCTAGAACATAACGTGACTCTCAGAAACATAATGTTTTCTGCACCATAACCAACTGCAGAGTCTTTGGTCCTTCGTTCAAAGATTTTACTGTTACAGGCATACCCTATTTTGTTGTGCTTTGTCTCTGGTTGCTGCTTCAGTTGACAGAAGAAGTAAACGACTTCATTTTTCAGCAGGACGCAGCGCGCCACACTGGCGTAACTTCGTACGTAGTCACCTCAACAAACATCTTCCACGGCGCTGAATTGGTCGTGCTGGGTCGAATAATGTTGCGTTCATGCTATGGGGCCCCAGGTAGTCTGACCTTAAAACCAGTGGGTTTTTGCTTTTAGGGATGTGTGAAGGACATGGTCTACGTTCCCCCGTTTCCGCAGAACTTGCAGCAGCAAAGGCAGCAGACAGTCGGGGCGGCTAACTCCAGTGATTGGAGCGGGTCTGGCCGGAAATGCAGTACCGGATAGACACCTGCCGTGACGAAAGAGGAGCCCGCATCGAGCATTTGTGAATGTAGAGAGGAACTGTGAGAGCTAATCTTTCAGTCTATATGTGTATTTCTGAAATAAAGTCGTAACTGTAATCACAGGAATACCTTCTTTTTGTCCCATTTGTAGTGAATCACCCTGTGTAATCGGAAGAAGTGAAAGTACCGAATGAACAACCCTGCACGCGTTGAAACGAAGCGACAACATGACAGCAGACAAGGTAAATACACTACTGGCCATTAAAATTGCTACGCCATGAAGATGACGTGCTACAGACGCGAAAATTCAACCGACAGAAAGAAGATGCCGTGATATGCAAATGATTAGCTTTTCAGAGCATACACACAAGGTTGGCGCCGGTGGCGACACCTACAACGTGCTGACATGAGGAAAGTTTCCAGCCGATTTCTCATACACAAACAGCAGTTGACCGGCGTTGCCTAGTGAAACGTTGTTGTGATGCCTCGTGTAAGGAGGAGAAATGCGTACCATCACGTTTCCGACTTTGATAAAGGTCGGATTGTAGACTATCGCGATTGCGGTTTATCGTATCGCTACTTTGCTGCTCGCGTTGGTCGAGATCCAATGACTGTTAGCAGAATATGGAATCAGTGGGTCCAGGAGGGTAATACGGAACGCCGGGCTGGATCCCAACGGCCTCGTATCATTAGCAGTGGAGATGACAGGCATCTTATCCGCATGGCTGTAACGGATCGTGCACCCACGTCTCGATCCCTGAGTCAACAGATGAGGACGTTTGCAAGACAACAACCATCTGCACGAACAGTTCGATGACGTATGCAGCAGCATGAACTATCGGCTCGGAGAACACGGCTGCGGTTACCCTTGACGCTGCATCACAGGCAGGAGCGCCTGCGATGGTGTACTCAACGACGAACGCGGCTGCACGAATGGCAAAACGTCATTTTTTGAATGAATCAAATGGTTCAAATGGCTCTGAGCACTATGGGACTCAACTGCTGAGGTCATTAGTCCCCTAGAACTTAGAACTAGTTAAACCTAACTAACCTAAGGACATCACAAACATCCATGCCCGAGGCAGGATTCGAACCTGCGACCGTAGCGGCCTTGCGGTTCCAGACTGCAGCGCCTTTAACTGCACGGCCACTTCGGCCAGCTTGAATGAATCCAGGTTCTGTTTACAGCATCATGATGGTCGCATCCGTGTTTGGCGACATCGCGGTGAACGCACATTAGAAGTGTGTATTCGTCGTCGCCATACTGGCGTATCACCCGGCGTGATGGTATGGGGTGCCATTGGTTACGCGTCTCAGTCACCTCTTGTTCGCATCGACGGCACTTTCAACAGTGGACGTTACATTTCAGATGTGTTACGACCCGTGGCTCTACCCTACATTCGATCCCTGCGAAACCTTACATTTCAGCAGGATAATGCACGACCGCATGTTGCAGGTCTTGGACGGGCCTTTCTGGATACAGAAAATGTTCGATTGCTGCCCTGGACAGAACATTTTCTAGATCTCTCACCAACTGAAAACGTCTCGTCAATAGTGGCCGAGCAACTGGCTCGTCACAATGCGCCAGTCACTACTCTTGATGAACTGTGGTAACGTGTTGAAGCTGCATGGGCAGCTGTACCTGTACACGCCATCCAAGCTCTGTTTGACTCCATGCCTAGGCGTATCAAGGCCATTATTACGGCCAGAGGTTGTTGTTCTGGGTACTGATTTCTCAGGATCTATGCATCCAAACTGCGTGAAAATGTAATCACATGTCAGTTCTAGTATAATATATTTGTCCAATGAACACCCGTTTATCATCTGCATTTCTTTTTGGTGTAGCAATTTTAAATGCCAGTAGTGTACTATGCTTGCGTAGGATACAAATAAAATAATTCGAAATTCAAATGCACTCGGGGGAAAACTACACGGAGAGAGAATGGAAGTTGTTAAGTAACTACGAGAGGTCTAGATATTCGTTGCAAGAGACGGCATAGGCCGTAAAGGCGACCTCAGGTGTTCGTGTCCTCAGCTCTGGCGTCCGTCGACACCACAGTACCGCAACGCAAGAGTGGGCTCTGCAAGTCTGACTCCAAGGCAGCGGAGGTCAGGACATGCCGTTATCTAGCACGGCGGCAGACTACTGCGCCGATGTTCATATTAACATAGAACGAATTAGCAGCTGCAAAGGAGGGAGGCACGATCGAGCAATGAATGAGGCTTAGCGCCGTGTCTCCGTCTGGTTTATAGCTTGGTCAGCGTGCTGCCAAGGCCAAAAACACAGTTTACGTTTCTAGGGAGGCTACACCGACCGGCTTTTTATATATCTTGATGGCGGGGGAGAGGACTTTTCGAGAGTTAGGTTGTCCGTCGCCACGTGACGTCGGCACGAGGACGAGCAGACAAACATGCCCCTCCACGACCGAGTGCGCCACGAAAAAAAATACGAACGGAAACAGATTCTCCTAACGGCCAACGTCATACTGGAATTTTTAATAAAAGTCACTTATGTTATCCACAAAATTATTCTGTCATTGCTGCCTGATAGTCCTGTCAATCCACAAAACATTGATCGTTTCAGAATTTCGAGCATAATTAATTTATTGCGAGAAACTTGCATATTAAGTTTATGAATTTGCTTAGTACGCATCTAATCCACCCGCGGTTGCCGTCATTCAGTTCGTAATTTCGTTAGCTTTTAGAGCCTGTGATCAGAATTTAGAGGAATTGATTGTTATTAGCACACTCTTTCTTTGTATGGTCTGTATGTAACGGCCAGCTTGGCTTCGACGAGGGCGATCGGATCGCTCTGGAAAAGTCTTCAATCTCCTCTCGCCTCATGTCGTCTGGCACACACACACACACACACACACACACACACACATACATGCACAAGTGGCTCTGTTTACAGTCCCGGATGCGGATTATTCAGTTTTCGGATTTTCGTGCATTGTTCGACGATCCATCTGTATCCGCGTCATATTCCGCGAGCCACCTGACGGTGTTTGGCGGAGGAGCACCACTAACTGATCCCCCTTCCATATTCCACTAGCGAATAGCGCGTGGGAAGAATAATTTTCGCAGCTCGTGATCGTGCGGTAGCGTTCTCGCTTCCCACGCCCGGGTTCCCGGGTTCGATTCCCGGCGGGATCAGGGATTTTCTCTACCTCGTGATGACTGGGTGTTGTGTGATGTCCTTAGGTTAGTTAGGTTTAAGTAGTTCTAAGTTCTAGGGGACTGATGACCATAGATGTTAAGTCCGGTAGTGCTCAGAGCCATTTGAACCATTTGAATAATTTTCGGTAAACCTCTGTATTAGCTCTAATGTCTCGAATTTCCCAACGTAGTCATTTTGCGAGATGCATAAGTACGTTGCAGGCAGTAATTTCAATAGTAAATCTCTCTGTGATGCACAACGCCTCTCTTGCACTGCAGTTTATTGACCGTCTCTGTAACACTCGTGTCGACTAAACGCTCCAATGACGAAACGCGCTGCTCTTCGTTGGATCTCCTCTATTTCTTCTATCAGGCTTGCCTGATAAGGATTCCAGATATTTCTGAAAAAAAAAAACATAACACAAAAATAAGTCTGAAGTATTTTGTTACTATTAGAAGTAATATTTTTGTTTATAGCACTCAATTATATGTGTGACTAATGTTTTCCCACAAGATGACCTATTCTACGGCCGAACATCCCTGAAATATCTTCAGGGAAATTCAGAGAATATACGTATGTTTGCCTAATTCTTGGAAGGCGGCCGTTTCGTAAGACGTCCTTTCACACATCGCGGAACTGCACTGCGCTTGGGCGTATGTCAGTTCTTGATGGAAAGACAGTCAATCAAGTAACGCCTCTGTCCTCGAGACTGACTCATCTTTGCCAAAACAAGGAACTGCTGATCTTACCACGGGGCAAAAACTTTGACCGTAGCAGGTCACTGAGAATACTGGGCAACAATGTCTGTTTCAGTTACGTCATGGATTGAAACATAAAGGCACACTCTCGCCTTAATCTTCTGCATGTCCAGCATGCAGTGGCAAGCACTATTTTAGACAGCTTGTCTTGTGTTTGATACAAATGGATTCGATTAACAACCTTCGGTGTAATCGTGACACCGCAGCCAGCAACGAGCATTTCAGATGCATCCATATGACTGCGATCCAATGACAATGTTCAAGTACGGTAAAAATAGCATATTTTCCGCTTTTCCATTACACGAGGGCTTCACGTGCAGAATAGAGTGTCTTTGTTCTGATTTTCAATTGCTTCAGAACACTTGGTGATCAGAATCCGACTCTGTGCAATGTATCTGAAAATTCAACTGATTTACAAACAGCTTCTCTACGATCAGTTTCTATTCATGCCGTTAATTCTTGTTTCCTGAGGTCGTCTACTTTTACGCACTTAATTTAAGTTTACCAGCCATTCGCCAGGTTACTTGTCGCATCTCCTTCCTTTACATTTACATTAAGCAGCGAAGCAGTCATCAACCCGAAGGTTGGTTTTAACGTGACAGTGCCTACTGAGTGTGGTATGTTCTTGCCTTCCTCCGAACTTCGAAATGACTCACCCAGTCAGTAAATGAGTGATCTACGTAGACTCCGAACCGCAGTGTAACCCGGTACTTTAACGTAGGTGTAAAGAAGTGATGAGTGATAGTTAAAATCCAATGACTGATGAGAGATCGAATCCCGGACTTCTGGATCCGTAATCTACCTCAGCTATATATAATTGCGTCTCACAACACAGTCTAATTCCTGATCCACGTGTTAACCTAAAATACAGGAAAGAGTCACCTCATTGCAAGTGATTCTCTCTTAATCTTTTTAAAGACAGGTTTTTGACTATGCCTTAAGCCGAAAATTGTTAAGTTGTTGCGATGTATGAACATAAAAATAGGTCAAGAGAGCGACAAAACCAAAACCAATATGCCATAGAACGAAGCAAGAGAGTGTTCCAAAGACTAGATAAAACAGAATGACAAGGTTTCCAAAGAGAACAAGATTATTTTCAAAAAATAGAGAAGAGTCACCAAGTCACCAACGAAGAAACAAAGGGAATAATACAGTTACAGTGATTTCCAGGTATTAAGTGACGAAAACTACGAATGCTTATTATAAAAACTTCGTGCAACAGTGACAGAACAGGGACTGAAGAGCGAACGGTGGAGAGACTCAAGAACGCACGAACTAACCGATGACTTAAATTGGAAGAAATTAAATGTACTCACATTCTCTGACATTATGGTTCCTTAAAATAAAACAAAAAGGTACTCCGCTGTCAGGACTGCGCGATGTCGACCGGCCGCCGAGTCATCCTATAGCATATGGTATCACTAGGATGCGGTACAGAGGGGCATGGGATTAGCACACCGCTCCCTCGACCATTTTCAGCTTTCCAAACCTTGAAACCACTGATTCTCATCCAAGTAGCTCCTCAATTAGCATGACGAGGCTGAGAGGACCCCGACTCCTACCATGAAAAATCTCTGGCATTTCCGGGAATTGAACCCGGGTCCATCGAAATATCTCCACTAAGTTACATACAAATATCGTATTATGCCAACAGATTTAGTTTTGATTTTACTCAGTATAATGTATCGCTGTTTTCCCTTGTAGGGTCAAGACACCGAGCAGAAGCATTGCTTGTAGTATACGAGTACTTAATCGGTGGGAAATATCGAGCTCGTGCCTTCCACCATTGCCGGTTGTGTTTCTACCGTGACTGTGGTGATGCTACGAGCGTGATCTCGGCGATGCGAACGGGGGCAGTCCAGAGAGAGACGCGGTCCTCGGCGGGCCTGTATCGCCCCCGCAGGCGCCCTTGAGCCGGCGACCCAGTTGTCCGCGCTCGAGACCCGCCCACGGCTGTCGAAACTCGCTTCGTGTTGTCTTCCACTCCCACCGGACTCAGCGCCCTTGCTGCAATGTAGCGCACCGATGGCCTAAAAACGGGTCTGCCGTGGACGTCTCTGGTGAACTGGTTAATGCGATTTCAGGGATGTGTGTCGTCCTCAATAGACTGCAGAAACGTAAAACTGTATTAACTTCCACTTCCACAAAATATTTATCGTTCTTTGAAACGTATTTACGTAGTTGTAATAGTTGTTTTCCAGTGTCAGTCTGCTCCCTTTCATCTTCGAAACTAGCAGTAAATGTGTTACGTTGAATCCTCAGGGCTTTGCTTTCAGTGGAGTACAGTTTCATTTTTATTTGTCTTCAGATTACTTAATAGTTTCGTCCGTGTAGACGTTTCCAAATGAGAACATGTGCACAAGCCATCAAGTGACCACGTTTGTTTGGAGTGCAGGAACTACAGTAGAGTCTCGATAGTTCGAGATGAACGGGACCGGAACCACCTCGAACTATCGAATACTCGGACTATCGAAATTTAAATGGGAAAAAGAAATATTATGATATTGTAAGTACGAGTAATACAGGTCAAAATATGAACTTTATTAAAATAAAAGTATTTACACATGCATTTGCATTTGCATTGGCAGAATAATAATAATTATTTATTTAGACAAGTAATAGTGAAGTGTGGTATGTGGAGGGTGCAATGAACTGCAGCGTCTTCTCTGGCCAGCACAGTCCTCGGACTTGAACATTATCGAACACTCGTCGGCGGTATTGGAGCGCAGAGTGCAGAGCAGATTTCCGCCTCCCTCGTCTTCTGATCGAAGAGTGGCATAACGTTCCACTAAAGACTATACAATCGTTATATCCCAGTATTCTAAGAAGAATTGCAGCCTTATTTCGAGCAAATGGGGGTCCATTCCCTCATTAATAATCCATTTCCAAGTAAGTACAGGTGTTCACATTATTTTGCCTCACTCCCATACTTAATACCTACAATAATCACTGAGGAGAAAATTGGTACGGACCAATGAAAATCATGCAGGATTCGAGCTTATCACGGTGCTGAAGAGGACTTTCTGCAATCAACTCCAGATGCAGTGCACTGGATTGAAGGACTGGATATTCGGTTGTAAAGCCAAACTTCAGTTTCTTGTGCGTAAATATGTACTTACGCACATGTAATTTAATTTTATGATATGTCTGTATTAGTCATACGCTAAATAAATAAATATCAGAAAAATGCTTAACTTTGACGATTAACGAAGTCTCAGAATGTGTTACAAACATCAAGAGGAGAAAAAATATTTTGGTATCCAAACCTACGAACTTAGACACACCAGATCGTTGTCTGTGCTACTGTAACTCGCTTCTCTAGGGCACTTTATTCTACAAAATTCCAGTTGAGAGTGATGCCGGCTGACTTCGTAACCAAATGATGCGGGCGTAAGCCGTAAATGCATGAAATTTTGGAAAGTTTCCTCTATCAGGCTTCACAAAATTCCTTTTGCATTTTTACTTAATAGTTCTAAACGCATTTCGATAATTCATAAGTAAACCATTTGCGGAACAAAGTACTTGAAGTCACTAGTAATTTCAGCTAACACTCATGTAATATACATAAGCAGAGCTAACCTTTAGAAACTTAATGTTTTTTTTTAAACTCTTGAATACATAAAAATAACAGGTATTTTGTGAGAATATTGACCGAAAGAGTTTTTTTATGTTATAATCATTCACAGTAACAACAATACAAACCACATTTCTAACAAAGGAGAACAGTCCATTATGAACTCACTTTCCACCCAGACAGACGCATCCTGGTGATTCTTCAGTAACACAATCACTAAATCCGAAGCTAAAACCGCTCAATATGTTTAAAACAACAAATTCTAGGTGTAAATAAACCACATCGAACCGAACGAGAGGGACATACCGAAATCCAAAACATCTCGGCAGGATGACCGATCGGTAACAGGTCTCAGCAGCTTACTGAATAGGAACTTCGGATAAAGAATCGAAAATGACGTCACTACCGAGGGCAACCTACAGCACCGATCGGTATGAACGATACAGAATAGGGCCCCAGGAGAGGCACTGCAGACGATGTCATCGACCTCTGCTGCTGTTGTCCTTTAACGCCAAATTTCGACGCACTATCCTAACAGATACGTCCGTCGTACGTTCCACATTGGTTTCTGCGGTTATTTAACGTAGTGTTGTTTGTCTGTTAGCACTGACAACTCTACACCAATGCCGCTGTTCTCGGTTGTTAAGTGAAGGCCGTTGGCTACTGCCATGTCGACGGCGCGAAGTAATTTCTGAAATTTGCTGGTCTCTACACCCTCTCGACACTGTAGATCTCGGATTATTGAACTCCCCAACGATTTCCGAAACAGAATGTCCCATGCATCTAGCTCAAAGTGTAATAAGACGAGCTCTCTTCGGGACGGAGCGAGTTAGATTAAATCAGACAACAGGGCCATGTTCCTCGCTTCTCACACCACTATTCTTGCCAGTCCCCACCTCTCTGCTACTCTAATTCTTGGCGTAGCAGCCGAAATCGATGGAAGGGAAAGTCGACGCTCCAGCCAAGTGTGAATTGCGTTCTGCGATTAGATTTCTGTGGTTTAAGGGGTCAACCCCTATTGAAATCCTCTGGCCGCTGTGGCCGAGCGGTTCTAGGCGCTTCAGTCTGGAACCGCGCAGCTGCTACGGTCGCAGGTTCGAATCCTGCCTCGGGCATGGATGTGTGTGGTGTCCTTAAGTTCGTTAGGTTTAAGTAGTTCTAAGTCTACGGGACTGATGACCTCAGATGTTAAGTCCCATAGTGCTTGGAGCCATTTGAACATATTGAAATCCGTCACCCGTTGACCGATGTGTGCGGAGAAAATTATATGGACTTGAAAAGTGGTGTAGGGAGCGCGCAGCCGGCCGTATAAACGTGCACGATGATGCTGGGCGCAAACGTCCATCAGTTTCGGACGATACACTGACGAAATTCGAAGAAATTTTGCTTGCAGATCGGCTTTTGACTGCGCGAGAGATTGCCGAACTTATAGGGGACGTCTCTCAGACTACCGTGAACACAGTTTTGACGGATATTTTGAAGTTTCGCAAGGTTTGTGCCATGTGGGTGACGCGGATGCTCACTGATGAACACAAAGAAAAGAGCATCGAAAGTGCCCGCAAGTTTCTGCGCCATTACCGGGAAGAGATTGAGGAATGGATGGATTCAATGGTAACTGGAGACGAGACTTGGATCCACTACGTCACGTCGGAGACTAAGGAACAATCAAAACAATGGAGGCATTCCGGTTCTCCAAATGTCAAGAAGTTCAAGCAAAAGCGTCAAAGGGGTAGGCGGTGGCTTCTGTATTCTGGGATAGGAAAGGCGTTCTGCTGGAAAGAGGAACAAGAATCAACGGGGAAAGGTACTGCGAGACACTAACAAAAGGAGTGGTCGGCTAACAGAGAGAGTTCGTTTGCACCATGACAACGCTCGCCATCACGTAGCCAGGGGTACCACGATAGATCTCATCGCCAATTCCAGTGGAAATCATTGACCATCCTCCATATAGCCCTGATTTGGCTCCCAGCGATTACTGTTTGTTCCCCAACTTGATACAGCTCTCGGGGGGAATAAAATTCTCAAGGGACAAACAGCTGCACGCAGCTGTCCATTCCTTCCTGCACGAGTCGGCGGGAGAGTGGTACGACGCGGGTATGAAAAAGCTTCCGGAGTGTCTTCAGTCGTGTTGGAGACTACGTTCAAAAATTGCTAAAAGTTCCAGCTTCCAGAATCTGTTATTGGTTTTGGTTCAAATGGTTCTGCGCACTATGGGACTTAACATCTGTGGCCATCAGCCCCCTAGAACTTAGAACTACTTAAACCTAACTAACCTAAGGACATCACACACATCCATGCCCGAGGCAGGATTCGAACCTGCGACCGTAGCAGTCGCGCGGTTCCGGACTGAGCGCCTGAACCTCTAGACCACCGCGGCCTATTCGTTTTGCAATAAAATGACGTTTACTATGTGAAAAAGCATTGGAGACCTTACTTTGCGCACCAAAATATGACTCAGAGTGTTTAAAACACACAAGCTTCCGCTGAGTTTGTTCCTGTCACTGTTAAATGAGAAATAACTGTCTCCACCGCGATGTGTAGCCGTGGCTCCAAGGTTGTGTAAATGACACCGTGTAATATTTGCGCGCACCTGAGCTATGTCTGAGACGAAGATGAGACAAAGTTATGACGGGCGCAGCGAACACGAGACGAAATCAGCATTATGACGGAGATAATGAGATTCCCAGGCAAACTGTGATTCCAAAGCGCGTGCTAATGGGTGTGAAAAACGTTCAGATACCTTCTCCGATTCTACAGAAACACTGTGCAAAGATCTGAATTTCTCTCGATTTTTTTCCAGTGACCTGTCTGCCAGTGAAGATGGTATTAGTTGCGTCACATCCTTTATTGGTGCGACACTGGGACAGTGGCAGCTCCATGATATTGAGGATTAGTACGGTCACAGACAATAGAAGATTTTGTCTCTTTCAGGTAATGTAGTCAAGACAACAACCAATCACTATTACTGTTTCTTTTATTTTATCAAGTCGAATCCGAGTGCACCGCATTTCTCCAGGGTCTTATCCTCGCCAGACTTTCATTTGACAGGCATGCAGTCAGGCCGCTGCATCACGATTAAATATTAACACACAAGCAACGGATCGAGGTCATGTCTGAATTAAGAGTGCATCACTATAAAAGAATCGACCTGCATCTACTATCCACATAGCTGTTTCTCCGGCATTACCTTTCTTGACGAAAACAGTTCTCTGATTTATCGTAGCATAACGCAATAATCACAGACCAGACTGTTTCAGCACGTTTCAAAGAGGCTAAAAACAGTGTAAACTACTGAAGAAAAGCATCGCAACCAAACCCGTTTAGAGAATAGAATCCACCGTTAATTGCTTTCATTGCAACACTGCTTATCGCAGGAAATAAGAAGTAAAAGAGCTTTAACTACCCATTACGGACAAAACAAGTTTTACCTGTTTGCTATTGACAGAAATTACTTCGGCCAATGCCTTTTCACACAAAGCGACACAATGCTCTCTACTTTCAGTAGCTAGTAACATAAAAATTACAGATAAACCGAGGGGGGAAAAAAAAAAGAAAAAGCAGTGGTGTGACGTCCGTTTTCTGTTACTGCTTTCATTATCCTACAAGAAGAACAAAAGTGGAATAAATACACTCCTGGAAATGGAAGAAAGAACACATTGACACCGGTGTGTCAGACCCACCATACTTGCTCCGGACACTGCGAGAGGGCTGTACAAGCAATGATCACACGCACGGCACAGCGGACACACCAGGAACCGCGGTGTTGGCCGTCGAATGGCGCTAGCTGCGCAGCATTTGTGCACCGCCGCCGTCAGTGTCAGCCAGTTTGCCGTGGCATACGGAGCTCCATCGCAGTCTTTAACACTGGTAGCATGCCGCGACAGCGTGGACGTGAACCGTATGTGCAGTTGACGGACTTTGAGCGAGGGCGTATAGTGGGCATGTGGGAGGCTGGGTGGACGTACCGCCGAATTGCTCAACACGTGGGGCGTGAGGTCTCCACAGTACATCGATGTTGTCGCCAGTGGTCGGCGGAAGGTGCACGTGCCCGTCGACCTGGGACCGGACCGCAGCGACGCACGGATGCACGCCAAGACCGTAGGATCCTACGCAGTGCCGTAGGGGACCGCACCGCCACTTCCCAGCAAATTAGGGACACTGTTGCTCCTGGGGTATCGGCGAGGACCATTCGCAACCGTCTCCATGAAGCTGGGCTACAATCCCGCACATCGTTAGGCCGTCTTCCGCTCACGCCCCAATATCGTGCAGCCCGCCTCCAGTGGTGTCGCGACAGGCGTTAATGGAGGGACGAATGGAGACGTGTCGTCTTCAGCGATGAGAGTCGCTTCTGCCTTGGTGCCAATGATGGTCGTATGCGTGTTTGGCGCCGTGCAGGTGAGCGCCACAATCAGGACTGCATACGACCGAGGCACACAGGGCCAACACCCGGCATCATGGTGTGGGGAGCGATCTCCTACACTGGCCGTACACCACTGGTGATCGTCGAGGGGACACTGAATAGTGCACGGTACATCCAAACCGTCATCGAACCCATCGTTCTACCATTCCTAGACCGGCAAGGGAATTTGCTGTTCCAACAGGACAATGCACGTCCGCATGTATCCCGTGCCACCCAACGTGCTCTAGAAGGTGTAAGTCAACTACCCTGGCCAGCAATATCTCCGGATCTGTCCCCCATTGAGCATGTTTGGGACTGGATGAAGCGTCGTCTCACGCGGTCTGCACGTCCTGCACGAACGCTGGTCCAACTGAGGCGCCAGGTGGAAATGGAATGGCAAGCCGTTCCACAGGACTACATCCAGCATCTCTACGATCGTCTCCATGGGAGAATAGCAGCCTGCATTGCTGCGAAAGGTAGATATACACTGTACTAGTGCCGACATTGTGCATGTTCTGTTGCCTGTGTCTATGTGCCTGTGGTTCTGTCAGTGTGATCATGTGATGTATCTGACCCCAGGAATGTGTCAATAAAGTTTCCCCTTCCTGGGACAATGAATTCACGGTGTTCTTATTTCAATTTCCAGGAGTGTAGTTACCAAAGATGCCATGTTAGCCTCTACTTTAGAGAAGCTAGAAACACACACAGCTGCAAATGCACCACCAGTTTCAGATTACGCCCTACGGGGTCGTCGAGTTACTTTAAAGGCTAACACTTCTGAAGTTCTTGCACTAGAGCTTAAGTTAGAGATTCCACGTGATTTACAACAACATGGAAGGATTACTGCTTTTCGAGACTGTGCGGGACGTGTCGTAACTTACTTCTTACCACGACCTGCAAACAAGGAAGCCGGGCTGCTCAGTGGAGGATCCTTGGAGGCATAACGATCCTCGGAGCGCTCTCAGCTGGCACCCCACCTGTCTCTCGGAACGGCTTCTATTTTACCGCTCAGGAAAATCTTTCATCTTCAATTGAAATTAATATTGCAGGAATGATACTGTGACTAACACGTTTCCCTGGTAATTTAAATAATATTACCCACTCTTTTACGCACACATTTGAAGAGGTACGCGATGAAAACTAGTTATCATATACAACTGTTCTTCAAAGGTTTAAAATATCTTAGTGTATTAATGTCCACCTCAAGCATGTTCCATAAACTGAAGATATTTTAACGCATGAAAGAACTGTTTTATATGCAGGGGATTGCCATATAGTGTTAACTATCATCCCGAAAAATTAATCAAGTTATCAACCTATTCACTAGTGCTGTTTAATGAAGCATTGTCGTAATTTTTTTCACACCATACATTTAACATCCTCATAATTTTAATGGTATTTCTCAAAAAGCTCTCCTTTGGATGCGATACACTAATCCCAGCGTTTCTACCAGTCTGTAAAGACATGATGGAAACCATTTTTTGAAACGTCCTACAGAATTGCTTCCACAGACTTCACTACTGCTTCTGATGATGGAAGATGTCACCAACGAAGGTGTGTCTTCTTCAGGTTAGAAAATACAAAAAGTCACACGGGGCTAAATCCGGAGTGTAAGGAGGGTGGGGTGCACACTTTACATTGATTTTTGCAAGATACTGAGTGAAAACATTTGTAGTATCCTGAAGTACATTATCAGGGTGCAGCATTCAGTCTCTTTCACGGGTATGTGGCTTTTGCGACTGATATCGACCAGGGAAAATGTCAGGATATTCCTATATTAGTGTCCAGTTATTGATACTGTGTAACATGCTGATAAACCATTCCATCAATACGAAAAAAAACGAGATGCGCAATAACTGGAGCGTCAGGTTACCCTCCTTTGAAGCTGATTGTCTCCTCTCTTCAAGTAATTTAAAACAATCTTCGAATTGTACTGTGGAGAAGAACAGGCTCTCCGTAGGCCTCCTGTAACATTGTACTGCCCTCAGCTGAAGATTTGTTGACCAGAAAGCAGACTTTAAAACCCACATCTTGTTCATCGCGCGTCACCTGTAGCGTTAGGGTAAGCGATACTGAACATGTCCTTCAGATATTGTCGCCATTAATGATATAATCACGCCTGGCCTTCTTATGCTGAGTTTCACGTATCTGCGAGCATCTGGAATGTGACTGCGTGACACGTAGAGGTTTGGAGCGGCAGGTACCGCTTACCATGTGCCTCCGCCCACGAATATGGCCATAACCTGGCGTCAGAGAATATCTTAACTCGTCTGTGAATAATACGTCCCGCCACTGACGAAGTTGCCAGTTGATTTCGGAACGGTAGGGCTAAAGCCGAGCTACAAGATCTTTTTGTGTTAAGCGGGGTACTCGAACAGGACGTCTGGGTTGTAAGATCCTTTCTCGTAATCTGTTCATTACAGTCTGAGCGGACGCAGCAGCACCAGTGGTCCTTTTGAAATCGTTTTGCAGCAACTCCAATGGCCCAGCTGAGAAAATATCGCAGTGCTCTGGCGGTATCCGTTCGACGCCACAATGCAGAGATAGCCAATCTCTGTCTTCACGTGCAATTGTAATACGTCGGCGACCTTGTCCAACTCACCTTGTGTACCTGTCTCCCTATAACGTGCCCACAACCTACGTATGGCACGTCGAGAGGCATTGGCATCTGCAGCAACACGACGGGAAGGCCATCCTTTTTGGATCAAATAGACATCCTTACATCTTGCACTGTATTAAGATATCGCGGTGCACGCGCTTTGTTGAATGCAACGTCCACAAATGACGACCGCCATATGTCTACCGCACTAGAAAACACTGGGACTCCGGTATTCACTTCCTCCTGAGGGGTCACCTGGCACTGTAAAGCACAACACGGACAATAACTGTCGAGTGGTTTTAATTTTTGTCTACACTGAAACCGAAGATCTCAAGCCACACAATAACACCACAGGTATCGTCTGTATATAAATAGATCTAACATATTGGACGTTGATTTAAGTGTTCTAATTCGTTTGATCAGTGTAAACGTATCATCAGGAATCCATCACTCTAACTGCACACGCCCCACGCCGTTACACATCCTCCACCAGTTTGAACAGTCCCCTGCTGACATGCATGGTCTATGGGTTCATGAGGTTGTTTCCACACCCGTACACGTCCATCCTCAAGATGCAATTTGAAACGAGACTCGTCCGACCAGTCATTTTGTTTCCAGTCATCAACAGACCGATGTCGGTGTTGACGGGACCAGGCGAGGAATAGAGCTTTGTGTCGTGCAGTCATCAAGGGTACACAAGTGGGCCTTCGGCTCCGAAAGCCCGTGTACATGATGTTTCGTTGGATGGTTAGCATGCTGACTCTTGTTGATAGCCCAGAAATGAAATCTGCAGCCATTTGCAGAGGGGTTGCACTTCTGTCACGTTGAGCGCTCTCTTCAGTCGTCGTTGGTCCCGTTTTTGCGGGATGTCTTTTCCAGTCGCAGCGATGTCGGAGATTTGATGTTTTACGGGATTCCTGATATTCACGATACACCCGTGAAATGGTCGTACGGGAAAATGCCGACTTCATCGCTACCTCGGAGATCCTGTGTCCCACCGCTCGTGCGCCGACTATAAAACCACGTTCAAACTCACTTAAATTTTGACAACTTCCCATTGTAGCAGCAATAACCGATCTAACAACTGCGCCAGACACTTGTTGTCTTATATAGGCTTTGCCGACCGCAGCGCCGTATTCTGATTGTTCACATACCTCTGTATTGATGAATTCTTCTCGGGTTATTATCCGAGTAGCCTGCCGAGGTGTTGAAAGGATGGTGCACAGTGGTCGAACAGCTACTCATAAGCCACGGATTTTCCATATTCAGTGCTAAGAGAGACTTGACGTGGTGTAAAGAGCGACTCCAATGGACAGTGGGGCCGGCCGCTGCGGCCGAGCGGTTCTAGGCGCTTCAGTCCATAACCGCGCGACCGCTCCGGTCACAGGTTCGAATCCTGCCTCGATCATGGATGGGTGTGATGTCCTTAGGTTAATTAGGTTTAAGTAATCTAAGTTCTAGGGGACTGATGACCTCAGAAGTTAAGTCCCATAGTGCTCAGAGCCATTGGAACCATATTATCCGAGTGGTGGCGTAGTCTTGTCGCAACGTTTAGATGAGTTTCGTATCCATCATGTTCTGGCGTAGGCCGTCGCGACAAGACGACTCCACCACTCGGCTGATAAGCCGAGAAGAATTCGTCACTGGAATACGCCGAGAAAGACTGCAATCGCATATACATCTGTATTTGAATACACATGCCTATACCATTTCTTTGGCGCTTCAGTGTATATCCTCCCAGGCCTGGTAACACTCTTTAACGCGAACAACGCTAACGCACTCAGGTGGTTGTTGTTACCTTCGAGAGAATTGCAACTCTAATAATTTACATAACCGCCAATGGCGTGTACGTGCACGAAGTTCTATTGACATTCCGCCATGTCTTCTGGTTGCTTTACTTTTCTTGTCAGGGAGTGCATATGGATGTGCGCAGTACAATTATTAGTGTTGAATGTATGGAAGCTTTTTAACATACTGCAGCCAGTCTTTGACAGTGATATACTACTGACACAAAGATATGCATTTCAAGGTTTTTATCTGAAGATGGTCGTGTAGACTGAAACGAGGGGCTAATAGAATTGTTTATTTCAGCAACTGAAAATTTTAGTCACAATGTTATTTGTGCAGCACATTACAGTTGTAGATTACCACTTTTCAATAGCAATTAATTATACATGACTGGTATGTGAATAGAACTATGGAATCTTCATCCAGGTCCGGAGGTCGATAGTACGCTAACATATAATCGTCCCCCTGGGAATGTCCGGCGAGCATCGCTCCACACCTTCTAACACACGATGTGATAGCACGCAGTTCAGATTTATTTGATAAAAAAAAAGAGAGGAAACCACATCACGCACTGAACGTGCAGAATGGATGGTGCTTGCCGCGCCACAAGAGGACCAGTGACGTCACCCGGTGCGGTGCGGTGCGCCGCGGAGCCGCGGTGGGCGCGGCGTGTGGGGGCGACATTACTCGCCGCCGCCCACGACCTGTCAGCGGGCTCATGTGTCTCATTTGTACTTGGCTCCCCGGGGCGCGGCGTCAAAATTTGTCGTTGTATATTCGATCGCTTAAGCGCTTTGTCACTTCTGGTTTTCCTTGTTCTACCGCTCCCACGTGGACATCGTGAGGATTTACGGTTCAAGTTCGTTCCACCGTCCTCCATATTATTAATGACATGTAGATGGAAGTAACACAAGTTCTCTGTTACTACAGTAATATATACACTACTTTTCTTTAGTCCATAAGCTTTTGTTTCCGTTTCAACTCTTTTTATTATTTCTGTCTTCCTGTCACTGTTTTCACTGTCGTAATTAATTTTAGTTTGATATTTACATACGAAATACGTTCTTAAAGCCGAGACATATACTTCTATCCTAGACGATCCAGTACATATTCAGAATATTACAGTGGCAGACTAGATCAACATTGCACCTGCCCTAGAGAAAGGAAACTGATATGGGACCGCGGAAATGTGCCTTTCGGACACTATGACCTAAAGTTGGGGCTGTCGCTTAATACTAGTCCCGTCTCCGAGAAGGTAAAGATCAATCCGCCATTCGATCGTCTTCATTTAAGCTTTCCTTAACTAGGGGTAGCATCTTTTTGACTAGTAATCAAAACGTAATGAGTCCCGGATTTGTCCCTAGTCACTGTTTAAATTTTGAGTAAAAATCATCAACAATGACGACCGACAACTTCTGGAATAAAGAGTCATCCTCGTGCAAAGGCCTCGTTTAAGAGAGCGTAAGAGTGGACATAGGTTGAGGACATCCTCTAACCCTTAGGGCCACGCGGAATTAGCCGAGCGGTCTCAGGCGCAGCAGTCATGGACTGTGCGGCTGGTCCCGGTGGAGGTTCGAGTCCTCCCTCGGGCATGGATGTGTGTGTTTGTCCTTAAGATAATTTAGGTTAAGTAGTGTGTAAGCTTAGGAACTGATGACCTTAGCAGTTACGTCCCTTAAGATTTCACAAACATTTGAACATTCTAACCCTTGGGGTGAAAACTGTTCAGAAAAGGTAGAAGATGATGCAAACGGCAATGGAACCACAACATTAGAGACAGATTATGTTTATCCACAGAACATAGGGCCTTAATCGAAGAAAAGGTCACGATGATCTCTCCATTGGCGAAAGATTCCGGATTAATTTCCCATTCGAATCTCTGGAAGTATACTGAACATGAGGAGATCATCATGATAAAAATAAATACTCAGTGAAAGAATAACATTCTACGAGTCGGAGCGTGGAATATCAGAAGCTTGAACTTGACGAGGCAACTAGAAAATCTGAAAAGGGAAATGGAAAGGCTCAGTCTAGATTCAGTGAGAGTTAGTGAAATGAATCTGAAACTATATAGGTATTTCTGGTTGGACGAATATAGATAAATATCAACAAAAGCAAGAAGTTGTACAGCTGGAGTAATATTCGTTTTGAACAGGAAGATGGGGCAGAGAATCAGTTACTGTGAACAGTTAAGTTCACTGTTTTCATCGGAATCGACGGCAAAGCAACGCCATCACCAATAGTTCTGTTATGTATGCTGACGACACAAGCAAAAGATGAAGAGAGAAACGAAGTATATGTGGATATTGAACGCGTAATCTAGTGTGTAAAGTGAGATAATCTAACGATCATAGGGGATTGAAACGCATTAGTAGTGGAAGGAATAGAAGAAAAAGTTACAGGAGAATATGGACTTGGGAGTAGGAATATGAGAGGAGAAATACTGAGTTCTGCTGTAAATTGCGGCTAGTGGCAGCGAATAAATTGTTCGAAAATCACAAAAAAATGTATTATATCACGGTGAAGCAAAGATTACCAAATCAGATATGGATTGTAAGGCCTACCCAAGATCAGATATAAACTCGGTCCACAATTTGGTAATGATGAAGAGTAGACTGAGGTATAAAGAATCGTTCGAAAGAATCAGTGTGGAAAGACGTGGGATAATGACGTACTGAGGAATTATATAATGCGTTTGAAATTCTCGAACGTTGTAGACACTGCGCTAATGAATACCATATTACGCATTTCAGTTGAAGAAGAATGGTAATCTCGAAAAAGGGCAATCACAGAAGTTGGATGGACAAACATAGGTATAAGGAAGGTAACTGCGTAGAAACTTTGATCAACAAAAGATACACCTCAACTAAATGACGAACGAAGCAACAACAAAAATGTTCAGGGGACGACAGAAATGAAGCAACGTAAGTCACTTAGGAATGAGATAAAAAGGAAGTGCACGGAAGCTAAAGCGAAATGGCTGCAGTTTTAATGTGAGGAGCATCGAAAAGGAAGGACTGGTTCATCATACAGAAAAATCAAAACAATCTTCGGCGAAATTAAAAGCGCAGAGGAGGGAACGGATATATGGAAAGACTACGTTGAAATTCTCTAGAATAAAGTGTTACAGGAACATTATCTGGACCACGTATAGCTAGATCCCAGCGTTTAGCTGCACAATGTCCATATAATGTTCCTACGACATTTCCGCCTGCTAACAAGCCTACGGTGACCTAAAAGATAGTCAATGGTCTAATAAATCGTATGAGAATACAAAAAAGCGGATAGTTGCATATTATATCCACAAAAACCAATAATTAAGATACAGTTGCAGTGCGTCATCTACAATGCATATAGTGAAAAAAAAGTATTATGCCATTTTTGGATGTAGTGCATTTAGTGCATTGTATATTAGCTGGATGTCTGTGGTACTTCCATCAAGCAGCATTAGGGTGTTATCAACCTAGCCATAGTAATATACATTTTTTTCAATAATGGGTTTGTGTTGTTGAAAAGTTTTTCTTCGAATGAATTTAGGAATATATCTGCTGTAGTTCCTGCAATGCTGCATCCCATGGCAACTTCCTCAGTTTGTGTGCAGAATTTTTCATTAAACAAGAAGTAATTTTGATGTAGTATGCACTACATCCAAAAATGAAATTTACAATGGAACCAGAAAACAACAACGATTTATTATGTCGTCAATCAGTGTTCAGTCCGTGAGCCTTCTCTTAGTCTTTTGGTAACGTTGCCTCGAAGTTAGTTTAGGAAACAAAGATAACAGCCAGTCCTAATCACGAGGATGTATTTAGGAGGGCAGCTTCACAGTAGAGGAATAAGGAACAATTAGGGCAATAAAGGCATGCACCAAACAGTAAAGGAACGAGAGTTAACACAGTAGCCATAGACGTCATTAACAATGGAGCAGTTAAATAAAATACGGGAAGTAGTTAGAGGATGCCCAATGGCGCAGAAACTCTCAGCAGCTACAAGGAGTTATCGTCAGTGACTGCCGCAAGCATCTTCCCAGACTTACGAGATACTAGGGGGCCTGCTGGTAGGATGATCTCACGCACGTCTTCCGGCTAGCTGTCACACGTGCAATCCCCGGTGCTTCAGTCTGGTAAGTACGGAACAATGGTAGATGTTCTTACGGTGTACTGACCATTGGCTTTGACGAATATATATTGTTTCAGAGACGTAAGTCTTACACATTGTGATTAGTACAGAATGAAGTCTCGTTCCGTCGCAATGAAGCGTGATTTTGCTAGCTACTTGCTAATGAAAGTTTTCCAAGACCGGTATTGGCATAAAATAATAGAAAATTTAGACTCCAACTGTGAAGATGGTCTTCAATGTCAGGTTCTGATCATGAGCATTTTTAGTCTTTTGCTGAAGTTGCTTCGAGGTTATTGGAACAGAAAAGTTAACGAGTTTCATGGCGCGGAAAAAAAAATCATTACATTAAGTTTATGAGAGATGAAATAATTTGATCTCATTGCTACAACAAAAGTTCTAATTTTAGAACCGATAAAAGAAAATGAAGTCAGAAAAAGGGCAAAATGATTAAGATGGTGAATCAGGAAATAGAACAGCTAGAGAAATACTTAAATTAGTAAGTATCAGAGAAGCATACAGTCGTGTAGAAAAAAAATTACAGACGAAATTATAAGAAGAGTAATGTTCTATGAGCACATCCAAATAATAAATCCTAGCACACTACCATGGAACTCTGTACACCATTTTGAAAAATTAGAAGACAAATCCAAATAGTTTATGAAAGTGCAGGAAGACCTAGAACAAATTAATACAAATAAGCAAGAAAGTAAATATAGTACAAAACATAGGAACAAAATTAAGAGGTAGGACAGTTGTCATGGCTAAAATAGTTAAAAAAAGACAGGGAAGAAAGCAGTGTACAGAAGAGAGGAAAGAAAAATTGAGCGAATGAAAGAATATTCGAGAAAGCTTGAAGCGAACTTAGTGGCTTAAATGTGGTAGTCAGCTGGTCTTTACAAAGAAAGAATATATAAAATTGTTCAAATACACTTACGAGTATTTAGGTTTCAGGGACCCGCGGTGTCCGATGACTCGTCAGAAAGTACAGTAATTAATGGAGTGGTCACCAGATATGACGCCAATTCTCATCTCTTCTTCATCTTCTGAGGGCGTATGAAGAGCCTAGTTTAAGAGACTCTGGCCATTACTCACATGGACCCAGGTGCTACAATTGTCGCATTCGTGGAAGTAGTACGCCAAAATCTTGGGACTATTGATCATATAAGACAGTCAATGATGCGTCACTGTATACCGTGAACATGATAGTCGACGTTTGGAACAATACTTCGTAACAGGACAGTCTCTTCTAGCGTTACTTTTCCTCAACAGTAGTTGCTTTTCTGAAAAGTTTCATATAAGTTTATACACAGTATGTTATATTTCAAGCTAAATTTTATGAAAAGGAAGTACTTTATAAAATATTTTAGTTTCGATGTTATAATCGATAAGTACCAGTTCTGAATGCACAGTTAAAATATTTTTTTTTGGGAAACATTTGTTATGAATTATTTACACACTTAAAATTTCTATTAGTAATTACGCAATCCTGTACTGTTTGCCATGTTTATTTCTGGGCCCATTTATGAAATAACAATCGAAATTAATAATGTAACAAAAACAAGTAGGAATTCATCTGTAAAGAAAAATTGTAAACCCTTTGGAATATTGTTATTTTCGCAGAGAGTGTGCGTCGTAAGCTTGCCTCTGAGGCGATCGGACGTATTTTTGTATAATTGTGAACAATGTAATTTCGGCTTTGTTAATGTGAAAAATCAAAATATTCTTACGATATACAAAAATGTGAGAAAATCAATGGAAAACATATTCACGAAAGAATTCTGCAACAACAATCTTCAAATTTATTTAGTTCAAACCAACTGTAAGGACCTGATGTTAAACTTTCAGCTTCAAGAATCAGACCCCTAGACAAGAAGAACTGGAGCCATCTCAACATGACAAGCTAAATAAACTTTAAAGTTTATTGTAATCTTGACTCCATTCAAATCTTCATAAAAGACTTTGCTTGTTAATTACTTCGACTTGGCATTGTTTAATGTGGACAATAGATGGAAGAAGGAAGGGGTGTAGGGGAGGAGATTACAACTTGTGAGGGAACAGTTCAAAAAATGGTTCAAATGGCTCTAAGCACTATGCGACTTAACTTCTGAGGTCATCAGTCGCCTAGAACTTAGAACTAATTAAACCTAACTAACCTAAGGACATCACACACATCCATGCCCGAGGCAGGATTCGAACCTGCGACCTTAGCGGTCGCTCGGCTCCAGACTGTAGCGCCTAGAACCGCACGGCCACTCATAATAAACGGAGGATAAACGTAGGTATGTACTGAATTATTCACATGTACACAGCAGGAATCACCATATCGCCAGTAGTCTATCTCAGCAACTGGCAACTGGCGGGTAAGGAACATTAAAGACGCTAAGCCTACTTGAAAGTACTGAGAGCATAGGTTGAAGACCGATCTGGCCTGCAGCATAAAAGAACACTCAGCTTGTTCGCTGCCCCCTCATTCTTCCTCCTACTGCAACAAGGTAGCAGTGAGCAGCTCATTGTTTCCTAAGTGGGATGAATCACAGAGCGGTGACAATCCTAATTAATTTGTTCAACGTTTCTTCTTTGTGTTGTTGGGTGCCAGTTGCAAGCGGCGGCAGAAGATGAATGCCAAGCCGTAAGAGAAGGAAAAGTAAACGAAACTGTAGGCTAAACAGAATAATGTTAACTGACTGCTGTTTCTCGGGTCGGCGTTAATCAGGACGAACGCCCGCCTCGCGCTACACAATACTGACGCGTGTGCCAAACTTGGTTGTGCGACGTGGGAGAACAGAAGGGGCTTTCTGCCTATCACACTCCTGTCTTAGTGAACTCTTTAGTGGCCTTGGGCTTCGATTCAGTGGTAGCTTTCTCACGTTGGCATCTGTGCTCATTGTTTTCCCATAACTCACTGGTATGTTGCTAAGAGTTGCCAAGCGAGGTGGTGCAGTGGTTCGCACACTGGACTCGCAATCGGGAAGACGACGGTTCAAAACTGCCTCCCGCCATCCAGATTTAGGGTTTCCGTGATTTCCCTAAATCGCCTCAGGAAAATACTGTGATGGTTCCTCTGACAGGGCACGTCCGATTTTCTTCCCCATCCTTCCCTCATCCGAGCTCGTGCTCCTTCTTTAATGACCTCGCTGTCGGCGGGACGTTAAACACTAATCTTCTCCTACTCCTACAGCTTATTTCTGGTCTGGTAATCGTTCATAACAGGTATGCATTGCAGCAGTAATCAACATTTACGCAATGCTTTACATCTCGCTTTCGTAATAATGTTGAGTTGTTACTACATACGTCTGTGATATGTTACTACGTACGTCTGTGATATAAATCCGTGGGAACACACATACATAAAAACGCGCGCGCGCGCACACACACACACACACACACACACACACATATATATATATATATATATATATATATAGTGAGAGGAACTTTTTTTACGTTACAGTCATTATGATAGGCATTTGATTGGTGCGAAGTCTGAAACACAACCCAGTTTCAACTCATATTTGTTTATGCGCATTTGTACAAACTCTAATGCCACATTTTAATTGTATTATGTTTTCTAGTATGTCTTTTACTAAAACTCAGCACGTTTCTCATTGCAACAAGGCACTCTTCACCTGTATTTTAGCTCTTTCTGTTTGTATGACATTAATACGATTATAAAACTGATAAACACTTTGATTATTTTGATAGGTAAACACAAGACAACATCTGGCATCCTTAGCTCATTCATACTAGTAATTTGTTCTCAATTAGAAAGTTTACACATTGTTTAATAAACACTGAATTTTGTTCTTTTTCACTTTATAATCTCTACATTGTTTTATTCGTGTAATGTTTAAATGTCTTTTCTTTGTGCACGTTCTCCATGAAGTACCAATGTTTTTATCAACATGATCACCTTCGCTCTTATTACTATAGATGTCAATTCTATCGTATTAGGCATTCATTTTTGTGATAATCTACATGTCTATGAGCATCATCCTCTATTCATTTTGAAGTAGGTTGCTTTCCACCATTATGCATTTTATTATGTTGCACTGTTGTACTTTAATCATCTGGGGTTTGATTGTTGCTCTACACATGTTTTTCGAATGAGTGAACGCGACTGGACTTAAGGTCAACTTTAAATGACCATGTACTAAACATTTGTTGTTCTTGGACACATGTTTGTGCGTGGTACTTTCATTAGCCATGAATGCAACCAACCATACTGTGCGTTGGTCTCCATTTTTTTCTCTTTGTGAACGACTGTGAAGTTCCCTTACTGGCACAAATAGCAATTTTGATTGTTGTAATTTGTTATTTGTGTGCATTAACCGTAAGGACATCCATACAATCAGGCACACTCATTTCAGATATTTTGTGCAGCAGCCTGAAGTCCAGTTCTCTGAATGCGTGTGTTAAAGTGAGTTAACAAGCATGGTGTCTCAGAGGATGTCTCCGCATTTACTGTCTTAATGGTGATGAATAAAGGGCTGGCAGATCTTAACCTCTGTTTCTTTATGGGACCGTTTGGTTCCTTCGAGCATGCTGTGGAATGTTTGAGTTAGGTACGATTATTTGCTGCTGTTGTGTCACACTTCGCCATCTCTGAAGCGAGGTACACACGCTGCATAAAAATTTAGAGTGAGCGGCAGAGAAATGCAAGACGGCAGGCTCTCTGGCCTCTTCATGCACTTATTAACAGCCATCACACCAGCCTGTCTTTCATTCCAACATTTCACTTTCATATTACACTGTCATACAAAGTAGGTACTCGATGCTTTGTACCGGTACGTACATGATCGCGCAGCAGGATGCACGCATATCATAATTCTCTTCATTTCACGTTGGAGACTGGCGGGAACTTTTGGGATGCGAGGAGGCCAATCGATCACAACAGCAGCGAACGGGCAAAACGCGGGTGGAACATTCGGTTACTGGGAATTACTGACGGAGTCCCAACCCGCCTGTGGCTGGCGGCTCTCACTTTTGATGTCACGTCTCAGGGACGAGAGCAACGGACGCTCGCTATTTTTACAATTACTGGAGCAGTTTTCTCTTGTTTTGGGCAGTAAAGCGCCAGTTCAGTGCTATATTTGTGCTATTGTTTGGGACGTTTCGGAGAAATGATCACCGAGCTCCATGGGATAGCCGACAGTACGGCGCTGCATGTAGCACCCCACCTATCATATTAGATTGTCGCCGGTCGCCAGGAAAGTTCTGGTGCAGAGTCCTGGTGGAGGCTGCAACAGGCTGCTCGACTTTTACGTCAGCACATGTTTGCAGTCACTGTCGGCAATCGGTGGTAAGGAATGGTATTGTCGTCTATGATGATGGAGTAAGTCTGTGGGAGTCTAGATGAATTTGTTGTGAGGCTTAAATTGGCGAAAGCTTTTTTTATCGGCGACGACTGGCCGAGTTCTGGCACAGCAGACGAACGAAGAAACCACTGCGTGGGAAACGTTTCCAGAAGGGCGATGAGGTGGTTTTCGGGGTGAAGAGTTCCATAACCAGCGAAAGTGCAGAATTCTGCAACTAGTGTCCCCGTCAAGTCATCCATCATGGGGAAAAATGTGTCACATCGGAGGGTGAATAGGTACAGAAAGAATAACGCCAACACTGGGGGGGGGGGGGGGGGGGGGGCAGAAATGTAGTTCGCTATGTCGTGCACTGTTACCACGGCCTTAATGCTCTCCTCAAAACCAGAAGTTTGTCAAGAAATTTCAAAATAAACATCTACAAAACACTCCTACAGCCAGTAGTACTATATGGATGTGCCGCCTGGAGTACAACCCAGCAAGATCTGAAAGACTGAAGATATTTGAAAGGAAAGTCCTTCGGAAGATTCAAATGGTTCAAATGGCTCTGAGCACTATGGGACTCAACATCTTAGGTCATAAGTCCCCTAGAACTTAGAACTACTTAAACCTAACTATCCTAAGGACATCACACGCACCCATGCCCGAGGCAGGATTCGAACCTGCGACCGTAGCAGTCTCGCGGTTCCGGACTGCAGCGCCAGAACCGCTAGACAACCGCGGCCGGCCTTCGGAAGATTTTTGGACAGTTTACGATAGTGAGAGTGAAAAACTGGAGGATTCGTCACAATACAGAGTTGTATAATATTTACAAAGAGCCGAACATCGTGGCTATCATGAAGACACGACGACTCCAGTGGGCAGGGAATGTTGCTCGAATGTAGGACCACCGAAAACTGTACCCAACACCAAGCCAGCTGGCAGAAGGCCCGTAGGAAGACTTAGAACTCGATGGAGTGACTGCGTATCCAAATACGTTCAGAGAGCGGAACTGCTGGAAGGATGGCAGAAAGGAGCCGAAGACAGGCTGAAGTGGAGGCAATCTCTCAAAGCAGCGCGCGGTCCGTTCGGCCTGATCGCGTAAAGTAAGTAAGTAATGTCGCGCACTATGGTACGTCCAAGTTGCATTCCTTGTACCTGTGCTTGTCGGCAACCAGCCAAATATCCTCACGGAGAATGTGAAGACGTCTGGAGCACCAAAGAGTGCCAGCGTGGTGGTCATTCTTGCATCTTCACTTGAAGAGGCAGTAGAGAGTGGTGTGCCAAAAGAGATGCTGCCAATTAACACTGGACATCGTAATGGGAGAAACTCATCTTTCACAGTAGTTCCCTGTCCGCATATAGCATCACGATGAGCATTTACGTGTGTGGAGGCTCTGAGGACAACGAACGTTGCCTCAATGCATTCGTCATTGTCATGCCGGGCTAGCACCTGGCGAGATGGTACGACCACCTCTGGATTGCACAGCTTGTAGTCCGGACAGCAGCCATTGCAATTCTAGCGTACTATAGTGTAAAGGCCAGTGACCATGTCCTGCCTTCGAGATATCTGTAACGTTATTTTTTTAGCAAGATAACATAACACCACGTGTTGCCTATGCTGCCTTTTATTTATTTATTTATTTATTTATTGTTCCGTGGGACCAAATTAAGGAGAAGTCTCCATGGTCATGGAAAGAGTCAATACATGAAATTATAACACGATATCAGAAACAGATAAAATGAAATATAAAAAAAACATATTCAGGTGACAAGTCGTAAGTTTAAATGAAGACAATCAACAATGTAACACTGGAATTTGCTTAATTTTTTAGCTCTTCCAGGAGCTCCTCGACAGAATAGAAGGAGTGAGCCATGAGGAAACTCTTCAGTTTAGACTTAAAAGAGTTTGGGCTACTGCTAAAATTTTTGAGTTCTTGTGGTAGCTTATTGAAAATGGATGCAGCAGAATACTGCACTCCTTTCTGCACAAGAGTCAAGGAAGTGCATTCTACATGCAGATTTGATTTCTGCCTAGTATTAACTGAGTGAAAGCTGCTAACTCTTGGGAATAGGCTAATATTGCTAACAACAAACGACATTAAAGAAAATATATACTGTGAGGGCAATGTCAGAATTCCCAGATTTTTGAATAGGGGTCGACAAGAGGTTCTCGAACTTACAACACATATAGCTCGAACAGCCCGTTTTTGAGCCAAAAATACCCTTTTTGAATCAGAAGAATTACCCCAAAAAATAATACCATACGACATAAGCGTATGAAAATATGCGAAGTAGACTACTTTTCGTGTTGAAGTGTCACTTATTTCAGATACTGTTCTAATGGTAAATAAAGCAGCATTTAGCTTCTGAACAAGATCCTGGACATGGGCTTTCCACAACAGCTTACTATCTATCCGAACGCCTAGGAATTTGAACTGTTCCGTCTCGCTTATAATATGCCCATTCTGTCTGATCAAAATATCGGTTCTTGTTGAATTGTGAGTTAGAAACTGTAAAAACTGAGTCTTACTGTGATTTAGCATCAAATTATTTTCCACAAGCCACGAACTTATTTCATGAACTACATTATTTGTTACTGTTTCAATATTACACACAAGATCCTTCACTATCAAGCTAGTGTCATCAGCAAACAGAAATATTTTTGAATCACCTGTAATACTAGAAGGCATATCATTTATATAAATAAGAAACAGCAGTGGCCCCAGCACCGACCCTTGGGGAACGCCCCACTTAACAGTGCCCCATTGGGACTGAACATCACTACCACTCTCAATATTGCGGAGAATTACCCTCTGCTTTCTGTTATTAAAGTAAGAGGCGAACCAATTGTAAGCTACTCCCCTTACTCCATAATGGTCCAACTGCCTTCGTTAAATCATAGAAAACACCTAGCGTTCGCAACCTTTTATTTAATCCGTCCAAAACCTCACAGAGAAAAGAGAATATAGCATTTTCAGTTGTTAAACCATTTCTAAAACCAAACTGAACATTTGACAGCAAATTATGTGAATTTAAATGCTCCAGTAACCTTGTATATACAACCTTCTCGATAACTTTAGCAAACACCGATGGCATAGAAATAGGTCTATAATTGTCAACATTATCAATGTCTCCCTTTTTATAAAGTGGCTTCACTACCGAGTACTTTAATCGGTCAGGAAACCGACCACTCCTAAAGGAAAAGTTACAGAAATGGCTGAGAACTGGGCTAACATACATAGAACAATACTTCAGTATTCTGCTAGATACCCCGCCATATCCATGAGAGTTCTTGGTCTTTAGTGATTTAATTATTAACTCTATCTCCCTCTTGTCAGTATCATGGAGGAGCATTTCAGGTAACAGTCTCGGAACACTTTTTTCTAAGAGCGCTATATGATTCCCTGTTGGGACTAGGTTTCTACTTAGTTCACCTGCTATATTCAGAAAGTGATTATTAAATACTGTACATATATGCGACTTATCAGTAACACGGACATTCCCACTACGCACTGATTCTATATCCTCGACCTGTCTCTGCAGACCAGCAACTTCCTTTACGACTGACCATATGGTTTTAATTTTATCCTGAGACTTAGCTGTTCTATCTGCATACCACATACTTTTTGCCTTCCTAATAACATTTGTAAGCATCTTACAATACTGTTTGTAATGGGCTGCTGCATTTAGATTTTGACTGTTTCTAAGGTTTTGATATAATTGCCACTTTGTTCTACAAGATATTCTTATCCCTCTAGTCAGCCACCCAGGCTGCCTGTTTGTGCTAGTACCCTGTTTTAAACGTTCTAACGCAAAGCAACTTTCAAAGAGCATGAGAAAAGTCTTGAGAAAAGCATTATATTTATCGTCTACTGTATCAGCGCTATAAACATCTTGCCACTCTTGTTCCTTTATAAGGTTTACAAAGGTCTCTACAGCAACTGGATCAGCTTTCCTGAACAGCTGATGACTATATTTAACACGTGTTGCAGCATAAAAATCTTTTAAAGTTAAAATTTGCGCATCATGATCTGAAAGCCATTCACCTTTTTCCCAACAGAATGCCCTTCTAGTAATGAGGAATGAACAAAAATGTTGTCTATGGTTGTTCTACTGTTCCCTTGCACTCTCGTTGGAAAGAATACAGTTTGCATAAGATTATATGAATTAAAGAGGTCTACCAGCATCCTCTTCCTTGCACAATCGTTGTAGGCCTTGACCTACATTGGAGCCGTCCGCTGTGACCGAGCGGTTCTAGGCGCTTCAGTCCGGAACCGTGCTGCTGCTACGGTCGCAGGTTCGAATCCTGCCTCGTGCATGGATGTCTGTGATGTCCTTAGGTTAGTTAGATTTAAGTAGTTCCAAGTATAGAGTACTGATGACCTCAGATGTTAAGTCCCATAGTGCTCAGAGCCATATGAACCATTTGAACCTACATTGGAAGAGAGAGTGTTCAGCTGTTCCCCCGACCATCAGGTTCTCTAGATATCTGACCAGCGAAAAGTATCTGATTATGGGTTGCCGAGAGACGCGGACGCCACCATACGTTAACCACTGCGATTCGTGAACTCTGGCATAGAGCTGAAGTAGCATGGAAAAGCGTACCTGCATGTGCCATGCTAGCTCATTTCGATTCGATGTCCATCTGGTTTAGAGTCGCTGTTGCTACCGTAGATTACAGCTTTGTGTTCTAAATTTCGCACACTGTGTGTACCCCAAAACCACCTGCAAATCGAATCGTGTGTTCTTCCTGCTGTTTACACTCAGTAAGAAAATTTCGTTATTTCATGTTCTTCCTGGTACTGGATTTATTAATGGCCAGGAGTGTAGACACTTAGCAGTAAACGTACATGGGTATTACTCGTCCGGTGGAAAAACCACTTGTTATTTATGTGCTTGCGTGTTTCGTAACCCGATGTGGTGGCTCCTTTCCACACTGTGTAGTTTAATCTGAGATGTGCTGTCACTGGAGCTGCACGACCTCGCCGTGGGCAGGCCGCAAATGCGGAACACGGCCGCACACATGCGAGCGGCGGTGACAGCGGCTGCGACACGGCGTCCGCCTGGCAGCGGGGAAACAGAGCCGCGGACACACGTCCCCTCCCTCCGTCCACTGTGCCCTGTGAGGCGCGGCGCGGCGTCGTGTTTCAGGAAGCGAGCAGAGTGCAGCGCCCCGCCCCGCCCCACGCCGCTCCCACACAGCACAGCACGGCGTGACGTGCCCGGCGCCTCCTGCCCGTCCCGTCCAGCTAGCGCCACACCGTGCCTAGTTATTCACGGCTCACACGTATCGCGTATACGTTATACAATAGTATGTGGCGCAGCTTGCAGTGACCTCGTCGTTTGGGGACGACGGCGTTGATTTTCTATTTGTGTGGTGCTATCTTTATGCTCACTATTCATTCACGTGAGTTCTCATTGCTAAGTTCTCATTTCAACCAAGGCAATAAGTGACTAAACATCAGGTATATAGGTGGCCTAGGCTGAAAATAGTCTTAAAGCGTTACCTGTAATCTTCACTCCGTCTTAGATAAAATAATTTGTGGTATTGGGCCGCGTCATTGTAAACAACAAAATTCCCGACCTTTCGTATGACCTGCTGCAGTCCTCTTCAGGGCCGTCCACAGTTGTATGCTGATGAACGTCTTCCTTTATATACTGTCATTTTCGGTTTCCTGGTGGCTACCGATGACGCGTATCTGAGATTCTATCACTTGCGCCTTTGTCCCGCATTGTGCGCGGGGTTGGCGTGGTTAAATCGGATTTGGCATGTTAATGTGAAGGGGTGGCCCGATGCCCTTCCTGACGCCACCCCGTACCCCCCGGGACGGAATCAGAGTACCCCAACTGTCTGCGTCCAGTGTAAATCATGGAAAAGTGCGGATGTGTTTCAAATGTCTGTGAGACGTGTAACTGAGGCGGGAAGTGAGGACCAGCCCGGTATTCACCCAGAGGGATGTGGAAAACCGCCGAAAAACCACATCCAGGCTGGCCGGCACACCGGCCCTCGTCGTTAATCCAGCGGGCGGATTCGATTTGGGGCCAGCGCGCCTACCCGAGTCCAGCAAGCAGCGCATTAGCGCTCTCGGCTAACCTGGCGGGTTGACGCGTATCTGAGATGTCACTGCATAATTTGAAGAGGTTGTTATTGTGGGGTGGCGCGGGGAGGGGGGGAAGCGGCGGGGTGGCTGTACGGTACGCTATCGCCTACGCTACACTGATGACTGATTGGAAGGCAACTCTTAGGTGATTAGTAGAAGGTAGCATATCGGCCTGTTGCCTGTGCCCCTCTGGTAAGTGACTGGTAAGCAAGCTCTCGTTGGTAACTGGAAGGGAATAGAAAACTGGCAGCTGGTGTCCGGGGGCAGTGCTTTCCTGCAGAGAGGCGTTAAGGGCGCACAGCAGTTCTCTCGCCGCCACTGGTTATACTGTTAAACCCTGGTCCAGCGGTGCTGCAGACTGCAAAACACACGCGGTTCGCCGGGCTGGAATCTCTGGCAGCCAGGCCGTAGGTAACTTGTAGCCATCCTCCCTGTTCACGTTGTTAGGGCATTGAATTATTTCAATAGCCTTTCTTATTTTCCCTTGCTGCAACCACATCTGCCGCACAGGCAAGCGAGGTTCTTGAAACTTGATAGGGTGACAACCTTCCTGGTGGATTTCTGTAACAGATGACTTCTTGTTCTGTCCCAATCGTAGACAACGTTCATGCTCTGAAACGTGAGTCTAATCTCTCTCTCAGCGGCACCACTTGAGCCGGGTTTAACAGTATAAACAGTGGCCGCGAGAGAACTCCCCTACCGCCCTAACGCCTCGCGGTGGGAAAACACTCCCCCCTTCCAGTAACCAACGAGAGGCTGCCTACCAGTCACTTACCAGAGTGGCGCAGGCAACACCCAGCCGATACACTACCTTCTGCCATTCACCTAGTAGACTTGTCTTCCAATCAGCCATCAGGGTAGCACAGGCAATAGCGAACCGTACAGTCCCCGCCACCGCATAACAACCTCTTCAAATAGTCGAGTGACATCCCAGATACGTGACGTCGGTAGCCACCAGAAAACCGAAAATGACAGTAATATAAAGGAAATCATTCGTCAGCATACAACTGTGAACCGCCCTGAAGAGGACCGCAGAACGTCGGTCGGTATATCGGTAATTTAGTTGTTTTAGTAGTTTACAACAATGCGGCACAATATCCAAAATTATTTTATCCAAATTGATACCTACCGTTGAAGCCTATGACATTATATTTAGTCCGTCTGTTCACATTTCAGCCCCTTCTGCTGAAAGAAACTGTGCTAGATACTTTCCTGTTTCCAACAATTATGGCAGTACACTGTGCTTTTGTGTAAAAATCTGTCTTATCCCAATAAACAATTTGAAGATCGTTCTGCTATAACTTATTTATATTAACAAATAACATTTCCACACTCAAAACAAGCGCTTTTACGTTTGTTTCTCACAGCTCCGGGCTCATTTTCCTTTGTAAAGTCTAATACAGCACTACAATTCATCTCTAAGAATCTCAATAACTACCGGCCTCCAGTTTGGATTCTTTTTTTGCTCATCCTTAAGTGGAAAGTTTCAGTAGCATTCCACTCGTCGGGTGGTACTCCATACAGGCGGCACACGGAAAAGTCAAACAAAAAATCGAATTATCAGAGGCATTTAAATACAGTCATTCAAGTCTTGTTTGGTCGTTATACGAAAAGTCTATTACGAAGACCATAAATTAAAGATAATATTATCCCAGTTCCGACTCAACTCAGCCTGCTAGTGCAGGCATCCGAGACTGCTACCACTAATTCACACAGTGAGTTTTTAGTTTTAGTTTAGTTTTAGTTATGTCATGTTCCGTATATCATTTTCCCGATTATTTTATCGATATTATGTGGAACAAGTCAGATTACAAGATACATATACACACATGAACAGTGCTAATATTAATATTCCTGAAATTTTTAGTTCTACACATGTAACTACATTTAGAGGTACAATTTTTTTTTTACCATTTCTGAAAAGGTAATTCGTCTATGAAGTACAAGGAGTTGTCCATAAGAAATGATTTTAAGCTAGATTTAAAACTTGATCTGCTACCTGCCAGACACTTTATGTTGTTGGACAAATGATCAAAGATTTTTGTTGCTGAATAATGTACTCCTTTTTAGCAACTGACAGCTTCAATAATGGATAGGAAAGGTCTTTTTTCCCTCTAGTGTTGTACGTATGAACATCACTGTTCTTCGCGAATTGAGATGATTTATTTGTAACGAATTTGCATTAGCGAATATATGTACTCTGATGGTGAAGTTAAAATACGTAACTCCTTGAAAAGGTGCCTATATGACGTTCTTGGGTGACCACCACTAATTATTCTCACTGCTCTCTTTTGTGCAATCAATACTTTATGTCTAAGTGGTGAGTTACCCCAGAAAAATATTCCATAAGACATTATTGAGTGGAAATATGCAAAGTACGTTAGGAGGCTGATCTGTTTGTTACCTAGAATAGCGATTATACGAAGAGCGAAAGAAGCTGAACCTAGTTGTTTGAGAAGCTCAGTAATATGCTTCTTCCAGTTCAAGTTGTCGTCAATGTGAACACCCAAAAATTTGGAGAAATCTACCCTGTTAACTGAACCCTGTTCATATGCCACATCTATTGTCGGTATGACTCTATTCGGTGTACAGAACCGGATTTAGTGAGTTTTTTCAAAATCAAGGGAGAGTCCATTTTCTGAGAACCACTTAATAATTCTTTGAAAGACGTCCTTAACAATATCTTCAACTGCTTTTTCTGGAATGGGATTTATTATAGCAGTGAACGTCAGACTCTAACGGTACCTGCATCAGATGGCATTCGCCCCACTTAAAACACGGCGACCTGTGTATGGCTCATTCACTGTTCTTCTACTAATTCTGCCGGCCGCGGTGGTTTAGCGGTTCTAGGCGCGCAGTCCGGAACCGCGCGGCGGGTACGGTCGCAGGTTCGAATCCTGCCTCGGGCATGGATGTGTGTGATGTCCTTAGGTTAGTTAGGTTTAAGTAGTTCTAAGTTCTAGGGGACTGATGACCACAGATGTTAAGTCCCATAGTGCTCAGAGCCATTTCAGTTTCTACTAATTCTGCGCTGCCCAGGTATGTTCGAGGCCCACGAGAAAGACAGGCCGCGGCGCTTACGTCAGAGCACGTGACACTACCGGTCGTAACGAGTGCCAGCAGCCGTCTTCGGCGGGGAGCGAGTGACTATTTCAGATGAGTTTAATAATTCTTAACTGTGCGTTTAAATGTACGCAAGCTTTCCATAGCACACGAAAAAGTTAAGACCTTTAGTGGTTACCTGTACATTGACATATTGATTTCCTTTGAGGCCCTGCATGAAGCCGAGCGTTCGCGAAGTATGGTGGAGAAGCCGGCAAGTGTGACGTCACAAGTTCGTCCCAGGGCCCATATTTCTCGTGGGCCCCAGGACCGTTCTGAATCACGCTCGTGCTCGCGAAAGATATAGGAAACAGCTGTTTTTATCACACAGCTCACTTGGCTAAAAGCTAAGAAAAATCTCTAGAGTAAACTAAAATTTCTCATAAGTTTCCCAATTGGGACTCTAAAACAATCGTCGTTTTTTTCCACTGTCCATTGAAGATGGAATAATCTTGAGCGTCTACTTTAATACAGATGCAAGAAATTTTTAAGTGGAGATGGTAACAGTGTATAGGTCTCACATTGGCCAATGCGAAACGCACTATACTTCAGAATACTGCAGTAACAAAGTTAAAAAAAAAAGAGGAGAAGTGAGTTTCAAAACATGCAATATAAATGGCCGCACCTTTTGACTACCTTGACTTAGAAGCTTAACTTTTTTACACCGAAAAGGGTCTATAGACCTTAGTATCTGATACAAATTTCACCTCGATACCTCTATCCGTCCCTGAGAAAAAGGGGCCTTCACAGGTCGACAGATAGACGGACAGACAGACAACAAAGTGATCCTATAACCATTCCGTTT
Organism: Schistocerca cancellata; assembly: GCF_023864275.1. Taxonomy (NCBI): domain Eukaryota; kingdom Metazoa; phylum Arthropoda; class Insecta; order Orthoptera; family Acrididae; genus Schistocerca; species Schistocerca cancellata. The sequence goes on along the minus strand of NC_064626.1, from coordinate 721,085,139 downwards.
TCAGCGACTGACGTACGGAGCCCTAAAAATATTACAACTTCAGTAACTTACTTGGTGAGTAACGTGCCGAAATTTCTGATTGCTGGATTACTTTAAAAATTTTTTCATACTGTCACCGTTTTTATTTTCTTTAATAATTTCGAAAATAAAGATATTTTAAAATGAAACTACCAAGTAGATTAAAAACGTGTGCCGGAGCTGGACTGGAACCTGGGTCCTTGGCTTTTAGCCACCAAGCGCTCTTATAACCTGAGTTAATCAAGCAGGACTCAGCAGCCGTCCTCACAGCTTTACCTCCGCCTGTGCCTACCTTACAATATTCCTGCGAAACTTACCGGAGTATAGCCCCTGGAAGGGAAGATAAGGTGAAGACGTGGCTTAGCCATGACATTCAGGACAAAGTTTTGACTTTCAGTTACACCCAGAACATTTATTATTTCACGTATAATTAATTAAGCACAGAAACACACATACTCATTGTCAAACTCCGTACAACATCCCAACTGTGTGGCGAACCTGGGATCCTTACTGACTGAACGATCCAGCAAGCACTACTCCCAATTCTGCTAGTGCCTGCATCATAATTCCCAAACTTCACAGAAGCTCTGCTCGACACCTTGACCGACTAGCCATTTTTGGGAAGAAAGCATATCGCTGAGAGAAGGCTTTGCCATAGCTCAGGGACAAGACAGGTAATCTTGTAAGACACGCAGGAGTGGTTCCATAAATTTTGAAAGTAAGCGAGCTGACAGGGATGAAGCTGCGAAGACGGGTCGCGCGTCGTGACAGGATTGCTCGGTCGGTTAGAGCATTTCCCGAAACTGGCAAGACAGTTTCAGACCGCTCCACACTCCATCAGAGTGAAATAATCGTTCTTAATCCTACTACGTTCCTACGTTTGAAAGTAGTGATATAACGAGGGCATAATAGGGGCAGCTAAATATAAAACAATTGATGAGGTGCGCGAGCTTCAAGAAATGTAAATTCTGATACAATAGTGAGCAGCTCGGCTAGGGACCAGTCTCCACCGCTTCAGTCCTTTTTGTGCTGATAATGTTAGCCCAGAGTCCATAATCTTAACACCGTTCTAAATTCACTCTGCTGACGAGCTTAAAGACCAGTGCATAAAGGTGGCCGCACAAGCGCCGTGAGACGATAGTGTTTGACACACTTAACACTGGTGACTTGGGACAGTTGTTGTACCGGCAGACCTTTTATAGTTGCCAGCCATGTAGCTACTAACAGTAGAATATTAACGCGCCGTAAGACAGGCAAGTGTTTATGCACACGAATAATATCTGCACGTACTGAATACAACATTTTGAACAAAAAACTACCGAATCGCTAAAGCCACAAGTTGAGTCTTTAGGAGGAAAGCACTTGGCACTTTGAAAGCTTCGACATTCCTTCGCTGGAGACTGGGGAACAGTTCTCACTCCGCGTTAGCGGCTTTCTATTTTTATTGCGCCGCCGCCGCCTAGAAGGCAGCGGGAAGATTCGATTACTGAGAGGCTGGCGGGCGATGCGGAGGTGTAGTGTTTCCACAATAAGGCGGCGGCGAAGGAAGCGTGGCGTGACGTCACACAGCGGCAGGCAGGAGCCACGGCCGCCGCCCTGCCCTGCCTCATCCCCCATCTCGCGGGACGTGCTTCCAGGGACCGTCCTGTCGACTTTCAAACGAGTTACTGCGTCGGGGCTAAGGCAAACACATGGTCTTGCTGCTCTGCTGTGGTTGAAAACTTCAGTAACAACATTCTAAGCGCCTTTGTGGAAACGAAAAGTTCGATGATTGACGTTACGCAGCAAAGAAAACGTGAAGGATCAATGACAATAATGTAAGAGAAATTAGACAGGTAAATTTGTAGCACAGTTGTGGGAGATGTTACAGACCTGCCCTATTTCCATAGCGATGTGTGAAGACCACTACGAAAGGAAAAGAGAGCCTCATCGCAGATTGAACAATACCAAAACCCTTGTTAACAAACAGAATTCAAACAATGTCAGTGTGAGTACAAGTAAATGAATGTAAGAAACGTTCAATGAATTCGAAACTTTTGGGCATGTATGAAGTCAGTCCGAGAATCATACAGGGTGTCCGAAAAGACTTTCCCTGATTACATAAATTGGTAACGCTGGCTAGAAGTAAGATACAAATATGAAACTTGTGTCGAATTGTTTACAACTATCAAAGATTTTTTTTCTGTTTTAGGTTCGGAGTACGTAAGTAGTGTATGAGGTGCAGTACCCAAGAAGCCATGTTAACCAATCAGGGGAAGGCACAGTGTGTCCTGTGGTACCATGAGACACGATCACCAACCACAGTGCAGAGACACTTCCAGACAACATTTGGAAGGAATCCACCTGATGTCAAGAGCATTAAAGCCTGGTATGAGAAGTTCAAGAACAAAGGATCGGTTGCTGACCTTCCGAGGTCTGGTCGACCAAGAACCTCAGCAGACAGGGTGGAAGCTGTAAGGCAGTCTTTTCTGCGAAGTCCAAAGAAATCGGTGCGCAGGGCCTCGCGTGAATTACAGATGCCAAAAAGCTCTCTCCATGACATTTTACACAAACGTTTATTGTTTCGTGCATGCAAAGTGCAAATCGTTCAAGCCTTGTTGCCCAATGACAGTACACGTCGATATGACTTTGCGGTCGAAATGCTATCACGTATTGAGGACGATGATGGTCATCTCAGACGAATTGCCTTTTCCGACGAAGCGATCTTTTTTGTCAGTGGAGTAGTGAATCACCATAATGTGCGCATTTGGGGTTCACAACCACCTGGCGAGGTCATGGAGTGCACCAGAGGCAGTCCAAAGGTGAATGTTTGGTGCGCGCTGTTGCACGATCGAATTATCGGGCCATTTTTTTCGCTGAGGCTACCATGACTTCTGCGGTGTATCTGGACATGTTGCAACTGTATGGTGTTCCTCAGCTGCTTCAGTATCACCCCGATGTCTTGTTTCAGCAAGACGGTGCACCGCCTCATTGGGGTTTGGACGTCCGTGCCTATCTCGATATGACCTTTCCTGGGCGATGGATTGGTCGTGATGGGCCAACGGTTTGGCCTCCACGCTCTCCTGTCATAATCCCGTTAGACTTCTTTTTATGCGGTTATGTCAAGGACGAGGTTTACCGTACACGTGTACCAGATCTTGAAACCCTGTGGCAACGGATAACCACAGTCGTTGAATCGATCCCTCCAGTGATGTTGGCTAATGTGTGGACGGAAACTGAATATCACCTAGATGGGCTACGTGCTACCAAGGTTGCTCATGTGGAAGTTTATTGATGTATGATAAAAACTTTGATAGTTTGTAAACAATTAGACACCAGTTTCATATTTGTATCTTACTTATAGCCTGAGTTATCAATTTATGTAATCAGGGAAAGACTTTTCGAACACCCTGTACTTCATCAGGCAGTCATTGACCACATTGCCAACGAAACGGACGATTTCATACAGGCCGAAATACTTATTTCTGTCTTTCGAGATTGTTTCACTGAAGTACAACGTTTCCGTTTTTCGTCCGTACATCAGTTGTTCAGAACTTGCTGGAGGATATAGCTTGACAGTCAGTGTTAACAGCGTAAAGTGTTTCATTCTGTTGCCAATATGTAATTCAAATGGCAGCTGCCAGGTAGATATCAGCTACAACCAATGAGGTATACAATCAATATAGAGAGGCTATCTATGCATTACGGCGGTCTGGATGGCAGTAACGAGCAACACTGGCCACCATATTTGGTAACCGAGCACTTCAGTTGGGCAGATGCAGTAGATCTGGAAAACCATATATTCTTTTGATCTAAATAGAAATTAAAAGCCGGCCGCGGTGGTCTAGCGGTTCTGGCGCTGCAGTCCGGAACCGCGGGACTGCTACGGTCGCAGGTTCGAATCCTGCCTCGGGCATGGGTGTGTGTGATGTCCTTAGGTTAGTTAGGTTTAAGTAGTTCTAAGTTCTAGGGGACTTATGACCTAAGATGTTGAGTCCCATAGTGCTCAGAGCCATTTGAACCATTTTTAGAAAGTAAAAGTATTTTGTTGATCATAAAAGATGTTCAGTACATGTACTGTGTCCAGTTGTATTAATCGTGGTAATGAAAAAAGTTGGAATGTCGAACTTAGCTTGATACCCGCATACATTTGCGTGTAAAATTTCTCATACGCAGCTGTCGTATTTGCCAAGTTTCTACATCATATCTTCTGGATATTCAGGATCATTTGAAATGTCAGGCAGCTGTCTTCATTGAAGTACATCTCCCTACATCATTTGGTGCGTCTTACTGTATCGACATTACTACTATTTTTCCAGAGTAAAATTAGTGTTAAGTAATAACTACAACAGGCACAAGGGCTACGCATGTGTATAAACTCTAACCTTGTCTTCATTTTTTTGTACAGAATTCCTTTGAAAAACAACGAACTAAAATAACAATGGGTACCCAACGTAAGGCGAGAACAAGTGGCGGCTTACTCGGTATAGTCTTTACGCCCTTCTCACCTTAGGGCATCTAATAACCGCTCTTTTCCGACATTAAAAACTTTTAACACAATATGAGATGAAACATGATAGTCCTATCTCTCATAAGGAGTGCTGAAAGCCACGCAAAAAATATGACCTTAGAAGCAAAATCTCTAGCCCACGTAGCCTATATGGAATTCTCAAAAGCAACGATAATTACGCCTTCGAATCCCGTATTAAAATCTTTATTTACGACTAATATTGCCTGCTTTCTCTGTGCCTACAAATGATCTATATACACTATGTGATCAAAAGTATCCGGACGCTCAAAAACATGGGATTTTCATATTAGGTGCACTGTGCTGCCATCTACTACCAGGTACTACCTACAAGCGACTTCAACATTCATTAGATATCGCGAGAGAGCAGAATGGGGCGTTCCGCAGAACTCACGGACTTCGAACGTGGTCAGGTGATTGGGTGTCATTTGCGTCACACGTCTGTACGCGAGATTTCCACACTCCTAAACACCGTTAGGTCCACTGTTTCCGATGTGATAGTGATGTGGAAACAAGAAGGGACACGTACAGCACAAAAGCGTACAGGCCGACCTTGCCTGTTGACTGACAGAGACCACGACAGTTGAAGAGGGTCGTAATGTGTAATAGGCAGATATCTATCCAGACCATCAGACAGGAATTCCAAACTGCATCAGGATCCACTGCAAGTACTATGACAGTGAGGCGGGAGGTGAGAAAACTTGGATTTCATGGTCTCATCACTCCGGTAAATGCCTAACGACTCCTCGCTTGGTATAAGGAGCTTAAACACTGGACGATTGAACAGCGGAAAAACATTGTGCGGAGTGACGAATCACGGTACACAGTCTGGTGATATGATGGCAGGGTGTGGGTATGGCGAATGCCCGGTGAACGTCATCTGCCAGCGTGCGTAGAGCGAACAGGAAAATTCGGAGCGATGGTGTTATGATGTGGCGGTGTTTTTCAAAATGGTTCAAATGGCTCTGAGCGCTATGGGACTAATCTTCTGAGGTCATCAGTCCCCTAGAACTTAGAACTACTTAAATCTAACTAACCTAAGGACATCACACACATCAATGCCCGAGGTAGGATTCGAACCTGCGATCGTAGCGGTCGCGCGGTTCCAGACTGTAGCGCCTAGAACCACTCGGCCACACCGACCGGCGGTGTTTTTCATGGAGGGGGCTTGCACCCCTTGTTGTTTTGCCTGGCACTGTCACAGCTCAGGCCTACATTGATATTTTAAGCACCTTCTTGCTTCTCACTGTTGAAGAGCAATTCGGGGATGGCGACTGCACCTTTCAACACAATTGAGCATCTGTTCATAATGCACGGCCTGTGGCGGAGTGGTTACACGACAGTAACATCCCTGTAATGGACTGGCATGCACAGAGCCTATAAAACACCTTTGGGATGTTCTGGAACGCCGACTTCGTGCCAGGCCTCACCGACCAACATCGATACCTCTTCTCAGTGCAGCACTCTGTGAAGAACAGGCTGCCATTCCCCAAGAAACCTTCCGTCACCTGATTGAACGTATGTCTGCGAGAGTGGAAGCTGTCATCAAGGCTAAGGGTGAGCCAACACCATATTGAATTCCAGCATTACCGATGGAGGGTGCCTAGAACTTGTAAGTCATTTTCTGCCAGGTGTCCGGATACTTTTGGTCACACCGTATTACTGTGTTTCTTTGTCAGATATATAAGACAGAACTTTCTAGCGTGAAACACGCTGAACGTCATCCAAGTCAAAGATGTAATAACTGTAAGCGTTGTAGCGAAATTCACCAGTATCTGTAGGGTAAGATACATCTGTAATTACAGAAATGCGCATGTTTACATTAAAGTCACCAGAATAATGCAGCAGCTCGCATATCGCAAACATTAAAGTTGAGATACCATAACACACGAAAAAACCATTTTATATTTGGAAATTATTTGCGGAAAAGTGTTGTACAGACAATAAATAAAGAAAAATCGCGACTGGCAGTAGCAAATGTTAGTGCATGATAAAAAAACAGCATGATTCCGTCCTAGCAGACGTCTATATCACATATCATAACGTTCCAAAATATGGCCGCTAAATTTTCAGTAGCCTTCAAATGTGGCAGCACCTTAGCCAGTCTACGTCGTTTATAGAGGGTGTTCAAAAAAAGGTGTCGAATACTTTGACCCGGGTTGCCGGGTTCGATTCCCGGCGGGGTCAGGGATTTTCACTGCCTCGTGATGGCTGGGTGTTGTGTGCTATCCTTAGGTTAGTTAGGTTTAAGTAGTTCTAAGTTCTAGGGGAGTGATGACCATAGATGTTAAGTCCCATAGTGCTCAGAGCCATTTGAACCATTTTTGAATACTTTGAGACGTGGTAGTACTCATCGAAACAAGAAAAATAAGTCCAGTAAACATGGACCTAGAAACGCATACTTTCCGAGATAAACACTTGTTTATAGGAAGGGCCGCGCGACGCTTGGTAGCAGATATTAGCACAGTCGTTGCATTGGCTCTCCGTCAAATGTGTCGGCAGAGATTATGATGACTTTCTCACAGTGCTCTACTTACCGTGAAGTGGTCTGCAGTCTGTTGTGTGGTTTGAGTCGTGTTGTAGGCTACGTCAATTTCCGTTTATGTGCCCTATTGTACACTATAGTCAACCCTGGGTACGTGTCAGGGTGTTTGACCTTCTTTCAATCGCGGGTTCACTTATGTGTTTACTGTTATTTCGCTGTTTGTATGTACAAATTGTGTAGTACATTTAATTTTCTCTCTTCCACCATTTGTTAGCAATGGAAGCCTACTACTCGACAAGTGAAATGGCGAATATGATATTCTGCTGTTGTTTAGCAAATGGACGTAGCCTGCGAGCCTGTGCCCTCTTCGCTGAAAAATATCCAAAGTGCCGAGTGCGCTCTGATAAGCTGTTCGACCGACTTTTCTAGAGTCTGATGGAACAGGTACCGTTGCACCTCGGAAGACTGACAGTTGAAGGCCCTGCACAGTCCTCACGCCTGACGTGGAGGAGCGTGTGCTACGTTCGGTGGAAGAAACCCCTGGGACCAGTGTGCGATTACTAGCAACACAAACCCTCGAGACCTGTGGGCGACGATTAGGAGCAGCAGAAGGTGTGTCTTACTCTCTTATTTTGGGGACACTTCATGAACAATTGCTGTACCCATATAATCTACAGTTCGTTCAGGCCCTAAGATCATCATGATAGACGGCGGTTCTGTCAATGACTGTTGCAGAAATATGCTGCAGATCCACCGTTCACGTCCAAGATTTTATTTACCGATGAGGCAGTGTTCACAAGAGGTAGCGTTGTGGATTTTCATAACCAGCACGTACGGGCAGATGTAAATCCCCAAGCACTTCAGAAAAGAGGGCATCAACACTGATTCTCAATCAACGTATGGACAGGCGTACTTGGTGATAGATTAATAGGCTGTACGTGCTACCACAAAGGTTAACTGGGGAGCACTATCTGGGCTTTCTCAATGATATACTGAGTACCTTGTTAGAGGCTGTGCCATTGTTGCAACGAATGCAGATGTGATTCATGGCTGATGGCGCACCAGCACACTTTCGTCACACAACAGACATCTGACACAGACATTTCAGAACCGCTGAATTGGTTGGAAGCGCCACACACCCACATAACTTGGCCTCCTCGTCCTCCAGACATCAACCCCCTAGAACTTTGGTTCTGGGGGCAATTGAAGGAATTGCCACGCCAATCAACAATGTGCGGACACTAGAGGGTCGTCTCTTCAATGTGTGCCAGGAGGTACACCGACCGGGTGTACTTCGAAGGGAGCGTCATTCCTTACGCCAGAGGGCAGAGGGGTGCATTGTCATGACTGGACACCACGATGAACATCTCATGTAAACACCTGTTTATCGCATAAAGTATGCATTTCAAGATCCATGTTTATTGGACTTATCTCAGAAAGCACGTATTTCGAGACCCATGTTTATTGGACTTATTTTTCTTGTTTCGGTAGTACTACCACATCTCAAAGTATTCGGCACTTTTTTGAACACCCTGTATAGGTAATTGAGTACAACACTCCCAATATTCCTGCAAGTCAGTACCTAACATCACACTGAGAAAATAAGTATCTAATGTTTGCACGAAAAAAGGCTCGAAAAGGAGTTTATGGAAATATACACTCCTGGAAATGGAAAAAAGAACACATTGACACCGGTGTGTCAGACCCACCATACTTGCTCCGGACACTGCGAGAGGGCTGTACAAGCAATGATCACACGCACGGCACAGCGGACACACCAGGAACCGCGGTGTTGGCCGTCGAATGGCGCTAGCTGCGCAGCATTTGTGCACCGCCGCCGTCAGTGTCAGCCAGTTTGCCGTGGCATACGGAGCTCCATCGCAGTCTTTAACACTGGTAGCATGCCGCGACAGCGTGGACGTGAACCGTATGTGCAGTTGACGGACTTTGAGCGAGGGCATATAGTGGGCATGCGGGAGGCCGGGTGGACGTACCGCCGAATTGCTCAACACGTGGGGCGTGAGGTCTCCACAGTACATCGATGTTGTCGCCAGTGGTCGGCGGAAGGTGCACGTGCCCGTCGACCTGGGACCGGACCGCAGCGACGCACGGATGCACGCCAAGACCGTAGGATCCTACGCAATGCCGTAGGGGACCGCACCGCCACTTCCCAGCAAATTAGGGACACTGTTGCTCATGGGGTATCGGCGAGGACCATTCGCAACCGTCTCCATGAAGCTGGGCTACGGTCCCGCACACCGTTAGGCCGTCTTCCGCTCACGCCCCAACATCGTGCAGCCCGACTCCAGTGGTGTCGCGACAGGCGTGAATGGAGGGACGAATGGAGACGTGTCGTCTTCAGCGATGAGAGTCGCTTCTGCCTTGGTGCCAATGATGGTCGTATGCGTGTTTGGCGCCGTGCAGGTGAGCGCCACAATCAGGACTGCATACGACCGAGGCACACAGGGCCAACACCCGGCATCATGGTGTGGGGAGCGATCTCCTACGCTGGCCGTACACCACTGGTGATCGTCGAGGGGACACTGAATAGTGCACGGTACATCCAAACCGTCATCGAACCCATCGTTCTACCATTCCTAGACCGGCAAGGGAACTTGCTGTTCCAACAGGACAATGCACGTCCGCATGTATCCCGTGCCACCCAACGTGCTCTAGAAGGTGTAAGTCAACTACCCTGGCCAGCAAGATCTCCGGATCTGTCCCCCATTGAGCATGTTTGGGACTGGATGAAGCGTCGTCTCACGCGGTCTGCACGTCCAGCACGAACGCTGGTCCAACTGAGGCGCCAGGTGGAAATGGCATGGCAAGCCGTTCCACAGGACTACATTCAGCATCTCTACGATCGTCTCCATGGGAGAATAGCAGCCTGCATTGCTGCGAAAGGTGGATATACACTGTACTAGTGCCGACATTGTGCATGCTCTGTTGCCTGTGTCTATGTGCCTGTGGTTCTGTCAGTGTGATCATGTGATGTATCTGACCCCAGGAATGTGTCAATAAAGTTTCCCCTTCCTGGGACAATGAATTCACGGTGTTCTTATTTCAATTTCCAGGAGTGTAGCATTCAGAACCAAGTTAAGTTATTTTTATGCTTGTTATTAGTTTAATAAATGTGTGTGAAAATTAATCAAGTTCTGTTTAAAGTTGGTCACCATCAATCTGCTACTTTAAGCGTGCAAGTAGCATTTCTATCGTCTGACCTAACGGCAGAAGATAAACACGCCACGATAAGACCACGAGACATATTGCTGACACTCGCCTACTTCGCTAGAGTGACAAGTCAAATAATCTGATGGTGTGTTTACCGAAGGTCTTAAAGTATGCACACCACACAGGGTGTCTCTCCTAAGAGTATTTGAGCACCTTTTCTCTGGTATTTTGGCAAATATTTGAAATTTCGTTTTCTTCTGATTGTAGCTGGAGTCATCTCAAACAAACAACTTTCATCACGTTTTTTGTGTGACTCTCAGTGTCGACTGAAAGCGTCAGTCTGTTTACGTTCACAAACAACATAATTTTACGTGCCCATTCTATAAAGCAATCTCAAATTAGTCTAGTGTGATGTTGCTGTCATCGATATCTATTAACAGGGGCAGTAAAAAACGAAGAGCAACCAGTACTCCAGTAGCGACGGCACCCCCCCCCCCCCCCAGTCTGACTGCTGCCGCCAAGTTTTACTGTCCTTGTTAACAAATGTCGATAACAGGAATATCACACTAGCCTAATTTGGGACCTCACTATAGAATTGAAAGGTATGTGCTAAGGTCTGATTAGGGTAGCTCCAGAAAATAGACGGTAGTTGCCAACCGCAAGGTGGAACGAGTATAACATCTTTGAGTAGGAGGATCTTGATGGTTAAGAGAGCTGGGCGCGCGTAGTAAAAAAACCGGAGAGTCGCAGCTAGGCGCCCGGAGGAAGCAGACGTGGGGTGACAGCTGTAAGATAGGTCGCGCTCGCTACCCCAGACCAAACCTTAGCACGTAAATGAGAGAAGATATATAATGATTTCAAATTGGTTTTGTTAGATAATATTCAGAGTTAGTATTTGTATGTCCAAGGTTTGACACAGTAAGCGTTTGGTAAAATTTTTTGTAAAAGTGTTTCGTGCTATGGTAGGTTTTGTGTATGACTTAAAATTTTGGCAATATATATATATTGAGATCAACATTGTGTTTAAATCTAACAGCCTGAATCATAATCCAAATCCTTTGCTTAAATTGAATATGAAAATGAGTAGTAGAGTAAAGTTATCCACCAATGAAAGAACCAAGTAAAACTTCAGTGCCAAAAGTTAATTCTCCAGTACCATCTTAATGCCATTGCACAAACAGCATTATTCTCTTACACTTGATTGCTGAGACAAATACATGTTGCATTTCTGGCAAAATGGAGGAGTGCAAGAAACAAGTTCACAGACGCAGTCAGATGCAGGTTTGCTGAATAATTACTTTAGAACAATCTTATCACTGATACTTTCACAGAATAAAAGGATACCAATTTGGTTAGATAGTTTCAGAATGAGCATGTAAAATTACAGTTTAAACATAATTTTGTTTGTAAAGGTACACAATCCGACTACACGATCCAACTCTTTCTGTCGAGACTTAGAGTCGCATGAAAGATATGATGAGCATTACTTATCTGAGATGTCTTCAGCTACACATAGCAAAAACGAAATTGCAATTTGTCTGCTGGAATACCAGAGAGAAAGCGCCTGAAGACTCTTAGGAGAGACACACTGTATGTGCTGGCATAAGCTGTCGCCAGCACACTGGTCGGCAAAGATGTAGCCAGAAGATAGATAGAAGGCACTGGAACAAGGGCGCCTATCAAGAGAGAAGCCAAAGACAGACTCTCCAGCAACGTGCCGCCAACGCCCTCTCAACCGCGAGTATTTAGATTGCCGCCGCGGACCGGAGGGCTCAGTCTCAGACCGTCTCTGTCTGATTCAGTCACTATTCGAGTTGGCGTCCGTCAGTTCACACCACTGGCTACGAGAGTGTATAGCGAGCGGAGTAGTGTTTATAAAGGGGCTTGTGTCTCACCAGCAGTGATGCTATAAAGAACCCTGTTAATAAGTGTGTGCAGTTGTGTTGTAGAAACAGGACACTGGCTACCAAAGAACATGCTCTCCCTTGAATAAAATGTTCTCGGGTTTCCAACCGCGTCAATTGCTTAAAACTACACGAGCTTTCGGCCAAGCACTCCTTGGCCATTCTCAAGGTGGTATGACTGCCAGTGGGCTGTTGGTGCGCCCTTATATACGCTAGCTGCCGGCTGTGACGTCACTAGTACCCGTGGCATGTTTTGAGTCGGCGTTCGATGTGCCCTCTGCAACCGCGCGATCGCTGGATCCCACGGAGCCCTGAGCTGCAAAAAATAATGGCTCTAAGTACTATGGAACTTAACATCTGAGGTCATCAGTCCCCTAGACTTAAAACTACTTAGACCTAACTAACCTAAGGACATCACACACATCCATGCCCGAGGCAGGATTCGAACCTGCGACCGTAGCAGCAGCGCGGTTCCGGACTGAAGCGCCTAGAACCGCTCGGGTACGGCGTCCGGCTGAGCTGCACGCCAGCGTCTCTATTCAGGGTGTTTGCGGTAATTTTTATTTCAATAGCTTCTTTTATTAAACTGTCCCAGAAGCCGTTAGTGCGAGCCACGACATAGGTATCGTCAAATTTTATGTGGTGACCGTTTTCTAACGCATGTTCAGCTAACGCAGATTTCTCTGGATAGCGTAGGCGATAATACCTCTCATGTTCTTTCCTGCGTTGTTCCACAGTGCGCACTGTTTGTCCGATGTACTTCTGGCCACACTCACAAGGTATTTCGTAGACTCCAAGTGTTCTGAGACCTACTGCGTCTTTAACTGGTCTCAGTAATTGACGGATTTTCGTTGGAGGCCTGAAGATTGATTTGACCTTATGTCTTTTGTCGGACAAGATAAGCCGCCTGTTGAAAAGACACAAGATCAAATCAGTCTTCAGGCCTCCAACGAAAATCCGTCAATTACTGAGACCAGTTAAAGAGGCAGTAGGTCTCAGAACACCTGGAGTTTACGAAATACCTTGTGAGTGTGGCCAGAAGTACATCGGACAAACAGTGCGCACTGCGGAACAACACAGGAAAGAACATGAGAGGTATTATCGCCTACGCTATCCAGAAAAATCTGCGTTAGCTGAGCATGCGTCAGAAAACGATTACCACATAAAATTTGACGATACCTCTGTCGTAGCTCGCACTAACGGCTTCTGGGACGGTTTAATAAAGGAAGCTATTGAAATAAAAAATTACCACAAATACCCTGAATAGAGACGGTGGCTTGCAGCTCCGCGCTGCGTGGGATCCAGCGATCGCGCGGTTGCAGAGGGCACATCGAAAGCCGACTCAAAACATGTCACGGGCACCAGTGACGTCACAGCCGGCAGCTAACGTATATAATGGCGCACCAACTGGCAATCATACCACCTTGAGAACGTCCAAGGAGTGCTTGGCCGAAAGCTCGTGTAGTTTTAAGCAATTGACGCGGTTGGAAACCCGATAACATTTTATTCAATGTTATCGCCGCTGCAGTATACAGAGAAGTATCAGCATTCGAAAATTGCACCGAAATGCAGGAAGATCTGCAGCGGATAGGCACTTGGTGCAGGGAGTGACAACTGACCCTTAACATAGACAAATGTAATGTATTGCGAATACATAGAAAGAAGGATCCTTTATTGTATGATTATATGATAGCATAAAAACACTGGTAGCAGTTGCTTCTGTAAAATATCTGGGAGTATGCGTGCGGAACGATTTGAAGTGGAATGATCACATATAATTAATTGTTGGTAAGGCGGGTACCAGGTTGAGATTCATTGGGAGAGTCCTTAGAAAATGTAGTCCATCAACAAAGGAGGTGGCTTACAAAACACTCGTTCGACCTATACTTGAGTATTGCTCATCAGTGTGGGATCCGTACCAGGTCGGGTTGACAGAGGAGATAGAGAAGATCCAAAGAAGAGCGGCGCGTTTCGTCACAGGGTTATTTGGTAAGCGTGACAGCGTTACGGAGATGTTTAGCAAACTCAAGTGGCAGACGCTGCAAGAGAGGCGCTCTGCATCGCGGTGTAGCTTGCTCGCCAGGTTTCGAGAGGGTGCGTTTCTGGATGAGGTATCGAATATATTGCTTCCCCCTACCTCTACCTCCCGAGGAGATCACGAATGTAAAATTAGAGAGATTCGAGCGCGCACGGCAGCTTTTCGGCAGTCATTCTTCCCGCGAACCATACGCGACTGGAACAGGAAAGGGAGGTAATGAGAGGGGCATGTAAAGTGCCCTCCGCCACACCGTTGGGTGGCTTGTGGAGTATAAATGTAGATGTAGACTCTGCATTCATACATCCTCTCCCTTGATTCCTATGGTACAATACTCAACACTGTGTACATACCCGGGCGGCGCCGCGAACTCAGCTAGTAGTTAATAAAATCCAATCATAGCGGGCTACTATGTTTAAGTCGCGTATAATTTTGATCCGAGAGTATGGGACACTTTGCTAGTGTGCACAAAGAAAAGGCTCTTTATAAATTGCTGCCAATGCTGACGCAATGGAGACGTTAACGCATTAGGAGGGCGTGAAAAAGGGCCGGCCGGCACCGCGGCCGCGGCAAGAAGCCGCCTCCCGTTTCCAGGCGACTGCCCGCGCCGCGCTGCGCTGCGCCGGTCGGAAGCGCCGCCGCCACGCCACGGCCACAAGGACGTTCCGGACGGCAGAGCGGCGCGCACCAGCCCAGCCGCGCCCCGCAAACATTGACCTCCCCGCGTCAATCACCCAGTCTCCGTCGTACGGGTGTTGTTTCACCTGTGCCGGAGGCCAGCCTCTGTGACTGAGACTCCAGACCTCAAACTGTCGGAAACAAACGTCCTCTTTATATCGACGTATACAGTTCGCTTGAATGGCTCGGTTACATAGGGTTCTGAAAAACTCTGTTTATCTACATACACACTGTGCAGTGAACCCTTTGCGGAGACCTTTCGTCAGCGCCTACAGATTCACCCTGTCACTGTGTGGGGAAACGGTATAACGAATGTCACCTGCTTTTGATGTAAACACACTTAAAAGGAGAATGACTTTGAAAGCTGCTCGTTATTCAGCACTTCCATCGCATAGAGTATTGTACCTTTTTTTGTGAATCGCGATACTTATTTTACTGTAATCTATGAAGTCTCGCTCTAACCGCCTTCACTATATCGATACGAGCTTTTTGCAACCTCTTTCCTCATTTACTGTTCGCAGCTCGTGGTCGTGCGGTAGCGTTCTCGCTTCTCACGCCCGGGTTCCCGGGTTCGATTCTAGGCGGGGTCAGGGATTTTCTCTACCTCGTGATGACTGGGTGTTGTGTGATGTCCTTAGGTTAGTTAGGTTTAAGTAGTTCTAAGTTCTAGGGGACTGATGACCATAGATGTTAAGTCCCATAGTGCTCAGAGCCATTTGAACCATCCTCATTTACTGCGTCACTATTAAGTCTTTGGCGAGACGTTTTCCTCTCGCCTAGTAGCAATGCATGTAACACAGTGATGGTGGATAAATATTGCAATATACATATGTTCACAATACAACTCAAAATCAAAGTTTTGAATTGTATTGTGAGCACATGTATACTGTGTCACTTATCCACCATCACTATGTGATACACGCATTACACATTTTAGAAGGTTGTCTTTAAAATCAGGCACTTCCAGTGCAGCCTCAGTGGATCAGGCGTGAGAATGAATCAGTCTGTTCGAAATAGTCACCGAAATATATGAAATGCAACTGTAATAGATTTGCAATAAACTCTTCACTCCCCATATGGCTCCAATGGCCTCTCCTTATCTTGTATCGTATCTTTAACGCATTTCATGCGTCGTCATCTCTGAGTTGATATCCGTCCGGGTAAAGATTTTAACGTTTTTGCCACTCAGGTTCGGATCTTTCTGGCCGCAGCTTCGTTAACTATTCGTCTATATTGAACTGCGCACCATCCCTCCCTTTATGTGTGGATATGTTTTCATTTCTTTTTGTCACTTCCATATTTAATTCCTGTATGGTTTTCTGTACTTTGATGCCTCTTTCATCGTGAACTATAACGTCAATAAAATTCCTCAGGGTATGCGACCGCATTGTCAATATGTAAAATTCTCCAACGTTTCGGTCACTGTTGTAATACTGATGATAATCACACTTGGAGAGGCGACATATAAGCGGCAGATAGGTCAGAACTGTCTTTCTTCCTGAATTGTTTTTTCTTCTTTCCTTTTTTTGAGTAATCAGTCTTCTCCTTACTGGTTTGATGCGGTCTACCACGAAACCCTCTCCTGTGCCAAATTCTTCATCTCAGAGTAGCACTTGCACCTGCTTCCTCAATTACTTGCTGGATGCATTCCATTCTCTGTCTTCCACTAAAATTTTTACCTTCTACAGCTCCCTCTAGTACCAGGGAAGCTATTGTCTGATGCCTTAAGTGATGTCTACTTCTTCTTGTCAGTGTATTCCATATATTCTTTCCTCGTCAAACTTGCGGAAAATCTCGTCATTCGGTACCTTATCAGCCCACTTAATTTTCCACATTCTTCTGTAGCATTACTTCTCAGATGCTTCGGTTCTCTTTGGTTCCATGTTTCACTACCACATAATGCTGTTCTCCAGACGTACTTTCTCAGAAATATCTTGCTCAAATTAAGGCCAATTTTTGATACTGGCAGACTTCTCTTGGACAGGAATGCTACTTTTGCCAGTGCCAGTCCACTGACGATCAGTTTGGCTTTAAGAAAGGTAAAAGCACGAGAGAGGCAATTCTGACGTTTCTGTTAATAATGGAAGCAAGACTAAAGAAAAATCAAGACACGTTCATAGGATTTGTCAACCTGGAAAAATCGTTCGACGATGTAAAATGGTGCAAGATGTTCGAAATTCTGAGAAAAGGTAATATACAATATATACAACAGCCAAAAGGGAATAATAAGAGTGGACGACAAAGAACGGAGTGCTCGTATTAAAAAGGGTGTAAGACAAGGATGTAGCTTTTCGCCCCTACGGTTCATTCTGTACATCGAGGAATTAACGATGGAATGTTCACGAGTGGAATTAAAATTCAAGGTGAAAGGATATCGATGATACAATTCGCTGATGACTTTGCTATCCTGAGTGAAACTGAAGAAGAACTACATGATCTGCTGAACGGAATGAACGGTCTAATGAGATCAGAGTATGGATTAAGAGTAAATCGAAGAAAGACGAAGGTAATGAAATAGATGAAGTTAAGGAATTCTGCTAGCTAGGTGGTAAAATAACCAATGACGGACGGAACAAGGAGGACTTCAAAAGCAGACTAGAAATGGCATAAAGGACATTCCTGGCCAAGAGGAGTCTACTAATATCAAATGTCGGCCTTAATTTGAGGAAGAAATTTCTGAGAATGTACGTCTGGAGTACAGCATTGTATGGCAGTGAAACATGGACTGTGGGAAAACCGACACAGAAGAGAATCGAAGCAACTGAGATGTGGTGCTACAGACGAATGTTGAAAATTAGGTGGACTGATAAGGTAAGGAATGAGGAGGTTCTGCGCTGAATCGGAGAGGAATGGAATATGTGGAAAACACTGATAAGAAGAAGGGACAAGATGATAGGACATCTGTTAAGACATGAGGGAATGACTCCCATGGTACTAGAGGGAGTTGCAGAGGGAAAAAGATGTAGAGGAAGAAAAAGATTGCAATATTGTACATCCAGCAAATAATTGAGGACGTATGTTGCAAGTGCTACTCTCAGATGAAGAGGTTAGCGCAGGAAATGAATTCGTGGCGGGCCGCATCAAACCAGTCAGAAGACTGATGACCAAAAAGGTAGCCTAGGTAGCAGAATTCCTTAACTTCATCTACTTCGTGACTATCAATCCTGATGTTAAGTTTTTCGCTGTTCTCATTTCTGCTACTTCTCTAAACTTTCGTCTTTCTTCCATTTACTCTCAATTCATATTCTGAACTCATTAGACTGTTCATTCCCTTCAATAGATCCTGTAATTCTTCTTCACTTTCACTCAGGATAGCAATGTCATCACTGAACCTTCACCCTGAATTTTAATCCCATTCCAGAACCTTTCTTTTATTTCCATCATTGCGTAATCGAGATACAGATTGAACAGAAGGGCTGAAAGACTACAGCCCTGCCTTACACCCGAGCACTTCTTTCTTGGTCATCCACTCTTATTATTCCCCCTTGGCACTTGTACATATTGTACACTGAAGCATCAAAGAAACTGGTATAGGCATGCGTACTCAAATACAGAGATATGTGAACACGCAGAATACGTAGCAGCGGTCGTAACGCCTATATATGACAACAAGTGTCTGGCACAGTTGTTAGATCGGTTACTGCTGCTACAGTGGCAGGTTATCAAGATTTAAGTGAGTTTAAAGTGGTGTTGTAGTCGATGCGCAAGCGATGGAACACAGCATCTCCGAGGTAGTGATGAAGTGGGGATTTCCCGTACGACCACTTCACGAGTCTACCGTGAATATCAGGAATCCGGTAAAACATTAAATCTATGACATGGCTGTGGCCGGGAAAAGATCCTGCAAGAACGAGACCATCGACGACTGAAGGGAATCGTTCAACGTGACAGGAGTGCAACGCTTCCTCAAATTGCTGCAGATTTCAATTCTGGGCCAGCAACAAGTGTCAGCGTGCAAATCATTCTATGAAACATCATCGATATGACCCTTCGGAGCCGAAGGCCCACTCGTCTACCGTTGATGACTGCACGACACAACGCCTTACGCCTCGCCTTGACCCGTCAGCGCCGACATTGGACTGTTGATGACTGGAAACATGTTTCCTGGACGGCCGAGTCTCCTTTCAAATTGTATCGAGCGGATGAACGTGTACGCGTATGGAGACAGCCTCATGAATCCATGGACGCTGAGTGTCAGCAGGAGACTGTTCAAGCTGGTGGAGGCTCTGTACTGGTGTGGGGCGCATGCAGTTGGAGTGATATGGGACCCCTGATACGCCTAGATAAGACTCTGACAGGTGATACGTTCCTTTCTGATCACCTGCATCCACTGATGTCCATTTTTCATTCCGAAGGACTTGGGCAACTTCAGCAGGAAAATGCAGCACCTCTTACGTCCAGAATTGCTACAGAGTGGCTCCAGGAACACTCTTCTGAGTTTAAACATTTCCGATGGTCAACAAAAACTCCAGACATGAACGTTACAGAGCATATCTGGGATTGCGTGCAACGTACTGTTGAGAAATGAACTCCATCCCTTCGTAATATTATGGATTTATGGACAGCCCTGCAGCATTCATGGTGTCAGTTCCCTCCAGCACTACTTCAGACATTAGTCGAGTCCATGCCACATCGTGTTGCGGCTCTTCTAGGTGCTCGAGGAGGATCTACACGATAGGCAGATGTACCACTTTCTTTGGTTTTTCAGTGCTTATTACGCTTCTCTCCTTATAGCTTACCCCAATTTTTCTTAGAATTTATAACAACTCGCACCATTTTATATTGTCGAACGCTTTTTCCAAGTCAACAAATCCTGTGAATGTGTCTTGTTTTTTCTTTATGTTTGCTGCCATTATCAATCGCTACATCAGAACTGCTTCTCGTTCTTAAAGCCAAACTGATCGTCATCTAACATATCCTCATTTTTCTTTTTCATTCTTCTGTATGTTATTCTTGCCAGAAACTTGGATGGATGTGCTGTTATGCTGATTGTGCGATGATTATCGCCCTTGTCAGCTCACGCAGTCTTCGGAATTGTCTGGACATTTTTCCGATAGTCAGATGGTATGTCACAAGACTTATACATTCTACACACCAACGTAAATAGTCATTTTGTTGCCACTTCCTCCAATGATTCTAGAAATTCTGATCGAATTTTATCTATCCCTTCTGCCTTATTTTATCTTAAGTCCTCCAAAACTCTTTCAAATTGTGATTATAACCCTGGATACTTTCTCTCTTCCAAATCGACTCCTGCTTCTCCTTCTTGTATCACATCAGACAAATATTCCCCCTCATAGAGGCCTTCAGTGTAGTCTTTCCACCTATCTGCTCTCTCCTCTGCACTTAATAGTGGAATTCCTGTTACACTATCAATGTTACCACCTTGTTTATAATTTCACCGAAGGTTGCTTTGACATTCCTATATGCTGAGTCAGTCCTTCCCACAATCACTTCTTTTTCGATTTCTTCACTTTTTTTTTTACACTGCCATATCCTCTTAGCCTCCCTGCACTACTTATTTCTTTCATTCCTCAGCGTTCTGTATTTCTGAATTTCCTTAAACATTTTTGTACTTCCTTCTTTCATCGATCAACTGAAGTATTTCTCGTGTTACCTATGGTTTCTACGCATTTAACTTCTTTGTACGTATGTACCTATGTATCCAACTTCCGTGACTGCTCTTTTTAGATATGTCCATTCCTCTTCACCTGGGTGTTGTGTGATGTCCTTAGGTTAGTTAGGTTTAAGTAGTTCTAAGTTCTAGGGGACTGATGACCATAGATGTTAAGTCCCATAGTGCTCAGAGCCATTTGAACTCTTCACCTATACTGCCTACTGAGATATTACTTATTGCTCTATCTATAGCCTTCGAGAACTTCAAGCGTATCTCGTCATTCCTTAGTACTTCTGTATCCCACTTCTTTACCTAAAATTTGGTCTGAGTCTATATCTGCTCCTGGGTACGCCTTACAGTCTGATTTCGGGATCTCTGTCTGGCCATGGTGTAATCTAACTGAAATCTTCTCGTATCACCCTGCCTTTTCCAAGTATACCTCCTCCTCTTGTGGTTCTCGAACAGAGTATTCGCTATTACGAGCGGAAATTTTTTACAGAACTCAATTCGTCTTTCTACCCTCCCATTACTTGTCCTAAGACCATATTATCCTGTTTCTTCTACTCCTTCCTCTACAATTTCATTCCAGTCCCTTATGAGTATTAGATTTTCACTTCCCTTTGCGTAGTGCATCACCCTTTCAATATCCTCATATACTTTCCCTGTGTCTTTTCTTCCAGGTTGTGACTATCGTTGTCGGTGTTGGTTTGCCGTCGATTCTGATAAGAACAACACTATCATTGAACTGTTCAAAGTAACACAATCTCTGCCCTACCTTCCTATTCATAAGGAATCCTACTCCCGTTACACCATTTTCTGCTGCTGTTGATGCTATCCTATACTCATCTGACCAGAAATCCTTGTCTTCTTTCCACATCATCACTGACACCTACTATATCTAGACTGAACTTTGCATTCCCTGCTCAGATTTTGTAGCCTTCCTACCACATTCAAGTTTCTGACATTCCACGCCACGATTCGTATTGCCAGAGGGAACTCTACATATTTCTCGTCCGTGCCAAAGGTACTAACAATCTACTCGTCCACATCCCAAGTAACACACTAAAAACATTTTTTATGCTGGAGATTTCTGATACTATTATTTATTGCTTGAGAAGTTCAGTTTTGTTATTCACTTTTTTTTAGAAAAAGGCACTGGACTCGCGAAAGAATGGAATAAGGGCAATAAAAAATTAAACAGAAGTAATTCCTATCCCGGATCTCACTCTTTTCAGAAATAGTGGCAGAGCCTAAATACACAAAAACTGTCGTATTAAGTGTATGACTGATGTGATTTAACTTTTTTTCGAATAATCACTCTTCTGACTGGTTTGATGCAGCTCGCCATGAATTCCTCTTCTACGGCGTTCTCTTCATCTCAGAGTAGCACTTGCACTTGCATCCACAATTAATTGCTGGATGTATTCCAATCTCTACCTTCCACAAAAACTTGTACCCTCTACAGCTCCTTCTAGTACCATGGACGTTATTCTCTGATGCCTTAACAGATGTCCTATCGTCCTGTCGCTTCTTCTTATCAGTGTATTCCATATATTCCTTCCCTCAAATTAAGGCCTATGTCTGATACTAGTAAACTTCTCGTGGCCAGGAATTTCCTTTTCGCCAGTGCTAGTGTGCTTGCACCATGCCTCATGAGTTGTTTTGGTGCCTAGGTAGCAGAATTCATTACTTTGTCTATTTCGTGATTCCTAATTCTGACATCAAGTTTCTCGCTGTTTTCATGTCTCTTACTTCTCATTGCTTTCGTCTTTCCTCGGATCTCTCTCAGTTCATATTCTATACCCATTAGACTGTTCGTTCCTTTCAACAGTTCTTGCAATTCTTCTGTACTTTCACTGAGGGTAGCAATATCATCAGCCTATCTTATCATTGATATACTTTCGCCCTGAATTTTAATACCATCCTTGAACCATCCTTGAACTTTTCCTTTATTTCCATCACTGTTCCTTCGATGTATAGATTGAACGGTAAGGGGGACAGACTACATCCCTTACACCTTTTCAGTCCGAGTACTTTGTTCTTCGTCTTCCAGTCTTATTGTTCCCTCTTAGATTTGGTACATATCGTGTATTAACCGTTTTTCCATATAGCTTACGCCTATTTTTCTCAGAATTTCAAACTCTTGCACCATTTAACAATCTGAACGCTTTTTCCAAGTCGACAGGTAACATGAACGTCTCTTGATTTTTCTTCAGTCTTGCTTCAGTTATCAGCCGCAACGTCAGAACTGTCTCTCTAGTGCCTTTAGCTTTTCCAAAGCCGACAGATCCTCGATTTTCTTTTACATTCTTCTGTATGTCTCGAAACTTGGATGCTTGAGCTGTTAAGCTGATTGTGTGATATTCTCGCACTTGTTGGCTCTTGCTATTGTCCGTATTGTGTGGATCATGTTTCTCCTTTAGGCCGATGGCATATGACCAGTCACATACATTCTACACAACAAAGTGAGTAGTAATTTTGTTGCCAGTTCCCCAACGATTTTATAAATTCCAATGGAATGTTATCTGTTAGTTCTACCTTATCTGCTCTTAAGCCTTCACAAGATCTTTCATATTCTGATCCTACATCTACATCCATACTCCGCAAGCCACCTGACGGTGTGTGGCGGAGGGTACCTTGAGTGCCTCTATCGGTTCTCCCTTCTATTCCAGTCTCGTATTGTTCGTGGAAAGAAGGA
This sequence comes from Schistocerca cancellata, assembly GCF_023864275.1. Lineage (NCBI taxonomy): Eukaryota > Metazoa > Arthropoda > Insecta > Orthoptera > Acrididae > Schistocerca > Schistocerca cancellata. The sequence continues at coordinate 721,062,026 of NC_064626.1, read as the reverse complement.
TTGTCGGTATGACTCTGTGTGGGCTGTAACCTCTCTGATTTTATCCTCATGGTCTCTTCGCGAGATATACGTAGGAGGGAGCAATATACTGCTTGACTCCTCGGTGAAGGTATGTTCTCGAAACTTCAACAAAAGCCCGTACCGAGCTACTGAGCGTCTCTCCTGCAGAGTCTTCCACTGGAGTTTATCTATCATCTCCGTAACGCTTTCGCGATTACTAAATGATCCTGTAACGAAGAGGGTTGCTCTCCGTTGGATCTTCTCTATCTCTTCTATCAACCCTATCTGGTACGGATCCCACACTGGTGAACGGTATTCAAGCAGTGGGCGAAGAAGCGTACTGTAACCTACTTCCTTTGTTTTCGGATTGCATTTCCTTAGGATTCTTCCAATGAATCTCAGTCTGGCATCTGCTTTACCGACGATCAACTATATATGATCATTCCATTTTAAATCACTCCTAATGCGTACTCCCAGATAATTTATGGAATTAACTGCTTCCAGCTGCTGACCTGCTATATTGTAGCTAAATGATAATGGATCTTTCTTTCTATGTATTCGCAGCACATTACACTTGTCTACATTGAAACTCAATTGCCATTCCCTACACCACGCGTCAATTCGCTGCAGATCCTCCTGCATTTCAGTACAATTTTCCATTGTTATAACCTCTCGATATACCACAGCATCAACCGCAAAATGCCTCAGTGAGCTTCCGATGTCACTCACAAAGTCATTTATGTATATTGCGAATAGCAACGTTTCTACGACACTCCCCTGCGGCACACCTGAAATCACTTTTACTTCGGAAGAATTCTTTCCATTGAGAATGACATGCTGCGTTCTGTTATCTAGGAACTCTTCAATTCAATCACACAATTGGTCTGATAGTCCATATGCTCTTACTTTGTTCATTAAACGACTGTGAGGAACTGTATCGAACGCCTTGCGGAAGTCCTAATACTGGATCCTCTATCTAGTCCCTGTCGACTCCTGTTTCTTTTTCTGTCGTGTCATCAGACATGTCTCCCCTTCATAAAGGCCTTCAGTGTAGTCTTTCCATCTGTCCGTTCTCTCCTCTCCACTTAACAGTGGAATGTCCATTGTTGCACTATTAATGCTACCACTCTTGCTTTTAATTTTTCCATGCTGAGTTAGTCCTTCTGACAATCGTTTCTTTTTCGATTTCTTCACATTTTCCATGCAACCATTATGCTTTAGCTTCCATGCACTTCCTATTTATTTCGTTCCTAAGCGACTTGCATTTTTGTGTTCCTTATTTCCCCTGGACATTCTTGTACTTCCTTCTTTTGCTGCTCAATTTGAAGTATTTCTTCTCTTACCCATGGTTTCTTTGCATTTACGTTCTTTGTATCTAAGTTTCTCTTTCCAACTTTTGTGATTGCCCTTTTTAGAGATTTTTATTCCTCTTCAACTGAAATGCCTATTGAGCTATTCAGTGTCACAGTGTGTATAGCCTCAGAGTAATTGAGCTGAGAGAACTCAAATTATTACGCCATGACAAAACCCATATATTCAGTCAGATGTCTGGAACAGTTCGAAAGGTCATGACACGAAACCCAAGTAAGAATGAGGGAGTACCTTCTTAATAACAATGTCTCTTTCCACTTTCCTATACGGCAACAAGACGACCATTACGGAAAGATCATCTTCAGCACTTCAATGCAATGTAATGCAATTACGTCGAGTTATCGTCGTATACTATAGCGAAAATACAATGGGTGCTAAGAGGTACGGAAAGAAGAAAATTTGTGGGACAAAATGAGTTTTGTAAACAAGTAAAGGATTCGATGGCATTGTTCATTAAATTACTAAGCCATAGGCCACCAAGTTGACTCCCATATACTGTCAAGAGATATTATGTTTCAAATGGCTCTGAGCACTATGGGACTTAACATCTTAGGTCATCAGTCCCCTAGAACTTAGAACTACTTAAACCTAACTAACCTAAGGACATCACACACATCCATGCCCGAGGCAGGAATCGAACCTGCGACCCTATCGGTCGCGCAGTTCCAGACTGAAGCGCCTAGAACCGCTCGGTCACAGCGGCCGGCTGGAGATATTATCTTGTTGGCAGCTCTCTGGGAGTAGAAACCCGAGAAGCCCAAGGGAACGACTGGTACCTAAACAGTTTCGCTAACTTAACCCTTGAATAAAACAGTGCTAATTCTAGATGATAGTGACTTACGGCTGGTGGAACTTTCGTATCAGCCAAATATCTCATGCTGTAACATGGTGGGAGGGTTGGCAGCATCTTATGTAACTGTTCTCTTTGAATGTAGTGTGACATTCAGCTGTCATGCAACAAGAGGGCTTAGAGAAATTATACAGACACAATCAGCCGGAGGCTCGCTGAGGTGAATTTGTGAAGACAGAAGTCGCCTGTCAAACGCTTTTGTTATCTTTTCATTTCTTTTACTGTTCACTGAGAACGACGTATTAATTGAAATATTTATGGTGTGTGGCGACAAAGTACTAGTTGCATCATATGTCCATGTGAGTGTGCAGTGCATATGATGACAAAGGCGTAGTATATTTGACACAGAAAAATTAATTTAATTTTTTTTTCTTCATGTTGTAAGGGACCAATGTGCAGCAAGCTAGTCATTGACGCTTATTACGTAATTCACAGATTGTGACAGTATATGCAAATAAATGTAACATTAAAGTGAAAAACTCTCAAACCCTGAATAGATTAAAAGGTATATGGCACAAGGAAACCTTTCACTGCATATTTGAAAATATGGATTTTTTCAGTTCTTCTTTTACGGCAGAACCTTTTCCATAGCCGTATTCTTCATTCCCCCTGTATTAAATTTTTACTGTCGTCACTATTTCGACGAATTTATTATAACCTGACTGGAGATGATGGGACGTCCAATGTGATCAACTTTTTCCTGTATGTGATCTGAAAATAAGGAAGCTGACTACTATGATTAGATTTGTTTTTGACAAGTATTACGTATATCTCCCTAGATTCTTGTCACACACACACACACACACACACACACACACACACACACACACACACACACATACACACACACACACAATAGCACACATACCACACACACACACACACACACACACGCATTACACATACATAATTAAATTCCACGTGTGCTGAAGATGCAACTCTTAACGTCGTGGAACTGGTAGTGCTAATAAAGTGTCATAGAAGAGCTGTCCGGAAACATTTGCGAATGGAACCTATAGCATAGGGAACATAGTAGCGAAATATGCACCAAAAGCGGTCTATTTTCAGTGAAAGAGGAAAGGTACGAAGATTAAGATTTAACTACCCGTCGACGGTGTGGTCATTAAGGGTGGACTATAATTTCGGGTTTGGGAAGAATGAGTAAGAAAGTAGGTCGCGTCCTCTTCAAAGGAATCACCCATGCATTCGTTTTAAGTAATTTAGGGGCACCATGGTTAACCTCAATCTGGATGGCCGGACAGGGACCTGAAGCAGTGTCCTCCAAAACGCCAGTTTTTCGGAGGTGTATCTATGGAGTGATGACTTTAGTTCGATTTGGATTAGGCCATAATATTAACCACAAGTACCGGGAGCAGTATGCGTACAGCAAGGGCAGAGCTAGAATTTCGAGACGAATGAATAATGGGCTGCAGGAAGCCGGAGAAATAGCACGAGGGAGTCGTTCTGACCACCCTTTTCTGCGCTCAGATTATTCTCTGAGAAATCACAGAATTGTCCCGAGATACGGAAGTAAAGAAGACAGTAGTGTGAAAGGAAAAAAATTAAACAAAGATTCATAACCGAATGTCGGTGACAGCGGGCACTGCTACAGTAGTTACCGAGCGAGGTGGCGCAGTGGTTAGCACACTGGACTCGCATTCGGGAGGACGACGGTTCAATCCCGTCTCCGGCCATCCTGATTTCGGTTTTCCGTGATTTCCCTAAATCGCTTCAGGCAAATGCCGGAATGGTTCCTTTGAAAGGGCACGGCCGATTTCATTCCCCATCCTTCCCTCACCCGAGCTTGCGCTCCATCTTTAATGACCTCGTTGTTGACGGGACGTTAAACACTAATTTCCTCCTCCTCCTCCTACAGTAGTTAAGACAGCAGCATTCAGTTGCTGTGTAATTACCGGTGTATGATACTTCCAAGAAAACCTTTCACCTACACTTAGTTATTGCAGTTCATATAATGGTCTTCACCGACTATTTTAGCACACCGTGGTAAAAAAAATCACTTTTATGAGTGTACTGTGACAAAAATGGAGTGCATTGTGCTTTTATTTAAGTTTTACTTGTTTTTTAGGGTTTTGGGCCTCAGTCTGTAAAAACGGAACGCTTTAAGTTTCGCTTTGTTGTCTGTCTGTCCGTCGTTGTGTGTCTAAATGTTAACGACCGCTTTTCCCAGGAACGTGTAGAGGTATCAAGTTCAAATTTACGTCACATATTAAGGTCTATGGTCCCTTGGCGGTATAAAAATTTTAGACTTCTAAATCAATTCAACCACAATTTTATACTCAAGAACTCACTCATCAAAACTTATAGGGTATTCGCAGTTCACCTAACATCAAGAAACTTGGCAAGAAGCAAAATTTCACAGTACAAGTAAAGTAAGTCTGAATACTGTTAAATTGTAATTATATGGAATAAAAAATATCTTTTCGCCATTATTGTATTCAACATATGTCAAAAGTATAAGAGGCGAGAATTACTGCATGAAAACATAAAATGTAAGTTGTAGTTGTGTTGTAGTAAGTAAAGAAAATATATTTTGTTAAATCTTCTATAGCTACATACATAAACTGAAGTCCCTTGCTCGCTTCTTTTTGTATGTCCCGTCTAGTCTGAGGAACTACTGTAGAAGTTTAGACACGGCCTTGGAATTTCTGGGACAGATATCTTGCCAGTATCTGTATCGGAAAGAGGCAAAACTCGTTGAGATTCTCGATTCTCAGTATAGATGAACTAATACACAGTACGGAATGAAGTTTGCGCGGAACCCTCAGTGCGCGAATGCTACACGCACTTTGCCGACCAGGTTTCTATTTTTTCAGTTAAGCAACAACTATTTCTGCACAAGCACGACCTGATGTCGTCAATTAGGCTATATAGCAAAACATTTTATTACGTTTTGGGTCTTTTGCAACGAAAAAAAGTATCATCTGACATGTTTAGCTACAGATCATTGACGTACGAAGTAATTGTTACCCTTACATGATTTACTTACACGGAATGAGCATTATATTGCATATATAAAGCAAAAACCCAGACATGAACCATGGACCTCGCCAAGGTTGGGTGATTCGCGTACATCAGCGATAATGATAGCGATAGGTTCAACCACAACGGAGGGATATGCCTTTTCAGCAGTTACAGAGGCATATCCAGATAACTGACTGACCTGTCCTTGTAACGTTAGCCAACAAGGACTTGCTGTGCTGATTCTGCGAATGCTTGAAAGCAAGGGGAAACTACAGCCATTATTTTTCCTGAGGGCAAGCAGCTCTGCTGTATGGTTAAATGATAGCATCGTCTTGAGAAAAATATTCTGAAGATAAAAGAGTTCCCCATTCTTACCTCCGGGCGGAGACTACTCAGGAAGATGTCATCACCATGAAAAACAAAACTGGCATTCTATTAGTAGCAGCATGGAACATTATATTCCTTGATCGGGCAGTTGTGTTAGAGAATGTAAAAAGGGAAATGAATGAGATGAAGTTAGATATCGCGGAAACTAGTGAAGTGTGTTGGTAGGAAGAACAGGACTTTTGGTCATGGTTATAAAGAGAAAATCGAAAAGGGGTAATACAGGAGCAGAGTTAATAACTAAGGAAACAGCAGTGCCGGTAAGCTACTCAACATCATAATGGACGCATTATTGCAACCAAGATAGAAGCAAAGCCAACACGTACCACAATGGTACCAGTTTATATGACAATTAGTTCCGCAGATGATGAAGGGGTTGAAAGAATATACGTTAATAAAAAATTTTCAGATGGTTAAGGGAGACATAAATTCACTTGTGGTGGGAGATGGAATTCGATAATAGGAAAAGGACGAGAAGGAAAAATACTAGGAGAACGTGTACTAAGAAAATGAATGAAAGAGGAAGAGCCTGGCACAATTTTGCATAGAACAAAATTTACTCGCCGCTAACACTTACTTTAACAACTACGTAAGAAGACTGTAAACGTGAAATACACCTGAAGACATTCGAAGAGTTCAGATCGACTACATAATGGTAAGACAGGGATTTAGAAATCATATTTTAAACAGGAAAACTATTCCAGGAGCAGACGTTAACTGTGACCATCGAGTTATTGGTTATGAAATGCAGATTAAAACTGAAGAAATTTCAAAATCGTTGGAACTTATGGAGAGGGGCGTGGATAAACGGAAGAACCAAAGGTTGCTGACAGCTCCAAAGGGAGCAGTATGCTGGAACAGACCGCAGAAGACGAATTAATAGCTTTAAGAGCTAAAAGAGTGGAGGCAGCCAGGAGAGTTTCAAATACGTAAAATGGCAATGTTGTTGTTGTGGTCTTCAGTCCTGAGACTGGTTTGATGCAGCTCTCCATGCTACTCTATCCTGTGCAAGCTTCTTCATCTCCCAGTATCTACTGCAACCTACATCCTTCTGAATCTGCTTAGTGTATTCATCTCTTGGTCTCCCTCTACGATTTTTACCCTCCACACTGCCCTCCAATGCTAAATTTGTGATCCCTTGATGCCTCAAAACATGTCCTACCAACTGATCCCTTCTTCTAGTCAAGTTGTGCCACAAACTTCTCTTCTCCCCAATCCTATTCAATACCTCCTCATTAGTTACATGATCTACCCACCTTATCTTCAGCATTCTTCTGTAGCACCACATTTCGAAAGCTTCTATTCTCTTCTTGTCCAGACTAGTTATCGTCCATGTTTCACTTCCATACATGGCTACACTCCATACAAATACTTTCAGAAACGACTTCCTGACACTTAAATCTATACTCGATGTTAACAAATTCCTCTTCTTGAGAAACGCTTTCCTTGCCATTGCCAGTCTACATTTTATATCCTCTCTACTTCGACCATCATCGGTTATTTTACTCCCTAAATAGCAAAACTCCTTTACTACTTTAAGTGTCTCATTTCCTAATCTAATTCCCTCAGCATCACCCGACTTAATTTGACTACATTCATTTATCCTCGTTTTGCTTTTGTTGATGTTCATCTTATATCCTCCTTTCAAGACACTGTCCATTCCGTTCAACTGCTCTTCCAAGTCCTTTGCTGTCTCTGACAGAATTACAATGTCATCGGCGAACCTCAAAGTTTTTACTTCTTCTCCATGAATTTTAATACCTACTCCGAATTTTTCTTTTGTTTCCTTTACTGCTTGCTCAATATACAGATTGAATAACATCGGGGAGAGGCTACAACCCTGTCTTACTCCTTTCCCAACCACTGCTTTCCTTTCATGCCCCTCGACTCTTATAACTGCCATCTGGTTTCTGTACAAACTGTAAATAGCCTTTCGCTCCCTGTATTTTACCCCTGCCACCTTCAGAATTTGAAAGAGAGTATTCCAGTTAACATTGTCAAAAGCTTTCTCTAAGTCTACAAATGCTAGAAACGTAGGTTTGCCTTTTCTTAATCTTCCTTCTAAGATAAGTCGTAAGGTCAGTATTGCCTCACGTGTTCCAACATTTCTACGGAATCCAAACTGATCTTCCCCGAGGTCGGCTTCTACCAGTTTTTCCATTCGTCTGTAAAGAATTCGCGTTAGTTTGCAAGACATTATGTCTGTTTTTGCAAAGTTTGTGCCACGTCAGGCTTCGGGATACATTACGAAGTTCTTACGTATTAGGACAAAGATAATGAAAGAAAACTTGAAAATAAAATTTAACAAAGCATGCTTAGACGCAGGGATTACTCCTAATTACGCAAAAGTAAAAATCAGGAATATGTCAAACATAGCACAAATAGTAAAACGTAAAAGTGAAATATTATGGATTAAAACTCAAATTCGAGAAGCATATAAAATGAAAGACAAGTTAAATAGAGAAGCTTTTAATCTTCACTTGATTTTAGGTGACATTTTATCTCCATTACAGTTCACATACGTAAGCAGAGAGATTGAAAATAGAATTGACAGGGAGCGAGAATTAACTCTAAACAGACATCAGAAGAAGCTTTTTAACTTAGGTGTAGATTTTAATATTGATAACGAAACGGCGTATAAAAAGTTGCATACTTTTTGTGAGAGGGTCGTGAACTTAACTGAGATAGAATTAACAAAGGATGAGCAGAACCTTTTAAATAAAGGGCTGCAATATAACCTAAATCCCGCAATTAACTCAAATACAATAAAAAAGACTATTGCAGAAGTGAAAATTGCATGTGATATCGCAAATATGAATAGATACGAACAGACAAACACGGAAATTAAAGTAAAGAAGTCGATTATAGATGAAATGCACTCCGCTCACAAGAACAGAAACGATCTACTAACTCTTAAGGGCTTGAATAAGAAGTTAGAATCACGTAAGGCTATCGTCACAAAGGCAGATAAGGGCGGCACTATGGTTTTAATACACGATACAGACTATATAGAGAAAACTGAAAAGTTCTTTATGGAAAACGGAATAGTAGAAGTCAAGAAAGATCCAACCAAGAAATTTCAAACAGAAATAAGGAAACAAATAGATAACAGTGTGTTTCTATTCACAGAGGAGGAAAAGTTTAAACTGAAAGTAATGAATCCGCGAATCCCCGAATTACGGTCACAAATAAAGCTCCATAAAGTAGAAAAATGGATTCGCCCAATCGTTAATAACACCAGCAGCCCAAGTTATAAATTAAATAAAGAGCTAAATAACAGATTGAAGGCGGCATATACATATCGTCGGACTTTCAACATTAGCAACAGCTACGAATTTGCCGAGCAAATTAAAGACGTACTTATACCTCAGAATGCGTCACTAGCTTTATTAGATATCACCAATCTGTACACAAACATTCCCGTAAAAGAAACGATTGAGATCATTAAGAACAATCTCCTCACTCATGGTAAATTGGCACTGGGGGAAGTGATTGAGCTAGTGGAAATGTTGGAACACGTCTTGTCGTTCAATTACTTTACTTTCAATGGCAAAATTTATCAACAGAAAGACGGGCTGGCAATGGGGAACAGTTTAGCTGGGACGCTGGCTGACATTTTTGTAAATCACTTAGAAAACAAATTCTTTGATGAAAATCCTAATATCGCTGAGAAAATTGTATATTACAGGAGATATGTTGACGACTCCATTTTATTATACAAAGGAGATAAAAATGATATCGAAAACTTAGCACAAAAAATGAGCTCTCAACACTCGAAAATTAGATTCACCATGGAATTTGAAGAAAACAACCGTATAGATTACTTAGATTTAACACTAATAAAGAAAGATGGGAAGCATGAATTTAGCATATTCAGAAAACCTACGTGTACAGATCTAGTTATCAATGAGCGCTCCTGTCACCCACCGCGATACAAATGGGCGTATTTTACTTCGATGGTATACAGGCTACTAAGATTGCCACTAAGCCAACAGGAAGTAGAAAAGGAGTTAAGTATTTTAAAACAAGTGGCCATAGCGAACGGACATACGTGTAAACAGGTGATGAATATTTATAGGAAGATAAAGAAGAGGCAAATGGAACAAACAGAAGGAAGTCAAGTAGCAGTTAAGAGGAACAACAAGAAAAAATATGTAGCTCTTACTTACAATGGAAGAATTGCAGACAAAATTGAAAGATGCTTTCGTAAATCCGACGTTAAAATAGGGTTCCGAACAAATAACACGTTAAAATTGAAGCTCCGGCATAGAATATGTAATAGTAGGAATAATTTTCAGGATTCAGGTGTATATAAGATCAAATGTAATGACTGCTGTAAACAATATATAGGACAGACTGGTAGGAACTTCGAAACCAGATTCAGGGAGCACACCTACTCTCAAAACAAAACAGCTTTTGGGGCGCATATGGCTGCGACAAAGCACTCAGTCACGAATATTGAAAACAATTTAGAAATCCTGCATAGAGCTCATAAGGGGCGTTTTCTTAACATTTTGGAAGAGATCGAAATATACACCCACAAAAATAAAGATCCGGATTTAATCCTCAACGAACAAAACGAATTCAATCATAACGCCTATTTTAGCATTTATGACGACCTACTAAGATGACAACTGTTGCGTGTGGAGATCCAGCCCTAGAGATGAGAGATGGTGCGCGGTGGAGAAGCCGGAAGACGCGTGCAGCGCCTGGCGTCGTTGACGGGGCCCTCCTGTGCGGCCCTCTTGCCCGCGGCGATGAACATCAGACGACTGAGCGCACCGCGGCACAACACCAAAATGGCGGGAACCACGGAAGCAGACCGTAGAGGAAAACAAGTTCACACCAGCACCATAGATATATAAATCGCCCTATGCTTTTAGATCGTATAAAAATGATAATTTTACTGCTTTTTAATCCTGACAAGTACAGATTTTAACTTTGACATCTACATATTTTAACCAAATATTTTTAATATAAAAAGATCTACTGAATACAGTATGTACAAATGGAATGTAACAAATGTACCAGACGCCACCTGTCGGTTATAGTGTTATAATTAATATAAATGACGTGCACTCTGCCAACCAATTTTATGTGACGTAGCATGTGAAAGGTGCTGGATTTGGACGGGTTACTCCTGTAACTGAAATATCAGGTACGTTCTGGTACATTTGATGTTCATTAGATAGGATGAAAAACATTTGTTTCCGTGAAATAGTAAATTAGTATAATTATTTTTACAGATCTGAAGATGGTTCTGAATGAACCGAAACCGGTCATATGAATAATAAAAAATTTTTTGCAATCAAGACGGTTTTAAGTAACATTGCAATTCGCGTTAGTATTTTGCAGCTGTGACTTATTAAACTGATAGTTCGGTAATTTTCACATCTGTCAACACCTGCTTTCTTTGGGATTGGAATTATTATATTCTTCTTGAAGTCTGAGGGTATTTCGCCTGTCTCATACATCGTGCTCACCAGATGGTAGAGTTTTGTCATGACTGGCTCTCCCGAGGCCATCAGTAGTTCAAATGGAATGTTGTCTACTCCCGGGGCCTTGTTTCGACTCAGGTCTTTCAGTGCTCTGTCAAACTCTTCACGCAGTATCTTATCTCCCATTTCGTCTTCATCTACATCCTCTTCCATTTCCATAATATTGTCCTCCAGTACATCGCCCTTGTATAAACCCTCTATATACTCCTTCCACCTTTCTGCCTTCCCTTCTTTGCTTAGAACTGGGTTGCCATCTGAGCTCTTGATATTCATACAAGTGGTTCTCTTCTCTCCAAAGGTCTCTTTAATTTTTCTGTAGGCAGTATCTATCTTACCCCTAGTGAGACAAGCCTCTACATCCTTACATTTGTCCTTTAGCCATCCCTGCTTAGCCATTTTGCACTTCCTGTCGATATCATTTTTGAGACGTCTGTATTCCTTTTTGCCTGCTTCATTTACTGCATTTTTGTATTTTCTCCTTTCATCAATTAAATTCAATATTTCTTCTGTTACCCAAGGATTTCTATTAGCCCTCGTCTTTTTACCTACTTGATCCTCTGCTGCCTTCACTACTTCATCCCTCAGAGCTACCCATTCTTCTTCTACTGTATTTCTTTCCCCCATTCCTGTCAATTGTTCCCTTATGCTCTCCCTGAAACTCTCTACAACCTCTGGTTCTTTCAGTTTATCCAGGTCCCATCTCCTTAAATTCCCACCTTTTTGCAGTTTCTTCAGTTTCAATCTGCAGTTCATAACCTATAGATTGTGGTCAGAGTCCACATCTGCCCCTGGAAATGTCTTACAATTTAAAACCTGGTTCCTAAATCTCTGTCTTACCATTATATAATCTATCTGATACCTTTTAGTATCTCCAGGGTTCTTCCATGTATACAACCTTCTATCATGATTCTTAAACCAAGTGTTAGCTATAATTAAGTTATGCTCTGTGCAAAATTCTACAAGGCGGCTTCCTCTTTCATTCCTTCCCCCCAATCCATATTCACCTACTATGTTTCCTTCTCTCCCTTTTCCTACTGACGAATTCCAGTCACCCATGACTATTAAATTTTCGTCTCCTTTCACTACCTGAATAATTTCTTTTATCTCGTCATACATTTCATCTATTTCTTCATCATCTGCAGAGGTAGTTGGCATATAAACTTGTACTACTGTAGTAGGCATGGGCTTTGTGTCTATCTTGACCACAATAATGCGTTCACTATGCTGTTTGTAGTAGCTAACCCGCACTCCTATTTTTTTATTCATTATTAAACCTACTCCTGCATTACCCCTATTTGATTTTGTATTTATAACCCTGTAATCACCTGACCAAAAGTCTTGTTCCTCCTGCCACCGAACTTCACTAATTCCCACTATATCTAACTTTAACCTATCCATTTCCCTTTTTAAATTTTCTAACCTACCTGCCCGATTAAGGGATCTGACATTCCACGCTCCGATCCGTAGAACGCCAGTTTTCTTTCTCCTGATAACGACGTCCTCCTGAGTAGTCCCCGCCCGGAGATCCGAATGGGGGACTATTTTACCTCCGGAATATTTTACCCAAGAGGACGCCATCATCATTTAATCATACAGTAGAGCTGCATGTCCTCGGGAAAAATTACGGCTGTAGTTTCCCCTTGCTTTCAGCCGTTCGCAGTACCAGCACAGCAAGGCCGTTTTGGTTAATGTTACAAGGCCAGATCAGTCAATCATCCAGACTGTTGCCCCTGCAACTACTGAAAAGGCTGCTGCCCCTCTTCAGGAACCACATGTTTGTCTGGCCTCTCAACAGATACCCCTCCGTTGTGGTTGCACCTACGGTACGGCCATCTGTATCGCTGAGGCACGCAAGCCTCCCCACCAGCGGCAAGGTCCATGGTTCATGGAGGGGAAAATGGCAATGTGTAGCTCAAATCCTTGGATAACACAAGAGATATCGAGTTTAATTGACGAAAGAATAAAATATAAAAATTCAGCAAATGAAGCAAATGAAAGATAACAACTGTATCTAAAAAGGAGAGCAAAGGTCGCTGGAGTAGAGGACACTCTCTGAAATATCGAGATCCTTGGGAAAGCCAAGCGTAACAAAATAATTTCACCAGATGTACTAGATGTATGAGACAGGTGAAATATCCTCAGACTTCAAGAAGAACATAATAATTCCAATTCAAAAGAAGGCAAGTGCTGACAGGTGTGAATATTACTTAGTTATGTGTCGAACGAGTCATGGCTGCAATTATTTCCATAAAACTCGAAAAACTGGTAGAAGCTGACGTCGGGGGTAATCATTTTGGATTGCGGAGAAAGAGAGGAACACACGATACAGTACTGACCTTACAACTTATCCCAGAAGCTGGGTTAAAGAAAGACCATCCTACATTTATAGCATTTTTGGACTTAGAGAATGTTCACAGGAAAATGTTCACAGGAATGCGCTCTTTGACATTCTGAAGGTAGCAGTGATGAAATACAGGGTGCGAAAGGTTATTTGCAACTCGCCCGGAAACCTGACTGTAGTTATAGAAGCCGATGGGCATGCAAAGGAAGTAGTGATTGAGAAGGGAGTAAGGCAGTGTTGTAGCCTATCCCTGACGTTATTCAAGTGTACATGTAGCAAGTAGTAACAAAAGCGAGGAGATTTTTTTGGGAAGGGATTTAAAGGGGAAAGGACGTAAAAACTTTTAGGGTTGCTGATAACATTGTAATTCCGTCAATTGAATGAAATAGTAGTGTCTTGAAAAGAGAAGAACAACATCAACAGAGCTAAAAAGAGGGTAATGGAGTGTAGTCGAGTTTAATCAGGCGACGCTGAAGTGATTAGATTAGGAAATAAGACATTAACAGCAGTAAATGACTAGAAAACTAACTGATGATGGCCAAAGCAGAGAGGATACAAAATGCAGGCTGGCTGTTGTAAGAAAATCATTACTGAGAAAGAGATAATCGAAAACATCGGATTGTGTTTTCTGAAGGTCTTTGTATGAAGTATAAGCCCGTAACAAAGTTATACATGTAAGATAAATAATTCAAACCAGAAGAGAATAGAAGATTTTGAAACTACTTCAGAAGAACGGTAAGAATAAAATGGATTGATCGAGTAACTAATAAGGCGGTACTGAATCCGATTAATGGGAAAAAGAAGCCTCTGAGACAACTTGAATATAAGAAGGTATTAGTTAACAAGATACATTCTGAGGATTTGCAGAATCGTCATTCTGGCAATGAAGGAAAGTATGGGGGTTAAAAATACTGGAGGGAGACCAAGAGACGAAAATAAGCAGGCTCAAATGGATGTAGTCATGCAGAACTGAAGAGTCTTCTTCCACAGGATGCACTGGCATGATGAGGTGCAACGAACCAGTATTCAGACTGAAGTACACAAAAGAAACAATGAAAAACCTCTAATATTTGAAATCACATTTCGAGAATTGTTTCACGTTTTTAAAAGTGTTACTGTATCGAAAGAGACTGAATCGGCAGTATAGGGAGAGACATAGCAAGAATAAATCGGAATAAAGTAACCACAGAGTACGAAAGATTGGTCCACCTCGTGCATTGTTATTGTGGAAAATTTCGGCCCATGCTCTTGCAATATGTATCTTCTGCTATCCAAAATTAACATTATCACTTAGGGGGACGTGATTAATGCGCGATAGCGATGTGGTGAGTGTGCAGAAGAAGACTAGAGCGTATTCATTTGCCAATTGGAGGCAGTGATAATACCTGATGCCGTAGCTATATCTGTTCAGAAAAATAGCTGGTGTTCTGAATTGAGCACTGGATCAAGATATTGAGTAGCGATCTTTCACTGTTCACTGTTTTTTTTTTTTTTTTTTTTTTTTTTTCAAGCAATTCGTACGAATAATGACCATTATCACAAGTTATGACCCTTGACTGATGTGTGAGGCAATAATTTAGGTAGAGTTTGAAGTGAGGTGGACATTAGAATGGAAAACTGAAGCAGAATGTACTAGCTAAATTGTTCAGATATGCTTAGGGTTTGGTACATTTGCCATAATAATTGATAATTACGTGAGGGGTACGCTACTAGAAATTATAAAGGTATGTTTCGATATTTTGAAATTCAGCACAAGAAAATTGCTATGTGTTGAATAGGTTGTGACAGGCATAATTACGAGGCAACAGTTTCCTGGGATTTTTGTTCGAAATAATAATCGGAATAGGCTTGGAAAATAAAGGGTTTGGGATAATATGACCAAAAGGCGACTTAATAATATTGAAGGATTACATTTTTGGTTTATTATTTTCTTTTTATTTCTTTGTTGCTCTAGCAAGTGAAGTGTGTTCCTGGACGACGTGCGATGCATTTTGCAACCATTGGGGCTATAGTATTACCTCTGCATCTTTGCCTGTGATTTTATTGGTTTTCATACCCACAAATACGGACTGTAAAAGGTTATATTACGGGACCGTTCTGAATATACAACAGCTTCACAAGTTTTTATCTGAAGCACGACATGATATAATTCTGTTGTCTGGGTCAGCCACACATCTCGATTGGTCTGTCTGTAGAGGAATGCTGAAAATCACAAATTACATAAAAAGCATTACATGAAAAATCTGATAACGATAAAAAATAAGGTCGAGAAAATGTCAGAGTTTTAACTGTTCAACCATTCTCTGTAAGTTGCAGTCAATGAAGGTCAACTGTAAAGCGATTTCCATGTCAATCAGAAGCCACTTCGCCAAATGGAAATTTATGGAAGGCACAAGGCACGATCTTCAGAGTTGTTCCTGGGAGAACAATGACTTCATCTTGAGTGCATCTGAATTTTATGGATAAGCGCACAAGCGAACGTAAAGGTAGTGGTCATCTTCAGTGTACCACATGACTGTATCAAATGACTTTTGTATACATTGGCCCATAGCTGGTATGAATTTCTTGCTAGAAGTCGTTTTCCTGCATAGGCTACTTTATTTTCAAACTATCCTTTGCCCAAGGTTTCACCTGCATATGTGTTTGACACATGTATCGAACACACCTCGTGTTCCCCCTTCTTGTGATCACTGTTTCCTATCTCTGTCTGTCCACCTCATCCTACCACCTCTATCTGTCTATCTCCTCCTCTACACTCTCTCTGTCTCTTCATTTCTATCTCCGTCTCTCTTCGCCCATTTCCTCCACCCCCTCTCTTACTATTACTTCCTCTCCTTCCCTCTGACTATATTTCTTCCCCCCTCTTCCTTTTCCACCTGTCCAGTACCATTCTATACCTTCCACATGCATCATGTATCTCCTCCACATCCCCTATTTGTGTCCATTTCCTCCTGCCCCATTACATCTATCCTCTCCTCCATTCATCTCAACTTGTCCCCAGCAATGCTCATCCTCATATGTTGTCCCTGCAATACAGTTCAATAGGGCAGCCCAATGCTACTCCCACAACACACCTGTCATGCAGGGCAGTCTATACATTAGGGGCACAAAAATCATTTATTTGCACACAACGTATGGTCCGCCATGCAAAGTAGGTCGATAAAACAGACTGATAGTACAACACAACATGCCTGCCATGTAGGACAGCCTACATGTCAGGGTCTAGAAAAGCATTTCTTGCCTGGGACATATAGGCTGCACTGCAAAGCAGGTCAGTTTGGCAGGCCGATACTGTTCTCACCCAACATTCCCGTCATATAGTGGTGCTTCTATGCCAGGCGCTAGAAGAACATGTTTTTGCTTAAAATCAACCTAGGAGTTTGGGAGGAGATCCAGGACATACTGGCACACATACACTTTTTCTATATATAGCAGGTAACAGATAAACATTTTATTTCATAATTTAGCTATTACTTAATTTTGCAACCTTGAGCACCTGGTGGTAAAACTAACACCAAAAGTAGTAGCAGCTTCTAGAAAAACCAGGGAATAAAATAAAAAATATTAATATATAGCAAAATTACATGCCTCAGTTTCTTACATTACAATAGAAAATGTAATGCACATAGCATGGCATGTTACACACATTTATGTAGAGGAAATGACATTTGATCGCGTCCCTAATGAGGGTTTCACAGACTCATAGAAGGTACAAGCACAACCAGCTTACACTGAAAACATAAAAATACAAAGTTCATATGGTATTACCATCGATTGGTGTAACAACTTACTATCTCACAAGATGTGAAATCCATACGAGAAACGGAAAAGAACAGCAACTTTTAAGCTGGATGTGAACTATTAAAATGAAAACACACGTGGTGTGATCAGCGTGTTAAAATCGAATTGAATGCATACCATTGATCTTAGCGACACGACTGCATCGCCAAAGACATTAAAAATCCTATAGAAGAACAAATACGAACTTGGTCAAAAACATTACTACATAAATATGCTTAATCTAGAACTTTTACAGGAAGTCTCTTACACAAAATGTGTTTATATCGCAGGCATTTGAAGGTTTAAAAATGCAAAAGGATTAAGAATGCAATACTTATTTTATTATGTGCTTTTGGAGCAAAAGTAAGCTAAAATACAATTAAGACTATTCTACAATGAAATACTAGAGCATATCTCACTCAGAAATCTATTATGATACATGTATGGAGCGAAAGTGTGTTCTCTTTTAAATCTACTGACAGCTTAACGAGCGACTGCATGTAATACTTCCCCAGCCAGTGAGATCATTCCATATGGACATTGCGTTGTTACCTTGCGATTTAAGATCTCTTAAAACTTTGACCTATAACAATAGTAGCAGCTGCAATTTCAACCTTACTCGGAAACGTACAACAACAGACACGGTAATGCACAACTCCTCATTCCAACGAGAAATACGTCAGAACGCTTAATTTTGAATTAGTGGCCGATAGGTTCCTGAAAATGCCTCTAAGTCACAAAAAAATTAATAAGGAGTGTCGCTACTGAAAGACGTTCACTGCTACGGACGGGTACGAGAGCAATGTGTATATATTCCTGAAATAGTCAGTCTGTGGGCGATTCACTGTGTGTATTCACTGAAAAAAACCTCACAAGCCAAGACCGCTACAAAAACATTTTATTGGATGACCGGTTTCAACAGAGTCATGCTTTCATCATCGCATCTTATGCCTGTAACTTTTACAACAGTTGCCAGCTCGTGGCGAATATGAACGCTTAGAAGCTGCTCAGTAGGGAGCTATTGTATCAGCGTAATCTGAAAGGAACCTAATCGGTATACAATCTGGACCTGAAGACTTGCCCGTATCAAGCGATTTGAGTTGCTTCGCAACCCCTAAGGTATCTACTTCTAAGAAACTCATGCTAGCAGCTGTTCGTGTTTCAAATTCTAGAATATTCCATTCGTCTTCCCTAGCGAAGGAATTTCGGAAAACTGCGTTCAATAACTCCGCTTTAGCAGCACAGTCGTCGGTAACAGTACCATCGGCACTGCGCAGCGAAGGTATTGACTGCGTCTTGCCGCTTGTGTACTTTACATACGACCAGAATTTCTTCGGATTTTCTAACAAATTTCAAGACAATGTTTCGTTGTGGAACCTATTCTCGCATTGAAGTCCGTGCCAAATTTCGCGCGTCTCTAAATTTTACCCAATCTTCGCGATTTCGCGTTCTTCTGAACTTCGCATGCTTTTTCCGTTGCCTCTGCAACAGCGTTCGGACCTGTTTTGTGTACCATGGGGGATCAGTTCCATCTCTTACCAATTTATGAGGTATGAATCTCTCAATTGCTGTTGTTACTATATCTTTGAATTTGAGCCACATCTCGTCTACATTTGCATAGTCAGTCCGGAAGGAATGGAGACTGTCTCTTAGGAAGGCTTCTAGTGACACTTTATCCGCTTTTTTAAATAAAATTATTTTGCGTTTGTTTGTTGTGGATTTGGAAGAAACGGTATTGAGCATAGCTATAACGACCTTGTTATCACTAATCCCTGTATCAGTCATGATGCTCCTATTAGCTCTGGATTGTTTGTGGCTAAGAGGTCAAGTGTGTTTTCGCAACCATTTACAATTCGTGTGGGTTCGTGGACTAACTGCTCGAAATAATTTTCGGAGAAAGCATTTAGGACCATCTCGGAAGATGTTTTCTGCCTACCACCGGTTTTGAACAAGTATTTTTGCCAACATATCGAGGGAAGGTTGAAGTCCCCACCAACTATAACCGTATGAGTGGGGTATTTATTTGTTACGAAACTCAAATTTTCTCTGAACTGTTCAACAACTGTATCATCGGAGTCTGGGGGTCGGTAGAAGGAGCCAATTATTAACTTAGTTCAGCTGTTAAGTATAACATCCACCCATACCAATTCGCACGGAGTATCTACTTCGACTTCACTACAAGATAAACCACTACTGACAGACACAAACACTCCACCACCAATTCTGCCTAATCTATCTTTCCTGAACTCCGTCTGAGACTTCGTAAAAATTTCTGCAGAACTTATTTCAGGCTTTAGCCAGCTTTCTGTACCTATAATGATTTCAGCTTCTGTGGTTTCTATTAGCGCTTGAAGCTCAGGGACTTTCCCAGCACAACTACAACAATTTACAACTACATTTTCGACTGTTCTTTGATAAAAAAAAAAAAAAATCCGCGGCCGGCCTAAGTGACCGAGCGGTTCTAGGCGCTACAGTCTGGAACCGCGCGACCGCTACGTTCGCAGGTTCGAATCCTGCCTCGGGCATGGGTGTGTGTGATGTCCTTAGGTTAGTTAGGTTTAAGAAGTTCTAACTTCTAGGGGACTGATGACCACAGCAGTTAAGTCAGAGTGCTCAGAGCCATTTGAACCATTTGTAATCCGCGGCGCCACACAGGAACGTTTGCACAATCGGAGGTTTACAAAAAATCAACTGTGGCACGTGTTTTCTTCATTGGACAGACGGACAGATTTTTTTTAACACGAGATTCAGGGACGCTTTCTTCCTACCGAAGCAACGAAAAAAAAAAATGGTTCAAATGGCTCTGAGCACTATGGGACTCAACATCTTAGGTCATAAGTCCCCTAGAACTTAGAACTACTTAAACCTAACTAACCTAAGGACATCACACACACCCATGCCCGAGGCAGGATTCGAACCTGCGACCGTAGCAGTCCCGCGGTTCCGGACTGCAGCGTCAGAACCGCTAGACCTCCGCGGCCGGCACCGAAGCAACGTTTTATCATTTAAGTCTCACCTGCATAGTGAGAGCCTTGTCGTTAAGATATTAAACAAGCATTGCACATGTTACACACAGTTGGTAAGGGACGTCTCGTGCATATTTTGGAAGAGATGGGGTTTATAGCCGCTTCAGTAAATAAACGGAAAAGATTTTAAAGGAACAGACAGAGTTTAAGAATAGGCGGCTTTTAGACTACTTTTATACAACATTGAAACCATTGTAACTTTTGCTGTGGTTTTCCCCCTTGTGTTTGGAATGGATGTTCTTGGCACAGGTAGTACTGGATAGCTTTTTTGCTCCTTTGTATAATTTTCTGGGCATATGGAGACCATTTTAATTTCGTTTTATTGCTTAATACTTGCTTTCTCATTGCAGTATTCAACCTATTGATATAGGCTACGGTTCTGAGATCTTAATTTGGGTGATAACAAAGCAGTGTCCATAGGGCATGGTCTCATCTGCTATGGTAGTATTACTAGCTGTCCCTCCTCGACTCGGCAGAATACCTGGAACATACAGACCTTCGCTCCACAAATGTATTTTAACAGCTTTTTGATAGGTCAATGCTCTAGTACTTTATTACACGATAATCTTTACTGTAATTTAGCTGACTTTTGCTCTCCACACACACACACACACACACAGTAATTCAAAAAGTTCCACATTACCCATCTCCCTACGTTTTGAAAGCTTCCCATCCTTGCAATATAATAATGTTTAGCTGAAGAGGCTTTCTTTCAAACTTCTAGATTAAGCATATTTATGTAGTAATGGCTTTGATCACGTTACTACATTTTTTTCAATTTTACTTATGGACTTCACCTTTGCGACAGTGCGCTGTTATGCTAGTCGACATTAACAACATATGAAATTTATGTTTTTACGTTTTTAGTGTGAACTATGTTAACACTGATGTACATACGGGTTACACCCATACCTACTATGTGCGGAACCCTTATTAGTGATGCTGTTACATGTGACTTCCATCACACGATGTGTGGAATATATGATGATATTCGCATTACCATTTTTATTGTGATGTAAGTAACCGAAGTGTGTAGTTTTTTCTATATTTATATTTCTTATTTCATTTCTTGTTTCTTCTTGAAGCTGCTGTAACTTTTGGTATTGTTTTTATCGTTTGGTAACTTGATAATACCCAAGGGGGTGAAATTAGCTGATCGCTAAATTATGAAGTGTTCATTTCAAAGTAAAAGAACAGCGAACTTAGAAACGTTGCTTTCCTCACGAACGTCGAATGTCTTCAAGATAGCTTCGGACGCAGCCCTAGGGAATTTGTGACAAATACCGAACGTGGAATTCTTCAAGTAAATTTGCGGTGTAATTCTGTGGTCACCGTATGTAAACGAAACTCTCCATTGCACCCTCTTCAGATTTGCTGGTAAAATGGCCCATTGGATAGTCCGTCAAAAACTGTACACAGATCACGCATCAAAAAAGGAAGGTTTATTGAACTGTGAAAAAAGAAGAAGACTCGAAATAGTGAACGATTCAGGCTCAAGATGTAACACGTTGAGCGCATATCGGCAGGTGTGGCGTCGTGGTTATACACTCACGGTCTTGGGCTGCGAAGCGGGAGGTCCGCTTTCTAATTTCCCACGTGTTCAATATCTTTTACACAAACTTATGAACTGTCCTTCCGGTCACTGACGAGTCTGTTCACAATATACAGATTTGTGTTTGTGTTGTGGTGTAACGTCCGTTTGCAACAGCGAGATATAAGAAAGCGACCTGTTTGTTCTACGCAAGTACCACATGTTATGATTCTTGCGTTCCGTTTTGGAAGTTTTGGCTCTTGAACTGCTTTGCTGTAACATAGTTCACTTCCGATTATCTGTTGTTTTCATTTCTGTGAGAGGTCTATGCGACTTCCCCCCACTCTCAGTATTCATCACATTAATTTGCGACGGTACTATATTCCACATGACTCGTATTCTATAACCAGTGTACAGCATGGCAATTACGAAGTCTACAGAAGGAGAAGAACGGATACGTCAGTGACGGATGGAAACTTTATAATTTTGTGAAAAAAATGAAACCTACGAAAACGGATCGCAGCATGTGGTTCGCACTTGGCCGTGTTTCTTACCGACATCTTTCACGCAGCTTGACACTAACAAGTGAATCTACCGCTTTGGTCAGCGGATCCCCATCTACCTCTCAGTGTTGCCCAACCTCAAACAACAAAAACCACAGACCGTTATGATCACACTACATTTTACTTTCTGAACATGCCTCTTAGCTTCT
Organism: Schistocerca cancellata; assembly: GCF_023864275.1. NCBI lineage: Eukaryota > Metazoa > Arthropoda > Insecta > Orthoptera > Acrididae > Schistocerca > Schistocerca cancellata. Next base: position 721,039,551 of record NC_064626.1, on the reverse strand, counting down.
CGATGAACGTGTGTACAGTATTAGTTAATAAACAGTTAGCAATGAAGCTGTTTCTGAGCCATCGGGGCTACATTAATTACTACAAATAAGTAAAGCATTTGAACATGAACGTTCTTGCAACACGCTTTAGCGAAACGTCACTTTCGTGTGACATTTCTACCATAGCGGCTGATGGGGCGTGGCGCCTGATTTAGTAATAATGCAGGATATAAAAAAAAAAAAAACTGTCTGCCTCCTCGCTCTACCTCACGCAACAGAGTTGCGTCGACAGACTTAATCTAGTATGATTTGATTTCTTGGGGGGGGGGGGGGGGAGGCGGGGCGGGCGGTGGGGGGGGGGGGTGAAAAGAGATATTATATATCGCTTTAGGAAAACAGCTATCCAGTATTATTCAGTGTCTGATAAGTTTATGTTCAAGAAATATACTAGTTTTTATTAAATGCTTCTACTGTTTTAACAGTTTTGACATTTATTCATTTTATTTCAGCTCTTTGTATTCAACATGTGTCTAGCGAAACACAGTTGTAGAAAAAATAAACAGTAAGTGGAAATTAAATTCTTTTGCTGTGAAGTAAATAATAAAATAAACTGCTCGATTAGCAACGAAAGTCAACATATAATGATTAGGAAGGATTAATGAGACAAGAAAAGTTGAAAAAGCTCAGGCTGAGATTGAGGAAACTTCAGTTAATATTCAAAGCAGTAACACAAGAAAACCCAATGGCAGTGTGCACAGGTTATGTCTTGCAGAACTTGACTGCTAAACATTTTAAATCTTCTACGGAACCTTATTTCATGAAAGAATGTTTAATAAAAACTGCAGAAATTGTTTGTCAGGGAAATGTGAAAGCTTTTCAGGCAGTCACTTTGTTTCGAAATACAGTTGCGGAAAGAGTTACTGATATGGCCAATTTAAGTTTCCAGATCAATGCGAAATCATCTAGTTCCGTAGCTTTCTCCTTTACGTGTGATGAGAATACAGATACTTGAGGCGTGACTCGATTAGCTGCGTTTTTTCATGCTCCTGTCAAAATTAACTTCTATAGCTAAAGATGGAGCTCCTACGACGACTGAAAACAAAAACAATTTTTTTATATTACTGCCGAAAAAGTAAACTAAATTCATGCGTCATGAATTGTAAAACAGTAAGTATTGTGCATAAACAAAAAAACAGCCAGTTTCATTAAATCTCGAGGTAGAAATCAGCGACAGCTCTTTGCTTTCTTTCATGAGCAAAACACAGTCATTCTTGTTTGTCACACTATACCAAGGTACGGTGGATATCCTGCGTCAGGGTCCTTAAGTTATCCTGACACTTGAAAGACGAAGTATGTCAGTTCTTAGTAAAAGTCAGGTAAAACACACAAAAAAAAACAACAAAAATCTTGGGTCTCAGAAATCAATCGAAAGACAAGTCTTCTTTGTTCCTTTCTATTCTTACAATAAACGTGGAATCATTACCAGATCGAATGGGAATGTAGGTAACTGAGGTAATATGTGATTTACATTTGAAGGGAAGATTGAATGCAGTTGGCGCACCTGAATTTCACAAAAATTTGCATGCCAGATTTTAAAACATCAAGAAATTCGCAAAGGAAATAATTTCCATATTTTAAGTACTTATTGAGGTGAGCATCTACATTCAGTTATGATAGAAAATAAATTTGTCAGATAAAAAATCAGTTTTGAAATTACTTACTGCGAACAAGTATTCTCCCGAAATAAGGAAGATTGTAGCATAAAAGAGATATCAAGTGTCAGGAAGAAAACATTAATACTATCATTCCATTGTGTATATACTGTATTTTTCTAAATAAATTTACGTTGCCATGAAAACTGAATTTAAATTCTTTCTTTTTGCCTAAATCAAGGGTCTTAACATTATGACTGCGCATATGATCGTGTGCGTGGGCATGTGTGTGTGTGTGTGTGTGTGTGTGTGTGTGTGTGTGTGTGTGTGTGTGTGTGTGTGTGTGTAGAGCCATGGAAAGAGAGTGGTGTCTTTCTGGACAAGAACGGTAATAATACTTACGAAATACTGAGCGAAGTTCCATAGTGATTCGGACATTGGGCTCACATTGGGTAAATCGACCTGCATAGCTTCATGAGAAGGCCGCTTTCTTCGTTTACCCTTGCTCAACTAAGCTAGTCCTCCGTTTAGAGATCTCACTATCGCGCTTCCTCGTTATTTTTTTTCCTTTCGAAACGCCGCATTCAATTTAGATGCTTTTTACCCAAGCGGAATTAGAGTTCATTGTCGTGGTATGGCCAAATGATAATGAATGAAAAATTATATGCTTTGTGCGAGTTGATGTAACAGAGATAGTGGTTAAGTACTTTTAACTTTCTTTTTATCTCCGACCTTCCATAATTCCTTGTCAAGCTTGATTATGTCTCTTTCGCTTCAGGTTTAATTAAAACTCATAATTAAAGAACAACTCCCCCCTTCGTGACTCCCACCGGGTGAGCAGAAATTCATGACCGTGGCCGAAGTTGTGCACAAGTTAAAGCTACGAACTCGCGTCGCCAAAGTGATCTGCAAGTTCCACAACGTTAGCAATTGAAACGGCAGTTCGGCCGGGCCTGAAATACTTCTGCGCGTCCAGCTTCTTGTCGGCAGTGCGGAAGGCATTTGTTCAGCTGTGTCGTCTGATCGTTTCACGGTTTTACGGCCGGAGTTAAAACAGCGCCTTGATGAGACGCCCTGCGCTCGAGGTAGGCGGCTAAATAGACTAGAGCGGCGAACGCGATCGGCGATGGAGTAATTAGTCGCTAAAATGGCGCTCTACCAAATCCCCAGGATGGCGGACCCGGGGCTTCGAAGAATTACGCCAACTGAAATGCTATGCGAAGAAGGACGCGTACACTGACGATATCAGAAAGTTGCTGTTGAGCAGCGATTAGGCACTAAATTGATGAACACTTTTTGTTTCCATCACCGTTCGAAATTAAGCTCTAAATGCAGCCGCGTTTCTGCAACAGACAAGCATTCAGATAAAGACAGGAACAGAAAAAGGGACTAGAGGTAAGCACAAAGTATAGTCGCGAAATATTTTCGCGCAGCAGAATTACATCCCATGATAAAATGATTCGCAGACTGGCCAGACAACCTCACAAAACCGTATTTCTTCCATATGGCAAGGTATATTATAGTTTAAAGAAGATTCTGTAGAACCTAATATTATAGGGAATGAGACACAAAATATTTAGGCTAAATTATAGAACCAAAAATTATTACTTAAAACATATAGTGAGTTAGGGGTATAGGTAAAGATATTGTGGCAATTGGTACTTGTTTTCCCTCTGCGCCTAAGTATTCCCTCACACACGTCACATAATTCACTACCTGATGTTTTCTGTATGATGGTAAATGTGTCACGAAGTGGACTACGATTCTGGGTATAGACTAACCGGGGCCAGTTTGTTTATTTAAGAGAACAATGCCCCCCATTGATCCGGAGTATCATAGGTCCACTACTAATACGTACTAAACTTTAACATTCACCTAAAAAAGATGAGTCAAAATTACCTGCCCATGTGCAGGAATGTACTTTCGAATTCTTGTAAGCCTTACATCTTCGAAATGCAACTTTGTTGACCATTGCGGATCATTAACTATCGACTTCAGAAATACATTGTCCGAATGAAGCACCCAGAAGACGTAGTTGGCTGTCAATGACACTTCGTACATGTACACACCACTGGCGGGCATGTAACTGATTAGAGTTGCAATTCACTGTGATTGCTAGAACATACACCAGAAGGTATAAGTGTTCATCGCATTTAGTGTTGTTCCTAGGTCTTGTAGAGTATATAATGGGCGAGAATAGTGTTAGATATCTGAGTGGTCACTGTCAAAGAAAGGGAGATACTGCATACTCCTGTGAGACAGCATTATCAGAACCAGACAAAGTTTGGAAGCGGCCTCGTTGTGGGCCTATAGCTGACCAACTGGTCGAATAATGCAGTGTCCAGATTTGTGGGGCATTCAGATGTGACAGTGGCCCAATGTTGAACTGTGTGGGAAAGAGACCTCAGGGATGCTAGTCTTCAAGGGTCCAGTCGACCACGTGTGACCTCTATAAGGATGGATCGCTGTAGTGTGCACCAGGCTCATAGTAACGCCTTCAGACCTGCACCTGCCATCGAGGCAGGACTCCCTACAACGTTATACGTCATCCTGCACAATTGGTGTACTCTACCAGCAGCCAGACTAGGGAATTACTGCCCCACGCCTGGGCTACCGTTAACACCACAACACTAATGGCTGCGTTTTGAGTGGCGTCGTGACCAGGCAGTTTGGAACACTGATGACTGGCATCGCAATGTGCTCAGCGACTAATTACGATTCTGAAGTATCGAATATGAAGATTATCGGCGAGTATGGCAGCGACCTGGGGAGGTTCCATGTTCCAATGGTTTTGAGAGGCAAAGCGGTGTTACTCATGGTGTCATGGCGTGGGAAGCCATCGAGTACGACTTCACATCATAGATGGTAGTGGTTGAGGGAACTCAAACGGCACAAGAGTACATCACGAACATCTTGCGTCCTAATCTGTTACCTCTAATATGATAGTGTCGTGGTGCCATTTTCCAACAGGACAATTCGCAACCACACATGGCTCGTCTCTCTATTAAGTGTTACGTGATGCTGAGGTACTCCTGTGGCTAGCAACAGATCCGTGCCCAACAGAACATGTATGGGGCCAGATCGGTTCAAATGGTTCAAATGGCTCTGAGCACTATGGGAATTAACATCTGTGCTCATCAGTCCCCTAGAACTTAGAACTACTTAAACCTAACTAACATAAGGACATCACACACATCCATGCCCCAGGCAGGATTCGAACCTGCGACCGTAGCAGTCACGCGGTTCCATACTGAAGCGCCTAGAACTGCACGGCCACACAGGCCGGCGCCAGATCGGTACCAATTGCGTCCAAGTCTAGTATTAAGAGTATGAAGGACCAGCTACAACAGCTATGGGTCTGTTTAACTCAGGACAGGATACAAACGACTTTGATACCTTTCCAACCCAATCATTGCTTTCACCAACTCCAGAGGGTGTGCAACGCCATACTGATCCATGTGCTCTTTGTAAATTTGACTCGATTTTTTAATTGCAGAAATAACATCACATACTTTCTCGAGGCATGAAGTTTCATTTCGTTTCGTCCTCCCCTTGTGGGTGCTTAACTTTGTTTGTCAGGGAGTGTTCCTTTAAACAACACCTCCGCCCCAGAGGGTACTTGACTTGTTTCCTACGCCCGGATAGTTCTCCGACTACTCCTTAATCGTGCGAACTACAAAAACTCCTAAAAATTTTTAAACATCCCATTGTTTCACTCACCTAGCGTCTGTAGGGGAATCCCAGTATCCCTGTTGCTCATTTCCTTCTGCCACTAACAGCAATCCTCTGTAAAATGCCGCTTACTATGTGGAGGTCTCACAATTTTACTTCCAAAGGGTGATACAAACCACATGCAGTCATATGAAAGTCTTGTACGCTCAGCCCACAACCCAGTTCTCGTGAAATTTTTATGCATTATGGATGTGGAACACTGTGGCAGTGGTACACAAAGGTTTTCAGAAATGACCGCAGCCATTTGCCTTTCATGCTGGTAAAACTTTTGTTTCTCCATTGACTTCGAACCGATAATGGGAAAGACTTGTACCATTTGACGGTGATTCGTCTGGGGACTTGAAACTGATAATAGGAAAATAAAAATTCTACCATCACGGAAAACAGCTGTTCGAAGGAATTTGTGAAAACCTTGACTCCAGGTGCGTTAAATAGTAATCCTATACTCATGAAATGAGTACATCACATTCTAAAAGAGTTCAGTGTATGACACAGCCAGTGTAAGAACAATGAAGGAAAGAACACTGATAGTAGAAAATATCTTGCTAGAGTCTATTCCACGATTTTTGTTTGGGTGACTGGTCATGAACAGTTTATCAAAAATATTGTTCCTAAAAGACTTACCGCCAATAGATTCGTATGTGAATACTGTTATTCAAGTCACAACTGATTTCATTGTTATAAACTGATGGACGCAAGCAAGTTAATGTCCCGATTGTTTCTGAAGTAAGGTAGTGGGCGACTCTTTTCAACTGCTTGTGATCAATTAGGCTTGAAGAATTCCACGTACGGCAAAAAGCACGGATGAACACAAACGGATATAAATCACCAGACTTGTACGTACCAGAGGTACCCTTGGGTAGTTCTCGCGTCGCGTCAGGTCCCTGACGACGCAGACCTATCTAACGAGGGCACCGGCAGATGGCGTCGTTAGGCCTCAGGTCCCCGGGGCGGCATCTGGGCCGGCCCTTAAGGTCACAGGTAGCCGCGACCTATTCGAGACGGGGCAGCCCTTTAGAAGCCGGCCACGGCAACGGCTGGGCTCTGTGCGCCGTTAACGTGCCGCCCTAAAAGCCTGCCACGTCGAATAGCTGCACCTGCCAAAAACCACTCATAACGTAACTAATACCTATTGCATTCCTTCCTCTTTTTTTAAAGCACGTAGTATACAAGGTTCTGAGAAACATCCAGCACAGTTTGTAAGAGTGTTGCAGGGTAGGTTGTGCTAAGAAATAATTGTAACTTCTGCGCGTTACGCCGTTTCCAAGTTAATTAACATTAAAATTAGCCAATGAAGCCGCTGCGCGCTTTAATTCAAGATACCCGCCAAATAAAATTAATATCAGTTATGGTCATAGCTTAGAAGATAGCACACGAGCCTGTTCAGCCTTTGGCTCAGCTTCGATACTTACTACCGACCCATGTCCAATTCTTGTATCACTACCTTGTCTGGTTGTAGAATACCAAACGAAGCACATATCTGGCGACACTGTCTCTTGGAGGGGAGGGAGTTGCTTTAAACTACGAGGACGGCGACTTAATTGGCTAACTTCGACGCTAATTAAACTCATAAACGACACAACGGATCAAATCTTTTTCTTAACAATTATTTCTCAGCACAACTAATCCCACGACATCCTTACAAATTTTTCAGACTGTGACCACCCTGCATATATCACGTATATGTGAAATCTACAACGTCCTATGCGAGGTACATGTTTCGAACCTTACTATAAGTAAATTATAAGTAAATAGCTCACGTAAAAACATTTTATCCACAAAAAGGCTTGCATTTCGTGAAAAACACGCAAACCTGTAAATTCGACTCCACCAACAATTCTCTATTTTAGAATTTTGACCTACATTTTTTGAATGCCTTTATCTTCTCTTTTCTAAAAGACATATTCTTTCAAAACTGTGTTTTTAAAGCTATCTCTCAAGAAAGTTATTGTCTCATTACAAGTCGTTCCTGTATAGAAGCTCCGATCATTCTGATTCCAGAAATGTGCACTTCTACCAGACGGGCATCTTAATTTTTGTGAAATATGTTGTTTAGAAAATTTTAATTTCTAGAAAAATCGTTGCGGGCTTTTGTAGACCCAAGTGCACCCCAAAATTTACAAGAGTCAATCAGGAAGTAATGCACCACATTTTTTTTTCTTCTTTAGGCGTGCATTATTTGGGTTTTGTGAGTGCACGCCCAAATTTTCCGTTTCCTCCGACAGATAGCGTAGCTGTAGCAATGTTCCAAAATGGTGTCCATATGTGATGTACGTTTTAAGCAGCGTGTCGTCATCGAATTTCTCACTGGGGAGAAAAGAATTGTTGAGAACATTCACAAATGTTTGTGTGCCGGTTATGGAGCATCTGCAGTCGACAGAAGTAGGGCTCGTCGCTGGGCACAGAGGGTGTGGCCACCAGAAGGTGGATCGTGAAGCTCTGTGATCTGCAGCGAGCGGGAGGACCTGATAAGATGCAGCTTGCTGATTCACGAGAACCGACTCGGCAGTTGGCGCTGAAGCTGTCAATCAGCAAAGGAACTGTGAATGCAGTATCCGTGCTCTCACCACTCATGAGTGAGTGTTCGATGGTTCCGCGTTATCTTAGGGTGGAACAAAAATCTCTCACAAAAAACATTTCTTCTGACTCGATGCAACGTTTTGAAGCTGAAGGTAAGCCTTCTTGTCCCGGATTGTACAGGTGATGAGATCCGGGATCACAGTTTTGAGCCCGAAACAAAACGACAATCAATGTAATAGTATCATCCCCAGTGTACACAGAAGAAAGAAAAAATTCAGAGCAACGGCTTGCGCCGGCAAGGTCACGTTCACTGCGTTTTGAGATGGCGAGGTAGTCTTACTGATGTGATGCCAAGAGGTAGCACCGTTAGTTCCGAAGCATACGAGTACACATTAAACAAACTGAAGAGACGCTTCCAGCGACATCGACGCTGTAAGAATCCAGGCAATTTTTTGATCCAACACGATAACGCTCGGGGTCATACAAATTTGAGGGCTTCGAAACACGTTACTAAACAGGGATGGAGACTGTTACCCCATCCACCCTACACCCCTAACCTCGCTGCCTCAGACTTCCAGTTTATTAGGCCATTTGAGGATGGAAATTTTGAGTATGATGAAGAGGTGATCCGCACAGTGAAGAAATGGATTCGTGACCAGAACATGGAATGGTACCGACAGGGCACACACGCCAATAAGACTCACGGGAGAAAGGCCTCAGAACGGGAAAGAGATTACGTGGAAAAAAGAGTGTAGAAGAAAACATCCCGCGTTTTTGAGTCTACGTTCATTGTGTTCCATAAATAATCGTTGACGAAAAGATGTGATGCATTAATTCATGGGCGAACCCCGTAAAGTAGGTCTTATCGTGATAGTTAATTAAAGATGGGTCCGTCTGTTTGCAAGTACACAAATTATTGTTTTGGTTTTTCACCCAAACATGTTACACCACAGACGTGGCATCCTCAGTGATTTTTTTATTTTCCTGAAATACATACATACACGTTATTTTTAGATTAGGGAATATGATAAATGAAATTTTGTTGTCACATACAATTTAAATGACAACAAAATCTGATGTACCATATTCCTTCATCTAAGAATAACCTATATATATATATATATATATATATATATATATATTTTTTTTTTTTTTTTTTCAGGAATACCAGAACTGTGGCGAAACATGTTTGGCTCGGGAACTTAGCTAAAACCTAAAATACGATAGCTCTTATCATTTTTATTTTACAAATATTCAGCTAATTGTTTTTCAAATAACTTCTCTGCATGAAGCATCAGTATTTGTCTAAATACAAATGCTAACGGTTGCTAGGTTCCCAAATGTGAAGGCAACCCATGATTTCCTCTAGGAAATCGAGGAAATTTACTTATTGCCAAATAGAGTTCGTTCGGGGCAGAAAGACAGACGGCTTAACACAGCAGTACCAATCGCGGAACAGGCGTGAGAAGCACTATTCTTGTCGTAGGACAGAAAACAGTCAGTGGCTGGAGTTACGAACAGTCGATTGTTGAGTGGTAGGGAAGTTACTGCTTCTACCAGAAATGTCTAGCCTTGGAATGCGACTTTTCGTTCGTCGATGGTTTACCTTTGCGGCCTCTTTAAGTGCAGACCACTGAGGCTAAAAAATTGAAACATCTTGTAGCAATAAGTTACAATCTCGTGTTTAACGTTCGTTTAGAGAGTTACTCTGCATGCTCAGAGAAAATTCTGCGTGACAGGAAAACAAAAGAAGTGGACGAGTGTAGCTTTAGTTTTCAGTATTACTATTTATCTATTTTGATTTGATCCATTATAAATGGTTTGTGAAAGCCTGCGATTGTAACAGCAATAAGTTTGTATGTAAAACAACTTCTCTTCTACCAATCACAATTTTCTTTAATTGATATTTGGGTGGACGCGTTTCGGGTAATCATTCCTATTTTCAAATACTATTTCTATGAGCTGTGTCATTTTTTTGCTATTTTATCGATCCGTTCAGTACTACATTGTTCTGATGCCTCTACTGCAATATATTAATACACTCGTAATTTTTAATTGATGATCAATCTTCGTATAGAATTGGGTTGACAGTTGGAAGAACGTTTACTTCAAATCCTATTGTGCTTCACTTGTGCAGAAGCTCACATACAATTTTCTGGGCACAGTACACATTGGAAATACCAAACACGCATAAATCGTTACAAAAAAATTTTCTTGAAAATTCATAGAGCTATGTTCCGTCAGAAAAACAAGAGAATAACGAGAGAAAAAGTAATGTAGTAACATACTTGTAACTACTATATAACGCGTTTATTATATGTATGAAAACAAACATGTATTACGGGCCACTGGAGATGTTTCATAAATAAAAGTAGCGAAATGCGTATGGCAAGAAACAAAATGCATTTCATTGAGTTGTAAAGATGGAACATATCGACACGAATGCATTACGAAGGCAGAGATAACGCTACAGGTCGTCTACAGAGAATGATATACATTCGTACACAGCATATTTATCTTAATAATCTGGATAGTTATTTGCTTATATACATTATATTTACAATGCTACTTGTTTCTATGTGGCATTACTTTTATTTGCGTATACTGTCGAAGCATGTGAAGAAATTCACTGATTCACTTTGCAGTTTTTCATTTAATGTTTTACCTTCATATTATTTTTAACGTGAATATGTGATCCAGTTCTTCTAAGAGAACTATTTTATGACCTTTATTTAGCTCGTGGAGTAGTCTGAGATTTTGCTAAACTTTTCCAAATAAGTGTCCTGTATAGTGTATCTGTGTTCCTATTTCTGTCGCTGTGTGTCTGTTGTTTGTATAAGCTTTGATGTGCTCTGTATACCTGGTGTTGAAATCTCGGCCTGTTTGTTCCAGGTAGAAAATGAAGCAATCCTGCCACGTTATTTCATTTATTCCAGAGTCTTAAAATGAATACACTTCATTATATGTATTAGTTTTTGTTGTAGTTTATTAAATGTAAAAAAAACAAGTTTTATATCTGAAATCTTCGGTGTTATATTGCCGTGTCAGGCGACGATATATGTAATCAGTTTTTATCTTTTTTTCTCTCATGTGGTTTGCGTCTGTACTTTTCTTCACTTTGCCTAGTACTTTGTCAATCATGGAAGTAGTATAGTCATTGGTAACTACAATCTGTTTTACTATGTTTAGTTTCCATTGCACCTCTTCTTGGTTCAAAACTATATTAGTTGTCCTATGCGGCACTGAACTGAATTCTACTCGTTTATGGATGGAGTGACATGAGGTTTGTTAAATTTGTTTTGGTGTGAGGAACCTGCAGTTTCAGGTGGCTCGTTACACAGTAATAATGTAATTATGATTTATTTGGCTTTGTTACCAGAATCAGTTTTGTTTATGCGAAAATACTTGCGCAACAGTGAAACAGCGTGTAACACGCAATACGAAACACGAAGTAACACCACCTTTGGTTATCAAAGGGGCCCTATGTAGAGATGCAAAACTGCTACCATATCGTCGTCGTGCCGTTTTCTCATAGCATTCAATGAACCCGCAGACGAGATGCATCTCGGCCGATTCGTCACCAGTAAACTTACGCATACTATTGTGTATCACTGTTAACGTACAAGTAACACTGCCTCAAAAACGAACCGAAGACTGGACCGAGCAGAACTGGATGCGAGCTTGAGGAGCAATAGTAAAGTGGGCATTACTGGCTGAGTCATGACGGCTTAATTTTGGCAGCATGGCATTCTGCTGGCGCCACTAACTACCTGGGTTGCCGATATCGATCTGATCACATGCCTGGAGCTAGGGTCTTTGGTCGAGGCGTGTGTTGTTGGTCTGGCGGGGCCTGGTACGAACAGTTAGTTGCAGCCGACCGCTATGGACGAGTGGTTCTAGGCGCTTCAGTCCGGAACCGCACTGCTACTACGGTCGCAGGTTCGAATCCTGCCTCGGGCAAGAATGTATGTCATGTCCTTAGGTTAGTTAGGTTTAAGTAGTTTTAAGTTCTAGGGGACTAATGACCTTAGATGTTAAGTCCCATAGTGCTCAGAGCCATTTTTAGTTAGCTGGAAGGCACGTGGCTGGCAAGTAGTTGCTTTTTGGGCTCTTCGGCCGCCCGGCACGGACCTCGAAAAGCCGCGAGTGGTTAAATTGGTCGCAGACAAGCCTTGCCGGCTCTCGTAAGGACTGGCAGCGGCGAGTTGCGGGAAGCGCAGCGGACGTCGCGTGCAACCAGGTCGGCACATTCCCAGCCTACTCTGCAGGCTTAAATTTTATGGCAGCTCGAAGACCGCCTTTACGGGGTGGAGGCGATAACACCACGGCTTGCAATCCTGGAAGTCACAGCTCGTTCACACTTGAGTGGAGTTAAGTATAGTTTTTTTATTTTTTTGGTACTTGACATTGTAAGGCCACGTCTGAGTTACTGTGGAATTGGACCTATTGAATTAACGCCACTCCGAGTGACTGCGCTTATGAACATCAGTCAGTGTAACACGGTAATTTGCTGCTCTAGGTTATATTCCATGCAAGTGTACGAGTATGCTCTGTTATAAGTGGACTTGACGCGTTTCTAGCTTTTGTAGACTTAGAGAAAGCTTTTGACAATGTTGACTGGAATACTTTCTTTCAAATTCTGCCGGCCGCGGTGGCCGTGCGGTTCTACGCGCTCCAGTCCGGAGCCGCGCTGCAGCTGCGGTCGCAGGTTCGAATCCTGCCTCGGGCATGGGTGTGTGTGATGTCCTTAGTTTAGTTAGGTTTAAGTAGTTCTAAGTTCTAGGGGACTGATGACCACAGCAGTTGAGTCCCATAGTGCTCAGAGCCATTTGAACCATTTTTTTTCAAATTCTGAAGGTGGCAGGGGTAAAATACAGGGAGCGAAAGGCTATTTACAATTTGTACAGAAAGCAGATGGCAGTTATAAGAGTCGAGGGACACGAAAGGGAAGCAGCGGTTGGGAAGGGAGTGAGACAGGTTTGTAGCCTCTCCCCAATGTTATTCAATCTGTATATTGAGCAAGCAGTAACGGAAACAAAAGAAAAATTCGGAGTAGGTATTAAAATCCATGGAGAAGAAATAAAAACTTTGAGGTTCGTCGATGACATTGTAATTCTGTCAGAGACAGCAAAGGACTTGGAAGAGGAGTTGAATGGAATGGACTGTGTCTTGAAAGGAGGATATAAGATGAACATCAACAAAAGCAAAACGAGGATAATGGAATGTTGTCAAATTAAGTCGGGTGATGCTGAGGGAATTAGATTAGGAAATGAGACACTTAAAGTAGTAAAGGAGTTTTGCTATTTGGGGAGCAAAATAACTGATGATGGTCGAAGTAGAGAGGATATAAAATGTAGACTGGCAATGGCAAGAAAAGCGTTTCTGAAGAAGAGAAATTTGTAAACATCGAGTATTGATTTAAGTGTCAGGAAGTCGTTTTTGAAAGTATTTGTATGGAGTGTAGCCATGTATGGAAGTGAAACATGGACGATAAATACTTTGGACAAGAAGAGAATAGAAGCTTTCGAAATGTGGTGCTACAGAAGAATGCTGAAGATTAGATGGGTAGATCACATAACTAATGAGGAGGTATTGAATAGAATTGGGGAGAAGAGGAGTTTGTGGCACAACTTGACAAGAAGAAGGGACCGGTTGGTAGGACATGTTCTCAGGCATCAAGAGATCACAAATTTAGCATTGGAGGGCAGTGTGGAGGGTAAAAATCATAGAGGGAGACCAAGAGATGAATACACTGAGCAGATTCAGAAGGACGTAGGTTGCAGTAAGTACTGGGAGATGAAGAAGCTTGCACAGGATAGATTAGCATGGAGAGCTGCATCAAACCAGTCTCAGGACTGAAGACTACAACAACAAAAACATAATCTGCTTCGGAAGTAAGACATTCTTTGTAGATCAGTGTGCGTTAGTCATTGCATCAGCAGGCGCTGATATTTCGTCTTGTAATTGACACATAATTTTAAGAAGTATTAAGCTTGTAACTTACATGTGCAGTCGCTTCCACGATAAGCTAAAATTTCCTACATCTTAGGCATTCTCGTCCATAGCCTTATTTCTGCAGATTACTGTTCCCTTCTGATGTGTGTTGGCAGGGTAACTTTCGGCAGTGGAGGCCGTGTTCCTTTTCCCTCGGCTCAGAGAGAGACGTGTTTTCTTTATGCTGCGGCGGTACTTCCGACGTCGCACGACGTCTGGGTTGGCCCGCAATCTGGCGCCTGCCAGCAGCATTGTGATGGCTCAAGTTAAGTTCATCGTTTGATGCTTGGCACGGCAGATGGTCGCCAGTTAAGTGAGATCTATTAATCTCCCATATTTGGTGAATTCAGTAAGCTCATGAGGTTTAAAGTGTGTTCTCCAAGCCCCAAGTCCTTCCTCATTGTAACTGCTCTTTAATTACCCGTTTACACCTTACACGCTTATTGCTACTTCTGGAGTGGGTTAAGTTTTAAGGCCTTTTACTTATCAATATGAAATGTTGAGCTTTTCCTTTTATTCGCTGTCATTAGCTAAATCCACTCATTGTGACAACTGCCTGCTTGTTCCCTTTGGCTGTGACAGCCAACTGCTGTATTTTTCAGCTTATCTTGTATTTTGGGCCATTATATACTTATTTAACGGTCATTGACAATGTTTCCGCTGGTGTGTACGAGTTGGGAGTCACATTTATATTTATGTCCTCTCAGCTTATATTCCATTTTGGGAGTTGTATAATTATTTAAGGGTTATTGTCAACGTTTCTGCTGGTGTGAACCAGATGGTAGACACATTTGAATTGCATGTCCTCGCAGTTCTGCTTGTACCTGGGGGGATTGTGTATTTAATTGCTTAAAAGATTTTTATTAACTCTTATACATTGTTAAGGGCCTTCCAACAACCACAATCAGATGTATGACTTGTTATCATTTATGTATTTTGAATGGTTGATATAAATTGTTACAGCTTGTTATGAATGAATTGAGGCTGTTCAGGTTTTTTTAAATGATCGCGAGTCTTGTTATTCTTTTAATAAGTTTTTAAATCGTAATTGTAATATTGTTGTTAAACAATGAAGTGTATTTCATGAAACAACAAATGACGAAGTATGTGGGTCCACATTCCATATATTTTTCCTTAAAATTATCTCTATCTTGTTGTGAGGAATCACTTTTGTCAAGAGATTGAATGGAAGATATTTGTTTCCAAACAAGAGACGCCATGTACATCGTGGAAATTTTCACTCTTGTGCAACTACTTTCAGTGCAATACCGATACAAGGTGCAAGAAATCAAACGAAATATAGCTACCCTGTAACGAGCCATTGGTGGTCACGTGTCCCTCATACGCATCAAACTACTCGGAAAATATTCCTGAACAACGCCCGAAAGTTTGTCGAAGGAGTTCTGTTTGACGCTGTATATACGCATTATGGCCTTTCCGTTAAAACGACAACACATTTTAGGTATATTACGAGTACCATATGCTGATCTACGCGTGCAGACCATATTTCATTTTAAAATATGTAAGTAGGCTGTTTATGTTTTCTTTATGTAAGTAGGCTGTTTATGTTTTCTTATTGGCAACGTTACGTAGCGCTCTATATGAAATTGCGTTGCGCTAAAAATATTGTGTCAGTTTAAGCACAGTCGTGTATAATTGTTCTAAGGGGACGTTTCAAATACACTTTGTTTAGTAGAGGAGATACGAGTTTTAAAATCCATGTTTGTTGTTCGATTTTTATGTTTTATGGTTCAAATGGCTCTGAGCACTATGGGACTTAACTTCTCAGGTCATCAGTCCCCTAGAACTTAGAACTACTTAAACATAACTAACCTAAGGTAATCACACACATCCATGCCCGAGGTAGGATTCGAACCTGTGACCGTAGCGGTCGCGCGGCGCAAGAGTGTAGCGCCTAGAACCGCTCGGCCAATCCGGCAGGCTTTTATGTTTTAAATTGTATTTTCTGATGCTCTGATAGCAAGTAAAATTTTGTTATTGGGTTTGACAGAAAACAGAAAAGAATAATACTGCCAACTGTAAAACTTTAGCCACTACACCTTTCGCTCGACCGTCTCCAGTCCTCCTCACCATCACACCACGTAACGGCCCTCGGCTCTTCGACCCGCCGGGCAAGTCGCGGAGTTGGGACGGGGAGCTTAGTGGGCCCTTCCTCGACCTTCTTTGGATGCAAATTTCACTGAGTGCAGACTTTTTATGGGTGCAGCCTGCAGGACACCCCGTCGCCTGGCTGCAAACACATTGCGGCCTCTCTTGCACCAAGATGGCCTGCTGTGGTGATCGAGACAGCACAGCAACGTAAATATTGCGATACGGGCCGCTCGTAACGAAATTAGGTAGAAACACTCTCACAGACAATTACCATATTCCAGGTTTGCCTATACATAAAATTTCTGCATTTAGAATGGTGTCAGATTTTAAAAGTCGTTCGAGCTAACAGACCACAGTTTGTCTGCGTGCCTGTTATACGGCTGCCCGTGTGGTAGCCACTAAACTGCTTCACTAAACAGCCACCTCGTTCGTCATAGAATGTGGAATGTTGCAATACTGGGAGCTATTAGCCGACCAAAAATGCTTTCCACGAACTACTGGGTTGTAACCTACCATCCATGACGCCGGAACGATGCAGACCGCACATTCTGGTCAGAGATAAGGCCGCTACCGTCGTTAAGCGCATCGTGGTTTGAACACAGATTCTGAGAATTGCCCATTCGTTCCTTATTACGGCTGGTTGTCCAGCAGAAAAGGGAAACCACGTCATCCGGGCGCTAATGAAGATACAGCAGTCTTACATGCAGTTCAGTATTTCTTAAATTGCATATGTCCCTGCGTGATGCAATTTTTGATGTATTTAACGCGTTGCATGTATTTGCTGTCCAGGTTTCGAGAGGGTGCGTTTCTGGATGAGGTATCGAATATATTGCTCCCCCATACTTATACCTCCGGAGGAGATCACGAATGTAAAATTAGAGAGATTGTAGCGCGCACGGAGGCTTTCCGGCAGCCGTTCTTCCCGCGAACCATACGCGACTGGAACAGGAAAGGGAGGTAATGACAGTGGCACGTAAAGTGCCCTCCGCCACACACCGTTGGGTGGCTTGCGGAGTATAAATGTAGATGTAGATGTAGAAACGGCATTCTGAAATAAAAAGAATCTTCTGGGACATGCCATCAGAATCGAGGGTGAAATGACCAAGAAGTTTATAGGACTAGCTTTTATGTGCGTTTCTCTGAGTGTCAGTACACTCTTAGACACAACAATCTGTTTAATGACTCTTGGCGAAGAGAAGTGAATGGTTTTTGTTGTGATCTTCAGTCCGAAGACTGATTTGATATCAAATGGTTCAAATGGCTCTGAGCACTATGGGACTTAACTTCTAAGGTCATCAGTCCCCTAGAACGTAGAACTACTTAAACCTAACTAACCTAAGGACATCTCACACATCCATGCCCGAGGCAGGATTCGAACCTGCGACCGTAGCGGTCTCGCGGTTCCGGACTGTAGCGCCTAGAACCGCTCGGCCACTGTGGCCGGCCGATTTGATATCGGTCTCCACGTTAGTTCATCCTGTGCAAGGCTCTCTTCTCTGAATAACTATTGCGACCTACATCCATTTGAACATTTGAAACTACTTGCTGTATTTAGTCCTTGGTCTCACTCTCCAATTTTTATTCCTTCCCCCCCCCCCTCCCCCCCTGCGGGTCCGGGGTAAGAATAGGCCCGAGGTATTCCTGCCTGTCGTACGAGGCGAATAAAAGGAGTTCAACCGTTTCGGCCTTCCATGTGATGGTCCCCCTTGGGGTTTGACCTCCATTTTTCTAAATTTCTACAGAAGTACGAGCCTTTTGGGGAAGGACACCTTACGTGGTGTACCACTGGTCCTAAGTGCACTCAGACCTTGGCACTCAGCATTGCACCGGCGTTGTAACCATACCCACTATTGCTCAAATTGGGCCTAAACGCCTTTTGGGTTGTCCCAGTTACGCCCATAGTGCGTCTCCATCTGCACCAGCGATCATGATGGACTTTCCATGGCACCAGAAATCCAGCACGGTAGCCAGCCCGTTGTGGTGGGGTCGTCATGTACCCTCTAGGTTGTAGCCCCCTGACAACACAGGGATCGTACTGCCGATACCTGAGCTGCACCCTCCCCACGTCGGCCAAGGAGTAGATGCCCGTCTCCTTGGGGCATCAGGACTCCCGGCAATGGTCATCCTGCCAGGTGGCCCTTGCTGCGGCTGGGTGGCGCCCGTGGGGAGAGCCCCTGGTCGGAGTGGGTGGTATCGGGGCGGACGTTTCGCAGATGAAACGTCACCACGTATCGGGTCGCTCTGCGGCCGAGTCTTTTAAAAGAAAAAGTACCGTTTCTGGTTCTAGTTCTCCTGCCCCTTCCCCCTTGGCCACTCCATGGGAGGAGGGACAGGCCCGCCGGCTTGGAGCGAAGTACTTCCCCCGCTATTTAGTCTGTTCTCGGACCGATGGGGGGACATTCGCCACCTCCAAGCCCATGTTCTTTGTTCAGCACATTGAGGACATCTTCGGGGAAATCGAGGCTCTCAGCAAGATGCGTTCAGGGTCCGTACTTATCAAGACCACGTCCGCCACACAGTCGGCGGCGCTCCAGGCGTGCGACCGCCTAGGGGACATCCCAGTCTCCATTGTCCCACATCTGGCACTCAATAGGACGCAGGGGGTTATTTTTCATCGTGACCTCCTGCTACAATCTGATGAGGAGCTCAGGGCCAACCTGGAGCGCCGAGGCGTGCATTTCGTCCGGCGAGTCCAGCGCGGCCCCAAAGACCGTCGCATCGACACTGGGGCCTTTATCCTCGCCTTCGAGGGGGACGTTCTCCCAGAGAAGGTAAAGGTAATGTGCTACCGGTGTGACGTGCGACCCTACGTTCCGCCTCCTATGTGCTGTTTTAGGTGTTTGCGCTTTGGGCACATGTCGTCACGGTGTGAGGCTGAGCCCCTCTGTGGCGATTGTGGCCGTCCTCTTCGTGAGGAACATACATGCACCCCACCACCTCGGTGCGTTAATTGTCCTGGCGTCCACTCGCCTAGATCCTCAGACTGCCCCGCATATCAGAAGGAGAAGAAGATACAAGAAATCAAAACTTTGGATCGGCTGTCTTATTCTGAGGCCAGGAAGAAGTACGACCGCCTCCATCCCGTGCTCTGCTGCCAGGCGCTCAGCTGGCCTTTCGTCGGCAAATGATGCTGCCCCTCCTACACAACCAGGGACAGCGGCCGCAGCTGGCGACCAGTCGATGGAACCGGATCCGCCTCCTGTCGGTTGTAGCGTTGTTCCCTCGCAACCTGGCCCTCCGCGGCCGTCGAGGTGACCAGCTCTTCCCCCGTCTCGTTCCCACAACTTTTTGACTAGCGATGGCGTTGTTTCATTGGAACATAAGAGGTATTCGATCTCATCGGGAGGAATTACAACTGCTCCTCCGCCTGCACTGTCCACTCGTCCTTGGACTCCAGGAAACCAAGTTGCGCCCGACTGACCGTATTGCCTTTACCCACTATACCTCGGAGCGGTATGACCTTACCCCTGTGGACGGTGTCCCAGCTCATGGTGGGGTCATGTTGCTCATTCGGGACGACGTCTATTACCATCCCATCCCATTGACCACCCCACTCCAAGCAATAGCTGTCCGCATTACTCTTTCTGCTTTTACTTTTTCAGTTTGTACCATCTACACTCCACCGTCGTCTGCCGTTAGTCGGGCTGACATGATGCACCTGATCGTTCAGCTTCCCCCGCCGTTTTTATTGTTTGGCGACTTCAATGCCCATCATCCCCTTTGGGGCTCTCCTGCATCCTGTCCAAGAGGCTCACTCTTGGCAGATGTCTTCAACCATCTCAATCTTGTCTGCCTCAATACCGGCGCCCTGACTTTCCTCTCGGACTCCACTCATACCTTCTCCCACTTGGACCTCTCAATATGTTCTACCACTCTTGCCCGTCGGTTCGAGTGGTATGTCCTTTCTGACACCTATTCGAGCGACCACTTCCCCTGTGTCGTTCGTCTCCTGCACCACACCCCATCCCCACGTCCTTCGAGCTGGAACATACTGAAAGCTGACTGGGGTCTTTACTCATCCCTGGCGACCTTTCCGGACCACGATTTTCCCAGTTGTGACAGTCAGGTCGAATACCTCTCGGCTGTTATCATCCATGCTGCCGAACGTTCCATTCCTCGTACTACTTCCTCACGTCGCGTTTCCGTCCCCTGGTGGAACGAGGCTTGTAGGGACGCTATCCGTGCTCGACGACGTGCTTTACGCACCTTTCGCCGCCATCCTACGTTGGCGAATTGTATTGAATACAAACGACTCCGAGCGCAATGCCGTAGAGTCATCAAAGACAGCAAAAAAGCTTGTTGGGCCTCTTTCACCGGCTCCTTTAACAGTTTTACTCCTTCTTCCGTCGTTTGGGGTAGCCTGCGCCGGCTGTCGGGCATTAAGGCCCACTCCTCGGTACCTGGCCTGACCTTAGGTAATGCGGTCCTTGTTGATCCGGTGGCTGTCGCCAACGCCTTTGGCCGCTTTTTCGAGGAGGTTTCAAGCTCCGCCCATTACCATCCTGCCTTCCTTCCCAGGAAAGAGGCAGAAGAGGCTCGGCGACCTTCCTTCCACTCGCTGAATCTGGAAACCTATAATGCCCCCTTTACTATGCGGGAACTCGAACGTGCGCTTGCACTGTCCCGGTCCTCTGCTCCGGGGCCGGATGCCATTCACGTTCAGATGCTGGCACACCTTTCTCCGGCGGGCAAAAGCTTCCTTCTCCGTACCTACAATCGCGTCTGGACCGAAGGTCAAGTCCCCATGCGTTGGCGTGACGCCGTTGTTGTTCCTATACCCAAACCCGGGAAGGATAGACACCTTCCTTCTAGTTACCGCCCCATTTCTCTTACAAGCTGTGTCTGTAAGGTGATGGAGCGCATGGTTAATGCTCGGTTAGTCTGGATTCTTGAATCTCGACGGCTCCTTACTAATGTCCAATGCGGCTTTCGTCGCCGCCGCTCCGCTGTTGACCACCTCGTGACCTTGTCGACATTCATCATGAACAACTTTTTGCGAAGGCGCCAAACGGTAGCCGTGTTCTTCGACTTGGAGAAGGCTTATGACACCTGTTGGAGAGGAGGTATCCTCCGCACTATGCACAGGTGGGGCCTACGCGGTCGCCTGCCCCTTTTTATTGATTCCTTTTTAACGGAACGAAAGTTTAGGGTACGTGTGGGCTCCGTATTGTCCGACGTCTTCCTCCAGGAGAACGGAGTGCCTCAGGGCTCCGTCTTGAGCGTAGCCCTTTTTGCCATCGCGATCAATCCCATTATGGATTGCATTCCACCTAATGTCTCAGGCTCTCTCTTTGTCGATGACTTCGCGATCTACTGCAGTGCCCAGAGAACATGCCTCCTGGAGCGCTGCCTTCAGCGTTGTCTAGACAGCCTCTACTCATGGAGCGTGGCAAATGGCTTCCGGTTCTCTGAAGAAAAGACGGTTTGTATCAACTTTTGGCGATATAAAGCGTTCCTTCCGCCATCCTTACATCTCGGTCCCGTTGTTCTCCGATTCGTGGACACAACTAAGTTTCTAGGGCTCACGTTGGACAGGAAACTGTGTTGGTCTCCACACGTCTCTTATTTGGCGGCCCGTTGTACACGTTCCCTTAATGTCCTCAGAGTTCTTAGCGGTTCATCTTGGGGAGCGGATCGCACTGTCCTGCTTCGCTTGTATCGGTCCATAGTCCGATCGAAGCTGGATTATGGGAGCTTCGTCTACTCGTCCGCTCGGCCGTCCCTCTTACGCCGGCTCAACTCCATCCACCATCGGGGGTTACGTCTTGCGACCGGAGCCTTCTACACTAGTCCTGTCGAGAGTCTTTATGCTGAAGCTGCCGAGTTACCGTTGACCTACCGGCGCGACGTACTGCTGTGTCGGTATGCCTGCCGGCTGTCGTCTATGCCCGACCACCCCACTTACAAGTCCTTCTTCGCCGATTCTCTCGACCGTCAGTACGGGTTGTATGTGTCTGCCCTGCTGCCCCCCGGAGTCCGCTTCCGTCGCCTGCTTCGACAATTGGATTTTGCCCTCCCTACCACCTTCAGAGAGGGTGAGAGCCCGACACCACCTTGGCTCCAGGCTCCGGTTCATATTTATCTCGACCTCAGCTCACTCCCGAAGGATGGTACTCCGGCTGCAATGTATTGCTCACGGTTTGCCGAACTTCGTGCTCGACTTGCCGGTCACACCTTTATTTACACCGATGGCTCCAAAACTGACGATGGTGTCGGCTGTGCCTTTGTCGTCGGGGCCGCCACATTTAAATACAGGCTCCTCGACCAGTGTTCCAGCTTTACGGCCGAGCTTTTTGCTCTCCATCAGGCCGTTCAGTATGCCCGCCGCCACCACCATTCATCATATGTACTGTGCTCTGACTCACTCAGTGCTCTTCAGAGCCTTGGAGCTCCCTATCCGGTCCATCCCTTGATACAACGGATACAGCAGTCCCTCCATTCTTTGGCTGATAATGGTGGTTCTGTCAGCTTTCTGTGGGTTCCCGGACATGTGGGAGTGCCTGGGAATGAGGCTGCGGATGCTGCAGCCAGGGCTGCAGTCCTCCTGCCTCGGCCAGCCTCCCATTGTGTCCCGTCATCCGACGTTCGTGGGGATGTCTGTAAGAGGCTTGTGTCGTTGTGGTGGGATGCTTGGTCATCCCTCCAAGGAAACAAGCTCCGGGCAGTAAAACCGCTACCAACTGCTTGGACAACATCCTCCCGACCATCTCGGCGCGAGGAGGTCCTTCTGACCAGGTTGCGGATTGGGCATTGCCGGTTTAGCCACCGCTACCTGCTCTCCGGTGACCCAGCCCCGCAGTGCCCTTGTGGTCAGGCATTAACAGTGCGCCATGTTTTATTGTCGTGTCCCCGTTTTAGTCAATTTCGTGTTGTCCTGTCCCTGCCATCTACTTTACCGGATGTTTTAGCTGATGACGCTCGAGCAGCTGCTCGTATTCTGCGTTTTATAACTTTAACTGGCTTGTCCAAGGACATTTAATCTTTTTACTTATTTTGTCTGCCTCTTTGTCGGGTCCTTCTGGTGTCCCCTCCATCCCCTTGAGTTTTACCAGATTCCATGTGCTCAAACAACAGTGACTGGGCGCTAATGACCTCAGCAGTTGAGCGCCCTTAAACCCAACCAAAAAAAAAAAAAAAAAAAAAAAACCCCCCCCTCCCCCCAGTCCCATCACGCTTACCTCCATTATCAAAAGGACTATTCATTGATGTCACAGGATGTATCCTTACACCTAACAACCTATTTCTTCTATGTATTAGTTAAAATGTGATACAAATTTATCAGTTCCTGAATTCGCTTCATTACCTCTTCGTTAGTAATTCGAGCTATCATCATAATCCCCAGTATTATTCTGAAGCAACACTTTTCAAAAGCTTGTAATGTCCTCTTGTCTCTAGTATTTATCGTACCTGTTTCACTCCCCTACAAGGCTACGCTATACAGAAACAATTTCACAAAAGACATCCTCAGGTAGCAACGTGTATAAAATGTTATTATATCTCGTTTTTAGAAAAGACTTTCGTCGTCATCTGCAATTTGTATTCTACATTTTCTAGTCCAAGTAACTAAACTTTTCTAATACTTTTACGTCTCATTTCCTAGTATAATTCCAGCAACATCGCCCGATTTAATTCTACTAAATTCAGTTACCCTTGTTTGCTGCTCTTAATATTCATCTTATGCCTTCCCTTCAAGACTGTCCATTCCGTTCAACTACAATTCCAAGTCCTTTGCTGTCTCTAACAGATTTACAGTGTCATCGGACAACTTCATAGTTTTTATTTATGATCCCTGAAATTTAATCGCTTCTCCAGATTTCTTTTGGCTTCCTTTACTGATTAGTCAATATACCGAATGAATAACATCGGATATAGGCTCCAGCCGTGTCTTACTCTATTCTCAGCTGCTGCTTCTCTTTATTCCCTTCAACTCTTTTAACTTTCGTATGGTTTCTGTACAAGTTGTGTATAACCTTTGATCTTGTATTTTTCCCCTGCCACTTCCAGAATTTCAATGAGTTTATTCCAGTCAACATTGTCAAAAGCTATAATTTTCAGTGGAATAGGGTCCGCAGCTGCGATGAATTTTTTGAAAGATTTCTTGAAGCCTTCAGCTGTCACTCTCTTTATTTCATGTACTATTGTACAATTTCGGCCTTAGGCCATTTCCAAGTATTTAAAATGGAAGTATCATATATTGGATACATTAGTCACACTTATGATTTTGATGTAGGAACAAGTCATATCTGTAGATATACTAGGTGCATTATAACTTACTTTATGGATGATTTTTAGTAGTATATTATGTCATGTACATCGTTGCTCCTATGACATCATGTTATGCTCATAAAGTAAATCCGAAATGTTCGCGCTATTTTAGGAGCACGCTACTTTCAAGCAGTTGTTGCAAAGCTCTTATAGCCTATATAAGGCCCATGTTTTAACGTACTTAAAACTAGGAACATTACAATTATTTGACAGAAATTTGCAACTTAACCTGCATATGCTTTTGTTCTCAATTATATTTAATTATCGTTCATCATTGGTGTAAATATGACTGTATGTAATTTCTTTAAAATAACTTGCAAATATTTGTTCTGTTATTGTGGGAGCACGTCATTTTTGAATAGTTGGTACAAAGATCTTATATATGAAATCTATCACAGTACTCTAATGAAACAGAACTGAGAACTATGAGAGTCGAGTGCAAACTGCATTATGGTCGCGTGATGTTTCGCATTACAATCAATTTATTAATGAATGTTGCGATAATTTTACGTTCTATGCTTCTGTAATGCTTCGCCGTAGAACTGGTAGAAAGCTGTCTATGAATTTGCCATTTGCTCATTTAAAAATCTGTCTGATATTTTAGACGGATAAATTTCAATTTCTTCCATTACACCCATGATCTATCCTTTCTGTAGCTTATGTAATATTTGAAGTGACCATCTATATCAGGTATTTTGTTTTCGGTGTCTTTTAAGTGTGCAGCAAAAGTGGATAGGTTATTATTGCTTATTGTCGTGTGATCTTTAAATCGTGTTCTAACTTCTCTTCCTGTTTGTCCAATATAAAATTTTGGGCATTCTTCACACTTATCCTAAAAACTTAGTAGACACGTTATTCAAAAAGAAAATCAATCAAAACATGCCAATCCCACAGATGAAATAAATTTAACTAGAGAGGAAAACGAACCACAGAAAAATAAAGTTCTTGTATGGCCATATCTAGGTATTAATTTCGATAAAATTACTCTATGTTTCGAGAATACAGAATTGTACACCAGTTACCGAATCACTAACAATCTATAACGATTACTGAGACATACACCACGTAAATCAGAACCGTTTTCACAATCACGAATCTACATAATTAACTGTGAAGAATGCCCAAAATTTTATACTGGACAAATAGGAAGATAAATTAGAACACGATTTAAAGAACACACGACAATAAACGACAATAACCCATCCACATTTGCTGCACAGTTAAGACACCGACCACAAAATACCTGATATAGATGGTCACTTCATATATTTCATACGTTACAGAAAGGAAAGATCATGGATGCAATGGAAGAAATTGAAATTTATCAATCTAAAAGATCAGTCAGACAGAGTTTTAAATGAGACCGACGCATTACAAACCCACGCAAAGTCTTATATCTGCTCTTCTCTGCGTTGCGGCTTCTTACGGATACCGCCAGAGCCTGCGAAACAATCTCAAAAGGACCACTGGAGCCTCTGAGTCCGTTCAGACTGTACCGAGCGAGGTAGCGCAGTGGTTAGCACACTGGACTCGCATTCGGGAGGACGACCGTTGAATCCCGCGTCCGGCCATCCTAATTTAGGTTTTCCGTGATTTCCCTAAATCGCTTCAGGCAAATGGTTCAAATGGCTCTGAGCACTATGGGACTTAACATCTATGGTCACCAGTCCCCTAGAACTTAGAACTACTTAAACCTAACTAACCTAAGGACATCACACAACACCCAGTCATCACGAGGCAGAGAAAATCCCTGACCCCGCCGGGAATCGAACCCGGGAATCCGGGTGCGGGAAGCGAGAACGCTACCGCACGACCACGAGCTGCGGACAAGGCAAATGGTGAGATGGTTCCTGTGACAGGGCACGGCCGACTTCCTTTCCCATCCTTCCCTCATCCGATGAGAGCGATTGCCTCGCTGTTTGGTCTCTTCGGCCAGATTAACCAATTCAGACTGTAAGGAACAGGTAATGAGAAAAGAGCTTACTATCCAGCGGTCGTGTTCGAGTACCACCCTTGACACGAGGTCTTGCATCTCGCTTCAATTCTGCCGTCCCCACATCAATTGGCAACTGCGTCACCAGCGAAACATGTTATCCACAGACGAGTCCAGATATTGTGTGACGCAACGTGATGGCCGTGTTCGTGTGCGCAACGATTGGTGAGCGGTACCTGCCAAATGTCGTCAAAGAAATCGACAGATTTCCAAGGTTCTGCGATGCTGTGGAGGGCTTCACCGTTGACAGCCATACGGATCTTGTCGTTGTCCAGGATCGCCTTACCGCCAGGCAGTACACTGAACAAATACTGTTGGACCATGTGATGGTTGTTGCATAAGGTGGTGGTTCTGAGTTCCTTCTAATGCCAGGGCCTATTTGCCGGGCGCCAGCAGCGATGTCTTGCGAAGCCTGGACATTGAAGTCACGCAATGGCCGGCGTTGATTCACGACCTAAACCGCATCGTGCTTATGTGGGACATGCTTGACGGATGTGTTCGTGATGATCCTGTTCCGCCACAGTTTCAGAGAACTCTGATGAGCTCTCATTGAAAAATGGGAACGGATACCTACCTCCTTACACTTATACGGAGCATGCCAGGGTTATTGAAGCTCTCAAAGTCCAGTGAAAAACACCCAGATGACGAGATGAATGATTCTTTCCAATTTGTTTACATTTTATATATACGATCGGGGACGCTGTTGTGCACTCAGTTTGAGAAAAATATAGGTATAATTTGGTAAAATAACCCCAACCTAATTATTGCTGAATGGAGTATGGCATACACCCAAAGTCATGTTCTCCTAATTCGTTTGAACAGTGTATACGCATTGTAAAGCTGCAGCACAGAATTCAAGAAACAAGAATAAGTCAAGAGCAGAGGAATCCACAGAGGAGGTATTACAGATACATCTAGTCTGATTCAGAGCAGTTCAGCGTTCGACAAATGAAGTAAGACTCCAATCAATTGGAGGGGGGGGGGGGGCATATATAATGCACTTATCTAAAAATTTAATTTCATTTACCCGTATTTATACCAATAGGAGATAAACAGTAGCTACTTATTACAACTGACGAAGCACGAGATTTTTAGAAAATAGCACAGTTCCTATAAATTTACTGGATTTCACTTATCTGGAATAAGCACAAATATAAGGGCCAGTGAAATGAAAACGGAGCAACCGCCACAACAGGACCATGGAATGGTTCCATTCAAAAGTAATCAACATACGCGTTAAGACATTTGTCCCACTGGGAGAAGGGACGACCTATTCCTGTTTCGTAGACCGCACCCATTCATGAACTTCCCCGTCGGACTGAAACTGACGTCCACGCATGTATTTCTTTTGGTCGCCAGAGATGCAAAAATCACATGGCGAGAGCCACGGGCTGTACGGATGATGTTACAGTGCTTCCCAACCAGATCACTGCGGCGTAACCTTCGTCTGATTGGCAGTGTGGGGACGGGCATTGTTGTGCATTTTACCAGAATTTGCGTGAACAGCTTTGGATTTCTTTTGCGGCGGAGATTAGGATGTTTCCACCGTTGGCTTTGCGTTTGCCCTAGGGCTCGAAATGGTAGCACCACATCAGTTCATAATAACCTATTCCTCGACTGCAGGGGCCCTTGTTCGTCGAGGTCCTCGAGCTTGGGACCTCAATTACTGCGCAGCTCTATGAAGACGCTTCGTAGAAACTGTGACGCCCCACAAAGTCAAAACGTTCAGGAATGTTGCCGGACGGAATCACCCTCGTGCACTATAACGCCTGCCCCCGCAGTGCCAATCGCACGAAGGCCACGCTTGGTTAGCAAGCACTACATCATCCGTACAGTCCGGTTCGTTCACAGTGTAACTTTAACATTTTTGGCGACCTGAAGTAAGACAGGCACCAACGTCGGTTTTAGTCGAATGAGCAAGTGCAAGAGTGGGTCTGTCAGGCGCCGACCGCGTTCTACGAAACTGGGATTGATCGTTTCGTCTCCTTGTGGGATAAATGTCTTAAGGTTTGAGGTGATTACCTGTGAATGGAACCATTACATGGTCCCGTTGTGGCATGAATTCGATTTTCATTTACCTGCTACTAAGCTGTCTTAATAAAGTGTACATATTAAGTTCTTCAGAGTGTTATTTTTTCTGTTTTGTTAATGAATGCGCTGACTCGTTCCACCTGACCGATTAAGGGATCTGACATTCCACGCTCCGATTCCTAGAACGCCAGTTTTCTTTCTCCTGATAACGACATCCTCTTGAGTAGTCCCCGCCCGGAGATCCGAATGGGGGACTGCTTTACCTCCGGAATATTTTACCCAAGAGAACGCCATCAGTATTTAATCATACAGTAAAGCTGTATGCCCTCGGGAAAAATTACGACTGTAGTTTCCCCTTGCTTTCAGCCGTTCGCAGTACCAACACAGCAAGGCCATTTTGGTTAGTGTTACAAGGCCAGATCAGTCAATAATCCAGACTGTTGCCCCTGCAACTACTGAAAAGGCTGCTGCCCCTCTTCAGGAACCACACGTTTGTCTGGCCTCTCAACAGATACCCCTCCGTTGTGGTTGCACCTACGGTACGGCTATCTGTATCTCTGAGGCACGCAAGCCTCCCCACAAACGACAAGGTCCATGGTTCATGGGGGGGGGGAAGGGGGGGGGAGGGGGGGTCGGTTACGTTAAGTTTTTTAAAACTATTTGTATGCTGTGTTTAAAGGGAAGATTCTGCACCATCGGAGCATTTCTCTAGAACAGTCCTTAGGAGCGCCTACAAACCACATCCAGGATAGCCAGTGCACGGGACCCAGGGCAGGTAGAAACTTAATACCTGTCTAAGAGTGGTTACTACGGTGCGCCTACTTGTGTAGTGACCTAGTGCGCTGTGTGTTAAGCCATTCTAGACTTTCCCGACGGAAACAGCATTGTAATTCAAATTGTAATAGAAGAGTGAAAGCAACTAATAGATTTGATATATTTAATCACATGCAGTTTACTTTAATCTGAGTCACTCGCTAACGTG
This sequence comes from Schistocerca cancellata, assembly GCF_023864275.1. Classification (NCBI taxonomy): domain Eukaryota; kingdom Metazoa; phylum Arthropoda; class Insecta; order Orthoptera; family Acrididae; genus Schistocerca; species Schistocerca cancellata. The sequence continues at coordinate 721,010,291 of NC_064626.1, read as the reverse complement.
CTTGCTTGGCAGTATTCCACTCCTAAAATTTTAGTACCATATTCTGACGACATTGGCAGCTTGCTCTGAATTCTGTCAGTTTGAAACTGAAACATGTATCTACGATATGAAAGAATTTCTGTACTGCACAGAATAAAATAATGGGCCACTAACAGAGTCATTATGATAATCTATCTCTTTATCTAATTATTTTTAATGAGAAAAACTCCTTCATGTACAACGATGCAAGTAGGCCCATTAAAATAAGCATGAAGCCAACGTTTCACGCACGCATGCGCACCCCTACCCATCCACCCACCCGCCCAGCCTCTCTCTCTCTCTCTCACACACACACACACACACACACACACACACACACACACACACAATCATACTTAAAAGTTTCGTAACATGGCTCTTGGGCCTAATTAAGAGAGGGGTGTGGAAACCGGTGTCCGCGTGGTGGAATGTGCTAGAGCATAGGCAGCTGGTGACCGCCCTCGTTCTGAGAGGAGAGCTGGGCGAATGTTAAAATGAACAGACGGAGAAAGCTGCGTCTCTGTTAAGTGGTCGGGCGATCCATCAGGCTGGCGGCCTGTTGTTTGAGACCATTCCCATTCTCAGCGCTGTACGCTCCTGAAGACAACAGGGTACTCGTCCATCTCCGGCTGTCATCAACAGGCGCTCGCTATCGCCGGAAATGCCACTCCTACCACGCTACGGCGAGGTGTGTACGGTACCGGAAATGCAACTCACACGGATACGTCGCTTTCTCTTGAAATAGCACCTTCATGCCTTTACGTAAGAACTGAAGCTAACTACGGGCGGCGAGTATCAACCTAATGGAAACAGCTGCGGTGTATGCTCAGCAGAAAGGATCGTTCTTCCTCAGCATCTATCCATTACACAGTTCTTTTAAAAAGTTTTTTTCCCCTGAATTGGCATCCGACCTCAAGCAAACAAAATATATGTTGAATGAAAAGTCATTTAATTATTCAATGTGAGCAGAAGCATTATTGAAGTACACTACTGGTCACTAAAATAAATAACGAAATTTCACATGTTGTTCGTACAAGCTTAGTACTAGGAGGTCGTAAATAAAGTGCAGTTACTCACGGAGGTTAAGTATGGGCTGTAAGTATCGTGTTCCAATGAAATTTGGTAGATATGCTGTTGCGGTAATGTGGAACAGATTTACGCAGGAAAAAAATTAGTTGTCATTTTGGGCACCATGTGGAAATCGGGCACGTTACACGGCTTGTATAACGCTATGACATCCACGCTGTCGTTTGACAAGCCATAACGTGAGTGAACAGTATGGCTCTCGAGAAGAGAGACCGTACGCTGTTAGTGAAACTGTTTTATGTGAACGGAAATAATTATAGTAGTGCATTAGGAGAGTATAGGTGACCGAAAGGTCTGAACGAAAGCCCGATGTCATTAAATGGTTTGAAGAACATGATGATGAAATGCTAAAACACGAGTGAGCTTGGTGTGGTACCTGGAAGAGTACATATAAAACATTCCGCATACGTAGGAAAGGAAATCCACTACTGCACATTGATGAAAAACCGCTGGAAACAGTATCTACAATCTAGGAGTAACTATCCAGAGCGACCTTAAGTGGAATTACCACATAAAGCAAATAGTGGAAAAAGTAAATGCCAGACTCAGATTCATAGGAAGAATCTTAAGGAAATGTAACTCATCCACGAAGGAATCAGCTTATAAGGAGCTTGTTCGATCGATTTTTGAGGTTAAATTTGTACGTGATATGGCTGTATACGGGGCGAGAAATTTAATACACAGAACTGCCACCTTTAACACCAGCGCCGCGCAGGATTAGCTGAGCGGTCTAAGGCGCTGCAGTCATGGACTGTGCGGCTAGTGCCGGCGGAGGTTCGAGTCCTCCCTCGAACATGGGTGTGTGTGTGTTTGTCCTTAGGATAATTTAGGTTAAGTAGTGTGTAAGCTTAGGAACTGATGACTTTAGCAGACCATCAACTGCTCTAACACGGGAGGGCATCGCGTCGTACTGACTGTGGATGGCAGGTGGGATACATAATTCCACGCTGCTTCAATTGTCCCAGAGTTCATCGATCACGGTGGTTGGCAGAGGGTGGCGTGCCAGTTTGTCGACAGCCGATGACCAGAGATTTTCAGTGGGTGGAAGATATGGAAAACATGATGACCAAGGCAACAGTCTATCATCCTCTGCATCGAAGTAGGTAAGGTGTACACAGGAGCAGACGTAGACTCGAACCACAATTCAGCAATGATGAAGAGTTGGCTGAAATTGAATAGATTGTCCAGAAGAAGCAATGTGCAAAGAACTGGGATACTGAAATACTGAGGAATGATGAGATACGTTTGAAGGTCTCTGTGGCCATAGATACTGCGATAACTGATACCACATTAGGCAGTTTGGTAGAAGAGGAATGCACATCTCTAAAAAGGCAATCATGGAAGTTGGAAAGACAAACATAGGCTCAAGGAAGGTAACTGCGAAGAAACGGTGGGTAACACAAGGAATGTTTCAAATGGTCGGCGAAAGAAGGAAATACAAAAACGTTCAGGGAAATTCAGAAGCACAGAAATATAAGTGACTTAGGGGCGAAATACATAAGAAGTACAGGGAAGCCAAGGCTGCAGAAAAAATGTGAAGAAATCAAAAAGGAAATGATCGTCGGTAGGACTGATTCAGCATACATAAAAGTCAAATAATCATTGGGTCTATATTAAGAGCGCAATGCGAATTCCACTGTTGAGAACAGAAAGATACTTCGAAGGCCTCTTCGCTTGGGAGGAACCTTTGTGATGACGTGATTGAGAACGAAACGGGAGCCGATATGGAAGACATAGTGATCCAGTAATAGAGCCAGATTTTAATAGAGTATCGAAAGACTTTCGAAAAATAAGGCATAATTTTTGTAATCATTGCAAGAAGAGGCAACCAAGCGGCTATTCAAATTGGTGTGCAGAATCTAAGAGATTGTACACATACCAACAGACTTTCGGGATTACATCACACACACTCAGTCCAGAAGATAGCAAACGGAGATAACTGCGAGAACTATCGCACAACGGTTGAAGTATCCAGGTTGCTGACAAGAATAATATACAGAAGAATGGAAAAGACAGCAGAGGATTTATGACGATCAGCTTAGTTTTCGGAAAGGTAAGGGCATAAGAGGGGCAATTATGATATTGCTATTGATAATGGAAGCAAGACTTAAGAAAAATCAAGACACTTTCCTAGGATTCGTCGGTCTCGAAAAAGCGTTCGATGATGCCAGATATTACATATTCGAAATTCTGAGAGAAATAGGAGTACGCCGTAAGGGAAGCTAGATAACGTTCAGTATTTATAAGAAGCAAGAGACGACAATAAGCAAGAATGACCAAGAACGAAATACTCGGATTGAAAAGGGAGTAAGACAGGGATGCAATCGTTCGCCCCTACTGTTTAATCTATACAAGGAAGGTGCAACGACAGAAATAAGAGAAAGGATGAAAAGCGAGATTAATATTCAAGGCGAAAGGATATCAATGATGGGATTTGGTGATAGCATTGCTATCCTCACTTAAAGTGAAGAATTTTTTCAGAACGTGTTGAACGGAATGAACACTTTAATGAGCACAGATTATGAACTGAGAGTAAACTGAAGGAAGACGAGAGTAATAAGTTGGAGCAGAAATGTGAGTAACGGTAAACTTAACAGAAAAACTGAGGAGGACGAAGTAGACGAAGTGAAGAAATTCTAGTACCGTGGTAGCAAAGCGACACATTACTGACTAAACAAGGAGGACATAAAAAGCAGGCTAACACTGAGAAAGAGGGCATTTCTGGGCAAAAGAAATCTACTGAGTGCGCCATCAGCTGTCAGTACAGACACAGCCTGTGAACCAAGTGGATTTTATCAGAATCTTTTGTGCTTACCACAAGGATGGTTTACTTATACGATATATGACATAACATTGGTGCGTCTTCGTCAAGGAGTTGCTCCCAAATCTGTTTGACTAGTTGACTGCACATCTATTGGCACAATGGTTGATGTATGTAGGTGATCTGAATATGGCAATTCAAATTGCCGAAACTAGTTGTTTACACTAAAGAGCCAAAGAAATTGGTACACCAGCCTAATATCGTGTAAAGCACCCGCGAGTACATAGAAATGCCGCAACACGACGTCGTATGGACTCGACTAATGTCTGAAGTAGTGCTGCAGGGAACTGAAAACATAGATCCTGCAGGGCTGTCCATTAATCCATAAGAGCACGAGGGGATAGAGATATCTTCTGAACACCACGTTGCAAGGCATCCCACATATGCTCAATAATGTCCACATCTGGGGACTTTGGTGTCCAGAGGAAGTGTTTCAACTCAGAGGAGTGTTCCTGGAGCCATTCTGTAGCTATTCAGGACGTTTGGGGTGTCGCATTGTCCTGATGGATTTGCCAAAGTTCATCGGGATGTACAGTGGACACGAATGGATGCAGGTGATCAGACAGGATGCTTACGTACGTGTCACTTGTCAGAGTCGTATTTAGACGTACCAGGGGTCCCTTGTCACTGCAACTGCATACGCTCCACACCATTACAGAGCCTCAATTAACTTGAACAGTGCCCTACTGACATGCACGGCCCATGGATTTATGAGGTTGTCTCCATACCCGTACGCATCCATCCGCTCGATACAAATTGAAAAGAGTCTCGTCCGATCAGGCAACATGCTTCCAGTCATCAAGAGTCCAATATCGGTGTTGACGGGCCCAGGCGTAAAGCTTCGTGTCGTGCAGTCATCAAGCGTACATGAGTACGCTCCGAAAGCCAATATCGATTATGTTTCGTTGACTTCTTCACACGCTGACACTTGTTCATGGCCCAGCATTGAAATCTGCAGCCATTTACGGAAGGATTGCACTTCTGTCACGTTGAACGATCCTCTTCAGTCGTCGTAGGTCCCGTTCTCGCAAGGTCTTTTTCCGGCCGCAGTGACGTCGGAGATTCGATGTTGTACCGAATTCCTGATGTTCACGGTGTACTCGTGAAATGGTTGTACGGGAAAATGCCCACTTTTTTAGCTACCTTGGAGATGCTGTGTCCCAACGCTCGTGCGTCGACTATAGCACCACGTTCACACTGACTTAAATCTTGATAACTTGCCATTGTAGCAGCAGTAACTGATCTAACAACTGCGCCAGACATTTTTTGTCTTATAAAGGCGTTGCCGATCACAGCGCCGTGTCCTACCAGCATCTGAATACGCATGACAATACCAGTTTCTTTGGCGCCTCAGTGTGTATATGAGTATGAATTTGTTGCGATCTAGTAAGAAGATTACAGTTTTCAAATTCAGAGGTCGCTCTCCTGCTGACAATGTCAGGTAATCTTAACCAAGTTTACTAATGTCAAACATCGACTTTAATTTGAGGGAGAAATTTCAGAGAATTTGAATTTGGAGTACAGCATTGCATGAGAGCGAATCATGAACTGTGGGTGGACAGGAAGAGAAGAGAATCGAAACGTTTGAGATGTGGAGCTATAGAATAATGATTAAAATTAAGCGAAATTCTAAGATAAGGAATGAGGAGGTTCTTCACAAAACCTGAGAAGGAAGGAGTATATGGACGACAGTGACAAGAAAAAGGGACAGGATGATAGGGCATGTGTTAAGATATCAGGGAATAACATCCGTGGTAGTAAAGATAACTGTAGAGGGTAACAGTCACAGAGAAAGATAGAGTTTGGAATAAATCCAACAAATAACTGACGTCGTAATGTGCTCAAAATGGTTCAAATGGCTCTGAGCACTATGGGACTCAACATCTTAGGTCATAAGTCCCCTAGAACTTAGAACTACTTAAACCTAACTAACCTAAGGACATCACACACACCCATGCCCGAAGCAGGATTCGAACCTGCGACCGTAGCAGTCCTGCGGTTCCGGACTGCAGCGCCAGAACCGCACGGCCACCGCGGCCGGCTCGTAGTGTGCATGTGGTAGTCTGAAATGAAGGGGCTGGCACATGGGAGAATTTCATGGCGGGCCGCATCAAACCGATCAGAAGACTGACGAAAAAAAAAAAAAAAAGAAAGAAAAAGACAAGAGTGTGTTCCCGAACAGTCACATATTTCCACAACCATCCACCGCCACCCGCTCCCGTTTGCAGTGGCAGATACCCCTTACTATTCCACTGAAAAGTAAGTTCTGTAGCATTGCTGTATTAGGTTGGTGGAAACTGAAACGTTCTCTTTCTAACATATCATTATGTTAGGAGAAGGCCGAGAATGTTTTGAGTGGAGGAGTGCGCCGGCTAGTAGCAGAGATGTGCAAGTGGGACAAATGTTGTGTAATTTCTTAGAAAGTTTTTGGAACTGGAAATTGTAGACGCTATGTTCTACTAATTTCTAGCCTCTAACGTATGCAAGTATACAAGCAAAGCTCGGTATGCGAGTAAGGCAGGATTAAAAAGCTCTAAATTGTTGTTGTTGTTGTCGTCGTGGTATCCAGTCTAAAGAGTGATTTGATGCAGCTCTCTATATTACTCTATCCTGTGCAAGCCTCTTCATCTCCGAATAACTACTGCAAGGCACATCCATTTGCACCTGCTTGCCGTACTCGTCTCATGGTTTCCCTCCGTGATTTTTACCGCTCACACTTCTCTCCAATTGACAATTGTAGTCAAGTTCTTCCATAAATTTCATGGGCTATTTCACTATTTCTGTTCAGCACCTCGTCATTAGTTACGCGATCTAATCTTCAACATTCTTCTGTAGCAACACATTTCGAAACCTTCTACTCTCTTTTTATCTAAACTGTTTACCGTCCATGTTTTACATCCGTACAGGGCTACACTCTAGAGAAATGCTTCCAGAAAGGAATTTCTAAGACTTAAATTTGTACTCGATGTCAACAAATTTCTCTTTTTCCAAATCACTTTTCTTGCCATTGCCAGTCCACACTTTACATCCTCTCTACATCGGCTATCACAGGTTATTTTACTTTCCGAATAGCAAAACTCATCTACTACTTTTAATGTATAATATTTTAATTCGACTACATTCCATTGCCCTTGTAATGTCTTTGCACCGTAAGAAAAACATTGATATTTACGTTATTCCGGAATTTTTTTTGCATTTCATCTGTTAGGTACTCACCGTTGCAGTACGAGATTGGTGCAGTACAGGCACTTACCTGAAACAGGAAAGGAATTAGATCAAAAAAATGTTAAAATGTGTGTGAAATCTTACGGGACTTAACTGCTAAGGTTATCAGTCCCTAAACTTACGCACTACTTAACCTAAATTATCCTACGGACAAACATACACACCCATGCCCGAGGGAGGACTCGAACCTCCGCCGGGACCAGCCGCACAGTCCATGTCTGCAGCGCCCTAGACCGCTCGGCTAATGCTGCGCAGCGGAATTAGATCGTTAGACATGCTTAACAAATGCATAATAACAAAATGTTAAAGTATTTGAAACAATATTATCTACATTACAATGGAAATAATGTATGGAGTCAGCTTCCCCTGAACAACGTGAGCAGCTTTTGTATGAAATATATTGAATTTCTTTAATTTTACCTGACTCTTTACGACAAATGTTTTAGGGTGAGTTGCTAAATTTTAATTTATTTGGCGACATTGAATGCACAATTATATAGCAAAGGACAATAAATATCAAAATTTTATATGCGATTGTTATCCGTAGAAACTATTCGCAGAGAGGTAATATCAATTTCAGAGTTCTGCGTACAATATGTGAATAAGGGAGGTTTCAGTGGACTACCTGTAGAAAAGACTGGAAATATCAGATACAAGACGCGCTGATTTTGAGTGGTTTGCCTAGGAACCATTTTGTGATGCCAAGAGAACTGATGTTTAAAAGTGTTCTGTTGGATAAGCTTTTGTTGCGCCTGAGAATACGAACACAAGTCAATATTGCTTCGTTTTCTGACATACAGAGTCTCACAAAACAACCGAAACATCTGAAGGACAACAGAGTCGGCGAGCACTACGTCGTGTTGAGACATTTTAACTGAGTGCTACGGGAACCAGAAGGAATATAAGATTGCTGCTTAGTCAGAGAAACAGCTAATGACCTAGTAGCACATTAGCTGTGACAGTCAGATCATCTGGAATTACGATGTCAGTTCGTAATTACGATCGCCTCCAGACCACACACGCCTCCATGCCACCGTTAAGGTAATCGGCCACATTCTACTCCAATGTTCCAACATTAGATAGTATTTCTCTCAGTCGCCCTCAGTTACAAGTTTTATTTCTTAATTTTGTGTTCTTTGATTTATATGTGTCATTGACAAAAATGTTATCTGTTATGTCTAGACACTTTTACCATCTATTCCATGGCCTTTTGCTTTGTTCAGCCGTGTGAGTTTCATCTAACAATACATATGCAGGGTGAACCAGAACTCCACCAATAAACCTGCAGAGGCTGTTCTGGGATACTTTCTAAGTATTTTGCTACAAGGGATGCAGGGTTTCCGGCTACTCGTTACAGTGTTGTCGCATTCCGTTTGGTTTGTTACCGCAGTTAGCTTTTACCTGTATTGGAATGAAAATGTCGACAGTAAGTGCTATGTTTTTATTTCCATCGATTCAGGATACGTGCTGTTGACAACAGTAATGCCGTCCTTACTTCGTTGGCATCAAGTTTGCATTCAGTGCTGCTCGGTGCTGTCTAGGGCTGTGTTTTCCGGCAATGTTAGTTGTGTGTTAGCAGTGATACACATCAGTACCATGGGTAGGTTTACTGATGAAAAGTTGCCCGGTATTTACCAAGTGTATGGATTTACTGAATGCAATAGAAGATGGTAGAATGACGCTAGACTAGACTCTTCCGCAGCGACGGCAACGTTTCTTCGTCTGAGGGTCGCTGCATTGCTCTGTATTGTGGGTCGTATGTTTTAGTTAATGTATATTATAGTCGTCTTCTTTGTGAAGGTATTTTTACAGAAACAAGGACGGTTGCGGTAGCAAACCGCGTAAACCGTAATTGCAATATTACTTCATAACGACTTGCCGTAGATCTTGTGTCCTTTATACCAAAATACTCAAAAGGTATCCCTAAACAACATCGGAAAATTTGCTGATAGAGTTCTGGTTTAGCCTGTATAAAGCTAGCAACTTGCCACAGCTTCACACAGGAAGCACATAGAATCTTCGGACGGACTACTTGTTCGTAAAATGTAGTTTTATATGCAAATGTCCTGTCTATTAGTGAAGAACGTATAAGAATCCGCACAGTCGTTCCAGAGATTAGCCTTCGCATACAGCGAGTCGGCCCAACCACTGCAAACAGGTTCTCGTCCGCTTGCCCATCCTTCTATGAAGCTACCACACATCCGACGACAATTATTCTTCCGCTCCTCCACAAGCAAACTTCAAAAACCGCGTCTTCATTTTTCCGAAATATCAAAAATGGCTCAAATGGCTCTGAGCACTATGCGACTTAACTTCTGACGTCATCAGTCGCCTAAAACTTAGAACTAATTAAACCTAACTAACCTAAGGACATCACACACATCCATGCCCGAGGCAGGACTTGAACCTGCGACCGCAGCGGTCGCTCGGCTCCAGACTGTAGCGCCTACAACCGCACGGCCACTCTGCCCGGCTCCGAAATATCGAGCGAGAGAAATCTATGATGAGAACGCGGTCAACAGAACTATAAGAGATGGCGTTGAAAGCTGTAGATCCATCTCATACCATTAGCGGCCTTACAGATCAGGAAGCGAGGTATTTTAATTTTATTTTCTTGCGAAATTAAAGACATGTTACCTGACGTTTTAAAACAGGTCGTTGCAGTTTTCGTTTATCTTTTCAGTTGTTTTTTGTTTATTTCCGTCTACAACATTTGCAAAGAATAACACTTTTTTAAAATAACAATGATTTAAGGTTGAAATATAAATAAAATTTTGTTGTGATTCTTGAGTTTCTCCCGGCGTATTTGATAATCAAAATATCCACGGGTGTACTGCCGGTCTACAGTGTCCAACGGACACAATATTTCGGCGATCATACATGTCGCCATCATCAGGTGAACTGACGGACTGAACTTCTGTGAACGTGCCGGTACGGAGATCCGTACGCTATGGCTGCTGAGGGGGAACTGGGTTCGGTCGCGGCGGCGGCCGATTTAAATACCCTCCGTCCGCGGCGCACACCCTCCGCTGTCCGCGCCCCGCGCCACGGTCGCGCAGTGGAACAGATTGCGACGGCGTCTGAGATGACGTCGGTGTGATGGCTCTGTCCGCCGTGGTCGTCACAACTATACGTTTGCTCGATTTACTCTTGATTAACCCAATCGCTAGTTCCCAAGCCTTGCTAAGATTATAGCCACAGTCACGGTTTATGAGGTCGTCATTGGTGCGAATTTCGATGGCCTCTCTAACAACGCTGTCCCAGTATCTCGACGTTAGTACCAGAATCCTCGTGCGGTCATACTCCATAGCGTGATTTTCCGACAAACAATGTTCAGCGACTGCCGACTTGCTCGGATACATCAGTCGAGTGTGACTCTGGTGTTCACGGCATCGATCATCGACGGTACGCATCGTCTGACCAATATACGACTTGCCACATTGACACGGAATCTAGTACACGCCGGCCTTCCTCAAACCGAGGTCATCTTTGGCGCTCCCCACCAGTGCACGAGTTTTATTCGGAGGAAAAAACACAGTTCCGACCCGGTGTTTCTTCAAAATGCGGGCGATTTTCCCCGAGAGTGCGCCTGTATATGGAATAAACGCAGTGCCTACCTCCTCCCTCGTGATTTCATTCATCTCCACAGGCTGTGCTGTAGGCGTTTGGCGGAGAACACTTTGAATCTGCCACTCTGAGTACCCATTTTTTCGAAATACAGTTCTCCATACACCCCCAACATCAAATTCACTATGGAGACTGAAACGGATGGTAAATTACCTTTCCTTAACGTCTTGGTCAAGAGAAGGGCTGACGGCACCCTAGGTCATGGGGTGTATCGGAAGACAACGCACACTGATCTGCATTTGCACACAGACAGCAGCCACCATCCTTCACAGAGGAATGGGGTACTTAAAACTCTAGTACATAGGGCGCGCACTATCTCTGACGCAGAGAGTCTACCCCAGGAATTGGAACATCTGAGAACTGTATTTCGAAAAAATTATCGCCCAAATATTGCGCCCGTTGGATACAGTAGACCGGCAGTACACCCGTGGATATTTTGATTAAAATTTTGTTGTTTTAAGAAGAATGTAAAAAGACCATAGGATAGAGAAGAGATTTGTTAGTGCAGTTACAAATTATGACTGGCGGTGAATACCTCGGAATGGTTTCTTCGAGCTGTTGGCCGCCAGTCACAACAAAAAGTTTGGTTAGTAGTAGAGAAATAGTATTGCTGATCCTATGCATTAGCATTGGGTGCTCTTCCTTGTACAACATTTGGTTCTTTCTCGGTCAGATCGCCAACACCTTACGCTTATTTACGATGGGCCGCCGATAGAAACACGTCAGGGCGCATATATGGGGCCCCAAACGGATGAACCAGTGAATCTCGTCACATGGCGGACAACTCATCTCACCGCCGGACCAGAGAATGCAACACTTTTGTTCCGAAAGCAGGTTGGTTTTATTCAGGATTCCAAATGTTCAAATGTGTGGGAAATCTTATGGGACTTAATTGCTAAGGTCATCAGTCCCTAAGCGTACACACTATTTAACCTAAATTATCCTAAGGACAAACACACACACCCATGCCCGAGGGAGGACTCGAACCTCCGCCGGGACCAGCCGCACAGCCCATGACTGCAGCGCCTGAGACTGCTCGGCTAATCCCGCGCGGTCAGGATTCCAGTGCGCCGTATTATTCTCCACTCTTTTGGCTACCAAACCTTATTTTTCAACATAATCTCCGTTCAATGCGACGGCTTTAGGTTGCGTTACTGGGAGTGCCTTATATGGCTGCATGGTATCACTCAACTGGTCGACGTCGGAGCCAACGCCTTGCTGCATCGATAGATCGACACTCGTCCCATCATCCACGTACTGCTTCCCGCAGTGAGCATCCTTCACTGTGCCAAACACATGGAAGTTGGAAGGTGCGAGATCTGGACTGAACGCCGGATGAGGAAGAACAGTCCAATGAAGTTCTATGACCTCCTTCCGAGTGAATCCAGCTGTGCGGCGAGATGTCTGTTTCTGATCCGTCGATATCCTCCAGTGACAGTATCCGCACGTTCAATCATTGCAGGAGTCACAGCCGGTCGGCACGCGGTAGATAGGACAGGTTTGCGCGAGCTTGTTGCGATAATGATAGACGCCTCGCCCAAAGATTCATCGTGCTTTTGTTCACTGTGAGGTCTCTGCAAGCACCTGTGGATATCTGCGATCCTCTGGTTTCCCGCCAAAAGAAACTCAATGACAGCTCTCTGCTTGGAACGCACCTCTGTTACAGACACCGTTTTGAAGGCTACCTATAGCGCCAGCACCTGTCAGAACTTCATGAAACTACAGGGGCTAAAGTGGGAACATTCCACAGTTTCACACAACAAATTCTGAATTTTTTCACCCGAAACTGACCGTATTAGTTATTGAACGCTCTTAATATTAAACCGACCGAGGGATGTGGCGCAGTGGTTAGCACGCTGAACTTGCATTCGTGAGAATGACGGTTCAAACCCGCGTCCGGTCATCCAGATTAAGGTTTCCCGTGATTTCCCTAAGTCGCTCGAGGCAAAAGCCAGAATGGTTGCTTTGAAAGGGCATGATCGATTTCTTTCCCCATCCTTGACACCATCCGCGCTTGTGCTCCGTCTCTAATGACCGCGATGTCGACCGGACGTTAAAAGCAATTTTCCTTGCTTCCTTGCTTTCTTTCGTGATAAACCCCAAATGCCGTTGACGGTCACCTGATGTGAAGGTTTCACATGACTGGTTTAATGTCGAGCTACATAGGGCTGAACACTAAATTGGACAAGCAAGTTAAGAAGTCTAGAAACACAAAGAGGAAACTAAGAAACAAATAAGGAGCAGGCTAAGGCGACAACTCACATGATAAAATGCGAAATGCATCAGCACTCCGTTGTTAGATTATTAGGTGACTGTTTTTGCATTGTTGACCAATAAGTTGCGGGACAAAATGCTGAAAAGTTTGTCATTCGAAACTGAATTAGCTTCTGTGAACAGGACTGTCGACAGCCAATTCCATTTGAAAAAGTAGACTTCGGGCATCTTGTTAAATCAGTAATTAGCACTGTAAATGATTACATTGTTGCGACTGCTACGGTCGCAGGTTCGAATCCTGCCTCGGGCATGGATGTGTGTGATGTCCTTAGGTTAGTTAGGTTTAAGTAGTTCTAAGTTTTCTGGGGGACTGATGACCACAGATGTTAAGTCCCATAGTGCTCAGAGCCAATTGAACTTTTTTCACTTTTTTTGTCACTTTTTCAAACTATGGAGGACACTGTAAACAGTGTCAGTCCATTGATTGTTGTTGCTTTTGGGGGAATCCAGCTGTCCGGTACGGGCCTCGAGAGGCCGCGAGTGGCTAAATCGGTCGGAGGCAAGCCTTGCCGGATCGCTTAAGGACTGATAGCGGCGAGAGGCAGGAAGAGCAGTGGACGTCGCGTGCAACGTGGTCGACAGATTCCCGTCCTGCTCTGCAAGCTTACATTTTAGGGCACGTCGAGGACCGCCAGATGGATTGGAGGCAATAACACCCCTGCTTGGAATCCTGGAAGTCACGGCTCCTTCACACCCGAGTGGATTGAAGTGTTTTTTTTTAAATATTTTTTTTACTAGTCGTTGTTATCGTAAGGCCACGTCTGTGTTAATATGGAATCCCACCCCCACCCCCCCCCCAATGATTGTGTGTATGGTCACCGCTTCGTGGAACTGATGTAATTTATTGTTCCAAGACATGTTCCGCGCAAGTGTATGAGCATTCTCTGTTATAAATTGAGTTGATCAAATTGAAATTGTAACATAGTTTGTGTCGAAGGCAAGGGACCCTTTGTAGATGAGTGTATCCTACTAGTCATTGCATTACCATCCGCTGATATTTCAACCTTTTAATTTTTAAGTAATTTTAAGAAATATTTAGCTTGTAGCTTGTATGTGTAGTTGCTTCTGCAATAAGTTAATATTGGCTGCATCTTGGGCATTCTCGTCTGTAGTCTTATTTGGGCAGATTAGTATTCCCTTCTGATGTGTCATGGCAGGGTAGTTTCGCCAGCGGACGGTGCACTCCTGTTTCCTGGACATAGAGCAGAGACGTGTTTTCCTTCTTCTGCGGCGGCACTTCCGTCGTCGCACGACGTCTAGGTTGGCCCGAAACTTGGTGCCTCTACAAGCCGCATCGTGTTGGCGCAAGTAAAGTTGATAGCTTGATACATGCCGCGGCGGAGTGTCCCCAATTAATCCTGATCTCTTATATCTATCCAATTTGTGAATAAGGTAGGCTCATAAGCTTTGGAGCATGTTCTACAAGCTGGAAGTTTCTCCTCAGTATATCTGCTCTTTAAAACTACTGGTTTAAACCTTGCACCCTTATTGTTACTTATGGAGTGTGTTAATTTTTAAGGCCTTTTACTTATGATTATGAACTTTATTGTTTATTTCATTTATTGCGTACTGAAAGATCTGCTGCCTGTTTTAAAAATCAGGTCGTACATTTTACAATTTTGCATGTTGCAAATACATTATTCCACATTTCCAACATAATAAAACAAGAGTAACAATAATGATTTGGCACTGGAGTAAAATGAACATAAATTGAGAAAAGAAAACAGAAACAATTCAATAATTTAAGAAGAAGCTAATAGACGATAAGAGAAGTTTTTAATGGAAGAAAACGTCCCACTACCTGGCTGTTCCAGGTGGGAGGACATTGGAACAACTTCGAGCCAGTCTCAGATGGAGCATAAATTTTCTCAGATCTAAGTACAAATGATATTAATGTTATTTACAATTTTTCATTAAATATAATAAATAATAAATTTAATAAATGTAATAAATATGAACTGTTAACCTTTTCGCCGGCCGTTGTGGCCGAGCGGTTCTAGGCGCTACAGTCTGGAATCGCGCGACTGCTACGGTCACAAGTTCGAATCCTGCCTCGGGCATGGATGTGTGTGATGTCCTTAGGTTAGTGAGGTTTAAGTAGTTCTAAGTTCTAGGGGACTGATGATCTCAGATGTTAATTCCCATACTGCTCAGAGCCATTTTTTTGTTAACCTTTTCCTTTTATCCACAGCCATTAGCTAACTCCATTCATTGTAAAACTCGTCTGCTTGTTGTCTGTTAGCTGTGATAGCCGCCTGCTTTATTTGCCAGGTTATCTTCTATTTTGGGAGAATGTATATTTATTTAACGGTCATTCTCAATGCTTCTGCTGATGTGTATTAGCTGGGAGTCACATTTAAATTGCATGTCTTCCCAGCTTCGCTTGTATTTTGGGGAGTTGTGCATTTTGTTGCTTAAGCGATTTTGTTAAGGCTTATACGAGTACAGCGTTAAGGGCGTTCCATCAGTCATAATCAGTTGCGTGTCTTGTTATGCTTACTGTATTTTGTTTAACGTGTTATCCATGCTTGGGAATTGTTAGTACATTTAGTGGCAGTCATTTGTAATTCATTTTACTGATAAACTCAGTTTGTTGATCCCGGTTGCAGGCACACCTAGTTGGTGTGAATTCTTATTTGTATTTGAGGACTGTACATTCCTGTTTTCAAGCGCTATTCTCAATGGTATGAATTGTTAAAGTTCATTTTAATGAACTGATCCTGTTCAAGTTCTTTAAATTATTGTGAGCATTGTTATTCTTTTAAGTAGATTTTTACATTGTAATTATAGTAATTGTTAAGTAATATAGTGTATTCCATGAAACAAGCCGGCCGAAGTGGCCGAGCGGTTAAAGTCTGGAACCGCACGACCGCTACGGTCGCAGGTTCGAATCCTGCCTCGGGCATGGATGTGTGTGATGTCCTTAGATTAGTTAGGTTTAAGTAGTTCTAAGTTCTAGGGGACTTATGACCACAGCAGTTGAGTCCCATAGTGCTCAGAGCCAATTGAACCATTTTTGAAACAACAAATGAGGAAATATGTGGGTCCACCTTCCATGTGTTTTTCCTAAATTATCCCAACCGTTGTTGTGAGGTATCAAAAGTATCTCACGTGACAATTTGGAGGAAAAAAGTATGTTTCTTTCTAAAAAATAATTTCTTTTATAAAACTTTTTTGATAGTAACGGAAGTGGGTGTTTTGTAGTTACAGTTCTTGTCATATTGTGTGTTTCTTCACTGTAATTATACACACTAATTTTCATATTTTTTCCGCTTCATTGTTACATATTCATTAATAAAACGAATTTAAAACGACTTGTGGAGTCACGCTAGTCGAGAGACGACTGGATCTGAACACTTGCTCATCATGAAGTTTTTGTCCCGTAGGCACTAATTTTGAATAATAGGTTAGATTTTCTGTAGTGAGGGAATTGAGGTAACTTATTTGGTTTCTGTGTGTGTGTGTGTGTGTGTGTGTGTGTGTGTGTGTGTGTGCACTCACAGGATGGGCGAGTCAGAGAGAGACTGAGAAGTAGTAGTTTTTATACAGGGCATTTGACAATTCCTGTTGCAAGCTGCTCGGACAGGGCCGGCCGCAGCGTGCCAATCTTCACACAGGCTAAGTGTGGGTGCCCGCCCCGTCGTTAACGCAAGTGCTCTGTTCAGTGCGATATTTCATTTAGTATTGTGGTGTGGCATTTTTCGGCCCGCACAGCTCTCTTCATTTCGGGATAATCGTGGTGTCAGTGCTGTTAACCCTTTGCTATTTGTTCGCGGTATGAAGGACGTTCACAGTTCCAGTGTATGTTTGCACAAAAAGAGGGCTGGCCGGGGTGGCCGAGCGGATCTAGGCGCTACAGTTTGGAACCGCGCGAGCGCTATGTTCGCAGGTTCGAATCCTGCCTCTGGCATGGATGTGTGTGATGTCCTTGGGTTAGTTGGGTTTAAGTAGTTCCACGTGCTAGGGGACTGACGACCTTAGAGGGTTAAGTCCCATGGTACTCAGAGCCATTTGAGACAAGCCACAAAAAGAGGCAGTCTAGCGCTCTGTCGTCATTTAAAAATGAGTGGGAATGACGGAAGAGAGGGAAGAGAATTCTCACATTTGTTATGCAGTCGCACAAGTGACGGATACTGCAAATTTGCTATGAAACGATAATGCAATACCATGCAGAAAGAATTTAAAGATTTAGGCCGCAATGGAAGTGCAAAAAATTACAATGATTGACAGACCTGATTCATTGTTCAATACATGGGGAAGCAATTCGTGCTGTATGTGAATAATTGGTGGTATGGATAGCAACATTTCTGAAGTCGCTCGCATTATTCCACTGCCAGTTGGAACAGTTTTCGATGGAGCTGAACAAAGAGTATTGAGGTTTTATACAGTAGTACAAAGTACGTTGCTGAAGTCAAGGGGCATGTTTGGAACGACTTTTCGATATAAAACTCGCTATTGTTGTATTTATGAAGGAAAACGGAATGCAGGAATGAAACTTAGAACACCAGGAATGGTAGGTATACCTCGCATTTTAAGACTTGACTGCAGGCTGCCCACAATAAGGCGTTGCAACGTGAGAAACAACTTTTTCCGGATTTGATGGGGACATATTTAAAGAGAAAACCGTATTATAAAAGAGACACATTCTGAGACGGTCCGGTTCCCTAAGCTCAAGGGAGGTCAGGAGACTTCACTGTGGCCTTGAAAGAATTGCGAGGTTAGTTTCCTAAACGTTTTGAGGATACAGTATTTGTTACATCTGTTTTCGAGACCCATTTCAGTTGTAAGCGTTTCTGTACATGTGCTGATGTAATTGTTTGATCTGCAAGGGCCGGCCGGAGTGGCCGAGCCATTCAAGGCGCTACAGTCTGGAATCGTGAGACCGCTACGGTCGCAGGTTCGAATCCCGCCTCGGGCATGGATGTGTGTGATGTCCTTAGGTTAGTTAGGTTTAAGTAGTTCTAAGTTCTAGGGGACTAATGACCTCAGAAGTTGAGTCCCATAGTACTCAGAGCCATTTGAACCATTTGATCTGCAAGATAATACCCATTATAATAACAAATCCCTTTAGCTTAAAGCTGTCCTGGATGTCCATATTGCTTTCCTTAGGTGAAGTTTCCACATCTCCATAACGAGGTTTCAAAGGTTCTACAGTACTTCGATCGACATATTAGTTTGAAAGACCTCTTCTCGGTTATGAAATTAAATAACTCACAATTACTGAGAGCTAGTTTCTCAGGATGGGGCAGGATAAGGTTACGATTGTGGGTGGGGCCATAATCAGTTACTCTCGGTTGCACAACAAATACGTAAACTTTATTTAAAGAAATTAAATTTTTAAAGTAATCTCTTAAAAAAAAACATAATTGACTGTATGACGGCTGAAGGCCTTATCACAGAAAAAAAATTGCAGAAATTTAGGGCCGAAGGCCACCAACAATAATCTCAAACAACAAACGGCTGAAGTCCAGAATTAGAAGTCAGAAGAACAATTCCAAAGAGCACATATTAAGATAAACACCTCGTTTTAAAACAACTGCAACATGTCTGAAGGCCTTATTATAAACGAAGTGAAATTGTTGCACGGCTGAAGGCCACACACAACTTCAAACCACAAATGGCTGAAGGCCTGAATTAGAAGTCAGAAGAGCAATTCCAAATAGCACATATTAAGATAAATACTTCGTTTTAAAACAAACTGTAACATAGCTGAAGGCCTTATTATAAAGTAAATGAAATTATTACTCGGCTGAAGGCCACAAACAATTTCAAATAACAAACGGCTGAAGGCCTTAATTAGAAGTCAGGAAAACAATTACAAATAGCACTTTTAAAATAAATCCCTTGCTTTTAAAACAAGTTTGCTTAAAAATAACTTACTGTAACACGGCTGAAGGCCTTGTTACCAAAGAAGAGAAATAATTGCTTGGCTGAAGGCCATACCAACAATAATTAGAAAATTACAAATATCCTTAAAACAAACATCACAATCTAAGGAATCAGGACAAGCGGTTCTCAGCAAGTGTTCCAAGTGTCAGTCTGGGAAGGTAACTCAAACATAAGGTAAGGTGAGACAGGCAGCCAAGAGATGTACTCTCGTAACAGGATGGCAACTTAAGCGCCGACCGACCAACTAAACAATCCGCCTAACGTCCGATCACCGGTACAACGATGGAATATTTTTAGGCACGGGCGAAGAGACAGCCAGCACTACGTCTTCAGAAAATACCCAACGCCGAAGGAAACACTAGAACCAAGGTAGACCTCCCAAAAAAATATGCACAGTACAATACAAGAGGCTGTCGAACTACACGCCGTGTCCGACAGCATCAACACGACGAGGAAAGGTACACTGCCTCCAGGGCAGGTAACTGCGGCGTTACCGGCCACAAGGCAGAAAATACCGCTGGTTGCACTTCACTAATAAGAATAATACTAAATTCAATGATGAATAACAAATAGAGAAAGACGACTGCAATATTTCACCGCGTCGAAACACTTCACTCGTTGCCGCCAGGCTCAGCAGCCCTGGGAGCAACAACTCGCCGATTAAAGGCGGGATCTCAGAATAGCCGAGGTTGCATTAGCAATTAACTCTTCACTCAACTTAAACGTCCAGGGTTCGCCGTGCAACGAAGTCGTCGCTCTGGCGGCTACGCCTCCTCGATCTGGCAGCGGCAGCACGCCGCCAGCGGACCCGGCTTGACCCCGCACTGCACGGACCTGCTCGCTGCTGCGCCCCAACTGAACTGATCTCCGTTCGCAACCCTCCACTCCACACAACGGGACCCGGAAATACTAGCGTTTGCTCCACAGATAGTACCGCAGTACTTCTATCGATAAGCGCTGCTGCTGCCACTCACGGGCAGGCAAGCCAGCAACTTAGTGACGCCAGTAAATCGAATAAGAGACGAGATGCCATAACCACAATGACAAGATGCCAAGCAATAAACGGCATGAACACGAGCCGCGCACGGCTCAGTAATGTAGCAGCTTGAGTGCCGATATCTGTGAAATTATCTGCGTCCGTCCACACTGTATCAGATAAAAATTATATTGTGTCTTCATAGCGTCGAAAAGAAGTAATACTTACAATTTGTTTCGTCTGAGATGTATATTGTTGAGGAATTTGAAATATAAAATCAAGTCGTATGCAGTGCGACTGCGTCGCCATTTAAGTGCGACGCGTTCGCAGTTACCCTGTCTCCCCCCCACCAAGCGGCCAGACAGTGCGCCATGGCGGTGGGGTAAATCTGCAGAAAGGGTGAGCGCTATGGCGCCTTGCCTAGGCGCGGTTCGCGAGCCGAAATCTTGCTTAGTCCTGAAACTTCCTGGCAGATTAAAATTGTGTGCCGGACCGAGACCTTTGCCTTTCGCGGGCAAGTGCTCTACCAACTGAGCTACTCAAGCACGACTCACGCCCCGTCCACACAGCTTTACTTCCGCCAGTACCTCGTCTCCTACCTTGCTTAGTCCTGTTATAGGGGATGTAGAGCAGACTTGTGAGCAAAGTTTTGATAAGGAACCTATGGCCATAAATAAAACGTTTGGATTAAAAAATAAGTTTGATGATCAGACCACGTACGAACCTCCCATTTCACAATACGCACACAGCATAGACAACGAGCTGTCTCGTGTGTTGTCTAAAAGAGCTGATCCACAAGGGACCATGCCGTTCGCTGCACAAGGTGTATGCAGGTCGTTTTCTGTCATCCGCAGGGTCCACAAACGCTGATGGCCACCTGTGGAGCACCACAGTCAACTTCAGACGAGAATGGTACTTGATCGACTGAGGTAATACCGAAAATGGTCTCGTGATACATGCGTTGTGCATTTCTATCATTATGCGCCGTATCGCGAAACTTATTTTACATTGAAACGGTACATTTCTGGACATAGGTTCCTTACCAAAACTCGTTGTGTTAAGTCCCCTCTACAATGTCAAGAAGTCTGTAAATGGAACTGTGAAGCAGCCTGCACAGGACAGGTCGTTTGAACGGTATCTTGTCTCTGAGGTAGCGTCTAAGTGCAATTTATCAACCGTGACAAATAGTGTTTTGTAACATGGTGTTGCGCATTCGTTTAACACTTTCTTTCGTCGTACTACGGCCTCTTGCATATGGATGACATATTCCACTGAAACTTTTCACCTTAGTCTATTACTTTTTATGAAAACATTCAGATCACTGTCAGTATTTTCTGGGTGGTGGTTTCGGTCTAACAGATGTACTGTGAAAAAGTAATGTGTTTTGAGGATGATGAAGTTGCTTGGAAAAAAAGGAAAAAAAACCTAATATAATTCTCAACATGTGAAAACGGCAGCAAGATGATAACTACGAAAAAAATACATTACGATGGCGCAGAATATATCCCCAAGGCTTTACTGGCTCTACGCAGTATCAAATTTTAGAAGAACATCTGGTGCGGCATACACTTCGAACTGAAGTGAGCAGTGCTTGGTTTTGTACGTTACTTTTCGCAAATCAGAATTGCTTTGGTCTTTCAAGCATGATAAGATAATAACTAATAAAGGAATATACTTACGCATTCAGCTAGACAGATAATGTTTTGCAGCTCACTAACAATTCTGATGCAGAACGCAATTGAACTTAGTTATGCCGCATGGACTAGTCATTCAGTTAACAAATAGCCACCACACGCAAAATGTCGTCGCACGTGGGTAATGGGGGATGGGAAAAACGGGCGTAATGGGACCTGTCCTTCGACAATTAAACTATTTCTTGCTGCATCCCTCCTACACCTCTGCACCCTTTCGCTACGTTGCCCCCCTTCTAACAGCCGTGTACCGCAAGTCTCTAGAGGAACGGAAGGTTACAAATGATTGGAAAAGAGCACAGGTAGTCCCAGTCTTCAAGAAGGGTCGTCGAGCAGATGCGCAAAACTATAGACCTATATCTCTGACGTCGATCTGTTGTAGAATTTTAGAACATGTTTTTTGCTCGAGTATCATGTCGTTTTTGGAAACCCAGAATCTACTATGTAGGAATCAACATGGTTCCAGAAACAGCGATCGTGTGAGACCCAACTCGCTTTATTTGTTCATGAGACCCAGAAAATATTAGATACAGGCTCCCAGGTAGATGCTATTTTTCTTGACTTCCGGAAGGCGTTCGATACAGTTCCGCACTGTCGCCTGATAAACAAAGTAAGAGCCTACGGAATATCAGACCAGCTGTGTGGCTGGATTGAAGAGTTTTTAGCAAACAGAACACAGCATGTTGTTATCAATGGAGAGACGTCTACAGACGTTAAAGGAACCTCTGGCGTGCCACAGGGGTGTTATGGGACCATTGCTTTTCATAATATATATAAATGACCTAGTAGATAGTGTCGGAAGTTCCATGCGGCTTTTCGCGGATGATGCTGTAGTATACAGAGAAGTTGCAGCATTAGAAAATTGTAGCGAAATGCAGGAAGATCTGCAGCGGATAGGCACTTGGTGCAGGGAGTGGCAACTGACCCTTAACATAGACAAATGTAATGTATTGCGAATACATAGAAAGAAGGATCCTTTATTGTATGATTATATGATAGCGGAACAAACACTGGTAGCAGTTACTTCTGTAAAATATCTGGGAGTATGCGTGCGGAACGATTTGAAGTGGAATGATCATATAAAATTAATTGTTGGTAAGGCGGGTACCAGGTTGAGATTCATTGGGAGAGTCCTTAGAAAATGTAGTCCATCAACAAAGGAGGTGGCTTACAAAACACTCGTTCGACCTATACTTGAGTATTGCTCGTCAGTGTGGGATCCGTACCAGATCGGGTTGACGGAGGAGATAGAGAATATCCAAAGAAGAGCGGCGCGTTTCGTCACAGGGTTATTTGGTAACCGTGATAGCGGT
This sequence comes from Schistocerca cancellata, assembly GCF_023864275.1. Lineage (NCBI taxonomy): Eukaryota > Metazoa > Arthropoda > Insecta > Orthoptera > Acrididae > Schistocerca > Schistocerca cancellata. The sequence goes on along the minus strand of NC_064626.1, from coordinate 720,987,371 downwards.
GTAGCTTGCTCGTCAGGTTTCGAGAGGGTGCGTTTCTTGATGAGGTATCGAATGTATTGCTTCCCCCTACTTATACCTCCCGAGGAGATCACGAATGTAAAATTAGAGAGATTAGAGCACGCACGGAGGCTTTCAGACAGTCGTTCTTCCCGCGAACCATACGCGACTGGAACAGGAAAGGGAGGTAATGACAGTGGCACGTAAAGTGCCCTCCGCCACACACCGTTGGGTGGCTTGCGGAGTATAAATGTAGATGTAGATGTAGATTCATACAATGGCTGCCCTAACACTTCTCGCCCTTCACTGCGTCCTTATTTACTGTTTCCCAGAAGCGAGTGTTTGCCAGAGTTAGTCTTTCCTCCTAAGTCGCACCCTTTCTGAAACTCATTAGAATTTCAAAGCAGCTTACGGGGCAAGAATAGCACCAGCGCTACAGCAGCAGGCCACACGGTGGGTACCGCAAGATTCAGGCGAGCCACTGAGTCCACAGCAGTGGAGCAGATTAAAACATGTGGTTGTAGTTTGTCGGCCCATTGACATTGAGGCCGTTCGTGACGGAAGACAAGCTCCCTAGTACACGGACGAGGCAGCAAATACGTACGGTATGTCAACGGGAAGCGTTGTTCCGAAATACTCCAGGAAAAACGAGGGAAGAAAAAATGAGGATCGCGAGGTGGGAAAGTGAACGTCGTTCTCATGAGAATTCTGGTCTACTTACTATGCAGACAGCTTATGTTTTTATTGATCGAACATGTGGGTACTTTGATTAAGATCAGTAAAACACAAAAATACCGTAAGAAACAATTACTGGAACGAAAATATTCTTAAGAAGATGTTATATCCACTTTGATGATTACCTTTTCCACTAAGATGTTGTTCTATGGGACCTTCTTTGCGGTATTATATAGCTTTTAATCTTTAAAGAAATGATGTTATAATTAGGGCGGTTGGTTGGCAAGTTAGCAAATCACATTATCTATAAATGTAATTTTGTTGCGGGAAAATATGTCACGAATATATTTCGTGGTTACTTATAGATTTTCTCCTGCTTCCTGTCCTCATCTGCATGTTCATCTTTTCCAGGAATTGGCACGGGAGCACAGTACATGTTTTTAATGAACAGCAACCAAATACACTACTGGACATTAAAATTGCTACACCACGAAGATGACGTGCTACAGAGCGAAATTTAACCGACAGCAAATGATTAGCTTTTCAGAGCATTCACTCAAGGTAGGCGCCGATGGCGAAACCTACAACGTGCTAACATGAGGACAGTTTCCAACCGATTTTTCATACAGAAACAGCAGTTGACCGGCGTTGCCTGGTGAAACGTTGTTGTGATGCCTCGTGTAAGGAGGAGAAATGCGTACCATCATGTTTCTGACTTTGATAAAGGTCGGATTCTAGCCTATCGCGATTGCGGTTTATCGTATCGCGACATTGCTGCTCGCGTTGGTCGAGATCAAACGACTGTTAGCAGAATGTGGAATCGGTGGATTCAGGAGGGTAATACGGAACGCCGTGCTGGAGCTCAACGGCCTCGTATCACTAGCAGTCGAGATGACAGCCATCTTATCCGCATGGTTGTAAAGGATCGTGCAGCCACGTCTCAATCCCTGAGTTAACAGATGGGGACGTTTGCAAGACAACAACCATCTGCACGAACAGTTCGACGACGTTTGCAGCCGCATGGACTATCAGCTCGGTGACCATGGCTGCGGTTACCCTTGACGCTGCATCACAGACAGGAGCGCCTGCGATGGTGTACTCGACGACGAACCTGGGTGTACGAATGGCAAAACGTCATTTATCCGGATGAATCCAGGTTCTGTTTACAGCATCATGATGGTCGCATCCGTGTTTGGCGACATCGCGGTGAACGCACATTGGAAGCGTGCATTCGTCATCAACATACTGGCGTATCACCCGGCGTGATGGTAGGGGGTGCCATTGGTTATACGTCTCGGTCACCTTTTGTTCGGACTGCGGCACGTTGAACAGTGGACGTTAGATTTCAGATGTGTTACGACCCGTGGCTCTACCCTTCATTCGATCCCTGCGAAACACTACATTTCAGCAGAATAATGCACGACCGCATGTTGCAGGTCCTGTACGGGCCTTTCTGGACACAGAAAATGTTCGACTGCTGCCCTGCCCAGCACATTCTCCAGACCTCTCAGCAATTGCAAACGTCTGATCAATGGTGGTCGAGCAACTGGCTCTTCACAATACGCCAGTCACTACTCTTGATGAACTGTGGTATCGTGTTGAAGCTGCTTGGGCAGCTGTACCTGTACACGCCATCCAAGCTCTGTTTGACTCAACGCCCAGGCGTAACAAGATCGTTATTACGGCCAGAGGTGGTTGTTCTGGGTACTGATTTCTCAGGATCTATGCACCCAAATGTAATCACATGTCAATTCTACTATAATGTATTTGTCCAATGAATATCCGTTTATCATCTGAATTTGTTCTTGGTGTAGTAATTTTAATGGCCAGTAGTGTAAAAAAGTTGAACTTCATTAAACTTCACGTTCGTGTTCAACCGTTTTCATATTGTTCCGGCGCCTCACATTCAAACTTCGTTTATCCGCTTTCTCTCTCTCTCTCTCTCTCTCTCTCTCTCTCTATCTCTCTCTTCAGTATGTGTATGTGTTTTCTTCTTTTTTATCTGTTAGTGTTGTCTTTTTTGTATAGTTTATTTAATGTGTCATACAGTATGTCATGTCATACTGTAGTGCAGCCGTTTGTAGCCTGTTTTCTATCGGCCATTGCTTTCTGTTAGTAGAAGTTTTCTTTTTTGCCAAGCGTTTGAGATAAACTACGAGTATGTTTCAGTACTTCTAACTCTGTGTCAAATTTTTTAGGTGCTGGTTCGAAGTTACTAAGTGTGCTAAATGGGCTGTTACTGTTAGGTTTCTGAGGTGTTCAGAATACCTCGTTTTAAACCCTATTTCTCTTTAATTTGAGTGAAGTTTATTAACGACTGAAACATTTCGCTTGCACATAGCTTGAAGGAACCAGAAGCGAAAATTTCAGGCGATATTTTATTACTGTCAGAACAGCTATTGCATTAAAATTCAGTCACGTTTCCAGCTGCACAGTTCGGCTGTCATTATTCGATAGCTTAATTAGCACGAAGAGAGTTTTAATTGTTCCGGTGCCATATAATAACGGTGAGTCTGCAGCCAGTAAATGTTTGCAGCATTCCATTTAAAATCCGTAATAACGAAAAACATGACAGGAAGAGCGAGCAATGGCTTCATTGGTTATTTAACGCCGGCAACTCTTTTTCGATTAAAGGCCAGTCGTTGAATCCTTATTAAAAAACAGAAAAATTGAGAAGTGGTTAAAGAGAACGGAGGTTCTTTGAAACTTTAATAAACTTACGAAGAATAAATGTAAGTAGTTCTTCACTCAGTATTTGTTCTTATATTTCGAGAGTCATTTCAATTGTTCTTTTCAAAATGGGATCGTGATAGGTCGAATTAATAATAATAAAAATCATATTACTTAGGAAGGATCCAATTCAGGCGATAGCAACTTTACACAATAACTCTCAGCAATTATCCGTTAGCAAAAGCTTTAAATCTGTCGGTAAGAGTTCATTTCTAGGTTAGAATTGCTTGGGAGACCCCCTGGAGTTGTCCAGACACCACACTGAAGGTAATGTCTTCCTTCTTCATTTAGAGTTGAATCACGTCTCTTACGATTCCCTCCCGGGGACAGATGGCCATGGCGAACAAGGTATGAGTAAATTCAGGGTGCTTCCGTGATGGTGTTAAGAAATATCAGGAGTATAAATAAATAAAACTGCAACCAGTCACATTTTTGAAAATTTATTTATTGTTCCATGAACCGGTTTTCAAACCTTTTCAGTTTCACCTTCAGATGGTTTTCTGGAAGTTAGGCCTACATCACTATTTCTAGCACAAAGCTGTGTGCTGGCTTGCTATAATATTGGCGCGGTTCACGGAATAATAAATAAATATTCAAAAAAGTGCTGGTTGCAGATTTTCGTATTTACATTCACTTAACAGTCACAGGTCCTAAAATATCCGTAACTGATAAGTTTAATTTCAAGGATGATGGAGGAGGGAAAATGTATCAACCCGAGGTAAGGGATACTGGTTCGGAAACGACCGAATCGGAAGTTATAAGCGAGAGACGTTCTGATATCTCCGACAGTGGCATATCTGTAACGGTACCGTTGTTGCTTAAGTTGTAGAATAGGCCATTCCGACGAGCACTTGGGCGTTGAGGTTGGGATATTAACGCAGCTAATCCTATGCAGATGGCGTACTGCGGACTGACATGAGCAGTCCTGGTGTGCAATGCTTGCACTGTAGTACTCTAAAGTCTGTTTTTACAGACACAATATCAGTCAACGTATGGACAGGCATAGTCAGTAATTATGTGCTAGGCCAGTTTCTTCTTCTTCTCCACTTAGATTCGCCCGTGTACACAGTTTTTATCAAAGACATACTACCCCGGTTCTTGCAAAATATCCCATTTGTTATTTGTCAATGGATGTGTTTCCAACATGATGGAGCCTCAACTCACTTTTGACCGGGGATTCGTGAACACCTACGTAAAACGGCTACGACCGTACTTTTTGCAGCGATGCCATGTGTGCGTTGAAGCTGGGAGACGCCATCTTGAATAACTGCTGTAAATGTAGTAGTTTGTGAAACTTGTACAGGGAAATGGAAATCATTTTTACTGTGCCGCAGACAGGATTTTCGGTCTCTCTGACCTCACGTTACGTGTGCTGATACTAGCCTGTCGACAGGGGAAATTATCTGAGGGTTCTGAGACGTATTAAGTGGGAATTCTGTAGGCCTTGCTTCATGATCAGAATTTTGAATCTGGGGCCCTTAGCGAGAGCACTGTGCGAGGCTAAGGAGGAACTTGAGTAGAATTTCGCTTGCTTGGACCCGGTCGTTTCCGGACTAGACTCCCTTATCTCCAAGTGATACATTTACCTCTCCCCATTACCCTGAAAGTTTGTAACATCGTCACGGAATCAATCTGCTTAAGCTCCTAGACAGAACTCTGTGGGCTTAACGTTCTTTCCCGAAGGAAAGTGTCCCATCGACAACCGTCAGTATCCCCGTTCACTAAGCACCGTGTACTGGTTTGGCGCTTAGCACATGACGTCCTTTCAGTGCTAATTACACGCTGCGTCCTCTAAATCCTGGGTCTGAACATTTTTTCCAGTCCATGATTCGGTTTATAGAATAAAAATCCGCTTGAGTTGCCAGTAATTTTCTTAATTCATTCCACGACCGATTTCGAAGCTTAAAGCTTCATATTCAGGGGCTACGACTTAATTATGGGTACATAAATCTCTGGCCGTCAGTCATGGGGGATCACACCCACGTCAAAAAAAACCCTGGGAGTATAGGACCAGTAACCAAAGAGCCTGCCTGGACAGCAGGTCCTACTCTTCCACGCCTCAGTTGGTGAGATTTCCCAAGACTGGCCCCCATACGTTTATGTTCCCATAATTACTTGGTGGCACCTTAGCTTTAAGCCTAGAAACCATTCGTGAAATGAATTAAGTAAATTACTGGCAACGTAGCGGATTTTTATTCTACAAATATTTTCCTCTGTTGCGGATATTTACAAGATCAAATACTTTGTCCATGATTCGAATCAGCGCCTTAATCTCTCACACAAGAGCGACTGAGTGTTTTCACTCACCGAGATAGACGCGTGTAGCGTGAAATGTACGTAGGTATCCTTAGGTCAAGGACCGACAGGTCCAGTTCATTTCATATATGCAAGAAGCAGTCCATGATTTTCAGGCAAGGGAAGAGAATTTGTCTGACCCTCTGAGGACATTATAGGAAGAGTCTCTTAGCACGTTCTTTACCAGAGAGCCGTCTGATTTCGAAGAGGAGCTTGTGCTGAAATAGTAAGGATACAGACGTAAATATTTCTTCTTGGAAGATGATTAAACAAAGATAACGTCAGAATTTTTTAGCCATGTGAAAGGTAAACTGTTCATGCAGAAACTGACGTCGGGTAAGAATTAATGAAAACTGAAATGAAACTCTCTCGCAGATTAAAACTGTGCGCCGACCCCGGTGCTTGTCTAGCGCGGCTAATGGTGTTATGCACACCTCTCGACTCGGATCCAAGCTTCGATCTGACAGTACCTTTCCATTAGTAACACTAAGCTTGAATCTCCCAGTAACACTTTCCTACTGGAGATGGAAAGCTTCCAGTCTGGCCATGAGACGTGAACGGATGTCACAGTTGGTAAAGGATTGCCTGCGAAAGAGTGGGAGTTCGACTCCTGCGCAAAAAGCGGCTTTAATTTGCCAGAAAGTTGCATACCGCAGTTCTCATCGCACCAGAGTGAAATATCTGTTGTTGAAAGAAGGCTGTGCAAGGAAAATTGACGCAAGTTTTTACAACAAACAGCTGCAATGCCTCAAAGCACACAGACGTAACACGTAAGATATAAAAGGAACCCTAAAACTCAGTAGAAGGTGGGAAGACTTGAGCAAAGACCTCAAAACATTTGCTGTATCAAAACAAGTTGTGCGAACTTTATTGGGACATATGGGGTGACTGACGTACGAATTATTTTTAGGAAGTCCATTTTGGAATTTGAACTTTTAGTGTAGACATTTTATCACACAATGCGAAGCCGTGCATAAAAACGAGCATCTTCCGGAGCTCATCCCTCAGCTTCTGTTGGTATTACGGAGGTGGGGTCACTTTTTTTGGTGGGGCCTTCGGTCAGGAACCATTTGAATCTATAACAGAAGGATCAACTTCCTGTCATTGTCCTACAGTACAGTGTCAAAGTATGAATATTACGCACTTCCTCCTGCTTAGGTAAATGTAGCAATTCGGTTGGTTCTTTCTGTATTTAATGTGGTCCATAGTGTGTATTAAGGGACTTATGGAGGCACCATTAGTGCATGAGCGGTTCCTTATACAACTCGAAAGATTTTCTCCTTTTTTTTCGTATCAAAATCGGGCCTCGCACGCCAGCTATGCAAAGCAAATGGCTGACATTTTTAGATCCCGATCTCGAAAACTTGAAAACTTTCTTGATATCTATATTTGTTTTCGGGATACAGAGGTTCGTACTTACTCTATTTGTACAAGTAAAATACGGACGTAAAATCCGGTGTGACACGGAAAAGTAGTGTATAAAGTGACGTAACAAGGAAAAATATTATGTAGAGTGTCTCCGTTATCATAACCTCGTGTTGTAGTACTGTTGAACATGCAAAATTTTTTTGTGCACAAAAACCGGTCTGAAGTGTAGAATCAGTTTTGCGTTATTACAATTTAACACAAGTAAGCTACCAAAATATTACTGACCCATAAACTTCTTTTCATATGACTGACATGGCAAGTTGTGGCACCGAAAAGAAAGGAACCAGCGGAATAATACCCCGATCGGAGCGCAAAAAAGGCGAATATGCTCCTTTTTAAAAGACGATGACTGAAAAGTGGGGTAGACCTGTCTTATTCTAGCTTCCTCAGCACTTTTAAAAATTCTCCTAAGATTTTGGCAAAATGTTTTCGCGCTTTTTTATGCTGAAAGAGGAGACAATGGCAGTGGGAAAGAGACGAAAAAGTAAAAAGTACTAGACGACAGTAGACAGTGGTTGTGGTATAGAAAGAGAGAAGGAGAGGGATACAGTGGTATAGAGCATAGTTGATAGCGACAGAACAGTGCTAGGAAAAGAGTGAAGGTCATAGTCCAGAAGGAAAGGACTGAAGACAAGGGGTGAGGGCCAATGACAAAGAGAGACAGAGGCTATGTCAATGACAACGAGGAAGCGACAACAGCAATGGGAAGGAATGAAAAATATAGCAGCGGTAAGAATGGGCAAGAGGTAGACAGTGACAATGAGATGAGGCAGTGGTAGTAAGACAGAACGAAGGAGCTTGTGGCTAAGACGGGGGACAGTGGTAGTTAGAGAGACACAGAGAAATAATGATGATGGGCTGAATGAATGAGTGAGAATGGGCAAGTGGGCGTGGATGGGTGTGACTGACTTAGAGCGATGGACTAGTGGGTATGAGCGAGTTACAAATAGGGGAACTTGTGCGAGTGAGAAGTGAGTTGCGTGCTAAACGGAGTGCGAATACGTTCGCATGCCAAAGTTATTGGAAATTTCTTAAAGATGCTAGGAAAGGTAAAATGAGGTAGTTAGTAACCCACTTTTGAGCCAGAGTCTTTCAAACAGGTGCATATTTGCCCCTTTTGTGCTCCGATATGTTTTACGATTTATTCCACGAGAATATTAAATGGCTCTGAGCACTATGGGACTCAACTGCTGTGGTCGTAAGTCCCCTAGAACTTAGAACTACTTAAACCTAACTAACCTAAGGACATCACACACATCCATGCCCGAGGCAGGATTCGAACCTGCGACCGTAGCGGTCGTGCGGTTCCAGACTGTAGCGCCTTTAACCGCTCGGCCACTCCGGCCGGCACACGAGAATATTAAGGAGTAATCTTTGTTTGTTGTTGTGTAAATTTAACTGTTAAGTAGATACAAAACTCTGAGCTGCTGAAATGTTAGTGTTTCATTTCCCACGTTACATAAGCTAAACGCAACCCAAAAGCTAACTCGTATTCATGAAGAATGGAGATCAGTTTTCCATCCAGCCAGCAAGATTTTATTTTGTTCCTGTGGATTCCCGAAATAGTCATTTTAGGCGTACGCTGCGATGGGCCCTACGACTAGGTCTGAGGTAATCCTTACCTGACGATTTTGTGAGTGCTCTTAAGATTCCAAGACGAATTAAGAAGAGTATTACTTCCTCCTACTCATACCTCACGTACGGATCGTGACGGCACAACTAGAGAAATTCAGACACGTTCAGGTGTGTACCAACACATATCATTCCGATCGATGAACAGAAGAGGAAAGTGGGACACAGATACTCGTATCCATTGCATCCACAGTCACACACTGTTCAAATGTTTACGGTCTACAACGGTAAATGCATTTGAAGATAGCAAGATGACAAGAAAATTCACCCCACATGACACTCCCATTATCTGTTTTTCACCACATTGGGAGTCAAATCACGGAGATAAACTGAATGAAGGCGTGATCACATCTATTGACGAAATAATGCCTCGTATGTGAGAAGAACCATAAAAAACCTTCATGTGGGATGCCGATCTCAATTGCTATGCCGCTGTTGAATCCTGCCAGATCAAAGTACAGCGTCCATGAGGCGAATGAGAAAACGATTCCAGCAGAACACGTTCTGCTTTCTGTTTTTCCTAGTCTGCCTGAGAGAATATCGCTGAAAGCACGGATGATCAATAGAAGTGTTTCCAGCAGCATTCTGAGAATTCTGCTGAGGTATTTAATTGGGAGCTGTAATAAACGTTAATAGTGTTGATCACAGCTTTATCTACAGCCAAGTATCGCACCTACCTGTAATCCAGGTTCCACGACAAAGTTTAGATAACACCCTGGAGCCCAATACTGATAACGAGACCACGTAGCAATCGGATTTTTGTAATTTCTTATTCACTCTACGACAAAAAAGTCGATGCATCACAAAGCAATCATCCGAATTGTGCAGAGATCGGTAGACGTTATGTAAATGTAGAGACAAACACATTATTACAGTTTCAGAGAAACTGGATGATTTATTCAAGCGAAGCACTGAAAGACCTAAGTCGAAACAAGGCCCCGGGAGTAGACAACATTCCATTAGAACTACTGACAGCCTTGGGAGAGCCAGTCCTCACAAAACTCTACCATCTGGTGAGCAAGATGTAGGAGACAGGCGAAATTCCCTCAGATTTCAAGAAGAATATAGTAATTCCAATCCCAAAGAAAGCAGGTGTTGGCAGATGTGAAAATTACCGAACTATCAGTTTAATAAGTCACAGCTGCAAAATACTAACGCGAATTCTTTACAGACGAATGGAAAAACTGGTAGAAGCCGACCTCGGGGAAGATCAGTTGGGATTCCGTAGAAATGTTGGAACACGTGAGGCAATACTGACCCTACGACTTATCTTAGAAGAAAGATTAAGGAAAGGTAAACCTACGTTTCTAGCATTTGTAGACTTAGAGAAAGCTTTTGACAATGTTGACTGGAATACTCTCTTTCAAATTCTGAAGGTGCCAGGGGTAAAATACAGGATTCGAAAGGCTGTTTAAAATTTGTAGGGAAACCGGATGGCAGTTATAAGAGTCGAGGGACATGAAAGGGAAGCACTGGTTGGGAAGGGAGTGAGACAGGGTTGTAGCCTCTCCCCCATGCAATTCAATCTATATATTGAGCAAGCAGTAAAAGAAACAAAATAAAAGTTCGGAGTAGGTATTAAAATCCATGGAGAAGAAATAAAAACTTTAAGGTTCGCCGATGACATTGTAATTCTGTCAGAGACAGCAAAGGACTTGGAAGAATACTTGAACGGAATGGACAGTGTCTTGAAAGCAGGGTATAAGATGAACATCAACAAAAGCAAAACGAGGATAATGGAATGTAGTCGAATTAAGTCGGGTGATGCTGAGGGAATTGGATTAGGAGATGAGACACTTAAAGTAGTAAAGGAGTTTTGCTATTTGGGGAGCAAAATAACCAATGATGATCGAAGTAGAGAGGATATAAAATGTAGACTGGCAATGGCAAGGAAAGCGTTTCTGAATAAGAGAAATTTGTTAACATCGAGTATAGATTTAACTTTCAGGAAGCCGTTTCTGAAAGTATTTGTATGGAGTGTAGCCATGTATGGAAGTGAAACATGGACGATAAATATTTTGGACAAGAAGAGAATAGAAGCTTTCGAAATGTGGTGCTACAGAAGAATGCTGAAGATTAGATGGGTAGATCACATAACTAATGAGGAGGTATTGAATAGAATTGGGGAGAAGAGGAGTTCGTGCAGAACATGACCAGAAGAAGGGATCGGTTGGTAGGACATGTTCTAAGGGATCACCAATTTAGTACTGGAGGGCAGCGTGGAGGGTAAAAATCGTAGAGGGAGACCAAGAGATGAACACACTAAGCAGATTCAGAAGGATGTAGGCTGCAGTAGGTACTGGGAGATGAATAAGCTTGTACAGGATAGAGTAGCATGGAGAGCTGCATCAAACCAGTCTCAGGACTGAAGACCACAACAACAACAACATTCAAGCGAAAGAGTTTCACAAATTGAGCTAGTCAATAACACGTTAATGCATCTCTAGCACTTATGCAAGCAGTTAATCGGCTTGGCATTGATTGATAGAGTTGTTGGTTGACCAACTGAGGGATATCGTGCAAATTCTGTCCAATTGGCGAGTTATATGTCAAAATCTTCAGCTGGATGGAGGGCCCTGCCCACAATGCTCAAACAGTTCCCAATTAAGGAAAGACATGGCGACCTTGCTGGTGAAAGTCGGGTTTGGCAAGTGCGAAGACAAGTGGTAGAAACTCTCGCCATGTGTGGGCGAGCATTACCTTGCTGAACCGTAGATCCTGAATGGCTTACCATGAAGAGCAACAAAATGGAGCGTAGAACATCGTCGACGTACCGCTGTGCTGTGAGGGTGCTGCGGATGACAACCAAAGCGGTCCTGCTACGAAAATAAATTACATCCGAGACCACCACTCCTGGCTGTTGGGCCGTACGCAGGACGACAGTCAAGTTTGTATCCCACCTCTAGCTAGGGCATCTCCGGAAACTTCTTCGGCCTGTAGTCTCATTGACTGGCGTGGAATTGCGTTCAGTGATGAGTCCCGCTTCGAACTTCTGCCCTGACCAGCGAAGACGTGTCTAGAGACGCCCCAGACAGTGGTGGAATACCAACCTGAGTCTCGTGCGCCACACAGCCCGACAAGCAGGAGTGATGCCCATACAAGGCAAGAGTTTCTGCTGCTTATCTTGTTGTTTGGAAAATTCTATTTTTTTGAGTGTATTTATGGTACGTTAAGTTCTGAATTCAAGCATCAATCGGTGAAAGTAGAGAGATACAGCTCTCAAAAATTCTCCAAAATTTCGACTTCGAAGTTTTCCGAGCGTCTTTAGTACCCTAAAGTAAGGTCAGATTTCCGACGAGCAGTGTGACTTTGTGGTAGAGTGGTGGCCTGACATGGTGGGTGGCACGGGTCCGTTACTGACTGATGCATATTTTTAAACAAAGATGCATGCGCTCTGAATGTTTCCGTGAAGCGTAAAATACATGAAAGTGGAGGAGAAATCGGTAGCGATAGAGACGTCATCGCTGGATCTCTGGTTCGAATCTCGTTTCAGTCATTATTTTTTTCGTTTGTTTCCATTCAGTCCGAATATGTACGTCATTTAAATGTAAAATTCATGAAATTTGCTAATTGACACATAACTAATAATTATTTTTGAAAAATGCACAGCTTTTTTTCTAATCACACTTTGCACACAAAAATCCAGTTTTCGTTGCAAATATAAATTCTTAGGAACCGATCTTTTATAAACGGCTGTTAAGGAAGACTTTTTATACTAAAAAAATACAATTTATAAACTTTATATGTCTTACTCTTCACGGGAAAGTCTCGCAGAACATTCTACTTTGTTTCCAGAATTTGCCATAGCCAGCAGTGGAGCCCATGATGTCCACATTTCGGGCGAGCAATCTACCACACAGCCACAATACCTGTAGAAAAATCAATCTTATTTTAAGATATTAAAGCTACTCACGAAACTCTCCAGAATTTTTGAAAGTTGCATTCAACTGCTTTGGGAATTGATATTTGAGTTCTGAACTATTTAATCCGTTTTCTATGAGGTCTCCAAGTGAGTAATGTCTTGTTTTCAGTTTGGAGTGGAAGCCAATGTACTCCCAAATTTATCACGCAAGAATTTCCATTTTCTTTTGGACCGTAGTTGCTGCAAAAGAAAACGATGTACGATTCTCTGTCTTAAAAAACCACATCGCACAGCTATAAATAGACGATAAATTAAATAAAAGAATGTTTTGCTGATATCCAGTTTCCTTTCAGAGACCTGTCAATTGGTGGGCCATTTAACAGCCTTGTGTCTTCTCTTCTACTGGAGTTATAATTGTACAGGAGGTTCACTGAAGTTCGAAGGGAAGATTTTCATCCGTTTCACGTATCTAAATAAGTAAATATACAAATAGGTTGGTAGATCTTCACTACTTAGATCCAAAGTGAGGAGATCGTTAAGAATGTGGAACAAGTCATATTCCGGTAAACATATAGTTGCACATATCGGCAATCTTTTCAAAACTTATCTTTTTCGAAATCAAATGCCAAGTCATGTTACTTATTACTATGGCAATTATAACTGTGAAAATAGTTCTTACCATTTAAGTGTTGTTTTTACTTAAACTACCACTTAAAATCATAGTTTGTCCAAAAAGATCCTTCTTCAACGGTTTTCTGTCTCTGGTCTGATAACGCGAGCCTGGAAAGTATTTCGCAGATATAAATTTATCTAATTATTAACATAACAGAGTGAGGCACCGCGTTGGCCAAATGATGGGTCGTTTGCTACTAAATAATAATAACAATAATAATAAGCTGCAGAGACAGATTCGTCGCCTTTTTCTGCAGCTTCTGTCATTTCTGTTTTTTTTTCCTTGCGTTTTATATAATTAGATAGTTAATTAAAAACATGTGTTACATAAAGTGCATTTGGGTCTAACATTCTGCGTGGTGTCTGTTTTATATCTGAGCGTGTTTTTTAGGGAACTGACTAGTTTGAACCTGAGACCTGTTGCAGGTAAGGAGACGCCAGACCACACATGGCATGTAGAATTCAGAAGAGTTCAGTGAGACTAGCGATGATATAACCAAATACTTAATGATTTCAGCGTCAGCTCCACTGCACTCCCTGTAAAAGAATCTTAATACTAACTAAATTTAGTGGAAGGGATTCAAGGCTTTCCTATTTTTAGTTAGCTGGTAAAATAACGTCGAAAAAGCAGTTAAGTTTACCATTGGAAATTTTATTCTACTCACAAAACATTGTTTATAAATTGCACTATTGATAAAAGGAAATGTTTTAATACAGGATGATAAAAACCAACTGCGTTCAACAAAAATGTGAACGAATATTCCCTGAGTGGGTTTCCAAGTTCTGCAATGGATCGAAGGATGACCTATGCCATATCACATCTATAATCTAGGTTTAAATTAAGTTTCACAAGAGAGAAAACTATCAAAATGGTCTACAGTGACCCTCAATTATCTTTAATTACTTATCTAACTTGTCGTAAATTACAGTGGCTGATGTGGCTTCTCAATAACTATATAACAGAAAAATCATCGCGTTTCAGATTTTTACTTCAAGTGGAAAATGTGAACACCATGAGCTTTAATTGACGATCGACACTAGTATTACGTAAAAAGGGGGTGTAACAGATGAGACTTCTGCAGTTCTGAGTGAAGCTTTATGCGCTGTTATGCGGCATCGCGTGCGTTCATTACCTTGTCGGTGTTCGTCAGGGGGCGGCGAACAGCACAGCTCCGCTCACCTCGCCGTCTCGGAAGCAACTCTCCCCTAACTTCTCCTTACTACAATTTACCGAAGTTGGTTTAAAAAAAACTATCTGGTTGTGTTTTCATCTGACCAATCAGGGTCTCAATGTTAACCTTAAGCTCCGCCTACAAAAATTCTGTCTATCCAATGAGAAACGTTATACTTTTCGTGGTGGGGCAATGTTTTCAAAGTTCGCAACGTAACAGAGACCCGAAAAAGTCTCACGCTTAAACTTGCAGCTGGTGTGGTCCTTTTAGTGTTATCGTAAGATCTATACTGTTCTTCTGGAGGGCTCTATCTTTTAACATGGGCTTGGGGGGGTGGGGGGGTCCTGACGTAACAGAGACGCGAAAAAGTCTCACTCTAAAACTTGCGGCTGGGGTGGCCCTTTTAGTGTTATCGTAAGATCTATACTGTTCTTCTGGAGGGCTCTAGCTTTTAACATGGGCTGGGGGTGGTCCTAGCGGTTAGCTGACGACGTTGGTGTTCGACCCATATCGTCGGGCCTTCTAGCATAACACGGTTCTGCTCTCGGCTTCTGTTCTCGTTTCTCCCCTCGGAACTGCGTCTGTCTCACGGTGGGAAGGTATGACATGCATTTATGCATTCTTGTGTTAGTCTGTGGTATTCCATTTGCTCACTCGTTACTCGTATTACTTTGGTTAATTTAATGTCACGATTTATTCGGAGCTATGTGACGTACTACTGGATTTGCTTATCATGTCAGGGTTTTCATGGAAGGTGTTGGATTTGCCTGACACCTTACATGGGGAAAGGAAAAGAAATTTCACTACAGTCTTGAGAAGAAAATAATAGACGAAAGGAAAGATTTAGATAATAAAAGAGGTCCTTGTTTCAAGTGAGAAGGCAAACACTTCAAGCATGTGTTACCTGAATTAGCATATTCTGTTCTGTGGTTACTACTGTGTGTCTGTATGACGTACGATTAACACTACGTCGTTTTTCTGTGACGTATAACAGTACTATTTGTTATTACAATTACTGCCTCTATTTGTCGCGCCATACGCAGAAGAGGAGCGTCGGAAAGGTGACCTCGAGGCTCGTCTCTTCGAAGGGCACTTCTTATATGTGTTGCGCGTTCGTGTTTGTGTATTGAGTCTTATTACAATCAAGCGTATTTTTATGTAGAGTATTATAAAGTTCACATGCTTCACAGTTCGCACTTACGCAGTTTACGTATCACGCAATTACATTTTTGAAAATAATGATCCAAACAACTACAGAATTAATTGCTTTACCGTGAAGAAACAGGAACATTCGTTGTTTTACTTCTCATTACAAACTTATTACTATGTTTCATATATATATTACTTGTAGCATTGTTGCAGTCATGTGATAGGCTACTTTGCCGTAAATGTATCTGTTTATGGTGATAATGGTGTGTACATATCATCTGTGCCTTTATGTTCATCCGTTTCCATGTCACTGTTTGAATCTCTGTTGTCACATGAATCGTGTTGTGGCCTCAGGTGTTTCTGGTCGTGATCTTGTGTATGATCGTTGCTCCTCATAAGTCTTGTGTAGCGCTCTTGATATTCCATCAGTGATGCGGTTAAGCATGCTCCATTTACACTGAAGAACCAAAGAAACCTGCCTAAGATCGTGTAGGGCCCCCGCGAGCAGTCAGAAATGCCGCAACTCGAAGCAGCATGGACTCGACTAATGTCTGAAGTAGTGCTGAAGGGAACTGATACCATGCATCCTGTAGGGCTGTCCATAAATCCGTAAGAATACGAGGGAGTGGAGATCTCTTCTGAACTGCACGTTGAAAGGCACCCCAGACATGCTCAATGATGTTAACATCTGAGGAGTTTGGTGGCCAGTGTAAATGTGTAAACTCAGACGAGTGTCTCTGGAGCCACCATGTAGCAATTCTGGACGTGTCTCGCTGGAATTGCCCAAGTCCGTCGGAATGCGTGATGGACATGAATGGATACAGGTGATCAGAAAGGATGCTTACGTACGTGTCACCTGTCAGAGTCGTATATAGAAGTATCAGGGGTCCCATATCGCTCCAGCTGCACACGCCCCACACCATTACAGAGCCTCCACCAGCTTCATCAATAGTCCAGCGTCAGTGTTGACGAACCCAGGCAAGACGTAAACCTTTGTGTCGTGCAGTCATCAAGGGTACACGACTGGACCTTCGTTGAGTGGTTCGCACGCTGACATTTGCTGATGGCCCAGCATTGAAAGCTGCAGCAATTTGCGGAAGGGTTGCATTTCTGTCACGTTGAACGATTCTCTTCTGTCGTCGTTGGTCCCGTTCTTGCAGGACTCTTTTTCGGTCTCAGCATTGTCGGAGATTTGATGTCTACTGCATTTCTGATATTCACGGTATCCTTGTGAATTGGTAGTACAGGAAAATCTTCGCTTGTAAATAAGATGATGGAATGAAACTTCCTGGCAGATTAAAACTGTGTGCCCGACCGAGACTCGAACTCTGGACCTTTGCCTTTCGCGGGCAAGTGCTCTACCATTTGAGCTACCGAAGCACGACTCACGCCCGGTGCTCACAGCTTTACTCCTGCCAGTATCTCGTCTCCTACCTTCCAAACTTTACAGAAGCTCTCCTGCGAACCATGCAGAACTAGCACTCCTGAAAGAAAGGATACTGCGGAGAAATGGCTTAGCCACAGCCTGGGGGAAGTTTCATATCAGCGCACACTCCGCTGCAGAGTGAAAATCTCATTCTGGAAACAAGATGATGGAAGGTAACCTGATGAAATTTCCACTTTATCGCTATCTCGGAGATGCTGTGTTCCATCGCTGGTGCACCGACTATAACGCCACGTTCAAACTCACTTAAATGTTGATAACTTGCCACTGTAGCACCGGTAGGCGATCTAACAACTTCGCCAGACACTTGTTATATAGGCGTTGCCTACCGCAGGGCCGTGTCTTACATGTTTACATATCTCTGAATTTGAACACGCATGCCTATAGCAGTTTCTTTGGCGCTTCATTGTATCTAGGTCTCTTAAAGCTTGCCCTGCGTCTTCGATTTCTGTCGTCTCTATTACGTGTGTGATTGTCCCGTAATATAGTGTTATGGGTTGGGGGACCCATGTACCTCGCAATCTCATGTGTCACTTTGGCTAAGGCCAAAGTGGTGCAGGTGTGTAGGGTAAGGGAAATGGCCCGTCAGTCTCGATACTAGCAGGGATTGTCCGCTCCCTTACCGCTGGTTAGCTGCTAAACGTGGCTCAGAGAAATGTTCCAATATAAACAGTGATAAGGAACAGAGGTTCGAGTCCTCCTTCACGCCTGGGTGTGTGTGTGTGTGTGTTGTCCTTAGCGTAAGTTAGTTTAAGTTAGATTAAGTAGTTTGTAAGCCTAGGGACCGATGACCTCAGCAGTTTGGTCCCATAGGAACTTACCACAAATTTATTATTTTAATTTTCGTCTATTGCCGCTGCAACGTAAACCTATCCTTAGGTTATTTCCACCAATCGTCTTTTCCGCAGCATAGGAAGCAGGTGCACAAGGAAGGCGAGCTCCGCAGCCAGTATTCACAACCTGCGCATTTGTCTTCATTACGAAATGACGCGCCACCCTCAATTACATAAAATTGCGGCGCTGCTGCACACCTGGATTTCAGCTTCTTATGACGATCTGCAGAGAGAATTTCCGTAAGAATTCCTTCTGCCGCGGGCTGGCGTTACCAAGGTCGCCGTTGGCCTCCCGCTTGCAAATTCTGCAGCGCAGCCAAAGAAAGCACCAGGAGCGTAACGGCAGAGCCGTCTCCCGGGGCAGTTTACTGCGCGCGCGGGCGCGGGCACGGGCGGCCCCACGGTTTCGCACGTACACTAAACCAGCTAGCTGGCTGGCTGGCTGGCAGGTGGCTGCCGGCTGGATCACGCCTGTATACCCGTCCCGGTCGGCCTTGCGGCTTCGCCAGACACTCGAGAGCCAACGGCCGCTTTCGCTCTTCCTTTTATTTTCAAGGAGAAGAAAAAAAAAAAGCGAATCAAGGTCCGTCGCGGTGTTTGTAATTGCACAGTATCTCTTTTCTGACAGTTACAATGCAAAATAAACACCTGACATTCCGGCATGTACGGTTTATATTACCGGTACATGTACAACAAAAGTACAGACATGCAATAAGAAGGAGACAGGTATCTATTACCTTGTAACCCTCGAGAAAATATACTACGTAGTCACGTGTGGCTTTAGTAAGATATCATGCTCGCGGATACCAAATTCCCTGCTGAAATGCTCCAGCATACTTTGTTTTCTTTAGACAAAGTCTTTGCGACACAGCCCTCTCGACCTACCATTTCATCAACACTTGTAGGAACTAGGAAATTTTATTACCTGTGTGAACTGCAACAAGAACAACAACGAGAATAATTTGAGGATGCTTTTTTTTTCGCAGCGACATTCTCGAATAAATGTTTCACGGAGTTCTTGCCGCGTCAGATTTGTATTCAGTCTCAGACTTTCGACGCCTTCATCTTCCGGATATTTGTGTCGTCCAATTGGCATGAAGTCGCGGTACTTCCACATGCTACCAGAGATAAAGTCTATGAAGGAAGAACAATGGTAGGGATTTTGATTTCGTTAGATGGTTAATGATCCAGCTTATTTCTCAGTTGCCTTTCAGCGTCAATAGCCTGTTTCAATGCACCGTTGAAGACACGTTCTCACGAGTCAAGTTCAGTTGACCGATTTTAGTTGACCAGAAAAAACTGAATCAAAAACCTACTGAGAACCTTTTTTTCCAACGATTTTGATCACTTTTTAGCGGTTCAATAAATATTTAACCGATTCAAACTTTATAGTTCAAGTTATGAGTCATCTGTGAAGTGAACCGTGTATTGACAGGTGTGAACCATCCGGCTCACCCAAATGGCCTGTCACTTTGCTTCAGGATGTTTGAAGTAGTTTGTCGCATCACTGTGTCACGTTTCTTTATACGGCACTGAACTTTCAATAGCAATTTCTCAAATTTTTCTTCCGAGCTTCTCAAATGATTTTTATGTCCTTCACTGTCATCTAACGCCAGTTCCTTTAGCAACGTTTCCGAAGATGCTAATCAATTTCTTCTCAAGATCCACTGTCCCACCCATGATTGTTACATGACAGAATTATTCGCAGTTCTCCTTGTTACAGTATGCAGCACTTCATGCACCTTCAAAGGCATTATAACACAGACACGGTTTGATCGATTTCAGCTTAAATGTATGAACCGAAACTGATGCAAATCACATTCAACCTTCGCTGCTCAACTAAAATCGGTCAACTACACTTGACCCGTGAGAATGCGCCTGTTGCTGTCTTGGTAAAAGTTGTTGTTACACATTCTGATCTCATTGCTTTCTTTGATCCTCGTAGATAGATGCATGATATAATATTTCCGTTTCATCAAAGCCGGCCGGTGTAGCCGAGCGGTTCTAGGCAGCCTGGAACCGCGCGACCGCTACGGTCGCAGGTTCGAATCCTGCCTCGGGCATGGATGTGTGTGATGTCCTTAGGTTAGTTAGGTTTAAGTAGTTCTACGTTCTAGGGGACTGATGACCTCAGAAGTTAAGTCCCATAGTGCTCAGAGCCATTTTTGTTTCATCAAAAATATCGTATGTTTGTTCATCAGGCTGTGATCGGCAACAGATGATATGTCGAAATACCGATATTTAGTGTATTGTCGGTCGACTGTGTAGCGTCCTGAAATCGTACGCATTGACTGACCAATGTAATTGCTACCCCATTTGCAAGATATTACTTTATAATTTCCAGGTGATCCGAGATTGAGGCTGTCTTTTACTGGGTGTAGCTTCTCTGTACACTGAGGTGACGAATGTGATAGGATACCTCCTAAAATCATGTCGGACCTCTTTGTGCCTGACGTAGTGCAGCAGCTCAACGTGACATGGAAGTCCCCTGCAGAAATATTGAGCCATGCAGTCCATAACTGCGGAAGTGTTTCCGGTGCAGGATACTGTGCTCTAACTGATCTCTCGATTATGTCCCATAAATGTTCGATGGGATTTATGTCGGGCGATCTGGGTGGCAAAATCACTCTATCGAATTGTCCAGAACGTTCTTAAAATCAATCGCCCGATGAATGTTGTATTGTCATCCAAAAATTCCATCGTTGTTTGAGACCATGAAGTCCATGAATGACTGCAATAGTCTCTAAGTAGCCGAACATAACCATTTCCAGTCAATGACCAGTTCAGTTGGACCAGAGCACTTAGCCCAATCCATGTAAACACAACCCCACCACTTGCACAGTGGCTTATTGGCAACTTGGTTCCATGGCTTTGTGGGGTCTGCGCCACACTCGAACCCTGCCCTCAGCTCTTACCAACAGAAATCGGGTTTCACCTGACCAGGCCACGGTTTTCCACTAGTCTAGGGTCCAACCTATATGGTCAAGAGAACAGGAGGGGTGTTATAGGCGATGTCGGATGTCGTGCTGTTAGCAAAGACACTCGCATCGGTCATCTGCTGCCATAATCCATTAACGTCAAATTTCAGCGCGCTGTCTTCACGGATGCGTTCGTCGTACATCCGACAGTGATTTCGTCGGTTATTTCACGAATTGTTGCTTGTCTGTTAGCACTGACCACTCTACGCAAACAACTCTGCTGTCGGTCATTAAGTGAAGGCCATCAGCCGATACATTATTTGTGGTGAGAGGTAATGCCTAAAAATTGGTAGTTGTGGCATACCTTGGACGCTGTCGAAATTGGAATATTGAATTCCCTAGCGATTTTCGAAATGAACTGGCCCATGCGCGTATGCATCTAGCTCCAACTACCATTACGCGTTCAACGTCTATTAATTCCAGCTGTGCGGCCATAATCACGTCGAACACCTTTTCACATGAATCACCTGAGTACAAATGATAGCTCCGCCTGTGCACTGCCATTTTATATTCTGTGTAAGCGATACAACCGCAATCTGTATACGACCATATAGCTATCCAACGACTTTTGTCACCTCAGTGTAATTTTCTTGGGTTATCTGAAAATTGATTTAATATCGCGTCTGCCCAGGACAATTTTATTTGTTGTAGCTCCGAATGAAGGAAGGAGTGCTGTAGTCTAATCATCTTCTGATGATTGAATATCTCTGTGTTTTTGCTTCCTACAAATTGCTAGCTTAATATCCCGTCGGCTTTAGGCGTTCTTCTGAAATATGTTTGTTTGTTATCTGAAATCGGAATCTAAGTGTCCATTGTAAGATATCGTTTTAGCTGTGTTTATATTGTTCGCCACCATGGAATAGGCAATTAATTAGTATAATTTACTGAAGTAAGTGAGCGATGGCCAAGCAGAAGTCGCGTCGCCGCAGTATGGATAATGGAACTTTGATTAATAAGAATCCTAGCTGCTGGTGAAACTGCAGCCCGTGCAGTCGTGGGAAGACGGGCTGGATGCTCTCTCAGTGGGCTGGCAGAATCCCGGTCAGACCCCTCCACGAAGTGTTACCGTCAGTTCACTCGGTGACAGCTGGGGAGCATCTTCCCAGACTTCGCGCGGCTACTTGACGAGCTGGTTAGTAACGCGCACCATCGATCAAATCGAAGTCAGATAGATATTCAACATAAAGGTGTTATTGCTGAAAAATGTATCGTGAAGAAAAGGTGCAGGAGCATCAGCAACTTGCCAAACATTCCATTACTAAAAACTAATACGTAGAAGCATTTGAAGGACGTATTTTCGTATTTCCTCAGCCTTGTTTGTCCTTCTCTTTGCTGCACTGAGGAGCACTACGAGTAATAGAAGACATGTTTTTCGACAGAAAAATATAATCCTAGTTTATACGACAAACTGTCGTTGAAATAT
The DNA here is from genome assembly GCF_023864275.1 of Schistocerca cancellata. Taxonomy (NCBI): domain Eukaryota; kingdom Metazoa; phylum Arthropoda; class Insecta; order Orthoptera; family Acrididae; genus Schistocerca; species Schistocerca cancellata. Next base: position 720,965,081 of record NC_064626.1, on the reverse strand, counting down.
AACTTCTCAATAATATTTTTGTTGTCTTCATAACGTACATGAGCGTCTACAAAATTTAAAATATTTATTCTGTCATGGTTATCCTTCATTACGTACCCCAAAAACGTCTGTTACAATTTTCACCGAGTAGGACATCTTTCTTCAAATTAATGAAGCTACATTCAGTAATTAGTCACAATGAGATTTAAAAATGTATTTACTCATTAACATACATTTTGATAACGCCGACTCAATACACTATCTAATCAGAAGTATCCGGACACCCGTACATAAAACGCAATTGACGATTAGATGTCACGAGAGGCGAACGCTTAAGTATAAAAGTTGGGGAGGAGTATTCTACTGCCTGCAGAGAAGAGAAACAGCAGAATTGGTCGGTCAGGAGCACTCAGTGATTTCGAATGTGGAATAAGTCACTGGGTATCACCTGAGTAATAGGTCCGTCAGAGACATTTCAACCCTCCTAAAGCTGCCCAAGTCGACTCTTGGTGATATGACTGCTAGCTGGAAACGCGAAGGAACAACCACAGGTAAACCAACAACAGGCAGGCCCCATGATTTGATTGAGACTGACCGTAGAATATCTCGGAGGATTGTTGTTGTACAAAAAATCGGATGAAATCAGTGGAATGAATCACTCGTGAGTTCCAAACTCCTGTCCGAACAGCTATCCATAAGCCACGGATTTTCCGCAGGCAGTGCTAGAAGAGAGAGAGGGAGGAGAGAGAGAGGGAGGAGAGATAGATAGAGAGAGAGAGAGAGAGAGAGAGAGAGAGAGAGAGGGAGAGGGAGAGAGAGAGAGAGAGAGAGAGAGAGTGTGTGTGTGTGTGTGTGTGTGTGTGTGTGTGTGTGTGTGAGAGAGAGAGAGAGAGAGAGAGAGAGAGAGAGAGAGAAACAACTTCAACTTGACGTGCGTATTTTTGGACATTAAGTTTTGGTTCCCTTATTGCATTCGCTTCAGACGCCACAGTCCAACGTTACTACCTTCGCTAGTCACAGTTCTTGATGAGGAGTGGGTTGCAGTTCTCCCACAGACATCCAGATACTTCACTGAAAGTGTCCTCAGTCGATTTTCGCTGAAGAGCCAAAGAAACTGGAACACCAGCCTAACATCGTGCAGGGCCCCCGCGAGCAAGCATAAATGCCGCAACAAGACGTGGCATGGACACGACTAATGCCGGAGGTAGTGTTGGAGGGAACTGAAACCATGAATCCTTCAGGACTTTCCATAAACCCATAAGGGTACGAGTGGGTGAGGATCTTTTCTGAACAGCACGTTGCAAGGCGTTCCAGATATGCTAAATAATATTCATGTCTGTGGAGTCTGATGGCCAGCGGAAGTGTTTAAACTCAGAAGAGTGTTCCTGTAACCACTTTGTAGCATTTCTGGGGTGTCGCATTGTCCTCCTGGAATTGCCCGAGTCCGCCGGAATGCACAGTGGACATGAATGGATGCAGGTGATCAGACAGGATGCTTACGTACCTGTCACCTGTCAGAGTCGTATCTAGACGTATTAAGGGTCCCATATCACTCCAACTGCACACGCACCACACTGTTACAGAGCCTCCACCAGGCTGAACAGTCGCCTGCTGACATGCAGGATCCGTGGATTGATGAGGTTGTCTCCATACCCGTACACGTCCATCCACTCGATAAAATTTTAAACAAGACTCGTCCTACATGATTCCAGTCATCAACAGTCCAATGTCGGTGTTGATGGGCCCAGGCGAGGCGTAAAGCTTTGCGTCGTGCATTCGTCAAGGATACATGAGTGGGCCTTTGGCTCCTATAGCCCATATCGATTATGTATCTTTGAATGGTTCGCACGCTGACACTTGTTGGTGGCCGAGCACTGAAATCTGCAGCAATTTGCGGAAGGGTTGCATTTCTGTCACGTTGAACGATTCTCTTCAGTCGTCGTTGGTCCCGTTCTTGCCAGACCTGTTTTCGGCAGCAGCATTGTCGGAGATTTGATGTTTTACCGGATTTCTGATATTCACGGTACACTTGTGAAATGGTCGTACGGGAAAATCTCCACTTTATCACTATCTCGGAGATGCTGTGTTCCCATCGCTCGTGCACCGACTATAGCACCATGTTAAAACTCACTTAAATGTTGATAACTTGCCACTGTAGCACCGGTAAGCGATCTAACAAATGCGGCAGACACTTGTTGTCTTAAGTAGGCGTTGCCGATAGCAGCGCCATATTCTGCCTTTTTACATAGCTCTGTATTTCAATACGCATCCCAATATCAATTTATTTGACGCTTCAGTTTATAACCGCCATGAAGGTGGATACACGCCACATTAATGTTTTCGAGTGGTTGTCCGAAAACTTGTTATCTTTATCTTTATCTTTATCTTTACCTGACAAATTTTCTGTTCATTTCACTGTGGGTACTCGGTGAAGTATTATTATAACCAAAAGATGCGAAACAAATGACAAAAACGTAATACATTAAATATTTTCTCTTAAATTATAAATTTACGTTCCTTCGTTTATATTAACGCTTACGACTGCTTATAGCCTTTAGGCTTGAGTGCTATAACCACTTTCCGTTGTTTCCTAAGGTACAGCTCCAAAATTGAAATTGTGCAAAGCACTAAAATTTTTGTTTTTCGTCTTTACTTGTGACGCTCTGGAAAAGAAAATCGTATTTTAAATGTTACTGCAGATACTCACATTGCTTCCACTTATTAAAATATATTCCCTAACAAGGTGAAGACGTCTCTCTGAAGCCCTCTAATGTTAAAAGGAAAAATACGAAAGTAATTGATCTTAAGTCTGCGAGATCTTTGGATCAGAGAGCAAAATTAAGCCCAAAAGACAGCTCCGTACAGCAATTATCCGGCTATTGGACAGGAGGGCTCCATTAGGATAGCGGGAGAACATCGTTCCGCAATTAAGCTGGCTGGAGCCCGCTGAGAAGAGGAAGGTCAACGGCCTTCATTATGCATGCCAAAGCCCGCAGTTATCGATTCCAGACCGTGTGGCGCCGTCATTATTGGCTTAAGCTCTTCGTCTGAGACTGACTCCTTTGCGGGTGTAATCTGCGCCGTCATCCCAAGGGGTGGGCTCCGTCTGTAATTCAAGCTTCTCAATGTTGTTTTAAGTGATAGAAAATAGTGATTCTGAGTGAAAATGGCTCCTACTACATCAGTGAAAGTAACCGACAGAGAACGTTGGTTTTACTCTGCCATAGTACACACACACACACACCCACACACACACAGATAGAGAGGGGAGAGAGAGAGAGAGAGTGGGAGGTGGGGGAGGGAGAAAAATACAGGTGTTGAACAAAAATATGGAAAACCGCATGAAATGGATGCCAGAACACAAATGCAGATGTTAGCGAAGCCTGCAGGTTCCACTGTTGTATCTGACCACGAACGACACCTGTGCAATGAACCTCCTGAACACACTGCAACTATCAATAGTGGCCAGAACAGTGTCCTGTGTAGTGATGACTGCACGACGTCGGAGAAAAGCGAATTCGGACGTTCGCAAACTGTTCATACTCGAATGGCAGGTGCTTCCGTAACCAAAGTAGCCGAGGGGTTTAGTGTTTCAAGACGCACCATGCCGAAGACTTGTGTCGCATACCAAGAAAGCGGAAAAACATCAGCCTCTAAGTCACACGAAATTACGTGTTGAGTGATTGTGAGAGACACCTTTGAAGAGGACTGTGACCTCAAATAAGAGAACGACAGATACATAAGTCACTACAGAACTGGATGTCGCACTCGCGAACCCTATCAGTACCATGGGACTTAACTTCTGAGGTCATCAGTCCTCTAGAACTTAGAACTACTTAAACCTAACTAACCTTAGGACATCACACACATCCATGCCCGAGGCAGGATTGGAAACTGCGACCGTAGCGGTCGCGCGGTTCCAGACTGTAGCGCCTAGAACCGCTCGGCCATCGCGGCCGGCTCAGTACCAGAACAACGGGAAGGGACTTACAGAAGGACGAAAGAACAGGACGAGCTGATGTTCCAATTCCACACCTCAGTGATACAAATGCCTGTAACGGGGAAACATGCTGCCGAAGCCATAAAACCTGGTCCGTGGAGCAGTGGAGAAAGTCATTTGGTCGGACAGGTGTTGCCTCATACTGTTTCCAACTCCTGGCAGAGATTACGTCCGAAGACTGAAACATGGTGGAGGTTCGATACTGATCTCGGCGGCCATATCGTTGTATTCCATGGGCCCCATGCTTACTCTGCAAGGTAAAGCTACTGCTAAGGGTTATATGACCATTCCGGATGATCAGGTCCATCCCATGGTACAATGTTCGTTGCTTTGCTCAACGGCCACTGATCAAGCATCGCCTACACTGTTTTTGTGAGCACGATGATGAATTTTCGCATCTGCCCTGGCAACCATCGTCACCAGACCTCAATATTATTGAGCCTTTGTGGTCTTGGTTCAAATGGCTCTGAGCGCTATGGGACTTAACATCTGAGTCATCAGTCCCCTAGAACGTAGAACTACTTAAACCTAACTAACCTAAGGACATCACACACATCCATGCCCGAGGCAGGATTCGAACTTACGACCGTAGCAGTCGCGCGGCTCCAGACTGAAGCGCCTAGAACCGCTCGGCCACACCGGCCGGCCCTTTGTGGTCTACTTTAGAGAGAAGGGTGGGTGATTGCTACCCGTTTCCTCGGTCGTTAGCTGACCTGGCTACTATTTTGAGGGAAGAATGGCATAAGATTCCCGTGGAAACCCTACATGACCTGTACTTATCCATTCCGAGGGGCATGGAAGCTGTTGTGATTTCCAACGGCTTTCCTTCACCGTATTAGGCATCGTAAAGTGTTGTATTTTTAGTGTTTCCATATTTTTATCCACCTTCTCTATGCACATACACTGGGCAAACTTAATGCTGTTTGGCATTTCACAGTTAAAAATAAGAAAAAAATGAAAGACGTACATAGGTTCTTTCCTTCACGGTGGGTGAAATGCAAAAACTGTAATATCCTTCAGTAGTGTAACTGTGAGCATAAGGGCAGAGCTGTATGGTAGATGCCCGTATGCCCACAGCTACACCACTTCCACATTAGTTGAAATGTGAATGTGTATCGTTCCTACTTTGCTATAAAAGCTATAAGGTGACCATCAAGATTTGCGAGTTTATTTACATGTAATTATATAAAGCACCGTGCTTACTGCGTCGACCCTGAAAGATTGGAAAAGAGAATGAGCCGTAAGGTGACAGGGAGGTAATGATTTGCCTAAATGCGTTCCTGTACCGTGTTGCTGACGGCTGGCCGCAGGAGAAATACATGCGTAATGGCACAAAGCAGATGGCGAATAGGGGTTGATGGACCTCGAAGGCGATCATTTGTCAGTCTCATAATTCTGGTATCGCAATTAGAAAAATGGAACTGTGGACTCACGGGCAGGCAGCTCAGCTCGCTAGTGCGTATGTTCACCAATCGTACTCTCATCATTAGAGGAGTCATTACATCCGAAAACTGATTAGGATAATTACAGTTCTATGAATGGGGGGCGTGGCAAGACATACTACGAAATAACACTAAATATTCTCTGAAAACTACACACAACACACAGTTCAAAGTCCACTCACAATGAAAATACTTTACATAGAAAGGCAACAAATAAACATGATATCTTTGAAGGTGTCTTTGTTGTGACGGCCGCTGTGGCCGAGCGGTTCTAGGCGCTTCATTCCGGAACCACGCAGCTGGTACGGTCGCAGGTTCGAATCCTGCCTCGGGCATGGATATGTGTGATGTCCTTGGGTTAGTTTTAAGTCTAGGGGACTGATGACCTCAGATGTTAAGTCCCATAGTCCTTAGAGCCATTTGAACCATTTGTCCTTGTTGAACTTTGTGTCTGTGACCGTGAGGCGATTGTAGCAACATGTTTAAGAAATTACAAAGGACAACTAAAGCAAAAATTTTCAGTAAACTATATAAAGAGGTAGTACTGGCATCTCGAGGAAAAAAAGTTGAAACATTTAGTTCTGGTCAAGAGCATGTAGAGGAAAGTGCGTGAAGAGAAGTGTAAGAAAAGAAAGATACATCTGTTTTCATCAGTCTACAATTATCTTCAAATTTTTATTTTTATTTTATTATTATTATTGTTTTACTAGCATCTTGACGTTCGGAGTGAGATTACTGGTCATCCAACGCATTGCTCCAGTCAGGCGAACCTCAATAAGACCTCTCCTAAGCTTCGGTTTTGTTAATGTCAGTGGTGAAAAAAAAACACTTTCACGCAAATTTTTTTGTACCGAACATACTGCAGACTCGAGAACCTGTTCAAAACAACCGCGCAATTGTTCTCGAGGTAAGATCTTTTAAAACATCTCAATAGTTTCTGCAGTGCGAAATCTCTCCCTGAGCACAAATTTCACTAAAAATTAATGAGCTCCAACCGATCTTGAGCAGACGCACTTTCAAAGTCCGCTGCAAACGGAGTTGCAAGAAGCATTAAAGTCAAGTTCAAATCGATTTAAGTTACTCAATCTATTGTCAAAGTTTCCTAACAAATTCATCAAAATGTTCACTCAGTGTCTTCTTTTCAAGATATAGTTCTTTTGTAACTAGTGTAGCATCCGAAAAGCGTCGAAAAGACCTTTCTGGAAGTTGCTTTATTCACAACAGCAATTTTCTTTCAAAACAAAAAACATCGGTCTATCCTGCAAAGTTGTACTCAAGATATTTAAGTACTTTAAAAGGTCCGTCAGAAATGCAAGATATAATATCCACAGGGGCCAGAAAATTTCTTGCTGGCGGTCATTTGGTGACTATGTTTGTGTTTCAATAAAAAAGTAAAACCTCTTCCCAATGCGGGTCGAAGCATAGGGATTCGACCAATTTAGTTTAAAGCATCTCAACTCTTCCTCAGCCAATTTCCACTCACTAATTTTTTCCTACCACGAACGCCAAAGAGACTTCGACACCGACAGCACTAACGGACAGAAGAAAACACGCTCGTCATGCAGTGCGCGTGTCGGTAAGAAACGAGTGATGTTAGCAGAGGTGTGGAAGGGGGAACTGCTGGCTGACAGAGCTCGCCGGCAAGACGGATTTGCTCAACCCTGGCCCCCACGAAGGACAGGAGAAGCTGATGTGACGGGGCTCGAGTTGCGTTTATTGAACACAAGCCCCAAGACCGATTTGTGCGAGGTACAAGCCCAACGTACGGAACCAGGTCTACGCGTAGTCGACGGTATTCAGCTTGAGAGAATCTCACCCGGACAGTAATCCGTAGCGACTTCGTGGGACAGGCAAGAATCGTTGACTGTGATGCGGCCGGAGTACGTATAAATAACATCAAGCCAGCAAACACACGGATTTATTCGTACTTCGTAGTGCGAGCGAACTTCTGTCTTCCACGCACAATATGACCCTACGTCGAGCCGGTGGCGGTGTCCACTGCCTGCAGTTCCATCTGACTAAGCTCGTACAACTCTCTTACTAGAAAGCATGAAGGCGCCGTAATCTCACAGTACACACATTTATCAACTTATTCCCATCGCTATTGTGTAATCTGATCCTAAAAAAAGCATTTAGTCAAGATGAAATAGGTAATTAGATTCTCCAGTATGCTAATTCAAAGAGGACGTGTTTCACCTTCACTCATGCTCATACATTAAGGATAATTGCAGAATGTGGTGCCACACAACGTGGCACTACATTAAACTGGCGCTAATAGCATAGGCACATAGGGAACACACACGACACAAATCTGTAAGTCCACGGTATTGGTGATAAGTTAACCGTCCCGAAACACATGTGCTACATAACGCCACTGTTTCCTGCGAATGTACCCCGACATCAATATGGGATATGATCACCATACACACGCACACAGGCCGCTCAACGGGTTGGCATACTCTGGATCAGGTGGTCGAGCAGCTTCTGGGTTATAGCCTCCCTTTCTTGCACCAGTGCCTGTCTGAGCTCCTGAAGTGTCGTAGGGGTTTGAAGACGTGCAGCGATACGTAGACCGAGAGCATCCCAAACGTGCTCGATGGGGTTTAGATCTGTAGAACAGGCAGGCCACTCCATTCGCCAGGTATCTTCTGTTTCAAGGTACTCCTCCACGATGGCAGCTCGGTGGGGCCATGCGTTATCATCCATCAGGAGGAATGGATGAAGGTGGGCCCCCTGGACCCCTGAAAATGTGGACATGCTGGTGCAAAATGACGTCCCGATACATCTGACCTTTTACAGTTCCTCTGTCAAAGACATGCAGGGGTGTACGTGCACCAGTCATAATCCCACCCCACACCATCAGACCATAACCTCTATACAGATCCTTTCAAGGACATTAAGGGGTTGGTATCTGGTTCCTGGTTCACGCCAGATGAAATCCCGGCGAGAATCACTGTTCAGACTATACATGGACTCGTCCGTAAATATAATCTGGGACCACTGTTCCAATGACTATGTACTGTGTTCTTGACACTAGGTTTTATGGGCTCTTCTGTGACCAGGGGTCAGTGGAATGCACCTTGCAGGTCTCCGAGCGAATGAACCATGTCTGTTCAGTCGTCTGTAGACTGTGTCTGAAGACAACTGTTCCAGTGGCTGCGGTAAGGTCCGGAACAAGGCTACCTGCAGTACTCCGTGGCCATCTGCGGGCACTGATGATGAAGTATCGGTCTTCTCGTGGTTCTGTACTCTGTGGGCGTCCCGTACTGTAGCGCCTGGACACGTTTCCTGTCTGTTGGAATCGTTGCCATAATATTGAGATCACACTTCGTGGCACACGGAGGGCCCGTGCTACGACCTGCTGTGTCTGACCAGCCTCCAGTCCCCCTAGTATTCTATCCCTCATAACGTCATCAATATGCGTTCTTTGAGCCATTTTCACCACACAGTCACCATTAGCGCGTCTGAAAACGTCTGCACACCTACTGGCTGCACCGTACTCTGACATGCACCAACACACCTCTGTGTATGTGGACTGCTGCCAGCGCCACTGTGCGACGACCGCAGGTCAAATGCACCGCACGGTCATACCCCGATGTGATATAAACCCGCAAACCGCCCACCAGAGCGTTGTTTCACCACGGATCAGCACTATCCTTAATTTATGAGCAGGATTGTAGATTTTTTCCGTTTGTTTCGTCAAGAGTGCTCAAAGCTTAATTTTTTCACCGGACGTCCGTGCAAGGCAGTTACTGCTTAAAATGAATGTAATTTCAGAAACTAGTTCCTATGCATTTTGCTACTAATACATTGCATAAATTTTACTTTATCAACGGACACGGTCTGTAGCGTACGATCAAAATTAGGACACTAAACTAACACTTGCACATTTGTTGATGAAAAAAAAAACACATGTCTTTCATTAAGACTTCCCACACAAAAAATTCTGTCGTATCACTTTTCATGAACGTTGAAAATTATTATCTCTGCGATTAATTTTAAAACTGGGTGCCGACGACAGTCTGTTTTCAAGATACTTGTAGAGGGTGCTGCTACATTATTGCTGCACTAATAAGTGAAATGTACTTACAGGCACTGTGCTGAAGTGCTGTCTTCAACCGACGAGTCTTGGGCGTACAGTACTAAGTTTATATGTAATACATTATTTGATAAGGTATTGAATTTACACAAAGTTACGGGAACGGACAGTAGTAGTCGTGTGTTTCCTGCACTTCCTCGAACACCAAGTAACATAGATATTGGGTTGACTACAGGAAACTGTCCAGCTGGTACCAGCACGAGGCAAGAAACGCTGTGAGAAGCTGATAGCTGGAGAGCAGTTAGATGCTGGAGGGAAGCGGGAGCCATTAATACCGATTTGTCAATATTTGCGGAAACTTTTCACCTCACAAATTCTGCTTTCCGCCTGGCGAAAAACAATATCGACGCCGAAGTTTTGATTCCCTTGAGTACACTGCAATGGCACGAGAGAAGAAATCAGAAAATTTATCTGCGGAGAAGGCGGCGTCTGGCAGAGCTGGCGATCTGCTTCTCGGTAACTGAACTTCAGACAGACGTAATTCGTACCGTTTCTGGCCGAGAAGACGGATAAAGTTCGTCAAACATTCAATCTGGCAATGAATTTTTTTAAAATTTATTACGAGCAGCAAACAAAGTCAGGTCCAATTTAGGAACCGCACTTTCTAACAGGGTTGAAACTTTTCTTATTAGTGAAAGTATAATGCACTTGTTGCAATACCAGTCCTGTGCAATGTTCCAAACATTTGCGGTCTATAAAACTCCATTACTTTTGTGCGATGTGGACTGAATGTCATTCATGATTTTAATCACGTGCAGTAAAGCTTGCTGGATTTGCAGAGATTACAAATTGTCATGAAATGATTTTACCTCACCTCATAGTTAATGCTTTACGCCGAGGTGACAAAAGTCGTGGGATAGCTCCTGATTTCGTGTCGGGCCTTCCTTTTCCAGGCTTTGTGCAGCAACTCGACGTGGCGTGGACTCAAAAGGTCTTTGGAAGTCCCCTGCAGAAATATTGAGCTATGCTGTCTCTATAGCCGTCCACAATTGTGGAAGTATAGCGGGCGCAGAATTTTGTGCACCTTCTGTCTTCTATATTATGTCTCATTAGTGTTCGACGGCATTCATGTTGGGTGATTTGGGTGGCCAAATCACTCACTCGAATTGTTCAGAATGCTCTCCAGACCTGTGACATTGCACACTGTCATCCTTAAAAATTCTATAATTGTTGGAGAGTATGAAGTCCATGAACGGCTGTGCGCTGTCTCCAAGTAGGCAAATATAACCATTTCCAGTCAATGATCGGTTCAGTTGGACCAAAGAACTCAGTCCATTCCATGTAAACACAGCCCACAGAATTATGGACTCACCACCAGCTTGTATAGCTTCGTCCGTGGGTTCGTGAGGTCTGAGTCATACTCGAACCGTACCTTCAGTTCTTACCATCTCAAGTCCGGACTCGTCTGACCAGTCCACGGTTTTTAAGTCGTCTAGGGTCACCAGCCCTGGAGAGGCGCTGCAGGCGATGTCGTGCTGTTGACAAAGGCACTCGAGTCGCTCGTCTGCTGCCATGGCCCATTAACTATAAATTTCGCCGCAGTAGCCTAACGGATACGTTCGTCGTATGTCCCCCACTGATTTCTCCGGTTATTTCACGCATTGTTGCTTGTCTGGTAAAACTGACAAGTCTATGCAAACATCGCTGCTCTCGGTCGTTAAATTAAGACCGTCGGCGACTGCGTTGTCCGTGGTGAGGGGTAATGCCTGAAACACAGTATTCTCGGCACACTCTTGACTCTGTGGATATTGAAATACTGAACTCCGCTAGCGACTCTGAAATGGGATACTCATACATCTAATTTCAACTACCATTCCGCGTTCAAAGGCTGTTAATTCCCGTCGTGCGGTCGTAATCACGTCGTAAATCTGTTCACGTGAGTCACCCGAAAACAAATGACAGCTATTCCAATGCACTCCCCTCTTATATCTTATGTACGCGATACTACCACTATCTGTATATGTGCATATTCCTATCCGATGACTTCCGTCAAGTCAGTGTATACCACAGGTGTCAGAACATCGTTCCGTACACTTTGCCAGCAAGATGCTCGTGAAAGCCTTACTGCCATAGAGAAGCCAACACACCACTTGTCCAAGTCTACATTACTCCCAAATGCCGACGTAAAAGGTAGATGTGTATGTGAATGTGCTATGCTAATATGAAATTTTGTTTGTGAGTGAATAAAACTGCACTTCATAGGCAGATGCTTAGCAGGACTTGTCGTCGTATTCCATATGTCAAATACAGGGACTTACAGAGTGTCCTTAAGACCACACCGTCTCTTTACAATCAGAAATACTTGTTACAAGCCGGCCGGGGTGGCCGAGCGGTTCTAGACGCTACAGTATGGAACCGCGCGACCGCTACGGTCGCAGGTTCGAATCCTGCTTCGGGCATGGATGTGTGTGATGTTCTTAGTTAGTTAGGTTTAAGTAGTTCTAAGTTCTAGGGGACTGATGACCTCAGAAGTTAAGTCCCACAGTGCTCAGAGCCATTTGAACCATTTGAACTTGTTACAACGCTAACTGATGAGATACCTTCATCACATTTATACCATGTTCTGAGCGGTTATCGAAGTATTTAATCAAATAAATTTGTGTATTTCAGTGTCCTTGCTGATGGGTGACATACTGTGAGAGGAACTTCATATAAATTGGCTTCCTCTCAAGAGAAAGCATGATGTATATCATGATTTACTGAAACAATATCGGGCATTCAGCCTCAGCTCTACTTAAGCATGAAAAAGATATACCGTCAATCCATATACGCGACAAGAAATTTATGCACGCAGAGACAGTGTCAGGAAAAGGGAGGAGTGGACGACCAAGAACTTCATAGGAAAACACAGATTGTGTCACACAAACGTTCGGTCGTGTTCCCAGGAAGCGTGGTGGCAGACAGTTCAACGGCAGGGGAAGTCTTACACCAAGAGGAAATTTTACGTTTACAAAGTGCAGATGGTAAAGACAATGGAGCCAAGAGGTAAACCGAGACGGAAAGTGGTTCAGTTAACATGCTGGACCGAATGTCTGCTGATGAAACATTCCTCATTCCAGTATGCTTCAAAGATGAGGCGATCTATCACCGTTCATGGAAACAACAAACATATGTTAGAATCTATAGTCAGATCCCCTGGCTACTCACGTGACTAGAAAACTTCAGCGATTTAGTCAATAGATTAATGTGTCGAGTGAGATCATATGTGATCGAATCATTGGTCCATTGTTGTTGGGCTAAACAACAATAAGTGCGCTTGTTTTACTTGGTACTTATCACGGAATACGTGGTACCACAAATACTTCACCTTACACCAACAATCATTTGCCGAGAATATAGTGCATTCTCACATTGTTAACTGTGATAATTGCGTATTCATGCGTTTCTAAATGAAGCATTTGTAGACTGGTAGATTGAAAGAGTTGGATCAAATTCCCGGGCAGCCTGTTCAACAGATATTACTATTCTCGGTGCTTTCTGCGGTGTTACTTAAATGTGAACAAATCTGCGGGACATCGGTGACTTCGAGCAGACGATTTATGATGCCGTTGCCTTAACTGACCAGCATCTTCGTCAGCCATCACAGCAACGTATCAAGTATCGCCTTGATGCGTTTCGCGCAAATAATGGTCCCTTACAGAGGTTTATTAATTGGATAAAAAGTCTTACGTATCTATGATTTTTTGTAATGAATTTAGCGTATATATGTTTTCGTTTCTCTGCGTAACATGTTTCTCAATCTGTAAAGTGACTTTTTATCGACACTCTGCTTGTTGGTTTCCCAACGGTGTTGAAACAGCCATGTATCGGAAGCGGATACGTGAAAAATATGCATGCATGAACAATAGAACTAGATGATGTGAAGGAAGCGACTGGGTTATTTCGGCATGCGAAGTGACTGGCGTGTCACCGGGTGTGGCGACAGACTTCGCAGTGACAGTCGACTGCAGGACGGGCAGGACACGTGGTATTATTGTGTTTGATCGCAGCCAGATGCTCTGTCGGGAATATACAGCATATCATGTACGTGTGAAAAAATCTATGTTGTAATGACTGAACGATAAATCATCACCAGGGTCATCAAACATAAGCGACTTTACAAGTTGGGGCAGGTGGAGAAATCGGCGGAGCACGCATTGTCTGAGGCCGACCACATAGAAAAGTTAGCCGAAACGGAAGTTCTTACTTTAGGGAGGAGCTATCATACCCGCTTCTTTAGGGAAACTATAGAAATATACACACCTGACGACAACTTCAACCAGAAAGAAGGAAGCTTCATGGTGGACGGATCCTGGATTCCCGCGCTGCGGTGAACCTCTGTTGCATATAGCAAGAGCAGAACCACAGTGGTAATGTCCACGAAAAAGCCCTTGGATTTTGGCGCGCCAGCTACATTGTATAATCTGCGGCCGCGAGCTCGACTTCAGTCCACCACGAGCAATGGATGAAACTCCGACAAGCCAGCCACTCGTGTTGGCGAAACGTCAGAGAATGAGCAAACAAACGTCGTCCGAAGAACCCGTAACAGAAGCCAACAGGCTGTTTGTTAGATCTGGAGATCTTGCAGACGATTCATACAGAAACGTCCCGTCAGTGGGCGAGTATTGTCCTATTGAAAAATGGCATCACGATACTGTCGCATGAGAGGTAACATTGACGATGTAGATGTCTGTGACGTACTGTTGTGTCATCCCCGTTCCCTTGGTCTACCAGCCGTGATCCGAAGTCATACCGCTCAGGTCACCGTCATACTCGCAGACAATGTTCATTCGGAGCAGTGCAGAGCCGCGGTTCATCGTTGTGCACAATGTGACGCCATTCATCAGCAGTACATGCTTCCAGGTCACTGCACCACTCGAAACGCACCAGTTGGTGTTCTGGTGTGAATGTCAGCGTCTGACTGTTGCTAGCATCCGACTAATGCTGCGGATTGACGCACAGTGTCGCAGGGAGACCACTACTTGTTCTGTGACGGAAGGGGCAGGTATGAAGGGATTGCGATGTGTTTTTTGCACAATATGGCGATCCCCTATTGTGATGGTCAGACGTGGGCGACCACAGCCTTTACGACGAGTATGCCTGCCCTTACGTTTCCATGCAGCATCGTGTCGCTGTTACACCAGAATATCCCACAAACCTAGATATTGCCAGACGCGAACAGTAGGTTAAATGGAGACCCACAATGAGACTCCTTTCAAATTGTCAGCCACTGATAACGCTATCTCACACGAGTTCATGGCATCTCAGTGTCCGCCGCAGAGATTACTCAACACCTGAAGTTGCTCTGGGCACGTATGTACCCTACCAGGCCACGAACAGCGCTAGCTCATTTGGTGTCCGTTCTTCGTGTCACAGAGAACTGCAACCCCCCCCCCCCGCCCCACCCCAATAATGTGTAGTGTAGGACGTTACGTTGTCTAAGCTCCTTCTCCGACAGTCATAGAAGAGGACGAAGGTGATGGTTTGGCGAAACCAGCCGCCTTGTCACGTCTCCGACTCCTGCCTTCACATTCCCAGACGGAGTGACCGCAGCAAACAGATGGACGTCTGTCGCAGCCACCGGCTTCACAGTTTTTGCAATCATTCTCTGTAACGATTATGCTTTTCGGATTTTATTAACGAGCTAGCCGAGGTAGTGATTAGCACACTGGACGCAGGTTGCAATCCGCGTCGGCCAGCCAGATTTAATTTTTCCGTGATTTCCCTAAATCGCTCCAGGCGCACGGCAGAATGTTGTCTTTGACGAAGGGAGGAAGGAAGACGAAGTTGAACGTTCCGTCAAATTCGGCCGTGCCATTGGAAAGAAACCATCCCGCCATTTGCGATTTAGGGAAGTAATGACGGTTATCTGAGTACTCAGAACCACGCAGTTTTTAGTTAACCTCAAAACACGGAGAAACTAATATGATAAAACATGCTATTAAAATTGAATGATTTACGCAGAACAGAGAAACGAAATCCGCAGAAACAGATACTCCTCTATGCATGACAGAGTACTTGTCGCATTAATTCACAATGAAAACTCTAGTTTTCGACAATAACCACCATTGTTAGGGAAAGTTAGTGACTGTCGGAAGAGTTACGGAATCACACAAGTGATAATATGGGGAGATGGCGCTACTGACTTCCGATCTGTGTTCTTTTGAAACAGCCACCGCCATGTTAGACGCCGAAAACTACGGCTATCTTCTGTTTGCGAATGCTTCTCGTTCTTAATTTCTGCACGTAAGAGTTGTTTTAAACGGAAAATCGTACAATGTTTTCGTGAATACCACTGAGTCAGGAAGGGGTTTACAGAAATTTTTCCGGTCTTTAAAGCACATTTGATCCAGTAATAAGACTTTTTTGCCTCGTTAATTTATTTTTCTTTTTGTTATATGTTTCGATTAACCAATAAGAAAAGTATGTCATGTGAAAGGTTGCTTTCATTATTCAGCATGTTCCTTAATATGGACTGATAAAACACTGATATTCTGTCTATCTCCTCTCCCCGAAAATGCTGTGGAAGTATTTTGCAAGGTTTGGTCGCTTTCAAGTCTTTACTTATCACGACATTCACCCAGAGAGCTTTTCGAACTGGAATTTATGGAAATCGAAAGCCAAATGACAGATAAAAAACTCTACAGTAGAAATAAAGAGCGTAACCATAATTAATGTAGACAAAAGGAAATATCGCCTGAACGAGTCCACTTACGAATGAAATGTGATTCCTGTACACTTTTGGGTTACAATCAGAAAGATTGGTACACCCGTAAACAACACAAGCTGGTGTTTTTTATCAAAATACTTCCACCAGAAGCTAATGTTACGGCAAGTGACACGTCGGACGTCAGCTTCAAGTTTGTGATGTAGTGACAACTCTTCTTATTGTACCTGCATATGTGTGTATAATAGATTAAGAAGTGCCCATTGCAACAAGAGATTACAATAGCGCCAACGATGAAACGTCACCAGCAGCGCTTTCTTGCCAGTGACTTTCATTGTTGTCTCCAGTGTAATCTCAGGTCGCTGTAGGCACTACTCAGTGATGTCTGTACCATGTGGAGCTCTTGTCTCTGAGTATACAAGTGCAGCGCACCTACAGATTCCAGTTGTCTGCACTGTCTGCCAGATTTAGATCGATCTGTATGTGAGTAAGGGTTATTTAGCTATTTCAGATTATTAACCGTATGGCATGCACTATAACAGTGACTGAAGCAGGGAATTATCAAATCAGCTCCACTTCATTGCAGTTCTTCAATAGAAGACGCTCACATCTACAACATAATTGATATTTTCTTTCATGCCTATTTATAGTAAATAAGTACGTGCTCTGTTCAGGCGTAATATTTATCAGTAGTGGTATATGTGAGCAAAGAATGTCTACGTTATTGAAGAAGCGTTTGCATTGTTTACAACTCTTGATTTTAGGAATGACGTCATTTAAATTTTTGCCTAATATAGCAAATAATATATGAGTTTCATCTGCATTTCCTGTCGTTCTTTTGCACGGCAGGTAAAAGTGTTTGTAGAAAGTAAGTGACATAGTGCAAAATCAGTTCTACAACCAACTTTTAAATGTCCACATCTCATGAGATTTTTGAAATGTTGCAGCAGAACTGTCACCGCTTTTTGTACTAGGCGTGAAGCAGTCCATGCTTTGCTTCAACAAGAATCTGTAACATTCGTTGTAATAGGCTCATGCGCTCGCAGTATTGAAAATTATTTTCTTTTGTGGTCGCCAGGTTGTGGTTGGGCAAGATAGGAAGTATGAGGATGCAAGCTTAGACAGCTGGAGTTCGACGTCTAGTTCTGATAGAAATCACTGGCGATACTGCGCCAGTTACAGCTCTCTGATTCCGTAACGTCTTCGACAGTCAGCTGCTTTCTTAACGAAGACATTAGTGGTTATTACCGAAAGTATTTGCATAGAAAGTTAACTGGATAAGTGCGCCGAGAATAGTTTATAGTGCAAATCCGTAGCGAGAGACATCGTGGTTATCTAGTGACTGTACACTATCTGGTCAAAAGTATCCGACACCCCTTTGTAATGCGGGATTGACGACTGGACGTCACGAGAGGGGGATCCGTCAATATAAAAGCAGACGAGGAGCGTTGTGCTGTCAGCAGAGAAACCGTAACAGCAAAAAAATGGTTCAAATGGCTCTGAGCACTATGGGACTCAACTGCTGTGGTCATCAGTCCCCTAGAACTTAGAACTACTTAAACCTAACTAACCTAAGGACATCACACACATCCATGCCCGAGGCAGGATTCGAACCTACGACCGTAGCGGTCACGCGGTTCCAGACTGAAGCGCCTAGAACCGCACGGCCACACTGGCCGGCTCCGTAGCAGCAGAATGGCTCCGTCAGGAGAGCTCAGCTACCTCGAACGTGGACTAGTGACTGGATGCCATTTGAGCAACAAATGCTTCAGGAACATTTCATCCTTTTTAAAGCTGTTGGTGATATCGCAATGAAATGGGGATGCGAGGGAACAACCACAGGATAAACCAAGAACGGGCAGACCTCATGTACTGTTGGACAGTAAACATCGAACACTGCGGAGTGTGATTTTCATTGGAAATCACCCGAGCAACAAATCCGTGAGGGACATTTGAAACTTTCTGTAGCTGACCAAATCGACTGTTGGGGATACGGCAGCGAAGAGGAAATGCGAAGGAATAACCACAGCTAAACCAACTCATGTATCAATGGACATTGATCACTGGACATTGCGAAGGTTGGTTGTAAAAAAGCATGAAATCAGCGGAAGGAAGCACTTGTGCGTTCCAAAGTTCTACCAGTAACCCTCATAGCACAATGCGAGTAGGGAGTTATATGGCTCAAATGGCCCTGAGCACTATGGGACTCAACTTCTGAGGTCATTAGTCCCCTAGAACTGCCCGAGGCAGGATACGAACCTGCGACCGTAGCAGTCTCGCGGTTCCAGACTGCAGCGCCTAGAACCGCACGGCCACTTCGGCCGGCAGGGAGTTATAATGAATAGATTACAGCAATCGAGCAGCTCCTCATAGGCTACACATTTCTATTGTCAGTGGTAACCGACGCTTGAGGTGGTGTAGAGAGCGATACCTCTCAACAGTGGCACTTGAAAACAAGTGAGTTGCAGTGATGAATCACGCCATGCTCTGTGGCAATCAGTTGGTGGGTTTGGCTTTGGCTGCTGCCTTGAGAGCGTTACCACCCAGTAAGTAGTGCAAACAGTGGAGTGGGTTGGGGTTGCCGAGTGGGGATGTTTCTTGTGGTTAGTCTGGTATCCCGGCCAGGCGAGTTCGAGTTTGAAGGCCCACCGGAAGGTATGGAACTCGATGACAGCCGCTGGGCGGCGCAGCTACATCTTTGGGCTCTGGTATTACTGCTGCGAGGGCACGCCCACCTTGCCGGCATGTCAGCACCCGCGGTGGTCCTTTAAAGCCAGCAGCAGAGCAGCTCCCCTGTTAGTTGTGATTTCTCTGCGCTAACGTACTGATCTCGCTACATATCTTTGTCTTGATTCTGAAATCGCTACGTATTAGGTTTCTTGGTTTACTCACTTGACGTGTTTTTTCTAACTTGCCGTCTCCGTTGTTTCTCTTCTCTAATTGTTGTCCGTCTGTATACTCTCCGGCGATTCTCTGTGTCGCCCTTGGCCAGTCGGTCTGTTCCTACAGGTTCTCGAGTCGTTCCCTTTGTTGTAAGATTCCAGTTACTATATCTGGGTGTAGTCTCCTTACTGCACTTAAGAAAGTGTTAAATGTGGAAGGATATGAACAAGTTTTACATTAGTTTATGCTGCGTGGACTAGAGGAACAGTTTGGAAACGATTGCTGTGTTAGCATGACAATACACACTTATATGTGTTCAACTGTGTGTGAAATCTTATGGGACTTAACTGCTAAGGGCATCAGTCCCTAAGCTTACACACTACTTAACCTGAATTATCCTAAGGACAAACACACACACCAATGCCCGAGGGAGGACTCGAACCTCCGCCGGGACCAGCCGCACAGTTCATGACTGCAGCGCCTGAGACCGCTCGGCTAATCCCGCGCGGCTACACTTACGTAAAACAGAATCTGTGAATCAGTGGCTCATGGACAATAACATTCCTAAAATGGACTGGGCTGTCGAGAGGCGCAACTGATCCCAATGAAACACCTTTGGCATAAGTGAAAACGTCGACTTCTCTACAGACCCCAGCGTACAACATAACTACCTATTCTGGTTTTGCCTCCTGAGGAAGAATGGGCTGCTATTCCCCCACGGACATTCAGATACCTCCTTAAAAAAACTCCCCTACAAACACGTATTCTGAACCTGCAAATGCTATGCATGTATGTATATTTCCTTTCTTCAAATTTAGGCCCTGGGCAATTGAAGCCGTCATAAAATCGAAGGGTTGAGACACCGAACATTAATGTCCACTAAACAGGTTTGTGTATATTTTTAACTAGTTAATGTATTTGTAATGGAGAATATGACTAACTGTTTCCGTGTTTCTCCTGAACATAACCACTTGAAACATATAAAAATGGTGAAAATCGTTTTACGCAGTTTGTATTCAGAGCGGCAAGCGCCTTTCCACAGTCTGGTTTAAGAGCGATCGAGGGTCGCTATTGTCTGTTTACAGGAAAGAGGGAATGCTATTCGAGAATTCGTTATGCTTCCAAAACTTAGCTAACTATGAACATGATGTTCTATGGCAACGTCTATTACTGCGCAGAACTGAGTCAGTAAAGAAGTTGTCTTGATTGGTACAAATATTCATATAAGAGAGTCACACATGCAAGAAGAAAAGGCTTTCGAGTCCTAGTAGCGTGTTACGAAAGATCTGAGGGCATTCCATGACAAGGCTTCATAGAAAATTCATAACATGGTTATGCAGAAAATTCTTTAAACTACTGTGTCAGGTGGTCTTAAAATCCGCCTGCACACGAGACTTTACAGAAAACAGACGCCGTAGACTGGAAATAACAAGAATTCCGATTTATCGCTTCCTTTGAATTGTAAGTGAAAGAAACCCATTTTTCATGACATTAAAAAAAATAAATCAGCGTTTTATTTCTCCACTTAGTATGATCGTCACTCTTACGAATAATGTATCGGATATTTCAGCATAGTTGATGAATGTTAACCAGATTGGCGTGAGGTGGAATGGTTTCACTTCGTATCTGCATGTAATGTGTACGCATTTCCTTTCTTTCCGAGGTGTCTGGCAAGACTTGCAGATCTCGACACAGTACAAGCCTTGTTATGTAACAGGCTTCGATACGATTTAAAAGAATTAATTTGCATGCTGGATCGTACACCACGTCATTGCAGTTGAAGGTTCAGCGTTATCGGAACAAGATGATTCTACGTTATTGGGTCCGAATAGACGGACAGGTAGATTTTCTTCAATCTCAGAGGTTCCTTATCTTATCTATTTTATTTATTTTCTTCAATCTGATAGCATAGTGCTTATGTTATTGGACTCGGAGAAATTCGGTTACATAACCTCAGTAAGGGTGCTAAATGAGTCCAACGGAGCTACCGTATCTCTGATGACATCCAAGATAAGGGGACGTTACTCTCTAGTTCTCCTCTTTCTTGCAGGTCGTATTTTCTGCGCTTTGTAAAAGAAAAGGCGATTGTTTGTTCAGTGCTTGATGGTTCTCAAGATCCGAGGCATCGAATCATCTTTTGTGTGCACAACAAACGAACTCAGTCTTATATTGTAAAACACAACAGATGATCGTACTGATGCCAACCAAGGGCGCTGAATATAGTACTATGTTTTACAACTTCTTCAAAAGAAAAATTTGCTATGCGCTCCACTTCTTACATAAGAGAATACATAACTGTCAATCGTGTGATATGTACGGGGTGGTCAGAAACAGCCCGAAGAAGCTTATAAGAGTGTCGTAGGCGAGGCTGTGCTGAGGAATAATTGGAAAAAAAAACACCGATGCGTTGCGTCGTTTTCGAGTTAATTAGCATCTAAGTTAGCCAATCAGACCGTCGCGCGTGCAGATTCAAGCGCTCTACCAGAAGCGTGTCGCCAAACATGTTCTTCGTTCGGTTTGCTAAAATCGAACAAAACAGCGACACAAAAACTAAACACAGGACGGCAGTAAGGATCGAACCCGAGCCAAAGTCTAGGCAGTCCCGTCTCATGTCATCTATTCCATGAGGTCAACTAGCACTAAGGGTACCTGGAAGGCTTCTCGAATTTGCACGCGCGACTACCTAGTTGGCTAACTTCAATGCTAACAGGGGGAATTCCCCATCGCAATCCTCTCAGATTTAGTAGTAAGAGGGATCAGTGGATAGCCCATCACAAACTGAACAGGAATTAAGCATGAAAACAGAAGAAGGTGTACTGGACTGTGAAAATAAAGCAAAATAGAAATAGGGAACCGTACAAGAATAGGAAGTGTAATATATAGAAGACGGGAAGAGAAACAGCGTCGTGGTTAACTGGTTAAGGTGACTACCAAGCCGGGGAGCCGTGTGCAAAACTGCCACGTGACACTTTTTTTTTTAGCTGTTCGCTTTATTCAAATTTGTGTCTGTGTCGTGGTGTAACGTCCGTTTGCAACATCGAGGCGTAAGACAGGGACCTATAACGAGAGTTGATTCTGCACAAATACTTTATTAGCAGCCTAAAGGAAGTGGCTTTCGAATGGGAACCGCAAAAGTTTGATGACAAGGCGACAAGTCAGCCGAATCCTACATCAGAAAATACGTCTGGTGTGTCACACACGGCATTAGTCGCAATACGACTGTCATATAATAGGAATCTCTTATCAAGGCACCTAATTTGCAGAGCTGGTAAGTGAATGAGATGTACCTTCTTGCCCGATGTAGGTGTTCGTATGAATGTGAATGTGATCACTCCCAAGGAAATGATGAAAACATAATATTTTGTCACATAAGTTGCAAAAAATGAACTCAACAGTTTCACAATCATACATTTTCTCTGTTCTCTGTCAAAACATATGTTTTTAGCGTTTTTGAAGTTGCGTTCCGTTTTGAAGTTTTGACTCTTAAATTCCTTTGTTGTGGCGTAGTTAACGCCTGTTTATTTGTTGTTTTCATATCTGTGAGACGTCTATGTGGTATCTCGCCTGCTCTCACTATTCACCAAGTTTACATGTGACGGAAATGTATTCTTATGATAACACTCACATTCAATAACCAGTGTGTTATAAGACAACTGCCAAGACTACAGAAAGAGGTCAAGCAGTTGAATGACCGGACGGAGACTTCATAATGTTGTGAAAAAATAACGGCGCTACGTGTCGAATTTTTTTCTCAACAATTATTTTTCAGCATACCCTACCCAGTAACTCACTTACAAGCTTTTCAGACTTTTCTGACAAAACTGTATGTAAGATGATGACACTTTTGTGGCACTATCCGTCGCTCATCAATATTTCGACCGCAAAATTAATCTAAAAGTGTCTTTGGCCTCTGATACCGAAGCTCTGATTTCGATTTCCAGTGTGATACTTCGACTGTCTTGTATAAATAAGCAATGACACTGACACAGAAGGCGCGTCAAATCGAAAAGTTTAGCCCAAGCTGTCAGCCACAGGTTTCCTGCTGTAGTTGTGTTTCTCGTACAGGCGGGTGCATGGAGAAACTGCGTGGTTTTATTTCTCTTGAACTACTCTCGATTTTGTAAACTTCATACCAAATGTGATATTTTTGTTTCTGACAAAACTGTACGATAAAATGTACATATTTATATTTGCGATCGGTTTACTATTATAAACAATAGTGTTCAGAAGCCACTTGTAAGTAAGGTGGAAAGCCGGGGAAAAAAGTCACTTAGACTGCATCAGCGTCAGCTGTGGTGTACTAGTGCCGCACGTTATTATTTGTGACGCTATCGCCTGAGAAAGTAAAGCACCTGCGCCTTACTTCGTTATCACACGCCCGGTGCTTGGAGTGTTGACGCTCTGAGAATAACATGTTCTCAATCTCGTCTGGTCTTTCCTTAGACGCACTCGAATAAGATAAAGGCCGACTGCATATAACAAGCCATGCAGACAATTGGCGGCGTGGCTGAGGTGTCTGAATCACGCCTGCACGATTTGATTACAATTGAAGAAAAATTAGCATTGTTCTAATGTAAACGGAAGGTGGCATGTAGCAGGCGAAGTGCAGTTTCTGATCAACACGTTGTGAGCAAAGGTTGTTGGATGAGTCCAGAATTTTGTAGTCGCTAATGGTGTGAAGGCTGAAGTCCACGGTGTCAGTGAATCGTCCATTCATTGGTAGTGAGCGTTTCGGTTGTTTCCGACAATTAGAGTAAACACTATCATTGTGTGCCATTCTCTAGCACATATCTACGTCATGAATTTTAAAAAGTAATGTATTTCCGTTACAAAGACAAATGAGACACAAAGAAAACAACGAGCTATACTCAGAGCAGTATAGTGTGACGAGGAAAGAATTCGTTATCCGATAGATCGAAAAACTGTTAACTAGTAAGCCCTCAATTAAAAAACGCTCCAGAATTACTGAACATGTCGGGGAGTCTATTACTGTCTCATTCCTCCCACAATGGGATTCGTGCGTCCCGAAGTGACCGAGACTCCGCCATCCTCTGCGCATAATGTCTTCAGATGACGCCTAATGTAGGCCTAATTACGAGGACTTGCTGAAAAGTAAGGCCTTCGAATTTTTTATTCTGTTCCCAACATTGGCTGAGGTATTACATGTCACACATATTACTCGGTCGACTTTCCCGCTTCGCTCATGCAAGTTGCAACCCTCTGCCGCTAGATGGCTCTGAATTGTAGCGTGTAACATGACGGTGTGTCTCGTTTCTGTGTCGGTGTACTTCGAGACCTTCAGAAAACTGAAAGCACAAATGCAAGGAGTTCATCCACACATGGAGCACCCTCTCCTTCAACATGACAATGTCAGACCACACACGAGTGCCGCGACATCTGCAACAGTCCACGACGCCTTGGGTTCGCTATCATCGATCAGCCTCCATACAGTCCCGACTTGGCCCCAACCGATCGAAGGTGTTACTTTCCAGGCCGCCCTTGTGCGTTCAACTGTGACTAATGTCCTCATGGTCTCCTTTGGTTCTATCCAGGGAGAAATAAGCTAGTCCCCTTACACTGATGAGCCAAAATATTACTACCATTGCCCATCGCTTGACTGAATGTCGGCTGGTGGTTTCGGGAACACGTGACGCGGCAGCGATAGTATGCAAGCAGAGCAAGGACGAATGTGGAATCATTCAAGCGAAGATATGGGCCTTAAATGGGAAAATCCAGTGACATAAGGGACATTGACACAGGAAAGATTTTATGGTTCGGCGTCTGGAAACAAGCATGTCTGTAAGGGCGAAGCTTTTCGACAGTTCGCAAGCTACTGTAGTGCATGGAACGTGGTTAAATGGCGGGGAAACCACTGGTAGGCGGCAAGGTATTGGACGTCTAGAACGTGCAGGTCAGAGGCTCGGCCGCTCTGTAAAGCACGATAGGCGGCGATCTCCGGCAGATCGGATGACAGAGTACAGTGCTGATGTAGGCACGTATGTATTGGAGCACATTGTTTAGCACATACTGATGAACATGGGGCTCTGCAACACACAACCTCTAAGTTTTTCCATGTTGTCCCAATGTCATTGCACTGGGAACGGGATCTTCGAAACTGGACCGCAGATCAGTGGAAAAATGTGGCCAGGTCACATGAATCACGTTTCTTGTTGCACCAGTTCGATAGTCGTGTGCTGATACGACATCATCCAGGCGAAAAGCATACATCGCACCACTGACGCTGTATATCCTCGTCGCCACTGTAATATCCTTGTCGCCACTGTAGAGTCTTGTACCAAGGAAGCAAGAGGATGTTGTTAGGATGGCCGGTATCCTCTTTCTACAGCACAAATGCACATGAGGATTAATACCCTTCTTTATTTATAAGAAGTTGGTACTTAACTTGAATAGAGCCCAGGATCGTGGTACAAGCTAATCAGTAATAGTACTCTTGCAGACAGTATCAGTAATCTTGCTATTACACTAATCTCGTCGCTATAAACTGTCGTAATCTGCGATGTGAACTGACAGACGCCTAAATACCTGCTGTCGTGAGGGTGTTGGCGGCGTGTTGCTCGTCGGTGTGTCTCGGGCCTCTCTCGTGATAGGCGCGCTCGATCCAGCGCCTACTATCAGTCTTCGCGCTACATCTTTGCCGACTGGTGTGCTGGAGACAGCTTACGCCAGCACAGACGCAATCTGGTGAGGAGAGTATTACCCTTGTTCGACATTCTTCTAAGTTTCCACGGAACCTACGGCAGTAACCGAAGATCCCTGACAGCTGTGGACTACGTGAGTATTAGTACAGACTGCTTGCATTCCTTATCATATGAGACACTCTTCGGCAGCGATGCCACCTACCAGCAGGATAATTGTTTGTATCACAAGGCCAGGGGAATGATAGTGAACTCATGTTGGTGTTATGGCCAACTAATTCACTTGATGTGAACCCGATGGAACACACATGGGACGCCATCGGGTGACGGATTCGTGCATACAAAACCACAAACGCGTAATTTATGGAAACTGCATGACCTGTGCCTAAACATCTGGTGTCACCTTGCTCTGTACATCTGCTATAAACCTGTCGAATAAATGCCACTTAAAATCTTTACAGTACTGCGTACCAAAGATTGTGTAACAAGCTATTAAGCAACTAGTCATAATGTTTTAGCTTTTCATTGTATATGCCGAAAGTCAAATGTAACCCCTGCATTCCCAGTGAATATCCCGTTCCAATGTTCCCGACGCTCCAGAGGAGATATGCAAGGGTGCTCTCGCGCTGGTCATTATAACGTCTCAAGCCGGCCGGTGTGGCCGAGCGGTTCTAGGCGCTTCAGTCTGGAACCGCGTAACCGCTACGGTCGCAGGTTCGAATCCTGCTTCGGACATTGACCTGTGTGATGTCCTTAGGTTAGTTAGGTTTAAGTAGTTCTAAGTTCTAGGGGACTGATGACCTCAGATGTTAAGTCCCATAGTGCTCAGAGCCATTTTATATGGTCTCAAGCTGTGAGTCCACAATCCTACGATTTGTAATTATGGTCCCGCATCCTCTTAGTACGACCTGACTTCTAACATTCAACTGAGATACATCTATAAGAATAATCCTAGTCCAATAGAGACAGTCACAGTCAGGTATTCAATCCATGCAGCTGAGGCAGCTGTCGACGTGATTGACTGATGCTTACTGCCGTTGCTACTGGGCTTAATGCCCGAGGCTTAGCACTGTGCATGAAATTTTCATTGACCAAACTTAGGAGTCTGAGGTAGTATTAAGGTCTGAAGCGACATGTGCGGCAGTAAAAGGCCCATCTTTTTTCACTCTGGCTGTTAACGAAATTTTCTGTCTATTGTGTGAATACGACTTGTTACTACTGTCTATGGCCAAGAATTCTGCATGCCTGCACAGCTCTTACTCGCATGCGAAGTTACGTCGCCTGACTGCACACTCTCCCAACTGTCATGTCAAACAGTCTTAGCGGAAAGAGAAAGGAAACTACGAACGTGGCGCATTTAGATGGCAATGGAATCGCACAGGGGACGCTGAACGTCTTGGGTGCGGCTTGGTTTCATATTTGATAACAACATAGATTGCATACAAATTTTTTTCAGTGTTATTTAATTATTTTTGGCGAGCTGAATACATAATATAATTTTTATCTGGTACAAACTGTCGGCAAACGGACAGTCACAACACTTTAACAGATTTTTGCACTCACGTAACTGTGACTTATTGAGTTTCATAATCTAAAAAAGCCTTTCACGCGCATATGTCGGCTGAAATAGTTTTTAAGTTTGCAACATCACTATGGAGATGTGGAAACGCTTCCCGAGTAAAAACACGTAGACTACTTGAACAAAACGTAAATTTAATTTTGTGTTCTGCTTTACGGCAGGTCTTGTCATGGGGGAAGCCTCGTCAGAGAGGTCCACCGCATGAGCGTCTAGGGAAGTGATTCCAGTGGTGGTTTCCCGTTGCCTTCCACTGATGATGACGAAATGATAATGAGGACAACACAACACTCATCCCTGAGTGGAGAAATCGCCGACCGAGCCGGGAATCGAACCCGGGCCCCTTGGCGTGACAGACCGCCACGCTGACCACTCAGCTATCGGGACGAACTATAACGCAGAAGAATTTGTCTTTTAAGCGGGAATTACACTGCAGATCAATCAGATCTATCTGCACATGCACAGTGTCGCTTTCAACTGAAACGGCAAATGACCTCAAAAACAGATGTAAGATTTTTCATTTGATATCGAAATGCTTCCATCTACGAGGCAGATGACCATTCAGAGTTGGCACACAATGAGTTGTGGAAGATCTTGATTACAGATTAATATACTGGCGAATTTTGGTTAGTCATCATCATCAGAAATAGAATCAAGCCAAAAAAACCTCATTTTGATACCTGGCTCCATGAGTTTTATATTTTCAGTACCTAATGTTCCCACTTGGGTAAGACTTGTTTTTGTACTTGATTCTGCCTGATGACGATGTACCACAACTGGTTAATATATTAATTTGCGACCAAGACCTTCCACAATCATTGGGTGCCAGGTGTAAGACTGGCAATGTTCTCAGAATGTTTAAAAAACTATTCCTGTTATACTTTCAACACCATAATAAATTCTTCAAAATTCTCGTTTTCTTTGATGCCAGTGAGCTTAGGAAAATGGACTTTGTATTTTTTTTTAAATCAGGAATTGCCCCTTCCACAATGCGATTTTCTTTTTTAATTCGTCCCAAACAAATCAGAAATAAAGTTTTCTTTCCACCTCGCAACGTCTTTCTGTGGGTAGTGTGCAGTCATGACCATGTAAAGTGCGAGGTCTGCAATCCATTATCGATGTTCTAATTTCCGTTCCTGCTTCCTTTCTTCCTCCAGAAGCTCAACAGTAGCGAGTCTTAATCCAAAAAATCCTTCCAGGCATGCCCCTTGACTTAACCAATGTTCTCTGCAGTAATATCTAGCGTACCGATACTCTTCGTTCAAATCCATCAGACACTGTTGTTGCTGATGATCGCGTGTTCCATGCCTGCTAATTGGTACAGAAAAATGGGATCACGTATAAAACGTCTTTCGAGTGTCGTAATTTTTTAATCTTTCATTTTCACTGAATTTTTAAATTTTTTGTGTCCGGTATTGTAATCCCTTTCCATAGCAAGTCTGCAGTATCCGTCGACTATGCGGCAGTAGAATTGATGTTGGGAATTCTCATCCTTCCCTTCTGTGATTCCCATTAATTTTTAAAGGTTACCACTGGATGTATGAACTTCCTTTATACCACGAGTAAATAGCAAAGTATAGACGGCGCCGACACCATGATCCCCTGAAACTGTAGCAGGCGGTCCCGACCGCAGTATGACGTACCAAATTTAGGAAGAAACAATGTCGCATCGCAGTGCTAAGTCAAATGTTGCACTTTACTGAGTAGTTTCGAGAAGTACCGAGCAAAGCCGAGATGTACCAAAAGAGGCTGAGCCTCGAATTTGCACGTGTGCAGCACACTATGGACACACGATGTTTTGCGCGCCGTGGACGATACTGTTCTACAGAAATACAGTAGAGCCCTGGTAATTCGAGCTAATTGGGGCTGAGGCTGCCTAGAATTATAAAAAAAAACTCATATAATGCGGAAATATCACTAAATCAATGGGTAAATCATGAATAAATATTTAATTAGCACAATAATGATTAAAAAATAAATAAAAAACAATACAGTACATACCTGTGTTGCATGTACATATATTGGCATACATTTCCAAGCTGCAAAAACTTCAGTTGCATTTTAAAGAAATAGTCCACAGTCTTTTGTTTTAAAACAGAACCTCGCTTTTAGCAGTAATGTCACGCCATCTTCTGAAAAGTAATGTGTCAGTTGGAGTAGCCTACGCTTGCTGCTCGATATAACGCAGTGCGTCTAGCGCTGCCACACACTCGGTGTGAGCGATCACTGGTACAGTTTCTTCAGGCATTTCCTCGTCGTCAGTGTCTTCAGCGAGTTCACTAACCATTTCAACTATTGCAAGATCGGTCACTTCAAGCTGTTCATCACTGTTCATCCATTCTGAAACATCACTCGCATTCGCATTTTCACATCCAGTAAGTTTCTTCATCAGTTCTGCCAACGATAGGTCATCTTCGTCTGTACTGTAGGTATCCGTTTTATTCAATAAAATCTGCTTGCAATACTTTTTTAGTGTCTACGCCGTTATTTCATATGATGAATCGTATATCCAGTTAACTACGTCTTTTACCGTAGTACTTTTTTAAAAACGCTTTAATGGTTTCTTCACCTTCTGTTATTTGTAGAAGCGTCTGAAGCAAACGACGATGACAAGTCTTTTCCAAGCATTGTAAAACGCCTTGGTCCGTAGGCTGCATTAATTTCGTCGCAGTAGGGGGTAAGGACAATGCGCGAATACCGTCACATTGTAATCCTTCCTGATCAGGCTATGGACCAGCGGTGTGAAGCCTTAAGATTACTATGGAAGGCAAGCACTTTTTCTTTAGGTATCTTTTGGTCTTTAGAACAAACTCTTCGAAAAACTTTTCTTATAATGTATTTGTCCATCGAAGCAGATTTTTGGTGGATATATGTAACAGACAGTAATATTTTTTAATGCTCTAGGCTTATCAGGCTTCCCTATTACCAACAGCTTCAGTTCATGGTCTCCACTTGCATTCGATCCTGCAAGAACCGTTAACCTCTCTCTATGGTTTTTGCAGCCTGGGGCAGCCTTTTATTCTTTGGAAGCTAGAATTTTAGGTGTAAGTTCTTAGAGTGTAGCTCTGTTTCATCAAAGTTACACAGTCGATAAGGAGTAAAATATTCTTCGCATGTAATTTTTCTTCATTTCTCACAAAATTGTGTAACAGCTTGAGAATCAACAGAAAGTTTTCCACCGCAAATATCAAGCTGTCTTAGCCGTATCGCTTCTTCTACCCATCCAACCACCATGAACTTACAGTGAAATCGTCCTTACTTTACTTAAGCTCATTTCTAAAAGACACAGCATTTTATTGCAGAAGACGCACTGAAATTGGATTTCCATTTCGTCTTTGTTGAGTAAACGAAAGGAACAAAGCTTCACTCGTTTTTTCACAACCAGATTTCCTTATTGCCTTCCGTACAAATGACGAAATGGAACACTTGTCTGATCAAAATTTTTCAATATAGTCTCTGTTTCTACGCCAATCTCCAACTGTTACTCCACCGACTCTATACTCAGTGCAAGGCTTTTAAATGTTTCTCCATTTTCTAGTCTTTTCAAAGACTCAGGTTTCACATTCAACGGCGCAAATTTTCTCTCACTCCAACCACTCATTGTAATGTACGAATTAAAACATTAAGAAACACACAGTTACGTACATACAGTACACTGTACATACGTAAACAATACTTTAAAATTAATGCGACACAGGTGGGGTCACTACAGTACGTATGTTTCCACACAACCAACTACAGTACGTGCGTATAATTATGGTCAGTCAATGTTGTAAAATATGAACTGTATTGTTACTCAGGCGTGCTGTATTTTAATGACAAGTGTTGCTAAGTAGGCACCGCAATATGTGTACCAATAAGGATGGTACGGACTGTACAACTGATTGTCAGGCGGTCCCAAGCAGTGAAGGGTCGACAAAGAAAGAGCGAGCGCACTCCTCGAAACATAATGGTACCTGTCCATCTGTAATAGAAATGCATTAGCAGTCTTAGGTCACGGTTATTTCTGTGCGTTATGAAGAAAAATCTTAAGTGGAACAGTTTTATCTGTATTGTACATGAAAAATTGAAAGAAAATTCAAAATGTATTACATTCGAAAGTTCGTAAAACGTATATGCGGATAACGTATGAAATGGGTTTTTACTTAGTTGTTTTCGTAATAAGAGGTCGAATTACACGGAACCTCGAAATAGCGGGCCTCGAATTAGAGGGAATCTACTGTATTTCGCAGATGCATAGCTGTTGCCTCTTGATGGATGTGAAAATGTCGTTCTGTAGCAGATACCAGGTGATGTATTAGAAAAGACAGTTGGCTGCTGCAAATGGATCGCCTGTTGCTCCGTGCGGTATCACAGCTGCTGCGGTGCCCACGAGACACGGGCCAGTGGGCTGCGCGACAAAACACGGAGGGCAGGCCGGACACCGGAACAGTGACACGGCGCTTCCCGCGGGCAATGACGAGGCCGCTGTTTGCGGGTCGCCGCTGAAGGCTGCTCACATCGCCGCTTCCGAAGCGCTTCACGGCCCGCCGGCCGGTGTACCAGCAAAAACCACCTGCCGTGCCGCACTGTGGTCTTCCTGGACCACGGCTCTACACTCCATTGAAGGTACACTGAAACACTGCATTTGTCTAAACAGAGGAATGCAGGGCAGTGCAGGAGAGCATTTCACTGTCGAGTTGTTCCTTTACTCTTGTGAGCCTATCGTGGTCACGATAGCATTTACTTCTGTTTTCGAGGACATTCCAGATTGACTTAAACTTTATTTTATCCCATCGTTCGTGGTGCGTTATTTGTCTCTTCATTACCGTTGCCAGTATGTAGCACTTTGGTCCAACTGCAGATGACAGGACAATCACTAGAAGTACGAGGCGCGTTTTTTAAGTAAGGTCCGTTTGAACATAAGTACACAACGAAAGGTTGTTTCAAAAAAGTAAATTTATTTTCAGAAAGTGCATACTTCACTCTATTTTTTGACATAGTTGCCAAGTTTGTTGAAACACGTATGATGCCTCTCAACCAATTTTAAAATACCCTCTTCATAAAAATTTGCCGCCTGCTCCGGTAACCAAGAGTTTACTGCCGTTTTCACGTCGTCGTCATCGTTGTAACGGTTGACACTGGGGTGTTGTTTCAGGTGGAGGAACAGATGGTGATCGCTCGGCGCAAGATCAGGACTGTAAGGTGGGTGGTCTAAAACTTTCCAGCCAAAACTGTCCAATACATCGCGGGTTTGACCTGCAGTGTGAGGTCTTACATTGTCATGGAGGAGGACAATTCCCTTTGTCAGCGTGCCTCGCCTTTTGTTTTGAATCGCTCTGGGGAGCTTTCTCAGGGTTTTGGCAGTATTCTTCTGCAATGATATGGTTCCTGGTTGCATGAAGTCGACCAACAAAACACCATGCCTATCCCAAAACACCGACGCCATGATTTTGCACTGGGACAGAGTCTGTTTGGCCTTCACCTATCCAGGCAAGTGTGTGTGTCACCATTCCATGCTCTGGTGCTTCGATTCGGGCATGATATGCGAAACCCATGTTTCGTCTCCAGTTACTATCTGACTCAAGAAACCGTCAACCTTCTTCGTGATAACGAGTCGAGAACTTCCTCGCACGCCGGCCAGAGTGGCCGAGTGGTTCTAGGCGGCTACAGTCTGGAACCGCGCGACCGCTACGGTCGCAGGTTCGAATCCTGCCTCGGGCATGGATGTGTGTGATGTCCTTAGGTTAGTTAGATTTAAGTAGTTCTAAGTTCTAGGGGACTGATGACCTCAGAAGTTAAGTCCCATAGTGCTCAGAACCATTTGAACCACTTCATCGCACACTCAAATCTTTGGTTTTTGTGGTCCTCTGTTAGGAGTGCCGGCCGGGGTGACCGAGCGGTTCTAGGCGGCTACAGTCTGGAACCGCGCGACCGCTACGGTCGCAGGTTCGAATCCTGCCTCGGGCATGGATGTGTGTGATGTCCTTAGGTTAGTTAGATTTAAGTAGTTCTAAGTTCTAGGGGACTGATGACCTCAGAAGTTAAGTCCCATAGTGCTCAGAGCCATTTGAACCTCTGTTAGGAGTTTCGGCATCAAACGGGAGCACAGTTTCCTGAACTTAAGGTGTTCAGAAACAATGTTGTAAAGCACTGATCTCGACACGTCAGGAAATTCGTTTAAGAGACCAAATCGTCTGTAATCATAGAAGGGCGACCGGAGCGGACCTCATCATGGACGTTGTCACGGCCATTTTTTTAATTTTTGTACCCACTCACGCACTTTGCTTTCACTCATAACAGTATCCCAGTACACTTCGCAAATCTGTCGATGAATTTTTCCAGCAGACAAGTTCCTTGCTGACAAAAACCGTATCACTGAGCGAACCTCACACGCAGGTGGGCGAGCTGAAAGTCTTAAACATTTTGAAAGCACAGAACAGAACTGTACAGGTTAGCTGCAGAGCTGAAACTGAACACAATTGTTCTCGAGGCATGCCGGTACACGACGCACGCGCTCGTTGCGGTATGCGTGAGAACTACTAGTGTCTACAACACAACAGACCTTACTTAAAAAAACACGCCTCGTATAATCCCTTAACAGTAAAGCCCGTTTTCCCAACTGCTGCCACTACGTGAACGGACAGCATCGAGTGATCGTCAAGAACGTGATTTTTGTGGAAGGAAGGTGTGAAATCAGCGGATATTCACAGGCGATTGGTGGCAGTGTGTGGAAGTCGTACACCGTAACGAAAAGTGCTCTTTCAACACATCCCCAACGAGTCGGAAAACCATGGCAGCTATCGCTGATACAGGGTTACAAGCACTGCCAAATCCACTATATTCTCCTCACTTGACCCCTTTCTGTAGACCGTCCTTCAGCCATTTTTCTGGAGTCCGTCGCATCCACCGCATCACAGCTGCTTGCCGTCCCTGGAAGTCTGCGGAATGACGTCCGTGCACAGGTTTCTTCATAGCCCCGAACAGAAGGTAACCAGAAGGGGCCAAGTCACAAGAATACGGCGGATGTGGTATTACCAATAATCCAGTTTCAGCGACACCAGCCGTGGTTTTCTAAATCGTAGGCGGACGACGGTTGTCGTGTTGCAAGAGCACTATTCGTGGTTGTGTACAATCTCTACAAACTGCCACTAACTGAATATCTCCTTCCACAGAAACCACGTCGTCCAGAGCTGTCGTTGATGATCACGCTCCATGCCGTCCGCTCACGTAATGGTACCAGTTGGGAAAATGGGCTTTACTGTGCAGGTATTACACTTCTACGGATTCTCCTATCACCTACGTTTTGACCAAAGTACTACATTTTTGCAACTCTAATGAGGAGTCAAATGGCCGACAGCAAAAGATGGGAAAGTAAAATGTGTAAAGCAGTACGGAACGCCACTCGTAATTATTTCTGTATTACTGTACACCTGTTAATTTTATTCTGTTTTTAGTTTATGCGTCAGTAAAAACGTAGAGAGAATGCGATTGTGCTTAACACACACAGACTCAAGCATTTGACTCAATACCACACCCACTCTTATTGTCAAAAGTACGATCGTATGGGGTACCAAGTGAAATTTGTGACTGTATGAGGACATTTTGGTGGGGAGGACGCAGCATGTTATCTTGGATGGGGAGTCATTGTCACACGTATAAGTAGCTTCATGTGTATCCCAGAGAAGTGTGTTGGGATCCTTGGTGTTCATGTTGTATATTAATGAATTTGCAGCTAATATTAATAGTAACCTCAGACTTTTTGCCGATGATGCAGTTGTCTTTTATAAAGTAACGTATGAAAGAAACTGCATAAGTGTTCAGTCAGATCTTGATAAGGTTTCAGAGTGGTGCAAAGAATGGCAACTTGCTTTAAACGATCAGAACTGTAAAATTGTGCACTTCACAAAAAGAAAAAAGCATAATATCCTACGAGTATAATATCAGTGAGTCACTGTTAGAACCGGCCAATGCATAAAAAACACTTTGTAGGGATTTGAAATGGAATGATCACATAAGCTCAGTTCTGAGTAAAGCTGGTGCTAAACTTCGGTTTGTTGGTAGAATACTGGGAAAGTGCAAACAGTCTACAAATGAGATTGCTTACAAATCACTCGTGCGACAGGTTCTAGAATATTGCTCACGTGTGTGGGACCCATACGAAATAGAGGACTAAACGGCCATATTGAACGTCTACAGAGAAGTGCAACACGAATGGCCACAGGGTTGTTTGATCCGTGGCCGTGTGTCACAGAGATACTGAAGGAAGTGAACTGGAAGACTCTTGAAGATGGATGTAAACCATCCCGAGAAAGTCTGTCAACAAAGTTTCAAAAACCGGCTTTAAATGATGACTCTAGAATTATACTACAATCCCATACGTATCGCTCACATAGTGACCGTGAGAATAAGATTAGTATAATTACTGCACGCACTGAGGCATTAAAACAATCATTCTTCCCGCACTCCGTATGTGAATGGGACAGGAAACAACCCTTATAACTGATACAGTGGGATGTTACCTCTGCATGCACCTCACGGTCGTTTGCAGATTATAGATGTGGATCTAGATGTATAGTGCAGCCTTTTAAGGAAATAAAACTTGGACGAGATGCAAATCAGACAAGCAGAGAACAGAAGCTGTCGAAGTGAGTTACTACAGAAGAAAGTTGAAGATTAGATGGATATATCAACCAACTAATGAGGATGTACTGAATCGAAATGGGGAAACAAGAAATTTATGGCTCAACCTCGAAAAGAAAGTATCGGTTGACAGGACACAACCTGAAGAAAAAATGAATTGTCTGCTTGATTATGGACACAAGTGTGGAGTTGTAGAGGGAGACCAACGGATCAATACAATAAGCAGGTCCAAATGGATCTAGGTTGCAATAATTATTCCGATGTGAGCGTGGGGACCTGCGTCAAACCAGTCTTCGGATTGAAGACCACAACAGGATATTAATCAGGAAAATTACTCATGGTATAATACACAGTGTTACCATTTATGTTCACGGTATTATCTTGCATGTTTTGTCAAGAACAAAAAATATTACATTTAGAGCCTATTAAATCGGCTTTTCTAAGGTACGTTGTTGTTCGCTATTCTAGTAGAAAACTTTAACAGTCATAGTGCAAGTCCTAAAGGGTTAATTCATATCGATTACAATGAATATATAATTTCACAATAACACTGACACTAGCCGTGGTGTTGGACACAAGAAAAATTACAGTATAACATTCAGGACTGCTAGACTCTTCAGTACAGCAGTTAAAGTGGTTCAAATGGTACTAAGTACTATGGGACTTAACATCTGAGGTCATCAGTCCCCTAGAGTTAGAACTACTTAAACCTAACTAACCTAAGGAAATCACACACATCCATGCCCGAGGCAGGATTCGAACCTGCAACCGTAGCAGCAGCGCGGTTCCGGACTGAAGCGCCTAGAACCGCTCGGTCACAAATGCCGGCGGAACAGCAGTAATCAAATGTTAGTGTTGCAGACAGCATTAATTAAAAGCTCAGATTTTTGGCAAGTGACCCACATACACTCAGTAGTAAGTGAAGAAGGTGACACAGTGCAGTTCATTGCTAATATTGCTAATATACTAGAAAAATGCAGCCTGTCTAACACGCAGATTGCCTATAATACACTCGCGCGACGCATCTTAGAACGTTGCTCAAGAGTGTATCAAGTCTGTATGAAAGTTAGATTAATATGTGATACTGCACGAGTGCAAATAAGGGTAGCATATATGGTCAGAGGTTTGTCTCACCCATGTGAGAGTGTCACGAAGATGCTGAAAAAAGAAAGACGCAAACTATCTCGGGAAGGGTACTTCGAAAGTTTCAAGAATCTGCAACTATGCAGTGTCAGACAAAACTTAAGGACGAAAGTAACTTTATTATAGCTCGAGGAAACTTAGACAATTTGTAAAAAAACCTGCTACAGCATAGTAAAAAAGTAAAATGAAAGAAGTGTGCATCGAAACGAAAGGAAATGATACTTTTATTCAAAGACAATAATTATGCAGAAATCACCGCCGATTTATTATCGTTCTTTGGACATTCATAAGATACTACTGGTCGAGTGATCACCACGGACAGCAACGGATGCTCTGCAAAGTGCTCCCATGCTGGACACAATGTTGGTAAGGGGTTCCTCTGATATGGCGTGCCGGCCGTTGTGGCCGTGCGGTTCTAGGCGCTTCAGTCTGGAACCGCGCGACCGCTACGGTCGCAGGTTCTAATCTTGCCTCGGGCATGGATGTGTGTGATGTCCTTAGGTTAGTTAGGTTTAAGTAGTTCTAAGTTCTAGGGGACTGATGACCTCAGATATTAAGTTCCATAGTGCTCAGAGACATTTGAACCATTTTGGTATGGCGTTCCATTCCTCCGTCATCGCGGTTAATAACTGCTGTATGGTGCATGTGAACAGGGTGGAACACGTCTCCCCAGAGCATCCTACATGTGCTCCATGAGATCTGTCGGGGTAACTGGCAGGCCAGTCCATGAACCGAATATCGTCTCGTTCCATGAGCTCGTCCACCTGCGCCGTTCGATGAGGTCGCGCGTTGTCATCCATAAAAATGAAGTAAGGGCCGAATGCATCCCTGAAAAGAAGCACATGGGGAAGAAGTACAGTGTTACAATAACGGGACCGGTGAGTGTGGAGGTCAGTACGCCCACGCAAACTCATGCCTCCTCACAACATAGACCCTAACATCTGGACCACCACAATGATACTGTTCGACAATGCTGCAATGCTGGACACACCCTCACATGGCAACAGATGAGAACACGTACTGCGCCCAAGAACACTGGCCACTGTTTACACAAAGAAACCCTAATCAGAAAACTTGCATGTCAAAACAGGCTACCAGCTTCAGGAATTACTAGCATAACGTGTTGTTACAAACATTTTGTTTCTGTCTTTTACAATATTCCTCATTAAATAAAGGAACTCGCATAGAAAGTGACAAAGGACTGCAAGATACATTCAGTGTACGACAGATTCCATTATCTTCCTGCACCAACTTTAGTTTTCCTTTCAGAAACCCTTAATAAAAACGAAGACAAGAAACACGACAGAAAAACAGGTTGTACTTAAAGCAATTATCTTGAGAGCTACGAAAAGCGCATTATTATCCTTCCATTAGTGCTGCAGAAACGCACGGACACACACGATTTATCTATCAGCTATTCTATTTTTATCTTGCAGCTATGTAGAAATATTACTTATCGTATTAGCAAGAAATGCTCGGCTTAGTGATAGTGGATTACGGCGGCTGAAAGCTATTTACATTTCACGGCACAGTTTCACATTAGAATAGGATGTTGTACTGGGTGCCGTTTACGTAACTGTTTGCCGCGGGGGGACAGTTTTTGAAATCGAGAACGGTAAACTGCACTGTCTCCTTAGCGCTAGACTCTAGGGGAACATCCAAACATTGTGATTTAAATTTTCTATGATTACACTAAATTGTTTAAAGCGAATGCCAGGATGTATCCTTCGTCTTTAATGACCTTTTCGTCGGTGGAACGATTAATTCAAGCCTTTCTTGCCATTCCTTACGGATGTGTAGCTGAGTTCAGCAATGAGGCCACTCAGCTCTAAAACAAAACCGTAATTCTGCACGTATGAGTATTGTGAGTAACTACCTCCACTAGCATATTACTAAGAATACAATGGGAGAGTTTCTATCCGTTACTAAATTCTGTTAATGACTGTATGATGCGTGAAAGTACTATAGCTCATACGAAGTATTGGCACTACAAGCATTTTCTTTAACATCCTTACAGGCATAATGCCTGAAGTGAACACGATTATTTATTTAACCTTATGAGACCAAGGCCTTCAGGCTCTCTCCTACAACAGACCAGGGTCTTACTCAATAACGACAATGATTTTACTGTGACAAATAGTAATTAAATGATATTAACAGGATTAAAAATAACCTTAATCTATGTAAAGACAACGTAATAACGGTCTGTGTAACATCTAATAACGTTACTACTAGTAGTACTACTACTACTGCCGCTACTACTACTATTACCACTATTACCACAACAACAACAACAACTACTACTACTACTACTAATAATAATAATAATAATAAAAGTGGCATAAACAAAACGTACTTGTAGATCTAGAGAAGAAAAATTTTCTGAGATAGTGAATTGTGAGGGAGAGAAATTCAGGTACACTGCACCATAAGATCTTAGGGAAGCGAGGAAGGTTTCGGTGGAAAGAAGGATACTTATTTGCAACGGGCTAACGAGTGCATACAGAGACAAGGGCAGACATCATTGTTGCGTTAGTAGGTATTGTCGAGGAGAGATATGAGGGACTGTATGCGTTGACAAGACGATGGAGAAGACAGTGTGTATGGAAATTTCTATCCCTGTCTACACGTAGCCACAGTTCCAGGCGCTATGAATTTTCCGTAGGGAACTTGCAGGATTATATCAATATAATTAACAACTGCAAATATAAATTTCTTTCACAGATGAAAAGAGAAGAACTTTTTATATTTTTGTAGGACTTGGAGAGATACTGATGCTTCATAGCATGTTGCAGCATAGTGTTCACACCAGTTTAGTTTTTCATCTGTTGATACTCCTAGATTCTTTGTCGAGGGAGTGAAATTATTGTATGTCCCATCTATGATTAACGATAGTAAGTGTGCACTTTGCTGCATACCGGGAGGAGTCGTTCCATATGTGGAACGTGCGTTTCCGGATGTCACGCAGAGCACAGGGTTCAGCCAACTGCAGGTGCCGGTTCATGTCGGTATTAACGTTATGTGTCGCTTTGGATCGGACGAGATTCTCTCTGGCTTTGGGAGGCTAACTGAAATGGTAAATACTGCCAGTCTTCCTTGCGAGGTATAAGTAGAGCTCACCATTTGTAGTATCGTCGACAGGAGCGATTGCGGACCTCTGGTAAAGAGCCAGGATCAGACGGCTCTGCGACCGGAGAGGTTGCAGATTCCTCAACTTTCACTTCAGTGTGGTCGGATTTCAGGGTCGGTCTAGTAAACTATGTGATCAAAAGTATCGGTACACCCCCAAAAAACATTCGTTTTCATATTAGGTGAAATGTGCTGCCACCTACTGCCAGGTACACCATATCAGCGACCTCGTAGTCACTAGACATTGTGAGAGAGCAGAATGAGGCGCTCCGCGGAACTCACGTGGTCACGTGGTCAGGTGACTGGGTGTCACTTGTATCATTTCCACATTCCTAAACATCCCTAGGTCCACTGTGTGAAGTGGAAACGTGTAGGGACACGTACAGCACAAAAGCGTACAGGCCGACCTTGTCTGTTGACTGACAGACACCGCCGACAACTGAAGAGGGTAGTAATGTGTAATAGGCAGACATGTATCCAGACCATCACACAGGAATTCCAAACTGCATCAGGATCCACTGCAGTACTATGACAGTTAGGCGGGAGGTGAGAAATCTTGGATTTCATGGTCGAGCGGCTGCTCATAAGCCACATATCACGGCGGTAAATGCCAAACGATGCCTCGCTTGGTGTAAGGAGCGTAAACATTGGACAACTGAACAGCGGAAAAACGTTGTGTGGAGTGACGAATCACCGTACACGCATAATTTCCATGTTAGAGCTCATTTTAGTTTCATCAGTATGTGCTGTACTTCCTCGATTCACCGCCATGGTTTCATACGGGATACTCTACCTGTGCTGCTAGAACATGTGCTTTTAGAAGTACGACACAACATGTGGTTCATGCACGATGCAGCTCCTGCACATTTCAGTCGAAGTGTTCGTACGCTTCTCAACAACATATTCGGTGACCGATGGATTGGTAGAGGCGGACCAATTCCATGGCCTCCACGCTCTCCTGATCTCAACCCTCTTGACTTTCATTCATGGGGGCATTTGAAAGCTCTTGTCTACGCAACCCCGGTATTAAATGTAGAGACTCTTCGTGCTCGTATTGTGGACGGCTATGATACAATACGCCATTCTCCAGGGCTGCATCAGTGCATCATGGATTCCACGCTACGGAGGGTGGATGCATGTATCCTCGCTAACGGAGGACATTTTGAACATTTCCTGTAGCAAAGTGTTTGAAGTCACGCTGGTACGTTCTGTTGCTGTGTGTTTCCATTCCATGATTAATGTGATTTGAAGAGAAGTAATAAAATGAGCTCTAACATGGAATGTAAGCGTTTCCGGACCCATATCCACATAACATATTTTCTTTCTTTGTGTGTGAGCAATGTTTCCTGAAAGTTTGGCCGTACCTTTTTGTAACACCCTGTGTATGCCAACCAGCTAGCCTATAGATGAGGGAGTGGACGAATATTATGAGAAAATACAAGAAGTCATCGAGAAAGAAAATATAAATGCCTGTGTTATCATCATGGGGGACTGGAATGCAGTGGTGGGTGAAGGAAGAGATGAAGATACAATAGGAAAATTTGGATTAGGAATAAGAAATGAGAGAGGTGAACGACTAATTAGTTCCTGTAAAGAAAATTCATTAGCAGAGGGTAACACATTATTTGAACACCACAAAAGGAGACGTTAGGTAGCATGGAGAGCTGCATCAAACCAGTCTCAGGACTGAAGATCACAACAACAACATACACGGATATCAAATTTGAATAGGGAAGTATGTCAGTTGGACTACATCCTGATACAAAAAAGGTTTAGGAGATGTTTGAAGAATGCCAAAGCTTACCCAGGAGCAGATATAAATTCAGACCACAACCTAGTAGCGGAAGAAATACAAGTGAAGTTGAAAAAAGTCTGGAGAGATAAAGCAAAGGAAAGGCTAAACGTAGAAAGACTCAAAGACGTAGGAAAGTCATCACATTTGGAGAACAGATTTACGGAAAAATGGGAAAGAGGCAGTGTTCATGAAAGTGTTAATGACAAATGGATAAAAATGAGGGAAGGACTCATGGACTCTGCCAAAGAAGTACTAGCAATTAGAGTATCCCAAAGTATGGGGAAAAATGGATAACAGAAAACATGTTGAAAAAGATGGAAAAGCGGAGAAAGTGGAAAATGTAGAAACTGAAGAAGGCAAAAAGAGGTACAGGAAACTTAATAATGAATTAAGAAGAGGAACTGAAGAAGCAAGGGTAAAATGGATGAAATAGAAATGCGACGAAATAGAGAAAATGGAGAAAGAGGAAAAGTATGAAATGATGTATGGACTGGAAAGAGGAATAACATGAAAATAGAAAGAGCGGATGGTACTCTAGTAGAAGAACCACAGGAGATTTTGAACAGATGGTAAGAATATATTGAATGTCTGTATATGAGGGATGAAATACAAAGCGAAATTAAGGTTGAAGA
Organism: Schistocerca cancellata; assembly: GCF_023864275.1. Taxonomy (NCBI): domain Eukaryota; kingdom Metazoa; phylum Arthropoda; class Insecta; order Orthoptera; family Acrididae; genus Schistocerca; species Schistocerca cancellata. The sequence goes on along the minus strand of NC_064626.1, from coordinate 720,922,479 downwards.
GGAGCAATATGTGCCGGGAGATGGATAGGGATGCACCATCTTGGAAGCAGAAGTAGAAAAGACGCTGAAGGAGATGAAGAATAGGATGGTATGTGGAATTGATGATTTGTCAGCAGTACTGTCGGAGAGTCTGGGAAACAACGCAAGAAAAGAAATAGTCTACCTCTGTAACGAGATATATGACAAAGGGGAATGGCCTGAGGACTTCCTTGGAACAGTTATGATACCAATAGAGAAAAAGAGAGACACTAAAAAATGTGAAGAGCATAGGACCATCAGTCTAATTTCTCATGCAGCTAAAGTCTTGCTGAGAGTGTTGAATAGAAGGCTAGATGGCAAGCTGGATAGAGAGATTGCAGAGGAGAAGTTCGGATTTTGAAGAGGAAAAGGAACAAGAGATGCTATTGGCCTGTTAAGAACTATAGGGGAAAGATATATGGAAAAACGTAGAGAAATCTTCGCTGTTTTTATAGATTTAGAAAAGACTTTTGACAGAGTTCAGTGGAACAAACTGATGGATATTTTGAAGAGAAAAGGAGTAGATTGGAAAGAGAGACGACTGACACAGAATCTATATTTACACCAGAAAGTAAGGATAAGGATTGTAAATGAAATGTCAGAAGGGAGCAGCACTGGACGAGGTGTTAGACAAGGTTATGCCTTTCCCCACTGTTGTTTAACGCATACCCTGAAGAGATTATTGCGAAAGGCTTCGATGGGAAAAGAGGAATATGTATTGGTGGAAAGAGAATAGAATGTATAAGATTTGCTGATGGCATGGTATTAGTGGCAGAAAGTGAGCGGAAAGTGAATAACATGCCGAAAGATCTGAATGAAGCTTGTGTGGAATATGGGATGCAAATAAACACAGCAGAAACAAAGAGTATGGTCATCAGTACAAGACGCAGACTGTCCAGTATTAAAATAGGGCTATCTACCACTAGCCAAGTAAGTGCATTTAAATATCATGGAAGCACAATAACTGAAGACTTAAGATGTCACCAGGAGGTGAAAACTCGAATTGCCACAGCGAAGGAGGCATTCAACAGAAAGAGGAGACTCTTGTATGGCAAATTAGATAGAGGTCTAAGGAAAAGGCTTGGCAAATGTTTTGTCTGGAGTGTGGCACTATATGGGGCAGAAACATGGACGCTGAGACGAGAGGAAGAAAAAAGGTTAGAATCATTTGAGTTATGGATGTGGAGGAGAATGGAGAGAATAGGCTGGATGGAAAGAGTGAGTAATGAAAGAGTAATGGTTGGTGAGAGAAGATGTCTGCTGAAGGTTCTAAGAGAAAGGAAAAGGAATTGGTTGGGACATTCATTGAGAAAGGAGTGCTTGCTAGCAGATGCTTTGGAAGGAATGGTTTGTGGGAGAAGACTGAAAGGAAGAAGGAGATACAAGATCATAGAAGACGTAAAAGGAAGAGGAAATTATGCTGCCCTGAAGAGGATGGCAGAAGACCAGACAGCATGGAGAACTACCATGTGAAAACCTGCCTTTTGGCAGAACACTGATAATGTTGTTGTTGTTATGGTCTTCAGTCCTGAGACTGGTTTGATGCAGCTCTCCATGCTACTCTATCCTGTGCAAGCTTCTTCATCTCCCAGTACCTACTGCAACCTACATCCTTCTGAATCTGCTTAGTGTATTCATCTCTTGGTCTCCCCCTACGATTTTTACCCTCCACACTGCCCTCCAATACTAAATTGGTGATCCCTTGATGCCTCAGAACATGTCCTACCAACCGATCCCTTCTTCTGGTCAAGTTGTGCCACAAACTTCTCTTCTCCCCAATCCTATTCAATACTTCCTCATTAGTTATGTGATCTACCCATCTAATCTTCAGCATTCTTCTGTAGCACCACATTTCAAAAGCTTCTATTCTCTTCTTGTCCAAACTATTTACCGTCCATGTTTCACTTCCATACATGGCTACACTCCATACAAATACTTTCAGAAATGACTTCCTGACACTTAAATCTATACTCGATGTTAACAAATTTCTCTTCTTCAGAAACGCTTTCCTTGCCATTGCCAGTCTACATTTTATATCCTCTCTACTTCGACCATCATCAGTTATTTTGCTCCCCAAATAGCAAAACTCCTTTACTACTTTAAGTGTCTCATTTCCTAATCTAATACCCTCAACATCACCCGACTTAATTCGACTACATTCAATTATCCTCGTTTTGCTTTTGTTGATGTTCATCTTATATCCTCCCTTCAAGACACCATCCATTCCATTCAACTGCTCTTCCAAGTCCTTTGCTGTCTCTGACAGAATTACAATGTCATCGGCGAACCTCAACGTTTTTATTTCTTCTCCATGGATTTTAATACCTACTCCGAATTTTTCTTTTGTTTCCTTTACTGCTTGCTCAATATACAGATTGAATAACATCGGGGAGAGGCTACAACCCTGTTTTACTCCCTTCTTAACCACTGCTTCCTTTTCATGTCCCTCGACTCTTATAACTGCCATCTGGTTTCTGTACAAATTGTAAATAGCCTTTCGCTCCCTGTATTTTACCCCTGCCACCTTTAGAATTTGAAAGAGAGTATTCCAGTCAACATTGTCAAAAGCTTTCTCTAAGTCTACAAATGCTAGAAACGTAGGTTTGCCTTTCCTTAATCTTTCTTCTAAGATAAGTCGTAAGGTTAGTATTGCCTCATGTGTTCCAACATTTCTACGGAATCCAAACTGATCTTCTCCGAGGTCGGCTTCTACCAGTTTTTCCATTCGTCTGTAAAGAATTCGTGTTAGTATTTTGTAGCTGTGGCTTATTAAACTGATTGTTCGGTAATTTTCACATCTGTCAGCACCTGCTTTCTTTGGGATTGGAATTATTATATCCTTCTTGAAGTCTGAGGGTATTTCGCCTGTTTCATACATCTTGCTCACCAGATGGTAGAGTTTTGTCAGGACTGGCTCTCCCAAGGCCGTCAGTAGTTCCAATGGAATGTTGTCTACTCTGGGGGCCTCGTTTCGACTCAGGTCTTTCAGTGCTCTGTCAAACTCTTCACGCAGTATCGTATCTCCCATTTCGTCTTCATCTACATCCTCTTCCATTTCCATAATATTGTCCTCAAGTTCATCGCCCTTGTATAGACCCTCTATATACTCCTTCCACCTTTGTGCTTTCCCTTCTTTGCTTAGAACTGGGTTTCCATCTGAGCTCTTGATGTTCATACAAGTGGTTCTCTTATCTCCAAAGGTCTCTTAATTTTCCTGTAGGCAGTATCTATCTTACCCCTAGTGAGATAAGCCTCTACATCCTTACATTTGTCCTCTAGCCATCCCTGCTTAGCCATTTTGCACTTCCTGTCGATCTCATTTTTGAGACGTTTGTATTCCTTTTTGCCTGCTTCACTTACTGCATTTTTATATTTTCTCCTTTCATCAATTAAATTCAATATTTCTTCTGTTACCCAAGGATTTCTACTAGCCCTCGTCTTTTTACCTACTTGATCCTCTGCTGTCTTCACTACTTCATCCCTCAAAGCTACCCATTCTGCTTCTACTGTATTTCTTTCCCCCATTCCTGTCAATTGTTCCCTTATGCTCTCCCTGAAACTCTGTACAACCTTTGGTTCTTTCAGTTTATCCAGGTCCCATCTCCTTAAATTCCCACCTTTTTGCAGTTTCTTCAGTTTTAATCTACAGGTCATAACCAATAGATTGTGGTCAGAGTCCACATCTGCCCCTGGAAATGTCTTACAATTTAAAATCTGGTTCCTAAATCTCTCTCTTACCACTATATAATCTATCTGATACCTTTTAGTATCTCCAGGGTTCTTTCATGTATACAACCTTCTATCATGATTCTTAAACCAAGTGTTAGCTATGATTAAGTTGTGCTCTGTGCAAAATTCTACCAGGCGGCTCCCTCTTTCATTTCTTAGCCCCAATCCATATTCACCTACTACGTTTCATTCTCTCCCTTTTCCTACACTCGAATTCCAGTCACCCATGACTATTAAATTTTCGTCTCCCTTCACTATCTGAATAATTTCTTTTATTTCATCATACATTTCTTCAATTGCTTCGTCATCTGCAGAGCTAGTTGGCATATAAACTTGTACTACTGTAGTAGGTGTGGGCTTCGTATCTATCTTGGCCACAATAATGCGTTCACTATGCTGTTTGTAGTAGCTTACCCGCACTCCTATTTTCCTATTCATTATTAAACCTACTCCTGCATTACCCCTATTTGACTTTGTGTTTATAACCCTGTAGTCACCTGACCAGAAGTCTTGTTCCTCCTGCCACCGAACTTCACTAATTCCCACTATATCTAACTTTAACCTATCCATTTCCCTTTTTCAATTTTATAACCTACCTGCCCGATTAAGGGATGTGATATTCCACGCTCCGATCCGTAGAACGCCAGTTTTCTTTCTCCTGATGACGACATCCTCTTGAGTAGTCCCCGCCCGGAGATCCGAATGGGGGACTATTTTACCTCCGGAATATTTTACCCAAGAGGACGCCATCATCTTTTAATCATACAGTAAAGCTGCATGCCCTCGGGAAAAATTACGGCCGTAGTTTCCCCTTGCTTTCAGCCGTTCGCAGTACCAGCACAGCAAGGCCGTTTTGGTTATTGTTACAAGGCCAGATCAGTCAATCATCCAGACTGTTGCCCTTGCAACTACTGAAAAGGCTGCTGCCCCTCTTCAGGAACCACACGTTTGTCTGGCCTCTCAACAAATACCCCTCCGTTGTGGTTGTACCTACGGTACGGCTATCTGTATCGCTGAGGCACGCAAGCCTCCCCACCAACGGCAAGGTCCATGGTTCATGGGGGGGGGGGGGGGGGGGACTGATGATGATGATATCGAAATATCGAACCCCCCCGCCACCCCCGGACTCGGATTATTCAGCTGATGAACAGTTCAAAGAAAACTTGAGTCTCCGTCAATCACAAATATTTACCCCTCTCAGGAAATTATAGTTGGTGTTGACTTCAATCTACCCTCGATGTGGTGGAAATAAATATCCAAATTCGGTGGTAAGTATGAAACATCGTCAGAAATTGTATTAAATACTTTCTCTGGAAATTATTTTGAGCAATTATTTCAGGAGCCCAAAAAAGTGCAAATGATTACTAAAACATGCTTGATCCCTAAGCAACAAATAATCCTGAGCAAATGGGATGCATCGACTGATACAGGGACTAGGGACCACAATATGACTGAATGAAGCAATATCAAAATCTACCGAAAGTAAACTCAAAATATATATGTTCAAAATGCAGGTAAAAATTCTGCTTGAGTCTTTTCTGAAATATAGGCCCCACTACTTACCAACTATGTAAGTGTTGAGCAGATGTGGCTTAAATTCAAAGAAGTAGTATCTGAGGCAGTTGAGAGATTTATATTGAATATATTAGTAAAAGATGGTACTGACCGCCCATGATACACAGAACAGGTCAGAAGCAGCGAAAAAAGTATGCCCAATTTAAAAGAACACAAAATCTCCAAGATTGGAAATGTTTTATTGAAACTCGAAACTCAGTGCGTAGTTCAGTGTGAGACGCTTTTAATAACTTCCACAACGAAACTTTCTCTCTAAATCTGACAGAGGATCCAAAGAGAGTCTGGTCGTATGTAAAGTACATCAGCGGCAGGACACAATCAATATCTTTAGTGGGCGATACTAATGGAAATATTACCTATGACAGCACTACTAATGCGGAGTTATTAAACACAGTTTCCTGAAAACTTCCTTCACCAAAGAAGTCGAAATAAATGTTCCAGAATTCGAATCGAGAACCACTGCCACTATGAATAACTTAGAAGAAAATATCCTCGATGTAGAGAAGCAGTTTGAAACACTTAATAAGAGCTAGTCTGCTGGTTCAGATAGTATACCAATAAGGTTCCTTTCAGAGTACGCTGATGCAATAGCCCTACACTTAACAATCATATACGATCGTTCGCTGAACGAAAGATCCGTACCAAAAGACTGGAAAGTTTCACAATACTCAAGAAAGGAAGAGGAATTACAACTGTAATCGTATTACAGACTCATATTACAAACGTCGATTTTCAGTGGCATTTTAGAACATACACTGTGTTCGAACATTATGGATTAACTCGAAGGTGACGATCTGCTGACACACAGTCATCACGGATTACGAAAACACAGTTTTTGTGCAGCACAACTAGCTAGCTCCTTATTCGCACGAAGTAATGAGTGCTATCTACAAGGGATCTCAAACTGATTTCATATTACCGGATTTCCAAAAGGCTTTTGACATCGTTCCTCACCAGAGACTTCTAATGAGATTGAGTGCCTATGGAGTGTCGCTTCAGTTGTGCGACTGGATTAATGATATCCTATCAAAAAGATCGCAGAGAGTAGTAATCGAGGGAAAATTGGAACAAAAGTGATATGTAGGGTTCTCCAAGAAAGCGTTATAGGCCGTCTGCTGTTCCTTATCTACATAAACGATTTAGGAGACAATCTGAGCAGCCCTCTTTGATTGTTTGCAGATGATGATGTCATTCACCTTCTATTAAAGTCATCAGAAGATTAAAAAGAAAGCAAAATAGATACGATATATGTAAGGTGAGAAAAGTGGCAATTCTCTCTGAACAAGAAGTGTGAGGTAATCCACACGAGTGCAAGGAGAAGTACACCAAACTGCGGTAATACAATAAATGACACAAATTTGAAAGCTGTCAGTTCACTAAATACCTCGGAACTACAATTATGAACAACTTAAACTGGAACGATCACGTATATATATATTAATGGAGATAGCAGAACAAAGATCATGTCTATAGGCAGATCACTTGCAAGATGCAACAGGTCTACTGAAGAGACTGTCAACACTACGTTTGTTCGTCCTCTGCTTGAGTGTTGTTGTATGGGATCCTTACGAGATAGGATTGACGGAGGACGTCGAAAAGGTTCAAAAGAGGGCAGTTTGTCTTATATTAACGAGTTTGTCACAGTTGTAATGAGCGAGTTGGGATGACCATCATTAAAACAAAGGCGTTTATCGTCGCGGTGAAATCGTTCCATGAAATTTCGATCACCAATTTTTTCCTCTGAATGTGAAAATATTTTATTGTCGCCAGCCTACTTAGGGAGAAATTATCATCATAATGAAATAAGAGAAATCAGAACTCGTACAGGAAGATTTAAGTGGTCACTCTTCCCACACGCTGTTAGAGAGTGGAACGGTAGAGAAAAATTTAAGTGGATTCTAAGAACCCTCTATCAGGCTCTTATGTGTGAATTGCAGAGTAGTCATATAGATGTAAATGTAAAAGGATTCCAGACATTCTGGACCACTGCGCCTAGAATGACGAACCATGACCGCTTGCGTTTCGGATGGCTTTAGCTTTAACCCTATAATTCGTACCCATTTTGACAGCGCACGCTGGTCAGCACTGAATTCTCGATAGCTGCTCTAACGTTTATTGGATGTCAGCAGCATACGTGGGGTATTTACAGTAGGAAGAAGTAATGACACATCACTGACGTACTATGAAAAGAGTATAGGATCTTAGACCAAACCGTGGATGACATCTGATACTACGTGTCTCCATAATTATCATTATTTTATTGTTTACTGTGAACTATGATGAGTACATTGTGAACACCAGAAGTATCTGGCAAGAAGCAACGAATTAAGGGGCTCCGGAACGCCCTATACTTGCAATGTTAAAATAACGCTTATAAATTACATCTTTCCTCACAAAGTATTTGAGGTAGGAAGTTGAACTTTTTACAGATTATTAATTGGAATATGGGCTACAACTTAACACAGGGATTTTAAAAAATTTTAGTTCAGTTATTAAAGCTGATTTTTTTTTCAATTGTAATGAAAATTCACAACATTTTTTTGCAATTTTTTATTTATATATTCAAAAATATACAGTTTTTTGGAAAAAGGCTGTGTTAAATTATGCAGAAGGTACTGTGTAACATTTACTGAAACTTTGAAACAAATATGTTTGGAAGATCCTTAGAAAACATGTAATTAGTATGAGAAAATAAAAGTTTTCGGAATCGAGCGACAAAGATTGGATTAACTTTTTAATGCATTCCAGGTCCATAGGATGGATTATCGTCATCCTCTGCAAACTCCTCTTCCAGCTTCCTCTTGTTCCTCCTCCTGTTTACTCTTGCTTGTATTTCTAGACTCTTTACAGCCCTGTCTGCAGCCCGAAGGCGTTCCTTGTCTAAAGCAAGCATCGCTCGTACCATGTTAGAACCTATCTTCATTCCCATATTTCTAAATACCTTGCACCTTACAATGTTGCCATCATTGAAAGTCGCAACAGCAACTTTACTTTTACTCATTATTATACTTCAACAAAACAGAAACTCAAGAAACAGAATTAATTACGAATATTTTCGAGATAACGACAGAGTAAATAAACATGAAACAATCGACAATCACACCAGCGATATATATTGAACCATCACAGGTTAGCCACAACACATACTTTATCTCACATCACTAAAATGTACCTGATCAACACGGACGTTAATAATAACACCATTTGACAGCAGTTTAACAGCGCCACAGTGGGTCACGCCCATGTAGAACACATTTCAAAAAAAATTTAAAAATAGTTGTAGTCTTCGGAATTTAATAAATTATATATCTATTAAAAGGTAATAGTCTGCAGATTCAGAAAACGCAAAAAAGTAAAAATTGAACTTTTCATGATTTTGAGCCTTTCCGGAGCCCCTTTACGAAACTTATCGTACATTGAGGATACACTAGCTTACGCTGTTGCAACGTTACGCTAATGACAGCGTGGAAGCTGCCGTGGCAATGCACAGGGTTTGGGGCTATTTTCGGACGTCGGTCGTTATTTTCGTGCCGAGAGAGGGCGTGCAAGCACGCTTGTCGTGCGAGGGCGTGTGTGCCGTACGTCACGTGCGTTACTCGGGCCCAGCGTTGGCCATTACTGTGGGACCTCGTTAGGCCCGACAAGAGAGCGGCCGGATGGAGCAACGCCACGCTCCCACTTTGCGGGAGAGGGTATGCGGGATGTCTCGTATTCAGGAGTGGAGGGTCCGCTGGCTGCAGGTGGTATTTTCATGCCCTACACAGCACAATGACGCATGAGCGCACTTTTAGGGGAAAAGGTACAAGACACGAAGGGTGTGCTACATTACAGGCACGTATGTTCAGTTTTCAGCAGTATCTTAGCGCCGGTTCTTTTTAGTATGAAGCTCGTTTCAGGAAGAAGATCAAAATCGGGTGTCTGTCGTTACCTGATCTTTGGAAGCAGAATATGTAAAGCACGGTGTACTGTGCGCTGCTGAGAAGAATGCATGGAAGAGGACTGAGGCTACCAGCGGCGTTTCCATTGTGACGTCGTCCAGAGCACAACAGTACGCGCCATTCGGATCCATTATCTTTAACGAAGCTGCCTTAAAACTCTGAGGTTGCTTACACGCAAGCAACATAAATATACAAGGGTGGTTTGACAAGACCGGTAAATTTTCAAGAAAGAATGGATTACTGCTGGTTGCACTTCCGTGATTGCTAAGCTCAGTTATTAAAAAGATCCTATACCGCAATCTGAATTGATCAGAGGGCGACTGAAAATGGAGAAAACAGAGTGTATGCTGTTATTAAACATGTACATTTGAGGCGTAGGACTGCCGCACAAATGAAAAAAGAATTGCATGAAGTTCACGTGGCTTCTGCATGATAACTGTGGTGTCACTGTCAGACACCACACTTGCTAGGTGGTAGCCTTTAAATCGGCCGCGGTCCGTTAGTATACGTCGGGCCCGCGTGTCGCCACTATCAGTGATTGCAGACCGAGCGCCGCCACACGGCAGGTCTAGTCTAGAGAGACTCCCTAGCACTCGCCCCAGTTGTACAGCCGACTTTGCTTAGCGATCGTTCACTGTCTACAGACGCTCTCATTTGCAGAGACGACAGTTTAGCATAGCCTTCAGCTACGTCATTTGAAACGACCTAGAAAGGCGCCATATTCTTCAAGAATGTATTCTGAACAGACAATATTGTGAATCATGTACCGTCAAGAGCGACGTTCACCATTAATGGATTAAAGTTAAGTATCAAACTAATTACGTCCGCTTTCAGAATTCTAATTCCTTGTCATGTTCCAGACCTCACGTCAGTATAGTCCTTCCCTCCTCACGCCAACCTGCGTGAGCTAAAACGCGTGCATTTCGGCCTCTACTAGTAACACGGTGTTGGTTCTTCTGCCAACACAAGAATCACTAGGACCATTTACTTCTGGATTAACAAATTTTATCGTCGTCGGACAAGCACCGAAAGCGAAGCGCGCTCTGGCCGTCCAGTTGAGGTCACCACAAAGGAAACTATAGGCAAAATCCATGATATGTTAGTGCAAGACTGCCGATAAAAATTCTTGAGATTTCTGAGACTGTAGGCATCTCAAATGAGCGAGTCCATAATACCATGTATGGAGAATTGGCTACGATGAAGCTGTGTGCGGGGTGGGTGCCACGATTGCTCACAGTCGACGAAAGCGCATCTGGCACAACATTTCAACATAATGTATGGCGGTGTTTAATCCCAATCCGCAAAACTTTTGGCGCCGATTTGTGACTGTTGATGAAACCTGGATCCATAATTACACACCAGACTCAAACCGGCAGTCACAACAACAGACAAAGACAGGTGCAAGTTCATCGAAGAAGACCATTTTCCCAGCTAGTAAAGTGATAGCAACTGTTTTTGGGATTCCCAAGAAATAATCCTTATAGATTACGTGGAAAAAGGCAGAACCATAACTATACTGTGGTTCATTGTTGACTCGTTTGAAACTTCTTTCTCTGAAAAAAATAAATAAAAAGATAATGCACCAGCCCACACGACAGCGAGAACAATGGCAAAAGTACACGAATTGGACTTTTAATTGGTTCCTCGTCCACCCTATTCACTAGACTTAGACCCCAGAGACATCTTCCTGTTTCCTGACTTGAAACTTTGGTTCGTTAGGATTTCACCAAATGAAGAAGTGATAGTTGCAGTCAACGAATATTTTGCAGTTTGTCAGAACCTGTTCCAGTGGGGTGAAAAGGATGGAGAATCGCTGGGCCAAGTGTATACCACTCAAAGAAGACTATGTCGAGAAGTAAGATGAGTTGTTTACGAAACAAAATTTGTTTTTACCATACTTATCAAATTACCCTAGTATTAAATGATCGTTCATTTCCTGCATGCTGACACTTTCCGAGTAATAGCACGCAGAATCATAATTTGTGTGATGATGGTATCATTGGCTACTTTACAAATAGTTTATTCAATCTGACACGTGCATGCATCAGCTGTAATGCGTTTTCCCTTCGTGACTAGAGTCCGGATTTTTATGTAATCTCAACAGGCAAATATGTACGTATTTATATAACGAAAATGGGAAAAACAAGTAAGAAAATACGTAACATTACGAAGACATTTTATTAAATATATAACATAAAGCAATAATTTGAATTACACCTTAGCCCACTGTATTATCTGCGCAAATAAAATGAAACTATTTTCGCTAAGATCTGTTTACTAAAGTCCAACGTCACTGAAATTACCAATGTACCCCATATTTTCTTTCATTTTGAAACAGTGAACAACCAGCTACTTCTCCGTACTCTCTGCAGTTAGAGACTGTCGCCAGTCAGAAAGACTGTTTTTGTAGGAGGAAAATGATCGCTCCATACCACAGGCTGGTGATGGTGCAAATTTTAGGAGATTAAATGTTTCCTGAGAGATGTCCGCTGAAGCGTCTTTTTCTCCCCCGCTCAGGATATTGCAGATAGTAGCAAAACTCGAGTAGCCTGGATTTCTTGCCAGAACAGCGTTATTCAAAAGCCTCTGCCCAAGATCAAAAAAAAAATGGTTCAAATGGCTCTGAGCACTATGGGACTCAACTGCTGTGGTCATAAGTCCCCTAGAACTTAGAACTACTTAAACCTAACTAACCTAAGGACAGCACACAACACCCAGCCATCACGAGGCAGAGAAAATCCCTGACCCCGCCGGGAATCGAACCCGGGAACCCGGGCGTGGGAAGCGAGAACGCTACCGCACGACCACGAGATGCGGGCTGCCCAAGATCACTTCTAATGATAGTCAATTTGTATCTAACGTTTTCAATCATTCTTAATGACTTCTGCAAAGGCAAACTGATAGGTTCTATCCTTTAATCCTGCTGCCAAGAAAGCTTAAGTTTTTTTAGATGTACATAAGAACAATTTCGATTTTAGATTCTGTGAAAGCATTTCGTGGCTCTTGTAGTGAAACAGAAGACTGTCTCGGAAGTGAATCAGTCACAGATTTCACGGTTTTAAAATGTTCAGTGTAAAAAAAAAAAAAGACTTCTTCAATCTATGTATCCCACCTCGTTAGGTCGGGCTCACGCGACAACGTTGGGGTTGGCAGCACTTCTCTGATAAGAGACACACGATTCTGAGCTTTGACAAACACTTTCTTGGAATGTGACGTTATTTTATTTATTTCCGGACAGTTGCCGCACACTTCTTCGGCGATGTGTTGAAGTGCATGGACCAGACGGTTGATGCGTATTAAATGTGGTTATAGGCCAGTTACCGCATTCAAGACGTAGGCCGCAGCGTTAGAATACATAGGAAGAACTTGTTCATGAATTCTCGCAGCCCACATCACTGTAATACCGTCTTTCACAAAAATAATGAGCCGTTGAATGATACGTGCGTTCCAGCACATCGCACGAAATCAGCACTGGCTTTGAGCGTTCTTTTCCTTCTAGTTCGTCAACAATGAGTTTGAATACGAAACAACAACCTAGTTCGTTGCTTCATCGACGGCTATCCAATGTGGTGTTTACTTATATAGTGCCATACATTTTTTCAGAGCCTCCTTGTAATAAAAACAGGAATAGTTTTTCCTATAATGTTTGCTCATCAGGAATCCGTTGCCCGCAATACTTGTGTAGAAAAGTACGTTATTGAAATTTGTACCATAAAATGTTTGCAACAGCACATTTAGCTACATAGCATTCAAAACTTCGCATATGGCGTCTGGAGTCCTTTGCATCAGCGTCAACAACATTGTATATGAAATAGGGTAATGAGAAGGGAACGGAAAGGGTGGATGGGAAACTAGTGACTTCCAGACGTGTAGTGTGTAGCGGAAATGAACTCGGATCCGTATTTACTGCTTCTCATGAGCAGATGCCTTAACCGTTGGGCCATCCGTATACGATCCCTGACCGACCCAAATTTCCAACTTTCGCACGCCGCAATTTTGCGTTCCTGGTCCAAGTACGTTTCAACTACAATAACATTTGCTACTTAGACGATTACATTGCTTTTTATTAGTGTAAGCAACAGTACCTATATGTTGCACTTCGTCGAGCACTCGACTGCTTATTGCACTCTCGCAATGAAAAATTTCTCCATCAGTAGTGAAAATGTTGTCCATCGTAACCCAAGATCTGAATTTACATGATAATTTTTGTGTAACATGAGACATTATGAACAACTAAAGTCGTAAATTCTAAAGAAGATCTATTTCGCAAACTTTAGCCCTTTATAATACACATTAATAGCCACTACAATCCTGCACATAGGACTGTTGGTGTATGTGCTTTACCTTTGAGAAATCAAATTCTGAATCTTAGAAACTTAAGCAGAAGGATGTCCTTCACAGCCCAACTCAAATTGTAAACCAAGTTTTACTGATTCTTGGATTTTTAGGGATAATTTACTGCTTGTCTTCAACTATTATTGTAGGTCAGATTCGAATATTTTTTCTAAGATAGGAGTCTACTGACGTTTTGGAGAAATGTGAAGAAAGATAAAAAAGCAGTATGTAATTGAATGTAGTATGACGTCTAACTATGTAAGACATGTTATTGTAGTGAAATATTTAAAAATATGTAACGATGAAATGAAATATATCAACGGTGGCAACATAATTCGTGAACTTAATTCTTTTCACGTGCTTACGAGTGAAGGAAAAGAATACATAACTACATAAAATCTGGGCTCTAGTCTTTACACACGTTTCGCCTTCATCAGCTAAAACAGCGTTACAGGGCTGTGTTTGGGAAATGGTGCCCCCGTCTGTTTCTCGCTAACAATGAGGTTTTGATTTCTGCTTGTAAACGTCAAAAGAGTTTTCACATTTTGCGTTGATGATGTAAATAAAACATCTGCTAGAAAAGTAATATCAACAGTAAACTTTTGCCTTCACCAACAAATTTTCAGTAGATAAGATGTGACGCATCCTGTGATAAAATAAATACTATTTATTAGTCACACACAGTTACTACAATGAATTAAGCATTGTTATCAATCAACGTGCGATTTGTTCTGATCCATTTTGCATATAACAATTGGACGCCATCCGTAAAAAGGAGCGAGGTGGAGGATTGTTTACTGTAGCTTTTCTGCACCGCCCCCCCTCCCCCTCCCCTTCCCACCAATACCACCACTTTCAGACATTTTTTCGGAATTGCAACTGTACTTACTCGTATTCATATTAGCTTTAGTCACAAATGAGAGTGTGCGGAGAGGTGGAACTAGTAGGAGATGGGGGGGGGGGGGTGCAAAAATAAAGATCTGCCAAGCCAAATACCACATGCGGTTTCAAGTCAGAATGGATGTGGACGAATGGAACCGCAGTACGAAGTGGCGAAGTGACCAGGGCTCCGGATATTCGATGGCAGCAGGTTTCGAATCCAGTCCGGTCATCCATACTTGGATTTCCTGTGGTTTCTCTAACTCGATTAAGGAGGATACCCGTGTAGTTCCTTTGAGTCGGACGCCGTCTACGTACTTCTCAATCCTTGTTTTATCCGAGCTTGTGATACATCTTTAATCATCCTCTCGTCCACGGAAAGCTGAAAGTCAACCGTCGTCCTCTTTTTTTTGTGTAACTATCCAGTTAGGATACAATATGTACCATCGCTAACGTTTCGAAGATTTGAAAACATGAATTGTGTAACTATTGGAATTAAGTAGTTTAGAAAGAATAATGTTTCGTAGAGTTTAAAAATAATGTTTGTGTAGTTACCGAAATTAAACATTTTAAACACACTGATGAACAATAGTACTCGCAAAGTAATATCTAATTCCAGCGACGTCACGTAATTGACTCACTCAGCAAACTTCTGAGAATAAAAAATTGTCTGAGCGATAAGCGCTGAACTTCCATAAATAATGTACGTACTAGCTTCCAAAATCACTCGCACAGTAACAACAGCAAAGAAATGCAACCTCATTTCAAGACTGTGTCGCTCCCGAACTAGTGCAATTCGCTATCAGACTGCATCAACGTTGTTTTTAGCACTCAGAACAGCACTTGACTTCTTGGGAAGGCGCAGGCATCAGATCCCCGTCTGACCTTGAATATTAAGGACTTTTGTGGTTTTTCGGGGACCAGTTAATGCGACTGCTGGGATGATTCTCTCGAAAAGAAGTTCTTCTCTAATCTGAGCCTGTACGCTGTCGACGGCGCATTATCTCTAACTTACTTTCTTTTCATCAGCCAAAATTTTGAACATGGTTTTTTGAGTCATAGAGATCCATAGTTCAACCTTATATAGTGACAATGTCGTCAGTCTTGATCAGTCGTTGTCAGTATTTCACGCGCGCAACACAAATCACCCCTCCTCGTATAAGACCTTTAGCATTGGTGGATTCTGGCAATTCTTGTAGATTTATTAAACACGAAAGGCGGCCATGATGAGTCTAAAAATAACAGACTCTCTCATATGTTGCATACAATGTCTTACAAAATCCAGGCGGTCTACTGCTGCTACTACTGCTACCCTGAGACGCCAAAGAAACAGGTATAGGCATGCGTATTCAAATACAGAGATATGTAAACATGCAGAATACGTCGCTGGCTCAGCAACGCCTGTATAAGACAATAAGTGTCTGGCATAGTTGTTAGATCGGGTACTGCTGCTACAATGGCAGGTTATCAAGATTTAAATGAGTCTAACCGTGGTGTTACAATCGGCACACGAGCGATGGGACACAGCATCATCGAGGTAGCGACGAAATGGGGATTTTCCGGTACGACTATTTCACGAGTATACCGTGAATATCAGGAATCTGGTAAAACATAAGATCTCTGATATCGCTGCGATTGGAAAGAGGACCTGCAAGAACGGGACCAATGACAACTGAAGAGAAGCGTTCAACGTGACAGACGTGCAACCCTTCCGCACATTGCTGCAGATGTCGATGCTTCGCCATTAACAAGTATCAGCGTGTGAAGTATTCAACGAAGCATCATCGATATGGGCTTTCGGATCCGAAGGCGCACTCGTGTACCCTTGACGACTGCACGACACAAAGCTTTACGCCTAGCCTGTGCCCGTCAACACCGACATTGGACTGTTGATGACTGGAAACATACTGTTTGGTCGGACGAGTCTCGTTTCGAATTGTATCGATCTGATGAACGTATACGGGTATGGAGACAACGTCATGAATCCATGGACCCAGCTTGTCAGCAGAGGGCTGTGCAAGCTGGTGCAGGCTCTGTAATGGTGTTGGGCGTGTGCAGTTGGAGTGATAAGGGACCCCTGATACGTTTAGATACGATTCCGACGGGTGACACATAGGTAAGCATTCTGTCTGATCATCTGTATCCATTCATGTCCATTGTGCATTCCGACGGACTTGGACAATTCCAGCAGGAAAATGCGACAATTCAGACATAAAGAATTCCTACAGAGTGACTCCAGCAACACTCTTCTGAGTTTAAACACTTCCACTGGCCACCAAACTCCCAGACAAAACAAACGTTATTGAGCATATCTGGGATGCCTTGCAACGTATTGTTCGAAGAGATCTCCATCTCCTCGTACTCTTGCAGACTTACGGACAACCCTGCAGTATTCATGGTGTCAGTTCCTTCCAGCACTGCTTCAGACATTAGTCGAGTCCTTGCCACGTCGTGTTGCGGCACTTCTGCGTGCTAGTGGGGCACCTACACGATATTACGTAGGTATCAGTTTCTTTGGTCTTCAGTCTGTTACTACATAATAATAACGTACCATAGTTGTTTCATGCAATACCTCAAGCAAAGAAATATTTCGACAAGTAACGCGGTAGAATAAGTGCCTGAATGTTTCTGTTGAGTGTGAGACGAAATACAGAACAGTTCGTTCGCCGGCCGGAGTGGCCGTGCGGTTCTAGGCGCTACAGTCTGGAACCGCGAGACCAGTACGGTCGCAGGTTCGAATCCTGCCTCGGGCATGGATGTGTGTGCTGTCCTTAGGTTAGTTAGGTTTAATTAGTTCTAAGTTCTAGGGGACTGATGACCTCAGAAGTTTGGTCCCATAGTGCTCAGAGCCATTTGAACAATTTGAACAGTTCGTTCATTTTGTGGTGTGTGGTTAACATTTTAATATAATTATGACCTGTAAATTAATTGCCAAACACACCTACTTAATAATTAGGATTCCGCCTACAAAAGATATTGCACCACTTAAACAAATGCTCGGCTCTTGAGGAGTAAGGAGCTAACAAGTTTATGCTACTATCACATCTCACCATGTTTCACATATAAGAAATGTTTATGGAGATGTAAGGCACGAACTATTCATCGAAATATGGCATTCATTGACTGCTGTATATTTATCATGCAAAGAAACGGCCTTAAGCACTCTCTCTTTGCCTCGGAAAGCCGTTTCTCTCATCTGAAAACATTCTCAACAGAAAGGCCGTGGCGCTTCTATTGCTCCGACTCAGTATCTTAAGTTCCATGGAATACCCAGTTCCTTTTAACCGCAAGAGAGAAAGAGAGAGAGACAGAGAGAGAGAGAGAGAGAGAGAAAGATGGGAAGCGGGGCGGGGAGAAAGTCAGTGAAAGACGGGTTGAAAGAGAATGCAGCCATTTCTCCTTTAGAAGCTTACAGCAAGTTCTCGGGCATTAATCGCCCTGAGAAAACAAATACTGCAATTAAGAAATGGAAATAGACAAGAGAAGGTAGCGACTGTTAGCTGCTGTTTGGGCGAAATGCGCGTCCGCTCTAAGGCTCACATTCTGTAAGCTATTCTGCGGAATTTGCTGGCAAAAACAAATTACGTGAGTAAATTCAAGCTACGCCCCGGACACTGTTTCATACAATTACCTGTAATGGAATTTCTTCTCGAGGAGTTTATCTCTTTGGTCTGGATGCATTTGAAAATTACTATTAAGTGAGTAGTGGTGGGTTTTCTTCGGTGCATCAAAGTGTTAAATTTCCTTCTCATTTTTTTTTCGGATTGAATGCATGACCATGAGCTTCACTTTATCATTGTGGTTGATGTCTTAGCGGCATGTATGTGGCAAGACAAAAGGGATATGGCCGAGTTCCTTCTCCAGTTTGAGACTGTCCTCCGTCACTAATGATCTAGTCATGTCCAGGGCGCTAAACCATAATCAACTTTCCTTTCATGTCAAACAGGAAATAGCTTTCCTAGGCGAAATAGTTTCGATCTTTTCTTAGTCGGGTATCAAGGATTTATTATTATTAGCCTCA
Organism: Schistocerca cancellata; assembly: GCF_023864275.1. NCBI lineage: Eukaryota > Metazoa > Arthropoda > Insecta > Orthoptera > Acrididae > Schistocerca > Schistocerca cancellata. The sequence goes on along the minus strand of NC_064626.1, from coordinate 720,903,984 downwards.
TTTACATCCAGCAAATATTACTCCTATATCCCTCGTCTCGTATTTTTGCACTGGAATGGGTATAAAGTTCGTCGTGTCTTCCTATGAAATCACTCTTGTGATAATAATGTACTGAGACCGCCGTTAAGTCTGATGTGTCGTTTGTAGATGAGTTAAAGCCTGGAGTTTACATTGTTTGAACGGTAAGTTAGTTGAAATGAGAGAAACTAGTAGTATGGACTTGTCCTTTTCTTTTGCGACTAAGTTTTCCGCTTCTATCACATTGTTTAGTTTTTTGCTGCGATGTACGTGGAATATTGAAAGACCTTAGGAATTCTGTTCGGAAGTTTGCGCTTTCGTCTTGGTTCATCATTGCTTCAAGTGGGTTTAAACATTTTTCCTTTCCGTTTTATGATATTTCGTATTCGCTGATTTGTTTGAAGAACTACGTCATTATGGTTGGTAAAACTGTTCTTTCGCACAATTCTTTGTTTACGTAGTTTCTCTCTACAAGCCAAAATATTTGTTCCTCTGCCATAACTACGTCGCGCATCTCAGTGGTTCTGACTGCAGATCTATGCAATATGTGTCGTTTCGAAGCTGTATTCTAGAAGTTTTGAGAATATTCTAGAACATTTGAAAACAGTCTTTAACATTAGAGAACAGTCGCAAAAGCTCGAGAAAAGTATAGGATAATCAGTAATTTATTCTCTGGAAAAAAAAAAAACAATGATGCGAAAGGAATAGATGTCCTGGTGACCATCACATTGTAGCAGTGAGTACTTCACACACCGGTATCTACATCTACATCTACATCCATACTCCGCAAGCCACACGACGGGGTGTGGTGGAGGCTACTTTGAGTACCTCTATCGGTTTTCCCTTTTATTCCAGTCTCTTATCGTTCGTGGAAAGAAAGATTATCGGTATGCCTCTGTGTGGGCTCCAATCTCCCTAATTTTATACTTATGGTCTCTTCGCGAGATATACGTAGGAGGGAGCAATATACTGCTTGACTCCTCGGTGAAGGTATGTTCTCGAAACTTCAACAAAAGCCCGTACCGAGCTACTGAGCGTCTCTCTTGCAGAGTCTTCCACTGGAGTTTATCTGTCATCTCGGTAACGGTTTCGCGATTACTAAATGATCCTGCTACAAAGCGCGTTGGATCATCTCTATTTCTTCTATCAACCCTATCTGGTACGGATCCCACACCGGTGAGCAGTATTCAAGCAGTGGGCGAACAAGTGTACTGTAACCTACTTCCTTTGGTTTCGGGCTGCATTTCCTTAGGATTCTTCCAGTGAATCTCAGTCCGGCATCTGCTTTAACGACGATCAACATTATTTTATGTGGTCATTCCATTTTAAATCACTCTTAATGCGTACTCCCAGATAATTTATGGAATTAACTGCTTCCAGTTGCTGACCTGCTATATTGTAACTAAATGATAAAGGATCTTTCTTTCTATGTATTCTCAGCATATTATTCTTGTCTACATTGAGATTCAATTGCCATTTCCTGCACCATGCGTCAATTCGTTACAGATCCTCCTGCATTTCAGTACCGTTTTCCATTGTTACAACCTCTCGATATACTACAGCATCATCGGCAAAAAGCCTCAGTCTGTATTCATTTTTGGTCCTTGAATATACCGTCAAATTAAGATATTTCAATGACATGACTGCTGAAACTTCAAGTGTGGGTAACGCCACGGGCTCACATTTGCATAAAATGTTACAGAAGTCGCGTATCAGAGGATTCCTCGCAGCATCCTGATGTACCGGGGAAACTGATAGTACCCGGTAACAAAGGTTTTGAGCAGCGACAGCAGTGTTTTAATCCCTATCGCCAAGAAACTTCGATAAGCCATCGCTGAATAATGAAGACAGTGAAAAAGCCACTATTGTGCACTAATTATCAACAAATGTTGATCATAGCATTGTATTCTGGAAAGATTAATGCGCTGGGCCAGCTTTTATTGAAGTTGCACTGAATTGTATTTAATATAGTTCTGAAAGAGTGCCACGGAGTGCACAATACGGTATACGTTACCTGAGTTAGGACAGTTTGTGGCTTTGTGATTTGTATTCTGGTGTTTATTGAAGGGATGGGATTCCGCACTGATGTTTCCTGGAATATACCTTTGAACTACACTCATGCTCATAAATTAAGGATTGTTGCAAAATGTGGTGCTCCACAACGTGGCACTACACAAAACTGGCTTTAATAGCATAGGCACACAGGGAACACACACGACACAGATCTGTAACTCCACGGTATTGGTGGTAAGTTGAGAAAACCGTCCCGAAACACATGTACTACAAAACACCACTGTTTCCTGCGCATGTACCCCGACATCAACATGGGATATGATCACCATGCACACGTACACAGGCCGCACAATGGGTTGGCATACTCTGGATCAGGTGGTCGAGCAGCTGCTGGGGTATAGCCTCCCATTCTTGTACCAGTGCCTGTCGGAGCTCCAGAAGTGTACTAGGGGTGACTAGACGTGCAGCGATACTTCGACCGAGAGCAAAATTGGTTCAAATGGCTCTGAGCACTATGGGACTCAACATCTGAGGCCATAAGTCCCCTAGAACTTAGAACTACTTAAACCTAACTAACCTAAGGACACCACACACACCCATGCCCGAGGCAGGACTCGAACCTGCAACCGCAGCAGTCCCGCGGTTCCGGACTGCAGCGCCAGAACCGCACGGCCACCGCGGCCGGCGACCGAGAGCATCCCAGACGTGCTCGATGGGGTTTAAGTCTGGAGAACAGGCAGGCGACTCCATTCGCCTGATATCTTCTGTTTCAAGGTAATTATCCACGATGGCAGCTCGGTGGCGCCGTGCGTTATCATCCATCAGGAGGAAGGTGGGACCCACTGCACTTCTGAAAAGGCAAAATGACGTCCGGATACACCTGACCTGCTACAGTTCCTCTGTCAAAGACATGCAGGGGTGTGCGTGCACCAGTCATAATCCCACCCCACACCATCAAACCACGACCTCCATACAGGTCCCTTTGAAGGACATTAAGGGGTTGGTATCTGGCTCCTGGTTCACTCCAGATGGCTAGAATCACTGTTCAGACTATAACCGGACTCATTCGTGAACATAACCTGGGACCATTGTTCCAATGACCATGTGTTCTTGATACCAGGCTTTACTGGCTCTCCTGTGACCAGGGGTCAGTGGAATGCTCCTTGCACGTCTCCGGGCGAATAAACCATTTCTGTTCAGTCGTCTTTAGACTGAGTCTGGAGACAACTGTTCCAGTGGCTGCGGTAATGTCCCGAGCAAGGCTGCTTGCAGTACTCCGTGGCCGTCTGCGGGCACTGATGGTGAGTTATCAGTCTTCTTGTGGTGTTGTACACTGTTGACGTCCCGTACTGTAGCGCCTGGACACGTTTCCTGACTGCCTGAATCGTTGTCATAATCTTGAGATCACACTTCGTGGCACACGGAGGACCCGTGCTACGACTTGCTGTGTCTGACCAGCCTCCAGTCGCCCTAGTATTCTATCCCTCATAACGTCATCAATATGCGTTCTTTGAGCCATTTTCAACACACAGTCATCATTAGCACGTCTGAAAACGTCTGCACACTTACTCGCGGCACCGTACTCTGACATGCACCAACGTATGTGAACTGCTGCCAGTGCCCCCGTGCGACGACCACAGGTGAAATTCACCGCATGGTCATACCCCGAGATGATTTAAACCCGCAAACCGCCCACCAGAGCGTTGTTTGATCATGTATCAGCATTATACTTAATTTATGAGCATGAGCGTACTTAAATTTACTTCAGGAAAGATAAATAGTTATGAGGAAGTGCAAGTTAAATATTCTTAGGAATTCATATAGTGTCTGTGACGAGGAGAAACTGTTAGACTGGATGCAATGCCTTAAATTAGTACGCACTCAGACACACTTTTAGTCAGTTATAGCACCTTACTGAACATTGCGCCTTCACTGGGAATATGCACAGTCGAGTCAAATTAATGTGACCACCGCCTATGTCCGACGTCAAAGTGCAGTGACGAGCCACAGATGGCAAGTGGCAGCACTAGCAGTGAAGGATGTACAAAGAGGGTCGGGGGATGAGAAAAGCAGTGCAGTCGGTATCGAAATGCGGAAACGGAGCGATTTATCTGACATCCAAAAGGGTACGATCATTGTCTTTCAGGCCAAACGTGGAACGGCTGTTTGTAAAGCGTTTGCGTGCCGCCATGGTTCAAGGAAATATGACACTATTCAAAACCGTATCGGAGGCAGCTGTGGTGCACCATGGGCCATAGGTGACAACTGGGTGAACGATGGCTGCGACGACGTGTACGGGCAGACAGATCTGCAACTATTGAGCAACTGACCGTCGAGACGAAGGAAGGGGCTACCAGCACTGTCTCCTCAACGAGAGTTCACCGGAACCGAGCGAGGTGGCGCAGTGGTTAGCACACTGGACTCGCATTCGGGAGGACGACGGTTCAATCCCGTCTCCGGCCATCCTGATTTAGGTTTTCCGTGATTTCCCTAAATCGTTTCAGGCAAATACCCGGATGGTTCCTTTGAAAGGGCACGGCCGATTTCCTACCCAATCCTTCCCTAACCCGAGCTTGCGCTCCGTCTCTCATGACCTCGTTGTCGACGGGACGTTAAACACTAACCACCACCACCACCAGTTCACCGAACGTTACGGCCTAAGGGCTTCCGCAGAAGGCGTCTGGTTCACGCACCCATGCTGGCTGCTGCCCGTCGGCGACGAAGGCTGGAATTTGGACGCCAGTTGCGCAAATGGACGTTCACAGAGTGGCGACAGGTGACCTTCTCAGATGAATCACTTTTTATCCTCCACCGGACAGATGGCCGTTGACGTGTACGGCGTGAAACGTTTGAAAGCGAACACCCTGCAACGAGGCAGGGAGCATTATGATATTGAGAAAGTTTTCGTGACATTCCCTGGGTGATTTCGTATTTCTGGAAGGTACAATGAATCAACACGTGTGCATCTATCCTTGGGGGCGGTGTCCACCTCTACGTGCAGTATGTTTTTTCTCGGCACGATGGTATCTATCAGCAGTGTAAGTACGTTGTTGGAAAAGCGTCAGGATGCGTTTGTCATTTTCCCACGGCTACCAAATTTCCAGGATTAAAACCGAGTCGTGAATCTGTGGCACCACCCCGATCGAACTGTTCGTGTCATGGATCTGCAAAGGAGAAACCTAGCGCAGCTGGCCACTGCACTGGAGCCTGCAAGACTCCACATCCCTATCGGTATCTTCCAGAACATCACTGACTCTCTTCCTGCAGGTCTCGCAGTGGTCAGCGCTGCAAATTGTGGTTATTAAGGATTTTACGTGTGGTCAGACTGATGTGACAGGGCAGTGTATTTTAGGCCTGTTTTGTTGGCGCCCGCGCGTGGTTCGAACTTCAAAGTTTTTCTGCGGACAGGGTCGAGAAGGAATTCGTTTGGGCCGTCAGTATAAGAACATCTTTTTACACGTACCTTCCGATAGGCAGACCGCAACAAACTGTAACGGCTGTCATCGCACGGTCACTATAATACACTACGGGGTAACCGAGTCTAAAGGCAGATTTATGGAAAACTCTGATCAGAACAAGGGAAAGATTAGGCGAGTAATAATCATGACAAGCAAAAAGACATAATGTTTCGCTGGAAAGAACAGCGTGGAGGTAAAAATTGAAGAGGGGGAGATAAAGTATTGGATTTGTCAGACGTTATTGGATGTAATGCGTATGTAGAGGAGAGGACGTAGGGGAGTAAAGCAAAGACTAATTACCTGATGAAAAGGACACCATTGGGTTGAAACGGTGGTTCACTTTCTCTGTACCCGGTTTATTTCGCAAAACACTGTTTTTATGCTTCTTCCCCGTACCTTCCTGTTACACGGAGTCGACTTAACAAACCTTAGTGAGTGAGATGGCGCTGTGGTAAATTGGTAAATTGAACGTAATATCTTCGTTATGTGCGTTTGATTTAGAGATTACAAAATCTGTAGTTGTATTTTGTCAAGCTATAGTATTCTGAAACTTGTCGACGCATTTATCTCGGTTAATTGAAACGTCGTATTTTAGATGAAACTAGTTTTGTAAACCGTGGTATTTTGACCACATGCTTCCAATGAGATGGTTCAGTCGCTCCAAAATGCTTCTGAACGGAATTATTTAAAAAAGCATGAACGTTATTACAGTATCAGACTTGCAGCTATTACGTGACTGCGAATAAATGGCTGTGACCTTCCAAAAAATGTTAGTAATGTTAGGCGTAATTTCTAAAGAGGAAATTGAAAGAGAAAGTTGAGAACTGGCAGAGTAGGTAGGTATACGTAAAATGACTGCCATGAAAAGAGGCGGCAATTTAAAGAAATTTTTTATGTTGAAGCCGAAATTGTGTGTTATGTTACACCAGAACCGACTTTTATTACGAGAAAATTTACGTTAAGATGAACAAAGGTCCATCGGTCTGAGGCACTTGCTTGGATGTAGATTGAGCGGTTGCTATCGTCTGACAAAATTAGTGGGGAATTCGACAGAGTCACACAATCTGCGTCGGACTTGGACCCTTAAAGCAATGGCTTGAGAGAGAGAGAGAGAGAGAGAGAGAGAGAGAGAGAGAGTGTGTGAGTGACTGAGAAAGTGGCGGGGGCGGGGCGGGCGGGGAGAAAAGAGAACAGTGAGTAGAAGAATTATATGTTTTCTCTCTTAAGACAATGTCATTGGGGAAATATCCGACAAACTCAGTTAGTAAACGCGACGTCCACTGGGCACGAGGAAAAACCGACTGCCCGAACGCCTCAGTACGAGCTCTAATTTCCCTTATCTTTGAATGGTGATCACTGCTCAATTTGAAAGTTGGTGGTAATAATATATGCTCTACATTCTGGGCGATTTCGGAATTCAGTGAGCAGCCCCTTACAAAATGGTTCAAATGGCTCTGAGCACTATGGGACTCAACATCTTAGGTCGTAAGTCCCCTAGAACTTAGAACTACTTAAACCTAACTAACCTAAGGACATCACACACACCCATGCCCGAGGCAGGATTCGAACCTGCGACCGTAGCAGTCCCGCGGTTCCGGACTGCAGCGCCAGAACCGCTAGACCACCAGCCCCTTCCGTTTAGCGCGTCGTCTATCTCCAAGTGTATCCCACTTCAAACTTTCTATGAGATTTGTAACGCTCTCGCGATGGGTAAATGTACCAGTCACGAATCTTGTCGCTCTTCTTTGGACCTTCTCAATCTCTTGAATCAGACTCAACTGTTTAGGGTTCCATACAGACGAACAATACTCTAAAACTGGACGAATTAACGTATTGTAAGCAATTTTCTTTGCTGAAGTACTGCATCGCTTCAGGATTCTACCAATAAACCGCAATCTAGAGTTCACCTTACCCATCGCTTGTGTAATCTGATCATTCCATTTGAGATCATTTCGAACAGTCACACACAGCTACTTGACGGATGTTACCGCTTCCAAAGACTGGGAATTTATTTTATACTCGTACATTAATGGGGATTTTCGCCTTGTTATAAGCAGTAGCTTACTAGTATTGAGAGATAACTGCCAGTCATTACACCACCCATTTATTTTCTGCAAATCCTCATTGATTTGTTCACAACTTTCGTGTGATACTACTATCCTGTAGACTGCAACATCATCGGCAAACAGTCTAATGCCGCTGTCAATACCATCAACCAGATCGTTTATGTAAATCGTAAAAGGCAGCGGACCTATTACACTGCCCTGCTGCCCTGGGGCACACTTGAAGTTACGCTTGTTTCTGTTGAATTCACCCCATTCAGGACGACGTACTGCTCTCTGTCTGTTAGAAAACTTTGTATCAAACCGCGTATGTCATCGGATAGACCGGAAGACCGCACTTTTGGAGCATGCGACAGTGCGAAACTATGTCGAACGCCTTTCGAAAGTCGAGAAATATGGTATCAACATGGGAGCCGGTATCTAGAGCCTGCTGTATATCATACACAAAGAGGGCCAACTGTGTCTCGCATGATCGCTGTTTCCTAAAACCGTGGTGGTTTCTGCAGATGAGTTTCTCAGAGTCTAGAAAGGTCATTATGTCTGAACACAAAATATGTTCCATGTTCGTAGCTGAGTGGCCAGCTGAGGACCAGGTTTCGATTCTTGGTACTGCTAAGGATTGGCGGTTGGAGCACAGGTATCGGGTACACTCTACCTCGTGATGCCAATTGAGGAGCTACTTGAATGGAACGTAACAGCTTCAAGGTCTGTTAAGTCGACAACACGGCCGGGAGAGAGCTGTACTGACTACAAGGCCCTCCACGCCGTATGTGCATGACGCCGAATTGAATATATTATTTTCCCAAACGTACATTTCAAGTCAGTATCATAACGACAAATAAGAGAATGACGAGCCTACACAGATGGTTGTTAACTCATGTAGTTCCCAGATAAAGGAAGATTTTTGAAAAGGACATCAAGGTCCCCTTTGATCCGCAAATGTATTTATTCACAAGACCATCTATTTGCAGTTTCACCCACATGGTCACTATCAAATAGAGTGCACGAAAATGCGAACACAGAGCATACATACAAAATCCCTCCTCATATATCATACCTTTCATGTGGTAGTTATATGACAGAATAACATATTATTGACATTGTGCTTCGCAAGATGTCAAAATTTAAAACTCGAATTTTGTAATTGATCAGACTATTAAGGGGCGAAAAGTGTTCACGGGTAACATGAGTTCTCGGCTACACATCGTACATTGTCTTGTGCAGTATTACTGAACACGTAGAAAAACCATAGGAAACAAAGAAATCAATCGTAGACCTGAAACCTACTACAGCACTTTTGTAACTACAGCTCCCAGCTCCCTGTACATACTGTCAATCGCGTAGTGACAACGGAAGACTGAACGTGATCATCCAGGACAATGAAAAATGATAGCCTGGAAATCTATGAGTTATCCTGTTAAAAGAACATACTGATTGATTTGGTGTTGCAGGTGCAGTAAAACTGTTACCAGGCTCTCACAGGACCCTCCACCACTAACGTTAAGTGATGGCAAGATTCTTGTATGTGCCAAGTGGTGACATGGAATTAGCGCAGTAAGATGGATCACATGCAGACGTGACTCGACGGCAGGAAGGAGCTACCGTCTTTGAACGGGCTGATGACGATGTAGTGAATGAAATTTGCTGTTTTGTTGGTGTATCATCGCAATATGTCTAAAAGGAAAGGTGTACCTCGCACAACCATATAATACAGTGGTCATAAAAAGATGTTAACCGACATGGAGATAAGACGCTTACAAGGAACTGTTCCATCTCAACCGGTTTCAAGCAGAATGGGAATTGGGAGTTCCATTTCAACCAATTTCCGAGAGAATACTGCGAATGGAACTGTATGCAACGGTCATTTGTTACCAATGCTCATAGCGACACTGGGCCAAACCATACAGAAACTGGAGAGTTTATGATTGGAGGCGTGAAATGTGGGCTGACGAACAGCGATTCGTACTTTTCTAAATGATGCAAATATCTGAGGGCAAGTACGGGTTAATAAGGCGTTTAACCAACAATGCCTGAAGGATATAGTCCTGGCTGGAGGTGATATGGTCATGCTTTGGCGGTGCTTTTCGTTCCACGACAACATGCGCTGGTTATTCAGGTTATCGTGAACATGTATTAGGCTGTTTATTTCTACATTTCCAGTAAACAAATGTAACCCAATTTTGATACGTTTTCATAATGAATATGTTGTGGAAATTCACCTTTTCCTGGATGACAAATGGTGTGTTCACAGGGCAGCTCACACATGGTCCAGTAACATGAATGTGACCACTGCCTATGATCGACGTCAACGTGCAATAATCAGTCACAGTCCGCAGGTGACAGCACTGGCAGTGGAGAGTATATAAAGCGTGCCGTGGAGAGGGGGGTGAGAGGGGGGGGACGCGGAAAACCATGGAGTTGTAGTCGTAATGTGAATAAGGCGCGATTTATCTGACGTCCAGAAGGGCTTGATCATTGACTTTCAGGGCAAGGGTGGAAGAATTTCCGAAACGGCTAAGTTAGTAACCTATTTGTGTGCCACTGCGGTTAAAGTCTGCAGTGCATGGCAAAATGGCGCTATTCGAAACCACCGCCGACGTAGCTGTGTTGGACCAGGGGCCACAGTTGACAGCTTGGTAAACGACGGCTGCGGAGACACGTACAGGCAAACCGACGTGCAACTGTTGACCAAATGACCGGCCAGATGAACCAAGCAGCTGCAAAGACTGTCTCCTCAACGAGCGTTGCCGTGTATGGGCCTCCGCAGAGGTGGCCTGGTTCATGCACCCATGCTGGTTGCTGTTCATCGGCGAGGAAGGGTGGATTTGGATGTCAATAACGCAGCTGGATATCCATAGGTGGTCTCTTCAGATGAATTAAATTTTATCCTCCATCAGACTGATGGCCGCTGGCGTGTAAGGCGTGAAACGTCTAAAAGCAAACACCTTGCAACAAGGGAGGGAGCGTTATGGTCTACGGAATGTTTCCGTGGCATTCCATGGGTGATATCATGATTCTGGAAGGCATAATGTAGCGATACAAGTATCTTCGTGAGCATGGCGCCACCTATCAGCAGGACAATGCATGTGTCACACAGATTGCAGTGTACACACGTGATTCAACGATCATCAAGATGAGTTCCGTACTCTCCTAGCAACCAAACTCCGCGGATCTAAACTCAATAGAGAATCTGTGAGACAAACTCGATCGGGTTGTACACGCCTTGGGTCTCAGCCTCGAAATTTAGCGCAGCTGGCGACGGCACTGGATTCGGCATGGCTCCATATCCTTGTCAGTGTCATCCAGAACCTGACTGACTCCCTTCCTGCACGTCTTGCAGAGGTCTGAGCTGGAAAAGGATTTGGACAGTTGGTCACGTTAAAGTGAATGGACAGTGTATATATTCCAGGTTTGTCGAACAATGAGGCAACCTATCGCATCTCGACTGGCTCTCTAATCACCCGATATGAATCCTGCAGAAAATGCCTATGTACACTCCTAAAAATTGAAATAAGAACACCGTGAATTCATTGTCCCAGGAAGGGGAAACTTTATTGACACATTCCTGGGGTCAGATACATCACATGATCACACTGACAGAACCACAGGCACATAGACACAGGCAACAGAGCATGCACAATGTCGGCACTAGTACAGTGTATATCCACCTTTCGCAGCAATGCAGGCTGCTATTCTCCCATGGAGACGATCATAGAGATGCTGGATGTAGTCCTGTGCAACGGCTTGCCATGCCATTTCCACCTGGCGCCTCAGTTGGACCAGCGTTCGTGCTGGACGTGCAGACCGCGTGAGACGACGCTTCATCCAGTCCCAAACATGCTCAATGGGGGACAGATCCGGAGATCTTGCTGGCCAGGGTAGTTGACTTACACCTTCTAGAGCACGTTGGGTGGCACGGGATACATGCGGACGTGCATTGTCCTGTTGGAACAGCAAGTTCCCTTGCCGGTCTAGGAATGGTAGAACGATGGGTTCGATGACGGTTTGGATGTACCGTGCACTATTCAGTGTCCCCTCGACGATCACCAGTGGTGTACGGCCAGTGTAGGAGATCGCTCCCCACACCATGATGCCGGGTGTTGGCCCTGTGTGCCTCGGTCGTATGCAGTCCTGATTGTGGCGCTCACCTGCACGGCGCCAAACACGCATACGACCATCATTGGCACCAAGGCAGAAGCGACTCTCATCGCTGAAGACGACACGTCTCCATTCGTCCCTCCATTCACGCCTGTCGCGACACCACTGGAGGCGGGCTGCACGATGTTGGGGCGTGAGCGGAAGACGGCCTAACGGTGTGCGGGACCGTAGCCCAGCTTCATGGAGACAGTTGCGAATGGTCCTCGCCGATACCCCAGGAGCAACAGTGTCCCTAATTTGCTGGGAAGTGGCGGTGCGGTCCCCTACGGCACTGCGTAGGATCCTACGGTCTTGCCGTGCATCCGTGCGTCGCTGCGGTCCGGTCCCAGTTCGAGGGGCACGTGCACCTTCCGCCGACCACTGGCGACAACATCGATGTACTGTGGAGACCTCACGCCCCACGTGTTGAGCAATTCGGCGGTACGTCCACCCGTCCTCCCGCATGCCCACTATACGCCCTCGCTCAAAGTCCGTCAACTGCACATACGGTTCACGTCCACGCTGTCGCGGCATGCTACCAGTGTTAAAGACTGCGGTGGAGCTCCGTATGCCACGGCAAACTGGCTGACACTGACGGCGGCGGTGCACAAATGCTGCGCAGCTAGCGCCCTTCGACGGCCAACACCGCGGTTCCTGGTGTGTCCGCTGTGCCGTGCGTGTGATCATTGCTTGTACAGCCATCTCGCAGTGTCCGGAGCAAGTATAGTGGGTCTGACACACCGGTGTCAATGTGTTCTTTTTTCCATTTCCAGGAGTGTATATTTTGACAATGCTAGAAATATAGCAATCAACATCCCAATAACTTGGTAGCTCTCTAACATTCTGCGTGCTGTCTGTTTGTTCTAAGTCGTGTCTCCCTACCACAGATGAGACTTCTGCAGTTCTGAGTGAAGCCGTATGTGCTCTTATGTGGTATCGCGTGCGTTCAGTACCTTGTCGGTGGTTAGGCAGCGTCAGGGGCGGCGGGCGGTGCAGCTCCACACACCTCGCAACTCTCTCGAACTTATCCTTACTACTGTTTACCGAAGTTGGTTTAAGAAAAAGGTATCTAGCTGTGTTTTCAACTGACCAATCAGTGTCTCAATGTTAACCTTAAGCTCCGCCTACAAAAATTCTGTCTATCCAATGAGAAACATGGGCTGGGGGCTGGACCTCCCTGCGGTCGGCCGGCGATGTGGGTGTCCCATTGTCCCACTCTTATCATAGGGCCTTCTAGCCTACATGGCTCTGCTCTCGGCTTCTGTTCTCGTTTCTCCCCTCGGAACTGCGTCTGTTTCACGGTGGGAAGGTATGACATGCATTTAGGCGTTCTTGTGTTAATCTGTGGTATTCCATTTGCTCACTCGTTGGTCGTATTACTTTGGTTAATTTAATATCAGGATTTATTCGGAGCTATGTGACATATTGCCGGATTTGTTATCATGTCAGGGTTTTCATGGAAGGTGTTGTATTTGCCTGACACCTTACAGCTCTACAGGACAGAATGGCTTCAGCTGGACATCGTATACCAGAAGATACTGTAGGACACACTGTTCTGCCGAAGTGGGATTATTAACATGGCTAGAGACTATTTTGGGCGGTGTTAATTTGACTTCTCCTGGTGTGTCTCATATTTTGTCTGGTGTGCTTGTCACCGTTGTGGTAGTAAAGCATTTGAAGCTCGTCCCTACAGACGCTCGAGCCTGCTGTCACTCTGTGCGAAAGCTATCAGACAAGCGCTTCGGTCCGGGGCAAAACGTGCGGGCGCAGCCCTGGAGAGGCCCATAACCGCAGCCGATGGTATACAGTAGAACCGGGGCCCGGCAGGCCGTTGCGCCGGTGGCCTATCTGTCGCGTCTGCGGACGCATGCGGAGCGCCATTTTTCGAGCTTCCATCCCGGGCAGATCGCTGCCGGAGAGTGCCGCGCAGGAAATAAGAGCGCCAGATAACACTGCACATCTGCGAACCGACTCTGCCGCTCGTAACGTTCCCGTCCGCCTTCCACTGCTAGCGCAGAATGACGTTATCGTGAAACGTAACGGTATCGCTCCCGTCCTCTCAGTATGGTTCAGTCCTTCAGCTGGAAGGCACTATCGTCGATCCAAAAACTACTACTGCCCTGATTGGTGCATCTGGTTGTGTATCTGGGAGCAAGCTAATGGCGGAACGAGGAATTGCTTCATGGCGAGAACGACAATATAAAGAAACAACCAGTTGTACATTTTTCCAATTCGTAAAAGAACGCAGGTGAAAGAGTATAACCCACCTTAACATTAAAGTTGAGGTTGAGGACTCCTCAACCGACGGAGAAATTGCCTATTCACAAAAGTGTACCAATAAAAATTACAATGTAAATCGGAAGATCGGAAGATCTTTGTTAGAAGCAACAGCTGTATAGCACATGCTGGATGCTGGCAAAGTTACGCTGTCACAGTGTAAACGAATACAGACTGTGTAAAAGTGTGTGAAGTGATGTACCAGCTGGCCATCAAAATGGAAGCAGACATCTGGACACTAACGAAAAAAGCCGCCCATACTGTCGCAAGCCAGCACTCAGCACTATGCTAGAAGTAATGATGTAAGATCCAGAAAACCATCTTATGATGAAGCTAAAAATTTTTCGAGACAGATTCATGGAATAATAAATAACTATTCAAAAAAGTGAGTGGTTGCAGTTTTATGTATTTACATTCAACTAAGAGTCACGGGTTCTAAAATATCCGTAATGGATAAGCTTAATCTGTGTGAATATTGGAATCATTGACCATACGAATACGAGCCCATTATCTTACCAAGTACTGTGCCAAGTTGCACGGTAACTAATGTGACCTGTTATTTCCACAGTAACAACTCCTACAAATAGATAGGTTTTAATAATTATTTACTTCATGTCATAGGTAATTTAAGATCAAGCTTTAAACACGTAAATTACTGAGTTAGTTAAGTCGCAGTCACTATTAACAGATTGAAAGAATGTCCAAAGCTAATTTCCATTACTGTGAGTTGCATCCTGTACCTCAAATAAGCCATCGCCAAAATTTGTTACATCAGGTTTCGTCCTATGTCTTCTCTTCTTTCAGTTTTGAGAAATGGTTAATAGTCATATTCATGATTTCAGAACAGCTTGCACCTTTCCATAATTAACTGCACCGTGTTTTTTTCCTAATCCTTATAATGTTCTTTGAAAGATATTGGCTAGTAGTTTTTCTTATTTAACTGTCCCTGCTTTTCTCTTCTTTCGTTTAACATACTGTATTTCGAATTTTAGCGATATGAACATAACTTACGCAGGATTGAATCATGCGAAAAAAACTGAATGTAGGCGGTAACATTTTACAAGTACAATTTATTATCTATCTACTTTGAGGCCAAGACAGAAAGATACTCGAGTAATCTTCATTTGCAGAAAAATTAACTTGTTATTATACGCTAAAGTCTGTCAATATAGTTCCGTAGATAAGATACTGATCAGACGTCTCAGATGATAATGGAATTTAATTCGATGTGACATATATCCATTATTAATGAAACTGGAATTATACTGATTAAGCAGAGTAATTTTGTTTCGAGGTGCCGCAGTAATGAAAGTTGGAATGAACTGTCAGTTAGTTTGGACCTCTACGTGTTATCTTGTTAAAACAGTGGAGAGTTTCCGGTTGTGTGCTTTTAATTTATAATCAAAGGCGAGTGCCGGCTAACTTTTATCTCAGTTTCCAAATAAGCAGGTAAACAGGATTCTCTCGGCTGACACGGCCTTATCGTCAGTGCCGGCGCGTTCATGACAGGGGGTCATTGTACCCAGCCGCCGTCGATAAACGCTCATATTCCTGGCATGCGGGCGCGTGCCTTCGTTGACAGCTCCTGGGTTTGTGAACTCAGTGCTCAGAATAGCATTTTGTTTGCTTACGTGATAATGCATTAATGTTTTCCCCACTGGGTGGCTCTGACACTATAATCTATGACTGTAAATGTAGCCATGATCTTCATACGAAGATTACGAGAGATACATGATACATGTATATTATAGTGACAAAAGTCATGGAATACGTACTAATATTGTGTCGGACTTGCTTCTGTCCAGCGTACTTCAGCAGCTCGACATGGCATAGACACCAGTCGTTGGAAGTCCCCTGAAGGAATATTGAGCCATGCTGACATAACAGAAGTCCAGAACTGCGAAAGTGTTTCCGTTGCAAGACGTTGAGCGCAAACTGACCTCTCGATTGCGCCCCATAAATGTTCGATGGGATTCATGTCGGGCGGCCGGGCGAATGGCCGAGCGGTTCTAGGCGCTTCAGTCTGGAACGGCACTGCTGCTACGGTCGCAGGTTCGAATCCTGCCTCGGTCATGGCTGTGTATGACGTCCTTAGGTTAGTTGGGTTTAAGTACGCTACTGGCCATTGAAATTGCTACGCCACGAAGATGACGTGCTACAGACGCGAAATTTAACCGACAGGAAGCAGATGCTGTGATATGCAAATGATTAGCTTTTAAGAGCATTCACACAAGGTTGGCGCCGGTGGCGACACCTACAACGTGCTGACATGGGGAAAGTTTCCAACCGATTTCTCAAACACAAACAGCAGTTGACCGGGTTTGCCTGGTGAAACGTTGTTGTGATGCCTCGTGTAAGGAGGAGAAATGCCTACCATCACGTTTCCGACTTTGATATAGGGCGGATTGTAGCCTCTCGAGATTGCGGTTTATCGTATCGCGACATATCTGATCGCCTTGGTCGAGATCCAATGACTGTTAGCAGAATATGGAATCGGTGGGTTCAGGAGGGTAATACGGAACGCCGTGCTCGATCCCAACGGCCTCGTATCACTAGCAGTCGAGATGACAGGCATCTTATCCGCATGGCTGTAACGGATCGTGCAGCCACGTCTCGATCCCTGAGTCAACAGATGGGGACGTTTGCAAGACAACAACCATCTGCACGAACAGTTCGACGACGTTTGCAGCAGCATGGTCTATCACCTCGGAGACCATGGCTGCGGTTACCCTTGACGCTGCATCACAGACAGGAGCGCCTGCGATGGTGTACTCAACGGCTAACTTGGGTGCACGAATGGCAAAACGTCATTTATCCGGATGAACCCAGGTTCTATTTACAGCATCCTGATGGTCACATCCGTGTTTGGTGACATCACGGTGAAGCACATTGGAAGCGTGTATTGGCCATCCCCATACTGGCGTATCACCCGGCGTGATGGTATGGGATGCCATTGGTTACACGTCTCGGTCACCTCTTGTTCGCATTGACGGCACTTTGAACAGTGAACGTTACATTTCAGTTGTGTTACGACCCGTGGTTCTACCCTTCATTTGATCCCTGCGAAACCCTATATTTCAGCAGGATAATGCACGACCGCATGTTGCAGGTCCCTTTCTGGATACAGAAAATGTTTGACTGCTGCCTTGGCCAGCATATTCTCCAGATCTCTCACCAATTAAAAACGTCTGGTCATTGATGGCCGAGCAACTGGCTCGTCACAATACGCCAATGAACTGTGGTATCGCGTTGAAGCTGCATGGGCAGCTGTCCCTGTACACGCCATCTAAGCTCGGTTTGACTCAATGCCCAGGCGTATCAAGGCCGTTATTACGGCCAGAGGTGGTTGTTCTGGGTACTGATTTCTCAGTATCTATGCACCCAAATTGCGTGAAAATGTAATCACATGTCAGTTCTAGTTTAATATATTTGTCCAATGAATACCCGTTTATCATCTTCATTTCTTCTTGGTGTAGCAATTTTAATGGCCAGTAGTGTAGTTCTAAGTCCAGGGGACTGATGACCTCAAATGTTAAGTCCCATAGTGCTTAGAGCCATTTGAACCATGTCGGGCGAACTGGATAGCTAAATCATTAGCTCGAACATCCCAGAATGTTCTTCAAACCCAATTGCGAACGATTGTGGGTCGGCGACATGACATTATTGTTTGAGAACATGAAGTCTATGAATGGCTGCAAATGATCTCCAAGTAGCTGAACATAACCATTTCCAGTCAATGGTCGTTTAAGCGGACCAGACGACCCAGTCCATTCCATGTAAACACAGCCCACGACTTTGTGAGGCCATCACCTGCTTGTACAGTGGCTTGCTGACAACTTGGGTCCGTGGCTCATCTGACCAGGCCACGGTTCTACAGTCGTCTAGGGTCCAACCTAAACGGTCACGAGCACAGGCGGCGCAGGCGATAAAGGATAAATTCGTCATACGTCCCCCATTGGTTTCTGCCGTGATTTCACGCAATGTTGCTTATCTGTTATCACTGACAATTCTACGCAAACACCGCTGCTCTCCGACGTTAAGTTAAGGCCCTCGTCCACTGCGTTGTCCATGGCGCGAGCTAATTTCCGAAATTTGGTGTTCTTAGCACACTCTTGACGTTGTCGATCACGGAACACTGAATTTTCCTTACGATTATCGAAATGGAATGTCCAAGTACTATTCCGCGGTCAAAGTCTGTTAATTCCCGTGGTGCGGCTACAATGACCTCGGAAACGTATTCACATGATATCACCTGAGTGGAGATGAAAGCTCCGCCAACGCATTGCCGCGCTTGTATACCTTGTGTATGCGATTGTACCGCCATCTGCATATGTGCGTATCCCTATCCCGTGACTTGTCACCTCAGTGTAAACTCACACTCAAAACAAAACGTTTCGAAATAAATATTAAAACACAGAGTGACGTCAGTACCTTATTACCTAAGAAAATGAGAGGTCTGTTAATGCGCCAGGATTGGCCAGGAGGGAAAGCTGTAGGCACCCGTAAGGAAAACATATTTTTATATGCATGAGAGTTTAATGCCGTAAACAGGCAGGCCTAGAGAAGCCACCGGGACTGAATGGGAGACGCCCCAGGAGGGCAAGAGAGGAGGGCGTCTGATCGGTTTGGAATCTGCCAGCAGAAGAGACCGAATGGCGTGACCGACCGCTCCCGGCAGCTGGGCGCGGTTCCACCCACAGTTGACCACCTCCAAGCCTCCCTATTGGTCGGTCACATCGTAAGACGCGCAGCTCGGTAGCGTTACCTCGTCAGCAACACGTGAGTTTAGCTGCTGATGGTTCAACACCTGAGTTTCAGGGTGGTTCTATCTGGTTTTGGGCAACGTGACTGAGACGCTGCAACTTACCGCCAGGTAGAGGGCACTGACGAACATCAAATGAAAAATAAAAATCAAACTAGATATTTTTTAAAAAATCAAATTTTTATACTAGTGAACCCATTCAGTAACGGCCTCCACTGTACAGGTCTTTGATATAAATTACTTGCATATAGTAGTGAAACTGCCCATGTCTGACACGTTTTTAATGTGTGAATACTTCTAGACAACAACGAGTTTCGAGAATGACGCAGAATTCCGCGAGGAATTGTCATTGCAATACTTTCGACTTTGACTAAGATATTAAAAATCTAGCAAATGGTGAAGCATCTATTTTCTCCTTGAGATGAATTACGTTTACATTGAATAGAATGTACTGTAGTATGCAAGAAGTAAAAATAGGGAGAACCTATTCCGCCAAAGACAAAAGCACGGTTTCCGTTCCCATCTATCACACAGTATTAACCAATTACAGGTAACTGTGTCTGTTTATTGTTAATCATATTAACCAATTTCTATTAAAAGTATAAGTAATATACATTTGTAAATTTCTTTTAATATTTTATTTACTACAAAACATATGATTCACAGTGTTTTTCGTTCTGAATCACTCACCATAACTGGTTTCTCGCAAAACGACAGTACCAAAGACATTCCAAGGGGCTTCACTATATCAGACGATCCAGAATGAGATTTTCACTCTGCAGCGGAGTGTGCGCTGATATGAAACTTCCTGGCGGATTAAAACTGTGTGCCGGACCGAGACTCGAACTCGGGACCTTTGCCTTTCGCGGGCACGTGCTCTACCATCTGAGCTACCCAAGCACGACTCACGCCCGGCCTCACAGCTTTAGTTCCGCCAGTACCTCGTCTCCTACCTTCCAAACTTCACAGAAGCTCTCCTGCGAACCTTGCAGAACTATCACTCCTGAAAGAAAGGATATTGCGGAGACATGGCTTAGCCACAAGCTGGAGGATGTTTCCAGAATGAGATTTTCACTCTGCAGCGGAGTGTGCGCTGATATGAAACTTTCATGGCAGATTAAAACTGTGTGCTGGACCGAGACTCGAACTCGGGACCTTTGCCAAAGGTCCCGAGTTCTAGTTTCGGTCCGGCACACAGTTTTAATCTGCCAGGAAAGTTTTATATCAAACAATGTTATAGACAACTAAATGTTTGCAAAGATGCATTTCTTTTTCCGTATGAATACTGAAGTTGCGACAGCTTTTTAAAACTGAACGACGTTATTTCCTTTTCAAAGAGGAGTCGATAACTATTGGAAAGAGAGGAAAAGCGACATAATGCTTGTCAATTTCAGCGACTTATTTGTAAATGTAGGTGTGTAAATCTTTCACGTCCTTTACTGTGTTAACATCGCACAAATGAACTGAACTGCATGATGTTGGTATTATCCATCTTCTACTGTTTTGCAACGCTCCTTTTTCCTTTTTTGTATGTGTCCCACTGCAAGCATTAATATGTCGTATATTCCGTAACTAGCTGTTATCGTGGTTGAGTGATGGTAGGTAAGTAAGCTGCTGCACACGCAATAACGTCAGGTGCCCTTACATGCCTCCCTGGTTGTGTAAGTGTAGACTGTGAGGCGTGCTCCCCCCCCCCCCTCCCTTCTTCCCGAGCACACGACACATGATGCATCACAAAGTGACACGCACACAGTGTTGCTGCGGAGCAGTGTGGTGCGTGTGGATGGGCGTGGGCAGGAGCACGTAACTATGAATCGTGCTGTTGAAGTACCTACATGCTATAAATTATGTTAATTATTCAACAAATTTAATAATTTTTGACGTCGTTTATTTTCACTGTTTGAAAAAAGCTGTTTCATCCCCTATTTTACACTTGTAAGTGAAGGCTTTCATTTTTTTGAATTTATGAGTTAGCTTACGTTCCTCCTCAGGGTTCAACCAACATCCACACAAATTTCATCAAAATAGGTTCAGCAATTTAATCGTGAAAATTTAACAGAGATACTGTCACATATATTATATTATAGTATGGAAGTATTGATTAAACACATTGAGGATTATATCAGCATTGTATTCATTGTGTTGCATAGTACTGTGTAGAACATATCAATCAGTAAAAGTATTTTCGCAAATAAAGTTGAAAAGTGAAATAATAAATAGCTTTTTCGAAGGGTAAATATTTTTCCTGGTTTCCATTAATATTCTTCAAATCAATAAATATCTTCTACTACATACTTTCTAAAGTAGCCAGCATCCTTTCTCAGCATTCATGCTGTCTCTGCACCAGATTTCATCAAAATAGGTTCAGCAGTTTAGTCGTGAAAACATAACAGATGAAGACACTTTGGCATTTATAAGATTTAAATTAAGATATCTTTTTTCTGTGTCCAATTTTCATGAAATAAAGCCTATATGTTGCCCCAAGATATGCTCAAATTATTTGTGAAAACCCTGTGAAATTTCGTCTAGCAGTTTTGGAAATCAGCGTGTTCAAATAGACAGACATGATAGTTGTAGATAAAATTTTAAGTCACGTTATCTTATTTCCCGTGATCTAATTTTGATGAAATAAAGCCTGTATGTTGCCCCAAGCTAGCTCACGTTACCCGTGAAAACACCATGAAAGTTCGTCCAGTAGTTTTGGAGGTTAGGCTGTTCAAACAGACACATCGGTTTTACAGTTTTATTATTAGTATAGATATCCATAGCGGAAATGACTTAGACCATGGCTGTATCTTACAGTATATTTCTTCACAGTAACATAATTATATGTCATTGCAGAAGAAGGTCTACAAGAATATTTTAATAACAGGCACAGAAATGACAAACTTCCAGTGAATGAGTAAGCATTAATAGACGAGACGTTTGAGGCAGAATGCAGTTTTTATTACGCTCTGAATTACAACTCATTTTGGGTGTTATAATGACTTACTGACAAATTCTGAGCAGCGATGGGTCTTGCACCAAGAACCAATCTTTTTCTATTTGTTAAGGAATACGTTCCTTTCAACCATCAATTATGAGTTTAGCGACTGAGATGTCCTTTACGTTCTGACAGCGAACAACGACAATTTTACATAAATAACGTTTTATTAAAGGCTTGTTGGAATAAGTTTATAACTCGTGTTTCGACAGTGTGCCCTGAGATGCACCAAATGCTTCATACTTTCAAAGCATTGTTGAGTATGGCAGTAGTCTGTTCTTGCGCCCCCTAAATGGGTCGGTTGGTAACCATCAGAGGCTGACAATCAGGTAGCTAACTGTATGTGGGGTGCACGCAAGGGTTTTTTAAATTAGGCGACTTTCCATCTAGTCCAGTAAACGACAGCTGTAGAAGTCCCAGAAGTATCAGTGAAAGATCGAAAAAATGCCTCCCAGAGGTGAGAGTATTAAAATCATAATGGCAAAGTGCCGAAGTATTCACCACAAAGTGCCAGAGTTTGAAGCGTTCATGAAAAGCAATGAAGCTCATATAATACTAGGTACAGAACGCTGATTGAAACCTGAAATCGATATTACTGAGATGTTTGGGAAAATTGAAGTTTATGTCGAAAGGATACGCAAAAGCGAAATGAAGGTGGTGTATTTGTCGCAGTAAACAAGACACTCAATTCCTCTGAGATAGAAATTGAAGGTGCATGTGAGACCACATACGCTCAGTAGTGAGTAAAGCTGGTGGTAGACTTCGGTTTATCAGTAGAATACTGGGGAAGTGCAATCCGTCTATAAAGGAGGTTGCTGACAAATCACTCTGCCACCAGTTCTAGAATGTTGTTCAAGTGTGTGGGACCCCTTACCAAAAAGGATTAACAGGGAGTATTGAACTTATACAGAGAAGAGGCACACGAATGGCTATAGGTTTGTTTGATTTGTGGGAGTGTCACAGAGATACTGAAGGAATTGAACTGGAAGACACCTGAAAATACACATAAACTATCTCAAGAAAGTCTGTTAACAAACTTTCAAGAACCGGATTTAAATGATTGCTCTACGAATCTACTACAATCTCCACGTATCGCTCAGGTGGAGATCGTGAGGATAAGATCACAATAATTACTGCACGCAGAGAGGCATTCAAACAATCATTCTTCCCGCGCTCCTTATGTGAATGGAACGGGAAGAAACCCTTATAACTGGTAAGTGGGTCAAAGCCTCTGCCATGCCCCTCACGGTGGTTTGCAGAGTGTGGATGTAGATGTAGATAAAATACACAATTGATTTGCGTTATCTGCTTAGCTCTGTTGGCGTCTGGAATGATATAGGACAAACTCTGGAGATGTCGACAAAGAACAAATGTCAGGGAACATTAAATAAGGTTAACGTTCTAACCACGTAGCAGGTCTTCCTTGATAAATTCAGTGTTCCACACAGTGGAAAGGTAGTGCGTGTACCAACAATATAATGCAGTGGGTCGTCAACAGCAGATCGCCGAGTGTGAACAGGAGGACAAACCACAAGATGAACGTTGACACGAAGACAGCGTGGCAGATAAACAAGATCCAATGACCAAGCCTCGCGGGAAAGCCGCGCAGTCTAAGGGCGTCTTGCCACGGTTCGCGCGGTTCCTTCCGTCGAAGGTTCGAGCCCACCGTCGGTCATGGGTGTGTGTGTTGCCCTTAGCGTAAGTTAGTTTAAGTTAGATCAAGCAGTGTGTACGCCTAGGGACCGATGACCTCAGCAGTTTAGTCCCATAGAAACTTACCAGAAATTTCCAAATTTTTCCAATGACCAATCCTGAGAGTGAAAACAAGAGACGTAGTGAAATCTGAAAGCAAGATACAACGATGAGTTATGTTAGTGACACGAGGGCACAGTAGATACACAACCGAAGGCTGGGCCATAATGTGACTAGCTTTGTTGTACGACCGTGAGCACCAACTGACCGGCAGGATGGGCATGGCACTATAGCTCACCAAGGCCAGCACTGCAACACGACAATACTAGCGTTCAGAGACGTAGCAGTGACATCTAGTGATCCATATCGAGTTGAAAGCGCTCCAGTGGACTTTTAAAATGGTCTCGTTGCGATTCCCAGTGGCCGGTATTATTTCCAACAGTTCCATAAGCGAGGAACGCAGGAACTGACGGTAAGTTGCCACAGTTAAGAGAGCTAGCAGTAGCACAAATCCCCCACATGATCATGAACCATTCCAGCTTAAAAAGTCACAACAGACCCTTAGTCACATTTGGGTTCTCACAGTTTTAGATGTGTGCATTTAAGCTTTTAACGTCATCAAACCGTTTAAAGTAGGTCTCATCTATGAACGATAAGGAAAGGGAAATTTTGATGGAAGAACCGATGCACAGATTTCGTAGTAGGTGCGAAATCGTCTGGTCTTAAATTAACTCTCTGTAGCTAGTACATGTACTGGTTTTTCACCCGTAATATCCCTCCAAGCTGTTACGTGTCTTGGCCATAGTATATGTGTAGTAGTTGTAGCAGAATTACTAACCCTCGTTAGCTCAGTATTATCAGAACTCCCTGTTCTTCCAGCACGCCTACCACCTCCAATATGGTCAGCATGATTACGACACATTTCACAACGTTTCCAACAAAGGTTACCAAATGTACTGTTGCGTAGATGTCTCTCGGTAGGAAAGCAATGGTCATTAGTCATAGACACAACTGGTATGTCTGCTATCGCCCACTGACTTATAGTAACTGGCATGTAAACTCTCATTTATCTAAAGGTGAAGTTGCGGAATTCGAGTAGGGGTATTAGTGAAACCTTCATCGACTTTTCCTGAAGTGTGAAGTTCGTGTCCACCTCAACATACTGAGGAAGTTCGTCTCGTATCTAAGACAACTCCACAGGGAAACTACGCAGTGGATGTCTATGCCACTAGTGTCAAGAATCCCGTCTACCTACAAAATTGTTTCCAACAAGACGTGAAGAGAGCTCGAGTCCCAAACCTCGACAATTTATCGAAGTTCGCTGGGTACTTCCGCCAACACTCTTGGGCCCCTCAGACGCAGATAGCGTTACGTGGTACCTCTCTGTTCGACTCTGCTGCTCAACTTCCCAACAGCTTTAGTTAATGGTCCTCTGGCACGCTTACAGTACATTGCTAACTTTTTAATTTCCAGACTTACGCCTCTGCTTGTTAAGAACACTTAAGAAGTTTCTGTCTTAAAAGGGTAATTTATCGCAACGATATCTCATTAGTGAAGAAAATAATTAACTGTTAAGAGGATTATGGAGGACTTGTTTCAAGAAATTAGCACACTTTATAAAGAGTAATACCCTACGGCCACCGTACTACTTTCCATTTAAACAACCTTTTGAAGTTTCTTACATCGTCTTTCCATTTCGTAATTTCAGTTCTAATCTACTTTTTTCTTTAAATTCCATTGACTTTCTTTATAGCCACCCACTGTCTTCTTTCTTAGAATCACGCAAAAGACTACGAGGTAATTAACAATTTCAGTTTGTGACACGATACATCTAATGATATATTGATTTATTTTGCCTTTTGTTTGATGTTTAATGTTATAACGTTGATTTTCTGTAAATGTTTTGATTCATTGACAGTGCAAGAGTGTTCGTTTTTTTTCCTTTGTAAAAACTTTGATGTCATGGTTTGATTGTATGTAATGTAGTGTATCTATCATTTAAATTCTTTGTCTCATTTGGAGGGAGCAAAACTTAATGTATATATTTGTAATTTTGTTTAAATAATTTTTTGTAGAAATGTCAATATGTGCAAATATTCTGTTTTATTTAATATGTTTGGTTGCTGTTATGTAAACTGCTACCTTCACTTAGGGTTCTTAGTTGTTTTGTATGTAAAAGGTGTTGTGGTTCCCCTCGGGAACGGAAGCATGCAGCGCGCGCAAAACGTGGTTGGCATGGATAGAAAGGTGGATTAAGAGTCAGTCGGTGACGAGCTATCAAACTGTCAACTGCTCATGTAAAAGTTGTGTATTGTGCTGGTGCCGAGAGAGGCTTTTCGTTCCGCTTTTCAGTGCCTCGGATGGATGGATAACGAGCTGGAACTTTTTTGGAATTGGTACCTATCATCGCCACCAAGAAATGACAGAGTCCAGCATTTCCACCTGCAAATCCACCCACCGACATGCACTCGCCATCCCGTTGCGCGATCACTGATGAAGGAACCAAGGAATTGTAAATATGTAAAATGAAGGATCAACTCATTGGATGTTTTAGTGTGCTGAAATATAAAGTAACTTATAACTGAATTTATGTACCTACCTTCATTTTATCCTTATCACAACACCTCTCAGGTTCCTCTGCGTTTGAACTACGATTACCGAGTGTCCTTGTCGTGGAAAAAATGGAAACTTCAAAGCCAAACAGTTAATTAAATAATGTTGTTTGATATTTGGTAAGAAGGGAGTATTCAGATTTACTGTGGATTTGGTAAAATTGTGGGAGGTAGTAAATGTAGCTCTGTGAAACCCTCCCAGTGATTGAAACAGTCCAATTTAAAGTTTTGTGGACTTTCAAAGTTACCTATGTAATCATTGACTTGAAAGTAGAAGACTGTGATAATAAAGACTAACTAAAGTTTGGCTTGAAATGTACTTCTTAGTAAACAATTTGCTGTTACTTTTAAAAATTAAAAGTTCTTAAAACTGAGGCTTATAAAGTTTTGCTTGGTTCTTGATCATAGTGTTGCCTGTTGTAAATTGTAAAAGGTGAGTCAGTTTCTTATAAATATGTCAGGTATGTGTCTCACTGCAGTAAAAGTCGTGAACTGCATTTGTGGAAAGTTATATACTTATGTTTGTTAAGTGCTTGTCTCTCTTGAGTATTGAAAGTGCATATTAACGGTGTAACAGGATCCACAGTTTGTCAATTGTGCTCAAGCTAGATAAGGATTAATAGAAAGACCACTATCTAGAAAACAGTAACTTATTTATTCAAAAGACAGTGAGAAGTAATTTGTTAATGAACTCCATTTATTTTTCATTCTAAATAGAAAGGTGTTTAGTAGTGAGAGACTTAATCTATGCACAATAACTAATTTTTCTGTGAACCATATCCATATTTCATGCCAGATAGGAATATGTTCGAAAAGTAATATTGAATCTATGTCCAATATACGATTCTACAGTGAATATTAGTAGTAACGTTATTGAGACAATTCAGTTTGAATAAGCCCTGAAAGTACTCGTAATAGTGCGTATTGTTATCTGTTATATTTATGCAAATAGTTTGTTCTGCTCTGTCAGCTCCAAACATAATCCCAAAAGCAGACGCTGTGTTTGCCCATTGAAGTTACTTATTTTCAGTTCTTGAATAAGAATGTTACTCATTCTTATGCCTAATTAGGCTGGCGACCGTTTTTATTATCATTTGGACGCTATGGATAGGTAAATTATTGTTTGTTACTGTTTAAATATTTACGTAATTCTGACTTTTACTTCCGATAAGCCACTTCGGTTAGGTACATCACGGTCAACACAACAAAATTCCTTTCAGAGGGTAACACTGCTCTGTTGCTTTATACCATAATTGTTTTAACAAGATAGTTTTATTTCGCGACCTGCCTCCAACTTTAAGGTTATGGTATAGCAGTAGCGGACGGTAGTGTTGTAAGTTCCCTGCATTGTGTTAACATGCTAAGATGCTTGCAGTCTATTTAAAACCGGCTTATTACCAACATACACAGGCATGCTAGAAATAATTCTGCTCATCGAAATTACAATTATTAGAGGCGTTTTCTTCCTCGTACTAAAGTATGTGACATTATCGACCCACCTCGGCTTCGCACGGATAGCGTTATGTATCTGTGGCCGAGCGAATTGCTTGGCGTAGCGATAATCTATATCCATACTGCTATGTAAAGACAAGTCGTTGTTTAGCGTTGTTACCAAAAATCTCAAAACGTTCTTGACCGATTTACGCCATAGTTTTAAACGATACTGCAATAAATGTCCGCAAGGATGTAGACTACGTATTTTTGAAATATATGTGGTATATAAACATATATGTACCATATAACAGGGAAACGATAGCAAAATTCTCAAAAACGTGTTGACCAATTTCCTTCATAAAAGTACCAACTGACTAAGCTATAATATTTTTAATGTCTACGGTGTATAAATCTACATAAACTATATAAAAAGCAATTTGATAGCAAAAAACTCGGAAAGGTTATGAGCGACTTACTTCAGATTTTTGTATGAGGCTAGAATGAACTTTCAGATGGATAAATTATACATATTTTTTAAACAATAATATGCAGGCAACGCTGTACATTGCAGTCCTATGAAAATGTGCATTTTCGTTGTCTTTCTCGCAGTCAGGTTACATTTAGATGGATGTACATAGCCATTAGAAACATTATTTCTCCCAATGTTCTCTTTTCTTTTACACACTTTCAAACGTAAGTTGTCTACACAGTCAATTTTAAGCAAAATTAGGAAAGTCGTAGTTATGGCTATCGGTATGTGATTAGAAAACTACTACGGAATCTAAATCGTCAGAAACTGTCTAATCCCACCCATTTGCAGAATAAAATAATGCGAATCTGTTACTGAAGCTACTATTGTCACAGTTCCGGCAGAAAGAGAGGTCTCTCGTACCCGGAATGCCAATGACGCCAACCGACTGACATTTTAGTTTCAATGGACTTCAGTTCCCCGTCAAGCTTTCATTGGTAATGAACTAAATAAGGCTCAAGATCAGAGAGAAGAAGGGGGGGGGGGGAAGGAAGGGAGAAAACTGACATAGAGAGGGTGACGGAGGAGATGGATAGAAATGGATAGAGAAAAGGAGGAGGAGGAGAGGGATATGGGGAGGAGGAGTTGGACAGAGAGACAAGATTTGAGGTGATGGACGAAGAGAGGGGGCAGAAGGAAGTTAGCAGGTGTAGCCAATCACTATACATATTTAGCAATTGCGTAGGATTGCCGGGTTCGCTTGTAAACTATATACGCAAACGTCCCTCGTGGATCAGTGAAAACCGTATCTAAATACCCTACAGCAGTTCCTGAGATTAGCCTTCACACACGCACAGAAAAATGGGGAGGGGTACTTTAGTAATATGCGTAGACAGATAATGGATCAGACACTGAGATGTTACTCGGCAGGAGTGAGACTCAGTCTCGATTTTCCCTTCCTCATTTGCGTTATAGCATCAGTGCATAGCTCCAAAAAACACAGCTGTCGGATTTTTGGCCCATCTTTGTCTAGTTGACCTAATGCTGTACAGTAATGATCTCACTGCCGATGAGAAATTGCGTCTTCTCCTTCACCGCTTTCCTCACCTCCTAAGTAACGTTTCTTTCGTTTCACAGTTCAGTCTCAATTGCTCTCTTCTACGGTACGTCGCGCAATACATGCGGAGAAGTGGAATACGTTATTTTACTAGTTAGTTCCCGTACCATCGACACGGTACGTCTATTACTATAGACTATTACTATTGAACTATATGAAACAAAATCGCTATAACTTCTGAACGGTTTGCGTTACAACTGTCAAACTGCACAGTTGGCCGCGGGACACGATGGGAATAGTATGAACATGCACACGCTCTTTGTTGTTGTCGGCCATTTGCACGTGAAACGTCACGGTACAGCGTGTCTGCGCATATTGCGCTTGTGAAGGCCTGCTATGCGAGCAATAACAGCCCAACTGCGGCTCAAAGGAAGGTTGCGACCGAGTTCAAGCTGAAGAAAACCGGTCCAAGACTGTTAAAAATCAAGAGTTTGATTCGGAAATTTGAGAGAACGGGCGGTGTTCCTGATGGCAGTGCTGGCAATGTCGGTCGTCCAAAAAGGGTGAAAACGACTGAAAACATCGAGAAGACACACGCTGCGTTTCGAACGAGCCCCAGGAAATTCATCAGATGAGCTGCACAACAGGTGGGAATCAATCGGGAGTCAGTGCGACAAATTGTTGTTGAAGACCTGCACCTCGTCCCATACAAAATTCAAATCCATCAGCCATTAAGCCCCAGGGCCATGACACAGTGGTTGCGTTTCGTCAAAACTATTGTCTTCAGAATTGACGAACAGGACTTTGATGTAAATATCGTTTGGTTTGGCGACGAAGCCCACTTTCAGTTGTATGAGTTCGTCAATAAGCAAAATTGGCGCGTTTGGGAGACTGAGAATCCGCATTTCGCTATCGAGTAGACCCTTCACCCGCAACGGGTGACAGTGTGGTGTGCAGTGTCCAATCACGGAGTAATCGATGCAATATTCCTTGATGCCACGGTGCCTACCAAACTGTACGTGAAGGTTTTGGAAGATGATTTCATCCCCATCATCCAAAGCGACCCTGATTTCGACAAGATGCAAGACGGAGCTCGACCCCAACGAAGCAGGAGAGAGTTTGATGTCTGGCTGAGCAGTTTGGGGACCGCATTCTTTCCCTGGGGTATCCAGGCGCCACTGGCTGGGCCTCCATGGGTCGCCATATTCTCCGGATCTGAACACATGCGACTCCTTTTTGTGGGGCTATATTAAAGACTAGGTGTACAGCGGTAGCCCCAAAACCACTGCTGAGCTGAAAGCAGCCATTCAGGAGGTCATCGACAGCAACCATGTTCCGACACTTCAGTGGGTTATGCAGAATTGGCGATATTCGTCTGTGCCACATCCTCGCCAAGGATGGCTGGCATATTACACTTGGCATAACCTAAATTCGAATACTTGTAGTGACGTTTACACGTCGAATAAAGTATGTGCACGCCGTAGTTCGTCACTAATTTACGTTTTCTTTTTCATATAGTTCAATAATTGTCACCCTGTAGATTCCCAGTCATTATCAGTCGGCTGGACTCTGGCCAGATATTGGTCCTGAGGCTCGTCGTATGACGTCACGCACATGTACGACTTTGGCCGAAGAGAACCGGATGAGACGCGAATCCGACAGTGGCCCAAAGCAAGTGCCGTCAGTAAATTAAACCTATCTTCATTTTAAGAGTTAGTTTAAACCCTATGCCGCTTTATAGAGCGTTGTATTCCTGGAGATGGTGTGCTCCTGTCTTCTTATCTGAATGAAGCCCACCTAGGCCACATATTAACGTGAAATCTGAATGATAGTTAACATCATTTCTAAACGACAAAAATGTTAACACACTGGTAGTGCAGAATGACAAAGGTTCATCTCACTTGATGACTCAAAACTGGGCATCTATTACAAAGGTACCACCATACTCAGACCCCATTGTTCACCAACATCTGCTGCACTTAGGAGTGGCTGTGTGTATAATTTTGCTCCAGACACTCCTCCTGCTTACTATAGCAAAGAAATTATCCTTTGAAGACAGTACCTTGCAAATACCTCTCTACAGTTTATTGCAAGATTAGGATTCTACATCTATATCTACATCCATACTCCGCAAGCCACCTGACGGTGTGTTGCGGAGGGTACCCAGAGTACTTCTACGGGTTCTCCCTTGTATTCCAGTCTCGTATTGTTCGTGGAAAGAAGGATTGTCCGTATGCTTCTGTGTGGCCTCTAATCTCTCTGATTTTATCCTCGTGGTCTCTTCCCGAGATATACGTAGGAGGGAGCAATATACTGCTTGACTCTTCGGTGAAGGTATGTTCTCGAAACTTTGACGAAAGCCCGTACCGAGCTACTGAGCGTCTCTCCTGCAGAGTCTTCCACTGGAGTTTATCTATCATCTCCGTAACACTTCCGCGATTACTAAATGATCCTGTAACGAAGCGCGCTGCTCTCCGTTGGATCTTCTCTATCTCTTCTATCAACCCTATCTGGTACGGATCCCACACTGCCGAGCAGTATTCAAGCAGTGGGCGAACAAGCGTACTGTAACCTACTTCCTTTGTTTTTGGATTGCATTTCCTTAGGATTCTTCCAATGAATCTCAGTCTGGCATCTGCTTTACCGACGATCAACTTTATATGATCATTCCACTTTAAATCACTCCTAATGCGTACTCCCAGATAATTTATGGAATTAACTGCTTCCAGTTTCTGACCTGCTATTTGTAGCTAAATGATAAGGGATCTATCTTTCTATGTATTCGCAGCACATTACACTTGTCTACATTGAGATTCAATTGCCATTCCCTGCACCATGCGTCAATTCGCTGCAGATTCTCCTGCATTTCAGTACAATTTTCCATTGTTACAACCTCTCGATACACCACAGCATCATCTGCAAAAAGCCTCAGTGAACTTCCGATGTCATCCACCAGGTCATTTACGTATATTGTGAATTGCAACGGTCCTATGACACTCCCTTGCGGCACACCTGAAATCACTCTTACTTCGTAAGACTTCTCTCCATTGAGAATGACACGCTGCGTTCTGTTATCTAGGAACTCTTCAATCCAATCACACAATTGGTCTGATAGTTCATATGCTCTTACTCTGTTCATTAAACGACTGTGGGGAACTGTATCGAACGCCTTGCGGAAGTCAAGAAACACGGCATCTACCTGTGAACCCGTGTCTATGGCCCCCTGACTTCGTTTAGAGTGGTCTGGTGGTTGAAATTATATCCTGGGCAGCTTTCTGATCGTCGCGCTACAGTGTGTACCACGGACCATGCAGGCCGTTCTAAATTACAGGTAATATTAAAAATATTGCTTGTAATCTTAAAAGTATTTTTATTGGCGAAGCTGTACAGGTCAAAATGCTGTCCTCTCTTCATTATACACTGAAAACAAAGCACTACCAAGGCATTATCCGACTGCGACGGAAATCAATAGATGTGATGTACATGTAAAGACAAACAAATCATTACAATATCAGAAAAGAATGTTGATTTATTCAAGCAAAAGAGCTTCATAAACTGAGGAAGTCAGTAACGCAACTGTTCACCTCTGGCACTTATGCAAGCTGTTTATTGCAAGCTGTTTATTAGGCTTGGAATTGATTTGCAGATTTTCTGGATGTTCTCCTGAGGGATTTCGTCCCAAATTCTGTCCAATTGCCACGTTAGATCGGGCCGCATGGCGGGAGACAATCAGGTTGGTATCCCAGCACTGTCCGAGTCGTCTCCAGAGACACCTTCGCTGGTCATGAGAAGTCAGTCCCAAGCTGGACTCATCACTGAAGAAAATTCTACTCCAGTCAGTGAGATTCCAGGCGAAGACAAGTCTGGCAACACCCCAGACAGTGTTGGGATGAAAATTGACTGTTGCCCGCGATACTACCCGACAACCATGCATGAAGGTCTGATGTGCACTTCATTTCATAGCAGGACACCTTTGGTTGTTATCCGCGGCACCCTTACAGAAAAAGAGGTACGTCGACGATATTCTACGCCCAGTTTTGTTGCCCTTCACAGGAGGGCTTGCATTTCAGTAAGATAATGCCCGCCCGCATATGGTGAAAGTTTCTTCTGCTTGTCTTCGCGCTTCCCAAACCCTATCTTGGGCAGCAAGGGCGCCGGGACACTGCCCCATTGAGAACGTTTGAAGCATTATGGTCAGGATCCTCGAACTAGCTAGGAATTTTGGGGATCGTTGCATAATGGCTGGAGGCGAACCATCGCGTTATTGACTTTCTTAACTCGTGAAGCTCTTTCTCTTGAGTACATCATCCATCTTTTTTTTCCCCTAATGGTAATCATTTGTTTGTCTGTAGATGTGTATCATATCTATAGATCCCATCCCATTCGGATAATTCCTTTGTGGTGAGCCGTTGTTTTTTTACCCTAGAGTTTTTCTTTGTACTTCGATAGGACATTACTTTTCTACACGTAGCAAGTGAAGCTCATGGATACTCTGTTGTTCTTCGTTTTACCGAGCGAGAAGGAGCCGTGATAAGTCACTGGACTTGTATTCAGGAGAATGGCGATTCATGTTCCCATTCGGCTATTCTGACTGAGATTTTCGTGATTCTCTAAACCACTGAAACAAAATGGGATAGCTTCTTTGAAAGGGCACAGCAATTACCTCCCGCGTTCTTCCCTTGTGCGCCTTCTATAATGACATCGTTGTCTACGAGAGGTTAAATCGCAATCTTCTTTCTTTTGTTCTTTGTTACAGCGATATGAAATATGCGTAGATCGATAAACAACTCCAGGACTTCTTTGCTGGACGAATCCCTCATCGCACTCGTCAAGTAACCAACAGAGCTGAAATGCCTACTCGGTTGCACACTACTGGTAATTCTACTTCTAGCGGTGTATATGAAGCCTGTTTGAGTCAACAACATATTATCACGATGTGTAGAAGATCCACGACGCCCTTTTGAGACTGCTAGAATCTTTTTCCGATGGCAAGGCTTTCCTCGGCGACAGCTGTGTAGATACAAACACCAGGCTGCTGGAATGCGGCAGAATGTTCTGCTGCGGCGAATGATACTTAGCAGTAGGGCGTATGTGTAGTTTCAGAGCCTGTTAGCTTTCCACAAGATGTGTTAACTGGCACGGGCTTAAAAGCGAACGTTTGTTTACGTTTCTGGCTGCTTTCGCTTAAATCGTTTGCAAATAGTTCAACTCGCCCCTCCGTTTCTTTCTCTCATTCCTTGTTGTTGTTGTGGTCTTCAGTCCTGAGACTGGTTTGATGCAGCTCTCCATGCTACTCTATCCTGTGCAAGCTTCTTCATCTCCCAGTATCTACTGCAACCTACATCCTTCTGAATCTGCTTAGTGTATTCATCTCTTGGTCTCCCTCTACGATTTTTACCCTCCACACTGCCCTCCAATGCTAAATTTGTGATCCCTTGATGCCTCAAAACATGTCCTACCAACCGATCCCTTCTTCTAGTCAAGTTGTGCCACAAACTTCTCTTCTCCCCAATCCTATTCAATACCTCCTCATTAGTTACGAGATCTACCCACCTTATCTTCAGCATTCTTCTGTAGCACCACATTTCGAAAGCTTCTATTCTCTTCTTGTCCAAACTAGTTATCGTCCATGTTTCACTTCCATACATGGCTACACTCCATACAAATACTTTCAGAAACGACTTCCTGACACTTAAATCTATACTCGATGTTAACAAATTCCTCTTCTTGAGAAACGCTTTCCTTGCCATTGCCAGTCTACATTTTATATCCTCTCTACTTCGACCATCATCGGTTATTTTACTCCCTAAATAGCAAAACTCCTTTACTACTTTAAGTGTCTCATTTCCTAATCTAATTCCCTCAGCATCACCCGACTTAATTTGACTACATTCCATTATCCTCGTTTTGCTTTTGTTGATGTTCATCTTATATCCTCCTTTCAAGACACTGTCCATTCCGTTCAACTGCTCTTCCAAGTCCTTTGCTGTCTCTGACAGAATTACAATGTCATCGGCGAACCTCAAAGTTTTTACTTCTTCTCCATGAATTTTAATACCTACTCCGAATTTTTCTTTTGTTTCCTTTACTGCTTGCTCAATATACAGATTGAATAACATCGGGGAGAGGCTACAACCCTGTCTTACTCCTTTCCCAACCACTGCTTCCCTTTCATGCCCCTCGACTCTTATAACTGCCATCTGGTTTCTGTACAAACTGTAAATCGCCTTTCGCTCCCTATATTTTACCCCTGCCACCTTCAGAATTTGAAAGAGAGTATTCCAGTCAACATTGTCAAAAGCTTTCTCTAAGTCTACAAATGCTAGAAACGTAGGTTTGCCTTTTCTTAATCTTTCTTCCAAGATAAGTCGTAAGGTCAGTATTGCCTCACGTGTTCCAACATTTCTACGGAATCCAAACTGATCTTCCCCGAGGTCGGCTTCTACTAGTTTTTCCATTCGTCTGTAAAGAATTCGCGTTAGTATTTTGCAGCTGTGACTTATTAAACTGATAGTTCGGTAATTTTCACATCTGTCAACACCTGCTTTCTTTGGGATTGGAATTATTATATTCTTCTTGAAGTCTGAGGGTATTTCGCCTGTCTCATACATCGTGCTCACCAGATGGTAGAGTTTTGTCATGACTGGCTCTCCCGAGGCCATCAGTAGTTCAAATGGAATGTTGTCTACTCCCGGGGCCTTGTTTCGACTCAGGTCTTTCAGTGCTCTGTCAAACTCTTCACGCAGTATCTTATCTCCCATTTCGTCTTCATCTACATCCTCTTCCATTTCCATAATATTGTCCTCAAGTACATCGCCCTTGTATAAACCCTCTATATACTCCTTCCACCTTTCTGCCTTCCCTTCTTTGCTTAGAACTGGGTTGCCATCTGAGCTCTTGATATTCATACAAGTGGTTCTCTTCTCTCCAAAGGTCTCTTTAATTTTCCTGTAGGCAGTATCTATCTTACCCCTAGTGAGACAAGCCTCTACATCCTTACATTTGTCCTCTAGCCATCCCTTCTTAGCCATTTTGCACTTCCTGTCGATATCATTTTTGAGACGTCTGTATTCCTTTTTGCCTGCTTCATTTACTGCATTTTTATATTTTCTCCTTTCATCAATTAAATTCAATATTTCTTCTGTTACCCAAGGATTTCTATTAGCCCTCGTCTTTTTACCTACTTGATCCTCTGCTGCCTTCACTACTTCATCTCTCAGAGCTACCCATTCTTCTTCTACTGTTTTTCTTTCCCCCATTCCTGTCAATTGTTCCCTTATGCTCTCCCTGAAACTCTCTACAACCTCTGGTTCTTTCAGTTTATCCAGGTCCCATCTCCTTAAATTCCCACCTTTTTGCAGTTTCTTCAGTTTCAATCTGCAGTTCATAACCAATAGATTGTGGTCAGAATCCACATCTGCCCCAGGAAATGTCTTACAATTTAAAACCTGGTTCCTAAATCTCTGTCTTACCATTATATAATCTATCTGGTACCTACTAGTATCTCCAGGATTCTTCCACGTATACAACCTTCTTTTATGATTCTTGAACCAAGTGTTGGCTATGATTAAGTTATGCTCTGTGCAAAATTCTACCAGGCGGCTTCCTCTTTCATTCCTTCCCCCCAATCCATATTCACCTACTATGTTTCCTTCTCTCCCTTTTCCTACTGACGAATTCCAGTCACCCATGACTATTAAATTTTCGTCTCCTTTCACTACCTGAATAATTTCTTTTATCTCGTCATACATTTCATCTATTTCTTCATCATCTGCAGAGGTAGTTGGCATATAAACTTGTACTACTGTGGTAGGCATGGGCTTTGTGTCTATCTTGGCCACAATAATGCGTTCACTATGCTGTTTGTAGTAGCTAACCCGCACTCCTATTTTTTTATTCATTATTAAACCTACTCCTGCATTACCCCTATTTGATTTTGTATTTATAACCCTGTAATCACCTGACCAAAAGTCTTGTTCCTCCTGCCACCGAACTTCACTAATTCCCACTATATCTAACTTTAGCCTATCCATTTCCCTTTTTAAATTTTCTAACCTACCTGCCCGATTAAGGGATCTGACATTCCACGCTCCGATCCATAGGACGCCAGTTTTCTTTCTCCTGATGACGACGTCCTCCTGAGTAGTCCCCGCCCGGAGATCCGAATGGGGGACTATTTTACCTCCGGAATATTTTACCCAAGAGGACGCCATCATCATTTAATCATACAGTAGAGCTGCATGTCCTCGGGAAAAATTACGGCTGTAGTTTCCCCTTGCTTTCAGCCGTTCGCAGTACCAGCACAGCAAGGCCGTTTTGGTTAATGTTACAAGGCCAGATCAGTCAATCATCCAGACTGTTGCCCCTGCAACTACTGAAAAGGCTGCTGCCCCTCTTCAGGAACCACATGTTTGTCTGGCCTCTCAACAGATACCCCTCCGTTGTGGTTGCACCTACGGTACGGCCATCTGTATCGCTGAGGCACGCAAGCCTCCCCACCAGCGGCAAGGTCCATGGTTCATGGGGGGGTCTCATTCCTTATAATTACATTACAATATTAAAGAAAAATGTCTCATTCCTTATAATTACATTTTTCTTTAATATTGTAGGTTGATCTATGTGACACACCAAGCGAGGTGGCGCAGTGACTAGCACATTGGACTCGCATTCGGGAGGACGACGGTTCAATCCCGGGTCCGACCATCCTGATTTAGGTTTTCCGTGATTTGCCTAAATCGCTTCAGGCAAATGCCGGGATGTTTCCTATGAAAGGGCACGGCCAACTTCCTTCCCCATCCTTCCCTAACCCGATGAGACCGATGACCTCGCTGTCTCGTCTCCTCCCAAAGTCAACCCGACCCCTCTATGTGACACGCTTGAATGAAGTTACGTAAAGTTCTGTTGTTGATTCATCTTTATAGTTTCGTTTCGTTTTCTGTCTTGTCATGTCTTCAGGATAACGAAAGGGCAGATAAACGCATATATTGTCCATTATATTATCTTATTTTGGTGGGCGATTACTGATTTTATGCCTTTTTCGGTTAACAGTTTTCATAAATAAGAACAAAGTATTGCTGCTCTGTAGAATACTTATGCTTTAAGATTTAGTTCAAGTTATTGCAGGTGTTTCACTAATGACGTTAATAACAACAGCAGTGATACCCGAGGTAGTTTCGCGATAAATTTCTGAGAGGAAGTAACGAGTTGTCTTACTCTTCTTCGAACACACTCTCTCCGGGTTTTAGACGTTAATGTCTCTGTGGAGCACGAGTCTACCGTAGCGTATACCAATGGAGTTGGATTGTTGAGCAGCTCTGTAACCCGTGACGAAATGCGTCGCTCTTCGATGCGTCTCCTCTAGCTCTACAATTTACCCAATGCTCTACTATTTACCTAATCTTATATTGGCCACAGGCTGATGTGTAATACTGAAGAATCGGTCTTACAACTGTTTTGTATCGCCACAATTAGTTTTATGTGCTCATCGCAATATACCTCTCTCCGTACGATTAAACTCGGTCCAAATACGCCCTGGAAGGCCCAACAGTACCGACCGGCCGCCGTGTCATCTTCAGCCCACAGGCGTCAATGGATGTGGATATGGAGGGGCATGTGGTCAGCACACCGCTCTCCCGTCCGTATGTCAGTTTACGAGACCGGAGCCGCTACTTCTCAATCAAGTAGCTCCTCAGTTTGCCTCACAAGGGCTGAGTGCACCCCGCTTGCCAACAGCTCTCGGCAGGCTGAATGGTCACCCGTCCAACTGCTAGCCCAGGCCGACTTCGCTCAACTTCGGTGATTTGAAGGGAACCGATGTTACCACTGCGGCAAGGCTGTTGGCTCGCCATACGATTACTCATCGGTATTTCACTGTTTTTACTTCTTCCAGTCTTTTGTCGCCAAAAATGTAATCGACCAGTAATGGGCGTCTTCGGCTATACACACGTTACATTTGTTTATATAGAGGGCTAACTGCCTCTCTGCACCAACCAACGATCCTCAGCAGGTCGCTACAATCTCGTGGCATTGTAGCCTTCCGATAGACAGCTGCATCATCCGCTAAAATCTTCACGGAACTTCCGATATTGTCCACTAGATTAATTATATACACGGTGTTTCAAAAATATTCATCCGATTTCAAAAGACAGAAACTTTTGGGAAATTTTAGGTTATTTACAGAATTTTTATTTTCAGAAGAACCACCCGATTTCACTAGGGTATATCTTTTATATGCCTGCACGTACAAACTTTGGGGTTGTTGCTGTTGTTGTCTTCAGTCCAGAGACGGGGTTGATGCAGCTCTCTACGACACTCTATCCTGTGCAAGCCTCTTCATCTCCGAGCAATTACTGCAACCTACATACTTCTGAATCTGCTTAGTGTGTTAATTTCTTGGTCTCCTTCTACGATTTTTACCCTCCACGCTTCCCTCCAATACTAAATGTGTCCTACCAACAGATCCATTCTCCTAGTCAAGTTGTGCCACAGATTCCTCTTGTCCCCAATTCTGTTCAGTAGGCCTACCTCCTCATTAGTTTCGTGATCTACCCATCTAATCTTCAGCATTCTTCTGTAGCACCACATTTCGAAAGCTTATATTCGTGTTGTCTAAACTATGTATCGTCCATCTTTCACTTCCATACATGGCTACAATACATACAATTGCTTCCTGAAAAGACTTCCTCACAAACTACACTCGATGTTAAGAAATGTCTCTTCTCCAGAAACGCTTTCCTTGACATAGCGAGTATACATTTTATATCCTCTCTACTTCAGCCATCGGCAGTTATTTTGCTTCCCACATAGCAAAATTCATCTACTATTTGAAGTGTCTCATTTCCTAATCTAATTCCCTCAGCATCACCCGATTTAATTAGACTAAATTCCATTGTCCTCGTTTTGCTTTTCCTGATGTTCATCTTATCGCCTCCTTTCAAGACACTGTCCATTCCGTTAAACTGCTCTTCAGGTCCTTTGCTGTCTCTGACACAATTGCAATGCGAACTTATCATCTACAGACTGTTTGTGTCCGGGAAAATAATCTGACCCAGATGTTCGGGGTTTAAGTTTTTGTCTAGAGCTGGCAATTAAGGTGATTGCAGGCCTACCCCAGCGATATGTCAGATCAG
This sequence comes from Schistocerca cancellata, assembly GCF_023864275.1. Taxonomy (NCBI): domain Eukaryota; kingdom Metazoa; phylum Arthropoda; class Insecta; order Orthoptera; family Acrididae; genus Schistocerca; species Schistocerca cancellata. The sequence goes on along the minus strand of NC_064626.1, from coordinate 720,863,880 downwards.
TTACTTACTAGTTAGCGGCACGTGGAACGATTTAACCCACAACAATATATGAATTAGTTTTAAATGATGAAAATAAAAATTGCTCCATTCAGTACATAATTAACGAACATGTATACTGCTTATTTTACTTTGGCATAGACCTGAGATCGTCTTCAGTTAGGGCCAGCCTCTGGCATTGCTTTAGTTCAACTACTTAAAGTACTGCAGTCTGGTTTCACTCAGCTAAAACACTAAAGAGTGGTTTCAGTTAAAAGAATCAATACATGGTTTAACCGACAGAAAAACCATTGATTGTTGTCACTTGAAAAGAAAGAACGAATAATTCAGTCAAAAGGCAAAGCTACGATGGTGTCGAATCATTTCATTCGTTTGCTCCCACTGACTGCTTTCACTCGGGAAAAAAGAAACAAATGAATAATAACCCAACCGACAGGTAAAACTACAACCGACTGGCATGATTGTTTTCATTCGGTTGCTCCCACAGACTAGTTTCACTCAAAAGAATGAATGAATAATTCAACCGATATGTGTAACTACTCTCGAATGAGTCGATTGTTTTCCAACAACCGAATGAATCGATTGTTTTCATTCAGTTGTTCCCATCACTATATCAGGTCTGCTGCCTTGACGTCTGATCTCCTTGTGCGCAATGCCGTAAAACTGAGTTAAATTGGTACATGGTATGACTGGCGAATGACAGTGTTTTACGCTGGAATTTTCCGAGATTTCAGGGCTACATTGGAGAGTAATTGCGATCCATCTGACTGATCGCCTGTCCGCCACTTTGTGTATTTCCTGCCCGCGATAATTAATTACAGGCGTCGCACAATGCTACTCCGCCGACTCTTGCGCCACGACCATCACCTGAGACAGTGTTAAGCATCAAGAAAGGGGTACAGTATTGCTGTTCCGGCTCGTTAGGGTAAACAGAATCATAGTCTTGTTTTAAGCTGCACTAACTTAGTGTAACTTCTGTGTAGAATAAATCCATCAAAATCTATTCAGCTTTAGATAATTTCAGATCATGTTATCCATGTTTTGGGCGAGAGGAGACAGATTAAGCAGATAAATCTTAATTTTTGCCAACCAAACAACACCCAATTGAGCGTTAATTATTTGTTGTTTCTATTTGTGTTGCCAACAGTTGATGATTCATTTGTCATCTCGCTTACCTTGTGCGCCGGCCGCGGTGGACGAGCGGTTCTAGGCACTTCAGACCGGAACCGCGCTGCTGCTGTGGTCGCAGGTTCGAATCCTGCCTCGGGGATGGATGTGTGTGATGTCATTAGGTTAGTTAGGTTTAAGTAGTTCTAAGTCTAGGGGACTGATGACCTCAGATGTTAAGTCCCAGAGTGCTTAGAGCCATTTTTTCGCTTAGCTTGTGTTGTTCGTCCTATTTCACGAGTTATAAACTCTTACCATTTTTGTAAAAGATTAAAGTCGTGTTGATGTATTAATCACCAATCACTAATTGTGAACAATAATGACAGAGCCACCATTTTATTAACTTTTCTCAGCATTCAGTTTTTATTTACGGTTCTGATAGAAGCGATAACCTCCAATGGAGGCTAGTAATATTAGCCACTGTTAGACGGCAGATTTAATTTAGGAGACGCATGGCCAGGTAGACAAGTGGAAGGCTTACAAATTAAAATGATTGCTGTCAGGGTGTATACTTGCAGTCCCCTGTAATCTTTCAAATCAAACTGCAAGACCAGTGGCGTCATGCAAGTTCGAAAAAACCTCTATCGGCTCAACATACGCGCTACATCTCTATATCTGCAGAGAGCGAGAAGATCTAAAATACATGTTCCTGCAACGTCCTCGGAATACATATCACACAAACGTATCTGCAGATAACTTTTAGACTCTTTTTCACCACCTTCCAAGAACCTCGAAAGCTTGTTAGCATCCAGTGAAATAGCAACGTATCAAATACTGTACGTATCGTCAACAGAAAGAACATCCTAGTTCATAGCTCCCTGCGCTGCTAATCTAATGCTCCTGGCATTTAGAATGCCAGGGAAATAGGAAGGCACATTTACCTGACTATATTCCCACATGCAGCTCAGCAGGATGTGATAACACTCCACCTGTAAATGTATGTCCCTACGTACCTCCAACACGTATGTTTCTGAATAGAGGTTTATCTATACGTTTGGACGTAATACCCAAATCTGGTTCTTATGTACTGTCCTCATATTCTGTCTAAATGCGACTTATAGACCTGCTTAAGTATTCAGTTCCCTATCCGCAGCTTTTGAAACAATTCGTACACGACATACACTACTGGCCATTAAAATTGCTACACCAAGAAGAAATGCAGATGATAAACGGGTATTCATTGCACAAATATATTATACTAGAACTGACGTGTGATTACATTTTCACGCAATTTGGCTGCATAGATGCTGAGAAATCAGTACCCAGAACAACCAACTCTGACCGTAATAACGGCCTTGATACTCCTGGGCATTGAGTTCAAATACACTCCTGGAAATGGAAAAAAGAACACATTGACACCGGTGTGTCAGACCCACCATACTTGCTCCGGACACTGCGAGAGGGCTGTACAAGCAATGATCACACGCACGGCACAGCGGACACACCAGGAACCGCGGTGTTGGCCGTCGAATGGCGCTAGCTGCGCAGCATTTGTGCACCGCCGCCGTCAGTGTCAGCCAGTTTGCCATGGCATACGGAGCTCCATCGCAGTCTTTAACACTGGTAGCATGCCGCGACAGCGTGGACGTGAACCGTATGTGCAGTTGACGGACTTTGAGCGAGGGCGTATAGTGAGCATGCGGGAGGCCGGGTGGACGTACCGCCGAATTGCTCAACACGTGGGGCGTGAGGTCTCCACAGTACATCGATGTTGTCGCCAGTGGTCGGCGGAAGGTGCACGTGCCCGTCGACCTGGGACCGGACCGCAGTGACACACGGATGCACGCCAAGACCGTAGGATCCTACGCAGTGCCGTAGGGGACCGCACCGCCACTTCCCAGCAAATTAGGGACACTGTTGCTCCTGGGGTATCGGCGAGGACCATTCGCAACCGTCTCCATGAAGCTGGGCTACGGTCCCGCACACCGTTAGGCCGTCTTCCGCTCACGCCCCAACATCGTGCAGCCCGCCTCCAGTGGTGTCGCGCCAGGCGTGAATGGAGGGACGAATAGAGACGTGTCGTCTTCAGCGATGAGAGTCGCTTCTGCCTTGGTGCCAATGATGGTCGTATGCGTGTTTGGCGCCGTGCAGGTGAGCGCCACAATCAGGACTACATACGACCGAGGCACACAGGGCCAACACCCGGCATCATGGTGTGGGGAGTGATCTCCTACACTGGCCGTACACCACTGGTGATCATCGAGGGGACACTGAATAGTGCACGGTACATCCAAACCGTCATCGAACCCATCGTTCTACCATTCCTAGACCGGTAAGGGAACTTGCTGTTCCAACAGGACAATGCACGTCCGCATGTATCCCGTGCCACCCAACGTGCTCTAGAAGGTGTAAGTCAACTACCCTGGCCAGCAAGATCTCCGGATCTGTCCCCCATTGAGCATGTTTGGGACTGGATGAAGCGTCGTCTCACGCGGTCTGCACGTCCAGCACGAACGCTGGTCCAACTGAGGCGCCAGGTGGAAATGGCATGGCAAGCCGTTGCACAGGACTACATCCAGCATCTCTACGATCGTCTCCATGGGAGAATAGCAGCCTGCATTGCTGCGAAAGGTGGATATACACTGTACTAGTGCCGACATTGTGCATGCTCTGTTGCCTGTGTCTATGTTCCTGTGGTTCTGTCAGTGTGATCATGTGATGTATCTGACCCCAGGAATGTGTCAATAAAGTTTTCCCTTCCTGGGACAATGAATTCACGGTGTTCTTATTTCAATTTCCAGGAGTGTAGTTCAAATGGCTCTGAGCACTATGCGACTTAACTTCTGAGGTCATCAGTCGACTACAACGTACAACTAATTAAACCTAACTAACCTAAGGACATCACACACATCCATGTCCGAGGCAGGATTCGAACCTGCGACCGTACCGGTCACGCGGTTTCAGACTGAAGCGCCTTTAACCGCACGGCCACACAGGCCGGCGGGCATTGAGTCAAACAGAGTTTGGATGGCGTGTACAGGTACAGCTTCAACACGATACCACAGTTCATCAAGAGTAGTGACTAGCGTATTGTGACGAGCCAGTAGCTCGGCCACCATTGAACAGACGTTTTCAATTGGTGAGAGATCTGCAGAATGTGCTGGCCAGGGCAGCAGTCGAACATTTTTTGTATCCACAAAGACACATGCGGTAATGTACACTCCTGGAAATTGAAATAACAACACCGTGAATTCATTGTCCCAGGAAGGGGAAACTTTATTGACACATTCCTGGGGTCAGATACATCACATGATCACACTGACAGAACCACAGGCACATAGACACAGGCAACAGAGCATGCACAATGTCGGCACTAGTACAGTGTATATCCACCTTTCGCAGCAATGCAGGCTGCTATTCTCCCATGGAGACGATCGTAGAGATGCTGGATGTAGTCCTGTGGAACGGCTTGCCATGCCATTTCCACCTGGCGCCTCATTTGGACCAGCGTTCGTGCTGGATGTGCAGACCGCGTGAGACGACGCTTCATCCAGTCCCAAACATGCTCAATGGGGGACAGATCCGGAGATCTTGCTGGCCAGGGTAGTTGACTTACACCTTCTAGAGCACGTTGGGTGGCACGGGATACATGCGGACGTGCATTGTCCTGTTGGAACAGCAAGTTCCCTTGCCGGTCTAGGAATGGTAGAACGATGGGTTCGATGACGGTTTGGATGTACCGTGCACTATTCAGTGTCCCCTCGACGATCACCAGTGGTGTACGGCCAGTGTAGGAGATCGCTCCCCACACCATGATGCCGGGTGTTGGCCCTGTGTGCCTCGGTCGTATGCAGTCCTGATTGTGGCGCTCACCTGCACGGCACCAAACACGCATTCGACCATCATTGGCACCAAGGCAGAAGCGACTCTCATCGCTGAAGACGACACGTCTCCATTCGTCCCTCCATTCACACCTGTCGCGACACCACTGGAGGCGGGCTGCACGATGTTGGGGCGTGAGCGGAAGACGGCCTAACGGTGTGCGGGACCGTAGCCCAGCTTCATGGAGACGGTTGCGAATGGTCCTCGCCGATACCCCAGGAGCAACAGTGTCCCTAATTTGCTGGGAAGTGGTGGTGCGGTCCCCTACGGCACTGCGTAGGATCCTACGGTCTTGGCGTGCATCCGTGCGTCGCTGCGGTCCGGTCCCAGGTCGACGGGCACGTGCACCTTCCGCCGACCACTGGCGACAACATCGATGTACTGTGGAGACCTCACGCCCCACGTGTTGAGCAATCCGGCGGTACGTCCACCCGGCCTCCCGCATGCCCACTATACGCCCTCGCTCAAAGTCCGTCAACTGCACATACGGTTCACGTCCACGCTGTCGCGGCATGCTACCAGTGTTAAAGACTGCGATGGAGCTCCGTATGCCACGGCAAACTGGCTGACACTGACGGCGGCGGTGCACAAATGCTGCGCAGCTAGCGCCATTCGACGGCCAACACCGCGGTTCCTGGTGTGTCCGCTGTGCCGTGCGTGTGATCATTGCTTGTACAGCCCTCTCGCAGTGTCCGGAGCAAGTATGGTGGGTCTGACACACCGGTGTCAATGTGTTCTTTTTTCCATTTCCAGGAGTGTATTATCCTGCTGAAATGTAGGGTTTAGCAGGGATCGAATGAAGGGTAGAGCCACGGGTCGTAACACATCTGAAACGTAACGTCCACTGTTCAAAGCGCCGTCAGTGCGAACAAGAGGTGACCGAGACGCTAACCAATGGCATCCCGTACCATCACGCCGCGTGATAACCAGTATAGCGATGACGAGTACACGCTTCCAATGTGCATTCACCGCGATGTTGCCAAACACGGATGCGACCATCATGATGCTGTAAATAGAACCTGGATTCATTCGAATAAATGATGTTTTGCCATTCGTGCACCCAGGTTCGTCGTTGAGTACACCATCGCAGGCGCTCCTGTCTGTGACGCAGCGTCAGGGGTAACCGCAGCCATGGTCTCCGAGGTGATATCCATGCTGCTGCAAACGTCGTCAAGCTGTTCGTGCAGATGGTTGTTGTCTTGCAAATGTCCCCATCTGTTGACTCAGGGATCGAGACATGGTTGCACGATGCGTTACAGCCATGCGGATAAGATGCGTGTCATCTCGACTGCTAGTGATACAGGGCCGTTGGGATCCAGCACGGCGTTCCGTATTACCCTCCTGAACCTACCGATTCCATATTCTGCTAACAGTCATTGGATCTCGACCAACACGAGCAATGTCGCGATACGATAAGCCGCAATCGCGATAGGCTACAATTCGACCTTTATTGAAGTCGGAAACGTGATGGTAGGCATTTCTCCTCCTTACACGAGATCATCACAACAATGTTTGCCGGCCGTAGTGTCCGAGCGGTTCTAGGCGCTACAGTCTGGAACCGCGCGACCGCTACGGTCGCAGGTCCGAATCCTGCCTCGGGCATGGATGTGTGTGATGTCCTTAGGTTAGTTAGGTTTAAGTAGCTCTAAGTTCTAGGGGACTGATGACCTCAGAAGTTAAGTCCCATAGTGCTCAGAGCCATTTGAACCATTTTTGAACAGCAACGTTTCACCAGGCAACGCCGGTCAACTCCTGTTTGTGTATGAGAAATCGGTTGGAAACTTTCGTCATGTCATCACGTTGTAGGTGTCGCCACCGGCGCCAACCTTGTGTGAATGCTCTGAAAAGCTAATGATTTGCATATCACAGCATCTTCTTCCTGTCGGTTAAATTTCGCGTCTGTAGCACTTCATCCTCGTGGTGTAGCAATTTTAATGCCCAGTAGTGTAGGTTTCTGCAATGTCCTCCGAATACATATCACACAAACGTGCCTGCATATAACTTTTACTCTTTTTCACCCCTTTCCAAGAACCACGAAACCTTGTTAGCATCCAGCAACGTATAAAATACTGTACGTATCGTCAACAGAAATAAAATCCTAGTTCATAGCTCCCTATGCTGCTAATCTAATGTTCCTGGCATTTAGAATGTCAAGGAAATACGAAAGCACATTTACCTGACTGTATTCCCACATGCAACTCAGCAGGATGTGGTAATACTCCATCTGTAAATGTATGTCCCTACGTACACTCTTTGACATAAAACTCGACCGGCGGCCGGCCGCTTCAGAGGCTAAGTCCGCGCCGATCGCGACATGGGACAAAAAAACTGGCCAACTCGCTAATTCTCTAAGTCCGGTTATCTGCACAGTCTGGCAACACTGTACACTGCGGCACTTCCTGGAGGAAAACTTGTCCCAAGATAGAGAGACTAGGCTGATTACGCCTGTGGTCTAGCGGTAGCGTGCGTTGTTTCTGTTCATAATGTCAGTGGGTCGAGAGCAGCTGGCATAAAATATTTTTATAGCCTCTTCTGTCTGAATGCTGAAGACGTGAATGTAATGGTAGCGCAGATTCAATCTATTTCGCTTTGTGACACACCGATATCAAAATTTTATCTAGTAACGATTTTGCGGCAGATTTCCTGCAGACTGTCCTCCTCTGGACGCCGTATGCGGCAAAGCTCCGGGAACCATTTGCTGGCTACTGGCAGCGGCCGTGGCGACAGCAGCGGCGCTGCACTCCCCCGTTCTTCATCGAAAGCGCCTGCTACCGCTCATCGCTTTTGATGATTTAAAACACTTTATTATTAAATGTTGCTCCACAGAAAATTTCTACAATTTCCATTCACGCTCAAAAGCAACGGAGACAGACGCCCTGATTAGTAGGCGGGTAATCGGCAAGAGCTGAGTATGGCCCGAAATTAATTTTATAGACTGGGACGAAATTAAACCACCTCACTACATTCGATGAATTTATAAATGCTTCATACCTCGTTTCTTTTCCTTTCAAACTTAATTATTTGTGCAACTTTTGGTCAATGTTTGGATGTTTTCGTCAAGCCAGAGTGAGCGTCTGTGGTGTAAAGTGTATTACAGTTCTTGTTTCATTCCTTATGGTAAGTCTATGCGATAAACTGTGTGAATACCTTGCAATGCATGCTCTGTAGCAGTGCAGGCACACTGCACATTTGGAGTTCCATGTATGGGTTGATGAAGTATTTATTGTTGATCGGAAGTGATAGTTAAAGTCATCAGATTTAAACCAGAAAACTTTTGTCGTTTTGAAGGTTTCAGAGAACGGAAAGGAATTGCTAACGCCGGTGTTAGAAAACGTCTACAGTTAAATGCTATTGCAAAAATTTAGAAGGTGGGAACTATATTAATGAACATGTGCACTTCATAAACAACCTTCTGACATGTTAGACCTAAATGACGAACAAAGCTCAAATTTATATCGTTGACAGTCGGTTTGAATCTTTTCAGGACCTATTTTACAGTGAAGCACCTTGGAATTTGCAAAGCAGAAATCCATGATATTAACTTAATTTACTAAGTCGAAATCGGACGAAGATTGATGTTTAAAGGCATTCTTCAGATTTCGCATAAGAAATTTTTACTAGCAGTTTGCAACTCCATTAATTAAAATGGAAAATAAAAGGTTGTAGTCGGCGGCTTCTACCGTGATTCGAACTTATAGTACAAGCACTTCAACGCACAAGGGAACCTCTGAGCTAACGACACACTGGCGGCCAGAGGCGGACTATAGTCACTGCGATGTTGCCTGAGCCTCAAAACGCAACCTTAAACACACAAACAGAGGAGGTGGAGATTACTGTTTTAACGTCCCATCGACAACGATGTCATTAGAGACGGAGCACAAGCTCGGATTAGGGAAGGATGGGGAAGGAAATCGGCCGTGCCCTTCCTAAGGAACCATCCCGGCATTTGCCTGAAGCGATTTAGGGAAATCATTGAAAACCTAAATCAGGATGGCCGGGCGCGGGATTGCACCGTCGTCCTCCCGAATGCACACACAAACAGGTGTTACTTATGCGAAGAACGCCGTTCTTGGAGTCCAGAAATTAAATATACTTTCTAATTGTGTCATCTTGCAGTGGATTATATCGTACGAGTCTTCGATGTGGAAAACGAATGTCAAGTGAATTTAGAGAGGTAACGCCGACCTACACCCGGAAGTAAATGCACTATCAGAGTGTTGACAAATACTTGCTACGACGCTGCCATTTCTCGGCTCTCTGACGAGGCAGCTCTTCAGCGAAATGCTTGCCGTGATTCTCCGATACGGTTCTTCAGAGTGGAGACGCATGCGCACGTTTGGTTTTTATGCGGCGTTCTCCCCTGATGGTTTCTGACGTCGCCTTGTGGGCTATGTATACATATGAGACATTCAATTATCATTAATCCAGAATGATACAAGTTTCAGCTTCCGGCGTGGAAGAAGGCTGTTGACGCCGACATTATATCATTTCAACGTAGGGAAAGCAAAACGGATCATTCAATGTTTCTCATTCAACATAAAGCATGTGAGATAAATTTCCGTAACGTTCATAATCATCTAAAAATACAAACGAAGTAAAAATACACCGGAAGCTTATTCGAATTGAATATAATGTAAGATACCAAACGCTTTGCACCTCGATGTCGAATTTGTCCACTTGCAATCATTTGCAGCATGCACATAGAATGTCATGATTACCACGAGAATGAAGAAATATGTTGGTAAGGATGGAAGCAAGAAGAGACGCAGTCAACAAATATTCTATTCCTCATGGCATTCATTTCATATGACACGTAAGAAGAGGTAAAGCGGGAATTTATCTATTGATCTTTGAGTTGGCACAATGCAAATATATTCTTAGCATTTAGTTACTGAATTTAGTTCTGGATGTTTGCAGAGAAAAGGAAAAGTCGGTACTTCTCGCTAGTGTAATATAATGTGAACCAGCAACTACCCTTTCCTTAGAACACGACTCAAGCAGGCCCTCAAGTAGGCACTGCTGCATTCTGTTCCCTGACATTGCTCTGATGACGGTTAATGCAGATAGTTCCGATTATGAAATACAAAACGTATTGCAGGTTAGTTCCTATGATAGTAACATTAAATTTGCGTTGTAGACGGCACATGAACGTGACGACTATCCATATTACTCATCAATATAAAAAGACAATATTTTGGGAATTTAGCAGGATTACTCAAAATGAATTCTGAAATTGGGTGACTGACCGCACAGGTGCTAAACGTCGTCAAGAGTATACGATGTCCTAATCGCATTAGGAATATGAAGATCGTCTTCGACAGCTCGCAACTTTCACATTGCTATCTCCACCCTACTCCAGACAGCTCTCGGTGGAGTTGCACTACGTTGCCGATGTTATGGAAGGCCTTCAAACCGACAACACATCACATATTGAAAAATACAAGCGAATTCTCTTGCAGCGTAAGCTTATTGTAACTAATCTAAAAATTATTGGAGAGGAACATTGTCCTATTCAAAAAAAGTAAAATGTTACACACTGTTGACGTCAAACGGACATTATCTATGTCCTGTCTTGTGTCCTACTCATCTATAATATCAAGTGTACTATGAAAATGATTATATATAATGGATTATAAGGTAATGCCGATGTGGCCGTGCGGTTCTAGGCGCTTCAGTCTGGAACCGCGTGACCGCTACGGTCGCAGGTTCGAATCCTGCCTCGGGCATGGATGTGTGTGATGTCCTTAGGTTAGTTAGGTTTAAGTAGTTCTAAGTTCTAGGGTACTGATGACCTTAGAAGTTAAGTCCCATAGTGCTCAGAGCCATTTGAACCATTTGAACTATTTAGCACAAAATGACATTAAAAATTTAAGTTATTCACGAGCAGCTAGTTGAGAATATGTATGAACAATAAATGACACGACGAACCGTCTTGTTCTGCATATGGATTCAAACCCAGCTCATGCAGACTAAGCAAAGATTTCGCGACTGACGGAAACTAACAGTCATTCCTGATTAGGCATACAGAGAGTGATATACCTCGATTTTAGACAGTATCAGTTAGCAAATATCAACTTTAAATTGCATAACGCAAACATTTTTAACAGACGCGAATTCCTACCCAGCATCTATTGTCCCTGTTAACGAACTACGAGAGATGTTAAATATTGCTTCTTCACAAGTAACTTACTTGAAATGCCGTGAGGTAAAGCTGTGTGTTGGACACGGATTCGAACCCGGAACCTAATCGGATTGCTATCGAAGCACAGTCAAATGTGACATATCGGAATTTCGCGGCAGTAACTAGATGTTTTAACTGAAATGACGAGACGAAACATTAATTTTTTCCTTCCCAGGACTCCAACCCGGCACCTATCGCTGTTATATTCTAGAGAAAACTAACGTTAAATATGGGTTTGTTGCACCAGCAGTGACATGTGAGCATGTTTGAACTGAGATAATATGACGAAGAGTTCAGCGCTCACTGGGAATAGATCCCCACACATATCGTTGTTGACTACACACAAAGAGACGTCAGCTACCGAATTTTTCTCCACCAGCTGCTCAGAATAGCATCTTGAACTTACAGTCATCTCGCAAATAGTTCTGTGTCTCACTGGGAGTTAAAAACGTCAGATATCGTTAGTGTTGACAGCGAATGAAAATACATTAAAAATCAAAATTATTATCCACCAGCAGATAGGTGTTCTCATGCTAGAGCTTGATAACACATAATTAAATCTTTAGTGCCGGGCCAAGATCCGATCCCATTCACGCATAATATGTGAAGGTGTTGAGGAATCTGCAGTTTTGAACAAACAACAAATTGTAGCCGAGCTGTATTGCCACGAAGGGATCAAATTCCGCGTTAAGGGCGGTCTGAGTTGCATTCCCAGTTCAGAACCAATTTTATCGACATACAGAAGCTCAAATAAAAGATGGAATAAGTGTCCTGTGACCATACATAGCGTTTGTGTCGTCACTTGAAATAAATAACTAGTATAAGAAAGGTTACTGGTGATAGAGTTTCTACATGTCGCCACTCCAGACTTTATTGTGGTTCAACCTACCGTCTACTTGGTAAAGAAGGAATATCATCTTTAATGTGAATTTTCAGACCACGCAGCCATTATATCTCCTTCACTTGGTGTAGCCAGGAGAGAATGGAATCTGTCTCTCCCTATCTAAAATCATTGACAGAAGTGGGAATCGAACCCAGACCATAGGTATAACAATCTACCATCCGTCCAACAGACCACGAAATCCTCTTCTCTGCGAGTCATTTTTCTATCGTAACGCAGTTGCGCCACACTGGATGAGAATTCTGACACACAGGCTCCCTGTAGTAATTTGCAGCATGTTCAGTAAATTCATTTACTTGGTTGACCGAATCACCATGAACTAGCTGCCTCGGCTACCCAGTGCATACATTCGACTATTTTGTAATCACATAAATAAAATCACGTCACTGCCACCTACACACAACTGCCAACATTGTAGGATGCAGAAGTTTAAATAGGAAGTGTTCCTTTCCACTTGAGCTATTCTATTGCGCTATCTGTTACTAGAAAACGTCGTTCAGTCCAAAAGAAAAGCTGTAACTGGCCATATGCATAATCTCACAGTGCTGTGGAATCCAAAAGTTCTGGAGGAATAGTTGCCGAGCTCTGGAGCTGTTGTAGCTACGTGTCAGCTTGTAGCATAGATAAGATGTCGCGAGTTCGAATACATTCAGTGCTACATTTTTTAAAACGCCATTCTGCTCTCTGCTGAAGTTATCAATCTAATGGAACTTTGAACATAATTCCCTTCACTTCTCAACCCAAAGTAGTCGCATGTGGAAAAAGGACTAACTACTGTGACATTTTGTTCTATTCAGGTTTAATAGACAGCAGGCAGCAGATGTATCTCGAAGATGTGCAGGGAGAGCGCATCGTGCCATAATATGTCAGAAAAGTATTTTCTACATTAGCCGTCGTGTGGTAGTGATATTTTATTCTTCTTCAAACTTTGATTGACAGCTTTAACTCAGAACAAATTTTCTACATGCATGTAATCAATAAACTGCATGTGCATTGTCAGACTGTCATAGGTAACATCAGGGAATTCGCATATATCGTTGATGATTAATTTCTCTCTTATGTTTACTATTGTTTTAACAACACTAAAGGAAACCTTACGAAAATTGTGCACTGTATTATAAGAAATGAAATAAAACTAACCATGATAACCTTGCGACGAAAGTATCTGTACACAAGCATGCCTCTATCGACACGAATTAGTAAAATACTACTCACTTAGATTTTGATTGGGTCTGTGTTTAATTGGTATGCTGTGTCATACTCAAGAGGTATGCAAATGTGGCATTTCATAAATATAGTTACGTATTCCTAGAAACCCAAAATTCGCTTGTCAGCAGCGGAAAGAGGCGTTACCTGTTGTGCAGCATTGTAAGTTTTTCAACATTGCACTATGAGCTGAAAGCATTTTCTTGCGATTTCCTTATTGATGTTTGATCTGACTGCTTGTAGCTCTTTCACAGAAGGGATAAAAACGTTTCAGTCAGTGAGACTGGAACTGCGAACCGTAACAGACGCTGTTTCACAGGTCAGCACGTTACCACAGAGCTGGCGAGGAGGTATGGGTCTCAGCTTCCTATTACGACGGCAATAGTAACTAGAACTCGTAAACCGCTATTTAAAGGTCGAGATTAGTTGCGATTACCACCTGCAACGACTTTCCTGGGCTGAAAACCGTAAATTTTCAATCTTTTGTTACCCTTCAAGCTATAATAACTCAGATTATTCAATGGAAATGACAGGTAAAATCAAGTGAACTTTGAGGCTTAATTCCGTGCACACCAGGAAGTAACTCGTTGATCACAGAGTTGCCAAACATACGTTGCCTTGTTGCCAAATCTCAGTTACAGTACCAGCAGGAAGAAGACGAATCGATGTGATCCTACAGCGGTCTGGGAAGTGACCATAGCTGGTGTCTCCAAGTCGCGGCGGCTACGGCCTGGAATACGTAATGCGTCTGATTCGCTTTCTGTAACTAGGTTTAGGGACTGGAGCGTAGTTACTAATAATACTCAGAACTGACTGCAAACTGAGCATCATAAATCAGTAACTCTCATTGCTGTTTTTATATTTCTTTCGTAAGTGCACTCAAAACTAAGAAAGTCATTCACAGGCGTTTAAGTGCCTCGCCGATAGTCGAGCACAACATACAAATAAAAATAAAAAAGAATGTGTGTGTGTGTGTGTGTGTGTGTGTGTGTGTGTGTGAGAGAGAGAGAGAGAGAGAGAGAGAGAGAGAGAGAGAGAGAGAAATAAAAAGCAATGAGAGAGAGTGTAAAAAATTGTTGTAAAGAAATTGAATCATGGTATTTAAAGAAATCTTTCATTAAAATGACACGTTACACATCATTACGAAATGTCGTATTCATGATCTATGGAACAAGAGTTAATCTAATGTAATCTAATCTAATCTAATCACATCATATTGATGATTAGCCATGAAGAGTCATGAATTACCGAAATTTTTGCCAATACCAGTAACCAAATCTAAACTTGAAAATAAAAGACGACAATTTTTGTAATAAACCGTGACTCCTATCAAGACCCTTTCATCCCTGTTATCTCACCACGAAAGATGTCTGATATACCTCCATTCTGAAGTAACAAAGTGTGCATGCATTTAACGATGAAGTGCATGATGTGAAGTTCTGTGACCCAACACGTAATCCGATTGTTAACTAAGAAAAATCAAATGTTACGTATCGGTTTTTCTTACGAGCCGCTAGGTGTCTGAATCTAAAATATGGATACTAACTTTTGTGCCTAAGCGACAATCGAACTGCACACCTACCGTGCATCCACGAATATAGCTTAAGTATCAGTTGCTTACTCATGAACAATAAGATGTGTGCGTGTTTGACCAGAAATAACGACACCTGTTGCGATTGTTGGCAACACATGAACAGACATTGAAATTGCGCGTTAATTTTCACTAGAAGGTGGGTGTGCATTTGATAAAGCTAGAAATGAAATTATGAATATTTTTGTACTGGATCAGGTTACAGACCCACATACTTACCTTTGGAAGAGACCTAGAGAAGATTGCAGTCTTGGGAAAAGGAACGAAATGACTGAACTATACTGTTCCGAGAGATTCAGATCCTCGAAAGAGGAGATACGAATTCGAATCACAGTCCAGCACCAAATTTTTAAACGTCTCTAGTTCAATCAAGTACAAGTAAAATAAGAGCCCTGTCCCTTTAAATGGCTATCGGTTCATCAAATAAAATAAAATTTTCTAATGTAAGTAAGCTTACTGGCGACTGTATTTCTTTTTACCATGACTTCCGCTGTGTCATTTCCCAACGTAAACCGGCTCTGCCCAGTTGGTAATGAAGGAACGTGATGTTTAATGCGGATTCTGGATTATAACGTCTTTCTCTTGAGGTTACCAGAGGTAAAATAAATCTGTTTGTGCCTCTTAAACGTAAATGACTGAACCCACGCATTGCACCTGTGATAGCTCGTTCCACCAGACCATTGTGGCCACATTACCCAGCCCCAGGAGTGTGCTGTAACGGATGATGTGCTTAGCTTACAAAATTAGTCACGGTGGAAAAAATGCGAGTCTATTAAATGGTCAAGTAGAAGCAAGCTTCTGACGCAGAGATTATGCTATTCTCATGTCAGCAGGATGTAAAGACTCTTCTAGGCATCATAGGCTGGATGTGAAGCCATTTTGATTTTTCACAAATTCAGCAAATTTCTTAGTTCGAGAAAATCCACTGTGAAGTGTGAAGTTGCCGGATAATTCGATTATTACTGTTATTATTAATACACCAGCTATGGTCACTTCCCAGACCGCTGTAGGATCACATCGATTCGTCTTCTTCCTGCTGGTACTGTAACTGAGATTTGGCAACAAGGCAACGTATGTTTGGCAACTCTGTGATCGACGAGTTACTTCCTGGTGTGCATGGAATTAAGCCTCAAAGTTCACTTGATTTTACCTGTCATTTCCATTGAATAATCTGAGTTATTATAGCTTGAAGGGTAACAAAAGATTGAAAATTTACGGTTTTCAGCCCAGGAAAGTCGTTGCAGGTGGAAATCGCAACTAATCTCGACCTTTAAATAGCGGTTTACGAGTTCTAGTTACTATTGCCGTCGTAATAGGAAGCTGAGACCCATACCTCCTCGCCAGCTCTGTGGTAACGTGCTGACCTGTGAAACAGCGTCTGTTACGGTTCGCAGTTCCAGTCTCACTGACTGAAACGTTTTTATCCCTTCTGTGAAAGAGCTACAAGCAGTCAGATCAAACATCAATAAGGAAATCGCAAGAAAATGCTTTCAGCTCATAGTGCAATGTTGAAAAACTTACAATGCTGCACAACAGGTAACGCCTCTTTCCGCTGCTGACAAGCGAATTTTGGGTTTCTAGGAATACGTAACTATATTTATGAAATGCCACATTTGCATACCTCTTGAGTATGACACAGCATACCAATTAAACACAGACCCAATCAAAATCTAAGTGAGTAGTATTTTACTAATTCGTGTCGATAGAGGCATGCTTGTGTACAGATACTTTCGTCGCAAGGTTATCATGGTTAGTTTTATTTCATTTCTTATAATACAGTGCACAATTTTCGTAAGGTTTCCTTTAGTGTTGTTAAAACAATAGTAAACATGAGAGAGAAATTAATCATCAACGATATATGCGAATTCCCTGATGTTACCTATGACAGTCTGACAATGCACATGCAGTTTATTGATTACATGCATGTAGAAAGTTTGTTCTGAGTTAAAGCTGTCAATCAAAGTTTGAAGAAGAATAAAATATCACTACCACACGACGGCTAATGTAGAAAATACTTTTCTGACATATTATGGCACGATGCGCTCTCCCTGCACATCTTCGAGATACATCTGCTGCCTGCTGTCTATTAAACCTGAATAGAACAAAATGTCACAGTAGTTAGTCCTTTTTCCACATGCGACTACTTTGGGTTGAGAAGTGAAGGGAATTATGTTCAAAGTTCCATTAGATTGATAACTTCAGCAGAGAGCAGAATGGCGTTTTAAAAAATGTAGCACTGAATGTATTCGAACTCGCGACATCTTATCTATGCTACAAGCTGACACGTAGCTACAACAGCTCCAGAGCTCGGCAACTATTCCTCCAGAACTTTTGGATTCCACAGCACTGTGAGATTATGCATATGGCCAGTTACAGCTTTTCTTTTGGACTGAACGACGTTTTCTAGTAACAGATAGCGCAATAGAATAGCTCAAGTGGAAAGGAACACTTCCTATTTAAACTTCTGCATCCTACAATGTTGGCAGTTGTGTGTAGGTGGCAGTGACGTGATTTTATTTATGTGATTACAAAATAGTCGAATGTATGCACTGGGTAGCCGAGGCAGCTAGTTCATGGTGATTCGGTCAACCAAGTAAATGAATTTACTGAACATGCTGCAAATTACTACAGGGAGCCTGTGTGTCAGAATTCTCATCCAGTATGGCGCAACTGCGTTACGATAGAAAAATGACTCGCAGAGAAGAGGATTTCGTGGTCTGTTGGACGGATGGTAGGTTGTTATACCTATGGTCTGGGTTCGATTCCCACTTCTGTCAATGATTTTAGATAGGGAGAGACAGATTCCATTCTCTCCTGGCTACACCAAGTGAAGGAGATATAATGGCTGCGTGGTCTGAAAATTCACATTAAAGATGATATTCCTTCTTTACCAAGTAGACGGTAGGTTGAACCACAATAAAGTCTGGAGTGGCGACATGTAGAAACTCTATCACCAGTAACCTTTCTTATACTAGTTATTTATTTCAAGTGACGACACAAACGCTATGTATGGTCACAGGACACTTATTCCATCTTTTATTTGAGCTTCTGTATGTCGATAAAATTGGTTCTGAACTGGGAATGCAACTCAGACCGCCCTTAACGCGGAATTTGATCCCTTCGTGGCAATACAGCTCGGCTACAATTTGTTGTTTGTTCAAAACTGCAGATTCCTCAACACCTTCACATATTATGCGTGAATGGGATTGAATCTTGGCCCGGCACTAAAGATTTAATTATGTGTTATCAAGCTCTAGCATGAGAACACCTATCTGCTGGTGGATAATAATTTTGATTTTTAATGTATTTTCATTCGCTGTCAACACTAACGATATCTGACGTTTTTAACTCCCAGTGAGACACAGAACTATTTGCGAGATGACTGTAAGTTCAAGATGCTATTCTGAGCAGCTGGTGGAGAAAAATTCGGTAGCTGACGTCTCTTTGTGTGTAGTCAACAACGATATGTGTGGGGCTCTATTCCCAGTGAGCGCTGAACTCTTCGTCATATTATTTCAGTTCAAACATGCTCACATGTCACTGCTGGTGCAACAAACCCATATTTAACGTTAGTTTTCTCTAGAATATAACAGCGATAGGTGCCGGGTTGGAGTCCTGGGAAGGAAAAA
This sequence comes from Schistocerca cancellata, assembly GCF_023864275.1. Lineage (NCBI taxonomy): Eukaryota > Metazoa > Arthropoda > Insecta > Orthoptera > Acrididae > Schistocerca > Schistocerca cancellata. Next base: position 720,845,386 of record NC_064626.1, on the reverse strand, counting down.
ATTAATGTTTCGTCTCGTCATTTCAGTTAAAACATCTAGTTACTGCCGCGAAATTCCGATATGTCACATTTGACTGTGCTTCGATAGCAATCCGATTAGGTTCCGGGTTCGAATCCGTGTCCAACACACAGCTTTACCTCACGGCATTTCAAGTAAGTTACTTGTGAAGAAGCAATATTTAACATCTCTCGTAGTTCGTTAACAGGGACAATAGATGCTGGGTAGGAATTCGCGTCTGTTAAAAATGTTTGCGTTATGCAATTTAAAGTTGATATTTGCTAACTGATACTGTCTAAAATCGAGGTATATCACTCTCTGTATGCCTAATCAGGAATGACTGTTAGTTTCCGTCAGTCGCGAAATCTTTGCTTAGTCTGCATGAGCTGGGTTTGAATCCATATGCAGAACAAGACGGTTCGTCGTGTCATTTATTGTTCATACATATTCTCAACTAGCTGCTCGTGAATAACTTAAATTTTTAATGTCATTTTGTGCTAAATAGTTCAAATGGTTCAAATGGCTCTGAGCACTATGGGACTTAACTTCTAAGGTCATCAGTACCCTAGAACTTAGAACTACTTAAACCTAACTAACCTAAGGACATCACACACATCCATGCCCGAGGCAGGATTCGAACCTGCGACCGTAGCGGTCACGCGGTTCCAGACTGAAGCGCCTAGAACCGCACGGCCACATCGGAATTACCTTATAATCCATTATATATAATCATTTTCATAGTACACTTGATATTATAGATGAGTAGGACACAAGACAGGACATAGATAATGTCCGTTTGACGTCAACAGTGTGTAACATTTTACTTTTTTTGAATAGGACAATGTTCCTCTCCAATAATTTTTAGATTAGTTACAATAAGCTTACGCTGCAAGAGAATTCGCTTGTATTTTTCAATATGTGATGTGTTGTCGGTTTGAAGGCCTTCCATAACATCGGCAACGTAGTGCAACTCCACCGAGAGCTGTCTGGAGTAGGGTGGAGATAGCAATGTGAAAGTTGCGAGCTGTCGAAGACGATCTTCATATTCCTAATGCGATTAGGACATCGTATACTCTTGACGACGTTTAGCACCTGTGCGGTCAGTCACCCAATTTCAGAATTCATTTTGAGTAATCCTGCTAAATTCCCAAAATATTGTCTTTTTATATTGATGAGTAATATGGATAGTCGTCACGTTCATGTGCCGTCTACAACGCAAATTTAATGTTACTATCATAGGAACTAACCTGCAATACGTTTTGTATTTCATAATCGGAACTATCTGCATTAACCGTCATCAGAGCAATGTCAGGGAACAGAATGCAGCAGTGCCTACTTGAGGACCTGCTTGAGTCGTGTTCTAAGGAAAGGGTAGTTGCTGGTTCACATTATATTACACTAGCGAGAAGTACCGACTTTTCCTTTTCTCTGCAAACATCCAGAACTAAATTCAGTAACTAAATGCTAAGAATATATTTGCATTGTGCCAACTCAAAGATCAATAGATAAATTCCCGCTTTACCTCTTCTTACGTGTCATATGAAATGAATGCCATGAGGAATAGAATATTTGTTGACTGCGTCTCTTCTTGCTTCCATCCTTACCAACATATTTCTTCATTCTCGTGGTAATCATGACATTCTATGTGCATGCTGCAAATGATTGCAAGTGGACAAATTCGACATCGAGGTGCAAAGCGTTTGGTATCTTACATTATATTCAATTCGAATAAGCTTCCGGTGTATTTTTACTTCGTTTGTATTTTTAGATGATTATGAACGTTACGGAAATTTATCTCACATGCTTTATGTTGAATGAGAAACATTGAATGATCCGTTTTGCTTTCCCTACGTTGAAATGATATAATGTCGGCGTCAACAGCCTTCTTCCACGCCGGAAGCTGAAACTTGTATCATTCTGGATTAATGATAATTGAATGTCTCATATGTATACATAGCCCACAAGGCGACGTCAGAAACCATCAGGGGAGAACGCCGCATAAAAACCAAACGTGCGCATGCGTCTCCACTCTGAAGAACCGTATCGGAGAATCACGGCAAGCATTTCGCTGAAGAGCTGCCTCGTCAGAGAGCCGAGAAATGGCAGCGTCGTAGCAAGTATTTGTCAACACTCTGATAGTGCATTTACTTCCGGGTGTAGGTCGGCGTTACCTCTCTAAATTCACTTGACATTCGTTTTCCACATCGAAGACTCGTACGATATAATCCACTGCAAGATGACACAATTAGAAAGTATATTTAATTTCTGGACTCCAAGAACGGCGTTCTTCGCATAAGTAACACCTGTTTGTGTGTGCATTCGGGAGGACGACGGTGCAATCCCGCGCCCGGCCATCCTGATTTAGGTTTTCAATGATTTCCCTAAATCGCTTCAGGCAAATGCCGGGATGGTTCCTTAGGAAGGGCACGGCCGATTTCCTTCCCCATCCTTCCCTAATCCGAGCTTGTGCTCCGTCTCTAATGACATCGTTGTCGATGGGACGTTAAAACAGTAATCTCCACCTCCTCTGTTTGTGTGTTTAAGGTTGCGTTTTGAGGCTCAGGCAACATCGCAGTGACTATAGTCCGCCTCTGGCCGCCAGTGTGTCGTTAGCTCAGAGGTTCCCTTGTGCGTTGAAGTGCTTGTACTATAAGTTCGAATCACGGTAGAAGCCGCCGACTACAACCTTTTATTTTCCATTTTAATTAATGGAGTTGCAAACTGCTAGTAAAAATTTCTTATGCGAAATCTGAAGAATGCCTTTAAACATCAATCTTCGTCCGATTTCGACTTAGTAAATTAAGTTAATATCATGGATTTCTGCTTTGCAAATTCCAAGGTGCTTCACTGTAAAATAGGTCCTGAAAAGATTCAAACCGACTGTCAACGATATAAATTTGAGCTTTGTTCGTCATTTAGGTCTAACATGTCAGAAGGTTGTTTATGAAGTGCACATGTTCATTAATATAGTTCCCACCTTCTAAATTTTTGCAATAGCATTTAACTGTAGACGTTTTCTAACACCGGCGTTAGCAATTCCTTTCCGTTCTCTGAAACCTTCAAAACGACAAAAGTTTTCTGGTTTAAATCTGATGACCTTAACTATCACTTCCGATCAACAATAAATACTTCATCAACCCATACATGGAACTCCAAATGTGCAGTGTGCCTGCACTGCTACAGAGCATGCATTGCAAGGTATTCACACAGTTTATCGCATAGACTTACCATAAGGAATGAAACAAGAACTGTAATACACTTTACACCACAGACGCTCACTCTGGCTTGACGAAAACATCCAAACATTGACCAAAAGTTGCACAAATAATTAAGTTTGAAAGGAAAAGAAACGAGGTATGAAGCATTTATAAATTCATCGAATGTAGTGAGGTGGTTTAATTTCGTCCCAGTCTATAAAATTAATTTCGGGCCATACTCAGCTCTTGCCGATTACCCGCCTACTAATCAGGGCGTCTGTCTCCGTTGCTTTTGAGCGTGAATGGAAATTGTAGAAATTTTCTGTGGAGCAACATTTAATAATAAAGTGTTTTAAATCATCAAAAGCGATGAGTGGTAGCAGGCGCTTTCGATGAAGAACGGGGGAGTGCAGCGCCGCTGCTGTCGCCACGGCCGCTGCCAGTAGCCAGCAAATGGTTCCCGGAGCTTTGCCGCATACGGCGTCCAGAGGAGGACAGTCTGCAGGAAATCTGCCGCAAAATCGTTACTAGATAAAATTTTGATATCGGTGTGTCACAAAGCGAAATAGATTGAATCTGCGCTACCATTACATTCACGTCTTCAGCATTCAGACAGAAGAGGCTATAAAAATATTTTATGCCAGCTGCTCTCGATCCACTGACATTATGAACAGAAACAACGCACGCTACCGCTAGACCACAGGCGTAATCAGCCTAGTCTCTCTATCTTGGGACAAGTTTTCCTCCAGGAAGTGCCGCAGTGTACAGTGTTGCCAGATTGTGCAGATAACCGTACTTAGAGAATTAGCGAGTTGGCCAGTTTTTTTGTCCCATGTCGCGATCGGCGCGGACTTAGCCTCTGAAGCGGCCGGCCGCCGGTCGAGTTTTATGTCAAAGAGTGTACCTTCAACATGTCTGAACAGCGGTTTATCCATACGTTGGCTGTAATAACCAAATTTGGTTCTTATGTACTGTTTTCATATACTCTCTAAACGGGACTTATGTCGGCAGCTCGTGGTAACGCGGTCGCTTCTCGCTTCCCGAGTACGGGGTACCGGGTTCGATTCCCGGCGGGGTCAGTGATTTTCACCTGCCTTGAGATGACGGTGTTTGTGTTGTCCTCATCATTTCATCATCATTCCTGAAAAGTGGCGAAACTGGACTGAGCAAAGGTTGGGAATTTCTATGGGCGCTGATAACCGCTCAGTTGAGCGCCCCACAAACCAAACATCATCATCATCATAAATGGGACTTATAGACCTGCTCAGGTATTCAGTTCTTACAGGACATTCAAAAGAACATTATATTGCTAATTTAGACACATAGCCACTGATCTGGATTGAATTGGGATTTTGGGATTATCGCAAATGTGAACCAACGGCGATTTATCATTTCTTATTATTTTACCAGTAGGATTTTTATAACACACGACCTCTGCGTATCCTGTGTTACGTATCTGTCTTGTTTACTCAAGAATGATTTCTATAAACAGTAACAATCGTCACTCTGGAGACAAGGAATTTACAGATGACCATATGCTGCTATGACTGCCACTGATCGACGCACGCTTGGCGGTACTCACTGCAGTTCAGTTTTCCGGTGCTGTACAAGCGGGAGTGGATGTCATGACGGTGAGTGCAACAAATTTTTCTCGGGCCTGTGACGGCCATAAGTCACGACTGGGCGCCGCCTGTGTTTAAAATACACGGCGACTGTGGCGGCGGCGAACAGTGGGCAGGAAGCTGTAAATTAGGCGTCGCCGTGTTTGTCCTCGGCGGCGTAATGGCGCGCCGGCCGGCGCCTATAGCGTGTCGCCCGCAGTCGCCGGATCTTCCCCGCACAGGGCTGCCAACCGTGACCCGGCGTGCATCACGGCGACGCACGCGGCTCGAAGTGTCGCTGTCACGGTAAATCAGACGCCGGGAAGCGTGTGGGCCACAAAGTGAGCGCGCAGTTTATCTTACGCAGCGCTTTTGTGTTGACAAGGAATGCTGGTGTCCTACGAGCAACGCTTATTCGGTGACATAGTCGTAAATTTTATTTTAATTTCACGTGTTGGAGAGAAAAATCGGTGTTGTTTAGTTCATACGGTTTCGTTAAGGTGCTGGGCAGCACACTGATATGTCTATATTTCACACAGCTAGTAGAGTCTACGTCATTAATGCATCTATAATAAGTCGATCAACTTTCAACATTTTCGCCGACCAGTGTGGCCGAGCGGTTCTAGGCGCTTCAGTCTGGAACCGCGCCACCGCTACAGTCGCAGGTTCGACTCCTGCCTCGGGCATGGATGTGTGTGACGTCCTTAGGTTAGTTAGGTTTAAGTAGTTCTAAGTTCTAGGGGACTGATGACCTCAGATGTTAAGTCCCATCGTGCTCACAGCCATTTGAAACATTTTCAGCATTTTCAGTAGTCCTCTTCTCTCCGAATCTCTCACGTCTCCTGTCTTTGCGAGCTTAGCTGATTGGTAAGGTCAGCTTTTACAGTGAATTCAAAAAGTAGTGCATGTTTATGGGAAAATGTTACAGAAGTTGTTGAAAGTGACCTCTATTAGCAGAGTAACATAACTGAATACGAAACTAGATGTTGTCACGCATATGTTGCTATATTTGTTGAGGAGCTGCAGCAGTATATTGTCCAATATCTTTCTGTAATTCGGCAACAGTGTGAAACTGAGTTTTGTGAACACGAGAAAAAGTTAAGTGGGAATGAATTAGCAAAGCCAGGGAGCCAAAAACCCCTTCTACACCACTTTTACGTGTTAGTACTGATCCAGAAAAGTCGTGGTATTGTCGGCTGTAAGAACTGTAGCATTGTCCTACTGAAAGTAAAGACATGTAGTACACCTCACTCATTACTACTCTCCTACTGGAGAAGTGATATAAAGATAATAATGGTTAGAAGAGCCGTTGTTATCTGTAGCAATATTGATAAAAAGGCGTAAACATTGCATACAGAGTCATGAGATACTGGCCTTGCGCCGTAGTTGAGAGTGTGTCTGGAGCGTCTGCAATAGAGATGGGGGATCCGCTCTTGAACTAATTCATAGAGTTCAATCTTTCAAAGGAGTGAACAATCAGTGATTCAGAAAAAAAGAATGGTAGCTCCAAACGTTTCCCACGGCAGAGAGAGAGAGAGAGAGAGAGAGAGAGAGAGAGACGGAGCATATCAGCAGCGCCTCTGCTGGTCAGAGCACAGTGCACGCCACACAACACAGCCAGCGCCGGCCTCTGCCCTGCTTCTACCTTGGCTGCCTGCATTGTGCAGTGCCCCATTGGATTTTGTGTTTCACATATGCCGTGCCGTCTCTGTGCGTCGTCTGCCGTGTGCACTGTGCAGTGTTTGGCGCAGCTTAACTTCGCATCGCACTCTGTCGGCGATCGTTTCAGTCGCACGTCCTGCCCTCTGGGCAGCTGATGCGAGCAACAGGACAGAGAGCCACCTAGCGGATAACATAGGAACTACTTGCAAAAACCTGCTCGCAAGGGAACGGATGATTTGTCTCGGAGCGAGTGAGTTCACCGCTCCCCCCCACCCTCGGAACTCGCCTGCTCAATGCTCACCCCACCGTCTCGACTCTAGCCAGAGCGTCGAGCAAAGCGACTCAGGTGTCACTCTGGTCTCTGCGGTCTCAGCTCACGCAGTAATACAGCTCGCGGCTCGACCTGCTCGACTCAGCGCCTCTGCATCGGAGTTCGTCCCCACTGGATATTGTTCTTCGTAGTAATACCGCTATGTATATTACATTATTATGTTATGTATACATCAATTGTTTTTATTTTATTTTTATTTGTTTAAACTGATTAGATTAGGTTCCTGATGACTCCTCTTACTATAGGATTTTTATTATGGACACTCGAATTTACGCTTTAATTATGAGCGAACCGATAAACATATCGCAAAATGTGATACACCAATATTTTCCTTGTTTTATTCTGCGTAAGGCTATATGCAGCACTTTCGTTTTACAGTCAAATTTATATTTTTTTTTTCTTATTCTGGTACGAATTTTGCGATTTTAGGCGTCTTCGAAAGGAAACGTTCACTTTAAAAATATATGGCTTGCGATGTATTTGTATGAGGTTAATGAAATTTTAATACATTATAGCCAAATATATTGTTAATGTAAATCTCAAGTTACAACATTTTCCAATCACCCAAAAAACTACGATACTGCAAAATAAATCAATAATCAAAAACTTTGTCATATCGTGGCAATTTCAATAAACAATACAAAATTCTTACTCATTATCTGTGTTACTTCAAAATAGGATCAAATAAGATCAAAATACAGGTATAGTACTGGAATAAACCAAGTTTAAAGGGCAATGTGCCTTCCATTTATTTTCTATTGTAAATGAGTGGTGAGTCATGAAAAAGAGCTAATTCATTTCAGGGAGTGAACAGTTTTGATCCAATCTCTGAAAAGAACAGTTTTGCCTATCTCTAGTCTGCAAGCGCGGTCCATGATGTCTGTCAAGCGATTATGCTGTGTCGACATCGATGTCTGAGTCGGAGGCTGGGTTTCTTTTAGGCAACGGCAAGGATACAAGACTAATACCTCAAAACGCCAACTGACTTAGAGCCATAGGTTCGATGTAAAATATTAGTAAGGATCGATTCTAAAATATTGCAAATTAATCTCGAAATATTTGGCATTTACTGTTCATGCTTACAGAAGACTGAAGCTATAGTAATTGATCATGTTGATGGAAATAAGACGAATGCTTAACGGAGAAGTTTCTCACGTTTTAACACAATGAGCAACGGAGTATATTCGCACGACAAAATTTTATCTTCACATAGGAGGCAAAGAACCGAACCAAGCAGCAAATATGAACTTCAAAGTTCTTAAGATCATATATTTATTATGGAACTCGGTAATTATGTCCGTTAGTTACTTTCTACACTGATTTTAAGTTATAATTAGAGTTTGAATACAAGTGATACAGTTCACTTTTAATTTCTGGTCCATGATGTTAAGTGATGGACAGCTTAGTAACTATACGAGACTGAAGAGTTTAATGTGCCTAAGACTTCGCATAAAAGTGCTAGAACTATAGATTGTGGTATACAGGCATTCAGTGACAAGTAAAAGCAGATTTACAATTATGTTGTGAGTTGAATATTGATTTTTGAAACACAGAAAATGTTTAACAAATCTTACGTTACGGTGCACATTATTCTGTAGCTGAATGTTTACAAACGCAGAAATACTTGTGGTAAACATTTGTGGCACGTAGAGGTATCAAAAGTAAACTGAAACGTAAGGATCGAGTATCACGTGAATGTTGTTGATGCGGGAATTCTGTGATGTAGGAGAGATGTTTGAGGTTGTGATCGAAGGAAACGATGAAGCAGGCAGGCGCGCTTTCGGACTGTGCATCAGCGGGATAACTTGCATTTGGAAGAAATAATGTGATTATACAGTAATGTATCGATAATAAACGTCACAGGCAAAGGCAATGGCGCAGGACTTGTTGCTGGTTCAAATGGCTCTGAGCACTAAGGGACTTCACTTCTAAAGTCATCAGTCCCCTAGAACTGAGAACTACTTAAACCTAACTAACCTAAGGACATCACACACATCCATGCCTGAGGCAGGATTCGAACCTGCGACCGTAGCGGTCGCGCGGTTTCAGACTGTAGGCGGACTTGTTGCTGTTTCTAGGCGCACAGTCCGGAACCGCGTGACCGCTACGGTCGCAGGTTCGAATCCTGCCTCGGGCATGGATGTGTGTGATGTCCTTAGGTTAGTTCGGTTTAAGTAGTTCTAAGTTCTGGGGCACTGATGACCACAGATGTTAAGTCCCATAGTGCTCAGAGCCATTTGAACCATTTTGAACTTGTTGCTGTTACGACCTTGAGACAGCACGTTACGCTGTCCAGTACTATGGCCTGGAGGTGCTATCGTAGTTCAAGGGCAGTAACACCACGAAAGGTATTTGTTTGGATTCAATTTCCTGTACAGTACAAACCTTGGGAAGTCCTCACCAGTGAGATCAGAGAGTCATTTTACCTGTCATGCTTCCTTTAGTACATGACAATATTTTACATTCCAAACCAAGCCAGATTACCGATACAGACGCGCGACACGTGGTCCTCGGGTTGTGCAGCCATCAAGTTGACGCAGTGTTCCGTGGAAGTCGTAGCTGTAATAAGAGATGGGCATGGCCGCTGGCGGTTTGCCGCTGGTACCAACCACTCTCTCGTTTAGTCTACGAGGCCTTTGTGTGTGTGGCATAATACACTACTGACAATTAAAATTCCTACACCATAGGGAAATGCAGATCATAAACGGGTATTCATTGGACAGATATATTATACTGGAACTGACATATGATTACATTTTCACGCAATTTGGGTGCATAGATCCTGAGAAGTCAATACCGAGAACAACCAACTCTGGCCGTAATAACGGCTTGGATGGAAGGTACAGGTACAGCGGCCCATGCAGCTTCAACACGATACCACAGTTTATCAAGATTACTGACTGGCGTATTGACCAATTGGTGAGAGATCTGGAGAACGTGCTGGCCAGGGCAGTAGTCGATCATTTCCTTTATCCAGAAAGACCCGTAGAGAACCTACAACATGCGGTCGTGCATTATCCTGCTGAAATGTAGTGTTTCGCAGGGATCGAATGAAGGGTAGAACCACGGGTCGTAACGCATCTGAAATGTAACGTCCACTGTTCAAAGTGCCGTCAATGCGAACTAGAGGTGAGCGAGATGTGTAACCAATGGCGCCCCACACCATCACACTGGGTGATACGCCAGTATGGCGATTACGAATACCCGCTTCCAATATGCGTTCACCGTGATGTCGCCAAACAGGGATGGAACCATCATGATGCTGTAAACAGAACCTGGATTCATCCGAAAAAAATGACGTTTTATCATTCGTGCACCCAGGTTCGTCGTTGAGTAAACCATCGCAGGCGCTCCTGTCTGTAATGCAGCGTCAAGGGTAACCGCAGCCATGGTCTCCGAGCTGATAGTCCATGCAGCTGCAAACGTCGTCGAACTGTTCGTGCAGATGGTTGTTGTCTTGCAAACGTCCCCATCTGTTGACTCTGGGATCGAGACGTGGCTGCACGATCCGTTACAGCCATGCGGATAAGATGCCTGTCATCTCGACTACTAGTGATACGAGACCATTGGGATCCACCACGGCGTTCCGTATTACCCTCTTGAACCCACCGATTCCACATTCTGCAGTCAGTCATTGGATCTCGACCAACGGGAGCAGCAATATCACGATACGATAAACCGCAATCGCGATAGGGTACAATCCGATCTTTATCTAACTCGGAAACGTGATGGTACGCATTTCTCCTCCTTACACGAGGCATCACAACAACGTTTCGCCAGGTAACGCCGATCAACTGCTGTTTGTATATGAGAAATCGGTTGGAAACTTTCCTCACGTCAGCACGTTGTAGGTGTCGCCCCAGTGGCGCCAACCTTGTGTGAATGCTCTGAAAAGTTAATCATTTGCTTACCACAGCATCTTCTTCCTGTCGGTTAAATTTCGCGTCTGTAGCACGTCATCTTCGTGGTGTAGCAATTTTAATGGCCAGTATTGTATTATTGTGTGCACGAACTTGCCTATTTAAGTTTTTCGATTTGCAGCCTTCCCTAGACGCGTTTATCATAGTGTATGACAACTTTCTCTGTCTTCTGGACTTTGATTCTGACCAGTTGTTCACTAGCCATACATTTGAGTCCACACGGTACTGCGTGTTTGTCAAACCGGTCTCCGCATCACTGACTGTGTGAGTGACACGAACATTGTTTCTACGCACGACCGAGTATAACAGAAAATCCTCTTTTGCGTCGCACCTCCTCCACGAGCATAAAACCAGATTCCAGGAATATGAAAATTTTAGTTAAACAGTAACTACTATCACATTCCTCACATAAGATGCAAATGTCGCCTAAACTTACATCCGTTTCATTCAGGCACGGGAGAGAAACGTACCACATTTCAAACATAATGGCAGCGTTTTACGCCCTGGCAAGCATCGCGTGGGCACTTCAGTTTCTTTGCAGGTCTTTTGTGATAATCAAGAACATTTTTAAGGTGGGCTGCAGGTCTACGGCGGCAAAATCGTACAAAAGAGAGAGAAGGTCCGACATGGCCTTCAGCATAAAGGCTCGCAGTAGTGGGATCGTAAACTGGGTTGTAAACCGTAATAACGATACGAGGACAGAAGCCGGCAGCCTCTACTACCAGTGCGCGGAAGCCGTAAATTCGCACCGCAAGAGCCGCGTGGGCCGCACGAAAACAACGCCGTGTGGATCTCAGCGGCGCCCAGCGAAGTGGGACGACGCGCCGCCGACAAACAACGGCTTAAGGAAAGCGGGGTTGTGGTGGTCGTCCAAAACAAAGGAAACGTCACCAGCACCACTAGACTGAAAGTCGCTGATTAAAGTTTCTCAGTTAACGTTCATAGAATAACGTAGCAGGAAAACTGGAACTCTCGAAAATGGCAAGGAATTCTAGAAATTACAATCTATGTTTAATATTGGATACTTTTAATTTGCCTAACTGAGGTCAACCCCAAGTGGATGGCCTGAAACCATCTCAGTCAAGGAAAGGTGCCAATTTCCCATACTCATCAAACCTATGACATACTACACTACTGGCCATTAAAATTGATACACCACGAAGATGACGTGCTACAGACGCGAAATTTAACCGACAGGAAGGAGATGCTGTGATATGCAAATCATTAGCTTTTCAGAGCATTCACACAAGGTTGGCGCCGGTGGCGACACCTACAACGTGCTGACATGAGGAAAGTTTCCAACCGATTTCTCATACACAAACAGCAGCTGACCGGCGTTGCCTGGTGAAACGTTGGTGTGATGCCTCGTGTAAGGAGGAGAAATGCGTAACATCAGGTTTCCGACTTTGATAAAGGTGGGATAGTAGCCTATCGCGATTGCGGCTTATCGTATGGCGACATTGCTGCTCGCGTTGGTCGAAATCCAATGACTGTTAGCAGAATATGGAATCGGTGGGTTCAGGAGGGTAATACGGAACGCCGTGCTGGATCCCAACGACCTCGTATCACTAGCATTCGAGATGACAGGCATCTTATCCGCGTGTCTGTAACGGATCGTGCAGCCACGTCTCAATCCCTGAGTCAACAGATGGGGACGTTTGCAAGACAACAACCAACTGCACAAACAGTTCGACGACGTTTGCAGCAGCATGGACTATCAGTTCGGAGATCATGGCTGCGGTTACCCTTGACGCTGCATGACAAACAGGAGCGCCTGCAATGGTGTACTCAACGGCGAATCTGGGTGCACGAGTGGCAAAACGTCATTTATCCGGATTAATCCAGGTACTGTTTACAGCATTATGATGGTCGCATCCGTGTTTGGCGACATCGCGGTGAACGCACATTGGAAGCGTGTATTCGTCATCGTCATACTGGCGTATCACCCGGCGTGATGGTGTGGGGCGCCATTGGTTACACGTCTCGGTCACCTCTTGTTCGCATTGACGGCACTTTGAACAGTGGACGCTACATTTCAGATGTGTTACGACACGTGGCTCTACCCTTCATTCGATCCCTGCGAAACCCTACATTCAGCAGGATAATGCACGACCGCATGTTGCAGCTCCTGTACTGGTCTTTCTGGATACAGAAAATGTTTCTACTGCTGCCATGGCCAGTACATTCTCCAGGTGTCTCACCAATTGAAAACGTCTGGTCAATGGTGGCCGACCAACTGGCTCGTCACAATACGGCAGTCACTACTCTTGATGAACTGTGGTATCGTGTTGAAGCTACATGGGCAGCTGTACCTGTACACTCCATCCAAGGTCTGTTTGACTCAATGCACAGGAGTATCAGGGCCGTTATTACGGCCAGAGGTGGTTGTTCTGGGTACTAGTATAATATATTTGTCCAATGATTACCCGTTTATCATCTACATTTCTTCTTGGTGTAGCAATTTTAATCGCCAGTAGTGTACAAATTCGACACTTGTTCCATGGAATTTCGTACGATGACAATAACCTACTGCGGTGATATTCCGGCACAGAATTTTCTGACCATCTTCAGGTGTATATTAGCGAAAACCCACTGAACTCTCCTATGTAAGGCCCAGCCGGCGCATGCGTGGTGTACCCAGTTGTCAGTGCGTCTGCGCTGCTGGACTGCTTGCGCGTCTGCTGCAGGTCTTTGTCTCCCGTGAGCTCCCGCTGGCGTGAGAGATCGCCTCATCAATATCACATCGAACGTCTTCACAGAGTAATATCGGAGAATGACTCAGACCAACCAGAGGATGAAGCTTTTCTATAACAGCATTCCATACATTATCTAACTGGAAACTGCCATAATATATTTCCAATGATTCATTGATAACAGAGTTACAGAAGTGTGAAGTATGGACCACAATTTTTGTTTCTTGTGTTATCGAATTACCAGTAAATTACAGTATTTTCGATAGTATATTCCCTGCATTTGAGGAGACGCGTATGCCGGTGGCTTTCCACTATGGACTCCTCAACAGTGTGCGTCGTTTGGCCGACTTAAGCTGCGAAGCACCGGCTTAGTGCTCAGTTTTGATGTTGCTTCTCCTGTTACGAAAGTGCCTCTGGTGATCTCACTACACCTTTTCGGCAACAGATTTAATATTGACATAACAGCATTGTTCGAACACAGTCTATCCTCAGCGTGCTTTTTACGTTACGAGGTGCGTTCAATAAGCAATGCTTTTTTTCTCGGCCAATTTCGGTTGAAAAATGCGGAATTTGTTGTGGAACATCGTGGAATATTTTCGCTTCAGCCCCTATAGTCTCAGCCCCAGACTTCAAAATGGTGTCTGTAACGGAGGTGCATTCCAGGCAGAGAGCTCTCCTTTTTTGGGCGAAAAACCAATGCATCGCAGATATTCATAGGCGCTTGCAAAGTGTTTACAGAGATCTCAACTACCCTACAGCCTGCATCTCGCCCCTTCCAACTTCCATCTGTTTGGCCCAATTAAGGATACATGGATGCACTCTGCAGTACGTGGATGACGGGCAGGTTATTGACGCAGCAAGGCGTTGGCTCCGACGTCGAGCAGTAGAGCGGTGTCATGCGGACATGCAGGACGTCCCACTACCGTGGCGTGAGGCCATCGCATTGAACGGAGGTTATACGGAAAAATGAGATTTCGTAGCCAAAAGAGTGGTGAATAATGTGGTGTACTGCAGTCCTGAACAAAATCAATCTGCTTTTAGAAAAAAATCTGTGGGATTAGTTATTGAACACCCCTCGTACAATGAGTTTTATGAACAATCTGTCAGTGTCTCCACAAGGAAACCCTTCACTTCCCCGAGGGTTAAACTTTTTATTGAAAATTTTGAGGAGGCGGCGCTCGACTCCTTACTTTAAAGCGAACAGTAAGTTGGTGATACGATGATGACACTTCTACAGTTTGGCCTCATGGATTAGACAGCCGGTCGTTTTGGCCGAGCGGTTCTAGGCGCTTCATTCCGGAACCGCGTTGCTGCTACGGTCGCAGATTCGAATTCTGCCTCTGCCTGCGACGTTGGAATGATGGTACACTTGCACATTCGGTCTTTCGAAAGCACACTCATACGCGCCTGTTTTTATAGAAAACTAGCTGACACTATAATGCACAACCGATGGGCGTTCTGAAGACCTTGGCCTATCGAGCCCATACGGTCTCACATTCTGATAACCTACAAACTATGTACCTGGAAAAATGAATATTCGTCTCATCAGGTATAGAGAGAGGAGAGAACTACATACACACGAACAGCATAACAAGGAAGAGTAGGAGGTTAGCAAGACGGCAGCTTACCTGCCATATATTGGAAACATTTCCACGGAAATAGGCAGAATACCAAGAAAACGTATGGTTAAAGTGATCTTCGTCCCCCACCAAAATTTTTGACGCTTCTGGATTGATTGGTTCAAATGGCTCTTAGCACTATGGGACTTAACAGCTGTGGTCATCAGTCCCCAAGAACGTAGAACTACTTAAACCTAACTAACCTAAGGACATCACACACGTCCATGCCCGAGGCAGGATTCGAACCTGCGACCGTAGCAGTCGCGCGGTTCCGGACTGCACGCCTAGAACCGCGAGACCACCGCGGCCGGCTTCTGGGTTGAGTCAAGGAGGACTTTGAGTTGCGCAAGGCAGTTCCAAGTAAGAGTGCGAAAATAATTCACAGGGCAAACTACTCGCACTATTCAGGAGTGCATCGTGGAACGCCTCCACCTCCCTCCTCTCCGAGAACGTAGCAATGTTGGACGCTCGGGTGTGAAGCGAAATCGACATTCTAACTCATACTAAAGGTTGGGTTCAAATCGGGAATCTGCCCAGGTCAGCAAATTTCAGGAATGTTATTGTAGACAATCCACTGGCTCACAGATGCTTGTTAGACAAAGTGCACTCTCAAGCTGATTCCAAGAATCATCATCTCCGAACTCTTCCTCAACTGTACGCAGTACACACCTTATTTAGCATTTTTGTAAGCGCAATAAGGGCACCACGTCATTACCACCCGGAAATCGCAGCACAGCCTCCTCCGCACTTCAATTTTCGCACCTATATATGATGATACGTAACGCTCTCGAAGAATTCGTCAAACCCAAACCCTTCCACCGAATTGCTACAAGGTGTAGCGCGAATCACCACTCCAAATCACAAGTTTCCAGGCATCTATTGTCCAATGACGTCGGTCTTTACACCATTTTAAGTGTCCGTTAGCACAGACAACAGAAAAATGTGGCTCATGAACAGCTGCGCAAGTACTGCATCCCATTTTTTTAACTACTTAAGCACAGCCATTGCTGGTGGTAGCACTTTGGAGCTCACGTGTAATTCCTTCTGCTGATTTCATGTGATTGGTTTACGATCACCCACCACAGTACTCGACCGTCCGTCAGTACGTGAGTCTGCCTGTTCATGCTTTAGCCGTGGTTCTTGCTTACGTTTCCGCCTCACAGTCAAGTAACCAACAGCCGACTACGACACCAATAGAAGGGTTGAAATGTTCTGATGGATTTGTTATGAGTGGTACAAGTGCCAAGTCACTGAGCTCTCCAGACACATCCACTGTGTGTCACTGCTTCTCTGCTGAGAACACAGTACTCCCCGCTTCCTCGTACACTGGCGAGTCCACAACCTGTAACTACTGGTCGATTCAGCACTACATACTGGTCTGCGGACACTTTTGATCAGACAGTGTGTATGTGTTGAGAACAAACAACATAGAAGCTTTTCACCATGGACCACAAGTGAAGCAGATTCCCGCGGCATGCAAGTCTTTAATAGCCCTGTCCTTTGCCACGCGGGGTAGTTGCATGGTTTATAGGATCTTGCCACTGTTCGCGCGGCTACCCCCGTCGGACGTTCGATTCCTCCCTCTGTCATGGCTGTGTGTGTTGTCCTTAGAGTAAGTTAAGTTAGAGTAAGTAGTGTGTAAGCTCAGAGACCGATGATCTCAGCAGTTTGATCCCATAAAACTTACCACAAATTTCCAAAATTTCCCTGTCGTTTGCTTTTTACTAGAGCTTAATATTTTCTCCGTTTATATATTGGTTGCGACTGCTTCACCAGGTCACGGCGAAGAGCCTCAAGTAAATATTCGAAACTCCGTTGGTGGAGCATTCACTCCGAAATAAGTATCGGAAATAAAACGCTAGTAAACCGAAATACGGATAGTCGACGGACTTTTGCACAAAAGATATATAAGCATACCTCCAAATTACAGCGGTCTAAGGCGTCTTGCCACGGTTCTGGCGGCTTTCCCCGTCGGAGGTTCGAATTCTCCTTCGGGCATGGGTGTTTGTGTTGTCCTTAGCGTAAGTTAGTTTAAGTTAGATTAAGTAGTGTCTAAGCCTAGGAACCGACGACCTCAGCAGTTTGGTCCCATAGGAACTTAACACAAATTTCCAAATTTTTTACAAATTGCAGTGTTTGTTGAAACCGCTCCTCATGCGCGACAAAATGCAACAGATTACCAAAAAGCCCCTTTGAAGTCGAGATCAAACAAAATTGCAGCTTGATCTGTGTTGACACGACGTCTTTACAACTGATAAATGTTTCGACGTGGGGCTGTAAAGGAAACATATCCTCTGTTTGTAGAGAACTCCGTAGACAAAGTCATCGTTTCACCTCAGCTGTTTATTACTTACTATGCGGTTTTGTTCAGTTCATATACACAACTAGCCAGTTGCAGCCTCATAGGCCGTTTTCAAATACGCCAGGTGAGAGCGTGAAACCACATTTAATATATTGGCTCTGAACATGCACAATGGAACACAGAGTCCGCAGCTCGTGGACCCGTGTATAGCTTTGCAGCCTGTGGATCACGGGGTCCCGGGTTCGATTCCCGGTCGGGTTGCGGATTTTTCTCTTCCCAGGGACTGGCAAATGAAACTGTGAGAGACTGTGTTGTCCTCATCATCTCATCATCATCATCATCATCATCATCATCATCATCATCATCATCGTGACAGTTGCTGGATTGGACTGAGTAAAAGTTGGGACTTTGTAAAGGGCGCCGATGACCACGCAGTTGAGCGCCCCCTAAACTAAACATCACCATCATGGAAGACGAACAGTCACGACATACCGGAATAAAACAACTGCCTTCAGTCACGTCATTATTATGTTACTAAGCACTAGAGGTGCTGTAGGACGGAAGAAGTCTGTGGAAGAAAAAGAGAAAGACTAAGAGAGAGAGAGAGAGACGAATTAGCCTTTCTCGAGTGAAAATAAATGTGCAAGCAAAATAAATAAATAAATAAATAAAATAAAAAATCAAAAAATAAAAAATTAAATAAAAAACGATATCAGGGATTACACACCTAAGCACATTTTCATTTTGCCCGAGGATGGTCAGAGAGTGACCCAGATCTATTGTCAAAATAAAAATAAGTACAACTCCGTAATGAAGATGCAGTTCCTAGCCTTTATCAAAACTGTTCAGCATCGCACGCTATTTGTTTTGGATCGGCAGAATTCTGTAGAAGACTATCAACTTCGGCCCACAGGTGTTTTGAGTCCGGCCTCTGGCAGCTTAGTAATCTAACACACAGGTTTCCAAACCACGGCCCGCGGGCCGAATAGGGCCCGCGACGTCACTTCATCCGTCCCGCCGACGGTTCCTGAGTTTGCTTGATAAAATGCATTCAATACGAGACGTGTCTGCCTTACTGCTGGTGTTATTAGGATTACGTACAGCTGTTAAATCTGACACTGGAGCTTCTGCAGCAGAATCCGTGTGTGGTGAACGACTCCCTTCGAAGATTTTCGAGCAACAACGTGGCCACCCGTCACGAGAACCTTCGTTCCTTCTCTAAATTTCGCTAGTCGCCGACATCCACATATGGACCGGGAAATCTTTGTACGCAAGGCTCTACGGACGTGTTCTTGTGTCATACCGCATACAGACTCTGTCAAACCCTGTTTTTCTTGACGAGGAATTGTGTGACTTACCACACCCTGCAATAATGAGGCAGATCAGCTGCGGTAAGTCCTGTTTTGTTTTTAATAGCTCAGAAACAAAACAGAAAAACAGATGTTTTCTCACTGAAAAAAAGAAGTGATCCACAGCTGTCAGATCCTGGCTGGCTCTCGTAGTCATCGTTTTCGGCAGACATCACATCCCGTCCCAGTGAACAAAATTTGAAACTTCAGGGAAAGGACAATCTCGTGTTCTCTACAGAATCATAATAGATTTCGGAGAAAGCTGTCATTACTTGAAGCAGAAGTACAAGGAGAAAAGTTTTCTTATTTTCATTCCAAAGAATTTTGTGCTAAAATCTCCGAAGATGTCAACCTTGGAGTTCCAAAAAAAAAAAAAAAAAAAAAAAAAAAAAAAAAAAAAAAAAAAAAACTTGCAGCATTGAGAGTGACGTTATTCTGTTCCAGAATCTGTTTGATTGCAACCTTGATGATGTGGTGGATGACTTACTGTCGGAGCTCATTGATTTGTAGACAAATGCCTTGATGAAAGAGGAGCACAGAGAAAGAAAACTTGTTGAATTTTACCGCTGCTTATCTGATGTTGAATTTCCGAAACGGAAGAAATTTGCTGCTGGTATCACATCAGTGTTTTGAGCAACTTATGTCGGTGAACTACCTTTTACAGAAATGAAGTATTAGAAGTCAACATATCCTACGAGATTTACTAATGAACATTTGAAACCAACTGTCTTGACTGAATGCAGCATCTACATCTACATGGATATCTGCAAATCACATTTATGTGCCTCTCAGATGGTTCATCGAACCACCTTCACAGTTCTCTTTATTCCAATCACGTATAGTGCGCGGAAAGAACGAACACCTGTATCTTTTTTCCGTACGAGCTTTGATTTCCCCTATTTTATCGCGGTGATCGTTTCTCCCTATGATGGACGTTGTCAACAAAATATTTTCGCATTCGAAGGAGGGAGTTGGTGATTGGAATTTCGTGAGAAGATTCCGTTGCAACGGAAAACGCCTTTCTTTTAATGATCAAATGGATCAAATGGCTCTAAGCACTAAGGGGCTTAACATCTGAGGTCATCAGTCCTCTAGACTTAGAACTACTTAAACGAAACTAACCTAAGGACATCACACACACATCCATGCCCGAGGCAGGATTCGAACCTGCGACCGTAGCAGCTGCGTGGTTCCGGCCTGAAGCGCCTAGAACCGCTCGACCACAGTGGCCGGCTCTTTTAATGATGTCCAGCCCAAATCCTGTATCATTTCAGTGACACTCTCTCGAATATTTCGCAATAATATAAAACGTGCTGACCTTCTTTGAACTTTTTCAATGTACTCCATCAGTCTTATCTGGTAAGAATCCCACACCGCGCAGCAGTATTCTCGAAGAGGACGAACAAGCGTAGTGTAGGCAGTCTCCTTAGTAGACCTGTTACATTTTCAAAGTGTCCTGCCAATAAAACGCAGTCTTTGTTTAGCCCTCCCCACAACATTTTCTATGTGTTCCTTCCAATTCAAATTGTTCGTAATACTAATTTCTAGGTATTCAGTTGAATTTACGGCGTTTTGCATTATTGTGTAACCGAAGTTTAACGAATTCCTTTTAGCACTCATTTGAATGACCTCACACTTTTCGTTATTTAGGGTCAACTGCCAATGTTTGCACCATTCAGATATCTTTTCTAAATTGTTTTGCAATTTGTTTTGCTCTTCTAATGACTTTATTAGTCGATAAACGACAGTAGCATCTGCAAACAACCTAAGACGGCTGCTCAGATTGTCTCCCAAATCGTTTACATGTAAATAAGGAATAGCAAAGCGCCTATGACACTACCGTGGCAAACGCCAAAATCACTGCTGTTTTACTCGATGACTTTCCGTCAGTTACTACGAACTATGACCTCTCTGACAGGAAATTACAAATCCACTCACATAACTATATTCCGTAAGCACGCAATTTCACTACATGTCGCTTGTGTGGTACAGTGACAAAAGCCTTCCGGAAAAGCAGAAATACGGAATCGATCTGAAATCCCTTGTTAATAGCACTCAACTTCGTGTAATTAATAATGTTCGAGCACAATATATATTCCAAAAACCTGCTGCATATCGACGTTAATGATATGTGCCTGTAATTAAGTGGCTTACTCCTGCTACCTTTCTTGAATATTGGTGTGACGTGTGCAACTTTCCAGTCTTTGGGTACGTATCTTTCGTCGAGCGATCGGTTTTATATGATTGTTAAGTATGGAGCTAATGCATCAGCATACTCTGAAAGGAACCTAACTGGTATACAGTCCGGACCAGAAGACTTGCTTTTATTAACTGATTTAAGTTGCCTCACTACTCCGAGGATATTTACTTCTACATTACTCATGTTGGCAGCTGTTCTTGATTCGAATTCTGGAATATTTACTTTGTCATATTTTGTGAAGGCATTTCGAATGGCTGTGTTTAGTAACTTCGTTTTGGCAGCACTGTTTTCGATAGTATCTCCATTGATATCGCCCAAAGAAGGCATTGATTATTTCTTGCCGCTAACATACTTCACATACGACTAGAATCTCTTTGGATTTTATTCCAGGTTTCCAGGCAAAGTTTCGTTGCGGAAACTGTTATAAGCATCTCGCATTGAAGTCCGCGCTAAATTTCGAGCTTCTGTAAAAGATCGCCAATCTTGGGGATTTTGCGCATTTTTAAATTTGGCATGTTTGTTTCGTTGTATCTGCAGCAGCGTTATGACCTGTTTTGCGTACCAAGGATGATCAACTCCGTCATTTGTTAATTTATTTGGTATAAATCTCTCAATTGCTGCCGATACTATTTGTTTGAATTCAAGCCACATCTGGTCTACACTTACATTATTAATTTGGAATGAGTGGAGATTGTCTCTCAGGAAGTCGTCAAGTGAATTTTTACCTGATTTCTTGATTAGGTATATTTTTCGTTTGTTTTTGGAGGATTTTGGGATTATAATATTCAATCTCGCTACAACCCTGTGTTCACTAATCCCTGTATCCGTTTTGATGCTCGTTATTAACTGAGGATTATTTGTTGCTAAGAGGTCAAGCGTGTTTTCACAACCGTGTACAGAATGATGATGCGGCCTGCGTTCCTCATTTCCTCAGTTATCCGGCCCACTATGAAAATGTTTGGTGACCTCTGATCTAACAATACAGCATCCTGTGTACTGTAGGCGTTACGAAGCGATTGTTGTGCCGCGACGTGCTAAACCGTAAAGTACACGGGCAGTGCGAAAGCCGCGCGACGAAAGCGCAGCTTGTAACCTCAGCTCCACATGTTCTGTCCGTGTGCTGACCTCGGAGTCGGTGGACGGGGCATGCATCCTCCACCCCATGCCCCTTTCTGAGAATTCAATCAGGACGTTGTGAATAAACAACACTGAAAATATGTCACACAAAACAGTGATGAAGCAGAAGAAGAAATTTCTAGCTGCTTTAAAACGTAGTTCTACAAATATCTTCAAAGAATTTCTAACATGATGCCTTTGGTACAGAAGTACACCGAACATAACCTCAAAATATCTTGAACCTTTCTGTGATAACCGAGTCCAAGACATTCTCGACTGGTTATTTTTAATCACCGATTGTTTACACTGGCGCTATTCACTGATCAGCCATCATTTATAAGTATCCATATGGATTGGGTACGATCGAGTGTACAGCGAAGCAGAAGAACTACGTAATACGAACGAGTGTACTACAGTCACAAAGGAAATTACTTAAAAACCTACTAGTGTTCAGGTTCTTCAATAGGATACATCAAAGGAGCACGTAATATTAATAACAGGTGTTCCATTAAAATTTTATTTCTTAAGCTCAGTCAGTATGACATATTTACGGGCACGCTCTGTAAAAGATTAGTCTTCTTCATAAAACACTGTTAGAAACGTTTAAAGTATACCAAAATTCGAGATAAGTTGTACTTCAAATATGTGTGTCTACAACAGTACGCCTATACACCGATTTCTAGGATGCACACCTTAGTAACATGTATTCACTTCTCCAGGCAAATAAACTATCTTACTTTGTTGACCAATCGTGACCTCCATGAGCGTGACGTCATAAACGTTGGCTTCTCTAACTATCCTCGTTTAGACACATGTGTTACGACTGCCTTCACAACGTAGGAAACATGATAAATTTCTGCGTACTATATAAATCTGGTTCAGGTCTGCAGCTGTGTTACAAATGTATTTCTTTATTCTTCCGTTCTATTCTTCTTTCTAATCCTTCTCTCTCATTTTTATACCTAGTTATTAGTTCTCTCCATTTATTGTTATTGGATTTTTTCTGTAATGTTTGGTGAAGGGTAATGTTTGAGGCTAATCGCTGTGTTTTTTATTTTAGCATGTTTCCAAACGTAATGTATAAAAAACGGTACACTTAGTTAACTGGGTGATGGAACGTCAATAAAGACAATTAAATGTAATAAACTGTAAATAAATCTTATGAATTCCATAAACAACGCAGTTTTCTACTTCAGTCACGTTGAATAGAAATTAATAATTTGGAAATGCAGGGCAACAGGCAGCAATCATAATGTATCCATTTATTAATTATACGGTTTTTTCTGTAACTACTTACGCCACATGTGAGATTTTGTTGTTGTTCTAGTGCGTGCCGGTGAGGTTAGGTGGCAAAAATCTGCCGAGAAATTTGCCGCGAATTTCGATCCAACACTTTTTGTGCGTTTTATGTCATGATTCAATGAAATAACCATTATATACATTCCTATATCTTTCACGTAGACCAGTAAACAAAAACTATAACAGCGCTTACACTGCCGCAGGATTATATTTTCACTGGAGTCAAAGATGACTGTAATGGCAAGATATTGATAGAAGTTGTTACAGTTGAAATACATTCATACAAATTATTAGTACAGAATGAATGTTTTTCTTACAGAAGTCACGAGAAAATATTTCATTCGTGGATAAATACTAATTTATTTTTAAGGAAAATGTGAAGAAATGCACAGGTGTTACTGTTGCTACTGAAACAGAAAATCTAGTGAGGATAAGGCTTTGAAAGGAAAAAAGTTATTACTTTCTACTTTATCACTGAACAACATATTTCCATATTTTTGCCGTTGATGAAGTTGTCGAGTTCTTCGTATAAATCTATTTGGTAATATTTATCTACAGTATTTAATACGCGGAAAAAGTTTTTAAATTCCAGGAAAGGATTCGCAGTGTCATTAATGTGGGGTCCACCGCTGACTTGGAGAAATTCATGTACCTATACCAATATTTATGTTGAAATTCAATATCTTACCAGTACAGTCACCTTTGGCCCCAGTATAAACATAGCTCTGTAGTTTGTGTCACAGACTAGGAATACGTGTGGCGTGAGCATTCAGAATGTGTAAAAATAGAAGTACATAAAGATTTGACCATTTTCTAAAACTTACGACAACGTTTTCCGTAAGTCACGTGACGTTTACCACCTAATGATTTCGACATGCACAGTACGCTACGCTCACTCCTTAAATAGGCCTATGTCTTCTGTGGACAGTAGTCTATAAGCGATGTTATTATTTTTGTTCAGTGTTCAACATGCCATAAGTCGTAATGCATCTGTAAGTAACAGTATATTTCATTGAATATTTGACATATAAAAGTACAGGTTTTAGGAGTGTAACTGACAGAAAATTTCTCTTCAGATTTTCGCCACCTAGCCTCACTAGCACAACAACAAAAAGAACAACAAAAACATCGGATCAGTGTTATATGTAGTTGGCAGGGGATCCCGGGTTCGAGTCTCGGTCGGGGTACACATTTTCAACTGTCCCGGTTGATATTTAACAACGCCTGTAAGCAGCTAAAGGTCTGGATTTCACTGTAATTTCATTCTTCAAGAGCTGCAAAATCACCAATGGTATCTGTTCTTTCGGACATTAATGTTTAGCGATGGGTTGTCACTAGATAATGTCACTATGTGCGATGATCGTGTCCTGTCAAACTAAACAGCACTATTCAACGTGACTGAAGCAGCGAAGTGTGTGTGTGAGCGCGTCGTCTACCGGTTATGCACCCACCAGACGCGACTGGAACCGTGAGGTCGTAGTATGCAAGGAGTGTGGCTCATAAAATAGCAAACACATTGTGTCCACTGGTGATCAGATTCATCATAACTCACCTGTTATCACTATGAACCTCAACAGTGTAAACTTTCAGACTACCGTCACCAAGGAAGCGCCTAACAAGAATGCGGTCATCCCTGTAAGGCAGGTATCACCAACACTCAAATACGTCCGCATCGACTTTCCTATGTCCATTGCACTGTAAGGCAATTACGCTTTTCGGACACGAGATAAACTCCGTCCTGTGGCAGAGGTTGTGCAAATGTCGACGCTGATAGGTGTAGTCAGCGTTCTGAGAGAATGTACACGGTCCGTTACGGCCATACAGACAAGATAGCGGTACTGAGCCCTTAAAGACAGACGGGGCGTGCTTTCATGTGCTTTGAAGTTTGCATTTCGTCTGACGGCTCTTAGTTGGCGAGATTTCTCGTCACAAAAAGAAAAGTTGATTCTGGGCTCAAGGAACGCCATCCTCCTGGAAACGTAATTATCTATTACTGGCACACAGTTCTACACTTCACGTTGGATTTGCTCGATCCGTTTGTCTATCGATGTAGTTTGAAGACAGTATTATTGGGGAAGAGCGTGTGTGTGTGTGTGTGTGTGTGTGTGTTTCTTGTGTGTGTGTGAGAGTGAGAGAGAAGGAGAGGGGTAAGAGAGGGGGAAGAGAGAGAGAGAGAGGGGGGGGGAAGAGAGGACGAAGAGAGAGAGAGAGAGGGGGGAGACAGACAGAGAGAGAGAGAGAGAGAGAGAGAGAGAGAGAGAGGGGGGGGGGGAGACAGACAGAGAGAGAAGAGAGAGAGACAGACAGACAGAAAGAGTAGTATAAATACGTCACTGATTTGGCACTGCCGGCGACGCATCGGATTAATTTTCTGTCCGCGTATTAAAACATAACATGAATATAAGTTAATCTATTGTCACTGCGAGTGGAAAATGCTGTATGATGCAGCTTCCTGGCAGGTGAAAACTGCGTAAAACTGTATGCTGATCAGTTCACCAATCCATAATCTTACCTTTCGCCGGGGCACTACTCTTATGTCAGTAAGTTTCAATGTAACGCACATTTCGCTGCTGAAAGAGTGAAACATTCTGTAACAAACCTGATTCTGATATAATCGGCCGGCCTTTGTGGCCGAGCGGTTCTAGGCGCTTCAGTCTGGAACCGCGCGACCGCTATGCTCGCAGGTTCGAATCCTGCCTCGGGCATGGAATTGTGTGATGTCCTTAGGTTAGTTAGGTTTAAGTAGTTCTAAGTTCTAGGCGACTGATGACCTCAGGTGTTAAGTCCCGTAGTGGTCAGAGCCATTTGAACCTTTTGGTATAATCGACGTGTTTATAAACTTCTTCTTCTGCAGCTAGTAACATTTGTATTCTTTTACATGTGCAACAAGAAGCAAAAGTCAGTAACGAACTGTGGCATTAATGTAAAGGCTACAGTAAAAAGGAGATAATACTCTCCCTTTTTCTTTGAAAATATGAAATAGCCCATCGTTGGCTTTTCTTACAGCCGCCACTGAATTTTATATTAGAGTCTACTGAGATGCCATTCCAAGGCGCTGTTTTCTAGAGAGCAGTGTTGAGCGCATGCAGCGTGCCTCTTCCAGGCTCGAAGAGAAAAACCAATCACGAGGCTAGATTGGCTGGCCCGGCGTTGTTTATGGCCCCAGAAGGCGACCAGCGCCGATGTCGTCTCGCCTGGAACCAATCTACGAACCACTTCCAGAATTCCTATAGATTACACGAACACGTGCTAACGGTATTGGAACGAAAACAGTTTTGTATAAGGGGCGAAAACACTCCCGCACATCGTAAAATGGATTGTACAAGGACCTTTCGACGCAATGTGAAAGAGAAATATACTGTCGTATCGTATCAGTCGAAAGCAGTTGCAACTGAATTTTCTTGCAAGATCCGCAAGTATCTTATTATCAACCGACAGCATGCATCGAACGAGATGGCGGAGTGACCGAAGAGCTTGACTTATATTTGGGAGGGCAGCGTTCAAATTGCTAACAGGTTGTGGAGCGAATGCCGGGATGGTTCCCTGAAAAAGTCCGCGGGTAAGCTACTGCCCCGTACTTAGACAGTTTCATAGAATGATATGCCAGTAACGATCTCGAAAGCGACTAAACATTAAAGTTAACCAGGCTTTCTTCTTTCCCTTCCAGCCTTGCTTTGGAATGATTTGTAAGTGGGACATGCTGCGAGGAGACACAGGACGGAAGTCCGCCATCGTCCTCAGGAAAGATTTGCATCGATACCCCATTACCAGATGCACACTCAGCAATGACATTCTCCCTTCCTTGTCAAGATTTCGCCGTCAGTAGCCCAACCAGGCAAAATTTGGAAATGCAAATTTTGATACCACAAAAAAAAGGTTCAAATGGCTCTGAGCACTATGGGACTTAACTTCTAAGGTCATCAGTCCCCTATAACTTAGAACTATTTAAACCTAACTAACCTAAGGACATCACACACATCCATGCCCGAGGCAGGATTCGAACCTGCGACCGTAGTGGTCGCGCGGTTCCAGACTGTAGCGCCTAGAACCGCTCGGCCATCCCGGCCGGCTGACAGCACCAGCCGTGTCGTGTTTCGGAGAGAAACAAATGACTTTATTTGTGTACCATCGCAAATAGAAAATGGAACACGATTTTTTTTTTTTTTGGGAAACAGCTTCTAGCCACTAAATGGAATTCGCTGTATTATCAAAAACATCTGAACACCTATTAGTGGATTTCAAGTATGTGATGTGTCCACCTTTCACCTTTATGTCAGCTGGGGACACTTTCAATGAGTTGCATGAATGTAGAGGAGCAGCATACCACTGTTCCTCAAGAAGAGACATCGGAGAAGGTAGTCATGTTGGTCGTTTGAGTCTGGACGAAGTCTACGTTCTAACTAATCTCTAAAATGTCCCCTTAGGAAATTATGAATAACTGTGCTGGTAAGCTTCTACTTTATTTGATTTTCAAACATCTGAGCAAAACTGAACGTACTCAGACATTTATCTCTTTATTTATTCTGATCATCACTATACTGCCATACAATATTTTTTTAGCGCAACGCAATCTGACTTTCAATAATCCCTACAAAAGAATGGCCCTGACTAACAATAACCTGTACCTTTCATGAATCACTTACCTCACAAAAATCTTCGTTACTCGAACTACTGCAATACAGCGAGCGCCAATACTGCCAGCTAAATAAAAGATTCTAACTACTGAAGGCACTAACTACTGATAGGCATAGTTAGCAAATGAAAGATTTTGATAGAGAATAATTTTCAAAAGTCATCATAAATATATATATTCATCTCAATTCATGACATCCATCTTTACAAATTTCCATTTTCTGGCGGACACACGTCCAGATCGTCCACTTATAGCCACCTCTCAAAATTCTGGCATCTCTCTCTCCACATCCACCACTGCTGGCGGCTCACCTCCAACTGCCCAACGCTACGTGCTGTTGACATTCAACTGCCCGACACTACACAAGCGAATGAGTCCAACCAGCCACAGACTGCACACACCATAGTCAGTGATTTTCATAGAGAGCGCTACGTGGCGTTACCAACAAAAAACCCTAAACAGCTAACTTACACATTTCAGGAATATTATTGACAACAAACAGTTGCCTCACAGATGCTGCTTTATGACAGGGTGCATTGTCATGCTGGTACAAACAATCATTGTCACCAAGACGTTTTTCCATTATATTCAGTACACAGTGCCGCAAAATGTATTCGCATCTTTCCACACTGAGCCTTTTCTTAAGCGCAGTAAGAAGAACACACCCAAACTATAAAAAGTACCTCTATACAGTGTACGTCACTGTTGGCACTACACATGAAGGTGACGTTCTCCAGGCGTTCGCCAAACCCGAACGCTTCCACTGAACTGCCACAGGTTTATTGTGATTCATCACTCCGAATCACTCGTTTCCAGTCCACTGTCACTTCAGTATCCAGTGATTTGTGTGCAATCACCTCAATAGTCACTTAGCATTGACTACAGAAATATATGGCCTATAAGGAGCAGCTCGAACACTGTACCGCAATCTTCTTAACGCCCTACGCACACTCACTGTGCTGGCTGGAGTGCTGCTAGCGGTTTGAAACGCCTGGGTGATTCCTTTCGCTGATTTAATGCGACTTTTTATGACCACCCTCATAATACCCGACGGTGCCTGTACGTCAGTACACGACGTCTTGGTTTAGCTCGTTCCCGCTTCACAATCACATCACCAACAGTCGACTTTGGCGGCTTTAGAGGAATTGAAATGTTCTAATCGATTTAATACTCAGGTGACATCCAATGACGAGTCCTTGTTCGAAACAACTGACTCTTCTGACCGACCCATTCTGCTCTCATTGCTTCTGTTGACAGTACAATACTCCCCACTCCTTTTGCACTGGTGGGTCCAACATTCGTGACTTTTAATAGTCGATTCCTCCATTAAATAGGAGTACCACCTAGCGTAAATATGTATGAAATACGTTTAAAACTCGTTGTTTTAAGCAATATGCGTCATTTAATTACTTACCGAAAACCATAGAATAAGAATTACAATGTACACATTCAGAAGTTTTACTTACATTGTGTAAATATTAGAGCCACTCTCTCTGGTAGCTTCTTCATATTAAAGTGTTTCTTAAAACCCTCATTAGAATATGCTGCTCATCATTTTCGGTTAACGCGCCTTTACGGTAGTATGCTGCTCGGTATTATTATCTTATCTATAACAAATCGATTATGAGCATGAAGTTTCTGGCGACGATATTCCAGTAACAAACATTCTCGGTTTTGTTGCCTCTTCAAATCTGGGTGAAAACTCGAGTTTCCGATGATCACGACCATCGTTTAGTCAGGAGCAACTTATACCATTGGCTGTTACTGTGGTGGCCTTTTGTAGCCCGTAAACGGCTTGTAATTGGTCGACGTACGTCATCCTTAGGTTTTGCTCCTATAGACTGTGCCAACGCCTGTGCTGGTGAATCCATCGCTTCCACATGAACGTAAACAATTAGGCGAATTTCCCTGCATCTTCTGAGAAACGGGAGGTCGCTTCAACGCGCCACTAAGGTTACACTCGCGTGGTCCTAGGAAGAAGAGGCATAAGGATTACATTCCAATAACCTATGAACATAAGCGAGATCCTGCGCCCGATTAATGACAATTTCGGCTTCAGTATCTCGGGACTCTATGAGATTCCTAATGAGCTCGGAAGCAACTACATCCGTCCGTCCATCCGCACCGTGTCCCACCGCTGCGCAAAACTCCAAGGGCTCGTTAGAAATCGAGAATTTGAGAAATTAGCAGCTGCTGAGCAAAGCACAGTCTCATAAACTCAAAATAATACTTCATGACAGTAACATCTTGTCGCATGCCGGTAAATACTGGGGTTCCATTAAAGAAGAGGCTGTATGAAACAGGACGTGTTCTTAACACTGAGAATATATGGAGAAATTCGCAGTGGTGTTTACGCTCCTATGGCAGCCTTGATCCCACCGGCATAGACGTTGTAATTTTAAGAAATATACATTTGAAAACTTCATATGTTTCTAAAATTCTCAACTGTCTGGCACAGGAGACATTTTTTTAAGCATAAGGGGCGAAAATAAAGTTTCCGTTCGAAGACTGTACAGCACAGAATCGGTACTCCAATTGGGCAAAATCCTCGTGAGCATTGAGGCAATCATCCCATCGATGTACCGGGTTGAAGATACCCGTCTGGTAAAACACCGAGTCCTGCTACGAGAAGAAGTCCGTAAAACTGCCTGCTGCGCATCCCCGTACGACAGGAACTGTCGACCACTCAAGGGTTTTTTAACGGACCGAAGGCTTGGAGAGATCCGTACTACAGGCCGGGTGCTCGAATGCCTCCCACTTGAGTTGGCGTAACTTTTGCGTTACGATACGATATTTGCGGCATGGGGACGTGCGTTATCATGAACCTGGCGCAACATTCGACAAGGGTGGTTTTCAACAGACGTACTGCCCCATACACGTTCTTCACTCTCCAGTGGATGTCTAACGGTGTTTCTCCTTCGGCAGCCAAGAAAAGAATAATTGCACGTTGGTCCTTTCGCATTTCCGCATTTATAGCTTGCACGTCGGAAAGACACGAACGCCACTTAGTGTAGCATTCGTGTCTTTCGGACGTGCGAGTCTACATGTCAGTGATCCACAAGGAGCCACGGTACGCCGCAGCAGCGCCCTCAAACGGGAACTTTTTGAGCACCCCTTACACTATGGGATGCGGAACGCGTATTTGGCTGCGGCTTCATCGTACCATAGGGTAAGATGGTAGTGCCACGACACATCTCGTAAGGGCCAGACACCCTCTTGGGTTGTTCTGGCTTCTACGCTGTCAGTGTGTGTAAAATATTGTCCACTACTGGCCATTAAAATTGCTACACCAAGAAGAAATGCAGATGATAAACGGGTATTCATTGGACAAATATATTATACTAGAACTGACATTACATTTTCACGCAATTTGGGTGCTTAGATCCTGAGAAATCAGTACCCAGAACAACCACCTTTGGCCGTAATAACGGCCTTGATGCATCTGGGCATTGAGCCAAACAGAGCTTGGATGGCGTCTACAGGTACAGCTGCCCATGCAGATTCAACACGATACCACAGTTCATCAAGAGTAGTGACTGGCGTATTGTAACGAGCCAGTTGCTTGGCCACCATTGACCAGACGTTTTCAATTGGTGAGCGATATAGAGAATGTGCAGGCCAAGGCAGCAGTCGAACATTTCCTGTATCCAGAAAGGCCCGTACAGGACCTGCAACGTGCGGTCGTGCATTATCCTGCTGAAATGTTGACTCAGGGATCGAGACGCGGCTGCACAGTCCGTTACAGCCATGCGGATAAGATGCCTGTCATCTCGATTGCTAGTGATACAGGGCCGTTGGGATCCACCACGGCGTTCCGTATTACCCTCCTGAACTCACAGATTCCATATTCTGCTAACAGTCATTGGATTTCGACCAACGCGAGCAGCAACGTCGCGATACGATAAACCGCAATCGTGATAGGCTACAATCTGACCTTTATCAAAGTCGGAAACGTGGCGGTACGCAATTCTCCTGCTTACACGAGGCATAACAACAACGTTTCACCAGGCAACGCCGGACAATTGCTGTTTGTGTATGACAAATCGGTTGGAAACTTCCCTCATGTCAGCACGTTGTAGGTGTCGCCACCGACGCCAACCTTGTGGGAATGCTCTTAAAAGCTAAGCATTTGCGTATCACAGCATCGTCTTCCTGTCGGTTAACATTCGCGTCTGTAGCACGTCATCTTCGTGGTGTAGCAATTTTAACGGCCAGCAGTGTATAATTAAATATCTTCCTAGAGGTGAAATTTAATAAACGAAGAATTATAGCATGGAAAAATACTTACATTTATTCATCAGGAGTATGTGCAAAATAGAATAAGTTTCAATGAATTAAGTATGAAGGAGATCTGCATTTCTCACCAACATGCGTCATACGGTATGGTCGATACATTATAGCATTACACTACATAGGCTGATGCAACCTTCATACAGTGTTGCTATACTACTTTTCCTGAAGAACGAACATTTTTATAGCTGGTACTAGCTGACAAACCCGACATTGCCGGCGTATTCATTTTACCAGTTTTCTATTAGGAACAAAAACAACAAATTTCATTTCCATGTATTCGCAAAAACAGCTTTGAAGTTACGAAACAGACGTTCCAAGTAATACGCACGAAGTAGAAATGTCTAAGTACAGTATCTAAATTAAGAAACATGATCCCGAACAGCTGCTTCACGTGTCTACAACGCAGTTTTGCAAACGGCTCGATGGAAACGACTCTTCATAGCTCTATAGACTGTTTGCGCTTCGCAGTTCAAAGGTGTCAAAAGAACTGCCAGGTGTTAGGGATTTCCTTACATTGGCTCGAATGTAGGTGTGTCTCAGTAGTAAAGAATAAATGTATTAAAACTTCAAGCATGATGCGACGTTTTTTCACGTACACACACATACACACACACACACACACACACACACACACACACACACACACATCCATTTCTATAATATGTGTCGACTTATTTTATACTTTGAATCATCGTGGAAGAAACTGTCGGATTTTCTTGCGAGCATTCGTACTCACCCGTAAATAGCCGGATTCTGGCAAGTAGTAAATTCCATTTAATTTCTTTTTGGATAAATTGGAGTATTTGGATACGTCATACAGACGAAGAATACAATTTAGTCTTAAGGTAGTACTCTTAAGAGAGCGTAACGACGATATGTTCAGTACACTTTCTCACCCCAGACGGCTACACCCGATCTGCTACGAAATAACTAATTAACGCTCGATACGCAATTCAGTTTTCGATTAATGAGAGCAGGGCTTAAATGTAATTCCCCAACTCGTTTTGGTGTCTGTTATGACGATAAAAGCTGTCCAAGGAGTGAACCTTGCACAGAGCACAGCACTAGAACGGTTATTGAATCTGTGGGAGTAGATGGGAAGGAATTTCTCACTGCAAAGAAAAACAGACGAAGCAAAGAGGAAAGCCTGGAGAAAAAGGTTTTGAAGCTATGAAAATAAAGACTTAATTTCATTCTGCAGAAAAGGAAAGCAGTGGGACTACTTTACGTGTCTCTCTTAAAGGCACATGGCTAGTAAGGGAACAGGATGATACACAACGTCGGTGTTACAACAGGGAAACGGCACATGTCTAGCAACTGGAATTAGAACCCAAAATGTATCATGTAGAATTAATAGTATACACTCATCGTAATAATATGTGAAATCTAAAAAACGTTCTGTGGTTTCGCGCTTAGCCTCTCACTCCACGACGACGAACTGCTACATCTAAAGCGCTTGTTTCTACGTTGTATCGATGGCTTCATATTAACAAATTCAGAACTTGCTCATTCATTCTCGTTCACATTGCAATAAGAGACCAATGCCTTAAGCAAGCAGGCGTCTTCGCTCTTCTTTTGCGTAGGAATTATCTGATATGATTTAGTCGTTTTTGAAACTGGTTTCTGGATCTGCCCGTCTGAAAAGCATACATAGTATTCAAACCAAAGTCAACACTGGGCTTATTGTAGACATCATTATCATCATTATCATCATCAGAGACAGGGCTATCGTCAGGATTGATAGGACCCCAGTTGCTCTCTACATACATAAATGATATGACGGACAGGTGGGCAGCATCTACGGTTTTGCTGACAATACTGTCGTGTACGGAACATATCGAAGTTGTCACCGTAGGAGGATACAAGATGGTTCAAATGGTTCTGAGCACTATGCGACTTAACTTCTGAGGTCATCAGTCGCCTAGAACATAGAACTAATTAAACCTAACTAACCTAAGAACATCACACACATCCATGCCCGAGGCAGGATTCGAACCTGCGACCGTAGCGGTCACGCGGTTCCAGACTGAAGCGTCGAAACCGCACGGCCACACCGGCCGGCTAGGATATAAGATGACTTGGACAAAATTTATAATTGGTGTGATGGATGTCAGCTAGCTTTAAATGTAGCAAAATGTAAATTAATACTGATGAGTATGAAAAAAAAAATCCGTGATGTTCGGATACAGCATTAGTATTGTCCTGCTTGAAACAGTCATGACGTTAACATATTTGAAAGTAAGTTGCAAACGATATGAAATGGAATAAGCATGTGAGTACTGCGGCGTGGAGGACAAATGGTCGGCTTCGGTTTATTGTGAGAATTTTAGGAAAGCGTGGTTCATTTGTAAAGGACACCGCATATGACTGCACTACTGGACGCTGTACCCTTCGAGTGTTTGGGATCCGCGCCAGGTCGGATTAAAGGGAGACATGGAAAGCCGGCCTTGTGACCGAGCTGTTCTAGGCGCTTCATTCCGGAACCGCGCTTCTGCTACGGTCGCAGGTTCGAATCCTGCCTCGGGCATGGATGTGTGTGATGTCCTTAGTTAAGTTTAAGTAGTTCTAAGTCTAGGGGACAGATGAGCTCAGATGTTAAGTCCCATAGTGCTTAGAGCTATTTGAACCATTTTTTCGAATCCATCCCATTTTACCTCCGTGGTCTTCTCGCGAGATATACACAGGAGGAGGTAATACACTGGCTGACACTTCTAGGAGCGTCCGTTCTCGGAATTTAAACAGTAAATCACACTGCGATGCAACATAGCTCTCTTGTAGCGTCTGCCACTAGAGTTAAATGAGCGTCTTCGCGACACTTCCATGCTTACTAAACGAAACGCACTCCTCATTATTACATCTCCTGTACTCGTTTGTCAATCCTATATGGTACGGCACCCGCACTGAAGAGAAATATGAAACTACTGCTAGAACGGGGTTTTTGCAAGCTGTTTTCTTCGTTGATGGACTGTATTTCTTACTGATGTTTCCAATGAATCTCAATCTGACATCAGCCTTTCCCAAGAGTAGTTTTATGTGGTCGTTCCTTTTTACTCGATCTCTACGCGTATTCCTAAATATTTACTGGATCTGATTGCTTCCAGTGATAGTCCTGAAATCGTGCACTCATGCACCAATGGTTACATCGGGATATTTATGTCCAGTACATTAGATTTGTCAATGTTTAGGGCCAGGCAGTAACCCCTGCACCGACACTCGATCCTCTGCAGCTCTTCCTGCATTTCGCTATAATTTTATAGCGTTGCGACTACTCAGTACGCAACAGCATCATAGACGAACTGTCTCATGGAACTACCGATGTTACCCTCTAAGTCATCTATTTATACTGTGTAGAGCGATGGTCAGGTAACACTCCCATGGAGTACGCCTGAAGTTATTCTTACGTCTGAAGATTTCTCTCCGTAGCGATAACACACTGTGTCTGTTTGCCAGGAATTCTCCAATCCAGCCGCAAAATTGATCTGATATTCCGTATGTTTGTACGAGGGACTTCAACAAATAATGTAACACATTTTTTCTGAAAGCAGGTTGGCTGCTTTGAGGATTCCAATACACCATGTTATTCCTTACTCTTTTGGCTACATAATCCTGTTTTCCAACGCAGCCTCCGTTCAATGCGACGGCCTTACGCCACCTCAGTGGGAGGGTCTGTATGCCCGCATGGTGCCACCCTACTGTTTGATGTCTGAGCCAACGTCTTGCTGCATCAATAATATCTCCTTCATGCATGTTCTGCTTCGCGCAAAGTGTATCCTGCATTTGGTCAAACAAATGGAAGTGAGAAGGTACGACATCTGGGCTGTAGGGTGGAAGAACTGTCCAACGAAGTTTTGTGAGCTCCTCTCGGTTGCGCAGACTTGCGTAAGGCCTTACATTCTCACGGAGGAGAAGTTCCGTTACATTTTTGTGGTGGCGAACACGCTGAAGGCGTTTCTTTCAATTTACTGAGAGTAGCACAATACACTTCAGAGTTGATCGTTGCACCATTAGGGAGTACATCGAACGGAATAACCCGTTCACAGTCCAAGAGGACAATCGCCATGACTGTATCAGCTGAGAGTGCAAATTTGAATTTTTTCTTCAGAGGAGAGGGGTTGTGGCGCCACTCCGTGGATTGTGGTTTTATTTCCGATTGGAAGTGATGAACCCATGTTTCAGCGCCTGTGACGACTTTCACCAAAAAATTTTCACTATCAGCATCATAATACGCAACCAATTCCTCACAGATGCTCCTTCGTTGCTCTTTATGGCCTTAGGTAGCGAGAAGCCGTGAGCTAACCCACATGTCTGAGTAATCCAGCTTGATGAGCATCCTTCACTGGGCCAGACAGATGGAAGTTGGAAGGTGCGACATTCGGACTGTAGGAAGCATTATGAAGAACAGTCGAGTGAAGTTTTGTTACCTCCCGGCTGAACCCAGTTGAGCAGCGAAGTGTTTGATTGTGATCTCTGCATCACCTCGAAAGAAAGTATCCACATGTTCCAAACTCACAGGAGTCACGCAGGTTTGTGCTACCTTGTTGAGATGATGACAGACGCCTCGACCGAGGACCCACAGTGATTTTGTTCACTGCGAGGTCTCCGAAGATATTCCGCAAGTACCTACGAATTTCTGCAATGTGCTAGTTTCCCGTCAAAAGAACCTCAATGACAATGCTCTGCTTGGAACGTACCTCCCCTTCAAACGCCGTTTTGGAGGCTATTCATGGCGCCGCCACCTGTAGGAACTACGTGAAACTATAGAGGCTGAAGTGGGAATATTCCTCGCAACAAATTCCGCATTTTTTCATCCGAAACTGGCTGAAAAAAGAAAAAGGTTTTTCAATACCCATTTAACGACCCTCGTGTTTTGTTCATTAGGTGACAGTGAGGGACACCATCAAACATCTTTTGGAAGGCAAAGAATACGGTGTCAAACAGGGGTCCGGTATCTACTGCCTTCTGGGTCTTGTGGACGAACGGAGCCTGATGCGTTTCATACGATCATTGTTTATGGAATACCTGTTGATTTTTGGTCACATTACCTGAACATAAAACGAGTGCAAAAATTCTACAACGAGAGGTATCACCTATACAGGCGTACATCTGTACGTGTCTGTTCGACGACACTTCCTTAAAACTGGGACATTTTGGATTACACGCCATTGTAACTGAGTTAAGCATTTACACTATCAACAAATCGCGGTTGGTTGGTCTACTCTCTACGATGCGAGACGGTGTTGAGTAGTTGTCCTGTATGAAGCCACTCCTGGCTTCTGCTGACTACAATACGAGTACGTCGACAGGATGAATGAGAACTCCACCAACAAAGATTCTGAGGTGGTAGTGTTGAGCAAAACAGGTAAAAAATGAAACTTCTTGGCAGATTAAAACTGTGTGCCGGACCGAGACTCGAACTCGGGAACTTTGCCTTTCGCGGGAAAGTACTCTACCAACTGAGCTACCCAATCACGACTCACGCCCCATCCTCACAGCCTTACTTCTGCCAGTACCTCGTCTCCTACCTTCCAAAGTTTACAGAAGTTCTCCTGCGAACCTAGCAGAAGTAGCACTCCTGAAAGAAAAGATATTGCGGAGACATGGCTTAGCCGCAGCCTGAGGGATGTTTCCAGAATGAGATTTTCACTCTGCAGCGGAGTGTGCGCTGATATGAAACTTCCTGGCAGATTAAAACTGTCCCGAGTTCCGAGTCTCGGTCCAGCACTTCCTGGCAGATTAAAACTGTCCCGAGTTCGAGTCTCGATCCAGCACACAGTTTTAATCTGCCAGGAAGTTCCATATCAGCGCACACTCAGCTGCAGAGTGAAAATCTCATTCAGCTACAATATGGCTAGTAAACATGGGCTCTAAAATGCAGACTTTAAGAATTATAAGGACTTGTTCCAAGGAAGAGTTGTGTTTCGCAACAGCGAAGATGAGTAAGTTCTCTTAGTTCTTAATGTATGTACAGTCATACTCAAAAGTATCCGAACGACCTGAATTGCATTTCGCCTGATTCGCATGCAACCGGCATAACGTAGCTGTCTAGCAGGTGCTATAAACGCTCCTTTGTACAGTCGTTTGACTATTAAAAATGGTTCCAACAAGTCACCACTAGAAAACACTGCTCTGTGTCGCAGTAACTCAAGATGTAAAGTAATACCACGATGCTACAAATATCAGGGAACACCTTATCACAGATAAGACTGTCCTTAAGGCTTGTAAGCTCACATTTATTACAATAAATGATATACCTGAAATGTTACCACTCTCATTATTACGTCAGATAGGTAAAGCACGTAGTAAGTTCGTCGTATTCATGATTTCCTCTTCCAAGTAACATACAGTACTTATTATTTAACACAAAATGACATTAAAAATTTATGTTATCCACGAGCAGCTAGTTGAAAATATGTATGAACTTCAAATGACACGACGAACCGTCTCGTTCTGCATATGGATTCATACCCAGGTCAGACAGACTAAGCAAAGATTTCGTGACTGACGAAAACTAACCGTCATTCCTGATTAGGCATACAGAGAGTGATATACCTCGATTTTAGACAGTATCAGTTAGCAAATATCAACTTTAAATTACATAACACAAACATTTCTAATGGACGCGAATTCCTACCCAGCATCTATTGTCCCTGTTAACGAACTACGAGAGATGTTAAATATTGCTTCTTCACAAGTAACATACTTGAAGGGCCGTGAGGCAAAGCTTTGTGTTGGACAGGCATTTGAACCCAGAACCTAATCGGATTGATATCGAAGCACAATCAACTGCGACATATCGGATTTTCTCGGCAGTAGCTAGATGTTTTAACTCAAATGACGAGACGAAACATTAATTTTTTCCTTCCCAGGACTCCAACCCGGCACCTATCGCTGTTCTATTCTAGAGAAAACGAACGTTAAATATGGGTTTGTTGCACCAGCAGTGACATGTGAGCATGTCTGAACTAGAAATAATATGACGAAGAGTTCAGCGCTCACTGTCAATAGAGCTCCACACATATCGTTGCTGACTACACACAAAGAGAGGTCAGCTACCGAATTTTTCTCCACCAGCAGCTCGGAATAACATCTTGAACTTACAGTGATCTCGCAAATACACTCCTGGAAATTGAAATAAGAACACCGTGAATTCATTGTCCCAGGAAGGGGAAACTTTATTGACACATTCCTGGGGTCAGATACATCACATGATCACACTGACAGAACCACAGGCACATAGACACAGGCAACAGAGCATGCACAATGTCGGCACTAGTACAGTGTATATCCACCTTTCGCAGCAATGCAGGTTGCTATTCTCCCATGGAGACGATCGTAGAGATGCTGGATGTAGTCCTGTGGAACGGCTTGCCATGCCATTTCCACCTGGCGCCTCAGTTGGACCAGCGTTCGTGCTGGACGTGCAGACCGCGTGAGACGACGCTTCATCCAGTCCCAAACATGCTCAATGGGGGACAGATCCGGAGATCTTGCTGGCCAGGGTAGTTGACTTACACCTTCTAGAGCACGTTGGGTGGCACGGGATACATGCGGACGTGCATTGTCCTGTTGGAACAGCAAGTTCCCTTGCCGGTCTAGGAATGGTAGAACGATGGGTTCGATGACGGTTTGGATGTACCGTGCACTATTCAGTGTCCCCTCGACGATCACCAGTGGTGTACGGCCAGTGTAGGAGATCGCTCCCCACACCATGATGCCGGGTGTTGGTCCTGTGTGCCTCGGTCGTATGCAGTCCTGATTGTGGCGCTCACCTGCACGGCGCCAAACACGCATACGACCATCATTGGCACCAAGGCAGAAGCGACTCTCATCGCTGAAGACGACACGTCTCCATTCGTCCCTCCATTCACGCCTGTCGCGACACCACTGGAGGCGGGCTGCACGATGTTGGGGCGTGAGCGGAAGACGGCCTAACGGTGTGCGGGACCGTAGCCCAGCTTCATGGAGACGGTTGCGAATGGTCCTCGCCGATACCCCAGGAGCAACAGTGTCCCTAATTTGCTGGGAAGTGGCGGTGCGGTCCCCTACGGCACTGCGTAGGATCCTACGGTCTTGGCGTGCATCCGTGCGTCGCTGCGGTCCAGTCCCAGGTCGACGGGCACGTGCACCTTCCGCCGACCACTGGCGACAACATCGATGTACTGTTGAGACCTCACGCCCCACGTGTTGAGCAATTCGGCGGTACGTCCACCCGGCCTTCCGCATGCCCACTATACGCCCTCGCTCTAAGTCCGTCAACTGCACATACGGTTCACGTCCACGCTGTCGCGGTATGCTACCAGTGTTAAAGACTGCGATGGAGCTCCGTATGCCACGGCAAACTGACTGACACTGACGGCGGCGGTGCACAAATGCTGCGCAGCTAGCGCCATTCGACGGCCAACAGCGCGGTTCCTGGTGTGTCCGCTGTGCCGTGCGTGTGATCATTGCTTGTACAGCCCTCTCGCAGTGTCCGGAGCAAGTATGGTGGGTCTGAGTTGCATTCTCATTTCAGAACCAATTTTATCGACATACAGAAGCTCAGATAAAAGATAGCGTAGGTGTCCTGTGACCCTACATAGCGTTTGTTTCGTCACTAGAAATAAATAACTAGTATAAGAAAGGTTACTGGTGATAGAGTTTCTACATGTCGCCACTCAAGACTTTATTGTGGTTCAACCTGACGTCTACTTGGCAGAGAAGGAACATCATCTTTAATGTGAATTTCAGGTCACACTGCCATTATATCTTCTTCACTTGGTGTAGCCAGAAGAGAATGGAACCTTTCTCTCCCTATCTAAAGTTATTGACAGGAGTGGCAATCGAACCCAGACCACAGTCATAAGATCCTACCACCAGTCCAACAGACCACCAAATCCTCGTTCCCAGGACTCACTTTTCTATCGTAACACAGTTGCGCCACATTGGATGAGAATTCTGACACACAGGCTCCCTGTAGTAAATTGCAGCATGTTCAGTAAATTCATTTACTTGGTTGACCGAATCACTATGAACTAGCTGCTTCGGCTACCCAGTGCATACATTCGACTCTATTTTGTAATCACCGAAATAAAATTACGTAACAGCCACCTACACAGAACTGCCAACAGTGTAGGATGCAGATATTTAAATATGAAGTGTTCCTTTCCACTTGAGCTATTGTATCTGTTTGTAAGATACGTCGTGCGGCGCAAAAGAAAAGCTGTAACTGTTTCTCTCAGAAGTCTAGACCCGTCCATTTGCATTATCTCGCAGCGCTGTGGTATGCAGAAGTTCTGGAGGACTTGTTGTTAAGCTCTGGAGCTATTGTAGCTATGTATCAGCTAGCAGCGTAATTGTAAGTGTCGTGTACTATTGATAAGAGGTCGCGAGTTTGAATGCATTTACTGCTAATTTTTTTTAAAACTCAATTCTGCTGCTGCTTAAGTTACCTATCTAATGGAACTTTGAACATAATTCCCTTCACTTCTCAACCCAAAATAGCCGCATGGGGAAAAAGGGCTAACTTCTGTGACATTTTGTTCTTTTCAGGTTAATAGACAACCAGGCAGCAGATGCATCTGGAAGCTTTTGTATTATATATGGGAGAGCGCATGGTGCCCAAATACGTCAGAAAAGTATTTTCTACATTAGCTGTCGTGTCGTAGTGGCATTTTATTCTTCTTCAAACATTGTTTGACAGCTTTAACCCAGAACAAGTTTTCCACATGCATGTAATCAGTAAACTGCATGTGCATCGTCAGACTGTTATAGATAACATCAGAGAATTCGCATATATCGTTGATGATGAATTTCGCTCTCATGTTTACTATTGTTTCAACAACACTAAAGGAAACCTTACGAAAATTGTGCACTGTATTATAAGAACTGAAATAAAACTACTCACGACAACCTTACGACGAAAGTCTGTTTTAATAATACTGAGTATCTGTACACAAGCATGCTTCTATCGACTCAGATTTCGATTGGGTCTGTGTTTAATTAGTATGCTGTGCCATACTCAAGAGGTATGAAATTGTGGCATTTCATAAATATAGTTATGTATTTCTAGAAACCCAAAATTTGCTTGTCAGCAGCATTGTGTAGCGTTGTAAGCTTTTCACCATTGCACTATGAGCCGAAAGTATTTTCTTGCGATTTCCTTATTGATGTTTGATCTGACTGCTTGTAGCTCTTTCACAGAAGAGGTAAAAACATTGAAGTCAGTGAGATTGGAACTGCGAACCATAACAGACCCTTTTCCACAGGTCAGCACGTTAGCACAGAGCTGGCGAAGAGGTATGTGTCTTAGTTTCCTCTTACGATGCCAATAGTGGCTAGAACTCATAAACCGCTATTTAAAGGACGAGATTAGTTGCAATTTCCACCTGCAACGACTTTCTTGGGCTGAAAACCGTAAGTTTACAATCTTTCGTTACACCTCAAGCGATTATAACTGAGATTACTCAATGGAAATGACAGGTAAACTCAAGTGAAATTTGAGGCTTAATTCCGTGCACACAAGGAAGTAACTCGTTGATCACAGAGTTGCCAAACATACGTTGCCTTGTTGCCAAATCTCTGTTACACTTCCAGCAGGAAGAAGAC
The DNA here is from genome assembly GCF_023864275.1 of Schistocerca cancellata. Lineage (NCBI taxonomy): Eukaryota > Metazoa > Arthropoda > Insecta > Orthoptera > Acrididae > Schistocerca > Schistocerca cancellata. The sequence continues at coordinate 720,802,590 of NC_064626.1, read as the reverse complement.
GAACCGATGTGATCCTACAGCGGGCTGGGCAGTGACCATAGCTGGTGTCTCCAATTCGCAGCTGCTACAGCCTGGAATACGTAATGCGTCTGATTCGCATTTCTGTAACTAGGTTTAGGGACTGGAGCGTAGTTACTAATAATACTCAGAATTGACTGCAAACAAAGCATCATAAATCAGTAACTCTCATAGTTGTTTTTATATTTCTTTCGTAAATGTACTCAAAACTAAGAAACTCATTCACAGGCATTTTCTTGCCTCGCCGATAGTCGAGTTCAACAAATAAATAAAAATAAAAAAAGAATGTGTGTGTGTGTGTGTGTGTGTGTGTGTGTGTGTGTGTGTGTGTGTATGACACACACACAGAGAGAGAGAGAGAGAGAGAGAGAGAGAGAGAGAGAGAGAAATGAAAAAGAATGAGAGAGAGTGTGTAAAACATTGTTGCAAAGAAATTGAATCATGGTAGGTAAAGAAATCTTTCATTTAAAATGACACGTTCCACATCATTACAAAATGTCGTATTCATGATCTATGGAACAAGAATTAATCTAATCGAATCTAATAACCTCATATTGATGACTAGCCATGGAGAGTCATGAATTACCGAAATTTTTGCCAATACCAGTAACCAAATCTAAACTTGAAAATAAACGACGATAATTTTTGTAATAAACCAGGACTCCATCAAGACCCTTTCGTCCCTGTTAGCTAACCACGAAAGACGTCTGATATACTTCCATTCTGAAGTAACAAAGTACGCATGCATTTAAAGATGAAGTGCATGATGTGAAGTTCTGTGACAGAGATACGAACCCAACACGTAATCGGATTGTTAACTAAGAAAAATCAAATGTTACGTATCGGTTTTTCTTACGAGCTGCTAGGTGTTTGAATCTAAAATAAGGATACAAACTTTTGTGCCTAAGCGACAATCGAACGGCACGCCTACCGTGCATCCACGAATATAGCTTAAGTATCAGTTTCTTACTCACCAACAGTAAGATGTGTGCGTGTTCGACCAGAAATAACGACACCTATTGCGATTGTTGGCAACACATGAACAGACATTAAAAATGCACGTTAATTTTCACTAGAAGGTGGGTGTGCACTTGATAGGCCTTGAAATGAAATTATGAATATTTTTGTTCTGGATCCTTTGGAGGAGACCTAGAGAAGATTGCAGTCTTGGGAAAGGGAACGAAATGATTGAACTATACTGTTCTGAGAGATTCAGATCCTCGAAAGAGGAGATACGAATTCGAATCTCAGTCCAGCACCAAATATTTCAACGTCTCTAGTTCAGCCAAGTATAAGTAAAATGAGAGACCTGTTCTTTAAATGGCTATCGGTTCATCAAATAAAATAAAATTTTCTAATGTAAATAAGTTTACTGGCGACTGTATTTCCGTTTGCCATGACTTGCGCTATGTCATTTCTCAACGTAAACTGGCTCTGCCCAGTTGGTAATGAAGGAAAGTGATGTTTAATGTGGATTCTGGATTATAACGTCTTTGTCTTGAGGTTACCAGAGGTAAAATAAATCTGTTTCTGCCTCTTAAAAGTAAATTCCTGAACCCACGCAGTGCACCTGTGATAATTCGTTCCAACAGACCATTGTGGCCACATTTCCCAGCCTAAAGAGTGTGCTGAAATGGATGATGTGCTTAGTTTACAAAATCAGTCACGGTGGAAGAAATGCAAGTCTATTAAATAGTTAAGTAGAAGCAAGCTCATGACGCGGAGACCATGCTATTCCCATGTCAGCAGGATGTAAAGACTCTTCTAGGCAACATAGGCTCAAAGTAAAGCCATTTTGAATTTTCACAAATTAAGCAAATTTCTTAGTTCTAGGAAATCCACTGTGAAGTGTGAAGTTACCGGATAATTCGATTATTACCGTCATTATTACTATCATTTTATTCATACCGCTGCTGGAACACACGTGCTTGAAGATCATTTAATTGCTTTTGGTCACTATAGAAGTAGTTTCTCAAGAACAGGCCCTTTAGCTGCCTACAGAATCCTTTTCATGTTAATATAAACAATCAGCAGTTACTCGTAGACATTAAAACTAAAGTAATTGATGAAGACGTTACTTGATAGCAAAAACGCGGTGCCTTTCTTCACTTACTTGCGCCTAGAAATGGCTATCGAGTACTGCCAAACCAAAAGGTAAGAGATCTTACTGCCTTCCGATATACGTCGCTGTCAGTTCTTCCATATGATTTGGTCGACATGATCTGTTTCAAGTTGTGTATGACAGACAATGTTTCAGAAAATCAATTGTTTTCCTTTGAAATAAACAGAAAGATTTTCATTCTAAGCTATCCAAATACAAAATTTTCGCAGTATTAGTTCAAATTTAATATTCGCTTCTATAATTTAGGAAAGTATTTCACAGTTGTGTTAAATAATAAGTACTGTATGTTACTTTGAAGAGGAAATCATGAATACGACGAACTTACTACGTGCATTACCTATCTGACGTAATAATGAGAGTGGTAACATTTCAGGTATGTCATTGATTGTAATAAATGTGAGCTTACAAGCCTTAAGGACAGTCTTATCTGTAATAAAGTGTTGCCTGATATTTGTAGCATCGTGGTATTACTTTACATCTTGAGTTAGTGCGATACAGAGCAGTGTTTTCTAGTGGTGACATGGTGGAACCATTTTCAATAGTCAAACGACTGTACCAAGGAGCGATTAAAGGACCTGCTAGTCAGCCGCGTTATGCCGGTTGCATGCGAATCAGGCGAAATGCAGTTCAGGTCGTTCGGATACTTTTGAGCACGACTATACATTAGAGACCACGTTTAATGGGATTTTTTTCCTTGTTTTACTACCCATAACATCTACATCTACATCTACATCCATACTCCACAAGCCACCTGACGGTGTGTGGCGGAGAGTACCATGATTACCTCTATCGGTTCTCCCTTCTATTCCAGTCTCCTATTGTTCGTGGAAAGAAGGATTGTCGGTATGTCTCTGTGTGGGCTCTAATCTCTGATTTTATCCTCATGGTCTCTTCGCGAGATATACGTAGGAGGGAGCAATATACTGCTTGACTCCTCGGTGAAGGTATGTTCTCGAAACTTCAACAAAAGCCCGTACCGAGCTACTGAGCGTCTCTCCTGCAGAGCCTTCCACTGGAGTTTATCTATCATCTCCGTAACGCTTTCGCGATTACTAAATGATCCTGTAACGAAACGCGCTGCTCTCCGTTGGATCTTCTCTATCTCTTCTATCAACCCTATCTGGTACGGATCCCACACTGCTGAGCAGTATTCAAGCAGTGGGCGAACAAGCGTACTGTAACCTATTTCCTTTGTTTTCGGATTGCATTTCCTTAGGATTCTTCCAATGAATCTCAGTCTGGCATCTGCTTTACCGACGATCAGCTTTATATGATCATTCCATTTTAAATCACTCCTAATGCGTACTCCCAGATAATTTATGGAATTAACTGCTTCCAGTTGCTGACCTGCTATATTGTAGCTAAATGATGAGGGATCTTTCTTTCTATGTATTCGCAGCACATTACACTTGTCTACATTGAGATTCAATTGCCATTCCCTGCACCATGCGTCAATTCGCTGCAGATCCTCCTGTATTTCAGTACAATTTTCCATTGTTACAACCTCTCGATATACCACAGGATCATCCAGAAGGTCATGTATGTATATTGCGAATAGCAACGGTCCTACGAAACTCGCCTTCGGCACACCTGAAATCACTCTTACTTCTAAAGACTTCTCTCCATTGAGAATGACATGCTGCGTTCTGTTATCTAGGAACTCTTCAATCCAATCACACAATTGGTCTGGTAGTCCATATGGTCTTACTTTGTTCATTAAACGACTGTAGGGAACTGTATCGAACGCCTTAGGGAAGTCAAGAAACACGGCATCTACCTGGGAACCCCTGTCTATGGCCCTCTGAGTCTCGTGAACATAAAAGTTTGTTGATGGAGTTACAGTTCACCCTGCATATTTACAGTCCACAAGCGTATGGCAGGGAGGGGGGAAGGGGGTGTACGTACAGGTTGCAATGAGTGTAAATAGTGATGTCGCTACTGCTGACTGAGGACGGTGTACTGAACAGCATTACATAAGTATTTATGTCATTTGCTGGCTAATAATTATAGCGATGACAAGTCGTATATTTTTAGATTGGTAGTCCTCGAAGTACATGTGACAAGAGCAATACATTAATGCTTATTTTCCCCTTATCCTTCTCTGGGCAGTAGGTCAGGTGTTACAGTGTGGATACGTGGAGGCAATATGGTTAGTCTATACGGACAGGCGTAGGCCATCAGTGGTGCAGTCGCACCCGAGCAGGAAACATCAGGTAATAAAGTTCGTTGGAAGACTATCCGACGCAGAGAAAAAGTAACCAACACACTGTTGTAAGTACATTTCAAGGTACCACATATAAAAATATCAGTACTCATACGCGTTACACCCAGTACATATAAAGTTGTCCCTTTGAAGAAGCGCCATCGGATCGACGCAGCAGAGAACGCGGCTGCAGCAGCAGCTGTAATTGAAGTAGCGTCTGCGGGTGGGCGGACGAGTTCAGAGGATCCGCAGCTGTGGCGGCCCGCGATACGTATACTGCAGAGAGACGGCGGCGGGCGGTCGCGACCCGGACACACTTCATTAGCGGCCGTTCGGAGCGCCGCGCCTTCCCAATTAGGGCCGAGCCAGCCATCGCTCACGTACGCTACAGCCGGCAGCCGGCGCACGCCTTCTAATTAATCCCGCGACTTTTCCGAACGACTGAGTGCCCTTCCGGAATTAACGGAAACACCGGCTGTTTCGCTCCGCATCACCGCTCCGTGCGGCGACCCGGCGTTGCTGCAGCACTGGGAGATGGATCGCCTCCGTTGATAAGCCGCAGCCGCTCCTACGGGAGCATTTATCACTGCCGGGAAAGGCACCGCTGTTGCTGGCAGCCAGAGCCTAGGAATCACTGACCGATTGTTACAGTGAGCTCAGCTCCCAAAGAGGAACACAAAGGAAACGCCTCAGCCTCCAGGGGCGGGGAGGTATCTGCTCTCAGTATGGAGTTCGCCGATTCTACAGAAACGTCAGACTGATGGTATACAGGGTGCAAATTTTAAGTTGGCGAACCAGAATACCCCGTAGAATAAGCTTCACACGAACAAATGTGTAGAATCCAAAGTTGATTATTTTCGAGGTGGACATCTGCTGGTGCTAAAATTAGCCCGCCTCCCCAGCCACCTCTTGGTGTTGTGGGGCGGGAGGCAACTTTAAAATTTCAAATGGGAACCCCCGTTTTTTATTGCAGAATCAGATTCTACATAAAAAACTACGTACATTTTGTCCTAAATATTTGTTTTGATTCTTGGTAGTCGGCGCAGTAATTCAAGAAAATCCATGTTCTCATTTTTGCGTGGAAAATGGTTGCGGATAAATAAATATTACTTATTTACTTCGTAAATTTCGATTCACTGAAAGTAAAACTCTCCCCATAGGGTGGTGTTTGAGAGAGAGGAATTAGAGTTTTACAAACGCTGACCGAAAAACTGTATTAAATTTTTCCGCAGATTCGGATAAGTTATGTTTGTTCCGTGGTCATGAGGTCACACAGCTTTTAATTATCAAACAAATCATCTGACGAGCTAACTAACTAACGAAACATCCTACTTTTTATTCATCCGTACCATTTTCCACGCAAAAATGAGAGCATGGATTTTCTTGAATTACAGCGCCAACTACCAAGAATCAAAACAAATGTTTAAGACAAAATGTACGTTGTTTTGCATGTAGAATCTGATTCCGCAATAAAAAATGGGGGTTCCCATTTGAAATTTTAAAGCTGACTCCTGCCCCACCCCCATGGGGCTGGGGTGGCGGGCTAATTTCAGCACCAGCAGATGTCCTCCTCGAAAATAATCAACTTTGGATTCTACACATTTTTTCGTGTGAAGTTTATTTTTGGAGTTATTCTGGTTTGTCAACTTAAAATTTACGCCCTGTATAAGTTATTCTAGACACCCATATTACGCTACTGCTAATCTTCTTTATTTCATTTTTTTCTCATAAATATCGCAAAAAAATAAAAGTTTTTACCACCCTCACGACTTATCGGAATTTTCAGCCTCAATACTCTACTGACCACATGAAATCGCTAACTACGCCACCGGTCTAATGACGGTCAATGTAAAATTGAATTTTAAGCGTAGCTCACAAGGGAAACTCCCCTTCGCACCTGGCCGGACGGGGTAGCCGCGTGGTCTCGGGCGCCTTGCACGTTTCGCGTGTCGGAGGTTCGAGTCTTCCCTCGGACATGGATGTGTGTGTTGTCCTTAGCGTAAGTTAGTTTAAGTAGTGTGTAAGATTAAGGATCGGTGACCGCGGCAAAGTGGTCTCATAGGATCTTACACAAATTTTAATCTTTTGCCCTTCGCACCCCTCCCCCCCCCCCCTCCCTCCATACCCTCCTTTCAGATTAGCGGCAAGATGGCCCAGCGGACAATCTGTCAAAAACTGAACACCGATCAAGCATGAAAACAGGAAGAAGGTGTACTGAACTGTGAAAAAAGGAGCAAAATAAAAACAGTGAAGGGTCCAAGCGTCGAGCGAATTGCGTAGCCACGGCGTCATGATTACGGGGTCACGGCAAAGGACTGCGGCAGGGGATATCCATGTTTTTTTTTTTTTAACAAAATTATGAACTGTCCGTCCGGTCACTGACGCGTCTGTTGGCTGTGTTCAACTCTGCGTACGTGTCCTGGCGTAACGTGGGCGCGAGCGAGATTTGAACACGGATCTCCCGCTTTGCAGTCCAACACCGTGACCACACAACCGCAACGCCGTGGTTCATGTAAGTCACTCGACGTTGAACATCTCAATCTTGGACCGTCACCGTTTCTATTTTGCTTCTTTCTTTTTTTGACAATTCGGTACACGTTCTTCCTGTTTTCATGCTTGACCTGTTTTCAGTTACTCATGTGATATCAATACGGCCATTTTACCATTAAATGTGAGAGGGGTGCGATGGGAAGTTTCGCTTGCGAGTAGAGGACGCTGTGTCTCCAATCGAAAACGGTACAATGCGGTTTCTGTCTCTTTCCAGTCTGCCAACAGGAGTCGAAGGGTCAGGCCGAGCTTACACCGTGCGCGCGTCGTCCATTTAGGGCAAAAAGGATGTCATCACGGCAAGTTGTCTGTCAAATTGGCGTACACCACAACGACATCATTCGACCATCGATAATGGCCCCCATTTCTGCTGAAATAATTGACTGATAATCAGGACGCAAAAAGAATGGCAAACTAGAAGCATTCAAACGTGTAACCGACATTAGTTGTTTTTCCAACGCTGTGGTCACTGTGCTACCAAAACCCAACTGTGTGTGAGAGGGAGAAAAGTGAAACCCATCTGTATCTGAGTTTAATCGAGAATCCCGCAAACCCTTGAGACCCAATGCTATATTTATTTACTGTGGTGTGCAACGGAAGTACTTCAAATGGTTCAAATGGCTCTGAGCACTATGGGACTTAACAGCTGTGGTCATCAGTCCCCTAGAACTTAGAACTACTTAAACCTAACTAACCTAAGGACATCACACACATCCATGCGCGAGGCAGGATTCGAACCTGCGACCGTAGCAGTCGCGCGGTTCCGGACTGCGCGCCTAGAACCGCGAGACTACTGCGGCCGGCAACGGAAGTACTAACGCTTCAACTGACTGGTCCTAGCAGAGAATCTGATGATGGAGAATCGACGTACTATTACCGTTTAAAGGAAATGCTTTTGATCATGAACTCAGTGTTTAAATATGATTTATTATTAAACATAGGAATTTTCGCGCACTAAAATACAGTTCTGATGACATGAACTTCATACATGTCGCTGACAAGTGCTCTGAATTGACAAAGTTACTGAAAGAGGCGTAGTTGGATAAGACCTTGCATCTACATCTGAGAAATGTGCAGAGTAGCCTGACAATGGTGATCACGGTGACAGTTTGCGTGAACCAACGCCCAAGACATGTACAGATCTGAGGAAGTGCTGAAAAGTGAGCCAGTGGTAGCCATCTTGCAACAGAACTACAATGCTCTCAGTTTCCCTAGTATTCCTGAGCTGTAAGCTATGCTTACCATAATCCTCACTGTACCGTGAACAGAATGGGGACACAGTGATTCAGAGACTTGAGAATGCAGCTGCAAGCTACTCTCCATCTCCTATCCGTGACTTTAGTTGTATTAGCCTCCATATCACATGGTCATTCTCTACAAATATGTCATTCAACAAGTTTCTGGCGGATATTTCTCGTTGACGAAGTTCCGTATTTTGCAATGAAGGCGTTTTTATTTCGGCAACCTGCTGACCATCATATACGTGGAGAGTAGCTTGTCCGCCTGCTTTCCATGAGCCGGATCGACTTCCTTCCCCTGGGCCGGAGGTGTGTGCCTTACCTGTTATTTCTTCCCCGTTTCTGTGGAGGCCGGTGTGTCTCTGTCCTCCTTGGCCTGTTCCATTGGGTCTTGCTGCATGATACTTGTCCCATGTTCTCAGAACTCATCGCTTCTACAGCAAGCCCAGAAAACAACTCAAAGCACCCATCGTAAAATTAGATTACAAGAAAATTAAGAAGAGTAAGTGAAATCAACAAGTACCATCATTGTGGTAATATGTACCCCATTACGCTAATTCAATTCTCCTCCAATTGCATAATTAAAGGTGATCAAAGAATTAAAAGAAGCTGGAAAAAGGACTTGTTGCGTTTCAGTGCTCTAGGAACAGCGTCTTGAACTGATAATCAAAACATTTTGATTACTGAACGATTGATCACAGCTAGTGCTTTGCAAAGTCTGAATAAAAATCATAAAAATCACCAGGAATGCCGGTAGGACACTTCTGGCTCAAAGAGCCACCTTCGTTGCGTCAATGGAAACAACTACATTAAAGATACACAAGTATCTACGGGTCATGTCTCTTATAATTGAAAAAAAAATGTAGTAATGATCAGTAGAAGCAGAAGTTTCTGGATTAGTCCCGCATTCGGATCTCCACGAGGTGACTCCCAAGGGAGAGCTGTCCTTGACGAACGAATTGAAGAACCAACGACAGCGTAACACTCTACAACTCAGAACGTGGAAAGGCATAATTTAGAACATGCTACGGAAGCTAGAAAATTTGAAAAGCGAAATGTAGCGGCTCACTCCACGTATGGTGGGGTACTATTGAATTGTACTGGAAACATGATAACGATTTCTTGTCAGATGAATACAGGGTAATATAGAAAGCAGCAAAAAATTATGTAATAGGAGTAAGAGACGTAGAGAAAAAAATGGTTCAAATGGCTCTGAGCACTATGGGACTTAACTGCTAAGGTCATCAGTCCCCTAGAACTTAGAACTACTTAAATGTAACTAACCTAAGGACATCACACACATCCATGCCCGAGGCAGGATTCGAACCTGCGACCGTAGCGGCCGCGCGGTTCCAGACTGTAGCGCCTTTAACCGTTTGGCCACCACGGCCGGCAGACATAGAGACTAGGAAGGTAGTTCAGAGAGTAAGTTAATCTGAACAGTTCAGTGACAGGATTATTATCATCAGAAATGACAACAAAGCAGCGCCAACAATACTTCAGAAATTCATGTTGACGTTACAAACGCAAGACGAAGAGATAGGGAAAGCATATGACGACAGTGATTGTGTAAATGAGTATGTGAAGGAAGATGAAAATTTAATAATCATGAGTGTTTGGAAAGCTGTAGTATGAAATGTAATGGAAGACAGGGCGGAGTATGGGTTCGGTGCTAGGAATGAGAGAAGAGAAAGACTAATTGCTCCTGCAATTCATGTAAGCTATACGGAGGGAATACATAATTCAAAAATCTCAAAAGGAGGAGGTATACTTGGAAAAGGCCTGGAGTCACGAGAAGATTGTGAATGGTTATTCCATGGTGTAACAGATATTCCGGAAACAAATATTGCATTGTAAGGTATACCCAGGAGCAGATGTAGGTTCATCACAATTCACTAATGGTAAAGTGTAGAATGGAGTTAAAAGAGAACGCCCTGAAACACGGCTGTGGAAAGAAGTAGGATACTGAAGTACTCAGGAATGATGAGGCACATTTGAAGTTCTTTAAGGCTGTAGATTCGGCGATAATAAATACCAAGTTCAGTTGAAGAGGAATGTATATCTCTAAAAAGGGCAGTGACAGAGATTAGACAGACAAATACACAGGGCGAACGTTAGAGACACCGACAAACTGCAGGGACGGATTCCTGACTGAAAATGGAGGGGAAATATGGTCCTATGAACAAGTATCAGGAAAGGCATCGTTAACATGGTGGATGGCGCTGGCGAATGAAAGTTCCTCTGACCAAGTGCCGTGTCTGTAGCCCACAGATGACGACCATGCAGACTGAAGATGCCAGTTCTGGTAAAGGTTGCTACGTCGGTAAAGAGAACTGACGACAGAAATCCCATAAGTCTGATGGCCTGATATAAAAACCATCGACAAAACCCTTACCGTAGAGTAAATCCGCTGCTGTTAATCCTCGCACTCGTTGCAGGTGACAGGGTTAGTAACGGCTGACATGCAAGATACACATAATCGCCCTTTGGCTTAGACCATACTGGCGGTCCACTTGCCTGGAACTTACACTGGAGTTCGTCTCAATATCCTGTAGAACCCAGTCCTCTAAATCTGGAGTACGCACAGTGTTCCGCCCCCGTGTGCGTTTGTCTGTATGAAAGGATCCATGATGACAGAAATTCCCAAAAAGGGCTTGTAATGTTACGTGATGTGGTTATTGTCTGCAAGGGTACTTGTTTTGTTATAGCTTCACTGCGTCTCGCCCGCCTCCATCTACTTGGCCGCACACAAACACGATCTCAGCTTGCTCCCGACAGAATACGGGACCTGTCTACTGCTTACGGTACGCTGCGTCAGTCACAACCTGCAATGCACAACGAACACACACCGCACGTGGCTGGAGGAACTTTCATTCGTCAGCGCCATCTACGGCAGCAACGATGAATTCGCGAACCCATCTTCATATGACCTTTTTTTCCTCCATTTCAAGTCAGGAATCAGGCCCTACAGTCTGTCGGTTTTATTAGAGTTCACGCTGTATACGCAAGAAAGGTAACAGCATTATAAGTCACTTAATGTACGCTATATTTCATGGCAATATTCGGACGGACCGGCGTTGCCGTCAACATTGAAGCAATATGGCTACAAAATATGTCAATTTTTCATTGTGGCCGGACAATATTGCTGATTTTTCAGCCTGTTGCAGGTAGTTTCTGATCTACTGTCGAAGGCTTGCCGCTGTACTCCACGAAGGGTGGAGCATATTTCGTATAGCAGCGCAGTACTTATCCCTGTGGTTTGTCTGTGAATACTTCCCTCTCGTTCTCAATATTGTTTCCTATTTCTCTCGCCAACAGCGCTGCAGCTACGTGTCTCAAGTGTCTGAGCAAAAACGATATCGTTTCGCTTTTATTAAAACGTTTGCGCGCGTGCATTAGCTACTTTTTAATTGTTTGTCCTTGTCAGTTTGTTGTGCATAAAGCGGACAAATGAGATAGCTATCAATTTCATAAATGTGTTTCATCTAAAACCAGAGCTATGTATCTATGCGAATATCACAATCTAAAAAAGGACAGTTAGCTGTTTCCCTTGACTTTGTAAACACGATTGATTTTGTTGTGAGATTTATCACTTGTGTTTCCGTGCTGGTGAACAAAAAGAAAGTATAAATAAAAACTATATTGTTATTTCCGACTTACCTTAATAAAATCCTTGAGTGTTACCATAGCGTTTCATACTTCTCGTACTAAGAGGCTTATTGATGAACAGTGTGCTTTAAAGTGGTACATTAAACTTTTGTACAAATTACCATTAACTAAAACCCGGGGGGTGATTGCCAACCGGGTTGTAATCAATATACACCGTCTCATATTAGAATGGTTTTAGAAATTCTCGGCCCAGTTGCTTGTACGGGATACTCGAAATCGTGTTTTGTCAGTCTGGTAAAATTCTGGAAAAGATATATATCCAGCACCCGATCGCAAGTTAAATTTTCTGAAGCATTCTGCTTACTTAAAAAAGAATGCATCTAGAAATCCTGATTTCTCTTGTTCTTTCTGGCTTTATTCTTTGTCTAATGTAAAAGCGGTAGTCACACCACCTTCACTAGCTCGCATTCATCCACTTTGTAACAACAGTGTAGCCCTTTGTCAGCACTTTGACCCCGAAACATATAGCTGCAAACGTGGCCGAATAATAGTCTTCGGTAATGTTGTAATACGTGAGTCTGCAATTTGTTTGGCTGCAATGTTGCCGGATGATATTGTCGGGATATATAGTTGGATATACGCAGTTTTTATGGCTCTAGTAAAGTATTATTAGCAGTGACATAAATGGGAAGTGCAAGGAAGCCAAGACGATGTGGCTGTAGGAAAAAATGTTAAGAAATTAAAAAAGAAATGGTAGCCGGAAGGATTGATTCAGCATATAACAAAGTATGAGCAAACTTCTGTGTAATTAAAAGGAAAATTAAGAGCGCAAGAAAAATTTCACTGGTAAACCCAGAGAAGAGTGGACAAGGGGAAAAAATACATTGAAGGCCGCTAGGACAGGAGTAACTGTCGATGCAACAAAAGTAGTGGAAGTCGAGAAAAGAAGACACAGGGGATCCAGTACTGCAGTCAGTGTTTAACAAAGGTTTGGAAGATTCAGAATCATACAGGTGGTAGGCACAGATGACATACCATCAGAATTTCGAAAATCATTGGAGAAGTCTTTAACATAACAGTATTCAAGTTATGATCTCTGAGGTTTTCTCAGTTTGACTGCTTAAAAGTGTGCTTCTGGGTGTTCTGCCGAGTTGATATTTTTTGTTTATTTCGCAACTTGTGTGAAAAAACTGAAACAACAAGTCAGAGGGACACCTAGAATCACATTATAAACATTCAAGTTGGTTTGTAGAATGTATGAGTCTGCAGACATCACTCATACAATCCTGAAGATATCAACAGCAGATAATTGCGAGAACTATCACACAGCCAGCTAAACAGCTCATGTATCCAAATTACTGACGAGAATACTGTATAGAATAACAGAAAATAAAACTGTCGTTCTATTAGACGGCCGTCAGTTTCGCTTCAAGAAAGGCAAATAAATCAGACAGACAGTTCCCACACTGCGCTTGATAAAGGTAACAAGACTTTAAAAAGTCGAGCCGCGTTTATGGAAGTCTTAGACCTAGAAAAAAAGGTTGGCAATATAGAACGGTGCAATATATTCAAAGTTCTCAAGCACATAGGCATAAGTTATAGGGAAAGACAGATAATGTATAATATGTACCAGAACCAAGAGGGAACTATAAGTAAGAAAGACCAAAAACGATGAACTAAGGTTAGAATAGGTATAAGACAGGCATGCGGTTGTAACAACCGTATCGTGAAGGGTTGCCAGAAAGAAAATAAAGAAAATCATGTAAATATGAAATATTAGCTGTAAGTCTTGCAACTTAGATTAGAGACGTACAGTGTAAACTGTCTCCGTCAGGCCATTGACAGGTTACACCAGCCCCGGATCTGCGATATTTCTGAAGCGGGGCAAAAACTTGATAGTGGCGCCCCCCTCCCCCCCCCCCCCAACTCCCCCTCCCATTCGAACGTTTGAGATAGGACGTCAAATATTTAAAAAAACGCTTTTCCAAAGCAAAAAATGTTAATTTTGTAGCGCATATCTTTCTGAAGAGTTTGATATATAAAACTTATATTTTAGAGGAAATGTAAGGTATGTTATTTGGTCTTAAGTGTGCCAAAGTACAGTCCTATGCCTCTTCACACAGCATTCTTCTATCGCAAGTCACTTTATTTCGCTCTGTGTAATTTAAATGTGTATATTTTGTAATGAAAGCCATCAAACCTATATTTATGACAGTGGAAATCAAAATGTCCTTTGGTGTCTCTCCTACTCCTAAATGTTCAAATGTGTGTGAATTCTTTGGGATCTCCGGCGGGAGGGGCCGCACAGTCCGTGACATAGCTCCTTAAACCGCACGGCCACTCCGCACAGCAGCTCCTACTCACAGTCGATCGGTCTGACATTCTACCCCCAGTAAGAAAACTCACCGTTAGTGCTGGGGGGGATTATTTGTGACTGGGAGCAAAAGAACTCTTCAGAAAATTTGCTTTCTTTAATGCCTATAAACTAATAACTTCCTCTTTTGTGTGACGTAAAATTAAATATAGGAAACATAAAAGCAGTAAAGGCAAGAGGCAAACAAGACAGTTCACATCTCTTCAGTCCTTAGGTCCCAGCATTTTGTTCTCTCTAATCTTGCTACAGCTTTACGTGGCGTGCTTTCCTTTCTGCAAAAGTATCTGTTATCTCATCAAAGTACGTCAAACATCTTGCTACATGAAAAATCGAAATGTCGCTGTCTGATACTGAAAGAGCTGTTAATACGAATAGTACCCAAGACTGGAGTGGTTTCTCGATTTGATTATGTCTATTTTGTCACTGTCTGCTATATAAAACGAAATAGGCCTTTCTCAGAAACTGTAACACACGCCAAAAAGCGAGACTATTTTGGCACAAATGGTCATTTCTATCTACCTCGTTCACATAAATAACACGACAGAATATAATTCACGAAGTATCAATATCAAATGCCTATTAGAGCAATTACAAGCAAAAAATTTTATGTTAGGAAATAGCTTCACATTTCATTCATATGCTCCAGTTCCTCAAGCATGAGATCGAAAAGTAGAAGTAGTAGGAGTACGAAATTTTTATATAAATTTGCAGTCGTTATATTTTTTCACATAATTTGTATGCTGTCACTTTTCTTCTCCATCCTTGTTTTAACAAACAATCTTGTAATCACTTATCTTATTCTGTACCTATTCCTGCCATTGTCAAAACTTATTCTCCGGTTAAACTTCGTTAACCCTTCCAGAATCACCGGTTTTGTTGTCCCGTGTTTACTCTCCGGTTAGGGGTTATTACGTGGTCATTAAACGCGTTTTCTGCGACATTGCGAGAATATAACTTATGAGGCTACTAACCGGGGACTGTACAACTGGACCTTAATAGTGTAGCGATCTTGCAAAAATTCGTCTCAAAATTTCATTTTCTTGGATACACCGAGAAGATAATATGTAATCTTTCTTATCTATTATTCCTGTTAGTCATTTATTTCCACTCTGGCAGGCTGAATATACGGATTTAGCTAGTAATTAAACGACGTTTATCATTCGCACACCTTATTAACTACATAAAAAAACAGGGATTGCTATTCACCCGTTCGGATTTATTCTGCTCAGTTCGTACAGCCCCGTCCCCTTTTGTCAACAGGAAAGTCTTTTATTCGTTTATTGCAACGGGATTCCCCTGGCAGAAACATCAAGTACACTATGCACGCATTCAAAAGCCGTATGAGTTGTTAAGAAATCAATTTAGAATGTGTTCAAAAATACTCAAAAACAAGCAGGGAAGCATTTCAAAATCATGAATAATCGATAAACCAACGAGCGCTGTATGCTAGGCGCTTTGAGAAACAAGTTTTATTTTCTTCAAGAATATAGAATTGGCACCCCCTGAAATTGCCGCCCGGAGCAGGTGCAACTCTGAGAATTATCGCAGAGTATCTAACCTATTGTCACTACTTTGTTCCAGAACGGGATACGCAGCTGTCACGATCACAGATACATCTGTCTGCATCTAAGGACGAGTAACACTAATACTTCAATCTGTTCCAAAATATTTACAAAGGTACGCATAGTGTCCATCGAGAGACAGAATAAGCGTAGGAAATTTCTGATTGATTATTTGTTAGATAAAGTTATTAATAAAGATGAGCGACGATTTCGGTCGTTAGGCTCTATTTTTATATCTATAAGAAAGAAAACAAGAAATGATAAATAGAAAGAAAGTGGCAAGGTATCCTATTGTATGGTGAAATATATATTTAATCATACGTTAGGACACTTTGGAACTTTCTACGTATTTGTCGTTTTTGTTTCACTTTTGTTTGTTCAAACATGGTCACTAAACGGTAACATTTATGAGCAGCTGTGATTGTAATAAATAATCAGTTCTGTATTCCACAAAAAGGTGCTACTGCCAGTTTGCGACAGCTTTGTAAACGGCAATAGATGTGCATCGTGGCCAATGGAGGCTACATTGAAAGCGAGTAAGTCTTTTTGCATAATGCTTGTATTTCCTTTATTCCGTGCAGCCGTTTATTAACTCATTAGATTCATCTTTTACACTGTGATAACTAGAGGTCGCCGGATCGGATCTCTTTAATCTAGCCTGAATCTCTCAACGATCTGAGGAATCACGAGGAACGACATTTGGTTCGGATTCCTCATTAAACACTAGGTCCCCTTTCTTCTGTTGGATAAGTGGGATAGGTTAGGAACACGCAAGTCATCGAAGTGGCGTCCAGTTTAAAGACTTGCACTCTGCCACTGAGCGGCACGAAATAATAGAATATAATACCGAAATTTGCTGAGATATTAAACCAGTGTGCCCAACCGTTAGTAGATTCTGACCCTTGACTTCTCGGACAGAACTGTTAACAAGTCAGTTACCCATCAGTGTCATACTACCGCACTAAGAACTCAAAGCCATTATTGCATGTCACCTGCTTCCTAAAATCCATAGGAGGTCTGCTGTTTGCCTTAGTGGACTAGTTTTCCTTGGGGAACAGATATAACGGAGAATATTCCAATATGCATATTGCCCGACAGATCAGAACCGTGACTTGGACAAAAACTCTTGCTAAGGAGGCGATGGTTTTACCATTTTACTGTGATACTGAAATGCGGAATGCCACCAGTTCTTAATTTGGTATCTATTGTACTAATAATGTGCTTCGCATGCCATATCACCGCAGATTTCTACAACATTCGTCGTGCATTCGTTCGATTTATATTATTAAATCTCTACGATGGCACGATACGCTTATCTCAATTTATTTGTTTACTATATGCGTTGCAATAACCTTGCAGTTACAGTGCGTAATACCGCAATCAAAAATTACTGAAATTTAGTTCTAAATACTTCGTGTGAAGTTTATAGGTGTTTTGTTACGTGAAGGATGTTAAACGTACTACGGGAACTACGAACGTAGGTTGTTTGGAAAAAGAAATGGTGCGCAGTGTTAGGTACGAGCGAACTCAGTTTAAATGGCCATTGCGAAACCCTTGAGGTTTGACGGAGCATGCGAGGAATATTCACAATTTTTTAGTCAGAGAAACGGTCGTATTTCATTTACGAACTAATTTTGTTTGGAATTAAAGTATCGATTAGTTGGTATCTGGAACTTTTTGAGCATATGGATGGACCGCGTGGTATGTACTCGTGTTACAGAGCGAGGAACAACAATAGTAATTGATTAGTGGACAAACAAGTGTAATCAACAGATGTCAACAGCGCTACGTCACGTGAGATACAAGAGAGCAGCCGTCACGTACAATTTCAACCAATTATATCACAGTCACCTGCGAAACACGCTAATCAGTGTCCATTATTCCATCGTCTCTGTAACTGGGCCGCCAGCACTTGCACTCACGCCAATAGCACCTGATGTTTCTCTCTCTCTCTCTCTCTGTCGCTATCTCTGTTTGTGTGTGTGTGTGTGTGTGTGTGTGTGTGTGTGTGCGCGCGCCTCTATGCGCGTGTGTGTTTTTGCAACCAATGTATTCCCCAGAGCATCGAAAACACACGCACGCCGGGTCGCCCCGTTCTCGTTACGCGTACGTTTACATTGCGCTGATATGTGGCATCCTCTGTGATACACAAACAGTGTGTAACCGACAGGACAGCAGATTTAAAAAATTAACTCTTTCAATATAAATTCCACTCTGTTTTGTACACATGGTTAATTTGTACAGTGGCTAAGATAATAGCGTTTTAATTAATTGACGTATTGTGTACCTCATATTTTTCTTGTCTCCTGAACGATTCGGCGAACCGATATTTTGGTGTTCCTGCCTTCATAAATATCGCCCCATTGTCTACTCTCCAGGCAAAACCCAAAATTATAATTCGCTCATTTCCCAGTACAGTGTAAGTGTAGACCGCTTCTGAGTACCTTACAACCAGTCAAATCAATTCACTGATGTCCCGCGTTCACTGGTGCATCGAATATTTCTATTTGTCGTTTGATCTGGTTGTGTCAGCCAGATTGGAATATTTCGACAAATTAGCGAAAGTTGTTTTACGACTGTTTTGTCCATGGGGGGTAAGCGCAATATTCAATTTTCTCAGATATGGAATGAGAGTTTCTTATATCCCTGAAACGCGGCTGCACGTATATATGAACGTGGTACGCCACGCCACGTATGTGGAGGGGAGTACGGACGGCTGGGAACTTGTCCTTTCCTCTTGCAGATTTTATATCCGGCTTTCAACGGCGGTGGGCCGAATTTACTGGGATGAAGTTTCCCTCTCGTAATTCCGTACAAAATACGAGTCATTTTGGCAATAGGAAATGCAGTGCGCTTAGGAAAATGAAGTTTTCGGAAGGAGATATGCATCTGTCGTTTTCTGCTTCTCATTTACATGCATTTGGATTCTTTGCGTTTTCATTCATAATTCGTAACATAAGAGAAACTCTTACCTGACGCAAAATATCACTCTTTTATATCTAATCAAAAGTTAATACACAAATTGCAGAAAACAACACTAAAGGTATAATACCGTGTTTTACACCGACATTACTTTTTGTGTCATTTCGCACTGGTTGACGAAATATTTTAATTGGGAGAACAAATATATTTCATTTGTCGTTCTTGTTGTTCTCTATTGTTTATAATGTTTCTTCGTGAGTATGTGGTCACAGGTGTAGTTGATAAGGAAACACGTACTGCTAATCACCGAATTTTAGATTTAAATTTACTTAGAAAGATCGTCGTTAGATAGATCTCAAATTAATACCACTTCTTTCGATTTTAACTTAGTCTGTCAACACCTATTAAAAACAATTTTTTTTGTTTGGGCTAGACCACTAGAAGCGGGCAGTTGAGACATGCATAGAGCGATGTAGTTAAATAAACTATGGAGCAACGTGTGATGGAAAAACTCACCGAAAAATGTATTTCTTCTACTTTCTATTTAAAAATATGATAGTACTGTTGAAAGTATGTTGATATTCCTCGTTTTGATTACAAATTCTTCCATGACATTATACGTCGCTTAAGTACATTTCGAGCCATCTACGCCCACTTTCCCCTCCTAGTCAAATCCACTGTGGAACTGTAGTGCTTCCAGCTAGACACACACCGAACTCCAGAAACACATTAATGTACTGCTCCTCTTTCGTGTGTTTGTTGGATAATTTGCTGGCGTCAAACAAAAAAAAACAAAAATGGTTCAAATGGCTCTGAGCACTATGGGACTTAACTGCTGTGGTCATGAATCCCCTAGAGCTTAGAACTACTTAAACCTAACTAACCTAAGGACATCATACACATCCATGCCAGAGGCAGGATTCGAAACTGCGACCGTAGACTGTAGCGCCTAGAACCGCTCGGCCACGTCCGCCGGCTTGGCGTCAAACAATTAGTATGTAAATTTACAGATTTAATATTACATGTCAAACGGAGCACCAAATAGTTTTTTTATATAGAATGAGAATCACGTATTTATTGTGTTTCGTACTCTGACTGTCTTCTGGGAAAAGACTTGAATACGGTTACAAGGATATATTTTCAGCAACTACACTTCTAAATGTAATCTGTTGCTTTTAATATAAGATTAGGGTTTCACGAAAATTTTATAAATACAGTGGTGTGCAAAACCTAAGGACGAAAGTAACTTTCGCATGATGTGTCATTTCTAAATAACATAGCTCGATTAAATTTGGATCATACATAGAAGGAACAGCTGCAGCACAAAAAAGAATGTAACTGAAGAAATATTAACAGAAATGACGCTTTTATTCAGACAGTAACTACACTGAAGTCACTGCGATTTGATGGTTTCTTGGTCATTAGAAAAGGCGGGACACGTTTCTTGATAGGATGCGTGATCACCACGGACAACAATGCATGATCTGCAACATGCTTCCATGCTGATTGACTGAAGCCAAGGTACTGAACAACATTACATCAGTATTTACTCCATTTGTAGACTAATAATTATAACTATTAGGAGTAGTAAGCTTTTAGGTTGGACAGTACTTCCAAGTAAGCATGGCACAAGGAAGCCATTTATTTTTATTTTCCCTGGGCAGCAGGTCAGATACTGAAGTGCGGTCGCATGGACGCTAAACGGGAAGTCTATATTGAGAAGTGTAGTTCATTTCGCGGTGCATGAAGAAAATAAAGACCGACAGCCGTAATTTTATGAATTATTTTATTTGACTACCAGTTTCTGTGCCTCATTGGCACCATCTTCAGGCGCCTATACACGTAGCTAGATATGTCATTTAAACGTCTCTACTATTACAGGGATCACTAATTTCAACTGTAAGGATTACTAATTTCAACTAGAGTTCTGAAACTCGTCTGTGGACGTGGATATTCTACACCTCTAACGACAAGTGTCATGGAATGTCCACGTCTACAGAGAAGTTTCAAAAACCTATGGTAGCTAGTTGAAATTAGTGATCCCTGTAAAAGAACAGCCGGCCAGTGTGGCCGAGCGGTTCTAGGCGCTTCAGTCCGGAACCGTGCGACCGCTATGGTCGCAGGTTCGAATCCTGCCTCGGGCATGGATGTGTGTGATGTCCTTAGGTTAGTTAGGTTTAAGTAGTTCTAAGTTCTAGGGGACTGATGACCTCAGATGTTACGTCCCATAGTGCTCAGAGCCATTTTTTTTTTTTTTTTTTGTAAAAGAACAGGCGTTTGGAGGACATATCTAGCTACGTGTCTGAGCACCTCACGATGGTGCCAGTGAAGCACCTAAACTGGTACTCCTATAAAATAATTTATAAAATTCCGGCTGTCGGTGTATATTTTCTTCAAGTCCTTGCCAAGCAGCAGACAAATGGAACCACAAAAACTTCGCGGTGCTGGTACGACCACGCAAAAAGCATCAGACAGAAAATTACGTGATGTCTTTGCGGGATGACTCAGAGAAAAAGACGCAGAAAAAAGGAATGAACACTCTAGTGTGGGTACAGGTTAAGGTACCAATGATCGCGTAACTGGCACCTATACCCTGACACCCTGTATACATTGTTCAAGATTTGTTCTTGATTACATCATATCTACGTCACTGAGAATTGGTATGTGATAGTCCGTAATAGTACCACTCAAACTACAGGGCAGCTGAGAACTGAAGGCCGGATTAGGACTCCAACGCGTGTTACTTCCTTCGCCGACAACACTTTACCGGAACGAGCTATCGGAAGGTTGAGAAAGTACTGGCTGAATGAAACAATATCTAGGATGCTGAAGGCGTTACTACATAGCTAAATCAGCAAAATCATTTCTCCCAAGAACAGGTCTTGGATTATAGTTTGAATCTATCAACAAGTTTCACAGCTGCACGTTATTCGCTAGAGAATGAAAGGTTCAATCTGCATTTTTGTCACTCATGCCATCAGAGCAGTGATAAATGGCGGCGGTGTACCAATCAGTCACTGTACAGTCCGCGGACTGTTTGTTGTACGTCATTAGTAGGATGGGATAGCTGGAGGGAGCAGGCGAAACAAACACCACTCCGCAATAGCCGCAATAGCGTGTCCCGTCGCGTGGAGATCGGCGGTGCGGAAGGAGTCAGCTGCTCATGTTACATTATCGCTTGGAGAAATTGCAAGAAGAGGTACGAATGTTTTCACGTTTCGTAATATGATCGAAATGGCAGGTGCTTTGTAAACTGTTGGAGTTCAATGATGATAAATGTCGATAGCCACACAGTTCTGAAGATGGTTGTTACAATATAAAGTAAGTGAAGAACTACTGCAGTACTTTGCTCATAGCTTTCGAAGAATTACAACAGAATGGCCTAAGATCCAAACACATACTACGCTATATCTTACTACACGTTCGGAAATTTTATGAGAAACAATCGCTCTGTAAACGTCAGTATATATATATTTTAATGGATTGGAAACGGGGATCAATTGATATGTGAAATTAGATTTTCAGCCTTTATTTCCTTGTTCTATATTCCTTATCCACGAGCAATGATCTCAGCATTATCCTAAGGGACATTACGTGAGGCCCCAATTATTATTCGGTGTTATCTCGTAGATGTCGAACATTTCACAAAATAAAGAGGATCACCGTAAATTAAATCACACCTGCTTCGTATATCTAAGTACTCTGATAGCTGATAGACGTAAAATCTAGCTCTCACGTTATTAAGCTAATAATTATAATTAAGTCTTGGAACTTACTACTTATTTGCTCGAACATTGCGAAAGACAGGGGATCGACTACAGTGCCATACCTGTAACGGAAAATAGTCATAATTAATTAACGAACACAACATTTCCAAACTGCTGAATAATATTTACATATAAGTGATAATGAGCAAAATAATCTCAGGTATTTTAACGAAGCTTAGCTATCATAGTTTGAAGATGGACGGAGTTGAAAATCGTGAATATCCATTTTTAGTATAATTCGACATTTGATGTGACCTTGTCTGTGTAATATCCAATAAGAATTTAAGCTACTTGCAGGTGACTCAGCAAAAACATCAGTGGGGCAAGCTATCAGACACCTATGGAAATGATTGTCAAAACAGTTACTTGCAATGTATTGCAAAGTCTGTCAACGATATTGCAGTGCTCACAAAATTACAAAAAAATATACATGAGAAATTGAAAAACATTCGAAAATCTGCGAACCAAATAAAATGTGTTGAACCAAATATATAAAGAACGGTTTCATGTATGACTAATTACAATATTCAGCAGAGAAACCACAAAATATAGATAAGGAAGTGAAAGGAAGAAAGTAGTTCCTGAGGGCCTCCGTCGCTGTTGTCCTCATAGGTTCCTGGAAAGACAGCTTGAATCATCGTGTGAACAAAGTATTGAATTCTTTTCATTGCCTGTAGTTTAAGGATATACAAGTTTGCGGAAATTGCACTGAATGCTACTTGACTAGCGCTTATGACTGTGTGGGCAATAACTTGTCTTTTAGAGAATTCCATAATCAGGCCAAAAGTTCACATACGTTTTATCTCTCTTGTACTTATATGGCATGCAGTACTACAAAACGTTAATGAGAATGTGTCTAAATTGGCATTCAATGGTCAGAGAAATTTCAGCTTCGTACCCTCGGGTCATACCTTTTAAATTATAATAAATCAATGCTCATTCTGTAAGATAAAATTTTCACTAGATGCAAATGACACCTGTGTAATCATAATTAAGTACGACAGGTAACTTCACTGGTACACCTGCCTAATATCGTGTAGGGCTCAACTAATGCCTGAAGTAGTGCTGGAGGGAACTGACACCATGAATCCTGCAGGGTTGTCCATAAATCCGGATGGAGATCTTTTCTGAACAGCACGTTGCAAGGCATCCCAGATATGCCCAATAATGTTCATGTCTAAGGAGTTCGGTGGCCAGTGGAAGTGTTTAAACTCAGAAGAGTGCTGCTGGAGCCATCCTGCAGCAGTTCTGGACGTGTGGGGTGTCGCATTGTCCTGCTGGAATTACCAACGTCCTTCGGAATGCGCAACGGACATGAATGGATGCAGGTGATCAGAGATGCTTACGTACGTGTCATCTGTCAGAGTCGTATGTAGACGTATCAGGGTTCCCATATCACTCCAACTGCACACGCCCCACACCATTATAGAGCCTTCACCAGCTTTAACAGTCCATTGCTGACATGCAAGGTTGTCATGATGTCTCCATACCCGTACGCGTTCATTTGCTCGATACAATTAGAAACGAGACTCGTCCGACCAGGCAACATGTTTCCAGTCATTAACAGTCCAATGTCGGTGTTGACGGGCCGGGCGAGGCGTAAAACTTTGTAACGTGCAGTCATCAAGGATACACGATGATGTTTCGTTGAATGGTTCGCATGCTGAAGCTTGCTGATGGTCCAGCATTGAAATCTGTAGCAAGTGGCGGAGGGGTTACACTTCTGTCACGTTGAACAATTCTTTTCAGTCGTCGTTTGCCCCGTTCTTGCAGGATCTTTTTCCGGCCGCACCGATATCGGAGATTTGATTTTTTACCGGATTCATGATATGCCCGGTACACTCGTGAAATGGTCGTACGGGAAGTCCCCACTTCATCGCTACGTCGAAGGTGCTGTGTCCCATCGCTCATGCGCCGACCATAACACGTCGTTCAAACTCACATAAATCTTGATTTCCTGCCATTGTAGAAGCAGTAACCGATCTAACAACTGCGCCAGCCACTTGTTGTCTTATATAGGCGCTGCCGACTGCAGTGCCGTATGCTGCCTGTTTACATATCTCTGTATTTGAATATGCATGCCTATACCAGTTTCTTTGGCACTTCAGTGTATCTCACAGCAGAATGTAACGAAATGACGGCCTCTTTCATTCTTATTTAAGTAGTCGGTACGTTTAGAAATATTGGAGAATGCAGCATTCCATTCCACACTCTTTTCAAATTTTCATTACTGACCGACATTAGAGAAGAACGTGGAGTTTCTCAAATTCAAGTTTCATAAAATCAGATTTGTAAAAATAATGGTATTCTTTTTGCAAAGAATAACGTCCATTTCAACGATATAGTAATTGTGGATATGAAACTGTGATATTTCTCTAAATCTATTGAGGACTAGTGATTAATTGTTCTTTACACTTGCAGAATTTTAGTTTGACAGCGCACTGGAAAGTGCTAACAACCCCTCTTAAGTAGTACAATACTAAACAAACTGGACTGACCACAAACGTAGATCGTGTACAATAATAGTACGTTGAACATAAGCACAAATTTATCTACATCTACATCTATGTTTACGTCTATACTGATCAAACCACTGTGAAGTGCGTGGCAGACGGAACGTCCCACTGCACCAGTTATTAGGGCTTTTTTCCTGTTCCAGTCACGAATGATTGGTTAAATGCCTCTTTGCGTGCTGCAATTAATCTATTCTTGTCCTCACGATCCCTATGGGTGTGTAGTGTATTTCTAGAGTCATCACTTAAAGCTGGCTCTTCAATTTTTATTATTAGAGTTTCTCGGGATAGTTTGCGTCTACCTGCCAGAGGCTCCCAGTTGAGTTCTTTCAACATCTCTGTGATATTCTCCAACGGGTGATACAAAGCTGCGATCATTACTGTTGTCCTCTCTATACGTTCAATATTCCCTGTTATACCTATCTGGTACGTGTCCCACACACTTATGCATTATTCTAGGACGGGTCGCACGAGTGATTTGCAAGGAACCTACTTCGCAGACTTTTTGCCTTTTCCTAGTACTCTACCAGTAAACCGAAGTCTGCTACCTGTTACACCCACGCGGGAGCCTATGCGATCGTTCTATTTCATATGCCTGCAATGTGCTACATCCTGGTATGTGAATGAATTGACTGCTTTCAACTGTGACTAGTTTGCTGTGTAATGCGTTGTTTAATAAGCGAGAAGTTACATATTTTCGGAAATTAAGCGTTAGTGTTACAAGGGAAAGTCCGTGATTATCCTTTGTTAATTTACAGAAACTTCGTCGATCATTAAGCAAAGCACAAAAAAAACCTTGTATATATTGATATACTTTTGTTTGTGTTTGACAAATCCACTTGTATGCGCCTTAGATGTAGGCCTCCAAGCGCATATCTCGTTTTAAGTCTGTTTCAGAGGTGTTATTAGTGCATTCTAATGAACTATCAAGCAAGCACAACAACAATGAAAGAAAATAAGGGTTATTCCTAAACACATTAAGATCTTGTGCCGCCCTGATAGGCATGACGTTTTTATGATATGGGAACGATGTTTTGACGAATTGTGATGTACATAGTAACTTCAATTTTGACGAACCAACGCATCGCTCATTTCATGTGTTATGTACCTGGAACTTCTATGGAAAGATTTTGTGTGTAGTTGACACAAGATATTTGTAATAACCTTTATGAAGATCTGAAGATGGTAACTAAGTTCTTTAAACAGCTTTCGTCTAAGAGGTTCTTCTTGTTCTAAGTAAACATTGAAATCTCGTATATATGGTATACAGCAATGAGAGCTGTCAAGTACAAACGCACCAACGTTCTCTAAATGAGTAGTATATCTGTAAAAGTCTCAGCTGTCCGGGTGGGTCACATCGTAAGTTGTCCCTGATTCTCGGCATCAGACTCGTTGCCATCTTCAGGTTATTCCTGATAACAAGGGCGTCAAATAAGAAGAGATGGAAACAGAAATCCGTCTCATAGCGTTTCCTATAGCATGACGTTTTGAATACATGCTGCTGTCCAAAGTTGCCACGTAAAGAGAATCAAAAGTTCTTGATGTCTATTGTGAGCCCAAATATCATTTAAAAGCGCATTCGAATTATTTTACTCCGTGGTGAAGGTGAGGGAACGTTTATACGAGCAAACGACGAATAACGGAAGTTGTTTTTTTGTTATGGTTTTAGGGCGCAAAACTGCTACGGTCAAAAGCGCCCAGAATAACAGAGGGAATGACAGTGCACATTTAGGGAAAAATATGAACACTTATTTCTTAATGCCAATTCGTACTAGATATTTGTTTATCTATTAAAATCACTCAGAGTAATGTAAATGTATTTAACGAGGGAAATGTGATCTATTTATTTTATTACATCGCTGCCGGCCGGGGTGGCTGAGCGGTTCTAGGCGCTTCAGTCTGGAACCGCGCGACCGCTACGGGGTTCGAATCCTGCCTCGGGTATGGATGTTTGTGATGTCCTTAGGTTAGTTAGGTTTAAGTAGTTCTAAGTTCTGGAGGACTGATGACATCAGATGTTAAGTCCCATAGTGCTCAGAGCCATTTGAACCATTTATTACATCGCTGAAGGGGGATATACTGAAATATGTAAGGGAAATAGGCTCGACAAATATCAATTTTGATATGAAATTGGCACCTGTTGATAGTTTATAGGAGTAAGAGTGAGCTAATATTCGTTTATAATTTGTCTGTCTGTGGTAATGCACTGACAAGCCCAACATTATGATCACTGCCCACCGCGACTTTGGATGCCGCGTGGTGGCGTTGCGGGCACGTGACGCGGTAACAAAAGCGTGTAAGCGGAGCAGACCCGGACGGGGGATCACACTAGCGAAGATATGAGCTGAAAATGGAGAAATGCATGGAGATAAGCGACTTTCACGAAGGGCAGATTATTATTACGCAGAGTCTGTGAACGAGTATCTCGAAAACGGCGAAGCTGATTGAATGTTCTCTTGCTACTGTAGTGCGCTTTTACATAAAGAGGCAGAAGGAAAATGAGAATATCACTAGGCGCTAAATGGTTGGACGTAACGTGGGCTCAAATGGCTCTGAGCACTATGGGACTTAACATCTGAGGTCATCAGTCCCCTAGAACTTAAAACTACTTAAACCTAACTAACATAAGGACATCACACACATCCATGCCCGAGGCAAGATTCGAACCTGCGACCGCAGCAATCGCGCGGTTCCGGACTGAAGCGCCTAGAACCGCTCGGGTACGTTCCTGCTGTCCTACCCTAGTTACTGCATTCGTCATAGCTCCACACTAATACCGCACTGCATTCAGTAGCTGGCCAGCAGCCACAAAAGGTTCGTAAAATCTAAGCTGTCGACTTAATACGATGCGCGGCTTCACCAGAGTCTAACTTACAGCCCTCGACAAGTTTCTAAGCTTCTTATAACAGATACGCTTCGTAACATAAGCAAAAAGTTGCGATCACCACTCAACGTACTCGAATGCACTAAGCAAAACCTATGTTACAGAGCGAAGCGAATGGGATCTAGCGCTTTTTGTGTGACAGTGTCAGAGCGTATAAATTTATATGTTGAGATTAGGAATAAATTTGCCTCCGTCTGCAAAATCAATAACTTTACATTGCGTCGCGACCGTCTTAGCAACTTCCATGTCAATCCTCAGTCGCATTTGTTTATATAGCGGCCATTTGGATAGCCAACCATTCGTTTTAAATGGGCTGAAATTCATGTTCAGTTAATGGCAACATTTGTATGTGCACCGTTCGGATATTATGTGCAAAAACATTCAGAATTTACGTTTGAGAAAACCTTGGTTCATTAGGATTTTACAGGAAAAAATCACGTCATTCTGGGACATTTTTTAAACGCGTCACTTCTATACTTTAAACTAGTATGAATCGGTTCAAATTTCGCACGGAGGTAGATAAATGCATGAAGTCAAAAGATCCAGTAATTTTTATGAGTTATCGAGATACGATGGTTTAAAATCGAGCTCGGAAACGTTTCAAGGCGAATCAAATAAATAAAAAATGCATTCTTACGATGAAATTGATGAAACTGAAAAACCGTCCCTCGGTACACACACACACACACACACACACACACACACACACACACACACACACTATGTGATAAAAAGTATCCGGACACCCCCTAAAAACATAAATTTTCCATATTAGGTGCATTGTGCTGCCACTTACTGCCAGGTACTCCATATCAGCGATCTCAGTAGTCATTAGACATCGTGGGAGAGCAGAATGGAGCGCTCCGCGGAACTCACTGACTTCGAACGTGGTCAGCTGATTGGTTGTCACTTGTGTGATACTCCTGTACGAGAGATTCCCACACTCCTAACTATCTCTAGGTCCATGCTTCCGATGTGATAGTGAAGTGGAAGCGTGAAGGGACACGTACTGCTCAAAAGCGTACAGGCCGAACTCGTCTGTTGACTGACAGAGAGCGCCGGTAGTTGAAGAGGTTCGTAATGTGTAATAGGCAGACATCTATCCAGACCATCACACAGCAATTACAAACTGCATCGCGACCTGCTGCAAGTACTATGACAGTTAGGCGGGAGGTGAGAAAACTTGGATTTCATGATCGAGTGGCTGCTCATAAGCCACACATCACGCCGGTGTAAGGAGCGTAAACATTGGACAATTGAACAGTGGAAAAACGTTGTGTACAGGACGAATCACGGTCCACAATCTGGCGATCCGATGACAGACTGTGGGCATGGCGAATGCCCAATGAACGTCGTCTGCCAGCGTGTGTAGTGCCAATAGTAAAATTCGGAGGCGGTGGTGATGGTGTGACAGTATTTTTCATGGAGGGGGCTTGCACCCCTTATTGCTTTGCGTGGCACTATCACAGCACAGGCCTACATTGATGTTTTGAGCACCTTCTTGCTTCCCACTGTTGAAGAGCAATTCGGGGATTTCGATTGCATCTTTCAACACGATCGAGCACCTGTTCATAATGCACGGCCTGTGGCGGAGAGGTTACAGGACAATAACATTCCTGTAATAGACTGTCTTGCCCAGAGTCCTGATCTGAATCGTATAGAACACCTTAGGGATGTTTTGGACGCCGACTTCGTGCCAGGCCTCACCGACCGACATCGATACCTCCCTCAGTGCAGCACTCCGTGAAGAATGGGCTGCCATTTCCCAAGAAAACTTCCAGCATCTGTTTGAACGTATGCCTGCGAGAGTGGAAGCTGTCATCAAGGCTAAGGGTGGTCCAACAACATACTGAATTCCAGCATTAGCGATGGAGGGCGACACGAACTTATAAGTCATTTTCAGCCAGGTGTCCCGATACTTTTGATCACATAGTATATATATATATATATATATATATATATGATTGCCAGAACATCACGACTACCTACCTAATAGCCGGTATGCCAATATTTTGCCCTTTTCACAGATAACGGCTGCGACGCGTCGGGACATGAAAGCAATGAGGCCTTGATAGGTGTCGGGAGGGAGTTGGCACCACGGAGGGGGCGATGAGCTCTGACACCACGTTCAATCACATCCCAGATGTGTCCGATCGAGTTCAAATCTGGCGAGATGGGGGGAAGCACATCAATTGAAATTCACCACCACGTTTCTCGAAAAATTCCATCACACTCCTGACCTTGTGACATGGCGCATTATATTGGTGAAACATGCCACTGCTGCTGGATCGTCATGAAGGAGTGTACGTGGTCTGCAACCATTGTACGATACTCCTTGGCCGTCATGGTGCCTTGCACGAGCTCCACTGGGCGTACGGATGCCCACGTGAATGTTCCCACAGCATACTGGAACTGCCACCAGCTTGTTTCCGCCACGCGGTACAGGTGTCAAGGAGCTGCTTCTCTGGAAGACGACGGATTCGCGCTACCCCATCGGCATGATGAAGAAGGTATCGGGACTCATCAGACTCTGCAACACTCAGCCATTGCAGTAAGGTCCAGCGCCGATGTTCATGTGCCCATTTCAGTCGTAGTTGCCGATCGTGGTGTTAACATTGGCACATGCATGGGTCGTTTGCTGCTGAGGCGCATTAGGAGTGTTCGATGCACTGTGTATTCAGACACACTTGCACTCTGCCCAGAATTAAAGTTCTTCTACAGTTCGCCGCCTGTCCTGTTTTACCAGTCTGCCCAGCCTAAAACGTCCGAGATCTGTAATGAGGGCTGGCCGCCGAACCTCACGACATCTGGTCGTGGTTTCACTTTGGTTTCGCCACGTACTGAAGACACCCGCCTCAGCACTTCTCGAACACCCGACTAGTTGTATAGCTTCAGAAGTGCTCTGTCGAGTCTCCGGGCCATCACAATCTACCCTCGGTCAAACTCGGATAGATCGCGCGGCTTCCCCGTTCTATACACGGAGAGCATGCCCGCTGATACTACAGGCACTGTGGGCTGCTATCGCCCGGATGGACTTATATCGATAGTAGGTCGTTGGTCATAATATTCTGCCTGATTAGTATATATATACTGAGGTGACAAAAGTCGTGGGATACCTCCTAATACCGTGTCAGACCTCCTGTGCCGGCGTAGTGTAGCAACTCCACGTGGCATGGACTTAACAAATCTTTGGAAGTCCCCTGCACAAATACTGAGCTAAGCTGTCTCAATATCTGTCCATAATTGAGAAAGTGTTGCCGGTACATGGTTTTGTGCAAGAACGGACCACTGGATTATGTCTCATAAATGTTCGATGGGATTCATGTCGGGCCATCTGGGTGGCCAAGTGATTCCCTCGAATAGTCCTGAATGTTTTTAAAACCAATAGCGTACAGTTGTGGTCCGATGACACGGCGCATTTTCGTCCCTCGGAATTCCATCGTTGATTGGGAATACGAAGTCCATGAATGGCTTAAAATGATCTCCAAGTAGCCGAACATCCTGAGGAACCAGTCCCGTCCATGTAAACACAGCCTACACTGTTAAGAAGCCACAAACAGCATGCACAGTGCCTTGTTGAAAATTTGTGTCCATGGCTTCGTGTGGTCTGTGGCACACTCGAACCCTACCAATGATAGCTCCATCAAAGCAGTGTCCTTTTATACCTATTTCCCCCATATGTATACGAGTATACCTCTAGTTTATGACGTACGTCACCTCAACGTATACACGGTGAATCACATAAAACATACGCCACAAATATTGTGGAAACGAAAAGTGCAGTTTATGTGTGGTTTTCAAAAACTGTATTGATAGTCAGGGGCTTATATTGTTAGCCAATAAAAAGATTGTAATAATGATTAGAAAATATATTTTTGTACGAATATGCACCTTTTTAAATGGAACAATGCCTACTGGCATTAATAAACTAAAAGTAGGGCAAACTGGAATGTCAGTGGTGTTTATTGCAGGAATCTAGGGCGAGTCGTTTACGGGATATCGTATGTTGAAAACTTTCCACAACGATATTAGTTTGTGCGATTCAGCCTGTGTAGCTGCTAGGTACGATGTAGGTAGGTTTGCTTATAGTTTGCTTGTGTGCTCCTTGAGTGTATTGCGACGGTGCTAGTCAGTTAACGTGCGAGAGTCCAAGAGGTAGATCGTGAGTGTACGATGGGATTTACCAATGCAGAAAAGGCTGACACGTTCATGATGTATGGAGCGTGTAGGAAGACTGAAGTTCGTTCTTGTACGGTGCGAACGGCAAGGAATCTCAGTGGAAGTCGACCACCTATTATTTATCAACCTCTTCATACAGTTACGTGAAAATGATTCTGTAATAACTAGACAACGTAATAGAAGGAAACAAGTGACGACAGAAGAGGATGACACTAATGTTCTTGCTGTTGTTGTAGTTGATCCACACGTTAGCTCCCTTGCAACTGCACGAGGAAGTGTTTTAAAAAAAAATGGCTCTGAGCACTATGGGACTTAACTTCTGAGGTCATCAGTCTCCTACAACTTAGAACTACTTAAACCTAACTAAACTAAGGACATCACACACAACCATGGGCGAGGCAGGATTCGAACCTGCGACCGTAGCGGTCGCGCGGTTCCAGACTGTAGCGCCTAGAACCGCTCGGCCAACCCGGCCGGTAAGTGTTTTCAGTCAGGCAAGTGTTCTACGCATTCTCCATCGACATAGGTTCCATTCCTGTCACATATCTCTCCATAAAGGACTGCATGAAAACGATTATGAGAATAATGTTAACTTCTGTAGATGGGTAGTAAGACAGGATAACCCAGATGTATCATGTACTTAGTTTAGTGATGAAGCCACATTTACCTATCATTGGCAGGCAAACCGCCGAAACATGCACTGTTGGTCTGCCAGGTGCAACGTCAACGTCCATGGAGTGTAAAAGTGTGCTGTGGGATAGTGAAGCATCAGCTCATAGGCCGTTGGATTGGACGCGAAGGACCGGCACCTTGGCCGGCCCATTCACCGGATATGACGTCTGTAGACTTTTTCTGTGAGGAAAGCTGAATGACTGTGTCTACATGGACATACTAACTACAGCCGATGATATGCAACGACATATTACTGCAGCCTGCTCGGACATCTCCGTCGAAATGCAGGACTCGTTGCATACCAGACTGGAAGCGTGTTTTGCCGCTGGCGGTGGTCATTTTGAATACAACTGTGAATCAATTGTCTCTTTACTGGTCAGAACCGACAAAACTAGTGTACGCATGTGAGTTGTTCATTAATGAGTGATACCACAGGTATTGGACAAGAGTTGGTTTGGGAACTTTTCGAAATACAACATCCCGCGCTAGAATTCTGCAACAAACACTACTGACATTATAATTTACCTTACTTGTAAAGCGGTAATGTCAATAGGCATTGCTCCATTTAAAAACTTGTATGTTTGCATAAAAACACACTTTACGAGTAGTATTAAAATCTGTTTATTAGCTAGCAATAGGAGTCCCTGACTTCCAGTTCATTCTGTGAAAAGCCGGCCGGTGTGGTCGAGCGGTTCTAGGCGCTTCAGTCTGGAACCGCGCGACCGCTACGGTCGCAGGTTCGAATCCTGCCTCGGACATGGATGTGTGTGATGTCCTTAGGTTAGTTACGTTTAAGTAATTCTAAGTTCTAGGGGACTGATGAACTCAGATGTTAAGTCCCATAGTCCTCAAAGCCATTTGAGCCATCGTGTGAAAACCACACATAAGCAGCACTTTCTATTTTCACAATATTTGCTGTGAAAGTTGTGTAAACTGATATGATCAATACGGGGTATGTTTTTCCTACTATCACAGTGTGTTGTCATCAACGTCCGGCAATAGCTTGCGTGCTCTGCAAAACTTGTGTCCACATCAGGACTCGGATTGTGGCGCCTGAGTGGTCGGCAGCAGCAAGCTGAGCGCCAAGAATAAAACACTATATGTTTAACAGGGGCGTCAGAGGATGGGAGTGGTAGTCCTCAAATCGATGATGACGCAATTAAAAGCAAACTGAAGATCAAAGGCAAATTTGTTCCTAATGTCAACCTATTATAAGACGGCGTTCCAGCGTTCCTTAAAAAAAAAAATATTCGTCTTTCACTGACGACGAACGATAAATTGCTTTAGAACGAAACGCTTCATCTCCTATATTTACAGCCCGTTTGTATCATCTGCAGACAGGTTTCACCTAAATCTCATAGAAAGTACTACATATGATATTAACAGAATCTTCCCCCAGTTCTTGGTAGAACTACATTATAATAAATGAAAAGCACCAGTTTGCTTTTGTTCTACAATGTTGTAGAGAGCTCTACCCTACACGAACGTAAAGGTCATCGATGAACATGGTTTTCCGTTATGGTCGTGTATTCTCGTATGCCGTTTTCAGTGGGAGTTTTTCGTGCTTGTATTATTTTATGATACGAAAATTTTTAGATGACATACACAACAAAAATATATACAACAAAAGTTTGGAGTATCTTAGAGTTTGCCACATTGACTTCTTACAGCATGCCAATTAAGGTTTATACAATACCTTATCAACAAAATAAACATAATTTCTTCTGAAAAAAAGAACCATTTTGGTTAGGTACAAAAAATCATTACGAAAAAATGCAGACTTTCTCCTATGCGTACATCTTGAAAAGAAAAACAGTGAAAACCTTTATGATTGTTAGTCTTTAGTAGTGAGTATTTCCTCCCCACAAACGGATGAGTTCTTCCACTCCGCGAGGCATGCTCTAGATGAGACCATCATCTTGGGGTATGTGGTCCCACGCCTCAATGGCAGCTTCAGTGAGGTCCCGAAGATTGTCAGGTGAATTCGGACGCTGTGCAACTACCACCTTCAACAGGTCTCATGCATGTTCTGCTGCATTCATGTCTGGGAACTGTGCTGGTTAATGCATCCGGTAGATGTTGCATCTTTGAAGATACCGAGACCTTGCATTGTTATCGACCAGGATAAATTTGTCACCGACTTCGCGTCTGTAGGGACTCACAGACTTCTTGGAAGTATCGGGGACCAGTCAGATTGTCGTAAATGGCAATTAGAGGGGCCTTCCATCCCATCGTTATTTACGCCAAGAACAATACACATCCACCTGCAAAAGGATAGACTTCTTTAACGTATCGGCGTTCCTGGTGTCGCCTAGCACTTCTCGAAACTGTAACACGTCTAGTGTCCGGTCACAAATCAATCCTGGTCTCGTCATCAAACATTACATTACTCCATTCTGCAATGGTTCCATGTTGATGTGCAAGAGTCCAGGTCCATCCACTGTTTCGGTTCCGTTGGTTCAGCGCAAAACTTCTCATTGGTCTTCTGGAATGAAAGCCACCTTGATGGAGTCTTCTACGCACTGTTTGGTCTGAGATACGAATCCCTGTTGCCTGGGAGAAGTTACTTGCAATATCTCTGGCAGTTGACGTTGGGTGCCTGCGAGCCGACAGTTGGAGAAAACGATCCTGCATTGGCGACGCCGTACGAGGACGAAAACTGCGAGGTCTGTGGATCATATACTTACTCCACACCTTAGATGCACCACTTTGAATGACATTTAACCGATAGGAATCTTGCTGTGCATAACCTGCTGGAAGTAAAGCCACTAACCTGACTCTATAAATTGTTGTATGTCTCTACGTGGCACGTTACTGCAGTGGTGAACACGAACTGAACGACGCTGATGTTGATACCGGACTGCGTGCGGTGTGACGCTGCGGTAGCGGTGTGTTTACATGACTGGGGAACGGCCACAGAGCATGCCAGTAGTAAATATCATTGTGTATATGGGCTCCAACTGGTTACTGCATGAGCTGCCTAGGCACTGAGCCCTTTAGAATCATAGACTACATTTTAAAATAGTTTTCCAAACTTCTGTTGAGTGTTGTATATACATAACTACAACTCCAACGAAAAATTATATCTAAACTTGGACGTATGTGTCGTAGTGGGTGACATTCTAAAATGTGTGCAACTACCACAGCAGAAGGTTGCTGACGACATTCAGTTGTTTTCAAAGTTCGTTAACGTATTCCTTTGACATAATGCGCTGCAAATGAATAAAAAAAAATGTGGTGCAAGGCTCAGTCAAGAAGTCCGACACACGTGTAGCCTTGTACCACTGTGAAGGTGTCGCTCCTTTTTCCCGGCTGATGCAGAACACGACAAACTTAGATCTCGGACGCATCAGTAGGCTGCAACCGGCCACATGACAAGAGTGAGACAAAATGAGTGTTGCCAACGTCACAAACTTCGTACTGATATCATCAGAGCCGGCAAAGCATAAAATGAAACTAAACAATCTGTTCATCAGTTTCTGACAAGACCATTTGAGTTAGCAAATATCCATTGCCACCGATCCCGACTCTGATGATGTCGCCATAGAACATACAGCAACACTGACACACGCTAACGCTAACACATTGATTGGTAAAGATCAATTTTGTTCGGCTAGATTATAATCCATAGAGGAAATGCACTTGCAGATTTTAGGGAAGTGGAGTGCGGGTTAAAGTAAGAAGTAACTATTGGTTCCGAATACCTAGTGAGTTACTGGACGTAGTTCCAAGACAGTCGCTACACCAGCAGATTACGTGTAGATGCTGAAGTAGAATAACGAGTTTTGACTTGAGGGAACTGTTTTGTTCAATGTTATTACATTAGATCATTAAGTAGTAATTTCATTCATCGGTTACATTTTTTTTCTTTTAATAGCATTTAAGACGGCGTCAGATACATGGTTGGTTGGTTGGCTGATTTGAGGGGAGTGTGTAACAACAACAACGCTGTACTATTTTACATATAAATAATTCTTTTTTTTCTTCTGATTTTTCGATAAATTAGTGTAATCGATGTACTGATTTCATTTCTTTTTTGTTTCATGTCATTGTGTTAAGAAAACTGTAAACAAATCTCAATGTGAATATTAATGTTTATGTCAAATGTCAAACAATATTGTAATACATCTACATCTACATCTACATTTACATCTACATTTATACTCCGCAAGCCACCCAACGGTGTGTGGCGGAGGGCACTTTACGTGCCACTGTCATTACCTCCCTTTCCTGTTCCAGTCGCGTATGGTTCGCGGGAAGAACGACTGTCTGAAAGCCTCTGTGCGCGCTCTAATCTCTCTAATTTTACATTCGTGATCTCCTCGGGAGGTATAAGTAGGGGGAAGCAATATATTCGATACCTCATCCAGAAACGCACCCTCTCGAAACCTGGCGAGCAAGCTACACCGCGATGCAGAGCGCCTCTCTTGCAGAGTCTGCCACTTGAGTTTGTTAAACATCTCCGTAACGCTATCACGGTTACCAAATAACCCTGTGACGAAACGCGCCGCTCTTCTTTGGATCTTCTCTATCTCCTCCGTCAACCCGATCTGGTGCGGATCCCACACTGATGAGCAATACTCAAGTATAGGTCGAACGAGTGTTTTGTAAGCCACCTCCTTTGTTGATGGACTACATTTTCTAAGGACTCTCCCAATGAATCTCAACCTGGTACCCGCCTTACCAACAATTAATTTTATATGATCATTCCACTTCAAATCGTTCCGCACGCATACTCCCAGATATTTTACAGAAGTAACTGCTACCAGTGTTTGTTCCGCTATCATGTAATCATACAATAAAGGATCCTTCTTTCTATGTATTCTCAATACATTACATTTGTCTATGTTAAGGGTCAGTTGCCACTCCCTGCACCAAGTGCCTATCCGCTGCAGATCTTCCTGCATTTCGCTACAATTTTCTAATGCTGCAACTTCTCTGTATACTACAGCATCATCCGCGAAAATCCGCATGGAACTTCCGACACTATCTACTAGGTCATTTATATATATTGTGAAAAGCAATGGTCCCATAACACTCCCCTGTGGCACACCAGAGGTTACTTTAACGTCTGTAGACGTCTCTCCGTTGATAACAACATGCTGTGTTCTGTTTCCTAAAAACTCTTCAATCCAGCCACACAGCTGCTCTGATATTCCGTAGGCTCTTACTTTGTTTATCATGCGACAGTGCGGAACTGTATCGAACGCCTTCCGGAAGTCAAGAAAAAAAGCATCTACCTGGGAGCCTATATCTAATATTTTCTGGGTCTCATGAACAAATAGAGCGAGTTGGGTCTCACACGATCGCTGTTTCCGGAATCCATGTTGATTCCTACATAGTAGATTCTGAGTTTCCAAAAACG
This sequence comes from Schistocerca cancellata, assembly GCF_023864275.1. Classification (NCBI taxonomy): domain Eukaryota; kingdom Metazoa; phylum Arthropoda; class Insecta; order Orthoptera; family Acrididae; genus Schistocerca; species Schistocerca cancellata. The sequence goes on along the minus strand of NC_064626.1, from coordinate 720,764,615 downwards.
ACATGATACTCGAGCAAAAAACATGTTCTAAAATTCTACAACAGATCGACGTCAGAGATATAGGTCTATAGTTTTGCGCATCTGCTCTACGACCCTTCTTGAAGACTGGGACTACCTGTGCTCTTTTCCAATCATTTGGAACCTTCCGTTCCTCTAGAGACTTACGGTACACGGCTGTTAGAAGGGGGGCAAGTTCTTTCGCGTACTCTGTGTAGAATCGAATTGGTATCCCGTCAGGTCCAGTGGACTTTCCTCTGTTGAGTGATTCCAGTTGCTTTTCTATTCCTTGGACACTTATTTTGATGTCAGCCATTTTTTCGTTTGTGCGAGGATTTAGAGAAGGAACTGCAGTGCCGTCTTCCTCTGTGAAACAGCTTTGGAAAAAGGTGTTTAGTATTTCAGCTCTACGCTTGTCATCCTCTGTTTCAATGCCATCATCATCCCGGAGTGTCTGGACATGCTGTTTCGAGCCACTTACTGATTTAACGTAAGACCAGAACTTTCTAGGATTTTCTGTCAAGTCGGTACCTAGTATTTTACTTTAGAATTCACTAAACGCTTCACGCATAGCCCTCTTTACGCTAACTTTGACATCGTTTAGCTTCTGTTTGTCTGAGAGGTTTAGGCTGCGTTTAAACTTGGAGTGAAGCTCTCTTTGCTTTCGCAGTAGTTTCCTAACTTTGTTGTTGTACCACGGTGGGTTTTTCCCGTCCCTCACAGTTTTACTCGGCACGTACCTGTCTAAAACGCATTTTACGATTGCCTTGAACTTTTTCCATAAACACTCAACATTGTCAGTGTCGGAACAGAAATTTTCGTTTTGATCTGTTAGGTAGCCTGAAATCTGCCTTCTATTACTCTTGCTAAACAGATAAACCTTCCTCCCTCTTTTTATATTTCTATTAACTTCCATATTCAGGGATGCTGCAACGGCCTTATGATCACTGATTCCCTGTTCTGCGCTTACAGAGTCGAAAAGTTCGGGTCTGTTTGTTATCAGTAGGTCCAAGATGTTATCTCCACGAGTCGGTTCTCTGTTTAATTGCTCGAGGTAATTTTCGGATAGTGCACTCAGTATAATGTCACTCGATGCTCTGTCCCTACCACCCGTCCTAAACATCTGAGTGTCCCAGTCTATATCTGGTAAATTGAAATCTCCACCTAAGACTATAACATGCTGAGAAAATTTATGTGAAATGTATTCCAAATTTTCTCTCAGTTGTTCTGCCACTAATGCTGCTGAGTCGGGGGGTCGGTAAAAGGAGCCAATTATTAACCTAGCTCGGTTGTTGAGTGTAACCTCCACCCATAATAATTCACAGGAACTATCCACTTCTACTTCACTACAGGATAAACTACTAATAGAATTGAAAGGTAACAAATGTTGAAACTGTTGTAACATCTTTAAAATATTAACTGTGCGTCTGGTCCATACGTAGGCAACGTGTTAGGATATGTAGAATGCAAAACCTCTGGTGAATACCCTGTCTGTAAGGGAGCGGTAAAAGGTGGATGGCAGGCGAGCGCGGGAAAATGCGCACGGGCGCTGCACGGCACAACGGGCTCCGCAGTTGTAGTTGGTGTTTGGCATTGGTCTGAGCAACACGTTCTGGAGCGAGGAGGCTCTTCTGGAAGAAGTAGTTCCATTGAGCCTCGGGTACGCCGTTCCAGCGACCATACAGCATGGCAAAATTCCATAGGCACTAAATGGAAAAGCATTGCGACGCTATGAAGAAATAAAGTGCCGATACGTCAAGAGCCATTGCTGTGGTTGTATGTGTGCTCTGTGCCTCGCCATCTCGCCGCCCGCCAATCGCCGCATCGATACGAACAGGTTGAAACTTTTAGTACTGTATTCGTATGGACCAGTGTTAATTTTGTTCCATACTGTTCAATAACAACTTAAATTTTACTAGAACTTTCATATCATTTAATTATCCTCACGACTAACCTAGACAGGCAAACCCTAGCATGCTGAGCAAGTCACTGACCTCCATACGATCCAAAAAAAACGTGGCAGCCAAGACAAGGATAATGCCTCTACAAAAGTGGAGGAGCAGATGCTGGTCAAATGTGAAGAATCTAACGTCACTCTGACGTTAATCTCATTGGAGATGATACAATAGTTCGGACTGAGTATTTTGGGGAAAGAAGTCAGTAAGCGACTTGTTTTTTAAGATACCATCGGGATATGCGTGGAAAGTGACTTGGGGAGAAACGTGCCTGAGAACGATCAGACAGCAATTTGAACCGTGCTCTTCTCGACAGCGAGTCAAGCTCTCACTCATTCAACAAACTCAGTCAAAGGTCCACGTTCAAATTGCAGACCGATACGTAGTTAAAATCACTCAGGGAATTTCAGAAATAGTTATGTTTACTGGAGAAGTGACAAGTTTTAATTTTAGAGTCACATGCCTTCCGCCAGGCCAGGGTAGTTTACTGACTCCTGTTTGCCCTGTCGGTACACTTCATATTAAAGTCAGGAATCTGTCCAGAAATTTGAGGTACAGTTACGAGAGGTGTTTAATAAGTAGTTCAATACATCTTTTTTTTCTGAAAGCAGGTTGGCTTTATTTGGGATTCACTACTCTTTTGGCTACAAAACCCTATTTTCAACATAATCTTCGTTCAATGGGACGTCCTTAGGCCAGCTTACTGGGAGGACCTGTATGCCCGGATGGTACCACTCTACTGGTCGACGTCGGAACCAACGACCTGCTGTATCAGTAACCTCCCCATCATCCACGTACTGCTTCCCGTGGAGTGGTGCATTATTCATTGCGCCAAACAGATGGTAGTTGGAAGATGCGAGACGCAGGCTGTAGGCTGGATGAGGAAGAACTGTCCAATGAAGAGCTGTGAGCTCCTCTCGGGTCCGCAGACTTGCGTGAGGCCTTGCGTTGTCACGGAGAAGGAGAAGTTCGCCTTGCATTTTTGTGGCGACGAAAACGATGAAAACTTTTTTTCCATTTTCATGAGGATAGCACAGCTGTGTGCGGCCGGCTGGCATGAAGGAGATCTGACAGGTTGGCTCGACCTTGTTACGATAGTGACAGGCACTTTGCCCAACGACTCATCGTGCTTTTGTTTACTACCAGATGTCGACAGACATTCTGTAAGCGGCTGTGAATATCTGTGATGCTCTGGTTTTCCAGCACAGAAACTCAATGACTGCTCACTGTTGGAACGCGCGTACGTTACAGACGCCATTTTGAGGATACGTACAGCGTCGCAACCTATCGTAGGCTCATGAAACTGTAGTTTCTGAAGCGAGAATATTCAACGATTCTAACAACAAATTCCGCATTTTTACAACCAATAATGGCCGGGAAAAATGCGCTTTATTACTTATTGAACGCCCCTCGTATGTCTACTGAAACTCTTAACGTTAGTTCACTTTCCTTCGACTGGATCACACTGAACCATTTTCTTCGCAGTAACAAGCCTAGGTTTGATGCGTCATGTCACGGACTGCGCGGCCCATCCCACCGGAGGTTCGACTCCTCCCTAGGGCAAGGGTGTGTGTGTGTTATTCTTAGCATAAGTTAGTGTAAGTAGGGTGTAAGTCTGGGGACCGATGACATGAGCAGTTTGGTCCGTGCGGAATTCACACACATTTGAACATTTTTTGAAGTAACAACAAGGAAGTGCGTTTATCGTGAACAGAATTTCCTTAATTCTAGGACAAACACTAATATTTTCTCGAATCGTTTTACGGGGGAAAAGCAAATAGTCACCAGCGTGGAACAGAGAAGAGGCTTCGGCGTCACAAGTGGCCAATATCGGCGGAAAGCGAGAGGCCGCCTCTGTAATTTGTCCACTCTCGAAGCGCGTTTCCGATTCGGGGCGCACGATTTGATTGCTAAGTAGTAAGCGTTAAATGGCCGACTGAATCGGAAAGCGATGCGGGAGCGTTTATTAATGGGGTATAAGCGGGAGCGGGCGCGCGGGCTCGGTGACCGAAGCGGATCGAGCGGGGAGCCAGCTCGGAGCCGTCCGGCGTAATACGATTGCACTAAGCAGATTCAGAACGATGCCGGCTGCAGGCGGCGGGGGTGGGCAGGCCGGCTGCACCAGGCACCAGGGCGAGGAGGCGGCGGCAGCGGGCAGCGGACGCTGTAAGCCCCCGGCGGCGACCGCCGCCTAATCTGATTGCCGACTGCGCCTAATGGAATACCTGCCGCAGCCGCAGGTACACACGCCAGCCGGGAGGGGGCGCCTCTCCATTATTCATTCAGCAGCGCTGCGGATGTCCAATCCTCAGTTTTATGTCCGACCAGCTTGCGCCCGGCTGCGCTGCTACTGTAACTTGGTGCAGCGAAGACAGAATCAAGTATCGTTGGAGTCTGACAGTTTATTTTCTGCCTTAGAACCGAAAATAGTTTCCTCGTGAAAATTTCCTCGAATTTTTCATCACCTAATCAGATTTTCTCTTCTGCGTTCCCACCATGTCAGTGATCGGTTAATGATGGTAAAAATAACTAGAACACCTGAGGACTCGGTAATAATTTAGGTATACGAGGGAGTGAGTCAAATGAAAACCTTAAATTTGTAATAACAAATCGAAATTTCGCGTCGTTATCCTGTAAGTTGGTAAGTGTGCTACAAACAGCGTGCAGAATGGCCTGTAGGTGGCAGCAGAGTGCGGAAGTACATATACCGTCGCAGTATCAGAAGAAAGATCGCCGCCGCACTTGCGAATTGCATCAGGAAAGAACAGCGTTCTGTTATTCGGCTTTTGCGTAGTGAAGGTGTGAAACCTATTGAAACTCATCGACGAATGAAGGTTCAGTACGGTGATGCATGTTTCTCATAGCAGCAAGTCTAAGAATGGAGTAGGTTGTTCGCAAATGGTGTGACTTCAATGGAAGATGCTCCTCGTCCAGGTCAGGCACAATCAGTTGTGACTCCACAGAACATTGTAGTAGTTGAAGCCATAGTGAAGGAAAACCGCCGAGTGACACTGAATGACATTGCAGCATGTTTACAGATTAGTCATGGGTCAGCACACCACATTGTGCATGATGTGCTCCAGTTTCACAAAGTGTCTGCAAGATGGGTGCCACGGCAGCTGACTCCTGAAATGAGAGAACGACGTGTTGATGCTTGTGAAGAACTTCTTCGGCGCTTTGAACGAGAAGGTGATGGGTTCCTTGCAAGAATCGTTACTGGGGACGACACCTGGGTTCACTTCCACCAACTGGAAACCAAGAGAGCGAGCTTTATGCTGACCCTCTTTTGGGACGAAAAAGGCATCATTTTGGAGCACAACATGCCTAGAGAGACAACTGTCACCAGTGCATCATATACAGATCCCCTAAAAAATCATCTGCAGCCTGCAATCAAATCAAAGCGACGTGGATTGCTGTCAGCAGGTGTCCTTTTGCAACATGACAATACAAGGCCCCACACTGCCCGTACAACAGTTGCAACAATCGTAGACCTGTATTTTGAGTGTCTGCCTCATCCACCATATTCACCATATTCACCCAAAGTGATTTACATATCTTTGGACCACTCAAAGACGCAATGAGAGAAAATAATTTCCATTCTGATGTAGAGGTAAGCCGCGCAGTGCATGAGTGGTTGCGCGGACTACCAAAAGAATGTTTTTCTAAAGGAATTTATGCACTTTGTAAGCGCTGGAGGACTTGCATTGAGCGTGGGAGGGGGGGGGGGATTATGTTGACAAGTGATACAGCTTTGTACCACTTCTGCACAATAAATAATATTTGAAAAAATATACAAGGATTCATTTGACACATCCTCGTATTTCCTAATATCGGCCCTTGTCTTGGAAAAAGGAGAGACTATGCCCACAGATACTGAAGAAATATTAAAATTGGCTAAATAAAATGATAATGTTACAGTAATTGGCGCTTTTTAATTCCGTAATATAATCTCAAACAGACAATAAGATAGTAGGAAATTTTGGCTTGGGAGAAACAAACCAAAGAATTGAAAATCTGGTAGATTTCTGCAGTCAAAATGATATGGTTTCCATAAAGAAGAAGGCAGAAACTGGTGGTACCGGACAAAAGACGATTCCAGTTACATTATATACTAATGAGGCAGAGTTACAGGAATCAGATAAAATCATGCCACAACTATCCAGGTTCAGACATAGTGGCCAATGCAAAATGGTTCAAATGGCTCTGAGCGCTATGGGACTTAACTTCTCAGGTCATCAGTCCCCTAGAGCTTAGAACTACTTAAACCTAACTAACCTAAGGACACCACACACATCCATGCCCGAGGCAGGATTCGAACCTGCGACCGTCGCGCGGTTCCAGACTGTAGGGCCTAGAACCGCTCGGCCACTCCGGCCGGCGGCCAATGCACTTGTGTTAGCCAACTGCAATTTAGAATAATCAAGAGATCTGTGAAGAAGAAATGTAGAGTAAAAAGCCTGAAAGAAGCAATAAAGATGACCTTTGAAGAAAGCACAAAGTGATGAGCCAGTGCAATGGAATAATATCAAGATGGGGTAATTGAAGCAACAAATGAGGTTTTAGGAAAAATAAAACAGGAACTCAGAAAACCTTGAATGACGAAAGAAATACTACATCTAACTCAGGAAAGGAATAAACATGGGAAGGAAAACAATGTAGATGACTACAAAAGGATTAAAAATCACATCGCACCCAAATGCAGAGAAGAAAAAGAGGAATAGGCCAAAAGCATAGCTGAACAGAAAGAAGAAAATCGAAAAAAGGGATTAAGCGTCTCTGTAAAAGTGGGTTAATTGACTTCCAGGTTTGATACTCACTTTCATGTTTCTGAAGAGTGTCGTTTACTTGTTGGCGCTCCTATCAATTTAAACTGAGAGAAAGATGATCAGCTAGGTGATATATCTGGCGGTCTTAGTGATATTTCAGTATTAAATTACAATTTCTGAATTGTATATTAAGAGTTTAATTCGATACAGAAAAGCAAGCATCATATATTTGCGTTGTCACCCTTTGTTTTCCTTGTTCTATCCTTCTAGTTTATTGCTTGGAAGCCTGTTTGTCGCCTTCTGCAGTGCCTGTATGTCTCTGAACTTAAGGTAAGTTTCTCTGAATGCAGGGACAGCTTAGCCAACTTTTGTGTGTAGCAAAGAGGAACTCTTCTGTGTCAGAGAAACACCGGCGAGCGATGATCCGTCGCTTTTGTTAAGTTGGCACAGTTAGAGAGCGCATATGCCGGCTTCTGGTCCGCGGTAGGGGCTGTGAGTGAGTAGCAAGCAGCCTCACTGCTCTGGGAATCGTCCAAGTGTATCCATCTAGCGTTTGTCCTTAGTTTAGTAATTTTCTGCATATGTGTGTTTCAGATTAACTGAGTCTTTAATTAATTTCTTAATAGATTTCAGCTATTACAGAGTAACTCAGGACACCTTGTGTAGGCAGGAAGTGAGAATAATTTTGCTATTTTTGAAATTTTCAGCAGTTTTCCTTGTGCTCTAACACTTTGTGATTATGGGACATGAGGCCACATGGATCTACGAGCGTGACTAGATTCCTGAACAAATCGTCTAAGCGATGTTGAGCAGAGCGTATGGTTTTAACATTCGGTAGTCATATTAAGAAAAAGGCCACTGTCTTTTCTGCAGATATGAGTAAGTCTTTCTTTGTGTATGTCTGCTAGCCGTTACCACGTGTGTGTTCGTGAGATTATGCTTTTGTATTCTATGCTTGATTGTTTGATTTCGTGATCTTGTGTTGATTTTTTTAATATTTTATCGATTTTTCTTTGTAATGGGTAGCCACGTGGTTAGTAATGATCTTCGCTGAGTCCTACCTTCTGGAAGAATTCTTCACAGGACGGAGATCCTATTCATTGTTCTTAATTGCGATTTTACTTTCTTTTTTTTTAAATTTGGGAATAATTTTCTGTTAAACCAATTTAGATCTTGTTTCCTTTCTTAAATTATTTAACAACCCTTCTTTGTCTGTGATGAATGGTTAGTCTGAATGTCTGCGTATGTAATCCATCCTTTCCACGGCACCCTCCATTTCAAATAATGGTGCTATTCATGTATGTTTTTCAGCCCGTTTTACCGGCAATATTCAGTACCAACACTACATAGTAAATTGAAGTTTTTCTATTAAAAATGCGTTTGTTCTTGTGCTTCAAATTTTAAGATTTAAACCTGCATAAATGTACATTAAAGGGCGTTGTTGATATTCAATAACTCATCCGCTATTTATCCAACTCCCTACTGAAGCTGTTACACGCCAGCTTAGCTCACACATGTATGAATTTCATTATATTTAAGAGCGTTTCCCAAGCAGATTCTCCTACAGAGTTAAGAAAGAATTACCAAGGTATATCAAAATTCTATTAATTTTTCCTGGCTTGAGACCTATCCACTAACTTTCTTCTTTTTCTTTCCATTCAGGGTAATTAAGTGGTAAATCGATTCAGGTGGCGACCCGAGATATTTTCGGTAGTAAAAACCGAATTTAAATTCACATAATAAGGTAACAGGCTACTTAACAGAATGATTTGTCATCGACCAACCTAACTATATAATTAAACATGTACGTTACAGGGACAACAGTTCAAGTTTATTAAAAAATCAGAGCCCTTCAGAAAAAACCTTGAACGGGGTCGGTGAGTAGTTGAAAATAAAGAGGGAACATTATGATAGACAATGATGAGCTATGCGCTCGTTGGAAAGAATACATAGAAGAACATGTTAAGGACTTCAAGAATGGAAGTAACCTATGTGAAGACATACATTAAGGAGTGTGAGAGGGAGGTGCAAAGTCCTTCACTCATGAGAAATGAATTTTAACTTGCCGTTTGGAGTCTCACAGAAGGAAAAGCAACAGGTGCTGATATCATTCCCGCAAAATTTAGGGTACGATATAAAAGACCAATCATTCAGAGTCATAGAAGACTGCAACGAAAGGGGGCTCATGCTAGAAGACTTCACACAACGCAGAAGCATTAGCATACCTAAAATAGATATGGTAATGCCTGCACTAGTTATAGAACACTATTGATGTTATCACATGCCTCCAAAATATTCTTAATATACTTAAAAGTAGGATAAAAGTAAAAGTAGATTAGTACGTTGAAGATGGCCATTTTGGATTTAGAAAAGGCAGAGGAACAAGAAAGCAATTTTAACCTTGTAAAGCTATTAGTTAAAAGTATGGAACTGAACAGAAGAACTTACCTTACCATCACAGACTTAGAAAAAGGTTTTGACTCTGTGACCCTTGGAGGGAAAATAGGACTTGACTGGAAGGACATAACAATGATAAATCACCTGTATCAGAACCAAAGCACAGAAATCAACATCAATAATGTAGAGGAAGAGCCACGATTAGACAAGGAGTTAGATGCAGATGTACCCTACCCCGAAATTTAATGTGTTCATTGAGGAGTCTATTCAAATTGTGAAAGAGAAGTAAAAGGAAATAAAAGGCAATAGTGAAAAGATACATTATAATAGATTTTCTGAGGACTTTGTAACAGTTGTAGACTCTGAAAAAGAAATAAATGTTGCAAGTCCTATCAGATATTCTTACACTACGGAAATAAAAGTGAACAAAATGAAAACAGAAATAATGGTAGTACGAAAAAGGATAGGAGAAGGTAAACCGATGTAAAAATTGATAACGTCAGAAATGAGCAAGTGAAACTATTTTAGTATTTAAGGAAGTATAATCACAGCGGTCAATTGAAGATTAATGGTGTGAAGAGAAGGATAGTATGTGTAAAGTAGGCATTTACGACCAAGGAAAATATTTTAAGCAGTAAACATACGAAAATATATGTCAGAAAATCCTTTGCAAAATCATTTGTGTGGAGTACACTACCCCATGGAAATGAAAGTTTGACTATGTGTAAACTGGAATTTTATCGTCATGAAGCTGATACAATCTTGGACATGGCAGAAAATAACAAGAACGAGCTGGACGGAAAGAAAAACCACCCTGGAAGTCAACGAATAGAGACGATTATAACGGAACTGGAAAAGTGAAGAATGTTATAAAAAAAGAATTTGGTACAATGGTCAAGCAGCTCCTCCTAACCCACACAGTTCTGTAGCCACTTTAAGTGGCACAAAGAGCGATGCCAAATTTGACATGTCATCAGACAAAACACCTTCATCATCAATATTCTTGAAGGGAAAAGTGCTGGGAAAGAAAGGAAGAGAACGTCCTACGACAAAGTATGTGAAAGGCATCGAGGAGAAGATAGGATATGATGATTACACGGAACTGAAACGAAGAGCCAACGACAGAAGAGAGTGATTGTATCGACAAAACATAAACCTTTACAATATGTAACTATCTAATTAAATATATATATATAAAAAAACAGTCTTGATCGCAAATTTCTTTTAATCAGAGTAACCGGTTCAATCCTTGATTATCATCTTCAGACTCCAGAACGGCAAGTGAACTTCCATTGGAGCAAGCTGCGCCGACCCACGACGCTGAACTAACTGCTCAGTTTGCTTCATGGAAATCCACTTGCCATTCTGGAGTCTGAAGATGATCCTTAAGGATTGAAACCGGTCACTCCGATTAAAAGAAATTTGCGATCAGGACTGCTTTTTAATTATATATATTTAATTATATCATATAAGATCGCTGATAATGTTTTCAAAAATTTTGTGTATGTAAGGAGTTATGTGCGTTCCTTCGAGTTCCAAGCACACCAGTCACCTAGTCGTCAAAGCTTACATAGTGTGTACGTTGACAATCGAATTGCAGTACACTGTCTGATCAAAAGTATCCTGACACCCCTGCATAACGTGGAAAAAAAAAACAACCTAGACATCAAGTCAAGCGGACCCTCCAGTATAAAAGAAGCAGTAAGAGCGGAATGAGTCGGTCAGGAGAATTCAGCGTTTTCGTGAGTTACAAAGTTCTGCCAGCAGTACACCTCCAACAATGACTGTTCGTAGGGATTTAAAAGCAACGTGGTACAATGGTCAAGCAGCTCCTCATAAGCCGCACATTTCTGTAGTCAATGGTAACGTCCCTTTGAGTGGTGCAAAGGGCGACGCCACTCGACGGTGAATGACCGGAAACGAGTGATTTTGAGTGGTGAATCACGATACACCAAGTTTGTGTACGAGTTTGTCATGGACTAGTTACTGGATGTCACCTGAGTAACAAATCCATAAGGAACATTTCAACCCTTCTAGAGCCGCCAAAGCCGACTGTTGGCGATGTGACTGTGAAGTGCAAATGCGAAGTACCGAGCATAGCTAAACCAAGACCAGCCGACTTCATGTACTTGAAGGTAGGGACTGTCTACCGTTGTGGAGTCTGATGAAATCAGCGGAAGAAATCACTCGTGAGTTACAAAGTTCTGCCAGCAGTCCACCTCCAACAATGACTGTTCGTAGGGATTTAAAAGCAACGTGGTACAATGGTCAAGCAGCTCCTCATAAGCCGCAAATTTCTGTAGTCAATAGTAACGCCCCCTTAAGTGGTGCAAAGGGCGACGCCACTCGACGGTGAATGACCGGAAACGAGTGATTTTGAGTGGTGAATCACGATACACCAAGTTTGGGTACGAGTTTGTCGAATACCTGTAGAAAGTTACCTGCCGTAATGTTCAGTGACAACAGTGAAGTTCGGAAGAGGTAGTGTTATGGTATGGGCGTGTTATTTGTGGGTAGAGTGTGTTCACCTTATTACGCTGAAGAAAACGCTAAATAAGGAAGGATATGAATACATTTTACGGCACTGTGCACTGCTTATACTATAGAGGAACACTTCTGAGACGATGATTGATTGTATCAGCAATACAATCCTCCCTGTCATGAAGGGTCATTTATGAGGCAATGGCTTATGGACAATAGTGTCGCTGAAATTGACTGGACAGCGTGAAGTCCCGGCCTGAACCCAATGGAACAACAATGGGGTGAGTTAGAACGTGGACTTTGCTCCAGACCACAGCGTGCAACATCACTACCTTCTCGGATTTCAGCAGCTGAAGAAGAATGGGATGCCATTTCTCCACGGAGATTCAGACACATCGTTGGAAGTGTCCTCTGCAGGGTTCAAGACCTCACAAAGCTGCATGGTGGACACATATCACATTAATGGCCACTAACAGGTGCTCGCACACTTCTGGTCTGATAGTATATTTGTGGCTCACTGGCCCTTGCGGAAAATGTAACACAGTGCAATCTTGCTTGAACCCAACTATAGCAGATCCTGTTGCGTTGTGATCGCGCGCTGAGTGCGTCGGTGATGACGTTAACGAACGTTTCTCGTCACCCGTTGTCTGTCATTATAAGAAAGAGTTCCCTTTTGTGGCCTTTGGTTGGCTAAAATTCGAGAACAGACTCCAGAATAGCGTCAGTTCGGATGATGAGGTCTCTTTGAGCAGGCTTGTCTACTGAGACAGATACATACTTAGTCCGATAAGTGCGTTGTTATTCAAATTGGGTAGTGTACAAGCGTTGCATCATCAATTTGACGACGTGTAGCGGCACACCATGGCAATAAAAATATTGTGGCATCCGTGAAAAGCATGAAATCATTCAGAGGGTTCAGACAATTCTAGATCCCCATTACAGTCACGACGGGTGTAATAAACGGATTTACGTAAGTGCGAGATGTTCTGCGAGAGGAAGACAGCTTTACAAGACGCCAGATTAGTACAACATGTACCTGGAGTGGACACCGCCAACAGCGACGCCCACGTGAACTGCCAAGCTGTTACAATCAGTCCACAGTATCACGTTTTTTGAAGTAATTTCGAGTGGAGATGTTGTTGTATAAATATCGGTACTGGAAAATTCACCCCTGTAATACTGCTTTCTGGGACGGTCCATGCTGCAGCCACAATTGGTTACTAATTAGTTGACGATAAGACGACTGTAAAGCATTCTGACATATCAACAAGGGTAAGGAATGAAAGACCAGAAAAATAATATTTGCAGAGTTACCGGACGGTATTCTTTGGTTATTGAATGAGCTGTCATGTTGCTGTTGTGGTCTTCGGTCCAGAGACTGGTTTGATGCAGCTCTCCATCCTATTCTATCTTGTGCAAGCTTCTTCATCTCCCAGTACGTACTGCAACCTACATCCTTCTGAATTCGTTTAGTGTATTCATCCCTTGGTCTCCCTCTACGATTTTTACCCTCCATGCTGCCCTCCAATACTAAATTGGTGATCCCTTGATGCCTCAGAACATGTCCTACCAACCGATCCCTTCTTCTAGACAAGTCGTGCCACAAATTTCTCTTCTCCCTCATTAGTTATGTGATCTACCCATCTAATCTTCAGCATTCTTCTGTAGCATCACATTTCGAAAGCTTCTATTCTCTTCTTGTCCAAACTATTTATCGTCCACGTTTCACTTCCATACACGGCTACACTCCATACAAATACTTTCAGAAACGACTTCCTGACATTTAAATCTAAACTCGATGTTAACAAATATCTCTTCTTCAGAAACGCTTCCCTTGCCATTGCCAGTCTACATTTTATATCCTCTCTACTTCGACCATCATCAGTTATTTTGCTCCCCAAATAGCAAAACTCCTTTACTACTTTAAGTGTCTCATTTCCTAATCTAATTCCGCCAGCATCACCCTATTTAATTCGACTACATTCCATTATCCTCGTTTTCTTTTGTTGACGTTCATCTTACATCCTCCTTTCAAGACATTGTCCATTGCGTTCAACTGCTCTTCCAGGTCCTTTGCTGTCTCTGACGGAATTACAATGTCATCGGCGAAACTCAAAGTTTTTATTTCTTCTCCATGGATTTTAATACCTACTCCGAATTTTTCTTTTGTTTCCTTTACTGCTTGCCCAATATACAGATTGAATAACATCGGGGATAGGCTACAACCCTGTCTCACTCCCTTCCCAACCATTGCTTCCCTTTCATGCCTCTCGACTCTTATAACTGCCATCTGGTTTCTGTACAAGTTGTGAATAGCCTTTCGCTCCCTGTATTTTACCCCTGCCACCTTCAGAAGTTGAAAGTGAGTACCCCAGTCAACATTGTCAAATGCTTTCTCTAAGTCTACAAATGCTAGAAACGTAGGTTTGTCTTTCCTTAATCTATTTTCTAAGATAAGTTTCGTAGAGTCAGTATTGCCTCACGTGTTCCAACATTTCTGCGGAATCCAAACTGATCTTCCCCGAGGTCGGCTCCTACTAGTTTTTTCATTCGTCTGTAAAGAATTCGCGTTAGTATTTTGCAGACGTGGCATATTAAACTGATAGTTCGGTAATTTTCACTCCTGTCAACACCTGCTTTCTTTGGGATTGGAATTATTATATTCTTCTTGAATATCCCAGTAAAATACTTTTATTTAGTGTTCTGTTTGAGCACGAATCAAGCAGCTGAGGCTGGATACACACGAGAGTTTTACTATCGCGACCTCGAAGCGTCATTTCGTCACACGCTTTAGCGGCTCACACGAAACAGTGGAGCCGCAGACATTACGGCAGCGAAGCGAGGTCGCAGCGAGGGAACTGTGCTCGCCGATGGCCACGAAGCAGCAGTCGTGGCTGTCATGGGCAGTGCTTACGTGTTCTCCAACCTAGCAACGGCTGCCGTCGATTAAGTACACTCAAATAGGGGACACATCTCGCGAGGAGTGCCACGACAAGATGTAGCAGATACTGCCTGGTATCAAGCGCGTGAAAGTTCTCTGAGAGTTTTGCTGTGAAACTTTACTTTCATCTTAAATCTATAAACAGTACCACGAACGCTCCTTTCAGCGGCCGTTAACTAACCGGTGGGAGAGGCCAGAACCTCCTTTGCGTTTATTAATGTATTCGTAAAAGAAGTTATCAGATACTGCCTGCTGACTTCTGTCTACGTCCATACTACTTGCCTTGTAATCTGCCAGTCTCGCTAGCGGGATGAAAGCAGAGCTTACCATCTGCAGCATCGTCGACAGGACTGACTGCGGACCTTTGGTACAGAGCCGAGTGGAGGGTCTGAATCAGAGGCTGAGACGGTTCTGCGACCGTGTGGGCTGCAGATTCCTCGACTTGCGCCATAGGGTGGTGGGGTTTCGGGTTCCGCTGGATAGGTCAGGAGTCCACTACACGCAACAAGCGGCTACACGGGTAGCAGGGGTTGTGTGGCGTGGGCTGGGCGTTTTTTTTAGGTTAGATGGCCTCGGGCAAGTACAGAAAGGGCAACAGCCTCAACGGGTGCGGGGCAAAGTCAGGACACGCGGGGACCAAGCAGCAATCGGTATTGTAATTGTAAACTGTCGAAGCTGCGTTGGTAAAGTACCGGAACTTCAAGCGCTGGTAGAAAGCACCGAAGCTGAAATCGTTATAGGTACAGAAAGCTGGCTCAAGCCAGAGATAAATTCTGCCGAAATTTTTACAAAGGTACAGACGGTGTTTAGAAAGGATAGATTGCATGCAACCGGTGGTGGAGTGTTCATCGCTGTTAGTAGTAGTTTATCCTGTAGTGAAGTAGAAGTGGATAGTTCCTGTGAATTATTATCGGTGGAGGTTACACTCAACAACCGAGCTAGGTTAATAATTGGCTCCTTTTACCGACCTCCCGACTCAGCAGCATTAGTGGCAGAACAACTGAGAGAAAATTTGGAATACATTTCACATAAATTTTCTCAGCATGTTATAGTCTTAGGTGGAGATTTCAATTTACCAGATATAGACTGGAACACTCAGATGTTTAGGACGGGTGGTAGGGACAGAGCATCGAGTGACATTATACTGAGTGCACTATCCGAAAATTACCTTGAGCAATTAAACAGAGAGCCGACTCGTGGAGATAACATCTTGGACCTACTGATAACAAACAGACCCGAACTTTTCGACTCTGTAAGTGCAGAACAGGGAATCAGTGATCATAAGGCCGTTGCAGAATCCCTGAGTATGGAAGTTAATAGGAATATAAAAAAAGGGAGGAAGGTTTATCTGTTTAGCAAGAGTAATAGAAGGCAGAGTTCAGACTACCTAACAGATCAAAACGAAAATTTCTGTTCCGACACTGACAATGTTGAGTGTTTATGGAAAAAGTTCAAGGCAATCGTAAAATGCGTTTTAGACAGGTACGTGCCGAGTAAAACTGTGAGGGACGGGAAAAACCCACCGTGGTACAACAACAAAGTTAGGAAACTACTGCGAAAGCAAAGAGAGCTTCACTCCAAGTTTAAACGCAGCCTAAACCTCTCAGACAAACAGAAGCTAAACGATGTCAAAGTTAGCGTAAAGAGGGCTATGCGTGAAGCGTTTAGTGAATTCTAAAGTAAAATACTAGGTACCGACTTGACAGAAAATCCTAGGAAGTTCTGGTCTTACGTTAAATCAGTAAGTGGCTCGAAACAGCATGTCCAGACACTCCGGGATGATGATGGCATTGAAACAGAGAATGACAAGCGTAAAGCTGAAATACTAAACACCTTTTTCCAAAGCTGTTTCACAGAGGAAGACCGCACTGCAGTTCCTTCTCTAAATCCTCGCACAAACGAAAAAATGGCTGACATCGAAATAAGTGTCCAAGGAATAGAAAAGCAACTGGAATCACTCAACAGAGAAAAGTCCACTGGACCTGACGGGATACCAATTCGATTCTACACAGAGTACGCGAAAGAACTTGCCCCCCTTCTAACAGCCGTGTACCGCAAGTCTCTAGAGGAACGGAAGGTTCCAAATGATTGGAAAAGAGCACAGGTAGTCCCAGTCTTCAAGAAGGGTCGTCGAGCAGATGCGCAAATCTATAGACCTATATCTCTGACGTCGATCTGTTGTAGAATTTTAGAACATGTTTTTTGCTCGAGTATCATGTCGTTTTTGGAAACTCAGAATCTACTATGTAGGAATCAACATGGATTCCGGAAACAGCGATCGTGTGAGACCCAACTCGCTTTATTTGTTCATGAGACCCAGAAAATATTAGATACAGGCTCCCAGGTAGATGCTATTTTTCTTGACTTCCGGAAGGCGTTCGATACAGTTCCGCACTGTCGCCTGATAAACAAAGTAAGAGCCTACGGAATATCAGACCAGCTGTGTGGCTGAATTGAAGAGTTTTAAGCAAACAGAACACAGCATGTTGTTATCAACGGAGAGACGTCTACAGACGTTAAAGTAACCTCTGGCGTGCCACAGGAGAGTGTTATGGGACCATTGCTTTTCACAATATATATAAATGACCTAGTAGATAGTGTCGGAAGTTCCATGCGGATTTTCGCGGATGATGCTGTAGTATACAGAGAAGTTGCAGCATTAGAAAATTGTAGCGAAATGCAGGAAGATCTGCAGCGGATAGGCACTTGGTGCAGGGAGTGGCAACTGACCCTTAACATAGACAAATGTAATGTATTGCGAATACATAGAAAGAAGGATCCTTTATTGTATGATTATATGATAGCGGAACAAACACTGGTAGCAGTTACTTCTGTAAAATATCTGGGAGTATGCGTGCGGAACGATTTGAAGTGGAATGATTATATAAAATTAATTGTTGGTAAGGCGGGTACCAGGTTGAGATTCATTGGGAGAGTCCTTAGAAAATGTAGTCCATCAACAAAGGAGGTGGCTTACAAAACACTCGTTCGACCTATACTTGAGTATTGCTCATCCGTGTGGGATCCGTACCAGATCGGGTTGACGGAGGAGGTAGAGAAGATCCAAAGAAGAGCGGCGCGTTTCGTCACAGGGTTATTTGGTAACCGTGATAGCGTTACGGAGATGTTTAACAAACTCAAGTGGCAGACTCTGCAAGAGAGGCGCTCTGTATCGCGGTGTAGCTTGCTCGCCAGGTTTCGAGAGGGTGCGTTTCTGGATGAGGTATCGAATATATTGCTTCCCCCTACTTATACCTCCCGAGGAGATCACGAATGTAAAATTAGAGAGATTAGAGCGCGCACGGAGGCTTTCAGACAGTCGTTCTTCCCGCGAACCATAAGCGACTGGAACAGGAAAGGGAGGTAATGACAGTGGCACGTAAAGTGCCCTCCGCCACACACCGTTGGGTGGCTTGCGGAGTGTAATCCCGTAGTTCTGCGGGGTTAACGCTGCTATGTACCCTCACGTGCACCTAAACTGTTTCTGCAGCGGCGATGTCGCTGCGTGTACGCGTGACTGCCACCTGCTCCTGCGCATCAATCCTTGCTTGACTGTGCGAGAATTCTCTGGCTCTGCTTGAGGTTTAAATCGCCCCGCGATCTAGCTACTTATGATGGTACTACGTTCACGATGTGTCTAAGCGCTGTTACTGTAGTAGGGAGTATAATAATAAAAATAACTGAGAAGCACGGACTGCAATTTTCTGTGGTGCAGGTCAGAAGTATGTAAAAACAGCAACTACTAAAGAAGTAAATGACCACTATCACGATTCAGTCCAGTTCTTGATATACTCTTCGTTCCTCGAGCTATTGAGGCCTGTTAGTACTATCTTCACGAAGGGTCTTGCAGCTGTAATTTACTCACGCGGATACAATTAAAGTCAGTTTAATATAATTTATTTCGTCTATTCGGTACTTAATTCCTATTTTTTTCCGTCCCTCATTTGAATTTTAACATCTTGTTTTCAAGCTGACTAATAATCCTTTATAACTGTTGTTCTAATATGTGAACAGGAATTTCAACGGTTATTTGCAAAAAAATGCTTAGTAAATCATTATTGTCTGTAATAATCAACTAAAATGTTCCAATGGGTTCAGAGCCAAGTGATTCATACTGAAAGACAACATTTTTGTCTTTGGCCTGTTAGCTTAACGCAACATCACCATTAACGCTTACATACTGCATGAGAATTATTGAGAATTTGTTCGAATACAACATGAGTTCGAACTGTGGTAAGATTTATCTCTATTTATTTCCGTGTTTCACCAAACTGTCACCTTTTAAACAGAACTATGGCCTCTCGTGTATCTCTTGGAAACGCACCGTGCGAGTCATATGTCACATGATTGTTCGAGCAGTGCTTCATACCATGTCGAGCTCTGCGGCGAATTGTAGTATTTTCAGCCGGGTCGAATGCTTGTATCGTTTCCAATATCCAATTTTAGTCTTATCATCACTGTAACATCGTCTGTCCAGTTCTTCACAAAGCGATTTAAGTGTGTTCTAAAGTCAAAGTAATGACGATATACGCGTGCAACAGCAGATATAATCCGTAAGGCTCTAAGACGGATTTCCAAATTGGTCTGATTCGCACCAGATTAGTTAATTGTGATGGTCGTGCATGTTAGAAGCTTAGCGCCAGTCTAAGAGAAGACTCTTGTTTTCATGACGTATGCCAAGTTTTAATTCATCGTTATGGTCGCAAAGGAGTATCGTTAATGTCTCACAAACCAGAAACAAACCATACATGTAAATGATAAAAGCAAGGAGCAGACTATTTGTCGACGCTGGATACTAGTATTCCCGTCCTGAAGGTGGTGATCTGCTTATAGTGAATAGGTAGACAGTGTCCGACAGACGTTACTGTGCAGTTCAAGGAAACCATCCGGAAGCGCTGCATGGGAATTTCGCGTACCTGAAACACCTGTATATGATAATCTCAAAATTGGGCTGGAGATGTAGATCCTGTACAAGATGTCACCAGCCGACAGAGCACCATGACGCAACACTGAATGTGGCATCGTGAATCACACAGAAAGACAGAGCAGCGTAATGAAAAATAGCCGCGCGGGATTAGCCAAGCGGTCTTAGGCGCTGCAGTCATGGACTATGCGGAGGTTCGAGTCCTCCCTCGGGCATGGGTATGTGCGTTTGTCCTTAGGATAATTTAGGTTAATTAGTGTGTAAGCTTAGGAACTGATGACCTTAGCAGGTAAGTCCCATAAGATTTCACACACTTTTTGAACGTTTTCAATGAAAAATAAAGTACTACTTGTGTAGGTCAATTGCCTCTTTAGCAACTGCAATAAAAGTCTGATTAAGACCAAACGTGTTTCGTTTTGCTTCAAAGCGTTTCCAGTGGTTGCTGTAACAATATGGCTTTTCCTTTTATGTTTGTTACGATCATTAACAGATTGCATCTTTACGTGTTACCATAAATAGCTTTCATTCTTTCCGTTTCTCACGGTTTGTTGTGGTGTTGTTTATCGAATTTCCCTTTGTCTTCAGTGTATATGCGTTGCGTTTTTGGAAACAGCACTTTCACTGGACTTAACACAGTTACACTTCGGTATATGAAAGTATCACTGTCCTCTCGTCATTCTGCGTGTTTTGTTTTGCTGTTGCGGGATGCGTTCGTCTTTTGTTTGTTTTAGTAGTGGTGGAAGCGTCCGCTGTCGCTTTGTGAGAGTTTACATTTTCCGACTAGGGGCAGAGAGACAGAGAGAGAGAGAGAGAGAGAGATTACATTTTATTTTTTTTTTTTTAAGTGGTCGTAATTATCTTTGTTCGTCCGTGTGTTTGCATGTGAGTGCGTATATATATGTGTGTGTGTGTGTGTGTTTGTGTGTGTGTGTGTGTGTGTGTGTGTGTGTGCGTGCGTGTGTTTGCGAAGAGAGCTAACATATCCTAGCTACTGTGTGTGTGAGTTACTACTTTACTATGATACAGAAGTGGCTGATATAGGGTTGGGATATTGACTAGTTTGTGATATTATTTTGTGGTGTCTATGGAGTTGTTCTTCCTCAACAATATGTTTCATTAGCTTAAACAGCGTCTGGTTCCTGATTTTTGTCTGGTAATTTAGTGTATGTTTCTTGTCTATTATTGTTTTTTGAATTTTAAGTCTTCTTTTAGGCGTAGGAGGCGTTTCTTGTTGCTGAATCTGACTATTTTCATGTCCTTTTTTATTGTGGTACGGTGATGGCTTTCTTGCCAGAGGTGTTCTGCAAATGTTGAATGGCATGTGCCATATTTCCATCCTCTTTTGTTTTTATTATACCATACTTCAAAAGTTCTGCCTGTCTGTGACAGGTATAGACCATCGCAGCTGTTACAATGGAGTTGATAAATCCATATTTTTGGTATATGTCCGTTTCATCTTTCTTTCTTAGACATTTCTGTACAGAGTTGTTCCTTTCGTATGTGTTTCTCATTCCTGTTTCTTGTGGATGTTCCCAATTCTGTGTGTTAGTTTCTGTGCATAAGTATGTACCAGCTTGTCTTTTGAGTTTCTATGTTGCTCTCTTATTGTGTGGAAGTGGTGGTGTTGGTATGTGTGTGTTTGTGACGTGCAGCGTGGTAACCTGGGTTTGTATAGCGTTTTGTTTTCTTAATTTATATGTCTTATGAGTATTTTTATTCAATATTGTTACTAGTGATTAGTGGTGCCTTTTATTTTTTGTGTCTGAATAATTATGTACAACTCCTTATTATAGTTATGTTTGTCAAGTGGTACTGGGTTTAATCTGTAGATAATATGTCTGAGAGCAGATTCTTTTTGGGCGTGTGAGCGGTTAGATGATTGACATAATATTTTGTCTGTAGCGGTGTTTCTCCTGTAAATATTGAACGAGCGTTGTTTATTTTCTTTGTGATGGATATATGCAGGAAATTTATTAAGCCTGTTTGTTCTGTCTCTAAAGTGAAATTTATGATTTTGTTTTATTTTTGGTTCATTTACCAAGCAGAGGATGTCATTCATGTATCTTCTCCAATACAGTATATTGTATTTTCCAGGTACTGTTTCCTGGAAAATTCTTTCTTCTATTTTGTTCATAAAGGTATCTGCTAATTTTCCTGAAATTGGGGATTTCATTGGCAATCTTTCTTCTTTTAGGTCAAATTCCTTCAAAGTAAGTTTGGTCAGTAATGAGGTGTGGGAACGAGCTCATTTCTGTTATGTGTTCTTGTAGTAAATGATTGTAAGTATCTAGGTCTTATTCTATTAACCTGATTATTACTGTGACTGGGATAGTGTAGTACATGAGTTTTACATCAAATGAGACCAACATACCTGTGGCTGGAATCTATGTCTTTCACGTAATTTATTAGTTCTTCTGTGTTTATTATTGTTCTGTCAATTTGTGTTTTATACTGATGTGTATGTTTAGCATATGTCTTTCGTGGGCCAATGTGGATGCTTTCCTGTAGTTAAAGATGGGCTTCACAGAGAAATTTTTTGATGCTGCTTTCGTTGGCTTTGGAGTTTGGGGCATTAAGTTTCACATCTTCTTCAGTGATTTCACATGTGCCTATTATCTGTCATTCAGTGTGTGTTCAATTGTCTTCAGGATATTTCAACTTTTTATGTGGAATCTGTTTGTTAGTTATGACTTTAGTTTTGTGGTTCTATTTTGCGAAATGAATTCTTCTGTCTTCTTTGTCTCCCACCCGTGTGTGTTGAGTTTTTAACAGCACTTACTGGAAATATCAATGTACTCGCCATTTTGCATGTTTGTTTTGTTATTGCAGATTGCGTTTGTCTTTTGTTTGTTTTGATAGTAGTAGAGACGTCTGCTATCACTCTGTGACTGTTTACACTTTCCGTCTGGGAATAGACAGCGAGAGAGAGAGAGAGAGAGAGAGAGAGAGAGAGAGAGACCTAGAATACCCATATCAGGCTTCATCAGACGATTGAACGCATCAGTTTAATAAATATTATAAATTTAATAACCTTCTACCTAAGTATGTCAATGTAATGATCACAAACAGTTCACATGAAGCTCAAACAGCAATGTCATTACCAAAAATGCTGGCTTGTAACTGAAATTAGAACGTTATACTCAAAAAAGTGAGCTGAATCATAAACTGTATGAAGCGCACTTGCACTTATCTGACACTATAAATATCGACAGACTTCTCTGCTATATAGTGGACAAAATTATGAAACACACCAATAACGACAGAGAGCAGCTAAAGCAAAGACAGATAACGAAACTAAAGAGACTTATGGAGAAACAAATACAGTGAGATGTCCCGAATGGTTAGAGACACACACATCAATTCTATATCCCATAAATCTCACAGGCACCAAACTTAGAGATGAAGAAACATAGCTACTACAGAAAGCTTTAAAACATAAAGTAAACACAAAAGTAAGCGAACATTTCATACGAAATCTGATCACAGAATCTGAGACATACTGTCTTAAGAACGAAGGAAAGACACAAAAACCATGAACAAAGGCCTCAGAAGAGCATCAATAGGCAAAGAAATTAAAAAACTCAAAGATATAAGACATGGATACAATAAAACAAGAGAGAGAGTCACGAAAGCTAAAACTCACAAAACCCTTAGAGAAAAACTACACAGGGATAACAAGATCATAATGAAGGCAGACAAAGGGAATGTAGTTGTCCTGATGGGTAACAAGAATACAATAACAAGTCACATGAATTCATTTCACAAAATAAAATCACAAAATAATGTCAGAACCAACAAACAGGTTCCACACAGAAAAGGAAAAATGTACTAAAGATAATTGAACACATATTAGACGACAGACAAGAAGCTTTTATGACGCCTGTGAAACCTAATGCCCGAAAATGAAAGGTTCATAAATAATACACCCCTGTGTGGCCCATCATTAACTATAGAAAAGCACCCACATAGGCCATCACCAGACATATGCTAAACATACTCACACAATAGTATAAAACCCAAAATGACAGAGCAGTGAAAAACATAGAAGAACTAATAAACCATATAAAAGACTTATATATTCCAGACACAGCTACGTTGGTCTCATCTTATGCAGAAAACGTGTACTCCACAAACCCAGACAAAGAAATAATCAAGATCATTTTAATTGAACCAACTGTGGGGTCTTGGTGAAACAAACACTGTTTTTGGCCTTGATTCACAGTTTTATTAATTTTATTACTAATGTTATTGCACAACCTAGGTTTAGGGTTATAAGCCCATTTTCAAGTACATTACTTGAATATGGGCTTACAACCTGAAACCTAGGTTGTGCAATAACATTAACAATAAAATTGTGAAACAAGGTGAAAAACAGTGTTGGTTTAGTTAAACAATCAAGATAATATAACAAGAGCTAGATAGATACAATCACATTGAATTCAACGACAAATTCTCTGTAGAAGAAGAACTGCCAATGGGATCCTCAACTTCAGGAAAGTTAGCAAATATCTTCATGAAAAAGATAGTAAAAAAGAATTTTGTAGAAAATAGTTAAAGGAACATACAATATGCTGTCTTGGTGGGGATAATGGATGACAGCCTCTGCTTGGTAGACGAACCTGGAAGTAAAATAAAACAACTACATACACAGAGAAACACCACAACTGATACAGTATTACATCAATCATCTAACCACTCACAGACCCAAAAAGTATCTGCCCTCAGATGTATGATCCACAGATTAAAAATAGTACCACTTGACAAACATAACTATAATAAGGAGTTGGTCATAGTTACTCAGAGAGCAAAAAATAACGGATACAAAGTATCACTAGTAATGAAACTGTACAAAAAGATCGAGAAAAAAGATCACAAAAATACAGAGACCCACATCACCCACCACAAACACAAACGTATCATCATGACCACCACCACACAACAAGAGGACAACATAGAAACTCAACAGACAACTGGTACGCACTCACTTACAGAAACTAACACACAGAATTGTGAACATTCTCAATAAACAAGGGATAAAATTAACATATGAAAGCAACAACTCTATGCAGAAATGTCTAAAAAAGGAAGATCAAATAGACATGTACCAAAAATCTGGCATTTACCAATTCCAGAGTAACAGCTGTGATGCTCTATACCTTGGACAATCAGACAGAACTTTTGAAGTGAGATGTAAGGAAAACAAAAGAGCATTGGAATATGGCACTAGCCATTCAACATTTGCAGAACACTTCCAGCAAGAAAACCACCAACCGACCACAATAGAATAACGACATCAAAATAGATTCAGCAACAAGATATATCTCTTACACCAGCAAGAAATCTTACAAATTTTCAAAGTAATAACAGACAAGAAACACATACTAAATTACCAGACAAATATCAGAAACCAGACGCTATTTAAACTAATAAAACACATTATCGCGAAAGAAAAATACCCATAGGCACCACAGAATAATATCACAAACTAGGCAACTAGGCTGTATGTATCCTGACCTTAGATCAGGCACCACTGTACCGTAGTAAAGCAATAACTTACACACACAGTAGCTGGGACTGTTAGCTCCCTCCACAATCTCTCTCTCTCTCTCTCTCTCTCTCTCTCTCTCTCCCTCCATAATCGGAAAATATAAACATTCACATAACGACAGTACACGCCTCCACCACTATCAAAAGAAACAAAAGACGAACGCATCGCGCAATACCGAAACAAAATCACACAAAATGAAGGGAGGGTAGTGGCACCTTCCAACACAGAAGTGGAAATGTGTTAAGTACAGCGATAGTGCTTTGTGTAATAACTCAACCCATAAGACACGTGGAAGACGAAGAAAAATGCAGTAAAAAAAAGTGAGAAACAAAAACAAGGAAAAAACGTGAGAACCAATAAAGAAGAAATAAAAACTGTTTATAGCAAGTACTAAAGCATGTGAACTTGTAATGAGCGTAACAAACAAAACTGCAAGAGAAAAAAACACATTGTTACAGTGTTAAAATGAAACAAAACGCATTTCGTCTTAATGATACTTTTATTACATTTGGTAAAGACGGCTGTTAACCTATACACATTGTATATGCACAGCTGCGGAAAAAAAAGAGATCGAAAGACATGGAATATAATTAAGTGCCACGCTATATATAATGAGAACATAATTGTTACAGCTTATGGTCCGAATACAGGGTTCACGACAAACCACAAGATGTTGTAGATTCATCCATGTTAGATGTGAACCAATTATAATTTAATCATCGAACCTCTTCTCTTCAGAAAGAAGCCCTTTACAGCATCAACGTTCGGGGGCATGTTGGCCATACATGGCTTCCCACTGCTTGCAGACCTGCTACTGCACATATAGTTTCAGCGGGATGATACCCACTGTAATAGACACTGAAAACGCTAAGCGTTACTCATAAAAGTTTCCACGCCAGTGGTTGAAACAACAACTACCACGCAGTCTAGGGCTCATGTCCTCTTCTTCTTCTAGAGCTACATTAAATCTATCTTCCAAACCACTGGTGTTCATTTTCAAGGCTCCTCAGGGCCCAGATTGCTGGCATCGTCAGAAGCCCTCCTACAGACATGTCAGAGGAAAGAGGTAAGAAGTTAACGTTCCGTTGACATCGAGGTCGTTAGGGATATAGCACAAGCGCGGATGGGATAAGTATGGGGAAAGTAATGGGCCATTTTGTCAAACGTGGCCATCCCGGAATATGCCTGGAGAAATTTAGGGAAATAACGGAAAACCTAAGTCATGATGGTTACCAGACGTGGGTTCCAACCATCATCCTCCAGAATGCGAGTCCGAACGGTTTTCTGGATTAGTGATATCAGTATGGGTTATTCCCTTTTGTGTGAATGAAAATTTGCTATTTGTATCACTGCTGATGCTTATGTACATCTTCGTCGAGTATTTTCTCCAGAATTCTGCTGCTCCCTGTACTTCTATACTAACTTCACAATGCTCTTTTCTTGTACCTTTGATGGCGCCAGGGTTTATGTAGCTTTGAAACAGATTTGCTACCTGTAATTCATGGTGCGATGTAACAGAGGACTTAAAGGCCTCTATTTTTTCAGCTAAAATGAAACAATAAAGGAATAACAATACGCAAACAAGAAGATACTTTTGTAAATGTGGACTTCATGAACTCGGCCTTAGGGAGTTGATATGGTTCAAGTGGCTCTAAGCACTTTGGGACTTAACATCTGAGGTCATCAGTCCCCTAGACTTAGAACTACTTAAACCTAACTAACCTAAGGACATCACACATATCCATGCGCGAGACAGGGTTTGAACCTGCGACCGTAGCAGCAGCGCGCTTCCAGACCAAAGCGTCTAGAACCGCTCGGCCACAGCGGCCGGCCCTTACGGAGTCAAATTTCTGTTGGGAACGTGCTATACAAGGAAAATGAAAAGAGTCTCGAGTCTTTAACACATCACTGACAGTGCAAGAAACAATCTGTAGCTCTAAATCTGGAAGCATACCCGAATGGGGTGCTGAATGTGCTGCAAGCCTTAAAGCAAAGGTTACGTGCATTCATGAACTTCAAAGGTCTGGCCGGCCATCCAGATTTATATTTTCCCTAAACCGATGAAGAGGAGCATTGGGACAGTTCTTTGGAAGAGCATAATGCCGATCCTTGTCCTATTCGATCTCTGCTTGTGCCGAAATAAGCGCTGTATCATTTGAGAGATACAGAGAAGAGCGAGTGTGAGGGGACTTCCTCCCTTCACTGCTAGTAGCGTCCGCCGCCGGTAGCTGAGTGGTCAGCGCGACAGAATGAACATCCTAAGGGCCCGGCTTCGATTCCCGGCTGGGTCGGAGATTTACCAGATTTCAAGACTTTGATGTAAATTTCAATCAATACAAGGTCTCTTAAAGATGTAGTTCAGAGATCTTGTTTACTGTCCGTAACGTTTTAAAAATTCTAGCCGCCCAAGTTTAAATGCAGTCGAGCCAAAACATTTTCCGTGATTAAAGCCAACATAACTCCATTCAAGTAAAAATCACGAAAATTGTAAATTAATTCATGGCCGAGTTATTAAATACTATGTGTCCGAGAAACCGGCCATTTAGATGCTGCTACGTGGCCATACTGCGGATGACAGGACGTTCCCTTCGGCCGTCCGCTGCGTAAAAACAAAACCATATATCATTACCGCGAGAGAGGCAGTAGACACTTCATTTAGCACCCAGCTATCAATCGGTTCCCGTCAGTCAAACGCCGACGCTCTGCGTCGAATAACGTCACAGCCACGCTGCAACTAAATACACTCCTGGAAATGGAAAAAAGAACACATTGACACCGGTGTGTCAGACCCACCATACTTGCTCCGGACACTGCGAGAGGGCTGTACAAGCAATGATCACACGCACGGCACAGCGGACACACCAGGAACCGCGGTGTTGGCCGTCGAATGGCGCTAACTGCGCAGCATTTGTGCACCGCCGCCGTCAGTGTCAGCCAGTTTGCCGTGGCATACGGAGCTCCATCGCAGTCTTTAACACTGGTAGCATGCCGCGACAGCGTGGACGTGAACCGTATGTGCAGTTGACGGACTTTGAGCGAGGGCGTATAGTGGGCATGCGGGAGGCCGGGTGGACGTACCGCCGAATTGCTCAACACGTGGGGCGTGAGGTCTCCACAGTACATCGATGTTGTCGCCAGTGGTCGGCGGAAGGTGCACGTGCCCGTCGACCTGGGACCGGACCGCAGCGACGCACGGATGCACGCCAAGACCGTAGGATCCTACGCAGTGCCGTAGGGGACCGCACCGCCACTTCCCAGCAAATTAGGGACACTGTTGCTCCTGGGGTATCGGCAAGGACCATTCGCAACCGTCTCCATGAAGCTGGGCTACGGTCCCGCACACCGTTAGGCCGTCTTCCGCTCACGCCCCAACATCGTGCAGCCCGCCTCCAGTGGTGTCGCGACAGGCGTGAATGGAGGGACGAATGGAGACGTGTCGTCTTCAGCGATGAGAGTCGCTTCTGCCTTGGTGCCAATGATGGTCGTATGCGTGTTTGGCGCCGTGCAGGTGAGCGCCACAATCAGGACTGAATACGACCGAGGCACACAGGGCCAACACCCGGCATCATGGTGTGGGGAGCGATCTCCTACACTGGCCGTACACCACTGGTGATCGTCGAGGGGACACTGAATAGTGCACGGTACATCCAAACCGTCATCGAACCCATCGTTCTACCATTCCTAGACCGGCAAGGGAACTTGCTGTTCCAACAGGACAATGCACGTCCGCATGTATCCCGTGCCTCCCAACGTGCTCTAGAAGGTGTAAGTCAACTACCCTGGCCAGCAGGATCTCCGGATCTGTCCCCCATTGAGCATGTTTGGGACTGGATGAAGCGTCGTCTCACGCGGTCTGCACGTCCAGCACGAACGCTGGTCCAACTGAGGCGCCAGGTGGAAATGGCATGGCAAGCCGTTCCACAGGACTACATCCAGCATCTCTACGATCGTCTCCATGGGAGAATAGCAGCCTGCATTGCTGCGAAAGGTGGATATACACTGTACTAATGCCGACATTGTGCATGCTCTGTTGCCTGTGTCTATGTGCCTGTGGTTCTGTCAGTGTGATCATGTGATGTATCTGACCCCAGGAATGTGTCAATAAAGTTTCCCCTTCCTGGGACAATGAATTCACGGTGTTCTTATTCAATTTCCAGGAGTGTACATGTTTTCGGTACAAATAGGAAGTGAACTCACGAGGACTGTACACTGTCCCGAATCGCTTAGATTTAGCGGAGGTAACTATTTGTGTGCCGCCCGAAATTTAACGAAACAGCGCGGCAAGTGGTGAGATTATTTTCCAAATTTGTGGCGAGCAATTAACTTTGATTATTAGAAGTTAGGGTGAAAGGCCGTTTAATTTGAACTTGTCGTATAGGTCGCCTCTCAACTGCTCATAGTGCTGTGTTTGATAGAGACATTATTATTATTATTATGAGGAATATTACTGTGATGCACGTGTGAAGAATTTATTGAATATATTGATCAGTTAGAACTCAAAACTTTTATTTATAATCGTAGTTCCTGATCCAGATGCGTAAATAGAGAGTAGAACCTAACTAACCTAAGGACATCACACACATCCATGCCCGAGGCAGGATTCGAACCTGCGACCGTAGCGGTTGCGAACCTGCGACCGTAGCGGTCGCGCGGTTTCAGACTGAAGCGCCTAGAAGCGCTCGGCCACACCGGACTAAGGGAAATCAGAGCTCGCGTGGATAGATATAGGTGTTCGTTTTTTCCGCGCGCTGTTGAAGACTGAATAATAAAGAATTACTGTGGAGGTGGTTCTATTAACCCTTAGTCAGGCACTTAAGTATGATTAGCCAAATGTCTTTGCAGATGTAGGAAAGAAAAAGAACGTACCGCATTCAAAGTCCCCCAATGACTTGTCTCTATTCCATGCTGTCAGGAGATTATCTGATCTGTGAATCACTGAAGTAAGACGAGTCGCGTATGTGCTTACGACACCAAAAAAAATGGATGCAACAGGAAGACGAATCTCATCACAACAACAACAACAACAACAGACGCTACACCCACAACCGACATCATTCAGTTACCGTATATGGCTAGAGTTGCTCATAGTGCTGTGTATGATAGAGACATTATTATTATTATTATGAAGGATATTACTGTGATGCACGTGTGAAGAATTTATTGAATATATTGATCCAGATGCGTAAATAGAGAGTAGCAACCTTTCTTCTGTGAGTACAATGTGCACTTGCAGACTGGATATTACAGTCAGTATGTTCTCCATCGCTTTCTGGCTGATCACAAAAATAGCTTTCAGGCTCTTGTAAAAGACGGCGAAGTATAATATCGCATTAAATTAATTTATTATTCCACCCGCTTCCCCACATGCTCCATTTCTGGTGACCTTGTTGCAGAAGTCACGTTGAACTGCAGTCTTCTTTCTCTCGAGGCTTACGAAACCATTTTCGTGATGTGCACGAAGCTGTGTTCCTTCTGAGTCCTCGTCCCATACAGTGGGTAAGAGTGAAAACTGAAATACAAGCGAAAGCGAACCAGGGTCGTGCTTTATCTGTGTTTACGGCGATCACGCCGTTACAGAACAGTCGGCGGGTGGGAGAGGAAAGTGTGCGGCCGGACCAGCTGAGCCCAGCTCGCCACTGTCGTGTCGTGACGTCACGTGACGTGCTGGGATAACATCGCGCCTCGCCGGCGACGGCGCTCCGTGGCACAGGCTGTGAGGGAAGAAAACAGCAACGGCCCCTTGTCCCTGCCACATCGGCTGGTGCACGAGGCGAGCTTAGCGGCGCCCACAATGGCAAGACGGTTTTTTATTTACTGGCCGTCTGCTTCTCCTTAACGATCCACACTTTTTCAGCAAGCTAAACTTCAGACCTACAGGCCTGCAGACCGCAGACGTTACGACGAAACTATACTGTCTGATCCAAAACATCCGGACACCCCTATGGAAGGCGCAAACGACCACAAGACGTCGCGAAAGGCTGTCACCCCGGTGTAAAAGGGGGCGCGGAGTTCTCGGTAGAGAATTAGAAATAGCAGAGTGGATCAGCCAGGAGAGGTCAGTATCAAATGGCTCAAATGGCTCTGAGCACTATGGGACTTAACATCTGAGGTCATCAGTCCCCTAGAACTAAGAACTACTTAAACTAACTAACCTAAGGCAATCACACACATCCATGCCCGAGACAAGATTCGAACCTGCGACCGTAGCAATCGCGCGGTTCCAGACTGAAGCACCTAGAAGTCAGTGTCAACCAACGTCAACTGCGTAATGGGATGTCACCTGATTAATAAAACCAGCTGTTTTGAAGTTACCCAGGTTCACTGTTGGTGAGGTGACTGAAGTGAAAACGCAAAGGAACCACCACAGCTAGACGAGAATCTTGCGCACTGATGGGCAGTGGCCGTCAACCATCGTAGAGAGTGGTTGTGTAAAATCGCAAAGAATCAGCGGAAGGAATCACTTGTGAATTTCAATGTGCCACCAGCTGTCCAATGTCCAGTTAGCACACTGACTGCGCGTAAGGAGTTAAAATGAACGGGGTACAATGGTAGAACAACTCTTCATAGCCAGCCGGTGTGGCCGAGCGGTTCTAAGAGCTTCAGCCTGGAGCCGTGCGACCACTACGGTCGCAGGTTAGAATGCTGCCTCGGGCATGGTTGTGCGTGATGTCCTTAGGTTAGTTAGGTTTAAGTAGTTCTAAGTTCTAGGGGACTGATGACCTCAGATGTGTAGTCCCATAGTGCTCAGAGCCATTTGAACAATTTTTTGAACATTTCACAAGCCACAAATTTCTGTATTAAATCCTAAGCGACATGTGAGGGTGTAGAAAGTGTGACGCCACTCGACAGTGGATGAGTGGAAACAAGTTATTTGGAATTACGAATCACGCTGTACCATATGGGATTTCGATGGAAGGGTTTGTGTTTGGCAAATGCCTGAAGAACGTCACCTGCCATCATGGTTGGTTGGTTAGTTGTTTGGGGAAGGAGACCAGACAGCGTGGTCTCATCGGATTAGGGAAGGATGGGGAAGGAAGTCAGCCGTGCCCTTTCAGAGGAACCATCCCGGCATTTGCCTGGAGTGATTTAGGGAAATCACGGGAAACCTAAATTAGGATGGCCGGACGCGGGATTGAACCGTCACCTGCCATCATGCATTGTACCACCGGCGAAGTACAGCGGAGACGGCCGGCCACTGTGGCCGAGCGGTTCTAGGCACTTCAGTCTGGAATCGCGCGACCGCTACGGTCGCAGGTTCGAATCCTGCCTCGGGCATGGATGTGTGTGATGTCCTTAGGTTAGTTAGGGGACTGATGACCTCAGATGTTAAGTCCCATAGTGCTCAGAGCCATTTGAACAGCGGAGATGTTCTTAGGGCATGGGACTATTTTTCTTGGCTAGGTTATGATCCCCTTACTGAGCTTAAGAAAATGCGAAATGTGGAAGGATATGAACAAATTTTACAGCATTGTGTAGTGTAAACAGGAGAGGAACAGTTCGGAGGCGATGACAGCTTTTACCAGCACGGCAACGCACCTTATCATAAAGTAGAATCGTAGAGGCAATGATCTGTGGCTGTAAAAGTTCCTAAAATGGAGTGGTCTGAAAGCAATGAAACGGCTTTCGGATGAGTTACAACGTCGACTTCGCTCTATACCCCAGGGTCTAAAACTATTAATTTCTGTGGTTTTGGTTTCTGAGGAGGGATGTGCTGGCATTCCTCCACAGACTTTCAGACACCTCATTGAAAGTATTCCCAGCAGAGTTCAAGCTGTCATAGAGGTGAAGGTCGGACACGGTCCAAACTGATGTCCACTGATAAGTGTACTGATACTTTTTATTCCTTTTAAATTAACCTTTCAGACGTGATTTTTTTCTGGAGGAAGGAAATTTTTTAATGTGATAATGGTCTTAGGTGATTTTTTAAATGATTTCAGATGCAAGATTTATACAAAAATATGTATCAGTCTTCAAATCGTACCTTATACACGTGGCTAGATTTTATGGACTAAAATAATTAATTACGAAATATTCTCTATCGCAATAAATAGTAAAATGATTATTAACTAATTACCATGCAAAACAACAACAGCAACATTAAACTATACAGTGTAATACAGCCAACCAGCAACATCTGTGTATTCTCGTGTGCACGAGCTGCTGCGCACCGTCATGATTTCCATTGGGAAAAAATACTTTTGTTGATGCTAAGACACAGTAAAATTTAATGATCACATTTGTTATCAGATGGTGTGAAAGGGTTAAGTAATCCGTACAATAAATCTTGAAACCGGGGTTATATTACTATTTTTTATTGAACGAAAGTAATCTGCCACATTGGCTGTCGTAACTTGGATTAGAATATCCTTTTGTGTTGTGTTTCTCATTAATGCACGGCTTCGACTGGTGTGGTCATATTCAAGTGTATGATGTCCTTACCAAATCCTATATCGTTAAAACACAAATATAAACTAGCCCTCGGTTGGTTAGTTGACGAAATGAAAACTAAAATAAAATAAAAGAAAACTTACACGGTATATCTCGCTAAATGGACATATTCCAGTTACAGTCAAAAGTTATGTTGACCAAACATTGTTAAAAGACAGTTAGGCGGCCCCATATGCAATAAAATACCAGCAGAATTTAAAAAAGTAGTCGTCGCACAGTAGGAGATTACATCACGCAATGGAGTTGTACTGCTTTTTCAAACTGCTGAGAGAAATAACAAACAAATGTTTACAAAATTGTTAAGGCTTTAGTGGCCACTTGTTGACAAACTGCCTATTGGCTTCTGTCTCGCGTTCTTCGGCCGACGTTCATCTAATGATTTTTCTGACGTTTCGCCAGCACGAGTGGCTGGCATTGTCAAAGCTTCACCCTCCATTGCCGGTGGTGAACTGGAGCCGAGCTCGTGGCCGCAGACTATATGTACCTGGCGCGCCAAGGTCCGAGGGCTTTTCCGCGGTCATTTCCGGTGCGGTTCTCCTCTTGCTACCTGTGACGGTCGTTCGCTGCAGTACGGGAAGCCAGGATCCGTTTACCTTAAGACTTTCCTCTTTCTTGTTGAAACTGTTCGCGTGTTTTTGTATTTCTACAGCTTCTCTGAACAAGCGCGTGTGATAGTGCTTCTCTACAGACAGAACTTCCGTGTCGGCGAATTTTATTACGTGGTCGGTCTCATTCAGTGCGTGCTCTGCCACGGCCGATTTCTCCACCTGCCCCAACCTGCAATGTCGCTTATGCTCTTTGATCCTGGTGTTAATTGATCGTCCAGTCATTCCGACATAAACTTTTCCGCATGTGCATGGTAAACGGATCCTGGCTTCCCGTACTGCAGCGAACGACCGTCGCAGGTACCAAGAGGAGAACCGCACCGGAAATGACCGCGGAGAAGTCCTCGGACGTGGCGCGCCAGGTACATATAGTCTGCGGCCGCGAGCTCTGCTCCAGTTCACCACCGGCAATGGAGGGTGAAGCTTTGACAATGCCAGCCACTCGTGCTGGCGAAACGTCAGAAAAATCATTAGATGAACGTCGGGCGAAGAACCCGAGACAGAAGCCAATAGGCAGTTTGTCAAACAAATGTTTCTTGTGGGACAAGTATTCTGCTGTACTTACAGTTGGTATCGTCGACAAAATTCGAACAATTTACGTTAATTGAAGCAAACTTTTGCTGTGCGAATCCGTTCACAGGTACACATTTTCCCTCTAGATTCCGATTACCTTCTCCGCGCTGAGCGAGGTGGCGCAGCGGTTGAAACGCTGGGCCTGCAGTCGGGAGGCCGTCGATTCAGCTTCCCTAATCGCTCGAGAGGAACGACAGGACGGTCCCTCTAAGGTATACGCAGCAGATTTCCTTTCCGAAATAGGATCTGTGCACCGTCTCTAATACCGCGTCGCCGATTAGATGTTAAACTCTAAACGCCCCTCTTTCCATCGTTGTTTTTATCTTCTGTGTGCAAAATCTTACAGTTTCTCATAATGTCGTACATGCCTTTCCTTCACCCTCTCATGTGCAGTTAATTTACTTTTTAAGTCGTAGAAATTTCGTCTGTATTTTCTTAGGTAACTGAATTTAATTTATTGGCCTTTAATTTACACCGTACAAAAAATGGTTCAAATGGCTCTGAGCACTATGGGACTCAACTGCTGTGGTCATCAGTCCCCTAGAACTTAGAACTACTTAAACCTAACTAACCTAAGGACATCACACACACCCATGCCCGAGGCAGGATTCGAACCTGCGACCGTAGCAGCAGCGCGGCTCCGGACTGGAGCGCCTAGAACCGCACGGCCACCGCCGCCGGCTACACCGTACAGCTAGTTCATATCTACATAAAATATACAGATATAGACAGAAAATTAGTGTTTGAATTCACGATTGTTTGGAGGCACTCTCGTCGTAGACGGATCATCATTGTAAACTCAAATGTTACAGAACACTTTTGTGCAATCTATTGTCACTGGTCAGTTGGCCTCAGATGCGGAAATCTGTGGCAACAGTCAGTATGTACATCGCGTGAAGAAGTCGGTGATCCCGTGTGGCTAAGAAAGCCGTCACGCAGGTTCGCAACGTATGAACAAGCTTCATAAGTTCTTGAAAAGAACTGTAGCACTGTACTGTGGGGTGGGGCATCCAAAGAAAAGATGATCTGCGACCTCGCCTTCTTCACAAGAGCAAAAAAACTGTATCTATGCTGTGCAGCCTGTCAAGATGTATGCGCAAACATCCATGGCTAAATTTGAATCTGGCTATTAGAGAGGCGAGGTGCCTAGATGTCGAATTTGTATGAGATTTCACGGAACAGGGGCTCGACGGACGAACTGTTGCTTTGTTCTTGCTTCCATCATGCGTCTTCGTCGCACATATCGGTAATCGGTAGTTGGATTGCAATCCAGGTGTCACGCCCTATCACAGCAGCTGTAGGGCAAAATATAGGTTTTAAGGAGGAGTTGGCAATAAATACACTATTGGCCATTAAAACTGCTACACCAAGAAGAAATCCAGATGATAAACGCGTATTCATTGGACAAATATATTATACTAGAACTGACATGTGATTACATTTACACGCAATTTGGGTGCAAGGATCCTGAGAAATCAGTACCCAGAACAACCACCTCTAGCCGTAATAACGGCCTTGATACGCCTGGACATAGAGTCAAACAGAGCTTGGATGGCGTGTACAGGTACAGCTGCCCATGCAGCGTCAACACGATACCACAGTTCATCAAGAGTAGTGACTTTCGTATGGTGACGAGCCAGTTGCTCGGCCACCATTGACCAGACGTTTTCAGTTGGTGAGAGATGTGGAGAATG
The DNA here is from genome assembly GCF_023864275.1 of Schistocerca cancellata. Taxonomy (NCBI): domain Eukaryota; kingdom Metazoa; phylum Arthropoda; class Insecta; order Orthoptera; family Acrididae; genus Schistocerca; species Schistocerca cancellata. Next base: position 720,728,286 of record NC_064626.1, on the reverse strand, counting down.
TGCTGACCAGGGCAGCAGTCGAACATTTTCTGTATCCATAAAGGCCCGTACAGGACCTGCAACTTGCGGTCGTGCATTATCCTGCTGAAATGTAGGGTTCCGCAGGGATCGAATGAAGGGTAGAGCCACGGGTCGTAACACATCTCAAATGTAACGTCCACTGTTCAAAGTGTCGTCAATGCGAACAAGAGGTGACCGAGACGTGTAACCAACGGCACCCCCTACCATCACGCCGGGTGATATGCCAGTATGGCGATCACGAATACACGCTTCCAATGTGCGTTCACCACGATGTCGCCAAACACGGATGCGACCATCATGATGCTGTAAACAGAACCTGGATTGATCCGAAAAAATGACGTTTTGCCATCCGTGCACTCAGGTTCGTCGTTGAGTACACCATCGCAGGCGCTCCTGTCTGTAATGCAGTGTCAAGAGTAAATGCAGCCGTGGTCTCCGAGCTGATAGTCCATGCTGCTGCAAACGTCGTCGAACCATTGGTGCAGATGGTTGTTGTCTTGCTAACGTCTCCATCTGTTGGCTGCACGATCCATTACAGCCATGCGGATAAGATGGCTGTCATAGATAATATTGTGGGGAAGGCGAGCCAAAGGTTGCGTTTCATTGGCATGACACTTAGAAGATGCAACAAGTCCACTAGAGAGACAGCTTACACTACACTCGTTCGTCCTCTGTTAGAATATTTCTGCGCGGTGTGGGATCCTTACTAGGTGGGATTGACGGAGGACATCGAAAGACTGCAAAAAAGGGCAGCTCGTTTTGTATTATCACGTAATAGGGGAGAGAGTGTGGCAGATATGATACGCGAGTTGGGATGGAAGTCATTAAAGCAAAAACGTTTTTCGTCGCGCCGAGATCTATTTACGAAATTTCAGTCACCAACTTTCTCTTCCGAATGCGAAAATATTTTGTTGAACCCAACCTACATAGGTAGGAATGATCATCAAAATAAAATAAGAGAAATCAGAGCTCGAACAGAAAGGTTCAGTTGTTCGATTTTCCTGCGCGCTGTTCGGGAGTGGAATGGTAGAGAGAAAGTATGATTGTGGTTCGATAAACCCTCTGCCAAGCACTTAAATGTGAATTGCAGAGTAATAATGTAGATGTAGATGCAGATCTCGACTGCTAGTGATACGAGGCCGTTGGGATCCAGCACGGCGTTCCGCTTTACCCTCCTGAACCCACCGATTCCATATTCTGCTAACAGTCATTGGATATCGACCAACGCGAGCAGCAATGTCGCGATACGATAAACCGCAATCGCGATAGGCTACAATCCAACCTTTATCAAAGTAGGAAACGTGATGGTACGCATTTCTCCTCCCTACACGAGGCATCGCAACAACGTTTCACCAGGTAACGCCGGTCAACTGCTGATTGTGTGTGAGAAATCGGTTGGAAACTTTCCTCATGTCAGTACGTTGTAGGTCTCGCCACCGGCGCCAATTTTGTGTGAATGCTCTGAAAAGCTAATCATTTACATATCACAGCATCTTCTTCCTATCGGTTAAATTTCGCGTCTGTAGCACGTCATGTTCGTGGTGTAGCAATTTTAATGGCCGTCATGAACGTGCAAGTACGGGTAGTTGTCCATGAAAATGAATAATTATTACAAAGGGGGAAGATAATTGCCAGAGTAATCGTCACACAACGTCTGTGGATCTCAGCACGGTACTCGAAAAAGACGGCCGGCCAGTGTGGCCGTGCGGTTCTAGACGCTTCAGTCTGGAACCGCGTGACCGCTACGGTCGCAGGTTAGAATCCTGCCTCGGGCATGGATGTGTGTGATGTCCTTAGGTTAGTTAGGTTTAAGTAGTTCTAAGTTCTAACCATGGACCTTGCCGTTGGTGGGGAGGCTTGTGTGCCTCAGCGATACAGATAGCCGTACCGTAGGTACAACCACAACGGAGGGGTATTTGTTGAGAGGCCAGACAAACGTGTGGTTCCTGAAGAGGGGCAGCAGCCTTTTCAGTAGTTGCAAGGGCAACAGTCTGGATGATTGACTGATCTGGCCTTGTAACAATAACCAAAACGGCCTTGCTGTGCTGGTACTGCGAACGGCTGAAAGCAAGGGGAAACTACGGCCGTAATTTTTCCCGAGGGCATGCAGCTTTACTGTATCATTAAATGATGATGGCGTCCTCTTGGGTAAAATATTCCGGAGGTAAAATAGTCCCCCATTCGGATCTCCGGGCGGGGACTACTCAAGAGGATGTCGTTATCAGGAGAAAGAAAACTGGCGTTCTACGGATCGGAGCGTGGAATGTCAGATCCCTTAATCGGGCAGGTAGGTTAGAAAATTTAAAAAGGGAAATGGATAGGTTAAAGTTCGATATAGTGGGAATTAGTGAAGTTCGGTGGCAGGAGGAACAAGACTTCTGGTCAGGCGACTACAGGGTTATAAACACAAAGTCAAATAGGAGTAATGCAGGAGTAGGTTTAATAATGAATAGGAAAATAGGAATGCGGGTAAGCTACTACAAACAGCATAGTGAACGCATTATTGTGGCCAAGATAGATACGAAGCCCACACCTACTACAGTAGTACAAGTTTATATGCCAACTAGCTCTGCAGATGACGAAGAAATTGAAGAAATGTATGATGAAATAAAAGATAGGAAGGGAGACGAAAATTTAATAGTCATGGGTGACTGGAATTCGAGTGTAGGAAAAGGGAGAGAAGGAAACGTAGTAGGTGAATATGAATTGGGGCTAAGAAATGAAAGAGGAAGCCGCCTGGTAGAATTTTGCACAGAGCACAACTTAATCATAGCTAACACTTGGTTTAAGAATCATGATAGAAGGTTGTATACATGGAAGAACCCTGGAGATACTAAAAGGTATCAGATAGATTATATAATGGTAAGACAGAGATTTAGGAACCAGGTTTTAAATTGTAAGACATTTCCAGGTGCAGATGTGGACTCTGACCACAATTTATTGGTTATTATCTGTAGATTAAAACTGAAGAAACTGCAAAAAGGTGGGAATTTAAGGAGATGGGACCTGGATAAACTGAAAGAACCACAGGCTGTAGAGAGTTTCAGGGAGAGCATAAGGGAACAATTGACAGGAATGGGGGAAAGAAATACAGTAGAAGAAGAATGGGTAGCTTTGAGGGATGAAGTAGTGAAGGCAGCAGAGGATCAAGTAGGTAAAAAGACGAGGGCTAGTAGAAATCCTTGGGTAACAGCAGAAATATTGAATTTAATTGATGAAAGGAGAAAATATAAAAATGCAGTAAGTGAAGCAGGCAAAAAGGAATACAAACGTCTCAAAAATGAGATCGACAGGAAGTGCAAAATGGCTAAGCAGGCATGGCTAGAGGACAAATGTAAGGATGCGGAGGCTTATCTCACTAGGGGTAAGATAGATACTGCCTACAGGAAAATTAAAGAGACCTTTGGAGATAAGAGAACCACTTGTATGAACATCAAGAGCTCAGATGGAAACCCAGTTCTAAGCAAAGAAGGGAAAGAAGAAAGGTGGAAGGAGTATATAGAGGGTCTATACAAGGGCGATGTACTTGAGGACAATATTATGGAAATGGAAGAGGATGTAGATGAAGATGAAATGGGAGATACGATACTGCGTGAAGAGTTTGACAGAGCACTGAAAGACCTGAGTCGAAACAAGGCCCCCGGAGTAGACAACATTCCATTGGAACTACTGACAGTCTTGGGAGAGCCAGTCCTGACAAAACTCTACCATCTCGTGAGCAAGATGTATGAAACAGGCGAAATACCCTCAGACTTCAAGAAGAATATAATAATTCCAATCCCAATGAAAGCAGGTGTGGACAGATGTGAAAATTACCGAACAATCAGTTTAATAAGCCACAGCTGCAAAATACTAACACGAATTCTTTACAGACGAATGGAAAAACTAGTAGAAGCCGACCTCGGGGAAGATCAGTTTGGATTCCGTAGAAATACTGGAACACGTGAGGCAATACTGACCTTACGACTTATCTTAGAAGAAAGATTAAGGAAAGACAAACCTACGTTCCTAGCATTTGTAGACTTAGAGAAAGCTTTTGACAATGTTGACTGGAATACTCTCTTTCAAATTCTAAAGGTGGCAGGGGTAAAATACAGGGAGCGAAAGGCTATTTACAATTTGTATAGAAACCAGATGGCAGTTATAAGAGTCGAGGGACATGAAAGGGAAGCAGTGGTTGGGAAGGGAGTAAGACAGGGTTGTAGCCTCTCCCCGATGCTATTCAATCTGTATATTGAGCAAGCAGTAAAGGAAACAAAAGAAAAATTCGGAGTCGGTATTAAAATCCATGGAGAAGAAATAAAAACGCTGAGGTTCGCCGATGACATTGTAATTCTGTCAGAGACAGCAAAGGACTTGGAAGAGCAGTTGAACGGAATGGATAGTGTCTTGAAGGGAGGATATAAGATGAACATCAACAAAAGCAAAACGAGGATAATGGAATGTAGTCGAATTAAGTCGGGTGATGTTGAGGGTATTAGATTAGGAAATGAGACACTTAAAGTAGTAAAGGAGTTTTGCTATATGGGGAGCAAAATAACTGATGATGGTCGAAGTAGAGAGGATATAAAATGTAGACTGGCAATGGCAAGGAAAGCGTTTCTGAAGAAGAAAAATTTGTTAACATCGAGTATAGATTTAAGTGTGAGGAAGTCATTTCTGAAAGTATTTGTATGGAGTGTAGCCATGTATGGAAGCGAAACATGGACGGTAAATAGTTTGGACAAGAAGAGAATAGGAGCTTTCGAAATGTGGTGCTACAGAAGAATGCTGTCCGCCCCAGTAGCTGAGGGGTCAGCGTGACGGATTGCCGTCCTCCGGGCCCGGGTTCGATTCCCGGCTGGGTCGGAGATTTTCTCCGCTCAGGGACTGGGTGTTGTGTTGTGTTCATCATCATTTCATCCCCATCCGGCGTGCAGGTCGCCCAATGTGGCGCCGACTGTAATAAGACCTGCGCCAAGGCGGCCGGACCTGCCCCGCGAGGGGCCTCCCGGCCAATGACGCCAAACGCTCATTTCCATTTCCACAGAAGAATGCTGAAGATTAGATGGGTAGATCACATAACTAATGAGGAAGTATTTAATAGGATTGGGGAGAAGAGAAGTTTGTGGCACAACTTGACCAGAAGAAGGGATCGGTTGGTAGGACATATTCTGAGGCATCAAGGGATCACCAATTTAGTATTGGAGGGCAGCGTGGAGGGTAAAAATCGTAGGGGGAGACCAAGAGATGAATACACTAAGCAGATTCAGAAAGATTTAGGTTGCAGTAGGTACTGGGAGATGAAGAAGCTTGCACAGGATAGAGTAGCATGGAGAGCTGCATCAAACCAGTCTCAGGACTGAAGACCACAACAACAACAACAACAAGTTCTACGGGACTGATAACCACAGATCTTAAGTCCCATAGTGCTCAGAGACATTTTTTTTTGGAAAATGACGTCATTCCAAGTATGCTGCAGGTCTGAAAAGAAAACTGTGAGTGGGAATGTCAAAGATGTAGAACACGACAAGACATTTCCTGCAGAAATGTGGGGCGTGCTTGTAGCCAAGAAATGTCATATGCTCTGGATCCCTCTTGCCGCGTGGCCCCAGATCACTGACTACTGTAGACGCCGATACACGCCTAGCGTTCGGTGAGGCAGTCCGGGTGCCAGTGACGTCATGAATTACTAGAAGTTTCCAGTGCGTTTCGAATAAACGCTCGTTTGTAAATTAAGACATACTATCATTCATAGAAGATTGTATACTCCTTCTTGAGGCCACGAGTGGTCTACCGAGACCATCCGACCGCCGTGTCAGCCACAGGGGAGGATGCAGATAGGAGGGGCGTGGGGTCAGCACACCGCTCTCTCGGTCGTTATGATGGTATTCTTGACCGAAGCCGCTACTATTCGGTCGAGTAGCTCCTCAATTGGCATCACGAGGCTGAGTCACCCAGAAAAATGGCAACAGCGCATGGTGGCCTGGATGGTCACCCATACAAGTGCCGTCCATACCCGACAGCGCTTAATTTCAGTGATCTCACGGGAACCTGTGTATCCACTACGGCAAGGCCGTTGCCGAAGATCGTATACTAGCTTCTTTAAAGATTTACTGTAGTGCGACAAAGAAGAACATTGTATTTGGCAGCGTTGAAAACCTCTCTCATATTTAAACGTTAGATAGTATGTTTTATGTCCTCATTTAACAAAAATATCTAGGAAAAGATGCAATACGGTGCTAAAAGGCGTTTTTAGAGGCTGGATACCAGTTACACGATAGTTTTAAATTCGTGTAACTGATTTTCGCTGTGACTTTTTGAAAAAGTAAAATTCTAGCAAGCCTTCAGACAGATTCCCTAAAGAAATTTGTGTCCTCCACCCGACGCTATCTGCAGTCTGTTAAATTCACACGGAATGACCCGTAGTAAACTGTGAGTAGCTACAATGAGTTCGCCCGGGACGAGATGATGTAAGGCCATTAGCGAGTCGTTTCAACTGTGTAATGGGCGCTCAGGGCGACATTACGTAGCAGTAACTCTAAAATTATCGCAAAGGGAGTCACAGGACGCTCTAAGACCGGTAAAAGCCTTCTGCAATTACTGAGAACGGCGCAAGGGTCCGAGGTGCGGCAGCAGAGGGGACCAAAATGGAATGATTTGTCAGTACCACCCACAGACTGTAACCCAGTTTCCTTTTCGCTTCGGTCGCTTGAAGACTCATCAGTGTAAATTACATTAGTAAAAACACAGAACATATTTTGGATGCTATGTATCTGATTTGCGATCCATGTTTCCCTAAAAGAAAACCCAATAAAGCAACTACCGTGTAACTGGTGTCCAGCCTCTAAAAACGCCTTATAGCACCGTATTAGATTAGTTAAGTTAGAAAATAAACGTAACCCATAGAACGTGGAATGTAGATTAAAGTTCTCGGTGACGAAAACCTCATTAGACATGGAGGAGAAGATCTGATTGTGGAAGAATGCGGGACGAATTGAGTCGTATTCTTTTCAGAGGAACCATCTCGTCATCCAGCTTCAGTAATATAGGAAACGACGGATGTTCCGAATTTGGATGGTCGGACTGTGGCACGGCGAGTTTGTTTTCATTTTGTCACTATATCAGCTACTTATATTACTTCCATACGCGAGTACGCCACAAGAGCTGGTAAATTACTATGACGAGCAATCACAAGTAACTGAAAATTGATAATCGTAATCTACTTTGTCTTGTCTGGACTGAATAACAAAGTCGTACTCCCTACTTCGAGAAAAGTGTAAGGAAATTACAGTGACGATTTAAAAGTTCACTGTTTTAAAAAAATAACATGTATTCAAAAATATTCACACGCCCAGTAATCTTTCATGGAAATCATCAGTTGTTCCTACTCTAACCAGTACTTGGCACAGCCCAGAGTGTAAATCTCCTCAACATTCCAGTTCGTGTTAATAATGATAGTGAAACCAGTAACTGGCATAATCCAAAGTACTGTTTACTCACCGCCTAAAAGTGGTAAATTTCTACTCTATTTTCCACGCCGATTGTCGGTACAGTAGGCAGCGCACAAACTATATTAGACGACACGAAAGAGTTTTTTCAAATACTGAAGTTCACACAAAAGTTCACCTTCATCGGTTGTATAAACGCACGATCTTAAAGTTTTTTGACATCACTCAAAGTGTTCTAATACAGGCATCCGATGGCTAGCATTCCCGGTTGTAGATTACATCACAACGTATTTCGTCGTGGACGACGTCACTGGCGGTGGCACACAATGTTGGCGAAAAACCTTAAGTGGGTCAACCACCAGACACCTTCGGAGATTCGTTATACAGGGTGAGTCACCTAACGTTACCGCTGGATATATTTCGTAAACCACATCAAATACTGATGAACCGATTCCACAGACCGAACGTGAGGAGAGGGGCTAGTGTAATTGTTTAATACAAACCGTACAAAAATGCACGGAAGTATGTTTTTTAACACAAACCTACGTTTTTTTAAATGCAACCACGTTAGTTTTGTTAGCACATCTGAACATATAAACAAATACGTAATCAGTGCCGTTTGTTGCATTGTAAAATGTTAATTACATCCGGAGTTATTGTAACCTTAAGTTGATGCTTGAAACCTCCGACGTTCAGTTGCGTGTTGTAACAAACACGGGCCACGGTCGGCGAGCAGCATCTGCAGGGACGTGTTTACGATGACGACCGTGTTTACGAGTGTGGCTGTAGTGCACTGTTGTGGTTTGGTCTAGCTGTCGCAGTGTCCGCATGTAGCGCTTGCTGCTATTGTTATTCTGCATTCGTCTCCGCACGCAGACCAACTGTAGTACACGGTGTTACCAGACGTCTGTGATAGTGTAGTGTTGTAGGAACTGTGACCATGGTGTATTCGAACTCTGAAAAGGCGCAGATGATACTCATCTATGGCGAGTGTCGACGAAATGCAGCTGAAGCCTGCAGGGTGTATGCAGAACGGTTCCCGGACAGAGAGCATCCAACGTGCCGCACATTGAAAAAAAGAAAACATCTACCACCAACTGTATGCGACAGGTATGGTCGTAGCACGCAAACGGGTCCGTAACAGGCCCGTCACAGGAGAAGCGGGTGCAGTTGGTTTGTTAGCTGCTGTTGCCATGAACCCACACATGAGTACACGGGACATTGCGAGAGCCGGTGGACTGAGTCAAAGTAGTGTCATGCGCATACTGCATCGTCACCGCTTTCACCCGTTTCATGTGTCGCTACATCAGCAATGATATGGTGATGACTTTAATCATCGAGTGCAGTTCTGTCAATGGTGCATTAACAGAGAATGCGTTGCAGTTCTACCTGTTTACCGATGAAGCGGGTTCCACAAACCACAGGGAAGTGAATCTACGGAACATGCATTACTGGTCCGTGGACAATCCTCGCTGGCTCAAACAGGTAGAGCGACAGCGACCGTGGACTGTAAATGTATGGTGCGGAATCATTGGCGACCACCTCATTGGTCCTCACTTCATTGCAGGGGCCCAAACAGCTGCAACATGCATCGCGTTTCTACAGAATGATCTGCCAACGTTGCTCGAAAATGTCCCACTGGAAACACGTCGACGTATGTGGTATCAGCATGATGGTGCACCTGCACATTCCGCAATTAACACTAGGCTGACCCTTGACAGGATGTTCGACGGGCGTTTCATAGGTCGTGATAGGTCGTGGAGGACGCACAAATTGGCCAGCCCGTTCTCCTGATCTTACACCTCTGGACTTCTTTCTGTGGGGTACGTTAAAGGAGAATGTGTACCGTGATGTGCCTACAACCCCAAAGGATATGAAACAACGTATTGTGGCAGCCTGCGGCGACATTACACCAGATGTACTGCGGCTTGTACGACATTCATTCCGCTAGAGATTGAAATTGTGTGCAGCAAATGATGGCCACCACATTGAACATCTATTGGCCTGACATGTCGGGACACATTCTATTCCACTCCGTAATTGAAAACGGAAACCACGTGTGTACGTGTACCTCACCCCTCATGGTAATGTACATGTGCGTCAGTGAAAAAGACCAATAAAGAGGTGTTAGCATGTGGACGTAATGTGCTGTTCCAGTCTCTTCTGTACCTAAGGTCCATCACCGTTCCCTTTGGATCCCTACGTAATTCGGTGCTCTCCGATACACACACCGAGCGGGGTGGCGCAGTGGTTAGACACTGGACTCGCATTCGGGAGGACGACGGTTCCATCCCGCGTCCGGCCATCCTGATTTAGGTTTTCCGTGATTTCCCTAAATCACTTCAGGCAAATGCCGGGATGGTTCCTCTGAAAGGGCACGGCTGACTTCCTTCCCAATCCTTCCATAATCCGATGAGACCGATGACCACGCCGTCTGGTCTCCTTCCCCAAACCAACCAACAACAATCAACCGATACACACGATAGAACAGCGGAGGAGTGGTACTCAAGCGTCAACTTTAGGTTACAATATCTCCGGATGTAATTAACATTTTACAAAGCAACAAACGGCACTGATTGAGTATTTGTTTATATGTTCAGATGTGCTAACAAAACTAATGGGGTCCCATTTAAAAAAACGTAGGTTTGTGTCAAAAAACATATTTCCGTGCATTTTTTTATGGTTTGTATTAACCAATTACACTAGCCCCTCTCCTTACGTTCGGTCTGTGGATCGATTCGTCAGTATTTGATGTGGTTTACGAAATATATCCAGCGGTAATGTTAGGTGACTCACCCTGTATACTCCCGCTGTCGCTCGGCGCGGACTGCTAAACCGAATACTCACAAATCAAACTTTAGTGCACCTGACACAGTGCTAAAAGTCATTCTTTCTGCATAGTGAATCGTTAACAACTTATTTAACTGCGATCGTACCGCCTCTGTCATCTTTCCTGTTGTAAATGTGTATTAAATACCCTCTGAACTGCCTCTTGCATTATTGCTGTACCTATGGATAGTCCATCGACGGCACTGTAATTTGGAACATCGGCATTAATTATTATATCAATTATTATTATTATTATTTCTTTCTATTCTCAGACGTTATGTCTGGTCAAAAATGGACAGTGACGCGGACCTTGATCAAGCGTGACTTCTTTTTAACTGTACGGTATATGTTATATTGCATTTAGGAACTTTCGGGTCATTGAACATGTATCAATAATTACAGATTTTTGTAGTTGTATATATATGTTTGGATGTAGCTGTATTGCATTGAAGTACTGGTGGATATTGTGAGGTATGACTCCTGTAGTTGATAGTATAATTGGTATAATGTCGACTTTATCCTGATGCCACATGTCCTTGACTTCCTCAGCCAGTTGGATGTATTTTTCAATTTTTTCTCCTGTTTTCTTCTGTATATTTGTTGTGTTGGGTATGGATATTTCAATTAGTTGTGTTAATTTCTTCTTTTTATTGGTGAGTATGATGTCAGGTTTGTTATGTGGTGTAGTTTTATCTGTTATAATCGTTCTGTTCCAGTATAATTTGTATTCATCATTCTCCAGTATATTTTGTGGTGTGTACTTGTATGTGGGAACGTGTTGTTTTATTAGTTTATGTTTTATGGCAAGTTGTTGATGTATTATTTTTGCTACATTGTCATGTCTTCTGGAGTATTCTGTATTTGCTAGTATTGTACATCTGCTTGTGATGTGATCTACTGTTTCTATTTGTTGTTTGCAAAGTCTGCATTTATCTGTTGCGGTATTGGGATCTTTAATAATATGCTTGCTGTAATATCTGGTGTTTATTGTTTGATCCTGTATTGCAATCATGAATCCTTCCGTCTCACTGTATATATTGCCTTTTCTTAGCCATGTGTTGGATGCGTCTTGATCTATGTGTGGCTGTGTTAGATGATACGGGTGCTTGCCATGTAGTGTTTTCTTTTTCCAATTTACTTTCTTTGTATCTGTTGATGTTATGTGATCTAAAGGGTTGTAGAAGTGGTTATGAAATTGCAATGGTGTAGCCGATGTATTTATATGAGTGATTGCTTTGTGTATTTTGCTAGTTTCTGCTCGTTCTAGAAAGAATTTTCTTAAATTGTCTACCTGTCCATAATGTAGGGTTTTTATATCTATAAATCCCCTTCCACCTTCCTTTCTGCTTAATGTGAATCTTTCTGTTGCTGAATGTATGTGATGTATTCTATATTTGTTGCATTGTGATCGTGTAAGTGTATTGAGTGCTTCTAGGTCTGTGTCACTCCATTTCACTACTCCAAATGAGTACGTCAATACTGGTATAGCATAAGTATTTATAGCTTTTGTCTTGTTTCTTGCTGTCAATTCTGTTTTCAGTATTTTTGTTAGTCTTTGTCTATATTTTTCTTTTAGTTCTTCTTTAATATTTGTATTATCTATTCCTATTTTTTGTCTGTATCCTAGATATTTATAGGCATCTGTTTTTTCCATCGCTTCTATGCAGTCGCTGTGGTTATCCAATATGTAATCTTCTTGTTTAGTGTGTTTTCCCTTGACTATGCTATTTTTCTTACATTTGTCTGTTCCAAAAGCCATATTTATATCATTGCTGAATACTTCTGTTATCTTTAGTAATTTGTTGAGTTGTTGATTTGTTGCTGCCAGTAGTTTTAGATCATCCATGTATAGCAAATGTGTGATTTTGTGTGGGTATGTTCCAGTAATATTGTATCCATAATTTGTATTATTTAGCATGTTGGATAGTGGGTTCAGAGCAAGACAGAACCAGAAAGGACTTAATGAGTCTCCGTGGTATATTCCACGCTTAATCTGTATTGGCTGTGATGTGATGTTATCTGAATTTGTTTGGATATTAAGTGTGGTTTTCCAGTTTTTCATTACTATGTTTAGAAACTGTATCAATTTAGGATCTACTTTGTATATTTCCAATATCTGTAGTAACCATGAGTGGGGTACACTATCAAAGGCTTTTTGGTAATCAATGTATGCATAGTGTAGGGACCTTTGTTTAGTTTTAGCTTGATATGTCACCTCTGTATCTATTATCAGTTGCTCTTTACATCCTCGTGCTCCTTTGCAGCAGCCTTTTTGTTCTTCATTTATAATTTTGTTCTGTGTTGTATGTGTCATTAATTTCTGTGTGATGACTGAAGTTAGTATTTTGTATATTGTTGGTAGGCATATTATGGGGCGATATTTAACTGGGTTTGCTGTGTCTGCTTGATCTTTAGGTTTCAGTTAGGTTATTCCATGTGCAAGTGTATCAGGGAATGTGTATGGGTCTGCAATGTAACTGTTAAATAATTTAGTTAGATGTGAATGTGTTGAGGTGAACTTCTTTAGCCAGTAATTTGCTATTTTATCATTTCCAGGGGCTTTCCAATTGTGTGTAGAATTAATTGCTCGGGTGACTTCATGTTGCAAAATTATCGCTTCAGGCATTTGTGGTATCATCTTGTATGTGTCTGTTTCTGCTTGTATCCACCGTGCATGCCTGTTATGTTGTACCGGGTTTGACCATATGTTGCTTCAGAAGTGTTCCATGTCTGTTATGTTTGGTGGATTGTCTATTTTAATGTGTGTGTTATCCATTGTTTGGTAAAATCTCTTTTGGTTTGTGTTGAATGTTTGGTTTTGTTTCCTTCTATTTTCACTTTTTTTGTATCTTCTAAGTCGTTTGGCCAATGCTTGTAATTTCTGCTTTTTTTCATCTAATTGCTCTATTGCTTCTTGTTGTGAGATTTTACCTAACCTTTTTCGTTTTTTTTGTCTGATATTTCATTTCTTATAAATTGTGTTAGCTGTCCGATGTCTTTTCTCAGTTTTTCTATTCTGATCTGTAGCCTGTGTTGCCATGCTGTTTTTGTGGGTTTCTTCTGTGTGTTGGTTTGTTCTGATCTCTGCCTAGTGTGTATATTTAGTGTAGTGAGTGCTCCTATATAAACCAGTAGTTGTAACTCTTCCATAGTTGTGTTTTCATTTATTTTGTTGTGTATGATTGTGTTGATAGTTTTTATTGTTGTTTCGACTAGTGGGTTATTTGGCGGTCTATGCAAGAATGGTCTAATGTCTGTATTTGTGTCTTTGTATTCTATATATGTCAGCTGAAATTTCTCTTCTATATCTAACACGTGTGTCTCTTCGTGTTCTATTTGTGCTTGTTCTGGTGGCTGTCTTAAGATTTAGTTTTCAAAATGGCTCTGAGCACTATGGGACTCAACTGCTGAGGTCATTAGTCCCCTAGAACTTAGAACTAGTTAAACCTAACTAACCTAAGGACATCACAAACATCCATGCCCGAGGCAGGATTCGAACCTGCGACCGTAGCGGTCTTGCGGTTCCAGACTGCAGCGCCTTTAACCGCACGGCCACTTCGGCCGGCTTTAGTTTTCCTCTGATTGTTTAATTGATGCGTGTTGGTCTTTGTTTGTTTGCTCTGGGATGTTTGAGACCATTACTGTATTTTCTTCTTCTTCTTCTGATTGCACATTATTTTGTTCCAGTATTTGTTGTACTTGTTGTTTGATGTTTTCTAATTCTGACTGGGGTATCCTGTTATTTTTTATTATTACACGGATCTGATCAGCTAGTCGTTGTTCTGTTAAAAATTTTAATTCCGGGTATCTGGTAATAAATGTTGTGTATACTTGTGATCTGTATCCAGTTGTGTTGGTTCCTAGGTTTGTTGCTTGATAATAACAGAACATGAGGTGTCGATTAACTTCATCTGACCATCTCGTCCTCTGTCTTTGTTTTCCTTCTAGGGTGCTTGCAGGAAGCATATCCTGCAAAACACCTCTATTTGGATTTAAATCATTTTCCAGTTGGCTAGCAGTGTCGTTACCATTGTGGGCGGGCATAGGGTTCAAGCGTCGTCCCCGACCATGACGGCGCTTGTCCGAGGCTTCTTTAGTTCTGTCCTGAACCAAGTAATCACACTAAAAGGGGGGTTAGCCCTATTAGTGGTTTGTTCTTTTCGTCGCCTTTTACGACTGCAGAACATACCGGAGGCCTATTCTTTTCCCGGGCCTCCACGGGGGTTATTATTATTATTATTATTATTATTATTATTATTATATCAATTATTATTATGTCAATTGTTATTTTCTCTATTCTGGCTTATATATAATAGTACGAGATTCTACTAAGTTTTAAAGGATTTTTGGCCTAAATTTCCGCAACGTATTTATCAAAACTGTGCCCTCTACGTCATGTTTGTGTGTCAAAATACATCTATTTTCCGAATGTCAGACTTTTATCTCCTTTCCCTGCCGCCTCTAAAAATTACCACAAGCATCGATTTTGTGGAAACTACTTATTCTGTTTTTCTTAAAGTTAGATTTGTTACATGTAGAACATTGTACGCTATTATGTGAACAAATTATAAAGTTCTAACCATATTTAATTTCTGTGTTATGTAGGGTGTCCCAGGAGAAATCGTAATTATTCAGGGATATGACAGGAACAATCATTGGAAGCAAAAAAATGTAGTAAACATGGGCTCTAAAATGCATACCCTTAAACATGTGAGCACTTTATTATCTACGTTACTGTGAAACAAATCTTTTCTCTACTGCAACCTCTTTTCCCTTATTGAAAGATGTGGTGATATGGACCAAAACCAGAAATTTTTTTAGTAAACATAGGACCTGAAATTCATGACTTTAGAGCTATGAGCACTTGATCATGTATGCTACTGAACACCTGCTCTTAGTTTTTAAGGTATGCAATTTTGTGCAGTTTTCAGCCCATATTGCTGGGAATTTTTTTCTTGTTTTGGTCCGTGCTACCACCTCAAAAAATATGTAAAGGTTTTTTTAAGATGTTTATTTCATTTATTTCACAATATCGAAGATGAAGAAAGCTCATAGCTGTTGAAATATCTTCCTGTCATATCTCTGAAATTAATATTTTTCCTCGGACAAAGCCTTGTTTGCCAGGCGTACACGGCCAAGGTGCGCTGGGTATGATTCTGAGGCAAAATAGGGAAGTCCTTCCTCCCCCCCCTCCTTCCCCCCCCCCTCTCTCTCTCTCTCTCTCTCTCCCCCTCCCTCCCCCCCCTCTCTCTCTCTCTCTATCTATCTCTCTATCTATCTATCTAGGTTGTCACTGTTACTGTGCAACCAAAAGCGTTTGCTTCCCCATATCAAGCAGCTCTGAGTCACTGCCTAGGAGGAGAAGGCAAGACCGATTGTCTTAACTGCTTCGCCACTTCAGCGATGGAGGAAAGAGATGAGGGAGAGAGAGTGGGTTGGAAAGAAACTAAGGGCAGGTAACATTTGAAGTATGTGAAATTCATAATAGGATATTGTATGTGTAGAGGAGAACGTGAAATCAGAGAATAGAGAGGTCGACTGTGGGATTCCTGCGGGTTCCTGGCTTGTTTACCGATCCCTGGGTGGTAGGCTTCGTCTCAGAATCTCGGTGGCGTGTTGCCTGCAGCTAGAGGCTGCGAAGTACAGGCGCACTCAGCTGGCCAGCACTGTGGGGAAGCCGCGTTGTGCCCACTGGCATCGTACCAGCAGTGCTGGGGGAGCCAACGCAGCACGCCGCACACAGATATGCGGCGCAGCCGTTGTTGCGTGCTGACATTGTGTGTGCACTTTCCCTCTATGTCGCCTCT
This sequence comes from Schistocerca cancellata, assembly GCF_023864275.1. Taxonomy (NCBI): domain Eukaryota; kingdom Metazoa; phylum Arthropoda; class Insecta; order Orthoptera; family Acrididae; genus Schistocerca; species Schistocerca cancellata. The sequence goes on along the minus strand of NC_064626.1, from coordinate 720,712,199 downwards.
GAAGAAGTACAAGTTAAAAGTAAAGATCACTTGTACGTCCCGCGTACGATGCAGAACAGGGTGGCAATAAGGTTCACACGGAATTGATGCGTGATACCTCTCTTTCCTAGCCTTCATCCCGTTATAATGGATACAGTGAATCGATGAGTTGGTAAATTTATTTTAACTTTGTGGCCAGATGATCTTCCTGACGCCACATTTTTGTCGTGGTACCCTAAGGGAGAGAAGCTACCCTAACGGAAAGAAACTGCGTGCGCCATCTGTTTGGAAATTGTGTAAACTTTGTCCTTTGTATTACAGTATGCTATTTTCTGAGACACAGATTGAGGTTAAGCCCGGAGTTTGTTTAAACAAGCGTGGGAAACCTATTGTGAACCAAATTCAGGCTGGTTGGTGTATCACACCAGCAGTCTTGTCGACTCGACATCAGAGGCAGTTCTTCTGGTCAAACGACTTCGCATCCGATACATGTGCTTCAGAAGGCTGCAGATTATAGTTCATACGAACAATACTAGCGGGAACTGAAAGGTGTAACTAAGTAGCATGCAACATTCAAAGAAGAAATTGTGAAACATATGATCCTGGAATGGTAATTGGGCTCAACCCTTGATAAAGAGTGCATCAGTTCATCCCAGATCTACAGGAAACGATTACCATGGTCCACACGGACCCATCACCATTTCTGATAGGGTTTTGCCTGAAAATGGTTCCCTCCGTTATCTCCTTAGAACCTATGTAACAGACGCACTTCTCCAAAGGAACGTAAATATGATGAGGAGACGTTGCAACAACAGCACATGACTTATAAGGAATGCTTAGTAAAATCGTATGACCGATGAAGAAAGAAATGCTCTTCATATGGGCGGATGGTAAGGAATGAAATACTTTGCGAAAACTTCAACAAAATAGCTCATATGCAGTCTTTGGAGATCTTCAGGGCAAAGAGACAAAGAAGAGGAATTCTTCCGAAGGGTGTTGGTGACATAAGACTGCACCCAAGCAACAACCCTAGGTAGAACGGAGACAGAGGGGAGATGAAATCCTAGATCAAACATTGTAGACAATAGCCAACAGAGCCAGGACGAGAGATCGACAAGTGGAAAAGATCACTTCGCATTGTATACAACAGTAAACAGTCCACTTAAATGAGGTCATGTTGAAAATTTTTGAGCCTGACAGTGAAAAACTCTCCACAGGCTCTTTGGTTATAATGAAATATACTTTACCGAGCAGTAGTGACTAATTTTGACCTTAGGCCACTATGAAGAGCACCTACAACATAACAGTAAAACGTAAAATACGAGGGCGTGCTGAAATGTAATGCCTCCGGATTTTTTTTATGAGAAAACTTTTAAAGCTTTTTAAATAAAAACGTTACTAACATTTTACGCCATTATTCTTCACGTCTACATATGTTTTGGCTTCTGTCGCTGGAGGGCTCTGAAATGTAGCGTCTGCCATGTAAGCAGGAGATCCCGGGTTCGAGTCCCGATCGGGGCACACATTTTCATCTGTCCTCGTTGACGTATGTGGACGCCTGTAAGCAGCTAAGGGTGTTCATTTCATTGTAAATTCTCTAACTAGTCACGGCATGTTTGAATAAAACAGAAGCAAATTATATGTGTATCTTAGGGGATTCTACCTTCTCGTATATCATAAGCTGTTTTAAGTTAACGTGTATTCTGGCTGGGAAAGGTTAGATAACAGGCAGATAAAAAGGTTGAAGGCTGGCAATAAAGGAGGAGGGTGGCGTGTTCTTGTGTCGAAATGAGCGCGGGACACGTGCCGGCAGTGAGGATGGAGAGGGGAAGAGCGGGGAGCGGGGGTGGGGCGCTAGGCGTGTCCAGGGGTTCGCGTGAGCGGCCGGCCGTATTCCTGGCGGTTTATGCAACTCGTAACGCCCGCCCCTCTCTGATGTCACCGCTGACCTCGTAGGCACGCGCCGGCTCTGTGGCGGAACTATGCAGCAAAAATAAAGATTTCTTTACGTAGTCGTAGAACTAGACGATTTGCGCGACGAGCAAGTGATTTCGAAACACGAATTGGAAGGGGGTACTACGAGTGTAGACTTCCCATACTCCATTTGAGCAGTACTGTTCAGACTGCTCTTCCCGTCACTTTATTACCATCTCGATTCTTTTTTTCGTTTGCAAACAAATTTACATCAATTTATTTCTTCAGCTTTGGAAAGACTCAAAAGTTTCTCGGTGCGATTATTGAACGGTATGAAGAATCTGTGGAAACTTCCGAGATGACGACCGATCGCAGTGTGTAGATGGGCGTTATCAAGCGGTAAAAAAAAAAAAATAAATAAAAAATAAAAAATAAAATAAAGACCTATACTAGCATTCCCCAAAATTTTTATAGTGTCTCACAGGTATAGGCGTTCCTAAATCTTTTATTAAATGTGAGGAATTACAAACGTCCACAAGACGTTTAGGTTGTTACTGCGCAAGCAAACAGTAACTAACGTTCAAAGCCAAATTCACGTCGCAGGAAATCTGTCGACACTGAGGGCCGCGCCACAGTCAGTAATCAATCCCAACGCTTTCGAGCAAAGGGGCGCAGTGGTAGGCACGCGTCTGGATCCATATTCTAAGATCTAATATAATAAGTTTCCAAAACAGAGAAAACCTACTGTCCATAAATCAGCATGGATTTAGAAAGCGTCGCTCGCATGGAACGCAGCTCGCCCACTTCACACGCAGTATCCTGCGAATTGTGGATACATGGACAGAAGCAGACTCTGTATTGATAAGCCTCCGGTAAGCGTTCGACGTTGTGCTAGACTACGGACGTCCAAAGTTCGGAGCTTATGAAATAGATTCTCTTACGTGTTACTGGTTCAAACTCTTTTTGATAAATAGAACCAGTACGTTGACCTGGATGGCAAGTGCTCCCAGAGGCAAGGACAATTTCATATGCCAGAGTTGTATGATCGGACGGCTCCTGTTCTCCGTGTACATAAACGATCTGTCGCACAAACTGAGCAGCAGCTTGATACAGGCCGCTGATGAAGCTGCGTGTGCGGCAAGAAGTATTGCCGTTGAATGACTGTAGGGCCACTCAAGATGACTAGGACAGAATTTCTGTACGGAGCGACGAGACGAGCGGCAGCTTGTTTCAAATGTGGATGAATACAAACAAAATGGATAGAATCATATGCTTTCTTAAAATATTTAGATGTAATTGAGAGAGACTTGTTTCGTTTGTGGTAATAAGTCATGAATAATTTCAGAGTAATTATTCGTTAGGCACAGCTTCGCCAACGTCAGAAGCCTCTTTGGTATTCTCCCAGTTCCTTATCCAGTTGTCCTTTGATCCTAGTGTGTAAAATCTTGGTAAGAATCTTGTAGGTCAGTCGAAGAGCGAGATTACTCTATAGTTGTCTGAGTCACTGTTCTCTGCTTCCTTGTGAAGTGGGCTGATTACAGCTGTGGTTCATACTTCAGAGAATTTTTCTGTTGCCAAATTTTTTTTTGTAAACTAGTATGTAAAGATACTTCCGTATTTCCGCAAACACCTGACTTTCACCATATGCTTTGTAGTTTCTCATTTCTTCGAGTGTAATTTCTACTTCTTGTACTGTAAGTGGGTTTATTTTTTGTGGTTCGGTTTTTACAGGGATGCTTGTGTCTATTGTTACAAGCTTTTCAGTTTCATCACAGTTCAAGGGCTTGTTGAAAGCTTATGCCATGATTTCTGCGTTTTACTTTACATTATGGGCTATTCTTGCATCTTTATGTTTCAGCAATAGTGTAGGATGGTTGTAATTACGTAATTGTTTACTAAGGGCTTTGAAATAATATCTGCAACAGGTTATGTTGTAGTTTTCTTTAGTGGAATTAAGTAGACTCTTTTTTTATTCCAGCTTCGTTTTTCTGATAATTTTAGAAATTTTTTCTGATATTTTTGAGGTTAGCTGCATTTTCTTCTGTTTTGTGAGTTTGAAATTTCGTCCAAACCTGATGTCTTTCGTCATGAATTTCACCGTATTCCCTGGTCCACCATGCGTATTTTGAGCGTTGATTTACTGGGACCTATTGTTCAAATTGCTGTTTTAAAAGTAGTATTAGTTCCTTAAGATTTTCCGTTACTATTATATTTTGTGGGGTTTTCTGGTATTTGTCAGTTTTGATTAATTTATTTGGGTCATACTTTCTTTTAAGTCCAATTGCTCTCTGTCTTGTTTTACGTAATAGGGTGAATTTGATTTTGATTTTGACCAAATAATTATCTGAACTTGTGTCCGTTGCTCTCAGTACTATAACAGTGCGAATTTCTTTATGAAAGAATTTGTCTATGCAGACATGATCCAGCTGCCACTCTCCTCTTGTCCAATCAGGATGTTTCCACGTCATAAGTTTGCTTGATTTCTTATTCAAATATGTAGATTTAAAGCTGAGCCCCTGTGTTCTGCAAATTTCAACCAGTCTTTGTCCGTTTTTATGTTTGTTTACGTGTAGCCCATTTTCCAATTAAATCTCTGTACTTCTTTCCCTTTCCCAGTTGAGCATTAAAAGCCCCTGTTAAGATCTTGACGTCGTTTTTACTGACTTGGTTTACTGTCTGATCCAAAAGATTTTTCTATTTCTACCATAGTTCTTTTTAGAAACTTTTTTTTTCTTTGGTAGGGGCATGGGTGTTTATGACAGTATAGATCATATTTGTGGTCTCCTGAGTTCAAGTTTTGATTCGTGAAGAAATAGCTTTAAAATCTGTTATTGAATCTATAACTTTCAAATTTATTATAAATCTTGTTCCGAATTGTGGGCACTGTTTTATAACTCTTTTTCCTGGTTTCCCATTTCAAACTCTATAACCTTGAGATTCAAATGAATTTTCTGTTGTATTTCTCATTTCCTGCAGTCCCGCTATTATGATGTTTTGCCTGTCCAATTCATTTGTGAAGTTTTTGAGCTTTTCAGTTTCCAGTAAAGAGTTTATGGTATGTGTTGCAATGTAGTTAACGTGTTTACGGTTTATTTTGACATTATGGGCTTGATGAGAGTTGGTTATTTTGAAATGCTCCAATTCATTAGAGCCTTCTAGTTGTCTACCCACTGAATCCGAAATAACCTTCTTCTTCCCTACTGGGATGGACGATGGAATTTTTCTGTAAAAGACCTTTTCCTGTTTGAATAACAGAGGCTACCAACCTCGAGTGGGGCAAGCTCCGTGTTACACCTATGGTTGTTGGCCACAGAGGATATTAATCAGTCGCCACTAACATATGGAACAGGCGCTGTTAGGGTGTTGCCACTGACATATGGAACCGTCGTGCCCTTGGTACTAGTTTTGATCCACCCAGGGTATTTTATGTACCCGGAATCCACCGTATCTGGTGAGAATCCCATTATCCGCCACCTGGGAAGACGCTCAGTAAGAGACGAGCAACTCCCCCAAGACACGTAACAAACTAGAGAAAGAACGGAAAAAAGAGAACAGTATATAAAGGACTTCTTCAGCCTTCTATGGATTTCCTTCGAATCTACACTGACAATTTACAGACCATGCACTCCGGATGGTGCCCCTTTAGATAGGGTTTCAGGTAGTTGACGATCGCTGGCACTTCAGTTGCATAGTAGTGCGTAACGCGTCAGATATTTCTAATTAGGGCACTAATAATGACTGTACAGAAGCACGGAAATCACAATGCCGAGTATAAATTCACAACACTCGCAATAAATTACTTCTATCTCCCAGTACGCAAATGCGTCTACTCCAAGCCTATCTCCCACTGTACAAGGATATCCATTTAATTTGACCGGCCCTGATGGACGTTGGATACAAACGACAGTGCGTTTCCACTACGCTGTTGACGACATTACCTACCTAAGCTTTAGTGTAACACACATAATCACCCTTCCGAAATACATACATAATACTTTTTGTACACTCGTAACCACAGGGCTGAAAAGAACAACATTGTTTTCTAAGAACAGTGATCAATGAATTTCGTGAAAGGAATCCAGTAATTATCACAGCGTAAATGAAATCCTATGCATACGCGCATTCATGTCAGTAATTTCAATTTTTTTATACATATATTTTTTTACAAAAATTACCATACAAATTACAATATTGCATTACTGAAATAATATACCCACTAAGTAACAGTTAGCCCGCCCGGTTGGCCGTGCGGCCTAACGCACGGCTTTCCGGGCGGGAAGGAGCGCCGGTCCCGGGCACGAATCCGCCGGCGAACTCATGTCGAGGTCCGGTGAGCCGGCAAGTCTGTGGATGGTTTTTGGCGGTTCTCCATCTGCCGCGACGAATGCGGGCTGGTTCCCCTTATTCCGCCTCAGCTACACTACGTCGGCGATTGCTGCGCAAACAAGTTCTCCACGTACGCGTACACCACCATTACTCTACCACACAAACATAGGGGTTACACTAATCTGGTGTGAGACGTTCCCTGGGTGTGTGTGTGGGGGGGGGGGGGGGAGCCTACCGGGGGCCGAACCGCACAATAACCCTGGGTTCGGTGTGGGGCGGCGGAAGGGTCAAGTGGACTGCGGTAGCCGTCGTGGGATTGTGGTCCGCTGTGGCTGCGGCGGGGACAGAGCCTCTCCGTCGTTTCTAGGCCCCCGGTTAACATACAATACAATACAAGTGGCAGTTAACTGATGGCTATATATGTGGTTGTTGCAATTTACGCTTAGAATACATACATCAAAAAAGATTTTGCATCACCCCGGTTCGCAGAACTCCTGAAGATAGAAGTTGACTGTGCATATTGCATCACAGATACAGTCCCTTTGACTGTTCAGAGATGTCACTAAACCCGTCCAAAGATGTAAACAACCATGCATGATCAGCGCCTATTAGACGGAGGGGGTCCGACAGCCGATCAGTTCCAGTCATTCCACCAGTCAGGAGGTACACGGCTCGTGTTGTCTGTAGTTCAACCACGCCTAGACGGTCAATACCGCTGTTCGATCGCGTCCGCATTGTTACTTTGTGCCAGGAAGGGCTCTCAACAAGGTAAGTCTCCACACGTCTCGGAATGAACCAAAGCGATGTTGTTCAGACATGGAGGAGATACAGAGAGACAGGAACTGCCGAAAACATGCCTGGCTCAGGCCACCCAAGGGCTACTAATGCAGTGGATGACCGCTACCTACGGATTATGGCTCGGAGGAACCCTGACAGCAACGCCACCATGTTGAATAATGCTTTTAGTGCAGCCACAGGACGTCGTGTTACGACTTAAATTGTGCGCAATACGCTGCATGATGCACAACTTCACTCCCGACGTCCATGGTGAGGTCCATCTTTGCCACCACGACACCACGCAGCGCGGTACCGATGGGCCCAACAACATGCCGAATAGACCGCTCAAGATTGGCATTACGTTCTCTTCACCGATGAGTGTCGCATATGCCTTCAACCAGACAATCGCCGGGGACGTGTTTGGAGGTAGCCCAGTCAGGCTGAACGCCTTAGACACACTGATAAGCGAGTGCAGCAAGGTGGATGTTCCCTGCAGTTTTTGGGTGGCATTATGTGCGGTCGACGTACGCCGCTGGAGGTCACTGAAGGCGCCGTAACGGCACATCTTGTGAATGACTTTCTTCAGGATAAGGACATCGCTCGTTAGAGTGACCAGCATGTTCTCCAGACATGAAACCTATCGAACATGCATGGGATAGACTGAAAAGGGCTGTTTATGGACGATGTGACCCACCAACCACTCTGAGGGATCTACACCGAATCGCCGTTGAGGAGTGGGACAATCTGGACCAACAGTGCCTTAGTGAACTTGTGGAAATTGTGCCACGACGAATACAGGCATGCAAGAAGACGTGCTACTGGGTATTAGAGGTACCGGTGTATCCAGCAATCTCGATCAGCACCTCTGAAGGTCTCGTAGTGTGGTGGTACAACATGCTATGTGTGGTTTTCATGAGCAATAAAAGGGCTGATATGATGTTTATGTTGATCTCTATTCCAATTTTCTGTACAGGTTCCGGAACTCTCGGAACCGAGGTGATGAAAAACTTATTTTGATGTGTGTACGTTAATAACATCAAGCACGCCTCTTTCAGCATACTCTTCATCTTAATTGGAGTAACAAGGAATTGTATTTCTCAATTAAATAATTTTAATTAGATATATCGCAATAACTGTTTCAGTTACCAAAGATCAGCAATGCTGAACAGCCATGTGAATCAATGGGAAAATTCTATGCTGACACAGTTCTGCATCTTGTTATTGTTACTGCCTTCCGTACGAAGACTTTTTTTGCAGCTCTAAGCGCTAGTCTGTCCTGTGAAAGCCTCTTAATATGTGAGTAATTACTGCAACTTGCATCCATCTGAATCTGCTTACTGCAATTAAGTGTTGATCTCTCTCTAAAACTTTTACCTCCCACGCTTCCCTTCATTAGCAAATTGAAAATTGTTTCAGGATGAGTCTTTTAGTCAGTGTGAGCCGTAAATTTCTTTCCGTTTTTCAGAACCTCTTCTTTAGTTATTCGGTCTATCCCTTTAATCTTCATCATTCGTCTGTAGCAGAACATTTCAAAAGCGTCTGTCCTCTTCTTGTCTGAACTCTGTCTCGATCACCTTTCACTTACGTAAAAAGCTACACTTCAGACTAACAGCTTTAGAAAGGACCTTCTAACAAATAAATTTATAGTATGGATTAACCAATTATTCTTTTTAGAAACATTTTCTTACTATTGCCAGTTTGTATTTTATATATTCCTACTTTGGGAATAGTAAACCGTTTTGTTGTCTAAATGGCAATACTCATCTACTACTTTTAGTATTCATTTTCTAATCCGCTGAGCGTCGTCTGATTTAATTACACTGCGTTCCATTATCCTTGTTTTACTTTTTGTAGATGTTTATCTTATGAACTCTTTTATACCCATTCTAGCCCGCCGGAGTGGCCGTGCGGTTCTAGGCGCTACAGTCAGGATCCGAGAGACCGCTGCGGTCGCAGGTTCGAATCCTGCCTCGGGCATGGATGTGTGTGATGTCCTTAGGTTAGTTAGGTTTAATTAGTTCTAAATTCTAGGCGACTGATGACCTCAGAAGTTAAGTCGCATAGTGCTCAGAGCCATTTGAACCATTTATACCCATTCCGTTCAATAGCTCTTCTATGTTCTTTATCGATTCTGACTAAATTACAATGACAACGTCAAGCCTGAGAGTCTTTCCAAATTTCTCCTTGGTTTCCCTTATCGGCTGCCCAAAAAACAGACTGAATAAGAATTGTAATCAGGGCAACAAAGGGCAACTTCGTCCCACACCCTTATTAACTACTGCTTACCTCTCATGTCATTCTAATCTTAAAACTGCGGTCTGGATTCTGTACAAGTTGGAGATATTGGTGCGCATGTAATGTCCTAAATTTTTCTTAGAAGTCACCAGCCCCTGTATGGATAGATGATGGCAGTTCATGTCAGTGATGGCGAACAGCGACAACAGGTGCCCACACATGAACAGCGTTTGTCCATTCAGGGCATTGACGGTTGAGCAGCTTGATGGTTCATGCTCGAATCACTGTCCTCAATGTTAGGCGACAAACAGCAGATGGCAGAAACCCAACCGGTGACATGCTGGTTGGAAGGAACTAAGTCGGCAAAATTCAGACATAGCGCAGGCAGTGGCCTGCAGCTAGTGAAGACGGAGTTCGGCGATCGCCACTTGCAAACTCATCCCTGTTTCTGGACTTGTGTGGACCTCCTCTAACAGTTAACGGTTTCTGATCATGCCTGTCTAACTTCGGCAGTACATACGCAAGCGTGGTCCTCTAAGTCCGAACACATTCTAGGGGCTGGTGTTACCGTTGGGCAGTTATGGCATTATAGTCCTCGCTTCCCCCGTCATGTCAGCAACTCCACATCCCTGGTGGTGCTGTAACGGAGTATCATTTACTCCTTTCATAGGCCGTGGATTAAGACATCTGCATTGTCAGCGTACCGAATCTTTTTACGCCAGTGCACCGAGCTACTGAGGTGTCTTGCGACACCCTCCCTGTGATGTCTTTTTGCTGCGACGGTCACAGGTGCCAAGTGGGACCGTGGCACAACACCTCAGACAAAAGCTGCATTAGATTAGATTAGATTAATACTAGCTCCATGGATCATGAATACGATATTTCGCAATGATGTGGAACGAGTCAAATTTTCCAATACATGACATAATTAAGTTAATTTATCAACATACTTAAGTTAATATAACAACTTTTTCATTTTTTTGTGTTTTTTATTTTTTTTAATATATATTTTTTAAATTTATATCTAAAAATTCCTCTATGGAGTAGAAGGAGTTGTCATTCAGAAATTCTTTTAATTTCTTCTTAAATACTTGTTGGTTATCTGTCAGACTTTTTATACTATTTGGTAAGTGACCAAAGACTTTAGTGCCAGTATAATTCACCCCTTTCTGTGCCAAAGTTAGATTTAATCTTGAATAGTGAAGATCATCCTTTCTCCTAGTATTGTAGTTATGCACACTGCTATTACTTTTGAATTGGGTTTGGTTGTTAATAACAAATTTCATAAGAGAGTATATATACTGAGAAGCCACTGTGAATATCCCTAGATCCTTAAATAAATGTCTGCAGGATGATCTTGGGTGGACTCCAGCTATTATTCTGATTACACGCTTTTGTGCAATAAATACTTTATTCCTCAGTGATGAATTACCCCAAAATATGATGCCATATGAAAGCAACGAGTGAAAATAGGCGTAGTAAGCTAATTTACTAAGATGTTTATCACCAAAATTTGCAATGACCCTTATTGCATAAGTGGCTGAACTCAAACGATTCAGCAGATCATCAATGTGTTTCTTCCAATTTAATCTCTCGTCAATGGACACACCTAAAAATTTTGAATATTCTACCTTAGCTATATGCTTCTTATTAAGGTCTATATTTATTAATGGCGTCATACCATTCACTGTACGGAACTGTATGTACTGTGTCTTATCAAAATTCAGTGAGAGTCCGTTTACAAGGAACCACTTAGTAATTTTCTGAAAGACAGTATTGACAATTTCATCAGTTAATTCTTGTTTGTCAGGTGTGATTACTATACTTGTATCATCAGCAAAGAGAACTAACTTTGCCTCTTCATGAATATAGAATGGCAAGTCATTAATATATATTAAGAACAACAAAGGACCCAAGACTGACCCTTGTGGAACCCCATTCTTGATAGTTCCCCAGTTTGAGGAATGTGCTGATCTTTGCATATTATGAGAACTACTTATTTCAACTTTCTGCACTCTTCCAGTTAGGTATGAATTAAACCAGTTGTGCACTGTCCCACTCATGCCACAATACTTGAGCTTGTATAGCAGAATTTCATGATTTACACAATCAAAAGCCTTTGAGAGATCACAAAAAATCCCAATGGGTGGTGTTCGGTTATTCAGATCATTCAAAATTTTATTAGTGAAAGCATATATGGCATTTTCTGTCGAAAATCCTTTCTGGAAACCAAACTGACATTTTGTTAGTACTTCATTGTTACAGATATGTGAAGCTACTCTTGAATATATTACTTTCTCAAAAATTTTGGATAAAGCTGTTAGAAGGGAGATTGGACGGTAATTGTTGACATCAGATCTATCCCCCTTTTTAGCGTGTAAACACGTGTATAACAATAGCATATTTCAATCTAGCAGGGAAAATGCCCTGTTCCAGAGAGCTATTACACAGGTGGCTGAGAATCTTACTTATCTGTTGAGAACAAGCTTTTAGTATTTTGCTGGAAATGCCATCAATTCCATGTGAGTTTTTACTTTTAAGCAAGTTTATTATTTTCCTAATTTCAGAGGGAGAAGTGGGTGAGATTTCAATTGTATCAAATTGCATAGGTATGGCCTCTTCCATTAACAGCCTAGCATCTTCTAATGAACACCTGGATCCTACTATATCCACAACATTTAGAAAATGATTATTAAAAATATTTTCAACTTCTGCCTTTTTGTTCGTAAAGTTTTCATTCAATTTGATGGTAATACTATCTTCCTGTGTGCAGTAGTGTACAGAGTGTACAGCGGGTATAGCTGGCACATCTGCCCCACCACTTTTCGCTCAGGTTCTTAGTCACTTCAACGCAGGTACTTGAACTTTCTTCTCCATAGTCCAGCTCCATCTAGTGTGTCTGTCTGCCTCAAGTCCACGGGGACTTCATGTCTCACCACGACATGTGCTTGACTCTTCACTGTACGTTGCGAGGCACACTACGACGTATGTTTGCTCTTCGTTACAATGAGCGCCAGCATCTATTGCGCTATCCATAACACCAGGTCGTCTCAGGTGATCTGGAGTCTGCGCTTTATGACTGAATGACCATGCTACTCGTATATATCGTCGATATACAAACGAGCTGGAGGCGTGAGCGCGCTAACTAGTCGGGTGTGTTGAGTATGCGCAGGAGGGGGCCGAGTACCGAGCCTTGTGGGTCTCCAGCTCCGGTGCTCTGATGGGAGGCCATCCTGTGCCCTTGCCTTCCAAGAGGGTTTCATGAGACGCACTTGCGGCGCTGGAATCTCATGCGCAGAGAGTTCGTACAAGAGTCCTGTCTGGCAATACGGAGATGAATGCACGTGAGACGTTCAGGAACAATTTCCCGAAATATTCTCATTGCTCGAGTGTCTCCATCGCTTGTTCCACGAGACTCAGGAGTTGATGGGTAGCAGCACAACCTGGAAGAGCAACTATCACCTGGTTAAACTAACAGAACTTAACTTGACAAATACAGATTCGAAAATTAGGTTCAGATGAGAACTTTTTGAATCATTCCTGGTAAAAAAAAAACTGGTTTAAGGCAGGGAGACGGCCTGTCACCACTTCTTTTTAATTGTGCCCTGCCATACATAATGAGGGAATGGTACAATGTCAATCTAAAGAACATTAAGTTCGGAACACAAAAATGTGACGTAAAGATGAATTGTTTAGGATAAACTAATGACCTCGCTCTTCTCGCCAGCAACATTCAAGAAACCAAATAAAAAATACAATTATTACAGGAAATAACCCAGAGCATTGGCCTTAAAATATCTTTTGAGAAAACGGAAGTAATACTAACGGAACTGCCACTGGCGAACAAAATTAAAATTGGAGAACACAACATAAAAACTGTTGAAAAGTTTAAATACTTAGGAGAATTAGTAACACACAACCTGAATGAGAAACCATCATAGCAGAGTCGAATAAACAAACTGATTAAAACACACCGTGTTACTGAGAAAACAAATTAACAAAAAATGTCTCTCAATAGCCACAAAGCTGCAACCTATAAAAACAGTAACACAGTCGTCAATAATATATACTAGCGAAACTATATTTAAAACAACCTACACTGTAGCAGTAGACAGATTACTCAAAATAGAAAGGAGGATTGTCAGAACACGTACAAATAAAAAATACCGAAAACACGGAGTTTGGAGAATAGCTTCAAATGAAACAATTTATAAAGAAATAGCACCAGCGAAGAGTGCAATGAAAAAGAAACGAATCTATTTCCTAGGACATTTGATGAGGACAATATGAAATAGAATTAGCGGGAGAATAATTGAGAAGCTGTGGAATAGTAAGAGCGGCATTAGATTCATCGTAGAGATCAAGGACGTCATGATGAAATTACACAGATTATGATGAAGGATTTGAAAGGCAAGACAGACGCACTCAGTACACTTCAGGACAAACATATCATAGTGCCAATAAAAATTAATAAGCAGAGAATGGGACTGGTGATTTAGGATGAGAAGAGAAGGGCACGATCTGAAAGAATGAAAAGGTATTGGGCTAGCAAAAAGCAGAACAACCTAACTCATAATAATGACTAAAGGGGTACAATGTAGGCCTTAAAATAAAATAATGAAGTTTACGTGTTCTATCGCAGTTGTTAAAACATAAATCGATTTAACACATTCATGTAGTGTCTTGAAATCTATAATCAGGAGCAACTGACTGAAAGTTGCGTATCTCTTACCGGGGAGCTCCCTCTTGTAAAATGACGCCGACAGCTGCGTGTCACGGCCGGGATTCCACGAGACAAGAAAAATGTCGAGGAGCTTTTCTGAAGCATGTCCGCTCAATCACCACCCACAAGATACTGTGATAGCTCGGAGATAGGGCCGAAGATCACAAATCTTGCACACTGACGTGCCGGCAGTATTCAACAGAAATTACGTCAGGAGAGCTACATCTACATCTGCCACCATACTGTGAAAAGTACTGTGAAGTGCACGGTAGGGGGTACATCCATTTCTACCAAGTACCAGGGATTCTTCACGTTCTATTCGCGTCTGGAGAGCGTGAAGAATGATTATTAAACTGCCGGTCGAAGTGGCCGAGCGATTCTAGGTGCTACAGTCTGGAACCGCGCGACCACTACGGTCGCAGGTTCGAATCCTGCCTCGGGCTTGGATGTGTGTGATGTCCTTAGGTTAGTTAGGTTTAAGTAGTTCTAAGTTCTAGGGGACTGATGACCTGAGCAGTTAAGTCCCATAGTGCTCAGAGCCCTTTGAACTATTTTTTTGATTATTAAACTTCTCTGTGAGCGCTATAATTAGCCTCATCTTGTATTTATTATTCCTGAGGGAGCGATACCTAGGGTTGTATTATGTTCCTTATATTACGTCGGTTCTTAAAACATTGTAAATATGCTATGCTGCGTTTATCTTTAAGGGATTACCAGTTCATATTTTTCGGTATGTCCTTGACTCACTCTCATGGGTCAACAAGCTCGTGACCATTCGTGCTGTCCTTTTTTGTATACTTGTAGATTCACAATCCCTGTTAGTCCTCTTAGGAATGGATCCCACATCCTTTGTAGACTGATTGCGTTTCCCTTGTATTTTTACCAACGAATCGAAGCCTGTCACATTATTTACCTAGTAGTGTGCCTACGCGAGCGTTCCGTTTCGTACACATACAAAATGTTACACACAGGTGTTTGTATTAGTTGGCCGACTACAATCATGACAATCTAATCATAGGATACTACTTTTTTCGTACGAATTTCCTTCGCCGGGCTGCGGACCAATGAAAGCGAATGAAACTAGACTACCAAGCATACAAGTCCGCACCACCGGTTATCTAACAAGCAGGCGCTCAAAGAGCTACTTCTGGTAGCATAGTTTCAATAAAATGCAGCAGCAACTCCACGTTCGTTTGCTGAAAATGGTTACCTGTATCTAACATATTTTTTTTTTCTTTTTTAGCTGTCTAGGAATGTTGCTCATCGAACATATTTGAATGAACAACAAATACTCCTGCAATAATACTTACTTTCTTACTTACTTACGTACTAGACAGAAACATTATTTGCAGTCTAATAACATTTCCGTCCTCACAGTACTAGAGATCGAGACAGGTGCACCACTCTGCAGAAATAGCTTCAGCATTAAAGTTGAAAGTTTTGTGGTAGCGCATTTCTTTTATTCTTTGTAACATTTCCTCCTTGTTATTAAAACTTTCTTGCTCCATCTTACTATTCATTTGTAAGCCCTGTCACAAAATTATTCTTTTTACGGTTTAAGACCCCAGTTGGTACAAACGGAACCGCTTAGGATCATTTTGTTGTCTGTCTCCGCTTGTTTGTCTGTCCGACTCTTAAAAACCAATTTTCTCAGGAATTGATAGACTATCAAGTCGAAATTTATGTCACATATTGAGGTTTATGGTCCCTTGGAGGCGTACGAAATTGAAGCTTCTAAGACAATGTAATCAAGATATACGGCCATTTATGTCAAATGTTCTGACACTCGCAAGCTCGTTCATCAAAACCTATAGGGTACTTCCCATTGGCCTAGAATCATGAAATTTGGCAAGATGCAAGGTTGCATAGTGTAACTAGAGGAAAAAATTCGAAAATTGTAAGTTGCAAATATATCACACGAAAAAGATATTTCTTTTGTCATTCGTTACCTTATTTCAAAATTAAAATTAAGACATTGTCAAAAGCCTTGGAAGCCCCAGGACCGACATACTGCCAGTATGTCGATAATAAGCAAACATGCAAACATCCAAACATCGTTCAGATTCTCGATTCCCGGGACGGATGAACCGTCGGTATGCATAAATCAGTATATACGCAACCCGCAGAGAACGGGTCCTGGTGGCGTCTGGCCAGTTTTTTTCTTTTTTTTTTTTTAATTGTCTGGTTGTGGTCAATAGATGCAGTGAATAGTTTAGTGATCCAGCAGCTTATGTTCAGACGACCGTACAGAGCCAGTATTGGAGCTTTCTGATGGTTAAAGAGATATGACATGACCATTCTGCGGATTTTGAACCACATATCGCATTTTTATTTTGAGAAAATGTATTCACTTCGATTACAAATATACCTAAGCTAAGTATTCTAGGACATTTATTTATAATGAAACAGAATTTAATGGAGTTAATTCACCGTTTCTAATACACAAAGCAACAAAATAAGGAAACAGAAGCCTCTCTATTGTTGTATTTTTGAAGTGGGGTGGAGATATGAAGAATTGTAGTCCACTGGAGACAACGAGACTGGACGTAAGCTAGACGCCGTAGTTGCATCTACATGTAATGTAATTCAGCAGTAAAATGCTATTAAAACGCAATAGAACACAATGATATTGTTACTCGCTTACTAATTGAAAATGAACAGCAGACAAATTTTATTTGATAGACTAAGATAATAATGATAACAATAATATTATTGACAATAATACTAATAATAATAATGAGCAAAATGCTGTAAGTTACTAGGAGGGAAGCCTACTCGAAATGAAAGATGTGTACGTATACGTGTACTACAACGAAACTTTTCAACTTGAACGCCGAAACTATATCTGCAGAGTAGCAAATCTATGCTGGAAGGCCGAAACGTTTTAGAGTGCAAATAATCTTTTTGTCTTGTGTTCACAAAATAATAAAGAGAACTAATATTTACTGTAAATGCAAACCCGCCCCATGAGCAACAATCCTAGACAAAGTTTCAGAAAGAAATAATTAATTTTTGTGAGATGACAGGCTGGATATATGTAATCATTTTGAGTAAATGAATTTAGGGTTGCCGATGAATTTTAGTGGAACTATGCGATGCGAAGGCCTCTCTTCGCCTGGTCGTTAGATAGCCAGTGGTGCTGAGGTGTACGTTTGGCAGTCTAGTTTCAATTGTCTTCACTTGCCCATAGCCTGGCGAAAGGAATTAGTGCTTCTGCTGTTTAACCGTGGGCACAAATATTTGTTCTCATTTAGGTCTGTGTAGTTAAGCAAGTGTTTCAGTAATCAAAAGAGATGTTCTGGGAAAGGTTTGTTCATAGTAGAATTCATTAATCAAGAAGGTAAAGTAGCGTGCTAAGTAAATGTAGAACGCGCTGCGAAAATAGATTTATAAACAAGCTTCTTTATTACATTAAACTTTATTGAACGGCATCAAATCGGACAGTTTGCATAGAATGAACTTATATACATGTAATAGGTGTTTGGCAGTGCAATTCTAACTGAAGGAGCAATACGTCTGTTGGCATAATCTTATCGAAAAAGACGATTCACAAATAAGAGGACATCCATTGATGTGGACGAATATATGCTGGGAACGGATATATTATAGAGAGATCGGGCGATAATGCAGAATACGTTCGTCTGATTCTTCAGATGGTGTTCGTACTTCTAATAATACACTCCTGGAAATTGAAATAAGAACACCGCGAATTCATTGTCGCAGGAAGGGGAAACTTTATTGACACATTCCTGGGGTCAGATACATCACATGATCACACTGACAGAACCACAGGCACATAGACACAGGCAAGAGAGCATGCACAATGTCGGCACTAGTACAGTGTATATCCACCTTTCGCAGCAATGCAGGCTGCTATTCTCCCATGGAGACGATCGTAGAGATGCTGGATGTAGTCCTGTGGAACGGCTTGCCATGCCATTTCCACCTGGCGCCTCAGTTGGACCAGCGTTCGTGCTGGACGTGCAGACCGCGTGAGACGACGCTTCATCCAGTCCCAAACATGCTCAATGGGGGACAGATCCGGAGATCTTACTGGCCAGGGTAGTTGACTTACACCTTCTAGAGCACGTTGGGTGGCACGGGATACATGCGGACGTGCATTGTCCTGTTGGAACAGCAAGTTCCCTTGCCGGTTTAGGAATGGTAGAACGATGGGTTCGATGAAGGTTTGGATATACCGTGCACTATTCAGTGTCCCCTCGACGATCACCAGTGGTGTACGGCCAGTGTAGGAGATCGCTCCCCACACCATGATGCCGGGTGTTGGCCCTGTGTGCCTCGATCGTATGCAGTCCTGATTGTGGCGCTCACCTGCACGGCGCCAAACACGCATACGACCATCATTGGCACCAAGGCAGAAGCGACTCTCATCGCTGAAGACGACACGTCTCCATTCGTCCCTCCATTCACGCCTGTCGCGACACCACTGGAGGCGGGCTGCACGATGTTGGGGCGTGAGCGGAAGACGGCCTAACGGTGTGCGGGATCGTAGCCCAGCTTCATGGAGACGGTTGCGAATGGTCCTCGCCGATACCCCAGGAGCAACAGTGTCCCTAATTTGCTGGGAAGTGGCGGTGCGGTCCCCTACGGCACTGCGTAGGATCCTACGGTCTTGGCGTGCATCCGTGCGTCGCTGCGGTCCGGTCCCAGGTCGACGGGCACGTGCACCTTCCGCCGACCACTGGCGACAACATCGATGTACTGTGGAGACCTCACGCCCCACGTGTTGAGCAATTCGGCGGTACGTCCACCCGGCCTCCCGCATGCCCACTATACGCCCTCGCTCAAAGTCCGTCAACTGCACATACGGTTCACGTCCACGCTGTCGCGGCATGCTACCAGTGTTAAAGACTGCGATGGAGCTCCGTATGCCACGCCAAACTGGCTGACACTGACGGCGGCGGTGCACAAATGCTGCGCAGCTAGCGCCATTCGACGGCCAACACCGCGGTTCCTGGTGTGTCCGCTGTGCCGTGCGTGTGATCATTGCTTGTACAGCCCTCTCGCAGTGTCCGGAGCAAGTATGGTGGGTCTGACACACCGGTGTCAATGTGTTCTTTTTTTCATTTCCAGGAGTGTAGTTCAGATAGTTCTTCAAAAACTGGATCTAATCAGTTTTGTCGTTTATTAAAATTAATTATTCTGCAGAACGTTGTACATAATGAATTTTACCTTTAGAATAAGATTACTTCATGATCTTTGTGTCTCATAGTTTTACCTCTGGATTCCAAAAACATTATTCTGTACAGTCAGGAACCTAAAGTCACTCTGTGAAGCGATTATTAACACTGGTGACTAATACATCGGCTTAAGAAAATTCCAGAGCTATGGTCGTCCACCTATTTTCTTAATCTTTCGGCTGGAATTATTTACAACATATTACATTCCTTCTATTTCAATGAACATGCTTTACATTCCATGATAAATCAGATAGCACAGCTGTTCATTTCACACACTAAGTGGGAGAATCTTTGAACGCTTGAAAATGGGCTGGTTACAATGGGCATAACCTGATACAACGATACTTGATGAACGTTTATATGTGTCAGAGCTCCATGTGTACCGAGCAAGAAGTCTTAGCTCTAATTGGTGTTGTTGCTTCAGGAGAAGTCTAGAACAAAGAGTACATTAGTCATTAGACAGTGCCTAATGGTATGTGACTGACAGCTTAAGTTTTGCACACAAAACAATGGTGCACACACAGAGCATTTAAAATACCATAGTCTATAAGTGATTCAGAGTGTAGAAAAAAGTTTAAACATCCTCTCTCATCTAAAACATCCTTTTTCTCAACCTCCCCCCCAACCCCCCCCCCCTCTCTCTCTCTCTCTCTCTCTCTCTCTCTCTCTCTATCTCACTCTCTCACACACACCACACACCACACTTTCACATACGAGCCCCTGTATCATAAAAACACGTGTCAAACATTCAATATCAGCGCCACGTGGGATATAAACATTAACATGAGAAAGTGAGCTGTGGCATTAGCTTAACGTCTCTCGATGAGAATGGAGACAGTGTTATCCAAAATCTCGTTTTGGTGTACGAGAACGCTCAATACCAGGTAGGAGAGAGGTGAAAAAGGTGTCAAAACAGTGCACGTAATTACAACAAACAAAAAACAAGAATGTGCAATACGACGGTAGACGTAAGTACTCAAGAAAAATATACAAAAATAAATACTCTTTGAAGAAAGAAAAAAAATATTGTACCAACAACTTTTCAGATGGCTGTCAAGCTGTGAAATGCATAAAAACAGACCAGCCTGTGCATCACTATCTTCAAAATTAATGCAGTGCCAGATGAGTGAATCACAACAAAATAAAAATGCAAAAATAGAGACCCAACCAAACGTTTTGTATAATATTTTATAGAAACAAAACGAGACTGAAGATGACACATATGTCAGGAAACGTGTTTGGGTAAAGAATAAAATAAACAAAACATTGTGGTCCGCAGAAGGCGAAGTTAAAGAAAACATGATTTATGGCCAGCCGCGGTGGCCGAGCGGTTCTACGCACTTCCGTCCGGAACCGCGGGGCTGCTACGGTCGCAGGTTCGAATCCTGCCTCGGGCATAGATGTGTGTGATTTCCTTAGGTTAGTTAGGTTTCAGTAGTTCTAAGTTCTAGGGGACTGATGACCTCAGATGTTAAGTCCATAGTTCTCAGAGCCATTTGAACCATTTAAACCCAGATTTATGGTATGCGTTTTCTTCAGGAAGACCGACTTCTCTTCGGCACCGTTTATCATAGAAACTATTGGTCTCAGACCCCGATCTATTTCAGTCAGGGAGCTGCAGTAAGGTTAAAAACTGGACTTACATCCGGCCGTCAGGATTTAGGTTTCCCATAATTTTCCATAAATCACTTAAGGTGTAAGTGGGACTACACCTCTAGAGCTTGCGGCAATTTTTTTCCCCTTTCTTGTGGAATTAGCACTTGAGCTCCGCTTTTAACCTCGTCGATGATGTCTCGTTACAGCATGATCTTCCTTTTCCCCCCTCCTTCCCATACAGCTCCCCTTCTAAAATCTGCACCATTCTGCACAACTACCTTCCATTCTGACGTATGTATCGCACCATGGAATTTATTTTTGCGTACGCTATTCGTCACCGAATCAGCAGCGCACTACCACATCTTGATGGGTGGATTTAAAGTTTTGGAGTCTGCTACAGCCGGCTGAGTCAGCTGCTGCTGCGCATTTTGTCTGCAGAGGACGCATCACTACGTCAGCAGGCGCCGTACGCCAAGCCAGGAGCCGCCACGCTAAAAAAACCCGGTTCTGCTGCTGTTGCTGCTGCTGCTGCTGCAGCTGCCAGAGCGCACGATTCACGGATACGCCGCAGCGCTCTTTAATGTGTACCGTGGCTTCACCGTCCTGGGGTGTGTGCTTATGTCAGAAAATTCTCTTCCCGTGGCTATCTGATTTATCCAAGTATAAGCTTAACCCCCGCGAGACCAAGGAGGTTGGGGAGGTACTTCATGCTCATGTTTTGTGAATATTGTAATTTAATCATGTACCTAAATTCTGAAAAAAATATTTTCTGTTTTTAATTAATTCTTCTGCAAGATTCTATAATTGCTTTAAATTTCTTCAGTTAAACTTAGCCGCGCGGAGTGGCTGTGTGGTTTAAGGCGCCATGTAACGGATTGCTCGGCCCCTCCCGCCGGAGGTTCGAGTGCTTCCTCGGGAATGGGTGTGCGTGTTGTTCTTAGCATAAGTTGGTTTAAGTCGTGTATAAGTCTAGGGACCGATGACCTCCGCAGTTTGGTCACTTAGGAATTCACACAATTGAACATTTTTGAGTTAAACTTAATCCAAAGATCTTAGTCGTAGATGCAAATTTTCATGCCTAATGCAATGTTCAATATTTTCAGTTTCTGGGCCCTATTTGCACATCAAGATCTCCTTAAAAAGGTATCTCGTTAGTAAGACCCAACAATAGTTAACGAAATTATTATTATTATTATTATTATTATCATTTATGGTGGTCATTAAGTTCTGCCCCCATTCACGTTATTCACAATGTTGATCTGGCTAATACAGAGCTAAAAGTTATTTTTAAGTTCTTCACCATATTTGCACGTCAGTGAATCTTTAAATAGTATGTAGTTATCAAAATTCAGTAACAATTTATGAAATTCTTATTTTTTAATGCAAAGATTAAATTCGTATTTTTAATGCAAAGATTAAATTCGTATTTTTTTTTAATGCAAAGATTAAATCGGACTTCTTTTTCGACATATCACCTTCTGTTTACTTAAAAATGTATGAAAAGCTGTGAATACACCTGGATTGCCATTTCGTTTCATCACTCTGATGTGGACGTATGGGAGTAGAAGTCGGCCAGAATCCTTCACTTTTACGCTAGCTGTGATTATTTCTGCAACATTGCAATCTTTCTCCTTTGTTAAATTGGACGGATCTTCGCCAAACACTGTATATTATTTTAGTCAGTAGTGAGATATCAGATTGCTCGCCAAATAATTTTCATACGTTATTATTCTCGTTTTATTTGATGGTGTGTTGTTCATATCATTTCTCTGAATCTCGTGGTGCGTCCGTTTTTTGTCAAGTCTGTACAAAAGATGAAATAAACATGCCAAAATTTCTATGTGTTTACGAGGCCAGGGAGAAAACTTTGTGGCCTAGACCAGAGATGTCGTTAATACCAGCGACAGTTCATCAATTACGTCAATACGTTAGATGTCAAAATGATCCGCAAAGTAATTTGCTTTATTCAGATTTTTTAATATTTGCCAACGTATGTATAGAAACTGGAACACCAAGCAGACATACAATTCTTTATTTCGCACTTTTAACCGATAACTCAAGTTGGTGAATGTTTATAGGGATTCTGCTCCTTTACTGCTTCTCGTGTATGTTATCCACGTGTGCGACGTCCGAAATTCGCAAGCTAGATGAAAACTGATTGGTGGTTTATCGTAATTCTACAAAAAAGAAACTGCTGACTCAATAGGTAGAATAAAATGGTGCATTTTACAAGAAAAATTACTTATGAGGAAGCTATATGCAAGATGGGTTCTGGATTTACTGACCAGAAGAAAATGTGAAAGCGAAATCCTCAGAAACTTTTGACACGTTAACGCCGCTACCTCCCCTTATTGTCTAACACTTTCATGAAGTGAGAATACGGACTTTGTGTGGTCTATTATGAAAACTTCGCCCCGCTCTGTTTCTTGGAGTCAAGTGCAAGCGCGCGCCCACTCTCTCTCTCTCTCTCTCTCTCTCTCTCTCTCTCTCTCACACACACACACACACACACACACACACACACACAACATTTTATCCATAAATTCGAGATATTAATTAAATTTAAATTTGCAGTAGCTTGAATAAACGAAGTTCTCCGGTGCTACTGACATAATGAAATTACTGTTAACTGACAAACAGTTTATATATTCCCGTATTAATCATTTTATTCGAGTCAAATAGCTTTATATACAGTGGCATGCATCATTTAGGAGCTCCGACATTTGAGGTTGCCTCATTCTGACAAAACTCTGACTAATCTCTGACAAGCGTTCATTATTGTTCATACATAAAAATTAATTAATATTAACCATATGTGGCTTATAGGCACTCATACTCAGTACGTCCATCACTTACCCTTGCCCTAGCCCAACTGTTCCCAACAATTGCCTCGCTCTGCGCTTTCTCGTAGGCTGCCTAACGCGTTCCCCCACCATTTAACGTGCTACGAGACCTTACTTATTGCATATCAGTACATGAATAATTATTTAACTAAATCAACGTACGAGCATCATAACGGCATCATAGGATGCACGTTGGTGCGTCGGTTAGACTGGTATGATGTTTACAATTTTACGACTGAAACTAATATTTAAATTCTTAGCTATAAATTTACAAAATTATGCTAAATAATCATTACGCACAAAATGTTCAATAGAATATTAAGAATGACTGTGACACATCGTTCTGTACTGTTTCTGCCTGTTGATAACACTGGCGGTGGTACTAGAATGAAATTTCCACCCTGCAGCGGGAACAATCCTTTGGTCCTTTGGGCTGATCCTAAGTCATTCCACCATAGTTGTCTATTTTCATGGAGTGCTATTTCCGCATGGAACGCAGGTGAAATTCTCTGAAATTTGGGAGATAGGAGAAAAGACAGTAGCAGAAGTAAAACTGTGAGGGGGCGTTGGGTGGGGGGAGGGGGGGGGGACTGTCGCAGTTAGTTTTAACGTGTCGTGCGTCAGTTTCGAATTTTAGTAATTGTTTAAATAATAAAATGGTAGTGTTCGAAATACACTCAGGTAACTGAAAAAAGATAAATATTTCAATATCTTACCCTCTGGAGTCTGTGTGTGGTTTTGCATATTGCTGGTGCTAAGGCTTTCATTTAAGCACTTATCAAAGGCTTTATTTCAGTTCTTGTATGCTGCTGTAACGTCATTGTACATCCTGTTGTTAGTATACAAATCTTAGGAAATTTAGCAAATTCTGCGCGTGCTCGGTGTTCAAGCTACGTGTGTCCAAGATGGGGTGTTTATACGATAAGAATGTCATCGTTAAACACGCTTTAATGTGACGTACCTGCTTTCTGAATCCGATGATTCCCTCTTGTAAAGACGTAACTGCCCATATCTTACGCACAGCCCCGTTGATGTGGCTTCCAACTACCTCCGCACACCCGGAAATTTTTGGCTTGAAAATAGTTGGATAATGAAGATGTTATGACATTCGCAGATAGCAATTTTGCAGATCTTGCAAAGTCGAAGTTCATGAATGGCATCTATTAATGGAAAAAAACATGCTGGAAAAATAGGCAGAATCCGCGATTGTACTTCTTTCAAACTTTTATCGAGCTCAGCTCCCTTACTGGTACATCAAAGTTGAACATAGCGATGGATCGCCAATGCCCTCCATCTGAATCTTCGTCTCTTTCAGCATTAACCACAAAAAAATGGGTCAAATGGCTCTGAGCACTATGGGACTTAACATCTGAGGTCATCAGTCCTCTAGTACTTAGAACTACTTAAACCTAACTAACCTAAGGACATCACACACATCTATGCCCGAGGCAGGATTCGAACCTGCGACCATAGCGGTGGCGCGGTTCCAGACTGTAGCGCCTAGAACCGCTCGGCCACTGCAGCCGGCCCATAAGCCATACATTCTTCGTATCGTCTATCGTTTCGCTGAATAGAGGCTTTCCATTTCTGCTGCCGACGTTCATCTTTTTCTTACCCAATGAAATTTCGGTAGACAACATTCCATTAGAATTACTGACGGCGTTCGGAGAGCCAGTCCTGAGAAAACTCTACCACCTGGAGAGCAAGATGTATGAGACAGGCGAAATACCCTCAGACTTCAAGAAGAATATAATAATTCCCATCCCAAAGAAAGCAGGTGTTGAAGATGTGAAAATTACCGAACTATCAGTTTAATAAGTCACAGCTGCAAAATACTAACGCAAATTCTTTATAGACGAATGGAAAAACTTGCAGAAACCGACCTCGGGGAAGGTCAGTTTGGATTCCGTAGAAATATTGGAACACGTGAGGCAATACTGACTCTACGACTTATCTTAGAAGAAAGATTAAGGAATGGCAAACCTACGTTTCTAGCATTTGTAGAGATAGAGAAAGCTTTTGACAATGTTGACTGGAATACTCTCTTCAAATTCTGAAGGTGGGAGGGGTAAAATACAGGGAGCGAAAGGCTATTTACAAGTTGTACGGAAACCAGATGGCAGTTATAAGAGTCGAGGGGCATGAAAGGGAAGCAGTGGTTGGGAAGGGAGTGAGACAGGGTTGTAGACTCTCCCCGATGTTATTCAATCTGTATATTGCGCAAGCAGTAAAGGAAACAAAAGAAAAATTCGGAGTTGGTATTAAAATCCATGGAGTAGAAATAAAAACTTGAGGTTCGCCGATGACATTGTAATTCTGTCAGAGACAGCAAAGGACTCGGAAGAGCAGTTGAACGGAATGGACAGTGTCTTGAAAGGAGGATATAAGATGAACATTAACAAAAGAAAAACGAGGATAATGGAATGTAGTCGAATTAAGTCGGGTGATGCTGAGGGAATTGGATTAGGAGATGAGACACTTAAAGTAGTAAAGGAGTTTTGCTATTTGGGGAGCAAAATAACTAATGATGGTCGAAGTAGAGAGGATATAAAATGTAGACAGGCAATGGCAAGGAAAGCGTTTCTGAAGAAGAGAAAAAAAAAATGGCTCTGGGCACTATGGGTCTTAACATCTATGGTCATCAGTCCCCTAGAACTTAGAAGTACTTAAACCTAACCAACCTAAAGACATCACACAACACCCAGTCATCACGAGGCAGAGGAAATCCCTTACCCCGCCGGGAATCGAACCCTGGAGAAGAAGAGAAATTTGTTAACATCGCGTATAGATTTAACTGTCAGGAAGTCGTTTCTGAAAGTATTTGTATGGAGTGTAGCCATGTATGGAAGTGAAACATGGACGATAAATAATTTGGATAAGAAGAGAATAGAAGCTTTCAAAATGTGGTGCTACAGAAGAATGCTGAAGATTAGATGGGTAGATCACATAACTAATGAGGAGGTATAGAATAGAATTGTGGAGAAGAGGAGTTTGTGGGAGAACTTGACAAGAAGAAGGGACCGGTTGGTAGGACATGTTCTGAGGCATCAAGGGATCACAAACTTAGCATTGGAGGGCAGCGTGGAGGGTAAAAATCGTAGAGGGAGACCAAGAGATGATTAAACTAAGTAGATTCAGAAGGATGTAGGTTGCAGTAAGTACTGGGAGATGAAGAAGCTTGCACAGGATAGAGTAGCATTGAGAGCTGCATCAAACCAGTCTCAGGACTGAAGACAACAACAACAACAACAACAACATAAAATTCGACGTGTATTGTGCGTCTAATTGCTTTTCCAGTCACGCCAACTTCATTTTCTCTTTCAGTTTCAGGAATTCTACTAATCTCCTTTGGACAGAGAGATAAGTTATTTAAAAACTTATCTACGAGGGTGCGCTGAAAAGTAATGCTCCGAATTTGTTATGTGAAAACTCTTTAATGTTCAAAAGAAAATGAACTTTCTTAACTTCCTACATCTTTATTCTTCATGTCTACGTATTTATTTTTATCATGGCCACCCTGGCGTCGAACACACATCTCCCAGTGGAAGACCAGCTTGTTGGTAACCGTGAATGTAGAATGTTTTTTTTTTGTTGACAGAGCCACAACCTCACATCTAATTGCAACGCTTCATCACTTTAAAAGTGAGGTCCCCGAAGGTGTTCTTTAAGTTTTGGAATCGGATGGGGTCAAGTCGGGACTGTATGGGGGATGATGGATGACAGGGAACTCGAGGCGTCGGATTGTCGTAGAGCCGCAGAGCTCGTGTTTGGTCTGGCATTGTCATGCTGAGGGAGAGGGTGTTCCACGTGAGGACAAACTCTTTGAATTCGTGCTTTCAGTTTCTTAATGATTCGCAATACACTGACACAGGTACGTTACCCATCGATCGGAATGACACACACTACACAATTCGAGCCCTCTACGGCGGAGGGTTGCAACATACGTCAGCGCAGTAGTATGGATTACATGTAATATCTCACCTGATGTTGAGAACAGAATAAAAAACTCGAAGGCGTTACTTGTCAGCATATCCTCGTACAAAATTGAGTTACTGATGAAGAGGACAGCAGAATGAAGTGCGTTGTCAGGTGACACAGAATTCAGCGAGATATGAAGTCTCTAAGGGTTGTTCCCTCCACTTTCGTCCCATAGATTTACTGTTTCGTCTTTAATCACCATCTATTCGTGAAAATTTAAACTCTGGCCTCATTTCATTCGCGTTTTAAAACTCGTTTGAGACCCATCAAAATCCCGAAGTTTGACTTATGCTTCTGCAGCTTAGTGATGGAGAGTGTTATTGCCCGGAAAATGTGGCCAGCACAGTCTGCTACGTTCGAACATCAATAACTGTAGCACACCTTCTTTCGCACCGAGCGAGGTGGCGCAGGGGTCAGCAAACTGGATTTCCATTCGCGAGGACGACGGTTCAAATCCCCGGTCGGTCATCACAGCATACGCATTTCCCACACATTCTTCTGATCATATACCCTCTCCCTGAAAAGAGGTTCCCCCTTTCCGCTCCAGACTTCGATTTTTTTCTTATTCCCACGAAATTT
The DNA here is from genome assembly GCF_023864275.1 of Schistocerca cancellata. NCBI lineage: Eukaryota > Metazoa > Arthropoda > Insecta > Orthoptera > Acrididae > Schistocerca > Schistocerca cancellata. Next base: position 720,684,048 of record NC_064626.1, on the reverse strand, counting down.
GGACGTATATTTCTGTGTCTTATTTCCCTACATCGCTCCATGTAAATGTTGGGATGGGCACTGACTCTAAATCTTCCTTCCTTCCGTTTCTTTCGATTGCTCGTAAGTAACGTCTAACTGCTTAGTTCTGATGAAACACAATATTACACATCCAAGGAGTAATCTTTAGCTGAATGACTGGAACAGGATCCACACAGCCTGCAGAGGGTAATCAAAGAACAACTTCAAGATGTAGCTGCCGTATTTTCGAAAACGAATATTAACAGCCAGGTTGTTGCTCGTTGATTACAGGACTCTATAGTAGCGGTTCGAAATAACGCCTTACGCTAAGTATTAATTTACTGAATAATGAAATTAATGTAAAAAGCTTTTTATGCCTAGACTGCGTTTTTCAGTGTATAATGAAAGTACGGAAATTAGTTTCGGTTTTTTTCTACAACAATCTTCAGACTGTAAACAACTCCATTTGTAACAGATCTGAAGACGGTTGTAGAAAACATCCGAAATTAGTCATCGCGTTTAAGTTACATACTGAAAAATGTGGTCTAGCCACAAAAAGTTTTTTTACATTATTTTTTTTTATTTATTAAACTACATTAAGACAGCCTTCTTAAGACAGGCTTCATTAGTAAAGGACTAAGCTGCAGACGGCTGTCAGTCCTATGTCTCATAGGAGAATATTTCCAAGAGTTAATTGATTAATGAAACAATTAAGATACAATGCTCTCAGTAATAACCTCGTTATGTTTGCATGTATCTCAGTTGCATTAAAAAAATCGTCGTAAAGAATGGCAATTTCGCTGTATCCTCAAGCAGAAGACATCCATGTTTAGAAAAGTGGTTATCATTACTAAAAAGATCTTTTAGAAGTTATACTCGCTTCTCGTTAGAGAGACGTATTGCAATGGTGTTCAAAAGTGGAGGAACAGGAAAACTGATATTTCAGTTACATGATTGCTTTTACATTGCTCCAAGATTCTTACGTTGGAGAAAGAAATCGTTACAACCAGGGTGCTGCTTTGCGACGAAATAATGTTCTTGCTATTGCAACAATGGTCTTGCTGTTGTACATCCTTAGAACCATGAGCAATGAGGGTTCGACAACGGAAATCCGTCATCACCTTAGTGTGCCATGTTGGTACCTGTTCATAAAAAATGATTATGAGGTTTGAATGGTCAGTGTGGCGCTATGTTCGCCTAAGTGCCGCAGGCTACTCTGGACAGGCTGAAGAGATAACTGTAAGTTAAGTGCTATGCGCTGCGGAATTTGTACATTCTATTCTTAATGCTGTTGGACAGTGAGTAACTGTGAAGTTGTATAATGAGGCCAATTTCTCTCCCTCAAAATTTCACTTATGGACTCAATAGTTTGCACCTGCCAAGAGTGAAAAGCTGTAGTAAGGTCCCTTTTCGCAACAATAAATCTAGGACAACGAAGATCAGACCTCATCTGGGTCTCGCCATTCTATTCTATGGCCGTTAGCTATCACATACTGTAAATGAAGCTATAATGCACTAAAAGTTATACGCGTTGTATGCTCTTCGTTTGCATCATGTGTTCTGAAGTCCTGTGAAGGTAGAATGTTTCAGAGTAATGTTGGACATAATTTGGATGTACGTTTTGAGACTGCACAGCAGAGACACTGGAGTCCTATTTAGGAGGACAACTGTTCAGATCCCAGTCTTGTCATCCAGAATTTGGTTTCCCATGGTTTCTCGAAATAGCTTACGACAGATGCCGTACTGTTCCTCTGAAAATGACACAGTCGATTTTCTTGGTCATTCTTTCCCAGTCAGATCTCATGTAAGCGTATCGTTGATGGGCTGTTAAACCCTAAACTCTCCCTTTCCCTTCCTTCCTTCAATCTGGATGTATCCGTAGACCTCTGATCTCTGCACCAAGCAGTAGCAAGAATAACCATTCCTCTCGATCAGACTTTCCGTCTACAGTGTAACCAGTGAGGGCTTATGTACTAGTACCAGGTGGTTATAATTAGAGTCCAGCTACTCACAGAGATTCAGTGTGGGCTGTAACAATGGCATGACAGCGAAACTTGGTAGATATTAAAATGCGCTAATGCGGAATCGATTTACGCTGAAAAAAATTAGTTCCAATTTTGGCTACCAGGTGAAAATCTTGCGCAGTGAGTGCAAGAAAGACGTATAGAAATGTTTCTGTGTGTAATGGATTAGGAAAGGGACGTGGGCAGAAAAGGTCACACAAGTGAGAAAGGCATAACGTTGGTTTTATCGTTACCTGCTGCTTACACAATTTGTTCAATATGAGCGCCGAAGATGTCGACAAGATGCTGCATCCGTAGAATGATGTGATCTACAGTTTCTCGTAACAGTCCCGGTGGAATCTGAGCAACGAGTTCCTGCATAGTGGCCTTCGGATCAGGTAGACGCCAAACGTGAGCCTGATAAAAGCTTTCTTCTGGATATCTCCCGGGCTATGCATCTAGAAAACCTCTGGATATAACACGTTTGTGGAAGGTTGCATTAAGTCGATCTTTCACTGGGCGAGCGGCATGAGTTGTTGCGCCATCTTGCATGAAAAAATTGGTTTCCACACAGTTGCACTCTTCCAAAGCAAGAATCACAATGACGTCTCGATAACGTGCAGACGTCACGATACAAATGACAGGCCCTCTGGGTTTATTCTCGTCAAAGAAGAACGGACCAAGAAAAAAAGGTGCTCGTGAAACCACACCACATACAGCGAGTGCAATGGCTCTTCATGTACAAAATGCGGTTTAACAGTACCCTAAAATCGATTGTTTTGTGTATTCACTGCACCCTGTAGTGCAAAATGTGCCTCGTCATCCCATATAATATTGCCTAGTCACATGTCATCAACTTCGATTCGTGCCAGAAACCGAAAAGAAAATTCAGAACGTTGGTGCGGATCATGCTGTTTGAGTTGCTGCACCGTCTGGATCTTGTATGGGTACCAGAGTAAAATAAACCACAAAATTTCCGTTCTTTTGACCATGGGATGGACAATACTCGTGACTCTGCACGAGCACCAGCACTACCAGGGACACGTGCTGCATGGTCAGTTACAGAAAGAGCGACCTCGTCAATGACTCCCACTGGCAAAGGGCGCCTCCCTGTTCCAGGTGCCACAGCAATCTCACTCTTGCTTTCGAATTTCATTATCATCTTCTTTAAACCCTTTAATGACATCGGACCTCTCCTCAGACCTTTCATTCGGAGATACGCTTTCAATGCAGCAGTGTAATTGCTGCCGTTCACATAAAGCAGTTTTATTAATAGAGCACGCTCTCCCTTCTCGATAGCCATATTGTTCAAATGAGAATGTGGATGTCATGCCGTAATACAAACGGTCACAGCTCAATTTCTTCTAGAAAGGAAACAACTATTTGTGAGGAATATGATTGCAAAAATAATTTTTTACAAGTTATCTTTAAAATCAATGTATATTCCTGGAATAAATCGACCAAAATCAGTACGATTACATTCAGTGCATGCGTAACATACACTCCTGGAAATTGAAATAAGAACACCGTGAATTCATTGTCCCAGGAAGGGGAAACGTTATTGACACATTCCTGGGGTCAGATACATCACATGATCACACTGACAGAACCACAGGCACATAGACACAGGCAACAGAGCATGCACAATGTCGGCACTAGTACAGTGTATATCCACCTTTCGCAGCAATGCAGGCTGCTATTCTCCCATGGAGACGATCGTAGAGTTGCTGAATGTAGTCCTGTGGAACGGCTTGCCATGCCATTTCCACCTGGCGCCTCAGTTGGACCAGCGTTCGTGCTGGACGTGCAGACCGCGTGAGACGACGCTTCATCCAGTCCCAAACATGCTCAATGGGGGACAGATCCGGAGATCTTGCTGGCCAGGGTAGTTGACTTACACCTTCTAGAGCACGTTGGGTGGCACGGGATACATGCGGACGTACATTGTCCTGTTGGAACAGCAAGTTCCCTTGCCGGTCTAGGAATGGTAGAACGATGGGTTCGATGACGGTTTGGATGGACCGTGCACTATTCAGTGTCCCCTCGACGATCACCAGTGGTGTACGGCCAGTGTAGGAGATCGCTCCCCACACCATGATGCCGGGTGTTGGCCCTGTGTGCCTCGGTCGTATGCAGTCCTGATTGTGGCGCTCACCTGCACGGCGCCAAACACGCATACGACCATCATTGGCACCAAGGCAGAAGCGACTCTCATCGCTGAAGACGACACGTCTCCATTCGTCCCTCCATTCACGCCTGTCGCGACACCACTGGAGGCGGGCTGCACGATGTTGGGGCGTGAGCGGAAGACGGCCTGACGGTGTGCGGGACCGTAGCCCAGCTTCATGGAGACGGTTGCGAATGGTCCTCGCCGATACCCCAGGAGCAACAGTGTCCCTAATTTGCTGGGAACTGGCGGTGCGGTCCCCTACGGCACTGCGTAGGATCCTACGGTCTTGGCGTGCATCCGTGCGTCGCTGCGGTCCGGTCCCAGGTCGACGGGCACGTGCACCTTCCGCCGACCTCTGGCGACAACATCGATGTACTGTGGAGACCTCACGCCCCACGTGTTGAGCAATTCGGCGGTACGTCCACCCGGCCTCCCGCATGCCCACTATACGCCCTCGCTCAAAGTCCGTCAACTGCACATACGGTTCACGTCCACGCTGTCGCGGCATGCTACCAGTGTTAAAGACTGCGATGGAGCTCCGTATGCCACGGCAAACTGGCTGACACTGACGGCGGCGGTGCACAAATGCTGCGCAGCTAGCGCCATTCGACGGCCAACACCGCGGTTCCTGGTGTGTCCGCTGTGCCGTGCGTGTGATCATTGCTTGTACAGCCCTCTCGCAGTGTCCGGAGCAAGTATGGTGGGTCTGACACACCGGTGTCAATGTGTTCTTTTTTCCATTTCCAGGAGTGTACATACTGAACAACCTGAAGTGAGAGTCTTGGAAGAGAGAAGCCCTTTATGTCACGAAACGATAGTAGGTAGACAATAAAAAGTCATCCTATTCACTTGACAGCAATATGTTTTTCTTTCTTCTGGCACTGTAGTTTACAATCAGCTATCTGGGAAGGCTGGCAACAGCCCGTGTTTGCTCTTAATCCATCGCCACAGATGGACAGTGAAACCTGCCGTTATGTTCCAATAGCAAAAATATAAAGGATTAAAACACACATTCATAATTTGAGGAGGTAAATACTGACTAATGATCAGGTGCGCGATGGTGTTGATTACTGGTTATATACCTTGGAAACTGAAACACTACCCGGTATTTAACGACGAACGATAAGACTGCAATGTCGTAATGGTGTTGCCACTGATTATTTATTGAAAGTGGGAACGAGAACGCAAAGAACAGTGAAACATTAAAAAAGAGAATGATTGAGTGAAGTAATGACAGGAAGGGTCGCCACGGCGGAAGAACCGGAAGTTTGTCGGTTGAAAAAGAGTCTGAAGGCGATCGAAAACGAAATGCACTGCTATTTTTCGAGTTGGTAACGCAACCATTAGATTGTAATGTTGAGAATGAAAAAGCCTTCATCGCTAATCATCTGACAAAAATTCTACATCTAAGGATTTTTCTTTCAAGACTTCTGCCGTGAAAGCCTTCAGTCGTCGTCTGTACCTGTCTTCCTTGATAGGTGCAACTTAGAAGGGTTTGTTGCTACCAACTAGGACACAGTATTGAAAGGCTATTGCTACGACAGCATTAAATTTATATATCACTTGCATGCTTGTGTTAATAAAATGTGGTCCACATGTTGTGGCTAATCTTCACGCTGAAAGCTGTGAAGAAGTTGGAAATTGTGGCGTTACTGGGACCTAAGATGTACTGGTACGATGACAGAAGATTTAAAGAATGATTTTACGACAGAGGTGCGTGGTACAAATAGAACTGATTCGATTGAGCAATAGAACCCGATATAGGTCGTTGGTAGTAGAGCATTTGGTACAGGCAATTTTGTGTATAGTATAGGATACAGAAGAGATTGGTATTCGGGAAGAGAGGTATTCTCGGACGCTTTGGAAGAAAGGCAAAGCGTGGATAACAGCGAGAACTCCGTCGAGAAGCGAGAAGGCTAAAAACACTTCACTCAGCGTTATATGCGAGATGAAGATGCAGCAATAGCCAATAAGTGTTATGTGTGGGTGACTGAAAAGTGGGATGCTGTACAAGACGGTTCGTAGTGTTTCGGCTAATATCTTCAGCTGGTGCGTGATGGACAGAGAAATGTAGTTCGATGATTTTGGGTATAAAATGAGATCTCGCTACGCCAGAGAAGTTCAAACTTCCATTTGCAGGGCATCTCAGTATGTGATGCGATTCCTCACGATGGTGGTAGATAGTAGAGCACTTTGCACCCATGTATGAAGTTCCTGGTCAGTGACGTACCCGATATGCTGCATTGTCATATGTAAGCGACGTTTTCTGTCGGATGGTGTATTATAGAAGCTGATGCAGTAGAAAGCCTGACTATGAAAGTAGCAGAGTCGTTAAGGATTCGTTGGAGTGTGAGGATTTCTTGACTATTTTTTGCTCTTTGTTGCTTCCCTGTCAATCATTTAAATGATTCCTCTGTTTCCAGACGAATCATGTAGGGCTGTGGTTGTCGTTGAGAGTGCATTGGGGAAGGCAAAGGGGACATTCCTTGCAATGACGTTACCAGCAATTGCTAGAGATTAACTGGTTACAAACATCAATAAAATGTCATTGGTTAATGACGTGTTTGAAGAGAATTCGTCTTTTTATGTTAGTGATAACTTCAAGTTTTGTAGGTTTCTGTATGTTAATAAGATGCGGTTTACGGAATGTTTCCCCCGATTGAAATTTAGATGTTGAGCCATCCCCGACCAGCAGCTTCAATCGACGATGATTACTGCTCGATCAAGTCCCATAATAAATTTACCAAATATATCTATTTGGTATGTTATTGTTGAAAAATTCGAAGGAAACAGAATTGCTGAGACGAATAATTTATTACGAAAGGCTGTATAGGGCGAATCAGGAGGAAAGGTACATGCTTTGAAGCGTGACAATATTGTCAATTCTGAACAAAAAAACCCTATATGAACATATGCCCTGTTCTTAATAGTTTCCGAGGAAAGTAATGAAAACAATAGGGAAACAGGACAAAAGCAAGTAATAGTAAATGAAACATTGCGATCTGATATTTTATTTAACTGTTTATATTTCCTATCAAAAGATGTTCAAGAAGTGAACCGTCGACTGCAATGTATTTTGCAGCTCTTGTAGACAGCTGCCGTTTGTATATCTCAGATCATTACTACGGTTCTTTACATGAGCACACACAAATACGAGCGAGAAGTTCCTCCTTTGTATCCAGTCTGCTCATGTAGATTTCGATCTTAAGTCACTCCCACAAATGGTAATCTAATGTTGTACGTAATTTAATGCGATGTAATTAATGTAATGTAACGTAAGTAATCTAATGGAGTAAGTAAAGTGCACTTTCGAATGGTCAGTAAAGACAGCACTAAGTAGCCTAACGTCACTTTGATTGTGTTCGCATGTAAGTGCTGGTGAAGAGCGCATACGACTTATGCTTGTGACTTTCGAACAGATGTATGTCGGACACTGTTAAGAAAAGGGCGTATGTTCATTTGAAGTTTTTTGTTCAGAACAACCAGTACTATCACTCCTCAAAGCATGTGCCTTTTCTCCTGACTCAACGTGTATAGATTTGTTGTAACAAGCACTCTTGCAGGTACACTGTGCAGTATATTATTTAACTCCACGCAACGAACGTTCAAGACATAATACACAGGCCAACGAAAAAATTGTGAAAAACTTTTTTTTTGCTTTGATAGCTGATTTTTATAGATTTTTATGAGCTGAATCCAAATCTGGCCTTAGTTGTTTTGTATCACCCACAGTTTTCGAGCAATATGCTTTTATAATATAGTATAAAATTCCTATACTATACGGTAAATGGGGAAACTAATGAAACGCTTTGTTACAACATAAGCATAGTTTGTATTTACAGTAAGCTACTTAAAACAATGATGTGTATTAATAGAGGTTTCACTTGTCAGCTGCAATTGGTTTGTATTTTCTTTCTCTTTTTTCTTTGAAGCTTCTTCTGTAGCTTTTTCTACGATCAGTCGCTTGCCGAACTTCTCGGTGAAGTGACCAATGGTAGTCCCCCGTCATGTTGGTGTTCCAGCGGCCTTGGTAGCGTTTTTACATCACTTTAATGTCCTGGTGAAAACGCTCTCCTTGCTCCTCACTAACATCTCTCATACTTTCCGGGAAGTAATCATGGTGGCTGTTCAAAAAGTGAACTTTCAGGCTCATTAAACATCCTAAAGTTTTAAGCTTAATTAACAATGTAGCTATAATAGAAACACTTTCTGGCTCATTTTCATGTCCTAAGAAATTTTTAACGACTTGCTTGAAAGATACCCAAGCTTCTTTCTCATTTAAGGTCATTGTGGATTCAAAGTTAACACCAACATTAATTTTCTAATGTCAGGTCCGACAAACACGCCTTCTTTTAGTTTAGCTTCTGAAAGGCGCGGAAACTTTTGGCAGGAATACTTAAAACATGGTCCATCTTTGACAAAGTCTTTTCAAACTGTTTCATTAGGCTTAACTTTATATGTAGAGGTGGCAGGAGTATGTTTTTTGGATCTACAAGGTCTTTACGTAGAACGGTCTTCTCACCAGGTTTTAAAGACTCCCTCACATGCGAGTTCTTTCTGCACCAGTGTTGATCCTTAGCCCTACTGTCCCATTCACACAAGGAACAAGGAAATTTGATAAAGCCACTTTGCTGACCAAGGAGCATGCATGTTAGTTTTAGATCGCCACATATCATCCAACCACGAGAAGAATAGCCTATTTTATTTAGAAGAATTAGCCTTCTTTCATATGTACAGAATGTCCAACAGGTATAGATGCGTACAGGTTACCGTTGTGTAATAAAACAGCCTTTAAACTAGTTTTGGATGAATCAATAAACAGCCTCTAATCTTCCTTTTTGTGTTCAATACCAAACTCATTCATCAGACCGGGAATGTCTGAGCAGTACACTAAATCACCTTCTCGTTGAAAAAACTGAACGTAGTCAGACATTACTCTCTTTACTTATTCTCATCAACACTAAACTGACACACAATTTTTTAGCGCAAAGCAATCTGACTTTCAAAAATCCCTACAAAAGAATGGCCCTGACTAACAATAACCTATACCTTTCATGAATCACTTACCTCACAAAAATCTTCGTTACTCGAACTACTTCAATGCAGCGAGAGCCACTACTGCCAGCTAAATAAAAGATGCTAACTACTGAAGGCACTAACTACTGATAGGCATACTTAGCAAATGAAAGATTCTGATAGAGAACAAACAATGTATTTACCTTAATAATGTTCAAAAGTCACAGTATATATATCAGTTCATGATATGCAGTATTACAAATTTACTCTTTCTGGCGGACACACGTCCAGATCGTCCGCTGTTAAAATTCTGCCATCTCTCTCCCCACATCCACCATTGCTGGCGGCTCACCTCCAACTGCGCAACGCTACGCGCTGTTCACATCCAACTGCCCAACACTACAATAGCGAATATTCCAACAATGCAAACCAGCCACAGACTGCACACAGCACAGTCAGTGATTTTCCTATAGAGCGCTACGTGGCGTTACCAACATAAAAACCTAAACAGCCTACTTTAGCTACTTCAGGAAACATTACTGTAAAGTTCAAATGTGTCTCAGTGAAGTCAGACAATTTTTTACCTTGATCTAAAACTCTATTACCACATGGTTAAATGGATGAAAGAAAAAAAAGGAGCAAAACGATGGAGCACTGTAAAGTCAGACAGAAAATGTGTGTAAAATTTTCTTTTTAATAAAGGTAAAATTATCGAAGAATTTGAAAAGTTTGTCAGTAGAAGAGCATGAAAAATCAAACTGAAGAGGAGAGACAAAACTAGCAGAACAGAGGAAAGTAACAATAACTACGAACGACACAACGTGCTATCGACCTCCTCGCTGACAGCGCATCAGAAAAAAGGCGAGTTTGTGATGCGAGCAAAACGCGAAACACGGCACAGAAGTTTATTTCCATTTCCGCCGGTCCGGACCTGCCTTAGGTGAGGTGAGGGGAGGGGAGGGTGCCAACGGGCCCGCCGGCGCGGCCTGCAGCGGAGTCACGAGTCGTACGTGACCACCCCCCACCCCCTTTCATTTCATCTCGCTTGTCTCTTACAAGTGACGCCAAGTCAGGAGACCGAAACATGGCGGCAGAGAAAAACTCGACACAAGTTCGTGAGACAAGAAGAGTTCCTCTGTTAGAGTGCCAGGGGCGTGGGAGAGCCAAGTTTTGGCAGTTGGTATCGGTGGCAAAGTCATTCTCCGGGACAGCGGCGAAGCGTTCCAGGGGAGTGGCTTTTGAGGGTGAGGAGCAGAAGGCAGGGACACTCTGCACTGGAATGTCTTCACTGAAAGACGGCACACTTTTAGCCAGTACAAGGCTACACTACATTTCGGTGTCTCACTTCGTAAAATAATGAACACGGCAAGAAGCGCTCTGTACCCCTGTATACCGACATGACAGTTCTGTACAGGATGGAAGCCAGTCAAGGAATATTTTAGGGAATTAGTTTAAAAAAAATATTTCAAAGGCCCAGTGGAATCTTTACAAGTTTTCTCCCAGAGTAATTCACGCCGTGTCTACGTGACACAAGTCGCTTGCCTTTCAAAACCGAGGCAGTTCTGTCCAGTTAAAACTGCTGACAAGAGACGCCCTGAAACTGCTAGCGAATTTATGCCATTGATTTTAGCCAATAGCATGCGCGGGATACCGATCACGTGTGTGGACGCCGGAGCGCCCTGCAGAGCGGAACGCAGTTGCTTCTCTCTCTTGTAATCCAGACCTCGAGCAGAACAGACGTCTTTTTGGAAGGCAGAGCCTCTGGCTCTGCTTTTCACGACCGGCCACCAACTGTAAGCTAACATGAACCACTTCCCCTTCCGCTGCCCATTTTAATTAATTGTTCGGCCTCTTAGACTGGCCTAAACCTGCTAACTTTCGACACTAGGTGCGCCCTTTGTACTTCGTATATTGAAATATATACTCTTTTTTGTACTTAATTTCCTGTTTTATCATTTAACGGCAGCCCTCGATGCCCACTATCAAATCCTGAGCGCTCGACCTCCTGCACACTGCCGCCACGAGGCATATTTAACAGCCTTCTTCCCCCTTCCCTGCCATTTTATACATTAACATTGGCGTCAGAAGTTTCTCTCCCCATCCCCAAACCACGTACTCTTTTACAATTGGCGTCAGGAGTGGGATGTAAGCATTATATCCCCCTTCCCGGCACGAAGTATTTTACAGTTCTGTTGCTATTGCTACTACGAATGAGCAAAGCGTAAAACATCTTGCACACATGGCCTACGTTCTTTTATTTTATGTATAGACAAAAAATTGTCACAATATAATTACATGATCATATCACAATGACGTAACCGGTTTCGTCCAGCCAGTGGCCATTTTCAGACTGTCAGTAGACAAAAAACAGAAACACAGAAACATTTCATAAAATTTACCAAGTAATTATGTACATAAAGATAAAAAAAAGAATAAAATCATATCCAAGACCATATGCTGCAGGGGTTTCCGCTACATTATCAATAAAACTGAAATCAGTAGTTGGTAGAGCCCGACATTTGTAATTTTGTTAGTTACATTCATCAGAGTTATGCACCCGCCCATATCGCCGGGCTGTTAAGCCACCGCTTCCGGGACGTGGAGTTGCTTCGGCCACGAATCAGATTCGCCGCGGATCTGTGTAACGACCAGCGTCGATTTGGTTCGTAGGCGGTATTCCACATCTCCCATGGTCACGCTTCAATTACACGATCTGCAAACATTTAGAAAACTTTCACTCACTTTCACTTGAATAACTCTACACTCAGCTGGGTAAAGTATTCCGTCCGAGGCGGTAAAGGGCTTGATGCAGGAATGGCATACAGCCAGCCGTTAAATTAACCAAGACACATCCATGCTGTCACTGCGCCGATGGGGGACACAGGCACACGTAAAAGAAGAAGATTAATTAGAGTCATAGGATACGATTTTTTAAAATAGTATTTTAAAAGAGTTAAAAAATAAAGAACTATTTTCACATTTCAGTATTTATAACGGGAGAGGGAGCTGGGTGACGTTTATAGACACGATTATGAGGATGCATTAAAAAAGGAAAAAATTGGATAGGAGTAATGATTAAGTATACAAGAGCAATAAAGAAAAAACACTTACAGCATGTGCCTTTAGGAATGATTTTATTCTTTATCACTATGTAGCTAGTTACTTGCGATACTTTATAAAATTATTCGTTACATCCACTTTTTCTCTACTGTAGGTCTGAAGATGACCACTGGCTGCTCGAAACGTGTTACGGTATCGTCAAATGCTCGTATGGTTGTGTAGTTAAAAGTGCAAAGAAAATAAAATAACATAATCAGTCACTTATTATCCAAGAGAATATGTCACTTTTTCCAGCACATGGTTTTCGTTTCTCTGAACCAGAGGCAGCTTCCAAGAAAGTTCTGGGACCTAACACCGATGGCTTTGACTAATTCTTCTACATGGCAACGAGGTGGCGTTTCTAAAGCAGCGCAGTCGTATTCGATTCAGTCGCTCTTCTGAACTTCTTGCGAACCATGGATGAAGGGTATCAGACGGATGCCATATACCTTGACGTTCGGAAAGCGTTTGACTCGGTGCCCCTCTGCACACTCCTAACTAAGGTACGAGCATATGGGATTGGTTCCCAAATATGTGAGTGGCTCGAAGACTTCTTAAGTAATAGAACCCAGTACTTTGTCCTCGATGGTGAGTGTTCATCGGAGGTGAGGGTATCATCTGGAGTGCCCCAGGGAAGTGTGGTGGGTCCGCTGTTGTTTTCTATCTACATAAATGATCTTTTGGATAGGGTGGATAGCAAATGTGCGGCTGTTGGCTGATGATGCTGTGGTGTACGGGAAGGTGGCGTCGCTGAGTGACTGTAGGAGGATACAAGATGACTTGGACAGGATTTGTGATTGGTGTAAAGAATGGCAGCTAACTCTAAATATAGATAAATGTAAATTAATGCAGATGAATACGAAAAATAATCCCGTAATGTTTGAATACTCCATTAGTAGCGTAGCGCTTGACACAGTCACGTCGATTAAATATTTGGGCGTAACATTGCAGAGCGATATGAAGTGGGACAAGCATGTAATGGCAGTTGTGGGGAAGACGTATAGTCGTCTTCGGTTCATTGGTAGAATTTTGGGAAGATGTGGTTCATCTGTAAAGGAGACCGCTTATAAAACACTAATACGACCTATTCTTGAGTACTGCTCGAGCGTTTGTGATCCTTATCAGGTCGGATTGAGGGAGGACATAGAAGCAATTCAGAGGCGGGCTGCTAGATTTGTTACCGGTAGGTTTGACCATCACGCGAGTGTTACGGAAATGCTTCAACAGCTCGGGTGGGAGTCTCTGGAGGAAAAGAGGCGTTCTTTTCGTGAATGGCTACTGAGGAAATTTAGAGAACCAGCATTTGAGGCTGACTGCAGTACAATCTTACTGCCGCCAACTTAAATTTCGCGGAACGACCACAAAGCTAAGATAAGAGATATTAGGGCTCGTACAGAGGCATATAGGCAGTCATTTTTCCCTCGTTCTGTTTGGGACTGGAACAGGGAGAGAAGATGCTGGTTGTGGTACGAGGTACCCTCCGCCACGCACCGTATGGTGGATTGCGGGGTATGTATGTAGATGTTCTTGAATTATACGTTTCGTGAGTTTCCAGAAATCACTTCAGCCAAAAATGCCGCAATGGCATGCTCGTTGTCCTTTTCCTGTTCGGTCTTTATCCCATCTGTAATTACAACGCTGACAAAATAAGTGAACCACCCAGAGGGGGAGGAACAAACGATTTCTGTGATTGCAAAATCAAGCCAAATTTACAAAGAACTCGGTAGTATGAGCCCGCTTATCACTATGCGGTTCCAAGGTATCTTGCCAGGGTGCACTGATTCGACAGTGAAGGGTGTCCTAAAGTCGCTGTGTCCTCCTCTGATTCAACGTGACTCACAAGTGTTGTAACTCGTCTTCTATATCCCGTATACTAGCACTGGGACGGAGTTCACACGTGTTCTCTCGGGGACAGATTTGGGGATCTTGCTGGCCGCGGGAGTACGTGAACATCACGCAATTTATACAGAGTGAAAAGTATTTAAACCGACAAACTCTGGGAGGGTGTAGGGGACATCAAAACAAATATTTTTCCCTAATGTCATTTTTTCCTATGAGGATTATTTAAACCGGTGGAGGCCGTATTACGCTCTTCAGTTGTTAGAAGCCGTATTAGGATCTTCAGTTGTCAGAGGGCGTATTACTCTCTTCAGTTGTAGGCAACTGCTGTCCACCAGTGTAGTAATGCACTGTCTGTGTTTACTAATGGAGAGATACACCTGGAGTGAGTACACTGATATGATTGGTGCGTACTACGTAGCGCACCACAACGGACGAGCTGTATCAAAAATATCCTAATCGCCGTATCCCGCATCATACGACCTTTGCTGCTATGTAACAACGTCTGCGTGAGACCGGGTCATTTAGCAGATTACGTGGACAGGGACGCCGTCACACGGTAAGAACGCTGCAATTTGAGGAAGCTGTCTTGCAGCGTGTGGAGCGGGATCCTTCAATCAGCACTCGCGCAATTGCACATAACATGGGGACGAATCAGACGAATGTAAGAACAGTCCTTCGAGAGCAGTTGTTACGTCCATTCCACTTACAGCGTGTCCACAACCTGGAACCAGTTGATTACCCACCCAGAGCACAGTTTTCGCAGTGGTACCTGGAACAGTGTGAAATGCATCCTAAATTTCCATTCTCTGTGTTGTTTACCGATGAAGCAACGTTCGGGCGTGATGGAGTCTTCAACATGCACAATTCGCATGTTTGAAGAGAGGATAACCCACATGACACAGTTACTAGCGCTCATCAAGTGCGGTTCTTCGTTAATGTGTAGGACGGTGTTGTTGGTGACAGTTTAATTGGACCGTATCTGCTACCTAGGCCATTAAATGGCAGGCACTATTACAATTTTCTCGCCAGATAATTGCCAGAATTGCTGGAAGACGTCCCGCTTACTACAAGACAACGCATGTGGTTTCAGCATGACGGGGTGACGGCACATTTCAGTCGTCGTGTGGTCGATTCCTGGACCGACGGTTCCCAGGAACATGGATTGACAGAGGTGGTCCTGTACCATGGCCTGCTCGATCCCCAGATATGTCCCCTCTGGCCTTTTTTGTATGGGGAGAGATACACAACCTTGTTTACGCAACTCCTGTCACATTAGAAGAGGATCTGGTTGCCCAGATAGTAGCAGCAGCAGCAGCAGGAACAATTCAGGATATTGCTGGCGTTTTTGCCAGTGTCAGACAGAACATGATTCGACGGTGTAACCTTTGTTTACGTGTCAATGGAGGCATTTTTGAAAATCTACTGTAATTGAAATTGGGTTGTGTTAATGTGTTGTCTCTTGGTCATATAAAATGAAAAGCGCTTGTTGGTTTAATTAATTTGCCGCCAGAGAAATCTTCCTCTACCGGTTTAAATACTCCTCATAGGAAAAAAATGACATTAGGGGAAAATATTTGTTTTGGTGTCCCCTACAACCGCCCAGAGTTTGTCGGTTTAAATACTTTTCATCCTGTATAGGAACATGGCATGTGTGGACGAGAATTGTCATGTTGAAAAATGTCACCACGATACTGTCGCATGAGGGGTAATATACGAGAGCCAGGATAACCGTCACGTACCGTTGTGTCATCACAGTTCACTCAAACACTAGCAGTCGTGGCCTGAAGTCACGTTCGATGACTCCTCGCACCATGACGCCAACAGTAACATCGCTATGCCTCTCCAGAAATATAGAACAATTCTACCTCTCCCCATATCGCCGCCAGACTCTGTGGCGATGGTCATCCAAAGTAATGCAGAACAGCAATGCTATGACATTAATCAGCAGGCCACATTTCACAATCAAGGCGCCACTCCAAACGCAGCCGCTTCGGTTGTGCTGTCAACGGCATTCTATGCATGGGACGGTAATTCCTTAGTTCGGTTGCTGATAGTCTCCGATAAATGATGCGTAATTATACAGAGTGTTGCAGGGAGGCCGTTGCTTCTTCTCAAACGACAGACGCAACTGTTAAAATGTTACGATATCCTTCTTACAAATATGGCGACCCCCCTTGCGGTTGTCAAAGTGGTAGAACAGATCCCTGAAGTGCCACGCAGTCCAACATTGTACCACTGTCATATCCGAATGCCCCACATGTCTGGATACTGCATGATGCGATCAGGTGGCTAAATGAAGATCCGCAACGAGGCCGCTTTCAAACTCTGGCAGCCGCTGTTCCTGCCATCTCATATACCCTACCAGGCCTGGTAAGAACACTAAACACGAGCAACACTAACGCCCTCCGGAGGTCGTTCTCCCCGTAACAGAGAATTGCAACTTTAGTCATTTACATAACCTCCTGATTCACGTACGGGTACGAAGTTACACTGACATTCGACCATGTCCTCTGGGTCTTTAACTTTTAGTCAGTCCGAGTATTTTTATGAAGATGTACTAACAAAACAAAAAACTGACATGTCCGAACATTTTCATGGTGAACAATCTGTTACAGCAACTCATATGGTTCATCTCGATAAGAAATCAAGAATTTGGCTGTGTCTGTGCCATGGCAATGCCTTCTGTATATTTCAGCACAGTTGTTTTTGAAAACAAGTCATATTTTAATACCACGAATAGCTGCTTATAACGAAACAGGCATTCATCAACTGGTTGGATCAATAGATCATCATCATGTATCATATAATTAGTTACATCAGACCGTACGCGAACGTTCCTACAGCAACAACAAAAATTAAACTAAAAACGTTTCTGCGTCGCTGAAACTGTCGTCAATGGATAAAAAAAGATTGGTACTGTCACCAGAATTTTACTAATGACTACAGTTCCCGCAATTTTTCGGATATGCAGTTATGTATAATGAAGCACTATCTGAAAAAAAACTGCAGACATATCCAGTCATATGTGGGTAAAGTTTCGTAGTGGAGCAAAGTCAGACAACTTCTTCTGAATGTGGAGATATATAAAACTGTACACTTCACCAAACGCATAAAAATTGTATACTATGACTACATCACTGACTAATAACTGGAACCAGTTAATTCATATAAACACCTCGGTGTAGCAGTGTTAAATAATTATCAGACTGACTCAGTCGATGATAAAGGTGCTGGCAGGCTTGGGCTCATTGGTAGAAAAGTAGTGCAAATAGTTCTACAAAAGATATTATTACAAAACACTCGTGCGATCCATTCTAGAATATTGGTCAACTACGTGAAGCCCATACCAGATACAACTAACGTATACTAAGACGGATTGCACCAGTAGTTGCAGATTTGTTTGATTAACAGTGGAGTGACACGGAGGGAGAGAAAAAATGAATTTGAGGCCTACTGGAAATAGACGCCAATTATGCGGCGAAAACCTACTTCTGAAGTTTCAACAAACAATATTAAGTGAAGAATCTAAAAATATTACTCAGCCCCCTTCACACCGCTCCAGTACGGACTTTGAAGACAAAACTGGACTAATTTTATTACAGCACGCACAGAGGAACTTACTCTTCCTGCACTTCGTATGCGACTGGAACGACAAGAAAAGCTAACAAGTGGTACCTGAGCTGTGCACGGCTCTTGTTCAGGCCATTCATCGTTTCTCATCTTCTATAACGGTACTGCCGCCTCGTTTTCTTATTCCACTTACTGGCGTCACTAACTTCTTGCCTTACTTTCCCGTGAGCGGCAGCAGCAGTGCGTATCGATAAGTGCGCTATCGTACCATCTCTGGAGCGACCGATAGTATTTCAGGATCGTCGTGTGTCTGGCAGTCAGTTGGAGACGGTTCAGCAGTGCAGTCGGCAAGCAGCAGCAATGAAGTTGTGGACAACCAGTGCGCCAACCGCTGGCGATACACATGAACTGTCCGACGGAGAGAGATTGGAGAGGGACGACCGTTGGTTGTTCGTTCGGTTGGTAGTCTCATTGACCGACATATATTTGGTCCTTTCATCATTTCCGGGCTTGGGCAGCGTTTGGCGTGGAGCAGCAAGGAAGTCTCCATCGCGCAGAGTCGGGTTGGAGCCGCTGGCGGCGTGCACGCGCGTTTGGAGTGTGAGGTGCTGCTTGCGAGTGCTACGAAGTTCGTCGCCCACCGATCTTGGACATGAAAGTTGAGTCCTCACTTAACTTATTATCGAATCTCAACTGTTTACATTTCTTCCTTTGATCCTGGTTGTCACTTTTGGGACATTCCCGCGAGCGACAAAGTGGGCTAAGATTCCAGCCGTCTTCCTGGGAAATTTAACTTAATTTGTTCCCTGTTATCGAAGTTCACCAGCGGTACCTTCTGCCTTGTGACCATTGACGTTCCGGTTACCTGTCCTGGTAGTTTGCGTAATTTTAGGCAGTGTATTTTCCTCGTCGTGTTATTGTTGTCCAGCACAGTGTGTAGTTCGACAGCTGAGGTATTGTTTAGACGGTGTGGGTGCCAATATTCTGTGTCTCGTGTATTGCAATCTTGTGGTCGTTTTGCTGTTTGCGTGGAGCGGAACTGATTTGGTTGATTGGTCGGTCGGCTGTCTGTCGGTTGGGTTGCCTTCAGATTAAAAAGCCGTTTGACAGGCTGCCTCTCTCACCTAAACAGGCGTTAGTGTTACAATCCCAGGCTGACCCTTGGAAAACTTCTGAGCACCGTTCCTTGTGTGTTATGTAGTAATTTTCCTGTTTGGATTTTAGTTTTTTGGTTGACGTGCGGGCTTCAGCCGAGGTTTAATGTCTCTTGCATTAATGTTCTTGTCTTTCCATTGAGGAATAAGATTGTTATGCTTTTGTTCTAAGATAAGGCCTTCAGCAGAGTTTTTGTGTCTCTTAATGTTCTTGTCTTGCCTTAAGGCATAATATTGTTATGATTTTGTTTTAAGATAGAGCCTTCTGCCTTTTGATTGAAACTCTTCTTATTGCCCAATATGCGGCCTCCAGCCAAGTTCCATTAAAATTAAATTGCTAAGGCATTCAGCCTGTTGAAATTGAATATTTAGAAAATATTTTTGGGTGAAACCTCCAGAAGAACCTTGTAATTCAATTTCTTGCTTAGGCCTTGTGTCTTGGATTTTGCGTCTGGCTTACAGCCGATATAAAGTTAATCGAGGGAGGTCGATTAAAGTTTTAAATTTTTGCATCCTTGTAATATTGTGTGTTGATAGATAAAGTTTGTATGTTGAGTGAAACTGACAGGAACTCATTTTTGGCCCCTTTCCACAACCTAATCCGCTCTGGCCTGCTAGCACAGGTGTTTCAGTACCATAGGAAATACACAGTCCGGTCGTATTAATGTGACCACGTGTCAAAGCCTGAATAAGCACCTTTTGCAGCGCGGTCCGCTGCGAGACGTACAGCAAGAAAGTCAGGGATGTGGAACCAAGACGAATACAGTGCCGTGGCCAGTTGTGGTAGGTTTTTTCAGTAGAGAACCCATAGCGCGAACAGCTCGATCGATGTGGTCTCGCCGCGTGGTATTAGCCGAGCGGTCTTAGGCGCTGCAGTCATGGACTGTGCGGCTGGTTCCGGTGGAGGTTCAAGTCCTCCCTCCGGCATTGGTGTGTGTGTTTGTCCTTAGGATAATTTAGGTTAAGTAGTGTGTAAGTTTAGCGACTGATGACCTTAGCAGTTAAGTCCCGTATGATTTCACACACATTTGAACATTTTTGATGTGGTCTCACAGATTCTCGATTGGGTTTAAATCCGGGGAGTCTGGTGGCCAAGGGAATACGGTAAACTCATGCTGGTGCTCTTCGAACCACTTGTGTACGCTGCGAGCCGTGTGGCACGTTGCATTGTCCTGCTGGTGGACACCATCGTGCTAAGGAGAAACAAACTGCATGTATGGGTGGACACGGTCCCCATGGATAGATGCATACTTGTGTTAATGCACTGTGCCTTTCAGAATGACAAGATCACCCAACAAGGAATGACACGAAAACATTTCCCAAACCATAAGGCTCCCTCCTCCGGCATGGACCCTTCCAATGCTTGTTGCACGGTGTCGGCCATCTGACCGATAGAACATGAAACGTGATTCACCTGCAAAGGCCACCTGTCGTCAGTCAGAGGACGTGCAGTTGTGGTACTGACGTGCGAATACCAGCCTTCGTCGCCGATGAACAGCAGTCAGTTTTAGTGCATGAACCGCGCGCCTGCTGCCCACACACAGCAACGTTCGCTGAAAGATCGATGAGGAGACACTGTTGGTAGCTCTTTGGTTTATCTGTGCAATCAGCTGCTCAACAGCTGCACGTCTATTCGCCCGTATATATCTTCGCAGCTGTCGTTCATACCTGTCATCTATCGAATGTGGTGCATCGCAGTTGTCTCTGCACCGGTTTGCGCAGTGGCGTTTTACCACGCATGGTATACTTAAACCACGAAGACACGCGAACATTTTACAAACTTAGCCGTTTTGGAAATGCTTATACCCTTGACCTAAAAGTCAATTATCATGCCCTTTTGGATGTCGGACGAATCGCTCCGTTTCCACATTAAGACAGCGACTGCACTGATTCCCGCCATGCTTTATGTACCCGTCACCGTTAGTGGTGCCAATTGCCGTCTGCCAGTGGTTGTTGCATGTTGACGTCGGACATAGGCTGTGGTCATATTAATTTGATTAGACTGTATTCCTTCCTTCTGTCATGTTCTTCACAATGGTTTGTAGAAAATGTTTGAGATATACACGCTGGATAGTTTTCGTTTTTTTATTCTTATACTCGTTTTTAATTTATTTTAGATTTTTCATTTTTTTATGCCAGTGGAAGAACGTTGTCATGCAGGACTGATGTAAATAATTTTATGGTAACACAGTTTACGCGCTCCAC
The DNA here is from genome assembly GCF_023864275.1 of Schistocerca cancellata. Classification (NCBI taxonomy): domain Eukaryota; kingdom Metazoa; phylum Arthropoda; class Insecta; order Orthoptera; family Acrididae; genus Schistocerca; species Schistocerca cancellata. Next base: position 720,662,989 of record NC_064626.1, on the reverse strand, counting down.
AGAAAAAGGGCGCACACAACCTCCTTCCCGTACGTAAGTGACGACAGGGGTGACAATAAGAGCATCCAGTAGCAAAGGTAAATACGAGGACTTTCTTTCTTTCTTTTCTTTTCCAACCTCCAATCGGCCGTGAAAATCAAAAATGTTTTTTTTTTGCAACATTTAGCTACGGTTTACTGATACTTCTCTTCATAGTCGACGCTCCGACTTAGACATGCTACCAACTCTCCAGCACGCTCGTCATGGAAGGCAGCCGCCTCTGACTTCCGCCAATGTCCTACACTTGTCTGCAGCTCGTTGCCCGTAACAAAGTGCTGTCCTCACGGACAGCAGTTCAAATGTGTGGAGAGATGAAAATCACAGGGAGCCAAGCACGGGTTGTCTTGTGTGTGATCAAACACTTCCCAACGGAAACGCTGCGGGAACATCTTCGTTTTCACTTAAGTATGCTGCTGTGAATTGTCTTGAAGAAGGTAATGCGCGACAGATGCATTATGCAGGCTGCGTGGAATCAGGTAAACCACTCAACAGGATTTCACACTGTTTTCCAGGCATCTTTACCTACTCACATTGCGCTCAGAACTAAAATGTGCGAAGTGACACGATAGACGGGTGCACTAGAGACACTCGTCAACATGTCTGCGCAAAGCTACACAGGATTTTCACTGTAATTTAAATTTTGCGACCGACCGGAAGTTTAAAGGAAATAGCACTCATAAAAATAAAATTTCCAAAGCTTGAGTACTAAAACAGAGTGGGGGGCGACGAAGAGAATGAGAATTAACAGTGCGTCGATGTGATGTACATTTACAGAGGAATAAGTAACCACAGAAAGATTGAATGTTTTATTCAGGAGAAAGATGATGATGATGATGATGATGATCCGTTTGTGGGGCGCTCAACTGCGCGGTCATCAGCGCCCGTACAAATTCCAAACCTTTGCTCAGTCCAATCACGAGAAAGAGCTTCACAAATAGAGCAAGTCAATAACGCGTTGGTCCACCTCTGACCCTTATGCACGTAGTTATTTAGCTTGGCGTTGGTTATAGAGTTATTGGATGCCCTCTTGAGGGATATCGTGCCAAATTCTGTCCTACTGGAGTGTCAGATCGTCAAATTCATGGCCTCCTTGTAAGGCCTTACCAATAACACTCCAAACGTTCTGAATTGGGGAGAAATCCGGGGATCCTTCTGGTCGATGTAGGGTTTGGCAAGTGCGAAGACGAGAAGCATCAGAAACTCTCGCCATGTGCCAAAGATCATTATCTTGCCGAAATGTGAGCCCAGGATGGTTTGCCATGAACGACAACAAAACGAGGCGTAGAATATCGTCTAAGTACCGCTGTGCTGCAAGGGTGCTGTGGATGACAACCAAGGGGGTTGCCACCCCGACTATCATTCCTGGTTGTCTGACCATATGGAGGGTGACAGTCAGCTTGGGGTCCCACCACTGTCCAGGGCGTCTCCAGACACGTCTTCGGCCTGGAGTAGAATTGTCTTCAGTGATGAGTACTGAGTCGCCATGATCAGTGAAGACATGTCTGCAGACGTCCAGGATAGGGTGGGATACCAACATGAATGTCACCCGACATACGGCGATTACCATTTATTTTTATAGCAGGACCCCTTTCGTTGGCATCCGAGGCACCCTTTCATCACAGCGACAATATTCAACGTTCCGTTTTGTTGCCCTTCGTGGCAAGCCATCGCGGGCTTACATATCGGTAAGGCAATGCCTGCCCGCAAACGGTGTGAGTCTCTAATTCTTGTCTTCTTTCTTGCCAAATCTCACCTTGGCTCTGCGAGGGCGCCGGATCTCTCCCCAACGGAGAATGTTTGGAGTACTAAGGGCAGGGCCCTCTATCCGAGATACCTCCTGTGTACAGGAGGTAGAGGGGAGAGGAAAGAGCCCTGGAGCACACCCGCAGAGGGGTAGAAGCTGCGGGAATCGATGTTACGGACAGTAACGTAGGAGGGGTGGCGGGAGAGGAAGGAGGCAATCAGACGGACATAGTTGATAGGAACGGCATAAGACTGGAGACCGTGACGCCATACGCGCTCGTATGGACCAACACATCATTGACTTGCTCAATTTGTGAAGCTCTTTCTCGTGAATAAATTGTCCACTTTCTCTGAAATTGTAATCATTTGTTTGTCTGTATATGTCCGTCACATCTACGGATTTCCATCTCATTCGGATAATTCCTTCGTGGTGCCTCGTTCTTTATTTGCGTTTTAGAGGGTAGTTCCTTTAAAAATGCCAATGCGTTACCCAAAATACTGTTCATAAGCTAGGCAACTGAAATACCACAGGAAGAAACTGTCTACATTCGCTTGCCGTTATCTTACGGTGCTGTTGAAGTGTGCTGCTTAGTTGCGCATACCACTAAAAGGGAAAGGGCGGCCGAGAGCGGCGACGCTCTCGAGAGGCTGTCGTCGGTCTGCGCTGTCGCTGCTAATGGGAGTGCGTCAAATTACGCCTAGTGGCGCGGTGTGTACCGAGGGTCTGTCCGGCGCCTCCCACGCAGGCTGCTGTAGCGTGGGCGACGCGGTGACGTCACACCAGCGGGCATTATCCCGCGTTCTGTGGCACCGACGCCTCCGCTCTGTGAGGTCCTCTCGCGTCTGGCGTGCGCACTCGAATCGCGGACTTCCTCTGGACGGGTATTAAGCCGTTTATTTACCTCCTGGGACCGTTCGCAGATATTACAGGGCGTGGTAAATCTCGTTTGGACTGTGCTTTCCTCTTAATGTACGAATGAGATGAAACCCATCGATTTGCCAAGTAGGAAGCATTATGACAAATGTGCTTCCAGGGGGTCAGTTTGTTGCCCAAAAGTGCTTGGCGTTCTGGAAAGATTCATTCCGTTTCACAAGCCTATATCTTCTACGTGAATGAAAAGTGAAGCCCAATGGAAATTTTAACTTACGCATGGGACCACAAAGCATTTTTTTTTTTTCAAAAGAACCGTCCGAATTTAGAAGGGAATATCTTTAATACGGATGCTTATACAAGCTTGGTGTACCTTTCACAATTACATTTAGGATCAAACTATTCATTTATCTTTCACAAATATTCAATGTGCTCTCTAATAGAGGCACAATAAACATCCAGATGACAGTCAAGTTCGTCTCGTCAAACAAATTGTTGGAAGGGTAGGTAATTACACGGAGTCCTCAACAAAAACACAAAAAAATCTCATGTACCGTTAGACCAGGTCTTGGAGGTTAATGTTGCAAAGCGAGATACTGACAATCTTTACGACTGAGCCATCATTGTGGCGGCTCATTCTTCTACATCTGTATCTACATGGATACTCTGCAAATCACATTTATGTGTGTTGGCAGAGGGGTCATCCAACCACCTTCGCAATAGTTCTCTATCATTCCAGTCTCGTACAGTGTGCAGAAAAAACGAACAGTCATATCTTTCCGTTCGAGCTCTGATTTCCGTTATTTTATTACGATGATTGTGACTGGAATTCCGTTAGAAGATTCCGCCGTAACGAAAAACGCCTTTGTTTTAATGGTGTCCACCCCAAATTTTGTATCATTTCAGTGACACTCTCTCCCGTATTTCGCAATAATACGAAACGTACTGCACTTCTTTGAACTTTCTCGCTGTTCTCCTTATTCTTATTTGTTAAGGATTCCACACCGCGCAGAAGTATTCCAAAAGAGGACAGACAACCGTAGTGTGGGCAGTCTCTTTAATAGATAAGTTACATTTTCTATGTGTCCTGCCAATAAAACGCAGTCTTCGTTTAGCCTTCTCCAGAACATTTTCTATGTGTTCCGTCCAATTTCAGTTGTTCGTAATTGTAATTCCTAGGAATATAGTTGAATTTACGGTCTTCAAATTTGACTGATTATCGTGTGATTGAAGTGTAACGGACCCCTTTTAGCACTCATGTGGACGACTTGACACTTCTCGTTATTTAGGGTCAATTTCCAATTTTTGCACCAAACAGATATTTTTTCTAAATCGTTGTGTAATTTGTTTTGATCTTCTGATTACTTTACTAGTCGATAAACCACAGCATCATCTGCAGACACCTAAGATAACACTTTGTTTTCAACAATCCTCCTAGACAGCAGAAATGCGCTTGTGGTTTCATTCTCTGAGGAAATGCAAATGCTCGATACGTTTCAGTCTGGTGTCCCTGCCATAGTGAAATGCAATGTCTTACTTGTGCCGTGAAACGTTCCTGTTCCTAGGGATACAGGAAGTAATGAATCATTTACAACGACTGTTTTTACATCGTGTTGCATGCCTGCGAATGGTACACTATTTCTTGTATATTGCTTGGACATCCTGCACCGAGACATCATCAAATTGGCCAACTTCTTTCTCGGTGTGATAATGAGCACATCTAGATGAAACAGCTCATTTCTGCCTTCTGCTATACTTTCGCGCCTTCAGGTAGTCCAAGCTTTCAGCGATGAATCCACACAGATAACTTGCACATACTTGCACGAGTTACGCCAGCATTGGAGGGCCATATGCTCGACTGATGCCAGTTCTTCACCGTCTATAGCAGGGCTCTCTAACCTTTTAGCTTTCCTGGGCTACACTGGAAGAAGAAGAGTATTTTTTGGCTGCACATAATATACTTATCACTATCAATGACCGCTGAGCAAAAGAAAAGGATCAATGAGAGAAGAGCATCGTGTGACACGAGTTTCAGATTGAAAGTATTCAGTTTCTCATAAATTTACATAAAAGGGAATTTTATGGCTTTTTTTACCGGCCGTGTGACAGATGCTCATTTCCTGGGCCGCACTGCAACTTGCTTTGGGCCACATGCGACCCACGGGCCGCAGGTTGGACGCCCCTGGCCTCTAGCGTTGCAAAGCAGCAGTGGGCGCTTCTAATGGGGTGATTGGTATTTTGTCTGGTGAGTTTATCATTACTAAGTTTCCTACAAGAACGTGTATACAAAGTAAATGGCATATTACTATATACATAACTAGGTCTACTTTGAGTCTTGGGATCTATTCCACAATGGCAGGTCTTGTAGACGATGACATCTCGATCGGCGAAAGATTCAAGTCCAGGAAGCGAAGCGTTTTCACAACGAACAATTGCTAGTGTAGACCAACCACTACCAGAATTTACACTAGCGACGCGGAAAGTGAAATTCATCCTTCAAGCACGAAAGAATATAGGTAAATTCAATATGACAGCTTGGGCTGTTCCATTTCCTCCAAGTTTATTCTCCAGGCTAATAATATGTTTGTAGACAGGCATGCGGTGGCGGCGTTGACGATACACACGACGACGAGGCATAGTACTTCAATGCTGTTGCAGATAGAGCTCACAGTGGAATGGTTCCGGTGGCGTGCACTGCCCGCTTATATGGAGAGCTTCTGTAACCGCTAGTCGTACATCGCGAACCGTGGGCTCAAGGATGCAATTGCACTACCCGCTGAGCGCCTAGCGAGTCGGTCATGCAACCCGCTCGACTTGGCTCGGCAACACGTGATAAGGCCCGGACGCACCATCTCTGCAACTTTCTTTGGGCCGCATGCAGCCACGGGCCGCAGGTTCAACACCCCTGACCTCTAGCGTTCCAAAGCAGCAGTGGGCGCTTCTAATGGGGTGACTGGTGCTTTGTCTGGTGAGTTTATCATATTTTACGTAATTGCCTCGTACGTCGTACGTCACGGGCCATCGCCGCCTACCAGCACCGAGGTATTCGGAATGGAGGTCGACGTGACCCCCGAGGCGACATCAGATCGGCTGGTAGCCTGTCGCCAGACGGGGGCGACCCGCAGAGGAGCACGGCCCCGCGCCGGCTAACGGCCCAGAGCAGGGGTTATCGCCGGCGGCGGGGCGCGATAGCGTGAAATGCGGCGCCGTTTGTCGCTGGCTGTGTGGCGCGGCGCGGCGGGGGCGGCTGGATGGGCCGAGCGGGCCGCAGGGTGGGGGCGCCCTCCATCTGTCGCGGCCGGCAGATTGCGGCCCTGCCCTCGCGCGCTGTTTGTACACATTGAACACGGCTCCGCAGCGACGGATTATTTGGTCGGCGCTCCGATTCAAACGCTGCTCGGTACACAGGCCCGTTTAGAGCAAGCAGTACTGTTACCGAAGCTGTCCAGCTGCAATACAAGCTCTGCGTCCCTGTGGTGGTCCTCTAACGGTGTTTGCTGTGAAGCCTCCATTATATGCGACAAACACTCTGTGATAATTCATAAGGGGAGAAGGCGTCTGTCGTATCTAGTGAGCTGAACGATTTCTCACAATGTGTCAGCAAAGACGGAACAAATCTGATTCTGTATGCCGATGTAAAATAGAACTAAAACGTAGAAAAAACTAGGAAGATCAAGGTTTGTCGTCCCGTCATGATTGAGGTCATTGGAGACGGAGAACAAACGCGGAAAAATTCAAAGATGGGAGCGGAAAAGCGGCTGTGCACCTTTGAAGGGACCATCTGGTAGCAGGTGGATACAATCAAAATGCAGCTTCAACTTTTGTACTCCTGTCTTCCTCAGTTGCGTGTAATATTACGGTATATTGATAATTTTTACTTATGGACCGTCTGACAGCAACTGAATAAAGCACAATTTTAGTGCCATACGCGTTTCGCCTTTATTTTCTGCAAGGCATCATCAGTGGCAGGTTGCGTGGACAATTTCTTACGTATTACGCTCCTGTTGCATTTTTGGTGTTGTTCTTCTTCTTATGAATGCCAATTTGCGGTTTTTCCCCCCATCCCACAGCACTATGAACTGAACTCTTGTTTCAATGCAATGTTTTGGTTTCTGTTACCGACTGTCAAATATTTGACAGTCGGTTGACACGAGATGCTGCATGAAAACAGTGGTTTCCACACAGTTGCGCTCTCCCCAGGCAGGATATGCTGTACAAAGAAGTCTCCATAACACGAAGAAGTCACAGTGCACCTGGCAGGCCCACGGGGTGTATCTCCTTCAAAGAAGACCGTACCGCGAATAAAGGTAGTCGTGAATCCACACCACATTGTCACATACGGCGTGTACAGTGACTTTTCGTACATAACTCGCAGTTTAACAGCAACCCGAGTTCGGCACTTTCGTGTTATCAGTGCACACTACAGGGTATAATGTGCTTCGTCATTCTACAGAAGATTGCCTGGCCACATGTAATCAAATTCGATCAGTGCCAAAAACCGAAGAGAAAATTCAAAACGTTGCTGCGGCTCACGTGGTCTCAGTCGCTGCACCGTCTGGATCTTGTACGGGTAACACTGTAAAATAGATAGCAAAACTTTCCGTAATTTTGACCATGGCATGGGAAATTCTCGTGACACTGCAACAGTGCTACTACTACTCGACCCACGTTGTGCATGGTCATTTACAGCAACAGCAACAACTTCCAATGGGATAGGACGCCTTCTTCTTCCCGGTTCCACTTAAAGCTGAACCATGTTTTCGAATTTCACTATCATCTTCTTTAAACTATTTAATGAAACCGTGCCTCTCCTCAGATCTTTCAGTCTGCGATACTCTCTCAATGCAGCACCGTAATTGCTGCTGTTCACATAACACAGTTTCACTAACAGCGCATGGCCTCTCTTCTCGATAGCAATACTGTTTACTCAAGTTCTGGTTTGTCAAATAACTGCGTGGACCTAATATCGTCGAACAAACAGTGTACAGCGCCTCATTTGAACCTGTTGCCCACAGTTCGATCTAATTTGTTTTCCAGCGTAAATCGGTTCCGCACACTTCAAATAGTGTCATAATTCCAGTTTCAAAGAAAGCAGTTGCTGACAGGTCTGAAAATTACCGAACTATCACTTTAATAAGCCCTGGTTACAAAATACTTAATGAGTTCCTTACAGAAGAATGAAAAAACTGGTGGAAGCCGACTTCTGGGAAGATCAGTTTCGATTCAGGACAAATGTAGGAACACGCGAGGCCATACTGACCCTATGACTTATCTCAGAAGACAGGTTAAGGAAAGGCAAACCTACTTTTATAGCATTTGTACAGCTAGACAAATCTTTTGACAATGTTGATTGAAATTCTGAAGGTAATGGGAGCAAAATACAGGGAGAGAAAGACTTTTTACCACTTGTCCAGAAACAAGGCGGCAGTTGTTAGAGTGGAGGGGCATGAAAGGAAAGCAGTGGTTGAGAAATGAGTGAGACAGCGTTGTACTCTATTTCCGATGTTATGCAACGTTGTATGGTAACACCCACTTGGAAGAGCAGCTGAATGGAATGGGCAGTGTCTTGAAAGAAGAATATAAGATGAACATCAACAGAAGCAAAACAAGTACACTGCAATGTAGTCGAAGTAAATCAGGTGACACGAAGGGAATTATATTAGGAAATGAGACACTTAAGGTAGTAGATCAGTTTTTGTGTATACACGGCAAAATAACTGACGATCTACACCTATATCTATATGGATACTCTGCAAATCGCATCTAAGTGCCTGGCCGAAGTAGAGAGGATATAAAATGTAGACCGGAAATGGCAAGAAAAGCGTTTGCGAAGAAGCGAAATTTTTTAACATCGAATACAGATTTAAGTGTTAGAAAGTCTTCTCTAAAGGTATTACCTGGAGTATAGCCAAGTATGGAAGTGAAACATGGACGATAAACAGTTTAGGTAAGAAGTGAGTAGAAAATTTCGAAATGTGGTGCTACACAAGAATGCTGAAGATTAGATGGGTAGATCACGTAACTAATGAGGAGGTACTGAACAGAATTTTGGAGACAAGAAATTTGTGGCACAGCTTGACCAAAATAAGGGATCTGTTGACGGGGCACATTCTGAGACATCAAGGAATCACCAGATGGGCATTGCTGGGAAGTGTGGGGCGTAAAAATCGTAAAGAGAGACCAACAGGCGAATCCAGTAAGCAGATTCACAAGGATGTGGGTTGCAGTGGTTATTTGGAAATGAAGAGACTCGCACAGGATAGAGTAGCATGGAGAGCTGCAGCAAAGCAGTCTTAGGACCGTAGACCACAACAACAACAACAACAACATGAACGTATTAGCGTATCTACCACGTTTACGCTGCCGTATAATAATTACAGTCCATACTGGACTCCCGTGAGCAATTGCATTTTAATTATGACATCCCGCTATTTTCCACGAGAAATTTAGAGAAGTGACGGAAAGCGTAAATCTTGACGGTCAGACACGGATCTGAACCATCGACCTCACAATTGTGAGTCTACTGTGCTAAACACTACGCCACCTCGCTCGGTAAAGTTCTTCAAAGTTCTGTTCTTGACCCATTGTTGTATACCATCTATCTCTTTAAAGTCCCCTAGTGTCTTCTGTACGACATTTCTGAAGATATTTTCAATCTGTTTTTGTAAGCTACAGCTCCAGTCAGTATTAAGAATGACTGGTTTTGGGCTGTTTCATACAACGTCCATTGTCATCGATGGTTCCTCCGAACTGGTCACGTCTTACACCTTCCGTCCAAAACGTTCCAAGAATGATTTTGTCATGGCGTTAATGGACGTCGGTGCAGTAACTATAGTGAGAGCTTGAAATAACAACTGTAAACAACTGATGTGCAAGCTGGAGTTGTGAAGTACTCGACGTGCGGCCGTAGTGTGTCAACGCTGAGGTGGCGGAAATCGCAAATGTTCAAGACATTCTCCAAAATGTTTTGAAGAAGAGAAAAGAGTGAGCAAAGTTCCGCACACATTGGCTCAAGAAAACAAACTACAACGCGAGGACGACTGCCGCAGCTTGACTGAAATACTGACAGTCAAGCAATCTAACGCGAGTCGAACAACATCCTAAACAAGGACTTTTCTGACAGTATCATATATGGTTCTAAGGACGTTACTCATGGAGGGGGAGACGGAGGCCTGAAATGATGTAGAAAACCTAAAGCATGAAAACCACCATTCGAAATTACTGTCTTTTTTTGTTAATCATGTCTGCGAACTTCGACTGTCGGAGTACCTATGCCTTTTCCAAATCTTCAGCAGTCTGACCTTGTGCTCTGTCTCTGATGGCTACGACTCTGAAGGGAAATAAAATCCCTAATCCAGCTTCCTTTCCAGTGACAACTCAGAAAACCGTCCTTCTGTTTCCCATTACCAACCAATATTTTAATTTTTTAGTGCAATTCCAAGTGTCCAGTCTTCACAATTACCTAAAATTATCTTGCTGAGGTATTCTACACATGGATGTTTAGTGGCGGCGACAGAGAAAGACGAGAAATAAAGAATTCTTCTATCATGGACTGGAGAACTGGAAGCTGCTCTACCGGCAGAACACACAAAATTATTCGTGTGTAACATTTTGCTTGAAAAGAGACTCAGAACTTCGTGTCGCATTATTAACTCGATTAGTAGTCTTTGTTTGGAAACGAAGAGAAGGAAGGTTAGGGAACAACGCCCCTTGGGCGACGCGGTCTTTATAGAGAGAACACAGGATCTAAACGATCAATGATGGGACAGAAAATCGGGAGTGTCCTATTCAACGGATACATTCCGTCATTTCTATTAAGCGATTTAGGGAAACCCCGGAAAATGTAAATCGGGGCGGTCGTCCACAAATTTCAACCACCATATGGCGTCTTTGTTTTGGAATGATTCCACCTACACATCGGAAAAACGAAACTAAAAATGTGTTTGTCGGCCAGTGGCCGAGCGGTTCTAGGCGCTACAGTCTGGAACCGCGCGACCGCTACGGTCGCAGGTTCGAATCCTGCCTCGGGCATGGATGTGTGTGATGTCCTTAGGTTAGTTAGGTTTAAGTAGTTCTAAGTTCTAGGGGACTGATGACCTCAGAAGTTAAGTCCCATAGTGCTCAGAGCCATTTTTGTTTGTTTGTTTTGAAAATGTGTTTACAATCACCAAGCAAAAGCTGCCTGTAGATTCTTACGGGAGACACTCAGTACATCAAAGATCTGCTACTAATCAAGGCAGATCATTTGGAATATTTTCGACGTGTGGTAGCTAAATTTGTTGTAGTACCACTCAAAACATAAACATCACTCTTTTCTTCACTTCCTTTTGTGGTTTCTGTTCCATGTGCGACACATGTACTTGAAATGTATGTAATAAGCAAATTCCTACATAAACTGAATTTTTGGAAACTTTATTATTCAGCACATAATTTACAGTCTGTTAACAACAATAGTGTAAATAGTGTGGAAAAATTTTTATTTAGAGAAATATCCTGAACTAATGATTCACTGAAGCCATTTGTTTTAGGGCTGATGTAGCTTATTTCAAAGCTCTCCTTCTCCTTTTTCAAACAAAAGTTAAACTTGTTCAGAAAATTCAGTGTTTCAAAAGTTACCGTATTCTAGAATATCCAGATCTTAAAAAGTAATCCTTCCAAAATTTCAGTGTTATTTTCTTGAAGCCCTAAACGTTCTCCTTCAAAAAATGTATAGCTTTCCTAAACTAATATGTCAATTTGCGAAATATTTCAATTACAAAATTAGAGTTGCCAGAAAATTCTTGGTCGGTCTTTGTAGGGTCACTTTTGCACCTAAATTTCCCTAAATTTCCGCCTCATAAAATAGAACCATTATTTCTACCAATAAAGGATATCAATCGAATAGTTAACCTAAACAGTGTCTCTGCTTAATGTGTTTGTGTATTCCTTGCTTTCTCTGTCTCTTATGTTAATAATTAACCCGTAATGGCTTTGTATGTTAAAATTTTGTAATTTCTGTCCTACATCGCCTTTAAATAGGCGTCGAGCCTTAAGACACACTCAGTCGACAGTTATAATTCAAAGAGTGAAGTTATTATGTTAATCACACGTCAACAAGTGAGGTATCAAGCTAGTAAGCGTTCAGCAGTCATCGTTAATTTTCGTTAGTTCCCTCAGAGCCTATGTGGGCTTACTAATCTGTCCTGTTAATTCTGCAGTTATTAAAAAATGAAATGTTCCGTATTTTGAGAGGTGGTAGAGGGAACCAAAACGAAAAAAACACATCCAAATAAACATGCTCTGTAAAATGCATACTTTAAGAGCTACGTGCATTTGTTAATCTTCGCTATTGTGAAAGACATTTCTTACATCTCTTCCAGTGCAAACTCTTTGCTATTACGAAGGACCTGCAGAATGCAGTAAATAAATGAGTAAACACACGTTATTCTATTTCTGTGGAACAGCAGGGGCCATAAGGACATCTGTTTGTTGATACACGATATCTTGCACTTGTGAACCAGTGCTGAAAGGGGTGCTCAATATGGTGTCTATTCAGAGGAAGGCATGCTTCTGTCCGATTTCTTAGGGAATCACGCACTCTCTTGGTTAAGGGTGATCTGGCAGGCACTGATGACGCATTCCTGTAGTGTTTGTACGTCATTAATAGGGCTTGCGTACTCCGAAGATTTCAAGCGTCCCCACAACCAAAATTCCAAGGCATAAGATCGTGGGAACGTTATGGCCAACGTACTGGGCCTCCCCGACCAATCCATTGCCCATTTAAGGTCTGTACGACGTGTTCTCGGACATTTCGGAGGTAATGTGATGACGCTCCATGACGGATGAACCGCATAAAAAAAAATGGTTCAAATGGCTCTGAGCACTATGGGACTTAACATTTGAGGTCATGAGTCCGCTAGAACTTAGAACTACTTCAACCAAACTAACCTAAGGACATCACACACATCCATGCTCGAGGCAGGATTCAAACCTTTTTGTTGGAATGGTACTTCGTCTAGCAGGACAAGCAAGTCGTTTGATAGGAACTGACAGAGCCTTGCACCAGTCAACGTCTTCGGTAGTATGCCCCATCGCCAATGATTCCTGCCGATACATTAACTGAAAATCGGCGCTGTCGCACTGCTTCTTCAACTGTTTGTGCATTTGCATCAGCGCACGCATGTTGGTTATGAAAATTGACAAAACCATCACGAGTGAAACCAGCCTCGTTGCGAACAGTATCTTCGTTGTGAAAAGTGGATCTTCACATCTTCGCAACAGCCATTGTGAGAACAGTATTCTGGGAGCGTGAACTTGCGGAGGAAGGACGCTGTGCACAATATTAGGATAACAAATGCTCGTTTAGAATTATCCAAACTAGAGAATGATTAAGACGGATAGATCTTCCAGGAACTTCTTTCAGTCGTTGAAACACTCATTCCTCCACAAGAGGAGTACGAAGGATTAGAGGTCTGCCCGATCCTCCGTTGTCGTAAACATGGTGTCTGCTAATTGTTGGAAAAGACAACTGAATAATTTTGCAGGTGGTACCTTGTGTTACGGATACTTAGCATGAAGGACAGGGGCTCGACGATTGTTTCCATTTGACAAACTATAACGCAAGGTCATGCCTGCTGTCTCAAGTGTGTAATAATAGGCTTATGTTATGTCGGTAAGAGCACTCTAAAAGCGTCTCATAGACTCATCGAAACAAACTGTTTCCATTCGAACTAATGCATGAGCTAAACTTGCCCAGAACAGTGAGTGAGGTCCACAGTAACACACTACGAGATGTTTGCTGCATGTTGTATTCAGACGAATGTGTCATTCTGTAGGTCATTCTCAATAGCAACGAGCTTGCAGTGTAAGTGAGGTGATTCACAGTAGTGGAGATGACTAAGTGACCATAGTTCTTAGGGTATGGATTTTACAGCGCATGTTTACTGGACTCTGTCTTGCTTTGGTCAGTAGTAATACTCCTCAATACGTGGAATTTTTTAATACTCCGTATGTAATTCATTGCAAACAAGCTCATAATCGAGAGTGTTTAGGAGCAATAAATACGAAAGAAGTTAAAAGTAAACAATTGCTTAAAGGGCGGAGTAATCTACAGAAGTAATTTGGCGAAGAAGAAAATCTACGAGATTTAATGAGGCTTCCGAAACACATCGGTAAGCTTACGTGGGTCTCCGATGCAAGCACGCAGGGGCCGTACTTCCGGATTCGACCGGTCAGGCATTTCAGTAACGCCGCCGAAGTTGGCTGGGAGTGCGGCCGGGCAGAAGTTGCGAGAACGACCGGGGGCGGCCCGCAGCCAATTAACCAGCTGCGGCTGCGGCCGGCCGCGCCGCCGCCCCCGCTACACCTACAGGCCGGGGGCTGCGCTGCCGGAATTCCGGAACACAGGGGCGCTGGCGCCTTCGCCCGCGGCTGCTTTTAAAGGGGCCTCCAACGCCCTATACCCTGTGTAAGGATGGGCTCCCAAAACACATACGAAATGCTTGCGGACCATCTTGGACAGAGATGTAAAAACAGTCCTGCATCTCCACTATAAGTAGTAGAAAGCAGAAATGAGCCCTGTATATTCGATTTAAACTCGTCAGCTGGTCCTATGACGTCACGGCCGAACTCGCTGTCTCTGCAGGCTCGGGATCTCGATTCGCCAGTTTCCGAGGTTGCCCATTTAGTATGTACCTCTTCACTTGAGACTGTCGTCGGTACAAGTGGACTACAATACTGTAGAAAGGAGAGAGAGAAAAAGAGTGGGCAAGTATAGCCGACTACTCGCAGCACCGCCGCTACATACATATGAAGGTGCTGAACATGACGATTATTATATGCTAAGACAATGACTGAGCGGTTGTTGTTGTTGTCCAGAGACTGGTTTGATGCAGCTCTCCACGCCACTCTATTCTGTGCAAGCTTCTTCATCTCCCAGTACCTACAGCACATCCTTCTGAATCTGCTTAATGTATTCATCTCTTGATCTCCCTCTACCATTTTTAACCTCCACACTGGCCTCCAATACTAAATTGGTGATCCCTTCATGCCTCAGAACATGTCATACCAACCAATCCCTTCTTCTAATCAAGTTGTGCCACAAATTTCTCTTCTCCCAAATTCTAGTCAATACCTCCTCATTAGTTACGTGATCTACCCATCTAATCTTCAGCATTCTTCTGTAGCACCACATTTCTAAAGCTTCTATTCACGTCTTGTCCAAACTAGTTATCGTCCATGTTTCATTTCCATAGATGGCTATACTCCATACAAATACTTTCAGAAACGACTTCCTGACACTTAAATCTATACTCGATGTTAACAAATTTCTCTTCTTCAGAAACGCTTTCCTTGCCATTGCCAGTCTACATTTTATATCCTCTCTACTTCGACCATCATTAGTTATTTTGCTCCCCAAATAGCAAAACTCCTTTACTACTTTAAGGGCTTCATTTCCTAATCTAATACCCTCAGCATATCCCGATTTAATTCGACTACATTCCATTATCCTCTTTTTGCTTTTGTTGATTTCATCTTATATCCTCCTTTCAAGACGCCATCCATTCCGTTCAACTGCTCTTCCAAGTCCTTTGCTGTCTCTGACAGAATTACAATGTCATCGGTGAACCTCAAGGTTTTTATTTCTTCTCCATGGATTTTAATACCTACTCCGAATTTTTCTTTTGTTTCCTTCACTGCTTGCGCAATATACAGATTGAATAACATCGGGGAGAGGCTACAAACCTGTCTCACTCCCTTCCCAACCACTGATTCAATTCCATGTCCCTCGACTATTATAACTGCCATCTGGTTTCTGTACAAATTGTAAATAGCCTTTCACTCCCTGTATTTTACCCCTGCCACCTTCAGAAGTTGAAAGAGAGTACTCCAGTCAACATTCTCAAAAGCTTTCTCCAAGTCTATAAATGCTAGAAACGTAGGTTTGCCTTTCCTTAATCTATCTTCTAAGATAAGTCTTCGGGTCAGTATTGCCGCACGTGTTCCAACATTTCTTCGGAATCCAAACTGATCTTCCCCGGGGTCGGCTTCTATAAATTTTTCCATTCGTCTATAAAGAATTTGCGTTAGTATTTTGCAGGGGTGGCTTATTAAACTGATTGTTCGGTAATTTTCACATCTGTCAACACCTGCTTTCTTTGGGATTGGAATTATTATATTCTTCTTGAAGTCTGAGGGTATTTCGCCTGTTTCATACATCTTGCTCACCAGATGGTAGAGTTTTGTCAGGACTGGCTCTCCCGAGGCCGTCAGTAGTTCCAATGGAATGTTGTCTACTCCAGGGGCCTTGTTTCGACTCAGGTCTTTCAGTGCTCTGTCAAACTCTTCACGCAGTATCATATCTCCCATTTCATCTTCATCTACATCCTCTTCCATTTCCATAATATTGTCCTCAAGTACATCGCCCTTGTATAGACGCTCTATATACTCGTTCCATCTTTCTGCTTTCCCCTCTTTGCTTAGACCTGGGTTGCCATCTGAGCTCTTGATATTCATACAAGTGGTTCTCTTCACTCCAAAGGTCTCTTTAATTTTCCTGTAGGCAGTATCTATCTTACCCCTAGTGAGACAAGCCTCTACATCCTTACATTTGTTCTCTAGCCATCCCTGCTTAGCCATTTTGCACTTCCTGTCGATATCATTTTTGAGACGTTTGTATTCCTTTTTGTCTGCTTCATTTACTGCATTTTTATATTTTCTCCTTTCATCAATTAAATTCAATATTTCTTCTGTTACCCACGGATTTCTATTAGCCCTCGTCTTTTTACCTACTTAATCCTCTGCTGCCTTCACTACTTCATCCCTCAGAGCTACCCATTCTTCTTCTACTGTATTTCTTTCCCCCATTCCTGTCAATTGTTCCCTTATGCTCTCCCTGAAACTCTCTACAACCTCTGGTTTAGTCAGTTTATCCAGGTCCCATCTCCTTAAATTCCCACCTTTTTGCAGTTTCTTCAGTTTCAATCTGCAGTTCATAACCAATAGATTGTGGTCAGAATCCACATCTGTCCCAGGAAATGTCTTACAATTTAAAACCTGGTTCCTAAATCTCTGTCTTACCATTATATAATCTATCTGATACCTGTTAGTATCTCCAGGATTCTTCCAGGTATACAACCTTCTTTTATGATTCTTAAACCAAGTGTTGGCTATGATTAAGTTATGCTCTGTGCAAAATTCTACAAGGCGGCTTCCTCTTTCATTCCTTCCCCCCAATCCATATTCACCTACTATGTTTCCTTCTCTCCCTTTTCCTACTGACGAATTCCAGTCACCCATGACTATTAAATTTTCGTCTCCCTTCACTACCTGAATAATTTCTTTTATCTCGTCATACATTTCATCTATTTCTTCATCATCTGCAGAGGTAGTTGGCATATAAACTTGTACTACTGTAGTAGGCATGGGCTTTGTGTCTATCTTGGCCACAATAATGCGTTCACTATGCTGTTTGTAGTAGCTAACCCGCACTCCTATTTTTTTGTTCATTATTAAACCTACTCCTGCATTACCCCTATTTGATTTTGTATTTATAACCCTGTAATCACCTGACCAAAAGTCTTGTTCCTCCTGCCACCGAACTTCACTAATTCCCACTATATCTAACTTTAACCTATCCATTTCCCTTTTTAAATTTTCTAACCTACCTGCCCGATTAAGGGATCTGACATTCCACGCTCCGATCCGTAGAACGCCAGTTTTATTTCTCCTGATAACGACGTCCTCCTGAGTAGTCCCCGCCCGGAGATCCGAATGGGGGACTATTTTACCTCCGGAATATTTTACCCAAGAGGACGCCATCATCATTTAATCATACAGTAGAGCTGCATGTCCTCGGGAAAAATTATGGCTGTAGTTTCCCCTTGCTTTCAACCGTTCGCAGTACCAGCACAGCAAGGCCGTTTTGGTTTAATGTTACAAGGCCAGATCAGTCAATCATCCAGACTGTTGCCCCTGCAACTACTGAAAAGGCTGCTGCCCCTCTTCAGGAACCACATGTTTGTCTGGCCTCTCAACAGATACCCCTCCGTTGTGGTTGCACCTACGGTATGGCCATCTGTATTTTTAAAAATTAGGCCTATATATTTTCAAAATGTTTACAAAACAATCTTATCCCCTTCAAAATGCTCTCCATTACAACAAATATATTTGTCCTGCCGGTGCTTCCACTGTTCAAATCATTTTTGTAGTCATCTTTAGAAATGGCTGACAGCTCCTTACCCGTTTTTTTGTCTTGGTTTCTCCAATGTTGTCCAATCTGTGTCCTTTCATGCTGCTTTCCATGCGTGGAAATAAGAACAATCGCACGGAGCCAGGTCAGGCGAGTAAGGTGAGTGGGGGAGCGGAACCAAGCCATTTTTAGCTAAAAGCTATCTCACAGAGATGGCTGTGTATACAGATGCGTTGTCATGGTGGAAGTACCAGTCTACCGTCTGCCACAAATCGTTTTTTTTTTTTTTTATGATGAACAGTGTTGCGCAGTCTTCTTAAAACTTCCAAATAAAACGTTTGGTTGACTTGCGAGAACAAACTCTGCATGAACTACGCTCTTGGCATCAAAGAAGCAAATCAGCATTGTTTTGATGTTTGATTTGACCTGACGAGTTTCTTTTGGATGAGGTGGCGATGACGTCTTCCATTGGCTTGACTATTGCTTTTGTTTCTGGATCGTAACCATAACACCATGACATCACCAGTAGTGAACTTTGACAGAAACACTGGATCAGTTTCAAGCCGTTGTTTCAAAGCACGACATGTTTCAAGTAGACGTTCCTTTTGATTGTCAGTCAGACCTCGAGGAACAAACTTCGAAGCAACCCTTTTCATTCCCACATCTTCCGTTAAAATTCGCTGAACCGAGCTCCAAGATAACCCACTAATCTCTGACAGTTGATCAGTTGTCTGTCGACGGTCTGTGAGCAGATGCTCTCGAATTTTTTCAATATGTTCGGTGATTCGGGCAGTTGATGGACGTCCAGAACGAGGTTTGTCAGCAATGAACATGTCGCCATTTCTAAATCAGCAAATCAGTGTTACTCTTGAGTTTTTCCCACAGCGCCATCTTGGTAAGGTGTTTTCAACATTAAAACAGTTTCAGCAGCATTTTTACCGCGTATAAAACAAAATTTCACAACTGCACGTTGTTACCTTGCACTTGCCATCATAAAAACGAAACAATAACAAAACAGCGCTAACAAAAATAATCAATCACCGCAGCTGAACAGAACAAGCCAGGTCTACAACACAGGCGACACTGAGTTGCGCTATACACGCCTAGCGGCAGAAATGCATACTACACAAGCTCCGGCCACCTTTTTCTTTGGAGGGGGGGAGGGGCGGGGGGAGGGGGTTAACCCTTCGTATACGAGGGTTGGAGCTTTAATAGTGGCAACTATTTATTTACAACTCGTACAAAATAGATTCGTATATCAAAGTTTTACTGACCTCCAAAGTAGTCACTAGCATTGTGTATAAACCGTTGTCAGCGTTGTGGAAGTCGTGGGATACTCTTAACAGTGCCAGTTGTGTTGACAGTTCGAGCGGCGCGGTCTATTGCCCGACGAATTGTAGTACTTTTGAAGCGAATGCCATGAAGTGTTTCCTTCAGTTTAGAAATTGAGTTGAACTCACGAGGGCTTAAGTCAGGGCAGTGCAGTGGGTGGTATAGCACTTAGCAGCCCCATCAGTCAGATCAGTAACAGCTTGCACAGTACGTGCTTGAGCATTGTCCTGCAATATGATGGTCAGGTGTGTGTGTGTGTGTGTGTGTGTGTGTGTGTGTGTGTGTGTGTATTCCTAAGGGACCAAACTGCTGTCATAGGTCCCTAGACTTACACACTACTTAAACTAACTTATGCTAAGAACAACACACACACCCATGCCCTAGGGAGGACTCTAATCTCCGGCGAGAGGAACCGCGCAATCCGTGCATGGCGCCTCAAACCGCGCGGCCACTTCGCGTGGCGTTGGTCAGGTCCTGCAGAAAGTGTCATCACTTCTGTCTCTATGCTGTTCATTTTTGGAACACAAACTACGACCAGCTTAGAGACAGAAGTGACGACACTTTCTGCAGGAGCTGATCATCATTTTGCTGGACTATGATCAAGCACGTACAGAGCAAGCTATTACTGATTTGTTTGACTGATGGGGCTGCTAAGTGCTATACCACCAACCGCACTCCCCTGACTTAAGCCCTCGTGAGTTCAACTTGATTTCTAAACTGAAGAAACACTTCATGGCATTCGCTTCAGAACTGCTACAATACACCGCACCGCTCGAACTGTCAAAACAACTGACACTGCTAAGAGTATCTCACGACTTCCACATCGCTGGCAACGGTTTATGAACAACGCTGGTGACTACTTTGGAGGTTAGTAAAGCTTCGAAACACGTCTCTAGTTTGGCTGTCTCTCCTAAGAGTCTTCAAGAGAATTTTTTCTGGAGTTTCGGCAGATATTTGCAGTTTTGTTCCGCGGTGTGTAGCTGGAGTCACCCGAAACAAGGCACTGCTTATTACGTCTTTCGTCCGACACCCGGTGTCAATAGAAAGCGTAGTTTTATTTCTCTTTAGAAACAAAATTATTTTAAGGTGTATTTTACGTGCCCATTCGATAGAGCGGACTCAACTTAGTCCAGTCCGATATTCAATTTATCGATGTGCATCAACAGGGAGAACAAAACATACAAAGAATAACAAGCACTCCAGCACCGCTCTGGCCAACGCTGCTCAGACGCTGCTGGATTACTTGTTATTCTTTGTGGGTTTTTCTCTCCCTGTTAATGCGTATCGATAAAAAGAACATAGTACCGCACTAGATTAACTGGAAAAAACTCTATCGAATGGACACATAAAATGCCGTTTTTAAAATTACTTTGTTTGTAACGAGAAACGAACTGACGATTTTCGTTCACACTCGACGTCGCCTGAAACATGTGATGAATAGTATTTGCTTGGGCCAACTCAGCCTACACATCCCAAAAACGAATCAGCAAATGTTTGCCGAAACACCAGAGAAAATGCATCGGACGACTCTTAGGAGAGACCCCTGTATACATAAGAACTGGCTTAGTGCCCCCTGCTTCGCTCGCATACATTGTATGGTCTGCACTTTTTATCCTCCGTAATCGCATTCTTAAGCTGTTCAGAAAGTGCAAAATCTTCTAAGATTTTCACGCGAATTAAGGTCGTAAAATTTACTTCTGACCAGATAGCGATTCAGGCAGGTGGAGTTCGAGGCCTTTGTTAATACTGTCTTTTGAACTCTTCGGGTGACATTGCCATAGAAACTTTCATCCCTAACACATATTTCTTTGGAGCTCAAATACCAGTTTCATAGATCTAGCTGTAAAAAGATTTTAATGTAACGAATTATTTTCACAAACATTTTCATCCCCTATTTCATCCCTCTACGGGTTGAATTTCCACAAAACACTAAAACACGCATTTTTTTTATTTCTAACCGAGAAGTCAGACCCCAGTTTTCGTAGATGTGGCTTTAAAATTCTTTATTAATACTTTAATATTGATGTATTCTCAAGAAAAAACATTCACTCTCTATTTTACCTCCTTGGTGGTCGAATTTCCAAAAATGCTGAAGCACGTCTTTTTTTAAATTCTGAACGTGGAACCAAATATCAACTGTCGTAGCTCTAGCTTCAAAATTGCCTTAATAGCGACGTATTTTCATAAATCTTTCATCCCCAACTTCACTCCCTTAGGACTGAAATAGCGAACAATCCCTTACTAAATTATGCCTACAGTATAAGATCGACACCCACTCCATATTTCAAGTTTCTATCCTTAGCAGTTTGGCCTGGGAGATGATGAATCAGTCAGGACATTTCCTTATATATTCAGTGACTGTCTAAAAGTTACGTTGACATACCGTCCGTTTTGGCTCGTTCATGCGTTCGTGACGACAGTACAAGAAACTGGGACATGAGGATGAACTGTTTAAGTCGTGATTAATTATTAAAATAAATTTACACCAGCCTTCGAAAAAGTTACGGAAATGAATGAGTGGTTAGACAATTCGGTGTTCGCCTATAAAAGCAAGTTTCCATGATCAAACTAAGCAATTTTTTGTCGCAGGGTCATTGCGGTTACTCTGTGTCCTGTGTCCGTTGGACAGAGTACACATATTTTCTCAAGATGGAAACAGCGTAAACAAAAACACTTTCCATTTATTTATTTATTTATTTATTATTGCATTGGACGAACAATGTACGTTTTTCGTCTGAAGCATGGACAACATCTAACGACATCGATGTTGACGGGACGTTAAACCCTGATATTACTTCTTTTGAAGTGTGGACTATAGTACCGAACTTTTTTCGAGACAACGTTCCTCCTCTTATGGATCACATTTACAAAAATGGTTCAAATGGCTCTAAGCACTATGGGACTTAAAATCTGAGGTCATCATCCCATAGACTTAGAACTGCTTAAACCTAACTAACCTAAGAACATCACACACATCCATGACCAAGGCAAGATTCGAACCTGCCACCGTAACAGCAGCGCGGTTCCGGTCTGAAGCGCCTAGAACCGCTCGGCCACAGTGGCCGACGCACTTTTACAAATGTATACACTGCATCACTTAATTTTCTTCTTACACCCCCATGTACTCACAAAATAAGGCTTCGTTAGAGGCCGTCTCATCCCGACAGTCGGTCATTTTCCCCCCAGTTAATGCTGCTTTACAACAGAGAGTTCGTGCACTCAATTTCCACACTAAGTCACAGCTAGCGTTACACTCCTGAAAGCTTCAGTAAGAGACAAAAGGTTGACGATTAGGAAGCACCCGCAGCACAACCATTCTCACACTCGTTCATACTTGCGGAGCAACCAGGGGAACAAAAGAAGCCAGTACAGCGCTGACATAAAGGTGGCGCCTTGATTTGTAATATACACTCCTGGAAATGGAAAAAAGAACACATTGACACCGGTGTGTCAGACCCACCATACTTGCTCCGGACACTGCGAGAGGGCTGTACAAGCAATGATCACACGCACGGCACAGCGGAAACACCAGGAACCGCGGTGTTGGCCGTCAAATGGCGCTAGCTGCGCAGCATTTGTGCACCGCCGCCGTCAGTGTCACCCAGTTTGCCGTGGCATACGCAGCTCCATCGCAGTCTTTAACACTGGTAGCATGCCGCGACAGCGTGGACGTGAACCGTATGTGCAGTTGACGGACTTTGAGCGAGGGCGTATAGTGGGCATGCGGGAGGCCGGGTGGACGTACCGCCGAATTGCTCAACACGTGGGCCGTGAGGTCTCCACAGTACATCGACGTTATCGCCAGTGGTCGGCGGAAGGTGCACGTGCCCGTCGACCTGGGACCGGACCGCAGCGACGCACGGATGCACGCCAAGACCGTAGGATCCTACGCAGTGCCGTAGGGGACCGCACCGCCACTTCCCAGCAAATTAGGGACACTGTTGCTCCTGGGGTATCGGCGAGGACCATTCGCAACCGTCTCCATGAAGCTGGGCTACGGTCCCGCACACCGCTAGGCCGTCTTCCGCTCACGCCCCAACATCGTAAGCCCGCCTCCAGTGGTGTCGCGACAGGCGTGAATGGAGGGACGAATGGAGACGTGTCGTCTTCAGCGATGAGAGTCGCTTCTGCCTTGGTGCCAATGATGGGCGTATGCGTGTTTGGCGCCGTGCAGGTGAGCGCCACAATCAGGACTGCATACGACCGAGGCACACAGGGCCAACACCCGGCATCATGGTGTGGGGAGCGATCTCCTACACTGGCCGTACACCACTGGTGATCGTCGAGGGGACACTGAATAGTGCACGGTACATCCAAACCGTCATCGAACCCATCGTTCTACCATTCCTAGACCGGCAAGGGAACTTGCTGTTCCAACAGGACCATGCACGTCCGCATGTATCCCGTGCCACCCAACGTGCTCTAGAAGGTGTAAGTCAACTACCCTGGCCAGCAAGATCTCCGGATCTGTTCCCCATTGAGCATGTTTGGGACTGGATGAAGCGTCGTCTCACGCGGTCTGCACGTCCAGCACGAACGCTGGTCCAACTGAGGCGCCAGGTGGAAATGGCATGGCAAGCCGTTCCACAGGACTACATCCAGCATCTCTACGATCGTCTCCATGGGCGAATAGCAGCCTGCATTGCTGCGAAAGGTGGATATACACTGTACTAGTGCCGGCATTGTGCATGCTCTGTTGCCTGTGTCTATGTGCCTGTGGTTCTGTCAGTGTGATCATGTGATGTATCTGACCCCAGGAATGTGTCAATAAAGTTTCCCCTTCCTGGGACAATGAATTCACGGTGTTCTTATTTCAATTTCCAGGAGTGTATATACTGTACTCGTATGTGCGTCCCTTAACGTAAGTCTCCAACTCGCTCCGCTTCCGATCTCTAAGAGCTGACCAACGGCAGATCTCCAAGCCGCACAGTAGGCCAAATCCTTCAAAACCTGGACAGAATAGAAAAAAAAGAGAAGTTGCGACTTCCGACTTTACCTCAGCGAAATCTTGTGTAGACTGTAGTGGTGCGTACTTTCCCAATGCTGCTGAATCAGTCGTCTCAAGTCGACATGATATGAGCCTCCTCAGTCGACGATAAACAGTGAATCGGACAACGACACACTTTTCAGACATTGTTTGTGTGTCCTGCGTAATATATGACAGCATTCCTGTCTACTTGTCAGAATAAAATAGCATGTGTAGCACTCCAGAAGCTATGTTTGACATTTTCAACCCGTCTAATGACGTATATCGACTTAAAACTGTACTGCTACCGATATTATCCGAAATCGTTGGTTACAAATTTTCCTTTGCGTGGCTTCACTTTTGTAAATGGCTCGGCTACTACATTTATAGTATATTTAACGAGTTCAAATGTATTTGTATGTCCATATTTGCCCGTTTTCAGTGGTCCGTCATTTTCCTACAGAGCAGCAGTGTGCCACATTTATCTCATAAACTATTATGTAAATAAAAAATATCATTTGGGTTTTCTGTAGAATTCTTGGGGACCAATTCAGAATTGTGATCATATTTTTTTTTTCGAAAATCAGCAAATAATTTTTTTACAAGGTAAAAATTTCCCAGAGTAATATAGTTTTTCTTTTCTTTTTTTTTTTTTTTTTTTTTGATAAATGCTCCAGGACTATTCAAATTTTGTAGAGACGAGTCTAGAACTAAAACATTTCTATCAGAAACTAGAAAATGACAGTTGAAGATAATGTGCATTTCGAACCATCTCCCAGTGGACTAGGACGACGACCTCTCCCGCATTTCCCGGGACCTCCCGTATTATAGCAATTTATTTTAATCACCCCAGCTTCCTTATTGACCGCATTTTTGCCCCTATATTTCGTCAGTGATCACAAATAGTATTAATAATGGAAAGTACTACTTACAGTTGAGATTTCCTCACCAACAGATCTCGAAGAGTTTTCGTATAATAATCGATAACTTGTCGACATAGAGCGTTTGTGTGTTCCTGCTTAACGGAAAGAAGACGATTAGGCTCAAGGGAATACGAGTAGTATAGCCTATTTGTTTAAACGAGCCGTAAGAGGGGGAATGTTTGCTCGTTTCTCGGTCAGTGCTGGCAACGCTCCGATGCGCTCGCCTCCCACCAGCCAGCAGCTATGGTATAAATAACACACAGAAGTAAAGAGGACTCGCGAAAGCGGATTATAAAGACAATCATGCTTAAACACACTCGTTACTTCGTTTATTTCTCAAGTAACTCACACAACACAACACAACAACGTTTCGGAGCTCAAAACATGATACCACATGACATACTAGACTAAAAGTAAGGAAAATATGCAAGTTCTTAAAAATATTTATATCTCAATTATCACCTATTCCAAGAAACTGCGATATAGTTGTGCAGCTGAAATTCATTGCAACTAAATCTCACTTAAACGCCCCTTAAAATAATGGTAGGATGTTGGTCACCTCCCTTTAAACCATGATCAAATGTTGGTCGCCCTACAGTGGACATGTCGACAGCGACCCTTCTGAAAGCAATAATGACACAACTGATGAGTGTGACTATGATTTCGACTAAACAATCTAAAATATTGAATAAAAGATTGCAATACGGCAATTTCGACTTCCACTTCGTTATCAGCGACCTCGAAATACGTTACACCGATGTTTTATTCGAATTCGCTAAATTTATAATTTTTGATCCGGCAAATTAGTTCGGACGTTTTGAATTTGGTGATTCCGACATCGGATTCCTAATCAGCGACCCAAAGAATCTAAAAATAAAATAATTTTGTAGGATTTCATATCCATTTTTCTATTATGTCGAGGTTTTGAAGTGAGTTGGCCTACTGTGGGCCGCTTCGAACGTTGCCGAGCTACAAAAAGGTTTAAAAAGCTAGCAGAAGAGCATAAGCCTTTTCTGTCAAAATGAAACGCTCTCATCAGCAAGTTAATAAACAGCTGAGGACAGTACAGCCCTAGGAAGTACGGTCTCAAAGATACCAAAATCCCTTATCTTACATTAATGACAGGACAAAATGCAGAACTCATAGTAAATGAATAAATAAGATTGAATTTAAATTAATTCACCCAATCTTTGTCACTAAATGCAGTTCGTTTTTTAATAAAAAGAACCATCAGGGGAATGAAAATTGTATATCTGTTACAATGTCATATCAGCGAGAGATCGAAGAACATTCCACCATTTCCGTCTTGAAAGGTCTCTGTTGGATTCCTTTCATGTTTAATTTCTTAAATCTGTTGCCATTTATGGAATAAATTCCTCTTCTAAATGTACTGTGGCGTTTCTGACTATCTGGGAGGAGACTGAGCAGTGGAACGTGTTACTTTTACACATAAACAAGAACGATCTGTCACACTACTACACTTTAAAGCACAGTTTATATGTAATTCTTATATGTAATTCATGTCACACAGTCTCATACGGAACCTACATCCGCTTTCTTTTATATACTGTATATGATAAGATACTGTCATCCCCCTTCCCTTTTGTGTGAGAGGATGAATGAGCATATGTATTTCTAGTTGCATGCTTGAGGGTAGCAGACAGGGCTGTCTGCTAGAGAACAGTAGGACCAACGTCGGAACAGGTAGCTACGCTTCCTAAAAGCAAAGAGGTTTCTATCCTTAGTATGGTCCTGTCCGTCCGTTGTCATGTTGGTATAGGAAGCTGCCCCTCTGGCCACTTCCGTTGGTCTTTGTGAGCCACCCCTCAGGAAGCACGCTCGGCAGTAGGGCAGTTGCAGTGTGGCCGTGGCGAGCGTCTGAAGTGGTAAGATCTCCGGCTAAGCGCGTGTCTGTTAAGTCCGTAGGACAATGGATTTCTTAAGTTCAGCCTAACTGAAAATTTAATCACCTTTATTTCGGGTTTAGGTCTAAAATATCCGATGTTATCTTAAATTGCAGGGCAGTGTAATTATCGTGTGAAGTTCAGATTATTTTTTGGTAGTTGCTTTGTTACTACTTTGTGAGTAAAGTGGAACCACGTGTTGATCAGTAACTCTAACTAAGTTCATCAATCTTAAATCCGAATGTGCGTGAGATTATAACGTCTCGTCTTGAGAATATTTTTTTAATATAGCAACTTTTCTTTATGCTTTTTCTTTATGTTCAACCCACGTGGGGTGTACTTTGCGAGACCAGTACCACGTGCTTATATAACTGTTTGACCCATCAGGTTAATAGTAAGACGTTAGTAACCAGTTCAAGGTTTTTCTTTTGTCAATTGCTTTTCGATCTAATATATTTTAATTATCAAAATTATTGTGGAGTTGTACGCTTTGTGTAAACCAAGTTGACCACGTGGAGCATGTGGTGTAATCATCAAAGTAGCACTCAGCTATTCTTTTTGCGAAGACTTCACAAAGAGTTAATATGAATTTAGTATACCAGTGTGTGGTAATTACATGACGGACAGGATTGTGGTATGAACGTAATTTCTTTGGGTAAAAACTGAATCTGTTGGTTGTGGTTAATTTCTTCTTGCTTATGTTTCAATGTTCTTCGTGTGTTATTTTATGAATGGAGTGTTGTATGCAGTTTTCCAAATCTTGGCTCCATATTTTATGTGTTCCGTAAGATTACAATCTCACATTCTTTTCAATCGTAAATAAGGCACCAGCTCAGTTATAACTCACGTATAATATGCTGAAATTTCAATGAACAATCTTAAAATAAATTTCCAAATATAAACTGATTTCTTTCTTTTTATTTAAATTCTCCTTTTTATATATATATTTTACCGGTTTTGTATGACTATTAAAAGATTATCATTAATGTTAGTCTGCTTGGTAAACCTAGACTAAATATCTGATGAAACAGTTGCCCAGTAATCCACGGTTAACGTCCCCAGACAGATCACGGCTTTTAACCCACTTTCATTGTCTATTAGCTCCGATTTCAGCATACCAAATTAAAGTTGCAACATTACACTCCAGCACAGCAAATTAAAGTTACAACGTTACACATGGCGACCCTGTTCTGTGATTCCGCTAGACTCTGGAATCTCTGAAATGTTAGATTGCGAGCGTGTTATAATCTTAATTTTTTTTCCTTACAGCGCTCAAACAACTTCTGCGTTGTTTCCGAGCAGACTTTCAAAAGATTCACGGCGTTGTTGATCGGCGTTGCGTTGTTTGTCTTGTTGTGTTTTTTTTATAATTGTGTGTTTTATATGTCTGTGTGTTTTTTTATTCTCGCTTGTAAATTCCACTGTTTCGATCTAAGATAAAAATTTGTTTTGCGTGTGAAAAAGTCGTAATTTTTGTGTGGACACATTTATTTTGATTAGTGTGTCGCATACCGGTTATAAATTGCACTAATGCAGACACGTAACCAAACTAAAAGTAAGCGGTCCGACAACCTAACCAACATGGACCAAGGGGATAATTTAATTTCGAATGTTAACGCGTCGGGCGGTTCCGAAAATGCAATGGGGAATACTTCAGACGAAATGCAAGACAGGACGAACGGGCTCACATCAGAGCCACAAATTAATTTGCCTCCAACTAACCAAATTGATTTGGCAGAACTCATGAAAGCCTTATTGCAACAAAATAAAGAATCATTTGAAAAATCGTTCCGAGAACAAAAAGAATCATCCGAAAAATCGATCCGCGAGCTAGGCGAACAAATGACGCAGAAATCTGAAAAATCGATCCGAGAGCTAGGGGAACAAATGACGCAGAAATCTGAAAAATCGATCCGGGAGCTAGGGGAACAAATAGACGAAAAACTAATCCAGCAGACAAATAAAGTCGACAAGTCGATGCAGAGAGTGTCCGATGATATCTCACAAAGAATAAACAATCTGGCAAGTGAGATAAAAAGTGATATTATGAAAGAATTAGGCCGTACATTTGAACAAATCGATGATCGTCTGCAAGCCTTAGAACAGAGCAAGCGGAGGGGCGATGCCGAATCTAAAGAAAGCGAAGAACGGCTGCTTAGGAATTTCCTAGAGCTGAGGGAAGAATGCCAAAGGGAGCACCAGCAGGTACTCTCGAGTGTCCAAGAGGCGGAAACGCATTGTCCCACGTCCGTTAGAAACACAATAGCGGACAACAGTTTAGCGATCCATGCGTTGGAACAGCAAATAGAACAATTGAAGCAGACTGGGGCGGAGGACAAGAGACAAATTGATGATAAGATTGCGGCATTAGCGGACATTGTAGGCACGATGAAGCTGACGGAAAGCGAGAACAATACTACACCGGTAGCGGCCGCAGAGACCGAAGAAGTGCGTTCTCTTCTGAGATTTCAGAAGGGACAGTTCGAAGTGAACAGGCAAAACAGAGCTGTAACAGGCGAATTGCAAGAACGCGTGGCGCATCTGGAAAACCGCATGGCGTGTGATTCCGAACTCGTCAATAGCATTAAAAATAGCCGTACGAACAGTGCAGAGAGGGACTCCGGCCACGAGGGAGATTTTGACGACAGGGAAGAATGTAATTTGAGGGGCAGGCATGAGAATAATAGAAACATTCAAGGGCCTCACCAGGAGGAAATGCAGGGATTTGATTTCAAACATTTCCTTACGGTGAGAAAGTTTGAGATATTCCGAAATTCGCAAAAAGGAATACATCCACGAGCATGGCTCGAGCAATTTGAGTTCTGTCTTCCTCCCGACTGGGCAAGTTCACATAAGATAGAATATATGTGTGGCTATTTGGAAGGCGAACCGGCGATTCGCATGAGGTCGGCAGCGCGTCACTGCAACTCCACTCGGGAGTTTCGACAAGCCTTTCTGTCCGCCTATTGGTCGGAAGCGGCACAAGATAGGGTCAAACATGGCATAATTATGCTGCCAAATTTGAACCAGTCTGGTTTCGGCAGCCCTGCACGTCTATTCGACCACATGCTGCAGGCAAATCAATTTTTATACGACCCATACGGGCCTGCGGAACTAATTAGGATATGCATCACCAAATTGCCGATGCACTTGCGGCACGTCATTCTTGCGGGACGATGCAAAGAGGACGTGGAAACGTTTAAAACACTTCTCCAAGATTTGGAATATAATACAGCAGAATGCCCGCCTAATCAGGCACAAAGTTATTATGGGGCACAGCAGCGCGATCGCAGTCGTGGCCTTAGTACTAATCAACGGCGTGACTGGTCGTCGCGACGCGAACGGAACAATAATCGGGACAGACCGTATAGAAACTGGGGTAACAGTCGCGAACACAGGTGGAACAACAGAAATGATCGAGGACGTGGACAGAATCGTGAACGGAACAGTTACGTCAACCAGAATCGATATTACGGTGAACACGGTGGGAATAGGACTGTAGGCGGAGCACCTCATGATGTTGAAATTCGGCCGGCTAACCCTAGACATAATCCAGCAAATGGAAATGAACAAAACCGGCAATGACAAACGATCAGCGCAGAAGGCGCCCAATCGGAACAAATGAGCGACATGGCAAATGACTAGAAAGGACAGTGAGAAGTAGAGAGGACGGTGAGGAGAAAGAATTGATTAGTTTAAATTTGTGACGTATGCATTTTGAATAATATGTTGGTAAAAAATTAATGATAAAGATGTTTCTATGTGATGGATTGAAGTGATGTTTTAATTTTTTTCTTTCCTTGTGCAATTAGGATTTAGTTTGATTCAAACGTGAAGATAAAAGGTTTCTTTGTGAACGAGTAAAATGCTGTTTATGTTTTTTTTTGTGTGTAAATTGAAAAGAGTCGCTCATGAGGAAAGCAAGATCGTTGCTGAATTAGTGCATAAACTCAGGGGAATATCCGATCTGTGGGTATTATGGGTCTAGCAAACCCAGGTCCCCAGCTGTTAGTAGCCTTGTTTCCTATTTTCTGCTTTCAGTGCTACTATCTATCTATTACTATTCTATATCTGTCAGTATAAATGAGGATCTCTTACTATAGTATGCGTGCTGTATGAATATTTTAAGATAGGAGAACTCTGAGAAAGGAATGAGTAAGTTTGGAATCTTGAAAACAGGATGCGATAATACGATTGTTGAACCATTGGCTTCCAATATGCGATGATATGTTAATATTGATGATATATGTCTTTTTTGTTCTTTATAGCTGACTACGTAAAGTGCTGTCTGTGGATTTCGTAAGTATATTGATTCCCTTCAAGGTGAAAGAAGAATTGTGGTTTGTGTAATTCACGTGGCTCTGAAATATTATTGTGGTAGTCAAATACGAGCAGCTTTTCAGCAAATGGAGAATGGAACGGAAATATGGATCCTTTTTGTAGTCTTGATTGATGTTGAGCCAAATCCTAAAAAAAAATTATTCTGCGTTAATACTTGTCCTAGAAAAGCGACGTTTATGTGTTTTGCTGATGCTGTGAGCATTACAGCTTACTGTTTTCGCTGGTGCGGGATGCACTGCAACCTATATGATTTGTACTGAGGAAATTTCCCTCTTTAAGGTAGAGGATGATTAAATAATTTTGATTATGGGAACGAAGGAAAGCTTGGTTTAAGGTAATAAGGATAAAGCAAAACATTTGTCATTTAAACTACAGGAGGATTCGGATCTTTTGTGTCTGTTGTAAGTTCAATATGTTAAGATGATACTGTTTTACAGAATAGAGGTGACCACAATTTTGCCATTCATGAGAAATGAATCCAGAATAACCACCACAGGCGAAATAACTGATTTGGAAGCGAAAGGTAACGTAAAGAAGGAACGAAATCGCAGCAAAATGGGTAAGAAAATGTAATATAACCTGTATAATGCAAATATTTTTAACCTTCTCAGAGTCATCTGCGTGATTAATTGTTGTGATAACGTAATTTTGGTGAAATTTTCTTACTGTTTTATGTGTGAATATATGAGTATGATAAATGTATAATTGCGAGTCTCTTTTCAGGTGTGCAAACTGGTATAAATGTTTTGGCGTGTAAATAACCATTGTTCTTTTTAATGTGTATGTTTAAGGAAAGTTCTCCATATTTATCATGTGACAAGACGTATGCCGCGAGCGTCAAGAAGAGGACGAATTAGAACAATGTTGTAGTGGTATATACACGGTGTTGAAATAGCATTGAAGTAGCTTATTGGCTTAACTAGTAGTGGATAGAAGTAGAATATTGAGTAATGAATGTTTATGGGTAGTTAGTTTGTAGAATAGACAACAGGTGTGCATGTATGTGTGTGTAAATAACGTGTGAACCCTATGCTGTCCTGACCTATACTTGCACAAGGCATAATCCTATTCATTTTAGTGAATTAATAAATAGCATTTGATTTATTAAAACGTAAGTGAAGCACATTAGTGATGTGGATTTAAATATTATATTGTCAGTTCATTTATATTTTTATTTTTATACTGTCAAGTCATTTCACTTTTATTTTTTTTACATTGTCAAGTCATTTAAATTTTATTTTATATTGTCGATTCATCTAATTTCTTTATTTAAAAAAAATATTAAGTCTCACTTTGTTCTTAAAAATTGTGAAAGACAATACTAAGTGGTATTATGTATGACATTGTGTAATCACATAAGGATGATGAAAAATTTCTGTGAATGCAGTTGAGAACGTGAAAGCGAACTGGCAAAACTCTTAAGAGACAGCGGGAGCAGCCGGACTAGTTGTAAACTGGCGGGTTTCCCAGCAGGACACGCTGTCAGCCAGGCCACTTTGGGAGCGCGGCCGACAACAAAAGAAGGTACGCGGCAAACACTTTCCCTTGTACCTGGAGCTAATGGGCGGCCGCCCCGGGCGACCCTTCCTCGAGGCGATGACCTGAGATGGGCGAGCGGTCCACCGCGCGGAAATCCATCTGCTGGCAACGCACCACACGCACGCGACCGTGACGAGACGGCCGCGGTGAAACAACACAAAGGGGCGTGGAGCCTTTTGACAGGTACTGCCCAGAGAAACTTGCAGACGTCAACGACGCCTATCGACATTTCCTGATGGATGCCTACTGTCAAGCGACAGTAAATCATGGTTCGATGTTCTCTGGTCGCTAAGGGTGGCACAAAAGAAGAGCCATTAGGTGTCATCCTTGCCCAGGAATATCAACCTGGCGTGTCAAACGAGGATACCGCACGAATTTGACAACACAAACATGGAACCAAATCGAGATGACGTGACACGGGAGAAACTTCATGAGAGGGCTGAGACGGCGGGATCGCACGCAACAGATGGACAAAAAAAATCCCTACTGACAGCTGCGGCGACGAACCCCCCCTCTTTCCCCTATATTGTGCCTCGGAACAGTGGAAGTACTGAGTGTGTCAGTGAACAGTGATTATACGGTTCTTAGTCCAGTGCATATACGTGTGTTTCTGTCAGAGAAACTCTGACTCGTGTGTTTTGCAGGAGTTCGATTTATTGGTGTTTATTAGACTGACTCTTGTATTTTGCAGGTGTTCTATTTATCTTTTTTAGACTTTGAATCTTGTGTTTTGCAGGTGTTTTATTTATAGGTGTTTTTGTTTTGTTTTAGATGTTGACTATTGTACTGTTTTATTTATCAATGTTTGTTTTTGTGTGATGTATTAGATTTGTGATATTTTGTTTCGTAAATTCATTGCTGTGGCATTGCTTCGTTTATCAGTCAGATAGCTTTTTATTCTCATTGAACTGTGATCGATTAGCCTTTGCATGGGGCATATTTACTGTGAGGAACCCCTTAAGGGTAACACTCACATAATTATTGTAGTTTCAGTATAATGACACAGTGCTCATTGTTTGCTAACTAATTGAAATATAGTAGAGTGATTAAATGAGTGCCACATAGTTATTTTAATTCTACAAATTATTAGTTTTATACGATATAGAATTTTTTTGCGATAACCACTTTGTAAAACATGTTTTTTCTCTTATCATTTTGTTGCTTTTGCAGATTGTGCATTGTTATGTTCTGCTTTTTAATACCGATGTTATTTGATGTTTTTTTTTAATTGCTGTGGCACCTTTGCTATTTTCATAAATTTTGCTTGTTAATAAACAGTCATAAATTTTCCTGTGATCAGTTGGCTCTTGCAATGAGCAAATACTGGTGAACTCCATAAGGGTAACAACCAGAAATTGTTTTCATATTAATGACACAGGAACCATTGTTTTTACTTGCTGACCGAATTAGGTCTACACTACCTTTTAAATAGGTGTCACAGATTGTGTTCTTTTTTTCTGTCTGAAATTGGTAGATTCTAAAGATGTGTTGAAATTATGGTGTTTTAGCAAGTAGCTGGTGTCCTTTTGCCTTTTCTTTTACACTGTTGGTTTAAGTAGGGTGTGAGAAGCCTGCTTGGGAATGTCCTAGCATGGCCAGAAAATTCCCTGCACAGTCTTTTCCCGGAGCGTTGGGGTTATGAAAGGTCTCTGTTGGATTCCTTTCATGTTTAATTTCTTAAATCTGTTGCCATTTATGGAATAAATTCCTCTTCTAAATGTACTGTGGCGTTTCTGACTATCTGGGAGGAGACTGAGCAGTGGAACGTGTTACTTTTACACATAAACAAGAACGATCTGTCACACTACTACACTTTAAAGCACAGTTTATATGTAATTCTTATATGTAATTCATGTCACACAGTCTCATACGGAACCTACATCCGCTTTCTTTTATATACTGTATATGATAAGATACTGTCATCCCCCTTCCCTTTTGTGTGAGAGGATGAATGAGCATATGTATTTCTAGTTGCATGCTTGAGGGTAGCAGACAGGGCTGTCTGCTAGAGAACAGTAGGACCAACGTCGGAACAGGTAGCTACGCTTCCTAAAAGCAAAGAGGTTTCTATCCTTAGTATGGTCCTGTCCGTCCGTTGTCATGTTGGTATAGGAAGCTGCCCCTCTGGCCACTTCCGTTGGTCTTTGTGAGCCACCCCTCAGGAAGCACGCTCGGCAGTAGGGCAGTTGCAGTGTGGCCGTGGCGAGCGTCTGAAGTGGTAAGATCTCCGGCTAAGCGCGTGTCTGTTAAGTCCGTAGGACAATGGATTTCTTAAGTTCAGCCTAACTGAAAATTTAATCACCTTTATTTCGGGTTTAGGTCTAAAATATCCGATGTTATCTTAAATTGCAGGGCAGTGTAATTATCGTGTGAAGTTCAGATTATTTTTTGGTAGTTGCTTTGTTACTACTTTGTGAGTAAAGTGGAACCACGTGTTGATCAGTAACTCTAACTAAGTTCATCAATCTTAAATCCGAATGTGCGTGAGATTATAACGTCTCGTCTTGAGAATATTTTTTTAATATAGCAACTTTTCTTTATGCTTTTTCTTTATGTTCAACCCACGTGGGGTGTACTTTGCGAGACCAGTACCACGTGCTTATATAACTGTTTGACCCATCAGGTTAATAGTAAGACGTTAGTAACCAGTTCAAGGTTTTTCTTTTGTCAATTGCTTTTCGATCTAATATATTTTAATTATCAAAATTATTGTGGAGTTGTACGCTTTGTGTAAACCAAGTTGACCACGTGGAGCATGTGGTGTAATCATCAAAGTAGCACTCAGCTATTCTTTTTGCGAAGACTTCACAAAGAGTTAATATGAATTTAGTATACCAGTGTGTGGTAATTACATGACGGACAGGATTGTGGTATGAACGTAATTTCTTTGGGTAAAAACTGAATCTGTTGGTTGTGGTTAATTTCTTCTTGCTTATGTTTCAATGTTCTTCGTGTGTTATTTTATGAATGGAGTGTTGTATGCAGTTTTCCAAATCTTGGCTCCATATTTTATGTGTTCCGTAAGATTACAATCTCACATTCTTTTCAATCGTAAATAAGGCACCAGCTCAGTTATAACTCACGTATAATATGCTGAAATTTCAATGAACAATCTTAAAATAAATTTCCAAATATAAACTGATTTCTTTCTTTTTATTTAAATTCTCCTTTTTATATATATATTTTACCGGTTTTGTATGACTATTAAAAGATTATCATTAATGTTAGTCTGCTTGGTAAACCTAGACTAAATATCTGATGAAACAGTTGCCCAGTAATCCACGGTTAACGTCCCCAGACAGATCACGGCTTTTAACCCACTTTCATTGTCTATTAGCTCCGATTTCAGCATACCAAATTAAAGTTGCAACATTACACTCCAGCACAGCAAATTAAAGTTACAACGTTACACATGGCGACCCTGTTCTGTGATTCCGCTAGACTCTGGAATCTCTGAAATGTTAGATTGCGAGCGTGTTATAATCTTAATTTTTTTTCCTTACAGCGCTCAAACAACTTCTGCGTTGTTTCCGAGCAGACTTTCAAAAGATTCACGGCGTTGTTGATCGGCGTTGCGTTGTTTGTCTTGTTGTGTTTTTTTTATAATTGTGTGTTTTATATGTCTGTGTGTTTTTTTATTCTCGCTTGTAAATTCCACTGTTTCGATCTAAGATAAAAATTTGTTTTGCGTGTGAAAAAGTCGTAATTTTTGTGTGGACACATTTATTTTGATTAGTGTGTCGCATACCGGTTATAAATTGCACTAATGCAGACACGTAACCAAACTAAAAGTAAGCGGTCCGACAACCTAACCAACATGGACCAAGGGGATAATTTAATTTCGAATGTTAACGCGTCGGGCGGTTCCGAAAATGCAATGGGGAATACTTCAGACGAAATGCAAGACAGGACGAACGGGCTCACATCAGAGCCACAAATTAATTTGCCTCCAACTAACCAAATTGATTTGGCAGAACTCATGAAAGCCTTATTGCAACAAAATAAAGAATCATTTGAAAAATCGTTCCGAGAACAAAAAGAATCATCCGAAAAATCGATCCGCGAGCTAGGCGAACAAATGACGCAGAAATCTGAAAAATCGATCCGAGAGCTAGGGGAACAAATGACGCAGAAATCTGAAAAATCGATCCGGGAGCTAGGGGAACAAATAGACGAAAAACTAATCCAGCAGACAAATAAAGTCGACAAGTCGATGCAGAGAGTGTCCGATGATATCTCACAAAGAATAAACAATCTGGCAAGTGAGATAAAAAGTGATATTATGAAAGAATTAGGCCGTACATTTGAACAAATCGATGATCGTCTGCAAGCCTTAGAACAGAGCAAGCGGAGGGGCGATGCCGAATCTAAAGAAAGCGAAGAACGGCTGCTTAGGAATTTCCTAGAGCTGAGGGAAGAATGCCAAAGGGAGCACCAGCAGGTACTCTCGAGTGTCCAAGAGGCGGAAACGCATTGTCCCACGTCCGTTAGAAACACAATAGCGGACAACAGTTTAGCGATCCATGTGTTGGAACAGCAAATAGAACAATTGAAGCAGACTGGGGCGGAGGACAAGAGACAAATTGATGATAAGATTGCGGCATTAGCGGACATTGTAGGCACGATGAAGCTGACGGAAAGCGAGAACAATACTACACCGGTAGCGGCCGCAGAGACCGAAGAAGTGCGTTCTCTTCTGAGATTTCAGAAGGGACAGTTCGAAGTGAACAGGCAAAACAGAGCTGTAACAGGCGAATTGCAAGAACGCGTGGCGCATCTGGAAAACCGCATGGCGTGTGATTCCGAACTCGTCAATAGCATTAAAAATAGCCGTACGAACAGTGCAGAGAGGGACTCCGGCCACGAGGGAGATTTTGACGACAGGGAAGAATGTAATTTGAGGGGCAGGCATGAGAATAATAGAAACATTCAAGGGCCTCACCAGGAGGAAATGCAGGGATTTGATTTCAAACATTTCCTTACGGTGAGAAAGTTTGAGATATTCCGAAATTCGCAAAAAGGAATACATCCACGAGCATGGCTCGAGCAATTTGAGTTCTGTCTTCCTCCCGACTGGGCAAGTTCACATAAGATAGAATATATGTGTGGCTATTTGGAAGGCGAACCGGCGATTCGCATGAGGTCGGCAGCGCGTCACTGCAACTCCACTCGGGAGTTTCGACAAGCCTTTCTGTCCGCCTATTGGTCGGAAGCGGCACAAGATAGGGTCAAACATGGCATAATTATGCTGCCAAATTTGAACCAGTCTGGTTTCGGCAGCCCTGCACGTCTATTCGACCACATGCTGCAGGCAAATCAATTTTTATACGACCCATACGGGCCTGCGGAACTAATTAGGATATGCATCACCAAATTGCCGATGCACTTGCGGCACGTCATTCTTGCGGGACGATGCAAAGAGGACGTGGAAACGTTTAAAACACTTCTCCAAGATTTGGAATATAATACAGCAGAATGCCCGCCTAATCAGGCACAAAGTTATTATGGGGCACAGCAGCGCGATCGCAGTCGTGGCCTTAGTACTAATCAACGGCGTGACTGGTCGTCGCGACGCGAACGGAACAATAATCGGGACAGACCGTATAGAAACTGGGGTAACAGTCGCGAACACAGGTGGAACAACAGAAATGATCGAGGACGTGGACAGAATCGTGAACGGAACAGTTACGTCAACCAGAATCGATATTACGGTGAACACGGTGGGAATAGGACTGTAGGCGGAGCACCTCATGATGTTGAAATTCGGCCGGCTAACCCTAGACATAATCCAGCAAATGGAAATGAACAAAACCGGCAATGACAAACGATCAGCGCAGAAGGCGCCCAATCGGAACAAATGAGCGACATGGCAAATGACTAGAAAGGACAGTGAGAAGTAGAGAGGACGGTGAGGAGAAAGAATTGATTAGTTTAAATTTGTGACGTATGCATTTTGAATAATATGTTGGTAAAAAATTAATGATAAAGATGTTTCTATGTGATGGATTGAAGTGATGTTTTAATTTTTTTCTTTCCTTGTGCAATTAGGATTTAGTTTGATTCAAACGTGAAGATAAAAGGTTTCTTTGTGAACGAGTAAAATGCTGTTTATGTTTTTTTTTGTGTGTAAATTGAAAAGAGTCGCTCCTGAGGAAAGCAAGATCGTTGCTGAATTAGTGCATAAACTCAGGGGAATATCCGATCTGTGGGTATTATGGGTCTAGCAAACCCAGGTCCCCAGCTGTTAGTAGCCTTGTTTCCTATTTTCTGCTTTCAGTGCTACTATCTATCTATTACTATTCTATATCTGTCAGTATAAATGAGGATCTCTTACTATAGTATGCGTGCTGTATGAATATTTTAAGATAGGAGAACTCTGAGAAAGGAATGAGTAAGTTTGGAATCTTGAAAACAGGATGCGATAATACGATTGTTGAACCATTGGCTTCCAATATGCGATGATATGTTAATATTGATGATATATGTCTTTTTTGTTCTTTATAGCTGACTACGTAAAGTGCTGTCTGTGGATTTCGTAAGTATATTGATTCCCTTCAAGGTGAAAGAAGAATTGTGGTTTGTGTAATTCACGTGGCTCTGAAATATTATTGTGGTAGTCAAATACGAGCAGCTTTTCAGCAAATGGAGAATGGAACGGAAATATGGATCCTTTTTGTAGTCTTGATTGATGTTGAGCCAAATCCTAAAAAAAAATTATTCTGCGTTAATACTTGTCCTAGAAAAGCGACGTTTATGTGTTTTGCTGATGCTGTGAGCATTACAGCTTACTGTTTTCGCTGGTGCGGGATGCACTGCAACCTATATGATTTGTACTGAGGAAATTTCCCTCTTTAAGGTAGAGGATGATTAAATAATTTTGATTATGGGAACGAAGGAAAGCTTGGTTTAAGGTAATAAGGATAAAGCAAAACATTTGTCATTTAAACTACAGGAGGATTCGGATCTTTTGTGTCTGTTGTAAGTTCAATATGTTAAGATGATACTGTTTTACAGAATAGAGGTGACCACAATTTTGCCATTCATGAGAAATGAATCCAGAATAACCACCACAGGCGAAATAACTGATTTGGAAGCGAAAGGTAACGTAAAGAAGGAACGAAATCGCAGCAAAATGGGTAAGAAAATGTAATATAACCTGTATAATGCAAATATTTTTAACCTTCTCAGAGTCATCTGCGTGATTAATTGTTGTGATAACGTAATTTTGGTGAAATTTTCTTACTGTTTTATGTGTGAATATATGAGTATGATAAATGTATAATTGCGAGTCTCTTTTCAGGTGTGCAAACTGGTATAAATGTTTTGGCGTGTAAATAACCATTGTTCTTTTTAATGTGTATGTTTAAGGAAAGTTCTCCATATTTATCATGTGACAAGACGTATGCCGCGAGCGTCAAGAAGAGGACGAATTAGAACAATGTTGTAGTGGTATATACACGGTGTTGAAATAGCATTGAAGTAGCTTATTGGCTTAACTAGTAGTGGATAGAAGTAGA
The DNA here is from genome assembly GCF_023864275.1 of Schistocerca cancellata. Taxonomy (NCBI): domain Eukaryota; kingdom Metazoa; phylum Arthropoda; class Insecta; order Orthoptera; family Acrididae; genus Schistocerca; species Schistocerca cancellata. The sequence continues at coordinate 720,622,645 of NC_064626.1, read as the reverse complement.
ATATTGAGTAATGAATGTTTATGGGTAGTTAGTTTGTAGAATAGACAACAGGTGTGCATGTATGTGTGTGTAAATAACGTGTGAACCCTATGCTGTCCTGACCTATACTTGCACAAGGCATAATCCTATTCATTTTAGTGAATTAATAAATAGCATTTGATTTATTAAAACGTAAGTGAACCACATTAGTGATGTGGATTTAAATATTATATTGTCAGTTCATTTATATTTTTATTTTTATACTGTCAAGTCATTTCACTTTTATTTTTTTTACATTGTCAAGTCATTTAAATTTTATTTTATATTGTCGATTCATCTAATTTCTTTATTTAAAAAAAATATTAAGTCTCACTTTGTTCTTAAAAATTGTGAAAGACAATACTAAGTGGTATTATGTATGACATTGTGTAATCACATAAGGATGATGAAAAATTTCTGTGAATGCAGTTGAGAACGTGAAAGCGAACTGGCAAAACTCTTAAGAGACAGCGGGAGCAGCCGGACTAGTTGTAAACTGGCGGGTTTCCCAGCAGGACACGCTGTCAGCCAGGCCACTTTGGGAGCGCGGCCGACAACAAAAGAAGGTACGCGGCAAACACTTTCCCTTGTACCTGGAGCTAATGGGCGGCCGCCCCGGGCGACCCTTCCTCGAGGCGATGACCTGAGATGGGCGAGCGGTCCACCGCGCGGAAATCCATCTGCTGGCAACGCACCACACGCACGCGACCGTGACGAGACGGCCGCGGTGAAACAACACAAAGGGGCGTGGAGCCTTTTGACAGGTACTGCCCAGAGAAACTTGCAGACGTCAACGACGCCTATCGACATTTCCTGATGGATGCCTACTGTCAAGCGACAGTAAATCATGGTTCGATGTTCTCTGGTCGCTAAGGGTGGCACAAAAGAAGAGCCATTAGGTGTCATCCTTGCCCAGGAATATCAACCTGGCGTGTCAAACGAGGATACCGCACGAATTTGACAACACAAACATGGAACCAAATCGAGATGACGTGACACGGGAGAAACTTCATGAGAGGGCTGAGACGGCGGGATCGCACGCAACAGATGGACAAAAAAAATCCCTACTGACAGCTGCGGCGACGAACCCCCCCTCTTTCCCCTATATTGTGCCTCGGAACAGTGGAAGTACTGAGTGTGTCAGTGAACAGTGATTATACGGTTCTTAGTCCAGTGCATATACGTGTGTTTCTGTCAGAGAAACTCTGACTCGTGTGTTTTGCAGGAGTTCGATTTATTGGTGTTTATTAGACTGACTCTTGTATTTTGCAGGTGTTCTATTTATCTTTTTTAGACTTTGAATCTTGTGTTTTGCAGGTGTTTTATTTATAGGTGTTTTTGTTTTGTTTTAGATGTTGACTATTGTACTGTTTTATTTATCAATGTTTGTTTTTGTGTGATGTATTAGATTTGTGATATTTTGTTTCGTAAATTCATTGCTGTGGCATTGCTTCGTTTATCAGTCAGATAGCTTTTTATTCTCATTGAACTGTGATCGATTAGCCTTTGCATGGGGCATATTTACTGTGAGGAACCCCTTAAGGGTAACACTCACATAATTATTGTAGTTTCAGTATAATGACACAGTGCTCATTGTTTGCTAACTAATTGAAATATAGTAGAGTGATTAAATGAGTGCCACATAGTTATTTTAATTCTACAAATTATTAGTTTTATACGATATAGAATTTTTTTGCGATAACCACTTTGTAAAACATGTTTTTTCTCTTATCATTTTGTTGCTTTTGCAGATTGTGCATTGTTATGTTCTGCTTTTTAATACCGATGTTATTTGATGTTTTTTTTTAATTGCTGTGGCACCTTTGCTATTTTCATAAATTTTGCTTGTTAATAAACAGTCATAAATTTTCCTGTGATCAGTTGGCTCTTGCAATGAGCAAATACTGGTGAACTCCATAAGGGTAACAACCAGAAATTGTTTTCATATTAATGACACAGGAACCATTGTTTTTACTTGCTGACCGAATTAGGTCTACACTACCTTTTAAATAGGTGTCACAGATTGTGTTCTTTTTTTCTGTCTGAAATTGGTAGATTCTAAAGATGTGTTGAAATTATGGTGTTTTAGCAAGTAGCTGGTGTCCTTTTGCCTTTTCTTTTACACTGTTGGTTTAAGTAGGGTGTGAGAAGCCTGCTTGGGAATGTCCTAGCATGGCCAGAAAATTCCCTGCACAGTCTTTTCCCGGAGCGTTGGGGTTATGAAAGGTCTCTGTTGGATTCCTTTCATGTTTAATTTCTTAAATCTGTTGCCATTTATGGAATAAATTCTTCTTCTAAATGTACTGTGGCGTTTCTGACTATCTGGGAGGAGACTGAGCAGTGGAACGTGTTACTTTTACACATAAACAAGAACGATCTGTCACACTACTACACTTTAAAGCACAGTTTATATGTAATTCTTATATGTAATTCATGTCACACAGTCTCATACGGAACCTACATCCGCTTTCTTTTATATACTGTATATGATAAGATACTGTCATCCCCCTTCCCTTTTGTGTGAGAGGATGAATGAGCATATGTATTTCTAGTTGCATGCTTGAGGGTAGCAGACAGGGCTGTCTGCTAGAGAACAGTAGGACCAACGTCGGAACAGGTAGCTACGCTTCCTAAAAGCAAAGAGGTTTCTATCCTTAGTATGGTCCTGTCCGTCCGTTGTCATGTTGGTATAGGAAGCTGCCCCTCTGGCCACTTCCGTTGGTCTTTGTGAGCCACCCCTCAGGAAGCACGCTCGGCAGTAGGGCAGTTGCAGTGTGGCCGTGGCGAGCGTCTGAAGTGGTAAGATCTCCGGCTAAGCGCGTGTCTGTTAAGTCCGTAGGACAATGGATTTCTTAAGTTCAGCCTAACTGAAAATTTAATCACCTTTATTTCGGGTTTAGGTCTAAAATATCCGATGTTATCTTAAATTGCAGGGCAGTGTAATTATCGTGTGAAGTTCAGATTATTTTTTGGTAGTTGCTTTGTTACTACTTTGTGAGTAAAGTGGAACCACGTGTTGATCAGTAACTCTAACTAAGTTCATCAATCTTAAATCCGAATGTGCGTGAGATTATAACGTCTCGTCTTGAGAATATTTTTTTAATATAGCAACTTTTCTTTATGCTTTTTCTTTATGTTCAACCCACGTGGGGTGTACTTTGCGAGACCAGTACCACGTGCTTATATAACTGTTTGACCCATCAGGTTAATAGTAAGACGTTAGTAACCAGTTCAAGGTTTTTCTTTTGTCAATTGCTTTTCGATCTAATATATTTTAATTATCAAAATTATTGTGGAGTTGTACTCTTTGTGTAAACCAAGTTGACCACGTGGAGCATGTGGTGTAATCATCAAAGTAGCACTCAGCTATTCTTTTTGCGAAGACTTCACAAAGAGTTAATATGAATTTAGTATACCAGTGTGTGGTAATTACATGACGGACAGGATTGTGGTATGAACGTAATTTCTTTGGGTAAAAACTGAATCTGTTGGTTGTGGTTAATTTCTTCTTGCTTATGTTTCAATGTTCTTCGTGTGTTATTTTATGAATGGAGTGTTGTATGCAGTTTTCCAAATCTTGGCTCCATATTTTATGTGTTCCGTAAGATTACAATCTCACATTCTTTTCAATCGTAAATAAGGCACCAGCTCAGTTATAACTCACGTATAATATGCTGAAATTTCAATGAACAATCTTAAAATAAATTTCCAAATATAAACTGATTTCTTTCTTTTTATTTAAATTCTCCTTTTTATATATATATTTTACCGGTTTTGTATGACTATTAAAAGATTATCATTAATGTTAGTCTGCTTGGTAAACCTAGACTAAATATCTGATGAAACAGTTGCCCAGTAATCCACGGTTAACGTCCCCAGACAGATCACGGCTTTTAACCCACTTTCATTGTCTATTAGCTCCGATTTCAGCATACCAAATAAAAGTAACAACGTTACAGTCTCCCATTCTCTTCCTCTCTCTCTCTCCATCTCTCTCTCTCTCAAATCAAATGGCTCTGAGCACTATGGGACTTAACTTCTGAACTATTTAAAGCTAACTAACCTAAGGACATCACACACATCCATGCCAGAGGTAGGATTCGAACCTGCGACCGTAGCGGTCGCGCGGTTCCAGACTGCAGCGCCTAGAACCGCTCAGTCACCCAGGCCGGCTCTCTCTCTCTCTCTCATTTCGTTTATAAACTTTTCGGTCATCTCCTCTATCCCTCTCATCTATCCATTCCTTTGTGTTAACTACAAGCTCACTCCACCTGCTATGCCCTCATTGTCCCAGTGTCTCCTCTGTCTACACTCAGTTACACATCTGTATACGTATATCACAAATTAAGGTCCCCTGCTGCGTTTTTCCATCCGTATGTAGAACTACGGTAGAGATTTTGATACGGTTTTCATTAATACAGATTCACAAAGAAGCTCTGTGTATGTAATTTGTTTATAACAAAAATAAATGTAAAAATTATGTTGTGGTATCTGTTACATATTTAAATGGCGTTTAAAAGGAAGGAAAAAATGAAGATTAAGGTTTAACGTCCCGTAGATAATGACGTCATTAGAGATGGCGTTTGGAGTAACATCTCGTGAAAATGATGGGAGTTACGAGATGGTCAGCTAGAGAGGAGGGAAGAAGGAAAAGCAGTAAAGAAACAGCCATTGCAACTTCAAAGAGCAACGAAGCTTGACCACAATCTATACATATTATTAGTCTGCTACGTTGGTTGGAAGGCTGTCATTCGCAGCACCTGTACCTCAAAGCCATAGGTACTTCATGGCAAGTCATCCTGCCTCACATTTCGGCAAGATAATGCGCGCTCGCATACGAGTAAATGAGAGTTTCTACTGTTTGGCTTCGTGCTGGGCAAACCCTACTTTGGCCAGGAAGGTTGTCGGATATATCTCCAACTGAGAACGTTTGGCCGGCCACTGTAGCCGAGGGGTTATAGGCGCTTCAGTCCGTAACCGCACTGCTGCTACGGTCGGAGATTCGAATCCTGCCTCGGGCATGAACGTGTGTGATGTCCTTAGGTTGGTTAGGTCCAAGTAGTTCTAAGTCTAGGGGACTGATGACCTCAGATGTTGAGCCCCATAGTGCTTAGAGCCATTTGAGAACTTTGCAGTATTATGGGCAGAACACTCCAACCAGCTCGAGATTTCGATCATCTAACGGGCCAATTAGACAGAATTTGGCATGATACCCCTTTGGAGAATATCCAAGCACTTCACCAATCAATTCTAAGCCGAATAACTGCTTGTATAAGGATCAGACGTGGTCAAAAGCGCTACTGACTTGCTCAATTTGTGAAGCTCTTTCTCTTGAATGAATCATCCATTCTTTTCTGTAATTGTAACCGTTTGTTTGTCTGTGTACGTACATCATGTCTACCGATTTCCGTTCCATTCGGATAATTCCTTCAAGGTGCGTCAGTCTCTCTCTCTCTCTCTCTCTCTCTCTCTATCTCTCTCTCTCTCTTTGTTGTATAAATAAAATAACTCGGAAAGCCAAGATGACACCAGACTTACGTATCGATAGGTTGAGAGACGGCGGCTCCTGGAGAACGAGTGCCCTTAAATGCGGAGACGAAAGCTACTCCTTAAAGAAGGATGCGTTGCTTGACTACCATTTATTCGAGAACGGTGTACAAAAGCATTTACAGACTTGTGAACGAGCTCAGTTAATTTCCCTAGCGATTTTATCGTAGAGAACAACTGGAAACAGCGAGAATGCCTCACAAAAGTAGTGTTACAAAACTGAGAGAAGAGACTCGGAACTGTTCAGCCGGATGCGCCAGCAAAGCGCGTGGCATGAGGTCTCAGACCGACGCTCCCGATGATGCCCAGCCGCCATTTTGTGACCCGCAGGGACTCTATCTGGCTGTCTGTCCTTAACGTGACCTGATGGTGTCCAGACCGAGACCCCATAAACAATTCGATATTAGTCAGCAGCCTTCAAACAGATGCGTGTGTGGGTGGTGGAAACGGGCTACTGCTGTGTCCATACTTTAAGAACTAAACATTTAACTTGACAGAACGTAGGACTGTCTGAACGATCTGTAGCTACGCTTTTTATATCTACATCTTTCTCCGCCATCCACCCTACAGCGTAAATATCACCCCTCCATGTTCCAAAAGTGGTTCAAATGGCTCTGAGCACTGTGGGACTTGACATCTGAGGCCATCAGTCCCCTAGAACTTAGAACTACTTAAACCCAACTAACCTAAGGACATCACATACATCCGTCCCCGAGGCAGGATTCGAACCTGCGACCGTAATGGTCGCGCGGTTCCAGACTGAAGCACCTACAACTGCTCGCCCACACCGGCCGGTTCCATGTTTCATTCGCGTATGGCATGTAGAAAGAACGACTAAACATTAGTACGACCTCTTATTTCTCCGATTTTCTAGCCGTGAGTGATAACGACATGCAAAAACGTCATCCTGCTTGTGGGTGAATGCTCGATGTCCTTATAACTCTTTCTTTAATGGGGAAAGTGTTTTACTCAGACAAGTGTGAATTATATCGTAGTGGAAAAACGAAATTCATTTACTTCTGGAGTAATGAAAACCTTAATGTTTATGAAGAACTTGAATCAGCATGGGTTTCGAAAAAGACGGTCATGTGAAACTCAGCTCGCGCTATTCGTCCACGAGACTCAGAGGACCATAGACACGGGTGCACAGGTAGATGCCGTGTTTCTTGACTTCCGCAAGGCGTTCGATACAGTTCCCCACAGTCGTTTAATGAACAAAGTAATAGCATATGGACTATCAGACCAATTGTGTGATTGGATTGAGGAGTTCCTAGATAACAGGACGCAGCATGTCATTCTCAATGGAGAGAAGTCTTCCGAAGTAAGAGTGATTTCAGGTGTGCCGCAGGGGAGTGTCATAGGACCGTTGTTATTCACAATATACATAAATGACCTGGTGGATGACATCGGAAGTTCACTGAGGCTTTTTGCAGATGATGCTGTGGTGTATCGAGACGTTGTAACAATGGAAAACTGTACTGAAATGCAGGAGGATCTGCAGCGAATTGACGCTTGGTGCAGGGAATGGCAATTGAATCTCAATGTAGGCAAGTGTAACGTGCTGCGAATACACAGAAAGATAGATCCTTTATCATTTAGCTACAAAATAGCAGGTCAGCAACTGGAAGCAATTAATACCATAAATTATCTGGGAGTACGCATTAGGAGTGATTTAAAATGGAATTATCATATAAAGTTGATCGTCGGTAAAGCAGATGCCAGACTGAGATTCACTGGAAGAAACCTAAGGAAATGCAATCCGAAAACAAAGGAAGTAGGTTACAGTACGCTTGTTCGTCCACTGCTTGAATACTGCTCAGCGGTGTGGGATCCGTACCAGATAGGGTTGATGGAAGATATAGAGAAGATCCAACGGAGAGCAGTGCGCTTCGTTACAGGATCATTTAGTAATCGCGAAAGCGTTACGGAGGTGATAGATAAACTCCAGTGGAAGACTCTGCAGGAGAGACGCTCAGTAGCTCGGTACGGGCTTTTGTCAAAGTTTCAAGAACATACCTTCACCGAAGAGTCAAGCAGTATATTGCTCCCTCCTACGTATATCTCGCGAAGAGACCATGAGGATAAAATCAGAGAGATTAGAGCCCACACAGAGGCATACCGACAATCCTTCTTTCCACGAACAATACGAGACTGGAATAGAAGGGAGAACCGATAGAGGTACTCAAGGTACCCTCCGCCACACACGGTGAGGTGGCTTGCGGAGTATGGATGTAGATGTAGAACACAATCCACTATAAGTCATGATATAGGCTGCAACGTCTGCAACCCACTGTGTATGTCCATATTTCTTTGACGATTCTGTGAATCACGTTGAGTATCTCAGCATGTTATGTGATCGGTTTGTTGCACAGCTGCAAGCTCGGGGACTGGTTAGTCGAGTGTGGTTCCAGTGGGACCGAGGGCCAGCCCATTATCTTACGGACTTCAGAGAATATCTACCGATAAGTAGGTTGGCCGTGGTTCTGCCCATTTTCCCGCACCTTGGGAGTGGCGACCCCGAAGTTTTGATCTGTCATCTTGCGACAATGTATTAAGGGGGTTCATTACACAGAAGATTGCTCACACACGTTGTGAGATAGCTGCGGAACTTACGGATACTGTTGGACGTGCATTTATTGCCATAATGCGAGCAATGTTGAGAAGAATTTCACGTCGTACATGCAGGAGAATCATACTGTGTTATGAAAACGGTAGTGTGGACACAGACGCTCTGGAATAAATAATATAGAGTAGTCACACTACCTCAAATTATGATCCCACATTAAAACAGTGTGACGATCTATGAACATATAGGTACGCGTCAGGGACTCTGGGGCTTTGCCATCATTCTGTAAATAAACAATACTGCTCCGTTAGGTGGAATTCAGTTTGGTATTTTAGTTTTTTCTCTAACATGATATTTTAATGTCTATTTCATAAAAATCTATAAACGTGGTATGAAATGCAGTATCATGGTTCTATGGTCCTGTTACAGAAAAACGTCATTAAGAATGGAGACACAAAAAAGGTGAGGTGACAAAATAGCCGACACAGTGCTGGAAGCGTTCCGTTGTAAGAGATCTTTTGAAAAACAACAGCGTTCATTTTACTATCGGTCACTGAGGCGAAGATGGGAAGAAAAATATCCTTAGTTCATCATACCAGGCCCAACAGACCATCAGTTAAGTAGCATTCGCTTGATGCGCAGATCATACAGCGTGGGTCATCATTTGACAAATCTCCCTACCACTGCCTCAGAGACGAGTAATGTCTGAGTTTTCACCTATCTGAATGACGTCGTGCACCCATTTGTTGATCAGTAGAAAGCTGGCAGTAGCAGGAACACGAAAACCGCCTCTCGAACATATTCGCCTTGTCCTCTGCTCATAGGTTGCAACGGAAGCCTTCGAAAAGTACGTCCAATGAGATGTGTACACGGTACACACGGGAATTCGGCAGTCTCTTTGACCTACTTTGTTAGACCAAAAGAGTCATAATTAAGTTTCTTGTTTCCCTGATGTTCTCATGTGGCCGTGCGGTTAAAGGCGCTTCAGGCTGGAACCGCGTGACCGCTACGGTCCAGGTTCGAATCCTGCCTCGGGCATGGATGTGTGTGATGTCCTTAGGTTGGTTAGGTTTAATTAGTTCTAAGTTCTAGTCGACTGATGACCTCAGAAGTTAAGTCGCATAGTGCTCAGCGCCATTTGAACCATTTGAACCTGATGTTCTCACATTTCAATAACATCGCATTTGGTGAAGCTGGCAGACACATACTTCCTCTAAAATCTTTCAGGCAGAATTTTTCAACTTCTGCCCCGTTACAACAAATGTTCTCTCCGTACCCTTGTGACGATAAACATGTTTGATGTTTCCATATTTGCATACCCACATATTCAAAATCTGACGTCACACAGGGGACGTGCAGCAGCCGGAAACCTTTGGACGCATTTCTGGTGCGGGACACACGAAAGGGGCCACAAAATTAAACATGTTCATCCAGCAGGGGTATAGCCATCGCTTGCGCTTTGTGTCCTCGCTACGTCACGCACTGCTGAGAGATCCGAAATGTAGTCCCAGCGCACTAAAGCTGACCTTAAACAGGGTCTTCATTTTAACTAAAGACATTGAAATATCTTGACAAGCACTCAGCAGATCAAAAAAAGTTATAATTCCGATTCGTTCGTCTCGTAAGGTGACATACAACGCAACGGTACTTGCCTCTCCCCAAAACGCACCCTGTGCGTGGGTGGTGGGGGGCAACTTTGAAATCTTCAATGGGAACCCTCACTTTCTATTAAAGATTACGGTTCTACGGCGGAACCTACATACATTTTGCCTGAAGCATTGTCTTCGTTTCGCCACAGATGGCGCTGTGATTGTAGGAACAGAAATGGATACACAGTCACAATTTACGAGGTGCTTCTCAAAAGATCTTGAATATCCAACGATAGTCCGCGGCTCGTGGTCTTGCGGTAGCGTTCTCGCTTCCCGCGCACGGGTTCCCGGGTTCGATTCCCGGCGGGGTCAGGGATTTTCCCTGCCTCGAGATGACTGTGTGTTGTGTGTCTTTCATCATCATTCGCTCGCAAGTCGCCGTAGTGGCGTTAAAGAACTTGTGGAGTGGCGGCCGAACCGTCCCGCGAGGGGTCTCCCGGCCACCAATGGCATACGATCATTATTATTATTATTATTATCCTCCAACGACACGCTACGAGCGTAGGACAGGCCAGTATTTCATAACATCTAATTGCAAGCCCTATTCGCAGCGTTGCATTCCTCGGACATACTGAACAGGGAACTACTAGACGCGGCACTGTGGCCGCGGCTAAGGGCTTTTGCTCTTAAAGTAAGTGTTCAGACGTAGTACCGGCAACTTCAATACACTTAGTGATCCGCTCTTCAAATGACCATACACAGGGCAAAGCGTATCTACGGTTTGCACAGAACGGATTGGTGGTCAGGGGCTCGTAATGTCAGCCAATCAACATATCCTAATAGCACTTAGAAAGAATATTTTTGCGTAAACACATAATTTTCTAAATGGAACAAAGCCTACTGATATTAACAAACTAAAAATACGGTAATTTATTGCAAGATTCTAGCGTGAGTTGTTTACGAGATACCGTATTTTGAAAAATTACCACACCGACAAATCTACAATACTTGTGGTAGCACACATTAAAGAACAACACAGGTGCATACACTAGTATTGCGGATTCTGACCAGCAACGAGACAACTCACCATCAAAAGTTGTTTTCAAAATGACCACCGGCAGCGGCAATAACACTTCCAGGCTGTTGTCTAACGACTGGTGCACAGGTACTAGCATTTCGTAAACGAATCGCACTAGAGTACTGTAACAAACACCTTCGATGTTCTAAATTACCATACTTTTAGTTCTTAATGTCAATAGACATTGTTCCATTTAAAAAGTGTATGTTTGCACAAAAAATACACTTTATAACTATTATTACAATATCTTCGTTGTCTAACAATACAGTCCCCTAACTACCAACCCATTCTGTGAAAACCGCATATCAATAGCAATTACCGTTTCCGCAATAACTGCGGTGTAAGTTTTAAGTGATACGGCCTGTGAATGTGCTGTGTGATCTGTCGGACATGTGGCCATACAAATGCTCTTCAAAGGTATCCAGTGACGTTAGCCGCATTTGGGTATTGAAATGAATCAATGGTAGCAGGTGAAAATTTGTGCCAGAGTGGGACGCGAAGCCGTGTCTCCCGCTTAACGCGAGCGCTCGCCTTGCTACCTTGGACATCCGAGCGCACTTCTCATTTTTTTAGATGCTTTGACCATGTCTTCTCTTTAATTTATCTGAGGGGGCTTTTCAAGAGACCAACTAACTACAGTTTCTGAATGCTTTGAAACAAGTAAAACATCTGTCTTTTTAATTAATTATTTGTTTAATTTTTTAATTTCTTATTCTTTGTTAATCAGGGTCACAATGTCACAGTCAGCTACAAGCTGGAGAATATCACGTGGGCAGGGTTCGAATCCCGAGGCCTGACCGATGCCTCTCACTCCCCTCCCCCATCCCTGCGCTCTACAAGGCACTTACGCGCGAAAGAAAAAGGTCCAGAGTTCGAATCTCGGTCGACGCACAGTTTTAATCTGACAGGAATTTTTATTTCACTCATTTATTTATTTATTTTCCACACACACCCATCCGGAACCCTGGAAACGCAGCAGAATGATGGCCGGCGGACAGAGTCCAAGGCGTACGCGCGTCTTGTTTTGTTCTGCAGTGGGCGGGCGCCAGCAACGCCGGGAACACGCCAACTCAGTGGAGGCCGTGGTAAATGTAAATGTCGTGCGACTAGGGCCTATCGTCGGGTAGACCGTTTGATTTGTGAAAATTTGTGGCGGACTAGGACTCGAACCCGGATGTTCTGCTCAACACGAGCGATCACTTTAATCGGCTCGGCAGTCCAAACACGCTGCCCATCCGACCCAACTTCCCATCCATTTCCCAGCCATGGATGGCTGAGCCGTTTAAAGCGATAGCTTGAATTAAGCAGGAGATCCAGTTTGAAGCCCAGTCGGGCACAATTTTTCACCTCCCACCATTGATCCATTTCAGTCTCAAAATGCGCCTAACGGCATTGAAAACCCCTGAAAGGCTGAACTTCCCATCTCAAGTTTCGACAAACAAATTACGAGGTGCATTCAAGTTCTAAGGTCTCCGATTTTTTTCCTCCGGACTGGAAAGAGATAGAAACATGCGCATTGTTTTAAAATAAGGCCGCGTTCATCGTCAATACGTCCCAGAGATGGCAGCACCGTACGGCAGATGGAATTTTACCGCCAGCGGCGAGAATGAGAACTGTTTTAAATACTTAAAATGGCGACGTTTTCCTTACTTGAACAGCGTGCAATCATTCGTTTTCTGAATTTGCGTGGTGTGAAACCAATTGAAATTCATCGACAATTGAAGGAGACATGTGGTGATGGAGTTATGGATGTGTCGAAAGTGCGTTCGTGGGTGCGACAGTTTAATGAAGGCAGAACATTGTGTGACAACAAACCGAAACAACCGGTCTGACGACATGATAGAGAAAGCGGAGAGAATTGTTTTGGGGGATCACCGAATGACTGTTGAACAGATCGCCTCCAGAGTTGGCATTTCTGTGGGTTCTGTGCGCACAATCCTGCATGAGGACCTGAAAATGCGAAAAGTGTCATCCAGGTGGGTGCCACAAATGTTGACGGACGACCACATGGCTGCCCGTGTGGCATGTTGCCAAGCAATGTTGACGCGCAACGACAGCATGAATGGGACTTTCGTTTCGTCGGTTGTGACAATGGATGAGACGTGGATGCCATTTTTCAATCCAGAAACAAAGCGCTAGTCAGCTCAATGGAAGCACACAGATTCACCGCCACCAAAAAAATTTCGGGTAACCACCAGTGCTGAAAAAATGATGGTGTCCATATTCTGGGACAGCGAGGGCGTAATCCTTACCCATTGCGTTCCAAAGGGCACTACGGTAACAGGTGCATTCTACGAAAATGTTTTGAAGAACAAATTCCTTCCTGCACTGCAACAAAAACGTCCGGGAAGGACTGCGCGTGAGCTGTTTCACCAAAACAACGCACCCGCACATCGAGCTAACGTTACGCAACAGTTTCTTCGTGATAACAACTTTGAAGTAATTCGCCATGCACCCTACTCACCTGACCTGGCTCCTAGTGACTTTTGGCTTTCTCCAACAATGAAAGACACTCTCCGTGGCCGCACATTCACCAGCCGTGCTGCTATTGCCTCAGCGATTTTCCAGTGGTCAAAACAGACTCCTAAAGAAGCCTTCGCCGCTGCCATGGAATCATGGCGTCAGCGTTTTGAAAAATGTGTACGTCTGCGGGGCGAATATGTCGAGAAGTAACGACAGTTTCATCGATTTCGGGTGAGTAGTTAATTAGAAAAAAAATCGGAGGCCTTAGAACTTGAATGCACCTCGTACATTCGACCTTCCAGGTTTCAGAAGCTTCCTCCGGTTGACTCGTACTTTGCTTTAATTAGCTTCTATTCGACGTGCACGTTCACATATAAAGAATAACTTAAAGACGTACGTCAGAATCTGTGTCAACTGGAGATAATATTCCTTGGCTTCAATGAAGCTTTGCCGCGTGGTTTGAGGCGCCATGTCACGGACTGCGTGGCACCTCCCGCCGAAGGTTCGAGTCCTCCCTAGGGCTTGTGTGTGTGTGTGTGTGTGTGTCTTGTTCTTAGCATAAGATAGTTTAAGTAGTGTGTAAGTCTAGGGACCGATGACCTAAGCAGTTTGGTCCCTTGGGAATTCACACACATTTGAACATTTTTTTCAATGAGCCTTTGAACCAGCTAACCCAGTCCTTTGTGGAGGGATCAATAGTTCAACAACAAAAAAAATCGAACGACATTGTAACGTGGCATTCTTCGTACAGAAATTGCTTTGTCAGAGAGGAGTTTCCGTCTCAGTTTCAGAAACAAGTCTGTATTTTTCACGGATGAAACTGTGACTTTTTGGAATAGCAGGTTGACATATTGTCACCAGGTTACATAACGTAAAGAAGAGTTAACAGCACTGTCAATAATTATTACAGTGAGATCTATGTTATCAGTAAGTCATTTTCGAATGTTGTACTAATGTAAGGCACTATGTGTATACACTAACAGGTGAGATCTAAGCTGCTGGTAGCGAGGAGAGGTGCGTTGAATGCGTCCTTATTTACGAGTGGGGTCCGACTTCTTCCAACGCGTTTGATAGCGGTCGTAAACCTTTAGGACTCAATATCGGATAGCACTGCCGCGGTTGGAAAACAAAAAACTAAAGGGAAACGCACTACCAGTGGCGGCCAGCGCCGCTGGGGGCTCCAGAAGCCGTAAAATGGAGTAGTGCGCCGCGTCCGCTGGAAACAGTTTTGGACAGTACACGTTTAACGTGCGTAAATACGACCCAGTCAGAGCTTTAATAGTGAAGATTTTGCACAGCGAAAAATCAAACTGTTGAATAGCTGACCTTACTTTAAAGTGCAATACGTAACTAAAAGGACAAACAACTGCTTCCTGGCAGATAACAATGAAGTAATTAAGTGGGCAGTTCTTTATGACTTATTGCGACAGGCCATCAGGGTTACCAAAGTGAAAAATGGTCCCGTCGTAGCACAAGAAAGGCGAATATGTCCTCGTCAGAGATAGGGATGTAAAAGACGGGAACTAGGCTTTCGATTTTCCTGGCAGCTTCAAAGACATTTAAATGAAACATATTCGTATTTTTGCTTGTTAGTAGTAGTACCCATGTCACGTATTATAATGCGTTGTGTCAAGTAAAGTCATCCCCCCAACCCCTCCAAGGAATAAACTCAACCTAAAAAATTTTATTCCCCCAGAAAAACATTTTTAGATATTACACGTATGCTATTCAGGCATATGATATATATTGTTTAATATGCCTGGTGAATGTTCTGGATTCTGGGCATGGGATCAGGGACTTTAGAGCATAAATTGCGAGATGCGGTATCCCAACACTTTTCAGCTAAGAAAAAAAAATGGTTCAAATGGCTCTGAGCACTATGGGACTTAACATCTGTGGTCATCAGTCCCCTAGAACTTAGAACTACTTAAACCTAACTAACCTAAGGACATCACACACATTCATGCCCGAGGCAGGATTCGAACCTGCGACCGTAGCAGTCCCGCGGTTCCAGACTTTCAGCTAAGAGCTCGGTGCGGAGGGGAAGTATCCTTTTGTGGATGCTATGACAGAAGCATTTCTCATCCTGGTTCACAACTTTTAGCCTACGATAATTTTGACATTAGACCGTCATAGTTTGTCAACCGATGCAGATTCTTGTCCACTCGCGCGACCACTGATGCGATAGACTTTTTAATAATCTTTCGAGCCACCTTGCTTATATCGTGGCAACGGATGATGCTTTCACAAAACAACAGTACGATCATTAATTAAAGGCATTTGTCTACCTTCTCACTAAGGTTGAGCCGATTCGTACAAATTTAATACATGTAAGTGGTGGTAAGTTCCTATGGAACCAAACAGCTTAGCTCGTCGTTCCCTAGGCTTACACACTACTTAATCTGACTTAAACTAACTTACGCTAAGGACAACACACACAACCATGCCCGAGGAAGGACTCGAACCTCCGACGGGGGGAGCGTCGCGAAACATGTAAGTAGGGCGCGCAAAAAAACCTACAGAAAGATGTTTTTTGCACGTAAAATCCGAATGAACCTATATTTTTCAAAACAAGTTCTCGGTTTTATCGTGAGAATGTAGATTTATTTTTTTATTTTTTGAATCACTTCAAACCTTTGTCACGCGTTCGAGTCACGTAAGAATGTTTTTTGTGTGTTAATGTGTCGTATCTCGACATTGGATAAAGATTAAAATTTATTTTTGGCTTGATCCATTTACCTACCTTCGTACAAAGTTTGAATCGATTTGTGCAAGTCTGAAGTACAGAAGTGGCGTGCTTCAAAACCCTCCCGGAATAATGTGTTTTTGCACGTAATTTGAAACATCGAATCTCATAAAAGGAGCTTTTTTGTACGTAAAATCCAAAAGAAGCTAGATTTTTGAAAACAAGTTTTCAGTTTCATCGTAAGAATATATTTTTATTTATGTGAATCACTTTAAACCGTTTCCGCGTGTTCAATTCACGTAAGAACGAATTTTACGTGCTACATTTAGGCGGAGTTTAAACCATCGTATCTCGATAGCGGATAAAGAATGTTGGATGAAAAAAAATCGTTTTGAGTTTATCTATTCACCTGCCCTAGTGCAAAGTTTGAACCGATTCGTGCAAGCTGAAAATATAGAAACAGCGCGCTTCATAAATCTATCAGAAATACTTGTTTTTCGCATGTATTTGTACGTAAAATCCGAACGGTGCACATACAGAAGGTGCCATTACCTCAGTATTATTTTTATCCTATTAGCCCAATTAAATCCTTTTGCAAAAGAAGTTAATCGATTCGTATTATCTGCCTGAGCGCCAACTCCGGTTTGTCGTTCAAATCTTTTTTTTAAATGTACTGTAGCATAGCTACAGTAAGACGTTCAAATAGCTATACAAATGGCTGTTGGTCCGAGCTAAACCAATTCTATTCTAGCGTACGTTCCTAGTTCAAATAGGAACCTAGCATCAAAACGCACTCCCAAACCACGATTCTGCTTTCTCAAGCATATTACAGCGTTTCCGCGTTGTAACGGCAAAGTCCTATTACTGAGTGCGTCAGTTTCACGTTACAAAACCCCCATCATATTCACTTCAGAGAGTGCGAGTGCTCTGGTTCGAATAAATAAATGGAAAAAATCATAAAACTATTAGCATACAACTTGTCCCATTCTATCAGACGAGTGAGCTCAAGACTAAACTGGAGAGACTACTCAAAGGCGTCTTTGCAAAGAACACCCTGACAGTATTCGGCGGTTCTGACGAACACTTGCACGAAGACCTGAACGATACCCAACAGTAACTAAACACACACTAAAACAAATCGGGAGTCGATGCATACACACACAGCCGACTCATGAACGACGGGCGAGCCCAAACGCTTCGTCCGGTAGGACGATCGACCGGCGATCCACCAAGACCGTGGCCCGGCTCAGGTGATGTGTGGTGGCAACGGTCGGGCGAGCCATGTCGACGCAGGCCTCGCTGGTACTCCAACCCGACTGCCCTAGTGCCACATCGCCACTCCGACTGGCAGGTTCGGACTGCACTCCATCACGTTCCAAGACACTACGAGAGGGGACATACCGATATGCGCTGCTAACGCCGCTCACGGTCAGGCAAAGCAGCAACTCAGTGACAGTAGTAATTTAAATTAACGTAGTGAGATGGAAGTACGTTAAAAATAGAGTGTAAAATACATGATAGCGGGAACACAAGCCACGCACAACTCATTTACCAACTCTCTATTAAGCAATTAGTCATAATGCTTGGGTTATCTGTGTACCCGCGTCTTCGGACAATAGGTTTCTGTATCTGTTGCCACTAGCAGGCGAAGGCAGACGAATCAGGCGCTCCATTTCATCCCATGAAAATGTCATCCTGAAGAGAATATCTCCTAACCCCGTCTGCACGAAGTCCATTCAGCAAACAGGGTGCATCGCCTAATACAATTCAATTTGCACTAGTGTTCCATTAGCGTGAACCAATGAATACCACGTGACCAGTGTATACTGTGCCGCTATTTCACATACTTTGAGCGTCCAGCGACTGTGTTACTGCACACAACCCAATCTCTGAGCTCCGTTGTGTGAGCATAGGTATATGTGTGGGGTGGTTGCTTCTGCATCTCGCAGAGAGGCGATGGATCCCGCTAGTAAGACAACTTACATGATTCTTTCCCTCTACATTGAATTTTCGAGTGGCTCGCTGCACTGTAGTGTGTCTCTCCGACATTCCAGTCCATTATAGCTGACTCTGGCGGTGGCAGTTTTTCTTAAATTGAAGTATTCGTGCTACATCCTTTCCTTGGAGGCCTGTGAAAAGCCCCGTGCCCGCACTACTTCACATTTTGGCAGCCGCGATTTGAACGCAATTCAATAGTTTCGCCTTGACATCCTGCGCTTCACAGTCCTGCCAGTGGCCTGTGGAAGTGTGGCGACGGAAGCGCTGTCTCTGCAATCCTAGCAGCTGTCTCTTTTGCAAATGCTCTTGACTGCAGAAATGATCGCAAGTTTGTTTGCAGTGCAATGCGTTGAAAAGTACGAAATGGCTGACTATCTGGTAAACGCAAACAATCCCCAGTTACATCCTAATTGACAAAAAAAAAAAAAAGCAAGAATCGATTTCAGGGAAGAAATGTTTGATATTCCGAGACTGACCATCCGTCCTCACCGCAGCTACTAAGGAAATAAAACTACTATAACAAATGCTCGGACAGACATGAATAAGCAAACATTTTTCGAAGTCCACGTCCGTAACGTCACCGAGAAGAAATAATCGCGTTTCAGTGAAGAGAATTACATGTGGTTTTTTTTCACAAAGACACTTAAAATTACGGCAAAATATTTCTAGAGCAGAAACAAATTAATCAGATATTTATTTGGGTGCCCGATAGAACTCTACAAATATTTTTTCTGCTAAACTGTTCCTATAAATTCCTTATTACTGCACTGGTTCATGTATTAATCTGAGCGTTATAATATTTCAACAAAACAGTGGGACTTCAGAAAGTGATACACTCTCGCTGAAGTTCTGCATAGCACGCACACAGCAATTGCCGTATTGTGTTAGCATTATACGAGGGCTATTCGGAAAGTAAGGTCGGATGGATCGCGAAATGGAAACGACAGTGAAAACTCAACGGAGCTTTGCACAGATGTATTAGTCAGCGCCTGTCGATCACGTGACGTCACTCTTTTCAGTTCTCAGCACAATGTCAACACGTAAAGATGCTAGAACATTAATGTCTGCCACCAAGCAAGGGTGCCCTCTGAGAGGTTTCGCCTGGTTTCATGCAACATCTCATAACGCAACTGTAATGCATTTCCTTCTTACGATAATTCTCGGCCGCACATTGCAGGGGCAATGAGGATGCATCTGCAACGCTTTCGATGGAAAGTGTTTGATCACCCACCATACAGCCCGGACTTGGCTCCCTCTGATGTCTAACTCTGCTCACATGAACCAATGGCTATCAAGACAAAATTTCGCACAGACTACGAACTGCAGATCAGCGTTGCGAAGTATCGGAAAGCAAAGGAGGCTGCCTTCCTTGACCGGGGTATTAGAAAGTTGGTACAACGTTGTAACAGATGTATAACTCGGAGCGGCGACTGTCAAGAGAAGTAGCTGCAAGGTGTACAAACGGTTGCAAATAAAACATTTTTGATATTCATTGTGGCTTCCATTTCATGATCGATCAGACCTTACTTTGCAAATAGCCACCATACATAGTGAGGTGCATAAAATTTTGCACTGGGAACGCTTTCACAATTATGAAGGGATATAGAGACAGTCAAAACTCTACCATCTGGTGAGCAAGATGTACGAGACAGGCGAAATACCCTCAGACATCAAGAAGAATATAATAATTCCAATCCCAAAGAAAGCAGGTATTGACAGATGTGAAAATTACCGAACTATCAGTTTAATAAGTCACAGCTGCAAAATACTAACACAAATTATTTTCAGACGAATGGAAAAACTGGTAGAAGCCGACCTCGGGGAAGATCAGTTTGGATTCCGTAGAAATGTTGGAACACGTGAGGCAATACTGACCTTACGACTTAACTTAGAAGAAAGATTAAGGAAAGGCAAACCTGCGTTTCTAGCATTTGTAGACTTAGAGAAAGCTTTTGACAATGTTGACTGGAATACTCTCTTTCAAATTCTAAAAGTGGCAGGGGTAAAATACAGGGAGCGAAAGGCTATTTACAAGTTGTACGGAAACCAGATGGCAGTTATAAGAGTCAAGGGGCATGAAAGGGAAGCAGTGGTTGGGAAGGGAGTGAGACAGGGTTGTAGCCTCTCCCCGATGTTATTCAATCTCTATATTGAGCAATCAGTAAAGGAAACAAAAGAAAAATTTGGAGTAGGTATTAAAATCCAGGGAGAGGAAATAAAAACTTTGAGTTTCGCCGATGTCATTGTAATTCTGCCAGAGACAGCAAAGGACTTGGAAGAGCAGTTGAACGGAATGGACAGTGTCTTGAAAGGAGGATATAAGATGAACATCAACGAAAGCAAAACAAGGATAATGGAATGTAGTCGAATTAAGTCGGGTGATGCTGAGGGAATTAGATTAGGAAATGAGACACTTAAAGTAGTAAAGGAGTTTTGCTATTTGGGGAGCAAAATAACTGATGATGGTCGAAGTAGAGAGGATATAAAATGTAGACTGGCAATAGCAAGGAAAGCGTTTCTGAAGAAGAGAAATTTGTTAACTTCGAGTATAGATTTAACTGTCATGAAGTCGTTTCTGAAAGTATTTGTATGGATTGTAGCCATGTATGGAAGTGGAACATGGATAATAAATAGTTTGGACAAGAAGAGAATAGAAGCTTTCGAAATGTGGTGCTACAGAAGAATGTTGAAGATTAGGTGGGTAGATCACGTATCTAATGAGGAGGTATTGAACAAAATTGGGGAGAAGAGAAGTTTTTTTGCACAACTTGACAAGAAGAAGGGACAGGTTGGTAGGACATGTCCTGAGGCATCAAGCGATCACAAATTTAGCATTGGAGGGCAGCGCGAAGGGTAAAAATCATAGCGGGAGACCAAGAGATGAATACACTAAGCAGATTCAGAAGGATGTAGGTTGCAGTAGGTACTGGGAGATGAAGGAGCTTGCACGGGATAGATTAGCATGGAGAGCTGCATCAAACCAGTCTCAGGACTGAAGACCACAACAACAACATAGAGGCAGTTGTTGTTGTCGTGGTCTTCAGTCCGGAGACTGGTTTGATGCAGCTCTCCATGCCACTCTATCCTGTGCAGGCTTCTTCATCTTTGAGTAACTACTGCAACCTACATCTTTCTGAAGCTGCTTAGTGTATTCAATCTCTTGGTCTCCTTCTACGATTTTGACCCTCCATTCTTCCCTCCAGTACTAAATCGGTGATCCAGTCAAGTTGTCCCACAAATTCATCTTCTCCCCAATTCTGTTCAGTACCTCCTCATTAGTTAAGTGATCCACCCATCTAATCTTCAGCATTCTTCTGTAGCGCCAGATTTTGAAAGCTTCTATTCTACTCTTGTCCAACCTATTTATCATGCATGTTTCACTTCCATACTTGGCTACACTCCATACAAATACTTTCAGAAAAGACTTTCTGACACTTAAATCTATTCACAATATTAACAAATTTCTCTTCTTCTTGCCATAGCCTGTCTACATTTTAGAGGCAGTTTGGCTCAATATTTCAGCAGGGGAATTTCGCACGAGTAGTTGAGTCCCTGCCACGTCTAACTGCTGCACAACGTCGGGCAAAAGGATATTAGGAGGTATCCCATGACTTTTGTCACCTCATTGCATATTAACAACGAAGCTGATATGTGACATGGATGCGCAGAGAAAGAAACAGAAGAGTAAAAGTGAAGAATGTTTCTAGTAACTTAATATGGTTTTCAGGACTCATTCTCTAACTTGATCGAAGAGTACAATTGAACATCAGTATGCATTACCAGTTTTGAATTACGGAAGTGGGAATTGACTGTTAGCGAGAAAATCATTCAGAAATTGACAAGTTGTCTGAGAGCCTGGAAAGATGGTTGGTGGAAATTATGAGAGAAGACTAGAGTGTAAGATGGAATTAGGACTGGAATGAAATGAAACATAGAACGCAGGGACATTTAGCCACACGAATGGGTGATTGATGGACCAAATTTTTTGCTGGATTCCAAGAGATAATAAAAGACCGAGGTCACATTCAAATTGAAGGGAGTTAGGTGGCACTGCACAACGTGCAGAAGTTAATGTAGGCCAAATTATGTAGATGTATGAATAAATAAAACTGTAAAAGTTTATTTTATATGCTTTTACCATGTTTTTCTAAACTCGAAAGGAGCACAGAACACGTTTGCTTTACTTTTGCCCTTTATTTTGGCGCCATGTCTTATATCTAAGATTTTCAAAACGAATAACAATACGTAAATTTGTGTCACCATCTTAGCATAGCTACCAGCATCCTATTCAGGTGTAAACGGTTATTTTAAAATCATAGCCGGAACAAATAATTTTGAGGACTATTTTCTTGATGTTTTTAAGGCAATGACGATTTCAGAAACCACGTTTTATTATGACTTCACCAGCGACAGGTTCTAACTTGGCTGCTCTGATGGTGAACTGATGTCGGGGAGACACAATCACCTGGAGGTGGTTTTATCGTTAAGCAGTCTCGTACATGTGAAAATGTTATGAAATGAATATATGAAGTAAAAATAAATGAGACAGTATAGCTTGAACAAAAATTAATTTTTTGAACCAACAATCTCGTCACTGGAAGCGTTTGTAAGACATGTAGTTGCGCTAATCTACCCTTTCGAAGTGTGTTCGCCGTTAATAAGTGA
Source organism: Schistocerca cancellata (assembly GCF_023864275.1). Classification (NCBI taxonomy): domain Eukaryota; kingdom Metazoa; phylum Arthropoda; class Insecta; order Orthoptera; family Acrididae; genus Schistocerca; species Schistocerca cancellata. The sequence continues at coordinate 720,600,035 of NC_064626.1, read as the reverse complement.
TATAACGATCATGATTTCAGACAGAAGCAAACATTCCTCGATTGCACTGGTCCACCGCCTCAGATGACATCTGTTTTACGAGATCTTAAGCAGAAAGCTTTGTTTTTTTATATAGTTCCTCACTGCATTTATGGAATTGCTGGAAGTACACTAGGGAAGAATGCCACAAGAGAGGTAAAATTTGAAAATACTGTATAAGCTGTAATAGTATTGTGATCTGCATATAGTCCACTCTTATTTACATACATCGTGACCTGCATATAGTCTACTCTTACTGACATACACTGAAGAGCCGAAGAAACTGTTGTAGGCATGTGTATTCAAATACAGAGATATGTAAACTGGCAGAATAGGGCCTTGCTGTCGGCAACGCCTATGTAAGACAACAAGTGTCTGGCGCAGTTGTTTGATCGGTTACAGCTGCTATAATTGCAGGTTATCAAGATTTAAGTCAGTTGTAACGTGGTGTTATAGTCGGCGCACGAGCGATGGGACACAGCATCTCCGATGTAGCGATGAAGCGGGGATTTTCCCGAACGACCATTTCACGATTGTATCGTGAATATCAGGAATACGCTAAAACATGAAATCTCCAACATAGCTGCGGTCGGAAAACGATGCTGCAAGAATGGGACCAATGACGATTGAAGAGAATAATCGTTCAACGTGACAGAAGTGTAACCCTTCCGCAAATTTCTGCAGATTTCAATGCTGGGTCATCAACAAGTGCAGCGTACGAATCATTCAACGAAACATCATCCACATGGGCTTTTGGTGCCTGTGGTTGACTTGTGTACCCTTGATGTCTGGATGCCTAAGGCTTTACGCCTCGCCTGGGCCCGGCAACACCGACATTGGACTGTTGATGACTGGAAACATATTGCCTGGTCGGACGAGTTTCGTTTCAAATTTTGTAGAGCGGATGGACGTGTACGGGTATGAGAAACATTGCATGAATACATGGATCCTGCGTGTCAGCAGGGGCTGCTCAACCTGGTGGAGGCCCTGTAATGGTGTGGGACGTGGGGAGTTGAAGTGATATGGCACCCCTGATACGTCTTGCTACGACCCTGACAGGTGACACGTACGTAAACACCCTGTCTGATCACCGGCATCCATTCATATCTATTGTACATTACGACGGACTTGGGCAATTCCAGCACGACAATGCGACGACCCACACGTCCAGAATTGCTACAGAGCGGCTGCATGAACACTCTTCTGAGTTGAAACACTTACGCTGGCCACCAAACTCCCCAGGCATGAACACTGTTGAGCGTATATGGGATGCCTTGCAACGTGTTATTCAAAAGAGATCTCAACCTCCTGGTACTCTTACGTATTTATGGATAGCCCTACAGGATTCATTGTGTCAGTTCCCTCCAGCACTACTTCAAACATTAGTAGAGTCCATGCCACGTTTTGTTGCGGCACCTTTGTTTGTTCGGGGGGGGGGGGGGGGGGGGGGGCTACACGGTATTAGCCAGGTGTAGCAGTTTCTTTGGCTCTTCAGTATAGTTTTCCCCAGTGAAATATGTTCCCAGGTACAGGATTTAAATTGTATTCTTCTCTGTGGTTTATCTGTTCCAATTTCCGCAGTAGTAGTGTGGATTGCTTCCTTAACGATTTCATCACTCCCATTAGAGATCCAATATAGGTTCCATTGCATTTCGGCCTACTTATTTGAGCACTTCTCAAACTCCCTTTTCATCCATAACTGTTTTCTTATTTTATTTTACCGTCCTGCGTTTTCCCTTCGCGATCGTCTTGTAAATGAACCACTATTCCAGCACCTCAGCATACGTTGGAGTTTTTGCGTACTTCTCGCCGGCTCTTTCACCTGTCGACTGTCTTGTGGAGGTAGTCTTGGCAATGGGCAACCGGTCCGTCACTTACCGCACCGAAGGAAGTTGCCATCGCTACTGCCTGCACCTTTAGAGCCACTCGTTACTGCTAATGGCGCTCCCGCTAGTTGTGCCTCCCGACTTCCAAACGTTCCACCGACAACTACACCTGCAGAGGTTTCTCGTGTGTTACGTATCGTCTCACTCGGAATATTTAACACTGTGTAAAACCAATTACGGGCATATGGGCATATGGGCATGTGTGGCTGGCTCCCCTGCGTTTGTAAGCTGCCACTAGATAGAGAGAGTGGCAGTGCCGCCAGACACACAAATGGAGCTCGCCGCTGCTTCCAGGCACGGAGGCTGGAACCACTGCAAACAAATGAGAAGCTCCCTCTCTGGAATGGCGTAGCGACATGCCGCGCACGGGCGAGCCGTGTGGGCGACGACAAGGGTATCACTGTCACCCGCAGCCTGTTTCAAGATAGAGAGAAAAAATGTCTGCGTATCGAATATACATGGCGTACAGGGAATACTTTTACAAATTTTGAGAGCGAATTGCTTACGCAAAAACAAGCAACAAAATGCAGATAATCGTGTGCCCGAAAATCCTTCGTTTTTGAGTCGTCAATGAAATAAAATTTTGCGATGTTCTCAAGTGGGAAATTCATGACAAAGTATGTATCAGCTTGCTACAGCGTATGCATGACCTCATCAGATCACGGACTGTCGCACTGGCCGAATGGTTTCACAGGCTTTTGTGATATTTAGAAATGGATTGAACACAAATAATTTTTAGGTGACTCTTCAGACAATGCTCCAAAGAATGAATGTTATTTACGACAACCTAAGTAAAAATTGGAAACATTCATTAACATATCGTAACAAGCATAACCGATGTGGGAAGTAAAAATCTTTTTCCGATACGTGTGCTGGATCGTTCCATATAGGTACCTCACATCAATCAGTTATTAAATTGTTGTCACAGTCAAGTGTACATTTCAATTAAATCACTACATTAAAATTGGCACTCAACTGTATCAGTAAAAAATGTCGTGCGACTAGGGCCTCCCGTCGGGTAGACCGTTCGCCGGGTGCAAATCTTTCGATTTGACGCCACTTCGGCGACTTGCGCGTCGATGGGGATGAAATGATGGTGATTAGGACACTACAACACCCAGTCCCTGAGCGAAGAAAATCTCCGACCCAGCGGGGCATCGAACCCGAGCCCTTAGGATTGACATTCTGTCGCGCTGACTACTTTTTTTTTTTTGAATAATCTTTATTGAACAAACTAAAAGTACATATATATTCACTATGCAAGAGTTCTTCAAGGTGCTACTCAGCTACCGGGGGCGGACAACTGTAGCACTGTCAATACATCACGAATAACACAGCAGCATTTGTCATGTAGTGGATATACACATTTCTTGTCGTTACAATCGAAATCTGACGACAAGCAAGAGCCCAAAATGCTTAACGAATTTTTAAATTAACTTCACTTTCTACCAAATGTATAAAGGGCAGTCAAATGAAAACGAGACAAATGGAAACAAGTTAGTAAAGCGCCTATTATTTCTAAAGTAATCGCCATAACTGTTAATACATTCATCCCAATGCGAGACATGGAAAAATATTTGCACTTCACTTGAAACTTCCGGGCTGATAGGAACAGCGGCGCTGTACCTCCGAGGATGTTTCTCGCAGTCGGAGACGAAACGTCAGGGGAGAGTTTTATTCTTCGACCACGGCCTATCAGCCCGGAAGTTTTAAGTGAAGACAATAGCGGCCGTGAAAGCTTACATTGTATGATCAAAATATTAGCAGTTGCCTATGGAACCACGGTTGTACCCAGGAGTGTACCTCTTCGTCCAAAGCAAATCGACGGCCACCACGAATGTATTTCTTCAGTGCTCCAGAAATATGGAAACCATATAGGGAGAGATTGGGACTGTACGGAGGAAGTGTAACTGGTAAGGGCTTCCGAGTGAAACTTGTGCAGCGTAGTCGAAACAACCTGCCAATAAAATGACCGCCCACATCTTGCCAAACTTATTTAGACTACGTTACGGAAGTTTCGCTGGGAAGTCCATACACATCCTCCATACGTTCCTTATCTCTCACCATGAGATTACCATATTTTCGGAGCTCTGAAGAAAGACATTCATTGCGGCCGATTTGCTTCAGACGAAGAGTTGCACGCGTGGATACAATCAAGGTTCCGATGGCAACAGCAATGATTTTTCCATAAAGGCACTGACATTGCCTCACAAAGAGATGTGTTAATATTATGGCGATTACTTTTGAACCCCTAAAGATCTTAATTACTTCTTTCCACGTCTCGTTTTCATCTGACTGCGCGTCATTTACATTACTTCTAACCAATTTTATTTACGTTTTAGTGCAGTTATGGGCAGCTGTCAAGTGCTGATAAATACTATTAACATTAATGCAGCTTCTACATATCTACATTTTATTTGTGTTTCAGCTGCTCAAAATACCCAACTTAGCGTACTTCTACCTTAAAAATTTAGAAATATACATGGGGTACATTGAGGCTGAACTTCGCTCCAGAAGGTCCACGTTTGTGTCCCATCATTTCAGTAGCCAAAACATGTCACATAAAGTAAGGTACAAATAACAAAATCATTAAACGATCTACAATGTCTTATTTTAAAGTTTATGACGACCGCAGACTAATATTAGGAATTTATTCCACTTATTAATAAGTTTTCCGAACTAAGCCACGTACAGGCACCTTGAACCAAACAAAAGTACCTAAAATCATTAATCTCTGAAAGCAACTGAAAACCACATTTACAGGTAATTCTAGACTTAACAATAAAGGTTGAGTGTGGCTTGTGCGATACTCAGCGACTGCAAAAAGCACAGTTGAGCCACATATTACTAAAAGAATTCACTTTCCATTCTATATCACGTGTGGTAAGTCCTGTCAGGCGGCAGCTCTTCTTTGTGTTATAGCATCAGAAGCAACGCCAAATCAATTTTCGTCATGAATAGGATTTTATTTTAGTGGTGTTACAGACGCTGGCCAGATGTTAGATCATAGAGATTTGAGGAAACTGATGCTGTTAGAGGTATATGAAGTTGATGTAGTAGCAAGCACGGAACCATGATTAGGATTTAGTATACCATTGAGAACGAGGTCATTAGAGACGGAGCAGTAGCTGGGATTTAGAATGGGATTTGGCAATGTCTGTTCTAGAGAAACCATCGCGCCATTGCTCGAGTGGTTTAGGAAATTACAGAACACCTTAGTCTGGAACCGCAGCCCTCTCCAGTGCAAAGTCCAGCAGGTTTCGAATAAAGTAATCTGCCTGTTCGGTGATATATGTTTTTGTAGATATCATCAAGTAGAGGAATATTCAAGAGTGAGGTATGAGAGAGTTTTCGATAAAAAGACTTTTCGATAAAAAGACTTTTCAGTTTTTGCACTGTGAAGATTCACTCACCGTGTGGTCTCAGGGCTCTGTTGTTGGCAGATCGCAGTTTGTGGATCTCATTAGCAGAGGCTTACCTCCCCAACAAGACAGCAGTTTTCGTGAAAGTGAGGCTGCAGCCTCAAAAAATGGTTCAAATGTCTCTGAGCACTATGGAACTTAACATCTATGGTCATCAGTCCCCTAGAACTTAGAACTACTTAAACATAACTAACCTAAGGACGTCACACAACACCCAGTTATCACGAGGCAGAGAAAATCCCTGACCCCGCCGGGAATCGAACGCGGGAACCCGGGCGTGGGAAGCGAGAACGCTACCGCACGACCACAAGCTGCGGATGTGCGGCCTCATTTCGGACTTTTGTCAGCAGAGTCAGTGCCTGCCTGACATAGCCGAGAAATGGCAGCGCTGCACCACCACTGCCGTATCCAAATAATTGAGAATGACATTTTTGCCTTTTCTGCATAAAAATAAAAGGCCCAGATGCCAGCGCTGCTCATCCAGCGCGAGAAAAACGGTTGCTTTCCACCAAAATTTTGGTGGTTCGATCGAACTGAGTCACCACGCCACCGTGCTTGACGTGACGACACGGAGAAATGGAGGAGACACTGCTAAGATCCATTGCCAACCTTGTGACTGTTAATGTGCACTTTGTAAGCCAAGAGTTGGAACTTACTGCTGTGTACCCATGTATTTCCACGAAATAAGCGACATTCTCGTTCGTCACATTGGCAATAGCAATGAGTCGTCCCCTCCATTATGGTGTATTCAAGAAGTTGGAAGTAATATTCTAGGCCACCGTCCTGAGCGATTCCTCTGTAAGCCACTGGCGAGTGATTGGCACATGGTAGCTGTTGTTAGGTAAATATACATTACTGCCAATTAAAATTGCTACACCAAGAAGAAATGGAGATGATAAACGGGTATTCATTGGACAAATACATTATACTAGAACTGACATGTGAATACATTTTCACACAGTTTGGGTGCATAGATCCTGAGAAATCAGTACCTAGAACAACCACCTCTGACCGTAATAACGGCCTTGATACGCCTGGGCATTGAGTTAAACAGAGCTTGGATGGCGTGTACAGGTACAGCTGCCCATACAGCTTCAACACGTTACCACAGTTCATCAACAGTAGTGACTGGCGTATTGTGACGAGACAGTTGCTCGGCCACCATTGACCAGACGTTTTCAATTGGTGAGAGATCTGGAGAATGTGCTGGCCAGGACATCAGTCGAATGTTTTCTGTACCTGCAACATGCGGTCGTGCATTATCTTGCTGAAATGTAGGGTTTCGCAGGGGTCGAATGAAGGGTTGAACCACGAGTCGTAACACATCTGAGATGTAACGTCCACTGTTCAAAGTGCCGTCAATGCGAACAAGAGGTGACCGAGACGAGTAACCAATGGCACCCCATACCATCACGCCGGGTGATACCCCAGTATAGCGATGACGAATACATGCTTCCAATGTGCGTTCACCGCGATGCGACCATCATGGCTCTGAGCACTATGGGACTTAACATCTATGGTCATCAGTCCCCTAGAACTTAGAACTACTTAAATCTAACTAACCTAAGGACAGCACACAACACCCAGCCACCACGAGGCAGAGAAAATCCCTGACCCCGCCGGGAATCGAACCCGCGACCATCATGATGTTGTAAACAGAACCTGGATTCATCCGAAAAAATGAGGTTTTGCCATTCGTGCACCTAGGTTCGTCGTTGAGTACACCATCGCAGGCGCTCCTGTCTGTGATGCAGCGTCAAAGGTAACTGCAGCCATGGTCCCCGAGCTGATAGTCCATGCTGCTGCAAACGTCGCCGAACTGTTCGTGCAGATGGTTGTTGTCTTGCAAACGTCCCCATCTGTTGACTCAGGAATCGAGACGTGGCTGCACGATCCGTTACAGCCATGCGGATAAGATGCCTGTCATCTCGACTGCTAGTGATACGAGGCCGTTGGGATCCAGGACGGCGTTCCGTATTACCCTCCTGAACCCACCGATTGCATATTCTACTAACAGTCATTAGATCTCGACCAACGCGAGCACCAATGTCGCGATACGATAAACCGCAATAGCGATAAGCTTTATCAAAGTCAGAAACGTGATGGTACGCATTTCTCCACCTTACTCGAGGCATCACAACAACGTTTCATCAGGCAACGCCGGTCAACTGTTGTTTGTGTATGAGAAATCGTATGGAAACGTTCTCATGTCAGCACGTTTTAGGTGTCGCCACCGGCGCCAACCTTGTGTGAATGCTCTGAAAAGCTAATCATTTGTATATCACAGCATCTTCTTCCTGTCGGTTAAATTTCGCGTCTGTATCACGTCATCTTAGTGGTGACGCAATTTTAATGGCTGCAGGGTAAATGTCGCAGTTGCGGTTGCGTTATACAGATTCTGAGCAGCTTGTAACTTGTGTAATTTGTCATGCACCTGGAGTTGACTAATTTGGTTATAATTTGTGGCTTCTTGTGGTACTGTTAAGTTTGATTTCGTGAGCTACCCAGGTAAACGTGTCTTGTTGCATTTTATTCGAACAGTCTTCCACACTTTTTGGTACCTCCCAACAGTGTTAGTATAATTTTGTAATTCGATCTGAGCTTTCGAGAACTTTGTTGTCTCATGATTTTGTTCTGATTCTTGTCAGCCATCAGAGCAGGTGGATATCTGTTGAACTCTGCCTGGACTTAGATTTCAAGATCCTTTAAGTTGTATTACAATTTTTCCATGGTTAAGCGACCGACTAAAAATAATTTTAAGTTTGTGCACGCGAAAGATTATTGTTCTGTGTGATGTCAGAGTTGTGCACAGTGGCCAAACTCAATTATGATTATTCACTCGCTCGTCTTGTAATATTTCTGCCTTATTCAGCCATCATATTAGGCTCCAGGAAGTTATTCCCAGGGCAGTGGAGATGCAAGATTCATAGAGATGACGCAGTGTGGGAAGAGGCACCGGTGACAGATGCTAGATTCGGTACCATTCCCGAGAGAAAGACCGCCTGCATGATGCTGCTGTTCTGTGATTGGCTGCTGTGTTCGGCGGTAGGGCGCCAAGACGCTAAACTTTAGTTGTTATTATTAATTTAACCTGTCATCCAAATTACTTCATTTTTTAATTAAACATCTCTCAACAGCCAGCTATCAATCAGTCATTTCAAAATTATTAAAATCAAAGTATTACTAAAACAAAAGACTGACGATATTACTGCCGATGCACTTCGGCGGCGTTCGGGTCACGCCTTGCTGGCTTGGCGCGCGAGGTGTCTCGGGCAGTCCGGCTCTCCAGGTCTGACCGTTCCAGTAGACAGACATGTTGTCTGTGGCAGAATGTATTTCATGTTATTTTAGCCAGATATAATGACTGTGGAAAGATATGTTCACTGAAGTGTTGGCAGAAGAGCCAACACTGTGTTGTTATAGTAGGCCGAAATGCACGCGTTTAATTACACGCTGACTGGCGTGAGGTCTGGAACAGTTAAGGGAATTAATAGTAGCAAATAAAGTACGTAGTTGATATAATACTTAACTTTAATTCACAATTGGAATACATCGGTCTGATGGTACAGGCTTTAATATCTCAATATAAACTGGTAATGGCGCCTTGCTAGGTCGTAGCAATTGAGGTAGCTGAAGGCTATGCTAACTATCGTCTCGGCAAATGAGAGCGCTATTTGTCGGTTGCATCTCTAGCAAAGTCGGCTGTACAACTGGGGCGAGTGCTAGTACGTCTCACTAGACCTGCCGTGTGGCGGCGCTCGGTCTGCAATTACTGACAGTGGCGACACGCGGGTCCGACGTATACTAGCGGACCGCGGCCGATTTAAAGGCTACCACCTAGCAAGTGGTGTCTGGCGATGACACCACATTCACCACGTTGTGATCAAGAATAGTTTCTAGTGTCTATATCAATAAAAAAGCGAGTGGAATCCCAAATGAGTTTTAGTGTATTCATAGCAGCAGTTCCTTACGAAGTTAATTTCAGCCTCAAGAAAAAAATCCACGACCTGTGTGCTGCTTTCTGCGCTGGGGACATCATCATCATGAAGATAGCAGGTTAGTGAAGTGTACAAGAACTTATGTATTCCACACAGGGCAATGGAAACAACTAGGCACCTCACGTGTACTGCATACACAGTACAAAGGTGCTCAGTGACACGTCATCTGCAGTAATGCAGAGGAGGTAAAGAAGGATCGAAGTATTAACACTATCTCACTTTTATTTTTTTTTTTTTCTTGCCGTAATGTCTGATCATAAATTTGTTTATTGGTTGGCAGTGGTGGTTCAGGCCTGACCTCTACCGGTATCTTACGTAACCCACCAAAAACTGAGACGATGTAGTGTCCGCATAATATTTCTAAATACTGTTTACCGTACGCAAATACTTGTCATGTAACTTTACACTACTACTTGGCATGTAGGTAACAGAACATTTCATTCTTTGAATGTAGACATGTGACTTGTTTATGAAGTATGGTTTTAAGTTTCTTCTGGGATTCCTAATTTCTTACTGTTGTTTATTCATTTAATGGAAGACTCATCTTCGCACCAGGATAAATATTTTCGCTCTGAACCCTAAACAAGGAGTCAATGTCTACATGAAATGTATTTTAGTATCCGTTATTGTGTTTTTGACTGTGTCACATTCTAGTTGAAACTGATTTTCGCTTCAGCAACAAAAACCATTAACAAATAAACGCATTGGAAAGTGAGGGTAATAATTGCAACTTTCTTAAACAGTCGTTTGCAAGATTTACGATTATTCGCCTTACGCAATATCCTTACTGCTCGCTTCTGATGAATAGACACTTTATTTACTTTAAATGCACTACCCCAGAAGGTAGTTCCATAAGCCAACTAGGAATGAAAATATGTAAAGAAGGTAACGCTCTTAACGACCGAAAATAGCTGGCATGTTGAGCCAAAATTGAAAACTAGTTCGTATAGATCAACGTGCGGGGCTCTAGTCTCGGAGACACGGATCGAATCCAAGCGCTACGAAAGAAACACACACAGAGAGAGAGAGAGAGAGAGAGAGAGAGAGAGAGAGAGAGAGTTAAATGAAAGGTGGAACTTTGAAAGCAAACTATTTGGGTGTATTGGTCACCGAAACTTTGAAGAGAAAATGCGCTAGTGATGACATATAGATTCCGTTCATAGCACGACACAAGGACTAAACGGGAAAACCCACACAGCGAAAAATGTACCGACAACATTCAATTAAAAATCGATGTCATCACTCCCACTTCTAGCGCGCGGGCAACAGACATATAAATTAAAATTTGCCTCCGCGCTGTAAATGGGAAAACACGGGTAAGGTTGGCAGTAGTGGGAAGCGAAGGGCACGGACAAAATGACGATAACGTCCCCGCGTCCTCAATCGAAACCGAATTACCAACCGATGTACGCTTGGAACGGGCAAAAAGAAGTCGACCAGTGTACGCCTGTGGAGATGTGGCCGCATTCGGATGAGAAGCAACGTTGTAAAGTTTTAGCGCGACGTAAGCTTTAAAACAACCCCGGCTGTTGCCGTTTCGGCACACGCGTAGACACTTACGGGCGCGGTGCGTGGAGAGAGCACGCATGCGCAGTCGTGATGGCCCTCGTGATGCCACCGAGGCCCTTTTCGTCTCAGACTCTCCAGAAAGCCGTATTCCCTAATGGGAAACGTTAATCAGCGCATCAGAATTTAAGAGCTGCAGACGAGGAGCGTCGCCGGGAGTCGTACTACCCCAACGTCGCGTTGGCGTCGTCTTTTATGGGGATTGCTTTCAGTAAAAAGTACCGAAGCAACCTGATACAATAAATCTCTAAGTACCGCGTTTACTACGAGAGTACATCTAACTCTTTACGTGTTTTCATTATATGTGAAGTGAACAGAATAACCAATCCATAGATATTATAAAAAATGTATGTATGAAAGTGTGTGCTTGTGTGTGTGTGTGTGTGTGTGTGTGTGTGTGTGTGTGTGTATGTCCATAGATATTATGAAAAATGTATGTATGAAAGTGTGTGCTTGTGTGTGTGTGTGTGTGTGTGTGTGTGTGTGTGTGTTTTTGTGTATGCATGCGCTTGTGTGTGTGTGTTTTCCACACCACCTCCTAAATCACCAAACCGATTTCAACCAAACTTGGTATACATATCCCTTGCTGTCAGGCAACAATCGCAGTGTAGGTAAGAACTGCCCACCTCTCATAGTTCAGGAGATTTCACATCATACACAATTAGATGTGTCAGAAACAGCCGCGTCGTGCATGACGTTCAAATTTATTACTTCTTTGCCACTAACTCTGCTCACAACTGCCACATCGTGCGTGAAGTTTTAATATAATTTCTCTTTACTACTAAGACACTCCTACAATCGATACAACGTAAGGAAATCCCTGAAGCCGGCCACTGTGGCCGAGCGGTTCTAGGCGCTTCAGTCTGGAACTGCGCGACCGCTACGGTCGCAGGTTCGAATCCTGCCCCGGGCATGGATGTGTGTGATGTCCTTAGGTTAGTAAGGTTTAAGTAGTTCTAAGTTCTAGGGGACTGATGACCTCAGATGTTAAGTCCCATAATGCTCAGAGCCATTTGAACCCTTTTTTTTTTTTTTTTTTTTAATTCGTGACACCTGGTAGCGCTTTTGACAGCTTTGTACTGCGAAGCGCAAACGGCTGTAGGCGACAACATTAGCTATCTTTCGAGCTAAGAAGAAGTCTCGCCACAGAGACATTTACAAAATCTGTAAGCAGTTGCGTGCAACGTACAGAAACTATCTTTCTTAATTTGGATACTGTAATCACGCATGTGTACATTATGCATATTTCTTTGCATGACTGTTTCGTAATTTCAGAGAAGTTTTCATGGATACATGTTAACTAATTTTTAAAAATATTCCGCTACAAACACATGTATTTTATTTTATTTTATTTTATTTTTTGTAGTAAGGTCATACAGGAGCAAACTGCTGAGGTTATCAGTCCCTAACCTTACGCTCTACTTAATCTCTTAATCTAACTTAAACTAACGTACGCTAAGGACAACGCACACACACCCATACCCGAAGGAGGACTCGAACCTCCGACGGGGGTAGCTCAGTGGACCGTGACAAGGCGTGGCTGTTGAGCGAAGTAGCGCAATGGCTAACGCAATGTTGTATATGGAAATTCAAATTCCCGACCGATCAGAAAAATTCAGGTTTCCTTTACTTTTCCCTAAATCACATCAGTGCCAGAATGGTTTTTTAATTATGAATCGACCGATACTTTTCTATTTCTTTCTGTCTGCTACGGTATTGGCATTACAGTAGCGTTTAATCTTCCTTTAAGTCGCTTGTTACTGCTTTGCTGTCACTCATAATAAAATACAAAACAACAGACCACCCTGTAAAACATAGCCTTTAATTTAATGCAGTTTCGGCCAAGTAATCTAAAGGAATAAATACAAAAATAAATAAATGCAGAAGTTCGAATAACTTGCAGAAATGAAAACAAGATCCATATAATATGACAAATGCGAAAGAAAATAATAAGAAAAATATAAATCATTGTGTTTTCCAGAAAGAGGATTCTACAAAACCCAAAAAATACACTCATGCAGTTCGTTACTTGTGGCTAGTATACAGATGGTTACGTAAAGTATCACATGACACATTATACTCTAACGAAAAGTCTAACTATGTTTATTATACTAGGAAGAGGCGCTTTATGTGTTGATTAATATAATGAGACAGTGTAATAACGAGTTAACATCGTAGAACCAATTTATGTTAATATGTGACGATATATTTATGAGACAAGTGCTACATAAATTCGGTAGTGTGAGAGTGTGCTACCAGCCAATCCGTTGAATGGATAAGTCTTTCAAGCAATTCTCGCTTACACGTAAGATGTATATGTGGCAGTTTGAGTCATTCTTTACCTTCGGACTGCACAAATCTCCAGACCATCATGTTTATTGTAAAATATTCACAGTTAAAAACAGTAGTACTGATGACGTGGAGAATGAGTATGTGTGATAAATATTTTAGTTTCCCTAAGGGTGAACGAAGACTGAACATACCTCGTAGGAAGTAAAAACGTAAATGTTTCATCCCTAAAAATATTTCATAGCGTGATAAAAAGATAATTTTCTGCACGGCATAGCTCAAAATTCGATGATTCTCGGTACGCTTTCACTTTGGGTACTAGGGCACAAAATTTAAAAAAAAAAAAAAAAAACAACAACAGACTCGTCACTACAATCTCGTGCAGCATAAAACCCAAAAATAAATAGCCGCAGCTGTCCATTCTTTTCTTACAAGAAAGGTAATTCAGGAACAATTTCTAATTTTCAGGAAAACCGAAAAAACATATTGTTTTCCGGCAGCGTACTTCCACTTCGTCATATGTATAAACCGAGCGGGGTGGCGCAGTGGTTAGACACTGGACTCGCATTCGGGAGGACGACGGTTCAATCCCGCGTCCGGCCATCCTGATTTAGGTTTTCCGTGATTTCCCTAAATCGCTCCAGGCAAATGCCGGGATGGTTCCTTTCAAAGGGCACGGCCGACTTCCTTCCCCTTCCTTCCCTAATCTGATGAGACCGATGACCACGCTGTCTGGTCTCCTTCCCCAAAACAACCAGCCAACCGCCGCCTCGTTGTGGAAGGTGTTCAGTTTTCATTTGACTGCGCCTTTATACAAGGTGAGTCACCTAGAATTCGCACCGAAAATATTGTGGAAATAGGAAGTGCTATTGAAGTGCGGTTTTCACATAATGGGTTGGTAGACTGGGGCTCCTTCTGTTAGCCAATAAACAGAGTACAATAATACTTAATAGTTTTTTGCAAACATACAATGGAAAAATGCCTAATGCCTATTGGCGTTAATAAACTAAAAGTAAGGTATATTATAATGTCAGTCATGATTGTTGCAGGATTATAGTGCGAGTCGTTTACGAGATACCGTATTTTGAAAAGTTCCCTCACCGACACTTGTACAATACCTGTGGTAGCACTAAAAACAGCAGCAATTCATACACTAGTATTGTGGATTCTGACCAGTAACGAGGCAGTTGACCATCATAGGTTGTGTTCAAAAGCTACGGTCGCAGGTTCGAATCCTGCCTCGGGCATGGATGTGTGTGATGTCCTTAGGTTAGTTAGGTTTAAGTAGTTCTACGTTCTAGGGGACTGATGACCTCAGATGTTGAGTCCCATAGTGCTCAGAGCCATGTGAACCATTTTTGTGTTCTGCCTCGTGATGACTGGGTGTTGTGTGCTGTCCTTAGGTTAGTTAGGTTTAAGTAGTTCTAAGCTCTAGGGGACTGATGACCATAGATGTTAAGTCCCATAGTGCTCAGAGCCATTTGAACCATTTGAACCATTTTTGTGTTCAAAATAACTGCCGGCAGCGGCGACAAGCGCTTCCAGTCTGGTATGGAACGACTGGTACACATGTTCTAACATTTCAGCTGATATGTCCGACCAGACTGCTGTAATACATCGTTTCATATCATTCAATGTAGTTGGTACCTCCTTGAGGTCGGCGTCTTTCAGCTTTCCCAAAGAAAAAAGCCTACAGGCGTCAAATTCAGGGAATGGGTCGACCAAGGCACGTGTCGTCTGCGTCCAATCTGATGATTTCGAAACAATTTTTGAAGACATATAGTAGTACTTTATGCACTACGGGCTGGGCAGCCTTCATGTTGGTACCACAGGTTCCTCCTAATCTCCAGAGTAACGCCGTCTACCATCCGTGGAAGATGGTCTGTTAGGAGGCTGAGATACTTGTGCACGTCCGGTGTTCCGTCTGTGAGAAATGGGCCTATTAGCTGATGGTTGGCTATCCAACACCACTCGTTTACACTCCATGGACGCTAACGAAGCCAAAGGAGACTATTAACAGCTTAACAGTGTATGCTTTTTAAATGCGGCCTCATCACTGAACAGGCTACATAATACATATGTAATATTCTGTCTTATTGCTCTGCTCAGAAGTTAACACGATTCTCATAATTGTTTCCATGCAGTTCTCGATGGAGACACATGTAACAGGAATGCGACCTATGTCGATGGAGAATGCGTAGGACACCTGCCTGACTCATGTCACATGCCTGTGCGACTAAGCGGGAGCTGACGTGCGGATCAGCTGCAACAGCAACAAGAACTTTAATTTCCTCCTCTTCTGTCCTCAGTTGTTTCCTTCTCTTACGTTGTCTAGGATTTCGCACTACCACTTTCACATATGAAGAGGTTGATAAATAACTGCCGAGATGGTTGACGTCACTTGGGATATCTTGCCGCATACACCGTACAAGAACGAACCGCATTCTTCTTACACTCGTCCTACCCCATGATCGTGTCGGCTTTTTCTGAACCCGTAAATCCCATCGTCCACTCACGTCCTACTGCTTGGACTGTTGCACACGAACTGTTTAGCAAGTCGCAATACACTCAAGGAACACACAAGCACACTGAAAGTAAACATAACAGCATCGTACCTAGCAACTAAGCAGGTTGAATGGCACAAACAATTGTCGGCATGGGAACTTTTCAAACTACGATATCTCGTAAACGAATCGCACTAGAATACCGCAACAAACACCACTGATATTCTAAATTACCTTACTTTTAGTTTGTTAATGTCGATAGGTATTTTTCCGCTTAAAAAGTGCACGTTCACACAAAAACTACACTTTCTGGCCGGCCGGAGTGGCCGAGCGGTTCTAGGCGCTTCAGTCTGGAACCGCGCGACCGCTACGGTCGCAGGTTCGAATCCTGCCTCGGGCATGGATGTGTGTGATGTCCTTAGGTTAGTTAGGTTTAAGTAGTTCTAGGGGACTGATGACCTCAGCTGTTCAGTTCTATAGTACTCAGATCCATTTACACTTTCTGAGCCGGTCGCTGTGGCCGAGCGGTTCCAGGCGCTTCAGTCCGGAACCGCGGTGTTGCTGCGGTCGCAGGTTCGAATCCTGCCTCGGGCATGGATGTGTGCGATGCCCTTAGGTTAGTTAGGTTTAAGTAGTTCTAAGTCTAGGGGACTGATGACCTCAGATGTTAGGTCCCATAGTGCTTAGAGCTTAACCCATATACTTTCTAAGTATTTTTACAAACTGTTTATGGCTAACAATACGAGCCCAAGACTGCCGCAAATCAATAGCACTTTCCGTTTTCGCAATGCTTGCGGTGCTAGTTTTAGGCGATTTACCCTGTAGAACTGACAGGTTTGCTGTTTATGGCTAACAATACGAGCCCAAGACTGCCGCAAATCAATAGCACTTTCCGTTTTCGCAATGCTTGCGGTGCTAGTTTTAGGCGATTTACCCTGTAGAACTGACAGGGTTGCTTTCGGAAACGCCGTCCCAGTATGGCAGCAGTATGGCAACACACCTAAAAATACCAAATTACATCGACATGAAGGAGCTTATTTATTCTGAAAGAGTCCGACTTCCATGGACTGCAAATAATACTTCAACATGAATTACAGGACACGCATTGATTAATATGATACGCAATTGGTACGTTAATTCCATGATTATTACTCCTTCACTGAATTCTAATATCATAAAATAAATAGCGAGGCAAACTACAGTAAAATGTTACAAGTTATAAATAATCTCTAACAATGCCAGAAAATTAAATAAAGCGGACTTGACGTTTTGTATTAAAAATATGTGTCCATTGTCGTATGTATGCGGAACGTACCCACATTCACGGACAAAGTCCGGCGCTATTTCTCATCGTGTTACTACGTCGATGTTGCTACTAGCTCGAATACACACCACCAATTGCATTTCCAGGCGATAGATATTTTGCCCGTCACTCACGTACTGATTCTGAGCATTCAGCGTGACGTCAATAACGAGTCTCCTGCTGCATGTGCGCAGGACACTTCTTCTGTCCAGGGCCACAGCACGCAGCCACAACAACGACACTATGCGACGGCGCGCCGCGGAGTACGAGTCGGCCGCGCGCGACTGCACGACCGGCGCGGCGCTCGCAATTACGTTGTTAACATGATACACGGCGGCCGCTAATTTGATCAACGGTCGTAATTGCAGTCGTCCCGCAGCGCAAATCGCGGCCGGAATGCGCACCCGCTGCGCGGAATGAATAAGCGCCATAACACGCCGGCGAAGCGCGACTCCTAATATCACCCCTAATCCCCGCCAATAAAAATATCTGCCGAGAACGTGGCTGGTCGGTTTTGTTCGTATTTGCTCCCGTGTCCGTGTTTTTTCACGCTCGTACAGTTGTGCCCAGCTATTTCTGCTCTGTAGCAGCCTTAAAGGAATGACGAGCGGAGGTGTAAATAGCTTACACCGTGGCTGCGGTAAAAATAAATGGAGTTGACCAGGATGTTTGCGTTAGAATTGTGTGGCAGTGGATGGGAACAGATCGCAAGAAGAGCAGTATGAAACAAAAGCGGTGATAGAAGTTGGAGGAACCGTGAAATCGAGAGATGGTCATGAGCTGTGGTCGGTTTTGTTCCACCATGCCAAAGAACATTTCTTCACCGACCTTATGGCGTTTCTGCTACATTTTTCGCCCTCATTACGTTTTTATGTTACTTTTACTTAGTAACAGTCAGACAAGAACATTCAGGAGCATTCAGAGAGTACCGAGTATTGATTTGTGCGGTAGATGGTTTCCGAGCGTAGAAACGGGCCTGTGTCATTCTGGAGTACCGTATATACGGCCGGAAGTCACATACTGATCGTGGCAAGAAGTAGTACAACGTTGTTAGTCAAAATTTATTATCTGAACATTGCTATGCTCATCCAGTCACGCCACCAACACTAGTTGCATTGATAGAAGGTTAATAATAATTTCATAAAGTTATTAGCTAAAGTAAAAATGCAAATGAGAAGAACATTTTAACTTAGCTGTTATTGGTCTAATACGAATGACACATCAGAAGATCGCACTGAGTAATCGGGTGCCAGATTGTTACGAGTCTTCTGCCTGATACGAGCGAGGCAACACTCTTCGGGACGGTCACGTGGAGTAAAATACTGATAATTATTCGTCACACTTAACAGTGCCTCTGAAAACGTTTCTGTGCAACAACGCACTAGAAATTTTATATTAGATACGAACAATGCAACATGCGCTTCGGACGATACAGTCTAACGAGTTACCGAAAATGATTTGTTGTATTGAACAGTGCGTTGGTGAACGGTCGTGTGAAGTCTTAAACACATCGTAAAGGTCGGGACACACATGTCCGGACCGTGTCCGTGCCGAGACACGTCCGAGTATCGGCCGTCACCCGGACAACGAAATACAGCATTAAAACAAATGTAGCGGGCCCCACTTGACCGGGCCCTGCACGGGGAACGCAACGGGCCGGGGCCGGGCCGGGCTGGATTTGCCGTGTTTAATTTCTCACCTGACTGACACGGCCTGACGGTAGAATTGTCTTGTGAGCTGTGCAACTGCGCAAGAGTGTTCTGTGTATAAGACATGGATGTGGAACGACTAATAGAAGAAGTTCGTAAGTTTCCTGTTCTTTACGATCAGGGAAGTGAAAACATCAGGAATATCGAGTACAAAGACAGAGTTTGGAAGACAATTGCAACAGATCTACAAGCCAAAGGTAAGATAAAAACTATACAAGTTTTAATACCCGAAAGATATTTATTTACTTTTTATTTTACAAACAGATGTTTGGTTTATGTCATCGTTATATTGCCAAGGCGACATGTTCTTGCCATTCCACAGACCCTTGAGGAGAATTCAGGCATTTTTTGAGTTGTTCTCGTACAGCAAATGCAGCATCTGTTGATCTCCCACGAATTCGGGGTAGGTTTCGCAGATTTGATGATCTTCCGGATCCTTCAGCAGTTTCCTTTTGATCCATCCTCTGTTCGGGCACGCTATAACCTTCCATTTTTCGAATAAAGTTGTACAGTACACACGCAGCCGTCACAATCATTGTAAGGTTATTAGGATCTCCCTGAAGGATTCTTCTAAATATTCGAAATTTCTGATGCAATATACCGAATGTATTCTCGGATATTCTTCTTGCCCGACTCAAACGATAATTAAATATAGCCTTGTCATTTGTTAAGTTCCTGCCAGGATATGGTCTTGGTTCTAGTTTCTTTAAAAGTTCATTCATAAAAATTAGTCTCATCATCTATGAGACGAGAAAAAATGTTCAAAACTCTCCCTGTACTGGTCTTGTTTTCCAGGCACTGTTGATCCGTAATTTTCTTCTTGTTTGCCTTCGTTCTTTTTCCTCTTCGTCTAAAGCAAGTACTATAGGTCCTAATTCACTATTACGAAAATTAGTTAACATGTTTTGCAGCTTTCACAAACAGAAACACAGATCACCGCGTCCGAGTCACTACTGGAACAACAAAGACACGGACATGTGTGGCCGCTGCAGGAACGGACCGCAGCACGGCCGTCACTCGTCCGACGCTCGGCCCTTCCACGGCCCGGAAGTGTGTGTCCCAACCTTAATACTGTAAATCAGGGGTCTCCAAACTACGGCCCGCGGGCCGAAAGCGGCCCGCGAGGGCCGGCAAACGGGCCTGCCGTAGCTGGCCGGACATCCCTGGTATCGGGCCCGCCAAATATTTGAGGTGGTGCCTATACTGCCAACAATTGAGTTTCGAGGCCTATCGCGACCAATACACCGCGACATTGGCTCTACTACTCGCTACAAGACTACATAACTAAACTTATTGTTGCGCCGCTTGAAATAACATTGCTTTGACATACTCTACCTCTGTTACGTCTTGCAGTAATAGTGGCTTCAAATGGTTCAAATGGCTCTGAGCACTAAGGGACTTAACATCTGTGGTCATCAGTCCCCTAGAACTTTAGAACTACTTAAACCTAACTAACCTAAGGACATCACATACATCCATGCCCGAGGCAGGATTCGAACCTGCGACCGTAGCAGTCACGCGGTTCCGGACTGAGCGCCTAGAACCGCTAGACCACCGCGGCCGGCGCAGTAATAGTGTTGCTAACAATGATTTTGAGATTTCGTTAACTTTGCAGGGCGCTTTCGTGAAGAATGTGCAGTGCCATACTTTTTTGTCGGTGAAATTCGCCAGAATAAAACACGCCAGAATTTCGATCTGGTACGTCCACCAATCAAAATTATGCAATTAAATAAATATCGTAGTTCGTTTCAGTGCAAGCTATTCCCACAAAATTACATTTTTGCGATTTCATCTTTCCTTTAGCCTTACATTACGGTGATCATGGAGTGCTAGAGTGCTTTAATCCCACTAGGTAGATCTTGGCCCTTATGACTTCGTGGAGGAGTCAATGTGGCCCGCGGACTAAAAAGTTTGGAGACCCCTGCTGTAAATCATTAGACTGTGTCTCATTGTGGTGCTCTGAACACAGTTAAGTTTCGCCGAATTTGGTTTAATGAATGAAAATAATCAACCTCTCAATTGTGTTTCTTGATTACTGCCAATTGTTAATGGATAAAAATTAAGTGGCATCCTTTGTTTTGATAACTGGATTTTCTTCCACACTGCCACTTCAGTTTAGCACACTTGTTGTGTGAATGTCGAATCCTACGCTTATATAGAGAAGAAAGCAGTCGGGGCGAGATCTACGAGGCAACTTTAGAAGAAGCGAGGTCAGCAAACCAAAGTCAGGAAATGGAAAAGACATTCCCTCACAAACTATAGTATTGATAGAACGTGGCATTTCTGCAAGGTGGGTAGGGAATTTTATGAAATTTAGCGTGTAATGGATTTGTAGACGAACACTATAATAATAGTAATAATAATAATAATTCATTTTGGACAAGGTCATAAGGGGATGGGAGAGTGAGCTTAGAAAACGTGACCTGTGGAAACCAGCGAAGATTGGAAGGAAAATTGAAGTCACCTGCCTAGCCTTTGCTGATGACCTTGCGATTTTGATAGACAATGAACAAAATGCAATACTTCAAATAGAAACACTCAAGGAATGCACCGAGAAGGTTGGCTTGCAAATTTCTTTTGAGAAAACGGAATTTATGTCTACCCTCTTAAAAATACAGAATCTCGCCACAAAATATGGCTGGATAAACAGAGTTCCAAGTTTTAAATTCTTGTGGGGAATTTTGTAACCCTCTGGACTAGAAAAAAAATCTCAATAAACTCAAGCACAGAAACTACGGTCGAACACACCAACCTTACAACAAAAAGTGCATGTCCATGCATGCAAAAATCAGGCACTACACCGAGCGAGGTGGCGCAGTGGTTAGCACACTGGACAGGCTGGAACCGCGCGACCTCTACGGTCGCAGGTTCGAATCCTGCCTCGGGCATGGATGTGTTTGATGTACTTAGGTTAGTTAGGTTTAAGTAGTTCTAAGTTCTAGGGGACTGATGACCTCAGATGTTAAGTCCCATAGTGCTCAGAGCCATTTGAACCATTTGAACGACGGTTCAAACCCGCGTTCGGTCATACTGATTTAGGTTTTCCGTGATTTCCCTTAATCGTTTTAGGAAAATGCCGGGATGGTTCCTTTGAAAGGGCACGGCCCAATCCAGTGGGACCGATGACCTCGCTGTTTGGTCCCATCCCCCAAATCAACCAACCAACCAGGCACTACAGCACTGTCATTAAACCTGAGGTGCCATACGAGCAGAAACCTTGTCACTCCGTAACAAGATGCCACTAGAAAATCTACAAAAAGAAGAACAAAAGATCATTAGGAAAATCCTTGGACCACGAAAAACTGATGCTGGATATGGACTGCCAACCAACAAAACTACAGAGGAAATAGTTGCTGACATTAGAAAAAGACGCCTAAAATTATATGGACCCATACACAGACTCCCTGAGTGTAGACTCACACGCCAGATATTCACAGCCACTGAAAACCTTAAATGTATGACATTGGCGGAATAGGTACTAAAGAAGCAAAATAGACAAGAGGGAAGTCCAGGCAGTGACAAGAGCCAAAAAGACCGGTACAGAGTGGATGGATGAAAGAAAGAAAGCCATGAGCGAGAAAATGAAAGTGTCATGGAAAAACCGCAGGAAGAACTGTGGAAGCTTCACATGATCCACAAAGAGTCTACAACGTATATAATAATAATAATAATAATAGTAATAATAATAATCCACCGTTTCCGATTCAGTTTCTCTCTCTCTCTCATTCCTTTATATAAAAAAAAGATTCACATCGCTGCAACTCGAAGACGGGAATACGACGCGCACATAAACGGCTTATGAATCTCAAGGGAAGATCTGATACCGTTTGCTGCAAATATGAATGGTATGGCTGTCACTACAAATGAGGCTGTAAATAAGCTGAAAGTGCTTAAACTCGACAAGCGACATCCGGGAGAGTCCCTCCCAGATTCCACATTGAATTTGTAATTACGCTGCTTGACAAAAAAAGTGAAGTACCGAGAAGACATGGTCGGATAGCAGTCTATCACACCGTCGGCAGTTATGCAAATGATTTGTCGTAATTCTCTGCAACAGCTAGAACAGCGGCGAGAGTGCGTTAGTGTTGTTCGTGTTTAGTATTGGTGCCAGCCCTGGTATGGTACCTTTGGGGGCGTGCAGTGTCACATGTTGAGTGATCACAGTGAAAAACTCGGAGGTGTCGTGCACTCACGTGAGACAGCATTATCAGCATCCGACAGAGTTTTAAAGAGTCCTCGTTTGGCCGGCTGATCGAATCGCGCAATATCCAGATTTGTGGAGAATTCGAATGTGGCAATGGCCCGATGTTGGACGCATGGGAACGTGATGGCAGACACACTCTTCGTCAGGGTTCCGGTTGTCCCCGTCTGACCATCACAAGGGAGAATCGCCGTACTGCGCACTGAGCACGTGGGAACCCCTTCACTTACGCGGCTACCATCCGAGTGTAAGTAATTGACTCCCTGCAACATACTGTGCCATGCGGCTCCCTTGGTCAGAGATTATGAACGGCTGCTACACTAAGTAATTAGCGCCCCATACATAGGATCACGTTAACACTACAGCACTAACAACTGCATGGATTGCTGATCAAATACTGGCTTATTGTATTCAGCGACGGATTACGGTTCTGCACTACCTCAGACGATTATCGTTGGCGACTTGGAAAGACAAACCGACGTTACTCCTGGCGTGATGGTGTTGAGAGACATCAGGTATGACTTCGCGTCACAGGTGTTACCTGTTGAGGTAAATCTGGCGGTGCAACGGTAGGATTAACGGATATGCTGCGTCCTCACGTGTTAGCTCTCACACGGCTGTATGGTGGTGCCACTTCTCAGCAGGACAATGCTCGTCCACACACGGTACGTGTCTGTATGAAGTATCTGCGCTATGTTGAGGTTCTTCTGCGGCCAGCAAGACCCCCGTAACTGTCATCGATGCAACATGTGCGAGACGATCTCGGAAGTGAGACCGGCCGCGGTGGCCGTGCGGTTCTGGCGCTGCAGTCCGGAACCGCGAGGCTGCTACGGTCGCAGGTTCGAATCCTGCCTCGGGCATAGGTGTGTGTGATGTCCTTAGGTTAGTTAGGTTTAAGTAGTTCTAAGTTCTAGGGGACTTATGACCTAAGATGTTGAGTCCCATAGTTCTCAGAGCCATTTGAACCATTTTTTTCGGAAGTGAGCTCTGTTGCAGTGCGATTACCCAGTATATCAAGGGCCAGTTTCAGCAGTTGTGGGTCAGCTTGCCTCAGGGGAGGATACAATAGCTTTATGACGCCCTTCCCAGTGAAATGTGTGCATTCATCCAGGACAGAGAGGATGCAACCTCTTACTGATATGTGGGTTCATACTGCCTAGCTCTTTACATATTTGGCTCGGCTTTGCAATAACTGAAATAAGTACACACACTCTCTCAACCCATCAGGTTTCTTTCCGTTTCCTCCTCCCCTTTTTCCGTCAGGCAATGCAATTACCTTCGTTCTTGGCTAGAAGGTATGAGTTGAAAAATATTAACAGGTTATGAAAGACGTCACTAGAATTGTAGCCCTTAAAAAAACACATCACAACTGATCCTGAAAGTATCATGCCATGTCATTCACCTCCCTTTCTAGCGAATATCTACAACATTGGGTACACTGCTGGAAAAAAAAAATAGTACATCAGGAAAGAAGACTTCAGTTTTGATTCGACGACGGTATATGCCACCTGGGGAACAGTAGATGTACTGGTAATGGTTTCAACGCCGTCCGCCAACAGATATCGTAGTGGCACGGCTACCTGAGTGGCATCTTATTCTACCCTTTTATACGGAATACTCACAGCTAGAAGGTTCAGTGTGGTACAACAAACGCGTGAAGCAAGCAGGCAACTATGCCCCGGAGACGCACTCGTGCTTCCTGCAGCCAACTGAGCGAGTTTGAAATGGGGATCAGACTGTGGTCCTTTCGGAGAATTGCCGCAGAAGTCGCACGTATTGCATCAGTTGTGCAACGATGCTGGTATCGCTGATCATGTGAACATTCACACACCCGCAGACGAGGTTCCTGACATCAGTGCTGCACAGACATCCGGCAGGATCGTTGTTTTTTAAGGGTAGCAGTGGCAGATCGTACACCTACCACAGCACAGATAAGAGGGCTTGTGAGCCCAGACATGTAAACAAGAAGTGTTGCGAACAAGTTATTAGCGGTGGAAGTATGGGCACGCACACCTCTAGCCCACCTTCCACTCATACCACAGCACCGACATGCACTGCTCGATTGGTGGCGTGAGAAGATCACTTGGTAGACAGAATGGCGCGCCGTGGTCTTCAGAGGAGAAAACAGATTCTGCATTCACGGAAGTTATGGTCGTTTGCGCGTGCGGCACAGACGTGGTGGGCGCTGTCTCGTAGACCGCATTCGTCCAAGACAGACAGGTCCCACGCCACGCGTGCGCCAAGCTACTACTCTCGTTCATATTCGCTGTTTCTGGAGTGGACGCTAACCAGCGCTCGGTACGTGCAGAATGTTGTTAGATCCGTTCTTTTGCCGTCCTTGCAACACGAAGGCGATTTGCCGTTCCAACAGTATAACGCTCGCCCACATACTGCCCGTGAAACTCAACCTGCTCTGCAAGACGTGCAGCAACTTCCCTGGCCAGCACGACTTCCTGACTTGTGATGGGACGAGAGGTGACTCGTGCGACTCGTCAACCAACAACTCTTACAGAACTACGTGGGCACGTCGAGCAAGCGTGGCATAACGGATCCCAGGACAGTATCTGTTATCTGTACGATCGACTGGATGCCAGAGCCAGCGTCTACATTGCCGCCTGTGGAGACTACACCGCGTACTAGTACGGCTATTTCAGCATGGGCCAATACCTGGTACCTCTGAACCGCTTGTGCTATTGATCAATGAGTATAATAATTTCATGTACTCCATATGCATAGTTGCAACAATAAATCTTCAGTGAACTGGAAACCACTAAAAGGGAGTACTAATTTTTCCTAGCAGTGAATATCGCGAGTGGCCGCACTGAAAGGCCGTCCTTCTGGGTGTTATGGACGCCGGAGCAGCTTTCAGACACATATTGGAAGAGGCCTGTGTACAAAATGGAGCTGAGGCGTTGGTATGTGAGTAATCTGTATAAAGTACTCTGTGGTCGGAACTTTCTAGGTTGGCTTAAGTACTAGTGAGTTTCGCATGACAGGAGGAGTTTTCCGCCACCTGTTGGAAATAAACTTGCGGAAGACCTGTTAGGAAGCAGCACTTAAGGAGGAGCGCTATTAGCAGGACTAGGATTTGACTAATAGAAATGCCGACACTCTGCTCGTATGGCTGACTGGCTGAAAGTCCTGAAGTGAAATAATTTCCTGGAGCTGGTTGGAGCTCGAAAAATAGGATGTAGGAGGCCAGGTAATATTCTGTTTAGTCATTTTCTGGCGTTTTAGGTGACTGTGACACTTTAGGGAGCGTTCGCGTATTCGGTAGAATAAGGGCTAGATCTCGTTTCAAATCGTGGAGCTATTATCTAGCTGGAGTTAGTGTTTCATGAAAGCGTCAGAATTGGCGAAATCTGCTTTTACGTAATAAATTAGATTTGTCTACGCGGAAACTTGAAGTGTGGTGTGAGTACTAACTGATTGACTTCGAACTATTTTCCTATTGCAACTGTTATGGTATGGAAACATTAATGGATCGCCACCACAGTTCGGCTGGAAATACCATCTGCTTCTTTACAAATAGTTCAAATGGCTGTAAGCACTATGGGACTTAACATCTGAGGTCATCAATCCCCTAGACTTAGAACTATTTAAACCTAACTAACCTAGGGACGTCACACACATCCATGTCCGAGGTAGGATTCTAATCTGCGACCGTAGCAGCAACGCGGTTTCGGATTGAAGCGTTTAGAACGCCTCGCCCACAGCGGCCGGCGCTCCTTTACAAAGGATGAGCAGAATGATTAAATCACAAATTAAAAATGTTTCATAAAAGTATTTATTTCGAAGCCCCATGTAGTTGACTAATAGTGACTAGCGACACATAACGACAACGGCCTTGCCGCAATGGTAACACCGGTTCCCGTCATATGACCGAAGTTAAGCGCTGTCGGGCTTGGCTAGCACTTGGATGGGCGAACATCCGGTCTGCGGAGCGCTGTTGGCAAGCAGGGTGCACTCAGCCCTTGTGAGGCAAACTGAGGAGCTACTTCCAGAATGAGGAGCTACTTGATTGAGAAGTAGCGGCTCCGGTCCCGGAAACTGACATACGGCCGGGAGAGCGGTGTGCTGACCACTTGCCCCTCCATATCCGCATCCAGTGACACCTGTGGGCTGAAGACGACACGGCGGCCGGTCGGTACCGCTGGGCCTTCCAAGGCCTGTTCGGACAGAGCTTAGTTTAGTTAGATGACACCTAACAGTGTAGCAACAACTTAACAGATATGTATAACTGTAACTTAAGAACTAATGATGTACCATTTTAATGTCTATCACTAGGCTACAATCTCGCTGGCCTCCGGTAACCAGCTTACGCCTTTTCTGTGCTGTTTCTTTTCATCATCTCGTCGTCTACCTCTTCTACATCGTTCGATGCTGATTTGATTAAAAAGCTTTGTGCTCCGTCTTGGAGGCAGGCTTCGATCGCCGGTAATGCCGCTATCCGTTTCTAGGGCTCTGAAAGGTGGCATACCAGTTAAGCCGTATAAAAAGTAGTAGCGGCTTTGTAAAGAAGAGAGAAAGTCAGGTACCTTGGTGTCTGGCTGGACCGGAAACTTACATGGGAGGACCGCATCGAATACGTTGCCAACCGAGCGCACGCGAGGCTCAAACAGCGCTACCCAATGCTCAACAGGGAAAGCACACTGAATAGGAGGGTGTCGAGGTCCATATACATGACACTGATTGGACCTCTGATGACGTACGCAGCTCCCGTCTGGGGATATGCAGCTCCTACACGACTGCGCCGCCTGCAGATCATACAGAACAAGGTGCTACGAATCATTAGCAACGCTCCACGCTACACACGCACCGTGGATCTTCACCATGAATACCGCCTTGATACCCTCAAGGAAGTATTCAAAAAACACGCCACACGACTATACAGGAACTCGAGACACTCGAACAATCCTTTCATCCTCACTCTGGGAAACTACGATCACAACCATAGGTGGAAGCACAAGCGGCCAAAGACACTAGGGCATAGCCATCTATGGTAAACTAACATACGCAAACAAGCGACAAACGTCAGCAAGCCGCTGCATATCAGCAACACTGACTGGTAATTACCAGCTGCTATTAGAGCCGACCAACAGGCCACAGTAGGGACACCGACGAGCTCGCCCACAGACGCACAAACAATTTGTCAACATTCCCTCACACTGTGCCTCCGGTATATGACCTATCGGACACAAGATCGATAACAAACCTAACTGTTGCAGGTTGCTGACGCCGAACGAGGACTCTGTACCAGCACCCAGCGCCAGCCGCCGAGCAGCACAAACGCACAACGTCAAGGTATCGACATGCATGATACCCACTACTAACAAAGCCTATCCTTGCACAACCTATCGCAGGCAGCAAGACAACCGCTACTGCTCTTACCACCCGACCTAACTTTCGCAGAGGTTTTTTCCCCTTGGCTCTTGCCTTGGCACTTTTTTTCCTCTGCCCTTCAAAACGCTACCCTTCGTCAGATTTCGACCAATCTATCTCCAGATGAGCGCGTATTAATGGTTAATCCTAACCAGACGTACGCAAACATCGCATTACCCACATCCTGCGACACCTCACTTTAGTGAATACTAACCCTTATGCAGAGATGGCAGTAGACCTTTTGTGCTGGCCATCATGCCGGTGTGGGCGTGGAGGGGCTCCACCTTTAAAAAAAATGTAAGGAAGTCCGAGAAAATTATTGCGGCATTTCGTAATTCAAAGTAAGGAGTCCATAGCATCTGATCGAAGAGCCACGTACAGACGGAAATTGCAGACATCCAATGTAACTGTAGTACATTGATTGACTAATTCAGTTCACATACCTACCAGTTTAGTGGTGAAAGATCGGCCCAATAATTCGTGATGCACTTGTTGCACACCAAACTTCCATTTTTACATCACGCAGAGGCTCTTGAAGTAGCTGGTGAAGATTTTCACAGTTCCAACAACTAACGTCCTGCGAATTCACGTACGGTAATTGATGAATGCAGCATTGACGCATCAGAAAGAAAGACCATTTTGGGATCAACCTCTCCATCATGCACAGACTGCAGAAAACGCGAAGGACCAACCATAGCTAAAAGAATACCAGGCAGATGTCGTGTATTGATGTGCAGGAACTGTCGAGTTTACAGAGGATGTCTGCAAAAAAAATCTCTTGAAATGAAGGGAATGAATCACTAGTGAGTGCCAAAGTAATACCAGGAGTCCAGCGAGCACAATCACTGTGCGTAGGGAGTTAACAATAATGGGCTATAATGGTGAAGCAGCTCCCCACAAGCCACACATTTCTGTAGTCAGTGTTAAGCGGTGCTTGAGGAGACGTAAAGAGCGACTATACTGGACAGTGGATGACTGGAATCGAACGATTTGGATATGAATCACGCTGTACCCTATGAAAATCCCATGGAAGGGTTTGGATTTCGCAAATACCTGGATAACTTTATACGTGCTATTGCATGTATAGACAACAGTCAGTACGGAAGACATGGTGTTACAGAATGAAACTTTTTGTGGTTACCGTTTAGTTCCCTTATTGCGCTTAAGAAAACGCTAAATATGGAAAGATATAAATACATTCTAGAGCAGTGTTTACTGCATACATTAGAGGAAGAGTTCTGGGACGATGACTGTTTCTATCAGCATGACAATGCACCCCGTCATGGAGTAGTATGTCAGGCAACGTTTTGTAGATAATAACAACCGTAAAATGGATTGGCCTGTTCAATCTGAACCCACTGGAACACTTTAGGGATGTGTGAGACAGTCGACTTGGCCCCAGCGTACAACCCCACTACTTTCTCTGGCTTCGGCTTGCTGGAACCCCTCGTACTAAACCTCTAGAGACGACTCCGTTTAGCGAGTGAGTCATTTGACGGTGTTATAAGAGGCGTATAGTGTAATTGGCCACCCTCTCCCACCCGAGTTTTGCAATAATTAAGTTAGTCCGTCCTTGAACTGACTTAGGGAGTCGCCGCGTATGAATTCTTCCTGCCAGTTACGTGAAGCTGCTCTCGTAATTTTATGTCTCCTTGCAGTGCCGTAGCAGCAACTTCGGATGCTGAAAGTGCAGTACTAGTGTGTATGTTTTACGTAATGGAACGGGATGAAGATTTTTGTGCAAATAATTTTTACACGGGATGCCATTATAGTGCGTTTATTTGAGAAACACCATAAAATAACCTGTTCACTCTGATTATAAGCTAACTGTTAACGGTACGAGAGCATGGCCTACCGCATAACGAGATCGAAAGGCATTCTGTCGATAACTGCCGACTATAGCGTACAGTCTGTAACTTGAGCGTACAATCGGTATAGTTCGTATAAGATTGTTCATCTTCTGTTATGCCAAAGTTATTCATTTATTTATTAATATGAAAGCTTCCTAGCATTGTAAAATTATTGAAAGATAATATTTATGACCCCTTGACTCTTCCTAATGTCTGAGTGCCAAAAAGCAACTTTTATTAGCAAATATTTATTAATAATAATTACTTGATTAGCGCCACAATAAATGTACTTTCCCTACGTGTCTCTTTGCTGACGTCACAAGCGATTTCTACATCGGCACCTCATCCCACTAGCTATGAAAGCGCCACATGGCCAGCCGCCTCTGCTAGCCGGCGTGGAAACATGCCGCTCGCTCCTTATTCCGTATGAACTGCAGTGCTGATACATTCACTTCACCTGTGTGAAATAGCAAAACTGGAAATAATGTAAAATATGCTCTTCTCTGCAAATGAGGGGTACATTACAGGCTCTATTATTCCTCCACGAGCTATTATTCCTCCACAGACATCAACACATTCTTGTAGGCGTCCACAGCAGGGTGCAAACCGTCATAAAGGCGTAACGTGGACACCCCCCATATTAAGGACCTCTAATAGGTGTCTGGATACTCTTAATTAGATATTGGATATGCATATTTTCCAGCCGCTATACATTGCTTCTGAAGGTAACACGGAGAATAAAATTCGACAAATGACGGCTCCTTCAGAGGTATACAAACAGTTGGTTATTCCTCTAACTTTCCATTCGCGAATCACACTGGGTTCAAATGGCGACTGTAGCAGCAGCGCGGTCCCGGACTGAGGGGCCTAGAACCGCTCGGTCACAGCGGCCGGCTGAATCGCTCTTGGAAAATCCGTAATATCAGATGAAATGTACCCTCTGCCACGGACGTTATAGCGACTTCCAAAGTGCAAAAATGTAGACGTGCGTATGTGTGGTGGATGGGGAGAAGGAAAGACGATGGAGTAGTGAGAGGGGGGGAGGGATAGAGGTCTCAATTGAGGTCGCGTGACATGTTTACCACCTCCGCTGGCGTGATGTTGCAAACACGTAAGTGCACTGTGTAACGACATAATGACCCACGTTAAACTTAGTACCGTGTCTGTATCAACGAATGATGATGAAAATGAAAGCACTTGTGATATCATTTCCAGCACGTAACTTGTTACACCTGACAATTTAAACAGCTTACGTTCAGCTCAACTTCTGCTCCAATATGGACAATTCGTCACCAAAATGTAGCAGCTCTGCCAATGTCTTTGTCACTATGAAAATACTCCGATATAACTTTCAAGATCTTATGGACTACACTTTCAGCTGAACAAAATCTCCTATGTCGAGACCTCAAAGAGCGAGTTTATTCAATAGCTTAGAATATGAACGACTTCTAGGGTCCGTAAATAGTATTTACGCAATAGTGGCCGTATCTATAGCGTGTCATTGAGTGAACTGATATATGAGGTTAAAAATATTGCACAAAGTTTTTAATTATTTATTTATTTTTATTTCCTAAAAACCATTATTTTCTGTCGTTCGCTGTCCGCACTACCCAGTGTGAAATATCTACGCGAAATTGCGTGCCTTTAAATAATACATGCTGATGCATGGTGCAGTCCGGCTACCCTAACTTTCAAGAATTCTGTACACACAACACAACAATTAATTTAGTAGTTTTGCTTCTCTTAATGATGATACACGGACAACGTGACGTTAAAAGTTATGTTTATACTCCAAACACTATCAAATGTCAATTACATAGCCTCCGTAAGTAAGACGTCTTCGTTCACAAATTCCCATTTCAAATTAAGGGGAAGATGACTCCAGTCGGTAACTGAAATGATCGTAAGTAAATCTTTATGTTCTAACAAACTGCATTTGGTCTTCACGGGTGCACCGAACGAAATGACCGTGGCTATCTACATGGTGAAAAGTATTTAAACCGACAAACTCTGGGAGGTTGTAGGGGACATCAAAACAAATATGTTTTCCTAATGCCATTTTTTCGTATGAGGAGTATTTAAACCGGTAGAGGTGAAATGTAGCGGGCACTGGTTACTTCACCCTCCAGAAACATCAAATGTGACGGCAAGCTGTATCTGATGGCCCCTCACCCCTCTATGCTGGGGTGGGACCTGTGAGTCGTGGGAGAACGCACTCCAGAATAGGTCGATCACCAAGTCTATGCTGTACCCGTGTAAATCCACCACTCGCATACAGACAGAACCTACTCTCATCA
Organism: Schistocerca cancellata; assembly: GCF_023864275.1. Taxonomy (NCBI): domain Eukaryota; kingdom Metazoa; phylum Arthropoda; class Insecta; order Orthoptera; family Acrididae; genus Schistocerca; species Schistocerca cancellata. Next base: position 720,567,610 of record NC_064626.1, on the reverse strand, counting down.
CTGAAAACAACGGAGAGCCACTTAACTCTCCAGTCAATTCTTTCACGAGATCAGAGTAAACGTGTTTGGCGGTGTCATAATTTAAGTGGTAGTCTGCCAGAGGCAAACGAAATCTTAGACGATTCCCAATAGTCCTTGGTAACACATCATGTTCTTGTCCGTATGATAGGTTGGCCACTGCAGCTATCTTAATACGTCCGTCTAAATGTATTGAATTTAATCTTTTTTCGAGAACTGAAAGGCGACCTGTTTAATTGTTAAAAACCATTCAAATAGCAAAATCGCATAAAATATTTTTTTTATTTAAGAAAACCGGTTTCAACAGATTAAGCTGACATCTCCAGGAAATAATATATTTTGCTGTGAAACACGTTAATTTTACGCTCACCTCAGGCACAAGGTGTCAAGTGGATAAAAGTAGCTATTTTTACCCACTTGACATCTTGTGTGTGAGCTCAGCGTAAAATGAACATGTTTTACAATAAATATTTTAAGACCTGAAGATGACAGGATAGTCCGTTGAAACCGGTTGCCTTAAATAAAAAGAGCTACAGACGTACTTTATGCGTTCTTGGCTGTTTGAATGGTTTTTAATGTGCGCATTGTAGCAGCCCTTTTTCTGTTCTAGCTTTTTCGTCTAATAGGTGAAAGTTTGATTTTATTTTTTACACATTGACTGTCATTGAAGGGTTTTACTTTTATTTAATATTGTCCCGGCGAAGTATCAGTTTGATTACTTTTAAAACCCAACGTTAAACGTTTATTAATCTAAGTTAAATTAATGTTCAAGACTTGTATTATGTTTCAAATTAACAACGTCAGTTTATTGACAAGAATTATTAATAAATAGGTTCACTCATACGATATCATTCAAAGAAGTTCTTTAATTAAATGTCTAAGTAGGATTCCCACTAGCATCAGAGATGTTAGATAATATCCTGTCAATTTCGGTAAGTAAGTTATTTCTATTTAATATCCGCAAACTGTCATTAACTATGACCACTAGTCGCGTGAAGTTAAAGTTTCCCACTATCACAATTCAAAGTCCGAATCCGGTTAAAATTCTCAATTCAGTAAAGCGTTTAAATAGTCACACGAATTGACATTAAAGCCAAAGAGATTACTATTCACCTTCCCGTTTATCTAATCTGATAAATGTCCAAATTAAAGTCTTGAATTGACAATCCTCAAAAACAATCTCGTCAGGATCCATTCTTGATTAGCGTTTAATAAAGTCCCAGTTGTTGTTCGCTAAAGCTGTACGTCCTAAATAACTTCCGAACTATAACAAACTAGAGACTGTAGTATCGTAATTACAACGTATGGCTATTTATACTTTAATAAACACTATCTCTGGTGTCCCAGACCTACGTTCTATGACTATAGTATTGATTTTCTTACGTATTGGAATAATTAATATTTTAATATTTTCTACTGTTTTTCCCCCTTCCCATGTTTCTAAAATGGATAATTAAATTTTACTTTTGTTTTCTTTTCTTTTGCTTTCTATACTAGATATTTCCCTCTATTTGTTTTTTATTTATTTTTCGTAATTACTACTTGTGGAGGGACTTGGGTCATTTGGTGAATTGATATTTTAAGGACGTGGGAGCTAATTTGGGAGCTATTTTTGTTTTTTCAACACCGAGAGGCGCTGTTGGTGTTACTGTATGTACTACGAGGACATCCGGAACCTGGTCTACAGGTGTGGGGATGTTCCACAAACCATTCCTGAAAGCAACGGTACATCACCCATACATTGTGCCCAACTTGTGCAGCAACCCGTCTGTACGTCGATCCAGTTTCCTGCAGGCCCACAATGCAATCCTTTTCAAATGGCTTCTGTTATTCAACAGGAGTGCGTACGAGTCTCCGAGGCAGGGCTACACCCTTGAATTAATGTTGCACGTACTATTCATCTCTAACACAAATACTGCCTGCAGAGTCAAAACACAGAGCTCCCAGACAGACCTCCAGAGCGCCATCTGATAGGCGATGACCGTGACAAATGAATTAGTAACAGTACAACCCTTCGGTATGCATCTTGGTGCCAATATACACAGTTCTTGAGGGTGTTTCATTCTTTTACGACAGGGAAAATCATTGCACTAATTCCTTTAAATTGAGAGTCGCATTACATTTTAGTAACCTTTGACAACTGTTTTCAGCCATAGCAGAACAGGCAAACAGGAGCTCCTTTAAATCCTGGATGGCTAGGGGTAGGCTGGTGGGGCATCCACCGCACGCATAGTACAGCTCCACAGTATGAGGGAGCAGAAAGCACCGCTTGCGATGCCACTTTACTGTCTTCACTTTACCGTTACACTGCAAGCACGAAGCAATTTAATTTTTATTCCGGACCTGTCATCTCTAACAACTGAACAACGGAGAATAACATGTACTCTGAAGAGCACCTGCCTAACGTCGTGTAGGGTCCTCGCGAGCACGCAGAAGTGCCGCAACACGCCGTGGTATGGACTCGACTAATGTCTGAAGTAGTGCTGGAGGGAATTGACACCATCAACCCATCAGGGCTGTCCATTCATCCGTAAGAGTACGAGGGGATGGAGATCACTTCTGAATAGCACGTTGCAAGGCATCCCAGATACGCTCAAAAATGTTCATGTCTGGGGAGTCTGCTGGTCAGTGAAAGTGTTTAAACTCAGGAGAGTGTTCCTGGAGCCACTCTGTAGCAATTCTGGACCATATGGGTGTTGCACTGTCCTGCTGGGATTGCCCAAGTCCACCGGAATGCACAATGGACATGACTGGATGCAGGTGATCACACAGGATGCTTATGTACGAGTCACCTGTCAGAGTCGTATCTAGACGTATCAGGGGTCCCATATCACTCTAACTGCACACGCCCCAGTGGAACAGTCCCATGCTGACATGCAGGGTCCATGGATTCATGGGGTAGTCTCTAAACGCGCACCCGTCCTTCCGCTCGATATGATTTGAAACGAGACTCATCCGATCAGACAACATAATTCCAGTCGTTAACAGTCCAATGTCGGCGTTGACGGGCCCAGGCGAGGCGTAAAGCTTTGATTAGTGCAGTCATCAAGGATATACGAGTTGGCCTTCGGCTAGGAAAGCCCCCATCGATGACGTATCGTTGAATGGTTCGCACGCTGATACTTGTTGATGGCTCAGCATTGAAATCTGCAGCAATTTGCGGAAGGGCTGCACTTCCGTCACGCTGAAAGATTCTCTTCAGTCGTCGCTGGTCCCTTTCTTGCTGAATCTTTTTTTCGGCCGCAGCTATGTCGGAGATTTGATGGTTTCCGGATTCCTGATATTCACGGTACACTCTTGAAATGGTCGTATAGGGAAATTCCACTTCATCGCAACCTCGGAGATGCTGTGTTCCGTCACTCGTGCGCCGACTATAACATCACGTTCAAACTCACATAAATCTTGATAACGTGCCATTGTAGCAGTAGTAATCGATCTAACAAATGCGTCACACATTAGCTGTCTTATACAGGAGTTACCGTATTCTGCCCATTCACATATCTTGAAACGTCCCCTTAGAAAAATTAGTGATTTACTGTGCTGATAAACCTCTTACATATTTGATTTTCAAACAGCTGAGCAGAACTGAACGTACTCAGACATTTCGCTCTTTACCTATTCTGATCAACACTAAACTGACACACAATATTTTTAGCGCAACGCAATCTGACTTTCAATAATCCCTACAAAAGAATGGCCCTACTAACATTAACCTATACCTTTCACAAATCACTTACCTCACAAAAATCTTCGTTACTCGAACTACTGCAGTACAGCGAACGCCAATACTGCCAGCTAAATAAAAGATTCTAACTACTGAAGGCACTAACTACTGATAGGCATAGTTAGCAAATGAAAGATTTTGATAGAGAACAAACAACGTATTTACCTTAATAGTGTTCAAAAGTCATAATATATATATCAGTCCATGACATCCAGTCTTACTATTTTACTGTCTCTGATGGACACACGTCCAGATCCTCCGCTCTCAAAACTCCGCCATCTCTCTCCCCACATCCACCATTGCTGGCGGCTCACCTCCAACTGCGCGACGCTACGCGCTGTTAACAGCCAACTGCCCAACACTACAATAGCGACTATTCCAACAATGCCACCCAGCCACAGACTGCACACAGCACAGCCAGTGATTTTCATACAGAGCGCTATGTGGCGTTACCAGTATAAAAACCTAAACAGCCTACTTACATAGTCCCGGCGGTACCAATATAAAAATCTAAACAGCCTACTTACAATCTCTGTATTTTAATTACGCATTCCTATACCATTTTCTTTGGTGCTTCAGTGTATATCTAACTGGAAACGATCGGGCCACGTTGTCTGAAGAAGAACCCATGGACAGTGAGCCACTGTGGGCTCTCGTGTCTGATCAGTCTGTATAAAACAATGCGGGTGCCTCGCCCTACTTTGGTACACAATATATTATCTGTTCTTTTGTTCCTTTTCCCTCTACTCATTTCTTCGGGCTGATGTAATACAGCGTTTCCCAGCTGTGCTGCCGGCCGCTGTGGCCGAACGGTTCTAGGTACTTCAGTCTGGAACCGCGCTGCTGCTACGGTCGCAGGTTCGAATCCTGTCTCGGTCATGGATGTGTGTGTGATGTCCTTGTTAGTTAGGTTTAAGTAGTTCAAAGTCTAGGGGACTGATGACCTCAGATGTTAAGTCCCATAGTGCTTAGAGCCATTTGAACCATTTTTGAACCGGCAGTGCTTACACCAGTTGCGACTTTTTTAGATTTATAGTACATACTTGTGCATTTGTAACTCTTCGATGCACGCCTGTGCTGCATGTAATTTGTATGACTTGCCTTTTCTTCTGCTGCGATCGTGTGGGTCACGTGTAAAAATTACCTACTAAGTGTGCTCCTAGAACGTTGGCTAGTCTGGATTTGACCCGCTTAAGATGTTTCACATGGCCTCTGACTATCCACTGTTTACTTATTTATATCCTCAACCAACCTCCCAGCTTGTCCGCGTGGATTTTCACCAGAATAATACCGGTAGGTACATAATTTAGAGCACTAAACACCACGACCCCTCACTAATATTACGTGCGATATCTAAAATAAAATAAATGCAAGAAGAAGAGATGACGTCTTTCCGTGTGATGCGAGAAAATGCTTGTGTGACTTAGCTTTGAAACGACGTAGTCGCTAATGTCTATCTCAGAAATTTTACACTTATTGTAAAGAAGCATTTAAAGAGAAAGTATGCAGATACTCCCTGGACTCCGGAGGAGGACGGGCGCTTGATTTATTGAAAAACGCTTCCTTTTTTCAGCTACACGAAGAATAAAGATGGCAAACGACGATGACGATGTTTTGATCATACATCACACATTAAAACTGTGCATCGGGCCTGTGTGCGACCCAGAGTCCTACGTTTCTTTCAGTCAAGTCACCCTAGTGGGCCTAATAGTCTGATAGACAGCTACATCTTCTTAGTGATTCCTCTTCTCATCTTCTAAACTCTCTCTCTGTAAGTGGTATCTATTAGCAGCTAGTACCACGATCAAATATTTCAGTTACAAGAGGTTCCTTAGCACTATGATATCATTTACTCGAAGTTTTATAAAATCCCGTTGCTTGATAATTATTCACGAAGACATCAAATTAGTCACAAAATTACGACCATCTTCGTACATACAAGAAACTGCTGTGAGAGGCAACAGTCTTATTTAGTACACGTTTGGCATCACATCTGTCGTTCACTCACATCAAGAAAAATGCTCTCACACATCTTCGTCAATCGCAGACCCGTCACATTGAACTTAACTTTTGGTGCGCTCATCAATCTGTTCCTGACAGTGATATACTGCTTGCTCCAAACGAATGGATTGACCTACCACACGGCCGCGTGCTGTCAGATTCGGACAGAAAATGAATTGCGTCCGGCCCAGAATAGCGGAGTGAAAACCACAGCCCGGCCTACAGGCAGAGTAATAACGTGTGGACTCGCCGCTGTAGAGGCATGGAGCAAACTTCCATCTTGATAGTTTAGTGACCAGTCTGAGACTGGGTTACAGTGAGTTTTACACAGTGACATATCGCAAACTGGAAATTTTTAAAGAAACTACGTTTACCAGAAACAGATACAAAGCTTTTTTCCCTTCTTCCAGCCATTCTCCCATCCTTCTCACCGTTAAAAATATCGTTTACATAACGAAATGGGCAAATAATTCCGAGAACGGAAATGTATGTCAGAAGGAATGGACTTGAAATACTGTCTAGTTATCTGAAGATTCTATTAATTCGTTTTCTTAGTCTTCTGTTTCTCAAATTCAAGTAATTACTGGCATGATTCCTTTAAAAAGGTAATTGTCAACATCTTGCAGCACCCTATTAAAACTCAGCTAGCCCGTCGACTGTAAAACTCTCGTAAAATTCAGACATTTGCATCGGGAAATAATAACATTTGTTTCGCACGTTGAATTTCATGTAAATTGTGCCAAATCTCTCTTTAGTATTTTTTTGAAACAGTGTTTAATAACACTGGTCAGGAATTTGTTTTTTCATTTGCAAAACCAATATACACTCTTTCTGGAATATAATTCGCTACTTAATGGCTCTGAGCACTATGGGACTTAACTTCTGAGGTCATCAGTCCCCTAGAACTTAGAACTACTTAAACCTAACTAACCTAAGGACATCACACACATCCATGCCCGAGGCAGGATTCGAACTTGCGGCCGTAGCGGTCTCGCGGTTCCAGACTGTAGCGCCTAGAACCGCTCGGCCACCCCGGGCGGCTCGCTTCTTAATCCACGCGTAATTTCATAATTCACGTACCAGCTTAGTTTCCGTGTAACAATGTTTTTCATAAATGTTTGCAACAAGCGTATGTATAATATGTACACATCTCAACAAAAGTTTGGAATATCATAGCATTTAGCCGGCCGGAGAGGCCGAGCTGTTCTAGGCACTACAGTCTGGCACCGGGCGACCGCTACGGTCGCAGGTTCGAATCCTGCCTCGGGCATGGATGTGTGTGATGTCCTTAGGTTAGTTAGGTTTAAGTAGTTCTAAGTTCTAGGGGACTGATGACCTCAGAAGTTAAGTCCCATAGTGCTCAGAGCCATTTGAACCATTTTTTATCATAGAATTTACTACAATGACTTCTTATGGTACACCCACTGAGGTTTGTACGATACCTTGCTAACCAAATAACATAATTTCTTCTGAAAACAATTACAATTTTGGTAGTTACAAGAAATCGTTATAAAACAAAGCAGGCTCTCTTCTAAGTGCACATCTTGAAGATAAAAACAAAGAAAATATTTATCTTATGATGATGATTATCAGCATTTAGTAGCGAGTGCGTCCTCCCCCCACACATGGATGAGTTCCTCCACTCAGCGAGGCACACTCTGGATAAGACCATCAAGATTATCTTGGGCTATGAGATCACACTCCTCAGCGGCAGCTTCAGTGAGGTCCTGGAGATTGTCAGGTGGATTTGGACGCTTTGCAACGACCACGTTCAACAGGTCCCATGAATTCTCGGTTCTATTCATGCAGTTGATGTTGCATCTTTGAAGATACCGAGGCAGTGATAGAGTACGGTGCGGTCTTGCATTGTCATCGACTAGGATGAAGTTGTCACAGACTTCACGTCTACAGGGCCTTACAGTCCTTTGTAGGACCTCTCGGAGGTACCGGGGACCAGTCAAATTGCCGTAAATAGGAATTAGAGGGCTCCGCCGTCCTATCAATACTGTCGCATAGAGTATTACACTTCCACCTGCAAACGGATGAACTTCCCGAACGTATCGGCCTTTCTCTTGCCTTCTAGCGATTCTCTAAACCCTAACACGTCTACTGTCTGTATACAAACCAATCCTGGTCGCGTTAGCAAACGTGACATTCTGCAACGACCCAACGTTGATGTGCAAGAGTCCAGTTCCTTCTACTGGGTTCGGTTCCATTTATTCAGCGCAAAACTTCTCATTGGTCTTCTGAAATGATGACCACCCTGGTGCGATCTTCAATGCAGTTTTTGGTCTGAGATACGAATCCCTCTTGCCCGTAAGAGGTCGTTTCCACTACTTTTGGCAGCTGATGCTCCTCGCCTGGGAGCCGGCAATTGGAGGAAATGAGGACGACCATTCCGAGGTCTATCGCTCACATTTTCCGTCTCTCTGTACTTCCTCCACACGTTAGACACACCAGTTTAAGCGACATGTAACCGATCGGCTACATCTTGCTGTGTAGAACCTTCTCCGTCTCAATTCACAACTATAAGATATCTATCTCTACATGCAGATTAAGCCGCCAATCCAGCTATGCACGGACACATTGCACCATCACAATCAGTGCTATTCATCAGACAATTACTTTAACAAACAAGCTCTACTCGTATGCCGGGACATCACCGCGCTGCCGCACCGGGCTCCACCACTCGACCTTCGCATTACCTGCTCACTTACACCCTCTACGACTGCCGATCGTGCCATCAGCGCGGGACGAGGAGAAGATAATTCGGAGTCTGTCACTCATCAGCACGTGCTTCTCCACCCCCCCCCCCCCCCCAATCTCAGACTGCGCATAATGTTTGAACACCAAATATTATTACAGCTCAGTAATTCAAACCCTTTGCAACTGAGGTAGATGAGCTCTTGGTATTCGTTTACTTATAGCAACAAGGTGACGGATGTAATAAAATTCACAATCTCCCAAGCCCCATGATATCGTGCCAGAAGTTTTTAGACACCGTATCTATAGCCTTACTAGCGGACCCCTAGTTCATCATGACCTTATCTCCCAGCTGATAAGTACGAGGCCGCCGAACTTCGTTATACCTTTGTGCTTCACGCCTATGAGCACTTCGAATATTGGCGCCACTGTACTACCAATTGCTCTGGAGAACCTTGTCTGGCAACAAATCGGATCACAGGTTGCTCAGTGAAATAGTAGCCTTAAGGGCAAGCCGGCCGCGGTGGTCTCGCGGTTCTAGGCGCGCAGTCCGGAACCGCGCGACTGCTACGGTCGCAGGTTCGAATCCTGCCTCGGGCATGGATGTGTGTGATGTCCTTAGGTTAGTTAGGTTTAAGTAGTTCTAAGTTCTAGGGGACTGATGACCACAGCTGTTAAGTCCCATAGTGCTCAGAGCCATTTGAACCATTTGAACCTTAAGGGCAAAGAAAAGGCGCGTGACGTGATCACACTCGTGGCGAGTTGTATTAAAGGTTAGCATCAGCCATGGTAGAGATTGGTTCCATAACGTTTGATCGCGGCTACGACAGGCGATCAAGGCTGAACGTAAATTACTATTGATCCGTTCTGCTTAAGATGGATTTGGGTACCAGGCCCATATAAAAATTCTTGACCATATGCGATGTAAAGCGTGTAGCATTATCAGTAATTAAGGCTCGTGGTATGCCACACATAGGAACCAAACTTTTAAATTTTTTGAGGACGGCCTTAGTAGAAAGCACCATGCAAATCGAGAAAAGGCGTATACACAAACTAATGAATAGGAATTACCTTCTTTGAACCGTGGGTTCGGGCCCATGAAATCTATGTACATCTCACCCCATACCACACCATCCCATATAATCCCATACCATAGCGATCACACTAGGTTGACCTTTATGAAGATGGTATCTGTTCTTTCGGACATGTCCGAAAGAGCAGATACCATTGGTGATCTTGCAGCTCTCGAAGAATGAAATTACAGTGAAATACAGACCATTAGCTGACGGTGTCGAAATTAAACGCAAATATACCCACCGCCCATCTCGTTATGCGTCCAGCTTTTTGGCCTGCCCAAGACCCAACTCAGTGTCTCGTTGTCTGTCTCTCAGCAGAAATGGCTGTTCGAAGTAATATTTAGTAACTGCAAACGGAATATTTATTTTCAAAATCATTAAGGACACTCGAGGCGAAAGTCATAGGTCGACGTCCTTCTTCACTAGCTTGCAGAATCAGCACTGAGGAATCCATTTGTAAAATGAATTGCTTATTGAAATCAGGGAGCACCAAACAAGTGCTTTACTCAATGCTTTTTTAATATCCTCAAACACTACGCTTCGTGCATCCCCCCCCCCCCTTCGTCGCCTACACTTTGTGCTCCCCTCCATTCAAATTTACGTCATTTCTTTCGGAGGTCACTCAAACAAATAAATTTTCTGAAAAAATTCGTCATTCCGACGAAACGTGCTACTTCTCTAGCAGTCTCAGTAAGTGGCTGGAGTGTTTGGTGGAACAAAATATATTCATTTTATCCCGCTTTACAGTTAGGCCTGCTTGTCGTAAACGTGAAAATACTTCTTGAACATGTAACATATGTGTCTCAATATACGTACTGTACATCACCAAATCATCTAAATTGTCATATACATGATTAAATTTGACATCATGGAATATGAGATCCATAAACAGAGAAAGAACTGCGGCTCCGGTCGTCAATTGGAACGGCCCCCTGAAAAAATCATGTACCCTCCAGTCCATAGCGAACACAGTGAGAGATCTGGAGTTCTAATTTAAAGGAGCTCTACTGCATGCCTGATCAAGGTCTAATGCAATGAAAACTTCAGCGTTTTTTAACCAGCCAAAACTCGAATGTAAATCTGGAAGTGGAACTGAGTGGACTACAATTATTTTATTTTATTCTATACAATCTACCTCTGAATTGCTTTCGCTATTAGTACCAAAAATATAGATGCTGCGTAAGGTGACTTCGAAGATCTAATCACCTCTTTTTCCAACATTTCCTGAATAAACTGTTTTAGTGTTTTCATACGGAGTGGGGACAGTTGGTAAGTTTGTTTCTGTACAAGAATATTGTGGGTGACATCAGCACCATATTGAGTCGAGGATGTAGCACCTAATTCCGTTGTGAGTACACCAGTACGTAGTACAAGTTTACAGACTCACTATACCCTTTTCCACACAGAGTAGCATATGGCACATCTGACTAACAAATGTAGGCGACTGCATGAAGTTCAGAAAGACTATGGTGAGATAAGAGCGATATTAAGTGGCACAGAATACCATCTCATAATTTCAATTATTCAGTACCACCGCGCTCAGTCGTCTTTTGGCTACGAATATAGTATCGTATTACTCCTGGAAAGGAAGCTCAATAACCCTCAGACTTCTCAGTCGACTATAAGACATCTCTACGTGTAGATGAAGCCACCAATCCAGGTAAGAACAGACATAGTCCAAAACCCAAACCAGTGCTATTCGCCAGACAGTTACTTTAACAAGCCAGTACTACTCGTATACTGGGACGTCACTGTGTTGCCGCAGACGCCTACACCACCCGTCTTTGCATGCTTAGCACACTGGACTCGTATTTGGAAAGAAAACGGTTCAAACCCGCATCTGGCCATCCATATTTAGATTTTCCGACATTTCCCTAAATCGCTCCAGGCAAATACCGCCATGGTTTCCTTGAAAGGGCACGGCCGATTTCCTTCCCCATCCTTGGCACCATTCGAGCTTGTGCTGCGTCTCTAATGACCTCGATGTCGACGAGACGTTAAACCCAATGTTTCTTCCTTCCCTTCAACTTCGCACTACTTACGTACTCTTTCTCTTTACAATTCGAGATGGCGCCACCTGCGTGGCTCAAAGAGGATATAATTCGATGTGCCACTCATCAGCACAACAGACGAGATGAAGGACTGAAAGTGGGCAAGTTATGGGCCTGAGTGCTAAATAAAGCAGACAGCGCCAATTCTTCCCCACTAAAAGCTTGTTAACATACGTCGGCCCGACTCCGTCTGCTTGGGCAGCTATCTGATGACGTTACGAACTGTCTACTGCGTGCATACAGACAAGCAGTTCGGCTTGCTTAGCTTGTCTGGGACTGTTAGCTGCTTTTCGAGTCGGTAATGCCTGTGATGATGTCTCCAGTGTTCGAAAATGAAACGCTTGGCATAGAATTATACCTTGGACCACGGTGTAATGCGCATAAAACAAATATCAGCAACAAGGCAAATAGCGGCCGTGAAAACTTGCATTTTAAAATTCTGTCATGTTCCTATTATCGTGTGCTTGAAACGCTCAATTTTCCGTAACTGCACTGTTACATTTCAGATTTCAGCTTCAGTTTATTTCTTTGTACCTGCAACATATTTGCAGTTAGCCCGAGTACCTTTGCTAAATAACTGTTCATCGTATGGACGCATAATGTTTAATCTCGGGCGTACGGCAAGTACGAGATTAAGGTTTTTTCAAATCTAAAGCAGAGAATGAACTAGCATTTTGTAAGGATCGTAAGTAAAGGGTACTAAACACGTCAGATTTAAGTAAGAGACAATGGAGTAATTGTAATAAGGTATACCATTAATTTTTAGAGTTGGCCATTGGATGTTTCGAAACAATGTAGCTTTAGCGGTACACGGAGCTGTTTTATTGTGTCAAGACTGCCATATTCAAAAATGGTCCAAATGGCTCTAATCACTATGGGACTTAACAACTGAGGTCATCAGTCCCCTAGACTTAGAACTACTTAAACCTAACTAACGTAATCACATCACACACATGAATGCCCGAGGCAGGATTCGAACCTGCGACGGCAACAGCAGCACGGTTACGGACTGAAGCGCCTAGAACCGCTCGGTCACAGCGGCCGGCGCCAGGTTCAAAACTGTGGTGTTTAATTCTGCTCGGTTTCGGATCAAATTCGAGCTTGGCACAGACGAAGGAACTGTCTCGTCCTGTCATGTTAAGTTGTTTCAAAACAATGCCGTTTTAGCCACTTACGCTCGGAATAGAAAAATGCTGAAGATTAGATGGGTAGATCACGTATCTAATGAATAGATACTGAACAGCATTGGGGAGAAGAGAAACGTGTGGCACAACCTGACTTAAAGAAGGGATCCGTTGACAGGACACATTCTGAGACTTCAAGGCATCACTAATTTAGTACTGGAGGGAAGTTCGGGGGAGTAAACCCCATAGAGGGAGACCAAGAGATGACTTCAGCAAGCAGATTCAGAAGGATGTAGGTTGCGGAAGTTATTCGGAGATGAAGATGCTCGCGCAGGATAGAGTAGCATGGAGAACTGCATCAAACCAGTGTTTTGACTGAAGACCACATAACATGCTCGGAACAGACGAACAGTGATGTTTCATTCTGCTCAATTTCTAAGATGATTGGGCTCTGCACAGGTTCTGAAACCCATTTAACTTACCACTCTATGAAATCTTATTGTCACACGTGAGCATGCATTTCAGCTTACCGAAGCTTTGTATCTAAGTGATTGCCGTACTGCGAAATAACGTAACATCTGCTTCATAAACACTAACAAGTGATAAAATAACGCACACTATGTGGATTAAAAATAATCAAAGAGGGAAAAATATTCAATTAAATTACACACCTCTCCCATCACAAGTATATCTGCTAGTGTACACTAATCGTATCAACACACACAGTACACACTGAAGATGATACTTAGGCTTATAGTATATCAAACCTGAAACTGCTTCATTGTAGTAATTCGCTCTGCTTGTAAGTGTATGAAAAGCTAAACATCTTCGATCAGCATCATAGGTTTCATTTTTAAAGTGCAGCACTAAAAGTTGCCAGCGGGTATAAGGCGTGCGGATGATGGCACAAGTTGGTGCGTGAATGGAGGAACTGTCCCGTCCTTTTTTCCAGCAAGTCTTCAGCCGCAAATAGAACGCCGTGGAGAAAGCCACGCAGGATTTACGTAATCGGAGCGATCCGTCTCTCAGAGACCTGTTCAATATTTCACGAATTCCGGGAAGCTGGCTCTATTTTTTATTTAAATTGCGAAAGGAATCAAGGATTGCCTAAACTCCAAAGAGGATTTCTTCGGTCGAGCAGTGATATTCACAGACATACAAAATAATTCCCAGAAGATGTTAGTGTACATATTCTTTTAAAAACAAAACAAAAAAATCATGTTCTTTAAGATTTCATCCACTTCCTGCCAATGCGAATACAATGAATTTGCCATTACTTACGTACTATGCCACTTCATTATCATTCTTTATACCGGCGTTCGGAAAGTTGCTGTATGTAGGAAATGACGTCCACAGAGCGCTATACACGTCTGAAGTCGCTTAATTTTACTGGAAGAAAGCTTTTTGTAGATCTGATTGCGATATACTTCTGACGTAAGCAATTTCTTTTCTTTTTAAGCCATACACAACAGACTTTGTTGCTCCCCAAGGAAAACAGTCTGGTTGACAACGGTCCGGAAAGCTAGGGAGGCATAGGTTTTGAGAGGACACTTTCCTCAAAAAGCTCTTCCCGAAGACGTGTAGCATTGTTAGCTGTATGAGCAGTAGCGCCATCTTGTTGAAATTGTGAGAAATTGAATCCGTCTTCCTTTACGTGGCCAATAAAATCGAGGATCTGAAACAGAAACTTTTACTGTTCACGGCGTCTTCAAAAAATAAAGGTCCATTAATCCACCGTCTGAATACTGCTGCACGCACTGCAATTTTCTTTTCATGCAATGTCGTTTCAAGCACAGCACGAGGATTCTCCATTGAGCATAATCGTGTGTTTCGTGTGTTAACTCTACCAGAGGTGGAATCAGGCCTCCTCTGTATAGAAGGTAACATTAAGAATATCAGTAACGTTTTTCTCAATAAAAGATGTAAACCATTCACAGTAACGGATTCGCTTTTCATGATCTCCATTTTTCAATTCCTTCTCTGCTGTCATTTTAAAAGTACACAGTTTCAATGTTTCTTTAACAGTTTTCTGGGCGGTTGCAAGGCTAATATCTTTTTCTTGTGCCTATTGTGCAATGATTTTGCTGGGTTCCCCTACATAGTATCAAGAATATCCAAGCACTTATGTTTTTTATTTACTTATTTATCCGACTAACCCTTTGAGGTTACGATAAATCGGCTCTGGTTTTGCTGCTTTGTGTTTAATTTTCGTTGCTCCCAGACTGCCTTCATCTTTCTCTTCGAGGGTTCACTTCCTTCCTTTCGCATACCTCTTTCTTTCCTGAATTCCTACCTTTTCTGTTCCTTTTCTAAAGGGTATTCTGCTATCTATTATGCCCATTCTTAATCCAGTGTTTTTGATATCTTTGTCCATTTCAGTGAGGGTCTAGATTTCTAGCTGTTTAAAAGTATTTAGTTAGTCTGTTGTTATCCATTCGGTATGCGTGTCCATAAAACTGTAGCTTTCTTTTAGTCATTATATCAGTTAGCTTTCTAATTTTTAGATCTCTCTGTTGCATCTTAATTTATACAAAACATTAGTATTTCTTCTATGTACAATTGTTTTCCTTAGAATTCGTATTTTAACTTTTCCAGTTTTTCAGAATCCCTAAATCTTGGTAGTTGAAGTATTTCTCTTGCTTACTTTGTTTCAGGCCTTATCACTACTTGATTGTATCTTAGTTTTGTGTTCCAGGATAGAGATTTTTTTGTTCTATCCTTTTCTGTCATAAGGAATGTCTCTTCCATTTTATGAGTCTCATTTTGTGTGCTCCTTTCTCTAGTTTTGTGAGTTGTTGTTTGGCACCATCCAGTGAGTCAGTAATTAATGTCATGTCATTTCCAAAAACTAGACAATGTATGGTGATTTTATTTGCCTTTCTTCTTAGTTGAAGACCTCTAACATTGATGGATCTCCTCCATTCTCTCACTAATGTCTCTAATATGCAGCTGAAAAGTAGAGGAGATAAACCATCTACCCACCTTACTTCTAGTTTTATTTCAAATTGTTTTGACGGTTACCCCGTAAATTTTACTTTCGGTGTTGTATTTAATTATTTCTGATGTTTTGCTGTCGATTCAGAATTGCTTTATAACGTCGATTAGAGTATGTCTGTCAACTGAGTCATCTGCTAAAATTTATCACATATTTCATTTCTGTTATGTTATTTCGAGTTAGTATTTTCTTCCTGGACAAGGTCTTACGTGTCATTCGAAAGAGGGAAATCCTTTTATAATTGTTAGGATCAGTTTTCTTTGCTTTTTAAAGTAGTGGGTGTGTTATTGCCTATGTCTATTCTGATGGCAATCTGTTTGTTGTCGAAATTTCTGTTAGACACAGAGTAATGTTGTCACTAGAGTGTTTCCAGAAATCAGCAACTACACTGTCTTCTCCTGATGCCTTGTTCCTTTCAAGTTGTTTTATGATCTCTCAGTTCCTCTGCTGTTGGTGGCTTCGAGTCTAGTTGAATTTAGATTACTTTGTCAAAATGAAAGTCTTATTTTGGTGAATCACAGTTATGTAGCTCTTTGCAGTAGTCCGCAAGTATTCTGCAGTCTTGCGTGTTTTTGGATCTATAAACTGCAAACTTGGTGGTGGGTACACGGTGGTTATTATTAAACTTTCGCTACATGGCAGGGCCTCCTGAAAAACGAATGACCGCAGGGCAGTGAAACTTTGTGGAAACATCTGTATGGGCATGTGGAAGAGAAATAATGAATAATTCGGTCGGTGGACCATGGAATGTTCGGCTGACGTGACACAGCTTGTGCACTGCTTGATGATCGCATATTGCGTTCACCAGTCCCAGCCATGGCAACAGTAACTTCTACAACAATTTGTGGGGCGCTGGGCTCTCCCATGAGAAATTCCAAAATCGCCAGTTAATCCGAACTTCTAAATCATGTTCTTGAACCCCGGTGCAGAAAGAGGACCTCTACGTATTCCTTTAATGCGTCGATACTCGCTAAGGGCAGCGGCACTGTCCATATTGTTTTGACGAAACAGATTTACGAATAAAGCCCTGCTCATCTCCACCAGAGCCATGACTGTCTGCAACCGTAACGCACGCTGATGCTTGTGTTTCAGACCTACGTCGCCATACAACTACCGGCGCCTAATAGCAAGTCATGACGCTAGCGCCGACCGGGGTGACCGAGTGGTTCTAGGCGCTAAGCCTGGAACCGCGTGACCGCTGCGGTCGCAGGTTCGAATACTGCCTCGGGAATGGATGTGTAGGTTAGTAGGTTAGTTAGGTTTAAGTAGTTCTAAGTTCTAGGGGACTGATGACCTCAGAAGTCAAGTTGGTTGGTTGGTTGTTTGGGGAAGGAGACCAGACAGCGTGGTCATCGGTCTCATCGGATTAGGGAAGGATGGGGAAGGAAGTCGGCCGTGCCCTTTCAGAGGAACCATCCCGGCATTTGCCTGGAGTGATTTAGGGAAATCACGGAAAACCTAAATCAGGATGGCCGGACGCGGGATTGAACCGTCGTCCTCCCGAATGCGAGTCCAGTGTCTAACCACTGCGCCACCTCGCTCGGTAGAAGTCAAGTCCCATAGTGCTCAGAGCCATTTTGACACTAGCACTAACAGAAAAAAATAAAATAAAATCATGCAGCATGCTGTCTGAAAATCATTCCTATAAAGTTGGGTACCAGTGCGGTAAATACCTTTCCGTCTACACTGGTTCGAGTAGCGAGAGTTTAATTATAACCACACTGTACTTATTTAAACTACTTTTTAATATGTTCCTCTGCTTAAACTATGTGTCAATTGACGTTATTTTTAATATGTTGTACGATGTTTTTTGTGACATTTTGATGCACGTTGTAATGACCGAACCAAAGACGGTTGCCAGGAAAAAGAGAAAAATCATCAAGTATGAATACTAGGTGTAAGCTTTGTAACTTAGGTACAGATGTACAGTGCAAGCTGCTACCGCCACTCCATCAAGAGGTTATACGCACTGAGAAACCGCTGATTTCACACTCACCGATTGCCGCATTAGAGATAAAAAGCTACGCTGTCACATCCCATTTGTAAACAAACAACCCCAAACGCCGTATATAGAGAGGCCCACAAAACTCCAAGCAAGGCAGAGTTCGAGAGTTCAAGAGTCCAGCGACCAGAACAGTTCCAGCCTCGGATAACCAACAGTTGACAGCGGACTCCAGGAGAGTGAGAATTATCTACAGTTAAACTTGTACACTACGAATGATTTGCAAAAATCTTGCCTTTACATACCTGTGAACTAGGGTTATCGGTTTCCCTCGTACATTTATCTGCATGTACCTACGTCTGTATGTCACCTTCATTGTGACGAGTACTTGAAACAATGGATTCGATTAGAGCAATAGAATCTGGCACTGCCATGGTTCGTGGTCTGTAATACCATACATTGCTGTGTATACCCGAAACTTAACAAAGTTATAAACCGGTTACTGAAGTTATATACCAGTGTCTGTGCTCTTCTGCATGTCCGTAGCAAACTCATGAATAAACAACAAAAAGCAGACCACTAAGACATTCCAGATTCTCATTACCTGTTATCATCATATCTACCTCCTTAGCCTAACATTTATCTATTTATTTATTTCTCAAGTAAAAACCTGCTGCCTGTTATTATATAGCAAGTCGTACACTGTATGAGTTTACTTGTTGTATCACACAAATTCAGCTTCATCTCAAGAACATTTTTTTGTTCATAATTTTACAAAAGGTAAATTATATATATATATATATATATATATATATATATATATCTGTGTGTGTGTGTGTGTATGTGTGTGTTGTGGATGTGTTTTAAATTTAAATTAAAAGTATATTTACTGGAAGAAACAAGAGATGGCAAGTTGACTTAGATATGTTGTGACAGTTGCTCCCTTTATACCTGCTGCGTGTATGGTTGCATCTATTATATATGTTGTCTTGACAGTAGTAATACTTAATGTACTAACATGTATTAGCCTAACGTCCAAATTTTTCTGTACTGTCTCTAACCACAGAGACCTCAAAAATATCACTTTGACCCTATTAGAATTTTACTCCTGTACACAACCACATGTGTACCAAGAAACGGGTGACCAAAAACCCTGCGTCACCTCTGATTTGAAAGTGCGACTCTAAATATGTATGTTGGGACACAATGTGTGTTATGACAACGTTCCCTCGCTTCTATAAAATTTTCCCTTTCCGTATCAGTTTTATTTGCGTTCCACATATTCCAAGCTCGTTGTCTCTTTATAATTAACTCATCACAATCATCATCCCATCATGCATGTTTCCATTTCTTTTAGGAGGAATAGTTTCTTCTGTAGTCTGAATAATGTGCTTTTGAAGCTGTTCCGAACATTTAGGTATTCCTTTTTCCAAATGCATTTTGTAATAATTTTTTATAGATAACTTCTGTATGGTAAATTTTTTGGGTTGGTGTTGGTTCTTTTTTTCTAACTATTGCTCTAACTTTGAATTTGATGATAGCTAGGGTCTGAATCTAAACCGGCGCTCTTGGCAACTTTCCCATTGAGTATCTCCATTGCAGAGTGTCTATTTATAGCAACAAGGTTGAGTTGCTTTTCACCACAAATTGGATTTGGTGATACCCAAGTGTTTTTTTTCTATGAAGTTTTTTGAATAATATAGATTTTAGTATTATGTTATGCTATCTGCACAGGTTTAAAACTCTTTCTCTATTAGCTTTGGTTCTTTTGCGTGCAAGAATTTTACCACTATGGATCTGTGCTAACGTTCTTTGCCAGTTTGTGCCTTAAAGTCTCCAAGTAATAATTCTGTGTTTTTCGATGGAATGTGATCTAGGACGTTTGACACATTTCGCAGAAAATTTTCTGCTTCCTCTTTCTGTGTTATGTTTTTCTCATTCGTTGGTTTATGTGTATTTAAAATAGTATAAGCTTTGCTTAATGATTTAAATGTTGGTGTGGAAAGTATTTCACTAACTGATTTAAATTCTGTTAGTCAGTTCAATACGTTTTTGTTTACAATGAAACCTTTTCCAAATTGGGGTACATTCTTCATAACTTATTTTCCTTTAAATATCTTGGATCCTTCTGAATCGAAAGAATGTTCATCAGAAAATCTAGTTTCTTGCAGTGCTGTTATTTTTATATTGCTTTTATTAAAGTTTTTAATTTTCCCACGTTTAACAGTGAATTTACATTGAAGATGACTAGGTAATTTATGTTTCTACGTTTGATTTTATGAATTTTATGGGTTTGTTGTTTAAGGCAGATTACAGAACGCTCCGACTCATTCTTTGCACCGTTTCGTGAATTCCCAGAATCGGAAAGCCTACTTTTCATTTCCTTGGAAATGGGAGATTAAATGCTCCCTGGGGTAAAATCATGCACAGAGTGCATCTTTATTGTTGATTGTTTGTTGAGTTAGGGGAACAAGTCCCCTGAAGATACCACGCAGGATTGTTAGCTCCGAGGCATATGTTTCTAGCCGCACCTCTGCTGAATGGACACCGTTCGTGGTCTCCCAGTTCGTTAGGCATCTTTTACTGAGCTTCAATCTCGAAATTTCTCAGTTTGTCGACGAACCGCATTTCGATGAGGCACAGCCGTTGAGGCGAATTTTTCAGGAAATGACTCCTGCATGAAGCCCGTGTAGGCCTATTTATCGCCTCGTCGAACAATGTATTCGACAAGAAAAATACGTTGCTCAGTTGAAAGAACCATAATTCAAAAACAAACTGAACATCTAAATATTAAAAAAAAACACCTCATTGGCTTTCATCAGCTGAACAAACCATTAAATGTTACGCAGCAATGGCAAGAATTAGAAAACAATCGCTTATGTAAGAACAGTTCTGCCAACTTGTGTTCTACTCTCCGTTTCGAACTTCCAACGTAATCTACACCTGTAGTCCGTAGACCAGTACACTGCGATTTTCCGAACTCATTGTAGTAGTACATATTGCACCAATATCGAACAATTCTTTCTGGAAAAAGAATGGAGAGTTCTACATGACCAAACGATATAAGGAAATTATTTGGGAGGGTGCCGGAATAAGTCATGCGTTAACTAATCAGTCTCCTTCAAATAAGCTGTTTCAGATCTGTGTGGCACTGCCCGTCAGTAAATGCAAGCTTATTCGTATTTGCGTTTTTTGAAGCAGAGTCTTAGCTGATGCCATCATTTCACGTTCTGTTTTAGAGATAATCATTGCATCATCCGACAACAATTCAATGTCGCACAGAAACGTGAAAAGTCTCGTGGAATATTGATCGCCATTTCGTAATGGAAACAATGCAACAGCCGGCCGTTGTGGCCGAGCGGTTCTAGGCGCTTCAGTCCGGAACCGCGCTGCTGCTACGGTCGCAGGTTCGACTCCTGCCTCGGGCATGGATGTGTGTGATGTCCTTAGGTTAGTTAGGTTTAAGTAGCTCTAAGTCTAGGGGACTGATAACCTCAGATGTTAAGTCCCATAGGGCTTAGTGCCATTTGAACCATTTGACCAATGAAACACGTGGGAAAATGACTGGGATTACGCGGGATGTGAGTGTCAAGGTCACGATTATGGCTGTGTGGCCTGCAGGAAAAAAAATGAAAAAAAGAAACACGAGATTTAGATGTCATATTTAAGAGCCATCATGTGGTAAACTGCAGTATATATGACCACGTGATGATATTCTTCCGCTGTGACGTCAACGTTTCGTGCAATATTGATATCCACATCTGACGGGATGTCAGAGAATGTTTCATGCGACACATCTACCAGGAAAGACAGTTTATAATGCACAGATTGTTCTTATGCACTTACAATTTCGATTAACTGTAATAAAGAGAATACACTCATGGTATCTGTTACAAGAACTAGTGACACGGTTATGAATGGCCTGTAATATACCCATACCATTAGTGGTATATTCCATACCTTTCAGTCTTTGTATGTTACAGGCAACTGTCGACATATACTCGTACTTGAAAACACACCCAAAAGAAATTTCGTTGTGATTTCCCATGTCGTCAGAACGCCTGAAACACATACGTATAGTAATAGCGGCACACAACTGACTGCAGTTGTAAATAGTCGAAGGACATGCAAAAGAAGCAAAGTTGAGAAGGAAGTCAGACAGCCTCTCAGTGGTATAATTTAATCTGGCATTGATCTAGCAGTGAAGGAAACCAAGGAGAAATTGAAAAATGGGAACTGAAATTCAAGCAGTATAAATAAAAACTTTGGGGTTTGCCAATGACGTAATTCTGTCAGAGGCGGCAAAGGACATGCAAGAGCAGTTGAACGGAACGGACTGTGCTTTGGCAAGAGGTTACATGATAAATATCAACAAAAATAATACAAGCGTGTTAGAATGTAATCAAATTAAATCAGGTAATGGTGGTAGAATTAGATTATGAAATGAGACACTAAACAGAGTTGATGAGTTTTGCTTGATAGGCAGAAAAACAACTGATGATGGCCAAAGTAGAGATGCCAACAGCAAGAAAACAGAAATTTGCTAACACCGAATATACATTTAAATGTTACCAAATATTTTCTGAAGGCAATTGTAGCCTACGAGGGAAGCGAAACGTGGATGACAACCAGTTCAGGGCAGAATAAAATATGAGCTATTCATATATGGTGATAAGGAAGAATGTTCAAAACTAGATGAGGAAGTTGAATGGCAAATGAAGAGATGCTGATTCAATTTGAGAAAAAAATTATGGCTCAACTTTAGTAAAGGGAGACATCACTTGAGATGACACATATGATGCATGCAATTTTATGATGGAAGGAAGTGTGAGGAGTAAAAATTATACAGTAAAACCAAGGCATCTCTATAATATTGAAGGAAGTGTGAGGAGTAAAAATTATACAGTAAAACCAAGGCATCTCTATAATACGCATGTTCAAAACAGTATAGGTCGTAGCAGCTATGTCGAGATGAAGAAGCTTGCACAGGAAAGACTACGTTGGAGATCTGCATCAAACCAGTCTTCCGATTCAAAGACCACAGTAGGAAGGCAATGGCAATTTTAGATAGAATATAACCTTGAACGTACTTCCGCTATCTCCTCCCCACTCTGTTCTCAGCTTCACCTCTCCTATTCCCCTCCTACATTCCAAACACCCCTCACAATCCACACTCCTCCATCCCCTCCACATCCATGAGGAGTAAAAATTATACAGTAAAACCAAGGCATCTCTATAATACGCATGTTCAAAACAGTATAGGTCGTAGCAGCTATGTCGAGATGAAGAAGCTTGCACAGGAAAGACTACGTTGGAGATCTGCATCAAACCAGTCTTCCGATTCAAAGACCACAGCAGCAACAGTAGGAAGGCAATGGCAATTTTAGATAGAATATAACCTTGAACGTACTTCCGCTATCTCCTCCCCACTCTGTTCTCAGCTTCACCTCTCCTATTCCCCTCCTACATTCCAAACACCCCTCACAATCCACACTCCTCCATCCCCTCCACATCCATCTCGGCCCTTTCCACACCTCTGCCACATTTAAGCCACGCCTCTTTAGGAAATAGGCCAACAAGAGAGCTACTAAGCACATACATATACGTAGCTCGCCCAGTAGCAACTCAGTATTTCACTACATTAAAAACAAAACAGGCAATCACATTTCTCAGTTCCTTCATAAGCCACTCAGACGGCTGTGAAGAGGATGGGCAGGGCATAACATCATTTTCATCCAATAGCGCTGACAATTGCACAATGTCTTCATGTCATTGGACATACAACATGGCCAATATTAGTTCGCTATCCATAACCAGGGGGCCTAAAAATATGCAGTATTATACTATGAGAAATTGGAGAGAATTTTATTGGCTTATTTCACTAGATTTTTCAGCTTTCGGTATTGCTATTGATAGCAGTATGTGATTAAACAGATGTGTCTTGAGCCTATGGGCGTCGTGAACAGATGCTAGCATAATGCTCTAGTTGGCTTCATTTTGTTTTTTAACATTTAGCGAGAAAAAAGTTTTGAAGCTAAAAACACATACACAACTAAATCAATTACCTATTTTTTCTTTGTTGAAAATTACAGCTGTTTCTGAAAATATTTATCAGAAAAATGTAAAACGTTTTGTTTATTTATTACATACTACACTTTTGCGCTGTTAAGTCACTATACACCGACTAAAATACGATGAATTTTGATAACAGTGTTGTCTGCGATGTTGGGGGAGAGCGTGGGAGGATTTTTTAATACAAATAATGCTCAAGGTACGATAAGTATAAAAATGAAACCTTTAACCGTGATGCTCTTACGTTTATCAGTAATGACTCGCTTCATCAAACAACATCTTAGAGGAAAAATGGTAATGCATAATGTTCTACACCAGAAAAATATAATTAACGTTATTGACTGGTTCATGCAGCTTTATGTTAGTTTCGATTTTAGTAGAAGTGGAGGTTACGTTTCACTGGGATAAATAGAATTTGTTATTATCTTCAGGTTAAACATAATTGAAATGGCAACTAATGAAGAATATCTGCAAATATTGACAGTATTATTACTGCCTGTCATGCATTTGCATCGCAGACTTACATCATATACAAGATGACCTTGAACCAACTCCATAGGACAAGAAGGAATTTGAAATTCAGCGAAGGGTGTAATCAGTATCACATGATACTAATTTACTTTTATGTAAAGATAAGTAGTGGTTCCCAAGCAGCGCACAGAGCTAATTTAGGATCATGGAGATCTTTGTTAAATACTGAAATTAACAGTACATAAAAAACCTTGAACTAAAAAAAGACAACCTCTAGATAAGAACAAATTCCACCCATCCCAGTGGAGCATAAACCCAGTTAGGACTAAAATCGAAACTAATATAAAGCTAGATTACCAAGTCAATAACGTCACTTATATTTTTCTAGTGTAGAACATTATCATCAAAATTTAGCACATTTTACTTAGTACATTGTAACTTAGTAAAGGAAAATTCCAGAATACAGTAAGTAAACAAATTGTGTTACATTTTTTTCATAAATGCTTTCAAAGATAGCACAACTTTCAACAAACAAAAAAACAGTTATTGACTTAGATGTGGAAATATTTGCAACTTCAAATCTGTTTTCACCCAAAGGTTAAAATACAAAATAAAGCCAACTAGAGCGTTGAGCAAGACTCTTTTTACGTCGTCCACAAGGTGAACACAACTAAATTTGGCACACACTGCTCACCATATGATATTTTACCATTTTAGGCCCCCATGGTGTACAGAAAACTAAGTAAAATTGGCAATGGCGAGGCCCACAAGGTTAACACATATGTTTTGGCACACATTCCTCTCAATAGATATCGGTAAAACAAACATTTCTATCCGAATAACGTCAATTTTATTCTGGTAAACGGTTGTAGTGTAATATTTCTTTTTTTTTTAGTTCCCCCTGATGTAGAGAAAACGAACTAATGTTGGCAATGATGCGAATATGTACGAAGCCATGAATTCTTTGTGTACTTGCCAACACCCTGGACGAAAATGATTTTATACCCCACTCATCATTGCCGTAAGAGGCTCAATGATTGGCCCATTTCCAAAAAAGAAGGTTTGGCTTATGAAAGTGTAGAAAAATGTGTTAACGGAAGCTGATATGTCAGTAAACTACTGAACTGTGACTGGGCTGAAAATGTACACACATCAAAAAATGTTTTGCATAACCCCGGATCCCAGAACTCCTAAGACAGACGTTGACTGTGGATATTGTATCACAGACACAGTCCCTTTGACTGTTCAGAGATGTCACTAAAGCCGCCCAAAGACGTGTGTGAAATCTTATGGGACTTAACTGCTAAGGTCATCAGTCCCTAAGCTTACATACTACTTAATCTAAATTATGCTAAGGACAAACACCCATGCCCGATGGAGAACTCAAACCTCCGCCGGGAGCAGTCGCACAGTCCATGACTGCACCGCCCAAGATGTAAACAAACATGCATGAGCAGCGCCTATTAGACGGACGGGGTCAGAGAGCCGATCAGTTCATGGCGTTCTATCAGGAAGGAGGTACACGGCTCGTGTTGTCTGTAGTTCAGTCATGCCTAGACGGTCAATACCGCGGTTCGATCGCGTACGCATTGTTACTTTGTGCCAGGAAGGGCTCTCAACAGGGGAAGTGTCCAGACGTCTCGGAGTGAACCAAAGCGATGTTGCTCGGATATGGAGGAGATACAGAGAGACAGGAACTGCCGATGAAATGCCTCACTCAGGCCGCGCAAGGGCTACTACTGCAGTGGATGACAACTACCTACGGATTACGGCTCGGAGGAACCCTGACAGCAACGCCACCATGTTGAATAATGCTTTTCTTGCAGCCACAGGAAGCAGGGTTACGACTCAAACTGTGCGCAGTAGGCTGCATGATGCGCACTTCACTCCCAACGTCCATGGCGAGGTCCATCTTTGCAACCACGACATCATGCAGCGCGGTACAGATGGTCCCAACAACATGCCGAATGGACCGCTCAGGATTGGCATCACGTTCTCTTCACCGATGAGTGTCGCACATGTCTTCAACAAGATAATCGTTGGAGACGTGTTTGGAGGTAACTCGGTTAGGCTGAACGCCTTAGACACACTGTCCAGCGAGTGCAGCAAGGTGGAGGTTCGCTGCTGTTTTGGGGTGGCATTATGTGGGGCCGACGTACGCCGCTGGTGGTCATGGAAGACACCGTAACGGCTGTACGATACGTGAATGCCATCCTCCGACAGATAGTGCAACCATGTAGGCAGCATATTGGCGAGGCATTTGTCTTCATGGACGACACTTCGCGCCCCATCGTGCACATCTAGTGAATGACTTCCTTCAGGATAACGACATCGCTCGACTAGTGTGTTCTCCAGAGATGAACCCTATCGAACATTCCTGGGATAGATTGACAAGGGCTCTTTATGGACGACGTGACCCACCAACGACTCTGAGTGATCTGTGACGAATCGCCGTTGAGGAGTGGGACAATCTGGACCAACAGTGCCTTGATAAACTTGTGGATAGTATGCCATGACGAATACAGGCATGCATTAATGCAAGAGGACGTGCTACTGAGTATTAGAGCTACCGGTGTGTACAGCAATCTGGATCACCACCTCTGAAGGTCTCGCTGTGTGGTGGCACAAAATGCATTGTGTGGTTTTCATGTGGAATCAAAAGGGCGGAAATGATGTTTATGTTGATCTCTATTCCAACTTTCTGTCTGAACAGGTTCTGGAACACTCTGAACCGAGGCGATGCAAAACATTTTTTGATGTGTGTATATCAGGGATTAGAAACTAAGTAGATGTAACAGAATATTTGTAAGTAGGCTGTTTAGGTTTTCTTAGCGCTCTGTATGAAAATCACTGGCTGTGCTGTGTGCAGTCTGTGGCTGGTTGGCATTGTTGTAATACTCGCCATTGTAGCGTTGGGCAGCTGGATGTTAACAGCGCGCAGCGTTGCGCAGTTGGAGGTGAGCCGCCAGCAGAGGTGGATGTCGGGAGAGAAATGGCGGAATTTTGAAATTTGTAAGACTGGATGTCATGAACTGCTATATATTATGACTTTTGATGACTATTAAGGTAAATACATTGTTTGTTCTCTATCAAAATTTTTCATTTGCTAACTTTGCCTATCAGTAGTTAGTGCCTTCCGTAGTTTGAATCTTTTATTTAGCTGGCAGTAGTGGCGCTCGCTGTATTGCAGTAGTTCGAGTAACCGAGATTTTTGTGAAACGTATAGGTTAATGTTAGTCAGGGCCATTCTTTTGTAGGGATTGTTGAAAGTCAGATTGCGTTGCGCTAAAAATATTGTGTGTCAGTTTAAGCACAGTCATGTACAATTTTTCTAAGGGGACGTTTCATATATTTAGAAGCTCTATGATTGGCCTATATCCGAAAAAGGTTGTGGTTTACGTAGAAACTGAGAAATCTGTGTGTCTGTTTTGTTTTCATATATTAAAATATAACTGGAAGGGCTAAATATGTGTAACACATATGGCTTGGGTGTTCTTTGATTGGTCTGTTTCCAGATGAGGAGTGTAGCTTCGAAAGAAGGGGAAAAGAGAGGTGAAGAGGCACGAGTTGTGAATTACTTTTCGTAGATGCTCCCTGAATGTCCTGTTTGCGAAACAGGGGCATGACTTTCGAAGGACTTGAGAAATGTGATTTAATACTGAGCTGTTATTAGACGTGCTAAATGTCTGTGTTAGCTTAGAAGCTCAGTGACTTACTTGTTTCCAAAAACCGGGCAAAGATGAGGAGGGGGCGGAGGAGAGGCGTGTGAGTCGGAGGAAATAATTTCGGGTGTAGGGAGCAGGTGGATGTAGGAGAATGGAAGGTAATGGTGAGGAGGTGCGGTGAGGTAGGGCGAAAGGAGGCGTAGGAAAGTGGGAGGAGAAGGAGAGGTCAAGTTCGTGTTTTATTCACAGTCGCCAAAGTATTCCTACTAACAACAGTAGTGGCACACCAGCATAGAGTAGTTTGCCTGGACGTTAAGTGTATCGCCGTATGCAAAATCGACTTTTATCCAATGTTAATGACTGCACTCACATTTTACTCCTCATAACGGTGAAATTTTCCTTACCTTGAAGTTATTGTGAAACTGATACATGTAAGAGAAATGGAACGATGTTTTCCAGTTGAATGTTCCATGACATAAGAGACAGCAGTAGCAGAGTTGGGAGAAGACAGGCGACGAAATAAATCATTGTCTCCTGGAAAACCATTGCATCATTGACGTGGATACTGTAAGAGCCTAAATGGAGATACGTGAGCTGGATTTAGACATCACCCTTCCAAAATACTAGTCCAGTGCCTTAACCACTACGTTATCTCAGTCATCAGGCACAGCAGTGATATCATATAAGTACGAGTCTGAGGTTGCACGGTACGACCATCACAAAGTGAGAAAGTTTGCGGCACTTACACTGTGATCGGACCTGAGACTGAATACTCTGTATCGCACGTTGCTGCCAAGCAAGAATGACCAGCCAGTATCACTTCACTTGCTCTGTTGCATCCGTAAGCCTTGGGAAGTAGAGTAAGTGCCGCGTTGCTAACAGCTAGTACAGAGGTGGCAAACAGTTTTCGTAGTGACAGCAACAAGCAGGTGGAAGGTAAGGACTGAAGAGTAGTGGAATCGGTAGTCAGTAAAGGGATCGCATTTTGTAGGAATCATTATTTAAATAATAAAGTTCTACACCAGTTACGATGTTTCACGGGCAGCACGATGCGTTTCGTAGATTTGTCGTACTCGATCGATTGCTTTGGAAGGTTGCGTAGGTATTATATATCATGTCTGCATGTGTGTTGTCCTGGCCATACTGCCCTGCAGTCGTCTTTCTATGTTCGCAAGGTACAGTGCCACCTTCCCCATGCAACAAAAATGCAACATAGCTTCTGTTAAAGTTTAATTAAAACACAGTACAAACATATTCCGCAATTTTAGTGTTGTCCGTCGGCAAACTAGCTGAAATTCAATGTGTTAATTGGCGTTTTTTTTTGCGGTCTTAGAGTTTACGATTTTATCACCATATCTCCCAAGAATTTCGACCTTGAATTACTATTTCTCATTAGTGGGCTCAAATGGCTCTGAGCACTATGGGCCTTAACATCTGTGGTCATCAGTCCCCTAGAACTTAGAACTACTTACACCTAACTAACCTAAGGACATCACACACATCCATGCCCGAGGCAGGATTCGAACCTGTGACCGTAGTAGTCGCGCGGTTCCAGACTGAAGCGCCTAGAAGCGCTCGGCCACTGCGGCCGGCTTCTCATTAGTGCAGTACATAATTGGAAGTTTAGCATACTCGACAGTATAAACCTGCGTAAAAGGATATTCCCATTTGTTTAACCTTGCTCTAACACAGTTCTGATTTGGGACATAAAATCAACACATCTTCTTGTGTTGGGGGTGAGGCGGTACTGGTTGTCGGGGAAGAGGGGAGGGGGCTGAGTGGGAGCCGGCAATCTCGCCATCTCAGGAAGGTACTTATACCCTACATCTTGAATTATTTGTTGTACATATTCCAATGCCTGTCTTCCCCTACAGTTTTACCCTTTACAATTCCCTGGAAGACCATGCAAGTACGCATCTTTTACCATCTTATCCCTTCTTATATTTAGTGTTTTTTACCTCTTGTTTAACTCACAGATTTTGCGGATAAACCCCTTGTTATTTATCGAATGAATCGACCTAATTTCCAGAATGCTTCTGTGGCAGTATAATCTAGCGTTACCATTGTACTGCGTTATGATTTGACGTAACCAAATACTATGAACGACGTGGTGCGTGCTCTCGAGTGTGTGTGTGGGAGAGAGAGAAAGAGAGAGAGAGAGAGAGAGAGAGAGAGAGAGAGAGACTGTTTCTGCGTGATGTAAGAGCACAATATCTTGAGAACATTAAAAGACAACTGCAGGGCAATAGAGGCAGAGCAACATGCCCACTATACTGGTTCACTCCCGCAGCACTCGGAAATAGAAATTAATTCCTGAAAAGTTGCGGTCTACACATGAAAATTCTTGACTGGTGGACATCTTCATTATTTAAATCATTATTGACACAGATGCAAAGCTTAACACAAACATCGCGCATGACAGACGAAATTGAGCTTAAGCTGAGAATGAAACGTAGACAAGTTTTGTGTTTTATTGCGTCATCCTTGTTGTGAGCTTTATGGCTAAAATAGAGCAGCAGTGCAATTTTAATACTTTTTTCTCGGGTTACGAAGTACGAGGGCTGTTCGGAAAGTAGGGTCCGATGGTTTGCGAAATGGAAACCACAGTGAAAATCCGATGAAGCTTTGCACAGATGCGTTGCGCAGTGCCTCTAGTATGCTCGTCGATCGCGTCAGAGCACTTTTTTTCAGTTCTGAGCAAACACTGAGCACGTAAAGATGCTTAGAACAAGAGAGTCTCCCGCCAAGTATGAGGGCCTGGTGTGGGACTTCGCCTGATGTCATGCAGCCCACATAACATAGCTGTCATGCATTTCCTTCTGCATGACAATTCTCGGCCGCACTCTGCAGAGGCAATGAAGATGCTCCTGCAGCGTTTTCGATGGGAAGTGTTTGATCACCGACAATACAGCCTGGCTCTCCCTGATATTCAATTCTGCTCACATGAACCGCTGGCTATGAAGACTACATTTTGGCACAGAGAACGATCTGTAGACCAGCATAGAGAATTAGCAGGAAGCACAGGCAGCTGCCTTCTGTGACGAGGGTATTGGAAAGTTGGTAAAAAGCTACGATAAATGTCTAAATCGGAGCGGAAGGTGTAGCCAACTGTTGCAAATAAAACATTTTTGATTTTCACAGTGGTTTCGATTTTGCGACCGATCGGACCCTACTTTCCGAACAGGACTCGTATCACCCATGAAGGCACTGTGAAATTATATTGTTGTGTCATTCACATGCAGAAAAGATTTGGCTAAGGGCTGTTCCAAATCCCCAGTTTGCTAATGTTTTGCGGACACTTCATTAACAAACAATAGAGGCTTTTTGGCGTGAATCTGGATTTGTTCTCGAGTCAATTCAACAAGTTAGCGCACCAGATGAACTGCACGCTTAAACGCTTCCAGTGGGTGTCCTGGAGCGGCGAAACGCGGAAGCTGCTTACGTAGGTCAGGGGGGGGGGGGGGGGCGACATCGCAGCGGAGCCTCCTCGCTGGGCCGCCGGCGTGTGTCTCTGCTGGCGACGGCGACCCGCGAGGGTCCGCCTGCCGTCGAAACAAATCGCCTGGACGTGGTCCAGACTCGCCACGCGGAGCACAAAAAGCCCAGCCAATTCGCTGAAAGATTCGCTAAGCGTCGCTACGCATCGCTGGCATTTCGTTGCCAAAAGACAGTGGAGCGCTGCTTCAAATGTGTATGTCTATCCCATGTCCTGGATACTTACAGAGAAGCTCCAGAATCGTTCTATGGCTCATTCTGCTCAACATCTTATTCAGCGCCCGACGTATTGATGCTACTATATTTGCAGGGGTTCTATGACGCGTTTAATATACTGGCAACTTCATTTGCTGCTCGTAAAGAATAAATACTACAAGGAATTTCCACTGATTTGTCTTTTGTAAAAATAGTCTAGGTCACTCGTCAACAGACGCAGACACAGAGTTGTAAGCTTATCAGTCCGTCGCTGACTTAGAAGACTGTAAACCTTCTTTCCTTCCCGTCTTGGCAGGCTGTGCAGTGACTAGAGTACATGCAAAGCTTACTGGGACAGGTTAAATGCTAGCTACAATGAAGTCGATAATTCGATCGTAATATTGGCATTTTAATTTGATATTCCCCACAACTGACAAAATTTACAAAAAAAAAAAAGTGAATCTCTTTGTCCAACCACACACTCCTGAGAATGGCACATTAACAATTTGCAATTACCCGCCCCTATTACCGTCAGCTGCGTTGATAAATACTCGGCACCTCGCGAGGATAACTTCTAGATCGAGAATATTAGGTAAGTTGTTGGAAGTGGTTAGGCGTTGGTGAAAATCTCACTTCTGAGCACACAAAGAGATCTAACCGCAGAACTCTGCACGGAACACGCGTTGGTGTAATACTGCGATGGCCAAGACGCCGTCTCCAAGTCCGTACCGCTCGATGGCTGAACGCGAAGTCCTTCCACAATTCTCGTCTCCCACGCGTACGAAAACGCGGCGGAAGATTACTCAGTTTCGGCCAATGTCGAACGCTCTATCATCGCCGAAATCCCTCCACTGAGATCTACCCAATGATCGAGTAGGTCATAACGCCTCTAGACAAACGAAATTCCCGTCTTCACCACGTGTTGCCCTGCACAGGTGGTTCCGGATGCCGGGCTGCCTCCAAAAGCGCCGTATTGTCCCGCGTTTCCGGTGACTGCTACCTGACGCCCACGGCGGCCCGGCGAGCTACGGCCATTTGCAGACTTTACATTCCACAATTCTCAACTTCCGACGCTTTTCACCAACGCTTTAAGTTAGTGGCTCAATCCTGCAGACATGCAGGGAGTACTGCTCGAGAGTGCCTCATATTTATCATAATTCAATAGAGTCATAACCTGATGCCCTTGCCAGTCCCTTTATTATTAATACTAATGTTGGTAAGCTAACGTGTAAGTGCCCATATCTTGGCACCTTACAGAGTTATACACAAATTTTAGACAAGCCCTTATCAAAGGTGAGCGGGAGGGAGCGCTTATGGAAATAGCTTGCGATTTCGAACACGAGTTTCATAGCATATGATATCGTCAGAGTCTGTAAAGAATATATCTACCAAACTCAAAATTATTGGGTCTACAACTTTGCTTCTGCCGTGTTGCAATAAATGGCAGCAACGGTAAGCGGCGGTGGAGGTGGCAGGTCATAAGCTTCACAAAGTAAGTTTAGCCATTTGTAAACATAACCCAAATACTAGTCAATTTGTGATCGCGTCAGAAAGATATACTCGACAAAATATGTCAACTTACCAACATAATTCTCGTCATTAGCAGGTAGTTTTAATTTTCCCTTTTTGCCATGAAGAAGTCTGCGTCAGCTGCTCATAAATCGCTTAACGAGATCTATGGTGAGCCACCCGTTGGTGAAAGAACCCGCAGATAATGGTTTCAACGCTTCAAGAACGGAATTTTGACGTCGAAGATGGACGTGGCGGTGGAAGAGAGGTTTTAGAAGCTACTTAGACCGCTGGAAAAAATCACAGCAGATCATTATCGAAAGCAACTGAAGTGTTTGAGCAGGATAATGAAAGACAAGCCTTCACAGTACACCGTTAGACACAGAAAAGTGATTTTGCAGCCGACATTGCTCGACACCATGACGAAAAACCCGTCAAAACATTCTTGGTAACACTGGCATGGGAAGTGCTACACCAACGGCCGTACTCTCCCCCTAACTACCACCTTTTTCGAACAGTGGTACACAGCCTTGCTGACCAGCACCTCTCATCATATGAACAAGTTCAAAACTGGATCAATTCTTGGATCTCCTCAAAAGACACCTAGTTCTTCGGCCGAGATGGCCGATACTATGAATCATAAAGTTTTGGTAAGTTTTTCACAATAAAGGCTCGAATTTCGAGAAAAAAGAAACAGCGGAAGCAAAGTTATAGACCTAATAAGGCGGATTGTTAACGCTGTGAAATGAAAGGACGTTTCCCAAAGAAGCTAGTGCTGTAAAACTATCAAAAAGTTGTGTTGTCTAGTCCAGCATAGTGTAAAACTTTAGTCTCCAAACCCTGCAAATTTTCCGCAATAATTTGTTCAAATGGTTCAAATGGCTCTGAGCACTATGGGACTTAACATTTGAGGTCATCAGCCACAGACTTAGAACTACGTGCAGACAAACGCAGAGATTTCCATACTCTCTGTCTCATCTACTGCCTTATAAATGTACACTGTCCCTCATATCTCTCCTCGTCCTTAACGCTTATGTCTGAACAACATGACAGAAACACACGTTCCCATCATAATAAAATCCTCTCTGTTCCACTGCATCGCTCAGTCGCCTTCTCCAAGTCCTTTACAGTAGCGGGAACCCGACTCTGGAATAACCTCCCTCGGTATGTTAGAGAACTTAAAAACATGTCCAGCTTCAAAAAACAGTTAATGACGTATCTACTTAAGCAACAGTAATGCTTTCCTTTGTACACAAATGCACTTCATCTCATTACTTCCCTCTTTCCCCCTCCTTAAGTCTCCCTCCCCAAAAACTCGCTATACTAGTAAACATCTACCTTACACACCAAGATATTAATGTACATCTGCACAAATCTTCATTACTATTGCCAATTTTTCTCATGTTTATCATTATTATTTAATTTTTTTTACTGTTACTATTATTAGTTTTATCATAATTTGTGTGTATAACACCTGTCGTAAAAATACTGCCAGTACTTACTTTATTAGGTCTTAGTCATTATTCTTTATTCATATTGTGACTAGAGTAATCTAATTTTCTTATTTAAAGTATTGTCATGATGTAACTCTGATGTGTGAAATGCTGCATGTGTGAAACACTGGTCCGATGTAAGAGAGGGCCTGATGGCCCTAATCTGATCAGGTTAAATAAATAAATAAATAAATAAATAAATAAATAAACCTAACTAACCTAACGACATCACACACATCCATGGCCGAGGCAGGATTCGAACCTGCGACCGTAGCAGCAGCGCGGTTCCGGACGGAAGGACCTAGAACCGCTCGGCCACAGCGGCCGGCCCAATAATTTGTCTAAAGCTGCGAAAACTATCAGTTAGAATAGTTAAATAATTGTCGTAATGGTATTCATCACATCGAACGATAATTCGTTTCCCGAATCTTGTAACTACCACGTCATTTAGATAGTTACATATTACGTACCTCAAGTTCCAGTTAAATTTTGACGGATAACTGTGAATTGAACAACAGTTCAAAAAAACATATATATATATATATATATATATATATATATATATATATATATATATATATATATATATAACCGTTACAAATCGGTTCCATATTAACGCAGCGGGTGGTCTTGCGGTAGCGTTCTCGCTTCCTGCGCACGGGGTGCCGGGTTCGATTCCCGGCGGATTCAGGGATTTTTTCCTGCCTCGAGATGACTGGGTGTCGTTGTGTCGTCTTCATCATCATCATGCAGCCACATTACGATCGGAGGAAGGCAATGGCAAACCACCTCTACTAGGAACCTTGCCTAGTACAGCGGTGCGGGTCTCCCGCATCGTCCCTTACGCTCCTCGGGGTATGAGACCTCATCATCATTAACGCATTAGAGTGTCTATCAAGTTTTTCCGCCAGTCAGTAATTACAGATCACACTGGACCTTATCGAGTAGCTACACTTTAATTATAGCCATTCGGTAGTAGGAAGGTAAATGATAAAATCTATAGGTGATATATGGGTACATAGGGAGCGAAATAAAGGACCCAGAACTGCCACCTATGGCATGAACAATGGCTCTAGCCTGGCGGAGCATAAAGTCGAACTGAGCTTGGATGACAATTACAGATACGCCGTTCCACGCTGCTTCAACTCTATGCCAGAGTTCCGCAGTCGGCTGGTGAGTTGTGGAAATGGCTCTGAGCACTATGGGACTTAACTTCTGAGGTCATCAGTCCCCTAGAACTTAGAACTATTTAAACCGAACTAACCTAAGGACATCACACACATCCATGCCCGAGGCAGCATTCGAAACTGCGACCGTAGCGGTCGCGCGGTTCCAGACTGCAGCGCCTAGAACCGCTCGGCCACCCCAGCCGACTGGTGAGTGGTGACGTGCCAGTCACTATATAACCTACGATCAGATGTGTTCAGTGGGCGAGAGGTATGAAGAACATGTTGGCCAGGCCAACATTTAGAAACAATCTTTATCGTGGTGGACCAAGACAGCAAGTGCCATATGCGGCAGTCTTTTAGAATGCTGACGTCACGGAGACCTCGAAGGCAGGACACAACCACCGGTCTTATCATGTCCAAATCACTGGCTACGCTAAAAAGGGGCCATCGTGTTCTGTACACAATGGCATCCCACACCCTCGCGTCAATTTCTATATCTGTATGATAATGCATTTCTTCCCCTCGTAACCTTCCACGCTAGTATACTTCCGTCGTGATGCTGTAAGTAAAATGGGATTCGCCTGACAGTCAGTGACGCTCCACAAGTCATCCCATTGCCTGCGGGATGTTTGTCTTGTTGCTAACAAGACCATTTCGTGTTTCAATGTGCGTGACGTGGCTGTACAACCCAGCACGGCCGAGCAAACAACGTGTGTGTCCTGTAGGGCGCTAGTTGTGTGGAGTTGTTGAGATCCTACATAGCGTTGACTACGGCCATCATGAACCCACTCGCATGGAAGTCGGGGGATGCCGACCATCGCGAAAAGCAATATCGCTGAACGATGAACCACAGTTTCGATATACCGCGATGCTGCATTCCAACATTTGCTAGTAGAAGTTTCACTTCCCTGCACGAAGTATAACATGATCTTCTTCTTCTTCAACATTCAAATGCGATTCCTAAATGAGAAACCCACAGAGTAATCTTTTCTTATACACAGAATGTAAATGACGTTGCTTTTAATTACATTGTACACTTGATCTGAAATATTTCTACTTGCCTATCATGAAATTAGCGCACTTCATCCCAGTTTATTTGTTGAATGGCGCCTTAATAGTGTTGCAATATTAATGGCCAAAACTGTAGACGTCCTCAAGGAGAAACAACTTTAATTTGCGTTTGAAAACACTATTGCAATTTATTTTCGTGATTAGACTCTCAGAGAGATACGTAGTTGCGTAAACCCGTTCTTGATTGATGGGATGGGCTGATGCAGCTCGCCGTTTTATCCTCTCATGTGCCTGTTACTTCACCTCAAGGTAATAATCACATTTAATGTCCTGAATCATTTGTTGCACATATTCCCATCTATACCTTCCTCTTCATTTTTTGCCATCTACCACTCCCTGTAATACCACTAACGTTATTTCTTGCTGACTGGCAAAGGTCGCATAATCCTGTCCCTTCTCCCACTTAGTGTTTTCGATGTATTCCTTTCTTCGCCGATTTCATGGACCTTCTAATTTCTTATCTTACGACTCCTCTTGACTTCGTCATCCTTCTATAGCATAACATCTCACACGCTTTTCATAGCTGGGATTCACAGTCATGTGAAATTTCTTGAAAGACATCATGTTTACGCCAGTGACTGTTAAACTTTTTATTTCCCTTTCTACAACTTCGGCCTTGGGCCATTATCAAGTGCAAATGCTTTGGCTTTAAGCCATGTCTACTTTAAACAAGCTGAAACATTTGTATGTCGTTGTCATTTGCTGTTATATACATACGTTGCAAATAGCAATGACATATAAATGTGTCAGCTTGTATAATGTAGACATGACTTAAAACCAAAACATCTGCACTTGATAATGGTCTAAGGCTGAAATTGCAATAGTGGAAATAAAAAGTTTAACAGTCACTGGCGTAAACATGATGTATTTCAAGACACATCTCACACGCTTCGATTCTCTTCTTTTCGGGTTTTTCTTAATTCCTTGCCTCAGTGCCGCGCAATTCTGTTACCCAGGCGTACTTTCTCTAAAATTTCTTCCTCAATCTAAGTTCTAGGTCTCATGCTAGCCAAGTTCTGGCGAGAAACTTCTTTCCCTGTGGTATTCTGCTACTAATCTGCTCCTTCCTTCGACCGTCGTGCGTTATTTTTCTTTCGACGGAGCACAAATGGTTCAAATGGCTCTGAGCGCTATGGGACTTAACTGCTGTGGTCATCAGTCCGCTAGAACTTAGAACTACTTAAACCTAACTAACCTAAGGACATCACACACATCCATGCCCGAGGCAGGATTCGAACCTGCGGCCTTAGCGGTCGCGCGGTTCCTGACTGTAGCGCCTAGAAGCGCTCGGCCACTCCGGCCGGCGACGGAGCACAATTTCTGCACCTCGTCTGCCATGTG
The DNA here is from genome assembly GCF_023864275.1 of Schistocerca cancellata. Taxonomy (NCBI): domain Eukaryota; kingdom Metazoa; phylum Arthropoda; class Insecta; order Orthoptera; family Acrididae; genus Schistocerca; species Schistocerca cancellata. The sequence continues at coordinate 720,529,495 of NC_064626.1, read as the reverse complement.
GTCACACATTTTGAAATGAAGCTCGTCGCTAATCTCGTTTCTGCTGCTTCCACTTTCTTTGATCACTCAACAGCTATCTCCACCGTTTTCTTACAGCTCAGACTGAGATGACCAAGATGATAGCGATATTACTATTATTATTAAGCTTTATAAGCCATGAAAGCTCTTCGCTACAGAATGAACGATATTCAGTCACCTTTCTCTGTCCTCAGAGTTAATATTCCAGGCCCTACGCTGTCTTAATTTTTGCAAATCACTCTGAATGCTATCGAAGTCTCTTTTACTTGAGCGTTCAAAGGGGCGGTTTTCAGCAGGAAGGGCTTCTGACTTTTAATAGCCAAATTTCATAGTGTTCTAATAACATGCTCTATTCATTGCAGTCATTTCGCTTTAATGTTTGCTACTACATCTGACTCATTACATAAATTATAAAATTCAGCATTATACAGAATTTCCATTCGTTGTTATTGCTGTCTCTTACGAGCCAAAATGTTTACCTTACGACGTTGCGTTAAGATATACTTACTTGGTTTTCATCTTTCTGTTGTGAAATTCCAGATTTGATTTGCATAGGTTAACACAGGAAAACTTCATAATTTGTACATGTGAAATTTTTATATTATAGAAACCATGCTGATTTGGAGGACTGGCACAAGGTCATTGTCCTTAAACTTTTGAATTCGTGAATCAGTTTGAGCCATTATGTCTTTGTCAGTGTTTAATAGGACGTCAAGATAATTAAATTCATCGGTCTTTGCAGAAGCAACTTCTCATGCGTCCTCACGAAGCATAGAGGAATCAATCTGGCCCGCCCATCAAGATGAATTCGCTCGGGTCGAACCCGAATTTTCCACCTGACAGTCATTGAAAAAACTGACTTATAAGCCACTCAGCCGGACAACAGAAGCAGAGGCTTCCAATAAATAACCTCATCAAACACAGCGCTTCGTCAGTGTCAATAGTTTACATTTTACATTTTTTTCCTTCCATTAATACTGATTAAGACCGGTGATTCCATTTCAGAATTGATTAGAAGCATAGCGGCAGTGCGTTGCAAGCTAATAAAAATCCTGAACTTCATTACCATTGTTCCCATACTGCGAGCCACCCTTTCGATAGGCAGCGTTGCCTGTGATATGATTAAGCTAGTAATCTGTTAATTACAAGCTTCATTACGTTCACACGAGAACAGATACTGAAAGGCGCTTCGTAAATTCAGAAAATAAAAATGTGAAATTACAAAAGTTTCCTATAACGCTCAGAGAGGAAAAAATTGCTGTTAACTCTTATTTTTATTTTCACTGTCACTTTTTGTCATCAGTTTTCTGTTATGTTGGCAGGCCCTCTGCATCTACATTCCATTGCTTCTTCCTTAATGTTGCTGTACATGCTGCTGTTCGGCACATCGTCCTGCATATGAAACGTCGTCCTCCCTCGCATCCTCTTCCCTTCCACATACCCTTCAAGGATTCCTTCCATACTATCTCTGGCTTATCACTCTTTTCAGTATCTCCTCATATTTTACCCTATCCATTCAACTTATTTTTTCCATCCTCCGCCAAGTCCATATGTCAAAAGCCTCCATTCTTACTCTACAATTCTTCGTCATTGTCCACGTTTCGGCACCATACGGGTGGGCGCTCCGTATAAAAAACTACCAGTCTTTTCTCTGAATTGTTTTTCGAGACTGTTCTTTTCTTCCAAAATACTTTTCGGCACTTGTATTTTGTTTCTAATTTCTACGTTGCGTTTCCAGTCTCTTTCTGTTTGCTTCGTACGTATTTAAGCTTCGCACAGGCTCTAATGATTCTCCTTTCACGCATTGTCTTGGCCCTTTTATTTCCTAATAGTACCATTACTTTTATTTTATTTATATTGATTTTTATTCCATAGGTCTTTCCTTTAGCTTTGGTGACATCCACAACTTCCGGCTTTTTTTCCATTTTCATTTTTGCTATCACCGCACAACAAGAACTGCTATAGAATAAAAGTAAGAAAGTTGATACGTGAGACTATTTACCTAACAATAGTATATCGCGCTCCTAAACTGAACTACGCAAACGCGACAGAGTTCATAGAGCTGAAAATATTACAGGTGAAGCGCATGCGATAGATAGGTCTATCTGACGCTGCAACAAAATTGTGGTAAGTTTTTGACAGAGAGTGCAAAGTAGGTTACAACGCGAATGCCTGAAGGCATTCAAAAGTCGGCAAATGTCTTACAATTTACAATTATATAAGTGTGACCGGTGTGTCACACACTCATATCTTGTCCACTCACACTCATTGTTTATTCTACGACAAGTCACAGTACCTATAATTTGGTAGTCATCAGGTTCACGTTTGCTGGAGTGGAAGAAACGCTTTCGAAACGCGTGCCTATCACAGCAGGACAGTGGGGTCCTCAACTTCTACATCGCGTCGTTAGGCTTAATGTTACTGCGGAGGAGGAAGGGTATCACTCGGGAAATTAATGGATCACTGGCGGAGAACAGCATGTCTTGCCGTAAAGAAAGAATACTACGGGTTAACGACTCCTCGAGCATTCGGTCATCAGAGGTGTTGACTGGACAGTTACAAGGTGAGAAATAGGTCGTAGCCGACTCAAAGGAACCATTCAGGCATTCGCCCTAACTCAGTAATGGAAATCTGGGGAAACCTGAATTTGGAGACCAGCACTATAAAATTCAGTGTAACACGTGCAAGGCAAGCTATGTAGGCCTATTTGGGAAACGGGACACCCCATGTTGGGAATAGATCAGGATCTCGTTATTTTACATAGACAGGACAAAGGCAAAAAGCTGGATCTACTAGAACAGCTGGAAATTATTATACATAGCGTGGATAACCAGAACACACTGAATGACCAGCTAACTGTTGATACAAATAACTTTTTCAAACATTCAATTGGTTTCTTTTAGTAACTACATTTTTAGCAATTGGCAAGATGCCATCATTTCATGAGGTCCTTGGAATATGTATACGTTATCTGTTTGTATAGACATTTCTGTGACTTCCTTGATTACTTGCGCGTGAGCTCACTCGCGTTTCAGTGTCGTGTTTGGCTACGTGGTGTGTGGTATCAACGAAGACGCACGGGCGGTTTACGACGATAGAGGAGAGAGCTATGTGGTTAGATGTTGAATACCATAGGCGACACCATTTTAGAGTTTTTTATATTTTGACGACTATGTGGAGATGCACCTTGGAAGACACGACTGCAACAAGGGAAGTAGCCACAATGTTTTAATTTTATTATCAATTTTATTGTGCCTGGTGCATGTTCCATTTTAGCGAGTTTTAACAGGTTCTTTTACTTTTTATTATTCTGATGATGGACGCTTGACTTCCGAAACGCGTCAATCTTAGTGTTTTACACTATAAACAAGTGGTTGAGCGGATATATTTTTTAACACTGACATTCACACCCACGACCTCTCGTCCAGTATGGATATAATCCGAGAATAATTACCACAGTTTAATTCTCGTACCCCTGAGAATATGAGATAAACATGTATTAGCCTCAGTAGCGTTGAGAAACAACTGAAATGTTTAAAACTGAAGAACCCGGCAGAATCCTATCAGATCCTATACTGAAGCTATAGATTAGTTAGCAGCTCTTTTGTCTATAATATATCGTAAAACCCTCAAACAAAGAACCGTGCCCTTCTACTGAAGATGGCATAGGACATGAGCGTAGCATGGCCGAAGACGGTTGGTTGATAATTGCAATGACTTATAACTATCAGGTAATGTGAAAAGTAATCAGCAAGTTAAACTGGCTGAAGTGACATGTCAACTTTACACGGTGGCCACCGGTCGTGTCGACAACAGGACAGTGAAGCCTTTGTTTACAGGAGCAGCCGAGCCTTTATTGAAGTCACAGCAGTGGAAACATCGCCAGGTCCAAATCGTGATTTCACATACTGGACGAGAGAGAACGGTAAGAAGTTAAGATTAAAGCTTAGCGTCGAGATTGTTACAGTAGGAGCATATGCTGAGTTTGGCATGGATGTGAGAGAAAGCATCCCGGTGCCACCTCATCCAATTTAGGAAAAACGCCAAAAGCGTAACAAGAGGAGCACTTAGGGTACGGGATAGCAATCATAAAAAATGGCTCTGAGCACTATGGGACTTAACATCTATGGTCATCAGTCCCCTAGAACTTAGAACTACTTAAACCTAACTAACCTAAGTACATCACACAACACCCAGTCATCACGAGGCAGAGAAAATCCCTGACCCCGCCGGGAATCGAACCCGGGAACCCGGGCGTGCGATGCGAGAATGCTACCGCACGACCACGAGCTGCGGACGATAGCAATCATAGAACAGGATCCAAGGGAAGGGCAGAGGCACAACTGAAGGCCGCTCTCAAAGAAGGTTGTATACTACAGTTTTGGCAAAGTTGAGTTTTCACGGGAATGAAGTGGTACAGCATATCAGACATGCTACTGTAGCAACAGATGTCTTTTGCAAGTTTAGCTAACTACAAGTTAACCATCCTGCAAGATCGTTGTATATCAACGAAAATGGCGGACGTTGCGGGCGTAAGTTCCACTCCAAAGGATACCGTGTCGCTAAATATAAGCTTCGAAAGAAAAATAGGTCTGTCAATTGAAAGCAGAATATTAAGAAAAGTAGGTGGAACAGTGAAAAGTCTTATATTTCTTCAGCTGGTAAGGACGCTCCTGACAAAACTACATTCTAAGTGGTACGAATAAGAACGTTGAGCTGCAGTCATGGACTGTGTGGCTGGTCCCGGTGGAGGTTAGAGTCCACCCTCGGGCATGAGTGTGTGTGTTTGTCCTTAGGATAATTTAGGTTAATTAGTGTGTAAGCTTAGGGACTAATGACATTAGCAGTTAAGTCCCATAACATTTCACACACATTTAAGAACGTTGCATATGATCAGAATATAAAAACAGTACACTAAAATAAATTTTCTTGGTGTGGCCGCCGGTATGGGCAATACAAAAAAAATTTTCAATGATATTTTTCTACACCTAGTTCGTTTTTACAGGACTTTTAGAAAAGTAGAGCGTAAGTTTGTTTCTGAGCATAGGTTTCTGCCTTGGAATCGTGCTTTCGCATTAACTGTAAAACAAAGGGGAGTAATAGTCATGGTTACCTATGAATGAAAGCTTGTAATGTCAGAAACTTGCTTAATTATACATATGATTTCAAAGGAAATGAGCCAGAAAATTCTTGTTGCTGGCAATGTTCTTAAAGTACACTCCTGGAAATGGAAAAAAGAACACATTCACATCGGTATGTCAGACCCACCATACTTGCTCCGGACACTGCGAGAGGGCTGTACAAGCACTGATCACACGCACGGCACAGCGGACACACCAGGAACCGGGGTGTTGGCCGTCGAATGGCGCTCGCTGCGCAGCATTTGTGCACCGCCGCCGTCAGTGTCAGCCAGTTTGCCGTGGCATACGGAGCTCCATCGCAGTCTTTAACACTGGTAGCATGCCGCGACAGCGTGGACGTGAACCGTATGTGCAGTTGACGGACTTTGAGCGAGGGCGTATAGTGGGTATGCGGGAGGCCGGGTGGACGTACCGCCGAATTGCTCAACACGTGGGGCGTGAGGTCTCCACAGTACATCGATATTGTCGCCAGTGGTCGGCGGAAGGTGCATGTGCCCGTCGACCTGGGACCGGACCGCAGCGACGCACGGATGCACGCCAAGACCGTAGGATCCTACGCAGTGCCGTAGGGGACCGCACCGCCACTTCCCAGCAAATTAGGGACACTGTTGCTCCTGGGGTATCGGCGAGGACCATTCGCAACCGTCTCCATGAAGCTGGGCTACGGTCCCGCACACCGTTAGGCCGTCTTCCGCTCACGCCCCAACATCGTGCAGCCCGCCTCCAGTGGTGTCGCGACAGGCGTGAATGGAGGGACGAATGGAGACGTGTCGTCTTCAGCGATGAGAGTCGCTTCTGCCTTGGTGCCAATGATGGTCGTATGCGTGTTTGGCGCCGTGCAGGTGAGCGCCACAATCAGGACTGCATACGACCGAGGCACACAGGGCCAACACCCGGCATCATGGTGTGGGGAGCGATCTCCTACACTGGCCGTACACCACTGGTGATCGTCGAGGGGACACTGAATAGTGCACGGTACATCCAAACCGTCATCGAACCCATCGTTCTACCATTCCTAGACCGGCAAGGGAACTTGCTGTTCCAACAGGACAATTCACGTCCGCATGTATCCCGTGCCACCCAACGTGCTCTAGAAGGTGTAAGTCAACTACCCTGGCCAGCAAGATCTCCGGATCTGTCCCCCATTGAGCATGTTTGGGACTGGGTAAAGCGTCGTCTCACGCGGTCTGCACGTCCAGCACGAACGCTGGTCCAACTGAGGCGCCAGGTGGAAATGGCATGGCAAGCCGTTCCATAGGACTACATCCAGCATCTCTACGATCGTCTCCATGGGAGAATAGCAGCCTGCATTGCTGCGAAAGGTGGATATACACTGTACTAGTGCCGACATTGTGCATGCTCTGTTGCCTGTGTTTATGTGCCTGTGGTTCTGTCAGTGTGATCATGTGATGTTTCTGACCCCAGGAATGTGTCAATAAAGTTTCCACTTCCTGGGACAATGAATTCACGGTGTTCTTATTTCAATTTCCAGGAGTGTAGTTATGACGCGTGACACTAACTTGAAAATTTAGTTACGTGGTTGAATATCAAAGCAGACGATCAAAATGCAGTGTATCAGCGTCTTTATCATAATGTCGTTCAACGATGGGTATGCCATTCTGTGCTAAAAACAAAAGAGAAAATGAACTTCAGGTTAATATCCCTATACCTGTACAATGTATGTGCGATCTCCTCAACACGTTACAATCATCTGGTCACAGCAGTGTTCTGTGTAGTTGTGGGTGCATTTTGTGAATTCGATCGTGGAAAAATTGTTGGGGCTCTGGTGGTTGATGCATCCCTTCTTATATAAAGAGCTTCTATCTCTATAAGACAGGATTATGTGGGGCTCGTTTGTATATGTCTCAATACTTTATTGTATAATATGGGGCATTTTATGTGAGTCGAGGGGGAAGTGGAGGTTGAGAAGGGAGTGAGACAGGGTCGTAGCCTATCCTAGATGTTATTCAATCTGTACACTGAGCAAGCAGTAAAGGAAACTAAAGAAAAATTTGGAATAGGAGTTAAAGTTAAAGAGAAGAAATAAAAACTTTGAGGTTTGCTGATGACATTATAATTCTGTCAGAGACAGCAAAGGACCAGGAGGAGCAGGTGAACGAATGGACAGTGTCTTGAAAGGAGGATACAAGATGTACATCAACAAAGTCAAAATGAGCGTAATGGAATGTAGTCGAATTAAATCGAATTAAATCAGTGTAAAACTGAGGGAACAAGATTAGGAAACGAGACCCTTAAATTAGTAGATGAGTTTTGCTGTTACGGAAGTAGAATAACGGATGATGGCCAAAGTAGAGAGGATGTACAATGTAGACGAGGCTTGTCAACAAAAACGTTTCTGAAGAAGAGAAATTTGTTAACACCGAACATAGATTCAATCGTCAGGAAGTGTTTTCTGAAGGAATTTTTCTGGAGTGTAGTCGTATATGAAAGCGAAACATGGACGATAAAAAGCTTAGACAAGAAGAGAGTAGAAGCTTTTGAAATGGGGCGCTACAGAACATTGTTGAAAAGTGTATGGGTAGACTACGTAATGATTGAGGAGGTACTGAATGGAACTGGGGCGGAAAAAAAAATTGGCTCATCCTGACTAGAAGAAAGGATAGGTTGATAGGGGACGTTCTAAGACGTAAAGGGATCACCAACTAAGCATTCGAGGGAAGTCTGGGGGGGGGGGGGGTAAAGTCAAAGCCGGACACCAAAAGATGAGTAGAGTAAGCAGATTCAGAAGGCTGTAGGCTGCAGTAGTTATTCGAAGATGAAGAGGCTTGCAGAGGACAGAGTAGCATGGACAGCTGCATCAAACTAGTGTTCGGTCTGAAGGCCACAAAAACAACAACATCGCTGTGTTCATAAACTAGGATTTCCCAAAATCTCTCCCGCAGGTCGCTGGTGTTCCGCTGGAAGTGAAGTGGTGCTCCGCAGTAACTATTAATAACATGACGGTTTTTACAACATTATGAAGATACTAATTACTTTTTAATTTGTATTTTTAATTACGATTTAAAATTGAAGTAATCACTGAATAAAACAAGCTTGTCTCTTTTCTAAATATTTTATTAATCTTCAAAATAAACTACGTGTTCCCTCAAAGCACCTGGAATACTCAAAGCGCTCCGTCAGAGGTGAAGTCTGGGAACCTCTGTGCTAAATTGAAACGTGGAGCGCAAACTAGCAATGGTGAAACCCATTTCCACCATTCGTTTTCACCTGCCTATTTGGAAGTTGGAAGGCAGTTGGTAACTACAAAAGTAAGAGATGACAGCTGCGCAAGCGGTCTTGGTTGTTCACAAACAGCTGCAGTCGTTTCTAAAAGGAGAAGTGAGATTCGTTACTTTCAGCCATCGACTGCAAACGGGCATAACATGGGTGGTAGAACAAAATTCACTCTATGCACAGTAAGGAAATTGACTGCGACACCATTCAAACTAGTGCGTTCTTTCCATAGCCAACTTGAGTTCGGCATCAGCGAGTACTGTGCGGACACGGCTTCGTAGATGCTGGACGTATGAGTACCTACTTGGCAGGTGTCTTTGATTCACTGTTTGAAATGAACGAAGGACTGTCCATCAGTCGAATAACCTTCCCTCCACGGATGAACATTGTTTTAGCCTAAGGTCAGAGGTAGAGACCGTGTTTCGACTTGCTAAAAAGCAGGAACGCTTTATAGCATATGGTATAAATGATCAAAAATATTCCAGGAACCGCATGCTGCTATGTACAAGAATCTTTTCTTTTTTTCCTGGTAATAGTGTTCACAAAATAAAAAATTAAAAAATCGTCTTTTGACAAGACGGTGGAAAACATTAAATCTGGGAAAAACTTACCTAAGACTACAATGAGCCTTATAGGAACGTTTGATGCACACGTTGCTGAAAGTGACGGGGGTGGACGTAAAGTTTGGGCAGTAAACGAACAGAGCGGCCGACGGCTCAATGAAGAATGTTTACAGCGCGGAGAAGTTGTGCCATCCCACCGCTCTTTCCTCCTGACTCATGAAGGTCCACAGAAAGACTAAAATTCCTTGTACAGTTTTAGATTTTATGAAAATCAGTGACATTTTGATGGTAAAAACAATTTTGCGTTTGTTATATTTTTCCCCGCTGATCTCTCTCTCTCTCTCTCTCTCTCTCTCTCTCTCTCTCTCTCTCTCTGTCACTGTCTAGGCGCGCGCGCGAAAGAGAGAGAGAGAGAGAGAGAGAGAGAGAGAGTGTGTGTGTGTGTGTGTGTGTGTGTGTGTGTGTGTGTGTGTGTGGGTGGGTGGGTGGGTGGATGAGTGGGTGTGTGAAGTGGCATAAATTTGCGTGAAAGCTGTACAGAAGATTTCATTTATAGCTACTTTGGTCGTTTTGCCAGTGGTGTGGTTCTTTAAATCTCAGAAGCATAATGACGTTCGAAATCCGAGGACTCGTCTCGTATACAAATATCTTCGTTCACAAACAAAGCAGGGAATAGAATGGTTATTTCATTCTGCTACCTGAGACGAGAGCTTATTTTGGAATTTTAAGACAGGGGTGTTGCTACTTGCATCTGTTCTGCCATAGCGACTTTGTAAAATCAAGGCATTCATTGTGTACGTAATCCACAGACGCCATTACTATTAGGCTGAATCACTGATCACTAAATTTCCTGTATCCTAGCAATTAATGTTGTGAATGCAAGTGGTAACACGTCTCATTCCTTTAGTATATGCAGAGGTATCAGCTCTTAATGGCTGAAGGGAAAGGCATCTGAGTTGATGGAAGAATATTAACAATGTCCGATTTGCTTCTAGCTAGCAGCGAAGATGAACTTGCTGAATTACTAGCAAAATAAATGACGTTAGTGTCATAGTGGTTAGACATCAATGTCAGCAACGCCAAACACGATGACTGATAGAGGAGCACAGATCTAAATCACAGATCGATTAAAGGAACTGGAAGTCGTGCCATCTTTCATCTCTCTTGGTTGAACAATACGCAACTTGGGAAGTTGTGAAGATGAGATAAGAAAACGGATCATGCTAGGACGAGTGACTATGAAGAGGCTCACAAGGTCTGTCAGAACAGAGCGATAAGGAACAGCACAAAGATCCGGGGTGTTCAAACATTCATGTTTTCTATCTTAGCACGGTTGCGAAACACGGACTCTTAAGGCCAGAGGGAAGCAGCGTATTGACACTGGTGCAGGATGCTACGCATAAAATGGGCCGAAAGAATTACAAACATGGCCGTTATTGAGAAACTCACTGTCCCCAAAAGCCTTTCTTCTTCTGTCAACCAAAAATTTTTCCATTTCTTTGGCTCTACTGTTTGAAAAGATGGAGAAAAACTAGAGAAAACAATCGCGGAAGGAAGGATCGAGGGTACGAGAGCTAGCAGGGTGGGGAGAGCGGGGGGGGGGGGGGGGGAGCAACGAGGTGTATGGATCGAACCGAGAAGATCCTCTTCAGCAGGCTCTAAGAGAAGCTACCGAGCGAGGTGGCGCAGTGGCTAGCGCACTGGTCTCGAATTCGGGAGGACGTGGGTTCAAACCCACGTCCAACCATCCTAATTTAGGTTTTTCGTGATTTCCCTAAATCCCTTCAGACAATTTTCGAGATGGTTTCTTTGAAAGTGCATGGTCGATTTCCTTCCCAATCCGTCGATAATCCGAGCTTGTGTTCCGTCTCCAATGACCACGTTGTCCACAGGACGTTAAACACTAAATTTCCTCCTCCTCCTCCTGCTCTGAGAGAAGCTCATGAAGAGCATCATGTGGGAAGAGTTACGAAGCGCTGACCTGAAGCGGTATGAGTTTTGTGACGCCACTTCCTCCTATTTCTCGTTGAGGGATGATTTCGTCGCGTGTAACACAAAATGTTTCGTAGTAGTTCGGCAACGTGCCACGCTCAGTAAAACCAACGCGAAGCAAGAGCACTCTCTGCATCCCAAATAAAATTTGTGAGACGCCACAGTGTATTTGTTGTTTCAGCTGTAGGTCGCATATGGAGGATCTTTTGTTATAGCTCACATCATATGAATATAAGTTATTTCCAAACACCAGCACACTGACAGCCTCTCGAAAATGTGCCCTTGTTTACACTAATTTGTTATAATGAAAATATTGAAAACGTCATATTGGAGATTAAAACATTATTACAATGAAATGAATACCCTTAGCTGCATACAGGCGTTGATATAAGTCAACGGGGTCAGTTGAAAGTGTGTGCCCCGACCGGGTCTTGAACCCGGGATCTCCTGCTTACATGGCAGACGCTCTATCCGTCTTTTTTTCGGTATTGTTCGTTTCGTTTGGTCTGCGCCGACGTCTCGTGACATTCGTTCAAGTTGATCGTTGATTCCTTTACTCAAAAATGGTTCAAATGGCTCTCAGCACTATGGCACTTAACTTCTGAGGTCATCAATCCCCTAGAACTTAGAACTACTTAAACCTAACTAACCTAAGGACATCACACACATCCATGCCCGAGGCAGGATTCGAACCTGCGACCGTAGCGGTCGCGCTGTTCCAGACTGTAGCGCCTAGAACCGCTTGGCCACTACGGCCGGCGATTCCTTTACTCAGTTTTCTTACGAAAGAGGACAATCCGTCTGAGGCACAGAGGATAGTGCGACTGCAGGGACTTATCTCTGGCACGCCTCCCGTGAGGCCCACATTCGCAACTTATTGTCACGTGCTATATTCATAGTGCCCCTGCCCATTATACTCATTACTCGCGGATTTACTGCCGATTCCCGTAAGACTTCGGGCACTGTTTATCTGCACAGAAGAAGATGGTCAAATGGCCGGTGAGCCTTAACTAAGTCCGAAAGAACAGATACCATCTTCATGTATAAAACATTTTTGTATATGGTTATTCCCGTGTTATAATTCACGTATTATAAAATCACACTATTTAAGCCAACCGCACACTGAAGGTTAATCAAAAACGCGTCGTTCTTGGTAGCATTTCTTATAATTAAATGTCAGTTATAACAGCGATTAAAGCCTTCACAAGATCGTAATACAAAATGCTAGATCATTCATTGCAAAATTTCAGCGTGGCGTAGTAGGTATAGGCACAGAGTTAGGAAGCAATGTGTAGTGGGTTTTCAGCCCGCTGTACACAGTTTTTTTTTTTCAAACTTCTATTTTTCTAAAATATTGTGGCACTTCCTTATTAAATTAACAGAAATAATTTATGTAATATTTTATGCTATGCAAATATAAGTGCGCTGTCTCTCAGGAGTGAGTTGATCCGACTTTAAGCTTATGTTCTCACTGACTGGACACGGAACATATCGTTCCGTCTTTTAACACGTTCACGCATACTGAAGGTTTTAGTTATGTGTACTATCGACAGAAATATATGACTAGAATACGGACAAGTAAGGAAAAGTTCGTTGTGATACAGCTAACGTAGGAATTTTACGCGTGTCCGTTTCCATGAAAAAACTGCTTTGCGAGCCAAATAAAGCTGACAACTGCCGCTGGGGAGTGCTGAGATCGCACATTACGTTAACCAGCTCGATCCGTGTGCTGACGGCGCGAGGATGGATTTGCCGTCAGCGTCCGTATCATCCTTAGCCACCTCCTCCCGTGTGACGACCGTTTAACTGTCAGGGATTGAGATGCTCGGTTCACGGGCTCGCGACACTCAGCAATAGAGTACAACAGCTTGTCAATGAATTTATGGTACATCAAACTGCCATGTCAATTATGTACTTTTCAGGCATATTCTGTGTCCGAACAGAAGTTGTTCATGTGGAAGCGTAGTGCCTTGTTTTATTCCTGGCGCATCGGTTCTACACGTCTGATAAGTTTCATCAAATTCGACATATTACACTAAAGTGAAAAAATTCATGGGATAGCGATATCCGCACATAAAAAGACGACGGTAGTATTGCATTCACAAGGTACAAAATGGAAGTCCACTGACCGAGCTGTCATTTGTACTCAGTTGACTCACGTGAAATGTTTCTAACGTAATTATGGCCGCACGATGGGAATTAACAGACTCTGAACGGGAAATGGTGGTTAGAGAGATACTTTCCATTTTAGGAATCGTAAGTGAAGTCAATATTCCGAGATCCATAGCGTCAAGAGTGTGCCGAGAATCCCAAATCTGAGACATTATCTCTCACCACGGACATTGCAGTGGCCGACGGCCTTCAGTTAACGTCCGATAACAGCAGTGTTTGCGTAGAGCTGTCACCGCTAACCGACAAGCAACACTGCCTGAAATAACCGTAGAAATCGATGTGGGACGTACGACGAACGAGCCCGTTAGGATAGTGCAGCGAAATTTGGTGTCAATAGGCTATGGTAGCAGACGACCGAAGCGAGTGCATTTGCTGACTGAAAGACATCGCCTGCAGCGCCTCTTCTGCGCTCTTGACTATGTCGGAAATCCCAGACGACCGGAAAACTACGGCCCGTTCAGATGAGTACCGGTTTATGTTAGTAACAGCTGATACTGGGGTTCGAGTGTAGCGCAGATGCCAAGTTTTCAACAAGACGCTGCGCAAGATGGCGATGGATCCATAAGTGTTGGCTGTGTTTACATGGAATGGGAACGGATACTCTGGTCCAACTGAATAAAAAAAATGGCTCTATGCACTATGGGACTTAACATCTGAGGTCATCAGTCCCCTAGACTTAGAACTACTTAAACCTAACTAACCTAAGTACATCACACACATCCATGCCCGAGTTAGGATTCGAACCTGCGACCGTAGAAGCAGCGCGGTTCCGGACTGAAGCGCCCATAACCGCTCGGCCCAAGCGGCCGGCCTAACTGAATCTATCAATGACTATAAATGGTTATGTTCGGCTACGTGGAGACGATTTACAGCCATTCATGGATTTCATGTTTCCAAACGACGTTGGAATTTTTACGAATCAAAATGCGCCACTTCACTGGACCACAATTGTTTTTCATTGTTTGAAGAACGTTCCAGACAGTTAGAGCGAATTATTTCGCCATTCAGATCGTCCGAAATTCGAGGCCGATGAGACCGAGCGGTTCTACGCGCTTCAGTCTGGAACCGCGCTGCTACTACAGTCGCAGGTTCGAATCCTGCCTCGGGCATGGATGTGTGTGATGTCCTTATGTTAGGTTTAAGTAGTTCTATGTCTAGGGGACTGATGACCTGAGATGTTAAGTGCCATAGTGCTTAGAGCCATTTGAACCACTCGTCCGGAATTAATTCCGTAGAACATTTATGGGACATAATCGAGCAGTTCGTGCACAGAATCCTGCAGTGCACTTCCAACGACTTGTAGAGTCCGTGCCCCGTCGAGTTGCTGGACTACGCCGGGTAAATGGAGGTTCGGCACGATTTTAGGAGGCGTGCCGTAACTGTTGTCACCTGAGTGTACTTTCAGAGCTTTCGTTTTTGGTGTTTCCTTGATTAACTGAAAGCACTGCGAGAGCTTCCATAAGCCGTGAGCGTACCAGACATAAAGTAAGGGAGCACAGAATGTGTGTTGCGCGTACCTCGGCAATGACGTGCGGCGTGGAGCGAGCGCCGTCGGCGGCCCCTGGGACGCCGGTGTCCGCTGGCGTCGGCGTCGGCGTCGGCGTCGGCGTGGCCCGCTGGCAGCCGCGGCTGCCCGTCGCTGACTCACCGGCTTATCGGGCCGCCGCTAATGCCTGCTAACGCCTAACGTCTGCGCCGAGCCTCGCTTCCTCTCGCCGCAGCTGTCTCGCGCAGCGGAAGGCGCGTGCCGCCACTTCACACTTCTTCACTGCTCGTCACTTCTAGTTTCACTTGCGCGCCGGCCGCAAGGGCGAGGCGGTACCAACACGGAACTACGGTGAACTACGTATAAGAACGTGCCTGCCTTTGCCGCCCGTCAAAACACTGAGGCACAGTTATGTAAGCACTGTCACACGCGTTATAGCAACACTAGGCTCGTATCACGCAAGTAAGAAATCGGGCAAAGTTCCTCAAATACTGGTCCACAAAACTGCTCTACTCAGAGTTCTTGGGAACGTGCATTACATGTTACTAAACAACTGTGGCTCTCGTACTGTGGAACAGATATCGAAATATCACTGACCTTTCCCACCTGGTACTGGTGTTCGCCGTCTGGGTACAATTTTTGTGTCAATAACAGAACCGATTGTTGAAGATTAAAGGCTTAACACATTGGTACAGTACAAAAGATACTATTCGTTTTCCAAATTTGGAAATGACATTACAGAGTGTCGGGTAAAATTAGTATACTATTCTTTATTAGAATGCTTACATTACATCTGTTCTAGTGGCATCATTGTCGGTGAATAAAACTAAGCCTAGGTTTTTCTGTTAAGACAATCGAGGGAATCGAGGTAGAAAGATTAAAGGTGCAGTACGTGTGACATACTGCAAGACACCATGTGGATTGAAATACTAGACAGTAAAGCTATCCATCCTGGATAAACGTGCCAGAGTCTATACTACACCGATAAACATTACGTGAAGTTTTCTAAAAATAAATCATCAAATGTCACTTTCTACAAGTACGCGAATATTTAACACTCGCGTGTTAGTTAGAGAGCACGTCGAAATCACAAGCGAAATTTATTTATTTGTATCCATTTATTTTCATATGAATGCCGAGAGCTGCATTTCATAAACGATTGTCCATAAAGGGATTTTACTGAGTCCAATGCAAACACTATGATGCTCTACAGAAGCCTAAAGAAGATTATTTGTAAACACCGCCTTCGTGACTTAAAAAGTTTTCCAGAACAATTTTTACGGGGTACGTCCACTGCCACAATTATTATTCAGAGTGTGAAACACTGCCGCAGACTGCGATAACTTTGCCAAACACCAAGACTCGTGATGAAACAGAAATAGTTGATTCACTTTTCGAACTCCCTGGAGAGAAGCATACGTACACACACGGGCCCTGTGTTTTGTAGACCAGGTGTCAAAGTACGTCACTCGGCAGATACACGTGCCAGAGTCTATACTACACCGATAATCATTACGTGAAGTTTTCTAAAAATGAATCAACAAATGTCATCTTCTACAAGTACGCGAATATTTAACACTCGCAAATTTATTTATTTATATCCATTTATTTTCATATGAATGGCGAGAGCTGCATTTTATGAACGATTGTCCGTAAAGGGATTTTACTGAGTCCAATGCAAACACTATGATGCTCTACAGAAGCTTAAAGAGAAATTGACTTTATTTGTAAACACCACCTTCGTGACTTAAGTTTTACAGAACAATTTTTATGCGGTACGTCCACTGCCACAGTTACTATTCAGAGTGTGAAACACTGCCGCAGACTGCGATAACTGTGCCAAACACCAAGACTCGTGATGAAACGGAGAGAGAAACAGCTGATTCACTTTTCGAGCTCCCCAGAGGGAAGCATAAGTACACACACGGGGCCTGTGTTTTGTAGACCAGGTGGCAAAGTGCGTCACTCGGCAGACAAGACAGCTGTCACTCGGGACAGTGACGTACTGCGAGAGCCGCGCGTGTAAACACAGCGGCGCCCCCGACGGCTGGCACCTCTCGACGGACGCGTCGGGCCGCGAGCGCAGCAAGCGCGACGCCTGGCACCCCTCTGGCCCGCCGTGTGGACGCGTCGCGGCGCCAGAGACTACTGGCTACTGACGCCGGCCGCCGCGGCGCCGCTGGCCCGGGCGCCGCCAAAGCGCACCCAGCCACGCAGACACACCACTCACCCGCCGGCGCGCACATCGATTGCCTACGCCGACGCAGACGCCGCGACGACAAACGCGTTCGCATCGTACTTCTAATTCTTTCCACTATTAATTCTGGTTAACAGCAACTATACGCCAAGGTTGCGTCGACCTTCTGCAATCTGGCCGAGCCATGAGGCTGCACGCGTTGTCTGCGAAGCTAATCCCGTGGCACACCGTGACGTCACTATCGATACGCTCTCTTTCCCGTTCCTCGCATTCTACAGCGTACCCCTAGCTGTTGCAATGTGTGTGCGCGAAGTTACGCCGCTTCCTTTGAACGCAAAGATGAAAATATAAAAATTGTAACCAAAGCGCAATACAAGCCCCAATCCCAAGATCCAAATTTCGTAAAAAAAAAAAAAAAAATCAAAGTCCCACTGTGATAGCATCAGTTGAATAGTAGCAAGTACACTGATGGGAAACAATGTAAAAAGAGAATGAGATTTTCACTCTGCAGCGGAGTGTGCGCTGATATGAAACTTCCTGGCAGATTAAAACTGTAACTGAGCTCAAAATTCAAATGGTTCAAATGGCTCTGAGCACTATGGGACTTAACATCTGTGGTCATCAGTCCCCTAGAACTTAGAACTACTTAAACCTAACTAACCTAAGGACATCACACATCCATGCCCGAGGCAGGATTCGAACCTGCGACCGTAGCAGTCCCGCGGTTCCGGACTGAGCGCCTGGAACCGCTAGACCACCGCGGCCTGCGTAACTGAGCTACCCAAACACGACTCACGCCCCGTCCTCACAGCTTTATTTCTGCCAGTACCTCGTCTCCTACCTTCCAAACTTTACAGAAGCTCTTCTGCGAACCTTGCAGAACTAGCACTCCTGAAAGAAAGAATATTGCGGAGACATGGCTTAGCCACAGCCTGGGGGATATTTCCAGAATGAGATTTTCACTCTGCAGCGGAGTGTGCTCTGATATGAAACTTCCTCGCAGATTAAAACTGTGTGCTGGACCGAGACTCGAACTCGGGAGCTTCTGTAAAGTTTGGAAGGTAGGAGACGAGGTACTGGCAGAAGTACAGCTGTGAGGACGGGGCGTGAGTCGTGCTTGGGTAACTCAGTTGGTAGAGCACTTGCCCGCGAAAGGCAAAGGTCCCGAGTTCGAGTCTCGGTCCGGCACACGGTTTTAATCTGCCAGGAAGTTTCAATGTAAAAAGAAATAGAAAATAAATTCAGTATAAAGTAACTTAGTATTTTTGCAAAAGAAAGTAAAATAGAATCCGATTTGTATCTACATCTACATTTATACTCCTCAAGCCATCCAACGGTGTGTGGCGGATGGCACTTTACGTGCCACTGTCATTACCTCCCTTTCCTGTTCCAGTCGCGTATGGTTCGCGGGAAGAACGACTGCCGGAGAGCCTCCGTGCGCGCTCGAATCTCTCTAATTTTACATTCCTGATCTCCTCGGGAGGTATAAGTAGGGGGAAGCAATATATTCGATACCTCATTCAGAAACGCAACCCTTCGAATCCTGGACAGCAAGGTACACCGCGATGCAGAGCGCCTCTCTTGCAGACTCTGCCACCTGAATTTGCTAAACATCTCCGTAACGCTATCACGCTTACCAAATAACCCTGTGACGAATCCAGCCGCTCTTCTTTGGATCTTCTCTATCTCCTCTGTCAACCCGACCTGATACGGATTCCACACTGATGAACAGATTAACGTAAAAGTAAATCGCAAAGTAGTGTACTTACAGATGACGGAGTAGAACTAGTGACCTCATAGAATACTCCTTGTGAGTACTCTTTCAGGACAACGCTGAATACTGAATATAAAGTTATACATTACTAATGTGCTTCTAGAGCTTGCTTCATCGTGTCGTAACTTAACGTGTGCTCTTTTACGTAGGCGATACGAGATTGTTTTTTAGATTTTGGAGATTTTCGATCTGTTATAAATCGTTAAGCTTGAAATAGGTAGATCAGCAACTTTGAGTATGTCATAACGTGAAGTCAAGACAGGAAAAGAACTGAAATTTGTCTTAAATTGATTATTATCAATCGAAGACTGAACTTTATCCAAAGTGTTAGACTGTTGGTAATTTAACGAAAAAGGAAGTGAATATTAGTATCGAATTGTGAGAAAATACTTAGATTTCATTAAAGCAACTGGTGAAATGTGGATCTTATTGCTAAATCTTTGACTGAAATTGACTTAACTAATTCCACCCAGCTTAGGGAAAGGTTACTTCTTTAAGACAATCATAGGATGTGCTTAGACTATAATAAACCAGCATACCGTCAATTTACCGTATCTGACATTTGTTTCAAACCAAATAATATTACGTGCGTAGCGGTTCTAGGCGCTCAGTCCGGAACCGCGCGACTGCTACGGTCGCAGGTTCGAATCCTGCCTCGGGCATGGATGTGTGTGATGTCCTTAAGTTAGTTAGGTTTAAGTAGTTCTAAGTTCTAGGGGACTGATGACCACAGATGTTGAGTCCCATAGTGCTCAGAGCCATTTTTATTACGTGCGTAAGAAACATTTTATCAGTGCAACGATACAGATTAATACAAAGCGCTGCATATATAAATATATATTCTTTGCCGCTCTAACAAAGGTTATCGTACTGATTCAGGCTATTTACCTTACGTAAAGTGAAAACTTTAGTGGAGAAACACAATTCCGAAATGAGACGGACGTGTGGGGTAATGGCGGAGGCTGGTCTTTCGGCTTGAAAGTAGTTGTTCCCACATTAGGAAAGCACTTCACTATCAGCTTACAACAGCATTTAAAAGGTAAGAATATAACAAAAGGAAGGGCACAACTTGCGAAACTGTGGTTCAATTGACAAGAGAAGCATGTTCATAAGTACAGTATAAAGCTGTACACATAGTCACGGCTCTGCCAAATATCGTTATATTTTCCTATCTTGTAGATCATGTCTTTTCTGCGCTGTAATTTAAGAGATCAAGTTCAAACAGCCAACAGCAGCTGCAAATCTACAGAGTCTCCACAACTGCGTACACCGATTTCAATTGTATGTACGAAATAACAAGGTAGCTATTCTAGACTACTACTGATGTTATTATCATCCTACCGTACCGTAGTTTCCAGCGGCAGATGCGGCTCAACAGAACTCACCTGCAAGTAGAAAACAATAGTTTAGAGACAAAATTTTGACACCTCCTTAATATGACACAATGCTACCGAATAAATTAGCCTACTACAACACATCAGATTGCTCATACGGCAAGAAGCATTTTAAAACATGCTGCGAAGTAGTACTTTTTACACGGAACGAATTTTCCGTTGATAAAAAATATGCACATCACTTCCACAATGCCAAATTTGCAAACTTGATACTGTGATTTATTATCAAGTCACCATAGTAGTACCTTGAAAGCTTCATTATAATTTAAAATAGTAACAGGCCGTGGCAATCCGCTAAATATGTGGAAGCATGCCTTGGAGCTATCTGAAGTTGAACGGCCATTTAGAACTAATCGTAATGAGGCAGATTCAATGGAGGAAGTCCACGCATGAAGGATGCAGTTATCTTCATATACTGTCACTATCAGGTTCCAACTCTCTACACACTGACGACTGCGCAGCTTGTTGACATTATACGAATATTGATGAACTATGTAGTATATTTTACTGTTGACTGTATAATGTATGCTACTCTTGACGTCAATAAAGCTGGATGGGTTTCATTTTACTGTAACCATGATTAGTGCAATAATAGCAGTTTGTCTACATCTACGTGTAACTGTGCTCGTACACGTCGGGGAGCATATGATTATTTGAGCTGGCCGGTACAATTAATACGAACTCGGCGTGAATATAGTGCAGCACGACAGACTTCTTTTGTAACGTTCCTTATCAGACAGTATACAGACTTTCTACCGCTAGCTGGTCGGAGCACGAATTTCATCAACGAACATTTTCAATAGAAGGAGCAGTTACAGCGACTAGAGAAAAATTTTGGTACAGACTTAACAGGAGGAGGTTACATTATGCTGCAGATGGGAAGCTGTTCATTACATATAGAAAATAATGTCAGTTCGCTCACGTAGAAGCTGTACATCATACAGGGTACAAACAACGATTCACGGTTCATGTTTATCTCATTATTGGCACACAGCATCAGTGAGCACGTTAATTTTAAACAACAATGTAGACATGCAGGCTGAAACGTGAACGTAAATTTGTACAAAGGCCGGGATACGAACCACGTCTTCCGCTGAGTATGTAGATGCGCTAACCGGTACATCACCCCGGATCAGCAACTTTGCACAACTCACGGACTACCCTCGCACGCCTCCCTCCTCAACCTAAATTCCATTTCACGCCTCAGCCCACTTCGTATTCCACCTAAACTAGACCAGCACTGCAGAGGCACTCCAACTGTATCAGAATAGTACCTCAGCATCAGACGAAACGGGGGATCCTGCCTGAAACCCAGGTACAAACACGTTAATCAGATGATACTATATGGTTCCAGAAACCTTATCAAGTCCCAAATATCTACACTCCTGGAAATGGAAAAAAGAACACATTGACACCGGTGTGTCAGACCCACCATACTTGCTCCGGACACTGCGAGAGGGCTGTACAAGCAATGATCACACGCACGGCACAGCGGACACACCAGGAACCGCGGTGTTGGCCGTCGAATGGCGCTAGCTGCGCAGCATTTGTGCACCGCCGCCGTCAGTGTCAGTCAGTTTGCCGTGGCATACGGAGCTCCATCGCAGTCTTTAACACTGGTAGCATGCCGCGACAGCGTGGACGTGAACCGTATGTGCAGTTGACGGACTTTGAGCGAGGGCGTATAGTGGGCATGCGGGAGGCCGAGTGGACGTACCGCCGAATTGCTCAACACGTGGGGCGTGAGGTCTCCACAGTACATCGATGTTGTCGCCAGTGGTCGGCGGAAGGTGCACGTGCCCGTCGACCTGGGACCGGACCGCAGCGACGCACGGATGCACGCCAAGACCGTAGGATCCTACGCAGTGCCGTAGGGGACCGCACCGCCACTTCCCAGCAAATTAGGGACACTGTTGCTCCTGGGGTATCGGCGAGGACCATTCGCAACCGTCTCCATGAAGCTGGGCTACGGTCCCGCACACCGTTAGGCAGTCTTCCGCTCACGCCCCAACATCGTGCAGCCCGCCTCCAGTGGTGTCGCGACAGGCGTGAATGGAGGGACGAATGGAGACGTGTCGTCTTCAGCGATGAGAGTCGCTTCTGCCTTGGTGCCAATGATGGTCGTATGCGTGTTTGGCGCCGTGCAGGTGAGCGCCACAATCAGGACTGCATACGACCGAGGCACACAGGGCCAACACCCGGCATCATGGTGTGGGGAGCGATCTCCTACACTGGCCGTACACCACTGGTGATCGTCGAGGGGACACAGAATAGTGCACGGTACATCCAAACCGTCATCGAACCCATCGTCCTACCATTCCTAGACCGGCAAGGGAACTTGCTGTTCCAACAGGACAATGCACGTCCGCATGTATCCCGTGCCACCCAACGTGCTCTAGAAGGTGTAAGTCAACTACCCTGGCCAGCAAGATCTCCGGATCTGTCCCCCATGGAGCATGTTTGGGACTGGATGAAGCGTCGTCTCACGCGGTCTGCACGTCCAGCACGAACGCTGGTCCAACTGAGGCGCCAGGTGGAAATGGCATGGCAAGCCGTTCCACAGGACTACATCCAGCATCTCTACGATCGTCTCCATGGGAGAATAGCAGCCTGCATTGCTGCGAAAGGTGGATATACACTGTACTAGTGCCGACATTGTGCATGCTCTGTTGCCTGTGTCTATGTGCCTGTGGTTCTGTCAGTGTGATCATGTGATGTATCTGACCCCAGGAATGTGTCAATAAAGTTTCCCCTTCCTGGGACAATGAATTCACGGTGTTCTTATTTCAATTTCCAGGAGTGTATATTGCATACACGGTGGTCCATTGATAGTGACTTGTCCAAATATCTCACGGAACAAGCATCAAACGAAAAAATTACAAAGAACGAAACTCGTCTAGCTTGAAGGGGAAAACCAGATGGCGCTATGGTTGGCCAGCTACATGGCGCAGCCATAGGTCAAACGGATATCAACTGCGTTTTTTAAAACAGGTACCCCCTTTTTTTTTATTCCGTATTCGTGTAGTACGTAAAGAAATATGAATGTTTTAGTTCGACCACTTTTTTCGCTTTGTGACAGATGGCACTGTAATAGTCACAAACGATCTTACGAATCAAAATGCGCCACTTCACTGGACCACAATTGTTTGTCATTGTTTGAAGAACGTTTTAGACAGTTAGAGCGAATTATTTCGCCATTCAGATCGTCCGAAATTGGAGGCCGATGTGACCGAGCGGTTCTAGGCGCTTCAGTCTGGACCCGCGCTGCTACTACAGTCGCAGGTTCTAATCCTGCCTCGGGCATGGATGTGTGTGATGTCCTTATGTTAGGTTTAAGTAGTTGTATGTCTAGGGGACTGATGACATGATTGTGGAAAAGATCGATATCGTGTTGATGTACGGCTATTGTGATCAAAATGAGCAACGGGCGTGTGCTATGTATGCTGCTCGGTATCCTGGACGACATCATCCAAGTGTACGGACCGTTCGCCGGATAGTTACGTTATTTAAGGAAACAGGAAGTGTTCAGCCACGTGTGAAACGTCAACCACGACCTGCAACAAATGATGATGCCCAAGTAGGTGTTTTAGCTGCTTTCGCGGCTAATCCGCACATCAGTAGCAGACAAATGGCGCGAGAATCGGGAATCTCAAAAACGTCGGTGTTGAGAGGAGCCGGCCGGAGTGGCCGAGCGGTTCTAGGAGCTACAGTCTGGAACCGCGCGACCGTTACGGTCGCAGGTTCGAATCCTGCTTCGGGCATGGATGTGTGTGATGTCCTTAGGTTAGTTGGGTTTAAGTAGTTCTAAGTTCTAGGGGACTGATGACCTCAGAAGTTAAGTCCCATAGTGCTGAGAGCCATTTGAACAATTTGTTACCAACTGTTCGTTTAAAATTGTGAGTCATATGTTTGTCGCTATTACAGCGCCATCTATCACAAAGCGAAAAAAGTGGTCCAAATAAAACATACATTTTCCTTTACGTACTACACGAATATGTAATAAAAAATGGGGGTTCCTATGTAAAAAGAACGCAGTTGATATCCGTTTGAGACTGATGACCGTAGATGTTGCAACTCCCATAGTGCTCAGAGCCATATCCGTTTGACTTACGGCAGCGCTATCTAGCGGGCCAACCATAGCGCCATCTGGTTTCCCCCTTCAAGCGAGACAAGTTTCGTTCTTTGTAGTTTTTTCGTTTGACGCTTATTTCGTGAGATATTTGGCCCGGTCACGATCAATGGACCACCCTGTATATGCATGCTGAAGCGATGAATGAAAATGTGTATTAAGGCTAGGATTCGTAGTTAGAAGAATACCACGTGGGCTGACACATGAACGGAACTTGGAGGCGTGCTAAGATATTCTGTACGGTTGTGCAAAGCCACTGTGCCAGGGTGGCGTAGTGGATAAAGCGTCTATCTAATAAGCAGCAGGGTTTGCATCCGCGCCTTGGTACAAATTTCCTATGGTCGTTTCAGTATGCCTATATACACCACACATGTCTGAGACTTGGAAAAGGTCTCTGCAACCATATAGGTTCGTCGTTTGTTTAAATAAAAAGTTTATTTCAGTCCGAGCTCATGTAAATTCTTGAAACTGGTTCGAACTTACTACTTAGTATCGATTCCCCATAATCAACAAAAACAGCAAATTAGACATACTGGGACAGTACATTAGTAAATTAAATAATTATCTTACTACACTATGTTAAATTTAAACTGATACCATAAATACTTCTTAGTTGATGACATCAAAAAATGTTCAAATATGTATGAAATCTTATGGGACTTAACTGCTAAGGTCATCAGTCCCTAGGCGTACACGCTACTTAACCTAAATTATCCTAAGGACAAACACACACACACACATGCCCGAGGGAGGACTCGAACCTCCTCCGGGACCAGCCACACAGTCTGCTGATGACATCTATAAAGCATGCTATAAGTCAAGTTGACTCTTAGCATGCTCTGATACAGCCATGAGATGTGAATTACTATCGGTATCATATTTAAATTTTATATAATGTAGTCAGGTATTTATTTATGCAATGCTGTGTCTACTTCACCGTTACTTACCTATTATACGGCTGCTAATAATTATTACTCGCCTCCGTAGCCCAGATCGCCAATACACGCCTGTGCACGGCACTCAACTCGCACATAAGCCGTTTCGAATCCTTGTGATGAAAAATTTTCACTCCAGTATTTCGCTTGCAAGGAGAGGAGCTATGGCAGCGTGAAGTTCTTATAGACCCAGCGCCACTGTTCTGGCTTACATTCCAAACTTCTGCACTGTGTCCCGTGAAGTGGGGCCGCCGGCCGAAGTGGCCGTTCGGTTCTAGGCGCTGCAGTCAGGAACCGCGAGTCCGCTACGATCGCAGGTTCGAATCCCGCCTCGGGCATGGATATGTGTGATGTCCTTTGGTTAGTTAGGTTTAACTAGTTCTAAGTCTAGGGGAAGATGTTAAGTCCCATAGTGTTTGGAACCATTTGAACCATTTTTTTCACCCTTTCCCTTCTCTTCATCCTAAACAAAACAAAAACAACACTTTACTGCACTGACACTGGTCACAGTCAGCCACACGACGCAGATACACACTTGACACTTCATAACAGGTCACAGGAAGGCAACGGAAAATCATCTCTGTCGATATAGGATTTCTGCATCCACTCCCCGACGCACATTCTTCGAGTATGGGATTACCCTGACTTGAAAATTACTATTAGTCGGTTGATACCTGTATAACCACTTAGGCGAGCATTGACTTTATATTGATTCGTGGATTCTCGTATTCCACGGGCCGAGTTATCGACAACGCTTTCGGCTCAGACGTTTTCGGACGCGATCTTCTTGAGTCATACTGATACATTTGACTCTCATCACAGAACGCCTAAGTAGACTTTCTAACATTCTGCGTGGTGTCTGTTTGTTCTAAGTCGTGTCTCCCTACCACTTTCGCGCAACGACTCTCTGAGCGTGTTTTTTAGGGAATTGACTAGTTTGAACCTGGGACCTGTTGCTGGTAAGGAGACGCCAGACCACACATGACATGTAGAGTTCAGAAGAGTTCAGCGATGATATAACCAAATACTTAATGATTTCAGCGTTACCTCCTTTGCACTCCTTGTGAAAGAATCTTAATACTAACTACATTTAGTGGAAGGGGTTCAAGGCTTTCCTATTTTTAGTTAGCTGGTAAAATAACGTCGAAAATGCAGTTAAGTTTACCATTGGAAATTTTATTCTACTCACAAAACATTGTTTATAAATTGCACTATTGATAAAAGGAAATGTTTTAATACAGGATGATAAAAACCAACTGCGTTCAACAAAAATGTGAACGAATATTCCCTGAGTGGGTTTCCAAGTTCTACAATGGATCGAAGGATGACCTATGCCATATCACATCTATAATCTAGGTTTAAATTAAGTTTCACAAAAGAGAAAACTATCAAAATGGTCTACAGTGACCCTCAATTATCTTTAATTACCTATTTAACTTGTCGTAAAGTACAGTGCCTGATGTGGCTTCTCAATAATTATGTAACAGAAAAATCATCGCGTTTCAGATTTTAACTTACGTAGCAAATGTGAATACCATGAACTTCAATTGACGATCGACACTAGTATTACGTAAAAAGGGGATGTAACAGATGAGACTTTTGCAGTTCTGAGTGAAGCCTTATGCGCTCAAAAATGCCGCATCGCATGCGTTTATTACCTTGTCGGTGTTCGTCAAGGGGCGTTGGCCGGCGCAGCTCCATACAGCTCGCCGTCTCGGAAGCAACTCTCTCCTTACTTCTCCTTACTACAATTTACCGAAGTTGGTTAAAAAAAAACTATCTGGCTGTGTTTTCATCTGACCAATTAGGGTCTCAATGTTAACCTTAAGCTCCGCCTACAAAAATTCTGTCCATCCAATGAGAAACGTTATACTTTTCGTGGTGGGCAATGTTTTTAAAGTCAGCAACGTAACAGAGACGCGAAAATGTCTCACGCTAAAACTTGCAGCTGATTTGCTTATCATGTCAGGGTTTTCATGGAAGGTGTTGGATTTGCCTGACGCCTTACAACTCGCTGCCGTCGTCATGGGTTCGTCATCTTAGACGAGAATTTTCCATCACTCAAAGTCGGTAATGTCTGTCACGATCGTAGACCAACACAAAATCATAACGACTATTCACACGCTATAATGATGATGATGATGATATCTGATTTGTGGGGCGCTCAACTCTGCGGTCATCAGCGCCCGTACATAGTCCCAATTTTTACACAGCCCAATTTTTGTACACAGTCCAATCTAACGTCACTGATAGCGAAATGATAAGGACTACACAAACATCAAGTCCCCGGACAGAGAAAAATCCCCAACCTGGCTGGGAATCGAACCCGGACCCCGTGATCCAGAGGCAGCAGGGTTAGCCGCTAGACCACGAGATGCGGACTCACACGTTATAGCGCTGTGCATTTAAAAAGGCGGGTAATGTGGTGACGGGCGGTTGTAAAGGGGATTGTGCCAAGTGACTTTCCAGCGAATAGTGATATCCTGCACGTCTGTCTGTAGTGTGCACTTTGGGGTGCACGTAAAACAAACATTTAATTTTCATGTTGGTTTAGATATGGTGATCGTACTTGAGCTGTTGTAGTGTTCACTATGTATGGCATAAAGGCAATACGGGTATTGCATTAAGAAGCGTCAGTGATAGTCTGCTGAGCAAATGAATTTCTTCTAGGGAGACTAAGAAGCAGCAACAGTAGCCGTGGCCCAGTATGGCGTTTAACCCACGTTGACAGTTACCAGGATAGGCAAAAGCAGGAGAATGGGGCAGAGTACACTGGGGATGCTGCAGAGAGAATGCTTCAGCTTTATCTATCTGCGCAGAAAGAATCCCGGATCTGCTTTCTTACTTGGCTCAGAACATTTTCATAGTCGTTATACTCTGTCTGGAAAACTGAAAGCTGCGCAGGCGTATAGTTCATATTATTTTCTATAACCACAACCACAACCGCTACCGTACCCATAACTGGTCAGTGTTTCTGGCTACTACATAGAGGAGTTCTGTCATGGCACTGCAAGGGACTTTTTCTTGGCACGCGAAATGAAACGGTGTACATTGAGTGTTATGACACCTGTTAAGCAGCTACTTGAGTTACGAGTAGTCACTCCAAGCGATGAGGAACTATTAACAGCTGGCAGAGCGTCGTTCTGACCCCACACCCCCCGTAGTGTACATAGATAATGCCTCCTACACGCTTGCGCCGTCTGCAGCTCAAAGTACTCAAAATCATAAGCAATGCTCCACGATACACACGCATCGCGGACCTTCACAGGGAATACCGACTTGAGACTCTCACGGAGGTAATCCACAAACTCACCACCAAACTATACAGAAACTCCAGACATTCGCAGAACCCGTTTATTCTGAATCTGGGAACTACGACCACAACCATAGATGGAAACATTAAAACACCAAAAGACGTACTTGTAAGGACCTAACATCTATGGCCAAGCACACGCAAACAACGGTACACGTGAGCCCCTGTTAATCAGACGCCATTTCTGGATATCCAGCTGGAATACACTGCCGAATAACTGGCACCACGCAGGGAAGCCGTACCGTACACTGCATGCAGACAAGCTCCACACATCCCCCACACAGTGAGATGATCTATGGCCGATCTCCCACTACTCTATAACGATCTTGATTGTTCCAGGAATGTAGCGGCTGCAGCAACTGGGATACATCGCCATCGCTTGCCACGGTAATGATGCATGATACTCATACTAACAAATCCAACCTTGCATGAACTATCGCAGCTAGTAAGCCACTGCTGCTCTTACTACCCATCCCACTGCCGCAGAGGTTTTCTTCCCACGGCACGAGCCTTGGCACTTTTTTCCCTCTGCTCTTCAAATCGTTACCCTCACTCGCGTTTCGTCCATTATCTATCATTTGATGGACCGTTTTAATGCGTAGTCTTACTCAGACGCACGGATAACATCACAGCCCAGCATCCTGTGATCCACTTACTAGATAGCTAACATGTTTACGGAGGTGACAGTAGAACTTTTAGTTTGGTCACCACGTCGGTGCGGGCGTGGAGGGGCCCCATCTCTATATAAAAAAAAAAAGGGGATGACTCGGTAGCGCGGATGACACTGAATGGCCAGTCAGGAGTGGAATGTGGAATTGGATCAACTGCTACTACATTAAGGTGCTTTCCAGCAACTCATTATAACTTCGTTGTTTTTATCCGCCTTACATTATCATTTTAGTGCATACTCCGATTCAGTAAAAACACTGTCACTGCATGACTGACAAAGTCTACCTTTGTGCCCTTTCTCGTAGCACAAAATACTTAAAACATTGGAGAGATTGATCGTGTTATTGGTAACAGTTACCCGTTTTAATTTCTGTGTAAAATGCGAATTCTGGAAACAGTAGATATTGACGAGACTAACCTCACGATATTCTGAAGACTAATTTCGAAAGCGTGTTAAAGCAACGCTACCATGATGGCGACGTGCGCCAACACCAGATAGAATCCGCCCAGTGGATTTACGACGAGTGTCAATCTGCTGGCCAACCTGAATGTAGTTTTCAGGCGGTTTCCCACATCCCATTAGGTGAATGCCGGGCTGATAACGAAATTCCGCCAGAGTTACACGATTCGCAGCGACTTAGAAAACTTACATATTTTTTCACGTCAATAACATAACATGCAGACAGTTGGGGTACACGTATTCCGTTCCAGGGGGTAACGGACTGGAAACAGGAAGGGCTTCCAGCCACCCCTTAAACTAACCGTGTCAAATCCGTTAATGATCATGACAACGCTGCTCCGACGTGGGTCAAAGTCACAAGAAAAACAAGATTCTAGTAGTACTGTAGTAGATTGTGACCTAAGACTTGCCCAGTATCGACTGGGAAATCTAAGCACACGTTATCGGCGGCAAATTCCAACAGTCTTGCGAAGTAATACGGAACAGATTGTCTGGCAACTGCCTTGTCTGATAGTCCAAGGACGAAGTAAATATTCTGTACCTTCTCACTACAAACGGATCCAATCTTTTCGAGAGTGCTATCAAAGACAGACTTCATAACTTTAATCGTCATGGTAAGGAGGTAGAAGCGATCTGCTCTTGATGATCATCTAGGGAAAAAAAGACAGTCAGCATCACAGCATATCTTATTTATTGAAATAACAGGTTTCGGCACGTTTAAACGGTCATCTTCAGATTATCAGCACCATTTGGCTCTTTTTCTATTGGAAAGAGAGATAGGTTAACGACCACGATGCTCTGGAAGGACGGTCACCAAACACAAAAAAGTCATCAAGAAACGTAGGAGAGTATTTGTGTATGGGTGAAATGATAAAAGCTCACTATCAACTTACTGGTGAGCAGAACTGGGAACATTTAGTTCATATCTGAGAAAAGCAGGATGATTATGCTTAAAGCTAGTAGAAGCCATAGACCGAGATCTAGATAAGTACGTTCAAAGAAAAATAATACAAGACGTACAAAATCGTTAAGGCTTTCGTGGCCAATCGTTGAAAAACTACCTGTTAACTTTCGTCCCGTGTTTCTCGTCCGACAATTTGCTTCACTCCCCTCCCCCCCCCCCCCCCCCCCCATTGCTGGTGGTGGACTGAAGTAGAGTTCGCGGCCGCAGACTATATGTACCTGGCGCCCAAACATCTAAGGGTTTTTCCGCGGTCGGTACCGCTGCGGTTCTCCCCTTGCTACCTGCAATGGCCGTTCGCTGCAGCAAGGAAATCCACGATCCGGTCGCCTTGAGGTTTTCTTCTTTGGTTCAAAATGGCTCTGAGCACTATGCGACTTAAATTCTGAGGTCATCAGTCGCCTAGAACTTAGAACTAATTAAACCTAACTAACCTAAGGACATCACACACATCCGTGCCCGAGGCAGGATTCGAGCCTGCGACCGTAGCGGTCGCTCGGCTCCAGACTGTAGCGCCTAGAACCGCACGGCCACTCAAGGCCGGCGCTTTCTTCTTTGTTGATGGAGCTATTGTCATGTTTATGTATTTCTATAGCTTCCGTGAACTAGCGGTTGTAATGGCTCTTGTCTACAAGAAGAGCTTCCTTTTCAGTGAATTTTATTGTGTAGTCGGTCTCACACAACGCGTGCTCCGCCACGGTCAATTTCTCCTCCTGCCCCAATCTGCAACGCCGCTATGTTGGCTGATCGACCAGTCATTCCAACGCACACTTTTTCACATGAACTTGGTACTCGTTATATTCCCAACATTCTAAGTGGACCCCTTTTCCCCTTTGACGATCTGTCATTCTCTTTGATCTTCTTTGTCGGTTTATGAATGGTGTTTACGGCATGTCTGCACAATATACGTGAATTCTGTCCGTCACTCTGGGAATGTATGGGAAAAGGCTGTACCCGACATTTCTTTTTCAGATGTGTCTTTGTCAGATGTGTTTGATTCTGTGACACTTCTTATTTAACTTGTTGAGTACCCACTGCTCCTCAAAGCCCTTTCTAGGTGTTGCATCTCGCGTCTGAGGTGCTGCGCCTCGTGGTATGAGAGCATATCATGCTATTTTTCTGGCTCGGGTGGTGATTTGACGGTTTAACACTACCATTCGGATAATATCGCTTAAACAGAGACAACTACACTCGCGCTACAAAAAGATCACAGGTAAAGTGATAAAGGAAAGTGAATAGCAACTCGTGCATCCTTAAGAAGGTACTTTAGTTGGGTCTACAGTACTTTTCGGAGCCAGATCCTGTGAAACGTCCCCTTTGTACATTTATACAGGACTGTGCTTAAACTGACACACAATATTTTTTAGCGCAACGCAATCTGACTTTCAGAAATCCCTACAAAGGAATGTCCCTGACTAACATTAACCTGTACCTTTCACAAATCACTTACCTCACCAAAAATCTTCGTTACTCAAACTACTGCAATACAGCGAGCGCCACTACTGCCCGCTAAATAAAAGATTCAAACTACTGAAGGCACTAACTACTGATAAGCATAGTTAGCAAATGAAAGATTTTTAATAGAGAGCAAACAATGTATTTACCTTAATAATCATAATATATATGCCATCCAGTCTTACAAATTTCAAATCTCCGCCATTTCTCTCCCCACATCCACCACTGCTGGCGGCTCACCTCAAACTGCGCAACGCTATGCGCTGTTCATGTCCAGCTGCCCAACATTACAATGGCAGACAACAATGCAAACTAGCCACAGACTGCACAAAGCACAGCCAGTGATTTTCATACAGAGAGCGCTACGTGGCGGCGGCGTTACCAATATAAGAACCTAAACAGCCTACTTACACCTGGTGTAGGATATATCAGAATTTCCTAGGAACAACTGGTCATACGTAAAATCAAAGAATTGATCCAAACCTTCTCCGTGCCGCTTCCCCCGTCGGAGGTTCGAGTCCTCCCTCGGGCAAGGGTGTGTGCTGCCCATAGCTTAAGTTTAAGTTAGGTTAAGTTTAAGTTAGGTTAAGTAGTGTGTAGGCTTAGGGACCGATGACCTCAGCAGTTTGGTCCCATAAGACCTTACCACAATTTTCCAAACCTTCCATTCAATCTCTCGTGGGTCAGCTTTGTGTTGTAACTCTAGTTCTCTCTGATTTAATAAACAGAGCAATAGGACACATAAAAGTGTGCCGTATATTGCAGCACATTTGTCGTGTTCGATTTGATACCGTGGTGGCTCACTTGTGAGGTCGTCAGCAGCACTGGGCGAGTTTCGTGAACGTCTCCATGGTCAGTGAATGGAGATGTGGTGGAATCCGCTTGCGAAGGCGAATAGATCCTGAGGGAAGAGCAGTAGTTCCGCTTGTAGTTAGAGCGGGTGATGAGGAGGCATCTTGCGGACACACAACAGTGTGTGTGCCCTGCTGATACAGGGACGCATCGTTTGTCTGGAGAAGCCTCCTGTGTTTGCCTCCACACGTTCATTGGACACGGCAGCTGGGAGACAGGAAGCGTCTGCTAAAGAAGGATTACCGTTACGACAAGTGGAAGGCTGTGCTTAAGAGTGACTTATGTCATTTTGTTGTGCTGGTCTAGTTTGTGGTGATATTAGTGTATTCCCAAGATTTTGAACCGACAAAACGGCAGGGCTGCTAGTGGGACTGTGTAAGTAGGCTGTTTAGGTTTTTATGTTGGTAACGCCGCGTAGCGCTCTGCATGAAAATCACTGACTGTGCTGTGTGCAGTTTGTGGCTGGTTGGCATTGCTGGAATATTCACTATTATAGTGTTGGGCAGTTGGATGGGAACAGCGCGTAGCGTTGCTCAGTCGGAGGTGAGCCGCCAGCAGTGGTGGGTGTGGAGAGAGATATGCCAGGGTTTTGAAAGGTTGATATAAGCGGACGTGTGTCCGCCAGAAAAAGGAAATTTGTAAAGGTGGAGGTCATTGAACATTAATAAGGTAAATACATTGTTCTCTATCAAAATCTTTCATTTGCTAACTATGCCTATCAGTAGTTAGTGCCTTCAGTAGTTAGAATCTTTTATTTAGCTGGCAGTATTGGCGCTTGCTGTATTGCAGTAGTTCGAGTAACGAAGATTGTTGTGGGGTAAGTGATTCATGAAGAGTATAGGTTATTGTTAGTCAGGGCCATTGTTTTGTAGGTATTATTGAAAATGAGATTGCACTGCGCTAAAAAATATTGTGTGTCAGTTTAGTGATGATCAGAATAAGTAAAGAGAGAATTTTCTGAGTACGTCCAGTTTTGCTCAGCTGTTTGAAAATCAAATAACGTAGAAGTTTACCAGCAC
Organism: Schistocerca cancellata; assembly: GCF_023864275.1. Classification (NCBI taxonomy): domain Eukaryota; kingdom Metazoa; phylum Arthropoda; class Insecta; order Orthoptera; family Acrididae; genus Schistocerca; species Schistocerca cancellata. The sequence goes on along the minus strand of NC_064626.1, from coordinate 720,495,731 downwards.
AGTCTTCTATAAATTTTTCTAAGGGGACGTCACAACTGCAATTTGAGGGAAATGCCTTGTAAAAGTGTCATGTATTTTTTATGAAACAGGGTGCAGCCATGTAGAGCCTAAATATTGTAAAATAGCGAATTATCTAGGGAATTGTATTTTAGAGATAAGCTTCCAATGATTCAAGTTGCCTTTCTAGTTGCCTTGATAACTGATGTTAGTCATTGCTTGCATGTACGAGTATATTGTTGTATGTTGTCCGTGTTGCCCATCGGTGACTGCCTAAGGTGTTGGTCGTAGTGGGATATCTTTCTGCTCCCTTGTCGACTAATGTGCGTAGTTTGTAGGTACTGAGTACCCGATTTGTAACGTTAATATCGGCCCCGTGAGTTATCCAGGGACATTCGTATATCAGTTTAAGATTTTTTGGTTGTGTACTCATTGGTGCACCCTTAACGCTCGTTTGGATTGGCCGGGCGACAGCTTATTTCTCTGAATTTCTGTATTATTACAGCAGGTGTTAAGTCACTGGACAATCCATGTATTCCAGGTCTGTTTTTTCTTATGCATGCGCTCTGGTAATTATATGGTTGATGTTGTTAAGCAAATTAAATTGAGGTTGGTTAAGAGACCACGCTTACACAAATCTCAGCCAAACTCCTTTCCCGCCGACATACTGCGCCACGAAGGCGAAAGATAAAGTTACAGATCAAAAGGCAGATGCAGCGCTCAAACTGCAGTCGACAAAAATGTTGTACTGGCGAAGACATTAATATATAACGATATCTGTAGTTGACTGAAAACCAGGAACGTGTATTGACACAAAAAAGCTCTGTACAAAGTGTCTGGTTACTGCATTTGTTCAAGTAATTCAACGAATAGCTACGGAGGGCAACTAACGTTAACCTGGTTGAATTAATGCTAGAAAGAGATCTTTATTGTACATATTTCTAAATAAAGGAAAAGTGTTTTTATAGACATAGTACTCGAAGTAGTAATGAAGCTAAACTGTCAATAGTCTTTCGAATAATTAATAAAGTGGGGCAATTTTAAACATTATACTACAAACTACTACGTACAGAGAAAAAACAACTTCAGACCTGGATTCTCTACACGAAAATCCTTTTGCGAATACGTACTTCAATGCAATATGATTCTGGTCACATTCCTGTCATTAATTGTTACAAACTGTCACATGCTAAGGCGGATTTATGTACCCATCAAGACAGTTTTGGCTATATTATAGTTATAACTGTGGGGTCACCGCCAGACACCACACTTGCTGGGTGGTAGCCTTTAAATCGGCCGCGGTCCGTTAGTATACGTCGGACCCGCGTGTCGCCACTATCAGTGATTGCAGACCGAGCGCCGCCACACGGCAGGTCTAGAGAGACTTCCTAGCACTCGCCCCAGTTGTACAGCCGACTTTGCTAGCGATGGTTCACTGACAAATTACGCTCTCATTTGCCGAGACGATAGTTAGCATAGCCTTCAGCTACGTCATTTGCTACGACCTAGCAAGGCGCCATTATCATTTGCTATTTATCTTGTGATGCATGTACCGTCAGACCGATGTTCACCAATTATGGATTAAAGTTAAGTATTCCAGAAGCTACGTACCTTTTTTTGCTAGTATAATTACTTTACCTGTTCCACACCTCACGCCAGCCTGCGTGAGCTTAAACGCGTGCCTTTCGGCTTCCTCAGAGTGGCTTGGTTGTCTTGCCAAGTCACAACAATAACTATGAACGAGTTGAGTTTAAGCTTGTTCTATGCACCTACGACACACATTCTCCCATAGCCACTGAACGTTCAGTAATGTTCTTAGCATTCTGCTGTGAATGTAGTAGCCAATGCCAGTATTGAACTTGATCGTAACTAGTTATTTAGCGAACTTTTGCTCCATTTCTTGCGAACTGTCATCGCTGATGGTGGAGGTAAGTGACAAATTCTGCACAAACAAGCGAGATACATAATTTACAGGATACACGCTTTCTTCGAGCGCAAAGCACGCATAAGCGCGTATCGCAGCTGTCGCTCGGAGCAGGAGAACGGGAAACAATGCAATCCCCGTTCACGTCTCGACATGCGCGGACCGCCATAGTTTGCGAATCGGACAATAATAGTAGACCAGCGACGATTCAGACGTATAAGTAAAGGATCACAGCAAAAACAGACCCAGAATAACGTGACTGACAGATCCGAGCCGTGGTTCCCCTACTTCTTTGCTAGACTGCCTTGAATTGAGGAGCAAAAACACTTTATGCGGCGCAGCCGTGTGGCGACGGCTGGGGTCGTGCTTGGCGCCTGCTGGGTGCGTGACGGCGAGCCGGCGTACGGCGGTTGCTATCGCGACCACCAAAACACCTGCCGCCACCCCACCAGCAGCGCGGGCTAGCACGTCTGTTACGCGGGGAACTCGCCGGCTGGCTATAAATACGCAACGGCCGCTCCACCGACGAGGATTCCACACACACACACACACACACACACACACACACACACACACACACACCACTACCCCTCGCCATTCTTTATCAACGTTCCTCTGTGGGACACACACACACACACACACACACACACACACAAAGAAACACGTAAACCCACACTGCTCTTTACTTAGGTACGAAATCTTAGTGGTGTTGAAAAATAATGCCTGCGAATATTTCATGTGAAAACTCTTGAAGCTTTTCAAATAATATTCTACATTTTTATTCTTCATATCTACATATTTGCAGTCCTCTACTGCTGGAGGGCTCTGAATTCTAGCGTGTAACATGGCTGTGTTTAAAATCGCAACATCAAGGAGTTGTGCGATATAAACGAAAGTTGGTAAGCGTGTTTCTACACATGTCTATTAAAATCTCGAGTCTATCACATAAGAGTGATGTTAGTAGCGCCACTATCAGGATGGAAATCAGGTTTACTTTAAATATCCGCCGTAAAGGTCGTGAGCGTTAGTTGCCTTTGAGATTGGACGTGGTAAGTTGACGTTAGTCAAGAATGCCTTTAAGATGAGATAGGTGCCATTATTAGCACATCACTGATTTTGGACGAGGTCGGGTAATAGGGCTACGAGAAGCTGAATGTTCCTTCAGCGATATTGCAGAAAGACTTGGACGGGATGCAGCCGCTATACATGATTCCTGATAGCGGTAGTCACGAGAACGTACGGTCGCAAGAAGAGGGCTACAAATGGTCACGCGGCATTACCGAGAGAGACGACCAGAGCGTTTTGCGTATGACTCTGGCGCATCGTACTGCTTCTGCAGCAGCAATCTGGGCAGCAGTTGGCATCAAAGTGACACAACGAACTGTCTCAAATCGGCTGCTTCAAGCCAGCTTCGAACCAGACGCCTTGTAGCGTGTATTCCACTGACCACAAACCACAGCCATTTGCGAATTCAGTGGTGTCAAGCGAGAGCTCATTGGAGAGTAGCGTGATGATGATGATGATGTTTGGTTTGTGGGGCGCTCAACTGCGTGGTTATCAGCGCCCGTACAATTACCCAATCTTTGCTCAGTCCAATTTCGCCACTTTCCTGGATGATGATGAAATGATGAGGACAACACATACACCCAGTCATCTCGAGGCAGGTGAAAATCCCTGACCCCGCCGGGAATCGAACCTGGGACCCCGTGCTTGGGAAGCGAGAACGCTACCGCGAGACCACGAGCGGCGGACGGGAGAGTAGCGTGGAGGTCTGTTATGTTTTCTGATGAAAGCTGGTTCTGCTTCGGTGCCAGTGATAGTCGCGTGTTGGTTAGCAGGAGACCGGTTGAGAGCCTACAACCAACCTGTTCACGTTCTAAATACACTGTACCTTCACCTGGAGTTATAATTTGGGGTGCGTCTTCGTATGACAGCAGGAGCAATTTAGTGATTATACCACACACCCTGACTGTAGATTTGTACGTGTATCTGGTGATTCAACATGTTGAGCTGCCATAAATGGACCGCTTTCTAGGGGATACTTTCCAACAGGATAACGCTCGTACAGTACCGCTGTTGTATCCTAACATGCTATACTGAGTATCGACATGTTGCCTTGGCCTGCTCGATCGCCGTATCTGTCTCCAGCCGAGCACATATGAGAGATCACCGGACGGCAATTTGTGCGTCAACCACAAACAGCGTTAACCGTCTGTGTATTAACCGACCAGGTGTAACAGGCATGGAACTCCATCCCACAAACTGGCATCCGGCACCTGCATACTTGCACTCAACAGTCTGGCGCCTGGATCGGTTATTACTGTACCAGAATTTCACACTGCAATGACTTATCTCGCGCCTACATTAAACTGTGATCTTCAATGTTAATCACTTAAATATGTTACGTAGACAAACGTATTTCCGAAATTTTACTACAGTACATTAATTATTGTTTGGTGTTGCCAATTTTTTCCCGTCAGTGTATGTCGGAGTATGAGAAACACCATGCTGTAATCGAGTTTCGAATCCGAGGAGTTCATCTACGTGGCGTTCCCTCTCTTGCAGCATGATAATGTCAGAGAAGACACGAGGATCGCGACATCTGCGACAATCCAACACCTTCTACCTGCTGTCATCTATCATCATCCACACAGTCCCGAATTGACGCCATCAGAGTTTATCTGTTTCCAAAACTTAAAGAACACATTGGAGGATTTCACTTTGATAGTGATGAAGCAGCACAAGCAGAGGTGAGGTTGTGGCTGCATCAACAATGTCAAACATTCAGCAGTGATGGTATCAACAAATTGGTCTCCCGATCAGAGAAATGTGTTCGTCGCCAGTGTGACTACGTTGAGGAAAAAATATTTAGAAATGAAGAATGAAGATGTAGAATGTTAGTAACTTTTGTTTCATTTGAAAATTTTTAAGAGTTTTCACATAAAAAAATCGGAGACATTAGTTTTCAGCACGACCTCGTAATTAAAGACACATTTTATTGCTTTAGTTTACTTCGGATAGCGATCTTCTGCAAAAGAAGAAATTTTTGAATACTCGAGCAAATTGTCCCTAAGGTGATACTCTGTGGCGTTCGTCGCCATGTCATGTGCATAAATTTTCCGTTGCAGTGATACTTGCTTACTGACTTACATGTATAGGCTAACCATCACTAATGACCTCGCTGTCGATGGGACATTTCTTCCCTTTTTGTCGCATTGGGTAACATGCAGCGTGCTAGTTTGCGAGACAGGGAGCGAGCCAGAACCGGATCAAACCCACGTGGCGGATTAACGACATGGCTGATGCAGCGGCCAGTCTGAGTGTGGTTGTAAGTGGTTTCTCACCCTAGTTAAGGTAAATGCTGAGCCAGATCACAAAATAAGATACACAAATCGTTAAAACTCTTTGACATACAGAATAAAGTTCACTCCACATGCCACAGTTGGGTTACGTTGACGACTGCGGAGACTGGAAGGGCATCTGGGCAAAAAATTAAATGAAAATAAATATGCCAAATCTTGAGTACAGCGGAGCCCATTCTAGACGGGTTAACGCTAACTTTAAGAAAAAAAATACGATTAGCTCACAAGATAACATACTAGGGGCGCTAAATAAGCAATGCAACACATTCTTTTTCTTGATCAATTTCGGTAAAAAAAAAAAAATGCGGAATTTGTTGTGGGTCATCGCGGAATATTCCCGCTTCTGGCTCTACAGTTTCAATAAGTTCCCATAGGTGGCGGCGATATGTGTAGCCTTTGAAATGGCCTCCGTAACGGACTTTCGTTCCAAGCAAAGAGCTATCATTGAATTTCTTCTGGCGGAAAAGCAGAAATCACAAAATGTCTATGGAGACCTGTTGGTGAACAAAAGCACAATGAGCCATTTGGCGAAGCGTCTGTCATCATCGCAACAATGTCACGCCAACCCGCTCGGTCTGGCGTCTGCCGGCCGGCCACACGCAGCTATCCTCAAGAAACTGAAGAAACGACTTCAGCGTGTTTATTGCCACAAGAATGCAAAGGAACTTCTCGTGCCTAAAGAAAATGCAAGACTTCACGCAAATCTGTGCATCCGAGGGTAGATCACAAAACTTCATCGGATTATTCTTTCTCATCCACCCTACAATTCAGATCTCGCACCTTGCAAGTCCATGTGTTTGGCCCAATGAAGAATGCACACCGTGGGAAGCAGTACGTGGAAAATGGAGAGGTTATTGATTCAGCAAGACGTTGACTCCGAAGCCGACCAGTAGAATGGTTCCATACAGGCGTACGGGACCTCCCAGTAAGATGGTGTAAGACCGTTGGAGAATAATTTTGTGTATTGGAATCCTGGAAGAAACCAACCTGCTTTCAGAAGAAAAAGTGTTGCATTACATCTTGAACGTCCCACATATTATTTTTCCCCTTAAAAGAGCACAACGGTCGCTTTGAAGCGCTGTAGATAATTGAGAATTGGTACCGGTGGTCGTATGACCCTCCAACGCTGGTCATGGCGGTGAAGTGGTGTGCATGTGCCAGTCGGTTATAAGGAGTCAGTGCAGTAAGGCGGATCAACGCAGAGACGCGACAGAATGGCAGAGGACAGGTATCCTGTTCGTCCATGCCCATGACCAGAACCTGAATTATGCTGCCTGATTTGTTGGCATCGCTGTGGACTGTCCATTCTCTCTACAAGTAATGCATGTAATGGTGTACCACTAGCAGGGATTTAACAGGGTGTAGTCGTTGTCAAAGGATGCTGACTGACAGGGATTGCAGACGAGTGTCACGTCTAGTCAGGAAAAGTCGCTTTCAAATTCGATAGACAATTTCTGCTGTCAGTGTATGCATGTCCATCTCAACCAGTTTCCAGCTGACATTGCGAAGGGAACTGCATGAAACTGACATTCTCTGTCTCGTAACTTGCAGAAAGTGGCACTGCCCACCTTCCGACCAGTGGCGTCTAGTAAGGTCAGATGACTCCCCTTTTGGCATGTTTTCAAGTGATGCAAGGCGTTGTGTACACTGACGGTCAAATGAGGCATTTCAACCGTAGTATGCGGATTTGTAGTTCGGGCTTGTGGTGGTTCTACGATGTTTTGGGGACGTTTTGCGTTGCATGACTGGACTCATTCATTCAGGCTATCGTAAACGTGAACCAGTATGTTTATTTCAACAATCTCGACGACCGAGTGTTGATTTTCTTGTACATCTTCAAACACATTTCTAGCTAAAACACAAGTTCTAGCTAAAAATGTGCGTTTTGAGTCTGTGGTAAGTTCAATGAAATGCTTGGAATGTGTATTTATCTTGTTTGTTTCTATTACTTTTCTCCAATGTTAGTTAGAGTGCAAAATATTAAATGCTTCGCTGCAGGAATACCAATAGTCGATGTGAAAAGCCGATGATATTATATAATTTACACCAACACATAGTTTGCATTTTTATGTTAATGTTTATATTGTTACATAACATTCGTGCAATGCCCAGCTCAAATAAACTAACTTTATAGGTCACGTACTCGAACTTACTGAAAACAACTGCCACTCTCGAGTTCTCAGGCTCATTGTTTATATAATCTCTTAACAATACAAGTTCTTTGAAAATATTGTTGATTAGAGTAGCATAGAGTTACATTTAAAATCGGTGGTTTCATACGAAATTACAGATACAGTTTTGAAGATAATAAATGACTGAATATAACAAATGTAATTTCTAAAATTGTTTTTCAAATTCAGTACCGAAATCCTGCTTGAGAAACGTGTTTACAACTGTAACCTACAATTATAGATAAAGGAATGTAAGGCGAAAAGTTTGGGTCCATGTACCACAATGTGTCATTTTCTGTTACTACCTTGTTGACGTAATACCTCTGAAATATGTAGGTCTTTGGCAATCACAATTTCAGTTAAGTGCAACACAGATTAAGATATCATATCTCAATAATAGGCCAACAAAAACCGGTACGCCTTGATTAATAAGAGTTTCAGCTAACCCAATTTATGAAACAGCTCTTAATTTTATCAAAAGGGTAACAGGTAGGCCTTCAATAACAACTTTAGTTAAGTAAAACTACCAAACAGTAAACGGGCAGTCCTTCAATAATAACATATTCAGTTAAGGAAAATTATCAAATAGAAAACAAGCAGGACTTCTTTAATAACGTCTTCCGTTACGTAAAATTACCAAAGGCAAATGGGCAGGCTTCTAATAATAGCAGCTTCACTTAAGTAAAATTACCAAACGCAAAACAGGCGGGCCTTCATTAGTCCAAACATTAATCATGTGATAATACATACGCAGTTTAATAAATAGCATCAAAATTTGGCTTTTGATTTCACAGTTTTTCACCTTAACACACTGAAGGACAAGTGATATCCAATTTAAATCAATTCATTCTCGTCGACGAGAACTACCCCACAATAACAATTTACACCACATTTAACAGCTAATGAACCTCTGGTCAGCAATCACCACACGAAAACACAACACACAACTACTAGCGCCCGATGCACCGCTTTAGCGGTATAACACTACGCGCTGTGCTCTCTATATGCCAAATCATCAGCCCAAACTAGTTATTTTTCGCGCAGAAGAGCTTAAACAGTCTAGCAGCACTCCTTAAGGTTTATACATTCTGAAGTAAGCCAGCTTAACCGAGACAAATCTTCATAGTCACCACTTACGCTAGGAGACTATTCGGCCCACTATCCTGAGGGAGCGTGGTGCAAACACATCTAATATACAAATATGGGGCAGCCCTATTGGGTGCAATAAAATTTCTTACACTTGTACTTTTAGTTTAATTAAACATAACACTGGAAAACAGTGTCAAAAGGCCACGACAATTGCCGTTTATCAAAATACAGACCATCAATTCTTTGCTCACACTGAATGTGGCAAACACCCTTCCTCATATACACTGAAGAGCCAAAGAAACTGGTATAGGCATGAGTATTCAAAAAAATGGCTCTGAGCACTATGGGACTTAACTTCTGAGGTCATCAGTCCCCTAGAACTTAGAAACACTTAAACCTAACTAACGTAAGGACATCACACACATCCATGCCCGAGGCAGGATTCGAACCTGCGACCGTAGCGCTTGCGCGGTTCCAGACTGTAGCGCCTAGACCCGCTCGGCCACATGAGTATTCAAATACAGAGATATGTAAACAGGCAGGCGCTGCGGTCGGCAACGCCTATATAAGACAAGTGTCTGGCGCAGTTGTTAGATCGGCTACTACTGCTACAATGGCAAGGTTATCAAGATTTAAGTAAGTTTGAACGTAGTGTTATAGTCGGCGCACGAGCGATGGGACACTGCCTCTCCTACGTAGCGATGAAGTGGGGATTTTCCCGTACGACCATTTCACGAGAATACTGTGAATATCAGGAAGCCGATAAAACATCAAATTTGCGACATCGCTGCGGCCGGGAAAATATCCTGCAAGAATGGGACAAAGGACGACTGAGGAGAATCGTTCAACGCGACAAAAGTGAAACCCTTCCCCAAACTGTTGCAGATTTCAGTGCTGGGCCATCAACAAATGTCAGCGTGCGAACCATTCAACGAAACATCATCGATATGGCCTTTCGGAGCCGAAGGCTCACCCGTTACCCTTGATGAGTGCACGACACAAAACTTTATGTTTCCCCTCGGCCCGTCATCGGCATTGGACTGTTGATGACTGGAAGTATGTTGCCTGCTCAGACGAGTCTCGTTTCAAATTGTATCGAGCGGATGGGCGTGTAGGGGTATGGAGACAACCTCATCCATCCATGGACCATGCATGTCAGCAGGGGACTGTTCGAGCTGGTGGAGGCTCTGTAGTGGTGTGGGACATGTGCAATTGGAGTGATATGGGACCCCTGATACATCTTTAGACGACTCTGACGATTTACAAGTACGTAAGCATCCTGTCTGATCACCTGGATCCACTCATGTCCATGTGCACAGAGAGACAGAGAATGAATGACCCATGGCTCTCTATTAACCCTCAAGACAAACACAGAATAAAAGCAGTACCATTTGACAACACAGGAACAATTGACGTGGACTGCACTCCGCACTAGGACGTGTCGTCGGACACAGACAGCGCTGACCTTGTTCCGCGCCTGTAGATAATGCACAAGAACCACCACACAGTGTCCATAGTTAATGAGTACATCTACGTCTACATCTACATGATTACTTTGTTATTAAGAATAAAGTGCCAGGCAGATGGTTCAATGAACCACCTTCAAGCTGTCTCTCTACTGTTCCACTCTCGAACGGCGCGCGGGAAAAACGAGCACTATTTTACCGTGATGATCATTTCTCCCTATGTAGGTGGGTGCCAACAGAACGTTCGCGCAATTGAAGGAGAAAACTAGTGATTGAAATTTCATGAGAAGATCCCGTCACAACGAAAAACGCCTTTGTTTTAATGACTGCCACTGCAATTCACGTATCATGTCTGTGGCACTATCTCCCCTATTTCGCCATAATACAGAACGAACTGCCCTTCTTTGTACTTTTTCGTTGTCATCCGTCAGTCCCATCTGATGCGGATCTCACACCGCACAATAATAGTCCAGAATAGAGCTGACAAGCGTGGTGTAAGCCGTCTCTTTAGTAGACCTGTTGCACCTTCTTAGTGTTCTGTCAATGAACTTTTCTTTATTCAGGACCAGTTGCCACTTTTCGCACCATACAGATACCTTATCTAAATTATTTTGCAATTCTTTTTGGTCATCTGATGACTTTACAAGACGGTAAATGACAGCATCATCTGCAAACAATCTAAGGCGGCTACTCAGATTGTCTCCTATGTCGTTAATATAGAACAGAAACAATAGAGGGCCTGTAACACTTCCTTGGGGAACGCCGGATGTTACTTTTGTTTTACTCGATGACTCTCCGTCTATTACCACGAAGTGTGATCTTTCTGACAGGAAATCACGAATCCAGTCGCACAACTGATGCGATATTCCGTAGGCACGTGGTTTGGTTAGAAGACTCTTGTGAGGAAATGTGTCGAAAGCCTTCTGGAAATCTAAAAATATGGAATAAATTTGACATCCCCTGTCGATAGCAGTCATTACTTAATGAGTATAAAGTTGAGCGTCGCAATAACGTTATTTTCTGATTCCGTGCTAACTATGTGTCAATGAATTTTTTCTTCGAGGTACTTCATGATGTTCGAATACAGTACATGTTCCAAAACCCTAATGCAAATCGACGTTAGTGATATGGTTCTGTAATTCAGCGACTTACTCCTACTTCCCTTTTTGGGCATTGGTGTGAGTTGAGCAATTTTCCATTCTTTAGGTATTTCCATTCTTTAGGTACGGATCTTTCTGTGAGCGAGCGGTTGTATATAATTGCTAAATATGGAGCTATTGTATCAGCATTTTCTGAGAGGAATCTGACTGGTATAGAATCTGGACCGGAGGCCTTGGCTTTATTAAGTGATTTAAGCTGCTTTGTTATACCCAGGATATCTACATCTATGTTTCTCATCTTGGCAGTAATTCTTGATTGGAATTCAGGAATATTTACTTCATCTTCTTTCGTGAAGGAGTTTCGGAAACCCGTATTTAATAACTCTGCTTTAGTGGCACTGACATCAGTGACTTCATCGTTGTTATCGCACAGTGAAGGTATTGATTGCGTCTTGCTACTGGTGTGCTTTATGTATGACTTGAATCTCTCTGGGTTTTCTGCCAGATTTCGAGACAGAATTTCTTTGTGGAAATTATTAAAAGCATCTCGCATTGAAGCACGCGCTATATTTCGAACTTCTGCAAAACAATGCCAGCCTTGAGGATTTTGCGTTCCTTTGAATTTGGCATGCTTTTTTGCTGTTTCTGCAACAGCGATCTGACCCGTTTTGAGTACCATGTGATATCAGTACCATACCTTATTAATTTATGTGGTATACATCTCAATTGCTGTCGATACTATCTCTTTGAAATCATTCCACAAATTTTCTACCCTTACATGATCAGATCGGAAGGAGTGAAGACTGTCTCTTAAAAAGGCATTAAGAGCACTTTTATCAGCGTTTTTTAAATAGATATACTTTGCGTTTCTTTTTGATGATTGTAGGTGTTACGGTATTCAGCCTAACGGCAACTGCCTCGTCGTCGCTATCCCTGTTTTCGTCACGATACTCACTATTTGTCCATGATTATTTGTTGCTAAGAGGTCAAGTATGCTTTCGCAACCATTTACGCTTCGATTGGGCTCATGAAGTAATTGTTCAAAATAATTTTCTTGGAAAGCATTCAGTACAATTTCGAATGACGTTTTATGCATGCCACCGGCTTTAAACGTGGTTTTTCCAGGTTTAGAGTAGATTAAAGTCACCAGCGACTACAATTGTATGAGTGGGGTAGCTATTTGAAATGAGACTCAAGTTTTTTTTTCAGTTGTTCAGCAACTATGTCTTCTGAGTCGGGGGGTCGGTAAAACGATCCAATCAACACTTTAGTCCGATTTTCAGGTATAACCTCTACTTATACTATTTTTCAGGAACCGTCTACTTCAATTTCACTACAAGGCAAACTACACTCCTGGAAATGAAAAAAAAGAACACATTGACACCGGTGTGTCAGACCCACCATACTTGCTCCGGACACTGCGAGAGGGCTGTACAAGCAATGATCACACGCACGGCACAGCGGACACACCAGGAACCGCGGTGTTGGCCGTCGAATGGCGCTAGCTGCGCAGCATTTGTGCACCGCCGCCGTCAGTGTCAGCCAGTTTGCCGTGGCATACGGAGCTCCATCGCAGTCTTTAACACTGGTAGCATGCCGCGACAGCGTGGACGTGAACCGTATGTGCAGTTGACGGACTTTGAGCGAGGGCGTATAGTGGGCATGCGGGAGGCCGGGTGGACGTACCGCCGAATTGCTCAACACGTGGGGCGTGAGGTCTCCACAGTACATCGATGTTGTCGCCAGTGGTCGGCGGAAGGTGCACGTGCCCGTCGACCAGGGACCGGACCGCAGCGACGCACGGATGCACGCCAAGACCGTAGGATCCTACGCAGTGCCGTAGGGGACCGCACCGCCACTTCCCAGCAAATTAGGGACACTGTTGCTCCTGGGATATCGGCGAGGACCATTCGCAACCGTCTCCATGAAGCTGGGCTGCGGTCCCGCACACCGTTAGGCCGTCTTCCGCTCACGCCCCAACATCGTGCAGCCCGCCTCCAGTGGTGTCGCGACAGGCGTGAATGGAGGGACGAATGGAGACGTGTCGTCTTCAGCGATGAGAGTCGCTTCTGCCTTGGTGCCAATGATGGTCGTATGCGTGTTTGGCGCCGTGCAGGTGAGCGCCACAATCAGGACTGCATACGACCGAGGCACACAGGGCCAACACCCGGCATCATGGTGTGGGGAGCGATCTCCTACACTGGCCGTACACCACTGGTGATCGTCGAGGGGACACTGAATAGTGCACGGTACATCCAAACCGTCATCGAACCCATCGTTCTACCATTCCTAGACCGGCAAGGAAACTTGCTGTTCCAACAGGACAATGCACGTCCGCATGTATCCCGTGCCACCCAACGTGCTCTAGAAGGTGTAAGTCAACTACCCTGGCCAGCAAGATCTCCGGATCTGTCCCCCATTGAGCATGTTTGGGACTGGATGAAGCGTCGTCTCACGCGGTCTGCACGTCCAGCACGAACGCTGGTCCAACTGAGGCGCCAGGTGGAAATGGCATGGCAAGCCGTTCCACAGGACTACATCCAGCATCTCTACGATCGTCTCCATGGGAGAATAGCAGCCTGCATTGCTGCGAAAGGTGGATATACACTGTACCAGTGCCGACATTGTGCATGCTCTGTTGCCTGTGTCTATGTGCCTGTGGTTCTGTCAGTGTGATCATGTGATGTATCTGACCCCAGGAATGTGTCAATAAAGTTTCCCCTTCCTGGGACAATGAATTCACGGTGTTCTTATTTCAATTTCCAGGAGTGTACTTCTGACAGCAATAAATACTCCATCACCAACTGTATATAATCTATCCTTTCTGAACACTGTTAGATGGTTTGAAAAAATTTCGGCTGAACTTATTTACGGCTTTAGCCAACTTTCTGTACCTATAACTATTCGAGCTTCACTGCTTTCTACTAGGACTTGGAGTTCTGTTTCTTTCGCAACACAGCTACGACAATTTAAACTACATTACCGATCATTTCTACAACTAGCCTACCTTACTGTGTTTTACCTGACCCCTTTTAGACGGACGCCCTTTCTGTGGTTCCCTGAGGCCCTCTAAAAAAACCGCCCAGTCCCTTCCACACAGCCCCCGCTACCTGTGTAGCCGCCTCCAGTGTGTAGTGGACTCGGACCTGTTAAGCGGAACCCGGAAATCCATCTCCCGATGACGCAAGTCAAGGAATCTGCAGCCCACACGGTCACAGAACCGTCTGAGCCACTGGAACCTCCACTAGGCTCTGCACCAAAGGACCACTGTTGGTTCTGTCGACGATGCCGCAGATAGTGAGCTCTGCCTTAATCTCGGAATCAAGACTGGCAGTCTTTACCATTTCCACTAGCCGTCCGAAACCAGAGAGAATCTCGTCCGATCCAAAGCGACACACGTCATTGGTACCGGCATGAGCCACCACCTGCAGTTGGCTGCACCCTGTACTCTTCATGTCATCCGGAAGCACTTTTTCCACATTCGGAATGAGTCCCCTCGGGATGCACACGGAGTGCACACTGGCTTCCTTCCCCTCCTCGGCAGCCATGTTCACGTTGTGTGAACGCCCAGACATTGCGGGCCGAGAACGTTCCTCAGGAACAGGGCGGACGATTGCATCCGGCTCAGAGACATCGTCAGCCACAAATAACGCGCGAAACCTGTTCGTCAAACGAACCGAGGAGGCCTTACGATCGGCCCCTCGGAAAGTGTTTCGCTGCCTGCCAGACTTTGGAATGATATCCCACTCGACCACGGATGAGGGGTCAACCTCAGTGCAGGCAGTACCTGGGGCGGCCACAGCAGTGAACCGATCGGGGGACACGTTCCGAGACGTGCTCGACGTCCCTCGCATCCCCGCGTTCCCGCGTCCGACCTCCCACCGTGATTCCACTTTGGCAGCAGCCTCAAGCTGTGTGACGGAAACCAACGCAGGCTGGAGCTGTGAGCGAAGGGTCGCGAACTCAGCTCGCATCTGTACACAGCAATCACAGTTCCTATCCATTATTGCAGTCGCTCCTGTCTGAAACTCGTAAAACTATGTAACAAACGAACGGTGCACTCGGCTTATTAGCAGCAGGAATTCGAAGTGCTCTCTCACTGACAGTCTAACCGACACTGAGCTACACTAACCAAAACAATCAAAAGCTTGTACGATACGAGTGTCGATAAAAACGGCGGTACTGTACGCTACGCTGTTATTAAAATGAAAGGTTGTGCCTAGTACGCACTCGAACACGACAGAAATTGCAAAAGTACTCTAGCAACTACACAGGTATCTGTAAATAAGTCGCTCCTGTTGGAATCTCATAAAAATATAAAACAAACGAACGGTGTACTCGCCTTATTAGCAGCAGGAACACGAGGTGCTCTGTCTCTGACGATATATCCGTCTGCTGCCCAGGTGCTTCCGCAGGAATTCGTCTTGATCGCTGCACATGCAATAGCATCTCCTTTCACTTTCCATCTAACCAGTAGTGAACACTCGGCCAAAAAGCAAGGCCAAGGAGCTTACAGTAACAGTAACGATGCAAAAAAATGTAAACTGCACTCCACTCACAATTTCGCCAACCGGAGCGTGTCTACGCAACAAACTACCATGCACTACGGCCACGACACTGCACTAAAACACGTAATAGCAGACCTGTGGTGCGACACAAAACCAATTATCTCAATATAAATGAGCGGTCTGCATTCAGTAGGCGTGTATATGTCCTTTGCATCAACGAGCCCACACACAATTTCAATATGCTCCGATCAGACCGACATTTTAACAAATCGTGCGGAATTCACAGCTGCAGAGCAACGATGTAGACACGGACACCAGCTATTAACACCTAGCTGGCCAGGCTACGCACGAGGACGGTACTCGAATTCAGCCACGGATTCAAATCGGCCCACGAATATGCCCAGCAATCACTCGCCGGACACTGTGCCCAGGCCGCTTGCGCAAGTGCTCACCTTACGCGCCAAGCGGACCTCTCACACCGCCCTCCTCGCTCAGTTACCGCTCGCCAAATTGCCAAGCCATCATACGCCCCGTCCCCACCAACAACCTCGAGCAAGGATGTAAGTGGTCCCAAACCACAGCGAAATCACACAAGTCGAGCTAGTGGCGCTAGAAAATCGAAAGGCGACGCCAGCAACCTCAAGACGGCTTAACAATACTTCATACGAAATAATTAATATCTCGTAATTACAAGAGGAATTTTAATGCTAACATATTTTGGAGTCCTTTACAAAATGCGGAAATACATTTAGAGGTTCAAATTTTATTTAACAATCCCGATTTGACCAAACGATCGAAATAATATTTTGTTTACGATAGAAAGTTCTAGAACTCGTAATTACAGAAATTATTACAATGACTCTGATTTGAGTTTTTGTAGAAACAATCTCTTGAGGGTGAACGTAAATTTCAGCGCATCATCGGTCCGCAGCTCGTGGTCGTGCGGTAGCGTTTTAGCTTCCCGCGCCCGGGTTCCCGGGTTCGATTCCCGGCGGGGTCAGGGATTTTCTCTGCCTCGTGATGACTGGGTGTTGTGTGTTGTCCTTAGGTTAGTTAGGTTTAAGTAGTTCTAAGTTCTAGGGGACTGATGACCATAGATGTTAAGTCCCATAGTGCTCAGAGCCATTTCAGCGCATCAGTTAGCCGGAAATCTACGCAAAACAATTTCCACGTGTTGTGGAATAATCGATTTTTTTAACTATTAATTTCCCATTTAATGACAGAAATGATTTTGACACTAACATTTCTACATGATTATTGTCTGATAGTTACATAAATCAAATAATTCGTTTTCCGGTAAATTTAGCAACATTATTCATTACAATAAGATACTTTGTCACTAACTAAAGATCCCTTTTAATTGTATTTAAGTGAGCTGTAGTTGACTAAATGGGCGCGTTACAATATCTCGTGTACAATGCTTCTTGATACAATACACAGCACCAAAGGCTGTATTTCAATTTTTGCTATACTATGATTTGTGTATCGTATATTAGCGTCGTACTGAATACTTCATGTATGGATTCCCATAGTATGTCCTGTCAAAGTCTTCACGCTGAGTCTGCCGTGGACACTCCCATCATCTAACATGACAACAGCCGTGTTCACAGGTCTGGGTGCTGATGTTCCTCGTTTCACGAACACTGTATCACAAACACTGTATCACACCTCGATTGGCCCAGTGAATCACCTGATCTACAGCAGGTGAAATGTTTCAAGTAATTCCATCATGTATCATCCAAGTAATTCGGTAGTTCTGCAGGATGTAATAATCAGTGAGTGGTTTCAAACGGCTATGGTAGGCCTGAGAAAACTAGTGGATGCTCTTCCTCGCCGGATTGAGGCTAGACGCCGCGTTACATGGTATTAAGCCGTCCCCACACGGGACGAGGCAACTAACGTTGACATGGACGCGGACGCGACATCCGCCCTCACGAGAGACAGCGCTGTCTGCATACGGGACGAGATGGTTGAAGAAGAGCGGAGAAAGTCGGGAAGAAGATTCTGGACTCGTCAACAGGTGGAACAGAGAGTTGCTGGTACAGGAACATTGCGTATGCTGTACAAAGATCAGGGATACATTGTATTGTATGGAACCGGGGACCTAGAAAAGACGGAGAGGTTTCATCCCCGCCTTACCCCTCAGTGGTTCACAACGCCACAGCAGGCTACAGCAGTCCATTCACCCCACCGCCGCCCCATACCGAACCCAAGGTTATTCGGCGGTTCGACCCCCAGTGAACCTCCCTCCCCTACCTCCCCCGGCAACGTCTCACATCGACGAGTGTAACCCTAATGTTTGGGTGGTAGAGTAATTGTGGTGGTCGCGTACGTGGAGAGAGTGTTTTGCGCAGCTTTAACGAACATAGTGTAACTGAGGGCGAATAAGGGGAACCAGCCCGCATTCGCCGAGGCAGGTGGAAAACCGCCTTAAAAACCACCCACAGACTGGCCGGCACACCGGACCTCGACATTAATCCGCCGGGTGGATTCGTGCCGGGGACCGGCACGCCTTCCCGCCCGGAAAGCAGGGCGTTAGACCGAACGGCTAACCGGGCAGGCATCAGGGATACATACTACCAGAAGTTGTTCGCTAACTGAATTGAATTTTCATACAATTTTGCATTTACATTTATCATATCTAAGGTGTAGTGTTTAATGTCAGTTTGCGCATGCCTGGTATCCAAATACTAGATGTTGGAATGACTAGCATCACTTTGAAATTACATACTTCATCACATACATTTCTAGATAGAGATTCGTTTCGCAATTTCATTCGAATGGAAGAGAAGAATTTTTCGAAACTGTTCTCCATAATTGAAAAAGATATTTACTGGCAAGATACAAACATGAGTCAGTCCATAAACCCGGAGATAGGTACCTATATTTTACAGGAACTTTCATGATAGTGAAAACTTCCTGTGTGTAGCTTCAGACATCCATTGATAAGCCAAAACATTATGATCATTGCCCACCGCGACATTGGATGCCGCCCGGTGGCATTGTGGACATGTTACACGGTAAAAAAAAAATGTATGTAATCTGAGCATACACGGACGGGGGATCATTCAAGCGAAGATAATTATAGTCTGCAAATGCGGACAGCCATTGATCTAAGCGACTTTGCTTAAGGGCAGATCATTATTACACAGAGCCTGTGAACGAGTACCTCGAAAATGGCGAAGCTGGTTGAATGTTGACATGCTACTATGTCAGCATCTACAGAGAGTGAGACGACCTGGAGTATAAGCGACGGCGGTGCATTAACTATGGTGCTAGCTTGAACTAACAACTGTAAACAATAGATTTGCATTCTATAAGACAATCGTGAGCAGGCAGTGTTAAGTAGTGGACGTATGGCCGGAGAGTGTCAACGTTGTCATATCATAAATTGCAGTGGACCAAATTAAGTGTTCAAGATATTCTGCAGAACGTTTGAAGGAGAGAAAAGTGTGTGCAAAATTTGACTGAAATACAAAATCCGGACAGTTTCCCCCCTGGAAAAAAAAACCAACGCGAGTGACGGGGTTAGCAATACGGACCTCCCACAAAACGAAAAAGAGCAGAAATTCACGTGAAAAGTCAACACTTTGATGACTTAACAGACATTCAAGCCAACGCGAGGCGTGATTGAGCAACATCCCAAAGAATGACATTTCTCACAGTTTCACTTGGTTGTGTGAACGTTTTGTGCGTATTGTACGACAATGTACAACGCCTGAAGCATTAAAACTACCATCTTAACTTTTATCTGTTTTCCGTTAAACCAGTCTCGAATAGTTTTGGATTGACGGGGTACGGATAGGGCAATATAGCAGGCAGTTTCTAAGAATTGCTTTCTCAGCAAATGTGATACAAATGATAAAAATGGTAAAAATATTTTTGCATGTAATTAAAACAACTTATAGCTAGGGTATAATTTTTCTTCCTTACCAGAAGAACACGGAAAGTGTCATAACCCGAGTTCACATTTCGGCTTATCTGTATATACTCGACCGTTCCTGAAAAAAGGGCGATCGAAGTTTTCGAGGTATTTTACAGGTAATTTATGTGCCTTTTACCAAGCGATATCTTTGGACGAAATGACGGTACAGTGATTATCCATCTACAGATTGTGTCATGTGAGTGACTTAAAAAAAGAAAAAAAAAAGAAAAAATGAGAAAATTATTTGAAATTGTTTTCAGTGAAATAATTTCTGTAGTGTAACTTGACCGATAGTCAACTGCAAGAACTAGTTGTCGTAAAAGTGGTCCATTATGCGCGATTTTCCGCGAAATTATTGCCAACGCGCGAAATCTTCATCAATGTTAATGACGTTTCTTTCCTGTGTGAGATTCATATGAAGAAACATTACTACGGTAGACCTGCCTTCTCGCGATGATCGTGATGTTCGGAACATCTGTGTCTAGAAGTCTAGAATGTTTCTACGATAGGTATCATCCAAGGGAAAGCACAAAATTTTCCTGAAGAATGAAGATATGAGTAAAGTATGAGATTAATATAATATAATAATTGCTATGAGAATGAAATATGAAAATATGAGAATTTAAAAAGAGCGTAACCCAACAATATAGTGCACATACACCACACACACACACACACACACACACACATATATATATATATATATATATATATATATATATATATATACTATTGTGAAATTCACTTGTAATTTTTCAATTAATATAACGCCCTTGGATCCCCTAATTTGATAAGAAACATTCGTGTAGCAATCTTCAACTGATATGGGTTGTTAAATGAAAACAAAATAAAAATAATTAAAGACATTAATCGGGATTCGAACACGTGGCGCAAAATTAAGGAGACGCAATATTAACCAGTGAACCATCACTTCGTCTGAGCAGCTCGCACGGTAAAAGGCACATAAAGTACCTCGAAAATATCTCGAAAGCTTTGACCGTCCTTGTTTGAGAAACAGTAGAGTATCTGCGGATAAGCCAGGAGCCATGTTCGCTTATTTTGACCCCTCTTCCGTTGAGCGAAGTTCCTGGGAAATCGGGTTACGGGACTTGCCGTATTCCTCTCGTTAGTGTGATTATTAATTGGAAAGAGGAACTCTGTTGTATGTTCTGTTAGCTTTTGGGAAAAACTTACGCTCAAATAGACAGCGAACACGAACAGTTTCACTTACCGGATTTACTGTGTTTGTGACTGTTTATCCTGCTCTCAGTCTGTTTTATTCCTTAATCAGTTGGTTAAACGTACAACATCCGTGAGTAACTACAATACTGTGTTAGAACGTGCTGTAATTGGACTCCCTTTGTTACTTTCCTTACTTGCAACGCAGTATAGCAAGAACTACTGGAAACTCGACAACGGTAATCGGGTTTCCTCTTTAGCAGGTGCCATTAATACGGCTCCCGCCTTTTATGATAATCCTAATTCTGCTGGCCTGAGCCAGCGGTGTCTGACGCTTCCGGAGGAATGTTAGCCCGCTCTTCTCTATGGGCTGTAACCAGAACGGTCTGTAATTAAGACCGTTGGCTTCTGGGGGTGAAATCAGGGCTTTAATTTATCGCGGGGAGCTTCGCAGAATTCAAGGCAGTTCTCTGAGCCTTATCTCAGATGTAACTGCAGCAGATCTGCAATACCCATTTTTATGAAACTAGTTGAGTGCCTAACGTTGCCCGGGTGCTTATTTACTCTAAGTCTTCAGTCAGCTAGGAAAATGAATCAATTAGTCTATAGCGTAAAAACAAACTTAGTTTGTTTACGTGTTTTTAAAAGTAAAATGAAACATAAAAATGTAAATCAAAATCGTTTAAAAATATTGTAATATTAACTACACTGAAGCGTATTCATTGTTGTTTCGATCTAAAGTAACAGGAATGCGTTTTCTTGGATCTCATTAAAAGTAACATGACCTACAGTGTAACATAAGACCAAGTACTGGAGATAACATTGAGAAATGAAATAGAAGTGAAAAACAAATAAAATCACTTATTCAGTTGGAGTCACAAATTATGGGAACCTTAAGTAAATCTACAGAAAAAGGTCACGTACGAAAGTATTCCTGTGTTCGACAGAGTATGAGGAACCTCCACTGAAGCAGAATAAAGGAAGAGTTCGAACTAATTCAGAGAAGAGCTACATTAAACAATCGGACATTTGATTTTAATGTACGGGCAGTCAAATGAAAACAAGACTCTATTATGTCATAAGTAATCCCCATAGCTGTTAATACCCTCATCCCACTGTGAGAAAAGACGGGCAATACCTTCATGGAAAAATGTTTGCGGTTGTCTACAAAACGTAGTTGTACCCAGGCGCGCACCTCTTCGTCCGAAGCAAATTGACGGCCACGAATGTTTTTCTTCAGGGCTCCCAAAATAAAGAAATAGCATGGTGAGAGATCGGGACTGTATAGAGGATTTGCTTCGATCGAAGGGAGGCACCCTGGATACTATCATGGTTCCGTACTCAAGCGCAAACATTTTACCATGGAGGCATTGATCATCTTGTTTCACAATGGGGTAAATTTATCAGCAGTTGCAGCTTTTACTTCTGAAATACTAAACAGTTTACTTATTTTTTTCCATCTGTCTCGTTTTCATTTGACTGCATCTTGTAGAAGTGATACAGCACAAATGTTTATCACTAATTTTGCTGTAGTTGTACACTTTGCGTCAGTTTCTGTTATTACTGCTTATATCCACCATTTTGCTTTTATCTATGAAGTTTTTGTCCATGTTCAAGACGAACTGGCATTCAGTACACGAGGAGTTGTAAGTAGGCAGTTTAGGTTCTTATATTGGTAACGCCACCGCCACCTAGCGCTCTGTGTGAAAATCACTGGCTGTGCTGTGTGAAGTCTGTGGCTGGGTGGCATTGTTGGAATTTGCTATTGTAGTGTTGTGCAGTTGGCTGTTAACAGCGCATATCGTTGGGCAGTTGGAGGTGAGCCGCCAGCAGTGGTGGATGTGGGGAGTGAGGTGGCGGAGTTTTGAGAGCGGATGATCTGGACAGAGACAGTAAATTTGTAATATTGGACATCATGAACTGATATATATATTCTGACTTTTGAACACTATTAAGGTAAATAAATTGTTTGTTCACCATCAAAATCTTTCATTTGCTAACTATGCCTATCAGTAGTTAGTGCCTTCAGTAGTTTGAATCTTTTATTCAGCTGGCAGTAGTGGTGCTAGCTGTATTGCAGTAGTTCGAGTAATGAAGATTTTTGTGAGGTAAGTGATTCTTGAAAGGTATAGGTTAATGTTAGTCAGGGCCATTCTTTTGTAGGGATTATTGAAAGTCAGACTGCGTTGCGCTAAAAATATTGTGTGTCAGTTTAGTGATGATCGGAATAAGTAAAGAGAGAAATGCCTGAGTACGTTCAGTTTTGCTCAGCTGTTTGAAAATCAAATAACGTAAGGGGTTTACCAGCACAGTCATTCATTAATTTTTCCAAGGGGACGTTACAGAGTAAATGTCTCTATTGAATTTTCTGATCACATATTTTAGAAGATATTTAGTTTTTGTGTAGGTAATCAGAAGAAGCAAAGTGTGTTCAGCACGTCTCCATTCTTTGGTACAGTAGTCATTTGATAGGTAGTAGAGTAATATCTAAAAAGGCTACGGCCACCTGTGGCTGATATAAATAGCCTTTACTTCAAAACTGCCTTCTGAGGCAGTCCATTTTGTTAAAAATATGCAGATAGGGAAAGCTAATTAGAGAGATTTCTTACATAATGACACTAGTTGTCAGATATACAGCTCGTAATGTGTCGGCTGAAGTGACACCAGCTACTCCAAGACAGAGGGAGAGAATGGTATCTCACAAGACAAAACCGTCCCACACAGACGCGTCTCGTAGGACAAAGATGGTGCAGGCACCTTCTGGTAGCTCATCGTATTTGCAGGCCAAAGGAATCTGACCTAAGGCTTCTTATTGTCCGCAGACATGACAACAGTTGAAGACACGTGACAAACTGATGATCCGGCAGAGCATGGAATTTGGAGACATTAGAGAAAGTACACTGTTCAGTCACAATAATATGACCACCTACCAAAAGCCTGAATAGCTACAATTTCTTCTGCGGACTGATGCGAGACGTGCAGGAATAGATTCAAATGGTCCAAAGCACCGGTTCCGGCCCGCCATAGTGTTATCACGTCGACAAATTGGTTCAAATGGCTCTGAGCACTATGTGACTTAAGATATGAGGTCATCAGACCCTAGACTTAGAACTTCGTAAACCTAACTAACCTAAAGACAGCACACATGTCCAAGCCCGAGGCAGGATTCGAACCTGCGACCGTAACGGCAGCGTGGTTCCAGACTGAAGCGCCTAGAACCGCTCGACCACAGCGGACGGCCAGGAATAGTCAGTGAGATTCTGAAGGTACCAACAGGGACGTGCAAGCCACGCCGACTCCAGTGTCGTGGCCATTTGATCTAGGTTCCTCGGCTGAGGATCCCTGGTGCGAACAGTCCGATCGAGGGGGTCCCATAGATTCTCGACAGTGCTTAAATCCGTGGAGTTTGATGGCCAGAGGAGTATAATTAACTCATCCTGTAGCTCATCGAACCACGCACGTACACTGAGAGCTGTGTGACACCTCGCACTGTCCTGCTGGTGGATGCCATCACGCCGAAGATAGCAAACTCATTGTAGTGATGGACATGGTCCCCAAGAGTAGATACATTCCTATACGATATCACCCAGGGCAAGCCACGAAACCATTCCCCAAACTATGAAGCTCCGACGGTCATTGCTGATTGTTGCAGAGTGTTTGCCATGTGCCCTGTGGAGCATAAAACGTGATCCATCCGGAAAGCCTCCGGTCGCCACTCACTGGACGTTCAGTTATGGTACAGGCGAGCAAATTCCAGTCTTCGTTGCCATTGCCTGGCAGTCAGCAGGGTGTATGAACAAGGCTCCCGCTATGGAGGCCCACACGCAAGCAACGTTTGCTGTATGATCGTTGAGGAAACACTGTTGATAGCCTCTTGGTACATCTGGGGGGTAAGTTGCTCAACAGTTGCACGTCTACTCGCCCAAATACATCTCCGCATCCGTCGTTCACCCATGTCATCTATGGACCTTGGTTCATCATCGTTGCCCCTGCGACGGTTTCGGATAGCGGCATTTTTCCATGCACGGCAGCAGATGAGCAGTTTACCAACTTAGCCCTTTCTGAAATGCTTTCACCCTTGGCCATAAAGACAAAAGGTAATGATCATGCCCTTCTGGACGTCATATAAATTTCTCCGCTTCCGCATTATGAGAACGACGTTGACGTCAAACGTAAGCGGTGGTCACATTCATGTGAGTGGATCGTGTAAGTGTAAGTCAAAATAATGTAGGAAAGATTTTAGAAAGTACTTTATTTGCGAGTGTGTTTGATATTTTAGAGCAGGAAAAGAGGGCAGTATGGAACAAAAGCAAAGATTATTAGCAAAATATCTGAGTGTAAAGATCAAAGATTCAAGTTCGCCGATTACAAATATGGACATGATCCACAGAAAATTTTGCTGAACGATAGCGGAATGATATTCTTCACGTGGAGATATCGATGCTAGGCTTTCCGAGCGACATTTTGGTACTGTACCTCACATGATGATCGTCCACGGATGCCGAGGGGTCGCACACGATTTTGGTAGAAGGTGCATGTGTTGGCAGTCAGTGACAGTCATTGCTGCTAAAGATAGTGGGCCAGTTTTAATTTAAACACGACAGGTATTCCCAGCCGTGGGATGAAGAGTTTCCTCCAGTGTGTCGCGTCGATTCGTATGGTCATGCCTCCGACAGACCGCTTTCGTTTGCTAATAACTTGCACGAAACTACTCCAGTAACAGTCCCCGCTTGCCAGCGTCGATTCGTATGGTCATGCCTCCGACAGACCGCTTTCGTTTGCTAATAACTTGCACGAAACTACTCCAGTAACAGTCCCCGCTTGCCAGCGTCGATTCGTATGGTCATGCCTCCGACAGACCGCTTTCGTTTGCTAATAACTTGCACGAAACTACTCCAGTAACAGTCCCCGCTTGCCAGCGTCGATTCGTATGGTCATGCCTCCGACAGACCGCTTTCGTTTGCTAATAACTTGCACGAGACTACTCCAGTAACAGTCCCCGCTTGCCAGCGTCGATTCGTATGGTCATGCCTCCGACAGACCGCTTTCGTTTGCTAATAACTTGCACGAAACTACTCCAGTAACAGTCCCCGCTTGCCAGCGTCGATTCGTATGGTCACGCTTCCGACAGACCGCTTTCGTTTGCTAATAACTTGCACGAAACTACTCCAGTAACAGTCCCCGCTTGCCAGCGTCGATTCGTATGGTCATGCCTCCGACAGACCGCTTTCGTTTGCTAGTAACTTGCACGAAACTACTCCAGTAACAGTCCCTGCTTGCCAGCGTCGATTCGTATGGTCATGCCTCCGTCAGACCGCTTTCGTTTGCTAATAACTTGCACGAAACTACTCCAGTAACAGTCCCCGCTTGCCAGCGTCGATTCGTATGGTCATGCCTCCGACAGACCGCTTTCGTTTGCTAATAACTTGCACGAAACTACTCCAGTAACAGTCCCTGCTTGCCAGCGTCGATTCGTATGGTCATGCCTCCGACAGACCGCTTTCGTTTGCTAATAACTTGCACGAAACTACTCCAGTAACAGTCCCTGCTTGCCAGCGTCGATTCGTATGGTCATGCCTCCGACAGACCGCTTTCGTTTGCTAATAACTTGCACGAAACTACTCCAGTAACAGTCCCCGCTTGCCAGCGTTATGTTTGTCGCAAAGTAATACTTCATTATCAGCTAAAGTGACACTGAGATATTCATTAATAAAAGAGTAATTTTAATATCTCAGTTGATAAAATAATAACTACAAAATGTCAGTTAACAAAAGGAAAATCATGGTTGTTATAGGAAAGGGATCTGTCTTATCAAACATTGTGCTAGAAAATTACGTTATTAGAACAAGTATCGAATTTTAAACGTTTTGGTTGTGACATAAGTTTTTAAAATGACGGGGAAATTGAGTAAAAATTTAGTAAATTTCAAACTGTACATAGCAGTGTTGAAATACCTTTTCTAAATAGAATGAAA
Source organism: Schistocerca cancellata (assembly GCF_023864275.1). Lineage (NCBI taxonomy): Eukaryota > Metazoa > Arthropoda > Insecta > Orthoptera > Acrididae > Schistocerca > Schistocerca cancellata. The sequence goes on along the minus strand of NC_064626.1, from coordinate 720,469,036 downwards.
TTTAATAAAGCAATGATTTTACCCACATTGCTTTATGGCAGCGAAGCCTGGGTGCCGACTCAAAAGCATCTGACTAAAATACAGTTACCACAAATGAGACTTTTTTTTTAAAGGATTTTCGAGGATGGGTAGGATACGAAATGCAGATCTTATAAAAGAATGAACTATAAAATATTATTCCAGGTTTAGCTCTAAAATATCTAATGTTATCTTAAATTGCAACGCAGTGTGATTCGAGTGTACAGTTCAGAATATCTTCCAGTAGTTGCTTTGTCACTACTTTGTGAGTAAAGTGGAACCACGTGTTGATCAGTAACTCTAACTAAGATCATCAATCTTAAATGCGAATGTTCGTGAGATTATAACGTCTCGTCTTGACAATATTTTTCAATATAGCAACTTTTCTTTATGTTCAACCCACGTGGGGTGTCCTTTGTGAGACCAGTACCACGTGCTTATACAATTGTTTGACCCATCAGGCTAATAGTAAGACGATAGTAACCAGTTCGAGGTTTTTCTTTTGTAAATTGCTTTTCGATCTAATTTATTTTAATTATAAAAATCATTGTGGAGTTACACTCTTTGTGTAAACCAAGTTGACCACGGGAAGCATGTGGTGTAATCATCAAAGTAGCCCTCAGCTATTCTTTTCGGGAAGATTTCACAGAGAGTTAGTATGAATTTAGTATACCAGTGTGTGGTAATTACATGACGGACAGGATTGTGCTACGAAGGTAATTTCTTTGGGTGAAAATTGAATCGGTTGGTTGTGGTTAATTTCCTCTTGCATATGTTTCAACGTTCTTCGTGTGTTATTTTATGAATGCAGTGTTGTATGCAGTCTCCCAATCTTGGCTTCACATTTGATGTGTTCCGTAAGATTACAAACTCACATTTTCACAGTCCTAAATAAGGCACCACGTTTAATATACTGAAATTTCAATGATCAATGTTAAAATAAATTTCCAAATATAAACTGATTTATTTCTTTTTATTTAAATTATCTTTTATATATATATCACCGGTTGTCGTATGACTATTCAAAGATTATAATTAATGTTAGTCTGGTTGGGAATTTGGTAAGCTAGACTGGATACCTGGTGAAACAGTTGCGCAGTAATGCAAGGTTAACTCCCCAGACAGCTCACAGCTTTTAACCCGCTTTTATTGTCTATCAGCACCGCTTTCATAGCAAATTAAGCAACAACATTACAATATTATTTCGGAACTTCATGAAGATCCGACTTCACAATTACAAAAGAAGTCAGGTCAGCCATCAATAACGCAAAATTTCTACTCAAACCTTTCCAGAGGAAAATGCTTATTAACATGAGCCCTCAGCCCCCAAAACTTCTGTCTCAATTTGAACACCACAAACCTAACCATCCGATACGGCCGGTACCTAATAATATGAATTGCGCGTACCACGATTTGGCCAAATTTCAACATGAAACTCTGAAAAAATCATTCGTTTTCGAGAACAATTATTCGATCCCCAATAGTCACGCCTTAGTCCATAAAATAAAAGATTTAGAATGCAGTTAAGACACCAAGTTGTTTTCATAAAACATCAAAAATGAAAGGAAACGTTACAATCGTAGAAAAAAAAAATTACGTCATTTCAAAAAAGATTTTTCAGATGAACAAATCACTGATTTCCTGAATCTCATCAACGTCGTAGTCAAGTACAACTACTTTGAATTTGATGAACAATTGTACCAGCAATCCGACGGTCTCGCTATAGAAAATCCCTTGGCTGGTATTCTTGCCGATATTTTCATCAACTCTCTAGAAGAAAAAATTTTTAACTGTTTTTCAGCTACAGCTGTGGGCATTCTCTCCTATTTCAAATATGTTGATATTTTAGTTATATACAAGGGACCTGCTGATGGCATTGACCGTATTTTTAATCTCTTCAATGAACTTCATGAGAAAATGCCTTTTACCATCGAACTTGAAAACGAGGCCCGCCAATTAAACTTTCTTGACTTGACGCTTACAATAGAAGAAAATAAAATATCATTCAATATTTTTCGTAAAGAAACATAATACTGATCAGATCGTACCTGCGTCTTCTATGCATCCACATTCTCATAAAAACGCTTTCTTTCACTCTACTATTCACCGAGCTACTTCTATTCCACTTTCGAAAGAAAAGTTTAACGACGAAATCAATTTACTCAAAACGATAGCAGTTAATAACGAGTATAAACCTGGCATAGTAGATGACATCCTTAAAAAGAAAACTGTTAAAAGAGTTACTACGCTCGGCACCTCTGTCATTGAATCTAACCCAAAAAAATATTTTTCTATTTCTATTTCTTTCTTGTGGCCCATCTTCTATCAGATCCAACGCCTTCTTCGTAATAAACACAACTGCAACGTTGCCTTTTCTACCAATAATAATTTGAAAAAAAAAAATCATTCATAATTTAAAATCGATTCGTTCCCCTTTAGAAAGTTCTGGCGTCTATAAGATTTTCTGCGATACCTGCTCTTTTTACTACATAGGACAAACAGGACGTGCCTTAACAACCAGATATAAAGAACACCTTTTAAGGAAAAATGCTACTAGCCCCGCAAAATTCGTCTTTTGCCGACCATCTTCTGATTACAGGTCATGCGCCTAAAGCTATTTACGATATCAACATTTTGAACAACGAGAAGAAAAGATGTAGATTTGAAGAATTAGAGCAGCTGCAGTTGCGTAATAAAAATTTCTTCAGCGTTATAAAGCCGTTACTTGATATTTAATTTTGGGTCTCCTCGTGCAGTTTACCGAAATGTTTTTCTTTTTACATCTAAGTCAACTCATAAGTTTTCTTTTATTAAAAGGTTTATTGGTGTATTTCATGTTATATCGTTTGCTACAGGCTGTGTCATTCAGCCCTTTTAGTATTTTCTATAATGACTTTTTATGCTTCAAACTGTACTTCTAAGTTCTGATGTAGACAAAATGTTACTTTATCTGTCGCTGTTAGACAAAATATTGCCTTTTACATTATGTACCGAATAATATTCATTATAATTTTTGTCTGTCTACACTTGAATGTTAAATAGCCAAGTTGTACTTGCGGCTACTAGATGGCACTCTTGATGCAATGTCATGTTCACCTGACTGCACTTGTTAACGCGGGCGCCTCAGTCCGTTGCAACCTGTGGCTGTACAGGTATGAGCAGCCCATAGTGGCTCGCCTTCATGCATTCTTTTAAAAATATTTTTTCACTAAAGCCCTTCTGGCCTGTTATTTTGTACGTGACATGTAAATACTGTCTCTGTCTTGTATTGGTAGTCAGTACTTACATTTTATACAAAAAATTTCTTTTCCCATAAATTTATAATTATGTTATAGGCCACTTTAAACGTTTAAATTCTGGCGAAGGCTCTCTTAGAAGTGTTGAAACCTGGTTGATAAGACTAAAAAACATTGTGACCGAGAGCTCATTTGTTTCAATTTTAATTTTGTAACAATTTTAATTTTGTAACAATGCCGGATAATCAAGTTGTTCTAAACAACATTTTGTAAAGTCTGACTGGCGCGGCTAGCAGCGCGCGTTAGCACGCCCCTTCTGCGATTCTGGGAGGCGCCCCAGCCCCAGATCGAAATCGTCCGGCAGATTAACAGCGAGGGTCGGTAATCCGTCCAGTCTGGATGTGGTTTTTAGACAGTTTCCCACATTCGATTAGATGAATACTGGTCTCGTATCCACGTCCCGCATGCCATACGATTCGCAAACTTTTCGAAAATGTGCTCATACTTTCACGTGGAAAACACTAGACGTAAACAGATGGGGTATACAATTTCCGTCCCTGAAAGAAGGGGTGACGACAGGAAGGATACCTGTCCACCCTCCGCCAGTAACATTGCCAAATATACGTCAATAGTGCGACCCCGGGAGGATAAGAGATAATGTCAGGAAAAAGAACAAGGCAGTTTTACAAAAATGGTTCAAAATGGCTCTGAGCACTATGGGACTTAACATCTGTAGTCATCAGTCCCCTAGAACTTAGAACTACTTAAACCTAACTAACCTAAGGACATCACACACATCCATGACCGAGGCAGGATTCGAACCTGCGACCGCAACGGTCACGTGGTTCCAGACTGAAGCGCCTAGAACCGTAAGGCCACACCGGCCGGCCAAGGCAGTTTTTATCAAGTTTATAGCAAACAACGTTAACCAAGCAGAATATCAGCAGTCGGAAAATCTTGGCACTTTGAAGACGTGTTGGAATTTTACATATTACATAGAGACGGCGGAGAAGGAAGACTTCGGAATGGCGTAGCTGGCAGATGAGGCAACCCTCCTTTCTGGGGATTAAATGAGATGGGAAAGACTGCCTTGCGGTGGAGAACATACTCCAAAGGCTAAGGGAGATAACCATAACATAAAATCCTTTCTTGCGTTAGGCCTAGCAAGCCAGTAGGAAAGTCTTCATATATTGCTTTCAAAACACAGACGAGCCTCGGAACGAATCACTCAGGATTTGACCCAACTGCTTCTTCAAGTACTGTTGCGAATGATGGGAGACCTGATGATATTCATCAGTACAAGAAGATGAAACCAACTGGACTAAGAAATAATCTGAATATTGGCACCTTTAATATATTAACCCTCAATGGAAGAATGGAAGAAATGACAGATGTACTAACAGAGAGGAAGTTAGATATATTGGGATTAAGCGAAACAAAGTGGAAGGGGAAAAGTGAGAAGAATTTGAGAGGAGGAGGAAAACTGTACTGGAGTGGGAATAACAGGTCTGGAAGAAATGGTGTGGCAATGATGGTGAATAAGAACGTACAAAGCTGTATTGAAAGTGTGAGATATATATCAGACAGGATCATAATCTTAAACCTGAGATGCCAAATAGAAACACTAAAAGTAATCCAGATGTATGCACTTCAAGTGGGATGTAGCAAGGAAGAGAAGATGGACTTTGACAGTGTGTTAGAAAACCATATAGAGAGTGCTAATATAGTGATGAGAGATTTTAATGTACAGGTAGGCAAAGACAGAAAGGGATTTGAGAAAATATTGGGATGTTTTGGATATGGAGGCAGAAATCAAGAAGGGGAAAGACTTCTAGATTTGTGCCAGAGGAATGTAATGAAAATAGCAAACAGCTGGTTTATGAAGAGAGAAAGTCATGTTAGCACCAGATACCGTTGGAATGCAAGAACCAAGAGTGTAATTGATTATATTCTAGTATAAAGGGAATGGGGAGAGAAAGTAACAAATGTGAAGGCAATTCCAAGTGTGAGCGCAGATGGAGACCATAGATTACTGGTGCGACAATGGAAAACGAATCAGTGTGTGAAAAATAGAAAACAGAAGAAAGTGATGAGGATACGGGATTGGAAACTGAAGGAGAGTGAATGTGCTGAGAAGTACAGAGAATTAATCACACAAAAATTTCCAAAAGAACTTTTGTGCGATGTAGAAAAAGAATGCAGTTTATTCAAAGACAGCTTAGTCGAAGCAGCACAAAAAATATGTGGTAGAACATCTGGAAAGGAAAAAGTAAGACAGACAAGTTGGTGGGATGATACCACAATCCAAGCAGTTAGAAGGAAAAATGGAGCGTGGAGAAAGTGGTGGAAAACTAAAAATGACGAAGACCATAAAAGATATATAGAGGAAAATAAGAAGTGCAAAGAAATAGTGGAAACAGCAAAGAAAAAACCATGGGGAGAGTTTACAAAAAAACTTGAAGATGTGAAGAGCAACAAGAAAATGTTCTATAAAATGATGAAAAATAAAAGGAAGGCTTCTGAAGTACCAGTAAAAATGGAAACAGAGTACGGTACCGTGATTGAAGATCCGGGGAAGAACATTTTAAGAAGCTGTTAAACGCTGAGGGGCAGGTACATGAGGAAACAAAAAATAATGGAGAAATTGAGAGAAGTTGGGAAGCAGAATTTGGACAAATTACACGGGAATAAATGGAAAAGCTGTGAAGAAGATGAATGGGGGGAAAGCCCCAGGACCTGACGAAGTATCAGTGGACATGATAAGAGCAGCAGGTCCAGTGGGAATGCAGTGGTTGTATAGAGTACTATCAAGTATGTGGAGAAATAGTACAATACCTGACGATTGGAGAACAGGAGACGTTGTTTCCATCTTCAAAAAAGGCAGTAAAAGACTTTGTAAAAACTACAGAGGAATAACCCTTATGAGTCGTACAACCAAGATTTTTAAAAGAATTTTACTAAATCGAATAAGTGAAAAGACAGAAAAAGAGCTGAGTGAAGAACAGTATGGGTTTAGGAAAGGAAGAAGCACGATCGACCTGATATTTTCTATCCGTCAACTGATGGAAAAGAGTTGGGAATATAACAAAAGGGTGATAATGGTTTTTATAGACATAGAAAAGGCATATGACTCAGTTAACAGGGAAAGACTCTGGGAAGAAGACGATAATATAGAAGATGGATACATTAATGTAATAAAGACAATGTACAGAGGACACAGTTGTAGAATTAGAACACCATTGGGGAACTCTGAATACTTCGAAATAAGACAAGAACTTAAACAAGGAAGTATTCTATCACCTGCACTTTTTAATGTTGTGATGGAGGGAATGAATAGGGCAGTTAAAGATATAGTAAAAGAAAGACAAAAAGATGATTTTTGCAGGTGATATGGTAATATGGGGTGATTAAGAGGTAGATGTACAGTTACAGCTTGATGTGTGGAAGGAAATAATGAAAAGGTATGGATTAAAAATAAATAAAGATAAGAGTGAAGTAATGGTATTTGGAAGAGAGAAAGGGATCAACGGAAATATTACCTTGAATGGAGAACCCCTCACAGTGGTAGAAAGTTTCACTTATTTAGGGAGTGATATATCTAGGAATGGAAGAATAACTAACGAAATTAATAGGAGGTTACAGAAGGGAGGCAATTTCTACCAAACAATAAAACACCAGGTTAGGAATAAGGAAGTTTCAGAAAAAGCAAAACTGCTTATATATAAGAGTTATTACTTTCCTACTGTCACCTATGGTGGAGAAACATGGTCAGTGACAGAAAGGGACTGGAGCAGACTGCAAGCAGGGGAAATGAAATTTCTCAGAGCAGTTAAGGGAAAAACAAAAATGGACAGAGTAAGGAATGTAGACATTAGAAAGGACCTTAAACAAGAAAGTATGAGAAAAGAAATTGAAAAAAAGAGATTAAGATGGTATGGACATGTTAAGAGGATGCTTGGGCAGAGACTCCCGAAAATTATCGAAGAACTAAAGACTGATGGGAAAAGACCTAGAGGGCTCCCAAGAACACAGTGGAAAATAGGAGTGAGAATATCTGTAGAAAGGAGAGGTATGACCTGGCAGCAAGTGGAGGAAGAAAAGTGGTGGGAGGACAGAGCCAAATGGAGAGGATTCGTCATCACCCAGACCCGGCAGTAGCTGGAGCGGGATTCGGATGTAGATAGATTAAACTGAAAATCGTTTAGAAAATTAACTTCCTGATAAACAACACTTCGTTGCCATATTCGTGTTTTTCCTCCTTTTATTGTTAGATTACTTAGCGCTTTAACTTCAGAAGAATTAAAGTACGTATCATCAGTGAAATACCTGAAAGTCACTAGCCTTGACTCTGGCGTCGCGATTCTCACAGTCTGAACAAATGTTCACCAGCGTTCCATAATCACATTATATGATACTGGCATTGACCGGATAGAGAGAGAGAGATGGCGGTAGCTCATTATTTAGTTTGTTAATTGCGCAGTCGTTTGTAATTAAAGTGTGTGGCATTTATTCATCGTTAATGGATACAATGCGTATCCGTACAGAAGCAGAATTACAATAATTGGTAGTTATGACGTAATGCTATAATGATTTTTGTTAGCAATTATACGCTCGCGGAAGGGAGATGTCTGAAAGAGAAAGGGTTTAATTCAGAACTCGTGATATTACAGGCACGGTACCTAATAGAGCATCAGAAGCATGAACAGGACTATGGCGATATCACACATTATATCTACATAGATACTCCGCAAGCTACCGTACGATGCCTAGCGGAGGGTAGCCTCCCGTACCAGTACCATTCATTTCCTCTACTGTTCCACTCGCAAATAGAGCCAGGGAAAAACGACAGTCTATATACCTCCGTATGAGCCCTAATTTTTCGGTCCTTACGCGCAATGTATGTTGGCGGCAGTAGAATCTTTCGGCAGGCAGCTTCATATGCCGGTCCTCTAAATTTTCTCAATAGCCTTTCTCGAAAAGAACGTCGCCTCCAGGGATTCCCACGTGAACTCTCGATGCATCTCCGTAACACGTGTTGTTCGAACCTACCGGTAAAAAAACTAGTAGTCCGCCTCTGAATTGTTTCGACGTCTTCCTTCAGTCTGACCCGGCACGGATCCCAATCACTCGAGTACTACTCAAGAATCGGTCGTACCAGCGTCTTATATGCGGTCTCCTTTAAATGTGAACAAATCTTTCCAGCTGTCCAGGAAAAATGGTTCCCTCCTCACATCTTATAGAAGTCTTGCAATGTAAAAGAGCATCTTTTCAAATAAAACCGTTTATCAGGCATTATTCAGGATGTCTGGAACGAGCATAGTATCTAAAGAAAACTACAGCATTCTCTGTAGCAGAGTCAGTCTGATATAGTGAATTTTCCACTGTCGTATGAAGTCGATGGTTAGTCACGAGGTTATTTTGGGTATGGTTTGGAGATGGCACCCACAGATTTCCTGTTACAATAACAACAACTCGATACGGGCACTGATAGATGGAGTTCTTAGACACTATGAAGGAAGGATACTACAAACCAGGAGAGATAAATAAAAAGAGATGAATAAGAATGTTATACGAAGGTAATAGTAGGGTGAAATGGGCCGCGGAACACTTATTCAGACTTCCGCAACTGTAACAGAAGTTTATTACATTCTCTTATCCGTTTTTAGGTGATGGTATTCACTTTTTATAAGTTTCATACTTTCACTAACGTTAAAAAGAATTACACGAAAAAATTAAGATTTTTCCAAATATGGAAACATGCTCCAAGGCACAACATAGTCATGAACCTGAGAACAAACATTTTATTGACATTTAAGAGCGTTACAATGGAAAAACCTCGTCAATATTGCATTTAGTCATCTATCCGTTACATTACTACTCTATTACATACCAACAGTCAGTAAGTGAAATCAAATTAAGAAGGAGTGTTTGCAAAAACCAGTTACAAGTTAATTCCGGCAGCAGACCCGAGGAGACTGCCAAGAATTATTACGATCAGAAATCCTACGAAGTTACTACAACTTAAATAGATTTTGAGATATAAGCTGTTCGAAACTAACACAAATTTCCATTTTCAAGATACGTAAAATTTCTAACAAATTAACGAAACTCAGTTAATCTGCGAATATAACATATTCCATAGTAAAATACCGTCTTCTGTTTCAAGGTACAAGATGCTTCACTACCGACGAAATTTTGCTTAATCGTACACACGTTATATAACTAGTTTCACAAATATATATAATTTCACTTGTCATAAATTTCTGTAACCGAAGAATTAGCGTTGTATTCCGAATAGCTTTAATATATTATGTAGCAGTTAAATATGTAGAACTCGAATGGCAACAAAAACTGCAGAAAATTGCGCAATCTGCTTATGATGTTCCTTCATTTCTAAAATCATTCCGAAGTTAGTCACTAGATTGAAGTAGCGACTGCACAAACATGATGTGTTCCTAGGCACTCTAAGCTTACGCACAACAATCTCCACAAGTAATATGAGTTGTAATACGAGTAGTAGTAGTAATGTAGCAGTAGTAGTGGTAGTACTGTACTTCAGCTTAGTGTAATTCGTCACAATGTACTAATGCGTAGATTTTAGTCCTCGCCATATGCAAGAGGCGTAGTTTAGGTAACAAGTAAGTGACGACTGCAGAAACGTACCATTCACTCATATTCGGAGAGTTGTTGTTAGTTCTGCCAGGTGGTATGAGTACAATCTTTAATAATGTCTTAGCGACAGTAAGTCGCACTGAGTAAGCAACTGTCTGCAGCAAGTAATTTTACCATTTCGGACAAGTAACGTATTATCGCATTCGACCAAATTTAGAATATATTTCTACATCTACATCTACATCTACATCTACATTTATACTCCGCAAGCCACCCTACGGTGTGTGGCGGAGGGCACTTTACGTGCCACTGTCATTACCTCCCTTTCCTGTTCCAGTCGCGTATGGTTCGCGGGAAGAACGACTGTCTGAAAGCGTCTGTGCGCGCTCGAATCTCTCTAATTTTACATTCGTGATCTCCTCGGGAGGTATAAGTAGGGGGAAGCAATATATTCGATACCTCATCCAGAAACGCACCCTCTCGAAACCTGGCGAGCAAGCTACACCGCGATGCAGAGCGCCCCTCTTCCAGAGTCTGCCACTTGAGTTTGTTAAACATCTCCGTAACGCTATCACGGTTACCAAATAACCCTGTGACGAAACGCGGCGCTCTTCTTTGGATCTTCTCTATCTCCTCCGTCAACCCGATCTGGTACGGATCCCACACTGATGAGCAATACTCAAGTATAGGTCGAACGAGTGTTTTGTAAGCCACCTCCTTTGTTGATGGACTACATTTTCTAAGGACTCTCCCAATGAATCTCAACCTGGTACCCGCCTTACCAACAATTAATTTTATATGATCATTCCACTTCAAATCGTTCCGCACGCATACTCCCAGATATTTTACAGAAGTAACTGCTACCAGTGTTTGTTCCGCTATCATATAATCATACAATAAAGGATCCTTCTTTCTATGTATTCGCAATACATTACATTTGTCTATGTTAAGAGTCGGTTGCCACTCCCTGCACCAAGTGCCTATCCGCTGCAGATCTCCCTGCATTTCGCTACAATTTTCTAATGCTGCAACTTCTCTGTATACTACAGCATCATCCGCGGATAGCCGCATGGAACTTCCGACCTATCTACTACGTCATTTATATATATTGTGAAAAGCAATGGTCCCATAACACTCCCCTGTGGCACGCCAGAGGTTACTTTAACGTCTGTAGACGTCTCTCCGTTGATAACAACATGCTGTGTTCTGTTTGCTAAAAACTCTTCAATCCAGCCACACAGCTGGTCTGATATTCCGTAGGCTCTTACTTTGTTTATCAGGCGACAGTGCGGAACTGTATCGAACGCCTTCCGGAAGTCAAGAAAAATAGCATCGATCTGGAAGTCTGTATCTAATATTTTCTGGGTCTCATGAACAAATAAAGCGAGTTGGGTCTCACACGATCGCTGTTTCCGGAATCCATGTTGATTCCTACATAGTAGATTCTGAGTTTCCAAAAACGACACGATACTCGAGCAAAAAACATGTTCTAAAATTCTACAACAGATCGACGTCAGAGATATAGGTCTATAGTTTTGCGCATCTGCTCGACGACCCTTCTTGAAGACTGGGACTACCTGTGCTCTTTTCCAATCATTTGGAACCTTCCGTTCCTCTAGAGACTTGCGGTACACGGCTGTTAGAAGAGGGGCAAGCGGGACATTACTTGATCAATTTATTGTCCTTCAGCTGCTTCCCCTTCAACAAATGTGATCTTTCAGCAGGATGGAATTTATTTTTTTGTGACTTCCTGGACAGAGGTTTTCTGCTGTGATAGATGGGGCCTGATAGACCAAACAAGTGGCCACTGCGATCTCCGGACATAGACCCTCTGGATTTCTTCCTGTGGGCTTACGTGAAAGAAACTGTGTATGCCTTGGCTGTATGTAATCTTGGCGATTTCCACACAAGAATTGTGGATGCTACACGGTCCATCACCCTAGACATCCTCGTACGCACGTAAGTTGAGACAATGTATCATCTAGACTTTTTGCGGGTTGCGAAATGAGCTCATGTAAAACTGTATGAATTTTTTCACAACACTTTCTGAGTTTCTGTACTTGATCCCTCAAGTATCATGTTTTTCTTAATAGCATTTGGAAATCAGGGACGTTTCATAGAGCACCCTAGTTCTGGAAAGCCCGAAGAATCGTGATGCACTCCAGCTTTAGTGTATATGTAATAGGTCACCGTGTAGTCAGCAGACACATAAACGAAAACAAATAAAAGAAAACTGTGCCAGCACTGTCTTGTATGTGTTGTTGTTGTTGTTGTGTTGGCTCATGTGCAGCGAAAGAGGATAATTTATACAATCAATCTTCATTTAGTAAGCATGCGAAGCATAAAAAAATCGGTGGACTATACTTCTATTGTAATCAAATTATATTAAAGCAATGTAGTGCACATCCACCTAGAAACATGTTTATAGGTGCAACCAATTCAGTTTTGTACCTAGTAGCAGACACAAACGTAATGCTGTAGTACATTTTCATTATTGTCGCGGACAATCAAATATCAATTTAGATCACAGGAGGACATGTCTTCCACCTTTATATAAAAGACAACTGGCATAACTGAGGAATATTGAACGTGCAGGCGAGTGGACCTGGAGTGACTGTACATCGATATTCTTTCTTTTAAAATCAATAATCAAATTTATTTATAGCTGATGACACAGTATGCAGTCAGAGAACATGGGCAGCAGTGCTATAATAATATTTAGTTTTCTAGTTTGATATGTTATTCAAGAAAAGTGCAGTACTTTATAATTCTCTTAATGTCTTATGTAGTCTTAGTGTCTTACGTAGTCTACAGACGTCTGAATTATTGTTATGTGGATGCAATGCAATTTATTATCATCATTATTATTATTATTATTATTATTATTATTACGAAGATTGGAACTTTAATAGTGGCAACTATTTATTTACAGCTCGTACAAAATAGATACGTGTTTCAAAGTTTTACTGACCTTTAAAGAATTCACCAGAATTGTGTATACCCGATGCCAGCGATGTGGAAGTCGTGGGATACTCTTAGCAGTGCCAGCTGTGTTGACAATTGGAGCGGAGTGATCTATTGCCCAACGAATTTGTAGCAGTTCTGAAGCGAATGCCGTGAAGTGTTTCCTTCAGTTTATAAATCGAGTTGAACTTACGAGGGCTAAGTCAGGGGAGTGCAGTAGATGGTATAGCACTTAGCAGCCCCATCAGTCAAACAAATCAGTAACAGCTTCTACTGTAAGTGCCTGAGCATTGTCCTGCAAAATGATGGTCAGTTCCTGCAGAATGTGTCATCACTTCTGTCTCTATGCTGTTCATTTTTGTAACACAACCTACGAAGGTCAGTACCACACGTATGTATTTTGTACGAGCTGTAAATAAATAGTTGCCATTATCAAAGTTCCAACCCTCGTATTATTATTATTATTCAGTTTTATACAATCATTTGACCTACTCGATTGTATTCAATACAATACAAGACGAGGTAAGCAGACGACATATACGCACACTTATACATATTCACACATACATCAGTATGGCCACATTCTCCCAGCAGTCAGCTGAAACAACGCCACCGTACAGCTGTGTATGTATGTACAGAAGGTGGTCAGAAACAGTCTGAAAAGGTTGTAAGGGTATTGCAGGATAAGTTGTGCTGAGAAATAATTGTTCTGAAAAAAATTCTATACGTTTCGGCGTTTCCGAGTTAATTAACACTGAAGTTAACCAATCAGGCCCTTGTGCGCGCAAACTCAAGCGTCGCCAAGCGTGTTCTGCGTTTGGTTTCCCAAAACCGAATAAGAGGGCGATACAATAACTGGACGTGGGACGGCAGTACAAATCGAACCGGAGCCAAAGACTGAGCACTCTCGTGCGCTATCATTTTAGCTATGAGGACAACTGTCGCTAATTGTAACTAGCGGGCCGCCTAAATTCACAAGCGCAGAGGCCTGATTCGCTAACTTCAACGTTAATTAACTCCGCACATCGTATCGAAGTTTGTTTTCAAAAATCTATATCCCAGCACAATGTACCCTGAAACAGGCTTTTCAGACTGATTCTGACTACCGTGTATAGGTGTTCACTCTAAATATAGCTCGGAGAAAGACTCGTCCGAAAGCTAGCAATGCTTTGTTAATATACCTACGACTTAGCGCCTGAACTGATGAATGAGTTTTTATCTTTAATCCTTAAGTAGTTTATAAATTACTAATTCATTTATCCGTGAGTCATGCAGAGGCCTGTATGGTTAGCAAACTTAAAATTATAGCTGGAGGCGCCGGGTATCGATCCCGGTACCTCTCACATGCTAAGCGAGCGCTCTACCATCTGAGCTACGCCCCCAGTTGTTTTAATGCAACTAGCTGGATGGTTGAGTCGAGCCTGCCAGACCCGACCTCCAACCGGAGCAGAGAAAGTCGGCCGGCCGTGAGCCAGCCACACCTCCGCTGCGCCGCTTGTGCGACTTCGGGCGCACTGTCACTTCTTCATCCATACCTACAGGCTTCTCACTTACACCGTTTGTCGTTGCTCTTGGTCAAGGTAAGCAACCCAGTTATTAAAACTAAATTCTTTATCTCGAAGGTGCTGAGAAAAAAATGGTTCAAATGGCTCTGAGCACTATGGGACTTGACATCTAAGGTCATCAGTCCCCTAGAACTTAGAACGACTTAAACCTAAGAAATCTAAGTGCAACACACACATCCTTGCCCGAGACAGGATTCGAACCTGCATCCGTAGCGGTCCCGCGGTTCCAGACTAAAGCGCCTAGAATTGCTCGGCCACACTGGACGGCGAAGGTGCTGAGATTCCCGATAATTCTACAAAGCTGCAAAATAATGACAGATTCCTAACGAACTCCAAGTAATCCAAATTAACCTCTGAGTATCATTAGGAACTCACCATAATCCGCCTATTGTACACACATTCACCGACGTTTAAGCGTGCCCCTCATCACATCGTATCATGATACAATTCAGTACCTTTCGCGAGTATGTTATGCATATTTGTGAATATTCTAAAGGTCAGCATTCGTCACCTTGATGATAATGAAGTTACTGCACTTACTTACACTTTAAGATTGATAATCTGACGACAAGTACGTCCCATCTGGGTAACAACCAGTGGATAACGTCAAAGAATGCATCGATGGCAAGGACTATAACATGAAGGAACAGCTATGGTCCCTGTTATTATTTCCATCATCGAGTTTCAAATACAAACATAAAATCTAAACTGTCAATTTAATTATCATTTCTTGGTTTATTTTATATTACCTGGAGAGGCATGAAATAGAGCTATCAATAAATGAAAATTTGGAAAACTCACAAAGTGAGAAATACCAAATAAAAACAGCATGTCATGCACCAGATCATTTATATACAAGATGTATCGCAACTGGTATTTAAAAGGATACAGGTGAAAGTATACCATAATAGATGCAAAAATGTTACAGTAAAGATGGGTCTGAATTCAGTATGAAATATTGATCTAATTGAGAGAAGTATGCTGAGAACCAGCATCGGGTTTCACCCTCTCCCTCCTCATCTTCAACGCGAACACGGCACTACACTTCACATAAACATCATTACTGTCACCTACATTTAACACATTTCCACACAGCTCTCATACTTAGCGAAGGAAGGTACCCTCCGGGCGCAAAGAACGGTGAAAACCTTTCCAATTTGACTGCCGAACCTGCCTTTCGTGGTATCCTTTACAGTTATTTTAAATGTAAATGACTGGTTAAGTTTGTTGACACAATGAATTCGGTATAAAATATTTCCATAGTTAATACAAATATTTGCAGTGTAAACTGTTAGTAAAGTCTCCATTTGCTTGGGCTCAGATTTTAAACATGAACCATGGTTCCATGGTTGGAGCACGAAGATTGATGATGGGCTACCGGTACATTTTGCTGCAGAAATAAGAGGGGATATAAAATGTAGACTGGCAATGGCAAGGAAAGCATTTCTGCAGAAGAGAAATTTGTTAACATCGAGTATAGATTTAAGTGTCAGGAAGTCGTTTCTGAAAGTATTTGTATGGAGTGTAGCCATGTGTGGAAGTGAAACATGGACGATAAATAGTTTGGACAAGAAGAGAATAGAAGCTTTCGAAATGTGGTGCTGCAGAAGAATGCTTAACATTAGATGGGTAGATGACATAACTAATGAGGATGTACTGAATAAGATTGGGGAGAAGAGAAGTTTGTGGCACAACTTGACTAGAAGAAGGGATCGGTTGGTAGGACATGTTCTGAGGCAACAAGGGATCATCAATTTAGTATCGGAGGGCAGCGTGGAGGGTAAAAATCGTAAAGGGAGACCAAGAGATGAATACACTAAACAGATTCAGATGGATGTAGGTTGCAGTAGGTACTGGGAGATGAAGAAGCTTGTACAGGATAGAGTAGCATGGAGGGCTGCATCAAACCAGTCTCAGGACTGAAGATCACAACAACAACAACAACATAACAGGTCATCCAACGCGACATTATGGACCTGTACCTTGACTTCCAAGATCACCTAACTTCCAATTTCAATTTTTTTTTTTTTTTTTTTTTTTGTTTGTTTGCGTCTGTGATTATCTTAGAAGTCAAGTATACAGATGAGGAACTTACGCAGTGAGCTGCACACTCTTGTCAAGCTTTACGGCCGATGTTTTCAGGAATTAGTAACTCACTGCAGAGACGAGCGCAGCGTTACATCAAAATGCGCGGAAGACACGTGAAACGCCTCCTTTAACAGGCATGCGTTTAAAGTAAACTGTAATATATATGAGGGACACGGTTAAAACTTTTAGAATGGCATGATTGTAAGAACAAAAGACATTTGTTTATACACTGAAGCCCCAAAGAAACTGGTATAGGCATGTGTATTCAAATACAGAGAGATGTGAACACGCAGCAGACGGCGCTGCGGTCGGCAACGCCTATATAAGACAACAAGTGGCCCATACCCCTTCCTCCCTCCGTGCCTGCCTAAGCCTCCACTCCCCCACCGTCCGAACCGCCTCCACCACTCGAAGTTTATGTGTCGTGATTTGATCACAAAGAAGGAGCTAACCTTAATCAACTCCCACCCCATCTTCGCGCCCAATGACTGGCGCGTACTGACCACCATGGCAGAAGTGCGGGTGACGGGCGAAATGCCTGCCAACCTACTACGCTACAGTCCCCGATCCAAGTAGCGAAACAACGAGAAATCATCTCCAGACGGGGCGGAGCTCATTGTCGAAACCTACCGGCCAGCCACTTAGGCCGCTCGTCTTCCTCTTCTCGTACTGTCCCTCTAACTATCCTTTATCTTTCTTATGTTAAAAAAAAACACACACACACACAAAAAAAAAGCAACGCACAAAAGTCAAGCCAATCGAAACCGCCAAGAATTTTCCTCCCCTACCCGTCAAGCCAGAAGGAGAAGCGCCTCTGAGCGCTAGTATTCCTACTTCAGTCAAGGACATCTTCGTTCGTGTGTGCGCGCGCGCACGCAATCGTTAGATCGGTTACTGCTGCTACAATGGCAGGTAATCAAGATTTATGTGAGTTTCAACGTGGTCTTATAGACGGCGCACGAGCGATGGAACACAGCATCCCCGAGCTAGCGATGAAGTGGGGATTCTCCCGCACGAGCATTTCACGAGTGTACCGTAAATATCACGAGTCCGGTAAAACATCAAATCTCCGACATCCCTCCTGCCGGAAAAAGATCCTGCAAGAACGAGTGCAGGGAATGGCAATTGAACCTCAATGTAGACAAGTGTAATGTGCTGCGAACACACAGAAGAAAGATCCTTTATCATTTAGCTACAATACAGCAGATCAGCAACTGGAAGCAGTTAATTCCATAAATTATCTGGGGGTACGCATCAGGAGTGATTTAAAATGGAATGACCATATAAAAGTAATCGTCGATAAAGCAGATGCCAGACAGATTCATTGGAAGAGTCCTAAGGAAATGCAATCCGAAAAGGAAGTGTGGGATCCGTACCAGAGAGAGTTGATAGAAGAGATAGAGAAAATCCAACGGAGAGCAGCGCGCTTCGTTACAGGATCATTTAGTAATCGCGAAAGCGTTACGCAGACGATAAACTCCAGTGGAAGATTCTGCAGGAGAGACGCTCAGTAGCTCGGTACGGGCTTTTGTTGAAGTTTCGAGAACATACCTTCACCGAGGAGTCAAGCAGTATATTGCTTCCTTCTACGTACATCTCCCGAGGAGGCCATGAGGATAAAATCAGAGAGCCAGAGGCATACCGACAATCTTTCTTTCCACGAACAATACGAGACTGGAACAGAAGGGAGAACCGATAGAGGTACTCAAGGTACCCTCCGCCACACACAGTGAGGTAGCTTGCGGAGTATGGATGTAGATGTAGACGACTGAAGAGGATCGTTCAACGTGACAGATGTGCAACACTTCCGCAGATTTCTTCATATTTCAATGCTGGACCATCAACAAGTGTCAGCGTGCGAACCATTCAAAGAAACATCATCAATATGGACTTTCAGAGCCGAAGGCCAACTCGTGTACCCTTTATGACTGCACGACACGAAGCTTTACGCCTCGCCTGAGCCTGTCAACAGTGACATTCGACTGTTGATGACTGGAAACAAGTTGCCTGGAAGGAGAAGTCTCGTTTCAAATTGTATATAGCGGATGGGCGTGTACGGGTATGGAGACAACCTCATGAATCCATGGACGCTGCATGTTAGCACGGTACTGTTGAAGCTGATGGAGGCTCTGTAAACGGTGTGGAACGTGTACAGTTGGAGAGATATGGGACCCCTTATACGTCTAGATACGACTCTGACAGGTGACACGTACGTAAGCATCCTGTCTGATCACCTGCATCCATTCATGTCCACTGTGCATTCCGACGGACTTGGGCAATTCCACCAAGACAATGCGACACTCGCCGGCCGCGGTGGTCTAGCGGTTCTGGCGCTGCAGTCCGGAACCGCGGGACTGCTACGGTCGCAGGTTCGAATCCTGCCTCGGGCATGAGTGTGTGTGATGTCCTTAGGTTCGTTAGGTTTAAGTAGTTCTAAGTTCTAGGGGACTTATGACCTAAGATGTTGAGTCCCATAGTGCTCAGAGCCATTTGAGCCAATGCGACACTCCACAAGTCCAGAATTGCCACACAGTGGCTCCACGCTCACTCTTCTGAATTTAAACACTTTCGCTGGCCACCAAATTCCCCTGACATGAACATTATTGATCATATGTGGGACGCCTTGTAACGTGCTGTTTAGAAGAGATCTCTACCCGCTCGTACTCTTACGGATTTATGGACAGCCCTGCAGGATTCATGGTGTCAGTTCTCTCCATCACTAAGTCAGACATTACTCGAGTCTATTAGGCAAGTGTAACAGTTTCCTTGGCTTTTCAGTGTATAAAGGCGATCAAAACATTTCCGTTCTAACGCTGTACAGTCCAGAATCGATATGCCAATCAGGCGGAATCACCATGAGTACCTAGGAAATCATCCCACCGCCGCTCCAGACGGACTTGGGCAATTCCAGCAGGACAATGCGACAGCCCACACGTCTGGTAAAACACCGTGTACCGCTGTGTAAAGAAGTCCGTTACCGCCTGCTGCACATCCACATCCAACAGTAGTCGTCGACCCTTCAAGGCTTTTTTTAAGGGGAGGGATCAGGACTGTAGAGTGAGTGCTCGAGTGTCTACCACTTCAGTTGCCGTAGCTTGTGTGTTACGATATTTGCGATATGGGGACGTGCGTTATCACGAAGCAGCAGCTCTACTTGTCGCACGCAACTTGGCACACCATTCCACAATATGGTTTTCGGGAAAAAAAATTGCAGCACGTTGGCCTTGTTTGGAAGTGTTTTGTAATAGCATCGTCGTAGTTCATGTTTCTGTATTTACCGTGCGCACGCCGGAAAGACAAGAATGCCACATTAATCTCTTCCCTTGATGTCGGTGCTTGTGAAGCAGCACCGACACACTGCAGAAACCTCTCAAATTGAACGCCCCTTGTATATGACAGCTTCTTTGTAAGGTTTTAAGAGTTGATTGCCGCGTACGAGATCCGATCGGTAGTGAAAAGGAAACCACTGTGAAAATCAAAGAATGTTTTATTTACAATAGCTTCCAGCTATTTCTTCTAAACGGTCGCTGCTCCGACGTAGATATTCGTCGTGGCGTTGTACCAACTTTCCAATACCCTCGTCACTTAAGGCAGGCGCCTGTGCATTCCGCCACGTCTCTACGCTGGCCTGCAGCTCACTGTCTATGTCAAAGTGTAGCGGTTCATGTGAGCAGAGATGAAAATCAGAGGGATCCACGTCCCGTCTATATGACGGACGACCAAAGACTTATCGTCGAAAACGCTGCAGGAGTGTCTTCGTTGCGTCTTGAGTGTGCTGCGACAACTGTCATGAGGAAGGAAATGTATGACAGGTACGTTATGTGGGCTGCACGAAATCAGACGAAATCTCATACTTGGCGGGAGACACTATTTTCTGGGAATGTTTACGTGCTCACTGTGCGCTCAGAACTGAACAGAGCAACGTGACGCGATCGACGGGCGTAATAAAAACACGCGTCAACACATCTGTGCACAGCTTCATCGGATTTTCACTGTGGTTTCTATTTTGCGACCGATCGGACCTTAGTTTCCGAACAGCCCTCATACTCTGTTCGATTTGCTCTAATACGAGGTGCTGTCCAAAATTTTTGGGACTAGTGCTGCCATCTGTTGAAAACCTTACCTTTGGACTAATGGTCACCATCACCCTCGACGTAGTTCCCATCTGCACGTACACACCGGTCCCAGCGCTTCTGCCACTGGTCTAACGTTTTCTGGAAGTCCTGTTCTTTGAGGGAGCTTATCACCACCAGCGATGCTTCTTTAATCCTCTCTAGAGTGTCGAACCGACAGCGTTTGAACCTGAGTTTCAGTTTTGGGAATAGCGTGAAGTCGCAAGGTGCCAAATCTGGCGAGTACGGTGGGTGGGGTACAACCGTCATGTTGTTTTTTGCCAAAAAGGTCCTGGTGAGCAAGTACGTGTGACAGAGCGCGTTGTCGTGATGTGATGCAACAAGCAGTTGCCTTGACGCCAAAGTTCGGGCCGTCATCGCCGCACGTTTTCATCGAGCCCATCGCAAAACGTCACAGTAGTACGCGGAATTCACTGTTTGGTTGTGTGGGACAAATTCTTTGTGCATAATTCCACTGGTATCAAAGAAAACGATGATCATGCTCTTCACTTTGCTCTTCACCTGTCTCGCTTTTTTGGGTCCTGGAAAGCCCGGGATCTTCCACTGGGAAGATTGTTGCTTTGTCTCTGGGTCATAACCGTAAAACCAGCTCTCGTCACCGGTGATAATCCGTGACAAGAAGATTGGATCATCAGATGCGGTCTGACGAAGGTCCATGCACACTTCAACACGCTGTGCCTTCTGATCGGCAGTGAAGATCCCTGGCACAAATTTTGTGGCGACACGATGCATGCCCAATTCATCAGTCAACATTCGTTGACATGTCCCATAACCAATACCCACTTCATCCTCAAGGTCTTGAATGGTTCGACATCAATCCGCACGAACAAATTGTTGAAGTTTGGCAACAATGTCCAGCGCTGTGCGGCTAATGGGCCTTGCAGTGTGAGCATCATCTTCGACATCTGAACGGCCGGCCCTGAACCGAGCATGCCACTCAAACACACGCGTACGGCTCATACTCTGTCGCTCAAACACTTGTTGAATCATTGCAAGGGTCTCCGTAGCACATTTCCCGAGAATCGCACGGAATTTCATACACACGCGCTGTTCCGTTCGCGGATCCATTGAAAAATCGCCACACACCAAACACAGAGTATTACGGAAATCACTGTGGACATGCAACACTTCCTCCCAGCTGAATGCCACTCCGCACACTGACTCATCAGATATGCAGCTCTCGCCACCTAGCGGTGCAAAGGTCTACTACTCCCTCTTTCCAGATGGCAGCACCAGTCCCGAAAATTTTGGATTCCACCTCATAGTTTGTTAATTGTCATTATATAAAGATTTTTCGTGCATGGAAAAATTAATTTGACCACAGAATATTTCCAGGGTTATGAACTTTTTAACGCCTTCAATTCGGCATTACTGCTTAAACAATGAGAAGTTTGGCTTAGAAATGCATTTGGCAAAGAAGCCCCATATATGGCAACAATTTATAATAGGTACAGTGAATTAAAATGAGATAGGGTTTCTCTTAGTGACCCGAAAGCCGCTGTTATTGATGAAAAGAGTACCGCTCGAGCAACGCTTTAAGAAGACCGATAGACAACATATGAATCTACTCGAAAGACACTGGGCAATGGCGTTGCTAAAATCCAAGGCATCTTACACCAGTAGTTAAACGACTCACTTTCGATCAAAAACAACAACTTACCGACTGGTGGTGTAAAACTTTGGAAAAAATCCAAGGAGCACTTCAGATTTGGTTTTTAACGCCGTTACTGTTATGAAACTTAGATTTAGTGTTATTATTCTGAAAAGAAAAGTCTATAGGCTCACTGAGCCTCTCAAACAAAACCTAAGCGTACAAAAGTTCGATGAAATCGCAGTACTGGCAACAAGATTATTGTTAGTGTTTTATTCTTGTTTTTTTTTCTCATAAAACGGGTCTTAACGCTACTATAGCATCAAAAGATAGACGTACCGTTACTACCGATTGGTACACAAATGTCTGTCATAGTAAATTTTTGAAAAGGTTCGTGATAAGCGCTAAAAGGAAAAAAAAAATTCGTCACGGCAAAGCATCGTAGCATGCAGCAAAACTAAAATCTGAATATCTGGTTGCTGTAAAGATCAGCCAGCAACATGGACGCTCCACTATACAGCACTTTGTGATTTATTTTTGTTTCCAGAAATTAAAGATGAAATGCGGGGTATCACTTTTTTGGCATCAGATGAAGTGGTAGAACATCGTGAAAACCTAGTTTATGAAGTGCCTCTGTAGGACTGCCACTATGGCTTTAAGGACTGGTTGCACCGTACGCTTAATGTACTGACCTCAAAGGCGAATATTTTAGAAAACAGTAAAATCATCTAATTTTTTAAAAACTGTTCCTTTCCTGATATTCTAGAAATTTGTCAGTGTCGCCCACGTTACGTGCTGAAACAGCAATGTATTTTTCGCTAAGGTATGCCACAGGTGAAATTTGAGCTCAGTTTGAAGCAAATTTAAGAGAAAAATTTACATTAAAAATACATTTGCGGTAATTACACACTATTTCATACCGAAGCGAGTGATGTCTTGTAACCAGATATGCACAATTACATTGCAAACGGCTTGTTTGCAGACGCATGTTTACTGGAATGTTTTGGCTCCCATTATAGTATGCTTTCATCCATTTCAGTTTCAGCCGTTAATTATTGTACACCGTGTATAAACGATCTGGTGGATAACGTCGGAAGTCTCGTAAAGGCTGTCCACAATGAAGCGGCTATATGTAGGAAAACTGCAGAGCCGAATATTGTAGAGAAATAGGGGAAACCGGCAGATGATCGACAATTTGTTCATCTACTGGCAGTGGATCAACGAACAAATGCTGCACATAAATATACGGAAAAATCAATTATTGCTCAACAGCAAGAAGGTTTGAGACATGTGTGTTTTAAATTCTTGATCTGTTTCGGAAAAAGACTGATCGAAGCTTGATATCCCTCCACATTTCATCGATTACATATTCCCACGACACTTGTAGGATCTTGATCAAAGCGAGCGAGCAGCAGTATCATGAAACGATAAACTAGCATAAGTAGGCCGCGATGCTGCCATCTATCGGTGGACTTCTCCGCTTCTCAGACGTCGCATCAAATGATCTTTTCGAAATAAACAACATTCAGATGCGTTTTCTGAATGAGAAAGCTGCTACATAGAGTAATGGGTATATGTGAAGATAACTCTGTTGGTGATTGAAGACTATGTGCTGAACAACATTACATCAGTATTTACGTAATTTGCAGATTAATAACTATAGCCCTTACAAATCGTAAGTTTTTAGGTTGGTTAATACCTCCATGAGCATGTGGCTAGAGCAGGCCATTAATGCTTATTTTCCCTTGCGCAGCAGGTCAGGTGCTGAAGTATGCACCCATGAGTGCAAAACTGTTAGTCTATACTGACAGGTGTTGTCGACTTACAACGAACCCCTTGAGTGCGAGGTCGCAAAAGGCATTCGACGCTCCACTTGCTGTCTACCATGCAACCACAATATTGGCTGATAATGGCAACAGGGGGCGGGACTGGAGGCATCCAACAGTGAGCGTAGTTGAACTACTTAGTAGACTAGTAACTCACAAGAACGCTAGGAGCCAGACGGGTTGGAGAAAAGCGTGTGATCGACGAAGATATCTACAAGGTGTGTTAGCCTGCTTGTATCTTTCTGGTATTTCTGCTATTAATTCAGTAACTTATATAACTTTGTCACAGTGTTTTTATTTTTGGAATATACACTCCTGGAAATTGAAATAAGAACACCGTGAATTCATTGTCCCAGGAAGGGGAAACTTTATTGACACATTCCTGGGGTCAGATACATCACATGATCACACTGACAGACCCACAGGCACATAGACACAGGCAACAGAGCATGCACAATGTCGGCACTAGTACAGTGTATATCCACCTTTCGCAGAAATGCAGGCTGCTATTCTCCCATGGAGACGATCGTAGAGATGCTGGATGTAGTCCTGTGGAACGGCTTGCCATGCCATTTCCACCTGGCGCCTCAGTTGGACCAGCGTTCGTGCTGGACGTGCAGACCGCGTGAGACGACGCTTCATCCAGTCCCAAACATGCTCAATGGGGGACAGATCCGGAGATCTTGCTGGCCAGGGTAGTTGACTTACACCTTCTAGAGCACGTTGGGTGGCACGGGATACATGCGGACGTGCATTGTCCTGTTGGAACAGCAAGTTCCCTTGCCGGTCTAGGAATGGTAGAACGATGGGTTCGATGACGGTTTGGATGTACCGTGCACTATTCAGTGTCCCCTCGACGATCACCAGTGGTGTACGGCCAGTGTAGGAGATCGCTCCCCACACCATGATGCCGGGTGTTGGCCCTGTGTGCCTCGGTCGTATGCAGTCCTGATTGTGGCGCTCACCTGCACGGCGCCAAACACGCATACGACCATCATTGGCACCAAGGCAGAAGCGACTCTCATCGCTGAAGACGACACGTCTCCATTCGTCCCTCCATTCACGCCTGTCGGGACACCACTGGAGGCGGGCTGCACGATGTTGGGGCGTGAGCGGAAGACGGCCTAACGGTGTGCGGGACCGTAGCCCAGCTTCATAGAGACGGTTGCGAATGGTCCTCGCCGATGCCCCAGGAGCAACAGTGTCCCTAATTTGCTGGGAAGTGGCGGTGCGGTCCCCTACGGCACTGCGTAGGATCCTACGGTCTTGGCGTGCATCCGTGCGTCGCTGCGGTCCGGTCCCAGGTCGACGGGCACGTGCACCTTCCGCCGACCACTGGCGACAACATCGATGTACTGTGAAGACCTCACGCCCCATGTGTTGAGCAATTCGGCGGTACGTCCACCCGGCCTCCCGCATGCCCACTATACGCCCTCGCTCAAAGTCCGTCAGCTGCACATACGGTTCACGTCCACGCTGTCGCGGCATGCTACCAGTGTTAAAGACTGCGATGGAGCTCCGTATGCCACGGCAAACTGGCTGACACTGACGGCGGCGGTGCACAAATGCTGCGCAGCTAGCGCCATTCGACGGCCAACACCGCGGTTCCTGGTGTGTCCGCTGTGCCGTGCGTGTGATCATTGCTTGTACAGCCCTCTCGCAGTGTCCGGAGCAAGTATGGTGGGTCTGACACACCGGTGTCAATGTGTTCTTTTTTCCATTTCCATGAGTGTATTTTAGGTGCTACATGTAGGTGCTGCTCACACCCGCAGGACCATGCTTTTTTTTAACTAAAGTGCTAGTGGTGTCGACAGAAAGCAGAGCTATGGCAACGATAACCACAGCAAACATTGCATTATATCTGAAACGACTGTTGCCGAAGTTTACATATCGTCAGGAAGAAATCCGAAGAATTTACCATAATGAGAAACAAGTGACACATGAGATATTAATGTTTGGCTCTGAGCAACATTTCTCTTAGCGTAGTGAATAACCTTTCTTTCCCCTTAACTAGTGGTTCAAATGGCTCCGAGCACTATGGGACTTAACATCTATGGTCATCAGTGCCGTAGAACTTAGAACTACTTAAACCTAACTAACCTAGGGACATCACACAACACCCAGTCATCACCAGGCTGAGAAAATCCCTGACCCCGCCGGGAATCGAACCCGGGAACCCGGGCGTGGGAAGCGAGAACGCTACCGCACGACCACGAGCTGCGGACATATTAACGTTTCTACAAGACGAGTCAGTGGAATGTGTGGTGTCTTATAAGCTCGACTGTGCGGACAATGTTCAGGCGGAGTATTGCGATAACGATATGTTCAAATGATTCAAATGGCTCTGAGCACTATGGGACTTAACTGCTGAGGTCATCAGTCCCCTAGAACTTAGAACTACTTAAACCTAACTAACCTAAGGACATTACACACATGCCCGAGGCAGGATTCGAACCTGCGACCGTAGCGGTCACGCGGTTCCAAACTGAAGCGCTTAGAACAGCACGGCCACACCGGCTGGCTAACGATATGTGCTTGACAAGTAAGAGAGATATTGAAGCAGGTATCGAGCCATGTAGTTCATCATCCTTGTCGGCTTGTCGGACACGGAGCCACAAATACCGTCTCCAGTCAAGCGCTGTAAAGGATAATCGTTGTCCAAGGAGCGTGCACTAAACATAATCACGTACACGGAAGATCAACCACAGAAAAAAATAAAAAATCAGATTTCAAAAAAGTCAGCATCAATATGATCATGTAGGGTATAAGAATAATGACGGATATTCAAGGGAGTACAAGGTGGACTTGTTACAAAAACATGTTTCCGCGTCTCGATACAAATTACAGGATATGCGTGATAGTGACCCACTGCTTATTCGCATCAAACTGGGTGCGGCGTAGATTACAGAGATTTCAAGGGAAGCAGTGGATACTTGCACAGCTTTAAACAGTGCTACAGAACTGGAAAACGTAAGATAACGAAATTTTAAACAAAGCATCAACTTGACGATGCACAGAAAGGTGCGGAATAAGGCCAAAACGAACTTATTCCATTGTTCAGTAATGAAATTGGTTTTAACCGAGACCAATCTGGATTTGAGGAGGAAATGTGTATGAAAGGAACCCTGGAAATTAGTGGTACCAAGAGAGTTGTATCAAGATCAGTAAGCATCAATGCCTTAACGCATTCGTATAAATTATGTCGACTGTTAATCTGGATGATAAAGTGGCTGGAAAGTTGCTTATTGAGCTGTGAGAGGTTGGAGGTGCTCTGCAACATACGATTCTTTCTCGTGCAGCTATACTTGCAAGGGCAGTAGGGTATATTTACGTCACAACAGCGGGAAAGCGGGCGTAAGAAACCTACAACCAAGGTACAAGCACTGCTTTTGAGCAGTAGCTGGTCAAAATAACTTGCTTTTATTTGATTCCCGGTCTGCGTATAAAAATCGTACTCCTTTAGAGCAAGCTAACCTTCCTGAAATGTGTGTAACATAGCATTTCATGCCACCTGGAACCAATGGTCAGATTCAACCTCTGGATGTTTGTGCTTTTCATGCCTGTAAAACATATTATCGCACTATCTGCAGCTACGCCTTAAAGGATAGCCAGTTTCACGATAAGGTCCACGACAGACTGTTTCGCATTTGGTTGCATGCCATCACATTCCATCAGTTCTCAACTCCGCGTTACACCAACATGATTCTATATGCATTCTTTAAGTGTGGATACTCCCAAGGAGTCCGTCTTCGATCTTGATGTTGCAGACTTTTGTGATGATTATGGCCCGCCATTTTTCATTAGGTACACTACTGGCCATTAAAATTGCTACACCACGAAGATGACGTGCTACAGACGCGAAATTTAACCGACAGGAAGAAGATGCTGTGATATGCAAATGATTAGCTTTTCAGAGCTTTCACACAAGGTTGGGGCCGGTGGCGACACCTACAACGTGCTGACATGAGGAAAGTTTCCAACCGATTTCTCATACACAAACAGCAGTTGACAGGCGTTGCCTGGTGAAACGTTGTTGTGATGCCTCGTGTAAGGAGGAGAAATGCGTACCATCACGTTTCCGACTTTGGTAAAGGTCGGATTGTAGCCTAGCGCGATTGCGGTTTATCGTATCACGACACTGCTGCTCGCGTTATTCGAGATCCGATGACTTTTACCAGAATATGGAATCGGTGGTTTCAGGAGAGTAATACGGAACGCCGTACTGGATCCCAACGGCCTCGTATCACTAGCAGTCGAGATTACAGGCATCTTATCCGCTTGGCTGTAACGGATCGTGCAGCCACATCTCGATCCCTGAGTCAATAGATGGGGACGTTTGAAAGACGACAACCATCTGCACGAACAGTTCGACGATGTTTGCAGCAACATGGACTATCAGCTCTGAGACCATGGCTGCGATTACCCTTGACGCTGCATCACAGACAGGAGCGCCTGCGGTGGTGTACTCAACGACGAACCTGGTTGCACGAATGGCAAAACGTCATTTTTGCGGGTGAATCCAGGTTCTGTTTACAGCATCATGATGGTCGCATCCGTGTTTGGCGACATCGCGGTGAACGCACATTGGAAGCGTGTATTCGCCATCGCCATACTGGCGTATCACCCGGTCTGATGGCATGGGGTGCCATTGGTTACACGTCTCGGTCTCCTCTTGGTCGCATTGACGGCACTTTGAACAGTGGACGTTACATTTCAGATGTGTTACGAGCCGTGGCTCTACCCTTCATTCGATCCCTACGAAATCCTACATTTCAGCAGGATAATGCACGACCGCATTTTGCAGGTGCTGTACGGGCCTTTCTGGACACAGAAAATGTTCGAGTGCTGCCCTGGCCAGCACATTCTCCAGATCTCTCACCAATTGAAAACGTCTGGTGAATTGTGGCCGAGCAACTGGCTGGCCTCTATACGCCAGTCACTACTCTTGATGAACTGTGGTAACGTGTTGAAGCTGCATGGGCAGCTGTACCTGTACGCGGCATCCAAGCTCTGTTTGACTCAATGCCCAGGCGTATCACGGCCGTTATTACGGTCAGAGGTGGTTGTTCTGGGTGCTGATTTCTCAGGATCTATGCACCCAAATTGCGTGAAAATGTAATCACATGTCAGTTCTAGTCTAATATATTTGTCCAATGAATACCCGTTTATCATCTGCATTTCTTCTTGGTGTAGCAATTGGAATGGTCAGTAGTGTATTAACGTTACAGGTTGATGTTTGGTTTCGAACATGTCTTGAGTGTGGATGATGTCCATTTTGTGAAGTGTACTATGTACGTCTCATAGAAAGTTTATCTCCGCACCTCCCGACCACTGATTTACTGTCGCCCTACTGATGGACATGGTGAGTTACTAGGAGCTAACATTTTCCTGTCATAATTGTCAACAGAACACTTTCAAATGAGCCATACTAAAGACAGAACTTGCGACCTCGAACTCAAACATCAGGTCGTAAAGTTTTTAATGTGTTTGCGGGAAGACTGTTCGACACATAGAAAAAACAGCCAACATACTGATGTTTGTACTTATAAGGTACCATATAAGAAATATCTGACTTATGCCCGTTACACCCTGTACACAGAACTACACTGAAAAGCTAATGGTTCGCATATCCAAGCACGTAGAATACTTCGAGCTTGGTTGGTTTTGCTGCATGCCGCCTTCATGACGTTGCCACTTTGTGGCCAGCAGTGTACAGTGCAGTATGTCGTCCATGACGCTCGGCTGCTGCCCCACCGCCTGCCTGCGCCCCCAGAGTCGCCCCGGCAGGGATTTAGCGCGCTGCGTCTACGCGGAAGCCGGCTTCGCAGATGGTCGCTTTGTATCCCACGGGCACAATGGCAGCACGCTGTCTAATTTCGTGTCCGCTCCAGTATTGTTCTGCTGTTACGTCGAACTGGAATTGGTCTGCGACGGACAATAATGGCGACAGAGAACAGCCAGGAGTACCCTACTTACAGTGTACGTCAGTAAAACATGATGCAATATACACCGGTTTTCAAAAATATTCATACTGTATCACAAAGTTTTGCCTTCGACTTGAATAAAAATGGAGCTTTAAGAAAAAATTTTAGCTTACTCGTAGGACTACAAAGTTTTAATTTTGTAAAGGATTATCCGATTGTGATAACATGACATTGGGGTCCTGGGGTGGAGGCCACTGAGTTCACAGAGGCAAAAACGATTATCAATCTTTATTTATCGCAATGTCTACGCTGTACACGCCAGTTATAAACACATTTGACAACTGATCGCATCAACAGTATATATATACATTAAATGAGAAGGCAACAAACAATCTAGCTTGCAATTACTTATTCTGGTTCACCATTTACTGTAACTGTGTAGTATTTTAAAGAAAGACCGTAGTTAGAATTTATTTTAAGGAAAGGCCCAATTTAAAAATCTATTGGAACTTCTCAAGAAAATTCCAAATTTAAAATTAATTTTACTGAAAAACACTCTGATACAATAAAGAGTCACGCACATCATCCAATACCAGAAACAACGGCATCCCCGCCAAATCAACGGAAATTCTGTAGGCGAGGAACGTTTGAAGAAAGTGAATATATTTCAACAATTTCAGAAACAGCACATATAATGCCAGCCGCGTACCGGCTCAACAGGCAGGCACGACTGGGGTCAGACGGCCGCACCTTCTGTTCCCAAAACGAGTTCACTAAACATACAGCTAGTCACGCCCGCAGACAGGGCATGTCACAGTAGCAAATAATACTTTCTAAGCCAGAGAAAAGCAATCAGTAACTCTCTGAGATAGAATTATACACCACGGAAGCACATGAGCAGCTCCTTGGAAACATGATGCGAGGTTATGTAGTGCACAAGTGAAAGATGCTTTACTGTTAATTTTACTCACAGCAAACATCTTGCACTTTAACAAACATGACCATTAAATATAACAACTGTTATTCGGTGCACCGATAAGGAAACCTACACAATTAAGTTTCCCGGCGGCAACTCCTTGCATTTTTAATAAAACTTGAACAACAGTTACAAAAATTAATTTGCGCGTCCAAAAGGTTACTGCACAGTTAAATTTAGTATGAATGCGGCACACGCCTTGTCCTTTAATAACACGTAACTGCTACGATAATGATGTGAGCTGAAGCAATGAACTAAAATTTGTACCAGCACTGGGATTCAACCCCAGGTCTTCCACCTACTACGTACAAGCGCGATTTGCTGTGCCACATCGGCATGCAGCGAATACATCTACGTGGAATCCCCTACTAAGTCTCCCTCCGCTATAAAAATTCCAGTTCTTGGTGACATCTTAATCTTATATAGTTGATATTCCTGACACATATTTAGTCTCACCTTTTTCTACACAGTAATCATAGATAATCTCGAATTTGTATCGACAAGGTAGACGTACGAAGGTATTCTGTGCAGGTATGGTGGCTGTAGTGTCAGTGTGGCGCAGCACACACCATATCTGCCGGAGTTCGAATTCCAGCGCTGGCACAAATTTTAATTCACTGCTTCAGCACATATCATAATCGTGGACAGAGCTCAGACTCAACATTTCTCACAAGGGAACCTCCCCATCGCACCCCCCTCAGATTTAGTTATAAGTTGGCACATTGGATAGGCCTTGAAGAACTGAACACAGATCAATTGAGAAAACAGGAAGAAGTTTGTGGAACTGTGAAAAAATAAGCAAAATATACAAACTGAGTAGTTTATGGGAAGATAGGTAACATCAAGGACACTTGGATTGCAGGAGCGCCGTGGTCTCGTGGTAACGTGAGCAGCTGCGGAACGAAAGGTCCGTGGTTCAAATCATCCATCGAGTGAAGACTTTAATTTTTTATTTTCAGTTTATGTGACAAACTCTTATGTTTTCATCACTTTTTTGGGAGTGATTATCACATCCACAAGAAAACCTAAATCGGGCAAGGTAGAAGAATCTTTTTACCCATTCGCCAAGTGTACAAGTTAGGTGGGTCGACAACATATTCCTGTCATGTGACGCACATGCCGTCACCAGTGTCGTATAGAATATATCAGACGTGTTTTCCTGTGGAGGAATCGGTTGACCTATGACCTTGCGATCAAATCTTGTCGGTTCCGATTGGAGAGGCACGTCCTTTCGTCTACTAATCGCACGGTTTTGCGATGCGGTCGCAAAACACAGACACTAAACTTATTACAGTGAACAGAGACGTCAATGAACGAACGGACAGATAATAACTATGCAAAAATAAAGAAAGTAAAATTTTCACTTGTGCAAAGACTTGAACCAAGGAGCTCTCCTTCTGCAGCTGCTCACGCTACCACGAGACCACGGCGTTCCTGAGTTCAGGTGCTCCTTGATGTTGCCTATGTGGCCCATGGACTACTCAGTTTGTATATTTTGCTTATTTTTTCACAGTTTCACACAACTTCTTCCTGTTTTCTCAATTGATCTGTGTTCGGTTTATCAAGGCCTATCCACTGTGCCAAGTTATAACTAAATCTGAGGGGGTGCGATGGGGAGGTTCCCTTGTCAGGAATATCAACAGCGTATGATTAACACTTAACCACTAGTTAAGGGGAAAGAAAGGTTATTCACTACGCTAAGAGAAATATTGCTACATTAAATTTGTTAACAAATCAAGAATTGAAACTTCCTTGCAGATTAAAACTGTGTGCCGGACCGAGACTCGATCTCGGGACCTTTGCCTTTCGCGAGCAAGTGCTCTACCAACTGAGCTACCCAAGCACGACTCACGCCCCGTCCTCACAGCTTTCCTTCTGCCAGTACCTCGTCTCCTACCTTCCAAACTTTACAGAAGTTCTCCTGCGAACCTAGCAGAACTAGCACTCCTGAAAGAAAGGATATTGCGGAGATACTGCATTCTCTGTTGTTGACATGTGGTGGTGTAGTTCACACGAAGTTGTTGCAACGGGAAGCACAGAGAGGGAAACTTTTCCGATCTAAAAGCATAAAAGGAACCACGTACAGTGAGATTAGGTGACCTTGGAGGTCAGTGGTGCAATGCCAGGACTGTGAGCCCTGACGGTCCATCCGTCACTGACGCAGCTGCACTTACAGGTAGACGCCAGTATGGTGGTGTTCCGTTCTGAGGTTTTCTGCATGCTCTTCCACTGATGTAATGTACAAGTGGGCGACTTTGTTGCCCTAGGAAGACCCATACTGGCAAGCACATGAAATACTAACTTACAAATAGCGCCAATATGAATTTTAGTTTAGCTGCGTAGGTTAAAATTCACCCCAAGTTGATATCTGCATTCAAGTAGAAGCTTCGGTCTTGTGAAACTGGATGAATCCTTTGAAGCACACTGTATAATGTGACTCACATCGTAATACGCGTAGTATTACATCCATCACAGTATCAATCAGCATCACAGAACACGCTCTACATTTTTGAAGCAGCCATCAACACTCCACATAGAGCGAGGTAGAGAATGACATTATCTTATTACATGAAATAAAATCGTCATAACTTCTAAACGGTTTGCGTTAGGATGTATGGTTTGGCTTAGCGACGAAGCCCACTTTCATTTGGATGGGATCGTCAATAAGCAAAATTGGCTCATTTGGGGAACTGAGAACCCGCATTTCGCGATCGAAAAGTCTCTTCATCCTCAATAGGTGACTGTCTGGTGTGCAATTTCAGCCACGAAATAATCGGTGCGATATTCCTTGATGGCACGATGGTTACCGAACGGTACGTGAAGGGTTTGGAACTTGAACTCATCCCCATTATAAAAGCGACCCTGATTTCGACAAGATGTGGTTCATGCAAGACGGAGCTCGACACTATCAAAGCAGGAGAGTGTTTGATGTCCTGGTGAAGCACTTTGGGACCGCATTCTGGCTCTGGGTTACCCAGAGACCACTGGTATGGGCCTCGAATGGCCGCCATATTCTCCGGATCTGAAGACAGGCATCTCCTTTTTGTGGGGCTATATTAAAGACAAGGTGTACGGCAATAACTCCAAAACCATTGCTGAGCTAAAACAGCCATTCAGAAGATCATCGACAGCATCGATATTCCGACACTTCAACGGGTCATGCAGAATTTCGCTGTCCGTCTGCGCCACATCATCGCTAATGATGCAGGCATATCAAACATGTCATAGCCTAAAATCGAATTTCTGTTTCTTTAAATCACTTTAGACATAAGCCGGAACTTTTCTGCCCTTTTCCAATCGAAGTGACAGTCGTGTTCGATGCTAACATAGTATTTTACTACAACCTTATTTCCACGCATAGTACTCGTACTTTCAGCTACACTTACGCAACGTGGTCTTTACTCCTCCTGCCTGTGTGGCTGGTCCCGGCGGAGGTTCGAGTCCTCCCTCGGTCACGGATGTGTGTGTTTGTCCTTAGAATAATTTAGGTTAAGTAGTGTGTAAGCTTAGGGACTGATGACCATAGCAGTTAAATCCCATAAGATTTCACACACATTTTGAACACTTTTTTGAACTATTCCTGCAACTGATTGGAAGGTAGCATGTTATACCCTATGTGTTTCAGATGTCTAGCTCTTTACGGATAAGAACGGAATGACAAGTTTTAGAGACCTGAATCCATAGCCGATAGATGGTAGTTCACTTCTCGAGGAAGTCAAGTGGGTTAAGCAGGGAGCGAGTGGAAGCTGAAAATTTTTGCCCAACTGCTCAATTCATGTGAAGCTTCTATTATTTCGTTTGAAAGTGGATGAGTTACATTCTTTAAAGATCTTTCAACGTAAGGAGATACTTTTCTAATGTTTTCTTTGGAAATATAATGCATTAACTAAACTCCCTATGATTTAGTCGATTATAAACACGTCTGCTCATTGCTGTGCTGTTCGATCTTGACATTCATTTACGAATGAAAGAAGTGACAATTACTTCCTGTCCGTATTGTATAAGCTTTTATAGCAGTGGCTAGTTTCATCAACAGACTTAAAACGCTAAAAGAAAAATTGTCGCCTTCGTGTGCACTTTGACAAATTATGGACAAATTCTTCCATTTGCTATACTTGGCAATGGTTACAAAAAACTGTCCTCCTTTACTGCCTACCGAATCTCATCGAATAATTCTGATCTTAAGTGCCCAGCGCTGACAACCACACTTTCGTACTAGTACAGCATCATGTCTGCTCTAAATCGTCACATTCCACAAGCACAGTCTACCAAAGAGCGACAACCCCAAGAAGGCAGTGACTGATTGTCACATCGCGGTCTTTCCAGATGAAGCAGGCTGCACCACGTTCGTTTCTTCTCTTCCAGTCCCTGCGCTAACCAACACCGCCCATCGCCCTTACCGCCCGGAACAGGCGTTGCTTGTTATTCATCATTTTTCCTCTGCTGTCGACGGTCTGTGCATGACAGAAGATTTATTTCCTCATAAAATGAAATAATTCTCAATTGTTTGAATAATAGTAATATTGTTTTATTTAATTAATGGCTTCAACCAACTCATTCTCACTGTAATCGTCACTGTTACTAATGTTTTATAAAACTCTTGGTATCAACAGCTAAAGACGACGTGGAGATGAATTCCGACAGGGCGCCGCAGTTGTGATGGTATAAAGACTCACGCGAAGGTTGAACAGAACTACTTAATACATTGTATATGAAATTTTCCTCCTAAACAAAGGTAAACAGCATACATATGGTGAACTACGAAATTTATTCCATTTAATAAATTAATTTGGAAAATTCTCGTACAAATCGTAGCCACCAACGAAAGGAATGGTAGCTGCATTTTCTTG
The DNA here is from genome assembly GCF_023864275.1 of Schistocerca cancellata. Lineage (NCBI taxonomy): Eukaryota > Metazoa > Arthropoda > Insecta > Orthoptera > Acrididae > Schistocerca > Schistocerca cancellata. The sequence goes on along the minus strand of NC_064626.1, from coordinate 720,433,253 downwards.
CTCGTATGTTAAGTGGCTCTGAGCACTATGGGACTTAACATCTATGTTCATCAGTCCCCTAGAACTTAGAACTACTTAAACCTAACTAACCTAAGGACATCACACAACACCCAGTCATCACGAGGCAGAGAAGATCCCTGACCCCGCCGGGAATCGAACCCGGGAACCCGGGGTATGTTAAGTACTTCCGCTTCAACACTTAGATTCAGTGAACAGATATCTGAGGAAGACGATGCAAACACAACATCGCTAAAGCTCTAGCTACAGATGAATAATGACAATTTTGGAAGCGACTTGAAAATAAAGCTGGTAATCAGGGATGTGACTGTAGTGAGAGGAATCTGGATACCTCTTCTCAAGACTTTTCGAAAGAAGGACGACCCCGCAGATTAGCAACTCCAAATTAATAAACTGATTGGAAAATGATATAATTACTTTATTGTATCCACAGCAACGAGGCGGAATTAGCATCTCTGCCCCGATTTATTCCGAGACGACAGATGATAATGAATAACTCGGGAGAACGAAAACGAAATTAGTTCAATAAACTCGGTTTAATCGCTTAGTCACCGATTCCGACGTTTAAGAAAATTACCGTGAAACGGAATCGCAGAAGTGGGTGCAAAAGAGACCAGAAACAATGAAAGACTTCAGTCACGTTAAGAATTTGTGTTCTGAATGTGATACATGGGTAATGAAACGAAAAGTTTATTTCGTAAGACAGTCATTATACAGTCATTATTACATGTGAGATAGGACATACACGTCCCACTAAAGTAATATGCAGTTTTGAGCGTTTGGACGTCTATATCTCATATCTGTCTAGTGCTAGTATGCAGCGAAATGCTTTCGGAACTTGGAGAAAAATATTACGGACCATGAGGAGGATAAATAGAAAAATGTGAGAGGTCAAACGGGGCTGTGTCTGTTGATAGTGTGTCTGTGTCATTAAAATCAAATCAAATGACTGTGTTCTCCATTCCAAGGTTGTCTGAAGTAACTGTGTTCTATTCATTACTGAGCACGTCAGTAATTACGCTGGTTTGTACATAATGTGTGTGCAGTGGGACGCATATGCTCCAGAAAACTTCATAGAGTGTAGAAAATATTTGTGTGTGGCGTATGAAAGCCATCTTCAAATGTTGTGTTGAGAACTTGTGTATGATTTTTTTATGTTTTTCTTTTACTGTCAGGAGAATAAATATGCTTTGCTACTGATTCGCTATACTTTCTTCCAAAATTGCCAACCTGATAAGATCGTTCTAAAATTGAAAATTTTATTCTGAAAATCCTAATTTCACATCAAAACACGCATTTAGTTAGGTTCTGGGACACATGTGCCCCACTTCACAGATTTTCAAAATCGGTGAGCTCAAAATTGTTTTGGTAGTAAAACTGTGTTATTTGTACCAAACGAAGGCAGGTTTTGATGTTTTATTTTTCAACTATATGCGAAATAAACCACGGAAAAGGTTAACTGTGCATGAATCGTACTTTCTAAGGTTTTAATATGCCAGGCCCGTGTCCAACACGGAAGATGGTGAATACGATGATTTCTGTCGACCATACTGCACATGCCTTTATACCTACTGATCACAAACAAAATAAACGTTTAGCTATTGTGCACACTTCCGTACAGTAATGTAGTACTACCTCTCACAGTTTCTCACGACACATGAATAGCTTTAAGACAAAAAAAAAAGTACACGAAATGAAGAAATCGTACCATTTGATGAGATTTGCGTCTTCCAAAATTAAAGGATCTTTCTATATACACAGCATATAATGTAGTATCTGATAACTGTTCAAACGTCAAAAATCGAAAAATTAAATGTATGTTTATTTGTAAGGTAGTTCTAACAGTGCATAATAATTCGAACAGTATACCATTTTGGAACACTCTTCTGATTCAGATATCAACTCATAAATTATCCTCACGAAGGCCTAACAACAGGCTGAGAGCGCACCATACTTAGGTGGACGCGAGTTATCGCCGTTAGAAGACGCTAGACGTGAAGTAACAACAAGTGACCATCATCACCAATTCATTGATCTGTAACAACTGCAAGCATACTCATTATCTTTACTTCAAATGATTTCAAAATAAGTGAAATATGAGCCTAATAATATACACCGATAACATCGGTACCTAAAAACAGAATGTAGATGAATAAAATTACTATACCAACTACTGGTAGTAAACCGCTTAAGCCCCGGAGAGTACATTAAAGCCTGGTGTTGTGGCCAGTGATTAAATGTAATTGTACCAATTTAATTAAAAATCCTCGAGAGCTGATGGCCCCTTTAGTGGGTCGTCCAACTGACGGCACCCCTGGTCCCTTTGCGGATCGTTTCGCCGTGGTATTGCTTGAGGAGAAAAGCTAACTCGCAACCTTGGCGCCGGACAGTGTACGTCTTTCATACTAAAAAAAGATTACAGATAAATCATATCGACCCAAGCCCGGGAATGGACCATTTCCTGACCGGCCATGGACAGTACCCGGTACACTTAAACCGCATGGGACTAACTAACCATGAATATGAGCTTGCGGAGAAACTGGGACACCAGAACGTGTCAAACTACTATTCAACACGCTAGCACATGTGACGCCTATTCAGAGCGACAAAGACATCGCCATAATAATACGAGATCCCGTGATTGGAACACAGTAAATAGCGTAACCGATATTGTATCGAACACATTGCACGAAGAATATGGTACAAGCACAATGTGTTATTCGTCTTATTATTTATAAGTAGAAGCATATTCTCTTCTTTATTTAAAGTTACAATCAATGTATTTTATATGTAAAATCTATTTTCTGTATAAATTATGTATCAAGCTAAAAATGTGATGTATTGAGCTATGTAAGGAATACTACACTCAAGTAGCAATGAACTACATTCTGTTTTTACCAATGAATTTACGACCATAAATTTACTCTTCATGTAAAGCTAAAATTCGTGTATTCCAAGTATCAAATGCAGATCAATATATAATCTGTATAACACTAGATGCGTGTGTATCCAAGGTATCACACAGAATACATTGCACTTACCAACAATTAGACAAACAAACAATCACTGAATATCATGTGGTGTTCTGACACGCAATACTCTAAGTAATATACCAATACACGCAAACACAACAGTCCTACATAAACACACACTATTTCAGGTGACAGCAGCTGAAGGTTCTCAGAGCCCTTCTCACCTAAAATAGGGAGAAGTAGGCTAGTTAGACTATATTACACTTGTAAATATAGCACATCACTTTCCTCTACGTATGACAGCCTATTTTCACCACTCTTACTGTATTACTTTTTTTAACGTTTGCGTTACATAAATTATATTCTCGTAACTAGGCAGAACGAATTATACAGCACCACATTAACAATCGTAAAGCATTAAATTCTCTGTAACCTTACAAACCTTTTGTATGTTACGTTCTTTATATTATTTAAAGTAACATTAACAACTGCATGCCAACAAGATGGTAATAATAAGTCTCTGTTATTAGATTTAGTAGCATCCGATTCACCTTACTTGTCAAGGCGGTGGGTTACTTCATAATGTTAATGAAATAAATTAAATAAATCCTGGTAAATTCACGACTATGTCTTAACCGGGGATCAAACTGCTCCTTTCATTAGTCAATAGCTATGGTTTTCGTTTTCAACGTGTTAAAATCTCCATTTCTTCTAAGAAGTCGAATACCTGTCCTTTGGGTGCTCTGTGTCACAGCTGTCTAGTACCTTTGCTCGCCCCAACCATAAAACAAAAACATTTGCAAACTACGCCTCCGTTACTGACGTCTGCCTGTGGAACAAGCTATCCTGCAGTCTGCACACAATTATATGCCGTGCTGTTTTTAATAAAAACGTGAAATGCCCCCTTCTGTCACCCTCATAACGTTTCCAAAGAATATTAATGTAAATGCACGCTTTCCCTGAGTGAGACAGTGAAGCAAATGCTCCCACCTTTTTCCTGTTACGCTTTTCATTCCTCAAGCAGTCACGTGACTTTCTTTTTCCCCTGTCACCACTAAAATTGTGTTTTGTGACATTACTCTTTCCCTCCCTACTCCACCCTTTCTGTCGTGCCCTCTGCTGGCAGCACTTATCGTTCAAATCGGCCTTCCTGTAACGTGTCCCTATTTTTGTACCTATGTGCAAATGTTAACTGTGTTTATTCTTTCTCCTTCTACACCATAATAATTACAAGGACTTTTCTTTTTTTCAATGTCCGATCGCTCGCGAAATGGAAACCACAGTGACAATCAAAAATGTTTTATTTGTTGCATCAGTTAGCTACTCTTTCCAGATACTTCTCTACATAATCGCCGCTCCGACTTAGACATTTGACCTAGGGTTGCATCAGCTCTCTAATACCCTCGCCACAGAAGGCATCGGCCCGTGCTTTCGCCAATTCCCTATGCTGGTCTGCAGCTCGTTGACGATGCCAAAATTCTGTCCTAATAGCCAGCCGTTCATGTGACCAAAGAGGGAGCCAAGTCCGGGCTGCGTGGTGAGTGATCAAACGCTCCCCACTGAAAACGCTGCAAGAGCTTCTTTGGTGCAGCTGCAGTGAGCTACCGAGCATTGTCCTGAAGAAGAAGTTTGCTGTCACGCATGCCAGTAACATCAGTGTGGCTGCATGAAATCAGCTAGAACCCCTTAACATGAGGACATCGAATGACGGCAGGTACTTTACACTTTGTGCGAGACAACGTTGTTCTAGGGATGTTCACGCACTCATTGTGCGCTCAGAAGTGATAAGTGTGACGTGACGTGATAGACCACGCAACATATCTGCATACAGCTTCATTGGATTTTCACCGAGGGTTTCGTTTCTCGACCGATCGGACCTTCAAAAAAAAAAAAAAAAGTGACCTCGTACTAACTGTTTTATAACGTTATACATCACATGTGACTTGTACTCGTAATATGCTTTTTGTAATGAATGTAATGTAAAACGTGTAGAATTACTGGTTAAATGTAAGAGAAGGCCGGATTTTGCCGTGTCAAACAAGTAAATACATATTTGAGGGTTATTCTACACTTTTCCTGCCGTGTGTTTTTCAAAGTCCAAATGGGCATGAAATGTACCTTTGCATTTTTGTCATAAAAATGCTCTCTAAAACGATTCTTAAAATGTACCTGTGACTGAACTGTACAAAATGTTTTATAGTATTTGGCATTTGTTTCTGGCACATACACTCCTGGAAATTGAAATAAGAACACCGTGAATTCATTGTCCCAGGAAGGGGAAACTTTATTGACACATTCTTGGGGTCAGATACATCACATGATCACACTGACAGAACCACAGGCACATAGACACAGGCAACAGAGCATGCACAATGTCGGCACTAGTACAGTGTATATCCACCTTTCGCAGCAATGCAGGCTGCTATTCTCCCATGGAGACGATCGTAGACATGCTGGATGTAGTCCTGTGGAACGGCTTGCCATGCCATTTCCACCTGGCGCCTCTGCTGGACCAGCGTTCGTGCTGGACGTGCAGACCGCGTGAGACGACGCTTCACCCAGTCCCAAACATGCTCAATGGGGGACAGATCCGGAGATCTTGCTGGCCAGGGTAGTTGACTTACACCTTCTAGAGCACGTTGGGTGGCACGGGATACATGCGGACGTGCATTGTCCTGTTGGAACAGCAAGTTCCCTTGCCGGTCTAGGAATGGTAGAACGATGGGTTCGATGACGGTTTGGATGTACCGTGCACTATTCAGTGTCCCCTCGACGATCACCAGTGGTGTACGGCCAGTGTAGGAGATCGCTCCCCACACCATGATGCCGGGTGTTGGCCCTGTGTGCCTCGGTCGTATGCAGTTCTGATTGTGGCGCTCACCTGCACGGCGCCAAACACGCATACGACCATCATTGACACCAAGGCAGAAGCGACTCTCATCGCTGAAGACGACACGTCTCCATTCGTCCCTCCATTCACGCCTGTCGCGACACCACTGGAGGCGGGCTGCACGATGTTGGGGCGTGAGCGGAAGACGGCCTAACGGTGTGCGGGACCGTAGCCCAGCTTCATGGAGACGGTTGCGAATGGTCCTCGCCGATACCCCAGGAGCAACAGTGTCCCTAATTTGCTGGGAAGTGGCGGTGCGGTCCCCTACGGCACTGCGTAGGATCCTACGGTCTTGGCGTGCATCCGTGCGTCGCTGCGGTCCGGTCCCAGGTCGACGGGCACGTGCACCTTCCGCCGACCACTGGCGACAACATCGATGTACTGTGGAGACCTCACGCCCCACGTGTTGAGCAATTCGGCGGTACGTCCACCCGGCCTCCCGCATGCCCACTATACGCCCTCGCTCAAAGTCCGTCAGCTGCACATACGGTTCACGTCCACGCTGTCGCGGCATGCTACCAGTGTTAAAGACTGCGATGGAGTTCCGTATGCCACGGAAAACTGGCTGACACTGACGGCGGCGGTGCACAAATGCTGCGCAGCTAGCGCCATTCGACGGCCAACACCGCGGTTCCTGGTGTGTCCGCTGTGCCGTGCGTCTGATCATTGCTTGTACAGCCCTCTCGCAGTGTCCGGAGTAAGTATGGTGGGTCTGACACACCGGTGTCAATGTGTTCTTTTTTCCATTTCCAGGAGTGTATGTATGAACAGAGATCGATCTTGACACCTGTATCATAACAGCACTCTAGTATGGTACGCTATGTCCGCTATATTTTTGTTGCATTAGTGTCTTTTTTTAATTTTCTTTATCAGTGACTGATGGCGGTTTAGACCAAAATCAGTAATATTGCGAGCTGTAGATGCCACGTTGCGAAATTAGAGATATAGTGTTACCAAAACCGATAGCATACTGGTATACTAACTTCACCTCTTCAACAACTGGTTAAGATTACGAACAGAAGTAAATTCTGTTAATTGGGATTCTGGATGTATTTTGTTCCGTGAAAACAACAGGCACAAGAGACACAAGTCGTGAGGTGCTCGTATTCTATACTTCGCTGTAAATAATACTGACCATATGGATTCAACAGTTGCAAGTATAATAGAGTGACAGGAGACTGAATGTCAACAATTTTGGCTCACAAGGGAGCTTCCGAGTGAAGCTATCTCTCTCTCTCTCTCTCTCTCTCTCTCTCTCTCTTTTTTACTACAAAAGAAAGAAACATCCGGTCCGGCTCTTTCTACAGTTACGTTGCTCAGTTTGTCTCTCGCTTAGCGCTAATTTCCTACAGCGCTTTGTCCGCGTCTTTCCAGACGTTATCGTTTTTCGCGCACCGGCAGCTGGTCACATTTTCCTCTTCCCGTCAGCGGCGTCTGTCTCCCTACCCGGAGCAGAAAGACGACGCAGGCGGAGAAATTAATCCGGAGTCGCCGCTTCTGGACAGTCCTCGGACCAGCAACGCGCAGTAAGGCGTCGGGTCGGGGTATCGCATCAGCCGCTCCACCAAACGAAACGCGGCACGCAGGCTAAGACGTCATTTCCGGCTGTCGGCAGTAGCTGGCTGCGACCAGCTCACACTTGCGCTCCAGTCCAGAAGCTGCAGAAGAAACATGTCGCAGAAGCAGAAAAAGAAAAACACTACGTGCTCTCTTTTTCCATGAATTAGGAATCCAATTGTCGAACCAAGTACATTCGTTATATCAAAGAAAAAGGAAATATGTGTCAGATACAACAAATCTAATGTACAATATATTAACTACAAGTTAGTCGATCAGCTCCCTGGTCCTGAATCGGTAGAACTTGGAAGACTTCCACCGGTAGTCATCTGTTTTTGGGTGGTGCCAGAGTTACCTAGCCGACAGTACTCTGTGTGGTAGCCATTTCTGTACGCCGTGATGCTGCGTTGTACTTCACTCTGTGAACCTGGACCACGCTACTATGCAAGTGACAGCCGCCTTAGAAACACTACAGCCGACTGCTCCGTCGCTGTCGTCACAGTGCGCGTCATTCGCGGCATTTCGCGGGGAGCCACCACATAACCCACGGCGCTACCTTCGAAGCGGAAAGTACGCACCGACCACCTGCCTAAATAGCCTTGAGACCTTATTCCGAAGATACTTGTCTAGAATATATCGTTCGATGCCTTTGAATTTTTTCCATTTGTTGTCCACATCTACGTCCTCATCACCGAATACTTGATGCTGACTTCTCAGATACTCTGAAATTTGTATCCTGTCACTTTTGGTAAATAAAATTATCTTCCCCCTTAGCATTCTTTGTAAGACCCGTTGTCATACATGCTATTACAGCCTTATGATCACTGATACTTTCTTCTACGTTATTTGATTCGATAAGTTCAAGTCTGTTTGTTGCCAGGAGGCCTAAGACGTTACCCTGACGAGTTGGTTCTCTATCTCCTCAAAGTAATTTTCGGACAAGACATCCTGAAAAATGTCACGATTCCCTGTTTCTGGCACAAGTTTTTATAGTATGACACTCCTAATCTATACCTGGCAAGGTGATGTCACCCCCAATTACAACGGCGTGATCAGGAAAATTATTAACGGTATTCTACAAGTTCTGTCTGAAGCGCTCTACAACTAAAAGCTCCCTCAACTATTCCGCTCCTTCAAGTGAAAGAATGAATTTTCTCTGCAGGATACAGTGTACGCAATGTGCCTCTTGAAGACCTGGTAATGTTGCAACACGACGAAAAAGTATAACGAAGACGGTCGCACTGTCAGCACTGCAGATACGAGAAGAGCGCTTATCGGCTGTGAGCTGGTACAGCGGAGGCTCGCCGAGGACTTTTGCTCCACGGGTCGATTCCCTGCAGACCTCTCTCGTCCCCGCACTGTGGCTGTTTTTCATTTCACTCCAACTCACCGACATGTTTGACGACGTGTTGCTGATCTCTAAGATGTCGCTGGTTCTCTTAATACGTTGGTAAGACACGTTTCTGGCGAAGTCACGATACATATGTTTCTCATGTCAGTGTCTGTTTTTTCATTTGTAAATTAGTTTAATATTAGGTTTCTTCAAATAAAATATTTTCTTCTTTACTTGGACTAACTTTAAAAATTATCTTTCGTTCGTAATTGAGAAGAGCAAACCCGCATCTTTTACATGTCGTGCGCTTCTCAACCAGCAGTTTATTAGACGCTTGACACAGTTCGACGGTAGTTATTACTTCGCTTAACCGACTAAACCGAACAACTACACACATCAAAAAAAGTTGTGCATCACCTCGGTTCCGAGAGTTCCGGAACCTGTACAGAAAATTGGAATAGAGATCAACATAAACATCGTATCCGCCCTTTTTATTGCTCATGAAAACCAAACATTGCATGTTGTACCACTATATAGCGAGACCTTCAGGGGCGGTGGTCAAGATTGTACACACCGGTACCTCTCATACCCAGTAGCACGTCCTCTTGCATATGACGAATGATTGTATTTGTCGTGTCATACTATTCACAAGTTCATCAAGGCACTGTTGGTCCAGATTGACCCACTCCTCAACGGTGATTCAGCGTAGATCCCTCATGTCGTCCATAAACTGCCCTTTTCAATCAATCCGAGGCATGTTCGATAGGGTTCATTTCAGGAGATCATGCTGGCCACTCTAGTCTACCGATGTCGTTATCCTAAAGGAAGTCATTCACAAGATGTGCACGATGGGGGCGCGAATTGTCGTCCATGAAGAGGAATGCCTCGCCAATATGCTGCCGATATGGTTGCGCTATCGGTCGGAGGATGGCATTCACGTATCGTTCAGCCGTTACGGCGCCTTCCGTGACCACCAGCGGCGTACGTCGGCCCCATGTAATGCCACCGCAAAACATCAGGGAATCTCCACCTTGCTGCACTCGCTAGACAGTGTGTCTTAAGGCGTTCAGCCTGACCGGGTTGCCTCCAGACACGTCTCCGACGACTGTCTGGTTGAAGGCATAAGCGACATTCATAGGTGAAGAGAACGTGATACCAATCCTGAGCGTTCCATTCGGCGTGTTGTAGGAAACATGGCTACCGCGCTGCATGGTATTGCGGTTGCAAAGATGGACCTGGTCATGAACGTCGGGAGTGAAGTTGCGCATCATGCAGCCTGTTGCGCACAGTTTCAGTCGTGACACGACGTGCTGTGGCTGCACGAAGAGCATTAGTCAACATGGTGGTGTTGCTGTCAGGGTTCCTCCGAGCCATAACCCGTAGGTGGCGGTCATCCACTGCAGTAGTAGCCCTTAGGCAGCCTGAGCGAGGTACGTCATCGATAATTCCTGTCTCTCTGTATCCCCTCCATGTCCGAAGAACATCGCTTTGGTTCTCTCCGAGACGCCTGGAAACTTTCCTTGTTGGGAACCCTTCTTGGCACAAAGTAACAATGCGAACGCGATCGAACCGCGGTATTGATCATCTAGACATGGTTGAACTAGACAATACGAGCCGTGCCCCTCCTTCCTGGTAGAATGAGTGGAACGTTCGCCTGTCGGACCCCCTCCGTCTAATAGGCGCTGTTCATGCATGGTTGTTTACATCTTTGGGCGGGTTTAGTGACATCTCTGAACAGTCAAAGGGACTGTGTCTGTGATACAATACCCACAGTCAACGTCTGTCTTCAGGAGTTCTGGGAACTGGGGTGATGCAAAACTTTTTTTAATGTGTGTATATTGTTTCGATCAAAACTATTCATGTACCATCATCCTCTGTGTGCACTGACAGATTGGCTTACGTAAGAACTCGTTTTCGGTAATAGCAGAGTTTAATTTCCAGAGCTTCTCCTAAATCACGCCGGGGTAATTAGGTAGGCCTCTTACATTTCCTTCCTGATCGTCTTCCAGCCAAAGCGTATGACGTATCTCATATGATGCTGCAGTCAGATTGGCGCTAAACTCTTTCCTTTTCTTTTGTGTAGTCATCAGTGACATAAGAGTGTATGGTAGCATGTCATCAGTGGTTTGCAGATACTTTCATTTTTCCTCTGTAGTTAGCACTCGGGATTCGCGAGTAAATGTCATTGCCAGTAACGTCTGGTAATACGAAGTAGCTCGAGTTATTGTTTGATCCAAAACCACAGATTGTGGAACAAGAACATAAATCTAATGGCAGAACTTGTATCTAAGCGCTATCACGTCATTGTTCATTACAGAGTATGGTCTCACAGACTTGCCAGCAACGGTGTCCAACAGAGTGTAAATACACCATACACAACAATAATTATATAGTATATAAACACATTTGTGGTTTTGTGATAAAGTCAGTTCTTTATTAATATTTTTTTAAAATATATGTACTGCAGTGCAGTGGTTGAAAGAAATAAGTGTTTGTGTACTCTGCCACGTAATACATGTAAGGTCTGTATTAATTCTTTTTGTAATAACTTTGTATCTTCTATTACCAATTTCATTTATCACATAGCAACAGTAGAAAGTAGGTAAAATGTTATCATAAAATACTCGATGCCCATCTCTATCAAAATAGTTTCGCTGGGACTTACGTTGAAAATTTTCCATGACAGAATTACATGGGAATCAAGCTGATACTTATGTAAGCGTACAAATGTGTAGTAAACGCTGTGTCGCAAAAGCTGCTGTTGATATGTTAATTGTGTTACAGAACAAGTGCGCTATCGGATTGTTTTTGGACGATAATAAAGTGCAATTATCTGATGTATGATGAAAGCTGTTGTATCACGAAATGCAGTTACTATTCACTATGAAAATATTCTGTTTGGTCTACCTTGTACAGTAGTAAGAACCAGAAACGTGAGAGCCATGTGTTCGGTGTTAAGTACAGGGTGTTTCAAAAATGACCGGTATATTTGAAACGGTAATAAAAACTAAACGAGCAGCGATAGAAATACACCGTTTGTTGCAATATGCTTGGGACAACAGTACATTTTCAGGCAGACAAACTTTCTAAATTACAGTAGTTACAATTTTCAGCAACAGATGGCGCTGCGGTCTGGGAAACTCTATAGTACGGTATGTTCCACATATCCACCATGCGTAGCAATAATATGGCGTAGTCTCTGAATGAAATTATCCGAAACCTTTGACAACGTGTCTGGCGGAATGGCTTCACATGCAGATGAGATGTACTGCTTCAGCTGTTCAATTGTTTCTGGATTCTGGCGGTACACCTGGTCTTTCAAGTGTCCCCACAGAAAGAAGTCACAGGGGTTCATGTCTGGCGAATAGGGAGGCCAATCCACGCCGCCTCCTGTATGTTTCGGATAGCCCAAAGCAATCACACGATCATCGAAATATTCATTCAGGAAATTAAAGACGTCGGCCGTGCGATGTGGCCGGGCACCATCTTGCATAAACCACAAGGTGTTCGCAGTGTCGTCTATGGCAGTTTGTACCGCCGCAAATTCACGAAGAATGTCCAGGTAGCGTGATGCAGTAATCGTTTCGGATCTGAAAAATGGGCCAATGATTCCTTTGGAAGAAATGGCGGCCCAGACCAGTACTTTTTGAGGATGCAGGAACGATGGGACTGCAACATGGGGCTTTTCGGTCCCCCATATGCGCCAGTTCTGTTTATTGACGAAGCCGTCCAGGTAAAAATAAGCTTCGTCAGTAAACGAAATGCTGCCCACATGCATATCGCCGTCATCAATCCTGTGCACTATATCGTTAGCGAATGTCTCTCGTGCAGCAATGGTAGCGGCGCTGAGGGGTTGCCGCGTTTGAATTTTGTATGGATAGAGGTGTAAACTCTGGCGCATGAGACGATACGTGGACGTTGGCGTCATTTGGACCGCAGCTGCAACACGGCGAACGGAAACCCGAGGCCGCTGTTGGATCACCTGCTGCACTAGCTGCACGTTGCCCTCTGTGGTTGCCGTACGCGGTCGCCCTACCTTTCCAGCACGTTCATCCGTCACGATCCCAGTCCGTTGAAATTTTTCAAACAGATCCTTTATTGTATCGCTTTTCGGTCCTTTGGTTACATTAAACCTCCGTTGAAAACTTCGTCTTGTTGCAACAACACTGTGTTCTAGGCGGTGGAATTCCAACACCAGAAAAATCCTCTGTTCTAAGGAATAAACCATGTTGTCCACAGCACACTTGCACGTTGTGAACAGCACACGCTTACAGCAGAAAGACGACGTACAGAATGGCGCACCCACAGACTGCGTTGTCTTCTATATCCTACACATCACTTGCAGCGCCATCTGTTGTTGAAAATTGTAACTACTGTAATTTCGAAAGTTTGTCCGCCTGAAAATGTACTGTTGTCCCAAGCATATTGCAACAAACGGTGTATTTCTATCGCTGCTCGTTTAGTTTCAAATATACCGGTCATTTTTGAAACACCCTGTATATTCTTGCGTACAACAACTGATGCATATAAACAGAGCGTAAGTAATGCAAATTCTTCAGAATGTAAAATGAAGCCCGCATCTCGTGGTCGTGCGGTAGCGTTCTCGCTTCCCACGCCCGGGTTCCCGGGTTCGATTCCCGGCGGGGTCAGGGATTTTCTCTGCCTCATGATGGCTGGGTGTTGTGTGCTGTCCTTAGGTTAGTTAGGTTTAAGTAGTTCTAAGTTCTAGGGGACTGATGACCGTAGCAGTTAAGTCCCATAGTGCTCAGAGCCATTTGAACCAACCATTTTTTTTGTAAAATGAATTTTGTTGTGTACAACTTCGTACACATTGGTAAGGAGATGTGAGCTACAGAGTGGTATGGCAACTGTCGTCGTAGGAAAACCTGACAGGAGCAGAAATGATTAGCGAACAAGTCAACGCAACAAGCAAAGGATCGAGTGAACTTGTATTTCTCCAAACGAACGAAGACTCATTGCACATGATACAACAAGAAATAGAGTCCAGCTATCGATGTCAACAAGGAAAAGTCTCTGTACTGAAGCACGGGCGATGACATCGGTGCCGCTACTAGGCATCGTCTGCGTAGCCTCCCATAGCGAAGTGGTCGAAGGACAAGTGGGTTAAGCAGCTGCCACCGGAGGTCCTGCACTGCAATGGCAGATGGCGTTCATAGTCAGAGCCATTGGAGGCGTGGCTCAGCGGGTGTGCTCCATTGGATCCACCGGATTGAACACGACTGCTGTAGGCGTCAGACTGAAGCTAATACAGTTTCTGGAAGTTCTGCTATGTTAAAGACAATCTTTGAACATATAGCGAATATATTTTTCACAATCATGTTTCTCTCTTTACAAACGAGAAATGGTTTTCCCTGTTGCATTACCAATTATGAGAATAAAAATTAGGACAAAAAATGATAATATGAAACGCTTTATTGTGCACCTGTGAATGCGTGTTTAAGAGTCAACTCTCAGAACTGGATTCATAGGTCACCATGCATTGTACAGTTTATTATTATGGATTTCCTTTTCCCTCCTCGATGCCAATCAGATAGGTGTTCCATTTTACCGAATGATATTCTTGAAAGTCTACTAAATTAGTGGATGGTATTTCGGCTGACTGTCAGAGTTCACACTGGTGCAATTCCATTACTACGCTATACTGAAAATCGCAATTAAGTTGTTCGCTGTTAGCTCGAGTTTGTTTTGATTCGGGCTCCAAAGCGACAAGTCAATTAAGGTCTCGTTGATTAGCAGATCTTCGAAGAATGAAAGGAAGATTAGGTAATAACGTCCAATTGATAACGAGGTCAGTAGAAGTGGAACACAATCTCGGAATTGGGGAAAATCCTTTCAAAGGACGCATCTAAGTGACGTGATTTGGGAAAACCAGGGAGAACTCAAATCAGGGTGATCGGGCGCGGTTTTGAACAGCGCCTTTCCTAATGAATGTTCAGTGTGCTAAAAACGCCACCTCGCACGGTTTGACCGAATGAAAGAGGACTAATTGCAGCGACGTTTCCTTTTTTGTTTCATCGTCCTAAAAACAATTACCTTATTTAGTGATGAGTTGCCGCCCGACTGCAAGGCGGAAATCCAGGGGCGCGATAGATCCATCCTTCTTTCAGTAACACACAACAGCAAACGGTAAAGTAACTCTCTCTACCGAATGTTTTTGTTCTTGAGTTTCCATGTTTCATTTACACAACTAGTAATATGTTACTGCGATGTGCCGAAGAAAACATCAATATACATTCACCAAACTTTGCTGGTTTTCAATCTGAAAGCCCATTACGTACGGCCGGGATACTGTTCAACAGGCTACATTATGTCTTGTTCTCGCTCTTTTGTATCATGTACAGCTACCACTGCACTTGTTTGAACGGAAGACTTAAGATGTGGCCAGCTTTGGAAAACGTGTCCTTCAGCGTCTACAAGTTTAGATATTCGGCAAAACAAGCCTTTCGGTTCAATGCGTAGCTCGTGATATTGACATTAAACATTAACGAAGCATCAGCGACATAGTTCCATGGAGTGAAAGAAGAATAGCTGGTAGATAGGAAATAAATGCAAACGAATCTTTCAGTCGCTTATCGGAATGAGAATTGTGGGAAACACGAGCCCTATACGCTGAGGAACGTCTGGATGATCACACTCTCATTGCAGATTACCGTTTGATCTAGTGACACACCACTACAAAGGACGAAACATTCATCCAGTGGCGCTCAACATGGTAAATCTGGTATTAAACACTCCGGCTAGGGATCAGAATATTACTAGGTACTGAGTAAAAGCTCTCTGCGACATTCCCGGAATGAAACAGGGAGAGAAACTAGCTAAAGCAGCTACTTGAAACTGGCAGAGAGATCACATAGCACAATCAGCTTTGGATCCTGTAAATACCCTCAAACTAGAAATGAGAGTAAGGCACAATATCAAGGGGCAGCCAAATACATGGACAGAGATATGCCAAAATTAATACGGACCTCCCGACCAATTACTGACACAAGTATCATTAATGATTCACAAGATTCAAGAGCACTATAATCCGCATACTGTTCAACGTCTAAAACTGCGTCTCACTCAGACTTAATGGCATCTCCATTACGCGACTGTGGTAAAGAGGGTGCCAACCACATCCTCGTTGATCTCGAAGTTGCTCGCGACAACTATCTCGGTTTGCTTTTTTCATCAAATCTTGGCACGATTTCGACGTCCCGACGAAATATCCCTTCGTCAGGAACAACAGACTGTCGTTGCTGCAGTTACGATTTGACGTGATAAGTAAACCGATAAGTTTTTGCACATTCTGTTTGGCTTCCAAACAGATACTTTCCTATAAGTGAACTACTACGGCATCTGGTCAGCACTGACTGACATCTGTTAAATTCTACACCGCATTTTACAGAGTTAAGACGCTGCGGGCTATGAGACACACCTTAGTTTTAAGCTTTTTTTAAAAAAATAACATATTTGCAGTTTTTATTATAGGATTGCAAAGACAGACTAAAAAACTTCTTAGTTTATAAAACGGAACTGACCTTAAAAATCCCTGAAAATCGTCATCTGAACTTTCTTCTTCTCCCTCTTCCTCTTCGTCATCGTTGTGCTCTTCACATTTAATATGGTCTTAACTGTCATCAAAAGCGTTACTTATGCTGTACGTCTTGAAAGCTTTGACAACGGCTTTTCTCACTCTGGACCACTGTTATTTTATCTACTGACACACTTGCCTGATTGTGAATTCATCTTGGGTTTCATCCATCACCATTTGTGCCATTCCTCTCTCATTATTTATCGAGACATCAAGAGGTTGCAATTGTGAATTACGTCCTCCTGGAATAACAGCAAGCTCTGTATTTTACTGTCTCAATTCCCCTCTCACAGAATTTTTCAAAATATTGCTAAACTTATCTAGCACAAGAAGATAATTCTTCCCAATAATCCACATTTCCTTCTCTCCCCATGCTCTGTTAATCCATAATTCCGGTTTTGCGCTTGAAGATTATAGCTGGATTAAGTTTAGTACCGTCAGCACAACATGAAAGGACAACATTTTCTCATGTTCACTTGTTTTTACAGCTACAGTTTTAGCACTAGTTCTGTTACTCGGCACATAAAATGTCAGAAAAATTTAGTCCATATTCGCTATTTGGCTTACATCCACAGTGGGTTTCTTTCGAAGTTGAATAATAAAGCGATGAAAAGATAATATTTTCTCTTCATACTCTTGTGACACTTTTGAGACATTTTGGTTTTGGTTCACATCCTAAGTCCAGGACGCTTCATAAATCTGTACCACCAACCAACTCCACCCCTGAAGTCTGTTAGGTTCCACTGTAGCGCTAGCCGACGAGCGTATATTTGAATCATTCTTGTATTAATTTCAATGCCATTTTGACGGTGTCCTTGAATCCATTTCAACTGCAATCTCCTCGTTTTGGTCATTTTGCATTCCGTTCCCTAGCTGCTCATTTAGTCTTCCCCATTTTTTTCAGTTCCTCTTTACTAGACCACACCAATCGCGAATAGGTTTTTTTTTGTTGGTGGAGGGCCGAAATGCCGCTCAGCTGCTCTGTTCCCATTTTCTTCTGCATATGCTGTTACTTTAAAATTATATCCCGCATCATATGAATATCTTTTACTTTTTTCCATTATGAAACAAGCTACTGACAGAAGATACTGTACTGGTACAGATAATAAAAATCACTTTTATTTCAAGTTCACTGACACCATGGACTACAATGACGCCCCGTAGCCTAGACACTGTTCTGGATTTGTGATAGCGGGGCGGTAGGGAGGCAGCGTTAGCAAGCCTGTGAATCTCCGAAACTCATGTTCGTCGCATCGGTGCACTGCTGGTGACGGGGGAAACCCAATGTTACCAGAAAGAGATAGACCATTTTTAAGATTAAGATATAAGCCTGGAGATACTGACAGGTTTCAGATAGATTATATAATGGTAAGACAGAGATTTAGGAACCAGGTTTTAAATTGTAAGACATTTCCAGGGGTAGATGTGGACTCTGACCACAATCTATTGGTTATGAACTGTAGATTACAACTGAAGAAACTACAAAAAGGTGGTAATTTAAGGAGATGGGACCTGGATAAACTGACTAAACCAAGGGTTGTACAGAGTTTCAGAGAGAGCATGAGGGGACAATTGACAAGAATGGGGGAAAGAAATACAGTAGAAGAAGAATGAATAGCTTTGAGGGATGAAGTAGTGAAGGCAGCAGAGGGTCAGGTAGGTAAAAAGACGAGGGCTAGTAGAAATCCTTGGTGAACAGAAGAAATACTGAATTTAATTGATGAAAGGAGAAAATATAAAAATGCAGTAAATGAATCAGGCAGAAAGGAATACAAACGTCTCAAAAACGAGATCGACAGGAAGTGCAAAATGGCTAAGCAGAGATGGCTAGAGGACAAATGTAAGGATGTAGAGGCTTATCTCACTAGGGGTAAGATAGATACTGCCTACAGGAAAATTAAAGAGACCTTTGGAGAAAAGAGAACCACTTGTATGAATATCAAGAGCTCAGATGGAAACCCAGTTCTAAGCAAAGAAGGGAAAGCAGAAAGGTGGAAGGAGTGTATAGAGGCTCTATACAGAGGCGATGTACTTGAGAACAATATTATGGAAATGGAAGAGGATGTAGATGAAGATGAAATGGGAGATATGAACTGCGTGAAGCGTTTGACAGGGCACTGAAAGACCTGTGTCGAAACAAGGCCATGGGAGTAGACAACATTCCATTAGAACTACTGACAGCCCTGGGAGAGCCAGTCCTGACAAAACTCTACCATCTGGTGAGCAAGATGTATGAGACAGGTGAAATACCCTCCGACTTCAAGAAGAGTATAATAATTCCAATCCCAAAGAAAGCAGGTGTTGACAGATGTGAAAATTACCGAACTATCAGTTTAATAAGTCACGGCTGCAAAATACTAACGCGAATTCTTTACAGACGAATGGAAAAACTAGTAGAAGCCGACCTCGGGGAAAATCAGTTTGGATCCGTAGAAATATCGGAACACGTGAGGCATTACTGAGCTTATGACTTATCTTCGAAGCTACACTCCTGGAAATGGAAAAAAGAACACATTGACACCGGTGTGTCAGACCCACCATACTTGCTCCGGACACTGCGAGAGGGCTGTACAAGCAATGATCACACGCACGGCACAGCGGACACACCAGGAACCGCGGTGTTGGCCGTCGAATGGCGCTAGCTGCGCAGCATTTGTGCACCGCCGCCGTCAGTGTCAGCCAGTTTGCCGTGGCATACGGAGCTCCATCGCAGTCTTTAACACTGGTAGCATGCCGCGACAGCGTGGACGTGAACCGTATGTGCAGTTGACGGACTTTGAGCGAGGGCGTATAGTGGGCATGCGGGAGGCCGGGTGGACGTACCGCCGAATTGCTCAACACGTGGGGCGTCAGGTCTCCACAGTACATCGATGTAGTCGCCAGTGGTCGGCGGAAGGTGCACGTGCCCGTCGACCTGGGACCGGACCGCAGCGACGCACGGATGCACGCCAAGACCGTAGGATCCTACGCAGTGCCGTAGGGGACCGCACCGCCACTTCCCAGCAAATTAGGAACACTGTTGCTCCTGGGGTATCGGCGAGGACCATTCGCAACCGTCTCCATGAAGCTGGGCTACGGTCCCGCACACCGTTAGGCCGTCTTCCGCTCACGCCCCAACATCGTGCAGCCCGCCTCCAGTGGTGTCGCGACAGGCGTGAATGGAGGGACGAATGGAGACGTGTCGTCTTCAGCGATGAGAGTCGCTTCTGCCTTGGTGCCAATGATGGTCGTATGCGTGTTTGGCGCCGTGCAGGTGAGCGCCACAATCAGGACTGCATACGACCGAGGCACACAGGGCCAACACCCGGCATCATGGTGTGGGGAGCGATCTCCTACACTGGCCGTACACCACTGGTGATCGTCGAGGGGACACTGAATAGTGCACGGTACATCCAAACCGTCATCGAACCCATCGTTCTACCATTCCTAGACCGGCAAGGGAACTTGCTGTTCCAACAGGACAATGCACGTCCGCATGTATCCCGTGCCACCCAACGTGCTCTAGAAGGTGTAAGTCAACTACCCTGGCCAGCAAGATCTCCGGATCTGTCCCCCATTGAGCATGTTTGGGACTGGATGAAGCGTCGTCTCACGCGGTCTGCACGTCCAGCACGAACGCTGGTCCAACTGAGGCGCCAGGTGGAAATGGCATGGCAAGCCGTTCCACAGGACTACATCCAGCATCTCTACGATCGTCTCCATGGGAGAATAGCAGCCTGCATTGCTGCGAAAGGTGGATATACACTGTACTAGTGCCGACATTGTGCATGCTCTGTTGCCTGTGTCTATGTGCCTGTGATTCTGTCAGTGTGATCATGTGATGTATCTGACCCCAGGAATGTGTCAATAAAGTTTCCCCTTCCTGGGACAATGAATTCACGGTGTTCTTATTTCAATTTCCAGGAGTGTAGATTAAGGAAAGGCAAACCTACGTTTCTAGCATTTGTGGACTTACAGAAAGCTTTTGACAATGTTGACTGGAATACTGTCTTTCAAATTCTGAAGGTGGCATGGGTAAAATACAGGGAGC
The DNA here is from genome assembly GCF_023864275.1 of Schistocerca cancellata. Taxonomy (NCBI): domain Eukaryota; kingdom Metazoa; phylum Arthropoda; class Insecta; order Orthoptera; family Acrididae; genus Schistocerca; species Schistocerca cancellata. The sequence goes on along the minus strand of NC_064626.1, from coordinate 720,412,859 downwards.
GAAAAGCTATTTACAATTTGTACAGAAGCCAGATGGCAGTTATAAGAGTCTAGGGACATCAAAGGGAAGCAGTGGTTGGGAAGGGAGTGAGACAGGATTGTAGCCTCTCCCCGATGTTATTCAATCTCTATATTGAGCAAGCAGTGAAAGAAACAAAAGAAAAATTCGGAGTAGGTATTAAAATCCATGGAGAAGAAATAAAAACTTTGAGGTTCGCCGATGACATTGTAATTCTGTCAGAGACGGCAATGAACCTGGAAGAGCAGCTGAACGGAATGGACAGTGTCTTGAAAGGAGGATATAATATGAACACCAACAAAAGCAAAAGGAGGATAATGGAATGTAGTCGAATTAAGTCGGGTGATGCTGAGGGAATTAGATTAGGAAGTGAGACGCTGAAAGTAGTAAAGATGTTTTTCTATCTGGGGAGCAAAATAACTGATGGTGGAAGTAGTGAGGATATAAAATGTAGACTGGCAATGGCAAGGAAAGCATTTCTGAAGAAGAGAAATTTGTTAACGTCGAGAATAGATTTAAGTGTCAGGAAATCGTTTCTGAAAGTATTTATATGGAGTGTAGCCATATACGGAAGTGAAACATGGACGATAAATAGTTTGGACAAGAAGAGAATAGAAGCTTTCGAAATGTGGTGCTACAGAAGAATGCTTAAGATTAGATGGGTAGATCACATAACTAATGAGGAAGTATTGAATAGGATTGGGGAGAAGAGAAATTTGTGGCACAAGTTGACGAGAAGACGGGCTCGGTTGGTAGGACATGTTCTGAGTCATCAAGGGATCACCAATTTAGTATTGGAGGGCAGCGTGGAGGGAAAAAATCGTAGAGATGAATACACTAAGCAGATTCAGAAGGATGTAGGTTGCATTAGGTACTGGGAGATGAAGAAACTTGCACTGGATAGAGTAGCATGGAGAGCTGCATCAAACCAGTCTCAGGACTGAAGACCACAACAACAGCAACAACATATGACCATTTCTAAGACTGGCGCGAATTTTAAATCAAACACTGGACATTTGTATATCAATTTCGAGTATAAAACGCACCTGAATTTTGGAGGCAATTTGTCGGAGAAAAAAGTGCGTCTTTAGCTGTACTCTTATGCCTCAAAGAATTTAATGTACAACCCACACTACATTCATTTTTAGTTGAAGTGCAGGTCGCCCTTAAGGGGATACAGCTGTGTTTGTGGGCATTTACATTACGCATTTTAGTTCATATATGTCTATGTTGATGTATGTATGATTCTCTACGGAGATTCTAAATAAAAAGCAGAAACGTTGGCGTGGAGAACACTAAGTATTGATTAAATGTGCCGCTGATAAAAAATGTACTGCAGTACCAAACACTCCATTAGCTGCGACTGAGAGTGGTCACAATTAAAGCAGAATATCACTGAAACAAAGTACTTCACAATAAAACCCTCAACTAGTTTCATATATTTCATTTTTATTCTAATGTTTTCATTTATGTTACAAAACTCTGTGTATCTTTACATACGACCAGAGATCATTTCAGAAGTGCAAACGAGCTCAGACGTCTTTATCCCCGAAGCTTCTCGGTATTTTCTGCATATTCGCTAAATTTTACTTGTACAGCTTTCCGCTGCTAACTTTACTGTTGGCGCTTATATTTAATGCACAGCAACAATGAAAGCGGTAAATCGCTAGCTGCAGATTGAATGCTAAGTAGATAGGCCACTCGCCCTACAACCTCCCTTTGCAATATTTTCCGTCGCTGCTGCGATACCCCCGTCCGCGCGAATATTGGAAGCCCCGCAGCACTTATTGCAAGTTCCGGGAGGCAGGCTTCATCACTGGGAAGGATTTCCCGCTACAGCAGACAAGGCAGAAATTACGCAGGGCCACTAGAAAGCAGGGATTATAACAACAATACGTGCGAGAGCTAACTGCAGCAAATATTCCGTACAAAGCAATACTCCATCGCAATTTGAACACTTAACTTATACATATGGTAGTTACTTGGTTACTTGGCATTGACAGTGCAAAGACAGTGTTCTGCTATTTCAGTGAATGTTGATTTTTCTGTTATATCTTTATTCTTATTTTACAATACGGTTGTAAGCCAGAGCCTCACATTATGCAAAATTTCGCTACTTCAGGAACATATTGTGTGTCTTTCTTATTTTAGATTTCATCTGTTAGCTGCATCATAATAGTTGCCACATCTATTCCTGTTTCATCATTTTTATATGAATGACATCATTGCAAGTACACTTACGTAAGATCTTCATAACTGTCATACATGTATTGGTCGTCTTTATATTTTGTATAATTTTAAACCAATACTTGCTAATATGATTTATTTTTTCGGTACATATGCATATAGATCTGTGTAAATTACACAGAGATGATGAAAGTCGTGGGACAGCGATATGTATACATACAGATGGCAGCAGTATCGCCTACACAAGGTATAAAAGGGCAGCGCATTGGTGGAGCTGTCATTTGTACTCAGGTGATTCATGTGAAAAGGTTCCCGACGTGACTGGGGCCACACGATGGAGATTAATTGACTTTGACGAGAAAATCGTTAGAAAATTGTATATTCCGAGATCCACAGTGTCACGGATGAGAAGGAAATGCTAAATTTAAGGCATTAAATCTCACCGCGGACAACGCAGTTGCCGACAGTCTTCACCGAGAGCAGCGGCGTTTACGTCAAGTTGTCTGTGCTAACAGATAACGAACAGCGCGTGAAATAACCGGAGAAACCTGAATAGGGACGTACGACGAACGCATCCGTTACGAAGGGCGTCGAAATCTGGCGTTAATGGGCTATGGCAACAGACAATCGACGGGAGTGCTTTTGCTAATAGCACGACATCGAATGCAGCGCCTCTCCTCGGCTCGTGACCATGTCGGTTGGACCCTAGACGAATGGAAAAACGTAGCCCCCTCAGATGAGGCGCGGTTCCATTCGCTAAGAGCCGTTTTTAGGATTCGAGATTAGTGCAGACTTCACGAAGCCATGGACTCGAGTTGTCAACAAGGCAAGCTGGTGGGGGCTGTGTTCACACGGAATGGGCTGAGCCCTCTGGTCCAGCTGAACAATGACTGGAAATGGTTATGTTCGGCCACTTGGGGACCATTTGCAGCCATTCATGGACTTTTTGTTTCCAAAGAACGGTGTCATGTCACCGGGCCCAATTGTTCGCTGTTGGTTTGAAGAGCATTCTGGACAGTTCTAGGGAATGATTTGGCCACCCAGATCGCCCGACATGAATCCCATTGAACATTTCTGGGACATAATCGAGAGATCAGTTCGAACACAACATCCTGCACCGATGACACTTTCGCACTTATGGATGGCTCAATATTTGTGCAAGGAACTTCCAACGACTTGTTGAGTCTATGCCACTTCAAGCTGCTGCACTACGCTGGGGAAAGAAACATCCGACACGATATTAGGAGGTATCCCATGACTTTTGTCACCTTCCTGTATTATACCATAATTCTTCTATATTAATAAAAAATGCTTTATAATATTATGTCATGTGCAACCACTTCTACTTGTGCAGTTTCACATTTATGTTTATGCAACTTGCCTTATTTCTATATTTCCACTTACTGCCTTTTGGATCAATATATCAGAAAAGAATATTTATCTTAGTCTATACTGGTACTTTTCCTTTCTTTGCCTACTAGCTACCACTTCAAGTCACAGCACCATACTCAGTCTATCCCATGATAAAAAAATATCACACTACAAAGTCAAAATAATAGTGAGAGAAACATTTACGTAATATTTTCTCTCTATAATGGCAACCATAAGGTTTTACATGCTACTTAAAATATATAGGCCGCCTCTAACCCATGGCACGCAGTCATCATGTTTGCTTCCCAAATAACTGTGTCAAACACTGAAAGTCAATGCTAAGCTTTAAATAGATACAAACCGCAGCCAATAATGATAAAAGTGCCCCCTCAGCACAGTGTTTGCTTTTCTTATTACAAAACAGTCTCACTGTGAAAAAATCTAAAGCATAAAAAATATGAAATTACAGAATCACATCAAAAATAAAGAATAACACAGTCCCCACTGTAATAAATCGTTAAAGAGCAAAATTACAAATTTGGTGACCATCTTTACATTAATCATTCTTAATGCTGTTTGTATCATTATAAACATGAATATGACCATGAACCATTTAATGAAGTAAGTGTCAGTAGTGGGGCAAAGATGGCATTGCCCATTTTGCATTGTCGCCATATTTATTCAACATGTAAGATCCAAGATGATGGCCACAGATGTGGCAAAATCGCACTGACGTTATTGTGCGAAATTCAAATTTTGGCAGGAGAGGAGCTCAATTGTGTTATCTCTAAAAACCTACACTATGTGAGCATAAGTATCTGGACACCCCTAAAATGTATGTTTTTCACATCAGGTGCGTTGCGCTATCACCTACTGCCAGGTACTCCATATCAGCGATCTCAGTAGTCATTAGACATCGTGAGGGAGCAGAATGGAGCGCTCTGCAGAACTCACAGACTTTGAACATGGTCAGATGATTGGGTGTCACTTGGGTCACACGTCTGTACACGAGATTTTCACGCTCCTAAACATCCCTAGGTCCAGTGTTCCCAACGTGATAGAGTGAAGTGCAGCACAAAAGCATAAAGTTCGACCTCGTCTGTTGACTGACAGAGACCGCCGACAGTTGAAGAGGGTCGTAACGTGTAACAAGCAGACATCTATCCAGACCATCACACAGGAATTCCAAAGTGCATCAGGAGCCACTGCTAGTACTATGACAGTTAGGCGGACTTCATGGTCGAGCAGCTGCTTATAAGCCACACACCATTCTGGTAAATGTCAAACAACACATCGCTTGGTGTAAGGAGCGTAAACGTTGGACGATAGAACAGTGGAGAAACGTTGTGTGGAGTCGCGAATCACGGTACACAATGTGGCAATAGGATGGTATTGTGTGGGTATGGCGAATGCCCGGTGAACGTCATCTGCCAGCATGTGTAGTGTCAACAGTATAATTTTAGGGGTGGTGTTATATAGTGGTCGTGTTTTTCATGGAGGGGACTTGCATCCCTTATTCTTTTGCGTGGCACTATCACAGCACAGGAATACATTGATGTTTTAAGCACCTTCTTGTTTCCCATTGTTGAAGAGCAATTTGGAGGTGGTGATTGCATCTTTTAACACAATCTAGCACCTGTTCATAATGCACAGCCTGTGGCGGAGTGGTTACCATGACAACAACATCCCTGTAATGGACTGTCCTGCACAGAGACCTGACCTGAATCCTATAGAATGCCTTAGGGTTGTTTTGGAACACTGACTTTGTGCCAGGCCTCAACGATCGACAGCGATACCTCTCCTCAGTGCAGCACTCCATGAAGAATGGGCTTCCATTCCCCAAGAAACCTTCCAGCAGCTGATTGAATGTATGCGAGAGTGGAAGCTGTCATCAAAGCTAACGGTGGGCCAACATCATACTGAATTCCAGCAGGGCATCACGAACTTGTAAGTCATTTTCAGCCATGTGTCCGGATACTTTCGATCACATAGTGTAACACTAGCCCTCCTACCGCTCCCCTAACTTCCTTCCCTCCCCCCTCCCCTTCTGGGAATTGGTGTGATACGATTCAGTCTGTGCTGAGCTGCGAGATGTGGCAGACGTAATTCCATTCTGTATGCAGTTCAGAATGTTATTTATTTAAACAATTTGAGCCATTGATTGAACACTAAACAGTAGCTTCATCCAGTGTATTCAGTGTATTCACCTGAGTTCCAGAGACCAACTGACCTAGTTCACAAAACCACAACCAGAGAGCGCTGTCAGCCCTCTCTATCCCCCTCCCCCTTTCTTCCCTGATGTAATCTAAGATGGTGGTCTGGGGAAAAACGGTGGGACATTCGTTCAGTCGGATTGGAGCTGCTGGACTCGGAGGACCTCATGATGGTAGGCTAATACTGCATGCATAATGCATTGTTTAAATAATTTGTTTAAGAATATTGTTTTTGTATTTCTCAAAGTGCAATACACCTCGAAATTGATGCTGGTGTTTAAATAATTTAAATGATGTTAAACTACTGTGGTACTTTTTTTTAATTCCTGTAGAAAAATGAACTACATAATTCCATTTGTCACTGATCATGGTAAATGTGCTGGTATAAGCTGGTGCCAGCACGCTATGTGGCATAGAGGTTACAAGAAGATTGATAGGGGCCAACAACAGACTGGCAAGAAATGTGCCACAATGCTCTCTTGGCAGCCAGTATTTAGATAGCTGCCGTGGGACTGGAGGGCCACTTGATTAGAATTAGTTTAGGTTTGTCACAGCCTGTTGCACCAAGTGAGTTCCTGCATGTCACCGAGCCAGAGCCGCAGTCACCCCCTCTAATTCAGTGATAGGTGACCATAATTGTGAACATAGCGGACTTTGTACTTCACCAGCAGTGAGGCTAAAGAGTGGAGTAGAACAGTGAGCTTGTACCAATCCACATGCAAGCTTAAGTTAAGTAACTCTTTGTTTATATTAATAAAGAACCCCATTAATAATTGCATGCACTTTGTGTTATAGAAAGAGAATACTAGCCACCAAACTACATACTCTATTTGTTACTGTGGTACAGCTCTACAGAGACAATGAGACGACGTAAAACCAAACATATCTGAAAAACTTTTTCGTGCACACTCTGTGCACCAGAGCTGCCGCCACTGCAAGGAGTCATGCACTGAGCTGCTCCACATCAGTCACCAGCATGTACCAACTGTACAGGCCACGCTAAACACTTCCTGTCACGCTGGAAATAGCTCTGCCTACTTTCTTTCTTTGTGGCACACAGGTACTCCTTGTTGCTGAACAGAAACTGCTTCAGGAGTTATTAAATCTCGTGTTTAAGCAATGGCCAGAGTATTTGCACATGCATATCCTGAAGATGTCACAGGAACTAAATGTACCACTGCGCAAAGAACACTCACCGCTTTTCTAGTATTAGGTGCTTTTTCGACGGCACTGCCAGAGAGACAAAAATTTCTGAGTCCACAGCTGCTGTTATGTTCATCATGTTTCTGAAATGCTGAGTGGGCTTAATTTATATTTGCTGTTGGAGTCAGAAATAATAAGGCCCCTACTTTTTTACTGTCTTCACTTTTCGAAGCACATTAGTGTGTAAACACATATGGTGAAACAAGAACTATTATGTACCTAAAAGTTCATGACATATTTCGAATCCTACAACAGATCATGAAAACAAAAAACACAAACAGAACTCATAGCACTGTCGTACAGAGAAGAAGAATGGCTGGAATGTTCGATGTCCTACAAATGCTGGTCTGGATATGCTCTAAAGCCACAGCAACAGGTGGGTGACGTTATCCCACTGCCCAAACCAGAGCAGGATGGTCTGCTTGGACTTGTCTCTGAACACTCGAACAAAGAAGCCATCACATGACTCTCAGACATCATGGAACTTCCCATAGATACCTTGCCCCTGCCTGTGCATGAATGTTTATGTATTTTATACACTAACAAACAATAGTTATCCTGTGCTTCACTGTGTTTTCAATCATTCACCACCGTGTGTTGTCAGCTAACAAATGCCTTACAAATAGTTGCTGTATGGTGTTTTTTACCAAAATTCTACTGTATGTTCATTGAGGTAACAATGATACATGCCAGTTGACTGCTGTCTCTGATGCTTTCCTGGAAAGAGAACCATCTGTCTCTAACGCATGTGCGTTAAAGTATGATAGAACATGGATGGAGTGATCGGTTGAGATGGGATTGTAAAAAGATATGATTTAATGATAGGCCAGTTATGTACTCTAGAAAAAGAGAGATGTTGTTGCAGGTCATTCATCGCGCATTTAATAATTTTTCCTGATGTTCTCTTGGTGGCGGGGGGGGGGGGGGGGTGTCAGTTGTGTGGTAAAACCTGCACTCCACTCATATACAACTGTGTCTTCTGTGTGTCACTTAGAGCACTATCTACCTGGGATAGTTAACAGCAAACCTGTCCATACCACATTCATAAGACGACTTCCAACACATGGGTGATCAGACATGTCCAGTAATGGGAAATCTGTTCTGGCACCCTCCTCTAGATGAACTGAGATCTATGCAACATACTCCATTCCCCTGCCACATTTTGGGCATAAATAGAGTCTTCAGTTTCATAACTATGGTGATTCTAAATTAATGGCAGGTGTTTGTGAGGTACTCCAATCCCTGCGTATACATTTGCTGACAGATGTTGTGTGTGGAAGAGACTGTGTTCTGTTCCTGGAGTTAAAGCAATATGGTATGTAATTTCACATGTCAAATATTGCTGCTATGTGTTTGTCTGTTTCCTTCTAAGAGGCATTCTCTGTTGCAGATGATTATTTTATAGGACTGATGTGAGCATAGTAGAATTTCTGAACTGTGATCAAATGTGAACAATGGATGCTATAGACCTCCAGAAATATTTTATTATGCATTTATCACAAAGACTATGTTTTTTCTTTAATATAGAAGGAAGTAGTTTTATCTTGTTAAAGTATGTCACCATAGTGAGTGGGGAGGAAAATATGCAAGGAGGATGTATGTTAGATATTGGACATTTATGTCCTGCAATAGCGTATTAAGAGCACTGCATACTGCATGACTAATATTTTGGAAACCTGGCTTTAACATTATTACGTGTTTAAGTGACAAACTATGTAGTCTTAGAAGTGCATATGTTTATGTTCTACAATCATTTTTCTCTTGCCAATACCTTCTTGGTACTGACGCCGGGCACCAGAACAATACTTTGCAATTGACAGTGCAGTTGATCTATGTAAAGTGCTTCGAAATCCATCCTTCTAGAGGTCCATCAAGCATAAACTACATGTTTCTTCTTAATCACGTGTTATATCATCACAACATCCTGGTATCTACTATACACTGATAAGGGTTGCTAACCTCCTTGACGTGTGTGCTTCTGGAGAGATCTTGTGCACTTGGATGTGTGTTGTGAGTAAGACTAGTGCAGAGCAGTCTTCACTGATCAGCAGTTATGGACTCTGCCCACTCTGTTCCTCTTTGAGACAATTAACGTACTGCATATAGTACCCTCCTACTTCTCGTCAGTGTCAAATTAAATCGGTGACAATGTTGCAGGAAGGGTTGGTCAAAGACAACACGAGGAGATTGCTCAATCTGCTCCTTTCTCTTAAGGATGCGAGAATGCTCGGTGACTCCCATCTGCATAGGGACAGACAGGGAAAGATGGGCAATCATAATCGTAAATTACGCTCTATGATCGAAGTCCTAGAAATGTGTAGAACTGTATAGGATGCTGTCTGGTATTCTTTGATATATATTTTCAACAACTAATAATGAATAGACATATTGCACAGTCATCTCTCTACAGCACAATCTAGTGTATGGTACTTGCAAAATAGTGGAGAGGTGGTTTAGTGATACAGAAATTGGGAAACGTGCTGCTGTGTCAACGGTCAGCATTGAATTTAAGGAAAAACCGGTAAAACTGTTAAAATTAATTGCCCTGTCATCTGTGATGCTTATAACAGTAGATTGTCCCATAACGACAGTATCTTTTCCATCCCATCCATGCACTGGAACGTTTTCTGTGAGAGCCAATGGATTGAAACATGTCAGTGTTAGGCTAACACCTGACACACACCTCAAAGTCGTGGTGGAAAACCAAAATGTATGGTGGCATACAAAGCTGTAGTCATACACTGCTTGGATGTGTTAGAGCAGAAAGAACAATGTATCAAACAACATTGCAGGGACCCTCTCTTTCAACTAATAGTCCGTGGGATATGGTCCTTCTACAGTACAGGCGATTAAACTTTACACCGATCTGTGCAAGCGACTTCGATCACTGGCCACCTGCTCCAGTGGACCAATACATGTATATTTAGTGGGATCACCACATATGGTCAATTGGAACATGCAGATGGTGTTTCTTTTCAATATATTGGAAGAGAGATGCAGTAAAAACTTATTAAGTTCTCTACCAGGTGTTCATAGTTTCTCTCTCTTGGATGGTACAAAATAACTGTGACAGAATGAATGCACCTTGCGAAATGCAGATCTCCTTGGACTGCAATACCTGTATGTAGTTTGGAGATGCACTGCAGTAAAGTAGTAAAATCTTCATCCTCTATGTAGTTCCCATATGATGTGGAGTCTTCCTAATTTCCCCAATAAAAAACACCACTGTAACTGTTTGTACTGTCTTTTCCACTATTGCAGGAGAAAGCTTCGTTTTGCGCTGGCTGTAAACATTGCACATCGTTGGCGGAGATACATGTTGCCATTTCCACCAAGTTGTCAAAACATGGTAATGTTGCATTAACTCAGTTGAGCCGGCTTGTTCACAGTTTTCTGAAGGTTGTAGATCTAGCACTCTGTGACTTCTGTGCAGTTTTGACTTAAATTGTGATGATCACACAGATAAATTTTCAGGGATGTGAATCATTAGCGACTGTAAATCATTAAAATAAAAGACATCTCCATAGAATACATCGGAAGTGTGTGTGGTTGAATGGACAGACTTGATTTTGAATTGTGAACAACATTTCTACCAGAAAGCGTAACACTACAGACCTGAAAATCCAGTGTATTGGTCATAGGATTTTCTTCATTTCGTATGACTTCAATCTAGGGATGCGATTTTTAAGCGTCCCTCACATAGTATACCATCTACTGTAAGTGATCATTCTCAATCAGCCACCATCCTCCTTTGCCTATAACCCAGTCGATATATCGCAGAACCTCTGTTACGCTGCCTACATGGCATTGTGATTGAATGCGTTACAGGACGAGCAGTTCTAGGCGCTTCAGTCTGGAACCATGCTGGTGCTACGGTCGCAGGTTCGAACCCTGCCTCGGGCATGGCTGTGTGTGATGTCCTTAGGTTAAATAGGTTTAAGTAGTTCTAAGTCTAGGGGGCTGATGACTCAGTTGTTAAGTCCCATAGTGCCTAGAGACATTTGAACCATTTTTTGAATGCGTTACAAATACTGTTTGTTAGCCAGAGTGGCAGGATGAGGGCGTTGCAAGTATCGGCTTAATACCATGTTCCTCAGCCAAATAACTTTCTACATTCAGTGATTTTATTACAAGCTTACTCCTCTGGTGAAATGCACCCGTGCTTTTGGTCTGCTAATACACAACCCAGCGATTGCCATCTACATTCAGTGTCGCAGTATTTATATGAAAGACCACTTCATTCGGAAGCAATACATATCTTGATTTATAAAGCCTGTATAGTTTTTAATATGGATATGGTTAGCAATACTTGGGTGAGCCTGTATAACAATTATTGCTTTTTATGCAGGTTTACAGTAACATGGCTGTTGCTATCGTGTTTTTAATTCCTGATCGCTTACAATACAATTACACCTCTCTTCCTGAGAGACACTGGGATCACTCGCGAGAAAAACAAATGAGACATGAAATCCAAAGCGAATTTTTGCTCAGTATTATTAGGTATCACCAGCAATCAGTTGTTGGCAAAGTACTACACTTCGTAGTGGTTGTGTGATAGGTTCGCTGTGATCAGCAGTCTTATAAAGTATGTGTTAGGTTGTAAAGTTAGTGTGGTTACTGTTGCGACGTGTGCAAAGGAAATCAGTATCTCTGATCGTAATGGAGGTATGGAATTTATATGAAAAATTGTGATTTCAGCGCATTGAAAACCGTAAGAGGAATGAAAGATTTTATGTGGAAAACTATGGGCTACAGATTTTGACATTTTCAGACCCACAATTGTCAGGAGGGGGTATATCCGATGCTTCACTTATTGTCGAATGTTTTCAGATTCAGGTTGCAACCGTAATATTTAATTGTAATTACAGTGATAAATATGTGGCTGGTTTCCTAGACGACACCATTTGGTGTACGAGGCACGTGGCGTAGGTAGCCTGTGGCATTTTCGGCTTTAGGCTCTTGCGAGCTGCAGGTTCAAAGGAAAGTTGCGGCCGGCCAGCTAGTTGTTTGTTCCTGCAGCTGCAGGGTTAAGTCCCAGCAGCGCCCTCTGGATATATGAATAGCGAAATAATACTCAGTGTATGTTGGGAACCCTTCGTGATCACGTGTGCTGTGAGTATTCTCTGTAGAAATTTAAGAAGATTCAATATGGGCGAGAGTTTGCGCCGGACAATTATTCCTTCCCATGTTAATTGTCTGCTTGACTGCTTGCACTGCCGTTATACATATTTCCGTCTTTATTTGATCGAGGAAATATCGATTGTGATGTGTGTCGAGTATAACTACGAGGGCTGTTCAGAAAGTAAGGTCCGATCGGTCGCGAAATGCAAACTACAGTGAAAATCAAAAATTCTTTATTTTCAGCACATAGCCACACCTTCCAGTGACCTCTCCAGATAGTCACCGCTCTGACAGACATTTGTCGTGGCGTTGTACAGACTTTCCAGTACCCTCATCACAAAAAGCAGCTGCCTGTGCTTTCTGCCAATTCCGTGCTGGTCTGCCTTTCCTTGTTTGTGTCAAAATGTTGTCTTCATAGCTAACGGTTCATGTGAGCAGAGATCAACAATGGAGGGAGCTAATTGGGTACTGTATTGTGGGTGATCAAACACTTCCCACCGAAAACGCTGCTGGAGCATCTTCATTGTCCTTGCAGAATCTGGCTGAAAATGGTCTTGAAGGAAAAACGCATGGCATTTATGTTACGTGGGCTGCATAGCATCAGGCGAAATCTGTCAGCAGCTCTACATACTTAAGGGAGACACTGTTGTTTTAGGTACATCTACTTGATGACTTTGCGCTCTGAACTGCAAAGAGCGACGTGAAGCGATCGATAGGCACACTAAAGACAGTGCCCAACAGCTGTGCAAAGCTCCATCGGATTTTCGCAGTGGATTGCATTTCGCGCTTAATTGGACCTTACTTTCCGAATACGCCTCGTAGATGGTGAAAAACTGGCGGAAGAGACGTTTGCTGGTTCTCTAAACATCAGAAACACATATGATTATAAGTATTGGAACCTTTGTTGATATTGTAAAGCGCAAGGATGATCTCCAATCTATTATATCATTTACATTGAAATACGTTAAAAATACGAGTCGAACTACCAGTTTCCTCTATTTTCGAGCTTTCACGTAAAGATCTTCACAGACGAGATAAGCTTCTAGTTACTCAGTGGTTTGTAGCATGTCCCACATAATAACTTCACTAAAGTTTCAGGTTTCTAGAGATTCAACTTCCACTCTTTATCTTCGGAATAATGCTGTGAAAACGATCGGCAGCATACTGCTATGTGATTGATATCGAGAACTATCGCGTAAATAGTATGATATTCTCTCAAACCATATGAAAGTACATATTTTCATGTAATCCCAGAATCTGGAGATGATCGCAAGTCATTGCGCAAACAACGGCAGCAAGCAGGCCAGGCTGGAAACAGTACCGTCTCTGGACACCTTGTGCCACTTGAGCCGGGGCAGACAGCACAGGTGTTGTACACCAGTTTGGAGAGTGGGTGCTGTCTGCAGAGGGCGCTCTGATCATGCATCGGGCCAGCGCGTGCAGGGGCAGTTGCCTCGTGATTGGTGTCCACAGTGGAAGACCGACCAACCTCGTGGGAAATATCTAGTCCTGTGCCTGTATACGGTGTATGTGCTTATGTTTTTTAGGGATCTGTCTGTCTTCACAGAATATGTATGAGTGTCTAGTGGTCGATAGCTATATGCAGGATACAGAAGTGATGATTTTGCATGGGTTAGGATACGAACTGTGTTTACTAAATCGATACAGTATTATGGTGTAATCGTTTGTGGTGATGTAGCTTGGTTGAAGATCGGTTCCACATCGAAAAATTCAATATTTCCTTGAATGTAGGAGAGCAGTGCAATTTACCATTTTTGCAGGGTTTAGCTGTCAGTGTAATATGACTGCTGTATGTTTTTTTAAACTGTAGAAAATAGTTTGCCAGTGGAAGTCTCGTAATATGTCTGTCTACAGAAAGTGGCAGACAGTGTTCTCATACAGGCTGCGGCAGTTTGGTGGGTAAATTCATTAAAACCAATCAGAATGCTCCAATTCACAGGAAGTTCCATGACATCTGAGAGTCACAAGACATCGTTTGAGTGGGGTTTAGGAGCCTGGTTTGAACAAGACAGGGGCATGGTGTCTACAGAAAGTTCTGTGATATCTGAGAATCACGTGATGCCTCTTTTGTTGGAGTGTTCAGAGACAAGTCGAAGCAGACCATCCTCCTCTAGTTCGGACAGCTGGGATACTACCCTCATCTACCATGGTGGCCTTAGAGCATCTCCAGACCAGCAGTTGTAGTATATCGAAAATTCAGCGAAAATTCTAGCCATTTTTCTTGTCTGTACGACAGTGCTTAGACTTCTGTGTGTGTGTGTGTGTGTGTGTGTGTGTGTGTGTGCTTTTCATGATCTGTTGTGGGATTAGAAAGATGTCATGAACTCTTAGATACATAACGGTTCTGATTTTCCCATCTATGCTTGGACACTAGTGTGCTTAGAAGAGTGAGGAAAATAAAAAAAAAAAAATAGGAACCTTAACATCTCTGACTTAGTAGCAAATATAAACTAAGCCCATTCAGTGATTCAGAAAAGAGATGAACATCACTGCAGCTGTAGAACCCAGAAATTTCTCTCTCTCTGGCAGTGCCTTCAAACAAGCAGGTAAGACTCAAAAAGTGGTGAGCAACCTGTTAAGAGTTGCAGAGATATTTATTTCGACATCCAAATATGGTCGTTTTGGCATGTGAAATCGGATATTGCCGATGACATCGGTTTTGGGATCTGTTTGCCACAAAAGTGCGCGAAGTGTCTGAGGGAGGAATGCTGGTAAAGGCTGGGGGGATTCACAAGAGTGCCAGAAGCCTCTGTGATATTTTTAGAGTCTGTGTTCAAGTGTGACGATATTCCTCGGAATAAAACGTATAATTAAATTGCAAATTGTTTAAATATTCTTGCATCACCTGCAAACCTCTTCTTTCTCTCTTTATGCAGTGGTACATTTAGTAACTGTGACGTCTTCAAGATATGTATGTAACAATATTCCGCCCATTGCTTTCTAAATACCAGATTTAATAACTCCTGAAGCAGTTTGTCTTCAGTGATGAGGGATTCCTGTGTGCCACGAAGAAAGAAAGAACACTGAAGTATTTCTAGCAACACAGGAAGTGCTTAGTGCGACCCTGTGGTTGCCGCTATGTAGCAGCCCAGCACAGAAAGAATCCTTTTCCCGCCAATTTCCAGATGGCGGAGTGGAGGAAATGTGGTGGGGGGAGCAGTGGAGGAGGGAGGGGGTGGAGTTAGGTTAGTTGAAGTAGCACAACTGAACTAATTTCTCGCCAAAATCTGAATTTCCCACCATGACCTCAGTGCGACACTGGAACATCTATGGCCGCCATTTTGAATAAATCTGGCAACAGTGCAGAGTGGGGCAATTCTGGCTTTGTCCCACTACTGATGTCATCATCCTAATGGCACTACACACTGAAAACCTGAAACTATTTTTTGTTGCAAAGATATATCCAGCACCCAGGGACAATAGCAGTGCAGTGTGGCTAAGTGTTACTCTGAAACCGCCAGCTGACTATTTTTGGCCAAGTTTACAGTGTCCTGTTTAATCCATCAGTGTCCACGTGTACACCGGGTCTCTCGGCGGCGCCCCATCGCGCTTCCTTTCACGCCGTATTGCAGCTCAGCTGCCTGCTATGGGCGTGGTAATCACTCCTATTTTATATCGTGTAGTTGTGAGAAGTTACGTCTATGGGGTCTGGAGGAGGCCACAACACTGATCCACAAAGGTGGAACTAATACTGCCCTGTTGTTTGAGGAGGGAGAGAGGGCAGTTCCAAGTGGAACTTAAGCAAAAACCTCTATCCCCATTTATAGCATCTTTTGCTAATTTTATCTCACCTGAATCCTTAATAACACTATCCCAGTAACTGGAAGTGCATGCCAGAGTCTACTTGTTGTTATATTCCACAGGATGGATGGTGATAAGGCAATATTTTTCATTAACACGTTTGCTCAACTTTTGTAAGCGTGCGTAATGCTTATGCTCAATAGATAGGTCCTCCACTGTCCTGTTGGTCTCTTCAATGTGCGACATGCCATAACTGCAAGAGGTGTGGTAGACAAACGCTTTATGTAAACTAAGATCATCCTTTACAGAGGATACAACCCACCACGAATTCCTCTACTGTGCCGACCTGTTCATCTCAAGAGTAGCGCTGGCACCTAAACTTCTCATTATTTGTTGGGTATATTCCAATCTTTGTCTTCCGCTACAGTTTTTACCCTGTACAGCTCCCTCTAGTACCATGTACGTTAATCCCTGATGCATCAGACGTCTCGTCGTGCTCTCCCTTCTTCTTGTCGACGTTTTTGGCATGTTCCTCCCCTCGGCGATTCTGTGGAAAACCTGCTCATTTCTTATCTTATCAGTCCATATAACTGTCAACATCCTTCTACACCACCATGTCTATTTCAAACTCGTCGATTCTCTTCTTTACCGGTTTTCCCGCATTTTCTGCATGCAATGTTATAGACTAGACGTATATTCTTAGAAATTTCTGTCTCAAATTAAAGTCTATGTTTGATACTAGGAAACTTCTCTTTGCCAGGAACATCCTCTGTACCTGTTGTAGTCTGCTTTTTATGTCCTCCTTGCTCCATCCGTCAAGTGTGACGTAGCTTCCAATGTAGCAGAATTCCTACAGTTCGTCTACTTTGTAGTCATCAGTTTAAACGCTAACTTTATCGATAATCTCTTTTCTGCTATTCCTGATTACTTTTGTCATTCTTCCGTTTACTTTCAGTCCATAGCGAGCGCTCGTTAAGCTCTCCATTACATTCAACAGCTCTTGCAGTTCTTTCTCATTTCCACAGAGAATGTCAATGTCATTAGCGAATCTTTCCATTAATATCATTTCCCCCTGAATTTTAGTGGTGTTCGTGAACCTTCCTTTTATTTCCGTCATTGTTTCTTAGACGTATTAACTGGACAGGTTACATCCCTCTCTTACACATTACCTAACCCTAGCACTTCGTTGTTGGCCTTCCTTTCTCATTTTTTCCCTCTTGGTTCTTGTAACTACTGTATATTTACTCATCTTTCCTAGGAATTTAGAGCGTCTTGTGCCCTTAATAAAGTCGACGGTCTAATTGAGAGTCCTACAAGGTACGGTGGTTGGGTCCCTTGCTGTACACTATGTACACTGCTTATTTATGAACTTCTCCGCGCGTCTATGTCGTCCTCTAAAAGAAAAGTGCGATGCCATGTACGCGCAGTATGAATGTTTAGCTCAAGAAGCGCCTACTTCACACTACCTCGTGACGATCTGATGCCGATGGTAAAACGCAAGTTGGTCCTCACTATAGAAAAGAGGCAGATAAGCATTCTGTGTGGAGCCGAGGAATGGGGAAGCAATCTCACATACCTGTTTGTCATACTTGGCTGGCACCTAACTTGGTGCCAACATGTCGAAGCAGTTAGGCCTAACGAGACGATAAGGATACGCCAAGTCTACTCGCAGGTAAATCCTCTGTCTACAAGAACCCTGGGGTTGTTCTGTAAAAGACGTTCCTGCATTCTGTCTGCAATATGCGGCAACTATAGCCGCGTACCGAAGCTTATCATCTTACAGAAAGATTCTGCTCTTCTCAACGAAGACAGTTTTGATGTGTAGATAGTATTGCTCGGGAGCCGATTCCTCAACAAAATAGCAAAATACACTCCTGGAAATTGAAATAAGAACACCGTGAATTCATTGTCCCAGTAAGGGGAAACTTTATTGACACATTCCTGGGGTCAGATACATCACATGATCACACTGACAGAACCACAGGCACATAGACACAGGCAACAGAGCATGCACAATGTCGGCACTAGTACAGTGTATATCCACCTTTCGCAGCAATGCAGGCTGCTATTCTCCCATGGAGACGATCGTAGAGATGCTGGATGTAGTCCTGTGGAACGGCTTGCCATGCCATTTCCACCTGGCGCCTCAGTTGGACCAGCGTTCGTGCTGGACGTGCAGACCGCGTGAGACGACGCTTCATCCAGTCCCAAACATGCTCAATGGGGGACAGATCCGGAGATCTTGCTGGCCAGGGTAGTTGACTTACACCTTCTAGAGCACGTTGGGTGGCACGGGATACATGCGGACGTGCATTGTCCTGTTGGAACAGCAAGTTCCCTTGCCGGTCTAGGAATGGTAGAACGATGGGTTCGATGACGGTTTGGATGTACCGTGCACTATTCAGTGTCTCCTCGACGATCACCAGTGGTGTACGGCCAGTGTAGGAGATCGCTCCCCACACCATGATGCCGGGTGTTGGCCCTGTGTGCCTCGGTCGTATGCAGTCCTGATTGTGGCGCTCACCTGCACGGCGCCAAACACGCATACGACCATCATTGGCACCAAGGCAGAAGCGACTCTCATCGCTGAAGACGACACGTCTCCATTCGTCCCTCCATTCACGCCTGTCGCGACACCACTGGAGGCGGGCTGCACGATGTTGGGGCGTGAGCGGAAGACGGCCTAACGGTGTGCGGGACCGTAGCCCAGCTTCATGGAGACGGTTGCGAATGGTCCTCGCCGATACCCCAGGAGCAACAGTGTCCCTAATTTGCTGGGAAGTGGCGGTGCGGTCCCCTACGGCACTGCGTAGGATCCTACGGTCTTGGCGTGCATCCGTGCGCCGCTGCGGTCCGGTCCCAGGTCGACGGGCACGTGCACCTTCCGCCGACCATTGGCGACAACATCGATGTACTGTGGATACCTCACGCCCCACGTGTTGAGCAATTCGGCGGTACGTCCACCCGGCCTCCCGCATGCCCACTATACGCCCTCGCTCAAAGTCCGTCAACTGCACATACGGTTCACGTCCACGCTGTCGCGGCATGCTACCAGTGTTAAAGACTGCGATGGAGCTCCGTATGCCACGGCAAACTGGCTGACACTGACGGCGGCGGTGCACAAATGCTGCGCAGCTAGCGCCATTCGACGGCCAACACCGCGGTTCCTGGTGTGTCCGCTGTGCCGTGCGTGTGATCATTGCTTGTACAGCCCTCTCGCAGTGTCCGGAGCAAGTATGGTGGGTCTGACACACCGGTGTCAATGTGTTCTTTTTTCCATTTCCAGGAGTGTAGTTCACGAGCGCCTTCCACATCAATAGACGGTCGATGTAATGTATGTTTATATTCACAAATCATATGACTATACTAAGCAGTTGCTATCTGCAGAGAGCGTGCTCTCTGAACTTTTTCGCTTGGCATGCTGACGTCTGTCAGTCCTATGAAGTGAGGAAGAGTCACTCAGGGAAGTCAGCAGCCTTCCAATTTTGTTAGTCACGAGGAAATTTTTTGTCTCCGTCAACAACCCGACGTTATTATGAGTGCATTTAATGAATTCATCTATTTCGGAACCCACTCACTGAACTATTGGGGTCGGATCGAGTCTGTCTGGTTTGTGGTTTAATCCTTTGAACCGTAACATGTAGTTATAAAATGACGCTTACCCAGATTCGGGGTACAAAATAGAACTACAATTACGAATCTATTTAATCTTCACAATTATACCTTACTATCTGGATAGCTAAAATAGGTCATGCATTCGTTGTGAAACTACTGCGAACACCAGCCGTTATAGGCTGGATTTCTTGGGCAAAAGGCGGCACATATGCAGCGTTTAAATTATGACAGTCGATTCCACGCTTCACTGTACCACCTTAGAATTTGTATTTCTGTAAGCATTAACGCAATGGGCAATCTTTAAAACCGTTATCTTCACCGGTCGCCGACCCCAGTTGCCTTCTCTCCATCTTTACGGAATGTTGTAAGAAACATTCTCGGTCTACTTGTAGCGTCAAATCTTGGTAAAATATTCAGCTTTGGATGAAATCCTCCACTCTCTTCGTCAGTAAGAACTGAATGTCGTGGGTGCCGTTGTGGTGACCATTTACAGCCCATAGACGGCTTGTCTCTGGTCGGCGTACGTCGTCATTACGTCATGCTGCCACTTGTCATGTGCACTGTTGCGCACCTGCCAGCGCTCTCATACGAACGTAAACAGTTCAGCCCATTTCTCTCTGTCTTCTCAGCTTCGGGAGCTACTAACATTCCAGCGGCTGTCTCAGTTGAAGTTATACTCACGCGTTCTAGTTTCTAGTGCGTCTTTAACAAACAGAAGCTGGGAGCTGCATCTCCTTTGTCCTCTTGAGTGGTCGGAAAATAGGTCTCATGTCTTTTCTTCGCAGGGTAGTCTCGTTGTCAGGGTCCTTGGAATTTATAACAGCTCTTGTGAATGCGGAAGCAACTATACCGGTCAATCAATCCGTACCGTTGCCGATTACAGTGTCTAGCACCAAAGGCACATTAAAAATCGAGAACTTGAGAAATCTGCAGTTGCTGAATACAATTACAAATTCTCTCATTCTGTAGGAAGGTATGTGGGATACCTCTACCGAACTTCTGCTCTGGAATATTCTGCGGCACAGGACCACCGTTCAGTTACACAACTGTGAAATTAAACGCAACAGGATATTTATACGTATATGACTAATTTGCACCCCTAACGGTGAAACTGGAGTTGATGCAATGTATAATATTCCAAAATAACTCTTATCGTCTCCCACATAAATGAATCAAATTAATAAGTGATCAGGGAATGGTATCTTCTGAAACAACAGATGACATTCAATATCACAAGAGATTTGTTACAAAAAAGGAAAAAAAGACTTTGGACAATGAATAGGCACAAACAACCCTGATTTCACGCAAGCATACAAGCTCTTGTTTAATGAAATGAAGTATGTACCTGTGTACGGTTGACAAAGTGGGGGAGTGGTGAAAAATTAATTTCGGCTCTGACTGTGGATAACACGATCTGACTGACTATTTCATCTGACAGTGATTGTGAACTGCAAAGGTGTGAAGTCCCACAGTATGCATATATTGGATAGCGACTGCTGCCGTTTGAAAGAGTGCGTCGTGGACTGTGAAGCTTCAGCTTAAGGGGGGTAGGACGTCAAACGGGCCGGCTTGGGGCAGGAGAGGCACCACAGGACATTTTAATTTCCACTGTCTATACTTTTACAAATAAATTCATAAAACTTTGTCAGCATGACCAGGAAGGATTCAGAACTCGCACTCATAACAGTGGAAGTTCGAAAACATAACGAAGTAATTTTTTTTACATGTAAAATTTCATCATTTTTTTCACTTACTAATGGCAGCCTTTGTTGCTATAGGTACACTTTTCTTCGTAAGTAAGAGAGATGGTTCGATGAATTTTGCACAGCATACAAACCATACTTAAAGGTGCATGAAACTCTAAAATTTTCCAAATCTTTTAAAAACTGTGGTAAACATTGAGGTAATTAACTACAAAATTTGTGTTTTTTCTAAACATGAAGTTTAAAATACAACAGATCATTAGATTTTTCATAAATTAAATAAATTCTAGAGTTTCATACACCTGTAAGTATGGTATGTATGCTGTGCAAAATCCATCGAAGTATCTCTGTAACTTATGAAGAAAAGTGTACCTATAGCAACAATGCAGCCATTAGTAAGTGAAAAATAGATGAAATTTCACACGTAAACGAAAATTATTTTTTTATGTTTTCGACTTCCACTGCAATGAGCGTGAATCCTGAATCCTTCCTGGTGATACTGACAAGGTTTTATGAATTTGTTTGTAAAAGTATAGACACTGGAAATTAAAGTGTACTTTGATGCCTCTCCTGCTCCAAGTCGGCCCGTTTGACGTCCTAGCCCCCTTAAAGATTCCTAATATGCCGGAGCTGCAATGTTGTGTCTAGTGTGCATCTGTGTCAATTCGGACTATGGACCTCCGTCTCCTCTCGTCCCGGGACCGAGTGAGGTGGAGCAGTGGTCAGCACATTGGACTCACATCCGAGAGGACGACAGATCAAATCATCGTCTAGCCATTCATATTTAAGTGTTCGGTGATTTCCCAAAATCGCTCCAGGCAGTTGGCGGGATGGTTCCTTTGAAAGGGCAGGCCGATTTCCTTCCCCCTTCCTTGAAACATGTGCTCCGCCTCTAATGACCTCTATTCTGACGCGTTGTTAAACCCCACTCTTCCTTCCTTCCTACATCCCAGGATCTGTGACCGTGTCTCTGGATCTAACCGGAATAGTGCGATGAGGCTCGCCTCACACCCAACACCCGAATGAATGAAACCACCATTCCACAGCCTACTCGTGACCTGAGGCCGAATCTATCCACCTAACTTCTCAGTCTCTCTTCTATCATTTCCAAAAACCACTACAGTTGAGTACTCTTGAAAAGCTAAAACAACGTGTCACAATGTGGTAGCGCTTGTGTACGCCAATCGCGTAATTCCCCACTCTCAGTACAGCCTCCATCCAGAAGTCAGGCAAATTCCGTTCCTCCAGTCCTAATGCTTTCTATGACATAGAACAGGCGCCCGGTGGTGCGTTTCCTAGTGGCACCGCTGGCATCCGAATGTAGACGTTTTTTCTCTGCTCATGTAGAAAGCAATTTGGCGTGGATGCCTACGTGACTCCAAAAACATAATGGCTATTCTAGCGGCATTGTGTGGGGCGTCCTGTCATGCCAGCCTATTTCAGCCAATCTTTTCACGGTCCTGACTAATATGGATCTCACAGGTGGTCTACGAGAGAAAACATCAGGTGAATACCTGCAGAATATCAAGAGTGCAATCTTCTCGACAAAGAACAATTGTCAGGGCGCCGGCCTGTCGTTTCAAAGCTAAAGAACGTGTAAGTAACTCTGCCGCAGGCCTCTGGAGCATGTACTTTGGCTCGCTAAGAGCAACTCTCTGCCGATACCTAGAGGACCTCCTGCTGCACAGGCCGTGTCTGCCAGCCGACTTCCTCTGTGTGAAAGCAGCGACTGAGGCTCCCAGACGTAGTCGCTATACCTGCGTCAGCGTCTCTTCCTTGCTCTCCCAACTGGTGCCAATAAAACGGCCTTATTCATCATCTACGTCCGACAAGCTTCCCTTCCCCACCTGGAGCCATAACTGCGCAACAAAACATAAACTCAGTCCCGACACCTCAAAATTACTCCGTGCAGTTAGCTACCAACGAACTCAGTAAGCAAAAACTGTCAGCCCTCTTTAATAAACATTATATCGCTCACAGTGTCATCCTGACTCGATACAAGTGCCCTAATTGCATGTGTCCGCCGGCCGATGTGGCCCTGCGATTCTAGGCGCTTCAGTCTGGAACCGCGCGACCGCAACGGTCGCAGGTTCGAATCCTGCCTCGGGCATGGATGTGTGTGATGTCCTTAGGTTACTTAGATTTAAGCAATTCTAAGTTCTAGGGGACTGATGACCTCAGATGTTAAGTCCCATAGTGCTCAGAGCCATTTGAACAATTTTGCATGTGTCCGTATGAAATGAAAAAATAAAGTGAAAGAAAGGCGAGTCTAAAGGACTTGCCGCCTTTCACAGCCTCACAAATAGACACAGAAGATCATTTGATAAAAGTAAAATCTTGTCGCACGCTTCCCGATATTGGAATTCTGTTGCTGAAGAAGCAGCGGAAATTAGAACGTGCGAGAACAGCTTCATCCAGAACAACTACCGTAGTCCTAGCAACTCTCGACGCTGAGAGGACACAGAAGAATGCGCTGAATTGTTTTCGTTTCTACGAGGCCGCTGACACCACCAGTGCAGACATACACAATCTATGGCAGAGTGACGTATTAATGACGTACGCCGACCAATCGCAAGCCCCTATTGGCTATAAATGGTTACCACAACGGCAGTCACGACAATCAGTTGTTTCTGACGAATACGCTGCACGATTTCGGCAAAAGATTCTAATCAGATTTGAATACTTTGTATTAGGTCTAAAACTAGTGTCGTCTTTTCTCGAAGTTCGAGACTTTAAAGTGAACAACTTAGAAAAAAAAATACGATTCAGATTACTGGCCGTACCTGAGGAAAACTTTCTCCCATCTTTTGGGCAGCATATGAATTCCGAAGCGAAAGAAGGGGGTGTCTTTTGAAGGGACTCACGAATCTATCCAATTTTGCACTTTTTCATATGACCGGAAGTCCTGTTGAGCCAGGCCGTGTTCCGCTGAACGAGACAAGTGATAGTCAAAGGCAGCAATATACTGAGAATACGACGCGTCGCGTAGGTCTTCCCATTTCAACTTTTCCAAATATGTATTCAAGGGCTTTGCGAGATGGGGTAAAGGACTATCATCAACAAAATCACCTTTTCGTGTCTATCACTCCTTTGTGGCCGTTTGTCTTTCAGTACTAGGCCCAAACGCATCAACTGCTTTCGAAAACGATATACTGTGCGGAGCGTGGAATGTCAGATCCTTTAATAGGGCAGGTAGGTTAGAAAATTTAAAAAGGGAAATGGATAGGTTAAAGTTAGATACAGTGGGAATTAGTGAAGTTCGGTGGCAGGAGGAACAAGACTTTTGGTCAGGTGATTACAGGGTTATAAATACAAAATCAAATAGGGGTAATGCAGGAGTAGGTTTAATAATGAATAAAAAAATAGGAGTGCGGGTTAGCTACTACGAACAGCATAGTGAACGCATTATTGTGGTCAAGATAGACACAAAGCCCATGCCTACTACAGTAGTACAAGTTTATATGCCAACTACCTCTGCAGATGATGAAGAAATAGATGAAATGTATGACGAGATAAAAGAAATTATTCAGGTAGTGAAAGGAGACGAAAATTTAATAGTCATGGGTGACTGGAACTCGTCAGTAGGAAAAGGGAGAGAGGGAAACATAGTAGGTGAATATGGATTGGGGGGAAGGAATGAAAGAGGAAGCCGCCTTGTAGAATTTTGCACAGAGCATAACTTAATCATAGCCAACACTTGGTTCAAGAATCATAAAAGAAGGTTGTATACCTGGAAGAATCCTGGAGATACTAGTAGGTATCATATAGATTATATAATGGTAAGACAGAGATTTAGGAACCAGGTTTTAAATTGTAAGACATTTCCTGGGGCAGATGTGGATTCTGACCACAATCTATTGGTTATGAACTGCAGATTGAAACTGAAGAAACTGCAAAAAGGTGGGAATTTAAGGAGATGGGACCTGGATAAACTGAAAGAACCAGAGGTTGTAGAGAGTTTCAGGGAGAGCATAAGGGAACAATTGACAGGAATGGGCGAAAGAAATACAGCAGAAGAAGAATGGGTAGCTCTGAGGGATGAAGTAGTGAAGGCAGCAGAGGATCAAGTAGGTAAAAAGACGAGGGCTAATAGAAATCCTTGGGTAACAGAAGAAATATTGAATTTAATTGATGAAAGGAGAAAATACAAAAATGCAGTAAATGAAGCAGGCGAAAAGGAATACAAACGTCTCAAAAATGAAATCGACAGGAAGTGCAAAATGGCTAAGCAGGGATGGCTAGAGGACAAATGTAAGGATGTAGAGGCTTGTCTCACTAGGGGTAAGATAAATACTGCCTACAGGAAAATTAAAGAGACCTTTGGAGAGAAGAGAACCACTTGTATGAATATCAAGAGCTCAGATGGCAACCCAGTTCTAAGCAAAGAAGGGAAGGCAGAAAGGTGGAAGGAGTATATAGAAGGTGTATACAAGGGCGATGTACTGGAGGACAATATTATGGAAATGGAAGAGGATGTAGATGAAGACGAAATTGGAGATAAGATACTGCGTGAAGAGTTTGACAGAGCACTGAAAGACCTGAGTCGAAACAAAGCCCCGGGAGTAGACAACATTCCATTTGAACTACTGATGGCCTCGGGAGAGCCAGTCATGACAAAACTCTACCATCTGGTGAGCACGATGTATGAGACAGGCAAAATACCCTCAGACTTCAAGAAGAATATAATAATTCTAATCCCAAAGAAAGCAGGTATTGACAGATATGAAAATTACCGAACTATCAGTTTAATAAGTCACAGCTGCAAAATACTAACGCGAATTCTTTACAGACGAATGGAAAAACTGGTAGAAGCCGACCTCGGGGAAGATCAGTTTGGATTCCGGAGAAATGTTGGAACACGTGAGGCAATACTGACCTTACGACTTATCTTAGAAGAAAGATTAAGAAAAGGCAAACCTACGTTTCTAGCATTTGTAGACTTAGAGAAAGCTTTTGACAATGTTGACTGGAATACTCTCTTTCAAATTCTGAAGATGGCAGGGGTAAAATACAGGGAGCGAAAGGCTATTTACAGTTTGTACAGAAACCAGATGGCAGTTATAAGAGTCGAGGGGCATGAAACGGAAGCAGTGGTTGCGAAAGGAGTAAGACAGGGTTGTAGCCTCTCCCCGATGTTATTCAATCTGTATATTGAGCAAGCAGTAAAGGAAACAAAAGAAAAATTCGGAGTAGGTATTAAAATTCATGAAGAAGAAGTAAAAACTTTGAGGTTCGCCGATGACATTGTAATTCTGTCAGAGACAGCAAAGGACTTGGAAGAGCAGTTGAACGGAATGGACAGTGTCTTGAAAGGAGGATATAAGATGAACATCAACAAAAGCAAAACGAGGATAATGGAATGTAGTCAAATTAAGTCGAGTGATGCTGAGGGAATTAGATTAGGAAATGAGACACTTAAAGTAGTAAAGGAGTTTTGCTACTTAGGGAGTAAAATAACCGATGATGGTCGAAGTAGAGAGGATATAAAATGTAGACTGGCAATGGCAAGGAAAGCGTTTCTCAAGAAGAAGAATTTGTTAACATCGAGTATAGATTTAAGTGTCAGGAAGTCGTTTCTGAAAGTATTTGTATGGAGTGTAGCCATGTATGGAAGTGAAACATGGACGATAACTAGTTTGGACAAGAAGAGAATAGAAGCTTTCTAAATGTGGTGCTACAGAAGAATGCTGAAGATAAGGTGGGTAGATCACGTAACTAATGAGGAGGTAGTGAATAGGATTGAGGAGAAGAGAAGTTTGTGGCACAACTTGACTAGAAGAAGGGATCGGTTGGTAGGACATGTTTTGAGGCATCAAGGGATCACAAATTTAGCATTGGAGGGCAGTGTGGATGGTAAAAATCGTAGAGGGAGACCAAGAGATGAATACACTAGGCAGATTCAGAAGGATGTAGGTTGCAGTAGATACTGGGAGATGAAGAAGCTTGCACAGTATAGAGTAGCATGGAGAGCTGCATCAAACCAGTCTCAGGAATGAAGACCACAACAACAACAACATACTGTGATTGTTTCCCTCGGTTTCATTAGCAACATTCTCTCTACCGCACGTCAAAATCGCTGTTCTTGAATCGTTTGAACCATTCTCTCCATGATCCTTCACTGATAGGCGCTTCACCATAGATCTTACCCAGCATTTTATGAGTCTCAGCAGCAGATTTCTTTACGTTAAAGCATAAAATTTAAACTTCCCGCAAATGACGAGAAGCGGGCTCGTAAGTTAACATGTTCAATCGAGAATAACTTTATGATGCAATAATAAATCGACTAATATTTCGATACCGTTATGTTGATAAATGCCTTAACTTGTTGCACGACTCATACGATCTTTCAACTGCACCACTACTTGTCACTATTGCCATCTATTACAAAACGGTGGAGGCAAGGTTGTAAGCCTAATATAAGGATGTCATCGCGGGAAACGTCGATCTCACGTGGAAAATATTTACTGAGAGTGTGTAAGTACGGTGTCGTGTGGTTGAATAACTCGTGGAGTACTTCTTGGTCTTCCTGAATACTGGATCGTCCAATAAGTGGCAGGCTGAGTAGTTCTTCAGTGCTGTTTAGGGAACCAGTGTTCTTAATACCTGCCTATCGTGGTCCGCTGCATTTTCATACGCTACTGGCCATTAAAATTGCTACACCACGAAGAAGGCGTACTACTGACGCGAAATTTAACCAAAAGGAAGAAGATCCTGTGATATCCAAATGATTAGTTTTCAGAGCATTCACACAAGGTTGGCACCGGTGGCGAAACGTGCTGACATGAGGAAAGTTTCCAACCGAGTTCTCATACACAAACAGCAGTTGACCGGCGTTGCCTGGTGAAACGTTGTTGTGATGCCTCGTGTAAGGACGAGAAATGCGTACCATCACGTTTCCGACTTTTATAAAGGTCGGATTGTAGCCTATCGCGGTTGCGGTTTACCGTATCGCAACGTTGATGCATGCGTTGGTCGAGATCCAATGACTGTTAGCAGAATATGGAATCGGTGGGTTCAGGAGGGTAATACGGAACGCATGCTGGATCCCAACGGCCTCGTATGACTAGCAGTCGAGATGACAGGCATCTTATCCGCATGGCTGTAACGGATCGTGCAGACACGTCTCGATCCCTTAGTCAACAGATGGGGACGTTTGCAAGACAACAACCATCTGCACGAACATTTCGACGACGTTTGCAGCAGCATGGACTATCAGCTCGGAGACCATAGCTGCGGTTACCCTAGACGCTGCATCACAGACAGGAGCGCCTGCGATGGTGTACTCAACGACGAACCTGGGTGCATGAATGGCAAAACGTCATTTTTTCGGACAAATGCAGGTTCTGTTTACAGCATCATGATGGTCGCATCCGTGTTTGGCGACATCGCGGTGAACGCACATTGGAAGCGTGTATTCGTCATCAACATACTGGCGTATCACCCGGCGTGATGGTATGGGGTGCCATTGGTTACACGTCTCGGTCACCTCTTGTTCGCACTGACGGCACTTTGAACAGTGGACGTTACATTTCAGATGTGTTACGACCCGTAGCTCTACCCTTCATTCGATCCCTGCGAAACCCTACATTTCAGCAGGATAATGCACGACCGCATTTTGCAGGTCCTGTTCGGGCCTTTCTGGATACAGAAAATGTTCGACTGCTGCCCTGGCCAGCACTTTCTCCAGATCTCTCACCAATTGAAAACGTCTGGTCAGTGGTGGCCGAGCAACTGGCTCGTCACAATACGCCAGTCACTACTCTTGATGATCTGTGGTATCGTGTTGAAGCTGCGTGGGCAGCTGTACATGTACACGCCATCCAAGCTCTGTTTAACTGAATGCCCAAGCGTATCAAGGCCGTTAGTACGGCCAGATGTGGTTGTTCTGGGTACTGATTTGTCAGGATCTATGGACCCAAACTGCGTGAAAATGTAATCACATGTCAGTTCTAGTATCATATATTTGTCCAATGAATACCCGTTTATCGTCCGCATTTCTTTTTGGTGTAGCAATTTTAATGGCCTGTAGTGTAGAAGGAGCAATCCCAAAACGTGTGCACCAGATAAGTAACATTGCCTCAAGAGCAACGTTTTTAACATATGTTCTTGTGTATCACGTGGGCCACGTACAGTTGGTTAATGCAACAGACCACATGGACGTTTAAGAGTTTTTCAACGTCAGCGAAAAATTAGAGGAATGAGCGGTTACCGAGTTCATCCGGGAACGTGCGCGAGAGCTCTGCTGGGTTTTGGGGGCCCGGCAGTGACCTAGATGTGGGGGAGGGAAGCGGAAGCACGACCGGCTGGGGCGCACCTGGCGCGGCAGTCACTGCTACTGCTCGGTGAAGTAGTGGTGAGGGGAGGGGAGGGGGTCTCATTCCGCATGGAAATTACTCGCAACCACTGCAGGCGTGCCTGCGCTGGCGCTGGAGGCGGCGAGGGCGCAGCGGGCAGCCGGCGCTGTTATTACCAGCCGCCCGCGGCAACAACGACGGGCTGAGCGCTCCAGGTCTGCCTCCACGGTTGACACGCACTCCATCCCCCTCCCAAACGTAGGCAGCAGTTAGGCAGACTAGGCCCCTAACGAGGTGCACGACGCCAGTATCGTGCCGACAGGAAAACGCTACAGACAACTAATAAAGCGAGGCTGAAAGATGGAAATGGACAGAATCTGTGGTTGGATGTGGTAATAAAGGGGGGTGCTGAAAATACTCTCTTTCAAATTCTGAAAGTGGCAGCGGTAAAATATAGGGACCGAAAGGCTATTTACAATTTGTGCAGAAATCAGATGGCAGTTATGAGTCGAGGGGCATGAAAGGGAAGCAGTGGTTGGGAAGGGAGTAAGACAGGGTTGTAGCCTATCCCCGATGTCATTCAATCTGTATATTGAGCAAGCAATAAAGGAAACAAAAGAAAAGTTCGGAGTAGGTATTAAAATCCATGGAGAAGAAATAAAACTTTGAGGTTCGCCGATGACATTGTAATTCTGTCAGAGACGGCAATGGACCTGGAAGAGCAGCTGAACGGAAAGGACAGTGTCTTGAAACGAGGATATAATATGAACACCAACAAAAGCAAAAAATGTTCAAATGTGTGTGGAATCTTATGGGACTTAACTGCTAAGGTCATTAGTCCCTAAGGTTACACACTACTTAAGCTAAATTATCCTAAGGACGAACACACACACCCATGCCCGAGGGAGGACTCGAACCTCCGCCGGGACCAGCTGCACAGTGCATGACTGCAACAAAAGCAAAACGAGGATAATGGAATGTAGTCGAATTAAATCGGGTGATGCTGAGGGAATTAGATTAGGAAATGAGACGCTGAAATTAGTAAATGAATTTCGCTATTTGGGGAGCAAAATAACTGATGATGGCCGAGGTAGAGAGGATATAAAATGTAGACTGGCAATGGCAAGGAAAGCGTTTCTGAAGAAGAGAAATTTGTTAACGTCAAGTATAGATTTGAGTGTCAGGAAGTCGTTTCTGAAAGTATTTGTGTGGAGTGTAGCCATGTATGGAAGTGAAACGTGGACGATGAACAGTTTAGACAAGAAGAGAATAGAAGCTTTCGAAATGTGGTGCTACAGAAGAATGCTAAAGATTAGATGGGTAAATCACGTAACTAATGAGGAGGTATTCAATAGAATTGGGGAGAAGAGAAATTTGTGGCACAACTTGACTGGAAGAAGGGATCGGTTGGTAGGACATATTCTGAGGCATCAAGGGATCACCAATTTAGTGTTGGATAGCAGCGTGGAGGGTAAAAATCGTAGAGGGAGACCAAGAGATGAATACGCTAAACAGATTCAAAATGATGTTGGTTGCAGTAGGTACTCGGAGATGAAAAAGCTTGCACAGGATAGAGTCGAATGGAGAGCTGCATCAAACCTGTCTCTTGACTGAAGACCACAACTACAACAACAACAACATTACACAAGAAATTATGATCTCCGCAAGTTGGCGAGAAAAGCAATGTGCGGAAAACACAGACTACAAGACGAAAAACGATGACGAAAATAACGAAAATGACCTGAAACAGTAATGTCTACAGAGGTCAAAATATATGATAGATACTCAGTACTGGGGAAAAATAGTGAAAGGTAAAATCTGCATTAAATACACGACCGTAAAAAAATTAGTGCACCCTTTTAGGGGTTTCCAGGCATTAATTTTATTGTTGCAACAGTGCATATGGACCAAACGAAATGATAACACTTACAGATCAATATCACAAGCGGTTCCGAGGTACCAGATATCGACCCATTCTGCAACATCCATATTAGTACGTGGTGGAGCTTCTACAGGCGGCAGTACAGGCACAGACTCTGGCTTCCAGGCGATCATACAAATGCGGAATACTGTCCTGGGATATGTTATGCCGCGCCTGCTCTACCTATTCATGTAGTTCCGTAAGAGTTGTTGGTTGACGAGTCACTTCTCTTCCCATCATATCCACACGTGCTCGATTGGAGACAAGTCCGGAGATCGTGCTGGCCAGCGAAGTTGCTGCACGTCTTGTAGAGCACGTTGAGTTTCACGG
Organism: Schistocerca cancellata; assembly: GCF_023864275.1. NCBI lineage: Eukaryota > Metazoa > Arthropoda > Insecta > Orthoptera > Acrididae > Schistocerca > Schistocerca cancellata. The sequence goes on along the minus strand of NC_064626.1, from coordinate 720,381,121 downwards.
GCAGTGTTTAGGCGAGCATTATCCTGTTACAGGAATTGCAAAAGAGCGGATCTAACAACACTCTGCGCTGGTTAGCGTCGCCTCCAGAAACAAGAAAAGTGAACGAGAGTTGTAGCTTATCGCAACTCAGACTGTAAGGCTTGCGGTGGATCCAGTGTCTTCGACGAAGGCACTCTATGAGACAGTGATCACCAGGTGTATGACATATGCACAAACAACCATCATGTGCGTGCAGGTAAAATCTGCTTTCATCCCTGAAGACAACGGCTCACCATTCTACCTTCCAAGCGACCCTCTGACGGCACCACTCGAGTCGTGCATGTCGAAGCTGTGGCGGGAGTGGAATAAGGGCTGGAGGTGTGCGTGCCCGTAGTCCCACTGCTGATAACCGGTTCGCAACAGTTCCAGTGGACACATCGGGATTCACAAGCCCTCTTATCTCTGCTGTGGTAGCTGCGCCTTCTGCCACTGCTGCCCTTACAATGCGACGATCCAGGCCGGGTCTGTGCTTCCCGGGCATCCAATAACTCATCTACGCACGTGAGAATATTCACGTGACCACTGATACCAACATCGTAGCACAACTGTTACAGTACTTCCAATTTGCGTGGCAATTCTCCGAAAGAAACCGCAACACTCGGAAGGCCAAATTTGACCCCAAAACTCGGTCAGTTGGCTGTTGCAGGAAGCACAAGTGCATCTCCGTGGCGTGGTTGCCCGCTTGCTTCACACGTTGGCGCCACACTGAGCCTTCTAGCTATGAGCCTTCCCTACCAGATGGCGCTTTGGCAGCTGTGCAACTGCCCTATCTGTTGGCAGATGACGTTTAAACTGTTATCAGTACATCTACTACCCCTCAGGTGGCATGTGTAGTCACCGGGTCAAAATCATCGTCGCCTTTTCTGGTATACTAATCTTTTTCCGGCAGTATGTAGAACAGGGTTCTTCAGGGAAATGAACTTGAAAACGGTGTTACAATAAAGGAGAACGAATTACATGAAGATGATGAAGGAGATGCAATACTGCGAGACGGGTCTGACAGAGCACTGAATGACCTAACCAGAAACAAGGCACCTGGAGTTGACCAATGACCCTCGGAATAATGACGTCCTTGGGAAAGTTAACTCTCCGCCTGCTACGCAAGAACCATATAGCCGGCGAAAGAGTCTCAGACTTAAAGAACAATGTAATAATATTACAACTCCAAAGGAAGCAGATGCTGAATATTACAGACCCTCACTATTATCAATTATTCTTGTATAATACTAACTCGAATTACTCACGTTAGAGTGGGAAAACTGGTAAAGCCCACCTTGAGGATGATTAGCTTAAGTTCGCGAGAGATGTAGGAAAACGCAAGGAAATACGGCCCCTATCAGTTATCCAAAAAAAAAAAAAAAAAAAAAAAACCAGACTGAAGAAAGGTTAACCTTTCGTTATAGTATTTATAGAGTTAGAAAATGTTCGACGAAGTTGATTCCAGTACTCTCTTCGAAATTGTGAAGTGCATAATGATAAAAAAAGAGTTATTTAAATGTTATTTTCAACTTGTGCAAAAACAAGACTACAGTTATGAGTCACTGGACGTGAAAGGGGAGCAGTAGTTGAGAAGAGAGTGATGCCGATTTTAGGTTTCCCCTGTATTATCCAGCCTGAGCAGTAATGGAAAAATCTGGGAAGGCAATTCAAATTTTGGTAGAAGGAATAAGAACTCTGTGGTGTTCTGGTGACATTAAAATTTTGTCAGAGACAGCAAAGAACTGGCTGAATGGAATGGATACTGTCTTAAAAAGGAGTTTATAAGATGAACGTCAACAAAGCGAATTAAATCAGCCGATTTCGAGGGGATTAGTTTAGGAAACTTGACACTAGAAGTAGTGGGCGAGTTTAGATATCTCGTTAGCGAAATTATTGAAGTAGTTTTCAAACAAGATGCACAGCGCATTACCTTCGACATCTGCACTGTTGTGCAGATTTTTCAGGGCGATTCAGATATGAAGATAAACCACCGTTGCTGAGTTTGGAGCCACGTGAGACTATGGTCTTTCATGTGCGTCTTCATATTTTCGCAGCGCAAAGACTGGTCCATAAAATTTCGGGCGTGCAGCTGCATAAATTCAACTTCTTCTACTAATATTTCGGCTGAATACCGTCCAGCCATCTTCAGAGTGAGTCTCGGATCACTGTGTGCACCAGTGAGGTTATATTTAGAAATATTGTCGCACGTGTTGTGGGAGTACATCCTTATCTGGGATCCGTGGCACAGGAACAAACAGAACGCCAACAGTTCATACTTTCTCTTGTTTGTTTACATGCCAAGACGGGCAACAACACTTCAGAACGTAACATCTGTGCCACAAACAGTAAAATATCTTCTCATTTCACAAGAACCTGTTACTACCAGTTGTTGCATAAGTAACAGTTAGGCTCCTGATGATAGCAGCATACTGCCTAAACGCAGCGTGCGAATAAATATTGAAAAATAAAAGTGACTGAAGCTGACAAAGCGTTGTTTCATGAATTTCCCAATACTGTCGCAGACCTCTTCGAACTCTTTGTAACATGGACAAATTTAAAAAATAATAACAAAAAGTGTGCTTCTGAATATTTGTTTTTGTGAAGGTTAGAATATACAGCGTGTTACAAAAAGGTACGGCCAAACTTTCAGGAAACATTCCTCACACACAAATAAAGAAAATATGTTATGTGGACATGTGTCCGGAAACGCTTAATTTCCATGTTAGAGCTCATTTTAGTTTCGTTAGTGTGTACTGTAGTTCCTCGATTCACCGCCAGTTAGCCCAATTGAAGAAAGGTAATGTTGACTTCGGTGCTTGTGTTGACATGCGACTCATTGCTCTACAGTACTAGCATCAAGCACATCAGTACGTAGCATCAACAGGTTAGTGTTCATCACGAACGTGCTTTTGCAGTCAGTGCAATGTTTAAAAATGCGGAGTTGGCAGATGCCCATTTGATGGACGGATTAGCACGGGGCAATAGCCATGGCGCGGTACGTTTGTATCGAGACAGATTTCAGAACGATGGTGTCCCGACAGGAAGACGTTCGAAGCAATTGATCGGCGTTTTAGGGATTACGGGACATTCCAGCCTATGACTCGCGACTGGGGAAGACCTATAACGACGAGGACACCTGCAATGGACGAGGCAATTCTTCGTGCAGTTGACGATAACCCTAATGTCAGCGTCAGAGAAGTTGCTGCTGTACAAGGTAACGTTGACTACGTCACTGTATGGAGAGTGCTACGGGAGAACCAGTTGTTTCCGTACCATGTACAGCGTGTGCACGCACTATCAGCAGCTGATTGGCCTCCACGGGTACACTTCTGCGAATGGTTCATCCAACAATTTGTCAATCCTCATTTCAGTGCAAATGTTCTCTTTACGGATGAGGCTTCATTCCAACGTGATCAAATTGTAAATTTTCACAATCAACATGTGTGGGCTGACGAGAATCTGCACGCAATTGTGCAATCACGTCATCTACACTGATTTTCTGTGAACGTTTGGGCAGGCATTGTTAGTGATGTCTTGATTGGGCCCCATGTTCTTCCACCTACGCTCAATGGAGCACGTTATCATGATTTCATACGGGATACTCTACCTGTGCTGCTAGAACATGTGCCTTTACAAGTACGACACAACATTTGGTTCATGCACGATGGAGCTCCTGCACATTTCAGTCGAAGTGTTCGTACGCTTCTCAACAACAGATTCGGTGACCGATGTATTGGTACAGGCGGACCAATTCCATGACCTCCACGCTCTCCTGACCTCAACCCTCTTGACTTTCATTTACGGGGGCATTTGAAAGCTCTTGTCTACGCAACCCCGGTACCAAATGTAGAGACTCTTCGTGCTCGTATTGTGGACGGCTGTGATACAATACGCCATTCTCCAGGGCTGCATCAGCGCATCAGGGATTCCATGCGACGGAGGGTGGATGCACGTATCCTCGCTAACGGAGGACTATTTGAACATTTCCTGTAACAAAGTGTTTGAAGTCACGCTGGTACGTTCTGTTGCTGTGTGTTTCCATTCCATGATTAATGTGATTTGAAGAGAAGTAATAAAATGAGCTCTAACATGGAAAGTAAGCGTTTCCGGAAACATGTCCACATAACATATTTTCTTTCTTTGTGTGTGAGGAATGTTTTCTGAAAGTTTGACCCTACCTTTTTGTAACACCCTGTATATTGTAATCTGACAAATATTAAGTAAAGAAAAGACATACTAATGATTTCACGTGCGTGGGAGAACACGTCTGGTCAAGTATACAAAAATAAAAGACGAAATGAAGACAGTAGTCCACCCACCAGCTAAATACCAGGCACTGGTTGGAAGAATGGGAGACGACCTCATATTACGGAAATCGCAGCCTGACAGATATCCTGCCAATGTGGCAAGACATATATAGATGAGACGATGCGTATTGTCGAAGATACTTGCTGAGAACACCAATGGCACATCAGACTGCAGCAGCCTACCAAGGCGGCAATTGTGGAACTTTGTCCACAGGAATTTCCGGAATGGATTACGACGATACTAAGTTTCTGGGACTGTGTTGCTAAAGAACCTATCGAGATTCGTGTAAGGGAACCGATAATCCACCGTAATAATGGCTACATACGCCCCAGAAGAGGAAGGAGATACTCCACAACGAACTGACACGGGAGGGGGAGGGACAGAGCAAAAGCAGAGGTGCCGGCAGCACGTGTTCCTGTGTGCGAACCAAGCACTGCAGAAGGTGTCGGCGGAAAGAGCGGAGGTGGTTCAAAAATGGTTCAAATGGCTCTGAGCACTATGGGATTTAACTTCTGAGGTCATCAGTCCCCTAGAACTTAGAACTACTTAAACCTAACTAACCTAAGGACATCACACACTTCCATGCCCGAGGCAGGATTCGAACCTGCGACCGTAGCGGTCGCGCGGTTCCAGACTGTAGCGCCTAGAACCGCTCGACCACCCCGGCCGGCCACGGAGGTGGTGCTGGGTACGGACAATGGACGAAATTTGCTATAAAATTAATATTCCTGGAACTCTCACAATAACACTTATAACATAGCATGAACAATCACCTGAACGTCTAGACGAGCGACCACCCCCCTAACCCCCCCCCCCCCCCCTCCCACAGCACCTAAATCACCACCACCGTAGGATAACATCTTAGCAACAGAAACAATACATTAGGCGTTAAGAAAATATTGTATAACAAACACAATGCGGAAAAAAATTGTAAAATACTATAGCTAAATAATATTAAGATAAACATAACCACAAGCCGGCCGGAGTGGCAGAGCGGTTCTAGGTGCTTCAGTCTGAAACTGCGCGACCGCTACGGACGCAGGTTCGAATCCTGCCTCGAGCATGGATGTGTGTGACGTCCTTAGGTTAGTTAAGTTAAAGTAATTCTAAGTTCTAGGGGACTGATGACCTCAGAAGTTAAATCCCATAGTGCTCAGAGCCATTTGAACCATAACCACAAAGCGGGCTTAAACAACAGACATATAACCAAATTACGTGTAACAACAAATATTTAAACTACCAAAATATCCAGTACAAGACCGTTAATTTTAGGATTCCTTCAACAAAAAAATGTCGACAGCAAACAATGTACCAACTAAGATGTAAAAATAAGTTTTTTGTGCAGATATAAGCGCCTTTTATAAACATCAAGTAATTTTGAAAATAACGCAACTGATAAGCAACGTTGAAATAAATGTTACTTAAAGAAAATTGATAAAACAATAAGGAAAGACGAAAAAATTATGTACGGCTGGAAAGAGCAATTAAGACGCTCTAGAACAGCACGCTGTCCACCCACAGAGAAAGGGAATGGAAAAACCGCCAAGCAGTCAGTCCATAAGCAAATCTGACGATGACAACGTGACGTTTGCTGACAGACTTCCGGCCGTTCACCTATGAACTATTTCGTCAATAAAACTGTCGCTTCGCTTTAACGACAAAAATACATAAAAATCATAGATCTAAACCTGTCACTATTTTTAGATACTAAAGAGCACTACAAAATAACGGAAGGTAAAACTAGACATCATCAGATGCTCTGAAAATTGAAAAGTGGTAAAAAAATCTTTCTAAACCGAAGATCGCATAAAATATTATTTTATTTTCAACAACGTGATTCGACAGACTTTGCTGTCATCTTCAGATTTTCAAAATTTTTTTACGAGACGTGTTCATTGCGAGTCGGAACCTCACGCCAAGTTGTGATGTTCATGTGCCAACTAACTTGACAACTTGACGTGAGGTTCCAACTCGCAATGAACACGTTTCTTAACAAAAATTTTGAAGACCTGAAGATGACAACGAAGTCTGTCGAAACCCGTTGTTGAAAATAAAGTAATATTTCATGCAATCTTGGCTGTAGAAAGTTTTCTTTACCAAATAAAACAGATCGCTCCTTCTCATTTCAGGACATAAGAAAATTCAACCAAATTAATACGTGCTTTGCCCTCGATACAGTACTCATTGGTGACTACAGTAGGAACATTCGTCCACACCTGGGTGAACGGATAAGGAAAAGATATTTGATCAGCAATGTTTCTAAACAAAAAGCTTTGTAAGTAGGCTGTTTAGGTTCTTATATTGGTAACGCAACCGCCACCTAGCGCTCTGTATGAAAATCACTGGCTGTGCTGTGTGCAGTCTGTGGCTGGGTGGCATTGTTGGAATTTGCTATTGTAGTGTTGGGCGCTGGATGTTAACAGCGCGTAGTTGGAGGTGAGCCGCCAGCAGTGGTGGATGTGGGGAGTGAGTGGGGAGTGAGATGGCGGAGTTTTCAGAGCGGATGATCTGGACAGAGACAGTAAATTTGTAATATTGGATATCATGGACTGATAAATATATTATGACTTTTGAACACTATTAAGGTAAATACATTGTTTGTTCTCTATCAAAATCTTTCATTTGCTAACTATGCCTATCAGTAGTTAGTGCCTTCCGTAGTTTGAATCTTTTATTTAGCTGGCAGTAGTGGCGCTCGCTGTATTGCAGTAGTTCGTGTAACGCAGATTTTTGTGAGGTAAGTGATTTGTGAAAGTATAGGTTAATGTTAGTCAGGGCTATTCTTTTGTAGGGATTATTGAAAGTCAGACTGCGTTGCGCTAAAAATATTGTGTGTCAGTTTAGTGTTGATCAGAATAAAGCAAAGAGCGAAATGTCTGAGTACGTTCAGTTCTGATCAGCTGTTTGAAAATCAAATAATGTAAGAGGTTTATCAGCACAGTAATTCATTAAGTTTTCTAGGGAGACGTTTCAGCTTTGCCGTCGTTAGATGCACGGAGGTACCACGTGGTGACGATATCATTCCAGCGGTTGGCCCAGACTTCTTAAATCATCACTTGTGCTCGGTCAGCATTTCTGGAACTAGATTTGCGGGCACTTTTTCCGCTTAATTTATGTGACGAACGACTCTGAGCGTCCGTTTTTATGGCGGCGCTTGATAGCCGGCCCGCGAGGGCCATTAAGCCAGGGCGGCCAATATGTGGAGCGGCGACGCGCGCGCGCTGTTATTGCGTGGGAGGCGCCGCAGGCGGCCGGCGCGCTCTCGGCGGGCGGCCTGGCTTGGTCGGGCTTGGCCGCGTTATTGCGGTCAGCGATCAGGATGAGCCAGGCGGCTAGCCAGACAACCAGGCAGCATCCTTCATAGCGGCAGGGAGGTTGCGGCCACCGCCTCTACTGACTTGTTTATTACTCTGCTGGCCATTAAAACTGCAACACCGCGAAGAAGGCGAACGGCAGTAGTCAAATTGATATGAAGGATACAACATGCTAAGACATACAAATCATAAGCATTTCACTGCAACCACACAAACTAGGTAGGAGAAACGCCATCGACATTATGTATAACTACAGTGAGACGACAAAAGTGATGGAATACCTCCTAATATCGCGTCGGAACTCCTTTAGGTCGACTTAGTGCAGCAGCTGAACGTGACAAGGACTCAACAAGTCTTTGGAAGTCTCCTGCAGAAATACTGTGGCAAGCTGCCTCTATAGCAGTCTATTATTGCGAAAGTGTTTGCCAGTGCAGGATTTTGTGCGCGAACTTCCCTCTCGATTATGCCCCATAAATGTTCGATGGGATCCATGTCGCGCGATCTGGGTGGCCAAATCATACGCTCGAATCATCCAGAATGTTTATCAAACCTATTGCGAACAATTGTGGTCAAGTGACATGGCGCATTGTCATCCATAAAAATTCTATTACCATTTCCAGTCAATGATCGGTTCAGTTGGACTGGAGGATCCAGCCCATTCCATGGAAACCTAACCCACACCATTATGGAGCCACCACCAAGTTGCACAGTGCCTTGCCGAAACCTGTGCCCATGGCTTCGTGAGGTCTGCGCCACGCTCGAACTCTACCATCAGCTCTTACCAAGTGACACCGGGCATCATCTGACCAGGCCACAGCTTTCCCGTCCTCTAGAGTCCAACTGAGATGGTCACGAGCCCAGGAGAGGCACAGCAGGCGACATCGTGCAAAGTCAGTAGCATCACGCATCTGCCTCTCTAGACCATTAACATCTAATTTCACTGCACAGTTACGTTCATCATACCCACTGACTTCTGCGCTAATTTTACGCTATGTTGCTTGTCTGTTATCACTGACTACTCCACGCAAACGCCGCTGCTCTCGGCGTTAAGCTAAGGCCGTTGGTCGCTGTCTTGTCCGTGGTGAGAAGTATTGCCTGAAGCTTGGTATTCTCAGCACCCTCTTGACACTCTGGATCGTGGAATGCTTAAACCCCTAACGATTTCCGAAATGGAATGTCCCATTCGTCTAACTCCAACTGCCATTCCGCATTCAAAGTCTGTTAATTCCCATCGTGCTGCCATAATCATGTTGAAAACTTTTTCACTTGAATCATCTCAGTAAAAATGAATTCGCTGTGAAAGCACTGCCCTTTTATACCCTGAGTACACGATACTACCATCATCTCTGTTTTTGCATTGAAAGGGTACAATACCGCCCGACATTGAAAATAGGTACAACATACTTCATTATTTTTGTCAGAACAACACATTTCTTTTGTAAAATAACTAAATTTCAATTAATACAGCGAAGCCGGATACCAGTGTGGGAAATAATGACAATTTATTTATTTAATTGATCACATGTGCACTCCCACAAAGTAAATCCCTACATCCAGTTTGGTGAGATCTGTGAAATGAATGAATGTATGGTCGTCTGCTAACTGCAGATAGTGAATGTGAATATATGATCATCTTTGAGTCGATCCTTTGGCCACCTTTGGTGGGACCAAAGAGATGAAATTTACCTGAGCTGTAAGCGCCTGAAATGTGGCTGACCAATACGGTAGCAAGGTGCTCCCCCACTTCAGAAGAGTTGCGAGAGGACCTCGAGAACGGCCATGTTTCAGCACTCTGCCGCTGGATCTTGTGCTGTTATGACCTGTTTTAGATGTGCTCCGTAATGACGAAAGAGTGGAGACATGGTATGCATGTGGAATATTTAAGAGTAGTTTGAAATAATAATTTCTTTATTTCAGGAACTTTTGTGGGGAGAATTAAATGTCAGGCAGGTAATATTAATGGGATTGTAGTAATCTTCGGAAGTGACCAACGGTCACAATGAAACCACGTGTAGCAATAAGTTGAAATACTCCCGTGTGCTTAAGTTTAGCTGAATTACTAGCGTGTGTACAATAAGTTGAAATATTTAAGAAATAGCATGTGTACCTTAAGTTGAAATATTTAAGAAATGGCGTGTGCAGGACTTGAAATTAGAGACGAGTACTTCCACGTGGTGAGTACTGTGAGAGTCTCAAACTGTGTATGAGACAAAGGATAAAGAGAAGTACTCGTCCATGGTATCAGTTGAGGACTCGCGTGTGTGATGAATACGTTCTTAATATTACTTTGCGTGATATGATTCCGTGTGACGCTAGATTCAAACTCTGAGAGAGAAACACGGTGAGTCGGCCGTCTATCCAGCAACGCCACTTGGCTTGCATTGCACAGGAAGACGTGCATATATCTCCAGAGTTCATAGTAGGAAAGTAGAATTACGAAGTGGGGCAGTGTCGTGTGAAACTGAGATAAATATTAATTGAAGTGGGAAAGCTGAAAGTGATAATGTTGTGACTATTACCTGTGTAGTATTTCGTATTGTAGTGTGGTGTATGCCATGTAATTTGGGTATGTGTGGTTTGCATGGGAGAGTAGCGAGGTAGTTTCAAAAGATTAGTGGGTTATGCTTGTTCCTTCTCTACCGCTCGGTCTGGAGGAAAGTTTCGTGATGATGATTGTGAGAGTCGAAGTGTGAGAAATAATAAAAGATCCACCATCCTATCCAGAAAGTGCACTGTAGCGTTAAATAATTACGAGACCATAATATAGAGATTCACCAATGTTATGCCATGCCCACTGGGCGGAATTTCTCATGTGTTATTGTTGTAGGTTATAGAATTCGTGTGTTTAGGTTAGAGAATTTATCGGAATAAATAAGATAGTGAAAAGAAAAAGATTGGTGGACTTTTCCTTCGAATTGTATGTTGTCATGATGTCCCGAATTTATAATGTGTGCGCCATTCATATTCAGTGCGGTGGCCACGTGTTGATAAAAGCCGTTAAATAAAAGACAAAGAAAATGTGGTATTGCCAGTGTGTAGTGAACAGTCTGAGTTCTGTAAATCACTGATAGTCAGATGTGCGTTTCCGTTGCGTATTATTCGTACAGGAGGATAATTGGTAACTTAATTGTGAGTACGAGAGTTCATGTTACTCGATAAATAAGAATGAATCCACTCGCTTGGCAGACCACTCATCTTGCAGGCCTGACTGCTTGATGCCACAGTATGAGCAAGGCATGTGGGTGCCTCTCAGCATATCTCTATACCATGACTTACGTCACCTCAGCGTAAAGCTGTCGTCACACGGGAGAAGGCAACTATCACTGAGGTGGACGCAGATTCTAAATCCAACATCACGAGACACAGCGTCATCGGCACGTTGGATGGGCTGATTAACTTGATTTTATGCTCTCAGCTCTCTGCAGAGGCAATTGTCGGCTTTATTGGGCTGGCAAACCGCACAGTTTTTTTTACGAAAATGGACGCGAGTAAAATTCCTACGTTAACTGTATTAAAATGCAGATTTCTTCCGTTGTTCATATGTAAATCATGTTGTTCTGTCTGTAGTATACATTAATAAACACAGCAATATTCGTGAACATGTAATAAGACAAGAAGGAACCACGCATGTCCAGTTATTAAGGACATCAGTAGAGTTGTAAAACTACTGACAGCTACAGCAGACTACAATAAATAAGCGTACACTACAGTACTTTCCTTGCAGGTTTGGTCAGTTCAGGTCGTAGTTATGGTACCTGCACATTAGGTGTCTCATATCTGTTGCGAGTTACCTTACGTCAATTGCTTTCTTTGTATAAGCAATCTGTTTCTTCCTACATTCCCCTAAAAACCAGAAATGATGAACCATCTAGAAACTGAGTGAGGATACATAAAGGGCCAGGTAACTACTGAAAATTTTTGTTCTATATATTTATCTTCCTGTCTCTTACTTGAAAGTAAACAGTATTCATGGCAAAATTAATTTGTCAATGTTTAATATAGATTTTACTCGAAAATGATTGATCTGTAACCTGAATCAGAGGGAGATTGTAGTAAAATAAAGAAAACAACACAGATTTATCACACGCAATTTATCAAACGCAGTTTGCTCAACAAAAAGATTAAATAAAATATAAAACTGCAAAACAAAAATGTACCAAACGTCACTTCAATACTTCGTGGAACCTATATAAAACATGTTCCCGTTATTCATAAAAAACTTTCACATTTATCAATAATAAAAGGAAACCCTTGCCTTTGATCATGATGAAGCATATCCTATTGAGTACAAAATAACAATAAACACATAAATAATTTTTTATGTTTGTGCATGATAACTTTACTTGCATCAAAAGTATTTGCTTTGATTACATAAAAGTGCAGAAGTTACGAGATCAACTAAGTTTCATGATTTATAAAGTGCAATTTATATTCTGTAAGGATATAAAATTCACAATGGTCTAACACTGAATGACATGCGGTTGTAATTACGTGCCAAAAAAACAACCAAACAAACAAAAAAAGAAAGAGAAATCGTCGGCTCCCAGTTTAACATTCATTTATGCCTCTCTTTTTACTAACGCTATCAATACTATTGGTAATACTACCATTTACTACGTCATTTATATAGTGTACCAAAATTACCGAACCGTTGTTTTGCTAAAGCGCAGCTCTGGTCATCAGCTAATAGAAGTTCACAAAATCTAAAATGTAAGCAACTCACTACTGACAAGGAGCTCATTTACACTTATACATAACAACAAATACTATGGTAATTATTTCTATTAATTTAATAAGAGAGTGCCATAACCTTCTAGAAAATGCGAAGGTGAAAAGAATCCGGATACAGTGGAAGCGAACCTACTACCCATTGTCTCATAACTTGGCGCTCCTACCATCTACATCACGTTGAAGTTTTGCCAGGAGTGACCTTATATTTTATGTTAGAGTTTTCTGAAGACATTATCGCCGATACGTTACTAACCGACACTTCATTTTGAGGAATTCTGTCAAGAACGACATGTTTCCCGTTATTTTGTTACAACAAATCGAACCAATAACGACACGCTCTAAAGAGAATCGATGTCTGATGTTTAGAAAGAGCTTATAAAGAAGTTAGATAAAAGATAAAACTCGCCAAATGTGGGCTTCAGCTAAGCATGAAAAATACATTATGGCGTCTCGCAAGTCCTGCTTGTGACGCAAAGGGCATTCGTGCTTCTTATCGTTTCTGCTTCACGTGGCACGTTCCTGAAAAATGGCAGAATTTATTTTGTGTTTCACGTCACGAAATGGAACGTCAATATGAAACAGCCGGAAGTGACATCACAAAACTCGTACTGCGCTATGTCAGCGTTAACTATCTAGTACAGTGTGCCGACGGCTTAAGTGTAAATCCAACAAACCCTCACATAACATCGAGCACGTAAATGCTGACTTACTTGCTTTATCACAGTGGTGGCAGAAGCTAGGATTCAAAATTGACCCTTCCAAAACGCAATCAGTGTTAGACGCTCACAGTCGCTTAGAGGACGCAGAAGTAACCTTTTCTTCTTCTGCAAAGAACTTTGGGATAATTTTAGACCATCACTTAGACTGGACTGCAGTCTCTAAGGTGGTGTCAGCGGCACGTAATTCGCAAGAGAAGTATAAAAATATATTTCTTCTCGAGCTTACCAACAAACTCGTATGGTCGGTAATCCACCCCATTCTGGAATATGGTAATCCAATTCAACAAGGACTTTCGTACGAGGGCTTACGCCAGCTGGAACTGGCGATGAATGTTTCTGTGTGACGTACGCCATTTCGACCGTATCACTCCTGCCTACGAACAATTATCATGGTTACATGCCGATAAGCGTAGAGATTATCATACCCTGTGTTTGCCCTATCGTCTTCTCAGTCATTGCACTCCCTCTTATTTATCTTCAAAATGTTCAAATGTTCAAATGTGTGTGAAATCTTATGGGACTTAACTGCTAATGTCATCAGTCCCTAAGCTCACAAACTACTTAACCTAAATTATCCTAAGGACAAACACACACACACCCATGCCCGAGGGAGGACTCGAACCTCCCCGGGACCAGCCGCACAGTCCATGACTGCATCACCTCAGACCGCTCGGCTAATTTATCTACGACTCTTACACTATTATTGAAACAGCGCAGCAAAAATGCTCGTTCGCAACAAAGTAAAATCCCCTCTGTTCCGCTACACAATCCTACCATCTTCTCTGAATCATTTTCTTTGTAAGGAACCTGACTTTGGAGCAATGTTCCTGAAAATATCGGAGAACTTAAAATTCTTTCAAACTTCAAAAGACAACAGCTAATGGTCTAAATTCTAAGACCATAGTTTTTCCTACCATATATTTCTGCAGTTCACTCTCGTCATTCCTCCCTTCCCCACTAATTTTCCCTCCCATTTGTCTACATAGTTCTCTACTGAAATTCTGTTCTTTCCTAACAGCCATTGTCACTTTCATTTCAACCTTCTCCTCTCATTAACTTTTCCACTTCTTATACTACTAAACACAGCTTTTAATGTGCTCAACTAATAAGTATTATTCTTCATGCCCTCTATTATAAGAGGCGATCAAGAAGTATCCTTTCTAGGGCCTTACAGTCCACAATCGATATTTCAAACAGGCAAAACCACCGTCACCACTGAGGAAATCATCCCACACACACACCAGGTTGAAAATACCCGTTTGGTAAAACACCGTGTCCTGCCATGTGAAGAAGTCCGTAACTGCCTGCTGGACATCCTCCTCCGACAGGTATCGTCAACCCTCAAGAACTTTTTCAAGGGACCGAAGGCCCGATAATCACATGGGGAGAGGTCAGTACTATGGGGTTGCCGCTCGAGTGTCTCCCACTTGAGTTGGCGTGACTTGTACTTTACGACTTTTGCAATGTGTGGACGTGCGTTATCATGAAGCAGCCGCAACTCTTATCACAATTTTCCCGGACGTTTAGCCTTAACTGCAAGCCGTAGTTTCTCCCCATACACATTCTTCACTCTCCGATGAATGTCTACCGGTGTTCGTTCCTCAATAGCCAAGAAAAGAACAGCAACACTTTTATCTTGTTTGGACGCATTTGGTAATAACATCGCCACAGTTCACGTTTCCTCACTTACAGCACGCACGTGGGAAAGACACGAATGCCACATTAATCCTTTGCCTTTACGTAAGTGTCGCTGCGTACACACCCGCGTCGGAATCGCGCTGCGTTGCATACAGGCTGCAGCAAAGTCCTCAAACGGAAACTTTTTGATCGCACCTTGCATTTTACTGTTAATGTTATTACTATTTTTTTCCTATTATTATTTTTATTAAGGACGCAAATTGCCATAGTTGTGATTATTATGTAATCTGGCATGTGTTGTGCCTTGTCAAACGGAAGAGATGGCTCTAAGGCCCCGAATCTGGTAAGGCTGAATGAGCAATAGGTAAATAAATAAATAAATAAATATAGATAATTATGAGGATTTGTCATTCAGAGATAGCGTCTGAATGTTATTAATGCCTCGAGTAAAGCTTGGTCTACACGTAACGTTTCGTCGCCAATCTTGTGTGGTCATGTCAGGTTTGTCAAATAAAACATTACTTGTGGATGGAAGTTTGATAGTCTTGCACAAACTGAATGAAATCTGACAAACTCGTAGAAGACTGGTTGGCTGAAGCTGTGTGCACATGCAACAATACCGGAAATCCTGTGCATGTAGACGCATGTCCGTGTTATCGCTCAAACTTAGCTCTGCTGCCAATCTACTCTCTGCGACGGTGTAAAGGTTCCAACTGTCATTTTAGAGTGTGTAGTGGTGAAAGAAAATTTTAGACTTGCAACACTGGACTCACGAATTTTCATGGAGTTCATAGACCTGTACCAAAGTTTTGCTTGCCTCTGGCATGTAAAATCTATTACAGCAAGCAAGACAGGAAAAAGTAGGCATACGCCACTTTAGTTAATAAGTAGCATGAAGTGGATCGTTAAATAACAAAAGACCTTGTCACCATAAAAGTCAACTCATTTCGAACAGTTTACTGCAAAGAGAGTGCGAAAATAAAAGCGACCATAAGATCTGGAGCTGGAAGGGAAGAAATGTATATCCATCTTCGTGGTAGTTTCATTTAGTTCCCATCTTGAATGCCGAAGATTACGATCAGACATAGAATGTTCTGGAAAGGAATCCCGTAATAAATGTCACTTTTAATTTTCGTGGCCAACAACCATTATTTATTGCGTCCTTCATACAGAATTAAGCAGTTCATGGTGCTTGTAGTTCCCGTCGGTCGATAAAAATCTTAACGACTCTTGTGTGGGTTGATAGCCACCCTCATGACACTATCTTCTTTCTCAACTTCTGTTAACAGCTTACTGTATGTTTCTATGTCCATACGTAAGGTACTGTGTCAATTTTCTGGTCTCTTTCTTCAATAACCAAACCCGGGACCATCGTGAACGACGAGTGGACCTTGTTTTCTTCTTCATTTTAAGAACACGTAGCGCAGCCGGCGTCACTAGTAGTTCTTCCCCATGATTATTTCGGAACGACTGAGAAAAAGACTGAACGGAAGTTTAAATAGCGTAGCTGCGCCATTTTTGTCAGTCCTGTCATCAGTCTTGAGTGACTGTACAAGACTGACGACAAAACGTTACGAGTAGGCCAGGCTTACGAAACACAATCGTCCACCATCACGTGTCGTAATTCCACAGCGGCAGGCCTCTCGGGACGGCTGTTTACCGTGCCGTGACATTGCTGCTGATATTGGTCGGGATCCCACGACTGTCATACGAATATGGAGACAGTGAATCCAGGCGTATTCAACGCCGTGCAGATTCTCATTGGCCACACTCCACTAGCGCTAGTGAAGACAGACATATTGTCCGCTCAGAGGTGCAAGACCAGACACTTACATCACGCACTTTGAGCCAGGATATGGGCGTGTTTCCAGTGATACAACTATAAACGCAGACAATACGATTGCGCCTGGAACATCGAGAATGTCAGCATGGCGAGACTGTTGCGACTTCCCTTGAGGCTGTAGCAGAGGCACAGGAGAAACTCCGACACTGGACTCAGAAGTAGCAACGTGTCGTCTTTTCAGATGAGTCCCTTTCACGCGTGGATGCCTCCACGTATCTCTGTGTGGAGGATACAAGGAGAACGAACGGTACTAGAATGCTTTCTTCATCGTCATACAGGCCCAGCAACTGGGTCAATGGTACAAGGTGTCACTGGATAGGCAACACGATTAGTCTGGTTAGCGGTCTTCGTAACGTTTGTTTCAACAAGATCACGCAATATCGTATGGGTGTGTTCTGTTTTGACCTTCCTTGATGCAGCCTGTGTTCGAATGTTGCCCTAACCAGGAAGTTTTCCAGATTTCTCACCCGCTGATAGCCTCTAGTCATGTGACGCCGAGACCCTGGCACACCGCCACACGCCAGCGATTACGATTCATGAATTATGCCATACAGGAGAATCGCCATGGAATGATTTCCCCTTATCCATGGCCCAAGTTCACCTCAACTCCATGCCCAGTCTATATATAGCCGTCGTAACTGCCAGACGTGGCAGCACTTACAAGGGAACCTCCCCATCGCACCCCCTTCAGATTTAGTTATAAGTTGGCACAGTGGATAGGCCTTGAAAAACTGAACACAGACCAATCGAGAAAACAGGAAGAAGTTGTGTGGAACTATGAAAAAAATAAATAAAAGATACAAACTGAGTAGTCCATGTGCAAGATAGGCAACATCAAGGAGAGCGTGAGCTCAGGAGCGCCGTGGTCCCGTGGTTAGCGTGAGCAGCTACGGAATGAGAGGTCTTTGGTTCAAGTCTTCCCTCGAGCGAAAAGCTTAATTTTTAGGATCTGAAGGTCTACATAGGGAAAAATTTGAAAACGTTAAAAACATGTCTTGACAGTGCACAGGGAAAACTGTGCGACTGTGAAACTGTTGCATTCATTTGTTGCAGTTTTTGTGACAAACTCTTATGTTTTCATCACTTTTTTGGGAGTGATTATCACATCCACAAGAAAACCTAAATTGGGCAAGGTAGAAGAGTCTGTTTACCCATTCGCCAAGTGTACAAGTTAGGTGGGTCGACAACATATTCCTGTCATGTGACGCACATGCCGTCACCAGTGTCGTATAGAATATATCAGGCGTGTTTTCCTGTGGAGGAATCGGTTGACCTATGACCTTGCGATCAAATGTTTTCGGTTCCCATTGGAGAGGCGCGTCCTTTCGCCTACTAATCGTACGGTTTTGCGGTGCGGTCGCAAAACACAGACACTAAACTTAATACAGTGAACAGAGACGTCAATGAACGAACGGACGGATCATAACTTTGCGAAAATAAACTTTTAGCTGGAGGGAAGACTTGAACCAAGGACCTCTCGTTCCGCAGCTGCTCACGCTAACCACAGGACCACGGCGCTCCTGATCTCACATTATCCTTGATGTTGCCTATCATGCGCATGGACTACTCAGTTTGTATATTTTGCTTATTTTTTTCATAGTTCCAGGCAACTTCTTCCTGTTTTCTCGATTGATCTGTGTTCAGTTTTTCAAGGCCTTGCCACTGTGCCAACTTATAAGTAAATCTGAGGGGGGTGCGATGGGGAGGTTCCCTTGTTAGTACTATGTGTGTCCCAGTTCGTTAGGACTGCCCGTGTGAAATTCCGAACTTCAATGCCATCTTGTGGAGAGCTGTGGCGTTACGATCCTCGAATTTTCAACATCAGCTGTGTAGAAGATCAAAGCACTAGCATCACTTCAGCAAGCATACTGGTGGCAAATGCAACAGTACGTGTCTGACACTCGTCGGAAAATGGCGGTGGAGTAGCGAGGCAACGTCAAGTTACGTGTTAAGTTTAGTGTCCTTGGACGGGAATTCTTCGAATTTAATCCAGATACCGAGATGCAGGTACCTCGTCGCCCTCCACCACAGCGCCACAGCCCATGGAGCGAAGTTCGTGAGTGTGTTTTCGGCCTGCAAATGGATAACAGTCCTGGATCACCCACCGCATTCGTAGGATTTGGCCCAGCCGACTTCCGTTTGTTCTCCAAATTTAAGTTATCAATGAAGAAACACAGTTATGACGCATTTAACATCCAAGAAAACTGTACTGCAGTACAAAACGCGATTCCAATACATGACTAAAATCACCGTTTCATAACACTTCTAAAACGATTTCACCAGTGTTCTGATTCAGGGACGGGGGGACTATTTTCAATAAATGCGGTGGTTTTGTAAAGATAACTCATGACTTATACTGATCACCGGAACATTATGACGACAAACTATCCATATAAACCCGGCCAGGCGATAGCAGCGTCATCTGGCGAGGAATGACTGCTAGTCAGATACACGCACAGTGTATGTAGCATCAGTGAGCGTGCAGTCCGTGTGCAGAATGGAGAAGGCGCGCTCTCTATCTCAGATTGTGATGGCCTGGAGGCTCGGTATGAGCATTTAGGAAACTGCAAGACTTGTCGGGTGTTCGAGAAGTGTTATGGTGAGCGTGCACAACATGTGGCGGAACCAAGGTGAAACGACGTCCAGCCATCGTGGAGTTGGGCGACCACCCCTAATTACAGATTTCCGACGTCGTAGACTGGGCAGACTGGTATAAGAGAACAAGTGTCGAACTGTGGCGGAACTAATATCAGTCTTTAATGCTGTGCACAGTACAAATGTGCCTGAACACCCAGTGTACCGAACACTCCTAACAATGGGCTTCCGCAGCCGACGACCCATGCATGTGCCGATGTTAACACCATGATATCGGCAACTACGACTTAAATGGGCACGTGACCATCTGCCCGACGTTGGAGCAGTGGCAGAGCGTTTCATGGTCTGATGAATCCCGATTTCTTCTTTGTCATGCCGATGAGAGGGAGCGAATACGTCGTCCTCTAACTGCGGTATGGAGGCAAGCTGGCGGCGGCTACACTATGCTCTAGTATTCACGGGGGCATCGATGGGTCCAGTGGAACTCGTGCAAGGCACCCTGACGGCCAAAGAGTATCGTACACTGGTTGCAGACCACGTACACCCCTTCGTGACGATCATGTTTCCCACGGCAGTGGAATTTTTCAACAAGATAATGCGTCATATCACAAGGCCAGGAATGTGATGGAGTGGTTCGAGTAACACAGTGGCGAGTTCCAGGTGATGCGCTGGCCCCCAAATTCGGCAGATCTGAACCCGATGGAACACATCTGGGATGTGACTGAACGTCGCCACAACTCATCGCCCCTCCCCGGCAGTTACGATAATTAGGCGACCTGTGTGAGCAACTGTGGTGCGAACTCCCTCCAGCGACCTACCATGATCACATTGCTTCCATGCCACGACACGTCACAGCTGTTATCTGTGCCAAAGATGGACATACCGGCTATTAGGTAGGTGGTCATAATGTTCTGGCTGATCAGTCTATATCTTTCATAGTCACAGTCCTAACTGTAACTGTGACACACTGTATATTTCGCACGGCGTACATCCGCAAATCACCTACCAATTTAATCAAACATTATTCCTACTAGATCGTGTACGAGCAGTACGTAAATATTAGTTATCTGCCTGTTGTTGCATTTTTTATTCCCGCACTGAACTCTGCATACTCGTCGGTTTTAAATACAGGGTGGTCGGAAACAATCTGTAAATCTTGTGTAACGGTTTTGCACAGGAGCCTGTGCTGAAAGATAATTTTTCAGAAAAAACTCAATACGTTGCACCGTTCCTGAGTTATTTAGCGTGGAAGTTGGGCAACCAGGTAGTTGTGCGTGCGAATTCAAGCACTTGAACGCGCTAAAAGCAGTCTTGCGCAGACACTTGTGGGTCTACGAATTCCAACTGCCGCGTGGGATTAGCCGAGCGGTATATGGCGCTGCAGTCATGGATTGTGCGGCTGGTCCCGGCGGAGGTTCGAGTCCTCCCTCGGGCATGGATGTGTGTGTTTGTCCTTAGGATAATTTAGGTTAAGTAGTGTGTAAGCTTAGGGACTGATGACTTTAGCAGTTAAGTCCCGTAAGATTTCACACACATTTAGTTCCAACTTACTGAAATCATCAGTACCAGTTAAAATGCGCCTTTATCGGAAGGGATGAATTTAAGGTGGGTGGTGAGCAAAAGCTACGTTTCCGACTGAGGAAACCAAATGAAGCACACGTTTGCTAACACAGTCTCTGGCAGGCTGCACGAATTTTGCGCACACGACGACCTGCTTGACTAACTTCAATGCTAATTAACTCAGAAACAGCGAGACGTATACAATTTTTTTCTTATCAATTATTTCTCGGGACAACGTTTCCTGAACACCCTTCCAACCTTTTAGACTGCTTACGAGTGCCATGAATATTTTTATTACGATTTTTTCCAGTGAAGTAGGATCTTTTTTACTTTCCTCTGTATTGTTTTCCTTTTCTCGTCTTTAAATTATCAACTTATCGAGGTGGCGCAGTGGTGAGAAACTAGACTTGCTTTCGGCAGGAAGGCGGGTCAAACCCTCCTTCAGCTCTGCAGACTTATAATTCCCCCATTCTTAAAGAGAAAGCTGCGAATGTTTCCTCGAAAGAAAATGGATGATTGCCTTCCCAAACGTTCCCAATTGGAGATTTTGCTCCGTCTGTGGTGACCATCTCGTCGACAGAAGCTTGAACCCTAATCTTTTTCTCGTACTTCAGCTTGTTATAGCGACGGTGGGCAGTAAATCAGTATCAAACGCCAGAGTACTGAGTACCATTTTAATTTTGCACTCCTATGTATTTAGAGCGTGACAATATATGTTGGGTGATAGATAACAGCTAAACAATATTGCGCTATGGACAGTTAGTGGATTGTTACCAGTGGTAGATGTCAACTGCGCTACAGGGGGGGGGGGGGGGGGGGTACCAGACCTGAACAACACGCAGCTGTGTATGTTTTGTAGGCCAAGAAGACGTCCACTGAGGACGACCTACGTGGAATGCATCACTCATTACTGAGAACTGTACTTCACGGAAACTTGTGTTCAGATGGCTACAGGAATTCAACAAAGAACGAGACTGCTAAGTTTCCCTGTGATCTCACATTGCTACGCATGGAAAAAATATTCCACGAAGATCGTCGTGTGACGAGCAATCAGGCGGCGCGCATACTAGGTGTTTCTTATGGATCTGCGCATTACGTACAGCAGTTGCAAGTTGCAGATTTTTTGACGTGCTGAGTGTAAAATTTCTAAAATTGTTCGCTCCTGTTGGGTTATCATTGCGCATGCTGCGCATCCTGGACTTCTGACAACAGGCACGATTCTTCTGGTTGACAATTTCTTTCCTCACATAGAAAGACAAACGCACGGGTTATTGCCGACAGTTAAGTACGAGCGTTTGCAACACCCAGGTCAAAGCAGAGAATCTTCCCCCCACAGATTTTCACCTCCTTGAGTCCCTTAAAAACCAGCGCTATGCAGACGACTCTGGCGCAGCGCGTGGGTCACTCGTTGGATACTGCAGCTACACAAGAATTCTTTGCTGCGCACTTTCAAGAGTCTTGCCAAATGACGGGATAAAATTACTAAGAAACTAGTCTGAAAATTTCAGTATATATCTGGCAGGTGTTAGAAGTGCCTATTCGTTACCCATTTTCCCAAATTATTTGTTGACTCCCCCTCATATTTCGACTCATTTCGTTCACTCTTTCACATTTTCTGTTCTATTTTCTATTCTACCTTTTCATCTGTGCAAACGGAATGCACTCAACAACCCCGACAAGCATTTTTACGTATTCCATTCATTGTACCTTTTCGCACTGGGAAATGAGTTAGAGAATGTTCTAACTGTCGCGCCGGCTCAGCAATGATTTGTCTCTTTCACCGGCCATTCATAGCTTGAATTTTACGTGTACCTCCTCACACGCATAGAAAAACGGCAGACTAGTTCTCCATCTTCGCTCAGAACACAACTCCAAAGGATATAAAATACGAATATAAGTAATGAACAAAATGTGCACGATTCAGAGACACGATTTTCCTCCGTGAGAGCAAACGACTTCAAATAAATGAGAAACATAGGAATAAATGTTGAACCAGAGAGGAAGAAAAGCAGACACTCTGCACTTTGTATGCCCGTATCAGTTTTCCTCCACCACTTTTTCTAGTCCCAACTTAAAAATTCCTGTACGATTTCACAGATGTCGAGGTGATCAATCTATTCTTCCGATAAAAGCCATCCATATCTGTTCCACCAGCAGCATTCTTAGCTGTTACTAGATAATGTGTACAGGGTAGCGGAAAAAATACACTTTGGTATCAGTCAGGAGTTGTGGTTGAATTGCTTTTCAGCTGAGATCAGAAATAACATCCATAAATGAGAGCTCCACTATGCAGTCTACAATTATTTGTACGCAGTGGCCGTATGCTAAAGACAATTGGTATCCACTAATCATTTTACCTCATGGGTACAGTATTGTAATAGATACGTCACTTCCTGACATGCAGAGCCCATAATAACTCTGTGGCACACTGTCCCTATTAACGGGGGCATACACAGCCTTCGCGACACGGGTTTATGTATTTAGTCGCCACAACACGATAACGAATCGCATGTTCATCCACACGTGAAGCCTTATCATTTGTCGTACATTTTGTCTTGTATTGACATTTCACACGAAAGCATCAAGTCCGCACGGGCTCACATCTCCCAAGAGACACACAGGCGTGCGTGATTATTAACGTCCTGACAAAGCATCCGTATTTAATGGTTCAAATGGTTCAAATGGCTCTGAGCACTATGGGACTTAACATCTATGGTCATCAGTCCCCTAGAACTTAGAACTACTTAAACCTAACTAACCTAAGGACAGAACACAACACCCAGCCATCACGAGGCAGAGAAAATCCCTGACCCCGCCGGGAATCGAACCCGGGAACCCGGGCGTGGGAAGCGAGAACGCTACCGCACGACCACGAGAGGCGGGCATTATTTAATGGTAATAATATCTATATAACATAGGGTGACTCTAACAGAAAAGATAACAGCACACAGCAATTTTTATAATGCTATTTATTTGCTTAAATAGCGGCGTTACCGGTTTCGAACCAATAGGTTCATCATCAGACGGCTTGTTCACATTGAGTCACATTTTAGATTTATCATTTGGGAGATCAAAAAGTGAAAGCTAATGTAAAATGTATCTCAACGGGAACAAGCCGTCTAATGATAAACCTATCAGTTCGAAACCGGTAACGGCGCTATTTAAATAAATAAATAGCATTATAAAAAGTGGCTGGTTGCTGTTATCTTCTCTGTAAGAGTCAACCTCTATTTTGTACACAGCCACGGGCTTAAAATTTCACTTTTCAAGAAAATAGCAATATCTATGTAACTATTCGTCTACATATTCCAGACGGAGCATATGTATCATAGCTATATAGTATCTTTCAGCATGATTTGCGACCGTTTGGAAATGACTTTACTGGCCATGGAGCACAAGCCATAGACACATCCGGTAATGGGCAAGTCCCATTCGTCATTACTCTTTAACCGTAGTTCTTACGTATGTATTGTGTATGCATATTAAGCCAGGGACCTAGAAACGACGGAGACGCTTCGTCCTGCCCTCAATGGTTCACAACCCAACAGGCCACAGCAGTCCACCCACCTCACCGCTGCCCCACACCTAACCCTGGGTTATTGTGCCCCGCTGTAGGTTCCACCGCCCCCCTCCCCCCTCGGGGAACGTCTCGCACCAGACGAGTGTAATCCCAAATGTTTGCGTGGTAGTGTAATAATGCCGTACGCGGAGAAAGTATTCGCGCAGCAATCGCCGACGTAGTGTAGCTGAGGCGGGATAAGGGGAACCAGCTCGCATTCGCCGAAGAAGATGGAAAACCGCCTTAAAAACCGTCCACAGGCTGGCCGGCACACCGGACCTCGACACTAATCCGCCGGACGGATTCGAGCTCGGGAAGCAGGGCTTTAGACGTGTACTTGCAAGGACTACAGTCGCGTTTTTAAAGAGAGCACGGTAGAGATATGAGCAGTAATCAATTATATGACCGCACGCTTACAATCGGTCTTTAGTGAGACAGTTGTGCTGTTTCTCCCGCAAAACAAATTTATGTTTTTAGTGCTGGACGAATCTGGAACATATCTGGGCCAGTTTTTGAAACGTATACCTCTATACGATACCTTGTTTAATGATTACTTCGAAATAAATCATGACATTCTTTATCTCAGAACGGTTAATCCCACAGATATACCACATGTTAGAAAGAACTTCGAACTCATGTTGCGTCAGTATTTACTGGTTGGGAAGGGTGCTATTATTTTGGAAGATCTGCAGACCTGTAAGTACTCAGCAATGCAAGAAAAATTACTTTGTGGAGTATAAGGGCTGTTGGCCAGACTCCTTGATAAATATGCTGGCTGAGGTTCACGAGCAACTGGTATTTGAGCGTGTAGTGGCACACAGGTATCTTAATGGCCGTTTTGCGCCCATCCCGACTCATGGAAAGGTAACTGAAGCTACGGACACACTGCAGATGGTCAACAATATCAGATGTGTAAACGCAATAAATTTCATGAGTGACATAGCAAAAGGCTTTGGCAGAAAACGTTGGCGCGTATGCGAGATCTCCAGCCACCTATGAGATTCTATTATTAGCTACTGACTGGTTTGTTTTGTACGCTCTGGCGTTCCTTTTATTTTCATGTTCGAACTACTAGCTCTTTTCTAGCATTGTGGACTATCATACTGTGACATATGCTTGAAAACTAAAACCATTAAAAACCTATTCAGGATGGAGTATTAGGGTGTATGCCTTCCAAGTTTTTTTTTTTATTTTGTTTCTTTGTACAGTCCTGAACGACTTATGACGCCAATACTGTAGGTCTGCTCAACATTTTACAGTCTGTTTTCTTCTGAACATCCATATCCAAAACGATGTTGTGCCTGCGACATTGACACTGTATTGCAATTTCAGTGAGTGTGCGGATGCTATAAAACGAGAGACCATCAGATCTCTAGGCTAAGTAAATGGTTGCACTTTATGTTTTTCACATATTTTACGAATTCCTACAAAATATATTTAAAAGTACGTCTCTAAAGGTACATCAAACTGAGCTGGTTTCTCGTCATTATAAAGTGAATGTTACCAGCTGTAACTGTGGTGCTAGCGATCGCACGTCGCGTCTAGGCTGGAATCGCAAGCGAGAGAAGCGGAGTGAGCGACGGCTGTCGAATGCCAGACGCAATCAAGGACTCCACTGTACGCAGAGGTGGCGCTCGCTTCGTCGCATTTGCTGAGACTGGCAGCCTCTGAACAGTGCCCTACTGTACAAGACGCGACACTCTTGGTTCTTATTGGGCATACGAGATTGCGCTTCGTTTTGCGCAGTAAAACGCAATTTGGCGCTGTCGGAGTACCCATAAGTGTAACGCAGTTTTTTATTCGCTTGTGAAACTCATTCGTTCTCCTCTTCCTCTAGAATCCATTTCATCACATCAGCTAAACTACAACGTTGTTCAAAAATACAGGATGTTTCCAAAAACAACCATGTGGTTCCACAGCAGTAGACTTTATTAATGTATAAAGATAGAAACTTAGGGTAAATTTTAACTTACTCGTGGAACTATCAAGTTCTTATTTTAAAAATATGATGATTTTTTGGTTTGTGAGGTGCTCAACAGCTTGTTATCAGGTCCCGTACAAATTCCCAATCTTTCCATTTGCCAGTCTCGGCGATTTCTAGGACAACAAATGGCTCTAAGGACTATGGGACTTAATGTCTGAGGTCATCAGCCCGCTAGACTTAGAACTACGAAAACCTAACTAACCTAAGGACATCACACACATCCATGCCCGAGGCAGGTTTCGAACCTGCGACCGTAGCAACTGCGCGGTTACAAACTGAAGCGCCTAGAACCGCTCGACCACGGCGGCCGGCGCGAGGACAACACAAACACTCAGCCCTAGGGGGAGAAAATCTCCGACGTGGCCGGAAATCGAACGCGGGACCCTGTGATCCAGAGGCAGCATCTCTGGCCACTAGACCACGAGCTGCAGATTATTTTCAAAAGAATCATACAACTGTACATATATTACATGTATTGAGTCACTTTTCACAAATGTGCAGTGTGCTTCCCACTGGACGAAAGACGAAAATCCAGACCATATTCGAACAGGTCCAAGCTTTTGCGATTGCGTCTCGAATCACTGGGTTCACCACTGTTGCTAAGCAGTGTCGTATTTCACGCAAAGCAGTGGGGACATAGACGGAGTCTTTCGCAACACCCTTCCCCCTTTTCGCTTACACATGCTAAACAAAATTCATACAGAGGCAGCCAAATGTAAATGAGGCAGATTCATAAAAAGTAAATAAACTGTTTATTATTTCAAAAGTAATCGCCGTAACTGTTAATACATTTATCCCATTGTGAGACAAGACGCTCAATGGCTTCATGGAAAATGTATGCGGTTGTCTACAGAATCGTGATTATACCCAGGCGTGCAACTCTTCATCCAAAGCAAATATACTGCCACGTATATCTCTCTTCAATGCTCCAAAAATATGTAAGTCGCATAGGTAGCGATCGGGACTCTGTGGGCGATGTGTAAGGGCTTCCTGGCGAAATATCTGCAGCGTGGTTGAAACAATGTTGGCAACATGTGGGCCCACTGTGACCACCGATTTGCTTCGGACGAAGAGATGCACGCTGGGTACACTCATGATTCCATATTCTAACAACCCCGTTCCCTTAGTTGATGCCGAGAGAAATGTTGAAAATTACTTATTTTTGACTATCACCGTGATTATTCAACTAACATAGAAATGTATAATATTTTAAGTGGAAAAACGGAAATGTAGGGATGCTGATCCCAAGTTGATAGTGTCATCAATTAGCAGTCAATAAAATATATTCATCTTCATCTCTCCTAAGTAAATTGTTGCCTCAGTTCGCTTTTCTGTGACATTCGGAAGACGATTCCTTCAGAGGCCTGGTCTTCACAGGTTTACGAATAAAACATTTACTGGTTAACATATAATAATCATAGTATATCAGTGAATTCTGCTTGGACAGTAATACGTATGGTTCTTTTCATTTACGTAATAAATGACACTGGGTAAAAATGGTCACTTTCCAACTAAACATTTTTTTTAAGATCGTCTCGTTTTATATTTCCTGCTGTCAGTGACGTAATGTAATCATTGAAATTCTTGATACGATCTGGTCTTACAGCACCCGTTTCACAATAAAGAACTTCACATTATATAATCTGGAAGCAATCACAGACTTCGCTTCCCACATCCGTCGTCCTTCAACCCAACAAAGAGGCTGCCTCGAAAACATTATAATACAATAAACAAAGATAGCAGTAGACAGAGTTTGTATGGTAACATTACAGCAATTCTGATTTGACAACTATAAGAAAAACTAAACACTAAACTCCTGCCGAACAGGCCATGAAGGCCCAACGGTACCGACCGGGCCGCCGTGTCATCCTCACCCCCATACGCGTCAGTGGATGCGGATATGGACGGGCATGTGGTCAGCACACCACTCTCCTGGCCCTATGTCAGTTTCCGAGACAGAGCCGCTACTTCTCAATCAAGTAGCTCCTCAGTTTGCCTCACTGGGGCTGAGTGCACCCCGCTTGCCAACAACAATCGGCAGACCGGATGGTCACCCTTCCAAGTGCTAGCCCAGCCCGACAGCGCTTAACTTCGGTGATCTGACGGGAATTGGTGTTACCACTGCAACAAGACCGTTGGCTTGACAACTATAAACAAAGTCCACAAACATATATTTTACGCAGAAAAAACAATTATATATTCCTAAACATAGCTTTTGATAATGAAATTTCATCATTTGGGTAAAGTTAAATGTATAATTGTTTACCGGTTACTGACGAAAGAAATAACTCCAATTTCATAAGATAATTAAAGTTTCAAAAGTGACACGAAAATGAAAGAAGTAGGTTTTCTATATATAAAAGAAAAAATATGAAAGGATGAATAAAATTTGAAGTATCAGTTCCCAAACAATGTAATGATCTCGAAAACAGAAACAAGATACGGAATTTTAGAAGAAGCATCGTCAGATTATGAATGGTATCGAACGATTCATTAAACAGAGAAGTATAGTCAACTACTTTTGATCAGGTGACGCAAGAATACCAATTATTTTATATATGTAACTGCAACCATTTTTCCATGACGGCATTGTCCGTCTTGTCTCAAAGTGCGACAAAGGCATCAACAGCTACGGCGACTTCTTTTGAAGTAATAAACAATTTACTCACTTTTTTGCATCTGTCTCAGTTTGACTCCACACATAGATGCCCTTCCATGCTGTGATATTGCTATCTTGACTCGACTCACACAGAGCTACCGAACAAGCTAGCGGTAAAAATTGTAAAAATTGTAAACAGCCTTTCATTCCCTATATTTGACGCCTGCTACCCTCAGACGTTCAGTGAGTATTCCATTCAACATTGTTCAAAGCTGTCTCTAAGTCTACAAATGCAGATTTACCTTTCCTTAAACTATCTTCTAAGGTTAGTCGTAGGATCAGTATTGCCTCCCGTGTTCCTACAATTCTCCGAAATCCAAACTGATCTTCCCCGAGGTTGGTTTCTACCAGTTTTTCCATTCTTCTGTACATATAATATATTATTTTTCAACCATGACCTATTAAACTGATGGTAATGTAATTTTCACACTTGTCAGCAACTGCTTTTTTTGCAATTGGAATTACAACTTTTTTCTTGAAGTCTGAGGGTATTTGCCTGTCTCACACATCTTGCGCACCAGATGGCAGAGTTTTGTCGTGGCTGGCTCTCCGAAGTCTATCAGTAGTTGTGACGGAATATCGTCTACTCCCGGGGCCTTGTTCCGACTTAGATCTTTCAGAGTTCTGTCAAATTCTTCTCGCAGCATCACAATTCGCATCTCACCTTCATGTACGTCCACTTCCTTTTTCTATAAGATTGCTTTCAGTTTCATCTTCCTTAACAGATCCTCTATGTACGTCTTCCACCTTTCAGCTTCCCGTCTTTGCTCAGGATTGGTTTACCATCTGAGCTCTTGACATTCACGCAGCTGCTTCTATTTTCTGCAAAGCAGCTTTAACTTTCCTGTAGGCCGTATACATCTGTCCCCTAGTGGCATTTACTTCTTAGCCTTACATTTTCCCCTCTAGACATCCCTGCTTATCAATTTTGCACTTCTTGTCAGTCTCATTTTTTAAGCGTTTGTATTTCTTTTCGCCTGCTTCATTTGCTGCTTTTTTTAAATTTTCTCCTTTCGTCAATTAAATTTAGTATTTCGCGTTTTACCAAAGGATTTCTACTTGGCCTTGTCTTTTTACCTATTTGATCCTCCGCTGCCTTCACTGTTTCATCTCTTAAATCTAGCCATTCTTCTTCTGCTGTATTTATGTTCTAGTCAACAGTTGCCTAATGTTCTTTCAAACTCTCAACAACCTCTGGCTCTTTCAGCTTATCCAGGTCCCATCTTCTCAATTTTCTAACTTTTTGCAATTTTTTCAGATTTAATATACAGTTCATAATCAATAAATTGTAGTCAGAGTCTACATCTGCCCCTGGCTTATAAATAATTCATAACTTGGTTCCTAAATCTCTGTCTAACCATTATATAATCAACCTGAAACCTTCCGTTGTCTGGAGGTCTCTTCGACGTATATAACCTTCTTTTATGATTTTTAAATCAAGTGTTAGCAGTACGTAAATTATATTCTGTGCAAAATTCAAGCAGACGATTTATTCTTTCATTCCTTTTGCCCAATCCATATTCACCTACTATATTTCCCCGTCTTCATTTTCCTATTGTTGAACTCCATTCCCCCCATCACTATTAAATTTTCGTTTCCTTTAACTATCTGAATAACTTCTTTCATCTCCTCAAACGTTTATTCAGTCTCTTCATCATCTGCGGAGCCAGTTGGCACATAAACTTGTTTTACTGTGGTAGGCGTGGGCTTCTTTTCCATCTTGGCTACGATAATGCGTTCGCTATGCTATTCATAGCAGCTTACACGCGTTTCTATTTTCATATTCGTTATTAAACCTACTCCTGCATTACCCCTATTTGATTTTGTGTTTATAATCCTGTATTCACCTGACCAGAAGTCCTGGTCCTCATGCCACCGAACTTCGCTAATTCCCACTATGTCTAACTTTAACCTATCCTTTTCCCTTTTTGAATGTTCTATCCTACCTGCTCCATTAAGGGATCTGACATTCCACTCTCCAATCCGTACAACCCCGTTTTGTTACACATGATGACAACCGTCTAAGTAGTCTCCTCCCGGAGATACGAATGGCGCACTATCGTACCTCTGGAATATTTTACCCAAGAGGACGCCATCATCATCTAACCGTACAGAAGAGCTCCATATCATCGGGAAAAGTTGCGGCTGTAGTTTCACTGCTGCCAAATCCAGCAGAGCGTGCGTGAGTTTGGGCGACTGCAGGGTGTGGTGGCAGGGTGTGTGCGATGGCCAGCGCGTGTGTTTCGGCTGCATCCAGACGTGGTTGTCCTGTTCAGTAGCAAAGTCTTGAACGTCCAGCGAGTTCATCAGTAAGTAGTAAAAAATGAAGTGTAAGACATAAAATATGTGGTAAAATGCCAAACTACAAATTCGAAGTTCTAAAGTCCGACTCTAAGCAACACATTGTTTGCCATCTGTTCTCGTATCACTACTTGCAACTCGGGGAATTTGCTAATGTGACAAATGCCGAGCAGCACTATGGTTAGAAGTCGACCTTTAACGGTAAGTCTCCCAGTAACGGTCTGGGTGAGTCAGTCCGAATGTTAGAAGGAGGCAACGGCGTACCACCTCCATCCAGTAGGACCATGACTAGCAGAGCACTGTGGTGATCAAAGCAACCTACAGGTTGGTGACAGCTTTACGTTGTAATCTTACATTAAACATTGCCTTCCGACAACTAACTTTGGGATTGTAATTTGAACAATAACATATTTTCATACACATTCTCAAATGAACTGCAACAAAAATTCAAGAGGGAAGGTCTTAATGAAGTGATAAAATAAGTACATAAAAATAAATGAAGTTATAGAGTCGAGATAAAGACAAACAGAGGCTATATCCATCGACTAACTTTCAAAATCGTTACGGTGCATAAAATGGAAATGCAACCACATTCCCAAAACAATTATTTTTTCTCACACAAGTACTTCAAAAAAATACGCGAGGAGAAATGATCTATCATTCTTTTTAGTAGAAATGGCATTTCCTACGTCCTTATCCACTACCATGCTGCTTTGATATGTTTTGTATCAAAGTCGCTGCATAAAATGAAAAAAGAAGAATTGATGTTATTCACAGGGAAAATAGATTGCAAATAAGCAGTAGGAGACCAACCAGTGAGGTGGCGAACGGGGCAACGGGAGGATAAAGAATCCAACTCAGTATGCGAAGAATTCACGTCATAATTCCAAGCGGAATACGACCATAGCAGACCACCACCGCATAGCGTCGTTCCGATTCGTAGATACAAATCTCTTCCCCATGACGCACGAACTACCGCAGGACGTAAAGAATGGATCTCCTCTAACCCTTTGGCTTAAACATACACGGGAGCTGAGTTTCAAGCTATAACACAAACTTCTTTCTTGCTACAGTTGGCAACGAGACGAATCAAGTTTGTGGGTGTTCGTGAATTATATTCCTCGTTGCGTTCATTATACTTCTCAGGTTACTTTGCAAACTGGAGGAGTTTTCACGATGTTTTGCGGGCGTTTTAGTAACTTGCGTTCCGGGTTGAACTGGCAGGTTCTTCAAATCAGAATGCTACGCAAACATACCTGCTACACTTACAGGTATGCGGATTGTTACTATCTTAATGAAAACCTACCTGCTCCACCTTCCAGCGTGGGAAATCTCACGTTAGCTCCGCTGAGGATGATTGCGAGGCAAGAGAAACATTTACAAACAACCCGTTTATACTAGTTCGGGTAATCTACGGACTGCACTGCCACCGTGCTCTCTTAACTAGAAGCCTGAGTAAAAGATTTCTACCATTTTTGAGTTATTCATTGCTCCTTGTACGTGGGGCAGAGACCTGCCGTCCACTGACACATGTCTGTATTTCTATGTTGCTAACGTTTTCGGTTAGGCATTACCGCCACTGTCATTCACATCAACTGAAACTGCGTTTACTGTTATTAGCTTTAATGCGTTTTATTCCCAATAAGCATTTCAGAGGTTTAAACATTCATCAACAAGTTGATTTGTGTGTATTAATAAGACATGTATATGTTTTATGTATAACTTTGGGGTACCATAGGGCTCTTGTGCTGTGTCAAAACACACGGGTTACGTTCGCCCTTACTAGTGCTGAGCATCCTACACGATAACTTAATAATAACACCTGCGGGTTACTGTAAATATACGTGTACGATGTATTAAGAAAAAAAATATGTTGTAGATGAGCCGCGAACGTCAACGAAAAAACAGGTGGTGAGCGCGCGCGATTTCAGCGATGCAACAACTCTCCTTCGCTGGGTCCAGAGATGCTGCACGAGCGACGCGCAGTAGCCGGCCGCTGTCGTAGAGAACCGACAGCAGCAACGAATAATTAATTAGTTGTCAAAATTTGGCGTGGCGATGCGTGTTTGTTCGTTTTAAATGGTTCCTATGTTATGACATAAAGAGTTAGTTACCATGTAGACCTCTCACCGACTAAGTGGGTATATCGGTGTGCGTCTAGGCCCGATAGTAGAGCGACCCACTGCGTGGTGTAGTGAGACACCGCAGCTGGCGGTTAAGGCTTGGGAGATGGAAAGGAGTTTTGATTGGTAGTACCAGTACATTAATTTGGGTACACTTTGCGCAGGCAGCGTGGCTATTTAGTCTGTTAGGCCCCTGCTCATATACGTGGCTGTGACGGTTGTTTTCCCCAAAGCTGAGCAACGGAATGTACATTCTGTGGGATTTTCTGAATAGTCGCTGGTGATACACCGGGTTTGGCGAATTTAGGTGCACGAGCTATCAATTGATTTTCGTCTTGTGGACAGTTTCTGTCGTAAAGTTTGCTGTGGTAAATCCAGCGTGAGTCTGGTTAGAGAGAGTAGTAGATTTGTATGTGCTGAGTTTTTGGGAATCGGTGGAACAGATATCCTGTCCGTGTTGTACGATTAGTGGTCGCTGCTCGCCCAGAGGTCATTGGGTTGTTAGCCGTTTTTTTGAAGTGGTTTGGTAGTGGTTGGTGTGTGTGTCGAGAAAGGAAAGCCTCAAACACATGTACGTAGTTGTTGTTTAAATACCACTATCTTACAGCGGACCGAGAATTGGCTCGAATAAATACGAACTGTTTCACTATATTGTGATAGAGTGCACCAGTAGTTGAGTGGATAAGCGACGAGAAAATAAAGGAACCTTTTACAAGCAGCACGCAGCTAAACAAAAACTTGATTAGCCAAAGTGACGAGTGGCCGAATTCAAGTAGGGAATTTAGCGGGTCGCGTATCGTCAACGCCTGAAGAGGTTCAGAATTGTTTTAAATTGTCACTTAAGGTTAGATTTAAAGTGGCGGTGGCACTTAGGGTTTTTGTTAAACTTTTTTTATTACTGAATTTCCGTGTTGTGGGGTGTAGTCTTTGGTGGCATTCACTCACTTACGTGAATAAAATTGTATTGAAATACCTAGAGAAAATAAATTCAAGTTTTCTTGAGTTAACAAAAACCTTACATGTATTTAATTAGTATCTGATGTGCGTATATGTATTTTACGAGAAAAGAAAAGGGTGAATTCCAGAGATCTTAATACCGCGTTGCAGGACATATTTGTAAGTTTACCTAATCAAAAGTTCATTGATTGAGTGAAACCACGATAAACCTATAGAGGGTAGATTTTCTAAAAAGTTAAAAATATTTCATTGATTGAAAGAGTGTCGAAGTAAATGGTAGTATAATTGAAATCGTAATTTATTACGGAAAGATTGACGATCACACCAAGGACAAAGATTATTAAATCTGTGAAGTACGTGACGTCGTATTATTTACATAGCAACGCTGGGCTAAGTGGAAAGAGATTTAGTGGTAGCATAAACTACTTCAATTCTTATCGATATTGGTGGAAGCGTCTTAATACAAACTGGTCATAACACGACGGTATATGGAACAGAAATTTTGTAAGTAATTTAAAAGTTAGGAGTCTTTTCCAGAGGTAATGTACTGCGTTGTGAGAATTTCGTTGTGTGGGAGAACAATTGCAAGCTAGATGTGACATTTATATCGACATATTATAAATAGGTACTGTATTTAAAGAGATTTGTTGCTTTGATTTGGCCAGTAGTTTAGATAACGAGAGTTGTTATCTGAATTGGCCTATCTCGTAATTATTGCTTGATATTGGTGATCATTGTCATTAGAAAGTTTGGATGTATCTGTTCGTAGTATAATCGTGACATTGTTCGATCTCGACGCTGTTTAAAGTAAGGGTGCGGTCTTTCATTATTCGATATTCGAGACGGCTGCGTAGTCAGTGGTTGAGGTTGCCGCATTAGTGATTATACTAAGGGTGATCTGTCTTAAATCTGTTCCTTGAGAGTGAAATTACTGTACGAGATAAACTTCGAGTAGTTGCCAGGCGCTCCACTATGACTGAAAACTTCTAAACTCAGATAGCGATCCGCAGTCATAACAGCGACTGTGAAATTAAAAACTGTACCTAGTTAAAGCTGTAGTGGTCGATGGGTTCGCCCAAGTATTTTGCGCGGCAGGAAACCATACATTAACGGCATAGCGACGTTGGTACAGTACGATCCATTGTCGTTGTATGTTCAATCTTGGGTACCGACAGTCGGCGCCTTACCCCCTGAGTCCAGTGGTTACAGGCCCTTTTTGTCATGTTTACATGACATACAAGATCACACACACTTCGAAAAACTGAAGTAAAAAGAACCTGTAACCACTAGAGACAATGACATAGATTCCCCAAAGACATAGAGACAACATATACATGTTTTATTAATTCACATAAATCCACCTTTGATGGCCGTTTCCATTACTCAAACGAGTAATGGAAATAAATTGTGGCTGGTAGAACGAATTTGTAGTTCCAGTTGATACTTGTATGAAGTGAGCTCTCCTTATTCAGTAATATAATGCGCCCTACTCATCTAGTGTTGAATGTGGCAGACAGTGACTCGCAGCTAAATATTTACAGTGATTCTGTAGAAGATAAAAGTGACTAAAAAGTAACACTGCGTTACATACTTCTATATTCCATTTTTTAAGTTAAAATTGGTTTTAATGGTATACGACGTAGATTCAGCACAGTGCTTTACACTTATTTATTTGCTTCTACGGCAAATAAGGTGAAAGCAAACTGAGAGGCTTCGCATATGACCGTACCTGTCCAGCGGTAATTAAATTCAAACACTCTGTGGCTGACACCGAACCCTCGAAAACTGTGGCACTTGCTGGAAGGAAGATTTGTCGTCTTCTGCTGAGATGCGGCCCTAGGACTACAGTAATGCATGCAGAAGGAAACAAAAAATTACAGAACAAAAGCTAGAAGACCTTAAGAATCTTCTTCCTTACATTTTCCCTGGGTACTATGCTGGATAGCTGACTGAAATCAGAAGATTGCGTTAGTAAAGAAGATGAAAAATGAAATGCTGAAGATAATTAACCAGCTGCTACACTACTGCTTGCGAAAGAAATACTGTAGTTCCGTGATTTTTTTTTTGTGCGCTCTCAATTTAAGATATTTTCTTCAAAACTTTTTGTAATGAAAGTACGGACCGTGGATGTGGTACAGTTCCCCTTTGAGAGCACTAAAATAAGTCAGAGATTCTTTCTGCCAAAGAAACCATTGGAAGCCAATTTTCATCGTAACTACAATTTTAGAATGTAAATATTATTTCGACAGATACAGTAAAAGAATATTATGGTGTGCGATTTTTGTATTATTTGCAGTAAACAAATAAAAATTCATAACTTTGGGTTTTCGGAAAGTCGTAATATGAACATGGCCCATTTTTAAGCATTCCACATCGCAGCTGCAAAAAATGGAAGCGTTATAGGATTACTTCGTCGTCCGTCTGTCTGTCTGTCTGTCTGTCCGACTGTTAACAAACCTGTTTTTCAGCAACGGATAGACGTATAAAGTTGAAATTTATGACACACTGAGATCTATGATCCCTTGGTGGTGTAAAACATTGAAGCTTCTAATTCAAAACAGTCAAAAGATATGGCCATATATGTAACGTATTTTGATAGTCGGAAACTGACCCATCAAAACCTAAAGGTCTCTTCCTGTTGTCCTAGAATCACAAATTGTGGCAAAAAGGAACGTTTCACAACAAAACCAAAGAAAAAATCCTAAAAATGTAAATTTGTAATTATGTCACATGAAAATAATTTTTTGTCATTTTTCATCTGACTCTCTGTCTCTTCGTCCACCTGTTAAGAGCACTCTTTCTACGGAATGGGTAGACGGATCACATTCAAATTTATGCAACATACTAAGGCCCATGGGCTCCTGGCGGCATAAAACATTGAAGCTTCTCCGGCAAAGCGGTCAAAAGATGTCATGTATGTTACTCATTTTGGTTCTCGGAAACCCATTCATCAGGACTTAAAGTGCGCTTCCTGTAGACCAAGAATATTTGTTGTCCGACGTCAAACTTGAAATTAAAACAATCAGCAGTTCTGCATTCAGGCTAACTGGGTCACAGTGGTAAAACTCAAACAGCCAAGGACTGTCTTTATTGCCCAAATGACACGTTTCGGATATCGATCATTATATCCAGGAAAGATTACTACTTGTAAATGCGACGTTTGAAGTTGTATGTCAAACAAACATTCACAGACTAGTCCGAAACACGTGACCTGAGCATTAAATCATTCCTTGCCTGATGTCGGATTTTTACCATTGCGACCCTGTCAGCCTGAATGTAGAAATTCTGGTTATTGTATTAATGGTCGTTGCCCACTGCATGAGTTGCTGTCACTTTTATATTACTGGAATTAAGACATGCTGGAAGTACTGGAATCCCTAGGAGCGATATCTTGCCAATATCAGTTTGGATAACAGGAAATAAGGTCGAGATTCTCGATCCCAAAATGGATGACCTGTCTACATATTAATTAAGATTGTGCGGAATCCTCAGCGCGCGATTCCTACAACTATTTTTTTAATCAAGAGCCAATTAAAGATTAGCAATTAAACAAACTTCATTCATTGTTTTGCTTCATGGTATCGAAGACGCTGTCTGTCTTTGACGTTCAGCACTAATACTCCATGTGGCTGGCAGGCACGAGAATAGTGGTTGGGCAAAGCATTGCCAACGGCGCCACTGGCAGAGGTGTTGCTGTGGGACGCACTTGAATGGCGTCCGCGAGTGCTGAGTCAGCGGCGCCGTGACCTAGGGCGGGGGCAGGTGAGCGGCGGTGGCTCAGCTGGCGCCGCGGCCTGGCCACAGCGCGGCTCACCTTGACCCGGCGTGGGCGGCCGACCGCTGCCACAGGCCTGGACCCCGGCCAAGGCCGCCCCTACCCGTCCCGCAGCGCGCGCGCCTCGCATGCCGGTAGCTGGCACGCAGGCGGCGCCACTTTGGTTGCCTATGTTCTAGGCGCTCCCTTTACACCGAAACAATGAGCGCGGTGGATCAGCGGTTAACACAGTGGGCTCGCATTCGGGAGGACGACGGTTCAATCACGCGTCCAGCCATCCTCATTTAGGTTTTCGGTGATTTCCCTAAATCGCTTCAGGAAAATTTCGGGGTGGTCCCTTTTAAAGGGCACGGCCGACTTCATTCCCTATCCTTCCCTAATCCGATGGGACCGATGACCCTCTCACAAATCAACCATCAATCATATACCGCAACGTTCAGCACATCCACATGAAGGTCGGAATCACCTGGATAAAAGTGGCTCGGGAACTGCATATCAAACTCCAATTACAACATTACGCAAAGGCTGTTCAACGTACTTACGGCAATTTTGTGATGCACAGTGGTGCGTGTTCTTTGAGTTCACGTATCTGCATCTGTATAACAACTGCAGGGACAGTAATACCTAATGCAAGTGGATATAAATTAGCGATATGTTCGTATAGATACAGTATGGACAAAAATGGAGCTCTCACATTCATAAAAATAAATTAATTATAAAAATGTAGAAATAAGTAAAGTCTCTCTATATCAGGTTATACATGCATGTGACTGTCAGCTAGTACTGGGAAACGTAGTATTTGTTATTGTTACAGTGTACAGGTCTCTACTGGGTGATTGGGAACTTTCATGAAAAAGTTTTATGAATTATTGTCCTCGCTGTCAGACAGAAAGAAGGGGTTACTAATTTGCGATAACTTTAATGTAGATTTCTTGAAAGAATCTGACAAAAAAGTGTTCTACAGGCTCTGTTACCCATTTTTAATTTTGTGTTGTTCTTGTGGTCTTCAGTCCTGAGACTAGTTTGATGCAGCTCTCCATGCTACTCTACCCTGTGCTAGCTTCTTCACCTCCCAATACGTACTACATCCTTCTAAATCTGTTTAGTGTATTCATCTCTTGGTCTCCCTCTACGATCTTTACCCTCCACGCTGCCCTCCAATACTAAATTGGTGATCCGTTGATGCCTCAGAACATGTCCTACCAACCGATCCCTTCTTCTTGTCAAGTTGTGCCACAAACTCCTCTTCTCCCCAATCCCATTCAATACCTCCTTATTAGTTATGTGATCTACCCATTCAATCTTCAGCATTCTTCTGTAGCACCACATTTCAAAAGCTTCTATTCTCTTCTTGTCCAAACTAGTTATCGTCCATGTTTCGCTTCCATACATGGCTACACTCCATACAAATACTTTCAGAAACGACTTTCTGACACTTAAATCTATACTCGATGTTAACAAATTTCTCTCCTTCAGAAACGCTTCCCTTGCCATTGCCAGTCTACATTTGATATTCTCTCTACTTCGACCATCATCAGTTATTTTGCTCCCCAAATAGCAAAACTCCTTTACTACTTTAAGTGTCTCATTTCCTAATCTAATTCCTCAGCATCACCCGACTTAATTCGAGTACATTCCATTATCCTCGTTTTGATTTTGTTCATGTTCATCTTATATCCTCCCTTCAAGACACTGTCCATTCCGTTCAACTGCTCTTCCAAGTCCTTTGCTGTCTCTGACACAATTACAGTGTCATCGGCGAACCTCAAAGTTTTTATTTCTTTTCCGTGGATTTTAATACCTACTCCAAATTTTTCTTTTGATTCCTTTACTGCTTGCTCAATATACAGATTGAATAACATCGGGGAGAGGCTACAACCCTGTCTTATTCCCTTCCCAACCACTGCTTCCCTTTCATGTCCCTCGACTCTTATAACTGCCACCTGGTTTCTGTACAAATTGTAAATAGCCTTTCTCTCCCTGTAGTTTACCCCTGCCACCTTCAGAATTTGAAAGAGAGTATTCCAGTCAATATTGTCTAAAGCTTTCTCCAAGTCTACAAATGCTAGAAACGTAGGTTTTCCTTTCCTTAATCTAGCTTCTAAGATATGTCGTAGGGTCAGTATTGCCTCATGTATTCCCATATTTCTACGGAATCCGAACTGATCTTCCCCGAGGTCGGCTTCTACCAGTTTTTCCATTCGTCTGTAAAGAATTCGTGTTAGTATTTTGCAGCCGTGACTTATTGAACTGATAGTTCGGTAATTTTCACATCTGTCAACGCCTGCTTTCTTTGGGACTGGTATTATTATATTCCTCTTGAAGTCTGAGGGTATTTCGCCTGTCTCATACATTTTGCTCACCAGATGGTAGAGTTTTGTCAGGACTGGATATCCCAGGGCCTTCTGTAGTTCCAATGGAGTGTTGTCTACTCCCGGAACCTTGTTCCGACTCAGGTCTTTCAGTGCTCTGTCAAACTCTTCACGCAGTATCGTATCTCCCATTTCATCCTCATCTACGTCCTCTTCCCTTTCTATAACATTGCCCTCAAGTACATCGCCCTTGTATAGTCCCTCTATATACTCCTTCCACCTTTCTGCTCTCCCTTCTTTGCTTAGAACTGGATTTCCATCTGAGCACTTGATATTCATACAAGTGATTCTCTTTTCTCCCAAGATCTCTTTAATTTTCCTGTTGGCAGTATCTATCTTATCCCTAGTGAGATAAGCCTCTATATTCTTACATTTGTCCTCTAGCCATCCCTGCTTAGCCGTTTTGCACTACCTGTCGATCTCATTTTTGAGACGTTTGTATTCCTTTTTGCCTGCTTCATTTACTGCATTTTTATGTTTTCTCCTTTCATCAATTATATTCAGTATTTTTAATTTAGTATCAGTCATAAATT
This sequence comes from Schistocerca cancellata, assembly GCF_023864275.1. Lineage (NCBI taxonomy): Eukaryota > Metazoa > Arthropoda > Insecta > Orthoptera > Acrididae > Schistocerca > Schistocerca cancellata. Next base: position 720,340,132 of record NC_064626.1, on the reverse strand, counting down.
TCCGTTCCCGAGCTGCCCAAAATAGTAGTATCCTTATAGAACCCGTATTCACACAAATAAGCGAAAGTCAATGAAACACATGCCTGTCCTGAGGTAAATGGGTTGTCAGTAACAGTTAATAATTTTACGCAACTTTCTGAATTTAGAGTTCAGAAGAGAATAGTGATGCTGGTTAACGACAAACCATACTCATAGAATACATTAAAATCTGCAAATTTGTAAAATTTTAATGTATTATTTGACTATGTTTTATTTTACAGAGCGCAGCTTTTTATTTATCAGACATGGGTAATTTTTACATGTAGTATTACTTTTATAATCAATACATCATATTTATGTAAAAAATACTTTCGATAGTGAAGTTCATGCTGTTGTTACATAGAGCTGAATATGTAACATCTTTAATAAATATTTTTTTATTAGCGTGGAGAATTCTACAATTTAAATGCGATTTGTTTCTTATAAGTATAAAAAAGCAAAAACGTATATGTAATAAACAAAATTGAGGGCAACGTCCTCAACACTAGTGCCACCTGCCAGCTAAACATTACATCTTTGTAAATTTTTTTAAACCAAGCCGTTAGCTGATGCGCCAATTAGATATATTTACAGACACAGAACCTTCTTTTACAAGTTCTTAGCTTTTCGTCAGCGTGCCTTTTTAATCCTTTAATTTAATACCTCCTGTTAACTTGCTGTATGACAAACGCCTGTCTCGCTTTACGTTGCTTTCATCTTAATTTCCGACTTCTGATGAGGGCAATAGCAGATATGCAATAAATAAATAAATCAGTAAGCTATCTAGACAGTTTCAGTCATGAAATACTAATCAAAGTTGAAAAATCCAAAATTATACACATATTATCTGAAATTGACAGATCTGACAATAATATAAAATCAGTATGGAGTATTGTTAAAAGAGAGACAAGGAAAGAAGCGATAGAGGATGACACTGTTTCTATTAAAGAGGACGGGAGCACTGTAGAAGACAGTTCATTTGTAGGAGGTAATTCTAACAACAGCTTTTTGAAACAGATGACAAAAATTCTGAAAACAGTTCTGAGAAGAAAGCCAAACAGTACACTTAAAAAGCAATACGGAACATATTTAGTGAAATGAAAATTAATCTCACAACCCCATCAGAATTAAGGGATGTCATTATGTCCACAACATAGAAGTTAATATGGAGTAGATAATAACTTCTGTAAGACACTAAAAATTGTGGCTTTGTTTATACTCTTAATTAAGAAACAGAATGCTGACGGTTAACCTAAGCTGTTCGAGTAATACAAAGAGAAACGCCGCATCATCGGAATGGGGAGAAATTACAATGGGAGTGCTTCAAGGTTCGGTCGTTTTCTCATTACTGCCATTGCTCTGTGTTAACAATATGCCATTTTATTTTGATCAGGAGGTAAAATTTTGTTTGCTGATGATACAAGCATGGCTGTAAAGCCAAGCAAAGTAGCACCAACAGAGACAATGGTTAATGATTATGTGAAAGCTACAGTCTGTTTGTGCACAAATTGATTAGCTTTAAACTAATGAAAAAAAACCTCATTCACTTACTTATTGTCAAAATGCCACATAGCCAGGATGTTCTTAGATGTGCATAATGATGAAAATTTAAACTGGAAAAACCGTGAAGTAGACCTGCTGAAGCATTTAGGTTTGCCTACTTCTGTTATAAGAATAATTGCCAACTTTCGGGATTATTAAATCAAAACGTTAACACATTATGTAAATTTTCCTTAAGTGAAGTCTTACGTATTAATATTCTCTGCTTTCACTTAGACAAAACACATTTATTGCAGAAGGGAATGTAATTACAATTATGCGCGTGATTTACAAAAACACATCTTAGACGCATCGTTCATTCACTTACGAAATTAATTATTAACGACTAATCTGAGTTCGAGGTAACAGAGATATACATACCTACAGCACTTGAAGGATAAATGGTCCGCATTACTCTTTACTACAGGGCTATTACAAATGATTGAAGCGATTTCATAAATTCACTGTAGCTCCATTCATTGACATATGGTCACGACACACTACAGATACGTAGAAAAACTCATAAAGTTTTGTTCGGCTGAAGCCGCACTTCAGGTTTCTGCCGCCAGAGCGCTCGAGAGCGCAGTGAGACAAAATGGCGACAGGAGCCGAGAAAGCGTATGTCGTGCTTGAAATGCACTCACATCTGTCAGTAATAACAGTGCAACGACACTTCAGGACGAAGTTCAACAAAGATCCACCAACTGCTAACTCCATTCGGCGATGGTAGGCGCAGTTTAAAGCTTCTGGATGCCTCTGTAAGGGGAAATCAACGGGTCGGCCTGCAGTGAGCGAAGAAACTGTTGAACGCGTGCGGGCAAGTTTCGCACATAGTGATGTGAAAGATTCAGTGTTTAAACCTCCTCTACCAAGAAACGTGCCAGAACTGCGAGCTCGCATCAACAATGCTTTCGAACTCATTGATGGGGACATGCTGCGCCGAGTGTGGGAGGAACTTGATTATCGGCTTGATGTCTGCCGAATCACTTAAGGGGCACATATCGAACATTTGTGAATGCCTAAAAAGCTTTTTGAGTTTTTGTATGTGTGTGCAAAGCATTGTGAAAATATCTCAAATAATAAAGTTATTGTAGAGCTGTGAAATCGCTTCAGTCATTTGTAATAACCCTGTATATCTAATTTTGGCACAGAAAGAAGTGAAATACACAGATATAAAACTCTTTTAAAATATGAAATGGAAATATGATGTCTGACAGACAGTAAAAGTATTTTCAGACTTAGATTACTGATATTTCTCCTTAACAACTCGGTCCACACCACAGGAAAATCCATGACCAGAATTAGTTATTTTACATAGGAATGACCTGTAGGTGAGCAGCATACAGCTGTATGTGATACAATTGTCACGTACCACATCACAGCGTTTGTCACGAATATGATGTATGGAAACAACACGGAAGTAAACAACTAACTTCTCAATCGGCCTTACGGTGTGTGGCGGAGGGTACATCAGGCCGCACAGATAGTTCTCTCCCCTTTGCTGTACCAGTCGCGAATAGTGTACAGGTAGAACGACTGTTGGCAAGTCGCTGTATGAGCTGGAGTCATTCTAACCCCTTGGTTGTCTTTTCTCGGGATATGTGCATTCGGAGGCAATGTGTTCGGAGACTTTTCCAAGAAATTACGTTCTCAGAATTTTAAACGTGAATCACAAGGGAATGCACAACGCTCTCTTGTATCGCCTATCACTGGATTTGGAAGAATGTCTCCGTGAAACTTTGCTCTTACTAAACAAAACGTCACGAAATACTCAGCTCTTCTTTGCGTCGTCTCTGATTCCTCTATCAATGCTACACAGTAAGGGTCGCACACCGACAAGGGAATAGGATCGAAACGGCTAAAACATAAATGATTTAAAAATACGTGGCGTGCCTTTGCCGGCAGCTGTGACCGAGCGGTTCTAGGTGGTTCAGTCTGGAACCGCGCGACTGCTACGGTCTCAGGTTCCAATCCTGCCTCGGGCTTGGATGTGTGTGATGTCCTTAGGTTAGTTAGGTTTAAGTACTAGGGGACTGATGACCTCAGATGCTAAGTCCCATAGTACTCAGAGCCATTTGGACGTGCTTTTCCTGCCACCTATCAAGGTCATTTATTTGTAAAACTTGACGTTTGTGTGCAATATGTGTCCAAAGGTTAACGAGTGTAGATCTGCAGAAGCCTAAGGCACTGAAGAAACAACGCCACAAGAATCAGAGCACACTTTGTCAAAAAGTTAAACATTTGCTTGGAACAATGTACGTAACACATGTACTGCTCTCTGTGTCATACTTTCCAAAGTAGACTGTCCACTCAAATTATTGTGACCACGTGTCAAAAGTCTGAATAACCACCTTTCTGCAGCGCGGTCTGCTGGGAGGCGTGCATGAAGACAGTCAACGAGGTTCTGGAGGGATATGGAGCCATGTCGACACCAGAGCCTGGCCAGTTTCTCTAGGTTTCTCGGTTTTGGATCCATGGCGCGAACAGCCCGGTC